>NC_091254.1:30980000-35980000 GCF_042477335.2 Ovis canadensis | reverse complement strand
CCCCATAATCTTCATTACCCCTATCAAAGCTCCCCCCAAAATATACAATCTAAAGAATGACAAACATGCTCTACAAATGAACTTCCTTCGTCCGGCCCTGACCACAGAAACACTTAACCACTGGGAGGGCATGAGCACTGCAAGGACACTGCCTATAAATAACCAATAGGGGTATCCTAGCATGGACTGAGGGTACCACATACACATCTGCCCTCCTCCATCCACTCATTTTCCTCCGAACTCTGATAACATTTCTTGTTTACTGCTGTCTCCTGCCCATTCTGCTTGTCCTTAGGTGCATGTGTCTTGTTGCACTGCTTTACTATCATTTGGTGGGATTTCAGTATGCATTGAAAAGCTATGTTTAGCAAAAAGTCTACAAGATGCTCTATTCTGTTATCACATTTGCTCCTTATACCACCCTTACAAGAAAGGTATTATTGCAGAGAGTGAAAAAGTTGGCTTAAAGCTCAACATTCAGAAAACGAAGATCATGGCATCTGGTCCCATCACTTCATGGCAAATAGATGGGGAAACAGTGGAAACAGTGCCAGACTTTATTTTTTGGGCTCCAAAATCACTGCAGATGGTGATTGCAGCCATGAAATTAAAAGACACTTACTCATTGGAAGGAAAGTTATGACCAACCTAGATAGCATATTCAAAAGCAGAGACATGACTTTGCCAACAAAGGTCTGTCTAGTCAAGGCTATGGTTTTCCAGTGGTCATGTATGTGAGAGTTGGACTATGAAGAAAGATGAGCACTGAAGAATTGATGCTTTTGAACTGTTGTGTTGGAGAAGACTCTTGAGAGTCCCTTGGACTGCAAGGAGATCCAACCAGTCCATCCTAAAGGAAATCAGTCCTGAATATTCATTGGAAGGACTGATGCTGAAGCTGAAACTCCAATACTTTGGCCACCTAATGCGAAGAGCTGACTCATTTGAGAAGACTGTGATACAGGGAAAGATAGAAGGCTGAAGGAGAAGGGGACGACAGGGGATGAGATGGTTGGATGGCATCACTGACTCAATCGACATGAGTGTGAGTAAACTCTGGGAGTTGGTGATGGACAGGGAGGCCTGGAGTGCTGCAGTCCATGAGGTCACAAAGAGTCAGACACGACTGAGTGACTGAACTGAACATAAGGAAACCAAGGTACAAGCATGGTTACAATTCCTACTCAAGGTCGGATATTAATAATTATAATGGAACAATATTCAAATTAGTCAATCTGGTGACAAAGTCTATGCTCTTTCCTCCCAAAGAAGCATCTCCCAACATGCATGGATGTGATTGCTATACTTCTCTCTCCGTATTAATATGCTTTCCCCAAACTTCTGCTAGTATCATGTTTTTCAAAAGTGGATCAACTGTCCACTTGTATCAGAAGCATTTGGATGTGATTATTTCAAATGCGAATTCTGAGTTCCACCCCAGGGCTACTGAACCTCGACCTCAAGGAGGCTGGGGGTGGGGATTTGCATTTTAAGCTATTCTCTAGATGATAATGCCCAGACAATGTTGAGAAGCATTGCTCTAATTAATGCATGCCTCTGCAAAGCAATAACACCCACCATTCCTTTCTGGCCTGAATTCCTTTTGCTGTTGGGATAATGTATTTATATCTTGATGAATCCAAGCTGTTTCACAGTAATATTAGAGAAGACCATGTCAGATAATTGAGGGGAAATATTGAGGAGTAAACATTCCGTCACTTTTCCCAGTATAGAGTATCTAAAAATGCTGCTACCAAAAACTGTAAGTATGTTACAACAGAAAACATAATTTTAAAAGCTAGATGGGGTCCAAAATCACTGCAGATGGTGACTGCAGCCATGAAATTAAAAGACACTTGCTCCTTGGAAGAAAAGCTAGGACCAACCTAGACAGCATATTAAAAAGCAGAGACATTACTTTGCCAACAAAGGTCTGTCTAGTCAAAGCTATGGTTTTTATGTATGGATGTGGGAGTTGGACTATAAAGTTGAGCGCTGAAGAATTGATGCTTTTGAATTGAGAAGACTCTTGAGAGTCCCTTGAACTGCAAGGAGATCCAACCAGTCCATCCTAAAGTCCATCCGATCAGTCTTGATAGATTCATTGGAAGGACTGATGCTAAAACCAAAACTCCAATACTTTGGCCACCTGATGTGAAGAACCGACTCACTGGAAAAGACCCTGATGCCGGGAAAGATTGAAGGCAGGAGGAGAAGGGGACGACAGAGGATGAGATGGTTGGATGGCATCACTAACTCCATGGACACGAGTCTGAGCAAACTCCAGGAGTTGGTGATGGACAGTGAGGCCTGGTGAGCTGTAGTCCATGGGGTTGAAAAGAGTTGGACATGTCCAAGCTACTGCACTAAATTGAGACTGGGATAAAACTAGTAAGAGGACCAGAAAGGACTAGAAAACAAATCCAATGGATAAGCTAATGTTCACACCAATCCTGCTGGCTGGAACATCCCTGGGAGCCAGCAGACACAGTCCGAGGATTGAGCAGCTGGGAATAAGGCTGTACCCCACACAAAGCCAGGCTGAAGGAGGCATCTTAGTGAATGAACCGGTCACGCACCATGCTAATGTTGGTCGTGAATCTGTTAGGAGAGCACGTGTGTGTGCTAAGTCACTTCCGTTGTGTCCAACTCCACCAGGCTCCTCTGTGCATGGGATTCTCCAGGCAAGAACTGAAGTGGGTTGCCATGCCCTCCTCCAGGGGATCGTCCCAACCCAGGGATCAAACCCGCGTCTCTATGTCTCCTGCAGTCAGGCAGGCTCCTTATGACTAGCGCCACCGGGGAAGCCCCTAGGAAGGGATTCTGTGAATAACTTTGCTGTGAGTCCTTTCAGGGGTGAGCATCCCTGATTCACCACGCTAGAAGCCACGCATCGGAGAGGCAGATCTAACCCTGGCTAACAGTGAGAGCTCTGGAGGAAATGGCTGGAGTACTAGCTTGATTCCATCATTCTCCCAGTGTGAACTTGGACGAGCTCTTGACCCTCGCTGGGTCTCAGTGTCCTTGTCTGAAAACATGTACCTGACAAGGTTGATGTAAAGATTAAATTATTTAACACATGTAAGTGCCTTTACCAATGTCTTATAAGTAGCAAGCTCCCAACAGATATCAACTGTGTTAGAGTCAAACACTGGTCCCTGCAGCAAATCCCAAGCAGACAAGCCTCTTTGGACTTAACCTTTAAATGTCCAAGTTATACCCATTGAGTTCTAACATTTAGATATAAAAACAGTGGTATTGATCTTTGGTACAAACACTGGCAGGTCATTTCTTTAACATTCTGGAAATCTAAGTATATATAGTATATCACTTTGCAGCTACTTTTTCATAGAAGTGTAACTCTACATGCTAATTTCAAGCATTTCAAGCTAATTTCATTTATTCCAACTTGGCCTAGTACCTCCTTCCTGTCCTCCATTCTTATCTCCAGTGACTGGCCCATTGCTGCCAAACACTGCCTCGGGAGGGTTTCCAGCCCCTCCCAAATTCAAACGTTCCCCAGTACTGCTGCTGCTGGGGGTTTTTTTCCAGCTTTGTTGTTGGTCAGTTGCTCAGTCACGTCCGACTCTTTGCCACCCCATGAACTGCAGCACGCCAAGCTTCCCTGTCCATCACCATCTCCTGGAGTTTGCTCAAACTCATGTCCATTGAGTCAGTACTGACATCCAACCGTCTCATCCTCTGGTGCCCCCTTCTCCTCTTGCCCTCAATCTTTCCCAGCATCAGGGTCTTTTCCAGTGAGATGGCTCTTCACATCAGGTGGCCAAAGTATTGGAGCTTCAGCTTCAGCATCAGTCCTTCCAGTGAATATTCAGGGTTGATTTCCTTTAGGATTAACTACTTTGGTCTCCTTGCAGTCCAACGGACTCTCAAGAGCCTTCTCTAGCACCACAATTCAAAACCGACAATTCTTCGGTGTTCACGTTTTTATGGTCCAACTCTCACATCCGTACATGACTACTTGCTTAGCTTTTTAAAAAATACTCTCAATCCAAATTGGAAAAGAAGAAGTAAAACTCTCACTGTTTGCAGATGACATGATCCTCTACATGGAAAACCCTAAAGACTCCACCAGAAAATTACTAGAGCTCATCAATGAATATAGTAAAGTTGCAGGATATAAAATCAACACACAGAAATCCCTTGCATTCCTATACACGAATAATGAGAAAGTAGAAAAAGAAATTAAGGAAACAATTCCATTCACCATTGCAACGAAAAGAATAAAATACTTAGGAATATATCTACCTAAAGAAACTAAAGACCTATATATAGAAAACTATAAAACACTGATGAAAGAAATCAAAGAGGACACTAATAGATGGAGAAATATACCATGTTCATGGATTGGAAGAATCAATATAGTGAAAATGAGGATACTACCCAAAGCAATTTACAAATTCAATGCAATCCCTATCAAGCTACCAGCCACATTTTTCACAGAACTAGAACAAATAATTTCAAGCTTTGTATGGAAATACAAAAAACCTCGAATAGCCAAAGCAATCTTGAGAAAGAAGAATGGAACTGGAGGAATCAACTTGCCTGACTTCAGGCTCTACTACAAAGCCACAGTCATCAAGACAGTATGGTACTGGCACAAAGACAGACATATAGATCAATGGAACAAAATAGAAAGCCCAGAGATAAACCCACACACATATGGACACCTTATCTTTGACAAAGGAGGCAAGAATATACAATGGAGTAAAGACAATCTCTTTAACAAGTGGTGCTGGGAAAACTGGTCAACCACTTGTAAAAGAATGAAACTAGATCACTTTCTAACACCGCACACAAAAATAAACTCAAAATGGATTAAAGATCTAAATGTAAGATCAGAAACTATAAAACTCCTAGAGGAGAACATAGGCAAAACACTCTCAGACATAAATCACAGCAGGATCCTCTATGATCCACCTCCCAGAATGCTGGAAATAAAAGCAAAAATAAACAAATGGGATCTAATTAAAATTAAAAGCTTCTGCACAACAAAGGAAAATATAAGCAAGGTGAAAAGACAGCCATCTGAATGGGAGAAAATAATAGCAAATGAAGCAACTGACAAACAACTAATCTCAAAAATATACAAGCAACTTCTGCAGCTCAACTCCAGAAAAATAAACGACCCAATCAAAAAATGGGCCAAAGAACTAAATAGACATTTCTCCAAAGAAGACATACGGATGGCTAACAAACACATGAAAAGATGCTCAACATCACTCATTATTAGAGAAATGCAAATCAAAACCACAATGAGGTACCACTTCACACCAGTCAGAATGGCTGCGATCCAAAAATCTGCAAGCAATAAATGCTGGAGAGGGTGTGGAGAAAAGGGAACCCTCCTACACTGTTGGTGGGAATGCAAACTAGTACAGCCACTATGGAGAACAGTGTGGAGATTCCTTAAAAAATTGCAAATAGAACTACCTTATGACCCAGCAATCCCACTTCTGGGCATACACACCGAGGAAACCAGAATTGAAAGAGACACATGTACCCCAATGTTCATCGCAGCACTGTTTATAATAGCCAGGACATGGAAACAACCTAGATGTCCATCAGCAGATGAATGGATAAGCAAGCTGTGGTACATATACACAATGGAGTATTACTCAGCCGTTAAAAAGAATTCATTTGAATCAGTTCTGATGAGATGGATGAAACTGGAGCCGATTATACAGAGTGAAGTAAGCCAGAAAGAAAAACACCAATACAGTATACTAACACATATATATGGAATTTAGGAAGATGGCAATGACGACCCTGTATGCAAGACAGGGAAAGAGACACAGATGTGTATAACGGACTTTTGGACTCAGAGGGAGAGGGAGAGGGTGGGATGATTTGGGAGAATGACATTCTAACATGTATACTATCATGTGAATTGAATCGCCAGTCTATGTCTGACGCAGGATGCAGCATGCTTGGGGCTGGTGCATGGGGATGACCCAGAAAGATGTTCTGGGGAGGGAGGTGGGAGGGGGGTTCATGTTTGGGAATGCATGTAAGAATTAAAGATTTTAAAATTTAAAAAATAAAAAACTAAAAAAAATAAAAATAAAAAATAAAAAAATAAAAAAAATAAAAAATACTCTCAGAATTTCTGCTTTGCCAAGCTTGTATAACTTCTGCCTACAGTTAATAAGCAGCTGTTTTTATAGTTACCACACCCTTTTAAACTCTAGAAAACAGTCAAATTCCATGAAAGTAAATTTTGTGCTTTAAGATTGTTTATAAATGGGGGAAAGCCTCCTCTTTCACTTAAGTTGTTTCTTATGGGATGGGTCATAAAACTTAAACTAGGTAATAGAACTTTGGATAGGTCATCCTAGCACCAAAATTATATCCTGTATTCCATCCACTAATCACTTCCTGATGTTATTAGAGGCTGGACAGGAACACCCCAAAATGAAAAGCAGTGTTAGGGATCTGGGATATCTTTTCTCTTCTTCAAAAGCTTCCTTGAGTCTTAAACCAGATTTTAAATATATGGAAATTAAGTTAAAATTACTTATAATGACTTTTCTCTCTTGACTCATGTAAATTTCAAACATTCACTATTCATGACTCTTACCTCTTTAAACATCAGAATCAATTGGTTTTTTTTAAAGGTAGGTCAAACAAGCATCTTTGTCATAACATTTTTTTTTTTTTAACGACAGTGAGCGAGGAACCCATAGTAAGTTCCTGCTACCCCTCCTATTTTAGAAGAAGTCTTTCCTGCAATAGCTCAGACTAGAAATTTAAATTTTTTTTCCTGGGACTTCCCTGGTGGTCCAGTGTTTGGGACTTCACCTTCCAACGCAGGGGGTGCAGATTCCATCCCTTGTCGGGGAGCTAAGACTCCATACGCCTCTCAGCCAAAACAACAAAACAGGAAACAGGAACAATATTGTAACACGTTGAATAAAGACTTCAAAAATGGTCCACATCAAAAAAAAAGAAAATCTTAAAAAAATAATAATAATAATAAAATAATATTTTTTTTCTGTCATGCTAAAATCCAAAGGGGTCACACGACTGATTGAGAACACAGCACAAATGCCTCAGACGAATTGCGTTTTAATAAAGCATGGCTCAAAATAGCCAAAGTCCAACCTCCATAAAATACTGCTCTGCCTGGATGTTCTTGAACAAAGAAATTTCAGTTGGAAAACATTCATTGCAGGGTCTGTGCTCGGAGGTTTGGAGCATCTGGACTCAGCAATGGTTGGACAGAAACAGCTGGTGATCTACTGGGAGCAGCGCTGGGGCTCTTGCACTGCTGATCACGTATAGATTATAAAATTACTCTTCTGCTCTTTAGTCAGCTCAGCCGCTCAGTGGTGTCTCTGTGACCCCATGGACTGCAGCATGCCAGGCTTCCCTGTCCATCACCAACTTTCACTTTTCAGCGTCCCCCAGAATGATGGGAAATCATGTGCTGCCTCAGGGACCTGTGGAAAGAACATGGTATTTCGTCCAGGAGATCGTTCCTGGCCTGGACGATGGTTGTACCCTTGAGCAAATTCTTGTTCTCTGAGCCTTCCACAGCCACACAAATTCAATAAGACAGCATACACCTATGTAGCTACCTATTAATAGAAACATACAATAAGTACATCTTCATTACTGGGAAAAAAACATGTCTCTGTAGGGTCTTCTGGGAAATCACTCATAACAAGCCCTTCTTTGTAAACTGTTTCCATAGGTTGTAGCAGTCAACAAAGCTCTTAAGAGAAATCAGATAAAGACACAATGCCCATAAGTTCTGAAATCTCGACTAAACTAATGTTGAAGACTAAATTCTAATTTTAGGCCAGTTTGATGCCCAGAGGTCCCTCTCTGGTTTCTGCTTCCTGTAAGCCTGGGTTTCCTGCCTTCAGGAGTCTTGTGCAGTCTGTAAATGAGTGAAGCAAGATCACAGGGAGTATTAGGAACTATGGAAAACTGGACTGTTATCAGCCCCATCAGAAAAAAAAAAAAGATTCTAATTTAAACATTTTGTCCAAAACTCACCTGTAGGCTAAGGCCAAGTCGCAGGCAAGCAGACATTAGCTTTTCAAAAAATTTTTTATTTACTTATGGCTGTACTAGGTCATTGCTGCTGCACTCAGGCTGTCTCTAGTTGCGGCGAGCAGGGGCTACTCTAGTTGCGATTCACAGGCTTCTCCCTGTGGTGGCTCCTCTTGTTGCGGAGCACGGGGCTCTAGGGTACACGGGCTCAGCAGTTGTGGCACACAGACTCAGTTGTCTTGTGACACATGGGATGTTCTCGGACCAGGGACTGAACCTGTGTCCAGTGCAAATTCTTAGCCCCTGGACCACCAGGGAAGCCCTGCTTTTGTTCTTTAATGGGTATACCTTAACAGGATGAAGTGGGCATTAACTGACATTCAGTCTTGTAGTCATACACAGTGCTTTGCTAAACTTTGAGTACTAAATTCCCAGATGCTTACTCAGGTTTGGCCTTTCTCCTCCTCCATCATCTAGCCAGTATGCTAACACGTCTTGCAGCTGTCAGCAGGAAGACATTATTAAAGGATGTGTGGCCAGCTGGGAGCTCATTCAAGCCTTATCCGGAGGAGTAACTGGACTAATTCAACAGGAATTTGTAGAGCACCTACCCTGAGCAGAACCACACACCACACATGCATCTAGGCAGGTTTCCCTACTTTTCAGCCCCTATTTTACTCCAAGGATTTAGATTTAGCAAGATTAGCAAGTCATGTCATCGGTTTCTTATTCCTTTAAATCAACAGGCACCTTCCAGTTATCAGCAGCAAAATGTTTTGTTGTTGTTATTTATAAGTAGAATCACAGCAAATCTGCTTCTAATCTTGTCATTGCTTTTGTTTTTTAAATATTTATTTTATTTATCTGGCTGCACCAGGTCTTAAGTTGCAGCAGATGAACTTTAGCATACGAAATCTTAGTTGGGGCATGCAGGATCTAGCTCCCTGGCCAGGGATCGAACCCTGGCCCCCTGCATTGGCAGCGCAGAGTCTTAGCCACTGTACCACCAGAGAAATTCCTCATCTTGCCCTTTCTGAGCTTGCTTGAAAGTTGTTCTGAGCTCTGCTTAAGTCACCCCAGCCAGTAGAAACGATGCACCAGGCACTCTGCTCAAGCACTGCAAGGCTTTACGCCCTGCTGGAGTTTGTGATCTGACATGACCACCTATGACTCTGGTGAGCACAAAATGGATAAACGGACTTATAAATGCCCTACAAAAGCAGGCAAAATACAGAGAGTTTAGAATGGTAAGATGTATACACTGGTGTCACAATACACCTGTTGGGATGCAATGTAAAATAATGACTATAAAGTTCCAGTGAGCAAGGGCAAAGACCTTGAAATTAGAGTGATTTTTTTTACTGGATCTCAGTTTCAGTCTACTGGAGGTAAAAGCCAGATGCAATGAACTGAAGAGGGAGTGGGGCAGGGAGAGAAGAAAAGAGCTGATAAAAGGGGAGAAAATAGCATAGATAACTCCTCCAAGAAGCCCAGTGGGATCAGAGAAGGCATGCGATCCTTAGCACAGGTAGAAGGGACAGCAAAAATGTAAACTGAGAAGGGTTTGGAAGCAGACAGTTAGTAGTTGGAGACCAGGAAGCAGGGCTTCGAGGTTGCACAGCTCCTGAGGACTTGGTTCACGGTGTAGACAGTGGGCGTGTTGTGCCCCAGAGTTGTGAAACTGGGTGTTTCCATCTCACTCTCTCCATTAACTCCATTTTCGCTCTAAATTAAGAAGTAAGAAGAAAAAAAGAAGTAAGAACACCTATTTCCAACAGAGAGAGCACAGGGATAATCATGATGGTAGTTGCCTGGTTGGGACAAGGTAATAAAGAAATATGATCTCTTTCATGTTTTCCTGGTGGCTCATACGATATCAAATCTGCCTGCCAATGCAGGAGACCTGAGTTTTGATCCCTGGGTCAGGAAGAAGATCCCCTGGAGAAGGGAATGCCTACCCACTCCAGTATTCTTGCTTGGAGAATTCTACGGACAGAGGAACCAGTGGGCTATATTTATAGTCCATGGGGTCACAAAGGGTCAGACACAACTGAGTGACTAAAACTATACTTTCAAATATGTCAAGTCTATCAAAAGAGTTGATGTCATGGGAGGACATGGGAGTTAATCTTGGGACAAGTCAAATGGTGGCCAAGGGACACCAAGAGCTTGGAAGATGGCTGGACCACACGCCGGGGTCCTTCACTCACAACTTCTCACTCAATAGTATCAACAGTCTAGCAAGAAGAAATGGTTCTTCCTTTATGGATAAGAAACCTGAAGTCCATAGTGGTGAAGTCCACACGCAAGTTCATGCAGTTGGGGAACTTGGCAGAGCCAAGACCCCAGAGACAATGAACCTTCCCCCTTTGAGTGCTTCAAGTGCTGCTTGAGACACAGAGGAATAGTGTGTCCGATCCCTGCCCCCAGCTCTCACATGCTGTTGGGAACAATAGCATATGAATAACCATAAAGCAATGAGATGAATACCAAACTGGTTTATGAGCAAAGTACTGTGGGAACACAGGTTTAGAAATTCTCCCAGGCAGCTGTATACTTGGTAGGGAGGGAGAGTGAGAAAGGGATAAATGATTATAAAATATTGACTTTTTAAAACCCCATGAGTTTATGGAGAGGGAAGGTGGCCATCACCACTTTCATCGAGTGTTTCAGCATCGCTAATTATGGGACACCTGTGCCTCCTGCTGTGATGGGACACAGAACACCCCAACTCCCCAGGAGTCTTCAAATGAATCCAAGCAGGGCTTTAGACATGACTTCCTGGTTACAAGAAAGACAGAGAAAGAGGAACACATTACCGCCGTCAGCAGGCAATCAGACAAATCTACATTTGACAGGACAACTGGCAAAGTCAGCGTCATTTTTTTATGTATGTGGAGGAACAATCCAGGACACAAGAAAATATAATCAAATGCAAAGCAAGAACCTCAACTAGATTCTGAGTCAGAAAAAGACTTTTAGGGGACAACTGGGGAAATCTGACATGGACTGGATATTATTTGGAGGAATCATTTTCTTTGTTGTTCAGTTGCTCAGTGTCCGACTCTACAACCTCACAGACTGCAGCACACCAGGCTTCTCTGTCCTTCACCATCTCCCGGAATTTGCTCAAACTCATGTCCATTGAGTCAGTGATGCCATCCAACCATCTCATCCTCTGTCGTCCCCATCTCCTCCTGCCTTCAATCCTTCCCAGCATCAGGGTCTTGTTTTCTTATGTGTGATAATAATATGGGTTTTGTAGAAGAATGTCTTTATTGTTAGTAGATACATTTTAAAGGATCATGTGTCTCCGCAACATATTATTTTTCCTTTTCTTTTTCTTTCTTGGTCACACCTTAGAGTTTGTGGGCACTTAGTTCCCCAAGATTAGGGATGGAACCCCTGTACCCTGCAGTAGAAGCGTGGAATCCCAACCACTGGAATTCCAGGGAATTCCATGCAACGTAGTTTTAAATTGTTCAGTAACACACACACACACACACAGGATTGAACTATAGGAAATTATTTATATTCAACTATTTTCTATTACAATTTCATATGGTCCAACCTAAGAAATAGAAGAAATTTCCCAGTTGGAGCAAAAATATGTAAAACATGAAAGTATGAAACAGACACACACACAAGATCAATCCAGGGGGTCCAATAAGAGAGAAATAACAATTCCAGGAAGAACAGAGAAGACTGAGGGGAGAAAGACACCAAAGACACATCACAAAGAAAAATTTCAGAACTAAAGAGACATGCTTTCCATTAAAAAGGGCCTCCTGAGTTTTAATTAGGGGTATGGAAAAAGCCACATTTCATTTGGAAGATATTAAGGAGGTTTTACAAGAGAGGTCTTAAGAGTTTTTCTGGGACTGGGAAAAATCAACTTCTACAAGAAAGAAGGGGCTTCCCCGGTGGCTCAGTGGTAAATAATCTGCCTGCCAACGCAGAAGACTCATATTCAATCCCTGGGTCAGGAAGATCCCCTGGATTAGGAAATGACAACCCATGGACAGAGGAGCCTGGGAAGTTACAGTCCAAGGAGTTGCAAGAATTGGACAGAATTTAACGACTGAACAAGAAGAAGAAACAAGGTTAACAGTGGTATTTGATTTCTCATTAGCTACACTAGAAGCACAGGTCTAATAGCTTCAGAATTCAGGGGGAACACCGGTTTTCAATCTGGAAAACCCATACCTAGTCAAATTATTTGTGAGGGCAAAATGGAAGATTTTTTTAGTCGTGCAAATACTCAGAAAGCTTCCTTGCCACAAACCTTTTCTTGAGAAGTTATTTGAGCACCTACTCCATCAGCAGAACAACGTGACCAAGATCATCTGCTGTTTGAATAGATGAGCCACCAGTTCATAGTTGAGCCAAGAGAAGGGCTCCAGGAAAGAAAGGGGTTTCATAAGATATAGAATCAAAAGAACTTACACATGCACTACAAGCAGAGGATGTCTGGAAAGAAGAAAAGCAACTAGAATTTCTTTTAAAGACTCTAGACAAAAGTCCCAGTACAAATATCAATCAAGTTAGAAGAGGAAATCAACGGACTTCAAAAAGGAAAAAAAAATTATTCCAAGCAATAGATAGAATGGGAAGAAGGTACAGATGTCCTCTTTCAACAAGAAAACACTAGGAAAAGAAAAAAAAAATTAACCTTGATTTTGAGCACTTGAGAAGCATAGGGTTGTGATACGTTACAGAGCAGGAAACGTACTTCTCGTCTCTGCAATGAATTTATATCATCAACAAATTAGCCATCATGCTGTTTATTGGTTACTGTCAGACTAGACCTCTGACAGTAGAGGCTACTAGACTCTCACCTGAGGACAAATTTTCTAAGACTTAACTGTGCTCACACACTAGAATGCAAATATCCTCAGCCACAGAAATTTAAGAGTTAGAGCACAGCTTAATGAAAAGTTTGGAGGTGGAAGGATAGGTGGAGAGTCTAGAAGTCAGGAGCTCAAATACCCTCTTCTCATGAAATAGAAAGCCAAGAGATGTTGTCTATATTTAGGAGAAGAAAAAACAAAAGTTCAAGGAAATTAAAGTTGCAAAAGTAAACAACAGAGCTAAAAATAGTGATGTAACAATCATGTGTACAGGGGTGATATGAAGATGAATCTTTATCAACAAGAGTCAGTAAGCAATGTCATAAAATAGCAGCTCCATCATTTTAACACAGTTGGAGAGCTGCAGCATTGGTGCCCTTGCAAAGTGGAACTGAGGCTACAGAATTAAAAGGAACCATTGCTTCCTGTTGTAAATTTTCCTGTACTATTTGTCTTTTTAAAAACTCTGACCAGACCAAACCAAACATAATAATCATATCTTACAGGGTTATGGGGACAGTCAGGGATAATCTATTATGAAAGCCTGGAACTTTAATCAGGGCCATCTTGTAACTGTTAGGAGTGGGATTTTCTCCTAGTGTTATTATTGGATGTCCAACCTCCCTCATCCTACATTTGTTCCTTCCCTGGGGATCCCAGATGGCTCCACTGCCCAGCTGCCCTGTCAAGCCTACTGTTTCTGCAGCACTCCAGCTTTGAGAATGGTCTCTCACTGCCCACCTCTACTCCGATGCCACCTCCGCTGCTGGAGTGAGTGAGTTCCCATCCTGTGCTTACAGCTCCTGCCACTTGTCTCCCTCAACTGTTGCCAACGCACATCAAGCTGTGTCTTACTATTACACATTGACTGATATAAATTTATCTGTTCAAATGCATGCACTTGAAAACTTAACTTTAGCATACATTTTGTTTAGTTGCTAAGTCATGTCCGACTCTCTGCGATCCTATGTACTGTAGCCCTCCAGGCTCCTCCGTCCATGGGATCTTCCCAGCCAGAATACTGGAATGGATTGCCATTTCCTCCTCCACACCATCATATAAATACTCAATTAAAAGTATAGCTAACAATATACAACACTTCATAGCAGTTTTTGCTGTTTCTGAACTTTACCCCAAAGGACTGCTTTAAAAGAATCTCTCCTTTCAAATAAAGCAATATAAGCTCACTATCATTTGAAAAAAACATAATTGCTTCATTCCTCTTCATCAGCTTGGGATACAAGCAGACGTCCTGTTTTGTTAAAATTAGATGACTCGGAGTCCCTACACCACTTTTACAGAAGAGGTCATTCTTTCCTCTTTGAATCCTGTGTCCTGAAATGATTCCCAGCCCCCTTTAGATTCTTACACCTCCTCTTCCTGAGATGTCATGCTGGCCAGAAATTTAGAAGCCATGCTTTCCTCTTCACTCTTCAGATTTGCTCAACACTAGGTCCTTGGGTAAATTAAGTACTTCACCCAGGTCACACAGCTTTTGGTGGGTGGGCTTTAGGAGCCAAAATCTAGTGTTTAGGTTGGTTCCAAAACATGCTGTTCTTATGCTTCTGGGGAGGCGTCATGGGGGCGCCATGGAGAATCTGGGTAGAATCAAGCGTTCCCCAGTTCCCCTTCCCTCCCCAAGAACCTTCTTCCCTTGGCATCACTGCTGTCATATAGCTGTGTGTGTGTGTGTGTATGCTCAGTTGTGTCAACTCTTTGCCACCCATCAAGCTCCTCTTGTCCATGGAAATTATCTAAGCAAGAATACTGGAGTGAGTTACCATTTCCTCTTCCAGGGCATTTTCCTGACCTAGGGAATTGAACCTGTGTCTCCTGCATTGGCAGGCATATTGTTTACCACTGAGCCACCTGGGAAGTCCTATCATACAGCTACTAAGTGTCAAAAGCAAGACAGTGCATTTTTATGTGAAACTATTACCTTTTTTTAAATTTTGCTATTTCAAAGTTTTATTAATGAAATTCCCAAGTATCCAGAAAAGCTGGAAAAAAAATAGTACAATAATACAGACATCCACCAGGAGACTTCAACAACTGTAAACATTTGCTGCGCTTGTTTCATTCATCTACTGATCTAGCTGTTGAGCTCGAGTTCCTTTCCCAAGGGTTCCTTCTCATTTTCCGACTCTTCCTTTTCACAGCATCATGTTTTTGTTTAACAGATGTAACGTCATTTCACATCTCTTTAGTGATAAGTAATTCATTTTGTAGGGTTTTTATTTGATTCTTCTCATATTCCCTGAATTATACATTTCTTCTGGGGTCAGTTTTTCTCTTTTTAAAGACCTTTCTTTGCCATACTGTTCTCAAATGTTTCATGAATCCAGTAGTTGTCAGGCTCTTCTTATGAATGAGCGAGGAGAAAAGCCGACTAGGACACCAAGTACATGTGCAGGACGTGCTGAGCGGCAGGCTTCAGCTGAGGGTGAACAGTCTGAGATCTGAGTGCTGAGGCTTCTCAAATGCTGGAATGAGATGGCTTTGTGCCAGGTTACCAATGACAACTACTGCTGTTCAAGTTTCCTTGGAAACAGGCTTTGCTGTCTTTATAAAACTCCTCTCTGGTCATTGGTTGGTTGGTTGGTTTTGGTTTGGTCTGTGGTTGAACATCCAGTTGCTGGGAGCTCTTGGCACCAGTGCTGAAGAGTAGGAATGGAGGATGACCGTTTCATACAGAGATCTTCACTATTCTTCCATCTTCTCTTCACTCCAATGACTTTTCTGAGTCCCCAACCTCAGTGAGGGGCTAGCACAGAGGTAGGGCCCCCATCTTCTGGAAGACCCTCTAAACACATCCTGGGCTAGAGCTTCTTCCATTTCGTGTTCTTCCATGAACTTTGTTCTCTAGAAATCCATGGAAATCACTTCATCTCTTATTCTCTCAACTGCTTTTGGTATTATATGTTTTATATTCGAATCCTAGGAGGGTGAGGAAATAAATATATATGCTGAAGTCCTCATCTTGAACCAGGAATGAACATTTCCATTTTACAGAGGCTCATGTGATTAAGTGACTTACCTAAGATCACACAGCTAGAAAGGGAGGGGCCAGAATTAAACCTGTGTGCTTTTGACTATGCCAAATACTTCTTTTTGTACAAATTATGACTCAGCTGGTATGACCTGGAGAAACAAGCCCTTACATAATATGATATGTTTAAAATACACTGTCATCTGTGTATAAAAATGACTCATAAACTTCCCAGACTAAAAATTGTACAATTTTTACAAGTTATGTATCTAGAATAAAATTAAAAAAAAATCATAAAAGTAGTAAAACAGCAGTTTGATATTTTTTGGGTCAGGTTGGAGTGGAACAGACCTTGAGGAGAGAAAATTGGGAGGAAGCATAGGTCATCATTTGGGCAGTAGTGGCAAGGGCTTGGCACACTGAGTGTTCTTGGTTCTATGAAATAAATCCCCTTTAGAAGTCACATCTGGACAGCAATTGACCAAACGAGATGGTGTGGACTCCAGGCAGTGGGGTGAGAAGAAGACTTGCTAGGAAGACAGGGCACCCTGTCCATGTGGAAGCCACTCTCTCATATACACTCAATACTTCCTTACTTGCACAGACACTGCAAAATGCTCTACAGATGCCCTCATCTCTTTGCTAAAGCATTATCTGGAAAAGTTAAGGATTTCTTCATTTGGGGATGCTTCCAGAAATTAAAAAACCCACATCTCACAGGAACCCATCCCATTCAGAATGGTTTAAGATTTAAAGTGTCTTAAGAATTGTCCCAATTCAACCACAAATACAGTTTGAGGGCTTTTGAATAGCTGGTCATTTATTCAACAAATCTTTATGGAGCTCCTACTCTACGGCAGCCACTGGGGCTAGGACCCAGGGACATTGTGGTGAGGAATAGGAGATTATTTCTAAGGAAGTTAACCACTTCTCCATCAAAGACAGTGCTGAAACATCCACTTTTCTCTTTTTCAGACAGAGGCCAAATTAGCTTAATTCTGAAACGTAGAGACTGACCCACAGAAAACTGGGCTAGGTGGTAGGTGAATATATTACATGTTGTTATCAACTCACTGTGACATTAACACACTGTGACATTAATTTAGATGCATGATATACAGGGGAAAGACATAAGTTAACAGAAAATCTTTCCGTTCACAGTGTTTTTCTCTAATTTTCACCTTCCCCATAGCTGCTTTTACCTCAGTCAGATGAAAACAATTTTTTGGAAATCCATCGTGAAGTCCAGAAGAAGCAAGCACACCCTCTGTTAAAGGTTGGCACATAATCCTGTGAACTCGGAAAGAGAACAGAGCTTTCCAGTAGGACAAACAAAGAAAAGGGAGATTAAGAAGTCTGATTTCCTCCTCTTCCCATCAGCTGTCAGACACCACTGAATAATCGCTTTCTCTTGTTCCTGAAAAGTAGATAGCTATTATTAAAGCATTTCCAAAAGGAAATATATTTTGGTTTTCATTAATAATAGAACAAATGAAGTGGTACTGTGACAAAATAAACTTTTTAAGGTACAGTAATTGCATTTGTGATTTTTCCTTTTCCCCATCTAACTGCACTCTCTCCAATGGTCCCTGAAACCTAGCCAGCAGGCTGACAGCCTGATAAACTCTAAAAGGAAGAAGGAAAACAGAGTCTAAAAGGCAGGGTGGGTGCGGCAGCTAACAAAGGTCAAGATGAACAAAGAAGAAAGTGCAGTCACTCAAGTGTGTGCAGATAAGGCGTCAAGTTCAAGGTCTGAGAGGAAGTACAGCAGATTGCAGTGGCCACATGGCACCTGATGACAGGCCTTCAGGGATGGAGCCCAACCTCTAGTTTCTTCTCAAACAGGAGGGAAGAGGGCAAGCACAGCATTTAAAAGAATGACACACTCCGAGGACTGGACATAAACTGATTAGAACCAAATAGGTCCAAGACGGCAGATGAGTCCAGTTCCACTAGACTTTGAGCCTCAGTGTATGCTCATTGTAACACATCAGCATGCTAAATGCCACACTCACAGGCATCATGACAGTTCCAAGGCTGATCATAAAGATCAAAAAGTGGGTGGTGGCCCAATTTCTGGAAATCCCCACCTCTTTCCAAAATAGCTGGAAAACTCCTTCCACTTCTTAGCTTATGAAATTACCCACCCCTATAAAAACTATCTTTCCAGGTGGCACTAGTGGTAAAGAACCTGTCTGCCAGTGCAAGAGACACAAAAGACATGGGTTCGATCCCTGGGTTGGGAAGATCCTCTGGAGTAGGAAAAGGCAACCCACTCCAGCCTTTTTGCCTGCCAAGTTCTATGGACAGAGGAGCCTGGCAGCTACAGTCTATGGGGTGACAAAGAGTCAAACATGACTGAGTGACAACATGTGTGCTAAGTTGCTCAGTTGTGTCCAACTCTGCAACCCTATGGACAGCAGCCCGCCAGGCTCCTCTGTCCATGGGATTCTCCAGGAGTGGGTAGCCATTGCCTTCTCCAGGGGATCTTCCCAATCCAGGGATTGAACCCGGGTCTCCATAATTGCAGGCAGAATCTTTATAGTCTGAGCCACCAGGGAGGCTCAGACATCACCCAATTCTCACCTGAAAGCTATTCTGGAATATCTATGGTATCATTATTTCTAGGTAGCCTAGAAATAGTCATCAATGACAATCAGCCAAATATGAAACCTATTCAATACCGCCTGTGCAGGAGTCAAATTCTGAAATGTTTCTAACTTAATAAATTACAATTCACAGTTGTGTTAGCGAGCTTACTTTGTTCCAGCACTTCTTACAGTTGAAACGCTCAGATGTGTTTCCAGTTGGAAGCTGCCAACGAAGTGTTCGTAGCATTTCATACTCACATGCTGTATCTTGTCATTTTTCATGCTCACATGAGAGACCGAGCCCTATTTTGCTCTTGTTTAAATTTTATTATCATAGTTAGTAGTGATAAGCTGACAGAAACAGGCTAAGGAAGGGAAGAAGTTTGAGATAACTTCTTATAAACTGAAACACACGTGCACACTTGTGAGTTACCACCTGGCCCACATCCTGCCCTGCTGTACTGAAGAGTCCACACTAAAAAGAGTCCACAGAACATTGTAAGCAGCCGATTCCTGGATCTGGGCCCAGGACCCCGCTGTGTGAAGTCTCGGGGGTGAGGTTGGTCTAGATAACCAGCTTCTCCACACTCAGCGTACTTGTGGTTTCATCCTCTTCATTTGACCCAAAGTATCCCGGGAGATCCAGCATCCGCTGCTCTGCCTCGGTGAGGCCGAAGGATGTATTGTCGTAGAAGGCGAACTCCGGGTGGGCGGGGAAGCTCTGACACTTGTCTTTTCTGCCCTGAGAAGGGCTCAGAGGGCTGACCCTCTGGTAACCATCTTTGGGCGCCGGGGGGGAAGGCTGCTTCCTTGAGACACTCCTGTGACTGGGGGACGGCCCCCTCCGAGCCCGGGGAGGCTCCGGTCTCTCACCTGCCCCCACGAATCCGGCCTGGCGATCCCCCAGGTCCGGTTTCCTTGGGGGCGGTCCCAGGGAGTGGGGTTTGGGGAGAGGGCTTAAGGGACCACTGGCCCCCGCGGCCCCTGGGCCGTGGTCCCGCTTCTCCGGGAACAGCGCAGCGCCTCGACTCGGAGGCCGGCCTCGTTCTCCGGCCTGGTCCCAGGTCCGGGCCCTGGGGCCGTGGGCGGGGGTCGGCCGAGGGGTCAGGGTGGACAGGCTCCTCTCCCGGAACGGCCGGGCCTGCCTGGCCTCGTGGAAGCTCGCCGTCCTGCGAAAGTGGGACCCCCGGGAGTGGCTCCTCACCTGCGACTTGCGGAGGAGGGTCTGGCTGGGGCTGACCGCGCAGCTGGCCGCCGAGAGTGGATGGTCCAGCCGGGAGGGGGGCCTGTCTCCGGCGCCCACTGCAGGGGGCTGCTCCAGGAACGGGGATTTGATCCGGAACTTGCCGGCCGTGGCTTCCTCGGGGCTCTCGGGCCCTCCAGGGGATGCTGCTGCTGCGGCGGCAGCGGCGGCGGCATCGATGGCCGTGTCCGTCAGGGGGCTCTGGGACACGTGGTACACCTTGGTGGTCTCCGTCAGGCCTTTCTTCTTCATCTCCTTTAGCTGCTGCTGGGCCAGGCGGTAGCTGAACAAGGGCGGGATGATCTTCTGGGCGTTGGCCTGGAAGCTCTCGCTCCCCGAGGCTTCGTCATCGGGGGGCGCTGGCAGGCTCCGCCGGTAGGTCAGCGGGATGCCCGGGTCCCCGGGGCTCCCCGCCGGCCCGTCACCCACATCCGAGAAGCTGCCGCGCGGCTCGCTCAGCTCACAGATGTTCTCCTCGTCGGAGTTCTTCCGGCAGCCCGGCCCGTGCAGCGAGTTGTGGCGGGCGGGCGTGCTGCACTTGGGGGCGCGGCCCAGCTTCCGCCAGAGCGTGATGAGCACGGTGGCCACGATGATGAACAGGCAAAGGGATATGCCGGTGACCGTCACGACGTTGTTGGACTTCACGGGAGCCTGGGGCTGGAGAGGAGATGGGCTGGATGGTTGGAAAGCTACCAAAAAAAAAAAAAAAAAGGACAAATGCATCCTCTGGTATCTTTCTCTCTGCATGGGTCTAAGGTCTCTGGGTGACTGGCTCTAATTATCTGGCACTTAAAGAAAGAAGTGAAATAAGCAAGGACTAGGACTTCTGGTCATACGTATTTCTACAGACAACTTAAGTCAAACTGAAAACACAGACCGGTAGAAAGAAGTGCGGTGCCCAGATGGGCCACAGTCAGGGTGACTCCTGGCCACACTCAGCGTCTGCTGACACTTGAGCCCAAATTTCTACATAGAAGCCTCAGAAGGAGTCTTTCAAGGTAAAAAATCAAGGTTTTTCACTTAAGGTAAGGTAAATACGGGCTTCCCCGGTGGCTCAGTGGTAAAGAATCTGTGTGCAATGCAGGAGACTTAGGAGATGTGGGTTCAATCCCTGAGAGGGGAAGATCCCCTGGAGGAGGAAACGGCAAGCCACTCCAGTATTCTTGCCTGAAAAACTCCTTGGACAGAGGAGCCTGGCGGGCTATAGTCCAAAGGGTTGCAGAGAGTTGGACACCAGTGAGCACTGGGCTGCTGCTGCTGCTGCTAAGTCACTTCAGTTGTGTCCGACTCTGTGCGACCCCAGAGACGGCAGCCCAGCAGGCTCCCCCATCCCTGGGATTCTCCAGGCAAGAACACTGGAGTGGGTTGCCATTGCCTTCTCTGCAACTGAGCACTGCTACTGCTAAGTCACTTCAGTCGTGTCCGACTCTGTGTGACCCCACAGACAGCAGCCCACTAGGCTCCACTGTCCCTGGGATTCTCCAGGCAAGAACACTGGAGTGGGTTGCCATTTCCTTCTCCAATGCATTAAAGTGAAAAGGGAAAGTGAAGTCGCTCAGTCGTGTCCGACTCTTAGCGACCCAATGGACTGCAGCCTACCAGGCTCCTCCGTCCATGGGATTTTCCAGGCAAGAGTACTGAGTGGGGTGCCATTGCCTTCTCCGAAACATGGGAAGAGTTAAATGTACCTTTGAGATGAATGTTGGAAAATTTCCAGTAACACTTGAAATGCAAAGTAATTTAGACAGGTTGCAGCTACATGCGCACATCTCAAGAGAAACTGATAGGTGAAAATAGGTCTTTTGGCAATATACTACAACTCAATTTTTCTCTCCCATGTCCAGGAACTGTCTTTCCTAGGTACTGGAGCCTCTGTTTTCCCACTTCTGCTTTCTCAGCTCTCTTATCTCCTCACTGCCTTCCACGTGGTGCTGATTTTCCTCCTTCTTCCCTGGTCTCTCAATCTGGTGTGTCCCACAGTCATCAAAATGTTTCACCAAGACTCAGACACCACCTGGGACCTCAGCCTGTACTGCCACTAAAGTACTCAGGAACCTGAGCCCACCCAGTTCCACCCGGCAGGACCTCTCTTTCAACTCTTAGGCCACTGTCCATCATTTAAACCCTTCCAATCACCTGTCCCCTCTCTCTTATGTGGTGTGCTGTGATTCATGGGGTCACAAAGAGTCAGACACAAATGAGCAACTGAACTGAACTGAACTGAATTAATGTATGCATAAGGAGCAATCAGGGTCTTGCAAGTCATGATCACGTAGAGCCATTAACCACGAATCATGCAAGCTCCAATCACCACATTCTATTCTGCCCTCCAAAAGGGGGAACAGGTAAGGATTAGCCTACCAGATGATTTTTTAAATTTACTTTTAATTGGAGGGTAATTGCTTCACAGCCACAACGCTGTGCTGGTTTCGTCTGGTGTCTTTCTCCCCCAGTCGTACCCCCAGCTGTGTGAGTCATCTCCTGGACCCATCCCCAATGCTTCCCTCCCCTTTCCACTGCACCCTATGAGACACCTATAGGCAAAGACCTCACCATCCAGAAACTTTCCACAAAACACTGTTTGTCTACTTGCCTGACCTGAGGATGGGCCCTCCCGCAGGGCAGAGCCTCCTCCACCCACTCTTGGGTGGGAGCTTTATTAGAAGCAGAGCCAGCGGCAGGGCGTGTCCCTCAGCCTCCTCATCCCTGGCTGCCATCTCAACCAACTCTTTTACCTCCGTGTATAAGTTCTACTCTTCTGATGCCCGTGTCCATCTGCCTAGACACTCCCCTACCCCTCCCTCAACTCTTGTCATCTCCCCACTTCCAGGCACTCATCAGTCAGAGGTACCCGGGTCCAGTCTCCCTCACCATCCCCAGAGCTGGGACCCATCCATGCAGTTGCCAGCAACAGAATCCTAACTTTCACCTGGGATGCTCCCCTCTCCATGCTTGCCACATCCAGAGTTGCTAAATCCTCTCCTCCACATCCCACTGCCTTGGGTCACTGACAAACTCTTTTAATAGGCCTCCCTGTAGCCATTCCTGCCCCTTCTGATTTCTACTCCACACTGCAGCAGAAAAAGCCCTCTACAGCACAGGTCCAATCTTTCAGGGGCACTTAGGATCTGGCTTGTCCAGCCTCATTGTGTGTGTGTGTGTATTTTGCAACGCTGTGCAGCCTGCAACATCTTAGTTCCCTGACCAGGGATTGAACCCAGGCCCTTGGCAGTGAAAACACCGAGTCCTAATCACTGGACTGCCAGGGAATCCCCCTGTCCAGCCTCATTTTTATCCCTCTTTCCTGACACTGTCCTGCAGCCACATCAAACTGTTGTCTGTTCTCTGGGTTTCTTAAGATGCCCATCATTTGCTGAACTTTCATCCATTGCTCCCTTTCCTAAAACTCCCTTTCTCACCTCGTACACCAGGTGACACTTATTCAGCTTTCAAACTTCAGCTCCCGTATCACTTCTTCCAAGAACAGAGGTGTTCCCAGCCTGGGTTGTCACCAAGTATCCACAGCAAGCTGTGGATATCTTCTATTGTACTGGACGCTACACCTGCTTCTGTGTCTGCTAAGTTACTATATCATCCGCCTCTTCCAGAGAGACATGGCTTACCTATATATTTCCAACTCTAGTCAATAACTGGCACAGAGCTGGTACTCAATCAATGTTAACATTCAGTAATTGATTCATTATTTTAAAGGTAGTAACAAAATGTTCAACATCCCATCTGATGGAATGTGGGTACATGGCAACTGAATCCACCCACTGCTGCGGTGAACAAGAAGGGCCAAATTAATGTAGAACTTCACTCAGACCTTGGCATAAAAACATCCTTTCAAAACCAAACAGAACTCTAGACTTTGAAACAAGTGAAAATAGTCACATGATGAAAGATTTGCTTCCTGGCTGATCATGTCTTCGTCTGCAGCGGCTGCCCCATCAGTGGCAAACGTACATGACAGACCTCTTAGCTGTCACCTTGGACTCTGGTTGGAATCCTTCAAAACCACAGCTGGAAAAAAGCCCCAGAGGTGCTGACCTCACCCATCTCTGCCTCATCTCGTCTTTCCGTGAAGTGAAGGAGAGCTTCCTGATGCTAAGCAGCCTGCAAACAGGTCTTTACACTTCCAAGGAGTGGAAAACAGCCTAAACCGGAGACAGAAACACTTGGGAGAAATGATCATTTTTATCCACATGAGCATTTATCTGAGGACCACTGATGGTAGAAGCAGGGTGTTTGTAATACTTACCCTTTTTGCTAATTTATAATGCACAAATTTCTAGTTCCCACCCAGGATTAAAGAGATTAAGATGCCAGAACATGAAATAATACCACACAGCCGCAAAAACTGATTGCTAATTCCAGGATGCTTTTAGAAAGCTAGACTGACCTGTAATATTTAGAGGCAAAGTATTCAAGTTAGGGAGCTTACGGTGAGGCCAGATCTAGTCCCTTGCCTTCTAGCTCTATGGCCTTAGGCAGGCGGCTTATCCTCTCTCTGCTACAAAGTTCTTACCTGTATATGGAGACAATAATGGACCGACTTTATACATGCAAGGCACTTAAAAAAAAAAATGCCTGGCAGCATCAAGCTCTCAAGATCTGAGCCCAGCATAAGAATCCTTGTCTTGTAGAATTATTATGAGTTTTGAGTGAGACATGTAATAAATGGTTGATATTGCCGTTGCTGCTAAAGGTGCAGCAGAAGTCAGGGGCAGTTGATTTTTAATTCATTTGAGTATCATGGAACTCTAGATGGAATAGCTTAACACAGCATGCCCTCCCAGAATGAAAAGCAAGAAGTTACACACAAGGAAGGAGCTATGGAGAGTAAGGGGACTTATAAAGAAAAGGGCAGATGGAGCAGAAAGCCTTAGAAGACAGTATGAGACACAACTGGAAAAACAGATTTGGGGTGGGGCCCAGGGCTGCTGAAAGAGGGCGGGAAAGCTGGGGCCTGGGAGGAGAGCCTGCGTCTGAAGCTGTAATCGGAAAACCACAGAAGAGAGAATGGCCTTCGGAGGCTGGACTAAAGGGAACAAGGCCTACAGCACTTGCTGCAAAGAGGAGACAGCAGGATTCTGGAAGGTCACAGGTGAGGACACCGGTCAAGGTGCTGCCAGATGCTGGTGGTTTGCTCAACAAGGTGCTCTGAGATCAAACACAGAAAACATCTAACTCCTCCAGGCCCCAAAGGGGCAGGAACCGGGGATGGTTTTCAACCTGGAGTTAGAGAATGGAAGAAGTCAGGACTGGAGAGAGGGGCCTCACCTAAGGGTCAGGACCACAGCAAAGGCTGGTCAACTAAATGGGGAGCTGGCTGTGTCTCAGATGGGGGATGGTGTGTGCAAAGAGCAAAGATTCCCTTTTACTGTAACCTGTGGGAAATGAATGGGATTCAGCTCCATAAGCTGCGGCAAACCAGCTGAGTGACCTGAGCACCCCACCACAGACCATCCACATCAAGTCCTCACTGAGCACCTGCTGGTGCGGGCCTTCGAGATGCTCAGGAGGATGAAGGACGGGCCAGTCTCCAGGTGATGGTAACATGAAACGCCCCACCTTCTCCTGCTGGGCAGGGGAGTGAAGAATAAATATAGGGCCCTTCAGGGAATAAGGCAGGGCATCTTGCCTCATTTTGGACAATTGATCTATATGGTTCCCTGGGACTTCTTGGAGATGAGGAGGAGAAAAACAATTTTTTAATGTTTCCCCACAGTTTTGATGGAGAGAAGTTAAAGGAGGGAGAAACAGCAAGAAATCCTGGGAGAAATGATCATCCCTCCCACTTTTTGCATTTTTAAAAATGATTTTGTTATGTCTGAACCTTTCATTTAGACCGATGTCCTTGTCACGTTCCCATTTGACAGTGTTACGTCCCCGGAAGCCAGCCCCAGCTGTGGACACACTGAGGGGCAGAGTCCGTGCAGCCAGCAGCAGCGACAGTGCAGCTGAGTCCACTCCTGAACTCAGCCTGGTGGCGACTGCCAGGCAGGCCTGAGTGCAGCAGCCCCTCCGGGAGAGGCTCGGGCGGGAGGATGGATACCTACCAGCACAGTCCTCCAGGGAACACGGGGAGGTCTCCGAGGACATTCCGGGGCAGCCAGGTCGGGAGGGGGAGGAGGTCAGGCACACACGGCGACGCTCTCTGACACCATCCCCGCACGAGGCGCTACACTGGCTCCACGGCTGCCACAGCCCCCAAGTTTCTGCAAGGACACCGGCCAGGCTTTTAATGCCAACTCACTTGGAGAATCAGAATGTCAGCGCACTCAAAGAAAGTGGCAAAACTCAAATCTCAGGCCATGAAAAGTCAGTTACATGGAACATTCCCAAAGATGGGCAAAGCTGGAATATTGCTGCTACCCTTACGAAAAAGGAAAGTGAAAATGTGAGTAGCTCAGTTGTGTCTGACTCTGTGCGACCCCATGTGCCCTCCAGGCTCCTCTGTCCCTGGGATTCTCCAGGCAAGGACACTGGAGTGGGTGGCCATTCCCTTCTCCAGGGGATCTTCCCGACCCGGAGATCAAACCCAGGTTCTCCTGCATTGCAGGCGGATTCTTTACCATCTGAGCCACCAGGAAAGCCTGCAAAATTTATAAAATAGCAACCATTCTAGAACTCATCAGTCAGCAAAGGTCACAGGACAACCAAATGGCCTGAATTATAAGCAAAGACAGACTCCTCCAAGGAAAGTCAGGATGAAACATTATTTCCTGGGGCAGACGCCAGGCCTCACACTAGCTGGTGAAAAGAAGTCATCTAAAAATGTAACGAAGGGGCTTCCCAGGTGGCTCAGTGGTGAAGAATCCACCTGCCAATGCAGGGTACACGGGTTCGATCCCTGGTCTGGGAAGATCCCACACTAGGCCCGTGAGCCATAGCTACTGAGCCCGCATGCTGTAACCACTGAAGCCCGCAGGCCCGAGAGCCCGTGCTCCACAACGAGAGAAAGCACTACAGTGAGAAGCCCAACAGAGCTTACCGTCATCGGAGAAGGTCCACACGTAGCAACGAAGACCCCGCAGGGCCATAAATTAATTAATTAAGTTAAAAAAAATGTAACAAACTGTCAGAGGCCTGGCGCAGGCTAGTAGGAGAATACAGAACCCCCGGGAGCCACACTACCCACGGGGGATTTGTACCCACTGGCAGGCTCTTTGCCACCGAGCTCACCAGATGTTCACAAGGAGGTCTGAGGGCAGGTTCAAGACCGGAGAGAGCCTCCCTGAGGCGGAGGCCGAGGAGGGGAGGAGCAGCTTGTGGGAAAGACAGACCTCATCCAGATCCTCCTCTGCATCTGTCAACAAGAGCCCCAGCCACTAGGGACAGGGCGGGAAACCCCGTCATTCTAAGAGCACCAGCTGAGACCTAGTGCTCTCAAGGAATGGAAAAAGAAGAGAAAGCTTCACCCTTAGAGATGAGACCCAGGGCCGAGACTAACACAGAGTTTCTACCCCTGGGGAGGGGCGGCATCATCACAAAGATCCCACCTGGTGATAATGTTAAACATAAATAACCAAACCAAACCAAAAGACAAAGATTGTGCAGCTGGATAAAAAAGCATAACCCAGGGACTTCCTGGTGGCCTGGTGGTTAAGATTCCACACTTTCACTGCAGGGGGCACAAGTTCAATCCCTGGTCAGGGAACTAAGACACCTGCAAGCTGCCCAGCGTAGCCAAAAAAAAATGATACAACTACATGCTGTTTAAAAGAAACACTTTAAGTATAAATACAGAAACAGGTTAAAAGTAAAAGGATAGAACAAGTTATACTTCATAAACATTAATGAAAAGAAAACTCAGTGGCTATATTAATACCAGACAAAGTAGCCTGCAGAACAAGGAGTATTAGAAAGAAAGTGAAGTTGCTCAGTCAAGTCTGATTCTTTGCAACTCCATGGACTATATAGCCTACCAGGCTTTTCTGTCCATGGGATTTTCCACGCAAGAGTACCGGGGTGGGTTGCCATTTCCTTCTCCAGGGGCTCTTCCCAACCCAGGGATCAAACCCAGGTCTTCCGCATTGCAGGCAGACCACTTTTTACCCTCTGAGCCACCAGGGATGCCCACTGCAGAACAAGGAGTATTACCAGGGATAAAGAAAGACATTTACATAATGATAAAAGGGTCAATTCAGCAAGGAGACTTAACAACCCTAAATAGGGATGCACCTAACACCAGAGGGCTTGCAGAGAGTCAAGACATCTGAGTGATTGAGCACACGCACTAACATCAGAGCTTCAAAATACATACAGAACACATCGAACACAGTCATTATTGATTGGCAAATGCAACCTTCTTCCCCAAGCATACACGTAATCACTGCCAGACAGAATAATTGAATAACCCCCTATAAATAATTATCCTTCGTCCCTTCTCTATCAACACCCATTCAATCCCAAGATCTATCAGGTCACGCCCACACTAGGCACCAAAACATCCTGTGCATAAAAGTCTCTCTTCATTACAGACAAAAACTCATCATGCAGTCAAGGGTCTAGAAAGCACTACAAAACCATAAGGAGAACACGCAGGGCAGATACATTCTCAGGAGAGCCAAGTGGTGCAATCCTTGGAGTGAGTCACGGAATATGACTTCTTTACAGCAATTAAAAGTCTCGGATTTTCACAAGAGTGGGAGCATTACCAACCAGTAGCCTGGACCAATGTCAAGTAAGGTGTGGTAATTATGTTCCATCCAGAGTTCCAACTGAACACAATATTGGTTCTGTGTCTCCCAGATCACACCGCAGCTCCTCAAATGGCTGAACAACAAGCCAGCTTTGTCCTCGAGCTTCAGAGCTGTTCAGACACTAAGCTTCCAGAGCTTGTAAAGCTTTGGGAAGCTCCTAGTAAGTCTCTCTGAGCTAAAGTACTGTGATTTATTTCTGAAAAACCTCCTGGGAATTCCACTACTGTGACCTCTAAATGGCAAATTAAGTCAATGTATAGTTTATCCTTCTCTTGTGCTTGTATTTAAGACCACAAAAGGGAAACTACAAAAGCCAAGAATCCTTTTGTTATTCTTTCTTAACTCTTCTACTTTACATGCGCTGTTTTCATTTTTTAATCTCTTAAGTCCCGTCCGACTCTTTTGGGACCCTATGGACTTGTAGCCTGCCAGGCTCCTCTGTCCATGGGATTTCCAGGCAAGAACACTGGAGTAGGTTGCCATTCCCTTCTCCAGGGTATCTTCCCAAACCAGGAATCGAATCCAAATCTCTTGCATTGGCAGGCAGATTCTTTACCATTGAGCCACCAGGGAAGCCCACCCTTTATATTACATAGATATTATTTAAATACATAGTCATATGTCAAACCAAAAACAAAAATTCCATTAGTATGAGCCAGAAAAAAAAAAATCAAAGTTCTGGTAAAAGCATGAATCTTAATGTCAAAAATCTCATTATGAAATGTGCCTTTTTCCTTTGAAAGTAAAATCACGACTGGTAGGATCATTAGCCAATGGAAAAAAATAAACATTTAAACTAAGTTTTAGTTCTTAAACTTCTAAACCAAATTAATCGAACAGAAAACAAGAGAAATCACTCAAAGCAATAAACAAATTAAATCAGGCAAAATTTTTAATGCCTTAAATAACTCTATCTGTTCCCTAAAGATGTCTGTTAAGAACACTGAAGAAAATACTTAGCAAAATGGGGACTGACTGGATAGCTGTAATAAACATGGTAGAAATGAAGAGTAAGATGACCAATTTTCTAAATAGTCTTCCTTCATGAATGACAGGGTGTTTGTTTTGTCCTGTTTAGATGTCCATACATCATACTACATAGCAAACCTGTTTGGCCAGGATAAATGCTTTACAGGCCACTCTATAGGATATTAAATCTGAATGAGCAAAATGTGTTCAGAATATGAAAAGGGAGATTTGTTTCCACTCCAAGCATATTTGAAGAGTGGGAAATATTCACATTTGCAAGACATTTTGCTTACGAGTCTAACGTAACTAAACAAAACATGCTTATAAGAAAATTCAAGAGACTTTAGTGAGTAGCTAAGAGCAGCTGTGGGAGCAAAGACTCTTGGATCAGCAGTTCAGATTTTCTGTGGAGGACACAGGCTCAGTCACGTGGGACCACGCATGCTTATACCTGGGCCAGCGGGTTCCAAAGTGGGTAAGATGTCTTCAAGAGGGGTGGGCAGCACAAGATGAACCAATGAGGTGCGGAAGAAAATACTGGAACTTTTTTCAATCAAAAAGTTTCCTATTACTTAATATCTGGATTGATAGATGACTGTATAGTAGGCAGCACATAATATCGGTAATGTAACAAATGCTGGACTTCCCTGGTGGCAATCCACCTGCCAATTCAGGGGACATGGGTTCGATCCTTGGTCCAGGAAGATTCCACATGCCACAGGGCACCTAAGCCTGTGTGACACATTACGGAGGCTGCACCCTAGAGCATGTGCTCTGCAACGAGAAGCCACTGCAACTAGAGAGGGGCCCCTACTTGCCACAACTAGAGAAAGTCTGCACGTGGCAATGAAGACCCAGCACAGCCAAAAAAAGGCTCAAGCCAGCTAGTCACCAGCAGTTTTTAAGCCACCAACCTAACCTTTCTATGCCTCCCTTTCTTTACCTGTACGGTTGACAATAAGATAAACCTAACTCATACAGTTATTGCAAGGATTAAATGGGCTAATATTCATAAAGCACCCAAAACAGCTCTTGGTGCAAAGTAATCACTATATAAATGTGATTATGCCAAATGGTCACATAGAGTATGTCAGCTATTCTTAAAAAATCCCAAAGGAAGAGCAGGAGTTCCACCAAGTGGAAGGGTTTACTGGTTCCTTCATTGTCAGAGAACTGCAGAGTATTTAAGCATCTAAGGGCCTGCTTATATTAAATTGTATTTTCCAGTTTTAGGTAAACTAACTGGATGAGTAGTTTAAAAAGATCCTGGCAAAGAATTAAAGATGAAACAGTGATTAAGCACCTGCAAATAAGACAACAATAACAGGATGACAGTACTCCTGTTCTTAACAAAAGCTCTTGTCCAGTAACACTGGGAATGAAAAACAAGACCATCTATCTAATCAGAGAAGCAAGAAGATAGCCAACAGACTTAAATTATCAAGAAAACTATGTGCTGAACATTTACAATTTTTACTTGTCAAAAACACTATGTGACTATGAATTTATACCCTCTATCAGTAATTCTCAACTTAGCCCTAAATATATGTATTACATATATATTTGCCTTGAGAAACAGGATCCATTATCCCTTATCTGACACCATTGGGGCAGATGAGTCCAGAATTTAGAATTTCTCAATTTAGATTTTTGCATATTACTGCAGCACCTGTGCCCGATATTACTAACACTCCCCTCGCAGCATCTCGTAACCACACATATAACATTTCTGCAGAGAAACTCATAAACATTCACACTAAGTAGGATAAATGAAGATCGCAAATAATCATTTTTGACATTATCCTATTCCTATAATTTAGTATGTACATGTTTAAGGTCCTAAGACATATTTGGAAAAACAGAGAAACATATCAAACCCATTTTCCCTTTTCAAAAGGAACTAATGGGAAATGCACTGTGCGTCAGTGAATCACAGCTCATGATGGGCTCAGTGGGGGTGGGGGGGCCCCTGAATGATGCCATTTGGCAACAAGGACAGTCTTTACTGGTCAGAGCCGGGAATTTAAATGGAAAATGAAAAGAACTTGATTTAGTCATTAACTTTTATACCAGAAACAACAAAGGCACTGAGTTTCCATCACTAGCATAAATTTCATTGACCAGCCAAGCAGAGCCCTGCTGGGTGGCCACACACAGAGAATCTGGGGTTTCCAGGACCGTTTAGCCCCTCAAGGTTCTCCTTCCAGCCCTACTGCCCAATTGTGTCTAGTGGCTGCAGCCCCAGAGGGAACCCTGAGCACCCTCAGCCTGGACACAGCTCTACTCCCTGTTCTGCCCACCCCCCACCCCAGGGTCTTCCCTCTGCCGCTGGGGGGCACTCAGTCTTTAGACGCCAGTGGAGGAGTCAGCGGGAAGCCCCACAGTTGGGAGAACAAACCAACACGGAGACCTCCTGCTCCCAGGGTCCTTCAAGTGGCCTGAACGCCTTTGCCCGCCCATGGTTTGTTTCCTTTGTGTGTGTGCTCAGGTGCACAGTCATGTCCGACTCTTTGCAACCCCATGGACTGTAGCCCACCAGACTCCTCTGTCCGTGGGATTTCCCAAGCAAGAATACTGGAGTGGGTTGCCGTTTCCTTCTCCAGGGGGTTCTTCCCGACCCAGGGATTGAACCCGAGTCTCTTACGTTTCCTGCAATGGCAAGCAGGTTCTTTACCGTGGGAAAGGGCCACCTGGGAAGCCCTTGCTTCCATTAAATTCAGTCAACTAGAATTTTTTTATCCCCTCTTAGCAACTTCTTTTGAGACGGCAACCACATCTTGAATGATTAAATTAACATAATTGTTTTCCCATCGACACCTAGCTTAGACCTGTCACATCAGAGTACAACTTTCCCTTTACTAAATATGTACTGAGCACCTGTTAATGTGCCAGGTATATAAAGTGGGCCAAACAAAGATCATAAATAGCTTCATGGCAGCACAAGTCGGCTTTTGTCACCAAATGAGCTTCTGCAACCTGGAGTTCAGGGAGGTGTGGAAATGTGGGAGAAGGACACTGGACAAGCAGTGACAGACGGGTAAATGCCAGGAAGCAGGGTCTACGGACGCTGGGCCAGTTCATACCAGGGAGTTTACCGAGCCTGGGATCGAGGAAGAGTGCCCAGGAGGAGACTTGGGGGATGGGTTCATGTAACCAAGTGAAGGTAGGCAGAGGGGTACCCAGTCTCCAGCCCATGGATGGTGACTGTAGGAGGTGGGGGGCAGCTGGCCACGGAGGGAGCATGGATGCTCATCCTCACAGGTGAGGTGTCAAGTGAGGTGATTGGCAAGTTTCAAGGAAGAGAATAGCCCTCAGTTGACCTGAATTTTCAACAATCCCTCTCTGGCTGCCTGGAGAGAATGAAGGGGATGGGGGAAAAACACTAAGGGATCTATTAAAAGAGTCCAGGTGAGGAGCTTCCCAAATGGTGCTAGTGGTAAAGAACCCGCCTCCCAGTGCAGGAGATGAGATGTGGGTTTGATCCCTGGGTGGGGAAGATCCCCTGGAGGAGGGCATGGCAACCCACTCCAGCATTCTTGCCTGGAGAATCCCACGGACAGAGGAGCCTGGCGGGCTATAGCCCATGGGGTCGCAAAGAGTCAGACAGGATGGAAGCACCCGAGCACACACGCACTGGGAACTAAGATCCCACAAGCCGCACAGCACAGCCAAAAACAGAGGCCAGCTGGGAGATGGTGGAGGCTTAAAGCAAGGGGTGTTGGTGGAAATAAAGAGACATGGAGAGACTCAGGGATTTTTTTGAAGAGACAAAATCCATAGGACCTAGTGATTCATTCATAGGAGGTGAAGAAGAGGAAGGCTCCTGAGTTTGGGGTTCAAACAATGAAATGGGCAGAGCCTTGTACTGAGGAGCAGTGTTGGGGGGTAAGCTGCTGAGTCCAATTCCACGCTGCTTCTGAGGGGCCTGGAAGACATCTGTTCAGCTCTTAGATGCAGGCGAGAGACGCTAGCCTGGAGCCGTCAGCAACAGGACAGCGATCACCTAGCAACTGTGAGAAGAATGAAAAAACGCAGAGGTTCCGATAGAAGATGCAGAAGGCCAAACAGAAGACTCGGAAGTCTGAGGCTTAAGGGATGTGACGAGTGGCAGAACAGGCTGGCAGGGGAAGGAACAGCCAGGGAGGCAGGAGGCAAACAGTCGAGTGTGATGTCCTAGAATCAAGGTCAGCGAAGACACTGACAAGAAGCATCCCAGGTCTGGGGGCCTCGAAGTCATTCACTGGCTGCTTTATTGAGAGCATTTGCAGGGCAGGCGTGTGAGTCAGGAGCGGGGTGCAAAGTGAACGGGGGTGAGGAAGTAAAGCCCAAAGCACAGCTGACTTTTTCAAGACTCAGGGCTACACAAGGAAAACGAGAGGAAGACGGAGTGTTCTGGGGAGAATGAAGAGGCGAGGGGCAAGTTTGTTTTGTTCTCAGATGAGATGACTAAGGACATCTCAAAGTGGATGCAGATGAGCCAGTAAAGAAGGGACAGTTAGAGGCGGGGGAGAGGAGGGTAATCACGATTAACAGAAGGTTCCGGAGAGAGCAGAGGGGCTGGGGTCCCCAGGGGAGAGGAGGGCTGACCTCGCACTGGAGGAATGACGCTGCTTCTCTGGGGACAGCAAAGGAGAGGATAGGACGGCTGCCGGCAGGCTCATGGGGATCTCAGTAGGAGAGTGAGAGGCACGCCCCTGATGGCTTCCAGCTGCTCTGTGTGGCTGAGTGAGCTCTGAGTGTGAGGCAGGGGTGGGGGTGAGGACAGGGGAGGGCCAGCAGAGCAGCAGGGGCATGAGCGGCAGGGGCTGGTATGCTGAGTCCAGCAGGAGTGGAGGCACATGCACCCCCAGGGGCCCCGCTCCGCCTGGGTGCAGAGGGCAGCTGGCAGGGGCATCAGGACAACGAGGCAGGGGCGTTTGGGGTATTGGTAGGGGAGCTGTCAAAGGAACAGGCCGCGGAACGTAAGCTAGAGAGAGGTAACCACAAGCAGGGAAGCGCCAGTGGTAGGGACGGAGTCACAAGCATCTCTCAGGAGAAGTAAGCAAATCTGGAGCAAGAAACACGTGGAGCACCAAAGATCCTCAGAGGCCTGGGCCATCAGGGAGCACAGGGCCTAGTGGGAAAGTAGATAAGGGAATGTGTACGTGATCAGGAACATCTCTGCTGGATTAACCTCTTGCCAAGACGAGGCCTGCACCCAGGAAAAGAGAAAGAAATGCAAAGAGGAGCCTGGGGCCTGGGTGGAACCATAATAACCCTACTTCTTTGTGCAAAGAATTAAGAATCTGAAGAAGTTTCTAAAAATCTGCCTGTGAACTCTCACTAAAGAGGTGTCATTCTTATAACAAGGGACGCATGACAGCAAAGAGACAACCTTGAAGACACTCTCTAGAGGAGACACAACATTACTCACTACAATTTGGGATTTAGCTTTGAATTCTGACTTGCCATAGGCAGACGCTTTAACCTCTGAGCCACCAGGGAAGCCCCATGATGTAATCATATAATCTTTAAATACATACAAAAGGATGAAACTAGAACATTCTCTAAAACCATACACAAAAACAAACTCAAAATGGATTAAAGACCTAAATGTAAGACAGGCTACTATAAAACGCTTAGAGGAAAACACAGGCAGAACACTTTGATATAAATTTCAGTAATATCTTTTTGGATCCACGTTCTAGTGTAGTGAAAATATACACGAAAATAAACAAATGGGAACTAATTAAGCGTAAAAGCTTTTGCACAGCAAAGGAAACCATAAACAAAATGAAAAACAACCCACAGAATGGGAGAAAATATTTGCAAATGAAGCAACGGACTCCAAAATACACAAATCGCTCATGTAGCTCAATATCAAACAAACAACCCAATCAAAAAGTGGGCAGAAAATCGAAACAGACATTTCTCCAAGGAAGACATGCAGATGACCAATAAACATATGAAAAGATGCTCAATATCACTAATTATTAGAGAAGCGCAAACTTAAACTTCAATGAGGTATCACTTCACACCGGTCAGAATGGTTATCACCAAAAAATCTACAAATAATAAATGCTGGAGAGGGTGCAGGGAAATCCTCCTACACTGTTGGTGGGAACGTAAATTGGTACAACCACTAGGGAGAACTGTACGGAGATTCCTTAAAAAACTAAAATTGGAACCACCATGTGACCCAGCAGTCACACTCCAGGGCATGTATCTGGAGCAAACTGTAATTCAAAGATACATGCACCCCAAGGTTCATGCAGCGCCATTCACAATAGCCAAGACATGAATGCAACCTAAATGTCCATCAACAGAGAGATGAATAAAAAGACGTGCTACAAATCAAAGCAGCCAATCCTAAAGGAAATAAACCCTGAATACTCATTGGAAGGACTGATGCTGAAGATGAAGCTCCAATACTTTGGCCACTTGATGCAAAGAGCCAACTCACTAGAAAAGACCCTGATTCTGGGAATGATTGAAGGTAAAAGGAGAAGTGGGCAGCAGAGGTTGAGATGGTTGGATAGCATCACCAATTCAATGGACATGAACTTGGGCAATCTCTGGGAGACAGTGACAGAGAGCCCTGGTGTGCTGCAGTCCATGGGGTCACAAAGAGTTGGACATGACTTAGTGACTGAACAACAGCAACGCTATATATACAATGGAATACTACTCAGCCACAAAAAAGAATGAAATCATGCCATCTGCAGCAACATGGATGGACCTAGAGATTATCATCCTAAACGAAGTAAATCCAGAGAAAGACAAGTATCATATGATCTGACTTATATGTGGAATTGAAAAAAATGATACAAATAAACTTATTTGCAAAGCAGAAAACAGACCTACCAACTTTTAAAACAAACTTATGGTTACTAAAGCGGAAAGGTGGCGGGAGGATAAATTAGAAGGTTGGGATTAACATGTACACACTATATATAAAAAAGATGATCAACAAGAACCTACTGCATAGCACAGGGAACTCAGTATTCTTTAATAACCTGTATGGGAAAAGAATCTGAAAAACAAGGGAGATAAACATACATATATATATATATATATATATATATATATATCTGATTTATTTTGCTGTACACCTGAACCTAATATTGTAAATCAGCTATACTCCAATATACAATAAAAGGACAAACATACCTAAAAAATAAAATACAGTGTAATCATAGCTGAAGTTTATCAGTGTTTCCTACATGCTAGGCACCATACTAAGAAATGTACACACTGATTCCCCTTAATTCTCACAACTCTCCGAGGCAGATACTCTTATTATCCCCACTTTACTGATGGGGAAACTGAGACCTGCAGCAGTTAGCAGTGAGCTGGGTATGCCTAGCAATATTCTTCATTTTTCAGATAAGGATGTTAACATCATTTGGAACATTACGAGGAGTGAACCATAAAACTGATGGCACAGTTCACAGAACATTCAGGCATGACCTAAATCAAATCCCTTATGATTATACAGTGGAAGTGGGAAATAGATTTAAGGGCCTAGATCTGATACACAGAGTGCCTGATGAACTATGGACGGAGGTTTGTGACATTGTACAGGAGACAGGGAGCAAGACCATCCCCAAGAAAAAGAAATGCAAAAAAGCAAAATGGCTGTTTGAGGAGGCCTTACAAATAGCTGTGAAAAGAAGAAAAGCAAAAAGCAAAGGAGAAAAGGAAAGATATACCCATTTGAATGCAGACTTCCAAAGAATAGCAAGGAGAGATAAGAAAGCTTTCCTCAGCGATCAATGCAAAGAAACAGAGGAAAACGACAGAATGGGAAAGACTAGAGATCTCTTCAAGAAAATTAGAGCTACCAAGGGAACATTTCATGCAAAGATGGGCTCGATAAAGGGCAGAAATGGTATGGACCTAACAGAAGCAGAAGATATTAAGAAGAGGTGGCAAGAATACATGGAAGAACTGTACAAAAAAGAGCTTCACGATGCAGGTAATCATGAAGGTGTGATCACTCACAGTCACCTCTGCCGGACATCCTGGAGTGTGAAGTCAAGTGGGCCTTAGGAAGCATCACTATGAACAAAGCTAGTGGAGGCGATGGAATTCCAGTTGAGCTATTTCAAATCCTAAAAGAGGATGCCGTGAAACTGCTGCACTCACTATGCCAGCAAATTTGGAAAACTCAGCAGTGGCCACAGGACTGGAAAAGGTCACTTTTCATTCCAATCCCAAAGAAAGGCAATGCCAAAGAATGCTCCAGCTACCACACAATTGCACTCATCTCACTAGCTAGTAAAGTAATGCTCAAAATTCTCCAAGCCAGGCTTCAGCAATACGTGAACCATGAACTTTCAGATGTTCAAGCTGGTTTTAGAAAAGGCAGAGGAACCAGAGATCAAATTGACAACATCTGCTGGATCATGGAAAAAGCAAGAGAGTTCCAGAAAAACATCTATTTCTGCTTTATTGACTATGCCAAAGCCTTTCACTGTCTGGATCACAATAAACTGTGGAAAATTCTGAAAGAGATGGGAATACCAGACCACCTGACCTACCTCTTAAGAACCGATATGCAGGTCAGGAAGCAACAGTTAGAACTGGACATGGAACAACAGACTGGTTCCAAGTAGGAAAAGGAGTACGTCAGGGCTGTATATTGTCACCCTGCTTATTTAACTTCTATGCAGAGTACATCATGAGAAACGCTGGGCTGGAGGAAGCACAAGCTGGAATCAAGACTGCTGGGAGAAATATCAATAACCTCAGATATGCAGATGATACCACCCTTACGGCAGAAAGTGAAGAACTGAAGAGCCTCTTGATGAAAGTGAAAGAGTTTAAGAGCTGGCTTAAAGCTCCGCATTCAGAAAACGAAGATCATGGCATCTGGTCCCATCACTTCATGGGAAATAGATGGGGAAACAGTGGAAACAGTGTCAGACTATTTTTCTGGGCTCCAAAATCACTGCAGATGGTGACTGCAGCCATGAAAATTAGAAGACACTTACTCCTTGGAAGGAAAGTTATGACCAACCTAGACAGCATATTAAAAAGCAGAGACATTACTTTACTAACAAAGGTCCATCTAGTCAAGGCTATGGTTTTTCCAGTAGTTATATATGGACGTGAGAGTTGGACTATAAAAAAGCTGAGCGGAGAACTGATGCTTTTGAACTGTGGTGTCGGAGAAGACTCTTGAGAGTCCCTTGGACTGCAAGGAGATCCAACCAGTCCATTCTGAAGGAGATCAGTCCTGCGTGTTCATTGGAAGGACTGATGTTGAAGCTGAAACTCCAATACTTTGGCCACCTGATGCAAGAGCTGACTCATTTGAAAAGATCCTGATGCTGGGAAAGATTGAGGGCAGGAGGAGAAGGGGACGACGGAGGATGAGATGGTTAGATGGCATCACCGACACAACGGACATGGGTTTGGGTGGACTCTGGGAGTTGGTGATGGACAGGGAGGCCTGCCATGCTACGGTTCATGGGGTCGCAAAGAGTCGGACACGACTGAGTGACTGTACTGAAGTTCAGAGAGAATAAAGTTCATCTAAATTCAAAAGAATAATTTTGATTGCATGAAGATACCAATTTCATTTAAAAAAAAAAAAGGTTTTAAAATTGCAATACCAACCTATACTTCTCCGAATTAGCATGCACTCCTTCTCCTTTGCAGAAAACTGGCTTCGGCTTGAAACACCAAAGTCAAAGCAGTATTTATTCCTCCCCATGTCAAACAAAGTGCAGTTGAATACTGTTCTCCTCTCTCCCAAGGCCAGGCTGTTTTCAGCCAACCGATTGGTCCTCTCCCCGGGGAGTCTGGGGGCTTCCTTGAAGACGGTGATCACCCCTTGGACGAAGATGCACGGCGGGGGCAGCACCGTGACCTCCACCCCGGCCTCGCAGGTGAGCTCCGGCTCCATCACCAGTTTGTACCCAAATTTCTGGGCCAGGTCAATGGGGCCTGTGGACATAATGACCGAGTCTCGGCCCAGCAGCTTCAGCACCACGGTGACCGTGATGTAGGCTTCCGGCCCCACAGGGGGACAATCAAACTCAACCCACTGGCCTTGAGCGAGCGCCACCCTCTTGCTGGCCCTAATCTCCAGCGGCAGGGCCTGATTCGCCCTCGCCTCCGGGAGGCTGTTGGTGAAGGTGACCTCCAACAAGATGTCGGGCTTGTCCCCGGGGAACGGGCACAGTGGCTGACTGGTGAAAAGGCCCACCTGGAAGGTGCCTTCAGCTGCCTTGGACGTCCTGCTCAGGTCAACGTGGAAGACGGGCCATTCCACCTTGAGAAAGGCGCTCCTCTCCCTCGAGGGGACTGGGAGGCTGCTGTTTGTCGCTTCCCGGGTCATCGTGAACCAGTAGTCGCCTGCCTCCTTGAAGTAGAAGCACTCAAACTCGAGGGTCCCCTGGGACTGGTTGGTCAGGAGGTATTTGGTGGTAAGAGTCTGGTTGGAGCTGGCCTCCACCAGCAGGACAGAGACATTCCTCAGCGTCCCGTTGGCACCATGGAAATCCACAGTCACCGTGCTGTTGCTCAGTGCTACATGGCCCGGCTCCCCCAGCACGAGATACTCAGCCTCTCCAAGAACTGAAAGGAAACGGTCATAGTGAGTTTTAAAAAGGGACATCTGAGCGGCAGTACTGGTGACATCAAGGAAAACAGCATTTTAGACACAGCAGAAGTTTGAACTGAGCCAAGGATGACCTAAAATGGTGTTGAGTGCTAACCCTGGGAGCTGGGCCCTGAGCCTCTCCCATTCTAAAATGGCTCAGGTCCTTCATCTCCATCTTTCATGATTCTCGTTCAAAATAATGACTAGATACTCTGAATTCTCAACAGTCAACAGTGGAATCTATCCGTGAAGAAAACCTAATAAGGCAAGAGTAACAATTGACAACTCTCATGATAAAACTCCAACACTTCACTTTGCTCACTTTAGTCATATTGCAGGATTTAGGTATTTGCAGGAAATAGGTTTACAGCGAGGGCTTCCCCAGTGGTCAAGAATCCATCTGTAACGCTGGAGACACAGGAGGCGCAGGTTTGATCCCTGGGTCAGGAAGATCCCCTGGAGGAGGGCATGGCAACCCACTCCAGCACTCCTGCCTGGAGAATCCCATGGACAGAGGAGCCTGGTGGGCTACAGTCCATAGGGTTGCCAAGAGTCGGACATGACTGAAGCGACTTAGCACGTGCGTGCACACACACACACACACACATCCACAGGTTTACGGTGAAGTGAAAGAAAGCCTGATTTAAATGACAGAATATGAAGTGCTCTAGATTACTTAACATGGACGATTCTAAATATACAGTTGATGCTTGAACAACACGGGTTTGAACTGCAAGGGTCCACTTATGCCCAGATTTGTTCCAACAGTAAATAGTAACTTGATGATCCGTGGTTGGCTGAATCTGCAGATGCAAACAGCAGATATGGAGGGCCAACTGTAAGTTATATCAGGATTTTCAACTGTGCAGAGGATTAGACTCCTTAAACCCCACGTTGTCCAATGATCAGCCGTACCTGTAAGTTACTGCTTTCTGACATTGAAGATAGGTGTGTGAGTATTTTTACCAGTAAAGAAACTGCCTTTTGTTTGTATAAGGCAGAAATTTTTAGATGAATAAGAAATGTTGACATTCTATCCTACATGGATTAATCCAGGGGACAGAGTGAACATTCACGGAATAGCTAAGCATGTCCTTGGTGATTTTAATGACATTATAGTAACAGGCCTAGACAAGATAGATGACTACTGGCCCAAAAGTATCACTTAGTTAGGATAATCATTTTTTTTTGTAAAAAGAGACCCACTGGAGCAGCTGAATTAAAAAGCAGAAAGAACACAGACACACAAGAATCCTTGTTTCTATTTTGAACCCTATCCAAATACATACCAAAGAGACAGAATCTGGCAATACAACAATCAACTGGCCTGTGGCTAGGGTAAGAAACATTCTAGATTTGAGAAAGTGCAGTGCCCTTTGGTCTGAAAAACAACATGTAAGTAGGAATTTGTAAGTCTTCTTCTATATACATGATAATAAAATATATTAATATAATAACAATAATTATATATGTCATATATGTCCAAAGGACCTCAATGTGTTATCTGGGCTGGTGGTCCTTAAATACATTTAATCTACAGCAGAGTCTGACATAGTATTGTAAATCAACTATACTTCAATACAAAATAAATTAAATTCACTTGGCTATACAGCAGAAAACAATGAACACTGTAAATCAACAATACGCCAATAAAAATTTTTTTCAAAAAGAAAAAGTAGACGATTCAAGGATATTAAAAAATGGTTATTAGGATCAGCACATGAAATACTGGCCCATGAAGGTTTGTTTTGATCGCCTCAGCACTTCACTCATTTCTTATTTAAGATAAGGGGAAATAAGATGTATAAAACTTGGATAGATCTGGACACTTGAAAGATCATAATAGGTTTTTTTTTTTCATCAACAGACAAATTGAGGAATACTCCCTGTTGGATGAGGGTGACTCAGGGTTAAGGAAGGCGGTCGCTTTTGATGCAGCTTCTGTGCGGGTTCAGAGCTGACCTCCAGTGCTCACTGTAGCCCAAGGAAGGAGTAAGGACTGGGAACAAAGCTTATATTCATTTGCATCCGATGGGGCAGAATGGTTCTGTGATGCATTTTAGGACTGAGAAGCACACCACACTTAGTTAATTAATGAAAACCTATTGTCAAGGATACGGTTACCACACAGGCAGATCAGATTCTAATTTGCTGGGCAGCTAGTCAATGAAAGAGACACACATGTCCCTTTTTTTTTTTTTTTACACATGTCCCTTTGGAAATGGACAGGAAAGAGACAACTGATGAATCTCAACAGCAGCAGATAGAAGAGGTGTACTGAAGAGGGAACTTGGCTGCTTTACACTTGAACTCTAGTCTCTACAGGCAAGAATATATTCTCATTTAGAAAACTATGATTTGGTCATACCATCAAATTCACTACTATAGTTCAGTTTTCTCCATTCATTCATTTCCTTTCTCCCATTCCTTTAAAGGAACTGGTGCCTCAATATAAGCATGTGGATTTCAAAAGAAATCTAACTGGTAACGGTGTGTTTTGATCAATTTCAAATGGAGAAGGGGATAAAACCCCACATATATGAAAATACCTCCATTTTTTAGTAGCAGCCTTGGCACTCAACTTTTATGCTTTATTTTCTGCTCATCAACTTTTTTGTGTGCCGGTAAAATATTTTGTTCTCAACAATAACAAGCATCCTTGCAGACTATTTGAATAGAAATTTTTGATGTCTTTATCTTTATGAAACAAAGTACCCTTTTATAGTTTTTTGTATAAGGCTGTTAGATGCAGAGCAATGCTTTCCTCAGTGGCTCAGTGGTAAAGAATCTGCCTGCAATGCAGGAGACGCAGGTTTGATCTGTGGGTTGGGAAGATCCCCTGGAGAAGGAAATAGCAACCCACCCCAGAATTCTTGCCTGGAGAATCCCATGGACGGAGGAGTCTGGCAGGCTACAGTCCATGGGGTTGCAGAGTCAGATACAACTGAAGCAACTGAGCATACACAAGTATGCACACAAAAAGAAATGAATCCCAGGGACTTCCCTGGCGGTCAAGCGGTTAAGACTCAGTGTTTCCACTGCAGGGGGTGTGGGTTCAATCCCCGGTTGGGGAACTAAGATCCCACATGCTTTGAGACACAGTGAAAACAAACAAACAAAAACAAAACTAAAAGACAGCACACACACAAATGTGTAATACTGAAACACTAGGAGATCAGTCAAAGTGAGGGCAACATGTTTGTCTCCAACTTGTGAAAATGAGTTAAAAAAAAAAAAACCTTTAAAATATATTTTAAATGAAATTTGAATTAATAATGCAGAACCTTAAGAGAACCTAGGGTTGCAAGAATCATGGTTTAAAAGGCACTGAACTGGAGTCCCTGCCCTGCCTCCTTCATAGAGAGGCATCAACATTCATGCATTTAAAAACCTCCCATTTCTGTTTCTTCACTGAGACCCACAGCATAAGTGCACTCGACACTTACCATAGTCACAGAGCACCACCAGCAATAGATTTGAAAAGTCTTTCAACGTTTGTTTCATTCTGATCAGCAAAATCCCAGGTCTTTGGTCTCCTCATGTCCTTTCTCACATCCGAATTGTGGAGTCTTCGTTCAAAAACACCTGCAAGGAGAACCTCAAAGAAATATTGGCTCTGTTCAATGTGATTCATAAAATAGTAACCCTGAGATGACAAAACCATTCTAAGAAGTCAGACTTCCTCGTTAATACTGAAAAGAAAACGGGAAGGACATTACTGTTGCCCCCAGGGAAATGATCAGTAATTACACACGTTCCGTTCCTCTCATTATAGCTCACCTGCTAAGAACATTTAGGTCTGCCCACAGTAAGACTTTCTCTGCAAAACACCATGCCTTTTATCTTTATAGCAGACCCTTAAGTGGACAGTTGGTTGCTCTTTGCTTAATTTTATTGAAGCTCATAGCCAACCTTGATAATATATCTTCGCACATTTATATGCATGGCATAGCAGGCTAACCAACTGACTAACATTTTGCCAAATTTTTGCATCTGTTGTGTAGACCCACCCTGCTTCCACAAATGGACTTATATTAACATTGTCTGTCTTACACAACTGGTGTGTTATCTGGATTGCTCCATTTCTTTATGCCTAGGAGCTATATCAAAATTATTAAGCCTTTAAAAAAAAGGTACTCAGATTATCGCAATTAAATGTGAACTTCATGTGGCCCTGACTTCCCTTGGTTAGGGCATTCTAAAGACAAAACAGCTATCATCTTTGGCAGCCTTCCAATACTTGTTGCTGCTGGCTGGCATGCGTCAAGAGATGTATGCTTTCAGGCAGCAATCTTCCCAGACCACCTAGGAGGGCAGGGGAGACCTTGATGGCCCGTGGTTCAGAATGATTTGTGAGAAGTGGCACTTACTTTGATATAAACAGACTATTATACAACAGAATGAGATGCAGGGCATTTAAGAGCCAGGTTTTTTCATACTTGAGTCTAGGAAACTATTGGATGCTAAACATTACCAAATAGATATTTCCTTAATGTCTACATTCCCCCCTATTATGCACAGTTAATCTACTTTTAGTAAGTTTTTAAAAAGCATATTATATTCAAAATATATGTATGTCACATCCCTTCAGATAAGGCAGGAATTAAGGGAATTAAGAAGATTGATTGAAATAATCAGAAATTCAGTGGAAAGGAAACAGGTCTGTCTCTATTCGCTTTCTCTCTGTAAGAGCTGGTTGAGCAAAAGGAAATGCTGGACTTCCTCAAGGAGAAGCAGAGATATAAAGTGTAATTATGCAGACAATTAGGGCTCTCACCCTCTCCAAAAACAACCAAAAAAGAAAATTCAGTTTTGTTGAAATTAGGCATAGATTTGACCCAATCCTTTCCTTTTACATGAATTGGGAACCTGGCCAAAGACAGCAGATGAGCGTCACCGCATCTCTGGGGCAAGCGTGGGCACATAGGGGCAATTAAAATGCTTCCTTTAAGGCACTGATACTCAGTAACCAAAGTAAGAAGAAACAAGCAATTTTTGGCCCCCAAAAGTGGAACTGACTCCTCCCAAATTCCTTGTTTCCGCATGACAAACAGGCTTCCTTGGTGGCTCAGATGGTAAAGAATCCACTGGCAATGCAAGAGACCTGGGTTTGATTCCTGGGTTGGCAAGATCCCCTGGAGAAAGGAATGGCTACCCGCTACAGTCTTCTTGCCTGGGAAATCCTACGGACAGAGGAGCCTGGTGGGCTAGTCCACTGGGTCCCCAAAGAACTGGCTGGCAACTGAGCAACTAACACTTCACTTCACCATGCCATGACAAACATTTTCAAAGAAGTTCTTAACCACAACTGATTTTCTGATTATAACACATTTTCTTTCTTATGAAAAAGATCAGTAAAACGGAACAGTGATCATCTATATTTAGAGCTATGTGGAAATGGAATTATAAAATAATCCAGGCTATCTGAAACCAGGCTGTTTTATTTTATAAGACATAATATGGTTTGCATACTATGGATTTTTAAAAAATACTCTCAAGCTTTTGACAATAAATCCTGATTTTTTTCATTAATATGAAGATGTTAACAGAGCACTCTAGAATGTCATGGACTGCTGGGTTTAAAAAAGCACTACTTTTTTTTTTTTTTTTTTAAAGAAAACAGCGAGCTTCTTTAATTTGTTTTAAACCTTGCTTATTTTCTTTCAAAAGGTGTTCCCAATACCATGACTGGCTACTTAGAGTGTTTGGCTTGATAATCGTTTTTTGAGAAAATAAGAACTTGGGCATCCTTTATACACATTTAAAGAAAAAAACTTACACAGAGCATTCACATACAGAAATGTTTAGAGACATTCTAAACATAGCAGCTACAGGGTAGAGGCATATTCTCAGCGGCTAATGACATGAGGCAGAACTTAGATCCCAGTACTTTTGCTGAAATCTGCTAAGATAAACGCTTATCTGTCCCCTAGGGCGTCTTCAGAACTCAGAAAAAGAAACTGAATTACGCTGAGGTTCAGGAGACCAATGACTTAGGAAAAGAATAAAAGGAAAAGTGATCCTATCCCTTCTGACAAACGTGCACACGCTCGTGTGTACGTCTAATGATATTTATTAAGAGGAAATCCCTAAATTCCAAGCAGGGTGCATCTATGCATTTGGCCGAGTCGGCGGTGCCTGTCCCCGCGTCCACCCAGCTTTTCCCAGGCCCGCAGGTCAAGGTCACTGTTGGAAATCTAAGGCGGCCGGTATCCTCAGCCCAAATCCTCCTTAAACGGCATGTATCTCATACTGCTTGTATCCCAGAAAGGATTTCTTTCTGGAAAGACGCAAGCCAGTTCTGAAACGCAGAATATCCAAGAGGCTGATTTTCAAGTGTCCCAAACTGTCCGGACTCAACGCCCATCTACCTGCGGTCAGCCTGAGTCCCTCGGCCACGCCTGCGCCAGGTGCAGCTTGAAGTCGGGCCTCGGAGAGGCGGAGACGACACTTTTTAACGCGCCCCGGGGAGCCAGGGTCGCAGGCTGGGTGCGTGGAGGGGGCAGTACCGTCCACCTGCGCGTTCCGGCGGCGGGGAGTGGGGCGGCCGGGTCCCGGGAGGCTCCGGGAACCCCGCGGCGAGGGCGCACCCCAAGTCGCTTCCGGGAGGTCCCTCTTACCTCTGGGACGGGCGGGCGGGAAGGCGAGGCGGGCGGAGGGCGAGCGACTTCACGGGCGGCGAGGAAGCCGGCGGAGCATCCCGCGTCCCGGGACTGCGCCCGGGGCCGCCGCGCCGCTCCCGCAGCCCCGCCCGGGACCGCCCCCGACGGCGCGGGGAGGGCGGCACCCGGCGGGCGGGGACCTCCGGGAGCCCGCCAGAGCCGCCCCGCCCGCTCCCGGCCGCGCATCCTTTCCTGCCCGCGCCCGGCTGGCCCGCGGCTGGACAGGAAACCCGGCAGGAAACGCGCGGCCGGCCGGGCCCTGCGGGGAGGAGGCGCGGACCCCCACCCCGCGACCCGGAGCCGGGTTTAAGGGCGAGCCGCCGCGTCTCCCCGCATTTGCGATCCAGTCTCTTCTCCCCCGCCCACCTCCTCCGCCCGCTTGTCATTATCTCCTGGGGGACCACCAGGCAGTCATTGAAGTTGGCTGTAAGCTTGGTTTCCCAGACGTCATTGAAGAGCTTCAAAAGAGAAGAGCTCACGAAGGTGCCTCTTCGTTTTTCTCCGGAGCCAGAAGCGGTTATTTACATTAAAAATAACGTTTTAAAAACTCTAATCCGGAAGTGTTCAAGTTGTGTTTTTGAAACAATAGAAGAGGATAGAGTTCCACCTTAACAGCCGGGCTTGTTTTTGAATAGGGTGTAATGTGCAAGACAGTTTACCATTAGCATACCAATGTGTGGTAAGGAAATCGGAGCCCAGATTTGGTGGTCCCTGGGGAGCAGGTGATTGGAACGAGGCTCCAGGAATCTGTGCGGGGATGGGGGTGGTGTGTGTGGAGTGGCGATAGATACATTCTGTTGGTTGAGGTGTGAATTACACGGATTCATTACGTGTTTGTCAAAACATCCAACTTAAGATTCGTGCATTTCACTGTTTGTAAATTTTACCTCCATTTTTAACTCAGAAATGTGCCATTTGCAGGTCCTTGAATCTAATCACTTAATCTTTTAAAAGGTAGCCCAATTATTCGGTTATCAGAGGTTATCAGAGGTACCAAATTTGCAAAGCATTGTACTGATTCAATCCAGCCAGATTAAAAAAAGGCTGTAATATGTGGAATGAAAAAAATATTCAGTGTGAGAGTTGTGAGTTGTTTTTATTTGGAGAAAAATGAGGACTAAAGCCCAGGATTCACCTCTCAGATAGCTCTGAGGAAATGCTCCCAAGAGGTAGGGTGGGAGGTCTGTATATATACCTGGTTTGTGCTAGTCACCAGGCACGGATGTCTCTGTTAATAATTTTAGTGCTATTCTAGATATAAGAGGCAAGAAACTGAGCTCATAAAATCTTCTGAAAAATACCTAATTATCTGAAGGCCTGTCCTGCCATTATTTCCCAACGCACATGTGTGCGTGCATGCTCAGTCATGTCCCACACTTTGTGACCCCATGGACTGTAGCCCATCAGGCTCCTCTGTCCATGGGATTCTCCAGGCCAGAATACTGGAGTTGGTTGCCATACCCTCCTCCAGGAGATCTTCCCGACCCAGGGATCGAACCCCTATCTCCTGCATCTAGCTTCCTGAAGGCTGATTCTTTACTGCTATGCCACCCGGGTAGCCTTCCAGGGCAGTGTCATTCTTGATCTCCACCCTAAACTCCTTTCAAGGGTGTGTTAGGGTCAGTGATTGCAGGGACAGGTGACCAAATCCTTGCAGAGGCAGGTAGCAGGTGACAATTTAGTTGGCAAAGGTCACCATCCAATTTCAGGGTCAGAATTATCTAGTCCAACATCTATTCATCAAAGTGAGAACTCCTTTTAAATACATGCCACAAGCCCTGCCATTTTTGGTTTTGAAAGCAAGAGCTCATTTTAAAAGTGGGACTTAGATGCAGCAGAAATAAAGCCCAGCCTTGACTCCATCAGTCAGTTTAGTTCAGTTCAGTTGCTCAGTCGTGTCTGACTCTTTGTGACCCCATGAATCGTAGCACTCCAGGCCTCCCTGTCCATCACCAACTCCCAGAGTTCACTCAAACTCATGTCTATCGAGTCGGTGATGCCATCCAGCCATCTCATCCTCTGTCGTCCCCTTCTACTCCTGCCACCAATCCCTCCCAGCATCAGGGTCTTTCCAATGAGTCATTTCTTCGTATGAGGTGGCCAAAGGATTGGAGTTTCAGCTTTAGCATCAGTCCTTCCAATGAACACCCAGGACTGATCTCCTTCAGAATGGACTGGTTGGATCTCCTTGCAGTCCAAGGGACCCTCAAGAGTCTTCTCCAACACCACAGTTCAAAAGCATCAATTCTTCGGCGCCCAGCTTTCTTCACAGTCCAACTCTCACATCTGTACACGACCACTGGAAAAACCAAAACCTTGACTAGACGGACCTTTGTTGGCAAAATAATGTCTCTGCTTTTGAATATGCTATCTAGGTTGGTCATAACTCTCCTTTCAAGGAGTAAGCGTCTTTTAATTTCATGGCTGCAATCACCATCTGCAGTGATTTTGGAGCCCAAAAAATAAAGTCTGACACTGTTTCCACTGTTTCCCCATCTATTTCCCATTAAGTGATGGGACCAGATGCCATGACCTTAGTTTTCTGAATGTTAAGCTTTAGGCCAACTTTTTCACTCTCCACTTTCACTTTCATCAAGAGGCTCTGTAGTTTCTCTTCACTTTGCCTCCGTAACCTTGGGCAAATACTTAACCCCTCCTTTCCTCCACTGCAAAAGACATCTAATATACTGAAGTTTTGTGGTGATTGAGTGAAATGTATAGAAAGCAACTTGGTAAGTGTTGATCTCTCAGACACACACTCTTCCTAGAAACCCACTCTGCCTCAATCGAAGTGCAAGGGCCTGGGATCAACGTGAGATCATTGATCAAAGCAGAGACATTACTTTGCCAACAAAGGTCCGTCTAGTCAAGGCTATGGGTTTTCCTGTGGTCATGTATGGGTTTGAGAGTTGGACTGTGAAGAAAGCTGAGCACTGAAGAATTGATGCTTTTGAACTGTGGTGTTGGAGAAGACTCTTGGTCAGTTTTTAAATAAGAGCATTATTGAGATGTTTGGTCATTTTTGCTTTAATTTGAATTCTTGCCAAACTGTTTGCTAGACAGTTAAGACAGTTTAATCCTTTCTAAAAAGAAGCCAACAGGAATTTAAAGGAAAAAAGCTTTCAAAAGAACCGTGGTATGGTCTTAGCTGTATTAAACTAAAACAAGCTGGCTGACAAAGATATCTTGAGTAAGTGACTGGTCAAGGGATCTTTTGCAAATTGTGTAAAATGTGTTCACTATCTCAATAACACCCTTTATATAAATAGGGAGATTTTTTCCCCCTAGATAACACTGAGAGACAAGCTTTAACTGACTCATCATTATTAGAGCACAAGAAAGAAAGTGATTGACCCAATTGTCACACTGTGAAAATAAGACCTTACATGTGTGTTAATCTAACTTTTCTGGAATGCTTCCCACATCATGGCCCGTGTCATGGAATTTGAATAAGACAGCGTATCTCAGACAGGCTGAGACCGGACAAGTGTGGATAAGAAGCCTCTTGGAAAGAGGGTAAAGGACACAGACTAAGGCTTCAGACTCAACTCAAGACACACTATAATTCAAAAGCCACTCAACTGAATGAATACTTAACTAGGAATCTACCATGTATAATCATTGATGTAGGTCACTGGGAATTCCAAAGAGGTGTCATGTGATATTCCTTATAACTTAAAGAAATCGAATTTCTCTGTTTTCTTGTGGCATTGAGATAACAGAGAACAAGATAAAAGACAGTCAAGTGTTGGGCTGGCCTAAAAGTTCGCAAAAGCTTATGGAAAAACCCAAATGAACTTTTGGACCAACCCAATATATGGTTAATTGGGTTTCGGAATAATAGAGTTGTGCCCTGGAAACAGATTTTTCTAGAGCAGGTGGGAACGAGAAAAGTATAGTTTTGATTATTAGGGTGGGGCTGGGTAGATGGGAGGAGATAACAAAGGGATGTCTGAACAAGGACAATGTGGCCCAGGAAGAGGAAGGGCCTGACCCAATGCCTTCCCCCGACCATCTCTTGGTTCTCTTGAGCCCAATGGATCAGCTCCTCCTCTCCCACCAGACCTTCTCAGACTGTCCTCCATCAGAACAGAAGCCTCCCTCCTCTGTCCTCCAAGCATGGAACCCGTGCCCCTGCAATGGCACAGACTTCATTCCCATCTTCAGTTAAGGCTGCTCACATGTCTATGTCCCTCTTAAAAGCAGGGGCTGCATCTTATTCACTTCTATATCCCCCAGTGGCCCAGTTCCTCACACAAAGTCAACAGGCATTCAAAAATGTTTCTTTTTATTGAATTCAATGAGATGAAAGTAGGGTGAAGTAAAGCCCATTTATAAGCAGGCACACACACTGGAGGTCACTCGCTTGGTAGTCATTTTGTTGTATGCTTACTGTGTGCCAGGCCTCACTCTAGGCTCTGAGGGCACATCCGTGAACAAAGCAGATAAAAATCCCTGCCCCCGTGGAGCTGGCACTTAAGATCCATCATAAGGAGTAGGATCAGAAATACATTTACATAAATTCAACCATACCTATCAGCATAGTGAAGAAAAAGGAAAAAAAACAGACACATTTAAGTACTTTAATTATTGGTACTACAAAAGTCTACTGTTGATATGTAGTCTTTTATTATATATTTTACTTGCTATAGTCATAAAATCTTCATAGCCATGTATCACTTTACAGCCATTCTACTTGTAAGATTAATATATAGAGAACTTTATTGGCAATTTCAGAGATTTTCACGGATCATTTTGAGCATGCTTGATTCCATCCTTAAGCATAGTCCTTAAAACCTACCTATCTTATAAGGGGTGACCCTACTGTATCAGACGGAAACTCGGAGGTTGTTGGGCAAGGAAGAACCATTCTAAGTATCTGAACATGAGAATAATGACATGATAAATCCATGTCTGGTTGGCTGAGTCTGGTAACAGGGAACAAGAGATAGTACCTTCACATAAATACACATGGTCAATCAACAGTGGAATTCACATCAAGAATTAAAAAAAATAAAAAAGAACAGTTCATGAGTCATTTCCCATTTTTTAAAGATAACTAAAATAGTAAGACCTTGAGGTCAAAAATATTTATAATCAACTCGATTATAAAATATAAAAGAAAAAATCTTAACATACTGGCTTATTCTGACTAAACCTTTATCATTTTCATACATTTTTCAAAGAGTATTTAAAAAGAACACCAAGTTAAGAAAAATCATTTTTAAATTTTGCAATAATTTTACTCTATATACATTAATACCAATCATTTAACCCTGAAAACATTCTTCACTTGTACAATGTACAAAGGTTGGACAGTATGTGACTAGAAATATTCCATTATCATAAAGCTACAGATTCGTGCTCCAAAGAGCAAAGTTAGAAAGCAAAAATAATAATATAACAGTGATAAGCACCAAGAAGACAGAACTTTTTTTGCACTTAGGGCCTGACTGGTTGTATTTAAACATAACCTCTTCCAACAAAGGAATGAAAATGACACCTTATTTGGCAAAAACAAAACAAAAAGAACAAAAATATACATATAGAGGTCTGGAAACAGTGAAGAATGCCCACTTTAAAACAATAAAATCAATCATACCTGTTTTTTAAATAATGTGACATTTGCAAACCTAGATTCATGTCACTTTAGCTCACTTTATATAATTCAGACTGCTCCATTTTTGTTAATGTGTTGTCACACTAGGATAAATAAATATGCTGACTCATGAGTCTGCTGTAATGAATCGACACCATTACAGCTAGAAGACCTAGTAGCTCTAACAATCTTAGCTGCAACTCATTCCAACTGGTGAAACAGATTATTTATCTGTGTAATTTTTAAAAACCTTGGCCAGATGAGATATTGAGTGAATGAGATGAGTGTGTATGTGTGTGTGAGACAGAGTGCTTCCCAGAGAGGAGTGACACGCAAACAACCATACACCATGGCTCCAAAGACTTGGGCAGCCAGACACTGAACTTCCCCCCAAACAAAGGAGAGGGGATGTTAAGGGGTGTATTATCACCACATGGAATCAGCGACGGACTTGGAACTAAGGCAGGATGCCTCAGCCACGAAGTTCCCGTGACACTGGAGGATGTGAAGCAGCAACAGGGATCAGGCAGGGGTCAGGGATCGACTCTGGCTGCATGTGGAGGGTTTCCCTGGGTCTGCAGCTGAGGGTCCCCGGACCTTGCCCACAGGGCATCTGCAGCGGCCCGGCAGTGGTCCTCCACTTCTTAGTGAGGATGTCTCAGGGAGCCCAGAGTCTCAGGCTGAGCATTCCCGCCTCCTGCTCTCAAAGGTTCTCTCAGTACAGATACCACCCCTTTTAGAGGCTTGGTCAAAACCCATCAGTGACCTTCCACTGCCAACTCCGCCTTGAAAGGGGCTCTCCTTCTCTCCCTGTGGTGTCCCTGAGTTTGAGGTAATGCCAACGGACTGTACGCCGTGTTGCAGTAATGAAGTCAGGCGGTCCACTAGAAAACTCAAGCGATCTAGATTCAATATTTGCCAGTCATCTCAGTAATACTTTCTAGTGAGAGTTTCTCCACACAACTTATAATGTGTGGAGCAAAGGAAAAATATATTGCTAGAGGATGATAGAGTTTCTAAAAGTTCAGCAGTGAAACTCCTTAAGGGAAGGAAAAGGAGACATATTATCATTTCCACTTTCTATTTGTCCATCCTTGGCTTTGAGGTAAAAGAGCACCAAAGTTCATGTAAAGCTAGTTAAAAGGTTCTTCCAGGCCCCTCCACCCACATAACAATCTGAGGGAAATCCTGAACCGTCTACTTTACAAATTTGTAACCGTATCTCCGGGCATGTCCATACAGCTCTTTAATTCACTAGCAAAATCCACAGCAGTTTTTAAAACAGAATGACATAGTTGCATTCTTTAAATGCCAGCCATGAAATCATCACTTTAAAAAAAAGAAAAAGAAACTAGTCAGATTATATATATGGAAGTCAAGCAAAATTCTCTCTTTTTTTTTAAGCTGCTTTATTTGGTCTGCTGAAGACATGCCTATGGCTGCTTCTAAAAAGCCCTTAGGAAGAGCCTCACGTGACATACTGCAGTTGGATGTTGTCAGGTTCTTACACTACACTGTAGGTCTAAACTTCTTCATGAAAATCCCCCAAAGGTCCACACTAAATGCAAAGAAAAACTTCTTTCATAATTCAGTGAATTTCAGTCACACCAAAATAACATCTAACCTGTCCAAACACGCAACTTCTCTTTCTTCCCCCATGAACTAAATTCTTTTCTTTAAAAAATGATCAGATTTGAAGATCAAGTTAAAATCCACCAAATTTCCAGTTAAACTCTGAGGGTTTCTATACAATGGTAGCATGATTTTGAATTAATATTGGCATTCAACTTTCTGTATTTTTCCTATATATATCCTAGAGAAGCTTCCTGGATCATAATATTTAGGGAGAAATTAAAAGGATCTTGTATGATACTGCAAAGTTCCAGTAAATTCTGTTTATCAGGGTTTACCCTTAGCTCAATGGCATTCAACCTCTCCATGATGCAAGTATATGGATAACAAGTTATTTCAGATACAAAACTCTTAGCTCTGTGTCATAAATAAATTTGGGTAAAACCGCAAGCCTTCCACTGAATCATCTCGGCAAAGATGGCCCATCTTCTCGGCAAGAAGCAACCTAGGAGTCAAGGGGGAAAAAAACACCATCATCCATCCATCCATTCAGAAACACAAATGATAGCCATAAGTGAGCAGCAGAGACCTCGCTTACCTCTCTTTAGCCAGAAGGACAGACATTCCCACGAGCTTAGCAAACTCTTCTGATGTTAACGATCCCTTCTCTGAAACCTAACAGAAACACAGAGCAGGAAAAAAAATGTGATCATTTAGGCCACCTCAGTACTAACCTGAGGAGAATATCTATGTGTATCTACTGTGAAATAATTGACTGAATTTTCTACTAAAATCACTCCAGAACTATATCTTCTTCACTAATGCTTAAGTCTACAAAAGTGGAAGGACCCAAAACAAACACTGTAGGCTAAAACACTGTGTAATAGGGCAATGTGTATGTGTGTGTGCAGTCACATAAGTGGTGTCCAACTCTTCGGGAACCCATGGACTGTAACCTGACAGGCTCCTCTGTCCATGGAATTTTCTAGGCAAGGATGCTGGAGTGGGTTGCCATGCCCTCCTTGAGGGGATCCTCCTGACCCAGGGATTGAACTCGTGTCTCTTAAGTACCCTGCATCGGCAGGCAGGTTCTTTAGCACTAGCGCCACCTGGGAAGCCCAATAAAGGCAGCGAACGTCATAGTCTAAAAAGGAACATACAACAAATTCTAACCGAGTGCATAGCACACGCTCCAGTGAAGGACCCTTATACACAGGATTGGTTTTAAGTATGTGATCGGAATATGTATAATCTTGAAACTTTCATCAAGTTTAAAATAAGAGGTATAATAAATGTGAGTTATTCTAATTACACAGGCTCACCACAGAAGCTAAGAGGCAGTAATATTTCAAGGTCCTAACAAATGATCAGTTTGGCCAGCAAAATCCACCTAAACTACAGTTGCTTTCCATATTTTTTTGAAGCAATTATTTCACAAAACAATTTGCAATGTTTCCAATGCAGCTTACACGGGTATGGCTAAAAGAAAAAGTTCAATCATGGGTGACACTCTGACAAAGTTAAAAACTTACTCTCAAGGCTGAGTCTCAAACAAAAAGGCAGTAAGCACCTCCCTCATTCTAGCTCCCCTTACTTACAAGACGTTATGAGCGCTGGCAAGTTTCAAAGAGCTTTCAAAGTATAAATGTGATGAACAGGCACTCATTGGTAATGATCAACCGTTTTCAATTGGGTCTGTGAACATTACTTTTTAGCAAAGTTGAATTCAAAAGGAAATCCTGTTTCTTAAGTTGCTAAGCACTGGGGGCTTCGGGGGGGCAAGCTCTAACGAGGGAGGGAGGAAGCCGGGTCCCCGTACCGTCTCCAAGGCTGAGGCCACCATTTCCTCCTCCTTGTGGGACTGCAGCTCAATGACCATGACGCCGCTGTCAAACACGCGGAGTCTAAAAGTCGCAGAAGGGAGAACAAAGCCGTGAGCACCTGGGGTCTTGGACCCTCGGGGAGGCGAAAACATTTTTGTACTTTCATTTATGCCCAGGTCTGAGGGCAATATTAACACAAAACAGCATTTCAAATATAACGACCATGGGTAACTAAGGCATAACCAAAAAAGCTCATGAATAAACAGCTCATGAAATTCTGAACTATAATCCACATGCTAAGTAAAATATGCCTGGCTACTTTTTTTTTAAACCTGAGGATAAGGAAAATACAATTCACAGCTGAATGTTTGTACTTCCAGGTCTCCAGAGACTAAGACAAAAAAAACTGTGTAAGCACAGAAAGACTGGTCGCTGTGACCTCATGGGAGGGGCCCACATTGGCAAGAGCCTGAGCACCTGCCCCTGAGGCCCTGCACAGCCCGGAGAAGGATGGAAGCTGGGATGACAGGTGCCCATGGTGCCAGGTGATTTCTGCCCACATGTGAGAGAAACTTCCAGAAGAGTGATGCATATGCTGGCTCACCACGCAGGAGGACAGACCTACAGGGCTGTTCTGTCTACTCAGGGTGGAACTGTGACAACAGATGGCAAACTTCCCGCAAGGTTCGTTTACCTGAGAGGTAATTTCAGCGCTTCCAGCATCTTGCACGCATTTACTAAATCTTCTGGTGAAAGCAACTAGAGAGGGGGGGAAAAATCCAAGTTTACCATTTACACTGCAAATTTAATAGAGTGATGCTATGTAATTATGATGACCACTCAAACAGAAGAGCTAAGTGTAAAATGATCATGCATCAAGGATTTTAGGTGGTTTAGTCACGTACAAGGCAAAAAGGATTAACAAAGAAGCAAAGACGTCTATTCATTAGAGCAGTACTATCCAAAGAAATATAATACAAGTCATATATGTAGCTTAAAACCTTCTAGTAGCCACATTAAAAAATATACAGGTGAGACTAATTATAATGCATATATTTTATTCAACCCAACAGAGCCAAAAATTTGCCATGTAATTGATATAAAAATCATTAATAAGATAGTTAACACTTCTTTATTCTATACAAAGTCTTCTAAATCCAGGGTGTAATTTACACTTCCAGCACACTTCAATTTGGACTACCTGCATTTCAAGTTTACGATCGTCCCCTGTAGCTACCTAGTGGCTACCCTTCTGGATCACACGGCCTTGAAGAATCAGCTCAGTACGGTGGTGACCAGCAGCTGTGAGTCACACAGAATAGCTCCGGAGCCAGTCCAGCCTGCGTCCCAATCTCTGTCAAAAGACTGTCTCCAGGTAGAGCCATGGTCAGGCTTTTGAATCTTTCTGAGCCTCAGTGTCCTCATCCCCGAACTGTCCCCCAGATGGGGAGAGTAACAGTAGCTACCACACTGAGTGATGGGGAGGATAAACAGAGAACACGTGCAGAGTGCCTGGTGGACAGTAAGCACCCACTGGGGATGATTACTATGACTGCTCAAATTAAAACACAGAGCAGAGGGACCTCCCTGGTGGTCCAGTGATTAAGACTCCACACTTCCAATGCAGGGGAGTGTGGGTTCAATTCCTGGTTGGGGAGCTAAGATCCCCCATGCCGTGTGGCACAGTCAAAAAATTCAAAAAAAACACAAAAAAGCACAGAGCAGAGCCTTGACTTGGGGAACCTGGGTGAGCACTGGAGATGCACGTGTGAGCCGTCTGCGTGGAGGGCAGAGAGAGTGCACAGACAGAGCCTTGGAGGCTAAGGACAGGTAGGTCCTTAGGAAAGGACAGCCAGAGCTGAGGGGCTGATTCTAAGCCAAAGGAACGGGGCAGCTTTCCCGCTGTGTTATCCACAGGCAATCTGAGTCCAGCCAGGTTCATTCAAAACAGTTAACAATCACAGAGTAAGGTCACCAGGCATAGTCTTGCTCATCATGACACAAACATAGGCTATTAGAATGCTAAGGTATCACTCAATTTAAACCCTATCATAAAGGTAAAAAACCTGTGTTCCAGAGAGGTTAAGGAAGCTACTCAAAGTCACTGAGCAAAACCAGGGACAGAATCAACCCTCTAGATCCCAGGGCAGTGTTCCTCTCACTGCACCACACTGCTTCTCAAAATATCAATACTTTTGATATTCACAGCCCTTCCTCAGATTGTATTCATTGTAGGAGAATTTGTATTCTATCAAGAAAGTCTATATTTAGCCAAAAGCGTATCTAAAACTTCTTACTTCCATTCCTCGAGCTCGGTTTACCAAACAGTACACCTCCGTAAGTGACATTATTCCCCCTCGTTCCTGTTAAAATATGAAATAAAAAGAAACATTATAATTAGCGCTAGTTAGCACTTCCTAATGGAAATCATAATCAGAGCAAAATCAGAAATTATAAAATTTCTTAAGAAGCTTTTGAAAACTATATTTACACACCAGGAACCTGTTCAGATACCAGGAGGCACTTCAAATTCCCTATTTGGACTTTAATGCCATAATTACTGTTTTAACATTTACTTAAATAAAAAGAGGGGTTGGACACTATGTTTCAAAAAGTGTATTTAAATGTTTTAAGTTATTCCAGCTAATAACTAAATAAATGATAGACTTAAATAAGAATATCACCATTTTGCAACCCCTAATGAAGTAACAGATACAGATAATGACTGACAGTAGGTATTAATATCACACAAAAAAGATAATCAGATATAACATACCTCCTGATGGAAATGCACAAAACCCTCTATGAAATATTCTTATTAGGACAAAAAAAAGAACTTCTAGATATAACTACCAGTTTACAGGGAACGCATAAGACAGTGAAGCATGGTAACTTACAGTTAGCAAAATCCAACTCTGAAACACTCTATAAGATAAACTAGCTTCTTCAGTAAATAAATCGTATGATGGGAGAAAAGAGATGGAAGAGGGAAAAACCCATAGAATTTAAAAAAAAAACAAAACCTTGAGAGAAACCAAACATTTGCAATGTATCTTGGCTTGAACAAATCAACTGCAACAGAAAATGTGAATACTAACTAGGTATTCAATAATACTAAAAAATTATTTTTAAATTTTTAGGTGTGAAATGGAATTATAATCACATTTAAAGGCATGTTTATCACTATAGTTACATAGTTAAATGTTTACAGGTAAAGGGATATGATGGCTGGGATTCTCTTTAAAATAATTTTGAGTGGAGCTGGATAATGGGGGCATAGGATTCATTATGCTATCCTACTCTGTCATATGTTTGAAATATTTCTTAACACAGGTGCTTTCATAAAGTTTGATTCCCTGAATAATGTTAAACTAGAATATGAAACTTTATTATGAAGTTATTAATAGTACACATTATATGAAAAAATGTGTCTAAAATATATACAGATTATATATTTCCTTTTGAAAATAAAAGAGACTTTTTGTATCAAACAGATTTAGATATCTGAAATGGAAATTAAAAACAATTTAGAAAATTATTGACAAAGAATCACTGAACTAGTTTAATTTATTACTGCAAGGAAAAATAACATGTTGGTTGAATAGTAGACACATCATGAAAGGAGTTAAGCTCTTAAGACCTCTGATGACACAAAAATAATTTAACACAATTTAAAGAGACCATTAAGATTTTGTTTTTTACCTCCAAAGGTGCCTGCAGTATTCCAGCCAGCTGTTTGGCCAGCTGCATGTGGTACTGTGTGCCGGAGCCATAGGTTTCCCTGGTAACTGGGTTAGCTATCCCCATGCTCAGCAAATAGGATTTAAACCTGATGGTCTATAATGAGAGGAAAAGATACACGAAAAGACTATGCAGATTTAGTCTCTCTACCCAGCATCTGAAATCCATCAGACATTCAGTTCCACTCATCTACCCATCTCTTCTAGTGTGTTTCTCTGTTGTGAAATATATGAGTGGACTCCTAGTATTTCCTGGCATAAATTGGATTATTACTCTTTTCCTGCCTTAGTATCACCATCCCTATTTACCCCACAGGCTTGGTGGCAGATGAGACTCAGATAACAACCATCCTCTGTTTAATGTCAACCAAGTGATAAAACCAAAAACCTAGGAAAACGGCTGTGACCAGATTGTAGACAAATTTAATGAAACATATCAAACTTAAGGGTATATCGAGAACAATCACTTCTTCCACATTTCAGTATCTCTTATTTTCTACACTCCAGGAAAAAGTACTGAAATATCCTTTAATTCTGCTAGAGCTATCAAAGTTTTTATGGCTGACTTTTTCTTCCACATTGTCATATATTCTCAAGTCCTGAAAGAAATCAAACACTATTTTAAGAAACAGCATGCTGGTAAACCACCAAAATGCCCTTGTATTATCTCTGTAATCTAGTTCCCAAAGCCTTAAAGAGGCCACCTGTGTACCTCATCTTCTGTGATGTCACCTTGCTTGTCTTTGATCTTATTAGCAATGGACTTTGATAACTCCACCATTTCCTTAGCCTGTCAAGAGAACAGAAAAAGAGTAAAAAGAAGTAATGTCCCTAAATGTCTGCTAACAAAATATATTTTCAAAAGTGTATTATAATTGGTATGAATTTAATAGATGTAAATGACATATACCTTGACCATTAGCTTGCTGAGGTCTTCAAAGGCCTGAAATGAGAAATGAGATTTTGTTGGAATCTGTCTAAAGAACTGAGATGTTTTAAAGCAATGAAGCATTCTATTTTCTTTCCTATGATAGAAATTTATGAAAATTCCTGACAAATATCAACTTATTTATATGAATAGTTATATGTCATAAGTCTACCTTATCCTAAAGAATTCAGTTTAGCTTAGAAGCTGTCAAATTTCCAAAACCAACTACAGAAAACAAATTTTCAGAAAGAAAACAGTTACTGGTTAAACAAACAAAAGGTGACATAATAGTTTAGAAAATATTATTTCTTTGACACAAGTAAGAAAATTTGTCACCAGTTTTTCCCAGATAAGAGGTCAGAAATCACAGGTGTTTTCCTGGCCGAAAATGGCAACATGCAGCTGCAGGAATACTCCTTTGGGTCCAACAATTTCGGCTTTAATAGCAGGTGTGATTAACCAAAACCATAAACCTCAGCCTTGAATATTACACAGATTGTACTTGTAGCCTTGGCTAAACTGGATATCACAAAAGAACATTCAAATACCACCAAAGCATATCTAAATAAAACCCATCAACTGTTTGATTTACTACAATGAACATCCATCCCCTCCAAAGGCCTCTTCAAACTTAATCAGATACATTTATAATTCAAGTATTTGTGGCTCAATGATAAAGAAGTTGCCTGCCAATGCAGGAGATGTCGGTTCGATCCCTGGGTCAGGAAGATCCCCTGGAGGAAGGCATGGCAATCCACTCCAGTATTCTTGCCTGGAGAATCCCATGGACAGAGGAGCCTGGCGGGCTACAGTCCATAAGGTCACAAAAGAGTTGGACACAGCTGAGCACACACTCACATACTTCCAGCGCAGAACAGCATCTAACTGATGTGCACAGATGTGATTTTTTAAAACCAAGTAAGCAGCTTATCATTAATTGAAAACTCAATCCACCGAGAACAGTGGTCCCCGGGTTCAGCCTGGCTGGTGCCCGTCTTAATGACATGCAGGAACGTATCCCCCATCTGCAGAAAGATTTTGCTAAAAGAATAGAGTGCTGTGTACAGTTCTTATGGTCAACTCACTGGGCTGCTACTGAAAACAAAGGGGAACAAATGTGCACACACCTAACAGGAACTTCCTCAGATAAACAAAAGGCTTAAACACTGGATTCTTATCAGCAGCGGCCAGCAGATGCAGGAAACCTTTTGTGGGAAACTTTGGGCAACGGCCCTGAAACTAAGGCTATTCGAATGTTTAAATGGAGGGCAAACCGCATACCAGCCTCATTTTCAAATAAAATTAAAATGCAGACACTTTACACACTTAAGACTTTTACTTTGCGTATACAGTTACTAGATTTCTTTTACCTAAGTGAAAAGAAAAGACAACATTTCTAAATTTTTATATGGTAAGTCATTTAATTTACTGTATTATATTTTCATAGAAAAAGTCTGCTGAAAATAATGGTTAAGTCTACGTAGAATACACAAGTTAACTCTTAATGTGCACAGTCCATAAAAAATAAATACAAATATTTTAGTATTTTGGAAGAAGTGCCTATAAAAAATTCTAGGTAATTATAAAGCATAATTAAAAGCATCCTCACTTCTATTTCTATTATTATTCTAAAATTTGGTATTAGCGTTGAACATGTTAGTCGCTCAGCTGTGTCTGACTTTTTGTGACCCCATGGACTGTAGCCCACCAGCTCCTTTGTCCATGGAATCTGCCAGGCAAGAATACTAGAGTGGTTTGCCACTTTCTACTCCAGGGGATCTTCCCAATCCAGGGATCAAACCCACATCCCCTTGTGCCTCCTGCATTGGCAGGTGGGTTCTTTACCACTGCGCCACCTGGGAAGCGGACGAAGGACCATCTGGTGACGAGATCAATGACCTGCACAAGAGCCCAATGCTTGTGTAGACTCCTCTGACTATGCAACTCTGAAAACCACACTGAAGTGGAATAACAGTGCATAAGTCAAGAAAAACGCTATTCTGAACACCAGGTTAGTATGGCAGCCTTTAGAAACAGGAATACTGATAATGCAAAACTGGTTCATTGCCCCGTGCCACCTCCAAGTGTCACACAGAAGGATGACTACGGAAGCCACCGCGAGAGGACAGCAACAGCACCTTCTGGGTGGCAGAGAGCGCTCGGGACGCAGCAGACCACACTTAGAGTCTAAGAATCAGGAAACCCGAGTCCTCATGACCCTGGTTCCAAGTCGCGTCACCAGCCCTGAGATGATTCCCTCTCTGGATAGTAAGAAGCCTTCTGTCTCGTGAGAAAATGCTGGAATTTTATGGGACTAGAGGATTCTGGGAAGATGCGGGCTGTGGCAGCATCGTTTTTGAATCTCTCCAAATCCCACCATGAAAATGGGGCAACGAGATCTCAAAACCTCTAAGACCCACAGGCGACATATATGAAGAAGCTGAGTGACGAGACCTCCACAAGAGCCCCAAGACACAAGCTAGCGGAGACAAGCCACCGAGAGCCCCAAGAGCTGCCTGATCTTAACAGTGAGGCAGAGAGAAAAAAGGGAGGCGACAGAGCAACCGACAGACCCGAGGAGGGGAGACCCCGAGCCAGCCAGCGGGCGTCACTCGAGAGCAGGCGGGCACCCTGAGGTCAGGGACTGAGACGCGGAGAGCTCTGCCCACTGCAGCAGCGCGTGTGGGCAAGGGGTCCTCAGGCTGGGCTGAAGCAGCCTGTAAACTCTGGAAAGGGCCCCCCCGCACCCCCAGGCTTCCCGGCCAGGATAGGAGCCCACACTGGGAGAAACTATCGAGACAGGAATCAAACCCTGAGTGAGGCAGGGACTGGAGAAGGCAACGGCGCCCCACTCAGTACTCTTGCCTGGAAAATCCCATGGGCAGAGGAGCCTGGTAGGCTGCAGTCCATGGGGTCGCTAAGAGTCGGACACGACTGAGCAACTTCCCTTTCACTTTTCACTTTCATGCATTGGAGAAGGAAATGGCAACCCACTCCAGTGTTCTTGCCTGGAGAATCCCAGGGATGGGGGAGCCTGGTGGGCTGCCGTCTGTGGGGTCGCACAGAGTCGGACACGACTGAAGCAACTTAGCAGCAGCAGCAGAGGCAGGGATAACAGAGGAAGCGGGGAAACGGGCAGCTAAAAGCAGGGGTGGGTACGGGGCCAGGAAACCACGGATGGCAAGTCACCTCCCTTGTGCATCCTGCATGAACAGAGCGCAAGAGTGAGCTCTGTGGAGTAAGAGATGCCGCCCTGAGCCAGGCCTTCCTCTAAAAATTCAGGAAAACTAATTTCACACGAAAATTAGGAACAGCAAAGTATCAAGGTCAAATCCCACACAAGGTTATTACAAGAAAAAAAGAAAATCAGGAGCCGAGTAACATTACAGATAATGAAAGAAAGCCAGAAAGACACTTTCACAGATGGGATCAAAAATTAACCTTCGGTTTCCAAATGAGCTGATAGATGTTAAGAAAACGATAGAAGTTGTGAAAGAACAACAAATCAAGAATGAATTTTTTTAAATCATTTTTAAAATAAAGCCTATACTAGGGACTTCCCTGGTGGTCCAGTGGTTAAAGCTCTGTGCTTCCAATGCAAGGGGACCCCAAGTTCGATCCCTGGTCAGGGAACTAAGATCCCACATCTAGCAGGCCACGTGGTGTGGCCAAAAATAAATAAATAAAATGAAAAGTTAAAGAAAAAAAAAAGACTATACTACTAGATGAACACAAGAGGAATAAACACAGCAGATAATATCTTAAGAGGAACAGCAGGGGAAAAAGAGGACATTTTTCTAAAATAAAAAAGCTGAAAAGGGTTGGAAAGAAAGTCACAAAGAGTGAAGACTGGCAATAAAGCTGCAACATACAGCTAATAGGAGTCTCAGAGGAAAAAAATACCAAAGCGATTATTGAAAATTATAGAAAAACTTCTCTGAAATGAAAACATGTCTGAAACCAAATACAAAAGCATACTGTGTCCCTGAGAATAACAATCCAGAATGACTAACACTTAGACATTCTAGTAAAACAACAAAAGCTTTCTTAAAAAAAAAAAATCCGTTGAGCATCTAGAAAAAATAGCAAGTAACTTTAAAGAACGGAGAATATCAGGTTTTCACTACTCTGGCGGCAACACTTCATGTCAGATGAAAAAGAGAAAGTGACATATTGAAGGCACTCAGGAAAGCAAATGTGAGCCAAGGACTATAAATCCAGCAAAACTGCCCTTTGTGTACAAGGAACACAGAGGTGCCAGAATTCAGGGAATATTATTCCCATGAGCACTTTCTGAAACATCTACGAGAGGATGAGCATCAGGCAACAGAAATGAACAGAGGGAAGTGAACGTGAGGACGAGGGGTATCACACACAGTTATTTTCACGCATGAGGCTGAATGACAGGGGAAGTACAAGAGGGTGCATGGTGGCTGAATGCACAGACTGTATTAACAGATACAGCACACCTATGTTTTACATTTGGGAAGAAAGGGAAGAACACATACAAAGAAAAAAAATATATATATATATATACTTTTTAACTGCTTTAGTAATTCTTCGCTAGTGTAGTCCTGAATTTGAATAAGAAGCATCAGTGTGACCTCTTGAAGCACTTTTACTAAAAAAAAAAAAAAAAAAAATCCTAGCTTTTTCCAGTGGAAACGGCTACAAATAAAGATCAACTCAATTAGAGATGCAAATTTCTAGCAGGCAGATTATGGTTTTGAAATACTACTTCTCCTTAAAAGAAACGTTGACTAACACAAGTATCTGGTAACTATTTGCAGTTTGGACTTTATTTGATCGAGGTAAATCTTTGAAATTCTATGAACAGCACTCATCAACAGAATTTTACTTACAAACTGTGATAAAATTTTAAAAAATTACTTCATAAAATCATTTCATAAAAATGCAAGACCATTTTCATATAAACATGGGAAAACTGATGCTATGTTTTAAATGTATTAACTGACTGCCCAGATCTAATGCATTGCTCATTTTTTAAACTAGAGTTCCCTCCCCTTTACTTGCTGCTGCTGCTAAGTCGCTTCAGTCGTGTCTGACTCTGTGTGACCCCATAAGTGGCAGCCCACCAGGCTCCCCCGTCCCTGGGATTCTCAAGGCAAGAACACTGGAGTGGGTTTCCTTCTCCAATGCATGAAAGTGAAAAGTGAAAGTGAAGTTGCTTAGTCGTGTCCGACTCTTAGTTACCCCGTGGACTGCAGCCCACCAGGCTCCTCCGTCCATTGATTTTCCAGGCAAGAGTACTGGAGTGGGGTGCCATTGCCTTCTCCTCCCCTTTACTTGAATTTCCTCAAATATGATGAGGTTTCAGAAACACCCAAGTGCAAGCTGTGCTCCTAGAAGACGTAATGTGCTGGTCTGAACCACTCTTACTATCTCCATGCCTGGTCCTGAATGGTCCTCAGTGCAGAAGCGGGTGGTGTCCAATCAGACTCAAGGGCCGCAGAATAGCATTTGCCCTTTAACTAAGTTAACCAAACATTCAAAATAATTATACAGGGGACCTTGAATTCATTATGAGTACCGTCCAGTCAATGCCACCTAGAGTTTAAAATATATGCACAATAATTCATGACGTTTTCTAACATCACAAAATCAATCTGTATTTCTTTTTTATTCCTTTCTGGAAAACCTTTTTAAAACACATTTGGGCTTAATTATGCCAACCTGAAGTAGACGCATTCAATGGAAACTGTGGCTTCAGGAAAGCTATATTCCAATACACAGAATGGAGGCAGCCACAGCTGTATCCCAAAGAATAAGCAAGATGGCTGAGAAAGACAGCTGACAGGAACTTGTATAAGAATTACCTCAGAAATGTTTTTGTCAGTTTCTTTTCTTTTTTCTTCCAGTTTCCTTTCAATACCTACGATTCCTACAGCCCTTATTCTTCCTGGCTGAAAAACAAAAGTAGAAAATAAAACGTCCCAAATAGGAAGAACACACTCTTTTGTAACCCCACCACACTGTGTGTTCAATGGCGAAAGAGGACTCACAAAGAACCCAAGAAAAACAGCACACAATTACATCCATTTCCTTTTAAAACGTTTGTTGGTTTATGGCCACATATAATGACCTTCAAATCATTATAAATAAAAACTGAACACAACAATAGATGGCATATTTTTACTCTGTATTTCAGGTATAAATTAAATTTCCTATTCATTTTTGTTTTCTAGCAAGTCATCATGTATGTATCAGATATTTAATAGGGCCTCAAATGTGCAAAAAATTAAGAGTTAAAATTCTGGTACTTGACAGTTATTATACAAGCTACTTTTACACATTTGAGTGTCTGTCCAGAGTTGAGGGTGAATGAGACTGGCTTGGAAAATGTCACCCCGTGGTACTACTGTCTGTTCTCTCAGATGCCACACTAATTATGAAGAACAGAATGCCAGAAGATGGAATCTAACTTGGTAAGTAGTTGATCATGTGTTATTTCTGTGTCTACTGTCTATAGAGTACTAAGTCAGGTTCTGTGAAAACAAGGTTCTAATTAGAACATCACCATTTTGGTTCTGGCGAGCTCTAAAATCAGAGAATTCTTTTCCCTTTAATGATGATGCAAAGACAGAGCTGAAAACACTGGATTAGGAAACAGTTAAATACCTGGGGTCCTCGATTTGCTTGTAATGACTGGGAAACTGGCATATTCTCCCATCTTCGCTGTGTCATCTCCTCTGATAGACGCCTGTAAAACTGTTATGCACATACAAACACTTTATTTTTTAAATTTGTTTAATTCTTTTTAATTGAAGGACAACTGCCTTGCCACACTGTGCTGGATTCTGCCATACATCAACATGAATCAGCCGTAGGTGTACATATGTCCCCCCCCTCCTGAACCTCCCCCTCCCAACCATCCCACCCCTCTAGGTTGCCGCTGAGCTTCCTCGGCCGATCTAATTTTACATATGGGAGTGCATATGTTTCAACGCTACTCTCAATTTGTCCTGCCCCTCCTTCCCCCACTGTGTCCACAAGTCTGCATTTCCACCACTGCCCTGCAAATGGGTTCATCAGTGCCACCTTTCAAGATTCCATATATATGTGTTAATACACGATACTGAATCAGGCAGGCTGTGGCATCCTCATACACATCATTACTTAACATTTGTTTAGTTGAGAGGTCTGTTCGGTCATTTGTGACAAGCCTAGAATTCTCAGAGACATCAAAGGAAATCAAAGGAAGTTCTTTTCTTGGATCAACTTCAGAACACACAAAGGAAAAAAAAAAAAAGAAGGAACTGACCTTCTACAATAAAGTGAACTATTCTCAACAAAGAGATGAGTGACAATGAAATAAATAGACTGACTTTAAACAATCCTCCATGTGTGGATTGTTTTCGATCCATACTGAAACTGACCCAGTGCCAAGAAAAATACACAACCATTATCCATGAAGGAAGCAGAGAATAATTTGTCTAGTTAAAATGTGAGGTCAGATATTAGGGCCAAAACATGCCTATGCTTGTAAAAAAAAAAAAAAAAAAAAAAACAACTGTATCTTTCAACTACAGTGAGAATGACTTGAGTTAGTCACTTCAATTTGCTCAGAGCCTGTGGATTGAGAACACTGGGTCAGATGCTATAAAGAAAAAGAACATAAACACTTTATGATCCTGGTGGGGAGATAAACACAGGCTTATCAATGTCTAAAGAATATTTACATACCAACTTATTAGCCAGAAGATATAAACCATGATACCGTGGAATAAGAACTTACAACAGTGTGGAGTTAATACTGGTAGACTGCCTGGTGCAAGGCTGGTGAACTTTCAGGCAGAGAGGAAGTTACACATTTCACTGCATCATCCTCTGTCCCTTCATCCAAACAAACAGCACCGAATACTTCACTAGTCACCTAGTGCCACGACTTAGCTCATTTCCAGCCTCCGATCTTTCCTGTTCCCACATCCTCCTGCTTCCTGTTCCCACTGAAACCTAAACTTCATATTCTTCTCTGATCAGGTTTAAGAGATGATAAAAACTTTATTGGAAACTTATGGTGGAAACTGGTACCTTGAGCAATACTGCCTTCCACCCTATAAACAAACAACAACCAGAATTCATACAAATGCACTTTCCTAGTTCAGTTTTATTCATAAGGAGACTTACCTCAATCTGGCCATGTTCCTTGAAGGAGAGCTTGATGTAGGAGTTCTTACTGCTCTGGAACGGGCCAGGTTCTTTGTTAGAAGCAGCTGGGTGAAGATGAACCACTATTTTCGCACTGAAGAAAGAGCAGATGGAATGTATTTAATTGCCTTTAAAGAATCACTAATTTGGCAGCTTCTTGGGTGGTCCAGTGGCTAAGAATCCACCATGCAACTAAGGGGATACGGGTTTGATCCCCGGTCCGGGAAGATCCCACATGCCACAGAGCAACTAAGCCCATGCACCACAACTACTGAGCCTGCGCTCGAGAGCCCGGGAGCGCCAACTACTGAGCCTGCGCCCGAGAGCCCGGGGGCGCCAACTACTGAGCCTGCGCCCGAGAGCCCGGGGGCACCAACTACTGAGCCTGCGCTAGACAGCCTGCGAGCGCCAACTACGGAGCCCACGTGCCCTAGAGCCTGTGCTCTGCCACAAGAGAGGCCACCACAATGAGAAGCCCCCACTCACCCCAGCTAGAGAAAGCCCACCTGCAGCAACGGAGACCCAGTGCAGTAAAAAAAAACAAAAAAACAACTAATTCTATTTTTGTAACTTTTAACATATTTCAGATCACTTAAAAAATTCACGTAGAAACAAAGAACATCCTGAAAGGAATCCTTTCAAAGTCTGTATCAATTCAGTATTAATGAACCTCTCAAAAATCTCTCTACTTAAAATGTATACGCTGTGCACCAAAAAATTCAAGTTACCAGCTCTATAGATTAAATAAAAATGTGGTTTTAGGAAATCAGTTCAAAATAAACTTGCAGAAATGGGGCGGTTTATGATGCTGGTTGACAATCAGGTTTTCCACCCCGTCATCTCCAAAGGTGACTAGGGGGCCGATTATCTCTGCCAAGGCATACGACCTTACTCATTTGAAAACAAAATGTGAAAACTTATCTGCGTAAAACTGGCCAGCTGACATTTTATTAAAACTCCATCCAAAACTAACATTCCACAGTGTCATTTTTGGAAAATGCCACTCAGTCAATGACATGATTTAGAGAGACATCCTGCAGCAAAAACAATTCTCAAAACGCTGCTGCCCCAGGATCACAAACTGCTATGATCTTTATGACAACTGCTATCTTCTAGGCCATTAAAAACACCACTGTATTTGTTCAGTTCTATGTCTTTTTTTCCCCAACCAGCTCAATAAACAATCCCCTTCCAACATGAGCAAAACTGAAAAACTCAAAGTATCTTGCATACCCAGCTCAGACCTTTTTCTCTATGACCACATTATATTGGGTTGGCCACAACATTTGTTTGAGTTTTCCTATAACATCTTCTAGAAAAACCCAAATGAACTTTTGGGCCAACACAAGGGATATACCGATTACGCAGTATTACTTTGTTTAGATCCATAGAGCTGCCTAAATATCATCCTAAAATTGAACAACCACGTGTGGGGCCTCCTTGATGTCACAAATGCTTTGGTTAGTGAACTGGGGCTAGGCGTGGATGGACTCTCCATGGGTTCCTTCTTGGGGACTATCTTTAAGTGAAGCAAGCAAATAAAGCCGTGTAACCAGAATCCCAAGACTGTTTGAAATGAAACAAACTATGACAATCAGAATCAGTTAGGAGTGAGCACACGCACCATACAGCCTTTAAAACTAAAAAACCTGGAGCCCTAACTATCAGGACTTTTCAAAGGAAACTCAATGAAAAGCTGAAAGATGATACAAAATGAAGTGTAAACAAAGTCAGCATAAAAAGAGTCATGCTGGAAATTCCCTGCTAGTCCGGTGGTTAGGACCCTGTGCTCTCGCTGCTGAGGCACCCGGTTCTTTGACTGCAGGATCTGACTACGTGAAAGCTAAAGATAAGCCCAGGTAGGGGAAAAACTCCTTACCAGCAATATTTGTTTGCAAGTTGTCCTCAATTACATGCGCCCAAGTATATATAAGCCAAAATGTCTTATATACTTGAATAAACAGAAACATTTCAACCTGTGGCTTTAACCCAGGGTGACTACATCTCCTGGTTTGCTTGGGGACAGTCCTGTTTTTTATACTTCCCTGGTCTAACGATAAGTAGGGTCCCCTATTATTCTAATAAATGTCCCAGTTTGGACAATAACTCTTGTGACGCCCTATTCAACAATGATGCCTAAAAAGTTGATGCTGAGAAACTTATGGTCAACTAGAATTAGGAGTAAAGTCAGGCCCTTTGCTCAGATGGGTCACTTCTGATCTTAAGTGCTGAATGAAAGATGTTATTGTTGCTCAGCTATTAAGTCATGCCAGACTCTGTGCCTCCATGATCTGCACCATGCCAGGATCCTCTGTCTGCCTCCATCTCCCAGAGTTTGCTCAAACTCGTGTCCACTGGGTCGGTGATGCTACCTAACCATCTCATCTCGTCCCCTTCTCCTCCTGCCTTCCATCTTTTCCAGCATCAGGGTCTTTTCCGAGGAGTCAGCTCTTCGCATCAGGTGACCACGAGAGATACAGAGATGCGTAAAAGCCAATGTCAGGGGAGTTCCCTGGTGGTCCAGTGGCTGGGACTCTGCACTTTCACCGCCAGGGGCCTGGGTTCAATCCCTGGTCGAGGAACTAAGATCCTGCAAGCCATCTGTCAGGGCAAAAAAAACGATTCAACTGCCTGAAAATACATTCAGTGACAGCTGACCCACCCTTATTTATTATGACCCGAGGATACTACAACAACCTTAGTACTTGATTCATGCTTTAAGAATGACTTCCATTTATCAATGAGTTTAAAGTAGGATAACATCTTTTTGTAAACATAGATATTTTCCCCCAGTTTTGAGATATAACTGACATACAACACTAGAAGTTTAAGGTGTGGGGCATAATGATTTGAGTTACATCATGAAACAATTACCAGAGTAAATTCAGTGAACATCCAATACAAAATTAAATAGAAAAAAAAATTTTTTTTTCCCTTATGAGGAGAACTCTTAGGACTTACTCTCAACAACTCTCATATATAGTGTACAGCAGTGGTAATTATATTCGGCATGTCATACATCATATCCCTATTGCTTATTTATATTATTACTGGAAGTCTGTGCCTTTTGACCACTTTCATCCAATTATCCCTTCCCTCCCCGCCCCACCTCTGGCAACCACAAATCTGATCTCTTTTTCCATGAATTTAGTTGAAGTATAACTGACCTCCAACACTATGTTAGTTTCTGTTACACAACAGACAGGTTTGATGTTTCTATACATTTCAAAACCATCCCATGATAAGTCTAGTTATTACATGAAAGTGAAACTTGCTCAGCTGTGTCCAACTCTTTGCCACCCCATAGACTGTAGCCCTCCAGGCTCTGTCCACGGAATTCTCCAGGCAAGAATACTGGAGTGGTTACCATGCCCTTTTCCAGGGATCTTCCTGGTCCAAGGATCGAACCCAGGCCTCCCACATTGCAAGCAAACTCTTTACCGTTTGAGCTACTCAGGAGTCTGCCTATTACATGACACCGTACAAAGAGATGACCTAATTTTTTACTATATTCCCCACACCGTCCCTTTCATTCCCATGACTCAGTTATTTTGTAACTAGAAGTTTATGCCTCTTAACCATCCTCGCCTATTTCTCTATTCCCCCAGGACAATACCTTCTCAAGGTAAACACAACCAACAGATTCGCTCGCATATAGGCATCACGGCCATGACTGACTGGTCAATGACAACCAAGGTAATGAGGATGGCTTGACTGGAGACACTTTTGTGCATAAAGACTGTCATATACGGACCTTACCTTTTTCCAATTCCAGCTGCCTGTTCTTCAATGAACACGATTTGGGAAAGAGGAATGGCCATGCAGCATTCCTGGGAGGGAATCAATAGAAAACAGGACCCATAAGATTCCTCAGAAGTCCTTGTTTTATAAATTCATGGGGTGTGTGGCAAGTTGAAAAACTTATGATCAACTAGAAATAGGAATAAAGTTCTGTGATGACTTTTCCTTTCATTATGAATGACTGGCCATTGAACAGGTCTAATGATAGCCATATTAGCTTCCTTCCATGATAATCAAAAAAATTATACTAAGAATAATTTACAAATATATGGCTTGAGGACAGCTATCCCTCCAAAAAAAGATGTCTTTCTTGAATGCTTATTTCTTTAAAAATAAAGAATTACGCAAATTACCAGTTCTGAGGTATGCATTATCAACGAGGGCAATATTACCAAGGGGGAAAAAATTGGTTCTTGCAGGGCAAAAAGAGACAGAATTTGCACTGGTTAATGACCTTTCCAAGAGCCTCAGTACAATGGATAGTTTACCTGTAGAAGTAAAATTTCATGGGGTTGGGGGCCATGCTGTGTTGCTTCTTTCACACGACAGAAACTTACACACAGAGACACACACACACACTTTCAAGTTAAAACTCTTTGAAATAAAGATGTCAGGTCTATACCATAACTGAAATGCAGAAATGGGGCGGGAGGGGCTCTCTCCTCTTGCTGAGTGACCCAGAGGCAGTTCCCCTCAACATCTAGGTGGAAGCATGCCCTTGGCAGCAGGCGTCCTCCTCCTGTTTCTCAACAACAATCAGGGAAACTGGGTTGCTTTAAGGACTGCTGACTGATGGGGACACTCGAATGCGGGGGAGGATCTGATTTGGACTTAAAATCCAGGAGTCACCAAGACTCTCTGTACAGTAATTTTCAGAGAAAAACTCTCAGGGTTGAATGAGAGGCTAGAAATTAACTCCTCTATCTGCACTCCATCAAGAGAGACCACGGGACACATTCTCCTGACATCGGAAAGCAAAAATTTATCGCATCTACTTATAGCTTTGCCAGAAAGAAAAAATGAAAGAAATTAGTGACTTAAAACCTAAAACTGATGCAAATAATTCAAACTTACATGATTCTTCTGATCTCTCCAAATTAGACGGTGCGTACTAAGAAGGAGGGTCCCGGGATCAAATTTTATCTAGAAAAACAAGATCATCACAAACTATTAATAACATATCACACAACATGGTCCAGATTTTCTTCCCCATCAACTGCCCGATAGTAAGTCAATCACATAAACATTTTAGAATTAAGTTTGTCATAAGTCAAAGAGAAGCAATGCTACACACTTCATAAGCCTTGCTAAAATTAAGAAAAAAAAAATTGCAAACCACCTAGCTATGTAACAGTAGGGGAGTGGCTAAATCAGGAGTGATACATTCATGCTATGAAATCCAGGCAGAGATGAATAAGAATGATGAGGTGGAGCTATATAAACTATCATGAAACTAAGACAAAGGATGAGAGGGGAAGAAAGAAACCAAAGGATGCTGCATACAATGTAATTAGACAAATAGACAGATATAAACATCAATAAACTCCATATTTCTCAAACTGCATGTGAGCTATATCTATAGACAGATAGATAGATGTGTATATGTGCTATGAACACAGATAAATAGTAGAAAAAGGTCTAAATGGGATCGATACTCAATGATCTGTTAATATCATCTCAGAAAAAGTATGAAAGAGTGGAAGAAAGAGAAGCAAAGGGCCCTTTTCCAAAACCATCTATCTCACTATTGGTTGAATTTTTACCATGAGACTGAAGGTGTATAACACTCATATACATTTTTAAATGGTCTTTAAATAACAAGAAAATCCAGAAAAAACACAAACACATGCAAAATAAGTGTGGATGGAGAATCAATAAAGGGCACTAAGACACTTGGGTTGCTCAGCAGGGACCAAAAAAAAAAAAAAAAACAACAAAGGATTTATACCTAACACAACGTACCAAAATAAATTCTGGACAGAGTTAAAAAATTGAAAATGTATTTAAAAAATTATAAAATTATTTGAGTTAAAAATTATAAAAGCTAGAAAAATCATAAGAGAATTTTTGAAATCACTTCGGAGGGGAGGAAATCTTTCTAAGAAAAACAGTAAACCCATAAGCGTTAGAGGAAAAGATGGAACAGTTCACCTGCACACACACACACACACACACACATTTTTCACGGCAAAAATCATCAAGAGCAAAGACGGCAGACTGGAAGAAACAGCTGTCACTCACATCAGAGACAAACATGTACGTCTCCCTTAATATATAAAATACTCCTACAAATCAGTACGAAAATGTTCTATAATCCATTGGACAAATGGGCAAAGACTATTAACAGAAAGTTCACAGAAAAGGAACTACAAATGACTCTTAAACACGTTAACTGATGGTTAACCTCACTGATGATAAGAAAAAGGCAAATTGAGAGAACGCCAGGCTACCCTTTTCATCCATGAGATGGGCAGAAGTTCAAAAGTTCAGTGACACTGAGCTGCTGACAAGTTGGGGAAATAAGCATCTACACACATTGCTGGAGGGCAGTGTATCGTCATCTATCAAAAATATAAATACACCAACCCTTTGATCCAATCAATGTCCTTCTAGAAATGTATCCCACTGATGAATTTACACACGCACTCATTGCTGTTTTTTAAAAGCAAAAGATAGGAAACAATTTAAATGTCCATCACCAGGGAAATGTACATCCACACAAGGAATGACAAGTTAGTCATTAAAAAGAAGGAGGAGACTCTTTGTGTATTTATTGTATTTGATAAAATCTAGATGTCATTCAGAGAAGGCAATGGCACCCCACTCCAGTACTCTTGCCTGGAAAATCCCATGGACGGAGGAGCCTGGTAGGCTGCAGTCCATGGGGCCGGTAAGAGTCGGACACTACTGAGCGACTTCACTTTCACTCTTCACTTTCATGCATTGGAGAAGGAAATGGCAACCCACTCCAATGTTCTTGCCTGGAGAATCCCAGGGACAGGGGAGTCTGATGGGCTGCCATCTATGGGGTCACACAGAGTCAGACACGACTGGAGCGACTTAGCAGCAGCAGCAGCAGCAGCAAGATGCCATTAATTATAAGATACATCTGGCTTCCAGAGTTGTTAAAATGTATGTGGGGGGGAAGGGTGTTGAGGGGAATGTACATTTAGAATTAATGAAATATGGTAGATTCTCTACATAGATTAAGTGAAAAAAGCAAAGTGTCAGAACTTTGTATGCACAGTATAAGTTGATACTTTAACAGGGAAAAGACTGTACTTTACATGAACACCTGTGGATAACACAAATGCATAACTCTAGAATGAAGCACTGGTGACTTCTGAGGGGGCACAGGGGGACAAAGTCTCCCTCCTAGGATGGGAAGGGAGACTTTCAACTTTTTATTTTTTATCATGGAATCGTGTCATTCATGCAAAATACAAATGCTAAAATGTTTTTAAAAACTATAACACAATCACAAAAAAAGCCAGCTAGGTCTTTAGAACCAAACTTTTAATCTTCATAATTTGTTACTACGCACTGGAAGTATTTTGCAAAGTACTCGACTGAGTGACTAACGAACATGTAGGGTGGGTTCTTGATATACACTGTAAATTATATAAATAAACAAATTTTGGAGTTGGAACCCAAAAAGACTGAAAAGCCAAACCTCTTCATTTGTGTCGAAAGCAAGAAATACATTGGAAGCGTCTATTCACTCTAATTGCTAGAGAGTAGAACTGGCCATAGGTAGGACATGCTCATATCCTTTTGAGGAGCAGTTATTTCAAAAGATACAAGCTTGATCTTATTTGTAAAATAGAAACTCAAAGGAAAGGATTTTAGTAAGGGTCCAGATTATTACAAATAATAAGTCTTTTGAGTTTAAGGTAATGTGGTTAAAAATGTATACCAAGTAAATAACCAATTGCTGCTGCTGCTGCTAAGTCGCTTCAGTCATGTCCGACTCTGTGCGACCCCATGGACTGCAGCCCACCAGGCTCTTCTGCCCATTGGATTTTCCAGGCAAGAGTACTGGAGTGGGGTGCCATTGCCTTCTCTGAAATAACCAATTAGAACATTATTATATATCATTCTTAAGTAAAAATATACATAAATGCACTTATATACGCACTTGACAATATATTACAAGATACTCTTGATATGAATAAAGAAGGAAGCAACACACATAGCATGGTTACACACACACGTGCACAATCACACAGACAGAATGTGCCAAAAGTAACTGTTTATGGGTAAGGAATACTGATTATCTCAAGCTACTTCTTTCAGCTTACCCATCTTAAAATAACTTTATTCAATAAGAAAAGACAAAGGAATTTGTTACAGGTATATATGACTTCATGCAACTCTGAAATGTATATAAATTATTTTTTATTAAATCAAACATAAGCAGAAACACTTTTTTTGTCAGAAGTCCTTTTCTAATACATGGAATTCTCCAGGCAAGAATACTGGAGTGAATTGCCATTGCCTTCTCCAGGGGATCTTTCCAACCTAGGGATCAAACCTGGGTCTTCTGCATTGCAGGCAGATTTTTGACCATCTGAGCCACCAGGGGCTTCTCCTAATACATAACCAATACTTTTTAACATGAGCTTTAAAAAATTATTTTCTAAGAGTAACACTGACTGTATTGGTGCTGCTGCTGCTAAGTCGCTTCAGTCGTGCCCGACTCTGTGCGGCCCCATAGACGGCAGCCGAGCAGGCTCCCCCGTCCCAGGGATTCTCCAGGCAAGAACACTGGAGTGGGTTGCCATTTCCTTCTCCAATGCATGAAAGTGAAAAGTGAAAGTGAAGTTGCTCAGTCGTGTCCGACTCTTAGCGACCCCATAGACTGCAGCCCACCAGGCTCCTCCATCCATGGGGTTCTCCAGGCAAGAGTGCTGGAGTAGGGTGCCATTGCCTTCTCCGACTGACTGTATTACTAATATCTTAACATTGGCGACTTTAAATAATATGGTTAACAAGCATGCATGGGAAGAAACCTGCACTGCCTGGCTGAAGACACTCTGAGAGAGAGCACTCCACCAAGCACTCCAGCATCTCAGAGAAGTCACATCTGAAGTAACACATACTCATTCCTGGCACCTATTTTGGTCTGGCTTCGAATGTTTTGGTTAATGTGGCATACACAAAACCAAATGATTGAGTTAAGCTACTTTTAAACATCTCTTTTTTGCCAATGAGTGAGACTGCCCTTTCCCAGAAGCAAATATTTTGTCAGCTTGAGAGTACCTGATGCCACATTACACAGCATAACTGCATAATAGTCCTGATTAAGAAACTGCACCTTATCTGTCTGGAATCCAAGCATCAGGCTGCGAGTTGAAAGCTGAAGCCAGAGGACGTTTCATTGCTACGGGGGGAGCAATGTGCACACGCAATGCGTACAAGCGTTGCTGCCCTCAGTGAAGACATTGTGTAATAATCGTTGGCTGCAGGGATTGCAAGGGATTACGAGCTCAAGCCCACAGACAAGTTTAGGCTGGTTTGTGCTTACCACTCAGAGCTAGAATAATTTCAACTACTTAAAAGTTAGTAGTGAAAATAACTTAGGCATTCGCTGAATAAGCTCTTACTGTTTTAACATTTCTCTGTCATAAAAGTAATATGCTGTTGAAAACAATTTTTTAAGTCTGAAAACAAAAATGAAATCATTCATAATTAGACCAGCTAGGATGTGTGGATATAAACTTAAAATGAGGCCATGATATTTATAATTTTACAACTTGCTTTTTTCCCTTAGCAGCCTATTGTTAGTCATTCCTCAAGCTGGTTAGGGCATGCCATATTTAATTAACCAAGCCCCATGGTGGACATTCAGATTGCCTCCAATTTTTCCCTATATTGCAGAATAATAAATTATATATATATGCTATGTGCTGTGTAAGTTGCTTCAGTCGTGTCTGACCCTTTGTGACCCAGTGGACTGTAGACCGCCAGGCTCCTCTGTCCATGGGATTCTTCAGGCAAGAATACTGGAGTGGGTTGCCACGCCCTCTTCCAGGGGAACTTCCCAACACAGGGATCGAACTCTTGCATTAACCACTAGCGCCACCTGGAAAGCCTATGTATATCTATATATACACAGAGAGAGAGATATGCCTATATCTATCTATACATATAATATTGCTGATATGCACATGTGCATTTCATTATAGTTTTTATAGTTTTATGCATCCCTGACTATTTCCCAAGGGTAAATTCCTAAAATTTAGGAAGATCAAACCAGTCAATCCTGAAGGAAACCAGTTCTGAATATTCATTGGAAGGACTGATGCTGAAGCTGAAACTCCAATACTTTGGCCACCTGATGCGAAGAACTGACTCATTGGAAAAGACCTTGATGCTGGGAAAGACTGAAGGCAGGAGGAGAAGGGGATGACAGAGGATGAGATGGTTGGATGGCATCACCGACTCCATGGACATGAGTCTGAGCAAATTTCAGGAGTTGGTGATGGACAGAGAAGCCTGGCATGCTGTAGTCCATGGGGTCGCAAAGAGTCGGACACAACTGAGCGACTGAACTGACCTGAAATTCCTAAAAAGTGAAATAGCCAGCTTAAGAAAATACATTTTCTAAATCTTCTAGTATAAGCTGGCAACTTGCCACCTTACACACCACTAACCTTCTTACATTACTTTTTAAATTAGCTGAGGCTAACAGACGCCTCTGTGAATTGAAACAAATGACCTGTCTACAACGCTTACGAAAACAACACATTATCCGGTCATAAGGAGCCCATGAAAACTGTGCCTGTATAAACAAGCAAAAGGCACCTGGGCGGTGGGAAGAGCAATGGTCTGGCTCCACCATTACCAACTGTGTGACCTTGGACAGGTTGCAGTTTTCCCAACCACCCACTGAAGGTCTCGGCGTCCTCATTTTCAGAGGATACACTATTTCATAAACACACTGCATGTGGAAGATACACATTAGGACAGAAAGGGGCTGGCACTGGTGACTGCTGTGCTTTGAAGCGCTCCAGCACCGTGAATAAAGCACAGGCTCTGGGAATCTGATCAGCAGAGATTTAACCCCTGGCTCTGTGGTAACCCAGGTTCAATCCCTGGGTCGGGAAGATCCCCTGGAGAAGGAAATGGCAACCCACTCCAGTATTCTTGCCTGAGAAATCCCATGGACAGGGGAGCCTGGTCACTTATAGTTCATAGGGTCTCAAAGAGTTGGACTCAACTGAGCACACACGTTTCTGGTAATCTACTTCAGCGGATCTTAGGCAAATTGTTACCTCTGAGACTTCTCTTCTCATTCAGTAAAACAGTCACCTCATATGCCCACTGAGATGATTAAATTATGAAAAGCTTCTGGCACATAGTAGGTACTATGTCTATTCAAGGTGTGCTTGCTTTAATGTATTTCACACTCACAAAGAGCCAGAAGATACAAGGTTGAATAGAGAGCACCCACTGGTCTTAGCCCTGAGCCTGCTGGCTGGGGGAATGGGTTGAGTGGAAAGCTGAGAAGGCTGGGAGGTCTGCACTGCGGTGCTGAGACGAGGGGGCAAGTGAGAGATTCTGAAAGGGCTCCTGCTCACATATGGAAGCTGATGCGCAGCTTCCTGGAGTCCTCAGACCACGGGCCATCTGGACACCTTCCAGCAGAGGGAGGAAGCCAGGACACAAGACTGCCCCTGGGACTCAGTTTGGCCTTAGGTGATACTCGAGAAGGCTCAGCAGTGACTGAGTAGATCTGGCCTGGGGACCACAGTGCCTTAGAGCTCTGCTTCGATTCCAAGACCCATACAGCCCTCCCGCAGCAAACCCAGCTTGCAGAACAGTCACGAATTCTTGACTAATAACAAGGACCTACTGTATAGCACAGAGAACTATATATCTCATAATAACTTCATTGGAAAAGACCCTGATGCTGGGAAAGACTGAGGGCAGGAGAAGTGGGCGACAGAGGATGAGATGGGTGGATAGCATCATCGACTCAATGGCTATGAATTTGAGCAAATTCTGGGAGACGGTGAAGGACAGGGAGGCCTCGAATGCTGCAGTCCATGGGGTCACAGAGTCTCACATGACTGAGCAACTGAACAACAACAAATAGCCTGTAATATAACAATTGAATCACTTTGCTGCATACCTGAAACTGACACAGCATTGTAAATTAACTATACTTCAGCAACAAGAATTGGTTATTTTTTAAAAAAAGAATGGACTTAAAAGGCTCAACTAAATTTTTCCCATAACTTTTTTCTTAATCCTCTGATACCTGTATCTACTTGTCCCGAAAACAAGCAGAAATACAAATAAAGGAAAAACTAAAATTTGCTGATTCAGCAATGGTTTTTTTTTTCATATCCAACTAATAGTTTTGATTTTTTATTGTTTTAAAGATATTATAGTTATATTGTGTGTTAGCCAAGATGTCTCTAATTTGCATATTGGAATTACGGTAGAACAACACTGCGGTGATCTGCAAAAGCAAGACTGCTGTCAGAGGGTGACTTTGGAGCTGTGTTTGAAAACCAGTTGTGTGGGGAACTTCCAGTCCCCTGAGGAAGGGGACGTTGATTAAGCTTCCCAGTCACCACAGTTCCAAACGTGGAAACTTGGTTTACAAAAACAGACATTTAGCTAATCATGCCAAGCAAAAGATGCAAACCCAATTTGAGATCAAGTTCATAAAAGTATTGAAGCAGTAAAAAGAGCTGTTGTTTAGTTCCATAACCCGTGTCCGCCTCTTCGACCCCAGGGACTGTAGCCCACCAGGCTCCTCTGTCCATGGGATCCTCCAGGCAAGAATACTGGAGAGGGTAGCCATTCCCTTCTCTGGGAGAATCTTTCTGACCCAGGGATTGAACCCATGTTTCCTGCCTTAGCAGGCAGATTCTTAACCAGCTGAGCCATGGAGGAAGCCAGGAAACAGTTGCTGCTGCTGCTGCTGCTAAGTCGCTTCAGTCGACCGACTCTGTGCAACCCCATAGATGGCAGCCCACCAGGCTCCCCCGTCCCTGGGAGTCTCCAGGCAAGAACACTAGAGTGGGTTGCCATTTCCTCCAATGCATGAAAGTGGAAAGTGAAAGTGAAGTTGCTCAGTCGTGTTGGGCTCTTAGCGACCCCATGGACTGCAGCCCACCAGGCTCCTCCGTCCATGGGATTTTCCGAGCAAGAGTACTGGAGTGGGGTGCCAATGCCTTCTCCGAAAGAGAGTTTGTAAGTCCAAACAAAAGAAAAGATCTCGACCCAATAATGGAAACATGCAAAAATGCCCTCGAGGAGGCAGGGCACCAGGGTCCCCAGGCATGTCAGCGGTGCCTGGGTGGCTGTGTAAGCCCCGCCCTGGAAGGAAGGAGGCCTCAAGCTACTCTCAAGTACAGACAGGAAAAGCTCTGGGTCAGGCAACGAGTTCCAAAGTACAGGAGGAAGTTTCTCTCTAAGGAAACTGCAAGGAAGGACAAGGTAGCAAGTGAAAACTTCTGGAAACTAAAAATGCCGATAAACAATTTTTTCCCCCTAATTCCAGCTCATACATTTCATTCAGAACAGGATGATCGTTCGTAGTATGACGGTAGTCTCCAGTGAATGTTAACGTGTCCGTGAAACACAGGTAATATTTCTCCTTGCCATCTGCAAACACAGCTCTTTATGGTTTACGTTTGGATTACCAGGCACGGCCTGTTCCATCACTCGACAAAACAATCAAACCTCCTCTGCCGGACCACGAGCAATCCACACACACAGAGCCTCTGGCCGAGGCGTCCCAGGAGAGGCGGGCTTTTCTCTTCGGAAATCCTTTCGGTTCGCCCCGCTCCCGCTCCGGCCAGGACCGCCCTGTCCCCCCGGTTCCCCCAGGTCCCGGCGCCCGAAGCCACGCCCAGTTCGGGAGCGCTGCACCCGGCGGCCTCGGGACAAAGGCGGAACCGGCCTGCCCGGCGCGATCGGGGGCGAGGACTCGGGGTTCCCTGCCCGCGTCCGCCGTGCCGCCCGGAGCGGGGGTCTCTGCCCGGGCTGGGAGAGGGGCGCCGCCCGCGCGCTCCCTCCGGGAGCCGTTCCCGGGTCGGGCCGGAGCCCGGCGCCGGGCGGGCGTGGACAGCGGGGGCGGCGCCGATCGGCGAGGCCAGCCGGGGAGCTGGGGTCGCGGAGCGAGGCCCGGCCGGCCGCAGCCCTACCTTCTCCTCGCCGTCGTAGATGCGCACCCCCCGCTGCTGGATCACCAGCGTCTCGTTGATCTCCAGGAGGCCGCTGGTCCACACGAAGCGGTCCATGGCCGCCGCCTGGCCGGCCTCCGCCGCTCGCCCGCGCTGGCGCTCCGGGACGGCGAGCCGAGCCGCCGGGCAGCCTGCGGCGCCCCCTGGCGGCGGGCGGGGCGGAGGCCGGCAGGGAGGGAGCTGTCTGGCCTCGGAGCCCTGCGGAGCGCGCGCGGCCGCGGGGCGCCCGGGGACGTGGAGACGTGCTTGGTGCGCCCTCTGGCGGTCCATCGGCCACAGTCCCAATGGGGACGTCCACCCTATCCTTTGTTCAGTCGCTCCGTCGTGTCGGACTCTGCGACCCCATGGACTGCAGCACACCAGGCTTCCCTGTCCTTCACCATCTCCCGGAGCTTGCTCAAACTCGTGTCCATCGAGTCAGTGATGCCATCCAACCATCTCGTCCTCTGTCGTCCCCTTCTCCTGCCTTGAATCTCTCCCAGCATCAGGGTCTTTTCTAATGAGTCGGCTCTTTGGCTCTTCGCAGCCGGTGGTCAAAGTATTGGAGCTTCAGCTTCAGTCCTTCCAATGAATATTCACGATTGACTTCCTTTAGGATTGACTGGCTTGATCTCCTTGCAGTCCAAGAGACCCTCAAGAGTCTTTGTCCTCAGCCGCAAACCCAGAGATTACAAGAGACTTTTAGGGAGCCTAGAACGCAGCTTGGACTTTCTGATTGTACACTATTCCTGCATATTTGTGCCCTTTTCTTGTCACTTCCCAGCATGCTGCCGCGTTCATTAAAGCCTGTCATTGAATACTTTTTTCCCAGATGAATATTTATGACTGATTTGTTTTCACACAGCTTCAATCAATATGTAAGTACTATTTTGTAAAAAAAAAAAAAGTACTATTTTCTGCCCCACTTTTTTTCCAATTAAAATCCTTTTCATTTAAACATTTCCAGTATTAACACAGACTTCACAAATTTACTCTAGATAGTATTTCAGGACTATATAGATCTATTATAATTTACCTGTGGATGGGTCTCTGCAAACCAGTGCCTGACTGCCACTCCCACCTGCTGGGCCTTGGCTGCTGTCCCTTTCATTTCTTTCTCTACCTTGCGTTATAAATGAAGCACCTGTATTTGTCCTTCTACAACTGATATGTATTTTCCCCTTTAGGATTATTTGCTTAGAGTGTCTTCCCAAAGTAGGATGACTGCTTTTAAGAGTTTGAACCCATGTTTTGCAAACCTGCTACATATTGGGAACTTATTGAGGCAGAACGTAGTGCCACCAGCAAATTGTTCTTCATCCAAGCCAAGTTACCCTGGCTACATTAGATGTTATAATTTTTTTTTTTTGCCACTTGACAATTATTATTTTAATTTACTTTAATTGGAGGATAATTACTTTACAATATCATATTGGTTTTGGCCATATATCCACATGAATCGGCCAAGGGATAGATGTGACCCCCACATCCTGAACCCCCTCCACCCAACTCCCCTCTATTCTTTTTTCCTATTTTCACTTACCAATGAGACAATTTCTCAATACCTTTGAATCAAAAGAAGATCTTCATCCTGAAGGGTGGCTAACACTGTGGACAACTCCTGCTCAGGAGCTGGGGAATATTCATTTACACCGAAGCATACAGGTCAGGGGAGGAAGGGGTGTGGAGAAAGAGATGGAGAAGAAGCTGCTTGCAGGTGAGGTAGGGAGACAACCAGGAGGGTGTGGGGTTCTGGAAGCCAAGAGAAGAGGGGGTGCCGCGAGGAGGAAAGGCGGGCTGTGACAATTCTGCTGGTGGGGCAGGTGCTGGGGGACTGATCCCTGTTTTTCTCACGTGGACATTTTGGTGGCCTTGGCAGGAGTGGTCCAATGGGGTGGTGGAAGAAAAAAACCTCATGATCTGATTTTAAAAGAGAAAAAGAGGAGGGGACTTACAGACAGGGAGCATAGATGATCCTTTTGAGGAATTTTTCTGCCAAGGAAAGCAAAGAAATGGGTTGGTTTCTTCGCTCAAAAACAGAAGGGGAAGTGAGATTGCGTGAGAGTTAGGCTGGTTTTTGTTGTTGTTGTTATTGTTTTGGCCTGGCCTTGCACCATGTGGGATCTTAGGTCCCTGAAGGGGAATCGAACCTCTGCCCCTGCAGTGCCGCACAGAGTCCTAACCACTGGACTGCCAGGGAATTCCCAGAGTCCAGATCATTTCTCGATGCCCTTCCCAGTGATAAATTCTACGATCTGAGTTTCTGGAAGATACATTTTGGGTCATTACAACAAAATGCTTTATCCTACTCGGAAATTTCAACATGGGAAAGGACTGCTTCTACATCGATTTCTTTTCCAGGCTGTACGTGAGCATTGGCGACTGGAGACCCTAAGAGTGACAACTCGGACTGAACATCTGCGAGTCTCATAAAAGATGATTTTCAGAGCCCTATGCAAATGAATGTGAAAACTTGATTGCAGTGGGTGCTGGGAGACCATGAACGTTCAAATTAACCCTAGAAAAGGATTTTTAAAGCCTAAAATTGAGAAAGTTATCAAAGAGTTACCAAAAAAAAAAGAAAACACTTCAGGTCCAAACAGATTCACAGGTGAATTCTTTAAAACCTTGACAGAAAAAAATAATTCTTTTAGCAGTTAAAGTTTTCCAGAGCATAAAAAAGGAAAGTTTTCAAATTCTGTTTGTGAAGCTAGAAAAACACTAATCCCAAAACTCAACAAAAATACCACAGGAATCTATATTAAAAAACAGTCACATTAGTATGAATGCAAAAGTATATATTAAAATATTAATAGCAAAATTAAGAAAACAGAACAGTAAAAGAATGACAGCGCAATTCAAGTGCAGTTTATCTAAGGAGTAACAAATACAATTCAGTATTAGGAAAGCTATTATCAAAATTTAACCCATTGAATATGTGTATATATAGATGGCTGGGGCTTCCCACATGGCGTTAGTGGTAAAGAACCCGCCTCCCAATGCAGGAGACACAAGAGACTTGGGTTCGATCCCTGGGTCGGGAAGATCCGCTGGAGCAGGAAGTGGCAACCCACTCCAGTATCCTTGCCTGGAGAATCCCATGGACAGAGGAGCCTGGTGGGCTACAGCCCAGGGGCCCCAGAGAATCAGACACAACCGAGTGACTGAGCATATACTCAGGACGTATATATGGCCGAGTCCCTCCACCTGAAACTATCACAAAATTGTTAACTGTCTATGCTTCAAAATAAAAAGTTTTTTAAAAAGTGCTAACAAACAAAAAATTTAACCCACTGATAGATCACAGAAGAAAATTAAATGATCACCAAAGAAATTGTAAAAGACATTTGATGCAATTCAACATTGAGAGTCTTGCTCAAAAATGCAGTTGAGCACAATTTCCTTCCCTCTCTTTTGGGTTCTTGTATTTATTTAGGTATAATTTATATACAATAAAACTTACCAGTTTTTAAATATGCAATTTGATGAGTTTTAACTACCAGTACACATATATGTATATGTGTGTGTGTAGCCATTATGTAGAGAATATTACCATCACACCAGAAAGTTTCCTTGGATCCCTTTGTATTCAAATCCCCCCACACATACTTCCTGGCATCTAAGAATCACTGATCTGCTTTTTATCACTATTGTCTTGCCTTTTCTAGAATTTCATATAAATGAAATTATAAGGTTTGTAGTCCTTTGCATCTGACTTCTTAAACATAATGTCATGTTTTTGAGATGCATCCATTGTCAGATAGAAAATACATATTGGTCTCTGCCCCAGGAACCTGGCATAGAACTGAAACCCTAGTAAATTCCATAGTGATGATAGCAGTAGGAGTATATCTTGTTTTAATGAGATGACTCCAGGTGGGTTCCTGGATGGCTCCTGAATGAGGGCTGATCACCAGAAAGACAGATCCATGAATAGAAGTTTGAAAATTTCAGCCCTTCTACTTCGTTTCAAAACGTTTCCATTACTTCAAAGTAAAGCCCTTAACCTGTTGTCTGTCCTAACTTCCCTCTGACCCCAGTTCTTGGCAGCCCCCAATCTGGGTTATGTCTCTTTGCGACCCCTTGGACAGTAGCCCGCCAGGCTCCTCTACCCATGAAATTCTCCAGGCAAGAATACTGGATTGGGTAGCCATTTCCTTCTTGGGGGGATCTGCCCAACCCGAGGATCAAACCCTGGTTTCCTGAATCGCAGGCAGATTCTTTACCATCTGAGCCACCAGGGAAGCCCTATGTCTCTATGGATTTATCTGTTCTGGATATTTTATGTAAATGGAATCATACCAAGTATGTGACCTTTTGTGGCTAGCTTCTTTTGTTTAGCGTAATGCTTTGGAGGATCAAGTCACTTTTTAACTGTTCTATTTTGTTAAACTGTTTTCTGTCACTTAATGGGAATCCCTGGTGACCCAACCTGTCTGGTGAAACTTTAGTAAATAATCAACAATACTCACAGTAATATCTAAATAGCAGTGATGTCTTAGGGCTGGTGATGGTGCTGTTTGACTGTTGGTTCTCCCAAAGATGGCCTTAAGTGTAGGCAAAGTTACACTAAAAATGGGATATTTCAACGAGAAAAAACAAAACTACAGAATATCCCAAAATAACTTCCCAAACTAATTTAGCAAGATTCTAGCATAAAATGCCTGAAGGAAAAAAAAGCAGAGAAAGATGGGAAAAACTGACCACAGTTGACAGCCATCTGTGGAGCCCTCTAACATGGGCAGGGAAGACTGGAATTGCATCTTCCCGTCCCTTTCTCCACCTTTAAAATCTGGCTGAAACATTCCAGCCAAACCTAGGTTCAGTGATCAAGCAAGGCAGAGAAAAGGTATGATTACTGTACTCAAAACCAGAAAGGCACAGCCCAGAACTCTCCCTATTTCTCCATCCACTCATCATTCAGAAAACCATCTAGGTCTAAATTATTTCCTCTCATCCATTAGGTGTCTGCGAGTGTTTTATGAAGTTAATATTTTTGAATGAGGACTGAAAGATTATGGCAGCACAATTAAACGTACAAATACACAAAATGCCTATGAGAAACGCCGGTTTTGCCTTCCCAGGATAAAACAAGGGTCTATCCTCATTTTTTTTTCTTTTTTTTCTCTTCCTCTCCCCTTTTTCGCACCTGATGATTGTGTAGTACAGAGGAAAAAGTGAAAGAAAAGTGTTAGTCGTTCGGTGGTGTCCAGTTCTTTGCGATCCCATGGGCGGTGGTCGGCCAGGCTCCTCTGTCCATGGGATTCTTTAGGCAAGAGTACAGGAGTGAGTTGCCATTTCCTTCTCCAGGGAATCTTCTCAGGGATGGAACCTGCGTCTCTTGCATTGTAGGAAGAGTAGACCCTCAATTGCAGTTCCTCTTTGCAATCTGTGCCAACGTGGACATGTAACTACTGAGCCTGATAACCTCCCACTTCAGGGCGGTGATGGGGCAATGAATATTAGTGAAAGGGAAATACACACGCTCTGGGTACAGCAGTGGGCGCTTATAACCCTCAGTAAACACACCAGACAACGCTTTTCTCCTCTGCCTTCCTCAATGCAGTGTGAGCGTCTAAAGAAGAGATCTATCTGCTACTGAGCAGAGACGTAGCAGGCCGACTCCTCTCACATGGCCAAGTCCAAGCCCAAGCCCAAGCACGCTGTTTAGGTTTGAAAACCCACGGACTCAGTCCAGAGCGGTCCTAACCGAAGTCGGGAGACGCAAGCCCCGCCTCTGCAACTGTAGCTCAGGCCCCGCCCCTCTGCGCCCATTGGCTCGTTCAATTCACGCCGAGCACCAATGGGCGGCCGCGGTGTCTAAGGCAGAGCCCGCGGGCAGGGAGGCAGAGAACAGAACGGCATTGGTGTCCGCAGGAAGTCTACGCCAGAGACGCGTACCCCGCTGCCCCGAGCTGTGATGAGCACCCCAGCCATCCCCCAGGGCCTGCAGCTGAACCCGAGTCAGAGGGCCCAGTCCGCATTCAGAGGTGAGGCCCGCGGGGTGGCACGAGCCGGACCGTGGATCGTTTGCCTGAGGGGCCGGGGCGGCCGCGGGGGCGGGATGGCTCGGGCAAGGCCGTCAGGGCCGCGGGGCTGCAGACCGGCTTCCCTCGCCCCCAACCCCCCAACGGTTGTGTGAGAAGCCCGCACGGGGCGCTTGGCCTCTCGCGGCCGCGTTCTCGGCGTTTATGAACTGGACAATCGGAGTGGTGCCCGCTCTGTGGTGTTAGTGTATGGGCTGAGCGTCTTGCGTACGGTCGTGACCCGCTGGTGGGGGAGACGCGCCACAGGTGAGAGAATCCGTTTAGCCGGGGGGCAGGGTAGGTGCGAGTGTGCGGGGCTCCGGGCCCGCGGGGCGGGGCGGGGCGGGGCCGGGCCGCGTCCGCCCGGGGAGCTGCGCCTGCGCAGGGCCATCCCGCCTCCGGAGTCTGGAGTTCATTTCTGCAGCGAAGGTGTGCGCGTTTGATGCTTCAGATTGAAGGCATATTGCCTTCGAGTTAAGAGAGACCTAGAGTTGTCCACTCTCGCCTCCCGAGTCGGGAGTTCATTTCTGGAGCGAAGGGTGTGCGTATCTGATGCTTCGGATCGAATGCATTTTGCCTTCGAGTTCAGAGAAATCTCGAGTTGTCCGGGTCTTCAGAAATAATAGCTATTTCTTGGCCTATGGATGGGAAAACAAATTCTCACCCACTTCTGGTAAATTAGAACTTGGAGTCAAGTGTCTCATCTCTACCATTTAGCTCTTGAAACTTGGCTTTCAGGAACTGTATGTCGACAGTGATGCTCTCCAGACTAGTCACTTTCGGACCCTAGGGAATGTTATTCTTGTACAAAGTGGTAATGGGGACCAGTTATAGGAACAGTCATTTAAAAATATGATTATTTCCCAAAGGCAGTATTGAAATTGGAAATTTTCGGTTATAGACAATGTGTGATTTCAAGTAGAATATTTTTCGAAGTTAAATCAGTATTTTATTTGGTATTATCGAAGCTGATGTTGACCTGTAGCTCTTTTGTTATTTAGAGCAAAGAAGACAAAAACTCAAGGAGCATCTGTTAAAAAGAAAAACTTCCTTTGCCTGCAAACAGGAAAATCAGTTACTCAGGTGAGGTCAAATTTTTTTCAATTCACATCTGTCAAATTAGAGCTGTCTAGTAAAGATGTAATGTGAGCCACATGTGTAATTTAAAATTTTATAGTGGCCACATTTTTAAAGAGGAAATGAATTTTAATAACATTTTATTTAATCCAGTATTTTAATTTACATTTCTTTATAATAGGTACTGTATTTATTGATATAGTTTGTCTTGATGAAGGCTTCATACCCTTCTCCAGGGTGGAAACTTCTGCTTATATTTAGGACATAGAGCTGGCAGGACTTGGTGATGGATTAGCTGTGGTATATAAAAGAAAAAATAGAGTCAGAGATGATCCTGAATGTCCAGGTTAAAGAAGGCTAAAGAGATATGACCACTAAGTTCAACCTGACTCTTATACTGTGTTTGATAGTGGAAAAGGAAATACTATGAAGGACATTATTAGGTCAGTTTTCAACTGTGAACAGTAAGGTAGTAAATCAAGGTAAACTTAAGAATTTGATAACTGTTCTGTGAGTATATAAAATTCCTGTTTTTAGGAATTAAACATCAAAGCATTTAGTGGTAAAGAGCCATCATGTATATAACTTAACTTGAAAGGTTCTGGTAAAAAGTTGTATGTATTCTACATGTAGATATGTTCAGAAAGAGTGCAAATGATATTTCAAATGAGATAAAATATTAACAGTAGGCAAATCTGGGTAAAGAATATATGCAGGTTCTTTATTTATTATAATTTTGCAACTTTATATAAGTTTAGCATTGTTCCCAAATAAAAATTTAAAAAAATTTTTGTGCATTAATTAGTTTCAGTTCAGTTCAGTCACTCAGTTGTGTCCGACTTTTTGTGACCCCGTGAATCACAGCACGCCAGGCCTCCCTGTCCATCACCAACTCCCGGAGTTCACTCAAACTCATGTCCATCGAGTCGGTGATGCCATCCAGCCATCTCATCCTCGGTCATTCCCTTCTCCTCCTGCCCCCAATCCCTCCCAGCATCAGGGTCTTTTCCAATGAGTCAGCTCTTCACATGAGGTGGCCAAAGTATTGGAGTTTCAGCTTCAGCATCAGTCCTTCCAATGATGGACTGGTTGGATCTCCTTGCAGTCCAAGGGACTCTCAAGAGTCTTCTCCAACACCACAGTTCAAAAGCATCAATTCTTTGGCGCTCAGCTTTCTTCGCAGTCCAACTCTCACATCCATACATGACCACTGGAAAAACCGTAGCCTTGACTAGATGGACCTTTGTTGGCAAAGTAATGTCTCTGCTTTTTAATATGCTATTTAGGTTGGTCATAACTTTCTTTCCAAGGAGAAAGCATCGTTTAATTTAATGGCTGCAGTCACCATCTGCAGTGATTTTGGAGCCCAAAAAAATAGTCTGATGCTCTTTCCACTGTTTCCCCATCTATTTCCCATGAAGTGATGGGACCAGGTGCCATGATCTTCGTTTTCTGAATGTTGAGCTTTAAGCCTACTTTTTTCACTCTCCTCTTTCACTTTCATCAAGAGGCTTTTTAATTCCTCTTCAGTTTCTGCCACAAGGGTGGTGTCATCTGCATATCTGAGGTGATTGGTATTTCTCCTGGCAATCTTGATTCCAACTTGTGCTTCCTCCAGCCCAGCATTTTACTTTAGAATAAACATTTTCTTTCACAAATCCCAATTTTTTTGTTCAAGACAAAAAGATGATCCTAGACTTTTGATTTGAATAACTGGGTGGATGGTGATCCTGTATATTGAGATGGGAAGCATGAGGGAAGAGTGGGAGAATCCAGAGCTCTGTTTGACCATGATAAGTTTGAGGTAGCAAGGAGACATCTAAGTGGAGATGCCAAACAGTGATGTGTCTGAAGTTCGGGGGTGAGAATTGGACTAGAGATAAAAACTTGGGAGTTGTCATGGTGTAGATGGTATTTATTTAAGACCTTGAGGTGGAATTAAATTAATAGAGGGAAAGCAGAGGAAGAACATTAATTCAAATGTGACTGTGACTCTCAAGTACTTTGTTAAATAAGGAATCCAACTGGGTTATGGGGTTTAGAGTACTCTTATACATAATGGGAAGAAAAGAACATTCTAAATTCAACTGTAGAGCTCTCAAACCCTGTTGACCCTAAAATATACATTTTGTTCACATTTTTATATTTCTGAAGTTGAAATCTGACTTAGAATCAAAGGGATGTCCAACTGACCCTTTTTTTCCCCACTTTATTCACAGACTACGAAATCACTTGCTAAGAGAGTCTCACAGCCTGTACTAACTCTGTAAAAAGAAGTTTGGGTTTAATTCTTTTTTTTTTAAATTGAATGATAATTGCTTTACAGAATTTTGTTGTTTTCTGTTAAACCTCAACATGAATCAGCCAGAGGTACACATATATCCCCTACCTTTTGAAACCTTCCTCCTATCTCCCTCTGCATCCCACCCTTCTAGGTTGATACAGAACCCCTCTTTGAGTTTCCTGAGCCATACAGCAAATTCCCATTGGCTGTCTTTTACATATGCTAATGTAAGTTTCCATGTTATTCTTTCCATACATCTCACTCTGTCCCCTCCTCTCCCCATGTCCATAAGTCTATTCTTCATGTCTCCGTTAGTGAAGTCGGTTAGTTGTGTCCTACTCTTTGTGACCCCTTGGACTGTAGCCTACCAGGCTCCTCTGTCCATAGGATTCTCCATGCAAGAATACTGGAGTGGGTTGCCATTGCCTTCTCCAGGGGATCTTCCCAACCCAGGAATTGAACCCGGGTCTCCTGCATTGCAGGCAGACGTTTTAGCCTTTGAGCCACTAGGGAAGCCCCATCGCTGCCCTGTAAATAAATTCTTCAGTACCGTTTTTGTAGGTTCTATATATGTGCATTGGAATATATTTGTTTTTCTCTTTCTGACTCACTTCACTCTGTATAATAGGTTCTAGGTTCATCCACCTCATCAGAACTGACTCAAATGCGTTCCATTTTACGGCTGAGTAATGTTCCATTGTGTATATATACCACAACTTCTTTGTCCAGTCATCTGTCCATGGACGTCTAGGTTGCTCCCATGTTCTAGCTGTTGTAAATAGTGCTGCAGTGAACAATGGGATACATGTGTCTTTTTCAATTTTGGTTTCCTCAGGGTGTATGCCAGGAATGGGATTGCTGGGTCATATGGTGGTTTTATTCCTAGTTTTTTAAGGAATCTCCATACTGTCTTCCATAGTGGCGGTATCAGTTTACATTCACACCAACAGTGCAAGAGCATTCCCTTTTCTCCACACCCTCTCCAGCATTTATTGTTTGTAGACTTTTTGATGATGGCAGTTCTGACTGGTATGAGGTGGTATCTCATTGTGGTTTTGATTTGCATTTCTCTAATAATGAGCGATGTTGAGCATCTTTTCATGTGTTTGTTAGCCATCTGTAGGTCTTCTTTGGAGAAACGTCTATTTAGGTCTTTTTCCCACTTTTTGATTGGGTTGTTTGTTTTTCTGGTATTGAGTTGTATGAGCTGCTTGTATATTTTGGAAATTAATGCTTTGTCATTTGTTTTATTTGCTTTTATTTTCTCCCATTCTGAAGGTTGTGTTTTCACCTTGCTTATAGTTTCCTTTGCTGTGCAAAAGCTTTTAAGTTTAATCAGGTCCCACTTCTTTACTTTTGTTTTTATTTCCTTTACCCTAGGAGGTGGGTTATAGAGGATCTTGCTTTGATTTATGTCATCAAGTATTCGATGTTTTCCTCTAAAAATTTTATAGTTTCTGGTCTTACATTTAGGTCTTTAATCCATTTTGAGTTTATCTTTGTGTATGGTGTTAGGAGGTGTTCTAACTTCATTCTTTTACGTGTAGCTGTCTAGTTTTCCCAGCACCATTTATTGAAGAGGCTGTCTTTCCCCACTGTGTATTCTTGCCTTCTTTGTCAAAAATAAGGTACCCATAGGTGCATGGGTTTATTTCTGGGCTTTCTATCTTGTTCCATTGGTCTATGTTTCTGTTTTCATGCCAGTCCCATACTGTCCTGATGACCGTAGCTTTGTAGTATAATCTGAAGTCAGGAAGGTTGATTCCTCCAGCTCCATTCTTCTTTCTCAAGACTGCTTCAGCTCTTCAGGGTCTTTTGTGTTTCCATATGAATTGTGAAATTTTTTGCTCTAGTTCTGTGAAAAATGCCATTGGTAATTTGATAGGAATCACACTCAATCTGTAGACTGCATTTGGTAGTATAGTCATTTTCACAATATTGATTCTTCCTACCCAGGAACATAGAGTATCTCTCCGTCTGTTTATGTCATCTTTGATTTCTTTCATCAGTGTCTTATAATTTTCTATGTACAGTTCTTTTGTCTCCTTATGTAAGTTTACTTCTAGATATTCTTTTTTGTTGCAGTGGTGAATGGGATTGATTCCTTAATTTTTCTGATTTTTCATTGTTAGTATATAGAAATGCAAGTGACTTCTGTATATTGATTTTGTATCCTGTAACTTTGTAAATTCACTGATTAGCTCTAGTAATTTTCTGATACTATCTTTAGGGTTTTCTATGTACAGTATCGTGTCATCTGCAAACAGTGAGAGCTTTACTTCTTCTTTTCTGATCTGGATTCCTTTTATTTCTTTTTCTTCTCTGATTGCTGTAGCTAGGACTTCCAAACTATGTTGAATAATAGTGGTGAAAGTGGACACCCTTGTCTTGTTCCTGATCTTAGGGGAATTGCTTTCAGTTTTTCATCATTGAAAATAATGCTTGCTGTAGGCTTATCATGTATGGCCTTTACTATGTTGAGGTAGGTTCCCTCTGTGCCCATTTTTTGAAGAGTTTTAATGATAAATGGGTGCTGAATTTTTTCAAAGGCTTTTTCTGCATCTATTGAGATTATCATATGGTTTTTATCTTTTAATTTGTTAATATGGTGTATCACATCAATTGATTTGCATATATTGAAGAATCCTTGCATTCCTGGAATAAACCCAACTTGATCATGGTGTGTGAGCTTTTTGATGTGTTGCTGAATTCTGTCTGCTAATGTTTTGTTGAGGATTTGTGCATCTATGTTCATCAGTGATATTGGCCTGTAGTTTTCTTTTTTTGTGTTGTCTTTGGTTTTGGTATCAGGGTGATTGGTGGCCTCATAGAATTGAGTTTGGAAGTGTTCCCTCCTCTGTAATATTTTGAAAGAGTTTTTTGAAGGATAGGCATTAGCTCTTCTCAAAATGTTTGGTAGAATTCTCCTGTGAAGCCATCTGGTCCTGGCCTTTTGTTTTTTGGAAGATTTTTTATCACAGCTTCAATTTCAGTGCTTGTAATTGGGTTGTTCATAATTTCCATTTCTTCCAGGTTATCCATTTTATTTCCATATTGTTGTTCATAATAGTCTCTTATAATCCTTTGTATTTCTGCATTGTCTGTTGTAACCTCTCCTTTTTCATTTCTAATTTTGTTGATTTGATTCTTCTCTTTTTTTCTTGATGAGTCTGGCTAAAGGTTTGTCAATTTTGTTTATCTTCTCAAAGAACCAGCTTTTAGTTTTATTAATCTTTGCTATTGTTTCTTTCTTTCTTTTTTTTTTTTTTCATTTATTTCTGCTTGGATCTTTATGTTTCTTTCCTTCTACTAATTTTTTGGGTTCTTTGTTCTTATTTTTCCAGTTGTTTTAGGTGTAAAATTAGGTTGTCTATTCAATGTTTTTCTTGTTTCTTGAGGTAGGATTGTATTGCTATAAACTTCCCTCTTAGAACTACAGCAAAAGCTGCTCCCATAGGTTTTGACTTGTGTTTTCATTGTCATTTGTTTCTAGAAATTTTTTGATTTCCATTTTGATTTCTTCAGGAACCTGTTGGTTATTTAGAAACGTGTTGTTTAATCTCCATGTGTTTATGTTTCTTACAGTTTTTTTTCTTGTAATTGATATCTAGTCTCATAGCATTGTGATCAGAGAAGATGCTTGCTACGACTTCAGTTTTCTTAAATTTATTGAAGTTTGATCTGTGACCCAAAATGTGGTCTATCCTGGAGAATGTTCCATGTGCACTTGAGAAGAAGGTGTATTCTTCTACATTTGGATGGAATGTCCTGAAGATACTAATGAGATCCAGCTCATCTAGTGTATCATTTAAGACTTCTGTTTTCTTATTAATTTTGTTTTGATGATCTGTACATTGGTGTGAGTGGGGTGTTAAAGTCTCCTACTATTATTGTGTTACTGTCCATTTCTCTTTTTGTGTCTGTTAGTGTTTGTCTTATGTACTGAGGTGCTCCTATGTGGGGTGCATAGATATTTACAATTGTTATGTCTTCCTTTTGGATCCATCCCTTGATCATTATGCAGTGTCTTTCCTTATATTTTGTAATCTTTATTTTAAAGTCTGTTTTGTCTGATACGAGGATTGCTACTCCAGCTTTCTTTTGCTTCCCATTTGCATGGAATATATTTTCCCATCCTCTCACTTTCCGTCTATATGTGTCTTTAGGTCTGAAGTGGGTTTCTTATAGACAGCATTTGTATGGGTCTTGTTTTTGTATCCATTCAGCCAGTCTGTGTGTTTTGGTTGGAGCATTGAATCCATTTACATTTAAAGTAATTATTAATACATATGTCCCTGTTGACATTTTCTTAATGGTTTGGGGTTGATTTTATAAATCTTTTTCTTTTTCTTGTATTTCTTGACTATATAAGCCCTTTTAACATTTGGTGTAAAGCAGGTACTGAATTCTCTTAACTTTTGCTTGTCTGAGAAACTTTTTATTTCTCCATCAATTTTGAATGAGATCTTTGCTAGGTACAGTAATCTTGATTGTAGATTTTTCTTTTTCCCTTTCAGTACTTTAAATATATCCTGCCATTCCCTTCTGGCCTGCAGAGTTTCTGCTGAAAGATCAGCTGTTAAGCATAAGGGGTTTCCCTTGTATGTTACTTGTTGCTTCTCCCTTGCTGCTTTTAATATTCTTTCTTTGTGTTTCGTCTCTGTCAGTTTAATTATTATGTGTCTTGGCATATTCCTCCTTGGGTTTATCCTGTATGGGGCTCTTTATGCCTCTTGGACTTGATTGACTATTTCTTTTACCACGTTGGGGAAATTTTTATAATCTCTTCAAAATTTTTCTCATACTCTCTTTTTCTCTTCTTCTGGGACCCATATAATTTGAATGTTGGTGCGTTTGATATTGTTCCAGATGTCTCTGAGAATATCAGTTCTTTTCTGAAGTTATTTCCACCACTTTATCTTGCAGCTCACTGATTCATTATTCTGTTTCAGATATTCTGCTATTGATTCCTTCTAGAATATTTTTAAATTCATTAATTGTGTTATTTGTCTCTGTATGTTTATTCTTTAATTCTTCTAGGTCTTTGTTAATTGATTCTTGCATTTTCTCCATTTTGTTTTTAACTTATTGTGTTTGAAGTCTCCTTTTCCCAGGCTTTAAGGTTGAATTCTTTCTTCCTTTTGGTTTCTGCCCTTCTAAGGTTGGTCCAATGGTTTGTGTAAGCTTCTTATAGGGTGAGATTTGTGCTGAGTCTTTGTTTTTCCTCTGATGGGCAAGGCTGAGTGAGGTGGTAATCCTGCTGATGATTGGGTTTGTATTTTTGTTTTGTTTGTTGTTTAGATGAGGCCTCCTGCACAGTGTGCTACTGTTGGTTGGGAATTGTATTCAGGCGGTTTCCTTTGTGTGAGTTCTCACTGTTTGATACTCCCTGAGGTTACTCTGGTAGTCTAGGGTCAGTGCTCCCACTCCTAAGGCTCAAGGCTTGATCTCCGGTCAGGATCGAAGATTCTACAAGTGGTTTGTTATGGCATTAAGTGAGATAAAAACAAATATCCAAAAACGAGGGACCAAAGATGAACTCCAGACAAACGGCAATTACAAAATCAGTCAAATAATAATTAGAATAATGGAATATACATATATTGTAATATAATATATGGAATATACCCATGAGCAAAATCAAAATAGTCCAACAAAAGTAAAGTACAATAGATTGACCCAGAGAACAAAGGAAATAAAAAATTATATTTACCAGTTAAGAATAAAACTAACTAAAGCACAAACTGGAAAACAAAACTAGAGCAAGGTGTCAAGTGGGTAATAAAGCAGTGAAAACAAAACTAACAAATATTTTGAGAGGAAAGAAAAGAAAGAATAGATATGCAAAGTTAAATAGAGGTATATTAGGAAAGATTAATTGCAAGAGGAAAGAACAGTAGGAAAGGCAAACAAAGGAATAAATGTAGAAAAAAAATGTTAAAAATTTTTAAGTTAAAATTATAAAAAAAGAGAAAAGAAAGAAGAAAGAAAAAAAGCATAACTCAACAGAATTGCAAAAGCCCAATGCACAGGCAGAGGTTTGTAACAATAATAAAAATAAAAGTGTGACTGAATATACACATATATACCCATAAGCAAAATGAAAACAGTCCAACAAAAATAAAATACAGCAGATTGACCCAGCAGACAAAGGAAACCAAAAATTATCTCTACCAGAACAAAACTATCTAAAGAACAAACTGGAAAACAAAACTAAAGCGAGGTGCCAATTGGGGAATGAAGCAATGAAAACTAACAAATTTGTTGAGAGGAAAAGAGAGAAAGAATAGATATGCAAGGCTAAACAGAGGCAGGTAAAGATGATTTATATACATTCAAGATGAACTGCAAGGAAAAAAGAACAGTAGGAAAAGCCAGCAAAGGAATAAATGTAGGAAAAATAATAATAGGTTTAAAAAATCTTAAAAAGAGAAAAGAAAAAAAAACTCCCAGAACTGCAAAAGCCCAATGTAGAGGCAGAGGTTTATACAACAATAAAAAATGTGACTGAGAAGAAAAAGAATAAAAAAGCTCAAAAGCTCAATTAGATTTCATAGTGCCAATAAAATCGACAACTACAAAAGAGGGGAGAAAAAAGAAAAAAAATAGACTCTACAGAACAAGTCAAAACATAAGAATAATAAATGTTTTTCTTGAGGCACTGCTGTCAGAGTCCTTTCCCTCCCTGGGAGTGACAGTCCACCTCACCTGCCTAGGATGCCCTCCAACACTGTGCTGATCCCTGGACCTGCTGTGGGCTCAGATGCTAATCTGGTCTTACTCTGTGTTCCTGCCTCCAATGTCCACAGCTGTCAGAACTAGTACGTTTTCTTTTGTGGGAGCTCTCAATGACCTTTTATATATTCCATAGATAGAGTCTACATAGTTGATCCTGTGGATTTAATCTGCAGCTGTACAGCTGCTGGGAAGGTTTTGGGTCTTCTTCCTTAGCCACATTGCCCCTAGGTTTCCATTGTGGTTTTATTCCCACCTCTGCATGTGGGTCGTCCACTGGGGTCTACTCCTGAGGCTGCCCTGGAGGACTTGGGTTTGCCCCTGTGAGGGTCACGTGTGGAGGTGGTGCATGGGTCACAGGGGTCCTGGCAGCACCAGGTACTCGGGAGTTGGCGGCTAGGGCAGCAGGGAATATCGTGCTGTAGAAGGGTATGGCAACCCGCCCTGGCCAATACACTCCAGTATTCTTGCGTGGAGAACCCCTCCATGACAGAGAAGCCTGGCAGGCTACAGTCTACAGAGTTGCAGAGTTGGACACTACCAAAGCAACCCTGTGCGGAAAGACACAAGGCTTTTGTGCCTGTGGCAGCTGTGCCCCCGTGAGAGTTGAGCGTGAAGGTGGCGCAGCTGCTTGACTTGGGGGACCCTGGTGGCACCAGTATGCAGGGACACGGACTGCCTCTGTCACAGGAGTTATGGCCCTATCAGGGTCTTTTTTCAAGCCTCTTGTAGCTGGCGATCAGAAGGCTTCTTTGGCCAGTCTTTCTCTATAGCTCTGCTCCTTCAGGCACTTAGAGGGCTCCCTTGCCTGGGGTCCTTCTCTGTTGTTCGGTGCATCAGGCACATAGAGGGGCCCCCCCTGGCTGGGGCCCTACTCTATAGACTGGTGCATCAGGCACTTAAAGGGGCACCCTGGGTGGGATCCTGCTCTCTAGTTCAGTGCATCAGGCGTTTGATGGGCCAGCCTCTCTTGTTCAGCGGACAGTGCTGGCCTGTGGCGGGAGAGAGGCTATGGTGATGGCTGCACCTCCTTCACGGGACTCAGCAGTATCGCCCGGCTTCCATGGCTGCCTGGCTTTCCTCCGCAGGCATTTCCCACCACAGTCTCCTCCCTCACATCCCCTCAACCCATCTCTATGCAGTCAACAGCAGCCCTTGCCCTGGGATTGCTCCAGCTCCCAGCCTCTGCGCCTTCCAGGGGATCTACGGCCCTGTCTGGGGGATGTATGGCTGCAGCAAGGACTGTCTGAGTCTCATTCCGTTTAGGCTGCCACAGATCAGCTGTTTCACTCTCAGCCTTAAATGTTTCTCCTCTGACTCAGACAGTTGCCCCAGTGTGGGGATCAGACCCGTGTTGTAGTTCCCCCACCCACTTAGGGCAGGCCCTGTCCTAACTAACACTCCTGTTTTTCCTTCTAGTTCCTTCATTCTACTGAGTTTTGCGTGGGTCTGTATATTCTTTACGCTGGTCAGGGACTCCTCTCTGCTCTCAGCTGGTGTTCTGCATGCACTTCTGTGTCTGAAGGTGTATTCCTGATGTATCTGTGGAGAGAGAGAGACTCCACGTCCACCTACTCATCTGCCATCTTATTCCTAGGTTTAATTCTTGAAGAACCCTTTGCTTGGGATGTATAGTCTAAATGCAATGCCATCTAGAAACTAAAATACACATTAATTAATAAATTGTGTGTTTGAAAATTTTTGGATTTCTTTTGGGAGAGCTGTTTTAAAAGAATTTTTTTCAAGGTAAGTCTGGTACCAGGTACTTAAAACTAACCAAAGAAAGTGTTGCTTAACAAAGATTTTTGAAGACTTGTTTGAACAACTAGAGAATGGTTTAGAATGAGATTGTGGGGGGAGGGTTTAAGATCTTGTAAGAAAATATCTTTACTTTTTCCCTAGCCATGTTGTTTAAGCTTTAAATCACCCTACAATAAAGAAAAGTTTTGCTTAGAACAAGTCAATCTCAGCTCAGTTCTTGCCTCAATTTAGAACTACCAAGTCAGAGAATAGTTACATGATCCTATACCTCCCCCCAAAAAGGAAGCATTATCTAAAAGCATGTGGATTTTCTTTTTTTTTTTTAAGTGATGGAGATCAGAGAGTCAGGACATCTGAAGGCCAGATCCAAGAAGGGAAGAAAGTTCTGAAAATAAAGACAAAAATGGTAAGATACGGAGTAGCTCTCCATCCCTTTTCCCTCATCCCTAAAGAAGGTTTTTTCCCCTACACTCTTTCTAAAAGAAAGAAATTCTAAAATAGTGATTTGTCTTAAATAACTCTTTTAGGCTGATAAAGAGAATGTCGGTAGACCTATCGGGATCAAAAATAATTTAACAGTGGAAAAAAACTGTATTCCTTTAAAACCTTCTAATGAATTAACCAATTCAACCATAGCCACGGATCCACCTAATTCTGAGGATAATAATCAAACTCTGCCATTGTTACCAGTTAAAGATGACCCGCAAGGTCAACATAGAACATTAAGCCAAACATTTCACCTTAAAAACAACAGTAAAAAAAACACAGTGATTACAGAAAAACCAAAGCACGATGCTAACGTGCCCAAGAAACCTGTGCTTGGAGCATATCGTGGCCAAATTGTTCAGTCTAAGATTAATTCCTTTAGAAAACCACTGCAAGTCAAAGATGAGAGTTCTGCAACAACCAAGAAACTTCCAGCGACTGTCTCTAAAGCCACCAAGCCTCAGCCTGGAGACGTCAGCAGCGTAACAGTGAAAAGTGATAGAGCCTCACATATGACATCTGCCACTAAATTTGCAAGCACTACATCTCAGATCCGACACCTTGTGCGACCTCCTATTAGAAGTCAGCACAATAAAGCCCAGGACGCCATGAAACCGGGCAGCAGCAGGATGTCAGCCAATGTCACAGTTCGGAAAGGGCCTCGAGAGAAGGAGTTAAATACAGTTTTGTCTGGCATCAAGACCAGTTCTTCGCAGGACATGAAAGGAGATAAGACACTATCAAAAAGCATGGCAGCTGGAATGGCAGCCAGGCCTGCTTCATCTGCTAATACTAAACTGATAGAAAAGTCAAAGAGCGCTGAGCAGCGCAGACACACTACGGTGAAAGCAGCTGTTGACAGTAGATGGACTCAGCCCAGAGAAACTGCGGAGGAGAGAAAGTAAGTAGATGTGATTTTATTAGCGCAATTTTCAGTAGAGTACCATTTGTAAGTTCAGCTTATCATTTCCTTGATATTAGAGTATTCAGGTCTTTTGTACATGGATTCTCTTCATATGCAGATCAGTCTAAGCCTGTTTATATTGTGGAACAGTATATCCTAAGTTACTATGCTTGAGTATGTTTAATGGGGCTTCCCTGGTGGCTCAGTGGTAAAGAATCCACCTGCGATGCAGAAGACACAGGTTTGATCCCTGGGTTGGGAAGAAACCCTGCAGAAGGAAATGGCAACCCACTCCAGTATTCTTGCCAGGATAATCCCATGGACAGAGGAGCCTGGTGGGTTACAGTCCATGGGGTTGCAAAGAGTCGGATATGACTTAGTGACTAAAACCAAACCAAAACATGTTTAATTAGGTTGTTTTATGCAGTCAAAGTTAAAATGGTAATGAAATTGGGAAACGATTTATAACCTCTCCATTTAAAAATGCATTCTTGGGGTCTTTGCACGTATAGTTAACATTGGTATGTTCCCTGTTTATCTTCAAACCCGTGAACTATACCTGTGCACTAGTGTAGGATTGAAGACTGGAAGTGGTGTCCAGCTTTCGGTGTGTTCGACAGAATTCTGTCATCAGTGTCACAGTAATGTTTATATGCCGCTTCTGACTGTAGAGCTCGTTTGAGTGAGTGGAAAGCTGGCAAAGGAAGAATTCTGAAGCGTCCTCCGAGCTCAGCAGTTACCCGGCCTGAGCCCGAAACACAAAATGAACAACCTGTTGGATCCTTCTGGACTACCATGGCAGAAGAAGATGAGCAACGACTGTTTACCGAAAAAGTGAACAAGACATTTTCCGAATGCCTGAACCTGATTAATGAGGTAGAGTCTTTATCTTATATTTGTTTATAGCTTATAACTTAATAGCTTACAAATTAAGTTTATAGCTTACAAATCACCTTCATGAGTGTTATCTCATTAAGTTATATCATCAGTCTTTTTTGACCAATTAATGTGTCAGCAGTGTTATGGAGACTTAATTGTGAAATTGTGTGTCTTTAGCCTTTAATAGGCTACATTCTAATTGAGTTCCTATAAATGTATCAAAGGGATACTTAGATTTTTTTTTTCCATTGAGTTTATAAATATTGTATTTCTCTAAGATATTAATATAGAGTGGGCTGGGGGTGGGTATTTGCTCTGATACTTCTGTTTTTTACATTCAATCAACATATTTACAAATTATTTTTTCTACTCATTCTATACTTTACCAAAGATTAGCAACACAAATTATTATCACAGATTAAATTTAACTAAAATATTTGCAAACCAAATCCCATTAATCTAAACCAACATGGTCTTGAACTGTAGAATTTAATGATTTGGACCTGAATCCTATGAGTATGATAATTTCAGAGTGTGTGTGTGTGTGTGTGTGTGTGTGTGTGTGTGTTTTTCTCCTGACGCTCCTTAATCTTGCTTTGGTCACTCACTAGTGTCTAAACATAGCAAGACTAATGAATATACAGAGTGTGATTTCAAACCTTTCTCTAGTCTTTATGAATACCTTTAAACTTTTTGTAGTTCTGAAAGCCAGTGAAAATTATGGTCAGGGAAACTGATTCTATTCCTATCTACTCTACTGAGGTTTTTTATTGATACCATGGAATTTTCTGCCCAACTACTTACCTATATATAGCTGTTAATTACATAAGCCATTACAGATTCATTTTTAAAATCTTACTATCAAAACCTGACACAGATAATCAGGGAAAAAAACAAACTAGTGAGCTGTTTCCACAAGCATTTGATAGGTTAAAAAATTATAAATAAAGTAATAACAAATAGGGACTCCCTTGGGGGTCCAGTGGCTAGGACCCTGCGCTCCCGATGGCAGGGAACCTGCGTTCCATCTCTGGTCGGGAAACTGGATCCCACTTGCTGCAACGAGAAGATCCTGCAAGCCACAGCAGAGACCAGGCACAGGCGGAAGGAAGTGTATGTGGACGCACACCAACAAATCGATTCCGTAACGCACAGGAGGGCAAACATGAAGACTGAGCAGCGTGTTAGCCGTTTTTGTTACTAATTTTTTTCTCAACTAATGTTTCTTTTTTCTAACTCTTGACTGATCTACTTCTTGCTAACCATTCAGAATAAGTTTGGAGTAAGGAAAACAATGGTGACTATATTATGAATAATTTTCCACCAGCCTTTTTTTCTCTTTGCCGCTGATCCTGATTGTAGTAGGCTTACTTAATTGTTCATAGTTTGTAGACTAAACAGCCTCATTCACTTTATTTCTTGCTGTTTTAGGGGTGCCCAAAAGAAGAAGTATTAGTTACACTAAATGACCTGATTAGAAATATTCCGGATGCCAAAAAGCTGGTTAAATACTGGATATGCCTTGCACATATTGAATCACTCACAAGTCCTATTGAAAATATTATCGCAATCTATGAGAAGGCCATTCTGGCAGGAGCTCAGGTGAGATGATAACTTACAGGTCATTATTATTTCAGTGTAAATAACTCAGAATTATTTTGGAACACATCACCATATAACTTGATACAATTTTGCTTATTTATGTGGCAGTAATGAATGTTTAAAGACCACAAAATTACATATTATGGAGGCTGTTTCTTACCCTTCTAAAACTTGCTCATGTACTAGGGATAGTCAGACCTTAGAAAATGGATATAAGCTGAAATATGCATTCCCTAAAATGTGATGTGAGAAATAGTTTACCACAACATGTCATTTTGGACATCCTCTAGTGGAGAAATCTACTGAAAGACTGAATTTTCAGTTTTAAAAAGTATTTATTTAATAGAAAGCAAAGGGAATTAAATTAACTTTTAAAATGTTAGTAAGCTCTCTAACCAGAGAACTCTCACTTTACAAGTCTGTGGACTCCCATTTTTATGCCATATGTTTGGTCTAATCACATATAGAAAATGGCAATAAACTAATTTCCATATCTGTTACCTCTTCCCATTGTGCTACTACAAAAAAAGCCCTGGGGTATAGGATAAGTCATATCTGAACTTTCATTTGGTTGGTTTTTTGTTTTTATGGGCAGATATTCCTAAATGTATTTCCTTCTGGCCAAGTTTCTCAGAAGTGCATTCTTGGAAATTGTTTATAAAGAGAGTTTTTAAAAACTTTTCTTTTTCAGCCTTTCCTTAAGAAAGGTCTATATCCTTTAGTATCAGCAAAGCCAACAAATACTATTTGATCTTTCACCTGAATTAAAATATCATATATTCAGCAGGTATTCTCTCTAAATGTGTAAGACACTTTGCTGAAGGATAACTGTATTCCACCGAACTTTACCTGGAAGAGAATGTTAGGTCCCTACTACATTGAGCCAGAAGGGACGTTACTTAATGGTGCTTATGACAGTATAGCTAGGATGCAAAACTAGAGCCAGGCATTCATAGAGAAAGCAGTAAAGAGATGTGAGACCAGAGCAGAAGTTGGGGAACAGGGATCAAAACTGGGCAAGAAAACTGAACACCTGATGGGTGAGTCCTTCAGGACTAAGTTCAAGAATTAACAATGTGACCCTGAGGTTCCCTTTTGTATCATACTTTGAATATACTCCATTAGTAGGCACTGTGGTTCAAGGGAATATAGTAAGTACTTACACTATATGACATTTAATGCATAGTTGCTAAACTGCTGAATTTTTGAATAAATGAAATGTTAGACTAATCTACTTTGAACTCTTCAAAGATGCATTTAATAGCATGTGAAACAAAAATATAACCATGGGCTGGAATGTAGGAGAAAAGGAATAAAGTAATACAAATTTAGAGTAAAAAATATAATCAGCTCTTTGATAGATATTAATAGTCTTAATTTGCTACTTGTTCATTCATTTTGTTCCTGTCAAGCAAGCAGTAATAGTTACCATAGGCTTAAGAAAAATTAACAGGGAAATTTTTTAAACTGATGAAATTCTATCCCTTAACCCTGGTGGCTCAGGGGGTAAAGCATCTGCCTGCAATATGGGAGACCTGGGTTCAGTCCCTGGGTCCGGAAGATCCCCTGGAGAAGGAAATGGCAACCCACTCCAGTATTCTTGCCTAGAGAATCCCATGAACAGAGAAGCGTGGTGGGCTACAGTCCATGGGGTCACAAACAGTCGGACACGACTGAGCGACTTCACTTTCACTTTTCACTTTCATGCCTTGGAGAAGGAAATGGCAACCCACTCCAGTGTTCTTGCCTGGAGAATCCCAGGGACGGGGGAGCCCAGTGGGCTGCTGTCTATGGGGTTGCACAGAGTTGGACACGACTGAAGTGACTTAGCAGCAGCAGCAGCAAGAATTCTGAGAAAAATGGTCTAAGAACCATTGCTTTCTCTTAAAATATGTAACTTAATCACTGGTTTTAATATTTTCAACTTGGATAACCTAGTTAATGTCTGAGAATATAAAATTTATATGGGTCTGCTTTCTTCATTAAAATAAAATTAAGCCCATCGAAGAGATGCGACATACAATTGTTGACATTCTGACAAAGAAGAGTCAAGAAAAACTTAAATTTGGTAAGTTAGTTTCTTTTCTTTCCTTCAGGTAAATTGTGATTTAATTTTAAATTTCTTTGCTGAATTATTTTTATCTTTTTAAACTGTTTTTAATATTTAAGTTGGTTCTTTCCTCATACTTCTGTTGATTTACCTCTGAAATTCATTGACTCTACATAGTATAAGTAATTCTTAACTAGGAGATCTGGTTCAAAATTGTTATCATGTATCTGTGAAAGTTACCTTACCTCTCTAAGCCTTTTCCTGTCTTGATCAGGAAGGTCTCCTGGAGTAGGGCATGGCAACCCACTCCAATATTCTTGCCTGGAGAATCCCATGGACGGGAGCCTGGCAGGTTACGGTCCATGGGTTGCAAAGAGTCAGATATACTTTCACTTTTTTGACTAGGTGATCTCTATAAAGATTTTTTAGTCCAACAGAGAATATTTCTATTTATGATTGCTGTTAATAAGTACCAGTGGCACATACAGGAGATGTATATGATCTGATCTTACAGGCTGTATTTAATGAAGGAGCTTAAGAGGGAATGGGCTTCCCTGGTGGCTCAGATGGTAAAGAATCTGCCTGCCGTGCAGAGACCTGGGTTTGATCCCTGGGTCAGGAAGATCCCCTGGAGAAGGAATGGCAACCCACTCCAGTATTCTTGTCTGGAGAATCCCATGGACAGAGGAGTCTGACAGGCTACAGTCCGTGGGGTGCAAAGAATCAGACACGACTGAGCAACTAATACACACGTTAAGAGGGAGTGATCAGGGTAACAGAAGGAAAAACCAGGAAAGACTAGTGTATCACAAACCAAGGGCAGAGGAAGGTCTAAGAATAGCCTAACCCACTGAAATGGGTGAAGGGAGGTCAACAGGCACAAACTACCAGTTATAAAATAAACAAGTCCTGGGGATGCAAAATACAGTGTTCTATCTGAAGTAATAACACTGTATTGCATATTTGAAAGTTGTTAAGAGAGTAAACCTTAGAACTCCTCATCACAAGAAAAAGATTTGTAACTCTGTATGGGGACGGATGTTATCATTTCACAATGTATTGTGGTCGTCATTTCACGATATATACAAATATCAAATCATTATGTTGTATACTTGAAACAAATATTATATGCCAACTATACTGCAGTTTTTTAAAATTTATATATTCTAAGCACGCTGGCCCTTTAATTTTGTCTTAGTAGATCATTTTTAAGCTTCATACCAAGATTGTCTTCCTTCTGTCTTGTCCTCATTTTTCAAGACCCCATGTAAATGTCATTTGTGAAGCCTTCCTTTGCCATCTCCCTGTCCCTCAAGCAAATTCAGTTATTTCTTTGTATGGGTTCTCGTGACCCTTTGTTTTTTTAACCTCATGTATCGCATTTTCCACCTAATTATTTTAAAGCATGTCTCTTCCACAGAATGTGAACTTCTTAAAGGGTGTGGCTGATTTCCTTTTGGTATTCATTTCTGTAATCCCTGACACATAGGAAATATTAGATATTTGTTAAATAATTGTTAGCAGCATCTGCTTAGAAAAAGTAAATGGTTACAAGATGGCAGTGTGGTTCTTTGATTTTGCAAATTCGGCTAACTGTAAATAAACTTGTCTTCTGAATTTGTTCTTTATATTCAAACAAAAATTTCGTCTATAAATCTCTCTGTAGGAGAAAATATTAAGGAGACTTGCGCAGCCAAAGAAGAAATCCAAGAAGCCCACACTGATACAGGTGTTGATCTAGAACCAGAAAAACTGGAAATGGAAAATAAGCATCCTAGAAATGTGGTGTTTCAAGACTGTGAGAAAGAGGAAGATGACAAAGTAAAAGACCCAACCAGTGATGTTAAAACCCCAAGTACAAACACTAGGGCAGGTTGCTTAATTAAATATAATGTGTCTACTACGCCATACTTGCAAAGGTAAACTTTTAAAATGTAATGTGCTCTTGTTTTTATGCTTAGGGATCGTGTATGTGGTATTTTGAAATCTTTAAGCTCCCGATTAGAACTATTTGTTATTAACAAAGGTTTCAAACAAAATGTGAATGGAACATTTCACCTGTACTTGCTTTGCTTTTTCCTAAATATTACCATTTTAAAAAAGAAAAACTTTAATTTCTGGGTATTACTAATAACAGTGGGTTTTGGAATTGAGCAATTAGCCAATTCTATAGGTATTCAAGTATCTAGTGTGTCCAAGTTGTAACAAACAACAAATGGAAAAATGAAAAAGTTCCTGATTTCAGGGAGCTGGCAGGCCCTCTCTGTAGGACAAGTCACATGGATAAATATTTAGTATAAAAATATGAAGTGAAAATGGAAATAATTTTGTGGGTCATTCTTTTTTAGTGTAAAAAAGAAGATGCAGTTTGATGAAACAAATTCAGCATATAAAGAACTAAAGTTTCTAACACCAGTTAGACGCTCTCGACGTCTCCAGGAGAAGACTTCTAAACTGCCAGATATGTTAAAAGACCATTATCCTTGTGTGTCTTCATTGGAACAGTTAACAGAGTTGGGACGTGAAACTGATGCTTTCGTGTGCCGCCCCAACACAGCCCTGTGCAGAATGTTCTCTGAACATGACCCAACAGAAGAGGAGTGAAGTTCTAATAAGGAATGGAGTTATATTATATTCCAAGAGTGGTTGGCTGGTTGGTTGGTTGTGATTTTGTATGTCCTTTAGGTCAGGAGTTGCCAAGTACCTAAGTATTCACGGCAGAAAGTTAATCCTGCCTTGTTGATCTCAACAGACCGAGTTTTTCTCTGAGATAGTGATTTGTTAAGGCCGAGTTAGCTCACCCTGTCGCCCAGTTCTGTGGTCTCCTGTGTCCCCACCTGCTCACTGCCGCTCTCCATCAGCGCTGGTGGCTGCATCTGTGGTCTCTTGACTGCTTTCTTTTTATTATAGCCAAGGTCATAAGAAGGATAGTTAACCTACTCCATTTCTAAGGGAAAATGATTTGTGGTAAGGAAGAAAACGTGCCAAAGCTGATGGGTCTTTGGAACTTTAAATCTGAGTTCCTTTCTTAAGTTCCTTTTCTAACTTGACTATCTAAAATGCTAAAAAAATTTTAACCCCATCGCTTCGTTTGATAAGTTTATATAGACTATTAAAATGGAATTAGAGAAGGAATATATACTGTTTCATAAATGTCATTCTAGTTTAAGTAGTATTTCTAAAATAACTAATAACTTCAAACTGATTTCTTCCTTGTAATGTTAATATAAAAACTTCACTGTTAAATCACATCTCCTAAAACATGATAATCATACACAGTAGTAGGACTCCTCACACATAAATACCACCAAGTAAAGCTGTTTTGAAAGTCTCCAAACTAATACCTAAGTGGCGTGTATCCTTCATCAGCTCTACAGTTTCAATAAGGATTTGGTCATTGTAAAAGATTAGATAGTTTTAAAACTGCATAATATGAATATAGTTAAAAATCACTACTTATTTATGTTCATGAATTCCATTTATATAATAGTGCCAATCTTTGTTCTATTTACTGTCTCACGTTCTAGAGAGTAGGAGTTTTATTCCTTTTAAACTATGTATCTACTATATATACAATAAAGTAAAATATCTCTATAACGATATTGGAATGATATTTCTTTCAACAAATATAAAATGCAGTTTAAGCACACTGAGTAAGTTTGAACCCTTGCCTTTTGAAATACATTACAGTCAGACTGGACTTTAGGTTTTTCAACACTTATAAAAAAAAGTGTGTGTTTAATGGTGTTTCCTTTTGAAAATTAATCTATGTATCAAAACTTTTACCTTATTCTTTTTTCATACTTTATATAAATGGTGCAAAACATGCCATTTTGAAAGAAATTTTCGAAATGTAGCTGGCCTGTACTGTCACCTTTACACAATCCATACCATATGCATTACGCCATGTAACATAGCTTATAATATCTCAGTGAAAGAGAGCTAAACTGTTCTCTGTTTGAATAGGTTTTGTAGAGTGGGTTTTTTTCCTTCAACTGAGAGGAAATCTATCTAAATAGTCATAGTTCTAACACTTAAGAGATATAACTTCTTTTCATATGCTTAAGAAGTTGGGACTTCCCTGGTGGCTCAGAGGTTAAAGCATCTGCAACGCGGGAGACCTGGGTCGGGAAGATCCTCTGGAGAAGGAAATGGCAACCCACTCCAGTATTCTTGCCTGGAGAATCCCATGGACGGAGGAGCCTGGTGGGCTACAGTCCACGGGGTGGCATAGAGTCAGACACAACTGAGCGACTTCACTTTCACTTTCTTTCATTTTAAGAACAGTTAACACCTGTCTGATCTAGGTTTGATCCAAGCTAAATATCTCCCAAGAATATGATGGATGGTGTATGAACCTTGGAGCCCAATAGATCTATGTTCAAAATCTCTCCTCTGGAGTCTGAAGCTGGAATTCTATGCCCAAGTTATTATTCAAGTTTGAGGGCATTTTCAAACATTCGAAGATTCAGTTGACCGCTCATGATCTTACCTGAAAGTCTCCTTAAAGGTTTTCCTCCCATGAAATTTAAAAGCATCAGTAAGTACACCAAATCAAATAAACAGAAGTCTATCTAACCATAGACTATAAAACATTGTATAAAATGAAAATACTCCAATGATTTCAACAGGAGAGGTGTGGAAGAAGAAATGAAAGAATTGAAACTAATTATCTTGGCAACAAGCTTGTCATGTTCTGGTGCAGGATACAGAAATTCACGTTTACTCTCACCAGCTAGTAGCAACTTAAGTGTTATATAAAGAGTAAGACGACGCAATTCCATCCCTAAGTATCCGGAGAAATGAAAACATGCCCTCACAAAGGCTGTACACAAAGCTATTCATAATTGTTTTATATTAGCCCAAACTGGAAAAAAAACACAAAAGCCCATCAACTGGTACTTGAGATTGTATGCTATATCCATTTGATGGAAATTTAGCAAAAGAAAACAGGCATTAAGAAAAAGAAGCTACTGAGCACAGCAATATAGATGAATCTCAAAAACACTAAGTAAAAGAAGTGAGAAAAATTACATACTATATGATTTCATTTATGTGAAATTCTAGGAAAGACAGAATTTCCATATCTTGATAAAGCAGATCAGTGGTTACCTCGTGCTGAGAGGAGACTGCAAAAGGACAAGGTGAAAGTTGTGGGCAAAATGGAAGTGTTCTGTACCTTAACGGTAGTTACACGGTTATGCTTTTGTCAAAACTCACGGAAGTGTACACTTAAGATGGGAGTATTTTTTATTATATGTAAAATATACCTCAAAAGGGACTTCCCCAGGCGGCATAGTGGTAAAGAATCCACCTGTTTTCTGACTCATTGGAAAAGACCCTGATGCTGGGAAAGATTGAAGGCATGAGGAGAAAGGGACGACAGAGGATGAGATGGTTGGATGACATCACCAACTCAATGGACATGAGTTTGAGTAAACTCCAGGAGTTGGTGATGGACAGGGAGGCCTGGCGTGCTGCAGCCCGTGGGGTCGCAAAGAGTCGGATGACTGAGCGAATGAGCTGACTGAAAGAATCCACCTGCAGTGCTGGAGATGTGGGTTAGATCCTTAGGTCAGGAAGATCTGGAGAAGGAAACAGCAACCCACTCCAATATTCTTGCCTGGGAAATCCCATAGACAGAGGAGCCTGGTGGGCTACAGTCCATGGGGTTGCAAAGAGGACATGACTTAGCGACTAAAACAACAATACCTCTAAAGAATATACCCTTATATTTAAAAATACAAGGATCCCATCCGAAAAATAAAAATGTAACTCCAGCCACTACAGAGGAGCAGGTATTTGGGGTGATGGGGTTTTCATCTCCAGAGTTAAGCACACGGAGCCAGAAGGCTTAGCGCCAGCCACTCTAGCCCCCTGGCCCAAGTGCCAGCCATGGGTGAGCGAGCGCTCAGATGGCTGTAACTCCCAGCCTTCAAGCTACCCCAGCTGACACCAAGTGGAGCTGATCCTCAAGTCTGAACAATTCCCTTCCTTTTTGTCAGTGTTTCAGAAGTACAGAAGTTTCATGCTTGCTTGAAACTGCCCTTCTAACCTTCCTCATTTCTGAATACATTGCTTCCAGTGAAACTATGCTATCACCTAACTCACCTGATACACAGGGTGGAGCTTATAAAATTAAGACAATCTTTTTTTTTTTTTTTTTCAATAAGGCCTGGAGTTTGAAACTATTATCTCATGAGGAACTCAGGAAAATTAACTTTGAGATTCAAAGGTCATTAGGCATCATTATCAGTTTAATATTTTGAAAATGTTGCAACTACATGGCTTATCAGGACAGAAACTAGACTGTAGTTGGTTCCTACTTGCTCATTGTATACCCATTTGCTGCAAAGCTGAAGGTGGTGCCTGCAACTGCCTGCATGCATGCTCAGTCGCTTCAGTCGTGTCTGATTTTGCAACTCCATGGACTGTAGCTTGCCAGGCTCCTCTCTGTCCATGGGATTCTCCAGGCAAGAATACTGGAGTGGGTTGCCATTTCCTTCTCCAGGGGACCTTTCTGACTCAGGGATCGAACCCGGGTCTCTTGTGTCTCCTGCATTGGCAAGTGGGTTCTTTACCACTAGAGCCACCTGGGACGCCTACTATGCAATCGCCTACTATGTTATTATCACCTAAAGAACATTTCTTTTCCTAGACTAACAGTGGTGATCATTTTGAAATGTATGGAGGACTACCTCGGTGGACTAGTGGATAAGACTTATTTCTTGTTCAGTTGCTGAGTTGGGTCCTACTCTTTGCGACCCCACAGATATAGCCCACCAGCCTCCTCTGTCCATAGAACACGCCACACAAGAATCCTGGGGTGGGTTGCCATTGCCTTCTCCAGGGGAATCTTCCTGACCCAGAGATCGAACCCAGGTGTCCTGCATCGCAGGCAGACTCTTTACCACCTCAGCCACCAGGGAAGTCCTAGTGAAGTCGCTCAGTCCTGTCCGACTCTGCGACCCCATGGACTGTAACCTATCAGGCTCCTCCAACCATGGGATTTTCCAGGCAAGAATACTGGAGTGGGGTGCCTTTTCCTTCTCCAGAGGGAAGTCCTAGAGATACTGCTAAACAACCTAAAAAGCACAAGGGAACCACCCCTCCCCCACCACCATAACAAAGAATTATCCAGTCCAAACTGTCAACAAGCCTGAGAGAAACCCCGAACCAGCTCATCTCTCCCTGGTAATGCCCTCCGATGAATCTCCCCTCTCACTTCAATGAACTGTGCCTCCCACCTCAGCAATTCCTACACGGATTCCTACACGGATTTTGGGTCCCAAAGACTGGCACCACCTCTGAAATCCTAAGACTATGGTCCCTTTCTCTTCATGACTCCTCTCCTGCCAGCTGTCTCCCTTGCCCCCTCCATGGTGGTTCTTTGACTTCATTCAAACCTAGTTCATCATAGAGACCATTTAGGCCAATTTCTATTTTCATTTATTTTTTGTTTGTACCAAGTAGCTTGTGGGATTTTAGTTTACCGACCAGAGATTAAATCTGAGCCCTTGGCAGTGAGAGCACAGAGCCCTAACCATTGCACCACCAGGAATTCCCTCTAGTATTTTTTAAAAGATAAACAAAAAAACCCAGATACAATTAAATTTCATCATGTTTTATTCAAAATGTCAGTATTAATCAATATGAAGTGAAGTCACGCAGTCATGTTCGACTCTTTGTGATCCCATGGACACCAGGGTCTTCTATCCATGGGATTCTCCATGCAAGAATACTGGAGTGGGTAGCTATTCCCTTCTCTAGGGGATCTTCCCGACTTAGGGATCGAACCTAGGTCTCCTGCATTGCAGGCAGATTCTTTACCGTCTGAGCCACCAGGGAAGCTCATTAATCAATACACAAAATGATCAATGGAACATTTTACTCTTTTTTTTGAATTTTGGGCCCAGATGGCTCAGATGGTAAAGAATCTGCTTGCAATGCAGGAGACTCCAGTTTTGATTCCTGCGTTTAGAAGATCCCCTTGGAGAAGGAAATGGCAACCCACTTCAGTATTCTTGCCTGGACAGAAGAGCCTGGCAGGCTACAGGCCAGGCGGTTGCAAAGAGTCGGACACAACTGAGCAACCGACGCTTTCACTTTGATATTTTACTTTTTTCTAAACTGGCATAAATAAACGCAATAAAATTTTGAGCATTATCTTTCATCTACTAGTCTCGCCAAATTCATTTAGTAACTAACATTTGTAGGTTATTTTTCACACATATAATCGTATCATTTGTGAGCAATGACAATATTATTTCTTTCATTCTAATATTTATGCCTTTTCTTTCTCTTATGAGCAAGTTAAACCGCCCCGCCCCCGCCCCGCCCCCTCCGCCCCCGCCCCGGCCGGTAGACTGCTGATAGGAGTGGGCTGGCAAGAGCTCTTGCCTTGTTCTCAGCCACCAGAGAGGAATTCTGTGGCCAGCCATCACCACCTGATTTTGTTTTCTTAAGTGCTGGGGCACTCTGAAATCCTGTGTGTATTTTACTCTTACAGCACATTTCTGTTTGCACCAGCAGTATTTTCCATGTGCTCAGGAGCCACGCATGTCTAGAGCCTACAGACTGGATGGTGCCGTTCTCCACTTCACTTCCTTCACAGGGATATTTGGTCTAGACCCTGAGGTGTGTCACGTCAGTCACCCTAACATCAGCACCCTAAGCTCCCTAGTCCTAATATGCTTGTGTTCAGTAGCTTCAGTCGTGTCCAACTCTTTGCAACCCCATGGACTGTAGCCCACCAGGCTCCTCTGTCCATGGGATTCTCCAGGCAAGAATACTGAAATGCGTTGCCATGCCCTTCTTCAGGGGAATCTTCCTGACCCAGCGATTGAAAACTGCGTCTCCTGGGTCTCCTGCATTGCAAACAGTTTCCTTACTGCTGAGCCACTGGGGAAGCCCAGTCCTAGTATAGTTCTGTTAACTGCATAATCCCAGGTTCGGGATGATTCAAAATTCTCACTCCTGGAAACACCTACATAACTGTAAACTGGAATCACCTCTTAGCTGCTCTATCACCTTTGCTCACAATAGCTTCACTTTGCGTTTTGAAAACAATACTCAAAACTTCACCACTCAGAATTTTACTGTATAAAATAAATAAGTATAAGAACTAATAAATAAATAAAAATCCTGACTTAAAAAAATCTGCTTCAAGATTTCCATAGTCTATAGATGACGATTTTCTGTTTCACAGAGAAAACAGAGACTGTCGAGATTCCTTCTCCTTCTTTTTCTCTAATATTATGTACATCCATCCACATTTTTACTTTCTCTGCTGGTCTCCAAAGCAAACGTGTTTGTTCCTCATCTAGTCCAATGCTAATCCTCTTCCTGGGCTCTGGAAGCCACCTCTTCATCTCAAGCAGACCTTCCTGGTTCCCTTGCCTCTAGCATTTTCAGCCTCTCTTTCCTTTTCATCGGTTTATATTATCCATCAACATATAACTACGATTTCCCCATTAACAGAATACTTGTGTATAAGCTTGTGCTTTCCTCTACCCCATGGTTATCACCCTTTCTCCTTCTCTTTATGGGTAAGTTTGGTTTTTTTTTTTTTTGGTCGCTCCAGGTGTTAGTGGCACCAAGTGGGATCTATTCCTCTGACAAGGGATCAAATCCCGGCTCCCTGCTTTGGGAGCCCAGAGTCCTAACCACTGGACCACATGGCCAATCCCTATGGCCAAGTAGCTTGAAAATATCCTACGCTCCTGGATTCCTCTGACAGTCCCACTTCAACTATTGTAATCTTCTCCCTCATCGCATCCAGACTACTTTCTTCAAGATCACCTATGACGTTGTGTTGCTAAACACAATAGTCTCTCTTCAGACTTTGTAACTCGGCCAACTTTTGAGACTAGGTGAACTTGAGTGCTGCGCCCATGAAACTTACCTACATGTACTGTTGGCTTAAACTGGAGACAGAACTTAGGTTATGAGAAGGACTCTTCTGCTCAGTATTACTGGCACTGTTGTGGAGCGACGTGGAACACCTTTAGAAAACGCACCCTTCGTGGGCCCGGCTGCGCTGACAACAGCGCCGCCCGCCCGACCGATCTGGGACGCTTCCTTCGCCAGCAACCCGAGAGACTACCCGCTGGCCCGCCCCCCGGAAGCGCTCCCGGCTCGGGACCCGGGAGCCGACCCGGGTCGCAGGGGAAGCGGGTGAGCGGTCCGGCCGGACAAACCCCCTCCGCGGGCGCGAGAGCGGCGGGCGGCGCACACGCGGGGAGGGGGCAAGCGGGACCCGCGCTTCCGCGATTGCGGACCCAGGCCCGGGGGTGGCGGGGCCAGCGCGGGCCGGGCTGCGAGGCGGAGCGGCTTCTCGTGCAGTGAGGATCGGACCGCGCACACATCCTATGCTGCTGCTGCTGCTGCTGCTAAGTCGCTTTAGTCGTGTCCGACTCTGTGCGACCCCATTGGCGTCCTATATTTGCATTTGCAAATCACTGTATTAGCTTTTGATGGGTATAGTCTTGAGAAGGGACATTTTTTGTCACATCCAGAGCATACACTGTACAGTTTGTTGTTTTTTAATGAGTTTGTTGTTTACCCGCCAGGCTCCTCTGTCCATGGGATTCTCCAGGCAAGAACACTGGAGTGGGTTGCCATTTCCTCCTTCAGAGGATCTTCTCGACCCAGGGATCGAACCCCGCTCCCCTGCATTGCAGGCGGATTCTTTATTGGGGCTGCTGGGGAAGCCCTTAATGAATTTATGGGTGTATCACTGAGTAACAGGGGCAAATGTGGGCAGCAGGGGCCAAATGTAATTTTCAACTAAGAAAAGTCAGAGGTTGCTGTTGCTTATTATTTATTGTCCATTCATGGAATAAAGACCCCAAGTAAACAACAACAACAAAATACATGGGAAAACTAGATCTCTTTGTCAAATCATGTAATGCCAGGGGTCACTTAGAAGAGCGGCAAATAACTTTTTCCCTTCAGGTCATATGCTGAGAGACCTAACTGTCTTAGACAGGAATTGTTTTTGAAGACCGTGCACTTGATTTCGTTATATGGAGAAAATATTTCTATTTTCCTAGTGAGAGTTTCCTAGTAAGAACTGTAGGTTTTGGTTTGTGGTTTTGCTTTACCGGACCTCATAAATCTTTGTGATATGATTTTTACGAAAATAAAACACTCCAAGTAAGTTTTGTGACAACTGAATAAGCTCATTCCAGTGTGTTTTGGTAATGGGAAAAAAAAAAAAAAGCATCGCCTTTCTAAGGTTTAATACTAATAATGTGTGCTCAGTTGTGTCTGACTCTGTGACCCCAGGGACTGTAGCCCACCAGATTCCTCTGTCAGTGGGATTTTCCAGAATTCTGGAGTAGGTTGCCGTTTCCTTCTCCAGGGGCCCTTCCCGACCCAGGGATGGAGCCCGCGTCTCCTGTGTCCTATATTGACAGTGATTCTTTATCACTAGGTGCCGTCTGGGAAGCCCCCAAATACTAATAATAGCTGCCATTTATTCAGGGCCCCCTAGGTACCAGGGAATATTCATCTTCTCTAATGTATTAGGAGATCCAGAAGCTGCTTCACCCAGGAAATATAAAGGAAGACTGAGGCTCAAGGACTCTGTTTAACATGTCTTTGTCCCAGGCACCTCCAACTCAGCATATCCCCAGAGAAGCACGTCTCCTCCACATCTTTCCCCACCACACCCTACCAGACTCCCACGGTCAGAAAAATCAAACCAAAAAACAGGCGTGCAACCATCATGCCTTTCCTTTTTCTTAGAGAATGGTATCAATACTTGCCCAGTTTACACCAGAAACCGGAGTCTCCTTAGTCCCCTTCTCCCTACTTGTCTCCCAGAAATACGTTACCCAGAATCTTGCTAGTTCTTTTACATGTTTCTTTCCTGTTGTCTTCATCCCCATTTTGTGTGTGTGTGTGTGTGTGTGTGTCCGCGCTCAGTCGTGCCAGACTCTGCGACCCCATGGACTGTAGCCCACTAGCTTCCTCTGTCCATGGGATTTCCCAAGCAAGAATACTGGAGTGGGTTGCCATTCCCTTCTTTGGGGGATCTTCCTGACCCAGGGATCAAACCCAGGTCTCTTGCATTGGCAGGCAGATTCTATACCACTGAGCCACCAGGGAAGCCCCCTTCATCCCCACTGTTACCACCCTATTCCGTTCCGTCATCACATTCCTGCCTTTTCTATGGTAGGAGTCCTGCTCTGGCCCTCCTCCCCTCTCCCCTGTCTGGTCCATTGCTCTGCAGCCAGCATGAGTAATTTTTCTAAGATGCAAACCTGCTCTCTCAGTTTAAACCATTCAGAGAGCTCGTTCATCACTACAGGATAAAAATCCACCAACCTGAGTTTAGCTTACTAGGCCCAGTCTGCCTTATCTGCCTTACTGCCCTCTTTCAATTCCTTGAATTGAAACAATCTCTTTTGCTCTTAAATAGGCTATTCCCTCCTGCGTCCATCACTCTTCCTTTTTGACTAGATATCTTCCATTCAGGCTTCAGCCTGAGTATCATCTTCCTAATTCCCCAGGATACCTCTACCAGAGGCCAGCGTGGCTTTTCCTGTAAGACCCGCTATCCTGCATTTTTGAGGTCCGTGGTCTCACCTGGAATGTGAGTGATGGCTGGGGCCGTGAGAGATTTTTTCAAGATTATAAAACCTGGCATGGATACTCCATGTCCACCTGTTGAATGAATAAAGGGAATAAGCTGTTCTATCATGAGGATAGAGCTACTTTGAATTCATTCTGCCTTTTGAAAATAAATTGAATTCCCCCTTGTTTCTGATTTTGAATGCAGGTTGGGAGAGCCGACGGCGACTGCGGGAGTAGGCCCAGCTGTGTGCTGCCCAGCATGGACGGCTACAGGGTCCTGAGAGTCATCGGGGAGGGCTCCTTCGGCAGAGCCCTTTTGGTTCAGCAGGAGAGCAGTAATCGGATGTTTGCCATGAAGGAAATAAGGCTTCCCAAGGTCACTGCTAAAGCAGTTAGCTCATGTTGAAAGTGTACATGTTGTTTGTATCGGAAAGCAAGTTCTTGAAATTTAACATGGGATCGTTCTTTTGCGCGAAAGATTTAACAGGTTTATTCACTAGCTTTACAGGGTCTTGATCGGTCTTCTGTGCTTCTGCTTCTGCTCAGTCGCTTCAGTTGTGTCTGATTCTGTGACCCCAGGGACTGTAGCCCACCAGGCTTCTCTGTCCATGGGATTCTCCAGGCAAGAATACTGGAGTGGGTTACTATGGCCCCCTCCAGGGAATTCCCCACCAAGGAAGCTCCTATGGTTGATGGCATACTGCCCCTAAGCATAAGTCAGCTTATGCTTCAGTTCAGTTCAGTTCCATCACTCAGTTCAGTTCAGTCACTCAGTCGTGTCCGACTCTTTGCGACCCCATGAACTGCAGCACGCCAGGCCTCCTTGTCCATCACCATCTCCCGGAGTTCACTCAGACTCAGGTCCATTGAGTCAGTGATGCCATCCAGCCATCTCATCCTCTGTCGTCCCCTTCTCCTCCTGCCCCCAATCCCTCTGTGCTTAGGTTAATGTTAAAACTAGTTTACATTCTATACTCGTAAAGGTGTAAGAGGTCAGCTTAAGCAGGCAAAATACGTATAGCCATAGTTGAAAAATCCCCACGTGTTTCCCCATGGGATTTGATAAACTTAAGTTGGGTCAAAGTACAGTGCTCGCAAAGAGTCAGACACGACTGAGCGACTGAACTGAACTGAACTGAACAGCGCTATAAAATTATGCCTGAATGAAAGAGACACAGTTTCAACTGTGTCACATTAAAATATCATACAAACTACTATAATACTGTTTTACTGTCAGTTTTTAAATGACATACTACATTTACACTTCTTTAAACCTTCTTCTAGTCTTTGTCTGACACACGGATTTCTAGGAAGGAGGCTGTTCTGTTAGCCAAAATGAAACACCCCAATATTGTTGCCTTTAAAGAATCATTTGAAGGTAAATATGAATTTCCCCCAATACATGCATTTCTGAATTTCATTCAGAATTCACGACCACTGGGACTTTCCTAAGAGTCTTTAATTTGTTGCAGCTGAAGGACATCTGTACATTGTAATGGAATATTGTGATGGAGGGGACCTAATGCAGAAGATAAAACATCAGAAAGGGAAGTTGTTTCCTGAAGATATGGTAAGAGACTAACTTACATAAGTCTCCCTCAAGGTTTGTTTGTTTTAATTCTTTTTTTCTTTTTGGCCATACCAGGTAGCATGAAAGTGAAAGTTGCTCAGTCGTGTCCAGCTCTTTTCCCTTCTCCAGGGGAATCTTCCCAACCCAGGGATCGAACCCAGGTTTCCCACGTTGCAGGCAGATTCTTTACCAGCTTAGCCAGCAGGGAAGCCCACCAGGCAGCATACAGGATCTTAGTTCCCTGACCAGGGATCAAGCTCATGTGCCCTGCAGTGGGGGCAGAGTCTTAACCACTGAACCACCAGGGAAGTCCCCAGGTTTCCCTCAAGGTTTAGAAGCAACTTTTCTCATAAAATTTGAATAAGTTAAAAACATTGCTGTCTGTGGTTACCTAGCACATCAGTTAGTAATGACTGTGTATCCATGATGTTCGTTAGTGTATTGTCAGGATGTGACTGCCTGAGATGTTTTTAAGAGGTAAAGTAAGTATAGGCTTATGAAATATCAAAGAATAACCATTTCTGTGTTTAGAATTTCACAGTTGTCTTACCCATCATATTTTGTACTAGATATTTAAAATTTTTACTTTTTGTATTGAAATTTTAGAAGGCACATGGATTTCTTTTGTAATTCTCCATCATCTGAAGGATGAAACCTGCATTTCTGGTTTTCAGGAGTCCCTATTCTTCGTCTCTTTTCTTTCACAGTTTAGCATATTCTCTTTAAATGCTTAGTGCCTTTTTAGTGGAAAGTTGCATATTAAATATTATTGGAATGAATTGACCAAGGAAAATATTTAAATAAATAGCTTTACTGGGGCTAAGTTTGATATAGGGTATAACATGTTTTAAGAGTATATTAGTATAAATATTTTTCATTTAGAAGTTGTGTTGTTAAGAATATGGGTTCCATTGTAGGAGGCCAGCCTTGGCTTCCAAAGATTGTTGGAAATATAATGAAATATTTTAATGTTAATATCTGAATATTCTGAAAAAGGGAATGAAATCTGATGTAATGATTACACTATAAGAAGTTATAGCATATTCATTTTAAGTGGTGAACTACTCTTATATGTGTATTTAAGAAATTTTTTATTTGGTTAAACACAAGAAAAATATAGTGGGAGTTTTATTAAAATAAACTGTTGGAAATTCCCTGGCTGTCCGATGGTTAGGACTCCACCCTTTCACTGCTGAGGACCCTGGTTCAATCCCTGGTCAGAGAACTAAGACCCTGCAAGCTGCACGGCAGGGCCAAATAAATAAATTGTTATTTGGATCATTCATGAGATGACACATTGGGATTGAGTCACAGCTTTTCTCAATTTCTCCAGACAGCAATGAATCTTACTTAGTTGAACTATGTAATTTTAAATTCTGTATTTACATTATGTAAAACCCAGGTCAGCTAAGGCCTAAAGATGATTCTTAAGAATATGGGGTTACCATGCCCTAGTTATTGCATTCTTGCATGCTTTTTTTTTTTTTTTCAGATACTTCATTGGTTTACACAGATGTGTCTTGGAGTAAATCACATTCACAAGAAACGTGTGTTACACAGAGACATCAAGTCCAAGGTAAATAGAATACATTTGGGGCCTAAAAAATAACTGAAAACTATTTCTTTCAATCCTTTTTCTGTTTTATTCTATTTTCTTTTGGGTGCATTTTAAACTTTAGAAATATTTCTTTTTTTGCCTGCACCCCGAGGGATGTGGTATCTTAGTTCCCCAACCATGGATTCAGCCCATGAGCCCTGCATTGGAAGCACTGATTCTTAACCCCTGGACTGCCAAGGAAGTCCAGAAATATTTCTTAATATAATATTCATGCTAGCACAATAAGGTACGACCTGAAAATGGGTCAGTAAATCTCTTTAGTAGTGTATGTTAATATGTTCCAGCTCTCTTAGAGGCTACTTCCTAAGACCATGTATTCTCAGATGGAAAATGATTGAGACTGGAGCCTGCCATCTGGAGTTACCCTGAACAGGCTCCCTGCCTGGTTGATCAGGGTCTGCTGATAACGGTATGACGCTTGCCTTAGATTTCTAAGCAGTCATCCTAAATTCCCAAGCAGAGGAGTGTCGCTGTCCAGAGGATGTCTCATTGTTTTGTGTTCCATTCGGAGACTCGGCTGTCAGTGTTTCTACATATAATCTCCACCATCAGCAGGCTTTGAAAGACAGCTTCTCTTGGAGCTCTCTGCCTTATGTTTGAAATATGGCAGATGTGATCTGAGCTCTTCTTTTTCAATGCAGAATGTCTTCCTCACCCAAGACGGAAAAGTAAAACTGGGTGATTTTGGATCTGCCCGTCTTCTCTCGAGGTATGTGTGTGTCTTTGTCTTGTGTAGTAGTGACTGTTGCCAAAACATCATTATTCAGAAATGCTCTGTAATCGTTCTGTACCTTTTTATGGTTTTAGCCCCATGGCGTTTGCTTGTACATACGTGGGAACACCTTATTATGTGCCCCCAGAAATTTGGGAAAACATGCCTTATAACAATAAAAGGTAAGTGATGTATGTAGTTGCTGAAGAGGTGACTGTTTGGTGCTAGTATTGCAGCCTATAGATGAAGTCTGGTTGTTAAAAGAAAGCAGTGTAGAATTGAAGTTCCCAGGCCTCTAGGTGAAAGTCATAAATTTTCCAGCTGTTTTCATCAGAGCTGAGAGGAGCTACATGTAAATGCTGAAAAAAAAGTTAATCATTTCTGGGGATAGTATGAATTATATTACTGCTTCTCTTATTTTGCTGCTCTTGACTTTAAAAATCCTGAAGCTCAGGTCGTAGCCATACCAGTTAAATATGAATGTCTGGAAGTGGGAACCAGGTATCAGTCATTTTCCAGGATCACCAAGTAATTCCTACATGCAGCAAAATTTGGGAACCAAATGTCATTGAGGTGACATGTAAAGGGCTAGATAATAAGCACTTGACTGATAGGTTCGTTGATCATGGGAAGATAGTATGAAGTCCTTATAATTTAAAATGTGATTTTTTTTCTGAATGCAAGTAAAATGTGCTCATTGATGGACTGGATGTGCAGTGGGTGGGTTGGAAATGTAGAGATATACAAGAAAGGACATGGTGATCACCCAGTTTTACAGAAACTATTGATAACATTTTGGGTTTTTTCCCCATCCATCCTCTTTTTTCCCTAAACTTAGTTTATATACTCTATATAATTTAGTATCCTATTTTTTCACTTTGCATTATATCATATTCATTTTACCCTGTATTTATACTCTTCATGATTATTGTTAATGATTGCATAATATTTTAATATATGGCTCTTCCAAAATTTATTTCACATTCCTCTGTTGTTGGCTTTTTGATGTGGTTCTAGTTTTCAGTGTCCTAAATTCCTACAGACTCTGAATTACTATGCCTTTTAATACATAAAAGTGTCACATTCTTGGCATGAATTCCTAGAAGTAGAAACACCTAAAGGCTTTTGTTACCTCCTGCCAAGTTGCTTTCTAAAAAGGGTATGGCAGTCCATACTATGGGCTTTCCCAGGTGTCTCAGTGGTAAAGAATCCACCTGCCCATACAGAAAATGTGGGTGTGATCCCCGGGTTGTGCAAGATTCCCTGGAGAAGGAAATGGCAGCTTGCCTGGAGAATCCCATGGACAGAGGAGCCTGGCGGGCTGCAGTCCATGGGGTTGCAAAAGAGTCGGACACAACTTAGCAACTAAAAACGAGAGCAACGCTCCATACTAAACAGACTCCTATAAGGTGATGTTGACTGAACTGGAGACAGAACAGCTATGAAGGAACTTCCTGGGATAATTGGGGAAACCTGAGTTTGAACAAAATACTAGATAATAGTATTGAATTAAGGTTCGATTCAACAGGGATCGAGCTCAACATCCAGAAAACGAAGATCATGGCATCTGGTCCCATCACTTCATGGGAAATAGATGGGGAAACAGTAGAAACAGTGTCAGACTTTATTTTGGGGGGCTCCAAAATCACTGCAGATGGTGACTGCAGCCATGAAATTAAAAGACGCTTACTCTTGGAAGAAAAGTTATGACCAACCTAGATAGTATATTCAAAAGCAGAGACATTACTTTGCCGACTAAGGTCCGTCTAGTCAAGGCTATGGTTTTTCCTGTGGTCATGTATGGATGTGAGAGTTGGACTGTGAAGAAGGCTGAACGCCAAAGAATTGCTTTTGAACTGTGATGTTGGAGAAGACTCTTGAGAGTCCCTTGGACTGCAAGGAGATCCAACCAGTCCATTCTGAAGGAGATCAGCCCTGGGATTTCTTTGGAAGGAGTGATGCTAAAGCTGAAACTCCAGTACTTTGGCCACCTCATGCGAAGAGTTGACTCATTGGAAAAGACTCTGATGCTGGGAGGGATTGGGGACAGGAGGAGAAGGGGACGACAGAGGATGAGATGGCTGGATGGCATCACTGACTTGATGGACGTGAGTCTGAGTGAACTCCGGGAGATGGTGATGGACAGGGAGGCCTGGCGTGCTGCGATTCATGGGGTCGCAAAGAGTCAGACACGACTGAGCGACTGAGCTGAACTGAGCTGAAGGTTCGATTTCTTGGATGTGATGATGGTACTGTATTCATGCAGGAGAGTGTCCTTGCTCTTAGGCTGTGTATGCTGATATGCTTAGGGGTGAAGTGTTTGACATCTGAAACCTTTCTTTCAGAGGTTCAGATGTAGACAGAAGAGGGGCCAGCAGGGAGATGCTAATGACTGAGGATATTAAGAAGGAGCGTTTGGGCCTTTAAAACTTTTCTGTAGGTTTCAAGCTTTGAAAAATTAAAAGTTGGGGGAAATAATTGGTTTAAAAAAAAACCTTGTTAAAATGAAAAGGCTATCATCTAGAAAAAGTCTGGAGGATGACAACTAAGTGGTGAGAATGATGGAGGAAAGTGGAGGTGTTGAGTCTGAAGAAGGGTGGGCGTGTAGGGCAAAGTGTAGAACTCAGCTGAGCTCTGAAGAGCTTTTGTGGAAGAATAAGAATGCGCCCCCTAGAGGCAGCCAGGGGAAACACTGAGCTGTCAATCAGGAGTGAAGTGAAGTCGCTCAGTTATGTCCGACTCTTTGCGACCCTTGGGCTGTAGCCCACCAGGCTCCTCCGTCCATGGGATTCTCCAGGCAAGAATACTGGAGTGGGTTGCCATTTCCTTCTCCAGGGGATCTTCCCAACCCAGGGATCAAAGCGGGGTCACCCACATTGCAGGCAGACGCTTTAACCTCTGCACCACCAGGGAAGCAAAGGCCTGGTGAGCCCAGAGGGTCTGGAGGCTGTACAGGATGACTTCTAAAGCCTTTCTTTCAACTATGGTAATCTGAGTTCACGGATATTCCTCTTACCCCAAGTACTACTGAAGTGATACCTAAACCACTGGATTTGGAGGGGCAGGGTTTGGGCAGCAGGGAGTTTTTCTGTGAACATCACTGTGAGTAAGTGGTCTAAGTGTTCGATCAAACTTGCTGCATATTTTATTTCAGTAACTAAGAAGTCCTTATGATATCTGTTCTTATTAAAGGTAGGGTAATTTTTCATTTTGGAGTATTAGAAAATACATATATTTTGTGTGATAACTCATAACCCACTCATTACATTGCTTCTTTTGCTTCCAGTGACATCTGGTCCTTGGGATGCATTCTCTATGAACTTTGTACCCTTAAGCATCCAGTAAGTGTGGCATGCAGCATGGAAAAGGCAGCGTTTGGTTATGCTGGGCTAAGTCCTTTTTCATGTCTTCACTTGTATGTATTAGTAGGGTGATACACCCCCAAGGCAGAATGCCATCATGTTCTCACATAAGTGATGCTAAGGCTGAAACCTGATGTTAATTGCAGTATGTTTATTATACAGGGAAAACTTTTAAAATGTTATTCTGGTGTGTCATTTTATATCCCACTCTATTACTTGTCAAACCATAATAACTACCTTGATGACATGCAAGGTAAAAAGGATTTTGCAGCAGAAGTTTAAAATGGGAAAAGTCTAAAGTGCATTTTGTCAGGGAGCAGACCTGGGGATTTTTGAGGAGGAGGGAAGTGAAGAAACGTTGCAGTTACTGTTAGCCCTAGGGTCATTTGAATTTTTAAAAGCCCGTAAGTATGTATTATTGATGCTTTGATTTTTAAAATATATTAAAAATGTGTATCTGCAAAAGTACTGATTTGAGTAATAAAGCACCCACGCGGGGACTGATGGTAAGACTTCCTCAAGATGCGAGCATCTTTAACTATTTATGTTTACCTTTTTCCTGAACAACCATAAGATTTTAGAATAGTACAGGGGTAGGGGTGGGGGAGTTTGGGACTAGCAGATGCAAACTACTATATTTGCATTAAACAACAAGGTCCTGCTATATAGCATGGGGAACTATATTCAGTATCCTGTGATAAAACCATAATGGTGCTGGTGCTAAGTTGCTTCAGTCATGCCGGACTCTGTGCAGCCCCACTGACTGCAGCCCACCAGGCTCCTCTGTCCATGGGATTCTCCAGGCAAGAATACTGGAGTGGCTTGCCATAATGGAAAATAGTATAAAAAGGAATGTATACACATGTATAACTGAATTACTTTGCTATATAGCAGCAGTTAACACCATGTAAATCAACTATACTTCAATAAAATACAATTTTTGAAAGTACTAACAAAAGTATGATTAACAACAACAAAAAATCAGGATAGTACCCTAACAACACATCTAGAAAGAAAAAAAATTTTTTAATTAAAATAATTCATATGAATTCAGTTCAGCTGGTATTTTCTTATTTCCATTCTCTTTCCCAGTATCTGCTTTTACAGTTCAATTTTGCTTTTTAGTTTCAGGCAAATAGTTGGAAAAGTCTTATCCTTAAAATATGTCAGGGGTCCATGAACCCACTGCCATCCCATTATTCCTATGAGCTGCAGCATCTGATCAAGCAGATATTTAAAAAGAATCCCTCCCATCGTCCTTCAGCTACAACACTTCTCTCTAGAGGCTCTTTAGCTCGGCTTATCCAGAAGTGCCTACCCCCAGAGGTACAGTGTGTGTGGAACTGACTGTGAACAGTTTTCAAGTGTTTGTTTTCTTTTAAACAGAATTACATGTTACACATGCTCATAACAATTCAAATAATGCAGATGTGATTAAAAAAACTAAAAGCTTGAAGCTTCCTTTCCCTCTTCTTTTCACAATGCTATTCCTCAAATATAATCATGGATATAATTTGCATTATCCCTCCAGATCTTCCTGGACCTGGATTTTTAAAATGGCATTTTTCCTTTTCAACTTTATTACTGTGGGGAAGAACATTGATAATTGAATGACATTATGGTGGTGTCTAAAGAAAATCATCTTTCATGTCTTTAAATTCTCTGCTTTAAATTTTCAGATCATCACAGAATATGGTGAACAGGTGTTAGAAGAAACCAAAAAATCTATGCATAGTACACCAAGAAAAAAGGGTAAGAATTTTGAAAAGCTTATTTTAAGTGTTCATTTAAAAATATAGTCTAACAAAAAGGAAAAAATATAATTTCAAGTTATTAGAGATGATTTTCAGAGATACTCCTCACATCAAAATTTTCTAGTTGTTCCTTCAGACATAAATCCAAACTGAATCTTACACATTTAGTTTGCCAGGGATCAAAAAAGAAGCCTAGTTTGAAGATTGTAGTGATGTAAAAGTTGTTCTCTGCTTCATTATTAGACCTGTATTTAGTTTGTTTTGGGTCAGATAGAAGGCTTCTGTGGGCTCACCTAGGAATCTAACCATGAAAATATAACAGGAAATGTTATCCCTAAGATCTTATAAACAATTTTTTTTAATGAAGTCATTTTGAAAGTTGGAACTGCCCACATTACAACTGCATAAAATTTCCATACACGTATAGTCAATCCTGAGCAAATTTCACATGTAATTTATTGTCTCTTGGAAGTTGTCATCTCTATTTTCAAAGTTATTTTTGTTCCTTTTCCTTTGACATCAGTGACTCAGATCTTCCATCTGAAGAAATCTAACAATGACCAGAATAAGAGAGAAGAGTTAAGATGAGTGAAAGACCACCCACTGTAGGGAGATGTTGTAAAACCTCCTTTATTAGTGCCTCTTATCTTAGTGTTCTATACCATAAAAAAAAACATTTTTATTTATTTTTTAAGTTTTTTTTTTTAAGTGTAGTTGATTTACTGTGTCCTGTTGGTTTCAACAGAAACTTTTCTAAACTATACTGTTTTCTTAAAGTTAAATTTTAAATGTTCCTTTGGTAAGAACGTAAATCCTCCAGTCTTACAATTCAGCCTTTTCTCCTTTATGTAAGAGGTAGCCACTTACCTTTGCTTCAGCAGGTTGTTTTAGTGTTTATTTTATTTTACGTACCGTTTCATAACTTCGGTTCACATCCCAGGGGATGTGGGAAATTAGTTTTAAAATACTGGGCAACAGAAACACCAAAAACAGTCTAAGAAAAGTTTCAAGATAGTGTAGTTTCAAGATAGGAAAGTGTAGTCTTACAATTTCTAAAAACAAGAGTAAGCCAGTGGGGAGGGCCACCATGTCCAGAGCACGAGTCGGGTGGCATCTCCATCGAGAATGCAGACAGTGAGACGTCAGAACAATGAAGGCTGGCTGAGGGCAGGGACCGTGTCAAATGTGCTCCCTCTTGTAGCCTCAGTGCCATCATCACAGATGCTCAGTAGCAATTGCTTAAAATGCTGAATGAATGGGGAAAGACGGACCCCAGGCTCTGGCAGCAGAAAATCAGGCAAGAGCCATCCTCACCCAAGGGGTGGGTTGCCGGGGTTTTCCCTGACTGCTGCTGGCTCCTCGTCAGGGAATAAGCAGCTGGCTTTGGAAGGGTTAGCTATTCCACCTGCTATTATAGCTGTCAGGAAAATCACAGTCAGGTAGCTCTTGGGCTGAAGATGATAATAACCTTTCGAGTATGTAGAGTGTCTTACCTCCTAAAGCCTAAATGGGTTGGCATAAATGAATTAGAGATGTCTTAATGTTGAGATGTTCACAGTCAGAATAAAGCAACAGAAATAATCTCTAACAGCTGAGGTGTGTTATTAGGTGATTAAAGCTTGATATCACTATACAGGCTAATGCTTCGGTTCTTTGACTTTAAAAACTTCCTTTTGTCTCTCAAGCTTTATGCAGATCACATTAGAAGCCTTTTTTGTGTTTTCTTTTTACCTTCTATTTTCTCTTTGAGCAGATCCCAGCAGAACCAGAATAACTTTGGGAAATGAAGCAAGCACAGTGGTAAGTGCTTTAAAGGTAAATTTCCTGGGACTTTCCTGGCAGTCCAGGGCCTTCTAATGCAGGGGATGTGGGTTCAATCCCTGGCCTGGGAGCAAAGATCCCACATGCCTGTGGCCAAAAAGCTAAAACATAAAACAAAAGCAAAATTGTAACAAACTCAATAAAGACTAAAAATGGTCCACATAAAAAAAAAATCTATAAAAAAAGTTAAATTTCTGAAATCATCTCCTGGGGTACCTGGCATCATTGGGTGCTGTGAGATATTTGGAAGTCTGTTGCCTGGTCCCTAGGTTCAGGGGTTTTTTGTCTTTGGGCCTGTGAAGTAGTTGATGACTGTCTTCTGTGCTGCCAACCAAGCCACTTTAGACCAGCATTTATTTTATTTTGTTTTGTCATTTCTAATCATTGATGACAAGTGGTTTCAATCTAGATGTGAACAACTTAGCTCTGCTTACAGACATGAAAGTCTTGTTTTAGCCGTGGTTGGTTGGTTTCCTTGTGGTAAAATTTATATAACATACAACTTATCATTTCAGCCATTTTAAGCATAGAATTCAATGACATTAATTACATTCACAATACTTTTTCGTTATCCCAAACAGCAACCCAATGAACAGTAACCATCCATTCCTCCCTACCCCGACTCCCACCCCAGGCCCTGATAACCTCTTTTCTGCTTTCTGTCTCTATGAAAGAAACATTATTTGCTTATTCTAGATATTTCAGGTAAGTGGAATCACACAATATTTGTCCTTTTGTATCTGGCCTCTTTTGTTTAGCTTAATATTTTTAAGGTTCATGCGTGTTACAGCATATATCAGAATTTCCTTCCTTTTTATGACTATATAATATGTAGATGGCTAATGTAATCTGCGAAGGATTGAAGGCAGAAAGAGAAGAAGGCAACAGGATGAGATGGTTGGATGGCATCACCAATGCAATGGACATAAACTTGGGCAAACTCTGGGAGATGGTGAGGGACAGGGAAGCCTGGCCTGCTGCAGTCCATGTGGTCACGTGGAGTCATACATGACCTGGTGACTGAACAACAACAATATGGTCTTGACATTTTTCTGTTCAAAAACTTTTAGTGCCTCCCCATTCTCCCTGATAGCTCAATTAGTAAAGACTCTTCCTGCAATGCAGGAGACCCCGGTTCGATTCCTGAGTTGGGAAGATCCGCTGGAGAAGGGATAGGCTACCTACTTCAGTATTCTTGGGCTTCCTTTGTGACTCAGCTGGTAAAGAATCTGCCTGCAATGCAGGAAACCTGGGTTTAATCCCTGGGTTGGGAAGATCCCTGGATAAGGGAACAGCTACCCACTCCAGTATTCTGGCCTGGAGAATTCCATGGACTGTATAGTCCATGGGGTCGCAAAGAGTCCAGCATGACTGAGTGACTTTCACTTCACTCACTATTATCCCATGAACTGAGTGGACATTTTTTAGCCTAGTTTTCAAGGTCCTGTTCATCTTGTTTGGCCTTAGGCATCTGTGCCCTTTTACATGTTAGCTGCAGTTAAGTCATGAATAGTAACAGCCAATCCACTTCTAGTTGCCAGTAACTAGATGTCCTACTCCAGTAACTCATGTCCTATTGATAGTTTTTTCTTTCTTAATCATTTGATCCACCTTTTTTAACTCCCAAAGGAAAAGATGTAGTAACAACAAGCAATTCTGTTTATGGTATATAGTAGTAACTAAACTTGTAAATTTTTGAATGAACCTTAGGTTGTAAATAAATAACCCCATACCCCTTTATATTGCTACAAATGGACTCTATTCTGCCCCTATGTTTTTTTATTTGCATAGTATCTGTTTATTTCCAGCTTTACTGAGGCCTAATTTATATGCAATAAAAGTTACTCATTTTTAGCATGCAATTTGATGAATTTTTGTGATTGTATGTGGTCATGTAACCACCACCACAATCAAGATGTAGAAATCCGATCCCCCCAGATGAAAATGCATTTAATGCACCTAACTTACCAAACTTCCTAACTTAGCTTAATCTACCTTACATGTGCTCAGAACACTTCCATTAGCCTCTGCTGCTGCTGCTGCTGCTGCTGCTGCTAAGTCGCTTCAGTCGGTCTGACTCTGTGTGACCCATAGATGGCAGCCCAACAGGCTCCCCCCGTCCCTGGGATTCTCCAGGCAAGAACACTGGAGTGGGTTGCCATTTCCTTCTCCAATGCATGAAAGTGAAAAGTGAAAGTGAAGTTGCTCAGTCGTGTCCGACTCTTTGCGACCCCATGGACTGCAGCCTACCAGGCTCCTCCGTGCATGGGATTTTCCAGGCAAGAGTACTTCCATCCATTAGCCTCTAGTTGGGCAAAATCATCTAACACAAAGCCTATTTTATAATAAAGTGCTGACTAAGCCTCTTGATGAAAGTGAAAGTGGAGAGTGAAAAAGTTGGCTTAAAGCTAAACGTTCAGAAAACGAAGATCATGGCTTCTGGTCCCATCACTTCATGGGAAATAGATGGGGAAACAGTGGAAACAGTGTAAGACTTTATTTTTGGGGGGCTCCAAAATCACTGCAGATGGTGACTGCAGCCATGAAATTAAAATACGCTTACTCCTTGGAAGAAAAGTTATGACCAACCTAGACAGTATATTCAAAAGCAGAGACATTACTTTGCCAACAAAGGTCCGTCTAGTCAAGGCTATGGTTTTTCCAGTGGTCATGTATGGATGTGAGAGTTGGACTGTGAAGAAGGCTGAGCACCGAAGAATTGATGCTTTTGAACTGTGGTGTTGGAGAAGACTCTTGAGAGTCACTTGGACTGCAAGGAGATCCAACCAGTCCATTCTGAAGGAGATCAGCCCTGGGATTTCTTTGGAAGGAATGATGCTAAAGCTGAAACTCCAGTACTTTGGCCACCTCATGGGAAGAGTTGACTCATTGGAAAAGACTCTGATGCTGGGAGGGATTGGGGGCAGGAGGAGAAGGGGACGACAGAGGATGAGATGGCTGGATGGCATCACTGACTCGATGGATGTGAGTCTGAGTGAACTCCGGGAGTTGGTGATGGACAGGGAGGCCTGGCGTGCTGTGATTCATGGGGTCGCGAAGAGTCGGACACGACTGAGCAACTGAACTGAACTGAACTGATGTCGTGTCAACATGAGATAGTCATGTTGAATTTTGAATTCAGCATGAACTGAATTGAAGAATGAACTGAAAGTGAAAATCAGAGGCTGTCTGGGTGCAGAATGGCTGTAAGTGTATTGTCTGCTGTTTACTCTGTGATCACACGGCTGAGTGGGAGCTTCAGCTCTCTGCCAGCATCACAAGAGGGTATCATATGGCATATTGCTAACCTGGGAAAAGATCAACATTCATAATTTGACATACAGTTTCTGCTGAGTGTTTGTCATTTTGACACCATTATAAAGTGAAAAAAATAATAAATTAGACCATCATAAGTCAAGGACCATCTGTAAAGTAATTTTATGTGTACATACATGCTCAGTCGCTCAGTCATGTCCAACTCTTTGCAATCCTATGGACTGTAGCCTGCCAGGCTCCTCTGCCCATGGGATTCTCCAGGCAAGAATACTGGAGTGGGTTGGTTGCCATGCCCTCCTCCAGGGGATTTTCCTGACCCATGGATTAGGGGATCTTCCTGATCCAGGGATTGAACCCACATCTCCTGCATTGCAGGCAGATTCTTTACAGCTGAGCCAAATCCCCAAAGTAACTTTATAAAATATTTCATTTTGGTATTTCCATCCTGAGAAGCCCAGTATAGCAAATCATACTGAAAATTTTCATTGCTTGTTTTCTCTATAAAGACCTCTCAAATATTTGTCATTTTTATATATCTTCTTCATATTTGCAATGACTGATATTAATGGCTAGTAAGGTATATGACAATATACATATATGTATGCCTATGTATGTGCACATATATGGTTTTTAATATACACACAGATAATATATGATGTTATGGCTCTTAATGTACATATGTGTATGAGGTTCTATGGTTGTTAATGTTTTATTCGTTTATTTAAAGTTTAAGTAGCTGTTTACCTCTACTTGTTTACCTTTTTTTGGTAACAATTCAAGAATATCTTAATCTTTATTTTAAATTTCTTTTAAAGCAAAGGGAAGAACCAGGTGGAAAGTGTAGCCACACTGACTTAGAAAGCATTAATAAAAATTTGGTTGAAAGTGCGCTGAGGAGAGTAAACAGAGAGGAGAAAGGTAAGTTATTCAAGTTCTAATCACTGTATAGGTGGGACACTGGGGATATAGAAGGAATACCAGTTTCTGCCTTACTAGGTCAGAGATATCATAAGCAAGTAGACAGGCATATTTATATTTGCCTATTCAGTAATTTGGGCTTCCCTGGTGGCTCAGAGGTTAAAGCGTCTGCCTGGAACGCGGGAGACCCGGGTTTGATCCCTGAGTTGGGAAGATTCCCTGAAGAAGGAAATGGCAACCCACTCCAGTACTCTTGCCTGGAGAATCCCATGGAGGGAGGAGCCTGGTAGGCTACAATCCATGGGGTTGCAAAGAGTCGGATACGACTGAGTGACTTTACTTACTTACTGTCCAGTAATTTATTTAATGTTACAGAGATATTTTATTTACCTATTAAAAGATAAAATTATATTTACTAATAAGAGCCTTCAGAAAAAAGTATTAATAATGTTTGTCGTGCTCTTTGCCATAAAAAGCACAGCATACAGGGACTTACCTGGTGGTCCAGGGGTTAAGACTTCTAAGGCAGGTGGCACAGGTTCTATCCCTGGTCAGGGAATGAAGGTCCCACATGCTGTGGGGTACAGCCAAAAAATGTTTGAAAAAGTACAGCGTACAGTGTGTACCTGTAAGTTGTCTTGGGCCTTTATTCTCATATATTGTGTAATATGTGAGTATATACATAATATTTTTTAAAATTCACTTTAATGATTAGCTTTACCTTTCCATTTGGATTTTTTCATTCCCTTTACTACTTAAGAGTCGGACACGACTGAGCGACTGAACTGAACTTAGACTTGGAAGAGTGTTAGATCCGAATTTGAAAGAGAAAAGAAGCACTTCTCTAGTGTTGTTAGAGAAATTGTGTGTGTATATAGACGAATAAGTAGAAGAATGTGCTCAGCAATTCTTCTTTACACTTTAAAAGCCAGTTCACCAGGTCCTCTCAGACGGCAGTGGGAGAAAAATGTACCCAGTACAGCTCTTAGAGCTTTGGAAAACTCACCCATACTCACCTCCAGTTTAACGGCAGAAGATGACAGAGGTGAGTAGTCAGGTTGAATCCTATTATTTTATCATAGAACATTCTCTAATCATTGTTTATTGAGCTAGAGTTGTGTTTTTTTAATGTCCCTCTTTGAAGGTATTTGGTGTCACACAGGAGAGCACGTGTATTTCACTTATCCAGGCAAGTGAAATAGGTTTATGTAGAGAGTTTCACTTGAAATATGGGGCTTTAATATAATCTAGAAGATATTATATGCTGGAAATCTTTTTTCACTTGACACGAATTTTTTTGTCTTTTCCCAACTAGGTGGTTCTGTAATAAAGTACAGTGAAAACAATACCCGTAAGCAGTGGCTCAAGGAGACCCCTGAAACCCTGTTGAACATCCTTAAGAATGCTGACCTCAGCTTGGCCTTTCAAACATACACAATATATAGACCAGGTGATTCATGTCTGTTACATAATTGTGTAAACCCTTTGATTTACAGAAGTTACCATCTTAGCCACTTTTAAGTGTACAGTTCGGGAGCATGGAGTACATTCACACTGTCCAGCCCTCACCACGGTCCATCTCCAGAATTTTTCCAAAACGGACAGTCTGTACCCATTAGATAATCCTCTGTACCCATAAGATGACTCCCTGTTCCCCACTCCCAGAAACCCTTCAATCTTAAAGTCATAAAATATTTCGGAGCACTGTCTTTTTTAGTTTCCTTGACTCTTTTCTAGCCAGTCTGAGGGCGTAATTAAAATTTCCTATAGTGCTTCATTCCTTCTGTTTGCTCATTTGTTTGCCTGTTTTCTTGTTTTAATATTTCTATTTATTTTATTTGGTTGTGCCAAGTCTTACTTGTGGCATGTGGAATCTAGTTCTCCCATCAGGGATCGAACCCAGGCCCCCTGCTTTGGAAACATGGATTCTTAGCCACTGGACCATCAGGGGAGTCCGTTTGCTTATTTTAATAATCACGTAGCCACTTTGAGGGTGGTCCGTTTTTATCATGCAGATATACTCCACTTTCTGGCTCTGCAGTTCAGACTTCATCCTGGTAAACTGAGGAACTTCAAGATTTCTTTGGCTCTGTACTTGATTGTTATATTGAATTAGAACACAGAAAAAGGTGAACAATTAGGATTTAATTTTTTTTTATTGTTTCAACAGACATTTTCACTACAGTTATACAGCATGACGTTTTATGATACTATCCTTAGCAATCTAGGCCAAAGGACTACATTAAGGGTGTGTATGTGGGGGGTGCGTGTGTGTGTAATTTTCACAATGCAGTTACTAAAGCCATCTTGCTTGGTTTAAGATCTAAGATAAATTGTGCCAAGTACAGCATGTCACGGTGTGGCAAGTCTCAACTCGATATTATAACAGATTCCCTTTACTGTTTACTTGGTCAGTGTTTATTGAGTGCCTAACATATACTAGGTTAAGATTTAAGATTTAAAAAAAAAAAAAAAAAAAGAATATAGTTCCTTCCCTGAGAGAGTTTGGAATTTGGGGGACCAGCAAACAAGCAGAGCATTGCAGAGCTGTGTCACATGTTCTGATAGAGCTGTGTGAAGACAGTGATGGGCCCGAAGGGGAGGTGGGTGCCTGGGAGGCAGGCGGTAAGCAAGGCTAATGATTGCCCTTTTATTTTATTTTGTTGGCATGCGGGCTCTTAGTTCCCTGACTAGGGACTGGACCCTGGAAAGTCTTAAGCACTGAATGTTTAGGGAATTCCCAATGACTGACTTTCATTTTAGCAGTATAGGTCCCAGATTTTGTCTCTGGTCCATGAAGTTTTTGTCATTTCAGGAAAGTTACTATATAAAAAAGGCATTACAGCTCTATTGTGAAAGGATTTTTATAAAGACTGAACCCGTATTTTTATGTTAGGTTATTGTTTTATAAGTAGAACCCTGAAAGTAATTATAATACCATCTGGAAAAAATTTTTTATAGTGTGCATGTGCCCTTAACTGCCTAATTTTATTCCCCTCCATTGGGAAGACTTGAGGGAGAGGGAAGAGCTCAAAGGAAAAACAGTCAACTGTTATCCAGTTGTCCAAAGACAACTTTTAATGCTTTAATACGGGTTCATATCCTGGCTTCCGTGGTGACTTAGTGGTAAAGAACCCACCGGTCAATGTATGAGACTTGGGTTCGATCCCTGAGTTGGGAAAATTCCCTGGAGGAGGAAATGGCAACCCACTTCAGTATTCTTGCCTGGGAAATCCTATGGACTGAGGAGCCTGGCGGGCTGCAGTCCATGAGCTCACAGAGTCAGATCCAACTGAACACATATACACAGAAAACCTCAGAGCATGGCCTGCTCTCAATTAGCCAACAAACTTTTGGAGGAGTTTAATGCAGAAATATGCATGAAATAAATAAAGACAGCTTAACTTGGCATAATTTCTGTTAATATTCCTCTGAAGGCACAGAAGGATTCTTAAAAGGCCCCCTGTCTGAGGAAACAGAAGCATCGGACGATGTTGATGGAGGTTGGGATTCTGTCATTTTGGATCCAGAGAGACTTGAACCTGGACTGGATGAGGAGGATACGTACGTGAAGTACCCAGACAGTTGGCAGTGTGTGCGCGTGTTCATTTAGGTTGTACCATAATAATTCCTGGTTTAGTAGGAGTGGGTCATGTGACTTTACATCATAAATGAATGTTTACATCTTGATCATCTATCTGGCACAGGTAATGTGCTACAGTATTTTCCTAGAATTCTTGACTGAACTGTGTGTTTATAATCAGCTTGGACTTATTTTTTAGTAGACAAGATTTTATACTGAAACATTTAGAGAAACAATGATAGAAGGGAACCTTTGGAAGGCTAACCATTTTTTTTTTTTTCCTCTGTTCAGTTTCATTATGGAGTTCATTTTTCAAAAACGTCAGTATTGTTATGGTGGGATTCTGCTTTGATCCCATCAACAAATATTTACTGTGCTTCTTAAATGGAAGCTTAACATCCAAATTGTTTTTTCACAGGGACTTCGAGGAAGACGACAGTGCCGATTGGGTATCAGAACTGAAGCAGCGAACTGGCTGGCAAGGAGTATCTGATGGATAACGCCCAAGGAAATATTCATTAGTCACCCGGAGGGGATGTTTAACAGGAGGAATTGATATTTGAATAATACTTAACTCACGGGATACGTGTTTTCCTTTGGAAACAGAGTGAAGAGAGGCAAACTGAATATTTAAAATTATTCCTGGTTAGTAAGATAGGGTATAAAAAAACCTAGGTTTTTGAATTCAGAGGAGAACGCATAGCACAATGGGTCTGAGGTTTAGGCTTTGCAGTCAGAACAGATGTTGAATGCTACCACCTACTGCTTGCGTGGTTTTGAGAAATGACTTAACCTCTTTGAGCCTGAATTTCCTCAACTACAACATGAGGATAACAATGCCTAGCTCATATGGATGCTGACCTTAGACCATCACGACAGCCCATAGCATTATTTGCGTTGTTATGATTTCTGCTTTATTACCTTGTTATGATTTATTACTATGTAGCTCTTTTTATATCTCCTAAAACTATGAGGATCTAAATATATTTAATTATAACACCATAAAGTGTGTTTTTCTATAAGACCTATTTCTGGGTAGTCATTGATCATCTTCAGTGATCACCCGCTGTCATTAAATACAGCCCCTCACAGGATTACGAAAGAGCCCAGATCGGAGGATCAGCCGTGGGACGAGTAGGGTAAGGTACAGATCTGGCCAGTTGGTGGTCCCGTATACAAGAAAGGAATGGGGCCAAAGGTAAGGGGCCCATACAGGAAGTAGCAGGAAGCGAGTGTTGTAGAACTCATGCAGGGGGCAGGACCCCAACATGCATGGGTCACCATGACACGTGTGTTCTGGGGCCTGCCATTCCATGCTGTGATGCTTTAGTGAGGGGAGAAGACTGTACCAAAGAAACTGACTCTTTCCAGGGGCCCACATAGGCAGTCATGAGAATAGCATCAGCCTGGTATAGGGAACAGTGCTCGAGTCAACACAGGGGGAGAGAGTTGTGAGACTACAGTAGGATCATTAATAAAGATCTGCTGAAATGTGGGATACATATATCTTTTAAAGAGTTAAATGTATGTTTTTAATCTTAACGTACAAAAACTGGTATAGACCTCACCCTCCCACCCCCTCCATTATTTATACTCATTTAGTTGTCCTTGGTCTACTAGGGTCTCCAGTATCAGTTACTAATTTTCCATTTCCATGTTCTGGTCACTCTGAGTGAGTCACTAAGTTCAGCCTATATTCAAGTGGACGGGAATTAAGCCCCACCTCCTGAAGAGGGTGGATAATCCAATACTAAGTCATTTGCTTTGTGGCTTGATTTGTTCTAGCTTTGGCCATTAGGAATTATTTCAGGTTGACTCCTATGTCCCTTTGACATGCCCTCATCCTTTTGTGTTTTGAGCAACTCCTTACTTTCTGGCAGTACAAGAAGATGTTCATCTAGTACCTTCTCTGCCTCAGTGCCAGAATCAGCCATTTCTCTGAGGAGCGCTGGTTCCTTTCATGGGTTTAGAAACCAGGATCCGGGTTCTGGGTGTGATGTCACTGCTTATAGTCCCTCTAAGCAGACAGAGCTAGGAAATACATGTATATACTATCCCTGTATGTGACACTCCCTGGTGGTCCAGTGGTTAGGATTCCGCACTCTTATCGCCGAAGCCTGGGTTCATTTCCCTGTCTTAAGGCTTCCCTGGTGGCTCAGAAGGAAAAAAATCCACCTGCAATGCAGGAGACCTAGTGGGTGAAAAAGATCCACTGGAGAAGGGAATGGCAACCCACTCCAGTATTCTGGTCTGGAGAATCCCATGAACAGAGGAGCCTGGTGGGCTATAGTCCTTGAGATCGCAAAGAGCTGGACACAGCAACTAACACTTTCACGCATATCCAGAGGTGACTTCTGTATCTCTCCATCTGTTTTTTTTTTTTTTTTTAAGCTCAATATGGGTTTGTTCTTACTGATGTCTTGGATTCTGATTCAATACCCTTGGGGTCATTCTAACCTTTCCCTTCCCTCCCCCACTCCCCTTGCTTTTCTGTATCTTCTCTTTGACGGTGAGAAACTTGGCTTGTACCGTCCACCATCCACTTACTCAGTTGTTCAACTCCAGTATGCATATAAAGCAGTTTCCAAATTGTTAACCCTCACCCCTGTGAAGAACAATTTACCAACTAAAATACAAAGTTTATGTCTTGCTCCTATTGTCTTTAGCCTTACCCTTTCTAGTCAAAACACCATTTTCCAGAATGACTTAGGTTAGCTCTTTTTTTTTTTTAAATCACTATCTTGAAGTCTATCAGCCAGACTTGCCTGTAAGTTTCCAGGAGGTTCTGGTGGAAGCAGGGGTCAACAGAGGCCTGCTGCAGGCCCGGGGGCACTGAATACAATAGACCTGGGAGCTGCTGGCATAAGTCCTTTTGAAGGAGGTCACCATTACCCCGACCTGGGGGTAATGAGGCCAAACTACAGGGAGGGAAGACAGCCCCACCCATCAATAGAAAATTGGATTAAAGATTTACTGAGCAAGGCCCTGCCCATCAGACCAAGACCCAGATTGCCCTACAGCCAGTCCCTCCCATCAAGAAGCTTCCACAAGCCTCTTATCCACCAGAGGGCAGACAGAATGAAAATCACAATCACAGAAAACAAGCCAAACTAATTACATGGATCACAGCCCTGACCAACTCAATGAAACTATGAGCCATGCCATGTGGAACACTCAAGATGGACAGGTCATGGTGGAGAGTTCTGAAAAAACATGGTCCACTGGAGAAAGGAATGGCAAACCACTTCAGTATTCTTGGCTTGAGAACCCCATGAACAGTATGAAAAGGCAAAAAGATGTGACACTGAAAGACGAACTCCCCAGGTCATTCAGTGCCTAATATGATACTGGAGAACACTGGAGAAATAGCTCCAGAAAGAATGAAGAGGCTGAGCCAAAGCAAAAACAATGCCCAGTTGTGGATGTGGCTGGTGACGGAAGTAAAGTCCGATGCTATAAAGAACAATGTTGCATAGGAACCCGGAATGGTAGGCCCATGAATCAAGGTAAATTCAGTTCAGTTCAGTTCAGTCGCTTAGTCGTGTCCAACTCTTTGCCACCCTATGGACTGCAGCACACCAGGCTTCTCTGTCCATAGCCAACTCCTGGAGCTTGCTCAAACTCATGTCCATGAGTGATGCCATGATGCCATCCAACCATCTCATCCTCTGTCGTCCCCTTCTCCTCCCACCTTCAATTCTTCCCAGCATCAGGGTCATTTCCAATGAGTCAGTTCTTCCCATCAGGTGGCCAAAGTATTGGATTTTCAGCATCAGCATCAGTCCTTCCAATGAATATTCAGGATTGATTTCCTTTAGGATGGACTGGTTGGATCTTCTTGCTGTCCAAGGGACTTTCAAGAGTCTTCAACACTACAGTTGAAAAGCATTAACTCTTCAGTGCTCGGCTTTCTTTATAGTCCAACTCTCACATCCATAGATGACTACTGGAAAAACCATAGCCTTGACTAGATGGACCTTTGTTGGCAAAGTAATGTCTCTGCTTTTTAATATGCTGTCTAGGTTGGTCATAACTTTCCTTCCAAGGAATAAGTGTCTTTTAATTTCAAGGCTGCAGTCACCATCTGCAATGATTTTGGAGCCCCCCAAATAAAGTCTGACACTGTTTCCACTGTTTCCCCATCTATTTCCCATGAAGTGATGGGACCAGATGCCATGATCTTCGTTTTCTGAATGTTGAGCTTGAAGCCAACTTTTTCACTCTCCTCTTTCACTTTCATCAAGAGGCTTTTTAGTTCCTCTTCACTTTCTGCCATAAGGGTGGTGTCATCTGCATATCTGAGGTGATTGATATTTCTCCCAGCAATCTTGATTCCAGCTTGTGCTTCTTCCAGCCCAGCGTTTCTCATGATGTACTCTGCATAGAAGTTAAATAAGCAGGGTGACAATATACAGCCTTGACGTACTCCTTTTCCCATTCGGAACCAGTCTGTTGTTCCATGTCCAGTTCTAACTGTTGCTTCCTGACCTGCATATAGGTTTTTCAAGAGGCAGCTCAGATGGTCTGGTATATCTATCTCTTTTAGAATTTTCCACAGTTTATTGTGATCCACACAGTCAAAGGCTTTGGCATAGTCAATAAAGCAGAAGTAGATATTTTTCTGGAACTCTCTTGCTTTTTCGATGATCCAGTGGATGCTGGCAATTTGATCTCTGGTTCCTCTTCCTTTTCTAAAACCAGCTTGAACATCTGGAAGTTCATGGTTCACGTATTGCTGAAGCCTGGCTTAGAGAATTTTGAGCATTACTTTGCTAGCGTGGGAGATGAGTGCAATTGTGCGGTATTTGGAGCATTCTTTGGCTTTGCCTTTCTTTGGGATTTGAATGAAAACTGCCCTTTTCCAGTCCTGCGGCCACTGCTGAGTTTTCCAAATCCCGCTCAATTCTAAAACTGGGGAAAACTCAATTGTAAAACTACCTTACTGCTCGGTTGTTGCAAAGTATAGAAATAATATATGCAAAGCATCTGGTACACCTTCAGCAGGCGAGAGCCGAATGCTTGTGGAGTGTTAGCAGAGGCGTCCGGACCTAAAGCAACCGAGCAAACTCCCCGGCCCCGGGCCCTCTTCCGGGTGGACCTTGTAGAGGCTCGCGCCCGGCGCCCCGCCCGTCCCGCGCGCAGCTCCGCCCTGGCAGCCCGCCCCGAGGCGCCGTGGCCCGGGGAACCCTGCTCCACCCAGGACGCTTCTCTCGCTCGAAGCAGGTAAGCAACGGGCGGCGCCCTCAGTCTGGACCCGGAGCTGCCCCCCAGGCCTCCAGGAGCCGTTGGGAAAGGTGGAGCCCCCGCCTGGGAAGGCGCGCTCGGCTGGGGAGCTGCCTCGGGTCCAGCGCCGCGTCGGTCTCCATGGCAACGCGCGGCGCTCCAGGCTCCTGGCTCCTCGGAGGTCTGCAGCCCTCCAGCCCGCCGCCACCCGGAGTGTTCTTAACGGAGCGAGATTTTTCCCCCACCACGAAACTTACGGGCTTCCACGCGCTGGTGCCTCCTGGGCGGGCGCCTCTCGGTCGCTCAGTTCCCACGCTGGTGGCTCTAAGTTCCCATTCCGCGGCCGCCTCCCTCAACACCGGGCCCTCAGGTGTCCCCAGCCTCCCCTGGCTGCGAAGCAGGCTCCCACTCTATACCCGGAATCGTCCCCTCTTCCTATACTGACACAGATTACTCAGAAGCATAACCTGTCTGCTCAGGGCAGAATCTTTGCCTTCTGAGATACAAAGAAAGTAGTGGCTACCACAGTCTAATGGGAGAAAGGAATGGAACAGTTTACCCGAAGCCCCCAAGGCTGGTGGCTGGCAGAGGGGCGCCAGACCAGGCAGATTTCAGAGAGTTGGGAGGTGATCAGAGCCAAGTCCTGGGCCTCCAGGACCTGCCAAAGACAGTTCAGAAACAGCCCTATGGAGCTCCCCTTGTGGCTCAGTGGCCTGCAAATGCAGGAGAGGGATTGGTCCCTCTGTAACAGGAGAGAAAGGAGCAGGGCATAACTTTTGAAAGAATGACATAGCCCAAGGACACAACATAAAACCGATTAGAGTCAAATGGGACAAGCTGGCAGACAGGACTAGACCTTGATCCTCAATCAGCAAGTGAAATGACACACCCAGAGGTGCCGTGACAGTTCCCCAAAAAAGTAAGTAAAGTCACTCAGTCGTGTCCAACTCTTTGTGACTCCGTGGACTGCAGCCCACCAGGGTCCTCAGTCCATGGGATTCTCCAGGCAAGAATACTGGAGTGGGTTGCCATTTCCTTCTCCAGGGGATCTTCCTGACCCAGGGATCAAACCCAAGTCTCCAGCATTGGAGGCAGACGCTTTAACCTCTGAGCCACCAGGGAAGCCATAGGCACTGTCAAAAGACCAAGGAGTGGGTGGTGGCCCAAATCCTGGAAATCTCTGCCCCTTCCCAAAAGTAGTTGGAATAATCCTCCCACTCATTAGCATATCTTACCCAGCCTATAAAAACTAATCACACCACATTTTGTGGCTGCACTTGCCCTCTGCAGTGGAGTGTGCTTCTGTGGAGTGTGCTTCTCTGTGTCTGAATAAATCCACTTCTTACCTATCACTTTGTCTCTCACTGAATTCTTTCAGCGGATGAGGCATCAAGAACCTGAGCTTCATTAGGTCCTGAAACCAGGTACCGTGGGTTTTGGCTGAGTTTGAGTCCCAGCCACATGGGTGTGAGTCTTAATCGGAGGTAAACGGTTTCACCTCCCTGGCCCTGGAGGATCCCACATGCTGGGGAGCAGTCAAAACCCGTCAGTCAGAACTCCTGAGCCTGTGCTGTAGAGCCCTGGGATCTGCAAGTACTGACGCTCAGGTGCGCTGGAGCCTGTGCTCCGCAACGAGAGAGGCCACTGTAGTGAGAGGCTTGTGCACCGCCGCTGTAGAGTGGCCGCTGCCTTCTGCAACTAGAGGAAAACCCACGTGGCACCGAAGACCCAGCACAGCCACAATAAATAAATTAAATAGAAAATAGAAAATAAATTAAAAAGAAAAGAAACAACCCGAAGGGACTCACTGGCCCATCTTCTTGCCCACGGGCTATCGAGGGTGTGTCTGTGTTATAAGCACAGTGTTTCCCAGGAGACAGTAGAGGAGAAGGGATCACCCCACTTACCACCCAGGGGGAATTCATCTTCCCCTCTCAAGAAGCTAGGATCCTGGGCTGAGGATGACAAACCCAAACCAAAGGAGCTTAAGTGCCAAAAGGAATTTCAGGCCTTATATTAAAAACTGAAGGTAACTGACCCAGTAGGCATGGATGGGGCTTTTGGGGCCTCTTGCCATTCTGCATCTTATCAGATGAGTCTGAATGCCATAGTGCCTGTCTTTATTATCAAGTCCATATTTCAGTCTGCCAGTGCTTGGTACTACCACATTAGAAGCAGGAGTGAAGGAGCAGGGAGTCACCTGCCAAGAACAGCCACAGACTTTTAGATCTCTGCTCCCAGGAGCAGTCTGGCCAGTGGAGGAATGATTTTTCCAAAAAGGTGAACAGTTCTTCGTAAATATCTGAGCAAACCAAGGTCCAATCAAGCCTCAGTTGACACGTAGTTGCATTCCCTGAAAATTCAGTATTAATTAAAATTGCACTAGACGTATTTTGCATTTAGATGTAAAATAGTTTGGTAATAGCCACAGACAGTTATAAACCGATTTTTCCGTGCACACGAATGTGTTCGGAGACGTTCTAAGGTGGTGAGGCTGCCGGATAATCCTTTACTATGCAGGGCCGTCCCTTGCATCACAGAATCTTAGTATCTCAGACCTCGTGTGTGTGCTCAGTCGTGTCCAACTCTTTGCTACCCTGTGGGCTGTATCCCGCTATCCTCCTCTGTCCCTGGAATTTTCCAGGCAAGGTTACTGGAATGCGTTGCCATCTCCTACTCCAGGGGATCCTCCCGACCCAGAAACTGAACCCACATCCTCTGTGTCTCCTGCATTGGTAGGTGGATTCTTTATCACTGAGCCACCTGGGAAGTCCTATCTCAGACCTTGCTGTGCTTTGCTTAGCCACTCAGTCGTGTCTGACTCTTTGCGACTGGAGTGGGTTGCTTTTCCCTTCTTCAGGGGATCTTCCCAACCCAGGGATCAAACCCAGGTCTCCAGCACTGCGGGCGGATTCTTTACCGTCTAAGTCATCAGGGAGGCCAATGGCCTCAAAATGAGGTAGTATCTGCCTCTCCCATCTCTGCCAACAGGAAAAACTCTGGAAGTTTCCAAACTGTCCCATAGGGGGCAGTGCTTCCCCTTTGAGAAAGGCAACTGTAAAACCACACAAAGCAGAAGCTTTGTGCTTCCTAGAGGTGCCAAGATCAGGATATTATGTTTTTCTTTCTCAGAACAAACTTGAAAAACAGGAATGGTTATTTCCACTTTAGAAATTAGGAAAGTGAGGTTTTATGAAGTTAAGTGACTTGCCCAAGATCACCACACTAGGTTGTATCAAATGTGAACTGTAGCCCAAGTCTGACCCCCGGGCCTGCTCTGTCTCACTTTGATCGTTTTACTTGTTCAGTTCAGCTCAGTTCAGTTCAGTCGCTAAGTTGTGTCCAGCTCTTTGCGACCCCATGAATCACAGCACACCAGGCCTCCCTGTCCATCACCAACTCCCGGAGTTCACTCAGACTCGCGTCCATCGAGTCCGTGATGCCATCCAGCCATCTCATCCTCTGTTGTCCCCTTCTCCTCCTGCCCCCAATCCCTCCCAGCATCAGAGTCTTTTCCAATGAGTCAACTCTTCTCATGAGGTGGCCAAAGTACTGGTGCTTCAGCTTTAGTATCATTCCTTCCAAAGAAATCCCAGGGCTGATCTCCTTTAGGATGGACTGGTTGGATCTCCTTGCAGTCCAAGGGACCCTCAAGAGTCTTCTCCAACACCACAGTTCAAAAGCATCAATTCTTCGGTGCTCAGCCTTCCTCACAGTCCAACTCTCACGTCCATACATGACCACTGGAAAAACCATAGCCTTGACTAGACGGACCTTTGTTGGCAAAGTAATGTCTCTTTTCAATATGCTGTCTAGGTTGGTCATAACTTTTCTTCCAAGGAGTAAGTAAAATTCTCCAAGCCAGACTTCAGCAATACGTGAACCGTGAACTTCCAGATGTTCAAGCTGGTTTTAGAAAAGGAAGAGGAACCAGCGATCAAATTGCCAGCATCCACTGAATCATCGAAAAAGCAAGAGTTCCAGAAAAACATCTATTTCTGCTTTATTGACTATGCCAAAGCCTTTGACTGTATGGATCACAATAAACAGTGGAAAATTCTGAAAGAGATGGGCATACCAGACCACCTGACCTGCCTCTTGAGAAATCTGTATGCAGGTCAGGAAGCAACAGTTAGAACAGGCCATGGAACAATGGACTGGTTCCAAATCAGGAATGGAGTATGTCAAGGCTGTATATTGTCACCCTGCTTATTTAACTTCTATGCAGAGTACATCATGAGAAATGCTGGGCTGGAAGAAGCACAAGCTGGAATCAAGATTGCTGGGAGAAATCTCAATCACCTCAGATATGCAGATGACACCACCCTTATGGCAGAAAGTGAAGAGGAACTAAAAAGCCTCTTGATGAAAGTGAAAGAGGAGAGTGAAAATGTTGGCATCAAGCACAACATTCAGAAAACGAAGATCATGGCATCTGGTCCCATCACTTCACGGGAAATAGATAGGGAAACAGTGTCAGACCTTATTTTTTTGGGCTCCAAAATCCCTGCAGATGGTGACTGCAGCCATGAAATTAAAAGACGCTTACTCCTTGGAAGAAAGTTTTACCTGTAGCCACAAGGAAAGTTAGATGATTTCGTCTTGGCAAAATTAGAATGAAAGTTTTAGCAAAACAAGTTCTGTTACATTGTAGTGGTCAATTTTCTGAGTTCATGTGCAATAAAATTTCATTGCTCTCATTTCAGGTAACTCTATGGATTGGAGACCATGGATCAATATGACATGATTAAAGCCATTGGGGAAGGTGCCTTTGGGAAAGCGTACTTGGCCAAAAGGAAATCAGATAGCGAGCCCTGTGTTATAAAAGAGATCAATTTTGAAAAGGTAAAGTTAAGAAGTTACAATTCCTGTTCACTTTCAGTGCTATATTCAGCTGGCTTTTAATCCAATTTGTCAAGAAATGCATCTTTTTCTTTTTTTTTTAAACAAATATGAGTTGACTTTTGTTTGTTCCGTCTTCTAAATCCATTGCCCAAACAGCAACCAGTGATCTTGTTTTTATTTTAAATTTTTATTTTACTTTTTGGCTGCAACTGTCATCATGAGGGATCTTATTTTCCCCCACCGGGAATTGAACCCGTGCCTCCTGCAGTGTAAGCAGGGAGTCTTAACCACTGGACCAACAGGGAAGTTTGAAATGATTTTTTTTTTTTTTCAAAAGAAAAGAAAAAACAATGTTATCACCCTGTCTACTATGGTACTCCTTACATGATAACATCTTTTTAAAATATCCTATGGCATGTCTATGGGAGGCCCCTCCTCCCTAGCTCTGACTCCTCTATTTTGCACAAGGGTGGCGCATTTCCTCTGTCACTCCTAATACAGGTCACCTCCACAAGGAGGAGGCAATGGCACCCCACTCCAGTACTCTTGCCTGGAAAATCCCATGGATGGAGGAGCCTGTAGGCTGCAGTCCATGGGGTCTCGAAGAATCCGACACAACTGAGTGACTTCACTTTCACTTTTCACTTTCATGCATTGGAGAAGGAAATGGCAACCCACTCCAGTGTTCTTGCCTGGAGAATCCCAGGGACGGGGGAGCCTGTTGGGCTGATGTCTATGGGGTCGCACAGAGTCGGACACAACTGAAGCGACTTAGCAGTAGCAGCCACAAGGAGAACTTCCCCAAACATCCTATCTAAGACAACTCCCTGACTTTAATCACTCCTTATCACAACAGCCTGGTTTATTTTCTGAGTAGCGTTTACAATGATCTGGGATTACTCTGTTCATTTATTTCTTATCTGTCTCCTCTAGCATGCAGAACCATGCTGGCACATAATATTGCTCAAGAATGTTGCTCAAAAATATTTACGAAATGCATTGAAGGAATGGAAGGAAACCATATATTATTATTAATCTGGTATTTTTGGAGAATAATTAAATATATTTAGTTTAAGAGGAATTATTTTGGCTAAATTCCCTAGAAACTTTTGCTAATTAAGAAAATAGTATGTGTAGAATGGCCACCTGATGTGAACAGCGGACTCACTGAAAAAGAGGGCATCTGCCTTCATTCTTTCCCTGATGCTGGGAAAGATAGAGGGTAGAAGGAGAAGAGGGCATCAGAGGATGAGATGGATGGATGGCATCACTGATGCAGTGGACGTGAACTTGGGCAAACTTTGGGAGATGGTGAGGGACGGGGAGGCCTAGTGTGCTGCAGTCCATGGGGTCACAAAGAGTCGGACATGACTGGGCGACTGAACAACAACATGTTAGAATGATGCAATTTTTGTAAAAATACATGTGTTCTCTCTGTTTATAGGTATGTATATTCCCACAGATATATTCCCACAGGTATAAGAAACATACTGGATAGTCTCATCTAGATGGAATATGGGGTTATGATTTTTGCCTTATGCTTTTGTATCAGTTCACTCTGAAGATTAGCTTTGACAGCCCTCTCTGATTTGTTCGCAAATTTCATTTCAACCTCCTCTTCACATCCTCTTCTTTTTTCCTACATATAGATCCCTCCCACTCCAGCCTCTGTGCTTGCCCAAGGGGCTCTTTCGTCCAAGAAGGTTTTTGCCTGCCCAACAAGACTCGACTTGTTTAGGGCTGAGCCCTAGGAGAGTTTCCAGGACTTTCCCATTCTAAGTAATCTCTCTTTCTTTGTCAACTCCCTAGATTTTATTCTTAATGCTGTTATGATACTGAATGTTTTCTACTTTGCTGTGCTTTAGCTGTTTATTTTGTATCTTCTCCAAACTTTATGCTCTTTGCAGGCAGAATCCATGTCTTTTTCATCTTGGTATTCCAAACAGCAGCTAAGAATGCTTCGCACCTGCAGCGGTTCAGTAAACCCTTATTGGATTGATAATTCAGTGCATAGATACTTGAGGCCTTCCAGCTCTGTTGTTAAGCTGGTACATACTTTGTTGTTGCTGTTCAATTGCTCAGTTGTGTCTGACTCTTTGCGACCCAATGAACTGCAGCATGCCAGGCTTCCCTGTCCTTCACTATGTCCTGGAGTTTGCTCAAATCATGTTCAGTAAGTCGATGATGCCATCCAACCATTTCATCCTCTGTTGCCCCCTTCTCTTTTTGCCTTCAATGGATCTTTTCCAATGAGTTGGCTTTTCGAATCAGGTGGCCAAAGTATTGGAGCTTCAGGTTCAGCATCGGTCCTTCCAATGAATATTCAGGGTTTTTTCTTTTAGGATTGACTAATTTCATTTCCTTGCAGTCCAAGGGACTCTCAAGAGTCTTCTCCAGCACTGCAGTTCGAAAGCATAAATTCTTCGACCCTCAGCCTTCTTTATGGTCCAACTCTCACATCCGTACATGACTACTGGAAAACCCATAGCTTTGACTATACATTTTTTTGTCAGCAAAATTATATCTCTGCTTTTTAGTATGCTGTCTAGATTTGTCATAGTTTTTCTTCCAAGGAGCAGGCGTCTTAGAAATTATCAGTTCAGTTGCTCAGTCATGTCCGACTCTTTGTGACCTCATGGACTCTGATGCCATCCAACCATCTCATCCTCTGTTGTCCCCTTCTCCTCCCGCCTTCAATCTTTCCCAGCATCAGGGTCTTTTCCACTGAGTCAGCTCTTCACATCAGGTGGCCAAGTATTGGAGTTTCAGCGTCAGCATCAGTCCTTCCAATGAATATTCAGGACTGATTTCCTTTAAGATTGACTGTTTGGATCTCCTTGCAGTGCAAGGGACTCTCAAGAATCTTCTCCAACACCACAGTTGAAAAGCATCAATTCTTTGGTGTCAAAAGCACCAGTGTTAAAAATTATAAAACCATTTAAATTCTAAGTAAAGAAAAAGCCATGTGGGAGGTGAATCCTCTATAGAAATATATATTAATGCGTTTTTAACATCTCTGTTATTCTTTAGTATATATAAACAAACTGACTTTATATATTTCTAATAGAGCACTGAATTTTTTCACTCGTGAAGACCCTAGTCTCCATGCTGTAAATAAGTAGAAGTTATATGACCCTATTGTAGTTTTTCATTCTTATCTAGAGAAATTTACATATCTTCTCAGCTCTCCAGCGCCTCTCCATGAAACAAACTCTAGACTCCAGAACTTAAATTGCGAGTTTTTTTTAACAGGTACCAAAAAGCTATGTATTTTCTCTTATCATCCTACCATTATCAAGCATATTCTTTTATATCTTGCCTTCAAAAATGTATCCTTTTTATTGTGAACATTAAAATATTCATTGAAGAAATTTTGAAAAAAACTGTAGGGAAAAATAAGACTATTTAGAGGAGAATAAAAAATCACAACTCCTCTCTTTATCACTGTTAACATTATGGTGAACTTCTCTCCAGGCTACTTTAATGCATAAATGTACTTATAAGTTATTAGACTGTATTAGAATGATTGATGTCATGTTGGATATACTCTTTTATATCAGCCTTTACCCTTAGTATATTGTAAACATTTTCTCATTTCAGTGTTTTCATGTAATAAAATGTTCTCATAGAGTAACATCAAATGTTTACAGTAGTAGTGGACACCTAGCATAAGTCATGTTATCTCAAGTGTTTTACTTATATTAATCTATTTAATCCTCACAACAACCCTAAAAGATGGATCTCATTATCCTCATTGTTCAGGTGAAAGGGGTGGGGCTCAAGGAGGTTAAGTGATTTGCTTAGTGACCAACAGACCCTTCTAACTCTTCCCCTGCTCTTTCTGCTGTAACACTGTTCTTCCCTGGATTGTTGATGACTGCATAGTGTGACATTAGGTTCAAAATATTGTACCATAATTTATCTAACTCTATTTTCAGATAATTATATTACTTGGTTTTTTGCTATGATTAAATAGCATTTAATATATAGAATAAGTTACTTTTCTTAAGCAAACTGTGTATTTATGTTTATCTACATGTACATTAAATAAAAAGGTCTAACAATTTACAGCAATTACTTTTAAGGAATCAGTTGGAAGGAGAGGAGGAAGTTTTAACTTTTATCTTATTCACTTCTATCTGACTTAAAATATTTTTTCAAATCATAAGTATATATTGTTAATTGAAAACTAATAATAAAAAACCTAATAGTAAAGCACTGTAATGAAGGCTTTTGTATGAGAACATTTGGGGACATACGTTTCTGATTATATTCTTTGGATAAATTTCTAGAAGCATTAATAAGTTAAAAATAGGAGCATTTTAAAGTCTCTTTTAGACATTAAAAAGTTGTTTTCCTGGAAAGATTTTTTACCATCTTATATAAATATTTACCCCAGAAATATACGAGTGCCATTTTCTGCTTTCTGGTTAACTATGGGTATTAACATTCTTTTGTCTTCACCAATTTCACAGATGAAACATTATATTAAATTTTGTTTTAGTCTTTTTTCTTCTGACTACTGAGTGAGGTTGAATCTTTCTATTTCTGAGCCATTTTTAACTTCTTTTATTTTTTTGAGAGTTGTCTAGTCATGTATTTTCCCTTATTTCTATTGGAATACATAGTTGCTTTTTTTTTTCTTTCTTTTTTTTTGATTTGCCAGAACTCCTTAATTGTTATAAATACAAGAATCTGTCATACATATTGTCAGTATTTTTACCTAACTATAAAAATGCAGTTCTATGCCTATGCTTTCCTTTCAATTTTGTTTATAATATTCTTTTGAAAAAATAGTAGTTATAAATTAACGTAGTTAAGTAGCTAAGTCTGTTCACCCAGTAGGCATAATTCAGTTATTTTTATTTTGAAATTCATATGTACTAGTTATGCAGTTTAAACTGGGGAGAAAGGAACTGAAGCTCAGAAGACTTAAGTAATTTACTGAATGATACGTAACTAGGAGACAGTAAAGCTTGGATTGAGAATGTTAACTTTTTTTTTTTAATTGTTAAATCTAAATGAGGATGGGAAATCGGGGAACTCACACATTATGTGTGAGCCAAATGTTGAAGGTCGCTACAGAGGGAACAGTGGAGACGACCAGTGACCCGGAGGGTGGGACAGCCGGACCAGAAGTCAGCGTAGAAACGATGAGGTATCGAGAATGGGGAAGAAAAGGTAGAAATGAGATGTGGCCACTGTGACTGGCACCAAAACATTTGAAAAATATTGTCCATAGATGAGTAATAGAATAAGAAGATACATCAGGGAGTGAGGGCAGGAGAGAAATAGGTGAGGGAGATTAAGAGGTATAAACCTCCAGTTGCAAAATAAAGGAATTATATGTATGAAATGTACAGCATGGGGAACATAGTGAGTAATTATATAATATCTTCATATAGTGACAGACGGTAACTAATGAAGGTCACTTTGAAATGCATAGAAAGTTTAAATCACTATGTTATGTGGTGAAAACTGACATAGTGTTATAGGTCAATTAGATCAAAATTGTGGTATGGGGAGGGAGAGTTGGATGAAGGTGGTCAACAGGTACAAACTTCCAGTTATAAAATAAGTAAGAACTACAGATGTAATGTACAGCATGGTAAGTAGAATTAACACTGCTGTTTGTTATGTATGAAAGTTGTTAAGAGAGTAAATCCTGCACTATTGTCACAAGGTTAAAAAAAATCATTTTTCTATTTCTCTAATTTTGTATGTATATGTGATTGTCACGCGAATGTGTGTTCCTCGATTCTTTGTCTCGTCACAACAAAGATTTGGAGTGATGGACATTAAAGCCCCCTCGGCGTGTCGCAGCTCTCAGGTCTTGGATAGACCGTGTTATAGCTCTCGGGTCTCAAATGAACCGTGGTATAGCTCTTAAACAAATCAGTGTTACAGCTCAGTGTTACAGCTCTATTTTATTTAGAAGATAGCAGGAAAATCCATCTTCGAGGCGTGAGGGCACGTCGATCTAAAGACATGAGGAGAGCGCCCCAGAGCGCGGGAGAGAGAGAGAGAGCTGGCTTTGGCTCCTCTATTTATATGTTTCTCTCTCCCTGGGCCTGTCCTGTGTAAATTGGGCCAGCCAGGAGTGTTGCTTGTTTTACCTGAGTTCCTCACTCCGGTCCTCAGACCTTCTTCTGTTTCATTTTCGAGGGCTTTTCCCTTCCTTATCTGTAGCCACCACCATTTTGGACTCCTTTTCCCTGTTCTACCCACCTAACATGATGATGGATGTTTGCTAAACTTATTGTTCGAATTATTTTGTGGTGTGTGTAAGTCAAATCATTATGGTATATACCTTAAAAGTATACAGTACTATATGTCATTATATCTCAATAAAACTGGGAGGAAAGGTAATAATAAAAGCAAATTAATTAGTTTTTTAAAAAAGAAAAGAAAATATATCAAGTCAAAAATGAAGTCACAAGAGACAAATTTTATTTGAAAACAAAAAATGTAGTAATCTTAACATAGAACTTTACTGGTCTGATTTATGTGATGTGTGACATTTAATTTTTTCAGATTTCATTTGTTTCTTCTCAGCTGTGATTGCTGCTGGAACATTGCATTTTTTTTTAACCAATTCTTGGCAACCCACTCCAGTTCTCTTGCCTGGAAAATCCCATGGACAGAGGAGCATGGTGGACTACAGTCCACGGGATCGCAAAGAGTCGGACATGACTGAGCGACTTCACTTTCACTGTGCTGCCGAAAGATAAATATTTAAATAACTTTCCTTGAGATGACTAAATAATTGGCTCTTTGCGATCCCGTGGACTGTAGCCCACCAGGCTCCTCAGTCCATGGGATTCTCCAGGCAAGAATACTGGAGTGGGTTGCCATTTCCTTTTCCAAAATAATTGACACAGTACACCAATTCAACTGAGCTTGTAACACAGCAGAACTTTACCAGAAATATCTTCTTGTTTCTGATTGTCACTGGCAAACCGTAGACTAGATACAGAACACTCTTAATTCTAGAAAGGTCATTTCCTGCCACTGAGAGATCAGTTTCAGAAATGCCATTAAAAGTCAGTGAAATCTTGGAGAATTTTCGATGACAGTGAGCAGAAAGCCTATTCATGAAAGCAATTATCTTTATAGACTGCTTTGTCTCTTGATATAATTTAGATGCCCATCCAAGGAAAAGAAGCTTCCAAGAAAGAAGTCATTCTTCTGGCAAAGATGAAACATCCCAACATTGTAACGTTCTTCAATTCATTTCAAGGTTTGACTTCTTATATTCTTAAAGTATTTTAATTAAGTGTCGGCATGTAGATATCCATATAAGATAGGATCCTGAGAACTGTGTATAAATTAATTTCTGTGACTGGATTCATTGTCCCATTTACTTAAATTTATTTTTCATCATCTTGATTTATACTCTGCTGAGTTTTTGTAGACAGTTTTCCTAAATTTCCTTAAGTTTTCCCACCTGTCTTTAATTTTTACTCCCTCAAATAGTTAATAATGGTCGTCTTAGCTTTGCTGCAGTAAGAACTTCCGGTGGCCTACAAGAATACCATCTGTGTCTCACTCATGTTACATGTTGGCTGTGGTTGAGGGGGGTCTTTTTTATGTTTTAATCAAAAAATTAAGAATGTTTTTTGTCCACACCACGTAGCTTATGGGATCTTAGCTGTCCCTAACCAGGAATCTTCCTGACCAGGGCCCGCCTCAGTGAAAGCACCAAGTTCTAACCACTGGTCTCGCCAGGGAATTCCCTGATGGGGATTTTAAAGCTGAAGGAGCAGCTCAGATAGGAAGCAGGCTGTTCTGAACGAAAGGGCAGGACACAGAGCCCACCACGTCCTCACTCTCAGAGCCCTGCTAGCATGTGGCGTGCTTCTTACCGCTCCCATGTGCTCGCGTTCTGGGTGCAAAGCAGACACTCAGCCAACCCTGAGAACGGGCTGATGTGTCCGGGGCCAGTGAGTGGCGCAGTGCAGTCCTCTTTCAGAGAGGCAGCCCAGCCGCTGGCCAGAATAGAGGGGAAACTTGAAGGAAGCAAGCCTTCGCCTCTGTGCACCTGAGTACATTTCTTCTGCCTTCATCCGTTACTCGACTCCAGAGGTTAAAAAAAAAAAAGAAAAAAGCAATGGTCAGAGACCATTCATTCACTTAACAAAAATTTACTGAGTGCTTACTGTATGCATTTTTCTAGGTACCAGGAATACATCTGTGAACAAAGAAAGCAAACAAAAACCCCTGTCCTTTGTGACTCTTACACTGTAGTGGGAAGAGACAGACCGTAAACACAGGCAGCATGTCAGGTGTTTCCAGGCTGTGTTGGGGCTGTATATCCCCACAGTTCACCAGGCACCCAGCACGGGGTAGGGGTAAGGGGGTCGGGCAGTGTGGACTGGAATTCAGAGGTTGGAAGTAGTTCACAGAGCAGGGATGTTACCTAGATATCTTCAAGCACCATCAGGGGTGTATTAATAAAAATCAGTACTTTTTTTTTTTTGCTTCACTGTGGCATGTAGGGCCTTAGTTCCCTGACCAGGGATTGAACCCACACCCTTGCAGTGAAAACGCAGTGTCTTAATCACTGGACCTCCAGGGAAGCCCCAGTCAACAAAATTTAAAAGCTATTTTTTGAGCTTCTGCACTCTGCAGGGCACTGTGTTTCTTACAAATCAAACCACTGCATCCAAAATAGCTTTCTGAGCCAACTGTAGATTCAATTCATGTATATGTATGGCTGAGTCCCTCTGCTGTTCACCTGAAACTACCGAATCAGCTATATCCCAATAAAAATGCTTTTGGTGTTAAAAATAAATAAAGAAAATTTTAATTAAAAATAAATAAAGAAAATTTTAATAATTTGGGGGAGAAAAACAACAACAACAACAAAAAACCAAAATAGCTGTCTGTGTTTCTTACAAATGAAAACTGGGTACAGCCTCTAAAAGACCGCTCAGGACGCGTCTGAGGTCTCTGGGAGTCGACAGTACACATGAGCAGGGAGCCGAGTTGTATCGAGTAACTTTTAAGGGGCAGCCACTGAGTAAGGTGCCCTCTATTCCTGTTCTTTGGTTCCTACAGTGACACCAGACAACAGCCTTCCTTTCCCTCACTCTGTGGGTTATTTCTGTGGCTCTCTCCGTCTGGTAAGTCTCCGCTCGTTGTCAGGCCTTCTCTGAGAGCACAATCCAAGCTACAGTCCCCTGTGCAGGATCTTGCCAGCACTTCGGTACCGTGAATGTGTCCATTCATGTACAATGTTAGGAATTGGTCTAATGTTTGTCTCCTTTTGAGACAGGAAACAGAATGGATTCTTTTGCTCACCACTTGCTGCTCAGCATCTGGCACATAGTAGGTGCTCAGGCACATTATTGGAATGACTACTTGGGCTGCCTGGACCATTTAGGAGAGTGGAGTCTGTCCTTACACCATGCGAATTGGACATTTGAGGCTGGTTTACACTGGATACCCTTATCAAATGAGAGGTCATTTTTTACAGCATCAATAATCTTCCCTGACTTTGTTTATGTTTTAAACCTAAAATTTCTTATGACCCCTTCTTCCTTTTCATAACTAGAGCGCCCCTGTGTTTAGGAAAACCAGAGCTATTGTGATGCCTTTGTGTCTTGCCTGGCAGATTGTTGGAACTTGAAACACTGAGCTTGTCTGAAAGCCTCAGAGGTCTTGGTAACACCTGGCTGTAGAGAGTATGGGGAAGGCCTTTGTTTATCCTCCAACAGCTCATCTCTAAACAAAAGAGCTGCAGCTCTAGTACATTACATGTTTGTCAATGGAAAGTAGAAGTTTTTTATAAGTTTGAGGCAGCATGAGGAAAATAAGGAGAATGCAGGAAGATTTTAAGGCTAAATTAAAAAAAAATACTTATATATGTATTTATTTGGCTGTGCTAGGTCTTAGTTGTGGCATGTGAACTCTTAGTTGAAGTGTGTGGGTTCTAGTTCCCTGATCAGGAATTGAACCTGGGCCCCCTTCACTGGGAGCTCAGAGTCATAAGCCTCTGGACCACCAGAGAAGTCCCCTTCAGGCTCAGTTAATTCCACTTAAATTCCTTCAGTAAATATTTATCAAGTACCTCCAATAGGCTGAACACAGCCTGGGTCTTGGGGGTAAATCAATGAGCAAAATGGGTCCACATCCCCACACTGCTCTTTTCCGTTGCTGTATAACCAGCGAACAGGAATGTAGTGGCTTAAACAGGCGCTGCCCAATTTCTCTAGCTCTTCCAGAAGCCTGGGCCTGGTTTAGCTGGATTCTCTGCACAGGGTCTCACATAGTTGAAATCAAGATGGTAACTCTGTCTGCAACCTCCCTCACCCGAGGCCTAGAGTTCTCTTCCAGGCTTATGTAGGTTGTTGGGAGGTTTCATTTACTGCACTTGTAAGACTGAGATGTCGGCTTTCTTGCAGACTGTTAACTGGGGGTGGTCGTCTTCTGCTAGAGACCAGCCTCCCTCCCTGTCACGTGGCCCCTGCAACAGGCCCTCTCCAGCATGGTGGCTCTGACTTCTAGATCCAGATTCAAGTGGCGCTTGTGATTAGGTCAAGCCCAGGTGTATAATCTCCTTTTTCTATTAACTCAAAGCCAGCTGCTTAGTAACTTTCATTATATCAGCAAATCCCCTTTGCTATGCAATGTGATATAATGATAGAGTGATATCCCGTATTTACAGGTTCCGTTCTCACTCAAGGGGAGAGAGTTCACAGAGTGTGTGCATTAGGGTCACCTGAGAGTTCTACCTGCTCTTCAGCTGTGGTGTTCACATTCCAGGGGTAAAATGAGGGGTGCTGTGTGCTAAGTTGCTTCAGTCGTGACCGACTCTTTGCGACCCCATGGACTGTAGCCTGCCAGGCTCCTCTGTCTGTGGGATTCTCCAGGCAAGAATACTGGAGTGGGTTGCCATTTCCTCCTCCAGGGGATCTTCCCCACCCAGGGACTGAATCTGTGTCTCTTATGTCTCCTGCATTGGCAGGCAGATTCTTTAACACTAGCGCTAGACAGGCAATAAATGTAAATACAACTATAAGTACCTTATGTAGTTTGTTTTTTAAAATTCTTTTTTAAAGAATATATTTTACTGATATGGCCTCATGGGGTCTTAGTTGTAGCCTGCAGGATCTCTTCATTGCAGTATGTGAGCTTTTAGTTGCAGCATTTGGGCGCTAGTTTCCTGACCAGGAATTAAACTCTGGCCCCTTGCATTGGAAGCTCAGAGTCTTAACCACTGGACCATCCAGGATGTCCCTGATAACCCCTTTAAAGTTGATTTAAGCTACTTGAAAGAAAGAGGTAGCAAATGATAGAATTTGGCAAGAAAAGTCTGACATTTAGTGGATACTCAAATAACTACAGAGCAAAATGCTAGAAAGATTAACAGTTGGTGGCAAGCCTGATTTTGTGCTATTCCTTTATTAAGCTCCTTCCATGTGCCAGGTACAGGGAATGCAAAAGATCCAAGTATGGAGTCTCTCCTCAGGGCACAAACCAGTGGGAGAAACAAACAAGTTAATCGAAGTCCTTAACCTAATAAGAACCCATCTAATAGTTGTTTGGTAATGAAAAAAGCTGATGAAGCAGAAAACCATACAAACTTATTTTAATCTGTAAATGCACAATCATTTGCCAGACTTTTGATGTAAGATCAAAGCCTTGTCTTTGATTATGAATCCACTTACTGGAGTTCTGAGTATTCTTTCTTTTATAGGTGCCCGTCATCTGCAATTTATAATTTCCAGTTTCTGTTCTTTAGAGTGGAGTAAGAATACGCAGATACTCTCTCTGTGCATATTCCTTTGAAAGCTTCCCAATTATTTTCCATTTGTCCCACCCAGCATTTAGCTTAATGATTTTGTTTTCTAAGCTACTCACTTTTACTGGGTCCTTCATGGCATTCAGTGTCATTCTTGTAGAAACAATCACATCTTTTTCCATTCATCTCTCATCACTTTGTATAAAAATTATGATAACAAGTATCAGTTCAGTTCAGTTCAGTTGCTCAGCTGTGTCCGACTCTTTGCTCTTTGCAACACGCCAGGCCTCCCTGTCCATCACCAACTCCTGGAGTTTACTCAAACTCATGTTCATCAAGTCAGTGATGCCCTCCAACCATCTCGTCCTCTGTCGTCCCCTTCTCCTCCTGCCTTCAATCTTTCCCAGCATCAGGGTCTTTTCAAATAGATTTGGGAATGCATGCAGTGATCTTGGTAAGAATCAGTGAGAACAGAGGGAGCATAGTTGAGTCCAGGCACCACCAGGGTAACCTTGAGCAGCAACAGTCATCAAGGGTGCCCAGCAATCTAGTGTGTAGGTCAGGCAGAGGTCAGTTAAGAGAATTTGACTGGGACTTCCCTGATGGTCGAGGTTAAGAATCCACATTGCGATCCAGAGGATGCAGGTTCGATTCCTGGTTGGGGAACTAAGATCCCACATGCTGTGGAGCAACTAAGCCTGTGCACCGCAACTACTAGGGTTGAGCGCTTTGGAGCCCATGTGCCCCAACTAGAGCGTCCATGGGCCACAGTGAAATTCCAAGTGCTGCAGCTAAGACCTGACTCAGCCAAATACATAAATAAAACATTAAAAAAAGAGTGTCACCAGTACTCAACAGTATAAATAAAAGTTTCTACTTAAAGTGAAGGGTCTGATCATTCTTTTAGTGGTGTTGAAAAAGATTCACAGCTGTTGTGTTACAGCCCATTTCCAGTCTCACATTTATTAAAAATAATTGCTCACATTTATTGAACTCTCATTATGGGCAGGTATTGTTCTAAATATGTGACATGGATTAACTCATTTAAAAGATGAAGTGAACAAAGATAAGGCGATCCCAAGAGGAGTGTCTACATTATTATTTCCATCTAACAGATGAGAAAATGAAGCTCAGAAAAATTAAAATAACTTGCCCAGAGTCACAGAGCTAAGAAATTTAAGTGGTGAAGTGGGATTAGAGCCCAGTCCATCTTGATTCTACAGCCAGTTTTTTGCTATTACATTCTGCATTTTTCTGTTGCATTCTCCACCTTCTAGAACTTGAAAGGCAAGTAATTAGTAAATGTTTGAAACCTATCCAGCATCAAATGAGGCCTTTTTTTACAGAGAACAACAGACTGTTTATTGTGATGGAGTATTGTGATGGCGGGGATCTCATGAAAAGGATCAGAAGACAACGGGGAGTGTTATTTAGTGAAGATCAGGTATAAACTCTTCCAATTTCCCTGTTCATTTATATTAGGGATTAAATTTATAATTTCATAAATAATAGACTGTGTTTATATGAAGCATGATTGGTAAAAATAACGGCTTAGTTTTTTTTTTTACAATGTCAGTATTCATTTATTTTTTCTTTTTCTTTTTGTCTTTTAAATTATTAAAAGTATGATAAAACATTTATAGGAGACTTGGAAAATACAGGGCAAAGTTACATATGGTCCTTCTATATATTATTAATACAATTATTTTTTTATATAGATACATTAAGATTTTTATTGGGAGTTTCAATATCAAACTCTCAAAAATTTATAGAATGAATATACGTAAAAGTGGAAGGATATGGTAGACCTTAAAAGCATCATGAACCAATTCAACATAATTAAGATTTATACAATTTTCACACAATAGTAGGATACAAATTCTGTTCAAGTTCCCATAGACCATAAACTAGGAGACCATGGGAATAGATCCAGGGACATAAAACAAGGTGAAGAAATTTCATGGTCTAAAGGCATTGAAATCATACAGAGTCTGTTATCACTGTGGAATCCTGTTAGAAATCAATATCAAAAGATATTTGAAAATAACCCACATATTTTCAAGGGCAGTCTGACATTTACCAAGAGAGATCTTCAACTTAGCCATCAAAGGCCTCAGTAAAGTTAGAAGACTGAAAAACCAGAGGGTGACTGAAGAGAAAAAAGCTTTAAATGAGAAATTAACCTAGCCTAGTGACATTGTACAGGAGACAGGGATCAAGACCATCCTCATGGAAAAGAAATGCAAAAAAGCAAAATGGCTGTCTGAGGAGGCCTTACAAATAACTGTGAAAAGAAGAGAAGCGAAAAGCAAAGGAGAAAAGGAAAGATATAAGCATCTGAATGCAGAGTTCCAAAGAATAGCAAGGATAGATAAGAAAGCCTTCCTCAGTGATGAATGCAAAGAAATAGAGGAAAAGAACAGAATGGGAAAGACTAGAGATCTCTTCAAGAAAATTAGAGATACCAAGGGAACATTTCATGCAGAGATGGGCTCGATAAAGGACAGAAATGGTATGGACCTAACAGAAGCAGACGATATTAAGAAGAGGTGGCAAGAATACACAGAAGAACTGTACAAAAAAGATCTTCACGACCCATCTGAGTGATGGTGTACTCATCTAGAGCCAGACATCCTGGAATGTGAAGTCAAGTGGGCCTTAGAAAACATCACTACGAACAAAGCTAGTGGAGGTGATGGAATTTCAGCTGAGCTATTTCAAATCCTGAAAGATGATGCTGTGAAAGTGCTGCACTCTATATGCCAGCAAAGTTGGAAAACTCAGCAGTGGCCACAGGACTGGAAAAGGTCAGTTTTCATTCCAATCCCAAAGAAAGACAATGCCAAAGAATGCTCAAACTACCGCACAATTGCACTCATTTCACACGCTAGTAAAGTAATGCTCAAAATTCTCCAAGCCAGGCTTCAGCAATACGTGAACCGTGAACTTCCAGATGTTCAAGCTGGTTTTCGAAAAGGCAGAGGAGCCAGAGATCAAATCGCCAACATGCACTGGATCATGGAAAAAACAAGAGAGTTCCAGAAGAACATCTGTTTCTGCTTTATTGACTATGCCAAAGCCTTTGACTGTGTGGATCACAAGAAACTGCTAAATTCTGAGCGAGATAGGAATACCAGACCACCTGACCTGCCTCTTGAGAAATCTGTGTGCAGGTCAGGAAGCAACAGTTAGAACTGGACATGGAACAGACTGGTTCCAAATGGGAAAAGGAGTACGTCAAGGCTGTATATTGTCACCCTGCTTATTTAACTTCTATGCAGAGTACATCATGAGAAACGCTGGACTGGAAGAAACACAAGCTGGAATCAAGATTGCCGGGAGAAATCTCAATCACCTCAGATATGCAGATGACACCACCCTTATGGCAGAAAGTGAAGAGGAACTAAAAAGCCTCTTGATGAAAGTGAAAGAGGAGAGTGAAAAAGTTGGCTTAAAGCTCAACATTCAGAAAACAAAGATCATGGCATCTGATCCCATCACTTCATGGCAAATAGATGGGTACAGTGGAAACAGTGTCAGACTTTATTTTCTGGGCTCCAAAATCACTGCAGATGGTGACTGCAGCCATGAAATTAAAAGATGCTTACTCCTTGGAAGGGTTATGACCAACCTAGATAGCGTATTCAAAAGCAGAGACATTACTTTGCCAACAAAGGTCCGTCTAGTCAAGGCTATGGTTTTTCCTGTGGTCATGTATGGATGTGAGAGTTGGACTGTGAAGAAAGCTGAGCGCCAAAGAGTTGATGGTTTTGAACTGAGGTGTTGGAGAAGACTGTTGAGAGTCCCTTGGACTGCAAGGAGATCCAACCAGTCCATCCTAAAGGAGATCAGTCCTGGGTGTTCATTGGAAGGACTGATGCTGAAGCTGAAACTCCAATACTTTGGCCACCTCATGCGAAGAGTTGACTCATTGGAAAAGACTCTGATGCTGGGAGGGATTGAGGGCAGGAGAAGGGGACGACAAAGGATGAGATGGCTGGATGGCATCACCGACTCGATGATGAGTTTGAGTGAACTCCGGGAGTTGGTAATGGACAGGGAGGCCTGGTGTGCTGCGATACATGGGGTTGTGAAGAGTCAGACATGACTGAGCGACAGAACTGAACTGAACTGAGAACATGTTTGCATTTGAACTTAAATTGAATCTCTGTTTGGGAGTGAACTTTGCTTGAGAAAGGACAGTATCTTATTTTTGGACAATCTCATGTAGGATGCCCCTGAGATGGATCTTAATGGGTGAAAAAAAAAGTGAATGAGAATGTTCCTTAGCCACTTCAAATGTGATGTATTTATAGCTTCACTCATCTTCCTTTTACCAATGAGTACGCTGTTTTAAAATAGATTTCCCACTTTGCCGGGGAAGATAGAAGCTCTTTTTAGCAATGGCTATTTAGTTTCTTTGGTTATTAAGAGAGAGAAGAGAAATGGGAAGAGTAATGGCCTCAATTTTGATTTGCTCTGAGCACAAACACATGTTTCTTCTGTACACTGAGCATCCTCTGATACCTTCTTGGAACTTTTATTCATGAAGGAGACAGGTGTTTGTAGTGGGGAAGAACTGGACTCCCGGCCTGTGTGATTGAAGGGAAAGGCCTCAGCCACAGCAGGACATAAGAATGGCCTCCCAGCTTTCTTCAAACCCTTTGTTTCTCTGTTCTCTTTTAGGACACAACTGAGCATCTTCACTTTCACTTTTCACTTTCATGTATTGGAGAAGGAAATGGCAACCCACTCCAGTGTTCTTGCCTGGAGAATCCCAGGGACGGGGGAGCCTGTTGGGCTGCCGTCTATAGGGTCGCACAGAGTCGGACACGACTGAAGCAACTTAGCAGCAGCAGCTGCAGCAGGAATATTTATTCTTTAATCATTCATACATTCACGACATTGAACTTTAAATCAAAGAGGAAATTATCTGAGTTCTTAAATGCTGCTGCTGCTGCTGCTAAGTCGCTTCAGTCGTGTCCGACTCTGTGCAACCCCATAAACGGCAGCCCACCAGGCTCCCCCATCCCTGGGATTCTCCAGGCAAGAACACTGGAGTGGGTTGCCATTTCCTTCTCCAATGCATGAAAGTGAAAAGTGAAAGGGAAGTCGCTCAGTTGTGTCTGACTCTTAGCGACCCCATGGACTGCAGCCTACCAGGCTCCTCCGTCCATGGGATTCTCCAGGCAAGAGCACTGGAGTGGGTTGCTATTCCATTCTCTGCAATATCCCTAACCTCTGTAAATTTAATCAAGCATTCTCCCTATGCTCATTGACATTATATATTAAATTCTATAGTTGTAGAAACTCTCCTTTCTTCTTATCTGGGTATTATTTTGCCACATTTAATAAAAATACTTTACGTAAGTTTGAATTACATTTCCCATGGTTGAGAAAGAACTAAAATTACAACTGATGGATTTTCCTGGTGGTCCAGTGGTTAAGATTCTTCACTTCCAGTGCAGGGGACAAGTTCCCTGGTTGGTGAACTAAGGACTTCCCTTGTGGCTCAGACAGTAAAGAATCTGCCTGCAATGTGGGAGACCCGGATTCGATCCCTGGGTTTAGGAAGATCCCCTGGAGAAAGGAATGGCTACACACTCCAGTATTTTTGCCTGAAGAATCCCCCAGGACAAAGGATCCTGGCATGGGATCCAGTCCATGGGATCGCAAAGAGTCGGACACAACTAAAGCGACTTAACACACATGCCCTGGGCACTCAGATTCCACATGCTGCACAGCACAGCCCCCCCAAAAAAAATTACAAGTGAATCTTAGTATCTGGAATATAGTTTTTTCACTCAATTGTTTTCCTCTCTCTGTTTTGGTGGACAAAGAACCATTGAAAGTTTAGAATTGTTTAAATAAATCTCTGTAGGCATCTGAGTGCAAGCATGTATGCCTAGTTGTGTTTTCCTACTCCAGGGGACCTTCCAGACCCAGGGATTGAACCTGTGTCTCCTGAATGGGTAGGCACATTCTTTACCACTGCACCACCTGAGAAGCTGTCTACAGTGGCTCAGTGGTGAAGAATCTACCTTCCCGGTTCGATCCCTGGGTCAGGAAGATCCCTTGGAGAAGGGCATGGTGACTCACTCTAGTATTCTTTCTTTGAGAAGCCCATGGACAGAGATGCCTGCAGGGCTACAGTCCATGGGGTGGCAAAGAGTTAGACATGACTGAAGTGACTTAGCAGCAGCAGAACAGTTTAATAAAAAGACTCATGGTCCACTAAGGTAAAATAAAATGACAACTAAGAAATAAACCATATCTAAGAAATAAAATTCAGCCCCCTGCATTTTGGGAGTGCAGTCTTAGCCACTGGACCACCAGGAAAGTCCCCAGTTTCTCTTTTTCTGTATGCAGTATTCCTTTTCATACCAACATGTTTGGATTGCCTTTTCGCACTTCGTTTTTCCAGCTGTAAGGAGAACATAGGATGGGATGATGGTATATCTATTCACTTCATTCGCGTAACCACACACACAAATGTATTATTTCTCTCTTCGTGCATGTTATCACTGAAGGTAGTTCAGTGATCAGCAGACTGCTCACTGGTTTTGTTTCGTGTTCCCTCTACAGATTCTGAGTTGGTTTGTACAGATTTCTCTAGGACTGAAACATATTCACGACAGGAAGGTTTTACACAGGGACATAAAAACACAGGTAACAGCTCAGAGACAAAATCAAGAAGAATAGATCTTTTATTTTCTTGAAATATTTCCAACAACATAGACTTTTCTCCACTTTATAGAACATTTTTCTTAGCAAGAACGGAATGGTTGCAAAGCTTGGGGACTTTGGTATTGCAAGGGTCTTGAACAAGTAAGTACTTTTAAAAATCATTTTTCCTTCTGTTCATAACAGCCAAAATATGTATTTTTAGGTATCAAGAATTAAGAAGATATTAAGAGCTTGGTTTCTCAATAATTTTGGATAATTGTTTATATAAGTATGTTAAAGTATTCAGATGGTACATTGAGATTAAAATTTGCGAGACATATCTTGGCATAGTAGAAATGTTGGCAATGCTGTATAGTGTGATATAAGCTGGTCAAATGAGATGTGACTGAAATGTATGTAAAGTTAGTGAGCATTTTGTGAAACAGGAAAATTAACACCTGCTTAGGAGAGTATATTGATGCAACTGTTTCAAAAGACAGTTTGTTGATAATAAATGCCAAGAGATTTTAAATGTTCTGAGAATTTGTCCTAAGGGAATAATTTGAAATTTGGAATAGTTTAAATGCCTAAAAATGGGGAAATAGCTAAATTTTATAAAACTTGGCACAGTCATGTACCTGAATATTGTTTAGCCACTGAATTTATGATTTTGAAGACTTTTTGATAATGTAAGAACAAACTTTGTTGTATTAAATTTAAAATTTTAAAAACAAGAATTATGAATTTCAAATACAGTATAATCACAGCTATGTGGAAAGTATGCATGGAAAAAAGACAAGAAGGAAATACATCAGAATTTTAGCACTAGTTGTTTGAGGGTAGTAAGATTCTTGGTATTTTTTTTCTTCTTTATTCACTTTTCCATTTTCCAAATTTTAAATCATGAGAGTGCATTGCTTTCGTTATTGGAATGAGGGAAGTTTTTACATGTGAGAGTTTGAAAAATAACAATGGTACCTTTTTGTGCAGTCTTTAAGCCATAAGTTTTTTTTTTTTATTGTGTAGAGTTTGGGTAAATGAATTATAAGCTTAAAATCAATTAATTTTATTACTACACTATTAATATACTATATTTTAATAATAATGATGCTTTATTTTCATATATGAATACATCAAATTTTGTGTTACTTTTTATACATTTTTCTTACATGTATGTGTATGTCTTAAGCCTTTCCTTACTTCAGTAACACACTATGTTATTTTATTGTTTAATATAACTTTGCTAGTACCATGGAACTTGCTAGAACTTGCATTGGAACACCATACTACCTGTCCCCAGAGATCTGTCAGAATAAACCCTACAACAATAAAACGTGAGTTGCTGGCTTTTGGTTTGAAAGTCTTAGTAAAATCTTATGGATTCTTTCTTATGGTGCTTTGTAATTTCCTTTTCTTCACCTGTGAAATGAGAATCGCTGTGACTGCCTCTGACCACTTCAGTGTTTCCTAAAGCTTTCACATTTATGTAGAAAAGAGATATGTCTCTTCCTCTGAGGATAGAAGTGGTAGAGTAGCCTTGAGAATTGAGGTCACTGTGATGTGCATCTTTGTACTTGATTCTCAGGCTTTCTGAGCACTGTTGAGCCTGTTGCAGCAAAGTGTTGTGGATGGGTCAGGTGGAAGGTCGGTGACACAGCGCAGGTTTCGGAGCCAGAAATCCTGACCCTGACTTGGTCAGCGACTTGAGCGAGTCAGTCAGTCTCTGCGGGTCTCAGTTCCCCTGTCTTCAACAAAGCTGTTGGCTAGGTGATTGTTAAGGCATCTTCTAGCTTTAAAGATCAAGAAGCTTTGACGTTTGTGGTACTAGAGCCTTCTGTTTAGGAGTAATATTAATACAGTTTGTGAAAGTGTTTGTCGCTCAGTCACGTTCGACTCTTTGCGACCCATGGGCTGTAGACTGCCAGGCTCCTCTCTCCATGAAATTCTCCAGGCAAGAATGCTGGTGTGGGTTGCCATTCCCTCCTCCAGGGGATCTTCCTGACCCAGGGATTGAACCCACATCTCTTGCATTTGCTGGTGGGTTCTTTACCACTAGCTCCACAGGCAGCCTTAATATTAATATACACAGTGATAAAAGATAAAGCCAAGATAGTCTTTACTTCTATGGAGGAGAAGGAAAACATTTCACTTTTCAAAGCTATCTTCCAGTTGAACTCATTGGCATTGCAGGAAGACCAAGTTCCTTTGTGGAGTTCATTGTCTATTTGTTTAGAAAAGTACCCAAGTGATATTTGACTGACTTTGAAAGAGGTAAATGAAAAGCCAAGCCCTAAAGAAGAGTGGTGAACATTTCTCCGCATAGTAGAATGGGCATTTTTTGGAAGATATCCTCTGACCTAGAGAAGGAGGTTGGCCTCAAGCTGACCAGAAATGCAGCTGGTGTAGCCAGGGTGGAAGGACAGGCTTTCGAAAGCAGAGCGCACTCGGTGCTGCAAAGAGAGACCCCTGGCTCAGCAGCATTGTTTTGTTGCCTTGCACTAGTTTTTAAGCATCTAAGTCAACATTTAAATATGTTGATTTGATGCTTTGAACAATTGGAAGATCCTAGCAATAAATCGTTACCAAACTGGGTTAATTCACGTAATGCACAGCAAGCCAAATGCTGAAACACTGAGGTTTGCAGCAGAGGAAGAAAGGGTTTATACACAAGGCAGCCAGATGAGGAGACTGGAGAACAGGTCTCAGATCTGCCTCCCTGCCGGCGAGGGATTTGAGATATTTATGGGATGAAGAAGCAGCATGGTCTTAGGCAGGCTTCCCTGGTGGCTCGGTGGTGAAGAATCCGCCTGCAATGCAGGATGGTCTTAGGCATGGGGAAAGGGGATTGGAGGTGAGGTAACTGGTGTTCTATGCAGACATAGCTGAGTTTCATGCATCTTCATAAGATGCATGTTCAAAAATGGAAATGTTTAGCGTGATCTGAGGGGGGATTTGTTTTGGCCCTCTGAGGTCAAAGGTCATTTATTGGACACCTGCACAGGCCTAGTTTTAGTACATTTTAAGTTCACTGAGTACCAGATATTCTGTTTATTACTTAATCTAACTTTGGTTCTGTCTATGAGTTTGAGTGAACTCCGGGAGTTGATGATGGACAGGGAGGCCTGGCATGCTGCAATTCATGGGGTCGCAAAGAGACGGACATGACTGAGAGACTGAACTGAACTGAACTGATAGCCTTGAGTAGAACGTTCCTTTCTAAATCAACCAAATTTTACCTGTTGAATCAAGTAATCCACATTTGAGTTCTTCCTCCCTCCTCCAAATTGCTCAAAATTCCATATGCACATACATTTTCCTTGAGCTCATCACATGAAGTTAAAGTAAGTATTGAGCCATCAGATTGTAGCAAAGCTTGGGTACCTTTTCCCTGCTGGAAATCTGACAAGCTACAATTTTTTCTCTAGGCTTAGTAAGAGTAAGAATTGATAATGTACTGAAAGCATTTGTGAAAACTTGTCACCCTATATAAAATTGTAAAGATACACAAATATAATTGACTATAAGGATAAAAGTTTAAATTGAGAATTATCCATAATTCTTGGCTTATAAACTCTTATCTTTCCCAGGGATATTTGGTCTCTTGGCTGTGTCTTATATGAGCTCTGCACACTCAGACATCCTGTAAGTATATTAATCATCAGATTATCTTGAGTTATTGAAAAGTATATAAATGAAAATAACCTCTGAAAGAAAAAGGTTTTTTTAATATAAATTTATTTATTTTAATTGGAGGTTAATTACTTTATGATACTGTATTCGTTTGCCATACATCAACATGAATCTGCCACCGGTATACACGTGTTCCCCATCCTGAACCCCCTTCCCTCCTCCCTCCCCGTACCATCCCTCTGGGTCGTCCCAGTGACAGCAAAAGAGACACAGATGTATAGAACAGTCTTTTGTTTGGTTTTATTAGATTGTTAAAAATTATATGAACAAGATATTAACAAGAATGATAGCTCCATATATACCAACATGGGACAATATCCAAGCTATATTATTAAGTACAAAATCCAAGTTGAAGAATAGTGCATAGAGCATGAAAAAAGTGTTAGTCACTCAGTCGTGTCTGACACTTTGTGATCCCAGGCTCCTCTGTCATTTAAAAAAGCAAGAGATAAAATTTCATATCGTATGATCTCAACTTGGTAAAATAAGTAGTATTTTTTAAACGACTAGAAGAAAATATATCTCTGGGTGGTGGAATTGTATGTATTTTCCCTGTTAACAATTTCCTATACCTTCTAGTTTTGGGAAACGAGTAAACATTTTGATAATAAAGAAACTAAAAAGCCCCTTGTTTTAAGTAATATGATGTTTCATTGAATAACTGCCTACATATTGATGGAAACAATTCAGGGCAGACCATGGTACTCTTAAGGAAAGCTTTTAACATTGTTTTGTTTCTCAAAGTTATTTTACTTTTTAAAAATTAAAAATATTTTAAATGCCTTGTCTTATAGTTCAGTTGGTAAAAAAAATTCCCCTGTAGTACAAGAGACCCCAGTTTGATTCCTGGGTCAGAAAGATCTGCTGGAGAAGGGGTAGGCTACCCACTCCAGTATTCGTGGGCTTCTCTTCTGGCTCAGCTGGTAAAGAATCTGCCTGCAATGTGGGAGACCTGGGTTCAGTCCCTGGGTTGGGAAGATCCCCTAGAGAAGGGAAAGGCTACCCACTCCAACTATTCTTGCCTGGAGAGTTCCGTGGACAGAGGAGCCTGGCGGGCTACAGTCTATGTGGTTGCAGAGAGTCAGACACAGACTGAGCGACTTTCACTTCACTCCCTCCTCTTTTTTTAATTTCTTTATTTTCGGGGTTTATTTATTTACTTACTTGACTGTGTCAAGTCTTAAGTTGTGGCTTGAAGAATCTTTCATTGCACAGACTCTCTAGTTGTGGCAGGAGGGCTCAGCAGTTGCCCCATGCAGGCTTAGTCCCTCCATGGCACATGGAATCTTAGTTCCCCGGCCAGGGAGCAAACCCATGTCCCCTGCATTGCAGGACGGGTTCTTAACCATTGGACCACCAGGGAAGTCCCTCTTGGTATTCCTTTAAATATGCGCGTTGAATTTTTCTCTGACTTAGTATCACCATTCCTTGTCCTTTCAGTTTGAGGGTAACAACTTACAGCAGCTGGTTCTGAAGATTTGTCAAGCTCGTGTCCCTCCGATATCGCCAAGGTTTTCCCGTGACCTGCAGTTCTTAATATCCCAGCTGTTTGAAGTATCTCCCCGAGATCGGCCATCCATCAATTCCATTTTGAAAAGGCCCTTTTTAGAGAATCTTATTGCCAAATACTTGACTCCCAAGGTGAGTTTGGAGGTGATTCTGTTTGGATTTTGACAGAGCTTTTTGACTAGTGAGTCCTGATACACTGTTATATTTTAGGTCATTCATGAAGAATTCAGTCACCCACTTTTACATAAAACAAGACCATCTGCTTCTCGACCTGCTGGGAAGGTGGCCCCTGGTAAGAAGGACTTAAGTGTGCAATCAAAAGATATTTATTGTGTGTGTCTTGCGCAGTGATTTATAGTATATGGTTGACAACATTAGCAGGGAAATTCCTCCAGATTTATTGAATGTGGACAAAAATATGAGCACTATAAGCAGGACTTCCCAAGTGGTGCTTGTGGTAAAGAACCCATCTGTTGATGCAGGAGACATGAGATGAATTTATTATAGCAATAATATGATTTCTTATTAATCTCAATGCCTGAGATCTACAACACATCTTTATATTAAACCCAGACAATTCTAGTCTACCTTTATGAAGCCTCGTACTAGCTGCAACTGGAAAATCTGCCCAAATCGGCCTATGAAGTTTCAATCTCTGGGTCAGGGAGATCCCTTGGAGGAGGGCAGGGTTACCCACTCCAGTATTCTTGCCTGGAGAATCCCATGGACAGAGGAGCCTGGTGGGCTACAGATCATAGGGTCGAAGAGTCAGACACGACTGAAGCTACTTAGCATGCACGAGCATTATGAACAGGAGAAAAATTTTTGTTGAGTGGTGACCTGTGGGCGTGCCTGTACATCCAGCTCATTCATGACCTGGAGGATTCATTTCCTCTCTTCTCATCAGTCAGGAAAACTTGATGAAGCAGTGGATTTGCTGATAAAGAGAGGCTCGAAGGGGTAGGATCCAAGCTTCACTTTTGTGTAGGGAAGGGGTAGAGAGTCAGAGAAGGGTCACAGACAGACATGGAATCATGAGATGAAGCTTGTATTTTTGAACTAGAGAGAATGGACTCAAGATTAAGAGTTCTCTTGCAGAGGCTGGTTTGAGCTGAAGTTAGGATCTTGGACCTAACTGGTAACAGTAGGAGAATTGTTACTATGTGATTCCCAAAGAAAGCAGGCGATACCTTATGGTAATGAGAAATAGGGGAGCTGCTTTAGTGACAGTGTCAGGAATCAGCTGATGAAACACTGTATGTGTGTTTGTGTGTATGTGTAAGACAGACAGACATTAAAGAGAAAAATTACTAATTCAATTAACATTGTGAAATAAGAACAGCAGGATTTTTCAATTCCTTTCAATTCAGTTGCTCAGTCGTGTCTGACTGCAAGTCCTTGGGTTGCAGCACGCCAGGCCTCCCTGTCCATCACCAACTCCCGGCGTTTACTCAAATCCATGTCCATTGAGTTGATGATACCATTCAACCATCTCATGCTCTGTCGTCCCCTTCTCCTCCTGCCTTCAATCTTTTCCAGCCTCAGAGTCTTTTCAAATGAGTCAGTTCTTTGCATCAGGTGGCCAAAATATTGGATTTTCAGCTTCAGCGTCAAATGAATGAATGAATATTCAGTCCTTCCAATAAGTATTCAGGACTGATTTCCTTTAGGATGGACTGGTTGAATCTCCTTGCAGTCCAAGGGACTCTCAAGAATCTTCTCCAACACCACAATTCAAAAGCATCAATTCTTCAGCGCTCAGCTTTCTTTATAGTCCAACTCTCGCATCCATACATGACCACAGGAAAAACCCATAGCCTTGACTAGACGGACCTTTGTTGGCAAAGTAATGTCTCTGCTGTCTAGGTTGGTCATAACTTTTCTTCTAAGGAGCAAGCTTCTTTTAATTTCATGGCTGCAGTCACCATCTGCAGTGATTTTGGAGCCCCCCAAAATAAAGTCTGTCACTGTTTCCACTATTTCTCCATCTATTTGCCATGAAGTGATGGGACCAGATTGCCATGATCTTAGTTATCTTAATGTTGAGCTTTAAGCCAACTTTTTCACTCTCGTCTTTCACTTTCATCAAGAGACTCTTTAGTTCATCTTCACCTTCTGCCATAAGGGTAGTGTCATCTGCATATCTGAGGTTATTGAGATTTCTCCCGGCAATCTTGATTCCAGCTTGTGCTTCTTCCAGCCCAGCGTTTCTCATGATGTACTCTGCATAGAAGTTAAATAAGCAGGGTGACAATATACAGCCTTGACATGCTCCATTCCTGATTTGGAACCAGTCTGTTGTTCCATGTCCAGTTCTAACAGTTGCTTCTTGACCTGCATACAGATGTCTCAGGAGGCAGGTCAGGTGGTCTGGTATGCCCATCTCTTTCAGAATTTTCCACAGTTTATTGTGATCCACACAGTCAAAGGCTTTGGCATAGTCAATAAAGCAGAAGTAGATGTTTTTCTGGAACTTTCTTGCTCTTTTGATGATCCAGTGGATGTTGGCAATTTGATCTCTGGTTCCTCTGCCTTTTCTAAATCCAGCTTGAACATCTGGAAGTTCTCGGTTCACGTACTGTTGAAGCATTGCATTGGAGAATGTTGAGCATTGCATTGCTTTACTAGCGTGTGAGATGAGTGCAATTGTGTGGTAGTTTGAGCATTCTTTGGCATTGCCTTTCTTTGGGATTGGAATGAAAACTGACCTTTTCCAGTCCTGTGGCCACTGCTGAGTTGTCCAAATTTGCTGGCATATTGAGTGCAGCACTTTCATAGCATCATCTTTTAGGATTTGAAACAGCTCAACTGGAATTCCATCGCCTCCACTAGCTTTGTTCCTAGTGATGCTTCCTGAGGCCCACTTGACTTTACATTCCAGGATGTCTGGCTCTAGGTAAGTGATCACACCATTGTGATTATCTTGGTCGTGAAGATCTTTTTAATATAGTTCTGTGTATTCTTGCCACCTCATCTTAATATCTTCTGCTTCTGTTAGGTCCATGCCATTTCTGTCCTTTATTGTGCTCATCTTTGCATGAAATGTTCCCTTGGTATCTCTAATTTTCTTGAAGAGACCTCTAGTCTTCCCCATTCTATTGTTTTTCTCTATTTTGCATTGATCACGGAGGAAGGCTTTCTTATCTCTCCTTGCTATTCTTTGGAACTCTGCATTCAGATGGCTGTATCTTTCCTTTTCTCCTTTGCCTTTTGCTTCTCTTCTCTTTCTTTTCTTCTCATCTATTTGTAAGGCTTCCTCAGAAAACCATTTTTCCTTTTTACATTTCTTTTTCTTGGGGATGGTCTTGATCACTGCCTCCTGTACAATGTCACAAACCTCCATCCACAGATCTTCAGGCACTCTGTCTATCAGGTCTAATCGCTTGAATCTATTTGTCACTTCCACTGTAAAATTGTAAGGGATTTGATTTAGGTCATACCTGAATGGTGTAGTGGTTTTCCCTACTTTCTTCAATTTAAGTTATTCAATTAAATGGCAGGATTTTTAGCCATAACCAAATATCTCAGCTTCAAGGATGAGGAGGAACCAGTGAGACAGAAATATTACCCACTGTGATGGAGAAATTGTTATAAACTTAAGAAAGTTATAAAGGGAAAGTGAATGGATAATTCTGCTATGTTTAATTTGATTTGACATCATTATGTTTTGGTCTAGATTGAGAATGTTTAGAAAGTAGATAAGTAGAGCATGAGAGAAAGTGTATTGTCTACATTTCCAGTATAGGACAGACGGGGAAACAGGAACACGTGGGTAAAGCTGATAAATACCAACATGTTAGAAGACCCACTCACTCATCCATTTCAAACAACAGTGGGACCTGAATGCTGCGGCCTGATAACCCAAGCTCTGATGACTACATTTAATTACTTGTAATTAATTTAGTTAATAATTGAACTACTAAACATGCCATTATGTTATGCATATTGTTTCTGTAAATGTTAATATTCGCTCGTAAGTTCTTAAATAGTAGACGATTAAATAATTAAATATTACTAGAACTATATATGGAGAAGAAAATGGCAAACCACTCCAGTATTCTTGTCTGGAGAATCCCATGGACAGAGGGGCCTGGCGGGCTACAGTCCATGGGGTCGCAAGAGTCGGGCACGACTGAGCGACTAAAGAGAGAGAGGAACCATGTAAAGGAACCCTGGCAAGAATGATTTCCTCCATCCAAAGAAAATGCGTAGTCATTTTCCATCAGCCCTTCTCTTTGTGAGTATAAATGTTTCTGGTTAGACTTTCACTTTCACTTTTCACTTTCATGCATTGGAGAGGGAAATGGCAACCCACTCCAGTATTCTTGCCTGGAGAATCTCAGGGACGGGGGAGCCCGGTGGGTTGCCGTCTATGGGGTCGCACAGAGTCAGACAGGACTGGAGTGACTTAGCAGCAGCAGCACCAGAGTGAACTTATGTTTCAAGTGAACATAAGTGTTTCTGGTTAAAGTGTGTTATGAAATGCTCCGTGTGCTTATACTCTCACAAGTATAAAAAAATTTTTTTAATGAAGTTGTTTTCTTTTGGTTAAATAGATTCTAAAATACAGAAAGTGAGATTCCAGGGAAAGTGCCTACCAGGATCAAGGATAACAGTGCCAAATAAGAGGAAGGACGTATTATATAGAAATGAATGGAGACCACCAGCTGGAGCCCAGACGCCCGTATCTGTAAGTCATGCTAAAGCATTCCTGTTGTTTTAGCAGATGGTCTGTTCTACAGAACTTCTTGCGCATGTTCGTGAGGTACAAGGTTCACTAGTTTTGTACTTATAATAAAATTCTGTAATTAGCATTAAAGTGGTAGTTCATAGGACAGCTTCTAGTTGTTATATATATTTTTAACAATGCTGTATTTTCTTATAGGTATTGTATGTATTAGTTTTTTTAGTAATTCAATTCCTTTTAATGTCGTTAAATAAATGAAGTTTTTCTATATAGGACAAGTGAGTAGAATAGCAGCAGAAAACTTTCTGCATTCATACTCCTAATTCTGATGTTGTATGTAATTGAGGAATTTTTATTATAAAATCATTGATTTTTTTTTTTCCTGAGTTGCTTTATGCCAGTTATTTGAATCCATTTCATCAGAATGTTGAATCTTTTAGTTTTTTCTAGTGAAATGCTTCTGGCATATAAAATACCTGTTGTATTTTAACTGAAGAATGATATTCTTAAAGAAGGCTCATGGTATAATTACAGGACCATTTGAAGTACATTTCCTAAGTGTTTACTTGCTATCTAGACATTTGATGGCACCCCACTCCAGTACTCTTGCCTGGAAAATCCCATGGACAGAGCAGCCTGTTAGGCTGCAGTCCATTGGGTCTCGAAGAGTCGGACATGACTGAGTGACTTCACTTTCACTTTTCACTTTCATGCACAGGAGAAGGAAATGGCAACCCACTTCAGTGTTCTTGCCTGGAGAATCCCAGGGACAGGGGAGGGTGGTGGGCTGCTGTCTATGGGGTCGCACAGAGTTGGACACGACTGAAGCGACTTAGGAGCAGCAGCAGCAGAAGTTTTAGCAAATATGTTGGTGTACAGATAGATTTTTGAAACTATTAAATTATTGCCCTTTATTTGATGGAATGTGGCTTAACTTATTAAATAATTTTGAAAGTATGTTGTAATTTAGAATACTCTGTAGCAAACCTGCAGGAGGCAAAAAAAAAAAAAAAACCACAAGAGAAAACATCTAAAAGATTTGTAAGTGGATGATATTAGGAGAACATATTGCTGGTTCTTCAATCCTCTGAAAACTTCTGCTAATGCAGTGCAATGGGATGTCTCCGCAGGAACTATCTTGAATGTTGTTATTACCGTTTGGGATTTTAGAGAAAATCCTAAAGAAGCTGTTTTTTCCTTCCAATACTTTTCTGTATTTCTAGCCATTTTTCAACTAACTAGTAGTACCTTCTTTTGGGTTGTACATAGGTAAGCATTATAAAACTAAGAAAACAACTTGACACTTTAAATGTTGAATTTGTATTTAGACTGATAAGCCAGACTTTACACATTTACTTTAATATTTGATTAGGATTATGTGAGTGTGCCATTTTTGTAAGTTAAAGATGGTCAAATATCTATAATTTCATATTTAATCTAACATTTATATTGTGTGTGTGCTCAGTCGTGTCCAAATCTTTGCAACCCCACGGACTGTAGCTCGCCAGGCTCCTCCATCCATGGGATTCTCCAGGCAAGAATACTGGAGTGAGTTGCCATTTCCCCCTCCAGGGGCTCTTCCTGTGTATATGAACAACAACAAATAAGTTTATGAAAAATAGGAAATAATAACACAGCTTAGTTTCATATCTTGGGTTGGATAGATACTCGCTAGGTATTTTTGATACGCTAGTCATGAAGTACAGGTGACTCATATTTTCACCTGAGCAAAATTATTAACTATGGTGCTGCAGGCCTTTGGCCTCTAAAACATTTTTCAGTTCTAGGATTTGGGGATTGTAAGATTACTGAAAAACGAGTCTAGAGTGAGAACAACAAGATAACTTCTATGCCTTGTCTTAGCTATGGTTGCTACCAAGCAGTCAGTTATTATAGATTTTAATCCTGTATTAAAAAGTACAACTCTCTTCCTTTTAATCCCTCAGGTAAAAGCAGTAGAAAGGCCCAAACTTGCTGCAGTGTGTGGACATTATCATCATTTTTATGCTCAACTTGACTTGTTGAGGGAGAGAGCGCACGGACCAAATTACCACCATGTTCCTCAAAAAGATAGCAGAGATGAGGAGAGTTATGATCAGGAAGAAAGCCACAGTCCACCTCCAAGTCAATGGTAATGTCATAGTCTAACTTAAACTTTCATCCTCTGAATATATCTTGCTATATCAGCATTTATTTTGAAGTCTGTCCAAATTCTCCTAAAACATCCAGGAGGAATCTCCAGACTGTTCATTTAAAATACTTAATTCACCGTTCCCTTGACACTTTTTCATCTCAAGTTTAATGTAACTAGTCTTATTCATGTTGCCATTTGACTGTGGGCACAGATTCATACTCTTGAATTTTTCATATTGTTTTCTTCTTTCTGGTAATGCCGGAGACCTGGGTTCGATCCCTGGGCTGGGAAAATCCCCTGGAGAAGGGAACAGCCACCTACTCCAGTATTCTGGCCTGGAGAATCCCATGGTTGTATAGTCCATGGGGTCGGAAAGTGTTGAACATGACTGTGCAACTTTGACGTTTCACTTTGAACTCAGAATGTCACAGGCGATTTGTGAATCTCATCATGAAGCCGAAAATCCGCTTGTCAAATTGCTGCCTATAACAAGTTAAAACTTCTACTCAAGCTGAACGTTTCTATTTCCTAAGGCTTGCTGAATACCTTCAGAGGAAATGTGAAGCTCAACAATATAAGTTGAAAGTGGAAAAGCAATTGGTAAGTCAAAACCAAATATAAGAGGCCATCAGAAATTTCTAACGCTTTCTCTGTTCTCAAATATTCATGGTTCCTTAAGTCGAAGTTCATTCCACGTAGAAGATTAAGGCTAGTTTTTAACAGCTAAAGAAGAATATTGGGAATAGGCTTCAATTAGGGTCTGAGAAGCCTAGTCCCTTCCCTGGCTCCATCACTTGCTGTGTGACGTTAGGCAGAACATGCAGCCTCTCTGAGCTTTCTCTATAAAAGCTGTAGATAAGCTTCAAGGTCCCCTTCAGTGCTGCTTTTCTTTGATTCTAGTTTATTAGAATTCTACACATTTTTAAAAAGGGATTCTCGTATTGGATTTGAAATGAAAGTTAAACTTTACCCTTAAGTATAGTGTCAAAATGCTGGGGCTGAGTGAAACTGGATATACATCCTGTTTGCATTGCTCTTACTTTGAGCTGCTCAAAAGCTTTAGTTCTCTTCCCCTATCTAACCCCAAGCTCCAGGGGTTGAACTTTTATAGATATTTGATTCCACAATTACAGTTTGCCAGTTCAGAAAACAAATCTAGGTGTCTTCCATGGTAACATAAAATATTGATTGCTTAGAATAAACAGTACCAATGGTTTTATTCATTTACTTTTTTAAAAGTTTCATGCTTAATCTAAGAAAATTCTGCTCACTGTAGAAAAAAACTCAATATAATTATTATCAAATAGTGAGATTGATAATATAATTATTGCTTAAAGGATGAAGTGCAGGTCAAGCCATAAGATGGTTCCAGAATGCAAATACACTTGATAAATTACTTTATTCCAATAACAGGGCCTTCGTCCGTCTTCTGCTGAGCCAAATGACAACCAGAGACAAAAGCTAAGAAGCGATGGAGAAGGACCTAGATTCTGGGGGCTGCAGTTCAGGAGAAATGAAATGAAGGAGCCGGTTAGGAACTGTCTGCTTCCAAGGGCTGCCGCTATATTTCTCTCGTTGTCTTTGTATTGTAATACTGTGTTGCTTTAGGGAGGGCGCAGCAACCCACTCTGGTATTAATATTCTTGCTTGGAAAAGCCCATGGACAGAGGAGCCTGGGGGGCTACAGTCCATAGGGTCGCACGACTGAAGCAACTTAGCATGCACACACGCCGGGTATTATTGTTTTTAGCATCTATGGTGCACCTAAGAGAGCTCACTACACAAACACTTGCTGGATGTGTGATGCACCAGGCTGAGGGCTCAGGGGAGACACAGACATGTATTTCACCTTCTCAGAGAATGCAGTGTAGCTGAGTTCATAGGACTTTTTACCTTGGATTGATCAAGTAACTGTCCATCCTGAACATTTTTGAAATTTGTATTAGTTCCCTCAGGCTGCTGTACAACACGCTGGGCAGTTTGAAGCAAGAGAAATTTACTGTCTCAAATTTTCTGGAGGCTTGAAGTCCAAAGTCAAGATGTCAGCAGGGCCATGCTCCCTCTGAACTCTGGAGAGGAGTACCTCTTTGCCTTTTTCTGGCTTCTGGTAGTTGGTCTGTGATGCTCAGATATCCTCACTTGCAGTGACCCAACTCAGTCTCTGCCACTGGACGTGTGACCAGTGACCATCCTCCTCGTGTGACCATCTTTGTCTTCTTTTTTTTTTTTTTAAGGAGTCTGCTTATTTTTTTAAAAAAAATTTATTATTTTTTATTTTTTGGCCACACCATGTGGCATGGGGCCCTTAGTTCCCTGGCCAGGGATCAAACCCAAGTCCTCAGCATTAGAAGTGCGCAGTGTTAACCACTAGACTGCCAGAGAAGTCCCTGGCCATATTCTTAACAGGACAGCTGCTGTATGCATTAGGGACCCACTCTGCCCCAGTTGTGAACACGTCTTAGCTTAACTATTCACCTCTGCAATGACACTGTCTCCAAATATGATCTCATTCTGAGGTCCTGGGGCTTAGGACTCCAGCGTATCTGTTTGGGGGCACAAAACTCAGCCTATCACAGGATTATATGTAGAGAAATTGTATGTCAGTAACATATTTGGGGTTATATACACAAAAGAGATTGTTCCAAGAGACCTTATCCTCACTGGTGGAAGTACCCCAGGTAAAGTATAAGGCAGATTATCATTTTGGGGAGCACTGACTTTTCCCTTACTACATATCACACGTTTCTAAAATCATAGGCTGTCTTGGGGATTTCCCTGGCTGTCCAGTGATTAGCACTCCATGCTTCCAATGCAGGGGCTGTGGGTTCAATCCCTGGTCAGGGAACTAAGATCCCACGTGCCGTGAGGCATAGCCAAAAATAAAATAAAAATAAAATCATAGGCTGTCTAGAGAGTATTCTGTCAAGCTGTTCGCAAACATTTAACATTTCCAAATTGGGATTGCTTTCCAGGAATATTGGAAGCAGTTAGAGGAAATACGCCAACAGTATCACCATGACATGAAGGAAATTAGAAAGAAGATGGGGTGTGAAGTGGAGGTAGGTAAATTCATTCTTCTAAAGGAAATGTTGAGGGACTGCCCTGGCAGTCCAGTGGTTAAGACTTCTCTTTCTAATGCAGGGGGTGTGGGTTCGATCCCTGGTTGGGGAACTTAGATCCCACATGCCTCGTGGCCAAAAAATCAAAGCATAAAATAGAAACAATATTGTAATGAATTCAATAAAGACTTTAAAAATGACCCACATTAAAAACAAAATGTTTAAAAAACGGGAACAAAATGTTGCTCTATTGATTCAGAGCTAACTAAACTGAGCAGATATTAACAGTAATGATCTTCTAAAAATATAATTTTAGATATTTAACTATATTTGACCGTGCTGGATCTTTGTTGCTGTGCGGGTTTTTCCTAGCTGTGGTGAGCAGGGGCTCCTCTCCATTACCTGCTCGGCTGCTCTGCAGAGCTCAGGCTCTAGGGCGTGTGGGCCTCAGTCACTGTGTGTGTGGACTTAGTAATTGCAGTTCCCAGACTCTAGAGTACAGGCTGATTAACTGTGGCCCGTGGGAGTAATGATCTTCTCATCAAAAAGACAAACTGTATCATGCAAACTTTTTTTTTTTAATAGGAAAACTGTCAGATGTAATGGAAGCCCCACTTTAATATGGTTTACTTGAGGCTTCACAAGGTGATGGGGCTGAGAGTCTCAGTGAAGAGTGCCTGTTATTAAATATGGTTGATCGTGTTCCCTGTGAGTCAGTCAATAAGTATTGACCAAGCAGGTATTTTATTCCAGAACCGGATTAGACACAGTGCTGGGAGCCAGCACACGAGATCCCACCCATGACAAGGTCATGAGGAGAAGACCTGACAAGCAGGCAGATCAGGACTCCAGGGATTTCGAAAAGCTGCCCCAGGCGCTCGTCTTAAAGATGATATCTATCTTTCTGATGCTTGCTGTACTAGACTGCTCCCTAATTTCTGTGACACAGGCAGAAGGCCTTCCCCGATCTCTTTCCAAACAAAATCAACTTTAATCAATATGTCCCCCGGATGGTGGCATCCTATAAGATTATCCAGGATGAGAAGAGTATTTCAATCTAAACCCTTTTTTGCTAGCATTTTAGTTTGATTGACAAATGTGTTTATGCCCTTAGTACTAATGACCATGACTGTTCACAACACCTTAATCATAAACAGCATAAAGAACCTGAACACACAAAAGGCCCTAATAGGCACAGAGCCCTTCGGGGGGTGAGGAAGCCCTATTAGAGAACATAAAAAATATTATTCTATAGAGTTGTTACTGGATCAATGCTTGCTTGCTGTGCTCTTAATGTGCTGAGGTTGTACAATAAAAACTATGGTTAATATAGTTAGGAATTTAGAAAATAAGAGTTTAGCCCTAGTGTGAAAACAATAAGACAATTGTTAATTTTAGCCAAGAGTATAAATTTGGATGGTGACTTCTGCAAAAGAATTGACCTTTCTGTTACATGCTGCACCTTTACCCCATGAGACTGCAACTTTTCTGTTTTTTGTTAAGCTCAAGGCAAATGGAACAATAAAGAATAAGTAACAGGAAACTGGTTTTACATTCACCTGGCCTGCAGGAAAGAATGTCAATAGGCCTTAGGGCCAGAAGATAATGTACGTAAAATAAGACCCTTGTAAACACAGAAGCTGGAGAAGGCAATGGCATCCCACTCCAGTACTCTTGCCTGGAAAATCCAATGGACGGAGGAGCCTGGTCGGCTGCAGTCCATGGCATCGCTAGAGTCGGACATGACTGAGGGATTTCACTCTCACTTTTCACTTTCATGCATTGGAGAAGGAAATGGCAACCCACTCCAGTGTTCTTGCCTGGAGAATCCCAGGGACGGGGAAGCCTGGTGGGCTGCTGTCTATGGGGTTGCACAGAGTCGGACACGACTGAAGCAACTTAGCAGCAGCAGCAGCAAACCAAGAAGTATGCAGAAAACATCCTGGGTGTCGTAAAGGGCAAACTGATGTAATGTTAAACTAACTTTTGCTTGGTCATCCTTAACGTGCAAACTCAACTGTCTTGGCGAGAGAGAGACAGAGAGACCAAGCTCGGGTATGAAGCAGGGTCTGCCACTTTATTCTCTTTATACCCTGAGTTTGCACGTTAAGGATGAGTGACTGAGTGACTAACACACACAACACACAAATACGCAACTGATTCTAAAACCTGTACCCTTTCTAGCATAGACACTTCTACCCATAAATAGTTGTAAAGATAAGACACCCACGTGTGAAGCAGTGATGGGATAACTGAATCTGGTTAAGCCCTGCGAGTGCATGGGAGTAGTAAACATGAGTGGGATGAGCTGGTGGAGGAATTTTCTGGAAGAAGAGAGATGGGGCCCAAACTGGGCCTGAGAAGCAGAGTGGAGTTTGGAGAGTCAGAGCTAAGGAGGAGGGCATCTGAAGGAACCACACAAAGCTTCAGGCCTGGGTGCCGTGGGAGGGGCAGGCTGGACATGCTTATCACCAGAGCAGTGCATGTGTGCTAAGTCGCTCAGTCGTGTCTGACTCTTTGTGATCCTATGGATTGTAGTCCTCTAGGCTCTTGTCCATGGGATTCTCCCGGCAAGAATACTGGAGTGGGTTGCCATGCCCTCCTCCAGGGGATCTTCCCGACCCAGGGATCGAAGCCCCATCTCTTACCTCTTCTACCTGCAGTGGCAGGCGGGTTCTTTACCACTAGTGCCACCGGGGAAGCCCAGAGCAGTGGTTTGGTTAATGGTGGAGAGCCTTGTGTTATCCTCAGCCCTGTTTTTTAAGGCAGGTCTGGGATGAGAAGCCTGCATGCAGGAAAGATGGACAGCAGACTTTTCTAGAGAGGCCAGGAAAGGAGCCCCTGGGGGAAACGGAAGGCGGCCACACAGGACAGAGGCCATAAGGGAGTTCTCTCCAGCCACGCCTCTGGAGCCTCCTTGGGCCATTGTACTGACGAGACCCCATTCAGGTCTAGCAGCTGAGGGTCAGCAAGTGGCCTTCATAACTGATGCAGAACCAGCCTTGTTGATTGTGTATAATTTATGTTGAAGGAGGACTCAAAAATGAGCTGGAAAACCTACTTGGTGAAGAAGAGTGACCTGCCCATCCCCCATGAAGCATCTGAGGAAGAAGCCCCTGTGCAGGTGATGGTTATTGTTAGACAATGCTGTGTTTTCCAGTGAGTCTGCTCCAGCCTGGTGTTCCCATCCTTCCTTGTGCAGTAAACCCACATGGGAAAGTTTAAAAAACTCAATCAGGACCCTCTCTGGTGGTCCAGTTGTTAAGACTCCAGTGCAGGAGCGTGGGTTCCATCCCTGGTTGGGGAACTAAGATCTGGCACGTTGCATGGGGTGCTGCTCCACAAAAAACAAACAAACAAACAAACAAAAAACAGAGCAATAAAAAAAAAAATTAAAACACCTGGATTCCATCCCAAATGGTCTGGGGTGGGACCCAGGCATCTTGTTGTCAAGAGCTAGCTGGTGAGTTCGTGCAGCCAAGTTTGAGAACTGCTTCCGGGGTGGAAGAAATTTCTGTTGTCCGATGGTGTTTGAATCTGAGTCTCAAAGACACCTCTCAATAAATCTCACAGTTAGTTTATCTTCAAACTTACCTTTTTGGCATTAATAGGGCAATGGCACCCCACTCCAGTACTCTTGCCTGGAAAATCCCATGGATGGAGGAGCCTGGAAGGCTGCAGTCCATGGGGTCGCTGAGGGTCGGACACCACTGAGCGACTTCCCTTTCACTTTTCACTTTCATGCATTGGAGTAGGTAATGGCACCCCACTCCAGTGTTCTTGCCTGGAGAATCCCAGGGACGGGGGAGCCTGGTGGGCTGCCGTCTATGGGGTCGCACAGAGTCGGACATGACTGATGTGACTTAGCATAGCATAGGGAACTGTGCAGAGCTGAATGATCAAATGGCTCACAAAGGACTTCTTTTTTCCTCTGGGAGGTCTTTCCCCTTCATCTTCAATGAGGTGCCCCAAGGGCTTGATTGAGGGCAGGTGAGAGGAAGCCATGTTGAGTGAAGTGAAGCCTGAACAGCCTCCTTGAGTGTTTCTTTTTGTGAAAACCTGGGGACCTTCACAAGAGGCAGTGCCCAGAGCTCTAAAGTGGACTGAGGTTGAATTTTCTACCCAGTGTGATGAATGGGGCTTCAAGGTCTAATAATGTTTGACACGAATTTCCCCTGGGTCGGGAAGATCCCTTTGGAGGTGGATGTAGCAACCCACTGCAGTATTCTTGCCTGGAGAATCCCATGGACAGAGGAGCCTGGGCTACACTCCATAGGGTCGCAAAGAGTCGGATACAACTGAAGTGACTTAGCATGCACACACAAAGGGAAATAAGCTAAATATGACACTTCTCATGCAATTGAGACAATCAGACTACACAGTCAAATCAGACAACCAATCTCACAAACATAAGTAAGAGAGCAGAAGTCAGAGTCTTGTTTCAGAGTGTATAATATTGCAAGGCAGGAAAACACCCTTCTCAGGGTTGCGGGGCAATCAGCCAATAACAATTCAAACTGATAGATGTGAAGTACATAAAAGGGTGTGGTCCACAGACGAGGCAGTAATCAACATCTATGTGTAGGTATGTGTTAGTCATTTAGTTGTGTCCAACTCTTTGCAACCCTATGGACTGTAGCCCACCAGCCTCCTCTGTCCATGGGGATCCCCCAGGCAGGAATACTGGAGTGGGTTGCTATTCCTTTCTCCAGGGGAATATATATATATATATATATATATATATATATATATATATATATATATAAACACATAGAGACTCATAAATTTCTGGCTTGCAAGGAATAGTACAGCTTACCAAGATGTGGAAGAGAAGGGAGCAAGCTTGTATGTCAGGGGTGGGCCCTCAAGAGCTGCGCTTTGGCTGTGTTGAGTCAGGAAGATCTGAGAAACCACATCCCTGCTTCAGGTCTCTGCCCCACTGTTCCCTCCACCTGGAACATGCTTTCCACAGACCATCCTTAGCCAGGGTCCAACACCATTCCAGGGCTTCAATCAAATGCCAGGTAGGCTTTTCCTACATTACTGTCCTCCTCTACTCACTTTCTGAGCTATTACTCTAACCTTCTTTTCTTTATAGCACTTAACACCTTCTGAAATGACATCATTGCATTGCTGACTCATTTACCAGTAAAATGTAAGCTGTGTGTCAGTAGGGATGTTCACGTTCTGCACCATCCCATTGTGCAGGGAGTGTCTGGTCCACGGTGGGCGCTCTATATGAGATTGTGGGGTGAATGTTAAAGTGAGGATGGTACCAAGTAGGCAGCTGAATTGAAAGACACTTCTTAAAGACACGTTTAAGAGTCATTGCATAAAGATCACATTTAAATCCCTGGAAATTACTGAGACCTCCGGGTATTGTGGAGAAGGAAATGGCAACCCACTCCGGTATTCTTGCCTGGAGAATCCCATGGACAGAGGAGCCTGGGGGGCTACAGTTCATGGGGTTGCAAGAGTCAGACACGACTGAGTGGCTAAGCCACCACCATCCGTGTACTGAGGAAGAGAACAGCAGAGGGCCCAGCACTGAACCCCAAGAAAGCTCAGGGTCTAAAGTCCACCTCTTGACCGTTCTTTGGAAATTCTTGTCAGTACTTTTACAGTCTTCTCTTCTCCTTTAAATTGCCCATCAGGTTTTAGACCCTCCCCTCCTTCCTTTGTGGAGAAGGCAATGGCGCCCACTCCAGCGTTCTTGGCTGGAGCGTCCCAGGGCCGGCGGAGCCTGGTGGGCTGCCGTCTGTGGGGTCGCGCAGAGCCGGACACGACTGAGGCGACTTGGCAGCGGCAGCAGCTCCTTCCTTTGCAGTATCACGAGCTGTGCACTTTTTTGTTTTCCTGATTAAGATCATAAGCTTCTTAAGGAAAGGATCTGATAGTCAAAATTATAATCTCTGTAAATTTTTTGTTTATTTACTTTTAGTTGCATTGAGTCTTCATTGCTGCTTGCGTGCTCTCTCTAGCTGCGGCAAGCGGGAGCTACTCTTCGCTGAGGTGGGCGGGCTTCTCATCGCGGTGGCTTCTCTTGCCGCAGAGCACAGGCTCTGGGCCTCGGGTCTCAGTAGCTGTGGCACTCTGGCTTAGTTGCTGCAAAGCCTGTGGGATCTTTCCAGACCAGGGATTGAACCCATGTCCCCTGCATTGACAGGCGGATTCTTATCCCCTGTATCACCAGGAAGTCCCCAAATTACACTCTTGAATTAGATTAGGTTGTATGGGACTGAAGTGATAAATATTGTCACACCGTAGAGTTGCAATACTGGTGTTAAATGCATTAATATTTCAAGTTAATGGACCTTGTGGCCAAGCTTTTAGTGGTCTATCATTAACTTTCCTTTGCAAAATGCATGCTTTTATTCTCAAAACAACCATCAGATTCATTCAAGAAATCAAATAATGTAAATAGACCCTGCTGTGAATTCAGCAATTGTGAAAATATAATTGTTTGATCAATAGTAAATGCTAGATTTTATTTTTTCTCTAAGTTTCAGGATATCGAAAGAGACTTAAAACAAATTAAACCTCAGAACATAAAGGAAAGTAACAGTTTGGAACAAAAACATAAAGCACAGGTAATAAACATTTTGTCTTAAAATTTTTTTTTTAATTTTAAAATATTTAATTCTTTCATGCGTTCCCAAACATGAACCCCCCTCCCACCTCCCTCCCCATAACATCTCTCTGGGTCATCCCCATGCACCAGCCCCAAGCATGCTGTATCCTGCGTCAGACATAGACTGGCGGTTCGATTCTTACATGTGTCTTAAATTTTTGTATTAAAATTCTGGCAGGGTCTCTGCAGCTTGTAATCTAGTCACCTACAGGATTTCACCCACTACTATTTTATGGAATTGCCTTATTTTGTGATGTTAGACTAATGGTTTTAAGTATCTGTAATTGTCAAATTGGGAGTTGTAATTTTAAGGTTGTCATTACTAAGATTTTTTCTTGCTTTCTTCTAGAGAGGGGTAAAATTTGAAATTAATTTAGATGAATGTATTTCTGATGAAAACACCCTCCAAGAGGAAGAGGTATGCCATTAAGTTAAATTTCTATTAGTAGAGATGAGAGAATAAGTGTCTTAGTGGCACATTTCATGAAATTTTCCCATAGAGGGTAGGGAAAATTTTCTAAACTTCCTAGAAGGATCTCTAGTGTTCAGATAAGTCTTCCAAAATACTTAACCTTCTGTTCTTTTTAAAATTGAGATTATTCATATAAACGGATTAGTCCATTTTACTTTGCTATTATAAAGAAGATATTTTCCTCCCAACAGTAACTTTTAAATTATAGCCAGATTAAAGTAGAAGATATAATATTAATATATAGTCAACAACTAATAAACTCACCTAAAATAAATGAGCATGTATATTTAAGTTGAATAACCAACAAGAACCTACTGTATAGTGCAGGAAACCCTGCTCAATATTCTGTAAGAACCTAGTTAGAAATTGAAAAAGAATAGATAACATTTATATGTATAATTCTTTTTTAATTTCTAACTAGGTTCTTACAGAAACTTTGCTATGCGTTTGAAATTAATAGAACATTGTTAATCATCTGTACTCTAATATGAAATAAAAAATTTTAAAAACAAAAATAAATAAGTGAGCTGTTATCTTGAAACCATGCACAATTATTTTGGATATTGATTAGTTATTGATAACTTTGTACTGGTCTTTGGGTAAATCTCAGTTATGTACTAGGGATCTCATTGAAACAGCAATAATTGCACAAATACAGTAGACTCAAACCTCATTTTATGACTTGATTTCAGCATCTTTTTTTAATCCCATTTTTTACTAAAGCTGCTAACCAATATGAAAATTAACTGATTTGTGTTTCCATTTCACCTCTCCAAATTGGCCTTTTAAATTATCAAAAGTTAAGTATGAGTGTGTATATCTCTATGTATATTCATTACATACTCAATTTCTTTCATTTTTTTATTAGCTTAAAAATTCTTAAATGTTATTATTTCTTTCAGATTTGTGTGTTTGTGTGTGTGGTGAAGGTCCATTGTTTTAAAAAAATAGACTTCATGTTTTAGAGCAGTTTTAGTTTCATGGTAAAATTGAGCAGAAGGTACAGAGATTTCCCATATAGCTCCTGCCACACACACACACACACACACACACACACAGCCTTCCCTCCCATCAGCACCTCCCACCAGAGTGGAACATCCATGGCAAATTAGCTGCCACATGATCAGCGCTCATCTCTGTTGACAAGGAGAAGAAATGGACAGATACATTCCTATTTCTACCTTGTTCCAACATAGTCCCAACTTAAAACCCTGTTGATTCATGTAATAAACATATGTCGAATACTCATTGCATATTGATGAACCTACACTGGTCCATACTAATCACCCAAAGTCCATAGGTTATGCTAGGATTCACTCATTCTGTGGGTTTTGACAAGTGTAGAATGACATCATTATAGAACCATTAAAAAAGAATAGATAACTTTATATGTATAACTGAAAGAAATTGAAAAAGAATAGATACATCTATATGTATAACTGAGTCACTTTGCTACACATTTGAAACTAACAGAACACTGTTAATCAACTATACTCCAATATGAAATAAAAAGTTTTAAAAATAAAATAAAAATGAATAATAGTTTTTAAATTTTAGAATAAAATTATAGAATCATACAGAGCATTTAGAATCATACAGAGTATTTTCACTGCCTTAAAAATCCTCTGTGCTCTACTAAGTTTTGAGATTTTACCAGCATTTTGCTACATAAAGACTTCAGTGGAGTGTTGGTAGTGAGTACTCACCTCTAACTGCTAGGCTGTAAGTGTCCCGGAGCTGTGAGTACCAGAGGGATTAGCTCTGGGGACCCAGAGTCTGAGTTGGAAGCTGAGGACCCATCCCTCCAGTGCGTCTGTGAAATGAGGTGCTGAAATTGGCTTCCCTGATGGCTCCGATGGTAAAGAACCTGCTTGAAATGCAGGAGACCAGGGTTCGATCCCTGGGTCGGGAAGATCTCCTGGAGGAGTTGCGGCAACCCACTCCAGTATTCTTGCCTGGAGAATCCCATGGTCAGAGGAGCCTGGCAGGCTATTGTCCATGGGACTGCAAAGAGTCGGACATGACTGAGTGACTAACATTTTCAAAGTTGGGCTTCTAGAAAAAAGAATGGAGTCCCAAACGTTTTATGTACCAATTTGTTCATCCTTTGTTCTTCTTTGCTGTGATGTGCTTGATACAGAGTGATCGTTTTAATATTAATAATGGAATGTTAGGAGCAGTTTCAGGGACCTGACTGGCAATGGTAAAGCTTAAGGCAGGGCGTGGATGAACTCATCTTTAGAGTCCCGTAGCGTGGAACAGTAGGGGGATAAGATAGAAGGCAGGACGTCTGCATCAAATTAGTTGCCACATGATCAGTGCTCATCACTGTTGACAAGGAGAAGAAATGGACAGACACATTCCTGTTTCTACCTTGTTCCAAAAGAGTTCCAGCTTTAAAAGCCTATTGATTCATGTACTAAACATATACTGAATACTCATTGCATATCTTGGTAAATGCTACTACTGGGAATACAGAATAATTTTTAAACTCTCCCCCCCAAAATGTGGCTTATTTCTCATGAAACACTGTGGAATTGCTTTAGGCAGTGGATATACTGAATGAAACTTTGACCTCTGAGGATGGCATGAAGTTCATGGAATATAAATGTATGAAGGGGCAGGAAGATTATACAGACAAAGCATTTGAAGAACTCTGTTGCCCAGAAGCAGGTATGTATCCCTTGAAGGCTGCAGATGAGAAGGTAGTGTTTTATTGACAACCCATCTCGTATGCTCTCCTCACTCATCTCCTGTGACCTGACTGTCCCCTGCCCCCCACCGCTCCCTGAGCTGGGCAGAATCTGGCCTGACTCCACCCGCCGCAGAGATCACAGCCCCAGAGACCCGCCTCCTCTCTGCTCCGCCCTGCTCCCGGGGCATTTTCAGCTACTCCCTCAGCTTCCACTCCTCCACCAGCAGCTCCACGCTCATCTGGCTTTCTCAGGATCTCCTAGATGCCTCCATGGACGAGTCCCATTGTCATCTCAAACTCAGTGTGTGTACTGTCGATCTTCTGAGCCCTTTCTTCCCAGGGAGTCTTTATTTGGGGCGATGCCCTCACCAGGCTGACGGTCCTGCTGTTATGCCTGGGGTGGGTTCGACTCTGAGATGTCCCTGAGTCTCCCTCCTCCTTCTCCATTCTCTCTGCCCTGTCCTGTCTCAGCCATGTATGTAGTAGGAAGTGCGTGGGCTTTGGAGAAAAGAGTTCCAATCCCAGCTGGTATTGCTGCTTTTTGATGGTGCAGCCTTTCACATGTTACTTCAAATCTCTGAATCTCAGGCACTTCCCTGGTAGGCTAGTGGTTAAGACTCCACACTCCCAGTGCAGGGCCCACAGGGTTCTATCCCTGGTAGGGGAACTAAGAGCTCACATGCTGTGTGGCCAAAATATATATATATATATATATATATATATATATATATATATCTGAACCTGTTTCCCCTTAGGAATGAGGATACCGATGCTTGCCACACAGACTTATTGCAAAGACTAACGTGAAAATGGACATATTAGGTGCTTAATTTAATAGCTGCTATTTCCCTAATTTTCCCTTTCCCTTCCCCTCACTCATAGGAGAGCTGCTTTACTCTCCTATGCACCCACCTTTTCTCTAGTCTTTCCCTTTCATTCTGTAAATATTGCTATAGTCATCTTGTCATATTGTTATCCTACTCAAATTTTTAAAATTAATTTTTGCTGGAGTATTGTTGCATTACAATGGTGTGTTAGTTTCTACTGTGCAGCAAGGCGAATCAGCTCTATGTACACGTATACCCCCTCTTTTTTGGCTTTCCTTCCTATTTCGGTCACCACAGAGCACTGAGTAGAGTTCCCTGTGCTGAATCGAATAAATATTTTTTTTTTCCAGGTGGAAATGAGGCATTATCAAAATGAAATATGAGTAGAGTTCCCTGCTCAAATTTTGTTTTGAGGGAACTCTACTCATATTTCATTTTGATAATGCCCATGAGATACAGTTCATTGCACAAAGTAACACATGTTATGCTGCATCGCGTGATCCCGCTCAATCACCCCCCTCTCTTCTTGCACTGATGATGGGATCCACACAGCCTGTTGGAACCACATCTTCTCCTGCAGCTATGTGAGCGTTTACACAGCCTGACTCAGCTCAGTTTCCTCTTCCTAGAATAATACGCGTTGCCTCACTTCCACCTGGAAAAATCTGTATTCAGTTCAGCAGAGAATCCCCAGCTTCTGCCCGACTGCTAGGTGGAAGGGACCTCAGAGATGAGTGACGCCTGACTCTGCCTTCACAATCATAGAACTGTCATGAAGCAGTGAAAGGCGGCACAAAACCTGCTTTTTGAGCCCCAGTTCTAATCATTAGTTTGATACTGAAAATGGACTCAATTTAAACTGGGTTCCTGTAATTATTATTCAGGCTGAACAATTCCCCATGTGTTTCTTGACCTCTGTCTTTCTCTTGTGAATTATGTGCTCATATCCTTTATCTATTTTTCTACTGAATGTCATTTTTATAAATTTATAAGACTCATTTAAGTAGAACCTTTGCCTGAAATACCTATTGCAAATATTTTCCCCAGTTGGTCTTTAGATCTCATTGACAGTATCAATAGCAGATATGTGTGTGAGTGTATATGTGTGTGTACTTATAACTTGGGAATAAACTCCATAAGAATCATGCAGAGCAAATGAAGGAAACCATAAAACCTTACTGAGGGAGTTAAAGACTGTTTGAATAAATGTAGAGAAAAGAGTCGGACACAACTGGGCAACTGAACAACAACAACAGTGCTGTTATATATTAGAAATATTCATTCCAAATAAATATGTGGATTTTGGGCAATTTCAATCAAAAGCACAATAGGAGTTTTTTTCTGGTGTAAAGAGATCTTGGCAGATTGCGGAATCTTAGAGAGCCTTTTTTAAAAATATGTATTTATTTATGGCTGTGTCGGATCTTATGTAGTGCTTGAGCTGAGTACTTGCAGCTTGAGGGCTTAGTTGCCCCATGGCATGTGGGATCTTAATTCCTCAAACAGGGCTCGTACCCCTGTCCCTTGCATTGGAAGGCAGATTCTTAACCACTGAACCACCAGGGAAGTCCCTTGGAGATTCTTAACTAGCCAAAAAAATCTAGAAAAGAAGAGCAGTGAGTGGGACTTGTCTTCCAAATATCAAACTATATTATATAAATTTCAGTGATTAAAACAATATGATACAAAATTTTTTAAAAATTAGTGAAAAAAGACAAAGTTTAGAAACAAACTCTAGTATGTATTATAATTTAGCATATGCTAAAAGTCACATCATGTTAATGGGAATTAAATAAATGAATTAAATAAATGCTCTAGAACTAATTGGTTAACAATTTGGAGGGAAATTATGAAATCAGACTCTAGATAATGATACAGCAAAACAAATTCCAAGCTAAAATCAAAGGGTTTATATGTTAAAAGTGAAACTGTATGTTATAAAATAAAGTGAAAGAAAATGTGAGTATTTTTCAAATAGGGAAGAATTCGCTATTCAAAATACATAGGAAAAAAAAATCACAGAATAAATTAGTAATAGATTCAGCTTTAACAATGAAAGGCTTTGGTAAAGCAAATATTACTAGCTCTTAGAACTGTCATTTTCAATATTTTACTTAGGGAAAATAGTCATAAATGTAAAAAATGAGTTCATTATAGTGTTGTTTATTGTAGTAAAAAATTCTAGCAATCTAAAAATCCAACAAAAGAGAATTAAGTTAAAATGTATTCATAAAACAGGATATCCAGTTTGCTTTAAAAGTGGTATAGAGCAATATTTAATAATTCAGATAGGATATATTGCTAATTGGAAAGAACAAATTATAAAAGGGTATGTAGTATTTGGCCCATTTTTTTTTGTTTCAAAACGAAGCAAAAACAAAAGGTAGGAAGGAAAATTTGCAACTGTAATCATCTTCTGGACAGTGGGATTGTGGAAATTTTGGTTTTCTTCTTTATTTATCTGATCTCCAAATTTCCTATAATGAAACATAGAAACAAATTTTCTAAAAACCATGTTACTTTTAAAATTAAGATAGGGGACTTGGCTGCTGGTCCAGTGGTTAAGAATATGGGCTTCTACTGCAGGGAGCCCAGGGTCAACCCCTCCTTGGGGAACTAAGGTCCCGAATGCCGCAGTGTGGCCAAAAGATAAAGTAAGGAAATGGAATAGGTGCATTTCCGTGGAAACTACTAAAGTTCACATAATGCCCATTCATTCAGTGCTGTTAATATTTCTTTAGCATTAAATATATTGTCTAGTCAATCAAATGTTAATAATAAAAATGAAACAATTTTAAACCTGTTTATAACTTCAGAACTTAAAAGTTCAGTGGCCTGAAGTAACAAATACTGTAAACTTGATGGCTTATTAACAACATTTATTCAATATTTCACACACTTCTGGAGGCTGGAAAGTCCAGGATCATGATGCTGGTAGATTCAGGGTCTGGTGAGGGCCTAATTCCATCTTTTTGCTGTGTCCTCACAAACCAGTCCATCCTAAAGGAAATCAGTCCTGAATATTCATTGGAAGGACTGATGCAGAAGCTGAAGCTCCTGTCCTTTGACCACTTGATGCGAAGAGCCGATTCATTAGAAAAGACCCTGATGCTGGGAAAGATTGAAGGCAGGAAGAGAAGGGGACGACAGGACGAGATGGGTGGATGGCATCATCGACTCAGTGGGCATGAATTTGAGCAAACTCCAGGAGAGAGTGAAGGACAGGGAAGCCTGGTTTGCTGCAGTCCATGGGGTCTCTGACAGGACTCAGCGACTGAACTACAACCCTTAGTGGAAAAGATGAGGGAGCTCTCTGGGGTCTCTTTCATAAGAGCATTACTCATATTCATGAGGCTTCACCCTCGTGACCTAATCACCTCCCCACAGTCCCTCCTCCTAATACCATCACCTTGGGCATGAAGTTTGGACATCTGAATTGGTGGCCGGGGGGGTGGGGGTGGGGTGCGGGTAAAGGAGGGATGGCATGCAAACATTCAGTCCATAATAGTCTGTATTAGAAGGATGGTGGTGACTTCTGTTTTTGAATGTGCCAGCTGATGGATTCCAGGTTTCCTAAGGACCATTTGGTGCTATTAGTCACACTTTGCTGCTTTGAGATGAACGAGTTATTTCCTTATACCCAGAGTTGTGCGTTCCGGATGCCACTGCCGCAGGGCACAGGAGACAGTGGGCCCCAGGAGCTCCTCAGACTCTGCTGCAAATGATGGCCTCAGCCGGTGTCACCTCCACCTGCTCCACCTGCTCCGCCATGCCTGAGGGTGAGGCTGACATCAGTGGCTTAAATCATCAGCAAGAGGAGAGAGAGGCTCCAGACACAGCTGTGTTCACCCCAAATGCCAGTGCTCACTCTGACCGGATAGTTCTCACTTTTCAGTATGGTCCCTATAAGAATGAAAGAAAAGTCACTCAGCAGTGTCCGACTCTTTGCAACCCCATGGACTGTAGCCTACCAGGGTCCTCTGTCCGTGGGATTCTCCAGGCAAGAGTACTGGAGTGGGTTGTCATTTCCTTCTCCAGGGGATCTTCCCAACGCAGGGATTGAATCCAGGTCTCCCACTTTGCAGGCAGACGCTTTACCATCTGAGGCACCAGGGAAGCCCTACAGTCCGTATAGGTTTGTATCAAATACTTGTCAAAAGATACTGTTTTAGATTAGGCTTGTGGCCCAGATGGTAAAGAATCTGTCTGCAGTGCAGGAGACCCAGGTCTGATCCCAGGGCTGGGAAGATCCCCTGGAGAAGGAAATAGCAACCCACTCCAGTATTCTTGCCTGTTGAATCCCATAGACAGAGGAGCCTGGTGGGCTACAGTCCATAGGACTGCAAAGAGCCAGACACGACTGAGCAACCAGCGCTTCCGCTTCCTACCTCTGCAGAGACTTGCCTACTAATTATTCTAGACAATTGACCACTGTAGCTGTGAGAATGTAAGGGAGGAAAGATCCAGGCTCCCACCTCCCTCTCAAGGAGGGACAGGTGGCTTCATTTGCTTTCCTGTGCTTGCCCAATAACTCTCTTGCAATGTCTTGGAGGGCCATTTTTTTTCATCAGTAACATCAGAATCGAAATGTTAGCTATCCCACAAGATTTAGAGAGTTAGTGCAAAGATACACATTAAATTGCTTTGTAAGCCAATGTACTATTTCAGTGTTGGGACAGTTTAGAATGTGATGGTATTTTCAACGTAAATTCTTTTGTTTACATCTGAGCTTCTGTCATAGTCTTTCCTCATCAGAGAGTCCCTGCAATACCTGGGTGTGATCTTATAGGTGGTGGAGATTTTTATTGCTCATTTCCTATGTTCTTGATAACGTGGGGCCGTGTGTGCTAAGTTACTTCAGTGGTGTCTGACTCTTTGCGATCCTGTGGACTGTAGCCTGCCGGGCTCCTCTATCTATGGGATTCTCTAGGCAAGATTACTGGAGTGGGTTGCCTTTCCCTCCTCCGGGGGATCTTCCTGACCCAGGAATCAAGCTTGCTTACATCTCCTACATTGCAGGCTGGTTCTTTATCTCTAGCACCACCTGGGAAGCTCATGTGGGGCTGAGGGAGAGCTAAAATTTATGTCCATCTTATAAGTTGAAGTCTGTATTACTGAAGTTAGTAATTAAAAGTATTTGAATGGACCCATATTTATACTCTTACAAAATATATCATTAAGTTTACAGAAAAGGGCTTGCAAACATAATACAATTTAATCCATCCTAAGCCAGTGAAACAATAAGGAGGGAAACTGAATTTAAAATAAACGATAGAATAGAAATGTCAACGTACCAAAATAGCCAGTTTGCAAAGCCAAAAATGACTCTCCTGCCTAGTGGCTCTGTGACAGTCATACTGTCACTGAACTTGTCTTAGCTTCTTTACTCATAAAATGAGGGGTGGGATTAGGTTATCTCCAAGTTTCTTGCATTCTGTGATTTTAAAAACTCCATTGAAGAAGCATCTTTATTGTCACTAATCCAGCCTCCTTTTCAGACGGCCGAGTGATTGAGATTGAAGGCGGTCCAGAAAACAGGAGACGGTGGCAGCGAGAAGCCCCGGGAACTTTACTGAGTGTTTTGGCAGGAGCACAGCTAACCAGTAGCTCGCTTTCTGCCAACGATGGAGAATGTGGTATGTAGTTTAAGCACATCCCCAACCCCCTGCAGAATTTTGTCAGACATGGAAATGCAGGATGGGGATAAGAATAGCCTGGAGAGAGAATTGAGAGGGTGTCAAAGCCTTTTCAGAAGCTGATTTACTTTGTCCAAGCCTGTTCCAGATGCATTAATGAAAGACTTGAGCTTCTGAAAAAAGTGGAGTCATTTTCTGTAACGGGATCGGTTGATGAGTGATGAAAATTAGGTAGGAAGGGCAGGTGGCTTTGTAGATGATGAGCTAGGGCTTAGCTCTACTTGACAGAGTCCATTTAATCTGACAGCTATTCAGCAGACTCAAATTACCATGCAGTGGGCAATAAAATACGTCTTAATGTAGTTTTTTTTTTTTTGGCTTTGGGGATTTTTTTTTTTTTTTTGCCTCTAACTTTTAGCAAGATTATGCTTGTATTGGCTTCAAAAGTTGTTGTTTTCTAAAGGTTGAGGGAATTTGCATCACAGTGAGGATCTGGTGTGAACTGCCACGAGAAAAGCCATCTAGGACAGGCAGGTATCAAACAAAGAACACCTGCCCAGGCAGGGCTTTGGGGCTTCAGAGATGCGAGGCTGAGGGGGCAGGGGGGCCTGGGTACCAACCTGAGAGTAATGGAGGCTGATGAGTGCTTAAAAGGTGAAAGAGCAACAGGAAAGTATGTTGAGAATAATGCAAGAGGCATAGCTGACTGTTTCTGAAGTGAGTCTGCCAGGGTGTGAAGTGCAAGAAAAGGGGAATCTCTGTGAAAGCTGTCTTTCACAGAGACGGCATTTTATTGTCGAAGGAACATTTCAGGTGGGAAGGATTTGCAGATCTACCCACCTGAGAGACTGCGGAAGTATAACTAAAACCTAGGAGCAGTAGAAGGAGCCAGGTTCCCTGAGTAGCTGGAGTTCTTCGATATTATGACTTATCTCAGCTGCCACACTTAAAACTCAACGCTTGGGTGGAGGGGGTGGGGAGAGAGAGAGAAAAATGGTTCTCTGTCTTCAAGGCTTTCTTTCTAGTAACTTCAAATCACAGGCTGCAGTCTGATTGCTGGTCATCTTCCTCCCCTTCTATCCTGGGATAAAGGCATTGTCTGTAAGATGGGGCTGGAGGCTGGGGGGTTGGGAGGAAGCTTTGGGCCGCCCTGCATTAGACTGGAGGCCAAGGGCCGGGGTCCCAGACCAGGGAGGATGGAGGTGCCCATCTTTCAGGACACTGTGATAGTGAAGCGACATGCTGGTAGCGATGATTTGTCTTCTTGCATTTGCTCCTGCGATTCTTTGAAAGAATCATAGAAAACTCTTCATATGATCTTGCATGCCACATGAATTTATTTATGAACTTACTGTATTTTTGCATGGACAGCTTTGCATTAGGCATATATGAGTAACTGATCCAACAAGTGGGACGCAAGATAGGAACTTGCCTCTCAGGGTGGCGTCCAAAGCAAAGCGTGGATATTTTCTTTTGTAACCTGTTAAGGGTGTAGGCGCCCCCTCTCACTCCAACTGTGCTTTTTCTTTTAATATATATATATATATATATTTATTTGGCTGTACCAGGTCTTGATTTTGCCATGCAGGATCTTTAGTTGCAGCATGCAAGCTCTTAGTTGCAGCGTGTGGGATTTAGTTCCCTGAGCTGGAATCAAACCTGGGCCATCTGCATTGGGACCACAGAAGGCTTAGCCACTGGGCCACCAGGAAAGTCCCTGGCTGGACTTTTCATTGGTCTTTCAGCCTCTAACTCTGTGGTTGGCCTCACCTCATCTTTCCTATCCCAGGAGCAAGCTTGACTTCCTATCTCTGGTCGTCTTTCTTTAGCTATTCCTCTGCACCTGGGATTTCCCTGGTGACTTAGCAGTAAAGGATTCTCCTGCAATGCAGGAGACGCAGGAGACATGAGTTGTATCCCTGGGTCAGGAAGATCCCTGGAGAAGGAAATGGCAACTCACTCCAGTTTTCTTGCCTGAAAAGACCCCATGGACAGAGGAGCCTGGTGGACTGTGATTCACGCATGGGGTCACAAAGAGTCTAACACAGCTGAGTGACTAAGCACGCACACGCACACTGCACCCCTGCCAGATAATATTGACACTAAAAAGGACCAAGTCTCTTCTCTGCTTTAAATCTTGCAAAAGATTCTCCCTCACCCTCCAGATAAAACCCAGATTGTGCAGACTCTAAGCGCCTTTAAGACCAAATGGCCCCTCCCAACGAACGTCAGAGCCCCTGGCACTTGTCTTCAACTATTCTTCCTTCTGTTTTAGAATGCAAGCCTTCCTTCCTTTGCCAGAGTAATTCTCCCTTAAGATTCCTCTCTGATGGAACTCCTGCTCACTTCTGTAGCGATGTTTTATCAGCAGTTACCCTTCCCTCCATACTTTTCCCTGTACTGCCAGACAGAGCTGGCAGAAGTGCCTGGAATATAGAAGATTCTTAATAAGTTAATAATTTGGATGAATGAATTCAAGAGCCTGTAACTTGATTGACATGCTTCCCTTTAATCCAAAAAATTCTACTAAGCTTTCTGTAACTCCTCCAATCTGTCTACTGTCTCTCTGACTTTTCTTTAGCTACCTCTGACAGTTCCACATTCATTCGGTGTCACACTGAAATTCGTGCACACTCAAATATTGGTTAAGTGCATGAAATACATTTCCTTATTATATTTATTATGTGAATTCAGGCCATAAGAAGATGTAGTAGTGATTTTATTTGAATTTTTACTGATTGCTATGAAAAACCTGGATCTCAGCTAAATTACTGCCTGTGTACCACTGACAGGGAACCACTGTTTTATTTTTTTTAATATTAAAATTTTTTTTTTTTTTGTCTGGCTGGGTTTTAGTTCCATCTTGCAGGATCTAGTTCCCTGACCAGGGATTGGATCTGGGTTCCCTGCATCGGGAGCACAGAGTCTTAACCACTGGACCACCAGGGAGTCTTAGGCAACCACTGGTTTAAGTGCTTGAGAAAATATCGGGGCATGTCTCCTTTGTATTCATCTGAGTTTGGGTTCCCTGCTTCGTATCCTACAAGACACTAATTCTCTGATCATAAAAATCAAGTTCACATTGATTTTCTGTTTAATAGCTTTCTTCCTCCCTAGGCTACAAACTTCTGAGGGCTTTGTCTTGATCACCACCCCACTCCGACTCTCTATCCGTGGTGCCTGCTACCATGTCCAGAACTTAGTAGGTGACCGTGTCTCTGTGAGTGAGAATACAGGCACAGCATAATTTTTACTATCACTTTATGTAAAGGCAAGGGTTTGCCAATGGCTGTATTGCCATCAAGCTGGATAAGGAAATTACAACATTGAAAATTATTCCTACGGTTCTGTAGACTCTTTATGAAGACTGTCTGCATGTGTAAATTCTAATAACTTTGATTACATGTATAATAGACACAATTTATAAAGGCATTTATGGATTCGTTGTCATACATTTAACTGCAATTCATATATCTTCTGTCATATCTTAGGCTTAAACATCCAGTTCCTTGAAAATAAACTCCTCTGATGCATATTGTTCTAAATTCCATTTAAAATGGAAAGATTATCAAGTACATGTTTAATTAGCCCTAATTTATTTAATTTGTTTTTAATTGGAGGATAATTACTTTACAACGATGTGTTGATTTCTGCTGTACCACAACATCAATCAGCCGTAAGGATACATATAGCCCCTCCCTCTTGAACCTCCCTCCCACCCCCCAACCCATCCCACCCGTCTAGGTTGACCCAGAGCACCAGGTTGAGCTCCCTGTGCCATGCAGCGACTCCCCACTAGCTGTTGTACAGATGGTAATATATATGTTTCAGTGCTTCTCTCTCAATTTATCCCTCCATCTCCTCCCCCACTGGGACCACAAGTCTGCTCTCTATGTCTCTGTGTCCTATTTTGAAAATTTAAAATAGTAAGACTTTATAAAATCCTTTTAAATGAATCTTACTAGTAAAAACTACACTATTTTAAGGAGGATAAGTTTTTTTTTTAACATGTGCATAATTAATTCAGGTCAGGAATTTTGTTTATAGTTTAGCCACTCCCAGGGAGTCCTTGGTGGGAAGGCAGCCTCTGTTCTTCTGGTGTCAGTTTTCCGGGTACACAGTTGCCTTGGTAACATCATAGTTGCACATCTTGATAACAGCCGATTTCCATTTCTGTAGTCAGCCTTTCATCCTTTCTTCTATCCTGTTAAACAAAACTAAGGGCCTCCTAAAACTGCCTTCTTGAGACAGGAAAGTAAAACTATCAGATTCCCATACCAAGAAGAATACTCTGTTCTAGTAGCCAGACTAACTCATAAATGAGATATATGAATCTACTTCATTTATTTAATGCACTTTAGGAAGTGATATGAGCTGTGATTTGGGATGAACTGTGTTCATTAAAAATAGGTAAATACTGTGCGGTGAAATTTCAACTTGTGAGCGTATACATGGGTTGTCATGTAAAAGTTTACAAAAATATCTCTGCTTTTAATTCCACCTTATATTTTCATTTTTATGAATATACCAGAGTGACATAAAGTTAAAGATGTGTGCTTATATAGTAGTAGTTTAATGTTAGTTGCTCACTCATGTCTGACTCTTTGTTGCCCCAAGGACTATAGCCTGCCAGGCTCCTCTATACATGGCATTCTCCAGGCAGGAATATTGGAGTGGGTTGCCATTCTCTTCTCCAGATATGTGCTTAAGAAAGACTAAAAGAGTTCTTATAGTAATTTATATTTATAAAATATAAATTTTAAGGGCTAAGAAAACATTGTGCCATTTTATTGGGAACGTTTTCTTTGTTATTAGTGTATAAAATAAGTGTACCTTACAATCATTGAAATCTTAGAGCTGTTGAAGGGATGCTGGTTCCTGTAAAGAAATGAAATATTTTACTATCTTCAATCTGATCTTTTCCCCAAGAGGAACGAAAGTACACTTTAAATAACAACAATGAATTCAACCCCTCACCTCCACCCTCACCAAAAAAAAGATAAAGTTGTGGGTATGTGCTTTGGGTTTTCCCTGCAGACATCAGTGATTTACTGTTACCATAAGCTGAATACTGTGTATAAAAACACTGAAAGTGAAAGTGAAGTTGCTCAGTCGTGTCCGACTCTTTGCGACACCATGGACTGTAGCCTATCAGGCTTCTCCATCCATGGGATTTTCCAGGCAAGAGTACTGGAGTGGGTTGCCATTTCCTTCTCCAGCAGATCTTCCTGATCCAGGGATCAAACCCGGATCTCCTGCATTACAGGCAGACGCTTTACCCTCTGAGTCATCAGGGAAGCCCCCAAACAGTGAAGGGTGGTCCAATAATGTGAGCAAGCTTCCCAGGTGGCGCTTGTGGTGAAGAATCTGCCTGCCCATGCAGTAGACAGGGGTTCGATCCCTGGGTTGAAGAGATGCCCTGGAGCAGGCAATGGCAACCCACTCCAGTATTCTTGCCTGGAAGACTCTGTGGGCAGAGGAGCTTGATGGGCTACAGTCCATGGGGCTGCAAAGAGTCAGACATGACTGAGCACAGATAATGTTGGCAAGTCTTACGTTTTTCCAAGATCTCCTTAAATTTTCTATACAAACTTCTACCCTGAAAGTGGGGTTAGTTTGTCTCTTCATCTCTGATCATTATTTCTCTCACTTCCTTTTTCTTCTCTTGTGTTGCCTACGACATTCAGTACAACGTGGAATAGTTGCTGTCCATTTTTATGTCTTATTCTCTGCCTTAATGGAATTATTCAAAGGTTTTACTTTGTGGCTGATGTTCAGTATAGACTCTAGGTGCATGCCCCTCATGAGGTGTATAGGCTGGGATGCTTTCATCTCTGTCATTTATTTAACAGTGGGATCACTGAAAGAAGATAAGGGGAAGGTGCAAGTGGCCTCTGACATCGAAGTAGATGCAGGACAACCAGATCCAAGATCTGATGACGATGATGATACGTAAGTCGATCATTCACAGAGGCCTGCATGAAGCACAGAATATAGTCAAAATGGTAAAAAGTTAAAATGCTGCTGTTGAAGCATCAAAGATAGTCTCAAAGACTCAGCTAAGGAGACCAGTGTGTGTGTGTGTGTGTGTTAAGTCACTCAGTCATGTCCGATTTCTACCCTTTCAGAAGGGGTGGGTCTCTGGGTAGTAGTTGCGAGACCCTGGGCACTTTTTCAAAATCTCTTTGAGCCCAGCTTCTTTGTAAATTGATGATGATAATGTCTACCTCAAGTATTATTAGATGAAACACAGTATATGGGAAGTTCTTTAGGGCAGTGACTGGCATATAGGAAGGGCTTAATATATGGCAGACATTTCATTATCTTTTTTCTCTTCCTGCCTCTTCTTTTAAACATGAGTTTAATAGATATTCATAAGTATCATAAAGTTTGTAGAACACAGTTCCAACTTAACAAAATATTGATTCTCCCAACATTGGATGTTAATCATCCTAAGAAAAACCAGACTGATAAACAATTTATTACCTGGCTGAAAAAGCAACTTTAATATTGCTCAGTTGGGGATTGGGGCTCAAGAAGGGACATATTTTCACGTCTTCATCAGTGTTTTGATACCACAATGTATATTTTTACTGTTTTATTATTTCAGAAATTTTGAAGAATCTGAAGATGAATTGAGAAATGAAGTAGTAGAATCTCTGGAAAAACTGGCTACTTTCAATGAGGCAGAAAAAACAGAAGAGGTTTCTAGTTCTTCTAAAGATGCTGGAAACTTAGAAGAAACAGAGGGGATAGGCAGGCAGAAATATTCAGAATTAAATGAAGGTTTGGAGAGTATTTTTATTCCATCTGATGACAAAATTTGTATTGGTGACAAAGATCAAGGAATATCAACCAACAGTCAAAATATTCAACTGTGATTGTTGACCTTTTTCTTAAATGATGTTTGTATGTGTTAAGTGTCTCTTTGGGAACAAGTCATAAATATTCATTTATTGTAAGGGTTTTCCAGTAATCCCAAGGCTTTATTAGTTTTTCTCTCAATTTAGACAGTGGGACTAACTTTTGAATGTAGAAATTCATATTTTTACTTTAACATTTCTATTAAGAAATCTTTCAGATTCTGTATGTGGTCAGCATAGTAATGTGACTCCCCCCACCCCAAGCACACCCAAAGATGTGAATATATTTTTACCTGGCAAAGGGGAATTAACATCGCAGGTAGAATTAAGATTTCTAACTAGCTGACCTTAAATAGGGAGGTTATTTTGGATTATTCAGATGGGCTCAGTGTCAGCACAAGAGTCTCTGAAGGTGGAAGAGGAAGTGAACCAGAGAGGTGGCAGCTGAGGGGATGGTTCAGCTCGATCCTGCTGGCTTTGAAGATGGAGCAAGGGGCCTCATGCCAAGGAATGCAGCCCTGCCAACACCTTGATTTTAGTCTCATGAAATCCACTTTAGACTTCTCACTGATGGAACTATAATACATTTTTGTTGTTTTAACCAAGTTTGCAGTCATTTGTTAGTGATAGAAAATATAGATTCATTCATTTAGAATAATGTTATTTTATAAAACCATGATTTCTGACATTTCTTAGGGTATACTGAATATGCTTTTTTGAAGCTGATGTTGACACTGATGGAAGTAAGTAACTGAGCAAGGAGAGGAATTGTGTACCAAAGAATCATTTTAGTGTCTCACTGAATTATTTTCTAATAGTTTCAAATGTATAAACTTCTGGAAGGCAGGGACTATATCTGGTCTTTATTTTTCATGATGGTCTTTTTTATATATAGCGGTTAGCCCAGTGCCAGAAATGTTTAATTGAAAAAACTAATATAATTTATTAGGACTGTAAGCTCTTTGAGACAGGAACCTAGACTTCAACTTTTTTTTTTATTAATTATAACAATTCCAGTGTTGAACCTCTGTCTGGAGCGTAGTAGACACTCTGATTTATTGTATCTGCTGTTATGAAGGACAGAGTGGTTATAGCTAAGCGGTAGAATTCTGACCGTTATATCTGGTCTTTAATGAAAGTAAAACTAAAATGGCACATTGATACATTGCCGAACCAAAGAAACAAACTATTGATCAGACCTGCATGCCTTCAGAATTGTTAGAAAACTCATGTGTCTCAGTAACTATGTATGAATCTATCAACTTGATCATTCTTTAAATGATACCAAGAAGTATATCAACCCTTAACTTCCCTTCTAAGTGTCTTGTAATTATGTATGATCCAAGTGAGCACACAGCACCAGGCTACTGGAACTGATGCTTCTCTAAAGCCAAGGGTGGCCTTAATTAGGGTGGGGAAAGAGGGTAAGAATCAGCAGAGGAATAGTGGAGACGAAGGGTAAATCACAGGGGCAGAATTTGACTCTAGAAATATGCACAGCTTCTTGTTGTGGTTTAATGGATGTAACTTAAAATTTTTTTTTACTATAGTTGTTTTACAATGTTGTGTTAGCTTCTGCTGTACAGCAAAGTCAGTCAGCTATACATAAACATGAATCCACTCTTTTTAAGAATTTTTTCCCATATAGGTCATTGTAGAGTACTGAGTAGAGTTCCCTGTGCTATATGGTAGGTTCTCATTAGTTATCTGTATTTTATATACAGTGGTGTGGAAAGTAACTTCTTCATAGTACCCACTGGCAGATTTAGCAGACACACTTTCACTTATTTATTCATATCATAGTTCTGGAGTCTAGGGTACATTTGTATAATACAATACACAAATATTCTGAAAGCACTGATAATCACACTGGCCCCTATCTCATAATTTTGTCTAGAATATGACTTTGGAAATTATCCTGGAAATTATTAAAGGATATGAAGCTCTGCAGTATGTTACAGGTCTGAAATACTCATTAAAAAGATCTATTAAACCTGACAACCTACTTTTCTTGTGGGTACACGAGACAAGACAGTTCTTGTTTTGCCTTTAAAAACTTTTTCTGTTTAAAAAATATTCTTGGCATGGGTACTTGGAAATAGTGGCGGTGGTTTATTCGCTAAGTTGTGTCTGACTCTTGCAGCCCCATGGACTGTAGCCTGCCAGGTTCCTCTCTGTCCATGGGATTCTCCAGGCAAGAATACTGGAGTGGGCTGCCATTTCAGTGGGTAACAAACAATTCACAACTGAGAGACTACGTGAGGGGCGGGAGACTACGTGAACTGGGAGACTATAAAGGTGCCATACTGGGAAAAGAAAGATAATAAAACTACTTCTTTCAATCGTACGTAGATACAAATAGATTTTATATCCATTAAATCTATATCATATTTAAGATACAACTAGATTACTATACAAAGAATATGTTAATATAGTTTATTATGCACAACTAGAAATGAAATGTGAATCACCAGTGCTGTGGGTTCAAAACAGCATGTTTGGACCACTGGAAAGCAACATCTTATAGGAATTAAAAGTCGCTCAGTTTCTCCACACAGACAGTAGCTGATATATTGCTCTGTCATTCTTCATGTCAGGTATTCAGAAACAAACATTTAGTACTGCGTTAGGAACACTGAAAGAGAACCTACTAACATACGTGCATTGCAGTTTCAGTGATATGTTTGTGATAAATGAAGATCATTTTGAAGAAATGAGTTTGAATAATATTTTGTGAAATTTCAGGATCCTTTCTTCCTTTAATACATCCTCTACTTTTGCTCTGTCCATTTTCTCTTTAGTCCCATGATTTTCCCTGGGTAGATGGGTAGGCTGCGTGGGCAATGGTCATGGATCTTATCTCAAAGAAGAGCTGTAAGAGAAGAAAACGCACTGAGCTTTTTGCATCCAGGTGGTAATCCTGATTTTGTCATTAACGAGCTCTGGGATGCTGATGGAACTGAAGTTCTTCACCTCGCTCCTGTCTGTAAATTTGAAAATAAGAGAAACGAGACTAGAGAATTTGCAGGGCTCCTTCCGGCTCCAGTTCCCACCAGCTTTTCTCTTCTAAACTGAACAGTCTCCAGCACAAGGCCACTCTGGTACGTCACCATGCCTGGACTCTGTTTCGGTGCTTTTTGGTCTGATGACAGAAGACGGCCGGCAGACAACACGTCAGCGATGTAACTCGAAGCAGATAATGAAGCTGGCTGGCTCCATGAGTGGACAGGAGGCGACTGGAAAGGAAAAGTTTACCTCTTTCACATGCCCCTAAGACCGAGATGTGTCAGACTGTGAAGGAGGTCAACTCACTGAACCAGAAGGAACTGATTATGTGTGGAGCAAATGCTCAAAGTTGTAGCTCTCAATAACCATATCTGCACACACAGATATTCATTTTTCCATGCTAGTTATCAGTTATTCAGGATGGAAGTCCTGTTAAATTATACTGATTCCTAGTTACTGGCTTAGTAACAAGAATTTACCTAGGGTCATAATGCGCTGATAAAGATAGGAGTACAGAAGATATTTACCACAGTTACCTTTAATTAAAGTAACTTCACAATTTTTCACATGCTTTCTGTGTTTTGTGTTTTCATTACAATTATGAAAGGCAGTGAGGACAGCCAATACATCTCCAGGTTACAGTGAAAGAAGCTGAGACTCAGAAAAATTAGGGAGCAGCTTTTGCATCAAAAGGTCAGTCAGATGTTTGTAGATGATGAAGCTGAGGTCAGGTCCAGCTACCCTTCCTGCTAGTCCAGTGCTCTGTGCAAACTGCCACCTCGTCACCTTACAATGCATGATGCTGATTACAGAGACCATGCGGACGGTTCCCCATCTTACATCATCACCATCTGAAAAACAACTTGTCGCGATGTTCTGACTCAGACCTCTTAGATGACTTTAAAAAGCGGACTTCTAGCCTCTGGGATGTGAAAATGGTAACGGATAATGAGAGGGCTGTAAAAACACACTGACAGCACTAAAGAGAAAATTATTTTCACAAGTACCTAGTGATGGAAAGCACTACTTACATGCCCAGGCACACCCATAGAGCAACCACAGTCAGCCTGTCTTTTGACTATCTGCTTTTAGAACATGATTAAGCCTGCTTAAAGTTTTTGTTCTTTTAAAGGATCATTAGAGGTATTCAAAAAGTTTATCCACAATACTGTTTGAATTTAAATGTACCAGAATTTTTTTGTGTTTCCAACATATCAGAACAATTCTAAAGTGCTAATCAATTATTAGTCATCCATTTTTTTTTTTCAACATTTGTTTTTTCTAAAGGGAAATTCTCTTTCCTGGTTTCTAAAGTAACCTGACAAATAGAATTTTTAAAATAATGGATTATACCAAAATTAAAATTGTTTCTTTTCTTTCAGAATTTGAGCCCAAACTCTAATCTAAAATTTTTACATTTAAACTATATAAGTTACCATTTAGGTAACTTTGCCTTTTTCCATTGAAATAAATACCTTGGCTATATGTACATACTGCTGAGGGCCTTGCTTATAGATAAGCAAGGGCCTTGCACGAGGATCAATTCAGTTCAGTTCAGTCGCTCAGTTGTGTCCGACTCTTTGCGACCCCATGGACTGCAGCAGGCCAAGCCTCCCTGTCCATCACCAACTCCCAGAGTTTACTCAAACTCATGTCCATCAAGTCGGTGATGCCATCCAACCATCTCATCCTCTCTGTTGTCCCCTTCTCCTCCTGCCCCCAATCTTTCCCAGCATCAGGGTCTTTTCAAAAGAGTCAGGATAAGCCTAACCTTATCACAACAAGGAATGAGTTCAGAAAAGTATTTACATATGAAAGTATCTAACCATTTTATACAAAACATCTTTAATTTGTACAGGTGTGGCATTTTTGGAATAATCGTTCCACAGACGATAGGAATGTCACTTCAAACTCCTGATCGGAGAATCTGCTTACGGACGCACGGGCACTGTTTCTGATTTGGAGCCTCTGTTCTGCAGACATGGAAAGAATATGGGCCATAGTTTCAGCATAGCCCTCTTCACTTTCAGCCAGGAACCCAGTCCTCTCGCCGTGGTGAGGAACGACAATGTCGAGCTTCGGGCCCCCCGAATCGTGTGCGAGGACAATCGTGCCGGCTGCCATACACTCAACAATTCCTGAGGAACAGAAACCATGTCTTTTAAGTCTCTGAATGTGCTCATAGAACAAGGAGGAGCAGAGCCCTTTACAAATTTCAAAAGACTCGAGCAAGTTAAGTAAATGTCTGTGTCTTTCCAAATTTACTCATTTAACTTCTCTGGTGCAAAATAAAATGTAAGTTTTTCAGTTTTCAAGGCTTCACAATAATGCTGCTTTGTTCTTTATTAAAACAGACAAGTAGACACAAGAATTGTCTCAGATAATAAAACAAGACTGGAGAACGTTATTAGCAAGATGGCAGATAATAGATATTAAAAGATAAAAGAGGTAAAAAAAAGATTTTAAAAAACCCCAGTATGTTAAGAGTTCAAGTTACAGCACTAGGAGAAAAAAGGGGGAAAGTGAGCCACCTTAGGGACACATTCCAAGTGAGGCTGGTGTTTATGCTACTGCCTGGATTTCCGGCAAATTAGACAGAACTGTGCGCCCAAAAGCAGCGCTGAACTACATCAAAGTTTTGGTTAGTCTCTGCCAATGATATAGCCGAGGATATAAACCTGGCCTGCCTTTCTTATCCGTTTCTAGAGAGAACTAAGCCCTTCAGCAAATGATTGAGGTGACTGCTTTCTTACTTCAAAGGAGGGTACAGAGCTGCTATCATCCCAGCCACACAGGAGAGAAATGGAACCACCACAACTCTCTTCAACACTGGTGAATCTCTACAGAACAGAATCTTCTGCTAATGCTTTGATCTGAACTCTTATTTGAAAAATATGAATTACACCATTCTCTGTTCAAGGCTGAGTACCATTCCTCTGTACTTACACAAAGTCTTAGAGACTCTGACCTAATCAGTTTTATTCTCTCCAGTTTCACTTCTCCCTCTCTACTGGCCCTTCCTATCAGCACTTAAGCTAGTTCACACTTGTGAGAGCAGTCCCCTGTGAGCGAGTGCACACACACCCAGCCCTCTCTCCCGGTCACACGTCCTCCCCTGGCACTGTCTCTCCTTCCGTCTCTGTGTGGCAGGCAGCTCGGGGCCAGCGTGGTCTGAGCTCACCAGCTCCGCCGGCTCACCTGCACTCAGGGCTCCCTCACCGCCCCCAGCCCTCTGCCCTCTGCTCCGACACCGCCCTCACCCACGGTGAAGCCCACCGTGTCTTCGTCTCGCCCAGCCTCTCAGCAGCACTGAACCCTTCGCTGCTCTGCTTCTTCCCTCCACCCTCCCCTCCCGCGGTTCCCATGGCTGCTCTGCCTGGCAGGCCCCTCTTCTTCGCTGGCCGCTCTTCTGCCAACTTGTGACCTGTCGCTCTTACACTCCGGGCAGCCTCTCGCTCTCCAGACTCTCCTATGCCACCCCGGCCACGGCCACAGGGCTGCGGTCACTCACTGCACAGCTCCTCACTCTGCGTTCCCAGGTCAGGCCCCTCTCCTTCCTTCAGGCTCACACAGGCTGCAGCGGCCGCACACACACGCACACGCCCCTCAGCCAACTCCCACTCCACGCGCTTGAACTCAGCGCCTCACCGGCCTCTGCTCTCAGCTGCCTCTCTAGGTGAAAGTCTTCACCCATCACACGGCTGTCCAAACCCAACACCTGAGGCCATTCCAATAACAGCATCAAATAATGAATAAAAGAACCATCAGAATCAACAAAAGAATCAAAAGTGACTGGGAAGAGCCCACCTGGGGACAGGGGTTCTTGGCTCCTGGGGCACCACAGAATCACCTGAGGGGCTTTACCAAACCTCCGCCTGCACCCACCCAGGGATCCTGATGTGGCCCCTGGGTGGGAGGCTAGGATGAGGTCCAGGGATCTGAACCAGCACACAGACGGGGTGAAGTGTGGAGAGAAATGTGGAAGTTAAGAGCAGGCGCTGTCTGGATTATAATCTGCCCTCTTCTCTTACTGTGGGACTGGGCAAGTTCTAAACCCTCTCTGTGTTGTTGATGAGATGGAAATAACCATAATACCTATCAAGTAAAGTTCTAGAGAGGATTAAATCAGATACTTGTAAAGACCTTGAAAGTAACCACCATACAGTGAGTGGTCAAAAAATATTATCATTGGTTAAATGTTTTGTGTTAGGTCGCTCAGTCATGTCTGACTCTGTGACCCCATGGACTGCAGCCCACCAGGCTCCTCTGTCCAGGGAATTCTCCAGGCAAGAATACTGGAGTGGGTTGCCATGCCCTTCTCCAGGAGGTCTTTCTGACCCAGGGATCAAATCCAGGCCTCCTGCACTGTGGGCAGATTCTTTAACGTCTGAGCCAACAGGGAATATGTTTTACAGGGTCTCAAATGAGGAAAACAAACTTGGTGGACTCCGGGAAGAGATTGAGGACTGGATGAAATCAGAGTAGTATTATTTTTTCAAAACCACTGAAAATGTGTTATCTCATCGCACCACCACAAACTGTTTACAGCACAAACTCACCAATCCCAAAATGCTCGTTCCACATGGTATGCAGACCAACTGTTGCTTCAGACAAGTAATTCTTTAACTCATCAAATGGAATGTTTATTTTAAATTCCACATCTTCTTGAACTCCAAGGTCCTCAGCAAGCCTTCTCAGTTGGTTTACCCTGAGTTCATCATCTTGGTTACGACAACCTCCAATGAGCACAAGTTTAAGTGGAGGGAGAGATTCACTCTCCTTCTTATTCAACAATTTAGCAAAGGCTCTGATCTGCAAAGGATGGTTCTTTTCAGGCCTGAACTGGCCAATTGAAACCACTAAGTGTTCTGAGGTTGCCTTCTCTTCATGTAAGGGAAGATCCAAGAATGTTTGCACATCACAAGGTGGATAAACAATATTAGTGCAGTTCCCAACCTTCCACAGCGAGAGAATATGGTTCAGTGTCCAAGAAGAATTGACCATGACGATGTCACTGCAAGAACCAACAAGCCCATACATAAAAGCAAATAAATAGTAGTAGATGAGCTTTACTTTGCTGAGAAAAGGATTCCTGGTAATGAAGGCTGCGTTGTTAAATCCCACATTCTGATTCTTCACGACGGAGAGCATGTCAGTGCTGATGGTGGGGTAATGAACATAGCTTCCAACTCGGCAACCACCTAGATACTTAAACAGAGGAAGCGTGAAAGCGTAGCCCATTGAATCAATGTAAACATCGGGAACACACTGCATTAGAGCTTCCCAGCCCAGAAAAATGGATCCCAGACTTTGGCCCAGCAGTGTGAAATGAGGATAGAGTGAATCTTCCACAAGGTAGCGCTTCCTTAAGAAAACAAACTTCACTGGGCGAGTTAACCTGATGTTAAATCTTCTGAATGCACCTTCCAGTATCTGTTGGCCACTGACATCGGCATCGCCAGTATAAACAACATAAAGTGCTTCTGGATACCTAAAATAAGGTAAGAATTTCAGTAGGTTAGGTGAAAACAGCAAAGCATTGTAGATCATCATTTTTCTCATGATCATAAAGAAGCTTATTTTCAGACTAAAAAAAATGTTTTCCACTGATTTTATGACTCCACTCTACCTGGGTCTTTCACTGCCCTACAACTAAAACGTTAGTCTTCCAAAGGAAACTTCTAGTTCTTTGCTATTCCCTCTACTAAGAGTTTTGCATACAGCAGACATCAACAAAATAGCCCATTTATAAATGAGGCATTTTCATTCTTAAGAAATGTTCAAAAATGTTATTTCGACAACTTTCTCAGTATTAAAATGGTGATTTAGCCTGTGCTCAGTCATGTTGAACTCTTTGCGACCCCAAGGACTATAGCCTGCCAGGCTCCCCTGTCCACGAAATTTTCAAAGCAAATACTGGAGTGGGTTGCTATTTCCTTCTCCAGGGGATCTTCCTGAACCAGGAATCAAACCCACATCTCCTGCATTGTCAAGAGGATTCTTTACCACTGAGCTGGTAATTAATATTAATAAATATTAATAAAATATTCATAAACAAGAGTTAACATTCACTAAAAGTATCTTTGAGGAGGGCATGGCAACCCACTCCAGTATTCTTGCCTAGAGAATCCCCATTGAAAGAGGAGCCTACAGTCCATGAGGTTGCAAAGTCAGACATGACTGAGTGACTGGGCACAGCACAGCACAGTATCTTTAAATAGGATCAGAAATGCTAAAGCATTACTCAGGGATTTTCTGTGTGTGTCTCATCATTTATTTAACTTTTTATTTTGTACTTGGGTATAGCTAATTAACAATGTTGTGACAGTTTCAAGTGAACAGTGAAAGGACTCAGCTATACAAACACATGTATCCATTCTCCCCCAAACTCTGCTCCCATCCAGGCTGCCATGTAACATTTACTCAGGGTTTTAATCTGAGAAATGCACAAAGGTTTTAAAAGCTGGGCCTTGAGCCTGCATCACAATTATATATAATGAAAATATAGAAAAATACCCTCTTGTGATTTTAACACTTTGGCCGCACTCTGGTTGTGTTTACAACTATTCTCTGAGTCATATAGAGAATGGGGAGACTGACTGAAAATCCAGTGTCCTGGATCTTGTGTCGAGTCAGGAAAGATTTGTAGGAATTAACTAAGGAGAAACAGGTTGTTTCAGGAAAAAATAGGAACACTAGATGAAAAGGCAAGGAATCTTATAAAGGTATGTGCCCCGAGTTCAGTAGGCTGGAGCAAAGTATGTGTGAGGGGGGTGGGGAGGGATGAGACAAAAAGTGGCAAGAGAAAGATGCAAAAGTATCTTCCATGTTGTACTCATTATTTGGAGTTTTTTGTTTGTTAGTGAGCTGGAGGAGTAACAGGGCCACTGGGGAGTACGCGTACACATCTCATGACACTTGACCACTGCGCTGAGTTCAGCAATCCAGAGACAAGGCTAATGCACACTGTCCCAAGAAGAAGAGCATGGGCCAGAGGAGGGAAGGCTTCAAGGAGGTGGGGATCAATAACAGGATTTAAGAAAATTCTCTGCATTTAGGGATTTATGGGAGATGGCAGAGGACACACAGAAATGGTGGCGAGAAGCCAAGATGGGGCTTACAGTGGAGAAACAGAGAGCTGAGGGCATTACTCATGAGGACTTTGAAACTGAATGAAGGGCATGTGCCAGGAAGTAGGGTCACTATGGAGAGATAACAGTCTTCCTTATATGATAAAACAATAATGGAACCTGTGTTTTGCTATGCTTTTTCTTGTGGAACTGGAGTGGGGAGAAGGAAGCCTAAAACATTAAAAGATGTGTAAAACCAAATTCTTTCTATTAAATAACATGGTACCTTACTTAAGACTATCCAAGTGGTAATGATATGAAAATCAGAATCAGATGCTTTCATAGAGAATATTTGCTGTGTATCACCACTGACTAAAGGTATTCGGATTTAAAGTATTGAACGCTTCATAGTATTTGGTCAATTTCTGTTTATTATTCGGTCTCCTCCACATACTCTCCCAAGGTGACCAGTTATCCCCACTAAATTACGCCATAAAAGGGCAGATACTTTCTGTTTATCGTCTCAATGGTAAAGATAAATTCAATGGGATATTAAAAAAAAAAGATTGATTTATTCACGCATTTTTGGTTCCACTGGGCCTTAGCTGCTGCGCATGGGCTTCCTCTCGCTGCGGCTAATGGGGGGCGCTATTCTTCCTTGTGGTGAGCGGGCTTCTTATAGCAGTGGCTTCTCTTGCTGCACAACACCGGCTGCAGGCACGTGGGCTTCAGCACTTGTGGCATGGGGGCTCTGGAGCACTGGCTCAGTAAGCTGCGGCACACAGGGCTTAGTTCACACAGCACGTGAGCGCTTCCCCGACCACGGGCTGAACCTGTGACCCCTGCACTGGCAGGCAGATTCTCAACCTCTAGCCCACCAGGGAAGCCCTTCAACAGGATCTTAAAAGGTAGGTCGGCGTATGAAAGAAGTGTTTCCTTGCTAAAGAACAGTTTACAAAAGGAATCCCAGGCTAGGAATAAGGTACCAGAAAAGACACATTCTGGGTAATGATTTTTTAAAAACAGTAATAATATACCAAATTAGCTAAGGAAGATGCATACCTACTTTTTCTGTAGAGCCCTTAAGGCACACCATAACACTCTTTCTCCTCCTCCGCCAGCATTGCAGTATGGATGGAAAAATGCAATCACCGTTTGATGTTTCCCAGTTTTGCTAGATGACGCCGACTTTTTCTTTCTCTGTAGCAGCAGTCGGAGTCTCCAAAGGACAATAATAAGTAAACACACAAACAAAGTTCCACATACAAATAGCCAGGGGAAGATTAATGAATAAAAAAACCTGAAACGAGAGGGGAATGGTGAAAATGGATATCATGTCATTAAAAAATGGTCCTGATGAACCTATGTGCAGGGCAGCAATAGAGACAAAGACATACAGAACAGACTTGTGGACACAGCACGGGAAGGAGAGGGTGGGACGAATTGAGAGAGCAGTGAAACATATATTGGAGACAGAAATGGCAACCCATTCCAGTGTTCTTGCCTGGAGAATCCCAGGGACGGGGGAGCCTGGTGGGCTGCCTTCTATGGGGTCGCACAGAGTCAGACATGACTGACATGACTTAGCAGCAGCAGCAGTGAAACATATATGTTACCTATGTAAAATAGACAGCCAGTGGGAATTTGCTGTATGATGCAGGGAGCTCAACCTGGTACTCTGTGACAACCCAGGGGGTGCAATGGGGTGGGAAGTGGAAGGGAGGTTCAAGCGGGAGGGGACATATGTACACGGATGGCTGATTCACGTATGGCAGAAACCAATACAACATTGTAAAGCAACTTCCTTCAATTAAAAATAAATAAATCAAAAGAATAATAGGAAAAAATCAGAGGCTACAAATTGAAGTCTAGTTTCACATAACTTTTATATATTAGTAGCAAAGAAAGAAAATTTTATAGCTTATGAGTCTAACAAAATACACAGCTATTAAAATTCTAATGCTACAGAATATCTAATGTCAAAAGTGCAAGTCCCCTTTAATTCCACAGCATGCTGGCAAGTCAATGTACAAAAGTGCAAGTCCCCTTTAATTCCACAGAGTGCTGGCAAGTCAATGTACTTTTTCTTTTTAATCAGCAGTAAAAATCAATGTTGATCCATCTTTCTCCTAATTCAGTATATGTATTAAAGGATTAAAATAAATTTAATTATTAACCTAAACAAGATATGACTGGGAATGGCATCTGACCACAAGATGACAACATGTAATCCAAAGCAATATGTCTTCCAAATGCTGAATATTCCACAGTTCAAAGTTTGGTGAGATACTAAATCATTTTTCTTCTCTCACTTCACCTCAAGTAGAACAAGTTTTGAGGGAAGAGGAAACTTAGATGTCTCCAGTTCTATTCTGAGTGCCATGTCTGATCTGTTTACATGCCCCTGAAACCACTGCTTCCCTAAATGTTTCTGAACCTGTTACTTATTATTATTATTTTTTTCTTAGCTGCCATGCAGCCTGAGGATCCCTGAACACTCCCAGAAAGTGGAGGTGTGGAGTCCTCACCGCTGGACTGCCATGGAGTCCCAGTCACTTGTTTTCTTTGAAGCAAGAATCAATTCCTTCATCTTTCAGAAAATACCTACTAAATGCCAAGTCAAAGGAATCATGGTTTGTCTGTCAGTTGTTCTTCCAAATAAGAACTGTGTCCTCTAAAAAGTATGTCTACTTCACTTTCCAACGTAGACGTCATACAAGAGGTTTTCCTTAAGACAACTGTTTCACTCTGGTATGGAGAAGTGCTTTATGTGTTCAATCCATTTTGTCATATAGAATATTAGAAAGGTACGTACTCAAGATTTAACAAAATTAATAATTTTTACTGCTTCATTAAGGACATTTTATTTTATTTTATTTTTATTTTTTTTTTCATTAAGGACATTTTAAAGAAAAACTGGCTTTATCAAGTGCATGGAGATGAAAAACACAATGACTACTAGTACGGTTTGAGAACACTGCCTTGATTTGTGCTAAGTAGTGGTTTTATCCACCAAGACTTTTGCACTATCAGTGCAAATGTCAACAAAACAGAAACTGTGTCCTCTAAACATTATATCTTAACATTATATAAAAATAATTTTTACCCAGAGGAGTTGCTGAAAGGGTCTTAGGGACTCTCAGGTGCCTACGAGCCACAATGAACCACAATTTAAGAACCACTGCTGGGAAGAATGGACAAAAGTTTGACAGACGTGGTAAGACTGGCCATAATTTTGGAATATGTCAGTTCAGGAAAGCAATATTATCTTAACTAGTTAGCTTTCCTTTCCCAGGACAAGACAAGAAGCTGTTTAATTTAAAATGTTGCTGACTCAGAATCCAAAGATTTCCATGACATTTTCTTAAATGACTTAAGTGGGAAAATAAATGTGATAGGATTTTCAAACTGAACTAACTTACCATCAGAAAAGAATCATATTAATCACTAAAGTTAACCCAGTTCTTTTGTTTTCAATCTGTTAGTTTCAAAGACACACATACAGGTTCTATTAAGAAATTTATCAAACATCCTACCGTACTTGTACATCAAAACTACCTACACAGAATTTGTTTAAATATAACTAAAATGTGTCATTAAATATTTATTCATATTCAAGCACAAGACTTTAAAAAGGTAAGTATAATCAACAGTGAGCCATTCCATTCAGCAAATTTTTATTTAGTCATTATCATGTGCAAAGCAGGGAGTTAAGCATATTTCAAATAGCAGAGAAGAATATGAAGGCTCTGAAAACAGACTTTCTTGTTGGAATGTTTTAAATAATCATTACAGAATTTGAAGTAGGGGGGACAAAAGTGAAAAAGAAATAATACCTGAATTCTGGAGAGAATACATATACACTGCTATTCAGGATGCTATCATATTAATGATAAATTTTCAACCTGAACAGAAATACATAGGCGTTAAAAGAGCTGTGTAGATAGAATATACTAGGTCTTCTGTTTTATTAGTGTAAGTCAACACATACAAAATACAATAGTATTACAACAACAAACGTGGGGAAAAGGTTTGGGAGTTTTTCACCAAAATGTTATCAATAGTTATCTCTGGATTGTAGCATTTCTGAAGACTTATTTTTTGCACATCTATTTCCTAACTTTTCTACCAAAAAAACCCCACAATATATTATCTATACAATAAAGACAAAAAGGTAGCTTCTCTGATGGCTCAGACAGTAAAGAATCCGCCTACAATGCGGGAGACCTGGGTAGGATCCCTGTGGTGGGAAGATCCCCTGGAGGAGGGCATGGCAACCCACTCCAGTATTCTTGCCCCGAGGATCCCCAAGGACAGAGGAGGCTGGCGGGCTCGCAGACTCGGATACGACTGAGCAACTAAGCACAGCACACAGAAAATATATAACTACATTTCCATCAATCAGAAAAGAAATCAAAAGAAAATCAAGACGAGGACTCAACATAAACTTGACATTAAAATGACATATGTTAACAATGATAGTTTGGATGAGTGAAAGACGGCAAACTAAGACAACAGAAGATCCGGTTTCTTCACCAAAGAGCATGACAGAATGGAGAATGAATTCGTGGCTCAATCATAAGGGAAAATGAGGAACGAATATGAGTAATTTACAACAGACTAACTGGAGCGAACGCAAGAGAAAGGAAAAGCTAAAGCAAAGGGAAAGCGAGCTCTCAGAGAGCAGTGAGGCAGTGAAAGTAAACGCGGTAAACCGAGTCTTCAACTCAACCTTCTCGTGTATACACAAGACCCCAAAGGGAATGCTCACTGGCCTTGAGAAAATAGCTTAAATTCATGACAAGGAAAGCCCCTGCCCACACACATTAGTCACACGGGGCAGATACGTAGCATTTCAGTACCGAAAACGCCTGCGAGCCCACACCACCTGCTCCTCACCTCAATAACTCACACAAGCACCAGCCCTTTTCAGCAGCCGCCATCTTCCGCCGACCCTCGAACTCAGGAAGCGTTTCGTCGTTCCTCTTCTCTATTGGCTCCTGAGGAACCTTGCGGCACTCAGCCCGCCCACACGGGGCCGACTGTGCACCTCAATTGGTTGCCGGTAGTAGCTTCCCACGGCCCTCCAGCCAATAGAATCTCCAGGGGAGTGGACAAATTTTCCGCGTGGCGCCCTGGGTCCCGGCCCCCTCGTGGGCGGAGCCGTGGGGGGGAGTTGGGCACAGGGAGGGCGTGGCCTGTGATGGACAGTCGGTGCACCCGCCCTCGGCCCCCTCCCCCACCGAAACCCCCGCTCGGGTGCCCCAGCCCCTATTCTAGAGTCCCGCCGCTGGTCGGAAACCAATGGGAGGCTCTTGCGCGTCTGGGATCGATTTTCCAGGTGCGGAGTTCACAACCGCAGCAGCTGCAGCGTTTCTGATCCGCGGCGCCCTGGAGTCAGGCGCGGAGCCCCAGAGGGAGTTGCGCAGAGCGGACCCGACTGTGACCCCCGCCACGCCGCACCTTCCCGGCCGGCAGTGGGCGAGCCTGGGGATCTGCATCTCCGGCTCGGGTCTACGCGGCTCGCCCTGGCTCCTTTCCCTTGGCACACGCCCAAGGCTGAAGACAGACCGAGGCCAGAGCGCACCGGTCCAGGAGGTAGCGGAGATCGGTGAGGGGGGACGGGCCCGCCCCGCCTGGGTTCAGCTCGGCCGAGTACACTCGGGCACCGACAGGCCCGTCTCCGGGTGTGGGTGAGGGTCTCCGGGTGTGGGTGAGGGTCTCCGGCCCACCCTCCCCTCAAGCTCTCATCCAGGCGCCCCCCAGGGCCAGGGGGAGTGGCGCGCAAGTTTGAATTAGCCGGTGGGGGTCGAGCTGCAGATTCCTCCTCTGAAATGCAGGTGCCGGATTGGGTTAGAACCGAACCACGAGGATGCCACCCACGGGGCGCTCCTCCTCTCCCTGGGTTTTTAACACCGCGCTTCTTGTCCCCTGACCAGGTGACCTTGGGCTCCGGGCTGAATCACAGAAGAAATTAGTTCCTCCGCGAGATGAAGCCAGAGGAGGAGAGACCGATTATAGATCGCGAAAAGGCCAGTCGGAGAGTGAGTTACCTTCCCCGGGTGCTGTGTGCGCACACCTGCCTGGAGGACCTTCGGCGCTCACCTACCATCCTTGCTGCGCTCGGCGCGTGGTGTGCGCGGGGGAGGCTCCTCGGCGCGTGGTTTGTTAGAGAACACCCTTTAGAAAGGGCGTGCTATTAACTGGTTTTCAGTAACAGTTTAAAACCCAACGCTTTTCTCTTCGTCAAATGTTGAGGAGTTTGATGCTGGAGAGGTAAAGTGAGAGCTGACTTGTTCTGTAGGATCCCTAATTGCCCAGTTCGAGTAAATTAGCTGTCCTGAAAAGGTCCTCAAGAATTGATGCGTCGACCCCTTCATGGTCTATCCAGGTCCTGCGGTGGTGTTTTGTTGTTGTCCTTTGCTTTTGAAGAACTATTTTGAGTTCATTTAAATTATGCAAGTAATTTTAGTGTGGTCTCTTAAAAACAGGACACAAATATTTAGCACGGAAAGCAAATCTATTTTCCAATGTTTTTCTGCTCATATTCACAGATCTTCATTCATTCAGCAAATACTTACTGAAAACTTATCATTTCTCAGGCACAGTTTTGGAAAAGGAAATGCAGTGGTGTTCATATATCTGTTATGTTAATGCATATCTATATCTCCAGAGAAATCTTTTAGGTTCTTGTGTATGTGGTTTTGTTGCAGGAAGAGGGACCCCTTCCAGGGCCCGAAACTGGGCTCTTGTCTAACACTCGGAAATGAATTGTCCGAGGAGACACATGCTGACACAGCAAGAGATTTTATTGGGAAAGGGCACCCGGGTGGAGAGCAGTAGGGTAAGGAAACCCAGGAGAACTGTTCTGCCATGTGGCTCACAGTCTTGGGTTTTATGGTGATGGATTAGTTTCCGGGTGGTCTTTGACCAATCATTCTAATTCAGAGTCTTTCCTGGTGGTGCACGCATCGCTCAGCCAAGATGGATGCTAGCGAGAGGGATTCTGGGAAGTGGACGGACACGCAGTGTCTCCTTTAGAACTTTCCTGAACTCTTCCTGTTGTTGGTGGCTTATTAGTTCCCTATTGCTTATCAGGATCTCCTGTCATAAAACAACTCAGGCAAATGGTTACTATGGTACCTGGCCAAGGTGGGTGGTTTCAATCAGTGTGCTTCCCCTAACAGTTTTAGAATATTTGTTAGTATTAATTGCTTAGTTGTGTCCAGTTCTTTGTGACCCTATGGACTGACTGTAGACTGCCAGGCTCCTCTGTCCATGGAATTCTCCAGGAGAGAATACTGGAGTAGGTGGCCATTCCCTTCTCCAGGGGGTCTTCCCACCCAGGGATCTGAACCTGGGTCTCAGGCATTGCAGGACTTCTGTTTTTTCTCTCTCACAAATCATGCTGTAGTGGACATTGTTGTATGTGATTTTTCATGCTGACCTTTGAGTATTTCTCTAGGATAGATACCTGTGCTTAGTCACTTCAGTCCTGTCCAACTCTCTACAACCCTATGGGCTGTAGCCCCGCCCTAGGCTCCCTTGTCCAAGAGATTCTCCAGGCAGGAATACTGGAGTGGGTTCCCATTTCCTCCTCCAGGGGATCTTCCTGACCCAGGGATTGAACCCAGGTCTCCTGCATCTCCTGTGTTGCAGGCAGATTCTTTACTGCTGAGCCACGGGGGAAGCCCAGGATAGACGCCTAGGCCAGGGTTGCTGATATGAAGAGTAGACTGTGCCTTTCCTACAGATTGCTGAAATTCATTGGACAGCATTGTTGCCTCCCTTTGGGGGTGAAATTCATCTAGGCCCTGGTTGTGTAGAAAGGAAGGAAAAATGGACTATGGATGGGCAGAGAGAGGCTGCTCAATAGTTGATTCTTACTGGGATGACTCTGCATTTAATGGAGGAGCAGAGAGAGCGCCTGTGGGGGAGGGGCAACTCATAGAGGAGAGGACACTTAGAACGCTTAGGGTGCCCACACCGCTCTGTCCAGTAAAAAAATCCTTATCTTTCCAGGTCAAGCTCGAGACCTGCCTCTTCTTGAAACTCTGTAACTGTCTCTGTTCATGCCATGCCTCACCCTCTTCTGGATTCCACTGATAATGCTGCCAGCCAACATTATTGAGCTTCCTATGTGCTGAGCACTGTGTTGAAGCACTTTCTATTCCTCTCTGTGTACGCTCATTTAATCCTCATAAAACCTTCTGATGTAGGTATTTTCTTGTCTTCACCATTTATTTGACAGTTTGTTTCAGTACAAGCGTACCTTAGAGATACTGTGGCCTCAGTTCCAGACCACCGCAGTAAAGCAAACAGGCTTTGTTTGGTTTCCCAGTACATATAAAAGTTATGTTTACCCCATGCTGTCGTCTGTAAAGAAGGCTGAACACCAAAGAATTGATGCTTTTGAACTGTGGTGTTGGAGAACACCACAGTTGAGAGTTCCTTGGACTGCAAGGAGATCAGACCAGTCCATTCTGAAGAAAATAAATGCTGAATATTCTTTGGAAGAACTGATGCTGAAGCACCAATCCTTTGGCCACCTGATGCGAAGAGCTGACTCATTGGAAAAGACCCTGATGCTGGGAAAGATTGAAGGCAGGAGGAAAAGGGGATTGCAGAGGATGAGATGGCTGGATGGCATCACCAACTCAATGGACATGAGTTTGAGCAAGCTCTGGGAGATGGTGAGGGACGGGGAGGCCTGGCGTGCTGCCGTTCATGGGGTCGCAAAGACTTGGACACAACTGAGCTACTCAACAACAACAACAACAAAGTGTACAATAGTATTATGTCTAAAAAAAGTTCACATCCTAATTTAAAAATAACTTGATTGCTAAAAAATGCTAACCATCATCTGAGCCTTCAATGAGTAATAACCTTTTTGCCAGTGGAGGGTCTTGCCACTACCAGCTAAGAATTGTCACTCGCCACATGATTCTACACGTATGAAGTCACTGGCCCCTGCAACCGTTGCCCTTCAGCATACCCTGTAAAGAGCTCAGGGCAGAGATCAGGAATGAGGTACTCTGTGCTCTCAGAAAACTAGCAGAACAGGCCTTCAGATAGTTAGATACTTTCAGGAGATTTTATGAGCCCAGTTTCTTGGATCTTCTCATACCTAGGAAAACACTAAAATCGTTAGTGGAGACCTCTGCTCCTTGTGACTGGCAGCAGGCAACCTTCTTGAAAGATGTATGCTTAACTGCATGTATCCCCCGTCCCTAAAATCATATATATATACTGACTCCCCGCACTGTGCCGCAGTTCCTCAGAGCTATCTCATTGTAGGCCCACATGAAACTTAACTCACAACCCTCAGTCTGAGCATTTTTTTTTTTTTTTGGTCAATACCTCATCATTAATGAATGCTGACCAATCAGGGTGGTGTTTGCTGAAGGTTGGGGGTGGCTGTGGCAATTTCTTAAAATAAGACAACAGTGAAGTTTGCCACACTGATTGACTCTTCCTTTTATGAACGATTTCTCTGTTTGATAGCATTTTACCCACAGGAGAACTTTCAAAATTGGAGTCAGGCCTCTCAAACCCTGCCACGACTTGATCAACTAGTTTGATAAAGTTTATGTAACATTCTGAATCCTTTTTTGTCATTTCAGTGGGTCTTCACAGCATCTATACTGGGAGTAGATTCCATCTGTGAGCAAATCACAGTCTTCGTTCATCCATAAGAAGCACCTCCTCTTCCATGAAAGTGTATCATAAGATTGCAGCAATTCAGTCACTTCTTCAGGCTCCCCTTTAATTCTCCTTCACTTGCTTTTCCCTGGTAGCTCACCTGGTAAAGAATCCACCTGCAGTACAGAAGACCCTGGTTCGATTCCTGGGTCAGGAAGATCCCCTGGAGAAGGGATAGGCTACCCACTCCAGTATTCTTGGGCTTCCCTTGTGGCTCAGCTGGTAAAGAATCCGCCTGCAATGCGGGAGACCTGGGTTCGATCCCTGTGTTGGGAAGATCCCCTGGAGAAGGGAAAGGCTACACACTCCAGTATTCTGGCCTGGAGAATTCCATGGCTGTATAGTCCATGGGGTCGCAAAGAGTCGGACACAACTGAGTGACTTTCACTCACTCACTCATGCTTGCTTTTCCAGCACATCTGCAGTTACTTTCCTCATTAAAGTCTTGAACCCCTCAAAGTCATCCTTGAGGGTTAAAATCAATTTCTTCCAAATTCCTGATAATATTGGTATGTTGACTTGTTCCCATGAGTTGTGTGTGTGTATGTAGTTGCTCAGTCGTGTCTGACTGTTTGCAACCCCATGGACTGTAGCTCACCAGGCTCCTCTGCTCATGGAATTCTCCAGGTAAGAATGCTGGAATGGGTTGCCATTTCCTTCTCCAGGGGATTGAACTCAGTCTCCCCACATTATTGTCTGAACCACCAGGGAAACCCATGAGTCATGGATGTTCCTATGAAGAGTAAACAAATAGTGTTTTTCTGATGCTAAGAGGTGTGGTGAAATAGATGAATCAGGGGAGAGGCATTAGGATGGCATGGAAGTGGAGGGCCTCTTTTAAGCAGGTGATTGGGGAGTTCTTCCTGGAGGAGGTGGCATTTGCGTGGAGACCCAAATGATTCCGATTTGGGGGAAGGTGTTCTAGGTTGAAGAACCAGGGAGTGTCAAGCTTCTAAGTTAGGAGTGACCTGAATGTCTGAGGAGCAATAAGAAAGCCAGAGTGGCTGGAGCAGAGGGAGGTGGGGGAAGAGGTAGAACGCAAGGTCAGTGTCATCATCTTTACAAGTGGGGAAACTGAGGCAGAGAGAAGTTAGGTACCTCGCCGGAAGTCCTGTGGCAGGTAAGGGCCAGATCTGGGATTGAGTCCCACTCAGCTTGGCCTTTCTTGCTTTCTCAGATGTATATTTTCTTCCAAACTTACTTGACAATTGGTTGTATACCACTTGCCTTTTATCAAACTTTTCTTTGCAATATAGTTTTGAAACAGAGCTTTCCTTTGCAACTCTGCGCTTCTTGAAAGTAGGTAACAGGCTAGAATCATCTAAAAACTACTCTGCACAGCATATAGTAAGTGCACCACAGTGGCTCTTGAATAAAGAATTAGACCATAATCCCCTCCTCTGGTCTTCTCTTTAGAGGCCTCCCTGTGGGGCGGCAGTGACCCTTCCTGAATAGGAGGTGGCCTGTGACCTGGCCATTGGCCTTTAGTCCACAAACACTGGAGCACCTTCTGTTCACTTGTGGGGGCCGAGCAGAGGGATGCAGAGATGAACAGAGGTCCTCCCCATGCTCTTGGAGCCGGCAGTCACAGGTGCTGGGCCAGAGGTATCCTTACAGTGTAGGTTGCACAGACAAGGGTGACTGGCCTCTCCTGGGAGGGAGGGGTGCAGAAAGCACTCCAGAGGCAGTGGTGAGGTCTTGGAGGAGGAGTGGGCATTGGCCGGACTCACAGTGGACTGGAAGGAAGGATGTTGCCACTGGAGACTAGCATGTACACCAAGGACAGGACTGGAAGGATGTATTTGGGAGGCTGTGAGTGGCTTGGAAAGTGATTATAGAAGGCCCGGTTTTTCAGATCAGGGGTTCGGACTTTATGCCCAAGATTGGAGAGTTTGCGCATAGGACAACAGTCTTGAGACACTCCTCAAGGGAGTGGAGCTGTTGGAACCTTGCTAGAGGCCTTGGACAATGACCTGCACCATCCAGACCGCAGGTGGCTGAAGAGTCTAAAGGGGAACTGGGAGACGGCTGTTTTTCCCTTTTTTTGTGGCCTCTACACTCCTGAGGGTCCTAATGTGGGAGGCCGGTGGTTATCCTGACAGCCCCAACACAGAGCACATTTGGTACTGTAGTAACTGGGGACTACATTACAGGGGTGTGAGCGTGCTGGCTTTATAAATGTGTGTTTATCTGACATGCATTCTCTTCTCCATTGCAAGCATGGGGATGGGCCAGTGACATGAGCACTGTTCACTGATAGCAGAGTGTAGATAGCGAGGACATATCCGAGATCAGGTGTGTGCAGTGTTATTTCTATCAGAGTTGGAATCCCTGCCAAGTGGAATTCGGGAATGTTTGTGACTTTTTTTTTCTTAATTAGGTTAAAGGAGAAAATCTGAGTGGATCAAAGGTTGATGAGATAAAAGTAGAGGGCAGAGCAGAGAGTGACTCTTTTATTGTGATGTAACTAGCACTGCAAATAAGAGTTTTAAACACCAGTAATTGTGAAATCCTTGGTGCTTGAATCTTGTAACTGTTGAAAGCCGGGTTCCTCTCCAAACTAAAAGCCACCCCCAGCATCGGGCATTAGAAACATTTAAAATTCATTGGGAAATTGCTATTATAAAAGTAATTTACCTCTATAACAAAAATCTGGAAGATAAAGACCAAAAGGAGCAATTTACTTTTATTCCTGCCACTCTCTGGATTCTTAAAAAAAAAAATTCATCCAACAACACAAGAGAAGACTGTACACATGGACATCACCAGATGGTCAACACCGAAATCAGATTGATTATATTCTTTGCAGCCAAAGATGGAGAAGCTCTATACAGTCAACAAAAACAAGACCAGGAGCTGACTGTGGCTCAGATCATGAACTCCTTATTGCCAAATTCAGACTGAAATTGAAGACAGTAGGGAAAACCGCTAGACCATTCAGGTATGACGTAAATCAAATCCCTTATGATTATACAGTGGAAGTGAGAAATAGATTCAAAGGCCTAGATCTGATAGATAGAGTGCCTGATGAACTATGGAATGAGGTTTGTGACATTGTACAGGAGACAGGGATCAAGACCATCCCCATGGAAAAGAAATGCAAAAAAGCAAAATGCTGGCTGGGGAGGCCTTACAAATAGCTGTGAAAAGAAGAGAAGCGAAAAGCAAAGGAGAAAAGGAAAGGTAGGAGCATCTGAATGCAGAGTTCCAAAGAATAGCAAGAAGCGATAAGAACGCCTTCTTCAGTGATCAGTGCAAAGAGATAGAGGAAAACAACAGAATGGGAAAGACTAGAGATCTCTTCAAGAAAATTAGAGATACCAAGGGAACATTTCATGCAGAGATGGGCTCGATAAAGGACAGAAATGGTATGGACCTAACAGAAGCAGAAGATATTAAGAAGAGGTGGCAGGAATACACAGAAGAACTGTACAAAAAAGGTCTTCACAACCAAGATAATCACTATGGTGTGATCACTCACCTAGAGCCAGACATCCTAGAATGTGAAGTCAAGCGGGCCTTAGAAAGCATCACTACGAACAAAGCTAGTGGAGGTGATGGCGTCCTGAAAGATGATGCTGTGAAAGTGCTGCACTCAATATGCCAGCAAATTTGGAAAACTCAGCAGTGGCCACAGGACTGGAAAAGGTCAGTTTTCATTCCAATCCCAAAGAAAGGCAATGCCAAAGAATGCTCAAACTACCACACAATTGCACTCATCTCACACGGTAGCAAAGTAATGGTCAAAATTCTCCAAGCCAGGCTTCAGCAACGTGTGAACCATGAGCTTCCAGATATTCAAGCTGGTTTTAGAAAAGGCAGAGGAACCACAGATCAAATTGCCAGCATCTGCTGGATCATGGAAAAAGCAAGAGAGTTCCAGAAAAACATCTATTTCTGCTTTATTGACCATTCCAAAGCCTTTGACTGTGTGGATCACAATAAACTGTGGAAAATTCTGAAAGAGATGGGCATACCAGACCACCTGACCTGCCTCTTGAGAAATCTGTATGCAGGTCAGGAAGCAACAGTTATAACTGGACAAGGAACAACAGACTGGTTCCAAATAGGAAAAGCAGTACGTCAAGGTTGTATATTGTTACCCTGCTTATTTAACTTCTATACAGAGTACATCATGAGAAACACTGGGCTGGAAGAAGCACAAGCTGGAATCAAGATTGCCAGGAGAAATATCAATAACCTCAGATATGCAGATGACACCACCCTTATGGCAGAAAGTGAAGAGGAACTAAAAAGCCTCTTGATGAAAGAAAGAGGAGAGTGAAAAAGTTGGCTTAAAGTTTAACATTCAGAAAACAAAGATCATGGCATCTGGTCCCATCACTTCATGGGAAATAGATGGGGAAACAGTGGAAACAGTGTCAGACTTTATTTTGGGGGGCTCCAAAATCACTGCAGATGGTGATTGCAGCTATGAAATTAAAAGACGCTTACTTCTTGGAAGAAAAGTTATGATCAACCTAGATAGCATATTCAAAAGCAGAGACATTACTTTGCAGACTAAGGTCCGTCTAGTCAAGGCTATGGTTTTTCCTGTGGTCATGTATGGATGTGAGAGTTGGACTGTGAAGAAGGCTGAGTGCGGAAGAATTGATGCTTTTGAACTGTGGTGTTGGAGAAGACTCTTGAGAGTCCCTTGGACTGCAAGGAGATCCAACCAGTCCATTCTAAAGGAGATCAGCCCTGGGATTTCTTTGGAAGGAGTGATGCTAAAGCTGAAACTCCAGTACTTTGGCCACCTCATGAGAAGAGTTGACTCACTGGAAAAGAGTCTGATGCTGGGAGGGATTGGGGGCAGGAGGAGAAGGGGACGACCGAGGATGAGATGGCTGGATGGCATCATGGACTTGATGGATGTGAGTCTTAGTGAACTCTGGGAGATGGTGATGGACAGGGAGGCCTGGCGTGCTGTGATTCATGGGGTCGCAAAGAGTCGGACACGACTGAGCAACTGAACTGACTGAACTGGGGTAAAGATCTAATTGATGGGGAATTCCCTGGTGTTCCAGTGGTTAAGATTCTGGGCTCCTAGTACAGAGGGCCGGAGGAGGTGATGGCACCCTACTCCAGTACTCTTGCCTGGAAAATCCCATGGATGGAGGAGCCTGGTGGGCTGCAGTCCATGGGGTCGCACAGAGTCAGACACGTCTGAGTGACTTCACTTTCACTTTTCACTCTCATGCATTGGAGAAGGAAATGGCAACCCACTCCAGTGTTCTTGCCTGGAGAATCCCAGGGACGGGGGAGCCTGGTGGGCTGCCGTCTATGGGGTCGCAGAGAGCTGGACACAACTGAAGCAACTTAACAGCAGTAGCAGCAGCAGTACAGAGGGCCTGGGTTCCATCCCTTCTCAGGGACCCCACATGCTGCAAACAGGAGTTCACATGCTGCAAGTAAAACTTGGTGCAGCCAAATTTTTAAAAAAAAATCTAATTGGCTTTATTTAATTATTCACTAATCAGTCAGCCTCCTATCATCACAGAAAGAAAGGGGCTCCAAGGAGCTTTACGAAGTGGAGGATGTTATAGGCATAGGAGAGACAGGGCAAATTAGTTTTTCTAGCAAAGAGACGATTGTTTCAGGTCAGGTCACCCTCCTATTGGGGAAAGCAGGGGTCTGTCAGGCAGATTACCCACCTAGTGCTGCCCAGCTAGTTGCAGACTTGACTGGTTGAAGGTCATGATGTTCCTGGAAGAGACTGAAGGTGTAGTTAGGTTACATGTTATGTCTTGTTTGCTGATGTAGGGTTAAGCGCAGGTGACTCCCTAAGGGTTGTGTTGTTTCTTTTTTAACAGGATGACTGTCATAAGTCTGTTGGTAAACTCCCTTTGTTTGCTTTTGCTGTACTAGCTGTTGGTTTTTAGAATTAAGACATACTTTCTTGCAATTCAAAAAGAACCGGCATTTTACGTCTTTGTCATATTTTATCCCAATCTCCTTTTCATTTTTTTCCCTCTAAACCCAGTGGTGCCAACATTATAGATATCCTTTTTAAAAACCGTTTTAAAAGCTGTCTATCAATGGGTCTGTTGTTATTATTACCATTATCGAGTCTCTGACCTCTCTTTCTCTGTCCCGACAGACTCTTGGTTTAGTTTGAATAATTCTTTCACTGGCATGCTGGACTTTCTTGCCCCTCCATCCTGTTGCTCCAGCATCAGCATACAAACTGCCCTCTCTGCTCCTCACCGGAGCCACAGAATTGCCACGGAAATTCAGGCAACCGCGTGGCCGGTGCCCCTGACAATTTGTTTCTAATCTCGATGGTGACTGCAAATGCCTTTGTCTTATTTAGTCAACCTGTGAGTCAGTCTTTCAAGCCTTCGCCACCGGCAGCGAGCCCTCTGCTCAGTCCGTCTTCCTTTATTCTCAACAAATGACCTCACTTCTTACCTGGAGAAAATTGACACCAACGCATGTGATTTTCTTCAACTTTCTGCCTGTCTCTGCGCCTTCCCTCCAGATTTTGTGGAGCTCACTTGCCCATCCCTCGTCTCAGGAAGCCCACCTTCATTTTCAAGGTCCTCCCATCTTCCCTCCTCTCTGCTGGCTCTGGAGCCTCTGTTGGTCTGATCAGGGCTTGCTTGGTCTTCTCTTTGCCTCTAGTCTTTCCCTCTCTCTGCAGGCTTCTCTCCTTCAGCCTTATAAAGCTGTCCGTCTGCCTTCACCCTGAAGTCTCCTTGCCTCGTGGCTCCCGCTGCCTGTTGGACTACTTCTCTCTTTCCTCTTCCTCAGCCTTTGAGGAAGAATCCTCTGTACTTACTTGTTTCCACGCCTCCACTCACTTGAACACCTTCCCTTTATTATTATTAGTTTATTAAATATAAAAGACGTTGACATATAAACGTGCACACATACGTAGATAGTTATAAAGCGTAATAAACCAGAGAGCACCTGACCCAAGAATAGGAGAATTATCAAAGCCGTGGCTTCTTGGCATTGAGGGAACTCAGCTATTCCCTCCTTGTCTTCGCGTGTCACCCGGAGAAATACCTGCTACAGAGGCAACTACCATCCTCAATTTTGTGCTTCTTGTAACCCAGCTTTTTTTTTGGGGGGGGGGTGGTCTTATCACATATATGAATGCCTGAACGATATATTATTTAGTTGCTTGCTTATTTCTGAGCTTTGCCAAAATGATTTTAAAGTGTGTTTGGTTTTCTGGGGCTAGCTTGTCTCAGAAGAACGCTGTGTTTCTAAGCTCCACGGCAGTGCAGTGTTCTGTTGGGAAGGTAGCACGGTTTATCTATTCTCCTTGAAAGACTTGGTGAGCTTTGTACGTTTCTGCAGTCTGTCCACTTCTGTTGCCTCACCACACTCCCGAAACCTTTTTTGTTTAGGCTTCCATGAATGAATTAGAGAGGCATATCCTCTCTAATTCTTATTTTAATGGTCTCTCTACTACATTAAACGGAGAAGGCGATGGCACCCCACTCCAGTACTCTTGCCTGGAAAATCCCATGGATGGAGGAGGCTGGTGGGCTGCAGTCCATGGGGTCGCGAAGAGTCAGACACAACTCAGCAACTTCCCTTTCACTTTTCACTTTCATTCATTGGAGAAGGAAATGGCAACCCACTCCAGTGTTCTTGCCTGGAGAATCCCAGGGATGGGGGAGCCTGGTGGGCTGCCGTCTTTGGGGTCACACAGAGTCGGACACTACTGAAGTGACTTAGCAGTAGCAGCTACTACATTAAAAAAAAAAAAGCTTGATTGAGATATGATTCACATACCGTGAAATTCCCAGGTATGTGCAAACATCTTCACAATCAATTTGGGGACATTTTCATCACTTGAGAAAGAAATCCTGTCCAGGCTAGCTATCACCCCCCGTCTCCCCAACAACCCCTGTGCCTGAGCAACTTCTACTCTGCTTTCTGTCTCTATAGATTTTCCTGTTGTGAACATTTTGTATAGATGGAGTCTTTGTCTTCTTCCTGATCTCAGGGGGAAAGCTTTCAGCCTTTCACCATGAAGTAGGATGTTAGCTGTGGGTTTTTCATGCTCTTTATCAGGTTGAGGAAGTTCCCTCTACCTCCTAATTTCTTGAGTGTTTTTATATGAAAAGATTTTGGATTTGGTCAGATGTTTTTTCAGTGTCTATTGAGGTGACCATGTGTCTTTTACTTTTTATTCTGTTGATATGATGTACTGTTGTTTGGTCACCAAGTTGTGTCTGCAACCCCATGGACTGTAGCCTGCCAGGCTCCTCAGTCCATGGAACTTCCTAGGCAAGAATACTGGAGTGGGTTGCCGTTTCCTGCTCCAAATGGGGTATTACATTAATTCATTTCTGAATGTTAAGCCAAACTTGGATTCCTGGGAAAATCCTACGTGGTCGTGGCCTGTAGCCCTTTTTTTTGTGTTGCTGGATTTGGTTACCTGCTATTTTGTACAGGAATTTTGTGTCCATATTCATGAGAGATGCTAGATTTTTTTTCTCATTTCTCTTGTTTTCTCATCATGTCTTTTCTGGTTTTGATATCAGGGTAATACTGGTCTCAGAATGAGTTGAGAAGTGCTCCCTTCTTACCAATGTTTGGTGGAATTGAATTTTGAAGCCATCTGAACTTGAGCTTTCTTTTTGGGGAAATTTTTTATTATTCCTAATTGAGTATCTTGTTACAGGTTGGTTCAGAGTATCTGTTTCTTGAGTCAGTTTTGGTAGTTTGTGTCTTCTTAGGAATTTGTCCATTTCATTTAAGCTGTCTAATTTGTTGGCATATAGTTGTTCTTGGTGAAAAAGCTGGCTTGAAAATATTAAAAAGAAACTAAGATCATGGCATCTGGTCTCATCACTCCATGGCAAAAAGAAGGGGAAAAAGTAGAAGCAGTGACAGATTTTCATTTCTTGGGCTCCAAAATCACGGTGGATGGTGACTGCAGCCGTGAAATTAAAAGATGCTTGCTTCTTGGAAGGAAAGCTATGACAAACCTAGACAGTGTATTGCAAAGTAGAGACAGCACTTTGCCGACAAAGGTTCATATAGTTGATGCTCTGGTTTTTCCAGTGGTCATGTATGGATGTGAGAGTTGAACCACAAAGAAGGCTGAGTGCTGAAGAATTGATGCTTTTGAACTGCGGTGTTGGAGAAGACTCTTGAGCATCCCTTGGACAGCAAGGAGATCAAAACAGTCATTGAAAGGATTGATGCTGAAGCTCCCATCCTTTGGCCGCCTGATGCAAAGAACCGACTCATTGGAAAAGACCCTGATGCTGGGAAAGATTGAGGGCTGGAGGAGAAGGGGACAACAGAGAGATGGTTAGATAGCATCACTGACTCAATGGACATGAGTTTGAGCTAACTCTGGGAGATAGTGAAGGACAGAGGAGCCTCACACGCCACAGTCCATGGGATTGCAAAGAGTCGAACACAGCTTAGTGACTGAACAACAACAAAAAGCTGTTTCTTGGTGTTACTTTATAACCTTATTTCTGTAAGAGAAGTAATAATCATCTTTCATTTCTAATTCTAATCATTTTAGTCTTCTTTTTTTCATAGATCATTCTAGCTAAAGCTTTGTCAATTCTGTTGGTCTTTTCAAAGAGTCAGCTTTTGGTTTTGACAGTTTCCTCTATTTTTCTATTCTGTCTTTTGCTATTTTGCTATTCCACTCTAACCTTTTTTATTTTCTTTTGAGTGTGTTGAATTGTGTTCTCTAACAGACATGTTGAAGTCTTGAGTCCTGGTACCTGTGAATGTGATATTACATGGAAATAGGATCTTCTGCAGATCTGATCAGTTAAATTAAAATTAGGTCCTACTGCATTATGGGTGTGTGTGCTTAGTCACTCAGTCATGTCCGACTCTTTGTGACTCCACACGCTGTAGCCCGCCAGGCTCCTCTGTCCGTGGGATTCTCCAGGCAAGAATACTGCAGTGGGTTGCCATTTCGTTTTCCAGGGTATCTTCCCAACCTGGGATCTAACCCACGTCTCCTGCATTGCAGGCAGATTCTTTACCATCTGAGCCACCAGGGAGGGCCCCCCTACTGCATTATAGTGGGCCCTGAGTCCAGTCACTGATGTTGGTATAAGGACACCATGTGAACACACAGAGAAGAGGAGGCCGTGTGGTTACAGAGACAGATTGGAGTGATGCTTCCATAAACCAAGAAATGCTAAAGCTTGCCAGCATCCACCAGGAGGTAGGAGAGGGATGTGGAAGAGCTTCTTCAGAGTCCCAAAAAGGAAAATCTTGACTTCTAGCCTCAAGAGCTGTGAGAGATGAAATTTCTAATACTCAGTGTATGGTATTTTGTTGCCTCATAGAACACTGATACACCTCCCTTCAGCTTGCTTTAGGTTTCGTCTTTCTTTTCCAGTATCTTAGGCAGAAATTTAGATTATTGAGTTGAGATCCTCCTTTCTTAACGGAGAAGTTCACAGCTGTAAGTTTCTCTCTAAGCACTGCCTTACCTGCACCCCATATGTTTTGTCTTATCGTGTGTTGTGTCTTCATTTTCATTCATCTCAAAATATTTCCTGATCTCCTGATGATCTCTTCTTTGACCCTTTAGTTATTTCAGAGTGTGTTGTTTAATTTCCATGTATTTGTAAATGTCCCCAGATTCTTTCTGTTACTGATTTCTGATTCCATTGTTGTCAGAGGTCATACTTTGTGTCATTTCTGTTATTTTAAGTGAACTGAGGTTTGTTCTATGGCCTAGCATGTGGTGAAGCCTAGAGACTGTTCCATGTGTACCTGAAACGAATGAATATTATCCTGTTGTTGGGAGGAGGGTTCTGGAGGTATGTTAGCTCTTCATGTTTTCTCTCTTGTGGGTCTGATACCAATTTCAGTGCGTGTTTTCTTCCTCCTACACCAAACAGTTCCCGGGCACCAGTGGGTGTCCTACAACTCAACGCATTTGGGATAGTGTCTATCTGGAGAGAGCATCAGCTGCTGTGGGTTAAAGGCTCAGTCCTGCAAGACGGGCGCCTTTGCCCTTCCACTTCAGACACCAGTCACAAGTCCAGGCTATCACCTGTGCTTCTTTGGGTTTCATTTGCTAAGCGGGCCCACAACTCAGAAACATTTATCTACTAGGTTAGCAGTGTGTTACAAAAGGATGCAACTCAGCAACTGCAGGAAGACAGAGGTGCATTCGGCAAATCATGTGGGAAGGGCCACAGAGCCTCCGTGGTCTCCGGTCACGCCATTCTCCCCAAGTCTTCATGTGGTCACCAGCCTGGAAAGTCTGGAAAACCAGTCCTTGGGTTGTTATGGAGGCACGAATGCTTAAATCATTGGCTGTCAGTGGTTGAACTTGATCTCCAGCCACTCCACCCTCCCCAGAGTGTTCGGTGGGACTAAATGTTTGAACCGTGTAATCACCTCCTGGTTCCCCTGGCAACCATCCCCTATCCTTGGGTCTTTTAGAAGTCACCTCTCTAGCTGTGACAAAAGACACCCTTATCATTTTTCTAGCACTTACTTTGGAAATTCCAAGAGTTTTAGGACCTCTGTGCCAGAGGGAATGGAGACCAAATACGTATGTCTTATTATAAGACAACAGTATCACACATTTTCTGCTTGATATTCTGCCTAGTTTTTTTTTTGTCCATTATTAACAGTGGATATTGAAGTATCCAGCTGATGCTGTTGAATTATCTTTCTTTCCATTTCTGTCAGTTCTTGGTTCATCTATATTTGTATTCTGTTATTAGATGCATGTGTTTATGACTTTTCTATCTTCCTGGCAGATTGACTTTTATCATTATAAAATGTCCCTTTGTTTCTGATAGCAGTCTTTGCTTTAAAGTCTATCTTGCTTGGTACTGGGCTTCCCAGGTGGTGCAGTGGTAAAGAATCCACCTGCCCATGCAGGAGACACAAGAGACTTGGGTTTGATCCCTGGGTTGGGAAGATCCCCCGGAGAAGGAAATGGCAGCCCACTCCAGTATGCTTGCCTGGAGAATCCCATGGACGGAGGAGCCTGGCACGACCATGATCCATGGGGTCGCAGAGAGTCAGCCGCGACTGAGCAGGAGCACGAGGGTTTGGCAGCATCTCACCCGGCACTGGCAGTGCCCTCCAAGGAGCAGACAAATAAAACGGAAGGCTCTTACAGGTGGAAGGGTGGGCAGCGAGGGTATTAGCACCAAAAAAGGAGATTATCTGGGGCTAGGACATCTTTTAGGGGGCAGGGATCTTTTAACTATAAGAATATCTGCTCTAAAATGAGGTCTTTTTTTTTTTTTAGAGTATAATTGTTTTAAAATGTGTTAGTTTCTGCTGTACAACAGCGTGAGTCAGCTATGTGTATACATATATCCCCTCCCTCTTGAGCCTTCTCCCACCCCCCACGCCCACCCGCTCTGGGTTGTCACAGAGCACCGAGCTGAGCTCCCTGCGCCATACAGCAGCTTCCTACTAACTACCTGTTTTACACATGGTCGTGTGTCTCTGTTGGTCCCAATCTCCCATTCATTCCACCCTCCCCTTCTCCCCCCCGGCTTCGTCCACAGGGGCGTCAGTGCTGTCACCTCCCTACCTCTCTGTCTCTGTTCCTGTGCAGGGAACCCCCTCTTTATCTTGCAGGTGACCTCACTAATTTTGATTAGGAAGTTTCAGATTGGCCCTTTTATAGGTCACCTTTTTGAGAGGGGTTGAAACTACAGTTAAGCCTTGATTTGCAGGAGTCAGGGGCAAATGACTGCGTTGGGCACTTGTTATTTTTTTCTAATAGTAATATCTGAGCTTAGGCTGCTGGCTTGGAGGGGAAAGGAATGGGTGAGGGAAGGAGAGAGCCAGCTTTGCATGGGGCACTTTCTGAATGTTGACTGTCTGAAAGTTTAGCAGTCAGTGTTTGGTAGCAAGCAAATAAAGTAAGCTGTTTTTAGTACTCTCTGTAATTCACTCAATAAATAGTTACTGAGAAACTTTAAAATAGACGCACTGTTTTTGTGCTGGGAATACAGTGCTGAGTGAAGAAAACAGACAATTCCCACCCTTGTGAAACTTATATCCTAACTAGGGAGACAAGTAAACAAGTCAGTAAAATATATGTTGTTATATCAGGCAGTAGTTGAGTCCTCTGGAGAAAAATAAGTAGGAAAGGACCATAGGAAGTGGGAATGTTTGAAATTGTACCCAAGGGAACTGGGGAAGCCCCTGAGAAGGTGACCTTTGAGCAGGGACATTAGACGGCGAGGACGTGAGTCAGCAGGTTGCAGGCTGTTGGGTTTGGGCTTCCCTGGTAGCTGAGCTGGTAAAGAATCCACCTGCAGTGCAGGAGACCCCAGTTCAATTCCTGGGTCGGGGAGATCCGCTGGAGAAGGGATAGGCTACCCACTCCAGTATTCTTGGGATTCCCGAGTGGCTCAGCTGGTAAAGAATCAGCCTGCAATGCAGGAGATGTGGGTTCGATCCCTGGGTCGGGACGATCCCCTGGAGGAGGGCATGGCAACCCACTCCAGTATTCTTCCCTGGAGAATCTCATGGACAGAGAAGCCTGGCAGGCCATAGTCCGTGGGGTTGCAAAGAGTCAGACACGACTGCGCGACTAAGCACAGCACAGCACATTTGTAAGCCAGGAGCAGCAGTCAGGGACAAAGGCCCTGGGCAGGAGCTGGCCTTGCTTTGGTCCAGGACCAGCCGCATCTCAAAAGTGGTCTTGGCTGAGGAGAGAGGGGTGTGAGGATAGGCTGACTATAAGGATTTTAGGTTTCTCCTTTCTTGTAAATATGTGGAAACCCCCTGCAGGGCTTTTAGGGGAACCTCATCAAGGGAATGGCAACCCACTCCTGTTATTCTTGCCTGGAGAATCCCATGGACAGAGGAGCCTGGCGGGCTACAGTGTCACAAAGAGCTGGGCATGACTGAAGTGACATAGCATCCTCTGATGTCCCCTTTAAGAAGATTCCTCTGGCGTTTGTTTCACGAATAGACTTTAGGAGGTAAGAGGAGAGACCAAGAGGGCCCTACGATTGTATTAATAATGCAGGTGAGATGTACTAGTGGCCTGGACCGTGTCGTCATGGGGATGCTGAGAAGTGGTTGGATGCCGGATGTATTTGAGATAGAATTGACAGGATATGTGAGTTTGAAAGGAAGAGACAATTCTCAGCAAGGATGAATCCAAGATTTTTTTTTCCTGGGTGAGTGGAAGGAAGAGTTGCCTTTTACTAAGGTGGGAAGGACTGGAAGAAGCAGGGAAGGGGCATGAGAACTAAAAAAAATGCGACCCACGAGAGCACCGAATTTCAGTGTTATTCAGGGACTATATTGAATTCTATAGACCAGGAGACAGTCTTTAGATTGCTCTGAGAAACTGTTGCAAAGAGGCAAGGGAGGAGCCAGGGTACATGTATGAATTTTTTGCTGGGAAACACAAACAAACGTGTAATGAAACATAGAAAGATCATGGCATATCACAAAGAACAGACTTCTCAAGTTAATGATTTTAGTGCTTTCCCTTGTCTGAGATGGTGCACGGATCTAGAATTCCCAGGTGGCGCTAGTGGTAAAGAATCTGCCTGCCAGCGCAGGAGATGTAAGAGGTGCGGGTTCCATCCCTGGGCCAGGAAGACTGCCTGGAGGGGAGGGCATGGCAGCTCACTCCAGTGTTCTTGCCTGCAGAATCCCGAGGACAGAGGAGCCTGGAGGGCTATAGTCCCTGGGATCACAAAGAACTGGACACACGCAGGGAGTCATTGAAATTTTTCCCTAGATATGCATCTTAACTATCTCAGGACCAAAGCACGGAATGTTTCCTGTTTTTCTCCATTCTGAATTCCCGTTAGTGTGCTCTCTTGGGAGGCTTTGCAACTGCAGTGGCTGATGGCTTGATCCCCGTTGAACTGGAATGGCAGGTGACATTTTTTTCTGTTTAGACAGCTCAGTTTTAGACAGATTAATGTTTGAGTGCATACGGAATATCCAACAGGAGAAACTGGTTAAGCTTTTAGGTCCGTACGTGTGTAGTTTGGGAGTTACTGGCTACAGGTGGTATTTCTGCTGTGCTAAATGAAATCACCAAGTAGTATAGACTGGGAAGGGATCCAAGGTCTGAGCTGGGAGCCACTCTAGCCCTCAGAGGTTTGAGGACTGGTTTCTTGTGAAGAACTCTGCAGAGGAGTCGCCAGTGGGTAGGAGGACAACCAGGAGCTGTGGGTACCTGGTGACTGACCTCGGGGACAGTGAGAAGAGTTGCTTTTGGTCGCTCAGTCGTGTCCAGCTCTTTGCAACCCCATGGACTGCAGCACACCAGGCTTCCCTGTCCTTCACTGTCTCCCTGAGTTTGCTCAAACTGATTTCCATTGAGTTGGTGATGGTATCCAACCATCTCATCCTCTGCCGTCCCCTTCTCCTCCTGCCCCAATCTTTCCCAGCATCAGGGTCATTTCCAAAGAGTCGGCTCTTTGCATCAGGTGGCCAAAGGATTGGCTTCAGCGTCAGTCCTTCCAATGAATATTCAGGGTTGATTTCCTTTAGGATTGACTGGAGGGAAGGCTCTAAGTAGGTGGGTGGGTGGTTGAGATGTTTGCAAGTTCTTTCCTGATCCTTTGTTTTGGGAAGCAGGAGTGGGCTTATCCTTGGGGGTGGAGGGTGCTGGGTGGGATGGAGGTCTGAGAAGCAGGGAGGAGAGTGAGGAGGAGGACCAGGGAGATGGAGCTTGACTGCTGGGGGCACCAAGGCTTCTCCAGGTTAGTGGTCAGGAATCAGAGCGTGGCCAGGCAGCCTGGTGTGTTGTATCTCATCCTTGTTCAGCTCCAAGGAGACGGACCTGGAGTCAGTAGGACCTTAGAAGTGAGCAGCATTGGCCCTAGATAAGGAGAGCAGCCAAGCAAGTTGAAGGCACACGTGACTAACTGTGGAGTCGAAAGGTTGGCTTTGGCTCTTTGATATCATCTCAGTGTTTCTCTTTTGGGCTCCATCCAGTCTCTTTATAGAACTACAGTGATTTTTTTTTTCCACTCTGGGCTGTTCAGCCACATGCAGTTTTGTTGAAGAGCATTCCCTCCAGTGAGCTTTGAGGTGGTGTTTTGTGGGTTTTGTTTCATATCCTGCTCATGTGCTAAGTCCCTTCAGACACGTCTGACTCTTTGGGACCCCATAGCCTCTTCTGTCCATAGACCACCAGGCTCCTCTGTCCATGGGATTCTCCAGGCAAGAATACTGGAGTGGGTCGCCACGCTCTCCTCCAAGGGATCTTCCTCACCCAGGGATCGAACCCGCATCTCCTGTATTGGCAGGCAGGTTCTTTAGCACGAAGAACTCCCTGGGAAGTCCTGCACATAAGCTAGTATAAAAGTCACGCAGTGTTGTTTCAGTCTGGGAATGGCCAGTTCCCCATATGAGCTGACACCTCACCCTTTGCAAGTCCTCCTTCATCCCCGGCTCCTCAAGTCGGAGTGTTTCTTTCTACTTGAGTGCCGTCTGCCCTGGTCTTCTCTCCTAACTTGCTAATAAACTCCCGAGGGCAGAAAGTGTCTGTCTTCCTTTGCATGAAGCACTCTGGTGCCGACTCACCTTCCTCTGTTCCTGTTCGGCCTCTGCCGTGTATGGGAAACTTCCAGGCCACTGATTCCCAGTGTGCAGCTTAGTGTCAGGTTCTGTCCTGTCCCGTCATGGGATCCTGGCTCCTCTGCCAGCCTTGGGAGGACTGGCCCAATGTTCTTTCTGAGAAACCTCCCCTGGGTGGAGCTGGTAATCTTGGTGAGGGCTGAAATAGGTGAGCCAGACGCACCTCCTCCAAGCGGGGTCCTTTGTCCCAGAGGATCATGGAAACACGAGCTGCCCATCTCCCTGTGGGCCCAGGCCTCTCATAAAAATAGGCTTGTTTGGACACCAAGGGATTTTCCTTTCTATACAGAAAAGAGATGCATTCTTGAATATAACTAAATTTATTTATTTTTAATTTAAGGGTAATTGCTTTACAATACTGTGTTGGTTTCTGCCACACATCTACATGAATCAGCCATCAGTTCAGTTCAGTCGCTCAGTCGTGTCTGACTCTTTGCGACCCCATGAATTGCAGCACGCCAGGCCTCCCTGTCCATCACCATCTCCCGGAGTTCACTCAGACTCACGTCCATCGAGTCAGTGATGCCATCCAGCCATCTCATCCTCTGTTGTCCCCTTCTCCTCCTGCCCCCAATCCCTCCCAGCATCAAAGTCTTTTCCAATGAGTCAACTCTTCGCTTGAGGTGGCCAAAGTACTGGAGTTTCAGCTTTAGCATCACTCCTTCCAAAGAACACCCAGGACTGATCTCCTTTAGAATGGACTGGTTGGATCTCCTTGCAGTCCAAGGGACTCTCAAGAGTCTTCTCCAACACCGCACTTCAAAAGCATCAATTCTTCGGCGCCCAGCTTTCTTCACAGTCCAACTCTCACATCCATACATGACCACTGGAAAAAAATCAGCCATAGGTAGACCTATGTCCCCTTCCTCTTGAACTTCCCAACCCATCCCACCCCTCTAGGTTGTTACAGAGCCCCAGTTTGAGTTCCCTGAGTCAGTCATACAACAAATTCCCATGGGCTATCTCTTATTATGGTAACGTGTATGTTTCCATGTTACAGGATGCATTTTATTTTGTAAAGTTGCTGATAAAATTTGTACAGGCAGGAGGCTAAAAATATTTTAGTGCAGGGAGACATGTGAAGACCAGTGATTCTAGATGGAGTAGGCAGGAGTTTGAAGGAGAATGCTAATAGAGTGAAGGCGGGAGGAGAAGGGGACGACAGAGGATGAGATGGCTGGATGGCATCACCGACTAGATGGACATGAGTCTGAGTAAACTCTGGGAGTTGATGATAGACAGGGAGGCCTGGTGTGCTTCAGTCCATGGGGTCACAAAGAGTCGGACACGAATGAGCGACTGAACTGAATGGAGTTTGCCCTTGTATCGTGACGAGGGGAACAAAAAACTCCATGACAGTGCAGGTACAGAGCACATTCCCATCTGTCTGTAAGTCCAGCTCAGTTCAGTTCAGTCGCTCAGTCAGGTCCGATTCTTTGCGACCCCAAGGACTGCAGCACGCAGTCCAGCTCAGTATTTATTTCACATCTGGTGTTTGTTCATCACCTCCTTACATCTGTCGGCAGATAAGATGTAAGGACCTTGCCTTCCAGGAGCTTACATGTTTCCTGGTGCTGAGTGCATGCTTGGCTCAGTACTGACTTAGCTGAGAGCAATTTCAGTGTTGGGAGCAGACTGGTTCCCCAGTAATACCTGCCAAGTCTGTGGTGTTGGCTTCAGTGATACTGGAACTCAGATAAGGGAGAGCCCCAGGCTGGGCGGAGACAACTCCCCTGAGAGGCAGGACTTAAAGGATAAGGAGGATTAGATGGGGAGGGGGGTGGACCAAGGGCTCAGGTGTGAGGAAGGAGGAAGGTACCAGAAAGAGGATTTTGGATTTGATTCTCTAGGCTGGGAGCGTGGCTCGTGTCCCTGCAGTTTCACTGGTCCCTTAGAATCTCTGGGAACGAGGGTGAATCTACCATCCCCATCCCCAGAACTGCCCTCCCCCGCCCCGCCCTGTTCCCCCTCCTCTCTGCCAAACTGGAAATGTCATCAGGTCCCCTCTTGTGTCACCTGCTGTGATCTCTTGATGATGGAGCCCGAGGGCCCCCTCTGCTATTAATCCCACTCTGCTATTCATTTTCTCTGCTCCTTGTAACCCTGTAATCCCCGTCCCCACCTCTGAGTTCTCAGGCCTGCCCAGACTGTTTCTAAATCACAAAATGTAACCGTATTAGTCCTCTGCTTCAAAACTGATGTTCTCCACCGTCCACAGGACAAAGTCTAAACTCCCTACCTTTGCAGCCCAATCTGGCCAAGCCTCCTTTTTCTGGCTGTGTTCTAGGTCTGAGTGACCATTTAGGAGAAGGAAAATGATTTTACGGTAAAGTATTTCAGATTTCCCATAGCTCATGGTGCTAACAGGATGGACTATTCAGAAGCACTTGGGACATACGAGGCTGACAGCTTTTCATAGCTACAGCACAGAAGCAGATCATGGTCCCATACCACCAAGGAAAAGTTCAAGTTCAACTATGAGTAGTAACTCATATTTGAAAAAAATAACAGAAAGATAAATGACCTTTGGGGAGAATTTCCACCCAAAATGGTAAAAAAAAAAAACCTTTTAAAATCTGGTGCTCAAAAAGATAGATGGAAATCCATTTACAGTGCCCAGTAGAGGAAATGTGAAGGGGTGGGTAGGCGTATATGGCTCCTGACAGATCCTATCCGGAAACACGGAAGCCACAGGTAAGGAAGCAGGATTTGAGTGATCACAGACCCACCAGGCTCATCTGCACAGACTCCTGCGTGGCTTTGGGGCCCGAGGCCCTTGTTGGCCTTTCTTGTTGGCGCTTTGATTTAAATGGCATTTCTTGGAGGTCAAGTTAGATGCTTTTTCAAGCACAGGGGAGATAAGAAGCCAACCAAGAAACAGCTGGGAATCGACCGCCTTGAGCATGTTTCAGAAATGGAAGCAAACAAGTAGTTTCTCAGAGAACTAAACGAGGGCAGAAGCAGAGGAAGAATCTGGAGTTCCTGGGGCAGCGATGGCGGTTTTAACAGGGGAGGAGGGGGGTTGCAGGCAACCCATGAAGAGGCAGAGTCCTCAGTGACCTTGAGCCAATGGGGTTGTGTTTCTAAATGCCCTCATGGGGTGCAGGCCCCTGTGACCCCCTCTTCCTCCCGAGGGCACATACAGCAGAAGGAGTGGATTAAGCCGGGACCCAGAGTTTTACCAAACTGACTTGAATCTGTCCTCAGCGTGGATACTCCGCACGCACTTGCGTACTTGCAGCAGGAGGTGTTGCCAGGATTAGTGGCTGGTGGAGCTGTTCCTCCTATGGGGAATGAGGTCGCCTCCTTCCTGTCTCTGGGCGGGGGGAGTGGGGGGTGAGGGGTGGGAAGGGAAGCAGGGCCGCCCAGCAGAGCGGGAGGCCACCCAGATTACCCCACTGTCCTGTATGTCTTCCTCTTAATCCTCCTGAGGAACGGCGGGTAGCCTGAGACGCCTGAATTGTGTCTTAGTTCCCAACTGTTCTGCCCCATATAAAACACGGATGAGCCCTGTTCCTGGTGAGTTCCTGCAGTCAGTTCGTCCAGAAACCAAGCCGTTGGTCCCAGGGAGAACAAAGCTGCAGGAAGCACGGATTTCTCTTACACCTTCTTGAAAATTCAAGTCATGTGGCCTGGAAAATACTTTTCTCCCCTAGTGAGCTGCACCCAGGAGCTGTGGAAGAGGCAGCTGAAGTTATTCCAAGAAAGCGCTCTGAGCTTGGTAATAAAAGGAAGTGATATTTCGCCCCTGCCTCCGGGCTGGACTCCTGGGAGCGCACGGGGCCAAGAGGAAACGGCTGGGTGTAGGGAGATCACTCCCGGCCCTGGGCCCCCGTACACGCAGCCCTGGGCGCGCGTGGGGCCGTGTGCAAAGATCCCCAGTGCCGAATGCAATGTGATGAGTAAGAGGATGCCAGTTGGTTTGAGTGCGGTAGATCAACAAGAGCAAATATACATACAGCGGTGTGCAGCCTGCCTGAGTTCGCGGAGGCTTGGCTGGCAGCCGCTCCTGGGCTGGCCCAGGGGCAGAGGGAAACCTGCCCGACTTGACACAGCAGGTACCTCCCCTCTGCTGGTTAAGAGGACACTTTTGGAGCATTTTCTTGTGACACGATCAAATAGCCCAGAGAAGGTGAACTGCGAGGTAAAGGCGTGAACGCGGCGATGGAGAGAGCTGGAGACCAGACCCCCAGGAACCCCGAGCCATCCTCCCTGGCGACTCTGGGTGACCCACAGGTGACCCTGCTGACTGTCCACAAACGGTGGTCCTTCAAGAGGAGCCCTGGGACCGGGGGCTCCAGCAGGCCGGTGATTTCAGAGGAGGAATGCCCTCCCCCATCAGAGGAAGGAGAATTTTCACAGAAGGTTTTGAATGGATCGGAAGAGATCAGTTCCAAGCAGGTGAGTGGTGTTGCAGAAGGGCTGACAAGCCAGGAGGGCTTCTTATAAAAGTTCCAGGTTATAGATGGAGATTTCCTGCTTGTCTTACATCAGAGGGGCCAATAGAGTGGCTCTGGGGTATGGAGTGAGCCAGGAGCCCAGGGGAACTTTCCAGAGATTAAGTCCACGGTGGATAAAGCTTGGGTTTTGTTGCTCCTTACTTTCAGGATTTTTTTAAAGCCTCTGTGGTGAACAAGTTTCTCAAAATGCAAATCAGACAGAAATGGATCTTCTCCCTCTTTTTATTTATTTTTAACACGTGTACCTTCTTGTGTTAATCTTCACATTTCAACTAAATAAGCATTTTGAAAATGTTGCTGCCAAGTGAACCTGCTCTTAAACAAATGGAAGGTTTGTTAACCCAAACGTCAGGTCACATTCAAAAGCAGGGCAGTGTGACTAATGTTTTGTAAAAATGGTGCTTCAGTGGTATTTCCAGGTGGTGCAGGTGGTCTGTGTGGGGTTCTTTTCATTGCCACGAGTAGATGGGGAAAAAATGCTACTACGTAGACATAAAGGGAAGATTTCATACGTCTTTTGCTCCTTTAGGAGTTATCTTTGTTTCTTCTGGTGTTGTTTAAAATGTCTGTAAAACTAAAGGAGATACTGTAAGTTGAGATTTTTGAAATGAAAGAGGTTTGTGTACATTGAAGATTTATGAACGTCCGTTTATGCAATGCACAGTCAACTTTCATATTTCTAGTTGAATGTTGTAAGACAGGAAAATATAATCTTTTTTTTTTGTAAAATGCTTAAGAGCTTTTCTTTAGAGTGTTCAGACTACTACTTGACACAATTCAACTTATGTCTGAGATATTTGAATGGAAAATAGTCTAATGACTTTTGATGGCCACTTCTAACCTCATGTGACTGGGGAAACAACCAGAACCTGACTAGGGAGCCCTTCAGGAGGGCCCCGCTGGAGGCCAGGGTGGAGTCTGTGGCTGCGAAAGTCAAGTGAGGGTCTGCACCCTTACTGGGCTCTGGGATCTGGCAGGTGAGCTTGGACTGCTGCAGCTCCAGATTCCTGGGATGAGAAGTCTTGCCTCGCTGGGTTGTGAAAGCACCTTGTCGAGGACTATATACACTCACAATGGTATTGTCCCTACCAAAATGATCTTCAGTGGGATTCCTAACTCTGGAGATGTGTTTGATGCACTTTGAATGTCTGGTGGAACTGTGTTGGCCAGTTAATGTGTCTGAGCACAGTTGCAGCTTTTTTTTTTTTTCCTGAAGCTCTGATTATAAAAGTTAACACCTGTTTATTATGCACAGCAAATTTAACATGAAGCAGAGGAATATAGAAAACTATAAAGACTTAAAGCAGCTGTATGCTTCAGCCATTTTGCCACTACACATATGAACATATGTGAGTTTGTGTATGTGTACAAAAGTATTACATACCTTGTATTTTTTATCCTTAATATTTTGTGGAAATACAGATATATATATATATAAACATGTATATTTGTTGTTTAGTCACTAAGACTCTTTTGTGACCCCTTGGACTCTAGCCCGCCAGGTTCTTCTATCCATGGGACATATTTATATGTAATATAATTTGAATTAACTATCCCCAAATGGGGGAAATTTGTAGTAGGTTTATGATGATTAAAAACCAAAGTAAACGTCAATTACAGTTGAGTACTGGTTCGCTGTTAACAGCGTATTGACTCAAAGTCTGTTATAAATCAAACTCTGGATCTACTTGAGATAACTTATTCAGTACTTGGTGTACTGAAAGGGACTTGTCACCTCCATGTCATCATCCTCCTCTTTTAGCAGACAGAAAAGCTGAGATCAACAGGTTAGATAATCCGTCTGAAGGGTTGAATCCCAGGTCTGTCTGAGGACAGGCCCCTTGCTTTTTTGTTGGGACAGGGAAGTATTAACATGCAGGGTGAGATAGGGTTTGAAAACCCTATCTTCTTCTGAGTGTTGAAGAGTGCTAACATAGAGTGAACAAAAAGTTACCTTTCGGGCAGTGCATGGTTCACAAAAGATGCAGGTAGCTGCTCTGAAGAAAGCATTTCAAAACTGTGTTTGTAGTTAGTGGATTTGTGTACTTTTTACGTTTCTTGTAAAGTGTAGATAGAGTACGTTCTGTACAATGTAAAATGAAGACATGTTGAGCAAGCCCTCGGTTTCTTCTGTGTTTTGCAAAGGCATAGCTGGTCAGAACCGAGCCTGGAGGGGCCACCGCTGCCTCCACTTTGTTAGCGCCTCCTCCTCCTGCTGGTGTGAGCAGACTGTGTGAGGGGAGGTTCTCGAGTACCCCGCCACAGGCACAGCCACCCCTCCAGGAGCATGCGCACCAAGAAGGAGAAGGCGGTCTCGGCGCCCTGGCCTGGCTGTGCTAGCCCCGTGTCCGCAGGCCTCCCCGGGTCTTTGCTTCCTCTCAGGCCCAGGACAGTGGCCTGGAAAGCAACAGGCTCCTGCCTCTGAGAACCCCATGGAGGAGCTGTGGAAAGTACAGGCTCCTGGCCCTCATTCCAGCTGGAGGGTGGTGGGAATTCCCCTTGGCATTCAGCTCTGCCCGCCCAGCCTCCTTACTCCTTGCCTGTGGCCAAGCTTGGCCGCTGCGTTGCTCGTCTTTCTCTTCCATATCTGACAGTGTATTAGTTTACGGTGAGTGAACTCTTCGCTCAACAAATACACGAACCGGAAGTGGATTTCTGTGGCAGGAGAAAGGAGTGATGTTGCAAACACTGAACTCGTTGACGACTGTGATGAGGGTGTTGGGTTGTGGGCCTGACCATTTCAGAAAGCAACCTACGGGATTCTTTTTAAGGATTTTTTTTTTTTAACCTGTGGATTTTTTTTAAGTCTGTTGAATCTGTTACAATATTGCTTCAGTTTTATATTTTGGGTTTTTTGGTCACAAGACATGTGAGATTTTAGCTCCCCGACTAGGGACTGAAGGTGCACGCCCCTCACTGGAAGGTGAAGCCTTAACCACAGGACCACCAGGGAGGTCCCAACAAACAGGATTCTGTGCTGCGTGAGAGGTGGTCAGGCTGGTTTTTTTGTTTTGTTTTTCTTGCTTGCATGAAACCAAGACGACCCAGCTGGCACAGGTGTATCCCAGCTAAATAAAGGGAAAAAAATGGATGAAGTGGGTGATCCAGTCACTTGAAGTCACTAACAAATTGTCATGGAATCGCTGATAGCAGTAACACAGTGGTACGCACTTTTCTAGGGAACGTGTCATTTTATTTTCTTAATTTTTTCCTAAAATTAGTATCTACAGGATATAAACATCAATAACAAAGTATAAGAGTGTGGTTTTCTTCCTCTAGAAAAATAGGATATAGTATATGCTCTTATACAGTTTTACAACTTTTCTCCCCTTTAATCTATCATGGATAGATTTCTATGGCAATACATGTAAATTCACCTTTTAAAAAAAACTGCATAAAATTCTTTTGGATGGACACTTTATGTAAACTGTTCTGTACAGAAGAATATTTAGATGGTTGCCATATTTCAGTATGGAGTATAGAAATGGACATTTTCATGGCCCTATGGGTCTATATGATGAAATTCCCAGAAGTACCAGGACAGGGGCACTTAATATTTTCACGAATAGTGCTTAATTCCTCCCAAAAAGGTTGTGTATGTTTATTTTTCTACCACTAGTAGTTGAGAATTCTTTTTCCCAATTCTCTTTCTTACTGTATCGTCAAACTTTAAATTTTTTTTTCCAGCCTGTTGGGTGAAAAGTGACAGCTTATTTGCTTTTGCGTTTTATTATTATTTTCACCCCTCATTCTTTTTTCTCTCGGTTTTATTGAGACGTAATTGATGTATATATTGCTGTGTATAAATTTAAGGTGTATACCATAATGATTTGACTTGTATTGTGACATGAGCACCCACAGTAAGTTTAGTGACATCCATCATCTCTTTTTTTTTTTTTAAAGGGAAAAATTTTTTTTTCTTGTGATAAGAACTCAAGATTTACCCTCATAGTAACTTTTGTACGTACTATACAGTAGTGGCAGCCTTTCTTTTCTGTCTGGGCCACCAGGGAAGCCCTGTTAACTGCAGCCATGGTGCTGTACATTGCGTCCCTGGGACTTATCTTGTAACTAGTAGTTTGCATCTTTTGACCGCCTTCGTCCAATTCCTCCTCCCCCCAGCTCCCTGCCTTGTGTAACCACAAATCTGACCTCTTTTTCTGAGTTTTTTTCTCTTTTTCTTTTTGTTTTAGATTCTGCGTGTGAGTGAGATCATACAGTATTCGTCTCTCTCTGATGTAGAATAATGCTTTCAGGATCCATTTGCGTTGTCACAAATGGTGGGATTTCGTTTTTGCTGGCTAACTAGTTTTCCATCCTGTATGTATCCCACACTTACTATATCCATTCAGCGGCTGATGAGCACTGAGGTTGTTTCCATGTCTGTCATTGGAAATAATGCTGCTGTGAACATGAGGGTGCATTTCATGCACTGGAGAAGGAAATGGCAACCCACTCCAGTGTCCTTGCCTGGAGAATCCCAAGAACAGGGGAGCCTGGTGGGCTTCCGTCTATGGGGTCGCACAGAGTCAGACACGACTGAAGCGACTTAGCAGCAGCAGCAGCAGCAGCAGCATAGTGTTTTCATCTCCTTAAAGTAAATACCCAGGAGAGGAATTGCTGGATGAACAAAGCTAGTGGAGGTGATGGAATTCCAGTTGAGCTATTTCAAATCCTGAAAGATGATTCTATGAAAGTGCTGCCCTCAATATGCCAGCAAATTTGCAAAACTCAGCAGTGGCCACAGGACTGGATAAGGTCAGTTTTCATTCCAATCCCAAAGAAAGGCAATGCCAAAGAACGTTCCAACTATCACACAATTGCACTCATCTCACACGCTAGTAAAGTAATGCTCAAAATTCTCCAAGCCAGGCTTCAGCAATACATGAACCGTGAACTTCCAGATGTTCAAGCTGGTTTTAGAAAAGGCAGAGGAACCAGAGATCAAATTGCCAACATCCGCTGGATCATGGAAAAAGCAAGAGAGTTCCAGAAAAACATCTATTTCTGCTTTATTGACTATGCCAAAGCCTTTGACTGTGTGGATCACAATAAACTGTGGAAAATTCTGAAAGAGATGGGCATACCAGACCACCTGACCTGCCTCTTGAGAAAGCTATATGCAGGTCAGGAAGCAACAGTTAGAACTGGACATGGAACAACAGACTGGTTCCAAATAGGAAAAGGAGTACGTCAAGGCTGTATATTGTCACCCTGCTTATTTAACTTCTATGCAGAGTACATCATGAGAAACGCTGGGCTGGAAGAAGCACAAGCTGGAATCAAGATTGCCAGGAGAAATATCAATAATCTCAGATATTCAGATGACACCACCATTATGGCAGAAAGTGAAGAGGAACTAAAAAGCCTCTTGATGAAAGTGAAAGAGGAGAGTGAAAAAGTTGGCTTAAAGCTCAACACTCAGAAAACGAAGATCATGGCATCTGGTCCCATCACTTCATGGGAAATAGATGGGGAGACAGCAGAAACAGTGTCAGACTTTATTTTTGGGGGCTCCAAAATCACTGCAGATGGTGACTGCAGGCATGAAATTAAAAGACGCTTACTCCTTGGAAGAAAAGTTATGACCAACATAGATAGCATATTAAAAAGCAGAAACATTACTTTGCTAACAAAGGTCCGTCTAGTCAAGTCTATGGTTTTTCCTGTGGTCATGTATGGATGTGAGAGTTGGACTGTGAAGAAGGCTGAGCACCGAAGAATTGATGCTTTTGAACTGTGGTGTTGGAGAAGACTCTTGAGAGTCCCTTGAACTGCAAGGAGATCCAACCAGTCCATTCTAAAGGAGATCAGCCCTGGGTGTTCTTTGGAAGGAATGATGCTAAAGCTGAAACTCCAGTACTTTGGCCACCTCATGAGAAGAGTTGACTCATTGGAAAAGACTTTGATGTTGGGAGGGATTGGGGGCAGGAGGAGAAGGGGATGACAGAGGATGAGATGGCTGGATGGCATCACCAACTCGATGGACATGAGTTTGAGTGAACTCCAGGAGTTGGTGATGGACAGGGAGGCCTGGTGTGCTGCGATTCATGGGGTCGCAAAGAGTCAGACACAACTGAGCGACTGAACTGAACTGAACTGATAGTCCTATTTCAATTTTTTAAGGAACCTCCATATTGTTTTCCATTGTAACTGTTAACAGTTTGCATTCCTGCCGACAGTGTACAAGGGCTCCCTTTTTCTCCACGTCTTCACTAGCATTTGTTATCGCTTGCCTTTTTGATGATAACCCTTCTAACAGACACTGTTGCAAAGGCATACAAATCGCCAACAGATGCATATAAAGGTGATAAACATCACCAGTCCTCCAAGAAATGCAAATCAAAACCACAGTGAGATATAGTGCACCCAGTTTCTCAGTAAGGGTTCGAGTGTTTTCCTCATTGTGGTCAAGGGAAAGAAACCGGCAGTAAACGGTCATTGGTGTGGATTTCCCCGGAAAGTGCACCGTCAGCACCAGGGCTGGCGATGGCCCTGAGGCCAGAGGTCAGGCCGGAGCGCATACAGCCCAGGCATACTGTCCTCTGCGGTGTTTGAAGTAAAATGCCCGAGTTCGAGTTTGTTTTATCAGTAGATAAAATGTGAATAATTCTCACTGGGAGCTCTTTCTGAACCTTTGTGAAATAGCGTTAAAGGACAGTTTGAAGGGATTGGAGTGGGGATGGGGGAATGTGTACATGAGTTTTAATAATTAGTTCTTATCAGTAAAATGGTCGAAAAGAATGAGTTCCCTGCCTACTTCCCTGGACTACTTTTGAAGTTCCAGTGAGGCCTTGTTTGTCTTCATAGTCATTTTCAAAGGGCAGAAAGTGAAGAGGAGCTAAAAAGCCTCTTGATGAAAGTGAAAGAGGAGAGCGAAAAAGTTGGCTTAAAGCTCAACATTCAGAAAACGAAGATCATGGCATCCAGACCCATCACTTCATGGGAAATAGATGGGGAAACAGTGGAAACAGTGTCAGACTTTATTTTTTTGGGCTCCAAAATCACTGTAGATCGTGATTGCAGCCATGAAATTAAAAGACGCTTACTCCTTGGAAGAAAAGTTATGACCAACCTAGATAGCATATTAAAAAGCAGAGACATGACTTTGCTGACCAAGGTCCGTCTAGTCAAGGCTGTGGTTTTTCCTGTGGTCATGTATGGATGTGAGGGTTGGACTGTGAAGAAGGCTGAGTGCCGAAGAATTGATGCTTTTGAACTGTGGTATTGGAGAAGACTCTTGAGAGTCCCTTGGACTGCAAGGAGATCCAGCCAGTCCATTCTGAAGGAGATTAGCCCTGGGATTTCTTTGGAAGGAATGATGCTAAAGCTGAAACTCCAGTACTTTGGCCACCTCATGCGAAAAGTTGACTCATTGGAAAAGACTCTGATGCTGGGAGGGATTGGGGGCAGGAGGAGAAGGGGACGACCAAGGATGAGATGGCTGGATGGCATCACTGACTCGATGGACGTGAGTCTGAGTGAACTCCGGGAGATGATGATGAACAGGGACGCCTGGCGTGCTGTGACTCATGGGGTCGCAAAGAGTCAGACACGACTGAGCGACTGAACTGAACTGACTTGATGATGTTAGCCTTTTACATTCCTTTAGCTTTCATGGCACCCCACTCCAGTGTTCTTGCCTGGAGAATCCCAGGGACGGGGGAGCCTGGTGGGCTGCCATCTATGGGGTCACACAGAATTGGATACAACTGAAGTAACTTAGCGGAAGCAGCTGCTTTCAGTCCTTAGCTTTCAGACCTCCTTGCCGAGCTGGAGTGCATATTATTGTTACCTCCTTTCACAGCTGAGGAAACAGGCTTGGATTTGCTCAGATAAGGCTGAATCTCCTACTCGAGGCTGTCAGATATCCCTTCAAAAAATTCACAACAGATGGGAAGGGCTGATATTTAAACATATGGAGTGAACATGTTCCTTAAAGCATAAGGATAAAGGATTAGTTGTGCCTGACTCTTTGCGACCCCACCTGACTGTAACCCTCCTCTGTCCATGGATTCCCCAGGCAAGAATACTGGAGTGGGTTGCCATTCCCTTCTCCAGGGGATCTTCCCAACCCAGGGATAGAACCCAGGTCTCCTGCTCTGTAAGCAGAGTCTTTACCGTCTGAGCCACCAGGGAAGCAAGCTTAGAGGATAAAGCCATGTTGAAACATGTCATCTGTTCATCATTGCTGTCATCTTTATCTCAATGATAATGTTATCATTGCTTATATTAGTATGGTTTAGCAAGACATTTTCTTCTTTGCCTTAAAGAAACTGAAAAACCACATTCGTTTTCTAGTATAAAAGTAGGACCTTTTTTTTTAAAATTTAAGTTTTAAAAATTGCAAAATATGTACAGACAATAAAAAGATCAGAATGTCATAACTCACCCATAGGTAACTTCAATTTTATGTGTTAATACCTAACTATGTATTTGTCTAAATTTATGTACATACAGTTTTGGGTTTTTTTTTGGTGGTACCATGTTATATGCAAAATCATAGTTTCCCCAACCAGGGATCGAACCCATGCCCCCCCGTGTTGGAAGCCTAGATTCTTAAGCAATGGACCACCAGGGAATTCCCCCACTCCATCCCATTGCCCACTTTTTTTTTTTACATACTGGTTTCACTGGGGACATTGATTTTTTTCTCAGTGGGGGTTTTAGAGACTGACACCTATTTGCCTGGAGTATTGTTCAGTCGCTCAGTCGTTTCCAACTCTTTGTGACCCCATGGACTGCAGCCTGCCAGGCTTCTCTGTGTATTACCACACCCCAGAGCTGGAGTGGTTTGGGTGGGATCTTTTCTTGAGTCAGTCCCTTCTGACCCTCCTTCCGCTGTGAATCTGTGATGCCTAAGGAATTCTCAGATAAGAATAAAGCAGATACTAAGGGTTGCAGGCCTTAGTATCTATCTGCTTAGGCTTAGGTCCAGGCCCCCCAGCGGTCTCAGCTACACCCTCACCTCCGTATACTGTGTTCATTCACCTCGAAGGAGTCTGTTGTTACCTGACAGGTAGTGTCAGGGAGGGAGAAAGTTTCCTCTAGCCTTCTTTTTCTTCTGGCTTGTCCAAAAATTAAATTGACCGGAGACAGACTGACGGGAGAAAGTCAAACAAAAGGTAAATAACATGAATACGTGGGAGACACCAGGAAAAAGTAACTCACCGAAATGAACGAAGCCCTCACCTCAAATACCATCCTCAACCAAAGGCAGAGATGCTGAGGGTGGGAGCGTCAGGGCAAGTTACCAGGAAAAGCAAGGAAACAGAGTGATCGTGGTACACATTTATACCACTTCCTTCTCCATCGATCAGTCGAGTTGCATTGCAGGCAGACGCTTTACCCTCGGAGCCACCAGGGAGAGAGGGTGTCTCCATCGATCAGTCGAGTGTCTAGAGAGTTGATCAGCCTCCTCTTCTGGGGACAGAGGGAGATTTCCCTTACAAATATGTCTTTCTTCCAAAAAGGCAACTCTTACTTGGTTTTCAGAGCCCTTTCGGTGTGTGGGGGCTATTACCCAAAAAATAACTAGCTTGAAACAATATGCGGAAGAGATGTGTTTTAGGGTGGTAAATTCTCCTCCCATGCACTAGGATGTGGCTGCTTTTGTTTTCTTCATTTTGCGCTTCAGCATTGTAACCTTTTCCTGTAATTAACATGGCGAAAAAGAAAAAAAGTAACCTTAAGATTTCCTTGAAAAATAGAAAGCCTGCTGGACTTTGAGCTGGATTTAAATCCCAGCTCTGTTATTTGTGACGTTGGATAAACCCCTGAGTCTGTTTCAGCAGTAAAATGGTGATAAGAGTATCTCCTTACAGAATTATCTTGAGATAATTAGGGATATAAAATGCCATCCTCATAAAGTAACACTGAGAATCATTAACTATTTGCTACCTATTGGGTCTGTGTACATATGGAAAAAATCAGGACCTTTCTGTATTTTCAGTTCCCTGAAAGTTCAGGTGTATAGAGTTGTGTGGGTGGAGGTTATATACTGGATAAGTTGCAGGCATGTAATAATATTTTTGCCTCATAAGTTGTTAAGGGTGTTATACAGCTTTCAGAGTGAAAGTAGTCTCAAGATATATTGGCAAGTGGTATCCTACCTAAGGATGCTGGAGATCCAGGTGTAATTAAGAGATCTCAGAAGTGGTTAGTGGTCCTTTCCTTGTGCATGTAAAAGTATTTGCCCTTTGATTTGTGATCATAGCCGTTTTTAACAGGGTGTGTCATTTCTGGGCTCTGCAGTTTCAGTTTCAGTCTCGCTTTGAACACTTTGCTTAAAACATGCCACCCTCATTTCCAACTTCTTCATATTAGAACGGCCTATCCAAAGATCTTATCCTTTCCTGGCTCCATCTTAGTGAATAAACTGTTTATATTCCTTTCCCTGCCCTTCTTTGGAAAGTCCTGGTACTCTCAGCAAATTTCATGAGACCTAGACGCCTAGAGAGGTAGCAAAGAATGGAAATTCACTTTTGGATTCCTCTCTGTAGAATTACCCTCTTCCCAGGTATTTCCAGGCCCTTCTCATCCTGATGTCTACTGTACTGATAGTTTATTGAAAATTCAAAAGCTGGTAACCTGGTGTTGGACCTGCAGAAGTCCCCAGTGTTTATTCTCAAGGAGTCTGTGATTTAGTGGGATGCAAACAACATTGGCAGTTCCACCTGGTTTTTCCTGGACTCAACCTGTTCCCTGTGTCCACTTTCCAATGTCTGTTACTTCTGATGAACCCTTCAACCTAGACATGTTTGTTTGAACTCAGTAGATGAGTTTTCCCCTACCCTAGAGATTGTCTTCATCGAAGAACAGAATTAAAAGTACATACAGTCTGTGTGTTCACTTAGAAATGATCCAAACACCTGACAGCTGTTGTAAGGTTGCCGCTAAACCAACAGGTACACTGGTGTTTCGCAAAGTTGTGTTATTTGCAAAACCTTGTCTTTCATAACTGCTTGTCCTTAGAAGACTGTGTGTTTAAAAGGGAGACCTCTGAGAATCATTTGCTACAAACAAATGGCTTCCAACACTTCTGCAAATTCCTTGAGGAGGAACATATTAACAGGATCAATAATCTAGGGATTAAGAGCCAGCTTTGTGGCTTGGGTTTGGTGAGTTGTATGTCGACCTAGGACCAAGACAAAGAAATTGGTAGTAAATCATTAAGGATTTGTTTTTCCAATGGACTGGTTGAGAGTTATGTCTTATTATAAGGAGGTGATTTCTGCTTTACTAAAATACTGTTTTAAAGTGAATATCTGTAGTTTTTGCTGGATCGTTTTTCAGTTAAATGAGGTTTTGATTCAGTTAAGTGAGGATTTGATTCATACCAGTTACAATCAAGCCACTGCTCTGGATCTCCTTTATGCTCACATTATTTTAATTTTTAAATCAATTTCTTTTAGAATCCAGTAATGCTTATACATTGTACAGTAAGTTGCATAGTGTAAAGTAACTCTTTCTTCCTACGCCTGACCCCAACTACCTGACCCCTTCAGCTGCCCAGTCCACAAACTCAGTGCCAACACATTCTGGTAGAGATAACTCCATCCATACATAAATATCTGTGTGTGTACTATTCTTTTTCCCTCTCAGTCGCACTGGCGTGCTGTGATGGACTTATTTTGGTAGCCTTCCCAGTGAACTCCGCCTCCTTGTATGTAAACCCTTATGTAATTCTCTCCTATATTGACTGAGCTTGGCCTTGTGAGGGGCCTTGGCCAGTGGTGGATTAACAAGTGTGATGCAGACAGAGGCTTGGTAAGCGCTTGTTCTCTAGGAATGCTTACTATTGTGGCACTCCCTCGCAGAACCCAGAAAACCCCAATTGTGAGATGCCCAGCCTAGCCATGGAGAGAGACTACAGGAAAGAGAACCAAGGCCCCTACCAACAGCAGCCAGCGTCAACCTGCCAGCTATGTCGTGAATGCACTGTCTTCTTGGAAGATAGTTCGCAGCCCCATCCAGGTCACCCGAGATGACGCTCTATGGAGCAGAGATGAGTGTTTCTTGCCAAACCTGTCTGAACTGAAAAACTGTGAGCGGCCACGGTCTTCGTAAGCCGCCAGGTTTGGTTTGTCACATAGTAACGAATAACCGAAACACTAGATTCTAACAGTGAAGACCACCCCCCACCCCGCCAACCCAGGAGACATGAGAGACGCAGGTTCGATCCCTGGGTTGGGAAGATCCCCTGGAGGAGGGCATGGCAACCCACTCCAGTATTCTTGCCTGGAGAATCCTACGGACAAAAGAGCCTGTTGAAGCAACTTAGCGCATACTCATAAATTACTTAATTATTCCCTTTTCTCTGTTTAAAAATATTTTTTAAAATTCCTTGTAATTCTTAATCCCAAATTAGTTTATGATTTCCTCTGTGGATATACAAAAAAACATTCATAATCTGTTTCAAAAGTTATTTAAATTTTCATCTTGTTAAGCTGCTCAAAAGTTGAAGTCAAAAAGATCTGCATTTTATACACAGGGACAGAGAAGATCAGTCCACATAATGGAGATTCAACTGAAGATGAGCAGGGTTGTATAGGTGCCTAGTGACATATACTTTTTTTTTTTATAATCAGGTACCATATATAAAATCCGATGCCCAAATATCTGAAGCAGGTAATAGTACTGATAAAGAAATGAAAAATAAAAAAATGGCTGTCTGAGGAGGCCTTGCAAATAGCAGTGCAAAGAAAAGTGAAAAGCAAAGGAGAAAAGGAAAGATATACCCATTTGAATTCAGAATTCCAAAGAATAGCAAGAAAAGATAAGAAAGCCTTCCTCAACGATCAGTGCAAAGAAATAGAGGAAAACAATGGAATGGGAAAGACTAGAGATCTCTTCAAGAAAATTAGAGATACCAAGGGAACATTTCATGCAAAGATGGGCTCGATAAAGGACAGAAATGGTATGGACCTAACAGAAGCAGAAGATATTAAGAAGAGGTGGCAGGAATACACAGAAGAACTGTACAAAAAAGAGCTTCATGACACACATAATCGCGATGGTGTGACCACTCACACTCACCTAGGGCCAGACATCCTGGAATGTGAAGTCAAGTGGGCCTTAGGAACCGTCACTACGAACAAAGCTAGTAGAGGTGATGGAATTCCAGTTGAGCTATTTCAAATCCTGAGCGACGATGCTGTGAAAGTGCTACACTCAATATGCCAGCAAATTTGGGCAACTCTGCAGTGGCCACAGGACTGGAAAAGGTCAGTTTTCATTCCAATCCCAAAGAAAGGCAATGCCAAAGAATGCTCAAACTACCACACAATTACACTCATCTCACATGCTAGTAAAGTAATGCTCAAAATTCTCCAAGCCAGGCTTCAGCAATACATGAACCATGAACTTCCAGATGTTCAAGCTGGTTTTAGAAAAGGAAGAGGAACCAGAGATCAAATTGCCAACATCCACTGGATCATCAAACAAGCAAGAGAGTTCCAGAAAAACATCTATTTCTGCTTTATTGACTATGCCAAAGCCTTTGACTGTGTGGATCACAATAAACTGTGGAAAATTCTGAAAGAGATGGGAATACCAGGCCACCTGACCTGCCTCTTGAGAAACCTGTGTGCAGGTCAGGAAGCAACAGTTAGAACTGGACATGGAACAACAGACTGGTTCCAAATAGGAAAAGGAGTACGTCAAGGCTGTATATTGTCACCCTGCTTATTTAACTTCTATGCAGATTACATCATGAGAAACGCTAGGCTGGAGGAAGCACAAGGTGGAATCAAGATTGCCAGGAGAAATATCAATAACTTCAGATATGCAGATAACACCACCCTTATGGCAGAAAGTGAAGAAGAACTAAAGAGCCTCTTGATGAAAGTGAAAGAGGAGAGTGAAAAAGTTGGCTTAAAGCTCAACATTCAGAAAACAAAGATCATGGCATCTGGTCCCATCACTTCATGGGAAATAGATGGGGAGACAGTAAAAACAGTGTCAGACTTTATTTTGGGGGGCTCCAAAATCACTGCAGATGTGACTGCAGCCATGAAATTAAAAGACGCTTACTCCTTGGACTTCCCTGGTGGCTCAGATGGTAAAGTGCCTGTCTACATTGCGGGAGACCCAGGTTCGATCCCTGGGTTGGGAAGATCCCCTGGAGAAGGAAATGGCAATCCACTCCAGTACTATTGCCTGGAAAATCCCATGGACGAGGAGCCTGGTGGGCTACAGTCAATGGGGTCACAAAGAGTTGGACACGACTGAGTGACTTGACTTTCACTTTCACTTACTCCTTGGAAGGAAAGTTATGACCAACCTAGACAGCATATTAAAAAGCAGAGACATTACTTTGATGACAAAGGTCCATCTAGTCAAGGCTATGGTTTTTCCAGTAGTCATGTATGGATGTGAGAGTTGGACTGTGAAGAAGGCTGAGCACCAAAGAAAAGATACTTTTGAACTCTGGTGTTGAAGAAGACTCTTGAGAGTCCCTTGGACTGCAAGGAGATCCAACCAGTCCATCCTAAAGGAGATCAGCCCTGGATGTTCATTGGAAGGACTGATCTTGAAGCTGAAACTCCAGTACTTTGGCCACCTGATGCGAAGAGCTGACTCATTTGAAAAGACCCTGATGGTGGGAGAGATTGGGGGCAGGAGGAGAAGGGGACGACTGAGGATGAGATGGCTGGATGGCATCACCAACTCAATGGACATGGCTTTGGGTAGACTCCAGGAGTTGGTGATGGACAGGGAGGCCTGGCGTGCTGCGGTTCATGGGGTCGCAAAGAGACACAACTGAGTGACTGAACTGAACTGAAAAACTGTATCTAATTAAGAGAGTGGTGAGGCTGGGATCTTAGGAAGAGGAAATTTTGCTAAATAGAATGACTGAAGCCACAACATCATGAGAAGAGTTCAGGAAATTACACTTGAGCCATGATCAGATGAAAAAAATGAATCCCTTTAGTTTGGTGGAGCATGTGTCATTTTGAGTAATAACTGCAGTAGTCCATGTGGGGCAGGGACTCTGGAGGCATCTCTGAGAAGGGCCTTGTTCAGCCTGACTTTCTGTTCTTCCGGCTGTCCCCCTCCTGCTCCCCTTGGTCCCCTGGGCACTGCTGAGCTCAAGGAGCATCCTTCCTGACCCTTGGTCACAGGCACCGTGGTCTAGCCCCACGGGCTGGGAGGTGTGTCCTCAGAACATGTACCTAGTGGTCATTAAATCTAACCCCTGCTAAGAGAATGAGACGGACACGCCTAGAAAGAGAGGCAGAATTAAGGTGTTGGCTATCCTGTGTATTTGCACTCCGGCAGGACCTCCGAAATTTGAGCCTAAAGGACCAAGCCCAGTAGGGCAGTTTCAGGTGTTGACTGGTGTCAGGAAGGTCTCAAGGGACTTGTGCCCTTCTTCTGTGCTCTCTGCCTGTGTTCAGACTCGCCATGCCCGTCCCGTGTCTGTCAGTCCCATCATGGTCTCCTTTCCTGCGGAAACCTTTACCCCATCCACCGTAGAAAAACATTTCACCAAGGTGAGCTTTTGACTTCTGCGTTCAGAATCACAGAAAGAGCTGGAAGGAACCCCTCCGAATCCTTTCATTTGATATTTGTTGTTGTCGCTGTTTAGAAGCTTAGTTGTGTCTGACTCTTCAGCGGCCCCATGGACTGTAGCCCACCAGGCTCCCATGTCCATGGGATTCTCCAGGCAAGAGTACTGGAGTGGGGTGCCATTTTCCTTCTCCAAGGCATCTTCCCGACCCAGGGATTGAACCTCCATCTCCTGCATTGCGGGTGGACTCTATCACTGAGCCACCAGGGAAGCCCATTCATTTGATGAGTAGTATCTTTTGATGTTCTTGTCCTCTTGAGATGTTTGGATACCAGCAGTATTGTTTTCCATTTTCTCAGGGCCCAGACAAGCTGGGAGATTTTAGAGAACGTTTCACTTGAAGGATAAAAAATGTTCCTTCTCTTTCTTTAGATCCTGTCTAAGCTTTTCCAGCCAACAATGAAACAGAGCTTTGCCTTTGACAACAATGGCTACGAGGATGACCTGGATGGCGTGTGCCCCTCCCAGACGGCCGCTGGCACCATCAGCATCGTGGGCATGACCTGCCAGTCGTGTGTCAAGTCCATCGAGGGCAGGGTCTCCAGTTTGAAAGGCATTGTGAGCATTAAGGTTTCCCTGGAGCAGGGCAGTGCTGAGGTGAGATATGTGCCCTCAGTGGTAAGCCTGATGCAGATTTGCCGTCAGATTGAAGACATGGGCTTCCAGGCCAGTGTGGCGGAGGGAAAGGCCACCTCCTGGGCCTCCAGGGTCTCGCCCACCTCGGAGGCCGTGGTCAAGCTTCGGGTGGAGGGCATGACCTGCCAGTCCTGTGTCAGCTCCATAGAAGGCAAGATCGGGAAACTGCAGGGCGTCATGAGAGTCCGCGTCTCTCTCAGCAACCAGGAGGCAGTCATCACTTACCAGCCTTACCTTATCCAACCCCAAGACCTCAGGGACCACATAACCGATATGGGGTTTGAAGCCGTCATCAAGAACAAGGTGGCCCCAGTAAGCCTGGGACCCATAGACGTCAGGCGACTCCAGAGCACCCTCTCAGCGGCCCCTCCGGCTCCCGTTAATCAGAATGACAATAACTCTGAGACCCCGGGGGGCCAGGGGGTCCCCCTGCACCTGAGAGTGGATGGAATGCACTGTAAGTCTTGTGTCCTGAACATTGAAGACAATATCGGCCAGCTCCCCGGGGTTCAGAGTATTCACGTGTCCCTGGAGAGCAGGACTGCCCAAGTCCAGTACGACCCTTCTCTCGTCTCCCCAGGGGCCCTGCGGAGGGCCATCGAGGCCCTGCCTCCTGGGAACTTTAAAGTCTCTTTTCCCAATGGGGCGGAAGGGAGTGGGCCAGACTCCAGGACCCCCCCGGCGCCCAGTGCGCCCTGTACCACGATGCTGGCCATCGCCGGCATGACCTGCAAGTCCTGCGTCCAGTCCATTGAAGGCCTGATCTCCCAGAGGGCGGGCGTGCACCAGATCTCAGTCTTTTTGGCCGAAGGAACTGCAGTGGTTCTCTACGATCCATCTCGAACTCACCCAGAAGAACTGCGAGCCGCAGTGGAGGACATGGGATTCGAGGCCTCCATCCTGGCTGGTACGTGGTGACATGCGTCAGGGCTCCCTGGGGGTGTCTCCTTTCTCTCTCCTCTTACGACGTGGTCCCCGCACGGTTGGACAGGTGAGCCACACTCCCTGCCTCCCGGGTCCTCCGAGCTGACAATTCTGCAACGTAAGCTGGTGGGCCAGTTGTCAGGATTGAGGAGCTAGAATTCCCGGGTGTTTCTGTGTTGCCTCTCAGGTCACTGGGACTCAGTGCTGAGTTCCTTGGACTTTTGGCTTCTTTTCTGAAGAGAACGCTGATCCTGTGTTGTTTGTAAAAAACATACTGTGGGAACACCTGGCCCTCCTCTCTCTAAAGGAGCCATCTTCGTTTGCTCGGAGATTTCTCTGCTGAACAAAACAGAATAATAGAGACAACAGGACCGTGGTCTCAGCCCCTGGAGCCCATTCTGCTGAAAGTGGGAATGAAGGGAAGGCGGGACGATGGTTCCTTTCCCCCGCCACCAGCCACGGCTGTGAGAAAAGGGGGACAAGACTGCCTTCACAAAGTGAGGTGCCCACAGGCTTGACCCCACCTCAGTAGACGGTTTCCTGGGTGGTGGCTGTCCCCAAGCCCCCTCCCACTGACCCACCAGCCACTCACTTGCTGCTTTTCCCGCCACCTCCGTTGCACGGAGCTGTGCACGATGTCCTGGCTCCTGTCTTGTTTCTGCCCTTCGCCAGGCCTGTGTGAGCTGCAGGCCACTGGTCAGTGAGGCGTAGCCCCTCCGGAGAGCTCGTGTGGTAGCGAGAAGGGGAAACCATGCTGGGCCGCAGGGGTGGGCTGGTGAGGTGGGGGGCTCGGTGATGGTAGGAAGGCTCCTCTGCAGGGGGTGGGTGGGAGTGAGCCATGGGAGATGGCAGAAATCCAGCCACTGCCCTCCCTCCCCCGCCCCTCGTGGCCCACTCCTGCTCACCTCCCCCCACAGGAGCCCTTCCTAGGCAGGGGGCTCAAAGGGGCTCAGATCCCTGTACACACACCCCTGATGGGAGTGGGTGAGTCATGAGGAAGAACTAGGCCCCACCCTGTGCTTTGTCTTTGTACCAAGTTTCAGGAAGGAGTTTTGTTTTTAAACAAAAATCAGTAAGGAAAACAGCAGGACAGTAAATCCTGTCCTCAGAAGGTAAGAGTGCAGTGTGGAGTGGCCATCTGCTGTTTGCATGAGGCTTAAAGTCTTTCAACAGTGGAATCAAGTCTGTGGCAGTAAAAAGAAATTTGCCTTGAACTACATAATCCAGAATAATTGAATTTGACAAAAAGTAAACCTGGGGAGAAAACAGGGGTTTTGATTGGCCAGAATTATGAGAATTATGTTTACCCCAAGAGGTACTCAGGGTGCCAGATTTAGCAAATAAAAATCCGGGACACCTAGTTTGCATTTGAATTTCAGGTAAACAATGAAGAATGTTTTAGGATTAGTATGTCCCATGCAGTATTTGAGACATACTAAAAAAAATAAACTTGTTTATCTGAAATCCAGTTTTATCTGGGCGTCCTGTATTTTACCTGTCAGGCTTAATTTAGGATAAACTGTAAGTGTGCTGATGACTGTCTTTTATAACCACGTAAATGCTAAAATGGCATTATTTGTATTTTTTTCCTTCACTCTGAATTGACCAGGGGTTCCTTGAGGACAGTCCTCCAACCACATGATTTGTTCTCCTTGCACAGACTCATTTCCTTGTGATAAATATCTGAAAGCATAGTTGCTGGGTCATAGGATATCAGCCTTATTTCATTCCATCACAAATATTTATTGTGCCACTACTAAGTACCAAACTGTTAGAGGTACCATTTTTGATAATACTGTTAAGTAGATTTCCAGAAAGCCAAATCGGTGTGTACGCCCTCTCAGGGTTGGCATAATGGACCCAGTAGCATAGGCTGGCTTGAGTTTCTGTTCATTTATTTAAACTTTCTTTAGCAGTCTTCAGAAGCTTAGAATTTAGTTGAGTTAGACCTCTATGTTGGAGACCTCTGTGAAACTGTTGGCCACTTTTTGAATAGAAAGGCAAGTGAATCCAGACAGTGGTGATGGATAGCGGCAGGAGGGTTTGATGGATTAGGAGTAGGAGGTTGAATGTTAAGAGCCTGAGATCCAAAGGTGGAGTCATTTTGAAGGACAAAGTCCAGGAGAGCAGAGCTGTGCTAGGTGAGGTGATAGTCTTTGCATCCAGAAGGTGGAGGGCCTCTAAGGCCGGAGCACTGGAGGGTCTTCACTGAAGGTGCTGAAAGTGTCCATCAGCTGCACTCCAAGTGAGTGGAAGTAGTTTTAGCACTTCCCAGAAAATGAGCTTCTGTTGTAGCAGCTGTGGACTTTGAAGTAATGAGAGTTCATCGTCAAATGATGGCATTCTTTTCTACATAGTCTTCAAGAGTATTTTGTGTCATCGCAAAAGTGTAACTTTTCAGAACGATGAAATCGTTCTGTGTCTTGATCTGGTTGATGCTTAGTTACATCTGTCTATACATGTGTGGTGGGCAAATGTCTGCTCCCTGATCCCTGGAACTCAGCGGAGAAAGGATGGCCTTTTCAGTATTGGAGCCGGATGACTGGAAATCCAAGCAGAAAGAAATTACCCTTGACCATCACCTCAGACCTACACAGAAGTTAACGTGAGGCATATCAGTGACCTGAATGTAGACCTTCCTGTGAGATAACAGAGCTCAGTGCAGAAACCAGAGCTAGAAGAAAACATCGTGGATGTTTTCAGTGTTGAGGTAGACGTGTCCATTAACAGAGGAAAGAGTGCATCACCACTGAAGCTGGTTTAGTTGACTGTACATTGGACTTAACTTACATCAAGGGCTTCTTTTATCGAAAGAGATAACATTAGATGAGAGTGACAAAGCAAACCACAGGCTGTCAGGCCAAGTTCACAGTGGGTACAGCTGACAAAAGGCTCCTGCCCAGAATGTATGGAGGACTGAGACAAATGATGAGGGAAGGGCCAGCAACTCAATTAAGGTGTTTGGGGCAGTTTGGTTCTCGGAGGGGAGGGAGTGGGTCTCTGTTAACCCGGATGCTGTTGTGGTTAAAAGACAGTCCAGATGTGTAAGCTCGATTCCCTGATTTCCGAGGGGTTTGGGGCAAGTATTTAATTTCTTATAACTCATTTCTTCATCTGTAAAATAGAATCAGTAGCAGTATTTGCCGCAGGGCTACGTTGACAGTTAAAGGAGGCCATATGTGTGCTTCACAGGGTGGGGTGCCTGGTGAGTTCTTACCACTGCTGTTATTGTCATCATCCATTAGAGCATTCGTCTACCCAGAACATTCCATCCTTGCAGTATTGGTGTGTTTTCCTACATGTGGACTTGTGGAATCGTGTCTCCGTCTGACTGTGGAGAGAGAGATTCAGTGATGAAATCTCCGGTTCCCCACCCCACCCATAATCTTCTCCATAAACTTTGACCTGAATATTGTTAGGCTTGACCCTCCTGTTCCAGAAAAAAATTAATTCATTCTTCTAGTTTGAATGATTTCTAATTTGAATGCTTTCTGACCTTCTGTCCTAGAAAACTGTTCCAGCAACCAGGTTGGCAACCACAGTGCTGGGAGTGCCGTGGGGCCCGAGGCGGCTGGTGCACCTGTGCCCATGCAGGGAGAGGCCCCCCAGCCAGGGGGGCTCCACACTAACCACATCCCCCGCCAGTCGCCCAAGTCCCTCCTGGCCTCCACCACGGTGGCCCCAAAGAAGTGCTTCCTACAGATCTCAGGCATGACCTGTGCGTCCTGTGTGTCCAACATAGAGAGGAACCTGCAGAAAGAACCTGGTAAGAGGTCCACACGGCACCGAGCCTGGAATGCTGCTGTAAGGCGGTCGTGTAGACTGCCGGGCGTCACAGTTAGCAGTGTGGGGTGGTGTGTGCACCCTTTGGCATCTCTGCTGACCACGTTTATCAGGAGCCCTCATAATCTGGTGGGCCTTCCCTGGTGGCTCAGTGGTAAAGAACCCACTTGCCAATGCAGGAGACGCGGGCTCAGTCCCTGGATTGAGAAGATTCCCCTGGAGAAAGGGAACGGCTACCCACTCCAGTATTCTTGCCTGCAGAATCCCATGGACAGAGGAGCCTGGCGGCCACAGTCCATGGGGTCATAAAGAGTCGGACATGACTTAGCACACACTGATAATCTGGTGGCATGTTCATTGTATATTAGAGGATAGATGTTTCTCTGGAAACATCTGGAGCAGTTGGCATTCTGCCCTTTAAGGAGTATTTAGTTTGAGATAAAATGGATCTCTGAGTGAGTTAGCCATGGGGAATCTGGTTTAGAGGTCAAGGTACAGTCATGAGTGGCCTCCCCACCTAGCTTGTCTTGGTAGCAGTCTGTGGTTTTCCCTTCCAAAGCCTCTTACTGTCAAACACATCATCAATAGCCTGTATTTTGTGGAGAAGTTCCAGTTTCAAGTATTCTGCCCTGTTGTCCCTGTAAATCATAAACAGTTGTAAAAACACCAAAGGTTTGTCCTCTAAACAACATTGGCCATCTGGTTTCTTAAGCCTGAAAGTGGAACAAAAACCCTGTCCCAATTTTGTGTTGGAGAATGTCTGAAACATGACTCTGCTGGCCTCCAGGACCACCGTCTGTCTTTCTGTGGCTCCTTGTGACCTCCTGCTCACCAAGCCTAGGGCTTCCTGAAGCTCTAGAGGATGGTTCTCAAACTGAGGTGTTCCTGGAGCTCCCCTGTCACCCTTGGGCAGATTGCTCAGAAGTTACCCTGTGGTTCACAGGCCCATGTTTCTCTTCCTCACCTGAATCCCTCATTTTATCCCTTACGGCACTGTTTTTTAAAGCACATCATTCCTTTCATTTACGTGAATGAGCTCTCTTTTCTCCCCTTAAACAATTTTTTTTTCAAATGAAATTATGTAGTGTTTTATTTTTTATTTATTTTTTCCACTCAGTGGAAGGCAGGACCTCCCTCCCTTAAACTGTTAATGAGCAATAGCAGTAGCAAGATAGTCCGTGGGAGTTCTTTTACATTCCTGAAAGCAATTGAAAACGGGAAAAGAGTAAGGAAAACCACTTTTGAAAATTATTTTTTTCTTCTGTGTATGAAAGTGGAGGGAAAAAGTACCTCCTTGGTGTAACAGTAGTTGCCAGCTGCAGACTCCGTCCCCTGCTTTGAGGTTGTACATCCTCACCAGTGTCTCCTAGGGCCCAACTCAAAGCTGCCCCTGCCAGGGTGGCAGCATGGCTCAGCCTGGAAGTGTGGTGACCCCCAGAGTGAGCCCCAGACCCACTGAGCCAGAGTCTGTGCTTTCACTGGGGCCTTGGGTGATGTGTATGTCCAGTGCCGTGTGAGGAGCGTGGCTCTAGGACGGTGGCTCTCATGCTTGGCTGTCCATTAGAACCCCCAGGAGAACTTTACCCTGCCTGCAGTGCAGAAGACATAATAAGACTCAGGTTTGACCCCTGGGTGGGAAAGATCCCCTGGAGGAGGAAACGGCAACCCACTCCAGTATTCTTGCCTGGAGAATCCCATGGACAGAGGAGCCTGGCGGGCTACAGTCCATGGGGTCGCAAAGAGTCAGACACAACTGAGTGCCTAACACAAAGGGCCAGGTACGGTGTGCTCCTCCCCAGGTGATCCTCACGCCCAGCCGAGGGTGAGTACCGCTCTTCTATGAACTTCTGGGGGCAGAGGCCTTCCTCTGCTAGCTTGTGTTGAGCTCATCATCTCCCAGAGGCCTGGCCCGGAGGGTTCCAGCTGTGCCCCGCTGGTTGCAGGGATCCTGTCCGTGCTGGTTGCCCTGATGGCGGGAAAGGCAGAGGTGAAGTACAACCCGGAAGCCATCCAGCCCCTGGAGATAGCAAAGCTCGTCCAGGACCTGGGCTTTGAGGCAGCAGTGATGGAAGACTACATGGGCTCGGATGGCGACCTCGAGCTGATGGTAAGCATGGCAGCTGGGCTGGAGCAGGGGGCTGGGCGGTGCAGGCCCAAGACGGCCTCCGCAGCCAGGCTGGGAGCAGGACGCTCGCCCATCTTGCTTATATCCATTCATCGTTGGGTTCTCCTTTGAAGCCAGTGACTAGGATCTGTTTTGTGAAGGAATGCCCTCTGTGTCAGAGTCATAGGGATGCAGCGAGGGTTTTAGGAGGAGGCAGTGGTGGGCGAGGAAGAGGAAGTAGAGACAGCGGCTATCCTGAGCTTGGTGGTTCAAGGGAGTCAAATCTGAACACGTCCCGTGAGGCCGGGAGGGAAGCTGAAAGGCCAGAGGGGTGTCTAGGCTGTGGGATGTTTGTCAGCGAGGAAGCCAGCAGCCATCCCAGGGGGAGAGGGCTCGGTCGGAGGCACAGATCTGGATCTGGAAGGTGTCTGATGACTAAAGTGTGGCCAGACACTTGGTCCAGGGTGAACGCCGAGGTGGTTGCTATACCCAGTGCTGCTGGAGGGGGTGGGACGAGTTGGGGCATGCATTCCTGTCTGCCCACTGTCGCCAGCTGTACTTGTCAACAAATCGTGGAAGACAACAGATGGGTCTCCTATTTCACATCTAGTGTGTTCACAAGCACTTCTGTGCAAAGCTTTTGTACAAATAAAGGGAGACTTAGAAGGAATCCATAAGCATTGAGCAATGCTGTTGCCCAAAGTGGCTGCGTCTTTCTTCTTTGCCATGTTCAGTCCCTGCCATTAGTGGTGAGTAAATGTTTGAAGAATGAATGCTGAGGACATGAGTGGCACTTTGAGGTCCTGATAAGTGGTGTTCGTTGTAGAGCAAGCCCTCCGCTCTGGCCGGGCCTCGGTGTGTGCAGAGGGGCCCGGGGTAGCACTCGCTGGGTTACAGCCGGAATCAGGGCTGGCAACAGGAGCAGGGCCCCTCTGAAAACCTCCAGGTCCAGAGGTGCTCGTCTCTTCACAGACTACGGAATGGGAAATCTAGAACAAGACTGTCACTTGGGGGGCCTTCCCTGGTGGTCCAGTGGTTAAGACTCCATGCGTCCAATGCAGGCAGTGTGGGTTCCATCCCTGAGAGGGGAACTAAGATCCCACATGCTGTGTGGCGTGGCCAAACAAACAAACAAAAAGACAGTGGGGAAGATGAAAACATTTTTTTGAACAATGTTTTGTTTTTTTTTAATTGCGGTGTTATTTTTTAACAGACTAAATGGTATCGATACTTGTATTGTCATCACGTGCTCAGGTATTTTATGTCTGTATTTAGTTTGTTTTCTGGGAAGCGCTGACTACTGATACCCAGAAGAAGTGAAGAAGTGAAATCGCTTAGTCCTGTCCGACTCTTTGCGACCCCATGGACTATAGCCTACCAGGGTTACAATCCTTGGGATTTTCCAGGCAAGAATACTGAAGTGGGTTGCCATTTCCTTCTCCAGGGGACCTTCCCAACCCAGGGAATGAACTCGGGTCTCCTGCATTGTAAGCAGACACTTTTACCATCTGAGCCACCAGGGAAGTGATACTCAGAAGAGTTAGTCGTCTGGCTCACTTGATGCAGATGACAGATGGCTGACTCACTTGGAATTCCTTTCTCACGCTGGTGTACACAGCCTGGGGTGGCAGAAATGGATAACCAGGACAGGGCTGTGAAAGTCCATCGTTACCAGAGCTGGGATCCAGGCCTCAGTCCTTGCCATCTACTTAGTGATTGGTCTCCTGTACCTGAGGTGGGGAGGAACCACTGGTTATATTCCCTGAAGCCTCAAAATCTTGCACTGGGGGTTTGGAGGCTTGCATGTTGGGAAGGAGGACAGAGCTCTTGTGGCTGCCTATTAACCAGCTCCCTGTATGCCATTGATGGAGTCCTCTGGACCCTAGGTCAGTGAGATCTTTGTCATCTTTTGCTGCAGATCACGGGGATGACCTGCGCCTCCTGTGTTCACAACATAGAGTCCAAACTCAGGAGGACAGAAGGCATCACCTACGCCTCTGTGGCTCTTGCCACCAGCAAAGCCCACGTGAAGTTTGATCCTGAAATTATTGGTCCGCGGGATATTGTCAAACTTATCGAGGTGAGTCATTCATCCAAAAAATTTTACACCCACCTTTTTAAAAACTGATTTATAATCATCATATAAAAAATGAGCAAAATGTAGCTAATTAAAAAAAAGAGAGAAAATCAGCTAGTATAATATATTGATAAAATCTTCAGATTTTCCCATGGAAATAAGGTGACTTATTTTAAAACTATAAGGGTTTAGTAAGTATCAGATAATCTGAGATTGAAATCAGTGAAGGGGGCTTCCCAGGTGGCTCATTGGCCAAGAATCCACCTGCTAATGCAGGGTTGCAAAAGGTGTGTGTTTGATCCCTGGGTGGGGAAGATCCCCTGGAGAAGGAAAAGGCAACCCACTCCAGTATTCTTGCCTGGGAAATCCCATGGACAGAGGAGCCTGACATGCAACAGTCCATGGGATCTCAAAAGAGTCGGACACGACTTAACAACTAAACAACAGGAAAAAGGAAAAGATATTATTGTTTTAATTTCAAGTAGTCCCTGAGAAACAGCAGCATCACCAGGATTCCTGGTACATGATGTTAAGTCGACTAATTGTGAGAGTCCCCTGGTAGTCCAGGGGTTCGGACGCTGTGCTTTCACTGAGGAGGGCCTGGCTGGGTTTGATCCCTGGCTAGGAACTAAGATTCCACAAGCCATGCAACACAGCCCAAAAAAAAAAAAAAAAAAGTGACTAATAGTAATTTTTAATATTATTTACATCTGTGCCAAGTATCTGCAGACGAAAGGACTGTTGGTGTTGGGAAGAGTCTCCCTGCATTTGGGCCTTCTTTGCAGCAGGAGAGTTCAGTCATTTCTCCTTTGGAAAATCGGTCAACGCAGTTTCATATACCTCCACTCCATTCCTTCCTCACTTTGTCCATAGACATTCCATATCCTCTCCCAGCTCTGTGCTGTATCAGAGCGTCAGTGGTGATCTGGCTGGGCCGAGACAGTCAAAACTGAACCAGATGAACTCGTAACTCGTAATGGTGAAGTTTAGCAGGGACTGTGGCTTATGAAATGAAACATTTCAGAGCAGGCTTTGAGTTGTGTTAAATTTTCCTTTGTGTGTGTGTGTGTAAGAGAGGTGTTGTCTGTTGTCTGGCCTAGCAGAGCTCTTTGATATGCAAATACTGCTACTGCTGTTGATATAGTACCTTAATCTTAGAGGTAGATAACTCAGCTCCTTTATCAGATGAGGAACAGAGATCCCCCAGAGAGGTTCAGGGACATAGATCCCCCACACCCAGCTAAAGGTTGCAAGACCTGGGACTCAAACCCAGATCTCCCAGCTCCAAGCTCAGTGGGCATCCAGCTTCTGCCATGCCGCAGGTCTTACGGAACAGTGATGATAAGGCACTGGTGAGGGAGAGAAGTTGACGGATGCAGTAATGATGGGGAGTGTCCAGGTGGAGCTTGGAGCATATCTCCAGTACCCTTCCTGTTTCTTTTTATTTATTTTAAAAGATAATTTATTTGGCAGCGCTGGGTGGTAGTGGTGGCACGTGGGATCCCTTTTTTAGCTGCAGCATGTGTAATCTTAGCTGTAGCATGTGGGATCTAGTTCCCTGAGCAGGGATTGAACCCAGGCCCTCTGCTTGGGGAGCTAGGAGTTTTAGCCACTGGACCACCAGGGAAGGTCTCCCCCACTTCCTGTTTAGAACACCCTGCTGGCCTCTACCCAGCTCACTGTAGCTCCCTCCTTGTTCTTACTTGGGGAAGACTGCCAGTGTCTGGCCCCCATTCCTGCATCTCTGGGGCATCATTTCCTGATGTAACTAGGCCGGCCTTAGTTGTGAAAGATTTGTCTTTAGATGGCCTTACATGCTATTTCTCCAACTGTACAAATTATTGTGTACAATCCCAACATCAGAGTCCCCGGGGCCCCTCTTTCTATTGTGCTGGCTGACAGGACATTTCCTGACAGCTTTTTCTGTGTAATTTCATAAAGGGAATCAGAAATCTAGTGATCAGATCAAATAAGGCAGAGAAGGGTGGAGGAGAGAAGTGAGGCAGCCAAAGAACTGGGCGAGATAATCCCTGAAAAAACCACAGAGGCTATTGGAGCCACAGTCTGCTCAGCGGGAGGGCCTGTGCTGAGGGGTGGGGGCCCTGTGACTGGATCCGATGATGCTGTGGCTTTGGTTGGGGGTTTGACCTCTGACCTTCAGTTTCATCCTGCGGAGAGCAGTGGCCACTGACCAACTCTCCAGCTGATACTGGGGAGTCTTTCACCCTCACAAATCCCAAGCTTGTAACTCGGCATCCGTCAGCTCGGGGCAGGCTCAGTCACCTCCCAGTGTCCGCTGCCTTTGCCGACGGAGCAGGCGTCCCTGTGGACAGTATCTGTAGGGAGATGTGGGGACAGAAGTCATGAGTCCTCAGAGCAGTTGTAGGTTAACCTCATTTCCAAAGATGTAAAGGGCTTTCCCCCGATGCCTGTTTTAACAAAGTGCCTTCTTTCTTGTTTCCTCCTTTTGATAACAAGGAAATTGGCTTCCGTGCCTCCCTGGCCCAGAGGATCCCCAACGCTCATCACTTGGACCACAAGGTGGAAATAAAGCAGTAGGTAGAACAGAAAAGATAAACCGTAGCTCTGCCTATGGGGCCAGTTCTCCCCGGACTCCACCTGCCTGATTCTGTGCTAATTGGGTACCCTGTCGCCCCCCTCAACTGCCCCCCATCCCACCACCACCACCTACAGCAACTTCTGCTGAATTAATCTCCTTTACCTCATAATGTTAACCCTTTCAACAATACTGTCCCACGGTACCTTCTGCTATTACAGAAATGCTGTATGTCTGCATTGCCCAGTATGAAATGCAGTCACTGTGACTCAGGAAATACGTTTTTAATTCGACTTCACTTTAATTTTAATTTAAACAGCTACCTATGGCTGATGGCTAACGTGAGTTTTGAGGAAAGAACAGTAGCGGTCATAGTCTGAGGATGGTCAGCCTCTTTGGGGCTGAACTCTCAGCTTTTTCTGGGCCTTGGTTGCCTCAGCTGTAGGTTGGAGGTACCGCTTCGGCTACGGGCAGACCAGGGCTACGTCTAAACATTCCTGGAGCATCCTTGCAGGGAGGTTTAGACCTTTGTTGTCCCCTCAGATGGCCAATGTAGGGAGCGAGCACTGCTTTCACTGTAGCCCTTGGTGGTCTGTCCCAGGCACGGGGCAGAGGCAAGTCTCAAACCAAGTCCTCGGGAGGGGCCCAGCCTGGAAGCCAGGGGGCAAGTGGAGCCTGACATGTCCGTGTTGCTGCGTTGCTTTCCAGGTGGAAGAACTCTTTCCTGTGCAGCCTGGTGTTTGGCATCCCCGTCATGGGTTTAATGATCTATATGTTGATACCCAGCCATGAGCCTCAGTCCTCGGTCCTGGACCACAACGTCATCCCAGGACTGTCCATCCTGAATCTCATCTTCTTTATCTTGTGCACCTTTGTCCAGGTGTGTATCGGGGGCTGGCGGGAGGCACACCTGCGCGGCATGCCTGCGTGTGGCCGGCAGGTGCTGGCCGCTTAGCATGCTGTCCATTGCTCCAAGTGCCTCTTCACTGCCTATTTCCCCATCACCCAGCCCGTTACTGATTTTTTCTATCTTATGGCTGACACTAAGGGCCTAACATAGGGAACGAGAAAGGACCTAGCTTCATGGACAGTTCACAGATGACCAGACTCCCCTGGAACAGCAGTCCTTTCGAGGCAAGGCTTGGTGATCCAGTGTAGCGCTTTTGCCTTTTTCCCACTGAATTCACCCTTAGAAGCAGCAGCTGGACCACCCTGGAGCTGTTGCTGCTCTTCTATATCTTGTCTTGAATGACCGAGATGCGGTCCCGGGAAATCATAATTTAAAGGGCACAGCCCTTGTGTTATGTCTACCTTGGGGACCACATTCAGGAACTAGCTGTGTTTCTGGTGGGAGACATGCCTTCCATTTATTTTCGAATATAAAATAAAACTCCTGACTTAATATTAGGCTTAATACTAGAATATTAGAATTAATTCATATTAATTAGGACTGTCTGGAGGCAAGTATCTGTAGGCTGAATTTGTTTGTTTTTTTTTTAACAGATCTTCATCTGTATAGGGAAAATACATATTTACATACATATATGTCTGTGTGTGTATGTATTCACTACTACAGATATAGGCCTTTTTTACAGCCGAAATAGACTTATACTAGACCCACTGATGGAGAAGGCAGTGGCACCCCACTCCAGTACTCTTGCCTGGAAAATCCCATGGGTGGAGGAGGCTGGTGGGCTGCAGTCCATGGGGTCGCTAAGGGTCGGACACGACTGAAGTGACTTAGCAGCAGACCTACTGATCTATAACTGGCTTTGTCACTCAGCCACGTACTGTGTACATTTCTCCCATCAGCGGTCTCTTCAGGGACCGCATAGCACTGTGCCCAGTGTGAACGCACCGTGATCTCTTTCACCTTCTTCACCATCCATGGACATTTACATGGCTGAGTCCTCCGGGTCTTAAAGGTCCCCCATGAGCATATCCACTCCTGTGGCCAGAAGTCCTCTGAGTGAGGAAGTACATTTCATACGTGTCAGTTATGGAGGGCAAAGGGATGTCCGCGGCATGGGTGAGCCCAGAGTATTTGCAGGCCCGAGGGCCCCCGTCACGACTGTCACTCTCCCCCACCGCCTTCCAGTTCCTCGGCGGCTGGTACTTCTATGTCCAGGCCTACAAATCTCTGAGACACGGGATGGCCAACATGGACGTGCTCATCGTGCTGGCCACGAGCATCGCCTACGTCTACTCCCTCGTCATCCTGGTGGTGGCCGTGGCCGAGAAGGCCGAGAGGAGCCCCGTGACCTTCTTTGACACGCCCCCCATGCTCTTCGTCTTCATCGCCCTGGGGCGGTGGCTGGAACACGTGGTGAAGGTAACTGCAGCCTCAGATTAAAGGCAGAGCTCTTTCCTCAGTAGCACAAACCTCAGTTCATCTGAGCACCGTGGTTAGAATTACTCATGATACACCGTCAAGGGCACGACTCGAAGAAACGTGAAACCTACATATAATTAGGTCCCCCGGCTGCTAATCTCCAAACCAGTCGCTACTTCTAAAATCCCAGCTAATCTGGTTAATTATTAAAAGCCTTTGTTCAGGCGCCACGTGCACTGGAAAGAACTCTGGCTTTCGGGTCAGAGGTCGCATCGTCTCTTGGTAAATAACCGAGCATGTGGCTTCCTGGATTAGATGTCCACATTCCCACCTCAGGGTCATGCCGTTCTTACCACCATTGTTCCAGATGTCAGTGTGTCCTATAAGAGAGTGGAAGTCGGGTCCTAAAAAAGTTAGAGTGAACCTAAAAGAAAACCGTCAGTGGGCAGATGGGTATTGTTTCTTCCACCTGAAATGTAATTCGCAGGACTTGGTGGCCCCAGGGTAGTGACAGCACAGCTCTGTCCCCGGGCGAGGGGTGACACCCATCCTGAAAGCCTGCAGATGTGTGGAGGGGCTGTCAAGGGACCGCCTTTCCTTGCAGGGTCTTCTCTAACACCAGCCTTGTGAGTGATAGCCTGGGTTTGCACAGGTCGGCTTACTCTCGCTCACACTTCACATTCTGGTTGTTTCTTAGAGCAAAACCTCAGAAGCGCTTGCCAGACTCATGTCTCTGCAAGCCACGGAAGCCACCGTCGTGACCCTTGGTGAAGACAACGTGATCATCAGGTAATCATCCCTGTCAGAAGTCCTTGATCAATTCATAGCAGCGTGCGTGCTGCACAGCACACACCCATGGTGTATAGGACGTGACACACGACCTTGCAAGGGCCGGCGCAGCCACGACAGAAGGATCCCTCCTGTAAGCCCACTTCAGCAGGCAGAGCGTTTACATACTAAGATGAGGTTCAAGGGGGTGCATGTGTGCCAGACGCCAAGTGAGAGGTGCAGGCGGTGTGTCTGGAACTTAGAAGGAGAAGGCTGCTGCTGCTGCTGCTAAGTCACTTCAGTCATGTCCGACTCTGTGCGACCCGATAGATGGCAGCCCACCAGGCTCCCCCGTCCCTGGGATTCTCCAGTCAAGAACACTGGAGTGGGTTGCCATTTCCTTCTCCAGTGCATTAAAGTGAAAAGTGAAAGTAAAGTCACTCAGTCGTGCCCGACTCTTAGTGACCCCATGGACTGTAACCTACCAGGCTCCTTTGTCCATGGGATTTTCCAGGCAAAGTACTGGAGTGGGTTGCCATTGCCTTCTCCAAAGGAGAAGGCTAGTGGTGGTCAAACAGAGCTTCCCAGGATATGGTGCATGAGCTGGGTCTGCCTCGCAAGATTTGGAAGATTTAGACAGGCTGAGAGATACAAGTTCAACTTGATACTGAGGTAGGAGTTTAACTAGCACAAGAATAAAAAAGGGAGGAGTGTCTTTCTTCTTTAGAAGGTTAACTGCTAAGTCACTTCAGTCGTGTCCAACTCTTTGTGACCCTATGGACTCTAGCCCACCAAGCTCCTCTGTCCATGGGGTTCTCCAGGCTAGAATACTGGAGTCGGTTGCCATGCCCTCCTCCAGGGGATCTTCCCGACCCAGGGATCAAACTAGGGGTCGAACCTGTGTCTCTTACATCTCCTGCATTAGTAGACAGGTTCTTTATCAGTAGCACCACCTGGGAAGCCCTATGTATAAGATTGGCAGATATTAAAAACAATAATGATTATTGTCATTATTGGACTTATATAGCATTTACTATTTGCCAGATGCTATACTAACATGTTTGTGTTTAACCAAAAGAGAAAAAAATAAGCCCCTTATGAGGAAGGAACTCCTAGTACTCTTATTGTACAGATGTGGACACTGAGGTTCAGAGAGGCTAAGCAACTGGCCCAGGGTCACACAGGTGTTAAGTAGTGGAATTGGGACAGAACCTACACTGTTCGTTCCAGAGCCCACGTTCTTTACAGTTGCATATACTGACTCTTGGGCTCCCCTGGTGGCACAGTGGTAAAGAATCTGCTTGCCAATGCAGGAGATGCAGGTTCGATCCCCGGGCCTGCAAAATCTCCTGGAGGGGGAAATGGCAAGCAGCTCCAGTATTCTTGCAGAATTCCTTGGATGGAGGAGCCTGGCGGGCTATAGTCCATGGGGTTACCAAGAGTCAGACATGACTGAGCAGCTAAGCACACACACACGCACAAACTGACTCTAAATCATGTTTCATAACATGGGCGTTTTTACAGAATAAGGCTTCTGCATATCTCCGGTCAGCCTCATTTTAACGGTTAGTTCTCGGCCTTCTTTGCATCCCGGAAACCGCTCTGGTCCCACCACTGTCCCCTTTAGCCTGTGGCCTCGCTTCTGGCTTCAGGGAGACACAGCACTTCTTCTGCTGGCTGCCTCCAGCTCCTGTCTGGTTTCCTCATCTTGCAGTCTCTCAGCCCCCTCCAGTCTTCCTTATTCCTCCACCGGTTGCTGAAGTCGCTTTTGCCAGAGACATCAAATCATGTCCATGAACCAAATCCTACCGTTACTCTCATTTAATGCTCATGTCAGCCTCTCACCAGCATTTCCCCTCCTTTTCTGTCCCTTTAAAACTTTGTCTTTTTCTTTTTTTTATTAAGCTGTCGCTTACCTTCACTGAAGAACATAAATCCCAAGTGTGGGGTGTGATGGATTTTATACATAGTTGCAACAACATCCACAACATCCGCATATTCAGTGCCGTGGGGTGGGTGTCCCCTCCTGTGGGTGCTTCTGCCTGCTCAGCCTCTTAAGATGGGGTGTCCCAGGTCTCTTTTCTAGCCATGCTCCTGCGGAAGCTCTTACCATTTCCGACTTTCAATTCTGTCTGTATTTTGACAGCTTCCCGGTTTGACCTCTAATCTCAGCTCAAATCCAGTTTCTCACCCCTATTGTCTGACTCAGTGGACACGAGTTTGAGTAAGCTCCCGGAGTTAGTGATGGACAGGGAGGCCTGGCATGCTGCAGTCCATGGGGTCGCAAAGAGTCAGACACGACTGAGCAACTGGACTGAACTGAACTCTTCGGACTGGCCACATCTGTGTGGAGGTCAGGCAAGCATCTCTGGCTTACCATGTGAGACCAGAGACCTCATCTCTCCTTTCCTGTTTCCCTTCTGTAGCTGCTTTCTCATAGGCATCTCTTTCTCATTAAACGCCTTCTCATCTACCCAGCTTCTCAACCTGCAACTGAGAGCTCATGCTTGCTTTTCTTAGGTGTTCAGCGCATCCACACGTCTTTCTAACACCTTGTGCCCCAAAGCTCCTGAGTCTCACTTCCCTCCACCTTCAGCCCAGGCCATCTTTCACTTGAGAGGCTGCCACAGCCTGACTCCTCTCTCAGCTTCTGTTGTTGCCCCTACAGCCCATTCTCATGTAGCAGCCAGAGACGTGACTTGAAAATGTGAACCAGTGTCACTTTCCCACTAAAAACCTTATGCCCAAAGCCCACACTTTGCTCTGCAAGACCCAACATGGTCCGGGTTCTGTGTGCTTCACTTAAACCCCTCCAGTCCTGCCTGCAGCCTTCCTGTTTTCTCAAAGGCCCCTTCCATCCTTCCATAGGGCTTTGCGTTAGCCGTTCTTTTTCTCCTAAATTTTCTTTTCTTTACCAGGCCTTAGTTGCTGCACACAGGTTCTAAAGTTGCAGCATGTGAACTCTTAGTTGTGGTATGTGGGATCTAGTTCCCTGATCAGGGATCGAACCCAGCCCCCCTGCATGGGGACGGTGGAGTCTTAGCCACTGGACCACAGGGAAGTCCCTCTCCCTTGAGTTTTCTTTCCTTATAAGTTGGGTCCTCTTGTCATCCAGCTGAAATGTCATCTTCAAATGAGACCTGTCCCCTTCCCTCCTCCTCCTCCACCACAGAAAACAGCCCTCCAGTCACCTCGCTGTCAGCATAGCACTTGTTTAAGTCTTCAACTATCTTGCTGGTCTGTTTGCTCCACAGAATTGACTTCATGAGGGTTGGGACTTGGCTGTCCTTCTCACCGCTGTGTCCCCAGCTCTAGGACAGTGCCTGGCACCCAGCAGCTGCACAGTATTGACTCAGGCTGTACGCAGTAGGGAAAATGACGACTGCTGCTCGGAGTAAAGCTGGCGGAGTGTCCAGAACCCGACCTGGGTGACATGCCAGGGGGCAGGCTTCCCGCGGGGCCCTGAATGTAACCTGAGCGGCTTCTGTTGCAGGGAGGAGCAGGTGCCCATGGAGCTGGTGCAACGAGGTGACATCATCAAGGTGGTCCCCGGGGGCAAGTTTCCCGTGGACGGGAAAGTCCTAGAAGGCAACACCATGGCCGACGAGTCCCTCATCACAGGTGTGGACTCGGTCCCTTTGGGTGGGCGTCAGTGCCCTGCCTGGGCCCTGGGGACACCGATCGGGCTCCTCACGTAACGTTGGTCCCCTCCCCACCTCTAGGAGAGGCCATGCCCGTCACCAAGAAGCCCGGAAGCATGGTAATCGCCGGGTCCATGAACGCCCATGGCTCTGTGCTCATCACTGCCACCCACGTGGGCAATGATACCACCTTGGCCCAGATTGTGAAGCTAGTGGAAGAGGCCCAGATGTCCAAGGTACTGAAGGAATTTTAAAAGCAGTATAACTTCAGTTCCCTGCTTTTAGAAATTATTCCAAGAGTCCCACAGAATCAGGCAGATTTTATTGAGTTAGAGAGACTGACTAATAACTATAGTTAATGAGGGAGCTAGGAATCCCAGCCCTTGTCCACCCATGGCCGGTATATTTCTTCAGAGTTTGTAACTTCCCACGATCTTGGTGTTTTATTTCCCTAGGCACCCATTCAGCAACTGGCTGACCGGTTTAGTGGATATTTTGTCCCATTTATCATCATCATTTCAACTGTGACGTTGGTGGTATGGATTGTAATCGGTTTTATCGATTTTGGTGTTGTTCAGAAATACTTTCCTGTAAGTTGAATGTTGTGGGCAGTGTGGTTGCTGTGTTTTAAATAATCAATTGCCATTAATAGTGTTTTTTCATGTCTTAGATTCATTGAGCTTTAATTCTCCATTACAACTTATTTGTTTGCTTCACTTATTGGTAGCACAACCTCGGCCAGGGTGGGACAATCAATCAATCACTCGACTCCTGCAGGTTTTTTTTTTGTGATTCACTAAAGACACTTTTTACTTTCTGATAATTTCCAACACCGTTGGCTCTCAGTTGTAATGCTTAAAGCATTTGCATTTTTGCACTGTTGGCCATTTTTGAGGTTGTGAAACACGCATCATAGAAGACAGGTCACATCAGTCACGATTTCAATTATCGTTTTTGTTGTTCAATCGCTCAGTCGTGTCTGACTCTTTGCAACCCCATGGACTACAGCATGCCAGGCTTCCCTGTCCTTTACCATCTCCCAGAGTTTTCGTGCAGTTTCAATAGCATGATAATATTCTTTAACCATTTTTAAGAAAAATATATTTTTGGCTGGCTGTGTCCAAATAAATCTAACCTTGCAGCTTCCCGAGTAATGCTAATAGCTTTTTGATAATTATTAGGCATTATATATGAAACAATGGAATATACATTTTTGAGTTTAAAAAGTGGAAGAATACTGTCTTCGGAAATACAATTTTATCAAATTTCAAAAAGTTACAAAAAGTTTCTGCTTCAAGGACTTCCCTGGCGGTCCAGTGGTTAAGACTTGCACTGCAGGGGATGTGGCTTCCCCCCTGGTCAGGGAACTGAGGTCTTGTATGCTGCATGGCGCCGCCAAAAAAACACACCTTTTTCTGCTTTGGAAATGACTGTGTACATGTGTGATTCCCAATCGGGGGTGATTTTGGTTGACAGTGTCTGAAGGTGTTTTTGGTTGTCGTGACTAAGGTAGGGGGGCTACTGGCATTTAATAAATAGAAGCCAGGAATGCAGCTGAACACCCAGCAGTTCACAGGACAGGCCCCCACAACAAAGAATTATTTGGCTCCAAATGTCAGTGGTGCTGAATTTGAGAAACCTTGATAGACAGAAAAAGCTGATGGCCCACTGGGAATAGCATTTGATAACTGCCCAGTGAGTGGAACAACACTTTCCCTTATTTTTAAAAATATCTCAGACTTAGCCCAGTCTAATGCATATTTTGCCTTAGAGCCATAAAATAAGAAACTGTAAATACAGAATGAACATTAAAAAACCATTTTTTTCTATAGAGGCATATCATATATTCTCGGGTGCGTGTCATTCACTTAGCTGTCATTTCGTCCCTCACATTTACTTGCTTAAGATGAAAGATGTCCAAGTTAGATACTTTCTGACATCTAAGGAGATTTCTATGCTTAGAAGAGAACCCTGTGACTGTATTCCTAGAACTTCTTGCCAGTGGTTATTATGGCACATGACCACCAGAAATTCTGGTTTTGTGGGAGAGCATCTCGTTGGCACATGCCTGTGGGAAACTCAGTCCTGAACAAGTTGGAATGGGTGGCTTCCTGCTGATCCCTGCCTTTCTGTCTTACTTTTGCTTCTTTTGTTTTTATTTGCGATATCAGGGAGGATGCTGGCACCAGAGGTACTATATGTTCCTTTAAGACATTGTTGTTACTCTGCTCTGTGAAAATCGTTTGTAGGGACAGGGTTCATGTTCCCCCTCCAGAAGTGCACCCCACCTCCCTCAAAATGCAAGGTGTGATTTTGACAAGAATCCCTGGCTTTAAAGAAGCACCCATCTTTACCTCTAAAACATCACACGATGGGTTAAACACCATGCCCTTCTACCTAAATCAAACTGTTTCTGTGAAAATTGAATGACCCTTACTAATGTATCTTATTTTAGAATCCCACCTTTCAAAGACTAGATCGAAGCTGAAGAGATGGTGGTCTGTATCCTCCATTTAGAAAACAGACATTTCACTGTAATTAAGTGACTCCAGCATCTCTCAGTTGTTTACCAGAGCCACTAGCCATTTTGAAAGATAAGCTGAGATCACTCAAGATGTTAGATTACAGATAATCATACCGACGTGTGTCACCAGGTAACTGGGAAGGAGACCTGTATTTTTTTTTTTGGTTTGGGATTTATAATGGAAACGGTAAAAAATAGAAGAAAATAAAGATGGCTCCAAACCCCTATGCTTTGGTGAACATCTTTGCAGGATTGTTGAAGGGCTGTGTAGAGATGTAGGCAGATAATTTTGCACTAATTAACACATGTCATTTTGTGCTTGTTTTTTTGTCAGCAATGTAACTGATATCGTTCCATGTGAATAAGTATATGTGTACATCATCATTTTAACATCCACATAATATTCCATTATGCAAGCTATACATACAATTTAACCAATCCCCTATTGATTGTTCCCAGTTTTTTGCCTTTATGAACAAACGCTATGAGAAATATCTTCATATCTGTTCCCACGTGTTTATTACCTTAGAGTCAATTCTCTGGAAATCTATAATGTTTTAAAGCTTTATAATAATAATAAAAGAATAATGATAATATAATAGTTATAAAAGAATAATGATAATGTAATAGTTATAATTTCTCAGAAGCTTCTCTTTCTATGTCAGGAGCGGTCTTATGTACATTTATATTTATATGTATTTATATGTGGTGGTAGTCGATAAGTTGTGTCCGACTCTTGTGGCCCCATGGACTGTATATTATCTCCTTTAATCTTTACAAAAACCTGGGAGATGGGCATTATCATCTCCGTTTTGAGGGAGCTGAGACACACCGTCAGGGCCATGACGTGGACCTACATGGTCCAGTTGTAGACTCTGTGTTCTTGCCCTGTTGGGGATTTGTGTGTAATTCTCTCCTCTCATAGTGCCTTTCCCTGAAGATCAGGTTGGGAAGGTGGGATGTGGAGCAGTAACATGAGCCGTGCAGTAGCGCGTCCTGAGCCAGGCACCATCCAACCATCTCAGATCCCCCGACTGCACTGGGATGTTCTTTGTTATTTTTTTAATGAATTTTCATTGGAAGATAGTTGATTTACAGTGTTGTGCTAGTTTCTACTTCACAGCAAAGTGAGTCAGTTACACGTACATATATCCACTCTTTTTTAGATACTGTTCCCATAGAGGTCATGACAGAGTGAGACGTGCTTTTGTGATCAGAGTTCTGTGTGATGCCTCGTCTGACTCTCACCCTGCCTCCATCTCTCCCCTCTCGTCAGGCCCCCAGCAAGGGCATCTCCCAGGCCGAGGTGGTCCTGCGGTTCGCGTTCCAGACGTCCATCACAGTGCTCTGCATCGCCTGCCCCTGCTCGCTGGGCCTGGCCACGCCCACGGCCGTCATGGTGGGCACCGGGGTGGCCGCCCAGAACGGCATCCTCATCAAGGGCGGCAAGCCCCTGGAGATGGCCCACAAGGTTGGCTCCCCCGCTCCCTTCGAGGTCTCGGGTGGGGTGATTGTGTAGCTGTACAATGGCGCAATTTTTTTTTTCATTAGTCCTAGTGAAAAGAGTACTTGTTTAAATTTCATATTCAAATTTGAGTTTGAAAATGAGGAAAACCTGAAAGAGGGCTCGTTAAGCCCTGCTGATTAAGTAAAACAGAAGCCACGATTCACTGGGGATGACGTAGGAACCACAGCAGTTCACAGTTAAAGGACTGAATGCTGTATAAATAATCTCAGTGACAGCACAGAGGTGGGGGCTGGTTGTGTCCATTTTATAGCTGAGGAAAGTGCAGCGGGGGCCCGGGGGCCTTGCCAGGGGGCCTGCAGCTCAGACATGCAGAGCCAGACTCAGGGCCAGGTGGTCGGGCTCCGGGGAAGGTCCCCGGACCTTGGGGTGGAGAAGCGGGTGGCAATATCTATGAGCAATCTCCTTTCAGTCAGCAACCCCAGCCTTCCGTCCTCCCTTTATTTCTTCGCTATCTGTTGAGTGCTTACCGTGTGGATCCCGTGCTGGGCCCCAGCTCTGAAGGATCTTACAGTCTAGTGAGACAGACAGACCTGGGGCAGGTAAACTGCAGGTGCCATGTAGAGTGTGAGCTGCTGTGAGGATGGTGTGAGAGGCCTGACTGTAGACTTGTGTGTGTTCGATGGGACGGGGGTTGATGCAGGTGGACCGGGAAGGTCTGGGACCTGCCGGTTGGCAGCACTGGAAGGGGGTCCGGCCACGGGACCAGCACATGGAAGGGACTCAGAGGTCGCGATGCCCGGTCCCAGACCCCATAGATCGGGAGACCGTGACTGTTTCCCCGTCATTGTGTCCCCGGTGTCTTGCCCAGAGCCCGACACGTGGCGATCACCCCACAGATATTTTCTGAATAAATAAATGAGGACAGTCATGGAGTGAGAGACGGACAGGAGAGGAAGGGAGGAAGGAGGCGGAGAGAGGGGCCTTGAAGAGCCTTGCAGGTTTATTTAGTCCAGGATCCACAGCTTACCCAAAAAACGGGGTGAAGTGGGGTCAAGCACCTGCATGATCGCAGGCTGGGAAGATCCTCCCGGCGGCCTAGTTGGGGCTGGAATAAAAGCCGGCCAGAATGGTTGAGGGAAGACCCGTTAACGGTGATGAAGTCAGAAACAAGAAGGGGAGTCTGTTGTTTGCTAAATGGGGGCAACCGAGCCTGCAGGATGCAGTCTGAGCACAGCAAGGGCCGACCTTGTCCAGGCTCCGGGGACTGGTGGACTTGGCCATCTAAGCGCAGTAGCCGAGTATGGCCAAGCCCAGACCCGCAGAGACCAGTGCAAGGCTGCTGTTGACCGAGGGGGACGGGCCCTCAGGCTGGCTTTGTGGTTACTTGTAAGGCCAGGGAACACTCCCTTCCTTTCTTGAACGTGGAGCTGGAGAACGCTGTTCTCCGTAGGCTTTTGCACTGACACAGGCCAGAGAAAACAGTGCTTAGCCCGGCAGACAGGGTGGACAGCGAGAAGGGCAGGCCCCCAGGGTCGGCCTCCTGACGTGACACCAGGAGAGGTCTGCACGGTGTTACTGTCTGGGGAGGGTACCATACCGCCTCCTGTTACATCAGAGTGAGAGCTCCTGTGGAGTTTTTGAGAACTGGGCAGAGAGGGAGCTAAGTTTTTTGCAGCAGGAGAGGTTAACCCTTGGGATGGGCATAGAGGATTCTGTTATGAGATGTGAAGGAGTGTTGTTACCTGCTCGGGGTGGGTCGGGTGAAGTTCTGCCTTGAGCTTGTGAGGGCTCTGAGAGCCCCATCTGTGTTTGGTTACTGAGATGGGGTTGTTTCTGGCAGATAAAGACCGTGATGTTCGACAAAACCGGCACCATTACCCACGGGGTCCCCAAAGTCTCGAGGGTCCTCCTGCTCGTGGACATGGCCACGCTGCCGCTGCGGAAGGTGCTCGCTGTGGTGGGGACCGCGGAGGCCAGCAGCGAGCACCCCCTGGGCGTGGCAGTGACCAGATACTGTAAAGAGGTAGGTGCATTGGGCGTTGCTGGGCCCTCGCTCCCCCCAGCTCCCCACTCCCACCAGCTGCCCCGAAAGACTCGCAGCTCCTTCCTCCACACACGCCTTTTCTCCTCGCCGCCCTTGGCCCCCCGAGCCAGCTGCTTCTGGCAGGGGGCCTTGGCATGTGTGCTTAAAGAGACTGGCTCAGATGGTAAAGAATCTGCCTGCGACGTGAGACGCAGGTTCAATCCTTGGGTCGGGAAGATCCCCTGGAGAAGGGAATGGCAACCTACTGCACTAGTCTTGCCTGGAGAATCCCATGGACAGAGGAGCCTGGTGGGCTACTGTCCCTGGGGTCGCAAAGGGTTGGACCGACTGAGTGACTCACACTTTCACTTTGGTGTGTGTGGCCTGGAAATGGCTGGGCAGTCCCCCTTGGAGCAGGTGGGGGTGCAGCTCACAGCGGCAGGTCCCCTCTCACGTTTCCAGATGATCACAAAGCAGCTCAGCGTGCAGGGTCATACATTAGGCATTCCCTGAGCATCCGAGCTCGGGACAGTAAGAATTAATAAGATGCGAACTCTGCCTGCTGGGAGCTGAGGGTCGAGTGAGGAAGACAGACACACGGATTCAGTCCTTTATGAGCATTTCGTGCAAAGGGATACAAACATGGATGGGCTGTTGGGGCGAGGGCAGGAGAAGTCCGCTCCACAGGGGACGCCTGGGATGGAGGTGAAGCAGCAGAAGTGACCAGAGGTCTGTGGGTTGTTGGCAGAGTCAGTGGTGAGCCATCACCCTTGACTCTCCAGACAAAAGGGCCAGGTGAGCGTTCTCTGTTTTCAGTCTGAACATGGAGGCCCCAGGGATGTGCTGGAATATCGCCCTAAACAACGTGTAAACTGTCTGGACGGTACAATCACCAGTAAATGTCATGGGTGACATGGATGCCTTGAGGAAAAGCTGACAACTCTTGACGGACAGGGAGTCTTCCAGAATGCTCATGTTGTGTTGCGTCCTTTGTGTGGGGCTCGGCTGTTTCCCCTCTCAACCTCCTGATGTTTCAGGAAAGATTCAGTTCACCCCAGGCATCCCTTCTGTTCTGTTAGCCGAATAAGCCCAGGTCCTTTCTCCTGCCGTGTCGCCCCTTTCCCCCAGGGTCTGTACACGGACAGTTAGCTCAGAAGAGTTAATTACCACTTACCTATTCTGTAGTTTTATGAAATTATTTTCAGCATAAAAATAAAATCTTCCCCTCCTCTGGCACCTTCAGCCCTGCTGCCCCCAGCCTTTACTTGAAAGTGTTTGATGTGCACGGCCTTTGTCTTTTCTGGACCACATCCTGTCCAGCATGCCCAGGCATCCAGATTCTAGGAGAGAATGTCGCTCAGTTGTGTCTAACTCTTTGCGATTCCATGGACTGCAGCATACCAGGGAAGCTCCATCACCAACTCCTGGAGCTTGCTCAAACTCATGTCCATTGAGTCAGTGATGCCATCCAGCCATCTCATCCTCTGTCATCCCCTTCTTATCCTGCCTTCAGTCTTTCCCAGCATCAGGCTCTTCCAGTGAGCCGGCTCTTCACATCAGGTGGCCAGAGTTGAGGCTGTTTTAAGCATCTGTGTCAGATGAGAGAAAAAGAGCTGCTGGCTCGAGTCCCTCTCTCTCCCTTTCTGGGAAGTTCTCCCACCGTCCCTCCCTTAATTCCCAGCAGCGGCTGCTCTCCCCGCTGCCCTCACCCCACCCCTGTCCTGCCTCCCTCTCAACTCACCCCTGTTCTCTGCTTCCTCTCCCCGTGCTCCCCAGGAACTTGGCACGGAGACCCTGGGGTGCTGCATGGACTTCCAGGCGGTGCCCGGCTGTGGAATCAGCTGCAAAGTCAGCAGCGTGGAGAGCATCCTTGCCCAGGGCGAGCACCTGCAGGGCCCACCAACTGCTCACCAGAACAGAGTCGGCAGCGAGCCCTCAGAAACAGGTATCCTTGGCCTCGGTCTCCACCGCTCCGTCTGCCAGGGGCTGGGTCCAACCACCGAGGGCGCCAAGCCAGGCTCACCCCGAGGTTCCTGCTTGTGAGAGGGTTGACTAGGGGCTGGTGTGCTGCCCGTCTGCCTCCCAGGGCAGCCTGCAGCTTCTCTCATGTCCTCTGATGTGGCTCGATGCTAATGGCAGACAGAAGTGGCGTATGACTTAAAATTCACAGTTTGCTTTCTGTCGTTGTTCAGTCGCTTAGTCGTGTCCAACTCTGCCACCCCATGGACTGCAGCATGCCAGCTTCCCTGTCCTTCACCATCTCCCTGAGCTTGCTCAAACTCATGTCCATTGAGTCAGTGATGCCATCCAACCATCTCATCCTCTGTCGTCCCCTTCTCCTCCTGCCCTCAACCTTTCCCAGCATCAGGGTCTTTGCCAAGGAGTCGGAGTTTGCTTACCTGCCCCCTAATCTTGAGTCTCCTCTTTCTTATCCCAGGCCAGTCTTGCTTCTCGTCAGCTACAGGGTAGACCAATGGGAGTCCTCTTGTTCTTGATAACCAGGAAACCTCCATGTGGTCGTCTCTGATGGGATATGACGTATTTACGAAGCTAGCAGCAGTCAGGGACAGAGGATGGAAATGGTCTACCTAAGGAAGAGCGGACACTGGAGGGGCAGCTGCTTTTTGAATGATGGCCCTGGTTTTTTAAAGAGTGGCTTGCTAGCCATCAACATAAGAATGGAACCAAAGCCTCAAACCAAAAAAAAACCCAGGTTGAGTTTTGCTAAGTATATTAGTAGTTAAATTTTGATTTAGATTTTATTGTTACCCACCTTCTAGCCATTTAAAGCCCCTGATGACCTTTCCTCTGCCTTGCAGGGACCTGCCTGTCTGTGTCATCTGAGTTAGAGGTGACAGGTGCAGGGCTCACCTGGCCTTTTAGGAGGTGTAGCCTCAGTGTTTCACACACACAGGCTGGTGGTTGGCTGGTTCACCTTGTGTTGTCTGTACTGAGCCGGAGAGGAGTCTAGTCAATTCTGAACACATAATTAACTGCTCTAATCCCTGTAGAAACGGCAGCAGACACCTCTAAAGGCCAGTAGGTACACTACGTGGCATTTAATGTGTTTGTAACACCTTCACACGCCTTAATTCTCACCACGGTTCTGCATGTTAATTGTCCTTTTCTTCCCCCCTGGTCCTTCAATGCTGGTGGCAAGAGATGCTTTCCAGGTTGTGGTTTTTCCAGAACCATCGGGTGGACATTTTGCTACGAGAAGGATCCCGTGGTCTTCAGTGCTTTCTCACGGTGACCTCGGGCTCTGTGGGAATAATCGCACCCTCTTTCGAGCAGACGCAGCCACGCAGACCTTCTCTGTGCTGATCGGAAACCGGGAATGGATGAGGCGCAACGGCCTGACCGTCACCAGCGACGTCCGCGACGCCATGACCGACCACGAGACGAAGGGCCAGACGGCCATCCTGGTCGCCATCGATGGTACTGCCCCGCTCCCCTGCCCTCTGCTCTCGAGGGGAGCTGGAGACGCCAGGCAGAAATCGAGGCTTCCTTTAAAAAAAAAAAGTTTCTCTCTGTTATTTTTAGTTCTATTTTCTCCTTCTCATGAGTCCTTTAAACCCACCACCCCCTCAGCTCAAGAGCTGGAACTGACTCAATTAAAATGCCTCTTACCCACCTTCACTCTCGTTTCTCCATCACGCCTCTCTCACACACCTTCCTGTGTCAGTCTCCAGAGTCACTAAAAACAAAACTCTACACAAGTGTTCTCTGTAGGAAGAGACAGAAAGGAAGGGTGGATTTCCTAGCTGTTTGGACAGTTGTCACTTTTTACGTAGCATTTGTTGTATATCTCCTGTTTAATGGCTGACGGTTATTGAGTTATTATGAGTCAGGCACTCCACAAAGCAATAGATGTTCCTTACAAAAAATGTGGAAAATTCCGAGAACTTTGGAAGAAATGGAATATCCCTCATTTTCCCACCCCTCAGGGAGCCGCTGCCAACTTTCTGATAGTCCTTCCAGACTTTTGTGTGCATCTGGAAATGTATATAAATTTAAAAAGCAAAATCAAAACTGTGCGTCCTGTTGTACGATCCGGCGTTTTGTTTTGGCCTGTGACATGGTGTTAGGGACACTGTCTCTGGCCGCTGAGTCTGCCTTGCTCCTCTGCTGCCCGGGCCCTGTCGCGTGCTCACCCGTGGTGTCTCCGGCAGGTGTGCTGTGCGGCATGATCGCTGTCGCGGACTCGGTCAAGCAGGAGGCCGCCCTGGCCGTGCACACGCTGAAGAGCATGGGCGTGGACGTGGTGCTCATCACCGGGGACAACCGCAAGACAGCCAGGGCCATCGCCACCCAGGTGCGGGCCAGGGGCTGGTGTGTCTCCCACCTCGGCAATTACAGGCAATTTTAAGCTGGCAGAAACAGTTGGAGGAAGGGTGACTCAGTGGTAAAGAGTCAGCCTGCCAGTGCAGGAGATGCAGCTTTGATCCCTGGGTTGGGAAGGTCCCCTGGAGAAGGAAATGGCACCCCACTCCAGTGTTCTTGCCTGGAGAATCCAATGGACAGAGGAGCCTGGCGGGCTACAGTCCGTAGGTTCATAAAAGAGTCGGTCACACGACTGAGTGACTCAGCAATAAGAGCAGCAGTGCGTGGAGCACTCAGCTTTGCTCTGCTCTTTTCTCTCCGCCGGGGCTTTCCTCTCCACCTGCTCTGATCTGCTCCGAGCCCACAGGGGGACCACCTTGCTGCTACCCCAAAGGCCACATCGCTGGAGCCCGGGTGCTATAATTTCTGCACGGCTGGCTGCAGCCCCAGAGAAGCAGTTACAGTGTTCTCTACTTCCCAGACTCTGCAGTGAGGAAGAAAGACCATGGCTTTAGGGCTGCGATAAACACTCTTGCCGCCTTTATGTTAAGGGAGTGTTTTGCCACCCAGCTCTTCTCACGCTGCACCAACTGGCTCCTGGGTCCCAGCAGGTCTCCCTCTGCGCTTGGCTCTGAGTTTGCAGCACAAGGGCAGCACGGCTGCCTGCCTGCCTTCCTGGCCTGCTGCGCGAGGATGGCTCCAGTGCAGACTCCTGGCAGTTATATACCAGCCCTTCGGGAAATGTGTGTAAAGCTGTCTGCTTTTGAAAATGACTTGGTTCTTTGAGGGGAGCAGTGGCACCTGTCTTAGCCATCCTTCTAAGAGTACTCACTTTCCCTAGTTAAAGCTCATTCAGGCATTCAGCAAGCACTCACTAAGCCGCGTCGAGAGCATGGCCCTCGGGGAGCTCACAGTTCTGTTGGGAGGGTGACCCAGGAGCGAGTGTTAACCGTGTACAGGGTGCTGCCAGCCTACCCCTCAGCCTGGCAGACAGGGACACCTTCCAGGGGAGAGGAGGCCTGAGTCAGGGGTGGTCCCCAGTCAGAATGGGGAGGGCTGGGGAAAGAGAAGAGCCCTTTGCAGGACCAAGCAGGTAGCGTGGCACCACCCGCAGGTGCCAGTGACGGCTGCTTTGGAGAGGTCACCAGGTCAGCATGTGGAGAGGAGCACTGGGAGGGTGGGATGTGGGGGTGACATTGGGACCGGAGTGGGGGTGCGTTTGCTGTGTGCCCCACAATCTGCAGGGCTTGCCGTGGGGTGGGTTTGGGGTGGCTCCTGGGCTTCTGCTCCTGCTGCTGCCCCCTGGCAACACCGGATGTTATTGTGTACTGACTTTTTTATCCAGTGCCGTTTCTCTTTCCTTCCAGGTTGGCATCAACAAAGTCTTTGCAGAGGTGCTGCCTTCTCACAAGGTGGCCAAGGTCCAGGAGCTGCAGAACCAGGGGAAGAGAGTGGCCATGGTGGGCGACGGCGTGAACGACTCCCCGGCCCTGGCGCAGGCCGACGTGGGCATTGCCATCGGCACGGGCACTGACGTGGCCATCGAGGCGGCCGACGTCGTCCTCATCAGGGTGAGCTCGGCTGCGGCTCCCCGTCCCCGTGGCCCCCACCCACCCCACACACCCACTCACCTATGGTCCTCTCCCACAGAATGACCTGCTCGATGTGGTGGCCAGCATCCACCTCTCCAGGAGGACCGTCTGGAGAATACGGCTCAACCTGGTGCTGGCGCTGATCTACAATCTGATCGGGATCCCCGTCGCGGCAGGTAGGCCCCTCTCACCGCCCTGTTCCCTCGACCCCAGCTGCGGCCAGAAGCCTCTGGAAAGAGTTAATTTGCTTATGTTCTGCTCTGTAAGTGTCTAAGGTAGAGGGCATGGGAGGGCATGGCAGTCAATACTCCAGTATTCTTGCTGGGAGAATCCCCATGGACAGAGGGGCCTGGCGGGCTATGGTCCATGGAGTCGCAAAGAGCATGAAAGATGAATGAGAAACTGCAGGGAAGAACCAGGCCTCCATTCACTCCAGGCCGCTCTGAAAAGCTGGCCAAGGTGCTTGATCCTATTTACCATGGCCTTATTTTCCAGAGCATTATTAAGACACACAGTCTGAAAAGTAATCATTCTTAACAGTTATGGGGCACCTGCTGCATGCTAGGTTCAGGGATCAATGCTTCAGAACTTTACCTTAAGAATTAATTCCGCCCAGGTTTTACCCTGACTCAGGAATAGCTGTGGAAAGCGATGGACATTTTCTGCTTCCTAACCTCTCCCTCCCCCACTGAATCTTGTGTCACCAGACAGGGAAAAGTTCTAGACCCTCATGCAAGGGAAACGTCCATGTGAGCCAAGACCTATTTTTTTTCCTTTTCTTTCTCTTTTTTTAATTGGGATCTTCCCAGATCAGGGATCAAGCCCGTGTCTCCTGCATTGGCTGGCAGGTTCTTTACCACTGAGCCACCAGGGAAGCCCCGAGACCGTACTGAAACAAGACTTTCCCACCACACGTGCCCCTCTTGTGCCTGAGCACGCGGTGGATCGGCGTGTCCGCCACAGCCTGGCTCTGGTAGATGCACTTCCTGCCCCAGAGCTGGCTCAGCGGCTCGTCCCTTCCCATGCTTGTGGCTCTATCCCGGGACCTGGTATCATCACCCTTTATCAAGGGCTTTGACACCCTCGAGGAGGGACCTTCCGTGTAGACGGGGACCGTGGTCATTAGCATCTTGTCCCAATGCTCACACCTCCGAGGGGCCCCGGGATGGCTGCCCCAAAGGGTCCCTGGGGTGCCCTGTCCTCTGGAGCTTCCCCCAGACCAGTGATGCCACCTCTGGACAGTCCCAGGAAGGTCTGGACAGGTAGGGGACTCAGTTCCCTCGACTCAGTCCCCACCGCCCAGCTCTGAGTCAGCCTGCCTCAGCTCCACGGGCCCATGGCCAGCACCCAGCAGGAGGCTTCTGAGCTGCCCAGAGGAGGACAGCATTGGGTGGGCAGCGAGGCTGGGCCCTCCTTGCTATCTGCCCTGGGCCACGGCCTGAGTGTTGTCCTCCCCTCGACCAGGTGTCTTCATACCCATTGGCGTTGTGCTGCAGCCGTGGATGGGCTCGGCGGCCATGGCGGCCTCCTCTGTGTCTGTGGTCCTCTCGTCACTGCAGCTCAAGTGGTGAGTCCCCATGGCGGGCCTGGGCCGGGGCGGGTGTGTAGCTCACTCCCTCACTGGGGACACCTGCCACGGCCACAGCCAGAGGCCCTGAGCATGGCCAAGCATGTGTTTGTGTAAATGATTTCTCAACCTCGAGCCAGCGGTTGCCACTTAGCAGTCACCACGCGTGGCTTGTTCCAGTTATTCTGCTCGAGGGCTGTTTATGTAAATATATGGTCATAGGATCCTGTTTGTTATCATTTTCCCTCTTATACAAGAGACGCTTATTCATGTTTTCATCTAACAAGAGTTAATAACAGCCTACTATGTACCGGGGGCTTCCCAGGTGGCTCTGATGGTCAAGAACCCGCCTGCCAATGCAGGAGACATAGGAGATCCGGGTTCGATCCCTGGGTTGAGAAGATCCCCAGGAGGAGGGCATGACAACCCTCTCCAGTGTTCTTGCCTGGAGAATCCCATGGACTGAGGAGCCTGGTGGGCTACAGTCCTTGGGGTCGCAGAGTCGGACACGACTGAAGCAACTTGGCACGCATGCTCTATACTATGTACCAGGCATCTGGGCTGAAGTTTTTAAATCAGGCAGAGCTGAACCTTAGCAGTTCAGTGGCCTTTCCTTTAGAACCCACGAGGCTCTGATACTGCGTGTCAGTAGAAGACTCGATGAGAGGGCTGCACGGGGCTTATTAAAAGGGGGGGCGGGATGCTGTGCGCCCAGGCTCAAGCGCTCTTGGATCCCCGCCCTGCAGCTACAGGAAGCCGGACCTGGCGCGGTACGAGGCGCAGGCGCACGGCCACATGAAGCCCCTGAGCGCGTCGCAGGTCAGCGTGCGCGTCGGCATGGACGACCGCCGGCGCGACTCCCCGCGGGCCTCGGCCTGGGACCAGGTCAGCTACGTCAGCCAGGTGTCCCTGTCCCCCCTCAAGTCCGACAAGCTGTCCCGGCACAGCGGCGCGGCCGACGACAGGGGCGACAAGTGGTCTCTGCTCCTGAATGACCGGGACGAGGAGCAGGGCATCTGAAAGCCTCCCCCGCGGCTGATGCTCCCAGCCCGCAGCGGCAGCAGCAGGCAGCCGAGCCCCTCCAGGCCTGGGCGAATATTCTGGATCACCCCTTCCCTGCGCCCGGGGGCGCGATTCCCCGGGTTCCATGGGCCCAGGGGAATGCGTGCTTGCCCACGCGCTAGTGGGCTCATCGGACACCTTGCTGTGGCCTCAAGAAGAGGAAGGACAAGCCCTCCTCGCATCCCCTGCCTTAGCATTTGTGACACGACCAGTCTCATTGGGTCCAGCATCTTCGCTGTGCCCCTCCACAGAGCTCATAGAAACTTCCGGGTCCGGCTCTTTCTGACAGCACCCATGCGCATCGCGTGCCTGAGACCACCTGTACCTCAGGTGCCCCCTTGTTTTCTGCTGGGGCCGTCTCTTCCTCCTCTGCCCTTGATGGTGGGGGTGTGACACCCCGTCATCTGAGGGCAGGGCTGACATCCTCACATCCCCTCTGCTGCTCTCCAAGGGGCTCCTGTGCTCCTGCCTGAACCCCTTGCCCATGCGACCACCAGAAAGCCTGCCACGCTTCTCCTTGGTGACCAGAGGTCTTGGTTGTCTGCGAACCGCTTCTTCCTAGAGTCCTGGCTTCTCACGCCTAATCCAGTGTGGTTGCTGACTGTCGCTGCCTAGCTGGGCTGAGGGTCTGAGAGCCTGAGGCTTGAGAAATTCGGCTTCCTGTGGGGTCCTGGGGGAGGCATGTGGCTCAAGATACTGCTTGCCTGGTTTCAGGGGCTTCAGTTGCATGGCCTGTGGTGTGACAGTCGCCTCACAGGGTCTGGTATGGGGTTCAGGTCTGTGCTCCCCAGAGCCGTGCAGCCCTGGGGCAGTGAGACCCAAGTAAGAGTTAGGGTTAGGGTTAGGGTTAGGACTCCTGCACATGGAGCTGGTGCCTTAGGAAGGGGGTGCCCACCACTCCCAAGGGAACTGTTTCTAACTTCCAGTGGCCTTTATGGTTGCATGATAATCAGCGCGACAGCAGTGGGCCCACAGCAGACTCCGAGCTTGGTGGTGATTGGCAGAGCCTGTGGAGGTCTGCTAATACTAGCCAAATCTGACTAAGTGAGTGGAGCCTGTTCTCAGTTTCAAGGGAGAAGCCCTTATCACACACTTCACACACACTTTAGTTATTTATTGTCAGTTATTTTTCAGGGGGATATAAGCACTTTTTATTGCTTACCTCTAATCGTCACAGTGAACTAGCAAAGTAGATACAACATTGTCCACATTTCACACAGGCGGGAAACAGGCTCAGAGAGGCTAGGAATCCCGCCAAGGATCACACAGCCAGTGTGCATGCCGGAGCAGGGATCTGAATTCATGTCCGCGGGCCCTGAAGTCTTTTCGCTAATTTGGCTCTACCGTCAACAGTTTGTTTGATAAGAAGCAACAAGGAAAAAGCCCTTGTTCCTGGAAGAACAAAGCTGCCAGGTGACGTATTCCCTGGACTGGCTTGAAATGTGACCTCGAGGTCATGTCACGTTGCCTTCGGATAGCTCCTTCCCATTTGCATGTCATTGAGTCTGTGCTGTGTCTTACCCTCTAAAATCCGTTTGCAGGGTGGAGGTGTGGTTTTGTTTCCAGTCTTCCTTCCCCAGCCCCGTCCTGCTGTGTTCTCAGTTGTGTCCTTCTCTGTTCCCAGCTGCTGCTCTGGGAATGTTTCCTGTTTCCGTGGAGAAGGCTAATCATATCTAAAGAATACAATTGTATCAACTTTTCAAAAAGCTTTTAGGACCATAAATGTTATGTGTATAGGGACATGGAGATATTTATATAATTGTACAGAAGATAACCTTTTAGATGTTCAAACAGTGTCAGGAATTTTTTTTGTTGTTTGTTTTTTTTTGGTCAGGAAAGAAGAATTCATATTTCAAAAACATTCCATGCTATATTTAGAATAAAATTTCATTTTTTTAATTCATCTAAAAACCTGCCTGTGCCCTGCTCTGTGTGAGAGGGAAGTGTGTATGGGCTGGTGTCTTTGGGGAGAACTGAGGCGCTGGCTTTGCTTGGTGCCTTTCCGGGGGCAGAGATGGGTGGGGGGTGGCCAGAGCCCCCTGTTGGGCCATCCCAGCACTGTGTAAGCCCCTCCCTTCAGTGCCTGCCTCAGTGGTCTGTGGGGAGAGCTCAGGAAAGCACTCCCTCAGAGTGTCAATGCCGCAGGTTCAGACATGGATTATATTACCCCATCAGATGCTGGTTGAGAGCGATTATCTACAAAAGGCTGTTCTCTGATGCACACATCTTCATCAGGAGGGTGATGTTTTGGGATCCTCGTCCCTGAAGGAGTGAGGTGGGAAGAGGGGTAGAAAAGTCTGGAACAAAGCACTCTGCTGGGAAGCCTCTGGGGAGATCCTGGGGTAGGTGGGGGTGTCCTGAGTAAGCAATACCTAGAGGTGAAGCCACGGTGTCATTCATCATCCATACCAGGACACTTTCAAGAGTGAAAGGAGGTGCTATTAATAATTACACCAGGGAATCTGGCCTAAACTGGGACTACCCAGGCTACCTGGGGTGTGTGGTCACCTGCCTTAAAAGGGAAATAGACACTGTGCAGTTTTCACTGACACACACAATAGTAGCTTCACACACACCAGTTGTAGGTTTCGTGCATGCTGGTGACTTAATCTTTCGTCAGACGGGGAGAGCTCCCCCATTGTTGCATTCTAGTACCAACCCTCCTCTGTAGAGTCATCGAGGTGATGGTCTTGGGGCTCAGTGTGACGCACAGCCGGAGAGTCACGCACAGGCTGTCCTAAGTGCCCTCCTGCGCCCCTAGGAGTTCATGCCAGGTGTACCCGGCCTCTCTTCTGGGTGCCCCAGCTGTGGCGATTTCCTGTCGTATGCACGTCCCATTGTGGAAACGGAAGGTTGATACCACCTGAACAAGGGAGTCCATTTCTTTAGAAAACAGATTGTCTTCTAAAACTTGAGCAAATTTGCCTGATAGAATTCCACATGCACCAGAATAAATCATAACATCTGTCCATTCCTGAAAACTTTTCAGTCTTTAACACCTCAATGAAAAATTGTGAAAGGATCACCATTAATATTTGTGTTAGTTGCTCCGTTGTGTCCGACTCTTTGAGACACCATGAACTGTAGCCCACCAGGCTCCTCTGTCCATGATATTTCCTAGGCAAGAATACTGGAGTGGGTTGCCATTTCCTTCTCTAGGGGATCTTTCTGACCCAGGGATCCAACTGAGGTCTTCTACATTGCAGGCAGATTCTGTACCGTGTGAGCCACCAGGGAAAGATAAGTGAAAAACTGTGATAGGATCACCTGTTAAATGAATGTAATAATTCTAGTTTTTCTTTTTTTCTTAAATGGCACCTGGAAATTGACATGTCAAAATATAGTTCTGTTCCCAAATTGTTCTGCTAGCTTAAGATGGAATAATGAAAATGACTTTTTAATTGTTTTAATTTTGTGTATTTATTTTTGGCTGCATCAGGTCTTAGTTGCAGGAGGCAGGCTTTCTATCATCGTGATGTGTGGGCTGTTGCCCTGCAGCATGTGGGGTCTTAGTTCCCAGCCAGACACTGAACCTGCATACCCTGCATTGGAAGGCAGATTCTCAACCACTGGACCACCAGATAGCTCCCAAAATGACCTTTATTTTAAGAAAATCCAGCATAAGCCAAAATCAGCCAATCAAATAGGTGAATTAGAAAAAGGTTATTTGAATTATAGGATTTTTTTTTTGCTTTGAAAAATTCCTAATGATATATCAGCAGATAAGTTCCCTCATACATATAAAATTCTTCCCAAGTTAATAAAATTTTATACACAGACAACCATTTTATCACTGCATCTTTTGTTTTGAAAAAAGGGGTACATATACAAAGAAATGCTTTAAGGAACCATTCTTGCTGACCCTCAGTTTCCCTTTCAGATTACCTTGATGTGTGGAAAAGCTGAGTGGGTGTTGGAAAGAATTGTGGAGTTCTTAGGAATGAAACCACCCTCCTTTCTTCATTTTCAACCTTAGCTTGGGCAGAGACATGCACACCACTGTTTGGGTTCCTTCCAGAGCGAGATGTCTGCTTGTCTGCCATGTTCCTTTGTGTGAAGACAATGACAAAGGCTGAAATTACAGGATAGAACATGAGAGCATTAAATAATGCTGTGAAATCCCAGAGTCTTTTTACTCTGCTCAGAAAGATGGAAAACACAGACTGATGGAAGGCCATCCAAAGGCGAAATGAAAATAAGAACTGATAGAAATTTAACATTTTTGCCCTCCACAAAGGAAATGGTGATTATTTCTTGCTGAAACCGCTTATAGGAATAATGTAAGCATGTAGAAATTTATCAAGGCAGGGAAGAGGCTGTCATACCCCCACCCCACAAAAGGAAACCCCATGGAGGTGACTTCTTGAGGGGTGTGCTTTGTGGGTGGACAGCGCTGGGACACTAAGGGAGCAAAGCCTGCCTGCCCATGGGGTCCCCAGCTGCCTGATCACATTGTAACCATCTGAGCACAGGGGCTGTAGGGGTCCCGGGAAGGACCTGTTGTGAAACTGATCCCTTACCGGGCTCCAGTAAGGTCAGGGGACAAGCAACATTCAAATACTGTGGGCGCCACCATCAAGTACATCACTCTCAGCTCAGCTGGCCCTCACAGTGGCCTTAAGAGCTCTTTACCTCCCTGCCCCATTTCAACAGTCAAGCTGGCTGTCCAGGACACAGAATCCAGGTGAGTGTTTGAACCCACTCCCTCCAGTCACAAAGTCCTAGTTCCATGTGCCCCTCTGACCCACCCCCTCCCTGTAAAGGTGACTCTGGGTACTCTGTGTAGCAGAAGAAGCTGGGTTTCTCCCGCCACTCCTTGGTGCTGTGCTTGGGGCAGAAGTGTCCTTTGACAGGACCATGTGGTTTCTCTAGAGGGCCACCAGGTGTCTCTCTGACCAAAACAACTTAGTCTGTAGCCAGAGCCCCAATTCTCTTGATCATTTTGTTTTGTTTTGGATGTATCTGGAAACTCAAACTAAGCATCATCTTATTGAAAATGTAGGCGATGGGTCAGAATGTGAGGGTGGAGTTCAGCCCTGGCACTGGGTGCCTCTCTAATGGCGGCAGAGGATAACATGGTTGGATAGCATCACCCACTCAATGGATGTGAATTTGAGCAAACTCCAGGAGATTGTGGAGGACAGAGGACCCTGGCGTGCTGCAGTCCATGGGGTCGTAAGTAGTCAGACACAACTTAGCCACTGAACAACAACATGTTTATATCTGTCCTCGCAGCCCGGAGTTTCAGCACCTCCTCAAATTTGCTGTGCAGAATATAGGGCTTCTCAGGTGGTGCTAACGGTAAAGAAACTGCCTGCTAAGGAGCCACAGGAGACTGGTGTTTGATCCCTGGGGAGGGAAAATGCCCTGGAGTAGGAAATGGCAACCCATTCCAGTATTCTTGTCTGGAAAATTCCACTGATGGAGGAGCCTGGCAGGCCACAGTCCGTGGGCTTGCAAAGCGTCAGATATGACTGCGTACACACACACGGTGGGATGACTCAACAGTGACCTCTGACATCTGTACATGACTACTGCGACTCCCCAGAGACTCCTTCTGTCTGTCTTTCTCCAAACTAGCCTCCCTTGCCCCTGGTCTGGCAGACACGGCAGCCCAGTGTGCGGTCCTGAGTCTAGCCTGCTGGAGGGAGTGAGTCCTCTTTCAGTCCCATTTTCTCTGAGCTGGCTTCCCCTCCTGCACAATGTTTGGGATCTTTCCCGGGGCCAGTCCTGTCTCTTTGCCAGCTGCCTGACCTCTCATGCCCCTCCCAGCTCCTCCTCTCCTCCATAAAAGCAAGCGGTCTTCCTTGCCTGGATTTGCCTGTGGTCTGCCAAAGCCGCATCACTGTTGTTCAGTCGCCAAGTCGTGTCCGACTCTTTGTGACCCCATGGACTGCAGTACACCAGGCCTGTCTGTCCCCTGTCATCTCCCAGAATTTGCTCAAACTCATGTCCATTGAGTTGGTGATGCCATCCCACTATCTCATCCTTTATTACCCCCTTCTCCTCCCGCCGTCAATCTTTCCCAGCATCAGGGTCTTTTCCAAGGAGTCTGTTCTTCGCATCAGGTGACCAAATTATTGGAGCTTCAGCTTCAGCATCAGTCCTTCCAATGAATATTGAGTGTTGATTACCTTTAGGATCGACTAGTTTGATCTCCTTGCTGTCCACTGCATTCCCAAATTACAATTCCTCTGGCTAAACTCATTCTGCTGGTAGGATAAATGGCTCTTTTATTTTTTTAAATTGACAAAGTCTTGGCTTTTATCTGTCTAGGCTTAGCTGGCTTAAGACAATGTAGTTTCACTTCATCTGAAAAACTATCCAAGTTAGTCTTTAACTGGCTTTTATGAGAGGTCTGTTTAAGTACTAGTGTAAAATAGAGACAACTCAATAGTGCCATTGGCTATCTAGTCCTTTGATGCTGACCTTGATGATGGAGACTTCTATGGCCTGCCTCCTTCCCTTCTTTCCTTCTCTCTTACCTTTCCTCTTTCCTTCCTTCCTTCCCCACTCCCTCCCCTTCTCCTGCCTCCCTCCCTTTAGTTAATCCATTAATAGGTATGAATGGGCTTCCCTGGTGACTCAGAAGGTAAAGAATTTGCCTGCAATGCAGGAGACCCGGTCTGGGTTGGAAAGATCCCCTGGAGAAGAGCATGGCTCCCACTCCAGTGTTCTTGCCTGGAGAATTCCATGGACAGAGGAGCCTGGCAAGCTACAGCCCATGGAGTCACAAAGAGTCAGACAGTACTGAGCGACTAACACTTTCACATAATGTGCTAAAAAAATAGCATAGAGATAAGAACGTACTCTCTGCTTGGGGTTGAGTGGTGCAATAAGAAAAGCAAACAAGCACCGTAACGTGTTAAAGGGCCGTTGGTACGTGACGCACAGTGGAAAGTGCACGCTTGTACATGTGCACACAAGGAGACCTTAGAGGACGGTCACTGCTGCAGTGTGTGTACAGGGAACAGCCAGGATGTCCATCCACAGGGGAGTAAGGGGAAAAGTTGTGCTGTGCCATCTGCTGAAATACTCTGCAGCATTCGCCATGCACGAACCAGAGCTTCCTGTATCAATATGGATGACCTGGTAAGCACAATGTGGAAGGAAAAAAGTTACAGACAGACACAGGCAGTGAACTTGCTTTCTGTAAATTTACAAAATAAAACAGTTCCATAGATTGCAGGCTTATGTAGTCAAGGTGTAAACATAGTATGGAGACATTGGGTTCAGAACAGGGGTTTTCTCTGGGGCAACAGGGAAGAGAGGTGGGTCTGGAGAGTCTGAGATGTGTGTCAGGGTGTTAGGATCTTTAACGACATTTGGAAAACGTTGATTCTAAAAATACAAAGGAAACATGGCTTCCCTGATGGCTCAGATGGTAAGGAACCTGCCTTCAATTCAGGAGACCCACGTTCAATTCCTGGGTCAGGAAGATTCCTTGGAGAAAGGAACGGCAACCCATTCCAGTATTATTGCCTGGAGAATTCCATGGACATAGGAGCCTGGCAGGCTACAGTCCATAGGGTCTCAAAGAATAGGACGGGACTGAGCGACTAATATAACACATGACAAAACGTCAGTGCTGGTTAGCTGATAGATTCATGAGTTTTGTTACAGTTCTCTCCCTCGAGATATATATACATGAATGTATATAGATAGATACAGATATACATACATTTGAAATATGACTGAAGCTATAGAGTCAGGGCATCTTCACAGAGAACTCCAGTAAAGCAACAGGGAGGCCCAGCCCATAGAGTTGTGACTCAGAAGAAGTGAGCAAAGACTTTGGGGAAAAACACATTTTTAAGGGAGAAGGTATAGAAAGAGAAGGAACAGAGCCAGGATGGATGTGTGAGCAGGAGTTCCAGCAAAGAAAAAAATTTTTTAATTATAATGAAAAAGGTCAACTGCTCAAGAGTGTATACAAATACACAGACTAGCACAGGGAATCCCCTTACACCCAGGCTGAACCTCTCCTTGAACTCAATAACTGTCGAGATTTTTCCACATTTGCTTCTTCTATTTCCTCTTTTCTTCCCCCCCCAACCCCCGGCCCTTGTTTGGTTGGCTGAAGTGGTTTAAAGAAAATCTTAGACGTCATGTCTTTCCACCCTTTATACAGTGTGTATTTCTGAACTCTCCAGACAGTGAGAAAGATGTTTTTTTTAAGCAAAGCTTCTTTTAAAAAATATTTATTTGGCTGCACCAGGTCTTAGTTGCAGCATGTGGGATCTAGTTGCCTGACCAGGTATTGAACCACAGCCCCCTGCATTGGGAGCACGGAGTCTTAGCAACTAGACTGCCAGGGACTCCCCTGTGAGAAGGATTTGTAAGGAGGGAGATGTGAGTGCATTAAATGTGGCAAATGACTTGAGGGGGAAGAGGACCAAGGGACTGTCACAAAAGTTCCAGGTGCCAGGACGGGCACATCTGAGGGTCCTCTCCACCTTGGGGTTGGCCCTGCACACTGCATGCAGCTTTAAGAGAGGCAGGAGAGCAGGTGAACCCCGGCATTTTCATTGTGATGAACATGAGCTGGCTGACCTCTACCACCCAGCTGGCGTAGGTTGCCATTTCCTTCTCCAGGGGATCTTCCTGACCCAGGGATCAAACCTGGGTCTCCTGCATTGCAGGTGTATTCATTACCGCTGAGCCACCAGGGAAGCCCTATGAAAGTGGCTTAATGTGACCCACCTCATAGGGTTTTATGGGATTAAACGAGCCGTTCTATGATACATTCCATGACCCTACTAATGTTGACCCCATAGCTCCTTGGAAGTGGTTCTTATCCCTGGACTAAGCTGAACTTGGTAATCAAGTGGGCACTTTTTTCAGCTTGTGCCCCCGGCTTCCTTCTTCCTGCTATGTGTTAAGAAGATGCTGCGTTGAAACACAGGGACATCTGGAAGCATCTCAAAGCCTGCAGAGCGTGGAGCAGAGGCTTGGGGCTTGCCACAGCTAATTGTTCCCTGGCAGATGTCAGCTTCGCCTGACTGTGTCTCTTCAGGTGCTTGCAGCCGTACAGCAGATTGACAGCCACTGGCGTTCTCCTCCTGTCTCAGTCCTCCCTAGTGCACCCCAAATCACAGCCACGCTGCTTCATTACCACAGGCTCACCTGGCGGCAACACGCTCCCGTGCTCTTGTTGTCTTTAGAGCATGTGTAGTGATTTTTTTGTTTTTCAGAGACTTCAGACATTTGTCCCGTGGATACATTTTCCAGGAGAGTGCGTTAATCACTCAGCTGTGTTTGACTCTTTGCGACCCCATGGACTATAGCCTGCCAGCCTCCTCTGTCCATGGGGGATTCTCCAGGCAAGAATACTGCAGTGGATTGCCATGCCCTCCTCCAGGGGATCTTCTCGACCCAGGGATCGAACCCGGGAGTGTCCTGTGTCTCCTGCACCGCGTGCGGATTCTCTACCGGTTGAGCCATCGGGGAAGCTATCTTTCCGGGAGAAAATGCCAACAGATAGAGATGGGCTGGGTTTTCTAAATGTCCTATTTCTCCGGAGCCTTTGTTTTTTTTTTCAGCATTGCCCCAGAGGGACTCGCGCTATTATGGCTGCAGACATGGGGTGGTCCTGCCTTAGGCACTGTAGCCCAGAGGTTCTGACTTCCCCATCAGGGTGCAGCCTGGTTTGGGTGACTTGAAGCTACCCCTGCAATGCAGCTGTGCACCTGGAGAAAGAGAAACGTAGAACCTGCTCACTGAGCACTTGCTGTCAGTGGCAGAGAGAGCAGGCAGACAATATAATTCCAGTCATTCCCAAAGTTTCATTCTGCTGAATTGCCCCTTTAGGGGGCAGCCCTCCCATTTCTTTGGAGCCAGTACAATTTTTTAAAAAATCATTTGCAAATTTCAAAATGCTACACGTAAAAGCAAACCACTTTCCTTAGCTCCTTGGTTATTTGTTCAGGATTTTATGTCTCAGATCTTTTTCTTTTCTTTTCTTTTTTTTGGCAATGGATTGAGCCCCCTGGCTCTGCCTTTTAGGGGAAGAGGGGAGACCAAGAGCAGAGGGAGGAGATGACCTCAAATGCATCTACAGAAACAGTAGCTTCAGGGCAACAACACACAGACAAGCCCTGGCAGTGCAATTTGTCTACTCATCTCTTTCTTAATTTGGTGTCTGAATCAACAGCCTTTGTGGCCAGAGGGAGGAAAAGAGGGAAGTTGTGAAATTTCTTTCCCTGAAAAGCTTTGTTTAATCGGCACCTGTTAGTTCTGAACGTCAGACCAGAACCCTGAGCCCGGAGGGGTGGATTTCATAACTCTGAACATCTTTCTCATAATCATTCCCATCACTCTGCTTTACAGAGTCCAAAGCATTTCCCCTGCTTCGTTCACTCACACAGCCACTCGTTCATTCAACAAGCATTTATTAAATGTGAACCCCGTGCCAGGATGGCACTGGGTCCTGGGGATGCTCTCCTTTCTTCCAGTGGCTTAGGAGCCAGTGTGGGAGGCAGATGTGCAGGCAGTGTGGTGCGTGCCACTCTGTTGGGAAGCCCAGGGTCTGGGGGCACCTACCCAGTCTGTGTGGGGGGACAGACCAGGCTCCTTGGAAGGGACCTGATTATACCTGGGGGCTGCCTAGAAAGGAACCTTGGAGAAAGAACAAAGAGAAGTGTTAAGGGAGATTCTTTTAAAGTATGGCCAAAGGATGCGCGTGGAAACCCTCTTTCCAATCCCCCCTCCCCCCATCCAGTCTCTAGCTAGAGATCCCTTTCCTGTGAAAGCATTGTGGGCTGGGAGCTGAGTCAGGGATACACAGCTGGTGCTGACCTTTAAGGGAATAGATTACACCTGAGGCCACTGTCCTCACGGCAGACAGAAAAGTCTGCTCGCAGGGCAGTTACAGGCAGCAACACGAAAAGCATGAACACAGGTCACAGGAGGTCTGCATCCCTCTCGTTTATTCAGTCATTTCTAAGTACTAATGGAATGCCTGCCACACGCACAGGTCCAGGCTCTTGGGAGTACAAGCCACTGAACTGCATCCCTTTGGGCCTTTATGTAATGATGGGGAGGGGGAGACAATTCACACACAAGCAGATCTGTGGTGTGGGTCAGATGGTGATGGAGAAAGACGAAGGAAATGAGGCAGCGGGGGCAGAGGGAAGTGCGATGGGGAGCAGGTCCCAAGTGCAGGAAATGGTAAGTGCATGAGCTCAGGCAGTGCACTTAATGTGTTCAGGGACAGACAAGAAGGCCAGGGAGGCAGGAACGTGGGAAGGAGCAGGGCAGGGGCCTGAGGGCTGCTCTGAGTGGGCAGTGGCGTCCGGGCAGAGGAGTGGCACAAAGTGACTTTTGTTTAGTAGAATCGTCCACAGTCAGGTCAGAGCTCAGTGCAGTCTCAGTCTCAGAGCGACGAACGGGTGCCTTGCAAAAAAAAAAAAAAAACAAACCCATGGACCACAGAAACTGAATATTTAAGCAAAAATATACAACAGGGACTTCCCTGAAGGTCTGGTGGTTAAGACTCTGAGCTTCCAATGCAGTGGGCACAGGTTCAACCCCTGGTTATGGAACTATGATCCCACATACTGCATGGCCAAAACATTAATAAAAAATTAAAAATACATAGGTATCATAGAACATCTGGTACCGAATTAAGTCATATAGCCCCTGCTTGGGCCCTAGCCCAGCCCAGGATCTCTGCTTCCCCGAGGGGTAGGCTTCTTTTTCTGTTAGATTCCAGCAGAGAGTGGGCTTCCCTGGTGGGTCAGAGGGTAAAGAATCTGCCTGCAATGCAGGAGATGGGGTTCAATCCCCGGGTCAGGAAGATCTCCTGGAGAAGGGAACAGCAACCCACTCCAGGATTCTTGCCTGGAGAATCCCATGGACAGAGGAGCCTGGTGGGCTACAGTCCATGGGGTCGCAGAGTCAGCGACTGAGCAGGGACGAACAAAGGAAACCAAAACGGAAACCAAAGCCAAGCTCGACGCAGCAGCACGAACTTGAGTTGCCAAGGAAAGGAGAAGCGGAGAAGCGGGGACTAAGCTCACAGATCAGCTTTCCACCCACCTGTTGAGAGTTTTTAACTTTAAAGAGTAAAGACAAAGAGGAGTGAGGCTAGTGATAGGGAGGTACACGCATAAGTCTGGGGGGTGGTGGGGAGCGGGGAAGGGCAGAGCTTCTTCAAGGAAGCCGGGGTGCCACCCCTTTGTTATCCAGTTTTGGTCCTTAATGTCCGGTCCTGGCCAGCGGTAGGTATGTCGTTTATATAGGCAAATATAGGCAGATCAGTGTATACTGAGACATGGGGTCAGTTTCAGGTCAGATTCCTCGCCTTCTTGGTTCCAGCAGCTTCCGTCTGGTTTTTCGTTTGCATGCAGGCACAAGAAGCTTGGCTTCTGATCTCTGGACTCGTTAACTTCAAGATGTGTGTTCGCTCCTGCTAAAGGTGAAGGGGAGGTTGGCAGGTTCTGAGCAAGGACACTGCTGCTCCCCGAGGCGGGTTGATGGGTTTCCAGCAAAGATCTGAGCGGCTGCGACAACACACCTAGTCGGTGAAGGACCTTTTGCTGGGCGCTGTGGTCGTTGTCCGGACGAGCGAGCCCTCTGGGTGAGTGGAGGTGTGTGCGTGTGCCCCGAGACAACAACTCAGGGAAAAACGATAGGTCACACGTGTTCACGGAGGTGCGCAGTCTCAGGAACTGAGAGCATAGCAGAACTGCTTGGACTGACAGGGAAGAGGGGTGCTCGCTGTGCGCCCGCGCCCTTCTGAGCGCCTTGGGTCTCCACCTGGGGGTGGGCTTAGTGTGTTTCAGCTGCACGTGGGGTGGTTGAGGATCGCGTTAGGCAGCGGCGAGCCACTCTGCCCTTTCCTAGAGGGGTAAATCCGGAAAGCATGATCCGTCGGTCTCCTTTGGGAGGAGCTAAGTAAACAGCTTTTCAGTAAAGTAAAGGTCAATACAGAAATTTGAATTTTATTTATAAAACTACCTTCCAGCGGCTGAACAACCACCACCAACACCGCAAGGACCTCCTGCAAGTGTAGGGGAGGGTTGGCATAGCTCTGAGCTGATGCCCCACCCCCGGCCCGGCCCCGCCTCCCAGGATGTACCAGCCTACTCTGCCAAGGAGCCCGGGGCCTGTTTGCCAACTGCTTAAATGCTTTGGGGTCAGGCTCTCTGCTCTTATTTTCTCATCAGGAGGCAAAGTAACCCTGTAACTTCTTACATAGAAGCGCAGATGCTTTATTATGAAAGTGCCGTTTGTAAAGCATGTGGAATTGGGCCAATGCCAGCTAACAGTCATGTCACGTTTTAGGGCCCCTGGAGCACTTCTTTGTATATTCTTTCTCACAATCCTGGTGTTGTAGGCGTCATTTCCCTAGTTTTCATAGGAGGGCACTGAGGCTCTGAAGTCTCAGGGGCTCACTGGGGTGTCTGTATTAGCCTGGGGCCCTAAGAGGGGCACTGAGCCCACAGGTAAGGCGCCCTGCAAACCCACCCCTACTTCACGTGGGGGCTTCAGGGAATCATTGCAGTCCCCCATCACCTGCTCTTCTGTCGGCTGTGCTCACTGGGGGAGTATTTCGCCCTTGGAATCAGATGCTTCAGAGTCCCCTTAGAGACGGAGGAGTTCAGGGGACACTGCTCTGACACCCCCCCAGATATGGCCTGCCTGCTCACGACTCTGCCCAGCCTTTGATCCAAAAACCGCAGCTGGGCCGACCACTTGCAGGGAGTGGATTTCAGTCCCTTGACAACGCGTAGCGTGAGGAAAGCCAAGCTAGCTCTCAACTCCAGACCCCAAATCACCTTTGAGGTGCAGCCGCAGATTTATTCTGGTGAGTCATTTGTTCTGCTTCTGAGAGTCTGAGCTAGACACCCACCTGTCTGCTTGAGAACTCCAGCAAGTGACGCTGCTCCCACAAAGAAGGCTGAGTCCTGGCTGAGTCCTTCTTCAGCAGAGCGCCCTGGGCCACTGTCCTCAGATGCCCATGGACATTAACCAGGGATAGTGAGGACCATCTCTCACTGTAATATCCTGTTTCTTTGGAAACCAGAGTGCAGTCTCTTAAATGCTTAACTTGTGATCACACTGTGCATTTCCTAGAACTCAGAGGCTTCTTACAGGGACCCAGTAGGGACCGGGGGCAGTGGTTACACTTCAGGATTCCATTTCCCAGCTTGGAGGATGGGGTGACTCTGTTATTTGCCCCTCGTTGCTCTGCTCTCAGAAGTAATTTGCCAGCCAGGAAAAAAAAAAAATCTCAGAGAGTTGCTAGAAAGGAATCCAGGCTTTCCTTTGGACACTTTGAAGAAGATGCTGTCTGAACAAAAGGGTTTCAAGAGGGCAAAGCATCTCCCTGTCTGGGGGATGATCTGTGGCTGGTACAGCCTGCATGGTGAGCAGAGGCCTGTGGTCCCACTGCATCCAGATGCTCTGAAATCGAACCTCTGTAGTTGTTGTCTCTAGGGTCTACTCCTGTTGATGGCTCTTTTCTCCAGAGAAGAACAATCTCTTCCTGCACAAACCACCTTCAGCTTGACTTTTTTTCTGTGTGGGATCTTCTCTGCCAATTGCTTCGCGGTGTCTCCCTTTTCTCGTAGGGTTCTCAACCAGATGTAATCTTGATCTCTCTCACATCAAAAGGCAGGCTTCCCAGGTGGCTCAGCAGTAAAGAATCTGCCTGCCAATGCACGAGACCACAGTTTGATCCCTGGGTCGGGAAGATCCCCTGGAGGAGGAAATGGCTTAAGTGCCAGCATCAAGTGCCAGGGATGCCCAGGACCGCCCTTTACCGTGAAGAATGATCTGGTCCAAAGGTTACCAGTGAGGAGATTCAGAAATCCAGCTTAGGGACTTCCCTGGGATCCAGTGGTTGAGACTTCACCTTCCATTGCAGAGGGGGGCATGGGTTCTGCCCCTAGTCAACAAGCTAAGATCCCACATGCCTCCTGGCCAACAAGCCAAAATATGAAACAGAAGCAATATTGTTACAGATTCAGTAAAGACTTAAAAAATAAAAAGAATTCAGCTTAAAAAAAAAAAAGAAACCCAGCTAATGATGGCATCCTTTTCCCCAGCAGATAAAGTCCAAGATTCTCCCCTTCTGCATTAGTACTTTTCACAATACCTTGAAAATGGGCTATGCCTCTTTCATCTCTTTCATGTTGGTGGTATAGTGGAGAGCACGGCTGCCTTCCAGAAATACAATTGATCTTTGTGTATTGATCTTGTATCCTGTCACTTCACTCTACACGCTTATTAGTTCTGATATTTCTTTCAGTGGAATTCCTTAGACTTTTCTATATAAGAGATCCTGTCATCTGCAGATCATTTCTGAGTGGATAAACAAGAGCTGTGGCTGTGGAGGACAGAGTGGAAACCGTCTGTAGAAGGTGGCCTTGAGAAGGCCAACAGAAAGGGGTGGGGACGGAAGTGGGAAAAGAAGCCAGGAGAAATGGGAGAGTCAAGTGAGTGGCAGCTCATAAAATCACAGATAACAGGTTGCCGGCTGCTCAGTCATTTTTATTGCTCTTCTAGAAGGCTGGGTGCCTCTCTTGGGACTCATTGAAAGGATTCAATGGACTCCTTTCAGCAGAGCCACCAGTAGCAGGAAAAAGACATAAATCTGAGCCATTCTTGATGCACAGCCAGGACAGTTTCAGGCAAGGCCATGAAGCAGGCAAAGCGTGGAAGAAGAGAGAGAAGGACTAAATTGTATTGCCTGCTGTGTGCCAACATTTTGCATGTATTGTTTTATTTAACCCTCACAGTATTCCTACAGCTGCAAGTTTGAACCTGGTGTTTATTTTTTATACAGAAATAAACTAGATTTGTGTTGTGGTAGCTCAACCATAAGGCAGTGGGCCGTTGCACAATTCATAATACAGGATGAAAAGAGCTCATTTGTCTGGGACTTCCCTAGTGGTCCAGTGGCTTGGGCTCCATGTTCCCAATGCAGGGGGCCTGGGTTTGATCACTGGTCAGGGAGCGAGATCCCACACGCTGCAGCCAAGAGTTTACATGTTGCAACAAAAGATCCTGAATGCTACAACTAAGATTCAGCACAGCCAAATTAATGAATTAATCTTGAAAAAAAGCTCATTTGTCAATTAATTGTTTAAAAAATGAACCGCCTTTAGATTCAGAAACAATATCCTTCATTGGTGATTCTTAACCAGGAGTGTATTAGGAGAAAATTCTCCACCCATCTTTTGTATTTTGACATGTTGTATGAGCTGGGAGCACTGTACTTCTCATCAGACTATCTTTTAAACTATCTTTTTTACGGAAGATCATAAAGCAGATTGCCTTGGGAGACAGAAATAGTGTCTCCTTCCAGGGCAGAGGGCAGATTTTCTTGGTATCTGGGAGAATGAAGATAACGTCTCTCTCTGGTCTCAACGTTGGGTAGGTCAGCCTGCAGTCCCTCTGAAAGATGTGAGTTTCTTGAACTCGGGCTTTCTCTGCTGTAACATAAACCCGCTGTGTGCTCAGTATCTGCCTGGGCCACTCCATATTACCCTGCAGTACTTGAGGAACAAGGGGACCAACTCGAGCCTGAAGCTTATGTTACTTGCGCTGCCATGAGGAATAAGGTCCTTTGTCTCTGACCCAGGACTCTGATGTCGTCTCTGGCACCTATGGAACCTTTTACCTCTTCTTAGCCTGTCTTTGTGTTCACTCACTCACTCAGTTGTGTCCAACTCGTTGCAGCCCCATGAACTGTAGACTGCCAGGCTCCTTTGTCCATAGAATTTTCCAGGTATGAATACTGGGGTGGGTTGCCATTCTCTACTCCAGAGCCTCTTCCCAACCCAGAGATCGAACTCACGTCTCTTGCATCTCCTGCATTGGCAGGCAGATTCTTCTGCCTATGGAAAACTTTCTGATTTGGGATCCTTTCTTGCATCTACTTTCTTACGGAGGGAGACAGAGCTTTTGATGCATTTAATACAAACAAATTCTTTTTAGACGGCCACAACAACAGATACAGTTTAAACTCTCTTGATCCCCTAAGTAAACGTTTGAGTAAAGCAAATAAAGCGTGTTAAGCTAACCTCCACTCAAGAAGGTCTTTCTGGGGCTTCCCTGGTGGCTCAGTGAAGAAGAAGGATTCTGCCTGCCAATGCAGGAGCCTTGGGTTCTATCCCTGGTCAGGCAAGATCCCACATGCCACAGGGCAGCTAAGCCCATGCGCACCATAAGGAGAGACAAGCCCGCACAACAGTGAAAACCCAACAGAGCCAAAAATAAATAAATAAATACTTTTTACAAAGGTCTTCCTTAGTGGCCGTCCCTTCTGTGGACCCTTGGAAAAAGGCAGCTGGGTGCAGAGCCCCTGCCAGGGTGTTTAATCACGAGGCAAGATGTGGGTGTTTACTGAGTGTGTGCCTCCAATTCAAAGAGAAGGAGGGGTGGAATTTTACTGTTCGTCAGAGAATAGAGAGACGAACAGATTAGCTGGGAACACTCACTGTGGCTTCCCCGGTGGCTCAGTGGTAAAGAACCCACCTGCCAGTGCAGGAGACATAAGAGACGTGGGTTCCATCCCTGGGCCAGGAAAATCCCCTGAAGGGAGGGCATGGCAACCCACTCCAGTATTCTTGCCTGAAGAATTCCATGGACAAAGGAGCCTGGCAGGCTATAATCCATAGGCTTGCAAAGAGCTGAACACAGCTGAAGTGACTTAGCATGTACCCACTGACTGTGCTAAAGCTGTGTTTTAGTCTGGGAGCAGTCAAGAAGGCAGATCCCAGGGAAGAGAGTTTAGGGGAAGGAATTCACGCAGCAGGCTAGTTACAACGGGGCTGCAAGAGCTGAAGGGGGTTGCGGGGAAGTCGGGGGCGGGTAGCGACAGGGGAGATGACCCGGAGATTAACAGCTTCAGGCACTGCTAACACTCCTAGGGCTGCTCCTCCTCAGAGGGAGGAGATTGAGTCCTCAGACCCCAGGAGCTGGGAGCTGGAGCTATGTGGGAGGGACTGCCTGGGGACCCCAGGGTTTTGGCTGCCAGGCAGGACCTGCGATTTGGGGTGAGGGAAGGCCATGGTGGTGGTGGAGGGAGGGGCAGAAGCAGGGCAGGGCCTGCGAGGCAGACCTGGGTCCAAGGAGGACAAGTGGTCCCCTGCCAGAGGCATAGCCACTGCCCAAGGCAAGGTGGAAAAGGTGGAGGGCAGGGTGGTCTGGGGTATACCAAATTCTTCTCATCATTCACTTCCGCCTCTCACTGGCCCAACCTAATGAAAGGCAAGGGTATAGGAACTCAACCAGCCCCCAGCAATCTGAGGGGACAGGGGAGCAGAGATACGTCTGAAAGTGAGTAGGCAGGTGAACTGCTTACCTGGGCAAACTGTTTCCCTGCCCTGGAAGTCTGGTGTACTCAGGTACTCAGAGGGTTCAGTGGGTGTCCCTGAGACAACAGTGAGTGCTGCATGCTAAGTTGCTTCAATCGTATCCGACTCTCTGCGACCCCATGGACTGTAGCCCACCAGGCTCCTCTGTCCCTGGGGATTCTCCAGGCAAAAATACTGGAATGGGTTGCCATTTCCCCCTCCAGGGGATCTTCCCAACCCAGGGATCGAACCCACGTCTCTTGGGTCTCTTGAAGTGGCAGACAGCTTGTTTACCTCTCGGGCCACCTGGGAAGCCCGAGATGACAGTGGGGATGAAGAATGCAGAGTCCTAGGGATTGGATACTCCTGCTTCCAGGCTTCAGTGGACACAAACCAATAGATCTATAGATGGCTTATGGGAATAAAAGATCCCAGTTTCCCAAGCATCTCAGAGTAATCCTGAAAGTGTTAGGCACTCAGGCATGTCTGACTCTTTGTGACCCCATAGACTGTAGCACTTCCAGGATCCTCTGTCCATGGAATTCTCTAGGCAAGAATACTGGAGTGAGTGGGTAGCCATTCCCTTCTCCAGGGAATCTTCCTGACCCAGGGATCAAACCCAGGTCTCTTGCAATGCAGGCAGATTCTTTACCAACTGAGCCACCAGGGAACCCCAAGACTAATTCTGTTCTTCCTTAGTTTCCCCAGAGCTGGTTGCTGCTACAGGACTCAGATGAGGCTGGGAAGGATCGTCTCTCAGCTCCCCTCCTTGACCCAAATTTCCTTCACCCCGTTCTACCTCTGGGAACGAAAATAAGATGTTCAGTTCAGTTCTGTTGCTCAGTCGTGCCTGACTCTTTGCAACCCCGTGGACTCCAGCACACCAGGCCTCCCTGTCCATCACCAACTCCCAGGACTTGCTCAAACTCACGTCTATCGAGTTGGTGATGCCATCTAACCATCTCATCCTCTGTTTTCCCCTTCTCCTCCCACCTTTAATCTCTCCCATCATCAGGGTCTTTTCCAACGAGTCAGTTCTTTGCATCAGGTGGCCAAAGTATTGGAGTTTCAGCTTCAGCATCAGTCCTTCCAATGACTATTCAGGACTGATTTCCTTTAGGATGGACTGGTTTGAACTCCTTGTAGTCCAAGGGACTCTCAAGAGTCTTCTACAACTTCTTAAGACGTTCTTCTCAAGAACTCCTCCACAGTTCAAAAGCATCAATTCTTTGGTGCTCAGCTGTCTTTATAGTCCAACTCTTACATCCATACATAACTACTGGAAAAACCACAGCTTTGACTAAATAAATAAGATGTTACTTATCCTTAAAAAGAGAGAGAGAGACTGTATTGCTGCTGGGTGAAAGCTAAATCCCTAAAAATGATTTCTGTATTATGTAATCGATCCACCCGATTTTCAGTTTGATTAAGCCAAATTTACAGATTTTTTTTTAAATCATGGCCCTTACAAAGCTTTTATTTTCAGATCCATTCCATTCACTGTCTGCTCCTCCACTCCTCAACAACGATGATCAAGCTCACCCTCTCGCCCTCCAAATATTCTTTCCAAGCATGTTAATTGAGCATCTATTAAGGACTTGAAGATGAAGATTTGAAAATTAATAAGACCACTGCAGAATCCTTTCTGCAAATGGCGTCTTCCTGAGGGAAATAACACACAATGCAAGACCCAGATACCTCAGGTCCACCACCCCCAACACCTTCTCACCCCTCCCAACCCGAGCACCCTCGGGCACAGACTTGGAATCCCTGAGCCTTTGCCAAGCAAGCTTTATAAACTCCTGCTCTGGGGCAACCCATAAACTAACATCAACTCTTTAGCAAAACTGTTGGGAAACAGAAAGAACACAACCTAGGCTTGCTGTAAAAATTGCTAAATTGTACCATCTATGTGCCCTTTGGCAAATCTGATAGCTGAGTCAAGTGATCCCAGTGCACTAGACCAGGCTTTGTGGGAGAGAATCAAATGGAAGAATCAATTTGAAAGTGGTTTGCAAACTCTAAACAGATATCAGGGCTTTTCCTTTGGTAAATTTCCTTCCTGGATAGAAATTTCCAAGAAGATTGAAGAGAAAGAGCATCACAATTGTAGGGGAGCTTGGTCGTCTTCCTTTGATTTCGGCGGATGAGTGACCACTGGGTGATGGAGGCCAGCGAGCTCCCCAAGCACTGGCCCATCACTGAAGTTCAAGTGTGAACAGCGACCTCCCCACTTCCCATGTCAGAGCCCTCCTGAAAGAGGAGTCCAGTGACACCTCCTCTGGGCCCTCACCTGCACCCCGGAAGGCACGACATGCACAGAAGGGAATCTGTGGGAGACCCTCCTTCACCAGTGTCGTCCTCTCTCTGGCTGCTTGTCAGGCTTCTCTTGGGGGCTTCATGAACTCAAGTTCATGCTGACCTGAGATTCCTTCTGCGTCAGGTAGAGGACAGGACCCAGAGGGAGCAGTGGGGAAGAATGCCTCCCAAATCTAATCTCTTGCCCCCAGTTTCTCTCCCTCCCACTCTATTTTCTGGTCCAGGAAGGGTCTGTTGTGGTTAGTTTGTTTCTAGGTCTCCCCCCTTGCCCGCATTCTGAAGGACTGTGTTGTTCTTTTCACTAGAGCAGGATTGCTATGCAGAGGTGGAGTGCCGGCTGACTTTTTCCTTTGCTTCTTCTTTGTTGTTGTTCAGTCGCTCAATCATGTCTTACTCTTTGTGACTCCATGGACTGCAGCACACCAGGCTTCCCTGTCCTTCATCTCCCAGGCTTTGCTCAAACTCATGTCCAAGGAGTCGATGATGCCATCCAACCATCTCATCCTCTGTCACCCCCTTCTTCTCCTGCCCTCCCTCTTTCCCAGCATCAGGGTCTTTTCCAATGAATGCATCAACTCTTCGAATTAGGTGGCCAAAGGATTGGAGCTTCAGCATCAGTCCTTCCAATGAATATTCAGGGTTGGTTTCCTTTAGAATTGATTGGTTTGATCTCCTTGCAGCCCAAGGGACTCTCAAGAGTCTTCTTTGTACAACAGAAAGTATTACTTAAAAAAAAAAAATTATTCCCTCATTACTCAATGTCTTGGACATCCCAATCAGGTTCTAAAAACCAACAAATTCTTCTTTCCAAATGTTTTACTACTGTAAACCCATGCCTCAGAGTAATAACATCCAGAAAGGAGGATAATAATTACAGCAGTCTCTTCAAGTATTTCGAGTGATTCTCCGTTCTTCTTTGTTCACAGCTTAGCTTAGAGTTGTTTTGGGTAGAAGAATTTAAATGTCAACAGTCTAGCAACTTCGAAATTTCTGCAGCTGCCTACTGCCTTCCAGAAATAAGCCCCCATGAACACTACAGACTCTGTTTTTTTACCCATACCTGTTCCATTACTAGTGTTCTCAAATCAAATGAAAGCTTGGAAACGACTTTGTTGACCACCCATCCCCACTTTACTGCACGATCAGTGAAGCCACGAGGGTGGATGGAGCATCAGACTCGGTGCTGTCAGTGAGGCTGTCAGCTGAGGCATCCATAAGGACCTGATGCCCTGTTTCCCCCTTATTTCCTTTGCTTCTTTAGGAAGACCTTCCTGATGCCCTTGTTGGGCTAAATGACCCTGCTCCACACTACAAAGCTCCCCCTCGCAAAGCATTCTCTGAGTACATACAAAAATTTGCCTCACCTTCTTTAGTGTCTCGGAGAAGGCAATGGCAACCCACTCCAGTACTCTTGCCTGGAAAATCCCAGGGACGGAGGAGCCTGGTGGGCTGCCGTCTATGGGGTCGCACAGAGTCAAACACGACTGAAGCGACTTAGCAGCAGCAGCAGCAGCCTTAGCGTCTGGCACAAAACAGGTGACCCAAAATTCCTGATGGGAAGAGAAGGATTGTGTGTGTGGTGGGGGTGTGGGTGGTGAGACTATGAAGGACACGTTTTTCGTTTGCGTTCATATGTGCCACTCACCGCAGGTGGCACATTGGTGAAGAATCTGCCTGCCAGTGCAGGAGACTTAAGAGAGACAGGTTTGATCCCCGGGTTGGAAAGATCCCCTGGAGAAGGAAATGGCAACCCACTCCAGTATTCTTGCCTAGAAAATTCCATAGACAGAGGAGCCTGGTGGGCTACAATCCATGGAGTCGCAAAGAGTCGGACACCCCTGAGCATACATACAAAAACATCGCAACGTCACCCATGTTCCAAGCCTTCCTCTGAATCTTAGAATTTTCTGATCATTGCATCCTCCGTTTGCAGGTTCAGAGGACCCAGGAACTCCTTAGAGTCATCTCAGCAATGTTCCCAACCCTTCGTTTGATGGATTGCTTCTGCCAACAGCTACAGTAGCCGGCTTGTCGGGTCCACAGCGGAGACAGCAAAATCTCTGGTCACTCACAAAGATGAGTCTTGTTCCATAGGACCTTTTTCAGGTTCAGAAAATAGAAATCACTTAAACTAAGTTAAGTAAAAATGGAGAAAGTCTTACAAGGACAGCAGAGCGTCTCGTAGAGCAGCCCAGACGTGGACGGTCAGGGACCAGAAAGCAGTGGGGGTCGGTGTCCCTGGCTCTCACTCTGCTTCTCTCTGTGCCCCTGGCTGGTCTGCTCTGCTTCTCAGGCCACGTGATCGGGAGATGCTCTTGCCAAGACCTCTCACCTTTACACAGTCTCTGTATTTCGCTTGGCTGTGTCAGGCCTCAGTTGCAACTTGTGGAATCTTCGTTTTGTTATATGGGATCGGTCACTGTGGCGTACAGACCCTGGTTGTGGCAGGGGGGTTTAGTTCTTCCCCAGCATGTGGGATCTTAGTTCTGTGACCAGGGGTCGAACCCGAGTCCCCTGCATTGGATGGCGGATTCTTCATGACTGGACCACCCTATATAGGAAAGTCTGTACAGACTCTCTTCTCTTAGACCAAGCCTGAAGTGTTCACCAGCTCTTGTCCTGGTGATTTCGGACACCCGCAGCACTAAAGTGTAGTTTGCAGTAAGCAGCAGTGAGCAGCGGTAGCTAGAAGCAAGGTCTTAGTTTCCCAGATCGAGAGTCCTAACCTCTAGACCACGGGGGCAAGAAGTTAGGGCTAGAGTCCTTAGTTCTTGCTTGCCTACTCAGGAATGAATTCAGGCAAGGGGACAGAAGGTAAAGAGTCAAGTAAGAAGTTTATTGAGAAGAAAAGTACGAGCGGAAAGGCACGTGGGCGAGCTCAGAGAGAGAGAATCACGTCTTTGGGAAGTTTAAATCCTTTATAAGGGTGCAGTTTTACGGGTCTTTTTCTTCCCTCAGGCCACTCGTCTTGCTTTGTCCCCACCCTGGTTAATTTGTCTCAGAACCCTCCCCTTGGATGTGCATGCACCCCTCAGCCAAGATGGAGCTTGAAGTGAAGGTTGCTGGGAAGAGCGAGACTCACCATAGCCTGGCATTATCCCTTGACTTTGGGCCCACATGGAGTCTTTCTGCACGTGTGTAGTGTCACCCCTGTCATGAAAAGGGGAGAAGGGGAGAGCCCTTAATCCTTTCCTCAGTTTTTCGTTTTTTCCCTTTTCATCCTTGCCATGATTATTACCTTGAGATGTTTACGAGAGACAAGGACTGGCTATTTGTAAACAGGAGGCTGATTGTAAATTCCTCAGCTGGGGCCGACCTACCTTTTCTCTCAGGAAATGCAAACAGGAGGCTAGTCGTAAATGTCCAGCCTGGAGCCTATCTATCTCTTATCTCACTGGGAGGCCCAGTTCTGCTCAGCACTTCCTCTCCTGTAATTCACTGTGACCAAAGCAGTTACAAAGCTCAAGAATCTCTAACAAGATAGAAATAATAACAGTTTTGTCAGCTGGTATTTGTGGTCTGTGGGTCTTGTGACTGGGCCTCTCTTGCCTAGCTAAAGGAGGTTCACTCTAGGCCTTAAATTCCCAGGATCTCTGAGTAAATTCAAATCAGCCCATTAATTAGTACCAAAAACTAACCCAGGAAGCCCAGTGTTACCATGTTTATATAACGTCCTTTTGGAAATTCTGACCAATGCATTAAAACGTTAAGTAGAAGGAACAGACACAAAAATCATATTATGTATAAATTTAGTATATAACAAAGGAGGCTTCATGTGGAGATAGGAAGATTTATTTAATACATTGTTAAGGAATTCCTAATTAGCAATTCAGAAAGATATCTCTGGCCCTGATCTCTCTCCATACACCAGATACTAATTTAATTCCATCTACATTCAAGAGTTACACACTTAACAACAAGCTATTGGAGAGAGAAAATCCAGAAGAAAATAGAAGTGAATATTTACCAAATCTCGGTATGAAGAAAAGCTGTCTAAGTGTAAATTTTCCAGGAAAAAAAAATACAACTGCAAGCTTTTTAAAAATTAAAATTGACCATGGTAAATCAGAAATAAAATCATACAGCAGAACTTGAATAACACAGTCAACAGCAGAGTGGAAAAAGGATTGCAGCAAGCAAAATAGGAGTAAATATCTTTAACCTGTAAATACATTATACAAATTGATAGGAAAAATGCTTAAAATCCTGTAGTTTAGTATACAAAGGATGTGAGCTGACAACCCACACAAAAGAGGAAATAAACCTAGTAAAGAGGCATTAGGAAATGTGCAGTCTCACAAGTCAAATTTAAAATAAAGAATAAGGTCCCGTTTTCACCCATTTCCATCTTTTTTTCTTTTTTAATGGAAATACCCAAAGTTAATGAGAAGGTAGAAAAACCAATGCCATTTATACAAGGCTGGCAGAATGATCAATTAATACAGACACATAGGAAAATAACTGGGAGAAACTTACCCCTTGACCCACTATTTCTACTTCCTTGAGTCCATATCCAAAATAAGAACAAATATATTCATTGTAGTGATATTGATAAAGAAGAAGAGTTTAAAACCAACTTAAGGTTCAAAGCTGGTAGAAGTGTTAGCAAATTATGGCTTATTCTATCACACACACATTTAATGAGCACTTACTATCAGCCAGGGTCTGCACAGGAGCTGAAGAAACAGATGGACCAGGCAAATTCTCAGTAATGGGGCATATTACATGAGGTAGAGGGGAGAAAAGGCAGGGAGTAGACAGTTATTGAGGAACTGCTATGTGTTTGGTATTTTACATATATTACTCTGAGGTCCTGAGCCACATAGTGTGAGAGTAGAGACGGGTCATACAGCCCCACTCATACAGAGCCCGCCTGTGTTTCATTCTTTCTCTCTCCCATCTCTCGTCTTCCCTGCTTGCCTCTCAGATTAGCCCTAGAAACGATAGTGGGTGACAAGTTTTGGCTGGAAGAAGGGGATTTAGCTTCTGGGCTCCATGCCAATTAAATCTCCAATGCCCTGCAGAGCAGAAATTCTGGAGCTACTACCAGCTAAGAATTCCGATGATTTTTCCTCTTAGCATCCCAAAGAATTGCTGTCTTGTATCTCAAACTCGCCAGATTATTCTGCCAATAAATGTTGCTTTTTGATAGAATCCCATCTCCTGTAAGCCGGTTGGGACTATAAATAGAAATTTTCACATAAAAAAAAACATGCAAGCAAACAGACAAAAACCTTTAATTGCTTTCCAATACCTAATATTAAATTTAGACACTGATTTTTCCATAGCCTCCATAACCCACTTTCTCAGCACCTGTTTTCTCTAAAATGTCATCTCCATTCCATCACATTCCATTCAACAAGCCACTTTGCAGGCAGTGACTCAATTTTGGACTTGAAGATATAAGACAACACAGTAATAGAATCAGACATGCAAATTTAACAGTAAATCATGAAAGAAATGCAAATGATGTGAAAAGTTAACTGGGTTATCACCCAAGACACAAACAGGGTAATCTCTGTAACGTGTGTAAGTTGCTACATATGTAATGATCATTAAGAATGTAACAGGATATCTGGTACTAACCATTAAACTTAGTTTCAAACTGGTGACACATATGCTAATGAAATGACTTCACAGCTCCCTGGTCCCCTGCCTGAGGGACAACAATGGGCTACTGACCACAGGTCAAGGGAAAATTCAACCCAAGGAACTTTTAAAAGGAAACAGAATTTGGGAAGAGATGGTAGAATCTAGGGAGGATGTGGGAGATGTTCCAAAACCCAAGAGAACAAGTGGTGCCTGGTCGCCCACCTGCCTCTTTCTTTCCCGGAGCCCCCCACCTCCCAACCCAGGAGAGCTGCAAACAACAAACTAGAAGGAGGGAAAGGGGCTGAGGATGAAAAGGGGGTAAAGAAGCTCCAACTTAGAAAAAGAGACCTGGGCTAGGAGGCAGCCACCCAGTGGATCAAAGGCAGACGCTGAAAAGTAGCTACAACAGAAGTGCCTTGGCCTGAGCATCCAGGTGCAGGAAGGGCAGGGTGGAACGCAAAAGGCTGAGGTTTTGGAGTAGGGTCTAAATGGATCTTTGTGGCAGAGGAGAAAGAGACATGTCTTGTTCCCTGGGGCTTTCAGTAAGGGTGTCCTGGGTGCCAGATTTATCTCAGCAGGAGATTGTGGGCATTGGAGAGGGGTGTGGTCAACCCAGGCTAACAACTCCCGCAAGGGCGTTCTTTCCTCCCAATTCTCTCTCTCCAGCCAGACCAGCCCCCATGCCCCCTCAACCCGAGTCACAGCCTCCCATCACCCAGAACCAGGTCAGACCCACTGGGGACACGGGGGCTAAGAGTATCCCCCGGGCCACATTAGAATCTGATTGACATTCTGCCCGGCTTGGAGAGTAACATGTGGGTGGAGAGTCAAAGGAACTGTCATTAGAATATCTTCTTTGTGATGTGTCATGCGGGGCAGGGTCGGGGGGGAGTGGAAGGTGGCCGGCTATCAAAGCCAGGTCATTCACTGATGAGCGTTCTTAAGATGGAAGGAGTATGTTAAACTCAGCTTAACTCTTTTTGTTGTTGTTGTACTGGGTCTTTGTAGCTGCGCTCAGGCTTTCTCTAGTTGCGGCGAGCCCGGGCTACTCTTTGTTGAGGTGTGCAGGCTTCTCATTGTGGTGGCTTTTTTCTCATTGCAGAGAGCAGACTCTAGGAGCATGGGCTCTGGGGGTTGTGGCACATGGGCTCCGGGGGTTGTGGCACATGGGCTGGGAGTTGTGGTGCATGGACTTAGTTGCTCTGTGGCATTTGGAATCTTCCTGGACCAGGGATTGAACCCGTGTCCCGTGCATTCTCAGATGGATTCTATGCCACCAGGGAAGTCCCTGCAGCTTAACTTTTTACGTGGCTGAAGAATGTTCAATTCTGCCTTAACTATTTAAAGGCAGAGGCATCTGGGAGTGCCTACGGAAGGGGGGCATTTTAACTTAGTTGACAAAAGCTTGGGTTCTGGAGCAGAGACAATCTGGATTCTAATGTCCATTCCACCTCTTACTGATTGCATCACTTTGGGCTCCATGTGCTTCAGTTTCCTCATTTGTAATTGAAGCTAATGCTGGTGCTGTCTCACGAGGTTGTGGTGAGGATTAACTGAGTTGTAACGAACGCAGTGGGCAGTGCTTTGTTGTTGTGTAGTCGCTAAAGTTTTGGCCAGCTTTTAAAGCAGAGTGAGTGCTCACCCACAACGAACAAGCGTTCTCTCTTCTCAAGGCTGGCCGGGTCTTCTCCCCGTGTTGATTAGGAAAATGTAGATCTAGAACTAGTTAAACCAGCATCTCATTTCGTTGCTAAGCAACCAGCTCAGAGTTCTGCAAAAAGCACATCGTGGTGTGCAGTGACCCCCTAGCAATCGATCCCCACGCAGGCTGTTGCTAAGCATGGTTTTGTGTTTCCCAAAGCTCATTTCAGACGTGGAGGAGGAGTGAGGCATGCACACACCACACAGTTCTTGAGCGTGAGCAAAACCAGCCTTTCCAGCTGGAGGGGCTCACAATGGGCAAAGAAAATAAAAAAGAAAACAGGACTTCGCTGATGGTCCAGTGGTTCAGAATCTGCCTTCCAATGCAGAGAATGCGGGTTTGATCCCTGGTGGGGGGAATGAGATACCACATGTCTCAGGGCAACTAAGCCCATGCGCTAGAATTAGAGAAAGCCTTTGCACTGTAATGAAGACACTACATAGTCAAAATTAAAATAAATACATAAGAAATAAAATTTAAAATTCAGTTTAAAAATAAGAGTAAGTGGTGGTGTGTGCTTGTACCCACCTGCAGGAGTGAGAGAAGTCACCCGTATGATTTCCCCTTCTCTGGGGTGAGAGAGATTGTCATATGTCTTCAGGGTGCTATTCTCTGCAGAATAGGGGCTGTTTGTCCTTTTTCCCTTGGGGTCTGGGGTTGCATGACCTGCGTACGAACCTGGATGTGTGGTTCCTAGTTGAGAAGGGGCAGGGCTGGAAGCATCTACCGCCATGCACATGCCTCCCCTCAGGGAAGTCAGGGGTCGGGGCACTGAATCCAGGGGACCTGTTCTCCCTCATCCATTCATCCACTCATGCATCTGTATCCTTAAATAGGTATTGAGTGCTGAGTGCTCAAGATTTGCTAGGCACTGGGAATAAAGCCTAAAGCAGGACAGTTACTCTCCATCTTGTCCTGATACTTAGTAAAAAAAAAACAAAACACACTTGAGCTAGTTTATCAGAGTATTTATTGAAATATACTAGGTTGCTTACAGAACCTCCCCAACAGTCAGGGAAGTGGGGCTAGTGGCTACACAGCTAGGCACGTTGCCAGGAACACAGTTCTCGATGGCTCTTGCAGTTGGGCTTGGGCCTGAGCCAAGCCACTGTCCCAGGTTGGGACCCTTTGGCCAGGACCTCAGCCCTGCTGCCTCTGAGAACTCACTTCTTGCCACTGTCACACAATGACTCTGCCTGGCCTCCTTCACTGAAGTCTGGCATGGATGCAAGTGATGAGTGGAGCCTGGGTTGCATATCTGAGCCCTGGCTGCAAGGGAGGCTGGGAAATACATTTCTGGCCTTCTCATACAAGGTGAGAAATTCTCCAAACATGAGAAGGGTATTCCAAAGGTGCTGGGATCCTGGGATCTCAGGTCAGCCACAGAGCTTTCAGATATGCATTGTCTCTGCCCTCTTAACCTTTACAGTCTACTGGAGGATTCAGGCAAAAAAGTCAGCGAGGACAGCCTGTGTGACCAGTAAGTGTTGTGCCAGGTGGGGTTAAGCTGTGAGAGACACCCAGAGGGATCCCTACCCAGATGACGGGGTCAGGAAGGGTGACCCAGGGCAAGTGATACCAGGCTGATCCTGAAGGATGAGTGTGAGCCTGTCAGCAAAGATGAAGAGAACCCACCCGATTCCAGGTGTGACAGGTGCCAGAGGTGAGTCACTAAGGAGTTCAAGGAAGGAGAGATGTTCTGGGCTGCTGGAGGGAGGGTGTGGCTGATATAGGCTAAAGTACTAGAAACACTGCTGTAAATAATATGCTCTGTCGCTGCTTTTTGCATTTTCAGTGTTGGACTAATACATCCTATATGCTAAGTCGCTTCAGTCGTGTCAACTTCTTGTGACTCCATGGACTGTAGCCTGCCAGGCTCCTCTGTCCATGAGATTCTCCAAGAATACTGGAGTGGGTTGCCATTTCCTCCTCTGGGAAATCTTCCCCACCCACGAATTGAACCCGCATCTCTTTACGTCTCCTGCATTGGCAGGTGAGTTCTTTACCACTAGCGCCACCTGGGAAGCCTGACTTCCCACAGTAAAAAAGGAGCAGCTTTCCCATCCTTCCTCTTATTCCAATATTGTGCATTGTAACTGTGGTTAGATCACAATCAGTATTTATATTTAACGATGTAAATGCTATTCATAGCTGAGCATGTAGTGTTCCACTGTGGTTTTTCCTTTTCTGCACGTGTCTTTGTTTCATATTACACAACTGTTGCTTTCTTCCCTTTGCTCAGTTTTCTGCCTACTCACCAGTTGATTATTCATCCTTAGACTCTCCACCAGCAGTGTTAATCTGCTCTCAATTCATTCAGTCACAGTGAGGGTGCCTAGCTGTTTCCCTTGTCTTCACACAAGCATCTTGTTCCCTCCGCTTACTGACATCTTTGCCTGTTGAGACCTGAAGATGCAAGTCTGGGTGTGTGGCAAAGGAGGTGGTGGATCCCAGTGCCCTGGCCCTGACTCCTGAGGGTCAGAGGCCTTCCAAGGAACCCCAGGTTTCCCACAGTGATACGGAGCCATGGAGGCTGTTCATGAAGTCAGCCCACTCTCCTGGTACCCAGATGTCTGCTCAGCATACCCAAGGGGACTCTGTCCTCTTTTCTCCGTGTTTTTGGAACACCACCCCAAACCACAGTGAAGTCTCCCAAGCGCTTTAAGGCTCATCCAGCTCTGACACTATCACTGGCTGAACTGGTCTAAAGCCACATCCTATGACCCGGGCTGGGTTCGAAGAGGGATGGGACCAACTGGCAGACAATGTGGGTTCTTTTTCTGGACCTTTTGGTTGCAACCAGAAGTCCCTCTGCTTCTCCAGGTCTCTTTCTTCACATGTGCAATGGGTTTATGGACCTTCCCTGTCAACCTACAGAGTTGTGAGGAAGGTTACATGAGCTGGCAGGTGTGAACGTGCTTGTCAAGTAGTAAAGGTGGGCACATAAGTGGCTGCATGAATGAGAGTGAGAGCCAGGCCCAAGAAAAGGGGAAGCAAGAGCTGTTGGCCTCGACATTTCTTACTACTCACCTTCTGGGCCCTTCCATATCAATGCCCATATATGTAGTCTGACACCAGAAGAGAAGCTGGGTGTGTAAATGGCTGATCACATTAGCGTATATTGATTTAGTGTTCTACTTCCCTGAGGCATTTTAATTGAGTGGAAGAAGGGAAACACAAAGGAAGGGATTGATAATGTAGAGACACAGGTATCTGAGACCTGAGTATTTAATAGGAGTATAGAGCAGGAGGTCTCCCTTACACCTTGCAGGTGGCCTCACCTGGTCCAAGGAGTCCAGCATCAGAAAAGGGGAGTGGGCGGAGCTCTAGAGCCTCAGCCTAATGCCACGCCCCTTTCTCAGAGAATGGGAAGCAAAGTTTGGTGGAAACCTGGAACAGTGAGCAAATGAGTCATTAAGGGATCCTGTCTGTGTCTAAATAGCCTGCCAAGTGAGGAAAACCCATGAATGAAATGTTAACACCACTACAGCCTTTTCTGGAAAGCTGTCCACCCGCCCCAGGCTTCCAAGACTGCCCAGCTGCTGCTGCTGCTAAGTCGCTTCAGTAGTGTCCTACACTGTGCGACCCCATAGACGGCAGCCCACCAGGCTCCTCTGTCCCTGGGATTCTCCAGGCAAGAATACTGGAGCGGATTGCCATTTCCTTCTCCAAGGCGCGAAAGTGAAGTCGCTCAGTTGAGTCTTCGCGACCCCTGGGATTTTCCAGGCAAGAGTATTGGAGTAGGTTGCCATTTTCCTTCGCCAGGCAAGACTGCCCAGAGTGGAGAAATGACTACCTCAGAACTGGAGAGAGGCAGAAATGTCTCTGCCCTTCTCTGGCCCTCCCTGTCTCTCACTGTCATTGTCTGAGCACCTCCCCCCACTTCCTTTCTGACTCTTTTTTAAGGCGAGCCCAGGGCCTCCACTCACACCCACCCACTCCTGCCAGGTTCACCGGAGCTGCCAGCCCTAGGGACAGCAGTTATAGCCCGTGGAGGATGTGACGGTGACCTTGGAGAATCACAAGACCTGGGAAAATGCAGCTGGCCCTCCCTACAAAAGTTGGTTTTCCAGACCTCTCCTCAGGACTTTATTAGATCTTTTGAAGGCAGGAGCCAAATAAGAGCATATTTTTTTTTAGGCATGCGGGGTCACCCTGAGTGTGACTCCACTTGAGTCCCAATCCAGTGCCTCTTGCACTCACGCCCTGCCCCGGGAGGAGGCTGGCGACCAGGGCCTGCCACTGATGTGGCGGTGCCCGCCTTCCAGCACCTGCTGCTCCACAACCGGAACAACCCCTTCCACCCAGGCAGCCTTCTCCTCCTCCCAGAGGGCATTCTCCTCCTCCCAGAGGGTCTTCTTATCCTCCCAGAGGACCTTCTCCTCCTCCAGAAGGGCTCTCTCCTCCACCCACAGGGCCTTTTCTTCCTCCCACAAGGCCTTGTCCTCCTGAAGGAGGTTCCGGTCTCTTTCCCACAAGGCGTTGTCCTCCTTCCAGAAGGCCCTGTCTTCCTTCCAGAAGATTCGGTACTTTTTCCAAAAGGCCTTCTCTTCTTCCCGGAAAGATTTTTCCATTTCCCAGAAGGCTTTTTCCTCTTTCCAGAAGGTTTTCTCCTCTTCCCAGAAAGGCCTATCCTCTTCCCAAAAGCCCAAGATCTCACCGCGGAAGGCACGCATCTTGCTCCGGAAATTCCACATCTCTTCCCGGAAGTCTTCGATCTTCTCCCGGAAGTGTCTCATCTCCTCGCGGAAGGCCTTTTCTTCCTGGAGCTTGTGGATTAGTTTTTTTTGGCGAATGCTGGAGGAGGAGACCACCAGCGAGCGGAAGCAGGCAAGCCCCATCCATTTTCTCACCTTGAAGGGAAACATAGTCCCAGTTGGCCCGGATGGCGGGGTGGCTGTGATGGAGGACAGGGCCACTGGCCAGGATCAGGTCAGCTGGTCCAACCCTGTGGGGGGACGGGAAAGAACACACCCTTGAATATAGCATCCCAGAGGGCAAGCCTTGGAGTCTGTGTAGCACTACTGAGATTTTTTTTTAAAAATCTTACATCTTTTTTACATTTACATGTATCTATTCTTTTGCAAATTCTTTTCTCATTTAGGTTATTACAGAATATTGAGCAGAGTTCCCTATCCTACACAGTAGGTTCTTATTGGTTATCTATATTATATAATAGCAGTGTGTACATGTCAATCCATCGCTCCCCCCAGCCCTTACCCCATGGTAATCATAAGTTGGTTCTCTAAGTCTGTAAGTCTGTTTCTCTTTTGTAAATAAGTTCATTTTATCTTTCTTTTTAAGGTTCCACATATAAATTATATCATATAATATTTGTCTTTCTCTGATTTACTTCAATTGGTATGATAATCTCTGGGGGCATCCATGTTGCTGCAAATAGCATTATTTCATCCTCTTTTATGACTGAGTAATGTTCCATTGTATATATCTACCAGTTCCGCTTTATCCATTCTTCTGTTAATGGATATTTAGGTTGCTTCCATGTGCTGTTGTTGTAAGCAGTACTGCAGTGATACTGCCAGGATACAATGGGGTGCTCGTATCCTTTCGAACTATGTTTTCCTCCGGATATATGCCTAGGAATGGGATTGCTGGATCATGTGCTAGCTCTGTTTTCAGTTTCTTAAGGAACCTTCATTTTGTTCTTCATAATGGCCGTACCAGTTTGCATTCCCACCAACAGGGTAGGTGGGTCCATTATTGGGAAATTTTAACCATTGTTCTCTTTATCCTCCTGCTTGTGTTTTTGAGGGACAAGCTTTGGTAGAGAAAGATGCTGGATGATCATGGCTTTGGGCTAAAGAGGTGGTCAGTACATTCAAAGCTCAAGGCCACTGAAATAACAGGCCAACAAGGTCAGTGGTTCTCAACTAGGATGTCAGGGCACACAAGTGTGATATGCTAAATTAAGACATATGACAGTTTTTGTTTTGCTTTTAAATAATCAAGTGCCACAGCCACATAGTGATTTATTTGTGTTGCATCAACCAGAATATATCTGAGGTTTTGGCTCTCTCACTGGGGAGTTGCTCATAACCTTCTGATGGGTGTGCTCAAAGCAGGGGGCCACACATGTGCATGTCCTCTGTTACAAGCCATGTGGGAAACAGAAGATGAAACCCTTGGACCTACAGGAGTCAGTTTAGTAGGAGGGTCTATTTTGGGAACATAAGTTTGAAACCAAGATGTGAAAGAGGACACAGTGTTTTCTAGGATGTGGGAAAGAGGAACTGTTAACACGGTAGCCAGTGATAGTGAACAATAATGACACAATATGACCCAGTAGGTTCGCTCCCAGATATGTGCCCTGAGGCAACATATGAACTATGTCCAGGTTATGTGCACAGGAATGTTCAAGCAGTTCTGTTCACAGGGCCCGACAATGTAAGCAATCCAGTGACCATAGCAATAACATGAAGTTCAAATGTAGTGGTCTGTTCGTGCAATGGAGAGCATAGCTACATGCAACCATGTAGATGAACCTTGTAAACAGAATGCTGAAAGAAAGAAGCTGGTTCAAAGACTTTGAAGGAAAACTTTTCAAACAGGCAAAATTAAATTCTGTTGTTTAGGGCAATATTCTTAGGGGATAATACAAAAGAGACAGGCAAGGGAGTAAATCCCATTAAATCAAGATGGTAATTATATAGGAGGTTGGGATTAACATATACACACCATTATGTGTAAAACTGGAGAAGGGAATGGCAATCCACTCCAGTATTCTTGCCTGGAGAATCCCATGGACAGAGGTGCCTGGAGGGCTATACAGTCCATAGTGTTGCAAAGAGTCGGGCATGACTGAACAACTAACACACATTCATAAAATAGATAACCAACAGAGACTGAGACTGTATAGCACAAGGCACTCTACTCAATATTCTGTAATAACCTATATGGGAAAAGAATCTGAAAAAGAATAGAGATACGTGTGTGTATAACTGAATCACTTTGCTGTACACTTGAACCTACCACATCAACTCCAATATAAAATAAAAATTTAAAAAGATAGTAATTACTTGTGTGTGAGGGAGGGGTTGGGGAGGTAGGATACTAGGGGTCGTGATTGGGTGGGTATATGAGCTGGCTTCTGAGGGGCTAGTAGTCATATTCCATTTCTTTATTTGGTGGCACTGGCATGTGTATTCATTATTTTTTTTTAAAGTGCTAAGTTGTCTATGGATATTTTATATACTCTAGTAAATGTACTGTATTTCACAGTGAAATAAAAGCTTGGGAGGGAGGAATAAATAAAGATAGCGGGGAGGAAAGAAGGAAGGAAGGAATGAGGGAGGAGGGGAGGAGATGTCCACATACTGCCTTTATCTGATGTATCAGGTATCAGAACCCTCCACAAAAATCCCGGTAACAAAGGTGGGCTGAGAGATGAGGAAAAGGTCTGAATGTGAGACAGCAGTTAGAGTGCAGGGAAGACAAGGGTTTGGATTTCGACGTCGAGCTTTCTGGAAGCATCCTCCAGGGTCTGGCCTCACACAGTGGGCCTTGCCAAGCACCACAACACCATGGAGCATCGTGAGTCCTTTCAGGAGATTTACAGACTTTCTCCCTCTTTTTCTAGTTTCTGACTCAAGAGCAGGGAGTGAGGGAGAAGGAAAGAACACATAGCCAGCGTGTGTGTGTGTGTGTGTGTGTGTGTGTGTGTGTGTGTGTGTGAGAGAGAGAGAGAGAGAGAGAGAGAGAGAGAGAGAGGGAGAGGGAGAGAGGGAGAGATGACATTTGTATCCAGCATTGGACTGATGGCAAAAATATTTAGCAATTTTGTCACTAATTTTAAATGAAATCTTCCCTCCTCGTGCAACCCTACAGCTAAAGGAAAATATAGATACCCACAAGAAGAAGCAAATGTAGAAACATTGGACGTCATCACTGAAGACAATAATCTAGGTTTCAAAAGACAATGAAGCAAAGTTTACAAAAGTCTTTTCTGTGTGGGACCTGTCTGTCCCCAGTGAGTCCCCTGCACAATAAACATTTGTGCAGGCGTCTCTGTCTGTCTTCTGCGGCATTTCCTGTACATCTCCCAGTGCAGACAGTGACCACCTTCCAAATGACATTAGAATTTTATTTCTTATGCCATAAGCAGTGTTTGCACAAGCTAGAGAATTCACTTGAAACAATTTAATAAATTCCTCTTTCCTTTATGCCATAGATACCAATAAACATCCAGTGCTACATTTCACCCCGTCCATGTGATCCCCAGCTGTTATTTGTGGCTCTTTCTGGCCTCACACTTTCTGCAGGTCTAACATCAGTCATTGCTTTTAGTTGGCTCTACTTTTACGGCTGGTCTCCTCAAAGAAACCGAGCGTGTCTCCCTTAATGAAGAGAGAACGCAAAGCTGAGTGGAGAAGTCAACTCAGGGGAGCTGGCCCAGCCCACGGAGTCCCTTGAGAATAGAGCAAGCTACATACTGAAGGTCAGCGAGCACTGAGGGCCCACTGAACACAGTTTTCTCCTGAATCTAACTCCCCATGTGGGGAGCAGCAGGGGAAATCTGCTTATGACATTCACTGAGCAAGTGTTTTGTAGAAATGTACATAAGAAAAGTATTCAGGGGCACCTCTTGTTCTCAGAAGCATTATCGAGAAAACAGAGGTCCGTCAACTGGAACTCCCCTCCAGCTCACTCTCTTGGCGTCCACCTCCATCTTGAATGCCCTCTGGGCTCCCAGGCAAGGCTAGGCTTTCCCCCATCTCCTCCCAATTGCATGATGACCTTAGTTTCATCAGTGATCCCTCAACTCACGAGCTGTCCACATCTTGCCCTCTGCTCAATCTGACCTCTCAGCACACAAACACATGCTCAGATCTACTGCTGCTGCTAAGTCGCTTCAGTCGTGTCCGACTCTGTGCGACCCCATAGATGGCAGCCCACCAGGCTCCTCCGTCCATGGGATTTTCCAGGCAAGAGTACTGGAGTGGGGTGCCATTGCCTTCTCCCTGTCTATTGCTAGTTCTCTGATGCTGGGAGCCAGCATGGGGAATCCCGCCCATGGCAAAGGTCATGAAGAAGAGGCCTGACGTACAAAGGCGAGATCAGGCCTCGAGGGGCCCCCCTTATCAAACATCTACCCCAAAACCAAAATCTGTCTGTTTTACTATTTCATGACTTTCACCGACTCCTCAGACATTAATAGGGGGCTATCCCCGACCACCTTTCTCTAGAGAAAGTCAACTTAGGGCTATAGCTAAAAAGTCTCCTGGACATGAGAAAAATATTTCAAATCAAACCCCCTCTGTTAACATTCTAGCTTGCTTGGCAGATATATCCAGACTCTTACAGCTACACATATAATTATTTACAGCCTCCCAACTGTGAGAGACACAAAAAGCCTAAGACATAGAGCCTTTTAAAAAGTTAAAAATTATTAGAGTAGTGCTGGTGTAAGATTTCATTATTGGGCCAATGCTTGTTACAAAGTTCCCATATCTCTTATCCACTGTGCACTTGAGAGTACATTAGTTAACATAGTTGAAATGTAAAAAAAACAAGTGTAGCCTTAAAATTAACCACATCAGACTTTTGAGCTAATTGGTTCTTTCTTGTAACTCACTACACCTTTACTCTGTGAAAAATATAACTCTGTTTAACATTTTCTGAGGCTGACATAGATTAAAAATATATATATATATTTTAAATTAAAAAAAATAAGTTTTCTGATTGAACAACCTTTATCAAAAGAGGGCCATGAAATGTTCACAGGCCTTCAAGGCCAAAAGATAATATACACAATATTATTTATGAAAAAGGTATACAAAAAAAATCCTGGTTTTGATAAAGAGAAAACAGATGTAATGTTTAGGCTGACTCTATATGACTTTACATCTTTCATTTCCCTCTATAGACAAATAAAGATATAAAAGACCCTTTTAAAAATAAAAATAACGGGCCTCGCTCACCAAAACAGCTTGGTCACCCCATGTTTCTTTCTTTCTTTTTTTTTTTTTCTCTCTTTCTTACTCTCTTTTTCAGGCTGATCCCTTAAAACATAGAGGCTCCCTACGTTGACTTATCTGCCCAGGTTTCTAAGATCTAAACAAAAAGACGTTCTGCGTCTTCACTCCCTTGAGAGACAAAAAAGACACCTGTGGCCTCCATAAACAAGACAAACTCCTTGTCTCAGAGTTGTATTGGTTTTCTATATAAACCAAAAAATATCAGCCTCTTTCTCTCCTCTATTTTCTTATCTACAATATTCTTTCCTTATCTCTCTAAATCATCCGCCAACGCCATTTTTCCTTCAGGTTCCCCTAAATCCTGTGGGGGCTAAACCCCGACACTCTCTAAAGTCTTCTTAAAAGAGCAGTTGACAACAGCCATCCCCATTCCTATGTGGCATCTGCACCACCATGCTTCAGCAATCTTGTGCCCCCTAAGTTCACAAAAATGCTGTCTCTTCAGATCACCAGTGATCCACTGGTTGTTCAGTCCTTACCTTTCTGACCTCTTGGCAGCACTGGACGTGAATCCTTTTTGAAACTCCTTCACCCTTGACGTCTATAACGCCAGGCCATTATGTTCTCCTCCCATGTCCCTGATGGTTCTAGTCTCTTTGTGGACTCCTTTTCCCAACAGGATATATTTTATCCATTTCAAGCAGAACCTGCCTCATAGGGCTCTTGTGGGGAATAAATTGGTATGTTGAGAGCCAAGTACAGTGCCTGACACAAGCAAGTCCTCAATACATAGGAAATAAGGATGACTATAGCTACTATTTTGTATCATTTTCAATCTTCTCACGGTGCATGCCAGGACAGTCGTGATCCACCCCTACAAACATTTTAGCCTTACCTCTCAGCCATCTCCCCTAACACCTGTGCTCTGGTCACTGGGAATTCCTCAAACGCTGAGTTTTCCCCACTTCTATGCCATGCTGTTCTCTCCCCCTGGATAGTCTTGCCCAAATCCAATTCCCTTCGTTCAGCTAACACTTCAAGACTCAAGGAGTCTCCTCTCTTAGGCAGCTTCTCCTGAAACCCAATACTCCTCCACCAAGTTCAGACTGAGCAAACGTCCTCCCTACCCACCCCACCCCCGCCTCGCCTGCCTCCTTCCTGCTAGGAACACATCATCTCCCATCTGTCTGTGCTGCGTTTAGCGCAACGTCTGGTACATAATAGATGTTCACTAAACATCAGCTGACTGAATGGCAGTCTTTCTGGGTTAGAATGTTGGAAAAAATTTATTGCCAAAGTTTTCGTTATTACCACTTCAATTATCTTTGAGAAAGAGATAAAATAAGTACCATGTCAAATACATAGATTGCCCATTTAGATATAAAGTACAATATAAAACTGTAAATGTGTGTCTATATGAGTATAAAAACATGAGTCAAAGACACATCTCTAATCTTCAATCTTATAAGTCAACACTAGGAACTTATTTCGCTATGTTTAGAACTAACCCTACCCAATCTAAAGCCAACAGTTACTTACTGCTTAGCTGTTTCCCAACTGGGCAAGTTCTGCAGCCCTCAGAGGGCAGGCAATCATTGTCACATCAGATCTCTAGTGATGTCACTTTGACAGGCTCCCCTAACACTGTTTGCAAAGACCCCTCTGTTCCCTCTCAGTCCTGACTCACAGGGTCAAGAGGGCCCAGATAGGACCCCAAAGGAGAGACTCTAAAGAGTGAGGAAGAACCTGGAAAGACTTCATCTTCCATTTTTTACTTCATCAATAGGCTGGCACTGTTGATGACTTGCAAATGATTGTTACCTCACATTCTACCTGGATCGTGTCCAGGAGCAGTCTTCCAGGGAATAACATTCAGTGGAGTGGGGAGAGGGTTGAATGTAATGAACCATTTCTTTTGCTGCTTTCAGGATTCCCTCTTTTTCTCTCTCTTTTGACAGTTTGACTGCGATGTGTCAAAATGTGGGCCTCTTTGGGTTTGTACTGCTTCAAGTTTGTGGAGCTTCTTAGATGTAGAGATTTGATGCAGATTTTCCTCACATTTGAGAAGTTTATGGCTATTTCTTCAAATAACCTTTCTTCCTCTTTCTTTCTCTCCTCCTAAGATTCCTATCATACATATGTATCCGTATCATATGTAGCTTGATGGTGCCCCACCAATCTCTGAGGCTCTGTTCATTTTTCTTCACTCTTTTGCCCTTCTGTTGCTTAGGCTGGATCATCTTAATTGACCTGTCTTCAAGTTCACTGATTCTTCCTTCTGCCAGTTCAAATCTGCTGGGAGCCCCTCTGTTTTGCATTTTTAAGGCCAGAATTTCTATTTGGTTCTTTTTTAAAAAATAAATTTTCTTTATTGATACATCATTCTCATGCTTACCTTTAATTCTTTAGGCATGGTCTCTTTTAGTCCTTTGATTACATTTATAACAGCTGTTTCATGTCTTGGTCTAGTAAGCTAACATTTGCACTTCCTCAGAGACAGTTTTTAACCAAAAAGAAAATAACTCAGAATCATAGTTTCTATTGACTCCCTTTACCCCCTGGGTATGAGCCATTCTTTCTTGTTTCTTTGCATGTCATGACAGTTTTTGTTAAAAAGTGAACATTTAAAATAATATAATCTTAAATATTATAATGTGATAAGTCTGGAAATGAGATTTCCCCCTCATCAAGTTTGTTGTGTTTTTGTTATTATTACTATTTGTTTAGTTAATTTTTCCTGGACTAATTCTATAAAGTCTGTATTTTTTGTTGCCTATGGCCACTGAAGTCTGCTTGATGCTTAGTGGTGAGCGAATAATTGAACTAAGAACTCTTCTTGAACTGATTAGTCTCCCTCCCTTTATGTGTGTGTGTGTGTTTGCAAGTGCTTGCATGTGTTGGGACATGCCTTCAGTGCTCACGCAGGCTGTTTACAATCCTTGCCTTAGCTTTCACTACCTGCTTATGTAGGACCTCAAGGTCAATCTAAGGTATGGAATTACAGCCTCCTCACTTTTTTGGGCATGTGCACACTCACATGCTTGTGACCTTCCAGATTCCCAGAAATATCTCCAAATTCTTTATAAAGCTTCTATCTTATTCCCCAGTTATTATTGGTCAGCCTCTTACTAGCCCAAGCTAAGTAACACTGCCTCAGGCAGCTGTGATATTAAACAATGGCACTCTTTGTTTTCTTGGACAGATGCCTCAAGACTAGAGTTGTTTGCATAAACTAAGCATTGCATTAGGTCAGATAAAGACAAGTCCTGTGGATAGAGCTTTTCAGTAAACTGCTTTTCAGTGACTTGTTTACAAGTCAGTGATTATACTTTGGCCACCTGATTTGAAAAGCCAACTCATTGGAAGAGGTCCTGATGCTGGAAAAGACTGAGACAAAAGAAAAAGGGGGCAGCAGAGGATGAGATGGTTAGATAGCATACCCGACTCAATGGACATGAATTTGAGCGAACTCCAGGAGATACTGGAGGACAGAAGAGCCTGGTGTGCTGTAGTCCATTGGGTCACAAAGTGTCTGACATGACTTAAAGACCAAAAAACAACAACAAAACCCATCCTGTCCCCTTATTTAGTCATTCTAAGATTCCTGATCGATTGCTTTTTATAAATTTATTTTTTATTGAAGGATAATTGATTTACAGAATTTTGTTGTTTTCTGTCAAACTTCAACCTGAATCAGCCATAGGTATACATATATCCCCTCCCTGTTGAACCTCCCTCCCATCTCCCTCCCCACCCCACCACTCTAGGTTGATATAGAGCCCCTGTTTGAGTTTCTTAGCCATATAGCAAATTCCCGTTGGCTGTCTAATTTACGTATGGTAATATGTTTTCCAGGTTATTCTTTCCACACATCTCACCCTCTCCTCCCGTCTCCCCATGTCCACAAGTCCAATCTCTATGTCTTTCTCCACTGCTGCCATGTAAGTAAATTCTTCACTACCATTTTTCTAGATTTCATGTATATACATATGCACTAGAATATGATATTTATATTTCTCTTTCTGTATACTTCTCTTTCTGTATTATAATTCCTCTGTATAATAGGTTCTAGGTTCATCCACCTCATTGAAACTGACTCAAATATGTTCCTTTTTATGGCTGAGTAATAGTCCATTGTATATATGAACCACAACTTTTTTTTATCCATTCATCTGTTGATGGACATCTAGGTTGCTTCCATGTTCTAGCTGTTGTAAATAGTGCTGCAGTGAACAATGGGATACATGTGTCTTTTTCAATTTTGGTTGCCTCAGGGTGTATGCCAGGAGTGGGATTGCTGGGTCATATGGTGGTTTTATTCCTAGCTTTTTAAGGAGTCTCCATTACCATCTTCCATAGTGGCTATGTTAATTTACATTCCCACTGACAGTGCAAGAGAATTCCTTTTTCTCCACACCCTCTCCAGCATTTATTTTTTGTAGACTTTTTGATGATGGCCATTCTGACTGGTCTGAGGTGATATCTCATTGTGGTTTTGATTTGCATTTCTCAAATAGTGAGCGATGTTGAGCATCTTTTCATGTGTTTGTTAGCCATCTGTATGTCTTCTCTGGAGAAATGTCTGTTTAGGTCTTTTCCCCACTTTTGATTGGGTTGTTTGTTTTTCTGGCATTGAGTTGTATGAGCTGCTTGTATATTTTGGAAATTAATCCTTTGTCAGTTGTTTCATTTGCTATTATTTTCTCCCATTCTGAGGGTTGTCTTTTCATCTTGCCTGCAGTTTCCTTTGCTGTGCAAAAGCTTTTAAGTTTAATCAGGTCCCACTTGTTTACTTTTGTTTTCATTTCCATTACTCTAGGAGGTGGGTCACAGAGGATTTTGTTTTGATTTATGTCATCGAGCGTTCTGCCTATGTTTTCCTCTAAGAGTTTTATAGTTTCTGGTCTTACATTTAGATCCTTAATCCATTCTGAGTTTATCTTTGTGTATGGTGTTAGGAGGTGTTCTAACTTCATTCTTTCCCCTGTAGCTGTCCAGTTTGCCCAGCACCATTTATTGAAGAGGCTGTCTTTGCCCCATCGTGTATTCTTAACTCCTTCGTTAAATATAAGGTACCCACAGGTGCATGGGCTTTCTATCTTGTTCCATTGGTCTATGTTTCTGTTTTCATGCCAGTCCCATACTGTCTTGATGACTGTAGCTTTGTAGTATAATCTGAAGTCAGGAAGGTTGATTCCTCCAGCTCCATTCTTCTTTCTCAAGACTACTTTGGCTATTTGGGGTCTTATGTGTTTCCATATGAATTGTGAAGTTTTTTGTTCTAGTTCTGTGAAAAATATCACTGGTAAATTGATGGGGATTGTGTTGAATCTGTAGATTGTATTTGGTAGTTTAGTCACTTTCAAAATATTGATTCTTCCTACCTAGGAACATGGAATATCTCTCCATCTGTTTATGTAATTTTTGATTTTTTTCATTACTGTCTTGTAATTTTCTGTGTACAGTTCTTTTGTCTCCTTGGTTAAATTTATTCCTAAATATTTAATTTTTTTTGTTGCAATGGTGAATGGAATTGATTCCTTAATTTCTCTTTCTGATCTTTCATTGTTAGTATATAGAAATGCAATGGTGATTTCTGTGTATTGATTTTGTATCCTGAAACTTTGCTAAATGCACTGATTAGCTCTGGTAATTTTCTGATACTCTCTTTAGGGTTTTTTATGTACAGTATCGTGTCATCTGCAAACAGTGAGAGCTTTACTTCTTTTCCAATCTGGATTCCTTTTATTTCTTTTTCTTCTCTGATTGCTGTAGCTAGGACTTCCAGAACTATGTTGAATAATAGTGATGAAAGTGGACACCCTTGTCTTGTTCCTGATCTTAGGGGGATTGTTTTCAGTTTTTCATCAAGAATAATGCTCGCTGTAGGCTTATCATGTATGGTCCTTACTGTGTTAAGATATGTTCCTTCTATGCTCATTTTTTGAAGAGTTTTAATCATAAATGGTTCCAAATAGGAAAAGGAGTATGTCAAGGCTGTATATTGTCACCCTGCTTATTTAACTTCTGTGCAGAGTATATCATGAGAAATGCTGGGCTGGAAGAAGCACAAGCTGGAATCAAGATTGCCAGGAGAAATATCAATAACCTCAGATATACAGATGACACCACCCTTATGGCAGAAAGTGAAGAGGAACTAAAAGCCTCTTGATGAAAGTGAAAGAGGAGAGTGAAAAAGTTGGCTTAAAGCTCAACATTCAGAAAACGAAGATCATGGCATCTGGTCCCATCACTTCGTGGGAAATAGATGGAAACAGTGGAAACAGTGTCAGACTTTATCTTTTTGGACTCCAAAATCATTGCAGATGGTGGCTGCAGCCATGAAATTAAAAGACGCTTACTCCTTGGAAGGAAAGTTATGACCAACCTAGATAGCATATTAAAAAGCAGAGACATTACTTTGCCAACAAAGGTCCATTTACTCAAGGCTATGGTTTTTCCAGTGGTCATGTATGGATGTGAGAGTTGGACTGTGAAGAAGGCTGAGTGCCAAAGAATTGATGCTTTTGAACTGTGGTGTTGGAGGAGACTCCTGAGGGTCCCTTGGACTGCAAGGAGATCTAACCAGTCCATTCTAAAGGAGATCAGCCCTGGGTGTTCCTTGGAAGGAATGATGCTAAAGCTGAAACTCCAATACTTTGGCCACCTTGTGCAAAGAGTTGACTCATTGGAAAAGACCCTGATGCTGGGAGGGATTGGGGGCAGGAAGAGAAGGGGACGACAGAGGATGAGATGGCTGGATGGCATCATTGACTCGATGGATGTGAGTTTGAGTGTGCTCCAGGAGTTGGTGATGGACAGGGAGGCCTGGCGTGCTGCGATTCATGGGGTTGCAAAGAATCGGACACGACTGAGTGACTGAACTGAACTGAATCATAAATGGGTGCTGAATTTTTTCAAAGGTTTTTTCTGCATCTATTGAGATTATCATATGTATTTTATCTTTCAATTTGTTAATATGGTGTATCACATTGTTTGATTTATGTATATTGAAGAATCCTTGTATCCCTGGACTAAACCCAACTTGATCATGGTGTATGAGCTTTTTGATGTGTTGCTGAATTCTGTTTGCTAAATTTTTGCTGAGGATTTGTGCATCTATGTTCATCAGTGATATTGGCCTGTAGTTTTCTTTTTTTTCTGTTTTTATCAGGTTATCTGGTTTTGGTTTTCAGGGTGATGGTGGCCTCATAGAATGAATTTGGAGGTGTTCCTTCCCCTGCAGTTTTTTGAAAGAGTTTTAGAAAGATAGGCATTAGCTCTTCTCACAATGTTTGATAGAATTCTCCTGTGAAGCCGCCTGGTCCTGGGCTTTTGTTTTCTGGAAGATTTTTTATCACAGCTTCAATTTCTTTGCTTATAATTGGGTTGTTCATAATTTCTATTTCTTCCTGGTTGTCTTGGAAGATTGAACTTTTCTAAGAATCTGTTCATTTCTTCCAGGTTATCAATTTTATTGCCATATTGTTGTTCATAATAGTCTCTTATAATCCTTTGTATTTCTGCATTGTCTGTTGTAACCTCTCCTTTTTCATTTCTAATTTTGTTGATTTGATTCTTCTCTCTTTTTTTCTTGATGAGTCTGGCTAAAGGTTTGTCAATTTTGTTTATCTTCTCAAAGAACCAGCTTTTAGTTTTATTAATCTTTACTATTGTTTCTTTCATTTCTTTTTCATTTATTTCTGCTTAGATCTTTATGATTTCTTTCTTTCCACTAATTTTGGGTGGGTTTTTTTTTGTTGTTCTTCTTTTTCCAGTTGTTTTAGGTACAAAGTTAGGTTATCTGTTTGATGTTTTTCTTGTTTCTTGAGGTAGGATTGTATTGCTATAAACTTTCCTCTGAGAACTACTTTTGCTGCATCCCATAGGTTTTGAGTTGTCATGTTTTCATTGTCATTTGTTTCTAGAAATATTTTGATTTCCCTTTTGATTTCTTCAGTAACCTGTTGTTTATTTAGAAATGTGCTGTTTAATCTCCATGTGTTTGTATTCCTTACAGTTTTTATCTAGTCTCATAACATTATGGTCAGAGAAGATGCTTGATACGATTTCAATTTTCTTGAATTTACTGAGGTTTGATTTGTGACCCAAGACATGGTCTATCCTGGAGAATGTTCCATGTGCACTTGAGAAGAATGTGTATTCTTCTGCATTTGGATGGAATGTCCTGAAGATATCAATGAGATCCATCTCATTTAATATATCATTTGACTTGTGTTTCCTTATTAATTTTCTGTTTTGATGACCTGTCTGTTGGTGTGAATTGGGTGTTAAATTCTCTCACTATTATTGTGTTACTGTCAATTTCTCCTTTTATGTCTGTTATTGTTTTTCTTATGTACTGAGGTGCTCCTATATTGGGTGCACAGATATTTACAATTGTTATATCTTCCTCTTGTGTTGATCCCTTGATCATTATGTAGTATCCTTTCTTGTCTCTTGTAATCTTTAAGTCTTTTTGTCTGATATGAGGATTGCTACTCCAGCTTTCTTTTGCTTCCCATTTGCCTGGAATATATTTTCATATCCTCTCACTTTCAGTCTATATGTGTCTTTAGGTCTGAAGTGGGTTTCTTATAGACAGCATATATATGAGTCCTTTTTTTGTATCCATTCAGCCAGTCTGTGTCTTTTGGGTGGAGCATTTAATCCATTTACATTTAAAGTCATTATTGATATATATGTTTCTATTGCCATTGTGTTAATTGTTTGGGGTTGATTTTGTAGATCTTTTTCCTTCTCTCGTATTTCTTGACTATATAAGTCCCTTTAACATTTGTTATAAAGCTGGTTTGGTGGTACAGAATTCTCGTAACTTTTCTTGTCTGTAAAGCTTTTTATTTCTTCATCAATTTTGAATGAGATCCTTGCTGGGTACAGTAATCTTGATTGTAGATTAATCCCTTTAAGTACTCTAAATATATCCTGCCATTCCCTTCTGGCCTGCAGAGTTTCTGCTGAAAGATCAGCTGTTAAACGTATGGGGTTTCCCTGGTATTTTGTTTGTTGCTTTTCCCTTGCTGCTTTTAATATTCTTTCTTTGTGTTTAGACTTTGTTAGTTTGATTAGTATATGTCTTGGCATGTTTCTCCTTGGGTTTATCCTGTATGGGACTCTCTGTGCCTCTTGGACTTGATGGACTATTTCCTTTTCCATGTTGAGGAAATTTTCAACTATAATCTCTTCAAAATTTTCTCATACCCTTTCTTTTTCTCTTCTTCTTCTGGGACCCCTATAATTCGAATGTTGGTGCATTTGATATTGTCCCAGAGGTCTCTGAGACTATCCTCAGTTCTTTTCATTCTTTTTACTATATTCTGCTCTTCAGAAGTTATTTCCACCATTTTTTCTTCCAGCTCACTGATTCATTCTTCTGCTTCAGATATTCTGCTCTTGATTCCTTCTAGAGTATTTTTAATTTCAGTAACTGTGTTGTTTGTCTCTGTATGTTTATTCTTTAATTCTTCTAGGTCTTTGTTAATTGATTCTTGCATTTTCTCCATTCTGTTTTCAAGGTTTTTGGTCATCTTTACTATCATTATTCTGAATTCTTTTTCAGGTAGTTTGCTTCTTTCCTCTTCATTTTTTTGACTTCTGTGTTTCTAATTTGTTCTTTCATTTGTGTAGAAATCCTCTGCCTTTTCATTAATATATATTTTTTAACTTACTGCATTGAGGTATCCTTTTCCCAGGCTTAAAGGTTGAATTCTTTCTTTATTCATTGCTTTTTAACCATTCTTTTCTAATGCAGGAAGTTACTGTAATAATGGAAGTAATCTGAACCATGAGTAATATTTTAGCTGGTGAATCAGAGAGGAATAGATGTAGATGCTACAGGAATATTTCGAAGAAAGACTCAGCAGGTTATCAGATGGTTGCATGGGATGAAGATGGAGAAAGTAAGGACAGGGCTAAGGTACCTGGTCTCAATGCCCCCAAAGTGACCAGGCACTGATTAGAAATTTAAAGTTGAAATAGAGTTGATTTAGATGAGCTGGTGGTATTCTTGCATAAAATGTTGGGATCCTCAGTGATTCACAATTCATAAAATGTTTATTACTCTAAGTAAATCTTAAAGTCTCTGGAGCAAATAGTAAAAGTGATTACTATTGTTAAATGTGAATGGGCACTAAAAAATAAATTGATCCTCAGCATCAGTGAGCTCACATTATTGGAAAAGATAAGCTTTTCTCTCTTATACTTTGCTCCAAATCAACTGCTCCTTTTCACTCAAGACATAAAGTTTAACTGAATTTTTTTCAATCTCTTATTTAAAAAACAGTGTTGTCAATCTTGTTAGTCTTCAAAGCAATACAGATTCACGGTAAAAAGAAAATATTAGAAAATAGAACAAAGATGAAGAAGAAAATTAAAAATCATCCATAATCCCAATACTCAGAGGTAACCACTGCAAACACTTTGGGGTAGTGTCTTCCAAAGTTTTTCCTGCACTTACAGCTAGATAGACTCTAAACAGTTGGTTTTATGCTGTGCATACTGTTCTATGGCTTGCCCTTTCATGTAATAATATATCAGAAAATCTCATTTCTATAAATATTTCTGAGAACATGATAGTTGTATGAGTGCACATTCCTATACTTTGGGAAATTGATTTATTCCTTTAGGAACATAGATTATTTTCCTCGAAGATTAGGTCAATTTGGAAAATTGCTCACAAATGATGGCAATGGCAACTTCATTAATCATCATTGCCTATGGCCTCAGTCTCTGGGTTGAAAGAAGAGAATTCTTCCTGGCAGCACAGTCACAGAAAGGAATCATTCTTGGGAAGTTGGCCTTGTGAAGGCAGACTTTGTTTTGTTCCTGTTATCCACAGTGCTTATTTTATGAAGAGCTTTCTGAAATCGAGCAGAAAATGACTAATAACCCAATATATAAATGACCAAAGGATGTGAATAAATTGATTGCAGACGAGTGCAAATAGCTCTTTAACATATGAAAAAAAAATTCCAACCTCAGTTATAGGGAAATGAAATTGAAAATAAACATTGCATTTCTCTCCTATCAGATTGGCAAAAATCCAAAAATTTGACAATATACTGTTAGTGAAACTGTAAGAAAATGGCTCCCCCTTTACAGTGCTGGTAAGAATCCAGCACCTCCAATCCCTATAGAGGTACATTTGTCAGTGTCCAACAAAATTATAGATACATTTATCTATTGACTCAGCAGTTCCATGTCTAGAAGTCTATCTCCAGGTACACAGATGTGTGCGTGTGTGTGTGCATGCTGTCCTTCAGTCATGTCCGACTCTTTGTGACCCTATGGACTGTAGCGTGCTGCCAGGCTTCTCCATCCATGGGATTTTCCAGGCCGGAATACTGGAGTGGGTTGCCATGTACTCCTCCAAGGGATCTTCCCAACCCAGGGACCGAACCCATGGCTCCTGTGTCTTCTGCATCACAGGTGGATTCTTTACCTCTAAGCCACTGGGGAAGCCCCAGGTACACTTATACAAGTACAAAATAATACTTGTAAAAGCTAATTTGATTCCTTGTGGGTATTATTTGTGACTGCAAAAAGATTGTACAGGAGCCAATTTTCCAGCAGTCGGGAACAGCTTGATTAAACTATGGCATGGCCACACAGAGTACTATGCAGCTGTTAAAAATTGGGCAAAGGCTTCAGTGTGTTGATACGAAGAGATCACCAAGATAAATAAAGTGAGAAAAACAACAAGGTGCAGAATACTGCTACATATTGTGTAAGAAAGAAAATAAGAGTGTATACCTATGGGTTTCCTTACATTTGCACAAAGCAGTACTCAAAGGAAAACACCAAATTAATACAAATGGTTATTTTTGAGGGAAACAATGGAGGAGGCAGGGGTAGAAGCAAGACTTCTTTATGAATATCCTTCTAGAAGGTTTTGGTCTTTAAATAATTGTGAAAAAAATTATTAATATTGGATACAAACACATGAGGATAACCATATATCTAATAGTACCATAAACACACAGAGGAGGAAGGATTTATTTCAGCTGACTTTAGGGCACAATATTTTGACTCTAACTCCTTAGTGAGATATATTGAAGGATGAAAAGAGCTACAAAGCGAGACTTCCCCAGCAATCCAGTGGTGAAAGACTTTGCCTTCCAGTACAGTGGGTGTGGGTTCAATTCCTGATCAGGGAACTAAGATCCCACACGCCTCCTGGCCAGAAAGCCAAAACATAAAACAGAGACAATATTGTAACAGATTCAATAAAGACTTTAAAAATGGTCCACATCAAAAAACATCTTGGGAGGAGCTACAAAGAAATTTCGAATCTTGCCTTGGTCGTTTTAATTCTTTAGTAGTGTTGGTATTGTTAGTTTTGAAACTTTCTATTATATGACACAGCATCTAAGTAATTGTGTTAATAACATTAGGAATCAAGTTTTCAATATAAGAGAACAGATGCACGATTATAATTTCAAGGAAGTAAAATAAAATGCTATGTAGTATTAAATTTAAAATTTTTAATGAACTCACGATTTCAACCCACTCCAGTGTTCTTGCCTGGAGAGTCCCAGGGATGAGGTAGCCTGGTGGGCTGCCGTTTATGGGGTTGCGCAGAGTCAGACACGACTGAAGTGACTTAGCAGTAGCAGCATGATTTTAAACATATGCATGTGTATCTCTGCTTATTGTAATGGACTAATAGCAACAGTATTCCAGAAACCATGAATATCTCCCTCAGCCTTGAATGCCATCCCCCTACCAAGAGGAACCAGGGTGCCAATGTTAAATGACTATTTCTAGATATAGGAAAAGGAAGGTACAAAGAGAACCTGAGACAAGTTTTCCCAGAAATCAGGGAAGTTTTCTTGTCATGTCTAAAGGAGCCAACTTGAGTAGGTTCCCACTGACCAAAATTGTGAGAATTTGACCCTCAAAAAGAATAATGCTTGTGGTTGATTGAAATCTATTCAGTCTCTAAAATCCATGAGTCTGCAATGATACTAATGATTTAAACAGACAGAAAAATTCATTTGTCACCACTGAAAGTACAATTAAGGCTATTAACTCAACCACTCTGAAAATTAGAAAATTAAAAGAATATTTGAAAATTAAAGGGTAGTTGAAAGAATGAACAATGTTTGCTGCCTTTCATTTAGAAACTAGACCATGCTGCCAAAAACAGTCCCAGTTGATGTGGGAAAAATTTGCAGAAGAACCTTGGCTGATACGCATAGAAGGAGTGATAGAATCAGAAAGAAACTCCTATCTCACACACATAATGATATTTTTGGACATTTTTGTAGTTTTTAAAACTTTTAGATAAATGATTGATGGGGAAACTAGACATTTGTACTGTCTCAGATAATGAAACAGGTTCTATGTCTAAGTGGAATATAGAAGTATTCCCTTGTATGATGGACAGATCAGGCTATCATTCTTATCCAGAGGTTAATTTAATACCCTAAAGTGTGGGTCAACCATTTATCACGTGCCTTTTGATGTCATGCAGTGTGACTATCTTATATACGTAAGGTTGTCTAGAAGCAGAGCCTGAGGTCTAGTGGGGAAGGGTTCTTGGGAGGAGGATGAGGGAAACAGGAAAGGGAGGTGAAAAACTGTGTCGGAATATGTCTAACTTGGAGAATAGCAACATCCTGATCTACCGGGTAGCTAGGGAGCTTGAACTGTTCCACAGAGTTGATCGCACCTTGAAGTCCATGTCTATGCTGCGGGCGACCCTCTGGGCATCCCTTGCCACCATTTCTATGGCCTCAGCGACATGATGTCGCTAGAAGGACATGACGTGGAGTCCTAGAGTATAACCTTCATGAGCGTGTTACAGGATGAGTTGTGTGCCCCTGGATTTCATATGCTGAAGCCCTAATCCCCCAGAATGTGACTGTATTTGGAGATCCTTCTTTGTAAAGAGGTAGATCGCAAGCGTGCATGCATGCTAAGTCACTTCAGGGGTGTCCATGGACTGTATGTAGCCTGCCAGGCTTCTCTGTCCATGGGGTTCTCCAGGCAAGAATACTGAAGTGGGTTGGTTAATGAAGTGAAAAGGAGGTTATTAGAGTGGGCCCTAATCCAATACAACAGGTGTCCTTATTAGAAGAGGAAATTAGGACACAAACACACACAGAGGAAAGACTGTGTGAAGACTCCCTGAAGACCCAGGGAGGGGGCTTCCCTGGCGGAATCCACCTGCAATGCAGGAGACATGGGTTTGATCCCTGGTCTGGAAAGATCCCACTTGCTGTGGAGCATCAGAGCCCGTGTACCTGAGTTCTTGAGCTTGAGTGCTGCAACAAGAGATGCCACCGCAATAAAAAGCCTGTGCACCACAATGAAGAGTAGCCCCCACTCACCACAACGAGACAAAGCCCACGTGCAGCAACGAAGACCCAGTGTAGCCAAAAAGGAAAAAGCACAGGGAGTAAAAGTACAAGCCAAGGAGAGAGACCTCAGAAGAAAGGAAACCTGACGACACCTGGGGCTTGGACTCCAAGCCTCCAGACCTGTGAGAAAAATTAATCTCTGTTGTTTAAACTACCCATATGGTACTTTGTGATGGCAACTCCAGAAAACTGATACAGTAGGGATTTCTGTTTTGTTTACTACTTCATTCCAGCAGTGTCTGGCTTGGAATAAAAACAGTTATTGAATGAAGTTCTAGAGTTTCAAATCAAAGCAGGAGAAAGGATCTCCCCTTGCAGATTTTCTCTCTGTGTATCTCTGCTTCTGCTTTTGTTTCTGTGCGTTTGCTCCTCACCACCATATGTTTTACCCCAGGAGAGGTTTCGCTCTTACCTCTCTGTCCCATCCTCTTCCAGCAGAAGACAGACTTTACTCACCAGCCTATCCTCTGGAGGTTGTGTGCACATCACATTTTCTTCTGTGCATTCCTCGGGATTTTTTGGTTTTGGTGGTTACAGTAGATTGGATTTTCCAAAGATGGCCTTGCCAGGATCCCTCATGCCTTCCTCTCCTTATACTGTGACTTCGCCAGTGCTCCATCAAAAGGCAGAGTCTGTCTCCTCCCCCTTGAACCTGGGTGGGCCTGTGGATCAATCAACAGGCACAGAGAAAGTGGTGCCATGTGAGTGCTGGAGCCCTTGTGCCTGCGAGCCAGCGACCATGCGCATCCTTCCCCAGCTCCATGCCCAGTGGAGTCATGCCAGTAGCCTGAAAATAGCCAGGGTGGGATTATTTATGTCATGGGCTGCATGCTAAGTCACTTCAGTCATGTCTGACTCTTTGTGACCCCATGGACTGTAGCTCGCCAGGCTCCTCTCTCTGTCCATGGGGTTCTCCAGGCAAGAATACTGGAGTGGGTTGCCATGCCCTCCTCCAGGGGATCTTCCTGACGCAGGGATCGAACCTGTGTCTTTTCCTTGCCACCCACAGAAGCCAGCAAATGCTACAGTCATAATTACACACAAACACACAGAGCTGGTTGTCAAACATTTACCAGCAAACCACCATTTCTGAGGCTAAATCATAACAAGTGTACAGATTCCTGGGGTTCTCCCTCTCTTAGTACATGCCTCCATGCTGGGAAAAAGCCCAGAGCCCATGCAGAGGCCACATGTGGTGTTCTGACTGACATCCCCAGCTGAGTCCCAGCCCCAGTGAGCATCAGTCACCATGATCCATGTGAATGAGGAAGCTTACTGATGACTGCAATGGCAGCCACCATCTGTCTACTGAGCCCAGTCAACCCTCAGGACTGAGAGATATAATAATAATAAATGATCGTTGCTGTTTTTTTGCCACTTGGAGCAGTCGTGCAATCATAGATAATCTGAACACTGATAACTTGCTCAGTTCTTCACTAAGGCATTATAAGTTAAGAGGAATGAAAATGCACCAGTTTCACATTGAAAAAAAAATCTGTTTTACATGATAAATCTTCATGTATAAGATTCATAAGTAAGAATTCACATATAAGAATCAGAGTAAGATTCAATCATTCATTCATTCAATAAATATTTATTGAGGGCTAGCTAATTAAGCTTCAAACCCTGTGCTCACTCACTGTTAAGGGTGGAGGAGTCCCCAGTATGCAAATGGAGACGAAATGGACACAACCCAGTGCTAGCGCGAAAGGCGCCAGAAGTGTGCTCAGGGTCCACCAGGGCTAGTGGGGTTGGGAGGAGGGCGGGCACAAAGGAAAAGGGGCCAACTCTTTAAAAAAATTTTATTTAAGTATAGTTGATTTACAATGTTGTGTTAATTTCCGCTGTACAGCAAAGTGACTCAGTTATCCATCCATACATATATATATATATATATTTGATATTCTTTTCCGTTACGGTTTATCACAGGGTGTTGAATATAGTTCCATGTTCTTTACAGTAGGACATTGTTTAATCCATTTTGCATACAGCTTGCGTCTGCTCATCCCAAGCTCCCAGTCCTTCCCTCTCTCATCTCCCTCCCCTTTGGCCATCCCAAGTCTGTTCTTCGTGAGTCTGTTTCTGTTTCCTAGATGGGTTCATTTGTGTCGTATATTTTACAGAGTAGTCTTACTTATTTGACTGCCCCAGGTCTTAGCTGTGGCGTGCAAGCTCTTCAGTTGCAGCATGTGGGATCTAGTTCCATGACCAGGGATCGAACCCAGGCCCCTGCATTGGGAGAATGGAGTTTTAGCCACTGGATCACCAGGGAAGTCCCTGTGTCATAGTTTAGATTCCATATGTAAGTGATATCCTATGATATGTGCCTTCCCCAACCCTGATCCAGGCCCTGGGGATGTTGATATGCTCTTGGACTTGGCAGCCTGAACAATGACCTGAGGACAGATGCTATTCCTTTTCCCCAGCCTGCTCTAGGGCACCAGCTAGAACTGAGTAGAAGGGTTGAGGCTGGAGACCTTTCAGGAAGCAGGCACCCTTCTCTCAGGGGTGGGTCTTCACATCCTCCCCACAGGCCCCCGGGACCGCTGAAACGGGCTCAAGGTCACCCCAGTATTTCTGTGGAGCATCTTAGGCAGGTGCCCAGTTCCATGGGGCCCTTAGAATCTGAAGGTTTGACTGTCTTTATTTTTTCTCCTAGACCCAGGGTTTTTTAATAAAAATTGCAGTAAAATATATGTAACATAAAATTGACCACCTTTTAAGTGCACAGTTTCGTAATGTTAAGTACATTTGTATTGTCCAACCATCACCACCATCCATCTCCACAACTCTTTTCTATTTTGCAAAACTGAAATTATACCCATTAAATACCCCCCACCCCAGCCCATCCTTCCCTTAGCTCCCGGCAACCACCATTTTGCTTTCTGTCTTAGTGAATTAGACTACTCTACTCTAAATACTTCAAATAGGTGGAATCATACAGAATTTGTACTGTTGTGACTGGTTTATTTCACTTAGTATAATATGCTCAAGGTTCATCCAGACTATGGCTTGAGTTGACTGTCTTTCTATCCTTCTTCCTCTATAAATTCATTCAGGACATAGGTTCTGCTTCTCTTTTTTTCTAAATTGTCTTCAGGAAAATTGTGCTGAGAAAACTCAAAAAAAAAATTGAGAGTATCTATTAAAGATGCTTTCTGATTCAGGTGGACGTTGAAGGGAGGGACCCTGATGGTTTCTCTCAAATTAGGAAACCATCAGGATTAGCAGATGGTGAATATAGGAAAAAACAAAACTCAAATACAAGAGTGACATCAGAATGGACAGTTCACCAAAGAAAGCCTGAAAGGGATGTGAATGATTACCCAGAACTAATTTGTTTGAGAATAACACACTATAAAAGACAGCCTTCTGAGACTCCCCTAGTGGTCCAGTGGTTAAGAATCTGCCTATCAACGCAGGGCTCATGGGTTCAGTCCCTGGCCCAGAAAGATCCCACGTGCCTCGGAGCAGCTAAGCCCGTGAGCCACAGTTACGGAACCTGGGCTCTAGAGCCTGTTCTCTGCAACAAGGGAAGGCAGCACAGTGAGAAGCCTGAGCATCAACTAGAGAGTAGCCCCTGCTCACCGCAGCTGGAGAAAGTCCACATGTAGCAATGAAGACTCAGCGCAGCAAAAAGAAAAAAAAAGCCTTCTGCAGGATCTAGGGGAAGCCAGTGGGAATTAACACTTGGGAATGGGGGTGTTGGTGTCGACTGGCTCCCCGATCGCTCGTTATGTGGTGCACAAATTGGTCTTTGGCCAACTGTAATACCTCCCTTCATTTCCATGGCTTCTGTCAAGAAGTCAGGCATACCCTCATTAACTCACAGACTCCTTTGTAATTAAACTCAGGCATATACTCATTAGCTTATTACACTTTTGAATTAAAATTACTTATGGGATACAGTGGATTTTATAAAATAAGCCTTTTACTCATAGTGTCTAGCCTTGAGTGAGCACTGCTTATGCAATGAATGATTGAACTCACTTTCACCAGCAGGGCCCCGATAAGTAGGCCACCTCGAGGCTTCCACAGAACAACATGCATAATAAAATTTGTACTCAATTCAATTTGTAACTCAGTTCTGCTAACAGATGGCCTTTATTCACATGATAATGTCTGTAGTCATTTAGGCCTTTAGTCTCCTAGAATTCCCCTGCTTCTCCAAACCGGGTCCATGGAGACATAACAGGGTCTAAAATGCAGATTCCTGGGCCCGCGCCCAGACTGACAGATTCAGAATCTTAGGGAAGTGGGGCAGGAATCTGCTTTTTAGTAAGAGCCTCACACACTTGTGATAAACTTTAAAGAAGTTGAGTTCATCAGAATGAAAGTTTAGTTTAAGTTCAGTGGAAAACTTCTACTGTCGCGGGTAACACAAAATAGCCTTCTTCAAATCTAAGACGAGGAGGGTTAGAAAGTTTACACAGTTCCGCCTCCCTGTAACTCCACTGTCTCAGATCCATAGTCCGGACTGACCTGACACGGAATAGGTTTCGTCTCTTCTCCATATCACAATCGTCCTCGATCATTTAAGGTGTTCTCTCTGGTCCCCAACCCACTTGGAGGACCTTCAGTTCAGTTCAGTCGCTCGGTCGTGTCCAACTCTTTGCGACCCCATGAATCGCAGCATGCCAGGCCTCCCTGTCCATCACCAACTCCCGGAGTTCACTCAGACTCATGTCCATCGAGTCAGTGATGCCATCCAGCCATCTCATCCTCTGTCATCCCCTTCTCCTTCTGCCCCTAATCCCTCCCAGCATCAGAGTCTTTTCCAATGAGTCAACTCTTCACATGAGGTGGCCAAAGTACTGGAGTTTCAGCTTTAGCATCATTCCTTCCAAAGAAATCCCAGGGCTGATCTCCTTCAGGATGGACTGGTTGTATCTCCTTGCAGTCCAAGGGACCCTCAAGAGTCTTCTCCAACATCACACTTCAGAAGCATCAATTCTTCAGCGCTCAGCCTTCTTCACAGTCCAACTCCCACATCCATACATGACCACTGGAAAAACCATAGCCTTGACTAGATGGACCTTAGTCAGCAAAGTAATGTCTCAGCTTTTGAATATGCTGTCTAGGTTGATCATAACTTTTCTTTCAAGGAGTAAGCGTCTTTTAATTTCATGGCTGCAGTCACCATCTGCAGTGATTCTGGAGCCCCAAAAAATAAAGTCTGACACTGTTTCCACTGTCTCCCCATCTATTTCCCATGAAGTGATGGGACCGGATGCCATGATCTTCGTTTTCTGAATGTTGAACTTTAAGCCAACTTTTTCACTCTCCTCTTTCACTTTTATCAAGAGGCTTTTTAGTTCCTCTTCACTTTCTGCCATAAGGGTGGTGTCATCTGCATATCTGAGGTTATTGATATTTCTCCCGGCAATCTTGATTCCAGCTTTTGTTTCTTCCAGTCCAGTGTTTCTCATGATGTACTCTGCATAGAAGTTAAATAAGCAGGGTAACAATATACAGCCTTGACATACTCCTTTTCCTATTTGGAACCAGTCTGTTGTTCCATGTCCAGTTCTAACTGTTGCTTCCTGACCTACATACAGATTTCTCAAGAGGCAGGTCAGGTGGTCTGGTATTCCCATCTCTTTCAGAATTGTCCACAGTTTCTTGTGATCCACACAGTCAAAGGCTTTGGCATAGTCAATAAAGCAGAAATAGATGTTTTTCTGGAACTCTCTTGCTTTTTCCATGATCCAACGGATGTTGGCAATTTGATCTCTGGTTCCTCTGCCTTTTCTAAAACCAGCTTGAACATCAGGAAGTTCACGGTTCACATATTGCTGAAGCCTGGCTTGGAGAATTTTGAGCATTACCTCTTTAAATAGTCCGTGTTCAGTCTATTCTTCCTCATAAGCTACCAGCATGCAGAGAGCAAGAAGAGAGAAGAGGCTGCCAGACATGCCTGCACTACCCACTAACCTTAAGGCCCTGAAATAGAATGTTTCCAGGACTAATTTATAACCAGTGAATTATAACTTCGGCACCCAAGTGCCACAGCCCATCTTTAAAAGGCTTCCCAGGGTTGCGCTGCTGCCCCCTTCCGGCCCTTGGAAGTACTGCAGGACGTTGAAGCCGGTGGTGGGGTTGCGCTTTCAGCACATGGAGGATGGAAACAGATAAACCCCTCCCTCTCAGGGAAAAGCCAGGAGTTGCTGTCCTGCTGCAGAAGAGAAATCTGAGATGAGACAGAGAAAGGAAGCTTGCGGCAGGGAGAGGGGACCCGCAGGTGAAGAGAAGTCCATCAGTTGTAGACTTGGACCAACCACCCCGACCGCACAGTGGCCAAGGTCAGCCTGGTCCTGGATCTGGCTCTTTGATATCAGCTCAAAAGGTGAGTGGAGACAGCGCTGTGCAGCCTTTCAAGTTGGAGAGAGAATCCTAGCAGATGGTTTCTCAGAATCATTCAGGGGAAGATGACAATGTGCTGATTTGTGCTTCCTGGAAAGAAAATGACTGCAGTGTGAAAGTGCTGTTTCTTAATTGTGCGGAGAGAAAGGAAAACTTAATCTTCATGGAGTCTAAGGAAAATGGGTTTTCCCATGGAAAAGAATAGTCGTAAAGGAACAGTGAACTTCAGGGTGAGAGCAAGTTGTGCTGGGTTCTTAGAAACAGTTTGGTAACTACTGGGCAGTGAAGATGGAGCCCCTGCGGGGTCTCTGAGCAGGTGACTTGGACATGGTCATGATAAAAGTGTGTGTAGAGCCCGGAGGATGGACATTTTCCATTTCATAGGAACCAAACACTGAAAGACTCCTAGGGAAGTGGTGGGTCACTCCGGCACACAGTAGGTTTGCAGTTACCTCCACGAAACTCAGGCAGGATGGAATGGTTAGGAGGGGAAATGGAGAAGATACATAAAGAGCCACAGATAATAAAGGATTTGTGTCCTGAGCACCAGAAACATCTGTTGGAAATATTTAACAATTCAGGCTAACATCTGTCTTTTGAGGAACAGGTATGGAGGTGGTTAAGGTTTAGCATTTAATATTATTCAAAACCAGGCCAAATTGAGCTGAGTTTCCACTCACCTCTAATTTAGGTAAACAGCCTAATTTACCAAGTCAGTCACTGACTTCTCCAGTAAAAATACTGGAATGGGTTGCCATGCCCTTCTCTAGGGGATCTTCCCGACCCAGGGATCGAACCCAGATCTCCTGCATTGCAGGGGGATTCTTTACCGTTTGAGCTACCCAGGAAGCGAAAAAGTTTCACACAAGTGAAACTTTTGTTAGCCACAAGGAACAGTCATCACCATGAAGGATTTTAGTGCTTTTTTAGATATGAGGAGATAGAAGAATTAGGATTGGCCCCTGAAAATATTTAACTATCTGAAGACTTGTCTTGCCAGTACTTCCTCAAGTATAGTTTTGCCTCATTTCTGCTCTCCACCCTGGACTCCTCTCAGGGGGTGTTGAAGGTCAGCAGCACGTGACCTCACCCCTGTAGAGGCAGATGGCAGGTGCCAATGGCAAGTGCCAATTTGTAATCGACACAAACCAGAGGTTTAAAATAAACTGGTATTTTATAAATCTGAACACTAAAACTGTGAATGTTAGTTATAAAAACTTGTAATTATTGGCATTTAGACTAGATTCTTGGTTGTTGGGGGGCTGCCCCATTCTTTGCAGGATATTTAGTGACATCCCTGGTCTCCATCCACGAGTCACTAGCCACCATCCTCACCCCAGTGAGGAGAATCCAAAATGCCTCCAGACATTGCCAGGCATCCGCTGGGAGGCAGAATTACCCTTGGTTGGTTACCACTGAAATACAACAATTGGACTGAAAAATGAAAGTGTGTTAAGAATGTCTATTCTTAACTATTGTCTATTTGGTGACTATTGGTGACTATTACCAATTAATTTTCTATTATCAATTAATACCCTTTATTATCACTGGACTTCTAGGGGAGGACGTGGCAGGGGGCTGTTATCACTTCTCTTACTGATGCAGAAGCAAATGAGAGACAAACAATCCTATCACTCGGACACAAGTCACTGTTGATGCCCACTGGAGAGAAGGGGCCCACCCAGCCCACTCCCGAAATCACTTCCTATGTCAGATTTCTACCAAATAGGGAAACTTTCTACCAAACAAGAAACATATTAATTTTCTTAGTACTTAGAAAGCTTAGAGCTTGCCTGAAATGGTCCTTACCACCCTTATTAGCGTGGATCTATCTCTTGAGCATCTCCTGTGTATGAGGGGTCCACCTTCCTTTAGAAGAGCTGCCATTTGAAAGGCCAGGGGAGCGTGTGATTGAGTTTTGTGAGTTTTGCATGTTCCCACCGTAATAGTGAATAGATTTTTCATAGCATATTTTCGTTTGTTGCTTTCTGCCTTTTGACCCCCTTCACCTATTTCTCATTTCCATACCCCTACCTCTCTCCCCAGCAGGCACCAATCTGTTCTCTATGTCTGTGAGCTTCTGGGTTTTTTGTTTGTTTGATATTCCACATATAAGAGAGATCATACTTGTTGTTTCTCTCTGTTTGACTAATTTCACTTAACATAATGCCCTTGAAGTCCATCCATGTTGTCACAAATGGAAAGATTTCCTTCTTTTTATGGCTGAATAATATTCTAATGTACATATACCACAATTTCTTTATCCACTCGCCCATTGATAGACGTTTTTTGTTTCCATATCTTGGCTATTATAAATAATGCTACAGTGAAAATGGGGGTGCATATATATCTTTTTGAGTTAGCGTTTTTGTTTTCTTTGGATAAATACCCAGAAGTGGAATTGCTGGATCTTATGGAATTTCTGTTTTTAATTTTTTGAGGGCACTCCGTACTGTTTTCCACACTGGTTCCACCAACTTATGTTCCAACCAGCAGTGTGTGAGAGGTTCCTTTTCTCCACATCCTGGCTAGCTCTTGTTATTTCTTGTCTTTTTGATAATAGCCATTCACCCAGGTGTGAGGTGCTATCTCGTTGTGGTTTTCATTTTCATTTTCCTGACGGTTAATGATGACATCTTTTCATGTACCTGTTGGCCATCTGCGTGTCTTCTTTGAAACATGCCTACTCACATCCTCCCACCTTTTATCAGGTTGCTTTCTGCTATTAAGCTGTATGAGTTATTTATGTATGTTGCTTTTGGTTTTTTGGCCGCTCTGTGTAGCATGCGTTTCCCTAGTGGCTCAACTGGTAAAGAATCTGCCTGCAATGTGGGAGACCTGGGTTCAGTCCCTGGGTTGGGAAGACCCCCTGGAGAAGGGAATGGCTACCCACTCCAGTATTCTGGCCTGGAGAATTCCTTGGACTGTTTGGTCCACGGGGTTGCAAAGCGTCGGACACGACTGAGAGACTTTGACTTTCACTTTTGTGCAGCGTGCAGGATCTGGGTTTCCCCGAACAGGGATCGAACCTGCTGCCCCTGCAGTGGAAGTGTGGAGTCTTAACCCCTGGACCACCAGGGAAGCCCCTTGAGTGTTTCAAATTATAAAAGCAAAAGGGTGAAAAAGCAAAGCAGTGTTAGGTTATAAAGTGAAGCAAACGTGCTTCGCACACCCACCTCCACTGTTTCCTCTGCCCCGCCCTGTGGTGCTACTGTGGCCGCTTCCGCCCGTAGGAAATGGTCATTGACCACGGTTCACTGGCGTGCTCTGTCTTTTCCTACGCGAGTATGTCACGTGCGGACAGTTTTCCGTGGATGAGATTGTGCTGGACACATCCCCCTGCCCGCTCTGCTTGCTGTCACCCTCCAAAGAAGTGGCACCTTTCACATTCCCACCGACGACGCACCGAGTGTCTCCCTCTCCCCTCACTAGAATCCTAAACTGTTTCCTCATCTTGCCGATCCGATACGGGAAAGCTGATACGTCATGGTTGTTTTAATTAACATTTCGTTCCTTATCACTGTGTGATGCTGAACATCACTTACGAAGTCTGCTGTCCAGCATTTGCAGCCTCGCAGGGGAGCTCCATCTTCTCTTTCTAGCTTGGGGTCAAAGCTCAGTTCCCATGTAGAGCCTTCTGTCTCCCAGGGAACATTCTGTAAGGTGTGACAGAATTAGCAACACATCAGTCTTTTTTACTTCTCATCCATCTTGCCAGTTTATAAAGTAAAGGGCTTACTGGAATGAGAATGGCCTCATTTATAAGATGGATCTCATACCTGGTATTGGCTTGTCTCACTGGGTCTGATGTTATAACCAGTAATGGTATCACTGGTTTTCTAAATGGATGTTTCTACCATTATTTTCAGTTAATGACTAAAGAAAGCAGTCAACTAAGTATAAAATAAATAAGGTACAAGATGTAATGTACAGCACAGGAAATAGAACCCATATTCTATAATAACTTTAAATGGAGTATAATTTATAAAAATATTGAATCACGTTATATAAGTGAAGGTACTCTAACATTGTAAATCAACTGTACTTCAATTAAAAAAAGAAACACACCTAATACACACACACACAAGAAAGCAGTTAACTTGGGATATTTAAATTTTTAAAAATCTCTCTGCATCCCTACATTGTTTTTTGTTTTTTCTTCGAGGTTCACAGACTAAAGCATGTGCCTCTTAGCCTAGTTAGTGGCCCATGGTGCAAATATGTGTGTTGTTATGATGTAACACAGACAAGTACAGATGGTTTCCACTGGAATAGCTTGGGTTGTAGGTATACTAGGAACAGTTCACATGTTGTTTTAATGGAAATTTATACATTTGTGGCAGGCTTCCCATGTGGCACAGTAGTAAAGAATCTGCCTGCCAACGCAGGAGACACGGGTTTGATTCGTGGGTCAGAAGGATCCCCTGGAGAAGGAAATGGCAGCCCACTTCAGTATTCTTGACTGGCGAATCCTATGGACAGAGGGGCCTGATGGACTGCAGTCCATGGGGCCGCAAAGAGTTGGACGAAACTGAGTGACTGAACACACACACACACACACACACACACACACACACACACACCTGTGGCAACCCTGCCACGCAAATAGGAACAGTTTACCCTTAGTTCCCCTCCCTTTGTTATTTCCCTTCTGTGATGCAAGAGGAGGGTGTTGGCTAGATACAAAGTCCACACCAACCCCTGAGAAGGAAATTCCACCAGCTTCTCAGTGGTATTCACTGCTGCTCCCTGGTACCCGGGGCCTGTGATGAAGTTCACCAGTCCTAAACCTCCGGAGGGCTCTGAGGGCAGGGGTGCCGTGCATTGGGAGCTGAGACAGAAAGAGAGGTGTGCAGGGGTTGGGGACGTGTTCTGTACTGTTTCCGGGGACATGGGGAGTGGGGTTCTCTCCCCCAGGCACCCCAGAAGATGATGAGATTCAGAGCAAGCTCTTTGGCATAAAGGGGGACATACCAGTTCTTCACCTCAAAGAGTGAGGTTAGGAAAGACCCTTAGAAGCCCTGAATCGTGTTAGTCACTCAGTCATGTCCAACTCATTGTGATCTCACGGACTGTAGCCCTCCAGGCTCCTCTGCCATGGAATTCTCCAGGCAAGAATACTGGAGTGGGTTGCCATTTCCTTCTCCAGGGATCTTCCCAACCCAGGGATCAAACCTGGGTCTCCTGAATTGCAGGCAGATTCTTGGCTGCCATGCTGGACCAAAACCTCCTCCTGCCCTTGGATAGTTGAGTTCGTCCTTGGATACAGGACAGTTGTTTTTCTAGATGGAGTTTTAGTGGTTTAGTTAACATGGCACCCTTGTGATAATCGACCTCAACAAGTATGAAAGGGAAAGTGAAAGTCACTCAGTCGTTTCTGACTCTTTGTGACCCCATGGAATTTTCCAGGCCAGAATACTATAGTGGGTTGTCATGCCTTCCTCCAGGGGATCTTCCCAACCCAGGGATCGAACCCAGGTCTCCCACATTGCGGGGGGATTCTTTACCAGCTGAGCCACAAGAGAAGCCCCAACACAAGTGTGGACACCAACAAAAAATCTAATTCATTCAGTTGCCAGTTGTCCACGACTGGGGGCCCCCTTTCTGTTTGACAGAGGTGTGCCCCTGGCAAGCCACGTGAGGCCGGCAGACTGGCCTAGCTTCATGTCTCTCGGTGAGAAGCTGGTCAGTGATGGAGAGGAGGCTGCTGTCCACTCTGGGCTGCAGTTCCCGATTCTCTGTGTGTCGGGGCACCAAGGTGACAGTTTTTGCAAGAACATTGTGGAAAGGGTGAATCCTCGTGAAATGATGTTTGCATAGCAGTTCGCAGGATCGTGCATTAGATGTATATTGAAGACCTACTAGGTGTCGCAGACGTGTCTTCCACGGTTGCTGCAGGAGGAGGCAGATCGGCCTGCGCTCACTGGGACTCCCCCAGCACCGCATTCCGCGGAGACAGGGTGTGTGGCTCCCTTGTGCTCTGCTCCAACGCCTCGAGTCCTGTCTTCTCCACGCTGTGGGAGCCAGCTCTGGTCGAGTGAGGGCAAACCTCTCAAGCTTGATGACCCCTGAGTTCTCATGTAGCTGTCTGACCTTGAGCAAGTTCTTAACTCTCCCGATCCTCTGTTTTCTCATCTGTGGAATGGGCACAATGCTCCTTACCTTGTGAAACATGACCACACACCCACAGCGCTGATGGGGACGGTGTGCCCACCTCCTGCCGCTCTTGACTCTCACTGGGAAGCCCTTCCTTTCTGGATTTCCTCCCCTTTCCTCCTGCCCTGGGATAAGGGGCAGAGACTGGACTTGGAAGTCAAAGAGACCAGTTTTCAAATAGAGTCACAGAAGCCTCATTGCAAATCCCAGTTCTGCCACTCGGTAGCCGAGCGGCTTTGAGCCTGTGAACCATCTGACTCTCAGTTCTCTCTGTACCTTCTGGGGAGCCGGAGGATGGCATGCGGTGACGTGAGGAAGACCCTGGCAGGGCGCTGGCCACTTGCCTCTGGTTCCAGGTGACCCGTCTCCCATCCCATGGACTCCAACTTGCTGCAGAGGGGCTCCTGCAGTGGGTGCCAAGGCAGGTTTGAGTGTGATGCATCCGAGAAGTGAAGTGATAGGGAAGAGAAGCCCCGTATCTCATTGTGACCCCTGGAGCAGGAAGCGCTGGAGGAATCACCCTGCTGGTGGGTTAGCAGAAGATCAGCGCTGCCAGGGATGGTCCTGCCAGCAGGTCCGCGCTGAGCAGGCGGTGTGCGCTCCTCCTCCGTCTTCACGTCCACCTCCTTCTCTACACACACACACACCCCACCCGCCCTCACCGCCAGCACCCTCTGCATTCAGGTCCTTCCACTCCAGAGAGCCAGCCGGGAGCATCCTGAATGCCGCGGTACCAGCACTGAGGTCTTTTTAAAAAGCATGTTTGCAAATGGAGCCGTGCTTATTCAGGACAGGTTCCTGGAGGGACTTTGTGTATGAAGTAGGGATGTCTTTGCCCCAGGTCCTGTCTGGATCAGCCAGCACCCCCTCTCCCCCACCCCCAGAGCTGAACTTGCTCAAGCAACAGAATAGTAGATTACGGACCCGTCGCATCCCAGCACTGGAGGCAGACGGACGGAGCACCACAGCCCCCATTGAATGCCTTGACAGGGCCACCTCATTCCCTGGGTGGGGGAATTTGCTGTTACACCTGATTGGTTGGGTGTTTGGTTCTGTATTTTATTTATTTAAATGTTTGATCTTTTTAATTCCGCAGAGAATGAAATGTGAGTTATAATATGTTTTGAGTATAATAGGGCTTCCCTGGTGGCTCAGCTGGTAAAGAATCTGCCTGCCGTGCAGGAGGCCCAGGGTCCATCCCTGGGTCAGGAAGATCCCCTGGAGAAGCGAATGGCGACCCACTCCAGTGTTCTTGCCTGGAGAATCCCATGGACAGAGGAGCCTGGAGGAAGAGAGTCCATGGAATGTTTCCAGGCAAGAGTATTGGAGTAGATTGTCGTTTCCTTCTCCATACCCAACACCTGACACTCGGCAATAGCTCAATAAATGATACCTTCCCTCCAGGCCCTGTGTCTTCCCAGCTGTGCATTTGTGGGCAAGCCTCTTAACCTCTCTGAGCCTGCTTCCCTCATCTGTGAAATGAAAGATGTTTCCGTCTGATCCTGGCTGACACGGCCACACCTGCCGGCTGACAGATGACAAAGCCGGCATCTGGAATCCAGCCTGACCAAGGTCACTGCAGCCACAGGTGACACACACAGAGGTAGTTAATGGGTGCTGAGGCAGTCCTGCAAAGATTTTTCTAATAAATTCTGAATAAATTAGATTTGCCATGCCGGGAGGTGTGGAGGAGGCACGGCATCAGTGCATTTCTAAAACTGCCAGCAGTGGTGAGTTGCAGCTCAGAGAAGTGCCCTAGCCTTGAAGGATTGGGGGGAGGGGGGTCTGAGATGAACGTGACTTGTTCCAGCCCAAAGTGAACCTTATGGGTGGTCTGTGCTTGGCTCAGGGCGGCCTTGGGTGGGCGGCTGGGGGCGCAGCGTCCTGCCGTCTCTTGGTGCCCCTACTTCTGCTCCTAGCTGAGGAAACTTCAGCTTTTCGTCACGCACAGGATGTGTTTTCAACACAATATGTGTTTGAAAACATCTGAGTGGATGGAGTTCCTGATACAACCAATGAGAAATGGCAGCAGAGCTAGGGGACACGCAGGGAGAGGGGAGTGGGCATGGATTGGGGTAGCCTCCGCACCCCACCCACCCTGTCTCCTTGCCAAACTGGATTTTCCCTCGACTTCTCCGAGTAGGGCGCTTTGTGTACAGAGGGGCAGAGCCACATTGCAGAGGGTCCTGGCCTTTTGTCATAACATTTGGGATATCCTTAGAGACCTTGGGGCTCCTTGGAATGAAAGCATTGACCTCCAGGTGAGATGTCCGGTCTCATTTATAACTGGTGTCTGAATAAAGGGAACCTCGTGGGAAGTCTTAAGCAACTTATCCTAGAGCAATAATACTCAGAAACAGCAGGCAGAGGGTCGAGTGGACTGAAGTATGGGTCAGGAGAACAAGGGGATGGCGGATTGGTGCCTGGCAACCCTGACGTGCTGATAGCCACATCTGGTCACCAGCTCCTCACCACCCTCTTCTCCAAGGACATCTCATTCACTGCTGCACCCCCCCCCCCCAGCACCTCCAGTAGTGCCCAGCACACAGTAGGAGCACAGCAAGTGTCCCCTGAATGCCTGGATGGGTGAATGACCTCCCCGCTCCTAATACAAGCTTCTCCTCTCGCTGATATGCCTGCCTCCAGACCCCTCCTCAGGCACACCCTGACATTTTATTCCCAGGAACGGCTCTGGGGTCCACAGCCCCCTTCACCTCTGGAGCGCGCCTACTGTGGGCTATAGTCCACAGCGTCCCAGAGAGTCAGACACAACTGTAGCGACTTAGCACACACGCAGGCCTAGCACTTCAGTGCTTTTCTGCTCCTTTCTTTCCTTTATCAGCGCATCTCACTGGTGTTCAGGTCCCTGCCCTGCCTGCATTTCGAGATCACCCTCCTGGCTGAACTCCAGATCAACCTCCTCCCTGGTCTCTCAGCCCTGTCACCACCCCACTGGTACAGGTTTTTCCAAATGATCTGACTTCATGTCACTTGGCAGCTCCGTGTCCTCCACTCCCTTTACCTTCCTGAAAGTGAAAGTGAAGTCGCTCAGTCGTGTCCGACTCTGCGACCCAGTGGACTGTAGCCTACCATGCTCCTCTGTCCATGGGATTTTCTAGGCAAGAGTACTGGAGTGGGGTGCCATTGCCTTCTCCAGAGGACCTTCCCTACCTAGGGATTGAACCCAGGTCTCCCATATTGTAAGCAAGACGCTTTACCGCTTTACCGTCTGAGCCACCAGGGAAGTTTACCTTCCTAATCAAATGCAAATGCCCTGAGGTAGTTTGGAAACGTTCCCTGTTCTCAGGTCCTCGTTCCAGTTGAATTTCTCACTTATCTGTTGGAGGACCTACGCTCAGCCAAATGGGGTTCTTTGCCTCTCCCCAAAACCACCCTGAGCTTTTCTTCCTGAATCTTTTCCTATAGGATTTTCTTTTTGATTGAAAAGCTACTCTGCCCATTCATTCATTATCCAACACCGTTACACCTCCTCCTGGAAGCATTCCTTGATTTCCTCAGGACTCCTCCCTCCTCTGGGCTCCTGAACCTCTTAGCACTCCCCTGGTGGCCCCTCTCACACACTGAGAGGCTCCTGGGCACCCATCTCATCTCCCTGATGGGGCGTGAGGTCTGTGCTGGTGAGTTAGTGAGGGGCTGTGGAACAGGCCAGGTGAGAGGACGACGCAGGTGTTGACACGGGGATGGAGAAGAGGGAAGGATGCAAAAAAATCAGTCCAAGAGAGAGTCACTGGATGTACCAGGAGAGGACAGAAGTGGCACAGGTGACAGGATTTGGTGCCTTTAAAGATGCAAGGCAGTGAGGGCAGTTTGGAAAGAGGACTTCGTTTATCCTCCTGAACTCTCTGCCTGTTGCTTCCAGGGTGTTTGGTAGCTGAGTGGAGCCCCCAAAAGGTGGTGTTGCAGAGAAAACTGCTGGGTCCTGGTTGCGGTTTGCCCGATAAACAATTTAAGCCCGAGAGCAGGGGCTACACTTGTTTTTCAAAGGCACCAGGTTCCAGAAATCCCAGATAGCAGACTGAGCCAGAAGCCACCCACTTGTCTTATCACGATTCCCCTTGGAAACATGCTTTCATACTTCTGGTCATGTATTTGGAGGGATAGCTGGGTGCTAACATGTCTTATTTTTTAAATTTTTAATTGGAGGACAACGATGTTTTATCGGTTTCTGCTGTACAAGTGAGGCCGCCGTAAGGATACATGTATCCCCTCCCTCTTGAGCCTGCTTCTCTCCCCGCCCCCACCCCACCCCTCTGGGTCATCGCAGAGCACCAGGCCGAGCGCCCTGTGTTCCACAGTAACTTCCCACGGGCTGTTTCACACGTGGCAGTGTATACACGTCAAAGCTACTCTCTCAAGGCGTCCCACACTCTCCTTCCCCTGCTATGCCCAAGTCCGTTCTCGACATCTGCACCTCTATTCCTGACCTGCAGATAGGTTCATCAGTACCGTTTTTCTAGATTCCCTATCACCATTAATCCTGTTATCTTCTCCTTTAGGACTCTCGGTTGACTTAACAGTTTCACTCAGTTCTTTTAAACAGACTTGATGGAAACTCATTTCATCAGAAACCAGGATGCGGCACCCTGAGCCACACTGGAATTGGCGCTCAGTAAACTTGAAGGCATGGTGGTGTTTATGAGAGGCGGGCATTGCTGTCGGTGACCTGTCCTGGCCAAGCAAAGTCAGTGGGAAACTCAGTCACGGTCTTAGAGGATGCTCATCACCCCGACTGCTCTCCTGGGACACAGGGGAATAAGGGCCAGCATCCCAATCCCTGGCCGTGGCTTGGGTGGTCCTTATTAGCACTGAGGGATAAAGAGGCCCCCGTGTGGGTCAAGCTGGTCATTTCCCTCCCAGTGAAATCCCACAGCCCAGTGTGGCCCCAGCACCTCACACTTCCCTGAGCAAACAGGCTCCAAGGAAGAACCCGGCTGAGGACTCTCCAGCCCCCACTTATAAAAAGGATGGCAAGTGGACCACCTGCTTCACAGTCCCTGGAGGAGTTGCTTGGAAATACAGATTCCCAGGTCACGCTGGCAGAGATCCTGACTTCCTGGGTCAAGAGCGGCCAAAGGGAATCTGAGAATCACGTGTCCCAAGGTGAGACCGGAAGTGAGCCTGAGCCCGTGGCGGTGGTGATGCAGAGGCTGGCTCCAATGAAGCCGGGCTGCAGATGCGCTCAGGAGCGAGGGTGGGTTTACTTGTCTCCCGTGGCGGCTGATTCCCAGTCCACGGGACCTGCTAGGTCTCCCTTCCTCATCTTCAGTTCTTCTGTTCTCTATTTGAACTCCAGAGCTGGGGGCAGGGGAGTGTCTGAGATAAAAGGGAAGCCACACTCCTAACACGACTTAGCGGCTAAACAGCAACACCCCTTCCATCACAGCGGAGGAGAATAATGGTGGTGATGATAAGGGCCAACACTTAACAGAGCGTTTATCGTGTAGCAGACCCTGTGTTAGGTGCTTTATGTGGCTTATGACATTTAATCATTTTAACAAGTCTGCTGCTGCTGCTAAGTCCCTTCAGTCGCGTCCAGCTCTGTGTGACCCCATAGATGGCAGCCCACCAGACTCCCCCGTCCCTGGGATTCTCCAGGCAAGAACACTGGAGTGGGTTGCAATTTCCTTCCCAATGCATGAAAGTGAAAAGTGAACGTGAAGTGGAGTTGCTCAGTCGTGTCTGACTCTTAGCGACCCAGTGGACTGCAGCCTACCAGGCTCTTCCATCCATGGGATTTGCCAGGCAAGAGTACTGGAGTGGGGTGCAATCGCCTTCTCCGAACAAGTCTCCTAGGAAAGTCCTATAATTATGCTCATGTCTTAAGTGAGGGCACGGAGGCCTCAGGGGTGAAGAGTTCAGCTGTCAACACTGGAGAGCGTGGAGTGGGCTGTGAGCCCAGGCCACACCCAGGTGGCAGGTCCTCGTGCTCTCCTCTGGGTGGTCCTGAGGGATGTTCTTGCCCCAGCCCCCTTTCTCAGCCTTGCTCCAAGGCAGGAGGCTTGCGTGACAGGGGCCCCTGTGTTACTGAACACCTGGCTTACACGTGTGGCCAGGTGGCACCATCTGTCACAAGCTTGCGGAGCAGTGAGGGATCTTTTTAGGATGCTGATCACTTTATCATCCTGGTAACAAGCCCAAGGCCGGGAATAGAGATGAGATTTATCCACTTCCTGCTTTTCTATCACGTATCAGCAACAAATTTCTTCCTCAACCCCCACTGTAAACTGGGAACTAAAACAGATGTGGCTAGATTAATGGCATTCTCCCTTTAATCTGCCACATGGCCAGCAGTGCTGTGTCCCTCGTGATCCGCAGATCACCCCAGGACTTGCCAGGCTCAGCTGCAGAATGAAGATGCAGCGCATCTTGTTCAAAAAGCTGGGAAAAAGCTGCTCACGGTATTGAAAGAGAAAGCTTTTCCCTTTCTTCTGCAATCTCTTTTGATCTGTCATAGTGTTTTTCATTTGCTATTTAATGTCATTTTAGGTAAAGAAAAAAGAAAATTTTTTACCAACAATTTTAAGTTAGTAGCATAGAGATGCTCAGACTCCATGATCCCAATGCAGGGGGCCCAGGTTCAATCTCTGGTCAGGGAACTAGATCCCATATGCTGTAACAAATAAATAAATATTTTAAAATAAAATTAGTAGCATAAATTTTATCATTCACCTTAGTATTATATAATGACAGATTTTTGTGGGTTTTTTTTTTTTTTTTTTGGCTTGTGGGATCTTAGTTCCTTGACCAGGAATTAAACCCAGAACCCCAGCAGTTAGAGCACTGAGTTCTAACCACTGGACTGCCAGAGAATTCCCTATAATGACAGTTTTAAATGCAATTATAAGAGCATTTAATGCAGATGTAGAATCACCAAAATGACACTATTTGTGTTTCATAGCTCTTGCATGTGTATGCATTTCCTTTTTATCAGAACAGTGTAAATAATACCATATCAGATACTATGAGATACATGGGTTTCCTTGGTGGCTCAGATGGTAAAGAATGCTCCTGTAATGCAAGAGACCCGAGTTTGATCCCTGAGTCGGGAAAATCCCTTGGAGAAGGGAATGGCAACCCACCCAGTATTTTTGCCTGGAGAATTCCATGGACAGAGGAGCCTGGCGGGCTACAGACACAGCTGAGCAACTGACACTTAACACTATGGGATGTATAACCCATAAATAAATGGAAGGGAAGAAGAAGACTTCGTGAAGCAGATTCCTTAAGTGATGAAGCGAGTTGTCAGAGAACCTTATGCAGGGCAGGGAGGAGCCATCTGCAGTGGGTACAGGCGCCCAGGAAGCACAGGGTAGATCCTGCCTGGCTCTGTGAATGCCAATGGCTCCTGGCATCCTGGCCCTGGCAGAGGAGCAGCTCATGAACTCCTTTTCTAGAAGCTGTCACTGTGGAGAGGTCGTGCAGGAAAGCTGGGCCTTGGAATTGGCAGCCAGATCAGAAAAAACCTTTAGCTGTCTCAGAGATGCAAGTCCTGGCTTAAACTCCTGCCTCTGGTGTGGAAGCCCCAGCCAAGTAGAGACCTCCCCCCATGCCCCACTGTCATCTGCTGTCTTGACAGAAAGGGCAGATTTCATGCAACATGTAAGTAAACTGCAGTGGGGAGGAAACGAGAGCCTCGGTGTTCTCACCCACATGCACTCCTCCTCTTTACAGCCTGCTTCGTGTTTCTGCTCTCCACGTTCCTGGCACTGCTGCGGTCCATGGCCTTCACAGGTGAGCTGCTTGACGCCCTCGGTCAGCCAGGGGGTGATGGTGCTTCATCTTTAAACAGAAAATGTTTGATGGGAAGGCCCTGGCAGTCCAGTGGTTAGGACTCAGCGCTTTTACTGCTGTGGCCCGGGCTTCAGGCCCCAGTCAGGGAACTAAGATCTCACAAGCCACATGGCACAGTCAGAAAGCAAAACGAAACAAAAACCCCAAAATGTGTGCTAGGAAGAGCTGATGATTTTCGGACACATACTCAGTTCAATTCAGTTCAGTCCCTCAGTCGTGTCTGACTCTTTGCAACCCCATGAACCACAGCATGCCAGGCCTCCCTGTCCATCACCAACTTCCGGAGTTTACCCAAACTCATGTCCATTGAGTAGGTGATGCCATTCAACCACCTTATCCTTTGTTGTCCCCTTCTCTTCCTGCCCTCAATCTTTCCCAGCATCAGGGTCTTTTCAGATGAGTCAGCCCTTTGCATCAGGTGGCCAAAGTATTGGAGTTTCAGCTTCAACATCAGTCCTTTGAACACCCAGGACTGATCTCCCTTAGGATGGACTGGTTGGATCTCTTTGCAGTCCAAGGGACTCTCAAGAGCATATTTGTTACGCAGAATTACTTGCTGAACATTTTGCAAGTACAGAGTGCCAGACCCTGCCCTGAGGAATACTGAGGACAGATATCTGCTTTTTAAAATCTGTTTAGATGGTTCCTGTGTCTCTTGCCCAGGTTGGGAGTCTCTGGACCGGAGGTTTCCCAAGGCCCCTTCGCAGTCCCTGTGCTCCTACGTGGAGCCCTATGAAAAGATGAATCTCAGGCTGTGTTCATCGTCAGCACTCTGCATTTTTTTTTACTGAATGAACAAATAAATATTTCCATTAGTCATGTATATTAAATGATCTCAGTTACTCAGAAGTTTGAAGTGTGAGGAAAGACTGAGGAAGTGGAAGGGTTCAATCCCTGGGTCGGGAAGCTCCCCTGGAGAAAGAAATGGCAGCCTACTCCAGTATTCTTGCCTGGGAAATCCCATGGACAGAAAAGCCTGGCGGGCTACAATCTATGAAATCATGGAATCAGACATGACTGAGCAACTGAGCACACATGCCCGCAGAGGTGATGGTTGCATATCATTGTGGGTATGTCAGAGGTCACTGAATTGTTCCCTTTAAAATGGTTCATTTTCTGTTATGTGAATTTCATTTCAGTTTTTTTTTTTAACAAAAGTGACAATACAAAACAAAAATGAATACAAAAACAGTATTCTTAGATTTGTATCAAGTGAAAGCTGACAGCTTGACAGGAAATAAAAGAACAAAATAAAATTTTCAAATTCGCACAGAACTCATATAGGCAAGTAGTCTGGGGCCATCTAGTGTCAGGGCAAACAGTTCAGCCACTTCAACAGGCCCTGAAGTTGTCATTGTTATAGGGCAGTTTGGAAATGAACATGTATTATATAGCTCTGCTTTAGCAAAAGAGTTTATAAGGTATAAGGTGTACCCTGCTTAAGAGTCCCCGGTAAGAAAATGTCCCATGCAAAATCTGTCAGCGAAAGACAGAGGTTTTTTATCAAGTCAAAAGCCTGCGCTTCACATATCTAAACCGCAAACTGAAACAATTCACCCGCTAACATGACTGTATAAATGAGACAAGACCCCACAAAGCCAGTTGACGTAGAGGTTATGTTAAAATCACTACATCCACCACCAGAAGTGGGCTTCGGGGAATTATTGCTTAATAGTTACAGACTTTCTGTTTGGGGTGATGGACAAGTTTTGGAAATTGATAGTGGTGATGTTTGCAGAAGTTTGTGAATGTAATTAGTGCTACACTTAAAATAGCCCCCCAAAATTGTATGATATGTATTTTATCACAATAAAAATATTAAAAATACTTTTTAAATTTCCATAATATGCCCCCCATCACTATATCTAGTAGTTTTACCGAATGTACTGGGGAGACTTCTAAAGCCCAAAGAGAGTAATTGTGATTACTGCAGGTCAGATAAACTCCCGAGGTCCCAGGCAGCACACGGGGCACACGGGGGAGGAAAGATGCTTTTATTACATTTATCAGGATCCTTTTAAGCCATCTGTGTGCTGATTGACTCTCCTGTGAGCAGCAGCTGTTTTTATTCATTAGCAGTGAGCAGGTATATCAGTCATTACTCATGTTCATTTCACAGCTGGGTTTTGAATGGAAAGGCAGTTCCTACCCAACAACGCTGGCATCCAGTATTTAAAGGTCTTTGTGTGAAAAGGTTGTCTTGAGACTTGGAAAATATTTCCATCTAATAATGTCTTCAGTTAAATTAGAGATGTCGAGAAAGGCAGGCCTCTGTAGGCTGTTGACAGAGATACACACAACATGTATATGTGATTTTGCTCTGGGACCCTGAATTTGCAGGTCTCTGAATACCTAGAAATCTTTATTCATTTCAATGAAATATGGTATAGTCATAAGCAAATGGTGTACTCCCTCTGTTTTAAGTACCAAAGCCTTCATGGGAAATGAAAATGTCAAATCAAAGCTAAAACTTTAAATGTCGTAAAATAGAAGACTAGTCCTACAGTGAGAATCCACTTTCGTGGGTTCTGGTGACAAATGCATTGGTCAGAGTAACTATGCTGCAGGAACAAACCAATCCTGGAATCTCAGTGACTTAATACTACAAAAGTTTCTTTTTAAAATTTTTTATTTTAATTTTAATTTTATACTGAATCAGTTCAGTTCAGTTGCTCAGTTGTGTCCGACTCTGCTACCCCATGAACCGCAGCATGCCAGGCCTCCCTGTCCATCACCAACTCCCAGAGTTCACCCAAACCCATGTCCACTGTGTCGGTGATGCCATTCAACCATCTCATCCTCTGTCGTCCCCTTCTCCTCCTGCCCTCAATCTTTCCCAGCATCAGGGTCTTTTCAAATAAGTCAGCTCTCCGCGTTAGGTGGCCAAAGTATTGGAGTCTCAGCTTCAACATCAGTCCTTCCAATGAACACCCGGGACTGACTGGTTGGATCTCCTTGCAGTCCAAGGGACCCTCAGGAGTCTTCTCCAACACCACAGTTCAAAAGCATCAATTCTTCAGCACTCAGCTTTCTTTATAGTCCAACTCTTACATCCATACATGACCACTGGAAAAACCATAGCCTTGACTAGATGGACCTTTGTTGACAAAGTAATGTCTCTGCTTTTTAATATGCTGTCTAGGTTGGTCATAACTTTTCTTCCAAGGAGTAAGCGTCTTTTAATTTCATGGCTGCAGTCACCATCTGCAGTGGTTTTGGATCCAGAAAAATAAAGTCAGCCACTGTTTCCACTGTTTCCTCATCTATTATACTGAGTATAATTGTATTAGTTTCAGGTGTACAGTAAAGTGATTCAGTTATACATATATCCATTCTTTTCAGGTTACTTTTTCATATAGCTTATTACAGGATATGGAGTAGAGTTCCCTGTACTGTATAGTAGGTTCCTTGTTGATTACGAAGGTTTACTTCTTGCTCATGCAAATTCTGGTGTGGGTCAGGAGCCTTTCCAGGGCTTCCTCCAAGTGATGTGATGATGTCATGCTCTAAGCTGCTTCAGTCTTGAGCACTGACCATCTCAACCCACGGTTTCCAGTAGGTCAAGGCAGGGGAAGGATCAAAGCGAAGGATCATGGGTCAGTTTTTTTTTTTAACTTTTCTTTTTTTTTCCCCAGCCTAGTCAATTTTATTTTATTTATTTATTTATTTATTTTGTGTGCTAACACTTGAAATACATTTACTAATTAAGACAACCAACAATTTTACTTTTATTTGCATTTATTTTTTGCGGCATTTATTCCCAGGCCATAAGTTTTTGTTTCTTCAGTTTCTTCTGGGATATCTTTTTCTTCTGTGCAACCTCCTGGTTTAGGAGCAATCTGTTCTTTCGCAGTAAGGATCATCTCAATGTGGCAGGGAGAGCTCATGTAGGGGTTGATCCGACCGTGAGCTCTGTAAGTCCTGCGTCGCATCTTGGGGGCTTGGTTCACTTGGATGTGCTCAATGACCAGAGAATCTACATCTAAGCCCTTAAGTTCAGCATTACTCTGCATTTTTGAGCATGTGTAGTAAAAATGCAGCACTCTTTTTGGGCCATCGACCCTGAGTCCAGCCCCACTGTTTGGCCTGTGCACACCTGCCAACTCCACCGTTGTAGCGGCGGAACAGCACACACTGCTTCTTTAACGTGACGTCCTTCAGGTACTTGGTGGCTTTTCGGATATGCATACCCTTTATGGCCTGGGTGGTTTCACGAGTGTTCTTAAAGTGTACACGAAGATTGGAACCTCTTGATTTGCATGATTTTGTGGGGTTTTCTGGGTCAAGTGAATAGCGCACCATTTTTAGGAGTCACCTCAGGCCGCTTACTGGAAAAGGAAGCTCAATTTTATTTTATTATTATTATCTTTTAACTTTACGATACTGTATTGGTTTTGCCGTACATCAACATGAATCCGCCACGGGTGTACATAAGTTCCCACTCGTGAACCCCCCTCCCACCTCCCTCCCCATACCATCTCTCTGGGTTATCCCAGTGCACCAGCCCCAAGCATCCTGTATCCTGCATCAAACCTAGACTGGCGATTCATTTCTTATATGATATTATACATGTTTCAATGCCATTCTCCCAAATCATCCCGCCCTCTCCCTCTCCTGCAGCGTCAAAAAGTCTGTTCTGTATATCTGCGTCTCTTTTGCTGTCTCGCATACAGGGTTATCATTACCATCTTTCTAAATTCCATATATATGTGTTAGTATACTGTATTGGTGTTTTTCTTTCTGGCTTACTTCACTCTGTATAATTGGCTCCAGTTTCATCCACCTCATTAGAACTGATTCAAATGTATTCTTTTTGATAGCTGAGTAATACTCCATTGTATATATGTACCACAGCTTTCTTATCCATTCATGGGTCAGTTTTTAAATGCTTTGGCCCCCAAATGTCCGACCGTCCTTTGGCTGAAACGAGTCTCACAGCCCCGGGTACCCACATCAGGGCTTGGAAATGTGAGGGCCATGTACTGAGCTGTCAGTGCTTCTGCACAGCCAGAACGTGTGCTTGGACCCAGACTGAGGGTGATGAGCATTTCCTTCTAGTATTTTAAAATATTTATTTTTATTTCATAATTTATTTGGTTGTGCTGGGCCTTAGTTGTGGCGTCTGGGATCTTCAGTTGTAACAGGTGGGCTCTAGTTCCCTGACCAGGGATCAAACCCCAGGCCCCTGCATTGGGAGCATGGAGTCTTAGACACTGGACCACCAGAGAAGTCGCTCTTGTAGTTTAAATAATGCATCATATTCAGTTCAGTTCAGTCGCTCAGTCGTATCCGACTCTTTGTGACCCCGTGAACCGCAGCACACCAGGCCTCTCTGTCCATCAACTCCCAGAGTTCACCCAAACCCATGTCCATCGGCCATCCAACCATATCCTCTGTCGTCCCCTTCTCCTCCTGCCCTCAGTCTTTCCCAGCATCAGGGTCTTTTCTAATGAGTCAGCTCTTCGCATCAGGTGGCCAAAGTATTGGAGTTTCAGCTTCAACATCAGTCCCTCCAGTGAACACCCAGGACTGATTTCCTTTAGGATGGACTGGTTGGATCTCCTTGCAGTCCAAGAGACTCTCAAGAGTCTTCTCCAACACCACAGTTGAAAAGCATCAATTCTTCAGCGCTCAGCTTTCTTTATAGTCCAACTCTCACATCCATACGTGACCACTGGAAAAACCATAGCCTTGACTAGACGGACCTTTGTTGGGTAAGTAATGTCTCTGCTTTTCAATATGCTGTCTAGGTTGGTCATAACTTTCCTTCCAAGGAGTAATAATCTTTTAATTTCATGGCTGCAGTCACCATCTGCAGTGATTTTGGAGCTCAGAAAAATAAAGTCAGCCACTGTTTCCACTGTCTCCCCAACTATTTGCCATGAAGTGATGGGACCAGATGCCATGATCTTAGTTTTCTGAATGTTGAGCTTGAAGCCAACTTTTTCACTCTCCTCTTTCACTTTCATCAAGAGGCTCTTTAGTTCTTCTTCACTTTCTGCCATAAGGGTGGTGTCATCTGCATATCTGAGGTTATTGATATTTCTCCTGGCAATCTTGATTCCAGCTTGTGCTTCATCCAGCCCAGAGTTTCTCATGATGTACTCTGCAGAGAAGTTAAATAAGCAGGGTGACAATATACAGCCTTGATGTACTCCTTTTCCTATTTGGAACCAGTCTGTTGTTCCATGTCCAGTTCTAACTGTTGCTTCCTGACTTGCATACAGGTTTCTCAAGAAGAAGGTCAAGTGGTCTGGTATTCCCATCTCTTTCAGAATTTTCCACAGTTTATTGTGATCCACACAGTCAAAGGCTTTGGCATAGTCAATAAAGCAGAAATAGATGTTTTTCTAGAACTCTCTTGCCTTTTCCATGATCCAGTGGATGTTGGCAATTTGATCTCTGGTTCCTCTTCCTTTTCGAAAACCAGTTTGAACATCTGGAAGCTCACGGTTCATGTGTTGCTGAAGCCTGGCTTGGAGAATTTTAAGCATTACTTTACTAGTGTGTGAGATGAGTGCAATTGTGTGGTAGTTTGAGCATTCTTTTGCATTGCCTTTGTTTGGGTTTGGAATGAAAACTGACCTTTTCCAGTCCTGTGGCCACTGCTGAGTTTTCCAAATTTACTAGCATATTGAGTGCAGCACTTTCACAGCATCGTCTTTCAGAATTTAAAATAGCTCAACTGGAACAGTTCTACGAAGACCTACAAGACCTTCTAGAACTAACACCCAATGCATCATATGACCATTGGTTTAATAAGCCTGGAGACAAAGGCTTAAGAATGGTTGAGAGAAAACATTGCCATGGGGAGAAGAAGAATCATAAGAAAGTGAAAAGTGCAAGTGAAGTTGCTCAGTCGTGTCTTGACTCTTAGTGACCCCATGGACTGCAGCCTACCAGGCTCCTCCATCCATGGGATTTTCCAGGCAAGAGTACTGGAGTGGGGTGCCATTGCCTTCTCCGGATCACATGGTGCCTGCCCCTAATACAGCACCAGGTTCTGCACATGGAGGAAGAGTTCTCTGCCTGTTCCACGCTGCCCTGTGGACCCTGGAAGCAGAGTAAATGGGACCCTTATATTACACAGTGGATACACTGTGGGAATGTGACCCATAAATTGGATCTTATTTTTTAATTTTTTTTGAAATTTTGGCTACGCTGGGTTTTTGTGTGCGGACTGCTCCCCAGCTGCGGTGCTCAGGCTGCTCATTGCGGTGGCTTCTCTTGTTGCGGTGGCTTCTCTTGTTGGCGGAACATGGACTGTAGATGCACGTGGACTCTGACGCCTCCTGGGCTCTCGAGCACAGGCTCAGCAGTTATGGTGCAAGGGTTCAGTTGCTCCACAACATGTGGGATCCTCCCTGACTAGGGGTCCAACCCGTGTCCCCTGCATTGGGGGGTAGATTCCTAACCACTGGACCACCAAGGAAACCCTGGATCTTATTTAAGCCCATCAAGACACCTGGATATTTAAAGGGATCCTTCGGATCCTTTGGTGAAATGCACCATTAGAAATACGGGTCATCATTTGCTGGCTTTTCATAAAAGCAGAGCAGACCTATAGCCAGTTAGTACCCAGGCAAATGGTACAGTGATGTCTGGTCCCAGCTCTGATGTCCTGTGGACCGCCATTCCGTCGGTCCACTAAGTACCCTGAAGATTGGGTGGCTTGGGAGACTGGGCAGATTCTCCAAGCAGGGGATCAAGCTTAGGTTTGTGTGATTAACATGTTGGCTTTTGCAGATGTTCGGTTCATTTTCCTGATGGGCATTGTGTTCTTGAAAGCATTTCTCTCAACCTCCTGTTCTCTCCCCTCTGCAGGAATGAAGTTTATGGAGAACCGTCCCATACAGTCCCTCATTCCTCTGTACTTGCTAGTGGGTGGGATCACCAGGGCCTTAAAAGTAAAGTCTACTGGTCAGTTGTTTGTAGTTTCTATTGAAATTTAGCTTACAGGCACCATGGAGTGCAGCCTTTAACCCACTCCAGTATTCTTGCCTGGAGAATCCCATGGACAGAGGAGCCTGGGAAGCTACTCTCCATGGGGGTCACAAGAGTTAGCGACTAAACCACCACCACTACTCACAGAACAGCTTCCTCCTAAGCACAGGGTTGTTGAAAAGTAGGATCAGGTTTTTCCAGGTGAGGAGTATTCACCCAAAGCTTCCCTTCTCTGCTCTGAGTTCAGTGTGCTAAGCTGAGGCTTTCCTCTGACAATCATTGATGCAGATAAATTACCGATTGCCAATTACTTATACCATTGAATTTCAGTCGTAATCATGACCTTTCTCTCTGCTTCTTTTTTTGAAAAGTTCCTTGTGTCAGGAAGTACAGATTGCATCTAGTTAAAATATGTTTGATTTCAGCAGTTCCTAATGTCTGTTTTTAACCATAGCTCCTAGTTCTCGGCTGACTAGCATGGAATTCGTTAGCTGCAGTCATCAGTCAGACATTAAACTCTGATGTTTAGGGGCGATGTCTGTGACTCTCAAGCTTATGTCAGCCTAGAGAGCTGATTTGCTCTTGGGTAGTATTGACATATGGTGAAACAGGAATAGTGATGGAAAAGGAAATATCAAAGGTCCTGCATAGCCTGCAGTTAAGTTTTCAAAATTCCTAGCCTACAGAAATGTCACAGCTGCCAAAAGCACCTTAGGTCTAAAATACCTGAGGTCAACCTCCATTTACCAATGACCTTTCCCAACCATCCAAGCTTTCCATATCAAAAGCTGCAAAATACAAGCATTCAGTTTTCCAACTTCTTTCTGGTGCTTGGACCCTTTAAAAGAGGCTGCCCAGTGGCACTGGTCAAGATATTAATCTGAGACATCAAAGGAATATCTTCAAGACGTCTGTCCTCATATGCATCAGTAGCTACAAGCTCTGCTCCGTCTTGGGAAATGTGTATGATTTAGAGCCTTTTTGGTTTGAGTCCACCTCACTGGTAAATGCCCTCCTCTTTTGGCAGCAGTCTGCTGGGCAGTCTTAGTGTGTGTGCTCAGTCGTGCCCAACTCTTTGTGACCCCACAGACTAGCCCATCAGGCTCCTCTGTCCATGGGGTTTCCCAGGCAAGAATACTGGAGTGGGTTGCCATCTCCTTCTCCAAGGGATCTTCCGGACCCAGGGCTTGAACCCGTGTCTCTTGTGTCTCCTGCATTGGCAGGTAGATCCTTTACCACAGAACCACCTGGGAAACCCACTGGGCACTGTTCTGGAATGCATAAATACACGATCCTTTCTCTTAACATCCCGATGAAGTCTACCTGGGGCTCTGTTTAGCTCCAAGGAGACCCAAAGGCTCTTGGATCAATAGGGCTGCATATCCCCTGTGGCCCCACAGTGTTAGGGCAAAGCTCTGATGGACTGAGTGCCATAGAGATGCTCAAAACAAGGGCACAGTTTTCAGCAGTAATTACCTCTGCCCCACCCTCTCTCACCAGACTACCTCATAATCAGGCTGCAAACTAGAACTTTCCTTTAGAGATGTTACCATCCATGGAGTCTGTTCCTCTTAATAACAGCAAACTTTTGTCTTATGAAAGTCAGCTCAGAACCCAAAGGTAATTTATTTTAATGAACAAACAAGAGCCCTAATAAGCAGCATTGATTTTTTTCCCCTGGCAATCGAAAACTGTTTGAAGCCAAATTAAATTTTTGTGCTCATCATAGCAAGGCAATAGACAGTAAGTCTATAACCACGAGAACAATAGCAAACAAGTCTATAGAATCCCCCGACAGAGAGGTCTGCTAGGGAGGCCAGTGTTTTCTGTTTAACCCCCTTGGAGTACTGCATCCTCTCTGAAATGAGTCCCTGTACTGGCACCACTGTATTGCATGGCACCGCCTTATTCCGGTGTTGAATAGAAAGCTGCAGAGAAGAGCATGGACATTGCCCAGGGCCACCTGAGAGCACTGACAGTCGTGACCCATTAGAAGATCATGAAGATCCAAACTGGGACGCTGTTGAGCTGTTGTGAGTACAGGGTCTCTGATAATAATCACGCCAGGAGAACAGCATAAACCAGGACTCCCTGAGCCAGTGAGGACGTTTGGTCACCTGATTGCTAGGCTGTGACGGGAAGTGTATTTGTTATTGAGCGCCATGTTGAAAGAATCTGAAACGCTGATTTAGTGGCCATTTCCCTACCTAACAATCCTCCCCCTCATCTTCCAGGCTCCCACTTCTCAATAACAATCGCTCCCACCCGGGAGCGCTTATTGTGTGCCAGATGCCGTGCTAAGGGCTTGGCCCTCGTTCTGAACTCATTCAGTTCCCACCTCGCCCCTTTTGATGCAAACTCTTGTATCAGAAAGGATTTTTTGAACATAAGGAACAAAATTTCCGGCTAACCTGAGAGGTAATTTGTTAGAAGGGCTGTTAGGAGGCTGGTGTGAGAGGAAGGAACCAGGCGGCTCCAGAAAGCCTGGGCCGAGGGACCAGCCAGGTGCTCTGAGCCTGCAGTGAAGTGACTGAGCCCCAGAGGGTTTCTCCTCTGCGGGCGTCAGGTGCCTACCAGCCCATCCTGGGAGGGCGGCCAGGTCCCTGGATCCTGGGTGCCAGGCAGCCCCAGGGTGGGGAAGGCGCCTCCAGGGAGGACAGTGCCCCAGATACACCCTCTGTACATGTGATGGTAGAGGAAGCTCCCCAGAGGCTAGGGCCCTGCTCGAAAGGGAAAGCGTGCTGAGTAGCTGAACCCCGAGCTGCGCTGTCAGCTCCAAGCTTACAGATGAGGAAACCGAAGCCAAGAGGTTGCTTTTCTTGTGTTTCTATGGCAGCGATGGCTGAGCTCCTGTGCCCCCATGCCTGCCCCACCTCATAGTCCTCTTCGGCCACGCCGCTTCTTCCAGCTGGGTTTCCCCTGTTGCCCAAACCCACCACTTTCGGGGGCCAGCCCCCACAGGATCTAGGGAAACCCGAAGGAGAAACGGCATCGGCAATTGTGATTGATTTAGAGAGAGATAGTTAAGAATGTTGTAGATACGAAAATAGAGGAGAGAAGAAAAGAGGCTGGTGTTCCTTGGTTTATACAGAAAATCAATAAAGTCTCAAGACAAGAGACTTGCACTGTCTACGTGAGGCCACAGGTGCCCTCCCGGTCTCCGGAGGGAGTGAAGGCGCAGGGCGCCTTCCCGTTCAGGTCTTAGAAACCCAGGCAAATAAGTAGACACGGTGGATTTCTGTACTCCAGATGGGAACTAGCCTGAAAGAGAGAGTAAGAGGAGGAAAATGATTGACACGAGGAGACCAAGCTGCTTTGATGAGCGAGATCCATAGCTTTATTTTTAAACGGAACTTATATACCTTTTTTGTACATAGAGGGAAATGAAAGATGCAAGGTCATACAGAGTCAGCCCAACATTCCAGCAGTATTGCCCTTATCGAAACCATGATTTTTCTGCATACCTTTGCCACAAAAGATGTTGTGTACAGTATCTTCTGGCCTTGGAGGCCTGTGAACATTTTATGACCCTCTTTTGATAAAGGCTGCTCAACCAGAAAACTTATTTTCCCTCAAAGTGTTTTTTCTTTATATTTCTAATCTATGTCAGCCTCAGAAAATGCCAAACAGAGTTACGTTTTTCACAGAGCAAAGGTGCAGTGAGTTACAAGAAAGAACCAATTAGCTCAAAAGTCTGATATGGTTAAATTCAAGGCTACACTTGTTTTTCTAGCATTCTCGCTATGTTAACTAATGCATTCCCAGGTGCACAGTGGATAAGAGATATGGGAACTTAGCAACAAGCTTTGGCCCAGTAATGAAATCCTACATCAGCACTAGCACTACTCTAATAACTTTACTCTTTCAAAGGCTCTGTGTTTTAGGCTTTCCGTGCTTCTCACAGTTGGGAGGCTGTAAATAATTGTATGCATAGCTGCAAGAGTCTGGATAACCTGCCAAGCAAGCTAGAATGCTAATAGAGGGGGTTTGATTTGAAATATCTCTCATGTCCAGGAGACTTATTAGCTATAGCCCTAAGTTGATTTTCTCCAGAGAAAGGTGGTCAGGGTTAGCCCCCTGTTAATGTCAAGAGGAGTTGGGGAAAGTCATGAAACAGTAAGATTCTAGTTTTGGGGTAGATGCTTGAGAAAGCCTAGGGAGCCCCTTGAGTTCTGAAGCCTTGCTTAACAGTTCTCTTCCACATGACCTTGTCATGGGTGGGATCTCCCGTGGCAGCTTCCGGCACACCACCCTTCACCTTTGCCATTTCACTTCCCATTCCTACCTTTCTCTGCTCACTGGGGTTCAGAATATACCCCCCCTTCCAGGAAGGCCTCTCTGAATGCATCAGCTTTATCCAAGTAGCTCTCTAGACTCCTCTCTGAGCCCTCGCTTCCCTTTTCTTATGGAACTGTTCTGCCTCCCAACCAGGCTGCAAGTCTTATTCCTAGAAAGGATCATAAATAAACAATCACCGTAGAATGTGAGACATGGTAGAAATACACACTTAAGAATCACGGAGACCCAGAGGAGAGACTTCTAACCCAGCAACTGATTGAGTTGAGGAGGCCCAGTGGGCCTTCTCATGAGCCTGGAGTTCAAGAATGGAGTTGCAGACTTGAGTGCCATCTGTCTGCAGGTGAGTGGTGTTACTCAGGGGTCATGCCGTCAGCCTGTAGGTGGGTGGTGTTACTCGGGGGTCATGCTGTTGGCCTGTTGGTGGGTGGTGTTACTCAGGGGTCATGCTGTTGGCCTGTTGGTGGGTGGTGGTACTCGGTGGGTGGTGTTGCTCAGGGGTCATGCCATCAGCCTGTAGGTGGGTGGTGTTACTCAGGGGTCATGCCGTGGGCCTGTCAGTGGGTGGTGTTACTCGGGGGTCATGCTATCAGCCTGTCGGTGGGTGGTGGTACTCGGGGTCATGCCATTGGCCTGTCGGTGGGTGGTGTTGCTCGGGGGTCATGCCGTTGGCCTGTCGGTGGGTGGTGTTACTTGGGGGTCATGCTGTCGGCCTGTAGATGGGTGGTGTTACTCGGGGGTCATGCAGAGTGAGCACACAGGACCTGGGCACATCTGAGAGTCCACGAGGGCAAGCCGCTGGGAGAGTTTGCTGGTTTCTTCAATGCCTGCAAAGGTCTTACTGGCAAAATGCTGAGTATCCTAGCAGACTCAAGAAATGCTTGCCAGCCTGGGTCTGGGAAAGGCACTGTTGCTCTTTTCAGAGTGAGGATTTTGTATTCATAAGAGTTTTCAAAGGTTTTGTGTGTGTGTGTGTGGTTTGTTTTTTTTTTTTTGAGGGGATAAGGTAAAGAATGGGAGACCTTTTCAAATCACAGTTGCAGTTCCAGGGACTGTGAAGAGAGCGAGGTTTGTTGTTACTGCCGCTCCTGCTGGGCTGTTATTCAGCCACGGGCACCTTGAAGTTATAGAAAGAGCATGGACTTTCAAACAAGACACATTTTATCTCTCCTTGCTATGGTGGCTTTTGTTATGAGAAGAAGAGTGCTCTTATTTAATGAGTCTGGCTGCCTTTGGGGAACGTTAAGGAGCATCTCTCTTAACCCCAGATCAGCTGGGTTTGCTCTGCTGGGTGGGGGTGGGGGGGGCACAGCATCCCAAAGACAGCGGTAAAAGCTGCCAAGGTCAAAGAAGTGGATTCCCGCTCAGCACTGGTCTAGACCGCTAGCCAGGCGTTGCAGACAGAGCGTCCCTGTCTCAGTGTTTTCTCTGCTCCTGCAGGTCCTTCACTGGGCCTTGAGTCTGCTTCTTCCCCTGGTTATCTGTGTGTGTGTGTGCTAAGTCACTTCAGTCGTGTTGCAGGCAACACGTGGACTGTAGCCCACCAGGCTCCTCTGTCCATGGGATTTTCCAGGCAAGAACACTGGAGTGGGTTGCCAGGCCCTCCTCCAGGGGATCTTCTCGACCCAGGGATCGAATCCATGTATCTTATGTCTAACCTGCATTGGCAGGTGGGTTCTTTACTACTAGTGCTACCTGGAAAGCTCCTGGTTATCTGCGCACTTCTCTGATTTGCTGATGGCATAAAGCAGTGGTGCGTGTTTTTTGGCTGGGTTGCATGCAGTTTCACTAATGTAGATGTTTTTGGTCTCTGAGTTTTAATACTGCAGCTGCTAAGTCGCTTCAGTCGTGTCTGACTTTGTGCGACCCCATAGACGGCAGCCCACCAGGCTCCCCCATCCCTGGGATTCTCCAGGCAAGAACACTGGAGTGGGTTGCCATTTCCTTCTCCAATGCATGAAAGTGAAAAGTGAAAGTGAAGTCGCTCAGTCGTGCCCGACTCTTAGCGACCCCATGAACTGCAGCCCACCAGGCTCCTCCATCCATGGGATTTTCCAGGCAGGAGTACTGGAGTGGGTGCCACTGCCTTCTCCGGAGTTTTAATACTACACAGTAGCAGATCTACTTAATGCCAGGCTAGGGTTTGGAAGTCTTCTGTAAATCCATTGTTTGGAAGTCCACGATGACACTGAACAGCCACCGCTATCATACCCTCTTGACGCTGTTTTGAGACGAGGTTCCTGGGAGCTGTGGCACCGTGTCAGGGTGTCACCCCTGGGGTAGGGGAGCCCCTGTGCTTTAGAATTCTAGATGAAGATTCTGTCATGTGTCACAGCCTTTGCCTATTTTTACGTGGAGCTGGGCTGCTGTGTGTGTGCACACTTTATAATCAAACCCATTCCTGAGTGGCCACCAGTGTGGGGCACCTCCCTTTTTTCATAAATTTCAGCTCAAATAAAGAGGGGCTCATTCCCCTCCATGACTTGAAGAGAAAAGGACCCATGAGTCCCATGGAGCACCCTCATTGAGTTTGGGGGCATCTGTCTCCTGGAATCACGTTTGGTCCTGGTTTCCTCCCAGGTTAAGAAGAGGGTGCTAGCTGCGCCCTCTGCTGGGCAAAGAAGGGAGAGCTTTTATTCTGCCCCAGTCCTGGGTATTTTCTAACTTTCTTTTCCAGTCACAGAGGAAGATCAGAGGGTTTGCAGCTTGCAATTCCTGCCCTCATCTGTGGTGCCCATGCCATTTCCATTGTGTCTCACGTCACTGTCTCTGTGCTGGGTGCCTGAGAGGGCCTGTGAGCAGGCAAGGTGTTCCATGGCTGAGGGACCCAGACAGTTGCTCTGAAACAAATGACTCTCAGAGAACTCCTGTGCATGAATGCATGGAAGGGACCCTGGGTGACTCAGGTGATGCACTCACCCACACACCAGCAGGCTTTGACTGGTGATGTAGTAGGGCCTCCCTCAAGGGATGGTGAGGGCTTCCCTGGTGGCTCAGACGGTAAAGAACCCTGAGACAAGAAGATCCCCCAGAGAAGGGGATGGCTACCCAGGCCAGGATTCTTGTCTGGAGAATGCCATGGACAGAGGAGCCTAGCGGGCTGCTTTCCACGGGGTTGCAAAGAGCTGGACGGAGTGACTAACCCTTTCACTTCACTCAAGGCATGGTGATGATGGTCGTGACACATTTCAGGAAAGAAGTTCACAGCCAAGGCAAATGGCCCACCACTGTGGTTCTCTGAAAGTCTGGCTTAATCCAGAGACGATGTCCACACTGTGTAGGAAGTGATGGCAGGCCCTTGAACTGATTCAGTTAGTACCATTTCCCTCATCTGGGCTCTTGATAGAAGAAGAGCATGGCAAGCTCACAGTAGTGATAGCTAGTAAGGCCTAGAGGGTGGGCATTCTACTAATACACTGCTTATAACTTAAGTATCTATACCTATGTACTGAAGTATATATACCTATGGGCTTCCTGGTGGTTCAGCAGTAAAGAATCCTCCTGCGATGAAGGAGCCACAGGAGATACGGGTTTGATCCCTGGGTCAGGATCGCTGGAGGAGGGCATGGCAACCCACTCCAGTATTCTTGCCTAGAGAATTCCATGGACAGAGGAGCCTGGTGGGCTACAGTCCATGGGGTTGCAAGGAGTCAGACAGGACTGAGCGACTTAGCATGCACACACATATATATGAAGTGTAGGTATTTATATATACTGAAGCGCCAAGGCTGACCCAGAACACGGCCACGCATCCCTGCTGAGCATTCTAAGGCAATGGTATTCTGGGGAAATGAACACAGTAACAGCTGAACTTTCTGGATGTTATGAAAACTCAAAGAAGAGATCCACATGGCAAGGAGGGATAATCAGACTTTTTCTTCTGAGAAAATTCTGCAGCAAAAACAAGGTGTACCCTGAAATCACTTAATTCTTTTTGCTACATTGAAAAAAAAAAATCTTGATCCTACTCTCTTGCCTGAATCTATCGAGATGGCAGCTGGACACAGTAAAATGGGATTATTCCACTGAGGTCAGCCACACTGGTGGGTCTCAGACCTCAGCGAACATCAGAACTAGCCATGGGTTTGTTCAAGAGGCAGGCTCACAGCCCACAGCTGTTGTCATGGGTGGGACCCCACTGATTCTGATTCTGTGGGCTAGAGTACCACATGTGCGCCCCTAGGCCACGTCAGAGGCACACACTGACCCAGAACAGCCCCAGGCTGGCGGTGACCGTGAAGGCAGTAAGACGTTACTTTCAGTATTTCTCATCGTTTCCACCTGGTTTAGCGCGAGACGAAGCAAAGTAGCCAGTAACTTCCGTTTCTGGGTAACTGTATCTTGTGCTTCAGTTTCCTTGTGGGCATCTTCATGGTGAAGAAATGAACTTGGGACAGTTTGTTCCTCGGCGCCTCCCCTGAGTGCCCGCGGGGAGAGAATCCTCCAGGCCCTGGCACTCCGTTTGTTCTTAAACCAGTGGGATCACCACGGGTGCAGACTTTGCACTCAGAAGACAGCGACCATCAGTGGCCTCTCGTGGGCAGATTTTGCTCCACAGAACTCATAATCCTCAAGCAGATGGTGGGGTTTGTAGTGGAGATTCTAGAAAACTGAACTGACAGAAAATTCTTCTTATTGATTCTAGTGGTCATCTTTCTTTTCATGATTATGAAAGAAGAGAACACACCTTTCTTGGAGACTGAATTTCAGTATTCTGTTTTCAGTATCATAGTAGCTGAGTTATCTTGACTATCCTGGGAGATAGCATTTTGCTTTTTAACAAAAGGGAAATAGGAGGTGGAAATAGGAGTATATTTAACATACATCCCAATATTTTAAATTGGAGTATAGTCGATTTACAATGTTAATTTCTGCTCTGCAGCCAGGTGATTCTGTTATACATTCATGTTTCTTTTTTATACTTTTCCACTATGGTTTATCACAGGATATTGAATACAGTTCCCTGTGCTATACAGTAGTTCCTTGTTGTTTATGCATTCTGTACATAAGGGTTTGCATCTGTCCGTTCCTCTCCCAGCCCCTTCCCCTTGGCAACCACAAGTCTGCTCTCTTTATCTGTGAGTCTGTTTTCCATCTCATAACAGCTCATTTGTGTCATATTTTAGATTCCACCTGTAAGTGATACCCTACGATATTTGTCTTTCTCTGTGTGGTTTACTTCCCTTGGTATGATGTCTGGTTCCATTCGTGTTTCTGCAAATGGCATTATTTCATTCTTTCATACGGCTGAGTAGTATTCCATTGTGTACGTATATCACATCTGTTGATGGACATTTAGTTGGTTCCTTGTCTTGGTTGTTGTTAATAGTGCTTCCATGAACATAGAGGTGCCTGTATCTTTTTAATTTATATTTTTGTCCAGATACATGCCCAGGAATGGGATTGCTGGATTACATGGCAGCTCTATTTTTAGTTTTTTGAGGAACCTCCATAATGTCTTCCATAGTGGCTGCCCCAGCTTACATGCAGGTGGTGAGTGTTTTCAAATACAATCGTCTATTGTCTTCTCTGGAACAGTTTCTTTTTTTTTTTTTTTTACTATAGTTTTTTATTTTTTAAATTTTAAAATCTTTAATTCTTACATGCGTTCCCAAACATGAACCCCCCTCCCACTTCCCTCCCCACAACATCTCTCTGGGTCATCAGTTAACTTTTAAAGTTTAAAACTTTCTGACTACATTGTATGGAAGTACACTTCCACTTAATAGGCAAAGAAAAGGGAGCTGGGACTTTCTGCCGATTTGTACATACCAAGTGTGGCAGTGAGGTTCATAGATTTCATCAGGCTCCTGAAAAGTCTCTTAAATCCCTCTCTTCTGATCGCTTCCTCTTCCTTCCATTGGTGATAAAGGGGTCCCTTAGCCTGACTACCCACTCCAGTATTCTTGCCTGGAAAATCCCATGGATGGAGGAGCCTGGTGGGCTGCAGTCCATGGGGTCGCTAAGAGTCGGACACGACTGAGCAACTTCACTTTCACTTATCACGTTCATGCATTGGAGAAGGAAATGGCAACCCACTCTAATGTTCTTGCCTGGAGAATCCCAGGGACGGGGGAGCCTGGTGGGCTACCGTCTATGGGGTCGCACAGAGTCGGACACGACTGAAGCGACTTAGCAGCAGCAGTAGCCTGACTAAGGTGGCCAAGCACAGAGCAGCCGTCGTCGAACAGATGAGACTGACGGCCTTTTCTGATCACATATACTCACAGCCTGGGGAGGAGGCCATGGCGTGCCACGCGGTGCCACGCGGTGCCACGCGGTGCCACGCGGTGCCACGCGGAGGTTGCATACAGGAACAAAGTAAGCAGGCGTGGAAGAAGTCCTGTAAGAGGGTGGGGTAGCCTGTAGTTCGCAGGAGGATGTGATTGGTTTGTGTAAATAATTTCACAGGCTGGCAGGGAAGTAAAGCCTGTTAACTTGAGGAGAGGGTGGGGTATGGCCAGTCTAACTGATGAGGGGCACTAGCCACATGGGGAGCCATCCCCACTGGGCAGCGGGTAGATCTGGTGAAATCAGAGAACTCACAGCGAGGACCCTGGGCCTCTGAAGCTCAGAGATGCCAAGGCGGCCCAGGAGGTTTTGGGCCTTGCAGTGCACCCCCTCCATCCCGCCTCTATTCGCTGGCTTATTCCCTGGGTTACTTAGTCCTGGATTCAAGTCTGGATTTGAGCTCAACCAAAGCAGCAGAGGAGATATAATCAATGATAAGGTATACATTGTCCATGAAATTCACCCTCCAAGCATCGCTACCCAGGAGAGACCGCTCACTGTCTCCTTCCTGAACAGCTCTGCCCCTGGCTGACAGCGCTGACCTCCTTCTAAAGATTTCCCCCCACAATTGCAAAAATCTTGCAGTCTGATTGAATTCTTCCAAGCCAATTTTTTTTTTTACCCTTTATCTCTTCATAGGAATATTTCAGCCTTAAAATATCCTGTAGCCTGTGCTTTCCATAGCTGCACACACACACAAAAAGGCATTTTGCAACTCAATCTATGGTTTATAAGTCTGTTTATAAAGCAGCCAGTTTCCCAGTCCACTGGGTAGGGCACTGTGGCTCAGCTTCTGGGATCCCAGCCCAGTGGGGCCGCCCCAGCTGCAGCAGGTACGGCAGCTATTGGCTCACACCTGCAGCCTTTCCTGGAGCCCATCAGTTAGGTAGAGCCAAGTTGTGCATGAGTTACACTCCCATGCACATGCACACATGTACACACACGCACGCGCACACACACGCATACACGGTGACTGTCCATCACTAAGGACTGATCGGGACAGGAGGACATCCCAGCTTCAGGGCAGGTCAAACTCTGGTGTCATTTATGTTCCAGAGCTCCCCAAGGGGTGAAGCCAGACCTCACGGAAGCCACACCCTTTCCGGGCTTCTTCCTTTTTCCTGTGCTTCCCCCCGTCCTGCATTTGGGTTTCTCCTGAGACCACCCCCTCAATAAATCACATTAAGTGAGGCTCCTCTGCAGGCTCTGCCTCCAGGAAACCTGACGCAGGACAGGGCTGTGTCTCCACAGCTGGAGGCAGGAGAGAAAGCAGCAGCAGAGTCCCTTTTATAAGCCCTTTTATTTTCCTAAAATGACTGTTCTAAAACTTTGTTTTCTTTATAGAAGTGATACACACTTCCGGCTAAAAATTCAAGTAGTGTCGAAAGGTATAAAAGCGTAAAAGACTTCCAACCCTACCCTGACTCTTAGCTCTAGTCCCCAAAAAGGTCACCGGCATTCATTTTTAGTCTCCCTTCAGAACATGTTTATGTGTATTTAAGTATGAATATGTGATTTTTATATGATTTCCATCACGTTTTTCATACCTCTCTGCAACCTGCTTTTTTCCATGACCTTCTTTCCATCATCAATGCAAAGAGACCTGCCTCAAAAATGATGAGTAAACTTTCTAAACTCACTTAAAAAGTTACATCCTCTGTAACTGGCAGGGTCCATCATTTCTGTGCATCGAAATGGAAACACTAGTAACTTGACATTTTATTTTGCCAGATGAACAACTGAGAGCTCAGTCTGAGAAAGCAGTTGTCATTTCCCATTTCCCTCCTCGTGCTAAACACGTGAGCCTGACTGAACCCGAAGCCTCTGTGGAAGGACTGAGGAGCCAGTTAGATGAAGACCATGTGACCCACCTGAGGGCAGCTTAGTGGCCCCAGCAGTGGGTTAAAAATCATGGGAGGAAAAAAAGTTGATTTGTTTCTGTGTTATTCACAGCCACAAAACCACATTCGTACGGAGCAAACTGTCCCTCCAATAGTGAGTGAGACTGTGCGTATGATTAAATAGATAACTAGCTGTGCTAGGCAGTGAATATACAATGGAGGCAGGACTGAATATCTCAGAAATGATAAAAAAGATACGTAACAAAAGTCACAATTAACCGCAGAGAGATAGCATCTCACACCCATTCTGATGGCTACTATAAAACAGCAAAACCCAGAGAATAACGAATGTTGGGGGGAAAGGGTGTAGGGAAATTGGAACCCTCGTGCACTGTTGGTGGGCGTGGAAAATGGTGCAGCTGTTATGGAAAGCAGCACGGAGCTTCCTTAAAAAATTAAAAATAGAATGCCATATGATCCTGCTATTCCATTTCTGGTTATATACCCAAGGGAATTGAAAGCAGAGTCTTGAAAAGATATTTGTACACCAGTGTTCACAGCCGCATTATTCACACTAGGCAAAAGGTGGAAACAACAAGTGTCCTTTGTGGGATGAATGGATGGATAAACAAAATGTGGCGTATACATACCAGTGGACTCGTGTGTGTGTGTGCACGTGTGTGTGTGTGTGTGTTCAGCTGCTAAGTCATGCCTGACTCTGCCACGATCCTCTGTCCATGGGATTTTCCCGGCAAGAACACTGAGGTGGGTTGCCATTTTCTCCTCCAAGGGATCTTCCTGACCCAGGGATCGAACCTGCGTCTCCAGCATTGGCAGGCAGATTCTTTACCACGGATGTTCAGTCTTAAAAAAGGAAGAACATTCTACATTCGCCACATTAATGAACACTGATGACATTATGCTGAGCGAAATAAACCAGTCATGAAAGGACGAACACTGTATGATTCCACTCAATGGGAGGTCCCTGGAGCAGTCAGGTTCAGAGAGACAGAAAGCAGAATGGCGGTTGCCAGGGCCTGGGAGAAAGGGAGAAGACCAAGCTGATGTTTAATGGGCACAGAGTTTCAGTTTTGTGAGATGAAAGGCTCCGGAGATGGATGGTGGTGATGGTGGTGCAACAGTGTGAACGTACTTAATGCCACTGAACTGGACACTTACAAAAATTAAGATGGTACACTTTATGTTACATATATTTTAACCACAATTTAAAAATACATAAATAAAATCATGCATTCCTCAAACCTTCCCAGGATTAAGCATTTAGTCATTCCATGCCTATGTAAGGGCACATGTGTTCACAGGCTCAAGCCCAGCTGACTGAGACCCATCTTTGGTCTCCAAGTGCCTCTAACTTAGGGGAGGGTGTGGAGGCCACCCAGTCAACATAGGAACCGATCAACCAACCCCAAAGAGGAAGGAGATGGTGGGGGGAGGGTTCTAGCGCCACGTGCTCAGTCGTGTCTGACTCTGTGCTCCGCTATGCACTGTAGCCCACCCTCTGTCCATGGGGTCCTCCGGGAAAGGATACTGGAGTGGGTAGTCTATCCCTTCTCCAGGAGACCTTCCTGACGCAGGGACTAAACCCGTGTCTCCTGCATTGCAGGCAGATTTTTTACCCCTGGACCATCGGGGAAGCCCTTCCGGCTCCACAGACACATGACTTAAAGAAGACACTGAAGGGAAGCCACCAGGAGACGTGTCGCGTCCCTACAGAAAAGGTTAGATCCTGACTGTCAGCTGGGGATCCTGGCTCTGGTCCTTGCTAGATTCTAGTGTCATCAGGGGCATGCCTTGAAATTTTCTGTGCTGCAGTCTGCTCATTTTAAATGAGCTTAGAACAGTGCTTGGTACCTGGCAAGTGGAGTATAAGCTCTTATTAAATAAGAGAAAACGTCCTCTATTCCATCCTTATTCCTACGCCCCAGGGGCTGGGCGCGTGGAGTGCGGTTTGGGGGAGACTTAGGCTCAGGGAGGTGGGGCGTCTCCTTTGAAGAGGCATCAGGGCTGAATGTAGATCCTCTGACTTTTGACCCCAGCTCTTGCCGCCTTCTCCCTGCCCCTGGTGGCACTTGTCTGGAGCCAGTGGTGAGAACCGGGCGGTCCTGGGAGTCATGGGTCAGGGCCAGGCACAACCACCCCTTAGAGCATCAGTGCACTTAGCTCTGGCCCCTGAGCCTCACTGGAGAAATCTTTTGCACTCAGAACCTGCCTGCCAGGAAGCAGCCCTAGAAGCAGACTGTGTGAGAGTTTCAGACCAACATAAGCCACGTCTGCCGGAAATCACTTCCTCCATTCGTTCGTTTATAGGGCGACTGATGGACCCAGGCGTCACGACTGTCCTGCCCTTGGCCTGTCTCATCCATGTGTTTGGTTCTTGGAGGGTGGACAGGGCTGGAGAATGAAGGTGGACCATAGTATGTTTTTTTTAATAGTTGGTGGTGGTTTAGTCGCTAAGTCGAGTCCGACTCTTGTGATCCCCTAGATTGTAGCCCTCCGGGCTCCTCTGTCCATGGGATTCTCCAGGCAAATATACTGGAGTGGGTAGCCATTTCCTTCTCCCGAGGATCTTTCCAACCCAGGAATCCAACCCGGGTCTCCTGCATTGCAGGCATATTCTTCACCGACTGAGCTATGAGGGAAGACCTCATTATAGTTATAAACCTTTTAACAGTTATTTGATCAATTTATTTGGCTGCACCAGGTCTTCCCTACCCCGTGCCTCTCCCTCTTTCCTTTTTGTTTCCTTCCCTTTGCTTTCACTTCTCTTCCCCACCCCCAAGCGCACCCTAAACACATACAGTGAGCAGTGCCTGGGCTTCCCATGGATTTATGATTTATGGTTATTCATCTTATTATCTAAGTGGTTTTGCCAGGTAAAATATTAAGGCAGCACTGCCATTATAACTTTGTCTTCCATGATCTCATTGGCAGCTGGTGTTGCCATGACAACTGGGTTGGAGAAACTGGTACCGAGTTTCAGTGGAAGAGATGCAAACACTGGTGTGTGTGTGTGTGTGCGTGTGTGTGTGTGTGTGTGTGTGCGTGTGTGTGTGTGTGTGTGTGTGCGCGCGCATACACGCAGACCTCCCATCATGTATATCTCTGGTGCAGAAAGCCGTGGACTTTTCAATCCTCACCTTCTGCTTCTTCTTCCAGTTTGGTCAAAATTAGCTTCAGGGCTCTAAATCAATTAGAAGGAGGCTTTGGAGGGTGATTTCTTTGTGTGGCTTTTGACTACCAAATTGAAACTAGAGACAGAGAAGAGGTATCTTCCAGGCTTTCTCCTCACCTGAAATGAAGCAAAGACACCCACTGGATGTTGCCCTTTTAAAAGCACCTTGGGCCTAACTTATTTAACATCTTTGTGTAATTCTCTTATTAGTCATAGACAGAGCTTGAAGGGGCCCCAGATGTCATCTCTCTAATGTCCTTTTCATTTAGATGAGAAAACTGAGGCCCAGAAAGGTTAAGTGACTTGCCCCTATAGAGTATGGTCCACTGAGAGGCCATTGGCTCTGAAATCGCACTGCCTGTCTCAAATCCTGTCTCCAGGGTCCATTTACTGTGACCTCACAGTAAATGTGACCTCAGCCAAGGGGCTTCCCCTCTAAGCCTCAGTTTTGTACATCTGTAAAATGGAGATGGTAGCCAGAGCAACCTTACTAGGTCGTTGTAGGGATTAAGTGACACAATCTACAACGTTTGGATTTGTTCACTCACCAAGTCGTGTCTGACTCTGCAACCCCACAGACTGCAGCATGCCAGGCCTCCCTGTCCCTCACCATCCCCTGGAGTTTGCCCAGATTCATGTCCATTGAATTGGTGATGGCATCCAGCCATCTCATCCTCTGTCTCCCTCTTCTCCTTCTGCCTTCAATCTTTCCCAGCATCAGGGTCTTTTCCAATGAGTCGGCTGTTCCCATCAGGTGGCCATAAATTTTATCACTATTACCCAGAGCCACACTGAGAATCACAAAACAGAACCAAAATCCAGCTCAGCTAAGTCCTTAAACAGGACCCTTTTCCCACGAATCCCATCCTGTCCTTTCGTTCTTGTTCCGTGTCATCCAGGGACGAATGGAGGTCTCTTCTGAGATGTAGGTTGTCTTTCCTTAAAACCCCCTATGAATTGTGTACAGCATAGTCCCTAGTGTATACTTGTTGATTTGAGGGTAAACATTACATGCTTCATGCACTAACAACGTGCATGGGATGTGCACGGGGTGGCTGCAATGCAGGAGGAAAAGAATGAGAAGAAAACTTAGGGCGGGAAATGAACGTTTTTTGACTATAACTGGGCATTTTGCTGAGCTCTTTACAAATGCATTTAATCGTGACAGCCCCATGACGTGAGCATATTCATCCCCACTCTACCAATAAGAAAACTAAGTCAGAGTAGGTCTGCAGCCACCGGGGTTTACACAGCAGGTTGAGAGAGCTTGGTTCCCACCCACCCTTTTATAGCAAGGTGCTGCTGATGCCCTCAATACACCATGTGGTTCACAAGAATTTCTCACCCCCTCTGTGAGCCAAATGCACATTTCCTGAGGTGGTGAGTTTCTGAACAGACTGGTACCTCTTCCATCACTGCCACAAAGCTGAGGGTACAAAGCACAGTTGTGTAACTCTGGGGGTCCAAAATGCTCTCCTGGTCCAACCCGACTGGCATTGAAAGGTCACACCAGGCTGGATGGCTTTGCAGAATGCCACTTGCTTAAACTCCTTTTCATCACTCTGGCAAGACGAGCAATGCAGGGGAACCTCACAGTCCTGTTCAGAGGAGCAAGCTGTTCTGGGGAAATGTATTTCAAAAGGTATCCTGAATTAAAAACACGCCCACTTGGGAGGGGGCAGCGAACCTATATCCTCTACCCTAGGTAATGAGGCCATTAAACCAGCTGGTCTCCGCACATCTTACGTAAGAATAGCTCAGTCTCTGCGTGAACCGGGTAAACTAGTACAGAATTTAACCGAGTTAGGCTTTCCTAACTGGGAGTTAGAGATGGAGGTCAGATGGGGACAAGGGTGCCTGCCTCCTACATAACAGGGGCCCAGAGTGGGCTGGGTGACTGGTCTAGCGTGTGGGTTGGCATAGCCACTATGCTTTTTTTTTTTCTTTCTACTTGCACTGTGTTTATTTGGCCTCGGGGGATTAGGGAGGCGTATGAAGATTTGAAAGTGATAAAGGGGCCCTTCCTGACATTACATGACGTTGCAGAACTGTGGCAAAAGCCTGCACTTCGGAGACAGGCTCACCTCTCAGGAGGGAGAGCCAGTCTGCCTTGCCCCAGGCGGGTCTCTGTGCGCACCTCCCAGACTTATTGCGTCTGCTGGTGAGCACTGTCCCTCCGCTGAGTTACTGCGGGTATTTCGCGAAATAAGATAGGTGGAAACTTAGAAAATACTAGTTTTTCAGTAACCCTTAGGCTAAAACCCATCAGATGGAGACATCTTTTCAGTATCAGTAAGCCTCCTCGTTTTGAGTCCACACGATTTTCTAGGTCATCAGATTCGAGGAGGTGTGTTGCGGTGCCAGCTCTGCGTCCCAGTGATACCCAGCTGGCAGGTAACCCCCAACAGGTACTGACGCCGGCTTCCACCCCCATGAGGACCTCCCTGCAGGGTCTGCCCTCCCTCCCCGCTGCCTTCTGAGGCCCAGGCCGGAGTGGGGCGCTCTCCAGAGCCGCGGCAGGGCAGGGCTGGGGCGCGGGGTCGGCGTTCCGCATCGTACAGAGACCCGGCCGCGTTCCCAGTGGGGACCAGCCCCGGAGGCAGTCGCGTTTACATAACTGCGATGATGTAACCGCCGGCGGGCCCGGAAGGGCGGGGCGGGGGCCCGGGAGCGCGGGGCCGCGGGACTCTGCGTGCTGCGCCCGGCCCACCATGCTCCTCTACCGCAGCGCCGCGTGGTTCGCCAAGGGGCTGCGCGAATACACCAAGTAAGGGTGCGCGGGGTACCGCGCCGGCGCCCGGGGCCCGGGGGCGGGCAAGCCGGCCGGCGGTCACGCGGCCCGCCTCGGCGCGGGCAGGCGGGATGAGCGGGAACGCGCCCGCGACTCCCCCGCGATCACTCGGACCCACCGAGCGACGGAGGCGCTTGCCTGCTGGCAGCCCACCTGCTGCAGCCGCCACCCAACCCAGGGGCGCTCTTGGGCCCGGCGCCCGCCCGAGGGGCGGGGCTGGCCTCCGGGGGCGGGGCTTGTACTCTCGGGGCCCCACCCACTGGCGTCAGGCGGCCCAGGGGTCTGCGAGCCTTCTGGGCGTTGCCTGGACTACCCGCTTGGGCGTGCTCTGGTTCTTGTCTCTTTGGGGCTGTTTTCGGCGTCTGAAGGGGTTAGTTCTAAATTGCTAGTTGAGATTCCGCCTAGTACTTTCCTTGGTGTGTTTTTGTCCTTACTAATAAAATGCGGCTTGTGGACTGTGACCGCTCCCTCCAGCTGGAACATTCCGGGCACGAGTTTCAGGGCGGGTGTAGACCACGCGTCCAGTGTGAGCTTGTTGAACATTGCTTGATGGTCCCCGCCACCCCCGCCCCCCGCCATCGCCCCGTGATCACCCTCGCTGTGCCGCAGTCGACCCGCCCCCTCACTGTGGTCTTTGAGGGGTGGCCACTTCTGGGAGGTGGAGAGGTGGTTTTTAATCTTTGTCTTTCCCAGTGGTTCTCATCCCTATTTGAAACCAGAAATCACCAGCAGAAAATTGTTGAGAATATCAACTTTCAGGCCCTCCCAGTGGACATTTTGATTCAATTGATGTGCACTGGGGCCTAGATTGATATTTTATTTAAAAAAATCCTGCAGGTTCTTCTCTTATGCAACCCTCTTCTCTAAGAGACTTCCTCTCTTCCCTGCCTTAAGAGTTTTATCAGTATTTTTATCAGTTCCAAAGGCTACCTGGGAGAAGGCAATGGCAGCCTACTCCAGTACTCTTGCCTGGAAAATCCCATGGACGGAGGAGCCTGGTAGGCTGCAGTACATGAGGTCCCAAAGAGTCGGACACGACTGAGCGACTTCACTTTCACTTTTCACTTTCATGCATTGGAGAAGGAAATGGCAACCCACTCCAGTGTTCATACTTGGAGAATCCCAGGGACGGCGGAGCCTGGTGGGCTGCAGTCTATGGGGTTGCACAGAGTTGGACACGACTGAACCGACTTAGCAGCAGCAGCAGCAAGGCTACCTGGGCAAATTTCCATCGTCCCAGGACTCCAGGCATCATTCCAAGGGGAGACAGCTGCTGTTCCTCCCTTCTCGGCTTGCAGAAGTGTTTTTGAAAAAGTGCAGACCCTCCTTAGGGGCAGTACTGCAGAAAATGTGGGAAATGTTACTGAGTCCAAGCTCAGTCTCCTCGCTATACACAGGCCAGTTAACAGAGAGAAAATGTTGAGGCAAGGGATACGACTTTTATTGTGAAAGCCAACAGATCGAGAAGATGGCAGACTAAAGTCTCAAAATAACCACCTTGCTGTGCGTCTGGATGTGAGGTTCTTGTACAGGATGGAGAGGGGTTAGAGCTGAGGAAGTAGTGACCATTATCTTGTATGTATCTCCTGGAATGGCCAACCTCAGGGAAGGGATGTGTTCCTTCGGGCAGAGGGGCAGGGTTCCCTGAGGCAGGTCATTATGTAGGATTATAATAACTAAAGCAATGTAAAACAAAGGTTAAAGTCAAAGAAACAGATCCATCATGGAGTCAGAATTGGCTCTTCCCTGCAATATTTCCCACTAGCATTGTCCCTTCAACAATCTTGGAGAAAAGAGGGTGACGACTGTGCTAACTGCTTCATCAGATGGATCTTTCGGGGAGTGTTTGCAGCCATCCATGCCAGTTGCCAGTGTTCCAGATATTGAGATTTGTCTTTCTCCGTTCCTCTTTGGAAAATGTCCGCTTTACATCTGTAGCATACTGAACTTCAAACCCAGAGGCAGCATCTTAAGTTTAGGAATTTAGGGCTTTTCTATGTATGGGAAGATGCAAGAGTCAGGGCTCTTTAAAATTATTTCCTTGATATGTACCCTCAGGTATCTGGGGCAGTTAATCCTGTGTTTTCATAGGCTGAGTTTCCTCAGGGCTCATTGGCTCATGTTGGAAGCCCCCAGTTGCAGATGACTGATACGGCAGGAAATATTCCATTTCTCAGCTCCTCCCCTCTTCGTCAGGAATTTGACCAGTATTTGGGAGACAGTTCATGATCAAATCTTGTCCCACGGCGCTGGAAGGCTCATTCCAGATCAGGAAAATTCTTTGATATGCCATTCTAGCTGCTAAATTTCAAAGTCGACCCCCATCAATAAGGAAAGATTCTCTGGATCTTGTGCCTGATTACGATCCAGGAGACGTTTTCCCTCCCATTGCTTCTTCCCATACTTAGAATTACACTACTGCAACGATTCTTATGTTTTTAGCCATGTAAGTTTTGTTCAAGGCCTGATTACACACTGGGTATTGTAAGAGACAACAATCTTATAAATTAGACAAGATATAAGTAATGCAGTTGGTGAAACTGACAATGGCAGTGCATCAAGGAGGCACAAAGCACAAACAATTGGAAAACAAAGACCAAACTAGAACCATGATTGATTAGTTTAAGGGGAGGATTTTCCTTACCCCTGGGAAACAGATTTAAACCCGAAATTTTCTCTATATAGAAACCACAAAAACTGTAACCATATCTACCAGTTCACTCAGTTCCCCTGTAACTAATCCTTTTTGTTAACAGCTTTATGAAGTCATTATAATTACTTGCATTTATCCAAAAGTCCTTTTTATAAATCTTCTTGAAGGGGAGGCATTTTTGCAATGGCAACAAAGTGAAATCATAACTTTCTATAATAACAAAAAGACTTAAAAAGCCAGATTTAAAGCACCTAGGTTACTACTGTTACATGCCACACTTTCAGATAATAACCAGAATTACGACGATAATACTTTAACAGGACACATCAAAATTTCATATAATCTCTAGAATATCATTTACCATAAAATATAACCTAAGAAGATTTATTACTCATTTGATAAGACTTTGCATTGTAATTTAACATACCAAATGAACCTAATGAGTTTAATGTTTCTTTGGGGTGTTTCAAAGGCCCTTTGAAGCATCCCAAAGTTTACCTAGAGGTCAAAGAAACTGTTATAATTTGATTTGGTAAGTTTTGTCAAAACAACATCAAAAGGGTATTAAAACACAACAGGATTATAAGTCACTGTGAAACAATAGTTATTCACTTAGCCAAAGTAACAATAAAAGATTTCAAAGGCAAATGCAGAGTAGATCACTTAAAAGGTAAAGAACTTAAAATCTGTTATCAAAGGTAGTTTGACATCTTAACAAAACTTGTCTAACAGAGAAAAGCCAAATTCTGTTCTCATTTCAAGATTTCAGCCCTGAGTTGGGTACAGCAATGTGATACCCATCAGTCTACAAAAGAGGTCAGATTAAAATTGGGTTTCTGGCAGATGGAATAAATCAAGTTCACTTGTCTAGATGGCTAAACTGTTTTTACTAATGTTTATGGAAAGCAAGTCCAAATTACTCTCTTTTTCAAAATTTGCATTTTAAAAAGATGGTGGAGATAAGGGCTCCCATGAAGACCAGGTAGAACACTTGCTAAGATAAAATTTTTTCTCAGGATAACTTCATTTCCCCTTTATAATACTTTGTAGTTCTTGTTTAATTGCTATGTTGTATTAATACTTACAAACTTCCTCTTAAGATAACAGGGAAGGTCTTGGGAGTGGTAAAAGGATTAGTGGGTTTTGGATTCTTTTTTGGAACCATCCTTGTGGTCCTAAAACAAGGACAGTTTTCTTTTTTTCTTTTTTCTTCAAAGAATTGGGTGGCTACCTGAATGATATTGAAGGACTGACATACTCATTTACCTATGTTGGAGAGTTAGCTTGGAGAAGAAGATCTCTTCCAGAATTCCTGCTAGGCTCTAAATATCAGCTATGGCTAGTTTACTAAGACCCATGGCTTTCCATTTTGGTAATCTATTTACAAACACTTTTGAGGATCTTCCCTAGATTTCAGCCAGTCATTTAAAACTTCCCAAGGGAGTGGAACCTTAGAGGAAGTACTCCCATTTTAGCTCAAGCAGTTAGTACTAGAAGTCTTTGTGCTCAAAGTAACCAAGTCAGACCAAAACCTTGCCAGCCAGAAAGTCACCTTCAGAGTCAAATGGCAAAACTGCCCCAGATGTGACCTCCTAGTCCCACTAGGCTTGTGGCCCTTGTCCAAAGCACCTTATTTCCCTTCACAGGGAGAACACCTCAAATTTGAGCCAAAGCCCACCAAATGGAGCTGAAGCTTCCCAAGTTGGAGCCATAGTCCCCAAATGTACGAGATCAAAAAGGCCCTGGTGGGACCCTGACGTCAAGCTGTTCTGGGGAAAGGTTACTTGAGCCTTTAATTTACAAAGGAGAGTGGTATCAATTAGAGTCAATCAGTTTGTTCCCCACTGTCGGCGTGACCTGGGCTCCTGTCTTAGTCTAGGGCCATCTCTTCTCCAGTGTCCTTCCTCCCTGCAGCAGGCATGTTCTTCCTTCCCCAGTGGCGGCCTACCTTTAGGTTTCATATGTGCCCAGTTGTTCAGTCATGTCTGACTCTTTGCGACCCCATGAACGGTAGCCTGCCAGGCTCCTCTATCCATAGAATTTTCCAAGCAAGAATACTGGAGTGGGTTGCCGTTTCCTTCTCTAGCGGATCTTTCTGACCCAGGGACTGAACCTGCATCTCCTACGTTGGTGGCAGGTTCTTTACCACTGAGCCACTGTGAGCCCTCCTTAGGTTACTCAGTTTTAGTGCTGCTACCAGAAAACCTGTATTCCGTTTTGCATCTCCTTGCTTCTGTCATTGTTCCCTGCTGTTGAATACTTTTAAGAACAACGTCTACTAACTGAGAAGGATTCATTTCAAACACACTATCTAATTTCTGTAATTTTTTAATCTCTGGAGCACTTTGCCTGATGAAGGCCATATTTATCATCCTCACATTCTCAGGGGCCTCAGGGTCTGTATCTGTGTAGCACCTATAAACTTGATAAATCCTTTCTAGAAACTGTGATGGATCCTCAGTTGGTTTTTGTTTTATCTCTCAAATTTTATTTAAGCTCTTTCATCTACCCCATTGTGTACCCCATTGGGTTTTCTCTCAGACCTCTGCACAATAAGGTGGTTAAGTCCTCTGACTCCTTTTTCTCCTGATGCAATAGCATAAATGCTTCTGTGTATGGAATCTCATCTCTTTTGCCTGCTCTTTTGCAAAACACTTCTAACTGTGAGATCGCCCAATAGTTGAGTGAGCCATTCAGGGTCCGTTGCTCTTCTGATCCTAACATATATTAGGTCCACACCCTATTATAGCAGCATAGTCATAGGCTTACAGTTATATTTTGCCCGTTTATCCAATATATACCCAAATGGGCTCTCCTTCAAGATAGTTGGAGTAATTCCCATTTATAGATGGAATACTTCCCATTTTTAAAAGTATGACCACACCACAACACAAAAGATGAATAGCAATTCCAATATAAAAAATACCACAAAAAAATTGCAGCATTGATACACCAACAGATTGACCCCCAACTCCCAAACTTACCCTACGAATCAAATAATTCCAACTAGGGTAGACTTACCCCACAAGAACTAGTTCCCCAATAAACTGGTTCCAACTGAGCAGGTTCCCAGCTCAGGTAAATAAACTTATCCTACAGAACAAATGAACTACTTCCAACTAGGATAGGCTTACCCCCACGAGAACTAGTTCCCCAGTGAACCAGTTCCAGCTCAGGTACAGGCCAACAACAATTCCCCTCCCCAACAGGGTACTCCAACCAAATTGGCTTGTCCCCTAAAGGAAAAGCCCAAATTGAGGTGGGGGTATGTTTCCAGTGTGCACACTGGAGAGACTTACCCTACAAAATTTAGTCCCATCAACGTCAGTTTCTTGCCTCAACTGCCAGGCACTGGGGAAGCTGGTGCCACATCAGGAAATCTTGAAGGGAAGATCCTCAGGGCAAATGGTTCCAGCAGCTGCTAAAGCCTTGCCCCAGTATTCCCTGATTCACAGCCGGGGCCAGGTAGCCACAAGCAGCAAGGCTTCTGGGCTGGCTAAGCCAAATCTGAGTCCGCTTGCAGTCTGCTTGCCAAGACAGGCCCACTAACCAGGTGTTGAGGCAAGGAATACAGTTGGAAAGTCTAGCTGACAGAGAAGAAAGCAGACTAATGTCTCAAAATAACCGTCTTGTCTGGGGTCTGGGTGTGAGGTTCTTTTATAGGACAGAGAAGGGGAGGAGCTGAGGAAGTAAAAACCATCATCTTGCAAATATCTCCTGGAAGGAGGTATGTGTTAATCTCTTCAGGCAGAGGGGCAGGGCTCCTTGTATAATTTAAACTACAACTATAAGGGCAGGTCATAATGTATGATTGTAACAAGAGCAATGAGAAAGGAAGGTTAAAATCAAAGAAACAGATCTATCAAGGACTCAGAATTGGCTTTTCTTTGCAACAGTGTAGCTGTCAACCCTGACCCACTGAATTTAGGTGAATACAGTGGCCGCCTCTTTCTTTCAAAGGGGTGTACTTGTCTTGACCACCATTTGCAGGATCTTTCCAGGTTATACAGAATGCAGCATGAAGAGCTTGAGTCAGCTTCCTGCCCCATGGAAAAGCAGACTTCTGAAAGTCTCTCCCCAGACTCTTTTGTGGGGTTCAGTTCAGTTCAGCCGCTCAGTCGTGTCCGACTCTTTGCGACCCCATGAATCACAGCACGCCAGGCCTCCCTGTCCATCACCAATTCCCGGAGTTCACTCAGACTCACGTCCATCGAGTCAGTGATGCCATCCAGCCATCTCATCCTCTGTCGTCCCCTTCTCCTCCTGCCCCCAATCCCTCCCAGCATCAGAGTCTTGTCCAATGAGTCAACTCTTCGCATGAGGTGGCCAAAGTACTGGAGCTTCAGCTTTAGCATCATTCCTTCCAGAGAAATCCCAGGGCTGATCTCCTTCAGAATGGACTGGTTGGATCTCCTTGCAGTCCAAGGGACTCTCAAGAGTCTTCTCCAACACCACAGTTCAAAAGCATCAATTCTTTGGCGCAGGGGTGTAAGCTTAGGTGGTTTTCCCTGCTGTTGTGCATTTTGTTAATTGGAGGGAAAGACAATACCTTACTTTGATTCCAATGAGAGTCTGTAGTTTGGGTTTACAATGCTTTTTCTTAGCACACCAGGATTTTTATAAAGCTTCCTTATATTGGGCCCCTAGGCAGCAGGATCTAGTCACAGTTTCCTTAACTTTGTCTGAACCTAAGAATTACCAGGGGCAATTAAAAAGCAACTCACTTGTAAGCACCTAGCAGGTGTGGATGGAACCTTAGCAAATTCCATACTGGGTAAATTGGGGGAAGCGTGCCGAGGACCTTGCCTCCTGGTGACTCTTATATTCAGGGGTTCAGGAAACACTAAGTACAGTGATTGCTCAACTCGAATCAGTCTCCTGTAGGGCGTGTGAAACCACTGATTGCTGGGCCTCACCTTGGAATTTCTGGCTCTGTAGAAAGATTCCCAGGTGATGTTGATGTTGCCTGTCTGGGGACCACTCTTCTGAGCACCACTGGTGAGGCTGAGCCCCACTCCTAGGCTCAGTGGAGAGAGCATGGAAACCCCTGTGGGCTTTATCACCTACCATCCCATGGCTTGGGTAAGTCATTTACCTCTCTCTGCATCTGAAAAATAAGAACTGATATGAGGAGTTTATAAAAATAAAAAGAGAGGGCAGGAGGATAAGAAAAAACCTAAATCTTATTAACAGCGGATTGGATCAGGGTGGATCAGGGTGGAATCCTAGTGTTGAGAACAGAGGACAAAGGGAGTTACGACATGTCCTGTAGGCCAGCCTGGCTCCACCCACTTGGCAGCTGGCTCACAGCCTGGAGTTTGAGGAAGACGTTTAATCCACGGGAGCCACCCTCAGCAAACCTTACTCCCTAATAGGATCAACGTGGTAACCAGCTGCTAGAGTCTCCTCTAGCTGTGTGGGAGAAAAGCCCCTCAGCTTCCTGCAGGGGAGGAGGGGGCCTGGGGCCTAGTCCCTGTGGGGCGTTTACCTGGGGTGTGTTCTCTGTGGCCTGCTCTTCTTGAAAGCTCTCTCTCCTGCTCCACCAGGGCCTTCGCCTGCTGGGCCCCTCGTCACTGACTCCCTGATCCTGGTTCTTTCCAAGAAACCTCTTTTCCTTTGCAAGAAAATCTTTTCACAGTGATTCTGGGACGTCCACCCGGGAGGCAAAACAAATCTTCCAGCTTCATCTTTGGTTATAGTTTAAGTTATTCTCAGAGTCCCTAATGATTTGAGGGACTAGTGGGCGAGCAGGGGAGGGGAGGGGCAGGGGAGCAAGCAAATAAGCTTAGTTTTGAACATGAAAGATATTAATATTATTATTAATACTAGTGACAATAATAGCAACTATTGTGTTGTTTAGTAGCTAAGTCATGTCCGACTCTTTTGCAACCCCATGGACAGTAGCCCACCAGGCTCCTCTGTCCATGGGATTCTCCAGGCAAGAATACTAGAGTGGGTCGCCATTTCCTTCTCCAGGGGATCTTCCTGATCCAGGGATCGAACTCATGTCTCCTATATTGTCAGGCAGGTTCTTTACCACTGAGTCACCTGGGATTGAGTTCTTAACTTATTCAAAGCATATAATAGATGCTTTACGTAATTATCTCACCTATGCTGCCCAAGAAGTAGCTTCTGTGAGAAGCTACTTTGTGCAGATGAAAAGACTGGAGCCCAAAAGGGTTAAAACAACACATGAGACGGCACAGCTGTTAGGAGGCAGAGCTGAGATTTAAATCCAGGTTGTTGGATCCAAAGCCTTTATGATTGAGATTACGTTCAGTTTCAAGTCGGCCTTTCAGGAAGCCTTGGAACACTTAGAAGTCTTGCTTACCCCACTAAGTGGGCTGCTCACAGCCGAGGCGATGAAAAGCTGCCCTGGATGTCTGGAAGAGTTCCAGATGGTGAGAACAGCAGCAATAACATTCTTCTTGGTCTCTTGACTGTGAGACCAGGGCCAATGACCGCCCCTGTGGCAATGACTTCAGACCAAACCTGAGCTCATAAACATTCTTTGGCCCTTTTCACCAGTGTCCAGGCATGTAGTTGGCAGTTGTGCTATCCTAGGGTGTGAGGCAGGAGACCAGCTGTTGGCAGTCTGTGCATAAACAGGGCATGGGAAGGGCACCAGGCACCTTCCAGAACCTTCAGGGGAAAAGAGTTGCATTCTATGTTGCAGAGAATCAGCTCTTTGGGCGAGAGATACAGGCTGAGACCCCCAGCCTGCCAGTCTGTGGGGAGAGCTCTGACCTCAGGGTCTCCTGCCAATCTCTCTCTATTCCCCCAGCCGATTCTGTAACCAGGAAATATTGACTACTAGGACAGTCAAGGGCTTCCCTGGTGGCTCAGAGGTTAAAGCATCTGCCTGCAATGCAAGAGACTCGGGTTAGATCCCTGGGTTGGAAAAATCCCCTGGAGAAGGAAATGGCAACCCACTCCAGTATTCTTGCCTGGAGAATCCCATGGAGAGAGGAGCCTGGTAGGCTACAGTCCACGGGGTCGCAAAGAGTTGGACACGACTGAGTGACTTCACTTTCACTTTCAGGACAGTCAAGGTAGACGAGGAATCTCAAAGAGCAGAGAGAGGCAGTTGAAAAATTCAGATTTCTTTATCTCTTCATTTTACTTATTTATTTTGGCCACACCATGCAACATGCAGGAACTTAGTTCCCTGACCAGGAATCAAACAAGTGCCCTCAGCATTGGGAGCATGGGCTCAACCACTGGACCATCAGGGAAGTCCCCCCCCCCAGAGTTGTTTCTGACCAGTATGATACCTTTGGGCCAGTTGGAAAAAGCCCCTCCTTCTCATTGTGCCTTGCTGTCATCCGGCAGAAATTGTCCTGATGCAGATACAGATGGGCCACCATTATGACCTGAACGGCGCCCCCTCGCAGTGTGGCCCTGCAGGAGCCTTGCTTCCTCTAAGGGGTGCAGCCCTCACGTAACTGCACCTGCCCCTCCTCATTCCCAAACTGCGCGTCTCCCCACTTTGCTGGGGCCCTTCTATGCCTGGGGAGCGACACCCGTCCCGGGGTGCAGCGGCCATGATGCTCTCGGTCTCCTGAGCTCCTCCCCACTTGCCCCAACGCGGGGGAAAGGCCAAAAGATAAAAATAATAAAACCTATCCAAGAATGTTTGAAGGGGCAGGGGTACCTCCCGGTATTAGAGACAGAAGAGTAGGCTGCCAAACTGTTGGAATCTCCAGGTATTTTCAGAAGGTCAGGAAGCTAATGGTATGGGTGCTGAGAAGATGGTGTTGTTCACAAGACCAGGGAGGAGAGCGGGGTCCCAGGGCAGAGGGGCTGTCTGATGTATGGGGAGAGCACTGCGCCCAGCCCAGGACTTGGCCTTCTCGCTGCAGGAGGTTGTGTTCCCTGCTCCTTAATGTCTGTTCTTTCTGTGGGTCTGCTGCTGCCAGGAGTGGCTATGAGTCTGCGTCCAAGGACTTTGTCCCTGATGACTTGGAGGTTCAAGTTCCCGGAAGAGCCTTCATGGTCACCGGGGGGAACAGCGGCATCGGAAAAGCGACCGCCATGGAGATCGCCAAGCGAGGTGAGCAGCCTGCTAAGTCATGTGTGTGCTGGGCCCCAAGGGCAGCCTGTGGCTGGTCCACACCGGGGAGAGGGCTCTGTGCTACACATGGGTCAGGAATGCCCCAGCTGGCACAGGCAGGCGCCCTGGACAGGGACCCCGTGCTGACTGGCACAGCTGCCGGCTTCCTCTTGTTCAGTCGCTCAGTCGTGTCTGACCCTTTGCGACCCCATGGACTACAGCACGCCAGGCTTCCCTGTCTTTCACTATCTCCTGGAGCTTGCTCAAAGTCATGTCAACGGAGTCGATGATGCCATCCAACCCTCTCATCCTCTGTTGCCCCCTTCTCCTCCCGCCTTCAATCTTTCCCAGCGTCAGGGTCTTTTTCAATAAGTCAGCTCTTTGCATCAGGTGGCCAAAGTATTGGAACTTCAGCTTCAGCATCAGTCCTTCCAGTGAATACTCAGGACTGATTTTCTTTAGGATTGACTGGTTTGATCTCCTTGCCATCCAAGGAACTCTCAAGAGTCTTCTCCAGCACCACAGTTCGAAGGCATCACTTCTTCAGCGCTCAGCCTTCTTTATGGTCCAACTCTCACATCTGTACATGACTACTGGAAAAACTGTAGCTTTGACTATACGGACCTTGGCTGTGCATTAATCTTCAGACTAGAGGTGGACAGAGTGAATGACTGGAGGAAGCTCTCCTCAACACTTCATTCATTCACAGGAGAGCTGATGTCCCATCCACATGGCAGTGTTTTCTGATTAAGAACAGTAAGGGGCTCCAGTTAACCCTAGGCATCCGAATCACCAGTGGAAACTTAAAAAAACCCACAAAACTTGGACACCTGGTCCCTAGTTCCTGTCTCCTCAATGAGAATGGGGGTGGGAGGGAGACTGGGAATCCATCGCAGTTTGGCCCTGGACCCTAGTTGAGAACAGAGCCCCCAGAATGACGGAAGGGCGGGTGTGTAGTGGACTTCCTTCTTCCTTCCTACTGCTCCTGGTTTCCAGTCTCTGGAGTTTGAGCAGCTGGAAACTGCCTCCTCTCTCTCCTCCCTAAGCTTGGATCTAGAAAGAGGCTCTCTGGGTGCCCATACATTATTCAATCAGCTGAAGTCTTCCTTCAGGTAAATGCCGAATTCTCTGCATCAGCTTGACTGTCCCGGCTCACTCAATGGTACTGCGGTGGCTAGAAAAGTCAGCCATGTCTCTCCAGACCCCCTTCTCCTGGAAAAATGGATGTTCTGGCAGAAGTTGGGGAAATAACCTTGGAATTTATCACTTTTCAAGATGCTTGAGATTTTTTTCCCTCCAAAGTTAGCCATTTTCCAGGGGAGTACTGTGCCATTTGGAGCTGTATATAATTATCTGTCAAAGCAAGGGGAAGATTAACTGGATCTTAGCAACTGGGAGGTACTCAGAAGAGCTGGGAGGAGGATCAAGCCGAGGGGCTATTATGTGGTTTGCCTGCAGCCTCCTGTGCAACAGACCCTATTTAATAAAGCTGGGTGTTTTAGGCGAAGAAAGCAGGGTCCATAATGCTTATGTCTTAACTGCCACAGCCAAGGCATTCCCCTTTAAATAAGCCTTGATTGATGATGGTGTGACTTCTGCTGGAATAGTCTTGAGAGCCGTTTATAGATTCGCCCATTTAGTAAATATTTGTTAAATTCCGGCTGGATATTAGGGGCTTCTCAACTTGGGCTCCTGGAAACCAGGAGCAGTAGGAAGGAAGAAGGAAGTTCACTACACACCCCCTCCTTCCGTTATTCTGGGAGCTGTGTTCTCAACTAGGGTCCACGGCCAAACTGCAATGGATTCCCAGTCTCTCTCCCACCCCCATCCCCCCACCCCCATTCTCATTGAGGAGACAGGAACTAGGGACCAGGTGTCCAAGTTTTGTGTTTTTTTTTTAAGTTTCCACTGGTGATTCGGATGCCTAGGGTTAACTGGAGCCCCTTACTGTTCTTAATCAGAAAACACTGCCATGTGGATGGGACATCAGCTCTCCTGTGAATGAATGAAGTGTTGAGGAGAGCTTCCTCCAGTCACTCACTCTGTCCACCTCTAATCTCCCCACACATTAGGCTCACCTGGGGGAGCTTTTAAACCATCCTTAGGCCGGGAGCTTTAAAAACTTTCCAAGTGGGGCTAAAGGGCAGCTGGGTTGAGACCAGTGTGTCAGGTTCCCTATGAGATGCTAGGGATGTGGGTGAGACCAAGACTGACCCTTCTTATCCTTGATGTACGTGGGTGTGTGTGCTTAGTCACATCTGACCTTTGTGACCCCTGGACTGTAGCCCGCTAGGCTCCTCTGTCCGTGGGATCCTCCAGGCAAGAATACTGGAGTGGGTTGCCATTCCTTTCTCCAGGGGATCCTCCCCACCTAGAGACTGAACCTAGGTCTTCTGGATTGGCAGCTGGGTTCTTTGCCGCCTGAGCCACCAGGGAAGCTCATCCTTGGTGTATTCAGACCCTTAAAGAAAATCAAGACGTTGCTCCAGTTGCACCGTCAGCCCAGGTAGGCAGGAGCACGGATTCCAGGACCACCCTCTCCTTCCCACCTGCTGCTCTGACTGTGGGGACCATCTGCAGACGTTCCAGAATAGTCTCCGTATCAGGTCCTCTTTCTGTGAGCCCGTGTGTGTTCATCCCGCCTTGGGAGGAGCGCATCTCCAGGGCTGTCACTGTGGCTGTCCCTCACAGCGCTTTTTTTGGATTCCACCAGGTGGCACAGTTCACCTGGTTTGTCGAGATCCCAGCCGAGCGGAAGGTGCCAGAGCTGAGATCATCGAGAAGAGCGGGAACCAGGTGAGCGGCGGTGCCCCTCCTGCGGGGGGCTTCCTGCCCGCGGGGCACGGCAGTGCGGGGGCGGGACTCCTGGCCACGCTCCTGCACCCGAGCTGGCAGGGCTCTGTTCACGCTTCTGCTTGGGAGGCGGCCTCAGCCCACAGAGCTGGAGCTGCGCTTCTCAAAGGCTGGGCCGGACCTGGGTGATGGGGGCGGTGACCCCCACTCCCCCAGTGAAGGCCTGCCTGGGCGACATGACCCAGACAGGGCCCTGCCGGGGTCCCTCCCCCAAGAAGGAGGCCGCATCCCTGAGACATGTCCAGGGGACTCAAGGTGAGCCAAGCTGTAAACCGACTCGGTGGCCTTCGAATAAAGAAGGACCGCAAATGACGTTTCGGCCTTGATGAGAGCCGCTTCCTATCGAGAGTGTTCAAAGCTGGCTCACCGTTCTGTGGGCCTCCTGCTCTGACACACTTGGAACCAGGACAGGCTACATAATCTGCAGGGCCCCAGTGCAAAATCAGAGTGTGGGGACCCTGGTGTACAAAGCATAAGACTTCCATGTACATGTGTTATTATACTTGTTATATTACACTTGTTTTTCTCTTTCCGACTTCACTGAACCTATTTGCAGGACAGGAATAGAGATGCGCACACAGAGAACAGGGTTGTGGACGCAGTGGAGAAAGGCAAGCATGGGATAGAGAGAGTAGCGTGGAAACATATACATTGAAAGTAGCAGTGTTAGTCGCTCAGTCGTGTCTGACTCTTTGTGACCCCATGGACTGTAGCCGGTCAGGCTCCTCTGTCCATGGGATTTTCCAGGCAAAAATACTGGCGTGGGTAGCCAGCCATTCGCTTCTCCAGGGGATCTTCCCAACTCAGGGATTGAACCCAGGTCTCCTGCATTGCAGGCAGATTCTTTTCTGTCTGAGCCACCAGGGAAACCCAAACAGATATGTTGCTGCTGCTGCTAAGTCGCTTCGGTCGTGTCCGACTCTGTGCGACCCCATAGACGGCAGCCAACCAGGCTCCCCCGTCCCTGGGATTCTCCAGGCAAGAACACTGGAGTGGGTTGCCATTTCCTTCTCCAATGCATGAAAGTGAAAAGTGAAAGTGAAGCCGCTCAGTCGTGTCCTACTCTTAGCGACCCCATGGACTGCAGCCCACCAGGCTCCTCCATCCATGGGATTTTCCAGGCAAGGGTACTGGAGTGGGGTGCCATTGCCTTCTCCGAACATGTACGTTACCATGCGTAAAGTAGTATGGGAAGCTGCTGTGTAACACGGGGAGCTCAGCTCGGTGCTCTGTTGATGACCTGGGGAGGTGCGATGTGGGGTGGTGGGAGACCCGAGAGGGAGAGGACTCTGCACACTTACGGCTGAGTCATGCTGTCGTGCGGCAGAAACCAACACAACGTTGTAAAGCAATTATCCTCCAATTAAAACGAAAACAAAGCCTAAGGCTTGCAGGACGGAGAAGGCAGAGCATTGGCATGAGCAGGCCCGGATGTGGGGTCTGGGCGCCGGTGCAGTTGCTTCCCCAAGGAGCTGGCCCCGGTGGAGACCCCAGGGTCCCGTGGAGGGGAGCAGGCTGGCCGGCAGTGACCACCGGCCCCTTGCATGTCCACTGAGAGCGTCTTGCCTCCAGGCCCACCTGGAGTTCCCTCCTCTGTCCTGTACCCCCGCTCCTCCGGCAGCCCCCACGCCTGCCGCCTCTCCATGCACTGCCTCCAGCTGAGGGGCGGACGGCACCCCACTCCCACAGGCGTGGGCCGTGGCCAAGAGGAAAGAAATTCGCCCCAGCCTAGAATGGAGTAGTCTGCCTCTGCCCATGAGGGTTATCTTTTATCTGGAAGTAATGTTTTCAAGGCAAGAGGCTGTCCTTCTCCCTTCCACTTGGCAGCCTCTCGCCATCAGACGCCCCCGGAGGCTTCGTGCCGGCCGTGAGCGCAAAGGTCTCTAAACCTTCCTCTGCAAGTGGGGCTGCGATCTGGGGGCCACAGTTCTTGAGATGGAAGGCTGGCTGGCTGGCTGCCTGCTGGTAACTTTGGGCCGCGCTGCTTGCAGGACTTAATGGGAACGCTGATCTCGGGCCCCGGGCAGGGGAGGGCTTGCCTGGATTCCAGCCCGCTGTGGGCTCGGCTACATTCTTTACCAGGTGAATTTATATAGAAAAAGATGCCAGTATGGTTCTGCTGATGCTGTTGAGCCCTCCTTATACCCAACAGCACCATCTTTGGGAGGAAGAACTAAAAGCAGGATCCAGCATGTTTCTTGGGGTGCGGAGAGAGAGCCCCCATCCCCACACACAACCCCTGGCAAATCCTCTCCTCTTTCATCTGTGTAAGTGGTCTCCAGCACTCATTGAGACCTCGGCAGTCCAGGGCCGACGATACCTTCTGCCCATCCCTGGAGGTGTGGTTTCACTGACTCAGTGCCTCCTCCAGGCTCTGCTGCTCTGTGATGACCTAGAGGGGTGGGACAGGGGGTGAGAGGGAGGCTCACGAGGGAGGGGACATTGTATACTTATGGCTGATTCATGATGTTGTATGGCAGAAACCAACACATTATAAAGCAATTCAGTTCATTCGCTCAGTCATGTCTGTCTCTTTGCGACCCCAGCATGCCAGGCCTCCCTGTCCATCACCAACTCCCGGAGTTTGCTCAAACTCATGTCCATCAAGTGAGTGATGCCATCCAACGATTTCATCCTCTGTCATCCCCTTCTCCCCCTGCCTTCAACTTTCCCAGCATCAGAGTCTTCTCCAGTGAGTCAGCTCTTTGCATCAGGTGGCCAAAGTACTGGAGTTTCAACTTCAGCATCAGTCCTTCCAATGAACATTCAGGACTGATTTCCCTTAGGATGGACTGGTTGGATCTCCTTGCAGTCCAAGGGACTCTCAAGAGTCTTCCCCACACCACAGTTCAAAAGCATCAATTCTTCGGCACTCAGCTTTCTTCACAGTCCAACTCTCACATCCATACATGACCACTGGAAAAACCATAGCTTTGACTAGACAGACCTTTATTGGCAAATTGTTGATAAAGCAATTATCCTCCAATTAAAAAAAATTTTTTTAAAAGCTTTAAACTTGGAGTTGTGGGCCCCTTAATTGTGGGCAGCGGATGGAGCAGCAGCAGGTGTGTGGGGGGGGGAGGCTGCTGGAGGAGCAGGTGTGCAGGACAGAGGACGGAACCCCAGGATCAGCTGCTCCTCTCTGTCTGTGAAGCTTTGTCAGGGGGACGAGGGGAGGAGCTGGGCTCTGCCCTCACTGAAGCCTTGTGGGCTAGACAGTGCGCTTAGCTTTCCTGAACCTCAGTTTCCTCATCTGAAAATTAGAGGTGATATTATTTTGTTCAGGTTCCATTCAGCATGCACCATCTTTAGTTGCAGCGTTCGAATTCTTTATTGCAGCATGTGGAATCTAGTTTCCAGGCCAGGGTTCCTACCCGGGTCCCTGGGTTTTTTACACACCAGCGCCTGGCTGGTTCCTTCTCCTGGTCGCAGAGGACAGCTGGCCTCTTCTGGGAGCTTCTGTCTCCCTAGCTTCTCGCAGAGGGAGCCAGACGATTCCTTTCACCTTTTCAGGATGTTTCATTTCACCAGGATCCATGGCTGATTTCCCTGTTCCCTGCTGCTGAGATGCCTTGGGTGCTTCTAGGAAACTCAAGGAGACTATGGGATGATCAGAGTAAAATTGATTTTAGCTCACTTGAATTTTGTTGGTTTTCAAACCTGGATTTTGTGTGAGTGTTTCGCAGCCCTGCAGGGTGGTAGGGGATCCTACAGTGATTTCGGGGAAGGTCTTGGAATGAAAGGATTAGGTGTCTGGACTTGGCCTGCCCTCATCGGTAGAGGCTCATGGCTGACTCTGGTGTGAGTCAGCAGCCTCGTGTTCCTTCTGGCTGGGCCAGGGCCTTCAGAGACTTTTGAGAAGAGTGTAGTCCTGTATGGACAGTGCTTTCCTCTCCCTTGAAGGCAGAGGAAGACTCAGTTATGCCAGACTTAAGCCGAACATGGCATTCAAGCTCATTACAGGCCTTCTGAGTCAATGATAACGTTTCTCATTCTCTGAGCCTTTGTCTCAGGATGAGGCAACATGTTTTAAGATCGGTAGAAATTCTTCCTTGGGTTCAGTGGCTCAGTTGCTGGGGAAACGGAGGCAGGGAACTGAGCTCTGCTTTATCATGGGTTTTATGGCTTGTCTGGAGGTCAGTTTCCAGCAGCAGAAATCTCCGCCCTGGGTTGCTGATAAGTCTCTGACGCCTGCTGGAGTTCAGGGATGCTGAACCTCAGTGACATTCAGTGACGTTGAACTCAGGGACGTTCAGTGGGTGCTGAGAATGCAAGTTTCATTTATGTGCTGGGAAAAAGGGCCCAACAGCCAAAGTGCATTGCTCATTTACATGCATGGCTGGGTGCGCACCACTGCCACGGGGCGCCCTCGATGTGGTTCCTCCGTCAGGGAGCTGTGAGTCTACGGCGGGTGGGGTGGGGGAGTGGGGCTGTGTCCGGAGGTAACCATAGCACAGGGCTGAGACTGACATTGTAAGCAAGGACTGAGTCACGGAGGAAGTTGTCATCTCATAGTTTTGATGTGCCCTGGATATTCTGTTGGGACCAAAATATTGACAAAAAACCCCCAAATGATTGGTAGGAAACTGTGACACATCCATGCAATGTTTTGTGGCCATTAGAAGAAATACGGTAGATTTATATTTAAGGAAAAAAATCTCTAAAACATGTTGTTAAATGAAAAAGAAGGATATGGAACAATGTTTAGTCTGAATCTATTTATATGGAAAGGGGCTACACATACACATGTGTGTCTATATAATGCTCAGTGTATATATATATGTTTATATATAATGCCTAAAACATGTATGTATAAATGTTGTATGTACTTGAAGTATTTCTGGATGATTCATAAGAAATTGTGAACAATGATGTACTTCTGAGCAGTGAGACTTTCCATTTTATATCATTCCAAATGATTTTTTTAAAAACCCTTTTTAATGAAAAAAGTACACTTTTTAAAAAAGTTTACAACTTCTTTTGTTTTCTGGTTTAGAACATCTTTCTGCATATTGTGGACCTGTCTGTTCCCAAGTCAATCTGGAAATTTGTTGAAAATTTCAAGCAGGAACATACCCTCAATGTCTTGGTGAGCTTTGTAAACATAAGTAGGGGATAAATCTCATGCATGAGTGTTTCTTCTCTGTGTGGATGAAGGCTCTGTGTAGGGGGTATGTGTGTGTGTGGGTATCTTTATGGCGACACCGGAGTGAGACTCTTTTATGGGGAAGCCTATTCATATCACCAGGTTCACTCATTAGAGTCATTCTAACCATGTTGCTTGGATGTGTGAGTAAAGGAAGGGACCCTATACTGGTTCTTTGAGGGTGATGGAAAGGTTCCATTTTTTCATAAAATGATTTGTGTACTGCCATTCGTGAACTCTGTAGATTTGGGGATTGATGTATTAAAATTAGAGGCTCAGGGGGAAAATTAAAAAGCTTAGTCCAAAAGAACCCCTGTTGCAGACAGCCAAAGCTTTTAGTATCACAGTCAGTTGCTCCAGGGAGAAAGTTGGAAGACTCAGGTGGGTTGGTGTCCCTCTGCTCCTCCCACATATTCTGCCTTAAGCTGAGCTGCTTTTCTGCCCAGTGTTTCTCACGTGCTCCAAAATGTCCGCTCAGACACAGATCTAGTCTTCCACTGTCCTGTATGGCTACAGAGCATTTGAAATGCAGCCGGTTCAAAGTGAGCTGTTCCATCAGTGTAAAAATCCACCAAGGTCGAAAACTTAGGGTAAAAAAAACAAAAGTAAACTAACGTTTTTATATTGATTACATTTTTATGTTGATTACATCTTGAAATGCTACTATTTTAGATATAGTGAGTTAAATATTATACATTATTAAAATCAATTCTACCTGTTTCTTTTTATGTTTTTATTTTATTTTTTTTGGTGAGTTACGTTTTATTTGGGGCAAAATGAGGACTGCAGCCTGGGAGACAGCACCTCAGATAACACCGAGAAGCTGTTTTTCTTTTTACCTTTTTAATGTGACTACTTTCTAGAAAACTTGAAATTACATACTTTTACTGGATAGCATTGGTCTAGACACATTTCCAGGGCACTTCATTGTGAATTAGGTTGCCTGGCCACGCCTTAGTCATTGGAGGTCTCTGCACAGTCCCATGGCTGAGCCAGCTGCACAGGGGTTTTGGTGTGAAGAGACAGGAGAGCAGAACATGAGCTGTCATCATACGCATGTGGGACCCGTGGTGGCGTGGAGCTGTGGGATGTGGAAACAGGTCCCTTGGCCCTATTTTCCTTTATTTTGAAATGAGAACTGTAATTTCTAGATCAATAATGCAGGTTGCATGGTCAATAAGAGGGAGCTCACGGAAGACGGACTCGAAAAAAACTTTGCTACCAACACTCTGGGTAAGTGTAAGAGGCTCTATTATTTATTTTTAGCAAGATAAATGGAGAAGGTCAGAAACTGTAGAAGGATCAGAAAAGCAGTGATAAACTTTTGGAGTTCTTGGTGCACAGCATGATTGTATTCCCTTTATCTTTAAATGCATTATCTTTTCTTCATAAAACACTCTTGTCTTATTTTTTATAATATGCGTTAGTGCCAGAAGTACTATTCTTAAAATGATGTTTTTCCTAGGAAGCTCAAGGCTCATTACAGACATGACTTTGGTAAGGAGGGCAGGGTCACCTTAGGTGGAGAGGGCAAGTATGAAAACTGCAGCAAGGAGAACTGCCAGCCAGGGCTGAGGAAGGAGCAGCCAGGAGACAAGAGCATGGGCCTAGAAAGGCATGCGTTTACCTGGGACACAGGAGCCCTGGGCTCCAGACCCTCCCTGCTCTGTAAGAACAGGCCAGCGCATTTTGTGCCAGGTCAGTGATTCTCAAAGTGAGGTTCCTGGACCATCACCAGGGAACGGGCCTCACCCCAAGATCCACTGACTCCAAAACTGGGATGGAGCTAAGAAATCTGTGTTTGAACAAGCCCTCCAGATGATTCTGATGCACACTTCAGTTTGAGAACCCATGGGCCAGGATTTTAACCTCTTTGGATTTTTCTCCTTCTTGAACCAAGGGGGCTGGAGTACAGATCTTCCTCAACTTGGGATGGGGTGAGGTCCCAGTCAACCCATCGTGCGTAGGTTGATCACGTTGTAAACTGAAAATACATTAATCCACCTAACCAACGGAACATCCTTGCTCAGCCCAGCCAACCTTAACAGGCTTAGAACACTTAACGTTAGCCTACAGTTGGGCAAAATCATCTAACACAAAGCCTAGTTTATAATGAAGTATTGCATTGCTCATGTTTATGAAATACTGTGCTGCAAGTGAGAGACACAGTGCTTGTCTGGTCCAGAGTGGCGGTAACTGTGCAGGTTGCTCACTCTTGTGATTGCCTGGCTGACTGGGAGCTTGCCGTGCATCCTGAGAGACTGTCTTACCGTTTATTACCAGCTCCGGAAAAGTTCAAAATCCCAAATTCAACATACGGTTTCTAAGGAGTGCATATTGCTTTCACACTGTCGAAAAATCATAATTCAAACCGTTGTAAATCGGGGGCCGTCTGTAGACGATTTCAGTGCCTTGGAGAGATTTCACCTTGGAGAGGCAATGAATCTCAGATTCTCCCCGGTGACCATACCACTTCCTCTGAGGAAGTGAGGCTTTTAATAAGGCGTTTTAATTAATCCTAAGTCACAAGATGAATAGTGGGGGTTCCTGTGGCTCCTGGGGTCATTGAGGGTGACCATTAAATAGCAACCTCTTCCCACCCAAGGACTGAACAGTGTGAAGAGTAAGGCAGTAGAATAATAATGAATGAAAGCCCTAAGTCACTGTTGCTGATAAGGCTGTTTGAAGGGTGTGGCTCAGGTAAGAGCCAGATGGCTTCCTTAATGCTGAATCCCCAGAATTAGACAGGCTTGCTGGCTTTGTTGTGACTGGATAATCCCAGACAGAGACCACCAACCCCTCCCAGGAAGCCCAGTTTCTTGCTCCCAAATGTACTACATTTATTACTGGAGTGCTGACCTCCTTGGGATGGAGGAAGGAAGGGGCCGAAGGAGGTTGCTCATCATTCTCTCTCCAGGAACATAGGGAGTGGAGAAGGACCCTTCTGCCCAGCTCTGAGGTTGCATTTCTTTCTTTTTAAACAAATCTCTGGGAGCTTGCTATGAAACGCTGCAGGTTTAGGACAAAATATTCCCATCTTCTGCTTTGTTCCAAATGCGGTATCCTTGTCCAAAGTACCAGAAGTACACAAATGTGGGGTCATGCCAGAGTTTGCCTTCTGACTCTCCTGGATGGTAAGGACTCCTGGGGTCCTAGCAGCTGGCCTCCTAGGTTAGCTGCACCCCAGGATCAGCTTTGTGATTTGTAGGGCCCAGTGGCAAACAAATGTGGGGACTCCTCTGTTCAAAAAGTACAAGGGGTTACACAAGACCAAGCCAGCTCTGCTGCTTCCCACCCACCCATCCACCACCCAGCTCCATTCCACTGGGTGTGTGCTGCGTGCTAGGCCCTGAGGGGTGGGGGGTGTATACACGTCATTGAACCCACAGCACCACCCTGTAGTGGAGGTATTCCTGCCTGTACAGTTACAGGTGAAAAAGCTAGGACTGAGGGAGCTTGTGTAACTTGCCCAAGGTCAAGTGGAGGAGCCAGAATTTGAAGCCAGGTCCGTCTGCCTCCAGAGCCCATGTTCATAACCAGGACAAGTTCTGCCAGCCTCTCCCCCAGCATCTCCTCCCTCAGATCTGAAACTGCTTTGATGTGAAATAAGGGCTAAGGGAGCCTGGGAGTGGGGAGACCTGCCATGCTGGGGAAGCATGGTGTGGGGCTGGGGCACTGCTTAGAGGACCCCCTGGGAATCTGCATTGACTGAGAATGTGGGTAGATCTGATGGACTCCAAGACTGCCTTTTCTTTTTTTTTTTTTCTGCACTGCATGGGTTGTGGGATCTTAGGTCCCCAACCAGGGATTGAACCCATAGTAGTGAAAGTGCTGAGTCTTAACCACTGGACTGCCAGGGAACTTCCTTTTATTTTTTGCCTTTTTCATTACACAGCTGGTTATGTTGTACTTTTGTATGGATCGGGTCTGCTTCCAAGGACCTTGATAGCTCTTCATTTTCATTTCCTACTTGTGCTAGAAACATTGATCTTTCCAACTTCTCTGAGAAGACTGATAATTCTCATGCTTAATATTTATTCATCCTCTCCAGAGGGGAAGATGGAGTCCAATGTACACAGAGGCCATTCAGTGACGGGAGGGCAGGTAGACATCTCTCTGCTTCACAGATGAGGAGATACAAGGAGGTTCAAATATTATTATTCTTGAGCAGGTCCGGAGCCCAGTGGACAGCTCAGACCTCTGTCTGAGTCCTAGGAAAAATTGCTGGCTGCCTTTCTAATACGAAACATGTTTTCCCAGCTCGATTATGCAACACGGGTTACGTTGTTTTCTGTTTTCTAAGATTCAGTTGGGCCACTAGAAATACCTCCAGTCCTCAGGCAAACGTCAGTAGATTCCTGATAACCCCGAGGACAAGACGATACTAGCATCTGCAGAATTAATCACCAGGTTCTAAGGGTTTGGAAACTCTTAGGTTTGGTGGAGGATCACTGAGATGCTGTCAGAACCTGTGACTGTGTGTGGCTCCGCGTGACAATATCATAGTACATGAATTAGATACAGTTTGGAAATCACTCTCCTTCTCCTTTTGTGGTTGTGGGTGGGGCCTGGAGAGGTTTTCATCATTCACTCTCCCGGGGAACAAAAAGGAACTGCCTGGGGTAGCTTTGTGGGGAGATGAAGCGTAGAGGTGAAGCGATCTCATGAGACAGATTCTGTTGGGTTGCTGTTCTTGCTCCTGGGTTTTGGGTCTTCTCCAAGCATATACATTTTGCCTGTTAGTATTCAGCGGCATTAAGAGTCTGTGAGGAGGGAAGACAGATGTGGGGAGGGGGGCGGTGGCGCTTGGCTGAGTGCTGTGCTGGCAGCCGGCCACAGCCCGAGCTCCAGCCGGTTAAAACTCTCACCCACGTCTCAGCCCCTCTCACCCATGGGGCGCAAGACGAGAACGCTGTCCACGTCCTCCAGAACTGCTGTGTCACCAATTAACTGGCTGTAATACACAGGCGGGGTGCCTCAGCCGTTTGGTAGAAGGTGGGGAAGTTCAGTTGAGGTCACTTTGGAAGGCCATACATATGCCGTGTGAGCGTGCATGTGTGAGCGTGCATGTGTGCGCGTGCATGTGTGAGCGTGCATGTGTGTGCAAAGTCGCTTCCAGTCATGTCCGACTCTGCGACCCTGTGAACAGTAGCCTGCTAGACTCCTCTGTCCATGGGATTCTCCAGGCAAGAATACTGGAGTGGGTTGCTGCGCCCTCCTCCAGGGGATCTTTGTGACCCAGGGATGGAGCCTAAATCTCCTGTGGCTCCTGAATTACAGGCAGATTCTTTAGCACTGAGCCACCGGGGAAGGCCGTACATAAGCAGTATGTTCAGTATGTACAGTGAATGTTCATGTTCTGTTCACTTCACATTCTGTTATCTGGAGCTTTCTACTGCTGGCATAGATCCACACCCAATGGGAAATGCTACTGAAAGCAGGGACCCAGGGTCCAGAAACACCTTAATATGTGTTTGTTGTCTAGTCACTAAGTCACGTCTGACTCTTTGCAACCCCGTGGACTGTAGCCTGCCAGGCTCCTCTGTCCATGGGATTTCCCAGGCGAGAATACTGGAGTGGGTTACCATTTCCTTCTCCAGGGGATCTTCCTGACCCTGGAATTGAACCTGTGACTACTGCACTGGCAGGCAGGTTCTTGACCGGTCAGGGAAGCCCACACCTTAATGTAATAGTGATGATGCTAATGGTAACAGTGTACACACTGGACACTTTCCACATGCCAGGGCTGTACTGCTTTTCTTGAATTATCTCATTCAGTCCTCCTAACAGCTCTACAGATTTCACAGACAAGGAAACAGGGTCAGAAATAGTTTGAAACTATTTCTGTGACTCACCTTCCTAAATAAAATTATAGTTGGTACGTTTTTGCTATAGGGTTGTATCTGTCAGCTCTTGCTACATAACAAGCATCCCCCAGATCTCTGAGGCGCACAATAATAAACATGTCTTTCTTGCTGACTCTTATGCAGGTCTGTTGGGTGGACTAACCTCAGCTGGGCTCAGCAGGGTATCTCAGCAAATAGTGTCTACATTATGTTCCAGATCCTTGCATCCTCCTTGGACCATTAGGCTGGCCAGAGTATGTTCCAGCAGCAAGAGCAGAAGCCCAAGTGTGCCAGCACCTTGCAAGTCCCTGCTTGCTTCAGACCTCCTAACATCTAACCACTAATACAAGTCATTTCACAGAGCCCCGAATCAAGAGTCAGGGAAACATACTCCTCCCAGGAAGGTGGGGAAGAGGGGGTGAATATGGTCAAACAGTAATCTGCAACAAGGGTCTGTTTTCTTACATTCTAATTCTTTGGAAATGGGTCCTCTGAGTTAAAGATGTGGTTAACTATTAGCCTGAAATGTTTAATGAACAAAATATTTTGTCTGTTCAGTAAACATTTATAGAGCACACACTGTAAGCTGTGGTCAGTGATAGTCAGAAATTATAGGGACTTCTGGTCCAAAGGGTGAATCAGACCCACAAACAATTTCAGTAAGTATACAGTAAGTTCTATTTTCATCCATGAAGGGAGCTGGGGTCCAGACCCTAGAGAACAGCACTTCTGAGGGATATGCCCTCAGACACTGAATGTGTTTGGCACCAGGCATTCTCGCTTGTCAATAATCTTTGGTTCCTGAAACCTTCCAGCTCCCAAACTTTCAAGATTCCCAGAGAGACACAGTACCTGGGAATAGTAAGCACTACAGCAATGTCAGCTAATATTTTTGTAACACCCAAATCCCTTAACCTGGAATTGCAGTCCTTTGTAATTGTACCTCCCCTATCCACCCGGACATGCTTCCATTATTTCCCAACATGGGTCCTCGGCCACTGCGTTATTATTATTTTAAAAACATGTGCTTATTTGACTGTGTCGGGTCCTAGTTGCTGCCACGTGGGATCTAGTTCCCTGACCAGGGGCTGAACTCGCACCCCATGCTTTGCACACTCACAGTCTTAGCTACTGGACCCCCAGGGAAGCCCCCAGTCAGCCCATTACTAGATGCTGCTGCTGCTAAGTCACTTCAGTCGTGTCCAACTCTGTGTGACCCCATAGATGGCAGCCCACCAGGCTCCCCCATCCCTAGGATTCTCCAGGCAAGAACACTGGAGTGGGTTGCCATTTCCTTCTCCAATCTATGAGAGTGAAAAAGGGAAAGTGAAGATGCTCAGTCGTATCCAACCCTCAGCGACCCCATGAACAGCAGCCTTCCAGGCTCCTCCATCCATGGGATTTTTCAGGCGGGAGTATTGGAGTGGGGTGCCATCACCTTCTCCATTACTAGATACCTCTGTGCTTTTATCTCTAAGGCGCCTCTGCCGGGAATGTCCCCTTCCTGGCTCACTTTCACTTCTCTGTGACTCAGTTGAGAGCACCCCTAGCCTGGAGCTTGGCCAGGGCTCCTGCTCTTGGCTCCCAGAGCACTCTCTGTGGCTCTGTCTTAGTACCATAGAAATCACCCATCAATAGGTGGTTTCCAGTAAAGGGCATGAGTCACTGAGGGCAGGCACTGCCTGGCCCTTACGAGGAGCTCAGCCTGTGATCCAGCTCCTCCAGTGACGTATACAAACTGCCTCACATCCCCATTCTGTAAAATGGGATCATGATACCTTTACAGGCTAGAGGCAAGGGTTAAAGGAGTTGGAAGCTATGTTCCCAGGAGAAATCAGAGGTTCACACAGAAACATGAGCACGAATGTTTATAGCTACCTTATTTTTGTTCCTCATCACCCTAAACTGAAAACAACCCAGCTGTCCTTCAACTGGCGAATAAACTGTGGTACTTCCACAGCACGGGATGCTGTGCCGCAAGAACAAGGAACAAAACATGGACATTTGCGGCAATGTGGATAAATCTTCAACGCATTGGTGAAAATCAAGCTAGACTCGAAAGGGTGCATCATACGACTCTATTCACATGACGTTCTGGGGACTGGGAACAGATCAGTGGTTGCTGGGGGTTAGGGATGCAAGGAGGCTGTGACCACAAAGCGTCCAGGTGACTGTGAGGAACTATTTGGGGTGATGGACGGTTCTGAATCACTCTACAATGTAATGCATAGGTAGTTACCCAACCTTCTGCATCAGCAAAAGCGCATAGAGCTAGACACACACACACACACACACACACATACACGAGTTTTACTGTATGTAAAGATATATAAGTTAAAGCAAAAAGAAAGGACAGCATCTTAGCTCTGGGCACAGTAAGTCTGATTCTTGGTAAGAAGCAGATCCTTTATTACGATGGATTTGAGGTGCCCTCCTTGGTAATCCACGCGCTCCTAGAAAGGGCACTGTCTTCTCTCCAGCTTAGAGCACAGGTCACCCGGCTCAGGCCTGGGGACAGCGGGTGCTCAGCACTATCAGCTGGCGAGGAGGGCACGCAGTGGCACCTTCCATTCAGTGCAGCGCTGTGCAGAGGTCGGGGTCAGAGTCCCAGAAGTCAGAGGCCATTCACCCGTCGGCTTTGGTTTTCTGCTGCTATCGAGGCTGTTTGGGATGAGGCAGAAAAACCTTCTAGACTTGAGCCCCTGGGCTATGGTGTGGCTGGAACTCCGCCCTCCCCCCCCCCCACCTGCCCTGCCTGCCTCTCCAGGGTGGTATCTGAGCTGCTGCAGTGCCAGGCTGGGGTGATCTTTCTTGGGGCCCAGTGGGCACCACTCTCGCACTCTCCCAGCCAAGGAGCACTGGCCCCAATCCAGGGAGCCAGCGAGGTGCCTGGCCCCATCCTGTCTTGGGGGCTCAGAACCTTGTCTGATGATCTAGTTGGGGTTCCATGGGTGTTTTTCAAGGAGTGCTACCCACAGCCATTCAAGCAAGTGCTCATTTGAGGAATCTTAAGAACAAAATCCCAATTAAGCACCTTCATGCTTTTAATGAGCCTGCGCTCTCCCCGCTGTAAAACAGGAGCTTTCACTGTGTCCCAGGTGTAGTAACAACAGCCTCCCTCTCAGATGTGACAGCAGGGAGCAGATTCAGTCATCCCGCACCAGAAACACTGCTTTAGCCTCTAGCATCCTGAGGCGCGGGCCTCCCTGGTGGCTTCAGGGGTTAAGAATCTGCCTGCAATGCAGGAGACCTGGGTTCGATCCCTGGGTTGGGAAGATCCCCTGGAGGAGGGAGGGCCTGGCAACCCACTCCAGTATTCTTGCCTGGGAAGTCCCATGGACAGAGGAGCCTGTTGGGCTACAGTCCGAGGAGTCCCAAAGAGTCGGACATGATTGAGCGACTAAACAACAAGAGTCCTCAGGCTCAGACCTCGGATGGCCTGGGGAGGACACGGGAGTGATGACATTTGCACCTCTGTGGGTGACCTGGAGCCCAAGATAGGTGCCAGGCACCGGCACCCCACCCCCACCCCTAGATGGCTCCTTCCCATTAGAGCTCACAGAGGTCCGTCCCCACGTTTAAACAAGGCTCTCTGGCTGCTCTCGGCTTCAGCCACCCTTGAGTGAACCCTCCACCCCCGGGCTCTTTGCGCAGACTGCACCCCACGCCTGGTCACCCTCCTTCCCACCCCTGCCCCCTCCCAGCACCCTGCCTCCCCTCTCAGTCTTAGCTTGGATGTCATCTTGTCGCTCCTGTGGCTCTGACGCACCCCCACCCCACCCCGTGTGCTCACAGCAGTCCACACACTTCGGCACAGCACTGACCTCACTGCAGGTGTAGGCTCATTACATGATGACGTGTTAATGCCTGGTGAGCACCCTGCGGCAAGGATCCCTCACAGTACTTAGTACTGGGGCTGGCATTTAAAGGGGCTTCCCCCGTGGCTCAGGGGTAAAGAATCTGTCTGCAGTATGGGAGACATAGGAGACACGGGTTCAGTCCCTGGGTCAGGAAGATCCCCTGGAGGAGGGCATGGCAACCCACTCCTGTATTCTTGCCTGGAGGGTCCCATGGACAGAGGAGCCTGGTGGGCTACAGTCCATGGGGTCGCAAAGAGTTGGACACGACTGAAGCGACTTAGCATGCATGCAGCCACTGGTATTTAAAACGTGGAACTGGAAGTGGCAGGGAGAGGGGGAGGTTGAGGTTGGGGGCACGGGGAAAAGATCTGAATGCCCCTCACTGCTGTCTGACCCCAAACCAAGAGTAAATACCCCACGGGAAGTTGATGACTTGAATTGTCTTCCTTATTACTGAGAGCAGGACTCAGCTTGAGTCCTGCTTCCTCATTTTCTCTGGGACTCGGTGCTGCCAGCTTTCCCCGTAATATGATCTTTGAAATGGTCTTTATATAATTTGTCAAGTGAGTGTGTGAGGCCCCAGGGCTCACTGTGGGATGTTTGTGTTACTGTACCCATGGGACAAGTACCGAATGGTATTCACCATGCAGCTGTCTGCTCCTTTAAAATCCACACTAGTAACTTCCCAGGGTAGAAGGACAATTATTTTCCCCAGCAGATAGTACAATTGGTAAAGCATGGACCCAAATATACCCACCTAGTAACCAAAATGACTTTAATTCAAGCTGGTTTTAAAGGTTTCTTTTAATAGAATCTCCAATCATTTCTCCGTGCTAAGTGTGAACACTGCAGTATGTTTTTCTCATCAAACAATTATTTTAATGCTATTGAAATATATCATACCCATGCTATGGTACGGTTTCAGGGACATCATAAATTTAATATTTGGGTGGAACTGTGGTTTCCGGAACACCTTAAGAGGACTACGCATCTCTCCTCCAGCATCGCCCGGCTTGACACAGTTTAGCATCCCTTCCTAATTAGCTTATAGAGAGAGATTTGCTTCAAGTCATGTTCCCATGTCATAAAGGTCCTTGTTGCTGTATTTAGAAGACTGTGTCCAACATAAATCCACTCCCAAATCTTCTTGTAATGAACTTCCATCGACATAATGAGTTCCTTAGAAGGAAGGCATTGTGTAAATTTAAAATACTAATGAGTCATAATGATAATGAATCACTTTCCTTATTACTGGGAGCAGGACTCAGCTCGGGCACATTACCCCATGGCTGAAGGTGTCTTCCCTACACCCGGGCCTGCCTTCCCCAGGAGCCCAGAATCTAAAATAGCTTCTCCTTTATTTTTTTTTCTTTCCACATCAAAGCTCACAATCCCTCAAAAGTCCCTGGTCTTAGCTAGTCGGTCTCGGAGGAACAGAAGTTACAGAACTGGCTCACGTTAGGACTGAAATGGCCAGACACCCACAGCCGTTTCCAGCAGAGCCTGCCTGTGTCTTCCCAGGGATATTCCCATGAGCTGATGGCGCAGGCGAACGAGTGGGTTTTCTAGCTAAGACAAGCCCAGTGTCTCAGCGATTGTCTGGTTACCAGGAGCAGGAACCCACACAAGCTGACTAAACAGAATTGATCTCCTGGAGGGGGACGCAAGGATGGCCTTCATAGAACTCAGTGGTGGAGGCACAGCTGGGCTTTGAGGGGGCGTCAGGGACAGGACAGGAGAGCATGAGGACCAGGCAAACTTTCCCTGTTTGTCTGGGACCGTTGTCCACCATCCCAGCCCTCCCCGTGTCTGCTCGTCCATACTCATGGGCCAAATATGGGGGCCGCTGAGCCAAGGGTCCTGTGTCCACATGCTTGGAGGGAGAGTTCGACTGGCTCAGCTCGGATCAGGAAGAAGAGAAAGTGCTGGTCGCTTAGTCATGTCTGACTTTTGCGACATCATGGACTGTAGCCCACCAGGCTCCTCTGTTCATGGGATTCTCCAGGCAAGGATACTGGAGTGGGGTGCCGTTTCCTTCTCCAGGGGTTCTTCCCAACCCAGCGATTAAACCCAGGTCTCCTGCTAAGGTCGGGGTCCCCTCTAACTCAGTCTGCTCTGTCCATGTGGTCGAGGCCACATGGCTCAAACGACAGTGCCGGGTGCATTGTGACGACTCGATGTGCATTGTGATAAACAGGATACGGGGTCACCCCTAAAGGTGGGGGGCACATTTCCGGAAGAAGTCCGCATGCCAGGCCGAGGAGTTTTCTGCTTACTCTGATTGGGAGCCTGGAGCGTTGAAGGGCTTTGGGGCAGGAGAGTGGCATTGGTGCCTGTGTTCACAGCGGGCCCGTGGTAGGATCTGTGAGCTGGGCGAGGAGCTCCTGGCACCAAGTTCATCCCCAGAGAACGGTGACTTGCAGACAAGGGGCTCGTTCCTTCTCCCTTGGCACTTCAGTAGGCTGGGACTCTGCGGTTTAATGACTCAAGGAAAGAGAGATTAAAAAGAAAAAACAATTTGCCATCTGTTTTCCACTCTACATGGACTTGCTGGGAACTTGGAAAAGTCACAGAACCTCTTTGGGATTGTCTTAATTCCAATTCTTTTCATTAAAAAATATATAAATAGATACATGAAGTGAGAGTGTTAGTCGCTCAGTTGTGTTCAACTCTTTGTGACCCCATAGACTGTAGCCACCAGGCTCTTCTGTTCCTGGGATTCTCCAGGCAAGAGTACTGGAGTGGGTAGCCATTCCCTTCTCCAGGGGATCTTCCCCACCCAGGGACTGAACCTGGCTCTCCTGCACTGCAGGCAGATTCTTTACCATCTGAGTCACCAGGGGACCCCAAAAATATACATACATATTGCTTATACATTTTTATGTTATTAATTGAGCAATTTTTAAAAAAAGTTCTTATTGGCTTTCATCAGAGATTGATAAAATTGGGGAGCATCCATTTAGCAGTAGATGGGGCATGAAAAAGCTGTACAAGGCTACAACGTTGATAGGCAGGAGGGAACAGAAACAAGGAAGTTAGACAGGGCATTTTGCAGATTTTTCTTGTGTTTCTCTTTGCTGGCCTGAAAAGATGCGGAAGGTACATAGGAGGGGCCTCAGAAGGGAGGCTAGGCGGCTGGAGGATTCTAAACTGCTTATGGCCGGAAAGAGAGGCTTCATCTCCTTCTGAGGGAGGAGAAATGCTTGCTGTATGCGAAGAGTAACACATGTGTTTTGAAATGACAAAGCTGGAGACCCAGGAGACAAAAAACGTGCATGATGGCTCCGATCTGCTTGGGGGTGTAGCTGGGCCCCAGGAAGTAGGGTGGGGGACTTGGAATGAGGGAGCATTTTTTTTTTAATTGGAGTATAGTCGCTTTACAGTGTTGTTAGTTTCTGCTGTACAGCAATATGGATCAGCCAGAGGTACACATATATCCCCACCCTCTCGAATCTCCTCCCCTCCCACCATCCTCCCCTCTAGGTCATCACTGAGCACTGAGATGAGCTCTCTGAGATGACCTGCAGGGAGATCTTTTTTTTTTTTCTTCTTTTTTTAAGATAGAAGAGGCCCCGGAAGGCCTGTTGTTAAAAACTGCAGTTTCTCCAGGAGTTTTTAGAAAGTACCTACTACCTGGCTGTGCCCTACAGGTGAGGATGAGTGGCCCAGCTAATCTTCCTACGGGTAACTCTGAAAGTGAAAATGCCAGTCCTTCAGTCATGTCCAAGTCTTTTGTGACCCCATCGACTGGAACCTGCCAGGCTCCTCTGTCCATGAAATGCTCCAAGCAAGAATACTTGAATGGGTTGCCATTTCCTTTCTCCAGGGCATCTTCCCGACCCAGGGACTGAACCCGCGTCTGCCGCATTGCAGGCAGATTCTTTGCCAGGGAGCCACCAGGGAAACCCCACAGGGGAACTCTGCTAGCATCTAAATGGACACAGCATATTCTCACAGAGGAAGCAAAAAACAAAACGTATCACTGTCTCCTGGGCTTTGGGGAGAGGCGCAAAGGGGCACCCCAGCTCTCATCCATCCTGGAGGTGGGCTGGGTCAGCGGGGTGAGCAAGTCTGATCCTGGAGGGAGCCCCTCAGGGAGTGGGTGAAGCCTTCCGCGTGGAGCCTGTTTCCAGCTTTCCTTTCTGCCAAGGAGTCATTTATGACTATCCGTTGTGGCAGGGCTGATAGCTTTTGGCAGAAGTCCTTTCTACTTCTCGCAAATTAAATCACAGAGTCAGTCACCAGCAGTGAATGCAAAGGAAGGGTTTAAGGCCACCGCATGGAGGCGAACAGCTGTCAGAGACCCAGCGTTCACCAGACATTAAAAATCACGAATGTTGAAAACAAACAAACACGAATATTAACAAGGCTGGCCCCTCCAGCAATGATTTGGGGTATGGAGAACTGAGAATGCTGTGTGAGGTGATAGGCACAACTGAGAATCACTAATAATAATAGTAATAATGATAAAGAAATAAAATGGCAAGAACTAGTGCACACAGAGAGCATTCCAGTTCTCAGGCACAAACCCTCTGATCCCAGGAGGTGGGCTGGCCAGCTGTCGTCTCCTTTTCACAAGAAACCCAGGCCGTACTGCTCTGGCGACCTGCCCCTGGTTGCGCCGCAGGCAGGCACCAGCCAGGACTCAAATCCAGACTCCTGGCTCCCCCAGTGCCCTCCCCACGGTGCCAGGCTGCTCCCGTGAGCCTGGGTGCAGGGTGGGACACGTGCTGGGCTCCAGGTGGTGAGCAGAGCTGGTCAGGCAGGACCTGAGGAGTGACTCAGGAAAGAGTCGGGGCTTTCATTTAACCCCCCCGCCCGCCACCCCTAACACAAGGTAATATATGTTCAGATATACATACAGATAAAATACAGATGAACATAAGAACATAGACATAACCTGGTGGGTCAGACTGTAAAGAATCCCCCTGCAATGCAGGAGACTGGGGTTCCTTCCCTGAGTCGGGAAGATCCCCTGGAGAAGGGAATGGCTACTCACTCCAGTATTCCTGTCTGGAGAATCCCATGGACAGAGGAGCCTGGTGGCCTACAGTCCACAGGATTGAAAAGAGTCGGGCATGACTGAGAGACTAACACTTACAGACATGGTAATTGTCCGCTCAGAGAGAAGCATTTTGCCTGACTCTAGGGAAGTAAGTGAAAGTTGCTCAGTCGTGTCCAACTCTTTGAGACTCCATGGACTACAGTCCATGGAATTCTCCAGGCCAGAAGACTGGAGTGGGTAGCTTACCCCTTCTCCAGCGGATCTTCCCAACCCAGAAATCGAACTGGAGTCTCCTACATTCCAGGAGGATTCTTAACCAACTGAGCTATCAGGGAAGCCCTTTAAACTTTTTCGCGCACCAAAATATCATCCTTGCAGATACCTTTTCCTCATTTTGACACACCTTTCCTCACAAAAATGGAATTCTGTTCTTCCTGCCATTGTATAATGCTTCATTCCATATACTGTGAATATCTTTCCATGTCAAATAACACTTCAACAATATTTTTCTCATTTCATTAAAAATGTTATATATATGGCTTTTATGATTACAGAAATAATTGCAAGATTCTACACTCATTTAAAAAATATTCAGGTTCAAACCATACAGCAATGTCCAGTAAAGGAAAGAAATATTCTATCAATCCCACCCCTCGGGCCTGAGCTGTGTTGCTGCATGTCCTGTTTCCACTTTCATATTTTTCCGTGTACAGGCTAGACGTAATGAACACGTGTGTCTGTATACATTTTTTTCCCTCCTCAAAGGGGGCTCACAGACTGTTGTGAAGTTTGCTTTTTTTCTTTCTCTGGTGTGGACATCTTCTCGTCTTGGTGTCTGAGGTTCTAAGGTGTCTTTGTTCCAATCCTGGGGAAAGGAAACCCCCGTGAGGCTGGAGAAGGGACAGGCTGGTGAGTAAGGGCAATACAGGGCTGGTTCCAGTGCTGAAATAAAAACCCTCCCAGAGGAGGAGACTGCAGCCCAGGCAGCCACTTGCCGCTCACCTGGAGGAGAGAGGTAAGGGTGCCACCTCGCCTCTACCCCAGGGCCATCTAACAGGGGGCGTCCCGGCCCCCGATGGCCCCCGAGACCTCACGAGTGCTCTGTGCTCCCCCCCAGGTGTGTATATTCTCACAACCGCCCTGATCCCTGTCTTGGAGAAAGAACACGACCCCAGAGTGGTGAGTTGACCTTGCGGATGTCTTGTAAATCAGCAACTCTGTTCCAGATGGGCAATCAGTGGTCCTGCATTTGCGGCCCCAACTGTCCTGAGGTGGGGGCGTGCTGTCCACGTCCACAGTGAGGGCCAAATTTGAACCCGGGGTCCAGAGGCCTTGAGGTTTGATAACCTGAGATCCGGCAGTGGTGCGCCGGCCCAGGCAGCATCCAGGTGGGTCTGGGGAGTTGCTGATGCAGCGGGCAGGGGTCCAGGCCTAGGTGAGGGTCGGCCTGGAGCTTTGTCCCATGGACACACGTACTTGCGGAGCTCCGGAGGCACAGCCTGGGCTTCCAGGATGCTCCTTCTGGCAGTAGAGGCTTCTTGGGAGCCGGCTGTCAACCCAGCTCCCTCTTGCGCTCAGGGGCTCCTCCACGTCCCCTGCTTCTGCCTCTCATCCTGGCTGGGTTGTTGCACACAGAGCCCATGTAAAGGGAGGCAGAGCCATGCAAAGGGCCACGTTCAAGACCCCAGCCCTCACCGAGGTCTCTTCCCCAAAGTCATCTGAGAGTTGGCAAAGCATTGGAAAAGGGGGGAGAGTGGGGAGGCAGGCAGGGGTGGGTGGGTATACTTCCTGGAGAATCTGCCACTCGAGCGGGAGGGGACAGCTATGGAGTTAACGCTAATGGGCTAACATGACAGAAATGAGAGAAGTCAGGAAGAGGGCAGTTTATGCAGGCTGCCTTCTCTCTGCTGGCAGGGTGGGGGGTGAATAATGACCTCCCTGGACCCTCGAGGTCCAGGTCCCAGTTCCTGGGACTGTGTCACCTTGACCTGGCAAAAGCAACTCTGCAGATGTGATTAAGTGAAGAATCGTGAGATGGGGGCGGGGTGGTTTCGTGGATTATCCAGGTGGGCCAGTGCAGCCCCGGGGTCCTCAGAAGATGGCCCAAGTCAGAGGAGACGTGGGGATGGAAGCAGAGGTGGTCAGGGTGGTATGGCCACAAACTGAGGCCTGCGAGTGGCCTCCGGAAGCCGGAGAAGCCAAGGAATGAACTCCCCCCTCAAACTGCCAGATGGTCTCTGCTGACACTTGGATTTTAGCCCCACAAGACACATTCAGACCTCTGGCTTCCAGAGCTGGGGGGAATTCACCTGCGCTTGTGTAAGCCTCTTTGTGGTCATTTGTCGCAAGAGCAATAAGAAACAGATACACGGAGAAGACGGATGGGAAGGTATCACCAGCTTTTCTTCACAAATCTCCCTTTCCTGCAGATAACTGTGTCCTCCGGAGGAATGCTGGTTCAGAAACTGAACACTGATGACCTGCAGTCAGAAAGAACAGCGTTCGATGGCACCATGGTCTACGCACAGAACAAAGTAAGCGAGGGGCTATTCTCAACACGGTCACCTGGACTCTTTTCCATGGAAGGCTTATTCTGGGATACACACTAGCTTGGATCTAATTCCCAGAGCACCTGACTGTCCCTCAAGGGAGAGAGAATCCTCTTCTCCATCAGAAGCGCAGCTCAGCTCCGCCTGGACCAGGGTGGAGGTGCGGGGCTTCAGCTCACCCCGAGGAGGAGCCACAAAAGCTGCCACCTCTCTTCCCGAATTTCTCAGACCCACAAAGAGGGTGGTGAGAGCAGGTGATTCCCCAGAGCAGGACCCAGCAGAGGTTCCTTGTCCTGCGTGGCTCAGAGGGGAAATGGACCCAGGGGGCCCCTTCTCTCTGCCTGGGCAGCCCCTGCTCACTGGCTGGCTAGATGCCACCAGAACCACGCTGGGCTTCCAGTTCCCTCTGTGGGGTGTGCACTCAGTTGCTTCAGTTGTGTCTGACTCTTTGCGACCCCATGGACTGTAGCCCGCCAGGCTCCTCTGCGCAAGGGATTCTCCAGGCAAGAGTACTGGGGTGGGTTGTCATGCCCTCTTCCAGGGGATCTTCCTGGCTCAGGAATCGAACCTGCGTCTCTCACGTCTCCTGCACTGAGGCAGGTTCTCTACCACTAGTGGCACCTGGGAAGCCCCCGTGAGGGGGATGTACATCCAGTTCTGAAGACGTGTAAGCGCAGAGGTCCGGGCTCATGGCCACTCGGGACAGGAAGTTCTGTTCTAGGAGCCACTGTATGCCTGCCCCATTCACGGCTCCTGCCCTTCAGTTCACCTGGTGGGGGGGCTCCCTGGTGGTTTGTGAAGCCGCCCTCGCCCACAGCTTTCCCCCTTGTTCACAGGGGAGTCCTGTCCCACCCCCCTCCCTCACTCCTGAGCCCCGTGTACCCTGGTTCTCTGCCCCACTTTCACTCACCAACCCCCAGACCAGCTCCTGGTGGGTGACTTGTCATGACTCAACATCCCACCAATCAGAGGCACCAGACTTCTTTACAGATTTTCCAGGGAACCTGGGAACAAAGCACTCACTCCATGAATGGGGCCCAGGTGGAGCTCTTTGTGAAATGTGATCTAACTGCCCTGGGGCGGGGGGGGGGGGGCGGGGGGCAGTGGCCTCCACACAGCTGAGGCTTATGGGGGGTACTTGGCGATTTGTAAAGAAATTTGCAGCAGATGCGTTCTCTAAGCATCTCGGGACGGTTCCCACCCTCCAAGGTTCCTTCACGTGTCCGCGGACACCCACTCAGTGCCTGCAGGGCGGGAGTGCGGGGGTGCTCTGTGCTCCCACCAGCTTGCGTCTAGCAGCAAATACAGTAAAAACAAGCAACTAGGAGAGAGGGTGCTGTGGGTGTACTTTCCTCGGGGGAGGGAGGGGGAAGCCCCCAGGCCACGGGCAGCCCCATTCTTGCTCCTGGCCTGTCTGCATCTCAGATGGCGGGGCCAGGACGCAGCCCTGGGTCACAGCCAGAGCTCGCTGGGTGAAGAGCCGGTGATTCTAGAGGAAGTTGCATTCTGACTTTGTGGAGGGCGGGGGACGGGGCCTCTGCACGCCCGCAGCCCCGCTGCTTCCCCCTCCCATCTGTTCACCCTCATCCCGTCCAGAGGCAGCAGGTGGTTCTGACGGAGCGGTGGGCCAGAGCGCACCCGGCCATCCACTTCTCATGCATGCATCCCGGCTGGGTCGACACCCCAGGTAGGTGTTTAAGTTCCCTGCTGCCCACATTTCATCTAAAAATATCTGGGCGGCCGCAGGACGGACTCTCCCCAGGAATGACCTAGAACTGGTATCCGGAGGATGAGGGATGGCTTCGTTTCTGCGAGAGCCGGGCAGATTGGGACTGGAGAGGGAGAAGCCTGGTCCTCAGAGGCAGAGCTGGTGTGGTCAGTCTGCCCCACGTGTGCGTGGCCTAGGGAGTGGGTGGCATCCGGGTAGGGGTACGGCTGGGGACCCCTCCCTCGGGACAGAGGGTGCTTGGTCCACACCCAGTGTTATGGGAGATGCTGGGGACATGAGGATAGGCCAGGCCACCTCCTCACTGCCTGGGTTTCTAGAAATAGTGAATGCACAAGGGGAAATAACAATCACTGAGGGGACAGGTGGAATTCTCTGGAAGCGTGGAAAAAGAGGGAAGGAGAACAGAACTCTCTGCGGGTCAGTCCCTCCCACCTCCGAGACCTCGGCACATCACTTGGGCTCTGTAGCTGTTTCCTCCTCCCCGCAACAGGGGAACTGAAAACAGCAGCCGTGGCAGAACACCTGGGACACTTGAGGGCCCAGAGCTGCTCCCAGCGCTGTCTCCATACCATCGCCTGTGCCCTCACCACCCTCCTGGGGTGGGCACTACCGTCACGCCCATTTACATCTGGGGAAACTGAGGCACACAGAGGGGCTGGGATGTCCTGGCTGGGCCCGGCCACAGTCTAGTGAGAGGCAGGCTCTCATACGCTTGCTGTCACCTTCCGAAAGCTGGTGGCCTTATTATCTGCATCTCCATCCTTGGAATTCATCCTAAGAGATGCAGAAAATGAGGTTGCTTGTCCCAGCACTGGTGCTCGGAGAGTGAGTTGATAAATTAGGGAACACCTGCATGGGAAATCTGTTCAGCCCTGAACACCGCTGCAGATAAATGTCTATGGGAAGCAAACGGCGCTATCTCATTAAATGCAGGTATTGGGCGCTCAGACCTTACAGCCTTCTGGTCTTATTTTCGCTACGCCCACATCCCCATGGAGAAGGGGGTGCGTCGTGCTCCGTTGCATCCCACGGAGACTGGTGGGGAGAGGTGCAGCAGGCCCTCCTGCCGGGGTGGGGGTGGGGTGGTGGAGCTGAGGACATCTGGCAGTCTCCTGCCGTAAATGCAATGGGGGGGGTGTCCTCTACTGAGCACCCCAGGAGGTGCTCAGGCCAGGGCTGTTGGGAGAGGGTGGCTTCTTGTTTCATGTCACTTCCTGGTAGGAGATGTGCCCAACCCTGCCTGACCAGGTAGCTCCATCAGCTAGTGGAGAACCACCAGCCTTTCATCCCCGCAGGACATCACCCTGATAGTCCTCACGTCAACCTGTGCGCTGGCAGAGTCAGCGCTCCGAGCTCACCACCGGAGTCCAACATCTGGGTCAGGGTGCGGTCAGCCATCTGTGGTCCACAGGTCACAGGGCAAAGACTGGGCTTCTCAGAGGCTGCTGACTGGGCCTCAGTGTCCAGAGGGAGGGCTGGGGAAGGGCCTGAGCCCACAGACGCTTGTCTTCCCCGAGTGGTATGATGTGTGTGCACGCGCTAAGTCGCTTCAGTCGTGTCCAACTCCTTTTGACCCCACGGACTGTAGCCCGCCAGGCTCCTCTGTCCATGCGATTTTCCAGGCAAGAATGCTGCAGTGGGTAGGGAATGCTGGCATTCCCTTCCCCAGGGGATCTTCCTGACCCAGGGATTGAACCCACGTCTCTTACGTCTCCTGCACTGGCAGGTGGGTTCTTTACCACTAGTGCCACCTGGGAAGCCCAACAGGGGACTCAAATGCCTCTGTTTACTCATCAGAAGTATTCCCCAATTTTCCCACAATAAGCAAGTACTGTTTCTGTAAAGGGAAAAAGAAACGTTTATTTTTAAATTTTGTTTTAGATGATCCTTTCTCTCAAATCCTCTGATCTCATTACATCTCTCAAATGTTGTTTTCTCTGCTTTCTTTTCTTTCTTTGGCTCCATGAGAGAACAGTTGTGTTTCCCATAGTGCTAACTGTAAAGACTGTGTTCCCCGAGGTCTGTGGGCACATGGGGGTGTGTGTGTGGGGGGGGTGTAGCCTGCAGCCAGTGCTGGGGAGCCTGAGGAAGAGGGAGGAGAGTCCCTTCCCTTGTTCCAACACGCCTCGCTGAAAAAGCAGAGAACACTCTGGCAGCCCGAAGGACACTCAGCCTGGATCCTGGGAGAGATCAGAAGCCTTGAGAGAGACAGATGCGTCCCCCCAGGAAGGGGGGAGTCTGATCCCCTTTTGGCCTCAGGTGTGACCCTCATATCTTAGGATGGGAATCGGGGAGGTCCAGGGGATTTTGCTCCCAGGGGACAGGCCTGTCTGGGCCGAGAGCCTGCATGAACGCTGTTTTGAAGTGGAAAGAGGGCAGTTGGTGATCTCATTTCATCTCCGCGTGGTTATTTTGGTATTAAAGCAGCCAACTCAGCTGATGAGGGCGCTGTTCTCACGGCCCTGTGTGTGCCTTCCCGCAGGTGTGCGGCTATCGATGCCTGGCTTCCACGCCAGGATGGGGGCCAGGCTGCGCTCTGAGGCCCAGGGCGCGGACACGGTGCTATGGCTGGCCCTTGCTCCCGCTGCCACTGCCCAGCCCAGTGGCTGCTTCTTCCAAGGTGACTTTCTCTGTAAACCACAGCCCGAGGGTGTCTGGAGGTGGACCCTCTTCTCTCCCTGAAGTCGGGTGGGGAGGGGCTGGCTCCCTTCCCGGTGATGTGCTGGCCTGCCTTGGGAGGACGGCTCCTTGGCCTGTTATTTTGGGAAGGGCCTCACCTCTGGCTCTGCACTCCCGGCTTTTTGCATCCACCTTCCTGAACTCAGTGGGTCCCGTGAGGATGAAATAAGTCCTGGGGTTATGACCCCTGACCTCAGTGTCTAGGGCACGGCTGGACCGGTGGGGCACCTCGGAGACTGGAAGCTCCTTTGCTGGAGCCCAGGGCCTGGGAGTCAATCTCTGCTTTTCTGTTGCTGGGGGCGGCTATCTGTTCAGCAGATCCGAGAGGGGGCAGACTGAGGAAAGAAGGGGGAGGTTCTCGCCCCGCCTCGGAGGTGGCCACGCTTGCGAGCAGTGATGGAGCTCTGGGGACCCTGTGGCGGCCAGGAGGGTCGCCGTGCCTTCTCCTCTCACTATCACCTGCCAGACCAAATACGCCACACTCCTGGGTCCCCGACCCCCACCAGCCGGCACCCAGGCCTGGGGACCCTGCCCCCGCCAGCCAGCCCCCTGGAGTCCTGCCGCCCGGCCTCCTGCCTCAGCCTCCCTTCTGCAGCACCTCATTGTCCGCGCGGACCCTGCGCGCAGGGGCGGCCAACCCCCTTCCCGTGTGGGCTTGCCCCCAGCAGGAGGCCGTGAAAAGACTGACTCGAGGCCCGGCCCTGCCGCTCACGACTTTGTTTTTCTCTCTCACGTTTACAGACCGGAAACCGGCGCCCACACACTTGCCTCTTGCGAGGACGTCGTCCTCACCGGCCGAAGAAGAGAAACTCGTTGAGATCTTGGAAGAGCTGGCTCGGAGATTTAAATAGCCCAGGCTAGACCCAACACTGGCCGGAACTGCCTCAGAAAATACGGCAAGGTGCGGACCAGCGGCCAGCGAGGAGACCCCACTGCGCCTTCCCCGCCGTACACCGGCCCATCTTCCACGGCTGCGCTTTGAGCTGGTTTCCTCTCCATCAGGAGTCACAGAAATTAGTCCCGTCCTTTATATACAAACCCTAGTACTGAAAGCTTGACTCACCACCGCCTCATGGGACCGCAGCTGGGTTAACTTACCCTCTGGGGGCCTCATTTTCCCTGTCAGCGGAGATTAGAGTGCTCCCTACCTCATGGGGTGGTTGTAACGATTCAGTGAGTTACCACTTGTAATGCTCTTAGCAGAATGCCGGTGTGTCATAAAGACTTGATACGTGTTAGCTACTAACATCAGCATTTAACTGACAAGTGTGCTAAAATTCATGGGGGGAAAAGAACCCCTAAAGATTACCCCCTGTAGCAATGAGTCCAGGATGGAAACTTTTATTTTAAAATACATACGATTGCGGCTGAGAGCACGTGAACCTTCATCTTCCGCAGTAGCTGCTTCTGTGTGAATCTCTCCTTGATTTGTGTGTGACTTTCTTAAAGATTTTGGGTCACTGTCAGTATCAGGGGAGCAGGGCCGGGAGGGGGAAGGAGCGGGTGCTACACTGCCCTGGCCTGGCCCTTAGGCTTCAGGGGCAAGGCGGAACCGAGGGTCAGTGCTGATTTACAAGCAGTCACTAGAGGCCTGGTTTACAGATGCTAATTAAGATTAGAAGCGGCTTCAATTATGCACTTGGCAATCTGGTGTTGCCGTTTGGTAAAACTTTTAAATTATTTGCATTTTATGTCTTAGTGAAACCAGGGAGAGCTCTAACACAATCGGTGAACAGATTTAGGAAAGCTCTACGTATACTCTGTACATTCAAGGGGAAATGAATGTAACTAGGGATCAACGGAGGAGGAGGACCTGGGGAGGGGCGGGCACAGCTCAGCCAGTCCCACCATGCCAGGCTTCGGAGATACCTGAGGTGCTCAAATCGGGCTCTTAGCCAGGGAGCTCCAAGAAAGGGGCTTTTTGGTGGGTCTGCCTGAAAGGGCGGTGAGCACCGGCTCCACCAGCCTGCATCTCTCCCTTCCTGAAGGACAGTAGGGGGCGCTGGAGTGCTGGGTGTGGGTGGGGCTGCGCTTTGACAGGCAGGCTGGAGGAGGGGGCAATTCAGCTGCCCCACCCACTGGCCCTTCCCAGGTGGCGCTAGTGGTCAAGAGCCCATCTGCCAAGGCAGGAAATATAAGAGGGGGAGGGTTCCATCCCTGGGTAGGGAAGATTCCCTGGAGGAGTGCATGGCAATCCACTCCAGTATTCTCGCCTGGAGAATCCCACGGACAGAGGAGCCTGGTGGGCTACAGTCCATGGGGTCGCACAGAGTCGGACACCACTGAAGCGACCTAGCACAGCACAAGTCATTGATTGCTTCACAATTTTAATCCATAAATAGGCCTCATGGTTTTTTTTTGGTCAGTGGGGGTAGGCTGTGCTGCATGACCTGTGGGATCTGTTCCCAGACCAGGGATTGAACCTGCACCCCCTGCATTGAAAGCGTGGTGTCTTAGCCACTGGACCACCAGGGAAGTCCTGGGTCTCATGAGTGTTTATAGAGGCTCTCCCTGGCTGCATTTTTCCCGAGTCCTCTCTCACTTCATTTGGAAAGCTTATCAACCACACAGCAGCCTTACGCAGCTTCTCTGGTTACTCAGGTGGTGAAGAATCTGCCTGCAAAGCAGGAGACCCAGGTTCAATCCCTGGGTCGGGAAGATCCCCTGGAGAAGGAAATGGCAACCCACTCCCGCATTCTTACCTGGAGAATCCCATGGACAGAGGAGCCTGGTGGGCTACAGTCCAAGGAGTGGCAAAGAATTGAACACGACTGAGTGACTTTCATTTTTTTTTCACTATGTGAAAGATAAAACAAAAAGGACCCCTCAGCCAGCCCTGGTGAACACCGACGCAGGGCTGCTGGGGGGCATATGGTCACAGGGCACAGCTCGACGACAATAACATGCCCACAGGAAGGTTTCCACAGAGGTTTATTTTAAACCGTGGCGGCAGCTTGCACTGGGTTGACACAGGTCGTGGCTACACATACATTTTGGTTAGAGGGAAGCACAAAGGGAAAGTGAGCAGAGTTCAGGAACATTCACAACATTCAGCAGACATTTAACGTTGTGGGAAATCCTGGCTCATTCCCACCTAGTCACATTCAGGAAGTCAATGTCAAGACTGCTTGGTCTGACCGGTGGTATCTGGTGGTAGAGGGCGTGGTGATGCCAGCGGGGTTCAGCTAGAACCACGTTTGAGAAACCTCTTCCAGCTTTGGGCTTATGACATTCTCAGCCTGACCCCTTGGACAATCTCATTTCATAAAGAAAGAAAAAAAGACACTTTGTAAAGCAACGTGCCGCGGCAGCCAGGGCTGCAGGCTGATGGGCATGCAGGATGGAAGCGTCCGTGTCCCTGGTTACGGAGTCAGTGGGAGGCAGGCACGAATGTGGGGCTAGCACCTTCCCGGTTGTCCAGTTAGTAACAGTTTTTTGTACTTTTCATGTATTTTCTTCTGCAAAATGACAGTACATTGAAAAAAAAAAGGCAGATGGCGTAAAACACAAATATGTAAGTATACATCGGTTACCAGCGACACAAGTATTTTGGTCCATACTTCATATGCTACTAACATAAGGCGGCCATCCATTTAAATGAAGGGAAGAGTGTTTTTAAGAGAAGTACTTCTTTCAAACCGGTTCCCATTTTTGTATTACAGTTTACTCTCTCATGCTTCCCAGAGAACCAGGACGGGGAGTGGGGGGTGGGGGTGGGGAGGAGAAAGGATCCTAAATATCAAGGTGGCATTCCAAATCTAACCTTGAAGCCAACCTGCAATTATTCCCTTTCTCTCCCAAGAAAGTCAGATACACTTGGATCCACAGAGGTGAACATTCTGAGGTATCTGTTTTTAATGAGATGGTACCATGATTGACCTCTGCCTTCTCCAGCCTTTTTCAAACCTCCTGGGCTCTGGATGGGAAAATACAGGCAGCGGTTTACTTGATGTGACACCAGACAAAGGCAGTGGGGGACACTCCCGTTTACCTGAGTTAAGTCAGCCACGAGCAGGCAGGTCACTGGTAATGGCCAGGTTAGTCCAATGAGTAACAACAGTCATAGAATCGTAGCATCACAGATTGGAAGGGATCTTAAGCATGATCATCGAATTCAACTTTTATTCAAGGCTTTTAATCTCCTTTCCACAGCTTCTCCACTAGACAAGGGGCTATGGACTTGCTGTTCAAAAATTCCCTGGCATAAGAAATACAGTGGAGGAATCCCCTTCCAGTGCTGGACAGATCTAATTTTACACCCTGCTTTCTTGTGTTAGGCCCAGACAGGCTTCCCCGTGGAAGGGATAAATTTGAAAGGCAAAATGACAAACTAAAAACCTAAGGGTTGGTGTGTATCTAGTTTTTGATGGTCAAGTTGAGTTCAAGTTTAAAAACGAACATGGATGTTCCTGAATTAAGTTACAGACATGCGATACTCGGACACTGGAGGAAAAAGGCCAGTGGGTGCAGTACAAGTAACAGGAGGGACCGAAGCCCACCATGGGATGAGGGGGCCCCGGGCTCCGCACAGCTGGGTCTACAGAGCCCTTTTACAGTCACTAAATTGAGAAAAATGTTCCCTTCCCTCGGCGAGTGCCCCTGCCTGAGCATTTATCACAGTTGCCACACTGTACTGAGATGACCCACGGCTGCAGGAGGGATGTGAGGCCAGAGGCAGATGAGGACAGCAGCGGCCTGCTTGCTCATGGAGATCACACACGTGCAGGGCCTCTGCTGTCCAGAATGGGCTCCTCCACAGGTCAAGGGCTGTCCTTTTCAAAGGAGAGCAGCCAGGGAATAATGGGATTAGTATGTTGTAAGCTCATCAAGGGGCTTCCCAGGTGGCAGTGATAAAGAATCTGCCGGACAATGGAGGAGATGTAAGAGACTTGGGGTCAATCCTTGGGTGGGGAAGGAGCCCTGCAGAAGGCAGTAGCAACCCACTCTGGTATTCTTGCCTGGAGAATCTCATGCACAGAGGAGGCTGGCGGGCTACAGTCCATGGGGTTGCAAAGAGTGGGACACGACTGAGCGACTGAGCTCACAACAAGGTTGTCCAGACCAAAACCAGGCAAGCAGTGGTCTCCAGCCCCACCTCATAGCCTCCAGTGAGTGGCTGTGCCCCCCAACAAAGTTCAAAAATTAGTTAACCAGGGGTCCTTTTAAAGATAATTCCAGGTGTTTCCGAAGAAAAAGAAACTTTGATACTGGCCTCAGCTGCGGGAAGACTGGACTTGTCTGGCAAGCCTCTGGGTAAAGGTGCTTGGCGAACTGTGGGCTGCCTCCCTCCCCCTGTGGCCATGAGCATCCTGTCTGACAGTGACGAGAGGACAGCAGGCTCCAGGACTGCAGCTGCACACGCACTACTCTGGAGCTCCAAACCCCAGGTGGGACCCCGGTGCCAGGCTGGTGCAGGTCTTGGCCTTTGCTGGCATTGCTTCCACAGTCTGGAAACTCAAGTCCTTCCTCAGCTCACTCCAACTCTTCATTTAACTCTCAGCTCTGGAGTCCTTTCCTCTGGGTTCTCCTCTCCCCTGTGGGTGCAAGAGCACCTGTGTATCCTGGGACGGGACCCCACGCCGTCTGTCACCAGACTCACCACATGGCATAGAAATGAGCCACAGCAAAGACATGAAACCAGTCAATCCTAAGGGAAATCAGTCCTGAACATTCATCGGAAGGACTGATGCTAAAGCTGAAGCTCCAATACTTTGGCCACCTGATGCAAAGAGCTGACTCATTGGAAAAGACCCTAATGCTGGGAAAGATTGAGGCAGGAGGAGAAGGGGACGGCAGAGGATGAGATGGTTGGATGGCATCACTGACTCCATGGATATAAGTTTGAGCAAGCTCCAGGAGTTCGTGATGAACAGAGAAGCCTGGCATGCTGCAGTCCACGAGGTTGCAAAGAGTCGGACACGACTGAGCGACTGAACACCAACTCATCTGTGTGGCCTCTGCCCAAGCCACAGAATGGACCTCTTGACCCCAGGCCTGGTTCAAAGACTGGTGTGTGGTGGACACTCAGCAAAGGGCTGGACTATGAGAGTTAAGAGACTCAAGGGTGATACAGATCCCTCGGTGCTCAGGATGGACTTAATCTCTGTTTCCCCGTCACGTTGATAGACAGCCACCCTCACATCCAGAAAAATGCAACTTAACTTTGTTCTAGAGGAGAGAGAAAATGCCAAAAAGCATTGGCAAAATGTTTTCTTTCATTTTAAAACAGAAATCTTAGTGGACAAGGTCACTTAGAATTAAACTACTGTGAAAAGGCAAAACCAAAGGGATCTCATTTAATGGATATTTATGTCTGGTAACTTTGATACATAGTTCAGACTGAGTCCCTTGCTTAAAAGGTAAAATTCAGGCTTTAAAATTTGATTGATGTCAAGCAAAAATACATTAGGCTTTTGAAAAAATGAGTATCAAAAATAGGGAAAGGTGGCATTTCATGAGAAGGGCAACAAGACTCGCCGGGGCCCCCTGCAGGCAGAGGGCAAGGTGCAGTTTCAGTCCCCTTGACTTCCACTTAGACTGCGCAGCTGGCGAGGTCAGTGGGGCGAGCATAGGAAGCTGGTTGAGCTGATGGAGGCCTGCAGTGACTACCTCGCTGCACGAGCCCACCCATTCGGAGCCACAGGAGGTATCAGATTTGCCTGCGACGAGAGGACCAGACCCCGTTCTGAGCACTCCCTGCCTTGAGCCTCGAAGTCATTCCTCCCACTCACACCATTACGAGTTCACATTCAAAAAGCAACTGTTGTTCCAAAATTCTTATAGATTCCCTTTGCCGATACCTCAGTTGTATCTAACTGCTTGGTGTGACTGTGCTTGGAACATTCTAGAGGTCTGATGAGTCCCTTCCAGGTCTGTGATTTTACGATTCTTTGCATAACATTCAAACAATCCAGTGAGAGACACACCACGGTTGACTGACCTCATTAAAAAAAAAAAAGACACATGACTCCAAGTACTTCATCTAAAACCACTTTTGCTGCTGTGCAGACAACCCAGGCAGCTAAAGGGTCCAGGAAGGTCATTTCTCTGGAGAGACGGAGCATGGGATTGGCTCTGTCCTACCAAATAAAAGGCACAAGCATGGTACGTGTGGGGGTGCCACTTCCCAGCATTGATCGTGCTAGGCTTGACTTGCCAGCGCTTCTGTGTGTTGAAGCAATAGAGCAGAAAGAAAAATTATATATATATAAAGTGCAATTCCAGTGGGGTAAAACAAGAACGATGAGAGTTAACCCAGACAGGAGACAAGCCAAGCGCTGGCGCCAGCTTTTGCTCCTAATGAATGAAGCCTCTATTCCATAAAATGCTTGGAAGGCACCCCAACACCAACACATATCGATGAGTTACACAAATGGTGGTGGGAATGTAATACTCAAGGATTCACAGTATTATAAACACACACAGTTGGCATGCTAAGGGCTTCTCACCAAACTATAAGCACCTACAGAGATGAGGAGAAACGAAAGAGCAGAGCAGTGGGCACCTTGACACGTCTGTGGTGGCTGGCCGCGACTCTCACCACCTGGAGGTGTGTCTGCTGGTCTCCGCCTCTGAGCGGCTCGTGGGCTGGGGGCACAGCCGTGCTGGGAGGGAGGCGGGTGGACTGAAGGGCGGGCTCACAGACCAGAGCGATCACAGGCTCACAGGAGACCCAAAGGGGACAAGCAGCTTCCCCGGCGTGATCCGAGCTCATCTCGACCCAACCCAGAACCACGTCAGGTCTGCTGGGCACCTGACCCACCGCCTCCCTGACACTGTGTGCCTCTCTGTATTCAGGCCACGCTCCAAAGGAAGGGAGAAGACAGCCATTCATTTCACTAATCACGTCTACCACATTGTTCTTTATTACGTACAACTCCGTAAGTGGCTCCAGGTTCTAGCAGTAAACTACAAAACAGATATTTGAGTATTTTAAACTGAATTCCCTTTTTTAAAGCTCTCTCACAACCGTGCAGAAGAGACTCAGGTTAGTTATAATGGCTTTCACTGATGGCCAGCAAGGGCAGGGTGGAGGGGGCAGCTGAGTGGCAAGTGGTAACTGCTGCTGCATGGTGCAGTGTCTGTGTCCACAGCCTCAGAGTACGGTCACGTGGGCTGATCTGCCCTGATTTCCCAGGTCATGGCTGTCCTGCACCATGGCTGCAGGGGGCACACCCACTGTCCTGTGCCCCAAAGCTGCAGCAGCAGCACCATCTCGAGGAGGCCTGTCACCAGGAAGCACAGCTGGTCAGTGTTGGGGTGGCGGTGGGGGGAGCGGTTATCCCAGTCTGGTTGGGAGTCCTTCTCCCAGTTAGAAAAGTAATGAATGATCGCGAGGGGAGGAACTACGACCACCCTCAATTGTCAAGTCAGCAGAGGACAAGACCCTGCGGAGGTAGGGCTCACAAAGAGAAGGGCAAGTCACTGGCCTGTGGATCTGCAAGGCTTTGTGTAACCGTGTGAACCCCAAGGACTCAGGGGTCCCCTGATGCTCCTGACGGGTGAGGGATGAATGAGGTGGTCCCGGTAAAGTGCTGAGAAGGAGGTGGGCACAAAGGACATGCCTGCTGCTCGTTTAAATTCTACTTTTACAGGTTGAAAATAAGTGTCCCAAATGGGGTCTCTACACACAAGAATATCTCAGTTTATCAAGTTGATTGGATTCCCTTAAAAATCAAGGTTCTTCAGGTTCATTTCCTAAAGCCTCCCCTCCCCCTCTTTTCTGTACATTCCCAACTGGAACACACAGCATGAGCTGTAGGCCTGAGTACCTTTTATGTCTCAGATCACGCAGTTGCAGTATTAAAGCCTGCAAAGTGTTCTGATGAAATACACGAAGATAAAAATCTTTAAATATCTGGTTTTGAAAGGGGAAGCAAATACAGACAGTGAGGAATAAAGCAGCATGCAACCTCACAGCAACGAACATGTTCAAGTTCAGAGGTGATGTCACACAGAACCACAGATCTCAAAGACACTCTTCTTGAAGGACACAGGGTTTTGTTGTTCTGTTTTGCTTGTTTTTAATATCACGAGCGAAGGAGAGCAGTGTCAATAAAACTAAAACCCAAAAGGCTCAGGAAGCTCCCACTGAGTTAGGAAGGATCCAGGCACTGAGAGTTGAAGGTCTGAGTTTGATAATCTACTTCCGTGGCTGAGAGTGGCTTTCTCACAGCAATTTTTTTTTCTCTTTTTTTAATGTGGGAAAGAGAAAAACTGAGGCAGAAACATAAGGTCATTTCCACTCTCGTAAGATCTAGACATTACAAATGGATCACCCTTCGGGCAATTTAAGAAATCAGCTGGGAAAACCACAAGGATGGTTTTCCAGATCTCTCAACGGAAAGGGACTCCTACGAAAGCAAACACTGCAAATAAATTGTGAATATGCTCACTCTGGGGAACAGTGGAGGAAGCTGAGCGGGGGGAAGACGCAGACCACAGGATATGTGCCCAAGGGAGAGGAACACGGAAACTACTTCTCAACGACCCCAAATACCCTGAATAGTTATACAATCCTCGTTTCTCCGACACAAAGAAACAGCTAAAACCAAGTGTTGACCAATATAAAACTGAAAACACCCCACACTGAGTTTTCGGTATACTCAAAACAAGGGAGCAGAGCCAGACTGTATAAACCATTTGTTAAAAAAATATCCTCTTTTTATATTGTATGAACAAGTTGAAAGAGTTCCCTCACAAGAGCTCACTGACCGCTCACCGCCACGCGTGCAGGCGACGCGCAAGCTCAGCTCTCAGCTCAGCTTTTCGGCTTCTCTCCCACCACTCACACATCTGCTTTACTGCTCCAGTCGTGACTGGGGTTAGAACAACCGTTTCTTGAGTAAATTCTGTCTTTCTGGCGCCTGGAAGGGGCATCAAGACACGACTGGGGTCATATCCCACAACTGTAAGAAGAAAAAGATCTCTGATGAACACCTGGAGAAGGAAACGGCAACCCACTTTCGTATTCTTGCCTGGAAAATCCCCCGCATGGAGGAGCCTGGTGGGCTACAGTCCACGGGGTAGTTGCAAAGAGTGGGACACGACTGAGTGACTGTGCACTGATGAACTGCCATTCAGCTGGGTTGAGGAGCCATATAAAGTGTATAAAGAGTCCTTGTAACTGAATTCAAGCGCATTTTTTAACTTAACAAGGAACTGAGTACTATCTGAGCATCATGGATAAATCTATACGGTAGTACTTATCCATCAAAAAGTTCAACATAACCCTCAAAAACAGGACAAAGGCGGCTGGAAGTTTTAATCCAGCTGATGGAAAATAAAGGCAGATGAGATTTATTCAAGGAAGAAGGGAAGTAACACTATAAGGCAACAAATGGGTAGCCAGATGTGTCCTTTCCGTATCTCATCTCATCTTCCAAACAGTTCTACGAGATGTCTCGATTTCAGAAATAAAGGAACCGAGGTGCCCAGAATTTACTTTAAGAAGTCACATAAGACTGGTGGCTTCCAAAGAGGGTTATTCAAACCACCTTATCCTGCGGTTGCCTTCACGAAGGAACCAGAAGAGGCCCAGGAAGTTGGGCTCAGTGAACCAGGCGAGCCTCTGCCACTGGGAGCCTCAGAGAATGAATGATGTGGGCATGGCCTCTTTGGTCCTGCGCTTTGGCCCGGGCAGGGAATCCACGTGGCCTAGCACAGATCTTGGAGAGGCCCTGGAGGACTGCTCCTGGATTAACTGATCTCACTGGGAAAAGATCTTGTTTATTACTTGTTGGCTTATCCAACGCTTGGCTCAAAATCTACTGTCCTCACGAAGTCAAGGCCAGTAGCACCATCTTCCTCCCCTGAACTCTCCCAGTAACTTGTCCGTTTTACTCTTTGGCTGCTGAACATGTTAATAATTGTTAATAATAATTAACATGTTAATAACATGTTAATAATAATTAACTGTCTTCTTAAGAGTATGTCCCCAGCAGACTAGCAGTTCCTTTGAGGGGAGGGCCAGGTCTCATTTTGGCAAGTATAGCCAGTGACTATACGTGGTGTGTAGTGGGTTCTCATTGCTCAGGGGAAGCTTTAAGAGAAGGTTTCTGAGCTCACCTCACATCGTCTTGATTCTTCTGTACATTTACTTAGGGCCAAAGATGGAAGTGGACCAACTCGATGGTCATGAGTTTGAGCAAGCCCTGGGAGATGGTGAAGGACAGGGAAGCCTGGTGGGCGGCAGTCCACTGGGTCCCAAAGAGTTGGACACGACTGAGTGACTGAACCACAGCAAAGACAGAAAGCTCCGGAAATACGATGGCGTCCTACCTTAATAACCTTGTCAGTTCCCGAAGTCAGTAACCATCCTCTGGTCGCGTCGAAGTGCACGTGCACGATGTTATGTTTACTGTCATGGAAGGTCGCGGTGGGCGCGCGTCTGGAGGGAGCAGAGGAAGTTTCCAGAAGTGAAAGGCAGAGTATATAAATGAAGAAGATCTAGAGTGACAGTAAGCTCTAATTTTTAGCCAAATGGCTCAAACGACCTCACCGTTAGAGATGCTCCTCAGAGCTACTTTTATTCCCTGGGGATGAAAAGAGTGAAAGGATTCTTAGATGGTCCAAAATGGTCAAGAGATGAAGAAATTTCTTTAGAAACTTTTTGGAGAAATTTGTTGCTCTGATTGAGTCTGAGATTCTCCACCCGTGCTATTAACAAATCTTTAAAATAACCCACTGTGCTTTTGCTAAGTTTGATCTCAGAAGGACTTGCTGATAAAAGTCTACTTTGGTCTACTTCATTTTAAAAAAGGCACACTTGTTAAAATGCCTAAGACACTATCGCTTTCATCTAAGGGCTATTTATTTTTTCTCTTCTTTACCCTGGTATAAATGCAGGCTCAGGTTTTTCTTTGGCATTCTAATGCTTTAACAAGTAAAACAATATATAAACAAACACTGTTACTTGCTTTTTATTTTTTTAAGACTTGCATTCTCTTAGTAAGAAAGCTGGTAACTGCCTAGATGCTCTAGAGGCAATGCAAAATGCACCCACAGGGAAGAGGCAGAAGAACCAGTGATGTGGGACAGCAACATAGGGGATTAGGCTGCAGTTTTCTAATCATGTTTCAAGTTCCCACTCCTCAGCAGTGGGCTCTCTGAAGACAGCTCTTAATTGCTCAATCTGGAGAACAGATCTTCAGTATCCTAAAAATGATGATTGCTTTAAAATATTTAGAATTAAGGAATTAGGTTTAATCTGTAGTCACGTAGACCCTCTGGATCTGTGTCTTTAATGAAGAATTCAACGGGAATATCCCTAAAGTCTCTTGCAGCTCCTTAATTTAATGAGAAGCACTCTTTTATTAATTCCATCACATACGATGAGCAGAAAATAATCAGTGAACATAAACGCTTACTTATGCAAGGGCATCTTAATTTATATTTGCTGTGACTAAATATGAATAAAAAACATATACGTCAACAGGAGGATTATCTGCAAAAGAATGTTTTGTTTTATTAACTTGCCAAGAATTTCCTCTAAATGCTGACCTCCTTGAGTGCATCTGAAATATGTTTCTATTTATATGCAGCTTTTAGGACATCCATCTAGTACTTAAAATGATTTTACTACATTATATGAGGGGTGGTGGTGAGAACTGGGCAGACAAGTCCCCTATGAGATTCTAATTCACTAAAAGGGACATTTGGTGAAGAACACTCTGTTTACATGGAAGGCAGTTTGCAACAGCTAACATTTAAAAGATAACATGGGGTCTTTCCTGGCAGTCCAGTGGTTAAAAATCTGAGCATCCAATGGGAGAGGTGAGGGTTCCATACTTGGTTGGGAAACTAATAACCCACATGCTGTGCAGCATGGCCAAGAAAACTTTTTAAAATTTTAAATTTTAAAGAAAGAAAAGAACAAGGCAACATGGATCTGCATCCCCCACCCCCCACCCCCCACCAAAAAAACAGCACTGTAATCTCAGGTTCTGGGTTATTGGGCAAGGCCAACCAGCAAGATTCTGCAGCTGGACAACTGGTGGTACAAGACTCTTAGGAGAAGAGATTTGGCTCTTTCTGGAAAATAAAACCTCTGGAGCCCGTGGGCTTATTCACTAACGCAAAGATACCAACTGGGTCTAACAGTGAAGCTCAGGCTCCTGTATTCCCGGGCAATTCTCCAGTAAATTAGCAGGCAGAGAATTTGCTGCAAGAATATCTATTTTCAGTGCACACACCCCTGGGATTGACAACAGCGCAGAGATGATTTCTCAGCGCTGCACTCTCTCCTGCCTCACAAGGGGACACCACCTCCTGGTGGAAAGGAGGGCTTTGCCCACCTGCCACGGTCCGTACTGGAAGCCACCAGGAGCCCGGGTGCCATTATTCATGGCCGCGGGGCTCGGTGCAGCGCTCGGACCGCACTCGCCCCTTAACCTCGACATTTCCTCAGGCTGCTGTGACTTACTCCTCGTCTGTGATGGCCTCGTGGCAGCTGTCACACACCCTCACTTCAAACTCGAAGCCCATCAGCGGGATCGGGGAGCGCTTGGAGCTGCACTTGCCGCAGACCGCCTTCCCGCACTTGCGGCAGTGGTGCTGGAGGGAGAGAAAACGTGCTCACTGCGCCTGCGCGCCTCCGCGGGCCAGGAACGCCCAGGCGTGACCCACAGCCCCAGGTGCGGATGCTCAGCGGGAGGCCCCCAGCGCACTGGAAGCCCGAGCCAGAGGCTCTTCTTTTTGGATTCTGTTTACTCAGAATGAGAACTGTTTAGGAAGTAAATCTGATTGTGCCACGGCGCCCCTTTCCCCAGTCTTGGTCCTTTCCAGTTATCATCAGTGTGAACCTCCAGCAGTCGGGTTATCTTAAGGGTGTTGGGTGTGCACAGGGTTTACGGAGGAAGTGCCACCTCCAGAGATCACACTGTTCCGTGAAGAACTGGGATGAAACCAGGCTCAATTCACTGTCTACATGTTGGCCGTGCTCAAGCTGGGGGACTGGCATTTGATTTCCCCGGGGGGCAGACCAAACCCAACCATAGAATCAGGCTGAAAATGCTCTTATAACTAGATCTAAATAACTAAAACTAAGATGGAAGGAATGAAAATGAAATTAAAGAGAAATAAGTATCACTTACATAATTTCATGGTTTGGTACCATTTGAGCTAAGCTCGGCCTCTCTAATTTTAAGGTATATTTCACTAGATGCCACTAGAATTCTAAAATCATATCTCTTAACTACTGGGAACAAGTCACTACAGAAGCTAAATCCAGTAGGAATGAGCTTCAGTAGAGAAAGGGAATAAATTCGGCATAAGCGACTCCAAGAGAATAACTTAGCCCCGTCACAGCTCCCACCCAAGGGTGTTATTTCTTCCAAGATCACAAGGTAAAGTTATTTCTAGGTGATAACGTTTTGATGAAGCAAGCATATCACCCACCTGTCTCAGGCCAATTTTCTTACTGTCCCACATTTGCTTGAAGTTCCAGAAAAAAGGCTGGTCACACTTCTGGCAGGAATCACTGTCCAACCATTCAGGGGTCTTGCCAAACAAAACACACAACAGGTGACAGTGAGAAGTGAGGACCGTGGAAGCGTCGACACTGCTGACACGCAGTCAGGGTGTGTCCCTGAGAAACACGTGATTTCTCAATCATTTAAAAAATATTTACTGAATGCCTTGTGACGTGTCAGGTCCTGGGGATGTAGTGGGGAAGAAGAAGAATTTAACATCATGGAGCTTATAATTTAACAGGGAAGATGAAACATGATAATCATATCAATAGTAGTTAACTTCCCTGGTGGCTCCGACGGTAAAGCGTCTGCCTACAATGCGGGAGACCCAGGTTCAATCCCTGGGTCGGGAAGATCTCCTGGAGAAGGAAATGGCACCCCACTCCAGTACTCTTGCCTGGAAAATCCCATGGACGGAGAAGCCTGGTAGGCTACAGTCCATGGGGTCGCAAAGAGTCTGACTCAACTGAGCGACTTCACTTTCACTTTCATTATTTGAAACAGAAGGATCAAAGGTCAGAGAAAGAAGCACAGAGAGCTATGAGAACAGGATGATCTAGGCTGGGGTTCAGGACTTATCTCTGACAAATGATAACAAGCTGAGATCTGGGGATGAATTTCAGGAGACCAGGCACATGGGGCTGAGAGAGGGGCAGGATGGCTGGAGCACAGTGTAGGGGTGGGGAGAGAAGGGCTGGGGGTGGGAGAGGGTGTAAAGGGCTGAGGCTGGAGGGGTTGGATGTAGGGGCCACACCACAGACAGCTATGTTGGTTTAGGACTTTATCTCATAGTCTCTGATCATATGCAATTATCTCATACTCTGATCATATGCAATTATATTCTCTGACTGTGTACAATTATATGCATCTGCTTATTACACTGGCATGCAGCTACATGTGCTGGGGGGACAGGACCCGACCACAGTGGGTACTCAGAGAAGCACTAGTCTGCTGTCATGTCAGAGTCAGCAGGGTTAGTCCATTTCCCTACCTTTATTTTTTATTTTAAAAAGAATCCTTATATTCTTTTGTAAAAATTTACTTTATTTTTGGGTGCACTGGGTCTTCATTGCTTTGCACAGGCTTCCTCTAGTTGCAGCAAGCAGGGGCCGCTCTCTTGTTGCTGAGCATGGACTCTAGGGCTTCAGTAGTTGTAACTCACCAGCCCTGCTGCTGCTAAGTCGCTTCAGTCGTGTCCGACTCTGTGTGACCCAAGAGACGGCAGCCCACCAGGCTCCCCCGTCCCTGGGATTCTCCAGGCAAGAACACTGGAGTGGGTTGCCATTTCCTTCTCCAATGCATGAAAATGAAAAGTGAAAGTGAAGTCGCTCAGTCGTGTCTGATTCTTAGCGACCCCATGGGCTGCAGCTTTCCAGGCTCCTCCGTCCATGGGGTTTTCCAGGCAAGAGTACTGGAGTGGGGTGCCACTGTCTTCTCTGCACCAGCCCTAGAGCGCAGACTCAATAGTTGTGGCACACGGGCTTAGTTGCCCCATGGCATGTGGAATCTTCCAGGACCAGGCATTGAACCTGGGGAAGTTCTCCCCTAGCTTTAAGCAGACACAAACCTAAAGCTATATATTTTCTCAGGAGAAAAAAAAAAAAAGAAAGTAAAAAGGTGACATTTTAAGAAAGTTTATTTATTTTATTAAAACTGAGGAAAAGGGACTTCCCTGGTGGTCCACTAGTTAAGACTCTGAGCTTCCAATGCAGGGGGCCTGAGTCATATCCCTGATAGGGAAGTAAAATCCCACAAGCTGTACGGCATGACCGAAAAAATTAAAAATGCAGAGTGCAGTGACAAGGGTACAGAAAGAATGATAATACATTAAAAAAAAAAACAAAAAACAACCACCTGAGGGAAAGAAGTAAGTTTCAACTTGCCTGGTAATTTTCATGCCCTAATTCATGTAAAGACAGATCAATAAAATAATACATAGTTTCTTAGCTGAAGACAACAGTTTAACCCTAAAAGACTTATCTATGTTGTGATTTTTCTGAACAGTTATGATGTAGGAAAATAAGGAAGATTTACAAAACACACACACACACCCATGTTTTACAAGGAAGCATGCAGGTTTAGAATGTGTATAAAATACATTAGTGGGTGTCTAAGAGGGGGGAGCTGAGAGTAGGGCTCTGAAAAGCGGGGGGGGGGGGTGGTGAGAAATCAGCATGTGTAGTATGATTCTCTTTTTTGTCAAAAAAAACAAAAATCTAACGTGTTATCTGCAGAGAAAAATGTAAGAAGGTATGTTTGCCAGTATGTGAAGAGTGAAATTTCTGGGTGGTAATATCATGGATGGGCTTCCCCGGTGGCCAAGCTGTAAAGAATCCACTAGATTCTTCAGTCTCTGGGTGGGGAAGAGTCCCTGGAGAAGGAAATGGCAACCCACTGCAGTATTCTTGCCCGGGAAATCCCATGGACAGAGGAGCCTGGGCAGGTTACAGTCCATGGGGTTGCAATAGCATGGGATATGACTTAGCGACTCAGCAACAACCCTGAGTAACTGACATTTTCTTTGTTAAGGAGCACTGTAATTTTTCTACAAAGAACATGTATTATGTATACTTAAAAAATAAAAAAAATTGTGAAAAATCAGATTTCGTTAAATGTATAAACACACGTTTAACCTACATCAAGATGTCAAACAGATCTGTGTTCAGCCACTCAAGGCCTTCTCCCACCTGCCCACCCTCTGGGCTGCCACCCCATCCGCTCTGCGTCCATTGCTCTGCACGCAACCACTCCTGTGTTTCGTCTTGGTCAGGGTGTGCTCACTCTCTCCTGCCACAAACCCTTCGCTGGAATGTGAGCTGATGGTGACAAGCCCCAGCTCTGATGCTCTGACTCCTATCAACTGTGGTTGATTTATTTATACCATCAAATCATTTTCTGAAGCTTTCCCCTCCACGTCTTTTCTTCCAGAAAGGCTACCAGCCCTTCGGGGCAGGGACAGTTTCATTACGTCTCAGGCTTCCCAAGCTGAGCGCCGCATGGTACCTGCCACAGCCGGAAAGCAGCCCCACGGATCCACCTGGGAGGCTGGACGTTTATCATATATGACACTTGCGAAAGATGGATGCAACCCTCGCCACCGCCCAGTTAGAGCTTTAAATCACTCGCGAAGATTTACAAGTACCAAGTGCCCATATATCTGCATATCAAAAGGCATCACTGTCAAAAGCCGGCATGTCAAGCCAGCTCCAAGAACTGCCCACTGACCAACCGCCTGGTTTCCTTCTCTGGAGAGTGCACTGGTATCCTCCTTGGACTTCTGTCTATTGAGGGTGGAGGCTGTGTGCGCAGCGGCTCCCCTCCCGGGGTCTGGTCAGTCAGGCCTGGGAAGAAGCCTGGACACACCGGCGTGACTGTCCCTGGCTGGCACACACTGTCTTTATGCCAATAGGGCCAAATTGTATTTTCAAAAGCAATATCCCACAATTCCCCACTTCCTGACTGAAAGGATCATTTTAATTAGTTACTAATAGAACTCCTGTGGATTTACGGTTTGAGCAAATCAGCTTTAATCTTCTTAAGCATTTAATTACTGGCATTTGAAAGGCACGGCATTGTGGGTAACGGCAACGACTCTCTTGAAATGAGACTGGGATGAAGCTGTGGAAAGAAGCTGGGAAATGGCCTTTGTCTAATTTTTAAAGTGTTGCTCTTCTAATTCTTGTATCCTGCGAGGACACAGATTAGAACACACGTGGTCAAAGGGAAAATTTACCCAGCATTATTCTAGGGAAATGAGAAAATGGTTAACTTCAAAGTACTTGTCAAAGGGGACGTTCAGTAAACAAACCAGCTGTTATGATGCTGAATGATGAAAAAGCAAGTTCACTGAAAAAAGAATGTTATGGTTAAATTGGCAAAATTTATGTTCTGTAAATGTGTAAATAGTAAATGAAAAAAAAAGAAAAAATGTTATGACAAAACTTAAACGCTTAAAAATGACAATGTGTATATTTACATCTGGATAACTGTTTAGAATATGACTCATAAGCACAAAAAATTATTTCTAATATTTCTATTAATACCAAACTAGGATTCTTCATCAAATACCACTTCTCACACACCAGCCACCATTTCCCCCAATAACATAAAGTGCCAAGCTGTCTGCTTTCATAGTGCACTTTAAACCAAAGGGCTGTAATTACCTGAAAATAGATGTTTCTTCTCTGAACTTGTAAATCGTGCAACTGATCTGAAGTCTGAACAGCTTAGTCTCAGTCTTCTTATGAATCTCCACTGCGTGAGTATTATGTGTCGCTTTGTGAGGGGCTTATAAAAGGAAGCTCCTTTCATACTAGAATTGTATTTTATTTTACTATTATTGTTTTTCTGATTTTCTGAAATAACATGCTTATTTTCATGGTTTTCTCAAAGAAAAAAGTGGGCTTCCCTGGTGGTTCAGTGGTAAAGAATCTGCCTGCCCATGCCGGAGACAGGGGTTCGGTCCCCGGTCTGGGAATCTCCCGCATGCGGCGCAGCAACTCAGCCCCTGTGTGCACCACAACCACGAGCCTGTGCTCTAGAGCTCCGGTGCCGCAGCTACTGAAGCCTGAGTGCCCGAAAGCCCGCGCTCCGCGAGAGAAGCCACTGCAATGAGAAGCCCACGCGCAAGCAGAGAGCAGCCCCAGCTAGACGCAACTAGGGAAAAGCACAACCAAAAAAAAAAAAAGGTGAGCAGGAGGGGAGGCTGAGGCGTTCCTCAGCAGTCAGAGGTGCAGAGCCCAGCCCGGTGGCCATGGAAGGGTGGCTCGAGCCTTCTGTGAACCTACCTCCTGCCTCTCCACGTCCATGTTCCAGACCACGATGCCACCGTCACCGCCACAGGAGATGAGCTGCCGCGTGTGCTGGGCATAGGACAGGGCCTGGACTTTGTCACTGCCGAAGAAGCAAGAGTCAGTGACAGTTCCCGAGGGCAGGGAGAGCCCCCAGGGCAGGAAGTCTCGTGCAGGCCCACCCCTGAGAGCCGCCCAAGAGCAGACCTTGGAGGCTGGAATGGAATGGTCTGCATGCTAACGTCGGGAGAGCACTTGAGATCTGCAACATTTAGAATGAGTCAAAACGCTCGTCCGATAATTAGCGATGCTCAACATCTTTTCATGTGCCTGTTGGCCATCTGTAGGTCTTCTCTGGAGAAATGCTTACTTAGGTCTCCTGCCATTTTTCTGGATTGGGTTGTTTGTTTTCTGATGTTGCATTGTCTGAGGTGTTTGTATATTTGGGAAATGAAGCCTCTGTTGAGTGCATCTTTTGCAAATTTCTCCCGTTCCATAGGTTGTGCTTCCATTTTGTTGATGGTTTCCTTTACTGTGCAAAAGCTTGTAAATTTGAGTAGGTCCCTTTGCTCATTTTGCTTGCATTTCTTTGGCCTTGGGACACTGACTAAGAAAATATTGCTTATATTGATTATGGGATTAGCAGATACACACCACTACATATAAAATAAACAACAAAGATTTACTGTATAGCACATGGAATATATATATATATATATGTGTGCTTCCCTAGTGATTCAGTCAAAGAAGGCAGTGGCAGCCCACTCCAGTGTTCTTGCCTGGAGAGTCCCGTGGGCGGAGGAGCCTGGTAGGCTGCAGTCCTTGGGGTCACTAAGAGTCAGACACGACTGAGCAACTTCACTTTCACTTTTCACTTCCATGTACTGGAGAAGGAAGTGGGAACCCACTCCAGTGTTCTTGCCTGGAGAATCCCAGGGACGGGGGAGCCTGGTGGGCTGCCATCTACGGGGTCGCACAGAGTCGGACACAACTGAAGCGACTTAGCAGCAGCAGCAGCAGCAGCAGTGGTTCAGTGGTAAAGAACCTGCTGGCCAACACAGGAGATGCTGCTTTGATCCCTGGGTTGGGAAGATCCTCTGGAGAAGGAAAAGGCAACCCACTCCAGTATTCTTGCCAGGGAAACCTTGCGGGCAGAGGAGCCTGGTCCTCTGGGGTTGCAAAAGAGTGGAACACAACTTATCGACTAAACAACAACAAATATACGTATGTATAACTGGATCACTTTGCTGTATATCTAAAACTAACACAACATGGTAAATCAACCATAGTTCAAATTTTTTAAATGCTCATGTGAGATGCTAAGGCCCCAAGAAGAGGCGGTCTCTGTCAATTACCAACACTTAAGGAAAAAAGCTGTTGAACTGCTTATAATCTTACTGGTTCCTTAATTGATCAATTAATTAACATCTGTGCCATCTGTTCATGTTACATTTGTAAGGTCATCGGGCACCTGATGGAGCCAGGTAACCTGTGCTGCCTGGGATGCGAGGTGCCAGCATGGCTCCAGGGTGAATCCACAGCAGCAACTTGAGTTCACTGAGTGTCTCTCTCTAGTTCTCACGACCTCTTTCTTCAGGTTGTGTCTTATTTTTCTTTCTGGTTGGTACATGGCTGACAAGTTATACCCTCTTGGTGGGGAATCCAGTTTAAGGGTTTGACAATTTAGTGACCACCACCAAAAGATGACAGAGATCTACTCCATCTTGGGAGAGAAAGAATGGGGAGTCTGGTTTCTTGGCTGTTTTTGTTTGAATGTTCTTCTGTTTTGAGCTCTAATTAATTGAGAATTCTGTGCTCACTAGGAAGGAGAATAACTCTGTGAAATCTGGATTGGTGATTGTGTGTGTGTGTGTTTGTGTTTAGTTTTGACTTGTGCCTCCAGTTGTAGGACTGAAGCTGTTAAGCTGTGTGTGTCTTTGTCTGAAATTCAGGGGGGTGTTTACCTCTTGTGTATGGAACGCTTTCCTATTTCTGAAGGTGTCAATAAATTAGATTATGGTACCTGTTAATTATAAGCACTTGCTTATAAAGATAAGCAAATGTTTATATAAATTGAATATTCCTGAACTTCACAGAAAATAAGGAAATTAAACCTCTAAAGCTTTAAATTTACTAGGCTTAAAAATAAAAATTATTTTATAGAAGATACTAACTCAGTGATATTTTAAGACTCCCAAGTTCACAAAACTAACGTTAAATCTTTGGCAAATGACTAGAGTGATGAGTTTCAAAACACAGCCAGGTCTTTTTCTGGCTTTATTAATGTTAAATATAACGCAAATGTGCATTTTGCTTTACTTGGGTTGATTTCTTCTAAATTTATATAGGATAAATGGTCAAATAAGCTAACATTATGCCTATATAATATTTAAGATTATGAAAAACAAGCGTGTTCAATTAAATAATTTTTCTCATAAACTTTACATAACAGTTATGTTTTATAGCATACCAACTTAAAGATAATTCCCCAAGATCTTTGGGTCATTTACAATGGAATCATAGTAAGTTGAGCTAATTGATGTCACTAGACACCTACAGTGGATAATTTCTTTCTTTTTTTAAAAAATCAATCTATTTATTTTTGGCTGCATCGGGCCTTAGGGCATTCAGAATCTTTCCTTGCAGCATTCAGACTTCTCTCCAGTTGTGGCTTGAGGGCTCAGTAGACCCTTGGCATGTGGGATCTTAGTTCCCTGACCAGGGCTTGAACTCGTGTCCACTACTTTAGAAGGTGGATTCTTAACCACTGAACCACCAGGGAAGTCTTGATCATTTCTAAATAAGTTACTGAAATTTTGACTGTACAGCATAATATTTAAGATTATACATGTTTGCTTATTTTTATGTGCTATAGAGAGACTGTAACTTGGGCATGTGTCTGCTCAGTCATGTCCAACTCTTTTTGACCCTATGGACTGTTGCCCTGTCAGGCTTCTCTGTCCATGGAATTTTCCAGGCAAGAATACTGGAGCAGGTTGCCATTTCCTACTTCCCAACCCAGGGATCAAACCCCTATCTCCTGCATATTTTGCATTGGCAGGGGGATTCTTTACCACTGCGCCACCTGGGAAGCCCAACATAACTTAGATGAGTCATGTCAAATGAACGTGTTCCTTTCTTTTACCACTTTAGAGGGACGTAAAAGTGACGTACATTGCGGTAGAAGCTGACGTCACGTTTCGTGAGCTGTGCTAAGATGCTCCCTATGATGGAAAGTTCTCAATTATCCATATCCTCTGTCCTCCCAGTCTTCTCTACAAAATAAGTTAGCTACTTTGGTTAACTACTAGAATTAAAATGAGTGACTGAGATGGTGCCAGGTGCAATGATGAGAAGGAAATACAACCGTGTCTGTGTTTTTGTTTTGGGGAGGGAAAAAAATGAAAGAGTAGTTTTAAAGCAGTGGTTCTCAAACTTTTTAGTCTCTCAGGACCCCTTTACATTCTCAAGTCTTATTTGAGGACACCAAAGAGCTTTAGTTTAAGTGAGTGGTAACTATCAATATAACTGGCCACCTGATGTGAAGAGCCAACTCGTTAGAAAAGACCCTGATGCTGGGAAAGACTGAAGGCAGAAGGAGAAGGGGACAACAGAGGGTGAGATGGGTGGAGGCATCACTGATTCAGTGGACATCAGCTTGGGCAAACTCTGGGAGACGGTGAGGGACAGGGAAGCTTGGCATGCTGCAGTCTGTGGAGTCTCAAAGAGTTGGACACGACTTGGCAACCGAACAACAACTATCAATATACTTGAAATCAATCTGAGAAATTTTTAAACTATTGATCCATCTGAAAACAGCAATGATGAATCCATTCCCTTTTAACCAAATAACATATGTTTTGGGAAAAATGTATTTTCCAAAACCAAATATTTTGAAGGCAAAATGGCATTGTTTAATATCTATGCAAGTCTTTCTAATGTCTGGCTTAGGAGAGAGCCAGACACTCATCTCTTTCTGTGGACATTATGATGTTACTCATGTAGCCTCTGGAAAACTCCATTTTATACTTTTGAGAGAGCTTGAATGGAAAAGGCAATTTTAAAGTAAAATATAAATTTGTTCCAGAATATCAAAGAGAAAAATAAAGGACAAAACATGGAAAGTGAATTTTGCTTGCTTTGGTTTATAATACTTGGGAGTCTTAAAAAAAAAAAAGCTGCAAAATACATTAAAATCTTGGTATAGTTCCCTTGGTTTTGATGGCTTGCTTCCTTAGTTTGCTGATTAATGCCTTGGATACAATGCAAAAGGATATTCCTTACCTTCTATGGAATCTGCCTAGCTAGCAGAGATTTTGTCTCACCAAAATCCTTTTCAGAGCTTTATGCTGATTTGAAAAGTTCTTGATTATTTAAGGAATGAAAAGAAGAACAAGGGCCCTCATTTGTAAAAAGAGCTACATTCTTTAAGACTGTATTGCTTTCTGTATTTATTTCCCAAGTCTTCTTGTTACTCTGATTATATAGATAGCCAAGTATTGTTTTTTAGGCACCTGTGCTATCTTAAGTATCTAAAGATAAGTATCCTCTGACAATAATTTTGGTTTTACATTCCCAGGTTGAGCCCTATATTTTTTGGGAAAAAATTGTTTAGGATATGTTTTTACACCTAAAACTATCTTTGAGATTTCCTAGAGGGGTTCTGGAAAATTACAGATCTGTTTCCTCTGCCTCATAAAAATAGAGATGGTATTAAAAAAAAATCACATTTGTTTACTGTGTTACTATTTAAAGAGTTGCATAGGAAGAGCTGTCAGATCAGAGAAGATGCTTAGTCTTCCCTAGGTTAAGTCAGTATGGCTAAAAGATTATTAATATATTTCTGAGATTGTATATTACATGCCAAGACCCTAGAGCTTTATACAATGCTTCCACTGTCCATAAGATGCTTTTACCTTCAGGGAAAACACTGATCAATTGCTCAGGAAATAGTTATGTAGGGAATATCAATAGAGAATTTCACTCTTCGCAATTCTGATATCATTTATCTCAGTAAAAAATTATCCATTAAGTGTCTATAATCTACAGGTAAATTTGTATTATTCTGATGCTTGCCTGAAGGCTTTGTCACAAGCTACAGGCCAGAAGGGACAATCTCAGAGTTTCGTGGAAAACGATTCTATGCACCAGGTACTTTTAAATAGTAGCATTTTAAAGATTCTTAGGCAAAGAATACTAGACTGACATAACTTAGATAGTCTGTAAACTGGGATAGTGGACTGAGTCAGGATTTCCTTGGATTTCAGGACATTTTTTAGTCTGGAAGTAGATGGCTTTACAGATGCACTGGGATAGTGGATTGAGTCAGGATTTCCTTGGATTTCAGGACTCTTTTTAGTCTGGATGTAGATGGATTTACAAATGCAGACTGCTAAACCAACACCCAGCAGAACAAGAATTAACAACACAGGACCAAATGAACTGAAGAGGGAAATTTTACTGGAATACTGTTGCTGTTGTTTTAACATTCTACTTTTTTGCTCTATGAGGATGCCTTTTCTCTTACTTTTTAGGCTGACTCAAACCTACAGTTTAGTAAAGTCTGCTTTGGTAAGCTAAATCTAAAAATTTAAGAATAATATCCAATTCTCAGAAACCCCCTGGAATTCAGAAACCGTTACGGAGTCACCTTGAATTTCATGGCAATACAGTTATTTCACAGTTTAATTAGAATCTATCCACAGGATATCACTGGGCAACCAAGCCCTTACCTACAGTGTCGTATGAGAGAATGGTGTGCACTGACTCAGTTATGAGTAGCCTCTTTAGCAACTAAGGGGGCCAGTGCCTTGGGAAGTGGTCCTGCTTCCTGAAAGGAAAACTGGTCCTGTACCTGGTTTGCAGGGTCCTGGTATTACAGATGTTAAGAAAGCTACCAGGCCAGGAAACTAGCAAATGTTGAAAATCTCAAAGAATTCAACCAAAGTTATAAGTATTATAGGTGAAAACTGGTGATTTTCTTGGGCTTGTTTTCCTGCTGCTAAGTCACTTCAGTCAGGTCCGACTCTGTGAGACCCCATAGACGGCAGCCCACCTAGCCATGGAATAGCAGATAACAGAGGCTCTGAAAAGCCCAATCCAAGATTCCTTATAAAAACTTTTGTAACTTTCATGGGCTTAATAGTTGCTTAATAACATACAGCTCCATATTTGCAAAGCCAACTAAGATGGCCTATAGGTTAATTAATACTGCACCAATGTAAATGGTGAGGTCAAACTTTGTGAGGCCAGCTGTTTTTCTGTGACCAGGAATAATCTTATGATTATAGGTGAGAAGAGGGGAGGATCTCTCAGATCAAAAACTTGGAAATGAGTAAAAAGAGATTATTGGGTATCTTTTTCAATGGAATATCAGGTGTAATGTGATACATCCTTCTGTGTTTTCTGCCTCTGTGGGAGTCAGAGTTATTATCTTTAACTGTGCTATTTTATAACTCTGTAAACTGTAGGAAATTGACAGTATTGCAAATGAATCTTATCCAGTGAAGATGCAATGAATCCCCATGCCCGGCTCTTGCCATGGAAGAAGTCAGCTGTGAAAATACAAATGCATTTCAGCACTCTCCATGGCCTCTTCATGTTTCTACTCTTTGAATTTCCCTTTGAACTGGCTGTAACATCTTACTAGTTCCTTTACTAATTAATAACTAATATAAAATCTTTCACTAAAAAACAAAGTCAATTTTCTATCTCTCCTGGTTGTGATTAATGCTTCATACAGTTCAGGGTATGGACTGATGCCATTGTGACATTCAGGGGCAAGAAGGAAAATCCATCTAGTTGAACAGACTCATAACCACCCAGTGATCTGAACTACAATTCATTTGTGAAGGCACCTTGATACATATCAATGATCTTGCAAAACCAAATAAGCTACAGAAGGAACTGCTTTGCCACTCATAGCTGGCAGCAACATTCAGCAAGAGATACATAATTTATGGGACTCCAGTCCTGTTAATATTCCAACACAGAAGAACACAATGATGAATGCTGGATCCCAAGCCTTGTAATAAAGCTGCTCCAGGGCTTCTTGATTTAAGGATTCAAAATACAACCACCTTGCAGTTAAAAACAAGATGAGGAAACATTCCCAGGTTTACAGATCCAGGGTGATAAAACAGTGAAAGATACCTTCCTCTTGCACTTATGTTTCATCTGGCATCATGGTAGCATTTAGACTAGAAAGCATCTTAAAACTGGTTATTATTTAATCAATGAGCATTCCGTGGACTGCACTGCAAATGCTCTTATGAGCGTATAAAGACCCCACTTTGTTAAAAAAAAAAAAAAAAAAGAATTACAAGATAATGACAGCTGAGCATTAAACCGAGGGTGGGGCCCTTTAAAGCCTGAGGCCTTGTGCGCCTGCATAGGTCTCATGCCCATGAAGCTGGTCCTGTGTCCAGTGCTTCTTAAGAGAAAAGGGTCGCGAAGCCTTCCTATTCTCTACAGGAGCAGATTTTCAGACACAGGCTAACATCTACCTAAATGTCAGCTTAGGTCCTCTTCCATCCCGGAAGAGTAGGGGATGGTGCTTAACTGTTTAGCAAACAAATGAAACTGTCCAAAGAATGGAAGTCTCAGCCCACTTGGTGAAATCTAATCAGCTATGCACCTACTTCCAGAAATCTCAGGCTCTTAGGTTGGAAACTCCCACCTTCATGAGTTTCCCAAACCTCCAAGGACCAGAGGGGTGGCTTCCCCGGTGGCTCAGTCAGTAAAGAACCTGCTCGCCAAGGCAGGACTCTCGGGTTTGGGATCCCGGGGTTGCGAAGATCCCATGGAGAAGGGAATGGCTACCCGCTCCAGTATTCTTGCCTGGAGAATTCCATGCACAGAGGAGCCTGGAGGGCTACATGCAGTCCATGGGGTCGCAAAGAGTTGGACACGACTGAGCAACTAAACCACCTAAAGCACAACTGCCACCAAGGAGCAGGGGAGGTCGGGGAGCAAGTCACACTTGAGAGGCCTCCAGGATATCTGAAAACACTGTCCTGAGTTCCTGCAGTTCTGTCTGGGTAACACCTCCTGATCCTAAGAACTCTGAGAATCTATTCATCTCCTGAGATTCAGATCAAGAGGCTACCTACTTTCTAGTGCAACGGCAAACTGTCCACCTTTCCCTTGTTTTCATACATCCAGCACAGCTCAAGAGAAGCAGGGAATGTTTTTCTTAGTCACCTTTGGGTCCTAAGAGCCCAATTCAAAGTCTGGTCTGTAGACAGAGCTAAGTGAACATCGGCTGACCGTATCAGGCAAAGAGGGAGTAGGCGCACGTGGCAATATTTCCATTGGAAATGCAACAACTGGGGGGCTTCCTTCATAGCTCAGTTGGTACAGAATCTGCCTGCAATGCAGGAGACCCGGGTTTGATTCCTGGGTCGGAAAGATCCCCTGGAGGAGGAAATGGCAATCTACTCCAGCATTCTTGCCTGGAGAATCCCATGGACAGAGGAGCCTGGCTGGCTACAGTCCATGGGGTCGCAAGAGTTGGACAAGGCTTAGCAACTAAACCACCACTACCACAATCAGAGAGAAACAGTCATCTTATCTGGAAGCTTGATTTATGGATTATTACCATTTTTCTTAACGAGAATGCTGTTAACAAGAGTCACTAATATCCCCTTAATCTTATGCTGATTATTTTACATGCATTATATTATTTATGGTTTTTGACAACCTTTGAGGGCTTTTTGTTCATATTACACTTATGTTAGAGATGAGGAAACTGAGGGTCAGAGAGATGAGGTGCCTTGTCCAAGCCTACAGAGCCTGCAGCTGAAGAGCTGTCTCATACACAGCCTGGCCTGCTCTGAGGTCGTTCTCAGTCACCACCCTATACAGAGGAGAGAACTCTACCCTCTGTGAGAACGTTTTTTTTTTTTCCTATGAGAACACTAGTTGTTAATACTTTGATCTATTATGTGTTTAGCTAAATAGTTAAAAATAGAAAAGACATCTCTTTCCGTTGCCCCTAATAACTCTCCACGGTGACAGTGAGAAGCACTTCTAAATCTCAGATGGGCATGGAGAGAAAGCTTTCATACGTATTCATCCTTGATCTCCTCCCCCAAACCCAGAAGAAGCTGAAGGCGAGAATGTTACTTCCTTTCATGACTTCAATACAAGAGAAAAGCACAAATCCTCCCAGTGCACATTTATTGATGAATTGCCTATTGCTTTACCAAAAGAATTTGAGAAGGCTGATAACAAAAGTCTTCCGCGTGGTAAGAGTAGGAAAAGAGAAACCCTGAACTGGGATTGTGGAAAGAGGACGCAAAGACACAGGCCGTGCGTGCCACGGGTCGTGGCTATGACAGAGCCTCAGGCAGCCTGTGTATCCCAGTCTTGGTGGGGAAATCCACCACAAGGGCCATGCAGACCTTTGCCTCTGCTTCATTTTTAATTTTATTAACCCTGGTGACTCAGCTGGTAAAAGGACCTGCCTGCCAACACAGGAGACATAAGAGACGCAGGTTCGATCCGTGGGTTGGGACGATCCCCTGGAGAAGGAAATGGCAACCCACTCCAGTATTCTTGCCTGGAGAATCCCAAGGACAGAGGAGCCTGGCGAGCTACAGTCCATGGGGTCGCAAAGAGTCGGACATGACAGAGCACACATATACACTTTTTAAAAGCTGCTTAACACAGAGTCTAGCCCCCAGTGTTGGCTCACTGTTATGAAGGAACTTTATTAAATTTATTTCTTGGCCTCAAAGCATGTGGGATCTTAGTTCCCTGACCACAGACTGAACCCAGGCCCCTTGCATTGGAAACATGGAGTCTTAATTACTGGACCACCAGGCAAGTTCCTTACATGTGCTTCAAATCAAGTTACCACTCAATTAAATTGCTAGCAAGTCTCAGAGACCTAGGAAAACACTATTAGAAAGAAAAAATGTGACCATAAAGCTGGTCATGAAATGATAGCTACTATGGAAGAATATAAAAAGTCCAAGTCTCCTGATCAGATTTGATAAAGTGGGCCTGGGACAATACATGTCCAGGTTTATGCTTTGATCACATCCATCTCACTGGTAACTGATTCTCAAAAAAATGTAACTGGTCCCTGAAAGTGGAAAACCTTGTCTCTGCCTCCTTTCCACAGAGCTTGCACATAATTCATGTTTCACTTGCTCCAGGAAGTACAAGTACCAAAATGCTTCAAATGCAGATAATACTGTGCTAGAGAAGTATACTTTCTTAGCTTTTTTCCCTTGGACTTGGAGACATTTTCACTGTCATCAATCACTTACTTGTGCTAAAGCTCCCTCTGCTTTGATGGGATTTTTTTACACATCAAATCAAACTGGCTACATAAATGTCACGTTTCCCCACGGAATGATGGTGTGAAAGCTCAGAACTCGGGACGGAAGCCACAGGGAGCTGTCCCTCCACACCACGGCTGGACATTTCTGGAAGAGGGGAAGGGAGTCTCCCCACCACAAGGGGCGGGGGGCCTCAGGTTCCGTCTGCTCTCCCCAGTGCCCGAACTCAAGGATTTGGTCCATGAACGGGAACTCAGGCCGCCAACGGTCACCCTGAGGGAAGGTAGGGAAATGAGGAATTGTAGGAGAGCAAGGGGCAGCCTCAGACCTAAACAGAAAGTCTTTGCCTTCTGAAGTAGAAGGGTGACAGAGAACACCGTGGGGCAAGATGGGGACCGTATGTTATTCAACGTTCACTCCCCCCCAGCGCCTAGCACAGACTACAAAGAAGGTTCCAGAAGCCTTCTCCACTGGACTGATCTGGGAGTCCTAAGCTACCAGCTTTGGGGTCTTTGAGGATGGAAGTTCTATTCGTACATGTGTGGTAAGCCACCTCAGTCGTGTCCGACTCTTTGTGACCCTATGGACTGTAGCCCACCAGGTTCCTCTGTCCATGGGATTCTCCAGGCAAGAATACTGGAGTGGGTTGCCATGCCCTCCTCCAGGGGATCTTCCCGACTCAGGGATCAAATCTATGTCTCATGTCTCCTGCATTGGCAGATGGGTTCTTTACCATTAGCACCACCTGGGAAGCCCACAAGCTCAATAGTCTCATAAAAAAAAAAAAAGGTATCTGACCTCCCTCTTTCACAGGGTTATTATAAGATTAAACTGAGGTGTCTGTGTGTTTTGAAAACTCCTTGACAAAATATTGGGTGCTACTCGAACACAAGAATCACTGAACATGAATCCAGTGGTCAATTTTCAGGGCAAAGGAATGGATGCTGTGAACGTGGGCCTTATCCTTCCTGCCGCACGTCCTGGCCCCTTCTCTGTGAACCCCATCCCCCTCCTGTCAGTGGTTCCAGCGCTCCCCTCCCCCCAGCTCAGGCATCAGACCCGCTCTCACAGAGTGAAGTCAGTGACACTGATGAAGCTCAGCTCGCCTGCTTCGCTGACAACAGGGTAACCCCTCTGAGGCGTCCAGTGAAAAGGAGCCCCTCACACACTTCACCTTATTACTAAATTTAAATTAAATAAACACCAGGTCAAGGCCTTCCCTCTCCTGTTCAAGGCACTTCTGCCTGGCAGCTCTGGATCTCACCAGCCTGCCCGCCCCACCAAGGTGTGATATCCTATCAGGGTGGACTCCAGGATGGACGTCAGGGTGGACTCCAAGGATAGTCGGCTTCATTTTCTCAAAGTCCAAGCCAGCATGTCTTAGAAACTGGAAGACCTATTCGTTTAGGTTTCATTCTTCCGGGACTGAGAGACTCTATCTCCACTTGATAGCCTTTTCCTTTCTTACCCAACTGGAAGGTTTCCCAGCACGTGTTGCCTGGGGACATGCCACACCCAGAAATGCTGGCGGTGAGAACTGACCCTCGCCCTGCCAGCAGTCTTTATGAACCACTGCGTAAAAATAAAGCTAGTTATGAGCTAATCTGAATGAGTCCAACAAGCATTACTGATCTTCATTCTAAGCCTGTATTTCATTTCTCTGAAGGAGCCCAAGTTGCAGGAATTTCTTGGCAGATTAAATAATAACCGTGTGTTGTGAAACAAGGCTTCCCAGGTGGCACAGAGGTAAAGGACCTGCCTGACAATGCAGGAGACACAGGAGACTCGGGGTCAGTCCCTGAGTGGGGAAGATGCCCTCGAGAAGGGAATGGCAACCCACTCCAGTATTCTTCCGTGGGCGTCTCAGAGAGTCCACCGCGACTAAACCCACTGGGGGCAGGGCTGTATTTGGCTCTTCTTTTTCTTCGCTTACATGGATGACGTCAATTCCTTCTATGTGACCTCTATATGTGTCCCTTTGTCATGGAGAGAAACAGAAGGGAACAGTTCCTTTAACGACCTGATACTGAGGTCCCAGTGGCTCAACGAGCCAGGTGTAGCCCCAGACAACTGATCTGTTCTCTCACGTGGGAGAGGAGGGCTTAATAGCTACGTCTCTAAAACTGAACTCTAACACAAAAAGATAATGGTCTGTGCATAGGCCCTCTAAAATTGAATTGTGTCTGCGTGTGCTCATTCGTGCCTGACTCTTTGCGATCCCATGGACTGTCGCCTGCCAGGCTCCTCCGTCCATGGGATTCTCCAGGCAGGAATACTGGAGTGGGTTGCCATTTCCTACCCCAGGGGATCTTCCAGGCTTAGGGATCAAACCTGCGGCTCCTGGCATTGGTAGGTGGATTCTTTACCACTGGACAACATGGGAAGCCCCAAATCGAATCAGCTCATATTTAATAACTCCAAACCATAAATTTAACTACTTAGGAGAAGTTTGTTTGCTTTTAAGAGTTGTTTTTTTTTTTTTTTTGATGGGGAGCATTTTTAAAGTCCTTACTGAATTTGTTACAATACTGCTTCTGTTTTTATGCTTTGGCTTTTTGGCCATGAGGCATGCAGTATCTCATCCCCTTAACCAGGGATAGAACCTGCAGCCCTGGCGTTGGAAGGTGAAGTCTTAACCACTGGACTGCCACAGGAAAAGTTTTTTAAGCTAGTGTTTCCAGACAGATCTGTAGGCAGAGCTAATGCCGCTTAAAACCAGCCAGCTCAGGGAAGTTGATATTAGAGTCATCTTTAATATGTCTGGAAACTTTAAAAGTTAAAAACAATTCGGATTAGCTTTAGAGTTCCAAAGCAGAGAGAAGATTCTTTCCAGCCACAGGATCAGGCTTGGCCTCCAGGCACTGTGGGCGCACAAGCAGGATGAATCAGTGAGGTCCAAGGGTCCCCAAGAGAGCTGTGCAGGAAGCTTGTGATGACACGACGCCCTTAGCTCCAGACCAGTGAGGATCTCAGAGGACGGGGCCGAGGCTTCTACTTCGCAGTGTCCTCAGTGATTCCTTGTGCAGGGGAAGTGTGAGAACTGCTCCCAGGAACAGCACTAAGCTTTTCTCTGCTGTTCCCCTCGGCCTCCTGAAATCCACCCCTTAAGGAAGAACAGTCTGATATGAATTAAGGCGAGTTCTCAGTAACTGTCTGGGGAAGGACAGAATGTACTAGGTGAGGATATTATCGCTCCCTTTCTCCTTCAGTTGCCAGTAATCTTGCAGCCACATTTGAACTCAATTACAGAAATTCTGTAGGACTTCGTGGCTTGTGTTTTGAAGCTCTTTTTCTGCCCTTCCTCTCAAACATGTACTCTTATGGTCTTCTCTCTGGTTCTCCTTTTTACCTTTTACTTCTTTGCTGGCATTATTTTTTTTTATGGCTTTTTGGTAAGCACTCTCAAATCCTCTGTGAACTAAAATAGGGTATAAATAAATAAACATATTTCCGTACAGATATAAATCAAAGTGGCCATTTGCGTCCCTGCCATGTTACTCCCACGCTCAGCTCTGGGCACGGAGACTGGCTTGCCTGCCTCTGTTCTAGCTTTCAGCCCGGAGTCTTCCCAAAGTTCTTTGTAAAAACATGCAGCAGGGAATCCCCTGGCGGTGGTTCAGTGGTTGGGACTACGAGCTTTCACTGCTGAGGGTGCATGTTCCATCCCTGGTTGGGGAACTCAGATCCTGTGAGCCGAGAAGCACAGCCAGAAATAAAAGCATAAAATAAGATTAAAAAGTACCAGCAGCCTTACTTGTGTCCTTGGAGCTCAATGGCTGTTCCTTTTCTCCCACCGATGTCCCACATGATGACGGAGTGATCGGAGCTCCCCGAGAACAACACCCGCTGGACAGGGTCCCAGCAGAGAGCAGTCACCCCACCTGAGAGGACAGAGAGCTGGCCATTAGTCACAAAGTGACAACGCTATTCACGGATGAGTCGTGAGAGCGAGGGAGTTCAGATCTAGGGCAGTTCCTGGCACGTAAAACACTTTTGTTGAAAAGAACAAGTCCCGAATGAGAGAGAGAAAAAAAAAATTGGTCCCAAGAATAAAAGTCCCATGCTTTGTGCATTTTTCCCCCCAAACTTAATGTTCCATAAAATCAAACACTGTAAAGACTAAGGGGAAATGAAAAAGGCAATTAATTGACTTAAAAAAAAAAAAAGACATGGTTCTAAGCATGGAAAATATTGCACTGTCCGGAAATATTAACCAAATTTTTTCAAGCTGCTGCGTCTACCCCTCACCCCGCCAACAGGAGATGAGAAGTAAATGGGGTTTTAAAAAATTCAATTAGATTTTTCATTCTTTAATTTAAAAATGCAATGATTTTTTTCTTTTCCTTTTTAAATTAATTTTGATTGGAGTATGGTTTATTACCATGATATTTTTGTTTTAAAATTCTTGAATATAGATGTTGCTAGACAGAATTTAAAATGTATTTTCTCTCCTGGGGAATTTAAAATTATAGGTTCTGGGAAGATTACTTACATCTTCAAGTGACAGTTTCCTCCTCTGTAAACTGGGGACGATGGTAATACAATGACCACCACTAATATTGATGCTAATATCCGCTTAACCACGACCTGCTGCACACGGGTGCAGAGAGGGTGACTGGGCCAGTCACACAGGGCTGCTCCGCACACTGTAGCACAGATGGCTATCTATTAGCATCGCTCCAGGGGTGTGGCTATAAAATATTGCAACAGATCTTTTTCCCCGGCAGTTCCCATCATAAATCAAACTCCTTGCGTACTAAGAACAATAGCAACTTCTTCTGGATAAGATGAACATATAGCTTATGAATACTTCAGAAATATGAGACTCATTTTTTTTAACTCATTTTTATTGAAAAACATTATATTCTCAAAAGAACATACAATTGCTTGGAATCTGACATTTTCTTCTTTAGATCATCAATCTGTTCTAATGAAGTACTGCACTCTAAAAGCTTTTAGGAAAGTTTCTCTCATGTAATGTCTCAGGAGATATTTTTCCAAGATCGAAAAGAAAAAAAAGAAAAAACAAAGAAAAAAACCCACTATCTAGATTATGCTTAATAGCTTCTTCCGGTACCTGCACAACAAGCCGCTTGTATGTATTCTTGTCCCTATAAGAACACACACCACTCCCAGCAGCACACCTGTGCTGACCACCCTCTGTATCTCCCATCACCTCTCCCCGCCCCCCCCCACCCCCCCCACCTCCAGAATAAGCACAGAGCCAGCAGCAGGCAGGCTCTGGTGGTATTTGTTGAAAGGACGAAGGGGCAGATGAATGAAGACACAAACATCTTTTTTCGGCACTTCCCTGGTGTCCAGTGGTTAAGACTGAGCTTCCCGCATGGGTTGATCCCTGCTTGGGGGAACTAAGATCCCACATGCTGCACAGCGTGGGTGAAAAAAGAAAAAGAAATCTTTTTTTTTTTTTGTATTCACAAATCTTGTTATTTGGAACTCCTCAGCTGTGCTTACTTAAGCCTTTGAAAGCTGAATATTTTCTCCTGTATAACTTGCCTTCTCTCTTTATCAAATGCCATATACCCCTCCTTTTTAACCTTCCTTCAGTATCTGAGAATGTAATACTTCAGGATATGGATTCCATGGTGCAAAATGTTTATTCCCACACAACTGTACTCAAGTGACTCACTTTGTCATGACATCCATGGCAGAGTCAGCTAACAGTCTACTGAAATCCACGTCCCCCCTTCTGTACATACAGCTTTCCCTGGAAATCTGTGGTCCTGCAAGGACCCAGGTACCAGCCCCTCTTGCATCTAGGGGACCAGTGACCAGTTCTCAGCAAGGGAGCCCAGAGAGTATGTGGAAGTCATACGCATCCATTCCTGGCCTGGGAGGTTTAGATGGCCCTTTTCCTCGTCTCTTTAAACTTCTCCTGGAGCACTCCAAGACCCCAGGGCACACAGAAATTCTGGAAGGAGCCTGGGACCCTGAATCACCACACAGAAAAGAACAGAAACGCTTACACTGGACTGTCATGTGAGTGGGAAATCTACCTGGCTTATTTAACTTTAATTAAAGGCGTCATTGGCCGGGCTGTGTGTGTTCTGTCCAAATAAACGTGGAAATACTTAAATAGGGCTTTCTATGTGCCAAGTGATAGACAGCATTAGCTCCCCCTAGCCAGTACACCCCAACACCGCCCAGCACCGCGCTATGAGAAGCAGGCCCTCGGGCCTTCTTTGCTGGTGACTGTGGGACAAGGATGGCTGATGGTGAAGACACTGAAGTTTGTTTCCAGTATCAGAAGTGCCAAGGCTCTGGAATCAGATTCTAGATTCAAATAACAGCACCTCGGGGACGTTGTTTTAATATTCAGAGCCTCAGAAGCTGCATCCATAAAAGAGGGATGGTAATACTTTTGTTAAGACTCAATGAGTTATTGGTTCAAGATGGCAGAGTAGAAGCACATTTGCTCATCTGCTCCTTCGAGGGCCGAGTGAACGTACCGAAGCACCTAGCATGAACAGTACCCAGGACACGGGAAACGCTCAGTCAGCACGTGCTGTGACAGCAGTGCAGGAGGCCTCATCTGGGCCATCTCTGTGACGGCGTCCTTCGTTGAGTCAGCCCGAAGCGGGGATCACCACGTCCCCATGCTATCTCAGCAGCCATCACGAGATCAACTACATTTCAGAAATAAGATCAGTCTCCGGTTTTCCCCCATTACTTCAGGCTGTAAGGAGTGAGAGCAGGGGAGGGGAGTTCTTGATAATGGAGGCAGGAAGAGAGAGAACCAGGTTAAAGCAAGTTACCATGTTCATCAGACCCTCCCAGGGCTCAGAGTGTTATACCATAGGCTTTAACATGAGTGGGAAAGAAGGAAGGAAAAGCTGCAAGACAGGAAACAGGACGCAACTGGGGAGATAAAATTAAAAAATCACTTTGTGCTCTATCCCATCTCTATGTAAATAGCCTTATAACGGGATCTCTTTTGGAGGCTGGCTTATCGGTTGTATCAAAAAATCACAGCATTCACTTCAGATCAGTTCAACAGGCATGTGCTGAGCATCTTCTATAAGGCAGGCACTGTGCTAAGCTCTATGGATATAATCAAATCAAATCAGAGACTCTGTGCTGTGCTGAGTCACTCAGTCGTATCTGACTCTGCAGCTCCTTGGACTGTGGCCCTCCAGGCTCCTCTGCCCATGGGATTCTCCAGGCAAGAATACTGGAGTGGCTTGCCATGCCCTCCTCCAGGGGATCTTCCCAACCCAGGGATTCAACCCAGGTTTCCTGCATTGCAGGCGGATTCTTTACCATCTGAGCCACCAGGGAAGCCCAAGACACTCTACACCAACATAAATGTACACTGTTAGTTCTGAGGATGAAACATGCACACACAGGGTGTTTGGCGGAACCATTCTCTCACAAGACATGGTTACCCCCTCTGCCTGGAGTGCAGAGGTCCCACCTTTTACCACCCTCTGCAAGGAGCAGCTCAGACGCCCTCTCCTGCAGGAAGCTTTCCCCCGACGCTCCTATCTAGGTGAGACACATCGCATGCTCTGTTGCTGTCATCACCCACTGGATCAAACTGCTGGATTACAAATCTGTCCCCACTGCAGACTTCGTTCCTATATCTTTGTCTTCGAGCACAGCACGTGGCTCAATGGGTAAAGAATCCACCTGCAACTCAGGAGACATAGGAGACCTGGGTTCGATCCCAGGGTTGGGAAGATCCCCTGGAGGAGAAAATAGCAACCAGCTCCAGTATTCTTGCCTGAGAAATCCCATGGACAGAGGAGCCTGGCGGGCTGCAGACCAAAGGGTCACAAAGAGTCAGGCAAGTGTAGCGCACAGGGTCAGTGAATGTTTACTCACTTGGCCCATTAACTGAATGGCAGACGAGCCTGGGAGGACAGTGCATCAGAGCAATGAACCCTCGGGACAGAAGCTTCAGGAGAGCCTTGGGGTGGGATCTTCCTTCTGAGGAGACCGCTGCCTCTATCGGCAGACAGACCTCCGGATGAGCAGCAGTCCTTTCTGCCTGACACCTCTGGCAGCTGAGAGTGACTCACCCTCAGCGAGTCCACCTTCCCGAGCAGTGCAGACACACACCCCTCCCACTCCGTCCACACCCAGACCTTTCTCCTCGTCCTTCATGATCCATAACTAAGATGGAGAATAAGAACCGAAACTGCAGTGGTTGTGGGTTTCCGGAGTTTCTGATATTTTAACTGAAAAAAATCATTTATTCCATGTGATTGTACTTCACTCCAGATTTCTGTTTTATTATATGCTTCTCCCCGCCTTGGCTATCCACAATGTGACTGACATGAATGACTGAACATACGTGAATTCACTCTTAAAAGTCAAGGTTTTGTCTACACTAGTATATACTCTCATAAATGGATTTTTTTTTTTTTAATGGTGAGACAAGTGTCTTTTTACTTATTTGGCTGTGCCGGGTCTTAGTTGTGGCATGTGGGATCTAGCTCCCTGACCAGGGATCGAACCTGGTCCCCTGCATCAGGAGCTCGGAGTCCTAGCCCCTGGACTACCTGGGCATCCCATAAGTCTGCATAATATTCCAGCATGTGGATGCACCTTATTTTAATCACTGTTAAGATTTTTCAACTTTTCACTATTATAAATTTTGCTAAGATGAACACTTTTATACATAAAACTTTATTCACCGCTCTGATTTAGTGAGAAGAGATTCCCAACCGTGGAACCAGACCGGAGTATAAACGCTTAGAAATTAAATACATGGTACCAAATGCTTAGGGAACTAATTTTTGGAGGCTGACAACGTATCTTTCAAAAGCTACAGACGAGGTGGAGGGTCACAAGTCAGGGCCCGGGAGTGCCGGGTGTGTGTCTACCAATGTGACCAGGTACCCCTCCATGAGGGTCCCAATCGCACCTGCTCAGTGAGGCTGCGTGGGTGAAGCATGGCTGCAGGAGAGCCATCCCAGGGAGTCCTTGAATAAAGTACGGACCCTGCGGTTACTGCTCTCTCCTCCGGGTGGAAGTGGTGGGCGCTTCTGGAAAGGGGGATGTGCTCTGTCTCTAGGCTGCACCCCGTCCTGAGATCCACAAGGGGACCTCCAGCTGACCCCCTGCCACCTCCTCAGCGTGCCGCTCTGTCACGTTCGGGTTAGAGCACCATGATATTCCCTCCTGAACCTGCTGTCACCGCCAACGTTCCCGTTTTCCGGAAATGGCACCACCGGCCACCCGAATGTTTCAGATGGAAACAGGGAAGCCACACCTCCCTCACTCAGTCATCATGCGCTGCTGACCCCTCTCTCCTAAACAGACCTGAATGCCTGCTCTTCACTCCACGCCCAACGCTGTCCTTCCGGTCCAGACAGGGGTCTCCCTATCCATGCACTCCAGCAGTAGCCTTCCTTCTAAACACTCTCCTCTCATCCATTCTTGGCCCCACTCAGTCCCCCACCCGCTGCTACCACAGGATCTGTTACCATGGAAACCACATCACCACCCTTCCTCAGCTCCACCGCTGTTTTTCCACTGCCTGAGAAAGATGTCACATTTCCTGGAAGATTGCCCTGTATCCCTCATGCCCGGCTATCCACAGGGCCCAATGGGCTCCATTCACACTTACCCACTATGGGCTTCAAACTGGCTTCATACATCTGGGGTCTGGAATGTTCCCGCCACCCCATCTCCTTAGTGAAGTGAAAGTCGTTCAATTGTGTCTGACTCTTTGCAACCCCATGGACTATACAGTCCATGGAATTCTCCAGGCCAAAATACTAGAGTGGGTAGCCGTTCCCTTCTTCAGGGGATCTTTCCAACCCAGGGATCGAACCCAGGTCTCCTGCATTGCAGGTGGATTCTTTACCAGCTGAACCACAAGGGAAGCTCAAGAATACTGGAGTGGGTAGCCTATCCCTTTCTCCAGCGGATCTTCCTGACCCAGGAATCGAACCAGGATCTCCTGCATTTCAGGCAGATTCTTTACCAACTGAGCTATCAGTCTCCTTACAGTCTTGTTTAAACACCACTTTTCTCAGAAACCTTCCTTTAACTCTCTGGATGAGAAGAAACTTTCTTCTTATCTGCTCCCAAAGCAGCCGATATGCAGCACTGGGGCTTCAGAACATTTGCTACAAACATTGTATTTCCAGTTATTGGTTGAATGTTCACACTGCATGAGCGGGAGTTGAACAGAGCAAGCACTAGGCTGAGTTTATTCACCAATGTGTGGCAGCACTTGTCACGTGGAGATCCCAGGACTTGACTGACTCTCGATGAAAATCCATGTCTGTGGGTGTGAAAGCCTCCATTGCAAATGAAAATTAAACTTTCAAATTAATGATATGAACATGCACATGTGCACTGAACTTTGCCTGCTCTTGTCTTAGTTATTTTTGTTTAGCTAAACTATTTCTTTCAAGACTTCTCCTAATAGTCAGTGAACAAGTCTGTATTTCATTTTCCATTAAGTAGTATACTTTGGCAGGTTCACATCCAAGCCCTCCTGTTTCCAATATGTTCATACTAACCAAAAAATTTCTTAGAAGAAAAAAAAGATTTTATGGATATTATTAATTTTCAATGGTCAAAATCTGATTTTTTTTCCCCTTTGTTCAAATCAGTATATGACTTCCTGGTAGAAATATATTCTAATTTCTGAAGAAATATCAAAGAACTATGATAGCTGGCATTTAGTTACAGAAATAAAACCAGCAGAGGGAGCGTAAGAACATATCAGTTTGCTAAATCCCCATGGGTTAGTAAATGCCATGTTTTGGCCTTTGGGTATGGCTATTAGGCAGATTCCATCACTAACTCACATTTTTTATATGACTTTGTGCACTGTGACGGAGAGTGATGGATGAATGGCTATGACTCTGTATACATACTGAAGAACTTCTCTGCTTCTGAGTTTGAATCTGTACTGATTAGATCCCCAAGATCAGTCTTTAATGAATCTGGGCTCATCTTAAAGTCTTTGTTTGGGGGGTAAAGGAATGAGGTGATTAAGCTAATTCTCCATTCACAGACCCTTTGTCCACAATTGTGTCTGATTGAGTCTGGGACCTCCTAAGGCCCAGATGGACTTATTACATAGGAAGAGCTTCACAATACTTGAATCATCGTGGAATCTCTCAGACACCCTTGTACTACCTATAAATGAATCAGCAGTGCTGTAGCCAGACAGGAGATAGAGACTGGGTAGGTACTACTGTCTAGGAATAATGATAAGTTAGATATGTGATCTGGGTTTCCCTGGTGGCTCAGCGGTAAAGAACCTGACTGCCAACACAGCAGATATGGGTTTGATCCCTGGGTTGGGAAGACCCCCTGGAGAAGGAAATGGCAATGCACTCCAGTATTCTTGCCTGGGAAATCCTATGGGCAGAGAAGCCTGGCAGGAAACAATCCAGTGGGTTGAAAAGAGTCGGACATGACTTAGTGAGTAAACAACAACAAGAAATGTGACCTGCTAACTTTATTTGCCTTTGGGTTAGAGAAAGACCTTTCTGGGCCATGTCCTCTCTTCCTCTAAGATACTTCATGGTGAAATCACGTGAAAATATTTTGCCCTCTTTCAGAAAGATAAGATACAATATCAAGGTTCTCAGCTGTGTCTGACTCTTTCTGAATCCATGGACTATAGTCCGCCAGGCTCCTGTGCCCATGAGATTCTTCAGGCAAGAATACTGGAGCGTGTTGTCATTTCCTATTTCAGGGGATCTTCCTGACCCAAGGATCCAACCCATGTTTTTTACATCTCTTGTATTGGCAGGCAGGTTCTTAATCACTAGTGCTACCCGGAAAGCCCATGGAACTAACTTGGAAGAAAGAAAAGAAAAGTGAAAGTGAAGTTGCTCAGTTGGGTCTGACTCTTTGCGACTCCATGGACTGCAGCCTACCAGGCTCCTCCATTCATGGGATTTTCCAGGCAAGAGTACTGGAGTGGGTTGCCATTTCCTTCTCCAGGGAATCTTCCCGACCCAGGGATGAAACCCAGGTCTCCGCATTGTAAGCAGACGCTTTTACCGTCTGAGCCACCAGGGAGGTCAACTTGGAAGACATGAAACAAACCCTCGCGCCACCGCCCGCCCCCCCCCCCACCCCCCCAGCTCATCTCACAGTGAGAAGCAGCTGCTTGCCTCTTTTCTGACCTGGAGGCAGCAACTCTGAAGTCCGAGCCCTCATATCAGTGCTCTGGGCAACATCTAACTACTAAAGGGTCAGCAGTTTGGGCTGAAAGCCACCTTTGCCGAAACCAAGTCTGGGAACTCTCCAGTCCATCACCATGCCTGCTGAGCTAACTACCTAAAACTTTGCCTTGGGTCCACTGACTCCCTGCTCTCCCATCATTGTGGACACACTGTGAAGGAAAGTTTCCCACCAGCTTTTCCATCATATCACTCTCTCCAGCGAGCAATCTTTTAACATACAATCAGGTTATATGAAAATTCCAGAGTAGGCAAAAAACAAAGGAACGGTTTTCTTGCATGGGGAGTGGGGAGAGGGAAAAGGAAGCTACTGTTTTGGGGTGAAGCTTCTGGGCTTATCAGAATGCTTTCAGGGTTTACCCATATTATTACACATATCAACAATTTCTTCGTATTACTGAGTAATAGTCCCTTGTATGGATATATTATGTTCTGTTTCTCCATTTATCAGTTGATGAACACATGAGTTGTTTCACTTTATGGACACTATGAATAGTGTTATTTAAATTAGTATACAAAAAAAGCATCTGACCAGGTTAACTTTTTCACTTAAAACCATTTCTCCCTGACGTCAGGATAATCCTCTCAGTGATCTGAACTGACTCTCATTTCCTTTCTGGCTTCCTTCTCCCCCCTCCCTCCCCCCACCATCCATACTCTGTGTTCCAGCCAAAAGAGTTAGTAGGAGTTCCCAAGAGAACCAGGCTTTTGCAGATCCCCAGGCCTTGGGCTCTGCTGGTTTGCTCTGCCTGCACTGTTCTCCTTCCTTCTCTTTCATGAACTCAACACTCACTCCTCCCCTAGGTTCTTAGGTCCAAGCCACATCTCCCCTGGGGAGGCCTTCCCTGACCAACTCCGCCTCCCGTGCCAGCGAGGTGCCCGCTCCATATTCACGGACATGCGTGGTGTGGCTCCCCCAACTCTGCCACCAGGCACTATAATCACTGTTTAGCTTCAGTCTCACTCACTGGGTGGAGAGGAATTTGAGGACGATGACTATGCCTTTTTGTTCTGTGACTAGGAGTACTGGCCAAGGTCAACCAGGGAGAGCCCAGGAGGTCCCGGCAGAATCCCCCAGTACAACCCCAAAGGAGAGGAGAGAGTGCAGTCAGAGGCTTCAAACCGAGAGGGAACGTGTTTCAGAAGCCAAACGAGGGCAGTCACAGCAGGAAGCAATGGCCACAATGTCAAACGCTACCGAGAGGTTGAGCAGGACAGAGTTTAAAGCGTGTCCACTGGATTCAGCAGCCGGCAGGCCACTGTCCCACTCGGGGACAGCAGTGTGACCGGAGTGACAGTGACGAGCCAAACTGCAGGTGGCAGGAAAGCCAATGGGAGGGAAGAATGTGAAGCAGCTGGGAAAATGATAGTCTTTTAAGAATCCATGACAACATGAAGGTATTATGCTAAGTGAAACAGACCCGTCACGAAACAACCGATACCGTAGGCTTCCCCTCATGCGCGGTGCCTGGAGTCACTAAATGCAGAGAGACAGACGGCAGGATGATGGTTTCCAGGGCCTGGGGGTAGGGGCTGGGGCAGGGAGTGGGTTGGCGCTTCATGGGCACAGTTTCTGTTTTACGAGATAAAGAATGTTCTGGGTGGTGGTAGTTGCACAACAGTGTGAAGGTACTTACTGTCACTGAACTGCACACTTAAAAATGGTCAAAGTGGGGACTTCCCAGTGATTCCCCCGGTCGGGGAACTGCATGCTGCATGGCCCAACCCCTCCTCACCCCCCAAAAGAGGTAAAAAAAAATGTTAATGGTCAAAATGGTCCATTTTAGGTTGGGCACATTTCACTGCAACTTAAAAAAATAAAAAAGCAGCACTGCTGTTAAGATGAGATCAGAGGGGTTTTGTTGTTGTTGTTGTTTTTCCCCAGAAGCAAAAAAAGTTTCCGTGTTAGTAACTTGGAAAGAGTGAGTTGGTCAAAAGGAAGACTGAAGGATTAACCTGCAGTGTGGAGACCCTGAGAAAGAAGAGCCTGGGGCCAAGGACAGCACGAGGCAGGAGGGCAAGAGATGAGGAGGCAGAGGAGGGGAAGTTGGCTTACTGTGGAGGGAAGAGGGGATGGTCAAGAACCAAACATTTTAAGAAAGCTTCTGATAACCTTTGGTTTTCTTTGAGCAAGGTCTGGGGAGAGTGGGGAAGGTCTGAAAAAGCTGCCGAGGGGATGAGAGGAGGGGTGTCCCGCGAATGGAGCCGGGTTCTGTGAGGCGGCTCCTGGGTCTGGGTTGGAGGGATGGCTCTGGTGACGGTGGGCAGAGGCTCGGGCCGTGACCCCCGGCAGACCCTGCAGCTGAGTGCACGAGGAGACAGGGGCAGTCTGAATCCCAGGTGACATTTACCAAGGACGGGGGTCAAGGAACCCCAAACTGAGAATGCTGGGGAAGGCACAGCTGAAGCGAGGGGGACAGAAGGAAAGATGGGCCCAAGGACGCTGGGGAATGAGGGGTCGAAAGCGAGACTCCTCAATCAGGACAAGAGCAAGCGCAGGTGGAGAAAGGGCTTAGGGAAGCCACAGATTTGGAGACCGAGGTCAGCGGGGAAACAGTCAAAGCATGGGGCAGTTTCAGGTCCCTGTCAGGTCAGAGTGAAGGTGGCTAAAAAGAGAAATCCAATCAGAAGAGACCTGGGTTCTACCCACAGGGGAGGTTTCTGTGTGTTCTTCCTCCCTAAGGCACAGATAATTAAGATGATCTTTGATGAATCTTTCCCCTAGATTCAATCTTCTCTTTTACAGCTTTCCTCTTTTTCCCTTCAGGAAATCCCTTATGATCTGGGTACTATCCCATTTTACATCCTCATTCACCTACTTTTGTTCTTATAAGACATCCAGACTCATATTAACTCTGTTCTATACTGAATAGTGGGCTGGTAAACTGCAGAAGACACAAAAGCTTGCTAAGAACTACAGACAGGCAATGATTCATTTTCCAGGGTCAACATCACATGTTAAAAACACGAGTAAAAAATTAATCGTCATTGTTTACCCAAGTCTTTCAAAGGCCAAGTGTGGATACAGTTTATCACCCTGCTTAAATGACCTTGAGCAGGCCAGTAACACAAAGGGGGTCTTGAAAAGAGCTCGAGTAAGGAAAATTGAACAGGAACTTGTTCCTTTCTTGTGTAGGCTAGCTACCAGTGAGAAATCTATTTTTCATTTCACTTGTCTTAAAGTAGAAGTCTGTCCCCCACACCATCTTCTTGCTCCAACGAGGGCAAGGACAGACCGAGGCAGCTGTCCTTCCAGGGTCCCTGCAGTTGCCAGACAGCCTCAAACAACGTCTCATTTAATGTCTGCCCACCATGGCTTTCTCCAGCATAACATGACAAAGAACCAGATCACCAGCACTTCTGCAACCGACTGTTTGCCCTTTTGTTTAAACCGATGGAGAACATTTCTGACCTTCCATCTTTCCGAATCACGCTGCAATCAGCTACATCTATCACGTGTTACCATCACACAGGCCCAGGGTGTACCTCGTCACTTTCACAGCACATCATGTGAATATCAGAACACGCGGCAGGGGACAGGTCGGTGTGAGAGGAGCACTTGGAGGGTCCGCTTTCAATCCCACCTGTGTGTCCTCTGAATGTGGTGACCAGGGTGCAGTTTTCTTGCTCCAGTTTGAGGATGGTTACTTGGCCTGACTGGTCACCAATGAACACGTGCCGGGTTTCAACATCAAATCTATCATGTAAGCGTTAAGGATTGTCTCTCAAAAGTGAGTGGATGGGTTGACCGCCCCCCACCTTCCCACCAAAAAAAGCATAAATGTAAAAGAAAGGTGCAAATCTCACATGAGGAGAACCTGGATATAATGCTGAAAGACACAAAAAGTGGAAGTAACTAAGTGGAAGACATGCTGTATCACTGAACAGTGGGACTCAACATGATAAAGATGAGAATTCTGACAACATGAATTTATAAATGTAATATAATCCCTGCAAAAATTAATTTTTCCCCTTAGTATTGGATATATTTATTCCGAAGTCACATAGAAAAATAAGCAAGCAAGAAGAGCCAAGAATACTCTGAAAATAAGAGTAATGTGGTATTGTGACTGGGGGAGGTTAGCCCTACTAGATGTTAAAACATGTTGTCAAGTCTCTTTAACTGAGTGTGCTACTATTAAGTAGCACACTCAGACCACGGGAACAGAATAGAAAGTCTAGAAATAAGCCCCAAAGCATGTAGAAATTTAGTACATATCTGATAAAAAGCTGGCTTTTCAAATGAACAAGGAAAAGATGAGTGAAAAATAAAGTTGGCACACACTGAGCAGTCATTTGGAAAAATAGAACAGGATCTGTATTTCTTTATATGCCAGGATGAACTTCAAACGAATGAGGGATCTAAATGGAAAAAAATGAAGAATATAAGTTCTAGATGGGAGAGTCTCCTTCTAACCTTGGAGTGGGGAAAGCTACGATCCAAAAATACAAACAACAAGCAAATACCATAATCAAGGCGCAAGACAAAGTGGAAAAAATATCTGCGACTGATGTCACAGAAGGTCCAAATTTCTAATATGAAAAGAGCAATTAGGAAGGAGACTACAAACCTAGTTTAAAAAAAAAATAGGCAAGATACATGAATGGATAGCTGAAGAAATGAAAATGGTACTTTGTGGGGAAAAAAAAAAAAACCTAGCAGGCCTGACTGGTATCCTTTGAAAGGCTGCTATTTCAAGATTGGCATGGCTTCTGGGAACTTGGATTTTTGGGAGCGTTCCCACCACTTTAACAGACAATAGTGGCTGACTGTGCCTTAACTGTGTAAACAATACAATTTGTGCCAAACACCTGCTTTCCTTCCGGGAGTCTGGAATGCTGATCCATGTAGGAAGAGGCTGCCTATGTGACTGGTCTCCAGTAACAAACCAAAGCCATCCCTGGTTGGGAATGCCCAGCAATGCTATTTGAACAGATCTGCCCCAGAGATGCAATGGCCAAAATAAAGAATGATATCCCATAACGCAGTATGACCTAAAGTTTGGAAACGATCCAAAAGTCCATCAAAAGAGGACTTAGTAAATATAATGCGTGCCTGGTCGCTTCCAGTCATGTCCCACTCTCTGCGACCCCATGGACTACAGAGCCTTCCAGGCTCCTCTGTCCATGGGATTCTCTAGGCAAGAGTACTGGAGAGGGTTGCCATGCCCTCCTCCAGGGGATCCTCCTGAGCCAGGGATCAAACCTGAGTCTCATAAGTCTCTGGCCCTGGCAAGCAGGTTCTTCACCACTTGTGGCCACCTGGGAAACCCATAAACTATGACACATCCGGCCAAAATAACCCTACACAGCTAGGAAATCTGGCATGGAATAATTTCCAGGATATTTTATTAAGTGGGGAAATAAAGCCAAGGTATGAGAGTTTACATGCTACCCTACCTTTATGTAAGAACAAGAGGGAAATAGAGTGTGTGTGTGTGTGTGCATGCTTATATTTACAAAAGGAAACACTGGAAAGAAAAATCAAGATTGATCAAAAATGGCTGTTGGGACGTTCCTGGTGGTTCAGTGGTTAAGACTCTGGGCTCCTAAAGCAGGCCCAGGTCTGATCCGTGGTCCGGGAACTAGGTCCTGCATGCCACAACTAATGATTCAGAGTGCCACAACTAAGACCCGGCACACTCAAACTAAAAAAAAAAAAAAAAAAATTTTTAATTAAAAAATTAACTAAAAACATTTTTTTAAGTGTAAAAATAAAAAAAAAATTTTAATGGCTGCCTACAGAGAGGAGAGAAAAAAGCTGAGCAGATGAGGGTGGTAGTAAGAATTTTCTCTCATCAGATCATTTCCATGATGGAATCTTGTATTATTTTACATATGAAAAATATTCATAATTTTTTTAAAAAATCCCCCAAATTGACAACAACAAAAAAATGAGTACAGCTACTATCAACTTCCTGATATAACCACAGAGCTAACATAATTATTTCAAGTCACTTTAAAACACAGCATTTTAACTGTATGTTCTTGGTAGAATATATCCTCAGGACAAAGAAAACAACAAAAAAAACCTAACATCTCATTCAGTGGTCCTGTTATTATAATATTGTATCATTATTTTGAAACAAATACACCCTGCTAGTGCCTAGTCACTAAATCATGTCCAACTTTTTCAGCCCCATGACAGTAGCCCTCCAGGCTCCTCTGTCCATGGGATTCTCCAGGCAAGAATACTGGAGTGGGCTACCATTTCCCTCTCCAGGGGTCTTCCCAACCCAGGGATCAAACTCAAGTCTCCTGCTGGCAGGTGGGTTCTTTGCCACCAGGGAAGTTCTACATACACCATGGGATAGAGCCAAATAAGGAGTTATGCTGGTGCTTAGGAGCTAAGGTTTTCAGCCCAAGACAAAAGAATCAAATACAAAAATGAAATAAAAACTCTATAAGGTGAAATCTGAGTTAGAAGTATTATATGAACTGATGATTTATTTTCTTTTTTTAAAAATACACATACACGTATTTCCTAGCTATCTCTGAGTACTGTTCTTCACTAACAGAAACGGCTGATTCCAGGACTGGAACAGGAAAATACCAGACGAGCTTAAAATATGTTGCGTCAAGAAACAAAAATGCTGGAGTAGGAAATGGCAACCCACTCCGGTATTGTTGCCTGGAAAAGGCTATGGAGAGAGGAGCCTGGCAGGCTACAGCTCATGGGGTCACAAAGAGTCGACACCGCTGAGCAGCTGAGCCCAAACAAGGGCCCACCTTAATCCAGATTTATCTCATCTCAAAATCCACAACCACATGCACAAAGATTGTTTTCCCAAATCAGGTCCTCTTTGTAGGTTCTGGGTCTTTGGAGCCGCTATTAAACCTGCTGCAGTCTGGTCAGAAAAAAAAACAAAACAAAAATGCTACCAAAGGCAAGTGGGGTTCTATCAAAAAGACACAGGAGCCAATATGATGTGGCTCTCACTGGCCAAAGATGGGACAACATGAGCATCAGGAATAAAAAAGGGGGGAGCAAATTCCCTGGTGATCCAGTGGTTAGGACTCCACACTTTCACTGCCAAGGACCCAGGTTTGATCCCTAGTCAGGGAAGTAGGATCTCACAAGCTGGTCGGCACAGCTAAGAAAAGAAAATAAATTTTTAAAAAAATTTTAAAAAGAAAGAAAGTGGGAAACAGGGAGCAGTTTACTGAAATATACTGAATATATTATTAAAAACCACACTAAGAGTTTATAATAATGCTCCAAAAACAAATCTCTACTGAAGGTAACTAGGGCATTAAATGTCTGCTCTAAAAATGAGCAATTAAAGAGAAATAATTAAGAACTGATGTTGCTTTTCCTGTACTAACTGTATTTCAGGATAACCAAACAGCTGTAGTCAATGAGGGAAAATTCTACTTTATAGAAGAAATCCAACTAATAAACGTAGAAAAAAAATGAAAGGATTACAAAATCACCCTTTTGCAATCCTAATGAAAGGACCGGATTTGGGAAAAGAAAAGCAGTGGATGAACCCGCTAAAGGACAGGCTGATGGGGAAGACTGCCCTGCAGGGACCCCACTGCCACCACCAGAACCACCGATCCATCTTGCTGTCACTGGAAGGGTGATGACCCGACATGCTGTGTGTCCTGATGAGAAGCAGAATGAACCACACAGCGCAAATACCAAGTGTTCTGCCCAAAAGCTGAATCTGAACTGAATCAAGATATCAGAGGCCACTTTCAGCTTACAGGAAAAGTAGGGGAAAATGTGGGAAGAAGAGCAAGTTATATGACATTACAAGGTAGCTGAGGCCACTTCAGAACATGAGACTCTAAAGGAGAACTGACTCAGTCCCCTCAACAAGGTACAGTGGCATAAAAAAAAAAATCTGAAAGGAAGACCGGGAAGTTTAGGAGATGCAACCACCACATCCAACGTGTGGACCTTGATTTCAAACAGATCCACTGCAAAGAGCCACTTCTGAAACAATGAGTTAAATTTGAAATGTATCAATTATTCAGTATTATCAAGGAGTGATTATAAACTTTAGGAGTAATGACAGCGCTGTGGTTATTGGGCAAAGATTCATATTTTTGAGAGGTGCATAATGAAGTGTGTAAGGATAAGACAAGGTCTAGGACAAGGTCTAGAATTTGCTTTAAACTACTCCAGTGAAAAGACAGACAGAAAGGGACAGTAAGTACATGAGTGTCCACTATACCATCTTCTTCAATTTGATACGAGTTTTAAAATTTTCATATTAATGCATTTTTTTTAAGCAAAGGAGAACAAGGTATAGCAAATTCTTCTGGTCTCAAGAATAGGGAGAAAAGTTATCAGATATACATAAAACAATATTAAGATTTACAAAGAATAAGATCGCCTTAAATTTTAATCATCTTGATTAATTACAAGAAAAAACAGATGCAAGTCTTCGCAATTTCGGGGAAATAACACACACACACACACACACACACACACACACGGATGCAACACAAGCTATTTGGAAGAGGGCTAAAATAAAATTATAGGACAACCTCAAAGCCAGAGTGACTGGAATTTAGTATGACACAAGGAAATATGAAAATCAAGATAATCTTAATAGCTTTTCAGTACTCTTTCCCCAAATAGGAATAAACAGAAGAGGGTGGTACCTTGGAAATATCTCCAACATGGAGAAATTCTTAAGATGCAGAGTACCTAAATTATTTTTGTGGAAGTATGACCAGATCTGACCAAAATGTGGTCCAATGACCGAACGAAGGATGAGGCTAGATAAATGTAAAGACCAGCAACAGAAGCAGGGGAGGAAACCTGCCATGGGACCCGGGGGAACCAGCTCCGTTCTGCTGTATCTAGTTGTGCACAGGGCTAGCTCAAAGATTTAAAATCCCAAGTTCTAATCCTGGTTCTGCCAGGTAACAGTCACGTGACCTCAAGAAAGCCTCTTAACCTGTTGAGCCTCTCTGATGCATTCTACTCTGAAAATTGAGAATGAGGTCTTTATGTTTTTCTAGGGAACAAAGTAACGTTATGTAGAAGCACTAGGGAAACACTCAGGGGCTGCAAATATAAGATATTGTCTTCTTTTTCCTCTCCTTCGCTTCTTTATTATTATTATTGTCGTTGCTGTTGGTAATATGATAATCTGGCTTCCCGGGCGGTGCTAGTGGTAAAGAATCCACCTGCCAATGCAGGAGACCCCAGAGATTCGATCCCTGGGTCAGGAAGATCCCCTGGAGGGGGCAATGGCAACCCAGCCCAGTATTCTTGCTTGGAAAATCCACGGACAGAGAAGCCTGGTGGGCTCTTGTCCACGGGGCTGCAAAGGGCTGGATACGACTGGACACACACACAAAACAGTATGGTAGTTCACTTACTATCTGTCAGACCTTCAGCCAAAGCAACAGAGATTTTGAGGTGATTTCAAACCTGATAATTCAGTTTGTGAACTGGTCAGTCGTTCTGTCATCCTTTGTTTCTCTACTTGAATTTTGGTTGCTTTCATTGCGTATTTACTTCGCAAAGAGGCCTGAAAGAAGAGGAGAAAGGCTATATTCCCTCTGACTTATTCTCACTTGTTGGCTTGTTTGAATGACTGTTTGAGATGCAGATGGGAAAGAATGAATTTATATGTAGAAGATTTTTATCTACACCACCAGCGTCCACTATGAAGAGAAATGGGATTATAATATTATTCTGAATGTTTTATTTCAACAGATCTTTTCATTATCACTAACCACCCTGCCCCCACAAAAAAACCCTGTAAGTATAGAAGACGGCAGAAAGAAGTGGGGGCTAGGTGGTGGAGGAGGGGGGTCCCATGAAACAAATGGGTTTAAAAACTGGATTTTAGGTGAACCCCAATCTGTATGGGTTGTTTATTAGCAATTATACACCAGGCGGCTCCCAGGAAAAGCCCTGCAGCCTGGGAAGGTCACGTGGTTCCTGGCTGAGACTCTCTGGCAAATTCAGCGTTGTTATGCATCAGGTCACGGCACTGGGAAAACACCAGGCAGTTTTAGGCTCCCAGGAGCTAGGGCTGGCACTGGGACTCCAGAACTGGAGCTAGGGAGGCGGAGGGAGTTTTCTGGAAGGGCATCTCTGCAGTATTGCCGCTCCCTTCCAAGGTTGGACTGGATGGTCATTTGCATGGGGGAATGAAGCCTGAGGTTTTCACTACACATCAAAGCTTCTGCTAGTGAATCCCATGATTTTTTTCTGCCTGGTAAAGCACATGGTGTGGCCAAAGGAAACAGCTGAAAAATGAAGATGACCTCTGGAGATGCCTGAATAGACGAGGCAAAGACCATAATAAGAGTCAGGACAAGTTTAATTCTGTGTATTTATGGGGTTCCCCCCAACCATTTTCAGATAGTTTAAAAAATAAACTTCTTAAGGGCAAGATCTGTCTTTCTTTCTGTGCTCCCCGGCTTGGTTAGGTGATACAGAAGACACATCACTAGGCCTGGCTAGTGATAGAGAAGCCAGAATGTTAAGGACAAATTATATTGGTGCCATTGGTTCTTTTCTCAAAGGGGTAATGTAGTTTAACCGCTGGGAAAACCCAGCAGTCTATGGCAGAAAACCTGGGTTGTGGTGGTGATTTTCCTTCATACCAGCTGGGGGGCTGCAGAGAGAGGCATGGGACCCACTCTGGGCTATAGCTGCTCATCTGTAAATGAGAAATTGGACGGATGATCTCTCAGGGAGATCTAATCTAAGCACTGCAAGAAATCATTAATCTACTGGCAGGAGAGATCATGTACTTCAATTCAAGCATTATGCTTGTCTGAACCGGCTTTTTAGGAAGTAAAGCATGGAGTTTCTTTTATCAACCACCCTCTCAAAGATAAAGTTGATCTCGATTTCCATTCCTCCTCACCCTTGCTTCTGGTCTTCTTGGTAATCTGCCACTTTCAAAACTTCCCATATGGCCATTCTCAGTTTCTTCCTCTTGCCCTTCCAGTAGGAAAATAGGAGTGGCATTAACCTAAACACACACACACACAAATACAACAACTGCCACATGTCTGCACGGAAACAGCAAGGTACTCTGCCAGATGGCTGCAAATTGCTGAACAGGCATTTTATAAATATGAGATGAAAATCTGAAAGCAAGTCTTATTCTTCCATCCTGTTTCGGCAGACAAGTAATCTGTTTCTAACTATTTCCTCGTTTGTCAGAAGGTGGAGAGATTCTATGCTTTTGAAAGAAGAAACTCAGAGCCCCTTCCTTCTTACAATGGTAGCATCACCCATCCAGGTCTCACACTTGTCAGGCCCATGTTCGCTTGTCAGGCCCAAGTGCACAGAGCACTGGATGTGAGGATCACCCATCACTGGCAGGTATGCACAGTGAGCACACAGACCCTGGAAGCTTGGGAGATAAGAGTTAGTATCATTCTACACATTCTGGAAAAATCCGGTACCTGGAACAAAGACTTATTCATAGCATTACCGTGTTCAGTCAGCCTACGCTGGTCCCAGCATGGTAGCTTCTTAATAAATATTCTTAAAATGAATAGGGATCCTGTGGTTCTTCTGCCAGGTACCAAAATGTGAATGTTCTCAACTTTAATACCTATGTGTAAATTATTTCTGTACAAAACTAAAAGACTGTAATTCAGTGACAGCATTATCTCCGTGTTCCATAACCTTTCTGACGGCTGAGGCTCACAAATCTGGGCTGTGTGCTGTGTAGATGTCAGACTCTGCTCACAGCAGACCCACAACCTGCTCGGCAGGGACTGTTATTTCAGGCGAAATTGATTTACCCCGCCTACATGAGGACCTCTGACAATTTACGTGTTAGGATGGTTTATAAGCATCTTAATCAGCAGGGCAACTCAGCAAATAAAACACGAAACCTTCAAAGTGCACATACCCAGAGTGCTCATGAAAGAAAGAAGTCAACAGCTAAGTTCCCACCAAGGGATTCTGTCCAGCAAAGGATACTGCAGGCCTGAGGCCACAGCACTGGTGCGATAACCTCCCAGATGCTGCCCACTCTCGGAGCAGTGCCAGGCAAACTGCTTGTCCTGTCCCGTGCTCAGCACCCACTCCAGCTCCAGGACAAACTGGATCATCGTCACTCGGCTCTGATGCGCTGAAAACCAAGAGACAAGAAAACAACCCATCAAGCATCCTAAACAAGGCGTGGTCCACAGAGGTGCAAGGTTGTCTCCTCCCCCGCCCCAGCGTAAGCTAAACAGTAGATCATCATGGCAAACGCAAGCTGGAACGGTGGTTCTCATCAGGGGTACAGCCATGCCCCCGGAGAAGACCACATCTGAGTCGCTATAAGAAAATGTTCCCAATAACCCAAGGGCCAGGGGCCACCTCTTTTAGACTTGTTAGAACTGCTGGTCTAGAAAAAGCCAGATCACTGTGACTGCAAAACACGTTAGGAACGATGCTCTCCTAGTAAGTTACTGGGTCAGTTTATTTAAGCTTAAGAAAAAAAAGCAAAGAGCATTACTGTCCTCCTTTTGATGAAGGCTGGCTTTGAAACCCACAACAAAGTTCTAGATGAATTTTCCATGACAAATCAAATGCTTGGAGCTTGGAAAGGACAGCAGAATTATTCTCAAGGGCCACATAAAAAAAAAAAAAAAGAATGAAATATCCTCTACATCAAAGTATACATAATGAGATAATGGGAGCAAATTTCCCAGGGTCGCTCAGGAATAAGGGCACCACCATCACAGAAGTATTGCATCACACAGTTTCAGAGTTAGAAGACACTATTCAGGTCCTCGACCCCCTCTCCTTGCTTTGCATGTGGGCAAACTGAGGCAGGATCAAGTCGAGGAGTTTGGCCAAGGTCTCATGGCTTCTCACGTACCAAGTAAAATCAGTAAAATATTTGCTTTCTTCTTCTTATACAATTCCAGGGGGAGAGGTATGGGGGTGTCCATGGCCACTGAACAGAGCTGACTGGAGTAAACAAAGATTGAAGTCTCGGAACTTGGACCTCACCAGGCTACCTGTGCCCAGGAGGTGGCAGCCTGGTGGGTGAGAGGAGACATCCTGAGTGTGACGAGGTGACAGAAAAGACATCAGCTTCCCATTTTCATCATGAAAATAGGACGAGACATGGATGGATCAATGCAGCTCTATCAGCAGTAACAATATCACTGCCAATTTCTGAACGTCTAACAAGTGCCAAGGACTCAAACATATTCTCTCACTTAGTCACTGCAATGACTCTGCAAAGCTGGGGGGCCTCTTTCTTTTACACACACAACCTGGTCTTGGCAAGATGGCCCTTCTAGACTGGTGACCAAACAGTACGGCCAGAACCACAGTGAATCCCTCTGGGACAGACATTTCACCAAATGCCTGATGTTTAAAAATCTGACATCTGAAGCTGGAGTGTCTAAAGGGATTTAGAAGGGGCATAGAAGCAATAATACTGTAACTTCTCTGCACAGTACCTGCCTTTCAGAGAATCGGCCACAATCAAGATCAAAATGCTGTCTTAAACCCAAAGATGGGACTTCCTGGAGAAACTCCTGTCATGTCTGTGTCATCAAATGGCGAATTTAAGTTCCACCAATGGTGGAATAAGAGCAGACTCTCAAATGGTTCACTTTCAAGTCTGCTTCAGGCAGAACGTGGCCCCTGGCGCCTTGCTCCCTGTTTTCAAGAAGGCGCCCTTAATCCTCTTCCTGTTACTTTCTAAGCCCAAGGGGATGATAGTAGGAAGATAAGGGGGTTTACAGCGCTCCAAGCTACCGTCCTGCATCCGAGGAGGAGACAGAGACTCAAAACTCTTATGTGACTTGCTCAAAGCTGCACAATCACTGAGTGACAAGGACGGAATTAAAACCCTAGGTCTCTCTGCCAAAGTCGGTTCTCCTTCTCTGTCAGGCTGCCTATGACTACTGAAAATACAAACAGAAAACCAACAAAAAACAAACCCTAAAACTCAAAGCGCATACTCTTTCTACGATGACAGAATTCTCTTATTCAAAAAGAAACCATTTGAAGATACATACGTGGCGCTAAGCTTCAGGAACCTAGGCTTGAAGCCTGGCTGTACTTGTTAAACAGGGGCCACGATCCATCTTAGGGAGGAAACATCTAGTTTCTCACAAGTCAGTACACGTGACCCCTGAACAAGGCACGTTTGAACTGCATGGGTCCACTTATACGCAGGTATGTTTCAACAGTAAATACCTCAGCACTTCCTCATCTGCAGTTGGACAAGAGTCAACAGCATGATGTTAGCTATAGTTTGTTTGTTTAATAGTTGTTTCTCTTCAAGCTGGGGAAGTTCCTGTCTATTTGCAGTTTGCTGAGAGTTTAGATCATGAGTGACAATCAGGTGTTATTGAATGCTTTTTCTGTGTCAATTAATATGAGCCTATGATTTTTCTTCTTTAGGCTTTTGACGTGAAGGATTACACTGATTTTCACTGAACCAGCTGTGCCTATCTGGAATAAACCCCACTTGGTCATCGTGTATAATTCTTTTTACATGTTGCTGGATTTGCTAGTATTTCTTTTAGGACTTTAACGTCTAAGTTTATGAGAGAATTGGGGCTGTAGTTTTCCTTTCTTGTAATGTCTTTGTTTTTGGAATAACTTGTTTTAAAAGTGACTGTTTTTAAAAAATGGTAACTGAGATAAAAAATCCACATAATATAAAATTCCCCATTTAAACCATTTTTCAGGGTATAATTCAGTGACTTTTCGTATATTCGCAGTGTTGTGCAATCATTATGGGGAATGTTCTACTTCTAGAACATTTCTCTCACCTCCAAAAGAAACCCATAACCTCCAATCCCCTTAGCCCCATCCCTGAGGAACCCCTAACTGACTTTCTGTGGCTATGAATTCTCCTATTCTTAACATTTCATATAAATGTAATCATATGATGTATGGTCTTTTCTTTCACTCAGCATGTTTTCAAGGTTCATCCACATGGTAACGGGTATCAGCACTTCAGTCTCCTTTTGTGGCCAAATAAGAATCTACTGTATTGATAAACCATATTTTGTTTACCCATTCATCCATCTGTGAATATTTAGGCTGTTTCCATTTCTTGGCTATTGTGAATAAGGCTGCTATGCTATGGACAAACACCTGTCCCTGCTTTTATTTCTTTTTGGGAATAAACCTCACTTGGTTGCGATGTACTTCCCTTTTTATATATTGCTGAATTTGATCTGCTTTAATTCTGTTTAGATTTACTTGATTCTATTTTCATGGGGGATGCATGGATACTACGCATGCCTTGTTCACTATTATAATTTTCAGTTACTGGAACACAGTAGGTACTCAATAAATGATAAGTGATACATAAAAAAACACTAAAGAATAAACCCATAGGGATGGTGATGTACACACTGCTATATTTAAAATAGATAACCAAAAAGGACCTACTGTATAGCACACGGAACTCTGCTCGATGTTATGTGGCAGCCTGGATGGGAGGGGAGGAATACACGTATGTGTATGGATGAGTCCCTTTGCTGTTCATCTGAAGGTATCTCAACATTGCTATTGGGCTATGCCCCAGTGCAAAATAAAAGGCTCAAAAGAAAAAAAAAAACTAGTTATTAAAGGAGAAAAAAAAAGAATAAACCCATAGGGAAATGAATTTTTGCTCAACATCTAAAAACGAAGAACTTAATGCTGAGAATTTTCTAAAATCAGGAGGGGTTGCTATGTCTAAGGATACCTCAAGAGGAGAGGCCGGATGATCATGAATGAGGTCACAAGATGTGGATGAAATGACCTCTAAGTGTTCCAAGGTCTACTTCTAATATTCTGGCCCCTGCCCCTGTTGACCTGGAGGAAACACTCCTTAGTGAAAATTTGCTCCTGATCTGTATTATGTAAATGGTCTATGGAACAATGCCAATGTTGAAGACACAATAAAACCCGAACACCTTCCCTGAGACAATATGAACCTTTCAGAACCGTTACCCAGAGCTGGAATGAGCTCCGTGGAAAGCAGCTCACTCCCAAGCCCGGCCCTGCTCTCCAAGTCTGCTGCAGGGTCTGCAGGCAGCGGGGTGGAGCAGGGAGACCAAGGACAAAGACCGTGGGTGCTGGAGTCACATGGGAACTGGACGGGCTCTGCAAGCTACCGGCTACGGGACTGCGTGCCAGTCAGCCGATCTCCTCAGGCCTCTGCTTCTTGATTCAAAAACCGGGATAATATTCACCACAAAGCACTGCAGAGCTTTGTTCCCAGTGACTGCTGTAAAGGTAAATCCCGTCTTGTGGCCATCAAGGAACATTTCAAAGTCGAAGGCAATGAAAACACTACTCTCATTCCTACCTTGGTAGTTTTTCACAGGAGTCATCTTGTTATAATCTTCTGATAAAATAAACTCCTACAAAAGAGAAGGAAAATATTAAGCAAAAAGAAATTCTTTAAGTGAATAAACATGTTTGGTAAAAATTGGATTGTATAAAGCAAACATCATCACTGAATTACATCTAACATTAGTATTTTGCCAATCAACTCAGCATTTTCTGTACCCCTCTAAAAGTAACAATCATAATTATGATCCAATGCAATTATCGTGATTTTTAACCTTACAACTCTGAAATTGATTTTTTTTTTTTTTTTGAGTATACATGAGAAGAAAACTGGATCAAGTTCAGAGTTTTGATCCAGGTCAATTTTGAAGGTAAATCCGATTCAAATTACTTTTTTTCTCGGTGGTACCACAGCTGAAATTTTGCAAGTCTCTGGCCAGAGATCAAACAGGATGGTAATGCTCTACTAGGAAAATAAGTTAGCTATTTTAAAGATTCTGTTTCCAATAGCAGTCTTGTTTCCCAGTACAACAAGCTTCTCAAGGCTGCATCTTACTCATCCCTGTGTCCCACAGCACCTGACAGTGCTTTGGCACAGTAGAGAGTCAAGAAATAGTGAAAAAAAAATATGTAAAAGGTGTCTCCCAATCTGACGAGGTTAGTTTCAGTGTCAAATTTACTCAAAATGATCAGTTTCTATATAACACATTGTACATACTCTTTCTGAAGACACAGAAGAGGTGATTTTGTGTTTATGTTAGCCTGCTTCATCTAAGCACAAAGACCCATATGTAGAAGCCACTCAAAGGTATATAAGTTCCAGCCAAGTTTTGAGTCCTTTAACTTCTTTCAAATGCAAAATCTGAAAGCAGCATTTCAAATTTTGAAATGTCCATATATTCTTTTTTTAAAAAATATAACTTTATTTATTTTAATTGGAGGCTAATTAGTTTACAGTATTGTATTGGTTTTGCCATACATCAACATGAATCTGCCACGGGTGTACACGTGTTCCCCATCCTGCACCCCCCTCCCTCCTCCCTCCCTGTACCATCCCTCTGGGTCATCCCAGTGCATTCTTAAACAGTATATTTCCATATATTCTTAAACAATAGGCTGTCAAGTATAAGGAAAACTGCCAAGAGTAATAAATTGAAATCTTTATGGGAACTGAAAAACAGAACAATGAATCTTTTCAAAACATTTGGAGGCTTTCAGAATTGCTCCTTGATGACTTCAAGAAAGGCGGTAGGAGGACAGATGTACAGACGCGTTACTTGCAATCTGGGTATTTACTGAATTCATATAGTTTCTGTGGTTTTTCAGAGGTACATAATTACACTGCTTTTGCAATAGGTGCCACAAAGTTACAGTATAAGGTGATGTCAGAGGATAAACACCTTAACAAAGTCCCTCTGGGTATTGACTCTTCCACCCCAGCCCTCCTTAAGAAGCTTATCTGCAAATGGGTTTTCTTCACCATGTTTTTCTCAGTAATAACATTATGCAACTTGTCATTTTTTTAATTCGTTTCATTATTCCTTCAAGGAGTGGCATAATATTCATTTCTGGTTTCTGAAGTGCTAGGCTCACAATTGAAGAGAGCAGACTAATTTTTAGAGAAGTCAAGTAGTTTTCCCATAAGGAGATGTAAGTGTGGGTAAAAAGGCATGTACGTATCTGAGCAATGATTCACGACCACCCTTAATCCCCAGCAAGAACAGCTCAGCTCTGGGCCCCATTCTTTATTTATATTTATTACTGGAGGATAATTGCTTTACAATGTTGTGTTAGTTTCTGCTGTACAACAAAGTGAATCAGCTGTCAGTTCAGTTCAGTTCAGTCACTCAGTCGTGTCCGACTCTTGCGACCCCATGAATCGCAGCACGCCAGGCCTCCCTGTCCATCACCAACTTCCGGAGCTCACCCAAACTCATGTGCATCGAGTCGGTGATGCCATCTAGCCATCTCATCCTCTGTCGTCCCCTTCTCCTCCTGCCCCCAATCCCTCCCAGCATCAGGGTCTTTTCCAATGAGTCAACTCTTCGCATGAGGTGGCCAAAGTATTGGAGTTTCATCTTCAGCATCAGTCCTTCCAATGAACACCCTGGATTGATCTCTTTTAGGATAGACTGGTTGGATCTCCTTGCAGTCCAAGGGACTCTCAAGAGTCTTCTCCAACACCACAGTTCAAAAGCATCCCCACACTTTAGAGCATCCCAAATTTCCTATCATACACACAAAATGTATTTCTTAAAGACAATTGCTATTTGGGCAAGTGTTCACTGAGTTCTTGCCATTCATATGTTATTTTGAATACATTGAAAGGGTTCTTTAGCTTGGGCAAAAGGTACATTAATTCCTATCAGAAACAGGCAGGATATAAAATAAAACAACTTGATGCAGATTTGTGTTTAGGGTTAAGGTATACATATATAATAAAATTCTCAGTTCACTGCATAGGTGAATTTAATTTCTGTTCATTTGTTTTTCCTATGAAAACAGATACATAATCATGGAGAAAATTTCAGAAACTGTCAGCATTTTTTTCCATTATTACTTTCTTGATCAAACAGACAATTTGCTATTCTAGGAAACATAAGGCTGATAAATATTTAAAAGCTCCTTATGATACTATTTCTCAGAGATAATTATTATGAAAAGTATTACTGGAATATGTAATAAAACACAATATTAATATCATTTAACAATACTATTTTCTGGTAACAAATCATGCGCATCGTTCCATATGAGTACATACTTATCGACTTCAGTCTTTTTAACGACTGCATAGGATGTACTGGAATGTTCTTCTGTTGACAAATGTCTATATTATTTTCAGTTTTCCTTATTAAAACAACAGAGACCTCCGTGGTGGTCTAATGGCTAAGACTTCGTGCTCACAATGCAGGGGGCCCGGGTACAACCTCTGATCAGGGAACTAGATACCACCTGCTGCCACCAGAGTTTGCAATCCGCACCTAAAGATCCTGCATGCTGCAACGAAGGTCAAAGGTTCTGTGTGCCACAACGAAGACCCAGTGAAGACAAATTTAAAACAACAGAGGACTTCCTTGGTGGCTCAGTGGAGAGGAATCTGCCTGTGGATAACACCTAAGCCTGTGGACCATGTCCACTGAACCCGCGAGCGGCAACTGCTGAGCCGGTAATCAGCCACAGCCATTGAGCCCGGTTGCTGCAAATACTGAAGCCCATGCGCTCTAGGCCTGTGCTCTGCAATCAGAAGCCACTGCAACGGGAGGCCTGTGCACTGCAACGAAGACCCAGCACAATCCAAAACAAGTAAATTAATTTTAATAAAAGACATGCACATTTAAGGTTATTTTATCCATCTTTCTATCCTCCCTCATTTATTTTTATTTTTAAGAACATTTTTAGATTCCCAGCAAGATTGCGAGGAAAGTATAGATTTTCTCATAAAGCCCTTGTCCCCACACATGCACAGCCTCCCTCTTTACCAACATCCCACCAGAGTGGTACATTTGTTAGACTGATGACTTATATTGCACATCATTATCACCCCAAGTCCACAGCTTGCTCCAGGCTTTACTCTTGGTGTTCTAAATTCTGTAGATTTTGACAAATGTAAAATGACATTATGTCTGGCATTGGAGTATCAGAGTATTTTCACTGCCCTAAAAGTCCTCTGTGTTTTGCCTATTCATCTTTCTCTCCTGCTTAATCCCTGGCACCACAGAGCTATTCACTATCTCCAAAATTTTGCCTTATCCAGGTGGCCATACAGTTGGAATCATGTTAAGCAGCCTTTTCAGGCTGACTTCTTTTACTCATTAATACCCATTTAAGTTTCCTCCATGTCTTTGCTTGGCTTGATTGCTTGTTTCTTTTAGCTCTGAATAATATTCCATTGACAAGATGTACCACAGTTTACTTATCCATTCATCTACTAAAGGATATTTTGGTTGCTTCCAGGTTTTGGCAATTACAAATACAGCTGCGGCTTCTCTCCTAGCTCAGTCAGAAAAGAACCTCCCTGCCAATGCAAGAGACACAAGAGATGTGGGTTGGGAAGAGCCCCTGGAGAAGGAAGTGGTAACCCACTTCAGTATCCCTGCCTGGAAAATCTCATGGACAGAGGAGCCTAATGGGCTACAATCCCTGGGGCTGCAAAGAGTCAGACACGACTGGAACTAAACCACCACCAAACGACTGCAGGCAGGTTTTTGTGTGGGCATACTTTTTCAACTCCTTTGGGCAAATTCCAAGGATTGGTGGGTGGTTGGTGGGACTGCACTGAATCCATAGATCAAATAGGGAAGAACTGAGATCTTGACAATATTGAGTTTTCCTATGAATGTGGAACACCTCTTTATTTATTTAGTTCTTTAATTTACCAGAGGTTTGTGTTTTTTTTTTCGTATAGATCTACATATTTTGTTAGATTTGCACTCAAGTATTTCATCTTTCTGGATGCTAGTGATACATATATTTTTAAATTTCAATTTCTACTTGTTCACTGCTGGTATACAGGGAATGACTGACTTGTATATTAACCTTGAATCCTGAAATCTTAATGTTGTTGTTCAGTTACTAAGTCATGTCCAACTCTTTGCAACCCCATGGACTGTAGCCTGGCAGGCTTCCTTCCTTCACTATTTCCCCGAGTTGCTCAAACCATGTCCACTGAGCCAGTGATGCCATCCAACCATCTCATCCTCTGTTGCCCCTGGTCTCCTCCTGTCCTCAATCTTTCCCAGCATCAGGGTCTTTTCCAGTGAGAAACCTCAATAAGACTGCTTATTAGTTCCAGAAGGTTTTGGGGTTTTTTGTTTTTTTCTCTTTTTTTACAATTCTTTGAGATTTTCTACATAAATCATCATGTTATCTGCAACAATGATAGTCTTAATTCTTCCTTCCCAGTCAATATACATTTTATTTCCTTTTTTTAAAAAAATCTTATTCCATTAGCTAGAGAACTCTTAGAACAGAAAAGAAATCATAAGAAGGAATCAAGGTTGAAAAGAATTATTGCCCTTGCCTGAAATTTGATTTTAGGGAAAGCTGCTGGGTTCTCATCACATCTGTCTTAATGTTCACTGTAATAGCTGAGCATACAAATCACACAGTATATATAAGGAAGAGGTTAGTAATTATCTCCACTCTCTATCTCAATCCTTTGAGACAGTGCTAACAGTCTATTGTATCATTCCACATGTTTTTTTCACCCTGAAGAAAACCCTTATGTAAATGTATAGGTTTTTTTTCTGGTTTGTTGTGTAGTATAAAATATAAAAACAGGATCATATTATACACATTATTCTACAATTTGTTCTTTTCATTTGTAATATATCAGAACTATCTTTCCAGGGCAAAACACACTCCAAAATATGGATATTCCATATTTTGTTCAAATATCTTTCATTAAATGGACATTCTGCCTGTCTCCTATTTTCTACTATTACGACAATACGGCAAGAAATGTCTTCAAATGTATAAACATATGAACTAACGCATATGTTCCAAAGATGCTGGATGAAAGATTGTGTACACTTAATATTTGAACACACTCTGCCAGATCACTTTGCAGAAGCATGCAGAAGTTCATTTCCCCACCATCTGGCCTTCAGACGAAAGCCTACTTCCCCATATCTCATCAGCATTAGGTATTACTCACCTTTTCAGTTTTTTTTGCCAAATTAACATACAATTATCTATTTTATAAATATAAATATATATTTATATAAATATAAAAGAAATATTTGATAAAATATTTATAAAATAGATAAAATGGTCTATTTTATCACTATGGTTTAATATGCATCATCTTAATGGCTTATGAGTCGAGGACTTTTTCTGTGTTTATTTGCCATATACACTTCTTGTTTCAGGAATTTCGTCTTCAGATTCTGCTGCAGCCTGGTTTCCTAAAAAGTTGAGTTTGAGGTGAAACTTCAGTGCTGTTTCTTGGTTTGCAGATGTGGTATCCGTGGTCTGAGTGAGGGAGAAGCAAGGTGAAGCAGAAAGAGATGAACGGTGTGTCACTAACCCGGGCTGTGTTTCGTGAAGAAGCTCAGCTGGTTCTCCAGAGCACAGCAGGTCTCTGGACAGACAGAACAAACACCAGACTTTGGAAGAATCCACTGGAGAGCGGGGTAAAGAGGGAATTTATCTACCAACTCTCTGCTTCCTTGCTTTAAAATTTGGTTATAACTCCACCAAACTCCCCTTCCCCCTCCTTCTAGAAGGCTGGGTTGCCTATTCCTTGTTAGCAGTCACTGGGGGAAGCCAGATTTTAGGCCTTTCAAGAGGTGTACTGCATTCAACTCAGAAAGTCACTGCGGAACCAGAGAGCTAGCTAGCTTCCGTCAGTTTTAGTTTAAAGATAGCAAAGAACAGGGTAGGTAAGAGTTCAGGCCTCGGGCACTGGAACCAAACTGTCTGGTTAAAATCCCAGCTAAAACATATACTAGTTACATGATCTTGGGGAAGTTAGTCAGGATTTCTGTGCTTCAGTTTTCTTCTCTGTAATAGCCTCATAAGACTGCAGTGAGGATTAATTAATATTTATGAAATATTTAAAGCAGTATCTGGCACACGTTACCTTCAGAAAATGAATCAAGCATCTTACCTTTTAAAAAGGCTGCTTTTCGGCCTTTTGGCTAAGATCAACTGTGGTATGGGGGCTTCTCAGGTGGTACAGTGGTAAAGAATTTGCCTGGCAGTACAGGAGAGGAAAGAGATGCAGGCTCAATCCGTGGGTCAGGAAGACCCCCTGGAGCAGGAAATGGCAACCCACTGCAGTATTCTTCCCTGAAAAATTCCATGGACAAAGAGGAGTCTGGTGGGGTACAGTCCATGGGGTTGCAAAGAGTTGGACACGACTGAGCAACTGAGCACACACAGCTCTTAAAAAAAATCTTCTGGAATTATAATAAACAACTCTGATTGAAGGATTAGAATTCAACTATAAAATCAGGAACTCCCAGTCCTTTAAAAAATAGCAGCTTTTTGACAGATATTCCAATTTCTTTATTTAAAATTAATTTTAATTGGAGTACCTGGTGGCTCAGACGGTAAAGCATCTGCCTGCAATGCAGGAGACCCGGGTTCTATCTCTGGGTTGGGAAGATACCCTGGAGAAGGAAATGGCAGCCCACTCCAGTATTCTTGCTTGGAAAATCCCATGGACAGCCTGGTAGGCTACTGTCCATGGGGTCGCAAAGAGTCGGACACGGCTGAGCGACTTCACTGCTTCACTTCTACAGCTGATTTACAATGCTGTGTTAATTTCAGGTGTACAGCAAAGTGAACCAGTTACACATATACATAGATATATCCACTCTTTTTTAGATCCTTCTCCCATATAGGCCGCTACAGAGTACTGAGGCGAGTTCCCTGTGCTATACAGTAGGTCTTTATTAGCTATCTATTTCATATATAGCAGTGTATACATGTCAATCTCAATCTCCCAGTTTATCCCTCCTCGTCTCCTTTCTCCCTTGGTAACTTAACACCTGTGTTTCTATTTCTGTTTTGTAAGTTCATTTGTGATATCATATGGTATTTGTCTTTCTCAGTCTGACTCACTTCAGTTCAATCGCTCAGCCATGTCCAACTCCTTGCAACCCCATGGACTGCAGCACGCCAGGCTTCACTGTCCATCACCAACTCCGAGAGCTTACTCAGACTCATGTCCATCGAGCCAATGATGCCATTCCAACCATCTCATCCTCTGTTGACCCTTTCTCCCACTTTCAATGTTTCCCAGCATAAGGGTCTTTTCCAATGAGCCAGTTCTTCACATCAGGTGGCTAAAGTATTTGGAGTTTCAGCTTCAGCATCAATCCTTCTCATGAATGTTCAGGATTGATTTCCTTTAGGACGGACTGGTTGGATCTCCTTGCAGTCCAAGGGACTCTCAAAAGTCCTCTCCAACACCACAGTTAAAAAGCACGAATTCTTTGGCGCTCAGCTTTCTTCACAGTCCAACTCTCACATCCATACATGACCACTGGAAAAACCATAGCTTTGACTAGACGGACTTTAGTTGGCAAACTAATGTCTTTGCTTTTTAATATACCATCTAGGTTGGTCATACCTTTTCTTCCAAGGAGCAAGCGTCTTTTAATTTCATGGCTGTAGTCACCATCTGCAGTGATTTTGGAGTCCCCCAAAATAAAATCTCTCACTATTTCCATTGTTTCTCCATCTATTTTCCATGAAGTGATGGGACCAGATGCCATGATCTTAGTTTTCTGAATGTTGAGTTTTAAACCAACTTTTTCACTCTCCTCTTTCACTTTCATCAAGAGGCTCTTTAGTTCTTCTTCTCTTTCTGCCATAAGGGTGGTGTCATCTGCATATCTGAGATTATCGATATTTCTCCCAGCAATCTTGATTCCAGCTTGTGCTTCATCCAGCCCAGCATTTCGCATGATGCACTCTGCATATAAGTTAAATAAGCAGGGCGAAAATACACATCCTTGACATACTCCTTTCCTGATTTGGAATCAGTCCGTTGTTCCATGTTCAGTTCTAACTATTGCTTCTTGACCTACATACAAATTTCTCAGGAGGCAGGTCAAGTGGTATTGCCATCTTTTTTAGAATTTTCCACAGTTTGTTGTGATCCACACAGTCAAAGGTTTTGCAGTAGTCAATAAAACAGAAGTAGATGTTTCTGTTGGAGAAGGAAATGGCAACCCACTCCAGTATTCTTGCCTGGGGAACCCCAGGGACGGAGGAGCCTGGTGGGCTGCCATCTATGGGATCGCACAGAGTTGGACACAACTGAAGTGACTTAGCAGCAGCAGCAGCAGACGTTTCTGTGGCACTCTCTTCCTTTTTCTTTTTTTTTTTTTTTTACAGATACTTTTATTCTTTTTTAATTTATTTTTTAATATAAATTTATTTATTTTAATTAGAGGCTAATTCCTTTACAATATTGTATTGGTTTTGCCATACATCAACATGAATCCGCCACAGGTGTACACGTGTTCCCCATCCTGAACTCCCCTCCCTCCTCCCTCCTCATACCATCCCTCTGGGTCATCCCAGTGCACCAGCCCCAAGCATCCTGTATCATGCATCGAAACTGGACTGGCGATTCATTTCTTACATGATAGTATACATGTTTCAATGCCATTCTCCCAAATCATCCCACCCTCTCCCTCTCCCACAGAGTCCAAAAGACTGTTCTATACATCTGTGTCTCTTTTGCTGTCTCACATACAGGGTTATCATTACCATCTTTCTAAATTCCATATATATGCGTCAGTATACTGTATTGGTGTTTTTCTTTCTGGCTTACTTCACTCTGTATAATTGGCTCCAGTTTCATCCATCTCTCTCTTCCTTTTTCTATGATCCAATGGATATTGGCAATTTGATCTCTGGTTCCTTTGTCTTTTCTAAATCCAGCTTGAACATATGGAAGTTCACAGTTCATGTACTGTTGAAGCCTGGCTTAAAGAATTTTGAGCCTTACTTTGCTAGCATGTGAGATGAGTACAATTGTGTGGTAGTTTGAACATTCTTTGGCATTGCGTTTCTTTGGAACTGGAATGAAAACTGACCTTTTCCAATCCTGTGGCCACTGCTGAGTTTTCCAAATTTGCTGGCATATTGAGTGCAGCACTTTCACAGCATCATCTTTCAGGATTTGAAATAGCTCAACTGGAATTCTGTCGCCACCACTAGCTTTGTTTGTATGATGCTTCCCAAGGCCCATTTGACTTCACGTTCCAGGATATCTAGCTCTAGGTGAGTGATCACACCATCGTGGTTATCTGGGTCATGAAGATCTTTTTTGTATAATTCTTCTGTGTATTCTTGCCACCTCTTCTTAATGTCTTCTGCTTCTGTTAGGTCCATACCATTTCTGTCCTTTATTGGACCCATCTTCGCATGAAATGTTCCCTTGTTATCTCTAATTTTCTTGAAGAGACTTCTAGCCTTTCCCATTCTATTGTTTTCCTCTATTTTTTTGCACTGATCACTGAGGAAGGCTTTCTTATCTCTCTGTGTTATTCTTTGGAACTCTGCATTCAAACGGGTATATCTTTCCTTGTCTCCTTTGCCTTTAGCTTCTCTTCTTTTCTCAGCTATTTGTCAGGCCTCCTCAGACAACCGTTTTGCTCTTTTGCAATTCTTTTTCTTGGGGATGGTCTTGATCACTGCCTCCTGTATAATATCACGAACCTCTGTCCATAGTTCTTCAGGCATTCTGTCTATCAGATCTAATCCCTTAAATCTGTTCATCACTTCCACTGTATCATCATAAGGGATCTGATTTAGGTCATACCTGAATGGTCTAGTGGTTTTCCCTACTTTCTTCAATTTCAGTCTGAGTTTTGCAATAAGAAGCTGACTTCATCCAGTAGGAAAATCTTTAGGGCCATTCATGCTGCTGCAGATGACATTCTTTCTTTCTGTTTTTTCTTACATTAAAATTTTTCTTTCTTTCTTTCTTTCTTTCTTTTTGGCTGTGCTGGATCTTCGTTGCTTTGCATGGGTCCTCTTTAGTTGTGGTAAGTGGGAGCTACTCCTCATTGGAGGACGCAGGCGTCTCATTTTGTGCTCAGGAGATGTAGCACGTGGACTCAGTAGTTGTGGCTCATGGGTTGAGCTTCTCTGTGGCAAGTGGAATCTTCCTGGACCAGAAATCGAACCTGTGTCCCCAGCATTGGTAGGCAGATTTCTATCCACTAGGCCACCAGGGAAATCCTGTATCATTGTTTTTAATGGTTGAGTGATATTCCATTGTCCTATAACACTCTTTTTATGGCTGAGAAATATTCCAGTGTGTGTGTGTGTGTGTGTGTGTGTGTGTGTGTGTGTATCACATCTTCTTTATCCATTTTAATGTTTTATCCATAACATTATTCTAAATGTTCATCGTAGATTGCCTTATGTCCTGGTTATTGTAAATAGTGCTGCACTGGGGTGCCTGTATCTTTATGAATTATGGTTTTATCTGGATACATGCCCCAGGAGTGGGATTACTGGATCATATGGAAGCCTTATTTTTATTTTTTTAGAAAACCTCCACATTGTTCTCCATAGTGGCTGTACCAATTTATATTCCACACCCCCTCCAGCATTTACTGCTGTAGATTTTCTGATGATGGCCATTCTGATCAGTGTGAGGTGATACCTGATTATGGCTTTGATCTGCATGTCAACAACTGGCAATGTTGAGCATCTTTTCATGTGCTTTTTGGCCATCTGTATCAGCCCTGGGATTTCTTTGGAAGGAATGATGCTAAAGCTGAAACTCCAGTATTTTGCCCACCTCATGCGAAGAGTTGACTCATTGGACAAGACTCTGATGCTGGGAGGGATTGGGGGCAGGAAGAGAAGGGGACGACAGAGGATGAGATGGCTGGATGGCATCACTGACTCGATGGACGTGAGTCTGAGTGAACTCCGGGAGTTGGTGATGGACAGGGAGGCCTGGCGTGCTGCTATTCATGGGGTCACAAAGAGTCGGACACGACTGAGCGACTGAACTGAACTGAACTGATGTTTCCTTCACAGAAATGTCTATGTAAAATTTTCTAATTTTCAATTACAGCTATTGATCTACGTAAGCATTCTGCTTCTCCTTGAGTAAAATTTATTAATTTATATTTTGTTAAAAATCATTCATTTTCAAATTTTCAAATATATTACCTCATAACTAATATAATATTGTCTTCTGATTCTTTCATTCTCTTACACAGGCAGTTCTGCTATACCACTTATGCTAAAAACATGAATTAGTTTCAACAGGATTGGTATATTAGGGAATGATCTGAGCATACCTCTGATTTCACAGGTGCTTATGCATGATTCTGTCCTCCAGAAATATTAGGTGAACACAGAAAACTGAACCCAGCTGAACTGAGCTGCACAGGAATACACAGTACACACACACACACACACACACACACACACCTTAAACATCTACCATCTACCTCAGGGTATCACGGCTTGAGAACCACACCTATCTTCATTTGGTGTTAAAACTTGGCCTTCTGATTTCAGTTAACCTCCTCCATTAATTCAAAATAACTCACAAACTGTGACCTTTCTGAGATCCACTTCCACATGCAAGCTTCATGTCTTTTCCAGGTAAAATTATGCATATATTGTAATGTTTATGGATTTCTCAACCATGTAATACATGCATAAAAACTATGCTAGCATTTTAACCAGTGTTCTATCTTCATTTTTCACACATCACCAACAAAGTTGTTTGTTTTCTGGAAAAATTTTTTGAGTAACATGCCCCAATTTTTCACATACCCAATTTTTCCCATATGTCCTATGGTTTTTATCGTGTGATCATGCATCATCCAATAAAACACGTATGTTCCATTACAGCAAAATTCAGTTCAGTTCAGTTCAGTTCATTTCAGTCGCTCAGTCGTGTCTGACTCTTTGGGACCCCATGAATCACAGCACATCAGGCCTCCCTGTCCATCACCAACTCAGACTCACGTCCATCAAGTCTGTGATGCCATCCAGCCATCTCATCCTCGGTCGTCCCCTTCTCCTCCTGCCCCCAATCCCTCCCAGCATCAGAGTCTTTTCCAATGAGTCAACTCTTTGCATCAGGTGGCCAAAGTACTGGAGTTTCAGCTTTAGCATCATTCCTTCCAAAGAAATCCCAGGGTCGATCTCCTTCAGAATGGACTGGTTGGATCTCCTTGCAGTCCAAGGGACTCTCAAGAGTCTTCTCCAACACCACAGTTCAAAAGCATCAATTCTTCGGCGCTCAGCCTTCTTCACAGTCCAACTCTCACATCCATACATAACCACAGGAAAAACCACAGCCTTGACTAGACGGACCTTAGTCGGCAAAGTAATGTCTCTGCTTTTGAATATGCTCTCTAGGTTGGTCATAACTTTTCTTCCAAGGAGTAAGCGTCTTTTAATTTCAGGGCTGCAGTCACCATCTGCTAAGGTGGTTATAAATATAATATCCTTGTATCTGTTTTCTTACACTTAATATCATATGCTTTCTATTTTTATAGTTTTCCTTAATGACATGTGCCAGGAATTTGTTGTCTATTTTATCAGTACTTCCTAAAACTCAGCTTTTGGTTTTATGTACTGTCCTTTTGTTTTCTCTATCTCTAATTTCAAGATTTACTTTTATAATTTTCTCTTCCAACCTTCTTTTGGCTTACTTTACCATTTTTTCATAAATGAAGCTGAATGCTTGGTTCACATGTATACATCTTTATGCTAAAGTAAAAATATTTTATGGCAAAATTCTCAAGGTATAGATTTGACTGTATTCCATAGGTTTTGATACAAAGCAGTTGCTTTTAAAACAATTTCAGTGTTATTTTATGAATTAATAAATATATCATTTATATGTTGATTTCCTCTTTAAATGAGTAATTTAGGAAAAAATTCTTAATTTATGAGCAGTTATATTTATGGCTATTTTTTGTTGTTAATTTCTAGTTTTATTAGCTTATATTCAGAAAGCATGTAACATTTTTACATTTTAGAATTTAGTTAAGATTTTCTTCATGGTGAGGATACTAATGATTTTGTAAGTGTTTTGTAGATGAGAAAAAAAAATGTATTTTATCCAAAGTTCTAGATTTATTTGTATATCCTTCCAATGAAACTTGTTGAAAAATTTCCAATAGTCTATATTTTTACTTATTTTTTATCTAGTTGAATTTCAAATTCAGAAATAAGCAGACTAAAGAACTGTGCTTTATTTTTACTATTTATTTTTCTTATTACAGAAGTAAAAATGAAAACTGTGGAAGAGTATCAAGGAGGAAATTTAAATCGTCTATAATTCTAGCAGTGATAAATACTGTTAATATTTTAATTATTTTTTTCAACCTTTTCCCTGGTATACATAAGAACACATTAAATTGGAATAGTAGTAGTACTACTGAAGCAGTTCTCAGGTTACTAAATATTCTTTGAAAACATAAGTTTAATGGCTACATAATATTCCATTGGAAGACTATATTGAGATTTCAACTAATTAGTCTCTGACCATTAAATTTCTGAAACACCAGTTTTTACTTTAAAATATATTTTTATTATTTTATTAAAATATTTTATTATTAAAAAAACAAGATTATCTTTATAAATGATCTTTGTCTGTTTTTATCATGATTTTCTTTGGTTTTCCAGAAATGAAATTATTGATATAATGGTACAAATACTTCTAAAGCTCTCACTGCATATTACCAGTACTTTTTCTAAACAATTTATGTTAATGTGTCCTCTCTATCAGTGTCTAAAGAGAATCTATTTTATTCAATTCTAGCCAATATGAATTTTAAATAATATTCTAAAATTGCTATTACTTTAGATAAAAATATAATTAAAGAATTTTTAACACTCTAAAATACTTATTAGACTTTAGTTATTTCCTCTTCTTTGACTTTTCTGCTATCTATAGCATTTTAGTGTTTTTGTTATTTATTTCTATATGCTTATCACAGTTTGAAGACAATTGGAGAAGGCAACGGCACCCCACTCCAGTACTCTTGCCTGGAAAATCTCATGGACAGAGGAGCCTGGTGGGCTGCAGTCCATGGGGTTGCCAAGAGTCGGACACAACTGAGCGACTTCACTTTCACTTTTCACTTTCATACATTGGAGAAGGAAATGGCAGCCCACTCCAGTGTTCTTGCCTGGAGAATCCCAGGGACGGTGGAGTCTTGTGGGCTGCCGTCTATGGGGTCGCACAGAGTTGGACACGACTGAAGTGACTTAGCAGTTAGCATCCATCCTCTATCATATTTTAAATAATTATTTGTTGTTTTCATAAAATTGTATTTAAGCAGGTTTTTCAGATTGAGAAATTTTGAAATGTTATGTAATTAAATATGATATTTTCTTTTGTGATTTCCACTCTTTTAAGCTTACATGTTCTTCCTCTTAGAAACTGTATACTGCCCACTCTGTTTACTTCTAGTTTTTTATTTTTCTTTTCTAAAGCTTCATTTTGTATGTTTAAAGCTGCTTAAGGCTCTTGAAATTTATTTTGGTGTAGGACATGAAGTGAAGATTAAAATCGATCTTTTTCTTAACAGCAAACCAACTGCTTTAGCAGTATTTATTTAAAAACTTTTCCCATCCACAACTGACTTATAATGTCTTCTTTAGCCTGTTTTATGTTTCTACACATAATTGGGTCTGTTTGGGAGCTGTCTAACTTTGCTCTATTGATCTGCTCTTCTATTCTTGCGTCAAAATGAAAATGACTTAATTACTGCAGATATAAAATATGTCTTAACACAGAAGCTATGTGTCTCCTAGTTTCTCTTCTTAAAAAATGTAGCTGGATGATCATTATAATAACCTTTTTTGTGACAAAAATGAAATATCATATTAAAAATGTTGATTGGAATTTTACTAAATCTCCAACTTCAGGAAGAAGTGACATTTAAATGTCTTCTTTTATGTATACTCACAAAATTGGATAATTTTCTTCAACAAAGTTTCACATGCTGCTTTTTGAGATCATATTTAGATTTTCATTACTTTCTGTGATTGTTTTTTTAGTCCTTGGTAAACCAAGTTTTTTTAAAAAGACAGATTTATGGTTGCTGCTTTTGGACTAAAACTGAAAAACAGTGATATCACAGTCCCAGGGTCCATCACATTATGGACCCAGTAAAAATCCTGATTTGTGGCAGCTACAGCAAGACGATCAATACAGGAGAGGGCATGAGGTTACATGGGACGTTTAACACAGCCGTAACTGCCAAGGCGGACTGAAGCACCATTCCACTGGTAAGATTTAGCAGGAAAGGAAGAAGGCTTGTTTCAGATCAAATGAAGGAAAGAGGAGAAAAGAGGAAAAAAACCCGGCAAGACTGGTTACGTTCCAACGTTAAGGGCCGTTATTGACAGACAGTCAGCGCTTTGGGCTGGGCATGCAGCAAAAAGATAAAAATGGAGCAATTCTAATCAGCTTCTCTGTACATTTGTCAATTTCCTCCCCCCCCACCCTCACCCCCCTACTCCTCTTTGTCTCTTTAAATTCCTATGAAAACCAGGTCCGGCAGAATGAGTCAGTCAGACGGTAACATTTCTTTCTTTGGGCCACATCATACTGAAAGGAAAAGTTGCTGACATACCGTCATTAAAGCATGTCAATGAGGCCTGCGCTGGCCTACATGCACACCGCTCTCAACCCTCTGGAGGCACATTTCACAAGAACGACGACTGTTTCCTGTGGGTTTATAAAAATTTGTCCACGGATGCCAGGGCTCTTGTGCGGTTACAGACGTCACTTCACCTGAGTCAAGTTGTTCCTCAGCTTTTCGTGAGTCTAAGGAAGAGGTCCACAGGCAGCACTTTCTGTGTTCACTCAAATGAAAGGCATGTTTGGTTTTCTTCTTTTAGTCCTTCTTAGACTCCTACACAACACACGTTCCAGGGACGTCCTGGAATCTTCTGGGAAATGCAGGAAATGATGGGACAGTGCCACACTACAGCTTCTGATTCCATCCAGGGATCAGGCAGGCAGCATAGGCAGGCCCAGGAGCTAGAAGAAATGAGTGCCTGGACCCCTGCAAAAACACCCAAACTTTGTATGGAGATCAAGGCAGCAGCTGCCAACTCTGTGCCAAGTACTGGGCTGGCCAGACTCATCGGAAAAGACCTGATGTTCGGAAAGATTGGGGGCAGGAGGAGAAGGGGGCAACAGAGGATGAGATGGTTGGATGGCATCACCAACTCAACAGACATGAGTTTGAGCAAACTCTAGGAGGTAGTGAAGGACAGGGAAGCCTGGCGTGCTGAAGACCATGGAGTTGCAAAGAGTTGGACACAACCGAGCAACTGAACAACAAAAAGTTTCTTCACGGTTTTCCAAACCATCTTAGAGAAAACCACAAAGGAATGTTTTAGCTAACTCAATACATTGCTTGCTTTCCCTCTTTTTTCTCTTCCTCCTCCCCCCGCCCCACATTTTCAAAGTGATGCTAAACCACTGCAAAATAGAAGACCTTTTGAACAATCAATAACAATTAAATCAGAAAGCCTTGAGCTTGGCTCTTTTACTGTTCCCGTGGTCATCCTGATACTCCTCTCTGAGTTATACAGTGAGTGAATGTTACACTCTTCTAAGCACAGTCCACTCGCTCACTTACTAAGATTCAATGAAAAAGATTCTTAAGAATTCTAATAATAGAACCGTGGTATCTTCCACATAAAACACACACACACACACAAACACCCATACATATAAATATAAATTATGAAGTTTCTTTCTTTAGTTGAAAGTTTGCCAACGATCTCTTATTTCTTAAAATATAGCACGACTCGAGGGAATAGAAATGTCTAAAACTAGATAACCCGCTACTCTGTCTTTGTTGTGTTTGTTGCATACCAGGACTTATAAACTGATTTAATACTTGATAAATCTAATTTTTACAAAGAAAACTGAATCAGAGACTCTGTACAGGTTTTCCACTCCCTCAGAAAAAGAAAAAAAAAAAAAAAAGTCCAACTATCCAGCAAGATCATTCAAAAAATAAACTCTTGGGACCTCCATGGCAGTCCAGTGATTAAGACCCCAAGCTTCCAATGCAGGGTGCGTGGGTTCGATCCCTGGTCCAGGAAATAGGATCCCACATGCCATGCAGTGTGGTCAAGAAAATAAAAAGAAAGAAAGAAACAGGATCTCAGCTCAGCCAACACGATGGAGAATGAAGGGAGGCATATCATGAGCTTAACTACCCCAGCAAGTGTTATAGAGCGCACAGCTCTGAGATACCCTTATATGTGAGCCTGTGCAAGCCACTACTGAGGAGAGGGAACACGGGACATGCATGACATTTCCTGAACACAGAGGAGCCACAGTTCTGGTTGGGAACACAAATGTCTGCTTCTTGCATCTGCCTCCATAACAGAAACTGATCCAAAGCCAAAATCTTGCTGGGAAGTTCAATGCTGGTCTACTTCTCATTTTGCATATTGTCAAATATATAACTTACTGCTTCAATCATTCATTTACATGTGGGTGACTGACTTTTTTTTCTTGTGGTAAAAATACATGATATTGAATTAACCATCTTAACAATTTTTTAAAGTTTTTTAAAATTTTATTTTTAAATTGAAGGATAATTGCTTTACAGAATTTTGCTGTGTTCTGTCAAGCCTCAACACGAATCAACCATAGGTATACATACACCCCCTCCCTCCTGAACCTCCCTCCCATCTCCCTCCCCACCCCACCCCTCTAGGTTGATACAGAGCCCCTGTTTGAGTTTCCTGAGCCACACACCAAATTCCTGTTGGCTATCTATTTTACATACGGTAATATGTTTCCAGGTTACTCTTTCCATACATCTCACCCTCTCCTCCCCTCTCCCCATGTCTGTGAGTCTATTCTCTATGTCTGTTCTCCACTGTTGCCCTGTAAATAAACTCTTCAGTACCATTTTTCCAGATTCCGTATCTATGTGTTAGAATACGATATTTATCTTTCTGACTTACTTCACTCTGTTAATAGGTTCTAGGTTCATCCACCTCATTAGAACCGACTCAGTTGTGTTCCTTTTCATGGTTGAGTAATATTCCATTGTGTATATGTACCACTCCTTCTTTATCCAGTCATCTGTGGATGGACACCAAGGTTGCTTCTACGTTCTAGCTGCTGCAAACAGTGCTGCAGGGAACAATGAGATACATGTGCTCTTTTCAGATTTGGTTTCCCCAGGGTGTATGCCAGGAGTGGGATTGCTGAGTCATATGGTGGTTTTATCCCTACTTTTTTATAGGAATCTCCATACCTACCGTCTTCCTTAGTGGCTGTAACAATTTACATTCCCACCAACAGCGCAAGAGCGTTCCCTTTTCTCCACACCCTCTCCAGCATTTATTGTTTGAAGACTTTGTTGATGGCCATTCTGACTGGTGTGAAGTGATATCTCATTGTGGTTTTGATTTGTATTTCTCCAATAATTAGCGATGTTGAGCATCTTTTCATGTGTTTGTTAGCCATCTATATGTCTCCTTTGGAGAACTATCTGTTTAGGTCTTTTCCCCACTTTTTGATTGGGTTGGTTGTTTTTCTGGCATTGAGTTGTATGAGCTGCTTGTATATTTTGGGAAATTAATCCTTTGCCAGTTGTTCCATTTGCTATTATTTTCTCCCATTCTGAGGGTTGTCTTTTCACCTTGCTTATAGTTTCCTTTGCTGCACAAAAGCTTTTAAGTTTAATCAGGTCCCACTTGTTTACTTTTGTTTTCATTTCCGTTACTCTAGGAGGTGGGTCACAGAGGATTTTGTTTTGATTTATGTCATCGAGCGTTCTGCCTAAGGTTTCCTCTAAGAGTTTTATAGTTTCTGGTCTTACATTTTAGGTCTTTAATCCATTCTGAGTTTATCTTTGTGTATGGTGTTAGGAGGTGTTCTAACTTCATTCTTTTCCCTGTAGCTGTCCAGTTTTCCCAGCACCATTTATTGAAGAGGCTGTCTTTGCCCCATCGTGTATTCTTGCCTCCTTCGTCAAATATAAGGTCCCCACAGGTGCATGGGTTTATTTCTGGGCTTTCTATCTTGTTCCATTGGTCTATATTTCTGTCTTCATGCCAGTTCCATACTGTCCTGACGACCGTAGCTTTGTAGTATAATCTGAAGTCAGGAAGGTTGTTTCCTCCAGCTCCATTCTTCTTTCTCAAGACTACTTTGGCTATTCGGGGCCTTATGTGTTTCCATATGAACTGTGAACTTTTTTGTTCTAGTTCTGTGAAAAAGGTCACTGGTAAATTGATGGGGATTGCGTGTGTAGTTCAGTGGTGTAAAGTATATTCACACTGTTGCACAACGGAGCTCTAGAAATTTTTTCATCTTACAAAACTGAAACTCTATACCCATTAAACACTAATTTCCAGCTTCCCCCCAGTCCGTGGTAAGCATCTTTCTAGGTCTTGTTTTTATGAGTTTGACTACTTTAGATGCTTCACATGAGGAGAAGCACACAGTACGTGTCCCTTGGTGACTAGTTTATTTCACAAAGCAGAATGTCCTTGAGGTTCATCAATGTTGTAGCATCAGAATTCCCTTTTTTAAGAAGCCTGAATAATATTCTATTATATGTATATGTTCTGTGTGTGCTAAGTTGCTTCAGTAGTGTCCAACTCTTTGTGACCCCATGGACCATAGACCACCAGGTACCTCTGTCCATGGGATTCTCCAGGCAAGAATACTGTGCGGGTTGCCATGCCCTCCTGCAGGAGATCTTCGAAACCCAGGGATGGAACCCAGGTTTCCTACACTGCAGGCAGATTCTTTACCATCTGAGCCACCAGGGAAGTCCTATTATATGTACATACCAATTTCTAAAATTTTAATCTGTCAAGAGACATCTGGGTTGCTTTCACCTCTTGGCTATTGTGAATATTGCTGCCATGAACACGGGGGTGTGAATTTCTCTTCCAGACCCTGCTTTGAATTATTTTAGGTATACATACTCATAAGTGGGACTTCTGGATCCCAGAAGCGGGACTATGATAATTCTATTTTCAATCTTTTAAGGAACCTCCATACATAAGAAGGTGATTGATTATAAATCCAGTGTTAGAAAACTCTTCACGACCCTTATAGCTGCCTTCTTCTTTATTATCTGGTTTCATGATTACCAGTGTCTCCTTGTTCCCTTGGCTACTAGGTGGTTCAGAATTAAATTCATGTCTTAATCATATAAACTGTGCTAGTCCTTGTAATCTGTACACTTGTATGTCTCTACTTTTCACTCGGGCTCTTTTGGTTTGCCAGTAAAGAAGAGGATTTACTGTAAGGAGACAAAGGCTGTAATGGGGAAACACTGCCCACTGAAGCCACGCTTGCCTCCTGTCTCTCTCTTGCAGGCTCAAAGCCTCTCTATTATCTGTTTTCTCCCTCTGAGTGCAATCTACTCTCCTTTCTCAACCAATCAGTCCCATCCAACAACTCGGCTTCTGTTTCTTCATGATGAGAGATCGCATGTGGCCATCGCAGCCCCTCTGGCCCCTCTACTATGCGACCTTTCAGCTTCAACTTCACCCACTGACCTTAAGTTTCAAAGTCAAGGCAGGAAGCTGGCCAGTCTAACTATTTTTCTCTCTAGGACCCTGCTGCTGCTGCTAAGTCACTTCAGTCGTGTCCGACTCTATGTGACCCCATAGACGGCAGCCCACCAGGCTCCCCCATCCCTGGGATTCTCCAGGCCAGAACACTGGAGTGGGTTGCCATTTAGCCAGCCCATATAAGGGCCCTACCCAGCCTTTGGGCCAAGTATCCACTCTAGGAAGTCACTAGTCCATGGGAAGAGGAGTGAAGGAGTCTGTGTCTCACCCATGGGGTTCTCATTCAGCCTCTCTCTACCAATACACCTTGCTCTCTCTTTGGATTTGCTTTCAATACATGCTTTATTTTTCCGTTCTGTACAAGAACCCCAAAATTCAAAGATTCCCAGGTTCTCACTTATGGCTATCTCCACCCTTTAGCCATCACTGGCCTGGAATTCGTACCTTAATTGTGTTTTTGTTTAATTAGCATTTCTCCAACTTTCGGGTCTCTAGTTTCCTTTACTCTTAAAAATTACTGAGGACCCCATGGGTTGAATCTATTGATAGTATCATAATTTTTAAAGATTTTTTTTTGATGTGGAATGTTTTTAAAGGCTTTACTGAAATTGTTACAATACTGCTTCTGTTATTCATGTTTTGGTTTCTTTGGCCCTGAGGCATGTGGGATCTTAGCTCCTCAACCAAGGATCGAACCTGCACCCCCTGCACTGGAAGGTGAAATCTTAACCACTGGACTGCCAGGGAGGTCCCCCATAATAGAAATAAAGTGGAGAAAACTGTAAACTATTAACTCATTAAAATAACAACATTAAATTTGTTACACTGCAACATAAGTAACATTCTTTACAAAAATATCTATATTGTGCAAACAAAAAATTTAAGTGGAAAGTATGGTGTTGTTTTCCATTGTTGCAAATCTCATTAACAGAAGACAGCTGGCTGTTAGTCTGTGCTTTTGCATTCAATCTGCACGCATGTTAGAAAATGAAAATAAAAACGCGAACAGATCATCTCAGTATTATTATGAAAATACTGTTAGCTTTGACCTCACAGACCACAGTGAGGACAATGGGTTCAGTGACTGACCTGACTTTTGGTTTTGATTAACCTTCACTTTAGATTCTGTCAATCTGCCTGGAGAGTTGAGTTATTCCTTTTTGTTTTTCAATTATGAAAAGAGGCTTCGCTGGCTACCAAATGTTGGAACATTCCCTCCACCTAGGAACTGGGAGGGCAAGAGCCTTTTTTCCCTTCCATGAAATGCCTAATGGCCCTAATCTTTTTTTTATCATATGTATTTTGAGAAGTAGGGAGAAGGAATCCTTTAGCTGCAAACCCCCAGCTCTCAACTGTAAGAAACCCTTAGTCATATTTCTAAGAAGACTAACATGTCACATTACTAGGAAGCATTTGAAGCAAGAGAAAAGATAATTGGGGTTTGTATGGCAACAGCAGCTGTTAGTCTCTCTAGATTCAAAATATCACCTACAAAGAAACACAATTGCATTTACAAATTCTTTCAATAAATTCTCCTCCCAATACAGGCTTAGACACAAAGCAGAATTTCAAGGTCTGCGTGCACATAAACGCTACTCTCTCTCTAGGTTTGCCTGGATGCTTGTTTACCTGTTATCACCTTTCTTTACTTCAATAATAAAATGTTCTTGTGCTTTCCCACCTGTAGTCCCCAAACACAGAGTGCAGGTAACCAGATCCAGTTGGTTTTTCAATAGTATCTCTCCCAAGAGGACGGAAGGGAGGGAGCAAGTAAAAGAAAAAAGATACACAAGTTTGAATGTAACCACTTCCAAGGCTGCCTCTGGCAAATTTCAGAATCTTAAAGACAAATGCTCCTGGAAGTTATTCAATGAAAGGGGAACATCCTGCTCAAGGCCAAAATCTGAAGCCAGAACATTGATGTATCACCCAAAGAAAGTCGTTGAAGTATTCAGGGCCCCAATTATTGTTCACAGTGCAAAGAACTGAACACCGTAGACAACATCCACACCCCATAACATCCTGCTGTAATATTAACAGCAAATTACATGAGACCAGTTTACATAAAGTCTAGTTGTTAATGCTTTTTTTTTTTTAATGAAAAAAGAAAAGCTCGAAAATTTTGACCAAGTTGTTCTGGACAAAGAAGTTGCTGCTGAAACTGAAAAACTGCTTATGGCTGATGTCATGAAGTTTAGCCTGATAGCCAAGGCTGCCAACTATGGTTCCTACTTATGAAAGCAGCTGGTGAAAGAGGTTTGGATCTTCAGTTGGTAAGTTTTGGATTTCTTGAAATTTTAGAATTTGTAAGGGTCCTAGAACAATGACTTATTCTTTAGGTAGAGAAACAGAAGTCCAGAGGCACTAAGGGACTTATCCAAGGTCACAGGCGTAATTGATTGCACAACCCAGGCTTGACACTCGGGTCTTTGCTAAATGTTAAATACTAAAAAGTTTAAGTAGCTTTTTCAGGATTGAAATTCACAAATGTTTAGTCCTGAACATTATTCAAACCAATAAATATGCAGATAGCAAGCAATGAGCAAAAGTAGAAAGCAAACATCAGTCTCTGTGAACAATGCTATATGATACATAGGAGAGTTGAGAGTTAACGCTGAGTCACATTACGGGAGAAAACAATTTTTTTCTCCTTTCCTTTCTTTTTGTTGTATCTATAATATGAGAAGACGGAGGTCTGCAATTGTGATCACTGTTCCACAGTATATGTAAATCACACCATCATGCTCTACACCTTAAACTTATGGAGTGACATATGTCAATTTCTCAGTAAAACTGGAAAAAAAGATTATTGGGTTGGCCAAAAAGTTCATTCAAGTTTTTCCATTACATCTTATGGGCAAACCTGAACGACTTTTTGGCCAACCCAATCCACATAACATCAGTTTTACTAAGCAAAAATGGTGCTCACAAGAAACAAACTGGTTTAAAAAGTCTAAGTTTTTAAATATTATCTTTGCAAACAACTGCATGAAAACTAATACTCTTTCAGATAAAAATTATCAAAATGTAAACTCAAGCTCATCTTTTCTTGAAATGAACAGAATTTCTGCTGAAAAAATAACAAGGACCAGCTTTTGAGGCCTTTATATAAATTACCTCATGTAATCCTCACAACCCCATTCAGTTAAGTTCAGTCGCTCAGTCGTGTCCAACTCTTTGCGATTCCGTGAATCGCAGCACGCCAGGCCTCCCTGTCCATCACCAACTCCCGGAGTTCACCCAAACTCATGTCCATCGAGCCAGTGATGCCATCCAGCCATCTCATCCTCTGTCATCCCATTCTCCTCCTGCCTCCAATCCCTCCCAGCATCAGAGTCTTTTCCAATGAGTCAACTCTTCACATGAGGTGGCCACAACCCCATAGGGATGCATTATTCTTCCTAGTCCACAGTGAGTAAATTGAGGCTTATGTGAAGGGAACCAACTCATCCACCATTATTCAGCTAAAAGATGACAGGGCTGCAAGTCAGATGTGGTTCTCTCTGGGACCCAAGCTCATACCTCAGTCACCAGGAGGTCTGGCCCTGGCTATATGAAGGCAGTGAATTAACAATGATTTTCCCCACAAATCCAGAGTGAGCTCCACCTGAAGAAGGCAGGGAAGAGAATAAAACGCCAGCTTCCTCCATATCAGAGAGCTGGTGGGAAACGAGGGCTTCTGTGAGGATCACTAGATTATAAGAACGAAAATGAAAGGAGCAAGGCCATCTGGGTAAAAACATGGAGGAAACCAACCAGTCTGGTTTTGATTCATGTGAAAACTACTGCTGATGTTCCAGTTCCTTCCAGCTCTGGACTGGGTCCTGGAAACGGCCACGGACAGAACACGGCTCCTGCCTGCACGCGGCTGGGCTAAGGGAGGTCAAGAAAACAAGGGAATCAGCACTTACTAAATATGTCCTACATACCAGGCAGGCACTTTTAGGAGCCATATAGGTGTTGTCTCATTTAATACATAATCATATAGCTGAAGCCTGCATGTGAACTAATTATCACATACATGCTGAAGTAGAAATTTGAACCAAATGCTAGGAAGAAGAGCCTTTGGGGACTTCCCTGGTGGGCCAGCAGTGCGGACTCTGAGCTTCCACTGTAGGGTCCGTGCGTTCAATCCCTGGTCAGAGTGCTGAGATCCAGCATGCTGTGGTATGGCCGAAAACCAAACAAACATCAACAACAACAAAACCCAACAAGCTGAGGATGTGTGGCGGGGGGCTTCCCTTGTGGCTGGGAGACCTGGGTTTGATCCCTGGGTTGGGAAGATCCCCTGGAGAAGGGAAAGGCTACCCACTCCAGTATTCTGGCCTGGAGAATTCCATGGACTGTATAGCCCACGGGGTCACAAAGAGTCGGACATGACTGAGTGACTTTCACTTTCACATGTGCTACAAGTTTTTCTTTTTTGTTGTTAAAAACAGCCTTTTAACCTACCCTGGAGGTCATGCAACCTGCTCAGAAGAATATGTCTGGGGCTTTAGGCTAACTCTTAAAGATGAGAGAGGAGTTTCTCAGGGCAGGAGGTCAGCAAAGTGACTCCATGTACACGGGCAAGCAATAAGGCTGAAACCTGGGTAGGAGAGTTGTGATACATGGGGCTGGCGAAGTGGGCAGGAATCAAGGAATTTGGATTTTATTCTTCTGGGAATTATGGAGAGTTTAAACCCAGAGGAGTGGCCTAATTACACTAGAACTTTGGATATCTGATGACAGAGTAGCCAGAGGCTGCAACAAGAGACGGGAGGACCGGTCTGGAGTTTACTTCAAAAGTCCAGGGAAATGCTGCGGGAGACAGAGACCTGCAAAATCCTCTGGGGAAGAGACAAAGGGGGTGTATGGAGGCAGCACTGAGGTAGTCAGGCCAGGGAACTGGCTGCCCTCAGGTTGGAGAGGAAATGCAGATACATTACAGGGCTCCCTAGGTGGCGCTAGTGGTAAAGAACCCGTCTGCCAATGCAGGAGACGTAAGAGACAGGTACGATTCCTGGGTCGGGAAGATCCTCTGCAGGAGGGCATGGCAACCCACTCCAGTATTCTTGCCTGGAGAATCCCATGGACAGAGGAACCTGGCAGGACCATAAACTGTAGGACCCCTACAGTTTGGAGGGGTGGTAACTCTGCTTGCTCCCAATTACCAGTGAAGGCTACATGTTTATAAATGCTCACTTGGTGGAGGAAGAAAATGATCGGTATTAGACCATCAGCTCACTGAAGCAGCAGCCACAGTTGCAGAAAGACTGCTCCCCATATTCGCACAGCTTCTCCAGTTTATGGGGTCTCAAAGAGTCGGCCACAACTGCAGTGACTCCACACATGCGCACGGACAGGCGTATTATGACTCATTTTTGGTTGCGGCTACTTGGGTGCATTTGTTAGTCACTCAGTTGTGCCCGACTCTTTGTGATCCTGTAGACAAATGGCTACTGGATGATGCCATTTACTGAAGGGATATGGGAAAAGAGTATATATTGGAAAAAAGAAAGTATTTCTATTTAGAATATGCTAAATCAGAGGTGGCCTGCAGACCCCTAGGTAGGAATGCCAAATTGGCCCCTGGAGTCTGAGCTCAACTTCAGGAGGACAGAATGGGCTGCAGCCCTGAAAGCTGCAGGTGTGCGATAATTAAGCCATCAGGAGAGAGTAGGCAGCACACGGCCGAACCCTGGGGAGCATCCGTATCTAAGTCTCTGCTAGAGGACGAAGAGCCGGCGAGGAAATCTGCAGAGAACTCAGGGTTTACTAAATTTTAAACAGCCCCCAAATTGCCCAGCCACGCCACCAAACTGCAAGAACCCTTCTGGCTCCTTTCTCTCCCATCCATGACAGACAAGCTCGGGCAGGAAGAACCTGCCGTATGGTTTTCTCCACTCCACTCCCGAGGCCAGGACAGAGGATGAGATGGCTGGATGGCATCACCGACTCGACGGACACGAGTTTCAGCAAACTCCAGGAGGTGGTAAAGGACAGGGAAGCCTGGCGTGCTGCAGTCCATGGGGTTCGCAGAGTCAGACACAACTTAGCGACTGAACAACACCCAGTCCTGGAAACTAGCTGGACCTGAGTGACTGCAACCGCTGGAGAAGCTGTGCGAATATGGGGAGCAGTCTTTCTGCAACTGTGTCTGCTGCTTCAATGAGCTGATGGTCTAATACCGATCATTTTCTTTCTACACCAAGTGAGTATTTATAAACATGTAACCTTCACTGGTAATTGGGAGCAAGCAGAGTTACCACTCCTCCACCTGAAGGAGGTGAAGATGGAGATGAGTGGATTGTGGTGCCTACGTTCAAGGTGCGGTACTGAAGGAGCTAAATAAACAGGGAGGGCCTCTACTCTGGAAACAAAAACCCCTCTGAGTTACCACCACCCTAGGCCAGTAGCATTCAGTCACAGTGGAACAAAGAAACACAAGCCCAGCAGTGAACACCAGCGCCACATCCCAGGGGCCGGGAAAGACCTAATGCTACTTCCCTCTCTGCTAACAGAAGCTTCCAGCTGGTGGGGGGCAGCCTGCTTCTGATCAAACAGTAGGTGTTATAGCACCAGGTGACAGCAGCCAGCCACCGAGGGACTGGAAAAGAACAACGGCTTCCTTCTCACACACTGGCTCTAGTGAGTTCTCAAGCTTTATAGCGAAGGAATAAATGTCATTTGGTGCTTAAAGGGCTATTTTTCACAACACTGGTGCTGTCAAGGTGCCTGGGAGGAAAGCCAAAGGTGATGGACACGGAAATGCCACCTCGGCCCCTCTGGGCTTTGAACTTGGACAACTCAGTGACAGTGATATGAGAACTGTGGTTGGGATCTATAGTCTGTGTAAGAGAGAACTCAAAATAAAAAGCAGCAAAATACTGGGCTACCCCGGTGATCCAGGGATTAAGAATCTGCCTGCCAACTAGGGACGCGGGTTTGATCCCTGGTCTGAGGAGATCCCACGTGCGTGCTGCAGCTACTGAACCTGCAATTCAGAGCCTGCGCTCTGCAACAAGAGCAGCCACCCCAGTGAGAAGCCCGCGCACTGGAACTACAGAGAAGACCGCACGCAGCAATGAAGACCCAGCGCGGCCAAAACTAAACAAACGGCCAAACGTGTGCACGCAGAGAAGACAGTTCTCATACTCTAGACGGACGTGGTTAAAAGATCTGTGATATGAGACTGATTCCCAGCGTTGAAATAAACCATGTAGGGCCACAATTAACTCTCTGAAAATCTTGGCCTATAAAATCCAGATTCCCAAATGAACAGAAAGTGGCAGGATGGCTGGCCACCTCCCCACCCCCGTTCGCTCCATCCGCTGGAGAAAGGGTGACTCTTGGGGCGAGAGAGTTGCTACAACCTCTCCAATCTTTAGTCACCTCTCAGAGCTCCACCTTCTCCTGAGGGTGACAAATGGTAGTAACCTGGATAATAAACTTTTTTTTTTTTTTTGCAGGAAAAAAACCCAGTATTTGACAACCTGTGTTTTAGAAATCACTGGTGAATCACTGTCATGATGCAGCTAAGATGCAAGATGGGACCAGGAAGGAGTGGAAGCATCCTTAGGAGCATGCTGCCATCAGACCCTTCCTCCCCTGGGAACTGGCCTGCTAAATCCACAGGACAGAGGTTCCAACCAAAGCTTACTGGCTCCCATCAACTGAAGATGTTGCTGCGAGTGACAATGATGTCGATAAGGAGCATTTGAGTATTGACGGGGACTTGATGCACACCGGCGCTGTCCCAAGAGCTTTATGTGTTTTGTCAGACAGTCCTCATCAGAACCCTGAAAAATGGATACAATGACTATCCCTACTTCACAGATAAGGAAACTGAGGCACACAGAATAAAGCAACTTGCCTATGGTGACCCAACTTATGGGTGCAGAGCTGAGACCTGACTCCGGCAGTCTGATTGCAGAGCCTGTGCTCTTAGCCTCTGTACTGTCGACCTGATGGACTATGCTAATTCATTCACTCACTCATTAATTCAGTCTATAAATATATGCAGGCACTTCCCTGGTGGTCCAGTGGTTACGAATCCATCTTGCAACACAGGGGACACGGGTTTGACCCCTGGTCGGGGAACTAACGTCCCACATGAGCAACTAAGCCTGTGTGCTACAACTAGAGACTGTGCACGGCAATGAAAGATCCGGGCGCTGCAACTAAGACCCAACACAGCCAAATAAATTAAATAAATATTTTTAAAACATTTTTAAAAATTACATGCAAAGCACTTACAATTCCCAGGCACTGTACTGAGTGTCAGAAATGTAAGAGAGTCAAGCGGACACAGCCGCCACCTCACAGAGCTGATGCTGGACACAGGCAATAATCAGATAATCACACGAATGAGCATAAAACAGAAACTCTGACAATGGCTACAAAGGAGGGGTGCTCAGTGCTACAGACACATACAATCTGGGGACATGGACTATTGGAAGATCGGGGATGACCCCCCCAAGGAAAGGAAAAGTGAACTGAAATCTGGAGGATGAGAAGGTGAAGGGAGGAGGCAAGCACACCCCAGGCAGAGGCTCTGGGAAAGGAGGGAACAGGGTGGACACAAGTACCCGAGAGTGGCGGAAACTCGGGGGAAAGGGCACTGCGGAAAGCGTGGCTACGGACGGCCGGGCCAGAGCCAGCAGACGGGTCATGGGAAGAATTCTGGCTGGGGTGCTAACAGCAAGGGGAAGCCCGAGAGAGGTTGGACAGAGGGTATGTGGAGATAAAATGTGCATTCTGGAAAGATCCTTTTGGCTTCCATAAGGGAAACAGGCTGGAGGAGGCAGAGCACATCTGGGACAACCAATGTGGGGCTCCAAGGAGATGGCGGGGTGGTGATGATGGTGGTGACAGCAGGGAGCTGAGAGGTATTCAGGAGGCAAAAACTCATGAACAATGGGCTGGACAGAGTCAGAGAAGGGGAGAAAAAGAACTCCAAAGAGCCCTGGCTCATGCACAGAGTTTACAGTCGCCTGGGGCTTCCCTGGTGGCTCAGATGGTAAAGCATCTGCCTGCAGTGCAGTTCGGTCCCTGGGTTGGGGAGATCCCCTGGAGAAGGAAAAGGCTCCCTGCTCTAGGATTTCTAACTGGAGAATTCCACGGACACAGAAGCCTCACAGGCTTCATGGGGTCCATGGGGTCGCAAAGAGTTGGACACGACTGAGCAACGCACACATAGTCACTTAAATAGGGGACACTGGAAACTCCAGGTGTGTGTGGAATAAAAGGAGTCCGATTTTGTTTTTGTTTTTTTTTTTTAAATAAGTCTACTGAAATCCTTTAATTTTTAAAGAAAAAAAATTGGGGGGGGGGACCATGCCACACAGTCTGTGGGATCTTACTTCTCCAGCCAGGAAGGGAACCCACGGCCCTGGAGCGGAAGGACAGCGTCTTAACACTGGACTGCCAGGGAAGTCCCAGGAGTCTGATTTTAGACCTGGTGAGTCTGAGGCTCCTCTGAGATATTCGACAGAAAATACTACGAAGGAAGTTGGAATTTCAGAAAAGAATGTCTGCATAGAGGTTAAAAGTTGGACTATATGATCACACGGGCAGCAAGTGAGGCCCTGGCATGGGCAAGGCTGCCCAGAGAAGCAGGGGTCTGAGAGGGCAAACGCTGAGAAACCCCAGCACTGAACCAAAGCGGTCCTGAGCTCAGGAGCAGAGGAGAAAACAGCGAACAGGGGGAGAATCCGCAGGGATCTGTATTGTGGATAGACACAAAGAGTATTTCAGGAAGAAACAGGAGAGCAAAATGCTGCTGGGAGGTCAAACACAATGAGGACGCAAACTCGTCCGTCAGGCAGACGCACATGGAGACCTTTTGTAGCCACAGCCAGAGCTGTTTGGATTGACTGATGAGACCGGAGGCCAGACTGCCGTGCTTTCAGGCAAGAGGGGTAGGGAGGAAATGCAGGAGACTACAGACCAGTCTGTGGAGATGTTTGATAATAAGGAGAGACGAGAGAGAGAGAGAGAGAGAGAGAGAGAGAGAGAGAGAGAGAGAGAGAGAGAGAGAGAGAGAGAGAGAGAGAGAGAGGGAGAGAGAGAGGGAGAGAGAGAGAGAGGGAGCGCGCGAGCGAGCGAGCGAGCGAGCATTTGTGAACAGGGAAGTGAGTTGTTCTTAAAAAACAAACTTTGTTTTTAATAACAAGAAAGTTGAGTTTAAAAGCTAATGGGTAGGGTGGGGGGTGGGGTTCGTCCCTGGTGACTCAGTGGTAAAGAATCCTCCTGCCAATGCAGAAGACGTGAGTTTGATCCCTGGTCCAGGAAGATCCCACATCCCTGGGGACAGTGAATCCCAGGCACCACAGCCACTAGAGCCCGAGTGCCAAGAGTCGTGCTCCACAACAAGAGAAGCCACTGTTGTGAAAAGCCCGAGCACAGCAATTAGAGAGAAGCCCCCGCTTGCTGCAACCGGAAGAAGGCCGAGTGCAGCAACAGGGACCCAGCATAGCCGTAAATAAATGAAAATAAAATTTTTAAAAAGCTAGCGGGAAGGATCCAGGCATAGGGAGAGATTATTATGGAATAAGACAAAGGGAAAGTAACTGGAACATAATGTGCTCATCAGTTCCTAGCTAGTTCCTTTCTGAACCACAGATACGCTGTTTGATGTGGCCAAGATACGATGATCACCTTCTAAAATAGGAATTCCCGGGTGGTCCAGTGGCTAAGACTGCATGCTTCCAATGCAGGAGGCCCGGGCTGGATCCCCGGTCAGGGAATTAGACCCCACATGTCACAACTAAGAGTCCACAAGGCACAACTAAGACCCGGCACAGCCAAATAAATATTTATTTTTTTTAAGTCATAATTTTTAAGTCATTTCTAAAAAACATAAAATAGTAATATGGATATGGAGAGTTTCCTGGTGGTCCAGTGGTGCTGTGGCTCAGGTTCAGTCAGAGAAGATCCTACAAGCTGAGCAGCACAGCTAAAAAAAGGTTCTAAAAGAAATAAAATAGTGATACAATAAGGCCACCTTTTGCGGCAGATATCTCCTGTGGGGAGCATATAAATGATTTCAACCTGCTACACACTCTACTGGGTCTTCTCAGCACCTGATTTAAAATGCAGGGCAATCTGGGTGCTCCTACGGGTATTCATGCTACAGAATTGGTGTAAAAGTGGGATTGAGGGGACCTTCAAAAATTCATAATTGTAATGGAGGTGCCATGAAAAAATCTGGGGCCAAAGAGTGCTCTTGGAATATGCATTCAGTACAACTTGACCAAGCTTTTAAGAAAACATTCAGATACTGAACAAAAGAGAACTGAACTACCTATACAACGACATAATAGGAAGAGACAGGCTTGCTTTTAAGAGATTCCAAGGTTTGTGACCCAAACAAACACTCCTATCATCAGAGTTTTCTTTGACAAAACCACCTTCAGTGAATTATACTGTATGAATAAATAGTAAGCAACTAACATGTCAGAACTCGAGGACTCTTGTTCTGCTAAGTAGGAAGAGTTAGATATACACACATATGTATGTGTATTTAATGATGATATTTAAATATTTATACATATTTAAGTTTATAATAACTTACTAGCACAAATTCAGAAGAGAATGGCTACCTCGTTGTTTAGGGGCTAAGTCTTGCGACTCCTTTGTGAACTCATGGACTGTAGCCCACCAGGCTCCTCTGTCCATGGGATTTCCCAGCAAGAATATTGCAGTGGGTTGCCACTGCCTTCTCCAGGGGATCTTCCAGACCCAGGAACTGAACCCAAGTCTCCTGAATTAGTAGGCGGATTCTTTACCAGTGAGCCACTAGGGAAGCCTGAATGGCCACTTAACAGTCTATAAAAGGAACTCCTCACACCAGAAAGTCCAAGGTCATAGAATGATGAAAAAACTCAGAAAAGATGGTCTTTTGTGGTAGAAACCATGGGAGAAGGAGGGAATCATAGGCTAAGCTAGTGTAATCGTAAGCTATGTGAGAGTTTCAAAGGAAACCGGGAGATTACAGATCTCCCTGTCTCTGAACACAGGACCTCTTGAAACTTTCTTCAAACCTAGCCTCCACTGAGCTCATGAGCAGGATACTACTCATGCGTGGTGTGCACGGTGTCATACCAGCAATCCTGTGCATGCGTGTTAAGTCATGTCTGATTCGTTGTGACCATATGGCCTACAGTCTGCCAGGCTCCTCTGTCCATGGGATTCTCCAGGCAAGAATACTGGAGTGGGTTGCCATGCCCTCCTCCAGGGCATCTTCACAACCCAGGGATCGAACCCAGGTCTCTTATGTCTCCTGCATTGGCAGATGGGTTCGTTACCACTAGCAACACCTGGGAAGTTCTTAGAAGGCAGCGAAATTCCAGAAGTGACATCAATTCTTCTGTAAGTACAAACCCTGAAATGCGCCATGATGGTTGATAGGCTGGAGCCAGCTGGCTGTAGCACTGTGGTGTCTGAGCTGATCCAGGTGAAGGTTTTCTGATGACTTTCCCACCAGAAGGAGTGGCCTGACTGTACACTAAGTTTGGGTACAGCTGAAGGGCTTTACACATGGGTTACTCGTCATCACCGCAGAACGTGACCTCACCCTTTGGGTTCAGCCCCTGCAGGCTTATTATAACCTGTAGTGATAAACAACTCATCCATGACACCTTGTTACATTAAACACTCAAATTCTTTAAAAAGAATTATTTTAGCAATGACTAAATTCATGGAAAAATACAAGCTTCCAATTCATTGGTGATCATCCCGGGGCAATTCGCTGCAATCATGCTGTCCTAGTTGTGTGAAGAAATTGGTTTGGTACGGTTAGAAGAAAATTTGTCTGGGGGTTGAGAAGGTCCTAGCTCGGTCACCACCACCTTGACATGTGACCAATATATATCACTTAATCTAGGGGAAGAGCTTCCCTGGTGGCTCAGTGGTGAAGAATCTGCCTGCCAACGTAGAAGACTAAGAGACCCGGGTTTGATCCCTGTGTCGGGAAGATCCCCTGCAGCAGGAAATGGCAACCTGCTCCAGTATTCTTGCCTGGAAAATCCCATAGACAGAGGAGCCTGGTGAGGCTACAGTTCATGGGGTCACAAAGAGTCAGACAGAACTTAGCAACTAAACAACTACAATAATCTAGGGGAAGGTGGCATTAGATAGAAGTATTAAGGTCCCTTTCAATGTAATCTTTTCTGTCCCCCACAGGGATTCTGAACTGTCCTCTTTTAATATCTTTCAGTTCAGTCACTCAGTCATGTCCGGCTCTTTGTGACTCCAAGAAATGCAGCATGCCAGGCTTCCTTGTCCATCACCAACTCCCAGAGTTTACTCAAACTCATGTCCATTGCGTCAGTGATGCCATCCAGCCATCTCATCCTCTGTCGTCCCCTTCTCCTCCCGCCTTCAATCTTTCCCAGCATCAGGGTTTTTTCCAATGAGTCAGTTCTTCACATCAGGTGGCCAAAGTATTGGAGCTTCAGCATCAGTCCTTCCAATGAATATTCAGGACTGACTTCCTTTAGGATTGACTGGTTTGATCTTCTTGCAGTCCAAGGGAGTCTGAAGAGTCTTCTCCAATACCACAGTTCAAAGCATCAATTCTTCAGTCCTCAGCTTTCTTTAGACTCTAACTTTCACATCCATACATGACTACTGGAAAAACCATTGTCTTGACTAGACAGACCTTTGTTGGCAAAGTAATGTCTCTGCTTTTTAATATGCTGTCTAGGTTGGTCATAGCTTTTCTTCCAAGGAGGAAGTGTATTTTAATTTCATGGCTGCAATCATCATCGGCAGTGATTTTGGAGCCCCCCAAAATAAAGTCAGCCACTGTTTCCACTGTTTCCCCATCTATTTGCCATGAAGTGATGGGACTGGATGCCATGATCTTAGTTTTCTGAATGTTGAGTTTTAAGCCAACTTTTTCACTCTCCTCTTTCACTTTCATCAAGAGGCTCTTTAGTTCTTTTTCACTTTCTGCCATAAGGGTGGTATCCTCTGCATGTATGCAATTATTGATATTTTTCCTGGCAATCTTGATTCCAGCTTGTGCTTCATCCAGGCTGGCATTTCTCATGATGTACTCTGCATATAAGTTCAATAAGCCTTGATGTACTCCTTTCCCAATTTGGAATCAGTCCATTGTTCCATGTTCGGTTCTATCTATTGCTTCTTGACCTGCATACAGATTTCTCAGGAGGCAGGTAAAGTGGTCTGGTATTCCCATCTCTTTAAGAATTTTCCTTGGTTTGTTGTGATCCACACAGTCAAAGCCTTTGCTGTAGTCAATAAAGCAGAAGTAGATGTTTTTCTGGAACTCTCTTGCTTTTTGATGATCCAACGAATGTTGGCAATTTGATCTCTGGTTCCTCTGCCTTTTCTAAATCCAGCTTGAACATTAATATCTTTAGATACCTCCAAAGGCATCATTTTTCACATTCACAAAATTGCTTCCTAAGCAACTGTCAGGACACAGTAAATAACATTAGGACATCACAGTGTTAGGACACTGTAAATAACATTATCGCTAGGTATACTGAGTTGAATACTGTCCTCTCAAAATCCATATCCACCTGGAACCTCAGAATATGACATTATTTGGAACTAAGGTCTCTGCAGATATAATTAGTTAAAAGGAGATAATACTGGATGAGGGTGAGCCCTCCATCCAGTGACTTATAAGAAGGTCATGTGAAGACACAGAGATTAAGGCAATGTGCAGATGTGGGCAGGGCGACTTCCCTGGCGGTCCAGTGGTTAAGATTCTGAGCTCCCAATGCAGGGGGCAAGGGGCTGACCCCTGGTAAAGGAACTAAGATCCCACATCCTGCACTGTATGACCAAAACATAAAAAATAATAATTTTAAAAAATAACTCTTAATTAAAAAAATTAAAAAGATGTGGGCAGGGACTGGAGTGACCCATCTACCAGGCAAGGAACTCCAAGGATTCCAGCAGTCCCACAAACTTTCAGGAACACATAATATTTCTATTTAGGTTTTTTAGTTGTTTGCTTCATGTATCTATCTTACTAATTTCAGGAAGCAGAGTATGGACATCAAATTCTTCTATACGCTTAAACCTGTCATTTAAACATAAGGTGCACTCATTGCGTCAACTGTTGAGAGTAATTTTATCCTCGTTAAGTGCCCAACTTTGGCTGTAGCATCCTGAGTGGCAGGAACTGCAATGCCTTCCCTCTTTCCTTCAACAGACCTTTCACAAAGTTTCCATGCCCAGGAAACAACACGGAAACACGTGGCCTCTGCCTTCAGGCAGACGACAGTCAGGTGAAGGAAACAGACCCGTAACCAAATGAGGCAACAGGCAGGATGGAAAGCCTTGAACAGAGGCAGGAGGGGCTCCTGACCAGCAGTGTGGGGTGGGGACAAAGCCCAGGCTCCAAGGCTCAGAGTTCCTAGCTCCACTAGGAGGTATTTCCTGGCTATGTGAGCCGGGGAAGCACGTGAACTCTCTAGGCCTTAGTCTCATCCGAAAAATGTGAGTAACATCACCCACATCATAGAATTACTTTGAAGCTGTAATGAGGGAATATATGTCAAGCAGAGTGCCTGATGGGGCTTCTCCAGCGGCTCAGCAGGTGAACAGTCTGCCTGCTATGCAGGCAGTGAGGTTCAATTCCCGGGTTGGAAAGATCCCCTGAAGGAGGAAATGGTAATCCACTCCAGAATTTTAGCCTGGAAAATCCCACAGACAGAGGAGGCTGGCGGGTTACAGTCCAAAGGGTCTCAAAGAGTCAGACACGACTGAACACGTGCATGCGAGGGCCTGGTACACAGGAATGCTCAATAAAGGTTTATTCTCTTTCCTTTTTCATTCCCTTGGATAAATGATACGAACTCGAAGACTATAATAACCACTAGAACTACCAAAACGGTAGCATCAAATCCATATATGGTCAATATCATTTATTTTTATACAATAACCCTTATTCTGAATGCTCACCACTATACAGAGCAATCCTTTCCTCTGATCACAATCAAACTTCCTGTAACACATACATGAAATTCATCTTCAAAGAACAGAGATTTTATAAACTTGGGGCCTTGTTCAAAAACTTTCCAGTGACTATCTATTTATCTTGGCAAGATTTTAATAAAACTTTTGGCTCCCTATCAGTTTTGTTTTGTTTTTGTTTTTAAGTTTTTTCTGTTGTTGGTTTATTTATTTATTTGGCTGCACTGGGTCTTCCTTGCTGGGCATAGCCTTTCTCTAATTGCAGTACTCCGTCTTCTCATTGTGGTGGCCTCTCTTGGTTTAGAGCACAGACTCAAGGGTGCACAGGCTTAGCTGCCCTGAGGCATGTGGCATCTTCCCAGATCAGGAATCGAACCCATTTCCCCGGCATTGGCAGGCAGATTCCTAACCACTGGACGACCATGGAACTCCCTCCCTAACAGTTTGGATGAAGAAGGAAAAATATAAAGATGACGTGAGTTTCACCCACCCACCCCACCCCATGCCATTCACTGTGCCTAAAACACCTTTTCCTTCCTGTCTCTATCAGTCTCCATGGCGCTGTCCCAGACCGCTCTCCACTACTTTCTTCTGACCCCACCGGCCACCACCGTCACGTTTACCAGTATAGTGCTACTCCTGCTGTAGTTTTTTTTACTTTGTGTTATTAATATTTATTTCATAACTTCACTTTTCATTCTGCCCCAAGCCAAACAAGCTCTTTGACATCAGGAGCCACATGTTAGAGCTGAGCAGAACGGTTTGCACACAGCTGATATTTACATATTTGTTGGCTGACTAGAATACACAAGGCATTATGACAGAAAAAAATTTTAAGTCCTACTTCATCAGGAATAGCAGTTAGCACAATCTGACTGACTTCTTTCAACATTAAAACAGAAGGCGTTTCTGAAAACTCAAATGCAGGATGAATTAAATTATTGGCAGAACTTCTTCCCCTGTAGAAGTTAGTTCCATTGTGAAAATCATTCTGAATAGCAAGAGAACTGTTCAAATAAACTATCTCAGAATTTAAGCAGGTACTTATTACAACCAATATATATTGTAATATATTACAACCAATAATATATTATAATTAATATATCTATTAATATATACTATATATACTTAGTCAACAACTTACTTAACAAATTATTCACTGAGTCCCTAATTTGTACTACAAAGAACCATACGAGCTAAGATCCAATGGGAGAGGAGATGGATTAAAGACTGGCCAGTTCCTTAGTGAACACTTTAATGGAAGAGACAGACTTGAAAACTTTTCACAAAACAGTTTAAATAAGCAGTATGATATAACTAACCTACCGAGTATTGTGTGTGATAAATTTTAATTGGGAGGCCTCAGGAACCACTAGTCCAAGAAAAAAGGAAAAAAAGAAAGAGAGAAAAGATGACATTTGAACAAGACCTTGAGAGAGAGAGAACTGGGACTGTAGACCCAGACGGCGGAAGGAGGCTCTGGGCTACACGGCCAGAAAGAACAAAAGCTATGGACGTGAAAATAAACCCACCTTCAGTTTTGCTTCTCTCAGTAGGTGACCTAACTTGCTACTTCACGAGAAAAATAAAAGGTCATTTCTCTCTTATATCGCAAAACAGCCTCTGTCTTTCCCTAGCTTAAAAATTAAGTCTCCCCACTCTTTCCCAAACCTGAATTCTCCACGTTGTTCTGGGCCCCCTAGGTGCTCGTCTGCTACACATCTTGCTCTGGCACTCACCTTCTCTCTTACCCTCTCCTTCTGTGGCCAAACTTTTGAAAGAATGGTCTCTCTTCTTGTTACCTCTATTTCATTTTTTTTTTTAATTTTATTTATTTATTTGGCTGCTCTGGGTCTTAGTTGTAGCATGTGGGATCTAGCTCCCCGACCAGGGATCGAACCTGGGCCCCCTGCACTGGGAGCTCAGAGTCTTAGCCACTGGACCACCAGGGACATCCCTATTTCGTTTTTTTAAAGATTGTGTTTAGTTTTGGCTGTGCTCCGTCCGTGCTGTTGCTCAGGCTTTTCTCTGGCTGCGGCGAGTGGGAGCTACTCTCCAGACGCGCCATGTGGGCTCCTCACCACGGCGGGCTCCTCACCACGGCGGCCTCCTCACCACGGCGGCCTCCTTACCACGGCGGCCTCTCTTGCTGTGGAGCGCAGGCTCTAGGGCAGGGGGCTTCAGTGGCTGTGGCCCCCTGGCTCTAGAGCGCGGGCTCAATAGTTGTGGCTCAGAGGCTTAGCTGCCCCACAGCATGTGGGATTTTCCCGGATCAGTGATCAAACCCGCGTCTCCTCCTATATTAGCAGGCAGATTCTTTACCACTGAGCCACCAGGGAAGCCCTCTACTTCATTTTTAAATACACAGCTCAGTTGCACAAGGTTAACTGCCTCCTCAATCTCTTATATGCAGCAAAATAAAGTAAAATAACGATTTACTTTCTGTGTTTTAAAGTTAAGTGAACCACTAGTATTTCTTCTAAAATATATTTGGTATATTTAGGATACAGAGAATTTATGGTCTCTGAAAAGAATTTCTCATGTCCAGCAAGTAAACTATTCAATAGGTGAGATTCTGTAAGCATTTTTAGTAAAGAACCTTGTATTGTAGTGATCAATGAGAATTCTGAACGTTAAACACCCTGGTCTCTCGCTATATTGTTCCCTAATACAGAACTCTTTACAATTCTTCACATGAAAACAGGCAGGGTATACAGTTCATCTTCTTCAGCAATATACAAGAGAGAATTTTAAGGAAATTATTTCATTCAAGCCGGAGTCTTAATCTTTTTTAGAAGACTGAGTAAGATGAGATTTGGTATCTTGACACCAGGCTGACACACCTAGAGAACCATTTTAGTCCAGTTCCTCACTATGATCCAGTTTTCTGGCAATTTCATTTATAAAGGAATAATGATACAATAAATAGCCAGAACTCTCCAGAACTTACTTTGCTCACCTGTCTTGCCTTCAAAGCCAAATTTATCAGCACCCACCAATCCCCAAGACTGATTTCCCAAAATGCAGAGAATCTCTTCTACACTATACACACAGAGAAGGCTTTTCACAGAGAGTGAGTGTCACACAGACTACTGCATGAATTGCTGGCAATACATGGATCTCAGCTCATCTTTTCAGATTTCCTCTTGTGATGAAACCTCAGCTCGCTGAACAATCCAATTATCTCTCCTTGCCTTTTAAAAGTAAATTTATACTGCACACACCACACTTGTTAAAAATGGCTCTCCTTAAAAAAGACAACAGTCTGTATCATGACCTTCAATTCCAACCTAAGGAACAGGGTTTACAGACCTCCCAAATGCATTAGATCTTATAGGACTTCTGTAAATATTTGGCAAAGGACTGATTGTTATATGTAACAATATCATTAAAATATTGTTAAATTTACATAACAACCACCCAACAAATGTTTTCACTAAAGATCAAATAGCAAATGTCAGGCTCGCCTCTCCAGACCCCGAAGTGGGGCTGGGTCAAGACCAGAAAGGAAGACCCACATTCCATGTATCTAAATTTGTTAAAATTTTAAGTCAATTTAAACTATTAGATATGGCCTCTTCCTCCAATCTAGACAAACATACCTTCAGCCACTTGGAGGCACAGGTATAAAGTCAGAGTTTTTAGGCCCTCTGAAGTTCCCTGTCACAGTGTGGCGACAGGAGAGAGCCACCTTGCCCACCCATGCGGGCATCCTACCCACCTCAAACTACTGCCCCTGAACCACCCTTCAGGCTAAGGGCACACAGTTTTATCCTCCTCAGGACAGATCCAGGGAAAAGGCCCATGGAGGCCCTAGAAGCAGGCCCTAAGCTCTTTGGGGGCAGGAAGTTTCCAGAGTTAAGTACCCAGAGCATGGGCGTGAGTGGAGTGAGGGCTGAGGCTGCACACAACCTCTGGCCCCTCAGATCCTTCATCCTGTGCGGAGGCGTGCCAGAGAGGGGTCCTCTAACTCCCAGGTCCCAGAGCAGGGCCTCTCTTGCCCACGAGTAAAGACAATACTGGAGAATTTACCAGATTGGCCATCTTACTAGTTAATATACTAGTTGAAAATAAATATGTAAAACGATGATTAAGTCGTAAAACCTGAAATTCCAATCTCTGATCACTTCAGTTCCCTCAAGATCTCTAACCAATGGGTCTAATGTTTATCTGGATCTACTCAACAGACTAAATCTAGGTCCTGTGCTTTCTTAACAAATTTGTACAAATGGATAGAATTCTATTCACATGTTCGAGGGCGGTAAAAAAGACCTCAAGGAGCAGGAGGAAGAAGGAGGTCAACATCAAGCATCAAAGTTGAGATCAGACACCCAGGTCTAGGAGAGCGTTTTCCTCGTGTCCCGTCACTTACGTGGAGCCACGTATGGCGCCATGCTTAACCATCTCATCAAAGCCACCAGTATCACAGCTTGCTCTTGCCAACCCCCAGAACCAGGCAGTTCACCCCATGGCCTTGGAATGCCCCTACTCTAACCACCATGAAGGTGGACATGTGTATCAAGCCGAATCTCATTGGCATGTGACACTGATGACACCTCTCCCTGCACCTTACCAGTATTTGCTGCAGTGCAATTTCCACTTAACTTGGCAAGAAAATTAATTTGCTAATTTGAAAAAAAGAAAAAACACTAATAAATAATTTTCATCACAATACACATATACATACTCCACAGGAGGGGGAAGTATTTCAACTGGAAATCTTATTTATGGGTACTTACTGAGATTGTACCATTGTCTAGACCTATGGACAGTCTTCTTGTTTCCGGGTTAAAAGACATGCATGAACATGGAGCTGAAAGAAATGAACATGTTGATGAAATTAACAAAACGATGATGCTCGTGGATTCAGGAGTGACTGACTAGCTCAAAGTGTGCGGCTACTTTTCTCCCCCCACTATTTCCCGACAAACAGTTCATGGAACTCCCGCTCACAGAAAATAAAAACAGTAATTTGACAACCAACCCCGAGTTTTTCAGTTATCCTTTTAATGACTGTAACAAGTAAGACACAAACTGGACAGGTTCCAGGCAGTGTGGTCTTGCCTGTTCTGTCAATACTAGTCTAAATTTGCTCGAGTAGATTAACAACATTGTGCTGGGTAAGCCTTCTGTCACCAGTCTCTCTCTTCCATGAAAACCCCATCTTTAATGGAAATAATCCATTTTTGCTGAACTAAGGACACAAAAGAAAGACCTTATTTCCGGCCCCCTCCTTGCCCTGCACACAAAAGAACAGAAATCTATTTTTTTTAATTCAGAACTGATTGGTGGCATGTGGACTAACAGAAATCTTTTACTGCCAGCACTCAAAGCAGATGCAAGAGGCTGCCGATTCAGAAAAGGCTCGAAGGCTTTGTCTCAAGCCTCCAAGCAGCTCAACACAGGGACAGGCTCCAGAGAAAAGAAGTCGGATGGGTCAGTTCACCCAGACCTGGACAGGGCCTCCCTGCCGGGCAGGACTGACCCCCTCGCTACCACCACGCTTGAGTGAAGGGAGCAGGCTTGGAAATCCCAAACTGCCAGGTCAGTTTCCAGTTCCCAGCCTCTTTCTCTATGCTTACTGGTAAGAATGGGGGCCTTTTGACAACTTTATTTCATATCGAAATGGTGTTCTACAAAGCTCAACATAACTTATACTCATTTTTCTCTTCTTTTCTTTCTTTATTTTGGCTATACCACATGGCATATGGGATCTTAGTCCTCGAATCAGGGACCAAACCCGCTTCCCCTCCACTGGAAGCTAAGAGTCTTAACCACTGGGCTGCCACAGAAGTCCTCAACATAATTTTTCGCAGTAGCCCTACAGGTCTTGAATTATCCATCATCAAAATCATAATCAACATCAAATATTTTTATTCATATTTTTAAGTTATGATTAGATGTCTTAACCAAGGTCACACAGGGTAAAAAAAAGCTGAAGGAGGTTCAAAGGCAGATTTCAAACACACAGTCCTATTTTCAAATACTTTTAAACTATTAAAAAAACAAAAACACTTCAAGTTCTACTAACAGAACCACTTCATAAACACTTGGTAACATCTTTTTGATTCTCTATACAAGGGCCATGACCACCAACAACAAAATGCTCTGAACTGCAAAAACTACTTACGTTTTTCTAATTTTGAGACATGATATATTTAATAAATGGAAATATATACCCCCCCCACCAAACTTTCACCAATATAGCAGAATATCTTCTTTTTGTTTAGCCACAAATTTAAACCAGATTCCCAAAAGAACACTGCTGGGAAAAAAGCAATCAAACAATATTTAACATACTGCCCTAAGAAAGCCAGTCTTACTCATCTTTGGCCCATAAACTCTGTTACCGAAATCTCTACACACACGCTAAGATGCCAGGTCTCATAATCCCGTAACATGTGTGCAGGATTAAAATTTAATGATTCCATGGAAAACTATCATGTTAGCTGAAAAAAGCAAAAGAAAAAACTATACTGATTATAGTACTACATAAAGGACACATACATAAAAATACACATGGAAAAACTCAACACAGTTCTTATGTTTGAGTGACATAAGTATTTCTATAACATGGTCTTTGCTTATTATTTTGCTATTCTTGTTAAAATTTTTACATATCTAACAATTTATTATGATATAAGTATGCGTATATGAAGCAAAATTGGACTGTAGTCCAAGTGGCTACTACATAATAAAGAAAAATCTCATCACTCAGCTGCCTCCCTGACCATATAAAAGTATTTCCTATGTGATTTACTCAAAACTTCCTATCTGGCTATGTAATAATTAGAAAACCCACTGATCTCCGATTGTGATTTAAAAGACTGTTTTTTTCTCAATACTGCACAAGCTACCCTTAAATCAACACTGCTATTTTGTTATTCCTTATTTTACCCCCATTTACTAATTTTTTGTCATACTTCAACAAAAATTTAGAATGCTTACTATGTTCAAGACATTTGATGCAATGATATATAAGATATTATACCTGTCATCAAGGAATTGATAGATTACAACACCAACTATATATAGGAGCCACAATATAAAACTTGTCCCCAACGTCACCTCCTTGGTTCACATCACTTCATACGGATAGTAAGAAATGCCTTCAGAATGCAAAAGGAAAAAAACCTTTCCTAAATAAGTAAAAGAAGCTTTAACAGAAGTTCTGTTGTTGCAGAACCCATATGATAGAACTCATGTGGCCTTAGACAGGGGTTTGACAGAGACTGAGATATTACCTCCCAGGTGCTCCCCCCAAAGTGTAAACATTCTTTCAAAGAGGCATTATGGCAAAACACCAAAAAAAAAAAAAAACCCTACAAAAAATCGTGTGTGTGTGTGAAGACTTTCAATAAGTAAGTCTTATGATGCTTTTCAAACCACTTCCTCACTATAACATTCCCATAGGAAGAGGCCCTGGGTTGGTTACCCATAGGCGATGCAGGGCCAAGGAGGAAAGAAGTGGATTGAAAGAAATATTGGGACTTTCCTGGTGGTCCAGTGATTCAGAATCTGACTTCCAATGTAGGGTCCATTCTTGATTGAAAAACTAGGATCCTACACGCCAAAGGGCAACTAAGCCCATTCCCCACAACGAGAGAAGCCCAGAAGAGGCAACAAAGACCCAGAGCAACCAAAATTTTAAAAAAACAATAAAAACCACCTTACTTAAAAAACAAAAAGAAATATCGATGCCCACATTTGATGTTATAGTGTCTTTCCATTTCAGGGTTGAAGGAGTAGATAAATTGACTCAGAGATCCTTCTAACTTCAACTCACCAGAAATTAATTGAAAAAGCAACCTCTGAAAGTCTAGTGCTATGGTCCATATGCAGTAAGCTCCTATTCATCCATGCAAAAAAATATCAAAGGGCAACACTGTCTGAGGAAGCATACTAAGACACAGTAAAGTCATAATTATGACCACATGGTCGAGGGAATCCTGCAGAAGGAAGCATTAGGGAAGAAACAAACAAAATATGATTTAGACCCAATGTTTGTAGCCAGGTTGCAAAAACACAATATTTCACAAAGAAGAATTCAGCTGTAACAACTAATAATTCACCAGTCAATGAAGAAATAATTGGGTCTTTCTGATGGCTGAAAGTTCAGGTCAGAGATGAACTTGGTTGAGAGACTGTTCTATTCGCCCACCTTAAACATGTATTCTCCAATAGTCAAGCAAAGTGGCTGGCTGAAATACATTTTATCTAGAAATAAGGGAAGGAGCTTCCACCACCAGTGGTAAAGAATCCACCTGCTAGCGCAAGAGACGCAGTTTCGATCCCTGATCCAGGAGGGTCCCACATGCCAGTGTCAACTAAGCCCGTGTGCCACAGCTATGGTGCCTGTGCCCCAGAGCCCAGGAGCTGCAACTAGTGAGCCTGCACGCCACAACTACTGAAGCTGGAGCAACCCAGAGCCTGTGATGTGCAGCAAGAGAAGCCCACTGCAACGAGGGGTTTGAGTACCACAGCCAGAGAGCAGCCCCCACTCCCCCAAACCGGAGAAAAGCCGGAGCAGCAGTGGAGACCCAGCACAGCCAAAAACAGATCAGTAAATAAAATTACTTTTTTTTTTTAATGAAGAAACAAGAGAAGTCTCATTTTCCAAGTTGTCTGATCAAGACTGGCCATCTCCCTGCTTAGTCTCAGACTGACGACACTCAAAAGAAGGATATTTGGCAAAATTTTAGGAAGCAAGACCATGAAAGGTACAAATATGATAGGAAAGAAATTTGTAGAGGTCTGTGGGTAATGGGAAATAATACTCTCTCATATTAGTGTCAGGACTTGGTGGACTGTCAAAATCTTATCTTTGAACACTTTTGCAATACTGAATGTTTTTTAAAAATGAAATCTGGTAGTTTAAGGCAGGGGTTCAGCTTAAAGTTCAGGGAGAATGAAAAGAGAACCCCTAGTCTGGATGATTATATTAATGCCCATATAATTTGAAGGGGGAAAAGCTCAGGATATGAGCCGGTATGGTGCTAGCGGTAAAGAATCCGCCTCCCAATGTGGGAGATGCAAAAGATGCTGGTTCGATCCCTGGGTCGGGAAGATCCCCTGGAGAAGGAAACGGCAATCCACTCCAGCATTCTTCCCTGGAAAATCCCATGAACAGAGATTTTCCATAGGTAAAATACTGACTGATAGCCTGGTGGGATACAGTCCCATGGAGATCACAAAGAGTTGGACATGACTGAACAGCTGACCACGCATTGGCCCTAAGCAAAGGGAACACAAGAAACCAACAACTTCAAGGGACCAATAGTTAAATGGATTAGAGAGAAACTGGCTAATTGAATTTCTAACTTATCCCATGGACGATCTAAGAAGAAATATTGTTCTTGCTTTCTAAAAAAACATAAGTTGAGAGGAGGCATTCTCAAAATACTTCTATTTGGGGGAAAGTTTACCCATTTCTAGCATTTAAACCTATAATTCTTTCATTTTACGACTAATTTATTTCCTGTCCTTTGCTGATCATTTGAACTTTACTCAAATAAACACAAGTTCCAATGAAGGTTGAACTGTGGATTTCAATCACTCTGACAGCTTTACTATGCTAAAGGCATTATTTGGCAGGAGACACTAATCTTCATGGGATGTGCTGAATGGATGTGGGAACTTTAAATAAGCAACAGTACTCTGTGAATAAAACTTCAGGTATTTAAAGGCATCCTGGTGAAGTTAAATGTCAGGATCCTTTGGCAGAAACCAAAACAATACTGTAAAGCAATTATTCTTCAATTAAAAATAAAGTAAAAAACAAACAAACAAAATGTCAGGATTCTATAATAAGAGGGCCTTGACTAGCGAGGCATACAAAGAGAACCCCACCACCATAAAGCAAAGATTTAATTAATTCCCGGACACTAATCCATTCAGCTGTGCGTCACAAAATAATATTTATAGTATATAAATATATACTTTTTTATAGTATTTGGCCCATGTTTTACCTTACTAAGAACACTTATATTTAGGACCTCAATTGCCTAGCATGAAAAAGAATTTTTCTTTTAAATCAAATATTTTATGAACTCAATTAAAATTAACACTTGGTTTTGTTTTAATTTAGTCTAAGTAACATCAGTAAAATGACGGTGAATGGGCAGTGGTCCCTTTTTCTCCCAGACAAGTTTTAAGTGACAGTAAAGTCATCTGACTATAGGAAGCTTTAAATTACTCTGTCAGATGAAAATCAGAGTATGCTAAATAAATGTTATAATCGTTCAGATTAATTAATATCTGTTATCTTTAGCTTGGATCATTTGTTCTCCTTCAATTCTGTAAAATATCAAACTTCCTTGGGTACTTTTTCTTCTGAGTAAACAGAAGATCAAAAGATCAGATTACAGTGTTATTCTGGAAAATGTCAATAATAAAAACAAGTCATTTTCTACACATGGTTCTATAATACAACCTATACCAAAAAGAGACCAACAAAGGAGCAGTATATGTCACAATGAAGAACCAAGAAGTTATGTGAAATAAGATATGAGCTAAACAATAGGATGAGCATTTCTGAATTATATACACATCCCCCACAGCCAACAAACTTCCTCAACTGAATTAAACATGCTGTTTAAAACTCACCCAAGAAAGCACTACCTTATAAAAACAGAAATACCAAATTCATTATTTTAAATAACTTTCAGTCATTCATCTTCTCACGTGAAATTTCCCCCAAAACTCCAATAAACCCAGCAGAAAGGGCGGGACAGCGCACAAACCCCCTCCACAGTCCCAAGCCTTGGACCTCACAATGGGAACATCACAGACTAACTCATTTCCATCCCAAATACAAGCATATCAATACGAGCACATAAATCATTTCAATTTTCTAAATCCTCAATTTCAAGCTGCTCTAAGACTACAATTCCAACAGATGGGACACCAATCCAGCAACAACCTCACAAATCAGCCAATCTTTCCTAAATTCCTCTGGGTTAAGATGAGCAAAGAGAGTGTATATTGCTAAACACCAACAACTTGAAAATAATTTACAAATATTTACTTGACATATAACCAAAATATTTATGCAAATCTGAGAAACAGAAAACGGACAGCTTATCTGTTAGGTTCAGAGCAGAGAAAAGGACAGGACTTGCCCAAAGTCAGTCAGCAAATTGGCAGCAAACATGAAAATCGAAGTCCAGTTTCCCACCCAGGCACAAGTGCTATCCTATGAGCAATGATGAACACTCCAATATTAAACAATGCATCTTTATCAGAATTTAATGCAAACAGTATGTTCAAACTGCATCTCTCATTTGTCTTAACTAAGATAACTTACTCCATGCATTCCCTACCTCATTTCACAAAGAATTGAAAATGGCTTTAAAAGCAGTTACAAAAAAAAAAAAACAACAACAACAAAGGCTAGAAGTAAGCAAAACGTCTTGACTGAGGAAAATATATCAAATCTAAGAAAGAAAATCAAAAGAAAGATCTGTGGGGAATATAACAGAGCCCATGTTTCACCTTACCTATAAGGACTATGTACCAGGTCCATAGGGTTGCTCCTCCTAACCTTTTTCACCTCACAGATCACACAGAAACTTAGATGTGAGCAAAACAGCCTGGAGGAAAGGGAACAGACTGCTGGGGCCCTGATGACTGGATGGCTCCTGCCCAACTAACCAGATCAGTTTGCGGGGCCCGGAATCCATTTGGATCATCCCAGGACGCTGTAACACAGGATGAGAAGTTCTGCCTTAGAGAAAGCCAAGGGTTTCTGGCTCTCCTACCTGAAAAGTCATTTTCGTTAGTGTTTCTTCCAAGGGGCGCTGAGCATGATGGCAGATGAATGCTCATGGCGGCAAGACTTACAATAGCCAGGACACGGACGCAACCCAAGTGTCCGTCAACCAAGGAGTGGATAAAGAAGATGCGGTGCACATATACAGCGGAGTACTACTCAGCCATAAAAGAGAAATAATGCCATTTGCAGCGACTCGGATGGACTTAGAGACTGTCACACTGAGTAAAGTAACAGAAAGACAAGCATCCTATGAGATCACTTCTATGTAAAACAAAAAGGGGTACAAGTGAACTTATCTACAAAACAGAATAGAAACACAGATGTAGAAAACACACTTACGGTTACCGGGGGGTGGGGGGAGTAGTGGGGAGGGATAAATTGGGAGACTGGGATTGACATATACACCCCACTATATGTAAAACAGATGGCTAATAAGGACCTACCGCATAGCACAGGGAACTCTACTCTGCACTCTGTAATGGCCTATGTGGGAAAGGAATCTAAAAAAGACTGGATATATGCATTTGTGTAACAGATTCCCTTGAGTGTATACTTGAAACTGACACAAAATAATCAACTAGACTCCAATAAAATTTTGTTTAAAGAGGCAGATAAAACGTTTCATGTATACACACAGCAGTATGAGCTGAGAGCCCAATGAATGCAGGCATTTCTGCAGAAGGATAACACGAAGCAGAAACTCTCAGAATATGGATGAATAGTCGACTGCATATATATCCTTTATACTACACATCACAAATAATAAACAGCCTTTCGCTCAACCAGGCTGACGAAAAAATAAATAAAACTGGAAAAGCAGGCAGTTCAAAATGAAGGTTTTTAGTGAGGACTAGAGTTCCTGCACTTTATTGTTTAACTATTATTTGATTGTTGACTTAAATTTTAAAGTTTTAAAAATCTTAGATTTATTTTTATTGAGCTAACATTGGTTTATAACATTACATACATTTCATAACATTACATAGTGTGGTGCAAGATGTTATGGAAAAAGCTAAACAAACTTTCTGGCCACCCCAACGTTTCTACACTTGCTACAGCGTGTTCCCCACCAAAAATCTAGTTTCCACCTGTCACCACGCATCTGATCCCCTTTATGCGTTTTGCCTCACCTCTGGTAACCACTAATCTGTTCTCACTATATCTATGTATTTATTTTGATTCGGTTTGTTCATTTATTTTATTTGTTGGTGCTTCATATTGCACAAGAGGGAAGTCACACGGTCTTTATCTTTCTCTGTCTGACTTACTTCACTGAGTAGAGCTCTTATGCTTCAAAAAGTTAGCTGAGCAAATGGTCAAGTGGCCACACTGGTAGGAAAACTGAAGGGGCCCAACCACAGCCTCAGCCTGGACAAATGCCATCCCACCAGATGCGATTTTCAAGGCAGAGAGCTGAAGATCCTACAGAATGGTCATTTTATTTATTGGGTGTGCCTTTTATTTGTAGTCACCTTTGAAGAGCCATCTTCTGCTCTGCTTCGGGGATAAATGCATAAACACTTAGGAGCCAAAGTAAGTTCCATCTGTCTGTCCCGGCAGTGACAGAATCCACAGAGGTTTTCCAATTGCCCAATCCTCAACTCAGGCCTGAGACTCTGGCCTTCTTAAACTCCTATTCACTGTACCTTTGGCAGCCAAGTGGCTTTACCTCTTCTCCATGGGGGAAGTGTTAGCAAGAAAGGTCCAGACATGATACCCAACTCTGCAGAGTAAGAAAAATCTCAAACACCTGCCACCCCGGCTCCTGCCCGCACTCTCCTCTACTCTTTAGTCTGACCCCATGAATAGCAAAGCTAGTTGGTAAAGTAAATGTGTAATAACTCAACCATGAAAATAGGAATGCCTGTGCTCTTCATGCTTGCTTGTTTGTTTTTTTTCCCTCTGTTCAGTTCAGTCACTCAGTCGTGTCCGACTCTTTGCGACCCCATCAATCGCAGCACGCCAGGCCTCCTTGTCCATCACCAACTCCGGGAGTTTACCCAAACTCATGTCCATTGAGTCAGTGATGCCATCCAACCATCTCATCCTCTGTTGTCCCCTTCTCCTCCTGCCCCCAATCCCTCCCAACATCAGGGTCTTTTCCAATGAGTCAACTCTTCGCATGAGGTGGCCAAAGTATTGGAGTTTCAGCTTTAGCATCAGTCCTTACAAAGAACATCCAGGACTGATCTCCTTTACGATGGACTGGTTGGATCTCCTTGCAGTCCAAGGGACTCTCAAGAGTCTTCTCCAACACCACAGTTCAAAAGCATCAATTCTTCGACACAGCTTTCTTCACAGTCCAACTCTCACATCCATACATGACCACTGGAAAAACCATAACCTTGACTAGACAGACCTTTCTTGGCAAAGTAATGTCTCTGCTTTTTAATATGCTGTTTAGGTTGGTCATAACTTTTCTTTCAAGGAGCAAGCGTCTTTTTATTTCATGGCTGCAGTCACCATCTGCAGTGATTTTGAAGCCCCCCAAAATAAAGTCTGACACTGTTTCCACTATTTCCCCATCTATTTGCCATGAAGTGATGGGGCCAGATGCCATGATCTTCGTTTTCTGAATGTTGAGCTTTAAGCTAACTTTTCACTCTCCTCTTTCACTTTCATCAAGAGGCTTTTTAGTTCTTCTTCATTTTCTTCCATAAGGGTGGTGTCATCTGCATTTCTGAGGTTATTGATATTTCTCCTGGCAATCTTGATTCCAGCTTGTGCTTCTTCCAGCCCACCGTTTCTCATGATGTACTCTGCACAGAAGTTAAATAAGCAGAGTGACAATATATAGCCTTGATGTACTCCTTTTCCTATTTGGAACCAGTCTGTTGTTCCATGTCCAGTTCTAACTGTTGCTTCCTGACCTGCATATGGGTTTCTCAAGAGGCAGGCCAGGTGGTCTGGTATGCCCATCTGTTGAAGAATTTTCCACAGTTTATTGTGATCCACACAGTCAAAGGCTTTGGCACAGTCAATAAAGCAGAAATAGATGTTTTTCTGGAACTCTCTTGCTTTTTCGATGATCCAGCAGATGTTGGCAATCTGATCTCTGGTTCCTCTGCCTTTTCCCCTCTGTAGTAAGATGCAAATATAGTGGTTGAAATGGTATCTACTAGAAGCCTGGAACAAATAACCACATTTACAGCTATAACTAAATCTTAACTCTGTACCCTCAGGAAGGTTCCTCCCTGGTATTCAAGGTCAGGCAGGTCCCAGCTGGGAAGGCTATAACTTGATCTTGTCATAGTAGGCTACTTTCCAGCTACCATGTGAGATAATGTCAGGAAGATACAATTTTTGAAAGGATATTTGATAAGGACATACTCTTATTTCTCACTCATCCATAAACATCAGTTTAGAGGAAACTAAAAAACAAGTCATCAGTCACCCCAAATTCTCTATAGATACCAGGGTTTAAAATAGACCTTCCAGACTTCCCTGATGGTCCAGAGGTTAAGAATCTGCCCGCAAATGCAGGGGACACAGGACTCAATTCCTGGTCCGGGAAGATCCCACATGCCATGGAGCAACTAAGCCCATGCACTGCAAGTACTGAGCCCACCGTCAAGAGCTCGAGAACTGCAGCTACTGAGCCCTCACCCCACAAGTACTGAAGTCCACGCACCTAGAGCCTGGACTCCGTAACAAGAGAAGCCATCGCGATGAGAAGCCTGTGCGCTGCAACGGGAAAACAGACCCCACTCACTGCAACTAAGAAAGCCCGTGAGCCTCAACGAAGAGCCTGTGCATTGCAACAAAGACCCAACATAGCCACAGATAAAAATAAATAAATTCTGCAAATATAAAATGGAACTTTCTCAGGGACCTCTTGTGACCATGTGCCCATTACACCTACTTCTGTTAAAACTCACCATGCACCGTGGTACTCATTTTACGTCTGGTTCCCCCAACCGACTGTACCATACCATGAAGACAGGAATCACCTGCCATATTAAGCACTCTATCCTAGGGCTTCCCTGGTGGTCCAGTGGTTAAGACTCCATGCTCTCAATGTAGGAGACACAGGTTCAAACCCTGGTTGGGGATCTAAGATCCCACATGCCACAGAGCATGGCCAGAACAAAAATAAATACACACCTTATTCTTAGCACACTGCATAGTGTTTGGTATGGAAGAAACATTTAAAAATTGTTGAACGCACTGTCCAAAGAAATTAAACAAGATTATTTTTTCTGCTTTTCATCTTTACTTGCCCTCACTTTTCCCATACTGTTTTCAGCTCAATACCTCAGAGGCACCAATAGGGACCTACTGGACTGCACGGCTCAGTCTTTCCTCTTTAAAGATCACAGAGATACAGGAGAAAGTGAAAAGACAGGAACTGGGAGGTGTACACTTAGGGCGAGGCGGAGTCAGATACTTGCAGCGGCAAGCAGCCGGAACCCACTGCATGGACTTAAGTGCAAAGAGGCATATGGCAGTAAGAGAGAGGGTACCTTTTGAACTCAAGGGCAGAATCAGAGTCAAGCTTGGGAGTTCAGAGCATGAAGAAAACCTTAAGGCATCACTTGCTCAGGCTTCTCTCCCTCTGGAGCCAAGTGATTCACACTTTCTTCATGCACACAAATGCCACAAAGCTGTTGGATTTCTGTGTTCCCAGCTCAAGGGACCAGCCTAGGTGGAGACTAGCATTTCCTACTCCAAACTCTAAATTCCTAGGAAAACTGGACTGGCTCAGGGGCAAACAGCCTTAACCAGGCAAATCTAGTTTCTCCTAGATCCCTCCTGGAGAGGAAGCAAGTCATGATCTTTGCGACAGCCTACCAGGCTCCTCTGTTCATGGGATTGTCCAGGCAAGAAAACTGGAGTGAGTTGTCATTCCCTTCTCCGGGGGATCTTCCCGAACCAGGGACTGAACCTGAGTCTCCTGCACTGGCAGGTGGACACTTTACCACTGAGCCTCCAAAGAAGCCCAGGGAAGCAGGAGCGCCTCAGAAAAGACAGGGTATGAGGATGCCTCCAAAGCAGGGGCTGGCTTTTTGATTGCGATGCGTCTGCTCCTCATCTTTCTCTCACCTGCCACTCTCTGAAGTTCATGCCGTCGTATCACACGCTGCCTTTCAGGCTCACTCCGTGCCCTCAAACTTGGCCCTCAGTGTCCACTCTTGCTCATCTAATGTGTTCTGCTCCCTTCCCTGCAATCAACTCCAAATGCTTCTCAATGCTATAAAACGTTACTAGCCTACTCAGAATGCGACAAACACCATATTAAAAGGGCTTTTTTTTTCTCTTCAGTGTTTGAGATTTCAGGTTCTGTGACTTTATTTTTTCCCAACTTTATTAAGGTAAAATTTTCAAATAAAATTATAAGGTATTTGAAGCTTACAAAGTGATGAGTTGATATATGTTGTGAAAGGATTCCTGTCATCAAATTAACACATTTTTAATTCACCTCACATATTTCTCTTTTTTTTTGGTAAGGACATTTAAGTTGTACTCTCTCAGCAAATTTCAATCGTACAACACGTGTCATCAACTGTAGGCCACCATGTCATACACTAGATCCCCAGACTCCACACATCCTATAACTGAGCTTATGTTTGCCACCTCTTTGCCCCTAGCAACCACTTTTCTACTCTCTGTTTCTATGAGTTCAACTTTTTTAAAAGGTATCTTAATGGACAAAGCAAGCAAACAAATCATATATTGCACATACAAGATATAAATTATCTCTGTTTTCTCCTGGATTTGGAATACTACTTTTTTTGTACGACTATAAACACACCATATGGTCATATCTGCCTTGTGGTGTCCATACTATAGCCTCTAGTAAACTATAGTTTTCCACTTAGTGAGTGAAGTCAAGTCGCTCAGTCGTGTCTGACTCTTTGCGACCCCATGGACTATAGCCTACCAGGCTCCTCCGTCCATGGGATTTTCCAGGCAAGAGTAAAGGAACGGGTTGCCATTTCCTTCTCTAGTGGATCTTCCCAACTCAGGGATCAAGCCCAGGTGTCCTGCATTGCAGACAGATGCTTTACCATCTGAGCCACCAGGGAAGCCCCTTTGTAACTAATACCACATACCCCTTATTTAAGGACAATATTGAGTAACCTCTTAACAAAACACCTTCCAATAGAAAGGACTGCAAAAAAAAAAAAGTGGAAATTCAATAACTGAATACATTCTAAATGACATGAAAATGTAACCTATTTCCTTATGCAATAAGATTCTGCCTCTCTTAAGGTAAACAAAAGATCCTGCTCAGAGACCAGTTCCTATGTTACCTGAATGCATATGATCCCTAATATGAAAGCCAGTTTCCAATCAACTGTGAAGAACACAGCCTTCTGTCCTTTTCACCCTCCACGATAGATGGAACCGTCCAACAATGAAAGAGTACGGAAATTATCCTGTCCATTCACCCGCTGTTCACCTGCACCTTCTGGCATCCAGCTTGATGGCCTGTATATAGTCAGTGCACAGAAAATATGTGATCAACTAGAATGTGTATTTATATCTATGTATTTACAAATCAACACTGTACAGGCATGAGCCTTCACACGTGTTCATATAAACATATGTAAACAGATCAGCGTGGTGGTTGTTCAGCCACTAAGTTGTGTCCAACTCTTTGTGACCCCATGGACTGCAACACGCCAGGCTCTCCTGTCCTTCACTATCTCCTGGAGGTTGTTCAAACTCAGTCAGTGACCACTAAGTCAGTGATGCTATTTAACCATCTCATCCACTGTCACCCGCTTCTTCTCCTGCCCTCAATCTTTCCCAGCATCAGGGTCTTTTCCAGTGAGTTGGCTCTTCGCATCAGATGGCCCAAGTGTTCTTCAGCTTCAGCATCAGTCCTTCCAGTGAATATTCAGGGTTGATTTCCTTTAGGATGGATTGGTTTGATCTCCTTGCTGTCCAAGGGACTCTCAAGAGTCTTCTCCAGCACCACAGTTAGAAAGCATCAGTTCTTTGGCGCTCAGCCTTCTTTATGGTCCAACTCTCTCACCTGCACATGACTACTGGAAAAACCATTTCCTGCATATTGGAAAAAATGCCAAAAGGCAACCTCAAAATATAAAAGGCATTCAAATCACCTCGGGATCTTTTAAAATGCAGATTCTCATTCAGTAGGTCTCAGGTGGAGCCCAGTATTTGTATTTCTAGTAAGTTCTCAGGTGACCTTGATGCTGCCGGTCCACAGACCACACGTTGATAGCAAAGTAATCCCTTCTTTACTCCCTTTCGTAGACGGTCACAGGCAAAATAATTAGAGGGTCATTCTTCTCAAAGATCACGTTCGGTCACTTAGGAAAATGTATGATAATACTCTCAGGGAAATCATCTTTGTTAACAGATTCAAGTCTTCAGTAAGTACTTGTTTACTGAGAGCCTATGCCGGGTGCAAGAGTTACAGCAGCTTTCTTTAGTCACTCATCAGATACAGCTTACTAAAGCACAAACATGCAACTTGCGGCTTCTCTGTATCCTCTGTGATATTTGAATAAAGAGAACATTAGAGAGTGACATCAGATGTGTATGGATGTGTGTACTGGGGAGTGGGGGTGGTTGGTAAGCAACTGTTTAGGATCCCACATCTTCATGAGGTTCCTATCAACACCCATCTCAACGAGATTCCTTAAGCACCATCCCCAAGCCCTCGTCACTCTGCCCACATTGGCCTCTCCTGTCTTCAGAGTCACATGGAAATTACAGGACTCTGGGGTCAACTTCAGCTTGCTGGACTACAGAATCTCCCCAGCTCGTCCTGCTGGATATTATGTCAAGTGTGATGAAAAAGGCCATAGGTGACTGGTTATACCACTTAAAAATAAGGGAAAAAAAAATCAATCATAGGATTCCTTTCCTTTTCCATTTACCTAAGGCCTCATCACTGCCAAGACTTAAGAAGAAAGCTCACCTTGGGTCTTGGCTGTGGAGTGGCGTCTGCTGGAGGCGCAACCAGTAAGGTGAGAATCTAAGCACAGCAAGTTCCCTACATACGAAACCTTCAAGTTGAGAGTTTTCAAAGATGCGAACATGCCCCCTTATGCCAGCTGTCGTACTATACTGCTACACTTTTCAAGGTACTGTACTGCAAGATTAAATGTTTATTTTTTGTGTTTGCTTTTCATGTATTATTTGTATGAAAAGTATTATAAAGCTATTATTACAGTACAGTACTATGTAGCCGATTGAGTTCATTGGGTACCTAGGCTAACTTTGCTGGACTTAGGAGAACGGGCTCTCAGGATGGAACTCATTTGCATATAGGGGACTTACTATACTGAATTATAAGTTTCTTTTTTGATAACGTAGAGTGGGATACTTGGTTCAACTACATGGTTATCATCTATTCACTACAATTCTAAAGAAATGCAAACCTCAAAGATAAATCTGAAATCACAGAAATCCATTACATCCTTAATAACATATTTGTTCATAAACACGCAAAACTGTTGCTTATCACAGTCTTCTTTTGCCAGAGGCGTAAGCTTTAGCATATCTATAGTGCAGCATGAATTTTTCTGGGTTGTATGCTGTGGCATATACTACTCAAACAGGGATGCTGGTAGCAAGGGAAGAGGCGCACATTGCAGGAAGCCAGAGGGTACAGAGACCCAGACGACAAGCCCAGGGCATTTTTCTAGTATGCTGATTTCAATTAAGGTTTGCAGGAAGGGGAGTAACAGAAACGTTTAACAATATGACTGACAATGAATTCAAATAATTACACTAAAATAAATATGGAATAAGATACCCAAACTTCATTAAGTTTGATAAAACCATAGACTATAAAGAAAGAAATTGCCTATCTGGGGAGGGGGTTGTGGGACATGGGCAACAGCTCTCTCCCTGCAGGGGAACTTCTGCCAGTTCAAAAATCCAAGAATTAGTCATCTTTTTTTAAAAGTATATTTGAAAGATTCACTATTTATCAGTGCAAGGACATATTTCTCATAGGAGCTTTTGGGGAAATGAGACAGACTTCTAATTAGAACATTTGAATCCACAGCAAATCCTTTTGAGAGCTGAATGTTCAATGCTGAATGTCCTGAATTTGAACAAATAATAGAACAATAATGTAAGAACAAATTTACTTCACAAATGTAATCACTGGACAAAATTTTGAATTGTCTAAGGAACTACTTTACAAAAAAGTTAAACAAAAGTTGGAAATGAGAGGGAGACAACTGTAAGCAGGGAGCCTAGGTATTGAAGTCCTTCCATTAATCTTACTCAGAAACTGTGTATATACAGTCAGTTTCAAAACAATTTTCTCATTTTACACAGAGAATGATACAATGATATCATTATAAATATAAATATAAAATGATATAATCCTTTCCATTATAATGATAATCCCAACCCTCATGCATTTCTACTCAAGAGAACACAGCGCAGGCAATCTGAGAAGGAAGGGGAGTTGGGGTCCATGTCTGATTCTTAAAGACAGAGATCCAGATACTTACAAGGCATCACATGGTATATGCTTGGCCAGTACTGTCCACTGTCTCTCTTTAACCACACGCGAACAGTCCTGCAACAAAAGAAATGGGTGTTTAAATCACACTATTTTTGGTCATGGGAAAGTTGATAGGAGGTCTTAAATATATATACAGTGGACCCTCAACAACACAGGTTTGAAGTGTACAGGCCTAGTTATAAGTGGATTGTTTTTCATCAAATATGCACTACAGTACTACACAAGCCACGAATGGTTGACTCTGCAGATGTGGAACCACAGGTACAGAAAGCCAACTATACAGTCATGTGCAGATTTCATTTTTAACATAATTTTATCTATTTATTGATTGATGGCTGTGCTGGGTCTTCACTGCTGGGCGGGCTTTCCTCCAGCTGCAGCGAGTGGGGGCTACTCCTCATTGCAGTGTGCAGGCTTCTCAGTGTGGTGTCTTCTCTTGCTGCAGAACATGGGCTCTGGGCACGCTGGCTTCAGAAGTTGTGGTTCCCGGGCTCTAGGGCACATGCTCATAGCTGCTCAAAGGCATGTGGGATCGTCCCAAATCAGGATCGCACCTGTGTCTCCTGCACTGGCAGGTGGATTCTTTACCGAGACACCACGGAAGCCCTATGTGCGGATTCTAAACCGCACGGAGAATCACTGCCTCTAGTTGTTCAAGGCTCAACCCTGTGTGTGTACATGACATAGTCATAGTGCTATAATTAAATAATATATATTACATATAAATATGTATCACGTTTGTTTATAACATATGTCTATACAACACATCAATATAGATCCTAACTATATATATATATCACACATTATATATATGTGCACATACACACCACTTATGCTTTTCAAAAGATACTAAATTCCTTAAATTTAAGGCTGCATATATTTAGAATTATATGATTGTTTTATAATTAAATATTTAAGGATAATTAAATTTTATCCTCATATGTATTTATATACCCACGTGTGACAGTGTTCAAAAATTATCCTTGTAGCTGTTTTGCTCTTGGAGTATACGGCCTTTGCCCTAGTCTGCTGGAAGCATTCATCTCCCTGGGCAGTAATTGGGATTTACTAGGGAAGAACACAGGAAGAGATAATGAAGCAATACGCAACATCTGACACACAAAGAAGGCTTACCAGTAAATTCAGTCTTACAAGCTAGGCCATTGTCTCAAAAGAGGGTTTTTCCAAACACGGTCAAACAAGGATAAAACTCTTGAGACTCAGATTACTGAGCTAGAGGACTGATTGTGGAACCCACCAGGGAACCGGGTAATCCTGCAACAAGGTGGGGGATGAGGGTCCACACCAGATGGACACGTGGTAGACATCCAGGACAGAGGATGAGATGGTTGGATGGCATCATCAACTCAATGGACATGAGTTTGAGTGAACTCCAAGAGATTGTCAAGGACTGGGAAGCCTGGCATGCTGCAATCTACAGGGTCACAAAGAGTTGGACACGACTGAGTGACTGAACAAGAACACATCCAGGAGAGCTTGGAGAGGAGGAGTCAAAGAGAAAATGATGCTGTCGGGGATACTGCCAGGTTCTTATCAACCAGAAAGGCCCGACCACAGGTTACACCAGCACCCACCCACAAGGCCAACACAACTAGGAGGTAAAGGGACACTGCCCCAGAGACCAGAGGAAGTAGCCAACATCAAACCAAGGGAAGTGAACAGTGCCCATGGCTGCCAGGACAGCATGTACACCACAGCTCTCACCCCATACCCTTGCACCATCCCGGGGTAAAAGGCGGGCACTGAGCATTTTCATCTCAGAGAGAACAGGACAATATCTAAATAGACTATTTAAGTCATTACCTTAGACTAAGTTTTAAACTGTATTGGATTTCTTCGCCAGTTAATCAGTGGGTCACCCAACAAGAGGAAAAGACTTAACTACAGACACAACAAGGACGTGCCATTTTCTCTGTGTAGCCACAAGAGTCGATGTAGCGATATACCAGGACACAACTAGCTATACTTGTAGAATTCCATCTTTTCGGTCAGCCAGCCAATCTGTGAGATGGACAGGTGTAATGGAAAATAATTCCTAATAAATAATTCAATACATTCAATTATTTATACACCTAATCAGCCTTCACTTAAATTCTTTTCATAATTACACCAATACATTTTAATATGGAGACTATTATCTCAACAAGAATAAATAAAAGAGTGCCATCATGGAAAACGGTATAACAGGAAGTTCCAAGAATCAGTCCCTGTACCAAATCAGTTATGGAGCTGGGAAGAACTGTCAGAATCACTGTTTCAGAATTATGAAGTCTAGTTAGACACTTGCAGCATCCGTGGGAATGCCTGATGAAGAAGCAGGCTTGTGGCAGTAAATGTCACATCTTACTTGCAGCTACCATCATGCATGCCCCATTCATATAGCAGGTAGCTAAGGGGACTGCAGCTCGTGTTCACAGAGTGGCTTGCAGGTACCAGGGTGCTGGAACCCAGTCCTTCAAATCTGGGGGATGTGTGTTTTAATTTGCCAAGTGGTTCACTGAGGGAGTAGAGAAGAAACTGGCCTTTCTCTCAGATCTCTAGGTCTGAAGGGCTTTCCAGGGCAGTGTTTGCCAAAAGAATTTAAAGGGAAGGAAGACCTTTTTCTCCTTAATGAAATCACTGGTTGACCTCAGAGATAGAAGAACAGAAATTTCAATGATCACATGCAACAAGAAATACAGTCTTTGCAGAAAGAGCTTGGAAAAGTCACTGAACAGATAACTGCACCATTCAAGTAACAACAGCAATCTCTAGAAAGGAAGGGGATTGTGACTTTCCGTTACCACATTATAATTATTTAAAGCATTCCGTTTCTAGACCTGTGTTTGCCAAGGCGGAGGGGAAGTGAGGGAGGGGCAGACTGGGAGTTTGGGGTTAGCAGATGCAAACCATTATGCATAGAACGCGGTTACGCGGGTTATGAGCCCATGGCCATCGAGCACGTAACATCTTCCATTTGGTGGGAGTTTTCACATCTGTTAAAAAAAACTCATGATGTATGTACCAGATATTATCATCAAAGTATTTCAGAGAGGAACAGGGCAGGGTTCTGTCCTGGGAAGGCCCCATAGAGTCCTGCTCAATCACAATTGACTCCCTCATTAGAAAATAAGCATGAGGGAGTTCCCTGGCTGTCCAGTGGTTATGTTGCAGAGAAGAACCAACTGGAAGACCAATTGGAACCAAAGAACCAGTTGGAGCTATTTCTTTCACTTGCTTTTCATTGCTGTTGTTATTATAGGCAAGAGCCTGCCTCAGAGGACCCTGCCCCTCTGCCTAAGTGTTTAACTGAAGTGCCTTTGATCAGCTCACAGGGAGATAATCTGACCCTGTCCACCTATGAAAAGAGGAGATTAACACACCTCTTACAAATGCTGGCCATTCTGAGATGATTTGAAAAACCAATGGCCCTTTTTACTTTACTTCCTTCCTGACTCTCCCTCTCTATTCCACCTCTTGACGTTGGTTCCTCACCACTTCTCTCTCGGTTCTGTAAAAGAATCTGGCATCCAGATTCCTAACAAGCTGGTTATCCTGAGACATTTCTTGGTTGTTCAGTCACTCAGCCGTGGCTGACTCTGCGATCCCATGGACTGCAGCACACCAGGCTTCCCCGTCCTTCACTATCTCCCAGAGTTTACTCAAACTCATGTCCATTGAGTCGGTGATGCCATCCAACCATCTCGTCCTCTGTCGTCCCCTTCTCCTGCTCTCAACCTATCCCAGCATCAGGGTCTTTTCCAATGAGTCAGCTCTTTGCATCAGGTGGCCAAAGGATTGGAGCTTCAGCTTCAGCAGCAGTCCTTTCAGTGAATCAGTTTAGTTCAGTCGCTCAGTCGTGCAAGTCGAGACTCTTTGCGACCTCTAGCTTTGACCTTTGACCTTTGTTGGCAAAGTATGTCTCTGCTTTTTAATATGCTGTCTAGGTTGGTCATAGCTTTTCTTCCAAGGAGTAAGCGTCTTTTAATTTCATGGCTGCAGTCTCCATCTGCAGATTTTGGAGCCCCCCAAAATAAAGTCTCTCACTGTTTCCCTATCTATTTGCCATGAAGTGATGGGACCAGATGGTATGATCTTAGTTTTCTGAATGTTGAGTTTTAAGTCAACTTTTTCACTCTCCTCTTTCACTTTCATCAAGAGGCTCTTTAGTTGCTCTTCTAGTTAATTTTCAGAGCTAATTTCCTTTAGGATTGACTGGTTAGATCTTGTTGCCCAAGGGAATCTCAAGAGGTGGGTATGATTATTAATGAAACAGGAGGGAAGGGGGTAGGTCATAATCTTTAACAGAATGACATACCCTGAGGACATGACAGAAACTGATTAGATTTGGGGAAGAGGTGACTTCCACTAGACCTAGGTCCTCAGTATAGCATGCTTGTTGTAACACATCAGCCCGCTGAATGACACGCCCATAAGCATCATGACAGTTTCGAGGCCAATCATCAAAACCCAAAAAGTGAGCAGTGGCCCAATTCCTGGAAATCTTCACCCCTTCCCCAAAATAGTTGGAATAACCCTTCCATTCATTAGTTGATGAAATCACTCAGCCCATAAAAGCTAACCACACCACATTTCGAGGCCACTCTTGCCTTCTGAGGTGGCCCAACTCTGTCCATAGAGTGTGTTTCTCTCTACATAAATCTACTTCTTACCTATCGCTTCGTCTCCCACTGAATTCTTTCAGCAATGAGACATCAAGGACCTGAGCTTTATTATCTCCTTAAATCAGGTAAGTGATCTCAGTTGGAAGACTGTGGGTTTTGGCCAGGTTCAAGTCTCAATCTGAGATAAACGCTTTCACAAATGTCATGGGCTGCACAGAGCCCCAGGGTGAACCAGGCATCCACCTTCAGACACCACTACACTGTGCAGAGCTGCTCCCTAACAAATGGCGGGCAGCAGGGGAGAGGACGGCAGGAAAACAAGGCAAGTTTCACTTCAATATACTGAGTTTAAAGTTACTACAAAAAAAACCAAAAAAACCAAACAAACAAACAAAAAAAAGTTACTACAGATCATCTGAGTTTCGATTACACATGGAGCAGCTTCTTACATGTGGGTTACAGATAAAGGCACTGAGAAATGGGAATGGTGGTGGTGCTAGGTGCTAAGTCGCTTCAGCTGCATCTGACTCTTTGCGATCCTATGAACTGTAGTCCTCCAGGTTCCTCTGCCCGTGGGATTCTCCAGCCAAGAATACTGGAGTGGGTTGCCATTTCCTCCTCCAGGGGATCTTCCCAACTCAGGGATCAAACCCATGTCTCTTACGCCTCCTGCATTGGCAGGCAGGTTCTTTACCGATAGTGCCACCTGGGAAGCCTGAGAAATGGAATCAGTTCAGTTCAGTTGCTCAGTCATGTCATGGACTCTTTGTGACCCCATGGATTGCAGGACTCCAGGCCTCCCTGTCCATCACCAACTCCCAGAGTTTACTCAAACTTATGTCCATTGAGTTGGTGATGCCATCCAACCATCTCATTCTCTGTCATCCCCTTCTTTTCTCACCATCAATCTTTCCCAACATCAGGGCCTTTTCAAATGAGTCAGTTCTTAACATCAGGTGGCCGAAGTATTGGAGCTTCAGCTTCAGCACCGTCCTTCCAATGAATATTCAGGACTGATTTCCTTTAGGATGGACTGATTGGAGCTCCTTGCAGTCCAGGGGACTTTCAAGAGTCTTCTCCAACACCACAGTTCAAAAGCATCAATTCTTTGGTGCTCAGCTTTCTTTATAGTCCAACTCTCACATCCATACATGACTACTGGAAAAACCATAGCTTTGATTAGTCGGACCTTTGTTGGCAAAGTAATGTCTCTGCTTTTTAATATGCTATCTAGGTTGGTCATAACTTTTCTTTCAAGGAGCAAGCGTCTTTTTATTTCATGGCTGCAATCACCAACTGCAGTGATTCTGGAGCCCAGAAAAATAAAGTCTGACACTGTTTCCACTGTTGCCGCATCTATTTGCCATGAAGTGATGAGACCGGATGCCATGATCTTAGTTTTCTGAATGTTGAGCTTTAAGCAAACTTTTTCACTCTCCTCTTTCACTTTCATCAAGAGGCTCTTTAGTTCCTCTTCATTTTCTGCCATAAGGGTGGTATCATCTGCATACTGAGGTTATTGATATTTCTCCCGGCAATCTTGATTCCAGCTTGTGCTTCATCCAGGCCGGCATTTCGCATGATGTACTCTGCATAGAAGTTAAACTGGCAAGGTGACAATATACAGCCTTGACGTACTCCTTTCCCTATTTGGAACCAGTCTGTTGTTCCATGTCCAGTTCTAACTGTTGCTGTCTGACCTGCATACAGATTTCTCAAGAGGCAGGTCAGGTGGTCTGGTATTCCCATCTCTTTCAGAATTTTCCACAGTTTGTTGTGATCCACACAGTCAAAGGCTTTGGCATAGTCAATAACTTCCTGCTAAATCAGTAAACAAGAATGCCACAGCCATTAGCAATTGCTGCCACTACTGACGGTGAGCTGGTTGAGCCCTGAGGGAACTCAGGAAGGAAAAAATACCTGCCATCTATCAGACATCAGACTGTAGCCATTCCCCACAGTGAGCCCTGAGGAAGCTCAGGATGTGAAGACACAGGATACTGACTCCCGATAGCCAAGATGCCTATCAAAGAAATGATTTCAGTGAGCCCCGACTCTGCATGTTCCCATACGTAGAAAAGTGCTAAATTTGTTAACCTGGGATATCTGGTTTTCTTTCATTAACAATCATCATCTGATGTTCAGACTATCTGCCTTATTGTAAAATTTCTATGTAAGCTGGTTGCTCCCCTGCCTCCTTGGAGTTGTTCTCTCAGGGTTACTTAAAATGCTGTCTCCTGGGCTTGAAGTCCTAAACATGCCCACCAAATAAAACATAACTCTCAACTTTTAGGTTATGAATATTTAAGTCCACAGCAGCATCTATACTATGAGCACAAAGGTTGTTACACTATTCTAATGTTAGCTGAGCCAGTGGTCTTTCAGAAGCATAAATTATTTTTAAAATATATAAACACACACACATTTTTGTTTTTAAAGTAACAGTGTTCCTAAAAATCTTGGTTAAAAAAAGGTACACATCGAATCAACACAATTAGCACAGACTTGGTTAAAGATTTTTTAAAATAGCTGTACAAGTCAAAAAGGTGGCAGGATAATATTAGCTTTAATTTGAATAACAGTAACAAACATTTCTACAGAAATAACAGCCCCTCAAACACTTTGCATATACATTTAATCACTGCAAAGCCCTATGAAACAGAAACCATCCTTTAGAGACAAAAGTATAAGCCCAACACAGCTTAAGTGATTTACCCATAACTAGTGAGCGGATGCAGTTATTTTAAACTCTGTGTTGTCTTCACTAAATATCAACATGTTAGCTTCTTTACCTGAACATGTATCTGATAACTGACAAATTTTACAATCTAAAAATAAAATGCGATAAAAACACCTGTTCTCTTATAGTCAGAGTTGTAACAGCAGTTTAAAAAGGGAAAAAAGACACTGCATCCCAGAGGTCAAAAGCACAATTTGGAAGGCTCAGAATTTCTTAGATAAATGTAAATTCCACTGTACAAAGCCTATAAGTCAAGTGCTCATTTTTTCGCAAATTACATTTTAAAGACAACACAAAAAACTTTTTTCTTTGAAAAAAAAAAATTTAAGAAGTAACAGCTGTTGATTAAGAGTCAGAGTTAAACCAGTAGAGGTCAGTGTCCTGGAGAAGAAAAACGCATGACCTGCTGAAATGCAGAGAAACTGCATTTGTCGCCCACGCAAAGTCTTGGGGTGAAGAAGAAAACCAACACAGCACGGCCCAGGCCACTTTGCCACGTCCTGTTTTCTTCTCCCCTAGCCTCTTCTCCCCCAGCCTCTTCTCCCCCAAGTTCTCAGCAGTAGGCAGAAACACACTGGGGAGAAGCAGTGCTCATCTCAAAACTAGCAAGATAAGGCCCCCCCAGTGGGGCTCAGTCAGTTGAACAGGTGGGCTATTTTGAAAATACCCTGGACATAGCTGACCACATTTCAACAAGTAAAAATTACTTTAAAATATGGTCCTGAAATATTATTCCTTAGACCTAAAAAAATTTTTTTGAAGGTTAAAATAGATGTTGGATAAATGTGCATTTATCAAAAACTCCCCTATCATCAGAGCTGGTTGGCTCCATGACTGAGCTCTAAATACAGTCAGAAGAAACTACATTTTATCTTACTTAGCATCTGCCCCAGGGCCAAGCCCCATATGAGGTTCCCAACTGGTGCTCATCATTTGACATACAAGAAAGACCGGTCAAAAATTCCTCCCTCTGGTCACCTGTCCTAGTCAGGAAGTCTCTATTTATACCTGCACAGACTCACACAGAAGGGCAGCAACTGAGTTAGGCTGACACCAGAAAATCTGTACACTGTGCTGAGATGATGGGAAGGGACTAGAAATCCTTCCATTCTCAGTGCCAGCATCCACTGATACTCCAAAGAAATAAGAAAGGGAATGGTATTCCCAGGCTGCCTCCCATCCCCGCCCCCCACAAGTTATTCCAAAGACCTGAATCCAGCGCCTGTCTGAGCTACAACCTCAGCCAGGACAGATGTGTGCTCCTCACAGCCTGCCCCAGCTCAGCAGCCATTATGATCACACAGAGGGGTACAATCAAGTGTGTGTGTGTGTGTTGGGGGGGTGCTTCCTTTATGAGATTTTTGCAGGTTTCTGTTCGACTTTCTTGTTTTGACCAGTGCTAATACTCAGATGCTGCCAGTGGAGTTGAGTTGGACACGGTTGCTGAACTGTGTATCTGCCCACGTGTCTGTGTGTGTGTGCACGTTTATACAGAGATATACAGCCAGGCACCACACCAGGTCCACCGTTCCACATCCTATCCAGGAATATACCCTCTGTTCTACATTCTAGCCATCTTTAAGTCCACTTATCCTGGCGGGGACAATGAACTACCGGGTTGGGAACAACTTGCGTTTTCTAAAACTATTAAAATCCTCAAAGTTAGGAATTCTACCCCACTGCCCCACAAGCGCACTTACACATTCAATCAATGACCTCTTTTTTTTTTTTTAGTTTTGGTGCTGCTGAGTCTTCATTGCTGTGGGCGGGCTTTCTCTAATTGTGGCAATCGGGGGCTTCGCTTGTTGCAAAGAACAGGCTCTAGGCGCCTGGGCTTGGTTGCTTCACAGCATGTGGGATCTTCCTAGACCAGGGATGGAACCCGAGTCCCCTGCATTGGCAGGAGGAATTTTAACCACTGGACCACCAGGGAAGTCCAATCACTGACTTTTTGATCATTAATTCATTCAACAAACATTTTATTAAAAACCTGTACGGATGTGAGAGTTAGTCCAGAAACAAGGCTAAGTGCTAAAGAATTGATACTTTCAAACTACGGTGCTGGAGAGAAGACTCTTGAGAGGCCCTTGGACAGCAAGGAGATCAAACCAGTCAATCCTAAAGGAAATAAACCCTGAATAATTCACTGGAAGGACTGTTGCTAGAGCTGGTGTTTCAATGCTTTAGCCACCTGATACGAAGGGCCGCCTCATTGGAAAAGACCCTGATGCTGGGAAAGACTGAAGGCAAAAGGAGAAGGCGGTGGCAGAGGGTGAGACGGACCTGAATTTGAGCAAACTCCAGGGGACAGTCGGAGACAGAGGAATGTGGCGTGCTATAGTCTATGGGGTCGCAAAGAGTCAGACACGACTTAGCTACTGAACAACAACAACAAAAGGGACTAGTACATGAAATGCACAAAAACAAATGCCAGCTGTGCACTAAGATCCACGGGAGGGAGAAGCCCGTGCACTGTTCCAGGAGCATCGCGAGCATCTTACTCTGACGACAGAGCTGGGTCAGGGGACGGTGGGTGAAGCTTTCGAGGGCTCTGCCACCCTGAAGAGTCTGGATTCTTACTTTGAGGATGCTGGGAAGCTGATGGAGGGTGAGCAGCCGGCCACAAACTCCGAATATTTTTGTTTGTTCAGGAGAAGACTGGAGAAGCCTGGTTACCCTAAAGTAACCACATTGGAGGATGTGGTCAGAACAACAAGCAAAAAAGGAGGAGGCCTTGGATGAGAGAGGAGATCAGAAACACTGGGTGGGGAAGATGCCCTGGAGAAGGGCATGGCAACTCACGCCAGTGTTCTTGCCTGGGAAATGCCATGGACAGAGGAGCCTGGTGGGCTCTAGTTCATGGGGTTGTACAGACACACACTGAGCGCACATACCACACCAGGAAACGCTGTACGAGCACCTGGCCCCGGGGGCTGTCCTTCGGGGCTGGCCCCAGAGGTGGAGTGCTGTGTGAATGGTGGTGCCATTCTTCAATAAGTGATTCCTGTGGGGGGCAATGCTGACTTCATCTTGAACTTGCTGAACCTGCAGACTGAATTAGTGAGCTACCTACTACTGCCTGCCTGCAGTCCAGTGAGAGACCTGAGCTGAAAAATTAACATCTGGGAGTCACTACACACAAGCAGTAGGTAAGTCATCAGTGAAGAAAAAGGAGAGGGCTAAAGACAAAGCCATGAGTAACACCAAAAGGTAAGCGATGCAGAACCAAAAAAGATCCCTGAAGACCTCAGTGAGGGCTGCCAGGGAGGTAGGAGGAAAGCCCTTTACTTCTCAGAACCCGCACATGTCCTAATTTTTTGGTCCAGAAAATAAGGTCACTATAAACATACCTAAGACTGAACCAAATTCACAGTGCCCACAATAAAAAGCCATCTATATAGGTCACTTTTTTGAAGGAAGAGGGAAGATTGGAGGCGGTGACAACCAGGAGGCCACAGGTTGCTAAGCTACTGGGTAAAATAAGACGGGGCGTCTACCCATGTCGAATAAATCCAGGCTTTTAAGAATGTGCCCTAGAATGAAGCAACCTTCATTAGTTACCATAGCGATGAGCTTCATTTCCCTGGGGGACAATTGTTATTTTTGCCACCACTTGGGGTGGAGGTGCAGGGAGTGAATCCTACTGTGTTTTGAAGACCCTGAATTTTCAGGGATTACTTTTCTACTAGATCACACATTACAACCTCCTTACTAACAAAGGCAATCCCTATCAATCTGCAGACTAAGAGAACTTTGAGCAGTGGGATGTGAGTCAATGTCTTTTTGTAGTTTTCACAGTGACATGCTTCAAGGGGAAAAAAAAGTGCCTCTAATGCAGAGAGAATGTCGTGGAGATTCTTGGAAAACAGAGCTGAAAGATTTTTTTTTTTTCTATGATTATTCGTAGTAAGAACTGACTATGACATTCTCATTATATGCATTCAGATCACACGGAGTAAAGAAACTAAATCAAATCTTCTACAAAACACTGTGTATTTTTGTATGGAGGGTTTTTCCCAGGATAGACAGAGGCTGCTGTGTAGACTGAATGAAGGCGGCTGGGGGATTTCAGAGTCAGGGGCTCAAGCTGGGAGCTCTCCAGATTCTAGACCACAGTGCCAGGCAGCTCAGTTCCAAGTATTAACCAGCTCACTACATCAGACCTAAACAACTCTGCTGAACCACAGACACTTGGACTTCTTTTCCCACGGCTGTAGGAACCTAGCAATCAGCAGCTGGAGAAGAGATGTGGCTGTTTTATAGTTCAACACCTTGAGCTTTGAAAGGAACTCCAGCTTTAAAAACAAAAACAGTCATTCCAATCATTTACAGCCTCGTGTTTCATCAAGGGGTGCTAACCGCAGCCATCCCCCCCAGGGCATTTTAACCAGCTGGATAATTTCTCTTCCACCAAAGGTCACCAAAGCCTTTACATTTAGAGTTTTAAAAGTCACGACCAAATGGCAATACCTTCATTGGTTTTCGTGTGAGTGTGTGTGACTCTTTGCCACCCCTTGAACTGTAGCCCACCAGGCTCCTCTGTCCATGGGGTTTTTCAGGCAAGAATACTGGAGAGGGTTGCCATTTCCTTCTCCAGGGGATCTTTCCCACCCAGGGATCAAACCCATATCTCCTAGATCTCTTGTCATTGTTTTTTAAAAATCTATAAAATGAAATCTCCAAATGAGATTAAACAAACCCAGATGTCAGAGGAGAGATTACAAACACACATGAAATACAGGTAATTGTTATCTTTATCAATCAGTAGTAAGAGTCTTGAGAGAAACAAGCCCCTAATTCTGAGTCCTTTTATTACTGATAAACCCTATTCTGTGCCTGCAAATAGTTTACTTGCAGTGGAGACTTGTTTTGCATATTTTGTTTTCTTGGTAATTTAACTCAGTGGCTAATGTTTAAGCACAGACTTCCTGCCCTGGCACAGTTGTGGGTTTTACCATTCTCAAAACTCCTTCCCCATAACAACTGTTACCTGGCTATCTGCTCTCCCATGTGAGCATAACTCCCCTACAAGCCTCTGGGACTCCTGGGCAAAATTAAGCTTCAGGATCACACCGTATCTTGCCAATGTAAGGACAGTTACATTAGCCATCAATGCCAGTGAGCAATGCTGGTCCTTTGCCCCACTGGACAAGTAATTTCTTAAAGACTTCAAAATGTTTATCTTTAAATATTTTTATCTTTGATTTTCTTAATACCTACAGTACTTTAATTTTGAATACATACAGTACTTAGCATAAGAGGGATGCTTAGAAAAGGTCATAAAGATACATTAAAGAAAAAAAGAAAAGAGAAAAAAATGAACACATTCCCAGTGTGATGATGAAGAACAGCCCACAGGGAAGCACCAGGAATGCCCCAGAGCTCAGAGGCTGGGCAGTTTCTGGATGTTAGTTAGCATCAGAGACCCCATCTGCTCCTAAGTCACAGCCCCTCACAGGACAGAGAGTCATGAGGACAAGCCTTGAGCAGCTGGTTTGAGCAAGTCAACAGTACGACAGTGTTCGTCAATATCACTCATCAGGAGGCATGTGATGGAATCACTAGAGGAACAATATGGAATTAGATATAGTTCTTGACTGTGCACGCAGTGGGAAGGCGTGGTCTTTGTCATACCACTCACCACTCTCTTCCTGCAGCCAACACGTGACAATCGCTCAATAGGGACTTAATGACTGAAAGAGCAGTGACTCACACAGGATGCCCCTGGCTGCCGCCCTTCTGAATCTGTAGAAAGATGAACTGCTCCCTTTCAAGGTAGTAAAATGGCCAAGAATTTTACACCTGAAAGACACCACAGAGGGACTTCCCTGGTGGTCCAGAGGCTAAGAGTCCCAGTGCAGGGGGCCTGGGTTCGATCCCACATGCTGCAACTGAAGACCCTGCGTGCCACAGTGAAGACAGAGACTCCCCGTGCAGCCCAATAAATAAAAATAATTTTAAATTTTCACAAACAAACAAAACACATCAGAGCTGGGGGAGGGGAGGGTGGGGAGTTACTGCTCAACAGGTATGGAATTTCCATTTGGGAAAGGGATAGTAATGATGGCCGCACAACATGTGAACACACCCAATGCCCCTGAATTGTATACTTATGTGCTAAATAGACAAATGGTTGTCTATTAATATTTTCCACAATTAACAAAGAAAACAATTTTTTTTAAGCTTTAAAAAGAGAAACACAGCAGAAAGACTCTCTCAGAAACTGTAGTCTTCATAGAGTGGCCGGCGTCACAGCAATTAGATCATCTGCGGACAGACTGGCTTTACTTAGAACAGGTCTGCAGAGGGCGTCTGGGCCAAGAATGCGTAAAAGGGATACACTTGCTCACTCCAGCAGGGAAGGGCAGAAGGGTACCCTTCCAGGATTCAACTGAAACTCAGGGTTTGGAAGAATTAGTCTTGATAGCCTATGAAAAAAGTAACCAAGCAGAGTTTCTGAACCAGGAGTAACCAGGAGAAGTTACCTAGTTATCTAAAGTTATCTAAAGGTAGATAATGACAGGGGGTGTTTTTCAAAAGACTGCTTTGGCAGTGAGCAGCCTGGGTTAGACAGGAGAAAAATTAAAGGCTGGAAGACCAGTGAGAGCCTGCTATGGGGATCTACATGTTAAAACACAGTGGTGTCAGGGGAATAAGGGCAATAAAGAGGAAGAATCAAATCCTAGATACGTGACTAAGGAGGAATCAACAAGGGAAGGAGAAAGAGTCAAAGGTGACGCCAACATTTCCAGCCCGGAGAGGCATGCTGATGATGAAGGCAGATGGTGGGAGATGCCACTAGCCAGTATTTTGTTCTTTCGTTTTTGGCTGTACCACAGTGGCTTGTGCAATCTTAGTTCTCCGGCCAGGAACCCAGGCCCCAAAACTCTAATAGGGGAGTTTTAAAGTTTTTAACCTTTTGAATCCTGGAGATCTTAAGTTATTTCCTTTCCTAGCTGAACTGATCAGATCATGATGGTGACTGTAACTCAGCTATTCTCCTACTATTTTCCTGATACCCTAGAACTTTAGACCAAAAAGAAAAAAAAAAACTAAAATTGCATACTGTTTTACAGAAAAACCAGAATGAGCTTTCTGACCATCCCTATACATTTTTCAATACAATTTATTATAATTCAACAGTGACTGGAAATTATCCTTGAAAAAGACGGACACAAGTTGAGCAGAACCTGGCTTTGGGAAGTAATTTCCACTAATGAATTAAATAGAGTACGGCAGAAAACATAAAGTCCATCCGTTTTGTCTGCCTTTTTCTAATTCTCTTTATCCTTTACAAAACACCCTAGGATGAATGAAGCAAAAACACAATCATTCCCAGTGACTGTGTGAAGGTGCTAGGAATCTACAGGAATTAAAGAATTGATGAAAGTTACAGAGGAAGACGGTGGGAAAAAATCACATCAAAACTCTGTTGTCCTGGGGCTCCCCTGGCCATCTTGTGCTTCCAACACAGGGGAAATGGGCTCGATCCCTAGTCGGGGAACTAAGATCCCACATGGGGTGTGGTGTGATCAAATATATATATATATTACATTTTAAAAATACTTAAACTCAGTGTGTGAGCCTTGTTTGGATACTGCTTTGAATAAATCAACCGTAAAAAAATATATATATATTCAATTAGGGAAATTTGAACATGTTAAATAATATTGCTGCTGCTGTTGCTAAGTCGCTTCAGTCATGTCCGACTCTGTGCGACCCCATGGACTGCATACCAGGCTCCTCCGTCCATGGGATTTGAAGAAATTATTAAACTCTGTATGATAATCATGTTGTGGAATGTAAAACGACTTATCATTTATGGCATTAACACGGGAAGCAAGACATTAGTCCAGAATTCATTTAAAGTGAATTCCAGCATCCCTACCCAACAAAGGACGGAAGGTGGAGATACACAACACAAGCCTGGCAAAAGACTGATCATTCAACTAGACTCCAATAACACTTTTAAGAATAAATAAAATACGTGAATTACAAAAAAAAAAAAAAAAAAGACTGAATATTGCAGCTGGGTGATGGGTACATTGTCATTTTCATGTGTTGTATATGTTTGAAACTGTCCACAATAAATTATTAACAATCTTGAGGCCTTGACTCATAACAACAACTGTATATAACTGTATGTAACAGAAAGGCATGACCTCCTCTGGGAATACAGAGAGATTATGACTAGAGAAACAGTAGTGCATATTAATTCAAGCAGTACTGAACACTTTCATCATGCACTTGGCAATCCGTGTTGGTTTGATATCACTTGTAGGTATCAATAAATCACGTGCAAATGAAACACTTTTTATTTCTAGAGAATAGATAACAATTTGTGGATCTCTAAAATGAATGAACAGCTTTGAAAAGTTATGCCTGAATAGGTATAAACGGTTGGGGCAAATTATTTAAATGTATATACCCAGAAGACATTGGTACAATATCTCAGAATAATCCTTCTAGAAAAATTTTTCAGAATTCTCATATTAAATATTCTCAATATATAAATCACAGTAGCATATGTCAATGATAAAGGAGACAATAATAGCATATGGACTGCTTTGAAGTTAGTAGAGTGGGTAAAATGTCTGTTTTCTGCAGTGCTTAAGTATATTTCATTAAGTGATTAAATTCTCCCCACTACTGGAAAACACTAAATGGCACAAACGAATTCAGATTCCACATTAAATAATCTACATTATTTCAAACATCCATCTGCTATCCATTATGACAAAGAAACAAGTAGTCAGTTTCTGGATGGAATCATAAAAGCCCTTACAATCCAGGCTATTTTATAAAGTAACTAAGGCTACTCATACTTCTCACAAATTTTAAATGCATCTGACATGCTTTGTAGCAGTACAAAGGAGGGATAAAACAGGAAAATCAAAAAGACAATGATACTACATCTTTACTCTGTCAGGTCAAATAAACATACAACAGTAGCTACTGCCCTCTACAATTCTGCTTGATGTAAAGTGATGATTTAGCATGGATGGTTAAAAATTCTCATGCTCTCTTGAAAAACCAAAGTATACAGATATCCTCTCTTCCTATAATCAACCTTTCTTCCTGTGGGCTTTTGAGATACATAATGTATACTCATGAATGTTAATAAATCCCATAAATCAAAATCACATTAACTTTCCTTTCATATTATAAACCTTCCCCATAAGCTTCTGCAGAATTTCCTTGATGTATCAAAGTATATGGTGTAAAAAGGTGTAGATGAACCTAAAACAGCAAAATTTCTGTATATGTTGGTTGAAGAAACATCTATTATCGGAAGTAATTCACTATTGCTTGGCTGCCCTTGGAAAACATGCTGGATTTAAGCCATGTCAATAGAAAAGCTTACATGGAAACTAATGAAATAAAGAGAGCAAGCCATAAAACCAGAACCTTCTATTTACCAGTCAACCCTCAGTTTTGCTTTTGTGGGAGAGAAGTCAGGTTAAATAACAGCTGAAATGAAATTCTTTTCTAAAATTTTTTTAAGAATTCATTAATTTGCAAAAAGATACTGAAATTCATAAGAATCTTGAACTAAGGCTAACATAACATATAGACCTTCCACCAAAAGCCATTATGTAAAGCAAGCATGCTATGTAAAATTAATCCCTGCAAAAATAAAAGTCTGAAAAGGTTAGCAGAACCCAGTATTTTTACTAGCCAGCATTCTCCCAAGGACTTATATCTGTAATAAAATGAATGAAATCAGCATTTTCTGACTCACACAGCTTTTCATGAATGAGTACTTAAGTGTGAAGATGGATTAACTCTCTGATCTCATTTTAATGAGTTTCTCTTTGTCTTTGAGGGACTACACTGCACAGATGCTCAATCACTCTACACTAGAGTCATTTAAATCAATCCATATAAGAGTTTGGAGAACTGAGCTGACTTGCACTTACTTAGTTATACTAAACTGGCCAAAATTTAAAGTCAGGGAATAATTTAAATTATGTAAAGTTACCTCTTCCATCCAGTCGGCTGCTAATTACTGCCAATTTTCCTTAGTGGAACTAAAGTCTTCTCTCTGCTGTCTACACTGCTCTTAAATCCAATACACTGCTAAACCCTGTCAATCCTACCTCCCTTAATGTAACTAACACCCACTGTCTCTATACTATCTATAATATCGGCTTGGTCGCACTTGCACTGATACCCTCGAGAAACCCCTCCCTGGTCTCCTCCTGTTTCCCCTTTCTCTAATCCCTTCAACTGGGCATGGAAGTCAACTTTCTAAAATGCAAACCCAATTATGTCACAACCTTCAAAGATGTGGGGATCAAGTCTGGTTCTATGGTCTAACAGGTCTTCTACCATCTGACCCCCATCCGTTTCACTGGCCCATCTGTCCAATACCCTACCAAACTGTTCTTAGTCCTCTAACTCACTAACCTGAAAGGGTGGTGAATTAAATACAGGCTTACCAGGTTTCTATTTTGCCAAGAAAAAAACATTTCAAACAAAAGCAAAATCTACATTTTGCGAGCGCTTTCATTTTACAAAAAGAGCATGATCTTAGAATTCTACAATCTGAATAAATTTAATTTTAGACACAAAAAGCACATTATATAGTCCTTAAAAAAAAACTGTCACTGCACTCTGGTGAAAACTCTCGAGTGAACTCATTCAATGAAACTGACCTCATTCATCAGATCTTCATGCCCCTGAGGGTGCTGACCCTCTGCTGAAGCACGTCTTTCTCCCCCACCCCCCTCCACCTGTACATAGTACTCATCTTTATATTGCACTTTATAAGGCAATCCTTTTCAAATTTAAATGTGCATAAAAATAACCTGGCAGTTTTGTAAAATGCAGATTCTGGTCACAAAGATTTTGTGCTAGAAGAGTTACAGCTTTAAGTTTTACACTGAAGTATATAATCCACTTTGTGTTCATTTTTGTATGTGTATGAGGCATGGAAAGTTTCTCTTTTTAGTATGCGGGTATCAACTGTTCCAGCACCTTTTCCTGAAAAAAAGAATCCTTCCTCCACCAAACTGCCTTTGCTCCTTTGTTATAAATCAATTAGCTCAATTAGCCATGTATGTGTGTGGGTCTCTTTCTGGACTCTATCCTGTTTGTTCCATTGATCTATTTGTCTAGACCAAGTTACCTCACGTGATCTTAAAGGCTCATGATCCAAAAACAAAAGTATTCCGTGCAAAGAAAGGCCCTGGAATGTTCCAAACCTCCCTGATGTTTACCTGTGTTTTCTTTCTCCTGCTGCTCTATCCATCAAAGCCTTAAGTAAGTATACTTAGTGAGTCCTTTCAATTAACTGACCCTGCAATGATTTTGCTGTCTGTAATTAAGAAGACAGAACACAAAGCCGAAGAACTGGCTGTATTCCATCCTGCCTAAATGGGTCAAGGTCAGTTAGCTCTTCGCCCCTCTCTTCTGGGAATGCCACTTCCCAAGTTTTACTGCTTATGCCCTACAGGTCTGTTCTGATAATAACCAGTTGATGATGGCCAGATGTTATCTCAGATAACAAAGGATAATCATAAAAGAAGGAATTTTTCGGTCTAAAGCATGCTTATAGTCAGAGTATGTGAGTGTAAATGTGCATGCATGAAGGTGAACGTGAAGACAGCTGAAGCTAACCGACTCATGGACCTGAACATGAGCAAAACCCAGCAAAAGCCAAACTCTTTCAAGAAATATCAACGGCTACCCAACAGACAATTGTCAGGCTCCTTGATAGAAACAAAGGTGGGCATCCAGCACTTTGCAGAAAAGAAGGAGAAACTTCTGGTGAGAATCCTTTCCATTAAGCATTAAAGCCAGATTAAAATGTACAGGGGAACTTTCAGAGTCTGAGAAGAGAGTTCCACTCTGGCACTGCCCAGATATGGGGACGCTAGCAGAGAAATGGAGAGCAGTGGTATGGTTACGGTAAAGCTTCTGTCTCTCTCTCCAGAAGTTTAAAGTATGAAAGTCAAAGTGAGTGTTAGTCGCTCAGTCATGTCCAACTCTTTCCCACCCCATGGACTGCAGACCACAAGACTCCTCTGTTCATGGGATTCTCCAGGCAAGAACACTGGAGTGGGTTGCCATGCCTTCCTCCAGGGCATCTTTCCAAACCAGGAATCAAACCAGGGTCTCCTGCCCTGCAGGCAGATTCTTCACCATCTGAGACAGTTAGCTAAAAGTAGTAGAAGGGATAATAATAAAGATTCAGAATTAAATGCATGTGTGTGCTCAGTCATGACCAACTCTGCGACCCCATGGACTGCAGCCCAACAGGTTCCTCCGAATAAGTGGATTCCCTCCAAATTCATACGCTGAAATCCTCATCTTCACTGTGATGGAGTTAGGAGGTGGGAGGTAATTAGGTCATGCAGGTGGTGCACTCATGAATGGGGTTAGTACTCTTTTAAGAAACACCAGGGACACCATCTTTCTCTCTCCTGAACTAAGACACCAACACCCTGAGCATCTGTTATGGAAGACACATTGTGACTTGCATCCTTCACTTCTTTTATTTTTTTTCAAAAAGAGGCCGGTATTACTAGAGACTTATCTTTTTATCACTCTGTGTTTTTTATTTTTGTTTTGGACACACCTCACGGCATGCAGGATCCTGGTTTCCTGACCAGGGATCAAATCTGAGCCCTTCGCAGTGGAAGCTCAGGGTCTTAACCATTGGACCACCAGGGAAGTCCCCCTTCACTTCTCAATCCTCACAAACATTCAGAGGGGGTCCTATTTTTGTTTCCATGTCAGATATGAGGAACTGTGTTTCCCTTTGGAGGGAACAAGCCAAGAGTTACCCCCAGGCAGTCTCACTCCAAAGTATTTTTGCCTGGAGAATTCCAGGGACAGAGGAGCCTGGCGGGCTATAGTCCATGGCGGTCCCAACAGACACGACTGAGCGATTAACACTTTTCACTTACCCACCACACTATTCCTGAAGTCGTCTGACCACTCAGAAAGAGAAATAAAACAGACTATGAGGCAGCAGGAGAAATGAACCTGGTGACCTTTTCAAGATTTAGACAACAATGGAAGACAGGAACCCAAGGAAACGGCGTACAGGCATTCAGAGCACCTTGCACAGGGCATTACTCAGGTCTGGATCTGGTACATCTAACATGCTGAGAGGTACAGCAGACAAAAAAACATGCTGCTCTGTGAAATTCCCTGTTACACAAAGCTGCCGTTCTTACAGGCTGGCATGGAAAATGATGATCACTTCATAATTTATCTCTCAACTCTTCTGATGCCATTCAAAAGGATTAGGGCTTCCTGTCGGGGCAACTATGTATATTTCCCTACCCTCTCCTCCAACTCTGCTTTTTTAGTGTGGATGAAACCCACTTAATCCAAACATAACACATTTGATTGTGTTGATCAGTACATAAACATTTTAGGAAAAAAAAGTCCTCCTTGCTCTAAAGTTATTTTTCCGGTACTGAACACGTGAGAAACATCAGCCTTTTCCTCTCTGATGATGCTAAAAGGTATTGTAAATTTACAAAAGTTTAATTGACCCTTACCTGGATCCATGATATTTTAAATATCTTTGTTCATTATAAGGCCAAAGTATTACATTTCCTTCATTTTGAAAAGCACGTAGAGTGCTTATCGCAGAACAAGATCAGTACTAGAAACACAAAGAGGGGTCCAGCCCACAGAGAGGGTTTTCATTCTTTTCTTTTTTTAATGTGGATCCAAAAAAAAAACCACACTTTTTATTTTGCACTGGGTACATGGGTTCAATCCCCAGGTGGGGAAGGTCCCCTGGAGAAGGAAATGGCAACCCACTCCGGTATTCAAGCCTGGAAAACCCATAGACAGAGGAGCCTGGCATGCTGCAGTCCATGGGGTTGCAAAGAACTGGACACTGACTTAGCAACTGAACAACAACAAAGCAGTCAAGCCAGTGACTAGAATACAATGGCTGTAAAACTCAGGCTTAAACTCTTAATCACTCCATGCACACACAGAGGGGCCAAGTCCACCAGCTCCCCTCTTACAGCTGGTGGACAGCTCCTGGAGTAGAGGTGGGCAAGACCAGCGCTGGACAAAGGGCCACCCTGGAGCTTCTGCCTGGGCGCCAGACCAGGCAGCTACTCGGGGGGAAGAGAAACTACCCCAGTAGGCTCAGAGCTGCCAAAGCAACACAAAAGGAAGACTGTTTCGCAACAAAGCAGGCCTCTGCCCTGCAGCTGCGTCCCTCTGCCCACAGCTCCAGCCTTACCCCACACAGGCTATCAGGACTCTGAGCTGCTGCTGAGAAGTTACAAGCATCTAACTTTTCCCCCTATTTTTTGCTGGTAATGAAAAGAACTGAACAATGACCCACAGAGTCTCTGACAAAGCAGATTTCAGTTACCAACACGGAACAAACTAGACCTCACTTGGCAGATGAGCAGAGAAGCTAAGAGAGGTGGGGACATTCTGAACAGTTAGCGTAAAGGCAAGAAACAAGACAACTTTACAAATTTTGAAATTTACGTTCTCAGGGAGATTCAAAACACTGAATCTCTAATACAATGAAAGGCAAATGAAAAAAGAATTAGAAACTAGTGTTTGAAGGTAAAAGTGAAACTGGTAGCCGGAAGAACAGAGGCACCGAAATGCAGCCTGGCTACCGCAGAAAACCACGCTGGAGCCTGCGAAGACCTGCTCGGGGAAAGCTCCCAGAACTCACAGGAAAACAGCGACCAGGCGGAAACTCTCACTGAAAAGACAGCACCTCCACAACGGACCCAACACGTGTATTACAGGCATTTCAGAAAGGGGAAAATAAAACAGAGGGGGAAAATCACAAGTAAAGGAGAAGCAGTAACTAAATAAATTATGGGAGAAAGAGACAACTTACAAATGAGTTTTTCAGACTAAAATCATCTACTCAGAACTTGACAGGATTAATCATAAAAGATCCACACATTCCCCAAATTTCTGAATGTCAGGAGGAGAAAAACTCAATAAAATCTGAACCTCCACCAAGATTTCAAAAAAATAAAAAAGAGGGGGAAATTAATTTAAAAAAAAAAAAAAAACAAGATAAAAATACAAAAGGGGGACTTCCCTGGCAGATGAGTGGTTAGGACTCTCTGCTTTCACTGCCATGGGTGGGCATGTGTTTGCTCTCTGGTTGGGAAACTAAGATTCCTGCATGCTGCAAAGTGCAGCCCAAAACAAACAAACAAACCACTAAACACTGAATAAAATAAAAACTAAAAAAGGATTATGAATGAGATGGACATCGGACTTCTCAGCTGCCATACTGGCTGTGAAAGACAAAGGAGTAAGATTTCCAGAACTTAGAAGGAAAAAGACTGTGGTCTAAGAATTAGAAATTTTTAATTATTATGAAAATAATTATTTTATTTTATTATTAAATTATAATATACCTATCATTAATTATAAAGCAGAAGAAAGCTATTAATAGACATAAAAGGACTCAAAAATATACTTTCCACCTATCTTTTCAGGGAAAAAAAAAATCTTAAGGGAGTATAGAAATCTTCAGTGCAGGCATACAGAAGCATAAAAGAAGTAGCAGTGAGCAGTAACACTAGTGAAACTAGCCTGGTCTAAATTGTGTATGCTAATTGTTGACATCATGAGAGAAATAATCAACAAGGATGCTGAAGGAGCAAATTATTAAACAAAAAAGTGTGGACAAACATTTCTAATTATTTCAACAAAAGTCATGGGTGAGAGGAAGGAAGGGAGGAAAGAATGTGCTGAAGCATATGGTGTAAGGGAATCCAGATACTGTTCCAATGATACCTACAAATTTTAAAAGTACCCACAGTTAGAACAAAAACTGGACATAACACTCCCAAGTTACAAGGAGAATTGTTTTTCTTTTTTTTTTTTTTTAATTGAAATACATTGATTGGTGGCTCAGATGGTAAAGAATCTGCTTGCAGTGCAGGAGAACAGGGTTCAATCCCTGGGTCAGGAAGATTCCCTAGAGAAGGGAATGGCAACCCACTCCAGTATTCTTGCCTGGAGAATCCTATGGACAGAGGAGCCTGGCAGGCTACAGTCCATGAGGTCCCAAAGAGTCAGACACGACTGATCGATTAACACACACACTTTTCAATAGTTGATTTACAATGTTTCAGGTGTTAGCAAAGTGATTCTGTTATACACATATATATTCTTTTCCAAATTCATTTCCATTATAGGTTATTACAAGATATTGACTATCACTCAGAAATTCCGTTTGTGGACATTTATTCTCCATTCACATTTATAAAAGAAATTATACATAGAAAGAATGAATTAATTCAAGACAGTTCCCTCCGTTTAGGATGATGTGAGCCGCAAATTTTCCAGTAGTTATGTATGGATGTGAGAGTTGGACCATAAAGAAAGCTGAGCACCGAAGAACTGATGCTTTTGAACTGTGGTGTTGAAGAAGACTCTTGAGAGTCCCTTGGACTGCAAGGAGATCAAACCAGTCAATCCTAAAGGAAATCAGTCCTGAATATTCATTGGAAGGACTGGTGCTGAAGCTGAAGCGCCAATACTTTGGCCACCTGATGCGAAGGTGAAGGTGATTCATTTGAAAAGACTCTGATGCTGGGAAAGACTGAAGACAGGAGGAAAAGGGGACGACAGAGGATGAGATGGCTGGATGGCATCACTGACTCAATGGAGTTTGAGCAAGCTCCGGGAGTTGGTGATAGACAGGGAAGCCTGGCGTGCTGCAGTTCATGGGGTTGCAAAGAGTCGGACATGACTGTGTGCCTGAACTGAACCCGAACTAAGCTGCAAATAACAGAATACCCAAAGTGACTTAAACAAAAAGACTAGAAGGCAGGCAGTTCCAGGTTGATTCAATAGCTCAAATAAATCCTTAGTGGCCAAGGCTTCATATTTCCATCCTATCACCTTCATTGTGCTGGTAAAATCATGACAGGTGAATACAAGGCTGATAAGACCATGTATATTAAAAGATCTTAACTATACTAAAATCAGAAGAAAACAAGAGTTAAGAAAAATCTCTTATTACTGGTTGTTCCAAGATGGCGGGATCCTGCTTTACAGACTTTTGTACTTTCCATATATTTTAAAGAATGCAATATGTGCATAAACTGAATATATATATATGAAGAAAAAGAGAAGAACTACTGAAGAAAAGGGCTCAATACTCCTTGGCCATAATGACATAAGTATTTTCTCCTTGCTTCCCAAATAGAACTCTTTTAAAGTGATGTGTTGCGTGTAAGAGTTTTCTGATTCTCCACTACGCACACAATAGTTTCATATAAAAAGCTTATGTCGTTAATGATTATCATCTATGTAGTGTGTAACATCTGTACAGAATGTAACAGTTCCCTTTCACATGCTTTTATTTCATGACACTGACTACAAACTTTACAGATAAACACAGAATAGTAAGAATAGCTAAAGAGAGCCTTTGCCATGAGGAATCCCATCATTCAAGAGCCTTTCCGAAAATCACGTTAAATTGGGAAATTTAAATACAATTTACCCCAAATTCATCTCACATTTCATAAAGACAACATTAAAACAAATTCATGGTTAGACTGCATCAGTTTCCGTGGGACTCCAATTCTTTTAGGTATTGAATTAATAATACCAGTAACCATCTGTGCTCCTAAAGCTACTGCAGAGAAAATAAGCATCTAGACCTAAGCAGGCTAAGAGAAGCTTACACAATCCATTTGGTGTCTGTCAGTTACTTCCCAGCCTAGAGTATCACTTAATCAGCTAACTTCATAGGCATTTTCCAAGACTGCCTCTCCATAGTTTAAAACTACAAATTTGAATTTCAGAATTTCAACTTCAAAACTGAAAAATACATGAGAACTCTAGCAAAAGTCCTAATCTGATACACAAGAAAACTGTCAAGGCATGGTTTTTTTTTTTTTTTCAAGGCATGGTTTAAAACCATCAAAATGGATCACAGCGGGGACCTTCATCAGTCTAGTGGTTAAGACTCGCCTTCCAACGCAGGGGGTGCAGGTTCTATCCCTGGCAGAGGAACTAAGATCACAGTCAAAATGTTTAAAAAAGAAAATCACAGTTATAAACAGAGAAGTTCCACTGGGCACACAAAGATCTCTTTTGAAGAGGGCCTAACCCTGCAAAGAATTTATCCTGCTGCTCAATCTCTAGTGATGAGCCTATTTTTAAAATGCTGCTCAGTTTCTTAGGTCCTTTTTAGACATTAGAAAGCCTCAAGGAAGAAAATTCCATTCAGTTAAATCATGACAGAGTAAAGCAGCCACGTGCCCTTCATCTGGTCCATCAAGTAAGGTCATCCTGTCTCCTCTTCTCCATCCACAAGGAACGGAATTTAATCTTTGCCTTTTTGGATATTGTTGTCTTCAGTAACGTGACACGAAGCATGGAAGAGAGGAATGTAGAAACACCAAACTGTGGACCAAAAGTTCACTGAAATAAAAATTGTTGTTAGGCCGGTTTCATTTTGTTTTAGGTCCTGCCGCATTTTGCACATAAATTATGAAATGCAGTATACGTCATATACAAAATTAAACAATCTATCAACATCTACAATTTAAAACAACAACAACAACGATTTCACTGTCCATCGGTATTAATGATTGGAGTCACTGGAGAGGCGCCTTTGGATCGGAGAAAGAGGAAGGAGCAATTTAATGAGCCTTGCCTGTAAGGAGACGCTTCGTGTAGCTTCCACAGAGCAAGGCTGTCACAAGTGCTTGTCAAGAAGAAGAGAAGATCTGGGTTGTACTGTGGAAGAATTTTATGTTCTAAAGACAAACTCAGGCCTCATTCCATCACTTACTTAGGAGTTGGAGATTTTCAAGTGAAATTCTAGAATATTCAGAATCCCTTCGCATCTGTCTCCCTGCAGACTCTCCCCAGGAGGCTGCTGGTGGGAGCAGGTCTGGCCTAGTGGCCAGGGGACTCTGGGCGACCCAGCTAGGCCCGAAGAATTCACTAATTCTTAGCAAGGTATGACAGTGCTAATCCAAGGGAAGGAACTCGCTGGAGGGCTAAGTGTTAAATGCTGCATCAGGTGAAAATTCCCTCCGTTGATACCAGTTTCCTTTCCGAAGTTCTGGCTGCACCTCACCCCTGCGCTGTCAGCATTCCGCCCTCAGCCAGGGCTGGCCATACCCTGAGTTGCCTCATCCTGGCTGAATTCCACAGGGTTTTAGTTGGCCTCGGTAATATTTGTGCTTAGCTCTCAAGTCCAGAGATACTTATCCTATAAAGTGACTGCCATTTTTGTACTGAAATTCTGAAATCCTCCAAATTGAGGAATATTTTAATTGAATCTTACTGAAGAATAGGTAAAAAAGATGAGTGGCGGCTGCCATGGGCGGGGTAAAACAATTTTGCTTTGTGCATCATAAATATCTTTGCCTTCTTTTTTTTAAGGACAAACGACTACTTTTAAGATAAACATACATTTTTTTCATTACATAAGTGAAAGTCACTCAGCTGTGTCCAACTCTTTGTGGCCCCGTGGACTGTGGCCCGACAGTTTCTCTGTCCATGGGATTCTGCAGGCAAGAGTACTGGAGTGGGTTGCCATGCCCTCCTCTAGGGGACCTTCCCGACTCAGGGATCGAATCCAGGTCACCTCTCACTACCTCCGCCATCATCACCCAGGTCAGTCATCATCGCCTCTCCTACTGCGATCTGGCCCCCAGCTTCCGTCCTCACTTACCCCCACCCAGAACCTAGTCATCACTTACACAACAGTCGCTGACACTGGTAAAGCAAGTCCAGTCTCTCCCTCCTCTGCTCAAAGCTCTGCAAAGGCTCCCATTTTACCGCAGGTAAGAGCCAACATCTTCTCAATGGTCCACAATGCAATCTTTCACCCTTTGACAGTCCCCAGCCACGCTTCTTAGCACTCTCTTCCCTACCACACTGAAATTGAAAAGTGAAAGCTGTTAGTTACCCAGTTCTGTCTGACTCTTTGCAACTGACTCACAGCCTGCCAGGCTCCTCTGTCCATGGGATTCTCCAGGCAAGAATACTGGAGTAGGTAGCCATTCCCTTCTCTAGCGGGTCTTCCCCATCCAGGGGTCAAACCTGGGTCTCCTGCATTGCAGGCAGATTCTTTACCATTTTTCACTGTCTGAGCCACCAGGAAAACCCACACTGACCTCTGCCCCAGGGCCTTTGCACCAACTGTTCCCTCTAACCTTCTCATCTTTCCAGTCTTGATTCAAATACTGCCTTCTCGGTGAGGACCATCCTCACCATTCATTTATAAAAAACTGGAAACATCAACTCCCTCCCTGCCCCGACATCTGTGTTCCCAATCCTTTTATTCTGCTCTGTTTTTTTTTTTCCCCACAGTGCTTATCACTTTGCAACACACCATTTACTTACCTATTACGATCACTGTTTATTTCTCCCCAAAAGTAGTATCCCCTCCCTAGAATAGTGCCAATACAATCAAAAACTCAAATAATATTTGTTGAACACCGGTAGAATTAAAACAAACAGAATGAAGGTGGCAGTTGTTCAAGATGCCAGCACATAAGATTCCTGCCACTCCCAGCAATGAATGAAACAGGACAAGCAAATCAAGAGTCTCAAAAGTGGAAGAGTGATGGCTCGGACCACAGTTCTTGGGAATAGAGAATAACAATCAGGCAAGGCCTGAAATACAGGGTTAGAGTATCTGGGATGAAATCTGAACTCTCTCTCGCTTTTAGCAAATTCATCCTATCAGAATCCAGCAGTAATCTGTCCACAACCACCCCAAGAAAGGCAGGTGCCTGGAGTAGTCTCTGATTAAATGAATCAATTTCACTTCTATTGGTGTCTCCCAACCTGATCCTTGCTCTAATCCTTCGTCCCTTATTACGCGATCTCAAAATGGGGTTCAGCCACTTCAAAGACTGCTCTTGAAAGGAATATGAGGTGACAGTGAGAGCATAGTCTTTTAATTATTTCTGTTTATTCTGCCCCTTTATTTTAAAAGCATGGGGTGAGAGGTGAAGAAATTACTTCTATACATTTAAAAAAGGGTCCATTCCTTTACAAAGACTTGCCTATAAAACTGCGTGTTGTGGAAAGACAGGAATGACAACAAGATTGGGAGGACAGAAACCAGAGAATATCCTGAATCTCTAGAGGGGATGAGAAATAAGGTAGCTTCCAAATGTCCGCAGGATGTTCATTCTGACCTGTGGCATGCTGGAGAAAGGAGCGGCTTCACTGATGAGACTAGATGAGTCCTAAAGATTAAACCAGAGGGACTTCCCTGGCAATGCAGCGATTACGACTATACTGCTAATGCAGGGGCACAGGTTTGATCCCTGGTCGGGGAACTGAGATCCCACGTGCCATGCAGCACAGTCAAAAGATAAAACATAAAGTAAAATAACTTTTTAAAGAAAAGATTAAACCACGAACAGCCATTGAGAGGCTACTGTGTAAAAAAAAAAAAAAATCTACAACCAAGGAAAGTAACAGGTGGTTACTGAAAAATGGGTGGAAAGATTTTTTAAAATATGCTGAACTCTTAGGCAGAATTCTAGGAGCTTGAATTAACTCACTGAATCCTCATAAAAACCCCTATGGATTAGGTGCTATAACCATACCCATTTTACAGATAAGGAAAGTAAGGCATTCTCCCTGCTTCCCCCCAACCCCATCCTCCCCCTGATCCTTCCATCCTTCTAGCATAGCTCTTAAGCTATCCATTCACCTGGCTTGCCCAGGACTATCCTGGTGTATGCCTGTGGTCCTGGTCTAAAAAAAACTACTAACCCTTTTCTTTTTTTCAATTGTAAGGAAAACATACAACATGTGGCGGGATGGGAGAGGGGAGGGAGGCTCAAGACAGAGGGGATCTATATACACAATTATTATGGATTCCAGTTGCTGTATACTGCAGGAACCAACACATTGTAAAGCAATTATCTTCCAATTTAAAAAAGTTTTTCTTAATTTACCATCTTAACTATTTTAAAGTGTACCCTTACTTTTAACAGTGCTGCAGTTTAGAAACTTCCCTGGCAGTTCAGTGGCCAGGATTTTGAGCTTTCATGAGGGCGCAGGTTTAATCCCTGGTTGGGGAACTAAGATCCCACAAGTGGGCTGTTGGCCAGAAGTGTTGCAATTTGGATCACTTTTCTCTACTTGAACTTCTCTACTGTAACTGGTTACCTCGCTGCCTCTGTGAGCTTTGGAAGAATGGTATGTCCTGTGTTTTTATGCTTGCAGCCCAGCACAGTACTAAGCATATTGTTCACAATGTTCAGTAAATGAACAAATGAAAGAATGTTACCCTAAAATTCCTACTGGTTAATTTTCATGTTACTGACTTCCCCCAGGTTTAGAATTTAAAACTTGGAAGCTTTCCAGGTGGCACTAGTGGTAAAGAACCCACCTGCCAGGAGACATAAGAACTGTGGGTTCACTCCCCTGGGTTGGGAAGATCCCCTGGAGGGAGAGGGGCATGGCAAACCACTCCAGTATTCTTGCCTGGAGAATCCCATGGACAGAGGAGTCTGAAGGGCTACAGTCAGATACAACTGAAGTGACTTAGCATATACATACAGCTGTTGCACAGCTGTCTCTGAAACCAACCAGTGGTCTATAGCTTTGGTTCCCAACCATTTTGGCACTAGGGACTGGGTTTCAGTTCAGTTTAGGGACTGGTTTAGTGGAAGACAATTTTCCCACAGACAGCAGGGTGGTGTGGTAGTTTCAGGATGAAACCAGCGTGTTACATTGTTTGTGCACTTTATTTCTATTCTTATTACATCAACTCCACCTCAGGTCATCAGGCATTAGATCCTGGAGGCCAGGAACCCCTGAGCTCCAGGAGACTGTAAATGTGTGCTTGTTGGCCAGGAAAGAACAGTCATTTACCCACCAGAGGGCTATCACGGGAGCAGTGGCTGCAAGACAGTGGGTGTTGGCTTATACAGATTTGGACAGATTCACAAGACTGAAATAAGGAGCAATAATTAAAATGCCGGGCTGGATGAAGCACAAGCTGGAATCAAGATTGCCGGGAGAAATATCAATAACCTCAGATGACACCACCCTTAGAGAAGAAAATGAAGAGGAACTAGAGCCTCTTGATGAAAGTGAAAGAGGAGAGTGAAAAAGCTGGCTTAAAGTTCAACATTCAGAAAACTAAGATCATGGCATCTGGTCCCATCACTTCATGGCAAATAGATGGGGAAACAGTGGAAACAGTGTCAGACTTTATTTCTGGGGCCTCCAAAATCACTGTAGATGGTGACTGCAGCCATGAAATTAAAAGATGCCTGCTCCTTGGAAGAAAAGCTATGACCTACCTTGACAGCATATTAAAAAGCAGAGACATTCCTTTGCTGACTGTCAACTACAAACTGGCACTTACCAAGAGCACTGCCAACGACTGAACCACAAAGGCCTTTGCCATCTGCCTCTACGGAGACTGAATCCCATGCTTTTAAAGCTATTGACCTTCAACAACCCCTGAGGGAGTTCAGGGTGGAGTGAGGCACTCTGTGCTACCGGGAATCTGGTGGGACAGGTCTTTAGATAGTTGGATGCTTTTATGAACAGATTTTGTGACCTCAATCCTTGCATTTCCCCATATCTCAGTTCAGTTCAGTAACTCAGTTGTGTCTGACACTTTGCGACCCCATGGACTGCAGCACATCAGGCCTCCCTGTCCATTACCAACTCCTGGAGTTTACTCAAAATCATGTCCATTGAGTCGGTGATGCCATACAATCATCTCATCCTCTGTCGTCCCCTTCTCCCCCTGCCTTCAATCTTTCCCAGCATCAGGGTCTTTCTTTTCAAATGAGTCAGATCTTCGCATCAGGCAGCCAAAGTATTGGAGTTTCAGCTCCAGCCTCATTCCTTCCAATGAACACCCAGGACTGATCTCCTTTAGGATGGACTGGTTGGCTCTCCTTGCAGTCCAAGGGACTCTCAAGAGTCTTCTCCAACACAACAGTTCAAAAGCATCAATTCTTCAGCGCTTACCTTTCTTTATAGTCCAACTCCACACATGACTGACTACTGGAAAAACCATAGCCTTGACTAGATGGATCTCTGTTGGCAAAGTAATGTCTCTGTTTTTTAACATGCCGCCTAGGCTGGTCATAACTTTCCTGCCAAGGAGTAAGCGTCTTTTAATTTCATGGCTCATATCTAGAGAAGCGCTAAATCCCTTCATGGTGACATCAGATCCTCATGACTAACAAAAAACTTTTCGTAAAATGAACGCTTCATGGTATTAAACTCCCCCTTCACCGAAACCTTAATTATTGACTTTCTCCCGCTGCTGCTTTGGAGCAGTCTCTCAGAGCTATCTGAGATGCTGCCTCACGGGCTGCAGTCCTCATTTTACCCCAAATAAAACTTAACTCGCAACTCTCAAGTTGTACATCTTTTTAGTAGACACAACAAAGCTATGGTTTTTCCAGTAGTCACATATGGATGTAGGTATTGGACCATAAAGAAAGATGATGCTTTTGAACTGTGGTGTTGGAGAAGACTCTTGAGAGTCCTTGGACTGCAAGGAGATCAAACCAGTCAATCCTAAAGGAAATCAGTCCTGAATATGCATTGGAAGGACTGCTGCTGAAGCTGAAGCACCAATACTTTGGTCACGTGATGTGAAGAACTGACTCATTGGAAAAGACCCTGATGCTGGGAAGACTGAAGGCAGGAGGAGAAGGGGACGACAAAGGATGAGATGGTTGGATGGCATCAATGACTCAATGGACATGAGTTTGAGCAAGCTCTGGGAGTTGGTGATGGACAGGGAAGGCTGGTAGTCCATGGGGTTGCAAAGAGTCAGACACGACTGAGCAACTGAACTGAATTAAAACAAAGAAACTGCCTAAAGAAGAAGGGACTGGGAACTCAGAGAGGAATGTTAAGTGCTCCACTTAAACATCTTTTTACAATTCAAATACCATCTTCAAGGAGGCAAATACACTACAAAAGTCCCACACAGCCAGCATGTGGCCTCCTGAAGTGGGGAGAAAGCACAGCATAAATGAGTCTGGGGTTAATCCTACGGATTGTGAAACAGAAAATAATGACGTACAATTTCAGTGCAATTTTATAAACCTAAAATGCACTGTTTTATATGAAGCTAAATAACCCATCATTCTCGTTCTCTCTCGACACCCCACCCCCGCCATGCTCTTAGCTTTCCACATCTAATTAAGTTGAGCAAAAAGATAAAATAAAATTAAGAAACAAGGATCAAGGGAAGTCTGGGTTTTTTGTTGTTGATTTAAAAACAGAAAATTCTACTGTATTACTAACTGGGGCAGTTTCATCATCATCATCATCATATTAATGCCAAAGCTCTTTTTTTTTTTCTTTTAACCCCTCCACCCAAGATTTTGAGTCACTAGTACCACATGGTCCCTCCAGAACTGATCTAATCTCTGTATTTTTTTTCTGATAGCAATTGCCCTATGTGCCTGATGGAACACAAAAGGACAGGCCTGGCCACCATCACACCAAGTACTTTAAAACTTTCACGCAGAGAGTTGAGGCAGCACCCACTTTATTATTTGCAACACTGTTGAAGATATAAAGTCCACAGAACCTTCGATTCAAAGTAGTCTTAAATAAAACTGAGTCGCTCAATCATATCCGACTCCGTGCGGAAGACTATGGACCATAGCCCGCCAGGATCCTCTGTCCATGGGATTTCCCAGGCAAGAATATTGGAGTGGGTTGCCATTTCCTTCTCCGGAGAATCTCCTCGACCCAGGGATCGAACCCGGGCCTCTTGCTTTGTAGGCAGATTCCTAACCATCTGAGCCATCAGAGAAGTCTCAATAATAATAAGATCCCTTTAATTCTTATACACTTAATGAAGAGAGTATTTTGATGCTATTAATTACTTGTACTGAACATGACCACCTCACCCCACCCCCCCACCAACCTATCAAAGGCAACTGTCTGGCTCAGTGAGGCTTCTGTTAGGGCAGAATTTGAGTGGGCGGGGAGGGGGGCAAGGTAAGGGGCATAGGATTTCACAGCAGGAATTCCAGGCTTTATTCGGAGAAAAGGCCCTTTTGTAAATCCCTTTAACTTCAGTAAACATATTGAAGCCAAGGAGACTTGCTCATCGAGTTTTACATGGAAAGCAAGTTCTGGGCGAATTCCCTGGCAGTGCAGTTAACTCAGCTGGTAAAGAATCCGCCTCCAATGCAGGAGACCTGGGTTTGATCCCTGGGTTGGGAAGATCCCCTGGAGAAGGGAAAAGCTATCCACTCCAATATTCTGGCCTGGAGAATTCCATGGACTATCCCATGGGATTGCAGAGTCAGACATGACTACATGACTTTCACTTTTAGAGCTGCTCACTTTCACTGCCCAGGTTCCATTCCTGGTCGGGTAACTAGGCTCCCACAAGCCACATGACACAGTCAATGGGTGGGGCGGGGAAAGGAAGTTAGGATCTGACAGGATGAGGATAGGAGGGAGGCCTGGTACAGAGGGAAGTGGGAAAGAGGGGGAGCGGGAATCACGGCAGGAGGTGGGTAAGCATGTCCCAACCTCCCCGGCTTGGCATGTGTGAGGGCGGGGGCTTCTCTCTGCCTCCCGTTTAGGATTCTGGGGAAAGACTGCCTCGCAGCCCACCCCACCAAACCAGGGTCAGTCAGCAAAGTCAACTTTGCTAGAGCAAAGGCAAACAGAACAACGGCCAGCATTTAACTTTCACCTGACTTTTGTTTCCAGAAAATCCTGCCTGGGCGGATGTGGGGTGGAAGTGAGATGCCGGTGGGGGTGGGCAGAAGGCCGCGGGAACGCCTGGGAAGGTGGTGTCACTACAGAGACGGCAGGGGACCAGCCTGCTAGGCTGAGAGCTGGACGAAGGACATGGCAGAGACCCAGCGGGGAGACATGCCTGCAAGGGCCAAAGTGCAGCGGAGCCCGCCAAGAGCCCCACCAGGTGCGACGGAACATGACAAGCAGAACAGGAGCTCCACCAGTGAGAGTTTTCAGCGGCCGGCTCCAGGGAGGGACGCCACCCTCGGCCACCTCCAGCCCAGGCGACGGGCCAGGGCAGCTGCTCCAGGGCGCAGCCAGACAGGGTCCAGAGGTCACCAGGTGGGTCTACACATCCCCTCCACCCCCACCTCCAGCTCACCAGATGCCATCTTAGAGAGAAATGCAGAGGGAGGGGAAATATAAGAATCAGAACACTTCACATGTCTCAAAGTGAGCCTTTACCTAAACGCCACTAAAATTATTACATCACACTAACTGTAGTGGGTTGAACCATGGTTAAGCTCCTCCCCCATTTCCGGACCGGGAGGGGGCTTGTAAGGGCGATTATTACCTACTATTAGAAACGAGGAACTCTTCTCTCTGCCTGTGTGTACGGAAAGTCACCACTGTTTTTTCTCATCCTTATTCTGATTACCCACAATAGGGTGGTGGTGGTGGTGTTCAGTCGCTCAGTCCTGTCCGACTCTGCGACCCCATGGACTGCAGCACGCCAGCCTTCTCTGTCCTTTGCTATCTCCTGAAGCGTGTTCACACTCGTGTCCATTGAGTAGGTGATGCCATCCAACCATCTCATCCTCTCCCGTCCCCTTCTCCGGACTGCCTTCGATCTTCCCCAGCATCAGGGTCTTTTCTAATGAGTCAGGTCTTTACATCAGGCGACCAAAGTATTGGAGCTTCAGCTTCAGCAGCAGTCCTTTCAATGAACACTCAGGACTGATTTCCTTTACAATTGACTGGTTGGATCTCCTTGCAGTCCAAGGGACTCTCAAGAGTCTTCAACACCACAGTTCAAAAGCATCAGTTTTCTTTATGGTCCAACTCTCACATTCTATGGAAAAACCACAGAATAATGAAAACAGTCCCCAATCCTATTTGAGGGAACTGAGCTCCTTATTTAATTTTGGAAGGGCCAGAAGGAGAATCTCTACTAAACCAAACTCTCTGCTGGAGTTCTTTCTTTGCCTGCTTTTGGAAGAAGTGGGTCTTATGAGGAAGGAAGGAACTGACAGGGTTGAGAGAATGAATGTCAGCAAGACAAAGCGCGGTACCATTTGCTTTTGCGTGCTTGGAGCTCTTCTGCTCACCATCCCGGGTCATGTTTTGAGAGGCCAAAGGCATCACTTATTTTGTTTGCTTCTCTAGTCTGATGGAAGGTGCAGATGTTCCAGCAGTCTAGATGACAGGAATGCGGCTCCTTCCTTTCCACCACGCCCTCTTCTAGGATCACAGTGGCCACGGGCTGGGAGGAGCCTTCATTGTTTTGCGCTGGCAAACCTCCCACCTTCTAGAACTGGGATGTTCTGTGTTCAGGGAAATTCCAGCAACGTTCTGTGAGAATATGGGTTAATTAGTCACAGGCTGATGCAACATACTTACAGTGTGGGTTGGGCGTATGTCATGAATGACGGGGACAGACAGGCAGGTTCCTTTCATACAAGGCAGTCAGGCAGCATTATGCTCCACTGTAGGAAACCATTTCCACATCCACTGACTATGTCAAGATCCATTAATTATTTGTAAACCATGAAGCTCTTCAAATTAGGGGCCAGGTGATTCCACTGACTCTGTCCACTGGTTCCTTCATTCACCCATCCACTTACACAGGCACTGAAGTAGCCTTTTTTTCTTTTTTTAAGTAATATTTATTTGGCTGCTTTGGGTCTGAGAGGTGGCACGTGGGATCTAGTTCCCTGACCAGGGATTGTACCCGGGGCCCCCTGTATTGGGAACGTTAAGTCCTAGCCACTGAACCATCAGGGAAACCCCTCATTGAACTAACTTGACTGACACACACTGTGGGACTACGGGGTGATGCGCAGTAGAACAAGACACAGGCCTTGCCCTCAGGAAGCTCGGAGGCCAGCAGCAGAGCACCACACTGTTGAGCCTTAGTTTATTATCAGTACCACTGGTACTGACGAGTCTTAGAAACAGGCCATCTGTTGGCCTAGAGCAAACTGCTAATGAGGTCAGCGTAATAAGACACTCCTGGCACATAGTCCACGTGCTCAAAAAGAATGTTAATTATCTTTCATATCCTCTCTTTACTGATACTCTCAAGGAACTGCTGCCAAAATGTAGCACTAAGCCCAAGTGGCCTGAGGACAAGACAAAATTCTGTTGAGTCCATGCAGGGCTTGTCACTTGAATTTAAGAGGCACCCCAAACTCTTACATCAGCTGAGGTATGACTGCTCTCTTCACAGGCACTGGAGTTCTACAATCAGTGCAAAGACTGCTGAATAATGGCAGGAGACGTTATCATTACATAGAAACACATGGGCAGCGTCAGCCTTTATCATCGAATTTCCTTATCACAAAGAACAAAGCACGTTTTCTATTTAACAACTACAGAATTGAGAAAAAATAAAACCAAGCAATCAAGCAAGTTAGCATGGAAAAATGGAAGACCTAGAAAGCTGGCCTACATCTCAAACATATCGGGCCCTGGACACATTTCTTGAGATTTTTTTGAGATTCAATCCACCATTCGATGAAAACAGGAGGAGGGATTTTCTGCCTCCTCTCAGATTCTAGGAGAAACATTTGTCTTATCTTGTTCCATCCTGAGGAATTTAAGGACCTGAAAAGTCTGCTTATTTATGAGAAAACAGGATGGACTATGGGGAAAGGAAGGAAGAGTAGAAAGAAGAGGAACTCCATCAGGCCCGGAAGCTTCCTGGCTAAATGATGGACATCACAATAGTAAAGAACTCTAAGGGAGACTTCCCTGGTCGTTGAGTGGTTAAGACTACAGGCTTCCGCTGCAGGGGGCACGGGTTCAATCCCTGATTGCGGAACTAAGATCCTGCATGCCGTGGGACATGGGCAAAAAAACAAAAATTGATACCAAAAAAAAAAATCCATGGTAAACACAAAATTTTTAAAAATGAAAACATAAAAAGAACTCTGCTCTTGGACTTCAAGAGTGTAGGGGGTTGTGGAAAAAGATGTCCTTTCTGTTAATGAAATGTACCTTCCCACTCAGCCAATAGCATAGCTAAAGAGTTCCTGTTATAAAATGCATCCCTGATACTATAAATAAGAATTTGTTATATAAATTAAAACCTCACTAAGTTAGAGTTTTGTAAAAATACACCAAAAGCCTCACAGAAATTTCCTTTATAACAAACACTTTCTTCATAGAGTTAGAAGGAGCAAAAGGAGGAGGATTTTCAAAATATTTATGAAAAGTCATCACAAAATCTTCCTTTAAAGGTGCCTATCCACACATTGTTGGTGGGAATATAAACTGGTACACCACCATGTAAAACAGTATGGAGGTTCCTCAAAAAACTAGAAATAACTGCCATATACTCCAGCAATCCCACTCCTGGGTGTACACCTGAATGAAATGGAAACCATTAATTAAAAAAGATGCATGTATCCTCAATGTTCATAGCAGTATTATTTACAATCACCAACATATGGAAGCAACCTAAGTGTCTATCATGAATGGGTAACGATGGTACACATACGCAATGGACACTACTCAGTCCTTAAAAAGGATGAACTTTGCCATTTGCAGCAACAAGGGTGCACCTGGAGGTGAATGCTTAGTGAATTAAGTAGACAGAGAAAGACAAATACTGTACGTTAGTACTCATATGTGAAATGTGAAAATAAAAAATAAAAAAACCAGAAACAGACTCACAGAGAACAAACTAGTGGTTATGGGGAGGCACCTAGGGGCGCCCTCTCATATATTGTACAGCAGAGTGAATATTGTCAATATTTTATAACATTAAATGGTATATAATTGATTAGAATTTTGAATCATTTTGTTGTACACCTGATTTACATAATATTGAATAATATATTATTCAATACAATACTGAAAATCAACTACATACAATATATACAAAATTAACTAAAAAGATATTGAAAATCAACTATATCTCAATTTTTTTTTAAAAGTACCTATTCCCAAACAAATCTTTTTATCTTTCGCAAATTTAGTAGAATGTGAAGTCAACAAATGCCTGTAGATTCAATATATATGCCAGTCAATTCGTACACATTTCTTAAGATATCCATCTAGATTAGCATAAATTACTTTATCCACTAAAACAAAAACATAAGTACATGCCAGACACTGTTATAGAAGCTCATCTCATAGTTCCCCTATGAAGCGCTACAGGAGTCATCCGGGTGTTCCCAAAGCCTCCGATGTGCCTCCTCCCAAGCACGTGGTAGGATGCTCTTCCCAGCCTCTTTAAATTTAGGCATGACCATGAGACTTGCTTTGACTGATGTGATGTTAAGTGGAAGTGAGGTGGCTCACTTCTGGGAAGAGGTTTATAAAAGCCAGCGCAGGATCTGCCAAGTCCCCACCCCGATGCGGTGAGTGGCACTGCCCAAGTTAGTGGATGGAGGCTCTGTTGGCCGACCCAACTCTGCAGAGCCCACAGTGAAGCGTGAAAGTGAAAGTCGCTGAGTCATGTCCGACTCTTTGAGACCCTGTGGACTACATACAGTCCGTGGGATTCTTCAGGCCAGAATGCTGGAGTGGGGAGCCTTCCCCTTCTCCAGGGATCTTCCCAACCCAGGGATCGACAACTCTCAATAGCCATGAACCATGAGTGAGAAATAAATCTTTGTGGCATAAGCCTCTGACATTTGGAGGTTGGTTGTCACTGCAATATAATCTAGCCTATTCTGTCCTATACAAGGTAACAGAAAGATACATACTATTTCTTCTCCGATATTGTATCATTCAGGTTGTTCACTAATCCAGGCCGTTTTCTCCCTACCACATCGTTTGCCTCCTGCTCCCCCATAACTCCCAGAAGACAAGCCATAAAAATCACTATTAGCATTTTAGCATTTTTATAGAATTTAAAATGCTTACATCCCTTTTTTTTTTAATTCTGCTTTAAAAAGTCACTACTGGTTTTCAAAAAACGTAACTCATCCTTGCAAACTATGTAAATACACACAAAAGTAATTCACTTTTGTAAAAAAATTCAAATAATATCTACACATAGAAAGTCTACATATAAAAAGTGAAAAATTGTCAGACCTCTTACTCCAATTCTTTTGTATACATATATAGATTTATTTTTATACTATCCCAAAAATAGTATACATGTTAAATACTTTATTACTTATATAGTAACAGTAATTACTATTACTACTTAATAGTCCACAGACAACTTTTCAGTTAAATAATTGCATTGTATGGCCATCACATAATTTACTTAACCATGTCCCTATTGATGAACATTTTGGCTTGTTCCACATTTATATTTAATTGCAATGCCACAATTAACATCTTTGTAAAATCATGCCATTATCTCAAGAAGGGGTCCTGCTAAGTCAGCGGGTACGTACATTTCACATTTTGACAGATAACACCAAACTGCTCTCCGAAACAATGGTATCAATCTAACAGTACTGCCAACAGTACATAAAAGTGCTTTTTCTCCCTAGAATCTGGGTGAAACTGGTTATTATCAGTTTTTTAAATATTTGCCAAGCTGGGGATCAAAGACATAGTGATTCAGTATTTCTTTTCATTTGCATTGTTTTTTTCCCCCAACTTTTTCAGACTATTTGCTTCAGAGACACGGCTGCTTTTCCATATTTTTTCATTTTTCTAATAAGCTGAATTTTTATTATTTACTTGTAGAAGATTTTATCTGTTATGAATATTAAGACTGTTTCATCTATACTGCAAATATTTTCTCTAAGCCTCCATTTATGGATGCTTCAACATATTAAGTTAATATAATTAAACTTGTAAAAATTCCCCATTATAGTATCTGGGTTTCAAGATACAGTCCTTTACATTAATTCCAAGCTTAATAGGTTAAACACAAGGACATTGCCACAAAGAATAAATTAATAAATGAATCCTCTATAAAACCACCCTGAACTTACTTTTTTATCCTTTTAAATAAATGTGCATATGACCTTTCTGAGTGCTGATGCTTAAATAACATAAACCCACCCAGAAGCAACTAGCACAGCATCTAGTATGCAGTAGGCTTTCCATTAATGTTCATTTATCTTATTTTTCTTGAGTCTCATTAATTTAGGGGCAACATAATCCTCTCAAAATAATTTGAATTATTTTGAGAGGATTCCAATTGTGTTCAGAATTCCAGTTGCGTTCAGCATGTCAACCTGCCCCACCAAAACACAACTGCATTTCCCAGCCTCGTGTACAGCTGGGGGCGGCAGTATGACACAGTTCTGGTTAATGAGATGCAAGCAGAAGTCACTGAACTGAGTTTCCAGGAAGCTCTTTGAAAGAGAACAGGCACAGCTGGTACATGCCTTTTTGCCATCTGCCCTCCTCCTCTTTCTTGCCTGGAAGGCAGACGCAATGCTGGCTGGAGAGCAGCCATCTTGAGACTTCGAAGTGACAAGATGACTAAAGACGGCCACATGGAAAGGCAGAGGTCTGGGTCTTTGACGGCTTTGACCAATCCTGAAACGCCCACTTCTGGACTTCTCACAGTAATAACAAGAGGAAAATAACCCCTTAATTTGTTGGCGACTATGAATGAGTCAGGTTTTCTGTTATTTGCAGCAGGTTTTCTGTTAATACCCAAACTACATGGTGAAGCCGAATACCTTCATACAGATCTTAAAATACTCCCCATTTTCATGGCTCCAGATGGTCTCCTGAAGAGTAGCTACGCTGGTTTGAAGGGAAAGTTCTCCACTCACACGTTTATTTAATTTTAAAAGGAGAAATCAAATCATTAAGCACTTCAAACAGAAGCCCAAGAGGACCCTTAAGGAGAAGCTGATAATCACAACATATGGTGTCACCTGTGCTAATCCTGGTGTTCAGTTACCCTTATCAGGACATCACACAGCTCATCACAGTTGTGAAATAAAGTTTTAAGGACAAAAAGCTTTCCAATGCGGAGGTGGGGGGGGGGGGGATTATACACTGAAGATACTCTTAATAATTATACAAAACTGAATTTTAATTTTTGTCATTAGTAATTAAGAATTTGGGTTCACTTGTAGTTTTAAGTGAAATCAAGAATTAAGAAAATATTCTGGAAGGTGCCCAGTGAAAATCCCACCACTCTCCAAGATCAGATTCTTCAATGTACTATATTTTACTAGATTAGGAAGGCAAAGAACAAGCTGAGGGAACTCAGCCACTTTGCTGAAGAACTGGTCCTATTTTTAGTCTGCTCACTTCAGCTGGCCAGCCCCCCAGCCCCAAGGAAGGAGCCAAAGGGCCAAGAGAAGAGCAGGTTCTGCCCCACCCAGAGGTCCTCAACAGCACGGCCGTCGCTTCCGCCTGAGAAGGAAGGGGAGGAGGGAGACACACACCGCAGTCTCCAGGAGGCAGGGGACTCAGTCACTGCTTCCACCAGGAAAACTTTTCTTTCCTTTTTGTAAGATGGTTTTATTTTTCGCTGTCTTTTTTCAAATAATTTTTTTTACAGTATCTCCTTATCAGTTATCTGTTTAAAACACAGCAGTGTGTACATGTCCATCCCAAACTCCCAGTCTATCCTTCCCTCAACTCTTCACCACTAATAACCATAAGTTCATTCAAGAATCATTTTCTTTTCAAAAATACCCAATCTTCCCCCATCTAAGTGCCTTTCACATGACATTAAATATGCTTTAACTGAATTCTTCAACTGTGAATAAGCTCCTTTCCTCAGATCAGACACTGTCCAGTTTGGCTCTGCAATAAGGACTATACCTCAGGCCACTGATCACTCTCTCTACCCTCTCTACCCCTAAGGGGAAGGGAAGATGAGGGAAGAGCAGGATTGGACGCAGAAAAGAAAGTCCAAGGACAATCTGTAAATGGTAGTGCAAAGAACATCATGAATACGGTCAGCCATACCTTTCCATGTTAACAAATGCCAATACTGCTTCCAAAGCCAGCCAGCCAGCCCCTACTCCCATTCAGTCCAATAGGCTGGTCAATGATTATTTTAATTCCTTTACAGATGAACCATATCACTTCTCAGAATTTAACACAGTTTTTAAAATACCTATCTACAAACTCAGGCAGAGTATTAAAAAAAATTTTTTGAAATGTATATATGCCAAATAGTAAAAAAAAAAAAAATTTACTTTACTTGTAAAAGTTGTTAATTTATAAAGTTTCAATTTATGTCAGCCAAGGTAAGAAGGCAATCACAATATCCATGAGAATTTCAAAGCAGTATTTGTCACAAGTAATCAACCACAAAATAACTAGGAACTATCTAAAATGGATTTCAAACAAAAATATCTAAATTTGGTAATCCAGTTCCCTCCCAACCTGGAGGCAGGGCTGTTGACAGAGAAGCTGCGCATGGAACAGGAAGAGCCCTGGGTGAGGAACCAGAGCACGTGTTTCAATTCTCCCCACTTCAACAGAGAAGTCAGCCGTCTAACGACGATCATCCTATTTAAAGGTCCATGAGTCTCAGTTTCCTTGCCTGTAAAAGGGCAATAAGGATACCAATATCAGGATGTTCTCAAAAAGGGAAATTTATTCTCAGGTAATAAGGCAAGCAGCAGGGCTGCTCCAGGGTTGGTTCATTTGGTAGCTGGTTCTCTCCATCTTTCTCTTCCATCATATTCAGCATACAGCTTATTTTCAGGCTATCTCTGCTTGTAGTCTCGAAACTGCTAGAGCAGCTCCAAGTGGTCACATCCAGTCCACACAAGTAGCAGAAAAACAGAGCTCATTTCTTCCGTGTGTGCGTGCGTGCGTGTGTGTGTGCGCGTGCGTGTGTGTGTGTGTGTGTGGCGGGGGGTGGGTGGGTTGGGGTGAGGATTGTGGGGCTAAGGGGGAGGGAGGGAGGGAGGGAGGGGAAGGGAGGGGCCTTCTGCCAGCAGACCCTCCCTCTCACATCACTGGCCAGAAATGGGTCACGTGCCTCTTTCTAAACCAATCCCTGGCAAAAGCAAGGAACTTACCATAATGGGCTCAAACTGATCAAAATTTAGTTTGAAGTCACAGTGGGGTAGGGGTGAGCACCTGCACAAAATTGGGGTTCCATCAGCAAGAAAAAATGAAGTAGATAACTAGGCGGATAATCAAATGTCAGGAATCCCGTAGTTCACAAGTGCTGTAGTAAGGATCAAGTGATAAAGCATGAAAACCTGTAAAGTATAACATGCTTTTTAAAGAATTATTCATTCAAAGAGAATGTTGTGTATTGAGGAAGTATTGAGGAAGCAGAGTTCCCCAAAATCTCGGATGAAATATACTCACTCAAAATAAAGGGTATTCTTTTTTAAAAAGTCACTACCCAGCAAACAGTAATGACCACAGGGCTTCCCAGGTGGCTCAGTAGTAAAGAATCCGCCTGCAAATGCAGGAAACAAGGGTTCCATCCCTGGGTCAGTAAAATCCCCTGGAGAAGGAAATGGCAACCCCCTTTAGTATTCTTGCCTGGGAAATGCCATGGACAGAGGAGCCTGGAGGGCTACAGTTCAGAGGGGCAAAAGAGTCCAATGCAACTTAGCAGCTAAACAACAAATAATGACCCCCATTCAAATAATAAAATGTGAGGTCTTGAACTACTATGAATATACATACACATTCCAAATACCTGCACGCTACCAATATGAAGCAGCAGCAGTAGGTTTTGCAGCCTATATATATATATATATATATATATACACATTTATATATATACTTCTATAGTTAGTATTTTCTGAGCTTCTGCTGTGTACCAGGTACTACTCTAAGCACTAGGGATAACACAGCAAACAAAGCAAAATTCCTACCTTGTCCATACTTAACTACATAACTATTTCTTAACACAAGCATTCTTCATCATGAACATATGAAATTATCACAACATGCGTGACTATAAATCAATTACAATGGCTTTAGCTTTTGTTGACTTCTCTTACTTTCCATACCACCCAAAACTAAAATCATGAATGTAGGGGGGAAAAAACTGACAGGCTCTCAGCATTAAACCAGATTCCTCTTTGCTGCTCTTCTCCACTCATGAATTCTGGATGAAGGCCAAAAAGCAGAACCACATTTCAGCCATCATTTCTAAAAATGATACTTGCAAAGGGTAGAGCTAAAATGGCATTGATACATGTAGAAAAAAAACAATCAAATACACACAAAATGCAGACAACTGAAGAATCCCAGGAACAAACCTACAAAAGGTATTTTCCATGGTTGTTGTCCATTGAAAGCAGATTTGACATTATATATTTTTCCGGGAATCTTACAAGGATAGTTGGCCTTCCAAACACAGGTGCATGTGTGTGGGTTACATGCAAATTCTATGCCATTTAAAATATATATATTTATTTGGCTGTGCCAGGTCTTAGATGCAATATGTGGGGTCTTTAGTTGCAGCTTGTCGGTTGTAGTTACCTGCCCAGGGATCAAACCCGCGCCCCGTGCACTGGAAGCATGCAGTCTTAGCCATTGGGCAGTCCCTCTGTGGCATTTATACAAGGGATTGAGCATCTGCAGATTTTTGTATCCTCAAGGGTCCTCGAATCAATCCTTCTCGAATGCTGAGGGATAACTGTTAAGTTGTACATTTACACCAATCCTTGCTGCTAGTGCTGCTGCGCTAGGTCGCTTCAGTCGTGTCCGACTCTTTACAACCCTGTGGACTGTAGCCCGCCAGACTCCTCTGATCATGGGATTCTCCAGGCAAGAATACAGGAGTGGGTTGCCATGCCCTCCTCCAGGGGATCTTCCTGACCCAGGGATCGAACCCAGGTCTCTTCCGTCTCCTGTGGGTTCTTTATCACTAGCACCACCTGGGAAGCCCCACCAACCCTTACCAATCCTAATATTCTTTTTTGGCACCCCACTCCAGTACTCTTGCCTGGAAAATCCCATGGACAGAGGAGCCTGGTAGGCTGCAGTCCACGGGGTCTGGAAGAGTCGAACACAACTGAGTGACTTCACTTTCACTTTTCACTTTCATGCATTGGACAAGGAAATGGCAACCCACTCCAGTGTTCTTGCCTGGAGAATCCCAGGGACAGGGGAGCCTGGTGGGCTGCCGTCTGTGGGGTCGCAGACACAACTGAAGCGACTTAACAGCAACAGCAGCATAGTTAATTTACAATGTTGTGTTAGTTTCAAGTATAGAGCAAAGTGACTCAGTTATACATATATGTATATATTCTTTTCTAGATCACAATCCTAATTTTCTGAGAGCCAGATGGCCAAATTTGTTAAGAGTTCTACTTAAGGTAAATGGCAGTAATAAAAGTCAGAATACTGTTTCCCTCTGGGGGCTATAAATCAGGAAAGGGCATACAAGGTCCTTCTAGAGGCCAGGAATGTTCAATTTCTTTTTCTATAGATTTTTTTTTTTAATTGAAGGATAATTGCTTTACAGAATTTTGTTGTTTTCTGTCAAACCTCAACATGAATCAGCCATAGGTATATATATATATATATATATATATATATATATATCCCCTCCCTTTTGAACCTCCCTCCCATCTCCCGTCCCACCCCACCATTTCAGGTTGATACAGAGCCCCTGTTTGAGCTTCCTGAGCCATACAGCAAATTCCTGTTGGCTATCTATTTTACATATGGTAATGTAAGTTTCCATGTTACTCTTTCCATACATCTCACCCTCCCCTCCCCTCTCCCCATGTCCATAAGTCTATTCTCTATGTCTGTTTCTCCATCTCTGCCCTGTAAATAAATTCTTCAGTACCATTTTTCTAGATTCTGTATATATGCGTTGAAGTGAAAAGAGAAGTTGCTCAGTCGTGTCCAACTCTTTGCAATCCCATAGACTGTAGTCTACCAGGCTTCTCTGTCCATGGGATTTTACGGCAAGAGTACTGGAGTGGGTTGCCATTTCCTTCTCCAGGGGATCTTCCTGACCCAGGGATCAAACCCAGGTCTTCTGCATTGCAGGCAGACTCTTTACCCTCTGAGCCACCAGGGAAGCCCCATATATACGTTAGGATACGATATTTATCCTTCTCTTTCTGACTCACTTCACTCTTTATAATAGGTTCTCAGTTCATCCACCTCATCAGAACTGACTCAAATGCATTCCTTTTCATGGCTGAATAATATTCCATTGGGTACATGTACCACAATTTCTTTATCCATTCATCTGTCAGTGGACATCTAGGTTGCTTCCATGTTCTAGCTATTGTAAATAGTGCTGCAATGAACAATGGGACACGTGTCTTTTTCAATTTTGGTCAGAAATGTTCAATTTCTTGACAAGGGTGTTTCCTTTCCAATAGTGCATTTTAACTATACATTTATGTATTAGATGCTTTTCACAACTTAAAAAAAAAAGTTAAAATAACACATATGCAAAAAGTTTAACAGGAAGATAAACATTTCCCCTAGAGAAGGACATGGCCACCCACTCCAGTATTCCTGCTTGGGAAATCCCACGGACCGAAGAGCCTGGTGGGTTACAGTCCATGGGGTTGCAAGAGTCAGACATGACTTAGTCTAAACCATCACCACCATCACACATTTCCCCACCCTTATTCCAGCACGCACTTGCATAAACACACACACAAAGTGACATTCATCCAGGTCGTAATTTAATTGCTTGCAATTATATTTTTAGATAACAGCCAATGAGATTTACTGAAGATCCTTCACTGCAGCATTGTTTGTAACAAAAGAAAGAAAAACATAAGTCTTCTGTAATAGGGGACTGATAAACTATGGTACTGAATAAGGCAGATCACCTCATTCTGATACAAAAATATGTCCAAGACTATAATTAGATAAGCAAGCTGCTGAGTAAGAAATAAGCATGTCTGATATGATCTTATTTGTATCAAAAGGAAAGAATGAATACGGCTACTCCTGAAGTCTTATAAATGGGTAAGAAACTATTAACAGTAGGAATAGCTGATGAAGAAAAATAGGAGATTTTACTTTCTACCCTTTCATTTTATTTGAATTTCTAGCCAATAACCAAGTATTTCTTTAAAAGCAAAAAATTAAATAGACATGCGCATTTGCTGCTGTAACAAATCACTACAACAAACTTAGTGGTTTAAATCAATTCAAATGGGAACTTCCCTGGTGGTCCAGCAACTAAGACTCTGAACTCCCAGTGTGGTGAGCCTGGGTTCGATCCCTGGTCAGGGAATTAGACCCTGCATGCCACAGCTAAAAACTCCCACATGCCACAACAAAGGTCAGAGATCCTGCGTGCTGGCAACTAAGACCTGGCACAGCCAAACAAATAATTTAAAATAAATATTTCTAAATAAAATAAAAAATACATCTTTGGGGGGGGGGGGGCCCTGTTCAGCCCAGCACAGCAAATATACACCAAACTGTCCTTGGAGGATGCCTTTAGGATTTGAGATGTGGGGAAAAGGGAAGGAGGAAGCACTTTAACTCTTACGTGTGTGCTTAGCCGCCCAGTCGTGTCCAACCGTTTGCGACCCCATATACTGTCGTCCACCAGACTCCTCTGTCCATGGCATTTCCCAGGCAAGAATACTGGAGCTGGGTGACATTTCCTACTCCAGGGGACCTCCAGACCCAGGGATTGAACCCACGTCTCTTGCGTCTCTTGCACTGGCAGGTGGACTCTTTATCATTAGCACTACCTGGGAAGCCCCTTTAATTAATGAATTAATTTTATTTTTGGCTGCATTGGGTTTTAGTTACAACTTGCAGGATCTTTCATTGTGGGGCACAGACTCTTCACAGCAGCAAGCACACTTCCCTCTAGCTGAGGTGTTGCAGGCGTGTGGCACTCAGGCTTAGTTGCTCTGCAGCATGTGGAATCTTAGCTCCCCAACCAGGGATCGAACCCATGTCCCCTGCCTTGGAAGGCAGATTCCTTCCCTGGGCCACCAGGGAAGTCCCTCTATATTATTTTAAATTCTGACACTCAGTATGAATTGTTTCTATCAAAAACTGAATATATATACCCTATTTAATCAACTCTATCATCAATCATAGATACATTATTTATGACTGAGAAAGATAAAACACTAACTATGATTTCACTGCAATATGATGGTAGACGGCTGGCAAAAATACACTCAGAAACCCCTCCTATCTCAGTGTCTGTGGCCACAGTCTGTGGTGTGGCTGCCCTTTTCATCAACAGGCAGTCTACTACCCCACTCCCTGACCCTGGGCCTGACTGTGTAACTTGCTTTGGCCAGTGAGACATTAGCAAACGTGGCTCAAACAGAAGCTGCAAAAGTACTTGCAGGTTGGAGCTCCCCTTCTCTCTAGCTGCTGCCTTTCTGTCATGTAAACAAGTCCAGACAGGTCTACCAACCACCCCAGCCAACTCACTGAACCTTATGCAAACAGTAATTGTTACTTGAAACCACTAATCCTGATGTTTAAAGAAAAAAAAATGTGGATCTTCAAGTCAATGAAATACGGTATTTCAGTAAATATTAACACATTTCAGTATAATATCAGTGTATTAGTAGGTGTCTAAAGGGTATGTCTAGGAAGAAAATATACACATTTTAGGGAGCAGGGTTCCTGTATCACATTTTGAATGCTACAGGTCACTTTTACTTATTTTCTAGGTTTTAGTTACATTTCGCATAGTTGAAGTCACTGAATTACATGAACACTGGCACTGCGGGGCTTCTGCTTTCTGCCACAGACTATTAGAGCAAGATAAATTATCTTGTCCATTCAGTGGGAAAGAAACTAACAACCACTAGCATTAAATGGTGAAAAATTACTGCTTTATATGCAGGTAGGTACGCTGAATTATAAATTAAGAGTGACAATGTTGGCAAACAGCTCAATTTTGTTAGCTGAAGTATATAATATTTTATCCCAAAATTGAAAATACAGTGGCATACTGTGAGTTATATTTATTTGCATTTTTTTTTAACCAAAATGATTCCAAATACAAAAGGGGCTCCATGTCCTCTTAACTACAAAACCACATCTACAGGCCTGTTGTGACCATCTTGCTCATACTCCGCTGACATAAACAAGATATATTTTGTTACCAGAAGGTCAAATGACAGTTTGCTAGTGACAGGTGCATCTCCTGCTCTACTGCTTTAGAATCCAGTTTCTGGGTCGTGATAATAACTACCATTTACAAAGTGCTTGTTTCCCAAACGATCCGTTATAATAATACCTGACCCGACTGTATAACTGAAGATAAATAAACAACAGAAGTAACAACTTTACCCCTAGGGAATTTCTTCTCCACTTTGACAAAGAGTTACATAAATTCTTGGGTTATTAATTTGATGCAGAGTTAGTTATTGAGTGCTTGTAATGTGCCGGACACTATGCTTCAGACTATGCCACACACCAAATCTCCTAAATTTTTGAACTGGAGACATCAATTGAATTAACGCATTTTCTTTTCCCAATATCTATTTTTGCTTATTTATTTTGGCGGTGCCAGGTCTTCACTGCAGCGCTCAGGATCTTTGATCGTCGTCATGGCATGCAAACTCTTAGCTGCAGCATGCAGGATCTTGGTCCCCTGACCAGGGATCAAACCCATGCCCCTGCACTGAGAGTGCAGAGTCGAAGCCCTTGTTGGTGCTTAATCGCTAAGTCATGTCTGACTCTGCGACCCCGTGGACTGTAGCCCACCAGGCTCCTCTGTCCATGGGATTTCCCAGGCAAGAAAACTGGAACGGATTGACATTTCCTTCTCCAGGGGATCTGTCCAACCCAGGGATTCAATCTGTCTCTCCTGCATCACAGGCACCAGGGAAACCCCTGAATGAATGCATTTTCTAACATCTAAAAATCCTATCCTGCACCAGAACCTTTACATATAACTCTTTCTGCACTTTAATAATTACGAGCGCCCTACCACATTTCTTATTTGCTCATTAATATCTCTGGCTGTGCTGGGTGTTCGTTGCTGCCACCAGGCTTTCTCCAGTTATGGCAAGCAGGGGCTACTTTTCAGTTGCGCTGGGCAGGCTTCTCATTGCGGTTTTTCTTGTTCCAGAGCAAGGGCTCCAGGGCGCACTGGCTTCAGCAGTTGTGGCTCCTGGGCTCTGGAGCACAGGCTCAATAGTTGTGGCACACGGGCTTGGTTGCTCCATGGCACGTGGAATATTCTAGGATCAGGGATGGAACCTGCATCTCCTGCACTGGCAGGTGGATTCCTCACCACTGAGCCACCAGGGAAGCCCCACACCAACACATTTTAAAATTGATTTTAACCTCGACGAGATGAGTCACACAGCTAGTAAGTGGAGGAGCTGGGATTCAACTCAGGCCGATCTATCTGTCTTTCTTTACCATCCAACGTTGGCTCTTCTTGTCTCTGCCTTGTGCTTTTGATTTATAGTGAGAAGAGAATTGCCTCAATTTATCCTAGAATCAAAGATAAGAACAAACTCATAGAGTAACAAGAGGGGGAAAAAAGTCATCTTGGAAGCTGGCGGAAGGAGAGGAGGAATAAATTAGGGGGCTGGAACTAACAAACACACAGCACTATATATAAAATAAATAATCAACAAATATAGCACAGAGAACTCTACTCAATACTCTGTAATAACCTATATGGGAAAAGAATCTGGCAAAGAATAGATGCATGTATATGCATGGCAAGCCACTTTGCTATACACCCGAAACTAACACAAGATTGGGAATCTACTATATCCCACAGAAAATAAACTTTAAAAACATATTAGTAGAAAACATACTGCAACTGTTCAGGAGAGAGAGCATCCACGGGTTGGACAATTACAAACTCTTCCGGCAGTTCAATATCTGATTCTAAATGAGAAGAGCAAATGAATGAGTTCAGTTGGTTCTAAAAGGCCTACAAGAATTGGGGAAACTTCCTGATGGTCTTCCTGTTTGCCAGAATAATTGATGAACATGAGGGTGGTCCATGACCAATTAAATACCTTTAACTTCTATGCAGAGTACATCATGAGAAACGCTGGGCTGGAAGAAGCACAAGCTGGATTCAAGATTACCAGGAGAAATATCAATAACCTCAGATATGCAGATGACACCACCCGTGTGGCAGAAAGTGAAGAGGAACTAAAAAGCCTCTTGATGAAAGTAAAAGAGAGCGAAAAAGTTGGCTTAAAGCTCAACATTCAGAAAACGAAGATCATGGTCCCATCACTTCATGAGAAATAGATGGGGAAAACAGTGGAAACAGTGTCAGACTTTACTTTTTGGGGCTCCAAAATCACTGCAGATGGTGACTCCAGCCATGAAATTAAAGGATGCTTACTCCTTGGAAGGAAAGTTATGACCAACCTAGAAAGCATATTGAAAAGCAGAGACATTACTTTGCCAACAAAGGTTCGTCTAGTCAAGGCTATGGTTTTTCCAGTGGTCATGTATGGATGTGAGAGTTGGACTGTGAAGAAAGCTGAGTGCAGAAGAATTGATGCTTTTGAACTGTGGTGTTGGAGAAGACTCTTGAGAGTCCCTTGGACTGCAAGGAGATCCAACCAGTCCATTCTGAAGGAGATCAGCCCTGGGATTTCTTTGGAAGGAATGATGCTGAAGCTGAAACTCCAGTACTTTGGCCACCTCATGCGAAGAGTTGACTCTTTGGAAAAAACTCTGATGCTGGGAGGGATTGGGGGCAGGAGGAGAAGGGGACAACAGAGGATGAGATGGCTGGATGGCATCACCGACTTGAAGGACGTGAGTTTAACTGAACTCCGGGAGTTGGTGATGGACAGGGAGGCCTGGTGTGCTGCGTTTCATGGGGTCGCAAAGAGTCGGACACGACTGAGTGACTGAACTAAACTGAGCAACTAAACAACAACAATAAAGCATAAAAGTCCCTGGCCTATACCCATGACTTTAAGAAACCACAGATTTCTAATCCTGATACTAGGATTTAGATTCCCGCATTTGGCCAATCTGGGAAGCCATTCCAAGCAGCAAAGGCAGTCCTGCAGTGCTTTAAGCAGAAGGGGCAAAGCTGGAGGAGGAGGAGGAGTTGTCATCAGTTGAACAGGCTAAAAAATTCAAATGGAGCCCACATGGGGTCAAGGCTATTCCCAAGCTTAAAGTCAACACTGGTTCAAAGAGTACAGCGTGGTTTGCCTAGGCAACGGTCTCATTTGAGATCACAGTAGTTATTTGTCTTCCCACTATCCAAATTTGTCGAAGTGTTGGTACTTCCCTGGTGGTCCAGTGGTTAACTCTGCACTTCCAATGCAAAGGGTGCAGGTTCAATTCCTGGTCAGGAAGCTAAAATTCTGCATACCATGTGGCATGACCAAAAAGAAAAAAAAAAAAAAGTGTTAAAAATCAATCAATGAATAAACAAATGCACCATCCTCCCCTGCAGCTAGGTGGCCTTGTGATCGATTTATGACCACATGTGACACTGAAAGCCAGAGAACCGTCTTCAGTCATGGGGCAACCGTAGGGATGAAAGCCACAGGCTGAGATGGCAGGACGAAGAGAGACAAGGACCACCGATCTCCAGAGGTCTGGTTATGTGAGACGGATCAGCCTACAAACACACCCACGGAGCCCAAAAGGCCCTCATCATTCACAGACCCTGCTGTCCACCAGGAAATGCATAGCTCTTCCTGATATCATTCCTAGTTATATCGACAGTTTTGTAATACCCATACTTAGAGCAGATGAAGAAGGCATCGCACAGATGGAAAAAGGATGTCTGCCCTCTTTTCACTTAATTTGCATTGTCACTTGTTGACTGATCTGCTAGCTTTTCCTCTGAAAAACCAAGTTCAGCCTGCTGTGATGGCCGTGGAGGCTCCTCGCTGGCCCCTCTACAGCTCTGAGGGCTCGTGTAGTGCAGGGAGGATGCGTGACAGGGCTGTGGGGTCCAAGGAACTAGGGGCATGCACATCCCCATTCTGCTGCTTCTCGGCTGCATCTGATCCCTGTCTTTCAACTAAGAGTGAAATACTAGCTTCCTAAAATCATTTGGAGGGTTAGAAAAAGGCTGCGAGAGGGCTGAACACAGGGCCCGGCACATGGCAGGTACTCAGTAAATGTAAACTATTATTCCTTACCATTAATATCCTGGAGTTTTTTCAGCCTCCTCCCTGAAATAGGATAAAGACAGTGTCCTTATGTGCTCAGCAGTCTAGTTTCAAGCCGTTCTTTGAATTTCAGTTCACTAAATATATAACAAAATATACTGTTTATCTATCTACATATATATATATATATTCACTGATCTATCGATACATATTCATCGATCCATCCATATACATTCATCCATCTATCTATACTCATCCATCAGGAAAAAAATCTTTTACATTGCCATGTGTTTTGGAGTTTAGAAATATGGTCACCACATGGGGTCGACCCACCAGTGCTGAAATTTCTCAAATAACAATAGCTTTGTGCTCAGCATTAGTTGTGAAATGTCTACCCAGCCCTCACTTTATATTCACTAGAGGAAAGCAGCAGTCAACATGTCAAATCAGCCAATGAAGCAGTGAGGAGAAATGTCTACCTGAAAGTGTCAAGGGCTGTATACATGAGCAGACCTCAAGGGAAAGAGGGCAGTGAAAATCATGAGAAAAGCAAGAGTCTGAGTTCATCATTCTGCGGCTACCAGGACAACAACCCCACCCACCCTGCTCCACCCAAGCGGTGGGCACATGCTGGATTGCTGACCTTACATCTCCAGCTGAGCGTGCATGTGCAAGCTTAATCTTGTCCGGTTCTTTGCGACCCTATGGACTAGAGCCCACCAGAATGCCTCTGGAATTTTCCAAGCATGAATACTGGAGTGGGTGGCCACTTCCTACTCTTCAGGACCCAGGGATCAAACCCGCAGCTAGGGCATTGGCAGGCGGTTTCTTTACCACTGAGCCACCTGGGAAGCCCCTCTTTGCTGAGACCTGCCCTCTACTCCCCACCCCCAGGCTGCAGCGGTGACTACTACATTCCTGCAGCAGGGCTCTGCTTCTGGGCACAATCCTAGAATGGACAGATGACCTGGCTGGGGACCAGTAAGTCCCTTCCCCAGGAATTCTGGAACTGGGACTGGGAGCCTGACATCATCTCTCTCTGCTCATCTAGGCTATAACATGTAAAACTCAGGAGCAGCTGACAGCCATGTGGACTAAGTAAGAAACACAGGAAGCCAGCGTGAGCAAGAGAAAAGAATGAAGCAGACACAAACCAACCCATGAGCAGCAGCAAGGCTCCAGTCCTTAGTTCCCTTCTTAAAGCCCGAATCCATCCCCGTCCTTGGATTCTGCAAGATACCTGAGCCTCCTGCCAGGTTGATTTCTGTTCACAGTACCAAAAAACGTAAGACACTCCACCATTTGCGTGCGTGTGTCCTAAGTCACTTCAGTCATGTCCGACTGTGTGCGACCCTATGGACGGACTGCAGCCCACCAGATGCCTCAGTCCCTGGGATTCTCCAGGCAAGAATACTGGAGTGGGGTGCCATTTCTTCCTCCAGGGGATCTTCCCAACCCAGGGATCGAACCCAAATCTCTTACTTCTCCTGCATTGGTAGGCGGGTTCTTTACCACTAGTGCTACCTGACAGCTAGTTTCAGAGTGAACCCTATAAAGCATGGATTTCCCTGATGACTCAGCGGGTAAAGAATCTGCCTGCAATGCAGAAGATACGGGAAACACAGGTTCAATCCCTGGGTCAGGAAGATCCTCTGGAGAAGCAAATGGCAAACCATTCCAGTGTTCTTGCCTGGGAAATCCCATGGACAGACGAGCCTGGTGGGCTTCAGTCCATGGGGTCGCAAGAGTCCGACACGACTTAGTGAGCAAACCACCACCTATAAACTGGGGGAGGCCTCACTGTAAAATAACATACAACACAAGCCTCTATGGCCCCAGTTTTGCCTACCACATTCTAAGTCCTGAGCTGGAGGCCTTGAGAAACACAGTGATGAGCATCCCAGAATGTAAGGTAATCAGAAAAATGTCAATGCCTGTGAATATGTTTACATTTAGAGTGAGCTGAGGGAACGCAGCTGTCAGGAGAGAAGGAGGAGGCCCCAGGGAGCATCGCTAATTCCTAGAGCAGTTCTACAAGAGAAAAATTTTCAGTCACTAAAGCAGAAATGCCCATTGGAGAAGGAAATGGCAACCCACTCCAGCGTTCTTGCCTGGATAATCTCAGGGACGGGGGAGCCTGGTGGGCTGCCGTCTATGGGGTCTCATAGAGTCGGGCACGCCTGAAGCGACTTAGCAGCAGCAGCAGAAATGCCCACAGCCATGGGCTTCAGGAGCAGCAGCTCCTGGGCTCTAGAGCACAGGTTCAACAGCTGTGGCTGACGGGCTTAGCTGCTTCCCGGCATGTGAGACGTTCCTGGAACAGGGATCGAACTTGTGTCTCCTGCATTGGCACGTGGATTCTCTACCACTGAGCCAGCAGGGAAGCCCCAAAATAAAGTTTAATTAAGCTTACTGAGTCAAACCCAGGCTTCTGGGACCTGGGTCCCTGGCCCCAAACACTGTTACAAGGCGTCCAAAAACGGTAGGTTGCCACACCTAATTTCCCAATACTTGTCTTTATTTACACATCTATTTACTGTGTGCAACATCAGGTTCTCTCATAAAGGCGTCTTAATTACCTCCCTCCACCCCCACCTAATTTTTTAGAAACATAGGCATTTTGGTTTTCTTTCAATTTCTCCTCCTTCTTCTAAATACCGGGAAAACAAACACAAAGACAAAAACAAGCCCTCTAACCCCTGACTCCTTAAAAGGGGAAGCGCACCGTTCAGACTCAGAGGAAGCCAAAACAGCTCTCTGCTCACCATGCGCTGTCTTCCTGCCAGCAGGCAGCAGGGGTGGTGTGGGCATGGCCTCTCAGGGCCAAGTGGGCAGAGCAGGGATTTACAGGAGGGGGACTTCCGGCTACATCTTCTCATTTGTCAAGAGACGCCAACAAGCTGGACTTGTATGTGAAATCCAGATTTTTCAAGCTTGGCTCCCAATTCAAACTTCTAAAAACGTAGCATATACAGACAAAATCTGTCTGAGGGTGGACCTCAGCCCACTAGTTGCCAAATTATAATGTCCAGTCTTCCGGTGGAGGACAGCTAAACTTCGGGTAGTTAAAATGTCATCCCTACTGCAATATATCAGGCTTCCTGGGTGGCTCAGTTGGTAAAGTTTCCACCTGCCAATGCAGGAGATGCAGGTATGATCCCTCGGTTGGGGAAATCCCCTGGAGGAGGACATGGCAACCCACTCCAGTATTCTTGCCTTGAAAATCCCATGGATAGAGGAAACCTGGCCAGCCACACTCAGTCCATGAGGTTGCAAAACAGTTGGATACGATGGAGAGACTAAACCACCACCTCAATATATTGGGTTGGCCAAAAAGTTCATTTGGGTTTTTCTGCACCATCTACGGAGAAGCCCAAACAAAGTTTTTGGCCAACCCAATACTCCCCATGGAAGACCCAGGATACACTGCCCTTGCCCCCCAGGAGGCCAATGGAGGCAGTGAACACACCATTTCAGAACAAGATGGCAAATGGAGAGAGAGAAAAGTTTGCAAAAGAGAACACAGGACCGCCACCCACCAGCCACACACCTCCCCTGACCCCTGACTTTCAGGGAGAACAAGTTTGAGAAGTGGCAGTAAAAAGAGGACAGAGTAACCCCACCTTGATACATCTAGAGAAAAGATAAAGGGACTCAACCATAAGAAAGCAAACCAACAAGAATTCCACAGCCCCACTTTCGTGTATCCAAGGCGATTCTTAAAATAGTCAAGCCTTAATGAAACCATGACAACAGGCATGATGGTACCATAAGTAAAAAATAAAACTAACTTGTACTGAGAACCATCTATGCTCCAAGTACAATGCCAGGTGCTACAGGAATATCATCTCGTGTAAACCTCCCAACAATCCTGAGAGGAATCATTATTCTCAGATGCAGAAAGAGACTCTGAAATCGTGAAGTTTGGAAAAGAGCCAAATGATGCTTTTCCCATTAACTCGCAGACCAAACCAAAGAGAGTCCAGCTATTATTATACATATTTTCAATGGCAGAGTCAAGAATAATTCATTAGCTACAATAATTAAAAGTGTAAGGGAGTGGGGAGGGTGAAATTCGGTGAAGGAGATTAAGAGATACAAATCTCTAGTGGTAAAATAAATAAGCCATGCGGATGAAACATACAAAAGAAGAAACATCAAAAAGTTATACTGTCACCAAATTATGACTAGGATGAAAGACGAATATTTAATGAATCTCTGGGTAAAGAATTAGGAATGATGGAAGAAATTTCAATTTAAGAAAAGGATAGATGGTTAAACTAAAGAGTGAACATTTTCTATATTAAAAAATTAAAAGGCTAACAGTACAGTATAAGACATATCTGGATATATAACAGAGATATGGTTAGTATTCTTACTATATTTATAAAATATATCTATATATATAAAAAAACAAAAAATTTTCAGGAGAAACAGAGGTCAGGAACAGACAATTCACAAAAGGAAAAATGAACAAGTAAAAAGCAAACAGAAAAATATTCACAAATCAGTCCAAATATGCAAATTAAACATCAATGAAGTGCCATAATTTATTAAGCAAATTGTGAAGAAATTGTTTATTTTTAGAATTTTTATTGGAGTACAGCTGATTTACAATGTTGTGTTAGTTTCAGGCGTACAGCAAGGTGAGTCAGTTACACATACACATATATTCGCTCTTTTAGATTCTTTTCCCATATAAGTCATTACTGAGTATTGAACAGAATTCCCTGGGTTGTACAGTAGGTTCTTATTAGTTATCTATAATATATATAGCAGTGTGCATATGTCTATCCCAATCTCCCAATTAAACCTCCTCCCCCCCAAAATTTTAAATAATAATACCAGCGGCTGGTCAGATTTGGAAAACTAATACTTCCTATGTCACTGTAATTATAAACTGGCACAAGCCTTTCAGAAAGCAGTATGGCAATCTTCTTACAATTAGTCCTAAAGAAATCACCTGGAAGGAAAAACAGCTACACGCACAACAATGTTCATCATAACATTTAAAAAGCTGAAAATAAACAGCCAACAGTAGGTGATGGAATCGTCAGTGCTGTCTCCACTAGTAATCAGTACCTTGAAAGTAGGATGTCTTGTTCATGATGAGTTCCAGGAGCAAATTCATATAGTACAAGCATTCAATAAATATGGGTGAATACTGAAGGAAAGATATGCAGCCACTTAAAATGATTAAAGACTAGGGACCTGGTGGCACAATTTTAAGTAGGGGACAAGAACAGAAATGTGTACGATTACAGTCCTATTTTTGAAAGTTACATTAGGAAAACTGCTAGAGGGAAATACATACAACACAGTCTGTGCTGAGAGATAGATGAGCGATTATTCTTTATTATGGTTATATTATCTCTACTTAAAATATAAACACCCTTCAGAGGGATTATTATTATAATTACTTAAAATATAAGTTAATCCTTAGAAACTGAGGAAAAGGTTAAAAATTTAATAACTAGCAGAAAACACATAAGATCCCCCAATAGCTCCATATTACAGGGATATCCACCCAGCTAAAAAGAAAAGTACAGTCATATAAAGAGGCTACTAACTGACTTTCATAACTTGGATGAGATGTATCATTTCTGAGTCCTAACTCAGTAACAAATGAACACATCACAGGAAGCCAAAACACAGCTACTTCAATAGCTGTTCAATCTGCTGCACTCCTGGTTTCTTCTGAACTCTCTTTGGCTCTCAGCTGAAAGGGCTTAGTTAGTTATCTCTTGACCCGGAGGCTTCCAATGAGACAAGGTCAATTCTCTAATCTATGGAAATTCAGAAAAGCAAGACAGGTCAGGGGTGAGGTAGGCTGGTGGGTAAATGTCCCTGAGTTGAACTGTAATGTATTTCCATCTCCTAGAAAACCAAAACTACACACAGACAAAGAGGGTACAAAACTTCCAACAGTTTCTCAATTTTATGTGGCTGCCCGGATGGGATAGGAGCCTGGGGAAGAATGGATACTTGTATAGCTATAGCTGAATCCCTTCACTGTTCACCTGAAACTATCACAAATCGGCTATACCACAATACAAAAAAAAAGTTTAAAGAAAAAAAAAACTGTTGTTTTCAATCCATTCTGAGTCACGAAATCATTTGCATGAGTCACAACTAGGATTTTATGACGGCTACGACAAAACAAAATATCAGTGTGCGTGTCACAATGAAAGGACACCATTTAACCAAACTTTTGTCCCGGTTATACATGTGTGTTATATTGTCCCTGTATGTGAATCTCCAGTAGCAAATGCCAAATGTACTTCTTGCTATGATTTACGGTCCAAAAAGTTTCAAAAGCATTACTCTAGGCAATTCAGGACCTGACTTAGGGTCCAGAAAACCACTCAGAGCTAAACTGTTTAGTACTGATATTTCATACTGAAGGATTAAACTGTTTACTACTGATATTTCAAACTGCAGGATTCATCTGGAAATAAGAATGTAGAGAATCCAGTTCAACTAGTATTAGGCATCGATACAAAACAGACGCCTCTTTAATATTTCATCCAGGAATAAAGGACGGCTGCTAGCCAAAGACTCCGGAAAGCATCATTTTACACCACCTCCCAAAGCCCGTGGCAAGTCTGCCCCCTCTGAACACTTTCTCCAGCTCCAGGTTTTAGGACCATAGAGGTGCGGAGACTTTACATTTGTCTCACCCGGATGTGGGGTCATCACAGTGCCATAATCACAGCCAGGCTGCATTCTCCTTTGCTAGAAGGGAACTAATGTTTACAGTGTTGAAATGCCAGGTGCCCAAGGTCAATGCAGGGTTCAGCAGGGATCAGACTCCCAGTCTCAGTTCTTTTCCAAGATTCCTTAAATTAAAGACACATGAGAGCACAAACAGCACTCCCTGTCAAGAGACAAGTAGAGGACTTTGTTCTCCTTTTTGGTCTTATTTGTTGCTTATACCTCTGAAACAGTTTTTCAGTTCAGTTCAGTCCCTCAGTCATGTCTGACTCTTTGCGAGCCCATGGACTGCAGCACGCCAGGCTTCCCTGTCCATTACCAACTCCCAGAGCTTACTCAAACTCATGTCCACCGAGTCAGTGATGCCATCCAAGCATCTTATCCTCTGTCGACTCCTTCTCCTCCCACCTTGAATCTTTCCCAGCATCAGGGTCTTTTCCAAGGAGTCAGTTCTTTGCATCAGGTGGCCTAAGGATTGGAGTTTCAGCTTCAGCATCAGTCCTTCCAGTGAATATTCAGGACTGATTTCCTTTAGGATGGACTGGTTTGATCTCCTTGCCATCCAAGAGGCTCTCAAGAGTCTTCCCCACACCACAGTTCAAAAGCATCAATTTTTTGGTGCTCAGCTTTCTTTATAGTCCAATTCTCACATCCATACATGACTACCAGAAAAACCATAGCTTTGACTAGATGGACCTTTGTCAGCAAAGTAATGTCTCTGCTCCTTAATATGCTGCCTAGGTTGGTCATAGCTTTTCTTCCAAGGAGCAAGCATCTTTTAATTTCATGACTGCAGTCACCATCTGCAGTGATTTTGGAGCCCAAGAAAATTAAGCCTGTCACTGTTTCCATTGTTTCCCCATCTATTTGCCATGAAGTGATGGGACCGGATGCCATGACCTTCGTTTTTTGAATGTTGAGGTTTAAGCCAGCTTTTTCACTCTCCTCTTTCACTTTCATTAAGAGGGTCTTCAGTTCCTCTTCACTTTCTGCCATTAGGGTGGTGTCATCTGCATATCTGAGGTTATTGATATTTCTCCCGGCAATCTTGATTCTAATGCTTCACCCAGCCTGGCATTTCACATGATGCACTCTGCATATAAGTTAAATAAGCAGGGTGACAATATATAGCCTTGACGTATTCCTTTCCCTATCTGGAACCAGTCTATTGTTCCATGTCCAGTTCTAACTGTTGCTTCTTGACCTGCATACAGATTTCTCAGGAGGCAGGTACGGTGGTCTGATATTCCCGTCTCTTTTTAAGAATTTTCCATAGTTTATTGTGACCCACACAGTCAAAGGCTTTAGTAGATGTATTTCTGGAATTCTCTTGTTTTTTCTATGATCCAATGGATGGTGGCAATTTGATCTCTGGTCAAAGTAATACTCAAAATGCTACAAGCTAGACTTCAACAGTATGTGAACCAGGAACTTCCAGATATTCAAACTGGATTTAGAAAACGCAGAGGAACCAGAGATCAATTCCGATACTGTAGTTGAGAAAAAAAAAAAGTTTGGCTTGATGGACATTTTCTTTTCAGGTAAGTAATTCTGCATATAACTCACTTTAGAGTGGTGGCTCAAATGTAAAGAATCCACCTGGAATGCAAGAGACCTGGTTTGGATCCCTGGATCGGGAAGATCCCCTGGAGAAGGGAATGGCTACTCACTCCAGTATTCTTGTCTGGAGAATTACATGGACAGAAGAATCTGGCTGGCTGGAGGGTCCATGGGGTCACAAAGAGTTGGACAAGACTGAGCAACTAACACTTTCACTTTTCAGTTTAGGGTTCCAGGTGTCAATAGATCAATATTTAAAATAGTCTTAAATCACAATTTACTTACTGACTTCTAAATGGTACTGTTTTAATTTCTCCAAAGCTGTTACTTTTTAATGACACCAAAATGGCTTTCAACAACAGACAGAAACTCTCTCCCTCTCAAAGCCAAATTCACAGTGAAAACTAAGCCAGGGGAAGACGCTGTGCAAGGGAAAACCAGTTTTTCCATTTTTAAAGTTTTGATCTCGTTTGCTTGGAAAAAGGTCAGCTCTCCAAAGTCTCACCTGACTGCTACTGCCCTGTGATTTTTTAAAGCCTGTTTTTCTTTTTTCAAAGTAAGTTTAGCAACACTTGAAATACAAGATAGCTGGCTGGGATCTCCCAATCCCAGATGCTTCATTTTAGGAGCATCAGAACTATCTCTCCAAACATCTCCCCTTATCTTGTGATATCCAGATGAATGTACCCTGATTAAGATCTTTAGGCCCTGGATAGAATCTGCATTAACCATGTAAATTAAGTAGGAAATTCAGAACCGTCAGGAGTTCAGGGATCACTGGAAGCTGAGCCTCCTTAGTGAACCTCCTTGAGCAGCTTTCCCACAGTGATCTTTTCTTTAAAAGTCAAATCTATGGGAGTTGAGAGGGAGGCTCAAAAGGGAAGGGAAATACATGAACTTAAAGGTGATCCCTGTTGTTCTATGGCAGAAACCAACAACACTGTGAAGTAATTATCCTCCAATTAAAATTTTTAAAATATTTTAAAAAGTCAATCTGTATTTTGACCTTTAGAGACCCAGAGGCAGCCTGTTTTCAGACAGATCTGCTGGCATGAAGACTGCCACATGCTCTGAATTCAGGGTAAAGGTCTCATTTTCAAAATCATATGGGGCAGATTCCCATTTGGGGACCCTGAAACCAGCAATTACTAGCAGCAAGTGATGAGTCTCTGGTGCATAGCTGAAAGTTTACTAATTTTCTGGCATTAAACAGAGGCCCGACATACTCAAAAAGAAGTTTCTGTTTAGTCACTCAGTCGTGTCCAACTCTTTGCGAACCCATGGACTGCAGCACACCAGGCCACCCTGTCCATCACCAACTCCGGGAGCTTGCTCAAACTCATGTCCATTGAGTCGGTGATGCCATCAAACCATCTCATCCTCTGTCATCCCCTTCTCCTTCCGCCCTCAATCTTTCCCAGCATCAGGGTCTTTTCAGATGAGTCAGTTCTTTGCATCAGGTGGCCAAACTATTGGAGTTTCAGCTTCAACATCAATCCTTCCAATGACTATTCAGGACTGATATCCTTTAGGATGGACTGGTTGGATCTCCTTGCAGTCCAAGGGACTCTCAAGAATCTTCTCCAACACCACAGTTCAAAAGCATCAATTCTTTGGCACTCAGCTTTCTTTATAGCCCAACTCTCACATCCACACATGACCACTGGAAAAACCACAGCTTTGATGAGACAGACCTTTTTAGTCAAACTAAAAAACAGTTCAGATGGCTTCCAATCTTGTCAACTTTAGAGACCTCACACCATCATTCCAGAAAGTCCTCAACTTTCAGAACTATGTTTTCACATTGGGAAAAATGTTGATTTGCATTCGAAAAATTTTAATTCAAGTGTTATAAAATGCATGGTACATAAAATACCATGAGCTCAACTAACTGAGCCAATGTATTAAATGAAACTAACGGTTTCAACTAGAGGACCAAGACAGTACAATTTCACATTGAAAAGAATCAATGTATGAGCCAATAGTGTGAGGATTTACAAATGATATTTTAACATTATCTTTTCAAGAAACAGTCACAAATGAACCCACTTAAAATCAGAAACGGAATCACAGATGCAGACAACAATCTTACCTACTAAGGCGGGGAGGGGAGGAGGGATAAATTGGGAGGCTGGGACTGATACATACATATTACTATATATAAAACATATAACTAATAAGAACCTACTGCTACTGGCAGGAGGAGAAGGGGACGACAGAGGATGAGACGGTTGGATGGCATCACCAACTCGATGGACATGAGTTTGAGTAAACTCCAGGAGTTGGTGATGGACAGGGAGGCCTGGCGTGCTGCAGTCCATGGGGTCACAAAGAGTCGCACATGACTGAGCCTCTGAACTGAACTGAAACTTTTTTTTTAATTTTTGAGTGTGTCAAGCCTCTGTTTAATGGCACAAGGAACTCTACTCAATAATGACCCATTAGGAAGAGAATCTAAAAAGGAGAGGATATATGTATATGTATACGAATCACTTTGCTGTACAGCAGAAACTAACACAACATTGTAAATCAACTATACTCCAATATAAAAAAGAAACAGTCAAGTACTCATGGCCTCTTAGAGTAGTTCAGAGTTGGGGAAAAAAAGGCCTTAAAGACTTTTTCAAATCCTAAAGCTCTCTAATTCACCCCTTTCCCACTCCTATTCCTTGGTGTAACATTAGTCCATCCCAAAGTAAGCTGCTAACCTTCTCTCTGGTGGCTCAGGTGGTAAAGAAGCTGCCTGCAATGCAGGAGACCTGGGTCCAGTCCCTGGGACGAGAAGAGCCCCTAGAAAAGGGAACAGCTACCCACTCCAGTATTCTTACCCGGAGAATTCCGTGGATAGAGGAGCCTGGTGAGATACAGTCCACGGGTTCGCAGAGTTGGACACGACTGAGTGACTAACAATTTCACTTTCTTTCCAGCTTCTCTCAGGTTCAACTTACATATCTTTACTTCAGGAAACACACCACCTCCTCAGGCCCATTCCATTCCAAACAACTGATAGATCAGCCATTGCATCAGTTCATTCAATGAACATATACAAACTGGCCATCTTCTCTGGGACAGCGAAGGACGCAAGCCTGGCGCGCTGCAGTCCATGGGGTCGCAGAGAGTCGGATACAACTGAGCGACTGAACGACATGATGGCGCTGGAGGACAGGTCCACTGAGATAAAATACGACTCCCTGTTACCCACCATATGGTCCTAACCCCTTAGGACTGACAGAGAACACAGATAATGATGTTGCTAAACTGGTCCTTAATCAAGCGGCATACAAGGTGGCAGTTCTCCACTGTCCCTCCCAATTACCCTCATCCCCCGCAGGCCTGTCCCCACAGCCTTCTCCATCACACCCTACCACCATACCCTCAGGCCTTTTATCCAGAGAAGAGTTTCAAATTCTGTCACTCAGAGGTTTTAGGAATGTTTGTGGTTGTTGTTCAGTCTCTAAGCCTTGTCTGGCTCTGCAACCCCATGGACCGCAGCACGCCAGGCTTCCCTGTCCTTCACCATCTCCCAGAGTTTGTTTCAAACTCATGCCCATCGAGTTGGTGATGCCATTCAACCATCTCATACTCTGCTGTCCCCTTCTCCTCCGGCCTTCAATCTTTCACAGCATCACGGTCTTTTCCAAGGAGTCAGTTCTTCCCATCAGGTGTCCAAAGTATTGGAGCTTCAGCTTCAGCAGCAGTCCTTCCAATGAATATTCAGGACTGATTTCCTTTAGGATTGTCTGGTTTGATCTCCATGCTGTCCAAGGGACTCTTAAGAGTCTTCTCCAGCACCACAGTTTCAAACCATCAATTCTTTGGCGCTCAGCCTTCTCTATGGTCCAACTCTCACATTCAAACTTGAAAAACCACAGCTTTAACTAGACAGACCTTTGCTGGCAAAGTGCTCTCTCTGCTTTTTTAACATGCTGTCTAGGTTTGTCACAGCTTTCCTTCCAAGGTCTGGATGCCATCATATTAGTTTTTTGAATGCCGAGTTTTAAACAAGCATTTTCATTCTCCTCTTTCACCTTCATCAAGAAGCTCTTTAGTTGCTCTTTACCTTCTGCCATTAGAGTGGTGTCATCTGCATATCTGAGGTTGTTGGCGTTTCTCCCGGCAATCTTGATTCCAGATTCTGATTCATTCAGCCCAGCATTTTGCATGTTGTGCTCCCCATGTAAGTTAAACAAGCAGGGTGTCAATATATACAGCCTGGATGAACTCCTTTCCCAATTTTGAACCAGTCCATTGCTTCATGTCTGGTTCTGTTGCTTCTTGATCTGCATACAGGCTTCTCAGGAAACAGGTAAGGTGGTCTGGTATTTCCATCTCTTTAAGAATTTCCCACAGTTTGTTGTGATCCACACAGTCAAAGGCTTTAGCATAGTCAATGAAACACAAGTAGATGTTTTTCTGGAATTCCCTTGCCGCCTTCTCTATGATCCAGTGGATAGATCATAGCAATTTGGTTTCTAAGCCATTAGCAATTTGGTTTCTGGTTCCTCTGCCTTTTCTAAATCCAGCTTAGACATCAGAAGTTCTCAGTTCACATACTGCTGAAGCCTAGCTTAAAGGATTTTGAGCACTACCTTGATAGCCTGTGAAATGAGCACAATTGTGCGGCAGTTGGAACACTGTTTGACATTGCCCTTCTTTGGGATTGGAATGAAAAATTACCTTTTCCAGTCCTGTGGCCACTGCTGAGAGTTCCAAGTTTGCTGACATATTGAGTGCAGTACTTTCACAACACCATCTTTTAGGATTTGAAATAGCTCAGCTGGAATTCCATCACCTCCAAAGGCCCACTTGACTTCACACTCCAAGATGTCTGGCTCTAGGTGAGTGACCACACTATTGTAGTTATCCAGGTCATTAAGACCTTTTTCAATAGTTCTTCTGTGTATTCTTGCCACCGCTTCTTAATATCTTCTGCTTCTGTTAGGTCCTTATTGTTTCTGTCCTTTATTGTGCCCATCCTTGCATGAAATGTTCCCTTGATATATCCAATTTTCTTGAGGACATCTCTAGTCTTCCCCCTTCTATTGTTTTCCTCTATTTCTTTGCACTGTACACTAAAGAAGACTTTCTAATCTCTTCTTGCTCTTCTCTGGAACTCTGCATTCAGTTGGGTATATCTTTCCCTTTTCTCCCTTGCCTTTTGCTTCTCTTCTTTTCTCATTTCTAGAATGTTTGCTATCATAATTATTCCTCTGGAGACACTAATTTTCCAGATTCCTCAAAGTGTGACACTCAGAGCTGAGTTCTGAATTCAAGCTGCCTGATGGAGCCTGGCAGGTTCAAGTCCATCAGGTCACAAAGAGTCAGACACAACCAAGCAACTGAGTCCTGACTACATTCTTAACCAGTCCATTCTAGTGCTTCTCAATGCATGGGGAGATTTTTCTTCCCCCTTGAGCTAGAATGCCCCTTACAACACCCTTGCTTTCTCACATGAACTCCTATTCATGCTGCAATACCCATCTGGAGGAGAGTTCCTTGGTCTCTTTTCTAACCATTACAAGCCGAGGAGATTCTTCAACAACCCCACTGGGTGGTATCCCCTCTTCAACACATCTCCTTATATAAGATAAAAATCTGACCCACTTTTACCCACTGCATGGGTATACACTCCTAGTGAAGGAACAATTCCCTATAACTGTTTAATAGTGACTACGTAGAGTTACTGCTCAGTGTGAATGCTAAGATTGTTGACTTGTGTGAACCTTCTAGCTTTTAATACCTGAAGAGGCACCACTGGACACACCCGGGTAAGCTGCAAGCTAGAGAGTGGTCTTGACCAAAATACAGCCAAAATGTCTGGGAGGAAACTCCTAAGCAAAGCATGTTAAAATGACATTCACTCAGAAAAGACAGTCCAGACAGAAGCTGGGAAATGAGGAGCCCAATGGACCCAAGTTGGGCATATCCTTTGGAGATGGAATCTAGCTACAACCAAAGCAAAGACAGGCCCAGATTAAGGCCAGCGAGTTCTGAGAACAAACTCTATTTTATGAGAGCAGAAATCTATACTTGTAAGTCAGATTGCTTTTATCTCTTCTTCCTTTTTTTTTTTTGGCTGCAGCTTGTGAGAGTTCCCTAACAGGGACTGATCACAGGCCACGGCAGTGAAAGTGCCGGGTCTCAACCACCAGACCACCAGGGAAATCCCATTTTTACATTTCTTCAGTTCCCTTGTGTTTTCTCCCTTGGTATGAAGTAAAGTTGCAAGCTGTTTTAACTGTGCTCAGATGAACTGAGAATAAGGGTTTTCAGCCACTCTTGGTCCTGAAGATTAGAATATTATCAACCCATGATGGACAGCAGACTTAGGGTGAAAATGGTATTACAGCCCAAACAAAAGAATCCTCCAAAGGAAGTAAAATTTAAGGAACAAGAAGGGCTGTAGAACCCAGCTATTCTTCCTCAGGTAAAAATTCTCTTTTCAGAACTAAATCTTGGAGTTTGTGGTTTTATTTTCTTCTAAAATTCCACACACACACCCACGCCCCACTAAATTATGAGCACCTTGAAAGGACCTTGTCGTTTTCACCAGTGAAATGTACACATGTGCATGGAACACAGTAAAGGCATTTAAATGTTTGTTGACGCAATGAACGAACAATGCATGGTCTTTCAAAATTTTAAGGCACCTTTTCTTCATGTTTTTAAAAACTCTAGGCTGGTCTGTGTGGCATGTGGGATCTTCCCCAGTCAGAGATTAAACCTGTACCCTCTACAGTGGAAGCTCAGAGTCATATCCACTGGATCACCAGGGAAGTGCCTTAAGGCATCTTTCAAGGCCATCCAGTCCAATCCTTTTCCGAACATTTGTCCCCACAGAACTTCCATTGGTTTCAAACAAATATCGATGAAATGTCTCCAATAATTAAGATGTGCTTTCAGGAACAACAAAAAGATCAGGTATCGATATATGTTCATTGAGGGCCTACTATGTGCTAGCCACCATACTAGACCTTAAGATATTACAATGAGTAAGACAAATGGCACCTTAGGGAATTCACGGAGAAGATAAATGGACAAGAAGCACCAATAACATTGTTTAAAAAGATAGAAAATGTTGCTTTCGAAGATATCATAAAGGCTATTAGGAATCAGAGGTCAAAAAGGAAAACTAAGGTTTCAAAAGGACTTATGAGACACTGTCATTCAGAACTAGGACATTATTTTGTGGTTTAACCTTACAGTTCAGGAATGAAAACTACCAGAGTCTAGCTGAAGTGGTAAATGGAAATGGCTTGGTAGGTTTTGATGAAAATCCAATATTCTATCTTCATATCTTTACTATTATGTCAAATGACAGTGACACCAGCTTTTGAAAAGAAAGAATACAGATCAGTTCTCTTTTAATGGAAGCCATAATTGAAACTGAGCTCTAACAAAGTTCTTGTCACATGTGACTATATGACCTACAGAAACACGGACTTGTTGACCTGAGTAAAAAGAAAATACATCAAGAAAAATCCTAGACTTACTTATTTTAACACTAACTACATTATAAAATATTTTCTATTACTTACATTGTAAACCGAGAAAGTAAAAATTAATATATAGCTAAACACTATAGCCATTTTGTCCCGTAATCAAATGAAATGTATCTTCACTTTCTTTCATATATGCTACTTCAGAGTCTCCAAATACTCTAAAACGTACCCCAACTAAAGTCGTTTCCTTTAGTATAAACAGTGACATGGAAATCAGAAACTAGGAGCCAAGCTTGTTTCACCACCAGGTACATGAATTTGGGCAGGTAGATTCTCTGGCTTAAATTTTCTCAACCGTAAAATGAAGGTGTTATAGCAAGTAATCTCTAAGATCCCTTTGAACACTTAAAAAAAAAGAAAACTAACTTCTACTTCCAAAGTAGAAAGTTCCAAAACTAATACTAAAGCCACTTAGGTTTTAATTACCTTTCTCCCTCTCCTACTTGATTCAACAAACTTACTTATGAATTTCCTACAGCAGTCAGAATGAGCAGTTTCATCTCTAGTAGTTAAAGAAAGGGAAAGTGACGTCTATCAATATATTCTCTTTTAAAAAAGCACAATTCTGTGACAAAGAATTTCTAGGTCCAGAAGCATCCTCTTCAGTAGAATTTTGCCTCTGTGGAAAAATTAAACACTCTTAAGCTTTCTCTGTGAATTTCAAGTGGTTTCTACATCCATATATTCCATTACAGCCCATGAATTTCTTCTGTTCTTAGCAGACTGCTTGCCGTTGGTGTATGTTTACAGTATTTCCCCTTGGATCTGTATAGGAGGTGAATCAGGAATCATTTGGCCATCTTATGGCGTACGATGTAGACAAAAATATGACATTAATATGTAATCATCCTAATTATACTGAAGAATCTATGATATGAATAGATCTGTCAGGCACATTTTCTGAGACCACTCTGCATGCAAAGCACTGAAATGACTATAAAGACGGTATGAACACATTGTTGCTTCACTTTTCTTTGCCTGAAATTTTACGAGTCACCAAGAAAAAATATGTTTTACCTCAGTACAATGTTAACTTACATTAAGAAAACCTATCTACCATTTAAAGGCTAAAGCTCCTTGTCATATACCTCTACAATATGACATTTTGTAGAATACCAGTTGATACTATAAAAGCAACAATTTCAGATCAAAACTATTACTACTATATTCAAGCTTCATTCCTCTGGAAATGAGCTTCATCTGCATAATCTTTGCATATTAAAGGACATTAAGTTCAAACAAACAAAAAAACAGCACTGTCTAAAAAACATGGGAGAATACTACAGGCAGAACAACTGGCTCTACTTCTGCAAATTAAGCAAAATTAGGCAAAAAAAAAAAGTAAGGAAGCCAGCAAAGGGAAGGAACTCCAGAGCTATTTGCAGCAGTGGTCCCTCCAAAAGTTCTAGGAGCTTCCCCTTGAGCTTAAAGAGGGCAAAGGAGAGAAGTCAGCTATCCTTCTGGGCAGAAGCCCAGATACTCTTCACAACTTGCAATATTTATTGAATTCAGTGGAAGATGTCTGGGAGATCTGGATTCGGTGAGAATGTCTGGGCGAAGGGAGTGGCATTTGCTTTCCTCAGCCTGGAGCCTTCAGAACTGTACCAGAGTTCTCAAAACCCCTTAGCTACCTTACAGAAGAGGTCTGAGCATCCTCCCCACGCACACACCTGCAGGGCCGGGCAGCGCCTCCCTCTCCCTCCACTGTCCTCAGGGCTGGACCAAGGTCCAGTGGCCGGCGCACCGCTAGTCCAAGAGCACCCTGACCCCGGCGGACGCCACCCGGGCAAGTCCCAACAGAATGCCGCCGTCCCGGCTCCGCGTCCCGGAGCCACGCAGCGGCGGTGACTGCGCGGCTGGACACCCGCACCAGCAGGATGCGCATCAGAATAAAAACTTGGACTAGCGCTCTCGCCCTCGCGCCGACGTGGAGGCATGGCCCCAGAAGCGGGCTTCGGGGACCGCCGGCCTGTCCCGCCCCTGCTCGCGGCCGAGGGGGCAGCGGTTCTCACCTGTCCTCCGAGACACTGATGACACCCTCCTCCTTGGGCACGATCACGGCCATGTTCACCACGTCCTGAGAGCCCTCGACCCGCTGCAGCAGGATCGGCTTGCGGGTCAGCGGCTTGGGCTGGATCTCTGCCGCCATCGGAGGAGGGGGCGCGCCGGGGGCGCCGCGGCCAACTGCGCCGAGCGATTGGGCTGAGACGACCGCTCGAGCGCGGGCACCAGCTGAGACAGAGGCTCTGTTTGGCCGGAGCGGGCCGCCGGGGACCCGCGATCATAGCCTGGCCGCCTCCCCCGGGGACGACTCCGCGCTCCCGGCTTCGGGCAACGAAACCGCCACGACCGGCGCTGCAACCCGGCGCCACCACCGGAGGGAGGGGGCGGAGAGTCGGGGGGCGGGGCCGACGGGGCGGGGCCTGCCGCAGGGGGTGGCCGCTGGTGGGCGCGAGGGCGGCTGCACTTCCGGGAGGGTGGTGGAGGAGGAGGAGGAGGAGGAGGAGGGGAAACTGACAAAGGGGGCGGGGCGCTGGCGGCCCAATGCGCGTGCGCCGCCCGTCCACTAGGGCCGTTTCCGCCCCACTCCTCCGCCATTCCCGTAGCCTCGCCGCACCGCCTCTAGAGCGCATGCTCCTTCCGTCACCCGCGGTCCCCTGGTCACCTTCCACACCCAGTGTTTAGTGCCCTCCCTTTTTCATCTCTCGTGAACGCGCACGTACACACTCCTGGGAACGCGCTTGGGGTGTCCCGCCCACCGCAAAAATCCCTGAAAAGGGGGCGTTAGTGGGGCGGGGAAAAGCTAGCCTGGGCGAGGCCGGAAAGAAAAGAATCCCACAGGAAGGAAAGAAGCTGAACGCGTTGGCGCGAGATTGGGCATGCGCACGAGTAATCTGTCCCTCGCGGGGCGGGGGCCTGACCACCGAGCAGGCTTAGCTGCTCCCAACACGCATCTGCCCCGGGCTGCTGAGTGGTACCCGGTGGTCTCCTGGGAGTAGTAGTTCTTCAGAGCTGCCTTTCCCTCGTCCTGAGATGACCTATCGCCTACTTATCGTTCCTGTCCTGGGGAGCTTGGTGGCCTCGGAATCACTGCCTGCAACGTCCTCTAAAACAGAGAACCAAAGGGCAGCCCTCGGTGGAGCGGACTGTCGCCGTACTCCTGCCACTGCCCGTAATAGTGGAGCGCCAGAAGTCGGGGAGAAAAGATCTCATGCAAGCATCTTCGAAGGAGCTTTGAGATGACCTGTGTTGTCAACCTCCTCTTTTTCTTAGATGGCCGCGTTACTAGCCCTTAGTTAAACTGTAGCTTCAAGTTAGGGCTGTGGCACCCCCCAGACTTGAACTCAGGCACCCATGTTCCTTGGTCCTTCTTCCCATTCCCCAGTGGTCCTTTCTTTCTAGCTTGCACTGGAAACAATGGAGAGAGTTATTGTAATGACTGAATGAATGTCAGTTGCTTGGCACAGGGCCTGGCTTGTGGGGTCGTTGGTTATGTAATAACCCCATTAGCCCTCCCACAGTTATCTTGGTCTATGTGGTGTGACTGGGCTGGCAAGGGCTCTGGAGGGGAGAAAAATAATATGCCAGAGCTGGACAAAGAACGGGATGGGCCTTGTAGAAATGCCTGTCTTATAGGGCAAGTTTTGGCACAGCTTTGGTGATAGATCTCTGTTTCTTTACCACCTCCCATCTTCATAGAAATTCTGTAAGGCACTTGAAAGGGAGGTTGAGATATTTTCCAGCTTTGTAACCTAGAACAAGGCATTCCACTTCTCTGAGCCTCTAGTTGACCATCTACTAAATGTAGGATAATAAAACCTACCTTGGGTGGTTGTTTTTAGACTTACAAATGACAGATTATTTTAATAATTATTTTTATTTATTTGGCTGCACAGGGTTTCAGTTGTGGCACGAGGTTCGTTTTTAGTTGCGACATGTGGACTCTAGTTCCCTGAACAGTGATCAGACCCGGACCCCCTGCACTGGAGTGCAGAGTCTTCCTCACTGGACTACAAGAGCAGTTCCACAAATGATAGATTTTTAAGTGCGTTCATACAGGATAGGTTCTTTAAGTTTCCAGGAATTAGGACATGGACATATTTAAGGGACGTTATTCAGCCTGCCGCAATGGTTTTAAATACCATCCATATGCTCTTGGTTCCAGTAATAATCTCTACCCTGACCACATTTCTGAACTCGCATGTCTAATGCTACTCTGCATTGTCACTTAACTGTTTAATAGGTGTTCCAAACATTCCCAACAGTAGCTTTAAATCTGCTACATCTTTCACGCAGTTGTTCGAAACTAAGATCCTAAGAGTCATCCTTAATCCTTTTCTTTTTCTCGCAGTTCTGTCCACACCATTCACAAGCGCTATCAGCTCTACCTCCAAAATGTATCTTGAATTTTCCCATTTATATCATCTCCACCCTAGGTCACCATAATCTCTGGCCTCTACTGCCACATGAAGTCTAACTGCTTACTCTGTTTCTCCTTTTGAACCCATACAATCCATTTTGATCTCAGTGGCCAGAGGATTTTCTTTTAAAATATAAACCAGATCAATTCCTCCTCTTCTTCAAACACATCAACGCCTTACCATTGCACTTAGGATGAAATGACTCTCCAAGCTTACCTCTTCTGCTCAGTAGTTTGCAAGCCCTGGTTTGGAAATTCCCAGAAACACCAACCTCCTTCCTCCTGGTGGCCTTTGCACCAACGGGGTTCACCTTTCAGCTACTTTCTTCTCACCACTGAGGCTTCAGTTCCAATGTTGGCTCCTTAAACAGTCTTAACACTCCCAAAGGAACCTTACCTCTTCATAGCACTTCCGAGCATATTACCTGGGTTTATTTTCTTCCCAATACTTACTTCTGCCCCAAATAATCATGTGTTTCTTATTGGTTTTTCAGTCTTCCTCTTCTAGGAGAGAAACACTGGGAAAGGAGATAACTGGCTGCTTGCTCATCATTGTATTCCTTTTAGACTAGTACCTGGCACATCAGGAGGCATGTTGTTAAGTAGTCATTAAATATTGTAAGATTCTATTTATATGAAATGCTTACAATAGGCAAATCTGCAGACCCAGAAAGCTGATTAGTAATTGCTAGTAGCGTGGGGGGATTTGGGGGGAAAGAAGGAAGGGGGCCCAATTTTGATGGCTAAGGAATGTTCAAGATTTCTTTTTCAGATAATAAAAATGTTTTAAAATTAATTATCATAGTGATTGCACAAATTTGTGGATATTCTAAAAGTCACTGAATTGTACACTTTAAAATGGTAAATTTTATGCTATATGATTATAGTTGTCTATTATCCAATATTACTTTTGATAAATTACTAACAGATTCTATGATGCTTTCAGGGGTTTTATTGAAAGCAAAATATTGGAAACCACCTGACGTGTGAAAAGAATTTTTGCACATTTATTAAAATATACCAAAAATATTATATAACTGCTATTTTTATCTGTCATTTTGTCACTTAAAGGCATTTTGTTTAACCATATATACTAAAAAAGAATTGGGAACTTTTTAATGTTTTAAATTGAGTATATATTTACTAAAACAATTTTTTTATAAAGTGCTTTTATCTCACCCCATGCTTACATATAGTTTTCTCCAACTCTGAGAACAGCAGATTTTTATAGAAGAAGATCACCCTGTAGCCTAGTTATCTAAATCCTATTGTCAGATGAATCAGGGAAATTCCTGTCATAAAAAATTTTTACTTCATTTTTCCATTCAAATAAATAATTATCAATAAGCATTTTGAGGAAAATTATAAAAATAAAATGAAATATATCTTGTAAGACAGATTATTAGCTGTAGTTGAGTTCAATATCATATGAGATATCACTTCACACCTGTCAAAATGGATATTATCAAAAATACAACAGATAACAAGTGTTGGCAAGGATGCATAATCCTTGTGCACTTATGGTGGAAATGTAAATTGGTGCAGCCACTGTGAAAAACAGTATGAAGATTCTTCAAAAACAAAAATAAAACTACTGCTGCTGCTGCTAAGTCGCTTCAGTCGTGTCCAATTCTGTGCGACCCCAGAGACGGCAGCCCACTAGGCTCCCCCGTCCCTGGGGTTCTCCAGGCAAGAACACTGGGGTGGGTTGCCATTTCCTTCTCCAAAACTACGCATGATCCAGCAATTTCTCCTCGATGTTTTTCTGAAGAAAATGAAAACATTAATTCAAAAAGACATATGCATTGTGTGGTCTACTTTATAGAATCCAAAACACCTTAAGATAAGTCAAAATATCCTTGTTTCTTCTCTCTTATCAGCAATACTTACAAGGAAGACCAGAGAGATCTGTGGGTTAAGTTGCCTTATTGACCAATAAAGTTTCCTCCAGGAAATCAGAGGGTGGATGAAATGGGTGAAGGGAGTAAAAAATGTAGAAACTTTCAGTTATAAAATAAACAAGTCCTAGTGTACATGTAGTGTACAGCATGCTAGCTATAGTTAATAATACTGAATTCCATATTTGAAAGTTGCCAAAAGAGTCAATCTTAAAAGTTCTCATCCAGGGGGAAAAATTGAGTTGTAACTATGTGTGGTGGTGGATGATAACTAGACTTGGCGTGATCATGTCACAATATATTCAAGTATTGACTCATGATATTGTAGACCTGAAAATAATGTGTCAGTTATATCTCAGTACAAAAGTGTTTCCCCAGCTCAATATTTTGTAGTATCTCTCTGTTGCCATTTTCAACTCCATCCAAAGCAGGTAGCTCAGTGTTAAAGAATCCACCTACCAATGTAGGAGACGCAGGCTCAATCCCTGTGTCAGGAAGATCCCATGGAGAAGGAAATAGCCATCCACTCCACTATTCTTGCCTGGGAAATCCCAAGGACAGAGAAGCCGGGTGGGCTATAGTCCATGGGCTCGCAAAAGAGTTGGACATGACTTAGTGATTAAACAACAGCAACAACAAAGTTTATGAAATGGGAGAACATCTAATATAAATGCAGTCACATCCTCAGGAAAATCGGTTTTAGACAAAACACAAAAATTTTGAAGATGTCCATGTACCTCTTGACAAGTTTTCAGGGTTCCACAGGCGGCAGTTTGGATGTCACTGATCTGGGAAACAGAAAGGGGGCTGCCGCCCCAGCAGGGCACGGAGCTCTTCAGTTCAGTCCAGTCGCTCAGTCCTGTCTGACTCTGCCACCCCATGGACTGCAGCATGCCAGGCTGTCCTTCACCAGCTCCTGGAGCTTGCTCAAACTCATGTCCATTGAGTCTGTGATGCCATCCACCGATCTCATCCTCTGTCGTCCCTTTCTCCTCCTGTCTTCAGTCTTTCCCAGCATCAGGGTCTTTTTCAATGAGTCAGTTCTTTGCATGAGATGGCCAAAGTATTGGAATTTCAGCTTCAACGTCAGTCCTTCCAATGAATACTCAGGACTGATCTCCTTTAGGATGGACTGGTTGGATCTCCTTGCTGTCCAAGGGATTCGCAAGCATTTTCTCTAACACTACAGTTCAAAAGCATCAATTCTTTGGTGCTCAGCTTTCTTTATAGCCCAACTCTCACATCCATACGTGACTACTGGAAAAGCCATAGCTTTGACTAGACGGACCTTTATCAGCAGAGTAATGTCTCTGCTTTTTAATATGCTAAGTTGGTCATAGCTTTTCTTCCAAGGAGCAAGCATCTTTTAATTTCATGGCTGCAATCACCATCTGCAGTGATTTGAGAGCCCAAGAAAATAAAGTCTGTCACTGTTTCCATTGTTTCCCCATCTATTTGCCATGAACTGATGGAACCAGATGCCATGATCTTCGTTTTTTGAATATTGAGTTCTAAGCTCACTTTTTCACTCTCCTCTTTCACTTTCATCAAGAGACTCTTTAGTTTCTCTTCACTTTCTACCATAAGGGTGGTGTCATCTGCATATCTGAGGTTATTGATATTTCTCCTGGCAATCTTGATTCCAGCTTGAGCTTCATCCAGCCCAGCATTTCTCATGATGTACTCTGCATGTAAATTCAATAAGCAGGATGACAATATACAGCCTTGATGTACTCCTTTCCCGATTTGGAAGCAGTCTGTTGATCCATGTCTGGTTCTAACTGTTGCTTCCTGACCTGCATACAGATTTCTCAGGAGGCAGGTAAGGTGGTCAGGTATTCCCATCTCTTTTTAAGAATTTTCCACAGTTTATTGTGATCCACACAGTCAAAGGCTTTGGCATAGCCAATAAAGCAGAAGTAGATGTTTTTCTGGAACTCTCTTGCTTTTTCCACGATCCAGCACATGTTGGCAATCTGATCTCTGGTTCCTCTGCCTTTTCTAAAACCAGCCTGAACATCTGGAAGTTCATGGTTCACGTATTGCTGAAGCCTGGCTTGGACAATTTTGAGCATTACTTTACTAGCATGTGAGATGAGTGCAATTGTGCAGTAGTTTGAGCATTCTTTGACATTGGCTTTCTTTGGGACTGGAATGAAAACTGACCTTTTCCAGTCCTGTGGCCACTGCTAAGTTTTGCAATTTTCCTGACATATTGAGTGCAGCACTTTCACAGCATCATCTTTCAGGATTTGAAATAGCTGAACTGGAATTCCATCACCTCCACTAGCTTTGTTCATAGTGAAGCTTTCTAAGGCCCACTTGACTTCACATGGCTCTAGGTTGAGTGATCACATCATCGTGATTATCTTGGTCGTGAAGATCTTTTTTGTACAGTTCTTCTGTGTATTCTTGCCACCTCTTAATACCTTCTGCTTCTGTTAGGTCCATACCATTTCTGTCCTTTATCAAGCCCATCTTTGCATGAAATGTTCCCTTGGTATCTCTAATTTTCTTGAAGAGATCTCTAGTCTTTCCCATTCTGTTGTTTGCCTCTATTTCTTTGCATTGATCGCCGAGGAAGGCTTTCTTATCTCTTCTTGGCTATTCTTTGGAACTCTGCATTCAGATGCTTGTATCTTTCCTTTTCTCCTTTGCTTTTTGCTTATCTTCTTTTCACAGCTATTTGTAAGGCCTCCTTAGACAGCCATTTTCCTTTTTTTGCATTTCTTTTCCATGGGGATGGTCTTGATCCCTGTCTCCTGTACAATGTCACAAACCTCTGTCCATAGTTCATCAGGCACTCTATCTATCAGATCTAGGCCCTTAAATCTATTTCTCACTTCCACTGTATAATCATAAGGGATTTGATTTAGGTCATACCTGAATGGTCTAGTGGTTTTCCCTACTTTCTTCAATTTAAGTCTGAATTTGGCAATGAGGAGTTCATGATCTGAGCCACAGTCAGCTCCTGGTCTTGTTTTTGCTGACTGTATAGAGCTTCTCCATCTTTGGCTGCAAAGAATATAATCAACCTGATTTTGGGATTGACCATCTGGTGAACTTTTAGGAGAGGATTAAAAGAAAGGAATTAGGCTTAATAATTGGACCAAGGCAACTTGTTTTGGATTGACTCGTCACTCTTGGATGGCCAATTCTAGGGAACAAGGTCGTCCAGGGAAAAGGCTCAGAGAGGTGTCAAACTTTTCCTATTAGTATACAGCATGGATTTTTCTGTTTCATCCTCAGCAACCTAGTCTGGGGACAGAAAGCTGGGCAGGTGTAAATAATAAGAAATATATATATTGGTCTCTGCCCTGGTTTCTGACACAGAATTCTGAAGAGCCTTATAATTTCCGAAGTGATAAGCACTAGGAGCATTTCTTGTTCTAATGAGTGTGGTCACCAGAAAAAGCAAGCTATATTTAGAAACTTGCAGACACATCCCCTTCCTCAGCCCATAACCACCCACATCCATGAGAGGAGAAGGGCTGGAAGTGAAGTTAATAATTGTTCATGCCTATGTGAGGAAAAGACAGTGATGCTGGGGAAGATTGAAGGCAAAAGGAGAAGACACAGAGGATAAGAAAGACAGCATCACCAACTCAAAGGAAATGAATTTGAGCAAACTCTGGGAGATAGTGATAGGGAATCCTGGCGTGCTGCAGTCCATGGTGTCTCAAAGAGGTGGACACGACTGAGTGCCTGAACAACAGCACGTGAGGAAGCCTCCATAAACTCTCGAGAGTAGAGGGGTTCAGTGAGCTTTGAGGCTCATGAACACAGTCGTACCAGGAGGGTGATGGGTCTCCATCACCACAGGGACCGAAGCTCCTGCACTTAGCACCTTCCCGGACCTCAGCCTATGCATCTTTTCATCTGGCTGCTCACCTGTATCCTTTATCAGACCCTTTAGTAAAACGGTAACTGTGTTTCCCTGAGTTATGTGAGCCCCTCTAGCAAACCACTTGAATTAGAGGAGGGCTGGTAGGAAGCTCTGGTTTACAGCCAAAGTGGACAGAAGTTGGGGGTGGGGGCTAGGGACTTACTATTTGCAATGGTCATCTGAAGCAGTCTCATGGGACTGAGCCCTTAACCTGTGGGAACTGGTGCTACAGATACTATCAGAATGGAGTTAAAATACAGGATACCCAGCGGGGGTCAGAGAATTGCTTGATGGGAGCCTAACCCCACGTAGCTGGTGTCAGAAGTGTGCACGTGGAAGTCGTGTGAGATTATAGAAGAAACACAAGAGAAGAGTTGGGCTTTCACTAACGCAGCAGTGATCTGGGCGTCCGGCCTCATCCGAGGAAAGACACACAGAGGTCTGGGATACTGCTCTGAGAGGCAGGCAGTAAGTAGCTGGGACACCCTCCTCCAGGCTTGGGTTCAAAAGCAGGGCATTCAAATTTACAGCGACAACTTAGAAAAGCAACGCAGGGTCTGGATTTGAAGGGCTGGTGTTCTGAGCAGGAGGCCTAGACAGAGTCCTAGGTGTCAGAACTAGGGGGCCAGGTAGGAGGAGAGCCACTTACTCACCAGTGTGGCGTTCAGCAAGTCCCTGAATCTGCTGGATCCCCCCTTCCTTCCTCTGTAACATGTGAATAACTACAGCCCCAACCTCACAGGGTTGTTGTGAAACATGAATAAGATCATTCATTTCAGGGAACAGGCCAGGGTCTGGCACGGGGCTGCTCTCAAGGAAGTGGGGGAAGCTGAGAAGGACTCGGAAGGGAACCACAGGGAGAACACAGGGATAGCAGGAAAGGGGCGGTGATGACTTGCTCTTAAAATGAAGGAGAAAGCTAATTCACAGAAGTGGATCATGAGGACTTCCCTGTTGGCCCAGTGACTAAGGCTCTACTCACAATGCAGGGGGCCCAGGTTCAATCCCTGATCGGGGAATTAGATCCCACATGGTGCAACTAAGACCTGGTGCAGCTAAATAAATAAAATTGTTATAATTTTGATTTTTCAAATAAATCAATTTTTAAAAGAAAAAAGAACTAGGTCGCAAGTCAGGGCCACATCATCTTTCAGCAGAAGTTCCAACTTTTCAAAAGGTAAAAATCTGAGAATAGAGATTCCACCTTTATTAGAAGGTCGTTGTCTAGCAGCCATTATTTCGAACTCTGAACTTTCTTGCTGACTCAGTTATGCATTGGTGGGTTTTTGGCAGGCTCACAAAATCCCTACAGTGCAAAACTCACAGTCCCCTGGCATAGCACTTCCATACAAATGACGCTTCTCCAAAACTGTATCTTTTAAATGACATCCAGAACATCAGATAAACATCCCTCCTCCCTTGTTTTCTTCCTCCCTTCCCCATTCCCTTCCCAGCAGCAGGCACTAGGACCCCCGCGGCAAGGATCTTTTTTATTTTTGCTCCTAAAACCCGGTTGCACTGGAGTGCCTTGGGCACTTTTTGAAAGTTCCTTAACTATCCCTGAATGGCTGCATTTGGTTTCCTGGGAGCTTGATCTGAGAATTTGAATTTTTATAAAGCATTTCGGATGATTCTAATGCAGATGGCCCTCAACGACTAGAGTAATCTGGAAAACACAGACCTGGGAATCCAATGGAAGGCCACAGGAAAAGTGATCCAAGATACAGAGCGCTGGGATCACCCATGGCCTTACATTTCTCAGAGTGAGACGCTAGCCAGCCTGCTCGCTCTTCAGCTGGTAGCATCCAGCATTTCTGATCAGTCCAGTGTCTTTGTGTGTATGTGTGTGTGTGTGTGCGCGTGCGCAGCCCATTGAGTAACAGAACACAGGCTGTGACTTTTTCCCTACTCACCTGTGCTGGAAGCTAGAAAGGCTTCTGCAAGGCTTCTTCCTCACTCTTCCTCTTCAACCCTCCCTGCTCCTCTCTAACCCAGGCAAGCTTGGGCTAACAACAGTTTTTCATGTACCCAAAGGGCTGAAGTAAAGGCTCATTTTATCTAATTTATATCTTATTAAATTTTATCTAATTATATCTAATTGTATCTATTTATATCTAATCTATTAATATATACCTGTATCATCTAACTGCTCTTCCCTAGTGGCTCAGATGGTAAGGAATCTGCCTGCAATGCAGGAGACCTGGGTTTGATCCCTGGGTCTGGAAGATCCCCTGGAGAAGGGCATGGCAACCCACTCCAATATTCTTGTCTGGAGAGTTCCATGGACAGAGGACCCTGGCAGGCTACAGGACATGAGGTCACAAAGAGTCGGACACAACTGAGCGACTAACACTCACTACTTACTGTTGTCATCTAACTATATGTTTTTAATAGACTTTAGTTTTTAGAGCAATTTTAAGTTCACAGCAAAACTGAGCAAGAAGTATAGAGATTTTCCTTAGGTCCTCCATCCCCATGTGTGTACAGCCTATCTTCACTACTAACATCCCCAATCCCAGCGGCACTTTTGTTAGAACTGATGAACGGACACGGACACCTCATTATCACTCAGAGCCCATTATTTAACTTAGAGTTCCCTCTTAGTGTGGTACATTCTATGGGTTTGGGCAAATGTATAATGACATGTACCCATCACTATAGTATCATACAGAATAGTTTCACTGTCCTAAACATTACCTGTGCTCTGCCTATTCACTCTCCCCACGCCCCTAACTTCTGGCAACCACTAAACTTTTTATTGCCTCCATAGTTTTGCTTTTTCCAGAATGCCTGAGAGTTGAAATCATACAGTATACACGCTTTTCAGATTGGCTCCTTTCACTTAGCAGTATGCTTTTCTTAAGTTCCTGCATGTCTTTTCATGTCATGATGGCTCATTTATTATGAGCACTCAATAATATTCCATTGTCTGAATGTACCATTCACCTACTGAATCTTGGTTTGGCACCTACTGATCGTTGCTTGGCAACGATCAATAAAGCTGCTGTAAACATCCATGTTCAGGTTTTTGGGTGGACATAAGTTTTCAACTTCTTTGGCTAAATGCTAAGAAGCCAGGTTGCTCAACTGTATGGTAAAAATATGTTATTGTTGTAAAAAACTGCCCAACTCTCTTCCAAAGTGGCTATACCATTTTGATTTCCTGCCAGCAAGAAACAAGAATTCAGTTCAGTTGAGTTCAGTCGCTCAGTCGTGTCCGACTCTTTGCGACCCCATGAATCGCAGCACGCCAGGCCTCCCTGTCCATCACCAACTCCCAGAGTTCACTCAGACTCACGTCCATAGAGTCAGTGATGACATCCAGCCATCCAGCCATCTCATCATCTGTCGTCCCCTTCTCCTGCCCCAATCCCTGCCAACATCAGAGTCTTTTCCAATGAGTCAACTCTTCCCATGAGGTGGCCAAAGTACTGGAGTTTCAGCTTTAGCATCATTCCTTCCAAAGAAATCCAAGGGTTGATCCCCTTCAGAATGGACTGGTTGGATCTTCTTGCAGTCCAAGGAACTCTCAAGAGTCTTCTCCAACACCACAGTTCAAAAGCATCAATTCTTCGGCGCTCAGCTTTCTTCACAGTCCAACTCTCACATCCATACATGACCACAGGAAAAACCATAGCCTTGACTAGACGGACCTTAGTCGGCAAAGTAAGTTGGTCATAACTTTTCTTCCAAGGAGTAAGCGTCTTTTAATTTCATGGCTGCAGTCACCTTCTGCAGTGATTTTGGAGCCCCCCAAAATAAAGTCTGACACTGTTTCCACTGTTTCCCCATCTATTTCCCATGAAGTGATGGGACCGGATGCGATGATCTTTGTTTTCTGAATGTTGAGCTTTAAGCCAACTTTTTCACTCTCCACTTTCACTTTCATCAAGAGGCTTTTTAGTTCCTCTTCACTTTCTGCCATAAGGGTGGTGTCATCTGCATATCTGAGGTTATTGATACTTCTCCCAGCAATCTTGATTCCAGCTTGTATTTCTTCCAGTCCAGCGTTTCTCATGATGTACTCTGCATAGAAGTTAAATAAGCAGGGTGACAATATACAGCCTTGACATACTCCTTTCCCGATTTGGAACCAGTCTGTTGTTCCATGTCCAGTTCTAACTGTTGCTTCCTGACCTACATACAGATTTCTCAAGAGGCAAGTCAGGTGGTCTGGTATTCCCATCTCTTTCAGAATTTCCCACAGTTTATTGTGATCCACACGAATTAGGTTCATCTATATCTCAGAGGAAAACCAACTCTTCTGGAGTTTTCTGCAGAGGAACTAAGAGGACAGAATAGAAAGAGGGGGAAGTGGGAAACAACCAATGGGAAATGGTGGCGATTAGGGTGAAATAGTGAGAGAAAAGAGAAGGAGGAAGAGAGTGGATGTTTCTGCACCCCCTTGGCTTTCTCTTTACTAGTAATCTTGATGCCACCACAGACCACCATCACACCAGCCCTGACCTGGGCAGAGACTGACCAGTGAACTTGCTCCTTAAGAGACCAAGAACAGAGGAGCTCCCAAGTGCATTTGGTCAAGAAGAAGTGAGGCTACTATTCCTAGAACAGGGTGGGTCTCAACAAATTAGCGACTGAAAGCAGAAACAAGTCTGTAGCATCCTCAGCCTGTCATTCGAGGGTCTTAAGTCTATCAGAGTCCTCCGATCAGCTCAGGAAAAACTCAAGCTCACAAGTCCTTAGACATTATCGTCCTTTATTTTTTTCTCCCAGCAAATATTTGTTCATTGCCTTCTCTGAGCCAGGTTCTGGGTATGATTAACTCCCTTGTGAAGTCAAGGGCAGAACTCGATTTGGTTCATATCTTGCTTTTGTCATTAGAGGGCTGCTGGTTCTAGAGTCCAGTGAGCAAGCAGAGAAGAGGAGTTGATGTGATAAGATTTTGGCTTAAAAATAAAGGTCAGAACTATGCTCAGGTTCTGGGGGACAGGTAGGCAGTCAGTTTTGCTATAAATCTCCTACATCAAATGATATTTACAAGAATGTATGCAGGAATCAAATGGGATCTTTGGAGAATAAACATTGCTCATAGGAAATAGTGAAAAGGGGAGGGGGTGAAATTTATTGCCATTTGGACAAAATGGTTTATTCATCTAGAAGGAATTGTCTCTAACTCTCACACATAACTACAGTTTATGCAATGGCCATTGTATATGTTATGCAACTTTGATGGGGGATTACAGTTTTCTATAAATGCCTGAGTTTGGTTCCATTTTCCATCTAAAATTACGCACAAGGGAAAGATAAATGATTCTGTTAACATAGAATGAGAGCATCAGGGACTTTTCTGGTGGTCCAGTGGTTAAGAATCTGCACTTCCACTGTAGGGGCATGGGTTCAATTCCTAGTCAGGGAATCAAGATCCCATATGCCACGCTGTGCAGCCAAAGAAATAAAATGAATTAGATCAATTTTGTCCTCAAAGACCTTGAGAGAAGATCCGTGGTCAATGACCAAAAATTGTAGAATCTGGGCAGAATGGCATCTGAAAGTCTTTGTATATATCTGGTCACTCTTTTTAAAACTCATAAACTTAAGTAGCAACACAGCACAGCTGTCTTAGATGTGGACAACTGTCATTGCTTAGGCTTCAGTGACTTGGTTTAAGGAAAAGCACTTATTTTCAGAATTTATTATACTACACGCCACCCCATTCCCCCCTCCCCCCTCTCCCCTCCAGTTTTTATTATCTTCGTGGCATGTGGGATTTTAGTTCTCTGACCAGGGATCAAACCAGTGCCCTTTGAATCGGAAGCACAGAGTCTTAACTACTAGACCACCAGGGAAGTCCCTACTACAAGTCCTTTTTAAGCAGAGACTCACTTTTCCTCACATATTGTACTGTCCCTCGTACCAAGCACAGTGCTGGGCATGAAGAAGAAGCTCAATAATGACAAGCAAGCAGAAAGATTAAATCTTAATGTCTTTTCAGAACAGTTTAAAGTGAAATGGAGCAGAATCACATACCTGTGTGTCCCCTATCAACAGAATTTGCTTGGCAGTTAATACTAGAGGTCAAAATGATTGGGACAAATATTTGTTTCCAAAGATCCCTCCTCTTGAGTAAAACTGGTTACGATCAGTTTAATTTCCCTCAAGAGAGGAGATACCATGGGAAAAGGGCTTTTGTGCCAATTGACTCAACATTTTTCTTTCTTCAGCCGCCATTCTGTCTCTAGGGAGAAAAAAAGCAGAAACAAAAAACTCAAGCAACGAGAACATTAACAAATAAATAAGAAGAGTTCAGAGGGAATGTGGAACGAACCAGAAGTTCTATCAAGAAACAGAAGGAGGCCAACATGTTACTGATGGACGAAATAGTATACTCCAAACTTTGATCTCCTTCATTCAGTCCCTGGAGAATTTTATGGGTATCTAAAATACGCTTCCTTACTTCCAGGAAATGAAATCCTCAAAATTTATATATTATCGTATGTTCACAGATTAAGTATTTTTTTAATCTGTTCACAGATTAAGCATTTTTTTAAATCTGATTCTCTTTTGCGATTCGTGCAGAAAGGAGCTATAGCCTGTACCCTTGAATGGAATGATGAAGGAAGTGGTGGTGTGTCATGGTTTCCTGTTCTCAGGGCCCCAGTCTTGCTCCCTCCAAGCCACCCTTCTCATCACTGCTGGAGTAATCTTTCAAAAACCCACATCAGATCCTGGTACTCCCTAACACGGCCTGAAACCTTTGAGAGCTTTCCATGTCTCTCAGATTGAAACAACAGTCATCATCTGGCTCATTCCTTCCTCTCCAGCCCATTCATCCCCCACCTTCTAGCCCCTCAAACCTCAAATGCAGTGACCTTGCAGCTGCTCCCTGCTCAAAAGGCAATAAAGAGGCCAATTTGTTGGGAAGGAAAGTTTGCTTTGTTTTGGATGTCAGCATTGTCCAGAGGCTGACTCTCCCTGCCTACAGTCAGGAGGCAAGAGCTTTTATAGACAGAGGGAGGCAGCTACACGCAAAAACAGCACAGTCAGCTTTGACAGTCATCTTGAAATTGGTCACTGGTGGTCTGACCAGCATCACAGTGACTGTTTTAAGTACAGTTAGTCTTCAGTTCCAGCATCGGTTTGTTTCCAGTTTTTTGAGGTCAGTTCTCAGAACGGTGGCAGCTTATCTCATGGCTACATAAGTCTGGTCATCATGGAGTTAACTTCCTCCACCTGTTGGGTTTTTCAGTATCTATGAGACAGCTCAGAGGATATGGCTCACAGTATTATCTATAGCCCTGGAAAAGGAACTAAAGGTCCTTGTTTATGCTTAACAGCTAAACTATTATTACTTGGTCTCCTTGATTGTTTTCCTTTGTTTTTGCATTTTCTCATTTCCTTGATTAAACTTATTCTTTGGCCAAAGTTTTTCCACACACAAAAGTTAGGCAGAGGGCATGGGAGGAAAGGACCATAAGGTCTTGCTCCGTTTCAGTATGAAAGCTATTCAGGAACCAGGCAAGAGGTTTTCCTATACTAACTTCAGACTGGTCACCAGGCCAACCAGGTTCCCTAACTGCATGTGGTGCTCCGTGTTTATACGACCTTTATTATTCTGAATTGGAATGGAGGGACATGCTCTAAATATCCGTACTATTTCCTCTCCCCTCCCAGATCCCAGAAAAAAAAATGCCACCTTGTACCTTTCCTCAATTTAACAGTATCTGAAGGTGGAGTACAGAACGTTTCCAAAAGCTGAAATAAAATTGTTAGCATTATTAGCCATTTTGTAGCATACTTTCTCGAGGTTGGGCACAGTATACATAGCTGAGAAACATAAGACAATGGGGAAATGTCAGGGAGGCTAATAATGAGTTAGCCAACGAGAAGTGCTCTGCAAATGATAATACTGATGATAGTAACGCAACTCTCCTGGAGAGCCCCAGGATTCAATAAAAGGACAGTCCCAGTGTTTGATGCTAGTATCTGTCATTAGAGTCACAAAAGCAGTGGAAGACAGGCTCTCTGACCTTAGCAGAGTCACACATCAGTGGAGTAGCTAGAGACTATTAATAAGGATAGGCTAGTGCAGGATAAATTATACTTCTGTGCTGGCACTATAGCAACATTATTTGACTGATTACCCAGTGATCAGTGTGGAATGATATTAATCAGGAAAGGCTCTCAAAGGGGTGAGTCACAGATTTTTAAACAAGTGGTTGACGTGATGTGGATGGTACTCAAAAAATATTATCTTAGCAACTGCGTGGAGAATGAACCGAGACAAGGGAGCACAAAGCAAGGAGATCAGGCAGGAGGCGGTAATGCAAACGAGGCGATGGGAGCGTGGACCTCTGTGTGGGCTGTGAAACTGAGCTGGGATGCTTTAGAAAAGGCAGTGCAGGGGACTGCACACACTCTGGCTTTGCAAACCAGCTGACTCGGGCTCCAAGCCTGGCTCCCCCTCTGACTAGCTGAGTTACTTGGCTAACCTACCTGCTCTAAGTCTATTCCCTCATCCACAAATTGCACTCAAGAGTGTATATCATTTTTGCTGTGTTTGCTGTTGTTATTTAGTTGCTAAGTCATGTCCGACTCTTTGTAACCCCATGAACTGTAACCTGCCAGGCTCCTCTGTCCATGGGATTCTCCAGGCAAGAATAGTCAAGTAGGTTGCCATTTCCTTCCCCAAGGGATCTTCCTGACCCAGGGATTGAACTCTAGTCTCCTGCATTGGCAAGCATGTTCTTTACCACTGAGCCACCAGGGAAGGTCACATTATCTAAACATCCTTCCTAATTTGAATGAATCCTATTGGGAGTGGGAAGCCCAAAAGGGAAGCTGTTCCTCAGACTCTGAGCCGAGCCAGAAGATGCTCTTCCTCCTCTCTGTGGTGGGTGGGGGAGTGTGTAGTGATGCAAAGGCACTGTGGTCATTTTGAGAATCTTTGAAGCCTCTGTAGTGAGCTTAGCATCCAGAGGCATGGCGGGGCTTGTGCTGGGAATTGTTGCTGACGTTGGATCCCAGCTTTGTGCTGTGCTTCTTCCGTTGGCTCATTCCTGAACCTAGTCCTCCTCCTTCTTATAAATTCTGTGAGTTGCCTGATATCTTTCCAGTAAATTCCTTTTTCTGCTTAAGACAACTGTTGCCTGCTACCAAGAACACTAAAATATGACATCACAGGGCTATTTTAAGGTTGAATAAGATGGTTTATACAAAGCCTTTATCGTTTATCCTTTATCCTTACCTCTCCCAGGTAAATGCATACTAAATGGTTGATCCAGGGAAAAAACAAAGAAAGCATTTGTGACAGAATGGTTATAGACTTCGATGACTAATTAGATGTGTCAGAAGAGTGAAAAGGAAGAATGGGGAAGGTAACACTAGGTTTACAAATCCTTCCACATCCCCATTCTGCCTCTAATAAGACTATAGAAGCCAAGACAACCTGCCTCAAACGGATTAGACAGTAAAGGCAAAGTACTGAACTAGCCTGTCGGCTGAGAACAGGCTGTTTCACTGACACAACAAAGTATAGACTTGTTTGCCCAGCACACCAGACACTGTAACCCTGTCTGGACCTGCCTTTCCAGACCTGATGCTTGCCACTCCCAGAAAAGCACCTGCCACGGAGTCAGGACAAGTGGGTTGGTGTCCATGAGCACACCACGTTATTCTGAGCTGCACTGCCTTTGCCCACTGGGTTTGTTCTGCCTGGAACGTCTTTCCCAACCTCTCTCAACTTCAATGCCTCATTTAAGACTTGGGTTACAGATTTCCTCCTCCGCGAAGCCCTTCCTAACTCTTTCCAAACAGAATTACTTGCTCTGGCCTCTGGGCTCCCACAGAATTCCATTCCTGCCTCCCTGATAGCATGGACCACACTTTACGGTGATGTTCTCTTCAGGTCTCTCTCTGTCATTGCCCTGTGTGGTCCCAGGCACGGGGACAGTGGTTTGATCATCACTGCATACCCCCTGCCTGGTGCCATGTGCTCAGTAGACAGTACCTGAAGTATATAAAGAACTTGGTTAGCAATAAAAGCGGTTGCTTGTGAGAGAATGAACCTGATTTGATAACTCAAATGTTAGGCTTGTTTGTTATTTGTTCACGTATCGTGTAATAATCATTGCCCTTTAACTTCCTAGCTCCTGAAGAGCAGAGCTCTGTTTTAATTCACTTTGTACCAACAGGTGCAGTCCAGGAATTGGCAGCCCTTTTGGGGGGCTGCTTGGGTGCAACCAGAGTGATGTTGTAGCTGAGCTGAATAAGCCATGGTTGGAGAACTTGGGCTGCAAAAGGGCCAAGCAGGAAGACTTGCTTAGGCTTTTCCATAGACTCTCTCCAGCTCTGATCTCCAGGATTCAAAAAAATCACCTTTCCCAAATAGGCTCTCCTGGTAAAAATAAAGATTTCCCTTTGTGTTTCCCTAAGTTAGTCATTAAGTATTGGGTTGCAGAGGAACGTAGCCATGACGCCAAAATATAGTTTGATCTTCCGTTGCCCTCAGAAAGTATTCTTCTTCATTTTACTAAAAACATTTTAGAGATTTCATTTTTATATTATCTTTGAATAGATAACACATTGCTGTGGTCCAAAATTCAAGACTATACAGTGTAAAGGGTCCCCTCCCAACCATGTACCCCAGTCATCCACCTTCTCCTCCCACTATTAACAAAAGCTGTCTCTTTCTCAGGCATTCTTCTAGATATATTTATGTAGGTAAGAAAATATTTTTAATTTCCCACTGCCTTTTATGTAAAAGTTAAAGTAATACACACAGTTCTGCATCTTGCTTTTTTTTTTTTTACTAAATAAGATATTTTATAGCTCTTCTCATGTCAGTGGCTATCATTTTTCCTGTCTGTACAGTATTCCACCACTTGAGTGACCTATACTCTATTAAGCCAGTCTGCCATTAATGGACGTTCAGGTTTTTTCCTAATCCTTTCTATCTTAAAAGCAATTCAGCAACTCTATTAAGCCTCTCTTCAAACTTCCTACCAGCCTTCCTTAGTTTCCAAAAAAAAAAAAAAGAGCTGTTTCTCTTAACTCACAGAGAAAACAGAGGCCATTACATAGAGATTTTATCAATTTCCTGCCTCCCCATTTCTATAATGTTTACTTTTGAGTGTTTTTCTAAATCAGGTAGATGTGAAATAAAACATTTTAAACCTGAGGAAAAAAATTTCCTGCTTCTCATTCATCTCATGCTTCAAACTCCATCAATATCAAACAGCAAATAGTTCTGAGAATCTGCATGTTCTGTCTTGCCTCTGTACCTTTGTAGAGGCCATTTCTACTCCCATACTTGGTTGGCTTGGGAATCCTCTATTAACCTTTCCAATCCAAGTTTGGATGTCATACAAGAGGGAGTTAATCAGTTGCTGCCACATGATATGTCTGTACCTTGCTCTTCTCCCTCCATCCTACTTATTATGCTGGTTTGAACTTTGTTTACAAGTCTGTGTTCCCATAGGTCTGTGAGCACCTGGGGAGCTAATTCATATCAGGGTGTCCAGCACTTAGCACAGAGAGTCTGGTAATAGAAGCTACTCAATAAATTTTTGTAGAATAAATGAATAAATAATGTGAAGAAGACATAGACATACTCTATAATTACAAGTATTTGCAAAAGAGCAGAATGAGTCTTCCATCTGTATCATGTAACAGAAATAGCATTGAACTAGAAATCAGGAGAAATTTGGTTCAGGGACTTTCTGGATGGTCTGGTGGCTAAGACTCCATGCTCCCGATGCAGGGGGCCTGGGTTCAATTCCTGGTCAGGGAACAGGAGTCCACCTGCTGCAGCTAAAGATCCCACATGCCCCAGCTGTCTGGTGAAACCAAATTAATTAATTAATTAATTTTAAAAAAGAAATCTGGTCTACAGAAGCAGGAAACTCTTCACACACATTCATTGCTGTGTCCTCGATGCCTAGAAGAATGGCTGCCTCTCAATTGGTGCTGAGAAATAATGAGGCTTTGTATTATGTTTGTCTTTGAATCTGCCAATGACACCCTTTATTTCAAATTGTTTGCAGGGAGAAAGCTAGAATCAGAGTGCCTGTAGCTTTTGAACTGAAAACAGAACCTACCTAATACTCCGTCATAGGCGAGCTATCATAAAGCCAGTGAATTTATTACCAGCTTAAGTTGAACAAATTCAATCAATTGACTTTTTCAAATTTATCTTATAGTTTAACACATTTCATATAACCATGGGTTTTTCCAGGCTTTGCGAGAAGAACATGCTTAATCTGGGAAATAAAATAAAAACTTTATGGATCATCTTGGGGACGGGGTGGGCTCTTGGCTCCTCTTCTGTGGGCTCTAAAAAGAGCAATAGTGTGACAGTCAGAGCCGGAGACCCTGAGGATTGAAACCGAAACAAGACTCCACCTGGCCTGTCTTCTAACAGGGCTCTTTGTTCCTTGCTCTCCTGCGGTCACCAGAATGCAAATATTCTCCCGTCCTCTCTTCCTTGTCTTACTGAACAGTACTAAGACACACTTCAATGTCAATTCTCCACCACTTTATGAAAATGAGAGTCTTTCATTCAAATGTTTCTGATCAAACATTTATCGTAACCCACAGACTGTTTTCAGACCAAGACTGAATCAAAGTTTCATATTCATAATTTTTCTTCCCACAGTGTTCAAGAAGTATGTGTTGATTGACTGAATGAATATTTGACCACTAATCAGCTCTGTAACCTTGGGTAAATTTCATTTAACTTTTCTGTCCCTCATTATCTTCATGTATACAATTGAGTTTGATTGACATATTTTTCAAATGAGTTTCAATAGTGTAGAGAGTCCCCTGGTGATCCAGGGGCTAAGACGTCACGCTTCCAACGTAGGGGACTTGGGTTTGATCCCTGGCCAGGAAACTAAGGTCCCACATGCTGAGCGGTACGGCCGAAAACAAACAAACAAAAATTACTCCCGTGTGAAAAAAATATTTTGAATAATTTGAACCCTTTCTAAGCAGAACACAATATATAAGACAGAAAAAAAGTGGAGGTACTCTGGATAAAATAGATTTGGGGACCCTAAGACTCCTGGCTTTGCCTTGTCCTTCACCGTCTGCTCTGAGTCCAAGGGTTCCATGAGGCACATCTAAAAAATCCTCTGGACTAGATGAGTATATATACAACACTGGCTCCCAGACTGGCAAGGAAACTTACGGTCGGGCAGGTCCATAGTTTCCCAGTCTTAGGAATTAAACAAGGTAGAACCCAGACAAATGAAAATGTGAAGTGTTTTGCTTTGGGTGGTAATATATCTACTCAGCCAATGTTAACTGATTATTTAATGCTGAGCAGAATTGGAAATTATATGCATTATTGATAAATTCACAATGAACATGCTAACAGTGAACAATGAAAATTGTAACATAAATTACAACAAAGAACTTTCAGCAGATAAAATTCCTCAACATATTATAAAAATGAGTGGGGGTAATAAAAGGAATCCCTGGAGAGTGAAAAGGTTGAGACTCGTGATGAATTCCATTTTCTTCCTTTTCATACATATAAAATGAGGCAGAGAAAGATGAAACGGCCTGCCTAAGCCCCCACGGCTTACTTAGTGGCAGAACACAGCACTTGCCATTTCCAGCCCACTGTTCTTGCCTGACTGTGTGGCATTTGTCTGTAAGGTTAGACTTCCACCTTCATGTGTCTAGAATGTGTGGTCACACAGCTACGAAATGATAGAAAGTCCTCATTATTTCAGCATTCATTATCTGAATCCCTAAAGTCTGAAGCTATGAAGGAAAATAAAAATCATAACTTAGAAAAAAAAAAAAAAATCATAACTTAGACATGTTTGCTTCTTAAGTGACTACTTAGAAATACCCACCTGGGGACTTCCCTGGTGGTACAGTGGGTAAGAATATGCCTGCTAATGCAGAGGACATGGGTTCAGTCCCTGGTCTATGAAGATTCCACATGCTGTGGAGCAATGAACCCCCTGCACCGCAACCACAGAGCCCGAGCTCTAGAGCCAGCGAGCCACAGCTATCAAGCCCACGGGCCACAGCTACTGAAGCCTGTGCACTTAGAGCCCTCCTGTGCTCCACGGCAAGAGAAGCCACCACAATCAAAGGCCTGGGCACAAATAAAATAAAAATAAAAATAAAAGGCCTGAGCACGTAGCCCCCGTTCACCTCAGCTAGGGTAAGGCCACACGCAGCGAGGAAGGCCCAGCACAGCCGAAAACAGGTCCACATTAATACATATGTATGTATATATATAATACTCATCCCCATTAAACATTAACATCCATTTTCCCCTTCTGGGACAATTTCTTTGTCAAGTCTCAAGCCGATGACTGGATATGACCATCCGATCCAAACACAGTGGAAATCAACTGCAAAGTGAAATTGCACGATAATTTTATGAGATTGATAAAAGAAGGCGTAGTCCACAGTGAAAGAGGGGAAAAGACACTGATTTTTTTTTTTAATAATTATTTGTATTTGATTGCCCTGGGTCTTAGTTGCAGTATGTGGGATCTAGTTCCCTGGTCAGGGATCGAACCTGGGCCCCCTGCACTGGGAGCACAGAGACAGCCACCAGACCACCACAGAAGTCCCAAGATACTGATATTGAGGACATAAGCAAAGATCAGATCAAGGAGGGCCTTGTGGGTCTCTGGGGGGGTTTGTCTTTATTCTGATTGGGATGGAGAATTAGGGGAAGCCTTTAAGCAGGGGAAGTGACAGATTTATCTGTAAAATTTTCATTCTGAAACTGGCAAATACACTAACATACGTGATTTTGCAATTGTATTTCTGTGATTTTACCCCAGAGACACAGCTCCACATGTATGAAATGACACTTCTACAAGACTTTTCATTGTTACATTATTTGTTCAGCAAAAGGTGCCTGGTTCAATAAATAGTCGTGTCATAAGCGTCAGGAAAAACAAATACGGAAGATCTCTATGTATTTAATATGAAAAGAGCACTAGGATGTATTATTAATAAGCGGAAAAAAGCAAGCAAGATTTAGAACAGCGTAGAACAGTCTACATGATAGGCTACCTTTTATTACGTAATAAGGTGAGAGATACATTTGTACAAATGCTTGCATTTGCCTTCAAAATCCTAGAAGGATGAAACAAAAAGATACCAGTGGAAATAACTATCATTCGAAGGTTGGAGTGAGGAATGCGAGAGTTCTCTGGGCTTATCTTTTTATAGTGTCTTAAGCTTTGAGCCATGTAAAAGTTTGTGCCTAATAAAATTAAATACGTTTAAAAATCATTCTGGCCGTTCTGTGGCAAGTAGTTGTAGGGAGAAAAGAAGAGAAGCTGGCAGACCATTAGGAAGGTGGTGAAGTGGCTCAGGCAGGGGCAGACGGTTCTGGAAAGGAGCAGTGGAGGTGGTGAGAAGGAGTCAGGGTGGGGGTGCAGAAACAGTTGGATGTGTTGATGAACTCAACGTCACCTGTGAGAGAAGGAAAAAGAAATCAAGGATAATTCCTCATATTTGTCTCAGACAGTTGGAGAAGAGAAGATGGGATAGAGGTGGGGAAGGGACAGGGGAAACTGAGAACTAAGGGTCTGTCTTGGACTCTTGAAGATGGATATGTCTCTTGGATGTTCAAGTGAAAACGTCCACAACTAGAGAGAAACATCCGGAAGAATGAGGACAGCAGAGATGTTTCTAAAGATGAGTCCAACTCCCCACGAGTTTTAATTAAAGGACTGAGAGACTTTGGTAGGATCAGTAAAACCCTCAAGCATTTGATTAAATGTTCACCTTCATTTACATGCTGCATAAATAAAGGGGAAAATTCACTTCTGCTATAAGATTTGGTTGGAAAAAATTATGTCCAAAAATTCCAGTCAATCATTTGACTTATTCTTTGTTCTAACAGTGAGCCTGTAGTGATCATTATAGCCTCAGTTCAGTTCAGTTCAGTCACTCAGTCGTGTCCGACTCCTTGCGACCCCATAGACTGCAGCATGCCAGGCTTCCTTGTCCATCACCAACTCCTGGAGCCTACTCAAACTCACGTCTATCGAGTTGGTGATGCCATCCAACCATCTCACCCTCTGTCGTCCCCTTCTCCTCCTGCCCTCAATCTTTCCCAGCGTCAGGGTCTTTTCAAATGAGTCAGCTCTTCGCATCAGGTGGCCAAAGTATTGGAGTTTCAGTTTCAACATCAGTCCTTCCAATGACTATTAAGGACTGATTTCCTTTAGGATTGACTGGTTTGATCTTGCAGTCCAAGGGACTCTCAAGGGTCTTCTCCAACACCACAGTTCAAAAGCATCAATTCTTTAGCGCTCAGCTTTCTTTATAGTCCAACTGTCACATCCATACGTGACTACTGGAAAAACCATAGCTTTGACTAGACAGACCTTTATGGCCTATATTTTTGTCAATAAAGGTAAATATAGTTTCACAATTTTTATTGTACTTTTCAAGATAAAACTCAAATCAAAGCATTTTCAGTGTTGGGAATTCCCTGGTGGTCCAGTGGTTAGGACTGGGGGCTTTCACTGCTGGGGCCTGGATTCAGATTCAATCTCTAGTGAGGGAACTAAGCTCTTGCAAGTTACATGGCACAGCCAAAATTAAAAAAAAATTTTTTTAATAAATTAAAAATAGAAAACCATTTACTATGAAATGTAAGCAGCCTACTCTAAGTGGTCTTCACCCCTACTTCGGATTTTTAAAAGTCTGTTGAATTTGCTACAATATTCCCTCTGTTTTAAGCTTTGGATTTTTGGCTGCCAGGCATGTGGGATCTAGTTCCCTGACCAGGGATTGAACCTGCACCTACTGCACTGAAAGGTGAAGTCTCAACCACTGGGCCACCAGGGAAGTCCCTAAGTATCCTTTTTAGTCTCTAAAATAAGATGGGAAAGGACAGAACTGTGCAGTAACAGAAACACAGGGAAACAAACATCATTCAAACTTTCTTCTCTAGGATGCCAAGTTCACTTCTTTATTAACCGAGTAACTTACTACATAACCTAGATTGATAACAGGGCAAAGAGGTAGAGAGTAACGATTATTCCTACTTCACTCCCGAAGTCAAATAAATACTTTTTGGTTAAAATGCAGAGCTACTTTCTTAAGAATCCTACATTCAACTATTAATTTTCTTCTCATACATTTACCTGAGCAGGACAACTTGGGAAATGTTGCAATGTTCATATAAGTTGGGGTGTTACTAATAATAGTGTTTGGTGCAATGCAATAGTGTCTTAAAAAGTCCAGACTGCCCAAACAAATAACCACTATGGCTTAAACAAGAGACATTTATCTCTCAGCGTTCTGGAGGCTGAAGTTCGAGATCAAATTGCCACATTCTGGTGAGAGCTGTCTTCCGGGTTACACTGTCTCATGGCTTTCCTTGGTTCATCCACACAGAGAGACATCCCTGTGTCTCTCCCTCTTCCTATGGAAGGCCATTAATCCCATGATGGGGGTGCCACCCTCATGGCCTAATCTAACCCTAACCATCTCCCACGTGTCCCACCTTGGGATTAGAGTTTTGACATATTACTTGGGGGGAGGAGGGACACAAACATTCAGTCCGTAGCACGCAGTGCAGATCCCCCTTCAGTTTGGAGACCTTCAGACCCCCAGCTGCTGGAAGTGTGGGCTGCTATTAGCTTACAACTAAGTCTTCCCAAGGACTTGCCTGAAGGAAGCAGCTTTCCTCAAGATTAAGACACTTTTGGGCTTCCCTGTTGCCTCAGTGGTAAAGAATTGGCCTGCAATGCAGAAGATTAGAATGCTGTCCAAGGCAGTGAGCGATGGGTACGAAGGAAGGAGACTACAAAGATCCAGTCCTTTTGCCCATCAAGTTATCCACAAGACAACTTGGATGAGCTGCTCACCTCCCCAGCTCCCCAGGAGGCCAATTGAGCCCAGACTTCCGCCCCTATTCTGCTTCCCTGGCTCCCTTATGGGTGTTGTTCTCAATGGACTTTCCGCCCATAAATCTCTGTCTCAGAGTCTGTCTCCTAGTTCCCAATTTAAGACAACAGGAGACTTCATTAATAGCATATTCAAATAAAACAAAATAACCTAATTGTGCAGATTTCTCTCCATTTTGTATAGATTAAGACACAGCATAAAAAGTAAATATAGTGGAAAATGCCCAAAATAGCGAATTGCTTTATGCACTTTGCACGTGTCGTACACACATTTGTGGGAGGAAAAAACTCTCCCTTGTATCTGTTTGGCCCCTCAGCTTTTTGTCTATCACAGAGAGTAGTCTCTTTGCTCATTATAACTGATCTCTGAACATGTTAAAATAAGCGAGAACAAAGTTTTGATCTTGTTTTGATCCTATTTTGCTAGAATTTATTTTTATTTCTTAAAGACATATAACAACAGGCAGTCCTATTTCAGTCCAAATATTCTTGGAAGAAATAACCAGTAAATCATGAAATGAAATAGCCAGTTGGGCAGCTCTTCTTAAGAATTCCCCAGCAGGGGTTATGTGGCTGCATCTTAAAAAAAAACAAAAAACCAGGCCTTTGATACTGAGTTGATTTATCAAACACACAACAAGTCTCAGCTCATAGATTCTTTCTGCTAATTCATTTCCATTATCATAATTTATTTAGCCTTTACCCTTCAAGATCCTTTATGACCATTAGTATGATTTTTAAAATAGCATCATGCAGGCAGAAGGCAATGGCACCCCACTCCAGTACTCTTGCCTGGAAAATCCACGGACAGAGGAGCCTGGTAGGCTGCAGTCCATGGGGTTGCCAAGAGTCGGACACGACTGAGCGACTTCCCTTTCACTTTTCACTTTCATGCATTGGAGAAGGAAATGGCAACCCACTCCAGTGTTCTTGCCTGGAGAATCCCAGGGACGGGGGAGCCTGGTGGGCTGCCGTCTATGGGGTCGCACAGAGTTGGACACGACTGAATCGACTTAGCAGCAGCAGCAGCAGGGCAAATTCTCATAAGTGGGATCTCTGCATCAAAGAGTAGTTACATATTTAAGACTTTTAAAAACACATCGCTAAATTGTTTCAATTTATAATCCCACCAATAGCGGTTGAGAATCTTCTTTACAACACTCTTGTCACTCTGAATATATAACTCTTTTTCATCTTTGCCAATCTACTACATGAAAAGTAGGGTTTTGTTTTTAGTTGCATTTCTTTGAATTCTAGTGAGTCTGAATTTTTAAAAAATGTTTATTGATCATGTACATTGTTTCCTCTATGAAATATCTGCTTATGGCCTCTGAACATAAAATATTAACTTCAAATATTTATTTTATTGAGTTTTAAGAGCCCTGTCTATTTATTTATCATACATCTCTCTGTATTCTACATATAGAACTACATATAGTCTAACCAGTTTTTCCTCTGATTTCTCTAACTTTAAATTTCATTTTGGGGGGCATAAAGATTTTTTAAAGTAGTTAAATGTATCAATTTTTTTCTTAATAATTTTGTCTATATTGCAATGCTGAAAAGAAAGACATTCAGTATCCAAGATTATATAAATAATTTAAGAGAAGTTCTATTTTCTGCTAGCAATTAATGAATTCATTGAAAACTTCTGTTACATTTAAATCTTTAACCCACTACACTTTGATTGTATCTGTGAGGTAGGAGTCTAACTTCATTTTTTTCCTATTGTTTCAGCAAGTATCCCAAACTTATAAAATAATCCATCCTTTTTCTTTCCAGCTGAAATACTGTCATTAATGTGTACTAAATTTGTAAATAACTTTATTTTATTTACTTATTTTTAATTATTATTACTTTTTAAAAATATACTTGGCTGTGCTTGGTCTTAGTTGTAAGACTATCAAGGGATCTTTGTTTAAACTTGTGGGATCTTTCAGTTGTGGCCTGTGGGATCTAGTTCGCTGATCAGGGCTGAAACAAGGGCCCCCCACATTGGGAGCACAGAGTCTCCCCACCAGGGAAGTCCCTGCTTCCAGACTTTTTATTCTGATTGTTTGATCTGTCTGTGAGTCCTATTCCCATACTATACATTTAATCAGTATTGCTTTATAATGAGTTTTTATATCTGATATGATCCTTATCTCTTTTGTATGTTTTTAAAGACTGTATTATCTTTAATATCGCTTCTTTTTCAAAATGTCCATTATTCTCACGTATGTATTCTTCCATCTATTCAGATCTTCCTCAACTCAACAATGGGGTTACATCACTGTAAACCCATCATAAGTTGAAAATACTGCCAAGTTCAAAGTACATTACATGCATCTATCCACTGAACATCATGGCTTAGCCCAACTTAACTTATCCATACTCAGAAAACTTACATTAGCCTACAGTGGGGCGAAATCATCTAATACAAAGCTGACTTAATAATAAAACATAGAATATAGCATACAATTTATTGAATATTGTCCCGAAAGTAAAAAACAGAATGGGTGTGGAAGGGAGAAAAAAAGAAAACCTGAATGAGTGTCTGGGTAGAACTTTTGTGTGTGTGTTGGCTATTTACCCTTGTCATCCCAAGGCAGTGTCACAGGAGAGGGTCACACACCTGAGAAAAGAGCAAAGTTCAGAATTCCAAGTATGGTTTCTACTGAATACGTGTTGCTTTCAACTTTTGTAAAGTCAAAAAATTGTTAAGTCAAATCATCCTATTTAGGAAAAATCTATACTTTTAGAGCGGTTTTAGGTTCACAGCAAAATTAAAAGGAAGGTATAAAAAGATCAGGGATTCCCGAGTGGAGCTAGTGGTAAAGAAGCTGCCTGCCAATTCAGGAGATGTAAGAGACTGGTTCGATCCCTGGGTCGGGAAGATACTGTAGAGAAGAGCATGGCAACCCACTCCAGTATCCTCATCTGGAGAATCCTCATGGACAGAAGAGCCTGCTGGGCTACGGTCCATGGGGTCACAAATAGTCGGACGCAACTGAAGCAACTTAGCACAGCACAGCACACAAGGGATTAATAACAATTACTAATAGCAAAATGGAATAATTATAACAATATACTGTAATGAAAGTTTCATGAATGTGGCCTTTCTCTCACATTTAATGCCTTGTCTGTGTTAAAGTGAAAGTGAAGGTCACTCGGTCGTGTCCGACTCTTTGCGACCCCACAGACTATACAGTCCATGGAATTCTCCAGGCCAGAATCCTGGAGTAGGTAGCCTTTCCCTTCTCCAGGGGAATCTTCCCAACCCAGGGATCCAACTCAGGTCTCCCACATTGCAGGCAGATGCTTTACTAGCTGAGCCACAAGGGAAGCCCAAGAATCCTGGAGTGGGTAGTCTATCCCTTCTTCAGTGGATCTTCCCGACTCAAGGATCCAACCAGAGTCTCCTGCATTGCAGGTGGATTCTTTACCAACAAAGCTATGAGGGAAGCCCCGCTGAGCTCTTATCACGCACTGTGACTTTAACTTTTGCAATCTGAGGTGGAACAACAAAACTGGCACAAATTTCTTTTTCCTTCTTCACAATTTCATGGATAGAAGATTTGTTTTTACCCTAGATCTTAGCAACCTCAGCATACAAATATTTTTTCTTTCCTTATTAATTCAAGAACTTTCATCTTTTTACTTAAAGGCTCCTCTTCGGCATTTCTTAATTGCCAGCATCACTATTCTTGCACTTTGGGGCCATTATTAAGTATTGATAAAATAAGAGTCACTTGAACACAAGCACTTTGATAAACTACAGTCAGTCTGATAGCAGAGAGGGCTACTAAGTCTAAGTGACTAATGGGCAGGATATATTGGACATAGGGATGATCCCAGATGGGGTGGAGCAGAACAGAAGGAGATTTCATCATGTTACTCAGAAGGAGATGCAAGTCAAAACTTATGAATTGTTTATTACTGAAATTTTCCATTTAATATTTTTTGGACCATGGTTGACTGCAACTGTGGAAAGTAAAATCACAAGTAAAGGGGGACTACTATATCTTTTTTTAGAGAAAAGTCTAAGTCCTTTGCCCATTTTAAATGGGATTATTTATCATTTTATTGTTGAGTTGCCAGAGTTTTTAAAAATATATTCTGAATATCAAATAAATCAGTTGCACAATTTGCAAATATTTTCTTCCATTCTGTGGGTTTTTCTTTTCGCTTTCTTGATGGTGCCTTTTTTTTTTTTTTGCAAGGGAGTTGGGCCTTTTTAAAAATTTATTTTTAATTGAAGTATAACAATATTGTGTTAGTTTCCCCTGTACAGTGTGAATCAACCAAAACTATACATGATCATGGCCTTCTTGAGCCTCTGTCCCAAGTGTTTTTTGAAGTTTTAATTTTGATGAATTCTCATGTATCTATTTTTTATTTTGCCATTTGTGCTTTTGTATCATTTCTAAGAAGCCATTGCTAAACTTGAAGCCATAAAAATTCAGTTCTACATTTCCTTCAAAGGGTTTTATATTGTAGTTTAACTCTTGATTGTTGGAGCTATGATCCATTTTCAGTTAATTTTTGTGTATGGTGTGAGGTAACCGTCTAGTTTCATTGTTTTGCATGTGGATACCTAGTTGTCCCAGTTCCTAGTCTATTGACTAATTTTAAAGTCTTGTAACTATCAACCTAATATTGTTTCTAATATATTTGATGGATTTCTCTTTTTTTCAAGTAGATAATATAATGTTCAAATGATGACTTTGCTTTCTCCTTGAAAATATTTGTATTTATTATTTTGTCTTCTCAGTTTTTTTTAAATGTGGTGATCACATCATCTTCATATTTTCGTCATTTTAAATGGACGGTTTCTAGAGTCTTGCCACCGCTAAGTATGACGCTGTCCACTATTCCGCTTTTCAGTATCTGCTATTGTGTCTGTATTTTGCTGCTAGTGATACAAGGTGAGGAAACATGATTTTGCTTCAAAATCTCTTTAAATTTTAAGAATATATTGTTATAACTTTTACTGAATTTAAAATTTCTATATTTCTATTGGAAAAACCCTGATGCTGGGAAAGATTGAAGGCAGGAGGAGAAGGGGATGACAGAGGATGAGATGGTTGGATGGCATCGTCGACCCGATGGATGTGAGTTTGAGCAAGCTCCGGGAGATGGTGATGGACGGGGAAGCCTGGCATGCTGCAGTCCATGGGGTCACAAAGAGCTGGACATGACTAAGTGACTGAACTGAACTGATTGAGTACAGCTTAATACTTATTAGAGGGAGGCTCCATAATCTTTTTCATGAAAGCTTTGGTTAAAACAATTTTGTATGTTTTTTTTTTTTCTGTTTTGAAGGTAATAACATTTATTAAGGCATCTTAACTATGTACCAGGTTTACCCATCGGAGAAGGCGATGGCACCCCACTCCAGTACTCTTGCCTGGAAAATCCCATGGACAGAGGAGCCTGGTAGGTTGTGGTTCATGGGGTTGCAAAGAGTCGGACATGACCGAGCGACTTCCTTTTCAATTTTCACTTTCATGCATCAGAGAAGGAAATGGCAACCCACTCCAGTGTTCTTGCCTGGAGAATCCCAGGGACGGGGAAGCCTGGTAGATTGCCGTCTATGGGGTCACACAGAGTCGGACACGGCTGAAGTGACTTAGCAGTAGCAGTAGCAAGTTTACCCATAAGACTCATTTAAACTCCACAACTACCCTGTGAAGTAGAGACCCCATATCTTCAGCTTGCAGACAAGTGAAACCTAAGGTACTGAGCACTTACCCAATGTATCCGAAGATGCTCAGCTGGAAGGTAGCAGAACAGAGATTTCCACTGGTTGTCTGCTATCTGATCATGGAGACTTTATTCTTTTTTCCCTTAACTGAAATATAATTGACATATAATATTACGGTAGTTTCAGGGGTATAACATAATGATTTGCTATTGTGAAATGATCAACACTGTTAACATTTAGTTAACTTCCATCACCACATATAGTTACGAATTTTTTTTCTTGTGACCAGAACTTTGCAAAACTACTCTCTTAGCAACTTTCAAATATGCAATACAGTATCATTAACTACAGGCTTCCCTGGAGGCTCAGACGGTAAAGAATTCATCTGCAATGCAGAAGACCTGGGTTTGATCCCTCAGTTAGGAAGATTCCCCTGGAGTAGCGCAACCCACTCCAGTATGCTTGCCTGGAGAATTCCAGGAACAGAGTAGCCTGGCAGGCTACAGTCATTGCGGTCACAGAAAGTCAGACACTGCTGAGCAACTTTCACTCACATTATTAACTACAGTCACCGTGTTGTACATTACACCCCCAGGACACTTAATAATTGGAAATTTGTACCTTGTGATTCCCTTCACCCACTCCCAACTCCCCTATTTAAAAACAAAAAACAGATTTATTTATTTGGCTGCACTGAGTCTTAGTTGCAACATGCAGGATCTTCAATCTTCACTGAAGCTTGTGGGATCCAGTTCCCTGACCAGGGATCAAACCCACGCCCCCTGCATTAGGAGCACAGTCTTAGCTGCTGGACCACCAGGGAAATCCTCAACTCCTACCTTTGGCAATGACCAGTCTGTCTTCTGTATAAATTTTTTTTTTTTTTAGATTCCACATAAAAATGAGATCATACAGTATTTATCTGATAGTTATTTGAAGTGAATACTTTCTTAAAACACTGTATATCAAGTAATTTATTATTCCAATTTTAAAAATAAATTCATCATAAATAATATGTTTTTGACACTACATAAGGAAAGAATTAATTTCTTTTATCTTAAATAGTTTAATTTTAAAAGTAAATCAATTAGTGAACTAGAAGAGATAATTCACAAATATCATATAGATTTCAAAAGGTAAAAAATAATATATACAGTGGAATAAAATTTCCTTTTCAGCCCTGTTTCATAGCCACCAGATTCTTCTCCCTGCAAGCAACTACTGTATTCTATAAAAGAACAGGATTTTTTTTAACAATAAAAGAAACACATACTTACCCAATGTGTACATATATACATACACATATATAAAATATGTGCAAAATATATCAAATGTTTACATGAGAACAACCATGTGCTGAGCAGTCCTAAGGAATCAGATGGAATGCAAAGACTCGATAAAAAATCTTTTCACAAAAAAGAAAGAGAAGCAGCTGAGAAAACTCTTTGGTATTTTTCTAATATTATCCATTACCAGTTTATTTAAACTCCAAATCCGTTTTCTCATCAAGTTATAGCAAGAGATAAATCTGGAATCTATGCCACATTAACTGCACTAAATATAAATGTCCACCACCTCAGCTTTCCCTGCCTCAGATGGCAAATCGGATAGGAACTGCACATTCCTGAGGGGCAACAAGCAACCGGAGTGCAAAATGACAAATCAGATTCCCAACGTGCGCTAAATCTCTTTGTATAGATGGAAGAAACCTAAATAAGTCAAAATCATGGCATAAAAATACCTTAGCCTTTCCCTGAATAATTTTGTGTGCTTAGTTGCTCAGTCATGTCTGACTGCCACCCCATGGACTATAGCTTGCCCAGGCTGTTCTGTCCACCGGATTTCCCAGGCAAGAAGACTGGAGCGAGTTGCCATGTCCCTTGTATTAAGCTGTAAGCAACTCTGAACAGTCCTTGGAACTATGGTGTGTAATGAGGGAGAGCTGGCCGTTGGGTGCAGGTGGCGCCTTTAGTGGAGGTCGTGCAGTCCAGCCCCGGGACTGATAAAGCTCCAGGCAGTGGAGGGGGTTGGGGAAGGCGGTAGTGGTAGTGGGGAGTTGGGAAGGGAAGCTGGGAGGCAGAAGGGGAGGAGGGTGCTGATTCAAGTAGATTGAACTCACAGAAGACTGATTTATAAACGCAAATGCCACTTGCTCATTAACCATACTTCGTTGTCATTCAGTTGCTAAGTTGTGTCTGACTCTTTCTGCGGCCCCATGGACTGCAGCCCACCAGGTTTCTCATCCAAGGGATTTCCCAGGCAAGATTACTAGAGTGAGTTGCCATTCCCTGCTCCAGGGGACTTCCAGACACAGGGGTTGAACCCACGACTCCTGCCTTGGCAGGTGGATTCTTAACCACTGAGCCGCCAGAGAAGTCCTTGTTAACCGTACAGACCACGAAAAGACCAGGTGAACAGTTGTTACTTTACAGCATCACTCTCCAAAGTTTCCCGAGATCCTCCCTGTCTCTCCATCTCTCAGCGTGGACACTTCTGTGGACAGCTAGAGGTAATAGTACTGTGCTGTAGTGGTCACAGATTCTGAGTCCCATGGCCTTAGTTCCAATCCAGGCCTGGCCATTTGCCAGCTATGTAACGTCAAGTGGTTATTTAACTTCTCTCTTCCTGTGAAAATGGGAGTGATAACAGTACCTACTTCAGCATGTCATTGTCGAGATTAAATGATAGCAGAGGGAGCTCAGCTTAGTATTCTGTGATGGGGGTTGGTAGAAGGGAGGCTCAAGGTGGGGGGGGATATATTTATACTTATACCTGATTCACCTTGTTGCACAGCAGAAACTAACACAACACTGTAAAGCAATTATACGCCAATTAAAAAATAAATTTAAATAAAGATTAAATGAACTAATTCATGTTGAACATTTAGCACTGTGCCTAGCACAAGTCAAACACTTAATACAGCCATCAGGACTAAAGGTTACTCTTGTCCGCTTCTGTTGATTTGTAGTTGTTTCTGCTCTCAGAGAATGTGATATTTTTCATTCTCTGCCCAAATTAAGAAAAGGGAAAGAGGAAGTTAAATGAGAGACCAGCTGGACTCGATGGTGAAAAGTCTGAAATGTATTCAACGTTTCAAAGAAATGCAATTGTACTGCTTTCAAGTTTGAATTGCAATCCCAAATAACATGGAAAACAAAGAAATGAAGCAATTTTTTCTGTGTTTTTTCCTTTCATTTATTCATTTATTTTAATTGAAGTGTAGTTGATTTACAACAGTGTGTTAGTTTCAAAGTTAGTATAGCAAAGTGATTGAGTTATCCATGTGTGCGTGCCTGCTGAGTCCACACATATGTATATATTTTTTCAGATTATTTTTCCTTTTAGGTTATTGAAGCAAATTTTTAAAAGTTGAAATAAGTAAAAAGAAAAAAAAGAGGGAACTTAATGTAAAAATTCAGTGTGTAGTAGACAAGTATTAATATTTCCAGAGTGTCCAGTATATACCCAGCTAATCTTCCTCTTTCTATCCTTCTCTTTTTTAAATTCATTTGCAACACACCAGCCAAAATAATCTTTTAAGGATTTAAATCTGGCCACATCACTTCTGGGCTTCCCAGGTGGTGCTAGTATGAAGACACAGGTTCCAGCCCTGGGTCAGGAAGATCCTCTAGAGGAGAGCATGGCAACCCATTCCAGTATTCTTGCCTGGAAAAGCCCATGGATAGTGAAGCCTGGTGGACTACAGTCCATGTGGTCACAAAGAGCTGGACACGACGGAAGTGACTTAGCACACATGTTGCTTCTGCGTTCAAAATATTCCAATGGCTCCCCACGTCATTCAAAGTAAAAGCCAACATCTTCACAATGCCCCATAAGGCCTTATATAATCTGCTCAACCCAACCCTACTTCTATGACTTAATCCTTTCAGATCCTCCTGCCTGCTTCCTCTGCACAGGCCACATGGGACTCTTTGCTGTCCCTCACTGTGTCAGGTACTCTTGCCTCAGGGCCTTTGTACTGGTAGTTCCATCTGCCTGGAGTCCTTTTCTTGAAATCACATTTCTTTATGACCTTCCTTGACCCTCCTATTTAAAACCATAATTTTTTCCCATTGGCACCCCTCTCTAATCTCCTTTCCCACTCTGTTTTTTCTACAGTGTTTCTCTATACATTTATTGACCTATTATGTTAACAATCTATCTTGCCTAGCCCTCCCTTCAATATAAAATTCCACAAGACAGGGGTTTTTGTTTGTTTACTGCTGCATCACTAATCCTCAGGTTAGTGATAACACCCTTAGTTGAATGAATACATGGTCACCTCGTGTGTTGTTTCATTTCTATCTTTTGGTGAAGGTCTGATTTTCACAATAACATGTCACTAAAAGGTAATTTTTATAATTAGGTCACTAATTTTTATAATTAGGTATTTTTGTATTCAACAATTGCTGTCTCCTGAAATGAAAAATAGACTGAAAGCATTTTTAAGTTCTTGAAGCTGGAATTGAAAAACCACTGTTTATTTTAAAGTGTGGCTATCCTTTAAAAAACATCTTACGTAAGATTGAAAGTCAGAGGAAGAAGTTGTTTTTAACCTCTTACTCGGTATGAATGACATGTATTACCTCTGAATTACAAGAAATTATGAATTTTCATATAAATTTAAGTTGACCTTTTCTAATTCCAGCATGAAGTCTCCAGCTCTTAGATATGATTTTTAGATTTGTCCAAATGGTGTATAACAGCAGAAGTGTGGGCCTAGATGTCCCTCCTTCTGCTTTGCTAGAGATAAGGCCTGCCTACTGAATTTCTGGTTTCCATTACAGCTGATGACATGAAAGAAATGCTTGTAAGAACAAATGTTTGGTTCCAGGCTGTAGCCTAATTTAATAGTGTACTTGAAAAAGAAAAGTTGATGATTCATTCCAAAACCCCTGGGGAGGGAGCAGTGATTGTAAACAAATTGGAAAGGGGCAAGAAGGACTAATATGAAACCATTGCCACAATCTTCAACAACAACCGAAAGAGTCTTTTCTAAACTTGATCAAATGCTGGTTTCTTTCCAGAATGATTTTAACTGAGCGAAGATTGTTCAATTCAAAACCCCTTTCCCTCTGCTCTGCTTTGGGAATGGGGAGATGGTAACTGTATTAATTTTGGATAATTTCAGATAATATGAAGTATTTGGTTGAGAGATTACCCTGAGGTTTTCATAACTGTGGTTTTGCTCAAATCATTGCATGTGATTGCAATGTTTTTATGGGCCAGAACTCTAGGCAAATTTTTATGGAAGAGGAAAGAGGCACTTCTTTAAAAATAGAAACCGAGAATGAAGACACATCAGCCATCGAAGTCCGTGGAAGAGACAGCTGCCACGGGCGAGACCCCAAAACCACTCCCATCCCTTGCTTGTTGGTGCCTGAAACTTTGAACACCGGGAATTCGTTTTCTTGGTTTTAGACTTCATCTATTAAAATACTAACAGCCCAACTCAGGATCACATGTTAAATTCTCTGGGTCATTTTTACTTCGATGGTGATTTCCTCACTGACTCCAAAACGAACAGGCTTTTCCAGCTGGGTGGGGAGAAGGCAAAGGGATCCTGGCTCTTTGGAAATGAGGCTGAATGTGTAAGGGGGGAGGTGCCTCCCTTGGAGGAAAACAGGGAAGATCACCAGTAAGTGAGGAAGCCCAGGAAAGAAATTTGGAGACATTTTCCCTCGGAAGGAAGCCTTTTTAGCCATCTTTCCTTCTCTGAATACTGGAAGAACAGAAGGTTGATATGGAGACATGGTGCTAAGAAATCAGGCACACTTGAGCCTCTGGTAAACCACACCACTGAAGAGATTAACACAGCAGTTCATCCTCCAATGAGTCCAGATGACTTGCTTACTTTAATTCGTATCTATTGTTTCACCATAGCAACCAGGGACATTTTAGCACCTTTATCGTTTTATTTTTAAATTTTATTTATTTTTGGTTTTTTTTGGCCATTCCACGCAGCAAATGGGACCTTAGTTTCCTGACCAGGGGTCAAACCGGCGCACCGTGCTTTGGAAATGCAGAGTCTTAACCACTGGACCACCACGGAACTCCCACCTTTATCATTTTAAAAGATATTGTATAAAACACTTCTGACATGGGAAAATTCCCCTCTCTCCCCTATAGTTTTATAAAGGAGTAACATGGATGCTGGTATATATAAATGTACCCAAGCTTTTAGTCACCTGTCAGGCTTTCCAAACAGTTGTGCTATTGGCTACCTGGTTATCACAGAAATAACAGTGACTTTTTATTTTCATTTTTCACCACTTAACTTAGTTATTTCCTATTATGTAACTTTCAGAACAACTTAGCACCTAGGCCAAAAGGAGATTTTACAAAGTTTGGCTTATTATGTCATTTTTATTTTTATTAACTTTTTAACTGAAGTATAGTTGATCTACAATGTTATATTAGTTTCAGGTGTATGGCAGAATGAGTCCATTATTTTTATAACTGCAGATTATACTCCATTATAAGTTATTATTCTGGAGAAGGAAATGGCAACCCACTCCAGTACTCTTGCCTGGACAATCCCATGGAGGGAGGACCCTGGTAGGCTACAGTCCATGGGGTTGCAAAGAGAATGAGTCCATTATTTTTATAATTGCAGATTATACTCCATTATAAGTTATTATAAGATAATGGCCACAGTTTCCTATGCTACACAATATATCTTTGTTACTTATCTATTTTATGCATAGCAATTCACATCTGTTAATCCCATACCCCAAATTTGTCCTTCCCCATCCTTTGGCAACCACAAGTTTGCTTTCCATATCTGTGAGTCTGTGTCTATTTTGTTATTATGCAACATTTTGTAAGTCATGATTTGCAGTGCAGCACATATCTTTGCTTCTTCTTCTTTTTTAAACATTTATTTATATGACTGGCTGGGTCTCAGTGGCGGCATGTAGGATCTTGAGTTGTGGCATGCAAAGCCCTAGTTGTGGCATGTGGGATCTAGTTCCCTGACCAATAATTAAACCTGGACATTGGGAGTGGGGAGTCTTAGTCACTGGACTCCAGGGAAGTCCCATCTTTGCTTCTTAAGGCTACAGCGTGTGTGCGTGCTCAGTTGCTCAGTTGTGTTCGACTCTTTACAGACACCATGGACTGTAGCCCACCAGGCTCTTCTATCCATGAGATTTTCCAGGAGGGAATACTGGATTGGGTTGCTGTTTTCTCCTCCAGGGAATCTTCCTGACCCAGGGATTGAACCATTGGCAGGCAGATTCTTTATCACTAAGCCACCTGGAAAACCAAAGGCTATGGCACGACTGTTCAAAAAGAGTCCCCTCGTCTTGGAAAGATTGCCAGGTTTCTTCGATTAGTTTCTTTACCACATTTCATGTATATAACATAGCAGAGCCTGGGCTGGGTGCTGAGGCCACAGAACTGAGATCCACCTTCTTGACCTCTGGTTACTAACTAGTCAGTGGGAAACACACAAATCACCATCTGCTAAGAACAGGACAGATGTTGGCACAGGAGATGTGGAAGTGTCCTTGCTCATCCTGGGATGTCAGGAAAGCTTTTCTGTGGGGATATAGTGTCTGAGCTAAAAGTTTTAAGAATTTGATGAATGGTAGGAATTAAGCGGAGAAGGCAATGGCACCCCACTCCAGTACTCTTGCCTGGAAAATCCCATGGATGGAGGAGCCTGGTAGACTGCGGTCCATGGGGTCACTAAGAGTTGGGCACGACTGAGCAACTTCACTTTCACTTTTCACTTTCATGCATTGGAGAAGGAAATGGCAACCCACTCCAGTGTTCTTGCCTGGAGAATCCCAGGGACGGGGGAGCCTGGTGGGCTTCCATCTACGGGGTCGCACAGAGTCGGACACGACTGAAGCGACTTAGCAGCAGCAGCAGTAGCAGCAGGAATTAAGCAGATGAAGAAGTGGCAGGGAACATTACAGGGAACAGCACTTGCAAAGAAAGAGGGGAGAGAGAACTCTGCCTTCCTTTCTAAGCTTGATTCTTACTCATCACTGCATCTCTGGCGTCTGTCTGGCATGTCAGAAGTACACATACATATTTGTTGAACTTAACTGAACTGCAAATATTTATTGCTGCCAATAGGATTGTGGCCAAAACAGAAGTTCTTGTTTTTGTGGTGTGTATGTTCTAAGTAGGCATTAAGAAGAGTTAACATTTACCAAGCACTTTCTGAGCTTCCCTGGTGGTCCAGTAGTCAAGAATTTGCCTTCCAATGCAGGGGATGCAGGTTTGATACCTGGTCAGGGGACGAAGATCCCACATGTGGCACAGGGCTGCCAAAAAAAGTTTTTAAAAAAGGGAAAGAAAAGAAAAACTTTTTTTTTTTAAGAAAAACTTTTACTAAGCACTTACTACCTGCCAGACCAAGAGCTTTATATATTTACTCATTCATTCTTCACAACAAGGCTTTAAGTAGGCATAATCAGATTATCCCAACGTTACTGCTGAGGGCACAGAGAGGTTAAGAAACTTGTCTAAGCTTACCCAGCTTATGGGAGGTGGAACTGGAATTCAAAGCTGGGAGATCTTGGCTTTTGGAGTGAGTTTTAACCTCTACAGTTATCATTTCAAGACTTTTAAAATGGCTTTTCAGTCTCCTTTTTTGGCAAACAAAATAAAAAAAAATTCTGAATGTCCATTCTCCCTCCACCTCTTTTCTCTTTATTGACCTAAGAATTATTTGGTATAAACATGTAAGTCTAATGGACATTTTGAAAAGCAAGAGGAGGGTTGAAATTAAAGGTAATGTGGTCTTTTATTTTATTTTAATATGGTCTTTTTAAAAAAGGTAAAGGAACTTCCCTGATGGTCCATCGGCTAAGACTCTGGCCTCCCAATGCAAGGGGCTTGTGTTCAATCCCTGGTCAGGGAACTAGATCCCACATGCTGCAATTAAAGATCCTGCATGTTGCAACTAAGACCCACATAAATATAAAAAAAAAAAAAGGAAAGAGGGGATAATGGTCATATTAGAAATCAAAACGCATTTAAAATTATACTGATTAAGGGGCTTCCCTGGTGGCTCACTGGTAAAGAATCCATTTGCTGGTGCAGGAGACACAGGGTTCAATCTCTGGTCTGGGAAGATCCCACATGCTGAGGGGCAACTGAGACCATGTGCCACAGCTACTGAGCCTGTGCTCTGGAGCCCAGAAGCCTCAACTACCGAACCCCTGCACCCTAGAGTCAGTTCTCCACAACAAGACAAGCCCCCACGGGAAGCCTGCGCATCACAGCAAAGAGGAGCACCCACTCTCTGCAACTAGAGAAAAGCCTGAGCAGCAACAAAGACCCAGTACAGTTAAAAATAAATGAAAAAAATAATAAATTGAAAAATAAAGTTATACTGATCAAAATATAGACATGGTGACCATAGCTGATAATACTCTATTATATACCCAGAAGTTAGTAAGCGAGTAGATCTTAAAAGTTCCCATCATAAGAAAAAGAATTTGTTACTATGTGTGGTGATGGGTAGCTAAACTTATTGTGGTGGTCATTTTGCAATACATAAAGATATTGAATCAGTATATTCTATACCTGAAAGGAAGATAATGTTGTATGTCAATTATATCTCAATTTTTAAAAAAAGAAAGAAAGAAAACTATATATTTAGTGTGAGCACAGGATTTGAGTCTTTCCGCTACCATCTACTTCCTTCTCCTCCAGACACAAGGATCGGTAGGGAAAATAAGAAAGATTTCTCATTTAGATATAAAGAATCATAAGCAAATAATACAAGCTCTGCTGCTGTCCCCATTCATTTGGTATTTCCCTGGTATTTCAATTACTAAACCAGGTGCCTTTCACATCAGATACCAGAGAGGTGAGAAGAGTTGGATCCTATCTTCCCACTAGGGAAGGCTCGGTGGTAAAGAATCCGCCTGCCAATGCAGGAGACAAGCGTTCAATCCCTGGTCTGGGGAGATCCCACATGCTGAGGGATGACTAAGCCTGTGCTCTAGAGCCCAGGAACCACAGCTACTGACTGGGCCCACGTGGTACAACTACCGAAACCCAAACACTCTAGAGCCTGCGCTCTGAAACAAGAGAAGCTGCCTGTGCATTACAACTGGAGAAAGCCCTCGCAGCAACGAAGACCCAGCACAGCCAAATGAACAAATAAAACTATTTTTTAAAAGTTCTGACAAACTTTTTTTTAAAACAGAACTTTAAACCTTATTTCTGTATAACTGAAACAAATATATTTTAAATTATTTAATGTAAGCATTACATTTTATGGATATATCTTGTGTATTTCATCAAACTGGCAACAGAGAACTGTTAAGTACAAAATTCTTGACTGCCATAGTGACTGGCCTGATTCTGAGAAAGAGATTCTAGACTGGAAGTTCCATAGTTCTCTATCAAGCTTGTCCTGATATTTTACAATTGTAAATTTAATATAAAATATATAGCTTACAAATAGATTAAGTAAAATAAATTTAGGTAAGTACTACCCAAAGGACACACTCCTGCCACTTAAAGAACTCTAAGCTGAGGATTGATACTCTGCTGAGAAAGCTACCTTAACAAGCAAAGACAGCTGCCAGCAGTCTTATGGACAGACTAGAAAGAGACAAAGCTGTAGACAGGGAGACCAGCCCAGTTTGGAGATGATGGAGCCGTAGTTGAGGAACTGGAGAGAAAGAGACAAATTCAAGAGACTCAAAAAACTTAGTTGCTCAGTCACGTCCACTGCTTTGGGACCCCATGCACTGTAGTATATGGTCAGGCCCCTCTGTCCATGGAATTCTCCAGGCAAGAATACTGGACCCATTCCCTTCTCCAGGGGATCTTCCTGACCCGGAGATCAAACCCAGGTCTCCTGCATTTCAGGGAGATTCTTTACCATCTGAGCCACCAGGGAAGCCCCTTACTAATTGAGAACAGAAGACAAAAGGAGAGGATTTGAACAAGAGCTGAGTATCAGACTCAGATCGCCAGCTTGCGTGCTTGCATGGATCTTGATGGGGCTCCCCTGGTGGCTCAGTGGCAAAGAGATGCTGGGTTCGATCCCTGGGTCAGGAAAATCCCCTGGAGGAGGAAATGGCAACCCATTCCAGTCCTCTTGCCAGGGAAATCCCATGGACAGAGGAGACTGGTGGGCTATAGTCCATGGGTCACAGAGGGTTGGACAAGACTGAGTGACTAAGCACACACACACAAGCGGGAAATTAGGAGAAAGTGATGTCACAGGTACCAAAGAAGAAGAGGGGACTTTAGAAAGAAATGTGGTCAATGCTCAGTGACACAGAGAAAGTGTGTATATCAAAGTGTTAGAAAGTTATATTGGATCAAGCAATAGGGATGTCACCTCTGCCATCTGTGAGGATAGGTTCACAATTCAGATGGGGCTGGAAGCCAGATTGAAGTGGATAAAGTAGAGAATGGGAAGTTTGTAAAGAGGCAGTGATGATTTCATAGACTGATCTTTGCAGAAGGTTGTCTGTGAATGGAAAGGGGTTTGCGTAGAAGATGGAAGCCCTTTTTTTCTCTTTAAAGATAAAAAGCATGAGCTTATTCATAGGCTCTGGGCTTCCCTGGTGGCTCAGATGGTAAAGAATTCGCCTGCAATGCAGGAGACCTGGGTTTGATCCCTGGATTGGGAAGATCCATTGGAGGTGCGCGTGGCAACCCACTCCAGTAGCCTTGCCTGGAGAATCCCCATGGACAGAGGAGCCTGGCAGGCTACAGCCCACGGGGTCACAAAGAGTCTGACACGACTGAGTGAATAAGCACATTCATAGGCTTAGGGAAGAAAGCAGTAGGGAGGGAGAGAGACAGGGGATACAGTGAAGAATGGATCCATGAAAAGACTAAAACATCAGAGGCGAGAAGAAAGGTTGGTATCCAGAGTAGTTATGCATAAGTGGTGGAACACTCTCTCGATGAGTTGGAAGGAGGGCTGGATAGGTATAAATGAAGATATGTTTGGAGTTGGATAGAAGGGCAAGCGCTGGAGGGAGTTCCCATCTGCTGATGATTTCTGCGGAAGGGTCATAAGGAGAGTGGTAAAGATTTAGAGTCACCATCTAGAAATTTAGGTTGAAGGTGGCTGTTTAAAGACACATAGGATGACTGCACAGCACTGCAGAGGATTTGTCTGTGGTTGGAGGTCATAAACTTACAGTTGTGATGACTTGCAATGGATATGCTAATTGCATGGTTACAGGGGCACAGAAGATAAGACTGGAATTATGACTGGAATTACAACCAGATTGATCCGGGTAGTGGAATTATAGGCTTTAAAGGTTCTAGGCAAGGCAGACTATTGTCTAAGGTCATACAGCCAATAGACGTGGAGCTAGATTTGAGTAATTTGATAACCTTGGAGGCTAGGGTGCTGAGTAGGTCAACTATATGACAGGAAAATCGCCTAGGTCAATGGCACACCTTGGAATGAAGGCAAAGCCTAAGATCCAGATGCCAAAGTTCTTGGTGAATGAGGCCTGGTTGCACATTTAATGAATATCTACTGTACCACTGTTGAGTTAGGCTTTCAACAAACAAACAGCACCTTTAATTCAATCATGATAAAGGTTCTTTTAAAATATTATTGTTTTACAAAACATATCTAGAGAGAAACTAGGAGGAGCCATAATTTTAAAATTAAAAATAACTTTAAAATTAAATATGAATTGAAAGAATGGGATGCCACTATGGAAGTAGTGACAGATTTTATTTTCTTGGGCTCCAAAATCACTGCAGATGGTGACTGCAGCCATGAAATTAAAAGATGCTTGCTCTTTGGAAGGAATGCTATGACATTTAGACAGTATAATAAAAATCAGAGACATTACTTTGCCAACAAAGGTCCATATAGTCAAAGCTATGGTTTATACAATAGTAATGTACAGATTTTAAGAGGGCTGAGGGCCAAAAAACTGATGCTTTTGAATTGTGGTGCTGGAGAAGACTCTTGAGGGTCCCCTGGACAGCAAGGAGATCCAACCAGTCTATCCTAAAGGAAATCAACCCTGATTATTCAGTGGAAGGACTGATGCTGAAGCTGAAGATCCAATACTTTGGCCACCTGATGTAAAGAGCTGACTCATTGGAAAAGATCCTGATGCTGGGGAAGATTGAAAGCCAAAGGAGAAGGGGGCAGCAGAGGATGAGATGCTTAGACTGCATCACTGACTCAACTGACATGAATTTGAGCAAACTTTGGGAAATAGTGGAGGACAGAGGAGTCTTACATACTAAAGTGCAGGGGGCACAAACAGTCAGACATGACTTAGTGACTGAACAATAGCAACACACACCTCCACCAGAGTGGCATGTTTTTTACAACTGATGAACTTACACTGACGCTAGAATTATGGATACATGTCATTTAACATTTGTCCAAATGCGTAGAATGTACAACACCAAGAGTGAGCCCTAATGTAAAGCATTCCCTATGGGAGGGAGACAAATTACATGCACAGAGAATGGGTTTGTTTCCCAGGGTCAACCGGGAACCAGACAGTATTGCCAGAAAGCTAGGCCTTTTTGGCCAAAGATAGGTTTTCCAGAGCAGGTTATAGTTTCTCCCACTGTGCATGGAATCAGTTTAGAAAAAAATAGAACCACAATCCAATACTCTGGCCACCTGATGTAAAGAGCTGACTCATTGGAAAAGATCCTGATGCTGGGAAAGATTGAAAGTCAAAGGAGAAGGAGGCAGCAGAGGATGAGATGCTTAGACTGCATCGCTGACTCACCACCTTCCCACAGCTTACCATACCTTCCCAAACTTTTCCATCTCTCCCCACACCTTACCACACCTGACCACACCTCCCCACACCTCCTGACAGCTCACCACACCTTCCCACACCTCACCATACCTGACCAAATCTCCCCACACCTTCCCAAACCTTCCCACCTCTCCCCACACCTTACCACACCTGACCAAACCTCACCACACCTTCCCAAATCTCACCATACCTTGCCACCTCTCCCCACCTCTCCCCACACCTGACCAAACCTCACCACACCTCACCACACCTTCCCAAACCTCAACATACCTTGCCAACTCTCCCCACACCTTATCATACCTAACCAAACCTCCCTGTGCTTCCCCACACCTCTCTACACCTCTTCACATCTGATCACACCTCCCCACACCTCATCTCATTATAGCTCACTACCCCCAGCCTTCCCCACACCACCAGGAGATGGTAGCCTCATGCTGAGATGGGCACTTGGAAGTGAGTTCAGCACCACGTAGACAAGCTATAGAGTCAACAGGCAGGACAAGAGCAGAAATACTCCCAGTAACAGTGGTCGAATGTGGTACATGAAGCACGCCCTTACAGGAAAAGATGCAGGATAAGAGGTATAGCAGGAAAGAAAGAAAGTGGAGTCGCCCAGTCGTGTCTGACTCTTTGCGACCCCGTGGACTGTAGCACACCAGGGTCCTCTGTCCATGGCATTTTCCGGGCAAGAATGCTGGAGTGGGTGGCCATTTCCTTCTCCAGGGGATCTTCCCGACCGAGGGATCGAAACTGGGTCTCTTGCATTGTAGACAGACGCTTTACCATCTAAGCCACCAGGGAAGTATAGCAGAGGGAGGGACCAAAAAGCAGGATGGATAAAACAGTAAAGGAAGGGGAGGGAGGAGAAAATAAAGAAACAAAAGTGAATTTGTAAAAGACTTTATCCTCAGATCAAGAACACCTTGGTGCTAGTGGCAGGAACTGACCACGCTGCCTCTCTCAGTGGGAGTTTATGTTCTGTTAAGACACCTACCAAGTACCACTTCACACCAGTCAGAATGGCTGCGATCCAAAAATCTGCAAGCAATAAATGCTGGAGGGGGTGTGGAGAAAAGGGAACCCTCCTACACTGTTGGTGGGAATGCAAACTAGTACAGCCACTATGGAGAACAGTGTGGAGATTCCTTAAAAAATTGCAAATAGAACTACCTTATGACCCAGCAATCCCACTGCTGGGCATACACACCGAGGAAACCAGAATTGAAAGAGACACATGTACCCCAATGTTCATCGCAGCACTGTTTATAATAGCCAGGACATGGAAACAACCTAGATGTCCATCAGCAGATGAATGGATAAGAAAGCTGTGGTACATATACACAATGGAGTATTACTCAGCAGTTAAAAAGAATTCATTTGAATCAGTTCTGATGAGATGGATGAAACTGGAGCCGATTATACAGAGTGAAGTAAGCCAGAAAGAAAAACACCAATACAGTATACTAACACATATATATGGAATTTAGGAAGATGGCAATGACGACCCTGTATGCAAGACAGGGAAAGAGACACAGATGTGTATAACGGACTTTTGGACTCAGAGGGAGAGGGAGAGGGTGGGATGATTTGGGAGAATGACATTCTAACATGTATACTATCATGTGAATTGAATCACCAGTCTATGTCTGACGCAGGATGCAGCATGCTTGGGGCTGGTGCATGGGGATGACCCAGAAAGATGTTCTGGGGAGGGAGGTGGGAGGGGGGTTCATGTTTGGGAATGCATGTAAGAATTAAAGATTTTAAAATTTAAAAAATAAAAAACTAAAATAAAAAAATAAATAAAGATAAGAGAAAAAAAATAAAAAAAAATAAAAAAATAAAAATACTTATAATCACTATAAAAATAAATAAAAAATAAATAAAAAATAAATAAAAAAAAAAAGACACCTACCAAGGAGGATAGAGTTAACACAGGTACTGCAATGGCTTTAACAATACATACATCGAGGAAGTAATCCAAGAGGATAAAATGAAAAACCAAGGACTTAGGACTTTTAAGCAGTGGAGTCACATATTGTGAGTGTGTGTGTGTGTTAGTCCCTCAGTTGTGTTTGACTCTTGCAACCGCAGGGACTGTAGCCCGCCAGGCTCCTCTATCCATGGAATCCTCCAGGCAAGAATACTGGAGTGGGTAGCCATTTCCTTCTCCAGGGGATCTTTCCAACCCAAGGATTGAACCTGGGTCTCCTGTATTGCAGGCAGATTCTTTACTGTCTGAGCCACCAGGGAAGCCCCATATCGTGACTAGTTGGATACATTTCACTTAATAAATTGGTTATGATTCTTTCCCTTATTATATTTATTGAATTGTTTTTAAGGAGTCCCTTTAAAATTTCTCCACTTGAGAATACTAACGTAATGTTCTGATTCTGCAATACCTGACTCTGGATGGTTTCTGCAAACCCTCTTTGCAATCAGTGATATGGTTCCAGATAGAGAGGAGATGACTGATTTACCTGGGCTCCTGGAAACCTGGGCAGAGAGAAGAAGGGAATGAAAGCTGCTGACTTAAACTCAGGCTGGAGATGATTTACAAGAGTATTTTCTGTCGTCAAGGAGATAACTTGGGGAAAACTCTATTTTGTATTGCCAAACAAATTAGTAATTGAAATTGATTCCTGGTCATTGATTTTTGATTCCACATTCTTTTCAGTTGACATTAGTTATAATTTTGAGAAGAACAGTCAATATTGCGTGCTTACTGTGACCATTATCTCAGACCTTTAGAGAGATGTCTCTTTGGAGATCTAGTCTAGCTCTTCTTTTTAAAGGAGGCGGAGAGAGGTTATTCCCCACAGTGGCAGGCGCAAGACCCAAACCTGGGCATCCTCATTTCATTATATCAGCATTTGATGCTGCTGTGCCTGGGTTCCCCCTGAAGCAGGTTCTGAGACAAATTTGCATGCAAGGAATTTACTGGCAGAACTTTCCTGGGGGCTCAGTGGTTAAGAATCTGCCTGCTACTGCAGGGGACACGGGTTCGATTCCTGGTCCGGAAAGATCACACATGCCTAAGAGCAGCTAAGCATCACAATTACCGAGCCTGTGCTCTAGAGCCTGCAAGCCCAAACTGCTCGAAGCCTGAGCGCCCACAGCCCATGCTCTGCAACCAGAGAAGCCATGGCAGTGAGAAGCCTGTGGACCTTAACGAACAGTAGCCCCTGCTCACTGCAACTAGAGAAAAGCCCGCTTGCAGCAACAAAGATCCTGTGCCGATAAAAGGAAATAAGTAAGTAAGAAAATTTTTTAAACAAAAGAAATATATTTGGAATATACAGAGAAGTGCCCTGGGGAGTAGAACAGAGTCGGGCAGATGGAGGAGGGACTTAACTTCCAGGATGTCTGGAACTGGGATGGTCCTTCTGAGTTATCCTGACTTGAGGCCATGGCTACTCTCTAATCCACCAGTCATTGGATGAATTCTGCTTTCAGGGACAGAGCATGATCTTGGGTGGGAGGCAGTCTTGGGCTGAGGGCAATCCTGGGAGAAGGACTTCACTGAAGGCTGTGGGTCACCATCACTCCCAGCATCTGGGGAATAGCACCCTCCCTTCTTCAGCCTCTGAGGTAGAGCACACCCCCGCCCCCACCACAAAACCTAACACTACCTTGGTAATGATGCTTTCACACACATCCACTTGACTTTCCACTGGTCAACAAGACCCTTGTTGATAGATCCCTGATTTATATCAGGCCCCAAAGAAGCATGGAGGGGCTTCCCTAGTGGTCCAGTGACTAGGAGTCCATGCGCCCAACGCTGGGAGCCTGGGTTCAACCCTAGGTCAGGGAACTAGATCCCACATGGCGCAACTAAGAGTTCCCAAGCAGCAACTGAAGATCATGCCTGCTGCAACTAAAACCGCATAGCCTAATTAAAAAAAAAAAAAAAAAGGAGCATGGACTTCCCAGGTAGTGCAGAGGTAAAGAATTAGCCTGCTGATGCAGGAGACTGAAGGGACTTGGGTTTGATCCCTGGGTGAGAAAGATCCTCTAGAGTAGGAAGTGGCAACCCACTCTAGTAGTCGTGCCTAGAAAATTGCATGGACAGAGGATCCCGGCAGGCTACAGTCCAGGGGGTCACAAAGAGTCAGACACAACTGAGCAACTGAGCATAGCAGCGCATCATACTGCTATGACCCCATTAGGAACTCAATAAAATGTATTTATAATGAACAATCAAAGATATTATCATATTATCTGCAGTTTGAAGAGGGCAACTTACATGATGACTTTTTTTTCTGCATAAAAGCAGTATTTTGAAATTAGGAAAGTAGTTTATCATGTTAAATACTTCATAATCTTAATATTAGAAACTGTCTTTGCTTTTTGATTGGCTGTTAACCTACATACGTGGAGGAGGAGAAAGAAAAAGAAAAGAAATTAGAAACCAACATGTTATGTTCAGATAAAAGAACATGAGGGTGAGCCTGAAGATATAGCTTTCATGAAAGGCTTCCCTGTTGTTCTAATTAATTGCTCAGAAGCCTGAGAGGGTAAAACCCTGTGAATTTCCAAGTTAGCTTGATATCCTTTTTCATTTATGTTCACCAAGGGGTATAAAGTGAATGAATCAATATCCCCAAAGCATACCTGAAAAATGCTAAACTTTTTATCTCCTTAATAGTTTCTTTTTTCATTAAGAAATAAGACTAAAGAAAATCTGCACATTTAAAGTAGGATGAAGACTTGAAATTAGAAGGATATAAACTTGAAAATATAAGATATGCTATGTCACTTACTAAAAATGTGGGTTTGTATTGAATAGCTCAGGTGTTTTCCTCCCACTTGGGAGATTATCTGTGCCAAAGCTCTGTTTAGTGTACTTATATACCACTCTCTGTGGGCACAATACTACTTTGATCTAGGGAAAAGAGAGCCCCAGGTTTTAATTAGTGCTCCAAACCAGAAGCAATCTTCAAGAATAACAGTAACCACGGAAGAATCTGAACATCACAAATAGCATTGAGAACTGGAATGAAAGGGTTTTTGTGTCACTGAAGAATCCCCTTGGTAGGCCCAGCTGCAGCTGTTAACATTTGGGGAACATTCTGAACAAGCAGATGTGCCAAAATGTGGTGGTGTCCCTTTTCCAGAGGGGAGGCCGTCTTGTCTCCATTACAGGCTCAGGGTGAGTGGGCTGAAGCAAGGGACTGTCTCTTCCGTTTGAATCATGACTTCTCAACCTGCCAAAAGATCAACTAGCTGAAGCTTTGACTGAGTTTTCATTTTTAAGCATGTTCTATTCGGAAAAAAAAAAAAATGTGGAAACATTAAATCAGAGCTCAAGATAAGATAATTTCCATAGAATTTTTTGTTTGTTTGTTTGGCTTTTAAGAATAGTTTGCTAAACAATTTATGATGCAAAGAAAAGGCAGTGCCTTTCCAAATTCCCATCAGCAAGAACACAATGACCTGGAGGGACCTTTGCTGGAATTCCAGAACCAGTGGAATTTCAGAAGTGGAATACCACTGTTAGTGTGTGCTCTAGCAATGCTGAGATAAAGCAAATAAGTACTCTATGTCCCCAGACAGCCAACTTTATACCTTCATCATGAAGTCGCATTCAGAATTTTCCTGCTTCCCTTTTCTTGAATGAGACATTAATGTAACCATTGAGTTACTGTCATGCTAGTCCTCAATGTCTTTCCTTTATCAAAAGCACGTCCATATAAAATCAGAACTGTTCATGGTTTGTTATTTCACAGTCGAAGGAACCACGTGATTATCTTGTCTGCGAGTTTTTATGGCACCATAGAGATGGATGGCACAGGCTCACATTCCCTCCCCTGTCCCCCCCACCAAAAAAAAAACTTTAAAAATAAATTTAAAATATTTTTTTAAAGAATTCTGCAAGGAGATTGTCTACTTGGCTCTGCTATTTTGGAAACCTAGACCTTGATTCAAATTTATTGCCTGTCTTGGCCCGGTATGTGTGTAGTGTGTGTAAAAATGAAAGTGTGAGTCACTCAGTCATGTCCAACTCTGCAACCTCATGGTCTGTCCATAGCATTCTCCAGGCAAGGATACTGGAGTGGGTTGCCATTCCCTTCTCCAGAGAATCTTCCCCACCCAGGGATCAAACCTGGCTCTCCTGCATTGAAGGTAGATTCTTTTACTGTCTGAGCTATCAGGAAGGCTGGAGTTTATATATTTGGAACTTTATAAAGACCACAAGATTTGTTGACATTGAAGTTATTTCTCTGGAATTAGGACAATTTTGTATAGAAATAGATCACTTGCTTTGTACTTTTTTCCCCCTGAAACAAATTAAAAGGTTTCTGACACTCTCCAGATCTTTTTAGTGAGATGATAGCTTAGGATAACTTTTTTTTTTTTTTTTTTAAGTTTGCTTTCCAAGCCTCAAATCTTCAACAGCAGCATCTTCGGTAGCACCCAAGTTGTGCTCGAACTTGACCAAAGTAGTCTCTAGCAATCTTCCTCTGCTGCCTTGCGCAGTCGGGGGACTTCTTGGTCTCCACTTGCATTGTAATCTGGGTCTTGCTCTCTGTCCACCCTTTTGAATCTCATATCTCAGACTGTCCCATTCTCTCTAAGTTCATTATTGTCTGAGTCAGAGATTTTATTTCCCTTTTTCAGTCCCCCACTCCTAAGGCTCCTGCTCCCACACCCAGCTCTTTATCTCTGTACTCTAATCAAAGTCCTACTGGATTTTTCACTTGCAAGAAAGGTATTCTCTTAGGTTATGGGTCAATGACCAGTGTATCACATGCCTTTTGATAGTGGGAAGCTATGATTCGCATATCTTGTGGTGTTCTGGTCTGGGTGAGTCTCAACTACTGTTTATATCATTAAATCCTGGCCAATACTGAGAAAAGGTTTTCAAGAACCCTGTAAAGGAGGATATGTACCACATCCTGTCAGCCAAAGGACCTCTGTGTAGCAAGAGCAATGTGACATAAATTTAGGGGTAGAAGAGGCTGTCTCTCTTTTAAGTAAATAAAAGATTTTCCAGTGCGTTCCAAGAGGCAGTATTTCTTACTCTTTTTGCTCTTATGGTCAAAGTAGACATCTGTGTGGAGTTAGCAGGTTTATCCACAAAGATCTCTCTGTAAGTATATCAGACAGGATGGTAATTTATCCTGACCAAGTCCATCTTATGGAGAAAGAAATGGCAACCCACTCCGTTATTCTTGCCTGAAGAATTCCATGGATAGAGGAGCCTAGTGGGATACAGTCCATGGGGGTCACAAAGAGTTGGACATGACTCTGTACCTATCACTTTCACTTTTTTTCCCAGCCCATCTTAACAATCCTGATATCTACTCTTTTACTTTATTTGTTTCTCTATTGGTTTAGGAGATGCTGTTTAAATTCAGCCAAGTCCACATTGAAGAATATATATATATGGCTGCACTGGATCTTAGTTCCCTGACCAGGGATTGAACCTGGGCCCCCTGCATTGGGAGAATGGAGCTTTAGCCATTGGACCACAAGAGAAGTCCCCCCAAGTTCACATTTACCCATATACTATCCCTTATCGACAGAATATTGAACAGAGTATTTGAAGAGCATTCCTTTCCTTCTACCTAGTACATCTACTGCCCTACCACAGTTTTCACATACAGTTTCACCTGCCGCCTCTTTCCATCAAAACTGTGACTTTAATACCTGCCACCTTTCTACATCCTTAGTTCTGAGCTCCTGCACATAAACCAGGACAAGAAATTTGCTCCATTATTTTGCACCCTGTTGCTCACACTATCTAGTCTCTCCTCTGTTGAAGACCCTTAATATTGCATTCAGTTCTTACTTCCCATCGACCTTTTTGACTTGACCATCAAACTATTTCTTGCTTCCCACTTCTAACCTCACCCAGGACTTCCTTCACCTTGGTTCTGCCCCAGGGATCTAGGGGGAAACCTATTTTGATACATTTAATGCTCTGGTTAGACTGAACTACTCACTCCCTCTGCAAATGCTATCTCCTCTAAAGAGTACTTGCTGTGCTGTCTTGCCTGCCAGGCTCCTCCGTCCATGGGATTTTTCTTGGGAAGAATACTGGAGTGGGTTGCCATTTCCTTCTCCAGGGGATCTTCCCAACTCAGGGATCGAACCCAAGGCTCTTGTGTGTCCTGTGCTGCAGACAGATTCTTCACTGCTGAGCCACTTGGGAAGCTATTTCCTCTACCTAGAACATTCTCCTGGTCATTGCTTTCCTGGAGAATATGAGCACACGCAGTTTCTCTAATAATTTCCTCCTTCCCCAATTGTATTCACTACTGCTCATCTTGAGCTATCTCTATACCTTGAAATTACTTTCAGTGATTATCATACTACACAGAAATTATCTGCTTATATATCTTCTTCTTCACTGTACTTGTATTTCTTGATCAAGATCTTTGTCATTTTTGATCCTCAAATTTCTTGTATAGTGCTTAGAAAATGATAGGCCCTCATTCATTTACTACTTCTTTAGGCAAATATTAACTGCGTTGAGGATCTATGGTGTTCTTCCTCTCAAAGAGCATTGAGGAAAGTACAGGCAGCAAGAGTTGTTTGTTTGATAAATCAAATTGCCTTACAACTCGACTTGTTCACCTTCCTTTCCATTTTGTGATCACTGCTCTTCAAAACAGTCTTGATGGGAGTTTGAACTTGATTTCTGTGAGTTTTGATTTCTTTGTTTGACTTTTTCCTTTCTTTAAAAAAAATTCCAAACAGTCAGTGACAGGTGTTTTCTTGTATACCTGAGGGTAGTGATTCAGTCGTTTTATCGCAACTTTTGTTTTCTACCTATGAAAAACCTATTTGGTTGCAATCATCAAGGATTTTTTTTAAATTACTTTTTAAAAAATTAAAGAAAATGGAAGATTCCGGCATGTAGCCATTTTCCCTGTGACTTTGGTTTTCAAGTTTTTTTTTTTAATTAAAATTTTTTTGACTGCACTGGGCCTTCGTTGCTGTGCGTGGGCTTTCTCTAGCTTCAGTAAGTAGGGGCTACTCTCTAGTTCAGTGCACAGGTTTTTCATTGCAGTGACTTCTCTTGTTGCAGAGCATAGACTCTAGGTGCTCGGGCTCAGTAGTTGTGGTACATGGGGCTTAGTTATGGCAGATAGAATCTTCCCAGACCAGGGATCAAAACCATGTCCCCTGCATTGGCAGGTGGATTCTTAACGAATGGACCACCCGGGATGTTCAATTTTCAGAACTTTTTAAAAAGGCTGTTCTTGGCAAAGCTGGTTTAGGGGGCAGCCCCTATGGTATGGTTTGGGGACAAAAGAGCCTGTGGATTCAAGCACAATTTAATGTGCCCCTGTGGCCTACTCTCTCCTCTCCCATCCTGCAGTTTTACCATAACATCTACCTTGGGCTTAGGTACCATTCTCAAATATTTTTGTATGCTTGAAATCTTTATAGTGAAAGTTTGAAATGTATGATTTTCAACAGTGTGATTTATATTAAAAAAAAAAAAATGACAGAGAGAACACTGTTTCAATACCTGAAACTGTTCATGTCCTGTATTCTAGCCAGAGGAAAAGAGTCTCCCTCACCTCAGCAGTTTAAAAGGTGGACTTAGTTGTGGCATATGGCATAGTCCACTGTGAAATGCCTACTTCCTCTGATGGAATGGAAACTGGCCAAGTCTGTTCAGACTCTGATGACAATACTAGGAATTATTTTTATCACAGTTGCTAATCAGGACGCAAAGGAGGTTGTCTGGGCCTGAGGGAGGTGAGAGTGGAGAGGGGTAATCGTAAATGGGCCTGAGGGATCTTATTGAAGTGATGGAAAAAACGGAAAACTGCCTTATGGTTATGGCTGCACAACTTGGTAATTTACAAAAGAAAATTGAGTTTTACACTTGAAATGGGTGAATTATATGATATGTAAAATATGCATCAATTGTTTAGTTGCTAAGTTGTGTCTGACTCTTTTTGACCCTATGGACCGTACATAGCCCACCAGGCTCCTCTGTCCATGGAATTTCCCAGGCAAGAATACTGGAGCGGTTGCCATATCCTTTTTCAATGTATCCATAAAGATATATTAAAAAGCAAGGCATACAGCAATGTATTTAATATGCTGCCACGCTGGGAAGGATTGGGGGCAGGAGGAGAAGGGGACGACAGAGGATGAGATGGCTGGATGGCATCACTGACTTGATGGATGCGAGTCTGAGTAAACTCCGAGAGTTGATGATGGACAGGCAGGCCTGGCGTGCTGCGATTCATGGGGTCACAAGGAGTCGGACACAACTGAGCCACAGAACTGAACTGAACTGAAAGGAAAAAGCATGAAACCAAAGGGAGGGCAAAAGAGACTGAATCTTTTTTTCTATTTTAGATTTTTATTGATTATTTGTGTGAACAACTTAATGTATTGAAATAGTGTTCTCTCAATAGTGTTTGGTTTTTTTCTAAATCACACTATTGAAAGTTGTACATTTCAAATGTTGACTATGAAAATTTTAAACATGCGAAAATATTTGAGAATAGTACCTATTTCTCAGCTTTAGCAATATCAGTACTGTCAATCTTGTTTTAATCTATTCCCCTACCAACATTTTTTCCTGGAATGGTTTACAGCAAACCCCACATAACATCTTTTTTCTAATATTTATTTTTATTTATAAATTTATTTGTCTGCACCAGATCTTAGTTCTGGCATATGGGATCTAATTTCCCAATCAGGGACCAAACTAGTGTCTCCTGCATTGGAAGGCAAATTCTTCATCACTGGTCTACCAGGGAAGTCCCTACCCAATATCTTTGATTTAGCAAGTTTAAATATTCTAAAACAAATTCCAAACATCATTACATGGCTAAATACTTCAACATGTGTATCTGAAAATTCGAAGTATTTTTCCTTCTTAGACCCTTCCCCGGTTACCTAACAAAACTAATAATGATTCCCCAAGAATTTCTAATTTTCAGTTTGTTAACATATGATGCTTCTCAAAATGTCTTTTGCAGTTGACTAGTGCCTGGACACGACTGAAGCGACTTAGCAGCAGCAGCAGCAGCAGTGCCTGGAGAATCCCAGGGATGGGGGAGCCTGGTGAGCTGCCGTCTATCAGGTCGCACAGAGTTGGACACGACTGAAGCGACTTAGCAGCAGCAGCAGCAGTGCCAACATACATGGTATTTCACGAATGAATCGTCCCAAGGCTTTTTGATTCAGCACAGTTCTGACCTAACCATTTAATAAATTTCTTCTTGAGACGGACTCATTTCAAACTAAGGCAGTTTCTCTGTGACTTCATCCTAAATTCTAAGTGCACTCCAAATAACTGGCCCCTAGTCTGAGGCATACGAAAGAAAAACATATTCATACTTCTCTGCTTCAAAGTTCTAGCTCTCCAGAGGACTCTAGAACCACTTCCGCTTCTGGGGCTAATCCGTCTGAACCCACCTCGTGACATGTTCGCGCATGCGCTTCTCCTACCTGAGGGGGGGCCTATGCCTAGAAAGGGAGTTCCTAGCAGACCTTTCCTGCACTTCGGGAGCTCAGCTGGATTTTAAAGTCCGTGGTGCGAGAAACCATTTCCTCTGGCCAAAATGTAGGAAGTTCGTGCCTCTGTCCTCGTGGCCCCTCTCGACCCCCGTTTCTCAGTCAGCTGAGCTCTGGGCACATCATCTTCCTTGATCCTCCTGTCCATCTTGTGGCCAGGACAGGCCTCTCTTCGGCTTGTGCAGAGGGTCTTTCTCCCCGCGCCTCTCGTGTTTTTCTTCAGTTCCTCAGATCTGCGTTTTGCAGGCCAAGCTTCTCCCCGGCGGGGAGCACTCAGGACAACGTGAAAATGGCTGTGAGACCCAGGAGAATTAGCAAAGGTGGGAATTAACTGATGTTTCGTCAAAAGAGGCTGAATCTTAATGAAAAGGTATGCCGAAAAAAATTTTTTCTCTCCAATGAAAGTGGTTACCTCTCTGATGTTTGGGCTTTCACACTTCTGTACCTCCGTCTAGCCTTGATATTGAAATAGCAAAAGTATGGGCTCTGGGGGCAGTGGGTTGTCTGTGGAGAGAAGAAGCAGAGGTCTGTCTTCATAGGTGGGGGCTTTGGCAGATGCCTCTCCCCAAAACAGGCTTAGAATTGTGTGTGGAGCCCATGTTGGAGGCAGTTTGATTTGAGGTGTGGTCCGGCTACAGCTCTGTGTGCCACACAGGACGGGAAGGGGCGGGATTGTATCAGGTAGACAGCATTCCACCTGCGTGGAAAGGCCGCTGGTGCAGGTGCTCAGGAAGGTTAGGTACCGACGGCGGGTGGGGGGCTGTTACCGAATGCTCACGTGTGGGCAGAGGGTATGGAAAAAAGGAAAAGCTAGACCAGAAGCGTTGGGGGTGGCGTGTAGAAGAGGCGATGCATTAAAGACTGTGTGAAGTGTGTGTGTGTGTGTAAAAGACTGAAATACACAAAAGATAGAGAGAATTCCTGTGATCACCAGACATCACTAGCTCCTGGCTTCGAAGCAGCTTCCTGTGCTGAATAGCTGCTCCAGAAACATTCCATGACTTTATTCTGAGGTGGACTCAGCCGTGTGAAAATGTGCTGAGACCAGGCCATCTGAGAAGCCCAGCTGGCTGCAGGAAACCGGGCCGATAAAGGAGGCAAAACACCATGCTGTCCTTCGCTCCCGGGATTTTTTCCTGAACCTCAGTGAACTGGATTCCAAAGGCCTTGTGGAGCACGGTGGCAAATGGATGCGCCTGGGGAAGAGATGTGGTACTTAAGAATTTGATTATTTTTATTTACAGAGGTTGAATTTTTCCCACATTTTTGTTTCCTGGGACACGAACATGTCCCTTTTTAAAAAGTCACTAGGAGGGACTTTCCTGATGATCCAGTGGCTAAGATTCCATGCTCCCAACTCAGGGCACCTGGGTTTGATCCCTAGTCAGGGAACTAGATTCCACATGCCAAAACTAAGAGTTTGCACAGTGTAACTAAGACCAGGTGCAGCCAAATCAATAAATAAGTAAATAAAAACTTAAAAATTATTTTTAAAAGTCACTAGGAAAGGATTGGCAGCCCCTACCCTACCTTTGGGCTTCCTAGTGGCTCAGTCAATAAAGCATCTGCCAGCAATTCAGGAGCCTCGGGTTCATTTCCTGGGTCAGGAAGATCCCCTGGAGAAGGGAATGCCACCCACTCCAGTACGCTTGCATGGAGAATCCCATGGACAGAGGAGCCTGGCAGGCTATGTGTGGTCCACGGGGTCACAAACAGTCGGACACAACTTAGTAACTAAACAACAACAGCAACAGTGAAAGTCATTCACTCCCAAAGTCAGGGCTAAAAATGTGATTAATGAAAGTAATTTTGTGGAAAGCCTTTTTTGGTTTTCTTTTCATATGTGCATGTTCATATAAGTTCACTATTACTTAGGAAAAAAAAAAAAGAAAACCAACAGATTAGTTCTTCAGACCTGAACTTTGTTTGGCATTTTTATTTATAATTTGTTTTCAGCCAGAAGGATCTACCAGTATTTCACATGATGTTTTCCTTCCTATAAACAGTAGGATCTAAATTTAGCATTGAACTTTTTTTAAAGGCTGGTTTTTCTCAGATTATAAGCCTAAATGAAGTATTTAATGTCAGGTATGTGTAGTGAGTCATATAATATCTTCTCCAGTTCATGTCCATATAGGAGCTGTCAATGTGACCTCATTTGGAAACAAGGTCTTTGCAGATTGAATTAGTTAAGATGAGGTCATACTGGATTAGGCTGGGCCCTACATCCGATGGCTAGAGTATTTATAAAAGAAAGGAGACGGAGATTTGGATTCAGACACTGAAACGCACATGGGGGAAAAGGTCGTACAAAGACGCAGGCAGAGATTGGGGTGATGTGGCTACAAGCCAAGGAACGCCACGGGTTGCTGCCACCACCAGAAGCTAGGAGAGAGGCATGGGCCAGATTCTCCATCAGAGGTTCCAGAAGAAACCAGTGGTGCTGACACCTTGATTTCAGGTCTCTAGCTTCCAGAAATGTGAGAAAATACATTCCTTCTGTTTTAAGCCACCAATGTGTGGTAACTGGTTACAGCAGCGCTAGGAGGCCAACAGAGCATATGTTCCAAGCTTTTACTCCACAGCAGCTTTGCCAGCCCAGCAGCCTGAGCGATTCTGGTAGACTGTAAAGCAGGTAGTACTGCTGCTCTGCTCAGAGTAGACGGCGAAGTTAATGGACGGGTTGACAAGCTCTGCGTGATCTGTACACCGTCTCTGTCACCCCAGTTCATCTCTCTGCCACACCGCCCATCTTGGCGTTTGCCAACGTGCCTCAGTCCTTTCTACCATTCTAGAATATTCTTTTGCCGACATATGCTTGACTTGCTCCTTTATCTCTTTCAGATCTTTACTCCTCTGGCACCTTCTTAGTGAGACGATGACCCCTGACATCTCTACTGAAAATCACCGTGAATTCCTTAACCTCCTTGCTGCTTAATTTTCTTATCATCTAGCACATCATATATTAATATTTTACTTATTTCACTTATCATCTATCTTCTCCCAAGAGAGGATCAGCTGTCTGAGAACAGGAAATTTCGTCTGTTCTGTTTACCACCATATCCCTCATGCCTGTGTGCCCAGCACATAGCTGGTATTCAGTGACTATTTGTTGAACGAGTGATTGCATTCATTGGTGTGTAGTTGTGCTTTCTTGTTTATATATGAAAGCACCTAGTTCCATAATACCCTGCTTGTGAACAGCTGGCAAGGGTGGCAGAACTTGCATTACTGTTACTGATTCTGGACTCTCCCAACCGAAGCTGGACATTTGGCGGTCTGGGCAGGGAGCACCCGGTGTCCTGGGCCCACGCTGGGGAGTCTGGAACACCGAGCCCAGAGTCTATGTGGTGTTTGGAGATCCCTGTCGCAGTCTGCTCCGGCTGCCGTAACAAAATATCATAGGCTGTGTAGCTTATACAACACACTTTTATTTTCCAGAGTCCTGGAGGCTGCAAGTCCAGGCAGAGTGAGGTTCTGGTGAGAACACCTTCCTGGCTTGCAGATGGCTGCCTACTTGCTGTGTTCTCACGTGGCAGAGAGAGAGAGAGAGCTTTGGTGTCTCTTGTGAAAGTCACTCAGTCATGTCCAACTCTTTGCAACCCCGTAGACTGTAGCCCACCAGGCTCCTCTATCCGTGGGATTTCCCAGGCAAGAATCCTGGAGTGGGTGTGGCATCAGAGATGGTGACCTCGTTTAACCTTAACCATCTCCTCATAGCCCTATCTCTAACACAGTCACATGGCCTCAGCGTGTGAATTTAGGGAGGACACAGTTCAGTCTGTCCTGTCAGTGCCGCAGCCAGCAATATGGCGCTAAGTCAGCTGCTGTGCAGAGGCATTCTATAATCTTTTCTCTAACAAAAGTGGATACAGAATTCCAAGTACTAAATCCTTCCAGGTAATATAGACTATATCTCAGTCATGTTTTGGCAACTGCCTGAATATAGAAATTTTGAAAAAAGCCTTGTATCCTATTATTTAACTCACACTCAGTATTTTATGGTGAGTGGTTGACATGCAATCTAAGGTACATGAAAGTGAAGTGAAAGTGTTAGTCGCTCAGTCGTGTCCGACTCTTTGTGACCCCATGGACTGTAGCCTACCAGGCTCCTCTGTCCAAGGAATTCTCCAGGCAAGAATACTGGAGTGGGTGGGTTGTCATTTCCTTCTCCAGAGAATTGCCCCGACCCAGAAATTGAACCGGGGTCTCCCACATGGCAGGCAGACTCTTTACTGAGTCACCAGGGAAGGTATGTACATAGGCTTACAAACAATTCTTTCTCTCCTTTTCTACTCAAACACCACTTCCTCTTAGGAGTTGTGTTAACAGGGCCAGTGTCAGAGGTTCGGTCTCTCTTAGCTTCCCTCCCAGGATAACCCATCTGAGCAATTTCAATATATCACAGCAGATGTCTCAGATACGTGTTACCTGTCACAGGGTGGCTGGGCAAGAGAGTGTGGATGAATCACTGCCTCCTGTCCCCACTATTAGAACAACTTCAGACACATGCCCTGCAGCCTGTGGGTTGGTCGTAGAAGTTTCCTGATGATAATAGGAAGAGTGTATTTAAGACAGGGAAGCAGCTTTGCCTCATCAAAGTTATATGATCTTGGGAAAATCATTATCTTCTTTGGGCCTTGGTTTTCTCAACTTGAATTGGGGCAAGTTCCTCCCAACTCTAATATTCTGAGATAATGGCCCATTCATAGAACCTATAAATCAAAGAGGAAAGGAAAGAACCACTAGCCAACAGGAGAATGTATTGCAAGGTGCTCACTTTGGAAGAAGTAGATGGAGAGGCCTCATCATTAGGGCAGAGCTGAGAGGACTGTTTGTGGTGGACTCTGTTCCTCCTGTGCCTCCAGAAAGCTCTGCCTTCTGTGCCGACCCTGCCGTGGGGATGCTGATGGCAACAGACCTCATGCGCCTGCAGGGAGCAGCCAGTATCTGAAAATTGCTAGAAATCAAAATAAAAACTAGGGAACTCGTAGAGTGTTTTGAGCACCATATAAATTTAATGAAGAAAGAAATATTTGCCTTCTGGGAAATTCCCAAGAGCCTCTTGCTGCCATGTTACAAGGTCACCTTGGCCACAGGAGTCCTGCCTTGAGGGTCGGGTCTGGGATGGCTCCAGGATCCTCCTTCTTTGGTTTGGTGTGCTCTGAGGACCTCAGGAAAGCATGCCTTGGGTTGTAGCTGTGTGAACACATTTGCTACATTTTCCTACATCCCAGGGAATGAAAATTGAAAATGTCACCTGAACATTGACTATAATTTTTGTTTTTTCTTTAAAATGTAGTTTTTAAAGCTTTTTTTTTTTTTTAAATTTCACAAAAGGCTGGCTTTCAGGTCACTGGTTTTCTTACATAGTGATATCAGTGGTTCTGACCCTAGCTGCATCTCAGAATTGCCTGGAGGTAGATTTAAAATACTCTAAAGAACAAAGCAAGCCAACAAGCAAAGCAAAATGAAAACAGACTCACAGATGCAAAGGACAAATGGGTAGTTTCCAGAGGGGAGAGGGCTGGGGAGATGGGCAAAATAGGTGAAGGGGATTAAGAGGTGCAACCTCCAGTTATAAAGAAGCCAAGGGCATGTGATATTCAACATAAGGAATATGGTCAATAATATTGTAATGACTTATATGAGGGCACATGGTTCCTAAACTGACCATGGTGCTCATTTCATAATGTATGCAAATATCAAACCCCTATGTAGTACATTTGAAACTAACATAGTACTGCATGGCAACTATATTGCAGTTTTTAAAACTAATCAATAAAATGCTTATGCCCAGACCTCACTTCCAGAGTTTCAGACTTGGTAGGTTTGAGATGAGGCCCAACATGTGTCTATTGGAAACAGCTTTGCAAGGTTGAAAACAGTGGTAAAAATGATAATACTACAGAGACGGTTGAAGTAAGGAGCTCATGGAAAACACAAACGGGTCAATTCTGTAAAAATTCAGCTTTTATGTGTGATTTATTTGGACATATCCACCTGGTGTGACTTGATTCTGCCTGGCATAATCTTTAGTTGAAAAGCTGATGCAAAACGAAACTTGAAAACATTTTTATAAGTAAAACAAACTCGTTATTCCTCCATCCCAACACAGTTGTTTTCATTTTTCCACTTTATCATCTAATCTTTCACACACTCATCTGGTTTTATACCTTTATAGTCACAGTACTATGTGAAAAATTACTGCCTTTTGATTTCAGGTTTATCAAAAATATTTTTGAAGTTTCTGCAGTTTTCGTGGTTGTGGCTTTCAGTGATTACATAATAGGATGTGTTGTTGATGTATTATACTTTTCTAAATCATTTTCTGGTTACAGAAATTTAGGTTGCTTCTGGATTTGAGCTGTTATAGGTAGCCTTGTAATAAAAGATTTTGTGCATCTAGATTTTTGCTTCTGTGGAATTAGTTCTTTTTGGATAAGTTCCCAGGAGTAGAGTTACTAGGTCAAAGTGACAGAACATGTATTGGCTATTGCTACATATTCTAAGAAATGCAATTAAAAAATACTGTGGACATATATGTTAATGCATAGAAAATTGGTCTTATTACAGTGGTTCAGGCTCCCAAGGGCTAGATGGAGGCTGAGTTCACTACAGTATAAGGAAGCTAAGTGACATCTCTGTTGGAAGGCAAATATAGGCAGATACAGCTTTCAACACAGTTTTAGTCAGTTGTGCATACAAGTCAATGGGAGTGGTCTGATTTCCATAGGGTTTTTGGTGGATTCTCACAACTGTTTTGTCTTAAACCAAACAAGACTGTAAATTTGCAGATTCATTTGAATGGTTGTTCTCTACACTACAGATCAGTGTATTCCTCATGGTTATTTTATGAAAAGAGAAATAGCTACTTGCTTTTGTGTCTTGTGTTTGGAATCTAAAACCAAATTGTATTCTTTGCTCATAGTAGGCGGTCAGATATTTGTGGAATATACGTATAATTGTTCTGCCATTGCATATTTTTAATATTTAATACTTAATTCTAATGAAGTTTGAAAGGTACAGGATCTTCAGTTTACATACCAAGGAGAACCGAAGTAGAAGAAATACCACTTTTAAGAATAAAACATGATATTATAGTCCATGATCAGTTTACTGCATACAGTTTCCTATTCTTTATTCCTAATTTAACAATTCAGATACATAATAGTCAATATAATATCACTGTTGATTTAACAGTTGCCAGTTACCAAAAAGTTGGAGGATATTTTTCAGTCCCCCCAAAACTTAACATCTGTTTCCACAGCCCTCTGTGTTATATTACAAGTACTTTTTTCCCATAGAGTTTTATTTCTAAGACACCAACTGTCATTTCTTTGGAAGTTTTGATTATTTCAGTATTTTGCATATAAGTAATAAAAAATCTGTGATCTATTTCAAAACATGAGCCCTTTCAGCTTTTTGCTTTTTTAAGATGTGTGTATTTTTTGATAATCACCTACCATAAATCTCACAGTCCTGGATCACGAATGCATATTTATTTATAAAGGAAAATGTGGGTGGTAAAGGTATCAGCCTACAATATCTAAAAGAAAAATAACTTTTAGACTGAAAAGTGAAACTGTATAAAGCAGTGAATAAGAAAGAGAGTTGGGAGACCAGGGTTTAATGTGCCTCCATTTTTCAAGATTGATTCTGACTAGCCCTCCAGGCCTCCTCTCTGGACCCACCAATTCACTTTCCCTGCTCCAAACTTCCCTGGTGTATGGAGAAAATACCTAGCTCTCTGGCCTTTTGTGACCATGCCATAAATTTGCAAAATGTTCTGCTCTTGCACATGCTGTTCCTTCTACTTGGAATACTCTTCACCATCTTCTTGGTCTGGAAAATTCCTGATCGTCTTTCACAACTAAGTTCAACTACAACTTCTGCAGTTAACTCTTGCTTAACAGCCAGCAGCCTTTTCCTCCATCTTAGCTACAGTCTCCCCCCACCCCCCCACCTCCCCCAAAACCCAGACAGAAAAATCTGGCCTAGTTGAAGAAGGAAACATACTCATTTCCTTTTCTAAGTCATGTTTATTCAGTTTTTCAAATATTTTATAGAATTCCTATTGTTCTAGACGCTTGGAACAGCCTTCCTTCATAGAGATTTTAGCCTAATAGAGATAGACTATGAATCAAATAAGTGCATTTTTCATAGTATATTGAAACTGATAAGTGCCTATGGAGAAAATAGAGTGGGAAGAACAATAGAAAGTCTCTGCACAAGGGTATTAGTTTTAGGTTGGGGGTTACAAATAGATTACAAATTGAAATTGAGTAATCAGAAAGACTTCAGTGAGGAGAGGACACGTGAGCCAAAATTTGAAGGAGCGAGAAGTGGGGATATCTAATAGAGCTCAGGTAGAGGGAACAGCCAGTGCAAAGGCCCTGAGGTTGGAGCTTGCCAGTACTATCTGAGGGACAACAAGGAAGCCCATGTGCTTGGAACGAAGTGAGCAGAAAGAACAGTAGCAGAGACTAGATCAGAAAGATATGATAGAGTGGAGATGGGGGCCAAGACTTCATGGCGTCCTGGAGGCCATTGTGAGGACTCTGGCTTTTACTAGGAATGTGATAGGAAGTCCTTGGAGGATTTGATATGAAAACTGACTTATCCGAGTTGCGATCTTAAAGGCTCCTCTGATTTATGGAATATGGGCTGTTGGAGGACAAGGCAGTAATCTGGACAAGAGAGGATTGTGGCTTGGACCAAGATTGTGTTGGGGAGATTGTAAGAAGTGGTTGGATTCTGGATATATGCTGAGGGAAGAGCTAGTAGGATTTCATGATGGAGTAAATGAGAGAAAGAAATAAGTCAAAGATAAGGCCAAGGTATTTGATTAAAAAAATCTGCCTGCAACACAGGAGACCCCAGTTCGATTCCTGGGTCGAGAAGATCCACTGGAGAAGGGATAGGCTACCCACTCCAGTATTCTTGGGCTTCCCTTGTGGCTCAGCTGACAAAGAATCCGCCTGCAATGCAGGAGACCTGGGTATGATCCCTGGGTTGGGAAGATCTCCTGGAGAAGGGAAAGGCTACCCTATCCAGTATTCTAGCCTGGAGAATTCCATGGACTGTATAAGTCCATGGGGTTGCAAAGAGTCGGACACTACTGACCAACTTTCACTCATTTTCACTCCGCTGGAAAGATGAAGCTATTGAATTGCAATGATGAAGATTGTGGACGGAGCAGATATGGAAGTGAAGTTTAGAAATTTGTTTTCGGACATGTTGAGTTTTAGATGATAATTCTCCAAGTCAGGCTTCAACAGTGTGTGAACCATGAACTTCCACATGTTCAAGCTGGATTTAGAAAAGGCAGAGAAACCAGAGATCAAATTGCCAACATCCGTTGGATCATCGAAAAAGCAAGAGAGTTCCAGAAAAACATCTACTTCTGCTTTATTGACTATGCCAAAGCCTTTGACTGTGTGGATCACAACAAACTATAGAAAATTCTTAAAGAAACAGGAATACCAGACCACCTGACCTGCCTCCTGAGAAATCTGTATGCAGGTCAAGAAACAACAGTTAGAACTGGACATGGGAACAACAGACTCTTTCCAAATCGGGAAAGAAGTACGTCAAGGCTATATATTGTCACCCTGCTTATTTAACTTATATGCAGAGTACATCATGAGAAATGCTGGACCGGATGAAGCACAAGCTGGAATCAAGATTGCCAGGAGAAATAACAATAACCTCAGATATGCAGATGACACCACCCTTATGGCAGAAAGCAAAGTAGGGTCGTAAAGAGTCGGACACGACCAAGTAACTGAACTGAACTGAACTGAGCCTTTAAATGGGGCTTCCGAGGTGGTGCTAGCAGTAAAGAGCTTGCCTGCCATCCAGTGCAAGAGACATGAGAGATGCGGGTTTGATCCCTGGGTTCGGAAAATCCCCTTTAAAAGGGTATGGCAACCCACTCCAGTATTCTTGCTTGGAACATCCCATGGACAGAAGAGCCTGACAGGCTACAGTCTGTAGCATTGCAGAGTCAGACATGACTGACATGACTTTGCACAGATACACAGCCTTTAAAAGGAGAGATGTCAGGTTGTCAGCTGGATTAGTGAGTTTGGAGTTTGGGAGAGACATCTGCTGGAGATAAAAATTTTGGAGTCATCAACATACAGTTGATATTTAAAGCCATGACAGTGAATGAGATCATGAAGGGAGTGGTTGTAGAAAGAAAATACAGGAGGTACAAGCCTGAGCCCCAGGGTACTCCAGTGTTACGTGATTAAGCATACGGGTCTGTTACAGCATGTTCACATTTTCTTGTAATTGTTTATGCCTGTCGTATACTGTGAACTCCTTGATGGACTGAATTTTACTTTTCAGAGTCTGTTGGACTGCAAGGAGATCTAACCAGTCCATCCTAAAGGAGATCAGTCCTGGTGTTCATTGGAAGGACTGATGTTGAAGCTGAAACTCCAATACTTTGGCCACCTGATGCGAAGAGTTGACTCATTTGAAAAGACCCTGATGCTGGGAAAGATTGAGGGCAGGAGGAGAAGAGGACGACAGAGGATGAGATGGTTGGATGGCATCACGGACCCAATGGACATGGGTTTGGGTGGACTCTGGGAGTTGGTGATGGACAGGGAGGCCTGGTGTGCTGCGGTTCATGGGGTCACAAAGAATCGGACATGACTGAGAGGTTGAACTGAACTGAGCTGAAAAACAGTTTCTGGACTTCCCTGGTTGTCCAGTGGTTAAGGCCCTGTGCTCCTAATGAGGGGTCTGGGTTTGATCCCTGATCAGAGAACTAGATCTCACATGCTGTGGGGCAAGTGGACACCTAAGAAGTCTACATGCCACAACTAAGACCCAAGGCAGCCTGAATAAATAAATATATATATTTTTAAACCCAACAGTTTCATATGAGGTATAATTTACCTACCATAGCACTCACCTATTTTAAGTATACAATTCAATGACTTTTAGTGTTTACTCACTTTTATAGCTGCAATGACAAAGAAGCAGTTAATAAATGTTTTTAGAATGAATGTGAAATTTTAAGTGAACTACTAAATAAATGGATGTATGTGATCTTAGTTGTCTGGATTTCTCTTCTTTGTGTACAAAATGAGGGTGTGACTAGAGGATTTTTTAATTCTCTTTCAACTTTGAAATTTAAATGTTCCATATGTTTGTTTCAGAGTCAAGGGATAAATCTCAGTGAGCTGCTCAGGTTTTCCCATTACTAGCTTCTCTAATGGCATAAAGACACAAACTTTTTTAGAAAATTTCTTAATCCAGTGAGAAATTGGTTTTGACTTTCTTGGGTTAGATGATAACTATTAAGGTATGGTTTAAAATTGAATATCTCACCATGAATCAGGAATGGTAGAGCACAAACTTGGGGTCTAGTATTCTTCGGTTTATAATACATATAGATTATAATACATATAGATTTATAATACATATAGATACATAAAAATATTCACAACTTAAAAGTTGAGAATTATGTTTTATTTGGTGGGAATTTTTAGGACTTCAAGCCCAGGAGACAACATCTCAAGTGACCCTGCAAGAATCGCTCTGAGGAGGTGAGAGTAGGAACCGGGTTATATATAAGTTTTGCAACAAAAGGCAGGTAATCTGAACATCAAAAGATTATTGTTAGTTAAAGATAACCAGATATCCCAAGTGAAAGTCGCTCAGTTGTGTCCGACTCTTTGCAACTATATAGTCCGTGGAATTCTCCAGACCAGAATACTGGAGTGTGTAGGCTTTTCCTTCTCCAGGGGATCTTCCCAAACCGGGGATCCAACGCAGGTCTCAGCTGGATTCTTTACCAGCTGAGCCACAAGAGAAGCTCTTGTTAAAGGACTTAAAGGAAGTTAAAGAAAACCAGATATCCCAAGTTAAGGAATTTAGCGCTTTTCTATGCATGGGAAGATTCAAGAGTCTGGGCTCATTCCTTTCATATGCATCTTAGCTATCTGGGGCCAGTATCCTGTGTTTTTCACATCCTGAGCTCCCTTGGGGCTCACATAAGGAGTGACTGCAGTCCTGCTGGCTGTAGAATCGCAGATATTCTTCCTGAAAGCTTTAGGGCTCAGAAGCTCACATTGGAGGACTAGGATCACTGATGACTGTGACATCCTTGTTTTCTGATAGGGCAGGAAATACTCCATTTCTCAATATTTATATACAGGTTTCCTGTGTATCAACATTAAAGTTAAATTAACATTTACTCTAAATAGATTGGGAGAATTTAAAGATTGTAATCCCTGGCGCAATCACTAAAGAAAGAATACCAAGAGATATAGCTTAAAAGTCAATACAAGAATTAAAATGAAATGCTACAAATAGTTGTTTAACATAAAAGAAGGTAGGAAAGAAATAATAAAGATAAGACAAACACCAAAATGGTAAACCAAAATACAATCAGATTAACAATTACATTAACTTTAAATTGGCCAAGCACTCTGATCAAAAAGAAGAGATTGTTAGACTGTAAGACTGAATTTAAAAAGCAACACCCAATTACTTGCTGTATGTGAGAGATACACTTTAAAAACAGAAACATAAGTAGAGTAAAAGCATCTAAAAATATAAACATAAGAAAGACTGGCTACATTAATAAAAGAATAGACTTCAAGAAAAGTTTTATAAGAGGCAGAGAGACATTTTATAATGATATTATACATTGCTATGATACATAATTACGTATATAGAACTTCAAAATACATGAAGCAAAAACTGACAGAACTAAAGGGAGAAATAGACAAATACATAAATATAGTCGGAAAATTTTAAATACTTCTATATTAATGGATAGAAAAAAACAACCAGAAAAAATCAGTAAGGGTGTAGAAGATCTGAAAAATATTATCAACACTATAACCTAACTGACATTTATAGAATAATGCACTCATCAACTTCAAACTACACATTCTTTTCAAGTATGCAAGGAATGTTCACCAAGACAGATCCTATCCTGGGCCATAAAATAAATCTCAATACATACCAAAAGACTGAAATCTTACAGAATGTGTTCTCTAACCATAATAGAATTAAATGCGCAATAATAACAAGATAAAGAGAAAAGCACCAAATATTTTGAAAGTAAAGAACATATGTCTGAATAACCCCTGAATCAAAGAGAAATCACAAGGTAAATAAGAAAATAGCCTGAATTATTTGATAATTTAAGCTCAACATATCAAAATTTATCTGCTAAGCTGTATTCAGAGTGAAATTTATTGCTTTAAATGTTTGTTAGAAAAAAGATCTAAAATCAGTGATCTAAGTTTTAACCTTAAGAAAAATTTTAAAATAGTGTGCACCTTAAATTTACACAATATAGTATCTTAGTAAAGATGGGGGAAAAAGAAATTAGAAAAAATGAGAGTAAATTAAGGGGGCTTCCAGGTAGTGTTAGTGGTAAAGAACCCACCTTCCAATGCAGGAGACCTAAGAGATGTGGGTTTGATCCCTGGATTGGGAAGATCCCTTGGAGAAGGGCCACCCACTCTAGTATTCTTGCCTGGAGAACCCCATGGACAGAGGAGGCTGGCAGGCTACCGTCCATGGGGTCGAAAAGAGTTGGACACAACTGAAGCAACTTGGCACAAACTCAAAGTAAGAAGTAAGAAAGAAGTAAGAAAGAGCAGAATCAATGAAACAGAAACTAGACAAAAACAGAGAATGTTAATGAAACCAAAAGTTGGTTCTTTGAAAAGATCAATGGGGGGGGGGGGGGGGAGAAAGAAGGTACATGAAACCCTGGCACTCCAGTGGTTAAGACTTGGATCTTCCACAGCACAGGGTCTGTCCCTGGCTGGGGAAGATCCTGCATGCACAGCATGGCCAAAAAAAAGAGAGAGAAGATACAAGTCAGCAACATCAGGAATAAAAGAGGGGGCTCAACTACAGAGTCTACAGACCTTAAAGGATAAAAGGAGATACTATAAGCAGCTTGTGTCTGTAAATTGTCCAATTCAGATGAAGTAGCTTTCTTGAAAGACACTATTTATCAAACTGACATAACAAGAAGTAGAAAACCCAAATAATCTTACACCTACTAATGAAACTGAATTAGTGGCTTAAAATCTTGCCACAAACGACTCCAGGCTCAGATGGCTTCACTGATGAATTTTATCAGGCATTTAAGGAAGACATAATACAAATTTTCAAAAACTATTTCAGAAAAGATAGACGAATACTTTTCTACTCGTTTCATGAGGCCAATACTTAACTTGCCACCAAAACTAAGCATAGATGTTACAGAAAGGAAAACTAAGCATAGATGTTACAGAAAGGAAAACTGTTACAGACAATATTCCTCATGAGCATAGATGCAAAAATCCTTAGCAAAATTTTGGCAAATCAAATTTAATAAGAAAAAAGGGATAATACATCATGAACAAGTGGTTGGGATGGGGTGGTTTCCAGGAATGCAAGGTTGGTTAACATTTGGACATCGATCAGCATAACTCAGCATATCAAGAGTATCCTTCAAACTGGGCGTCAGCAGTAAGTGAACCGAGAACTTCCAGATGTACAAGCTGGATTTAGAAAAGGCAGAGGAACCAGAGATCAAATTGCCAACATTTGTTGGATCATAGAGAAAACAAGGGAATTTCAGGAAAACATCTGTTTCATTGACTACGCTAAAGCCTTTGACTGTGGATCACAACAAACTGTGGAAAGTTAAAGAGATGGGAATACCAGACCACCTTACCTTTCTCCTGAGAAACCTATATGCGGGTCAAGAAGCAACAGTTAGAACCAGACATGGAACAACGGATTGGTTCAGTATTGGGAAAAGAGTACAAATAACCTGTATATTGTCACCCTGCTGACAATTTCAAAGTGAAAGGTGTGTAATTCTTTTTTTCACTTGAACACATAGAGGCCATTATAGGGTTATTAACTGGCCTAATTACAGTAATGTTGTGTCTCAAAGAATAAGGGAGGCCCGAGAAAAGGGATGGGGGACTAATCCATCAATGGAGCAATCAGAATATACACATTTATCAATTGTTTGCCATCTTACGTGGGCACAGTTCATGGTGCCCCAAAACAATTACAATAGTAACATCAAAGGTCATTGATCACAGATCACCACACAAATATAATGAAAGTTTGAAATATTATGAAAATTACCAACGGTGACAAGAAACATGAAGTGAGCAAATGCCTTTTGAAAAATGGTGCCAATAGACTTGCTCAATGCAGGGTAGCCACAAACTTTCAATTTGTAAAAAGCACAAAATCTGAGAAGTGCAATAAAACGAGATTTGCCTCTAGATAATTAAATAAGCCCAGATCATATGTACCGGCTGAACTTCAAGATCCCTGCCAGCACTACATTCTTGATCTCGTCTACATCCCATGGAAGAGTAAAGGAGATGAGTTTGTTAATACTGTTTTCATGACTTCCTAAAATTAGCACAATTGTCATGAAGTGTTTTTGTTAGAGAGGAAGGGAATAATTATCTAGTATAATTTTTTCTTTTTTTCTTTTGGCCAGAGAAAAATTATTTATTAATAATAATTCTTTGCGACCCTATGGACTGTAGTCTACTAGGCTCCTCCGTCCATGGGATTTTCCAGGCAAGAGTACTGGAGTGGGCTGTCATTTCCTTCTCCAGGGCCAGAAAACTGAAGAAACCATTTTTACTGCAGTGGCAGAAGGCCTGTGATTTTGGTAGGAAACACTGAGTAAAGGGTGTGGTAAGTAGCAGAAGGAAGTGAAAGTAAAGAAAGAAAAAGAAACACAACTTCCAGCAAAATGAAGGCTCTTACTACCATCCAAGTTACTTTTCTGATACAAATTAGGTAACTGTACAAGTTGATGCGTTTATTTTCCTACCAAGGCATTGTTCATAAGCTGCTGTATTATGAATTATAACAAGTCAATAGATTCCCAAAATGCATTGAATCAGGCCATTTCATTAGGCAGTTTTCTGGTGGAACACATTGCCTGTTTCACAACAACTCCACAAGATGAGTACCTTAGTTCTTACCCTTTCCATTTTACAGATAGGGAAACTGAGACTCAGTCCACTCTGTTGTCTTTCTAAAAAAGCAAGACATCCTAAATTTGGAAGCACGATTCGCCTCATGACTTTGGGTAAGGGATTGTGGTCATGTAATACCCAACTTACTCAATTGTGGTGAGGATTCCTGTGATCATGTATGTAAGTTTCCCCAAAGCACATTTAGTTCTTGGTAATGAGTATTTACTACTTGAAAAGAACAATTGATTTTAACTGTTAAAATTAGTAAAGTGGTTTAGAAGATGTAAGATTAAGAAGATCCTGGGTGGCAAGACTATTGAAGACAATGGAAGCAACTTTAACTGAATTAACTGTGTGACAATGGAGGTTGTATTTTGGGAATGTGAAATAGAGGGTGGTATTAGGTTTGGAGTTTGCAGAGATGAGGCTAGAAAGTTTGGCGGGGGCTGGAAACTGTGAACAGCTTTGACTGCTTACACGCAGTAAGAAGGAGACTAAAAGCTCTGATGTATGTGGGGAGGGTGCTGGACTTTGATGAAATCTTATCAGTGTTTTAGGAAAAGAACTCTAATGACAGTGCAGAGCACAGGCTGAGGTGGTGGCAGGAGGGGGCAGAGATAGCGGGACTAGCCAGGACATTCTTGTAAGGTTCCAGTTGAGATTTAATGAAAGTCAGACATGGGGCTGCAGAGAAAAAAGAACATTAGAAACACAAGGTATTCTCTACTAGGATATTGGATGGGAGAGAGTGAATGGGAGATGCTGGAGCTAGGACATTTCTGGTATTTCAAGCTGAAGTCACATCTAGCTCAGTTATAACTTGTGATCAGGTACCTCAGTAAAAAGAAGGATTAGGTTTGTATGGAAAGATGAGTTTGATTCAGGAAATGTTGAGTCTGAGATGTTTACAGAACTTCCCATTGGAAATACGGGCCCGGGGCTTGGAAGATGAATCAGCCGAAGGCAGATGGCAAGTCACCCTCTTAAAGATCACAGCTGAAACTGCCCAAGTGGATGAGATCATTGAGAAACGGCGTGCAGCACGAAACGAATACCATCAATATTAGTAACCATTTCAAGGATCTTCCTGTGCACTTAGATTTTGGCTGACAGGGGAAAGAGCAGCAAACAATTAAAACGTGGGTGTAAGTCTGGTCTCTTACATGTACGCTTTCATTACTTCTCTCAAGAACACTGTGAGGCAGAAAAAAAAAGAGGGAGAAGAGGCAAATCCTTGCTAAGGTCCTCACTTTCAGGGTGAAGGCAGAAGAGGAACTAGAAAACGGAAGAAAGACCAAAGTTTTAAAAAGTTACTTTAAACCTCCGCAGCCAACTTATTATCATCCTAAGACAGAGGTCCTGCCTGCAACATTCTTGGACTCGAGGAGGATCAGGATGCACACATCAGAAGATGTGAAACCACCTGTGGGGACATTGAGGAAGTGCCGAGTGCATGGAACAAGAAGTGCCATTTAATTGTGAATTGGGCTGGATGGATTGAGCTGGTCCAGGAACCTCTGAGAGAAGACGTGTGCAGGGTCTTAAAGGACAGCAGGGCTTAGATGAGCGGATAAGAGAGCAGAGCAGAGCATTGCAGGTCAGGGGACCCATGGTCTTAAACATCAAGCGTTTTCTCTTAGCTCATAGTTACAACTGAGGTATTCCAGAAAGCATCCCACAAACTCCGAGTACTTACAGCCTATTTTGTTGTAACTCTAGATTTTCCACTTCCTCCGAATGCAACTGGAACACACTTATCTTTTCATCAGGTTTGATATTTGGCATCTGACCTTCCTTTTAAAACATCAGCACATTTCAGCTTTTCTTTCAGTATGCTATTTATTTTAGTTTCCACGTTTATTTACATACCTGTGATTTTCCAAGATTAATTCTCTTAATGTCAAATCGTGTGACATTTCTGAACTATTGACATTATGCCTAGAGATTTTTAAAGAACAGTTATTTCCTCGTTACTTTCAGAATTAATGATCTGAAAGTGGTTCCTTTCCCTCCCTGCCAAATGAGGAGGGACCCTGGAGCAAAGTCATGTCCCAGGCTGCAGTGGACATTTGCTGCTCCTTGGCTTCCCAGCATCCATTCACCCTCCTGTTCTTAATTATGAATCCCTTTTTGGGGATTCCTGTCTCCTTATTGTTGAGTCCCAGTGAGCCTGTTAAGGAACCCTTGGTTTCTCCTTGCCAAGAGTAGTTAGTGACTGAAGCTGGCCAATCAAATTTCACTCTAGGACAGTGCATCTTTTTTTAAAAGATATATTTATTTTAGTTTTTGGCTGTGGTGGGTCTTTGTTGTTGCACGAGGGCTTTCTCTGGTTGCAGGTGTGGGCTCCTCATTGCATTGGCTTCTGTTGTGGTGGAGCAGAGGCTCTAGGCACATGGGCTTCAGTAGTTACAATGCATGGGCTCAGTAGTTGCGGCTCCCAGGCTCTCGAGCGCAGGCTCAGTAGTTGTGGTGCAGGGCTTAGTTGCTCTGTAGCATGTGGGATCGTCCCAGACCAGGGATGGAACTGGTGTCCCTTGCATCACAAGGCAGATTCTTAACCACTGGCCTACCAGGGAAGCCCTCCAACAGTGCATCTCGAACAGAATAACTCAAGGATTGTTATGAAAGAAAAAAAATAATTGGTGAAGGATTTTCTTCATCAGAGGTGCTCTGAGATCATTGATTACTTCCTACCACTTGGGTGATTCAGAGTTGCCCTGTTTCTGCCTTCATGAGCCTCGTTCTTCAAGTCCTTTTTCAGTTCTCTGAGCTCTCTCACACCTTTCTAATAAATTCTCTCAATTAGAGTCAATTTCTATTATTTAAAAAAGTTAAACAAAAAAATGAACTCATTCTCTGACTCTATCAGAAAATCCAGTGTTCAGCTGTTTGCCAAAGTTACCCCCCCGATGTGGGGAAGCAGGAGGGGTATGGATGGGTACAAATTTATAATTAAAAGAGATTGTGACAACTGATGCTTTGTCTTTTTTCAGTGCCCAGTGAATTGAATCGCCGTCTACATGGTTGTTCACGGAAGGAGCTGGAGAATCATATTTGATGCGCAGCCTTGTGTGCTGGATACATGCTCCACCCTCCTTTACTTGCTCTCTCCCCCAGGGGATGGTTCAAGTAGACAAAGTCAAGAGTGATTAATCAAGTCAAGAGGCCCCAGTGTTCCCTGGCTTCCTGGTTGAGTTTGGTCCTCCTAACTTGAGAGTGAGTGTGAGTTTTCTTAGTTCCCACATTGAGAGGTTGCCTCAGGCTGGCTGTGTCCAGCAGTGTGCTTGTAAATGTTTAACAAGTGGGTCTCTGAAAGAAAAAAAAAAAAAAGAAGTTCTGGTTCTTTATTCACTAGTATCTCTGCTATACTGCCAACCAAAACCTATGTGGATACCCATGTGATGTCACTGAACATATAGCTAGAGAAAGGTGGTAGCAGTCAGCTCCTCGCGTGTCCAGGCCCGTGTCGCCTGACAGAATAACTCAGCTTCTCTCAAGGTGGGCCTGCTGTCCATGATTCTCTCACCTTCGCAGTTCCAGCAACCTCTCCCTCCTCTTGGCCCTTGGGTGTAGGGGGTGATAGCAGCTTCTGCTGCTCCCAGTGTGGTCTTTATTCCTTTGTGGGCTTTCTTTTCCTTGCGCACATCTTTGTAAATTGTCCCTGTGTAAGAAGACAAAGCAACTATTCATACATAGACACAACTTCTCAAACTACCCTCATTAGAAAGTGCCGTCTTTTTCACAACGAGCACAGTGGCAATCAGCCTCCAAGGTGGCCCCTAGCAGGCTGTGTCTCCTGTGTAGTCCCCTCATGTCCTTGTGTGGCCCCCTCCCACATTGTGTCAGACTTGGTCTGTGTTAACCGTAGAAGGTGGCAGAAGTGATGGCGTGTCTCTTCTGAGACTGGTCGTGAGCAACACTGCAGCCTTCTTCTTGGTCACTTTGCACACTCTCTCTTTTTCTGACCATTCACTTTGGGGTGAACCAGTCTTCACATCAAGCATTCCCCATGTCGTAAGGAACTGAGGCCTGCAGTCAATTGTGTGAGTGAGATTGAAAGCAAATCCTCTAGTCCCAGTGAAAACTTAAGAATGTTGCGGCGCATGCCAACAGCTTCGCATCAGCCTCGTGAAGGACTGAGCCAGAGCCACCCAGGTAAGCTGCTCCCAGGTCTTTGGCCTTTCAAGACACTACGTGAGATACTAAATACTTACTGTTTGAGGTAATTTGTCTTGCAGCAATAGATAACTAATTCAGGCACCCTGATGGACACAATTCCCCTCTTATCCTTCATTTCTAGGGATTTGCCTCCTAAGTATCTACTCACTTCTCCCGTTCTCTGCTGCCATCATCCTAATCCAAGTCTGGACCATGGTGACAGATTTCTAACTGACCTTCCCGCTGACTGCACTCCAGCAAGAGTGATCAGTGGAAACCTATGGGTGATATTCTCCTTATTAAAATCCTTCCCTGGAAACCTGTTGCTCTTAGCATCAAGATTAAAATCTGTTTTAAAAAAATTATTTATGTGTGGCTGCACGGGCTCTTCGTTGTTTCGCTCGGACTTTCTCTTGTGGCGAGCAGGGTCTGTTCTTCATTGCGGTGCACAGGCTTCCCACTGTGGTGGCCTCTCTTGTTGTGGAGCACAGGCTCTAGGCATGTGGGCTTCAGTAGTTGGAGCACTCGAGCCCAGAGGTTGTGGTGCATGGGCTTAGTTGCTCCGAGGCATGTGGCATCTTCCTGAACCAGGGGTTGAACCCGTCCCCTGCATTGGTAGGCAAATTCTTATGTACTGCGCCACCAGGAAGTCCAAATCTTTATATGGCTCACATGACCCTGGATAGCTTGCCCTTCTTACCTTTATAGTGTATCTTTGGCTACCCTCACTTGAACCTTGGGCTATAAAGTTGGAGTTGGACTGTAGAGTTGGACTATAAAGAAAGCTGAGTGCTGAAGAATGGATGCTTTTGAACTGTGGTGTTGGAGAAGACTCTTGAGAGTCCCTTGGACTGCAGGGAGATCCAACCAGTCCATCCTAAAGGAAATTAGTCCTGAATATTAATTGAAAGGACTGATGCTGAAGCTGAAACTTCAATACTTTAGCCACCTGATGCAAAGAACTGGCTCATTGGAAAAAACCCTGATGCTAGGAAAGATTGAAGGCAGGAGGAGAAGGGGATGACAGAGGATGAAATGGTTGGATGGCATCACTGACTCAATGGACATGAGTTTGAGCCACCTCCAGAAGTTGGTGATGGACAGGGAAGCCTGGTGTGCTGCAGTCCATGGGGTTGCAAAGAGCTGGACACGACCTAGTGACTGAACTGAACTGACCCTCACTTACACTCGCCCACCCTCCGTGCTTCAACTTTGGACTACTTTGTATCTCTTCTAACTGCTAAGGTTCTTCCCGGAATTGTGTACTTTAGGTGGACAGCTTAAATCACTCCTTTCTGGCAAGCTTCTTCCAACTTTCAGTCAGCCCAAATCATCCTTAATGTCTCAAGGGTCAAGACCTTAGAGAAACCATCCTGGTCCTCTACTAAGACTAGGGTTAGTCCGCCATTCAAGCAGTATTTCCTGGGAATCTGACACAGGCGTTCTCTTGGGATTTACAATATATAAGAGAATATCTTCTCCCATTTGTTCATGGTGTGTATGACAGTTCTAACCCAAATATGTGATTAATGTTCATCACCACTACTAGATTATAAACGTCCTGCAGACAGACACCACTGTCTGCCCATTACCAATGCCTGACTTAGAGTGGGTGCCCAATTTATATTTGTTGGAGAAATGAAATGAAATACATTTGCTGGAGAAATGTTGGAGTCAGACAGACCCAAATTTGAATACTTAATCTACTGTTTGCAAACTGTGTGGCTGGGCCACAGTTTCAGCATCTAGCAAATGTGAATACCCACAGTACCTACACTTCAGAGCGTTGACGTGAGGACGAAATCAGATAGTCCATGGGCAGGTGCTCAGAGCACTGTCTCAGACCTAACAACACAGTGCAGATGAGACATTTTATTATTAAAAATGAACTTAGGGCTTCCCTGGTGGTCCAGTGGTTAAGAACCCACCTGCCAATGCAGGGAGCATGAATTCGATCCCTCATCTGGGAAGATCCCACATGCCATGGGTCACCTAAGCCTGTACGCCGCAACTACTGAGCTCGCGCTCGGAGACAAGAGAAGCCACGGCAATGAGAATCCCGCGCAGCACAATGAAGAGTAGCTCCCACTCATCGCAACTAGAGAAAGCCTGCGTGCAGCAATGAAGACCCAAGGCAGTCAAAGATAAATAAAATGAATTCAACTCTGCATTCATGTCACAGAGCTGTCATTTTGAGACTGTCCAATTTTTGCCATCAACATTTTTCTAGTCACGCTTTCCCTCCTTCTTCCCATTAGCCTCGCGTTGTTGTTGCGCAGCTTAGCTAAATATACTTGCTTCAGTCCCTTCAGGATTTTTCTGAAAACTTGAACTGAGGCAGCAATTTTTTGTTTGCTATAAATTTCCCCACTTACGGGAAAGATTTTTAACATGCATGTATGTTTAGGAGAAAAGGGAAATGATACATATCCTTCAGGGGGATTCTGTGTCAAGGAATTAGCAGTAATAAATAGGAGTCTCTCTTATCTCAAAGAACACAGCAGATATAAATCAAAGTGAAAGAAAACTAGGAAGTCACGTGGCCACAACTTTTGATTATCCTCATCAGGATTATTTATAGCAAATCTTGATGTGCATTTCTGTTGAAAATATTAAATGCATAGAAGGCACGACTTAAAACATACCCATGATAGGATAGTGTGTTCATTCCTAAAGCTACATGGTGAGACCAGGATTAACAATAGTTTTGTGAGCCATGAGCTTGGGGATAGTAAAAGCAACCTTAGTGACTTGTTTCATGGGTTAGAATCCCTTCCTGGTAGTTTCCTTTTTAAGGGGAGAGAAGTCACCTCTGAAGTCACTCTCCAACACTCAGCCTTGGCTCTAACCCAGAGTATGTCCCTTCTTCAGCTGCGGTATGCTAGAAGCACCGCCTTGAATGGAATGTGCTTGCCTTTTTAGCAGCATCTGCCAGCCGTATGACTTTTGATGCAGAGCCCTGAAAGCAGGACCATCTCTCATCAGAAATCTGCCACCCCTGGTCCTGCCATGCTGAAGGGCTTGGAAGCTTCTCAGAACAGCTCATTCTCAAAGTGTTTCTCAGAATCAGAGAAGCGCTTCTGCGGGTCTGACCAGTGACCAGAGAAATACTCAGAGACCCCAGAAGCCTGCCTCACTATGCAAAGGAGAGAAGAAAACAAAAAGGGAGAGAAGGAACAACCTCATATTTGCCAAACCCAGCTGCTCTTAAAAACCTCAATGCCTGTGCTTATTCACCACTTAGACATGTTTCCTAACTCAAAGCCTCCTTCCTTCTCTCTTGAAATCTAAAACTTATCCCTGCCAAGGCCACAAAACCCCATTCTCAGATGTTTTTTTATACTGCAAGGACAGATGAAGTTTCAGAAATGAAACCAGGCTCCCTGTACCCCAGAATTACTGAAATTTCCCTCTATAGTTTTTCTTAAAAAAAAAAAAAATTATTTGGTTGTGCCAGGTGTTAGTTGCAACATATGGGATCTTTGATCTTTGTTGTGGTTTAGTTTCCTGACCAGGGATCAAACCTGGACCCCTGCATTGGGAACATGGAGTCTTAGCCGCTGGACCACAAGGGAAGTCCCCCTTCTATAATTCTCAGAACTGAAATATTTCCAATATTCAGTGGCTTAAAAAGCACTAAATCCTGAATTCATCTGTTTCCATGGGCCCCTAGGGTTGATTCAGGTAGATATCTGGAATCGGACATTCCTGTCCTCAAAGTCGTCTTTAAGTGGGAGAAATCAGTGTAAGATACAGCTCTGAAAGCGGAGAAGCTTGTGAGAAGCTCGGCTGTCAACAGTGGCTGGCCATTGACCTCTTGGAGAGACTGTTTCAGACAGCCAAAGAGCAGGGATTCTTTTTCACTCCTAGAGCGTTTGACTGATAGTTGCGCCCATCTTGAGAGTATCAAGAATCAAGGATGCTTCCCTCTTATCTATGTGTTTACTTTCTTCATGCATCAGTCAGCATCTTTATCAAAAATGTGCTAATGGTTTTAGGCCTAGGTGTGGCTCGGCCATAAAGTTGCCAGTGCAGAGGATGCAGGGACTCAGGTTCGATGCCTGGGTCGGCAAGATCCCCTGGAGAAGGAAATGGCAACCCTCTTCAATATTCCTGCCTGGGAAATCCCATGGACAGAGGGGCCAGGCAAGCTCCAGTCCATGGGGTCACAAAAAGTCAGACATGACTTAGTGACTAAAGACAATGAACAACAGCTTAGTTTGATTAGCAAAGGTTCCCTTTATTCAGTTGCATGTCAATTTCTGAGTAGGAGTTGAAGGACTAGGTAGAACTGTGGCTGAAATTAAATTTTGCTGTTGATTTCTATAAAGAAAAGGAGCTATTGATAGGGGTTAGGACAATGTCAGTGTTCCCAGTCACACCCCTAAACACTTACTGTTAATATTAAGGTATAGGAAGTATATCATTTGGGGTCCCAGCAGGAAATAAGTAGAACACTTAAATTAGCATAACGTATTAAGTGTTATACATGTTATAAAAAGCTAAGTACAAAACTGAAGGCAGAGTTAAGGGAGTCGTAAGGTATGGGATGAATTCAGAAATGGCAGCAGCCGAATAGTTATCACTCCTGGACCCCAAGGGACAAGGTGAGGGAAAGTTACGGAGCCTGGAAGGAGAATCATGCATAGCAGGTGCTAACGCTTTGAGAGGCGCAGTGAGTAGATCACAGCCAGTCCAACGCAAACTCTCCCTCTCCTCCCTCCTCTGTGTCTCCTGCTAGACTCCCCTTTGACTCAGCACATCTTTAAGCCCAAGACACAGAGCCACATGGGGCACACTTGGGCCTGAGAGCAGAGTGTAGGAAGCAGGAGAGGGAATCTGGAGGAACTAGGATAAGTTATCTGACACCCCTGGAGTCCCAAAGCATGACCGACCTCCTTCCTACCCCTGTGTGACTTCTTACCTCTCCGTGACTCTTTTTCCCCAAGTTTAGGAATAAACGTGGCCACCTCTCAAGGCTTCATCCTCAAAGGGCATCCTGCAGACCTCTTGCTCCATAGGTTAAATAATGCTCACCACTTTGCACAATCTCTAGGAATGTAGCCTGACCTCCACCTAATCCAACTGTCTGCTGGACAACCTGACCCAGATGGCCACTGGTACTCTGAAATCCATAGATTCCCAAATCCAGCATAATCTTCCACACCCTCAGCCCCAAACTGGCTCCTCTTCCTCCCAACTCATACTACGTCACTTGGAAATACCATCCTTGCCCAGTGACTCCGTCTTGCAGGCTCAGTCATGCTTCTCTGTGCCTGGCCTTTCCTCAGCTTTCCCTTTCCCCATCGGTTGGTTGCAAAGTCATCCACCTTCTCCTTCAAGTGTGTTTTTCTACTGTGTGTCCCATCTCATGACCAGGTTGTAGTTAGGGGTCTTCAAAAGCATTTTACCTGGCCTACTGTAATAAATTCTTAACTGTTACCCTAACTCCGGTCCACTCTGTACCCAATCTAATGTACAGATAGTTGAATTTGTTGCACCAAGTTGCCACACTAATATGGCCATCATCTTTGTCTCTGTTCTCCTTGACATTTGAGAGGAGGGAACAGTCTGTAAGATAAATACTCCTAAAGCAGTGCTTGTAGCAGGGCATGAAGCATACGTGACAGTCTGAGGCCCAGAGAACCTGCTTGTCCACATAACCCACCTGTCACAACCAGGGCTCTAAGAAGCCTTTGATGACTCCCCTTCACTTTCTGTTCAGTAGAACATAACACTTTGCAGCTTTCCATTCCAGGCTGTTTCTACCATGTGTTCCTAACTCATCTGTTCAGGCTTTTATCCTGAAACTAGCCCATGTACAGCCTATTCTCAACAGCTTGTTCTGGGATACAGCTCATAATCCTCCCCATTCGTGTCTTTGCATGTACTTTCTTTTACTTAAATTGGCCTTCGCTCTGTTGATTCCCCAAGATCTGCTTGTTCAACATCTGTGTACCTTTCAGAGAATAGGCCATAGTCCTCTTCCTTTAGACTCTCCTTTACAAAGTCCCTTACAAAGACTTCCTGGATTTCCCTAACCAAATAGGGTCTTTCTCTCCTTTAAATCTCTTTAAAAAAAAAACTGTCAGTACTTTGATTTTACCCTGGTCTTTCAAGTATTTGTCACTTTGCTCATGGCCGTTTGTAGACTGTCTTTGGCCTTTATTATACTATAAGCTTCTTACATGCATGGCCTATACCTCCTTCAACTGTTTCCTATTCTATCAGTATTAATGTAGTGCATTTCACAGAAATATTCCTCATTATTACTTTTAAATATTGATTTATTTGTAAAAAAATACTTATTTTGCCACATCGGGTCTTAGTTGTGGCACTCGGGGATCTTCGCTGAGGCACACGGGCTTTCCATGAGCTGAGCTTTGAAGCTCACGGGCTGAGTAGTTGCAGTGGGTGGGCTTTGTTTCTCTGAAGCAGATGGGATCTTAGTTCCTCAACCAGAGATCAAACTCGCATCTTCTACATTGGAAGGTGAATTCTTAACCACTAGACCACCAGGGAAGTCCCTGAATTTTGACTTACAATACTTTTCTCCCTCTAGAAAGAATTATCCCAGTACTTTTACTTTTATAACTATATATCTCTTATGTGTAATTCCTTTGGCAGGAAGGGGTTAAGTTTCATTATTATTGTTAGTTTCTTGTCTGCTAAGATGATGGTATTTATCAGAGCATATTTCATTCCTTTGAATCCTTACCACTCTCCTTGGTAACTTGGTGGGAGATAAAGACCAACGGGGCTTCCCAGGTGGCTCAGTGATAAAGAATCTGCCTGTTGATGCAGGAGATGTGGGTTCAATCCCTGGGTCAGGAATATCCCTTAGAGAAGGAAATGGCAACCCACTCCAGTATTCTTGCCTGGAAAATCCCATGAAAGAGAGGCCTGGTGGGCTACAGTCCATGGGATCACAAAGGAGTCAAATATGACTTAGAGACTAAACAACAACAACAACAAAAATCAACTGATCTAGTCTATTTTGTAAATGAATATTGCAGTTAAGTTGTATATGTGACATATGTTGAAGAAATGAATGAATGATTGACAGCATGCATGCATAATATGACTGCTGCTAGGCATACCTTCTGTCTCACTGGATGTCTCATTCTGTTCAAATTCTGACTCTGCTACTACTGAGCTAAGAGACCTCGGAAAAGTCACTTAATTTTTCTGAACCTTAGAGAGTATGGACCACATTTTCAAATTTTTCTTTTAAGTTGAGGAACTCTTTTATAAAGCGAAATCTTACTCAGACATGCACTATGTAAAACTGATGAAATAAGAGAAGTATATTTGGCTGAAAGTGGGGGAAGCAGCTTTGGGGACTAAGATGTAAAACCTGATAGACAAATGTGACCTTGAAAGTCCATACCACAGTGAACTCCCTAATTAACCACTTTGTCAAAGAATACAGTCAGGGTAGAAGATGCAAACCAGTACTGACTGGTAGGGGTTTCTGAAATTCTAATTGAGAACGTTAAAAATGTGAAACTGCATACCCATTAGGATGGCTGTCATAAAAACAACAACAGCAACCCAGAAAATTACAAATGTTGGCATGGGTGTGGAGAAATTGGAGTCTTTGTGCATCGCTTATGGGAATATAAAATGGTGCAGCTGCTGTGGAAAATAGTATGGTGGTTCCTCAAAAAACTAAACATAGAATTACTTTATAATCCAGCAATTCCACTTCTAAATACATATCCAAAAGAATTGGAAGTAGGGCCTTGAAAAGATATTTGTACGCCCATCTTCATAGTAGCAAAAGGTTCTGTGTAGCCAAAAGATGGAAGCAAGCTGAGTATCCATTGATGGATGAGTGGACTAACAAAATGTGGTCTATACATGCAGTGGAATATTAGTTAGCCTTAAAAAGGAATGGAATTCTGACACATGCTACAATATGGATGAACCATGAACTAAGCTAGATGGAAAAGGACAAAAATATTGTATGATTCCATACCCTATATATTTGTTTGAGGTGCCTAAAGTGACCAACCTAGATAGCATTTTGAAAAGCAGAGACATTACTTTGCCAACAAAGGTCTGTCTAGTCAAGGCTATGGTTTTTCCAGCGGTCATGTATGAATGTGAGAGTTGGACTGTGAAGAAGACTGAGCACCGAAGAATTGATGCTTTCGAACTGTGGTGTTGGAGAAGACTCTTGAGAGTCCCTTGGACTGCAAGGAGATCCAGCCAGTCCATTCTGAAGGAGATCAGCCCTGGGATTTCTTTGGAAGGAATGATGCTAAAGCTGAAGCTCCAGTACTTTGGCCACCTCGTGCGAAGAGTTGACTCTTTGGAAAAGACTCTGATGCTGGGAGGGATTGGGGGCAGGAGGAGAAGGGGACAACAGAGGATGAGATGGCTGGATGGCATCACTAACTCGATGGATGTGAGTCTGAGTGAACTCCGGGAGTTGGTGATGGACAGGAGGCCTGGTGTGCTGCAATTCATGGGGTCGGACACAACTGAGCGACTGAACCGAACTGAACTGAACTGAAAGTAGTCAAGTTCATAGAGACAGAAAGTAAGTAGTAGTTAGCAAGGACTGGGAAGTGAGCATGTTAGTACTTATAGTATTTGAGTTTCAGATGATAAAGTTCTGGAGACGGAGAGTGGAGTGGTGATAGTTGCACAGCAGTGAGATTGTACTTAAGTGCCACTAAATTATACACTTAAATTGGTTGAAACAAATTTTATGTATATTTTAGCACAGTAAAAAAAATATCCCCTAAAATGAGAGACAGAAACAGAATATATCAGTGTTGGAATTACGGCAGTATAGAGAAAATCTACACATTGCACATGGTACCCAAAATGAATTTCAAAATATCTAATGACAAAGTTGTTCTCCATTTTAGCATATGGAATTTCTTGAATGCTGACCTCAGGCTAAAGTCCATACTTACTGGAGAAAGACTTTTCTTATTGCTTTTGTTCTGTCGCGAAGTTGTGTCTGACTCTTTGTGACCCCATGGATTACAGCATGCCAGTCTCCTCTGTCCTTCACTATTTCCCAGAATTTGTTCAGATTCATGTCCACTGAGTCAGTGATGTTATTCAACCATCTCATCCTCTGTCGTCCCCTTCTCCTCTTGCCCTCAATCTTTCCTAGCATCAGGGTCTTTTCCAACAAGTCGGCTCTTTGCATCAGGTGGTCAAAGTATTGCAGTTTCAGCCTCAGCATCAGTCCTTCTAATGAATATTCACTTCAGGAGTGACTGGTTTGATCTCCCTGCTGTCCAAGGGACTCCCAAAGATCTGTATAGCATTAAATCAGAGGTCATTCCAGTGACTTATAGGACAAGATAGGTTGTTCCTTATTCATGACAGTGGTCTCTGAATTCTAAGACTCCAGGTCTTAATTTCTATCAGAAGTCAGGAGAGACCCTCTGCAACAAAGCTAAGGACTGTGACCACATGCTACCTCCCAGTCAAGCTTGTTGAGGGAAGAATCTACGAGTCCAGAGTCAGCCCTGATAGCCCTGTGTGTCAAACCTTAGAAGAAAACTCAGTCACAGTAGCTCTGGCTGGGGCAGCGTTCAGCCATTGTTGGCCATAAAGTCCAGGAGTAGTGTGAGGTCACTGCTTGGAGCCAGGGCTGGCGCCTCCCAGGGACAGCATAGACTGGGTCCATAGGTTACAGCTTGTCCTTTGTACCGAAGTTATTTCTGAAAAAATCTTGCTGCTAGATAATTAACAGGCAATCTTGTCATCTGCTGTATATTAATTTGGCTGTCCTAACACAAAACAATATTATTATATAAATTTAGACAGTTCAAGACCAATATGGCAGCTTTAAAATAGTCAGACACAAGCTTTGGCGATCTTATTTTCTCTATTATCTTAGAGTGTGGTCCTTATCAGGATCCAAGATGGCTAATCATATTTAGCAGCAAAATGAAGAAAAGGGGTTGGGAGACATGCTTTTTTAGTTACAACCCTCAAAATTACATACATTCCTCCTGCTCCCATCCCAAGACCAGGGAACACTCAGAGGCAAGGTAAGCTAGGAGATGGGATCAATTCTGAGTGTCCATGTGTTCAACTAAAATTCCAGGGTTCACTTACTGAAGGGAAGAAGTTGGAACTTCCAGACCTGAGCATTCTCTCTACTTAAAATCCTGGTGATCACTCGCATCCCACCATCCAAGTAGATGACCTGCATCTGGAGTATTGGGTCCTATCAGCAGTCTTTGTCCTGGACTAATCTTCTGGTTGTAAGTTTACCTTACACTTAATTCCTCGGGGGCTCCTTCTTAAGAGTCACAGAGTGGTTATGCTCTGAGGTTCTCAGTGACCACCTGACCCTGTAGATCCGTCTTCATTCCTGAGTTTGATAGAACATCCTATGGCTCATTTCATTGCCACCCAGGCTTCCCTAGAGATCAGTAGAATTAAGTACAGTTTTCACACTCTTCTATGTCACAATGAGGATGTATATTCCCTATACACCAATAAGAAAATCATTGTCCCCATTTTACCAGCAGGTAATGGAGGCTCAGAGATGTCAAGTAGCTTTCCTCAGGTAACCCAGTGAACAGAAGTGGGATAGCACACTTTCTTGCAGGGAAATTATGTCACTGGAGAGTTTTGTACAGAGTTGTGTTGGGATGTGACTTCTGTTTTAAAAGCAACACTCACCTCCTATGTCCAGGAGAGTGAAGTGCAGCAAGGGTGGAAGCATGGATGGCGGTGACGAGGCCACCGCGACAACGGAGGAAGAACTTGATGTTGGTGTGGACCTGCGGGAGGCCAAGAGAGAGGGTCAGGGTTTGGATGTAGTTGGAAAATAAACTCGATGTGTTGATCGGTGTGAGATGTAAGGGGGAAATATGTGAATTTCATGGTAGAATTTTTAGAATACTGATTTATTTGGCTGTGCCAGGTCTTCACTGTGGCACATGGGATCTTTTAGAGCATGTTAACTCTTAGTTACGGCATGTGGGATCTAGTTTCCAGAGCAGTGAGTGATCCCAGGCCCCCCTGCATTGGGAGCTCAGAGTCTTCGCCACTGGACCACCAGGGAAGTCTCTACAGTTGAATTTTTGTGTTTCACTGGCGATATCTCATAGCTTTCAGAAACACTACGACTGGAGTGCAGTGAAAGGATGATCAGACGGAGGTTTGAGAAACATTCACAGTAATGTTTCTCAAGTAAGATGACTTTAAGGAGTCTCCAAAAAGTGTGTCTGTTTGTGTGTGTGTGTGATGCAAGTGTGCAGCTAGAGAACATGAAGGAGAACTACTGGACCTTCAGCAGCGTGAAGACTTACGGGGTAGGAAGAGGAACCAAGAAGGATACAGGGAAAATGGGATAGTTCGTCATCAGTTCCAGATGACTAGACTTCATACTTTGTGACTCAGTCTCTGAAAGAGAATGAATCAACATAGTACTACTCTTGCTATTTCGGGAAGTTTTCTATTAATGGTGCTAATACTCAATTCTCTTTTTGATTAAAGCATTTGATCATTTGAATCATCACTTTAAACATCTGACAGTTGACAGAACTTCAGTTTAGGAAATTGGAAGGGTGGTTGGTTGACTTTTATCTTTTTGTTTCAGGCTGCTTAATTTGTACTTATGCAAAATGTGTTACATCCACCTGTGATGTGCTGTTCTGTTCTTCCCACAGGCACTAACCTCATTCTTGTTTGGATTCAGGTGTGTTTTTTTTTTTTTTTTGGTATGTATGTGTATATAAAACACTAAGATTAATGCTCACTTTTAGATTTAGAAATAATGGAGGTAAAACTGGCTTTCAGTGGCTTTTACTTTACATGCTCAAAAGACTGAATTATAGTGTAAATGAGTATTACACAGGAAAGGCCCTTGCTTGCAGACAACAAATCCAAGATTAACTGCAGAGTGAGAGGTCTCCTCTTTTACAGAAAGAATCATTTAACTACTCCGGATGTTCTCAGTCTGCATTGATAGGCTGTAGGCTTGCAGACCCCACGGGAGTGTAGTGTGTTCCACAGACACCCTCCAAGTTGACTGTGATCTGGATTTGATTTTTCCTCCTGGTCCTAGGTCAGTAATAACCTCTTCTTGGTTGCATCTCATCACCTCTGATCACCACTGTGCAAACTCACAGTGAGAATTTGATCAGACCTCCCCTGCATCTCTTCGCCCTGTAAAGTGTCTGCTTACACTGTTTTACAGCCCACACAAATTTTCTTTGACCTGAGAATGCTTTCCACTCCTACTCTTAACCTTCTCCTACTGCTTCGTCTGAACACATCTAGTGATTGAAAGTGTGCTTCCATTATGACTCTTGTCATCAAGAAATACCTTCTACTGCATCATGGGTTCCAGACTGAGGATTTTTAAATTTAGGAGGTGCAGGTTTCCAGAACTGTATTTGTACGTTCTCTTACCAGTTCTGATTAACGTGAAATGAAGAACCTGAGTGAACTTGTAGTAGCTGTAGCCAGCATCGAGAGCTGACCGTATGTCAAGCACTTTATATATTTTAACTTGTGTAATCCTTACAATGGAATTCTGTGAGGCGGGCATTACCGCTATGTTCATTTTACGGATGAGGCAGCTGAGTCTGAGACCGCTTAGCTCACATGGTCAAGATCGTACAGGCAGAAACTGGGTTCGAACTCAAGCTGTGTGGCTCCACAGCCTACTCAGAGTACCTACACTCCTGTCTGTGTACTTCTTCACAGTGAACACTCCATTCTTGCAGGATATCTCACACCCCTAGCTTCTGGCCCCGGACGGCAGTAGCTCACTGTCTGACACATCCTCTGATACCATCACTGAGAAATCAGAAGTACCCTCGTTCAGCTCCAAATGCTTCCCAATTCAACATCTCCAGTTGAGAATGACCAGGGGAAAAACGTATATGAGAATACATACGTACAGACTCTCTCCATCTATCATCTCTCTATCTCACAGCTTGTCTAAAAGTTTCATACGTTTTTACAAATTTATAACTTTAAAAACACACAGCAGCACAACTGATAGGGAAAGAAAAAGATCAGGTGATGAATATGAGGTAATATTGTAGGTGTGTTTGTAATGCTCCTCTTCAGTATTTGTGAATAAACAATTTTGAGCCTAAAATATCTTGGATTGTTTGATAGTCATTATTAAGTAAGATAAACTCTGCTGTTTACCCATCTACCAATTTATTTTTTTCTTTTTACAGTGCAAAGGTAAATGACTTCAGCCTGGGCCAAATCTCAGAGTCTTGCATCTGAAAGTCACGATTTTTTCCATGTTTATTTTTGGCTGTCAAATTCAGACCATCAGGCTTGTTGCCCTTTTACCAGCACCAAACCCTTCCTCGGGGAAACCATAACAAGTACAAATATTTAGTAGAATAAAAAGAAGCTTGGGGCTTTCGTGTTTGCTATGCTAGGTCCACTTCACTAGACTTTGTTCAATTGGAGCTATCTCCAAGGTCATCACACAATTTGATCACCTTAACAAGGTTGCAATGTGAACTCTGAACTGTAATGGGAAAGCCAGTATAGTATTGTGTAATTGTTATTTATTTATGTATTTTTTAACTTTTTATTTTGTATTGGGGGTATAGCCAATTAACAGCACTGAGATAGTTTCAGGTGGACAGTGAATGGACTCAGCCATACACATACATGTATTCATTCTCCCCCAAACTCCCCTCCTCCTATCCAGGCTGCCACATAACATTGAGCAGAGTTCCTTGTGCTATAAACACAGTAGGTCCTTGTTTGTTATCCATTTTAAAATATAGCAGTGTGTGCATGTCCTTCCCTAACTCCCTAACTATCCCTTCCCTCCATCTCCCAGCCCGGCTACCCCCCACCCCCCCCCAACCATAAGTTCCTTATCTGAAGTCTGTGTGAACTCCATTTTTAAATGACTGCCTTCACAAGAATGTTAGGACGATGCTCTGAGCTATGTAGGAGGAGGGATATATTCACTTAAGGAGGAAAAGGGGTCAATGATGAGATGTATTCTGAAACAGATATATCTGGAATTCCCCACCCCCACCCCAGTTTGGTTCACTTATTAAAATAGCCTACTTGCCTTAAACAAAATATTGTATAATCTTATTCAACGTCTCAGGTGCTATCAACACCAGGTAACAATGTTAGGTTTTGTTCTTACCCACTATTGCCTATTACATATCTGTTTTACAACATGCTGCCAGAGCTTGAACAACACAGTAGATGAGATACCTTGATATCCCTGAGGACCTAAAATTTAGGCCTTTTATTATTAGAACTATTCAATGATGATATAGAGATTTAAAATAAGAATTTCCCTTTGACAGCTGTGAAGTGACAGACAAACCTACATACTCTGGTAAAGCGAAGTGTTGAAATACATATCATAATTCAGACAAAATGAAAGCAACTCACAAAAGATGTTCTAGTAGTTTCTTGAAATCTGATTCATTGAAATTGCCTTAAAATATTCTTATAAGGCAGAACATATTTTAAAAAGTTTATCCATAGTGTGAGCATGCATTTTTATTATTTTTAAGAAATTGACATGCCAAACATTTTTACTTAACCTTTGCCCTTTTCTTGAGTAAGGGTTAGAGATGGTTAAGAGGAATAGGGCATTGCTAGCACTTGCCAGGCCCCTTTTTGTGACGGAAGATTACAGTCTTCTGCAACTGGAATTTCTGGTGGCCTCCTGCCAGGGCAGTTTGCTCAGCCCAATCTGTGGGAAAGAAAAAACTATTGGATCTGAGTAGCTAATAGGTTTCAGAATTCTTCATGAAAGTGAAAATGATACTCTTTAAAGTATAAAAGGATCTTCTTGGATGCATTAGCGAGAAAAATGAAGTGCACTTTACTTAAATTTTTTAATGTCTGCAAAAAGATCCAGTGGCTTAAAGGGAGACTTGCGTTTTATTTTAGTTCTTTACAAAAGACATTGAAAATATCTTTTCAACATTGCTGTTGTTATGCCTAAACAAATTCTCTTTCACCACTGAGACTGACTTCAAGTGGTGACAGTGTTGCCAATGAAATAATACTGTTGACACAGGTACTATAGGTAAGCGCAGGATATATGCTGAATTGAAGTTGGGAAGAGGTGGAATCAGATTAAAGAAATAATTTAAAGAAGCACAAAGACCTCCTATAAAACAGGCCCAACTATAGATGATGGGGTAAATCTAAGCAAAGGGAAAAATAGCAAGAAAAATTTCAAAAGGAAAAAGCATGTACATGCTTCCTTTTGGAATATGGCAATTAAAAAAAAGCAATTTGAAGATATACATACATATATAAAATTAATTGGATAACTGAATCAAGTATTTTGGTAATTATAGAGAAAAAAAATCTTGGAAGCCAGGGCAAGTGTGGGCTCAAACTTTATAAATTGGTTAAATTCACCATCTAATTACTCATTTCTTCGTATTACTTTGCTTGTATTGTCTTGGGTTGTATTTTGAAAAGCAAACTAGAACCAAAATTACATTTCACAGATCTGAAAATTAAAACCACAATACATCTATAAACATCAAAGGTTCCAAAGTGAAAGTGAAAGTTGCTCAGTCTTGCCTGACCCTGTGAATTTTCCAGGCCAGAGTACTGGAGTGGGAGAAGCCTTTCTCTTCTTCAGGTGATCTCCAAACCCAGGGACTGAACCCAGGTTTCCCACGCTGCAGGCGGATTCTTTACCAGCTGAGCCACAAGGGAAGCCCAAGAATACTGGAGTGGGTAGCCTATCTCTTCTCCAGTGGGTCTTCCTGACCCAGGGATTGAACCTGGGTCTCCTGCATTGCAGGCAGATTCTTTACCAACTGAACTATGAAGGAAGCCCACAAGTCACAAAATTGGTACGAAGAAACTGAGAGGCGAAGTCACATTCATGAGACAGTCTCGTGTTTAGGGTATGGGCTAGAGGAGTCAATGTAGGCTGCAGAGTCTGCTCAGTGTTTGAAGCCCACCTCTCAGTCCCTGTTCAGGATGCTCTGATACCTCCAGGTGATCCCCTTACTGGGGAAATAACTACTCAGGGTTGTTGTAAAGATTGAGAGATAAAAGTATTTGTAAAACATGAAGCATAATGATTCCTAGATAAGACTTTTAAATGGCTACATCCCCTTCTTTTTCTCTCACACACACATACCCCTTTCATGCTTAATTCTTGTTTTGTTTTTGACCTTACCATGCCCCCTGCAGTGGAAGAACTGAATCTTAACCACTGGACCACCAAGGAAGTCCCTGTATTTAACTCATTTCAGAGAAAATATTTAGACAAAGGTTTTATGTGAAGTTTGTTTTTTTGCCTACTATTTCAAAGCAACTTATATCATCAAAGTTCAATATAATGCAATATTGGATTGTACTTCAGCTTTTATCATGGGATTGACTGGTACATGGAAACCATATGTATGAGGCAGATGTTGGCTCTAGGTGTTTTTATATCTTTGAAATTCTGCTAATATTTTTAGTTTTTTTAAATGTGAAAATGGTTAATTTTCTTATGAAGTACGTATTTCTGTTTTTTCTTCTTGCTTCACAAAAATCAAATACCTTATATAAAACTTCTGGTATTGCCATTCTACTGGCAATGCCTATAGCAAACTAGAAATTCTTGCAACTGAAACCAGAAACCCAATGATCTCTACAGAGACATTAAAATGATGATCTCTATTTAGCAATGTATGAATAATACAAATAAATGTGGTAAAATTTTAATGGTCCAACAGATGTTATTCTCTCAACATATCACCAATTTGAACATGCTTTACTTATGATAAAATACCTTTTTTTTTTTTGGCCATACCAGACAGCATGCTGGATCTTAGTTAAATGACCAGGGATCAAACTGATGCCCTCTGCATTGGGAGCCCGGAGTCTTAACCACTAGATCACCAAGGCAGTCCCAAAATACATTTTTAGCGATAAAGTACAATAAACAGATACTTCCCGACTCATGAAACATAAGAGAGAATAAGGTCATTTGTATGTAAAACTTTTGAGACTACAGTGCATATTCACAAACTATTGACTAGTGTTCAGAATGATAATCTGGTTAATCAAATGAGTTTTTAAAAGTTGCCATATCAATATTTCAGTGCCAAATGGAGGTTCAGTATAAATGAGTTTTACTACTGAAAATTATGTTATTACCACATTGGATTCTATACATGTATGAAAACATTTCTACATTTCTTCCTAGTTACTGAGGAAGAAATTTGGCAATGTCACCACTCATTTCATTTTTTTCTAACAAGAGCTGCCGGGTTTTCAGTATCTACTGTGAACTAAGGACATGATGCAGATGCCACACACATGCTCTCCCTGACCCTGGCAGCGGTCCTACAGAGGCTGTGGGGTGCCCTCCCAGCTCTCAGTACAGCCACAGAGCAGGTGACAGTGGCCGTGTAACACAGTTGGCCAGTCAGCTCTGAGAGGAAATTATTAGGGTGGTTCCAGAAAATCTCTTTTCTAAGGGAAAGCCAGTTCAGCTGACATGCTTTCTTTTCTTCTTCCCATCACTTCTGCCAAAGCAAACCTACAATGCATGAGGTGAAATAGCTCATTACCAGCTGACAAGCACACATTAAGGTTGGCCGAACAAAAACCCGAGAAAGCCTTATGTTCTTGATGACATTATAAAACTTAAGAGTGGACAAATGAGGCCTGCCTGGACAGCCTACCCCTGACACGGGTGATAAAAATAACCCTTGTTTTCCAGGTTTCTTATTCACGGATGAATGCAACTCTCAGCTGATTCACCTGCAAAGAAAATGTTGACCTTTCAGTCAGTGTTTGAGAGGAGGCAACCCAGCTGATAGAAAATAGGACAATAAGTTGATACATAGGTATCAGAATTTTTAATGATTTGATTTAAAAGTGCTTTGAGAATCCTGGATTTTAAATACAATGTATTTATGGGAGGGTCCAATTGTTTGGGGTTATTGAAACATGTCCCTTAATCTTATTACAATATATTTTTACTTGGGCTGCTGCTGCTGCTGCTAAATCGATTCAGTCGTGTCCGTGTCCGACTCTGTGCGACCCCATAGACGGCAGCCCATGAGGCTCCCCCGTCCCTGGGATTCTCCAGGCAAGAACACTGGAGTGGGTTGCCATTTCCTTCTCCAATGCATGAAAGTGAAAAGTGAAAGTGAAGTCGCTCAGTCCTAGGTATCTTTAACCCTGGACCTCAGTTTACTTATCTTTGATACAAAAGAATCACACTAGATTATCTCTAGGATTCCCTGCACTGAGAACTTTTAGAATGCTCTACATGTTGCCCTATAGTGAAACAACAACACAGCCCCCAAATGCATAATTCCTGGCAATCTTATGAATACTAGTGAGCCATAAGTTTGTTTGCAACATAGAATTTAATACATAGGAATCACATTATACCTGAGACTTGTAGGAATAGTCCAAACAGACATGTAGTAGTAGTATGTTCTGTATTGAGATTTAACAGAAAAGTTCTGACTAGAATCACTTAGAGAACGTGGACTCAACCTTTAATTTTACTTTTCTAGACAGATCGAGCTTCCTCATGTGAAGAGTTGACTCATAGGAGAAGACTCTGATGCTGGGAGGGATTAGGGGCGGGAGAAGGGGACAATAGAGGATGAGACGGCTGGATGGCATCACGGACTCGATGGACGTGAGTCTGAGTGAACTCCGGGAGTTGGTGATGGAGAGGGAGGCCTGGCGTGCTGTGATTCATAGGGTCACAAAGAGTCGGACACGACTGAGCGACTGAACTGAACTGAACTGTGTTTTTTTAGAAAAAAGCAAACAAAAGTGCTATACAGGTACAGTGCAGAGCATAGTAAAAGCCCTCTTAGCCAACACTGGTGATTGGTGGATTGAAAAAGTAAATTAAAGCAAAGAGATTTTTAAATGTTGCTGCATACCTTAACGTTAAAATAACTTGAACTGCAAATGTACAGTTGACCATCACACAGGGTTTGAACTGTGCAGGTCCACTTATATGCTAGTGTTTTCAACAGTAAGTACTACTGTACTATTTGATTGTTGGTTGATTGAATTTGTGGATTTGATGTGGACAGTGGATACCCAGGAGCTGCATAAACAGAGGACCAATTATAAATTATACTCAAATTTTCCACTGTGTGGTGGGACCACTAACGCTCTGTTGTGCAAGAGTTGACTGTATTTCATTTGTCAATCTTTTGAAATGCAAAATAATTGTGGATTTTTACTTTTTCCAGGTTTTTATAGTTGTCTTACTTACACTTAATTTGACAGCAGTTCATTTAGTGATTTTGTTTCACATTGCATGGGTTTATATAATAATTAGCATAATTACAATAACAAGTTCAGTGGGTATAAAGAGGCTTGGGCAGAAAGGCATCTGACTACACAAGCATGGAACTTGTAGTGGGTGAAGTTCACAATGATAGTAAAGGAAATTCTACAAGTTTGGGGCATATTCTGTGTTGTGGAGGGACTCCCAAGTGGCTCAGGCATGGACAGAGGAATCCATGGGAGACTTAAGAGATGTGGGTTCCATCTTTGGATCAGGAAGATCCCCTGGAGTAGGAAATGGCAACTCACTTCAGTATTCTTGCCCAGAAAATCCCATGGACAGAAGGCCTGGCGGGCTATAGTCCATGGGGTAGCACAGGGCTGGACACAATTGAGCACATGGGCATTTATGTGTATATACATATGTGTGTGTATGTATATATGTATATATATTTTGTGCCGTGGGCATATTTTAATGAAGGAATGAGGAGCACCAGTTAATCTGGCAAATTAAATAGATGTCATGAGAGCTCCTATGTGCCCATCATCTGTGACAGATATTGCTTAATAAGACGTAAAGCTATCTTGCTCACTGGTTTAGAGCACCAGTCTTTGGAGACTAGCGAATTGAACATTAAAGTGTTGCAGATATCTCAGAAGCTCTCACCCCATTATCCTTCCAGTTATGTTCTGATGAGCAGCAGATTCCTTCCTTATACTATATTTTGTTGATTGGCTCCCTTATGTTTTCCTCTGTGTCCAAGTCTCTGACTTGTTTTTGATCCAGGTATCTCAGTTCCCGGGCTTCACAGGTGGCTCACTGGTAAAGAAAACACTTGCAGTGTAGGAGATGTGGGTGGCATCCCTGGGTTGGGAAGATCCCCTGGAGAAGGAAATAGCAACCTACTTCAGTTTTCTTGCCTGGAGAATCCCAGGGACAGAGGAGCCTGGTGGGCTGCTGTCTATGGGGTTGCACAGAGTCGGACATGACTGAAGTGACTTAGCAGCAGCAGCAGCCAGTATTCTTGCCTGGGAAATCCCATGGACAGAGGAGTCTGGCGGGCTACAGTCTATGGGGTCACAAAGAGTCAGACATGACTTAGATAAACAAAAATCCCAGTTCCTACAGTTTGCACAGGGATTGGAAGCTGGTCCCTAAGCCCCAACTCTCATAGATGGGTCAATGACAACTGTCAGGCTTGCCCTGGATAATGCCTCCGGAATCAGATCCAGGTTCTGAGTCTATTGTTTTGTGACCGTGGATTATCTTAATTAATATTACTTGGTCTTTGTTTCCTTTTCTGAAAAAGAAAGAACACTCATCTTGCAGGCATGGGAAGTGCTAGCAGAGGGCCTACACAAGTAGGTGATGAAATGCTTGTTTTCTTCTGCATTCCTTTGATTTCATATTCCTGACTCAGAGCTCTGACTACCTACAGGAATACATGTTGAATGTCCTAGAGGCTGACCACCTGCCCTCTAGAATCCTTGCCCATGAAGAGCTCAGAAGATCTGCTTGCTTGTCCATATTATCCAATGAAAGGGCTTCCTTGGTAGCTCATTGGTAAAGAATCTGCCTGCAATGCAGGAGACCCAGGTTCGATCCCTGGGTCAAAAGATCTCCTGGAGGAGAGCATGGCAACCTTCTCCAGGATTCTTGCCTGGAGAATCCCATGGACAGAGGAGCCTGGCAGGCTGCAGTCCATGGGGTTGCACAGAATGGGACATGACTGAAGCGACTAAGTGGCAGCCGCCGCCAATGAAGGGATTTTCCCTGGAGTGTTTACTTGGCCGTCAGTATCACTGGTTGGCTTGGGCAACCATCCATTTCCCATGGCTCCCTTAGCATTTATTCTTTCCACTTTTGAATTTCTCTATAATTGATTTTATCATTCAACACAGATAAAACATTTGCCATATACTGGCACACTGTTGTTCAGTTGCTAAGTCCTGAACCACTTTTGTGACCCCACGAACTGCAGCACGCCAGGCTTCCTTGTCCTTCACTATTGCCCAGGGCTGAAGGCTGAACTGGCATATTAGGGTTCTGCAGAGGAATAACCAATGGAAACAGAATACAAAATACATACACACACACACACATACACAGAAAGACAGAGAGAGAGACAGAGAATGAGATTGATTGATTTTAAAGAATTGGCTCAGAGGGTCATGGAGCCTGAGAAGTCCCGACATCCACAGTCAGCAAAGTGCAGTCCTAGGAGAGCCGATGGTGCAGTTCCAGTCCAAAAACTGGCAGGCTTGAGACCCAAAAAGAGCATGTTTCGGCTTGAGCCTGAAGACTGAAAAGTCTGAAGTCTAGCTCAAGGCAGTCTGGCGAAGGTCCTTCCTCCTCAGGGGAGAGTGTCCCTTTTGGTTCCATTCAGGTCTTTGATTGGATGAGGTCCACCCACTCAGGGGAGGGCAATCGACTTAACTCAGGCTACCCATTCAAATATTCTCATCCCGAAACACCCTCACATACACTGGGAATATTTGACCAAATGTCTGGGCAGCCTGTTGTCAGTTAACATCACACTGAGCACTGGGCTGGGCATGGTTCACAGTCTTGTCATTATTTCTGGTCTCAGAGAAATCAGTGCAGCTTCTTTCACGTCCTGTTATTCCCACCTGTGCTCCCGAGCCTGTCCTTTCCTGTTGCTCACACCTACCCCACCCTGAGACCTCTCTCACACTTTCAGTTTACCCCTGCTTTTTCTCTACCTAAAAACATGTTCAGGTTTTTCCTTCACTTTAAAATAAAGGATCTCTTCGGTCCTTTGAGCTTAACATCCCATCCTCTTTTTTTAGTTCAGAAAGAGAAGTTTATATTGTCTGCCTTCAGTCATTCACTAAAATCCCTGGTGATCTAATTCGTCTTATTTCTTCCGTCTTTATATTCCTTACAAAAGTCAACAGTGGCTTCCTCAAATCTAACAGCTTTTGTTCAGTCTTCACTTTAATATGTCATTAACTTTTGTAAAAAGAAATTCTCTTTGCTTTAGCTTTGGGTGTCTGCCTTGTTCTCTGCTGATTTGAGGGGTTTCTCTTTCCTGTCCTGTCCAACTAGGTAATGTCCTTCATTGCATTTTGTATCTGTTTTGGCATTTATCAAATTCTACTCCATGTTTTAGTTATTTCTATTGCACAGGTTTAAAAGGCAAGCACCTAGCCCCACTACTTATTCCTCTTCCCTGCTTGATCTTTCTCCAGAGTACTTATCAGCATCTCACAAGGTACAGAGTTTACATATTTATTGTCTCTCATCCTTTTCCCCATGGCAGGAAGGAATTTGGAACTGTTTTTTCACTAACATATCTCCAACATCCAGAGCAGCAACTAGTGTTCAAATAATAGCTGTTGAATTATTACAAAGATTAGGGCTGTTCAGTGCATAATTATCTATAAAACTAAAACATCTGGAAATAAAATATCTAGTAATAAGAAAATAAATCATGATACATCCATGAGATGGAATACTGTGCATTTACTGAAAGTCATATTTTAAAACATTAGTGGAAAATGTCCACATTATATTAGGTGGAGAAAAAGCAGGCTAGAAAAATACATGTAAAGAATCCTACTTTTATTTAAAATATAAAGAAGAAGATATATACTAAAATGTTATCAGTGGCTATATCTGTGTAGCGAAATTAAAAGTGACTTTTGGTTTTCTCTGTTATTTTTGCATTTTGTAAATTTTTGACAAATTCCTTTCAACAACCACAAAAAAAATTAAAGATAGAAAACCATAAAGCTTTGAAAAAAACGCTTCCTCTTCTGTAGTCTGAATGAATGTCTCACTTCAACTAAAGATACTATTTGCACTTTTGGCACTGATTATATTCTGCTTAGTATTATCTGTCTTTATTTCTGCTAGGCCCTACACTTTCTGAAATCAGAAGTCATGTCGTATTTTTTGTAATTTTTAGAGCCTTTACATTCTATAACTGTTTGAAAGAAAAAGATTGTATAATATTTTAGTAGCTGGAAATAATGTACAGTGTTAGTTGCTTAGGGAAACCATCAAATAATGCAATTTTCTTATGTCCCTCATGGCAGCCTTGAAAATACTCAGATTTAGAGCCATGTTAGGATGATGACTGTGGGCATCCTGTATTTTTATTTACTGGTTCCAGATGGTGACATAGGAAGATCTTGATTTCACTGCCTCCCATGGACACAACCTATCTACAGGTGTTTTTAGAATAATTTCCTCTGAAAAAACCTAAAAACTGGCAAAGCAAACCCTTCACATGAGGCAAACCAGAGAGAAACCACAGTGAAGCAGGTAGAAAAGGCTGAGATACAGTCTCACTGTAAACCCCACCCTTGGCACAGAGACCTCTAATCAGGAGGGAATGTTGCACTGAGGAGGTAAAAAGAGGAATGAGTGTGCTTATTCCTGAGGAGTGAAGGGTCAGACTATTTTTCGGGGCTCCAAAATCACTACAGATGGTGACTGCAGCCATGAAATTAAAAGACACTTACTCCTTGGAAGGAAAGTTATGACCAACCTAGATGGCATATTAAAAACCAGAGACGTTACTTTGCCAACAAAGTTCCGTCTAGTCAAGGCTATGGTTTTTCCAGTGGTCATGTATGGATGTGAGAGTTGGACTGTGAAGAAAGCTAAGCGCCAAAGAACTGATGCTTTTGAACTGTGGTGTTGGAGAAGACTCTTGAGAGTCCCTTGGACTGCAAGGGGGTTCAACCAGTCCATCCTAAAGGAGATCAGCCCTGGGTGTTCATTGGAAGGCCTGATGCTAAAGCTGAAACTCCAATACTTTGGCCACCTCATGTGATGAGTTGACTCACTGGAAAAGACTCTGATGCTGGGAGGGATTGGGGGCAGGAGGAGAAGGGGACGACAGAGGATGAGATGGCTGGATGGCATCACCGAGTGGATGGACCTGAGTTTGAGTAAACTCTGGGAGTTGGTGATGGACAGGGAGGCCTGGTGTGCTTCGATTCATGGGGTCGCAAAGAGTCGGACACGACTGAGTGACTGAAGGGTTTGTACCCCACATCAGGCACCCCAGTTTTTAAAACCAGCACCTGAGAGAATGATGACTACAGTACAAGTATTTTTACCTGTTTATTTACAAAATGTAAATGTTTACTTACATTTTTAATTAACTGTTGGTACATTACATGACAACTTCTGATTCTGGAGTCAATCTGACCACGATAGTCAATTTCAGCAATGACCACTAAGGTAATTAGGGTAGGCAGTGTTACAAAATGACCATGGGACAAATGGATCCAAAACACGTGGCTCAAGTTCAGAGAAGTTTATTTCTTGCTCTTAGGGATGAATGTTCTTGGTTGGCTGGCAGGTTTCCTCCACACCCTTGGAGTCCCAGTGTCTTCCATTTTACGGCTTCCCAGGTTATATAGCATGTGCACTGTATACTAATTTTATTTACTCATCTCTGCTTCCAGAAGGTCAGATTGTAGGTTCAGTGAGGTCAGATTCAGCAGATGAAAATACAGGATGCTTACTTAAATGTGAATTTCAGATGAGAAAACATACTTTTTTTTAGCATAAGTATACTCCACATAGTATTAGGTACATAATTATACTAGAAAATGACGTGTTATCTGAAATTCCAATTTAACCTTGGGTCCTGTATTTTATCTGGCAACTCTGTGTGGGTTGGGAGTAGGTCTATCTCATTTAACACAGAATCCCTAGAATCTGAAACAGTACCTGTCAACTTTAAGATAAATCTCTCAATAATATTTAATGAATAATTGATATTCTGCCTGTCAAGGAGAACCTATATGAGCAAAGAATTTTTATTATAATTAATTAGAGCAGTACTACTCTTAGTAAGAATATGTATTAAGTATCAGCCAAGAATAGTTATTATTGCTACTACTTGTTATAAGAATATTTATTAAGTATCAGCAAAGCATACTTAGCAACAGATGAGACCGTAAATGTTTTAAACCGTAAATGTTTTCAGTAAGGTAAATCGTTAAAATCTGTTTTCCCCTAGATACCTGCGGCAGCCCTGCCTCTCACTTTTCAGGTCTCTACTCCAATGTCATTTCTCAGTGCGTCTTCCCTGTCCTCTGTATCTAACGCTGCAGCCCTCCATTCAGTTACACTGTTAGGCTTCCCGCTGTATTCTTTCTCCTTTGCAGTTAGAGTGAAGGTACCATAGACTCACCTTGTTGACTGCCTCCCTCTCCCACTAGAATGTAAACTTCATAAGGGCCAGCATTTTCCGTTCTGTTTCATCCACTGCTAAATTTCTGGCTCCTGCACATATTCAGTTAATATTGGTTGAACCAATGACTGAATAAACACTGTTGGTTCTTTTATATTTACCATTCGTTTGATATTTACTTTACATGATGCAAGGTGGAGTTAATCTCACAGTATCATGATTCTGCCTCCATCTACTCAGTTCTCTCATGGTGTCTCAGAATTGATAAAATATGGGATGTTATCTTGCATTTCTAAAGCAATCCTCTAAGAAGACAGGTCTTGCTGTATCCTATTTGGGGTCTGCTGACTTATGAGTATATTTTCATTATCTAGCTGTCTTTCCATAATTACTGCTATGTTTTAGGCTCCTTTGATAGAGAAACTGTTCCACTGTGATTCTGATTCTCAATCTGGATATGTTCATTTTCAGTACTCATCTTGAGTTGCCTAAGACTTCAACTATTACTGTGAAATACTGCTCATTGGAAAGGTCTAACTTCTGTTTTAAAAAAACTTAATTTATTATTTATTTTGTGGTCCCAGGTCTTAGATGGAACCTGGGCCCCCTGCACTGGGAGTGTGCATTCTTAGCCAGTGGACCACCAGGGAAGTCCCTCTTGTTAACAGTGGTCTCTAGAAGCATTCCAACCACCACCACCCCCGCCCCGCCCCTGAGGATTGATCTAATTATATAATTGGTATTACATAACATCATAAATTAGGATGACCAAAATTAAATTTCCTTATACATGTATTATTCAAACACTTTCTGCTGCATAATTTCATGTCTGATGTTTTTTGTTTATTACTTCAAGTTTGTCTGATGTTCTCAAACTGTCAACATCACTGACCGTTGTGGTCTCAAAGAGTAAAGCAGAGAACTGAGGAAATGAATGTAAGACAGCCAAAAGAAACTTTGTTAGGTTACATATGAGGAACACTAAGTTCATCTGATTAGTCTGCTCAGATGGCACATCCAGATACCATAAGCCAAGTCACTGGCACATCATTATTTTTAAACTGTGTTACCCTGCTCAATTAGTTTTAAAATAATTTAAAAGGCTCTGGTTGGCTCCTACAAATGAATATAATTCGTCAGTTCTTAATTCTGTTAGAATAGCTCCATTTCAACAGTTTAGGCTATTGTTTAAACCAGAGTCACTAATCTTTGAGGGTTTTGTATAATTTATTCATTCCCTTTTAAATCAGGAGCCCTAGCATTTGGGCAGCATTCCTTTAAAAACAGCAGCAAAAAGCATGTTTTCTCCCACATACTTCTTCCAACCAATGTCCTCCCAGAAAAAATTTTCCTAATCCCCCAGCTTGCCCCAGGACAGGGTTTAGCACATACTACTCCAACTAGTTTCCCCTCTAGCATTGCAAGAGCTCACTGTTTCTTCAGTTGAATCTGATGAAATAGTTGGCTTGCATTTGATGGGTTGTTTTAGAGATATAAGCCTACATATAACCAGAATCCTTCTGGAATCACATTGTAGAAGCACAGAGATTGGGTGAAGAAGAGATTCATGTTTCCCATCTTGTGCTTCCTGCAAGGCCTAAGCTCACAGAGTGGAACAGTGAGAGTCTCTGGCATTATTTTGCTTTCTCATTTTACATTTTTGTCAAACATAGTTGAATTCAAACAATTAAATAAGCATATGATGAAATTCACTGTTGTCTATATTGGTGCCACATTTATAGTTTTTTTTTTTTCCCCCTTTAGTTTGCAGATTTATTTTAGGAGTTTTAGATAATGTAATAACTCCAAGGTTATGTGAATTTTTAGTTACTTACTGAGTACTACTAGAGGCTAGACACATACATTATCCTTATACTTTTAGGCATATAGTTCATAATCAGCATTATTTAAGATTCATCTGAACAGCTTTTTAAAAAATGAGGTGTCGAAGGCTCATCCCAGTTTTCCTGTATCACTGTCCTCTGGGCTTAGGGGTTTGGTAAATTCATTATTATTTTTAAGCTCTGTTGATAATGCTGATGCACATCTTCTGGCCCAGAACCACAGGTTTAAGCCGTCATCAACTAACAGCTTAATTGTCAACCAGAGTCACTAAGAATAAACTTGGCCTACTTCACAGTTGTGTCTAGGGACTACTCGTCGATGCTTCCTGGTTTCAGATGGCCTTTTGATTTGCTGTCTATGTATGTCCTGATTTCTTTCCTGTTTTGCCTCGGGGCTTTGCTGTCCAATACTTCTGGGCTTCTCAACTGGAATCCTGGTCTTTGATCTCAGGTGTCACTATAAGGGTAGTTTCTGGTTATATGTCCCAGGTTGCCTCCTTGGACTCGGCTCTCCTGATCTTTGTGTCTAATCCCAGGTCTATCATATACCTCCACTATGAACCTAGAGCAACCATCTACCAACTCCATGGAGTTGGGGAAGAAAGACCATGCTGGCTCCATTGGAAATGATTTCAAATAACAGTAATAGCTAAGGTCAGTATTAAATCATGCTCATTTACTTCACTCTAGTTTGATTCCTTTCAAACACTACTTTGTACAAACTAAAAACTCCAATTTATATGGAAAAAAAATTTTTAGCCTGGCATAAAGACCCTCTGGACTTGACCCACCTTTCTGGATCTTATACTGTCCTTCCTGTATCTGGTACTCCAGCCTAAGCTGAACTTGATCGTTCCCCAAGAAGCCACTGTCAGTGATGTGCTAGCTTCCTTTCTTTACTACATTTTCAATGTCTAGAAGGGATTTTCATCAGAAGCTTCTTTTCCTTTACCCACATATTCAAATCCTATCAATCCTTTAAAGCAGTGTTTCTCAAATCTGAGAAATGTAAAAAATAATTCTTATTCTAGAGAATACATTTTCTGACAGGCAGGAGTCCATAGACCACAGTTTGAAAAGCACTGACAGAGAAAACTGGGGACAAATTTTATGAAGAGTTCTTTCAGTTGCAAATTATCACTTTGAAAAAAAAATTTTGTCTTTGTGACTTATAAAAAATTTGAATATTGTAATTAAAATAAAAACAAAAAATTTTAAAGTATCAAGGAACTCTTAATTCCTTATCTCCAGGTCTAGGATTCCATTTTGAGAAACATTGCTTTAAGGGACCACTTAAACTTACTGACCCTAGAAAATGTTATTTCCCCAGGGAAATAACATTTTCTCTTTTCTGAATTATTTAGTATCTAATCACTTTCTGTTCTGTAGTAGCTAATATATGGGCAATATTTTTCTAGAAAAACCATAAGTTCTTTGAAGGCAGGGATAATATTTTAACCATTTTTAACTCCCCTTAGCAAATACTGGATGTAATCTCTCTACTCCACCTTATCTTGTAGTCTAAATCTCTTAAAAATACTTTACTCTTCCATGGAACCTACTCACAGAAGTGTATTACTGAACTAGCCCTACTATAACAAAAGTTCAGAGACTATCTTAAATGTTAGTAAAGTCTAAGTTAAAAAATTCAAAATTTAAAAAAATGCCACAAAACATGTTTTACGTTAACAGTAATAGGAACAATTTCTTTCAATGACCAGTAGGCAAATAATTAAGAATTTCAGAATAAACGGTAGAAATGTAAGGCCAGTAGGGAAGACTTGTCTTATATGGGTTGTATGTCCCTAAGTCAAACTGTCGACTAGTATATTTGAGGAAACTTTTCCTCGGACATTTAAGATTCATTATGTCATCTGGCTTGATGACAGGGGCTGGTTTTTAACCGAGAATGTCTTCCCTCATGCAGTATCTGGATGGAGCCTGATACAGTGTATGTGAAAGAGCACTGGAAGGGTTATGCAGAACCAATCTTACGTGTCACCTGGGCAGCCAAGTCAGTTTGTTTAAATAAAGAGTAATGGATTATGATTTGCCAGCGTCCCTTTTAGCTCTGAAAACTAACATTCGATGGCTCTAAGTAAATATGGCTTGACAGAGGTTACTTCTTTGGGTAAGACGGGTTATTTCCCTCCCAGTATAAAAAGGGCTATAAACAGTTTATCGATATTTGCATCTTTCCCGACTGTCCTTTTAGGGCTGAGTTGGTGGGGGGCGAATGGCTTATATCCTTTTCGGTGGGTCCTGCAACGAGAGGGGTACTGGCCAGGTCCAGCCCTCGCCCTCGGTCGCTGCCCAGGGCCAAGCACGGCTGCGGGCGAGGGTTGCCCGTGGTCCCCACTCCCCAGCGGGAGCGGTGTGACTAGCGGAGGAGATTAGTCCCTGGTCATAAACAACCTCTCACTTCCCCTCCCCCGCCCCGCCCGCGCCGGGGCCGGCCCTCCGAGGGCCAAGGAACCTCCTCCGACGACCGCCGGCCCAGAGCCCTCCTCTGGGGGGCGACCGCGGGCCTGCCGCTGACTCCTACCCGGGCTTTTGATCACGCTATACTCATCCCTCCTCACTGGCCCACAGGGAAGGGGTTCGCTACCAAGACCTCAGAAGAGGAGCTGAGGCCAACCTCCATTTCCCTTCCCCCGACCCCTACCACCTCCGACAGCCAAGGAGAGGCCGCCGTGCCTGACGCGCAGACTCACAGCCGCGCCGGCCCTGGGCGCGCCGACGCAGCCCCCACCCCACGGCCCTTCCGTGGCCAGTCTCCGCCCCTTCCCGGAGCCCGCCTCCGCGTCGGCCGGCCCGCCTGCTCTCCCCTCGCGCTCGCTCTCGCGCGCACCCGACGCCCCGCCTCTGCGCGTGCTCCATAACTGTTCCCGGAGCCGGCCTCCAAGCTTTCCCCGCCCCAGAGCTGTTTGAATATGCTAATAAGAGGCCAGGGGCCAGCCAATAGACTAGCGGGGCGGTGCGTCACGTGGCCAGAGGACGTGTCAGAGGGCGGAGCCTCTGCGGCCCCTGCCCGAGTTAAAACCGGAGTGTGAGGGAGAAAAGCGCTTCAGTAGCGAGAGGGGCTGAGAAAGTGGTGACACCGCCGGGGTGCGGAGGGAGTCCCTGAAACTTCTCCCAACAGCCCCAGGGCCAATCTCCCCTCAGCCCACTCCCCTCTTCGCCAGCTCCCAGGTCCCCACTCCCTGTGCCGGGGGTGGGGTAGGGAGCCAGGCCCGTCTCCCGCTGGGACACACACAGGGGCCGGGAGCGGGGACGGGACCCCCGAGGCGGGGGGGGAACGGACCGACAGACAGACGGCCGGGCGCCCGCCCCAGCGGGCAGGCAGGCAGGAGGAGGCGAAGGAGGCGGGGGTACGACGGGGAGAACTGGGTCCGGGGAGTTTCCTCTCAACTATCGGGGGAGAAACTCCCCGCAGCCGGAGGAAAGACCCAGACGGTGTTTTCCTCCCGGGGGCCGCGCTCCCCCGCCCCGCGTTAGCGGCGGTTGCCGCCGCCGCCGCCGCCACCGGCGCCTCCACCTCTACCATCTCCTCTTTCTCCACCACCTCGGGCCCCGGTGTCCCCGGCCAGCACTATGCCCATCTTACTGTTCCTGATAGACACGTCTGCCTCTATGAACCAGCGCAGCCATCTGGGCACCACCTACCTGGACACGGCCAAAGGCGCGGTAGAGACCTTCATGAAGGTACCGACCGACCGAGCCCGGGGGGCGACCCCGGCCCGGCGGCCCGCGGGCGGCAGGGGTTGGGGGGAGGGCGGCCAGGGGCGGCGAGGCGGAGGTGTCGGGGACCTGACTGCGGGAGCTGCCGGGCTCGGGGACCCCCTCCCCCACCGCGCGGGCGGGCGGGCGGCCGGGCGCTGCGAGCCGGGCTCGGCCAGGGCCCGGGCTCCGGCCCCGGGCGGTGTGTGTGTGAGGGGCCGATGTGTGTGTGTGTGTCTGTGTGTTGGGGGGGTGGGCGGCCGCGGCGTGTGCGGTAACTGTGGGGGGGGGGGGTGCGGCGGGGCCGCTGGGCGCCCCTTCTCCGCCTGCTAACCTCGCCTGTGTGCTTTCCTCTCGCCCGCCCTGTTCCTGCTCCCGTTTTCCACCCGTTCTCCCGCAGCTCCGTGCCCGGGACCCTGCCAGCCGAGGAGACAGGTATATGCTGGTCACTTTCGAAGAGCCACCCTATGCTATCAAGGTAACAACCCTCGCCCTCCCCCTCCCCTTCCCCGTCCCTTCCTCTCTCGCCCTCCCCGCCCCCCCATTCACCCTTCCTTATGCTCCCCTCCCCCACCCGCTGTGCTCTAGGCGCTGAGGTCTTCTCCCCTGCGGGCTCCCACCCCCTCCCCCCGCTCCGGAGCGTCCCGGCGCGGCGCGGAGTCGCCGGGCCACCGCCGTCCCCTCCCCAGCCCGGCCCGGCGGCGGCGGCGGCGGCGGCGGCGGCGGCGGCGCGGCGATCAACATGGCCGACATTTCCCCTCCGCGGCGTGAGCGGCAGCAATGAACTGTGGGGGATATTTATTCAAGTTAGCCCGAGTGACAGCCGGGCCCGGCCGCGCAGAGCCCGGGTTTGCATTAAAGGGGAATCGGCTCGAGGCCGGGGCGTGCCGACGGGCGGGGGGCTTGCGATGTGGGGTGGGGTGGGGTGCAGCGGGGCCGGGTCTCCGGATTCTCCCCGAGAGGGCCGCGGGGCCGGTGGGGCAGCTCCGGGTGAACTTCGGAAGTGCTGCTCACTTCTGCTTTCCACCAATACCTCTGCATCCCCGGATTTTTGGGCACGAGGTTGGGGAGTGCATCTCCCCGGGAAGTTATGAAGTATTAAGGCTGGTAGCCACGGAAAGCTGTAGAGCCAGCAGGTTTATTCTCGGCCACCTCTGGAAGAGAGTTTCTTTAGCAGAGAGACGGCATTGACACTTTACCCCAAACCGTACTGTAAAGTCGAGCAGCTGCTTGGTGAACGGCAGATTGTTAACGACCGTCCGTGTGTACCTGGCTTTAAAAGATGAAAAAAAGAAATTCTCACATTTTTCTTTTCAGGCCGGATGGAAAGAAAACCATGCAACGTTTATGAATGAACTGAAAAACCTTCAAGCTGAAGGACTTACGACTCTTGGCCAATCCCTAAGGACAGCTTTTGATTTATTAAATTTAAATAGATTAGTAACTGGCATAGACAACTATGGGCAGGTAGGTTGAATATTAAGGTGGAAACAGTTGATTTTTCTTTCTGTGGACAAGCAGCCCAGTCCAAAAGCTATATACTGTGAAATACAAATATGAAACATTGCAGATTAAAATACAGTATGCACATAATACAAAGTGGAATTCTGACCACAATGTATATGGTTTTATAGCTCTCAGGTTTTTTTTTGTTTTTTGTTTTTTAAAATGTATTTGGGTTCCGAATTTGAATCTGAATGCTATAAAGTTGACATAAATTTAGTTTTAATCTCTTAAAGCTCACTCAGGAAATAAAAGGAAAACATCCTGTTTCACCACACTGTTTCTCTGATGGCCTACCCACTGGCAACTGCAACCCTTGCAATGACTGACAGACACTAGTTAATTAAAATGATCTTAAAATGTTAGAGGAAATTATTCTATTTGTTGCAAAAGGGCTTAGTTTAACTGTGTTGTATAACAGTTCTGAAAGGTGAAAAGATTTTCATTGTATAAAGGTAAAAAGATTTTCAGTGTACTGGCTGAGTACATTAAGATTTCTCAGCTTTTAAAGTGTGTTCAGTAAGCCACTGCAGGAAGAATTCTGAAACCATTCTTGAATTAAATGGCAGGTTCAGAATTTTGTTTTTAAACTCCCAACCCTTGAAAGAGAGGCTGTTGGAAAATCTGAAAGAACCCTTCCTTTCTCCCTGAATTCCCCCAGTTCCTCGAATACTCTTACTCTTAGCTGTTTGAAGATGAGACAAGATACTTAAACCACATGATGGTTCACTATGGGATAATGCAAGGTGGTCCATTATGACACTTTTTGAGATAACTGGCCCAGGAAGTAAAAGATGACAGTTTCTATGTTGTGCAGAGCACCATTACCACAGTGACATGTTTTGGTATACATTTTATTCTTTTCACAAATTCCATGAGCCACACTTTTCATTAGTTGCACAAGTTTCAGGGAAATCTTCCCACAACTACAGCTTTTGGGTTTTTTTCTATATAGAAGCAGAATTGTTCTTTTGTTTAGAAATGTTTATGCTTTAGTTCTTAGGGATGACTACTCATTGCCTAAACATCTTTGGAAATGGTTGAATGTAGTCCTGTTGCATTTAAAGTATACATTTCAACTTGGAGTCAGTTTGTTTCTGTTTTTATGGAATTGTACTTCCACTGTTTAATTAGTAAATGTGTATTTTCTTACACAGTAATTTTTTTGTTTCCCCTTTCTATGCTGCTTTATGTTTCAGCTGTTAGTAATTTAGGGAGATTTGCCATGAACTTTTCAGTTTGTTTCTTTAAAATAATGGTTTTATTTCCCTTTCAGATTCCTTTGTTATCTGTAGTACTATGCAGTCTTAGTGCTTAAGGTCTTGATCTAAACTTTGAGTTCAAAGTCAGATAAGAAACTTGCCCTTACTCAGTTATCCTTATTTCCTTATTATTAGATATACTTGTTATTTGGTTGTTAGGTTGTTAGTGTATAGCAGAAGTATTAATTTTCTGTTTTTCTGCATCACATTTCATAAGTGGGAAAGACTCTTAGACATATTTACTTCCTACCTCCTATTAAAAATATTTCTTAGGTGTTTCCTTGGGAAAAACTGTCATGGAGAGGCTGAGGACATTTGTAACTTAGACCTATACTTTCTTTTTCACAATTGTCTTCCACCCGGGAACACTTAAGTTCTTGTCTATAAAGTTCACGAAAGTTTGAGGTTGAATGTGGTCCTGCTGTGCTCTTACCACTTGCACCAAGAGAAGAGCCTAGAGATAGGGATGTTTTTGAATGTCAGGATTTATTGATTCAACAAGGGGTAGAGATTATGCCTTTTAGTTATTTTGATGAATAAGTGAAGAGGCAAGGAGTAATATCCTGAGTTGACACATAAAAATGATACTAGCATTAAACTAACTTAGGAAGCCATAATTTTCCAAATGAAAATGATGATTGAGTAGCCTTTTAATTAGAAGAAAATGTCTTTTCAGAAGCTGTTTTTCATCATGAGGCTTTTCTCTTGCTGATTTAAATACATATTTTCTTGTTAAGACAAATGATTGAGAATTTTGAGTGTCATATATTTAATAGTGAATAGTTCATATGTTTTCTTTGTGAGATTGTCTGCCTGTTTTTTGTGGCGTACCTGTTTTCTGTAACCTCAGTGTTTCTACATTGAGTACTTCCCCTCCCATACTCTGTCCTAGATCTGTGGAGCCCATAGTACTAAATACTTCTGTATAATCTCAGTAGTTGAAGGAAATGAGAAAAGGTGAGCTAGATGAAAGGGCATATTGAGTTTATAAAGCATCTAAAAACCTTTATATAAGCTTCTGAAAAAGTTTTCCCAAAACACTTAAATGGGGTTTATATATATCTGCATATTTATACAGATACCTCCACACGTCCGTGCCACCCACATACGTGCACATACGGGTTTCCAGAATCAATTCCAAGAGTTTTTAATGTCTATTGCATAAGTTTCATTAACATACTTAAAAATAAAACATGTTTGAGCTATTAGCTAGTATAGTAAGAACTTGCAGGGCATCAGCAAGGTTAAAGTGGCTGAGAAAAAAATGAGTATTCATGAATGTTTTCTCAAGCACATTGTATATCTTACTAATAAATTCCTTGCATGTTGAAGTCCTTATAAATAATTTTGACGATTAGTACCATTTGCTGTTATTTCTTACACTCATGGGATGATGTGTAGTCAATCTTCCTTATAAATTTTAGTAACAACTTAGTCAATTGCTTATCATTGCAGCTAAATCTGATAAATTTTTTTTAAAAACATGTGTTCACCAGGGTTTCAAATAATGCTGAATTTTAAAGAGGCACTGAAAATTTGATCCTGCCTTAATATCTGTTGGACATGTATATCTGATTAAAATTTCATATGTAGATTGGTTTATTTTTCATACTTTAGCAAGTTGTTCTATTATTTTCAACATTGTTAAAGTTAGGTTCCAGTTAGGTTTAGCTTCTAAATATTACTCTGACCTGCAGTTCATCATTTTTGTCACTGGACTGATTCCACATTCCTGCTACTCAATACACTAGTACTGATTCAGTTGTTCCAGGACTTAGAATGGTACCTTCTTCTCTATACCTTTGGTGAAGACAAGCTTTGAATAATAACATAAAAGGAGATAAAATATGTGTTTGATTTTTTGAGGGATTTCTATTCCAAGTGTTTACCTCATTGAAAAATGGCTTTTAGACAAGATCAAATTGAGTGAATCTCAGGGAGAATAATGCCAGCCAATTTCATTCTTCAGCATAAAGAGCTATTTGTGAACGAAGCAGATAATTCAGGTAGATTTCTAGTAATACTGCTTTTTTCTCTTCACCAAAGCGGTAGCCATTTAGTTCTCGGGTAGTATGTATAAAGGTTTCTCTTTTAACACTGGTAGGTGAAGTAATGAAAGCTTGATTCCCATTTGGGTTTTTGGTTTCCTTTAGTCTACCAAGAAATGTATAAACAGTAGTTTGGTATTTATTGACCTATAGATATCTTTTCAAAAGAAAGTAGATTATTATCCTTGAACATTCTGTGCTGAAGTCCCTGAACCTTTTTTTCCTACTTTTTAAATTTAAACATGTAATAGCAAATACACCATCCTAACTATTTTTAAATGAACAGTTCAGTAGTGTTCAGGTTATTGTGCAGCCAGTCTCCAGAACATTTTCATCTTTCAAAACTGAAACTCCTTTCAAAACAATAACTCCTTATTTCCCCTTAACCCCAGCCACTGGCAAAGAAAAGCACCATTCTACTTTCTGTTTCTATAAATTTGACTGCTCTAGAGATAGCTCCTGTAAATGGAATCATAGAGTATTCCATGTTGTAGCATGTATCAGGGTATCATTTCTTTTTATGACTGAATAATATTCCATTGTGTGTATATACCACATTTAAAAAGTTTCCTCTGTGCATCCCATGTTTTGCCTGTGTGTTAGTGATGGCACTTCGGCTGCTTCCACCTTTTGGCCATTGTGAGTAACACTGCTGTGAACGTGATGTGCAAGTGTCTCTGGAGATCTGCTTTCAGCTCTTTACATCCTGAAGTAGAATTGCTAGATTGTTTGATTAATCTGTTTTTTAAAAATTTAGGAAAAGGCCATATTGTTCTACATAAAGGTTACACTGTTTACTACTCCACCCAGTATTGCACAAGGATTTCAGTTTCTCCACATCCTTGACAACACTATTTTCCTTTTTTCTAATATTAGCCCTTTTAATGGATTTGAGTTATCACATTGGTTTATTTGCATTTACCTAATTATTTAATATTGTACATCTCTTCATATGCTGGGTGGACATTTGTATATTGGTTTTGGAGAAATGTCTGTTCAAGTCCTTTGCTTATTTTTTAATTGTTACTTTTTTCTGTTGTTGATTTGTGGGAGTTCTTTAAATATTCTGGATATTATCCTCTTATCAGATGTGCAGTTTGCAGATATTTTCTCCCTTTCCATGAGTTGCCTTTTCACTCTGTTGATTGTCCTTTTTACAGATGTTTATTTTTGATGTATTCCTATTTATCTTTTACTGCCTTTGCTTTTGGTGTCATATCCAAGAAATCATTGCCAAATCCAATGTATTCACGCTTTCCCCTGTATTTTCTTTTTGGAGGTTTACTTTTACATCTTAACATTTGTGTCTTTAATTCATTTGGAATTAATTTTGGTGTATGATATAGGGAGTAAGGGTCCAGCTTCATTCATTTGCATTTGGACATCCAGTATTTCCAACACCATTTGTTGGAGAGACTGTCCTCCCCTTTGAGGGGTCTTGGAAAGTCACTGAAATTATTTTCAATAATTACTGATGGATAGGGGCAATGGCACCCCACTCCAGTACTCTTGCCTGGAAAATCCCATGGACGTAGGAGCCTGGTAGGCTACAGTCCATGGGGTCGCTAAGAGTCAGACATGACTGAGCGACTTTGCTTTCACTTTTCACTTTCCTGCACTGGAGAAGGAAATGGCAACCCACTCCAGTGTTATTGCCTGGAGAATCCCAGGGACAGGGGAGCCTTGTGGGCTGCTGTCTGTGGGGTTGCACAGAGTCGAACACGACTGATGCGACTTAGCAGCAGCAGCAGCAACAGGGCCCTCTGCAAGGAAACTGGTTTAAATGTTCTTTTCTCCATCTGTAATTGTGTTAAGGAAGAGCAGTGGCTAGGAATGTGCAAGTGGAATTTAAAGTCTGATCTTGACATTGAATTACTCTGTCACACTGGACAGTCACTTTACTACCCTGTGCCTCTGCTTCTTTGTTTCCCAAATTGCCAGTAATGAAGCCACTTATACCCTTATAGAGTCAATGAGAGGTTGAAATGGGATGATATGGTAAAATGTACTTCAAAAGTTATGAAGTGCTCAGTAGATACAAGACATACTTTTCTCTCCTGAATAAATTATTTACCTCTAGTTTTCTGTTATTCTTCCCTGTTGAATTGGAAAGTACAGTGATAAAAATCTAGTGATATTTAAAGCTGATATTTATTACATACTTTGAAATCTGTAACATATTAAATATATTTATTTTTTGGGGGAGTGAGCTTTGTATTGCTTCCTAAGGGAAGCAATGTGAAAAGTAAATATAATGTGATCAAAGTTGTCTTAATGATAGTTGATAAGGGTGGGATAAAGGATAGGATTTTTTAAGTGTTAAATGAAAACAGGATGAATATAGTTCAGTAGATAAGTCAGAAAGTCATTCTTTTATAGGAATGTAAATTAGAAAAGGAACCCTCAGAAGACAAAAGCACATATTTTAGGATTCTTTCAAATAGGGAGCTCCCCCTAGTGCGTTTAAGATGATACTTACACACGTTTGATTTGCAAGGAACTTTTGAGGAGTGCATCTATTGGGTAAATCAAGGGATATTTTAATAAGGTTTGACTGAGCTCAAAGTAGTGTAACATGGCTATGATTTGTTTCCTGTTGAGCAGTAATTTTGAAGGTGGTAATTTATGACAGATTTCAAGACCCAGGTTTTATTTTCTTTGAAAACACTTGCTATAGTTTGTCTTCATCATTTTACATGCTAAATCTATTTTCTAAAAGATAAAAAAACCACCTTGGTAATGATGGTTTTAAAAGAAAATGAAAAAGAATATCCTAAAGACATTGCAGTCTTGATTAGAAATTATTGAAAATAAAAGTACAAAAGGTGAAAGTAATATGTTCCATTTCTTCAAAGAGAATATTTTCCCTTTATGCAAAAGAATGTCAATAATTTAGTATTAAGCTATGTATGGAAAATTATATACATTAAATTTTGTTTGAACTAAAAGACCAGGAACAAATATTTGAATGAAAGAATATCACTTACTCAATTATTTTCAGTTGCTTTAAGGTCATTTATGGTTAGAATTAACTAAAAGTATTGTTTAGCTATGTTCGTGTTACAGATTTCTGCAAGGAGACTGTGTTAATTTTCTTAAATATTTAAAGTTATTTTTAGTTGTCATACTCCACTCAAATTTATACTTTTATAAATTGTTTTGGTGGATAATTTTCCTTTGGTGGATCAACACTAACGTATTATCAGCACTGTTTTTTTTTCCATTTTATTTTTTACTTTTCTCTTTTTAGCCATGTGGCTTGCAGCATCTTAGTTCCCTGGCCAGTAATTGAACCCTAGCCCACAGCTGTTAAAGCATCAGGTTTTAACCACTGGACTGGCATGGAATTCCCTGGTTTTTTTTTTTTTTTTTTCATTTTAAAGAAGTAGTTTCTTTACACAAACTTCATTTTTGTTTAGCCTTATTATTAATCTGCTTAATTTAAGCACAGTCCCAGACCATGGAATACTGAGTTTTTTGAATTTTGTCTTTATTCCCTGATCCCTCTTATTTCTTCCATCTTTTCTTGTTGAGATACGCCTTAAATATATATAGTATGTGTGAAGCTTAGTGAATTTTTACATACACTCTTGGAAAAACAAATTGAACTTTTTGCATTTATTGACAGAACTTTTCATTAGACTTCCTGTAAGTATTACTATAGTTATTGTTTTTTGGGGCTTTAGAATTGAAAGTAATGTTAGACTTCATTTTCCTTATTTAATAAGTGTAGAAGGTAAGACCCAGTAAAGTTAAATGCTTAATTTTGTCACATTATGAAAGATTTCACATTATGAAAAAGAGAGTAGTTGGTTATGAAACAGTCATGCAGATTTTATTAGTAATTTGTATTTTATTTAAAAGCAAATTTTATTTAAAGGTATAACCTGTAGATGTGAATCCCTTTGGGTGGTGGGGGTTATATCTGGAGCTCTCTAGTGAAATATGCCTTCTTTCAATTCCTCTGAAAAGCAGGCATTTCGTTTTGTCATTGTGTTGCATTTAGCTTTTCTTGTAATACCCTGTTAAAATACTGTTTGTTATATTCAGTTGGATTTCCTTCCGAGTTCCTTGTCCCTCCCCACTCCCTGAAAAATACTGTGAATGTGGGGGATAGTTGACAGAATTGTGTGTGTGTGTGTGTGTGTGTGTGTGTGTGTGTATGTATATGTATGTATATTTGATGGTACTCTTTGATTTTGTACTCCTGGTTTACTAAGTTTCTGATGCAGTTAATACAGTGCTATTACCCTAGTCAGTCAGTTGATTTCTCCAGTGTCATATGCCAGCCAGGATTAACTATTGTAATTATAAGTTTTTAACTGGACAGTTTGTAATTTGTTAACTACCAGTTAGTTTCCTTTGATATAAGATCCTTTTGAAAATCTCTAGGCATTGTTTCTTTTTTTTTTTTTTTTTCATTGTTTCTAAAATTGAGAAAAATCTGTTTGGCTCTTCACCCAAGTCGTGTAATCTCTGAACCTCAGTTTCCCCATTAGGAAAATAAGAATGGAAGAATCTTATCTTGTAGGATTGTGGTGAAGATTGATAAGCACTGTAATTTGTTAGTGTAATAACACCTATTACCATTTCTGTGAATTTCCTTTTATTTGAATTAAAAAAACCAGGAATTGTAGGTACATGGAGTATTTCATCCAGATTTTTAAGAACAAGAAATGTGATAGGGAAAGAACGAACTGCTTCATTAGGACTGGCTGTGCCAGGCTCTGCTGCTACTAGCTGATGTTGTATTGACTGACAAGTCCCTTAACTTTGCTTCACTTTTGTCACCCACAAAATGGTGATAATACCAATTGAAAACGTTTTTAAGGATTGAAAAGAACATTTGTTAATCATCTAGCAAAGTGCCTGCTTAGAAGAACTTTTCTAATCTGCAGCCTTTGAGAAAAAACAGTAAACATTTTTGTATAACCCAACATGCGTACATCACAAGAAGCTCAAATTAGCTGTCCAACAGTTGCAGCTCAAGTGAAATTCCTTGCCACTGGGGACATAGTGGGTTTTGGTGTTGAATTGAAGCTTTCTAGATTTCTCCAAAATACTTTTCCCTGAGTGTTACGAAAGTCTTCCCCGGCCCCCCAGACCTCTAACTTGTTCAGAAATGTTTTGATAACAATGAGTACTTCAAACCCAATATGTTTTTGATTTTCAAAGCAAGAAAGGTTTAAGCTTTGAGAAACTTTCGACCTTAGACCATTTTTAGGGCTTTGTAGCATTGTATTTTAGAAATGAGGTTATGATGAGGTGAAAGATGTTCTTGTGCAGAAGAAAAGTCAAATGGAAAATGTATGGTCCCTTTTATTGTTGGTAATTAGGTTATTTGGGATGAGCCTGGTAAGGATTACTTTATGTGATGATGTTTCTGTTAGGGCCTATATGATTTGAAATTTGATGTATTGAGAGATAATTGCACCTAAAAAGTATTTCTTTATTTTTTTAAATTGAAGGATAATTGCTTTACAGAATTTTGTTTTCTGTCAAACCTCAACATGAATCAGCCATAGGTATACATATATTCCCTCCCTTTTGAACCTCCCTCCCATCTCTCCCCATCCCATCCCTCTAGTTGCTGTGTGTGTCAGGAAATTCAAACAGGGGCTCTGTATCAACCTAAAAAGTATTTTTACTTAAAAATTTTATAATAGAATTAGTTGTAATCAGAGGACGAATTTACATTAGCTTGAGTGAGTGAAAGTTGCTCAGTCATGTCTGACTTTTTGCGACCCCATGGACTGTCAATTCTCTAGGACAGAATACTGGAGTGGGTAGCCTTTCCCAGCCTAGTGGTGACTTATCAAAACTTATTCTAGGTCCTGTGTACTTTTTTTTTAAATCTTGAAATGACATTTTAACATTTCTCATCTATTAGTTTTGCTCAGATAAGCTGAAGAACATATGAAGGTCCTTGGAAGGATTATGTCTTCTTAAAAACTTTGTTCTAGAAAGGAAAACAGTTCTGTGTATGTGAGAAAAAGTAATGTAGCCTTAGCTATTATTAGGTAGTGTAGTTGAACTAGTCATTGACAGGTGTTGTGCTGGCATCAGTGTTGAAGGAAAACTCTCCCTTTGTCTTAAAGCTGGTGAAGCTAGTTAGGAATGAGGAAACATCAACAAAGTATTCTGGTTATTCTGGAGTTTATAAACATTAGAAGCATCCAAACAGCTCTTCTGAAAGGATTAAAACCAATTGATTATTTTTAATCAGAAATTGAAGATGATAAATAACCTTTGTGGAAGGTTAGACTATGAACCACAGTGGTGATTGTTACAAAGGCTGGGTCCATAAGATAATGACAGATTTTAGTACTTTTGGATTATTAGAAATAGGCAAAGTGATGTTTTTATGACTCCTGATGTATTGCTTGAGTTTTGATGGTTTCTGATCATTTATGTACTTTGGAAGACATTAATGTAAAATTTTGAATTTTTATTGTACATTTTTGTCAATCTTATTTTTCAAACCAGTAAGTTAGAAGGAAAACCCAAGTAATTACAACCAGACCTTTGGGCCTAAGTCAGGTAGTAGAAAGAGAAAAGGATCTTTTCATCTAAATTTTGTTAATCCAGAATGGATAATGTCTAATCCCAAATAAGATTATATTGAATGTAAATCCTTATATAGAAAAGTTATCTTATGTTTTTAGATCTTCCATTTCAGTCTGCTATAGTATCAAGCAAAAACATGTAGCAGTCTGTGTAGGCACCAATCCATCCATATGTGACATCTGCTTTTCATGAGGTTCATTTCTATTGTAAAACCTTGGTGGATTCATATGTATAGTTAGGAAGTCTTGTAAAAATTTGTTTTTAACAGTAGATCCATATATTATGTGGTTAGTTTTTTGTTTCCCAAGTATGTCATCTACTTTGAAAAATTTAAATCTATAAACCCTTGGGAAGGTGTTTAGTACAAGCATCTGTAAATGTTTGGCTCTGAATCTAGTCAGAGTGCATTTCTAGAAATCCTTTTACTCAAGTTCATATACCTAAGTGATGAATTTGGAGAAATTTAAATATTTTCTCATAAAAATATCTTACTGAAATTGGGTTGCCACAAACTCTTTCCCAGAAAACAAAAATTCCATACTTTTTTTTTTCCCCCAGAAGGAAATGGCAACCCACTCCAGTATTCTTGCCTGGAGAATCCCAGGGACAGGGGAGCCTGGTGGGCTGCCGTCTGTGGGGTCGCACAGAGTCGGACACGACTGAAGTGACTTAGCAGCAGGGCCTTTTAAAACTAATCTCGCATTTTGGTTTATCCAGTTAAATTATTTTGAGGTTGACCTTAAGCCATAGCATATGAAATACAACATACTGTTAGTTTTTCCAAGTGCTTATCATGAATTATTTTCCTTTATTAACTTTGATACTTTGCTAACTTTACTGCGATGTACTGTTTATTAGGTGGTTCTTCATTTTCAGTTGTGGTCTTGAAGATACTTGTATAATAGAATGCTGAGGTTGAAGTCCATCTTTTTTGTAGGACAGCTGTTACATTTGATTCTTTTGAGAGTATATTCATAATGTGGATATTTAGAAGGAAGTAATGATAATGGTTAAATATATGATTTAATCAGACTTTTACAAATGTGATATCTGTAGGTTTGGTGGTAATCAACACCCAAGGAGATGATTTTTTTTGATAGAATAGGCAGATGTGTATTTTTTTTTGGAGGTCAGATTTCCAGCATTATTGCTGTATAACTTTCCCTGTCTTTGAAAATGTGTTTTCATTTCATCTTGGTGTTTATTTTTTTAACTTTTTCTGTTATGTTTCTAACATTTTTAAATTTAAAATTTTATTTGTATTTTGGCTGCACCACAGTGGCTTGTGGCATCTTAGTTCCCAGACCAAACTAGGCCATCGGTAGTGAGGGTGTGGACCCTACCCACAGGACCACCAGGGAATTCCCTAACCCGTTGTTATTACATATTTTGCTGAAATTAATTCTATGCAATCCATTTACTATTTCAGATATATTGAATTTATATTACTTTCCTTTGATACACTAATACTTAGTCTTATCATTTATTGAGTTTCTAACACTTTTTTCCACAAAGTCCAGCTTGTAATTTTTCAGTTCTGATAGTGAATATTTTTTACATTACTAGTATGGTTGACCCTTAAATGACACAAGTTTGAACTGTGCAGGTTCACTTATCATGTGGAATTTCTTACATGCTACAACTATCTGGGGGTTGGTTGAATCTGAGGTGGTGAAATTGCAGATATAAAGGGCTGACTGTAAAGTTATATGTAGATTTTTGACTCTGCAGGGGTCAGCGCCCCTAAACCTTGCATTCAAGGGTCACCTGTATTTAGTTTATTATTTCAATCAAATCCTAGGATATTGCCCCTCAGTCATTATGCTAAAATTTTTAGTTTATGCTTTAGTGTATTCTAAGTACTAGATTTTTATGCATTAGCAGATTTTTAAAAAGTTTTATTTTTGAATATTAAGCATATTTTAATTTTGAAGAGTACTTGTTTTGAATATGTAATAAATGTGCATGGTTAAAAAGTTTAAGCATTAGAGAAACTTATATAGTTGCTCAACTCAGTTCTTCAGAGGCTACCATGGTAAATCAATTTATAGTGTGTACCCTTCAGAAACCTCTTCTACATAATCAAAAGCATTAACTTAAAAGCACTAATTTGCACTAATTTTTTAAGATGAATATCTGAATTTTTACATCAAAGATTTATTTATGCCATACCACTTGAGATCTTGACTGTAAAAGTAATAATCTGGCTGAATTCAAAAACAAACATAAAACTTGTATTTCTGGCCTCGGAGTATTGATTTTAATGTAAGCCTGTTGGGCTGTTAGTGGCTTAAATAATTATTATATTTTCTTTGGAATGTGTAATTAAGCAGTTGTGTATTCATCCCTGTAATATAATGAACCTTCTCATCCTTTAATAAACAAAAGCTAAACAGTATTACTGACAGTGAGTATTGGATAGAAAATATAATTTGCACATCAAAACTATGATTTCATAGGTCTTATTGCTAGAGTTTGAAGCTAAAAAAATGATACTGAGTTAAAAATGTTAAGTATGTAAGTATTGTAAATAGATATTGAAAAAATTCTGGTTGTGATTTTCAAGTGTCTGAAGTTTGAGCAATATTGAACTAAAGAATGTTATTGATTCTGGTTGACTTGTTTCACACAGTATGTATTAAAACCTTTTCTCAATTCTGTATAGTTGTAAAAGTGTTTATTAGTATGATTAATAAGACGTTGGATGTGAATTGCATTCTTAGAGGCTTTTCTTTTAGAAATAAGTTTAAAGTAGAATATTTTTAATATTAATGTTTCTATATTTTTTATAGAATTGATTTTTGACAATATAAAGGGAAGTGTCAGTTTCTAAATGAATATGAGGTGTGGTTGGTTTATCATTTTAGGAGACCATATATTGTTACTTCTTTATTATCTATGGTATTAGAGGAAAATAGGGTAGATAATGAATACAGGCTTCATTTCATATTTTTACTATTTATGCAGATTCCACAGAGATGTAAATAAAGGGAACTTAAAGCTTCTAGTCTTGAACTTAACTTACAAAATTTTTAGCCACCATCCTGCTAGGTACTTTTCCAGTATATGCATGAGAACCTTTAGTGATGTACTAGTTATTTCTTAAAGCTGCCCTTTCCATTTCTCTACATTTCTACTTGTCAGTTTAATTTGCTTGAAAAGGAAGTTTTAAATAGGAAAAAAGCACAGGCTATTTCTGAAAGTTTTTGATTTTCTGCTAGGTAATATACTTTTAACCTAGACATATAACGTTTTACATCTAAACATCTTTTTTGTTGATTTCCACTGGCTATAGCTTCCTTGACATATAGCAAAATATAGCTCACTGGTGATAGATGTTGGTAAGCTGAAGATACTGTCACAGGAGAGAGTCAGAGAGCAGATCTCTGGTGTCCATTTTCCCTGTCCTGGGAAAAGTGTAACATAGACAAGCACTTGGCTGTCCTTCTGGGATTTGTTTAAAGCACTGATACCATGGTAGAGCATGGTGGCATGGAAGGAAAACTTGAGCCCTCGGTCCTACAGCAGAGGCAGCTACTAAAAGGTCTACTGAATGTTAGAGCTGCCTTCCTTTCACTATCACTTCAGAAGATAATAGCTAAGACAAGCTTAAGGGTACAGTAAGACTCCTGTGGCCCCTCCCCCCCACATACACATTTTAAATTTCTTGGGTAAAACTAAAAATTTTGAATCTGAGAACCAGGTTAGTTTTTATTTGAAGGAAAATTAGGCTTATTTTTACATTTAAAAAACTATTTCTGCTGAATGCTAATAACTTGTTTTAACATTTCCAAAGCAATTTTTTTGCAAAATTGCAATAGGTTTTAGTTGGATAAATCTATTTTATTTTTATTTTTAAGGTTTTCATATTAAGATTTTTATGCCTTACTTTAACATCACAATAATGTTAAATTATTGAGAGAATATATGTGAAATGAAAGTTTGTGTGTTTATCTTTAGCAGAACTCTTAGCTGAGACTTTTGGCCGATATTAAATTTAAATTTCCTAAATGACAAGATCTCCATCAATAAATATCTCTAGAGGTAGATTCATACTTTGTACTTTATTTATTTATTTATTTTGGTTGCATGTCTAGAGTCTTTATGGCAAGAACCAGGGCTCTGAGAGGAGGCCGTGAGCTTAACTCTGCTAATGGCACAAGTGAACTTTTAGTCCCTCTACTGGCTGCCTTGCTCGTAGCAGACCTTAAATTTTTTTTTTTTCTTTTCAACTTTAAGATAAAGACTAGTTTTATGACTGAGGTGAATTTTGAGGTAAATTCTAATATGAACTGTCTCCAAATTGAGTGACTTCATAGATACCCTTATTAAGAATAAAAATGTAAAATAGTGACTCAAGTTTTGAGAATTATTAAACTTTGCTGCTGCTGCTAAGTTGCTTCAGTCATGTCCGACTGTGCGACCCCATAAACGGCAGCCCACCAGGCTCCCCCGTCCCTGGGATTCTCCAGGCAAGAACACTGGAGTGGGTTGCCATTTCCTTCTCCAGTGCATGAAAGTGAAAAGTGAAAGTGAAGTTGCTCAGTCGTGTCCGACCCTCAGAGACCCCATGGACTGCAGCCTACCAGGCTCCTCTGTCCGTGGGATTTTCAAGGCAAGAGTACTGGAGTGGGTTGCCATTGCCTTCTCTGATTAAACTTTGCAGATTTTTGTAAAACATGAAAAAAATAATCTTGTGATACTGGCAGACAACCAAAAATGTGTTCTAGTTTGCTGGGTAAAAGATAATATCAGAGAAAGATTCCAGTTGTTTACATGCTTTTGCCAAGAGTAAACATACTAGAAAAGGCAGAGGAGGAACAGCCTCAAACTATATGTAAGAAAACTTTATTGGCACAACGTGGTCTGGTCATTTTCTGCAGGATATTTAGACATTTATGCTTAAATAAATATTAATACAGTCATTTTTATATGGAGGTTGGGATAATTCTTCCCTGGGGAAATAAAGAAACCTCTCTTTGTGTGTAAATTACATTCATTAAATCATTATTCTGATTTTTGTCATAATTAATACTGTTCCTTTTCTTAGTGTGATTCTTGACTAAACTGTCTCACCTGAGAAAGGAAGGGGTCTTAGGCACAGTAGAGTTAAATGAATAAAGAGGTGAATGAGGATGGCCATGTTTTTCTTTACATTTTTCTGCCTTTGATTTTTACTTGTATATTCAAAAATTTAAAAGTCATTAAAAGCTTTTAATATTATTTCATTTTTTAATTTGTATATATTGTGTCTGATAGTTGATTGAAGTTATAGAGTTTTCAAAAGTAAGTAATATCCACAACATTTTGTTTTACTGTGTTTTTCTTGGGGGAGTGGTATATTGATTTAATGTATAGAAAAATTGATATGGCATCACAGAACTGCAGGAAATAAGACATCACAGAGCAACAGGAAACCAAATAATGGAATAGTCCTACCATACATAGTTAATTTTACTGCAGGTAGAGTATATTAAATAAAACCAAACTGATTGTAATCCTGTAGTACTGGGGCCTTCCCTGGAAAAGAACTCGCCTGTCAATGCAGGAGACACAGGTTCTATCCCTGGGTTGGAAAGATCTGGAGAAGGAAATGACAGTCTGCTCCAGTGTTCTTGCCTGGGAAAGCTTATGAATAGAGGAGCCTCGTGGAGTCTGTGGGGTCGCAAAAGAATCGGACAGGACTTAGTGACTAAACAACAACAACTGCAATTGTAACACCATTCTTTGTTGCATGAAAATGGCACAATCCAGGTTGGTGTAGAATTGTATTCAGGAGAATTTAGCTGCTGCTATTAGGACATTCAGATGCTTCAGAAAGACCATGCAATTTAGAGTTGGAACCACTTTCTGGCTTTGCCAAAATCAGTTGTATGACTTAGGGTTATATCATTTAATCTCAATGATTAAACATGTTTACTTCACCAAGTTTTTAGGATCAGATGAGATAAATATAAGTGCTTATTGCTATTATCAAGTGCCTGGTAATTTTAGGCATAGAATCTGAAGAGTATTATGTGTACAAGGCTCCAGTAAAATACCAATTAAGAGCTTTGTTGTCAAGGTAACTTTGATTTTAATGTTTAAATTTGGCTTAAATTTTCATAATTTAAAGACTTCTTGCTAAGTTTTAATACATTTGAACTTGATTTTTAGACATTATGGTTCTTAAATATGTGTTTGAGTTTTTGGGTGGACAACATCATCCATGAGGTTTTTAATAACTGTACATAGTTGTTTAATTATAAATATGACAAATCCTTTGGCTTTTGAAGGATAATTATGAGTGTGCTTACACAGAAATAAGAGTAGATGGTTTTCAAACTTTTGAACAGAAAATATGACTTTGATTTAGGTTAAAATATAAAGGTGACGCAGAGATACCTGTGCAAGTATTTAGCCCATGCCCTAGTGGCATTAATAGATTTGCTGATTTGTTTCTTAAAGGAAGCAAGTCAAAGTAGTTTTAGCTTAAGGATGAAAGTGAGATATAGACGAGGATGTCTTGATTTTATCTCCTTTTGCCAAATTATATTTGTAGCCAAATATGATACTTGTAGAGGAGAGGAGAGGAGAGTTATTGTATGTCCATTGGAACATACTTTTATTATGTATGAGAATAGAGATTATGTATCATGCATCTAACAGTTCTTGATGTAGAGTAGTCAGTGTTTGAATGGCAAACATGAATGAATGGACAGTGGGTGACTGGATGGACATAAGTAGGAAGGAGCTGGAATATTCTTACTGCCTAGTGTAATAAGTTTGGGAAGCATTCATTTATATTGCGGTAAAGGTGACTTCTGTATTTTTTGAAGCTTGTTGACATTTGAGTAATTCTGATTGGCTCTGTGAACTTGGACAGGTCTATATTAGGCTATAATCAGTGATTTAAGTGTCCAGTGCTTAAATATTGTGTGCTCAGTGCTGAGGAAGAATGATGACATGATCCTTCCCTTCCGTGATTCAAACACAGGAAACAATAGCAAACAAAACAAGATGGTGTGTTTTTTAAAAGTATAGTAAAACTGTGTTAACAAAATTTACCATCTTAACCATTTTCAAGGGTAGAGTTCAGTGGTGTTAAGTATACTCATGTTATTGTGTGAGATGTAATATATTTAAAGTGAACATAAGGAACACATGCATATTGTAGGGAAGTATATTCAAAATATACTCCATGAAAGCACTCCAGGTCTAGTTTTATTTGGGGAAATGTTTATGTTTATATTTTTATTTAAGTTTGAAAACTATATTAAAATTTGGAGAGGGAAAGAGTGAATTAGTCAAGGCCAGAGTAATCAGGGAAAGTTTTAAGGCAGGAGAGGAAGGCTTAAACTGGGCCTTAAAAAATGATGAGGAATTAGATGGGTTGTGGGCAGGGAAAAGGAAAAGCATTCTTCATGAGGGAACCAATCAAAGCTCAGAGGTTGGGAATGAACACTATCTGTTAATAGATCGAAGAGGAGATCTGTGTTATGAGAATTTATTGTGTATGTTGGGGGTGAATGGTGTGAGAGGCAGCATAGTAATGTAATGTTTTCCAAAATGTGTTCCATCTCCCATGATTGTTGTAGAGGGAGGGAGGGAAATCACATCCGTCTCCTGCAAGGTTCTAGGAACATTTGAATGGAACTGCATTCGAAAGCCTTTAGAGGTGATTCCAACATATTTTCATTTGATCTGACCAGAAGATGTTTTCTGTACTTGGAACCATTGTTTCTTGGACACTAGTTTGAAAAATGTTTATGTCACTTACATACATTTACACTTTCTTGACTTGATCAAGAAGTTTAATATACTGAATACCACTTGCTCCCCCTTTATGATTAGGTTATAATCACAATGACTATATGTGGAAAGTGTTTGTAAACTCAGTCTACAAATGAGTATGTGCTGTAATCTGCTAATAACTGAGAGTTACATAAATGTAAGGGAAATGTTACAGAACTATAAAATATTACAGGCTACATCCTTGCTGTTCTGTGTGTGGTCGGTGGACATTAGTGTTTCCTCTCTCCTAGCCTGCTATCTTGTTAGAAATGTGAAACCTTAGTCTTTGTCCCAGATCTGCTGAACCAGAGCTTGCGTTTTGTTAAGATCTCCAAGTGATCTATATGCATGTTAAAATGTGCGTGTGACACATGCTGTTTTGTGTTGTATCCAACAACACTTCTTTCTGTCCTTTCTTGAGCACTGTTAGTAGCAGAGAATTCGATACCTTTGATTTAAATATAGTGTCTTCCCTCTCTACCTTCTATGTTTGGTCATGGTTTTGTCTTAAAAAGTTACACAGAATGTGCTTCAGCATTGCAAATGAGAGCCATGTATGTGTAAAAGAGAAGCTAATGTTTACCTGAGTCCCTAGCAGAATCTGTCGCCTAGAATTGATTATAGTGTTAGTGACTTGGCCAGAGATTTGAGTGGGAGTTGGTGAAATTGATTCACCTTAACTGTAGAGCATTTAAGAGCTCTGTGCCATTGTTTCACTGTCTATGCTGCTGCTGTTTTTTTCACTCCTCTGGCCAAGCAATTTCTTTACATTGCCATCCTTCTTAATTTTGACGTTTCATATTGGACTGTTTTGCTAAGCTCAGGGCAAGCCTAGTGTTTCTTTGGATCTAGCTCGTGGAGCCCTTCCATCTCTGTACTGGATCACTTGGCTAGATACTTTGATTATAGGCATAGATTACTTGTAAATGTTGAGAAAGTTAAAAATTGTTTTAATTTATAATATCTAAATATGTCAAATCATTAGAATTGAACCATTGGGTTCCTTTTAAGAAATTATCTACTTTTAGTTATTTAAGTATAGATGCTCACTGTAAAAATTAATACAGTACAAAAATGTAGAAAGAAGTTAAAAATCCATTTTTTCCTCTAATTTCAACCCTTCAAGTTAACCCCTGTTTAGTTTATGTTTCCTTCTGAACCTTTTTTTTTTTCCTTCTGAACCTTTTTGAAAATGTACAAAAGGTATAGTTGTAAATAAGATTTAAAAACAAGAAAAGAGGATTTATATACTGTTCTGAAAATTGACTTTTTACTCAGAAAAATTAAGCTCATTTTTAGATCTTAATATGAATAATATGTTTTTTTGACTTCAGGGAAGAAACCCCTTTTTTTTGGAGCCAGCAATAATTATTACAATTACTGATGGGAGCAAGTTGACTACTACCAGTGGAGTCCAGGATGAGGTAAGTTATGTTTGTATCAGCCTGGGTTATGCAAAGGCGTTTGGAACATGTTAGTTGTGTGCGCATTGTAGGGCATTGAAACCTTAGCTAGGGTCTCTACTCGATGCAGTCTGGACTCATCTGGCTCCTAGAACTCATTTACCTTCCCTGTTGTTTGTAGCACTGGCCTCTAACTTTTCTTGAATAGGAATCCCTTCGGTGAAAAATTTTGGAGCTACCACCCATCTCAACTGTATGTGTATTTTTGAGTTTATGTGAGGGTCACAGTGTCAGTTACAGTAAAATGAGTTCTTAGAGTCTCAAAAAATGGATGCAGCATTTTAATAATCGCTTTTTACTTCAGTGGATTGTCGTGTGCACTCCGCTGTGGAGACTCCTAGACTAGAGTGCAGCAAAGCCAAGAGATGGCTAAGGCTAGGAAAAGTGAAGGTTTTTGGACATTTTAATTCTTAGTCAAGTACTGTATAAATAAGTGAGAGCTAGTCTCACGTATTCTTTGATAGCGTGCATTGTGCAGAGTTGGGTGTGTGTAGTGCGATAAGTTCAGTGCAAAGCATTCATCTTGACTTTTAAGATGTTTTTACTGTAATATTTGAACTGCTCTTGAATATTGTGTTTGTTATTAAAATGGGTTGGTATAGAAAGGAGGTGGTTTAGGCTATTCTGTTTACTGCTTACAGTTGATTTAGAATCTTAATTTTAATTCTCACTGTATTTACAAAGGGTGTAAGTAGGAAAAGTGTAGTTTTTAAGTTTAGTAATTTTTAGAAATACTTTGATTTGTGTGACATTGTGGAGTGCAGATTGGATATACAGTCCAGACACGTGGGTATCTAGTCTTTGTTCAACTACTTTCTAGCAATGAAGTTTGTACCTAGCATCCCTAAATCTCTGTACTTGTCCATAAATAAATTCTTGCCTTACCTCATAGGGTTGTCGAAAGACTGAAATGAAATGATGTGAATGAAAGTACTTGGTAGGCTCTAATGAAAAGAACACTGTGTAATTCTACCATGAAGCTTTAGAACTAGTATAGAATCGTTATTTCCTGATCTTGACTTGGGGGGAGGAGAGCCAGATTTATTTTGTTTGAACAGTTGATGTTGAAGGGGAATTTAGGATATAATTCACAGAAAAACAGTTGAAAGATTAGGTAGATTAAGATTTGTAATTAAATAATTTATAGACATAGCTATGAAATGCTCCATAGCTGACATTAATGGATTTTGGGGCTTTCTTAAACTTAGTTGGTCTGTATAGCCAGTTATATTCTGCCATTTTTCAGAAACAGACATTGATTGTATACGTTAAGAGTGAACAGGTTGTTTAACTTCAATTTGAAAATTTCAAATTTTTCCCACTTTGCCTTCCTTTTGAAAAATTTGAATGAGTAATCAGATCAGAAATACTATGATTTTGTTTTGTAGTTATGATTGCTACAAAGGTATTTTTCTTTTTTATTTATATTTTACATTTATATGAAGTATTCCTCCATGTGAGATTATCTATTCAGGGTACTCTGTCTTACCACCTTTGTAGAAATTCCCTTTGGAGTACAGTATATTTTGTTCCCGTATATCTGGATCTGCTTTGTGATAATTTGTTTTAGCTTTACAAAATATCTTGAAATATGGATATGGAAATTGGAATTGCTCACCTTTTGTCCTAGGTCCTTGGGAGAGATACTGGAGAAGTAGAACTCTGTGTTTATAGTAACCTAAAACTCATTCCTAGTAAGGTTGGGAAGATTTTCCTGTGGGCCAGGATCTTACCTTTTAGTGCTGTTGTATCTTCTACCATAGTTAGCATAGTACTGAGAACAAGGCTTACATTTAAAAAGTATTAAAAAGATATAGATACTGCTATGCTGAGTCTGATACTCAAAATCAAAATTGATCACAACTTCTTATCTGAGATAGACAATTCATTTGTTATGAGGCAAAGATTTATTTTGGATATGCTGTTGGAGCATAGGTCTATGAGTTGTTTTGGGTTTCAAGTTTAGGAGTTTCTTTGGTCATCTGCATGTTGGGTTCTTAATATTCCAACAAGACTCACTTTGAGTGCCAGAGAATGTATCCTGTATGTGTTTTTTGTGGAAGGTTAATTTTTTGCTGAGATGCGAAATACTTGTCTCTTCTAGTCCAAATAATTAAATAATAAGATTCATTTTGAGGACAATTATCAATTTATAAAAGGTATAAAGATGCTTTTCAGTTTGTTCATTTTTTTGTGAGTGTGTGTGTGTGTTTATATGATCTGTATTGTAATTTTTACTACGAAATAACAAGCAGAATGTTGCCTTTGCCTCTTTTTCTTCAGTCCTCTTAACCTTTACCTTTGGCAAAACTTGATTCTTTTTAAAGATTAATTGAATGAGTGAGTATTGATAATTTCCACATTAGATATGTGTGTACAATTCTTGAGTAGCTGTTACTGCTGTTGATGTGACCTGTTACTGTTTATAGAGTTGTACATCCCACCCATACAATGCCCTTTGCTCAAAGTTCTGTTATCTCACATACTGTATTTGGTCTGTTCTGCTAGTGCTATTTTCCAGTAATAAGTGTTCCTGCTGCTTTGAAATCATCCTTATGGCGTTTTACTTTTTATTTTACAAATGAGGAAATTGAGATCTGGGGAGGCAAAGTTATTTGCTCAAAGTTATAACATTTATTATTGCCAAACTCTGGATTAGAATTGATCTAAATTCCAGAGACATCCCAACCCTCTCCAGACCCAGTGCTTTTCCCCTGATGCTATCTGCTGTCTTTCTCTTTACGTCGGTTACTGTATGTTCTTGAAATTTGCGTTCTACTTACCTGATTTACTGTTGTCTGCTTCCCCTCTCTGTACATTTGTGACCTGGGTATTATGTTCCTGTTCTCTAAGTGTTCCTTGAATGACCATTATGACCAGGGCATTTCTAGGTAGTGAAGATAACAAAGATGAATAGGGTGGGTTTCTGGTTCTTAAGTTCACAGTCTTAAGGGGGAGGATTGTCTGTTAAATGGTTTTATGAATGATAGAATAGAGATACATACCAGGTGTATGGAAGCACTAAAGGACGAGAGGAGGGTTAATATTACCTATCCTGTGCATGTATCAAATCCTGTACAATGTAAATTTTTATAGTCATTTTAATTTTGATTAAATTCAAGGATCTTGTGATTCCCTATAGGATGTGGCTCATAGATTATGTCTGTGAAAGTTATAGAGGAACTTGGTACAAAGTTGTTTTGAGCCTAGAAAACAGTTCATGGAAAAACTTGGTGCCATATTGCCTCCTGACCTGGCTAAATTTGTACAGGCCAGAATGATGTAATTACTTATAACTTGTTTGTAAAAATAATAAGAGGGATACTATTTCCTCTATGACAGGTCATCATTTAGCAGTGTGTTAGGAGTTAGAAGAGAAACAGCATGTGTTATGGACGAAACTTCTGAGCTGTGTAACATCATTTTACTTTAATTTATGATTTTAATTATCTTTTTTGGCCTTATTTAATGAAAATCCAGGCCATTGTCTTGAGTTGTTCATGAGTGTGTTTCTAGTGTAGTGTTTTTGGATAACTGTAGAAATTTTGATGATGGCTTTTGGTAGAAGAATATGTGTGTATCTTTTGACTTTTTTTCTTTTTAAATGTAGTTATTTGATAATTTTTTTTTGCAGTGTTTTCATTTATGAGGTAGGAGTTAGATGGGACCTTGAATTCTGATACATGAGAAATCTGTGTATTTCTTATTGCCATAGTCATCTTTGGTGTTGATAAGCATACTTGTGGTCAAATACTTCTAGTATCATTCATCATGTTATGTTACTAATGTATCAGATGTTTTGGTAGATTCACCAAATTATAATTAGAGTTACTGAAAAAAATTTTCTGGCTTTTATTGCTTGAGAACATCTTTAATACTCTTTTGCAATGGAAAAGTCTTCTGTGCTATGATTCCAGGAACACGTGGTTAACTATATTGCTCAATAAAGTAGCCAGAAGAAATCCTGCCAGTCCCTTCTTGGTGATGAATGACATTCCAGGATCATGTAGCAGTTATTTTTCTCTTCCTTGAAAGTGCTAATAGTAGTGTTACCTTTCAGATATTGAGATTTGCTGAAGACTCTTTGCATCTCTTTATCAATGTTGTGATTACCCTAGAGGCTAACGTTCTAGAGAAGATATTTGCAGTCAAAACAACCTATTGGCTTTTGACATAAAAAGTTTTGCCTTCTTGTGAGTTTTCCATCTTTTAAAGACAAACTAGGACAGCTACTTTTATAACTTCTTGAAAGAGTACTTGTTTGTAGAAAGAGAAATGTCTGAGTAAGCTCAACTGTGTATTAAAGTGGTTGTCCTTTGTGATCTTATCTTTCATTTTTTCAGTTCTCAAAAGTTGCTGCAGAAGTCCCATCAGTCTTTGAGATGTGGACTGGTACTAGTGATTTTTCTGGATCATTCTGGGTAATACAGAATGAATTTACCTTTTATAAGGATAATCTATAATTAGGATCTATAATTGCAGTTTGCATTTAACTCTTCATGTTGTGTAATGTTTAAAAGACAATCCAGAATTTTAAAATGTTTCTACTGTCTGAAATCAGAAACCACATCTCCATCCCCCATGCCCCATAAAGTACTTTTGTTTCACTAAAGTTACCAAATATGTGCCAGAAGCTGTTGAAACTATTTTAATCATGCAAAGATTTTTAGACACATATTTTAAATAGTTGTTTCTCATACACTTAGAGTTTGTGACACTTTTATTTTTATTTTTTTCTTTTTCAAAAAGACTTCTAAGGAATCTTGAAGGGATGTTATTGTAGTATGGTAGAATGTATTAAACAGATCTGTGTATAAATGCGTTTCTGAGTTTTCATTATCAAGATTAGCTCCTGTCTTACTGATTCAGATGTTCTGAACATATGTATAACATGACCAAATATGCTCAGTTCATTTCAGTGTCTCAGTCATGTCCGACTCTTTGCGACCCCATGAATCACAGCACGCCAGGCCTCCCTGTCCATCACCAACTCCCGGAGTTCACTCAGACTCACGTCCATCAAGTCAGTGAGGCCATCGAGCCATCTCATCCTCTGTCGTCCCCTTCTCCTCCTGCCCCCAATCCCTCCCAGCATCAGAGTCTTTCCCAATGAGTCAAGTCTTCACATGAGGTGGCCAAAGTATTGGAGTTTCAGCTTTAGCATCATTCCTTCCAAAGAAATCCCAGGGCTGATCTCCTTTAGAGTGGACTGGTTGGATCTCCTTGCAGTCCAAGGGACTCTCAAGAGTCTTCTCCAACACCACAGTTCAAAAGCATCAATTCTTTGGCGCTCAGCTTTCTTCACAGTCCAACTCTCACATCCATACATGACCACTGGAGAAACCATAGCCTTGACTAGACGGACCTTTGTTGGCAAAGTAATGTCTCTGCTTTTCAGTATGCTATCTAGGTTGATGATAACGTTTCTTCCAAGGAGTAATCGTCTTTTAATTTCATGGCTGCAGTCACCATCTGCAGTGATTTTGGAGCCCCCCAAAATAAAGTCTGACACTGTTTCCACTGTTTCCCCCATCTATTTCCCATAAAGTGATGGGACCAGATGCCATGATCTTCGTTTTCTGAATGTTGAGCTTTAAGCCAACATTTTCACTTTCCACTTTTACTTTCATCAAGAGGCTTTTTAGTTCCTCTTCACTTTCTGCCATAAGGGTGGTATCATCTGCATATCTGAGGTTATTGATATTTCTCCCGGCAATCTTGATTCCAGCTTGTGTTTCTTCCAGCCCAGCATTTCTCGTGATGTACTCTGCATAGAAGTTAAATAAGCAAGGTAACAATATACAGCCTGGACGTACTCCTTTTCCTATTTGGAACCAGTCTGTTGTTCCATGTCCAGTTCTAACTTTTGCTTCCTGACTTGCATATAGGTTTCTCAAGAGGCAGATCAGGTGGTCTGGGATTCCCATCTCTTTCAGAATTTTCCACAGTTTATTGTGATCCACACAGTCAAAGGCTTTGGCATAGTCAATAAAGCAGAAGTAGATATTTTTCTGGAACTCTCTTGCTTTTTCGATGATCTAACGGATGTTGGCAATTTGATCTGTGATTCCTCTGCCTATTCTAAAACTAGCTTGAACATCTGGAAGTTCATGGTTCACATATTGCTGAAGCCTGGCTTGGAGAATTTTGAGCATTACTTTACTAGCGTGTGAGATGAGTGCAATTGTTAGTCTCTATTAATTCAACTTTCCAGGAACATTTAATAAGAATTTGTTGGATGTAGATCATTCACATTTTCTTTTGTACGCATATTTTTGGCCCTGTTCTCTCAACCCCTTAACTTCTGGTATGCTATAGAAATGTATATATATATATCGACAATTATTAATACTTGAAAATATGTTATTATAAAAATGCACAGTTAAAAAGGTTGATGATATATTTTAATACTGTAATGAATTTTCAATAATTCACATTTGCAATACTCTTAAAATATATCTTTTTCAGAGTCAGACTCTTACAGATTTGAATTTGAAATCAGCAAAGAAAAACTCTAAGGATTGCCTCTAGACAACACTATGATAGAATAATTAAAAAGAAATGCTGGCTGATCACTCTTTAGTGAAGTTGTATGGCTGCAACTACTAATGTATTATCTAGAATTCTGTATTAAGCTATACCAAAATAGTTTTTATTCAGAGTGTGAGGCAACTTTACCCTGCATTTGTTAGCCTGTCAGAACCAATAAGCAAAAACAGCCCCACACATGTAAGGAAAGTTTCATTTGCAGACGTTTCTATTCTTCTGATTCTAGCTCTTCCATATATAAATGACTGATACTTAGAAAAGTAGTTTTCAAATGGCTGCATCAAAACCACCTGAGTGTTTTATAACCTGTACATACCTCAGCTCTAGTTTTGGAAATTTTGGTTCCATTGATCTGGGTAGTGACCTGGGAATCTGTACTTTTTTCAGTGTGTCCACGTTGATTCTCATGCACAGTCTGGTTTGGAAGCCATAGTTTCAGAACATAACTAAGAGTACAAATAGACACGTTTTTAAACTACAAAAAAAAAAAAATGAAAATAAACCACTTTAACAAAGCAAGATAAAACTGTTTTTCATGCACATGTCTAACAATACATGTGGCTTCCCATGTGGCTCAGCTGGTAAAGACTCTGCCTGCAATGCGGGAGACCTGGGTTCAGTCCTTGGGTTGGGAAGATCCCCTGGAGAAGGGAAAGGCTACCCACTCCAGTATTCTGGCCTAGAGAATTCCATGGATTCTATAGTCCATGGGGGTTGCAAAGAGTTGGACACGACTGAGCAACTTTCACTAGCAATGTTTTGTTTAAAAATTGACTCTTGACCTTTAGAATTGTTAAACTTGGGAATTGGGTGTCTGAAGGGTATGGAATAGGTCTTCTATGAATACATTCTTTACTGTGTTTGGTATAACTTAGAATCTGTTATTGGATAGCTGTGATGTAACCTCTGTACTGAGTGTAGTCTAGTTGCTACATACCGTGTGCTCTGTTGAAGAGGATGCCTAGATCCTGAGACCGAGATGGGGAGGACAGGGGAAAAGAGGGGAGTATTAGTTCATGTTTCATACTATTGGTTATTTGGCTTAGGAGTGTTTATCTAAAGGACTATATAGTTTTCTGTCTTTGTTATTCCTTAATTCCTGATTTGGATGTTTGTAATTAGCATTATTTTAAAAAGTGATATGTATATAGAGCTGGTGATAGTTAACCTTAATTTTTACTTACTAGAGAGTTGCTGCCAAAATACCCTTCTATAATGAATTGTTCCAGTTTTGAATGCTTAAAGTATACTTTAGATTAATTCAGCAATAATTTTTCTTGCACTGCATAGTGACTTTGGTTTGTGTGTAAGAATAGTGGCATACCATACATTTATATTTAGTATTGCTGTAGTCTGAGTACTGAGGACACCGAGATGGAATTAGCAAGGCTTTTGCCCCTAGACAACATTATCTTTGAAGATAGGAAAGTAAATAAGCATTTTTAATACTCCGAGATAAGTCTCATGACAGAAATAAAGCGAGCAGCTAAGTTTTGAGGAGTAAGGAATTGAGCCATGACACTGCAGGAAGAGGGAACAGTGTGTACAAAGGTATGGAAACAGTGTATTGGAAGGTGGTAAATTATATAATGGGAGTGTGGTCATTGTAGGGAGGAGGAGTGTGTGCTTAAAATGCACGTAGAGGCAAGGTAACCACCCTCAGGAGGTGATTTTGTTAACATGTGCCTAGGAGGTACTGAAGATGTTAAGCAGATGAGTCACATTGTAGTAAGTGTACTTTGCTGGAACGTGAAAGAAGATAGAGTTGAAGGATGGTAAACTGGGAAGAATTAGCAGACTATCAATACATGCAATAACCCAGGAAAAACATGGAATGTGCTGAAACGAAGCCAGTGCCTGTGTAGGAAGACAAACCTGAGTCAGGTATGCTAGGCAGGACCTAGAACAAAGCATTTGACAGGGTTCTGAATAGGGTCTGTGCTTGGATTTCAGAGGGTTCTGTGAATTACCTGAAATCTTTATCCAGATATTATCTAGATGTGTATGCATATTTTTGTGGGGGACACAGGTGAAGCTTTAACCATATTTTCAGACAAGTGAAAACAGAATATCATAGTTTAATAATATTTTGAGGTTTCCAACATGGAAATCTGTGGGTTTGGTAGTAGTAACTGAAAATGGGAATATGGGATAAGCAGTAGAAAAGAATCTAAAATAATTGTTTGATAAAGTATCATTTTTAGGGTACAGATGTATTAAAGGAGTTAGGAGCAACTTCTAAGACAATAAACACAAAGACTTTTTCTTGCCTTTTAACGTTATGTCTTAGGAAAAGTAATTTGTATTTAAAACCAGAAATAAGCAGAATTTTATCCTTGGATTCTGATAGAATTTTTGGTTTGAAGCAGATTCAGTTCAGTTCAGTTCATTTGCTCAGTTGTGTCCGACTCTTTGTGACCCCATAAATTGCAGCACACCAGGCCTCCCTGTCCATCGCCATCTCCCGGAGTTCACTCAAACTCAGGTCCGTCGAGTCAGTGATGCCATCCAGCCATCTCATCCTCTGACTCATCCTCAGCTATCTTCTCCTCCTGCCCTCAATCCCTCCCAGCATCAGAGTCTTTTCCAGTGAGTCAACTCTTCGCATGAGGTGGCCAAAGTACTGAAGTTTCAGCTTTAGCATCATTCCTTCCAAAGAAATCCCAGGGCTGATCTTCAGAATGGACTGGTTGGATCTCCTTGCTGTCATTTTATTATTTATCAGATCTTTGAGTTGTTTTGTTTAAAGCTATAACGTAAGCATCTTTTAAGTGCTTATTTTAAACAAGTGTGAAGATTGATATTCATAATGCTAGGACAAGAGCACTGTATGTGTGTGAGGGGTATTCCTTGTAGTAGTGTCAAGTCATCTATAAAGAGGATGGAAACTTAATTCCTTTTCTGTTCAACAGTATGTAATTTAAGAATACTAGTAGATTGGCTTTGACTCCACTGACAGTTTTCTGCCAATTAAACTCAGTTCAGGTCTACCTGTTAGGTGTATTTCATGCCTTTCTAAGTCAGATTACAATTTGAGAGCGTGAAAAAGCTGAAAACTTGGACTTCTGTTGGGACAGATTTGCCTAAGCCTGAGGCTGTTAGTTTTTTTTGTAAATACCTTCATTATGTTATTTAGGTGTGTTCCATAAATAATTATTATACATAACTTCCACTTTGAAGCTTTCTTTTCAGGTGTAATACAACAGATTTACAGTTTTTTAGACTTGCATATTAGGTATAAACGTGCAGTGATTGGAACGATACTGAAACTGATCTACTTTAAGGCAAGGCTACATTTTGACCTAGACAAGGCTGTTTTGGTATATTTTTCCCCACGTTCTGTCTTTTCAGGTTGAATTACTGATTTTTTCCCCCTTTCTTTTGTTTGTTGTGGTTTTGATGTTTTTTTTCCTTTCAGCTAAAGGAGCAGTCCAGTGGTTTTCAAGAAGTGCCAAAGTGCACTGACTGTCTCACGATGACTGGTGCCTCAGGGAGGGTCGTGATTCCTGGATACAGGATCGACCTGGTCCTGGATGTCACTTCAAGCAGTCAGATCGTGGGGAAAAGCCTTGTCTAATGGCTAGCCTTCCTCAAAAGTCTGATGCTAGTCATCTCGGAAGGCCTCAGAAAGAGCCTTAAAGGTGAGCAGAGTAGAGTGTAGTTCTCTCTGGGGGCTGTGACTATTTGTCGGAGAACATGATTCAACACAGAATGATAATCCTAACCTGAAAAATCCAGGTTCAGTTGGTAAATTCAATTTATAAATTTGTTGAGCATGGCAATCAGACCTCAACTTTTGAGTTATTAGAAACCACCTTCTAACCTTAAGGACCTATAAAAGGAGGAATGTGGTATTTCCTGGGTCCTTCAGGATCTTAGGTTAGTATCTGTTGTCTTAAATGGAAACAGCCTATAATCACAGCTAAGGAACACTTTTGTTACAAAAGCACTTTATGTTAAGTACCCGTGGATTTAAAAAAAAAATGTAGTGAAGTATTCTATTAGCTTGTATGTTTCAGTCAGTTCAGTTCAGTCGCTCAGTTGTGTCCGACTCTTTGTGACCCCATGAATTGCAGCATGCTAGGCCTCCCTGCCCATCACCACCTCCTGGAGTTCACTCAAACTCATGTCCATTGAGTCGGTGATGCCATCCAGCCATCTCATCCTCTGTCGTCCGCTCCTCCACCTGCCCCCAATCCTTCCCAGCATCAGGGTCTTTTCCAATGAGTCAACTCTTTGCATGAGGGGGCCAAAGTATTGAGTTTTAGCTTTAGCATTAGTCCTTCAAATGAACACCTAGGACTGATCCCCTTTATTTTATTTTATTTTTTTTTGTGTAATAAAGTTTTATTAAAGTATAAAGGAGATAGAGAAAGCTTCTGACATTAGACATCAGAAGTGGGCAGAAAGAATACCTGCCTGCTAGTCTTTAGCTGGATGTTATATAGTTACTAAGTAAAAAGTAAAAGTAAAAGTCGCTCAGTCGTGTCCGACTCTTTGCGACCCCATGGACTGTAGCCTACCAGGCTCCTCCACCCATGGGATTCTCCAGGCAAGGATACTGGAGTGGGTTGCCATTTCCTTCTCCATGATCTCCTTTAGAATGGATTGGTTGGATCTCCTTGTAGTCCAAGGGACTCTCAAGAGTCTTCTCCAACACCACAGTTCAAAAACATCAATTCTTCGGTGCTCAGCTTTCTTCACAGTCCAACTCTCACATCCATACATGACCACTGGAAAAACCATAGCCTTGACTAGATGGACCTTTGTTGGCAAAGTAATGTCTCTGGTTTTTAATATGTTATATAGGTTGGTCATAACTTTTCTTCCAAGGAGTAAGCGTCTTTTAATTTCATGGCTGCAATCACCATCTGCGGTGATTTTCGAGCCCAAAAAATAAAGTCTGACATTGTTTCCACTGTTTCCCCATATGTTTAATCATGTATCAATTATATATCAGGCAATTGGGCTTCAGGACTTAGGGCAAATTGGAATTTGATTTATCTGTTACACTGATTTTTTAAAAACCATAGGCACTTTTGAAGCAGTTCAGATATATGTAACACATATTTTATTGCATTCAACTTGAAGAATCAGTACTATCTGCATCGTTTGAATTACATTTTTAACCTCATAGAAGATTCCTTAGAGATGTTTTGAGCATTTGGGTTTGAAAAATGTTTCATTCTAGGACTCTTTCTCTGTGCTTTGAAGCACTTACAGAACCCGGTTGTTCATATAATAATTTTGATTACTAAATTTTCAAGTAAACTCTAAAACTTGTCTGTCCTAATAAGATTTACTAGGTTTTTTGTTTAAAAAATTTTAATTCAGTCATCTGTTAGTTAATAATAATAATAATAATACTAATACTGTGGACATGCACCATCCCTAATGTATGTACATTTTTATATTTAGTAATTTTGTATCACTGATGTATTAATATTAGAAAGCATACACAAAAATAGAAGTTTTGAAAGATGAGATGAAAAAACTTACATATAGGCAGTTGTGATATTTTCTTTCCCTTCACCGTGCATCGTGATGTAATTCCGGTTGGCAAATTCTTTTTAAAGGCCAGATAGTAAATATTTTAGGCTTTTCAGCCCATATGGTCTCTGTTGGAACTACTCAGCTCTTGCTGTTGTAGGGTAAAAGCAGCCACAGACAATACTGAGATAAATGAGTGTGGCTGTTTTCAATTAAAATCTTATTACTGAAACAGGCTGTGGGCTGGATTTGGCTGGAGGACCCTAGTTTGCTGACCCCTGGAGTATCCCCTGTTTCGTAGACCACTGCTCTAGACCTTGCAGTTGTGTTACACTATGTCTGCTAGGTCCTTCTGCCTTCAGTCTTAAGAGTACAGTGGATCTTCCTTATTGAAGTGAGCAGAAGAATGTTAGCAATTAGAACATATTGTTTAATTGAACAGATACTTATTGAAAACCAGTGATGTTCAGACACAAGGTTAGGTGCTGGGATGAGTTTGGTAAGAGAGAGAGGTAAACAGTTAAGGCATGGTGTCAGAAATAATTTGATTATAGCACATACTGCTGAGAAAGTGAGGCTGGTGCTGGGAAATGGTATAGTAAGTTGGACTTTGAAAACTTAATGAAAATTTGTAAAGTAGATGAGTACGAGGAAATAAAAGGTGATAGAAGAGAGCATTGGAGAACCATATATACCTCAGTAACTGATTGTTGGCAGAGTGTTCAAGAAAGAAGCAGTAGGGAATGAGACTGGACAGGTCGGCATGGCCCATAGTGTGCCCTGCCGAGGAGTGTGGACTTTGCCTTATAGGTTGATGGTAACAGTTGAAGAGATTTTAGTAGAGGAAGAAATGATTGGATTTGGATTTTAGAAGGACAGTGGCAGTGGTGTGGAGTATACAAGGAGTAACTATTCTGGGTAGCCTTTTTTAAACCTCCTTGTAAAAGAGATCACAGATTGTTTGTGGGTTGTTTTATAATCAGGCAGAAGGTAAACTTGGAATACTGTTTAACAACGAAAATAAATGAACTGTTAACATGCTACACGGTGGATGAACCTCCAAGATGTTATCCTAGGTGTGAAAGGCCACGTGTTGTATGATTCTGTTTTTTTAAGGAATGTCCATAAAATAGATTAGTGGCTGCCGCGGAATGGACTGGGGACTGACTGCAGATGGAAATGAGGAATCTTTTCATGGTGTTGGAAATGGTCTAAAACTGGATGATCTAAAAATGATCTAAAAATTTACACCACTTTGTAAATTTACTAAAAATAATTGGATTGAACACCACTTTTCCTTTCTTTAACTTGAAGTATAGTTGATTTACAGTGTTGTGCCAATCTCTGCTGTATAGCAGAGTGACTCAGTTTTATATGTATATACATTATTTTAAAAATACTCTTCATTATGATTTATTGCAAGAGATTGGATATAGTTTGGATTGGACACTTTTAAAACTGGTTGCGTTTTATGGTAGGTAATTATAGCAATAATACTAAAGAATTAGACCTCACTTTTGAAATTTGTTGGAGTAAAACATATTGTTGATTCTCGAGTAATTGCTCTTTCCTCTGAATAAATTATTGATCTTACACTGCAAAAAAATAAAAAGGTGTTTTTTTCCTCTTTAAGAGTATACACTGCAACTATAGAGTTTAACTGTAGGAACTAGCAACTAAATAAATCAGGTTGTTACTAAATCTTACTGAATACACTTTGACTTTTATGTTTAAATTTTTCCTTTCCTTATTAAATATCATATGAGGAGAACCATCTTAAATACAGTATTGGATAATTCTCAAAAGCTAGAAGTAGCCTAAAGGAAATTTACTTCTCTTTTTTTCCCAAGGAAAGAATTGCTAAAGAAAGAACCTGATGATTTAAAATTTTAAGTTTTTTCTTCAGTCTTAACATAGGAAATAAATAGAATACAGAGCAATTGGAAAATAGTTAATTTCACTCAATAAATATTTATTGAGGCCCTACTGTGTGCTAGGTACTGTTTCTTAAGAAATAAATTGTGAAAGTTTCTCATTATGTGCTCTTATTCCTGGCTGCCAAAATTTATGAGGTTCATTGTAGTAATTAAGAAAACATGTACAAAGTTAATTATATTACCCTTTATTGTTTACAAGATAATTTCACATCTTACTAATTCTGTAAGAGTGAGGAAAATGAGTCTAATTATAGCCGATTCCCAAGTAAGAGGCAGAGGTGGGAATTGATTATTGGTTCTTATTTTTACTTGAAGTTCATTACTCTTTATACTCTATTGTGGGATTAAAAAAAAAACCCACCAACAATAGTGCAGTAGTATTTAAAGATAGGCATATAGATCAATAAACAAACCCATACATTTTTGGTCAATGGATTTTTGAAAACAGAGATAAGATATTTTAATGGGCAAAGAGTAGTCTTTTCAAGCAGTGGTAGTGGACAACTGAATATCTCCATGCAAGAGAGTGAAGTTGGACTCTTACCTGACGCCATATTACAAAAATGAAATAAGAATGAGTGGGCAGCATAAATGTGAGAGTCAAGACCCTTGAAAGAAAAAAACCTAGGCATAAATTTTCATGACCTTGGATTAATTAGACAGTGGTTTCTTAGACATAACACCAGGAACACAACCAAAAGAAAATTAGATAAATTTGACTTCATCAAAATTAAAAGCATTTGTACTTCAAAGGATACTGTGAGGAAAAGACAGTAACGGAATAGTAGAAAATATTTACAAATCATATATTGGATAAGGACCTAGTATCCAGAATATAAGGTAAAATAAGCAGGGTGACATGAGAAACGCTGGGCTGGAGGAAGCACAAGCTGGAATCAAGATTGCCGGGAGAAATATCTATAACTTCAGATATGCAGTGATACCACCCTTATGGCAGAAAGTGAAGAAGAACTAAAGAGCTTCTTGACAAAAGTGAAAGAGGAGAGTGAAAAAGTTGGCTTAAAGCTCAACATTCAGAAAATGAAGATCATGGCATCCGGTCCCATCACTTGATGGCAAATAGATGGGGAAACAGTGGCTGACTTTATTTTTCTGGGCTCCAAAATCACTTCAGATGGTGATTGCAGCCATGAAATTAAAAGACGCTTACTCCTTGGAAGGAAAGTTATGACCAACCTAGATAGCGCATTAAAAAGCAGAGACATTACTTTGCCAACCAAGGTCTGTCTAGTCAAGGCTATGGTTTTTCCAGTGGTCATATATGGATGTGAGAGTTGGACTATAAAGAAAGCTGAGCACCAAAGAATTGATGCTTTTGAACTGTGGTGTTGGAGAAGACTCTTGAGAGTCCCTTGGACTACAAGGAGATCCAACCAGTCCATCCTAAAGGAGATCAGTCTTGGGTGTTCATTGATAGGACTGATGTTGAAGCTGAAACTCCCAACACTTTGGCCACCTGATGCAAAGAACTTACCCATTTGAAAAGACCCTGATGCTGGGAAAGATTGAGGGCAGGAGGAGAGGGGGACGACAGAGGATAAGATGGTTGGATGGCATCACTGACTCAATGGATATGGGTTTGGGTGGACACTGGGAGTTGGTGATGGACAGGGAGGCCTCGTGTACTGCGGTTCATGGAGTCTCAAAGAGTTGGACACAACTGAGCGACTGAACTGAATCCAGAATATAAATGGAACTCTTAAGATACAGAAATAAAAAAGATACTCAGTTAAAAAAAAATGGACCACAGATTTGAAACATTTTTCCAAAGAAGACACACAAGTGGCTAATAAGCACGTGAAAAGATGTTCACCATCATTATTAGCTGTTAAGGAAATGCAAACCAAAAACATAATGAGATACTACTTTATACCTACTGTAGTGGCTAAAACTTTAAAAAATGGATGAAGGAAATGTTGATGAAAATGTAGAGAAACTGGAACCCTCATTGCTGGTAGGAATGTAAAGTGATACAGCTACTGTGAAAAGTAGTTTGACAGTTCTCACGAAGTTCGACACAGTACCCTGTGACCCCAGAACGCTGCTCCTTGGTATGTACCCAAGAGAAATGAGAAAATTTCCACATAAAATGTCTTATCAGTATTATTTATAATAGCCAAAAAGTAGAAACAGTACAATGTTCATCAACTGATGAATGGATAAACAAGTGTGGTATATCCATACAATGGATATTATTCAGCCTTAAGAAGGAGTGAAATTCTAACATACACTGCAGTGTGGATGAACCTTGAAAATATGCTAAGTGAAAGAAGTCAGACATAAAAGATTCCATTTAAATGAAATATCTGAGTAAGCAATACCATACAAACAGAAATAATGGTTGCTAGGATTTAGGGATAAGAGGAGATGCTAATGGGTATGGGGTTTCTTTTTTGGGTGATGAATGTGTTCTGAAATATATATATACTCACACACGTATATTTTTTGAAAAATTGAGATAATTGACATAACATTGTATTAGCTTTGGGTATATAACACAGTGATTCTATATTCATGTATTGTGAAACAGTCACTAAAATAACTTTAGTGAACATTGACCACTATACATAGAAAAAAATTGTTTTGGTGATAGGAACTTTTAAGATCTATTCCCTTAACAACTTTCAGATATACAGTACAGTATTGTTAACTGTAGTCACTATGCTGTATAACATCCCCGTGACTTATCTCTTTTATAACTGGAAGTTTGTACTTTCTGATCAGCTTCACCCATTTGCCCAGCCCCACCTGCTTCCCTTGTGGCTCAGCTGGTGAAGAATCCATTTGCAATGTGGGAGACCTGGATTTGATCCCTGGGTTGGAAAGATCCCCTGGAGAAGGGAAAGGCTACTGACTCTGGTATTCTGGCCTGGAGAACTCTATGGACTGTATACAACTGAGCGACTTTCACTTTAAAATAAGGGGCTTCTCTCATAGCTCAGTTGGTCAAGAATCTGCCTGCAATGCAGGAGACCCCGGTTCAATTCCTGTGTTGAGAAGATCCTCTGGAGAAGGGATAGGCTACCCACTCCAGTATTCTTGGACTTACCTTGTGGCTCAGCTGGTAAAGAATCCGCCTGCAGTGTGGGAGACCTGGGTTCAATCCCTGAGCTGAAAAGATCTCTTGGAGAAGGGGATGGCTACCTACTCCAATATTCTGGCTTAGAGAATTTCATGGACTGTATGGGGTCACCAAGAGTCAGACACAGCTGAGCTGCTTTCACTTGCCTTTATTTTTCTGATTGAGTTTTGGTGCCACTTAGGTGTTCTTCCTTTTGCCTTTATTTCCTATCTTGGAATATCTGTATTCCCTAATTGGGCATGAAAGTCCTTTATAAATTTATTCTAACTTTTCCCATGATTTATTTGGTTTTTACTACCTTTAAGTGCTTTACCAACACTGAATTGACCCCATTGTTCTTTGAGTACCCAACTCTCTTATTTGTCAGACCCTGTTCCATAATTTTGGAGTGTTTCCTATTTCTTTCCACCTTTCTTTTTCCAAAACCTACTCAGTGTTTGCTGAGGCATGGGTCGAGTGCTCGCCCCTGTGGTGCGTTTAGGCCTTTAGTTGTGTGTCTTCTCTGCACTGGCAGGGCTTTCTTGTCACTGTTCTCCCAGTTTATGGTCATCATTTCACTTGGTTACTTATCTCTGTGTTCAGCTCCTGGCAGGCCCCTTTAATTTAGGAACTCTTATCTTTTACGTTTCAGAAATGTTCTTATTTCTTTGGTGATCTTTTCCTTCCTATGTCTCTGTTCTTTCTTTTTGGATGTCAGACTTCTTGAATTAATTTGTTACAGTCATCATCATCATTTATTTTTTTTCTCTCCCACTTTCATCTTTGTCTGTATTCATTTTAACGAGGTTGATAAAGGGGTTGGCTTTTTGCTAAGTTTTATATCTTTTTTTGTTGGAGTGAAATACGTATAACATAAAATCATTTCAAGTGAAAAATTCAGGGACATTTAGTACATCGTTTTTAATAACGTTCTCATACTAGGCAGACATATAAAGGTGCTTTAACAGTGTGTTTTTCTTTTTAATCCTAAGCAGCAGGTTCTGGGATAGGCAGATTTCTTTCACATGCTCTTTCTCCATCAGATAATTTCATCTTGAGTATCCTTGGATTTTAAACTGTCCTTGCGTATAAACAGGAAAATAACTGAGGATTATGGTTGTTGAAGCATAAAATCTTAGGGAAAGAAAGAATGTTGAAGGACTAAATCTTCTACATGTATTGGGAAGGAAGAAATGTAGATGAATCAATAAGGGCCTGATAACAATTATTTGGATTTTTGTTGTTGTTCATTGAGTAAGAGCTAAGGCTATATGCCAGCAAATTTGGAAAACTCAGCAGTGGCCACAGGACTGGAAAAGGTCAGTTTTCATTCCAATCCCAAAGAAAGGCAATGCCAAAGAATGCTCAAGTTACTGCACAATTGCACTCATCTCACACGCTAGTAAAGTAATGCTCAAAATTCTCCAAGCCAGGCTTGAGCAGTACGTGAACCATGAACTTCCAGATGTTTAAGCTGGTTTTCCACAGATCAAATTGCCAACATCCGCTGGATCATCGAAAAAGCAAGAGAGTTCCAGAAAAATATCTACTTCTGCTTTATTGACTATGCCAAAGCCTTTGACTGTGTGGATCACAATAAACTGTGGAAAATTCTGAAAGAGATGGGAATCCCAGACCACCTGACCTGCCTCTTGAGAAACCTATACAGGAAGCAACAGTTAGAACTGGACATGGAACAACAGACTGGTTCCAAATAGGAAAAGGAGTACATCCAGGGTGTATATTGTCACCTTGCTTATTTAACTTCTATGCAGAGTACATCACGAGAAATACTGGGCTGGAAGAAGCACGAGCTGGAATCAAGATTGCCGGGAGAAATATCAATAACCTCAGATATGCAAATGACATCACCCTTATGGCAGAAAGTGAAGAGGAACTAAAAAGCCTCTTTATGAAAGTGAAAGTGAAAAAAAAAGAGAAAAAAAGAAAGTGAAAGTGGAGAGTGAAAAAGTTGGCTTAAAGCTCAACATTCAGAAAAAGAAGATCATGGCATCCGGTCCCATCACTTCATGGGAAATAGATGGGGAATCAGTGGAAACAGTGTCAGACTTTATTTTGGGGGGCTCCAAAATCACTGCAGATGAAATGCAGAAATCAATGCAGTCAAGAAATTAAAAGACACTTACTCCTTGGAAGAAAAGTTATGACCTACCTACATAGGATATTGAAAAGCAGAGACATTACTTGGCTGACTAAGGTCCGTCTAGTCAAGGCTGTGGTTTTTCCAGTGGTCATGTATGGATGTGAGAGTTGGACTGTGAAGAAGGCTGAGTGCCGAAGAATTGATGCTTTTGAAGTGTGGTGTTGGAGAGGAATCTTGAGGGTCCTTTGGACTGCAAGGAGATCCAACCAGTCCATTCTAAAGGAGATCGGCCCTGGGATTTCTTTGGAAGGAATGATGCTAAAGCTGAAACTCCAATACTTTGGCTCCCTCATGGGAAGAGTTGACTCATTGGAAAAGACTCTGATGCTGGGAGGGATTGGAGGCAGGAGGTGAAGGGGACGACAGAGGATGAGATGACTGGATGGCCTCACTGACTCGATGGACATGAGTCTGAGTGAACTCCGGGAGTTGGTGATGGACAGGGAGGCCTGGCATGCTGCGATTCATGGGGTCGCAAAAAGTTGGACACGACTGAGCGACTGAACTGAAGGCTGTATTATATTTGAGGAAGTAGATTTAAGAAGCACTCATTTTATTTGAAGCTGTTTTTCTCCATCTACGTTATCCAAGCAGATCTGAGTAATGGGACTAGAATGGAACTTGATCCTGGAGGAGCCAGCTTCCTGTTTATTACATCACAAAGAGACATTCAGCATTAGTTTGATTAGAATGGGTGCTTCCCTGCCTTTAATGTACAGTGTCTCTTTGAATGCATATTTTCTGCCACAGAGCAAAAGAATTGACAAGCACCCAGTTCAACTTTCAAGGATTCGGAAAGCTTCTGGAAAGATGCTGATTTTTTAGGATATTGGTTCAGCTGCTGTAATTGGGACAAAAGTACTATTGGGTTAAAATAGGAAGTGTCTTTTTCTCTCACGTCAAAGACAAAACTGGTTAGTGGCCTGGGAGGTACTGTGGTTCTGCTCCAGCCGATTGTCTAGGCCCTGGGTTCCATCTCCTCTGTTGCTTTTATCTGAATGGTTGATACTGGTTTTAACACATCCTAGTTCAATACTTCAACTGACTTTCAGCCTGTGGGAAGGAGTGAAGGATATGGAGGGCAAGCAGCTTCCTAGTATGGAGATAACCTAAACCTTGTATATGGCAATTCTAGTCAGAGTCCATCAACCAAAAGCTGGCAGAGTAGAAAATGGGATCTTTACTTGGGTGGGCACGTGTCCAGCAGAAGTTGAGGGGTTTTGATAAGAAGAAAGAAAGATTAGGCTTTCGAGAGCCAGTTTTTAGTTTCTGAAATAAAAGGAGTGGTAAATAATTATGCTTTAAAAGCTTTGGGAACATCCTTATCTTGTAGTTTGACAGCTTGTTTTAAGTTTATCTTGTACGTTTTGCCCCAGACCTGGAATCATAACCAGATTCTGTGTACTTGGAAATGATATATAGAAACCATAAACCTGGGTGTTTGTTTAATTGCTAAGTCATGTCCAGCTCATTTCGACCCCATGGGCTGTAGCCCACCAGGTTCCTCCGTCCATGGGATCTTCAGGCAGGAATACTGAGCGGGCTGTCGCTTCCTTCTCCAGGAAATCTTCCCTGGGACTGCACCCATGCCTCTGTGTCACCTGCATTGGCAGGCGGATTCTTTACCGCTGAGCCATACCCACCTTTACTTATACATCTATTTACTGTGTACAGCTTCAGGATCTCTTATAAAAGATGTCTTAATTTCCTTCCTCCACCCTCACCTAATTCTTTAGAAATATAGGCATTCCAGTTGTCTTTCAGTTTCTCCTCCTCCCTACTAAATAGCAATAAAAAAAAAAGACAAAACCCTCTGACTCCATAAAAGGGGGTGTTAGAGGTGATGTTGGGCTTCCCTTGTGACTCAGCTCATAAAGATTCTGCCTGCAAGTGTGGTAGACCTGGGTTTGATCCCTGGGTTGGGAAGATCCCCTGGAGAAGGGAAAGGCTACCCACTCCAGTATTCTGGCCTAGAGAATTCCATGGACTATAGTCTATGGTGTCGCAAAGAGTTGGATGCAACTGAGTGGCTTTCACTTTCACAGGTGATATTTACTGTTGAGTTGGTGATTGTCCTCATGCCTTTGCAGTAGACAGAGTTAGGAAATAGATACTTTTTTTTCACTGAAAGAAAATATATCATCAATTCATACCAATCTTTCCACTTCAAATTTAAGTTAGGTTTAATCTAAAGAATACTATTAAATAATATGTTTGTGTTATAAAGATCCAGGTTTGAGTCCTTGCTTTGCAGCTAATTAAAAATGTAATCTTAGCTCTCTCTTTTTTAAGCTTCAGTTTCCTCATCTTTAAAATGGGGATAATAATAACTATCTCATGGTTATTGTAATGATTAAATGAGAAAATAAGTGCTCAAGAAATTCTAGTTTTACTGTTCTCTGTCAAACTACAAAAAGGAGAGACTTCTAATTTTTTTAGGGGTTAAAGAAGGCTTGCCCATTAAGGTAACACTGGTACAATCAGGAAAGAGCTGGTGTTAATGGGATGTAGAGATTTTTAGAAAAATATCAGGGCAAGAGACTTGCCAGAGGAGAGTGATCTGCATTAGTTAAGACTGGAGCATAGGATTCTGTTTTGATGTTTAGAAAGAGAAAGTAAAAAACTTTTTTCCCGTAAGCATTTAGTGTAATGTGTAATTACCTAGTGATCTGTGTGCTTATTTGATTAATGTCAGCCTGCCTCCATGCCCCACAAGGGCAAGGACTCTCCTATCTTCCTTTTATTTACAGGTAGTCACCGCACAGTGTAGTCTCTTAGCTGATATTCATACCCTAAATGAACTTTTCTAGCATTTATAACTACCACAAAATTTAACATTTATTTACTTATATTATCATTCTGTAGTTATTTCATTAATGCTGCCTTGTCCCTAGCACAGCTATAGCTATTGACCTAATTTCTTTAAGTTCAATGATGTATAGTATGTTAATACACTGCAGATTTTTGCCATTTATTTAGCCATTATCTGACAGCATTAGTTCTTTGTAAATTTTTATTCAGAGTGAATTAATAAATGAAATTGTTGGTGACGCCCATCTGGATCTCAGCATGTTGTGGAATGTGTGCCAAGTAATTTATTGTTAAAGAGTTTATAGAGTACTTCAGCTATCCCTTACAATGAAGCCACTGGGTTGCTTTCATTTTGTTATGTTGCCTTAAATGGGAGAGAGCAAGGTGTATATAGTTAAATTAGCCTCCTAAGAATTGGGTCTCCTTTTCCCATGGAGGGGAAGAGAGAGTGTGTGTATGTACACGTGTGCATGTGTACGCGTGTGCAAGCACATCTTCTGTGTCCCATGGAAAAGACTGAGAATGAATATTCTGCCCTGGATATTTAGAGAGGAAGTGATAGTGAGAGGCACCAGACTCCAAATTAAATGGCATATGTATTCCAGGGAATTTTCTTTCTTTCCCTTTTTTTGCCACTAAATATGTGGTACTCAAAATTTGTATTTGCTTATATTTCTTTTGTTGTTATTGTTCCCTTTGTGTCTAACTGCAATCTATATGTAATAAAATACAGCAATTTCATGTGTAAGATTTGATGAGTTTTGACAAATATAAACACTTATTAATAGCACAGTAATGCTATAAAATACTATAGCTATCATTCTGAAAAAGTTGTCTTATGGCTTTGTGGTTAATTTCTATCACTGTCCCCTGGGAAACACTGATATGCTTTGTTTCACTTTGTGTGTGTGTGTATGTAGTTTTGCCTTTTCTAGAATTTCATGTAAATGGAATCAGTATGTAGTCTGTGTCTGGCTTTCAGGTAGCATAATGCTTTTGAGGCTCATCCACATCGTTTGTTGTTGTTTACTTGTTTGTTTTTTTGCTGCATAGCTTGGCATTTGGTCCCCAGCCAGGGATGGAACCCATGCCCACTGTAGTGGAAGCATGGAGTCTTAACCACTGGACTGCCAGAGAAGTCCTCATTCATGTTGTTGGATCTATCAGTAGTTCACGCCTTCTTGAGTCGTGTTTCATTGTATTGCTGTATTATAATTTGTTAGCCACTCACCAAGGTAGAATAGTTGGATTTTTTCAGTTTTTCCCCCCAGTATTATTATAATAAAGTCATTGTGTACATTGGCATGAAAATCGTTCTGTGGGTGTATATTTTCATTTCTCTTGGGTATATACTTAGGAGTGCAATTGGTAGATAGTATTACCATAGTGTATATCTACCTTCATAAGAAACTGCCAAACAGCTAAAGTGGCTGTATTGTTTTTGCATTCCTGCCAGGAAGTGTATGAGAGTTCTGAGTGCTCAACATCCTTGTAAACTTGGTTTTCTTCAGTCTTAAATTTCAGGCAATATGGTGGGTGTGTAATGGCGTCTCATTTGGGTTGGTGTGCATCCCTTAATGACTGACGATGTTGAACATCTTTCCATGTTCTTATATGTCACCTGTATATCTTTAGTGGAGTGAGTGTTCTGATTCTCTTGCCCGTTTTTAAAAAACTGGATTGTCTTGTTATTGAGCTATAAGAATCTTTCACATATTCTGGATACAAGTCTTTTATTGGATAAATGTCTCAAATATTTTCTCCCAGTCTTGTCTGTTTAAAGAGCAGATATTTTTGTTTTTTTCTTTTATGGTTTGTGCTTTCTGTGAACTATTTCAGAAATCTTTGCCAAACTCAAATGTGACTAACTTTCTGCTGTGTTTTCTTTAAGGAGTTTTATAGTATAAGCTTTTACTTTTAGGGTCATGATTCATTTAGAAATTGTATTGTATAGTAGGAAGAAAGTGTTGAGGTTCACTTTTTGACCCTGTTAGCTAATTGTATCAGTGTCACTTTTTAAAAAGATTATCCTTTACCTATTGAATTGCTGTGGCGTCTTTGTCAAGTGGCCACTTATTGTAGTGTCTGTTTTTGGATTTTGTATTCTGTTTTGTTGATCTCTGTTTCTGTCTTGCCGGTACAACACTGTCTGCTACTATAGCTTTGTAAACCTTGAAGTCAGTTTGTCTCCAGCGTTTTTTCCCTTCATACTTGTTTTGTCTGTTCTAGGACTTTGAATTTCCATGTAAATTTAGAATCAGCTTGTTTTACAGGAAATACTACTGCAATTTTGATTGTAATTACATTGAATCTCTAAGTTAATTTGGGGAAAATGCACATTTTGCATTATTATTCTAATACATGAGCAAGGTATATATCTCAGATTTAAAAATTTATTATTATTATTTTTTAAAATATTTTTTTATTTGGCTGTGCTGGTTCTTAGTTGTGGCACTCAAGGTCTTTAGTTGCAGCATGTGAGATGTAATTCCCTGACCAGAGATGGAACCCAGGCCCCTGCATTGTGAGTGTGGAGTCTTAGCCACTGGACCACCAGGGAAGTCCCTTGCTCAGATTTTTTAAGTCTGATTTTTCTCACGAATGTTTGTGGGTTTTCCTTGTGTAAGTTTTGCACATAAATTTTGATACTTTTGTAAATTCCTAGTTTTACCCTCAAATTTTGATTATTTGTTGCTATTACATAGAAATATTTTACTTTTATATTTGACCTTGAATTCTGTGACCTTCCTGAAATCACTTATTATCTACATCCAAATGTGGATCTAGTTTTATCCACATTTCTTGAAATTTTTTTATGTGAACTGTGAACATAGACTGTTTTTACTTCTTTCCAGTGTTTGTCCTTTTTTGTTTCTTTTTCTTGACTAAATGTACTGGTAAAGGTGGTGAGAGTAGATATATTTGCCTTGTTTCCAGTCTTGGGGAATGGTGTGGGAGTGAAACCTTTCACCATGTAAGTGTGATTTTAACTGTAGTTTTTTTTTTTTTTTCAATTCCTTTTATCATATTGTGGAAGTTCTCCTTTGTTCCCAGTTTGCTATTTTTTTTAAAATTATGAGTGTGCAGTTTTGTTAGTTTTTATGCACATTGAGATTATATGATTTTTCTTTTTAATATAGTGAATTACATTGATTAGTGTTTTTTTGGGGGGGGGGGGCCTTGCTGCGTGGCATGTGGGATCTTAGTTCCCTGACCAGGGATTGAACCTGCATCCCTTGCATTGGAAGCACAGAGTCTTAACCACTTCACCGCCAGGGAAGTCCACATTGATTAGTTTTTAATGTTAAACCAACCTTGTTTATAAGGACTTCCCTGTAGTTCACACAGTAAAGAATCTGCCTGCAATGCAGGAGACAAGGATTCGATCCTGAATCAGTGAGATCCTCTGGAAGAGGGAATGGCAACCCACTCCAGTATTCTTGCCTGGAAAATCCCATGGACAGAGAACCCTGGCAGGCTACAGTCCGTGGGATCGCAAAGAGTTGAACATGACTGAGAGACTAACGCTATTAGCCTTGTTTATAAATATATATAAACAGACATAGGAACTAAAAACGCAGCAATCTGAAATTAAGTCAAAGAGGAAAACAAATTTTTAGTAGTGTAACACACAATTAAACACAGTGTAAACATCAGGTAAAAATACCAATATGTAACAAGGATGTAGCAAAATGGGAGAATGTGGGTGTAAATCTTGCTTTTTCCAGAACCTGCAGTTACTTAGTCAAGTTTCTCAATCTTTTTGTGTCAAGGTTTCCTTACCCTTCTCCTACCCCTAAAGGATAATTCTGTAGTTGTTTTGTTTGAAGGAATGTTATACAGCCTTTCCCTACCTTCTCTGCATTTCTGAGACCAGGAGACGTTTGTTAGCTTTCAGCTGGACTCTGTGGGCTTGTATCTGCCTGTGTCTGTGCATATTGACACTCATGTGTGGATCATTTTGCTCTCGCTTGGGCTGAACTATTTGCTTTCTTAGCATTTCATGTCGGGGTAAATTTTTATATTCTATTTAAAAGAGTTAAAATGTTTTGGTTTAAGTAACATGAATATTTAAATAATAATGATGTTTACACAAGGGCTACTAATAAAAGAAAGACTTCTCATTCCCTTTCCACAGAGGCTCTTTAATTGCTTGCATTTTTAATTGTTGTGTTTATTTTTCACATATGTCCAAATTAAAAAAAAATTATTTTGGAACTTTTGAACATATACAGAAGTAGAGAAAGTGAAATGATTAGCCTCAAGAACCCTTCCCTAGCTTCAGTCATTAGCCATATTTTGCTGGCCTTGTTTCATGTGTTCTGCCCCTGCCCCATACACATGTATACAGTTAAATACACAGTATGCATTTTTTAGGGGGATTATTTTAAAGCACACTTCAAACATTTCATTTTACCCTGAGTACTTCTGTATGCATCTTTAACATGTAAGTGCACGCGCATGCACCCACAAACATACACTTACCTGCAGTGCTCTGTGGCTCAGCAAAAAGTTATTTTAATAGATTTCATTAAATTTAAGTTTAATTTACAGTATACTTACTCTTAATTTAATTAGTTTAAATTTAATTTCTCTTTATAGCTTAGCATAAAAAATTAAGGGGGTTAATAAATAATATAATATCTAATTTATATCCCAGTTTCGCTACTTGTCTCACAGATGTTGACAGTTGTTTTGTTTGAATCACAGTCCAAACTTGCTTCCCATGATACCTGGTTATTAGGTATTTTTATCCAGAAGTCGCATAGTTTTTTTTTTTAAAAAACATTTATTTATTTGGTTGCACTGGGTCTTAGTTGCAGCACATGGGATCTTTGATCTTCATTCTAGCATGAAGGATCTTTTAGTTGCAGCATGTGGGATCTTGTTCCCTGACCAGGGATCGAACCCTGGACCCCTGCATTGGGAATGTGGAGTCTTAGCTACTGGACTAGGGATTCCCTCTCATAGAAGTTCCAAGAACATAAATTTGTATCCCTAATTGTTCTGTGAAAAAAAAAATTCAAGGAAATTATTACGTTACAGTGAATTAGCATTGAAACAAAAAATATGATACACACCTGTGTAGCTGTGGTACAGTAGGCAGTGCAGTATATAGGCAATTCAAACTGTGAAATTTCTGAGAACAGGTAAAACTTTCAAAACTGTGATATGGTATTATGACTCTTACCAATTATGAATAACTATTACTGATGAATCCAACATTTGTTCAAAGCAGCCTTTTAAAAAGGAGAAGCGTTTTCGTCATTTAGTAATTTATCATTGAAATGAAGAGAATATAAATATATTCTAAGGTTAATCAACTAGGAACTGCAAATGAAATTCTAGTAGTCTTTGATGTAGATTTGAAATGACACTCTTCAAACTAAAGGTGCCATAAAGAGATCATAATCATAGGCTGTGAACTATAAGCTCTGGTGTTCTGCTTAACTTCTGATGGCCAGAAGGGACTCACAAGAACCTTCAGATCCAGTGTGGAGAAGACTTAGATGCAAACTCCATGATACTCAAATAGTATGAACCTCTGTGGTATGGAAGAAGAAGGGGGTTTATGCAGCTTGAGGGATAATTACGTGCTGCTTATGGAAGAAGTTTTCATTTATGTTTCATGTTAAAGTTTGGAGAAGCAAGGAGATACATTAAACTGGTGATATACCTTAGACTCTGTAAGTTATAGGTGACAAGTATGTTGGAGGATTAAATGTGATGATTTAAGCAGAGTATCAAATTAAAACCCTGGCACACCCTTCAGTAAATGACAGATTGTCAGCCTGTCAAGTTGATGTGTGATTTGGGGCGATATTTGGAATGAACAAGAGGTCTTTAACTTTTTATCTCTCACTCCATCTTTGATTTATCAAGGAAAGATTGTTATTGTTATTTTTAGGGGGCACAATGTATTTCCAGATGATAGGGAAGTAAGTATATAGCATACTCAAAGTTTGGTTGATAAGTGCTTATTGCTGGAAGCATTAAATGCTTTCAGTTCCCTAGGAAATAATGATTCTCAAACTGATTTGCCAGGCCTTTACTGTATTTTTGTGTTTTAAGTTAGCCTTCTGATCTAATATTTTATAATTTATTTCATTTTAAATGTTAGATTCCAAAGAATTTAGAATACTATATAACAATTGTATGTAGTTATAAGGTAGAGTTGGTAACATTATTGTGCATCTTTTAAGAAAAAATGCTCTTTTTCAGAGTGTGTATGTCCTTTTGGAGCTTTAGTTTCTCATATTTTGAAAAGTCATGCTTTGTATGTTAGAGTAACTTATTATCATTTGAGCATGTTAAATCATTACTGTATTAGTGGAGGTGGAGAATTGTCAGAGCCTTAGGGGTCATATCATAATCTGTATTTTTTCCTCTGTCATTGTCTTTGGTCTTGGTCGCTTGCTTTTTGTTTTCTTAATTTGTTTCTTGCTTTCATTCCTATTCCTTTTGCCTTGGTGTTATTCTTAAACTGTTATTCAACTCCTTAACTTGTCTTGGTTTCCTTCAGTCTGTTTTTCTCTGGCTATAATTACTCTAAAGCACACAATTTAGGTGTATGATTCCACTTGTCCAAAACATTTCATTGCTTTTTATTGTCCACTAGATTTCTCAGTACCTGTCACAGTTAAGCCAGTTACCTTATTTATCCATCCATCCATTTTATTCATGAAGCCGTATTTATTGAGTTCCTTCTGAGAACTGGACACTGCTAGGCTCTAAGGATCAAGTGGTAAAACAAGCAGGAGCTCTGCCCCCTTGGGTCTAGTTGAGAAGACAAACATTAATAAAAGGATCATGCGATAACAGTAAAACTGCAGTGATCATGTATCCTACAAAAGGGAGGAGTATGTACTCTGAGAGCTTAAGGGCATACTAGATCTAGTCAAGAAGGTCACTGAAAGCTGAGATTTGGAGAGGTAAGGAGGACTTACTACACATAAAATGGGAAGGATCATACCAGGTAGAGGCACTGTACAAAGGCTCTTTCCCGAGGGGAGTGTTTTGAGACTGAGGGACTAGAATAAGGCTTATGCGACTTGCAGCGTAAAAGAAGAAGGATCATTGTACAAAATGGGAAAGAAGGTTGGGCTTGACCACACAAAGAGTTTTGAGGCCATGCCAAGTACCGTTATTAATATGACTGCAATAGGAAGTCTTCCAAGGGTTTTATCTGGGGAGAGGGGGTGGAGGAGTAGAAGACAAGCAGATGTTGGAAGACCAGTTAGGCATTGTTAGTTCTGACAGTAACTTGATCATGGAGGTTGGTGATAATAAAAGAGAAAAAAGCAACAGTTGCAGGAAATATTTAGAGAGTTAAATCAACCAAATTTGCTGATGTATAGTGCTTTTGAGGGGTATAAGGAAGAGGGAGATGGCTTCTTGCAAAACTGGATAGATTGTGGTACCTTTCACTGAGCTAAGAGATCTTGAGAGAGTAGTTCCATTTTGGTTGGAGGAAAATCATGAGTTCAGTTTTGAGCAAGCTGGGTTTGAAGTACCTTTGAGCCATTCGAAAGGGAATGGTAAGTAGACAGAAGAATATTTGGTACTCAAAAGAAAGATCTAGGCTGGACATGCACAATTTTAAGATGCTGAGTGTAGGTAGTATTTGAAGCTGTGAGTAAGTGGATTGTGTTTTGAGTATAAATCTTGAGAGACTGCAGTATGGAATGGCTAGGTGTTAGAGGTGGAGGGGGGTGGTGGAGTGGAAGACAGAGGAGCAGCAGAAGCAGCAGGGAAAACCATGAGAATATTTCAAGGTGAAAGCCAATGGAGAGTGTGTTTCTAAAGGGTGGTAAATAGTTTTGAATGCTGCTGGGAAGCATAATAAATCATGCTAAATCTCAGTGACTTGTGACAGTAACAGTTTATTGTTTCTCAAAAACTTTTGAGTTGGCTTTATTGAGCTGGGAACTTAGCTGGGGCTAGAACATCCAAGATGGCCTTGTTTACATTTCTTGGGCTTTGGTGCTCACTGTTGCCTGGGTACTGGCTTCTTGACTCTGTGACGTCTGTCTCTCCATAAGGTATCTTATCATGCAAGGGTCTAGTTCATGCTTCTTTACCCAGTAGCTGGATCTCAATGCCTTGACAGTGACGCTTTGAGGCCTGTTAAGACTTAGACCTGGAATACTGTCATCTACAATCATGGCCAAAAAATGATCACCGATGACTTAATGTGGGAGTTATTTTAGTAGAACGGAAAGACTAGGAAATTATTAGCAGATGAAGAAAAATTCCTTATCATTCCCCTGTATTTTCTCTAAAGTGTGTCTTAGTCACTCAGTTGTGTCCAACTCTTTGCGACCCCATGGACTGTAGCCCACCAGGCTCCTCTGTCCATGGAATTCTCTAGGCAAGAATACTGGAGTGGGTTGCCCTTTCCTTCTCCAATATTTTCTCTAAACTTGACCTGAAATAGGCTACTAATTTCCTGAATGCTTCCTGTTTCTTTCCTCATATGCTTATTTCCTCTGAATATTATTCCTCTCTCTCTCCCTTATTAAAATCCTGCCATTCTTTTTTTTCCAATTTTAATAGGAGTATAGTTGATTTATAATGTTGTGTTTCTGCTATGCAGCAAAGTGAATCGGTTTTACATATACATGTATTCACTCCTTTTAAAATTGTTCTCCCATGTAGTTTGTAGTTTGAGCATTGAAATGAATTCCCTGAGGTATGCAGTAGGTCTTTAATAGTTACCTATTTTTTATATAGGAAATCCTTACAGTCTTCAGTTTTTCTTTGAATGTTGCTCTCCAGCAGTTCTGAATTTTAATTTCGTTTTTTTATTCCAGTATTTGTTATTTCTTGCCTTTTATGTTTTTGATCTTAATCTTCACTCTGCATATGCCCTGTAATCTTCAAAAGGTTATAGAGTTTCATTAAAATTTTTATTCAAAGTAACTCAAATGCTGTTTTCTCAGAGAGCCTTTGTTGGTTCATCCCCCAAATAATCAGTTACCAATAATCAATTATTCCTCTGTACCTCATGCATACTTTTACTGTTGCACATATCATAACATACTACACTTATTTATTGTTCTTGAAAGTAGGAAATTACAGTGTCTGCTGTGTTGCCTTTCGTTAAATAATTCCTGAGTTACAGCTTGATTTGTGATCTCCATTCTTAATTTTTAAGGAAATGCCCTGCATGGTAACAATTTAAAATTTTATATTAGTAATGACCTAATTACTTCTTTGTTACTGTGCCAAGTTCATTGGTATTAGGCCAGTGCATTAAGCTAAAAGATGGGAGATGGTTTGGTGTGTGAGGTAAAAAATGTTTACGAGAAAAAAATATTTGGCCACACTGTTTATATCTCTAAATTCTAAGGCTAGAATTTATGAGGTTGTATTGTATGGCCTCGGTAGAAGTATGTCCATGTGTAAATTCTCATTATGAGTATGGTACACTGAGCTTGATGGAGGAGTTGTAATGGCTTCGCCGTACATAGCGGTTGTCTCTGCTGTCGGTGTCAGGTAGATGTTGTAGCTCATGTCTTCATATCCTCTACGTGTGGGTACGTACAAGGGACATAGAGATCAGCTGGTTTCATACCGCAGGGCAGAAGAATACCTTAGCTCTTGGAGACAGGACTGGCTGGTTCTGAGACCCACCACAAACGTGGCAGTGGAGCCCCTGTGTGTGTGTTGGGGTCCATATCTGTGTGTGTGTGAGGGTAGGGAGTCACAGATCTTGCTGGCAGGACGCTGGCTGGTGCTGTGCCCTCTGTAGCCCTTGTTCCACTTGCACTCTAGTACTTGCCTCAGGCAGGGGATGGGAGGGACTTCATTTATTCTTTCAGTTGATACATGCTATGGGGGGGACACAGAAGAATCAGATCCTTCTTGCATTCTCTTAAACTGGAGAAGGATAAGCAGCCAGGGAAATAGGTCATTAAAACTTAGATGGGAAGTATGATTATTATTAAAGGGTTTATAATTTGAATTACTTCAGTAGTAAAACCAGCTGGCAAAACATCCAAATGCAAGGGGAAACCTGCTAAGAGTTAGTACAGATGACATCAGTCACCTGACTCTCACGATGGGCTCTGGTGTGATCATCATCCAGGAGTCAGTCAGGTTGTGTACCAGGAAAAAAACTCTCTTTGGGTCCTGAATTTAAAATGTTTTTAAAAGAAATTTATCTTCTTTTACTGTTTGCTGCCTTTTACTTGTTTTTCTACATTCTACAAGTTTAAAAAATATGTATTAGCATATGAGAATCCTGATATTAAAGTTTTAAAAATTTTTAATTGGCTATCATCAAGACAGCTAGCTTAAACTTTTTCTGAATCTTATTTATTTGGGTTGGTATAGTCCTTATTAAATAATGCCTTGCTTGTGCTAGGCACTCAGTGAATAACTAAATAAAATTTAAGTTGTTCCGTAGTCCAGCCTTAGCAAAATCATAAATAATTAGGGACTGAACCATAAATAAATACAAAACAAGTGAAGAGAAAGTTATACTTTTTTAAGTACCTGAAGTTTTGAATATGCTCAGTGATAGACTCTCACCGTCCTAATCTGCCCTTTGTTTTTTATACCTATGGAGAAATAAATTGTATATATATATTTTTAAGAAATTCAGGAAAGACTAAAAGGTGAAAGGACAGTAAGATAGTTCTCCAAAGGAAAGAAGGAAAAGTAGGACAGTCTTCCTTAGTTTAGATTGAAGTTAATTTCTTTTTCTGTCAGCTACTAAGGTAATGTAAGAAACCTGGAATGGTGAGCTCAATAAAATTAATCAATTAAAATAGTAATACAGAAAACCTCAATTGTATTCAAGTAAAAATAAAACTTGGTTAGTATAAATAGTTGTCTTTGCTTATTATTTAGTCCGTTAGACTGAAACTTTGCAAAGTACAATTTTATGAAGACCCTAATAAAGACCAGTAATGTCATGGTTATGGTTAAGTTAATTGAATTTCACATGATTTATCCAGTTTTTAAAATTTGCAGTCCTTCTTTGATGCTCTAAACTTGATTATATAGCAGGATTTATTTAAGTCTGTGTTTTGCAAACAGGTATCTTCTGACACACAATTTTACATTGTAGCTTGTCTATAAACTGGGGATAATAATAGAACCTACCCCACTGGTTTGTTATAAACATGTTATAAATATGAAAAGCTCCTGGAATGGTGCTTGACACATACATAGTGAGTGCTCACTATGCAAGCCGTTATTATTATTATTTACTTGTGTTGTTCTTATTGCCTTACCTGTGTACTTGAGAACTGGAAGTGAATAGCAAAAGGGGAAAAAAGTGCCTCTTTCCATCAGAGAGTCATGGGGGGACTGGTTTATAAAAGGAAATCATTCTAAAATGTTCATAAGATTTAGGATTTAGTGGTTCAAAATCACTAGATTGATTCAGAAATGGATGAGTGAGTGTGTGTGTGTGTGTGTGTGTGTGTGTTTAGAACAATGTCTGCCATATAATAGTTCAGATCAGTCGCTCAGTTGTGTCTGGCTCTGTGACTCCATGGACTGCAGCACACCAGGCCTCCCTGTCCATCACCAACTCCCGGAGTTCACCCAAACTCACGTCCATCGAGTCGGTGATGCCATCCAGCCATCTCATCCTCTGTTGTCCCTTTCTCCTCCTGCCTGCAATCCCTCCCAGCATCAGGGTCTTTTCCAATGAGTCAACTCTTCGCATGAGGTGGCCAAAGTATTGGAGTTTCCGCTTCAGCATCAGTCCTTCCAAAGAACACCCAGGACTGATCTCCTTTAGAATGGTTGGATCTCCTTGCAGTCCAAGGGACTCTCAAGAGTCTTCTCCAACACCTACAGTATAATTGTTGTTAATAACTTTTTGCATCATCAGGCATTTGAATTTGAGTAGTTTCTTACTAAAGTTTCCTGCAGTTAAGCCTCAGAAAACAGCTTTTATAAAACTGTTTTCCTGTAAAGTATTCAGAAATAAAAATCCTAATAAATATTTTGGTAGCCAATACTGTGACTTTCTGTCTTCTTTTTGTTTGTCAGCTTGTCTTTAAACACATTTCTAAAACTGATTCATTTAGGAGCATGATCCCTGTCCTCAGAAATCTTGGAGTAGAGGAACCATGTTTTTTATGCATCTTTAAGTTCCCCGATCCCACATGCTGAATATTTGGTAGGGGCATAAAAACAGGAGAACAAATATAAGTTTCAAGAAATATTCTGTCTTATAACATATTTTAATAGCCAGTTAAGGGTGTCACCATGGCGGCGGCCTTGGCTCGGCTCGGACTCCGCTCGGTCAAGCAGGTTTGGGTTCAGTTCTGCCCCTTCGAGAAGAACGTGGAATCGACGAGGACCTTCCTCCAGGCGGTGAGCAGCGAGAAGGTTCGCTGCACAAACCTCAACTGCTCAGTGATTGCGGACGTGAGGCACGACGGCTCCGAGCTTTGTGTGGACGTGCTGTTCGGAGATGGGCATCGCTTGATAATGCGTGGTGCTCACCTGACCGCCCAGGAAATGCTCACTGCTTTTGCCTCCCACATCCAGGCTAGGGGCGCGGCGGCGAGCGGGGACAAGCCGAGTGCCAGTAACCGGGTGCTGACAGCACAGAAGAGACCAGTCAACAGATTTTAACCCAAGACTGCTAAGGACACTTATTTAAGAACTTAATTACTCATATCACTATCTGGAGGGCCACAGAACGCCAAAAAAAGAAGAGGCCTGTGACTACAAACCTAACCGGTGTTTCTGGGACGAGGAAAGATGGGAGGGGTGCGGACAAATTTGAATTTATTTCAGTTTCTTACCATCACTCACTGCGTAACCCTTTTGAATTTGGCTGCTCCTTCTGCTACTCAAGGTACCTCTTACTCTTATTAGAAATGCTGTTTTCCCAGTCCTCATCTTTCCATTCCAGTCGCATTTGCCGCTCTTAATTCACTCCTTGTGGGGCTTCTCTTCCTCTTGGGCCCCTTGTCTTCTCTTGACCATAAAGGTGTACTGCTCTCCTTCCTCTTATTTTTGAGGCGTCTTGTCTTCTGTCATGACTTGAACTATCCTCTTGGGTAAAATCCTATATTTCTGTTTGGCTCTAATCTTAAGTTCTGTGCTATATAGTCAAGGTACCTACTATCAATTTTCTCCAAATTCTAGCAACACTTTTTGTCCAAAATAAAACTGATAATCTTTGCGTGCTGTCTATAGTGATCCTTGAACAACGGCAGGTTTGAACTGCAGGGGTGCTCCTATATGCTTCTTTTTAAAATAAATACTACATGATCTGTGGTTGTTTGAATCTGCAAAAAAAAAAAAAAAAAAAGCCAGTTAAATAGAACTCTGTGTAGAGTCCTTATGAATGACTGAGCTTTGGGGCTTTTTCCTGTACCTGTTTGTTTGCCATCACTCCTTACTATTTTACTAGTGCCTTTCAGTTACAGGGAATTTTTTTCCCTCCTCTTTGGTGATGAGGGTGGTAGTGATAGGAGAAGGCAGAAATAATAAGAAATAATGAATAAAAATTTGACACATTTATAAAATTAATACAGCTATGTGTAAAATATACTCATGAACCTTCTTGGCTTTTTGTTTTACTTGAAATACATTCTTGATCTAGCCAGTAAGCAGATAATGCTCATTATTATCTGATTGGGGTGGGGGTGTACATGGTAGGGGTCTACTGTCCTATCCACCGTTATACATGAGGTCTCTACAGTGCTGTTAGCCACTGGATTCTTGAGCCGGGGCCAGATACCATTACTTTGCAGAGCTACTGCCCTAACAGTTGAAACCTCCAGCGCCACTGGTGCTTTGATATTTATCATCTGGCAGGGTGTGGTGGGTGATAGCAGCAAGGGCTTGGAGTTCCCAGGCTGTTTTGCAAGTGTCACAGAACCTTTAAGGTTAGAAAACCTTCCTCAGGGAACATCCTGGCCCAGATTTCTTTGAGCGTCTCTAACCTCTGTCTTAAAAGTAGGATCAGTGCCAGATGAAAAGCTCATGACTCTTGGCCATGGGCTCGAAGTCTTGGCTGGCTTGATAGAGGAATCTTGCAGGAGGTTCTCTTGGCATGAGTCTTGTGGAGAGAGGTGCCATTTTAGCAGAGCTTCACTAGAAGCTCTTTTCTTAGCACTGAATCTGATTTTTTTTAAATGGTTTGATATAAATCAGTGAAGAGACTTGAGTTCTTAAGTCAGTATAGACTGACTTCAACCCCTAATTTATCAAGTTCAGAAATCTTTGAGGTCAGAATTAGAAAGGCTATAAGCGATACAGTCATCTTGCTTTTGACAAAAATAGTGTAAACTCTGGCAATTAATTTGGAAGTGATATTTTAAAATGTGCTCTGTATTTAAAGAAAACTCCAGTATTTGAATAAATCGGTCCCTGAGTATGCTGATGTGGGATTTTATATCATTTAAAAAAATTTTTTTATAAGTAATAAGGATTTTTGTTTTCCTTAGCACTGTATCATTATCACACTCAAATGTTCTTAATAATCCCAGTAACATATATTTTGAATTTTCCCAGCTGTCCCAAAAGTCTTTGCTCTCGTTTTGTCTCTTATTCTCTAATGGCTCTGGCCACCCTCCCCACCCCTACTCTTTGCTCTTTCCTGCCCAGTGGCAGGTTTCATTGAAGATGCCAGGTCCTGTGTCCTGTCCAGTGTCCCGCATTCTGGGTTTGACTGACTGTTCTCTGTGGTGCTGGATAAGTTGATCCTGTATCCTCAGTAGTCCCTGAGGGACTACCAGTAAATTGGCGGTTGGAACTGAAGGCTTGGTTAAATTCAGATTCAGCTTTCCCTCCTGTTTTCCTTCCTTTCAGTGTTGTGTCCTTCCGTCATGAGGCACATTCTGTCTGGTTCTCCCCTTTACTTATGAATGAGATTAAGGTCTGGATCTCTTGGTGCCTTGTGACTCTGTTACTACAGAGGTACAGAGTAGAATCACGTTAAAGCGCTTTGGATTTCTTAAGAATCTTAGATTCTGATTGACCAGGTCTTAGAAGGGATGGGCAGAGACATATATTAAAGACCACATGGAAGAAACCCCCAAACCCTCTACTGTTACTTAGATGGATTATGAATCATTACCTTTGGTACATTTACAGTATAACTGGAGTGACATAGCTTACTTTTAGCAGATGCTCTGGGAAGATCTGTGTTTCATATGAAATGAAGCCTATTTAAATCATTTAACTGTGGAAACGTTTGAGATGTGGTGTGATAGAAAAAACACTGGTTTGGACCCAGGAAGCCAAATCATTTATTCTCTCTGGGACCTGTGTTTTAATTTACATCTAGAAAGTAGGAATCCTAAGATATTTATCATAGGCTTGTTTTAATGATGAAATGAAACAATTTATTTGGAAGCAGTCCCAGCACCTAGTGGTGAGTTATACTGAAATCTGAAAAGCATTACAGAAATAGATTTATTTTTTTCAATTAAGGTCTTCAGAGTAAAGCTTAAGAAAACTGACGTAGTAATATCTTATGTGCTATTTCATGTATCTATACATATATATATATAAGCTTTTGTTTTTTAGCTTATTTGAATAATAGGAGACTCATGATGTAGTTTCAATGTAAGTGTAATAATTGTAGCCTTTTTGGGAGGCATAGTGTGTGGACATCTTTTTTTTTTTTTTTTCCCCTTTCAGCTTCATTTACCTCTTAATTCTCCTTTGCCTGGAAGTGAATTGACCAAGGAACCTTTTCGTTGGGATCAGAGACTCTTTGCATTAGTGTTGCGGTTGCCGGGGACGATGTCCGTAGAATCAGAACAGTTGACAGGTGTGCCTTTAGATGACTCTGCAATCACACCAATGTGTGAAGTGACAGGCGGTAAGTTTTTTGCTGGCGATAATTCAGTGACTTAAGCAGATTTTATCTGAATGTTTTAAAATGTGCATTTCAACAACTCCGTGTTTACAAAGTTACTATTAGAAGTTACTAGACATACATCGTGTTAAAACTACATTGATGAAGGTCTTTGATCTGTTGAATAAGATGTAAATACTATTGGGTCTGATAATGCATGATAATTTTTTTCTAACCATATAGCAAATGCTAATATTTGAAGTTGTTAAACTTATTTTCTTATCTATAAAGATTGCCAATGATTTACAAATGCCATAGAATTATTTTCTCTGACAAAACATTTCAAGAATCACCTCATTGTCCATGTAATGATTAATGCCTAGTTAAGTACAGTTTTACCCAGAGGCAAAGAGGAAGTGAGATAGGTTAGAGGAAAACAGGAAGCGAACTCTTAACCAGTGAACTTAACTAAGTGAATGTTAGTAAAACTCTTGAAACAGAAGATGTAATAGACTCAGAACTTCTATATGGTGCAGTTGGTTAACAGGTGGGTTAAATTCATGTCAGTATGCATCGAGTGCCTACTGTGTACCAAGCACTGTCCATGCTTTAGGCCTTCTGTAGTAAATATGACAAGCATGGTATTCTTGCTTTCACGGTGCGTTGTCGTTCTCTCTTAAGGAAGTGATGGTATATGTCCAGGTCTGGCTCACCACTCTTTCACTGGTGTCCTGGGTTGTGCCATAGTCTCCATGCACTGCTGATGCACTGAGATGCCATCATAGCCGGCTGTGTAAGTCAAAGGAAAATAAGGTCTAATTAATGTTTTAGGTGCCTTTCTTCTAATATTCTGTGGATTTTGGAAGCCTGCAGATTTCACAGATGAAAAAGAATAGCCTACATAGATAGGTATGTGAAGTAGATAAGTTAAAAGATTCAGAAATCACCATTGATGGTATCTTTCAGTGACCCAGAAACCTTAGTTGGTCAAAGAATTAGGGAGCTTTCCACAAACATGCATCCTGAACCTCTTCTAATGTAGTGCTTTGCTTTTCTTCATGCTCCTGCTAGCAGTAATGGGAAACTGCTCAAATGCCACTCGTTTTCTTATAGTATGCTTTCTTCTTTATTTTCAATGAATGCTGACTGAAAAGTGTTTTGAGGATAAAACACCAAAAAAGTAGAAATAACTGAAAAGCTAACATCCACTGGTGGAGTACTGTTCAAATATGCAGTCATGTTAACAATTCTGTGCATTTTTAAATGATAAGAATAGTGTATGCATTTATTTTTTCCTTTATAGAGTAATTTATGTTCATTAAGGAAAAATTGGAATGAAATTTGCATGTGTTGCCAAAGTGATTAATATTTTATTCTATTTTTAATGTATACATTAAAAATTATATAATTGTCATTGTAAGCGTTTTTCTTTTATTATCTTTAATTAATGAATACTCACTCGATACCAGTTAGCTGTTTTTGATCATGGGAATACAGCAGGAGCAATAGACAGAAGGCTTACATGTTTGGGCTGTATGACAGATAAAATGATGTAAAATGAGTAAATCATGTTTCTGAGAGTTCTGCTTACTGTCAAGTAAAGAAACAGGGTGAGGCTGCAGAGGCCATGAGGCCGAGAATGAGTCTTCCTGGAGCGTCTTCTGAGAGGTGACGTTTAACCGTAAACCTAAAGGATGTGTGTACCCCAATTTGAGTCAGTTTAAAATGTTGCATATCCTTGGAAATTATTATACTCCTTGTCTAAAGAATTAAATAAAGCAACAATTATTCTTTTATAAATTATATTTGCATATCTCTAACCTTGATGTTAAAGTCACTTGTTTGAATGGGAATTAAATCAGTCTTGCTGCTGCTGCTGAGTCGCTTCAGTCGTGTCCGACTCTGTGCGACCCTGTGGACTGCAGCCTACCAGGTTCCTCCGTCCATGGGATTTTCTAGCTGTGTCTTAAAAGATATTAATCCCTTTAAAATGATAGTTGTAGCGTCTTCATCAACCCTCTCTCCTTTTTAAAATTGAGGTATAATTGATACATACAACATTTTAGTTCCAGAGGTACAACACAGTGATTTGATATTTGTTTAAATTATGAAATAATCACTGCAGTAAGACCAGTTAGCATCTGAACAGAACTCTGAATAACGGAGTAAACCATATGAAGACCTCTGTAGAGGAAATAGTAAGAGAAGGATCATGCCCTGTATTTTGGGGAGCAGCAGGAAGGCTGATATGGCTACAAGCTTATGTAGGGAAAAGTAGAGAATAACAGGTTAGTTTCGAGAGGGGTCAAGGGCCAAATAGTGAATAGCCTTTTAGGCTGTAATAAATATTATTTATTTTCCCAGTGTGATGAGAAGTCCTTGGCGGGCTTTGACATCTGGTTTCTGTTTCTGAAAGACTACTCCAACTGCTAGATGAGAGTGTACTGTAAAGTGGTGGGAATGAAAGCAGGGAGACTAGGAGAGGTGATAGTACTTTGATCTCAAGTGTTTATGTTTGGAGATGGTGAGAGGTGGTCTGATGGAAAGGAAAGACTGAGGGTAATGAAGGAAGAAGGAATCAAGGATGATTCCTGGGTAATTCAGTTGGTCTGAACAATTGGAGGTGAATGGCTGTGCTATGTACTGAGATGGTTATTCAGGAGAAGCAGGTTGGGGGGAGGCACAAGGATGGTATCAAATTTAAAAAATACCTAATAGACATGTTGGTGGAAGTATTGAGGATAAAAAGCATTTTATAAAAATTGTAAGACTTTTCTAGATTAAATAAATTTAACTTTCTTAATTTATGTAAATAGGACTGTTGGCCAACTTAGTATTACTACTTTTGTGTCTTAATCCATTTTATTAATACTTAAATCCTTCCTAATCCTAAGGAAGAAAGTTGGTTTTTTTTTTCACTTTATTGCTGTGTTTAGATTTTTTCTTTTTTTGTGGACCCTACATAAACACAAGTGAACCAGCTTCTTGGCTTCAAAGTGTGTGTTTTTCTCACAAATATAGTGAGTGATCTCAGACTCTTTATCCTTTAGTACAAAGTATCAAGTATTCCAAGAGGTAAGTTTTGACATAAAGAATAAGAGAAACATGGCATAGGTTGTGGGCTCACTTTGTAAAGATGTCTAAATTTGCTTTAACTTTGAAAAGAGTTAATGAATTTTTATTATTTTTATAAGTGATTCAAGTTTATTTACTTTTTCTCTAATTTTCATAAAATCTTTGTTAGTAATTTAATGTCATTAAAATCATAACTTATTTACTAATATTTGACGACACAGGTTAGAGAAGGGTAGAGGTTTGCCACAATTTTATATTTAGGGACTTTTGATTTTATTGACATCCTTGGAATATGTTTAAATATCATGAAATAAGATAATGAGCCTTTATATAATCTCCTAAATACCTTATGTATTAAGAGGATCAGCGTTTTTATGTGTTTAAATTGACTTGAAGAATTTTAATTTGCCAATTCTTTCACATAAGTGTGGTTCCATATAAACTTTCTTATTTTAAATATTGATTGCAAATTAGCATCATGGTTTTCAGGGAAGAAGATGGTATATTCAGATGAATGTTTCTGATGCCTTGTAAGGGTTTGAATCTCGGCTGCTCTGCTGTACTAACTTGGATAAATTAATCCCTCTTTGCTTTAGTTTTCTCATTTGTAAAATGGAGAAAGTAACCTGTATGATTGTTGCTAGGATTAGAGAAATTAATATAATAAGAGTGGTTAGGATATTGCCAGGTGCACAGACACTCAGTAATTGGTGGGTATTTTTATAATTACGGCTTTCATTGTTGCATCCAGGTAAACCATTTGTTACATGATACTTGTTTTCCTAAGTAAAGCTGACTCTGAGGAGTTGAATCACACTATTGCCTAATGCTACTCTTTTCTGAATAGCCTTCAGCAAATCACGTGTTCAGTTTAAATTGATATGAGTAATTTGATATGTCAAGGATAATAATATAACATGTTTGGTAGTAATTGGTTCAATTTGTTAAGGAATAGGATTTTTCCATATTGAGCTTATTACAAATAACACTGTAGGATGTTTGATTAAAGATTTTTAGTTGTCATGATTTTTAAGCACTGGTCTAGATCAGAACATGCAAATATGTAAGTTTCATATATAATGATAAATTTTATAGTAGTCACATTGAAAAGAAACAGGTAGAGAACTCCCTGGTGATCCAGTTCTTAGGACTCTGCATTTTCACTGCCTGGGTTCAATCCCTGGTTGGGGAAACCTAAGATCCCTCAAGCCATGTGGTATGACCAAAAAAAAAAGAAAGGAAAACAACAAAAACCCTAAAAACAGGTAAAATTAATTTGTATAGAATCATTTATTTAAATTAATATATATAAAATATTTCAATGTGAAATTGATGTTTTAAAATTATTGAGATATTATTATCATCTTAGGTCTACAAAATGAAGTGTATGTTTTATATAATTACTGTACATCTCAATTTGGACTAGCTCTGTTTCAGGTTCTTAATAGCCATATACACCCAGTGGCTACAGTATGGGACAGCACAAATCTGGCTGTATTTATTGAAAAAAATCCCTGTTAAAGAAGTCTTTCCACTGGTATTTTTTCTTAATTACTATCATTTTAATGCTTCTGAACTAAAAGTTTTATAGGTTAAAATATTCAAGAGGGAAATTCATTTAAGATAGGTAATTTCTAAGTTTTTAAGTCAAATGAAATTCAGAAAAGCACAGGCTACTGTGTATTATTTTAAAGTGCAAATACTTCAAATATGTGGTGTCTGCCAGCAGATCACTTAAATAATTATTGAGTATCTTCTATGTCCTTCGCATTAATTTTTAGTGATACATTTTTTTTTAGCAGGTGTAAGATTTTGGGGGGTTAGTTACCATACTTTACCACAATATGTGTAGTAAAGATAAATTATATTGGAACTCAGTTGGAAAATAGTTTTTTATATTTATATATACTTTAAAAAATTTTTCATTTCATGTGATACACTGTATATATGTAATGATTTTTTTCATTGTGGTTTGTTCAGACCAATATTTTTATTTTCTGCGTACCTTTAATTAGAAGGAAAAGCTTACACACTCTCATAAAATGGAATTGTTGATTGAAAATAACTTTTTGTTTAGTTACTTTTCCATTAGATAATGAAAAGTCCAAACTTTACCATTGAACTTTTGTGAATCAGTATTGTCAAAAACCCCACTATGGTTCTTTTTTGTTTAAAGTAGCAATTTTTGCAACTAACTAGTTCACTTTATTTTTTTTGTTGTTTCAGGCCGCTCATACTCTGTATGTTCTCCAAGAATGCTTAATCAGTGTCTAGAATCCTTGGTGCAGAAAGTACAAAGTGGGGTAGTAATAAACTTTGAGAAAGCAGGACCAGATCCTTCCCCTGTAGAAGGTATTATTGTCATTTTCCTACAGATATTTTAAACTTGCTTTATCAAGTATTCAGCTAGAACGGAAAAATTACTATGATTTGGCTTTAACATTGACAAGGTCAAATTATTAAGATGACAAAAGAGCTATTGGTAAAGTGGCATGACTAAATAGGAAAGTCAAGGTTGTACGATAGTGGTTTGGTCATATCACCTTTTTATATTGGTTGTTCATAGCCTGGTAATTTATAAGAGCTAAAATCCTTTTTAAACATTAACAGAATAGTGTATTTCCTTTTTTAGTATTGTAACATTGACTCTCTCCAGCATATGTGCCTCTTCCGTGTCCCTTGATTCATAAGTGTTCAGCCCTAGGTGTTTATTTAATTCCTTAGCTACAATTTTTACTAAAGATCAGACTGATCAGAACCAAATGGTTGGTGTGGTTCCAAAAATGAGAAACTAGCCATTGCTATTCAACTTGATTCTTTTAACTCTAGCTGAGCCCTGCCTGGCTTTATTCTAATATTCGGTGATCATGAACTATTTATATTGGCTAGAGGGTATAAGGAGTTTTGCCAGAACCAGTGGACGGCTTACATCTGGACCCTCTGCCTTGTACGACATAGCTTAAAACCAGAATTAGAAAGTCGTTAGTGACACTTTGGCAGAGGTAAGGCAGGAGAGTGGGTAACTGGGAGAAGAGAAAGGTCATGGAGATGACAGCAGAAGATGGAAAGATTATATAAATTATATTGCTGTGTTCGATTTAAAAAAAAATCTTAAAAGAATTGAATTGTTAGACATGGAATATATTTATTTTTAAATTATTTTAGGACTTTGCTTAGAATTAGGCACTCAGTAAATGTTTACTGTACTGTTGAAGAGAGTTACCATTTTCTGGGATTGTTTTAGATGAAAGGTAGATGCCTCAAATCTGGATTTATATATTAGACTTTTGTTGTAGTTTTTAGGCTTTAGGTAAAATGATTTTAAAAAAATACTTATTTAGCCATGCTACTGCTGCTGAGTCACTTCAGTTGTGTCCAACTCTGTGCGACCCCACAGACGGCAGCCCACCAGGCTCCCCCGTCCCTGGGATTCTCCAGGCAAGAACACTGGAGTGGGTTGCCATTTCCTTCTCCAATGCATGAAAGTGAAAAGTGAAAGTGAAGTCGCTCAGTCGTGTCTGACTCTTAGCGACCCCATGGACTGCAGCCTACCAGGCTCCTCCGCCCATGGGATTTTCCAGGCAAGAGTACTAGAGTGGGATGCCATTGCCTTCTCTGTATTTAGCCATAGTTACTTAGTATTTACTACGCTGAGCATGATGATGAAAAAATTGATTATTTGCCCTTATCATCTGGTGGGGGAAAACATGCCATATGTTAAACAAGTATTTACTGTGAGGTATATTGGCCAAGCAAAGGATGCTGTGGGACCTCCTTTCAGTTGTGGAACTCAAGAGTCGAAATTTGCTGATGTTACCCTCTCGTGAATTCTGATCTAATCTAAATTTTAAAGTCTTAGTCGTGATAGTATTCTACTGTTTAAGAAAAACAGGAAAATCCAGAACTGAACAAGTATTAAGATATTTTTACTAAGTAATATTAGACATAGTTTAACATATGTTTTTTCCTTTAATGATATTTACTTTTTAAAATTTCTTTGCTATAGATGGGCAGCCAGATATATCAAGACCTTTTGGATCTCAGCCTTGGCATAGTTGTCACAAACTCATTTATGTCAGACCAAATCCTAAGACTGGGGTTCCTATAGGTCATTGGCCTGTTCCAGAATCTTTTTGGCCAGATCAGAATTCTCCAACACTAGTAAGTACCAGAGATTGTGACTTCATAATAGTAACTGCTTCTCATAGTAGCTTTAAGGACTACTGTCTGTTAAAGGTGTGGCTATTGTATAGAAACCAGACAAATGTTTAAGTGCTATGATAAGCTGTTACTTGCTTTAGTATACTATGTTGTTCATTATAAAATAATAGAAAAGAGGCATCGGTTTCCTTTAGAATCTGAAGTTATGCTTATGTTTTTATTATTGGCATCTGGTTACAGAACCATAGATACATATTCTAAATATATAAATAACATAAGGATTTGTTCTCGGGGACATAATCCAGAATTTAAATGAAGAGTTATAAAATAATTTTGATGGTTTCCCTGCAGCCTTTTAGGACTTAGTCTTAGAAATTCATGTTGAGTTGCATAGTTTTAGTTATATTCAGTGTTCTCAGTCTGGAGGTTTAAGATAGAAAAGGTTTTCTGGTCTTATTTATAGGAATTATTTTTAGTAACAGTGGGGCTTGTTGAGTGGTCATGGTGAATTATCAGTATTCACTATATGGTTCTTATAATAATAGGGTAAATTTAGACAAATATTTATTCAGTCTTGTTAATACACATTTTTCAGATTAGTACTTTTTGTAGTAACTCAGAGGACGCTGTGGACTATTTTGTGGGAAAGCCTGACAGTGGCTTTTTTGATGTTACCCTTAGAAGATAAGAATTGTTATTTCAAAAATCTTTAAGTAGTCTTTAATAACTTTTGAATTGGCTGTCATTTATGAATTAAGTTAAACTCTTTGAAACCTTTTATACTTAAATCTGTATCAGCTCTTCAGGATAATTTTTTACTTTTAATCTATACAAGAGCTGTGATATTTCCTTTGTTCATTAGGGATTTAATGAAATAGTTCATGAAATAAAGTTTTTATACATTTCAGTGAGAGATTATCTTCCTTTTTTTGATTGAACCATCATAGTTTTTTAGTCTAACCTTAGAGAGCTCTCAATTTCTTTGGTCATTTTAATTTCTCTTCTGGAGCCTTTCAGAATTCTTAAAGAACAGCTATCGTATTTGTATGAAATATTATATTGTTGTTTATTCAGTTATATTTAACACTTAAAGTAGTGCATATGGTACATGTTGAGTCCGCATAGGAAGAAATCCAAAACCAGTATCACAAGCATTATCTATCAATATTACTCTAGTGGTCTATTGCAAATTGTTACAAGCCATAGAGGATTTTGGAATGTGGGTAGGATTTTAGTTGGAACAGGAAACAATGTTGAAAGTATGAAAGTAGAAAAGAACAAGGTGAATTTAGAGGAATGGAAAGTATCTGAGGATAGGTGGCTCATAATATGTCTGTAGGACATTGAGAATACTATTAAATAAACGATTGCTCATGACTTTACATGCAAGGTTAAGGAATTTGAGCTTTTCTCAGTGGTGTTCATAGAACTGAAGACATTTTTAACAGTGTTCCTTTAGGAAAATTAATCTGGTGGTGGTTATATGCAGCAGAATCAGGAGATGAATTGGCAGGTAAGCTGTTTACCTAGAAGACTGTTGCTATAGTTGACTTAATACAGAGCTGTTGTGCTTAGTCGCTCAGTTGTGTCCGACTCTTTGTGACCCCATGGACTGTAGCCCGCCAGGCTCCTCTGTCCGTGGAATTCTCCAGGCAAGAATATTGGAGTGGGTTGCCATTTCCTTCTCCAGGGGATCTTCCCGACTCAGGGATTGAACCCAGGTCTTTGGCATTGCAAGCAGATTCTTTACTGTCTGAGCCACCAGGGAAGCCCAATATAGAGCTAGTAAGAGTTTGAATTAAGATGATGGAAGAGAGAATGTTAAAAAAGAGATATTGGAAAGAACTGGCAAATTTTAGTAACTGAAGGATATTAGAGGGGAAATGAAATGTCTATAAATAATAGGATTTCATATAAGAGGTACTGATACTGAAATTAAATGTAATTTATTAGAGACTGGTTCTGAATGGCTCTACCAGTTATTAGCCATGTGTCTTTGGTTAATTATCTTCTTTAAGCCTCAATTTACCATCTGTTAAATAAAGATAATAACTCCTATCTCATAGGATTATTTTGTATGTTAAATGCATCTTAGTATTTTCATCCAAAAAAACCCCATGAATTTCATAGACTGATTCAATAAGCTGTTTGTCAGGTATGTGACAGGTACAGGAGCAGAAGATGAGTAAAACATAGTGCTTCCCATCTGGAACCTTCCGTAGGAAGTCAGCTGTATAACCATAATAGAGTCTAGTGTGCCACCTGTCAAAGTGGTGGAGCAGAGGCCAGATGAGGTGGTACCTAACTGCCTGGTGTGGGTTTGGGGTACACGGTAAGAGTGTGTCAGGAAAGAAGCCTCTTAGAGGTTAGTACTTGCCAGTTCAGACTTCAAAACTTTGTTTGCATTATGCAAGGGAAAAAACAGAAAAGTAGCCAGGGATAACATGAGACACAGGACCATGAAAGACAGTGATCTCTTTGGGCCACTGCAAGTTGTTTTTAAGGCTGGAGCACAGGGTGTATATGGGGTGGTGGTTAAAAGGCAGATAGGGACCATACAGTCAAGGCTCTTTGTTAAAAAAAAACAAAAAAACCAAAATAGAGTCTGGCCCTATTTTTAGGTGATTGGATGCTACTTTTACTCAATAATTTGAGGCAGGAAAATTATATGATTATATTTATATTTCATGGCCATGGGATTGATTGGAGGGGGCTGACTAATTAGGGATACTAATTAAAAATATACAGTTGTACTAATCTAGTCTAAGAAATGATGAAGGCATGAATTAGAGTGGTAAGAAATAGAAGATAAATTTTCAGAGAGATGAGAATTTAGCATAGAGGGCAGCATCTATAGTAGTGAGCATCTGCCCCGTATTTATGTGTTTGCTAAGTGGCTTAGAATTTGTGGTATCACTGAATCTAGGTCTTTGTGACAGTTAAGTATGGCGGGTAAGGGGGAGATGATTAAGGATAACATCTAGGTTTTTAGAACAGGTTATGTGGTTTGGGTGTGAAATAATGACTTGGGTAATTACTATGTTTGAGGGACCTATAGAAAATTCAGGTTATGTCCAGTAGGTGGTTGGATACATGAAGAGAAATGAGAGATGATCCCAAGACAGTAGTTTTGGGAGCCATCAGTGTATGTATTGATAGATAGTAACTGAAGCTAAAAGGAGTCCTTTATATTTATGAAACTTCACATTATTTCCTCATAGCTCATATTTTCTTCACCAATCTTCTTTTGGTGAGATTTTTAGGAAGGAGACTGTTAAGGAGGGGGAATAGAATAACATGCTTTTTTTTTTCTTTAGAAGTATTGCAGTTTTTGCAGCTCTAGAATAGGGTCTCCAGAGTGGGGCATATTTACCATAGGGGTAACCAATAGTTTACTGGAATAGGGAAGGAAACCAGTAGAACTTCTGTTTGTTTTCTTTTTTCTATTTTTTAATAATTATTTTGGTATATATTATAACCTATAAATTAATAATTTACAAGTATATATATATTTAAAACCTTGTACTGATAAATGTGCATCATCAGTTTGGAAATCAGGTAGTTAAACTGCTACAACTGTGGCCTTAGGAAGGTTTCTAATTACATTAACTACTTGTTAGATATAAAAATTAATGAACACTTACTTAATTCTAAAACACTGCATTTAAGTTTTCTGATGAATTTGATTTTAAGATTAACAAATTTTAATCCTGTACAGATTTTGAAGTGTGTTATTTATTTTTTTTCTTGTGAATACTGATTGTTTAAGCATTAGATTTTTAAGTATTATCTTTCACCTTAGTGGTGCTTTTAGTAGTAAATTAAATGCTCACTAGTGAGACTGAGACACTGAGTACACTTTGACAGTGAGTGATACTAAAAGTTTGTTTCTGGTACTTTGTGAAAGAGTGACAATAAGACTTTGCCTTCTAGCCACCTCGTACATCTCATCCTGTAGTGAAGTTTTCCTGTACAGACTGTGAACCCATGGTTATTGACAAATTGCCTTTTGACAAATATGAGTTGGAACCTTCACCGCTGACTCAGTTTATCCTGGAAAGAAAATCTCCTCAGACATGTTGGCAGGTAAGCTGAAAGACTATAGTGATTTAAAAAATTTATTTATTTGATTTATATTGAGGTGTAATTGATTTACATTGTTGCATTAGTTTCAGGTGTACAGCAAGATATCTGTTACACATATACATATAGCCTCTCTTTTCAGATTCTTTTTCCATATAGGTAGACCATTACAGAGTAATGTTCCCTGTGCTATATAGTAGGTCCTTATTAGTTCTCTCTGTTTTATATACAGTAGTGTGTATATGTCAGTTGCAGGCTCCCAGTTTATCCCTCCCTGCCTCCTTATGCCCCAGTAACCATAAATTTATTTTTCACATCTGTAACTCTTTCTGTTTTATAGATAAGTTCATTTGTAGCCTTTTTGTTTAGATTTCACATATAAGCATATCATGGTATTTGTCTTTCTCAGTCTGACTTAATTTCACTCAGTATTCAGTTCAGTTCAGTCGCTCAGTCGTGTCCAGCTCTTTGCGACCCCATGAACCGCAGTACGCCAGGCCTCCCTGTCCATCACCAATTCCCGAGTCTACCCAAACCCATGTCCATTGTGTTGGTGATGCCATCCAACCATCTCATCCTCTGTCATCCCCGTCTCTTGCCCTCAATCTTTCCCAGCATCAGGGTCTTTTCAAATGAGTTAGCTCTTCACTCAGTATTAGAACCTCTAAAAATTTAATTTGGTGTTTTTTCTTTTTTTAAATTTGGTGTTTTTTAAAAAGTCAGATTGAATCCATGGTTTATATAACATTCTGCAAAGGTTGTTAAATGTGAACTTTTAACTACTTTTTAACAGGTATATGTGAGCAATAGTGCAAAATACAGTGAACTTGGCCATCCCTTTGGTTACTTGAAAGCCAGTACAGCACTGAACTGTGTCAACTTATTCGTGATGCCTTACAATTACCCAGTGCTCCTTCCCCTTTTAGGTAAGTCATTCTTGGCATGTTCTCTGTGGCCTAGCATACATATGAATTTTCCTAAAAGCAATCTTTGGGAACATCCCTCCCTTTTTGAGTGTTCTTGTTTTCTGGAAATTAATGAAGATTTTTATTAATATTCTAAAATATTGAAGCTGTTAAGGGTTTTATAGCAACCTCTGTATGTTTCTGATATATTGAAAGTCAGTGTCAAACACCTTTGATTCTACAAACTATTGAAGATACTATATTTTGTTTCTAAATTAAATATTCTAAGTTTTTTGAAAATTAGATATCTTACATAGTTAGAATTAGTAATGCAGACTTTGTGTATGGTAAGTAATTAAGATATTTTGTAGAAGCATAGTTCTTAGATCTGAGTATTTTCTTTTTAAGAATTTTATTTTGGCAAATTTTTCAGTGAATGAATAGTATTTGTTCTAAAATAATAGTCTAAATAATATTGATAAGCCTAAAGTTGATTGGAGACCCTTTGGCTGTAATTTTTTGAGGGGTGGTATTGGAGAAGGCATCTTTTCCTTTATGGAATTGCATCAGATTTAAAGGTTAATAGACAAAATATTAGTAGGTATGTCCAATCTGTTTCATATCTAGATTTTCCTTGTGTATTTTCTCATTCTACCTTTATCATTACATTTAATTTGAGACCTTAATTGGCACTCCTTCATTTTTAAAGTGGTATTACTACTAGTAAAAAATGTCAGAACCAAAAATTTATCACCTTTAATTTTGTTAAAAATATAGAATTGATGTTTCCTCTCTCTCTTGTAAATAGTAAAGCAAATTTTAAAAATGAAACTTACTTGACTTGGTTTTCATGTGTGAAAACACTGAATGATGATAGTTTGTTCTCATTATGCATTCGTTTATAGATGATCTGTTTAAAGTCCATAAGGCAAAACCAACATTGAAATGGAGACAGTCATTTGAAAGTTATTTGAAGACAATGCCTCCCTACTATCTTGGGGTAAGAATATTATTCTTAAAAATGGAACGTTAAAAAATTTTGTATTATGCTTATAGTTTACTGTAGGTATTAAAGCTTTTATTTATTGCTGTTACAGAATAAATGTCATGAAAAATTTACAAATGACCCATATAAACATGAGAAAGAAATGTTTCAGTGATTTGCAGAATAATGATGATGGTGAGAATATATATAATGCTTATCCAGGCCTGCCTGATACTATCCTCAGCACTTTACATGTGTTAACCTCATTTATTTTAAATGATAACTGTATGAGGCAGAAATAACTGTTTTTATTTCACAGATGTGGAAACTAAGACACTAAAAAATTAAACAATTCATCTAAGGCTACACAGCTAATATCAGGGTCAGGAATTCAATCCCAGGCAGCTGGCTTTAGAATTTAAGCTTTTACAATTAACCTTTTTAAATTGCAGTTTTATAATTATTTCTCCTTACAGGTACAAAAAAAGGTTTGTTTGCATTATTCTCTGAATCTCAAGAAACATTCCCTGAAACCTAGTGTATCACAATAGGACCAGTAATACATATATTATTAAATACATTGTTGTTATTTAGTTGCTAAGTCATGTCTGACTCTTTGTGACCCCATGGATGGTAGTCTGCCAGGCTTCTCTGTCCATGGGATTCTCCAGGCAAATAATTACTTTATTGATTTTGTGAAAAATAACTTCTAGAACACTTTATTAAAATATTACTTCTGCTCTTACTGCAGGAATATTATAGTATTCAACTGTAGTCTTTCTAAATGGTCTCTAATAACATTAATTTCTTAAGCTTTGAAATCATATATTATAGTTATAAGAGAAAATCTGTGTGTGTCTAGCAGATAGTACCAGCTGTGTGAGAGGGGAAAGGAGGAAACACTGGAATATGAACTGCTACATATATTTGACTCATGTTTCATAGCATCTGGGGGGATTTAGCCAGTGCCACATGGATGTTAAATATCTGGTCTGGGATTTGATTCCAGTTTGACACCAATGCTTTTATACACTTTGTAATATGTCCGTGGGTGGCTGTCATCCTTTTTCTGACTTTGTCCCATTCACATATGCTAGACTGTTGTGCCAGTGACATTTTTCATTGCACAGAGTAGTTCTTAACTAGCCTATCGTTACCCAAGGTAAGAATCTTCTGTTATCCTTGACTCCTCTTTTCACTTACCACCTAAGTTCTATCAAATCTATATCTGCAGTGTGTCTTCTGCCTCCTTCTTCCAGATGATACTAAGAAGTCCAGGATTCTACCCTTTCTTACTCTGGGGGTTGTTATTATAGCCTCTAATCCTTGTTTAGTATGTCAAACTGCCTTTGATACCACTGACAAACATTTTAATGAAGTACAAATATGATATGTGACCCTTATTGAAGAAAAGGAGAGGTTTCACGGGGGTGAATTTTTCAAAATTGACAATACATATATGGCTCCACTGGTAAAGAATCCGCCTGTAGTGCAGGAGACCTGGGTTTGATCCCTGGGTTGTGAAGATTCCCTGGAGAAGTGAAGGGCTACCCTCTCCAGTATTCTGGCCTGGAGATTCCGTGGACTGTATAGTCCATGGGGCTGCAAAGAGTCAGACATGACTGAGCGACTTGCACTTTCACTTTTCATGGCTATAAATTTTTGACAAGCTTAGGATCGAGTGTGATATTTTCTTTTTTTCCTGTAGCCTTTGAAGAAAGCCGTTAGAATGATGGGAGCACCTAACCTAATAGCAGACAGTATGGAATATGGACTTAGTTACAGTGTCATTTCATACCTCAAAAAACTGAGTCAGCAGGTAATGTTAAGAAATAGAGCCATTAAGTACTTTGAATGGTATTGGCTAAGGTGGTCAGTAGGCCAGATACTAGTTCTTGATGGTTCTAGTAGGATTATATTAATAGATTACTTTTTAAAACCACATATATATTAACGTAATTCTCAAGTGCATGATATGCTATGGTTTGAAATGACAATTTCAAATAATAATCTAGTTTGTGAAAGTTAGCTTTGTTAATGTGATCCTAGCCTTCTTGTATGTTAACATTCCTCATGTTTTCTTTTGGGAAATTTGTTAGAAATTTGTTTTTCTTAGTAAAAAAAAATCAATTTCTTTTGCTTTATGTTTTAAAACCTATAGCATTTTCTATAAAAATGGGAGTTTCTTTTGAAATATGTATACTGAATTTTGTCATTTTGGACATAAATCATGTTAGTAGATACCAGATTAGTCAAGCAGTATACCCTTTGACTGCCAAGTTATTAAAATCGTATAAAAGCACAATTTTTCTAGTACTTTTGCCATCTCTACTTCAACTGCTAATTGAATTGTAGGTTAGAAGAGTCAAAATATTGCTGTTTGCTTTATCTGTGAGCATTTCGTTATGTGCTAGTAATAATGCCTTTAAGTAGATATTGATAAGATTTTTTTCTAATTTTATGTCACCTCTGAATTGGGAATTTTTATTTAGGGTGTATTAACTAACATATCATGGTTTCAGTGTAGTGGGTGTTAATAAATTGAAGTTGTGTTTGTGTGATTTTCTCCAAAAGGTAAGAATTGTGATGATTTAAAAATCATAAGACGTTATTGTTTAAACTGTGTTCAGTTTACCAAGCACTTGACATAGACTACATAACTTCAGTAGTGTTTTTAATTTCTTATGTTCTTTTAAAATGTGATAAATACTTAATTTATAAGAGATTGAAACTATTTTTAGCCTTTAATTTACCAGTTCAGATCATGTTAAGACAGCTTTTATTTATTTTTGCTTTAGGCCAAAATAGAATCTGATCGAGTCATCGGTTCTGTAGGCAAAAAAGTAGTACAGGAAACTGGAATTAAAGTCCGAAGCAGATCACATGGTTTATCAATGGCTTATAGGAAAGATTTTCAACAGCTGCTCCAGGGAATTTCAGAGGATGTTCCTCACAGACTGCTGGACCTTAATATGAAAGAATACACTGGGTTCCAGGTTGCTTTGCTCAATAAGGTAATAGTTACGTGAATTTTGTACTGCTCTAGTAATAGTCTATATTGTCGAATATGTAAAATTTTCTATTAACTGATACCCAGTTTGTCCAAACTTCTATACCTCTGCAGAATAATGATCAATTATGCTATTAATATTATTGAATCATTGAATTTTAAAACACTATACATGGTGAGTGGATTAGCAGATGGACTGATGAAGAGCAAACCATCATGTTCATTTTATAGATAGAAAACAGACTTAGAGATTGCCTGAAGTTACATAGCTAATAGTAGAATTCACTGTAGTTTGGTACTTATACTACTGACCTTGGCTACACAGTATAATCCTGAAATGCTTTATGAATCTCATTATTAAAAAGATCTTCATCCTAGTTGCCTGTTTGTCACAACTGACAGACTGGTTCTAAAATTTATATGGAGGTATATAGGTCCTAGAGTAGCTGAAACAATTTTGCGAAAGAACAAAGCTGAAAAACTTGAACTGTCTAATTTTAAAAGTTACTATAAGCTACAGTGATAACATATGTGTTGCTGGAAAAATATTTGGTCGGTGGGACAGAAGTAGACCTTCATATATAGAGTTAATTTTTAACAAAGATGGCCAGAATAATTTAGTGGGTAAGAAGACAGTCTTTTCAACAGATAGGGTGGGAACAGTTAGCAGCTATCCATCTGCAAAACAATGAACTTGATCCTTATATTAGTTAATGTGATCATAGTTATAAATGTAAGAACTGAAACTATAAACTTCTACAGGAAAAATATCTATAAGATGTTGGATCTTGGGTCAATGAAGATTTCTAAAATACAACACAAAAAGCACATACACATAACTTCATAAACTGAACTTTAGTAAAATTATAATTTTTGTCTTCAGAAGAAACTTTGAAGTTTCTCCCAGACAAGCTACAGCCTAGGAGAAAAGCATATGTTGAATAAAGAACTTGTATGAAAATATATAAAGAAATCCTGCTGCTGCTGCTAAGTTGCTTCAGTCCTGTCCGAGTCTGTCCGACCCCAGAGACGGCAGCCCACCAGGCTCCCCCGTCCCTGGGATTCTCCAGGCAAGAACACTAAGACTCGGTTATAAAAAGATAAGCATCCAAAAAAAAATACACAAAATATTTGAGTAGACACCTTACCAGGTAGGATATACAGACCTGAACAAGCACACGAAAAGATGTTCAACATTATTAGTCAAGTGGGGAAATGCAAATTAAAACCACAGTGAGATACCACTTTATGCCCACTACTGAACTGAGAATGGCTAAAATTTAAGACTGAAAAATATGAAATGTTGGTAAGGTTATAGAACAGCTGCAACTCTTACACATTGTTGATGAAAATTATCAAGTTAATCTGCAGTTTCTTAGGAAAGGTAAATGTTGCTATATACCAACAGTTCTACTTGTAGGTATCTACTGAGATAAATGAAAATATGTGTGTGTAAAGGGCTTGTATGCAAATATTCATAGCAGCATTAGTAATTGCCCCAAACTGAAAACAGTCCAAGTGTTCATCAACTGGTGAATGAATAAAGATATAGTATATCCATGTAAAAAGGAAAAGACAGTAAAAAGGAATAAACTACCAATACATGGACAACATGGATGAATCTCAAAAACATGCTTGTGGAAAGACGCCAGATAGAAAAGATTACATATTGCAGGATTCCATTTATGAAATGGGATGTAGAGAGACAGAAAGCAGATTAGTGGTTGCGGGGATAGGAATTGCGAGTGACTGCCAAGTGGGCACATGGACCCTTGTGAAGTGATGGGGATGTTCTAAAACTGATGCTAGTGATGGTTTCACAACTGTACATTTACTAGCGCTCAAACTGTTTATGTAAAATGGGTTGTAAATGGTATGTAAATTACACATCAAAGCTTTTATTTACTTCTGTTAGCCAGAATACATAATGAAATCTTGGACAGATGTGAATTTGAGATAATTCGGTTGAGCTTCACTTCACTATCTTTTGGTTATTACAACAGTACATTACGATGGTATCATATCTCTTTATTCTATTTTTCTAAGCTAATTAGTTGACTTGTATATCTTATTTTCAAAGCTGTGCTGCAGGCTAGAGATTGTAGTCTCTTAATTCTGTTTCAAAATACATTTTGTCTTTGAATCTTTTTAAAACAGGATTTGAAGCCACAGACGTTTAGAAATGCATATGACATACCAAGACGGAATCTTTTGGATCACTTAACAAGAATGAGATCTAATCTTTTGAAGAGCACCCGCAGATTTCTTAAAGGACAGGATGAAGGTTAGATCATGGTTTTAATATTGGTGTTTCTTCAGTAAACTTTTCTTTATATTGAAAATACAGAGTGTTATTGTAACTTTTAAAGAGTTGACTGTAATATTACACTCTCATTGAATGAAATAGAAAGTTGTCATCTCTAATTCTCTACACTTCTTCCTACCATCACTGTTGCCCCAAATTCTGTTCTCCAGAGGAAACAACCTTTGGTAATAGCTTAGTTTCCTTATGGCTTTCTTCATACATTCACATACACAGGCACACACAAAATCATTTTCTTGTGATCTACTAGTATCTGATAGTTTAACTTGGAATGGCCAATATATGTCATATTCTAGTATTTCCTTAACTATACCTTTGGCACCTACAAATCAAGTCAGATGAGAACTTAACCCTTTGCCAACTCTGATATAAACATTTCAACTACAGTTTTATATGAAAGGATCATCTCTGTGATACTCTTTTCTGTAAATTATGCTTTAACTAAATTCTGCTTTGGAGTAGAATAGAAGAGACATTTTCATAGAAGGGTTACACATACTGTTTATTCTATATACTGAAACTAACTGCAATATTTTTGCTTTGTTTAGAAGATAAAATTGATTATTTAAAATTTTATTAAAAAGCACTCAAGATTTTGTCACAATATTTATAATGGCAACAAACTAATTTAGAATATATGGTAAGGAAAAGTTGCCTAGAATAGACCAGGTTGCATTCATACATAAGAACACATTATTTGTTAACTAAATGGAAGGTAGTTTTAGTGAAGTTAACTTTTATTATTGCTTTGTTCTGTTTGAAAAGATCAAGTGCACAGTGTTCCTATAGCACAAATGGGGAATTACCAGGAATACCTCAAGCAAGTACCTTCTCCATTAAGAGAACTTGATCCTGATCAGCCTCGGAGGTTGCATACATTTGGCAACCCCTTTAAGCTGGATAAAAAGGTAAATTTGAAGTGTTTCATTATATAATTTTTTTTTGTGGGAGGCACAGTAGATTTAACAGTTCTTAATTTAACTAAAGTAAGCCGAAACTATTTTCTTGGTAGGATACAATGTCAGCATCGTTAAAATGTACTTTAATGGGAATCAGAGTTTGTCGTACAACTGAAAACCATATGTAAAGTCAGGAAATTCTTCGTTGTTACAGGGTATGATGATAGATGAGGCAGATGAACTTGTGGCTGGGCCTCAAAATAAACATAAACGACCTGGAGAACCAAGTATGCAAGGTATCCCTAAGAGACGGCGCTGCATGTCTCCACTGCTGCGGGGCCGGCAGCAGAGCCCAGTTGTGAACAACCACATCGGGGGGAAAGGACCACCGGCACCTATGACCCAAGCACAGCCAGACCTCATTAAACCCCTTCCTCTTCATAAAAGTAAGGGTTTTTCTTTAAACAGTATTTGCTGCTTTTAGTTTGGTTCTTCATGGGAGAGAGTTTTCTGATATAGAAAAAGTGGATAAAGTTCCAAGAGTGTCTAGAGAAGATATTTGTTTATTCCAAATTATCATGTAATCATTTTTTATGTCTTTTTAATGAACATTTCATATATTCATTCATTATGCTTAATAGCTATCATGATTTGAAATATCATTTGCAAATCTTTAGCGTTTAGAAATGACAGTTTTTAAAGGGGCATTATCAATACCCACAGAAAGATGGTTTTCAATTTGTTTAATTCGGCAACTAATTATTAAATGAGATGCTTAATTTAGACAGGGTTAGGCATTGAGATGTAGCTATAAACAGATAATAGTGATCTCTGCCTTCATTTATAATGAGGGAAGAAAGTCATCACACATTTCCTTAGAAGTGTGATGAATATTACAAAAAGGGAAGTCAAGTATACTTGTTGTGGAAGTATTTGGCAAGAGGATTTAACTTAGTCTGTGGGGTCAAGGACGGAGGAGCCTGGTAGGCTGCAGTCCATGGGGTCGCTAGGAGTCGTACATGACTGAGCGACTTCACTTTCGCTCAGTAAAAAATACTCCACACAGTAATGTCAGCCTGGTTTTCATGAAATGCCAATCAGATCAGATCAGATCACTACCTCTTTCAATGGATTTTCACTGTCCTTAGAATTAAGTCTAGAATTTTTTACGGTGGCTTCTAAGACCCTCTATGATCTAGACTCTGCATGTTTATCTTTTGGTTCTTACCTTACCTCATTCCTAGCAGCCCGCAACTATACCAGAATGCTTCAGTTACCTTAACGCCCTGCTCCTCGAAGTATGTTTCTGAGTATACTCTTCCTATAAGAGTACTATTACTGTAACATAGTAAATGCACAGCTTCAGTTTACTAATTTCTATTTCATCCATCAAGTGTTGGCTTAAACAGAACCTCCTCAGTAAACTGCCTTGTCCCCACTGCTGCTGCTACTGCTGTTAAGTCGCTTCAGTCGTGTCCAACTCTGTGCAACCCCAGAGATGGCAGCCCACCAGGCTCCCCCGTCCCTGGGATTCTCCAGGCAAGAACACTGGAGTGGGTTGTCATTTCCTTCTCCAGTGCATGAAAGTGAAAAGTTGGTTCAGTCGCTAAGTCATGTGGAATATTATTGGGGAAGAATGAGAATGGGGTAATTAATTATAGGTGGTGATCATTCATGGGTAAGAACATCTTAACTGGAGAGAAGCCAAATATGATCTCTCCTGATGGGATTCCACAGTACTACATTTGAAGTATCTGCCACCCAAAATACTGAATGAACATCAATCTGATCGAGCCTCTGTAGCTACAGGGAAATAATTAGCAAAATCCAGATTGTGGTAAATTACAGGACAGAGAATCTGGTGTGGATATATTTTTCCAGGAAAAGAAAACAGAAAAAAGAGAGGTACAGAAGGATTTTATAGATGAAAAGAGGAAGAGGTTTCACAAGAGTGCATGGAGAAATGCTCTTGAAGTGGCATTGGAAAGAAAAGGGACTAGTGACTCCACCTCCTTATTTTAAGTCCATGGAGAGAGTTTGAGAGCAAAGGCTTTCTTTGCAGGAGAGTTGGATTTCAATTAAAACAGGAGTTGCTGTTGAGATTATTCATTGAAGTTTGCAAATCATGGAGTAAGATTTAGGTTGGAGGAAGGGAGTCAGAAGTTCAGAGAATTTTTGTGGGAGGGAGTTTAAATTTTGAATAGTAAGGCAATGAATTCAGCTGGTTCCTGGTGGTTTGGTGAGCAATCAGGGAACTGAGAATTAAGCTGTTTTCTCTGGGGAGCAAATACAATAATCTGATATTAAGTGGCAAGCTTGCAAGCCTTTTAAGTCTAGTCTAGTGAGCTGAAGTGGAACCAGCTACTCTTCATTGCTCAAGTAGTGAAGACCAAGTGGATGGTTATAAGGAAAGGCGCTCTGGAGGTTTGGGGCCATGTTGCTGCAGAATACTGATTAGGTTAAACTTCCTGTGTTCACTTTTGCCTGTAAATAGTAACTGTATAAGGCAGAGGTAAGTTGGAATGAACTAGTACTCTCAATAAAAGGATAACCATGATAATCTTGATCATATATGTGTCCCTAAAGCAGTGAAAACCACTTATTCAATAAAATCGCCATAGAAAAAAGCAGAAAACTAAAAGTTTTTTAAACTGACTTTAATTTTTTCCCCCCAGGCAAAAATTGTACAGATTTTGTAAATTCTGTGAATGTTTCACATTGAAATACACAATATATATGGCAAAGCTTAAGAACCATATCACATTGTTAATTTCCGAGAGTCAAGGAAATCAGTTGTGATTTGCTACAATATTGTTTCTTGGACATTTTCTTTACTGTGTGCTTTGAAATTGGCTCTCATCTTTCTTTTTTCCTTATTTTTAGTTTCTGAAGCCACTAATGATTCGACAATGGATGATGTGGTTGAAAACCATGTTGCAGACCAACTGTCATCAGATACTACACCAAATGCTATGGAAGCTGAATTTTCAGGATCTTCTCCAGCCAACTTACTGGAACGACCAACCAATCATACAGAGGCTCTTGGTCACGACCACTTAGGAACTAATGACCTCACTGTTGGTGGATTTTTAGAAAATCACGAGGAGCCCAGAGATAAAGAACAGTGTCCTGAAGAGAATATACCAGCATCTTCACTCAACAAAGGAAAGAAATTGATGCATTGCAGAAGCCATGAAGAGGTCAACACTGAACTAAAAGCACAAATAATGAAAGAGATCCGAAAGCCAGGAAGAAGTATGTATAATGAGAGACAGACAGCAGATTCGATTTTTGTATATGCTTTAAGAAAAAAGTCAAATTAACTAAAGCATAGATCTGATTTTAGAACAGTCTTAAGAACAACATATCAGCTGTATAAGATCCCATTCTTTATTCAGCCAACACTTATCGAGTATCTGCTATATCCAAAGTACTGTGTTAGGTGTGGTAAATAAGGAGGGATGAGAGTAGAATAGGGGAACACACAGATAAAAATTAAACATGGTTCCTCCCATGACAGGAACTGATAGTCTTGAACATTCTACCAACCAGCAACTGGAAGTTTAAGGTAACAGAAAAAACCCCCAAAGATGCAGTGAATATTAAATGACTTATATTTGTAAAGTTCTTGGCACAGTACCTACCCACCATCTTAACTTTTGAGATTTAAACTGTAGTAGTGACAGGGATGCGTTTAGGCCGAAAAATGAAAATTATGAAGCTGTCTGTTACATGAGTAGAGAAGAACTTTGTGAGATAAAGTTTCAATATTCTTATTGATATACATTCAGAAGATTTGGACAGATCACCTGCTATGATGGTGCCCATGGGTGGTCCAGAAGTGGGTAAGACTCAGTACTGGTCATTTTAGGAGCTTATAGTCCTTGACAGAGGACTATTAAGTTTTATGTGAAAACTTGAAATTGAGACAGCACTCTTTTTTTTTTTCCTCTATTTTATCCACCCCCTATGTTAGCTGTAACTTAGAGTTTGTTATAAGGTTGGATTTTTGTAAAGGCCACTTCTTATTTTTCAGTGGCACTACCACTGTTTACTCATTCTTCTAAGCTGTATGTTTTGATACATACGTGAGTTCCCTAATGAGAACTTCTACCAAGAAAAGGCAGTGTTTGACAAGTTATTTTATCTTTGTTGATATCTGATAAAATGTATGTATTATAAAATCTCTAATGAATGGTGAAATTTTTAGGTAAACTATTTTTGGTTTTGTCTTAATCTTGATGTGTAGTAAACTGTAATAGAAAAATATTGAATAAGTGTGCAAAGTAACACCACTTTTCTTTTTGCTTCTCTTATTTTAAGAATATGAAAGAATCTTCACTTTACTGAAGCATGTGCAAGGCAGTTTACAAACAAGACTAATATTTTTACAAAATGTCATTAAAGAAGCATCAAGGTAAGTAATCTGTTTACATTATGGTATGATGAAATGAGCCCCCAGTTTCTGTAGTTGGTATTTTAACAATATCTACTTTATACTTGTGTTGTTGTGCGTATATATGACACACCAATGTGTAAATAAGTAATTCTCTCTTGTTTTTGGTTTATTGAAAGTTAAGGTCACTTGAAAAATAGCCACACACAAATTCTTTAGAAATCGTGAACCCTTTCTCTCTACACATTACAGGTATTGGCATAATTCTCATTTATCCTATTCTGTGGCTTTTTGATGTCTTTATATTTTACAGTCTTTCATTTTTCTCTGTATATTTGAACTACAGTTAATATTAGTGATTAAAAGTAACGTTGAAAGGCAATATTTGAATGCAGGAGTTCATTTGTACGTGGGAAAACATGTAATTAAGGGACAAGAGCTGGACAAATGAGCCTTATTCTGATTGCTTCAGTAGCCCAAGATTATGTACTTTAGTACAAGGAATGTGGATCAAGATTATAAACGGTGACCACAAAGTGCAATTAACTGGAAAGCATAGTTGTATGAGTGTAGTGAGTAAAAAAGTGTTTTTTAAATTTCTCCTTTAAGACTTTTTAGAATTCTAGTATTGTAAGAAAACTTAAGGTGTATCTCATCTGACCTTCCAAGATACCCACCCTTTAATTATACTCCCCACCGATTTCTGCCATGCTTCATGTAAAGGTTTTTATTTTTTTAAGATGAAGCCATTAATCCTTTTTTTTTTTTCTCCATGAGTGGCTAGAGCATGGGCTACTTTCAAGTTTCAAGATAAGGCCATAACTTTTCGTATTACTTATTTTGAATATTTAACCTGTTTTGTTCTTTATATAACATGCTATCAACTCAAACTTCATAGATTTAGCTGTATTCCTGATACCTAAATTCTACTTCTGTTACCTTTTAGAGAGTTGTATAATATTATGGTGGTTAGTTGTTATTAGTTTACAAGTAGAGAGGAAGTAGGCATATCTATTGGGCCATATTTTTGGAGAGTCTAAAAAGCATGTGCATACTTCTGTACATAGAGAACTGTATACTTCTGTACAAAAGCAATTTTAGTCTGCTATATTTATTACTGAAAAAATTTTAAAATTTTCACTTGAACTTTTAACTGTTTGGTATATCCTATAGTGCTGATGTCTGATTGTCCTTAACTCTTTGCTGGTTTTCAAATTGTAATAGTAGAATGTCACAGTTTAAATGTGAATGCCCAAATTTCATTTCTTCCATTTTATGGGGGATTATGTTAATATTTTGTTCATACTCCTTTCAACATTGCACTTTCATAGAGCATAAGAACCTACTGGAGTCATTTCTTTGGGAACCCAGATTGCTGAAATGTTTATAACTTTACCTTGTATTTATTAGGTTCCCCCCCACCCCGCCCCGTTTTTCCTTTTTATTGTGGAAGAAATAACCTCTTATCCATTGTACCTAGGCCTGGATTGTTTGTTTTAGAAACAAACTATAATACTGTACTGATAAAAATAATTTGCTAAGAGATTTTATATATCATAAAGCTGTTGATTTTTCATTTTCATTTCACTTTAAAAAATCTTCTCAAGGCAATTTTTCTCTTTAAAAAAATTATACTGATATGTAACTCTTTGTTAAAAAGAAATTGAGAGTGCTATTATACTTATTTTTTCATACAGGTTTAAAAAAAGAATGCTAATAGAACAACTGGAGAACTTCTTGGATGAAATTCATCGAAGAGCCAATCAGATCAACCATATTAATAGCAATTAAAAGAAAAGAGAATGTGGCCACTTATTTCACTACCTTCTCCAAATACAAAGTAAATACAAGACTGTTGTGATCTTGCATTCATTTTTTGACATGCATTGTTGGCTTTTTGAAATACTAAGAGCAAGTCTACAGATCCTTTTTCCATCATTTTACAGTGACCTTTTCTTCATTTTGGTTTATTTTTGTAATGTGAAAAGTATCACTCTTAAAAAAAAAAACATTTTTATTTAACAAACTAAAAATATTCCTCCAAATCTCTTGCTTGTCATTGACTCTTGCGTGTCAATTTCCCTCAGGTTCTATTTTCTTAAACCAACCTTCAAAATTGTCACCTCTGTTAAGGTTGAACTTTGCCAAAAAAATAAAAAAGAAGTTACTTTGTAATTTTTGGGGAAAAAAAGCACATACATTAAAACTAGGCAATGTTTTGTATATACAGTTATTTTGGATATATTATTGTAAGTTGTACAAATGTATTTTGAAGAATATTTAAGAAAAGCACTTTTGTTATTCCATCAATAAATGCTCTATTTTACTCTTGTGTGGTTTAGGAAATAATCACATTTAAAGTAATCATTTAAAACCATCTTAAGATAATGGAATTTAAAAGGCATTGCTTTTTAGCATTGGAAAAATACACCACTTGAAAGTTCACATTTGTTAAACCTAACTGTAATGACATGTTACATAATCTGCATTGTCTTTTTACTTTATGTTCTTAGATTTGGTTGGCCACTCCGACACACTCCATTTCTGCCTAGACAATGGAAACGTATCTGCAGATAGGCAGACTCTTTAAAGCTGTTTCAAAAGCAGACACCTTTGAACTCTATTGGTTTCCTTACTTCCTTTCCTTCAACCCCTCCCTTTTCCTTTCTCACCAGGACTGTGGTAAAGCTGTCAGGGAGGTGTAAATTTGGGGGATACCACATACTCTGAAATGTGTAGCATTTAGCAGCTTGATGCCATGCTTGCAGAAGTCCCACAATAGACTGAGGGTTCCACGGATCTCTTTGTTCTCCTTTGCTGTTACACTTAAACTGTCCATTTCCTGGAAACAAATTTTAAATGACTTTGTCCATTCTGCATTCTCCCTGAGTTGTCCAGGATAAGGAAAAGTCAACGCTATTCACTGTCCACCCTCAGTCCACCGTGGCCTCACATGTCCTTACTGAGGACTGTGAGCCTGTGGCCTGACTCACTCACCATTCATAGGTCACTGCTGTGCCTTGTAGTGCTTCGGGGATAACGAGTAGAAAAGAAGGCTAAAATACATTTAGATTAAGAGAGGGTAAAATAAATTTATAAAATTATGGTAAAATGGAAGTATTTTTAGGTTCATAATATTTGCAAAACACGTACCTGTATCTTTGTACACTTCAGCAGAACATTTTTTAAATTTCAGGGGTATAGGAAAATGAAATTGTAATTTTTGAAGAAAAGCATAGATAAAAGTGGAGAACATGCTTGAGCTCTGTTAATTCAGTGTAGGGGATTCAAAACTCTCCCAATACTGAAGACAAATGCTGCCAAGAAAAAAACACAATGTAGTGTTACATAGAATTTTCATATCAGTTCTATAAACATTTTTTTTAACCTCTTAAAAAATACCTCTAAGCAGGATATCACTTAGTAAATGGAATTGTTAAGGTATTAACAGTTAGCTGCTGTCACATGGCTAAATTCAACATGAGATACATAAATTCCAGAATATATTGTCTGGTTTTAAATTATATATGTTTAGATTCTGAGATTAACAGAAGAGCTTTACAAGTCATTCAGATAAAAGTTAATATTTAACGAGAATATTTAGTAAAGCGACTAAATATTCTGTCTGTTCCAATATTTGCCCACTTTTCCTTATCAGAATGTTCTTACTTGGATTTCACAGGTTGCTCACGAGGTGATCCTTTAGACCCTTGATCTTTAGTATATTTTAGGGTATGAACCCTATGAGGAGTTGGGAAGAAGCAGTTTTGTTTTGTCTCCTCTTGTCCTTAATCTCTCTGCCACCATACTCTACACTCTTACCCCAAAATATAGTCATAAGCTTTGAAACCCATAAAAATTCAAGCTTAATATTCCATTTCTTACAGGGCTTTTAAAATTTATTTGTTTTTACAGATTAAGAAACTGGGCATGTTAGTTAAATTACTGAACTACTACAGCAAAGGGGAAGGGGGAGTACATGGAGGGGAATATCATGTCTTTTAGGTCCTTTAGATCACTGGGTGGTTGACTGTAGGCCGGACAAGTGATGTTCTCCAACAGTTTAATCTTGAGGTGAAGATCATTTTTGGTAATGTTCTTACATGTGTCCCATTTGACGACTGATTGAGTCATGATTTGCCCTTATCGGTAAGCTTCGTCAGTTTGGTGTACTGAAGGCTGAGGCTCATTTCTGTCCTTTCATTACCCTGTCACCAGAAGAGTAGCCACTCGGCCTTGTGTGATGTGAGCAGGTACCTCCCAGGGAGAGAGGCAGAGAAATTCATAGGGACTACTGCAGATCATGGAACTGGTGTTGGATTATATTTTCATTCTGTTTACTAAGGCAGTTCTGAAAACTCTTTATCACAGAAACAGTGATGTATCCTTTACTAGTTAGTTCAAAGATTTTATATCATTTTATGCAGTTGAATTCCAGAAGAGAAACTGTTCTCTCTTAACTGTCGTCAACCTTTATTGGCTATGAGCTTTCGACAGTGACCCTTCTGTTCAGGTTTAGTTCAGTCTCTTGTTTCCTGAGGGAGTAGAACCTGTCGTCCTTCATCTTAACTGTTTTTGACCTGTATCCTTCCTGAGAGAGGGCTCTCTGTTACCTGTTCGAGTGATAAGTGATATTTTCATCTAATCAAATTGAGGTTGGGATGATCATGGTGAAATACTACAAGGATATATTCTGTTGATGGACTTTCTCTCCCCCAATAATCCCTTAATAGATAATTCCCTAGTGAATGATTATCTTCATCCTTTTTGTCACAAGTGTCTTTGCTTTCTAGCACAAATTACAGCAGTATGCAAATGATTCTCAGATAAAATGATGTTGACAGTATTTCCTTAACGATTTGTGTAAAACCTATGCATAATTTTCATTATTCTAACTTGACTTTTTTTCTCTCCATAAATAAAAATAATGCCTGATGTTTAGTTAAAGTAGATCCACTTTTGCTTGATTTTGTTAGTCCTGGTCCATCCTATTTATTTTTAACACATTGTTTAGACTTGCCAACAACTCTTTACTGAGAATCTCTCTTTTTTCCCCAGGCTGATAAGTAATTGCCAGAGAGGGTGGGGCAACATTAAGAGGAATTATTTGAACACTTTGTTCACTGTTGTTGAGACTTAAAAGGACTTCTGCTTGTCCTTCTGATGTGCTGAGGCTCTGCCTGTACCATACCATCTTTGGATGAAGATGAGGTTGTATGGTAGGACAAGGCCTAGGGCAAATATTTGGTTTCTGTGTAATTTCAACAAGCTTGAGAAAGATCAACAGAAAAGCTATAGAAACGCAGGTGCATTCCCTAGGATACTAGGGGTGCTGAGAGTACCAGGGGACAGTTTGGACACTCGTGGCCTGAATGAACTCTTCTCATCCTACAAGGCCAAGAAAGTTCAGCAACAATGGGGAAAAAAGATACATCATTTATTTTACTTTCAGGATTTTTTTAAGTCCTCCCCAGAAGTAGAAACTTAAATTTTTAAAGACCTACATCAATCATAAATGAGCTGAAAGTAACAGAAGGCAGAAAAGCCACAAGAGGGTATTAGTCTCCTCAGTAGTTATGAAATACTCCCTTTTCTCAGGATACATGACATAGCAACTGGGGAGCTTTGGAAGCACTACAGAAACCAGCTAAAAGGAATGCTTGTTTTAGGTGGGGGTGGACAAATGAGCCTTTGTTGCTAGAGAGGTGCTGATAAATATTTACATGAATCCTATCAAAAAACACTAATACCTGTGTTCGGTTCTCTCAGGAAAAAGATGAACGGCCGATCCGCTTTAAAAATAGGAATCCGAGACCTTTTGAGTAACAACAGAGCTGCAGGAAAGATAAAGAGTAGAATCCCATTGTATTTTCTCTTCATTTGAGGAAAGTCACTATAATTGGATACAAAGTCACTTGATTTTTGAAGGAATAAAAGCATCCTAATGAAACAGCATTGTTTTAGTGTTATGATAGGGTGCAAATGGGAAAATTAAAGAGAAAAGACAGTGCTTAGCCAACACTGTGTCCTATTCTCAGAATAGTTCATGGAGTAAATTCCTTCCTGAAGGTAATTTTCAGAATGAGTATTCCTTATTTATGGGCTCATGGTGCAGATCCTTTTAAAAATGGCTCTTTTTCTCCCATTTTCAAAAACTTGATTCTGTTAACTTTTTTTTTTTAATGCTCTTATCACATCTGGACATGGGGTTTTAGTGGGAAGGCTTAGAAGTGTGAAGGCACTGGATGAGTCTAACAAAGGGGGAGATGCAGGCCAGCAGCATTCCTGAGCGTTGCTGACACAGTCCTCTTAGGCACACACCTGTGGCTGCAGATGCCTTAGTGCCTTCCTCTGAAACCTCGATCTTGGCTTTGTGGATCGCTTCAGAAACATAAAAGCCATCTTGGCCTAAGCAGAGGAAACAGAAATGGATTATTTGCATTTTGTTAAAAGATGTGAGTACATTTTTAAAGAACAGAGTTATAGTCTTGCATGCTGCTTACTGTGGAAATAGGAAGAGATTTGGGAAATTTTAAGGTGCAATATTTTATGCAACTTTCAAAGCCTCAAATTTGGTTAAGTAATAAAGTGTTAGTTGCTCAGTCGTGTCCAACTCAATTGTGGTCCCATGGACTGTAGCTCGCCAGGATTCTCTGTCCATAGAATTCTCCAGGCAAGAATACTGGAGTGGGTTGCCATTCCCTTCTCCAGGGGATCTCCCCAACCTAGGGACTGAACCTGGGTCTCCTACATTGCAGACAGATACTTGATTGACTGAGCCCCATCTAATAAATAATCCCACTCAATATTCAGGGCTGTGTCCCCATTTTTTCAAGTTAATTTTCAAGCCCAATTTCTAGTAACTGTTGAAATCTTTAGTATTTCTAAAATTTTGGTGTGTAAGAATTGCCAGAGTATGTGTTAAAATGCAAATTCCAGAGCCCAGGAATCTGCACATTCAGCAAGCTTCTGAGATGACTTCCCTTGAATGCCTTCTTGGGCTGCATTTTAAGAGCCACTTTTAAATGACAGAGGTTTGTACTATGGGCTTTAAAAGGCAATGTATTAAAAATATCTCATGCCGCATGACTGCATTCTGTATACTGAGCATATCAGTTATGCAATTACCTTGCCTCATGGGCTAGAATCTGCAAAGAAAACGAGAGGTGAGAACTATCACGGTTGTCAACAATTTCAAAGGCATTACAAGCTTAGCAAACGAATTTGAGTGGTAATGTTAGAGAAATGGACAGGTTTTTATAATTTAGCCATCTATCATGTTTAAACAGTTTGCTTGGTACTTGATGACACAAAGAATGAAAGTAAGAATTTTGAGAAGAAGAAACTAGAAATCCACATGCTTGACCAGAGGTCCTGTTGGGCAGATACAGGTGTTCTGACAGCAGGTACCGTGCCCATTTCCACTCCACCCTTCCACACGGATGCCACCACCTTGCAAAAGTGTGTTCTAGTCAATTTTAGCGTGTCCTGGAAAGGCAGCGGTGTCAGGAGTCTTGAGGGACATGCTGTATTCTGAGGGGGCTTCTCTTAGACTAAATTATTTTTGATTTCTCATACATAATACAAGGGGACGGTGAATGAATGTTGTGAGAGAGTAAGACCAGCAGAGTACAGGATGTGTGTCGTTTCATCTGTCTTTTAAATAAGGGAATTGGGAGTTGGCTGCTGTAAGGAACAGATCTTTCTCAGTGCCAGTGAAGGGGACCAGACAAGGGCCAGAGGGAGAGAAAAATAAGTGGAACAGTCACTTGGCATCACTCATCCTAACACTAATGCAGAATCGGATTGGTTTCAGCAGCTGGTCTTTTTCAGTAGCATTTTTTAGAAAATCTATGATCTATAGCCTGTCTCGCTAACTCATTGAACAAACTGAAATGCGGGACCCAAATTAGAACTGTGTGTGCAAGGAATGGTTAATGGTCATGAGAAGGTTTTACTAATCTGTGACTTCATTACTGTCTAGAATGGTATCCAAATACTTAATGAAATGAGCAGAGGTTCTCTATCAGCTAGAATATAGTTGAATACATTTGTGTTAGAGTCCGGGTGCCCTGGCACAATGTGAGAAATGGTGCCAACTGGTTGGTATGAATGAGTTTTTCAGCAGATGACTTGGCTATTTCACTTTCTTGAAACTGCAACTGAGGAGGTTTTTTCTCCATCCTATTACAGGAGTGGCCCAAGAAGTGACATTTACATGTTTGCACAGACGTAGGCTTAGACCCATAGCCTGGCATGCCTCGGCATCCTCATCTCCTATACATTTTATCTCTGGTAAGAGTTAACATTTCAGAAGACCAGCATTTGTCATCAAAACAAGGATTCAGGAGTCATCTGTGGGTTATGTTTTTCTTCTTGCTTGATCTTGTATTGCAGATCCCAATTTGCTTACTTCTGTTAAGTGGCTCTGGATATGTTATGTAACTAATGAACTCAGCCTAGAGGATCCTCCTGGCTTTGGGCTGATTCTCTCCTGCAGTGTTGGCAACTGTCTAATGCCATTGGGGGCCATTCAACCTGTTTCTCCAAAATTTGTTCCCAAGGTTGTTTACAGGTGCTATTCTGTATAAAGGGTTCCATGAGTAATAACGTGGGAAATGCAAATTGAATAGGCTTGTGCTTTTGTTTTTAATAGTAGACTTCTTACAGTTGCTCATTTGTTAATGTTCATGGTGTTCATAGCTCTACAGGAGTATGGTTGTATGTAGTGTTTAACCATGGAATGACTCACACGATCTCCTGTCCCCAAATTTACCAGGTTAGCATTCTACAGAACCTACTTTGGGAAGCTAGCCGCCTTCCCCTCAATAAACCCTTCCACTCCTATATTACATTTCAATATCCAAAGCAAATGAATAAACTCTTCTTCCATAACATCTTCTGTGTTTCCATCTGAACCTTCATTTTTAGATTGTGAGCTCTCAGAAAACAGAAGCTGTATTACTCATTCTAAGTATTTGTCACCTCGCTCAACTAGCATAATAGTGCTTGGTACACATGGGTGTGTAGTAAATGTTGGACGAATGACTGAATACTGGGGGCTTGCTCCGCACACTACATTTGTTTCATTTCCCCCATAAAAACAGCTGCTTAATATCCTTTAATCTGATTTTCACTCGTAAGGAAATGGTTGGTGTCTGTGGACTCAGGGGCACAGCACAGGAATCTTTGGCAAATGTCATCCGAATGACTCAGAGCCCCCTTCCCCTTTGTTAGTGGAGCCCATGGTGCTTTGTATGTGGTTGGCCATACTCAGAAGGTTAAGGGTTTTCATACTGTGACACTATAAACATAAGATTTGCAAAATGTAAACCAATAATCTGACATTCCATCATCAGCTTCTCAAAAAGTCGGACGAACATTATCTTGGGCTGTGTCTTTTGTCTCCCCAGATATTATTACCTAATATTGGCAATATTAATGCTTTGAAAAAGTTATTGCCAGAATCTGCTTCTATTTATCTTTCTCCTCTTCTTGGCACTTAGTTGTAGATGGAGAGTGTATCTCACATAGCACCCAGGCCAGAATATACAGAGTGCTGGAAAGAGCCTGAAATGGGCTCTGCAAGTAGGTGGTTAGTTCCTCTCTCCATCCTCCTCTAGCCCACTCCTCACATCTTGCTTTCTTGCCACTCTCCCAGCCGGCTTTGTTAAGGTGTAATTGACATGTACAATGTAAGTTTCAGGTGTATAATATGATGGTTTTATGTATGTGTATATTGCAAATAAGATAAGATACTTTATATCTGTACCCTTTGACCACCTTCAGTCATTCTCCCCACCCTGGCCACCACCATTGTGTACTCTGATTCTATGAGTTTAGCTTCTTTTTAGATTATACTTACTTTTAGATTATATGTAGTATATGTGAGATCATACAGTAGCTATCTTTCTCTGACTTAATTCACTTATCATAATGCACTCAGGGTTTTTCTATAATGTTGCAAATGGCAGGATTTTCTTCTTTTTATGGCCAAATAATATTCCACTGTATATGTTGACACTTAACTTTTCTCCATGACTGTTATAAACAATAGAACATGAGGATGCAGATATCTCTGTGACACAATGATTTCAATTCCTTTGGATATATACCTAGATATGGAATTGCTGGATTATACAGAAGTTCTATTTTACTTTTTTGAGGAAACATGATTCCGTTTTCCATAGCGGCCACACCAGTTTACCTTCCTATCAACAGTGCACAAGGGATCCCTTTTTATCCACATCCTTACCAACACTTGCTGTTTCTTTCTTTCTTTTTCTTTTTGGCTATGGCGTACGGCTTGCAGGATCTTAGTTCCCTCACCAGGAGTCTAACCTGCGTCCTCAGCAGTAAGAGTGGAGGCCTCACCAACTGAACCACCAGGGAATCCCGAACTCTTGCTATTTCTTATCATTTTGATAACAGCCATTTTCAGAGTTTCTTTTGAGAAATCCACTGGTGGTCTTATGGGGGTTCCTTGCATGTAACTCATTTCTTCTCTCTTGTGTGCATGCTTAGTCGCTCAGTTGTGTCCAGCTCTTTGCAGCCCCATGGACTGCAGCCTGTCAGGCTCCCCTGTCCATGGGTATTCTCCAGGCAAGAGTACTGGAGTGGGTTGCCATTTCCTTCTCCAGGGCATCTTCCTAAGCCAGGGACTGAACCTGGGTCTCCTGAATTACAGGCGAATTCTTTACCATCTGAGCCATCAGGGAAGTCCTCCTCCTCTCTTGCTGCCTTCCAAATTCTTTGTCTTTGACTTTAGACTAATTATAACATGTTTCAGGGTAGCCCTGTTCAAGTTCAACCTATTTGGGGTATGGCCCTCAAAAATCTAGATGCCCATTTTTCTGCCCAATTTTAGGACGTTTTCAGCCAGTATTTCTTTAAATAGACTTTCTATCCCTCTCTCTTCTCTTTCTGGGATTCCCATAGTGTATATATTGTTCCTTCCCATAGTGTATATATTGCTGGCTTTGAAGAAAGCCAACTACCATAGGCTTTCTTCACTCTTTGTTCTTTTTCTCCTCTTACTAGATAATTTCAAATGTAGTTCCCTGGGGTTTTTGTTTTTTCCTTTGATCAGTTCTGCTGTTGAGGCTCTAACCTTCAGTGCAGTCACTGTATTAAGCTTTAGGATTTCTGTTTTGGTTTTTTGATAGTTTCTGCTTCTTTCTTGAACTTACTGATTTGTGTACTGTTTTCTCAATTTTGTCTGTCTGTGCATTCTTGTAGTTTACTGAACTTCTTTAAGAGGATTACTCAGAATTCTTTGTTAGACAGTTCATAGATCTCCATTTCTCTATGAGAGTTGAGTGAGTGGGTATTAGTTGCTCATTCATGTCTGACTCTTTGTGATCCCATGGACTATATATAGCCTGCCAGGCTCCTCTGTCCATGGGATTCTCCAGGCAAGCATTCTGGAGTTAGTTACTGCGGTTTTATTTGTTTCTTTGGGTTCCATCATGTTTTTCTAATCCTTCATGCTGCTTCATTCCTTGTATTAACAGCTAATGTATTTAAAGTAAGCAGTCTGCTCTCCCAGACTTTATAGATTTGCTGTTGCAGGAAAAAGACCTTCACCAGTCAGCTCCTAGCAGCTGTGGACGGGTGAGGCCTTCTATCAGGGTCTCTGTTTGAACAAGGCTACTGCATATGCTCGGAGGTTGCAGGGGTTGCTGCTGGCTCGGTTCTTTGGTTGGGTGGGACTGCTGGCTGGACTGTGCGTTCAAGTGGAGCCACTGGGTGGGCTTCCTCTTCAGGTGGAGCTTCTGGCTATGTTTCATGGTTGGGTTGAGCTGCTAGTTCTATAATCACCTCTGGTTGAATGAGGCTGCAGGCTGTATTCCCTGGCAGGATGGTACCACTGACTGGATACCATGATTGGGCAGTTGTGGGCTGGGCTCTGCAACCATTCCTGGTCAGATGGGGACTCAGAGTATGTTTCCCAACTGGATGGAGCTATTGGCTGGGCTCTGTGTCAGGTGGGACCACAGGCTGGGCTTCGGCTTGGTGGGACCATGGGTTGAGCTCCAAGGTCGTCCACAGTCCCTGATCAGGCCTCCTGGTTATGTGGTGTCAGGGACTATGCTCAACAGATGGACAGGGTGTCTGACTTAGCTCTTTGCCCAAGCAGGGCTGTAGGACAGGCTTCTTGGCAATCTCGGTTTCCTGGCCAGGCTTCCTGCATGAGTGGGACATGAGACTGCTTGGAGGTTAGTTTGGGCTGTGAACTTGCTTTCCTGCCTCAGTGAGTTGGGAGTATGGTGGCCCTTTCACCAGAGACCCAAATCCCAGAAGTGCCAACTGAGCCCTCTGGCCACATGGGGCCACTGGCTTGGCTCTGCCCATGGGCATTGCTCTTGGCTGGGGATTTTGCTCAGGTGCACTGCAGTATGCTCTTTTTAGGTGTAAGTGCTGAACGCTGTAGGCTTTGCCCCCCCTTCTCCACCTCTCTGACCCATGAGGCAGGACCTGAGCGGGTCTGCCAGGATGTGTCCTGAAACACTCTGAGCTGTATGAGCCAGATGTCCACCTTGGGCCTCTGTCCTCTCCCTGGAGAAACCATGGACCAGGGGGCACTCTCAGTGCAGTGCTGCGTCAGCCTGGAGCAGGTGGTGATGTGGTCAGAAAGGAGCCATTCCTCTTACTTTCTTTTTATGCCTTTTTAAAAGAGTATAACTTTATTTACTTTTGGCCGCACTGGGTCTTCATTGCTGCACGGGCTTGTTTCTAGTCACAGCACGTGGGGGCTACTCTCTAGCTGCGGTGTGTGGGCGTCTCGTGTGGATCACGGGCTGTGGGGCACGCGGACCTCAGCAGCCACAGCGCGGGGACTCAGCAGTTGTGGCGCTCAGGCACCAGAGCACAGGCTCAGTAGCTGTGGTGCACATGGGCTTAGCCACTCTGTGGCGTGTGGGATCCTCCTAGCCCGGGGATCGAATCCACGTCTCCTACACGGGCAGGTGCGTTCTGAAGCCCTGAGCCACCAGGGAAGCCATTTCTTCTTACTTGCTAATGTGATCCTTCTCAGTCTCTATGTTTCAGAGGGGTGCTTCAGCCTCACCGCCAGGTGAGGGCATTTCTACACTGTTGACGTATGTATGGAGACTTGCTAGTTGGTCTTCTTGGGAAAGAGACTGAAGTCCAGAATGACCTATGTTACTATCCTGATGAGCTGCTGCAGCTCTGCCCAATCACTGGTATGGCATAAGTTAACTTCAGCTCACAACCAAACAACTCTGGCTGGTTTGTTCATTCACATCATAGAAACAGACAGCTTGTATGTCTTCCCGAGCAGAGGTTGGAAACCAGTCACAAAAGTTAAGAATAAGACAGTTTCTTCAAAGTTTCAAGCTTGTGCACAAGGACTATTTCTTAGATTACAAGCTTGGGTTGGTATCAAAGCCTGCTGATCCTACAGGAAGTGGGACTGCTCAGAAAGTGGCTCTCTAGCTGGTGTCTTTAGTGTAAGTGAAACTGGCATTATTCTTAAAAGCTTCATGACATGTAGTGCCAGGGTGGTCTTGGGAGAAAAACAGCCTAGGCCCAGCTGGGCATTCTTCATGTAGCAAAAATAGGATCTGAGGCCATAAAAGAAGAAATGAGTGACTTTTAAATGGAGAAGGGGAACTTGATTCTGGGCTTTGGTACCAAATAGAAGGAAAAAACCAAATGTTCCCAGCGGTTGTTGAGTGTCCATCAGTAGTACGAAACTATTTGCAGCCCCTTGTTAATTGTAGGATGGGAGACCACCGTTTTCTGATCACTTACTCTCTGTCAAGCTCTCTGCTGATGCTTTGCTATATGATAATTTCATCTCTGCAAACAAGATGTGAGGTGGGTGGTGGCTACCCCATTTTAGGCATGACACAACTATTGTTAGATTCAGTGGCCGTGTCTCCAGAATTAAGTCAGCAGTCTACTTAGGCCCAGAAGTAACTAGTCTATCGATCATATTTAAAAAAAGACATTGGAAAGCAATGTTTTAGACAGCTAACTCTATCTGTAAAAAGCCAGATATTAAATATTTTAGCCATTATAGAGCATATGGCATCTGTTGCAAAGTCTCAGTTCTGCCATTATAGCAGGAAAGCAGCCATGGGTGAGTTTAAATGAATGGGAGTGGCTGTGTTTCAATAAAACTTTATTTATAAAAACAGGTGGTAGGCCCTCATTTGGTGTTCCTTGTGTTAGAGGAATAAAACTTTATGGGAGAAGATTGTAAGGTGGATATATTTTATCTGAAGGAAATAGGCATGCAAGCTTCCCACTTGCTGTGTGGTAACTGCTTGATACTTGTTTAACAAGCCAGATCCATAAGCCTGTATTTCTGCTGATTGGAGCAAAAATAAGTAGACTTTAATTGCATTGTAAAACAAGAGGTTAGGTATTTTGAAAGGTTCTTTTTAAACTCAGCTGTTTGTTAGATCTTGTCAAAGGAGCTCTGAGCCTCAGAGGTCTTGACTGATAGGAGAACTGCATCATGAGTTGAGCTCAATCCTTTTTGAGGACACAGGGTTGACTGCCTTTTAGGATGGATTTCTGAGAATGATGAAGGAACAATCAGTGAGTCACAGTGACTACTAGAATGTAGCGGTGTGGAAGAGAAGGTCAGAATGGCTCCCAAATTTTGAATTAGGCTGGTCAAAACCGGAGTGCCATAGCTGAGCTTCAGAGCCACAAAAAAAGATTGTGATGGGATTGTGTAATTAAAGATAGACTGTACCCAAATCCTTCATCCCTTGCTCTTTCCTTGCCTCTTAGCCTTTAGCTCTAGTCTTCTTTTCCTGGCAGTGCCAGATTACGTTTGTGTCACCAGGGAAAATTTCTGGCAAAGTCATTCACCAAGTCAACAGTATTTACTGGCTCCCCACTCTGTGCCAAGCATTGTTGGGGGGCACTGCGCCCAAACTTGACTATTGCTTTGCTTACTACCTCTTTGCATGTTTAGGCAATGAGTTCAGAGCTGGTAGATTATAAATAACCTAGAATAGAGAGCCTTCCTCGTGTGTTTTCTGATAAGTAACTTTGCCATGGAGTCTAACTGGTCACATCTAATACCCAAGCCGAGACTGTTGTGGACTAAACTCCCCCCCCCCCCCCTTTTTTTTTCCTGCGATGGCTTAAGAAAGAAATCTGAGCAAGGCTTTAGAAAACATATCTGAGCTATGAGGTTCTAGCATTCCAAACAGAGGTTTCATCAGCTCCTCGGGCAAGGAAAGCATCAAGGCCAAGGCAATGCCTGCTCCAGGGTCATCTTCATACAGATAATTCATTACTATCCCGAGCAGCAATGAACCCAAGTCTTTAGAGTTGGCAGTAGTTTCACCAGTGGTCTCCCGGGAGGATTCTGAAACATTAGGTTCTGGCCTTCCCCTCTCTTTTAACATTAGGTATCAGTTCTGTCAGACCACAGGTGAATACAGAGCCCGTAGATTAGCAGGAGCTTGTCTACTATAAGCCACGAAATCTAATACAGACTCTGGGAGGGAAAACATTTTAAGGCCAGGTTATGGATAATTTGTGGAAGTAATTTGAAGAAAGGAAGTTGGATGGATGAGGGTAAGTTCATTAGAAGAAGACAGAGAGGTCCAGGGAGGGAGGGAGGGGGCAGAGATAGAAATGAAGAGTGATGCTGGGAGGTCAGAATGATGGGCTCTGTTGTACCATTATCTCTGGTATCGCCTATCATGATGGGCAGAGGGAGGGGAGCTGTATTGTGACCTCTAATCACTGACTTCACTCTGAAGGTGTGGTGCTTAGAGGCCATCTCAAGAAACACCCCCACCCCTACAAAGTCCAACCCAAATCTGTCATCTGAAGCAGCATGTTCTTATATACAGTAAAGCACTTTCTTTATTCTTTTAAGCCACATCAACTCTGGCTATTTACCTCTAAGGGCTTTGTAGGTGTGAACCCCTTCATCAGTGCATGATAACTGATTAAAAATAGCACCTGCCCCCCACCACCACACACACAATGCCAGTATGTTTGGAAAAAGAAATGTTACCTGAAATTCCTTTCAAGTTAGCTCTGAGTGGATCAAAAAGATCGATGACTCCCCAGGAATATAAAATGTTTTTCAAGTCGAAATGATTTTGGATCCTGAACCTAAAACAACAAAAGATATACACTTTCACTCAAGAGTCTCATTCAGTGGACTTCGATATTCATCACATGCCAACCCAAGCCCCTCCCTTCAAAGTCAGGGGGCTCCAGGCCCACTTCCAACTTCATCTGTCACTGCTCCTGCCCACACCCTGCCCCCCTGGCTAATCGACCCCACAGCCCCTTCTCCCACCTCTGGACCTTTGCTTCTGCTGTTCTTCCCAGGTCTGCCTTGAATTTGAATTGTACTGTCCTCTCCTCTAAGCTCAGTTCAGCGATCACTCCTCCTCTTCCCTAGCTGTTCTGTGACCTTCGGTTCTTATAAGCCCTATTAAGCACTTTGTTCCACTCTTTTGATGTATAGAATGGTCTGTTTCCTATTAGTGTTATTTATGATACTGGAAACTATTTGAGAAAGGAGGCTCATTATGTCTTCATAATAATTAATATTTAATGAGTGCTTACCATGTGTAGGAAATGGCAACCCACTCCAGTAGTCCTGCCTGGAGAATCCCATGGACAGAGGACCCTGGTGGGCTGCAGTCCATGGGGTCTCAAAGAGTCGGACGCGACTCAGCACTCATGCGTGCTCACCATGTGCCAGGCACTACAAGTATTTTATGTGGATGATCTCATCTCTTCATCACGTAACTGTGTTATTATTCTTGTTTTACAGATGGAACACTGAGGCTTGAAGAGTTTAACGAGCTTGCCCAAGAGGATGTCCTGAGTCTGCGACAGAGCACGCCTGGACAAGGCTGACGGAGCGCAGAGCCTGTGCTCTCGATGTCTACACTCTGCCACCTGCCATCTGCCTCCTGGCTGGCGTCTCACACACAGTAGGTGTGCAAAACAAGTTGCTGACTAACTGCCAACTAATAGTGTCTCACTGAACATTTTTCTATTTGATACAACATATTTTCACGTTTGCTGTGTGAGCATGGGTCTTTAGTTTTCCCAGTTAAGTCCCAAGAGCAGGAAAAACCAGCCCACCAACTTTATCATGTTTCTCCAAGGGCAAGGCATTTAAAACTTTACCGTTGGAGGAGGCTTTAAAAGGTTGAATGACGTGATTTTCGTTTGAGAACAAAAAACTTCCAAATTGGAATTTAGATGGTCTTTTCTATAAATCATGCAGAGCTTATCGGAGAATAAAAATACTGTACCAGAGTGTTAAATATCCAAGTTCTTCACTGCCATACAAGACAGTGTGCCCAATATTTTAAACAAAGGTATCAGATTTTCTCATAAATGTGTGTTCTGAATCTTGGCCATAGTTTCCAAAAAAGGCACCACCTTTCTCTAAGTATGCTGATATTTCACAAAAATTAAAAAAAAAAAATTTGGGGGGGGTGAGGGGGCTACACCTCTCAGCATGTAGAATCTTAGTTCCCTGACCAGGGGTTGAACCCACACCCCTTGCACTGACAGTGTAGAGTTTTAACCCGTGGACCACTAGAGAAGTTCCTCAAAAAAAAAATTCTAGACCACCTTTTCTGAAATTTTCTTAAATCCTTAGACCTCACTTTTCTGAGAACTCTCAGTGCTGAAACATAATGGTTAAGAACATGAACTTGGGAACCTAGTGCCTAGGCTTGAATGCTGGCTCAGCCTCTTACTGGCTGAGGGAACCTGGGCAAGTTACTTTGCCTTGGTTTCTTTACTTAGGAAATGGGCCTAATACTAGTTCTTAGTTTTGTGAATAGTAAGTGCAATAATCCTGGTAAAGTGCTCAGAATAATGTCCAGTACAGCTCACGCACTTCATTGTCACCACTGTGGTTTTCGTTTCTCGTTAATATTGAGAAAGAGCTAAGGTATGTTTGAAGCCAAGTACGGTGGTTTGAATGCTCAAACTACCGCACAACTGTAGTCATCTCACACGCTAGTAAAGTAGTGCTCAAAATTCTCCAAGCCAGGCTTCAGCAATACGTGAACCGTGAACTTCCTGATGTTCAAGCTGGTTTTAGAAAAGGCAGAGGAACCAGAGATCAAATTGCCAACATCCACTGGATCATCGAAAAAGCAAGAGAGTTCCAGAAAAACATCTATTTCTGCTTTATTGACTATGCCAAAGCCTTTGACTGTGTGGATCACAATAAACTGTGGAAAATTCTGAAAGAGATGGGAATACCAGACCACCTGACCTGCCTCTTGAGAAACCTATATGCAGGTCAGGAAGCAACAGTTAGAACTGGACATGGAAGAACTGACTGGTTCCAAATAGGAAAAGGAGTACGTCAAGGCTGTATATTGTCACCCTGCTTATTTAACTTATATGCAGAGTACATCATGAGAAATGCTGGGCTGGAAGAAGCACAAGCTGGAATCCAGATTGCCGGGAGAAATATCAATAACCTCAGATATGCAGATGATACCACCCTTATGGCAGAAAGTGAAGAGGAACTAAAAAGCCTCTTGATGAAAGTGAAAGTGGAGAGTGAAAAAGTTGGCTTAAAGCTCAACATTCAGAAAACGAAGATCATGGCACCTGGTCCCATCACTTCATGGCAAATAGATGGGGAAACAGTGGAAACAGTGTCAGACTTTATTTTGTTGGGCTCCAAAATCACTGCAGATGGTGACTGCAGCCATGAAATTAAAAGCCACTTACTCCTTGGAAGAAAAGTTATCATCAACCTAGATAGCATATTGAAAAGCAGAGACGTTACTTTACCAACAAAGGTCCATCTAGTCAAGGCTATGGTTTTTCCAGTGGTCATGTATGGATGTGAGAGTTGGACTGTGAAGAAAGCTGAGTGCTGAAGAATTGATGCTTTTGAACTGTGGTGTTGGAGAAGACTCTTGAGAGTCCCTTGGACTGCAAGGAGATCCAACCAGTCCATTCTGAAGGAAATCAGCCCTGGGATTTCTTTGGAAGGAATGATGTTAAAGCTGAAGCTCCAGTACTTTGGCCACCTCATGCAAAGAGTTGACTCATTGGGAAAGACTCTGATGCTGGGAGGGATTGGGGGCAGGAGGAGAAGGGGACGACAGAGGATGCGATGGCTGGATAGCATCACTGACTCGATGGACGTGAGTCTGAGTGAACTCCGGGAGTTGGTGATGGACAGGGAGGCCTGGTGTGCTACAATTCATGGGGTCGCAAAGAGTCGGACACGACTGAGCGACTGAACTGAACTGAACTGAACTGATAGTGATTATGGTAGGAGATAAAGCTAGGTAATACCACTTTTAGTAACTAAAGACAATAGTAAAAACGAGGTATGACTATGAAAGAGGACAGTGATTTGTTTCTTGTATGGCTACGAAGGCCAGGCCAGAAGAGATGCTACAAAAATATCTTGAGTTAGAAAAAACACCCTTTACCAAAACCAGACAAGGATTTCACAGGAAAATGACAGACCAGTGTCCCTTATGAATACAGATGTAAAAATCCTCAACAAAATATTAAAACATTGAATCTAGCAACATAGAAATCCCTCTATGACCAAGTGGGATTTCTCCCAGGAATGCAAGGTGGGTTTGACATATGAAAATCAATCCATGTAAAATACCATATTAATGAAATAAAGGACAAGGGTGACGTGATCATTTCAAGAGATGCAGAAAAAGTACTTGTCCAAGCACCTGACATTCTTTTATAAAAACAAAAACCACCTAACAAACTTGAGATAGAAGGAGATTTCTTCAACCTCAAAATGGGCATTTACAACCCCCTACAGCTAGCATCATCCTTAATGGTAAAGGATTGAATGCTTTCCCCCTAGATCAGGAACAAGATAAAGAAGGTCACCACTTCTACTTAACACTTTACTGAAGGGTGTGCAGGGCAATTACACAAGAAAAAGAAAGCAAATGTGTACAGAATCAAAAGAAGGAACTAAATCTCTTTCTAGTCACAGACGACCTGGTCTTGTATATAGAAAATCCTAAAGAATACACACATACACACACATACACACAGAGAAAAAACTATTAGAGCTAATACGTGAGTTCATCAAGGTGGCAGGATATAAGATCAAGATACAAAAATTAACTGTTTCTTTACACTAGCAATGAACAATCTGAAAATGAAATCCCATTTACAATAGCATCAAAAGGACTAGAATACTTAGAAGTAAAATTAACAAAACCTGTACACTGAAAACTACAAAACACCATTGATAAAAACTAATGAGAACCTGAAGAAAATCAAAGACATCTTGTGTTCATGGACTGGAATACTTAATATTGTTATAAAGCAATACTCCCCAAGTTAATCTACAGAGTCAGCAAAGTCTGTATCAAGAACCTGGCTGTTTATCTGGCAGAAACTGATAAGCTGATCCTAAAACTCACATAGAAAGACATGGAACCCAGACTAGCTAAAACAATCTTAAAAAAGAAAAACAAAGTTGAAGGACCATACTGCTGATTTCTAAATGCATTAAAAAGCTAAAGTAAGCAATCAAGAGTGTGCGGTACTGGCAAAAGTACGGACATTTATTTGTACCTATAGAATAAAATAGGAAGTCTAGAAATAAACCTATATTTATGGCCAATTGATTTTGACAAGAGGGTCAAGAAAATTCAATGGAAGACAGAACAGTCTTTTTAATAAACTTGGTTAGTTTTGCCTATGAAACACCCCTAAAAGGTAATGGAAGTTTTATTTCCCTAAAATCTTCTATTCTTCTCAGATAGCAGGCTGAATAGTCTTAGAGAGATTAAAAAATTTTTTTTGTTTTAATCCAGATAAGGTCAAGTGTGAATGAATACTTGGGTTACTATGACCTCTGCCTTCTTGTCCCTTCTCCATCCTCCAAAGTGTTTTAGGATCTTTTCTCAAGGGATTGCAAGTTCTAAAGGCAGAATTAACACCAGTGAATAGTTCTCAGTGGCTCTGGGCATCTCCCTGGGGCCTCTTCCTTACATCAGCTGCTCCAGGGCGAGGCCAGCCATTTGTTGCCTACACTCAAAGAGACTGTAGCAAAGTCCTACTCCCATCCGCATTCTCTCTATTGTTAGCCTTGAAAGCTCTTCTTCATTTGCTGAGCTTCTCTTAAACATAACAGAAACAGGCTTGCTTCTGCTTCATGATAGAGAGATCTGCTGAAATAGCCAGTCTTTGGGCTTTGATTTGGGGCTCAAATATTTGGTTTGGAGAGATAGGCATTATCTCTGAGTTCAATTCACCTTCTGCCTTCGCTAGGCTGATCTCACTTTAGACCTTGGCCCTTCACTTACTGGGTCTCTCTCTCTCTGTTTTTTGTTCCAGGGCCTGGACTTATTTTTAACTCCTCGAGGGAACCCTGCCAAGGCCTCTGGCTCAGCAATGCAGAGAGCCTGGTCAGTGGAGGAGGCTGAGGTGGCCAGTGGGGAGGAGCATGAAGAATCCACACCCTGCAAACGAACCCTCGGATAATTTTTTTTGTTTAACTGCTGGTCTCCAAATTAATTACGCATTTACTCTGATTTCAAAGGAAGCTTATCATTTAGAGATGCTCCTTGAGGAACCCTTTGTAAAGTAATGAGTTTTGCAAATAGGTTTTGCTTTGGAGAAGCAAAATCCAGCACCATCATTTAACTTTTTGACCTCTTGGGGTTTTGTATTTGTACCTATTGGGTTTTCTTAAAGAAAGGCTCACCTCTCTTTAGAAAGAATGAAACCTTCAGTGCAAGGATGTAAAGGTTTTATGCTTCAGTTTGCCTTCTGATGGGAATTATATCTGTATTTGCTCAACTGCATAAGCGATCTTGCCTATTTGGTTTTGAAAAATGATGGCTGTATACTCAGGATGTGATAAGATTTAGAGGCACTCTCCAAGGTAACTGCACAGACCCTAGAGTCAGCCGCCTGGGTTCTTAATCCAGGTCTGGCCGACTGGAGCAGGCCGAGGAGCCCGCCGACAGGACGATGCAGCCGCTCACCTGGGCAGGAACACCTCCATCCGGGCTCTCTTCAGGCTGGCAGTCCAGGTGTGGAGGAGGCTGGCTGTGAGGTGGGGCTCAATGTGGCTGAGCGGTGTGTCTCTGTCCCGAGGCAGCACCAGGAGTAGGCTGGCCGCGTTTCCCAGGTAGGGCAGCTCCAGCACCCCCACCTGATGGCCCGCAGGGTCCTGAAACTGGCCTGGGGGTTCAGTGGATGGGGGATCAGTTCGGTCCCGGGAGCCCAAGGAAACAGACAGTGCTGGATCCTGGGAGGGGCCAGCTCCCAGAACTGGAAACAATGCATTTTATTAACAATCAGGGTGTCCACCTCACCTTCAGGGAGCTGTTTGAGGACCAAGACTGTTGGGAGCTTGTGGCTACCTTTGCTGATCCTAAGACCTAGAATGTCTCTAAGAAAGATATTCTCATGTGGCTTGAGTCCTGGGGCCTGCAGTGGCTGGGCAGGGTGGGGGTGCTGGCACTCGGGAGAGCCAAACCCCTTCTTAAAGGGACAGCCACTACAATCCCGGCCTGTTGTTACCATACCAGGACCCAGGCTCTTGGTGCTAGATTTCCCTGTCTTTCAACCAAAAGCTTCCCAGGTGGCGCTAGTGGTAACCAGTGAACTAGTGAAGTTGCTCAGTTGTGTCTGACTCTGTGACCCCATGGACTGTAGCCTGCCAGGCTCCGCTGTCCATGGAATTCTCCAGGTAAGAATGCTGGTGTGGGTTGCCATGCCTTCCTCCAGGGGATTGTCCCTGACCAAGGGATCGAACCCGTGTCTCCTGGATTGAAGCGCTGCCTGGGTCAGCAGTAAAGAATCTGCCTGCAACACAATGCAGGGGATGTGGGTTTGATCCCTGGGTTGGGACAATCCCCTGAAGAAGGAAATGTCAATCCAATCCAGTACTCTTGCCTGGAGAATCCCATGGATGGAGGAGCCTGGTGGGCTACAGTCCATGGGGTTGCAAAGAGTCTGACTGAAGCGATTCAGCACACACTCATGCAGCCAAAGCTCTAAGCCTAGATGTCACATGAAATTTCCCAGTGTCTGAAGCACTGCACACGCGTGTGTGCGAGCATGCTCAGTTGCTAAGTCACCTCTGACTCTTTGCAACCCCATGTACTGCAGCTCACCAGGCTCCTCTGTCCATGGGATTTTCCAGGCAAGAATACTGGAGTGGGTTGCCATTTCCTCCTCCAGGGCATCTTCCTGACCACGTCTCCTGCATTAGCAGGCAAATTCTTTACTGCTGAGCCACCTGGGAAACCCAAAGCATTGCAAAGACCTAAGAAAACAGGAGTTCAGGCTGGATTCGAACTGATAATTTGTACCCTGTGACATAAACAAGTGGGCTTCAGGATGGACAGCTGGGAGCTTGTGTGTGATGGCTATGACTGGCCAAGGACAAGTCCAGGCCACTGGGCACAGCCTAATTCCAGAAGTGTGTGATGGGACAGGTGGCAGGTGGCAGCAGGCACAAATGGCCAGAGATCAGGAGACCCAGAGAGGGTTTCTGGTGAATGCAGATGTAGTGGCCAGACCCAGTGATGGGACAGGGCGGGCAAATAATAGGGAGCAATCTAGGTGAGCTGCGTTGACTTGGCAGCCTGTGGCAGCCCCAGTCTCGGGCAGAACTCCAGGCTTGATCCCTTCCCTGGGAGGACAGTGGGGCCTGGGCCTCAGGGTGGACAGACAGCAGCGCCAACTGGCCACTGCAGCAAAATCTTACAATCACTAGGGAAAGACAGGGGCATGGTTCATACACCTTTTTGTATCTGCTCAGTCAATACTTGCTCAGCTTCCATTATGTGCCAGCCAACCTGCACTGTGTGCTGGGGAGAACAGGAACATCTCGGAGTCTGCCTGCCAGCATCACCCAGCAGACAGATCAACCAGCATGGGTCACAGCAGTGACAGGAAAGTGTTAGGAGCAAGAATTATTGGGTTGGCCAAAAAGTTTGTTTGAGTTTTTCCATAATAGCTTATGGAAAAATCTGAACGAACTTTTGGGTCAACTCAATGGCTCATTTAGTAAAGAATCCACCTGCAATGCAGGAGACCTGGGTTTGATTCCTGGGTTGGAGAGATCCTCTGGAGATGGGAAAGGCTACCCACTCCAGTATTCCAGCCTGGAGAATTCCATGGACTGTATAGCCCATGGGGTCACAAAGAGTCGGACACAACTGAGCGACTTTCACTTTCAATTTCAATACAAGCCATTGTAAATGTATACTTATTCAACAGACGTTCTTCCATTCCCATCTTACTTGACCTCAATGAATAATTATTGGTTGAATAAACTAATGAATAAATGCACTGGGAACTCACAAGGGTCCTGTATGCAAAGCAGGATGATAGCAAGTGTTCTCAACACCAAAGCTCCTAAAACACTGTTTTAAGTCTCACTGACTTCTTCCAGAATAAGAACATAGTTAGTCCCACATGCTGGAGGGGGCTGAGCATGCAAACCAGGGTTTGGAGGGGTGACCAGGAGCAGAGATGTGAGGCAGGCAGGGCAGCGGGGCCCTTCCTGCCTGGTCGTGCAGAGCCCCCCACCCTGGAGCATGCACAGCACACACAATAGTCTGCTGGGAAGGGGAGCTGCAGGTGCACCCCACTGCGAGGGGGATGAGTGACTTCCAGCAGGATGGGCAGGCAAAGTGATGAGCACTTCCTGGTGGGCATGCTCTAGGGAAACTTCTAGACTGGACTCTCCACCGCCCCTCATTTCTCAGCACCAAACGCTGAGGCAGGTGTTCATCTCGAGGGGATGACTGCCAGGAGAAGGGGTTTGCCCAAACAGTCACCTGACTCCCTGCTTTACTCTGTGCAGAGGAAAAGGCCAGGCATGGAATCGGGGTTCTCTTCCCCATCGGCTCCCTCACTGTCCTGAGTCTCCGCCTCCCTGGCCTTCCCTTACTCCACGGCGCGCCTGGCACTGCAGAGGGACCCACAGCGCCACTCAGATACATCCTTTTAGAGCAGAGCCCACCCTCCCTTCCCGGGCTCCTCCCACTCACCGTGGTTGACCTCGGCCATTTGGTACATCATGGGAACCTCGAGGGCCAGGCCCTGAGGGCAGGTGAAAGGCAGGAGCTGGGTGTCCGAGAAGGAGAACTGATGCCGCCAGGCGCTCTGGAAGGACATGGTGCTCACCAGCACCAGCTGCGCAGACTCCGCGCCGCCACCGCGCCCCAACGCGGAGCCCACCGGCCTGTCCCCTGCGAGCAGAGAGCGGGCGGCCGCTGAGAGGCTGCTGCGGGCATGAGGCATCCTCCGAGGTGGGTTGTGGCTTGCTTGTTCGTGCTCTTAGCTGTGGAACTGTGGTGCTTGTAAAGAGCTGTGGTTGGAGACCAGGCTTTAATTTTTAATTTTTATTTTTTTATGTATAGCTTGGGGTGCTATGGGCTGGTTCCAGTTAGTTCTGGCTAGTTCTGGCTGGGATTGTTTCCCAGAAGCAAAAGGCCTGCCCTGCTCAGGCAGACCCCTGGCGAGGGGGGGGGGGGCGGCCCAAAAGTAAGACTGGGTGCTGCACAGTCTCCCCTACCCCCAACTCCCTTCGCCCCAAGTGCTCTTGGGCCTCATCCCTGGCGGAGCCTTTGTTTACATGATGACCTCCAGGGCACAGACTTTAAGTCTCTTGCCTTACCTAAGAGGGGAGCTGGCTGGCCACCTGTCAAGAGGCTGCGTTCTTCCAGCTCTTTATCCCTTTAATAAACATGTACTTTGTGCTAGGCTCTGTCTTCAAGGCTTCAGCAAACCCTCCTCGACTCCTCCTACCACTTCTGTTGTTATTCCCAGTTTTAAAGATGGGGCCCCAAGGTTGTCCAAGGTCACATACTTGTGAGCAACAAAGCCGCTATCTGCCCACTTGCCCAAGATGGAGACCTTGGACTTGAACCCAAGCAGCCTGGCCCCAGTCTTCTCAGGGGTACCATCTCTTTCTTAGAGGACCGTTCACCCCTGGGGTTGATAGCAGCTGACCGGGGCCTCGGGCTTCCCAGCAGCGCCACGAGCTGCAGCAGGGAGTTAAACATTTTGGAGTAAACTGAAAGACGTTGTGAAATGTTGGCGTGAACTGCGAGGGGAAACCCCCTTATCAATACAGATCTGAATGTTCAGTTTGCCCCTGCGCGCCTGCCTACATGCTGTCTCTTGATTCATGAAGTGCATGTTCCCTGTTCTGCCTTTTAAACATTGGGTCTTCAGTGCTCTCCCTAGTTCTCTGTAACCTTTGTAATCGTCAAGGACGCTGGAGCCAGACTGCCTGGGTTAGAATCCCCTGCTCTGTGGATACAGGGCTGGAGGCCCGATTCTCTGTGCCTCTGTTTCTCCGTTTGTAAAACGGGGACAATGATGGCACTTAGCTCTTACAATGATGGCGAGGGGAGACTGAGCTCGTAACCACAGAGTGCTTAGAAGAGGGCTGAAGAAATCAACTGAGCACTCAGTAAGTGTTCGTGACGCTCGTCATCTTCGATGGTGATTATAACTGCACGGTATGTGTGCGTGCTCAGCCCTGTCTGACTCCCTGCTACACAACGGACTCTAGCCTGCCAAAGTGCAGGTGCTGATTTTCATTAAACCATCCCTAATTGCTGCACACTAAGATAACCCTGGGCTGAACATTACATACTGTTATTACATACAGTTATTTCCTTAAGCGAAATTCCTAAGAAACCACGTTTTGGGCTCCTGCATTTTGCATTGAAGAGGGTTAGTGGTTGATGAGAACAGAGCTCAGTGGAAACACACCTGGGCACGTTGCATGGCACAAAGTCTGCTGGGATTCTGAAGAGCACCCTTTTGTGTGTGGGTGTGTGTGTCTGTCCCTGCGGGTGGGGTAGGGGTGGGGTAGGGAGAGAGCAGAACCAAAAGTGACCCCTATTCACTCCAGGGTCAGGTTTCCCAAGAGGACAAGCCTCTGCTGCAGCTGAGGGCTGCCTGTGTACCCATTGCGTGGCTTCTGATGGGTAACAGCTGGGACCTGTCTCCCCAGCACTCCTCCATTAACCTCATCAAGGTGGATAGCTTTTCCTTACCTGTGGTCTGCCTGGGGCCCCATCCGTTGGCCAGCATGGCGGTGCTGTTGGGCTCCCTGAGGTTGGCCAGCTCCAGGCTGCTGTTTGCCCACCGGGAGACCTGCTCCACGAAGCAGGGGGTGAGCGGCGTCCCTGTCTGCACGTAGAGGATGCAGGCCAGCTCCAGCTTGGCACCCGGGCTGGTGCTGGGCAGCACGGCATAGACAGCCCGCAGCCATTCTCTGACCTTAGGGTCTGCAAAGAAGATCAGTCAAAATGGTGAATGTAAGACAGGAGTTACCCCCGGCTCTGCTTGCTGGATACAGGGGAATGGGACCCCTGCCTCTCCACTCTTAGGTCCTGAGGTTCATCCACCATAGACAGTCAGTTTGGAAAAGTCATAGCTCAGTTGCTCAGGAGTTAACCTGGATCCACAGATGAAAAGTCAAGGGGGAAAAAACCACGAAGATTTGAAAGAAATCAGGCTGTTACTATTTAGTCGCTAAGTTGTGTCCGCCTCTTTGCGACCATGGACTGTAGCCCACCAGGCTCCTCCGTCCGTGGGATTTCAGGCAAGAATACTGGAGTGGGTTGCCATTTCCTTCTCCAGGGGATCTTCCCGACCCAGGGATCAAACCCTCATCTCCTGCATTGGCAGGTGGATTCTTTATCACTAAACCACCTGGGAGGCCCAAATCTAGCTGAGATTAAGTCAGATAGAAAAACATTACCAACCTCCCAAAGACTGTGCTTCCTAAACTTCTTGAGCCAGATGTATGCTGCTGCTGCTAAGTCACTTCAGTCGTGTTGGACTCTGTGTGACACCATAGACGGCAGCCCACCAGGTCCTCTGTCCCTGGAATTCTCCAGGCAAGAGCATTGGATTTCCTTCTCTGAGCCAGAATATGTGGAGCAGTGCTAAAGCAGAGAGACCTGGGCTGGTGGGCAGAGGGCTTCAAGTATGTACAATGCCAGTGGATTTATGGGGAACATCACGAGTAGCAGTGCTGGGCAGTGACCAGGGTGTTGAATTGTCGATATCTCTGGTGCAGGGCCTCACGTTCATCCCCACGACTACACATCTGAGTAGCGTTTGGATGTAGTCTTTTGTGGAACTCTGCTTTCAAACCTGGAAAATCTAGGGGCAAGGTAAGGGCTCCTCCCATTCCCCCATCTCTCTAAGCCCCAGCAGACAGCCCATTATTCATGTCAGCGGGAACCTGTGAGAATGTTGAAATACCAGGCATTTGAAAGAGTCCATAGCTTCTACCTTCCTGATGGTGGACTTCTAGTCTTTTGCAGCTCAGGCAGGAGGCCGCTTCCCTCTCTGCATATTCACGATGGAATTCTTTTTCACACTGTTGTTCACAGCTGTGGCTTCTCTTCTCCCCTGGGCATGTGGAGCTACTGCTGAGTCACGACCCAGTGGCGTATCCTCCTGACCTGTGCACACAGGGCTTTTCCAGCCAGCAGGACCCCTTTGCTGGCAGGCTGCCTGTGGAACACAGCCCTTCTTTCTCCTTTTCGCCTCCCCTTTGTCTTAGTGATGGCCCCCTGGCTGCCCGCAAGTCTCCGCCGTGACTCCCAGGCTCTTTGCACCCTCTTTCTGCCCACCGTGCCTCCACCATCTCTCCCAGGGCAGCAGGTGGAATGATCCTCCTACCTGGCTTGGGTGCCTGTCCATTCCATGTCCCCTCACAGAGGCCAGGCCAGGAGACAGCAGCAGACGCATCCCCCCACCACCCTCAACTTGCCTGGCTAAAGTCCTTCTGGGGGGCAGCGGCACCCAGAACACACCCCGGGCCGGGGGCCCCAGCCGCCAGGCTGCAGGATGCGGTTGTGGGCAAGTTTACTCCACAGAACTTTCACCACCAAAGCCGCGTCTTAAAATCTACTGCTGTAAAAACTGGACTCAAGGCATGTATAAATACATAGCCTAGAAAATTACAGCCTAACTCAAGTGCTTATTTTGTTTTAATGAGAAAAAACTGAATGAAAAAAATACTCATCAGATTGTCCTTTCCTGAGGAAGGTCATAAATACTCATCGAATCACATCCCTGCAGGATGTAGACTGTCTGCAGGGGTGAATGGAGACATGTCTGTGGTCCTTAGTGTCACATGACCTTAGGGGGTGTCACAGAGCTCTCCTCTCTGTCCTTTCACCCTCTCGGCCCAGGGGACCCGCCATCCCTCCAGACAGATACCCCCAAGGTGCAGAGTCAGTGGGCTTGAGAAATCTTATCTCCGCTGGAGCCTGGTTTGTCCCTACCGTGAGCACATCAGAAGTGGTTTTCTAGATGCTGCTGGAATGAATATATATCGTCAGAATAAAAAATGCTGAAGGTTGACAAACTCTGCTAAACCCTCTGCAAGCAGGATCACTTTTAATCCTCTCAACAACCCTGCGAATTAAGTGCAATTATGATCGCATTTATAGATGAGGGAGCTGGGGTTCAGACAGATTAATAAAGTTGCTCAGTGTCATCTGATTGTTGGGGTGGTACCTGACAACCCCCTGCCCCCTGCTCCCTGCCAGGTGAAGGACAGGTGGGCTGGGAACAGTCTGCCCCTCTGCTGGGGAGAACCTCGCAGAGCCTCCTGTTTTGCCGAGTTGCCTGTATTTCCTAGTCTGGTCTCTGCAGTACTTAGTTGCCCAGTCATGTCTGACTCTTTGCGACCCCATGGACTGTAGCCCGCCAGGCTCCTCTGTCCATGGGGATTCTCCAGACAAGAATACTGGAGTGGGTTGCCATGTCCTTCAGTGGGGCAAAAGGGACTGACTTGCACAGTGACAAACTGCACCTCTCCTGAAGACCTTGAAACCACTGCCTCGATTCCTCTCCCCTCCTGCTCCCCCTCCTGCAAAGCCGTCATTCCTGCTGGAGGGGTTGGGTGGCTGTAAGAGCAGGGGAGGCGAGGACTGCAGTAGAACAGGGGTGTACTGGGGAGGGGTGGAGAGTTTGAAGGGAGAGTCCCTGGAATGGCATGGAGTGGCAGGAAAATGCCAGAAGAAATGGTACTTTTCTTGAGTCCTGCTGCAGACCAGCTTTTTAACTCATTTGAGAGACCCGTGTGGAAAGAGCCTTCCTTCTCACTATATTAGCTGAACTGAACTTTTTGAATGTGACACTGAATCTAAAGGGGGGCGGTTCTGGATTTTAAAGTTAATGTATGTATATAAAATTCTCAGCTGGCCAGAACCATCTTTGTGGTGCTGATCAAAGAGAGTTAAGTTTAGGACAATGTGCAAAGGGTTTGGTTGGGCTGAGAGAGCAGTGAGGATATGTGCGTGTGTGCTAAGTCACTTCAGTCATGTCCGACTCTTGCAACCCAATAGACTGTAGCCCGCCAGGCTCCTCCGTCCATGGGATTCTCCAGGCAACAATACTGGCATGGGTTGCCATGCCCTCCTCCAGGGGATCTTCCTGACCCAGGGATTGAACCCACATCTCTTTTGTCCCCTGCATTGGCAGGTGGGTTCTGTACCAGTCGTGGCACCTGGGAAGCCAAGTCTGGTGGAAAACAGTGAAGGCAGGGGGCTTGGATAAATTTGTATGCCTGCTCAGTGGCTGAGAGGGAGGCTAAGGAGTTGAGGAAAGAGCACTGGATTTGGAGTCAGAAAATCTGGAATTGGAATCCTAGCTCTATCACTTGCCTGTTGGGTGAGCTGAGTCTTAGCAAATCATTAACCTCTTGCTGTTGCTGTTGCTGCTGCTGCTAAGTCGCTTCAGTCGTGTTCGACTCTGTGCGACCCCATAGATGGCAGCCCACCAGGCTTCCCTGTCCCTGGGATTCTCCAGGCAAGAACACTGGAGTGGGTTGCCATTTCCTTCTCCAGTGCATGAAAGTGAAAAGTGAAAGTGAAGTCCCTCAGTCGTGTCTGACTCTTAGCGACCCCGTGGACTGCAGCCCACCAGGCTCCTCCATCTATGGGGTTTTCCAGGCAAGAGTACTGGAGTGCGTTGCCATTGTGTTCTCTGCATTAACCTCTTGTCTCATTGGTAAAACAGGCACTTTAGGAGGCTTGGCGACTGCATATGATTTCTATAAGGATCAAGTGACATAACAACTGTAAAAGTGAGTCCACGTGCGTCATCAAACAGAATTCTTCCCCACCCCCATCTCTGAGGCCTCTGTTCCCAGCATCGTTCTTGTAATGGAAAGCTGAGATGTGTGAAAGCTGAGATGTGTTCTTTATTAATTGACTTGGAAAAGCATTGGAAATCCCTAGAACTTGGACCCCTGGGAAATCATATTTTCATGCAGTGAAAACAAAAATATTTTGGGGATATCACTGGTGCCTGCTTTGAAGCTCATGCCCAGCTTTAGGACCAGCTGGTGGGGATACTGGCAAAGCTGCTGGTGGTTGGGTACTTCCCTGGTGGTCCAGTGGCTAAGACTCTTTGCTCCCAGTGCAGGGGGCCTGGGTTCAATCCCTGGTCAGGGAACTAGATCTCACATGCCTAGCTGAAAAAGAAGATCCTGCATGCCAAAACAAAGACCAAAGATCCCATGTGCCGCAACTAAGATCCAGTGCAGCCAAATAAATATTAAAAAAAAACAACAACTGCTGGTGGTCACCTGTTGGCTGGATGTCAGTGAGAAGACAAGCGCCCATTGTCTCATTGCAAACATGGATAGAGCTCTGTTGATCAGATGGGAACAATGGCCCAAGCCCCTGGGCTGTGGGTTCACGTTCCTGATCTGTGCTCCTTTGTAAAAGAAAGATTGGGACAGGGCAGGTGGTGGGCAGTAACAGGTTGACTTAATCAGCACCCATGTGATTCTCTGAGCCATTTGGGGGCAAACAAATGCAGGGGTATTCCATTAACTAGAACTCTGCAAGCAGCACATTCCTGTTTGTAATAATTAACCCTGGATCCATGAGATAATGAAGCCATTTATAAGTAAGAAAAAAAAAAAGTGGGATTATGTTCCCCAGAGTTTGACTATTAAGCATTCTGGACATTTGGTAATTCTTGAATGGGCTCTATGGAAACCCTGTTAATAATCGCCACACTTTGCTTAAGCAGGTACCCTGACGTTACCTGACAGCGAAGCACGGACTGTCATCAGTTCCCTGTCTCTGCAGGGTAATTCTACTTGCGTTTCTCACTTTCCCCGTAATCCTGACTTCTGTGAGAAAATGTTTCAAGGCCGAAATGCCTGCCCTTCTTTCATACTCCTATTTGTCCTTCAAAACCCAGCTCAGGTGTCTTGTTATCTGGGGAGCCTTCCTGATCTGCTAGTGAAATAAATCATTCCCTCCCCGGTACGAGCGTATTTCACAAAAGTACACTAACTGCCCCTTATTAAAAATGTGTTTCTGTGTGCATTGTTCCTACGAGACTGAGAGTCTTGTGTTCAAAGGGTTCCTTATATACCTGGCTGCTAAATTCCTGGCGTAGCACCAGCCCACACAGCAGGAGCTCAGAAATACTTGATGGATGGCTTTCTGCTGAATCTAACGTGGCTGGAGAGCAACTCCATGGATACATGCATTTCCATAATATACTTGCCGAGCAAAATTCAACGTGATAACTTCTGTTTGTCTTCACTTACCCTAAGAGAGAAAACGTACTTGCAGGTCGGCCAGCAGGCTCACGAGAATTGTTTTGGCAGAGGACAGGGTGTGGATGGGGTGGGGTGGGGACAGGACACACAGGTAGTGCCTGAGGCCTGCTTCTGGAGCATTCACCTTGCCAAGGCAAGATGCCAGCTCCAAGGGAGCTCTTGCTATGACTGTCTCAGTATTAGTTCCTGGGTGCTCTAAAAAGGGATTAATTTATATAATTTTAATTCTCATCCTTTTTCACTGGCATCTTATTCTTAGATAGAGAAAAAAGGTTGTGTGTAAAGTGTTTGTGTTCAGATGGAGTTGGGAGGTTGGGTCCAGGGCCGGAGGCCCCAAGTGGGACCAGGTGTGGCTGACCTGGCATCACAAGATTCTTGTCCCCACTGGCAGAGGTGTTCTGAATTATCTTGGTAAATATGACTGCCTAGAAGTCACACATTTATGAAAGCGGGATGGTCTCTGGAACCAGACAGCCTGGGCTTGAGTTCCAGCTTAAACTCATAAATATTGAATTATGTTGGTAAATATAACTCTGCCTAGAAGTCACACATTTGTTAAAGCAGGATGAACCAGACAGCCTGGCATGAGTTCCAGCTTGACCACTTGCTAGCTGTGTGACCTTGGGCAACTTGCTTACCCACTCTGCCTAAATTGGCTTATCTCTAGAATAGGAATGATGAGATAATTACCTACCTTGATAGGGTTGTTGCTACAGTGAATTAGATTGTGTTGGTAAGGTGTTTCTAGCGGTTTCTGGCATCTAGTAAGCATTCTAAAAGGGCTTGTAAAATGCAACTGAGAAATTGCCGCCAAACCCAAGGGCAGAAGGGAACCTTAGAAATTTTATCAAGAGTAACCACGATGTGGGCTTCCCTGGTGGCTCAGTGGTTGGGAGTTCGCCTTGCAATGTAGGGGATGTGGGTTCAATCCCTGGGTGGAAATCCTCTGGAGAAGGAAATGACAACCCACTCTAGTATTCCAGCCTGGAGAATCCCATGGACAGAGGAGTCTGGTGGGCTATTGTCCATGGATAAGACTGAGTGACTAAACCACCACCGTGATGTAGAGTGTCCATGCCTTCTGTTGCCAGTGGGCAGCCTTCTCTGCCTGCCACCCGAGGCAGCCTGAGCATGAGGTCAGGTGTGAGTGTGAGCAGGGCAGTGGGCGTGAGCAGCAGAATGGGAGGAGCAGCGGTCCGCTTACCGTGGACAGTGTAGCCCAGGGCCTGGGCCAGCTGCCGGCCGGTGTTCCCCCGGGCTCCGAACTGCAGGAGCTCCAGGGGGATGAAGGCGCCAGCGGGGGAGAGGACCAGGTTGGTTTGGTTTCCGGCCGCGGCCACGCTCCGGTACAGGCGAAGCGCCAGGTCCGTCCTCAGCAGGGTCAGGTCCTCATGGAGGTTGCTGGCTCCCCTGGTGGGGCAGACGTGAAGGAGGAGGAGGGCCAGTAGGAGAGACCACATGGCTCCTGCAGGGGAGGGAAGAGATGCAGGTGAGGCAGGAGCTGCTCCATCCTGCAGAGAAGTGGGCCGGAGGCTGGTGCCCGGCTGCGGCTGAGGATCACCTAGCAGGCTGTTACCCGGCACCCTTCTACCTGCAGCAGAATGCGTCTCTGTATCTGTCTTAGAAACACTCGCTGGAAATCAAACTGTGAGCTGGAAGGCCTGGATTTTAGGCCTGCTCTGTCCTTGGAAAAGACCCTGATGCTGGGAAAGATTGAAGGCAGGAGGAGAAGGGGATGACAGAGGATGAGATGGTTGGATGGCATCACTGACTCAATGGACATGAGTTTGAGCAAAGTCCGGGAGGTGGTGAAGGACAGGGAAGCCTGGCGTGTTGCGGTCCATGGGTCGCAAAGAGTCGGACATGACTGGGTGACTGAACAACTGTCACTTACTACATGCATGACCTTGGGTGAAGCTCTGGTCAGACCAGAAGCATTATGTTGGCTCAGAAACATGAAAAGTACGTCTTACTCATTTTTCTCAGTGCTTAGTTAGCTCAGAGCTGGGCCATGTCTATCAGTAATAATAATAGTAATAACAAATAATATACTCCGTTAAAAAGGACTTTGTATTTTCACAATTAATCATTATAACAATCTTACATGGTAACTGTTATTATATTGCAAATATAGAGATGATGAGGTTTAGAGACTTCAGTGGGTCATTTAAGAAAACACGAGGTGGAAACAGGCCTGGGACTCCAGTCCTGGTCTCCTCTCTGGGTGGTCCATGCAAGATTGAGCACATAAATGCACATTAAAATATTGATCCATGAGCTAATTGTACCTAGGATGTCAGAATTCTTGTGATGTGAATTATTTTCATAAAAAGGACACTTTCACAGAGAGCAGAATGCTGCGGATAGAACTCCTGCTACAGAGATGTACCCCTTCAAGGAAGAGAGTGCCTTTGCTGGAAATTAATGCAAAGAAGAGAAAGGCGAGGCACAAAGTGTTCTCAGTGACTATGCCACACAGACAACCTGTGGCAATTTCTGTTCAGTTGTCTGACTATGATATCAGGCAGGATTGGTGAGAGAGGGTCCCAGCTCAAAGAAGTCATCTGAGGATGAGAAGTTTGCATGTAAAGCCACTGGGCTCAAAGGTGTTTATTTCAGATAAAGGCCCCACATGGAAAAGCATCCTCTTTTTTTCTCAGCTCTTTCCTTCTGCGGCCAAGCACAAAGGCATCATAGGGGTGGGGGTGTGCACAGGTGTGGGGGTCTTTCTCTGTGTGTTTGGAAACCCCAGTCTTTTCGAAATGACCAACTCCCAGTGCTCTTGATGCTCCTATCATGTCCCCCAGGGAGGCAGCAATCAACCCTTCATGCCCTTAGGCTCCCCGTGACCACGTACCTGCCATGATTCACTGCGGACGAGCTGTTCACTCACCTTCTCTTGGATGGGACTGTCCGAGTTTCCTTGCTGACTCCTGTCCTTGTGGGTCTCCCGTGTTAACGTGCTCCCCCTTTTAAAAAAGTGGAGCAGAATCTGCTTTGAATCACAAGACAGCATAGGGAGGAAGCTGGCAGTTGCCGTCTCTGTCGGCGATGTCTCTACCACTCGGTCCAAATTCCTGGAGCCTGAGGTCCCACAGAGAGCCAGGGGCAGGAGCCTAGCCCGGCCAGCCAAGCCCAGATCGGAAACAGAGCGGGCCCTGGGGAGGGAGCCAGCCACACCCGTCAAGCCTGCTTAGGCTTGTGACCTGGTTGTACCAGCGAGGAACCCCTCTTGTAGCCCTTTGTCACTTGGAGGAATTTCACTGATAACTCTGCCGTTAGGGCTTTTGCTGGGTACCAGGTACCTCATGCTTCTCCCCTCCTCCTGGGAAGAGAACAATACATTAGTCATTGGGCATGACTTGAAACTTTTAGTAAATGACATTCTGCAAAAAAGGGGGGAAGAAAAAGCAAAATATAGCACAATCAGTTTGGAACAAGGTGCCTTGCCCTATTTATTATTAATAAAAGTGAATGTATTTCTTTATTTGTATGTAATACAATAAACATTATAAGTACTCTAAGCAATCTTGTTCTCAAGATACAGCAGTTAATAAATCTGGTGACTCAATATGAGAAAGAGACTGTGTTGTCAGCTAAGTGAAGGCACATTTTGGGGAAGAATAAGCAGATTCTGTTCAAAGTCTGTCCTTGTGACCCAATCAGAGTTGCAGACATTTCTATGAGTTTCTTAGGTGTTGTATTAAGTACAAAATATATGGTAGGTTACATGTCGTTAGAGATTAAAGAAAAGAAGAAGACACTTGGAAATGAATGCAGTTCTCAGTAATTTTCTCTCAGGCATCTGTTAGAGTTAATATTTGAAAAAGAATGAGACTGTTTTTCATCTGACCACCACTCACACCCCTGTAATCAGCAGGCATTTCACTTTTCAAGTGGAGTTAATTGCTGACACTCAAGCCTGGAATAGTTTATAGCTCTTAGGGGAGTTCCAACTCTAGAATTATTTTGCATGAAATTTCCCCAGATCTTCAATGTAGAGACTGTGCATTTTTTGCTTGCCTTGAACTCTAAATTATAGTATGATGGGGGAATAAATATGTATAACTTAGTCTATAGCATCCAGAGTGGGCATCCCATTCATCCATCCATCCATTCACCCACCCACCCACCTACCCACCCATCCATCCATCCATCCATGCATCCACCTATCCATCCATGTAGTAGCTCTTGCTTGCCTGCTTGGTTCTGAGGCTCTGTGTCAGATCTGGCAATGAACCAGCTGCCTGGGCTCAGCTAGCTCTCAGGGGACCTAGAGTCTTGTTCCCTGAGTGCAGACTTTTGATGTTGATGCTGATGGGTTTAAGAAAAAGAGCCTTCCATGAGGAGGACCGTGGTAACTTGCAAGGGCTGTCTCCCAGTGCAGAGTTCCCCAGGGTTGCAATTATTTGAGCAGAAGCTCATTCACTCTCTTCCCATGGTAGAACTGGGAAGATGCTTACAAAAAGGTTTCCCAAATTTGAGAAGGTTGGCTGTGTGACTTCTGTAAGCATTTCCTCCTACCTGACTCTAAGAATGTTTCATTTTAGATTGCTTTTATATTCTCTAGAAAAAAATACTGAGTGGAAGCCCTATGTATAGACTACCATGTGTAAAGTAGCTAGTGGGAATTTGCTGTATAACACAGTGAGCCCAGCCTGGTGCTCTGTGATGACCTAGAGGGACAGGATTGGGAGTCAGGTGGTAGGGAGCCTCAAGAGGGAGGCGATATGATTCTCAAAGTTGTAGAGCAGAAACCAACACAGCACTGTAAAGCAGTTATCCTCCAATCAAAAATAAACTAAAAGAAAATACTGGGGAGCTGAACATACAAAAAAAATTTTCTGTGTAGGTTAAATATTTCAAAGTGTGAATGAATGAAAGATGGGCAGCAGTTTTTCTTTTGTGTGCTCAGAGGTGAACCTGTATAAGCCTCTGTGTTCTCCAACCATTTAAGCAGAGGTTACCACGCTTTTTTTGACCTGGCTGGCATATTGGTTTACACTGCTCAGGAAGCCTTTATTTGTGAAGATGTGTACCGTAATCATAACAACAGAAATAGTGACCACTGTTGAGCACTTGCTATGTTCCAGGTACTGTGTTACACCCTTTCCATTCACTATTGCAGTGAATCCTCCCAACAGTCATATGAGGAATGTATTATTCTCCCTGTTTTGGAGCTGATGAAACAGGCGTGAAGAGCTCAAGGTACTTGCCCAGGTTCCTGCAGGTAGAGGTCAAGCTGGGTGCAGGGTGGGTTGTGGGCTTAGCCACGCTGATGAGCTCTGGTGCTCAGCCCCGCTGCTCTGCAGTCCAGAACCACCGTGAAGAGCAACTCGGCCTCAGAGCGGGCTCCAGATAACCTGGAAACAGGGAAAATTAGGCAGAGAGGGACTAAGTTTGGAAATAGAAAAAAGGCATCAAACTGTGTTTGGATATTCTGGTTCTGAAGAGCTTGCTTTCGGTGTTACTTTCTCATACATTTCAGTGTGATTAGCATTTTGGCCGTTTTTATCAGCTGGATTTTAAAAGTGATAAAAAAAAAAAAAAACAAGAAGACTTGAGACCATGCCGTGTCATCCTCTCTAGCCTTCAGTCGGGGGTAACTAGATAGGAAAGGCTGATCCTCACTAAGCCAGGGTCAGGGATTGGCAGGAAAAATCAGTGTGAAAAATCTACCCAAGGGCTACAGCCCAGGACATGGGTCTCTTCTCTCTCACTACAGAACTGTGGGCATCAGTGATCTATTACAACAGTATTTCCTGAGAGCCTGGCCTTGACCTCCAAGGCTTCTCTGAGTGGGGTTTGTGGGAGCCACATTTTTTGGGGGGGAGCCATGCTGTGTGGTTTGTGGGATCTTAGTTCCCCAACCAGGGATTGAACCTAGACCCTTAGGAGTGAGAATATGGAGTCCAACCACCGGACCACCAGGGAATTCTCAAGGGAACCACTTCTGATTTATCATAGTTGGTTCATGTCCTGGCTAACTCAGCCTGGTATGACAGAATAACCCAGACTGGGTGGCTTAAACAACAGAGATTTTCACAATTCTGAAGGCTCGAAAGTCCAAGATCAAGCAGATTCTGTGTCTGATGGGGGCCTGCTCCCTGATCGGTAGACAGCCAGCTGCCTTCTCCTTGTGTTCTCACAAGGCAGACAGAGAGAGAGAGAGGTCAGCTGTCTAATGCCTCTTCTTATAAGGGCACCATTCCATTCATGAGGGCCCCACCCTTGTACCTCCCAAAGGCCCCACCTCCTTTTACCATCACAGTGAGGATTTGGAATTCAAAATATGAATTTGTGGCAGGGAGGGATAAACATCCACTCCCCCATCGACTGTGCAAAGAAATGTATTTGTCATCCCTGAACTGCCTCAAAAGGCACCTCTGGCTCGACTCAGCTCTGAAAATTCCAGTGACCTCCTGTGAAACCAACAAGTCAGGACCCCGCTTTTGCAGGACAACATGGCTGCACAGGCATGTGGGCAAAGCTGCCGAAATACAGCGAATACACAAGGAAGAGGCTCCAACAGATCACAAGCCCACTTAGGAGGCCCTGAAACCCGAGGCCAGGAGAGGGAGCTCCCCGTGGGCTGGGCTGGCTCCCGCTCTCGCTGTGGGGGCCGCACGGCTGTCCTCTTCATTTCTGACACACTGTCCTTGTGGCCCGAGCCAGCCACTTCAGAAACGTCTGCTGCTGGCCACACGGAAACCACAGTCTGGGAAAAAAATCATGAGCCACTAGGCACCTGTGCAGGGGGTTATGAATGGGAGCACAGTCAGCAAGGCTGGGGAATCCAGTGAGTGGTTAAGTTGTGGCTTTAAACACATTCTGCCTGAGGGAGGGGTTGGGATGGAAGGAAGGGCCGTGTGGTCCCTGCGCAGACCCTGAAGACTCCAGGGGAGAGCCTGGCAGCAGGAAGGCATGTATTCTAAGCAGGAATACATCCACACGATCAATTCTTCTGTGTTCACACTGCACATTAAAGCAAATGATCTCCTTGCTTTTTGGAGGCAGGGGTGGAGAGAGCAGCAAGTAAACCTTTAAAGGCCAAATTTTGGGACAGCTCTGCGTTTGCAAGTGTTCCTTGGCACAGTGCCTCGCGGGGTTCATGTGCTGCCTCTGGGGGCCCGAGCTGTCAGAGCAGCCCTGGACTGTGGGTCCTGGAAAGCTATACCCCCACCATCTGATCTGCTGCAGAGACGTTGCAGTGAGTGAAGTGACTGCTTGAGGAAGTGATCTTAAAAACCTTGGCAGGAACTTCCCTGAGGGACCAGTGCTTAAGAATCCACACTTCCACTGTAGCAGAGCACGGGTTCAATCCCTGGTCTGGGAACTAAGATCCCGCATGCCCTGAAAAGTGGCCAAAAAGAAGAAACCAGCTGAAGCAGCGTTCCCAGCACCCATTAGTTATAGTGCCCGTGCTGGAGATGAGGAGGTGGGGGATGTGGGAGCGAGATTTAAAAACATTATTTCTATTTTCAACACACAGTGATAGGGGTTAAGAGTGATGTGGTTTGATTGGCGATGGGGTCTGTGATGCTGGGAAAGGGAGGCCAAGCAAAGAAACGTCAGATGCGGGACAGTTCTGGAATGCTCCTGGATGCATAAGCTGGAGACATAATGTCCCGTAGGAATAGCAGTGACAAGCACAGATCCGGCCCTCAATGCTCTGAGCCCAACCAGCCAAGCGGGAAAGAGAGTGTGGGTGCTGGGTGACAGACACAAGGCAGAGCCCAGGGAGGCCCCCGATGGAGCCAGGTGGGCTGATATTTTGGGTGATGAAGGCCCATCAGTACTGCCAGCTCTTTAGCCGAGGCTGTGAGGGGTGGAGGTCTCCATGGACAAGTCAGGGTCTATCACAAGGTTGTGCCCCTTGAGAGTAATGCTGCACCGTAAAATTACTGTTTTTTAAAACATGTGTTTATTTTTGGCTGCACTGGGTCTTCATTGCTGGGCGCAGGCTTCCTCTAGTTGCAGCGAGCATGGGGCTCCTCTGTAGCTGCAGTGCGTGGGCCTCTCACGGCGGTGGCCTCTCTGTTGCAGAGCGTGGGCTCTAGGGCCGTCAGCTTCAGTGGTTACGACGTATGGGCTTCGTTGCCCTGTGGCAGGTGGTATCTTCCCAGACCAGGGATCAAACCCATGGCCCCTGCTTTGGCAGGTGTATTCTTATCCACTGGACCATCAGGGAAGTCCAGTGCTGCACTTTAAAGGCCTCCTGCCTCATCCCCAGGAGCATCCTCACGCCAGTAGCATCCCAGCCTGATTGTTGAAGAAGAAATGGGGACTCTCACATGTGGTGGCTCCCTGCAATTGCTTTGTTGGGCTTGGCACTGCGTGTAATGATGTGATGGTGATTTTTCCTGAGGAATTACACCTCAAGTCAAAACAGAGACTCTCGTGCAGGATGTCAGGGAGTCGGAACCATCAGGCACAAACACCACTCACCCTAAACGAGGTTCAGGCCTTTATTTCCTTCACTGAACTCCGGGGTCCCTTGGGGCCAGCACGGGGGTAGGGGTGGAAAGCACGCCCACCTGTCTGGGACCAGCTCTCCCTCACTGCTTTGGCCGCCACTTTAAACACAGCATACGGGTGTTCATTCATGCTGGTTAAAATATAGGATGAGGCATCATTTACAAAAAGTCATTTCGCATACCTCAGACTGGACAGTGGGTTATCTTTTACCACCTATTGTTTGCCTCAATATATGTGTAGATTTGTTTGCATTTTCTAGTACACCTGGTTTCTCATCCTGGAAGCAGGGTAATGCTGTGTTCATTGGGAGCAGTTCATTGAAAAATAGTGCTACCCAAAATACCTAGGAGAATAGTGGTGAGATGATGTACTGGGTACTGGCGCTTTGGGTCTAGATTTTCTGGACATTGTGCTCCATGAGGTTAGGAGATGTTCTTTCTTGCTCACAGCTGTATTCTCAGTCTTGAGAACAGAGTCTAGCAAAAAGAAGGTGCTTAATAACACATTTGTTGGATGAGTGAATGAAAGGGAAAATGACTCTTTTAACACCTACCCCCCCAAAAAAACAAAGAATTCAAAATACTATACAGATCTTATTTTTCACTCAGAACTTCTTCCAGATGAGATGAGAAAGAGTAGTATTTGAGCCATTATATAAATAGGAAGAAAGAAATACTTCAACAGCTTTGCCCTTGGTTTCCCAGGTGGATCCTGAGTAAAGTGGGGTCTCTTCTCATCCTGGGCACCAGGGGACTGGACCATGTGGCAGGTGGAGAAGCCGTGAGCTGCTGCCTGCCTGCCAGAAACAGCTTCCTGTCCCAGCCCTGGGTCTCTGCATCCTGCCTGTCATTTTGGTGGAAGTCAACCTCCCTCGTGCACCCACCAGGCCTGTAGCTTAACTGATTCTGTTGAGGGGGAGGGGCTTGTGATGACCACGGATGGATGTCTGATATCTAGACTCAAGAGTTAACAGGGAGGGACTTTGCTGATATAAGCCTAGTTGTTAAGAGTTTACCTTCCAGTGCAGGAGGTTGCGGATTTGATCCCTGGTTTGGGGAGCATGTCTTAGGGCCAAAAAATCCAAACCATAAAACAGAAGCAATATTGTAAATAATTCAATAAAGGCTTTAAAAATGGTCCACATTAAAAAAAAAAAAAAGCCTCTTAATAGAGAGTCAGTGGAGCCTGGACTCAGAAGTAAGGACCAATTAGTACTGGGCTTCTTTGTCAGACAGACGCAGGGAGCTGCCCGTGGGCCACAGGGGTGGGGCAGGAGCTGAGGCCCTGTGGGTGGACGTTGTACCCTGTAGCCCCTCATGGTGAGTCTATAAACAGGATCATGGCCGTGGACCTCTTGATTCTGCCATGAAGCTGCCCACTAAGTCACCCAGGGCCAGTCTTCAACATCCTTACGCCTTAGTTTCCTGATCTGTAAGGTGGCAATAATAAACTCATCTGACGATCGTGAGTATATAAATGAAATAAATCATATGAAAATAGTTTGCAAATCATGAAGCTCTAGAAAATACATTCTTGTTTTCAGTTAGATTGTTTTTTAAAAATGAGAGCTGGCTTTTATTGGCTAAGTGGCATGCTAAGCCTTTTATAAACATGATCTCATTCACTCTTCATAACTATCCTGTCTGTTGGGTAAATGTTCCTCATGGTCATTTTAATAGGATAAAAATATAAAGAAAACCCCAAATATCTGTGATTCCACTCTTCTAGTCTGATAAGTAGAATAGTGTGTGGTTATTTCAGTTTTCTTTCTATCCTTTGGGATGCCAGGGACAGTGAGGTGAGGGAGAAGGGGTTGGGAAAGGTGTGCATGCGCCAGGGCGGGGCCCAGGTCTGCATTCTGGCCACTGACTCTCGGGGCAGTTGGGGTTGGGGCACAGGGGCTAGAGGCCAGCTGGGGGTATAAAAAGAGAAAACAGTGGTTCCCGTTTTGAGTCCAGGCACTCAGCTAAGAGTCTCATCCAGTTCTCATTAATCCGCATGGTGCCTGGGTGTCAGCTATGGATCCTATTGTATAGATCAGAGATGGAGGCACAGAGAGGTGATTTGCCCTAAAATACTTCAAGGAAGCATCAGGCCCAGATGCGACGCTGGGTGGACTAACTCCAGGCCCTGGAAGCCCCTCGGTCTTCCAAGAAGAGTGGGGCCCATTGACCTGTTTTGCCACTTGTCTGCTGAAATCTCTCTCTTTTTGAGGGAGGTCCAGCCTAAAGGGATTTGTCCCCAGGTAAAAGGAAAGAGCATGTCTTTAACACTGCTGGTGGATTGCTATTCTCTCAGCAGCCAATTAGATGCAATTGTGACTGGTTCCAAACAGGAAAATGAGTACATTAAGGCTGTATATTGTCACCCTGCTTATTTAACTTATATGCAGAGTATATCATGAGAAACGCTGGGCTGGAGGAAGCACAAGCTGGAATCAAGATTGCCAGGAGAAATATCAATAACCTCAGATATGCAGACGACACCACCCTTGCGGCAGAAAGTGAAGAAGAACTAAAGAGCCTCTTGATGAAAGTGAAAGTGGAGAGTGAAAAAGTTGGCTTAAAGCTCAACATTCAGAAAACGAAGATCATGGCATCTGGTCCCATCAATTCATGGCAAATAGATGGGGAAACAATGGAAATAGTGGCTGACTATTTTTCTGGGCTCCAAAATTACTGCAGATGGTGATTGCAGCCATGAAATTAAAAGACGCTCACTCCTTGGAAGAAAGCTATGACCAATCTAGAGAGCATATTAAAAAGCAGAGATATTACTTTGCCAACAAAAGTAGTCAAAGCTGGTTTTTCCAGTGGTCATGTGGGTGTAAGAGTCGGACTATAAAGAAAGCTGAGCACTGAAGAATTGAAGCTTTTGAACTGTGGTGTTGGAGATGACTGTTGAGAGTCCCTTGGACTGCAAGGAGATCCAACCAGTCCATTCTAAAGAAGATCAGTCCTGAATATTCATTGGAAGGACTGATACTGGAGCTGAAACTCCAATACTTTGGCTACCTGATGGAAGAACCGACTCATTCGAAAAGACACTGATCCTGGGAAAGATTGAAGGCGGGAGAAGTGGACGATAGAGGATGAGATGGTTGGATGGCATCACTGACGTGAGGCACATGAGTTTGAGCAAGCTCCAGGAGTTGGTGATGGACAAGGAAGCCTGGCATGCTGCAGTCCATGGGGTCGCAAAGAGTCAGACACGACTGAGCGAATGAACTGAACTGAACTGAAAGTCCCTCAGGCCATGTGGTGCAGCCGGAGGGGGGAAATAAAATACATTTGCTCACTTGCCTGCTGTGTCTGCCCAGGGAGTGCTGTTTGTGGGGTTGTATGAGTTTGGGTACTTTTGTCCACAAGGGGGTATATTTTAGGTTTGAGAACTGAGTGAATCCCCTGGGGCAGGTGCAGGGCCCCGGGCTATGGGGCCAGTGGCCTTGGTCGTTCTTTCTCTCATTTTATCCCAGCCCATAAGTTAAAAAGGACAGGCAGTCCTGCAAGATGTCTTCCAGGGCTGGCTGCTGGAGAAGGCAGTCAACTGCACAGATACTTCAGAAAATTTGGAGAGGGGGTGTGAAATACAGGTGCTGGAATAGGCAAGCCCTGAATTCCAATTGTGGACAAATTGCTCACCTTGCAAAGCCTTAGTTTCCTCTATCTGTACAGCAGGAATGATAATATTACCTGCCTCTCAGATGGATGGGGAGAAGGAATGGAGGACTACATGAAGTCATGTATATCTAGTGCTTAGCACAGAGAATGTGCTCAAAAAGGACTAGTCATAGTAATAGTTATTATTGTAATTATAAAATTATATGTGTACACTGCATAATATGTAATAATATCAATAATTAGTATATATTATAATAATTATATATGATCACAATAATTATATATATTTATACTGTATATGGGCTTCCCTGGTAGCTCAGAGGGCAAAGAATCCACCTGCAATGCAGGAGACCCCAGTTCAATTCCTGGGTCAGGAAGATCCCCTGGAGAAGGGATAGACTGCCCACTCCAGTATTCTTGGGCTTCCCTGGTGGCTCAGGTGGTAAAGAATCTGCCTGCAATGCGGGAGACCTGGGTTTGATCCCTGGGTTTGGGAAGATTCTCTGGAGGAGGGCATGGCAACCCACTCCAGTATTCTTACCTGAAGAATCTTCATGGACAGAGGAGCTGGGTGGGCTACAGAGCATGGGGTTGCAGAGAGTCGGACACGACTGAGCGACTAAGCACACACACCCATGCTCATGTATGTATTATATATGATATGCATATAATTATATATAATATTATGCATTACTATTTTATAGAATATATGTAATACATATATAATGTATAACATATTTAGCAGAAACTATATTATGCTTAATATTATTTATATTAAATATGTATTATATCTTAGTATATAACAGCATGTAATAATAGTAATAGTTTTGAGATATGGACAGATCATCAGTCTACCCTTCTCCCACGTGCATGTGACCACCTACACTGAGCTAGCTTCCTAGGCTTCGTGTGACAAAGTACCACAAATTGGGTGGTTTATAACAACAGAAATATTGTCTCCCAGTCCTGGAGGCCAGAAGCTGGAGATCAAGCAGTCAGTGGCTTTGGCTCCTCTGAGGGGCTCTGCAGAAGAACCTGGCTTCCTGCTGCTCTCCCAGCCTCTGGGGGCTGGCAACAGTCCTTGGCCTTCCTTGGCCTGTGGACACATCACTGTGATCTCTGTCACCACGTGGCTTTCTCATAAACAGACTGGTCATGCTGGATTCAGGGCTTCCCCTAACTGAGTGGGGCTTCATCTGAACTTCATTACGTCTCCAGGACCCTATTTCCAAAGGTCGCCTTCACAGGCACCTTTGATTAGCATGACTTCAGCATCCTTTTCAGAGAAGGCAATGGCACCCCACTCCAGTACTCTTGCCTGGAAAATCCCATGGACGGAGGAGCCTGGTAGGCTGCAGTCCATGGGGTCGCTAAGAGTCGGACACGACTGAGCGACTTCCCTTTCACTTTTCACTTTCATTCATTGGAGAAGGAAGTGGCAACCCACTCCAGTGTTCTTGCCTGGAGAATCCCAGGGACAGGGGAGCCTGGTGGGCTGCCATCTATGGGGTCACACAGAGTCAGACACGACTGAAGCGACTTAGCAGTAGCAGCAGCAGCAGCAGCAGCATCCTTTTAGGGCACATAATTCATCCCTTGAGACCCACCTCTTTATGCTGGAGAGTCTTTCATTTTTAGTTCATTCTTCTCAGCCCTTATTCTCTGTCGAGGAGTTAGCTTTGTAATTCTTTCAGATGCCCAGGTGCATTCATTTCTGTGGCTGGACTGTCAGGTCTTGAGACAGAAACATTCCAGGTAGAAAGGGGTGCACCATCTTATCCATGGCCTTCACTTCATTGTGAAGGAATGCGGTCACTGATTCAACAAGTGCATTCTGAGGTCCTACTCTGTGCAACTAACCACCTGGGATTAGGGCTGAAAATGAATGTGACCTTTGGAGATAGCACTGTGTTGGGTACGGGAGTGAGCAGTGAATTACACACAGTCCTGTCCGCATAGGGATTCAAAATCTCGTGGGAAGATAGTCAGAATATGAATAGATTGAAAAGAAAAATCATTATTATGGTATGGAAAGTAATGGGCACAGCGAGAGCATGAACTGGGGCTGTGTCGAAGGGTGACTGGATTCACACAGCTGGTGGGAATCAGGGCTCCATCTCCTGCCTTTCATTAATTATTTCTGGCTGTGCTGAGTCTTTGTGGCCGTGCGGGCTTTCTCCACTGGGGGAGCGGGGGCTACCCTCCAGCTGCGGTGCTCGGGCTTCCCTTGTCGTGGAGCACAGGCTCTAGATATGCGGGCTCAGGATCTGCAGCGCATGGGCTCGGCAGTTGCGGTGCGTGGGCTTACTTGCTCCACAGCATGAGGGGTCTTCCCGGACGAAGGATCAAACCTGTGTCCCCTGCATTGACAGGTGGATTCTGAACTGGTGGACCAGCAGGCAAGTCCTGACTCCTGAGCCTTCGGTCCTGCCTGTGATAGGGTAAGGAAGGGAGTAAACAACACTCCACCCCCCACCCCAAGCTAAGTCGCCATCAGGTACTTGCAGAGGTCACACTTTCCTGGACCTGTGACGATGGCCTTAGGAAAAATTCCCAGCTGAATAGCGGCATGATTTTAATACTAGACTGTAGGCTGCTCCTCACTGGCGCTAGCCAAGGGGCTGAAGTAGCAGCAGCTGGGCGTCCTGTCTTTAGCATCAGTGGTGCACGGTTATTCTGAGTTTAGATGAACCTGTTGGGAGGTGGGTCTCGGACAAAGAGAAGAAAGAGGCCAGAGGTGGGCTCGATCCTCACAGGGTGACCATTACACAGGCCCCCAAACACACATCCGACTGCATGCTTGTCTTTCCAGCCCTGCGTCTAAAGCACAGTTTCACAGTGCATTTGAGAAATTCTTACTGGTGAGAAGGCAAGGTGAGCCTCTCCCACAGAACTCAGCAGGAAGCTGGAACAACATGCATTCTGGGTGCGTTGTAGATTTAATTAATTTGCCTGAGAATACTTCAATTGCTTTCTCTCTCATATGAATGAAATCCCCATGATTTCCAATCAGTTTCTATGGTTTTTCTTGCTCCGTTCAGATACATTAATTAGCTTGTCAGTTCATTATGGATATTGCCTCCCCCCCCTTCAAAGTTGAGCCCATATTAATTTAGTTTTGATTTCCACAGTGTTTAAAAATAGAGCAAAAATTATTTGGAGTAGCATATAATCAGGCCTGTAGGTATTTAAGGGGTTTGTCACAGGCATCCAGATTTTCATTGCTTTTCTCTTTTCCTGGGCTGGAGATGTGACTGTAATCTCCTGTCTTACCTTGCAGCAAGGTGAGTCAGTCCCCGTTTTCTCTATAAATATTTAGTGTCACTTAAAAATCCATGGCTCTTGACCCGCCACACTGTCCCCTGCTCTGGAAACCATCAAGACTGTCCTTAGGGTAGGGCTCAGTAAATATATCTTCATGGAGAGGAAGATTAGTTGTGCCTTTTTAATTTAGTGTTGAAAAGCATGGAAACTGCAGGTTCCCTCATCCTAAGACACTGGGGGCCATCATTTGATGCTGTTCCAAAAGGCTGATGTTTTCAATCCAAGTGCCTTCCTCCAGGCTGCTCGGCCACAGCCCGGGTGACAGCAGTGGGTACCTGACTCACTCGGGCAGAGGTGGCGGCCCTGTGTCTCTGGTTCTTCACATTATTTTACTCCCAGGACAGCAGTGCTCATACATGGCCATACTTTTGGATTGCTTGGGGGAAAACTGTAGAAAATCCAGGTGCCTGGGCCCCATCCAGCCCAAGTGAATCAGAATTTGGGTAAAGCCTGGTATTTTTCTGTTCTTAATCTTTTATTTTGTATTGGAGTATAGCAGATTAATGATGTTGTGATAGTTTTAGGTGAACAGTGAAGGGACTCATACATGTATCCATTCATATACATATGCACATACATATGTCCATTCTCCCACAAACCCTAGAGCCTGGTATTTGTTGTTGTTGTTGTCTATTTATTACTTACTTGGCTGCACTGGGTCTTAGCTGTGGCATGTGGGATCTTCAGGATCTTTATTCGTGGCGTGGTGGGGGTGTGGGGGAGCTGTCCATTTCCCTGACCAAGGATTGAACCCAGACCCCTTGCATTGGAAGTACAGTCTTAGCCACTAGATCACCAGGGTAGTCCCAACCTGGTATTTCTGATACCTAATGGACAGCCAGGTTTGACGAGCACTGACTGAGGGCCTGATAAGAATGGGGTGATGAGCACCAAATTGCACCACCCCAAAAAGGTACATTCAGAATTTTCCACAGTTTATTGTGATCCACACAGTCAAAGGCTTTGGCATAGTCAATAAAGCAGAAATAGATGTTTTTCTGGAACTCTTGCTTTTTCAATGATCCAGCAGATGTTGGCAATTTGGTCTCTGGTTCCTCTGCCTTTTCTAAAACCAGCCTGAACATCTGGAAGTTCACGGTTCACGTATTGCTGAAGCCTGGGTTGCAGAATTTTGAGCATTACTTTACTAGTGTGTGAGATGAGTGCAATTGTGTGGTACTTGGAGCATTCTTTGGCATTGCCTTTCTTTGGGATTGGAATGAAAACTGACCTTATCCAGTCCTGTGGCCACTGCTGAGTTTTCCAAATTTGCTGGTGTATTGAGTGCAGCACTTTCACAGCATCATCTTTCAGGATTTGAAATAGCTCAACTGGAATTCCATCACCTCCACTAGCTTTGTTCCTAGTGAAGCTTTCTAAGGCCCACTTGACTTCACATTCCAGGATGTCTGGCTCTAGATTGAGTGATCACACCATCGTGATTATCTTGGTCGTGAAGATCTTTTTTGTACAGTTCTTCTGTGTATTCTTGCCACCTCTTCTTAATATCTTCTGCTTCTGTTAGGACCATACCTTTTCTGTCCTTTATCAAGCCCATCTTTGCATGAAATGTTCCCTTGTTATCTCTAATTTTCTTGAAGAGATCTCTAGTCTTTCCCATTCTGTTGTTTACTTCTATTTCTTTGCATTGATCGCTGAGGAAGGCTTTCTTATCTCTCCTTGCTATTCTTTAGAACTCTGCATTCAGATGCTTATATCTTTCCTTTTCTCCTTTGCTTTTTGCTTTTCTTCTTTTCACAGCTATTTGTAAGGCCTCCTTAGACAGCCATTTTGCTTTTTTGCATTTCTTTTCCATGGGGATGGTCTTGATCCCTGTCTCCTGTACAATGTCACGAACCTCCGTCCATAGTTCATCAGGCACTCTATCTATCAGATCTAGTCCCTTAAATCTATTTCTCACTTCCACTGTATAATCATAAGGAATTTGATTTAGGTCATACCTGAATGGTCTAGTGGTTTTCCCTACTTTCTTCAATTTAAGTCTGAATTTGGCAATAAGGAGTTCATGATCTGAGCCACAGTCAGCTCCTGGTCTTGTTTTTGTTGACTGTATAGAGCTTCTCCATCTTTTGCTGCAGAGAATATAATCAATCTGATTTTGGTGTTGGCCATCTGGTGATGTCCATGTGTAGAGTCTTCTCTTGTGTTGTTGGAAAACGGTGTTTGCTATGAAAATTCTGAAAGAGATGGGAATACCAGACCACCTGACCTGCCTCTTGAGAAACCTATATGCAGGTCAGGAAGCAACAGTTAGAACTGGACATGGAAGAACAGACTGGTTCCAAATAGGAAAAGGAGTGCGTCAAGGCTGTATATTGTCACCCTGCTTATTTAACTTATATGCAGAGTACATCATGAGAAATGCTGGGCTGGAAGAAGCACAGGCTGGAATCAGGATTGCTGGGAGAAATATCAATAATCTCAGATATGCAGATGACACCACCCTTGCGGCAGAAAGTGAAGAACTAAAAAGCCTCTTGATGAAAGTGAAAGTGGAAAGTGAAAAAGTTGGCTTAAAGCTCAACATTCAGAAAACTAAGATCATGGCATCCAGTCCCATCACTTCATGGGAAATAGATGGGGAAATTGTAGAAACAGTGTCAGACTTTATTTTGGGGGGCTCCAAAATCACTGCAGATGGTGATTGCAGCCATGAAATTAAAAGACGCTTACTCCTTGGAAGAAAAGTTATCATCAACCTAGATAGCATATTGAAAAGCAGAGACATTACTTTGCCAACAAAGGTCCATCTAGTCAAGGCTATGGTTTTTCCAGAAGTCATGTATGGATGTGAGAGTTGGACTGTGAAGAAGGCTGAGCGCCGAAGAAGTGATGCATTTGAACTGTGGTGTTGTAGAAGACTCTTGAGAGTCCCTTGGATGGCAAGGAGATCCAACCAGTCCATTCTGAAGGATGTCAACCCTAGGATTTCTTTGGAAGGAATGATGCTAAAGCTGAAACTCCAGTACTTTGGCCACCTCATATGAAGAGTTGACTTGTTGGAAAAGACGCTGATGCTGGGAGGGATTGGGGGCAGGAGGAGAAGGGGACGACCGAGGATGGGATGGCTGGATGGCATCACTGACTGGATGGACGTGAGTCTGAGTGAACTCCGAGAGTTGGTGATGGACAGGGAGGCCTGGCGTGCTGCGATTCATGGGGTCACAAAGACTCGGACATGACTGAGCAAGTGAACTGAACTGACTGAAAAAGGTACACTGAAGTTCTAGTGCCTTAATTCCTTAGAATGTGACTTTATTTGGAGATAGGGTTTTTGCAGAAGTGGTCAAGTAAAAATGAGGCTGTTGGGATGGACCCTAATCCTGCCCTTTTAAAAAGGGGAAACTTAGGGACAGCACACAGGGTGAGAGCCAAGAGGTGATGAAGGTGGAAACCATGCTGATGTTTCTATAAGCCTTGGAATGCCTAGGGTAGCTGGCAAACCTGCAGAAGTGGGGTGGGAGGCATGAAACAGACTTTGCCTCACAGTCCTCAGGAGAAACCAACCCTGCCTACACCCTGATCATCTTTTGGCCTCCGGAATTGTGAGATACTAAATTTCTGTTGTTCTCAGCCACCAGTGGTACTTTGTGACAGCAGCCCCAGGCATCCAGTGCAGGGGCTTGTGATCCTACAGGTGGAGGTAGCCCTTGCCTTCTGGGACTTCCAGTTCATGTTTAAATGTGTCTGAACCAGGCAGCATCTCTCATAGACCCCCTCCTCCAGCCCAGGGCCACATCCGAGGGCTACAAGGACAGGCTTCAAAGGCCCATCCCCATCATGTCTGCTCGGGCTCAGTCAGTTCTGTCTACTCTCTGCTGATCAGACAAAACACTCCTGAGGAGGTGATGCTTTGCGTCTTTCCAGGATCCCTGCTCTGGCTGCTGACACCGGTGACCCTTTGGCCAGTCCTCCCTATACCCACTTTCTTTCCCTTTTCCCGAAGCCCCAGCAGGGGTTGAGCCATCCTTTCCCACATACTGGAAGTTGGATAGACTTCTCAGATGCCTGGGGCTCTCTCTGTGGCCCCCAAAGACTTCAGGGACATCCTCACATCCACCATGTTGGTGTTACCTGCTGTCCCCTGGCTGGAAGTCCATTTCAACTTGGATCTGAACATAGCAATGTTCTTCCTATGAAATAAATATTCCTAGTGACTGGTACTGCGAGGCGCATCCCCGGTGTGCTTCTGCCAAGTAAAACTCTTCATGAAGACTGTTAACATACAGATGACATGCTGGGTGAAACACCAGCCATTTCTACTCTGGGCCTACCAGACTCATTCCAAATGACCACAATGACCATGAAATATCAGAATATCGTTTCAGAAAATTCCTGAACATGAGGCAGATGCGATGATCTCTAGTTTATTTGTCAAAACATCCAGGTAGAAAGTAGAAAACTCAGTTTGCCATCCAAATGTTCATTTTATGTATCTGGGATAGAAATGGAGGACCTGAGTGTTTCAGTTCTTGTTTTTGCCTGAGCTCTTAACTCCCACCTCTCCCCAGCCCTCCTCAGCTGCAGCGACTGAGGCTGGGTGCCTGGTTCAGGTCAGTAAATGTAGGCAGACTCTCTCTCCCTGAGTGGGTGAGGCCTGAAGTTCATCTTGCTCCCGAGAGCCTGGCGGTGCTGTGAGCGTGAGCCCATGTTTACTGAAAGCACAGAGGCTCTACCTAGGGGCAGTGGGATGTAGCGGTTAAAGAAGAGAACCTGGGAGTCAGAGCTGGGTGGGTTGCTGCTCACTGGCCCTGCCATCTTGGGCTGCTCTGTAACCTCTCCAGGCTCCTGCTCCCTCTTCTGTAAAATGAAGTTCACGAAGAACTCCTTGCTGAGGTTGTTGCGAGGTCACGGGAGACATTTCACAGAAACACTTGATTCAGGTTAAGTCCACCTGCACCAACAGGAGCTCCTGTTCCTGTAACACCCCATTTCCTCCTGTTATGCACCCCTGTGCCTATGGCTTCCGGCCCAGGCTCCCTCTGACACCACTGCCCCTCCCAGGGTCGTTTTTGGTCTGACTGATGACCCCTTACCTTGCATCTGCTTGGGGCCCTCCCTGAATTCAGGTGGACCACAGAGAACTATGATGTCACCCCCCTCCCCGCCCACTGGACTTTAGGTATCACCTCCACCCAGACCGGAACCCCTGAAAGAATGACAGGAGCGGATGGAACACAATTGTTCATCCCTCTTGGTTAGTGCAGGAGGGGTCAGCTCAGCCTCCAGCCCAGCCTTGTTCTGTCCCACTATCATCATCTCACAGGTCAGCTACTGAGGCGTCAGCAGACCATGGGACCCAACTGCCTGCCTCTGGACCTTGGCATGTGATGAACATTTGTGAGGATTTGTATTTCGAATTGTCACAGACATTTGTCTGTCTTTTCATTCTCTGTAGAAAAGGAAATAGAAAGCAAAACCCCATCTCATTACAGAAACCTGAAAACGGATGCAGATCTGTGTGGGTCTCTTGATGCTGTTATATGCAAAACATTGCATTACAAAGGAAAGTGAGAACTTCAATAAAACATGGGTCTATGTGTGTGTGTACGAGAGAGAAAGAGAGAGAGAGAATGACACTTGTTCAGATAGATCTCTTCAGGGAAGGGCCAGCCAAGTCAGCCTTGCACACACTGAGCCCTCAGTTGAAAGCGCTTCCTGCTTCCTGCCCCACACCTGTCTGGTTCATCTGTCTGCTTCCAGCCAACTGGGAGCATCTCAGGATCTAGTCTTATATTCTCGACAGAGCTGGGTTTCTGGCACATAGTAGGTGCTCAGTAAACACTGAACAAAGGTGAAAACTAGGTCCTACAGTGTCAGCTTCCTGAGCCTATCCTCACTCATGGCAATTTCAAGCGTGGTCTACGCGTGTCAATTTCTTCTCTTTAAAAAGAAGCACCTCCTGGGTGCTAGATACTTACTGAACACTTTTTCCATATACTGGTTTTTTTTTTTTTTCCAACGTGAACCGTTTTTTAAAGTCTTTATTGAACTTGTTGGGCTTCCCTGGTGGCTCAGGTGGTTAAGTATCTGCCTGTAACGCAGGAGACCCAGGTTCGATCCCTGGGTCGGGAAGATCCCCTGGAGAAGGGAATGGCTACCCACTCCAGTATTCTTACCTGGAGAATCTCATGGACAGAGGAGCCTGGTGGGCTACGGTCCATGGGGTTGCAAGAGTTGGGCACAACTGAGTGACTAGCACTTTCACTGTTACACTTTCACTGAATTTGTTATAACATTTCTGCTGTTTTATGTTTTGGGTTTTTGGCTGCAAGGCATGTGGAATCTTAGCTCCCCAGACAGGGATCGAAACTGCACCCCCTGCATTAGCAGGTAAAGTCTTAACCACTGGACTGCTGGAGAAGTCCCTCCCTGTAATGTTTAGCTCCCTTCTCATACAAGGACCTTGTGAGGAAGGTATTCTTAGCCTCATTTGGCAAAGGAGGCCCCTGAGACTCAGCGGTGGGAGAGTTAGCTTTGCTCACTCAGCTGAACAGACACAGAACAAGGAGTCGGGCTTGGTCTTTGCTTAGTTACTCAGCTCTTTTATTTGTATTTAACTTTTGAAGCTCTTGAACCATATCCATTGCAACAGTACAGTCACGTGGTTTTGAGGGCAGGAACCGAGTGTCATATTTCTGTGAAACTCCCACACGGTCAGGAGTACCTGATAAAAACTTGTTGCTTGATCCCCATAAAAGGCCTTGATAGCAGACAGCTGACCAGTCTCATGACAAACCTTTCTCTTTGAGAACCTTCAGACCCACGAGCTGGCTCCAGGACGCAGGGGTGAAAGCAAAGTATTATGTTTGAGGACAGGAGAACCTGCCTTGCCAGGAGCAGTGGGCATGAGTCAAGTTCATGGTTAAGGTTCTTAATATTTTATAACCTTCTGTGGCCTGTGACACAGAGACAGGCAGTCAGCATGGATTAAAGGAGCCCCAGTAAACCCCTAACCATAGCTGGTCACTGCGCAGAAGTGGGCCGCCAGGTACTGAAGATTAACTGGTCTGGATTATCAGCCTGGGCACATTAGTTTGCCCACGTTGCAGCAGCTGAAGGTCCCTCAGCTGAGCGGCATGAATTGTATGCAGGTCGGGGCAATGGAAAGTTCTTGCAAGGTGGAGGGTTTGCGAGAATGCCGGTCTGCGTTGTGTTATGTGAGTGTATTAGTTGCTAGAGCTGCCACGGCAAGTCCTACAGACTGGGTGGTTTCAACAACAGAGATTTATTTTTTTTTTGAGTTCTTGAGGCTGGAAGTCAAATCAAGGTACTGGCAGGGTTGGTTTCTCCTGTGGCCTCTGTCCTTGGCTTGTTGATGGGTGTCTTCTCCCTGTGTCTTCAAATGATGTCTCCTCTGTATGTGTCTGCGTCCTAATCTCCTCTCTGGATGTAGAGGGGACACGTGTCCCTATGGCCGATTCATGTTGATGCATGACAAAACCCATTGAAATATTGTCAAGTAATCATCCTCCAATTAAAATAATTTAAAAATAATAGTATTCATTAATTGCAGGCTTTCCTGATGGCTCAGATGGTGAAGAATCCGCCTGCAGTGCAGGAGACCCAGCTTCAATCCCTGGATTGGGAAGATCCCCGGGAGAAGGGAATGGCAACCTACTCCAGTATTCTTGCCTGGAAAATCCCATGGATGGAGGAGCCTGGCGGGCTACAGTCTGTGGGGTTGCAAAGAGTTGGACATGATTGAGAGACTAACACTTATTAATTTTTTAAAAACATTTTTTTCATTTGGCTGCATCAAGTCTTAGTGCGGCACGTGGGAGCTTTTTTTGCAGTGCGCAGACTCTCTAGTTAAGGCGCTCAGGCTCAGGAGTCGCAGTGCCCAGGCTTAGTTGCTCCATGGCAGGTGGGATCTTAGTTTCCTTCACCAAACCTTCATCTCTTGCATTGCAAGGTGGTTTCTTAACCCCCGGACCAGCAGGGACGTCCCCTAATCTCCACTTCTTATAAGGATGCCAATCAGGTTAGACTAGTGGCCACCCTAACTTCACAAGTCACAAGTGTTAGTCACTCAGTCGTGCCTGACTCTTTGCAACCCCATGGACTGCAGCGCACCAGGCTCCTCTGTCCATGGGATTTTCCAGGCAAGAATACTGGAGTGGGTTGCCGTTTCCTTCTCCACAGGGTCTTCCCGACCCAGGGATTGAACCCAGGTCTCCTGCACTGCAGGCAGATTCTTTACCATCTAAGCTATGAGGGAAGCCACCCTAACTTCACTAACCCTTTAAAGATTCTATCTTTAAAGGCAGTGACTTTCTAAGTCCTGGGAGTTAGGGCTTCAGCACATTCATTTGGAGACGGGATACAGTTTAGCCCCTCTAACAATGAGATCATTGATATGGTCACCAAAAAGGCTTATGGTAGATGGATGCCCCACACCCCTGCAGTTGCTATGCCATTTGATACTGTAAAAGGAATTGTTTCCTGTTGTGGCTGGCTGGGCCAAAAGATGTGTGTCAGGAAGCTTTAACTTAGGGACCCAGAATCAAAGCTATGCTCCAGGAATTAATAAGGAGAGATGATTCATATCCTCCAAATCAGGAAGCTTTGAAGTGTGAAAGAGAGAGCTGTTAATGTGTATGGGGTCAGCAGATAAAGACTTAGGAAGGTCTGGCAAACGGGAGTCATTAGTCTTTTAATTAATAAATCATGCTACCATACATTTCTGCTCTCCAGTCCTACACTGAGCTAGGTCAGTGTATCACTTGCATTGAACATACAAGAACCTTTGATTTTTTTTGTTCTTGATTTCAAGATATGCTTAACCGTGTTAAAGTTCTTAGTGGCAAGGAACAGAGCCCGACTCTGCTTTGAGCAGTAGAATTTTTATAAATGATGTTGGTGGCTCACATCTCTGGGAGGGCCGAGGAACAAGACTGCGTGGCAGAGTCAGGAATGACGCACAGAACTGTCCAGTGAGGCCTCGCTGGGTGCACACAGCAGCCTGGGCTTTGATACCACGTGTCCTGGATGCTGGGCGTGGCCTCTGGTCTGGACAGTGGAGCCTGTCGCTTAGTTTCCTCCCTTGCTCCTTGTATTCCATCCCATTCTCTGCGTGGCAGCCAAAGCAATCTTTGAAAACTGCCGGTCACGTCACCTCTCTCCTCCGGTCCTCTTATGAGGCGTGGACTGCAGACTGGGTGGCTTCTTCTGGCCCTCCTCTCCCTGCCCTTGCCTTCTGCGTTCCTTAGTCGCAAGCTCTTCCCACCTCGGTGCCTTTGCATGGCTGCTGTGCCCTCTGCCTGGGGCCCTCTGCCCCAGGGGAGCCAGTTCCTGCTTTGATTCAGGTTTTTAGTTAAATACCATGTTCTCAGAACAGACGCCTTTTCTGACCACGCGGTCCACAGAAACCGTTCCCTCCGAATGACTCCAGTCATGATAATAGCACGCTGGGTTATCGCCACCCTTGTCTGAAACGTTGTCCACTTTTTTGCTTGCACGTTGGGGTCTGTTTCTGGGCTCTCGACTGTTTTCTCTAAGCGCCCCTGCTGTTCCCTGCTCTCTCCTCAGCCCCAGGCCCTGCCTGGCCCAGGTCAGTGCTCAGTAAATGCTGGGCCTCTTCGTCTACAAATGTTTGCTGGACAAATAGGGAAGGGGTAGATTCAGCAGAGAGGAAGCAGGGGAGGGGAGTTTGTGTGTCCCGAGGCAGGGCTGGGGGGTCAAACACTCCCTTCTCTACCCTGTTGAAGTGAGCATGAGTTGGCTGATTCTAGGACCCCAGGATGCACAAGGCTGACTGCCCCCAGGTGAGGAGGAAGGGCCAGCCCTCCTGTGCCCTCTCCCTAGCCGTGGCCCTATCAGGAGGTTTTTTCTGCACAGTAAGCCCTCCTCACAGGCCGGTGGGTTCAGGGAAAAAACAAACAAGCAAGCTCTGTCTGGCTCCAGCTTCCGGTTCCGGGCTAACTGGTCTGGGCTGGGCCTGGGCATCCCTAGTGGTGAAAACAGCTCCTCTAGTGCTTCTCAGATGGGCTGAGCTGGAGAAGTGGGCAGAGGATAGGCCTTCAATTTCTGCAGCTCGCAATCCCCTCCACTCCTGCATTCAGCATCTCAGCTTTGCTGGGACCACAGGGGATACCCAGGGCCCTCAAGATGCCAGATGGGGCACTGGTTGACCTGCAGGATCCTGCTTGGCTGGGTTCCACTGGCTTCCAGGGGATATGGCTGGGATCTACATCTGCTCCAAAGTATAATATGGCAGCGAAGCAGGAGCCTTCGGGTTGGCTTTAGTCCCTAGCCAGCTACTTCTGGAGGGCCGTGCATTTCAAAGGTATGGAACTTACTCAGACATAAGTGGTTATGGTTCCCATTTTGCTAGTGTGATGTTTGCATGTGTGCGTGCGTTTTCTCTGATGGCCAGAATCCCACAATCCCCCAATCCCCCAGTTGAAGGGGTGCAGCAGGGTGGGATCCCTGGGCATAACTGGTTCCCTGCCAAGATATAATCCAATGGTAATATATCAAAGCCCGCTCCCCCTCCCACAACCCTACATGCAGGATCTCAGACTGCCAAATCCAGCCTTCTCAGGTGCTGGAAATCAAGTTGTTTTCCTGGCTTGCAAGCAGGTCTTGGATGCCTCGCTCCTGCATTCAGCAGCTTGGCTTTGCTGGGACCACAGTGAATGCCCCAACCCCTGGAGGATGCCAGGTAGGTCCTCTCAGTTCTGACTGCGTCTCTGGACCAAGCGGGGTCTCGTTGCCCCTCATCTCCATGTCCTTCTGATGCTCCCAGTCCTCTGCCTTCTGGATCCTTACCTGAAATTTTCCAGCAACATAGCCCGAGACTGCTGGTTCCATCTGTGTAGAAACTGTGTCCGAGCCATCACTGCGTCCCTTGCACTTAAATACTGTACCTGGCGCTGAAGAATTGAAGGAATGAGTGGTCTCCTACCCTTTGTTCTCTAGTTCTGACTCCAAGCACAGTTTCCTTTAACCTGGTTATTTGGGGGTAAGAGACAGGCTTCTGTTTTACCTGTAATGATGCTGTGTGGTACTAGACTTTGGTCCAATAAAGGGCACAGCAGGGTTCTGGGATAAACCGCAGTAATTCCAGGTTAGACATCTGCAACAACGATAAATTTTGGTTGAATTTATGAGCTGTGATCTCAGTCATTCTTCATCCTGGTTGTACTTTAAAATCACCTGAGGAGGGTTTTTAACTGTAGATGTTGGGTTCCTGTGCAGATTAATGGAAACATAATGCCCGGGGTTTGAGCCTTGGGGATCTTTGCAGGTGATTCTGCAGCCCACTGAGAGCTATATATATGCATAAGTGTGAGATAGACCAAATCTGGTGTCTCGGAAACACCAGGTTTTCATCTTATAGAAAAGCCTGGGAGTGGTCGGGTTGCTTCTAGCAGGCCGTTTGGAAACTGCCTAATGTCTTAGAACAGTGCTTCTTAAAATGGGGTCCCAGGGAATGGAACTTCAGTATAACCTGGAAACCTGTAGGAAATGCAAGTTTCTTGTCCCAGTCCAGACCCACTGAAGCAAAGACTCTGGGAATAAAGTTTAGTAATCTGCAGTTTAACAAGCCCTCCAGGTGATTCTACTGCAGACTCAAATTTGAGAACTGCTGCTTTAGGGTACATCCATGGAACCTGGAGGAAGTCTGCCCCGTGGGCATCTGCTCCCCTCCACCTATACTGTCTTGACTGTTCATTATCAGACCCAAATCCACCCATGCAACCGGTATTAACCAAACCTCTACAACAGCTGGGACTATTCTAGGCTCTGGAGATGCAAAGGTGGGCTAGTTAGACAAGGTCCTTGCTCATAAGTCCATTGGGGAGGACATATTATTTCAAAACAATAGCCTAATTACGTGATAAATGGTGAAACCTGCTGTGTGGGAAAAATTAGCTTATGATGGGGAAGCTGACTTCATTTGAGAGCACAGCCTGCTCCAAGGAAGTGACCTTGGAGCTGGGACCTTAAGATTAGTACGAGTTAGTAGGTGAGGGGCATTTCTGGAAGAAGAGAGAGATTCAGATGTGGGGAGGGCAGGCATGCAGGCTGTGCAGTGGGCGACGGCACGACTCTCAAGGTGCTGCGAGGCCAGTGTGGTGGGAGGAGGGGCACTGGACAGATGGGCAGCGGAGCAGGGAGCCACATGGTAGTGAATGTCGTGGTCACTGTGTGTGTACATACACATACACATATAGCATATATTTGCTGTTGTTCAGTTGCTAAGTTGTGTCCAACTCTTTGTGACCCCGTGGGTCATGACTGCAGCACACCAGGCTCCCCAGTCCTTCACTATCTCCTGGAGTTCATTCAAATTCATGTCCATTGAGTCAGTGATACCATCCAACCATCTCATCCTCTGTCATCCCCTTCTCCTTTTGCCGTCAATCTTTCCAGCATCAGGGTCTTTTCCAATGAGGCAGCTCTTCACATCAGATGGCCAAAATATTAGGTAATATATACACATTATAATATATATCATATATTTAATGTATTTCTATATATTATTCTATATACTATATAATATGTATGTATATATAATATACATATAGCCCCTATTTATAGTAGATCTATTGATATATATAGTAATGTGCATAATGACTATGGTATTTACATATATGTAATATGTGTGTATATATTGTATATACATATATCGAATATGTAGTATATAGTATATAATGTGGTGTATACAGTGGCTACAGTACTTTGGCCACTGGATCGTTGTGATTACCTTCTTCTCTGATCACAACCCCTCATGTCCTAGGCACGACTCTGCATCACTGACTCCCCAGCCTTGCTGCTTTTCATCCACCAAGTTCACCTCATTTTGCAGTAATGACAGCCCCCAGGAAAAGCCCAGATTGGATTAGTGCCGGGGACTGTTATCTCAGCACCCTGGGGATACACAGCTGGGACTCACAGCTGTGACAAGTCGGTTCAGCCTGACTCCCTTTCTTTAATTATCTAAACAAAGTAACTCCAAGGCCCAGGAAATCTAGCTGGAGTCAGTTCACGGACAACTCAAAAGGCACCGGAGAACAATGAAAAGTTTATGGTTCTCCAAACTCTAGTGAAAAGCCAGGATTTATTGATTTGTCCGAGTAGCCCTCTAGAGCTCAGGTTTCTTAACAGTAATTGCTGTTCAGGAGGTTTTAAATGCAAATGCGATAGTGTTCCAGTCTCCCTAGGGACTTTCCCTTTGTCATGAGACTAAGTTTGTGGATCTCTTCCTCATCTAATGTTTTTGAATCAAAATTCAGTTCAGCACTTTGTATTTTTTGAAGGAGAGTAAGGTGCAATGTGAAATTCCAGGAATTCCTTAGGGAAGTCACAGAGTGGCAAAGGTCGCATGTTCTCAGCAGCCCACGAAAGGCGCTCACAGACACGGCTGGATCTAATAAATATGATGTGAGCTTGTGGAGAGAGGGTGACACTTCTGATGTGTGTGTGCATGTGTAGGGTGGGTGAAAAATGAAGCATCATTTCCTTCTGGAGAGAATAGGCTTTCTTTCCCCCATTGATTTGAATTACTCTTTGGACCAAGAGGTTGTGGAGGTGGGTAGGGAAGAGTGCACAGAAAGGAAACACTTAGCCTGTGAATTTGAGAGGAATGGTAGTACAAGCAAGGAGAACACAAGTGAGACAGAGCTGCTGCTGCTGCTAAGTCACTTCAGTCGTGTCCGACTCTGTACCCCATAGACGGCAGCCCGCCATGCTCCACCATCCCTGGGATTCTCCAGGCAAGAACACTGGAGTGGGTTGCCATTTCCTTCTCCAATGCATGGAAGTGAAAAGTAAAGTGAAGTCGCTCAGTCGTGTCCGACTCTTAGCGACCCCATGGACTGCAGCCCACCAGGCTCCTCTGCCCATGGGATTTTCCAGGCAGGAGTACTGGAGTGGGGTGCCATCGCCTTCTCCAAGACAGACCTGCAGAAAGATACTAAAACAAAAGGAGCTGGGGATGAGATAAGGCAGGGATCACCTGTATTTGAGAGGGCTTCTTGGCATAGAGTCATGACGTGATAAAAGTCAAATGAATGGAAATGCAGGTTGAAACTCGTCATTTAAAATAATGCATTGGCTGAAATGGTGAACTGGTAAATATGAGTATCACCCCAATTTTTTCGGATATTGATCATTTTGTTTTGCCAGAGAGGCAGTTCAGCAGCACTTTATATCTGAGTAAGCATTTCTGCTCATTTTCTAGCATATCAAATGGTATTCATGGTTTTGTATTTTTACTGCTTTTGTATTTTAATTCCCAATTTACTTTCAGGCATTTGTGACTCCTTTAGTTGCTAATCAATGTGTTCATGAATTCTTAAAATTTTGCCTTTGGCTGTTAGCAAATTCACCATCTGGAAAAAAATGGTTAAAAATGAATCTTTGTAATCACCAGCTCAGGTTTTTTCCTGCCATTCTGAATGCATGTGAAAGCAGTTGAATCCATTTTCAAAGTTATTATTTTAAATTGTTAATTCTCTTTCAGTTATGGGGTGACAGCTGTCCCAGTGTGCCTGGGACTGAGGGGTTTCCAGGGGAACTTTGAGTGCTGAAACCGCAAGTGTCCAGGGCAAAAGGAGATGGTAGCCATCCCAGGTGGCCATGCCTGCTGGGCAGAGATTGCCAGCTCTACCCCAAACACATTTTTCTTTCATGGTGTCATGTTTTTGTCCAGCCAGGGACACATTTCCCAGCCTCCTTTGTGGCCAGGTGTGGCCACATGACTGGTTCTCATCAAAGGCTGTCATGCTAGCAAAAGTGATTCAGAAGCAGGTGCATCTCTGCTGGCTTCTCTATCACCTGGGTGTTGACACCTAAGCAGCCTTGGGAAGGCCATGCACTGCAAATGGAGGAGCCACTGTGGACCTGGGTTAGTGGCTGACTGTGAAGAGCCTAAGCCACTCCAGTTTGCAAAAAAAAAAAAAAAAAAAGACTCCATTTTAGAGTTCTGAGGAAAGTCTTTGGAAATTCCCTGACCTCACCCACTACCTGCGAGCCAATCAGACCCCAGATCAGGATCTCCTGACTTAACGTTCAGGACTTTCGAATTGAGCCCGGGAAATGGGAACCAATCAGAAACCAACACCTAACCCTTCCACAGAAGGTAACTAATTAGACGTCTCCCAACCTGGAAACTCCCGTTTTTTCAATTTTTCGAGGGAGAATACCCTATATAAGCAATGTAACCCAGAGTTCGAGGCTCCTCTCCTTAGCCGCTGCGTCGGTAATGGTGGGAGCCCCAGCTCGAGCTTGGTAATAAAAACTCTCTTGCTTTTGCATCGGATACGGCTCCCTGGTGGTCATTGGGAGATTTTGCAACTTGGGCATAACAACTGCATGTAGCCAAGGGGCCCCACCACTCACCGTGTCTCCACTGCTGTGGGGCAAACAGGATACAAGCTTCTATTGGGTGTCAGAAGTGAGGAGTCAGTGTTCCAGCAGGCAATGCTATTATAATTAATGTAGCTGTCCAACCTTTTAAGCTATTTTTTGACCATTTGATTGTATATTCTTTTTAAAATTTTTAAAAGACTAGGGAGTTTTACCATACAAGTTTGTGGTTTTTTTTTTTTTTTAACAGTTCATGATATTCTGTGGGGCTTGCCAGTGGTAAAGAATTCAGCTACCACTTCAGGAGACATGGGTTTGATCCCTGGGTCAGGGAGATCTCCTGGAGAAGGAAATGGCAACCCACTCCAGTATTCTTGCCAGGAAATTGCACAGAGCAACCTTACATCCATGGGGTCCCAAAGAGTCGGACATGACTGAGTGACTAAGCACGATGTTGTACAGTCACCATTTGATATGACTTTCGCTGACAGGTTTAAAGGCTGAAACTCCCCAGTGTGTTCTCAGACTCAGTTTGGGCTTTGGCCAAAACTGGAGGATTCTCAGAACAAGAGTGGCAGGTGTATCAGTGAGGAAAGGCCTACTGGCAGATTGCTCATTTCAGAGGGCCTGGGGTGAAGGAAGGATATGAGATTACTGCAGGTAATAGTCTTCGTTCCATTCAACCTACAACCTAATACATTCATTATCCCTTATCTGAGGCTCATGAAAACTGCATCTTGACTCCAAATATAGCTTCTCTAAGAAAGCTTAGAAGGGCTGGCAGCTCTGTAAATACTCAGGGTATCAGCAACCACTTTACTAACCAGAATTCCCCTTAGATTTTTTTTTTTAATCTGGGAATAATAGTGCTTACCTTTATGAATTAAATGAAACAATGTATTTTAAAATACCTAGCAAGATTCAAAATGGATAACCAACAAGGACCTACTGTGTAGAACAGGAAACTCTGTGCAGTGTTATGTGGCAGCCTGGATGGGGAGGGGAGCTTGGGGGAGAATGGATTCATGTGTGGGCTTCCAGGGTGGTGCTAGTGGTAAAGAATTTGTCTGCCAATGCAGGAGACGCAAGAGACATGGGTTTGATCCCTGGGTGGGGAAGATTCCCTGGAGGAGGGAATGGCACCCCACTCCAGTATTTTTGCCTGAAAATTCCATGAGATACATCTGTATGTATGGCTGAATCCCTTTGCTGTTCACCTGAAACTATCCAAACATTGTTTATTGGATTTACCGCAATACAAAATGTTAAAAAAAGATAAAATAAGTAAAACCACCTAGCAATTCCTGACACTTAGTAGATGCCTTGTAAACCTTTCCTTCCCTCCTTTTCCCCTTACAAAACAAAAAATGACATTTTCCTCTCCTTTTACTAACATTCAAATGTTCTAGGGTAGTGAATCCATCTGAGTCCTTGAGAAGCAGATGAAATTAGATGTGCAGGTGCTTCACTAGAAAACTAGAAGGGGAGAACAGGAGAGAAAACAGCCTTCAGACTGAGATGCTGGCCTGCCACCTGGGAGAAGAGAAAGGGTTGGGGAGGAAGAGCTTGAGAGTTTGGTACAGGTTTGAGATACTCTTGGCCAGACAACAGGGAGTCCAAGCAAAGATTGCCTGTTGGAGGATGGTGCTTTGGGAGGAGTGGCCTGTCCCTGATGTCCCCGCTGGGCCCAGGCACCATCCTGACAGCCCACTATATCCCCTGCAGCAGCTTCTCTTTGGGGGAAAGAATTGAATGGTGCAGTCTTGTAATTACTAGGTATAATGGGGAACCCCCCCAACAAATGCACAGAAAAAAACCCAACAACCAAAAAAATCTCAGTTGAGGGCTTCTCTTAGATTTCAGGTTAGAGTGTAACTAAACCTTCAACAGGGCTTCCCTGGTGGCTCAGCAGTAGAAAATCAGCCTGTCAATGCGGGAGACGTAGGTTCAGTCCCTGGGTCGGGAAGATCCCCTGGAGAAGGAAATGGCAAACCCACTCCAGTATTCTTGCCTGGAGAATCCCATGGACAGAGGAGCTTGGTGGGCTACAGTCCGTGGGGTCGCAAAGAGGCAGACACAACTGAGGGACTAAACAACAACAAACCTTCAGTAGCTGAGAACAACAAACTAGTGCAAAGTCCCACTGAGAAAGCTTAGATTTTGGTGGAATAGCTCATAGGCAGAAAGAGGCTCCCATGTAACAAAATTCAAAGCGGTCTGGCAGCCTGGGAATTCAGGGCTGCCCGTCACAAGCTGGGCTCCCATCAGGTCCTACAGATGAGCCTGCGGTGTGTCACGGAGGTTCCATCACAGAGAATCACGTCTTATGATTAACCCTCCACTTGTAAGGTATAAAATGAGACGTGCCCCTAGGCCTTCCGCAAGTCAGGGGAGGTAGCACTTGAGGGAAGCAGGTTTGGGGGAAACATCTTCTTGTTTTCTGTGCCCCGAGGAGACAAAGGTTCAGAGGAGAGTTAACAGGCGGTTTAGAGACCCAGGGACTTTGTTTCTCCCTTTTTCACTGGTTCACATTGCTTAGCTGATCTGGGTGTCAGTCTTTAGTATAAAATGGGAGTCGCCCTATGCTGCCGGTTCTAATCTTCTCGTGGGAAACTGGCAAATGCAGATTTTAAATTGATCCTGAATGCCACGTGTGACTCTGGGGGCTGAAGTTTACAGAATTTGTGGGGACCTGTTTTAGAAAAAAGATAGGACATATTTGAAACAAAATTAGGTGAATGAAGAATTAGAAGAATGAAGAAAGAAAGCCCAACAAATTACAAATTGGAAATACCCAACAAGTATCACACAAATCACAAAACCCAGAAAAATAGTCTAATATGTTAATGAACTCAAATACTTGTCCCACCTTTATGCTTCCCGTACTTTTTTTGTCCACCCCTTCTTAGGACAGTGATTTTTGTAATATTATACCAAGATCGTATTATCTTTGTATAGAGAGACTAGAAAGATAATTCAGACTTTCTGTAGCATGATTGATACAATGGTTTTCAGAGTTTCATAAGATCAAAATATTTTAAATTGATTTTAAGTGAGTTAATACATAAAACATGTGACTTCATTTCCTGAAGTATAAGATATTTGTGTTAAATTACCATAGGTTTGTGTTTTATGGACGCAACCATACTAATAACTTCTGTGCAGTTCCCAGGGAAATAAAAAAATAATGTGTGGCATGTTTGTAATTGTATTATTGAGCATATTCTTGACAAGAGGACTTCTGTTTTGACTAGGCACCTGTGAGAACAGACTTCTCTGCTCACATTTTTACATGTCTGGGGATGGGAAGGATTTTCTGAGACAAGCTTTGGGCCTAGGACATTTCCATCCTTTTTTTCTCTGACTACACAAGTATTTGTGATATCAGGTGCCCAAAAGGGCATGTTCTGCTGCCAGTATGACCCCTGGCCCTGTGGGCTGATGGGGACCTTTTTGGAAACTGCTCAGCCTATAATACCAACCAGGGCTTACAGTCAAGAGACTGTAAAACAACACATAAGTATATCCCACTAGACTCAAACGCAGTGTATCCTCAGCTTAACTCCCACTTAGTTGATATCTACTGAGCAATAAATGAAGAACTAAAGAGCCTCTCAATGAAAGTGAAAGAGGAGAGTGAAAAAGTTGGCTTAAAACTCAGCATTCAGAAAACTAAGATCATGGCATCTGGTCTCATCACTTCATGGCAAATAGATGGGGAAACAATGGAAACAGTGAAAGACTTTATTTTTGGGGGCTCCAAAATCACTGCAGATGGTGACTGCAGGCGTGAAATTAAAAGACGCTTACTCCTTGGCAGGAAAGTTATGACCAACCTAGGCGGCATATTAAAAAGCAGAGACATTACTTTGTCAACAAAGGTCCGTCTACTGAAGGCTATGGTTTTTCCAGTAGTCATGAATGGATGTGAGACTATATTTCTTTATTGGACTGTAAAGAAAGCTGAGTGCCGAAGAATTGATGCTTTTGAACTGTGGTATTGGAGAAGACTCTTTTTTTTTTTTTTTTGAGAAGACTCTTGAGAGTCCCTTGGACTGAAAGGAGATCCAACCAGTCCAGCCTAAAGGAAATCAGTCCTGAGTATTCATTGGAAGGACTGATGCTGAAGCTGAAACTCTAATACTTTGGCCACCTGATGTGAAGAACTGACTCATTTGAAAAGACCCTGATGCTGGGAAAGATTGAAGGGGATGACAGAGGATGAGATGGTTGGATGGCATCACTGACTCAGTGGAGATGAGTTTGAATACATTCCGGGAGTTGGTGATGGACAGGGAGGCCTGGTGTGCTGCGGTCCATGGGGTCACAAAGAGTCGGACACGACTGAGCGACTGAACTGAGCAGTAAAAGTACGACATGAGACCTATGGGTCGAGGAGGCATTCCAGTTTCAGAGGGCTCAAAAATAATAAAATCCCGAGTTATACATTCTCCTTTAAATTTTGTTTACTTATTTATTTCTTTGTGACTGCGCTGGGCCTTGATGGCCGCGAGCCGGGACCACTCCCGGCTGTGCACGGGCTTCTGACTGTGGCGGCTTCCTTGGTTGTGGAGGCTCTAGGGCGGCAGGCTCAGGAGCTGCACAGGCTTAGTTGTCCTGCGGCATATGTGGGATCTCCTGACCAGGGAGCAAACCTGTGTCCCCTGCATTGGCAGGCAGCTTCTTATGACCTCCAGGGAAGTCCCCAAGTTATACCTTCTCTTTTAAGGCACAATCTTTCATTTATATTTTATTTTTTAGAAAAGGTATTATAATTAGAAGGTTGCAAAATTAGAGAGGCACAAGACAGCATACACTGAAAATATTCTCTCAGTCTGTATGTCCTTAACTCATAAGACTGCTCTTCTGAGGCAGCCAGTAGTACTGGTCTCTTGTTTCATTTCTCTTCCTGCCAACAGTTATATGTATATGTGCAAGTATACATGTGTGTATATGGATATAAAATCATTCATATTTGCATTTAGAAATTTTTACTATATATGTATATCCTTTTCTCTTAAAAAAAAAAGCTTACAATAGGCAACATTCTGCTCCTTGATTTTCTCATTTAATAATACATCTCAGAAATTGTTCCATACCAGTAAAGACCTTCCTTTTTTACAGCTGCATAATATTCCATTGTCAGAGCTCATTTAGCTAGTGCTCTATTAATGGACATTTGGCTCATTTGTGATTTTTTTCCTATTACTGTAAACAGTGCTTCAGTGCATACATTATTTCTCATGTGTGCAAGTGTGTCTATAGGATAAATTATTTGATTGGAATGGCTATTTGATAGCATCAAATACAAGTGAGTTTTATTAGATACTACCAAACTGGCATCCTATAGAGGTTGTGCTAGCACCCTCTCACCTGCTGTGCGTGACGACAATGCCTCTCTCCTCACACTCTTACTGATAGCTTGTCCTAAAGCTTTTTGATCTTTTCCCATATAATAGATTAAAAAAAAAAAAAACGGGATCTAAGTGTGGTTTTAAATATGGATTTCTTTTCTTATGAATGCGTCTCTTTTCTTATGAATGCAGCTTTCCGGCCTTGTTTGTGTTACTACATCTTTTTCTCTGACCCTCTCTGCCACCTCCTTCTCCATTTAAAGACCCTTAAATGAACTGGGTCCACTCCAATTCTAAGGCCAGTTGATGGGCAACATTAATTACCCATGCAACTGGCACCTTTTCACATGTCTCATTGCATTCTTTTGCTCTGTTGATTTTTCTTATTGATATGTAGGAGTTCTTTGTATATGAGGAAAATCAGCTCTTTGTTTGAGACAGAAATTACACGTTTTCTAACCCTCCCCACAGTTTGACATTGCTTATGATGATTCTTATCTTGAAAAATCTTAGGTTTTATGTAACAAAATTTGTCTGCTTTTCCTTTTTGGTGCTATAGTTGGGCCTTCTTTGCTCTGCACCTGTAAAATAATCCTCTTGTGATTTCTTCTGCTTTATAATTTTATTTTTTACATTTAAATATTTTAAGCACTTGGAATCTTTTTTTGGTGTAAGGTAAAACGTATAGGTGGTTACCTGGTTAATTTATTGTTATCTTTCCCACACTGATTTGAAATTCTTATATAAAATAATCCAAATAGCTATTTTATAATAATATTATCTTATATATAAATATATAAAATATAATTATATAAAGTAATTTATATAAAAATAATTTTTATAAAGCATATATAAAACATAATTATATAAAATAATTTCAAACAAATATAGAAATGGAAACCCACTCCAGTATTCTTGCCTGAGAAACTCCATGGACAGAGGGGGCTGATGGACTACAGTCCATGGGATTGCAAAAGAGTTGGACATGACTTAGCAACTACACAACAAGTTCCTCTTGGTATCTAGGTTCATATCCGCTCTGTCTTTGATCTGTCTGGTTGTTTATGTACTAGATGCACACTGTTTAGTAAGTTTATGTTTATTTTTCTTTTTTGATTGCACAGCATGGCATGCGGAATCTTAATTCCTTGACCAGAGATAGAACCTATGCCCCTTGTAGTGGAAGTACAGAGACGTAACCACTGGACCACCAGGGAGTTCCCTATTCTTATTTTTTAATTTAATTTTTATTTCATATTATGATTTACAATGTTGTGTTAGTTCCAGATGTATAGCTGCATGATTCAGTTATACACATATCCATTCTTTTTCAGATTCTTTTTCCATATAGGCTTACTATGCAATATTGAGTAGACTTCTCTGTGCTATACACAAGTCCTTGCTGGTTATCTATTTGGTATGTAGGAGTGTGTATATGTTAATCTCAACCTCCTAATTTATCTCTCCCCACCACCTTTCCCCTTTAGTAACCATAAGTTTGTTTTCAAAGTCTCTGAGTGTTTGTTTTGTAAATAGTTTAATTTCTATCATTTTTTTTTTAGATTCCAAATCTAACTGATATCATATTTGTCTTTCTCTACTCTAGGTCTATCCATGCAAATGGCATGATTTCATTCTTTGTTATGACTGAGTACCATTCCTTTGCACAAATGTACCGCATTGTCTTTATCCATTCATCTGTCAGTGGACACTTTGGCGCCTTCCAGGTCTTGGCTATTGTAAGGAGTGCTGCAGTGAACACTGGGGTGCATGTATCTTTTCAAATTATGGCTTTCTCTGGTTATATGCCCAGAAGTGGGATTGCTGGATCATATGTTACTTTTATTTTTAGTGTTTTAAGGAAGATACACTATTCTTCATAGTGGCTGTACCAATTTACATTCCCACCAACACTGTGGAGAAATTCCCTTTTCTCCACACCCTCTCCAGCATTGCTGTTTGTAGACTTTTTGATGATGGCCATTCTGACCTGTGTGAGGTGATACCACATTGTGGTTTTGATTTGCATTTCTCTAACAATTAGTGATGTTGAGCATCTTTTCATGTGCTTGTTGGCCATTTGTATGTCTTCTTTGAAGAAAGGTCTATTTAGGTATTCTGCCAACTTTTTTAATTGGATTGTTTATTTTTTTTGATACAGAGCTGTATGATGATAATGAAAGTCGCTCAGTCTTGTCCGACTCTTTGCGACCCCATGGACTATATAGTCCATAGAATTCTCCAGGCCAGAATACTGGAGCGGGTAGCCTTTCTCTTCTCCAGGGGATCTTCCCAACCCAGGGGTCGAATCCAGGTCTCCCCCATTGCAGGTGGATTCTTTACCAGCTGAGCCACAAGGGAAGCCCAGAGCTGTATGAGCTGTTTGTATATTTTGGAGATTAATCCTTTGTTGGTCACGCCATTTGTAAAAATTTTCCCCTATTTTGTGTGCTGCCTTTTCATTTTGCTTATGGTTTCCTTTGCTGTGCAAAAGCTTTTAAATTTAATTAAGTCCCATCTGTTTATTTTTGGTTTTATTTTCATTACTTGGTTTGTATTTAAATATCTGATAGGAATGGTTCCTTCTCATTATTTTCCTGGTTTCTCTTTTCCTTTGTTTTTCTATATAAACTTAGAACCAACTGGCCCATTAAAAAAATCCTATTTTTATTTAAATGAAAGCACATTAAGTTTATGCATTAACACAGGGCTTCCCAGTGGTGAAGAACCTGCCTGCCAATGTAGGAGACACGAGAGATGAGATTCAATCCCTGGACTGGAAAGATTCTCTGAAGGAGGAAATGGCAACCCAATCTAGTATTCTTGCCTAGAAAATTCCATTGACAGAGGAGCCTGGCAGGCTACAGTTCACAGGGTGACAAAGTCAGACATGACTGAACACATGTATGTACACATGTACAGACACATATGAGAAGAACCGATGACATCTTTATGTTATAGAGACTTCCTATCCAAGAATAGTATTTCTATTTGCCCAAGTCTTTTCTGTCCCTAAGCAGTGATTTAAAGTTTGCTTTATATGTATCTTATAGTTTGCCCCTTAAGTTTATTCTTAGGGATTTAAAAATTTTTGGCATGGGAAATAGGATGTTTTCTTCCATTTTTTTTCTCTTTAATTATTGGTGGTTTGTATACATGAGGGCTATTAATTTCTATATTTTAATATTGTAGCCAGCTACCATACTGAATTCTTTTTTCCAGTTTTATTGAGATACAGCAGACATAGAACATTATATACTTTAAGATGGACAACATAATGATTAGATATATACATATATTGTGAAATGATCACCATAGTTTAGTTAACATCTATTACCTCACATAGTTAGTGAAAGGTTTTGCACCTAATTTCCAACATGTGTGTGTTGAGCAGGGCAGGTATTTCCACACCGCCACCAAGCAAGCAGTTCTCTGACATCAGCTGGGTATCCTCCAGTTTAACATAATTCTGACACTACCTGGAGATAGAATGAGATTCTACAGGTTGAGGGCCCAGTCTCTCAGGACTGCCCCCCTCTTCAGATGCCACTTCCAACACTAGGTTGTCACCTGTGCTTCTGATCGACCAGCTACAGATTGGAGGTTGCCATTGCCCCCACTGCCCCAGGTTCAATTAATTTGCTAGAGCAGCTTATAGAACGCAGGAAACCTGTTTACTCACTAGATTACTGATTTACTACAAAGGCTGTTAAGGAATGATCAACAGCCAAATGAAGAAATATGTGAGTGAAGTCCTGAACAAAGGAGGTTCTGTCTTGATGAAGTTTTGGTGCTGGTACTGGAAGCTCTTGGAACCCCCTTCTTCTTTTTTTTTTCCTGGAGGAATTATGACATAGGTATGATTGATAGACTTCCCTCATGTCTCAGATGGTAAAGAATCCACCTGCAATACAGGGGACCTGGGTTCGATCCCTGGGTTGGGAAGATCCCCTGGAGGAGGGCATGGCAACCCACTCCAGTATTCTTGCCTATAGAATCCCCATGGACAGAGGAGCCTGGTGGGCTACAGTCCATGGGGTAGGAAAGAGTTGGACATGACTGGGTGACTAAGCACAACATGATTGATAAAATCACTGCTCATGTTTGGTGATTCAATCTTTAGTCTTTCTTGCATTCCTGAAAATCAAGGAGGGGGGACTGAAAGTTCTATCTTTGTATTCAAAGGTGGGTTTCCCTGGCAATAAGCCCCATCCTTAGGTGCTTTCCAAAAGTCACCTCATTACCATAAACCCCATTGTGGAAAGGGGATTGTTATGAATAGCATGATACCCATTTCACCCTTGTGGCTCTGCAGTGATTTCAGGAACTGAGGAAAAGAGACCAAACACTGTAGTAAAAGATGCCCCATTGCTCTTATTTCAGGAAATTTTAAGGGTTTTAGGAGCTGTGAGCCAAGGGAAAAGACCAAATGTATATGAGAAATATACTTTGGTCATTTGAATGACCAAATACATATTTCTTATGATTCACAATATCACAGTTACATTTTTTTCCCCTGTGATGAGGTTTTAAGATCTATTTTCTTGGCAACTTTCAAATATATGTTTTTGTTTATTTCAGTCACCATGCTAAATATTACTACTACAGAATTTATTAACCTTATAACCGGGAGTTTATACCTCTCAACCCCCTTTACCCATTTCCCCTACCCCCCATTCCTCACTCTGGCAACCACCAATCTGTTCTGTTTCTGCATTTGCTTTGGGTTTTGTTTTTTTTTTTTAAGATTCCACAAAGAAGTGACATCAGACAGTATTTGTCTTTCTCTGACTTATTTCACTGAACATAATGCCCTCAAGTTCTACCCATGTTATTGCACATGGCAAGATTTATTCATTTTATAGCTGAACAACATTAATATTCCATTGTATATATTCCATATATATTTCCAAACATATCCACATATATTTGTATATACCAGATTTTCTATACCCATTCATCTCCTCATGGACAATTAGACTGTTTCATGTCTTGGCTATTATATATAATGATGCAGTGAACCATCCAGTCCATCCTAAAGGAGATCAGTCCTGGGTGTTCACTGGAAGGACTGATGCTGAAGCTGAAACTCCAGTACTTTGGCCACCTCATGCAAAGAGCTGACTCATTTGAAAAGACTGATGCTGGGAGGGATTGGGGGCAGGAGGAGAAGGGGACGATAGAGGATGAGATGGCTGAATGGCATCACTGACTTGATGGATGTGAGTCTGAGTGAACTCCGGGAGATGGTGATGGACAGGGAGGCCTGGCGTGCTGCGGTTCATGGGGTCGCAAAGAGTTGGACACGACTGACCGACTGAGCTGAACTGATGCAGTGAACATGGGGGTGCAGACATCTTTTTGAGAGAGCAATTTTGCTTCCTTTGGGTAAATACCCAGAGATGGAATTGCTGGATCATATGGTAGCTCTGTTTTTACCTTTTTGAGGAGTCAGCATATTGTTTTCCTCTGTGGCTATATAATGTACATTCTTTCTTACAGTGTATCAAGGTTCCCTTTGATCTCTATTGTAACCAGCACTTGTTCTTGTCTTTTTGATAACAGCCATTCTAACAGGTGTGAGGTGATTTGCATTTTGATTGTTTTGATTTGCATTTTCCAGGTGATTAGTGGTGTTAAGCACCTTTTCGTGCATTTGTTGGCCATTTGTATATCTTCTTTGAAAAAATATCTCTTAAGTTTCTCTGCCCATTTTAAAATCAGACTTTTTTTTGCTATTGACTTCTTTATTTTGGATATTAACCTTTTATCAGATATATAATTTGTAAATATTTTCTCCCATTCAGTAGACTGCTTTTTCATCTTGTTGATTTCCTTAGCTATGCAGAAGCTTTTTAGTTTGGTGTAGTCCCATTTGCTTATTTTTGCTCTTGTTGCTTGTAGTTATGGTGTTTAATTTAAAAGAAATCATGACTGTCAAGGCGCATACCCCAGAGCTTTATGATTTCAGGTCTGATATTCATGTCTCTAAATCCATTTTGAGTTGACTTTTGTGTATGGTGTAAGATAGGAGGTCCAGTTTCATTCTTTTGCATGTGGGTGTCCAGTTCTCCCTGCACCATTTACTGAAGAGATTATCCTTTCTTCATCATATATTCTTATCTCCTTTGTTGTAAATTAACTGATCACATACGTGTGGGGTTTTCTTTGGACTGTTTCTTTGATCCTTAATTTTTATGCCAGTACCATGGTGGTTTGATCACTATAGCTGTATAATATAGTTTCAAGTCAGGAAGTGAGAGCTGTTGGCTTTGTCATCTTTTCTAAAGATAAATTTTTAGAATGGTTTTTTCTATTTCTGTGAAAAACACTATTAGAATTTTGACAGAGATTGTATTGAATATATAGATTGCTTTGTTTAATATGGACACTTTAACAAATTAATTCTTCCAGTCCATGAGTTCAGAGTATCTTTCCATTTATTTGTGTATTCCTCAATTTCCTTTAGCAGTGACTTGCAGTTTTTCAGTGTGCAAACTCTTCATCTCCTTGGTGAAATTTATTTTTAAGTATTTTATTCTTTTTGATGCAATTGTAAATAGAACTGTTTTCTCAATTCTTCTGATATTAGTGTATAGGAATGCAACTGTATATTGATTTTTTTTTGGTATCCTGAAACATGTGATCTATCCCAGAGAGTGTTCCATGTGTGCTTAAGAAGAATGTGTATTCTGCTACTTTGGATGAAATGCTCGTAAATGTGTTAAATGCATCCGGTCTGACACATATAGTTTAACTCCAGTGTTTGCTTAATGTCTGCCTGGGTGATCTATCTGTTTTTGAAAGTGGGATATTGAATTCCCCTCCTACTATGTGTAACTGTTTCTTCCCTTAGTTCTGTTAGTGTTTGCTGTATGTATTTAGGCGCTTCTATTGGAGAAGGAAATGGCAACCCATTCCAGTGTTCTTGCCTGGAGAATCCCAGGGACGAGGGAGCCTGGTGGGCTGCCGTCTCTGGGGTCGCACAGAGTCGGACACAACTGAAGCGACTTAGCAGCAGCAGCAGCAGCATGTTGGGTGCATAAATATAAATGTTGTAGCCTCTTGTTGAATTGACCTGTTTATCATTACAGAATCACCTTTTATTGTCTCTTTTTACAGTCTTTCTTAAATGTCTATTTTGTCTGAAATATGTATAACATCCCCAGCTTCCTTTTAGTTCCCATTTGCTTGGAATCTTCTTTTCCGTTCCTTCACTTTCAGTCTGTGTGTCCTTAAAGCTGAGATGAATCACTTGGTCGATGGCAGGTAGTTGGATCTTGCTTTTTTTTTTTAATCCATTGGCCACTATATCTTTTGACGGGAGTATTTTGTTCATTTACATTTAATAATTGGTAGGAATGGACTTACTATTGCTATTAAAATTTTTTTTTTCTGGGAATTTGTGACTTCTTTGTTCTTTCCTTCTTTATCTCTTCCTTTATGATTTGATGGTGGCTCAGATGGTAAAGAAGCTGCCTGCAATGCATCAGACCCAGGTTCAATCCCTGGTCAGGAACATCCCCTGGAGAAGGGAATGGAAACCTACTCCAGTATTCTTGCCTGGAAAATGCGATGGACAGAGGCGCCTGGCGGGCTACAGTCCATGGGGTCGCAAAAAGTCAGACATGACTGAGCAACTAACACTTACTTGTGATTTGCTGGTTTTCTGTGGTGGTGCGCTTAGATTCCTTTCTTTTTCTCTTTTGTGTAACTATTGTAGGTTCTTGCTTTCTGGTTACTATGAGGCTTTTATAAAATGTCTTATTATGACTATTTTAAGTTGTAACAAATTAAGTTCAAATGTGTACTAAGCTCTATATTTTTACTCTTGCCCCAACACTTACATTTATGTTCTTGGCATAACAGTCTGCATCTTCCCACTTTGGGTATCCTTTAACAAATTACTAAAGTTATAGTTAGTTTTGCTTCTTTTGTCTTTTAACCTTCATACTAGATTTAAAAGTGATTTACCTACCATCATTACAACATTAGAGTATTCCGAATTTATATATTTTTCTTTACCGGTAAAATTATACTCATACATGTTTTCCTATTACTAATCAGTTTCCTTTGTTTCAGCATGAAGAAGGCCCTTTAATATTTCTTGTAAGGCTGGTCTAGTGGTGATGAATTCCTTCAGCTTTTGCTTTTTTTTTAGAAAATTGATTTCTCTTTCAACTGCTCAAGGACAGATTTATTGGATAGAGTATTCTTGGTTCAGTTTTTTCTTTCATAACTTTGAGTATATTGCTATTCTCTCCTGGCCTATAAAGTTTCTGCCGAAGAATTCTCACAGTCTTACTGGGGTTCCCTTTAACATAACAAGTTGTTTTCTCTTGGTACTTTTAAGATTCTCTCTTTGTCTGTAACTCTTGATACTTTAATTACACTGTGCCTTTGAGTGTGTAGATTCATCTTATTTAAAAGTCTCTGTAGGTTTTCCTGAATCTGGATGTCTGTTTCTTTGTCCATGTTCTGAATGTTTTGAGCCATTATTCCTCTGAATAAGCTTTCTGCCCCCCTTTCTCTTCTCCTTCTGGAACCCCTATAATACAAATATTGATCCATTTGAAGGTGCCCCATAAGTCTCAAGCAACTGTACTCTTTTCCATTCTTTTTTCTGTTTGTTCCTCTGATTAAATGGATTTCATTGCCCTGTCTTAAAGTTTTCTTGGTTGGTTCTTTTACCTGATCTACTCTGATGTTGAGCCCCTCTATTGTTGAATTTTTTAGTTCAGCTATTATTGATATATCCTTTAGTTCTGTGATCTCTGTTCAGTACTTTTATATTTTCCGTCTCTCTGTTGAAATTCTCACTTCATTCATTGATTGTTCTCTTGACCTTGGTGAATATCTTTATGACCATTATTTGGAACTCTTTATCAGATAAATCACATACCCTCATTTCATTAAGGTCTTTTTCTGAGATTTTATCTGGTTTTTTCGTTTGTTACATGTGTGTGTCTGTGCTCAGTCGTGTCCAGCTCTTTGCGACCCCATGGACTGTAGCCCACCAGGCTCCTCTCTCCGTGGAATTTTCCACACAAGGCTACTGGAGTAGGTTGCCATTTCCTCCTCCAGGGGGTCTTCCCGACGCAGGGGTCAAACCCATGCCTCTTGTGTCTCTTGCACTGGCATGCAGATTTTTTTTTCACCACTGTGCCATCTGTACGCAGTCCTGTTTCTTTGATTTTGACTCTCAGTGTTGGTTTCTGTGCCTTTGATGAGCAGCCACCTTTCCCAGTCTTGATGAAGTTTTGTGGGGAAGTTGAACCTTATTGTTTAGCCTGGCCCTAACTCTTGGTTGTTTCTCAAATCTCTGTGTTTGTTCAAGCCATCTCTTTGTTCTTAGTGGCCCCAGTAGTTGAGAGTGTGCCAAGACCTGCCAGTATCCCAGAGGGAAGGATCTTAGTCAGCACCTTGATAAAGGCTCCTTGGATGCTGGGCCCTCAGGCAGCAGCTTCTGAAGTCTGCAGGTGAGCCCCTCTCATGGAAGGCGTGAAGCTGAGCTTTTCTCTCTGCTTCCTCTCTGCTGTGTATTGAGGTTAACAGTAAGTGTTATTGCTTGTTATAATTCTGTGGGACCTGGAACTCAAGCCCTTCTGATCACAAGACTGAGATTATAAAGATTTGTGTCCTCAGGGCAGGATCTCCGAAAGCCAGGGCTCCAGACATGTACAGGTCCCTTTCAAGGAGGCACCAAAGACCTGGAGCAGGGCAGAGGGAAGGTGCAGAGATATCACCTGCTGTCCTCTCTGATCTTCAGGAAGAACTGCAGTCTCTTCCTAGACATGTGCTAAATTAGAGACCTGACTCTTAGACAGCAGCTTTTAAAGTCTGCAGATAGACCTCTTTCAGGGAACGACTGAAAGACGGGCATATCTGTCTGCTGCGTCTGGACTGATCCCTGGGGGGAGAGCCATGGTGATTCCAATGAGCCTTTTAAGAACTGCATCTTAGTCTGCATGTCTCACAGTTGTCATGGATACATTCTTCATGGGCTTTCAGAGTGAGGTGTTTTGGGGGCCCGTCACTCAGGTGAGAATCACGTAGAAGTTGGGGCACTGGATGTTGGATTCAAACCCTTCACTCCCCAGGGAAAATCTGAGAGTGTGAGTTTCTTCCCAAGTGTATGTTTCTCTGTCAGGGTGGGGCTTATGGTGACAGAGAATCTCAGCCTTTCTTACTCTTTGATGTGGGTTTTTGTTTTGTTTTGTTTTCTCATTTGCCCAGTGTGTGGGAGTCACTCAGCTAGTATCTGGATTTCTTTCAGAGAGAATTAGTCAATGTGTAGGTGTAGATTTGGTGTGTTTGTCAGAAGAGAGTTCAGGAGTTTCCTGTGTTGCCATCTTTCACCAAAACCCTTGGATTCGTTTTGTTTGTTTATAATAGTTATCTCTCTCTCTCTCTCTCTCTTTTTTTTTTCTTGTGAACAGTCTTATAATCTGCAAATAATAATAATTTTGTCTTTCCCATTCCAATTTTTATACCTCCAATTTTTTTTCCCTACTGGTTGATTGCCCTGGCTAGTACCCCCAGAACAATGTTAAATAAATAATTGAGGTGATAATGGATGACCTTGTCATCTTGTTTCCGACCTTTATGAGAATGCTTCTAGCATGTTCTCTTTAAGTCAGCTTTTAGATTGAGAGAGAGCGAACTATTTTATTATCTTAAAAAAGTAGGTAGCTATTCTTTAAGAGTTTATGTCAGTAATAAGCATTGATGAAATACATAGCCTGGCTGGGTATTTGATTGTACAAGCATTTCACTGAGACACCTGGTTTGAAATGAATCTTTACTGGCTGGTTGTGGCATGCCAAAGCTTCCAAGCATGTACAATGGATGATGCTTGTACTTGGTGTCTCTAGAGAGCCAAGAAAATGCCCTGAAGTGTGACTCACTGTGCCCCGCCTGCCTCCCCCACCCAGTCTGTGAGAAGGATGCCCAGGTGAAAGGATTCTTGTCATTGGAGAGCAAAGGGGGATGAAATAGCTGGAAGATGATATCCCAGTTTCCTGTTGCTGCTGTAACAGATAACCACCAGTTTAGTGGCTCAAAACAATGCAAATCTATTATCTTACAGTTCTGTCATTCAGAAGCCTGAAATGGCTCTCACTGGGCTGGAATTAAGATGTTGGCAGGCTACATTCTTTTCTGAAGACTCTCAGGGAGAATCTGTTTTCTTTCCAGCTTCTAGATACTGTCCCTGTTTTTTATTTTTTCACTTACAGCCACTTCCTCCATCTTCAAAGCCAGCAAGGTAGCGTCTCTCTAATGCAGCTTTCATTGTCAAATCTCTTTCTCTGACTCTCTTCTGCCTTCTTCTTCCACTAGTAAGAACTTTTATGATTACACTGGGCTCCCCCCAATGTGAAGATCAGTTGATTTGGAGCCCGAGTTCCCCTGTGATTGTGACCTGATGTCTTCACAGAGTCCAGAGATGAGGACATCTTGGGAACCATTTTTCTGCTTGCCAAAAGTGTTAGTCCCTCAGCTGTGTCTGATTCTTTGAGACCCTATGGACTCTACCCTGCCAGGTTCCTCTGCCCATGGGATTTTCCAGGCAAGAATTCTGGAGTGGGTTGTCATTGCCTGCCTACCGCAACTGGCATAAATTTAGGAGGGTCCATGGCATCTTAGTAAAGGGGAGCAAATCTAGGGAACAGGCAAAGAGGAGAGGAAGGGGCCAACAATGGAGGGGGTGACCCAGCCCTGCTGCGTTAGGGACACCAGGAAGCCATGGGGGGATCCAAGCTGATGTCTATAGACCTTCCACTGACTTTTAAAAGATGAATCAACTTCATTTCTTTACAGCATCTTTCACAGCAAAATTGAGCAGAAATTGCAGAGAATTTGCACATGCCCCATTCCTCCGCATGCAGCGTACCCTGACTTTGAGGGATCCCCACATGCGCCTTCTGCTGGGGGAGGAGTAATAGTTCGTTCTATCAGTGTTTGGGGTGGGGTGCACAGGGCTCTGACCCTGAGATGCCAATCCGGTTGGTCTGTATGTGGCCACCTGTTTTCTGGTGGCCCAGGACACTTGTCAGGGCCCTTAAAGAGAAGGATGGATCCTTCCTTCGTAATTGAAGGAAAGGAAAAGTCCCAACATTGATGCTGGTGAAGCTCATTCCTATGACACTATTACCCACATTTAAGTTCCTACTTACCAGTAGTCTGCAGAAGAGAAAGGGCGAATGCAACAACATGTCAGATAACTGCATGGTTATTCATGAGCCAAGATGACATTCTGGGCTGAACTGAACGCTTGTGGCTTAGCACTGCTGGTACAAGCTCCAAGTATAACTCGAAGGCCAAGTCAGGCCTGGAAAGGGTTTAGGAGTCCCTGGGTAGAGTGTAAGGGTTTGGATTGGAGGAAAATCAAACATGTAGATGTTGAGGGCTTGGCTAGGTCTTGATGATCACAAATGGAAGGCCGTGGAGGCCAGACTCTCCGGCAGTTTGGCTGCGTGTAGGCAGGCAACGTGAGGGGCCAGCTGGCTTCAGTGAGCCTCCCACAGCAGCTGCCTTTGTGGAGTCCTTGAGAATGGAGTGTGCAGCAGTGAAGCGTGACAGAGTTCAGGGTCAAGTGCTGTCGGGGCAGCTCCAATGAATGCTTTGTAGTCTTGGTTGCACCTGAATTTGATTGCCTTTAATATTTCCTGAGATGAATGGACTGCTGGCTGGGGTGGATTCTTGTTTGTTTGTTTGTTTTTTTTTGCTTTTGCTACTTGAAGATTTTTATTGTAATTGTTTTTGTGGAAAAGACTGTTTATGGCAATGCTTCGAACCTGCACTCCTTTTTTCATCTCGATATCTCTGTCACTTCTGGTGACAGAGTGCCTTAAGTGCTTTATTACCTGTCTTCTGGACTGACTGCTCTTTTATTTCACAGCTTTGGTGGTAGGGGAGGAGGGCCTCTGGGCTCTATGTGAAAATGAATGGTAATAGTCAGGATGTTGCTAAACTTGATTATCATGGATGGTTCAATTTGCCTTTGATCTCCAGGAGTCTGCAAGACGCTTGATGTTTTATTAATTGTCCATTTAAATTTGGGGGTAAATGTAATACCTCATTAAACAGAGGAGCAAGGAGAGCCTTATTATCCTTTCCTTCAGCCTGTTAGAGCACAAAAAGGAGCAAATCATAGCTGCTCAGGCTGGTTTTAAGAGTCTTATTTATCCAAATGGCAAGAGACTGTTGCTTCCATTAGGCTTTTAGGGTCCTTGCTGGGTGGGCGTTGCTTCGTTGGTGTGTCTGCCACTTTCTCGGCTGATGCCTCTAATGGGCAGGTCTGGGTTCAGCGGTGCTGTGTAGGTCCTGCTGCCTGCCTCGATTGAAAAAACATCAAATACTACCAGCTTGTTACATGTGTGCTGTGCTTCAGCATTTACAGAACATCATTATATATAATATCTCAGAGACCCTTCAAGTGGAGGAAACTCCTCTGTGCTCCTGGGGAGTATTAATACATATTAATATGTATGTAGGCTGTATGCATACATCGCTATAGTATTTGCATGGTGATTTATAATTTACAAAACACTTAGAAGTATATCCTCTCAGGGAGGGGAAACTTCTGAACGCCTCTGCTTCCTGGGGTATAAATAAATATTAAAGTGGGCTTAATAGCACCAGGATTGCTTCCTCTGTTAAGTTAGATCCTTTACTTAAAACTTGGACACCAGCAGACTTGCAGCTTCGCTGAGGACCACTGATTCATGCCAGGAAAGACGGCATTTTTCTGCTATTACAAGACAACTCCTTAGCTCTTGCAGAGCTTTCCCTTGACGCTGTCTTGCAGCTGGGAGAACAGAAAGTAGAGCAATAGCTCTTGAGCAAGCTGTCATTCCTGTGCCTGGGTTTCCTGCTTAATTTTTTTTTTTTTTCCATTTTTAAGCTACAGGCAGATGACTGTCCGCTTCAGATGTCAGAGAGTCTGGTGGAGGAACATGCCTGTCTTTTAGGCGCTCTTATTCCTACAGATGGAGGAGCCTGGTAGGGTACAGTCCATGGGGTCGCAAAGAGTCGGACACGACTGAGCAACTTCGCTTCACTTCACTTCATACCTACGGGCACCAGTTTTAAATTGTCATGTTTTGGGAACATCTTTTCCAGGCGTTTCTTGTTTGTGTTTCTAGCTTTGATAGAAATCAGGAATATCCTTGTATGTGAATCTGCTCACATTCTTTGCCCCCTTCTGTAGCTTTCTAGGGGTGCTGATTGGGGTGTTTTTTTTTTTTTCTCTTTCTAACATCTGCTCTACATTCAGAGGCCAGTTCAACTGCATGTTACTGAATCTGTGATAATATTTATTTAATGAAATGAGAATTATTTCAAGTATATTTCTCTCAGAGTCTTACATCATCTGTTCTACTCTTAAAATAATTGACTTATTCTGAGGAAGTCTGATGCTCAATTTCAAACACTTTATATTTGTGGATGATTTTGAAGCAAAATGTCCTGATACCCATTTTTCTTTCTTCCTTTTAGTAACAGAGCTCTGTTTTAGTCAGACACATGGCCTCCAGCTCTAAACTACAATTCCCAGCCTCCTTTGCAGCTGTGTATGGCCACGTGACCGAGTTTGCCCAATAGGACGTGAGTGGGAGTGATATATGCAACTTCATGGTTTCTACTATATGATTCTTGTTTTGGCTTCTCCCTTTTCTGCACCTGGGAAAAGGCAGAAAACGCAGCAACCTTGCAAACCACATATGGGCTATGGGGTTGTCCTGTGTCCTCTCTTCACGTCTCCACTCAACTGCAGACTGAAGTGTTTGGCAGAGCGACTTTCTGTTCTTTAATAAAAATGTTAAAAATTGAGCACTTAAATTAGAGAATACATTGCAGTGAAAGCTCTCTATGTGAAGGTAGGAGCAGTAGGGCCTGGAGATTGTGACTGGCCCCCTGCTTTCGTTCTCTCCTTTCTCTAGGTCGTTCTCCAAATGACTGTCAAAGACAGTCCTAAAAATCCTAAAATCTTCTGCTGGCTCCCAAGGTACCTAAAACCCCAACCCTTAGCATAGAGTAGAGATGACAGAATTTGGGCTGAAGAACATTCCTGAGCAAAAATAATGTAAACATCAAAGCTTTGGTCTTTTAATAGAGAATCTGGAGGAAAGTGTTACCAGAAGTGGTTTAGAAGCTCAGTAACATCAGGTCTCTGCTTGAATTTGCTTCAGTTCTTATAGATTTTACCTCACAGTTGTATGGTGGCTGCAGCAGCTCCAGGCTTCACGTCTTCTTATGTATTCAAATGCAGAAAGGGAAAAGGCCCTGTCTTTATCAGGGAGGAAGCTATTTTCCAGAACCCCCTGGCAAACTTTTCCTCATCTGTCTTTGGCCAGACTGATTCATATGCCTATGCCTTAGCTGCAGGTTGGCTGGGAAAATGAGAATCTCTTGTGGAAGGGAAACTCTGCGTATGATACACAGGGGAGCAGGCATGGCTGTAGGGCAGGCAGTTGAGCATGTACCCCAAGAGCCTCATGTACTTCCCTGAAGCAAAAGCTATGACTGTAAGTTGAAATATAAAAAATGTATTTCCTGTAACCATAAGGCCCATTGCAAACATTTCTTTTGAATTGTTATTGTTATGATTTATTGGTCAGAATACAACTGACCAAAACAACATGAGGTGCACATTTTGGTGAATAATGAAACAAATCAGATTTTACTGGAAATATATTTCTTAATGCTACTAAAGCATGTGTAAAGTGGAAGAATATTATTGCTGAATGCTGTAGGGTCTTGCTTCAACTGCATTCTAATTTCATGTGTGTGGATTGAGGTGTTGAGTAACCTTACTCACAAAAATAAGCTGGGATGGAAACGGAAGGCATTTTATAAACTGCAAAATTAATCGTGTCTTTGGACTCTGAGTTATATACTGAAACGCACGTGGTGGTCTATCGTTGTTCAGTCACTCAGTTCAGTCCCTCAGTCGTGTCCAACTCTCTGACCCCATGGACTGCAGCACACCAGGCTTTCCTGTCTATCACCAACTCCTGGAGTTTACTCAAATTCATGTCCATTGAGTTGGTGCTGCCATCCAACCATCTCATCCTCTGTCGTCCCCTTCTCCTCCTGCCTTCAATCTTTCCCAGTATCAGGGTCTTTTCAAATGAGTCAGTTCTTCACATCAGGTGGCCAAAGTATTGGAGCCTCAGCTTCAGTCCTTTCAATGAATAGTCAAGATTGATTTTCTTTAGGATTGGCTGGTTTGGTCTCCTTGCAGTCCAAGAGATTCTGAAGAGTCTTCTCCAGTGCCACAGTTAAAAAGCTTTAATACTTCAGTGTTCTGCCTTCTTTTATCGTCCAACTCTCACATCGGTACATGACTACTGGTAAAACCATAGCTTTGACTATACAGACCTTTGTCGGCAAAGTGATGTCTCTGCTTATTATTACGCTATGTTTGTTGAAGCTTTTCTTCCAAGGAGCAAGCATCTTTTAATTTCATAGATAGTGATCTATAATAAAAACTAAATATAAGGTTTGGGATGAGTGAGAGGCATTTCTTTCTCTTGTAAAGGAGGAGGAGGAGACATGGGAAAGGGGACCCTCATAATAGCTATGTCAAAGGGTGTATTCAGCAGATCAGATGTAGGGAGAGGGGAGAGGAAAGCTGAGAGCTGAAAATTGATTCCCTTAAACCCTTTTCATGCACAGTTTCCTCTTGGAGACCTGCAGTGATACCTGTACCCCAGTTTAAAGACCCTGGTTGTGAGGATCAAGTGAGATAATGTACATGAAAGCCTTTTGTGTGATGTGAAGAATGTTATAGGTGATGTTAATAATATGTTTTGTTTTTCCAAAATTGTGACGACAGCCCACAGGAGCTCTAAGGATTTCATGTTATGAGTCCTGAAAGCTGTCCGCTAACAGGCAAGGCAGGTCCTGCTAGGCTTGCTGAGAACGTTCCCCGGGATGAAGGAAGAAGACTGAAGGGAGAGAGTGAGAAGGGACCCTTTTTCTGGGGAGTGTTGACTGGGGCTGGAGAAGACGGGGATGGTTGGAGTGGGTGTGTAGGAGAGGGTGTCCTCCTGTCCCCTGGATGGATGTCTGCCCTTCCACAGTGTGTGCTGAGCAGGTCTGGTCTGTGTGAATAAAGGGAGGAACCCTGGAAGGATACTTTTGAGGTCCCCATTTTAAGACAAACAGAAGGTGTAATCCATCCAGGTGCTCAGGCCCAGGAGGCCAGACAGTTCTGGGGTCTGTAAGGACAGGCCTGATGGTATGAGGTCACTAGCTAGGGGCAGTGAGGCCACAGGGTCACCCTCAGTGGTTGGGGAAGCTGCCTGGGGACGTGTTCTGTGCCAGGAGGGCTTGGGGACCACACGTTAGGTTGGTGATAGTGACCAATAAAAGGGGGGAGCACCTTCTGTGTAGTTGTGTGTGCTAAGTGGCTTTAATTGTGTCCGACTCTTTGTGACCCTGTGGACTGCAGCCCACCAAGCTCCTCTGTCCATGGAGATTCTCCAGGCAAGAATACTGGAGTGGGTGGCTGTGCCCCGTTCCAGGGCATCTTGCCAGCCCAGGGATAGAACTACAATGCCTCCCGCACTGTGTAGTTGCTGAAGTTGGAGAGGTCTCTTGGCTTTCTTGTTTTTCTTGCTCTGATGCCAGAAGAGCAGGCCCAGGAGAGGGGATGGGAAAGTGGGCCAGGCTCACCCCTCCGTCCACTCCACGCAGTGCTGCTGGGGGGCTAATCATCTGGAGAGCCACTCCACATTCACTGACACTACCTTAGTCTCTTGCAGTCCACCTGGTGGGAGTATTGACAGCACGAGGGCCAGCAGACTCTACAAATCCCTGTGTCCCCCTCCTTTCCGAGTTGAGAAGGGTCAGGGTGCCTCACCTTTCTCAGCATGCCCCTGACTGCTGGTCCCCGGAACCGGGAGCTGAGCACGTGGTGCTGGGGAAGGATGTGAGTCAAGTGTGAGACTGAGATTTCAAACTGGACAAGTCTTACAGGCCACTATGTGAATAAGTGATTGAAGAGCTGTTAAATGGGATTAAAGCATCTTTTTTATTTTTGAGATTTTATTGATGTGTTTTTGGCTGTGCTGGTCTTGGTTGCCCTGCGGGCTTTTCTCTAGCTGCGGCGAGCAGGGGCTACTCCTCGTTGTGGTGCGCAGGCTTCTCGTCGAGGTGGCTGCTCTTGTTGAGCAGCTCGGGCTTTAGGCATGTGGGTGTCAGTAGCTGTGGCGCTCGGACTTAGCTGCCTTGCAGTATGTGGGATCTTCCCAGCCCAGGGATCATACCCACGTTCCCTGCATTGGCAGGTGGATTCTTAACCACTGGACCCACCAGGGAAGTCCCAAAATGTCCTTTAAGGGGGCCTGTGACCCAGCAGAAGAGTTAAATTTGGCAGAGCATGACGGTATGGGAGAAAAATAATCTGTCTCATGTCTGTATTTTATAAATGAAATCTCCCCAGTCAAACTGCCCACCTTCACACAGCTGAAGATATTGGAAAGGGGCCCATATTAATCCAGAGTTGCTGAACACAATGAAAGTGTTGGGGTTTTTAAGAGTTGTTCCCCGACATGAGCCAGCTGGTCTCAAGCCTTTTCATCCCCTTGGGTTTCGCCCCTGGGACCCCTGGGCCACAGAGCAGCGCTGATAGGGTTGGAGGTCTGGTTTTGCCTCCTGCGGGGGTGGACCCCTGCCTCAGCCAGGCTGGTTCTGGCTCCAGAAGCAGATTTTACAGAAATGTCAGTTACCCGCCCTCCAGAACTCTAGGCCGTTTCTAAGGATGAGCAGCTGTGCAGAGAGTGGGTTCTTTTGCAAAACAGAATCCTCTAACGAGACTAATTGTTTTGTAATAGGACTTTCACAGGCAAAGAAAAAACCCTCTCGCATAAAAGCAAAAGGATTCTCTGCTCTAAATGCACAGCCTCTGCCCAGCAGGTACTGAATTGCAGATGGTGTTGTTCCGCTCCCAACTGTGTGTTTAATGAAGAAGGAAAAGGGGCCCACTCCCCTCGCCTCTTCCCACCCCCAACACTGATGATGCCCTTTCCTCTGTTCACTGAGATCCACTCTGAGTGGAGGGAAATCTATTTTAAACAAAGGTAAGAGATTTGAGGTTTCAGTTCAGTTCAGACGCTCAGTCGCGTCTGACTCTTTGCAACCCCATGGACCGCAGCATGCCAGGCTTCCCTGTCCTTCAACCCGGGGTTTACTCAAACTCATGTCCATTGAGTCAGTGACACCATCCAATCATCTCATCCTCTGTCATCCCCTTCTCCTCCTGCCTTCAATCTTTCCCAGCATCAGGGTCTTCTCAAGTGAGTCAGTTCTTCACATTAGGGGACCAAATTATTGGAGTTTCAGCTTCAGCAACAGTCCTTCAGGTATGACCTAAATCAAATCCCTTATGATTAAATAGTGGAAGTGAGAAATAGATTCAAGGGATTAGATTTGAAATTTAGGTGGAATTTAAATCAAGGGGAAAAAAGGAACCTGTACAGTTATTTCCAGGCTGATAATACTTTGTGGACCAAGCCTGTTGTCCATCAACTTCCCATTCCAGGTGGTTTCAGGAACATGGAGAAGCCTTCTGTACCAGTTCAGACTGTGTTTGGCTGAACAGTAGTTTCAGTAAAATAGGATCTTTTTTTAAATTTTATTTTTCTCTCATGTAACGAAAGAGTCATGTGGATTATCCAGGGCTGGTGTAGCTACTAGATGGAGCTACTGTGGACCCTGGTCCCCTCCAGCTTCCAGATCCTTCCTTCACCTGGAGCACCTCTGCTCCGGCAGGCAGGATGGCCGCCCTTCCTCCCGGCATCACCCCTCAGTTGCAGGCAGGAGGGAGGGCACTAGGCAAAAGTACAGAGGTGATGGGCCATGAGATGGGTTTTCCACTCCTTGCTTTTTACCCAGATGAGTTGAAAACTTTTATCCACACAAAAACCTGCACACAGAATTTTATGGGAGCTTTATTCATAATCGCCAATCAGGTGCAACCAAGATGTCCCTCCATAAGTGAATGGATAAATAAACCGAAATATATCCAGTCAACAGAATACTGCTTGGCTCTAAAAGGAAATGAACTACCATGCCATGAAAATGGCATGGAGGAAACTTATTACTAAGTGAACAAAGCCAATCTGAAAAGGCTACATGCTGTATGATTCCAAGTATCAGACATCCTGGAAAAGACAAAGCTGTGAAGACAGTAGAAATGTCAGTGGTTGCAGGAGATAGAGGTAAGGGAGGGAAGGATAGATGGAACACGGGGGACGTCTATGGCTGTGAAACTACTATGTATGAATCTCTAATGGTGGATCCATGTCCTTGTATATTTGTCAAAACCCATAGGATGTACAATAGCAAGAATGAACTCTAAGCTGTAGACTTCGGGTGATAAGGGTGCGTCAGTATGCGTTCATCAGCTGTAACAAATGCACCCCTGTAGGGTGGAGTGTTCAAAGTGGGAGGATGTCCATGTGTAGGGGCAGGAGGCTTCTGACAACTCTGTACTTTCTGCTCAACTTTGCTGTGAACCTCAAGTTTCTCTTTCTCTCAAAAAATATTTTAAAAAGTGATGGGCCAACTGAATCTATCCGTTTTCATCAACAAAATAATAGCTTCCATAGAAGTTCCACACAGTAAATTCTGCTTATACCTCATTGGCCAAAAGTGGGTCACATGACTTAGTCCCCAGGCTGCGCAGGAGTGACTATTTTTTATTTATTTTTTTGGAGGTACTTTTCCCTCAGTTTTGTTGAGATATAATTGATATATGTATAAGTTCAAGGTCTACAGCATAATGACTTGGCACATATATATTGTGAGATGATTAGCATGGTAGGTTTAGTTAACATCCATCTCTCAAATAGTTACCCAAAAAAAATCAATTTTTTTCCCCTTGTGGTAAGAACTTTAAGAATTACTCTTGGTAACTTTTAAATGTACTGTTTTACATTGTTAACTATGTGCATCATGGTGTACCTTATATACTCTGTAGAGATTTGTCTTATAACTGGGAGTTTGTACCTTTGGACCAGCCTCATCCAATTTCCCCATCCTTCACTTCACACTTCTGGTAACCACAAATCTGATCTCTTCCTTAGTGGTTAAATTTTTTTAATGTTTCACATATGAGTGAGATCATGCAGTATTTGTCTTTCTCTGTTTGACTTCCTTCACTTAGCACAATGTGCTCAAATTCCATTCATATTGTTATAAATGGCTGAATAGTTTTCCGTTGTATATATACAGACACCACATTTTCATTCTTTTTGTTTGGCCACAGTACATAGCATGCAGGATCTTAGTTCCCTAACCAGGGATCAAACCCATGCCCCCTGCGGTGGAACGGAGCCCTAACCACTGGATTGCTGGAATTTTCCATATCACTTTTTTTTTTTTAATCCATACATCTGTTGATGGACATTTAGGTTATTTCCATGTCTTAGCTGTTGTAACTATGCTGCTGTGAACTTGGGGGTTCAGGTGGGTATCTCTGTGATATAGTGATTTCATTTCCTTTGGGTATATGGGGCTTCCATGGTGGCTCAGATGGTAAAGAATCTGCCTGCAATGCAAGAGACCTGGGTTGGGAAGATCCCCTGGGGAAAGGAATGCCTACCCGCTCCAGTATTCTTGCCCGGGAAATCCCACGGACAGAGGAGCCTGGCGGGCTACAGTCTGTGGGGCTGCAAAGAGTCCGGTGTGGCTGAGCAACTAACACTTCACTTTGCATATATACCTAGAAGTGGAATTGTGGAATCATGTAGTAGTTCTATTTTTAATTTTTTGAGGAACCTCTCTACTGTTTTATATAGTGGCTGTACCAAGTTATACTCATACCAATAGTGCATAGGGTTCCCTTTTCTCTATATCCTCACCAGCATTTATTAGTGCTTGTCTTTTTGCTAATGGCCATTCTGACAGTCATGCTGTGATATCTCATTGTTTTGTTGTGTGTTGCCCTAATGATTAGTGATATTGAATATCTTTTGGTATACCTGTTAGCCATTTGTATATCCTTTTTGGCAAAATGCCGATTCAGCTCCTTGGGGCATTTTTAATTGAATTATTTATTTAAATTGAGTTGTATGAATTCTTTATCTATTTTGTATATTAATTGCTTATCAGATATATTGGGTCTTCCCTGGTGGCTCAGACAGTAAAGCATCCACCTGCAAGGCAGGAAACCCGGGTTGATAATGATTTGCAAATATTTTTTCCCATTCTGTTGGTTGTCACTGGACATTGGCTCTGTCACTGCCTCTAATTGGGTTAATGCTACAGTGACCCTGAAGATAGTAATTTGATGGGACAGGGGTGGAAGAATAAAAAAATTAATATCAATCGTGATTTTAGTAAGGCTTTCTGCAGCAATATTACCTTTTCCCCACGCAATATAAAAATGGGCTCTGCCTAATTCATCTCTCTTTGTTCTTTTATCATACTCTTTTTCTTATGTTTAAATCTTTCACCCTGGCCTCCCACTCCATTTGGTCTAAATATCCTCTTCGGTTATTTCTGGTTCAACTGTTTAGAACATGCTGATTTATGGTGCTCTGCTGGCGATCTGTGGGGGAGTGAGCTGCCAAACGCAGGGGAAGATGTTTGCAGTTCAGCAGAATGGTCTTAACTATGGTGCCATCTCTGTGCTGTCTAGAGTTGATATGACGCAGGAAGGAATCTCAGACAGTGTAATTAAGTGAACAGACAAAAATCCAGACAGGCGGGGTGCTTGCTTAAGAACCCATATTTGCTGTATAAAAATCAAACACATTCCCAGATTGATTGTACTTAGCTGGAAAGAAAAGCTGGACAAACTCTGATGACTTGAGGGACCCCTGTGACAAGCACTGACTATGCAAATGGCCCTCATCTGAGTGTGAAATCCACACGTGGGGCCCAGGAACCCATTTGCCTGCATTCTCAAGACGCTTCATCTTTGTTGCTTCATTTGTTCTGATGACCCCTGGGCTCAACTACATCCTCCCAGGCTCTACCCCACTCCCTCTTTTCCAGAGGTAACATTTTTTCCTGAAGAGAGCAAATTAACTTTGGACATCTCATGACATTCTTTGATCTCATTGAAAATGTCACAAATCTGACTTTTTGTCAGCTGTCTGATGTTCATGCCTTATTATTACTGTCTGTGCCTGGTTGTCCTTATTTTTATTAGAATTTTAAAACTCCTTGATGTCCTCCATGGGGAACTGTGGACAAGTAAATCCTTCTTCTTAAACCAAAGAGGGTGCCAAGTGCTTTAATGGTGCTGAAGCCACAGGATTGAGTCAGGGTCTCCCAGGAGCACTGGCTTCCCCACCAAGGCTTTCCCCCAACTCTCTGGGGACCCCAGCAGTCAGGAGCTCCTGGGGGGGCACTTATGATTTTTTCCATCTTTCTTGCTCCTCTTTTTGCCTCTAGATATTTTCGTTTCTTTTCTTTTGCTCCAAACATCAAAGTGGTGGGAAGAATCCGGCTCTTGATTGGAGGTGGAGGGAAGGCAGAGGCTCATCCCCTTGCCCAGCTCCCTCTGGTTGCAGAGGGAAGAAGTTGCTCCCCCTGTCAAATTACAGGTGTAACAAGGACCCTTCAAGTGGGCCTCATGGCCCTTGGCATGCAGACTGGCCGTGGATGGGCCTGTGGTTTTGTATGTTTGACTTTCAGAGAACCAGGTCTTTCCCATGTCATCTATGGATACTCCCAACTGCCTTCAAAGACAGAGTCAGACTCTCAGCCAGGCAACCTCCTGCTTCCATCTGATGTAAGCAGGACCCTCCTATTTTTTAAAAAATAATATTTGTTTATTTGACTGCACCAGGTCTTAGTGGCAGTATGTGGGATCTTGGATCTTTAGTTGTGGCAAGTGAACTGTCAATATTGGCAGCATGTGGAATCTAGCTCCCTGACCAGGAATTGAATCTAGGCTCCTTGCATCAGGAGTGTGGAGTCTTAGCCACTGGACCACCAGGGAAGTCCTGGGACCTTCCTATTTAAAAGGAGACAGTCTTCACTATTGCTGGTCTTAATAAAGACCATAATTAAGTCATAGGGATAGAATTTTAATAGAATCTGCTAATAACTTCTGGAACCTGGATTTAATCTCAAACAGCTATGTGCTACGCCTACCAGATTTTGACTGTCAGATTTACTAAGGTGTTGTGTCTGAGAACAACAGTCTTGTGAATTGTGCTGACTATTACATATGCAAATAAGTAAATATAATACATCAGCATTAACAAAACTATGAATGGTAAAATAATAATGAAATGGATTGTACTGGATGTTGCTGGTTTAATTATTCCTGTTTTGGGGGAGCTCAACTTAAATGTTTCTGCTTAGAAGGACATTCTCACATTTTATTCTTAAGACTTTACTCATCTTCAGAGCCCAGCACATTTGTCACTTGCTTTCACAGGGCTGATTCCTCACTTCTCTGTAAGAAAAGAGTGCTCACAACACTAGTCACACACCTCACTCTTCCTTTTAGATATTTGTGTGCTGTTTTACCATGCCTGCTGCATCAGAAACTCCTTAGGGAAATGTTACTGCAGATACAACGTTACATGTTCTGACACAACTTATCAGTACTCAGTATATTTATTTAAAGAAAGAACAGATGCATGATGAGTGTCTACTCTTTGCTAGTTGTGTGATCATGGCCATGTCTCATCATCTCTTTGTTTCCTCCTGTGTATAATGGTGATAACGACAACCTCATACATTTAAGATGAAATGAGATCACGTATATAAAATACTTAACGTAAGGCCTGGCACACTGAATTCTCAATAAATGTCAGATCTTTATTTCACCATTATTAACATGTGATGTCGTTTTCAGTAGGTCCTTTGAAGCAGGGTGGTTTCTTTGCTGACCAAGGGCATAGTGGTAAATGAAGGGGTAATAGGAGCGATGGTATTTCATAAAAGCAAAGTAACAGCAATAAAGAAGAGTGGTTTCAACTGGGAAAATGATGCTCAGCTCCATATGCAATAATGGGCAGGTTTCCAGAAGGACTCGATGTACTCTCAAGCGTGCATTCAGCACATAAAACTACAATCCTCATCATAAATTTGATCTACAGCCAAGGAATTATGTCCATTATCAAGTGAATGCATATTGTGCTGGTCTCCCTCCAATGCAGGTGGTACTTTGGGTAGCCTGCTCTTTTAAAAGGACTCCCCAAGGAAGGTTAAATTCATGCCTTATTTCTCTCTGCATTTATTTTCCTAGAGTTACAGAGGCCAAAGGTCAACAGCTTTGGTAGGTCTGGCCAGTATCTATTGATGGTGATGTTGAGGCAGTTGTTTTCACCAGAGATTCTTTTTTCTTCCTTTTTGTTTTGTAAAGCAATATTGATTTTTGTCTGTGCTGTGTCTTCATGGCTATGTGGGCCTTCTCTGGTTGCGGTGAGCTGGGGCTACTCTCTAGGTGCAGCGTGGGGGCTTCTCCTCGAGCGGCTTCTCTTGTGAAGCCTGGGCTCTAGAGCGTGTGGGTTCGGTAGTTGCGATGCAGGGCAGAGCAGCGGCTCTAGAGCCAGGGCTCAGTAGTTGTGGCGTGTGGGTTTAGTTGCTCTGCGGCATGTGGAATCTTCCTGGACCAGGGATCAAAACCTGCCTCCCCTGCATTGACAGGCAGATTCTTAACCCCTGGACCACCAGGAAAGTCCTAGAGATTCTTTTCTTCAAGGCGAGAGCTGGATCTAGCGTTTCTTCCCTTTGTGTTCTCCAGCGTCTCCAGTTTCACCAGAGCTATTCTATGTCCCTTTTCTCTGGCATCGCTCATCTTCCTAGACCTGCAGAAGCATTGACCTCCTCCACGGTGCTTTTTCTGACTCCCCAGGAAGAGTGCACTGTTTCTCTCCAGACCTCCCTGCCTCTGGGTAATGCAGTTCAGTTCAGTCGCTCAGTCGTGTCTGACTCTTTGCGACCCCATGAATCGCAGCACGCCACACCTCCCTGTCCATCACCAACTCCCGGAGTTCACTCAGACTCACGTCCATCGAGTCAGCGATGCCATCCAGCCATCTCCTCCTCTGTCGTCCCCTTCTCCTCCTGCCCCCAGTCCACCCCTCAGGATGGTTCTTATTTGTATCACTATCATGACCGTAATCGTAGGGCAAGTGTATGTGTAAAGGCTTGTTTCTGTTGGTTGGTTATGAGCCACTGAAGGTTTGGATCTATTCTTGATCATTTTTATGTCTTGAGATTGTAACAGGAAGGTTTAGGGGCAGCAGGGTGGGCAGCTACGAGGCCTTCAGTGAGCCTGCCTGGGACACAGTGCCTGTCACCCTCGGGACCAGAGTGCAGGTCCACTGGTCACAGTGGTCCCCATCATGGAGCAGCCCCGAGAGGTGTGGTGGGATCGAAACACAGTGAGCGAGGGTGGGGAAGATGAGGCTGGGTAGAGATGGAGGGCTGGATCACGTAGGGCTTTCGACCGGTGCACCAGCAATTGGATTTTCAGTCCAAAGGCAGAGGGAAGCCGCTTTGAGCTTTAAGAGGGATGGTCCAGTGCACAGGCTCCATCTCCTGCACCTCTTCCTTTTTTCCCTGCTGGATTGTGAATGCACTGCTGGGTCCTGCAGAGTTGCCTTATTGCAAGGAGCGTGCTCACTGCATGCTTTCTTGAATGGCCTCAAAGCCGCGGGTGCATTGAGAAGAAACACCAGAGCTTTCAGCACAGATTGGTGGCAGCAGCATCCTCGAAACGGGTGAGCTGCCCTTCCCCCACTCCTATCATCCTCTGACCTCTGACCTGTGGGTTATGTCACCACATTGACTTGCCACCTGACATTGGAGAGTCTGCTGGTTTTCCATTTGATTTTAAAAATGAGTAAATAATTGCAGGCAACACACAGACAAGGCAAAAATGCAAAGGAAGCGACAGAATTTGGGCATTGCAGCTCCAGGGAGCGGCCACAACTCTGAGGGATTTTCAGAGCCCATCCGTGTCTGAGGGCACAAGTGGCTGTTTTATGTTGTATGTGTGGCTTTGGAGGTTCAGGAGGCCAACCCCGAGGGACATTTTGGAAAGTGGTGATGGAAATGATTTTCATTCCAAGGGAAAGAAGCTGGTCAGGTACCTAAACTCCCAGCCCTTACCGTCAAAGGCTCTAATTCTATCCTGACAAACAGTAAAAAGAGCAAGTAAGTCCACTCACGTCACTTCAGCGTTCTTTTCCAAACATGTGGATTAAAGCCAGTTGGGTTTGGAATCCATTCAGTTTGTGATTTTGCCAGGAGTTTCGTGGGTGTAAAGTTTAAAAATAGCTACGTACACATAGGATGTCTGTGGGGAAATGTGGGTAAATTTTAGGTTGGAAAAAGGTTCTGTGAGCAAGTGCCCTCAATGTTTAGCCCTAAATGTTTGCAAAGACAAATATTTTGGAGATCAGAGTAACAATCGTGTTTTACCCTTAGTCCAAACCACAATGCCCCTGGATCCAAATGTGGGAGTGAATAGAGTGACTCAGAAATATGTAATGGTGGTGGGGGAGCGAAATTAAAGGCCCAGAATAAAGAATTAAAATTAAAAAAGAGGTGCAGGGGGGAAACAGGGAGAAAAACCTCCATCTAGGTAGGCTAGAGAAGTTAGGGTTTTTCAGTCTGGAAGCATGAAGGCAGATGGAATTAAAACTGAAAAGTGCAGTAAGTGGCTGAGGTTTCGGTAAATACGGTAGAGGCTGAGGTTCCAGTAAATACAGCCTTGCTCAGCCATGGCCTCGTGAATTTTCCTCATTGTGCACAATTTCCCCTTCTCAGCCTTCCAGGACATTTGGATTGAATTAATTATGAAGTAAGCAGCCTGATCAGGGTCAGGGGCCTTGACTCGAGAATGTGAAGATGGGGATTTATCATGAGAGGAGCTCTGGCCAGGTCAGCCACACACAGATACATCACTCATACATTCACTCCTTCCAATCTTATTTATTGTGGTACTGCTTGGACTAAGGACTAGTTTATACTTTGCCTGGGTGGATAAAACTTGTATCTAAACAACGACAGGGCTGAGTATCCTGTGATCTGTCCCGAGTCAGGAACAACCTAGGACCCCCACATGACAGCAGTGGGGAGGGCGCCCTGGCTTCCGGAGGTGGTGTTTGCACTGGGCTTTGGTGGATGGTGGGATTCTGAAGGGCGGGGAGTTGCTGAGGAATAAATGGATGTTGGCATGTGGGTGGGAACTAGGTGTGTTTAGTGGAGAGTTAAGAGCCTCTTCGTCTGGAGTGAAGAATGGTAAGGGCGAAGATGGAAGAGGTGATGGGACTGTGCAGAAGCCCTTGAGAGTGTGTTTTAGGAGAGGGCATTTTTGCATGGTTGGCAAGAGGGAACCACGGGAGCAGGAGGATGTGCAGAGCCTGATAAAAATGAGCAGTTGTGTGTGGATGGACAGGAGTGGGCAGATGTCGGGGCCGTGGAGGCCAGTGGGGAGTGCATGGCTATAGTCTGGGTGAGGCTTGCACAAAGACACCGGAGAGTGGGCATGACTCTCAGGCAACCAAATCAGAGGTGCAAAAATATTTCATTTTCTTTTTTCTTTTTGAATATTTACTTATTTGGCTGCATCACGTCTTAGTTGTGGCACATGGGATATTTTAGGTGCAGAATGCGGGATTGTTTTTAGTGGCAGCATGTGAACTAGTTGTAGCATGTGGGATCTAGATCCCTGGCCAGGGATCGAACTCGGGCTCCGTGCACTGGGGGTGTGGAGTCTTAGCCACTGGACCACCAGGGAAGCCCCTTCGTTTTCTTTTAAATCGAACTTAATTTTGACTCAAAACCATCATCCTATGTATCACGGGGAAATCCTACTGAGTGACAGCTGAGGGCTGGAATAGGGACCCATCAGCGTCTGGGAGGACGACATGGCAGGTGAAGGGGAAGGGGCCTCAATCTCTCGTGGTCCTGCTGCCGTCCTCGCTCTTCCGTCCCACAGTGGTCCATGAAGCCAGCTTCTGTACCATGAAGACAAACACCCCCAGGTGAGGTATTTGGATGCGCTCACTTTACAGATGGGGCTTCCCAGGTGGCACAATGGTAAAGACTCTGCCTGGCAATGCAGGAGATGCAGGAGACCCAGGTTTGATCCCTGGGTTGGGAAGATCCCCTGCAGGAGGCCATGGCAACCCCCTCCAGTATCTTGCTTGGAGAATCCCATGGACAGAGGAGCCTGGTGTGCCACAGTCCATGGGGTCACAAAGAGCTGCACATGACTGAGTGATTGCACACACATGCTTTGCAGATGAGGAACCTGAGTCACAGAAGGTTACAGAGCTTGTTCAGAGTTTCACAGCTAGTAAGGCAGGGGCCGGGATTAGACGACCGGTCTCCCCCATCACTAGTCTACAGTACTTATGTAGTTAGGGCTGGAGGGGAAGGAAAAAGCAGAAACACATAAAACCTGACAGAATGAGTAAGCTGGAAGGGGACGGATTAGATGTGCAGGTTGAGAATAATCAAAGGTGGCTGTGTTTTCATAGTTTTAGTATCTTTATTTTTTAATTATAAAATTAATAAACACCATAGAAAACATACCATGTACAAAAAGGAAAATGAAATAAGAAATCACCCGTGATTTTCCCACTCAGAAACAAAAGCTGTTGTGCTTTGGCACACTTTATTTTTGTTATATTCACTCAGTTCAGTTCAGTTCAGTCGCTCAGTCGTGTCCGACTCTTCGTGACCCCATGAATCGCAGCACGCCAGGCCTCCCTGTCCCTCACCAACTCCCGGAGTTCACTCAGACTCACGTCCATTGAGTCAGTGATGCCGTCCAGCCATCTCATCCTCGGTCGTCCCCTTCTCCTCCTGCCCCCAATCCCTCCCAGCATCAGAGTCTTTTCCAATGAGTCAACTCTTCGCACGAGGTGGCCAAAGTACTGGAGTTTCAGCTTTAGCATCATTCCTTCCAAAGAAATCCCAGGGTTGATCTCCTTCAGAATGGACTGGTTGGATCTCCTTGCAGTCCAAGGGACTCTTAAGAGTTTTCTCCAACAGCACAGTTCAAAAGCATCAAATCTTCGGCGCTCAGCCTTCTTCACAGTCCAACTCTCACATCCATACATGACCACTGGAAAAACCATAGCCTTGACTAGGCAGACCTTAGTCGGCAAAGTAATGTCTCTGATTTTCAATATGCTATCTAGGTAGGTCATAACTTTTCTTCCAAGGAGTAAGCATCTTTTAATTTCATGGCTGCAGTCACCATCTGATTTTGGAGCCCCCAAAAATAAAGTCTGACACTGTTTCCCCTGTTTCCCCATCTATTTCCCATGAAGTGATGGGACCAGATGCCATGATCTTAGTTTTCTGAATGTTGAGCTTTAAGCCAACTTTTTCACTCTCCTCTTTCACTTTCATCGGGAGACTTTTTAGTTCCTCTTCACTTTCTGCCATAAGGGTGGTGTCATCTGTATATCTGAGGTGATTGATATTTCTCCTGGCAATCTTGATACCAGCTTGTGTTTCTTCCAGCCCAGCGTTTCTCATGATGTACTCTACATGTAAGTTAAGTAAGCACGGTGACAATATACAGCCTTGACGTGCTCCTTTTCCTATTTGGAACCAGTCTGTTGTTCCATGTCCAGTTGCTTCTTGACCTGCATATAGGTTTCTCAAGAGGCAGGTCAGGTGGTCTGGTATTCCCATCTCTTTCAGAATTTTCCACAGTTTATTGTGATCCACACAGTCAAAGGTTTTGGCATAGTCAATAAAGCAGAAATAGATGTTTTTCTGGAACTCTCTTGCTTTTTCCATGATCCAGCAGATGCTGGTAATTTGATCTCTGGTTCCTCTGCCTTTTCTAAAACTAGCTTGAACATTAAGGAGTTCACGGTTCACGTATTGCTGAAGCCTGGCTTGGAGAATTTTGAGTATTACTTTGCTAGCATGTGAGATGAGTGCAATTGTGCGGTAGTTTGAGCATTCTTTGGCATTGCCTTTCTTTGGGATTGGATTTTTTAGACCCCACACATGAGTGATATCATACAGTATTTGTCATTCTTTGTCTAACTTATCTTGCTTAGCATAATACCCTCTACGGCTATCCACATTGTTGCAAATGGCAAAATTTCACTCTCTTTTTTTTATGGTTGAGTAGTATTCCATTCGGAGAAGGCAATGGCACCCCACTCCAGTACTCTTGCCTGGAAAATCCCATGGATGGAGGAGCCTGGTAGGCTGCAGTCCATGGGGTTGCTAAGAGTAGGACACGACTGAGCGACTTCACTTTCGCTTTTCACTTTCATGCATTGGAGAAGGAAATGGCACCCCACTCCCGTGTTCTTGCCTGGAGAATCCCAGGGACAGGGGAGCCTGGTGGACTGCCGTCTATGGGGTCGCACAGAGTTGGACACAACTGAAGCGACTTAGCAGCAGCAGCAGTATTCTGTTGTGTGTGTATACCACATCTTTTTTCTTTTTGTAACTTTAATAAACTTTCAACTGTGTATTGGGGTATAGCCCATTAATAATGCTGTGGTCATTTCAGGTGAACAGCAGAGGACCTCAGCCATACGTGTACATGTATATATTCTCCCCAACCCTCCTCCCATCCAGGCTGGCACATAACATTGAGTGGAGTTCCATGTGCTATATAATAGGTCTTTGTTGGTTATACATTTTAAATATAGCAGCTTGTATATGATCTTCCCAGAGTCCCTAACTATCCCTTCCCCTTCAGCAACCATAAGTTCATTTTCTGTCTGTGAGTCTCTGTTCTGTAAATAAGTTCATCTGTGTCATTTCTTTTTAGATTTCATGTATGCGGGGGTCATGCTATTTCTCCTTCTCTGTCTTACTTCACTCAGTATGACACTCGCCAGGTCCATCACTGCCACGGCATTCTTTCACTCTTTTTAAGGATGAGTAATACTCCATGGTATGTATGGACCACATCGTCTTTATCCATCCACCTGTGATGGGCACTTAGGTTGCGGCCGTACCTTGGCAATTGTAAATAATGCTGCGATGAACATTGGAGTGCGTGTATCTCGTCAAGTTAGCGTTTTTGTTTTCCTCAAACAGAGACCCAGGAGTGAAATTGCTGAGTCATGTGGTAGTTCTAGTTTCAGCTTTTCGAGAAACCTCCATACTGTTTTCCACAGTGGCTGAGCCAATTTACTTTTCCACAAAGAGTGTATTTTCCACTTTTCCGCCAACGCCCTTTCTCTACATCCTGGCCAACATTTGTTATTTGTGGTCTTTGTGGTGGTAGCTGTTCTGATGTGTGTGAGGTGATTCCTTCTTGTGGTTTCGATTTGCGTTTCTCTGATGATTAGCAATGTTGAGCATCTTTTCTTTTTAATTAATTTTAATTGGAGGGTAATTACCTTCAGTATTGTGATGGTTTTTGCTATACATCAACTTGAATCAGCCACTTCATGTGCCTGCTGGCCACCTGCATTTCCTCTTTGGAAAAATGTTTGACATGCTTCTTTACAATCTGTTTTTCTCTGCGTTGTTTTACATGATCAAGAAAAATGTATATATATCTATATATGTACTTATATTTATGTATTATATATGTGTGTGTGTGTATATATATGTACACATATACACATTCAGATTGTTCCCCAATGATTTACTATTATAAATTCTACATGATAAACAGATGCATGTTTTTACCTCTGTTTTAGATAATTTTCTTAAGATTGAGTCCTGGAAAGCAAATTACAATTCTTGAGCAGTTTTGCAGCTACTGACATATCCATTGCCATACTTCTTTCCAAAAATATTGTACCAGTTACTGCTAACAGCCATGTATAAGCATAAATTGTATATTAATTTTAAAACTTTGGCTGATTTGAAAAATGATCTCCTGTTGTGCCAGGCTTTGCCTCTTTTCACTGATTGCTCAGAATGACCCTAGACAAAGGCCTTTTTGTTAAAATATTCTTAGCCTTGCTGGGTGAGTTTTTTGGCACCCTCTTAAATTTTGCCTCTGAGGTGAGTGGCTCCCTTGCCTACCCTGGACCAGCTCTGATTCACGCCACTTTGCAAAGGAGGAAACCAAGGGCGAGAAGTGAAGTTCCTTTGATTTGGGTCACACAGGCAGTAAACGAATGTGCTAAGTCGCTTCAGTCATCTCTGCTCTTTGCGACCCCATGGACTGTAGCCTGCCAAGCTCCTCTGTCCACGGGATTCTCAGGCAAGAATACTGGAGTGGGTTGTTGCCAGGCTCTCGTCCAGGGGATCTCCCCGACCCAGGGCTGGAACCTGTGTCTCCTCTGTCTCCTGCATTGGCAGGTGAGTTCTTTACCACTTGCGCCACCTGGGGTCCTCAGGCAGTAAGTGATGACATTCAAATTTGGGTAGGTTGACTCCAAAATCCCGTTTCTTCCTACTAACCTGTTTGGGCGCTTCGCTCTGGGTTTTTGAATGTGAATGAATGACGAGGAGAGAGACGAAACCATTACACAGAACTGAGGAATCCTGGAGCTGAGGAAAGGAGCTGGTCCTTTCAGGCGTGTGAAGGTGTGGCAGTAGTTTAACGTGGGTCTTGTTGATTTGGGGACATGGAGGAACCAGACATGCCCATGAGGGGCTTATACAGCGGTAGTTGAAAGCTCAGGCCTGACACACAGGACGGGGTGTGCCTGAGTGTGTAGGGTCTAGTGCTTACCTAATCTGAGTGCAAAGGCTGGGTTAGACCCAGAACGGAGCTGTGACCAGGCAGAGTCCCTGGGGAGGGCCACAGTCACACGTGGTTGGGTTACAGGCACCCGGACGTGCCCCCCTACACAGCAGCAGCAGTTCAGGACATTCCAGTGGGGCACAGCCGTGCCTGGGGACACTCCCGGAAGCCCGGGCACAGCTGTGAGCTCTGACACCTACCAAAGGGGCAAGAGGCCACTGTGGGTCTGCAGAACCAGCTTGGGGTAAGCACAGGCCCAGACTGCCTCGAGCTTTCTGGCCAAGGAGAGTGGCAGAGCCGCTGGCCTGGGCTGGTTGACTTGCACTGGGCACCGGAGGCTCGTTTTGCAGGAAGTGGGACTGACTCTTGGTGTGGCAAGAGGATGAGTGGTCTCCTTGCTCCGCACATCCGTTTTTCCTCCATTGCCCCCGGTGGCGTTTCAGTATTCAGACCACTTCCGAGGGCAGAGGAGCAGGCGGTAGGTCTCTTCTACGCATCAGTCTCTTGCTGCTGCTGACCTCGTTGGAATCACTCCCGTCTTACGGGGTCAGGTGGGGGCCTGCGGGGGTGATGGATGGTTCTGGGCCAAGGTTAGTCTGGGAGTCATGCAGGCAGAGTTTAGGGAGCATTCAGGAGGTTGGAACAGGTTGGAACAATTGAGGCCTGTAAGTGTGCAGTGAAAGTTGGCTGAGTAGCCATGGGTGGGTGGACTGCCTGTGGTCTGGCAGTTTCGGAGTGGAAACAGCAAAAGCGCAGGACAGCTCAACTTGGGGGCCCGGCAGGTGAGGCAAGAGGGTGGGGGCGGGGGGTGCAGATGCCGCGGGGGTCACAGTGAGCCAGTCAGTCCTAGGCTCCGGGTGGGGTCGGTGGGCCTGGGACCCACGAGGGAGGAGGGGCGTGTAGAGACGGGGAACTGGCCAAGAGAAGGGAGCACAGGTTTTGTAGGCTTGGGGGATCGGGTGGGGAGCTGTGGGGAGAGAGGGTGTTTAGGGAAGGGCAGCTGAGAACTGGGGAGCCAGGAGAAAGAACAGCTTTCTTGCTGAGTGGTAACAAGCACCAGGGTTTGGTTTTACTGGCAGTGGCTTGAGATGCAGAAGAGAGACAAGCCAGGGAGGTGGATGGAGGGTGTGACGATGGAAAGATGACTTTCCGATGGGATCTGAAAGATGACGATCTGGTGGAATCTGTCCAGAGAGATGGTGGAGAGGTGATGGTGGAATCGCGGATTGTAAAGAGTATGTTGAAACCAAACCCTGTCTGTTCTCCTGGCACTGGGCAGTCTGTGAAGGAGGCGGATGTCAGCTGAGCAGAGCACGGGGCTGCTGTGAAGCTCAAGGGAAGGGAAAGAGCATCTTTCTTTACGAAATGCCTGCTGTGTTGCAGGCAGTACAGCGATTTCCTCACAAACTGTGCTATGCTTAGTCACTCAGTTGTGTCCGACTGTTTGCAACCCCATGGACTGTAGCTCACCAGGCTCCTCTGTCCATGAGATTTTCTAGGCAAGAATGTGGGTTGCCATTTCCTCCTCCAGGGGATCTTCCCAACCCAGGGATCAAACCCAGGTCTCCAGCATTGCAGGTGGATTCTTTACCATCCAACCCACCAAGGAAGCCCAAGAATACTGGAGTGGGTAGCCTCTCCCTTCTCCAGGGGAACTTCCCCACCCAGGAATCAAACCGGGGTCTCCTGCATTGCAGGCAGATTCTTTATCAGCTGAGCTACCAGGGAAGCCCTCCACACAAATTATGTAACTTAATTCTCATAGTGACCCTCGAGGGTAGGTATTATCATCCATATTTTACAGATGATAAAACTGAGGCTCAGAGAAGTTAATTAACTTTGCCCTGGGTTCCCAAAGTGATGGGGTCAGAGTGGGAAGGGGTGGTCAGAGTGGCGGGGTCAGAATGGGAAGCCAGGTTAACCTGATGCCAAAACCCGAGGCTCTGTATATGTAACTGTATTAGATCCTTTAGGAGGATTATAAAATCTATGAAGCAAAGTGTTAGTCACTCAGTCATGTCTGACTCTTTGCGGACCCATGGACTGTAGCCAACCAGGCTTCTCTCCTTGGAATTTTCCAGGTAAGAATACTGGAGTGGGGGGCCATTCCTTTCTCCAGGGAATTTTCTTGACCCATGGATTGAACCCGAGCAGGTCTCCTGCATTGTAGGCAGATTCTTTACTGTCTGACCACTTGGATAAAATCTACAGGGAGGAGTAACTAGTAATGATGGGAGTAGGCTGAGACTGTCTCTCCCATTCAATCCCAGGCCCCTTGGGCTGATGCAAAACTGTCCTGTGTGGTTTGCTTGTACCCTGATTTGACTTAGTGATCAAACTCTGCAGTACCTTGTGCATCCTGGATCGTAAAAGGTTTTTATTTTTTTTTATTGTTATACCGAATTTACCAGCATATGAGTGGAAATTGTCTATGTAGCTTTTATATGTTGTAATATTTCTTCAAATAAATCTCTCCTAGAAATTACTGGATTGGCCAAAAGTTTATTTGGGTTTCACAAGCTCCTAAAGAAGAACCGGAACCAACTTTTTGGCCACTCCAATTTTTTAAAAAAGGCACAAATAGTCCCCTGCCTGACACATAATGTGCATGTGTGTGTGTTCAGCTGTGTCCAATTCTCTCTGACCCAGTGGACTGTAGCCCACCAGGCTCCTCTGTCCATGCAATTTTCCAGGCAAGAATACTGGAGTTGGTTGCCATTTCCAGCTCCAGGGGATCTTCTTGACTCAGGGATTACACCCACTGTCTCTTGCATCTCCTGCATTGGTGGGTGGATTCTTTACCGATGCACCACCTGGGAAGCCTCAACACACAGTGGGACATAGTAAATACTTGTTGAATGAATAAGTAAATCCACTCAGATCAATGAAGAAGGAGGTGCAGGGAATGGACTTCTTATCACTTTTCAGGAATCTCAGTGGAGGGTGGGTTGAGGGGATTTATGAAAGGGCTTCCCAGGTGACTCAGATGGTAAAGAATCTGCCTGCAATGCAGGAGACTCTTTAGTCCCTGCATCAGGAAGATCCCCTGGGGAAGGGAATGGCAACCCACTCCAGTATTCTTGCCTGGAGAATCCCATGGACAGAGGAGCCTGGCGGGCTACAGTCCACGGGGTCTCAAAGAGTCAGAGAGGGCTCAGCAACTCACACTTTTCAAAGTGCTAGAAGGCCTTTTAACCACAAGGGAGCACTGTTAGAGACTCAGCGGTGACTTTGGAAGGGCAGAATGTGGATGAGGGTGCAGGGGGCTAGACAAGGGCTCTCTACCACACAGGCTAGAACCACGGGTAGAGCCTGCACTCTCCCAGGAGGATGTCAGTCTCACCAGTGACTCTCCATTTGCCAAACAGATCTGGTCTCAAGAGACCAAGGGAGGCCAGCTTCCAGGCTTCCTGCCCAGGGCCAAGTTGCCCTCTTCCCACAGTGTGACTGGAGATGTCCAGGGAGGCTCACCCAAAGCGTGAGGTTGTGTCCACTCCTCCAGCCTTTGTAAACTCCATCCTTCAGTCAAAGAAAGCTGCCAACTTGGACCAAAGTCATCACCCTGCAGAGAAAATCCCTCATGAAAACCCCCTTCTGAGAAAGTGATTTTATTTTTATATTGGCGTATAGCTGATTGACAGTGTTGTATTCGTTTCAGATGTACAGCAGTGATTCAGTTATGCACATACATGTTATCTGTTCTTTTTCAAATTCTTTTTCCATTTAGGTTATTATAGAATATTAACCAGAGCTCACCTGTGCTAGGTCCTTGTTATTCCTTTTTTTTTTTCTTCCTTAAAATATTCATTTATTTTGGGCTGTTTTAGGTCTTCGTTGCTGCAGGAGGGTTTTCTCTAGTTGCAGCGAGCAGGGGCTATTGTCTGGTTGTGCTACACGGGCTTCTTATTACAGTGGCTTCTCTTGTTTCAGACCATGGACTCCAGGACTCACAGACTTAAACTCTAGAGCACAGGCTTAATAATTGTGGCACACGGGTTTAGTTGCTCTGAGGCATCTTCTGGGACCAGAGATCAAACCGGTGTCCCTTGCATTGCAAGGTGGATTTTTAACCACTGGACCACCAGGAAGCCCAGTTATTCATTTTACATACATCAGTGTGTACATGTCAGTCCCCAGATCCCAATCTATCCCTCCTCCCCATCCCTTCTGCCCTGGTAACCTTAAGTTCATTCTCAGTCTGTGAGGAGAAAGTGATAGTGTACCTCTTTGCTAAGAAAAACTTGGTTTCTGTGGAGACATAGTCTTGAGGCAACTTAAATTATAATGACATAAGGCAGTGTCACTAGAGTTTCTCATTATATTAATAAACATGAACCACTAAGCTGCTCACATTTCCCTTTTTGCTTTGGCTTCTAGGAAATTCATCTGCAGCAGTTTTCATTACCGTTGGCATATTTCTACTTCTTTCCCTTAGCCCCGATTTCCTAATTCTCTTTGCATCATCTTATGTCACTGCAATTTCAGTGACTTCACTACCTTGTGGAAATAAAATAATTAAATGCAGAAAAATAAATGGAAGTGAAGCGCCTCCGGTGTTCATCCGGGCGGAGTCTTCTGCAAAGGGAAGGGCAGTCACTGGCCCTCCTGGGCATGGCGGCCACTAGGTGGCACCAAAGCTTTCTTGCAGCGATCCTTAGCCAGGCGATCTGGCCTAAAAGTGTTTCTGTATAACCGGGTATTTCCTGGATTGTGCTAACCACATTTCGAGTTGCTCCTCTCCACAATGCTCTGGGTATCGTTCGAGGGCCTGGGCAAAGAAAGCTAACCTAGGGGAGCCTGGTTGGCTTCTTTCAGGTGTTCAACTTACAAAATCAGTGTTTCAAATAAGGGGAGGCGAGTCTGAACCAGATCAGGTCAACTGGGGGCCGTGTGTCCCCCATGGAGCGGCTCCATTAGTGACCATCCGGGAGAGCAGGAGGTGGGACCCTCCTCACAAATGGAGAGTTTAGGGGGTGTGTTATGGGGGCATGGGGAAGGGGCTTTTCAGCTTCCCCGGTGGCCTGGTGACTTCCGTCTGAAATGAACATACTGCTAATGTTGGGCACATAACTGGACAATAGTTATCACACCTGTGAAATAGAAACTGACTTTTAAAAAGACCCGAGGGTGCCAACATTAATTACCATTAATGTTTGTTTCCATTATTCACTCAGAGCAGTTATTCAAAGCCATTTTGTAAAAAAGCCTTCCGTGGAAGTTGGAAGAATGTAATTCTATAAAAAAAAAACAAAACAAAAAACAAAAAAAAACCCTTTAAATTCAGGTTCTTGACTCTTCTTGAATCCATGTGTTATAACTGTGACAAAAGATGTTTCCTTTGAGAAGCCATTTTTATTCACGTCAATTTCTTGTTTCTTCAAGCGTCTAATAGTATCTGATCAGTTGTGTTTCCAGAGAACTAAAGAGGAGTGGAATACTGCAGATCATTGAGGGGAGTATTTATGCCCAGACCAGGAACGTGGAGCAATGTGACCCTGGGCAGGGTGGGCGTCGGGAGGGTGGGGGGGCGCGGGGAGGCGGACGTCCAGCCATTCCCACTGTTCTGAAATTTGGACTTGGGATCACTGGCCAGAAGTGGCTCTGATTAGTGTTCTGAGGCCTTGCGAGGGAGAAGCTCTCAACAGTTTTTATTTGCTCTTAAAATCTCTTCTAGAAATTCTATGAGTCTACTCAGGTGCCTCTTACCTGGTGGATTGGAAAATTCATTCGTCTACAGAAGGCCCAGTAGGGGAACAGGAAGTACTTGGATTTCTCCTGTTTGACAAGGGGCTAAAGAGACCAGCCATGGGCTCCAGGGTCTTCCGGATACAAGTAAACACTTGGCCTCACCCGGAAGGGGCTGGACGGTGCAGCTCAGCAGGCTTCCACGTGACTGCCCCCCTGTCCTTGGGTCTCAGGGATCAAGCAGCCCCCAGCGCTACCACCACTGTGTTCACCACACATCAACCCCTCCACCATCACAAAAGTCTCTTCAGGGGCTCACCACCCTGCTCCACAGGAGACCCAACCGGGGTGACCCAGGATGGTTTCTGTAGGGCTTGGTCCATTAGGGACCCCCGAGAAACATTCGCTCTTTAAAGCAGATACCAAGTAGTGATACTAGGTGGATCTTCCTGGTGGCTCAGATGGTAAAGAATCCGCCTGCAATGCAGGAGACCCGGGTTCAATCCCTGGGTTAGGAAGACTCTTACCTGGAGAATTCCATGGACAGAGGAGCCTGGTCCATGGGGTTGCAGAGAGTCGGACAGGACTGAGTGACTAACACTACTACACCACAGGTGAGAGACCATGGTGGGACTGTGGGCAGTAATTTGGGGAGTCTTATTTGGAAAAGGGGCAAGTGAGGGATGGCCTGTGAGCTAGACCAGGGTACTTACTAACACAACCCCTGGGGCAATGTTGGGGAGAGAAATGCAAGGTCAAGGACACATTTTAACCGTTAAACAATAAGAAACAACAGCTAAAATACAGATCCTCCGTCAAGAATTTTCTTTTCCAGGAGAAAAATAATTTATGAGATGACTGCAGCTTTTAAAAATTGAACAAATTTATTGAGCACCTACTGTATGCCAGCCAGCACCTATCACAATAATAATCTGAAAGGGTCAGGATCCACCAGGGAGTAACAGGAGCCCTCCCGGATGAGGAAAGCGCTAGAGGCGGGTCAGCAAAGGGAGCTGAGCCCCAGCAGTGCCTCTGGGGCTCCTCGTCCCCAGAGAGCCTGCTGTCTGCAGGGAGGGGAGTGTCTGAGCGTGGTCTGTGCTGGGCTTCTCTCCCCTTCTCATGTTATGGGGGCATCTTGCCTTTCCTGTTACGGAAGAGGTTTGCTGACATCCTTTGCTGTCACTCAGTTTGGTAGACTGCACCGTGCTGGGGTTGGTGGGGTCAGTGAGAAAAGGGGTAAAGGCAGATCGCATCCGAGTTGGCTCCGAAGCATCCGCAGCGGGCGTGTGTGAGTGCTCAGAGCTAAGGGTGCTGCTGAAGGGTGAAGACTGGAGGGGCCATTGCCTGGCTCAGTCCATTCATGGATGCCCCGGTGACTCTGCTGTCCTGAGCTTGCCTCCTGGTCCTTGGAGGCTACGTCAACACCTGAATGGTTAGCATGTTGCTTCCCATCCTCAGCTACAGGCTGTGAGTCCCGTTTCTGAGCAGCAGGTAGACAGCCAGTCACTTTCTAGGCATCATCTCTGCAGAAAGAAGCCCCGCATTTCTCTGAGCCCTGTGGTTTTGTAGTCATTAGCGTGGTCCCAGGAGCGTGTTTTCTTGGTCTTGGGCATCACAGCTGCAGAGGGATGCAGACCTCCATTCTTCATCATTGACCATGGCCGAGATCTCAAGTCTTAAGTCAACCTCAGTTGAACACAAGGGCTGGCCAGCTATGACTCTCGGGCCAAATCTGACCCTCCACCTGTTCTTGTAAAACAAATTTTCTTGGAACTCAGCCACTTCCCTTTATTTACATATCCTTGGCTGCTTTCACTCTATCATGACAGAGTTCAGTAGTTTCAACAGAGACCGTATGACTGGCAAAGCCTGAAATATTTATTATTTAGCCCTTTATAAAAAGTTTGCTCACTCCTGGTATTGAATTATAAAAGACCATAATTTTATGAACTTAAATCAGAGTACAGTATTGTAATCTGTAGTCCTGGAAGGGCTTCCCTGGTGGCTCAGTGGTAAAGAATCCACCTGCCAATGCAGGAGACAGAGAAGACACAGGTTCGATCCCTGGGTTGGGAAGATCCCCTGGAGGGGGGCATGGCAACCTGCTCCAGTATTCTTGCCTGGAGAATCCCATAGACAGAGGAACCTGGCAGGCTATAGTCCATAGGGTCACAAAGAGTTGGACACAACTTAGTGACTAAACAACAGTGCTGGAGAATCCGGGCTGTTCGGGGTAGGAGAGAAGGTTCTCACTACAGGGACGGCAAAGACTTTGGCTCAAGTGTGATGACTAGTGGGGGCTGCTGGGCGGATTGTGTCGAGGAGGATTCTGAAGCCCCGTCTGGGCTGGTGTGGGCACTTCCAGGAAGGTGTAACCTGGGCCATGAGTCATCCAGGCGAGGAGCACCAGGGAGGGACGGGAGCACGGCAAGTCCACACTCTTCTTCTCCAAAGGTGCACGGCAACCAGGGACAGCTTGGTGTGGTTCCTGATGCCAGCACTTGGCACTGCCAAGGTGGGGACTGTAAACATTCCCTTGCTGGAGTGGGAGAGACGCGAGATTTGAGTACCATTCATGCTGCGACAGAAGCAGGCAACCACAGACAAGACCAAGGTCAGGTCAGAGCTCCAGCTTTAACTAAGTCTCCTCTGCACTCGTGCGGCAGTGTTGGTTCAGGACAGCATCTTGTGTAAAGCTTCCCACGTGGAGAACAGGGGAGAGCATTTATTACTCAGTGCAATGAAAACGCCAGTTAAAATAGTTACAAATTGTTTCAAAAGGAAAAAATGACAATGCATGTTTACTGGAGAAAGCAGTATAAAAAGTGGCCCATTTACATATATCTGTCTAGACAGCCCTTAGATTGTAGATTTAAAAATGGAAGCATCTTACGAATACCTTCCCACTAAGTCTAATATCCTACTATCCTGTAACCCCAATGAATGATTTTTCCTCAGTAGTCCAAATAAATCCAGGTAGTGGTCTTCTGTAGACTCCGACTTGTTATAGTGAATGTGTTTGAAAAGCGCATTCAAATCTAGTTCTTGGAGCTCAGATCGTATTTTAAATGCACCAAGAGTCTGTTATTCGGGCTCAATCTGTATAAAGCTTATTAGCCACTTTTGCATAAATGCTGATTTTTGGATGGTGCGTGGCATCACTGTAGTGATAGGAGTGCTGAAGCGAGGCATTACTGCAGTCTGATATATATCTGCTGTTTTACTAAGGTGACTCTTTTCACTGTAACAGTTCCTGGAAATCCTCAGGGCTGCTGCTCCCTGGTAGGGTAAACAGAAACGGAGAATCCACTGGGGTGGACATCACGAACACTGACCTCTCCTCCAAGCTGCTTGCCATCTTTCTCACACTCAGCATTTTGGCTTTGGTTGTGTTTCCTTCACGTCATGAAAAATTGTGCAATCAGCTCCAGCTGACTAGGTTTTCTTTTCAAATAATTATAGGAAGCATTTAAATTATATAAGTGCATTAAACCGTATCCCAAATGGAATTGAGTTTTTAAAAAATATATTTTATGACCTAAAAGCTCATTGAGAATTTATTTGCATAAAAATCCCAGTATCTTTATCGACTTTTAAAATGCCATTGAGCCCCTAGAAATACACCACCTCACAAGTGAGAAAGGGTGCCGGGCAAGGGTGTTAATGACCCATGAGACAGATCATCAGACTTCCAATGGACCCGGGGAAGCGGGGCTGAGAACACGGGTGGCAAGCAGACCCCAGAAGGGCCAGCTGGGAGCTGAGCCTGTGGCTCGGAAAGGCAGGAGTAGAGCGTGCTCAGATGTAGAATTCCTCCGGGTCATTGTCCCCGCATCCGGCCGGCACTGAGGGTGCCGGGACATCTCTGCCAGTCTGCCGGGCCTGGGGGGCACCGGAAGGGAGTTCCGGGGGTGACTCTGTGAGTGAGGAGGTGTCCGAAGCTGGGGGAGTGGTGACGGCTGTGGCCGAGGAGCCTGAAGTCCCTTTGAAGAGAGGGAGGGTGGCCCAGGAGGCCCCCGCGGTCTCGCTGCCCCCAGTGGGCAGGGGTCCTTCTCTGAAGCCCCTGCGCTCTGACCAGAGGCTGCTGCCTCGTTCCGGGGGGCGCGGCGCTTCCTCGGGGCTGCAGAACCTGCTGGGTGCCGAGTAGGCAGAGACCACAGACAGGTCGGAGGAGGACAGCCGCAGCCCCGTGTCCACGTCCGTCTCCTGGGCCCCCTCCAGGTCGTCGATGGAGAGGAGGTGGCCCTGCCCCCGCTCCGGGGCCCTCTGCCTCCGGATGCCTATGCTTGCAGACGGCTGCGCTTCCGCCGCAGAGGCAGGGAAGGGGTCTCCGGTGGGCAGACAAAACAAGGACTTGCTTCGCTGGAAAGACCAGGGGAGGCTGGGAGGGCTGGTGGCTCGTCTGGCAAATTCCTGCGGGTGCCTGGTAGATGGACCTGCCTGGCCGAGCCCCGGGTGTGACGCGTCCAGTGGCGGCTGAGGGCGGCGGCCTGGGGTCCGGCTCTGCGCGGTGGCGCGCGGGGAAGACGTGGAGGCCGGTTTCTGCTCTGAGGCCTGGTGAGCCCTGCCGGGTTTAGGGCGCTTCTTGTGCCCCTTCTGTGCCTGCAGGGGCAAGAGGGGACATCGTTATCAGTGCCGGGCTGGGGGCAACGGGGTCTCATTGCTAAACAGAACATGAAACACACTTTCTGATGATTGGAAACTTCCAGAACTGTCTTGGCAATAAAGCACGGCCAGAAATGTCACTGGGGCTTCCCAGGCGCCCTGGTGGTAAAGAACGCGTCTGCCAATGCAGGAGACGTAAGAGATAGGAGTTCGATCCCTGCGTGGGGAAGATCCCCTGGGGGAGGAAATGGCAACCCACTCTAGTATTCTTGCCTGGAGAATCCCATGGACAGAGGAGCCCGGTGGGGACCCAGTCAGCAGGGTCGCAAAGAGTCGGACACACACACATACATACATAAATTTCATTCTCCAAATTCTAAAGTGAAGAGAGAGATTTCAGAGTTTGGGGGAAGGCAGATCGGACTTCTCAGTCTGAGCAGACGTCCCCAAACCCAGGAGGAGAGGCAGGCCCTTGTCACGACCAGGAATAGGGCCTCTTCTGGCGCACATGCAAGGATGCTCCGTGGATTAGCCACAGGCCTGAGGCCTGGCTGAGCGGGACAGGACACAGGGATTACCATTTAGTGTACAAAGGATGTTCGAAGGGTCTGCTTCCCTCTGGCCGAAGCCCCAGCGTTTGGACGTGCTCCCAACCGCCGAGAGGGTGGAAATGTCAGGATGGGGCTTGAGCCTAGTGCGTGTGTGGCCATGGGAACACATCCCAGGGGCGGCCCTCGGTTCAGGACGGTAAACCTTCGGTGAGCGAGGGGCAATCAGGAAATCAGCATGTATTGACTTGCTTTAGGAACCACTGACTCCTCTGTGTCCCCTTTCAGAAACTGTAAGGGGAAGGGGCAGCTAACTACTGACCAGTCCCGTGGATGCCCCACAGGGGCAAGGGCAAGTCCCCAGGGCTCAGACAGTTTCTTCCTTCAGCAGCTCAGCCCTGACCTCCTGTTCTCTCCCCCACCTTCCCTGCAGCTCTGCGGGAGCTTCTGTTGCACAGAATTAATTGGGAACCTTTCTTCTAATGAATGTTCCCACCTGGGGCTGCTGCGCTCAGGTTTTCCCCCTCGTCTGCTCCCCAGGCCTCCGGCCAAACTTCCTATGCAAAATTTCAGTTAAATAATGGATGTGGGGACAGTGATTCTGGTTCTGTTTAGTACAGGATCTTTTCATTTATTGTTCAGTCGCTCTTCCGTGTCTGACTTTGTGACCCCATGGACTGCAGCATGTCAGGCTCCCCTGTCCTTAACCATCTCCCGGAGCTTGCTCAAACTCATGTCCGTTGAGTCAGTGATGCCATCCAACCATCTCATCCTCTGTCACCCGCCTCTCCTTCTGCCCTCAATAACTTTCATTTATGAATTTCCAAATAAGGAAAGAATTTTTTTAAAATACACGAGTGCAGTTTACTCCAAGGGATATTTCCTGGCTCTCTGCAAGACTACGAGACCCTGGCCCTACCTTGAACAGCACACATCCCCGTCTCCCTGTTACACGGGAACCTGGTCTTCCCACAACTACTTGGGAAGTTTAGTTCAACGTCCTGTACACTTACTTGTGCCTGTTACAGGTAAAGGAGGGGAAACTACAATGTGAAGGACTGTTTTCAACCACAAGAAGTACATTTCATTGAAAGGACAGGAGACAAAAAGAACTCAGACAGGAGCCTGTGATGACAGGCACAGTGCCGGGATGGAGAGGGGAGAGGCCTTGCCTGTCCGTGGAGCAGAGGAGTGTCCGTGGAGGCGGGCGTAGAGATGGGCAGCTGTGCTGCTAGCGGGAGGCACAGGTAGAGAGGAGGCTGGGTGGGAGAGGGAGGCCAAGACAGAGGCTGACACTTGGCAGGTAAGCGAGGGAGTTGTGAGGAGCCGGAAGCCAGCAGTTTGAATGATTAGAGACTAGGTGCGAGGAAGGCAGTGCTGTGGGTCAGCTTGGAGCTGGAGTCTAGTAGTGGTCAAGGAGGCCCTGACCACCTGGGTAAGAAATCCACAATCTTATCCTTTTGCTGGGGTCATATTCACTCTTGATTATGTCCACCCCCCAACCATAGGATCATTCCTTTCATTCCTAAGGTCTTTGCTTAACTTCAGATATTTCTTAATCCTATAAACAGACTTATTGACTCATTTTTGTTTTCAGTCAATATTAAATGAGGGTCTTTCCTGCAGAGCTTTTAATCTGGACTGCTTAAGCTTTGACTGGGTTATTAAAAGTGTGCTGACATATGGGTCTCTTTTAGTGGCAGCCTCTTGCCATGTAAATATTATTATTTTCTATGATGTGGAAAAGGTCTGGAGAACTAGGCAGAGATAATTTTGAATAAGACAAGATATTGAATGCCCACAACTAACAACACAACATTCAAATGTATTGAAGTAAGCCACGATGATAAGTTCAGTTCAGTCGCTCAGTTGTGTCCAACTCTTTGCAACACCATGGACTGCAGCATGCCAGGCCTCCCTGTCCATCACCAACTCCTGGAGTTTACTCAAACTTATGTCCTTTGAGTCGGTGATGCCATCCAACCATCTCATCCTCTATTGTCCCCTTCTCCTCCTGCCTTCAATCTTTCCCAGCATCAGGGTCTTTTCAGATGAGTCAGTTCTTCACATCAGGTGGCCAATGTATTGGAGTTTCAGCTTCAGCATCAGTCCTTCCAATGAATATTCAGGACTGATTTCCTTTAGGATGGACTGGTTGGATCTCCTTGAAGTCCAAGAGACTCTCAAGAGTCTTCTCCAACACCACAGTTCAAAAGCATCAATTCTTTGGCGCTCAGCTTTCTTTACAGTCCAACTCTCACATCCATACATGACCACTGGAAAAACCATAGCTTTGACTAGATGGACCTTTGTTGGTAAAGTGATGGCTCTGCTTTTTAATATGCTGTCTAGGTTGGTCATAGCTTTTCTTCCAGGGAGCAAGCGTCTTTTAATTTCATGGCTGCAGTCACCATCTGCAGTGATTTCAGAGCTCAAAAAAATAAAGTCTTTCACTGTTTCCACTGTTTCCCCGTCTATTTGCCATGAAGTGATGGGACTGGATGCCATGATCTTAGTTTTCTGAATGCTGAGTTTTAAGCCAACTTTTTCACTCTCCTCTTTCACTTTCATCAAGAGGCTCTTTAGTTCTTCTTTGCTTTTAGCCATAAGGGTGGTGTCATCTGTGTATCTGAGGTTACTGACATTTCTCCCAGCAATCTTGATTCTAGACTGTGCTTCATCCAGCCCAGCATTTCTCATGATGATAGACTGGCAATATGTGAGCTCTATTGGAATGAAAAGGAGGAGGGGGGTTGATTTTATAGAGGGGTGAGGCAGCATGGGGAGAGGGTAGGAAAAGCTTGCCTTAAGAAGTCAGGTTTGGACAAAACCTTGGAAAGTGGAGGAGGGATCTGCCAACTGGAAGGCAGCGGGCAAGGCATGGAAGAGCACATAGGCACAGAAGCAGCCTGCATGGAGGCTGGCTCATTGAAGCAGAGGTGAGCCCTGAGAACTGAGAGGAGCCTTGCCACGGGATGCATATATATATATATCATTTTTCAGATTCTTTTCCATTTTTGTTATTGTAAGACAATTGAATATAATTCACCATGCTATATAGTAAACCTTTGTTATTTTATGGGGCTTCCCTGATGGCTCAGATGGCAAAGAATCTGCCTGCAATGCAGGAGACCCAGGTTTGATCCCTGGATCGGGAGGATCCCCTGGAGAAGGAAATGGCAACCCACTCCAGTATTCTTGCCTGGAGAATTCCGTGGACAGAGGATCTGGTGGGCTACAGTCCATGGGTCACAAAGAGTCGGACACGACTCAGTGACTGACACTTTTTTGTTATTTTATAGATGGTAGGGTGCATCTGCTAATCCCAGACTCCTAATTTGTCCCTCCCTCGTGCCTTCCCCTTTGATAACGGTAAATTTGTTTTCTATGTCAAGGGGTCTGTTTCTGTTTTATAAATAAGTTCATTTGTATCATATTTTAGATTCCACATATAAGTGATATCATACAACAGACTTACTTCATTTAGTATAATAATCTCTAGGCCGATACGTGTTGCTGCAAATGGCGTTATTTCATTCGTGTGACTGAGTGATACTCCATGGTATATATGTACCAAATCTTCTTTATCCATTCATCTATTGATGGACATTTACACTGCTTCCATGACTTGGCTATAGTGCAGAGTGCACACTGGGATGAATGTATCTTTTTGAATTAGAGTCTTCATCTTTTCCTGATATGATTGCCCAGGAGTAAGATCGAGGGGTCATAGGTAAGTTGATTTTTTTTTTTTTTAGGAACCTCCATAATGTTTTCCATAGTGGCTGTACCAACTTACACTCCCACCAACATTGTAGGAGCATTCCTTTTCCTCCATGCCCTCTTGAGCATTTATTATTTGATGACGGCTGTTCTGACTGGTGTGAGGTGATAGCTCACTGTAGTTTTGACTTGCATTTCTCTAATAACTAGCAATGTTGAGCATCTTTTCATGTGCTTTTTGGCCATCTGTATGTTGTCTTTGGAGAAATGTCTATGTACATCTTTTGCCCATTTCTGATTCGTTTTGTAAATAATTGTATTTATTTTTGGCTGTGCTGCGTCTTGCTGCGTGGGGTTTTTTTCTCTAGTTGCGGAGACTGGGCGCTACTCTCTAATTGCAGGGCCCAAGTTTTTTTCACTGGGGTGGCTTCTCCTGTGGATCACGGGCTCTCGGGCACACGGGCTTCTGTAGTTGGGGCTCCTGGGCTCTAGGACACAGGCTCAGTAATTGTGGCACATGGGTTTAGTTGCGCCGTGGCATGTGGGATCTTCCTGGATCAGAGACTGAACTCGTGTCTCCTGCATTGGCAGGCAGATTCTTTACCACGGAGCCACCAGGGAAGGCTTTGATTGTTTTTTATTTTTCTATATTGAACTGTATGAGCTGTCTGTATATTTTGGAAATTAAGCACTTGTCGGTCACATTGTTTGCCAATATTTTCTCCCATTCTATAGGCTGTGTTTTTGTTTTGTTTACAGTTTTCCTTTGCTGTGCAAAAGCTTGTAAGTTTGATTAGGTCCTGTTTATTTTTATTTCTTCTGCCTTGGGAGACTGACCTAAGAAAATACTACTTTGATTTATGTCAGAGAATGTTTTGCCTATGTTCTCTTCTAGGAGTTTTATGGTGTCATGTCTTATATTTATTAATAAGTCTTTAAGCCATTTTGGGGTTTCCCTGATAGCTCAGTTGGTAAAGAATCTGCCTGCAATGCAGGAGACCCCAGTTTAATTCCTGGGTCGCGAAGATCCACTGGAGAAGGGGTAGACCACCCACTCCAGTATTCTTGGGCTTCCCTCGTGGCTCAGCTGGTAAAGAATCTGCCTGCAATGCAGGAGACCGGGGTTCAATCCCTGGGTTGGGAAGATCCCCTGGAGAAAGGAAAGGCTACCCACTCCAGTATTCTGGCCCGGAGAATTCCATGGACTGTACAGTCCATGGGGTTGCAAAAAGTCGGACATGACTGAGTGACTTTCACTTTAAGCCATTTTGAGTTTTTTTTTTGTATGGTGTGAGTGATTCTCCAAACTTCACTGGTTTACAAGCACCTGTCTAGCTTTCCCAGTACCACTTTCCTCCATTGTATATTCTTGCCTCCTGTGTTGAAGATTGATTGACTCTAGGTGTGTGGGTTTAATCTGGGCTCTCTATTCTATTCCATTGATCTATACGTCTGTTTTTGTGCCAGTCCTGCGGTATTTTGATTATTGTAGCTTTGTAGTATTGTCTGAAATCTGGGAGGATTACTGATCCTTTTCATCCTCAGTCTCTAATTCTGTGCGTGTGTTGGGGTGTATGTGTGTGTTTGAACCCATGACCTGCTGCTTCTCTTCCCGCCCATCAGGCTCTGTACAGCATATTGAAATTCTCAAGCTGTTCTGCTGAGGGTGGCCTAGGGAGCTGAAAATCAAGTGCAGCAGTGTAGAGATTTCTGATGGTCTAAATTACAGATTTTTAAAGAATACAATGCAAAAAGCTTTAGTCCAGGTTGTAAGGTATGGTTCTCCTAAAGATCACACTCCCCTAGACCGTTCTATGTGCGTTTTTTTGGGGGGGGGCCATGCTGGGTCCTTATTGCTGCGTGGGCTTTTCTCTAGTTGTGGTGAGCGGGGGGCTGTGCGTCTAGTTGGGGTGAGCGGGCTTCTCATCATGGTGGCTTCTCTTGCAGAGCACGGTCTGTAGAGCGCACAGGGGCTCAGCAGTTGCAGCACAGGGGCTCAGCAGTGTGGCCCTCGGGCTCTAGAGCACAGGCGCAATAGTTGCGGCACGTGGGCTTAGCTGCTGCACGGCATGTGGGGTCTTCTAGATCAGGGATCAAACCCATGGCCCCTGCACTGGCAGGTGGATTCTTTACCACTGAGCCACTGGGGACGCCCTCTATGAGCATTTTATGTGCATGGGGACCTTGCTGAATTTGGTGAGGAAGGTGCTGAGCCGAGCTGGTTCCTCCTGGGAATGTGATCCACTCCCCAGGGCTGGCTGCTCTGTGCTCAGCATCCCCGGGACCCCTAACTCAGCCAATCTGACTTTGCTGTGCTGCTCTGGTTAGTGATCATCTTCTCTGCAAAGCTCTGTGCCTCACGCAGGAGAGCTTGCTCAGCACACGCCCTACCCAAGTATCCGACAGGAGCTTAAGTATGAGTGAGGTAACAGGAGCTGAAGTACGTAACAGGAGCTTAAGCGTGAGTGAAGAGTCGCAGCTTGGGGAGCGGGTAAGGAATGGCCCCAGAAGGCCCACGTGTGCCTGAGAGGTGTCACAGCTGGGTAGCTGTTGAAGAGAGAAACTGATTTTCTCAATTATTTGAGTTTGGCTAAATCAGAGTGAAAGTAAGTTGTGAGATTCTTTAGACAAGAAAGTCCTCAAATAATGGAGGCTGCTTTCAATGGAGAGGCAGTGTTTATTAATTAAGATGCTGAGGGGTTTTCCTGGCTGTTTCCAATGCAGGAGACAATGGGTTCGATCCCTGGTTGGAGAACTAAGGTTCCCACATGCTGCGTGGTGAGGCCAAATTTTTTTTTAAAAAGTAAAAGTAAGGTTATTTATTTATTAAAAAAAAAGACATCTATCTTATTTTCCCCAAGGGCTGATTCCTCTAATAAGTACGTACTACCCTGTAACTTGCATCTTCAGAGTCTTATTCAAGGGGCATGCTCTGGGTGAGGCTGTCTGCAATCTAAATTTGCCTGAAAAAGGAAGCCTCTGCGAACATTGCTCCATGAGAAGCAAAAGGCCAAGATTCCTGTGTGGGGAACTGCCTGGGGACATCTGAACTCTCCACTATTACAGACAGAGTGGGATTAAGTTTGACTTTAAATCAGGAACAGCTGGCAGAGGATGAAAGCTCGGTGGGTTTTGCAGAGGTTGTCGTCACTGTGCTTATTTAACGGAAACCTGTCTGTGCTCTTATTTTCCCTGTATCATGAAGGTTGGAATCCAGATCAACCCTGATTTCTGCTTTAAGGAGAGGTGGCCTCCAGTATTTTCCACTGGAGGGGTGCCTGCTGGGTGGGTGGGATTCCAGTTGGCACAGCACTGGCTGGCTGGTGGGCTGCAGGACCCTGGGGTGGGGAGCTGCGGGGCTTCCCTCCCCCTGGGTGGGTCCAGGAGATATGGTGGTTTCCTCCAGCTCCACCTGGGGGCAGAGAAGGCAGCTTCTAAAAGCAGGGTCTTGTCTGTCTAATGACAACTCACTTGTGCAAAGGATGCCCTTCATTCTGTGTCCTTCCCCCGGTGAGGACTCTCCGGTCACTCTTGTCTGCCTGTCTGACTCAACCAGAAGCACTAGAAGCTGAGAATGAAGCGTCACAGATGCCTCATGAAGCTCTTCCCCAGTGGACTTTTCTTTCTTTTTATTTTAACTTACTTTTTTATTGAAGGATAATTGCTTTACAGAATTTTGTTGTTTTCTGTCAAACCTCAACATGAATCAGGGGTATACATATATCCCCTCCCTTTTGAACCTCCCTCCCATCTCTCGCCCGATCACACCCGTCTACGTTGATACAGAGCCCCTGTTTGAGTTTCCTGAGCCATCTATTTTACATATGGTGATATAAGTTTTGTTTTTTTTTTAATTTACTATTATTTTTTTTGGAGGCTAATTACTTTACAGCATTGTATTGGTTTTGCCATACATTGACATGAATTTGCCACGGGTGTACACGTGTTCCCCATCCTGAACCCCCTCCCACCTCCCTCCCCATCCCATCCCTCAGTATCATCCCACTGCACCAGCCCCAAGCACACTGTATCATGCATCAAACCTGGACTGGTGATCCATTTCACATATATTATACATGTTTCAATGCCATTCTCCCAAACTATCCCACCCTCGCCCTCTCCCACAGAGTCCAAAAGACTGTTCTATACATCTGTGTCTCTTTTGCTGTCTCGCATACAGGGTTATTGTTACCATCATTCTAAATTCCATATATATGTGTTAGTATATTGTATTGGTCTTTTTCTTTCTGGCTTACTTCACTCTGTATAATCGGCTCTAGTTTTATCCAACTCATTAGAACTGATTCAAATGTACTCTTTTTAATAGCTGAGTAATATTCCATTGTGTATATGTACCACAGTTTTCTTATCCATTCATCTGCTGATGGACATCTAGGTTGCTTCCATGTCCTGGTTATTATAAACAGTGCTGTGATGAACACTGGGGTACACATGTCTCTTTCAATTCTGGTTTCCTTGGTGTGTATGCCCAGAAGTGGGATTGCTGGGTCATATGGCAGTTCTATTTGCAGTTTTTAAAGGAATCTCCACACTGTTCTCCATAGTGGCTGAACTAGTTTGCATTCCCACCAACAGTGTAAGAGGGTTCCCTTTTCTCCACACCCTCTCCAGCATTTATTGCTTGTAGACTTTTGGATCACAGCCATTCTGACTGGCGTGAAATGGTACCTCATTGTGGTTTTGATTTGCATTTCTCTGATAATGAGTGATGTTGAGCATCTTTTCATGTGTTTGTTAGCCATCTGTATATCTTCTTTGGAGAAATGTCTGTTTAGTTCTTTGGCCCATTTTTTGATTGGGTCGTTTATTTTTCTGGAATTGAGCTGCAGGAGTTGCTTGTACATTTTTGAGATTAATTCTTTGTCAGTTGTTTCATTTGCCATTATTTTCTCCCATTCTGAAGGCTGTCTTTTCACCTTGCTTATAGTTTCCTTTGCTGTGCAAAAGCTTTTAATTAGGTCCCACGTAAATTTCCATGTTAACTCTTTTCATACATCTCACCCTCTCCTCCCCTCTCCCCATGTCCATAAGTCTATTCTCTGTTTCTCTCAGTGGACTTTTTCAAGGTGAAACGAAACCCTGTGCCTTCTGTCCAGGGAAGCCTCCCCACTCCCCCGCACTCCCCAGCCCCCTGCTTTCGGCTCTGAGGGTTGCCCTCTGGAGTCTGCAAGTGACTGCAGCATGGTACCTGCAGAACAGCTTCCTCTGCTTCTCTATGAGGCAGTGCAGGCTTGCTGACTCACTGGGACCCAGTATTTCCCTCTCTGCTATTTATGGAACTTTCTCTAAGGTACTCAGCATTACATCAATGACTGCCTAAGGCAACCAGCCAGGGAGATCTCTTGTGTCCCTGAAATCACCAAAAAGCTGACATGCAGTAAGTGACCCATGAACTTTGCATGGAACCTGGGCAGTTTGCAATGCAAGAAGTGTAAAGAGGTCTTCTTCAAGGGATCTTGTGTCAGCAGACCCATGGACAGAATCCCTAGGAAGGGAGATTCTGCCCCTGACCCAGTAAGCCTGGGTGGTGTCTCATGGATCCATCACAGTCAGGAAATTCTCTCTCATCCTCAAACATCCTCGTTCTGAGAAAGGTCATTTCCTCTTGTTCTGTCCTTGCCAGGAACACGACCAGTGTGGCACTGTCTGTTTTGTAATGAGCCAAAGACCTTTTAACCGAGGGACTCATAAAAGTTAGGGGCAGTCTCAAAAACACTGGGCAGTGGGTTCACATGAGAAATCGGATTTTGGTTCTAAATAAAAACATGATATTTTGCGTCTCCTTTCACTGTCCTCTGGGTAGTTTTCATATATCCACCAAGAGTACTATTCCTGGAAAAGGCTATGTTGTCTTTAAAAATTATTTTAAATTTGATTAAAATTTTTATTGAAATATAATTGACATATAACATTATATTAGTCTCAGGTGTACAACATATTGTTTCATTATTTGTGTATGTTGTGAAATGATCACGATAAGTCTAGTTAATGCACTACCACACACATTTATGTTTTCTTCTCGTAATGATAATTTTAAATCTACTTTCCTAGCAACTTTCAATATACAATACAGTATTGTTAACTAGTTACCAAGCTGTACATGACATCACCAGACTTATTAATTCTATAATTGGAAGTCTGTACCTTTTGATCACGTTCTTGTAACAACCACCAATCTGTATTTATGAGTTAGGTTTTTTTTTTTAAATTCCACATATAAGTGAGATCATGTGGTATTTTGTCTTTCTCTGATTTATTTTGCTTAATGCCCTCAAGGTACAGCATATTGTCACAAATAAACAGGATTTTATTCATTTTTTAATGACTGAATAATGCTCTGTATGTGTGAAGCCAAATTCAGACTTAAATTGAAGAAAGTAGGGAAAACCACTAGACAATTCAGATATGACCTAAATCAAATCCCTAATGATTTGAAGTGAGAAATAGATTTAAGGGACTAGATCTGATAGAGTGTCTGATGCACTATGGATGGAGGTTCATAACATTGTACAGGAGACAGGGATCAAGACCATCCCCATGGAAAAGAAATGCAAAAAAGTAAAATGGCTCTCTGAGGAGGCCTTACAAATAGCTGTGAAAAGAAGAGAAGTGAAAAGCAAAGGAGAAAAGGAAAGATATAAGCATCTGAATGCAGAGTTCCAAAGAATAGCAAGGAGAGATAAGAAAGCTTTCCTCAGTGATCAGTGCAAAGAAATAGAGGAAAACAACAGAATGGGAAAGACTAGAGATCTCTTCAAGAAAATTAGAGACACCAAGGGAACATTTCATGCAAAGATGGACTCAATAAAGGGCAGAAATAGTAAGGACTGAACAGAAGCAGAAGATATTAAGAAGAGGTGGCAAGAATACACTGAAGAACTGTACAGAAAAGATCTTCATGACCCAGATAATCACGATGGTGTGATCACTCACCTAGAGCCAGACATCCTGGAATGTGAAGTCAAGTGGGCCTTAGGAAGCATCACTACGTACAAAGCTAGTGGAGGTGATGGAATTCCAGTTGAGCTTTTTCAAATCCTTAAAGATGATGCTGTGAAAGTGCTGCACTCAATATGCCAGCAAATTTGGAAAACTCAGCAGTGGCCACAGGACTGGAAAAGGTCAGTTTTCATTCTAAACCCTAAGAAAGGCAATGCCAAAGAATGCTCAAACTGCCACACAATTGCACTCATCTCACACGCTAGTAAAGTAATGCTCAAAATTCTCTAAGCCAGGCTTCAGCAATACGTGAACCGTGAACTTCCAGATGTTCAAGCTGGATTTAGAAAAGGCAGAGGAACCAGAGATCAAATTGCTAACATCCGCTGGATCATCAAAAAAAGCAAGAGAGTTCCAGAAAAATATCTACTTCTGCTTTATTGACTATGCCAAAGCCTTTAACTGTGTGGATCACAATAAACTGTGGAAAATTCTAAAAGATGGGAATACCAGACCACCTGACCTGCCTCTTGAGAAATCTGTATGCAGGTCAGGAAGCAACAGTTAGAACTGGACATGGAACAACAGACTGGTTCCAGATAGGAAAAGGAGTACGTCAAGGCTGTATATTGTCATCCTGCTTATTTAACTTATATGCAGAGTATATCATGAGAAACGCTGGGCTGGAAGAAGCACAAGCTGGAATCAAGATTGCCGGGAGAAATATCAATAACCTCAGATATGCAGATGATACCACCCTTATGGCAGAAAGTGAAGAAGAACTAAAGAACCTCTTGATGAAAGTGAAAGAGGAGAGTGAAAAAGTTGGCTTAAAGCTAAACATTTAGAAAACAAAGATCATGGCATCTGATCCCGTCACTTCATGACAAATAGATGGAGAAATAGTGGCAGACTTTATTTTTGGGGGCTCCAGAATCACTGCAGACGGTGATTGCAGCCATGAAATTAAAAGACGCTTACTCCTTGGAAGGAAAGTTATGACCAACCTAGACAGCATATTAAAAAGCAGAGACATTACTTTGTCAACAAACGTCCATCTAGTCAAGGCTATGGTTTTTCCAGTGGTCATGTATGGATGTGAGAGTTGGACTACAAAGAAAGCTGAGCACTGAAGAATTGATGCTTTTGAACTGTGGTGTTGGAGAAGACTCTTGAGAGTCCCTTGGACTGCAAGGAGATCCAACCAGTTCATGCTAAAGGAGATCAGTCCTGGGTGTTCATTGGAAGGACTGATGTTGAAGCTGAAACTCCAAAACTTTGACCACCTGATGCAAAGAACTGACTCATTGGAAAAGACCCTGTTGCTGGGAAAGATTGAAGGTGGAAGGAGAAGGGGACGACAGAGGATGAGATAGCTGGATGACATCACTGATTCAATGGACATGAGTTTGAGTAAACTCTGGGAGTTGGGGATGGACAGGGAGGCCTGGTGTGCTGCAGTCCATGGGGTCACACACAGTTGTAGAAGACTGAGTGATTGAACTCAACTGATAGATACACACAGCACATTTTCTCCATTCATCCACTGATGGACAGGTAGGTTGCTTCCATGGGTAGACTATTGTAAATAATGCTTTTTTCAACCTGTGTGTGCATGTGCTCAGCCGTATCTGACTCTCTGAGACCCCATGGACTGTAGCCCCCCGGGTTCTTCTGTCCATGGAATTTTCCAGGTAAGAATCCTGCAGTGGGTTGCCATTTCCTATTTCAGAGTATCTTCTTGACCCAGAGTATCTTCTTGACCCAGGGATCACCACCTGCATTGGTAGGTGAAGTCTTAACCATTAGAAGGGCAGTGCGTGTGTGCTCAGGAAAGTCCCCAAATATTTTTTCACGTTAGTGTTTTCCTTCCATTCAGATAAACACACAGAATTAAAACTGCTGGATCGTATGGGAGTTCTGTTTGTATTTTCTGAGGATCCTCCATACCATTTTCCATAGTGACCACACCAATTTACATTCCCACCAACAGTGCATGGGTTTCCCTGGTGGCTCAGATGGTAAAGAATCCACCTACAATGCGGGAGACCTGGATTCAGTTCCTGGGTGGGGAAGATCCCCTGGAGGAGGGCATGGCAACCCACTCCAGTATTCTTGCTTGGAGAATCCCATAGACAGAGGAGCCTGGCGGGCTGCAGTCCATGGGGTCGCAAAGAGTCGGACGCGACTGAGCGACCGCACAGCACACACAGAGTGCACGAGAGTTCCCTCCCCTTCACATTCCCGACAACACTTAGTATTTCCTGTGTTTGCCAACAGCCATTCTAATAGTTAGGAGGCGGTCTCACTTTCTGGTTTAGACTTGCATTTCCCTGATTATTGGTGATGTCGAACATCCTTTCATACTTGTTTGGCCATCTGTATGTATTCCATGGAAAAACATCTTTCGGACTTTCAGCCCAATGTTTAATTGAACTGTTTGCTTTTTTACTATTGAGTTGTATGAATTCTTTATAGTTTTTTTTAAAGATATTAACTCCTTATGAGATATATGATTTGCAAATATTTTCTTCCATTTGGAAAGTGACCTTTTCATTTTGTTGATGGTTCCTTTGCTGTATAGAAGATTTTTAGCTTGATGTAGCCCCATTTGTTAATTTTTTGCTTTTGTTGCCTTTCATTTTGGTGTCAAATGCAAATTGTCATCACCAAGATCACTCTGAAGGAGCTTACTGCCTACGTTTACTTCTAGGAGTTTTGTGGTTTCAGGTCTTAGGTTCAATTCTTTTATCCATTTTGAGTTCATTTTTGTGTATGGTGGAAGACAGTGGTTCAGTTAAATTATTTTGCAAGTGGCTGTCCAATTTTTCCCAGAATCTTTTATTGAAGAGACTGTCCTTTCCCCATTGTACATTATTGGGTCCTTTGTCATGAATTAATTGACCATATGTGCATGGGTTTATTTCTGGGATTGCTATGCTACTCCATTGATCAATATGTCTGTTTTTATGCCAATATCATACTGTTTTGATTTGTGTAGTTTTGTAGTGATAGTTTGAAATCAGGAGGCATGATGTCTCCAGCTTTGTTCTTATTTATCAAGATTGCCTTGGCTATTCGAGGTCTTTCATGGTGCCATACAAATTTTAGGATTGTTTATTCTATTTCTGTGAAAAACACCATTGAGATTTTGATAGGATTACATTGATTCTGAGGATTACTTTGGGTAGTATGGACTTTTTTTTTTTAAAATATTGATTCTTCCAGTTTAGTTCAGTTCAGTCACTCAGTCGTGTCCGACTCTTTGTGACCCCATGAATCGCAGCACGCCAGGCCTCCCTGTCCATCACCAACTCCCGGAGTTCACTCAGACTCACGTCCATTGAGTCAGTGATGCCATCCAGCCATCTCATCCTTGGTCATCCCCTTCAACTCCTGCCCCCAATCCCTCCCAGCATCAGAGTCTTTTCCAATGAGTCAACTCTTCACATGAGGTGGCCAAAGTACTGGAGTTTCAGCTTTAGCATCACTCCTTCCAAAGAACACCCAGGACTGATCTCCTTCAGAATGGACTGGTTGGATCTCCTTGCAGTCCAAGGGACTCTTAAGAGTCTTCTCCAACACCACAGTTCAAAAGCATCAATTCTTCGGTGCTCAGCTTTCTTCACAGTCCAACTCTCACATCCATACATGACTACTGGAAAAACTGAGTATGCAATATCTTTCCACTCATTTGTGTCTTTAATTTCCTTCATCAATGTATTATAGTTTCCTCTTTTGTTTTTCTTTTTTCTTTAATTTTTATTTTATACTGAAGTAGAGTTGATTTACAATGTTGTGTTAGTTTAAGGTGTACAGCAAAGTGATTCAGTTATACATATATTCATTCTTTTTCAGATTCTGTTCCCACATAGGTTATTACAGAATATTAAGTAGAGTTCCCTGTACTATTCAACAGGTTCTTGCTGGTTATCTATTTTATATTAATATATAGTAGTGTGTATATGTTAATCCCAAAATCCTATTTTATTTTTCCTTCCAACATCCTCCTACTGACCCCCCCACGCCCCCTCCCCCGCAATCATGAGGCTGCTTTCCAAGTCTGTGCGTCTGTTTCTGTATTATAAATAGTTTCATTTGTATCTTTTTGTTTTTTAGATTCCATATGTCAGTGGTATCATACGATATTTGTCTTTCTCTGACTTCATTTAGTATTATGCTGCACATGGAATTATGTCATTTTTTTCTTACAGCTGAATAATATTCCATTGTATGTATGTACCATAACTTCTTTTTTTTCCCAATTGTTTATTAACTGACCATATTACAAAAATGATCCTGGTAGATACCTTAGTTCATCCTTCTAATAAGCCTGCTGGTCTGGTCTTCCCTGTTGCCAGCATCTCCACCTTCTACAAAATGGATGGTCTTTTTCTTCATTCCACCTTGTGGAGAAGACAATTTAAAGGGCCACAGGAAGTTGTTTGCTTCTTTGAAAAGTTTTCCAACAGTATAGATCTCATGAATCAGATCCTCCATGCAGATGATGTCATATTTCCCAAGAGATCGAGCAGTCAATGTGCTATCTTTCAGGGCAATTTGCTTCCTGTTGATTTTGCCATAGCCACGCTTATAGATCAATTCATTTATGGACTTCAGATTTGGGGACCCTGAAAAGGAAATGGCAACCCACTCCAGTATTCTTGCCTGGAAAATCCCATGGATGGAGAAGCCCAGTAGGCTACAGTCCATGGGGTCGCAAAGAGTCAGACATGACTGAGCGACTTCACTTCACTTCACTTCATGCAATGTATGGCTCCACAATTCTCAGCATGTTAACTGAAGCCTTTTTGAGCTTCACGAAGGTCCCATTGAAGATCTGCTGGAGATGAAGGAATGTAGCACTTTTTGAACCTCTGGGCTCACACCTTTGATACCTTTGATCCTGATGACAAATGCCAATTTAGGTTCTGCAGGTACATAAAAGTTGCTGGCTTTTTGTGCCATCCTAGCCATTCAAATTTCAGTTCTGTACACCTGCCTGTATTCCTTGTGGTAATGCTTAACTTTTTCATAGATAAGTTTCCTCCTTCCCTTTTGAAGCATCTGTTGGGCAAATTTCTTTCTCAGGCACTTGATCTTAAGCTCTGCGAAATTCTTTCACTTTTTCTTAAGAGTTTCTGGCACAGCAGGAACCTTCTTTTTCTCTTCTGCACCCTTCATGGTTCCAGCCAGGGAAGAGGCTACCATAACTTCTTTAGTCATCTGTTGATGGACATTTAGGTGGCTTCAATGTCTTGGATATTGTAAATAGTGTTGCAATGAACATTAGGGCATACATATCTTTTTGAACTATGGTATTCTCTGGGTATATGCTCAAGAGTGGGTTTGCTGGATCAAATTTCAGTTTTTTTAAGGAAACTCTATACTTTTCTATAATGGTTGTACCAACTTATTAATATATACTCACTAACAATGTAGAAGGGTTTCCTTTTCTCCCCACTTTCTCCAGCATTTATTGTTTGTAGACATTTTGATGATGGCTATTCTGACCAGTGTCAAGTGATACCTCATTGTAGTTCTGACTTGCATTTCTCTAATAATTAGTGATGTTGAGCATCTTTTCATGTGCTCTTTGGCCATCTGTATGTCTTCTTTGGAAACATGTCTATTTAGACCTTCTGCCCATTTTTTTTTTGTATTTTGGCATTGAGTTGCATGTGCTCCCTCTATATTTCTGAAGATTAATCTCTTGTTGGTTGCTTCATTTGCAGATATTTTTTCCCATTCTGAGGGTTGTCTTTTCATTTATGTTTATGGTTTCCTTTTTTGTGCAAGGTTTTTATGTTTAATTAGGTCCCATTTGTTTATGTTTGTTTTTATTTTCATTATTCTAGGAGGTGGATCAAAAAAGATCTTGCTGCAATTTATGTCAAAGAGCATTCTGCCTATGCTTTCCTCGAAGAGTTTAATAGTACCTGGCCTTACATTTAGGTCTTTAATCCATTCTGAGTTGAGTTTTGTGTGTGGTATTAGGGAGTGTTCTAATTTAATTCTTTTACATATAGTGGTCCAGTTTTTCCAGCCACACTTATTGAAGAGACAATTTTTCCTCCACTGTATAGTCTTCCCTTTTCTCATAGCTGGAGGCATGGGTTTATTTATACACTTTCTATCCTGTCCCATTGATCTATATTTCTGTTTTTGTGCCAGTACAACCCATACTGGATTATCATGAGTAAGTGAAGTAGCTCAGTCGTGTCCAACTCTTTGCAACCCCATGGACTGTAGCCTATCAGGCTCCTCCGTCCATGGGATTTTCCAGGCAAGAGTGCTGGAGTGGATTGCCATTTCCTTCTCCAGGGGATCTTCCTGACCCAAGAATCGAACCCAGGTCTCCCGCATTGCAGGCAGATGCTTTACCGTCTTATCGTAGCTTTGTAATATAGGAAGTCAGGGAGCCTGATTCCTCCAGTTCCTTTTTCTTTCTCAAGATAGCTTAGGCTATTCAGGGTCATTTGTGTTTCCATTTGTTGTTGCTGTTCAGTCGCTCAGCTGTGTCAACTCTTTGTGACCCCATGGACTGTAGCACGCCAGGCTTCCCTGTCCTTCACTATCTCCCAGAGTTTGTTCAAACATATGTCCATTGAGTTGATGATGCCATCCAACCATCTCATCCCCTGTTGCTCCCTTCTCCTCCTGCCTTCCATCTTTCCCAGCATCGGGGTCTTTTCCAGTGAGCCGAAGTATTAGAGCTTCTTCAGCTTGTGTTTCCATACATATTGTAATTTTTTTTTGTCCCAATTCTATGAAAAATGCCATTGGTAATTTGACAGAATTTGCATCAGATCTCTAGATTGCTTTGGGTAGTACAGCCATTTTCACTATATTGATTCTTTCAATCCAAGAACATGGGAATCTCTCCATTTATTTGTTTCACCTTCAATTTCTTTCATACTATCTTATAGTTCTCTGAATGCAGGTCTCTTGCCTCCTTGAAAGTGAACGTGTTAGTGGCTCAACTGTGTCTTTTTGTGACCCCATAGACTAGCCTGCCAGGCTCCTCTGTCCATGGGACTCTCTAGGCAAGAATACTGGAGTGGTTGCCATTTCCTTCTCCAGGGAATCTTCCTGACCCAGGGAGGTTTATTCCTAGATATTTAATTCTTTTTGTTGCAGTGGTAAATGGGATTGTTTCCTTAATTGCTCTTTCCGATCTTTTGCTGTTAGTGTATAGGAATGTTAAGAGATTTCTGTCAATTAATTTTTAATCCTTCAGCTTTACTAAATTCAGTGATGAGCTCTAGTCTTTTTCAGGGCTTCCCTAGAGGCTCAGATGATAAAGAAACTGCCAAAAATGTAAGAGACCCAGGGTCAATCCCTGGATTGGAAAGATGCCCTAGAGAAGGGAGAGGCTACCCACTCCATTGCTAATTTGGAGTGGGTAGACTCCAGTGGCTACTCACTCCAGTATTCTTGCCTGGAGAATTCTCTGGACAGAGGAGCCTTCTGAGTGGTTTTTCTGTTGGCATTTTTAGGGTTTTCTATGTATAGTATCATGTCATCTGCAAACAGCGAGAGCTTTACTTCTTTACCAATACAGAGTTCTTTTCTTTCTTTTCTTCTCTGATTGCCATGGCTATGATTCCAAAAACTATGTTGAATAACTGTGGTGAGAGTGAACATCCTTGTCTTGTTCCTGATTTTAGAGAAAACGCTTCCAGATATTCACCTTGAGAATAATGTTTGTTATGAGTTTGTTGTATATTCCCTGTGCTGCTGCTAAGTCACTTCAGTCGTGTCCGACTCTGTGTGACCCCATAGACTGCAGCCCACCAGGCTCCGCTGTGCCTGAGATTCTCCAGGCAAGAACACTGGAGTGGGTTGCCATTTCCTTCTCCAATGCATGAAAGTGAAAAGTGAAAGTGAAGTCACTCAGTTGTGCCCGACTCTTAGCGACCAAATGGACTGCAGCCTACCAGGCTCCTCAGTCCATGGGGTTTTCCAGGCAAGAGTACTGGAGTGGGTTGCCATTGTTCCCTCTAAGCCCACTTTCTGAAGAATTTTTAAAATCATAAATGGGTGTTGAATTTTGTCAAAAGCTTTTTATGAATCTAATGAGATGATCGTGTGGTATTTATTCTTCAATTTGTAATGTGGTGTGTCACATTAACTGATTTTGCATATATTGATTTCTTTCATCCCTGGGATAAATCCCACTTGATCATGGTGCATGATCCTTTTAATGTGTTTCTGGATTCTACTTACTATTATTTTGTTAAAGATTTTTGTGTCTATAATCATTATAATATTTGTCTGTAATTTTCTTTTATGGTTGTATCTCTGTCTGCTTTTGGTATCAGGATGATGGTGGCCTCGTAGAATGAGCTTGGGAGTATTCCTCCCTCTGCAGTTTTTTGGAAGTTTCAGAAAGGTAGGTGTTAGTTCATCTCTAAATGTTTGATAGGATTCACCTGTGAAGCCATCTGGTTCTGGACTTGTATTTGTTGGAAGAAATTTTTAAAATCACAGTTTCAGTACTTGTGATTGGTATTCACATTTTCTATTTCTTTCTGGTGGTCCCCCTGTCCTGCCTATCACAAACCTGTTGCTGAGCCCTCTGCTGAGCCCCTGAAGCTCCCCTTCTGTCCCAGATTATCTCCCTGCCTGGGATGGGGCTTCCCCAGATGCGAGACCCTCGCCTCACCTTCAGCTCCCTGCCAAGAGTTCAGGTCCTGTCCTGCTTTCTTTCCTCCTCCTTTTCCCTTCTTCCTTCTTTTGTCTTATCTGGTTACAAGGGGATCTCTCTTGTCCTTTTAGGTGTCTCAGGTCCTCTGCTAGCATTCAGCAGATGGTCCACTAGAACTGTTGCAGGGAGAGATGAACTCTACATCCTCCTCCTTCCTTGCCTCCCCCTCTCTTTTCTTTTGCCTTGCCTGGTTATGTGGAGGTTATCTTGGCCTTCCAGAAGTCTGAGGTTTTCTACCAGTGTTCAGTAGATGTTCTGTGTGAATCATTCCACTTGTAGATGTGTTTTTCATGAATTTGTGGGAAGAGATAAGCTCCATGTCCTACTTCTCCATCATGTTGAATCCTCCCTCCAAAGTCTTACAGTTTTCAATGTACACATGTCATTGGCCTTCTTGTATAAATTTACTCCTAATTATTTTATACTTTTGATGCAGTTGTCAACTGTGTGTTTTTTAAATTTCTTTGTCTGATAGTTTGCTATTAGTGTGTAGAAACACAACAGATTTTTAATACTTTTGTATGCTGCAACTTTACTGAAGTTTTTAGTTCAAATAGTTTTCTAGCACAGGGTTTTGGATTTTTCTCTACAAAACAGCATTTCATCTGCAAGTAGTGACAGGTTTTACTTCCTTTTCATAAAAACATAACATGATTATATTTTAATAAAACACCATAGTAAATTGATGGAACAAAATATGGTATTTCATTGACATTGCATGACAAACGTTAATATCCTTTGGCCATAAATGAGTTCCTGGAATACTTACTTCTAATTTGGATGGCTTTTATACCTTTTTCTTGCCCAATTGCCCTGTCTAGAACTTGCAATACTACACTGAGTAAAAGTGATGAAAGTTGGAATCCTTATTTTGTTTCTAATCAGAGGTAAAGCTTTCAGCTTTTCACCACTGAGTGTGATGTTAGCTGTTGGTTTGTCATACGTGGCTTTTTTTATGTTGAGATATGTTCCCTGTATACCCTGTTTCAATATGTTGAAAGTTTTCCATAAATGTTGAATTTTGTCAAATGCTTTTTCTGTATCTATTGATTATGGTTTTATCTTTCATCCTGATAATGTATCACACTGATTGATCTGCAGATGTTAAACCACTCTTGCACCTCTGGAATAAATCCCACTTGAATATGTTGTACAATTCTTTTAATGTATTGTTGAATTATAGTTTGCTAATATTGTTGAATTATAGTTTGCTAATATTATTAGTTTGCTAATATTTTTATTGAGGATTTTTGCATCTCTGTGCATCAGGGATATTGACCTGTAATTTTCTTATGGTTTCTTATCTAGATGATTGGTGTTAGGGTTATGCTGGCCTTATAAAACGGTTTTGGAAGAATCCCCTCCCCTCTTTTTTGGGGCAAGAGCTTGGGAAGGACTGGTATTAATTTTTTCTTTAAATCTTTCATAGAATTCACCAGGGAAGCCATCTGACCCTGGACTTTTTTTTGGAGGTTTTTGGTTACCAATTCAATCTCCTTACTAGTAATCAGCCACAGATTTTGTCTTGTGATTCAGCCTTGGTAGATTGAATGTGCCTTGGAATATATCTATTTCTTCTAGGCTATTGAATCTGTTGGCATCTAATTGTTCATAGTTCTGTTTCATGAGGCTTTGTGTTTCTGTGTTATCCATTTTAACCGTTCTTCTTTCATTTCTGATTTGAGTCCTATCCTTTTCTTAGTGAGTCTGGCAAAGGTTTGTCAATTTTGTTCTCTTTTCAGTGAACTGGCTCTTAGATTTACTGATCTTTTATATTTTTGTCTTTTTATTTATATCCACTGTGATCTTTACCATCTTCTTTCCATTGAATTTGAGCTTCTTTGTTCTTCTACTAACTACTTGATGTATAAAGATAGGTTTTTTTTTTTTTTTAGATCTTTTTTGTTAGGACTTCTTTTGCTATATCCCATAAGTCTAGCATGTTGTATTTCCATTTTTATTTATAACTGTGGAAAATTCTGTGGAAAGAGATGGGAATACCAGACCACCTGACCTGCCTCTTGAGAAATCTATATGCAGGTCCGGAGGCAACAGTTAGAACTGGACATGGAACAACAGACTGATTCTTGATTCCAGCTTGTGCTTCTTCCAGCCCAGCATTTCTCATGATGTACTCTGCATAGAAGTTAAATAAGCAGGGTGACAATATACAGCCTTGAAGAAGCACAAGCTGGAATCAAGATTGCCGGGAGAAATATCAATAACCTCAGATATACAGATGACACCACCCTTATGGCAGAAAGTGAAGAGGAACTAAAAAGCCTCTTGATGAAAGTGAAAGAGGAGAGTGAAAAACTTGGCTTAAAGCTCAATGTTCAACTAAGCTCAACTAAGATCATGGCATCTGGTCCCATCACTTCATGGGAAATAGATGGGGAAACAGTGTCAGACTTTATTTTTTTGGGCTCCAAAATCACTGCAGATGGTGACTGCAGTCATGAAATGAAAAGACGCTTACTCCGTGGAAGGAAAGTTATGACCAACCTAGATAGCATATTCAAAAGCAGAGGCATTGCCAACAATGTTCCGTCTAGTCAAGGCTATGGTTTTTCCAGTGATCATGTATGGATGTGAGAGTTGGACTGTGAAGAAAGCTGAGCGCTGAAGAATTGATGGTTTTGAGCTGTGGTGTTGGAGAAGACTCTTGAGAGTCCCTTGAACTGCAAGGAGATCCAACCAGTCCATTCTGAAGGAGATCAATCCTGGGTATTCTTTGGAAGGAATGATGCTAAAGCTGAAATTCCAATACTTTGGCCACCTCATGCGAAGAGTTGACTCTTTGGAAAAGACTTTGATGCTGGGAGAGATTGTGGGCAGGAGGAGAAGGGGACAACAGAGGATGAGATGGCTGGATGGCATCACGGACTTGATGGATGTGAGTTTGAGTGAACTCTGGGAGTTGGTGATGGACAGGGAGGCCTGGCATGCTGCAATTCATGGGGTTGCAGAGTCGGACACGATTGAGCAACTGAACTGAAGGCATTTATTTCTCTTTTGCTTACTTCTTTGACCCATTGGTTGTTCAGCAGCATGTTGCTTAGTCTTCACATACTTGTGAATTTTCTGGTTTTCTTATAATTAATTTCTAGGTTCATAATATTGTGGATGGAAAGGATACATTTTAAATCATCTTAAATTTACATAGACCTTTTTTTGACCTAACATATGCACTCCAGTACTCTTGCCTGGAAACTCCATGGATGGAGGAGCCTGGTAGGCTGCAGTCCATGGGGTTGCTAAGAGTTGGACTCGACTGAGCGGCTTCACTTTCACTTTCACTTTTCACTTTCATGCACTGGAAAAGGAAATGGCAACCCACTCCAGTGTTCTTGCCTGGAGAATCCCAGGGATGGCAGAGCCCAATGGGCTGCCGTCTGTGGAGTTGCACAGAGTCGGACATGACTGAAGCAACTTAGCAGCAGCAGCAGTAGCATGATCTATCTTGGAGAATAATTCCATGTGTACTTGAGAAGAATGTGTATTCTGTTTTCTGTCTGATCTATCCATTGATGAATGTGGAGTACTAAAGTCCCCTATTAATACTGTAATGTTATTTCTTTATGTTTGTTAATATTTGCTTTATATATTTAGGTGCTCCTATGTTGGGTTGTGGGCTTCCCTGCTGGCTCAGTGGTAAAGATCCAGCCTGCCAACATAGGGGATGCGAGTTCGATCCCTGGATCATGAAGATCCCCTAGAGAAGGAACTGGATACCTACTCCAGTATTCTTGCCTGGGAACTCGCATGGACAGAGGAGCCTGGTGGGCTACAGTCCATGGGGTCCCAGTCAGACATGACTTAGTGACTAAACAATGTTGGGTTGCATAGCTCATCTCAAATGTTGTATCCTTTTGTAGTCCCTTTATCATTATAAAATAACCTTGTCTCTAATTAGTCTATCTTTTACCATTCCTACACTTTCAATCCGTGTGTATCCTTACATCTGAAGTAAGTATCTTATAGGCAACATATAGACGTATCTTGTTTTTTTATATCTATTCAGCTACTCTTTTGATTAGAGCATTCAGTCCATTTAGTCTTATTGTCATTCTGTTCATTGTTTTCTGGCTGTTTTGTAATTTCTCTTCTTCTTTTCTTGCTCCTCCTTTGAAATTTGATGACATCTTGCATTAGCATGCTTAGATTTTCTTCTCTTTATATTGTGTGTGTGTGTGTTTTTTAATGGGTTTTTGCTTTAAGGTACCATGAGGCTTACAAAAAAACAACTTATAAGTCTGTTTTAAATTGCTAAGTTTGAAAGCATTCTGAAGTTCTTGTTGTCCACTTGCTTCAGTCGTGTCTGACTGCATTACCCAATGGACTGCCTCCCGCCAGGCTCCTCTGTCCATGGGATTCTCCAGGCAAGAATACTGGAATGGGTTGCTGTGCCCTCCTCCAGGGGATCTTCCCAACCCAGGGACTGAACCTGCGTCTCTAACATCTCCCGCATTGGCAGGCAGGTTCTCTACCACCAGCCCCTTGCTAAACCCCTCTAGTGTATTTTTCTCTGCAATTATTATATTTTTCAGCTCTGTGACTTTTATTGCCACTTTCTTATATTTTCTTTCTTTTGTTGCAGGTCTCACTTTGTGCATCCCGTGTTCTGAACTCATGAGCGTCTTTATGACCACTGTTTTGAACTCGTCATGAGGTAAATAACTTATCTCTGTATCATTAAGTTCTTTTTCTGAGATTTTTATCTTCTTCCATTTGCAGCATATTCTTCTGTTTATTTTCTTTGACTTTCTGTGTTGGTGTGTGTAGGCACTAGAGAAAACAGCCACTGCTCCTAGTCTGAAGTAGCAACCTCATGTAAAAGATAAAATTATTGTTCAACCCTGCCCTAGTTGGTTGTGTTTGTTTACGGAGCCTATTTTATTCTTAGTGGTTCCAAGAAGGGAGGGTGTTCCTAGACCTGTCAGTGTCCCAGAGGGGATAATCTGTCTGCTCCCTCTGTACTGAGCTCTGGGGTGATAACTAGTTAAGTCCTTATTGACCAGGGGGTTTTTGCAGAAGCTAAGGCCTGTGGCCAGCAATTTTTATTTTTGCCTCTTTAAAACTAATTCTGTTACTTAACTAACACTTCGGGGGTTATTACATTCACTAGTTACACCTGACATACCTGTAAATCCTTCTAATTTTTGTGAACTGTGCTCTTCAATGCACTCTTTTGTAGAAGCAAAGGAGTATTCTCCAGCATGCTGAGTTTCATTTTCAGTTTTCATATCAGTATCAGTCACTAAGGTTTTTTCACCTTTTTGTTGGTCTAATATTCAGACAGTTAGAACTATATTCTGTAGAATTACCATCTTCTAGCATACTAGTATATATGTTCCTCAGAAATTAGAGAAGGTATCTGCATGAAACTCACTGATAAATTCATGTTTATAATATACACATGGTTGGAACAAAGACCTAACAGAGCAAAATGTGAATAACACAGCAGTCACAAGTTGTAAATGAACTGGACCCTTGATGATGTCACATGGTGATATTAATTGTATCACCCTCTGAAAATGTATTGCACATCTCCATTTGATAATGTTTGGGTAACAAAGATGTATTAATGTGTGTCAATAATGTGTTAGGAACTATTTCTTTGCTACTGTCCCACTGAGCCTGTGAACATAAGCCTCACTGGCCACAAGAGCCAGGCTATCAGAGGATGTATCCTCAGGGTGGTAGCCACAAAAGCTGGGTCACCAGATATTTATAAGAGCTCCTTTCTCAGAGACTGTGGCGATTTGGAGCTGGGAAGACAGAAAGCATGAAGATGACAGTTGCCAGCTTCCCGGGTCTTTGCAGAGGACTGCAGTCATCCTCTGTGTGTGTGTGAGTGAGAGAGAAGCCTGGCTCACAGGCCATAGCTATGAAGGTAAGTTAAGAGGCTTCCTGTATAGGAGGATTGGGGCTTTTGATTCTCTTGCTTCTCTGCTGTTGCCTGGGGTTAGATAGTTAAGACGTCTTGACTTGTGACAGTCCTGTGGGACCTGTGAGTGTAAGCTCTGCTGTCCACCAGAGCTAGGCAACCAAGGGATTCCTCTGGGTGGCAACTGCAAAAAGCAGGGCATAAGATGAGTGCTCAAGCTCTTTCTAGGAGATGCCAGTGACTTGGCATGAAAGATAGCACCTTCCCGCCTCTGCTTTGGAGAGTAAGCCCCTGCACATGTGTTAAATTAGATGCCTGCCTCTTGGGCTGAAGCTTTAAGATAAACAAATTGACCTGTTGCACAGAAAGCCTTGGTATGTTTTAGTTGGCTGCCTCTGCTCTGGGCCCTAGAATGGGTGATTCTGCCTCAGCCCTTTAAGAATTCTATCACCTTCTGGGTTTCTTGGACACAAGTCCCAGTGGCTTTCAAAGCTAGAGGTTCTCAGAGTTAGGGATAACTTGTCTCTCAGGTGGGAGCCAGGAGAAGGAAATGGCAACCCACTCCAGTGTTCTTGCCTGGAGAACCCCATGGACAAAGGAGCCTGGTAGGCTACAGTCCATGGGGTTGCAGAGTTGGACACAACTGAGCGACTTCACTTTCAGGTGGGGGCCTTAAAAGCTGAGCTTCAAACCCTTTGCTCCTTGGGGACAGGCTGGGAGCTGTAAGAGCCCCTCTGATTGTGGGTCCTGGGGATACTATGTCTCAGCCTCTCCTACCTACTTTGCAGGAATTGCTCTGCTAGTTTTAGAAGAGGTTGTTCCACCTGTAGCTGGAGGTTTGCTGTGTCCATGGCAGGAGGGGAGTTGAGGCTCCTCCTGTGTCACCATCTTGAACCAGAACCCTGGGTTGTCTTTTTTGAATGGTTAGTAGAAAGAGAAGGGGAGGACTCAGGCAAGATTCACTCTCAAAGTAATCTGTGTAGGTTAGTCGCTCAGTCGTGTCCGACTTCTTGCAACCCCATGGACTGTAGCCCTCCAGGCTCCTCTGTCCATGAGAGTGCCCAAGCAGGAATACTGGAGACTTTTGCCATTTCCTTCTCCAGGGGGTCTTCCTGACCTAGGGATCGAACCTGGGTCTCTGGCACTGCAGGCAGACTCTTTACCAACTGAGCCACCAGGGAAGCCTAATCTGTGTACATTTTGTCAAATCAGTGACATTTCTAGGTTGAAAGTTTGAAAATGTTCAGAGATTCTAGGCCATATAGGGGAGAAGGCAATGGCACCCCACTCCAGTACTCTTGCCTGGAAAATCCCATGGACAGAGGAGCCTGGAAGGTTGCAGTCCATGGGGTCGCTGAGGGTCGGACATGACTGAGCGACTTCACTTTCACTTTCATGCATTGGAAAAGGAAATGGCAACCCACTCCAGTGTTCTTGCCTGGAGAATCCATGGGACAGGGGAGCCTGGTGGGCTGCCGTCTATGGGGTCGCACAGAGTTGGACACGACTGAAGCGACTCAGCAGCAGCAGGCCATATATGATGGCGGTTTAACCAAGTCTTTGTTGGACAGTTACTTGTCTGTTTTTATCCTCTTTGTTATTATGGAACTGTAAGGTTTTCAGACTGTCAGGGCAACATACTAATTCTTTTCTTTCTAAAATGAAAGACAAGATAACGTATATCATTTTACCAAACTGGCAAAATGGCAGCAAAGTGATAGCTATCCACCTGGACAGGCTTCCTGCCAATGGTTACATAGCCTTCCCAGCTTCACCCCACACACCTCTCCGAATGACCTTTCTAAATACAAACCTGACCCTGTTTCTCGGCAGAAGAGACTCACTGGCAAGCACTACAAGAACCTGTCTCCTCCGTCAAGCCTTGGGTCTTCCTAGAATTGCACTCTGTATGCTCTAGTCATTTGGAACTGCCGTCATTCCCAGACAAGCCCTGCTACCCTTGATGCCTGTCTGCCTGGAGAACATCTGCCCGTCTTCGGAGACCAAGCCTAAGGTGATGCTGTGAAGCCTTATCCGACCACTTCCCTTCTTTTGTGAACAAAATGCGCTCATTTCTCTTGGCCATGTAAGGAGGAGTGGAATTGCTGGGGCACAAGGTGAGCAACTGTTAGTTTCAGCGGGCGCTTCCAAAGAAATCGACATCAAACCGATTGTCCCAATGTATGGTTCTACCAGGAGTTTACAAGTATTCCAACTGCTTTATATCCTCACCAACCTTTATGGTTAGCACTCTTTCATTTCAGTCATTTTGGTAGGTGATGGTGTTTCATCATGCTAGTAACTGGCATTTTCCAGCTGACTAGTAATATTTTCTTTTTATGTTTATTGGCCGTTTGAATATCCTCTTTAGTGAAGCACCTGCTGTTTGTATACAGTATTTTCTAGATTCAATTCTTTTCTTGGATGTATGCATTCTAAGTATCATTATCCAGTCTGTGGCTTGTCATCTTACTCTCTTTTTGGTGTCTCTTGATGGGCAGGAGTTCTTTTTTTTTAAGACTAGTAATAACTTTATAAAGAAAAATAAGATAAACATTTGCTATTCCACCCAGCAGCCATTCTGAATCAGAGGTCAAAAGACACAGTGAAAAGAGGCTTGAAAAAAAAAAAAAAGAGGCTTGGATCTCTGAGGACTATGGGCTGCCAAAAATAGGAGAGAGAAGCAAGCATCCATCATTATTAAGCTTTTGTTTTTTTTCAAGCCTCTTTTTCAGTTGAACCTGAGCTTACAAATCACCACAACAAACATTTTGCATAGAAGTACATTTATGTATTTGAAGGAACTGGGTTTAATTGTAAAATTTTTACTTAGTGCAGTAAGGCATTTAGGAGCTGGGTTGATTGACCTCTAACACCTATCCTTTATATAAGTATTTTTTAAAAAATATTAATACATTCATATTTGTACAAAAATTACTACTGAAAAATATACAGATACATATATATAAGATATATGTATTTTTATCTCACACATTTTCTTGGTGTTCAGTCTATTTAGTATCTTCTGTAATGCTTACCACACTTTCCCAAGATCTGATAATGATATTAAACAAAGGTGGTCCCTGAGGCAGCCCCTCAGATATTTCTTGACTTAAAATTTTTTCATCATTAGATATTGCTACCACTATCCAATACTACTACAGTCCTCATTTTTCCCCCATCAAAACCAAATATATTATAAATCATAAATAGTTATATGTATGAAAGCACCTTAAAATTCCCTTGATCATAAGTGGTAAGCATTACAGAAATAGTCCTTGCCACAGTTTAATGAGGAGATCCTAAAAGTAGCCGAAATGATTAACAACTTAAGCAAGAATCCCATTTTTGAAATTAGAATGAAAGAACTGATTTGGGAGAATGGCAATGAAACATGTACAATATATATGAAATGAATCGCCAGTCCAGGTTCGATGCATGATACTGGATGCTTGGGGCTGGTGCACTGAGACGACCCAGAGGGATGGTACGGCAGGACGGGCACGTGTATACCTGTGGCGGACTCATGTTGATGTATGGCAAAACCAATACAATATTGTAAAGCAATTAACCTCCAATTAAAATAAATAAGAGTGAAGAATACAGACACGAACTATGTGGGACATAATCAAAAGAACATCTTCACTTTGGAGTCTTAGAACAGAGAAGGGATAAAGGGACGAAATCTTATTCAGAGAAATATTGGCTGAAAAAGTCCCAAATCTGGGGATGAGATGGCCATCTAGGTAAGGGAAGCACAGAGATAACACCCAAAGAGATCCTCGCTAAGACACATTATAATCACCCTCTCAAAAATCAAAGTCAGGACAGTGAAAGCAGCGAGAGAAAATCATATCCAGGGAATTCCGATAGAACTGCAAAGCTTTCAGCAGGAGACCTTGCAGGCCTAGAGACAGTGGGAATATATTCAAAGCACTTAAGCAAACCAAACCTGTCGCCCAGAAGTGAGGGCAAGGTCAAGACCAAACCAAAGCATGAGGGAATTTAATCACCATTAGACCCGCTTCCCAGGTGGCTCACAGATAAAAAATCTGCCTGCCAATGCAGGAGACCTGAGACATGGGCTTGATCCCTGGGTCAGGAAGACCCCCCTGGAGGAAGAAATGGCAACCCACGTGAGTGTTCTTACCTGGGAAACCCCTTGTACAGAGGAGCCTGGCAGGCTACAGTTCATGGGGTCGCAAAGAGTCGGACACAACTGAGTGTCTGAGAACACAGAACTACCCTACAAGAAATGCTAAAGAAAGTTCTTCAAACTGAAACAAATTAAAATGAAAACATACTGAAATATAATACTGGTAAAGGTGAATACGTATAGTCATATTCAAAATACTCAATATTTCAGCGGTGGTATATAAATCACTTTGATATCTAGCATATAGGTTAAAGACAACAGTGTTGAATGAAAGTAACTGTAGCTGAAATATTATGTTAATATAACTTTTATAAATATAACAATATAGATGTTTAATATATGGGGCTTCCCAGGTGGTGCCAGTGGTAAAGAACCTGCCTACTAATGCAGGAGATGTGAGAGACACAGATTCGATTCTTGGGTCAGGAAGATCTCCTGGAGAAGGGAATGGCAACCCATCCAATATTATTTTAATGTAACATTTATAAATATAAGTTGGGACATCAACATAATCTGAGGGGGCAGGTAAATAGGTCGATCTTTCTTAAGTAATGGAAGGTGTTATAATCATCTATTTTTAGCTGATAACTATAAAATATATTATGAAAGCCTCATGTAACCATAGACTAAAACCAGATAATAGATACAAAATGATAAGGAATAAAGGAATCAAAAATAATAAATACAAAATTATAAGGAATAAAGGAATCAAAGCAAACTACTACAAAAAGATAATCCAATTCACAAAGAAAGACAGCAAAAGGAACCAAGGAATGACAAAACAATCAGAAATAAATTAACATTGGTGATAGTAAGTCTTTAGCTATCAATAATTAGTGTAAATGGGCTAAAAATTGGTTGCTGCTGCTAAGTCGCTTCAGTCGTGTCCGACTCTGCAACGCCATAGACGGCAGACCACCAGGCTCCTCCGTCCCTGGGATTCTCCAGGCAAGAACACTGGAGTGAGCTGCCATTTCCTTCTCCAATGCATGAAAGTGAAAAGTGAAAGTGAAGTCGGTCAGTCGTGTCCTGCTCTTCAGGACCCCATGGACTGCAGCCTACCAGGCTCCTCTGTCCGTGGGATTTTCCAGGCAAGAGTACTGGAGTGGGGTGCCATTAAAACTGGTTAAATGGATTAAAAATAAGACCCATCTGTATCTGCCTACAAGAATATCACTTAAGCAGTATAGATACTCACAAGCAGAATGTGAAGGGATTGGAAAAGATATTTGAAGCAAATAGAAACCTAAAGAAAGCAGAGGTGGTTATACTCATATCAGACAAAATAGATATTAAGTCAAAAACCTAACAGGAGACAAGGTCATTATATAATGATGAAGGTGCAATTTATCAGATACATAAACTGAAAGATATGCATACCCAATATTAGAGTGTCTAAAATATTAATTATTTTAAAATATTATACAGACAACAATACACCACTTGAAACAGTGGGTAGACTATCCAGGTAGAAAGTCAAGAAGGAAATAATGGGCATAGATGATGCTCTAGAACACATGGACCGACAGACACATACAGGACAAAACATTCTCCAGAATAAATCACAATGTCTTAGCAAATTTAAGAAGGTCAAAATTATACCAAGTATCTTTCCCAACCACAATGGTATAAAGCTAGAAATCTATACCAGGAGGAGAGCTGAAATGTTCCCAAGTATATGGGGATTAAAAAACACGCTCATGAAAAACAAATGGATTAAAGAAGCAATCAAAAATTAAATTAAAAATAGCCTAAAACAAATGAAAATAATAGCACAACATATAAAAACCCATGGGATGCTGCAAAGGCAGTTCTGAGAAGGAAGTTTAGAGTTAAACATCTCAAAGAACTAGAAAGAGAAGAAGAAACTAAGCCCAAATTTAGCAGAAAGGCAATAACAAAGATCAGAGCAGTAATAAACGAAATAGAGATTGAAAAGATAATAGAAGAGATTTACTGAATAATAAATTCAGTAAGTTGCAGGATACAAAATCAATATACAAAAACCTATTGCATTTCTGTATAGTAATAATGAACTATCACAAAGAAAAGTTAAAACCGTCCAACTTGAAATTGTATCAAAGTTCTGAGGAATAAATTTGACCAAGGAGATCAAAGACCTGTACACTGAAAACCATAAGACACAGAGGAAAAAATTAAGACACAAATAAGTGGAAATATATTCTGGGTCCTAGATTGGAAGAATATTGTGAAAATGTCCATGTTACCCAAAGCCAGCTACAGATTCAATGCAATCCCTATCAAAATTCCAAAGACATTATCACAGAAATAGAACAATCCTAAAATTTGTTGTAGAACCACAAAAGACCTTGAATATCCAAAGCAATCCTGAATATCCAAAGGAATCTTGAGAAATAAGAACAGAGAAGCATTAAGCCTCCTGATTTCAAATTATATTACAGAATAGTAATGGTAATCAACTGTGATGTTGGAGAAGACTCTTGAGAGTCCCTTGGACTGCAAGGAGATCAAACCTGTCCATCCTAAAGGAAATCAGTCCCGAATATTCATTGGAAGGACTGACGCTGAAGCTCCAATACTTTGGCCACCTGTTGCAAAGAGCTGATTGATTAGAAAAGACCCTGATGCTGGGAAGGATTGAAGGCAGGAGAAGAAGGGGACAACAGAGGATGAGATGGTTGGATGGCATCACCAACTCGAAGGACATGAATTTGAGTAAGCTCTGGGAGTTGGTGAAGGACAGGGAAACTTGGCGTGCTGCAGTCGATGGGGTTGCAAAGAGTCGAACACAACTGAGTAACTGAACTGAATGGCAATCATAATAGTATGCTATTGGAATAAAAACAGACACATCAATCATTGCAACAGAATAGAGAGCCCAGAAATAAACCCATACATATACGGTTAATTTATGACAAAGGACCCAAGTATATACAATGGGAAAAGAGAGTCTCTTCAGTAAAAGATGTCAGGAAACTGGATAGCCACTTGCAAAAGAATGAAATTAAACCATTCACTCCATACACAAAAATGAACTCAAAATGGATTAAAGACCTGAATATAAAACTTGAAACCATAAAACTTCTAGAAAAAACAGTAAGCTCTTGAGACTGATCTTAATGATGGTGACTTGAATTTGACACCAAAAGCAAAGGCAACGAAGGCAAAAATCAAAAAGTGAGAAGAGAATACATCAAACTAAAATCTTCTGCACAGCAAAAGAAACCATTAACAAAGTGAAAATGCAATCTGCCAAATGGGAGAAAATATTTGAAAATCATATATCTGATAAAGGGTTAATTATCCAAAATATAAAAAGAACTCATACACTCAATAGCAAAAAAAAAAAAAATCCAATTAACTAACAGTCAAAGGATCTGAATAGACATTTTTCTAAAGAAGACATATCAGTGGCCAACAGGTACACAAAATGGTGCTCAAGGTCACTAATATCTTGGAAATGCAAATTAAAACCACAATGAGATATCATCTCACACCTATTAAAATGACTACTGTTAAATAGACAAGAAATAACAGTGTTGGGGAAAGTATAGAAAAATGGGAACCCTTGTGCACTATTATTGAGAATGTAAATTGGTATAGCCACTATGGAAAATAATATGGAGCTTCTCAAAAAATTAAACACTAACTCAAGCATATCTTCACCCCCATGTTCATTGTGGCATTATTTACAATAGCCAAGACACAGAAGCAACCTAAGTATTATTAACAGATGAATGGGTAAACAAAATGCAGGGGTGTGTGTGTGTGTGTGCGTGCGCGTGTGTGTACACACACACACTGGAATATTACTCAGTCATACAAAGGAAATCTTGCTATTCTGGACAACATGGATAGACCTTGTGGTCATTTTGCTAAGTGAAACAAGTCAGACAGACAAATATCATAAGATCTTGGTTACACGTGGAATCAAAAAAGGAAACAAAATGAGCTTACTGATACAGAGAACTGCTGCTGCTGCTGCTGCTAAGTCGCTTTAGTCGTGTCTGACTGTGCTACCCCATAGACGGCAGCCCACCAGGCTCCCCTGTCCCTGGGATTCTCCAGGCAAGAACACTGGAGTGGGCTGCCATTTCCTTCTTCAATGCATGAAAGTGAAAGTGAAAGTGAAGTCACTCAGTCGTGTCCAACTCTTAGCGACCCCATGGACTGCAGCCTACCAGGCTCCTCCATCCATGGGATTTTCCAGGCAAGAGTACTGGAGTGGGGTGCCATTGCCTTCTCTGATACAGAGAACAGGGTATTATTAATAATTGCCAGAAATAAGTTGAAAGGGTCAGTAAAATAGGTAAAGTGGACACAAACATATAAAATCCTAGTTATAAAATAAGTCCTAGGAATGTAATATACAACATGGTGACTCTATTAATAATAGTTTGTTATATATAAAAAAGTTGCAAAGAGTATATCTTAAAAGTTCTCTTTAGAAGAAAAAATTTTTCTATGTTTGATGATAAATGTTAATTAGACTCATGATGATTTTGCAATATATACAAACACTGAATCATTAGGTTGTATACCTGAAACAAATATAATGTGATAAGTCAATTAGACCTCAATAAAAAGAAAACCCTAAAGACTCCAATAAAAACTATTAGAATAAATGAATACAGTAAAGTTGGGGGATACAAAATCAATATCATGTGCATTTCGATACACTAACAATGAATTATCTGAGATTAATAATTTCATTTACAGTAGTACTATAAACAACAAAATACTTAGCAATAAATTTAACCAAGGAGATGAAAGATCTGCACACTCAAAACTAAAATATTGAAGAAAACTCAAATAAATTGAAAAAAATCTCACTTCTAGATTGGGAGAATTAATATAATGAACAGTCCATAGCACCCAAAGTGGTCTATAGACTTAGTGGAATCAAAATAAAAATTCCAATGACATTTTTTACAGAAACAGAAAAAATTACCCTAAAATGGGAAAGGAGTACATCAAAGTTGTATTTTGTCACCCTGCTTATTTAACTTATATGTAGAGTACATTATGCAAAATGCTGGGCTGGATGAAGCACAAGCTGGAATTGAGATTGCCGGGAGAACTATCAACAACCTCAGATACGATACCACTCTAATGGCAGAAAGCAAAGAGGAACTAAAGAGCCTTCTGATGAAGGTGAAAGAGGAGAGTGAAAAAGCTGGCTTAAAACTCAACACTCAAAAGATGAAGATCATGGCATCTGGTCCCATCACTTCACAGCAAACAGAAAGCGGAATAGTGGAAGCAATGACAGATTTTATCTTCTTAGGCTCCAAAATCACTGTAGATGGTGACTGTAGCTATGAAATTAAAAGATGCTTGCTCCTTGGAAGGAAAGTTATGAGAAACATAGCATATTAAAAAGCAGAGATATCACTTTGCTGACAAAGGTGCATATAGCCAAAGCTATGGTTTTTCCAGTAGTCATGTACAAATGTGAGAGCTGGACCATAAAGAAGGCTGAGTGCCAAAGAACTGATGCTTTTGAATTGTGGTGCTGGAGAAGACTCTTGAGAGTACATTGAACATCAAGGAGATCAAACCAGTCAATCCTAAAGGAAATCAATCCTGAATATTCATTGGAAGGAAATGATGCTAAACTTCAATACTTTGGCCACCTGATGTGAAGAGATGGCTCATTGGAAAATATCCTGATGCTGGGAAAGATTGAGGGCAAGAGGAGATGGGGGTGGCAGAGGATGAGACGGTTGGATGGCATCACTGACTCAATGGACATGAGTTTGAGTAAACTCCGAGAGATGGTGAAGGACAGGAAAGCCTGGCATGCTGCAATTCATGGGTTGCAAAGGGTTGGACACAATTTAGTGACCGAACAACAACAGCAAAGTGTCTTTGGAACCATAAAACACTTCAGATAGCAAAAGTAATCCTGAGAAAGAACAAAGCCGGAGACACTACATTATCTGATTTCAAAGGGATAGTGATCAAAACTGTATGTTTTTATGGTATGGCATAAAAACAGACACATAGACCAATGGAACAAAATTCAGATCCCAGAAATAGATCTATGCATATACAGTCAACTGATATTTGACAAAGAAGTCAAGAATACTCTAGAGAAAAGACCCATCTGTTTAATAAATGGTGGTTGGAAAACTGAATATTCACACTTAGAAAAGAATGAAACTAGGCCCCTATTTTATACCACTCACAAATATTAACTTGAAGTGGATTAAAGACTTAAAGTAAGCCTGAAACTATAAAACTTCTAGAAGAAACACAGGAAAAAAGCTTCTTGATATGGGTCTTGGTAATAATTTTTTGAATATGACATTTAAACCATAAATAGCAAAATAAAAAAATATACAAGTGGGACTAGATCAAATAAAAAGCTTCTACATAGCAAAATAAAGGATCAACAAAGTGAAAAGACAACCTATGGAATGGAAGAAGATATTTGTACACTGCAAATTGATAAGGGGTTAACATAAACAAGGAACTCACACAACCTAATAGCAAAAACAAAAAATGACCCAAACAAAATGCGTCAAGGACCTGAACAGACAATTTTTTCAAAGAAAATATATGAATGGCCAACAAGTACATGAAAAGGTTTTCAACATCACTAATCATTGGGAAATGCAAATTGAAACCACAATGAAATATTACATCTTATTTGTTGCAAAGGCTGTCATCAGAAAGACAAGAGATAATGAATGCTGATGAGGGTGGAGAAAAGAGAATCCTTGTGCATTGTTGGTGAGAATATGAACTGATGCTGTTGCTGCTAAGTCGCTTCAGTCCTGTCCAACTCCGTGCGACCCCATAGATGGCAGCCCACCAGGCTCCCCCGTCCCTGGGATTCTCCAGGCAAGAACACTGGAGTGGGTTGCCATTTCCTTCTCCAATGCATGAAAGTGAAAAGTGAAAGGGAAGTCGCTCAGTCGTGTCTGACTCTTCACGACCCCATGGACTTCAGCCTATCAGGCTCCTCCGTACATGGGATTTTCCAGGCAAGAGTACTGAAGTGGGGTGCCATTGCCTTCTCTGATGAACTGATGTAGCCACTATGAAACACAGTATCAAGTTTCCTCAAAATATTGAAAACAGAACTACCATATGATCTAGCAATTCTACTGCTGGGAATATATCCAAAGGAAATGAATTCACTATGTCATAGAAGTATCTGGACTCTTCATGTTCATGGAGAAAGTGAAAGTGAAGTCGGTCAGTGGTGCCCAACTATTTACAACCCCATGGACTGTAGCCTACCACACTCCTCCATCCATGGGGTTTTCCAGGCAAGAGCACTGGAGTGGGGTGCCATTGCCTTCTCCAGGGAGATCTTCCCAACCCAGGGATCGAACCCAGGTCTCCTGCATTGTAGGCAGATGCTTTACCACCTGAGCCACCAAGGAAGTCCTAAAACAATAAATGGTAGCGCTGTTTGTAACACCCAAGACATGGAAGCAACCTAAGTGTCCCTCAGCAGATAACGAAAATATGTTATATATCCCCATGGAATACTGTTCAGCCTCAAGAAAGGAAACCTTGCCATTTGTGACAACAGGTGCGTGTATACATGCCAAGTTGCTTCAGTTGCATCCGACTGTTTGTGACCCTATGACTGTAGCCCACCAATATAAGTATAAGTGGACCCATGCAGTTCAAACCCATATTGTTTAAGGGTCAGTTGTACTTTGGACTGTAGCTTGCCAGGCTCCTCTGTCCATGCAGATTCTCCTGGCAAGAATACTGGAGTGTGTTGCCATGCCACCCGTGGGGGAATCTTCCCAATCTGACTTACTTTACTACCTTAATGCCTTTGTCAGATAAAGACAAACACAACTTATATGTGGAATCTAAAAACACTGAACTTGTAAAAACTATAAGATGGTGGTTATCAGGAGCTAGGGTAGGGGAAGCAGAGAGTAGTTATTTCAAGGTACAAACTTGTAACTAGTAGATAAGTAAGTTCTGAAGATCTAATGCACAATTAGATATTTCTAGTCATCAATACTATATTATAAACTTCAAAGTTGCTGAGAGCTTAGATTTTAATCATTCTTTGTACAGTGTACACACACACACAAAAATACAAGACATGATAAAGCTTTTAGCTAACTACTGGGCAGCTGAGGATGCGATGGCTAGTTAGCATCACCAACTCAATGGACATGAGTTTGAGCAAACTCCAGGAGACAGCAAAGGACAGGAAAGCCTGGCATGCTGCAGTCCATGTGGTTGCAAAGAGTTGGACATGACTTGGCAACTGAACAACAACAAACTTTAACTACTGAAGTAATTGTATTGCAATATATAAATGTTATCAAAACAACACATTGTGTGCCTGAAAATTACACAATGTTATCTATCAATTATATCTCAATAAAAATAATTTTTTTTAATCCCATTTTTATTTTGAGCATTAATCAAGAGAATCTAGTTTTGAATTATCCAGATAATTGTTTCTGAGGGTATAACGCTAGCCTGTGGGACTGAACTTTAACCCATTACTATATTGTAGGCGAGAGGATTATTCATTTAACACACACATTTGGAAGGATTATTCATTTAAGTACACACACACACACACACACACACACCTGGAAGCCTAACTGGGATCTTAGACACTTCATTTAACTCAAGGTTTCTCAATTCAGCACAACTGATTTTTGGCTGGATAGTTCCTTGCTGTGTGTGTGTGTGGGGGGGGGTGTCTTACGCATTAGATGCTGCCCAGCAGATGTCAGCAGAACCCCTGTTCTCCCCACCACATGAAGACAGCCACAAATGTCTCCAGACATTGCCCAATGTTCTCAGACACAAAGAGCTACAAAAAATGCCCCCAGTTGAGAACCACTGCTTTTGTATTATGGAAACATATGGTTTTTCCAGTAGTAATGTATGGATGTGAGAGGTGGACTGTGAAGAAAGCTGAGCGCCAAAGAATTAATGCTTTTGAACTGTGGTGTTGGAGAAGACTCTTGAGAGTCCCTTGGACTGCAAGGAGATCCAACTAGTCCATTCTAAGGGAGATCAGTCCTGGGATTTCTTTGGAAGGACTGATGCTAAAGCTGAAACTCCAGTACTTTGGCCACCTCATGCAAAGAGTTGACTCATTGGAAAAGACTCTGATGCTGGGAGGGATTGGGGGCAGGAGGAGAAGGGGACGACAGAGGATGAGATGGCTGGATGGCATCACGGACTCGATGGACCTGAGTTTGAGTGAACTCTGGGAGTTGGTGATGGACAGGGAGGCCTGGCGTGCCGCGATTCATGGGGTCTCAAAGAGTCGGACATGACTGAGTGACTGAACTGAACTGAATGCCTTTCAGTAAATTCAGCAGTCAAAATTTTAGGAATGCCTCATCATTTTTAAATTAAATTTTTGTTCTTATAAACTGATAGGTGGACAGTTTTAAAAACAAAGCACAGCCAACCCTTAAACAATATAGGGTTGAACTGCATGGGTCCACTTATACATGGATATTTTCCATAGTTGAGAACTACAGTACTATATGGCACGAATGGATACAGAGGCCAACTCTTAAGCCATGTTTAGATGAATCACCGCATTGTTCAAGGGTCCACTCTGTAGTTCTACAAAGCTTATGGGAGAAAAAAAGAAGGTTCTGTAAAACCTTCTGCAATGACACAGTCTGGTGTGTAAGCCACCAGTCTGTCCACTCCCTCCAGTCTCCTATCTGAACAAGTGCTGGAAACCCAGCAGCCCGTGTTCCCGAGGCCAGTCAGGGCGTGTGCGGGGCTTAGGGACTGTTGAGAGTACAGACCTGGATCTCCCCCTCCTGGGTTCACTCCAGCACTCTCACCCTCAGCTACGCTTGCCATCCTCGGGTCTAAGTCACTGGCCACCTTTTTCAGAGAATAAGCTTCAGTTCTGATGCAATGAGGGAGAGGTGGCTGATTTGGGGTTCTGTTGCTATGTGTGGGTTCCAGTACAACTTTATGTACAAAAATAGCAGGCCACTTTTGGCTTGTGGTCTTTGGTCTGTTGCTGCCTGTCAGCTGCCCTTTAAACTAATTGTAAACCAATTTTCCAATTTTACCACCCACTCTCCAAGGCACAGACACCATGCATGAACTCCGCCCCATCTCCCTGGGCTTGACCACCTCCCTCCTGCCTTTCCTCCAGGCTCCAACAACAAAGGACCCGGGGCATCAAGTCTCGGGCATTCAGTGGCTCGGCATGATAAAGACAAGAGACAGTCACTGGTCCCCTTGTTCATGAATGCAGAGAGGGAGTATGGTTTTGGGGACACTCAATCTTGCAGTAAGCTGAGGGACTGTGTCCTCCCAAAGATAACCTATTGACTTGACATGACCCCAGTCATGTTTTATGGAGATGCGGGTGGAAGAAGTTCCAGTTCTGCTGAACTGGGTCACCCAGCGTGCCTTGGAGAGGCAAACGACTGATGTCACAATTGGAGCATCTCACAATTCCCAGTGTAGGGTGCTAAACACCTTTGTTTTTCTGCCTGGCCTACAATCACTAGTCTAGGGATAATTGGGTGCCCCTTACCACTGCCTGGGTTTCCCTGGTGGCACAGTGGTAAAGAATCTGCCTGCAGATGTGCAGGAGATGTGGGTTCAATCCCTAGGTCAGGAAGATCCCCTGGAGAAGGAAATGGCAACCCACTCCAGTATTCCTGCCTGGAAAATCCCATGGACAGAGGAGCCTGGTGGGCTCAAAGGTCGCAAAGAGTTGATCACAACTTAGTGGCTAAACACCACCACCACCTCCACTGTCTGGCATAAATAAAAATGAATTCTCAAAACTCAAAGGCAGTGCTGTTGCAAAGCTGAGCTAGCTGCTCATATCAGAAAAGGACCCACACTTAAGGCAACGCCAGTGAGCCATGTCTAATGAACAGCTTCAAAACCTTCCGGGGCCCTGGCCAAGGCTGCATTACTGCCAGACTACTGGTCCACCTCCCGGCCACTCTCAACTGCAGCCCCCCACACTGTCCTCAGGGCAGTGAACATACACAGGCGCCAGGAGAGAGACTGGCAAAGCCTCGGGACCGAGGCTGTCATGAAGTCATGCCAAGACAACTGACAGTGAATGGATTGTGTTAGGCAGCCCAGCAGTTTGCCATCTGGCTGCACATAAGAATCACCAGGGAAGCTTGAAGACCTACCCGACCCTAGAGCAAGTGAAACCACATCTCTGGGGCGGGTCCCAGGCATCAGTTGAAAAACTTCCCAGGTGATTTTTAACATCCAGCTAGAACTGGAACTGCTCTTTTATGCCAATTTCCTGATTTTCCCTCGTGCCTACCTTTATTTCTCTTGTTCCCTGCATCACATAACTCTTAGGGTTGACCAAAAATGTTCGTTCGGGGTTTTCTGTAAGATGTCATGGAAAAACCTGAATGAATATTTTGGTCAAGCCAGTATTCTGAAAGCCTTGATAGTATATATTTTTGTGACTGTATACTCTTCAGATTGGAAAACCTTCTTTTTTACTTTCTGTGAAGTAAACTTTTATCACCATTCAGCTCCAAAAATCTGTGATTCTGAAAACTGAGACCCAGAAAACTGTGCCTTGCTTAACATTCATGACGAAAGCTGGTGGGAGAGGCAGCGTGAGCACACAGGAATATTCTTTTCTCTTTGTCTTACCCCTGCTGTGTTAATTAGATTAGCATTCACTTTCCCCCTCGTTTTATACAATTATTTTGGCTAAAGTACCCTGAACTTGTCCTCTCAATTAACCTTTGTCTGGAAAATGATACGGATAATGGAAATTCCGAAGAATGAGTTTTCCACTGCTGCGTTCCCCTTTCAATAATTTTCTACTTTGTTCTTATCTGCCAATCTGTTTTAAAAACAAAACTTGCTTTTCAAGCCTTGAAACCTCATCAGTTCCAGCCATTGCTGTGGCTCACCTAGGCTTCCTCTTGCAGTATTATCTGTTAGCTCACTTAAAACAGAGAACTATTGAATATAGTTTTAATGCTTAGGTCAGGAACACAAGGCTGCCCATATCAGACGAGATCAGCTAACTGTCCCACAGAACAAAGACCCGGGCTGAACAAAAGCTCCATCTAGCCTTCCCCTAGAATACACAGACGTCACTGTCATTGTAGATTCGAAAGAGCAAAGATGGATCTAATCTTTTCCATAAATCTGCCTCACTGGGGAAAAATGTTGACTGTTGAGATTAGTCCTGTAATAACAATGCCTCTACTCAGCAAACAGAATTTAGGACAGCGTCTCCAAGTTTCGCGAGTTAATAAGAAGCATGCCAGGGATATGTCAGCAACTCACTGTGATTGTTATTCACAGAGCCGTAGTACTCATTATGTCCTTAGGAGCTTTCCCAACCAGAATTTTGTGTAGGCTTTCTTGGGTGGTGAAACTAAAAATACTAAACTAAAAAATAATCTGGTCTTTGAAGTGCTTACTATTCAAAACACAGATGTAGAAACATAAGGATCTAGAGATTGGACAATTTGATAGATGGACAATGAATATGTCAATTAAATAAGCATTTTCACTCAAGACAAGATAGGATGCAGCAAGTATCTTCATATGTTGAAAAGGATGACTCATTTCTGGCTTGAATATTCAGATACGTCAACAACCGGACATGAAGTCATTGGCCATTTGCCTATTGGAAGCACCAGCCACTCCAACCCGCTGGGATATCAGGACTGCAGGATGAATGTGGGGGCCTGGGGTCACTGATCTTGGCTGGGCCCACCCTAAAGATGCAGAGGGCCATTAAGAGAATGGGCCAGATTTGCATGGGATCTGGTAGTTAAAGTGAAAGTCACTGTGTCCAACTCTTTGCGATCCCACGGACTATACAGACCATGGAATCTGCCAGGCCAGAATACTGGAGTGGGTAGCCTTTCTCTTCTCCAGCCCTTCCCTTCTTCCCAACCCAGGGATGGAATCCCCTATTGCAGGTGGATTCTTTACCAGCTGAGCTACAAGGGAAGCCCGAGAATACTGGAGTGGGTAGCCTATCCCTTCTCCAGCGGATCTTCCTGACCCAGGAATCAAACCAGGGTCTCCTGCATTGAAGGTGGATTCCTTCCCAACTGAGCTATGAGGGAAGTCCTAGTAAAACCCAGCATAAATAGGACCTCTCCCAGAATTGGACTTCCCTGGTGGATCAGATGGTAAAGAATCTGCTTGCAATGTGGAAGACCTGGGTTTGATCCCTGGGTTGGGAAGATCCCCTGGAGAAGAGAATGGCAACCCACTCCAGTATTCTGGCCTGGAGAATCCACATGGACAGAGGAGCCTGGTGGGCTATAGTCCATGGGGTTGCAAAAAGCTGGACACAACAGTGATGAAGCACAGCGCTCCCAGAATCCCACGAGTGAGAGTGGCCCCCAGAACCGTCTCACTGGTCCCACGCTGACCTAGTCCAGTAGCGGGATCCTTGCATCTTCCTGCTTTCTTGGGGACCAGCCCAGGCTGTACTTGGACTAGCTCTGGCTGGAATTAAATTAATGTTCCATGGGTCACTCAGTTAAAATTCTGGACTATCAATGTCGGCTTTCTGATCTACTTTTGTGCATAGAGAAATATCTAAAATCTACTTTTGAAAAATTAATATCCAATTAATTACAGTTATCCATGTCAAGTCCAAATTTCCCTTAAATTTACTAATTTGAGTTCAATTCCCAAATCTTATTACTCCACTAACAAGTCTAGCAAATGTTAATAATTAACACATTTTTAAAAGAGCTCTTGCAGCTTAAATAACTAATTTCCTTTAACATTTTAAACTGCATTTATACATTTAATGTTTTGATCTTCTTTTGAAGTAGTTTAGTGGTCTGATTAATAAGCAAAACTTTTTAAGTCCTTAAATAACTCTAATAAATCTAATCAATTAAACATAGAAATGTTGACTATTAAATCCTCTTAAATGTTTCAGTGTTAGAAATTTGCTACCCTTACTCTTATATCCCTTAACTTAAAACAGCAAATATAAATCAATTCTAAGTTATATTTTAAATTGGAGTCATAATGTTGGTCTCTTGTTCTAATAGACCAAATTCTCAAAAACACAACAAATGCTTAAAATACCAGACATGAACAAATTATTTTTAAACCCCTAACAAAATTTTTAATATATAGGTTTTGTTTATTTCATTATTTCTGTGTTTAATCCTATTTTTTTCCGGGATTAAAATATAATATCCACTAAGAAGAAACTATATCACCCCAAACAATCTGCCATTGCTTTTCTAGCTGATGGAGGTTGTGTGCAGACAGCTATTTTGGCCAAGAGGCGTCCCAACAAAGAGGGACAAACAGGGTCCCCTTTTACGGTTGGTTGCATGCATGCATGCTCAGCCGTGTCTGACTCTTCGTGACCCCATGGACTACAGACCACCAAACTCCTCTGTCCATGGGATTTTCCAGGCAAGAATACTGGAGTGCACTGTCGTTTCCTTTTATGGTTGCTAAACAAAGATTCCAGGACTTAAAGAGGTTATTCACATGGTCCATGTCACTGGATTTAAGTCAAATCATTATCTGATTTCTCTCTATGAACAGACTTCTGCATCTTCCCCTCAGACTGTGACAGCTTCCATCACTGCTTCATTAGCTCTGCAAGCCTCTGCTTCCCTTAAAATACTGACATGTTACCCCACTGGACTCTCTCTCTCTCTAAGCCTTGCTGCCTCTGCAGTCTGCTGATAACCAGGTGTTCTTGGTGTCAGGGAAGAGATGAACCAGTTGAATCAGGGAAGCCCAGCTGTTTGATATGTCCCACACGATGGGATGTTTAAAAAGTGACCCCCAAAGCAGCTGGGCCAACTGAAGAAAGAGGTAGGTTTGGGAAAGAAAGGTGCTGCTCATAACTCAACTATCAACATCATTAGATTTCAGAGATCGGAAAACAAATCACGTACCGGCTCCCGGGGCCCTTCAATGTGGCGCCCTCTTGCGGCCGCCCATGGACTCACAGGCTTCAGAGTCTACCTCCTCCGAGGTTCCACGCCACGCATGATCCTGCTCCCGCTCCCTAAGGGACTGAGCCAAGAGCGGACCCTTGACCAAAGGGAAACAAGCAACACACTGGGCTGCCCGACCGCATTCTCTGCTGAGACACACAGCCCAGGGCGGCCACGCCTACGGCACACCAGGAGTGCGGAGCTTTGTGTAACAGAAGTAGTATTAGTTCTGACCAAACCCCATTTTCTCTAGTGAAAGGAGCTTAAGGACCTTCTTTGTGTAGCATTAGGAAAAGGTTTTTAAACATTGTTTCTTTATTCAACAATACCCAAGCCCTGGAAGCTTCCTCCTTGATGCTGTTTATCCTTTCTACGGCTGTGCCCATGGATCCTTTCTGTAGCCCTTCAAAAGATGGCCATCAAAACTGAATTTTGTCCTCTAAGAATGAACGTATTTTACTCTTTCAGTTGTCAAGGACAGAAATTTGTCTCACACTATTTAAAACGGAAATTTAATGTAAGAATCCTGAGGAGACAGACACTCATCAAGACAGAAGCGCAGCAAGCCATGGACACAAGCAGAGCTGAGGATTCCTAAGGCCCTTTCTTTCTCTTCCAGGACTTTTCTTGTCGGTCAGCCACCATTCATGGCCAGGTGGCTTTCTCTGCATGCTAGAAAACACAGCTATTGACCATTCCCGGGCTTCATGTTAGAGCTTCAGTCATCTGGACAGAGATTCACTTCCTTTCTCAATCAGTACCAGTTCTGCAATGCCAAAATGATACTGCACAGATAGTTGACATGCATCAACTACGGATGGAAGGCAGGACTAGGTTAGGCTAACCTGGTGCTCTGGCTGTACCTGCATGAGGCGGGGAAGGGGGCTTTCAACAAGGACCACTGGGAAGGGAATACCTTACATGGCAACCGTATGGAGATGACTAGGCTAAACATTAACAGAAAGGCATCCCAACCTTACACTTCAGAACACTGCTGAGATGGTCTAACACTGGGCTTTCTCTTAAACAGATTATATTTCTTCTTTACACTGTTTGGATGTCTTTTGTATCAAAAAATGAGGACATTAAAAAATCTTATTTATATGAAACCTAGATGACAAGTAAGGTTGTAAAGATTTATTTCCTGAAATTTTTTAGGAAATAGGCCAATAGCCTAATGATTTAGGTGTGATTTCAGCCTAACAGTTTTAAGTATTTTCTTTGCTTCTCATTTTTAGGAAGATAGCCTTCTCTTTTGAGGTCCAAGGAAGAAAATTCTATTTGCAATTTCTGACAGTACTTTAGTTCAGTCATGCACTGATTTCTGGAGAAGGCAATGGCAACCCACTCCAGTACTTTTGCCTGGAAAATCCCATGGACAGAGGAGCATGGTAGGCTGCAGTCCATGGGGTCGCTAAGAGTTGGACATGACTGAGTGACTTCACTTTCACTTTTCACTTTCATGCATTGGAGAAGGAAATGGCAACCCACTCCAGTGTTCTTGCTTGGAGAATCCCAGGGACGGGGGAGCCTGGTGGGCTGCCGTTTATGGGGTCACACAGAATTGGACATGACTGAAGCGACTTAGCAGTAGCAGCAGCACTGATTTCAAACTAAAATGACATTCATTTTATAATTTTAAAAATCATATACATATATTGTTATGTGTAGATGGAACATTGTCCAGGGTAAATCATGTATTAGGGCACACAAAAAGTCTTAATAAATTAAGGAGATAGAAATCACATCAGCCATCTTTTCCAACCACAACGGTATGAAATTAGATATCAATTACAAGAAGAAAGCAGGATAATTCACAAATATGTGGAATTAACCATCATGCTATTCAATAACCAATGGGTCAAAAAAGAAATCAGAAGAAAAACTAAAGTTACTTGGGATAGATAAAAATACAACATACCAAAACTTATGGAATACAATAAAAAAGTTCTAAGAGGGAAGTTCAAGTGGTAAATGCCTAATTGAGAAATAAGAAAAATCTCAAACACATTCACTTACACTTATAGGAAGTAGAAAAACAAGAACAAGTGAAGCCCAAAGTTAGCAGAAAGAGGAAATAACAAAGGTCAAAACAGAAATAAATAGACTAAAAAGACAATAAAGAAAAGATCAATGAAACTAAGACCTAGTGTTTTGAAGATAAAAAGATGATGCTGTTAAAGTGCAGCACTCAATATGCCAACAAATTTGGAAAACTAAGCAGTGAGCACAGGACTGGAAAAAGTCAGTTTTCATTCCAATCCCAAAGAAAGGCAATGACAAAGAATATTCAAACTATAGACAACTGAGCTCATTTCACATGCTAGCAGGGTAATGTTCAAAATCCTTCAAGCTACGCTTCAATAGTATGTGAACCCAGAACCTCCAGATGTACAAGCTGGGTTTTAAAAAGGCAGAGGAACCAAAGATCAAATTGCCAACATACACTAGATCATAGAAAAAGCAAGGGAATTCCAGAAAAACATCTACTTCTGCTTCACTGACTACTTCCCTCATAGCTCAGTCGATAAAGAATCTCCCTGCAATGCAAGAGACCCAGGTTCGATTCCTGGGTCGGGAAGATCCCCTGGAGAAGGAAATGGCAACACACTCCAGTATTCTTGCCCGGAGAATCCCATGCACAGAGGAGTTTGGCAGACTACAGTCCATGGGTCACAAGAGTTGGACACAACTTAGCGACTAAACCACAAAGGCTTTGACTGTGTGGAACATAACAAACTGGAAAATTCTGAAAGAGATGGGAATACCAGACCACCTTACCTGTCTCCTGAGAAACCTGTATGCAGGTCAGGAAGCAACAGTGGAACCAGACATGGAACAATGGACTGGTTCCAAATTGGGAAAGAAGTATGTCAAGGCTGTATACTGTCACCCTACTTATTTAACTTATATGCAGAGTACATCATGCAAAATGCCAGGCTGGATGAAGCACAAGCTGGGATCAAGATTGCCAGGAGAAATATCGACAATCTCAGATATGCAGATGATACCACTCTAATGGCAGAAAGCAAAGAGGAACTAAAGAGCCTCTTGATGAGGGTCAAAGAGGAGAGTGAAGAAGCTGGCTTAAAACTCAACATTCAAAAAACTGAGATCATGGCATCCTGTCCCATCATTTCATAGCAAATAGAAGGGGGAAAAGTGAAGCAGTGACAAGATTTTAATTTATTGGGCTCCAAAATCACCACAGATGATGACTGCAGCCATGAAATTAAAAGACACTTGCTTCTTGGAAGAAAAGCTATGATAAACCTAGACAGCATATTAAAAAGCAGAGACATCACTTTGCCAACAAAGGTCCATGTAGTCAAAGCTCTGGTTTTTCCAGTAGTCATGTACGATGTGAGAGTTGGACTATAAAGAAGGCTGAAAACTGAAGAATTGATGCTTTTGAACTGTGGTGTTGGAGAAGGCTCTCCAGAATTCCTTGGACTGCAAGGAGAGCAAACTAGTCAATCCTAAAGGAAATAAACCCTGAATATTCACTGGAAGGACTGAGCTAAAACTGAAGCTCCGATTCTTTGGGCACCTGATGCAAAGAGCTGACTCAATGGAAAAGACCCTGATGCTGGGAAAGACTGAAGGCAAAAGCAGAAGGGGGAGGCGGAGGATGAGATGGTTAGATGGCATCACTGACTCAATGGACTAAGCAAACTCCAAGAGATGGTGAAGGACAGGGAAGCCTGGCATGCTGCAGTCCATGGGGTCCCAGAGCTGGATACAACTTAGCGACTGAACAACAACAACATAAACTTCAGTTCAGTTCAGTTGCTCAGTCGTGTCGGACTCTTTGCGACCCCATGAATCGCAGCACGCTAGGCCTCCCTGTCCATCACCAACTCCCGGAGTTCACTCAGACTCGCGTTCATCGAGTCAGTGATGCCATCCAGCCATCTCATCCTCGGTCATCCCCTTCTTCTCCTGCCCCCAATCCCTCCCAGCATCAGAGTCTTTTCCAATGAGTCATAAACTTGCAGTATTGCAAATGATGAATACACATTCACTCATAATGGGCCTCATCACAAAGCTTAATTGCCAAATTCTGCCATAAACAAAGAACTGCATATGTTTCCTCACAGCATTACTGAGCCCTGCTAATTCAATCGAGTTTGTGGTCGAATGGGAAGATTCCTGGTCACACTGCTGCATACTGAAATGCAGATTTAGCTATCCCGTATAGCAGTAGAGAAGCACTGTATTTGATATTTTGCCTATCACATTATAGCTTGCATACATTCTAAATAAAAATGTGACGATGTCCATGTAGTGGGCTGTACAGATGAAAGACCCTCAAAACTATACCTTAACAATGGTGAAAAATTGCGTGTACTTTTCAACAATGCTTATTATGAAGCTTTTCAAATATATAAAAAATATTGAAAGAACAGAAGAAACCCGAGATACAATGATTTTGTCTTGCTTCCTTTATCTCCATTGTACAGATTCATTTTATGTGTATATAACGTTTTATCATTTATCTATATGTATACATATATTCGGGAGAAGGCAATGGCACCCCACTCCAGTACTCTTGCCTGGAAAATCCCATGGACAGAGGAGCCTGGTAGGCTGCAGTCCATGGGGTCGCGAAGAGTCAGGCACGACTGAGTGACTTCACTCTCACTTTTCACTTTCATGCATTGGAGAAGGAAATGGCAACCCACTCCAGTGTTCTTGCCTGGAGAATCCCAGAGACGGGGGAGCCTGGTGAGCTGCCGTCTATGGGGTCGCACAGAGTTGGACACGACTGAAGCGACTTAGCAGCAGCAGCATACATATATGTATGAGAATATGTATATATAGTAAAATCTATACACAGCTCTTCACTGAACCACTTGAAAGCAGTTTGTGGCTTTTTAAACAGTTTATCCCTAAATATCTCAGCCTGCTAGGACTAATTTATGTAAATCCCATGTACAGTGGCTAAGATGTTCACTCGTATCAAGCAAGCATCCTGCATTCTTGACTCAGGCAGGAAGGTGATTTGCTGTGGTCTGCAGAGAGACCCCTGAAGTTGGGAAGCCCTCTGAATCCTTGCTGGGCCACTTATTAGCTCTGTGGCCTGAGGCAAGTGTCCTACTAGCTCTGGTGATGATGGAGTGGTGGTGATAATGAAAATGATACAAGAGCTTAGCAAATACTTAATAGACCTCCCTGTGCGCCAGGGTTTACTATCCGAGGCTCTTTCCTAGGGGTGACGTCACCAAGATGGCAGCATAGGTCATGCCTGACTTTGCCCCCCCTCCTAACAAGGAGAGAGTCCCTTGGACAGCAAGGGAGATCAAACCAATCGATCCTAAAGGAAATCAACCCTGAATGCTCACTGGAAGGACTGATGCTGAAGCTCCAATACTTTGGCCACCTGATGCGAAGAGCTGACTCATTGGAAAAGACCCTGATCCTGGGAAGGATTGAAGGCAAAAGGAGAAGGGCATGACAGAGGATGAGATGGTTGGATGGCATCACTGACTCAATGGACATGGGTTTGAGCAAGCTCAGAGAAATAGTGATGGACCAGAGAAGCCTGCCGTGCTATAGTCCATGTGGTTGCAAAGAGTCGGATACGACTTAGTGACTGAACAACAAGGACAGTGAACTCTTCATGAACAAAGCAGCACCAAGGAAATTCTAGGACACACTGGGGGTGCTTCAGCTTCACCCCACCACCAGAGACCACGACAGGCTGCACTGGAAGGCTAAGAAGAGCAGCTACACGCTGTCAGCCTTGCCTCTCCCCCAGGTCAGCCCACAACCCCATGGGCCCCAAAGTCCCCCAGTGGGAAACAAGAGCCAGCTGGACATCCCCCCACCCAGCATGGTGGGTCATTTTGTGGGGGCCCTCGCTCTGATCATGCCTCACGAGGATTGCAAGGGGAACCCATGGGGTTTGAATCTGGGAATCCGACTGTGATGGAAAAGGTGGGAGGGGCTTGCAACAACCAGTGCTGGCACCTTGGCAGCCTGAGTTCCTACCTGCCGCCGCCAAGCAGTGATCCCAGCCAGCGATGCAGTCTGAGCAGGGAAGTCAGTGGGGCGCAGGTCTGCCTGACTTGGGACCTCAAGTGAAGAACCTTTGCAGCTCTGTAACCAGGTCTGTCTCTCCTCCTGCACCCTGAGTCTTAACCCACCTACTGCTGAGTGTTAGCTCCTGTCCCTGCCAACCAGAGAGCCAGGTGGGAACACTTCGAAGCTGTGAAGCCCCGCATCGCTGAGCAAAGAGGGCAGCAGGCAGAGCTGATCATTGGCGCAGCAAAGCCAGCAGCATGGCTCAGCCCAGGAACTTGGGGTATGGTGGGGGGTTGAGGGGCTGAGTCAAGACCAACAACAAAGAGCCTTGCCAGACTGGGAAGTGGTTCTCTGCTCCTCCCAGGCAGGAGAGATGGTTCACAGCACAGATTACTGCTGGCCCTGCCCAACCAGAAACCTTCCAGAACACCTGGAAAGCTGTTTGCAGAGAGCTCTCCTGCTCTGTCCAGGAAAGTGAAAGTGTTACTCGCTCATGCTCTGTCCAGGAAAGTGAAAGTGTTATTCGCTCAGTCCTGTCTGACTCTTTGCAACCTCATGAGCTGTACCCCATCAGGCTCCTCTGTCCATGCAGGTTCTCCAGGCAAGAATACTGGAGTGGGTTGCCATTCCCTTCTCCAGGGGACCTTCCCAACCCAGAGATTGAACCCAGGTCCCCTACATTCCAGGCAGATTCTTGACCATCTGAGCCACCAAGAAGTGCAGCTAATTCATAGCTCTGCCTACTGCTGAGGGAGCTTTGGGCTCTTCCTGACCAAGAAGCAGGGCCTGAGCACCTGGGAGACAGCAAGGACCAGCATCACTTGAGTAGAGGGCCTCGCCAGGAGCTCCGCCAGTCTGCAGAGACAAGCCAGTGACCCCGTCGGAGCAGTTTGGTGAACAAATCTGCTTGGTTAGCTCCCTAAACCAGCAATCTTCAACCTTTTTGGCACCTGGGACAGGTTTTGTGGAGGACAATTTTACCATGGACTGGGGGGTTTCAGGATGATTTAAGCACATTACATTTATTGTCTACTTCATTTCTATTATAACGTCAGCTCCACCTGAGATGATCAGGCATTAGACCCTGGAGGTTAGGGACCCCTGTTTTGGGGTGTTCTGCATCCTGACTCCGAACCCCTAGCCCCTGAGCAGAGAAGCTAACCTGTAGCCCTGCCCAGTACCGAATGCAGCCTCCAGCTCTGCTAACCAGGAAACCTAAACAGAGCTCCCAGGAATCTCAGTAGTTCACCCTGGCAGCCCTGGTTCCAACAGCATTTGAGTGGAGAACCCGACCATTAGCTCTGCACCTGAAGCGAGCCCCAGCTGTCCAGGGAGCTTAGTGAAGAAGTCTGTCTGGTTTGATTCCCGAAGAGCCTCACTGTCCCTGGAGACTGTTCTGCATGCAGCCTCAACCATGCAGGGAAGGTCATTTATTGCCATAACCAGAGCTGAATCCAGCCTCCAGCCTGTGAACCTAACCAGAGCTCCTGAGAATCTGTGTAGCCCATCTTGCAACTCCAGTTACAGCAGCACTGAGTGGAGAACCTGGCCAGCGGCCCAGCCCATCAGGAGAGCTAGGATGCTGGCCCATCAGGCCAGGGAAGCTGCCCGATTTGATCTGCAAACAAGAGGCTTGCCAGCCCTGGGGCCTGTATGGGGCCCTGCCTGGGCAGGAGCACTAACTCATAGCTCCACCCACGGCTGAATATAGCTATCAGTCTACCCGCCCAGGGGACCTAATCAGAACACAAGAAGCTATGTACAGCCTTGGTTTAAGTACCACATGGACAGATTCCCTGTCTGCAGAGAAAAACCAATGGCCCAGTCTGGTCAGGATATTCAGTGCACAGTCTAGCTTGATTTGGGTCCCCAAACAATGAGCAGTACAGTGCCTTGGGCCCTGCTCTGCTGCCTCCCTGGCCAATTCATAGCCCAGCTGACTACAGAATATAACACCTAGTCCCCACCATCTAGAGAGGCCAGGTAACCGAGAGGTCAGGTAACCATGGAGCCTATCCTATAGTCTTTCCGGGAAGGGAACCAAACCAGCAGTCCCATGCAATATCCTCAGCCAGTGGTATGCCTCCCTCCCCATGACCTCAAAGCCTGGGCAGGATCTTTGTCCAAAACAGAGGCTGATAGCAAGCCCTACCTGCCCAAGTATCTTACCAGCCAACATGTCCAGAACACTAAGCTGAGCAAACTAGTAAAGAACTGCCCCTTCCAAAGTGAGCCTGCAATATTTTAGAAAAGAAAACACTCAAATGCATAGATACCAATGTATCAAGGGTCAAAAAAAAAAAAAAGTCAGGTAAATATGAATCACTAAAGGAAACTAATAAAACTCTAATAACTAACCCCAGAAATGGAGATCTATCAAGAGCTGGATAAAAATTCAGAATAACCCTCTTAAAGAAGTTTAAGGAACTACAGGAACACACAGAGAACTATGTGAAATTAGGAAAACAATGCATGAAAAACAGGAAGTTCAACAAAGAAACAGAAGGCATAAAACAAATAGAAATCCTAGAGCTGAAATATATGATGACGGAATAATTCATCAGTTCAGTTCAGTCGCTCAGTCATGTCCGACTCTTTGCGACCCCATGAATCGCAGCACACCAGGCCTCCCTGTCCATCACCAACTCCTGGAGTTCACTCAAACTCACGTCCATCGAGTCCGTGATGCCATCTAGCCATCTCATCCTCTGTCGTCCCCTTCTCCTCCTGCCCCTAATCCCTCCCAGCATCAGAGTCTTTTCCAACGAGTCAACTCTTCCCATGAGGTGGCCAAAGTACTGGGGTTTCAGCTTTAGCATCATTCCTTCCAAAGAACACCCAGGACTGATCTCCTTTAGAATGGACTGGTTGGATCTCCTTGCAGTCCAAGGGATTCTCAAGAGTCTTCTCCAACACCACAGTTCAAAAGCATCAATTCTTCAGCGCTCAGCTTTCTTCACAGTCCAACTCTCACATCCATACATCCCCACTGGAAAAACCATAGCCTTGACTAGACAGACCTTTGTTGGCAAAGTAATGTCTCTGCTATTGAATATGCTATCTAGGTAGGTCATAACTTTCCTTCCAAGGAGTAAGTGTCTTTTAATTTCATGGCTGCAATCACCATCTGCAGTGATTTCATAGAGAGCTTCAAAAATGGTCTCAACAATGCAGGAAAAAAAAAATCAATGAACTAGCAGACGGGATATCTGAAATTACCCAGTCAAAGGAGCAAAAATAAAAGCTAATGAAAAATAGTGAAGAAAGCCTATTGGACTAATGGAACACAATGAAAGGAAATGGTATCTATATTATGAGAATTCCTGAAGGACAGTAAGACAGGGACAGAAAGTATATTTAAAATGTAATGGCTGAAAACTTCCCAAACCTACGAAGATAAATGGACATGCTGATCCATGAAGCCTAAAAGACCCCAGACAGGTTGAACCTGAATAGACAGCACTGAGACACATTATGATTAAAATGCCAAAAGACAAAGACAAAGAATTATGAAAGCAACAATAGAGAAGAAACACATTATATACAAAGTTACTCCCACAGACTACTGGTGGGTTTCTAAACAGAAAAAAGATTTTTTACTAATTTATTTTATCTATTTATTTTTCTTTTCTTTTTTTTTAGTTTCAAACCCCTTTGTTGAGGACTGACTTTTACTAGACCACAGTGAGGGAGCTGCTCTGCTAGGTATGAAACCTCCACCCAGAAGCAGGTTGTCTACGAATGTTTTAGCACCAGGTTCCCCAAGAATGTGCAGTGTGTGATGGGCAAGGGGGCAGCCACCTTTCCAGCCACACCCCATGTCCCAGGAGGAAGGGCTCTCCACACTGGACCCCGGCTCCATCGTGTGGCTGGATGCACCACACTGCTATCCAAGGGATGTGGGCCTCAACAGAAAAGTTTTAAGGTGAGGAGAAAATGGGATGATATATTCAAAATATTGAAAGAAAAAGTGTCAACCAATAATTCTGTACCCAGCACAACTTTCCTTCAAAATGAAGTAGAGATAAAGACTTTGCCAAACAAACAAATGCTTGTATAAGGAAAATCAACCGCTAACCCCACTTTACAAGAAATGCTAAAGGGAGTTATTTGAGTGGAAGTAAAAGGATGCCATTTAACATTATTAAAGCATAATAAGATAGTGTGAAATTCACTAGTAATGGTGAATATATAGGCAAACTCAGTAATATGGTAATGGTGGTGTGTAATTCATTTACATCTCTAATTTAAAAGTTAAAAAATGTGAGTAAAAATTATGACTACAATGATCTGTTATGAGATACACAAGATAAAAATATGTAATGTGTAACATCAAAACCTAAAATGTAAGGAAAGAAGTAAAAGTGCAAAATTTTAGGAATGCTATTAAAGTTAACTTGGTATCAGTTTAAAATAGGGTATTAATTCTAAGATACTTTATATAAGCCTCATGGTAGCCACAAGGGAAAAACTTGTAGCAATTACACAAAGGAATATGATAAAGAAGGCATGCTGATACCAAAAAATATCAAAACAAGACTGCAGAAGAAGGAGGAACAATGGATCTAAAAATCAGCCAGAAAACAATGAACAAAATGGCACAATTAAGCCCTTAAGTATCAATAATTACCCTAAGCATAAATGGATTGCACCATGATCAAAAGACAAAGAATGGATTAAAAAAAACACAAGGTCCAATGATACTACTAGATACTGCCTAGAGACTGACTATAGCTTTAAAAATGGATATAGACTTTCAGAAAAGGATAAAGATATTTAAAGCAAATGGTAACCAAAAAAAAAAAAAAAAAAAAGAAAGAAACCAGGAGTAGCTATATTTATATTAGACAAAATAGAACTTTAAACAAAAATACAGAGCAGGTCATCATATAATAACAAAGAGGTCAATCCTTCTAAAAGATACAGCAGGTTTAAAATTTCTGCTCCCAGTATTGGAGCACATACATATGTAAAGCAAAACTAACGTGGCAAAAGAAGAAACAATAAATAATAGTTGAATTTTTTGGTAAAACACTCTCAACAATGGATAGACCGTTCAGACAGAGAATCAACAAGTAAACAGCAAATCAGCAGCCCTAACAGACATGCGCGGAACACTCTAACCAACAACAGCAGAACACACGTTCTTCTTAAATGCACGTGGAACATTCTCTAAGATAATGACTGTGTGTTAGGCCATAAAATAAGCCTTAGCAAGTTCAAGAAAACTGAAGTCACACCAAGTATCTTCTCTGACCACAATGGCATGAAATTAGAAATCAGTGACAGGAGGAAAACTGGAAAAACCACAAACACACAGAAATTAAACAACACTCTTCTGAAATATCAATGGGTCAAATAATAAAGAAGAAACCGAAAAGTACCTTTAGGTGAATGAAAATGAAAACAAGATATTAAAACTTATGGGATACAGAAAAAGCAGTTGGAAGAGGAAAGTTCATAATGATGAAAAAAACACCTACATAAGCAACCAGAAACACGTCAAATAAACAACCTAAATCTATGCCTCAAAGAGTCAGAAAAAAGACTAACCCCAGTTTAGCCAAAGGAAGGTAGTAATAAAGATCAGAACAGAAATAAATAGAGAACAGGAAAACAACAGAAAGCAGTAACCAAATTAAGTGTTGGTTCTTTGAAAATATAAATAAAATTGACAAAACTTTAGCTAAACAAACCAAGGAAAAAATAGAGAACCCAAATGTAAAAGTTATAAATGAAAGAGGAGACATTGTAACTAATATCACAGAAATACAAAGGATTATGAGAAATGCTATAAAAAAGTATCAATAAATGATACAATTTAGAAGGAATGGAAAAATTGTTAGAAACATACAACCTATCAAGAATGAATCATAAATAGAAAATCTGAACAGACTAATTACTGGTAGGTAGATTAACTTAAAATCTCTCAACAAAGAAAACCCCAGAATCAGACAGCTTCACTGATGTATTTTAACAAACATTTAAAGAAGAATTAAATCCTTCTCAACCTCTTCCAAAAAAAAAGTGAAAAGGGAACACTCTTAAATTCATTTTATAAGGACAGTATTACCCTGACACCAAAGCCAGAAAAAGACACTACAAGAAAACTAGAAGCCATATCCTTAATGAATATTGATGTAGACATCTCAATAAAACAGTAGCAAACCAAATTCAGTAGTAGATTAAAAGGATCACTCACAATGATCAAGGAAGACTGTCCCACAATACAAGGATGGTTCAATACATGCAAGTCAATCAATATGATATATCACATTAATAGAATGAAAGAAAAAAATCAAATGATAAGAGATGCAAAAAAAGCATTTGACAAAATTCAACATCTATTCATGTTAAAAATTCTTAACAAATTAGATATGGAAGGAATATACTTCATGATACTAAAGGGCTTATATAACATGCCACAGCTAATATCATACTCATTGGTGAAAGGCTGAAAACTTTTCCTCTAAGATTGGAAACAAGACCATGGTGCCCACTCTCACCAATCCTATTCCAAAAAGCATGGACTCTTAGAACAATCAGGCAAGAAAAAGATAAGAGGCATCAACACTGGGAGGGAAGAAGTAAAATGGTCTCTATTTGCAAATATATAAAAAGTTGTAAAAACTTCACCAAAAAAACTGTTAGAGCTAACCAATGAATTCAGACAAGTTGCAAGATTCAAAATTAACATATAAAAATCAGCAATTGTTCTATAAACTACTAGTAATTTATCTGAATAGGAAATAAAGAAAATGATCTCATTCACAATAGCATCAAAAATGATGCAATACTTAGTAATAAATTTAACTGAAGATGTGTACGTTCTCTGCACTGAAAACCGCAAGACATTGATAAACTGAAGATTCAAGGCACAAATGAATGGAAAGGTATCCTATATGTTCATGGATTATAAAAACTATTATTGTTAAAACTATTCATAACCCAAAGACACGTATAGATTCAATCCAATCCCTATTAAGATCCCAATGGCACTTTTTCCCCACAGAAAGAGAAGAAACCATTCTAGCATCTATATGGGACCACAAAAGACCCAGAATACCCAAAGCAGTCCTGAGAAAGAATAACAGATCTGGGGACATCACATTTCTTGACTTCAAGCTGTATTATAAAGCCACAGTAATCAAAATAGTATGGTACTGGCGTAAAAATACATGCATAGACAAGTGGGGCACACTCGACAGCCCAGAAATAAATCCTTGCATATACACAGTCAGGCTTTCTTGGTGGCTCAGCAGTAAAGAGTCTGCCTGCAATGCAGGAGATGAGTTTGATTCCTGGGTTGGGAAGATTCCCCTGGAGGAGGGCATGGCAACCCACTCCAGTATCCCTGCCTGGAGAATCCCATGGACAGAGGAGGCTGGTGGGCTACAGTCCATGGGGTCGCAAAGAGTCGGAAGCCACTGAAGCAACTGAGCGTGCATGCACGCACATATACACAGTCAACTAACAACTGACCAGAGAGGAAGGCTGTATGTGTGTATGTGTGTGTGTATATATATATACTTAAGATATTTTAGAAGTTAGTATATAATTTACAGATGCCATATACAAACATTAAGAAGTATTGGGAAAAAATAGCATTATATAATATTCTCAATAAGTAGCTGTGAAATGAGGGATACCGTTGACTTGCTTCCACCCCAAGGTGGACTGGAGATGTCTGGGTGTCCAGGTGAAATTTATTCCTGTTTTAACCACATTTCCCCTACTTATAGGTCACTGGGTCTGAAGCCCATTAGAAAAGGCTGACGTGACCAAGGGCAATCCCCTCTGTGCGACACCATGGAGATGTGATGCCATCGCTTGCTAACTATGGTAACTGTGTGCCAGGGTGCACATCCTCGTGTTTGTCCAGGCAAGGACTCAGTGAACAGGCATCTCCAGGGATGCAGTGAGGTCCAGGGGCAGGAAACCATTCAGGCCCCTTGCAGGCAGAGCAGGATGGTCAAACCCAGCCGTTTCCTTCCTGTGCACAGACAGAAAGTGCTCTCTGCTTGATCTAGAGTCCCAGCTGGTCTCCTGGGAGCAGGGGCAGCTTGGTGGCACACAGCTTTCAGCAGCAGATGGACAGAGTGCCCTGCAGCCTGCCCTGGAGGCAGTCCAGGCTCTGCCTCCCATGACTGAGGCCCTTTAGTCCTTCCTATTCCTTCCTGCCTCCCTTCAAGGCCCACTGTTTACCGCCTCCCACCCTTGGTCCAGATAGCAGAGAGGGAGAGAGAGGTCACAGCTAGAGGTCGCTCAGTGGGAAAGGGCAGGTTCCTGGCTGAGGGCCTGCAGATCTCCCCGCTGCCACTGACTGCAGCACGGGCGACAGTGGGTCCCCCCCCCCCAATGCGGCCTGCTGAGTGGTTCTAAAACTCTGAGGCCAGTTGTGCTTGACACGCGGGGTTTTTTTCCCCAGAAGCAGGTGTTTACTGGGCACCTGCTCTGGGCAGACGCTGTGACAGCTGCACTGATGCATATTAAGTGGATCCTCACACACACCCCCTTCCAGACTACCCCGGGAAGAAGGTGACTCCTTTGAGGTGACAAAATCCTGACTCGTGGAACCCTGTATCTGAGCACAGAAATTCTTTGAGCATAAAATTCCAGAGGATCCCGGGGCTCATTCTCCCAGCATAAAGCCAAGAATCCAGTGGAAAGTTCCTTAAAGTCTAAACAATGTTTGACTTTCCATCTGGGTGGTTGGAAGGTTGGTGGTGGGAGAGTCTAACCCAAAGGTCTGAAGCCCTTTAGCAAGAGATTCTTTTCCTAACTTTCTTGGAGATAAGTGAGAAATACACAGTTTCCCTTTGTATGTGTATATGTTTATTTCTCTCATGTTTGTCAGAAGGCTGGCATAACATATACAGCTTGCTGCTGCTGCTAAGTCGCTTCAGTCGTGTCCGACTCTGCGACCCCATAGACGGCAGCCCATCAGATCCCCCGTCCCTGCTTACATGACCAGAAAACCTGGCAGAAAATATAGCATAGTGCTCTGTTATGGTGGTAGTAATTTTCTTTTTAATCTCTAATTCCCCAAAATATTTTGGGTAATGTGGTTTGATTATTTTCTAATAAAAACATAATAGAGACTTCCCTGGTAGTCCACTGGTTAAGACTTTGCCTTCCAATGCAGGGTGCATGGGTTTGATCCCTGGTCAGGGAGCTAGGCAATGGCACCCCATTCCAGTACTCTTGCCTGGAAAATCCCATGGAAGGAGGAGCCTGGTAGGCTGCAGTCCATGAGGTCACTAAGAGTTGGGCACGACTGAGTGACTTCACTTTCGCTTTTCACTTTCATGCACTGGAGACCCACTCCAGTGTTCTTGCCTGGAGACCCACTCCAGTGTTCTTGCCTGGAGAATCCCAGAGACAGAGGAGCCTAGTGGGCTGCCGTCTATGGGGTCGCACAGAGTCGGACACAACTGAAGCGACTTAGCAGCAGCAGCAGCAGGGAGCTAGGATACCACATGCCTCACGACCAGAAAACCAAACCATAGAACAGAAACAATATTGTAACAAATTCAATAAAGACATTAAAAATGGTCCACATCAAAAAAATCTTTTAAAAATAAAAAAATTTTAAATGAAAATATCAAACTGAAAAACTAAAAACAGAACTACCATGTGACCCAGCAGTTCCACTCCTGAGTATATGTTTGAAAAAAAAAAAAAAACAAAGACACTAATTCAAAAAGATAGGCACCCTCCAAAATTCAAAAAGATATGGACCCCAATGTCCATAGCAGCAAAATTCACAATTTTCAAGATATAAAAGCAATGTAAGTGCCCATCAACAGATGAATGGATGAAGAAGACGTAGTATATATACACAACGGAATACTAATCAGTCATAAAAAGGATGAAAATTTGCCATTTGCAGCAGCATGGATGGAGCTGGAGGGCATTCTGCTAAGTGAAAGAAGGCAGACAGAGGAAGACAAACATTGTACGATGTCACCTGTGGAATCTAAAAAACAAACTAGAGAATATAACAAAAAAAGCAGCAGACTCACAGATGCAGAGAACTGGTGGTTACCAAGGGGGAGAGGGAAGTGGGGAGGGGCTATAATGGGCAGGGAGTTCAGAGGTGCAAACTGTTAAGTATAAAACGGGCTACAAGATATATACCACGGGAAATACAGCCAATACTTTATAATAAGTATTAATGAAGTATAACCTTTAAAATTGTGAATCACTATATCACACACCTGTGACTTATATAATATTGTGTTATCAACTATACTTCAATAGAAAGGATACCTAATTGGGAGCTAACGAAGAATACACTAACACAGAAGCAAACTTGAAGTAGGTCTTTCAGCCCGGGGTTTGAAGGACCAGCCAAACCCTAAGCACTGTCCCAACAGGATCTAGTCTAGATCGGTGGGCTCGAGACCCCCCAACTCCTAACTGCTGGCTCCCAGAAGCCTTCTGCTATGGTCTTCCTGTTTTCCCGGCCCTGGAAGGAGATGCTTCCCTGGAGCAAACCCACGGCCCCCCACTTTCCTATACCATAGCTTGCACGTGTCACACTCCATGGGATGGTCTGGACCAGCCGTGAACTTGGAGCACCGGCCTCTCTTGTTCATCTTGGTCCATCTCCAGTCCCACATCTGACTGAGTGGAGACAGTGTCTGCCGACTTGAACAGCTCCCAGCCTTGGCGCTGGACTGCCCCTTCCCGGGCAGTTAGTTACTAGAGGCACAATGTGGCCTACAGTGAATCGGTCCTACCTACTGGGAGCCACCTGCCACAGGCAGAATCAGCAGCCCTTTCTTCCAGGTCCACCGCCAAAACAAACCCCTTTGGAAGCAGAGCCAAGGACAGACCAAACTAAATAAGCAAAGTGAAGCAGGCAGGCCACAGGGGAAAGCTGCTCTAAGGACTGAGAGCAGAAAACACTGCTTAGAATCCCTCATTTTCCTTCCTCTCCCTCAAAGATCTGATTCCAAGTCCTACAAAGCCCAGTTCACTTTTTTTTTTTTTTAAACCTGAAAGAAAATTACTCTTCCTTCCAGGCCTGAAAGAGCTCCGATGTTACTTATATATTCTGCAGGAATATCAAACTTGGAAGATGCTCTGGGAAATGATATTCTGGGGGCAACTTTCAGCCACCCCGGGCAATGTGCAGTGATAAACTAACCCAGTACAGGCAATGTGGTTGGCTGGAAACAGCAGTCTTCTTTAGAGTCTGGAGTGGGAGCCAGAAACCCTGACCAAGTGTACCGAGCCCAGTGGCCTCCATTCATTCACACCCCTCCCTGCTCCATCTGCGGATGCTCTGCTCCTTGGGTCACGGCAGGCCTGCCCAGAGACCAAGGGGGAGGAGGGACAAGCTAACACATTCCGAGTAGTCACTGTGCATTGCACTTCAGGCCTGGGGCTGGGAACAGGATACGATCAGTTTTATAACTGACACACAGCTTTGTATTAGGTTTTCAGGTGTACAACGATGCAATACATGTGATTATATTGTGAGAGATCACAATATTATGACTTGTACTCTTGATGGTCTGTCCTGAGCCTGCTACTAAGTACAGTTAAAATACCTTTTTTAGAAGGAATGTGCCCCAGGCAGTGCTAATCAAACACGCAGAGACAACTGGGCAGTCCTGCTGAGAATATCCTGAATGAGGGGCCATGTAAAGAGGGTGCTAAGGTCCTCAGCACCCAGGAGCTACTTAGAAATGCAGGATCCCAGGCCCTTCTCCCGACACCTCCTGGATCCGAGTTTCTGGAGGGGGCACCCAGGGAATCTGTGATTTTCAGGGTTGCTGAAGCTGGAGGGGTGCGGGCAGACACAGTGCCCAGGTCCCACCTGGCTTCCTTGGAAAAGAACAGGGAGCAAGACAGCCGGTGTGGGTTCCTGAGTCCCCAAGTGCACTCCCAGTCTCCTCTGCTGTTGGTGATTCTGGGCATGGCAGGTATTGACCGCAATGTCTGGGGTGTGTCTGCAGGGCAGGGGTGTGAGTAGTCCCCCCCGCTGGTAGACACGCTGAGAGGGTGCAGTAAGGAAGGTATTAGAATGCACTAAACCCAAGGCGTGGTAACTCCCAAGCAACCAATTGATATTCACCATCACACCATTATTACTGGGTTGGCCAAACAAATTTGGGTTTTCCATAAAAATGTACAAAAGCTCGAGTGAACTTTTTGGCCAACCCAATATCTCTTGGGGAAACTCTTCCCTGCATAGGCACCTCCCCAGGCAAGAAGCTGACCAACTGGAGGTGGTCTGTGTCGGTCTCTGGCAGCTGGAAGCAGAGGCGCCCGGTCTGTAGGGTAGATAGTGTTACGTTGTCGCCTGTGTTATCTAGCCCTCCCAGAGATGCTGGCTGAGCCCACGCCTTACTCTCCCACCTCCCCTGGGAGCTGAGGGGCTCTAGGGAAGAGGGGCTTCTATTGGCCTGGCCACTGTTCTCACCCGATGTAGGGGTTAGGGGGGTAGGGGGCCATCCACTCATGCCCTTTGCCCCCGACCCTGCATTCAGTGCTGGAGGCCCGCTCGCCAGCAGACACCATGGCCCCAGGGCTCCTCCGCAGGTGCCTCCTGTCCTGGTCTCCCCTCTGGGTCCTGGTCACTCCCCTCCCTGTTTCTAATCACCAGCCAGGGTTCTCCCCTGCTCAGGCTGCCTCCAGGGGGCCTGCCCAGAACAGCCCAAGTTCCCACCTCTCTCCCCTTCTGTCTCCTTTTCTCTGTTCATCTGTTCAACCGTGAGTGTCTGATGTGTGCCGGGCACTGTCAGAGGCAGTAGGGAGCCAGCAGTGGGCACAACAGGGAAAGTCCCTGCCTCCGGGTGCCTGGGTTCTGGTGAGGGAGACAGACAAGCCTCTATTGGATCACTGCACATCTGTAACGGGACGGCGCTATGGGGAAAGGCTGGCGGGGCAGGGGCCCGCGCGTGAGAATGGGAGAGAGAGATGCCCTTCAACATCGTGGCGAGGGAAGCGCTCGCTGGTGGGCACACGAGCAGAGCCCTGATTCGGGGGTGGGGTGGGGGAGAGGGAACAGCCACGTGGCCGGCTGGGCGGCGGGGGTCCAGGCAGAGGGACAGAACCAACACAGGATGTTCCGAAGGGTCAAGAGTGACAGCAGGGTGGCTGAGGCACAGTGAGGGGAGCAGAGCAGGAAGGGCCACTGGGAGGAGACTGGCTCCGCGAGGGAGGGGACAGGCAGCGGTTCCAAGCACAGGAGTCACCTGATCTGGCTTATGTTCCAAAGGGACCTTCTCACTGTCCAGTGGGCAAGGGAGGGTGGAGGTAAGGTGACTGGTCAGGAGGCTGTATGGGTAGGGCCGGCAGGGAAAGGCTCTCTAAAACCTGAGTCATGAGAAGGAATCCACCGGGTGATGATCTTGGAGGAGACCATCCCAGGCAGTAGGTGCAAAGGTCCTGAGGCAGGAAAGCGTCTGTTGCATCTGAGGAAGACAAAGCAGGCCAACGTGGAAGGCAGAGAGGGAGTAAGAAGCGAGAGGTAAAGCCTGAGAGACGAGCAGCTGGCAAAAGGGCCTTCGTGAACATCTGGAAAGGCTGTCAACGGGCCATGGGAAGCTTTGGAGAGCATGGCAACCCACTCCAGTATTCTTGCCTGGAGAATCTCATGGACAGAGGAGCCTGGAGGGCTCGCAAAGAGTTGGACACAACTGAAGTAACCACTGAACCCCACAAACAAAGAGCAAAGTCTTTCTCTGCTTTTTTTTTTCCTTAAGATTTTTTTTTTAATGTGGACCATTTTTTAAAGTCTTCATTGCATTTGTAACAATATTGCTTCCATTTTATGTTTTGCTTTTTGGGTTGCAAGGAAATGTGGGCTTTTAGCTCCCTGACCAGGGATCGAACCCACACCCCCTGCATTGGGAGGCGAAGTCTTAACCACTGGACCACCAGAGCAGTCCCTCTCTACTTTCTTAAAAAACAAGTCTAACCCTCCTGTGTTGCTGGTGGAAGCGTAAAATGGTGCAGCCACTACAGAAAACAATGTGAAAGCTACTTTCTTCCAAAAATTAAACACAGACTCACCATGTGACTCAGCAATTGCATGTCTGGGTATAAACCCCAAAGAAGTAAAAGCTGGGACCCAAGGAGATATTTGCACACACACACGTTCACAGCAGCATTACTCACAATAGTCCAAAGGTGGACGCATTTCACGTGTCCATCAGCGGATGAATGGATAAACTAAATGTGGCATGTTCATGATAGAATAGTATTCAGATTTAAAAAGGAAGGGAATCTGACACAGGCTACAACTTGGATGAACCTTGAGGACATTAGAAAGTGAAAGAAAGAAAGTGAAGTAGCTCAGTTGTGCCCGACTCTTTGCAACCCCAGGGACTGTAGCCCACCAGGCTCCTCCCTCCATGGAATTCTCCAGGCAAGAATACTGGAGTGGGCTGCCATTTCCTTCTCCAGGGGATCTTCCCGACCCAGGGATCGAACCCAGGTCTCCTGCATTGCAGGCAGACGCTTTAACCTCTGAGCCACCAGGAAAGCCCTTGAGGACATTATGCAAAGTGAAATAAGCCTGGCACGAAAAGACAAAACACAGTCCGATCCCACTTATATAAGATTCCTAGAGCAGTCAAGCGCATAGAGAGAGGAAGTAGAATGGTAGTTGGCAGGAGCCAGAGAGAGCTGGGGATGAGGGGTTACTGTGTAACTAGGACAGAGCTTCAGCTCTGCAGGATGAGAAGAATTCGGGAGATGGGCAGGGGTGATGGTTTTACAACGTGGGTGCGGTAACACTACTGGACCATACATTTAAAAAGGATTCAGACGGTCAACTTCACTGCTGTGTGTATTGTTATGTGTATTTTACTACAGTTAAAAAAATTTTTTTAAGTCTCTGGAGGCCACTTTTTCTCTCATTTGCATCCTCATCAGCACCCATCTCCCTGTCCTCAGGGCAATGATGACCCCAGTACTTAGGGACTGATTGTCTAGATAATCGCCTCTCTGCGTAAAGACGACAGATAAAATGAACTGGCATGGATGAAATCTTAAAAGCTCTCCAGTGAAGACACCAAGACTGAACCTGGCTGCTCTTTCAAAAGGTAACAATTCCGCTTGCCAGGATTTCTTGCCTTTTAAACGTTACTTCCTGGTAGCTCAGCTGGTAAAGAATCCACCTGCAATGCAGGAGACCTAGGTTTGATCCCCGGGTTGGGAAGATCCCCTGGAGGAAGGCACGGCAACCCACTACAGTATTCTTGCCTAGAGAATTCCATGGACAGAGAAGCCTGGCAGGCTACTATGGGGTCACAAAGAGTCGGACACAACTGAGTAACTTTCACTCACTCACTCAAATGTTACTTAAATCTTGGTGGCTCAGTGGTAAAGAACCTGCCTGCCAACGCAGGAGACGTAAGAGACGCAGGTTCAATCCCTGGGTTGGGAGGATCCCCTGGAGGAGGGCATGGCAACCCACTCCAGTATCCTTGCCTCGAGAATTCCGTGGATAGAGGAGCTTGGTGGGCTACAGTCCATGGGGTCGCACAGAGTCAGACACGACTGAAGTGACTTAGCATACACAAAACCTTCTGTTTAAGCCAGTTCCCTCCTCTGCCTTCTGAGAATGCAAAGAACAGCCAGTGACCATCTATGGAAGAAGTCCTCCAAAGAACTTAGACACCACTGTTAAATTCCCTTGCCTCTCCAAAGACATGGAGTGATCTCCTTTCCACATCGTCCAGCCTAAAACTGCAGCCACATTCTCTTAACTGACCTTTGAGTCCTCAGCTGTGCCTCCGTGTCTGGATGGACCCCAAATTGCTTCTTAAGGTGTGGACCAGCCCATGGCACTCCCACGGTAGGCCTCTAAGGGAGGTGGTGGGCTACTATTCAGGCCTGTGTCCTTTGCAGGCTCCTCAGAGCATCTCAAGAAGATGTCAACACACAACCCAGCTCAGGTGAGTCGCAGGACAAACGACTCCATCCTTTACCAGCTACAAGGGAACAGGTGTACTCCAGGGACTGGGCCAGGAATAAAGAAACCAAATTCACTGTCACTTACAATCTACCAAAAACTTGGCTGTGAGAAACAACTTTGGGAAGACTGAAGGTGTATCCCTCCCTTTGGGGTTAAGTCCCCAGGAGTTGCAGGTGGGGACCACCTGGTTTAGCCCAGTCTCCCTCTGTGGGTTGTCTCTGTTGCACTGCACTGACTGGGCACCCTGCCTGCCCTGCAGGTGCCATGTAAGGAAGCCTTGGGAGGCCTCCGTGCAGTTATTCTAGACGCACAGTTGACGGCAGGCTACTGACACCTGGATGGACGTGAGAAGGTGTGGGCAATGCTGCTCCCAGGACTCAGAGTCAGCAGTCTGAAGTGCAATCTATTTCTGCCTCATGGACTGTAAATTGCATCACTGGTGATGTTCCATTCTGGTTTTGCTGCTGGGGAACTCAAAATCAAATTGGGGTCCTATTTCTGGAAGAATGCTGTGCAACAGAACTTTCTGCAATGATGGCAGTGTTCTGTATGTGTGCGGCCCAGCACGGTCCCACCAGCCCCAAGTACTGAGTACTTGAAATGAGTGAGACTGCGGAACTGAATTTTTTTATTTTAATTAACTTCAATGTTAAATTTAAATGGCCACGTGTGGCTAATGGCTACAGATTCCACGGCAGAGTTCTCAAATAGGGAATGACATGAATCTTGGATCTCACAGATGGTTTACCTTACTTTCCTAACATTATCCAAATTTCTCCTCCATTTCAAGTTTCTTTGGTATTTAACTATTATTATTTAATTATCTTTATTAATCTTCTGGTGTGGCCTATATCTTTGTCAATCAACCTCAGTCTTTTCAAAAAAAAGTGGGATCTCCTTATAAAGACAAAAAACGCAGATAACATGGCCATATTCCCCCCTTTTTACTCACATATGCCCCCACTCCTTTGTGCAATCTAGAGTAATCAGTATGTTCGTTTAAGGGAAGGGGAAAGAGTGGGGAAAGAGAAGCCGCCTCTCCTGTTTCTATGCTTTGTTTCTTCATCTGGGTGTTGCTCAGGCAAAGGTGTAACTTGTGAAAATTCACCGAGCACGTATTTATGATCTGCACTTTTCCTTGTATATATCATTTATATGATTCTTCAAGAAAAAGTAAGGAAAATGTATAAAGAGAACCTACTATGTTCAAAGTACCATGTTAGTTCTAGTGTGTGTAACACAGGTCTTGGCCTCAGAAAGCTGTAGTTTTGATCATCAAGCATTAACGCAAATTTCTGAGATATATTTTATAGAGAGATATCTTGGGCAACTTCAGAGGCTGGCAACTCCCCACCCACCTACCTTTCTGCCTCTCCCCACTGAGTCAGGCAATGCCAAGAAAGGAGAGGTGAGCTTCAGGAGGTGGAAGGCTTTCTTTCCATCTAATCAGACACTAAAATCCTCAACAAAATACTAGCAAACCAAATCTAACAACAAATTAAAAGGACTGTATACCCTGATCAAGTGGGATTTATTCCAGATATTCAAGGACTCTTCAGTATATTCAAATCAATCAGTGTGATACACCACATCAACAAACTGAAGAAGAAAAACCATATGATCATCTCAATAGCTGCAAAAAAGGTTTTATGACAAAGTTCAATACCCACTTATGATAAAAACTCTCTAAAAAGTGGGATAAGAGGGAACCTGCCTCAATATAATTAAGGTCATATACTTCAGATCTACAGCCAACATCATACTCTATGGTGAAAGCGGAAAGCATTTTCTATAAAATCAGGATGTCCACTCTTGCCACTTTGATTCAACATAGTTTTGGAAGTCATTGTCACGGCTATTAGAGAAGAAAAAGAAACAAAAGGAATCCAAATTGTAAAAGGATAAGTAAAACTGTCACTGTTTGCAGATGACATGACACTATAAATAGAAAATCCTAAAGTTGCCATCAGAAAATTACTAGAGTTCATCGATGAATTGCGGGATACAAAATTAATATACACTTTCTATACACTAACAACCAAAGATCAGAAAGACATTAAGGAAGCAATCCCATTTACTACCACATAAAATAGATTAAAGTACCTAGGAAAAAACCTACCTAAGGAGGCATGAAATTAAAAGACACTTGCTCCTTGGAAGAAAAGCTATGACCAACCTAGACAGCATATTCAAAAGCAGAGACATTACTTTGCCAACAAAGGTCCATTGAGTCAAAGCTATGGTTTTTCCAGTAGTCATGTGTGGATGTGAAAGCTGGACTACAAAGAAAGCTGAGCACTGAGGAATCGATGCTTTTGAACTGTGGTGTTGGAGAAAATGGATGCTTTTGAACTGTGTTGCTGGAAAAAATTGATGCTTTTGAACTGTGTTGTTGGAAAAGACTCTTGAGAGTCCCTTGGACTTCAAGGAGATCAAACCAGTCAATCCTAAAGGAAATCAGTCCTGAATATTCACTGGAATAGTCTTTGGAAGGACTGATGCTGAAGCTGAAACTCCCAATACTTTGGTCACCTGATGCAAAGAGCTGACTCATTGGAAAAGACCCTGATGCTGGGAAAGATTGAAAGTAGGAGGAGAAAGGGACGACAGAGGATGAGATGGTTGGATGGCATCACCGACTCAAGGGGCATGAGTTTGAGCAAGCTCTGGGAGTTGGTGATGGACAGGGAGGCCTGGCGTGCTGCAGTCCATGGGGTGGCAAAAAGACACAACTGAGCAACTGAGCTGAACTGACTGAAGGAGGCAAAAGACAAAGTCAGAAAACTATCTGGAAAGAAATCAAAGATATACCATATCCTTGGATTGGAAGAATCAATATTGTGAAAATAACTATAATATCCAAAGCAATCTACAGATTCAGTGCAATCCCTATCAAATTACCAGGGGCATTTTTCACAGAATTAGAACAAAAAATTTCACAATTTGTACAAAAACACAAAAGACTCCAAATAATCGAAGCAATCTTGACAAAGAACAGAGCTAGAGGAATCAGGCTCCCTGACTTCAGACTGTACTACAAAGCTACAGTAATGAAGACAGTTTGGTCCTGGCATAAAAACAGAAATACAGATCAATGGAGCAGGGCAGAAAGTCCAGAGATAAACCCATACACCTATGGCCACATAATCTGTGACAAAGAAGGCAAGAATATACAATGGAGAAAAGACAGTCTCTTCAACAAGCGGCGCTGGGAAAACTAGGCAGCTACATGTAAAGGAATAAAATTAGAACACTTCCTAACACTATAGAGAAAAATAAACACAAAATGGATTAAAGACCTAAATGTAAGACCTAAATATAAAAGCCTTAGAGGAAAACAGAGACACTCTTTGACAGGAATTGCAGCAAGATCTTCTGGGATTCACTTCCTAGATGGACCTAGGGATTGTCATACATGAGGGAAGGCAGAAAGAGAAAGTCAAATATCATATAATATTACTTCTATGTGGAATCTAGAAAAACGGTACAGGTGAATTTATCTGCAAACCAGAAACTGAGTCAGAAACGCAGGAAACAAACCTACAGGTTACCAGGGTGAGGGAGGGGGTGGAATGAATTGGGAGATTGGGATTGACTTATATACACTACTATACATAAAACAGATAACTAACGGAGCCTCCTGTATAGGACAGGGAACTCAACGCTCTGCTTGTGTGCTGTTGCGTTGGTTGTGTCCGACTCTTTGCAAGCCCATGGACTGCAGCCCACCAGGCTCCACAGTCCATGGGACTCTCCAGGCAAGAATACTGGAGTGGGTCACCATGCCCTCCTCCACGGGATCTTCCTGGCCCAGGAGCTGAACCCACGTCTCTTTTGTCTCCTGCATTGGCAGGCATGTTCTTTACCACTAGTGCCACCTGGGAAGCCCACTCAGTGCTCTGTGGTGACCTAAGTGAAAGGGGAATCCAAAAGCAAAGTGGATATCTGTAAATGAATGGCTGATTCACTTTGCTGTTCAGCAGAAACTAATGCAACAGTGTAAAGAAACTATAAAAAGATAGACGAGTGCGTTTTACAAAAAAATAATTCCAAATTCTGAAAAGAGTTGAGTAGCTCCCAGAAACAAACCTCTCAGCTTTTCTCCTGCAGAGGAATTAAACACTGAAGGAGATCTCTGAAATATGGATTGTCAAGTCAATGGGGCAGGATGAAGAAATGAAATGCAACCTATATTTTAAGAAAGCAACTAAAAACTACCCAACCAAGATCGTCTTCAATGAATAACTGCACTCAAGTGAACAAAGCATGTGTGTTGAAAACGAAACTTGGGAACCACACTGCTAAGGAGAATGTGAAAAAAGAAAGGTGCTCTCTCTACTGGGTCCCTCCTCCCACAACCAAAACATCTTAATTTGCTAAAGACTGAAGCATATAAATTTTTACTTTTAAAATGAACTTAAAAGAGTTGGACTGACTTCCCTTGTGGCTCAGATAGTAAAGAATCTGCCTGCAATGTGGGAGACCTGGGTTCGATCCCTGGGTTGGGAAGACCCCCTGGAGAAGGGAATGGCCACCCACTTCATTATTCTTGTCTGGAGAATTCCATGTACAGAGGAGCCTGATGGGCTATAGTCCACTGAAGTCACAAAGAGTTGGACACGATGGAGCGACTAACACATGCACACACAGGTGGGCAGGTGTATCAAGCTAGAGCAGAGAGCTTCTTTCTACAGTGATGCAATAACAGTAACCTATTCAAACAGCCATAATCAAGAACTGTGAGAGGGAACCATATTCATTTCTGCCCACATTAATTTAACTCTTTGACATATTGCCATTTTGGACAAAAGCCCAAATTCCTGAAACCCCCATGATACAAATCTTTTTCTCTTACTCTTTGCATACTTGGATGCTCTAAATTCAAAAGCCTGTACCCATACAGATTGTATAGCTATTTAAATCTGTGACTTTTCTTTGAAATATTCTTTCAGTGGTTCCTTCGAGTGGGTTTCAGGCCAAGCTTTCTTACATTCTTTCATTTATATTATTACAGGGATTGAGGGGGAAAAAAAGTATTCTAAATAACACAAAAAGGAAAAATTCCCTCAAAAACAATCACATTCATTTTGGACTTTTATTATAAACAAAGTCCTTTCATTAATTTTTACTTATGCAAATGCATTACATTTTGCATAAAGAATTGGCAGTCTTCAAATACAGAAGAAAACTTTTCTCACATTTCAAAAGAGATTATAAAACTGATACAGAAATATGAAGGATCATAAAAGACTAGTATAAGCAACTATATGCCAATAAAATGGACAACCTAGAGTAAATGGACAAATTCTTAGCAAATTTCCCAAAACTGAACAGGAAAAAATTAAAAATATAAACCACAACTACTGAAATTGAAACTGTGATTAAAAAACTCCCAGTGAATAAAAGTCCAGGACCAGATGGTTTCACAGGCTGATTCTATCAAACATTTAGAGAACAGTTAACACCCATCCTATTCTGAAAAATCACAGAGGAAGGAACACTCCCAAACTTATTCTGTGAGGCCACCATCACCCTGATACCAAAACCAAACACAGATATCACAAAAAAGAAAATTATAGGCCAATATTACTGATGAACATCGACACAAAACTCAACAAGATAACTAGCAAAATGAATCCAACAATATATTAAAAGGGTAACACACCATGAAAAACTGGGATTTATCCCAAGGATGCAAGTTGTCAATATTCACAAATCAGTATGATACACCACATTAACAGCCTGAAGAATAAAAACATATGATCATCTCAACAGATGCAGAAAAAGTTCCTGAAAAAATTCAACACCCATTTATTTTAAAACCTCTCCAGAAAGTGGGCATACAGGAAAACTATGTCAACATAATAAAGACAAAAATTGTGTGTGTGACGAACCCACAGCTAACATCATACTCAAACATGAGAAACTTAAAGTATTTCCTCTAAGTTCAGGAACAAGACAAGGACGTCCACTCTCACCACTTTTATTCAACGTAGTTTTGGCAGTCAGAGAAGAAAAAGAAATAAAAGGAATCCAAATTGGAAGAAAGAAGTAAAATTGTCACTGTTTGCAGATGACTTGATACTACACACAAAAAATCCTAAAAATGCTACCAGAAAACTACTGGAGCTGATATATGAATTTGGTAGAGTTGTAGGATGCAAAATTAATACACAGAAATCTCTTGCATTCCCATACACCAACAACAAAAGAGCAGGAAGAGAAATTAAGGAAACAATCCTAATTTACCATTGCATCAAAAAGAATAAAACACCCAGGAATAAACCTAGTTACAGAGGCAAAAGACCTGTACTCCAGAAACTACAAGATGCTGATGAAAGAAATGGAAGATGACACAGACAGACAGAAAGCTATACCGTGTTCTTACATTGGAAGAATCAATATTGTCAAAATCACTATACTGCCCAAGGTAGTCTACAGATTCAATGCAATCCCTATCAAATTACCAAAGGCAGTTTTGTGCAGCTCTAGAATAATAAAATCTTAAAATTTGTATGGAAACACAAAAGACTCAAGGAGCCAAAGTAATCTTGAGAAAGAAAACCAGAGCTGGAGGAATCAGGCTCCCTGACTTCAGACTATACTACCAAGCTATGGACATTGTGGTACCGGTGCAAAGACAGACTTATAGATCAACAGAACAGGATAGAAAGCCTAGAATTAAACCCCCGCACCTTTGGTCAATTAATCTGTAACGAAGTCAAGAACGTACACTGGAGAAAAGACAGTCTTCAATAAGTGGTGCTGGGAGAACAGTCACGTGTAAAAGAATAAAAGTAGAACACTAGCACCACACACACACACAGTCTCAAAATGGATTAAAGACCTAAATGTAAGACCAGAGTCTATAAAACCCTTAGAGAAAAACGTAGGCAGAATACTCTTTGACATAAATCGCAGCAGGATCTTCTTCTATCCATAGCCTATAGAAATGAAAATAAAAAATAAACAAAGGGACCTAATGAAACTTAAACGCTTTTGCACAGCAAAGGAAACCATAAACAAAAAGACAACCCAAAGAATGGGAGAAACTATTCGCAAATGGTGCAACCAACAAAAGATTAATCTCTAAAATATACAAACAGCACATGTAGTTCAATATAAAAAACACAAACAACCCAATCAAAAAATAGGCACAAGATCTAAATAGACATTTCTCCAAAGACAACATCAGTCAGTTCACTTCAGTCGCTTAGTCGTGTCTGACTCTTTGCGACCCCATGAATCGCAGCACGCCAGGCCTCCCTGTCCATCACCAACTCCCGGAGTTCACCCAAACTCATGTCCATTGAGTCATTGATGCCATCCAACCATCTCATCCTCTGTCGTCCCCTTCTCCTCCTGCCCCAATCCCTCCCAGCATCAGAGTCTTTTCCAACGAGTCAACTCTTTGCAGGAGGTGGCCCAAGTATTAGAGTTTCAGCTTTAGCATCAGTCCTTCCAATGAACACCCAGGACTGATCTCTTTTAGAATGGACTGGCTGGATCTCCTTGCAGTCCAAGGGACTCTCAAGAGTCTTCTCCAAAATCACAGTTCAAAAGCATCGATTCTTCAGCACAGAGATGGCAAAAAAAAAAAAAAAAAAAAAAAAAACCATGAAAAGATGTTTAACACCACTAATTATTAGAGAAATGCAAATCAAAACTACAGTGAAGTATCACTTCACATTGGCTAGAACAGCCAGCATCAAAAAATCTACAAACAATAAATGCTGGAGAGGGTGTGGAGAAAAAGGAACTCTCTTACACTCTTGGTAGGAATGTAAATTGGTACAACCACTATGGAGAACCGCATTGCTGCTGCTGCTGCTAAGTCACTTCAGTCATGTCCGACTCTGTGTGACCCCATAGACGGCAGCCCACCAGGCTCCCCTGTCCCTGGGATTCTCCAGGCAAGAACACTGGAGTGGGTTGCCATTTCCTTCTCCAGTGCATGACAGTGAAAAGTGAAAGTGAAGTTGCTCAGTTGCGTCCGACTCTTTGCGACTCCATGGACTGCAGCCTACCAGGCTCCTCTGTCCGCGGGATTTTCCAGGCAAGGAGAACCACATTGAGGTTCCTTAAAAACAAACAGAAATACCATGTGATCCAGCAATCCCATTCCTAAGCATATGTCTGGAGAAAATGATAATTCAAAAAGCATACATATACCCCAGTGTTCACTGCAGCACTCCTTACAATAGCCTAGACATGGAAGCAACCTAAGTGTCCACTGACAAATAAATGGATAAAGAAGATATGGTGTGTATATACAATGGAATATCACTCAGCCATGAAAAAGATTAAAATAACGCCACTTGCAGCAATATGGATGGACCTAGAGATTAACATTCTAAGTGAAGTAAGTCAAAGACAAATATAATGTCACTTATATGTGGAATCTAAAAAATTATAGAAATAAACTTCTTTACAAAACAGAAGCAGATGTACAGACTTCAAAAACAAACATGGTTATCAAAGGAGGAAAGGTGGTGGGCAGAGGATAAACTAGAAGGTTGGGATTAACATATACATAAACTATATATAAAATAGACAATCAACAAGGTCTTGTATAGCACAAGGAACTCCACTTAATACTCTGTAATAACCTTATGAAAAAAGAATCTGAAAAAGAATAGATATATGTATAACTGAAACACTCTGCTGTATACCTGAAACGACCACAACATTGTAAATCAACTACACTCCAATATAAAATAAAATGAAAACAAATAGCGTTTAGTTCGGTGAATAATAAAGCAATATTATATTTTATTTGCATAATTCAAAGAGAAATCTGAAAATTACCTATTTCCTTTAAATCATAAATATTTCAAGGTGACTTTTTTGACTTGAGCAATGTGGCCTAGCTATAGTTTGAACCAGGTATCTGACATGTGCCAAATTCTCACTACATTTTGCAATATGTGGATTATACCTCTGATGTTTAATGCTAAAAGCAACAGAAACTATGAAACTGTATCTGTGATTCAAGTAAATACAGTCAGCCAGCATCTTTCAAGACGTCGCCTAACTTGCTATCAGCTTTCTCCTCTCAGGTAGCCGTTTGTGAAAACCAAGATGCCAAAGGCAGAGGCATTTCAGAAAGACACAATTGTATATGCTTGGAACTGATTTACCTGTTATTAGTAATTCTAGAAAGCCAGGGTCTTGAAAGCATGTATCAGGTAGGGCATACAAAGGACATTTTTAAATCTATATGCTCAATTTTGAATTCAAGAGTGGAACTTAATGACTTCTAAGAGTTGGGATGATTGCTGGAAGGATGGGAGGAGAAAGGGGTCCAGTAATTGAACCAAGTCATTAACCACAGAAGCAACAGAAGAGCCTACTGCATCCATTTCCTTCTATGTATTTACTCCCCTCTTCCCATGCTTAATGAAACCAGAAGCTCCAAAGACATGGCAGTACTCCTTAAAACGCCCAGAAGGCATTTCCCAGTAATCACTGAATTTCAACAATGTAATGCCCAGTAGCAGAAGGGTGAAGGGTAGAAAGTAGGGGAGGCACCAGAGCAAAGAAGAAAACATATCTTCTCTACTGAATGTCAACATATTTTAGTTGTCACGGATGGCTTTTCCTGAAGTTCCTTTGTGGAAATGAAGAATTCATTGGTAAAAACCGCCTACTTGTGAGGGAGTAGACTAAACAATCTTTAATAGCAAATTCCCTGGGGTATCAGCTCATTCAAGATCCCCTGGAACCCCAAGCATTTAGTGGATGGATGCTTGTCACAGGCAGTTGCACTAGAGGAATCAGCTATTGCTGGCCTGGGGCACATGACCTCGGCAGCAAAGTGAAAACCGTTTAATTAGAGTATGGACACCTTGACTTGCTCTTCTAGCCAGAAAGAGGGTCACTGATCCCTCCTTTTTCTTAACTCCTTGTTTTGTAACAGATACTTGCTAGGGTTTCAGGAAAAGCCATTTCACTTGTTTCTCTGTTATCATCAAAGGGAGACAGCCACAGGCAGACAGACGGACATTCCCCCAGGTACCTGCAGAAGGATCTTGTTGCCATCATGGTCCTCTGTCTGCCAGCGCCCCTCACTGATGGGGCTGCAAGGGTTGGGCAAGAGCGGCACCAGCTCCCCGATGTCCCTGACCCGGAACTCCAGCACGGAGGAGTCAGTGGGGACCGGAGTCTGGTCACAGGGCAGTCTCTTGAGGGAAAACTGGATGTCCACGTCCAGATTGGAGAAAATGGGGAAGATGCAGAAGTCCGCTTTCTTCTGGCTGGGGCTCCGCCGGAGGATCAGCTCGTAGAACTTGAGGATGTCAGCGTAGTTGTCATGGCGACAGTAGATGGTGAAGCGCACGATCTCCTTGCCGTAGTGCACCGGCCGGATGGCCCAGAGCGGCGTCCCCGGGGCCAGCGTGAAGAAGTCTTGGCTGCAGGGCAGGTAGGGCAGGAACTTGCCGGGCACGCGCTCGGTGTGGTGGTGGCGCCAGGGCGGCCGCTGCAGCGTGCGGTGCAGCTGCAGGATCGGCTCCTCGCCGTATTCCTCCTGCAGGAAGAGCACCACCGCCAGCGCCGGCTGTGCCGCCTTGGGGACCCTCCTCCTCCGGCGGCACGCCCTCCTTTCCGAGACCCTGAACAGCGGGAGGTCCGGGTGGATCCACGCCAAGACCTTGTCGATGGCCTCCTGCAGGGGGCGGGATTCCCCTGGGTCCGCGATGATGTGGATGCTGACCAGGAAAGGGTCCTGCGCCTCCTCCGTGGAGTACTCACCTAGCGACACACAAAAAGAAACCCCAAAGAACACAGGGTGACTACTTCATGAAGGTGGCCTGCAATGACAGGCAAAGTCTTGGCAGAAACAGAAGCTCCATTTGAACTGACTCCTTGATCTCATGAAATTCTGAACCCAAGTTCATGTGCAAATAGGAGTGTTGGGGCACCCAGCTGCCTGCCAATGCAGGAGACATAAGAGACTGAGGTTCCACCCCTGGGTCGGGAAGATCCCTGGAGGAGGGAATGACAACCCACTCCAGTATTCTTGCCTGGAGACTCCCATGGACAGAGGAGCCTGGTGGGCTCCCAAGCTGCATGGTATTAGGATGACCTTGGTGTGGTACTGCAGCAGGTTGAACGTTTCTTCCATTGAACAATTCAGCCAAGTCTCCACGCGTTTGGAAAGGATACCAGAGCATTAAGCATTAAGCATTAGGTGTACAACATTTGCTTCCCAGGGGGCGCTAGCAGTAAAGAACCTGCCTGCCAGTGCAGGAGACATAAGAGACATGGGTTCGATCCCTGGGTTGGGAAGATCCATTTACACCATTTGGAATTTCCCAGGGTTACTGTAGTGCCTTCCCCCACAAAGGTTCCCTATAAGCACTCCTTTGGTTTGCTTATTTTGTTGGCTTATTCATCACTTGGTTCATTCATTTAACATTTATGGAACCCTTTCTTCACCAGGTGCTTCCTCTAATGGATACATCAAGCCCTGGCTGGTGAGGCATCCTGCTAACTGTTGTGCTGGTGGGGTGGCCAGGAGGCAATCGTCTTGCTGGAGACAGAGGGAAGAACAATCTGGGGGGAGGGGTGAACCCCATGTTCTGTCAGAGCTTCCTAGGCCTGTAGTTTGGGGTGGGGTGAGGTACATGTTGGACCATCACTGCCCGTGTCATGCTGCCTTTTGGACCCCTCCTTGGGCCACATCCACCCAGAAGCCCACACACCCCGAGTGGGTCAGTTCCCCTCCCCATGTCCTCTGGCAGAACATTGGATTCCAAGTGTGAAGCTGACTATTTACCTTCGCAACCTTCTCCCATGGGGTGAAAAGTTTGCTGGCCACACTGCTTAAGGAATGTTCTGCATATTTTATCAGATAACCTGATAAAAACCCTATTCTTACTCATAATGGCTCTCTTTTCATTTAAGTTGTATGACGATCCAAGGGAAATCAAGGAAAATCTAAGTCTACTGTGACTTGGAGGGCAAGATTCATCTAGCATCTAGACCTGTCTCCACATACATGCCTCACAATGTCCACTAGGGTGTTAGGCACAGGGCCATCATGCCGTCAGTAACATTTGAGAAGAATGATGTTTTTGTAGGAACCATTGTTTCAATTGGTTCACATGCTGAAGGGTGATTTTTTTGGTAGTTAAGATGTTTCAAGTGGGTTGACAGGTACATTTCATCACAGGCACCTATGATAACATGATCTTAATTTTGCTGGAGCAAAACCTATCTGAATTTTCATTGGAACCCTGACTCTTAAATTTCTCACTTGGGAACATCTGTGTGTGTGAGCTCAGTCGTGTCCAACTCTGTGACCCCATGGGCTGTAACCTGCCAGGCTACTCTGTCCATGGAATTTTCCAGGCAAGAATACTGGAATGGGTTGCCATTTCCTTCTTCAGGGGATATTCCCAGCCCAGGGATTGAACCTGCTTCTCCTGCATCGGCAGGTGGATTCTTTACCACTGCACCACTTGGGAAACCCATTTTGGGAACATTTAGCTCAGTCTGTTGTTGCCTCTTTGTCCTTCACTCATTCATCCACGTGTTTCTCGAGCAATCGCAATGTACCAGGCACTGGGAGACAAGGAAGCTGGCACCATGACTGCTACACAGTCCATTAATATAGACTCTGGCATGACTAGTGCCCCCTTAGAGTATATGACCTGCACAGCCACGGGCAGCAGCCATAAAGAACCAGGAGCCACAAATAAGAACCTCATAACTTAGCTGGGAAACACAGACATAAAAGATTAAAATTCCATCTGACATAAGTCTATAGGAAATGCGGTACAGGAGCATCTTTGACGCGGGAGGATTCTAAAGTCACAATGACATAAACATTTACTAAAGACGACCTACCACTGAAAGTCCCTTGAATTTCCAAGATGGAACTGGAAGGTCCTGACTTGCAACAAGACCACAGAGCCAGATAGATGTTCCTTTGGTTGACTAGTAAATGAAATAAAGGCTTGCGGCACGGCTGTTATAAGAGTCTTGTATCATTTAAACACTAGACCCCTGCTCAGTAGGCTGTGTCTTTCATCTACAGGAGGCTTCTGGAACTAATGTAATGATGACTAATGTAACAGCAAAGTGAAGTCTCGGTACTCCCACAATCATGGAGTTGAATGGTGGGTGGAATTATTCACGCTCTCTCTCTCTGTGGTTGAACATGTATTCCCAAACTGATACGAGTTAAGTATGAGCATGATGTGATTTCAATTTGCTATCATGCCACAAAGGAAGGAGCAATTTTTTCTCCACAGGGCCTCTGAGAAGGCTTTCTGGAAGAGGCTCCAGGTGAATTGGGTTTTGATAGGTCAACAACATCTCACAATAACCCCAAATGCGGGGGAGATCACTGCAGGAAGAGGGAAGACTGTTTATGAAGGCACAGATCAGTATGAAAAACAAGCACATTTGGAAGTGGGTGGTGAGTAACTCTGAAACACGGCAACAGATGCAGAAGGAAAAATGGATGGGAGCCAAGTTGTACAGGGCTTCAGCTCAATTTGGGAGTGATAAGGGGGCAGTGAAAGTTTTAATAAAGGGGTGTTGGAATCAAGTCAGGGGAGGTTGGCTGCAGGCAAAGTAAGAAGTTAGAAAATGAGTGATGAGTCTAGTGAGAGATAACAAAGATGTGGGAAATTACATTTGGGGCCCTGGTTCTTTATTCTCTCTTGTCACCTTTCTCTCTGCCATGTGGCTTTATACTTCTTTCCACTAAATGGTTCAAGTGCATTCCCCTACCCTTTGACTTTGAATGAGACCATATGGCTAGCTTTGGCCAATAGAAACACACAACAGTGGCATGTGTTTTGGCTTGCCTTCCTGTGCTTCTGACATTTCCGTGAGAAGAACACGCTTGGGCCAGCCCACTGGAGCCAGAAGGGAGGATGAGAGCCATGTGGAGCAGACCCAGCCTAGCTGAGCCTGGCCTCCATCAGCCAGGACCGGACACCCAAAGACATGTGGTAAGAGCCACCCAGCTGAGCTTGGTCTGGATCAGCTGACCCAAGCCACTGTTTGGGGATTGTTGTTACACAGCAATACTTACAGTTGCAGGCAGAGTCAGTGGATATACAGAAGAGGCATAGTCTTAGGCTATTTAGGAAGCACAGGGAGTCCAGGGCCTGGGGATGGGGGCAGGAAAAGCAGGAGAGGAGCTGACCTTGATGTTTCTGGCATAAGCAACTTGTCTGATATTGATGTTTAACTGAGGTAGAAAACAGGAAGAATGGCAGGTTTGTGGGGAAAGATGAGCTCTCCTTTGGCCAGGCTGGCTTGAGATGCCCCAGTGACTTCTAGGAGGGATGTGTTGTTGGCAGTGGACCTGCATGTTGCCGAGGTGATGGGCTGAACTCAAGGATGGACCAGTTACCTTTGGGCCACGTTCCCTTTCATGCAGTTACCTCTTAAGTGTGTGCCCATATTGAAAGAATCGGACGTGACTTAGTGACCAAACACCAACATATTGATTTGAACCAGTGAAAATTCACCTGGACGGCTTTAAAAACAATCAGAATTCATGGGTGATTCTGGTCTTTTCTGTGCATGCTCCTTCTGCTCACCTGGCTACTTTCTGTTTCACTGAACATGAGCACCACTATCAACAGAAGCGTAGTTGACGCAAAAGTAGTGAAAACACAGACCAATAACATTTCCCACCGGTCAGGAGCTTCAGTGGTGGCAGGAGGAGATACCACGGTCACCGGCAATGCCTATTTCACTTTTCCACGGTGTCCTCATCACCCACCAGTGGAGATACGTGATTCACTAAACAGTAACGGATGCTCACTATAAATGGAAAAGAAGGGCTTTGAATAATTTGGGGATGAAGAGACTCACTTAAGAAGATTACTAATGGTTTCTATGAGGGGAAGAACAGATGGGGTAGGAAGAATGTTTGGGAAAAGAAGTGGTCAGAGCATCAGACTGTCCCAATAAGATCCTGACCCCATCATACTCAGGGTGTGCACACGGCCATGGATGTGGGGTGAAGTTGTTGGCTAACACACAAGTGACATTCAGCGTGGGCTGGCACCTTCTCAACATTCTATATGTATAAACTCACGGAATCCTCATAAACAACCCCAAAAGGAGGAGGTGTGACTCTAGTCCTCATTTTATTATTATTTTAAAAATGTATTTATTTTAATGGGAGGCTAATTACTTTACAATATTGTGATGGTTTTGCCACACATTGACATGAATCAGCCATGGGTACATGTGTTCCCCACCCTGAATCCCCCTCCCACCTCCCTCTCTTCCCACCTCCCTCCCCATCCCATCCCTCTGGGTTGTCCCAGAGCACCAGCTTTGAGTGCCCTGCTTCATGCATTGAACTTGACTGGTCATCTGTTTTACATATCGTAATATACATGTTTCAATGCTATTCTCTCATATCATCCCCAGTCTCATCTTTTCCCACATAGGCCAAAAGTCTGTTCTTTACATTGGTCTCTTTTTTGCTGTCTTACATATAGGGTCATTGTTACTGTCTTTCTAAATTCCATATATATGCATTAATATACTGTATTGGTGTTTCTCTTTCTGACTTACTTTACTCTGTATAATGGGTTCCAGTTTCATCCACCTCATTAGAACTGAGTCAAATGCATTCTTTTTTTTAGCTGAGAAATAGTCCATTGTGTATATGTACCTAGACTGTGCAGATCACAACAAACTGTGGGAAATTCTGAAAGAGATGGGAATACCAGACCACCTGACTTGCCTCTTGAGAAACCTGTGATCAGCTCAGGAAGCAACAGTTAGAACTGGACATGGAACAACAAATTGGTTCCAAATAGGGAAAAGAGTATGTCAAGGCTGTATACTGTCACCCTGCTTATTTAACTTATATGCAGAGTATATCATGCGAAATGCTGGGCTGGAAGAAGCACAAGCTGGAATCAAGATTGCCAGGAGAAATATCAATAACCTCAGATATGCAGATGACACCACCCTTATGGCAGAAAGCGAAGAAGAACCAAAGAGCCTCTTGATGAAAGTGAAAGAGGAGAGTGAAAGAGTTGGCTTAAAACTCAACATTCAGAAAACTAAGATCATGACACCTGGTCCCATCACTTCATGGGAAATAGATGGGGAAACAGTGGAAACAGTGACAGATTTTATTTTTCTGGGCTCCAAAATCACTGCAGATGGTGACTGCAGCCATGAAATTTAAAGACCCTTGCTCCTTGGAAGAAAAGTTATGACCAACCTAGAAAGCATATTAAAAAGCAGAGACATTACTTTGCCAACAAAAGTCCATCTAGTCAAGACTATGGTTTTTCAGGTAGTCATGTATGGATGTGAGAGTTGGACTATAAAGAAAGCTGAGCACCAAAGAATTGATGGTTTTGAACTGTGGTGTTGGAGAAGACTCTTGAAGGAGATCCAACCAATCCATCCTAAAGGAGATCAGTCCTGAGTGTTCACTGGAGGGATGGATGTTGAAGCTGAAACTCCAATACTTTGGCCACCTGATGCAAAGAACTGACTCATTGGAAAAGACCCTGATGCTGGGAAAGATTGAGGGCAGGAGAAGGGGACACAGAGGATGAGATGGTTGGATGACATCACTGACGCAGTGGTATTACTGACTCAATAGACATGAGTTTGAGCAAGCTCTGAGAGTTGGATGGACAGGAAAGCCTGGCGTGCTGCAGTCCATGGGGTTGCAAACAGTTGGACACAACTGAGCAACTGAACTGAACTGATATGTACCACAACTTCCTTATCTGTTCATCTGCTGATGGACTTCTAGGTTGCTTCCACGTCCTAGCTATTGCAAACAGTGCTGCAATGAACATTGGGATATATGTGTCTCTTTCAATTCTGCTTTCCTTGGTGTGTATGCTCACCAGTGGGATTGCTGGATCATATGACAATTCTATTTCCAATTTTTTAAGGAATCTCCACTCTGTTCTTCACAGTGGCTGTGCTAGTGTGCATTCCCATCAACAGTGTAGGAGGGTTACCTTTTCCCCACACCCTCTCCAGCGTTTATTGTTTGTAGACTTTTTGACGGTAGCCATTCTGACTGGTGTGAGACGGTACATCATTGTGGTTTTGATTTGCATTTCTCTGATAATGAGCGATGCTGACACCTTTTCATGTGTTTGTTAGCCATCTATATGTCTTCTTTGGAGAAATGTCTGTTTAGTTCTTTGGCCCATTTTTTGATTGGGTCATTTATTTTTCTGGTATTGAGCTGCATGAGCTGCTTGTGTATTTTGGAGATTAATTCCTTGTCAGTTGTTTTATTTGCTATTATTTTCTCCCATTCTGAAGGCTGCCTTTTCATGTTGCTTATAGTTTCCTTCATTGTGCAACAGCTTTTAAGTTTAATTAGGTCCCATTTGTTTGTTTTTATTTCCATTACTCTGGGAGGTGCATCATACACGATCTTGCTGTGATTTATGTCAGAGTGTTCTGCCTATGTTTTCCTCTAAGAGTTTTATAGTTTCTGGTCTTATGTTTAGATCTTTAATCCATTTTGAGATTACTTTTGTGTATGGTGTTAGAAAGTTAGACTAGTTTCATTCTTTTACAGGTGGTTGACCAGTTTTCCCAGCACCACTTGTTAAAGAGATTGTCTTTTCTTTATTGTATATTTTTGCCTCTTTTATCAAAGATAAGGTGTCCATAGGTGCATGGATTTATCTCTGGGCTTTCTATTTTGTTCCGTTGATCTATATTTCTGTCTTTGTGCCAGTACCATACTGTCTTGATGACTGTGGCTTTGTAGTAGAGCCTGAAGTCAGGCAGGTTAATTCCTCCAGTTCCATTGTACTTTCTCAAGATTGCTTTGGCTATTCAAGGTTTTTTGTATTTCCATACAAATTGTGAAATTATTTGTTCTAGTTCTGTGAAAAGTACCACTGGTAGCTTGACAGGTATTGTGTTGGATCTATGGATTGCTTTGGGTAGTATATTCATTTTCACTATATTGATTCTTCCAATCCACAAACACGGTATATTTCTCCATCTATTTGTGTCATCTTTAATTTCTTTCAACAGTGTTTTATAGTTTTCTATATATAGGTCTTTTGTTTCTTTAGGTAAATTTATTCCTAAGTATCTTATTCTTTTTGTTGCAATGGTGAATGGGATTGTTTCCTTAATTTCTCTTTCTGTTTTCTCATTGTTAGTGTATAGGAATGCAAAGGATTTCTGTGTTTTAATTTTATATCCTGCAACTTTACTATATTCATTAATTAGCTCTAGTAATTTTCTAGTGGTGTCTTTAGGGTTTTCTGTGTAGAGGATCATGTCATCTGCAAACAGTGAGAGTTTTACTTCTTCTTTTCCAAGATGGATTCTTTTTCTTTTTTTTCTCTGATTGCTGTGGCTAGGACTTCCAAAACTATGCTGAATAGTAGTGGTGAGAGTGGGCATTTTTTAATATTATTTTTTAAATTTTATTTTTAATTGAAGGATAATTGCTTTACTATAATGTGTTGGTTTCTGCCACACATCAACATGAGTCAGCCATAGGTATACATATGTCCACTCCCTCTTAAGCCTCCATTCCCACCTCCCAATCCATCCCACCCCTCTAGGTTGTCACAGAGCACTGGTTTGAGCCGAGTCAAACAGCAAATTCCCACTGGTGATCTATTTTACATACGCCAGTGTATATGTTCCCATGCTACTCTCTCAATTCACCCCACCCACCCCTTTCCTCACTGGGTCCACAAGTCTGTTCTGTATGTCTGCATCTCCATTGCTGCCCTGCAAATAGGTCCATAAGTAACATCTTTCTAGATTCTATTTACATACATTAATATATATTTGCCTTTTTCCTCCTGATCTACTTCACTGTGTATATGGGCTCTAGGTCCGTCCACCTCATTAGAACTGACTCAAATGCGTTCCTTTTTATAGCTGACTAATATTCCATTGTGTATATGTAACCACAACTTCTTTATCCAGTCATCTGTTGAAGGGCATCTAGGTGGTTTCCATGTCCTGTGTGTGTGCGTGTACATGTGCATTCGGTCGTGTCTGACTCTTTGCAACCCCATGGACTATAGCCCACTGGGCTCCTCTGTCCATGGAATTGTCCAGGAAGAATACTGGAGTGGGTTGCTGTTGCTTCTCCAGGGGACCTTCCCAACCCAGGGATTGACTGTGTCTCCTGCATCTCCTGCATTGGCAGGTGGATTCTTTACCACTGTGCCACCTGGGAAGCTCTTCCATAACCTAGTTATTATAAACAGTGCTGCAATGAACATTGGGGTAGGTGTGTCTTTTTCAATTATGATTTCCTCAGGGTATATATGCCCAGTAGTGGGATTGCTGGGTCACATGGTAGTTTTATTTCTAGTTTTTTTCTTTTTTAAGGAATCTCCATACTGTTTTCCATAGTGGTTATTATCAATTTGAATTCCCACCAACAGTCCTAGAGCAGGAAGCTGAGGCACGAAGAGGTGGAGGAAACTGCCAAGGGCACAGAGGCAGGGAGTGAGAGGGCAGGCACTTGGCCGTGGCATCTGAGGTCTGTGGGTGCCATCCCCCTGAGGTTCTGCAAAAGGACTCGCCTCCCAGCTGAAGGGGCAGCTGTCACTCTCCAGCCCTTTCTGGCCACACTGCTGCCACTTCCCTCTTCTGCTCGCCTGCCTGCTCCTCGGCCCCAGTCCTAGCTGTATTTTGTGGCCACACATTTACATCTCTTCCTTCTGGCCCTGGGTCTCTGAGGGAGAATGCCCCAGAAACCCTCCCTGAGGGTACATGCCCTGGTCTCTACATCTGAGCACTGTCTTCAAGGGGAACTGGATCAAGCCAGCATTGCAGGTGGGCGTGACAGGCACATAAGAGCAGAAGAGCAACACTGGGGAAGCAGCCGGTACGAGAGGGGGAAGGTAACTTCTGAGTCTCCGAGACAGAGTTGTCAGGGTGCCCAGTGTCGGGCCACCTCTACCAGCAGCACAAAGGTTTCCCGGGGAGCAGTAACAAAGGCCAGGCTGAAGCCTGCACGCCTGAGTGACTGTTTACAGCTCTGCAAAAAGGGCAAGATGCCCAGCCTCGGAACAGGGAACGGGGCTGAAAAGCATTCCACCAAGCCTGGCTCGCCCAGGCAGCGCAGGATGCAACCCTGATCGACCAAGCAATGAGGATGAAGACCTGACCCCTGTGTTCCCGTGAACCATAGAGACATCAGCAGCCAGTATCCTGTCCCCAAGAAGAGTCGGGGGAATGAGTGCTGATGTTAGGACACTCTGGCTGTTGCCAGCCTGTGCCCATTGCCCATGACCCCAAAATAAACAGGCTCCAAGGGGGACAGAACACAGCTCCAAACCACCATCGGGCACTGGGGTTACACACGCCCCAGAGAAAACCTGCCTCCACGGAGGTAGATAGAAAACCAAGTATTAGAGGGGCAGGAAAGAAAATGTGAATAATTAATTGCCATGAAAGGCCTCTCCGCCTCCCTGGAGGAGCAGGGACGGCGTCACTGTAGGATATGCCTTTATCATATCTATTACACGGCCTCTCAAAGGCCCTCAGAGAACACCTGTTCAGTGAGGGAAGGACGCAGACCAAAGAGGCCAATGGGCGGATCCCCCGCCCCCTGCCAGGGCTGGAGAGAGATCGGAGCTGTTCACCAAGGTTTCCAACTGGCTTGTGGTTCCCAAGAGGACAAGGAAGATTGCTTCCTGTGTGATTCTATACAATTAGATTTTCCTTGGAGAATGTATAACACTGTAAGCAACTGTAAGTAAAGCGCTGCACCAGGTCAGGCCTTTTATGAGGCAGAAAGAGTATTAGCTTGAGGATTTGTTCCCTTTACACCAATATTTTACTCTCTTGTATATTCCCCTGTTTTTGTCTTGTTAAGTGTAACAGAAAATAACTTACACGATAACAATAATGTATTGTGTTCTTATTGTTTGTCAGACACTATCTTAAAAGCCTCAAATATCTCATTTAAGGTTTACTTGGCTTTGATCCCTGGGTCAGGAAGATTCCCTGGAGAAGGCACCCACTCCAGTTTTCTTGCCTGGGAAATCCCATGGACAGAGGAGCCTGGCAGGCTATAGGGGGTTGCAAGAGTGCCACACAACTTAGCAACTAAACCAACCAACCAATTTTTAAAACACCACCATGATAAAGGTGAGGCAGGGGGTAGAGGCTCCCCAAACCCCACCTCCCAGCCCTGGGGTAAAGCGATTGGAGATTCATTCCCTCTGGATCAAAACTCAAAGACAAGAGCAGGAGCTTTAAGGGAGGAGGCTGGGCCCTGCCCAGACCACATGTTTTCTTTCTTGAAGTCAGGAGACCTCCCTGACCACACATGAGCAGAAAAGGCTCCCTGGAGGCCAAAGGCGAGTGATGCCAGGGGATGTTCTCCACCCATACGCCTCTTCAGTAAAATCCATTTTGGCTAAGAGATGTGTGTGCACACATGGGAGGATCCTGAGATACACCAAATATGAACTGTGAACCAGGCAAATCAAAATGACCGGCCAAAGGAAACCCAGAAGAATACCCCATAAAAGTAATTCAAACTGCCACGAGTTCAGCGACTCTCTCTCCCTGAGTCTGCCTGTGTGTCTGTTCACATGTACCGTACTCTTTTCCCTCTCAATACTTTACTAGCTTCACTGCTTTCTGTCTTTGTGGGAGTTCTTTCCTGCAAGGCCAAAGGGCCAGAGCCCTTGGCATTGATCACTGGTCTAGTGGCTAGGATGAGGTGCTGTCACCACTGCAAACTAGCCTCAATCTCTGGCTGGGAACCCAAGCCCCAGGATCAAACGTATATCGTTTCTCTCCATCTTGCAGGTGAAATGTTAACTGACTTGCCAAAGGCCATTAGGCTGAGGAAGAACTGGGTCTCTATGTTCCTCAACATGTGCTTTTTCTTTTTTGAGGGGTTGCATGCCATATGGCTTGTGGGATCTTAGTTCCCCATCCAGGGATCAAATCCACAGCCCCTGCCATGGAAGAGCAGTCTTAACAGGACTGCTAGGGAAGTCACCTTGCCGCTTTTATTTTTAAGTAAATTTACTTATTTTCTCACACCACACAGCTGGTGGGACCTTGGCTCCCCGACCAGGGATCAAACCTGGGCCCCCTGCAGTGGAAGCGCAGAGTCCTAACCACTGGACTGCTAGGGAAGTCCCACTTTTTCTTGCCTCTTGAGCCCACCAACCTTATGATCATCCTGCCCTGAACCTCAGCCTGCCTGGCCAGGCTCCATCAGGAGATGTGGTTGGGTACTTTTGTTGTGAATAGACTGACCGATGTGTCTGGGCAGCTTCTGGCAATCTCTGACCTGTGTGGGGGTCCTGAGTCTGATGGAGGCACAGGGAGGGGGCTGAGTCCTCCTGCTTGTTGACAGATGACCTGATGCTGGGCCTCCCACTGGGTCATCTCAGTGCTGCCTGTGGCAGGACCCCTCACTGCCACTCTCTGCATCCCAAGGCTTCATGCCAGCCTTGCCTGCACTGTCCCCTGCTGTCTGGTGTCCGCCAGCCTGGCCCTCCTTGCAGAACTGACAAACTGCTGTGTCCTCAAGACACTGACTTCCTAATAGCAGGTATGTCCAAGTGAAGGTCCAGATCACCTGTTCCAAAGGGAATGAATGCCTGGCCAAGTCTAAGGACATGACAAGGTCAGAAACCCCTTTCTAGAATTTCTGGGCAATGATTAATGTCTCTTGTCACTTTATCCACCGTTTATCACTGACAGTCTGCAATTCTGTGACAATGACTTGGGCTTCCCTGGTGGCTCAGCGGTAAAGAATTCGCCTGTGATGCATGAACCACAGGAGACGTGGGTTCGATCCCTGGGTTGGGAAGATCCCCTGGAGGAAGGCATGGCAACCTTCTCCAGTACTGTTGTCTGGAGAATCCCCATGGACAGAGGAGCCTGGTGGGCTACAGTTCATAGTGTCACAATCAGTCAGACATGCCTGAAGCGACTGAGCATGCGTGCACGCACGGCACTGACTTATTTAATCAAGGAATGTTTATGGAGCACCTACTATCTGCCAGAAGTGTCAGATACAGTGGCGAATAAAACAGTCTCTGCCTTCATAGAACTTATCATCTAGTTAGTGGGGGAGACAGACAATAAAAAAATTAAGATGGAGTCAGGTACCTAAGTGCAATAGCCATTTCACTGTACAAACTCATGTTCAATGTGGGTACTGCAAGGGTTTCCAAGGCAACAGCCATAACCCCGACCATCACCTAAATAAACTGTCCTGGACCATTCCAGGGCCCTAAGACCCACAGGGCCCCCACACAGCTCAGGAGGCCAACAGAATCTGAACAAGGGCCCCTCCAGCTGCTGCAGGCTGCTTGCTTCAGGGAACCTGGCTCCAGAGTTTAGCTAGAGTCCCTCCAACCTCAAATGCAGGAGGTTGAATAAACTTATTTACATTTCTAAAGCCCCATTCTGAGGCACCCAACAGTTCAGCGGCTTGGATACCTAATCTACTGACCAGACGCACATGACCAAGTGGCAGAAAACCCACAGAAAATGGTGGATCAGGTATGTAGAATCCACACACCCAGGGCATAGACTGACGTGTGAAGTAAGATTGGGTCAGAAAGCAGGAGGGAAAGAGACCCCAGAATGACAAGGAACACAAAACCCGCTGCGTAAAAGTGCCACAGGCGGCCAACCTCTCACCATTAAGCTGCCTGGTCTTTCCTGAATGCCAGAAATAAAAGCTGCCAGAAAGGGGCTTCCAAATTCCTTCCTGGGAGAATCTATTCATCCGAAATGTAATGAATAACCTGCCTTCAGCTCTGTTTTTTTCTTTCAGTTTTTCTTAAAGCCAGTTCTTCGAACCTCTGAACTAATTAAAAATTGAAGCAAACCCCTTTGTCTCTGACAACACTTAAAGCCCCAGACATTCTCAATTCTTAGTACTTTTATGATTTTGACAAGGCCTTTGGTTGGCCTGAAATTTTGAGCTGTGAAGAGAATAAGACTGGTCCCAGTGCCAGCCCCAAAATACAGTCAAAACAAGACACAGGGTTCGCAATAGTGGCAATCTGGTGGCAGTGAGGTACATATAGAATATTTAACATAGGGGATCCAAAATGCTTCTCCTCTCAGCCTGAATTCACAGAGCATGCGTGCATGCTAAGTCGTTTCAGTGGTGTCCGACTCTCTGAGATCCTATGGACTATAGCCCAGCAGTCTTCTCTGTCCATGAGATTCTCTAGGTAAGAATACTGGAGTGGTTTGCTATGCCCTCATCCAAGGGATCTCCCAGACCCAGGGATCGAACCTGCATCTCTTAAGTCTCCTGCGTTGGCAGGCAGATTCTTTACCACTAGCACCACAGACTTTCCTGTAATTGAAGAATGGAATACAGGCTAGAATACCTAGTCTATCAACCAAACACACATGGAAACCCATGGAAAATGGCACATCGGGTGTGTAGGACGCACACACCCAGAGCATAGGCTAACGGGTGAAGTCAGAAAGCAGGAGGATCGCACAGTGGTAAACAATCCACCTACCAATACAGGAGACTCGAGTTCGATCCCTGGGTTGGGAAGATCCCTTGGAGAAGGAAATGGCAACCCACTCCAGTATTCTTGCCTGGAAAATTCAATGGACAGAGGAGCCTGACTACTGTCCATAGGGTCGCAAAGAGTCGAACATGACTCAGCATGTATGCATATAGACTGAAGCAAAAAAAAACCCCCTCTGTTTTCCTTTGACAGAGGAAAACACTAGGGCATCTTTCTGATCCTTGGGCTTTTGTAAGAGATACGGCTTTGCTGTTACTGTATTTGACCACTCTCTCAATTTTCCTCCTCTGTTGCAGAAACAATGTCAGGAATCTGAACATATGATTCGTATTCTTAAGCTCATTCTAAAACTATTAAGAAAGAAATAATATAGAAAGCAAGGCAGATGCTTTAGACACACTGCATGGTTTTTTTTTTTTTTTCATGTGGAACTGTGATGTCCACTTGACTTTAAAGGTATTTCTAAGCTTTGCTGTGAGACAAACCTCCAGATGGGGAGAAAAGGGGGAATCAAAGGCCAGACACCAACCAGCCAGGAAGGACCAAGTCACTTTAAATTCTGACACTGCTTGACTGCAATTCTGGAAGAGGGCCGGGAAGTTGATATGTGATTAGTCTGAGAAGCTTTAATTCAGCTAAAAACACTTAAGCATATCTGGCATAGTTATTCAAGTCCTGAGGACTTAATGATTTTGCAAGTTTATGAGAAGGTAAGACAGGTCTGATGCACACTAACATTCAATGCTTAGCAATAGTACTTGGGGGGCTTCCCTGGTCGTCCAGGGACTTAGACTCTGTACTCCCAATGCAGGGGGCCTGGGTTCAATCCCTAGTCAGGGAACTAAATTCCACATCACACAATGAAGACCCAGTGCAGCCAAATAAAAAAAAAAAAAAAAAGGAGTGTTTAAGCAACTCCAACAATAAAAAAATTGTTTTAAAACGTACTAGACCATTTATGTATAAAAATTACACTGTCCAGAATGACCACAGAGTCTCTCTAGTATTCTACACATGATCACTCTACTCAGTAACTGCCATTTTTTCTAGAACACGTCGTATCTTATCATTTCCATCAGTGGCACAGTTCCCCTGAGAGTGCCAGGACCTCAATAAAATTCTGAAGATTTGGAGGTGAGGCAGCAGGGCTTGCCTACAACACGATTGGAGGGTTAATCTTGTTTTAAGAAGTAAGGTGTATCCATCAAAGCCAAACAGACAAAAGAGGAAGATGTTAACCAAACCTATCCCCAGGATTTGTTCACCAAGACCGCTCAGCCTTACAATGGAGCTAGCAGGAAGAACCCTCATAATTAGTGTAATTAAGATTTATTTTAAAAAGGGATTTGTCTGGCAGGATGTTGAGAAGTGAGACGGGCCATGATTAGTCGTTACAAGTCTAGGAAAAAAAAATACTACGGACGTGCATATAATAGACATAGTGGATGGTCTTAGGAAAATCACTGATTAAATCTGGTTTTGCTCGTGGTCAAACTAGCAATACGGGAAATAGAGCCTGTGGACTCTTTTATTTATTTTTTGCCCTAAAATTCAGTGAAACATTCAAAAGCTTTGCCAATTTGAATAGGATATTGATGTACCCCCGGTCCTTGTTTCCAAGTTTCCTTAGAAAAATATGTATGTTACAGCCCATTGGAAGAACAAGCTTCCGGGGGGCAACTCAAAAATTAAAGATGGGGGAGGGATATCCTTGGTGGTCCAGTGGTTAAGACTCCATGTTCCCAATGCATAGGGGGCGGGTTAGCCTATGATCCCACAGGCCATGCGGATTGGCCAAAAAAAAAAAAAAAAAAGATGGGGGAGGCATTTAGGTCTGCTCCCACCCACCGCCACCCGCCGGTATGTTTCAGATGACATCAGACAATTCACCCAAGTTGACCAGTTAGTCAATGGCAGGTCGAGAAAGAGAAGAAACACATCCCAACTCCTAGTCTGCGGTTCTACCCGGTTCTGAAGTTCCCTTTCCTACTGATGTGCCCAAGGACTGCAAAGCAGGCAGAGACAAGAGTCTCTTCCCGAGCTCACAACCTAATTAAGAAAGCAAGACGCTCACACGTGAGCAATATAAGAAAAACACAAACTGGGAGGTGGCAGGTTTAGGATGCTCTAGAGGATGAATTGCATAAGAGATAATAACCGAAGTTCTCCTCTTTCCCCGTTTTCTTAGTGCCTGTTTCCCTCCACCTGCAGAGTCCGGGCTGTTCCTTGCTTCAGGGAGTGTCGGGGCTGACGGACTCATTCATCACGCTTCTGAGTTTAGGTTGTTCTCCAATCACAGCAGAGCAAAAAGCCTGGAAGCACAAAGCTCTCTACTGTGAGGATTGGGGGGTTGGAGACGGAAGAGGCTTTCTGAGCCAAAAAGGGCTAAAAACCTAGAGCAGGGGGTTCACCTTGTGAACTGGAAGCCAAGAAGAAAGTGTGGTGCTGTGGGCGTGGCTTTTCCCCGCTCAGATGATGTCATGTTTGGGCTCCTGGGGGGAAGGAGAAGACGGGAAGGGACAGGACCAAAGCCTGGATGTCAGAAGGTTTCTCACGATGGGTCACGTCCTGAACTCCCAGGCTGAGCCCTGCGGGGTGGGGCCCCCAGTGCAGACCTGTGCCTTCCCTTGCCAGGGGGTAAGGGCAGAGGCTCAGGAAAGAAGTCCAGCTCTATTACAGAGATACATGGCAGTTCCACCTTTATACCTGAGCAGGCGACTGTGAAAAATCCCTACTCACTGTAACAGGAGGCTCATAGAGAGTTCTCAACAGACAGCAGCAAGTGTTACAGTCCAACTGATAGGGGCCCCTCTAAACATGCCAGCCTACAGAAAGACCTCCAGCTTCTAAATCTAGGTTATCTATGACTCACACATTTTAGCCTCACTAGGTTCAAGCCTGAGGCAGTGGAATATTAAAAATGGAATCACAGAGGAAGCCCATTGTCCCAGTAACAGACAAAAGAAAGACTTCTCACAATTATTCTTGTTCCACAGAAGGAAAGAGAAGTCCTTCAAGCATTGGTTGCACAGCTCAGCCTCACTCCCTTTTGATACCAATAATAATGTCAGATGTCAGAGTGAGATAAAAAAAGGGGGAGAGCAGGTAAAATGTTTCTTCTCTTCTATAACCAGTGTATTATATAAAATTTGAAAGTTTAACAAATGTGGGGGGCTTCCCTGATGGCTCAAATGGAAAAGAATCTGCCTATAATGCAGGAGTTCCAGGTTCGATCCCTGGGTCAGGTAGATGCCCTGGAGAAGGGAATGGCAACCTGCTCCAGTATTCTTACCTGGAGAATCCCATGGACAGAGGAGCCTGGTGGGCCACAGTCCACAGGGTTACAAAGAGTTGGACATACCTGAGCGACTAATGCTTTCACAACAAATCTGGAGGAAGGAGAGAAGGTTTACAAAGAAGAAAGAAAGAAGGACTAATGGGATCCTCTTTGCTTTCTTGGTCAATTCTGATTATAACCTTTAGTGGCTATGACCTGGCTTTTTACATACTGTTCCCTGAATATTCCCAACCTGTTATCCCCTCAAAGGTTAATGGCAACAATTTTGATGTTGAATAAAGATAGAAATTGGCTACTGGAGGGAAATTACTTTTCATGAAGCCTGTGCAGGGTACTGATGGTGTTTGGGTATTGTTAATAATGCCTGAGGTTGGAGCGGGTGTATAATCAATATCATTCATTTAATGAGAACCACAGAACAGACTCCAACTTATGGGCCTCCAAAAGCTGGGTCTCCCTGTTTACAATCTACTCTTTAGAGCACTTTTGCCCATTCTTATTGTGTAGATGTGAGTATAGCGTGTGTGAGTAGCCATCTATACAGTTTTTTGTGCATAAAATCTCATTTTTTATAAGACCCTGGCACTCAAATCCATGCCCACAGGACAGTGAAATAGTTCTTCTGGAGAATAACCAGGCAATAGCGATCAGAAGCTTTAAAAAGTAAATATTTGACAATTTCACTTATAGAAATTTATCCTAAGGAAATAATGAAGGATATGCATAAACTTGTGGTATAAAAATAGTCCTGCCAATGCTTAATATAATAGTGAAAAGGAGAAGAGGACCAACAATAGGGTACCAGTGAATGAAGTTTGGTGCAGAAAGAAATACAATGGAATACTGTAGAGTTAAACTATTACAGAAGTAAGTTTGGTATATAAAGAAAGTTTGCAATATGCTTAGTGAGAAAATCAGACTATAAAACTCTCCAATACTACTTCTGGTAATAATATACATATATATAGGAATATAGATGCCCAGAAAAAATCTGCAAAGGCAGACACCAAATTATGACTTGTTTCTGGATGGTAGCATTCTGAGTTTTCTTCTTTTGGTGAGAAAAGCACCTGGCATGCTAGGGGAATGTGTAAAGGCAGCTACTCACTTTTGTTCCCTCTCTTGGGATGGGGGTGGGGTCCCACAACCGTGGTAGACCAGATGTCCCTGAAGTGTCACTTCAGCCCTTCAGGGAAAATCTGATCATGAGAACCCTGCCTCTGTTTTTCTTTCACATCCTGGCTAGAAATTGACACCCTTTATATAGTTGAAATCACACAATTAAAACTTATCTTTGAAGCCAGAAGGACTACACGACAATTTTTTGGAAACGGATGTCCATGTAACAGACCATCAGAGGAATTATCCATATGGGATACTGAACTCAGACTCTGATTCCCTGATGAGTATCTTTGGTTATTGCTTTTCTCTTATCAACTGTCAAACAGTAATACTGTCTAGTTTTTCAGGTTCCCACTCAGAGGACTCTGAATATATAGATTCCACACCATCAACTAACTAACGTTCAAAGTGCATTCACAATTTCAGCTCCAATAGGTTCATTCACCTCAGGTTTCATTTGCTAATGCCATGATCATATAGATAAAGCTGCTACTTGCTTCTCAAAAGAACCCCAAACAAATACCTCTAGCTAGCCTAATAAAGAACAGGTCCTATGTTTTAAAATAAACTGCGCTTAGAACTTCCCTTGGTGGTCCAGTGGTTAAGAATCTGCCTGCCAATGCAGAGGACATGGGTTTAATCCCTAGTCTGGAAAGATCCCATGTGCCGCGGGGCAACTAAGCCTGTGTGCCACAACTACCAAAACCAGCACTTTAGAGTTGGTGCTCTACAAGAAGAGAGTAGCCACTGTTCACCACAACTAGAGAAAGCCCACCCGCAGCAACAAAAACCCCGCACAGCCAAAAAATAAAACACATTAATTTAAAATAAATATTCTTGGAGGAGGAATACAATTCTCTTCTTTTACACTATCCATAAAACAACTTGAATATTAAGTGGATAATTTTATCTAGATGTTATAGTTATACAAATCCTAGAGCCCACAGAGTGAGTGAAGTCACTCAGTCGTGTCTGACTCTTTGTGACCCCATGGATTGTAGGAGCCTACCATGCTTCTCTGTCCATGGGATTTTCCAGGCAAGAGTACTGGAGTAGGTTGCCATTTCCTTGAATGTATCATTAAAAGTTAGCCTCTGAAAGTAAGAAACTTGGATCAACCACCTCAATCAGGCATGATTAAGAGCAATCTTATTTATTGGGGGGAAGGGCTAGATCAGTGCTCTGCAAAATATAAGTACAAACAACTCACTTGGCTTAGGAGTTCAGGGGTGGGGCCTGGGATTCTACATTTCTAACAGAGTGATGCTGATGCAGGGGTCTGTGGACTATACTCTGAGTAGCAAGTTTTCCTGTTTGGTGATTTAATGTGCTATGCCAAGCCAAGAATACCTTGCCTGGGCAGCTGACAAAATATGGAATGGGCAAATACCTGCACCAGCTGCATTTTATAGCTCTCAGCCTCTGCTCAGCTCCACCTGTGTGGCTGCAAGTTCCAGACCTGTCAAAAATGACACTCACAGGGCTGTGGCATCTGTATTAGTGTTCCCTACAAGCTACGTGCTAAATGGCTCTGGCCCTAAAAGGAAGGCCCAGGAGCACAGCAGCTGTCTCAAACACGAAGCCACAGTTGCCCCAGGGAAAGCCTCAGTGTCCGAGGCCCTGGGAAGAGGCCACAAGCACCAGGGCCCTTCTCCATATGCAGGAGAGCCAGTTCCTAACTGGAGCGAGACCAGTGCATCCCCAGGAGGAGAGAGGACGTCTTGAGGGCTCTTTCCCACACGGCTGCAGGAGCTGGCAGTGGGTGGCCCAGATGCCCCATGCTAGGGAATCCAATAGGTATTTCTGAGTAAAAGCAGTAATCCTACTCTTTGGAAGGCAGAGCCACAAGGCAGGACAGACTGGACAAGAAAATCAGACTGATCTGCCTACATGCACAACATCTTAATGGCTTCTGATTGGTCTCTGTGACCATGAGCACAGATAAGGAAGGGCTGCATCATCGGTGGTAACGTCACAGAGCCTGTCCAGGGCTGAGGCATCATTCCAGTTGTGCAGTAGCTCACCGCAACCTCCATGAGGGCAGCTCTGCGTGTGAACCTAACTGTTAGGCCAGAACAGGTTCTCACGCAGAATAAAAATGGAAGGAGTTCTTGTTTGGGGTTCATTTGCTGGAAGTTGCACACTCAAGTCTTCCTGGCACACAAACCCTGACTGTTCTGCACTGAAAATATATACACATGACCCCAATGCATTCATTTGTTCTATGTCAACTGTATATCAACTGTATGTATACAACAGTATGTCGGACAGCATCACTAGTATTAACATCAATAAGCCCTTTGGAATCCGAGGAAGTAGAAAATGAAAGAAAGTAGTGGTGGACGTGAACTGCAATACTTAAGATACCTGTCAGGTTGGTTTTTAAAGACCGTGTTACGGTCTTTAACTATAACTAACTTTGACTGAAAGGCAATATTCTAAATTAGAGAAAATTGGTGACTTTTCTTTTGGTGCTTTTACTGCATTAGGAATGTGAAGCTGGGGATGGAATAGGTGGATTTTTTAGTCTTTTGGCAAGCCTGTGTATATTGCCAATTTCACACTGATCACAGAATTAAGCAACTTCAATGGCTGAAATTGTTCTTTGTAAGGATTAATACATAGGTTGGAGTTCTGCTTAGATCTTATGGAATAAGATTCTGGAAGATATTTGTTCTGAAATCACAATGGGGAAAGTATTGTACACAGAAAACAAAATTAAGACATTTACAAATGGATCAAAGTGAAACTGACTCCCATCACCTCTTCCAAAACACTGATCTTCCTGTTTCTGGATGTGTGTGATAAAAACTGGCTGTAAAATGAGCAAACTCTGTCAATAAGTTATCTTCTCTTCTAATAAAAACAGAAAGAAAATAATGAATATTTCCTATCCCAAGTCTGAATTTAGCTCTGGATATAGGGACACAAATCATATACACAAATATTCCCCACCATTGGTGAGTCCTACAGGACAAAACCATAATTTTCTAGGTGCTGCTGCTTTAAAATCTCCTTACATTCTTTCATTAATTAAACCACAATGGGCTTATCTTTCCCTCCATGCTGAGGGGAGGCACAGATGTAGCCAGAGACAAAATCAAAATGTATTATGCTTCCGTATCCTGAAATAGCATGGAAATGATGACACCACTGAGAAATGAAAAGAAAAAGACAGCATTTAGAAAGATGAGTCTGTGAACAAAGGCAGCCTTGGGAAGGGATGGGATGTCCTCCCATCAGAACAGCGAGGCAGGCTTGACAAGCCCCAAGGTGGCTCTCGACCAGCTACAGTGCCTTGCAATTAACCCAGTGAACTGAAAGAAAGCGAAAGTGAAGTTGCTCAGTCGTGTCCGACTGTTTGCGACCCCATGTACTGTAGCCCACCAGGCTTCTCCATCCATGGGATGCTCCAGGCAAGAGTACTGGAGTGGGTTGCCATTTAATCAAGATAGCCCGATTTTTTCCATTTAAAAAGCACCTGCGGGGGCAGGGCACAGCCTTCGAAAGGATGACAGAGCTCGAGGACATGACATAAACTGATGAGAACCAAATGGGTCCAAGATGGGCAGACAAGTTGACTTCCACTAGACCTTGAGCCTCAGTAAATGCTCATCGTAACATACCAGCAAGCTAAGTGACACACTCAGGCACCATGACAGTTTCAAGGCTGACCATCAAAGACCAAAAAGTGGGCAGTGGCCCAATTCCTGGAAATCCCACCCCTTCTCCCAAATAGTTGGAATAATCTGCCCCGCTCATTAGCCTATGAAAATTGCCCAGTCTATAATAGCTTAGGGGCTTCCCTGGTAGCTCAGCTGGTAAAGAATTCAAATGTAATGCAGGAGACTGCCTGGAGCATAGGAGACCCAGGTGTGATCCCTGGGTCTGGAAGATCCCTTGGAGAAGGACATGGAAACCCACTCCAGCATTCTTGCCTGGAAATACCATGGATAGAAGAGCCTCGTGGGCTACAGTCCATGGGGCCGCAAGAATAAGACACAACTTAGAGATTAAACCACAACATAAAAGCTAACCCCACCATAGTTTGAGGTCTCTCTTGCCTTCTGAGATGGCCCATACTCTGTTTGTGGAGTGCGTTTCTCTCTAAATTTACTTCTTACCTATCAAAACAAAACCCCAAGCAAACACCTGCAATCTACTGACCATTTTTCCTTGAGACGAGAATGTGTCCAGAGGCCCTCAGCAGCAGCTGGGCCTCTTTGAGGCTGCCCTCAAGGGCCAGTCACAGACACCGTGGCCCCAGGAAAACCGAAGGGACAGAAGCTCAGGACCATCAGGGAGAATGTGGGTGGGAAACAGGGAAGCTACCTGACTCACTAGAAGGGCAGGGCAGGAAGCAAGGGACAGAGAGCGGAGAGAAACTGGTGGGCAGGAATCGAGGGGCACAGGCAGGGGTCAGGGAAGATGGGGGGGAAACGGGTGAAAACAGGTTCAGTGGCTCCCGCCCACCCATACATGTGCCTTTTTTGCACAGCTTACTACACGCTCCTGGGCTCAGATGAGCAGAACGCACTGCTCAAGGCCATTTCTCCATAATTTCAGACACAGAGGATTCCTCAGGGCACTGCCAAGCACCTTCTTGATCACTTCAACTGATCTTTTGCCATGTGTGCTTTGAAAAGTCTGAAAGAGCATAAAACTGCCAGGCATTCCTGCTGTCATAGGCAGTTGATAAGAGCCAGGTGAAGAGTTAATGACTCTACTTGAGTTTCAAGAAAAAACAGTCTTAGGCACAATTAGGGGGGAAAGAGGGAAGGGTTTTGAAGAAGAGCCTTAAACAGAGAGAACTCATGAATTCTTTGGCTACCTCCTACCGGCATTATCCTGTAGCTCGAAGTCCCCAAGAAATGTTATACTGTCCTGCAAATATCATTTTCCAACTCCCAGCATCTTCTAAGAGGAATTCTCCAAGTATGGTTATAATCTTTATTGGAATGGAAATATTCAATCACACATCACGGGAAGTGCAGTTGATTTTTCCCCTCGGCATAATGATTGTTTTTATTTTATCCCATTTATAAAATTTCCTCTTTTTATTTAAATCGCTTAAGAATGCAAACTGTACACAGTGGCTTGATGATCTTCTAGCCAGGCTGCTGGAAAAAAACAACCTAAAATTCTGAGAAAGTGAAAGTGCTAGTTGCTCGGACATGTCCAACTCTGCGACCCCATGGACTGTAGCCTGCCAGGCTCCTCCGTCTATGGGATTCTCCAGGCAAGAATACTGGAGTGGGTTGCATTCCCACCTCCAGGAGATCTTCCCAACCCACGTTCCCTGCACTGCAAGCAGATTCTTTACCTCCTGAGTCACCAGGGAAGCCCAAAATTCTGAGAGTATAAATTAAATTCAACTTCCTAAGGAAGCATCATGATTTATTGAGATCTCCTGAATGCTCAGCATGTGTACAGTTTTTGCAGAGACAAATGAAAAGCCTTTTTGGCCATCAGTCTAAAAAGGGCAAATGGACCAGATGCAACAAGGACAAAATTCATCTACACAAAACCAAAACATCCGCTAAAGAAGCCCCTGAGCCACTCTCCTGAGTTGAAAGTGAGACTGGACACAGTCAAAGGAAATGCAATCCTTTAATCCCGGACATGGCGGAAAAACAAGACACCCAGCGTGGAGAAGGGAATGGCAACCCACTCCAGTATTCTTGCCAGGAGAACCCTGTGGACAGAGGAGCCTGGCGGACTCTTTCTGAAAATCGGACTCTGATTTTCAAATCGTCAGACATGACTTAGTAGCTAAACAACAACTCTATAGCACAGGGAACTATATTCAATATTCTGTGACAAACCATAATGGAAAATATTTAAAAAGAATAATGTATATGTGTATGTATCTGAATCACTTTATTGTACAGCAGAAATTAACACAACACTATAAATCAACTATATTTCAATGACATTTTTTAAAAGATTAAAAAAAAAGAAGATGCCCAATGATATGTCCTCTCCTTTCCCCCTCCCCTATCCACTTATTTGAGGGGAGGGAGATAAAAAGAAGCAACTGCCCTTCACCACAATGTCTCTAGTGACTGAGAGGCAGCTCACGGAAGCTCAAACTGGCCTGAACAGCCCTCACTTCAGGGTTAGTGATATCATCCACGAGAGAGGATGCCCACCCTCTGGACTCTTATTCCAGGACGAAGAAAAAGGGTACAGAGTCCTTGAGTCTTAACACTGTCTTTCCTCCCTCCCTTCTTCTCTCTCTTTAGTGGAGTTTCTAAGACAGGCGCATCCGAGCATCCCAGAGCTCTTGGGGAGGTCCTTAGGGGCCATTCAGCCCAACCGCCTCATTCTACAGAAGGGGAAACTGAGGCTCAGAGAAGGGAGATGACTTTCCTGAGAGCACACAGCTAATTCGTGGCAGAACCAGGACTAGGACACCGGGACCCCACATCACCGCTTTGGTCCTTTTTCTTGGGGCCGACCTTTCTTCTACCACCATCAGGGCAGGCAGCGTGAGGAAGCAGCCTCTGCATTCTAAGAAGAAAACTGGCGGCCAAACAGAGTGGTATTCTTGGAGGAAGCTCTCCCAACCACCCCAGTCATGACAAAACCCAACCTTGGACAGACACACTCCAACCCCAGCTCATCCCAAGGAAGCATTTACACCTCTGTGAACTCAGGATCAAACAGCTAAAGGCACATCGCGTGGATATTTGGTTAAGAACCACCTGCAGATGCAAAGAAATCCATTTCCTAAAAGTGACCAGTGAGTACCAGTGCTCCAACCCTGATCAGGAATCAGGAATCATTCAGAAACAAGCCATCCAGTGGACAGAGGCTGACGAACAGCAGCAGAATGGCCGACAGGCAGGAGGTGCTTCCACGACCAACACGGGGGAACGGGGACTGACTGGTGAGCCCTCTGGGTCACACAGAGGATGCTGCCACCAAGCTGGCCGTGAGAGGGGGAGTGACCCTGCTACTGCGCCATTCAGGAGGAAGGGGAAAATAATTAACCTTCCTTCTGCTCAGTCCTCTGACTGATTATCCAGTTTGTGAGGAGATGCTATTTTTAACATCTATTTGAAAAATACTTCTTACAATTGCAGCACAACTGAACCTATGTTTTAAAGGATAGACTTAAGACTCTAGATTTAACATGATTTTTTACTTTTCAGAAAGGGTCCAGCCTGTTACCTTTGACTTGATGCATAAGGGGCCTTCTGTATATAGGTGTGCCCAGGACTGATGCTCCTACCTGGGAGGAAAGGCAGTTCAGGCAACATACAGGACAAACACATCCAGAGGCCCACCAGTATCCCCTCACCTCTTCTTGCTGCCCAGAACAATGATGGGATGGCTGTGGCAGAGGCAGCAATTTTGTAACTCTGAGGCAACTCTGAGGATGGAAGTCAAAATCCAAGGACTGCATAACAGACCTGCATTGCTTCCTCCAGACTTTTTTTCTTAATTAGAGGAAAACACTTTGCTGACAAAGGTCCATGTAGTCAAAGCTGTGGTTTTCCAATAGCCATGGATGAATATAAGAGTTGGACCATAAAGTAGGTCCAAAGAATTGGTGCTTTCAAATTGTGGTGCTGGAGAAGACTCTTGAGAGTAGCTTGAAGGAGATCAATCCAGTCAATTCTAAAGGAAATCAACCCTGAATATTCTTTGGAAGGACTGATGCTGAAGCTGAATTTCCAATACTTTGGCCACCTGATGTGAAGAGCCAACTTACTGGAAAAGACCCTGATACTGGGAAAGATTGAGGGCACGAGGAAAAGGGGGCAACAGAGCATGAGATGGTTGGATGACATCACTGACTCAATGGACATGAATTTGAGCAAACTCCAGGAGATAGTGAAGGGCAGGGAAGCTTGGTGTGCTGCAGTTCATGGGGTCACAAAGAGTCAAACATGACTTAGCAACTGATCAACAAAAACAAAGGAAAAGAAAACCACACTTAAGTCTTTATTTTTCTCTATTACTGGTAGTCAAATAAATTTACTAATTGAAATACAAAATGCATGTATACACACTTACTCACCAAGAGGCCCCAACACTGAAGAATGAGGCAGTAATCGCCAAATATTTAAAGAGAAAAGGAACAATAAAAGGTTATTGATCCCAACTGCACCAAGAAAAATTCCAACTCAGAGATCGCAATTAAAATAATGGAGAGAAAAACATCCCAAACCAAATTACCGGTTTCACTGACAAGAGAGGTACTTTGTTGTGACCCAGAGGACTGATTTGAGAGCTACAAATTGAACAAAGGTTTCAGGCAAGTATTTTAGAAAAATCATTCTTAAAGAAATGTAGCCTCTGGGCAAAACTGAAAATGGTGGCAGAGAAAGAAAGCACATTCTCTGCTTTTCGGAATGCAGAAGCTTCAGGGAGGGAATGCAGATCACTAGAGCATTAATCTCATTATTACTAATGGTTCTTAATAACTAAGGGGCAATGCTGGGTCTCCAGTTGGCTGAAATGATCAGAAATTGCTCACGAGGTTATACAACTAACTAAATATAATTTGACACTAAATTACCATCCCAGACATACAGCTTTCCATACAGTCTCTTATTGCAAAGAAAAAACTAAGTAAGAACATCAATAAATAGAATAATCCAATTAAGTAACTTTCCATTTGGGAACTATTTAGAATTGAGAGCTTAACATGAAGCTAGGACAGAACAATTCAGTGTTTACGGATTCAAATTGAAAAAAAAGGAGGGGGGCTTTTATTGTAAGACAATTTTTCTGTTATTTTGTTTATAAAATAAGTGTTTAACTAACCTGAATGGCTTCGTAGTGATCTTCATCTTTGCACATTGCTCCTAGATGTAAGGCCTAATTTCCCATAAATAGATTTGTAAGTTATTAATATTTAATACAGGTACCTTTTTCTATGCTCAGAGTATACTTATAAATATAGTCCTCTTTTTTTTTGTTTGGCTTTACCATATGTAATAGTCACCTATGACATCTGCCTGGAGGTACAGACGTACATGGGAGGAAGTTTGCCCAACAGAGGAGTTGGGGCCACCTCATGGAGAAGGCAATGGCACCCCGCTCTAGTGTTCTTGCCTGGAAAATCCCATGGATGGAGGAGGCTGGTGGGCTGCAGTCCATGGGGTCACTAAGAGTTGGACACGACTGAGCGACTTCACTTTCACTTTTCACCTTCATGCACTGGAGAAGGAAATGGCAACCCACTCCAGTGTTCTTGCCTGGAGAATCCCAGGGATGGGGGAGCCTGGTGGGCTGCCGTCTATGGGGCCGCACAGAGTCGGACACGACTGAAGCGACTTAGCAGCAGCAGCATGGATCCAATGAAAGCACTCTGAACTGTGACCTCCAGATAGTAGGTATTTGACATGTTTGTTGAATGAATGAATGACCTCAGCTTTACCAGAGAAGGTATTTTCCAAGCATGCAGGTAAATAAAGCCTGGACTAGTTCCTCCAGGCTGAATTTCCATAGGGAAAATAGTGGCATGTCTAGCCCTAAAGTCAAGGTACAATCAAATTCTACTTCCCAGATTTACAGGATCCTGTGTCACGTTCTTTGGTAAACCTTCTGTGATTCTTACTATTAAAGCATGGATAGCCTTCTCTACATACAGAAATGGGACTGACTGCCCACCCCTCCAGGGTACTCAAGACAAAGAGGAAGGGCATTTAAGCCATACTTACTGCTGGTGGAGGACACATGGCTGTAGTCGGACCTGAAACACAAAACCTCAGTATTAGTAGGATTAGACGTGATTTTTCTCTATCCAAGTGATCTCTTCAAGCTAGAATCTTAAAACAGTCAGTAGTAGCATTTAACTGGTAAAGAAATGCCACAAATTGAAAAGTGTCATGCTGTGGACTGTTCTGCACAGAATCAAGTTATGTCTGACTTTGAAAGCTCAACTATAAAGACATTCTAGAAACCCAGGGTCCCTCATACGGGCTCTGTGAGTCTCCCACATGGGAGACCAGATGGGTTCCGAAACATCTAAATTTACTGGCAAAGTTTTGAATGGAAGCTTATTTGTCTGGGGAGAAGGCTCAGTGCTTTCAACAGATTCTCAAAAGGGTTCACAACCCCCACCTCCTCCAACCTCCGGCACCGCCCCCCACGAAGGTTAAACAGCTGCTAAAGGTTAAACCCTTCAAAGGTCAGTTCCACCCCTTGGGGAAGTGTTTCTTTGCTGATGTAAGCAGAGGTGAAGTAGACCCCTGGTGAGTGAGAGGGGACCTTGGCTGGGAGGGCCCCTATACTCAAGGTCTGGCTGATTATCAGGAAACATTCAGGCACAATGGTAGTTGATTTCAGTTCCATCTGGGAAGAAATCCTGCTGATACTAGAGTAACAGGATGTGGGCTATGATCAGCAAAGGCAGGGTTAGGGCCAGGGTGAAATAACCCATCAGTTTCTACACAGCAAATCAGCTGCTGGCATTAGGCCTCTGTGAGAACGGGAATCTGGCCAAGAACTTGCCTGCTTAATCTCTACTAAGTTTCTGCTCTATTTGTGTGGCTCTTAAGCCGTCCCTCTCTGGCAACTTCCGTGGTTATAGAAGCTATTGGTTTTCTCCCCGCAGGGTCCCCAAGTCATTCTCAGTAGGCAACTAACCTCTCAGGCACGGAGGGGTTTATTTTGCCAAGGTGGTAGTTAGGGGACATAGTTATGCAAATAGACTAGTTAATTATGTTTAATTTTATAGGTACACACTCCCTGTATTTACTAAGCTTCATGTGGCCTTTCTTGAATCATTTTTTATTCCACTGAGTTTCTTACCACATTAAAAAGGCATATACAAAAAATTTTTAAGATCATAAAAAGCACTCTCTCTCACTAGTTAAAACAACCTATATCTCTCACACAAAATGATGTGCTGACTTACTGGTAGAGGGACACAATGGAAGCAAGACAGAGAGTGATTTTCTCTTTTCAAATGAAATACTGCATGTGTGCTAAGTTGTGGCCAACTCTTTGTGACGCCATGGACTGTAGCCCACCAGGCTCCTCTGTCCATGGGATTCTCCAGGCAAGAATACTGGAGTAGGTCGCCATGCCCTCCTCCAGGGAATCTTTCCGACCCAGGAATCAAACTCTTGTCTCTTACGTTTCCTGCATTGGCAGGCAGGTTCTTTACCACTAGCGCCACCTGAGAAACCTAAATGAAACTGGGTTGGTCAAAACATTTATTCGGGTATTTTCAGAACACTATCGTGGAAAAACGATCGAATTCTTTGGCCAACTCGTACGTTAACTGTCACAGAATCACTGAATTTTAAAATTGGAAAGAATAACAACTACTAACACTTACATATCCCTCAACAGATTACAAACTGCAGCCACTGAAATCTCATCCAATTTTTCATACCACAGATTTGGAAACTAAGGTGATAATAGTTGTAGGGCGACACAGGAAGGGAGGAATGATATGATAAAGGCTTGAACTAGGGTGGTGGCAAGGAAGGAGTTAGAAGGGAGAAGAGCGAGTAGAGCCCGGAGACACACACTAGCTCAAGGAACAGGGAGAGGAGAAGGAGAGCCAGGGATCAGGAACATTATGAAATGCAGGATTTGTAAGTCAGTGCATTAAATTCCTTCTGGAACCAGGCAGGACATAAATAAACTTTAGGACGATACTTAGCAATGTAACTATATATAAATGCAATGAATACTCAACCAGCATCCACTTGGTAGAAGCAATAGCAAACCAATTCCATGACAATGTGATCATCTTAAGATGGCCAGGCTTCAAAGAAATTGCATGACAAGCCCAATAAAACATTGTATAAGAATGTGCAATCGTATTAATTTTTACCATTAAAATTTTGTCAGTATTTTCAGCTAGGGTTTTCCAAATGCTTTCGAAGCATATGGGTTTCACACATGCATACATTTTAAAAGATTTACATATGGATGGATACGTATGTAGAATAAAATTTACATGTGAAACATTTTCTAAGAATCTTAAAGTGCAGAGGGGGTATTTTAGGGCAGGTGCTAGCAGAATGGATGCCTCTGCCTTGAATCTCTCCATGCTTCTTGTGATGAAAAGCACCGCCCGGGTCAGGCATGCCAAATGGTCAGTCTATGGTCACTCTTGCCCTGCTCGAATTCCTCCCTCATACAGCGGCCAATCTTTGCAAAGCACAAATCTGAAGAAGTTCAAGCTGGACATAAACCCCCTCTTTCTATGACTGATGGCCTCTGCTCAGCTCTGCAGTCTCATCCCTCTCCCCAATTTCTACCCCTGTCCACCATCAAAACAGAAATCAAACAGAAAGGAAAGTCACTTACAACCTCACATGCTTTCCAGCCTCTGGTCCTGGTGATGTCATTTGTACCCAGTTGCCATAATGACAGAGGTACAATTTTAAACTACTCTTCACTAACTCTATCATAAAATGCTGCCACATAGTTCCTGTAATTATACAGATACAGTGATATCCTATAATTTAGTCAACCATGTCCCTTTTGTTGGCTATATGGCTGTTCCTGATTGTTCACTTTTGCAAAGCACACGGCGATGAGATATTTATCAATATATTTAATTTCCTTAGAAAAATTATCATGATGGGGAATAGGAACTGAGTTGAGGTATGAAGACTTCTCTAGTTCTTAAAAGACATTCCAAATAACCCCAGAAGGCTATTTACTAGAAATATGGACAGTGGAAGGCAAACTGTAAAGCTTGAAACAATTTTGTGCATAAATATCATCAAACAATTTTGGATACTGACTCTGGTTCTCTGGAGGGGTGTGTACTCCCAGGTTTTTTAGGTAAGAGGAAACAAGTGGGGATCCCCTATCTTGGAGATCTTATTTATTGGTCTCACATCCTGAGATGTGAGAAGAATTTATAAGAATTTATCTAGCTGGCTCTGCATAAGATATTCAGCTCTCCCAGAATGAAGCATGCTCTCACAAATTTTAGGATGAAAAATTTATGGACACATGATACAGATAAGCAGGATAATACAAAAATTATATATATTCACATACCTGGCACATATAGTAGACACATTTTCAAACATTACATTTATTTAGTAATGTAATACTAAACGGAAAGTGATATGTGGTCCCTAGACTGGACTTTAATCACAATTATACATAGAGGGGTTAAATAGAAAGAGGTCGGCACTTAAGATAGTTTACCACTGTCAACAGCCTACTGACCAATTTTTATATTCATTTAAAATGGATACCTTCCTAAATTCTCTTTTCCAGGGAAATCTTGGGGTAAGAATTGATCTAGACATTTCAGTGAAATTGATCTTGACATTTTGGTAAACATCAGCTCAATGCCCCATGGACCTCATCTGTGAACTCTCCATCTACTGAATTAGATGCCAAAGTCATTTAGAGCTATCAAGCTCCACCTTGAACACAAAGATAATAGAGTATCTAATAGACCGCCTTTTCTTCTATGCAAGACTTCCCCATCTACCGTTCTTTAAATGTCTCATTTAAAAATCTGCTCTATTTTTTTTTTCCCATCCACCGGTTTATAAACTCTAGACCTGTGAATTGTTGGTTATCTCTGAAATCACAGTGATGCATCTGTTGGAGGTCACCCAAAGATAAAGGACATAATATGACCCTATGTTTTCAGAAGCTCAGTGACAGCTGACATTACTGCCATTAATGCCAGGTCAAACCTCTGAATGAAAATAACCCATCAGCTATTGTTATATTTCAAAGAGCGGCTTAAAGGCCAAATCTGGGAAACAGCACTAAAGAAACACCCATTGGAAAACATTCATCTTAGTCTTTTGTTTTGGTTTACAAAACTCTGCTTGTCTCTCTGTTCAAGAGATTCTGTTTCTTATGATAGTGGACTACAGTCAGTAGCCGACTTGCCAATCTTTTTCTAACAGAAGGTACATGGACGCACAAAGCAGGTTTTCAAGTGGATCTAGAGAATGCGAGTTTCAAAACGACATCAATTACCCCAGAATGCTAGTTTGCTTTTAGTCTTAGCCCATGATGAGGGGTCAGACTGCAAAGGTATTGATAGCATTCCAAGCAAAAGAAAGCATTTGAACAGAAAATAAGAATTACAGACCAGCTGCTCCTTGAAAGACAACTTTACCAGGTGGAAAGTGTGCTGGAGACCTGGGCTTCAATCTAACCCATGCACCCTCTAAACCTTTATTTTCTGATCTTTAAAATAAAAATAATTATCATATCGAGGCATGTGCCATAGCCTTTCAGATGTTCTGAACAATGACCTAATTTGTAAGGCATTTAAAAGCATCAGAGCCTCTACTGTGATGAGGAAACAGAATATATGGTTCTGAGTGCACCTGGAGGTGTACCTTCTTATTATATAAAACTCTAACGACTTCCTTGGTGGCACAGTGGATAAGAATCTGCCTGCCGATGCAGGGGACACAGGTTTGATCCCTGGTCTGGGAAGATTCCACATGCCATGAAGCAACTAAGCACGTGTGCCACAACTACTGAGTCTGTGCCCCAGAGTCTGAGAGCTGGAACTACTGAAGCCCGCTGGCCCCGGAGCCTGTGTAACAAGAGAAGCCACCACAATGAGAAGCCTGTGCTTTCAATGAACAGTAACCCCCACTTGCTGCAACCAGCAAAAGCCTGTGCAAAAACAGTGAAGACCCAGCACAGCCAAAAAACAAAGTAAATGAAATACACTTAAAAAAAAAAAGCATTAAAAAAAAAAAACTCTAAGGGGCTTCCCTCATGGTCCAGTGGTTAAGGATCAGCCTTGCAATACCAGGGATGCCTGTTCGATCCCTGGTCCTGGAAGATTCCACATGCCCGGAGGGCCACAGCTACTGAGCCTGAACACTGCAACTACTGAAGTCCACACACCTTAGAGCCTGTGCTACGCAAGAAGAGAAGCCACTGCAATGAGAAACCTGAGCACCACAACCAGGACTGCAGGAACCAGAGAAACCTGGACACAGCAATGAAGACCCAGCACAGCCTATATATATTATTTTTTTTAATCCTCAGGTTTACCATTTGGAGTATTTTTCATACTGAGGATGTACTTATGCCAGGCACCATTCTAGGGACTTTAAGTGAATCGTGTTAGTTGCTCAGTCGTGTCTGACTCTTTGCAACCCCAAGGACTGTAGCCCGCCAGGCTCCGCTGTCCATGGAATTTAAGTGTATAGACTCATTTAATCCTCACAACCATGCTATGAGGGGAGCACTATTATTGTCACTCACAGTTTACAGAAGGGAAAGCAGAGGGCAGAGAGAGGTTAAGCAACTGGCTCAAGGTTCCACAATTCCTAAGTGGAGGAGCCAGCATTTAAACCGCAGCTGGCCGGCTCTTTTGACTGTAACTTTCAAAGGGATGAGCACAGTCCACCCCCTGGCAGTGGGACCCACAGAGGTTCTTAGAGGGATTTCAGATGCGCTGCTGAAAGGATCAGTCATCAGCTCAAGCAATAGCCCCAGAATGCCTTGCTCCTCTGTTCTGCTCACACCAGCCTAGGAACAGTCCCCCCACCAACCTTGATGATCCCAGCTGCCCACTGTCTCTCTCGGTCTGCCCCTAGGCAGGTGAACCCTGCTGCAACAGAGACAGACTGGCACCTTCCGATGTAATCACTGATCTCAGCTGGCTTCTCGCTCATCTTTGCCTGAACAACCACGCCAGGTCTCCATTCTCCTGGGGGCTGCATCTGGACTCAGTGGAAACCCATGTTCCCTTCTCTCCCGCTGATTGCAACAAGGATGTCCCCGCTCTTTCCAAAGCCAATTTGTCCAGCTGGTCCAAGGTCCATCTGCCCCCACCTTTTTAGAAAGCTGACATTACAGATATACATCTTTCTCCTATACAGTTAGCCTTTCTCATTCACAGAATCCTTTCTGTGAGCATTTACCACCGATTATTGCTTATATTGAAGACTCCTTCCCTCATCCCATTCCCCCCTCCCAGCTACTGCCTCTCCTCTCCCCTCACGCCAACCTGGCTTTTGCACCCACTTCTCCTCCATCAACTACTACTCCCCCTTCTCTTCATCATCTCCGTTTACAAAGAAGACACTTCCGGACTTCTCTCATGGTCCAGTGGTTAAGAATCCATCTGCCAATGCAGGGGACATGGGTTCGATCCCAGGTCCGGGAAGATTCCACATGGAGCAGAACAACTAAGCTCACGGGCTGCAACTACCGAAGCCTGAGCCCAGGAGCCTGTGCTCCACAGCAAGAGAAGCCACCACAGTGCGCGGCAACTAGAGAAAGCCCACGTGGAGCAATGACGACCCAGCACAGCCAAAAATGTACAAAAAAGAGAAGACACTTTACCTTCCTCCTGATTCATTTCTCAGTAGCATAGCTTATCTCTTTCCTTTTTTTCCCCTTGGCTTCCAGGGCACCCCTCTCCTTTCTTCACTCTATGCCTCCTTCCTCCTTTTTCTATCCTCCTTTACCTGACATTTAAATATCGTAGTTTTGCAAGGTTTGCCTTCAATAGCACCTGCTTCCCAGAGCCGTTGAAGGATTAAATGAGTTAATGAAACAGGGATGTTGGGAAAGATTGAGGGCAGAAGGAGAAGAGGGCACCAGAGGATGAGAGGGCTGGCTGGCGTCACTGATGCAATGGACATGAACTTGGGCAAACTCTGGGAGATGGTAAGGGACAAGGAGGCCTGGCATGCTGCAGTTCACAGGGTCGCAAAGAGTCAGACATAACTGGGTGACTGTGGGCGACTGAACAACAATGAAACTTCCCAGGTGGCCCTAGTGGTAAAGAACCCTCCTGCAATGCAGGAGACATAAGAGACATGGGTTCAATCCCTGGGTCAGGAAGATCCCCTGGAGAAGGAAGTGGCAACTCACACCAGTATTCTTCCCTGGAGAATCCCACGGACAAGAGAAGCCTGGAGGGCTATAGCCCATATGGTCGCAAAGAGTTGGACACACTTGAAGGGACTTAGCACAGCACAAGTCTTAGAATGATACCTGGCACATAGTAAATGCCAGGCATGTGTTTGCTATGACCTTTAGTCGATTTAATCCACTCTGAAGGCTTTAATTGCCATTTTTAGGCTGGCAGTTCCCAAATGCAATGCCATCCTGCAGCCCTCCTCTCTAGGTAGATTACCTGACTGCTGACTCCCTGTCTTTCCTTGGATGTCTCCCAATACTTCAAGAACAGCATGTTGAAGAGGAAACTTCTCATACCCTGCCCAAACTTGGTTTGGAGGGGATCAAGGGCTACTCTGAGACTCTGATGAAAAATAGTGTCTTCTCATAAAACCGCACAAAGCCCATCATTTTGCTTACAGCTCAAAACAATTCATGCACCCCAAATTAAGACTCCTTGTCTTAGAGGATGTGTCACTTGAGCTGACTCTTGAAAGAAGAGTAGCGTTTCACCTGGCAGACAGGCATGCCAGGTGGAGAAGGGCCCAGCAGGCAAAGAGGGCAGCTTGGCACAGGCGAGGGAACTGAAGAAAATCCAGCTGATGTGGTCAGATGCAGGGTGCAAGGATGGGCCTGTCAAGTGAAAGGGCCAGACAGTGGGGGTTGGGGGGTACTGCACAACCCTGGGGCTTGTGGGCCAGGGTTGTACTTTGTAGACAACAGAACCTCTAAAAGCTTGCAAGGCAGAGAGACATGATCAGATTTGCATTTTAAAAATGTGCTAAGTCGCCTCAGTCGTGTCCGACCCTTTGTGACCCCGTGGACTGTAGCCCACCAGGCTCCTCTGTCCATGGGATTCTCCAGGCTAGAACACTGGAGTGTGTTGCCATGCCCTCCTCCAGGGGATCTTCCCAACCCAGGGATTGAACCCGAGTCTCTTACGTCTCCTGCATTGGCAGGTGGGTTCTTTACCACTAGTGCCACCTGGGAAGCAAACACATACTGAATGCTTTCTACATGTTTTCTGCACAGTCTCCATAGGCAGCTATACAAAAGCTGGATAGGGTAAGAGGGGGTAAGCGCTGGAAAAGCAGGAAAACTATGGACAGTTTTTTTAAATAAGTAAACTCAACTTTAAAGGATATATGAGTAAGTGGCAAATACTAGATTAACAGAAATAGCCTAAACTATTTCACTTAAATGTATGCCACTTTAGCTTTAAGAATGCTATGAAAGTAATAAGAATTCTTCAAACAATTCTGTCCTATTAACATACACATTATGACAGAGGCGGAGAGGTGGCAGAATGCTCAGCGAACCCCTCCCAGGAGCCCTGACAGCTGTCATGCTGTTCCTTGGGAGTGTGTGTGTGTGTGTGTGTGTGTGTGACACTTCTGGTTCAGGGCTTCCTCTGCACTTCTTCAAGACAGCCCTTGCAAAAAAGACCTGTTTTACGTGAGTTCCGCAAATTGAAAACCAATGGACCAGCTTATGCTTTATTTAACCCAGCTGAAAATAAGCTGGTTAATTTTGCTTTGTTCCTTCTACTCATGGTCTAGCTAACTAAAGATTGGGATGGTGAGGGGCAGGAAGCCAAGAATGTCTGATTAAAGCGGATAAATGTCACATATACAGAGTGTGGGAGGAAGCACAGGAGTTCAGTATTTGGAATCAGGTTGCAACACTGGAAGGTTCTGTAGTGAACCCTTAGTGATCACAAGTGTGGGTAACAAGGAAAGCACATAGCATGTAAATGCTCTGGGGCAGTAAAGTCTCAGATGTGGGCTAGAGTGGGTGGAGGCTGCAAGTGAGGGTGGGGTGGGCGGGCAGGAGGGGCTGCCTAGGGAGACTCTCCCGGAGTCAGGTCAGACCCTGGGTCCATTCTGGACCTGGACTCTCTTCCTGTCCTCCCAGGGTTGCCAAATCCTGAGATTATTCTGAATTGCCCCCCTCCCCCTCAACCTGCCAGGAATGAGGCTTTCTGTGCTCTGGGCAGCTCCAGTCCTCCCAACCGCCCCCTCCCCCGGGGCTACCGCTGATAGGAAAAGACACCTTTTCCTTCTGGGTCGGTACCTTCATCCGGGATGTAGCACTGACTCTTCACCGGGAAGTCCTCTAGAGATAGGGGCTGGGCGGGAGCCTTTACAATGACTTCCGTCTCCTAAAAGACATTCAGTCTTTTGTCCTACTCAGGAAAACAGTGTTGGTGGGAGAGGGTTAATTATATGAGTCTCCAAAGGTTTGGGCTAATTGAGTCAGCTGAAGCGAAGAGGATATTAATAATAATAATAAACAGGGCTAGATCATAGCACTATCCTCACCCCACCTGTGTTCAAGGCTAGTGCTTCCAGCTGGCACAGGTGCGCAAGAGGCGAGGAAGTTTCGGCTGGGCAGCGGAGGGGTTGCGGAGACAGAGCGTCTCGCCAAGCACAATCAAGCCATAAAATGAGAAACGCCTTTCTCTTAGGCGACTTCTGAAAGACTTCTAGGTCTCACGTGTCCTACCCTCTTTACTTCACATCCCCAAGCCCCCATCCTGGACTCCAGGGGGCCCCGGAGTTACAGGAAGAAAGTCCTCGCGGAAGGTGGAAACAAGTGCAAGCGCATCCCTGGTCTAAGAAGGATACGGGGGGACGCTGCATTTGCACTGCACGCTGCATCATCTCAGTGACAGCGGGGGGCAGGAGGGGCTGGGGCGGTGTGGGGTTACTCTGAACCTAGAGTCCGTCCACTTTCCTGCCCCTCAGGGAGGGGACCGCCCTGACCCGGGCAGCCACGAACCACGCCGTTCTGTTCTCAAGGCCCACCCAGATGGGCTCACCTCAGCCCCTCCGGCTTCCCCGAGGGACCCGGAGGCAGGAGCAGCCCTCGTGGCCCAAGGCCAACCCAAGCGACTCCGGCGCGCGGTCCAGGAAGGTCCCCGGCCGGGAAGAGCCGCCGCGCAACTCGGAGAGTGCCCCCCCTCGCCCCCTGCCCGGCCCTGTCCGCGCGGCTCACCCTCCAGTCTCGGCGCCCGAGTCCACGCAGTCATCCTCCTCGCCGCCACCCGCCTTGGGGTCCATGGTGCGCTCCCCGCCGCGCTTCGGTCGCGAGCGCCGGCGTGACCCGGGCGGCCCTGCTCAACCCGGCCCGGCGCGAGCTGGCGGGGCTCTCCCGGAGAGTCTGGCGGCCGGGGCTCCGGCAAACAACTCCGGCACCGCCCCGCGCCGCGCCCTCTCCTGGCCGCGCCCAGCCGGGCCCCCGGGGGCTGCTCGCGTTCCGCCCCTCGCGGATGCCGAGCGAGCGTGTGCGCGCGCCAGAGGGTGTGTGCGTACGCAAGAGGGCGTGTGCACGTGGTGTGAGCGCGCGCGCGTGTCTGCGCGGAGTCTGTGCGCACGCAAGAAAGTATGTGCCTGTGAGCGAGCGTAGGTGCGCGCGCGAGAGGGTGTGTGCATCGGATGTGAGCGTGTGCGCGAGCTCGCATGAGCCCGCATGTTGCGTGCCGGTGTGTGGTGTGAGTGCAGGAGTGGGTGAGGTCTGTGCGGTCTCGTGCACTTGTGGTTTGTTGTGGGTGGGTGGGTGAGGCATGTGATACTGGTCGGTGTACACTTCTGGGTGTTTGCTGGGCGCGTGTTCCTGTCTGTGCTTTGTCACCGCTTATCAAGACCAGCGCTACATATTCTTACATATAATCTCATTAAATTCACAACAAGCTATAGGATCGATATCAACAGTCCAGTCTTACAGGTAAGTAAATCAAAGCTCAAAGAGGTTAAATAACTTGTCTTAAGAAAGAAGAAAGTAGAAATGAGTGCCTCGCTAGTGAGCCCTGTGAGTGAGCGGCGCCTCTCCCCTGGGCCCACAGTCCTGGAATTCAGATTCCTAGGGATCGCGGGGAGGTTCCTGAGCCCCGGCGGCGTAGCAATTCCCACGGAGAAACAGCAGGGCGCACGGTGAAAGCGAGGAGAAACCTGTTTTACTTCTAGAGCATCTAGGTGTTTTCTCACAGTTCCCTCAGAACTGCCAACACTGAATTCATTATCACCTCCTTTAGCACAGGTCTGAGCGGCTTCCCGCTGCCAACTTGCCAGTTTACAGCTAGTGTCATGTCATTTTGTGTGCTGGTCTCTCAGCCGTGTCCGGCTCTTTGCAACCCCATGGACTGCAGGCCTCCTCTGTCTGTGGAATCCTCCAGGCAAGGATACTGGGTTGCCATTCCCTTCTCCAGGGTATCTTTCCAATCCAGGGATTGAACAGCGTTTCCTGCATTGCAGGCAGATTCTTTACCATCTGAGCTACCTTTTGCTAGTTAAAAAAAAAAAAAAAAAAAGGCCTTTAAAAATAACTTGAAGACAATTGCAGGCACCTGCATTCAGGGGTTGCTGCTGTAGGGAGATAATGGATGTTTGTAAAATACCCTGCTCGGCCCCTGGGGTGAGCTAATGATCACTATTGAAGGGGATCTCTTCCCCTTAGGGTGAGGCTGGATAGAGTTTGGGGTCAGGAAGGAGCAAACCTACTTGGATTTAATTCTGACAACCCTGCCCAAGGCATAGGAAGGCACTCATTTAGTTTCTTCTTTTTTGAGACAGGTTATTTCGCCTCTTTGAGCTTTGATTTACTTCTTTATAAGATTGGACTGTTGATATCTACCCTATAGCATGTTGTGAATTTAATGAGATCATATGTAAGAATATGTAGTGTTGGTCCTGATAAGCACTAAGTCCTAGGCAGCCATCGTTACTTCTAAAGCATGAGCTAGCTACAGTCCCAGTCTCGATTTGCAAAGCAGTGACAAGTGGTTTCAAGAAGGGGAATCTATTTTTCTTTCCTCTCTCCCTCTCCTCTCCCTTCTGTTCTTCCTTCCTACTTACTTAAATGTCACTCCCTTTGATTCTTAATTAAATTACACAACACAGAGATCTAACTAAACCAAAGAAGAATAGACATGCAATCTCAGCAAGAAAAAAACATAGGTAAATATGCCAACCCCAAGTCTTAACTGAATTGTCCTTGCTGAGCATAAAATTCCCTGCACACAAAATAGAGATTGAAATATTATACTCAATTTGTACTCGTTAGCTGAAAGAAGGAGCATGTCAATTCTTCAAAGGAGATCCCCCTCACTGCCACCCCACCCCCCCATATACTGATTTCTAAAAGGAAATTCTCAGACAAAAGAATTGTTGTAAGAGATTTACAGCACAATGCCATTAATGACCAGCTTCAATTTATTGGTACAGTCAATAAATTACCAGTTAGAAGGCTGAGCTCTGGATATATAAATGAAGGAAAACAGCAGTGGATATTATGCTTGCCCTCACAGAGCTTATAATCTCTCTCCTTATAAGGATGAGTGATGAAATAAGTATATATTAAAATATATATATATATAACATGAATGAAGATGGATGCTATGAAGAAAAAGAACAGTGTGTCCTGAGAGAGAACGTAATTCAAGTTGGAATGTCAGGGAATGCTCTCTCAGGAAGGGATATTCAGCCCTCTTCTGCTTCAGGGTCTTTGCACTTTCTGTTTTTGCTCCCTGGAATAATTGCTCCCAAATTTTCTACAAGGCTCTTGCCACATTATCTTTCAGGACTCTGTTCAGAGAACAGACTTATAGACACAGCAGGGACAGGCGAGGGTGGGATGAATTGAGAGAGAAGCACTGAAATATATACATAACCATATGCAAAACAGATAGCTAATGGGAAGTTTCTGTATAACACAGGAAGCTCAACCTGGTGCCCTGTGACAGCCCAGAGGGGTGGGTTGGGGTGGGGGGGTGGGAGGGAGCCTCAAGAGCATATGTATGCGTGCCTGCATGCTCAGTTGCCTCAGCTATGTCCAACTCTTTGCAACCCCGTGGACTGTAGCCCACCAGACTCCTCTGTCCATGGGATTCTTCAGGCAAGAATACTGGAGTGTGTTGCCATGCCCTCCTCGAGCGCATCTTCTCAACCCAGCGATCGAACCTGGGTCTCCTGCGTTGAAGGCAGATTCTTTACCACTGAGCCATCTGGGAGGCCCTGAACATACGTTTGCTTACAGGGGATTCATGTTGCTGTATGTACGGCAGAAAGACGAACACAACATTGTAAAGCAATTATCCTCTAATTAAAAATAAATAAAATTTAAGAAAACATTGGACTTAAAGGACTCCTTTCAAATGGCCCCTGATCAGAGAGCCCTCCCTTAGTAAACTTGCATCACAGTGTTCCCTTACCCTGTTGTGTTCCTTCTTATAATCCTACCAGCGCTTGATATATGACAGATTTATTGACTGATGACCTCTTCTTCCCGCCCTAATCCTACTCATGGAACGCCAGCTCCAGGAGAGCAGGGTCTCTGTTTTGTTCACTGCTTTATCCCCAGTACCTGGAATAGTCCTTGGAGCAATAGACACCTGCTGAGTGAATGAAGGGAAAGCAGCCACAGCCTGGGGTAGGGGAGGTAGTAAGGAGAGCTCTCCTGGTGCAGAGACCAGCAAGAGCGCGGCAGGACAGAGCACTGCGCATCTGATTAGAGACGGAGGGAAGCGGGAGGGACCAGAAGGACCCCAAATGGGAAAAATGACAGTGAGGCATTTCTGCATAAATATGCCATCTCCCGGAAATCAAAAGACCATTGTAGTCTATTTGAAAAGTCGTAGAACAAAGACTGTCCATGAAACCAGATTTAAGGGCTGATAAAAGGGGCTAAATAAGTAAGTATAATGGAAATCAACTTTGAATATTCACTGGAAGGACTGATGCTGAAGCTGAAGCTCCAATACTTTGGCCACCTGATGAGAAGAACTGACTCATTGGAAAAGCCCCTGATGCTGGGAAAGATCGAAGGCAGGAGGAGAGGGGGACGGCAGAGGACGAGATGGTTAAATGGCATCACTGACTCAATGGACATGAGTTTGAGAAAACTCTGGAGGATAGTGAAGGACAGGGAAGCCTGGTGTGCTGCGGTCCATGAGGTCGCAAAGAGTCGGACACAACTGAGGAACTGAACAAGAGCCATAAGATAATGAACATTCAGCCGTCTTGTTCTCCTTAACAGCCTCAAGGGCACCTACCTTTGTCTATTTTGTGTCGAGGCAATTCATATTGTCACCTCATTTAATCCTGGGCAAAATTCTCTGAAGTAGATTTATTTTTTCACTTGGCACTTGAGGAAACTAAATCCCAGTGAGTTCAAGGGCCTTGGCCCAGGCCACTCAGTGAATGAGCAGAGGAGCCAGGTGACCCATTGAATGTGGATGGAGTCCTTGTCATCTGCCAGGAAGGCCAAAGGGCCGGCCGTCACACCCTCAGGAAGAGGACACTAAGAAAAAGAGCAGAGCAGAAACAGTGAAATTAGCATGGTCCTTAGAAAATGAGATGCTGCTTAAATTATTTTCATGCGTCTCTTCAGTCGTGTCCGACTCTTTGCGACCCCACGAACTATAGCCTGCCAGGCTCCTCTGTCCATGGAATTCTCCAGGCAAGAGTACTGGAGTGGGTTGCCATGCCCTCCTCCAGGGGATCTTCTCAACCTAGAGACTGAACCCTTGTCTCCTGCTTCTCCTGATTTCTATTCTCCTATTTCTCAAATATCCAGAGAAAGGTCAAATTAGGTAAAAACCTGGACCACGTCTCAAATGATGGGTTGATCCAGCTCCCCTTGATTGCAGGGGACACAGTGTTATTTTTCATTGGCACGGCCCCCGACGGTGACTCAGTAATGGTGCATTTATTATCAGGAAGAGAAAAGTTGTGAACAGTACTCACTGTCCCTCTGAGCACGAGTATCCAGCTGGGCTCTCCCTTAAGTCTTTGGGTCTCAGGAGCCTCACTTTGTTATTTTTTTGGTAAGAGGACCTTGTAGTGGTCACCAAAGGATATCTTGCCCATAACCTTTACATGATTCCTGAGCTCTCCTTCCAGCTATTTAACATTGATCACTTTAATTGTGGGGGTGCAACACCCTCCCCCTCCCCCCTATAAGATATGGGCAGAGGAGTGTCCCTGGTCTGCTTGGCATGTCCTGTCCAAACCCCTTAAAGATGTTCCCACTGGAGTCTGAGGCCAGTGTGGGAGGAACACTGAGGCAGGGTGTCATAGGCCAGGAAACCTGAAAGCTGATTTCTAATCAGAATTCATCAAGTCACTAGAGCAACAGTGTAGATCATCAGCTGTTTCAGACGCGCTCACAATACATCAGGCATTGAAGTACAGGCCTTCCACGCACAAGCTCTTTAATCCTCACACAAAACTGTGGGGCTTCCGTTGTCCTTCAAATGAGGCTGTTGGGTAGTGATGCATATATATGGAATCTAGAAAGATAATTCTGAATCTAGAAAGATGATAGTACATGCCAGGCAGCAAAGGAGACACAAACATATAGAACAGACTTTTGGACACAGTGGGAGAAGGAGAGGGTGGGACGATTCGAGAGAATAGCATTGAAACATACACATTACCCTGTGTAAAATAGACAGTGAGCGGGAGTTTGAAGGATGACGCAGGGCACCCAAAGCCAGTGCTCTGAGGGGTGGGGAGAGGGAGGTGGGAGGGGGTTCAGGAGGGAGGGGGTCACACGTATGCCTGTGGCCGATTCATGCTGATGAATGGCAGAGTCCATCACAATGTTGTAATTATCCTCCAATTAAAATAAATGAATTAATTTTAAAAACTTCTAAAAGCTGGGCTTGCTGCTATAAATCTCACAAGAGGTTTGAAGCCCTCTAGAAACTGTGAAGCATATGATCACAGGTGTCACTGGTTTTTTTTCAATCACTTTTTCTCAGAGAGATCTGAACACAATCTCTTGTTGGATTTCACCCAGGATACTGTTTTCAGCCTCTGTGGATGCTGCTGCATACGGTGGTGCGTTAGAAAAAGACTATCCATCCATTTATATGTTGGGCACTTGTTGTGTGTCAGGCAGTGGCCGGGTGCCGGGGACACCCTGGTGAACAAGTCAGAGGCCGTGGCTGGCCTCATGAAGCTTTTGAGGTTGGGAGAGGACAGTTCATCTTGTTCCAGACCCACTGGCAGGGCTGGCCTTTCCACCAAGCCAAGCTTTCTTTGAGGAAACCTGCCTCCCTCCCACTCACCCCCATCCCCACCCCAGACCCCCACCCCCTCACCTGACCTGATGCCTTTGTCTATTAGAGTAGGACTGGAATATCAATGCCCTTACTGAAGGAAGAAACTCAAAATAATCTGATAGAAAAGAGCATCAATTTTGTCAGTGAAAGAGATAGACTAGTAATCAAAAAACAATAGGGAGAGTGCCAAAGGAGTTAGTGAAAGAGAAGTAGCTTTAAGATGGAACTTGCCTGGTGGCAGGAGACATGGATTTGATCCCTGGGTCAGGAAGATTCCCTGGAGCAGGAAATGGCAACTTATTCCAGTATTCTTGCCTGGAGAATTCCATGGACTTAGGAGCCTGCAGGCTACCCATGGGGTTGCAAGAAGTGTTAGACATGACTTAGTGACTAAATGGCAACAACAAAGCTTTAAGATAAGAAATCTAAGGGTTAGAGGTTGCAACATTAAAAAAAAATTAAAATCTAGGCATGGGATTTGCTTGGGTTTGAGTTTCAGTTCAGAGGGAAGTTAGGCCATCTCATTGCATGAGTCTAAATCTTCTGGATCTCTTGTTGTATGGCCACCCTGACCTAAGATTGTTCTTTAAGTGAAATTCTGGCTTATGGTATCTATTAGCAAATTGAACTGGGAGATATGTTGGTTTGAGAAGTTTTGCTCATTCATTTTTATTTAATTCTTTATTTTTAAAAAATAGATTTTCAGGACTTCCCTGGGAGTCCAGTGGTTAAGACCCTGGGCTTCCACTGCAGAGGGTGCAGGTTTGATCCCTAGTCAGGATCGCACATGCTGTGTGATGTGGCAAAAAAAAAAAAAAAAAAAAAAAAATTCCCAGAAATAAAAATTCAGGTTAAAGAGAGACATGGGAAAAAAATTCTCTTTCTTCCAAGACTCCAGAAGAGTTTGTCTGATGTGAAAAATAAATATTATGATCATGACAAGAAAAATTATAAACTATTGACAAATCTACTGAGACAAAGAAAGCCACTAGCCTTACAGGCAAGCATAAGGGGACCAGATGGCAAAGGGATAAATGAAACTAAAGATAAACTGTTGCGTTGGAAAATAATCTTATTAAAACATAAATGACTCTGCTTGGATAGGGAAGAACAGAGAGAGTGGTCCTGCCTTGGAGCCTCCAAAGAACTCTCAGCCTTTGCATTATGGGGTATACCCAGAGTCCAAGGCCAGACACCCCACATTGTGCCCACCGTTACCCCTCCAACTGCCTGGTGGTGAGCAAAAAATGAGATGGGAACCTGAAAGACTTCTGGAAAAGTGCTGTGGAGATTTATAAATATAGGGAAATATTAGACTCAGGACACTGCCCTCCAGGCCCCTGAGAGGAGGGCTGTGCCCTTGGGAACTGTGGGATGTTAGCTCGTGGGATGTTAGCTCTCTGTCTTCGTGTCCTCACACTTTCCTTCAGGGACCCAATCTTCCACTATTCTGCCTGCCTGCGTTCATTTCTTAGGGTGGCCATAACAAAATACTACACACTGGGGGCCTTCAACAGCAGGAGTTTACTTTCTCACAGCTCTGGAAGAAGCTGCAAGTCCAAGATCCAGGTGTTGGCAGATGCGGTTTCTCCTGAGGTCCCTGGCCTTCTCTCTGCACCCTCACGTGCTCATTCCTCAGTGTACACATCTCTGGTGTCTTTGAGTGTGTCCAAATTTCCTCTCTTTGTAAAGACATCAGTGAGATTGAATTAGTCACTTAGTCATATCTGATTCTTTGGAAACCCATGGACTGTAGCCCACCAGGCTCCTCTGCCCATGTGATTCTCCAGGCAAGAATACTGGAGTGGGTTGCCATGCCCTTCCTCAGGGGACCTTCCTGACCCAGGGGTTGAACCCAGGTCTCCTGCATTGCAGGCAGATTCTTTATCATCTGAGCAACTAGGGCCCACCCTAAATGGCCTCATTTTAATTTATTTCCCTAAGGACTTTAACTCCAAATCCGGTCACCTTCTGGGGCACTGAGGGTTAGGGCGCCAATATGTGAATTTGCAGGTGCAAAATGTAGTCCATAACACTGCTTTCAAACACATCTCATGTAGGAGGCGGGATGGTAAGTGCAGTGGGTAGATTTGAGTTTTGATCCCTGCCAGACCGTTGAGTTCAAACTCAACAGTCTATGACTTACCTAGGTTTATAATCTGGGGCAAGTTTTGTAACCTCTCTGACCATCAGTTTCTTTGTTTGTATTGCAGGCACTCTAAGGGCTTGTGAGGATGGAGCAGTTATTACAGAGGTAGTGTCTGGCACGTGGGGACTTTGGGTATTAACATTAATCATCATTTTGCTCAATAGTCAGCTTCCAAGTCTTTCTGTCTCCATGAGCTCTCTCACCTTCTGTCCAAATGCACCCGCCCCCTTTCATGCAAATACCACACACTTGCTCTCTCCTCCAAAGACACTGACTTGAGTATCCTAATGGATCTGGTTCAAATAAGACAGAGCCCCTGCCCTTGAACCCTGATGTCATGACTGGGGGATTCAGGCAAGTAAACCCCAAACCTCACTATGACATAATCAGTATGTGTATAAATCAGTTTTAAAACTTGTACAAGAAGCTATTAGGGCCCGTGGAATGGAGGAGACAATACATCTTGAGAGAGAGAGCAGCGGGAGGGGGATGATGAGGAAGGGATAAGAGAAGTTTCGCAGAATAGAAAGTGTAAGTTGAGACCTGAGGAGGGCATAGAACTCACCAACCAGACAGAAAGGGGAAGGGCAGAGACCTGTCTTCTTTGAAGTCTAGGCTGTTCCGCCCTTCCTTCTGCCCCCTTCCCACCATTCCCGGTCCCCTTGCTCCTGGTGGGTTGATATTAAAGTCTTGCTGGTTCCTTCTCTGGTCCAACGGGGACTTGGACATTTGGCTCACAATCACCCTTTCCAATACTGCTATCATTTTACAGCTGTTCCAATGGCCATTTAAAACTCCAAGATACAAATTTATGTTCTCATCCTTCCAACTCCCATTTCTGTCTCCCCATCTGGTCCTTAACCTCATGAAGATTTCTATTTATGTATCTCAGAGTTGAGCCACCCTTTAAGCTCTGGATGGATTTGCAGCTTTAAGAATTTTCATGACCACCCTCTACTTACAAAATATAGACAAACACTTGAACCCTCTGCTTACTGCTTGCTGTTATTTTTCAGCCACTAAGTCATGTCTGACTCTTTGTAACCCCATGGACTGTAGCATGCCAGGCTCCTCTGTCTCCCACTACCTCAAAGAGTTTGCTCAAATTCATGTCCATTGAGTCAGTGATGCTATCGAACCATCTCATCCTCTACCACCCCCTTTCTCCTTTTTGTCTCCCATCTTTCCCACCAGTCCTTTCCAATGAGTTGACTCTTCGCATCAGGTGGCCAAAGTATTGGAGCTTCAGCTTCAGCATCAGTTCTTCCAATGAATATTCAGGATTTATTTCCTTTAGGATGGACTGACTTGATCTCCAGGGGGCTCTCAAGAGTCTTCTCCAACACCACAATTTAAAAGCATCAATTCTTTGGCCTTCAGCCTCTTGCTTGCTAGATGCACCCTAACATTTTCTCTCATCTTAAAATCCACTGCCATCATCCTGGTCCATTCCTCCCTTCCCTCTAGGCTAGCTTATTACACTGATCTTCCAATGGCGCCCACATCCCTTGCTGCCTCTCTCGTTTAGTCGCCGTACTGTAGCCAGAGTGCTCTTCCTGAGAGACAGGTCTGACTGCAGCACCTGCCCTACATTCTGAAGGACTGGAAGAGCTTCCTGTGGAGTCCTGTCCCAAGGCTACAGACACAGAACCCAGAACCAAGGTCATCTCTGAAGCTGACCAAGCCCCTTTGTAACCATTGGCAAAAGCATCCCCCCTGCCCCACCTGCCATCATCACCAGCAGACTTCTTGACCCTGAATTAGGCAGAAATGCCCACTCCAGTACTTACTCTATAGCGCCCTAACCAGTCACCTAATGCTGCCCTTCCAGCAGACATTTTCTTTGCCTTGAGGCTATAAACATTGGCCACTAACCAGGAAAAGCCAACTCTTCCTGATCTGTCAGGAGGTTGCCCTGCTGTGCTCGCAACGCCCACATTATCTCTGCTCCATTGCTCTTAATAAACTCACTCCCTTCTGAAATGCTCTGTTGGGAAATTCTTCTCCAACCTGCGTTCGGACTGCCATGACACTCCTGTTGCTCTTATGATGGAGACCAGAATTGTACCAAACCTCCACCCACATGTCATCACTGTTCCCCAACCCTGCCGTTCTCTCTGCATTCTCTGTGCTTGACTACACTGGCCTGTTTTTAGTTTCTCCAATGATCAAAGTGGGCTTCCCTGGTGGCTCAGATGGTAAAGAATCTGCCTGCAAAGCAGGAGACCTGGGTTTGACCCTGGGTCTAAAAGATCCCCTGGAGAAGGGCATGGCAACCCACCCTACTATTCTTGCCTGGAGAATCCCATGGACAGAGGAGCCTGGCGGGCTGCTGTGCATGGGCTCACAAGGAGCCGGACACAACTGAATGACGAATGCTACTGCTACTGATGACCAGCTAGACTTTCCCTCCAGGCACAGGGGCCCTGCCATGCCAGTTTCTCTATCTGGGAAGCTTCTCACCTGGTTCACTTGGTCATCCGATTGCCTCAGTCGTTATTTCGTGCCTCATTAAATGGATTCCTCATTTCTGCTTTCAGAGGATCTTAACATAGCAATCATTCTGTATTTGTTTGTATGGTACTTTGCTCATTCTCTCTTTCTACCTCTAAATGAGTTTGAACAAGTTCCAGGAGATAGTGAAGGACAGGGAAGCCTGGTGTGCTACAGTCCATGGAGTCACAAAGAGCTGGACACGACTTGGCAACTGAGCAACAACTACCTCTAACTGAGAAGTTTCATGACGATCAAATAATTTCCTCTCACCGTGGTACCTTCACTGTTGATGGGAGTGGTTGACACAGGATGTCCTTAGAACAGATGTCTCTACGCCGAGCACTTAACACTGAGCCTAGCACACAGTAGGTATTCTGCCAATGTTACTGAAAGGGTGACTCAGTACGTGAGCGATGGATGTCCTGACACATTTGGTAATCCCTTGGAGGATACTAGAAAACTTTTCAAAGATGTTCACTCTCCTTTTAAAAATGACTTAGTTTTCATTAAAACATTCATCGTGGACAAGGCAGAATATGTTACAGAGCAGACACAGTTCAAATAATTGTTTCATCCCACTGGGAGATTTATTTACTGGAAAAAGCATGACCAAAAAAAAAAAAAAAACCAAACAAAAAAAGGGTACAGAGTGACAGTGGTTAATTCCCACAGCTCCTCAAGAGTTGACCCAAGCAACCTCTGGACTCTGCCCAATGTGAGTAATCTAATGTGGAAAACATTATATTGTGAACTGGCTGTGTTTTGATGCCTTCACTTTTCCACCATATTTTCCAGAATTCAAAATATTATACCAGAATCGTCTGTAAGTGAATGAGATCATTTTCTTCCCAGTCTGTCTTTGACGAGCAGTCTCCTACTGTGATGGGTGTTGATGGCGTGTCACCCAGGATTCTCGCAGGGTAGAGGTTGCTAAGCACTGAGAACTGTCTGCCGGAGGTTGTCGGATCTTCTCTTGTGGAGGAGAAAGGAGCTGTCTATTAAATACGGGGATTCGTTGGTTCCTCAGGGTTAGGTTAAACGTTCTCCTGCTGATGGGGAGTGAAATGATTCCATGAGTTCCCCAGTCTCTCTCTGCATTATGATTCCATGATCCTATTAATGTTTGACAGGAGGGCAAGTCTAGATGTGCAATTCCATATAACCCCTGAGTTTCCTCCTGGGGATGAAATTGAATAGAAAATGGAATATATCATAGTGATGGGAATCTGGCTGTGTGCTTTGGAATAGTAACTAGCTGCACAGCTTCGTCTCCTAGGAAACAAGCAAAGCGAGATGTGAGGATCTTGGAGGGCTTATGCTATGGACTCAAAATTTATCTGGGTTTGGCTTCACGGTGGGAGGGAATGCATGTGATATTTCATCTGTGAGTCTGGGAACACAGACAAATGGTGTGCTAAGTGATTTAAGAAACCAACAATGCATACACCGGGAAGATCAAGGTGCAGCCACCACTTTATGTTAGGTGGGAATGTGGGTCGGTGGGCTGTGGAAAGTTTTAGGTTGTTTTGCCCACAGTGCTAACTGTCAGGATGATTCATGGGAAAAAGAGACAGCCAAACATCTGCCCATTTGGTTTAGATGATGCAAAACACAGAGATATTTGGAAACATGTGAATGTCTGATATTGCATTGACAAACTTTCTGGATGAACAGTTGTGTGGGGTTGGGTTTTTTTTTAATTCCTTATTTTGGTGCTGCATAAATCATTTTTGAAAATGTTCTTTATTATATATAATTTGGATTTGCATTGCATTTCAAACCATAACTTATGGGTACCCAGAGGTTTGGGTTTTTTGTTTGTTTGAGGGGAGGTTTGTAATAAACATTTTCTAGTTCTATTATGGAATTTTTCTCAAGAGAAAGGGTATAGACACTCCAACATGACCTCTCAGCACCAGCCCACCGGCCTCTCAGGTGGCCATGCCCTTCTCCCTACAGCATCCTCTTCTCCTGACAGCGGCCCTGCTATTCTCCCTGCATGGCTCTGGACATTGCAGCCCAGATGACTGCAGATCCTAAGAGCAATCTGACTTCTTGTGTTGGAGTCACTCTGCTACTTCTCTCTCTGTCTAGCTCTCTCTCTTTTTCTCTTCTCACCCTCTAATAATTTCCTTGATGATTCTACACATGCCCATGAAGAAAGACAAGTACTATCAATAGGCAGACAGCGTCCAGATTTGTATCTTTGACCCATTTCTGCCAGCTGAGCTCAAACAATAAGTCGAATTTCCCATGTGGAATTTTCACTCAGATGTCTCAGAAGTGATGTCTCAGAGGCAACATGTCCAAAAGAGAAACTATGACCTTCTTCCCCAAACCTGCTGTCTATTCCGAGCTAATGATCCCACTGTCCACCAGAAACCAGGGTCATCTTTGTATCCTCATCTGTCCCACCTTTCACATTCCAGTCATCACAAATACATGCTGAATATATCTCTTGATTGTTCCTTCCCTCCCCCTCCGATGTCATCCCTCAGTCTAGGCCAACATCCCTGCTGACTGAGATGACTGGAATCCTTCTAACTGGTGCCCGGTATTTGCCCCTGCCCTCTAATGATGTATTCTCAATACCAGGTGGAGAACTCCTGTAGAAATGCAAATCAGATCACGTTGCTACTCTGCTCAAAGCTCTTCTAGGAGGCCCTACCGCCATGGGAGCAGCAGGAAGAGTGGGCTTGTAGGAAGAGACAGTGAATCATGTCTCAGACGTGTCAAGCCTGAAATGCCTGTGCGGCACTCAGGTGGGGTCTGCTGGGCAGATGCGGAGAAGTTGTAGTAGATGTAACTACGGTAGGGGCTGCTTGCTGTAAAAAAGAACCAAATGGAGACATTATGAAGGTGAACTAGAAGGCTTCCCTGGTGACTCAGTGGTGAAGAATCTGCCTGCCAATGCAGAAGATGTGACTTTGATCCCTGGGTTGGGAAGATCCCTTAGAGAAGGGAATGGCAACCCGCTCCAGTATTCTTGCCTGGGAAACCCCATGCACAGAGGAGCCTGTCCATGGGATCCCAAAGAGTCGGATACAATTTAGTGACTGCACAACAAGAAAGAAGGTCCAGTAAGGGCTCACAAGATGACAACCACACTTAGGTGTGACCATAACATTCTAGAGGCTGTAAAGGGCGGGGAACTCTAATTCACTGGGGTCCACAGAACTAACTGGTGATTTAGTGGCTGTTTTGTATACACCCAACTGACAAGAGATTGATGTACAATCACGATGTCAATTCATTAATTAATTTAGAGTGAGAAATAGAAATACCAAAAATTCTCCCAAAGACTTAAGTTCACCACTCGATACTTTCTCTCCCTATAAGACAAATTATAACCAGCAGGCTGCTTGATGAGCATGAAAGCCAAGGTAGGGAAGTGAGATGAATGGTTCTTACTGGATTGTTGGCCCAGAAATTCATGTACATGTTTCCAGATACTGTTGAGGCTGTGTCTTGAAGTTGTTGGTGCATAGCTTAAAGGTAAGGTTGAGATAAAAACAGTGGCGCTGTTTTTTTATTTTTATGTTTTATTTTATGGAAGTATAGCTGATTTACAGTGCCATATGTTAATTTCTGCTGTACAGCAAATTGACTCAGTTATACATACATATTCTTTTTCATATTTGTTTGCATTATGGTTTATCACAGGATATTGGATATCTTGTGCTGCACAGCAGGACCTTGCTGTGTATGCATCCTATGTTTGCATGTGTCCATGCTAAGTTAGCATCCATGCCAAGTTGCTTCAGTTGTGTCTGATTCTTTGGGACCCCATGGACTGTAGCCTGCCAGGCTCCTCTGTCCATGGGGACTCTCTAGGCATGAATACTGGAGTGGGTTACCGTGCCCTCCTCCAGGGGATTTTCCTGACCCAGGGATCGAACTCACGTATCTTAGTCTCCTGCATTTGTAGGTGGGTTCTTTACCATTAGCTACTTTACATCTGCCAGTCCCAAACTCCTAATCCTTCCGTCTCTTGCCCCGTACTTTGGCAACCATAAATCTGTTCTCTATGTCTGTGGGTCTGTTTCTGTAACTGTTTTTATTTATATATAAGAATTATTCTCTATAAATGGTTTTTGCTCCCTTGTTAAAAAAAAAGCGGAGTGGGGGGCAAATAACCAAAAGAAAACATAAGGCTATGGAAATATTCAGGATTTAGGTAGAAGTATTTAGCTCAAAGTGTATCATAATTTCAAAGGTAACTTTGGATTCTCCATAGGAGGCAGCCGGAAGGATGCTCTAATTTATTAAACTTTCGCCCTGAGAAAGATAAAGCAGTTTAGCGAATAGTCATTTGATTCCTCCTTTCTGCTTGAGTCTTAGGGAAAAAGTGCCCAACAGAGATAAGCACCAGTGCTTCTGAGGGAGCTGCCTTGGGGGAAAAGAAGCTGTGCAGAGCAAGTTTGGTTCTAATGAGCACAAATTGGGAGAGGCAATGAATTTACTCAGACCTGAGATCTGTATTCCTCTAGCACCTTTCTGCCCATTATGATGATGTCAAGAATTTAACTCTGAGCCTGGCTTATTCAGTACATTACCTCATTACTTACTTAAAACTTTGGAAGCTAGATGCTCTGCGTGTGTTTGTGCTAAGTCCCTTCAGTCATGTCCAGCTCTTTGAGACCCTATAGACTGTAGGCCGCCAGGCTCCTCTGTCCATGGAGTTCTCCAGGCAAGAATACTGGAGCGGGTTGCCATTTCCTCCTCCAGGAAATCTTCCTGACCCAGGGATCGAAACCGCATCTCTTATGTCTCCTGCATTGACAGGCAGGCTCTATACCACTAGTACCACCTGGGAAGCCTGCTGGATGCTCTATGTATCCCCAACCTGCAGGTAAGAAAATGGAGGTACAGGGAGGCAGGGGGCTTGCTGAAGGCACAGAACCAGTAAGTGGCTAAGCAGGGATTTTCGCCCAGCTGGTTTGATTCCTGAGTTCACCCTCTCAAGATCCCCACCTCTTCCTTTTGCTACATAGATCATTCCTGAAATGAACACAGGATGCTGAAGTGAGAGTCCCAAGTCTATGACCCATGGTCCCAGAAGAGGTGATCACATCACATCTGTAATAAGTCACAGTCAGTTTGAGGACACGTATGCCTGCACCCCGGACTTCCCTGGTGGCTCAGATGGTAAAGCATCTGTCTACAATGTGGGAGACCCGAGTTCAATCCCTGGGTCAGGAAGATCCCCTGGAGAAGGAAATGACAACCCACTCCAGTACTCTTGCCTAGAAAATCCCATGGACGGAGGAGCCTTGCCTAGAAAATCCCATGGGCAGAGGAGCCTGGTGTCCATGGGGTCGCAAAGAGTCTGACGACTGAGCGACTTCACTTTCACTTTCATGCCTGCACCCATAGTCTGTGGGGAGGGGGCTTCCACCTGAGGACCAGGCTAGGAGAGGGGCTGAGGTGTTGGCAGGACATTGGTGCCTTTTCTATTTTTTCGTTCTTACCCACATACCAAAAGATAGGATTCTTTCTTAAGCACCCCAGCTCTGGACGGTAAACCGAGGGGAGGGTTGTGGGTGGTGATGGGGAAAGAGAGCGTGAAGCTTAGAGACGAGCTCTCAGGTCAGAACACACAGGTTCCCTCCCCCTGGTCTGTGCAGGGCTGCACTGTCTGGTTGCTCTTCCTACTGACCACATCCATCTGTTAGAGTCTTTCTTTGGAGAGAGCAAAATACAACTGGTTGGATTTCAGCTTTTTAAAAACTTTTTTATTTTATATTGGAGTCTAGCCTATTCACAATGTGGTGCTGGTTTCAGGTGGACAGCAAAGGGACTCAGCCATACGTATACATCTATCCACTGGGATTTCAGCTTTCTTAGCTAAAAGTCTCACCCCTCTGTGCTCCTTGGAGAAGAAGGCACTCCCAAGGCAGTGTAACTGGGCTTGGACAGATGCAAATAACATCAGTTTTATGTTGCTACACAATCTCTTCATTTTCTTCTATATATGTTTAACATACTGCGCTATTGGTTCTTCTGTTTAATACCCAGCAGGTGACATTACTTATAAATTACAGTGATGATGGGGGTGGATTGCCTCCCTTCTCTCTGTGGATTAATGTAGGAAGAATGTTGTGAGCATTTAAGTGAGAGCCAGTGTCTAGGGAAAGAGAAAGGAAACAAAGCAGCCTCGGGGGCTTTAAGGGAGAGGTTCAGGAAAGAGAGGACCAAGAAAGAGCGTAGCTTAGTGGGAGACTGTGCTATGGAAGCCAGAGGTGAGAGTTTGGGGAACATGTGTAGTCATCGAGAGTGTCCGGATATTCATATAATAATGCATATATGTGGAATCTAGGAAAACAGTATAGATTATCTTATTTGCAAAGCAGAAAGAGAGACACTGACAGAGAGAACAAACATATGGGTATCAAGGGGAAGGGAGTAAGAAGAACTGGGAGACTGGGATTAACACTGACTATTGACACTAGGCATAAAATAGATAACTGATGAGAACCTGGTGTATAGCACAGGGAACTACTTAGTGCTCTATGGTGACCTAAATAGGAAAGAAATCCAGAAAAGAGGGGGTATATGTATAGCTGTCAATTCTAAAGGAAATCAACCCTGTATGTCCATTGGAAGGACATATGCTGAAGTTAAAGCTCTAGTACTTTGGCCACCTGATGCCAAGAGCCAACTCACTGGAAAAGACCCTGAGGCTGGGAAAGATTGAGGGCAGGAGGAGAAGGGGGCGGCAGAAGATGAGATGGTTAGATAGCATCACCAACTAAATGAACATGAATTTGAGCAAACTTCCCGGAGAAGGACAGGGGAGTCTGGTGTGTTGCAGTCCATGGGTCACAGAGAGTCAGACGAGACTTAGCAACTGAACAACAATCTATAGCTGATTCACTTTGCTGTATAGTAAAACGTGAGTCTGAGTGAACTCCGGGAGTTGGTGATGGACAGGGAGGCCTGGCGTGCTGCGATTCATGGGGTCGCAAAGAGTCGGACATGACTGAGCGACTGAACTGACTGAACTGAACTGAACTAAGGGCTAACACAACATTGTAAAGCAACTTTTTTTTTTTTTTTTTTTGCAATTCACTCAAAACAAATTTTATTTTTTTTTTTTTAATTTTATTTTTTTTTTAAATTTTAAAATCTTTAATTCTTACATGCGTTCCCAAACATGACCCCCACTCCCACCTCCCTCCCCACAACATCTCTCTGGGTCATCCCCATGTACCAGCCCCAAGCATGCTGCACCCTACGTCAGACATGGACTGGCGATTCAATTCTTACATGATAGTATACATGTTAGAATTCCCATTCTCCCAAATCATCCCACCCTCTCCCTCTCCCTCTGAGACCAAAAGTCCGTTATACCCATCTGTGTCTTTTATCCTGACTTGCATACAGGGTCGTCATTGCCATCTTCCTAAATTCCATATATATGTGTTAGTATACTGTATTGGTGTTTTTCTTTCTGGCTTACTTCACTCTGTATAATCGGCTCCAGTTTCATCCATCTCATCAGAACTGATTCAAATGAATTCTTTTTAATGGCTGAGTAATACTCCATTGTGTATATGTACCACAGCTTTCTTATCCATTCATCTGCTGATGGACATCTAGGTTGTTTCCATGTCCTGGCTATTATAAACAGTGCTGCGATGAACATTGGGGTACATGTGTCTCTTTCAATTCTGGTTTCCTCGGTGTGTATGCCCAGAAGTGGGATTGCTGGGTCATAAGGGAGTTCTATTTGCAATTTTTTAAGGAATCTCCACACTGTTCTCCATAGTGGCTGTACTAGTTTGCATTCCCACCAACAGTGTAGGAGGGTTCCCTTTTCTCCACACCCTCTCCAGCATTTATTGCTTGCAGATTTTTGGATCGCAGCCATTCTGACTGGTGTGAAGTGGTACCTCATTGTGGTTTTGATTTGCATTTCTCTAATAATGAGTGATGTTGAGCATCTTTTCATGTGTTTGTTAGCCATCCGTATGTCTTCTTTGGAGAAATGTCTATTTAGTTCTTTGGCCCATTTTTTGATTGGGTCGTTTATTTTTCTGGAGTTGAGCTGCATAAGTTGGTTGTATATTTTTGAGATTAGTTGTTTGTCAGTTGCTTCATTTGCTATTATTTTCTCCCATTCAGAAGGCTGTCTTTTCACCTTGCTTATATTTTCCTTTGTTGTGCAGAAGCTTTTAATTTTAATTAGATCCCATTTGTTTATTTTTGCTTTTATTTCCAGAATTCTGGGAGGTGGATCATAGAGGATCCTGCTGTGATTTATTTCTGAGAGTGTTTTGCCTATATTCTCCTCTAGGAGTTTTATAGTTTCTGATCTTACATTTAGATCTTTAATCCATTTTGAGTTTATTTTTGTGTACGGTGTTAGAAAGTGATCTAGTTTCATTCTTTTACAAGTGGTTGACCAGTTTTCCCAGCACCACTTGTTAAAGAGATTGTCTTTACTCCATTGTATATTCTTGCCTCCTTTGTCAAAGATAAGGTGTCCATATGTGTGTGGATTTATCTCTGGGCTTTCTATTTTGTTCCATTGATCTATATGTCTGTCTTTGTGCCAGTACCATACTGTCTTGATGACTGTGGCTTTGTAGTAGAGCCTGAAGTCAGGCAAGTTGATTCCTCCCGTTCCATTCTTCTTTCTCAAGATTGCTTTGGCTATTCGAGGCTTTTTGTATTTCCATACAAATCTTGAAATTATTTGTTCTAGTTCTGTGAAAAATGTGGCTGGTAGCTTGACAGGGATTGCATTGAATTTGTAAATTGCTTTGGGTAGTATACTCATTTTCACTATATTGATTCTTCCGATCCATGAACATGGTATATTTCTCCATCTATTAGTGTCCTCTTTGATTTCTTTCATCAGTGTTTTATAGTTTTCTATATATAGGTCTTTAGTTTCTTTAGGTAGATATATTCCTAAGTATTTTATTCTTTTCGTTACAATGGTAAATGGAATTGTTTTCTTAATTTCTTTTTCTACTTTCTCATTATTCGTGTATAGGAATGCAAGGGATTTCTGTGTGTTGATTTTATATCCTGCAACTTTACTATATTCATTGATGATCTCTAGTAATTTTCTGGTGGAGTCTTTAGGGTTTTCCATGTAGAGGATCATGTCATCTGCAAACAGTGATAGTTTTACTTCTTCTTTTCCAATTTGGATTCCTTTTATTTCTTTTTCTGCTCTGATTGCTGTGGCCAAAACTTCCAGAACTATGTTGAATAGTAGCGGTGATAGTGGACACCCTTGTCTTGTTCCTGACTTTAAGGGAAATGCTTTCAATTTTTCACCATTGAGGATAATGTTTGCTGTGGGTTTGTCATATATAGCTTTTATTATGTTGAGGTATGTTCCTTCTATTCCTGCTTTCTGGAGAGTTTTTATCATAAATGGATGTTGAATTTTGTCAAAGGCCTTCTCTGCATCTATTGAGATAATCATATGGTTTTTATTTTTCAATTTGTTAATGTGGTGAATTACATTGATTGATTTGCGGATATTGAAGAATCCTTGCATCCCTGGGATAAAGCCCACTTGGTCATGGTGTATGATCTTTTTAATGTGTTGTTGGATTCTGATTGCTAGAATTTTGTTGAGGATTTTTGCATCTATGTTCATCAGTGATATTGGCCTGTAGTTTTCTTTTTTTGTGACATCTTTGTCAGGTTTTGGTATTAGGGTGATGGTGGCCTCATAGAATGAGTTTGGAAGTTTACCTTCCTCTGCAATTTTCTGGAAGAGTTTGAGGAGGATAGGTATTAGCTCTTCTCGAAATTTTTGGTAGAATTCAGCTGTGAAGCCGTCTGGACCTGGGCTTTTGTTTGCTGGAAGATTTCTGATTACAGTTTCAATTTCCGTGCTTGTGATGGGTCTGTTAAGGTTTTCTATTTCTTCCTGGTTCAGTTTTGGAAAATTGTACTTTTCTAAGAATTGGTCCATTTCTTCCACGTTGTCCATTTTATTGGCATACAACTGCTGATAGTAGTCTCTTATGATCCTTTGTATTTCTGTGTTGTCAGTTGTGATCTCTCCATTTTCATTTCTAATTTTATTGATTTGATTTTTCTCTCTTTGCTTCTTGATGAGTCTGGCTAATGGAGAACCCCAGAGTGAGTAGAAGGAAAGAAATCTTAAAAATTAGGGCAGAAATAAATGCAAAAGAAACAAAAGAGAACATAGCAAAAATCAACAAAGCCAAAAGCTGGTTCTTTGAAAGGATAAATAAAATTGTAAAGCAACTTAATACTCCAACAAAAATTAATAATAAAGAAGACTGTCAGATACTATGTGAAGGGCACATCAGATGAGATCCATGGAGAAGGTGCTGAGAATCAGAAAGCCCTGATTCAGGGCTTTCACTGTAGAAAGTGAAACAAGGGGTCATTGCAGTGATGGAGATACTGAGAATCAGATGACAGGTAGGTTTGTTGATTTCAGTCCGGGGTGGCAGACTGGAGAACTAGGCAATATGAATTTGAACCTAGGTGTGTGAACTAAGCAATGACTATATTAGACAGGTTTTTGGCCAAGTGTTCTTATTGGGATAATGTCCAAACAAAAGGGCTCAAAACTTATGGCTCAGGGTTATTTGCAAAATTGCCCTGTGTATTTATGACCTGTTAAAAAGCAACTTCAATTGTCAGAGAGATCACCCAGGCTTTCCTGGAAGGGTCACCTCAATTCTCTTGGGTAGTAACCTCAGCTCCAGGGTCCTTCGAACAGTAATCTCCATTTGCTTGAAATAATGAAACTGTTTACTTGGTTAGAGTCTTTCACCCGGGATATTAAAGAAAGAGTGAAGTAGATCAAACCTATTATGTTCAAATTCTCTGTCAAGTTAGGAAGTGAATATGTATAGTTAAAATATAAAGCTTAAAAGAATCCAGCATATCATTTGATCAACATACTCCCAACCCAGGACCTTTGTACTTGCTACTCTTCTGCCTCAAAATCTTATTACCAATAGCCTCATCTCTTGCTTTCAATCTTTATTCAAATACCAACTTATCAATAAAACTTTCCCTAATCACCTTTTTAAAAGTTGCACTTCACCCCTCTCCCACTCTGCTGAATTCTTTTCAAGCACCAGCCATCACTGTACAAACCATATATTTTAGTCATTTATTTGCCCCCACTGTGCATCTGGTTCTAGCGCTGTGCTCCAGGGCTGCAGATAAAGTGATAAACAGACACGCTTCTTAGAGCTGCTTGGGGGGTCAGAATGAATTTACAAGGGCATGGTTGACTAGCAAAAGATAACTGAAAGATCTTCTCAGGAACAATACAACCGAAGAAGAATAAAATTGTCTAAAGGGATTTCAGTCGTCTTAACATAAATTGAGTGTTTTTATTAAGTTGTCCTAAGTTATTGGGTTAGTAATGTGGTTTCATACACATGCCACTTATATAATGCTATAAACCAGTCTTATCTCAATTTTTTTAACTGATGTAATGAAATAAAGGACACCCTCAGGAAAAAAAGATATGCATATGGTAAAACATTTCAAATAGAACCAAACCATTTACAACGAAAAATGAGGCTCTTTTCCACTGAAATTTCTCGTCCTTTTAACCTAACTTCCTTCCATGGTTTTTTCCGCTTCCTTTAGACATGTTCCATGCATGGCAACCTCTCCAGTATTCTTGCCTGGGAAATTCCATGGACAGAGGAGCCTGGTGGGCTACAGTCCATGGGGTCACAAAGAGTCAGGCACAGCCGAGGAACTAACGCTTCATACACAGATTCACATACACGAATATATTATTTTTAGTCAATTTTCAATATTACAGACCATGTTGCCTTGATTTTTTTCTTCCTTTTTTTCCCCCTCACCACTCTATGCAACTGTGGAATCTTAGCTCTTCTACCAGAGACTGAACCCACCCCCAGACTGTGAAAGTGGTCAGTTCTAACCACTGGGGCATTCCGGGCTTGATTTTTTTTTTCATTTAATGTATTTTAGGGATGTTTCCTGGGAATATATTACAGGCCTGCCTCCCTTTTAAATAGCCTTTCTTTTAATACTTCCTTGCAGGATGGCCACGATTTAGTAACTTATTGATTAATGCAAACAATACCTGGGTGAACATCCTTATAACCTTATTTGTTCATTTGTCCGCATGTAGCTATCCCTGTAGGATAAGTTGTTAGAAACAGAATGGCTGATAAGAGGTTATGAGCCTGTATGACCCAAGAGTTTAAAGTCTTTCTTCCTCAAATTTGATGAAGGTAAAACTTGATCCTACTTCTAACATTTCCCACTGTGTTCATCCAACATAGGGCTTGATGCCTCAATCCCTTGCTGCCCAATTTCCTGTCCTAATAATGAAGATGCTTAATAGCTATGCAAATACACTGGAGATGTAATTTATTAAAGTAGCTCCAGAAAGTACCACTTACGCGCTGGGAGAATTGACTTAATAATGCAATTTCACAAGCCTTTATTAAAGGCTCAACTCTTAGGCCTGCTTCATCCTTTTGTGTGTGTTTGGGTCACAGGCGCGGTCCTCAGCCAAGGCAGCGAAGAGAACAGGAGAACTGAGGGTGCCTGCTGTGCCTTCCGTCTGAAAATGGAGCAGTGTGGAGCCTGCTGGACGTGCTTTTAGCGGCCAGCAGGAGCATTGTCTGTGGACACCAATTAAGTCGAGTCAGGAAAACTCCTCTCTCCTAGGCAATTGTGAGGGCACTCAGCCCCTTCCAGAACATCTGGGCTTGCTCCACCTCTGCCAAGTGGGATGACCCATGTGGAAATGCTAGAAGAGAACGTTAGAGCAGGGAGAGCCAACCTGTGGCTCTTAGAACACCATAGGTGTGCCTTAAAGGAGCCTTGGGGGAAAAGCTGCTAATAAAGTCAAACTTACTAATTTTTTTTTTATAAAATTCTAGTTTGTCTGTTGTATCATTTTCTATATGTTTCTGTTCTTTCAGAGAGCCTGGAGTCTGTCTTTTATTTATTTAAACACAGTAAGCACGGTTACTTTAAAGACTCCGATAATTCTCATACCTGGGCTTCCCTGGGCTCAGTGGTAAAGAATCTGCCTGCCAATGTAGGAGACATGGGTTTGATCCCTGGTTCAGGATGATCCCCTGGAGAAGGAAATGGCTACCCACTCCAGTGTTCTTGCTTGGGAAATCCCATGGACAGAGGAGCCTGGCGGGCCACAGTCCTTGGTGTTACAGTACAGTTCCCGTATCTAAGCCTTGTGAATTGCATTTTCTGTTGCTTCTGCTGGTTCTTCTTAGGTTCCTTGTGTGCCTAGTTATTTTTGACTGGATACTGGATGTTTTATTTGGAAAAATATGTAGGAATGAAATTTAACTCATTAATGAAATAAGATAACTTCATCTAGATAAAATTTGTCATTGCTTCTGCCTGGCACCAGGGTGCTACCAGCTTGGGAGTAACTTAAATCAAGTTCAAGGTTTGAGATTTACTAGATGACTCAGAAAAAAAGTTCAAGTGTAATTCCATGAGAGGACTGATTCATTCCTGGGCCAGCCTTATCTCATTAGACCCTTTAACCTCTCAACTTTCTGTGGCGGAGAGTTTTTTTGTTATATCCCCATAATGTTTACATTCTCCAGGAGAATGTTCTGGCTTAGACTCCTATTCTCAGGTCAAAGATGTCTCTCTCCCCCACCCTCTTTTTATTCCTGAATTATAAGTTTTCTTTGGTTTTTGTAATTCCCTATTATCTTATTAGCTCTTAGATTAAAAAAATATTTTGTCCAATAATTTTTTGTTGTCAGGGCTGGTTTGATAAGATCACTCATTGTTACTGGAAAGAAGGAGTCCTTTTGGAAATATTTTGAAGGTAAACCCAATAGGTCTTTAATTCAGCGGAAGAAGTATGTAACAGAAAGAGGAGTCGAGGATGACTGGGAGGTTTTTGACCTGAATGTTTAAGAATGGAGAAGCCAATAACTGAACTGAGAAAGACTGAAGAGGGTGCAGATGAAAAATGATCAGGAACTTGTGTGGGGGGATGTTAAGGCCCCAGATGGGCACCCACGTAGGAAAACTGAGTAGGCAGCTGAGTATATTAGCTTGGAGTTCAAGGAAGAGCTAAGCTGGACAGAGAAGATTTGGAGCCCTCAGTGTATATGTATATTTAGAATTGTGAGGTTGATTGAAATCACCACGGGAGTAGATACAGATAGAGGAGGTCCAAAGACCTTGCAGACATTTAGGAAATATTAATTCTCTTCTCTCCTCAATAGGCATGATGTATTTTTTTTTTAAGATTTTTTTTCACGTGGACCATTTAAAAAATCTTTATTGAATTTGTTACAATATTGTTCTGCTTTATGTTTTGATATTTTGGCCACACAGCATGTGGATTCTAAGCTCCCTGACCAGGGGTTGAACCAGTACTCCCTGTGTTGGGAGTCAAAGTCTTAACTACTGGACCACCAGGTATGATGCATTGCAAGATGTAAACATGGAAGTTGTTTTCCTTTTTTTCACTGCAGACTAATATAACAAGCAAAAAAATTTAGGCAGAAGGAATTTGTCACCGTGTCTTGTCACCCTGCTTCCTTACTGTTGTCCTCCTCCTGTCCCCACCACACCAACTAACCTGGACTCTCAACATTTCTCAGTTGCGTTACCCCACAGCCTCACAGCAACTCTTCCTGATGCTAGCCCTTTTTATGTTTCCTTCACATCAGGAACAGAATGATGCTCTTGCAACCCAAGGGTGATTACTGACTGTCTGATTTTGAAGTGGCAGTCATAGTTTAATATTCATTAACATCATTTTTTCCCAATTTAGATGAACAAGACTATACAGGTGATGAGGGTTTCATAAAGTGAGGAAGCCAAGCAAATGTGGCTAAGAATATATGAGTGGAAGTACAGCGTTTTGGACAGAATACTGGAGTGGGTAGCCGCTCCCTTCTCCAGGGGATCTTCCCAACCCAGGGATCGAATCCAGGCCTCCTGCATTGCAGGCGGATTCTTTATCATCTGAGCCCCCAGGGAAGCCCAAGAATACTGGAGTGACTAACCTATCACTTCTCCAGTGGATCTTCCCAGCCCAGGAATCCAACCAGGGTCTCCTGCATTGCAGGTGGATTTTTTTTTTTTTTTTACCAGCTGGGTTACCAGGGAAACCCAGTTATTTCCTGCTCATTGCAAATCATGTTTGGCAATTAGGAAACAGACCATAAATAAAAATAGGAATTTTTCTCAGTTCTATGCCCCCTCACCACTCAGGTTTGGTGCTATACATACATCCATTTGTAGAATAAAAGGACCTGCATTTTCCTGTCTCACAGTCAGAAGAAAAGGATTTGGTTACCCAGGGAGAATGCAAATCTCTGCAAGGAGATCCTTTGAAAATAAAACTTATTCTTGCCTCCCACGGATAAGTTGGATGTGGGCCTGAGTGAAGACAGGAGAGCCAAGTGGATGACCTTTCTTTTTTCCTGGACAATATTGATTTAATTTTGGAGTATATTTCTGCAATAATTCATCAGGGCAGAGGAATTATACTTCTTTTCATCACTTTTGTTTAAAATTCAATGATCCAGGCTATCTCTACTTCAGTTTATATTTTTGTTTCTTTTATCTTTTGACCCACACAGAAGCTAGGTCAAAATAAAAGACAAACATGAAATTATCAAAACAAAATGCTGTTTTGGATTCACAGACATAGAGGACATACTTGTGGTTGCTAAGAGGGTGGAGACTGGGGGAAGGATGGAGTCGGAGTTTGGGATTAGCAGAGGCATCCATATAGAGATGGATAAACAACATGGTCCTACTGTGTACACAGGGAACTGTAGTCAAGATCCTGTGATAAACCATGATGGAAAAGAACATGTAAAAAAACGCACGAAAGCGAAAGCGTTAGTCGCTCAGTGGTGTCCGACTCTTTGCAACCCCAGGGACTACAGCCTGCCAGCCTCCTCTGTCCATGGAATTCTCCAGGCAAGAACACTGGAGTGGGTAACCATTCCCTTCTCCAGGGGATTATCCCCACACAGGGATCAAAAGCCAGGTCTCCCACATTGGAGGCAGATTCTTTACCGTCTGAGTCACCAGGGAAGCCCAAAAGAATGTGTATATATGTATAGCTGAATAACTGCTGTGCAGTAGAAACTAACACAACTTTGTAAACCAGCTATACTTCCATAAAAATAAATGCATAAACAAACAGAGGAGTAAATGCTGTTTTTAAGATAAGTACTTTAGTAGAAGGGTTTATAACCAATGCTGATCCCTACTAAAACTAAAATGTATTTGGTGTTCACTTGAAGCTAGTCTCTGTGCTAAGCCCTTCACATAGTTGATGTCATATACCCCTCATCACAACCCTTGGGGGCAGATATTTTATTACCTCCATATTAGAGACGAGGCACAAAGGGTGTTAGTAACTTGTTCAGAGCTAGTCTGGAAGCAGTGGAATGCCAGAGCTCTTACGTCTAACCTCTCTGCTGTTAAGTCCTACAGGATGGACAACTGCCCTCTTCAATTGTAGTAAATTCATATAGTTTTTGTACACTGAGGACCAGTGATGCAAAAACTTGGGTCAGCATTTGGTACACGGGGTGCATACACAGCTTAATTTCTAGTGGCTTCTTTCTCAAATCCTTTTCCTCAGAATGCCTTTGTTGTTTCATAATCTTGGTCTCATCCCTTACTGATATGTTTTCCTGTCTTGATTCTTGAAATTCTGCAGCATACTCAACTTGGGTTTCGAAGAATACTCTGGCTTTGGGGGAGTAGGAGCTGGGAGAAGAATGGAGTTTCCTTACAGGAGAGCTGGGAGAACTTGAGTGTAGTCTCAAGGAGGAGAGGAGGGTCAGTCAGGGAATTCCCACGGACAGAGGAGCCTGGCAGGCTACAGTCCATGGGGCTGCAGAGAGAGCCGCACAACAGCTTCAGTAATGACCTCAGATGTGATGACATGCTTAGGTAACTTGATTTCCTGTGAAAATTGATGAAAGGCTGAGTTGACATTTTGGTTGATTTCAGCCTGAATCAAGATCAACAGGCATGGATGGGGGAATACAAGCCTGACAGACAGATTTTTGCTCAGGCAGTGGGAAACTGGCGTTCGGGGTGTCAAACATGGAATGATTCCTGATGTTGGCCTAGTCCAGGGTCCGACCAGGGGAGGGGTGACTGAAAGGGAGTAGCTGTGCAGGTCTTTGGAAGTGAAGACACAGAGGCGGAATTCATTTCATAATAATTGTCACACTCTGATGATCATTGCTTGCTCCCTACTGCTATCATGATAACAAGCCAATCACTGTTTAGGTGTGTTTTCAGTTTCCCTTTTCTGTGTAACATCAAAAGATCCAGATGGAAAGTGGAAAATTGAGGATCCTCAAGAAGATGGTTGGAGTAACACCAAGTATCCAGCAGTGGAAAGATGCAATGTCAAGGTGACTGATGAATAACCTTTGTCTAGACATTTTGAAGTCAAATAGAACATCCAGAAAGTGGATATTGGCAGACAATTTCCTAGAAATGAAATGTGAGGTTGGAATAGGCCATCACATCTAGCCTGAGAGCTAGAGAAAATGGATCTACATATCAGCCAAAAATTAAAGCTGGCCCCAAAGATGAAAGGCAGGTAAGAGGCTGGGAAGTCTGTCAAAAGAAAGATTTTGAAAATTTAGGTAGCAGGAGATGAATGGCAAGGTCATGGCTAAGATGAAATAGCCTTGGAAGTAAAACCTACATGGGAAGCAAAGGTCAAGAGATACAGGAGGCAAAAGCTCAGAACACATTGGTGGTGCAGACCTGTGGGGAATTTGCTTCTGAAAATAAAATAAAATGAGACATCAAAGAGGCCTTTGCAAGTTTGAAGGCTTATTCTTACCTGTGGTCAAAGAAAAGGCTTAAATTTTATTGGAGCAAAGTACAGATGAAGAATAAATCAAATTTAAGTGCACTCTAACATTCTTAATGGAGTAGAAGTCAGAATTTTGGATAATAGGAATGGAGAACAGAGGATCCAGTTTTGTTGACCATGTCCTGAAGATGCTTCTTGGACACTAATGTGCACATAGACCCACCTGGGGATCTTTGTTGCAGAGTTCGATTCATTATGTCTGCAGCAGAGCCACGTTGAACTCATTTCTCAGAAGCTCCCAGGTGATACCAGTGCTGCTGGTCCTCAGACCACACTAGGATTGACTGGGCTGTAGAGTAGAGGTTTCCACACCTGGATTCCCAAGAAGCCTCCCCAGTGAATACTGATATGCAGCAGGACTTTGGAACCATTGAAAAACTGGTTGAGGTTAAATGAATGCAAGAAACAGGCATCGGGACCATCATGAAACTTCTTCAAATAAAGTTATTTCCACCCCCAGCAGCATGTGGGAAACAATATCATAGATGTTTGTATGAAATATCTGAAGTGTTAGTTGCTCAGTGTTGTCTGACTTTTTGTGACCCGTGGACTGTAGCCCATCAGGCTCCTCTATCCATGGGATTCTCCAGGCAAGAATCCTGGAGTGGGTAGCTGTTCCCTTCTCCAGGGGATCTTCCCTACCCAGGAACTGAACCCAGGTCTCTCTCATTGCAGGCAGATTCTTTACCATTTGAGCTACCAGAGAAAGCCAGCCATCAAATATTTGGGATGGGTGTGGTATGTTTTTCATAAGTCGTACAGCATTTGTTTTAAAGATGTTTAAGGTCTGGAGTGGATCACAGGGGATAGATGAAATGAGTAAATCAGTAGGCATGTTAACATTTTGTATCTTTTTAAATCATTCTTTTAAGTGTTTGGATAATAAATGTGGTCAGTAATGTCTAGGTATTTAACGTGCTAGAAAGAAACAAAGAGCATCTGAGATCATGTGTATATGAGTACATATGTGTGTGAATGTTGTGTTTAACAGTATGTAAGTATATGCGTGCATGTGTGTGTATGTGTGTGTATTTACTGGGAACCCAAGAAATGCTGACATTGGCATGAGTGGCCTATCTTGCCTTATATTCAGGTGGTGAAAACTCAGTGCTCCTCAAGCACTTGTCCTGTGCTGTGTTTGGTTGCTCAGTCGTGTCCAACTCTTGAGCCCCTGTGGACTGTAGCCCGCCAGGCTCCTCTACCATGGGGGTTCTCCAGGCAAGAATACTGGAGTGGGTTGCCATGCCCTCCTCCAGGGGATCTTCCCATCCCAGGCATCGAACTCAGGTCTCCCGCATTGTAGATGGATTCTTTACCGTCTGAGCCACCAGGGAAGCCCCCCTCAAGCACCTACTCTCTTCTAACTCCATCAGACTCTTCCTCTAATTTTTGTAGACTCCTGTATCTCTTCAGGATTCAATAGGATTCAGTCTCTGCTACATTCAATTTTGTCCCTTTTAGTAAAATGTAATTAGATGCAAATACAAATCACAACTATTGTCAGAATTCAAATGGGTTCTGATGAGAATTAATATTTTCCATTCATAGAAGTACTGATTCAGAGCACACAATAAGGCAAAAATTCAAAATTAGGCAGAAACCATTCATTTCTCAAGCAGAAATAGCCATATTCATCTTACAGAGATTAGAATTTTGCGATCTGGTTATCAGAGCTTTCTGCTATAAAAGACTTCTTATTCTCCCTCTCAAATCTTACCCTCCATAATGACAATTGAATAAATGAATATGTGACAGAATTAATTGAATGCTATTATCTTCACTTTACAGTTTTAATTTCAGATCTTGCCTCATTAACACAATTATCCAGGAAAGCATTATGTTAAATGAACATACAACTGTGCAGTCCTGTGTGTATTAATCAGAATTTTCGTGTTCACAAGTGACAAACTCAACTCACACTGATTTAAAACAAAGGAAAATGAACTTACCGATTTATGTCACTATAAAATTGAGGTACACTTTGGGTATAATTGGACCCGAAGAGTCAACTTTTCAATCTCTTTAGTTTCCTCTTCTATTTCTTTTGAGTGTTGGCCTTACTCATTCCTAGAGCAGACAATTTTTTTCTAGTCAAGGAAGGTTTCAAACTCAAGGCAGCTTGAACTTATAGACTTTAGGACTAAAGAGCCCAGAAGAAGAATCTTTCCCCATATCTATGGCAAAAAAAAAAAAAAAAGAAAAAGTCATTGGGAAGATTGTAATTCAGCTTGGCTTACATGCCCATCTCTGAAACCATTATTATGACCACAGGGCTAGAGCCCTCCACTTGCCACGCTCGGGTCACATACCCAATTCTGGGACTAAAGTATGGTCGGCATCGTTCCCGCCTTGACAACCTTGATTGTAAGAAGGCTGTTTCCCCTGAAGGAAGGGATGATAGGCAGATTGATAATGTATTTCCATTTCATTACAGGTTTAGCCTGAATGGTAAATAAGATAAGACTCATGGAAGTGCTGTCAAGGATAGGAAGAGAAATATCTGGAAGGAACTCAGGGAATATTAATGGACAAGACATAGGAACAACAGAGGAGTCTCAAGTTAACACATATATCTGTATGTGTATGTGTGTTAAGTTGCTTCAGTCATGTCCGACTCTGTGTGACCCTATGGACTGAAGCCCACCAGGCTCCTCTATCCATGCAGTTCTCCAGGCAAGAATACTGGAGTAGGTTGCCATGCCCTCCTCCAGGGGGTCTCGGATCCAACCCAGGAATCAAACCTGCTTCTCTCACGTCTCCTGCATTGGCGGGCGGGTTCTGTACCACTAGGGCCACTTGAGACATCCCTATGTGTGTGTAGGGAGGTTTATATCTATTGCTAGTGGACTTCAACAGGTATTTATAGGTAACTATAGTTACCTATATTAGAATATAAAGTTGTCTGGCTGCAGCGGGTGGTCTTGGGAGATTAAACCAGCGTGAAAGCATTTATCACGAAGTGCAGAAATAGTTCATAATGATATGGGATCTTGGATCTAAAATTAACGCCAAATATCTTTAAAGCGTGATTATCATGGTTGTGTGTTTTGTCAGGAGATCAGCTGAGCTGTCGGGTGTTACAGTGGAGACTGAAGCAACAAGTAACAAGAAAGCAACAGCAAAGCCTTTCATCACTTACTGTGATATTATAAGCAAGAGGACAAACCCAGAGACAGCATCGACCCCCCCTCCGCATTCCGCTGTGCCCCGTGGAATGAACGCGCCTGGCAGGTGGATCAGCGCAGACCTGGGAGTGTCTCACTGTGGAGGGAGCCCCACACACAAGGTTCCTGCAGTTTTACGGCTCCTATCATGTATAAACGTGATCAGATGTGTATTTAACCTGGATGCTGGAGGGAGGGAGGAAAGGAAGAGGAAGAGAGAGAAAAGGCTGGAAACTGGCCCAAGCCAACATGCTCCTCTGTCTTTTGTGTGTCCTGCAACTTAATAGTTGGACCCAAGTTTTGATCAGTTTGCGGCCATGTTATGTCATTTTAGTCATGTCGTCTGACTCTTTGTGACCCTATGGACTGTAGCCCGCCAGGCTCCTTTGTCCATGGATTCTCCAGGCAAGAATACTGGAGTGGGTTGCCATTCCCTTCTCAACCCAGAGCATCTTCCCAACCCAGGGATCAAACCCGAGTCTTCTGCAGCTCCTGCATCTCAAGGGGACTCTTTACCGCTGAGCTACTGGTTAGCACACACGCATGCAAATTGGTAGTTGAACCAAAAGTCTTGATCAGACACACATTTAATCTTTTTGGCAAGACTATGGAGAGATACTGTGTTCTTGCCCCCCGTCCACCCCAGGTTATTGAAATATACTTGCCATATAACATTGTATAAGTTTAAGGTGTACATGCTTATTTGATAGACTTACATATTACAAAGTGGTTACCACCCCCATTTAATACAAACTGTCATCCAGAAATACTGTACTAATTTAATTCTCAATACTTGCACAAGCCAGTCCTTCAGCATCCTTTCTAGGTAAAGACAATACCTGGTTTTTAAATATTGGAAATTTTTTGGAGAAAAGATATTATACTGTTTTTTAATTTGCAAATTTTTGCTTACTAGAGAGGTTAACAATTACTCATGTGTTTATTAGTCTTTGTATTTCTTTTACAACAAATTACATGTTCATGCTTTATGCTCATTTTTCCATAGGTTTTAGTATCATCCGTATTGATTTGTTCCATGGTATTTATATATTAAAATTATTAATCCTTTACTAATAACCTCTTTATTATCAATCCTTTAGTAAGATTAATCCTGCTATATTAATTGTCAATATTTTTCTTATTTATTGCTTAATTTGTCACTCTTTTACTTCAGGTTTTGAAATTTTATATGGATATTTTTCATGTTTTTCTTTGTTATTCTAGAGTTTTAATCTTAGAAAACCAACATTCTCTTAATAAATATGATACATCATTACATACTATCTTCTCATTATGTTTGCATTTTAACATTCGTCTCAATTCATCTACAACTCATCTGAGTATGTCTTGCAGAGTGATGACCTCTATTTTTTTCAGTCACCGATTTTGCAGATCATTTGGCAAGGATATCCACACCGTGTGACTGAGGAATGGAATGGGATGGGGTGGAATGGCAGTGGAGATACAAGTCCACACGAGCAGACAATACCAACCATAAAAGCCGGGTGGAAAAGTGTTCACATGAACCCCCAAGTGCAGGTGGGCTGGCATGAGTTACACACAGTGACCGTACTGCTAGATAGCAGCAGCTACACAGGTGGAAATGCAGGGAAATCAAGGGGCTTCTGACAGATCTGGAAGCTAAAAGCCTCAAAATTGCTCCCATATTTTCATAGGAAAGTGCAACTGTCTGGTCTGAGAACAGAAAAACTTGAAGAGCGTTTGGTAACCTTCAGTTTATCGGTGAGTGTTAGCATGGATTGTATGGCAGAGACCTCATTTCCTGAGTGACAATAATAATCGTTACTGGCTCCCTTAAAAGTGGTTAGCATTGAGGACGTCCCTGGTGGCCCAGTGGCTAAGACTCCATGCTCCCAATGCAGGGGGCCTGGGTTCAATCCCTGGCTGGGGAACTAGACCTCATATGTAGTAACTAAGAGTTCACAAGTGGCAAATAAAAATCCTGGATACCACAGTTAAGACTCAGCGTATACACACACAAAAGGGCAGATAAGCACAGAATTTTTTTTCTGGACTTTCAGCCCTATAAGCCTCCATAACCTCAGGCTCAAAGTTTTCACAGCCACTCTCCCACCTGTGAAGAAAAAATCATCATGGCTGAAAGCTTGCTTAGTCACCCTGAAGACTGGGTGTGGCAACCAAGACATTTTTCAGAGGCCACAAAAATCAAGAAATGGAAACCCTTTCTCATCCTCATATCCAGGACTCAGCAATAGGGTGGGCAACATGGAAACATGGGCCCCAAGGCATGGAGTTGTCTCTCTAACTGACTTGGTCGTTAATTCTGCTAAGAGAAGGAGCATTTTGAACCCGTACTTGGGAAGGTGCCCAGTAATAATAATAATAGTAACATCAAGGAAAATAACAGTTATCACTTATTAAGTGCATTTCAAGTGCTGAGTGCTTTACAAAAATCAACCCTAATCCTCTCAACAAGAAGTGCATGCATTTTCACTAATACTTTCTAGTCACAGAAACAAATTTAGGAAGTTAAACATGTTTTCCCAAATCACAGAACTGATGTGAATACTAATTCATGTCTGATACAAAAGCTCAAGTTTTTAACCACTTCTGTATTCTGTTGGGATAAATAATACTAACCTCTATTTTATGAATTTATATCAAGTATGAGATACTGTGGAGCTTCTCTGATAGGTCAGCTGGTAAAGAATCCACCTGCAGGAGACCCCGGGTTGATTGCTGGGTTGGGAAGATCCCCTGGAGAAGGGATAGGCTACCCACTCCAGAATTCTTGGGCTTCCCTGGTGCCTTAGATGGTAAAGAATCTGCCTGCAATGCAGGAGACCTGGGTTTGATCGCTGGGTTGGGAAGTTGGACCTGGAAATGGAATGCCCGGAGCTTAACGTATCTCTTGTGAAGGTAGAATTTACTAGCCGAGGCAGATGGTTGGCCTTGTGGAGGCAGAGTTTGCAAGGAGTTTAGAAAGTCCAGCATCATTCAAGGAGTGCGTGCTTTCAAAGTCACTTCCATCATGTCTGACTCTTCGCAACACTGTGGACTGAAGCCTGCCAGGCACCTCTGTCCAAGGGATTCTCCAGGCAAGAATACTGGAGTGGATTGCCATGCCCTCCTCCAGGGGATCTTCCTAACCCAGGGATCGAACCCGCATTTCCTGCATCGCAGGCAGATTCTTTGCTGTTGAACCACCAGGGAAGCCCATTATTCAAGGCATGGGAATTCAGTTCTAGGGGCTGAAGTTCACAGCTTGGGAAGGGAACACTGGAAAAGTGATGGAGAAGGCAACTCGCCTTCAGACACAGCACACAGCTGTGTGATTTCAGGATGCTGATGTGTGCCTTAGTTATTCCTGGCGTGGGTCCATTGTGTTTTAATCAACCTGTGGGCTCTGTAGTCTGTGTGCTGCTCGGCCAGGCGAAGGAACTCAGTAAATCACAGGCTGCCTCAGCCAAAGGTACACGTTTCTATCTAGAGATAACTTGGGGGATTTTGATGATATCACAAAGAAGCGATCAGGACAAAGCGAGAATAATTCGATCAGAAGCAACGTTTTCCTAATGTTTTGTTGCTTTTTCAACCGTGCTGAAAAAGCTTCGATCCCTATGACTACACTCGCATCGTGTGCTTTCAGCAAGGGAGCAAGCAGTGGACCGGAGGAAACCACTCTGACTCAGCTGATCACCTGGAAGCTAATTAAGAAATCAAAGCCGGTGAGCATCATTTTGTAGGAGTTGTAGAATTCTGAGGGTGCTAACATGTAGAGTCTGATCAAAATTCAGGAGAGGACCATGAACAATATGGATTAGTGACGGGAATGATTTTAAACTGGATTGTTTGGTTTTGCTTTACTGTTGAGCTGTGCAGATTCTTTATGTATTTTGGGTATTAACTCCTATCTGATTTATAATTTGCAAATATTTTCTCCCATTCTGTGGGTTGCCTTGTCACCGTGTTGACTGTTTCCTTTGCTGTGCAAAAGCTTTTTAGGTTAATGTAATCTCCCTTGTTGTGGCTCAGCTGGTAAAGAATCTGCCTGCAATGTGGGAGACCTGGGTTCGATCCCTGGGTTGGGAAGATCCCCTGGAGAAGGGAAAGGCTACCCACGCCAGTATTCTGGCCTGGAGAATTCCACAGTCCATGGGGTCGCAAAGAGTCAGACACGACTGAGCGACTTTCACTTTCATACCCTTGTTTGTATTCTTTTTTTCTCCCCTGTACTTTTGGTATCGTATCTATGAAATCATTGCCAAATCAATGTCATGAAACTTCCGTTCCATATTTTCTTCTAGGAATTTTACAGTTTGAGGTCTCACATTTAAGTCTTTAAATTATTTCAAGTTGATTTTATGGTATATGATATGGGTTATGTTATATACATATGGGTCCAATTTCATTGTGTTACATGTGGATGTCTGTTTTTCCAACATTTATTGAAGAGACTGTCCTTTCCCTATTGTGCATTCTGGACTCTCTTGATGAAAATTAATTGACCATATACATGTGGATCTATTTCTGGGCTCTATGTTTTGTTCTTTAGGAATAAACTAAGGAGGTAAAAATTTATATACTAAACACTATAAAACATTGATAAAAAAATTAAGAGCAACAAATGGGAAGCCACCTGTGTTCATGGATTGGAAGACTTAGCATTGTTTAAATATTCATACTACCCAAAGCAATCTACAAATTCAATGCAATCCCTACAAAAATTCCAAAGGTTTTTTTTGTTTTGTTTTTTTTTTTTACAGAAATAGAAAACAAATTCCGCAACTCATGTGGAACCACAAAAGACCATAAATAGCCAAATCAATCCTAAGAAAGAAGAACAAAGTTGGAGGCATAACACTTCCTGATTTTAAAATATATTATAAAGTTCAGTTCAGTCGCTCAGTCGTGTCTGACTCTTTGCAACCCCATGAATTGCAGCACGCCAGGCCTCCCTGTCTATCACCAACTCCCGGAGTTCACTCAAATTCACGTCCATCAGGTCGGTGATGCCATCCAGCCATCTCATCCTCTGTCGTTCCCTTCTCCTCCTGCCCACAATCCCTCCCAGCATCAGAGTCTTTTCCAATGAGTCAACTCTTTGCATGAGGTGGCCAAAGTACTGGAGTTTCAGCTTTAGCATCATTCCTTCCAAAGAAATCCCAGGGTTGATCTCCTTCAGAATGGACTGGTTGGATCTCCTTGCAGTCCAAGGGACTCTCAAGAGTCTTCTCCAACACCATAGTTCAAAAGCATCAATTCTTCTGCGCTCAGCTTTCTTCACAGTCCAACTCTCACATCCATACATGACCACTGGAAAAACCATAGCCTTGACTAGATGGACTTTTGCTGACAAAGTAATGTCTCTGCTTTTCAATATGCTATCTAGGTTGGTCATAACTTTCCTTCCAAGGAGTAAGCATCTTTTAATTTCATGGCTGCAGTCACCATCTGCAGTGATTTTGGAGCCCAGAAAAATAAAGTCTGACACTGTTTCCACTGTTTCCCCATCTATTTCCCATGAAGTGATGGGACCAGATGCCATGATCTTCATTTTCTGAATGTTGAGCTTTAACCCAGTTTTTTTACTCTCCTCTTTCACTTTCATCAAGAGGCTCTTTAGTTCCTCTTCACTTTCTGCCATAAGGGTGGTGTCATCTGCATATCTGAGGTTATTGATAATTCTCCTGGCAATCTTGATTCCAGCTTGTGCTTCTTCCAGCTCAGCGTTTCTCATGATGTACTCTGCATATAAATTAAATAAGCTACAGTAATCCAAACAGGAATAAAAGATCTATAGACCAATGGAAAGCTCTTTTCTTTCAATGGAGCAAACTAGAAGAAGCTCACATCACTTCTACTTCCCATTCATCAGAAATTTGTTACATGACTACACTGTGCTGTAAGGAAGGCTGGGAAATGTAATCTTGATTTGGGGAAGCCACTTGTTTCACTAAAATTGAGAGAGAAAGGAGAATGATTACTGGGGGATAATTAGCAATCTCTGGCATATAAAACGTTTACTTTGTCTCCTACTATCAATAACTGGACCTCCCACAAATGTGTTTTCCTATTTATGAAATAGAGATAACAAATGGGAGTTAATGTTTATAAGGTGTCAGAGCATCTGATATATAGCAGGTGGTCACAATGAAGGGTCCCATGTTCCCATTTCACTCTGGAAATTCTATTGGTAGGCTGAATTATATAGCCAGGTGATGGTTTAGAACTCAGATTTGATTTGTTTTAAGGAATTTCATCATCTAGTTGGACACACGTACTCAGAAGCAGCAGCTGGGGAGCTTAAGATAAATGATTTTGAAAGCTTCTCTGAGCATACAGTTTTCAGAGACACAAAAAAATAAAAGCCATAAGACATCAGGATGTACAGTACACCCAAAGCCTAGTGATCAAGTTAGAAAAAGTATGATTTCATCCAACATACCCAGGTGAAATCAGAACACCCTAGGCAGTACTCTTGCCTGGAAAATCCCATGGATGGAGGAGCCTGGTAGGCTGCAGTCCATGGGGTCGCTAAGAGTTGGACACGACTGAGTGACTTCACTTTCACTTTCACTTTCATGCATTGAAGAAGGAAATGGCAGCCCACTCCAGTGTTCTTGTCTGGAGAATCCCAGGAACAGGGGAGCCTGGTGGGATGCCGTCTATGGGGTCACACAGAGTCGGACACGACTGAAGTGACTTAGCAGCAGCAGCAGCAGCAGAGTTGATTAGTTGAGGCCCAATCAGGCATTTATGCTTATATAAAATCGATATCCACCCACAAGATGAAAAATAAATAAATGAAACACTGAGACTTTTCTAATCGTGAAAATAAAATTTAAAGCCCATTTGTCACCTTCCTGTCATTTTGTGTCACAAAGACTTGCAGTCCCCATAGGTGAACCTATTTATTCCTCCATCCTGTCATCTAAGACAATAAGACAAACAAATGAATTACTGAGTGTTAACGGGAGCCTAGATTTTTAAAAAGCAGCTATAAAGAACTTTTATTAGGACATTTAGGGAAACTTAAATATGGATTGCTTAATAGTTGAATATTACGGAGACTATATTAAGTTTTAGGGGTGTGATTTTTTTTTTTAATCATTTTGTCTGCTAGACAAAGGTCACACTTGGCTCTTGTGCTGGTCTGAGTTCTATCTACTCCACTCGGTCTCTGTTAATCCAAGATCAGGTGTGCTGCTACTGCTAAGTCGCTTCAGTCGTGTCCGACTCTGTGTGACCCCATAGATGGCATCCCACCAAGCTTCCCCCGTCCCTGGATTCTCCAGGCAAGAACACTGGAGTGGGTTGCCATTTCCTTCTCCAATGCATGAAAGTGAAAGTGAAAGTGAAGTCACTCAGTCATGTCCAACTCTTAGCGATCCCATGGACTGCAGCCCACCAGGCTCCTCCGTCCATGGGATTTTCCAGGCAAGAGTACTGGAGTAGGGTGCCATTGCCTTCTCCGATTTTAGTAGCTACTTTAAAAAATTAAGCAATTTTCTGTTTCTATTAATAGTTTGCTCAGAGGTTCTTTTTTATTCTTTTTAAGTCACTTACGGATATTCCCATTCATTTTCCAGTTGCCATTTTAAGAGATGGTCTTCTAACACCACTGAGAAATAATCTGCTTTCCAGTGTCTCACAGCTGAATTCACAATTCCTCGTTAGTGAGAGGGGCTTAGCTCCTGCCTTATCTTTTGTGCACTGTAAAGTATGTCAACATGGAGAAGCAAATAAAATTCTTAAAAATTGGCATTGTGTCGAGCCAGTCTTCTTGTCACGCTGTATTACATGTGAGTTACCAGGAATGAGATATCCAGGCTGTATAAAATCCATAAAAATGCAAAATATACATTGCAAATTCCAAGCTGACTATGGAGCTGTACCGAGAGCGAGACCCTGGGTCCTCAGGGTCTTTTTCTCTTTCATTACATGTGAGAATTTCAGTTGTGCTGCTAATTACAAGAACCCTGAGATCTCAGCATCACAACGGGATTAATGGCAGCAGCAAAGACTCAGAGAGAAAGAGAGAGAGAGAAATCGATTTTTTTAAAGTCAATAAAAATGCAACTATAATCTATTTCTTGAAAGGGGAGGGAGTCACCTAGCTGATTCCTCCCTGAGGCTGGAAGAAGCTTAAGAGCTCAGCGACTCAAAAAAAGGTTTCAGAATTCTCTGGACTCGACTCTCTTTCCATTCTTGTCATTCTACACCCCCTAAGCCCACCCCCATCGCCCTTCCAATCCTCGTCCTGACATCTGTTTTTTTCATCACTGTCAGTAAAAACAAGCATGGTGCTGTCTGAAACCCACAAAGAGCAACCTCCGGGGAAGAAAATATCAATCATAGGTGTGTGAATCATCACCCCCAAAAGCTGGCATGCTGTTGACTTGCACAAGAGCCTGTATTTTTCATTGAATGCTGAAAATCAGCCTTCATCTGTATGATTTGGGGTAGGGGCAGGGGTGGGATATATAAAACATAAGGGTTTCAGGAACTCAGCACTGGTAAGAGTCTGGGTGTGGGGAGAGAGAGATGGGTGGATTCATTTTGGCATCTAATCAGTCCCTGGGAATAGTAAGAAAATGGGAAGGGAGTCAGGTTATCAGCATATTGACTTGCAATGAGGGCCCCCTGAAATGCTTCCTAATTCCCTTTGCAGAATGAGCCATGGAGGAAAGCCACAGTCACAGGCAAAATTCATTTGCTTGAACATTCTCTTTAATGAGCAGGTTCATTCATTTTCTGGGGAGCGCTATCGTTTTGTCTCTAGCACACCACGATGAGGACTGGCTGGTGCAATCAATTCCACCCAACACCCATCAATTCAGTTAAACAACCAGTGGGGAGGGAAGAAAAGCCAGAAATCAATAGCAGTTGTTTCATTGGATTGACGGGTTACTGCAGGCTTTTCAGATCCATCTGTTGGCTGGTGTGCTCAGTTGCTGCCGTGCCTGCGAAGTGTCACATGGGAACTTCAGGCCAAGGCAGACCCTCCCAGAAGGTGACAGCCAGACTCACCGTGGGCAGCGGGTGCTTCTTTGGCTGGGCCGACCTTGCTGTCACATGCAGCAGTGAGCATCACCATGGGCAAATCGCCTCTGGTGAATGGTGAGTCACCATAACAGCCACCTTTGCGGAATGCCTTCTGTGAGGGCCCTTTACAAACATTATTACTTGACTTTCAACAAACTAGCAAGGTAGGAATTGTCACCCCTCCCTGCTCTTTTCTTGCATGAGATTTTTGGAGAGGTCATTTACTTAGCTAGCCAGCAGTGAGAGGAAGAGGCAGCCTTCAAACCCACCCCTTTCCATCGTCAAAGCTGACATTCTTGGCAGGATCCCACTGGCCTCTTATCTCTGGATGGCTTGGTGGCTGAGAACAGATTCTGGAACCTGACAGAGATGGGTTCAAATCCTGGCCCTTCCTGGGGGACCTTGTGAAACTTACATAACTTTTCTGAATTTCTGCTTTTCCGTCCATGACAGATTTTATTTTGAGGGGCTCCAAAATCACTGCTTATGGTGACTGCGGCCACGAAATTAAAAGACACTTGCTCCTTGGAAGAAAAGCTATGACAAACATAGACAGTGTATTAAAAAGCAGAGACATCAGTTTGTGAACAAACGTCCGTATAGTCTAAGCTATGGATTTTCCAGTAGTGATGTACAATGTGAGAGTTGGACCACAAACAAGGCTGAGCACCAAAGAATTGATGCTTTCGAACTGTGGTGCTGGAGAAGACTCTTGACAGCAAGGAGATCGAACCAGTCAATCCTAAAGGAAATCAACCCTGAATACTCATTGGAGGGACTTATGCTGTAGTTCCAATACTCTGGCCACCTGATGAGAAGAACCGACTCTTTGGAAAAGACTCTGATGCTAGGAAAGATTGAGGGCAAGGAGAGAATGGGGTGACAGAGGAAAAGATGATTGGGTGGCATCACTGACTCAATGGACATGAATTTGAGCAAACTCTGGAAGATAGTGAAGGACAGGGAAGCCTGGCGTGCTGCAGTCCATGAGGTTGCAAAGAGTCAGATACTACTTCGCAAGTGAACAGCAACAGCCTGCAACATGGGTGGGAATAATACCTATTCATTGAAGCAAAGCATACACCAAGTCCCTTGTAGGCCTGGGATATCATAAATGTAGAAAAGGCTGGGTTTTTTCTTTAACCATTATTGTTAGTAATATCATTAAAAGTAGTGATATGAGAGACTTCCCTGCTGGTCCAGTGGTTAAGACTCTGTACTTCCACTGCATGAGACCCGGTTTTGATCTCAGGTCAGGGAACTAAGATCCCGCATGTCAGAAGATGTGGCCCCAAAAAATAAAATTTAAAAAAGCAATGACTTGAGATTTCTTAAACTCCTTTTATGGCTACAAGCCTTCCTCTTTTCTCGTCCTTGCCACTTACAAATCCTTGGCAAGGTCTTTGTTTGGGTGTCAATGTTTAATTGCCTACCTCTGAATTTTAGTGACTATTTATCACTAGATGACCCACAGAGGCTTCTACTAAGCCTACTCTATTCATTCAACATTTTAAAGTGCCCTGAGGTTTCTCGTTCACTTGCCTGGAGAAGGCAACGAAGATCCGTGAAAATGCTGACAGTGAAAGCTCAGAAACCCCACTTCTATGAAGTTCAAGAATAGGCACAACTAGCTTCAGACAGTAGAAGTCAGACCGGTGGCTACTTCTTGGAGGCCGGTGGGAATTGATGGGGAAGAAGAAGTGGGAGCCTTTGGGGTGCTGGGAATCTTTTCTACTAGGATCTGGACATTTGAGCTGTATGGCTATGATGGTGCCCTGTACTGTCCATGGGCTCCACCAGAGTTAAGGAGAATTGAAACTGTAATTGTGCAGAAGGCCCCTCTTGTACTCACAGAAAGCCGTAAACTGCCCTCACCCACCTATGGCACCAGGTAACAGATAAGTTATTCCCTCACAGTGGAGTGAACCAGTCTGAATGAGAGTTGGTCCAGGGAGGCAGTAACACTGGAAAATGGGACACACCCTGTCACCAGATGTACATACAAAGGAGCTGAACGGCTTTCAGATTCACTCTTGTTCCCAAACAAATGTGGTAACTACCTTTGATCAAGTACCTATTTTGAGCTAACTATAGATACATATATTTTTTTCTCTAGCTTTTCCAACTACCTTATAAGGTGAGTATCTTTTGTTCCATTTTATAAGTGAATTCTGAGGTTAGAGAAAACCCTTGTGACTCAGCTGGTAAAGAATCCTCCTGCAATGCGGGAGACCTGGGTTCAATCCCTGGGTTGGGAAGGTGCCCTGGAGAAGGGAAAGGCTATCCACTCCAGGATTCTGGCCTGGAGAATTGGGCTCTGTTTTTACTACATGCTGGGAACAAGCTGAGGATAGTTTCTTAGGAAGTAAAATTAGAACTTCAGCCATTTGGGAAGGACTATACAGTCCATGGGGTTGCAAAGTGTCAGACACGACTGAGCGACTTTCACTTCACTTTCAGAGAAATCTTATAACAGTAAGTAGTGAAGCAAGATTTTAACCCTGGTCTGTCTGGCTTTTTGACCAAGAAGCGTAAGCTCTGCCGAGCGACTGGGTTTTCAGTTCCAGCTCTGCATTGCCTACCTGTGTATCCTTAGGTGAGCACCTCGACCTCTCTGTGCCTAATTTCCCCATCTGCAGAAATGGGGGTAGTATTAGCAGATATATACTGTGGGGTTGTGAGTTAAGTTGTACAGCACAGAGGGCTTCCCAGCTGGCTCAGTGATAAGAATCTGCCTACCAATGCAGGAGATGCAAGAGACACGGGTTTGAACCCTGGGTCAGAAAGATTCCCTGGAGGAGGAAATGGCAACACACTCCAGTATTCTTGCCTGGAGAATCCCATGAACAGAGGAACCTGGCAGGCTACAGTCCATGGGGTCACAAACAGCCAGATACGACTAAAAGCAACTCAGCATGCACACATGCCTGCTTTGTGATCAGGACAGAGAAATGTGTTAAAGAAAGTACACTTTAAGAAATTTAATTGAAACATTTTAGGTGTGGGCAAATCCACATAACATTGACCACCGTCACCATTTTTCAGTGCACAGTTGGGCAGCGTTAAGCACATTCATATTGCCCTGCCACCATCACCACCATCCATCCCCAGATCTCTCAGCAAACACTTCCTTAAAGGCCCCTTCCCAAATGGCTGAAGTTCTAATTTTACTTCCTAAGAAACTATCCTCAGCTTGTTCCCGGCATGTAGTAAAAACAGAGCCCAATATCTGTTCCCCTTTTCCAGTAGGCAACAGGATGCCTGTGGCTGTAAACTGTGAGTGAACATGGTGAAATATGATGATCAAGTATCCCAAGAGCTTGTGTTCCCAATGGCTAAGTGCCTAAAGGCCACTTGTTCTTAGTAAAAATGCCCCGCATCCCGGGGAAATGTGAGCGGTCCCTGCAAGCAGGTTTCCAATAAATAGAAAGCTGATCAGTCAAGGTTTAGCCTGTGCTTTTGTCCAGCCATCCTTTTCAAAGCATGCCAATGACGCCTCTTCTGCTGCCCTGGGAAAGCGTTTCAAACAGAGGTTTCTTCGTAACTAAGCTGGTAAAAAAATCTGCCCACAATGCAGGAGACCTGGGTTCAGTCCCTGGGTTGGGAAGATCCCCTGGAAAATGGAAAAGCTACCCACTCCAGTATTCTGGCCTAGAGAGTTCCATGGACTGTATAGTCCATGGGGTCGCAGAGAGTCGGACATGACTGATTGACTTTCACTTTCATGTACATTACCATATCAAATAGATGACCAGTGCAAGTTCGATGCAGGAAGCAGGGCACCCAAGCTGGTGCTCTGGGACAACCCAGAAGGATGACGTGGGGAGGGAAGTAGGAGGGGGGTTCAAGATGGGGGGGACACACGTGCACCCATGGCTGATTCATGTTGATGTATGGCAAAACCACCACAATACTGTAAAGTAATTAGCCTCCTTAAAAAAAAAAAGTTTCTTTAAAACTGTTGTGTATCTAGGAAATCTTTACATTTGAAAATTTTGAGTTTGCTTGTCAAGGGCTCTGCTTATACAGGCAAAGTTCTAAAATGATGTTAAAATATCAATATGGTACTGTATTCTGGAGAGTTGTTTCTTGGGCAAAAATGTAGACTTTAAGTTTTTTTTTTTTAGATATTTTAAAGTCTTTATTGAATTTGTCACTATATCGTTTGTTTTGTTTTGGCATGTTGCCGCGAGGCATGTGGGATCTTAGCTCCCCAACCAGGGATTGAACCTGTATCTCCTGTGTTGGATGGCAAAATCTTAAACACTGAAGCAATAGAAAAATCCCACATGCAGACTCTCTTTTGCTCTTGTTATGCCTCAGTGAAAGTGAAGTCGCTCAGTTGTGTCTGACTCTTTGCAACCCCATGGACTGTAGCCTACCAGGCTTCTCTGTCCGTGGGATTCTCCAGGCAAGAATACTGGAGTGGGTTACCGTTTCCTTCTCCAGGGGATCTTCCTGACCCAGGGATCGAACCCGGGTCTCCCACATTGGAGGCAGACGCTTTAACCTCTGAGCCACTAGGGAAGCCCTAACACTACCTCAATTCTGCCCAAAAATATCTGAGAAGATTCACCACCTCGTTCTTCCCTGTTCTTATTGATTTCCGTGTCTATGGCCTGGGGTTGGTCAGTCAGAAGCAGGCTGCCATTGACCAAGCAAAATGGGGACAGTGACCAACCCAGAGGATTTTTTCAGCCTGATTGTCCAGAGTTAATGCTTCTGGGCTGTCTCGAGGGGCAGAATCGGCAGGGGCATTTTCCCAATGGCTTTCTATTTAGAGAAGTCGGTTTCTAGCTGAATCCACATGTATCTCTATTTCAGATTTGCTAGGGTTTTTTTTTTTTTTTTTTGCAAACACCTGACTTCCCTGGTGGTTCAGACAGTAAAGCGTCTGCCTGCAATGCAGGAGACACAGATTCAACCCCTGGGTCGGGAAGATCTCCTGGAGAAGGAAATGGCAACCTACTCCAGTACTCTTGCCTGGAAAACCCCATGGACGGAGAAGCCTGGTAGGCTGCAGTCCATGGGGTCGCAAAGAGTCCGACACGACTGAGCGACTTCACTTTCTTTTTTCACCCTTATTTGGCTTGCCAGGTGGCGCTAGTGGTAGGGGATCCACCTGCCAATGCAGGAGACACAGAGATGCGGATTTGATCCCTGGGTCTGGAAGACCCCCTGGAGGAGGGCATGGCAACCCACTCCAGTATTCTTGCCTGGAGGATCCTGTGGACAGAGGAGCCTGGTGGGCTACAGTCCATGAGGTCACAAAAGAGCTGCACATGACTGAGCACATTTCACCTTTATCATATTTGATAATTAAGGAAGATACAGATGAAACCAGTGTTCCAAAGGCTTCTCTGATTTTCGCCCATGGCCACTTCCTATAAAAGGAGCTCTCTGCTAGGTAAAAAAAATTTCTGAGCAGGTTTCAGAGCCAAATGAAATGATGGGAACTGAGATATAGAGATCAAGGGCGCCATCTAGTGGGAAAATAGGAAGCTGCCACTGCAGCTATTGAATGAAATTTGCAGCCTAGTTGAAATTCCTGCCCAGTTATTCCTGTGGGGCCCAAGGAGGCCTCAATTCAAAAGCTCCAAGATATTGGCCTTTCTCTGTAAATCTGTGTCTGTGGGGGTGGAGGGAAGAGGGGGCAGGAGCAGTCAGTTAGAAAGTGCTTTGTCAAAGGGAAGGAATGAAGCTTCCTTTGTGGGGTGTGGAAGATGCTCGCTGTGCCCTCTCCCAGATAAAGGAGTCAGGAGCAGTCAGCCTGCAGAGGAGCCTGGGAGATTCTGGAAACCCAGGAACCTCAGCCTTGGACAGCTATAGCATGGCTGTGCCAGCCAGGGACAGTCAGGGCTGGTCTGGCCAGAGCGCCAGGGAAGGAGCCCACTTAAATGGGGCCCTGGCACCTGAGGTCTACAGGGAATTTGTACTCTCAGCTGGAGAAGGGTTTTTACTCTGTTTCCTAAGGTAGGTCCTCCCCTGTGGGAGTGGATTCCTGTCAGTAAGCCAGAAGCCCCACCATGTGGCAGGAAAGAACTCTTCCTTTCCTTATATGCCACAGGGGGCTTCCCGGGTGGCTCAGTGGTAAAGAATCCGCCTGCCAGTGCAGGAGACACGGGTTCGATCCCTGGGTCAGGAAGATCCCCAGAGGAGGAAATGGCAACCCACTCCAGCATTCTTGCCTGGAAAAATCCCATGGACAGAGGAGTCTGGTGTGCTACAGTCCACGGGGTTGCAGAATTGGACACGACTGAGTTCACACACACATACACCACAGACCAAGTCCATGTGTGGCCATCTTATACCCTAATGGGGCCCATGGAGAGAATCCACTGGACAGCAAGGAGATCAAAACAGTCAGTCCTATAGGAGATCAGCCCTTAATATTCATCAGAAAGACTGATGCTGAAGCTGAAGCTCCAATACCTTGGCCACCTGATATGAAGAGCCAATTCACTGGAAAAGATTCTGATGCTGGGAAAGATTGAAGGCAGGAGGAGAAGGGGGCAACAGAGGATGAGATGGTTCTATAGCATCACTGACCCAATGGTCATGAGATTGAGCAGACTCTGGGAGGCAGTGAAGGGCAGGGAAGTCTGATGCACTGCAGTCCATGGGGTTGCAAATAGTCAGACACGACTTAACAGCTGAACAACATCTTTCAATATGTGAAATACAAGGTTTGATTTTTGAATGTTGAACTTTACATTCCTGGGATAAACTCTACCTGATCTTTTCATATAAAGTATTGTGTTTTACTGCCTAATATTTTGTTAAGGAGTTTTGCACCTCTCTTCACGAGGGATACCGAGCAAACTCCGGGAAGGACAGCGAAGTCTGATGTGCTGCAGAGCATGGGGTTCGCAAAGAGTCGGATACGACTGAGCGCCTGAACAACAGCAGAGCAGGACCCGTGGTGAATCCACGCAGCCCGTTGTCCATTTGTGAGCTTCCCGGTGCTTCACGGGCCTGCCCGCTCTTAGCTTCTAGCTCTCAGCTTAAATGTCTCCTGCCCTGACTTGTACTGAGATTTTTAGAAGCCTTTACCTCCAGCCGACAGCATTGTTCTCTATCTTCCTGGCAGCCTGCAGGCTGGCTTCCCAGTGCTCAGCCCATGTGCTCTGATGCAGTAGGTCTCCATGTCTGTCGTCTCCCCCTTGGGCAGGGTCGGCGTCTGGTGTGGCGTCCCCCTGGAAGAGGAACTCCAGCCTTTGCATTGAGGAGGGAGAGGCCTGAGCCCAAGGGCTGGGAGGGGGCAGTGGAAAAGGCCAGTGAAGACTCCTGTCTGCGGGCCCCTGGTGTGGCCACCCCACTAGCAGCTGTAAGAGCTGTGAAGTCTACCACGGGGGGTCACGGAGATCGTAGGGGTCCAAGGCACTCTGCCAGTGCACAGCGTTCTCAAGCGCTGTTTATTTCCATGCGCTTGGTTCCATTTACTTCAAGCCCATCTGCTTTCTGGGATCCCTTTATTAGGAGAGAAGAGGCAGGAGGTGGAGGAGGGCACAGCATGTCCCAGAGTTTAGGGCCACACAGGGATCACCGTCATCAGTGATGGCGGCGGGGGTGGGGTATCCTCGAGCCTGTGTGCGTGCTTAGTTCGGAGCCTTGGCCCAGACCTCACCCCAGAGGTTCTGATTTAATTGGTCCAAGAGGAGGCGCAGGTAGAGGGGGCAGACAGCTCTCCAGGGATTCCATGGTGCACCTGAGGCTGGGGACCTGGCGCCTTCCACCCACCCCCTCCCCAGGCTTACGGATGAGTAAACAGAGGCCAGGCATATAACGGTACTGACCTCACATCCCTGCTCCCTCTCACAGGGCACAGGGCACGGGGCACAGGGCAGAGCCGGGCCATGGACACCCCCTAGCAGGACTGAGTTTGCCCCACAGCAGCGCTGAGGCCCCTCTCTCGCATTTCAGATAAGAAAGGGTGTCCACGTCTGAGACAAAGCTCCTCGGGGTCCCCCCACCACCTGTGGCAGCTGCTGCTGTGTTTCACTGCTTCCAGCGAGACATTCTGAGATGGATACAAGTCAAGCAAATGACCTTTCACGTGGGCAGAGGGTCAGAGTGGACCACTGCAAGTGGAGAGATCTGTTCAGGTGATGGTTACGGCAAGGCGTATACTGAGGTCAAGGAGAAACCCAGAAACCTTGGCAAGGGGCACTTCAGTTTATATCTAGGGGGACACACGAGGCTTGTTTTGTTCAGATGGAATATAGCTCACAAATGTAAAAAAGGTGGGAAATCCTTCGATGCACACCAGGGTCCTGTGTTGTCTCAGGTGGTGGTGGTGGGGTCTCAGAGGTCTTGCTTCTGCAGACATTCACTTGTTAGATGCCCCGTGTGTCAAAGGAGGAACACCTCTTATACAATTTAGAGATTCTAAAACGAATGAAGAAATCAGGGTGCGTTTTATATGTTTGGATTTAACAAATGAATGCTTTCAAACACACGCCCAGGTGTGTGATGCAAGATGATCATGCTGTTTACAAGATAATAATAGGGTTTCTAAGAGTGTGGAATCACAACACACTGTTTAGGGGTATTGGCGTTTAGGCGGTGTCTGACAATGGGCCGCAAACATCGGGTTGTGTAGTGAGCATCTTTCTGTTGTGTGGGTATCGCTTTATCAGTGGGCCTCTTGGCTCGGGTTGCTAAGGCAGAACAACGCTGATGGAGGGACTTGGACGACAGACATTCGACTCTCAGGGTTCTGGAAATTCCGGAACAAAGTGCTGGCGAACTTGGTTCCTGATGACAGTGTTCTTCCAGGTTTGCAGACTTGAGTCCTCACGTAAAGGAGAGAGACAGATCTCTTATGTGTCTTAGAGGACACTAATCCCATCCGGAGAGGTCCAACCTCTGAACCAACTGTCTCCCAATGGCCCCACCTCCTAATACCTTCACACTGGGGGTTCAGGTTTTAGCATATGAATTTGAGGAGGGGAGACACAATTCAGTCTGTAGCACTGGGTGCCTTACAGCATTTGAGAGTCCTATCAGGGGCCTTTTTCCCGAGACCCTTTGTGAACATGAAGTTTGAGTCAAGGGTCCCTGCCTTTGCTCCTCTCCAGGGCCTGCCCTTGGCCTACTTACATTTTCCGAGAATGAGGGGCAGAAAGCAGGGAGGAGGGGATCCTGGGGGTACAGGGGGGTCAAGGACACTGTTGATTGCATAAGTCCTGATATGTCTGTGGCTCAGAGTACTATGTAACTGGAAGTTTAATATGGGGCATAATTTTGGCTAATCAATCTGTATATGCACATATACCATTTATGATTGATCATTAAGTAACTTGTACAAAGGGTTCATTTGATTTCCACACACACGCCATTTAGTTTTCAGGGCCACGCTTGAACAAGGCTGTAGTGCGCAACGCACAGACAGACAGATGCAGACACACAGACACACACACTCATATCTTCCCTCTTATGAGCCCTGGGGCCTGGCTCTTGCTGCTCTCCTCCGTCCCCCTCCATCAAGTCCCTGAGGGGTCCTCTTTGGTGCGGGGCCACCCTCGTAGGAGGAGCAGGGGCAGCAAGGACCTGGGCAGTGAGAGTTTGCTGCATGTTTTCTGGGGGAAGGAAAATGGCAAGAATGTACTCTCAGCACAGCTGCCTCGCTCTTGAGCCCTGGGGATCCGGGCCCTGGGTGGGTCACCCTTGGCCTCACACCTGTCCTGGCTTCACCATCCCCCCTACCCCCGGGCCAGTGAGGAGTCTGTCTCTATGTGCCCTATACTTTCGAGGTGGTCCTCTCCCCTGGTGAGTACCAACTCTGGTCTGCCTGACATTCACTTGGGGATTTGGGGAGCCTGTCAAAGGCCCCCGCGTGAGGCCCAGGACCCACTTTATCACCAGCACCTTCTGCAGCAGGCAGCGTTCTGGGAAGCGGCATCTCACTGTTACACTTTAGTTGACAGCTCTTGGGGCTTCCCAGGTGGCTCAGTGGTCAGGAATCTGCCTGCCAGCGCAGGAGATGCAGGAGACCCGGGTTTGATCCCTGGGTGGGGAAGATCCCCTGGAGAGGAAATGGCAACCCACTCCAGTGTTCTTGCCTGGAGAATCCCCCGGACAGAAGCATCGCTGTTTCACACTGACAGCTCTTAGGAAGAACACTGACCCAATCCTTCACTCCCAGCACTTATGCCTCAGAATCTGAGGAGTTCAGTAACTGTGTATCGAGCCCTGGGTTCTGGTCTGCAAATGCAAAGATGACAGATGCACTTGGGTCTCTGGAGGATACATTCTGCCTGGGGTCTGGGTTCAAAATGACCTGGATTCCCCTCACCGTTTATTGGGGAGTGCGGTGAAGTGTCATCTACGTCTTCCAATCAGCCGAAGGAACATAATACACCCACGGTAGTTGTGATCACATGAGATGGAAGGAAAGGGCCTATGGAAGGGGCTGACCCCAAGGGGGTGGGGGCGGGGTGAGCCAGCCAGAGCCTTGGGGCACCCGTGGGCTGGGGGAGGGGAAACGGGACCTTTGCCCTGGCCGGGGGGCACTGACGGGCCAGGGGCCCATCTCCTCCAGCGACCCTGGCCCAGGCTCCCAGAACACAGGTCTCCCCACCTCGGGCCACCTTGGGAGTGGAGGCATCTGCGTTAAAGCTCATCTCTGGTTTGCCCCAGAGTCAGGGGCTAGACTTCTAGACCCTTCCATCACCTGGGGACCTAGCCAAACAGAGAGGGAAGGATTCTAGGAAGGAGGGCTTGCTGCTGCTGCTGCTGCTAAGCCGCCTCAGTCGTGTCCGACTCTGTGCGACCCCATAGACGGCAGCCCACCAGGCTCCCCCCATCCCTGGGATTCTCCAGGCAAGAACATTGGAGTGGGCTGCCATTTCCTTCTCCAATGCATGAAAGCGAAAAGTGAAAGTGAAGTCACTACTGAGTCGCGTCCAACTCCCAGCGACCCCATGGACTGCAGCCCACCAGGCTCCTCTGTCCATGGGATTTTCCAGGCAAGAGTACTGGAGTGGGGTGCCATTGCCTTCTCCGATTGAGGTTTGCAGATGAGGAGTTGGCTGAGGCTGCTGCGGGGGGTATGGACGTGGGACACCCCCCCCCCCCCCACCCCGGGCTCTCCGCGGCTCTCTGCCTCAGTCGCTGGAGCAGCTCCACCATCATCTCCAGGGGCCACAGTCCCGGTGCCTCAGGTGGAGCAGCCGCACTCAGGCACCGCGGTCCCCGCCTCCTGCAGCCCGGGTCGCGGTCCCGAGGGCCAGGGATCCAGCCTCAGAGGGACTGTCCGGGACGGGGCGGACTTGGACCCGCGGAGGCGGGAGGTGGGCGAGGCAGTAGCGCTTTTCCCATCCCCTCCCCTGCGCCCTCGACGGTGGGGCCGGCTCGGTCTGTGGGTCGTCTGGGGCGGGGAGCACTGTGGCCCCGGCGCTGACCTGGGCTTCCCGCCCATCCCCTCCGCGTCGTTGCCTCCCTTTCCGCTGCCCTGGGGGCCGAGCCCCAAGACGGAAGGTGGGTGGTTTCCTGCCTGGGTTACCGGGCTGAAAATCGAGAGGCCAAACCGTGAAGGCCTCTAGTGGCATTTTCAGGAGTTCATATCTACCTCATCGCTGCTGTCAGGAGCAAGGGACTCCATGCATTTCCTAGACCGATGCCTGGCACAGGGTTCGAACTCTCTAGCGGTTGCTTGTTATTCCTTCAGGAGGTGTCTACAATTTCCTTCCTGCCTCCTTTTCCCGCCCCCTCTCATCTTGTAAACCCCCCCCCCACACACACACACACACCAGGCACCTAGCACTCTGTCCCCACCAGATTCCTCCTTAGCCACAACAATATGGCCTTGGTCTTTGTCTATCAAACAATCCCAGCAACGGCCCACCCCAGTCTTGGGCAAGAAGCCCCTTGGCAGTCTCCTCTTGTCCTCCCTGGCCCTCTGCACCCTAGAGACCACTTCCCAGGCCAGGACACTGAAGCCAACCCTCTTACAAGACTCAGTTTTAAACCTTGCAGAGGGCTTCCAGCACCACCCCCAGGCCCCATCTGCAAATACATTGCTCTTTACAAATAAAGCCACAGAGAATCTTGGTTGCATGTGGACAGTTTAACAAACGGATCAAAAGCTAGTGCTTTAAAAAATTGTAGCTCAATTCAGAAATGTCTTAACTTCAATAAGTAATTTGAACATCCTCTTCCTCATCCTTCTCTCATCACCAGATTATTCAAATTTTTTCCCTGAATACAATTACTGTATTTTTTAAATATTATTTTTAACAGAAAGGATGCTTTAGACAATTCAATGGGGTTAACAAAATTAGAGGGAAATGCTTATGTGTTCTAAGTCGCTTCAGTTGTGTCTGACTCTTTGTGATCCTATGGACTTTAGCCCACCAAGTTCCTCTGTCAAGGGGATTCTCCAGGCAAGAATACTGGAGTGGGTTGCCATGCTCTCCTTCAGGGGATCTTCCCGACTTAGGGATCAAACCTGTGAATGGACTTAGCACAATTTCTGGCACAAGGTAGGTGACTATGCCTTTGTTGAAATTTACAAGATGTAAATAAACACGTGTAGCTCAGAAGGAAATGGCAACCCACTCCAGTGTTCTTGCCTGGAGAATCCCAGGGAAGGCAGAGCCTGGTGGGCTGCTGTCTATGGGGTTGCACAGAGTCGGACACGACTGAAGCGACTTAGCAGCAGCAGCAGCAGCTCCATCCACTCATACATATATGCACACAGGCACAGACACAAAATTTGGACTCACTCACTCATTCAGACAGGTTTCCTTTCCTTCTAACTTACGCTCACCGTTGTTACATCAGTGTACATGCTGTCTGCACTGCCCAGATCCGGGCGCGTGTGTGTAGGTGCTGCCCTCTGGTGGAACTTTTAAGACTTGCATGCTCAGCCGAATGAAAGGAATCCCAGGTTCCACCTTTCAAGAGCTCAGTAAACATTAGTTATTCGCACTGTGTGGTTGCATTTATTTAATGAATGACAGAGAAAGAGGAAATTATGAAGGACACAGAGAAGGAGAAGCCACAGGAAAACCCCCATAAAGTCTACGACAGTGATGAGTACCCAAGTCGCCTCCAGTAAATATTTGTTGATTGATTAAAAAGGTAAACCTGAAGGCTTTATGTAGACAGACTGGGATTCTGTGACAGCAACCGAAGTGATCCAGTTCCATACAAACACCGAGAATCCTGCTGAATCTGGACATTTTTCAATATTCACTTCTTGTCATCACTTAATCCACCCAGCCCTGTGGCAGAGATAAGAGGCTCCTCTCTATCAGCTGTTTGGGTAACAGCCATTTTCTACTCAAAGGGAATTTAAGGGTTTAGAGATGAAACATGCATTCTTGAACAGTGCAGTCTCTGTCCTGGGACCTTGATTCAACCTGGCATCCATATCTGATGCACAGTAGCAGTTTCGCTCTGATTCCACGCAGAGGGAAATAACATGCTTTTCTGGAAGGGGTAGGTCCGGGAGCTGAGAATTTAGTCAGCAAATACAGGTTGGGATGGACAGGCACTCTGGCACATTTGCCCATCGTCTTGGCAAACCTTGAAAGATGGACTGCCTCTAACTACACCTGTTCCCCCTCTAGCTGTCACAAAGAAAGACCAGCACCTCTGCCCAGGAGAGAGGCTATCACTGAGTAGAGACCAGGCTCTCTTCAGAGCCTGAAGCGATACTTCACCCCTCTTTCCAGCCAAGACTTGAGAAAGATAAAAATAGCAAATCTCACAGAGAAGGTTTTCCTGTGAGCCGAAGTAACGGGTTTCTTTGGACTAAGAATAAAAGCAAGAATTTCCATTTAACTTTTAGGAAAAAAGAAAGGAAGCCTCTGTTAAGAGGAATAGAGGTTTAATACAGGGTTTGGGAGTTTACACGCCGTGAGAAGAAACCGGGGGAGGGAAAGCAGGTGGGAGGTTACAGAAAGATCTGGAAGGACAGCCTGAAACCCCTAAAGGGTGCTTTCTCTATAAAAGTTGGTAGGAAGTTGCTACAATTCTCAAGAATCTCTGGGAAATCTCTCACCCAATCTGATATTTGCCAAGAAGCCTAGAAAACACTGTGGACCTTGGGTCTGGTTGGGCCCCTGGGGATATATAATATACCTTGTGCCAAATATAAATGATTCAGGGATTATTCTTATAGAGAACCCTTTCACTGGCTGCCCTCCGATGAGAACCTCATCCTTCTACAAGGATAGTCACCACAGCTCCCCAGCAGACTGTGGCAGCCTGTCCCACTGGTGGCCCCAGTGAGCCGTGCCTACTGGTTCTCATACTACCTACTGAGCTGGCCCTGTGATCGACTTAATTCACAGTATTAAGAAGCAGGAGAACATGGTGCTCTTTTCCGTCTTAAGCCGTGAGGCTTGGCAGTTTCTGCTTTTGCTTATTGGAAGCCCTGAGCAGCTGAGACAGAATTCTGGCCACTCCGCTGGAGGGACCCTGTGGAGGAGAGGCCCGTGTGTCCCAGCTCCCCAGCTGAACCCAGTCCCAGCCTGCCCACGGCTGAATGCAGGCATGGTAGTACCACCACCATGCCCATCACCAGTCCGGATGAACTGTAAAATTGTGAGCAAATAGAAGGATTGCTGAGTTTAAACCACAAGTCTCAGGGTGGACTATACATGGTAAAAGAGAAGTGAAGCCCTCGCTTTTCCTAAATCTGACAGAGCTCCTACTTAAGGTTTCTAAATGGAATTTTCTGAAAATCCCATTTGCCGCACCATCTTCCACTCTAAGTTCTTGTCCAGTCAGGGTTGTCATATACAGTTGTAGGGGTTGTGCATTGCCCCGGGGGATCCGGCCAAGGAAGTCAATGAGGACTGCTTGCCAGGCCTAGAGAGGGCAGCCTTTCTAAGTCATGTAAGGGAGACTCTGACAAAGAATATTCAGTTGAATTAAACCCCAAATTATTGACCTGGCCTCCAAGTTTCCTTTAACTGCCTGATGCCACCTTCAGTCCCCACTCCAGCCTTCTTCAACCCAGTTTCTCATTACATGCCCGTGGTCTTAATCCAGCTGAGTCTCCCTTCCGGCCTCCCTCAGACATGCCCACTCTGCTTTCCGTTAATGGCAGTTTCCAAATTGAGGCTGTGCCTTCCAGGGTGAGAGACAAGTGCAGCCACAACCCTCGTGGCCTTAGGCACCATGTCGCTCTCTTTTGTCTTGTAAACTTCAGAGGAGCTGATGTTTACTTGCATGCTCAGTCGCTAAGTCGTGTCCGACTCTTCGCCACCCCATGGACTGTTGCCTGCCAGGCACATCTGTCTATGTAATTCTCCAGGCAAGAATACTGCAGTGGGTTGCCATTTCTTTTTACTTACAGGCACACTTTTAAAGGATTTCCAAGCATGTTAAAGTAAGAAGGAGCAGTGAAGCCACCTGCTGGCATTCTGTGTCTATCTCCATAGGTAGAGGACCGAGCCCAACAGGACAGGAGTGGCTCTCACCCCTGGAGGGTTGTGTTCCACTGGACACAGGTTCAGAGGCACTGCATGAGCCAGAGGAGCTGGTCTCCTGGGGAAATTCTTTTCCTCACAATTCACAGCACAACCAGAATGCAGAATGTTCCAGCAGGCTGTGCAAATGGACCGGTGTGACACGGGATACACGTTGTCGAACTTTGTAATCTTACCCTCTATTAAATATTCAGCACAGATGATTCGATCTCTTCCTTTTCTCCGTTTCTCCCTTCTTCCTCTCCATCCCCTTCCCTTCCTGCCTCTTTTCCACTTTTTTTTTTTTTTTTTTAGCCTGCCTTTTGGGAAATGCCCATTCAGAATGGCATTACTGTCAAGGAGAATATAGCCAAGGGGATCTCCAGGCACAGGGCAAGCATACAGTGTTTTCTTTCACTCTGGATTCTGTTTTTTAAAAAATATAAATGTATTTATTTTAATTGGAGGTTAATTACTTTACAATATTGTAATGGTTTTGCCATACATCAACATGAATCCGCCACAGGTATACACGTGTTCCCCATCCTGAACCTCCCTCCCTCTTCCCTCCCCGTACCATCCCTCTGGGTTGTCCCAGTGCACCAGCCCCAAGCATCCAGTATCATGCATTGAACCTGGATTCTTTAGAGAAATCACAGTTGCAGCCTGGTGGGGCTGAAGAAGCAACCACTTTGAGATGCGAGTCCCACTGGGATCATCCCTGATCCTACCCTGACAATAGCCAAGGAGCCCCCTGTCGGGGAGGGAAGGGATTAAGTGCTCACTCGGAGGGGATGGGATGCCTGGCCCCGGGCAGGCGGGTTGCTCAGGACAACTAGCCTCTCAGGAAATGAAGCTCAGCATCATTCAGGGAAGCAGGCTAACCTGCTGATTGCTAAGCTCATCATTATTAAGGGTGGTCCATCTGGGCCTTTGATCTCTACAAATATTGAAGGATGAGAGGCCTGAATGCAAAATATTTGCCCTGAACAATAGATTGGCACCTGGGTGCTACAAAATAGAAGTAGTAGTAATCATACTTTTATTATAAAAGTTTTAATTGCTACTTTTGCTTGAGCAAATATGCCCTCTTAAGTGCTCTTCTGTATTACCTCATTTAATCATGACCAAAAACTCCATGACATCAGTAATGTCTACTTAACCTGTGTCAGGAAGATGAGAACACTGAAGCTCAGAGTTGAAGTAATGTTTCCAAGCTAGTCGGTGGTAGATCTGGGAGTCAGATCGCATCCAAGCGAGGCCCACGCTCGCATTCTTCCCTACCTCCCTGCCCTGCCCACCAGGCCGTGAGCATCGTCCGGGGCTCCAGCAGCACAAATGAGGCTCCCCTGGGAGCAGAGAGAAGCTCGGTCACCCTCCTACACCGTTCCTGCCCACAGCTGCCATCTCTCAGCAATGCTACAGAGCAGGTCTTTTTGGACTGCTCTGCTCTGTGCTGGGATGATGCCCTTTGGGTTTGAGGAATTCTGGAATAAAGCAACGTTTCTTATAACAAGTTGCCTTATGCTGAGTCTCTGGGGTCCTGGCCAAGCCTCGAGGCTCTTGCTAGCTACACCGAGAGTAGGTTTGGTTTCCAAGAACAGTGGGCTGTTTCCCAGTCCCCAGTGGGGCTGGTGTGGAGGGGCTGGGCTGGGGGTGTGGATGCAGGCCCTTCCCTGTTCTCCACCTAGGTGCATGCCCAGTGTTCTCCATTGCAAGGGAAGAATCAAGTCTCTGATGCCTAGTTTTAGATCTGATGGACATCTGTAGTTTCCTCAAGACTCTCTTTACAAGGCCATCCATTCCTTCTAGGGAGGCCATGAGAAAATCTAATATGGTGTAAAAGCAGTTGCCTCTTGGGATGAATTTTCTTGAGCAGAGATGACAAGTGCTTTTGCAAGGAGAGAGCATTCCCCCCACCTCGACCCCCTGAGTGGCAGCTCTAGTGAGAAGGTGGCTGGTGTGGGACAGGAGGTGGGACAGTCAGCTGGCTGGGTCATGCTGCTTCTTCCATCTGCCCCTGGTACTCATGAAGTGCTTGGCAAGTGATGTAGCTTTAATAGTCTCTCCATTTTCCTCCCAAGTCTGGACTTCAGGAAGAATCCAGCCAGGAGGCAGGGGTAGAGTGGGGGAGAATATACATGAAGATAGAGGTTAGGGTCTTATGACATTCTGAGTATGATAGAGATTAGATTTCTTTCTTTTTTTAAAAATTGTTTTGGCCTTGCTGAGCGGCATTTGGGGTTGATCTCTGACCAGAGATCGAACCTGTGCCCCTGCAGTTGAAGCACAGAGTCTTAACCACTGGACCACCAGGGAAGTCCCTAGACTTCATTGTTTATCCATTTAAACTTTGTCTCAATCCATGTGGAGTAAGCATCATCATAAAGCCCACTGGAACAAGCTACCGAGAAAGGCAGTGGGGTCATAGACCCTGGATTTCTCAGAGAAGGAATTCTGCCAGCTCCTGTCCATCCTGGATACTTGGATACTGTGTCTGCGCAATGCCAGAGATGGGGATGGGTAGAGACCCCCGACACGCACACCCAGGCGACCTTGGAGTGCATGCCCCTGGGGCTCTGAGAACCAAAGAACAGGGGACCAGCACTCTGCGTTAGAAGCTGGGGTGCTGGGTTTAAGAACTATTCTCACTCGCCTGATCAGACCTTCACCAAGTCTCCTGACCCCTCCAGGCCCACCTTCTCATTTGTGAATTGAGGACCCACAATGATGATGGTGGAAAGGATGCTTCTTTCTTGAGGAAGCCACAAGGATGCCATCAATTAACATCTGGAGAACTGTTTCATCAGCCCCAGCACGCTCCACACATGTAAAGCGTAGATGTGCCTACATATTTGAGACCTTCTCACCACCATGCCTGGCAGAATGTCACAGGCGGAGGATGTGCTCAAGAAGAGTACATTTATAATGTCCTTTTCTGGTTACATTTTAAAAGTCATGGTTATTTTTTTTCTAGAGCAGGATATCAACATTAAACATTTTGTTGTATCACAGATCTCTTTGAACATCTGATAAAGCCAGGAACATTTTCTTCCTCAAAAAGAAAGAAAGAAAGAAAAATCCACCCCCCCCCCCACAGCAAACTAAACCATGCTAAAGCATATATCCCATAACATTTACTACAATTTCAAGGGGCTCATAGTTTCCTCTGATGCTCATCTCAGCTTAAGAAAATGCCTGTGCTGGAGATTTTCAGGCTTCAGTTCTCTGAAGTTTGGTACAGAAATAGACTGTAGAAAAATGAACGCAATACTGATATGTAGCATTTGGCTGGGAAAAATTCTAGAGGGAATCTCCCTGAGACAGTTGGCACCAGTGGTAAAGAATCAGCCTGCCAAGGCAGGAGACCCAAGAGACGTGGTTTGATCCCTGGGTTGGGAAGATCTCCTGGAGTAGGAAATGCAACCCACTCTAGTATTCTTGCCTGGAAAACTCTATGGACAGAAGATCCTGTTGGGCTACAGTCCATGGGGTCGCAGAGTCAGACACGTCTGAGCATACGTACACAGCGAGTCTTATTTAAATGAAAATGTGTTCAAGCTAAAGAAAGGGATTTGCGCCATACATGTGGCCACCCTCAGCTCCCTGAGGCTTTTGTGCAGAAAGTTGTGGTAAGATATCTGAATCCTCCTGTCTCCACAATAGACTGCTATCTGGTAACAGCAGCCAGGTCTCCTTACTGCAGGGTGAGGCTCCTCCAGGTCGCTGGGATGCTACTCAGAGTCCAGCTTATCAGGGATCTGAGAACCTCCTGCCAAAGGTCCTGGCTGTGTCCACCCAGGCGCACCTCAGGGGGACTGGATTTTACCTCCAGCAATATGCTATTTTTGGCTTAGCGCTGTCTTTGCAAAGTAGGATTTCAGGAGTTTGGGCGACGGGGAATTCAGGACCAGGGCCAGCTCAACAGAAGTGGAAACATAAAAACCCGCAGCAAGATCCAGTCAAACCGAGTGAGAACACATCCAGAAATGCAAAAGGAAAAGGAGAGAAAATAGCTGAGCAGGGAAACGCAGCGTCACAGGTTCCCCATCCAACTGGGACCTTTGATGGAACAGCGAGGAAGGTATTTGCTCCCCCGGGGTGCTTCAAGCCAGTCAGGGAGCTTGCTTTTAAAGCTCTGGGCGCGCTCCCTCATGTCCTCAGGTGGTTTATGGCATTTCAGTTATTGGATGTGAAAGTTCCCCACATGAGAGATGCCCGGGTTGCCTGCCTGAAGGAGCCCACGCTCGCTGGGATTCCGGGACTCAGGGGCCCCCGGGAAGGCAGATGGGGGCAGTCCGGCAGGTTGGCTCCCGCGCCCCCAGCTAGATCAAGTGGCGCCGCGCAGGCAGCTGGAAGGCACCCACAGAGAGAAACCCAGCACCATGCTCAGAAAGCTCCACTCCATCCTTCACTCCGGCCCTCACAGGAAGGCAGAGGTGGCGGAGAGCCCTTACTACCACGGCCCCAGCCGCGCCGTCAGGCTGATCCGCAGCAGCTCCGTGTACGTGGTCGGGGACCACGGCGAGAAGTTCAGCGAGTCCTTAAAGAAATACCGGAGCGCCGGCAGCATGGACCCCAGCCTGTACTACCTGCAGCAGGAGGGGGACCGCGCGTGGATGCTCTCGCGCACCCAGGACTGCCTGCAGTACTTACAGGAGCTGCTGGCCTTGCGCAAGAAGTACCTTAGCAGCCTCAACGACCTGAAGCCCAGCCGCGCCCCAGGCGTCTCCTCCACCTCCTCAAAATCCTCCAGGGGCGTAAAGAAGTCCACCGCCAAAAAAATGAAGGTAAGTGCCACCGTGGGCTTCCCTGGTGGCTCAGATGGTAAAGAAATTACCTGCAATGCAGGAGCCCCAGGTTCGATCCCTGGGTCAGGATGATGCCCTGGAGGAGGAAATGGCAGCCCACACCAGTATTCTTGCCTGGAGAATCCCATGGACAGGGGTGACTGGCAGGCTATAGTCCATGGGATCAGTTAGACATGGCTGGACAACTAACACTTCACTTTCTTTCAAGTGCCCCCAAGAAATGCTATGGACAAGAGCATTTTTCTGAGAGGCGAGTGGGAATCCTGGTTCCTCCAAGCACAGCTTAATTAATCTGCGTGTTCTGGGCACCAGCTCCAAGACCTCAGAGAGTCTCCATGGCCATCTCCCTGGCCTGGGAAGGGTGACTGGTCCCATGTTGAGTTTTCCCATGGAAGCCACGGGGGAGGGACAGTTCTGACATCCCCAGAGCAGCCCAGGAGGAGGGCTTGGGCTCCGTCTTCAGGCCAACAGCTTGCCTGTCACTTACTGCCCACTTCCTGGGTGAGAGGAGGCTTTTATGATATTTGCGTAACAGTACATCACTTCAACACATCACTTCTCAACAAGTTATTGTTACTTTTATTAATACAGTCACGTCTGAAAGTCCCAGTGAAAAGCTAACATTGGGAAGATTTGCTCTGTGTGAGGTGCTCAGGTACTCAGGGGACCCAGTCACAGCCTGGGAGAGAGTCTGTGAGTCCAGGAAACTGAATGACAACTTTGCTGGTCACTGGAGTCTTCCTGCCTAGGCAGACCAAGCAGGAAGTCACTGAAGGGAAGGACCTGCATCTTATGGTTTCCCTGGTGGCTCAGACGGTAAAGAATCTGCCTGCAATGAAGAAGACCTGGGTGGGGAAGATCCCCTGGAGAAGGGAATAGCTACCCATTCCAGTGTTCTTGCTGGAGAACTCCATGGACAGAGGAGCTTGATGGACAACAGTCCATGGGGTTGCAAGAGTCAGACGTGACTGAGTGACTAACACTTTCACTTGTACTTATCATAGTGTTTGTACACATTATGTTTTTTGGAGGTGATTCCAATAATGCCAGAAGAGAAGAGGGGAGAATGTCCTTCGGGATCACAGAAGAACAAGCTGAGGCTCGGTGACCAGATTTTGCTAAGACCCAAATCTCATTCTTCCTTGTTCCTTTTTCCCTAAACTCTTTTTTTTAATGTCTGAAATTTGAGGCTGTTTCAAATCCCCATCAATCGTTCTCCTGAGCTCTAAGGTGTTCAGAGCAGGCCTTTCTGCCCTCTCACCCCCTACCCCATCCTGGCTGCCTCCCCAGAGTGTCCTGCAGGCCTGCAAGTCCCGTTAACACTGACCAGCTGGTCTGTTATCAGATCTCTGGGGCTTGGCCTCACCCAACTGGTTTCAACTGTCTGCACTTTATCCCATGTGGGAGCAGTGTAAATAACCGTTTGAACTCTCAAAGTAGGTCAGTGTTGGGGCCCATATGAAGAATCCTACTCTTAGGTATGGGTACTGATCCTGCAGCCAGCCAGTTGTAGACTTGGGGGCCTGACACCCTTCCTTCAGGGCACCTCCTCCTTTGTGATCACCTCCAGTGACAGAGGGGGTCACCGTGGCTTCTGGACTCCTCTCCAGCTTGACTATCCTGGGGTTCTCAGCTCCGGTTAGATTCCCTCCAGGCACTTTGTGCATGCGTGTGTGCTAAGCTGCTTCAGTCCTGTCCGATTCTTTGCAAGCCCCTGGACTGTAGTCTGCCAGGCTCCTCTGTCCATGGGATTCTCCAGGCAAGAATACCAGGGTGGGTTGCCATGCCCTCCTCCAGGGGATCTTTCTGACCCAGGGACCGAAGCCACGTCTTTTGGGTCTCTTGCATTGGCAGGTGGGTTCACTGGCACCGCCTGAGAAGCCCTGTGGTCTCTGTAGCCTTGAAATATTGAGTTTGTTCTGTCAACTTGTGTGCTAGGGAGAAAGCTGGGGACACAGTGTGAGCTATAAATTCACAATCTTCATAATGAATAGGTACTGTGTCTTCAAATCATTTCAGCAGAAATACTTCCTTACTTCCTAACCATCCTACAGAGGGTCTGAGAGGATTCCTATACCAGCAGCATAAGGTGGCAACAGACATTGGAAAGCTGGGAGAGAAAAAAAAAACATCCACAGAAAATCAAGACGGCTCAAGGAAACATGCAAATCCTACAGCTGGGTTTGGCTTTGCACTTCCTGGGTGCTACAGCGTAAAAAGAGCAGGACTTATTTCAAGATTCTGACTATCTAAGAGGAAGAACCATACCTATTGCTTATGGGGAATCCAGATTTTTCCCAGGTTTAAATTCTAAGCTTTCTCATAGAGGATCTGATACCGGGAACCATGGGTGATGTCATTTGTAACGCTTTCACTGATATTTTAGTAACAATTCATCAATGAGTGTATCATTCCTTCTTTCCTTCCTTCACTTAACAACACATATTTGTTGAGCACATACTATGTGTCAGGAACTCTCCAAGATGCTGCTAAACGAGCCAAAGTTCTTATTCTCATGGGTGATCATTTCTGTGGGAAAGGCAGGCAGTGACCCAGGAGGCAGATTTCTGGAGGCGATTTCTCAGAGCCCTTGCAGGTGGCCACCAAGTCGCACAAGGCACCTATCCTAGTGAGGAACTAGGGAAGGGACCTGGCTGTGTAACTCCTGCAGGTCCTTTTGGACTCAGCGGAGGATTCAGATGCCAGAGGCACGGGGGTTAGGGGGGGAACCACACGCCCTTCCAAAATCTGTCAAAGTCCCCTAAAGATGTGGTGCACCCTCTGAGAGAAAAAAGCCCATGAGAAGTTAAAAGCTGTCCTGCTGTGTTTCTTGCTATTTCCCCCCTCATCCCAGCACTTTGGAAAGCGATTGCTCTCCTTCAAGCCTGCTTTGGGGTCTGGTCTGGGACTAGACTGGCCTTAGCCCTGGCGTCACCTCATTCCCATGGTAATGTCTTCAAGCTGCCGGGTTACTTCCCTGCTCTCTTTTCACTCCTCCTCACCTCAACACATCACTTTCTCTCAAGCTTGGCTTTTTTTTTTTTTTGAGGGGTGGTAAAATAGGCATAACACAATATTTACCATTTTCTCCGTGGCATTTCATAGCACCTTAAATGAGCACTTTTCAGGGTCCTCAGATTATGGATAATGAAGTCTATCACAGTCAATTAATTGAATTACAAAATTAAGTGCTTTTCTTTGCTATAATATACATTTCTTTTAAAGAAAAATGTGCAACCCTGTGTAATATCAAATGGTTAACTGCCAGACAGAAATCAGATCTCTTTACCCCAGAGCTTTCTATAAGCTTTTCCAAACGATCATTTATATAGACCCATGATAATTCAGTCCAAAGACAGTAAGCCCTAATTAACATCTTTTTAGAATGCTTTTCGAAAGTAAATTAGTAGAAACTAGAAAATGCATTCCTTTAAGAGGTCATGGAGGCTCTAAAAATACTTCATTTAGAAATTAGAAGAATGTTTTTATAAAATGTTTGACAACTATCTTTTATTTCTTAAAATATAACTCTCTTTAAAATTCTTTAAAAAATTAAAATTTACCCCCCAATTTTCATCAGCCCAGACAGAAAGTCTGGGCCCTGAAGCAGTGACTCTGCATTTTTCCTTTCCCCTCGACTTCTGTATTCTCCTTTCTGTCTCTATGAATTTGCCTATTCTAGGAACCTCATATAAATGGAATCACACAGTACTTGTCCGTCTGTGACTGGCTTCTTTCTCTTAGCACAGTGTTTTCAAGGTTCATCCGTGTTCTCAGAACCTCCTTCCTTTTTTACAGTCCATGAGCTTGGGCTTTTTCAAATATTTGTTTTTATTTATTTATTTGGCTGCACCAGATCTTTGTTGCAGCATGTAGGATCTTTAGTTGTGGTCTGTGGACTCTCAGTTGCAGTACATGGGACCTAGTTTCCTGCCCAGGGAGCGAACCCGGGGCCCCTGCATTGGGAGAGTGTAGTCTTAGCCCCTGAACCACCAGGGAGCTTGGGTTTTGATAGGAGGTGAGGAGGCAAAGTTTGAGATTACACTCGGGTTTTGTCCAGAGTGCTCATCAGCACTTGGGGAATTCCCTGAGGATTGCTCCCCTCATTTCTAGGGCCAGATGAACAGGTGAACAGCCGGCATCCCTCTGTGAGAACTCAGCCACCCAAGGGGACCTGAGTGAACCACAGTGTCTGGGCTACCAGGGAGGCAGTTTGGGGTTGGCTGCAACGCACTCAAGAAACTCTGCCCAGAAGGTTTGGGAGGAAGTATTTTCCAAAGCTAAGGTTCCTGGTCACTTACCCCAGTCCGAAGAAATGTCTTTATTTCTGTGTGTCTTCTAGCTCTGAGCAGCTTGGATTCCCGATATGTCTGCCTGGATGAATGAACCAGCTCTTCAATGTGCATCTCTCCCAGCACCAATCCCCTTTCCAACCCCCACCCCCCAACTAGAGAAATTCACCTGCCAAAAGGATAATTTAAACAGAGCCAGTGGAATTCTGAAGAATGCCTGCCAAATGTGATTGATTCTTATTTAAAGTAGTTTTGCTCTGATAATAGATAGCTTTCAGAATAAATTTTCTGTCATTGGCCGTTCAGTCCTGGTTCATGAAATAAGACCATGTCAACAGCAAACAGATGATTTTTTCTCCTCTACGGTAGAAAGATCTAAATCCAATTCACTGAAGAAGATTCTAAATCCTCCGTCTGTAAATGGCATATGGGATGGGGAAGCAGGTCCTGGATTCCCATATACCCCTGGGAATTATTTTTCAGTTCTGTTGGGGGGAATTTCTGCAAACATGGTGATATGAAAGTGCAGCCTTTCTGTGAGCGTCAGTTACTGGAGGCCTCTAGTACTAGGCCTGTATCTGGTTGGCAGAGTTAAAGGGCAGTAAACATTCAGCATGAACTGCAAAGAATTTCTATGATGCTTGGCAGAGTTCCCCAGAAGATGACAGACAGTAAAATAATGACTGATAACAGAGTATCCAGTTTCTGCAGCCCCCTCAGTCAGATCACAAGATGGGAAATTACATCCCCAATCTATCTTCCAGACACCTGCTGCTTGCTCGGCTTAGCAACAACACTTCCTCCTCCCATTTCCCTCTCCACGACACCCCACTCACCCGACTACCTTCTTGTCTTTTTAAGACAGCAGAGAAAGCACTGCCCCATGAAGCCATTTCTCATGTCCACAATCTAACCCGGTGGATTTCTCCCTTCCCTGGGGTCTGGCCTTTAACTCAGCACTTAGCTCCCAGCACCTAGCACTCAGCACGCAGCACTGTAATCGTCATTCAATTGCTCTGTCTGCTACTGGCCATGAGCTCCTTGAATGGAGTCACCGTGTCTTATTTATCTTTTCATCTCCAGCTTCCAGTGAAGCTCCAGGCATACAGTAACTCAATAAACAAATAACCTGAGAAACCCCAGTTGCAATTTAAGAAGAAAACTGAAAGGTTTACAGGAGACTTGGTTTTCAGTGAGTGGAAAATTATCTTTTGTTTTTAATAGAATAGAATATATTTGGGTGTATTCAGATGAGATGATATCCTAATAATTAAGGCATCCCATGTATAATGAATCCGAGTTTACTATCAAAAGGACACTTTTTTTTGGTAACCAGTTTTTTCTAAGTTATATTTACTCATTAAATGAAATTTATAAAACACAGAAAAGTTGAAAAAAATTGAAATAACTTAGAATCATATCGTCCAGAATAATCACTCTAAAATGTTTAAATATATTTTATTCCAATCATTTATTTCTTGTATAGTTGTAGATATGTATGGTAGTGTTGCCAGATAAAATAGAGGATGTCTATTTAAATTTGGATTCAGATAAATGATGGATTTAAAAAATATAATTATGTCCTTATAATATTTGGTATATATTAATACCAAAAATTTATAGCTTATGTAAAATTGAAATTTAACTGCCATTAAGTTTTTTTAGTTCCTGAATTTGGCAAACTTTAGTATGTATATGTATAAATTTATAAAATTTGGCATATACCATATACTTTTAAATAACATATTTTGGGTTCTTTTCTATCATTAACTTGTTTTTGAAAACTGAAGTTTTAATGGCAAAAATTTAACTCACAGTCCTTTAAACAATTGTTAAACATTATGAATGAGTTCATCTTACTGTTTATAAAGACATCTTTTGGACAGCTATTCCTTAGTGTGTTAACAGGTCAAAGGTTAAAATTAATTCATTTTTAAAGGTTCTTCTACATATTGTTTTCCAGAAATATTTTATAATTTATGCTTTCATCAACAGTGAATTAGAAGGCTCTTCTTATTGCATTTTATCAACACCAAGTAGTGTCATTAATTTTTAAAGTCTATTGATTTAATAGATAAACTGAATTATCTTATGTACTTTTTTGAATTATTGCTTGAGAAAAGAATGACCCTCTTGTTTTATCAAACCAATGTGTACTCTTGATTAATGGATTGCCCATTCATGTCTTCATACATTTTGGCTCTAGCAAACTTTTTTTTTATTTATATGTATTCACATCAAGAATGTGAGCACGTTGTCTGCCACATGGTTAAACATATTTTAATTTTAGTTTAATTTTACTTGACATACAATTTTATCATTAAAAATATTACCAGTTTTTATGTAGTTAAATGTGTCAGCTTTTGTCTTTGATACTTCTTTGTTTCATGCTTAGAAATCCCTTGTGTGTCTCAAGGTCAGTTACATGTTTCCCATTTTTTTTCTTAGTAGTTCCATAAAAACCCTAACCCTTTTATCTATCAGCAATTTATTTTTACACATAGTGGGAAGTGAGAATCCTATTTGAAATTTTTCCCAGATAGCAAAGATTCAACACCATGTATTGACAAATATCCCTTCTCTCATTGGATTGTAATGTTTCACTTATCATGTGTGAAGAGTTTTATACTATGCTTCAAGGCTACTAATTCAGTTCTATTAGTTAGGCTTCGAAGAGTTTCATAAGTGTGAGCAAAAAACATTCACTTACTGTTTTGCTAAAGTGAAAGGGTCATTTAGGTGACCTTTAAGGGGAGGAGTGGAGAAGGTACCAGGTACTAGCAAAGGAAATAATGGCTTTAAGATGATAATGCTGGAGAAAAAAGACAGCTCGTCAGACTGCGAGTCTGCAGCCTCTAATACCAAACACAGAAGAGGAACAGCCGTGCTTCCAAAATGATCGTAACGCTCAGCTATATGAGGTGATTCCCAGGCTTAGCTACACTATAGTTTGTGACAAACCCTGCCCTCTCTTTTACCTTTTTGGTCTGATTTTCTCAGCTCTATTGTCTACATCACTCTCTGGTTGCTCAGCTCTGACAAGTCTACCAATAGCTTATCTATTGAAAACGTTGATGCGGACGCATGTACATATGTATTTAAATTTCAGTGATTATACCTTTCCCCAGGTTGTTTGTTTGTCAGATCTATAGTTCTTCTTTTTTTTTTTTTAACTGAAGTATAGTTGACATACAATGTTGCACCAGTCTCTGCTGTACAGCAAAGTGACTCAGTTATACACATGTATACATTTTTAATATTTTTTTCCATTATGGTTTATCACAGGATATTGAATATAGTTCCCTGTGCTATACCATAGGGCCTTGCTGTTTATCCAACCTATATCTAATAGCTTCCATCTGCTAATCCCAAACTCTCAGTCCTCCCCACCTCCCTCCACCTTGGCAACCAAGAGTCTGCTCTTGGCAACATAAAGAGTCTGCTCTTTATGTCTGTGAGTCTGTTTGTGGTTTGCCGATAGGTTCATTTGTGCCGTATACGGTTCTCGTTTCTTAAGCTCCCATTTTTTTTTTTTAATCACAAACTCCTCTTCAATGATGGGTACATATTTCCCTAGGTGTTGTGATATAAAAGGGAAAAGTATAACTCTGGACTTGATTGTAAATAGTCATTCCAAGGATGGCAGAAGCAAAGAGGATGTATTTGAGCTTCTAAAGCTTATCCTGAAGGGCTTCTTTTGAAAACATTACACTGCTTATGGAAAAATTTAAACTGGTTTGCATTTCATTTCACCCAGCTGAACGAGCCAAGGGAAAATGATCTCCCCAAGCCAGCCAGACCAGTTCCACACTTGATCCTGTAAATTTCATCGCAATGCATTGACATTTTGATTTCCAGATGTTTTTAGCTCAAGGTTGTATTATCAATACTCCATGAAAATAGGGGGTACAGAGTTCTCAAATTTTGTCAAGTTAAATCCAAATGTATAAGTTAGCATAAAACCTGTAGCATAAAACATAAAAACAGATGGAGAATATAAACATTAGATGATAGCATGTATACAGCATACATTTATTCATTCAACAAATTGCTCTGTGTCAGGCATTGAAATAGGTGCCCGACATTCCTAGATGGAAAGACAGCCCATCTGCCCTGACACAGCCCATCATCTGAAGCGCCATAATCTCAGCATCTGGCCTGAACCACACTGTGTTGAAAGAGAAATGGGTAGAAAAACAACAAGAATGTTGGAAGCCGGGTGTATCCCACAGCCTGTGTCATGTAGGTAGTGGTTGGCAATGAGAGAGAGTCAGTTGCATAGCCATGTCTGACTCTTTGCGATTCCATGGACTGTAGCTGGCCCGGCTTCTCTGTCCATGGAATTCTCCAGGCAAGAGTACTGGAGTGGGTTGCTATTTCCTTCTCCAGGGGATCTTCCTGACTGAGGGTTCAAACCCAAGTCTCCTGCATTGCAGGCAGATTCTTTACCAACTGAGCCACTAGGGAAGGAATTGAGTATCTATCCAAAGACAATCTGTGAGTGTCATTTGCCAAAGCTGTTTCATAGACAAGGTTGAGAATCACAAGCCTGTCGTATGATATCCCTTATATGAGGTATCTAAAAGGAAATAATGCAAATGAACTTACTTACAAAACAGAAAGAGACTCACAGATTTGGAGAACAAACTTGTGGTTGCTGAGGGGAAGGATGGGGGAAGTGGTAAGGAGTTTAGGAGGGTCAGGTACACACTATATATATTTATATGCTATATTGAAAATGGATAACCAGCAAGGACCTATACCTATTGTATAGCCCATGGAACTTGCTCAGTGTTATGTGGCAGCCTGGATGGGAGGGGAGTCTGGGGGAGAAGGGATACATGTATGTGTATGACTGAGTTCCTTCGCTGTTCACCTGAAATGATCGTAGTATTATTAATCGGCCATACCCCAAGACGAAATGAAAGGTTCAAAAACAACAAGAATTGTGGGCCTGGTGTGCGGCTATGAGGGTTTCATACAATGCTGCTGTCCACATAAACACAGAAAAGCAGTGCCCATGTCTCTGCTGGAGGGTGAAAGCGTCAGAGAGGAGGGGCCACGTGAGGTGGCCCCTGGGGAGGTGAGGGGGGTGGGCCCCAAGCACGAGAAGGGAGGCGGCGGCGCGATGTTTCGTGGTGGTCCTCTTGGCTTTGGGTGGGCTTAGAACCTATCCAACCTACCCTAACCTCTGACAAAATGTTGCTGCTTACACCTGCATGTTGGTTTTGGAGCATCCAAACCTCTTGGAGACAAATACTGACAGATCCCAGAAGAAAGTAAGCAGATTGGAGAAGCTGAAGGACCCAAAGGGCAGGTGAGACCAGGCAGGAGGGGAGCAGATGTGAAATGCAGAAAAATAATGTTGCAGAAAAATAATAAGCCTTGGGGGACTCAAACATTACAGTGAGAAATACAGTGGAGTTTGGAAAAGTGCAAGGGTTTCATCTGGGGAAAGTAATCTGAGACCCAGGCTTGTTGTGAAGGAGTCGGACAGGGAGGCTTGGAAAATGATGACCTTAAGGCCACTGAAGGTTAAGTGTGAAAGGCAAATTTGAGTGGAGCTGGCAACGTTATACAGATGCTCTCAGAGAAAGCTCGTTGCCCTGGGGCTGCGCGGGCTGAAAGAACACGAGCCCTGTGACACTCAGGCTTGAGCAGGTGCCCCAGAAAGCAGGTGTGTAGCAGTCTTTCCAAAGAAGTAGCTGAAAAACTCTGGGCCAGGAAAAGTCAGAATGGGAAGGAAGGCAATCCACTTTTATTTCAGAGTATTGAGTTCAGAGAGGGAGAACTATTTTGGCTCTCACCCAACGGTGCAGGTGACTGAAGTCCCATCTTGTCCAACTGTCGCTTTGTAAAGTAGATTTTCTGTGATCTTAGCCTGAGCCCTAAACCCTGAGCTTCAGCTGATGTAGCTCTCGTGCTAGCGGTCTCACTTGGAGACCAAGAGATTGTCTTAATAGAGGCGAGAAAGGCCCAGGGAAGCTGCAGGAAAGGCGGGAAAAGTCAGAATCAGCCTGAGTTTGAAAAAGAGCTTGAAAAGGCCCAGGGAGCCTGGACTCACAGGTTAGCCTTGGTGTCACCAAGCCAGGCTCGTCTAAACTAATTCAAATGAAACCCAAACGCTGAGATGCCAGGGTTTGCAGCCAAGAGAAGGTTTATCCACAAGGCAGCCGAACGAGGAGATGGGGGACAAATTCAGATCTGCCTCCAGGAAAGAAAGGGGCTCAGGTATTTATAATGTTTTCTTCATTCCTGGGTTGTGGCCAATTACCTGTGCCTACTACTTCTGGGTTACCTTGGTGGATTTCTGTTCTTTAGGGCGCTGATTGGATACCCCCTAGGAAATTTGTTTTAGATGAGTGTTCAGTCCTATTCTATCTATTCATAATAATTCTAGATGGGATCCTCTCACCTGGCCAATTAAAAATATCTGCTCTGAGGCTGGCCATAGATTTAAGTTTTCTCTTAGGGTCATTTAAACTCAATCGGAGTGATGAGCTAAGTCTCAATAAAAAAAATTAACTTCTCATTTATTAAAAGGAAAACTCCTACAGTTACGGGGAGGATCTACATGGTTAACACCTGGCTATGGTCATTTAAGTTTAAAGGCTCCTCTATGTTGGGAATGGTTAAATCATACTAAAAATGATCAACCTGGTAATTATGAGACAAGGCTGGGTGCTTTATGAACTATGCCGGTTATTACCCTTAGAGAGAGTGACTGGTATGGAACTCAGTGGATTTGTGGCACTAATTTATGGCCTTGACATCTACAGGGATGATACGAAGGTGTAGCCTGGGATTCCCATGAATTTAAGGTTACATGTTAACAAATTACAGGTAACCCCAACCAATCTACCATTGGTATGATCCCAGTGGGTCAAAGATCTGTATTCTACTTGTATGACCATTTAGCAGCTCGTGTGTGTGTGTGTGTGTGTGTGTGTGTGTGTGTGCGTGCGTGCACGCACATGTGCCTTCGGTGGGTTTGGAGGATGTAATTGACCTTGACAACTTTCATATGCTTTAAATGATAGTAACCGGGCTATTAGCCTATTGAATTCTGATATCTCTATGATGAGAAAGGCAGTGCTACAGGACTGCAAGACCCTTGACACCTTACAGCATCTCAGGGAGATATCTGTGCTATAATTCAAACTGAATGCTGTATTTTTGTACCTGATAAATCCTTTAATGTAACACATTTGAACCACATGAAAAATCTGCTCTAAGTGACCCATTCCCTAGTCTTGACAATCTTTAAAAAAGAAACCGGTGTGGGAGGCTTGTGGCTAAAATATTTACTTTTAATTCCACTAATGTTATTAACTATACCATTTGTATTTTGCTTGTTTACAAGATTATTTCTTGTATCACCAAGTATATGACGGAGACTTCAACGGAAATGATGACTAGACTTGAAGCAGTTGATCAAATGTATAGTTCAATATATGACCAATGATTGTAATAGTGTAACTCGAGAAGGCAATGGCACCCCACTCCAGTACTCTCGCCTGGAAAATCCCATGGACGGAGGAGCCTGGTGGGCTGCAGTCCATGGGGTCGCGAAAAGTCGGACACGACTGAGTGTCTTCACTTTCAGTTTTCACTTTCATGCACTGGAGGAGGAGGTGGCAACCCACTCCAGTGTTCTTGCCTGGAGAATCCCAGGGACAGGGGAGCCTGGTGGGCTGCCGTCTATGGGGTCGCACAGAGTTGGACACGACTGAAGCGACTTAGCAGCAGCAGCAGCAGCAGGTATTTATGGGATAAAGAAGCAGGGTGGCCTGGGGCTTTGGAAGCTTGGGGAAAAGTGACTGGAAATAAGGATAAAAAGGAGCAAGTATCATTCTGTGCAGGCACAGCTAGGGTACAAGCCTCTGCTCAAAAATGCAGGCGCTTAGCATCATCTGAGGGAGAAAGAGCTGTCTCAGCCACGTCCTGATGGTCAGATAGGAGCTGGTCAGATAAGGCGTTCAAGGCAGAGGGATTAGCAAGAGAAAACACAGGAAGCTGCCTCCAGAGATAAGCCTTCCGGTCATCCGACTGTGGGAGGGTGGCCTGGCCAGCTGAGTCCATACAGACTGTCAACCAGCCCCTTAGTTTTCCATCCCTGTCCTTGGTGTCCCTGGTGCTGCCAAGTCTGGAACATTTCTGGTTTTAAGGGTCAGATTGTCCCCCTTTCCAAGTGCTTCCGATTCTGCCCTGCACCCCGCCCCATGACCGCCCCCTGTGGCTCTCTGGAAGGCAAGTTCCTCTGCTCTGTTACAGCAATTCCTCCTCTTCAACTGCTTTCCATTTGCCAGGAACTCTTGGGTCTCTCTCTCACTGACCACCTCTCTCTTGTTCTCTTTGTCTTTGAGTTTTAACTGCGTCCCTACTTTCACTTTCATTTGCTCTTTGAACGGGGCAGGATAACCACATATGAACAGTTTTCCACTTTTAACAGAAAAGGTTCAGTATATTTTGAGGTACTTCAAAAATTTTCTCCAAGAATGTTGCTCACAAATATAAAAGGAACAAAAAAATCTGCTATTTAAAGATGCTCTTGGGAATCAGCTGGTGGTCCAGTGGTTGGGACTCTGTGATTCCACTGCAGGGGACATGGGTTAGGTCCTTGGCCAGGGAGCTAAGATCCTGCAAGCTGTGGCATGGCCAAAAAAAAAAAAAAAAAAAAAGTCCCCTAGTGGTATAAAATGCATTTTTGTTGTTGTTCAGTCACTTAGTCATGTCTGACTCTTTGTCACCCCATGGACTGTAGCATGCCAGGCTCCCCTGTCCTCCACTATCTTCCAGAGTTTGCTCAAAAAAATGTATGTATTTCACCAAAATCTTATGCGTGTATAAAGATGTCATCCTTTAATTTCCTAACATGCAAATCTGTGATTAAATCACTTTCATTTTTAATACCATCCCACTTTCAAAATGGTTTCCTGGATAGCTCAGTTGGTAAAGAATCTGCCTGCAATGCGGGAGACCTCGGTTCGATTCCTGGGTTGGGAAGATCCCCTGGAGAAAGGATAGGCTACCCACTCCAGTATTCTTGAGCTTCCCTTGTGGCTCAGCTAGTAAAGAGTCCACCTGAAATGCAAGAGACCTGGGTTCGATCCCTGGGTTAGGAAGATCCCGTGGAGAAGGGAAAGTCTACCCGCTCCAGTATTCTGGCCTGGAGAATTCCATGGACGAGTCCATGGGGTCACAAAGAGTCAGACACGACTGATCAACTTTCACTACTTTCACAATGCACAGAAAAAAATAAAAGAACACTATACTTGGTCCAAAGAGCCCAGGTCAACACCGATTGTCTCTCTTTTTCCTCCCTGAGTTCTCTCACTTCCTACATTCTTTGGGGAGTCTTTTTTATTAGTTCACATGTTGATTCTGTGCCTTTTGTCCTGAGTTCTCCCCCAAAGTCCACAACAGTGCTTGGACTTCCATGATGCCAGTCACTGGTGACTGACTGGGGGCTGTTGTGAAGATGGTGATGGTGATGAAGAGGAGGGGGAGGAGGAAGGGGAGGAAGGGGGGGAGGAGGAGGAGGAGGATATCCTGAGGGAGAATGGATCAGGACAGAACCCTGAACCTGGTCTGACTTTCAGGAGATTTCTTAAACACTTTATATTGTCTTAATATCATTGCTTTCACTTTTCAAACAATCATACCAATTTGTCTTCAGTGTTGGCCACTTTTCCCACTGACATGTCTTCCGGGGTGTTTTATTTTCAACATATCTCATCCCCTCTCTTCTGCTGTGAGCATCTCATCACTTGCCCCGGGGAACTGGACAATCTCCTAATTGGGCTTATTTGCAGGGGACAGGCCAAAGAAAGACAAATTATTTTGCCTAATGGCGGATAACAGTCCCTGACCAAGACAGAGGCAGACAACTCGCCCTTTCGTACCATCCCCCCTCCTTGAGATAACGGAAAATCCACTGCCTATAGCATCTGGAGTATCTACCTTCCTTTCAGGGGGACTTCTTCAAATTTACGTGCAAACCCACAACATCTCTTAAACGTTTAGTTTTAGCAACACTTGGTCCTTTTCAGCATCCCTTGCGGAGGGCTCTCCGAGCTGGGCTGCCTCATGCAGCTCTGCCCCTTCCCTCTGCCTTCACCTCCAGCCGAAACCCACCCCCAAGAAGTACTCCCAGTTCAGCGCGGACGTGGCGGAGGCCATCGCCTTCTTTGACTCCATCATCGCAGAGCTGGATACGGAGAAGCGGCCGCGGGCTGCGGAGGTGGACCTGCAGAATGAAGACGTGGACTTCGATGGTGAGTGCCATCCCCGGGGGCGGGAGGTAGGGGTGTCATGGGGTCTGTGACTGGACTTCCCCTGATAAAGGGGCAACTCTCATCTGCCAGCCAGAGCCTGGCCCTGAGCTCGCTCTATGCCTTGGGGTCCTGGCTTTGGCCTCCCCCACACTGGGGTACCCCCTTTAACCCTTGGTGCCCTGTTTGGACAAAAACTCCTCTGTGGGGCTTCCCTGGTAGCTAGCGGGTACAGAATCTGCCTGCAGTGCAGAAGCTGCTGCTAAGTCACTTTGGAGAAGGCAATGGCACCCCACTCCAATACTCTTTCCTGGAAAATCCCATGGATGGAGGAGCCTGGTGAGCTACAGTCCATGGGGTCGCTAAGAGTCACTAAGTGACTTCACTTCCCTGGTTCAATTCCTGGGTTGGGAAGATCCCCTGGAGAAGGGAACAGCTACCCACTCCAGCATTCTTGGGCTTCCCTGGTGGATCAGCTGGTAAAGAATTGGCCAGCAATGCAGGAGACCTGGGTTCCATCACTTTTTTTTTTTTTCTTTTGGGTTCCATCACTTGGTGGAGAAGATTGCCTGGAGAAGGGAACGGCTACCCACTCCAGTATTCTGGCCTGGAGAACTCTTTCATAGGTAGAGGAGCCTGGTGGGCTATCGTCCTTGGGGTTGCAAAGAGTTGGACATGACTGAGGATGCATGCAGGTATAGTCTATGGGGTCACAAAGAGTTAAACACCACTGAGTCTTTCTCTGTGGCCCATTTTTCATAGCTGAGGTGGGGTGGAATTTTTAAGGCTCTATGAGGGAAAGCAATAGGGCAACAGTTCAAGCAAGGGATGAGGTGGGGAGTTGTTAAATGCATACAGAGTATCAGTTTTGCAAGATGAAAAAGTTGTGGAGACCTGTCACTCAGTGATGTGAGTATACTCAACGCGACTGAATGTACACTACAAGATGCCTCAGGGGGTACACTTTATGTTATGTATCTGTTACCAGAATTGAAAAAAGAAGAAAAGGGAATGAAAGTGAAAGTGAAAGTCGCTCAGTTGCACCTGACTTTGCAACCCCATGGCATATACAGTCCATGGAATTCTCCAGGCCAGAATCCTGGAGTGGGTAGCCTTTCCCTTTTCCAGGGGATCTTCCCAACCCAAGGATTGAACCCAGGTCTCCTGCATTATGGGCTGATTCTTCACCAGCTGAGCCACAAGGGAAAAGTGAATAGACAAATTATATTTAACCTATATATGTTATATTTAACCTATATATATTATATTTAACCTATGTATTTGATTATGCAGGTTGGCCCTGGACAGCACTCTTTGCTAGACCTGACTCTGATCCGTCACCATTTGTCACCCCTCTGCATCCTAACCACCAACCCCCCTGGCCCCAGTGCTCCCTCTGTGGCCCCCACTGGCCACCACTCTGCAAGGGTGTGGAGGGCGGGAGAGGGCCAGGGTGCTTGCTCAAGCCCAGCTTGGATTGTTGGAGAGGGTGGGGTGGAGTTGAAGGTGATGCTCGTCTCCGGGCCAAGGTGTATCACTGGCTGCCTCCTGATGGAGAGCAGATGACTCCACCACTTTCATGTCTTGAGCCCACATCCAGGATTCAACTGTCGGTTTCTTTAGTCTTTGATTGGCCCTCGGGGCGTCTCTGGTGGCTCAGTGGTAAAGAATCTGCCTACAATGCAGGAGACTTGCCGGAGATGCAGGTTCAATCCCTGGGTCAGGAAGATATTCTAGAGAAGAGGGCATGGCAACCCCCTCCGGTATTCTTGCCTGGGAAATCCCATGGACAGAGGGGCCTGGTGGGCTACAGTCCATGGGGTCGCAAAGAATTGGACGTGACTGAAGTGACTGAGCACGCACATCCGCTGAGGACATAAGTGTTATCTTCAGAGTTAAATTTTTTAACGGAAATGACTTTATGTTTTTTTTCTCTGATAAGAATAACATGTTCATTGTGAATCAAGTGAGTCAAACAACATACCAAAGTAAAAGGAAGAAAGTAAAGCATTTGGCAGGTAATTCTACCACTTGGAGATAATATCACTGTTAACGTTTTCGTGTATGTTCTTTCAAAAAGGTTTAAACATAGACTCACTTTATTATTCTTTTTAAACAAAAATAAGATCTCTTGCCTATTTTTTTCATCCACTCTTTTCACTTAATTTACAATACATCGAGGGCATCTTTCCAAGTCCGAGAACATAGGTCTGTGCGCTTGTCTCTAATGGACACATGCTTGAGCATTTTCTCTCTGCCCCGTAATTGCAGAGTTGAATCATTCCCTTTGCTCGGCTCTCTGGGCCTTCCTGGTGGCTCAGATGGTATAGAATCTGCCTGCAATGCAGGAGACACAGGCTCGATCCCTGGGTCGGGAAGATCCCCTGGACAAGGAAATGGTGATCCATTCCAGGATTCTTACCTGAAGAATTCCACGGACAGAGGAGCCTGGAGGGGTTCAGTCCATGGGGTCGCAGAGGACTGGACACGACTCAGTGGCTAAGCATGAGCACGCCGGCACAAGCTGGGCCTTCCTAAGCATTTGCTATTTTACGTGTGGATTGATTTTGAGTTCTCAGCCCGAGTTGCCCCCTCTGGGACCTTCTGCTCCCCTCTCCTCCCCATGCTGAGTTCTCCTTTCCTGGGGCCCGGGTTATCTCTTCCAGTGGCCACCAGCTCCCGGGAGCATAGTCTGCACTCCAACTGGATTCTCAGGGCGCCCCGACGGCGCTCCGAGGACATCGTGGGGCACACAACAGCCGGCCAGGTCCGGAGGAGCACCGAGCGCCGGACCATCGGCACGCAGAGGAGACTAGAGAGGCACCCCATTTACTTGCCCAAGGCTGTGGAAGGGGCCTTCAGCACTTTGAAATTTAAGCCCAAAGCCTGCAAAAAAGAGTAAGTGCTTGGGCCACAGACTGTAACCAAGATGCTCGCATGCCCACCAGACTCTTGCGGGGTGCTTCTTAGGCGCCCTGAACCCCATCCTGCATGGAAAAATTCTTCCTATTTAGGGGGAGGGAGGTCTTAGTTAAAAATTTTTGTAATAGCTTACAGGTATATTCTAGCTTGGTTCACCTCTGTCCCCAACCTTAACTGTCCCTTTAGCTCTGGGTCTGCCTCCCTTTCTGGCCACTTAGCCCTCATGCTTTGTCCATCCTGTCTCATTGGTTCCCCTAGATGCCACTGATACTCTGTATGCTAGATTTTTAATGACACTTTGGGGTTGAAGCAGGCATAGCACCACGAGGGAACCAACCCTGAACCAGTTAGATGGTCCTGCCGTAGACAGGCAGCACCAGGCTGGGATGAAGGGCTTCTTCCTGGCTGGGTCTGTGCTGGCCGTCTTGTCATCATCTCTTGGCCTCTTTCCCTGCAGATCCTCCTCTCCCAAGACGAGTTTCCATCTCTAACTCCCAAATCCCTGGGACTCACTCCTTCAGAGAAATACGCGCACACTTGCTCTGGCCACCCCAGACCGCTCTGCAGGGAGCTCACCTCTCACAATAGAAGCACCTGTCTCAGCTTACCCCACTCTGTCTTCTTTTGTTTTTCTGCAAGAGCCCTCCAACTCTGATGGGTTCAGGGGTTTTCTAGATGGCCTTTTCCCTCCTCCATAATAAAGGACCATGTGCTGGACATATTAAGCCAGGACTCAGCCCTCATCTCCCATCCTTCCCCTCCAAGGTCAGGTCCCCCCACAACCCTACAGTGACACAGCTCTGTCCTCCACGAGTCCCAGCACAAGGGGAGCATCCAACAGGCTCCATCAGGAGGGTAGATCAGAGCATCCTTTCCCTGTGCGACCAGCCAAGCCAAACCGAAGCCCTCTGCCTCATTCCTCCCTTCCAGCCTCGGGAGCTCCAGACAGATTCTCTTCAACTTCTCGGGAGAAGATACGGACTGGGACTCGGAGCTCTTTGCACCAGAGCCCCCGGCGTCCCTGGGAGAGGACCACTATGAGACGGAGAACCCCCGAGGGCAGTGGCTGCTTCGGGAGCAACTCTGGGAGCGGACGGTGCCCTGACAGCCTCAGCTTGGCAGCCTGGCCAGGCTGGGTCCCCCAGAAGGAGTCTGCTTTCAGCGAAAGAGTTAAAGATGAGTCAAGTCAGGTCGTTGAACACGTGGCCTGCCGGTGCCCAGTCAGTGCCGAAGACACCTGCACGGCCTCCCAGGGGGCCCGCCGTAGGGCACTTGCGGGGCTCTGCTTTCTCTGCATGGGCAGGTGGGCCGGACGTTACCGCCCTACTGGTCTTTAAGGGCAGAGGGAACGGAAGGTCCAGGCTCACTCCTGGCCTCCCCTGCTACAGGGGAGCATCCCGCTTGGTACTGGAAGCCAAGAAACGCACCCATCCACTCATCTCTGGGCCAAAGTTTTCAGAGAGGCGACTCCTCTGTCCGCGGGGCTCAGAAACTCTCTGATCACCTACTGAAATTGCTTCTCTGCAGAATGCCGTTTGGGAAGCAGCTTTTTTTTTTCCCCCAACCCTCTTTTCACAGTGTTCTGGAAATTTCTGCTGGATTAGGCTGAAGATGAGGCCAGTGTCCTGGCAGCGGGAGCGGGGGACACAGTGTGTGAGGGCCCTGCCTGGGGACCACGCTGTCTCCCCCAGCCCCAAAGCTCAGCTCCGCTTCTCACAGACAGTTGCCTGGGCAAGAAGGAAGATGAAATTATACTTCGTTTCTAATTCTCGGTCCCTTAATCCTAACAGATACTCACCCAGCCTGTGGATGAAAGCTAGGGCCCTCGCTTCCCCCAGTTGCGAGGGCAATCAGAACCTTTTGGAGTAGAAAGGATTTTGATTTCCCTAACTGTCCAAATTACAGAGACTCCCCCCCTGGTGGGCCAGTGGCTCAGACTCCATGCTTCCACTGCAGGGGGCTGGGGTCCACCCCTGGTTGGGGTCCACCCCTGGTTGGGGAACTAGGATTCCATGTGCCGCGTGGTGTGGCCAGTAAGTAAAAATAAAGACAAAGAAAAAAGTTCTCTTAAGAAATAGTTTTAAAAAAGAATTACTTTTTTGCACGTTTTGCATATGGTTTGACCCCCTCAAGTTTGAGAACCGCTGGATTGGAGACTATACTGAGCTTTGTCCAGCCTCACCTATTTCTTCTGGCATTTTCTTATAAGAAAAAAAAAAGTCACCCAGGGCAGGGGAGAGGTGCAGGGGTGTTAGTGGTGATAATGGAGGAAAACAGACTAGGAAAAATTAATAATTGAAATTAAGCCAAGGTTGGTTTAGGCTAAGGGTCCTTCTGTGAAGTGAATAAAGCTTTCCTTCTCCCAGGCCCATGGGATGATATTTTTATTGTTCAGGTTTTATTAGAAAGAAGCTTTTATTTATGTTATTTTGACTCTGAATCTTCAGTATTCATAACTTCTGTGAGAAAGAAAAGAAAACTAATAATTATCTGACATTCTTAAATGTTTTTTCTAGTTTAAATAAAAATGTTTAAAAAGTTCTCAGTTGATGCTGATTCTGCTGTTCTGGGGTCCATATTTTGAGAATTGATGACTTAGAGGTCTGAATGTTAAACCTGATGAAAACCTGGCGTGGGGTGTGGGCAAGAAATTTTATATCAACACATTTTCAGAATGAAAATGTATAGCAAATGTTTTAAGACTTGCCTTTCTTATTCTTTGAGTGCCAATGTCAATGTTTGGAAGTTTTCGTTTTGTTTTGTTTTTGCTCATCCTAAGCCCACTAGAGCCAGAGGCTTGTCTGAAGAATAAATGTTTGGGACATTTGTTTTATGAACTGCATTAATGCACGCCAAGTCAGATCACTGTGTATCTTTATTTTCTCCAAATGTGGCCTTATTTTGAAGCCCCACAAAGGAGAGTTCACTGTTCGGGATAGACTCAGCATGAGGGTCTCTAGGGTCTGCCCTTATCAAACTCCGGTTGATCATAGATCAACCCTGACATCAAATGGTGAACACACTTTATGCATTTTGCTTGTATAGGTAAGAAAAAATGAGCGGGGCAGGTAGGGATCATTGGAGTCTTGATTTTTTATTTTTTAGCATTTATTGCTTATGGGACACGAAACTGTGCTTTTCTCTTTTGCCTCATGTTTTGTATATTTTTTGTCTTTGATGAGACTATACACAGACTGCCTGAAAAACTCCATGCTTCAGAAACATAAGGCTGGCTTGTCTTGGGGGTGGTTTTAGGTCTTTGAAATTGGTGGTAAACCCCAGGATCTGAGCTCTGCCTGGGGAATCCTGAGATGGTGTCCGCTGGGATCTTATAATTCGTAACATTTGAGACAATAAAAGTCAACTCAGTAAAATCGACTCATGTGATTCTTTCCCTGCCTGGAGCTGACTAGTTACTCAGTTGGTTCGTCACTGGGGTGCAATGTTAGCAGCACCAGCTTTCCCAGGACTGTCCATTTTGATGTATGAAAATCTACCTATCCCCAGACAGAATGTTCAAATAGAGGATGAGCGTCCAGGACATCTGGCTTGTTCTTTAGCCCTGGATTCTAGCTCCCACCCCCCAATGTCTTTGCTTTCAGGGAGAAAGAGACATGGGAGCCTTTAGTTCCAGTCATATACATCCAGCTCTTTGGTTGGTTGCTAGGCAACTGAGAACATGGCTGCCAGGACAGAGCTTCCTGGTGCTCACTCTTACTTAGAGCCTAGATTCCAACAGGACACTGCGGTCCCCTCATCACAGGTGGCCCTTACGTGATGGGTTAGTTTCCCGTTGCACACTACCACACAGTTAGGGACTTCCCACAAGTTTATTCTCTTGGTGCCTGGCAGTTAGAACCAAAATCAGTCTCCCTGGGATAAATCAAGGTGGTTCCTCCTGGGGGTTGTGAGAGGAGAATCCATACTCCTGCCTTTTGCTGTCCCCAGAGGCTGCCTGCATTCCTTGGCTTGTAACTTCTTCCTCACATTGCCCTCACCCTATTTCTTCATGTCTCTAATACTATGATTTTCTGCTTCCCTCTTAAAAGGACCTTCTTATAAGGACCTCCTTATCCTTTCATAAGGATATAGGGATCTTATAAGGTGATCCCTCTTATAAGGATCACCTTATAAGGATGATCCACGGCTCATCCCCCTATCGCCGGCCCCTTAATCTAACTAAATATGCATATTCTCTTTTGCCTAATAAGGAAATGTTCACAGGGCCCATGTATTCTTGCCTGGAGAATCCCATGGACAGAGGAGCCTAGTGGGCTCTGGTGCACAGGGTCGCAAAGAGTCAGACACAACTAAAGCGACTTAGCACGCACAGGACCCAAAGATTAGGATGGAGACATCTTTGGGGGGCTATTATTCAGCCTAAAAACATAGTATCACAGATATCCTGGTTCTTATTAATCTGGCCCAACTTTCTCTTAAGCTTGATTATAACTGTCCAATCTTCCCCGGTGGCTCAGCAGTAAAGAACCTGAATGCCCAGGCAGGAGCTGCGGGAGTCATGGGTGAGAACCCTGGGTCCGGAAGATCCCCTGGAGGAGGAAATGGCAACCCACTCTAGTATTCTTTCCTGGAATATGGACAGAGGAGCCTGGCAGGCTCTCGTCAATGAGGTCGCACAGAGTCGGACATGACAAGTGACTTAGCACGCATGCATAGATTAGGTTAGATTTGAAGGCTGCTGAATTTGATCTCAAGTGAACCTTAAGAGGAGTGCCAAGCCATTGTTAGACTCCTCATCTCCAGTCGTGCCTGGTTTCTGTAGGTAAGGTGCAAAGGCAAATGTGTATTCTCTTTGCAGTTCTGGAATAGCCTGCCCTTCCCCTCCCCCCGCCCCCAAATCGGCTAATTGGGGAAGACTGAATGAATTTTTCATGATTAATCCAGATCTTGGATCCCAGAGCGTGGACTCGAACCCGAGTCCAGTCCTCGGAGCTGTTTGAGGTCATTCAAAGCCACGTACAGTGGCCTCACCTCTGATGGAGGAATCAATTACCCAGCAGCCGATGGTATGTGACCATTTGGCCACACGATGGCGCTTCACGCCTAACAATTCCGCGGCTTCTCTCTATCACGGATGATTTGAAATTCAAATAGAAAGGGGAGGCAGTGTGTCCTTTCTCAGAACAACACAGATACCATTGCCAGAGAGCAAGGGGCTGTTGGGGAGCAGAGGTGAGCTGGGTTCAATAACCGAGGGAAGGCCTCTGTCCTATTTTATAGGACTGTGGTAAGGATGAATTAATATTAAGTGGAGCCAAGTGAAATTGCTGACGTCCAACAGTCTTTGACCCACAAGGGCAGCAATTGCGTGTGGTTCATCCTACAGGGTCTTGTGCCAAGTCACAGCGAGACTTGGCAGAAGTGAGTTGTTATTATCACGGCCAGCACGACAAGAGGACAACAAGCCCTCACTATGAACATTTAGAAGAGTTGCTTTGTCTTCTGGAAATTTTTTCCTGAAGATTCTTACTAGTAGGACACTCTGCTGTTTCCATGGACTCAAGTTCCAAATAGGAAAATATTCCTACATATCACATATCACATCTACATATCACAGCTATGCTATCAGTCAAGCCATTTGTCACTAAAGCCAGCCTTCAGCAAGGTTGGTTCCAGCAAGGATGACGATCAAGGTTGACACGGTACTTGTTCTCTGAGTAAAGGTGAATTCTCACCTCTGGGGTTCAGGGCCCCCCTTTGCTGTCTCCTGCAGAGCCTCCCTTGCCTCTCCAAGTGAGCACTCTGCACCTGGGGCTGGTATTGAGACTTTTCTCTCTGATGTATCTACATTGTATCTCATCCCCTTCTAGCAAGTCTGGTGAATGCTAGCTGATCTTACTAGCCTAAGGAATAGAGACTGTTTTCATTTTGGCAGAGTTTTCAAAGCTGTAGCCAAAAGCAATGAGAATTTCAGATACCTGGGGCAGGCCCATGGGATGGGGATAATTTTGGTCATAAGAGCCTCTGGGAACCCAGGAGTCTGCCTACATCCCACTTGGTGGTCCTGCTGCATTAGGCCCTAATAGGGAGCTGGAGGTGGACTGGGGGTCCCCACCAAGAACACAGATCTACAGTCCAAGGAATTCGAAAGCAAATAAAACTAGAGACTGGTTATATTTTATCAGAGAAAGATTTTTTTTTTTTCCCCCAGATCCTCTTTCCGTGCACACTCCTTCTCATTTCTTTCCTCTGTCTCTAGAGATTCACCCCAGGAACATCCCTCTGACAGCTCACCCTCCCCCCTCAAGAGCAAGCAAAACTAATCTATAGAGAGATCCATTAGGACAGGGGTGGCTGGGGGTGGTGGGGTGGGCTGAGAAATGGTTGGAGGGGCCTTTACGTCACGATGGAGACATTCTATGTTTTTATTAGGGTGTGAGTTACATGGATGTAGATATTTGTCAATGTTCATGGAACTGCCCACTGAATGTCAAGCAGGAAGCAGTGAGAAATGGCCTGAGAACCACAGTCCCTGTAGGTGTAGGAGGTCCCTTATGTCACGGAAGAGACAGGGAATTTCCACGTAATCCAAGTTCTCACCAGGCTGTCTACGCAGTGGAAAAACATGTAAAATGTCAGCCAATTTTCCAGACAGTTTCAAAATCCAAGGACGTTTGTCTTGGTGCCCCTGCGGCCTATGTCTTTTCAAATGTTTACAGAGTATTTACAGCAAGTAGTCCTCCGGGTGGCAGTTGTAATTAGGAAAACTGGCGGCGAAAATGAACACATACCATAAAAGAGAGATAATTGCTCCACTGTCATATACAATATTATTATCAAATGGTATTCACCGAGACAGCCAATTGGTCCCTACCAGCTCCATCTTGTTGTTCTAGGAAAGACTCTCCCCGCTTCCTTATTACCCTGAGGATGAAGCTGCCACAGCTCGAGAAAGATATGCCATATGGTACTTAACATCAGAATCAGAATGAGCTTGTGCCTTTTGTGTGAGATGCTGAAATTTATTAGAAAATCAGAAAGCCTCATTTCCACTGAGTTCCTGAGACCTGCCATCTGCTGCATGAGAAAGAAAATGGAGATTTTTTTTTTTTTTAACCATTTACTTATTGTGAAATGTGAGAGTGCTGGTGTGTTTAAGAAAGCAGGGCTGGGGGCCGGGTTTGGTTGGGGGGGGGTTGCATAAGAACAAGCCAGAGCAAGCCCACTTGGCAGGGAAGAAAGAAGACTGTCAGCTGAATGGTGGTGGCAAAGGCTTGGGAAGCATAATTATGGAAATCACCTATTCCAGAGCGTTTCCCTCCCCCTCTCCTGACCACATGTTCCTTCTACACAGGAACAGCCCCTGGGGAGGCCAGCTTTCAAGAATAAGGAAAGTCTCTGTTTCAGAAAGGAAGAAGAGGGAGCTTCAACAAGCACCAGCCTCTCTGAGCATTAGGTCTCTCTGGGGAGAGAGCAACGCAAGCAGGACAAGAGGAAGCAGACAAGGAGCCCAGAAGGCTGAAAGGATGGGGCGGCAAGGGGGTTCCCAGAGGGAGACGCAGGAGGGCGGGGGAGGAGGAGGGGAGAGAATCTGATACGGGGGCGGGGATGTGGTACCCAGTGAGAAGGAAGACATCTTCCAACGTTGTTAGGAAGCTTACTGTCATGTTGGGGATACAAAGATAAAGCTGTTTTGTACCATCAGGAGGGCGTGTCAGATGCCTGGGGATTCATTTCCGGGGGATGCCTGTCGTCTCTGGCTTCACTGGGTTCACAAGATGCTGGCTTGACCCCGAGTCCCTGTGACTGTCCTGTCTCTCCACAGAGCCCTGCAGCCCAGAGAGCTTACTTAAGCCTTTGCTTCTATTACAATAATTTATTTTTACTCTTGCTTTTACATCAAAGCTCGGCATGTCTATAGGAACTGCTGCAGGCAACTTTCACCGATACGGTTAGTGCCCAGGTCTCTCAACTCTGGTCACAACACTCAGGACGTCAAAACCTTCTAGCAAATAGGCTGCGGAAGCCTGAAAGGGAGCAGTGATGGTGGGGGTTGGGGGTGGAGAAGTAAAGCTTTAAGGCACCAGGGAGTTTCAAATTATGACATTATAGAGTCAAGTTCAGGTCAAGGCCGGCCTTTCCTGGACCACATCCAAGGAGGTTTAATTAAAGAAGAACTGAAAAACCCTCTCAATTGGCAATCTCATCCAGGAGGCGGTCTCCTAGCAGGATCCCAGGGGCATCCTCAAAGTTAAGTTCAGGTTCTAGGCCCTGCTCTGGGGCCATGGGGGGCCGCCCGAGAGTGCAGCCCGCACCCTCAGCCTCCACGCTCCCCAGGTGCTCGCCATCACGCAGGTAGGCAACCAACAGCGTGTCCAAGGGAAGGGCGAATGTGTGCAAAAAAGGCCTCGGATGGTCCAGGAGTCCTCATCTCCCACTGAAGCCAGTCCAGGAACCAAGGCTTCAGTTGAGACTGCGTGGACCTTGTTAAGGAGGAATTGACTTGATGGGAGAGGGATCAAAGTGAGTTTCTGAATTTGCAGCGAGATTAAGTGGAAAGCGACCAGAAACCCCAGTGTCCAGCTGTGATCCAGACGTGCTGGTCCTCCGAGCCTTCTCCCACCCAGGGTGGTGATGCCAAGAGCCGCCTCCCCGGTTCTGGACTCGAGCCCGTGAGCTCTGCACGGGCAGAAAGGCACAGTGGTGCTGTCGGCCTCTCAGGGAGAAGTCGGCGGGGGTGTCAGCCTTGGGGAGCAGGTCCCACATGCTTGCCTGGGCTCAGGGGAGACAAGCGGCCTTACTTTTTACTCCCTCGGCAGGTCAGGGCCCCATCGTCAGCTCCTGGCCTGGGGGCTGGGGATCAGCTCTAATTTCCCTGGGGAGCGGAGGTCAGGGGTATCCGACCTCTACAAGACAGGCTTCCTCTGCAGATGCCTAGGATTCTCCTGAGCTGCTGGGGGGAGGCAGGACAGTGGTGACCACTCAGACCTGAAGACGCAGCGTCACTATGGTAAGGAGCTCTCAGCATCCTCTGTTCTGACTCCCCCCTCAGCTCCCATTTGTCCAGCAGCTATAAATTGCAGGACTTATTGTCTAAGAAGAGCATCCATCTAACGTCTCAAATTCCTGAGCGCTTGCTAAGCACCAAGTGCCTCTTACCTGTTATGCTGTTTAATCCTGACTACAGTCCTATGGGTCTTCTCAGGTGGTGCTAGGGGTGAAGAACCTGCCTGTCAGTGCAGAAAATGTAAGAGACTGGGGTTCCATCCTTGGGTCAGGAAGACCCCCCAGAGGAGGGCACGGCAGCCCACTCCAGCATTCCTGCCTCGAGAATCCCGTGGACAGAGGAGACTGGCAGGCTGAGTTGGATGCAACTGAAGCAACTTAGCACACATTGCAAGCACAACCCTGTAGGAGGGGACCATTCTCATTCCTATTTTCCAGATGAAACAACTGAAGACCAGTGAGATTTGGTGAAGGGCTGGGGTCCAACAGCTGATGAGACGTGGGTTCGCCAGTCAACCCCCATAGCCCAGCTCCAGAACTCTCTCTATATAAACCTAAATAACAGTCCTCCAAAAGAGCAAGCGCTCTGTTTTCCAGGTTACCCTGTGAGTAAGTAGGCTGGATTCAGAGACGTTAGGTAATTTACCCAAAGCCACACAGAGACAGAAACCACTCTGGCTCCAGGATCCAAGCTGTTTCTTCTCAGTGGCCCCCAACCTTTTGGGCACCAGGGGCCGGTTTCATGGAGGACAATATTTCCACAAACTGGGAGAGGGGGAGGGTGAGTGAGGGGATGGTTTCAGGATGATTCAAGTGCGTTACACTTGCTACTGCTACTTCTAAGTCACTTCAGTCGTGTCTGACTCTGTGCGACCCCATAGATGGCAGCCCACCAGGCTCCCTCGTCCCTGGGACACTCCAGGCAAGAACACTGGAGTGGGTTGCCATTTCCTTCTCCAATGTATGAAAGTAAAAAGTGAAAGTGAAGTCGCTCAGTCGTGTCCGACCCTTAGCGACCCCATGGACTGCAGCCCTCCAGGCTCCTCTGTCCATGGGATTTTCCAGGCAAGAGGGCTGGAGTGGGGTGCCATTGCCTTCTCCGGCGTTACACGTATTGTGCACTTTATTCCTCTTATGATTATATCAGCTCCCTGCTCAGATCATCAGACATTAGATTTTAGAGGTTGGGGACCCCTGCTCTAAGCCACACCCCCTGTCCAGACCTGTGTTACACTGTGGGCTCGATCCCCCAGAAAAATGATGAGAGGCATGGTGAGCAAAATTGGGTATGGACTGTACAAAGGAGATTTAGCAAGAACTTAGCACTTGCTGGACTTCAGATAAACAGAAAAAATGGCTTCTTTCGAATACTGATGTTTCTCAGAGGTACTGTGGTTACTGCTCGAAGAGTCCCGGAAGGATCTGGATTCTGTCAGCCAATGAGAGCACCTACCTGCTTGATGATCTACTTGTTACGGGGCTAATTCCCAAGTGTTGAGAACTTGGGTGCTATTTGTCATTCTTCCCCATTTCCCTGGGGCCCTCAAATGTATAAGGAGTGTGTCTTGGGGAGAAGCCCTGACCTGGTATGCAAGAAGTAAATACAGAAGGCCTAACACATACCTTGGACAAGTTCTGCAGAACCGGCCTCTTTTTTTTGGCTCTCTCTGGGGATAGAGGGAGTCCCCTGATTTCAGCGCCCAGAAGAGAGGTGTGTTTACCGTCAGCAGAGGGTGAGGCAGCTGCTCTCAGACTGTATACTCGTGGTCCCCAGTGATTAGTTATGCCGCCTCTGGGGACCATTGAATGTCAAGTGCCGGGCTGACCCTAGGTCTTCAAACCGAGTTACATCACCCCGTGTGGCTGTGACCCAGCAGCAGACTGCTGGACTCTCCGTGTCTGGGTTCCCTTCATCATACCCTAGGAGCCTTAGGGAGGATGTTTTCACTGGACTTGGCACTTGTATTGAAAGATGGCTAGAATGAATAGTTGCTATCTTTGTTACTGTCGGATTGATTTTAAATGCCTTTAAAAGGTATTTAACGAAGAGCTTCCCTGGTGGCTCAGTGGTAAAGAATCTGCCTGCCAATGCAGCAGACGCGGGTTCAATGCCTGGGTTGGGAAGATCCCATGGAGGAGGAAATGGCAGCCCACTCCAGTATTCTTGCCTGGGAAATCCCATGGACAGAGGAGCCTGGCAGGCTACAGTCCATGGGGTTGCAAAAGAGTTGTACACGACTTAACAACTAAAAACAAATAAACAAAAATGTATTTAACGATTTTCCTGAGATCATACTTGAGGCTTCAATTCAGTACTTATTCAGTAAGTATCTATTAAATACTTCCTATGTGCCACGGACTGTCTTGGCACTTTAGTTGAAACGTAGATAAATTATATCTACTTTTTGATTCCGAGGAGCTTATAATTTAGTAGAGGGGAGGGAAAAATAGTATATATGTGTGTGTGCGTCTATACACACACATTTTATGTGTTGTGTGTATATATGGGCTCATATTTAGATAGATAGGAAATGTGGGTTGTGTGCATGTGGTATTTTAACAAGACAATCCCATGGTGACAAGGATACAGGGGGTTGAACGATGAGCCTAGGACCCAGGGAAGTCCAGCCAGCGGCCTGTGCAGGGAGTGAGAACAGTCTCAGAGACGAGATGGCGATGGAGCTGAGACTTGCCACAGATGACTGAACAGAAGGGGGAAAGGACGATAGGAGAGTGTTGTCTGTTTGGGGAAGGGCAGGAGCTATTTGGGGTGAGCCTAAGCCCGCAGGAATAGGTAACAGTGAACGTAAATGAAGACAGTTCTAGTGGGTGCTTTGAAGGCCAGGCCAGGGTGTGGCCTTGTGAATGGGTCACACACAGTGGGGTGGGCAGACCTAGGAGAAGATGAACAAAGGGGACCGGGCCACATTGTGGTGGGGAGCCGGAAATGCAGCCAATCAGGACACACCTTCTGTCCCCAGAAAAGAGCTGCTAGATTTTTGGTGTTTTTTTTTTTTTTTTAACTTTTTGGCCACATAGTGCAGCCTGTTGGATCTTAGTTCCCTGACCAGGGATCAAACCTGCGCCCCTGGCAGTGGAAACTTAGCATCTTAACCACTAGACCACCAGGGAAGTCCTCTGCTAGGGTTTCGAGCCCTCTCCTTCCTGGTCGCAGTGGCCTCTTTCCCTTTAAGAAATTCCCATAGATGAAAATCCAAACTTATAAGACAACCTGAGGCTGATATTTGTGAGACAGGAGAATTCTTCACTCTATGAAGATGCTTTTTTTAAAAACTGAGTGCCCTTGGTACTTTTAAGCCGACTCCATTCATCCACAAGCCTCCAGATTAGGAGCCCCGCATTGTGGACAGTGGGGCAGCCTGTATGGTTTGCATTGCTCTTCACTCAGCAGAGGCATTCATGGGTTCTCTATTTTATTAAAAAAAATTTTTTTTTTTAATCAGAAGAAAGGAGGAAGGAAGAAGGAATCTCACAGACGAAAGAGCAAACCCAGTAGAAAATTCTTTTTGTTAATTCCAGTGTTTGCTCTGTGTTATTGGTATCTGTCTCTATTTTCCTCCACTTTTGATGTCTTCCTAGATGGCCCAGTAGGTTAAGACTCCACCTGTAATACCCGAGACATGAGTTTAATCCCCGAGTCAGGAAGATCCCCTGGAGGAAGAAATGGCAACCCACTCCAGTGTTCTCGCATGAGAAATCTCATGGACAGAGGAGCCTAGTGAGCTATAGTCTATGGGGTTGCAAAGAGTCAGACACAACTGAGCAGCTGAACACGCATGCATGCCACAGACACGCACAGCCCGAGATTCATTCTTGTAAAGCGAATTGTCTTCTCACTGATGTTTTGATGTGACAGTGGGTGGGGTCCGTCTTTATCCTTCTAAACATTCCTTTGCTACCTTTCTGCTTCTGAACTCTTTGTTCTAACCATATGACTCCCTATTTCCAAGATGATTACAATGAACATCTTCTAGTTCTAATCCGATTCCAATTTGGCTCATATGTTTTCTCTATGGAAATGACTTTGTCCTAAGCTGGGAATGAGCACAACAAACTCCTGAGAAACAGGGAAAGGTCCGACTCATCTCCCCAAGAGGAGGCTACTGTGTGTTTCCTAAAAGTGACCCTTCAGATATCTATCACTGGGGGTTCCATGCTTCGTCAACCACATTTCTCCTTCATTTTGTGTTCTAGTATGGATCCATCAACACCTGTCTGCAGTCACTTGTGACAGAGAAATTTGGTGAAGAGACATGGGAAAAACTGAAGTAAGTCTATGAAAGGAAAACTGAAAACTCTCAGGTACAATTGGTAAGGCTCCCGTGTTTTGAAGGTTACAAGGATTTTACTAACCTTTTGACTAAGCCAGTTGGTTGTTACTAGGGTAATCAGATTTCTTGAACACACCAAGTAAATACAGAAAAAGCCTGGTTATCTCAATCTGTCTTTAAGGAAGGTCTCTCTATTAATTCCCCAAACCAGCCTTAAAATAGGGCTCTCCTGTGAATAATACAACATTGTATTATTGTTGTCCTGTAGCTAAATTGTATTAGACTGTTTGTGACCCCATGGACTGCTCTTTGCATCAAAGTATTGCAGCTTCAGTGTTAGCTTTTATTTCATGAATGAGTTAGCTGTTTTTAATCACAGAAGAGAAAACATCTACGTTATTCACATGGCACATAAATGGAGCTGCTGAAATCCCACAGAAGAGGGGGTAATACCCCCTTTTTAAATTTAGCCAGAATCTCTCCTTAGGTTTTCTTTAGATAACTGTTACAGTTTTCCTCTCTGCCTCTGTCCCTTAACACTGTTATTTACTCGGCCATATAGCCTCCTGTCTGATTCCTGTAATCTTGGGCAGCTCTTCCACTTTCTTGGAGGCTCCAGCTTTAAAACATCAGGGGATAGGGTTGAATGGGGTCTCAGAAATCTCCTGGTCTTATGAAGAGGGAAGAACGGAAAAATCTGGAAAAATTATTAGCTTCCTCAGTTACTCAAAGGCATGAAAATGAAAAAAATTAGGCGCTGCTCTGCCTATTAAATCGCCCCAAATTTTAAATGATAATTAGCAATTCTGGTTAAGATGCAGCAAAATGGGTAATTGCTGATAGCATTTTAAATTAGTGCAATCCTTTGGGAAAGCAGTTTGACAACATGTACCAGAACTATGAAAATGAGGAGATCTTTTGAAGTAGTAATTTTATTCTTGAGAATTGATTCCCTTAGAGACGCACATGTATATGCGTGTGTGTGCCTGCATATGTAACACAGCCTTACATTTATAAATAATAAAAGAAAAAAATCCTTTAGATGGTCGAAAACAACTAACAAGTGGAATGGCAAAAGAAACATGTACCATTATTCAGATAATAACAAAGATCATGAAGCAACTTGTAAGATTTTACAACAGTGTAAGTAAAAACAACAAACAACAAATAAACAAAAAGCCTCCCCAAACAAGACAAAATTTACATAACCACTGAATAAACGACGCAAATGAAAAAAGAGAAAGAACAAAATAACGAATTATTCATACTAATTGAATTAGAAAGATGAAATGCCGTATGACTGACTTTTTCCCTAATACCTACATTTTTTCATTGCTTTTGTAATGTAAAAACCATTGAAAATGCTTAGTGCAATCTTTCCTCACTCCTACCCTCATTTTACAAAGGAAATAATTAGATAGAGCTGAGAATTCAGGAGTCTTGCAAGCAGGAGGCTGAATTGAGGAGGGGCCCAGTGGGCCTCACAGCCTCAGCCCCTCTGACCACACACTGCTCACACGTGTGCCCTGACCCCCTCATTTATGGAAAGGCTGCCTGAGCCATTTCCCACAGCATCCCTGGGGTAATTCGCTTAGAGTGTTGCAAGTCTGGGCTCTGGACTATATAGGCCAAGAAAACTCATTTCCAAGTATTTCGAGAGGAACACTTACGTAATTATGATCAGAGAATGCTTGGACTGGAGGGTGCTGGAGAGGTCATCTAGCCCAGATCTCTTCATTTTTACAGCTGAGAAAACCAAGGCCCAGAGAGGTTAGGGAATTTGCCCAAGACTGCGCAGCAAGTGGGCAACAGAGCCAAGACGAAATGTCAGACGCTTGAAGTGCTCCCTTTGGGCCCCTTCAGCTGCCTTGCCTGGAGAATTCCATGGACAGAGGAGTCTGGGGCTAGAGTACATGAGGTCACAAAGAGTCAGACTTGACCAAGTTACTGTAACACTAACCTGTCTTGGGAACAAAAATATTTGAAGATTTTTTGTTTTTAATGCTGTTACATTGTAAAGGGTGAACTCAGTAAGAAGAGGAAGGAAAAGAATAGCCTTAGATTAGCCCCTGCTTTGGGCCGGACCTCTACCACAACTGATCCTAGTAGCCCAATAAGAACACTACAAAGCAGGTTTTTATCTCATTTCGTCCAGAAGGAAACTTGCCGGAGGTCACAAGGTTAAGTACGAGGACTGGGACTCAAACCCAGACCTGTGACTGTGAAAGCTCCTCTTTCTAATCGGCCACGCTGCCTGAAGCAAGGGCGAGCAACTGGCAACACAGATTTCGGTTCATAACAAGAGTCTGGGTGAGGATGTTAGTCGCTCAGTCGTGTCTGATTGAGCCACCAGGCTCCTCTGTTCATGGGATTTCCCAGGCAAGAATACTGGAGTCAGCAGCCATTCCCTTCGCAAGGGAATCTTCCTGAGCCAGGTATCAAACCTGAGTCTCCTGCATTACAGGCGGATTCTTTAGTGGGTGAGCCACTAGGAAAGACCTGTCTGAGTGAAAAGCAAGGCGCATTTCTGTAAACTTGGTTTTCCTGAGCTCCTGTAGAATGCCTGGTTCTGTGGAAAACACTGGAGGATGAATGACTCAGATAAGCCATTTTGCCTGGATGGTTTTGTAGTCTGTAGAAATTGCCTGTATACCTCGGACATGGGGACTACTGTCCAAGGCCCAAGGCAGACAGAAACTGGTATCATTTGCTCTGCCATAGCCGGACGGGGGTAGACACACCACAGCCCTGCCCCCTTTGCCTGCCAGGGCGTGGCCAGCCCTAGGACAGGTGGTGAGCACAGAGAACATCGGGTGGACATTGCCGGGAGGGGTGGGTAGGAACCAACTCCGGGGAGAGGGGTTTGCACTCTCAAGGGTGTGGCTGCATGTCCCAGGAAGTCAAGGTCAGTTTCAGCAGGGGCTCTGAGGCCACAATGCTTAGAGTTGAAGCCCAGATGCACCTGGATGTGACCTAGGTGTTTCAACATCAAAAAAAAAAAAAAAAAAGTAGCTAACCTCGTAGGGGTTGTTTGACAGGTTAAATGAGATAATGCAAGCAAGACACTTAGAAAAAGAGTGCCTGGTCAGTGGCGAGCACTGAACAGATGTAAACTGTGTGATAGGAGCCGATGCTCACTGTGTTCCAGAGGCGGGTGCTCGGTGGGCTGGGGAGAGGACCAGGGGAGGTAGGGTTTGCCTCCCACTGGACTGGACTGAGTCCTGGCTCTGCTGCTTCCCCGATAGCTCAGATGGTAAAGAATCCGCCTACAATATAGGAGACCTGGGTTCGATTCCTGGGTTGTGAAGGTCCCCTGGAGAAGGGAATGGCAACCCACTCCAGTATTCATGCCTGGAGAATCCCATGGACAGAGAAGCCTGGCGGGCTCCAGTCCATAATGTCCCAAGGAGTCGAACACGACTGAGTACTAACATTCCCTTTCTGCTGCTTGGGGCAGGCCATTTCACTTCTCTGAAACTCATGATAAAAGGTGAAGACCCTGTCTTTTAGGGTCTCCTAAGGTACCCCAAAGTACATAATAGGTGCCCAGGAGGTGTGATTCCCCCTCCAGAATCCAGGTGCTGCGCTGGGTCAGGTTATATGTGACATTCACAGGCGCCACTTTGCCGCTGGTCGGATGACCCTGCCTTCCATCTGGAAGAGGCAGACGTTCCTCCAGGGTGTCTGCTCTGCCCAGAGGAAACCTGGCTCCCAAAACGAGCATCATTCGGTGGATGGCGTTGCCTCTGCTTCTGTCTCCAGACTGATCTCCCTGACACCCATTGTCCAGACCTGCCTGAAGGACCCCCCATACTCGCCAGTGACCAGCCTGGGACAGGGAGGGAAGGAAAGCTTTTGTTGATCGATTTTTGACTGTGAACCTTGTACTGTCTGAGCCTTCACTCGACTGGTTGGCCCAGAGGAATCTATCTTGACTAGGAGAGTGGGCAGGGTTCTGGAAATAACTGAAAATAACCAGAAACAGCCGGAGCAGTTAGACATCAGTGGAGATAAACCAGCAAGGTGCTGTCTGCCTGTGACAGGCAGCTGAGCGGTGCTGCTTAGAGAAGGCCTCTTTCTATTTGCTAGCTGCCTATTTTGGGCTATGCTGGGCGGTCTTTGCTGCACGGGCTTTTCTCTAGTCACAGCAAGTGGGGGCTGATCTCCAGTTGCGGTGTGAAGGCTTCTCATTGCGGTGGCTTTTCTTCTGGGCTCTAGGGCTCACCGGCTTCAGAGCACAGGCTCGGTAGTTGTGGTTCAGGCTTAGTCGCTCTGAGGCGTGTGGAATCTGCCCAGATCAGGGATTGAACCCATGTCTCCTGCATTGGCAGGTGGATTCTTTACCACTGAGCCTCCAGGGAGGCCCCTATGGAATGCCTCTTGCCTTCCCCTATGTATGGAACAAATATAGCATGACCAGCTATTAAATATCAGGGCTTCGATTGGTTGAGATACTCAACGTATCTCTGTAAATCTAGAGGGGAGAAAACCAGCTTCCCATATGTATAGCAAGTAGATGCTATACAAGAAACTTTTCTCCCAGTTTCCACCTTTGGTGTGACCTCACTGTAAATGGTACATTTTTTCTTCCTGTCCCAGAAGGGCACTCCTCACAGCATCCCAAACAAGCAGGCTGCCCTGGTATCTACAGGAAGGTGACTGAGATATTTGAACAAGCGGTGAGGAAAGGTGCCAGGCAATCAGAGGAATGTGTCCAGGGACAGAGAACCAGGTGGGGCCATATCCCAGGTCTGTGTTGCTAGATTTCACCTCTTTAATCTTGAAGTCTCAAAGGATGTGTTTGAGCACTAGACACCTATGTGATCGCATTGGAAAGGCATCTTTAAACCAAAAGCAAAAAGTCTATCTAACAAGCTCAGCCCCCATCAAAAATTGCATATAACTCATAAAAAAAAAAAACTGTAGTGCAGAAAACTCAACTCATCAAGTGCAAATTAAGGCAAGATTATTTGCGTGCAAATATCTCCTTCAGGCTACATTTAAATAACAAGTTCCCTGGTGCTTTTAAAATAGAATTATAGCAAAAAAAAGAAAACCCCATCAATTCCTAGACAAATTTTAAGAAGCAATGATCAGGTAAAATGAAGTATGTCTCCAGACTTAATGACATAAATTTTACTTTGTCTGAAATAATCAGAAACAGATGTTTCTCCTCGTTGTCTCCATTATCGCTCTCTCATATACCCTAGATTTATAGATTTCTAATCATGAACCACTCTTTCATAACCTCCTGGCTAAAACCTTTACCAAGACTTAACAGTGAGAAGCAACTAATAGATTAAGAAGAGTAAGTTCCCTGGAGTCATATAAACTTTTACTTTTTGCCTAGATCGTTTACTAGCTGTTTGACTTGGGCATGTTTATTTACTCAACAATATTCATTTAGTCCTTAGTATGTGCCAGCCAGAATTCCCAGCCTTGGGAATGGTGATCAAGGAAATAGATGAGGGCTCTGTTCTCTAGGAATATGTATTCCAGGGTGGGGTGGCAGAATATAAACAAGTAAATAAAAAATTAATGAAACGAAAATCTTTCAGATTGTGCTAAGTACCGTAAAAGTACCGGGTACTCAGACATACATATACACGTATCCATTCCCCCCTAAACTCCCCTTCCATCTGGGCTGCCACATAACATCGAGCAGAGTTCCATGTGTTATACAGTGGGCTAGGTAACCTTTTTGCTCTTAAAAACAGTCGAAAACCCCAAGAACTTTTGTTTATTTATTAGTATTTACCATATTAGAAATTTAAATTGAGAAATTTTAAAAAATGGCTGCTCATAAATTCATCTAAAAGAGCAAATTAATTTTAGTTTACTTAATAATGTAATACGCTTATTACGTGTCAGCACAAATAACATTTATGTTTATGAAAAATAACATTATTCAAATAAAAAAATTAAAGAGTGAAGTGTCACTGTTTTTAGATTTTTGCAGTCCTTTCATGTTTGAATTGCTGGAAGACAGTTGAATATTCTCCTCTGCACCCTGTCTGTTGTGATGTGAGGTTTTGGTTGATCGATGTGAAGAAAACATAGGAGGAAGTACTTTAATACTCTTTTTAGGTAATTGTGGAGATTCATTTAAGCCTCACCAAAGCTCCACCAGTGGTCGTCTCTCAAAGATCAGTTACAATCTGTGTGCATGTGTGTTCAGTCTTCTCTGACTCTTTGTGACCCCACGGACTGTAGGCCACCAGACTCCTCTGTCCATGCGATTCTCCAGGCAAGAATACTGGAGTGGGTTACCATGCTCTCCTCCAGGCGAATCTTCCCAACCCAGGGATGGAACCCACGTCTCTTGTGTCTCTTGCATTGGCAGGAGGATTCTTTACCACTGCACCACCTCGGAAGCCCACAGTTACAATATTGAGTGTGAAACCAACGACCTTGGTTTCAGTGACCTTGAAACCAAACACCAATGACCTTGTCCATACTCCATTAAGTGAAAGTTCCATGGCCTGTGTTACCCTTTGAAATAAATCTTTTCCCATCATTTTGAGCTGTCATGCACTAGTCATTCGAAAACTACTAGCTCCCTGAGTTATGCAGATCTTATGAATGTTGACATGATACAGTACATTATACAATATCAAAATCACATTTGTCAATATCACCACAATCCCACCAAAGCCTCTTAGAATTGGGGAGCTAATGAGCTCACAGTAGCAGATGCAAGTTTTCCAAAATTCCAATTTTCACTTGAAAGCTTGAGTTTGATCATTGGCAACAAATTCTGTCAGTTATTTTCCTTGAAATGACAAGCTAACGTTGTTCTTTTTTAAATTTTTTTTAAGAAAATGTCTGCCAAATATCCAAGTCTGAGTAATCGTTGTTTGTCTGTCAGTGGTTCTTTCAAGCAGAAATGATGCCCTATGAAAAAAGTGGCTAATTCGTCTCACAAAAGCAATCGTAGATGGGCTTTCCCTGAGGCGCCCCCTACACTTCTGTATACAGCAAAGTGCTTTCTGTGTACGCGTGCTTCCCACCGCGTCACGAAGAATGTTCAGAACAGATAGACTCAGTGCCAAGATTTAATAAAGCTGACATTTTTTACTGCATCACAAAGAACAATCTGAAGTGACCCTGACCTTTGTTTTTTCTTTTTTTAAACCATGAATATATAGCAGTGAAGAATACAGTGACCATTTAGTACAGATTGATACCACTATTATTCAAACTAAGGCACCAATAGTTTATCCACCAATGCTTTTGCACCATTATCACAAATATCAACCAGTTACAAGGGCAAGTAACATCTTCATTTTATTATGAAAACGGTTTTGACTTCACAGGCCCCTTAAAGCATCTTAGGGACCCACAGGGGTTCCCTGGAATACAGCTTGAGAGCATCAGAGTTGAAGCAAGAGAGTCTTTCTCAGTGAATCATGTCTGACTCTTAGGCTCCTCTGTCCATGGAATTCTCTAAGCAAGAAGAGTAGAATGGGTAGCCATTGCCTTCTCCAGGGGATCTTCCCAACCCAGGGATCCAACCTGGATCTCCTGCATCGCAGACAGATTCTCTACCATCTGCGCCACCAGGGAAACCCTTGGGCCACACGGCGACACTCAGATCTGTTATAAGAATTCCCCAGCTGCCATAAGGGAACTCTCGAAGGAACGGTTTCCCAGGCTTCAGAACCAATCTCGTTTTCTTGGCCTGAAATTTGCTACAAAGTTCTATTTATTTTCTCCTGTGGGCTTTACAGCTCACTCTGAACTCTTAGAAACCATTACATCAGGTCAGTCATGTTGAACAACGTAAGATCTATAACTTGTAATTCTTTGCCTTGCCAGGTTGAATCCTAGAAAGTGTTGCTGAGCAGTGGTGTCCAAGACTGGGGAGTCACTGGAGACAAGTGGTTAAAAGAATATAAATTTCCAGACCCCACCTCCAAGGCTCAGGAATCTGTATGTTTATTTTTCTCCCCAAGTTATTGTGGAAAAGGTGATCTGGCCCTAGTCTCCTGCCCAGATGTTTTGCATGTCAGTAGCTGGAACCAACTAAAGAGAAACATACATTTAATGGCTGACTCTTTTAGGTAAATACTGACTTGTCGAAACTCCCGAATGTGTGTCCGTGTGGCCACCTACATGTGTGGCATTCATTTTTGAGCCGGGGTCATCTACCTCTTACTTCATTGATGTTTCCAACCCCCAATCTCGTCAGCATGTTTTCCGATGGCCATTTCTCTCTCCTTTTCTTCTTCTTACCAGAGGCTTTGTCATCTCATTGGCAAGATATCAATTAGTTAATTATTTTTTAAATTCTTGGGGAGCATATTGTTTCTCTAAAGCGGATCGAATGACTGTATGCCAGTGTGCACTGACTCTGGGGAGGTGTTAGATGCAAGATTCTGGGATCAATAAACAAGGCTGACAGTCTCCGAATAACCCTCTCAGTCTGGGCATGTCTGGCATTCCACGAACATACAACATATGCCCGAACCACATCCACCTTTGACGCCGTGAGCTCAGCCTACAGGAAAGAAGAGGCTGGCAGACTCAGGCAGGGATGGAGGGTGATGGCCACACGGCAGAGAGCACCCCACTTAAGGGAGAGGTGGTGGCTCGGACCCTCATCTGCCCGGGGCGGGGGGGCCCTTATGCAGCCTCTTGGAAGAGCTGGATCCACTGATGCTCAGGGGCCCCTGTGCCGACATGGACCCAGCAGGGAAAACACATCGACAGAGAGAGACTGGGGCTTCTGGTTCAGTGATTGCAACCGTGGGGACAGGGATCTCCAAAGTGTGTGTATGAGGGGGAGGAGCGTGGATTGAGAAGAAGGCGGAGGAACACTGATTTCACCCACCACCACCTTTACAGATAAGGAAATGGAGGCCTACAGGGAGGAAGTAATTTTCCTTCAGAGCTCACTTGTGTCGGGGTGGACCTGGGACGTTTCCTGCCTCCCCGCCGCAGTGGCCGCCCCCTCCCACCCGCCCCCACCGTGTCCCAGACCACCTCTGTGTTCTCAGGACAGTCACAGCCCCTGCTGGCCACAGGAGAGCCTGCTTCTCATTGCCCCCAGGCTTTTCCCTTTGCTCACCCTATTGTATCCTCACCCGTACTCCCACGGGGCTTCCCTGTGGCTCAGCTGGTAAAGAATCCACCTGCAATGTGGGAGACCTGGGTTCCATCCCTGGGTTGGGAAGATCCCCTGGAGAAGGGAAAGGCTACCCACTCCAGGATTCTGGCCTGGAGAATTCCATGGACTAGTCCCTGGGGTCACAAAGAGTCGGACACGACTGAGTGACTTTCACTTTCACATACTCCTGCCAGAAATCTGGGACAAGGATCGTTATTCCATTTTGCAGTGAGGAAGGTGAGTTCTAGAAAGAGAAAGGAGGGTTCAGCCCAGGAAAAACTGGAAGGTTTAGGAGTGAGAAAGGATCTTCAAATACAGAAGGCTTGGGATATGGAGGTGGGACTAGCCCAGTCTGCCTTTCCCCGAAGGGCAGAACTAAGCAGGAGGCATATGCAGGGGATAGCAAAATGCAGGAGCTCTATGGGCTTCAGAGCCCAGATCCTTCATTTGTCAACTGGCTGATGCCAGCGAGACACTGACCTCTCTGAGCATGTTTCCTCAGTAGGACAAGGGTTGATTAGAAATAATCTCTATCCAAAAGCAGATGCTCAACAAAATGAGGCTCAGACATAGGTCTCAGCTCAACCTAAGAAAGAACCTTCTATCAGAGAGAGCTGTCTCTGAATACAAAGTATTACTTGCAGAGCAGTGAGCTTCTTTTTAAGAAGAAACGGAGTTGTGTAGGGTGGGAAATTCAACAATTAGAAAATTTCTCACCTCTCCCAATTCCAAGATTCTGTGATGTGTTCTGGGACAAATTCAAATGCTCTGTACTCATCCCTGCTCTTCAGAGATGCTCTCTGCTGCCTCAAAGCATAAACTCTCTGTCCAGAGTGCTCCTCTTTGCCTACCCATTCCTCAGTTTTGATGAAACCTCCCTTTCTCAGGGAAGCATTTCCTGACCTGCCTCCTTCCCTCTACGTTAACTGAATTGCTAACTACACCTTAGCGATCCACACAAGAGCCAAGCCAAGAGTGCCGGCTTTCTGACTCCCAGGTTCAGTCTCTCTTCACCAGATCTGGTCAGATGTTACAAAACCACAGTCCAGCAGTCACTCCTACAACCCAGCCAGGTACATTGCAAAACCGTGAGATTCTGAAGCAGCTGCTCTACTTGTTTCAGAAGAGCATGATCACTGAATTCCAAGTTTACTACCATGCATTAGGTTCCTAACACGTGCCAAGACAGTGTTGTTTGGAGGTGCTTGGCCTTGCTCTGTGGCTAAGCGGTAAAGAATCCACCTGAAATGCAGGAGTCGCAGGAGACACAGGTTCAGTCCCTCGGTTGGGAACATCCCATGGTGAAGGGCATAGCAACCCACTCCAGTATTCTTGCCTGGAGAATTCCATGGACAGAGAAGCCTCACGGGCTTATGGGATTGCAAAGAGGTGGACATGACTGAAGTGACTGAGGGTGAGCACGCAAAGATAGTTCACGATAAGTCATGATCTAGCAGCCCAGGCCAGAGGGTAAGACCAATGTTCTCGACAGAAGTTGGGGAACCACATCGTCTACTGTGAAGCGAGCTACCTTCTACTTGAGAAGGGAGCTCTTGGCTCAGACCAGGGCCCAGGGAAAGTGTCAGTGGAGAGCTGAGACACAAACACACCAATGCTTCCCATTCCTTTCAATCAGGAATGTTCTTGCTGTATCTTGCCAGGTCGATGGATGTATTCCTGGGGCAGAACTCCAGTTGCTGGGTTTCCATGGTACTGTGATTTATCTTTCAGAGCTTCTGCAGACGTGCAAGACGCCTTCATGACTTATACAGTGTATGATGACGTCATCACCATTAAGCTCATTCAAGAGGCCTGCAAGGTTCTCGGTAAGTCCAAACAGGGCCTTCTTTGCTTCCCGGTGGACCTAGATTTTGATGGGGGCACTGTTCAACCCAGTCCACCCTCCTTTCCTTTCTCCTTCCTTCTCCCTTGCTTGGAGCATACAGTGAGCCAGGGCCTGGAGAGGAAGGAGGGGCAGGTGGCCTCTCCAGCCCTGAGCTCTAGGGGGCTTGCCAGCAGGGAGGCGAGGAAGCCCTCCAGCACTTCCAGCCTCTTTGATAACACCCTTCTTTAAGTCGAAATTAAATTTCCCTTACCCATTCCTCACAGGCAGCATAGCTTTGGGTCATGCTGGGATAGCATTTAGGAATTATTGCAGGTGGACATGGTGGCATCAGGATCGTCACCTGGCACCTAAGACCCTGGGGCAGATGTGTTGGAAACGTGGGTGAGTCAGGAGCTCAGGGCCTTCAGGCCCATTCCCATGCAACCCCCAGAGGGTCAGGGGGCAGGAATGTGGTTTCTAGCCGGTTTCAGGATACTTCTGAGGGCCCAACCAACAGATCTACCATCCTGAGGAGCTCTTTCTGAGACAGTTCTAGATTAAGGCCAGGAAGGACTGATGCTGAAGCTGAAACTCCAAATACTTTGGCCACCTGATGGGAAGAACTGACTCATTTGAAAAGACCCTGATGCTAGGAAAGATTAATGGCAGGAGAAGAAGGGGACAACAGAGGATGAGATGGTTGGATGGCATTACCGACTCAATAGACATGGGTTTGAGTAAGCTCCAGGAGTTAGTGATGGACAAGGAGGTCTGGCATGCTGCAGTCCATGGGGTTGAAAAGAGTCGGACACGACTGAGTGACTGGACATCAGCATAACCAGCCCAGCAGGTATGCTCAGGAACACACCAGGGCAGCCACTCAACCCACAGGGACAAGGAGCTGCTCTAGAATGCGGCAGGAGTGTGTAAAGCACCTGTGTCAGCTGAGGCACTGTGTTTATTTCCCCTTCCTTTGAATCTCAGAAGAATTCTCTAATCAAAAGAAGAAAACAAACCAATGTGCCAGCCCTAATCTCATGCACCTGGACCCAATAGAAAAGAAGGCTTTCCCCTGGATTTTCACATAGCAATGTGATTGACATCTGCATCCCTTCTTCTGTCCCTGGTCAGCTCCTGGATGCAGAAAACCCTTCTGGGCATCACACCTGGGAGAAGCTGGGAGTATCTGCAGAGCTTGAAGGGGACCTGTTGAGGTTTAGGGAGCTGATGTGTGTGATGAGGAGACCCGCCCCAGCCAAGGGGCTGCTGCCTCTGGTTCATCAGGCCATTTGTCTGAGCCAAGCAGGGGCCAGGGGTGCCAGTGAGAACTGGGGGGACGATGGTGATGGGAAGGAGGAGGAATTCGGGGCACCAACTAGTCCAGCCAGATGTCTGTTCACTCCTAGTCACTTGACACCTGCACCTCCTGATAGAACTCGATAAGGTTGTTTCTGAGGCTGAAAATACGGTGCAGGGAGTAAACTGTGCAGTTGATCCTTAGGCTCCTTGAATTTGGGTTCCAGGGAGCACCATCTCCAGACAGCTTCCCAAGCCAGTGCCCCACCTCCCCGGGTGGTGGCCCTGTGACAGAGGACGCGGGCAGCCAGCAGGCAGGGCTCCTGCAGCCTCCTGCTGGTCACATTTGAGCAACCCCCCACTCACTCCCCTTTCTAAAGGGGCTCACAGGGAGACTTAGAGAAGAGCTGGCCCAGTACCTCCTGGTCCACACCCAACTCCTACCCTGTCCTGCCTGCCGGGGGGCGGGCTCCCAGAAACCTCTGTCATCACACAGCTGATGCCAGGGGGTGCGGTGGGGCTTGGGCTGTCGAGAGGCAGGTGGGGCGAGGATTTCCTGCGGGAGTCTGACCCCGGGGCGAAGGCTCTTTACAGGGCTCTGGGCCGCCCCCTGGGCTGGGAGCCCAGAGATCCGGCTGCCACATTCACCTCCGCTCTTGAACAGCCGCATACCCACCCCCGGTGCCGCCTCTTGGTCTCCTTGTTTAGCACACCTGCCCAAGAGATCTGGGGCGGGGTCGGGGGGGTGGGGCTTATCTCCTTAAACATGACTTCTTAGGTCTTTTACATATGTGTTTACAATGTTAGAGAAGATGTAGAAGGGATAGGCTACCCACTCTATTAATATTCTTGAGCCTGCCTTGTGGCTCAGCTGGTAAAGAATCCACCTGCAATGTAGGAGACCTGGGCTCGATCCCTGGGTTGGGAAGATGCCCTGGAGAAGGGAAAGGCTACACACTCCAGGATTCTGGCCTGGAGAATTCCATGGACTATATAGCCCATGGGGTTGCAAAGAGTCGGACACGACTGAGCAACTTTCACTTACGATGTTAAATATCAAAACTCACAGGTAGATAGATACCCTCTTATTCAAACATGCACTTCCCCACAGACCACTTGACCTGCAAAAGGGAAGCTATTGACTCTTTGCCCTTTCCAGGGAAAGTTTGGTCATTTCATGGATCTGGAGAGTGGAGCTGTAAGAAACAGATATTTTTCAAGATTTTGAAAATCTCTTTTAAATTGAGAACTTCTGTGGACAGAATTGTGTCCACTCTCAAGCTCCTGTGTTGAAATCCAAACCCCCATGGGATGGACTTGGAGAGGGGGCCTTTGGGGAGATAATTCAGACGAGGTTATGAGGGTAGGATCCTTATGATGGGATTAATGCCCTGATAGGAAGAGACACTGAAGAGCTTGTTTTCTGTCTCTTGCCTGTCTGTCTCTGTTTTTCCCCACCACACACACACATAATGTAGGGAGAGAGGGAGAAGCCAGGAGGAGAGCTCTCACTAGGACCTGCCATACTGGCACCTTGACTTTGAATTTCTAACCTCCAGAACTGAGAAAAATAAATGTCTGTTTTAGACCACACACCAGGCTACAGTACGTTGCTTAGGCAGTCCTAGCAGACCAGTACAGGAATTCTAATTAGTATTTATGTGTCCAGAAAGAAATACTATATACCTCTAATATCACACCCAGGCTGTTTTGGTGACTGTGTGTGATTGTGGATGCCATTGTGGTGTAGCAGTACTTTTGGCAGAGAGATCCCATCACATGCCTGCCCAGTGCACTCACACTTCCAAACCAACCAACACGTTTAGAGGCAGCAACAAGTGTGTAGACCAACGTGTAGGCTGACTCACGCTGCCTTCCTACCAAAGGCCAAAGTCTAGTGCTGTGATTTCTCTCTGTCTAGCTTTGACAGTCAGAAGGATATTTTCCTCTTCTTTATCACAGTAACATCTGTTGGCCTGTCCCTGAAATGGTGCATAGGTATGGTGAGTGCATTTTTCAAATAAAAAGTTGGGATTCAAAATTGAGTAAACGCATGCATGAGACTTGGAATCAGGATGACCGTGGGAAGCATGGACTGTGTGGCTTCTCTCTCTTTACATCTATTTATTGATCTATAGGTATAGATAGATATAGATATATCTGTTCCAGTTCTCAGTTCAGTCGCTCAGTCGTGTCTGACTCTTTGCGACCCCATGAACTGCAGCATGCCAGGCTTCCCTGTCCATCACCAACTCCTGGAGTCCACCCAAACCCATGTCCATTGAGTCGGTGATGCCATCCAACCATCTCATCCTCTGTCTTCCCCTTCTCTTCCTGCCCCCAATCCCTCCCAGCATCAGGATCTTTTCAAATGAGTCAGCTCTTCACATCAGGTGGCCAAAGTATTGGAGTTCAGCTTCAACTTCAGTCCTTCCAATGAACACCCAGGACTGATCCCCTTTGGGATGGACTGGTTGGATCTCCTTGCAGTCAAAGGGACTCTCAAGAGTCTTCTCCAACACTACAGTTCAAAAGCATCAATTCTTCGGCACTCAGCTTTCTTTATAGTCCCACTCTCACATCCATACATGACCACTGGAAAAACCATAGCCTTGACTAGATGAACCTTTGTTGACAAAGTAATGTCTCTGCTTTTTAATATGCTATCTAGGTTGGTCATAACTTTCCTTCCAAGGAGTAAGCATCTTTTAATTTCATGGCTGCAATCACCATCTGCAGTGATTTTGGAGCCCCCCAAAATAAAATCTGATACTGTTCCCACTGTTTCCCCATCTATTTCCCATGAAGTGATGGGATGCCATGATCTTAGTTTTCTGAATGTTGAGATTTAAGTCAACTTTTTCACTCTCCTCTTTCACTTTCATCAAGAGGCTCTTTAGTTCTTCACTTTCTGCCATAAGGGTGGTGTCATCTGCGTATCTGAGGTTATTGATATTTCTCCCAGCAATCTTGATTCCAGCTTGTGCTTCCTCCAGCCCAGTGTTTCTCATGACGTACTCTTCATATAAGTTCAATAAGCAGGTGACAATATACAGCCTTGATGTACTCCTTTTCCTGTTTGGAACCAGTCTGTTGTTCCATGTCCAGTTCTAACTGTTGCTTCCTGACCTGCATACAGGTTTTTCATGAGGCAGGTCAGGTGGTCTGGTATTCCCATCTCTTGAAGAATTTCCCACAGTTTATTGTGATCCACACAAAGGCTTTAGCATAGTCAATAAAGCAGAAATAGATGGTTTTCTGGAACTCTCTTGCTTTTTCGATGATCCAGCAGATGTTGGCAATTTGACCTCTGGTTCCTCTGCCTTTTCTAAATCCAGCTTGAACATCTGGAAGTTCACGGTTCACGTATTGCTGAAGCCTGGCTTGGAGAATTTTGAGCATTACTTTACTAGCATGTGAGATGAGTGCAACTGCGTGGTAGTTTGAGCATTCTTTGGCATTGCCTTTCTTTGGGGTTGGAATGAAAACTGACCTTTTCCAGTCCTGTGGCCACTGCTGAGTTTTCCAAATTTGCTGGCATATGGAGTGCAGCACTTTCACAGCATCATCTTTCAGGATTTGAAATAGCTCAACTGGAATTCCATCACCTCCACAGCTTTGTTCATAGTGACGCTTTCTAAGGCCCACTTGACTTCACATTCCAGGATGCCTGGCTCTAGGTGGGTGATCACACCATCATGATTATCTTGGTCATGAAGCTCTTTTTTGTACAGTTCTTCTGTGTATTTTGCCACCTCTTCTTAATATCTTCTGCTTCTGTTAGGTCCAGACCTTTTCTGTCCTTTATCGAGCCCATCTTTGCATGAAATGTTCCCTTGGTATCTCTAATTTTCTTGAAGAGATCTCTAGTCTTTCCCATTCTGTTGTTTTCCTCTATTTCTTTGCATTGATCACTGAGGAAGGCTTTCTTATCTCTCCTTGCTATTCTTTGGAACTCTGCATTCAAATGGGTATATCTTTCCTTTTCTCCTTTGCTTTTCACTTCCCTTCTTTTCACAGCTAATTGTAAGTCCTCCTCAGGCACCCATTTTTCTTTTTTGCATTTCTTTTTCTTGGGGATGGTCTTGATTCCTGTCTCCTGTGCAGTATCTTTATAGCTGTAGATATACCAATATAGATTCAGATATTGGGGCCTCCGGTGACTCAGCTGATAAAGAACCTGCCTGCCAGTGCAGGAGATGCAAGAGACATGGGTTAGATCCCCTGGAGAAGGAAATGGCAACCCCCTCCAGTATTCTTGCCTGGAAATTCCATTGACAGAGGAGCCCATGGGGTCACAAGGAGTCAGACATGACTGACTGTGCACACACGCACCCACCATAGATGTGTATGAATAGTACCCACCTACTGGGTGGGCACTAGGTCTTTAGAGAAGCCTTTGGAATCAGACAGATCTGGGTGAATGTCTTGGCTGGCTGGCTGTCTATCTATCTTCCATAAATCAGAGAGAGCAAGTCCCTGATGGAGGAGAGAGGTCTGCAGGAAGGGCGTTTCATTGTTTCACAAAAGACACTGGTCAATCGAGACAAACTCTTCCCTTGGACAAAGGATAAGCGCATGCTGGGTTATGAAGGACTAGTTAGTACTTTGCCTTCCTAACGGGCTCCAGAATGCCATTTCTCTACCTTTAAGCAATTGTTGGGACTTTTCCAGGCCACTCTGCCACTGCATAGCTCTGCGCTTTCTAATTAGCATAATTCAGGGAGGCACCAGATGGCAGGTTGGGCCTTGCATAAGAATCGCTCTGTGTATGAATCAGCGCCTACTTAGCGTGTAAGTGGGTGATTAGTGATCTGAAGTGACAAAATTCAAAACAACACACCACAGCCATTTGGCACAGCTGTGCCCGTCTAGACTTTGCCCGCTAAGAAACCAGCAGTAAAACACATTTCAACAGCTAGCCATCAGCAAGTGCCAGCAAGCCTTCTCTGCACCTAGCTCTATTAAAAAGAAGAGGAACAACATAACATTTCACAAGGTCCTGTAATCAGGCGTTATCATTTGATCTTTACTGTGACTCTCTGAGGTGGAATAAACAGCCCAGATCCTGCAACCAACCAAAAATGGGAATACAACTCAGGTGTCCTGACGCCCAGGCCAGCACTGTAGCTGGTGGGCAGGAGGAGTAGTGGACTGGGTGGGCACAAGATCGCTTTTTTTTTTTTTTTACAATATTTATTTATTTGGCTGTGCTGGGTCTCAGTGGTAACATGTGGGATCTAGTTCCTTGACCTGGGATGGAACCTGGGCTCCTGCATTGAGAGTGCAGAGTCTTAACCGCTGGACCACCAGGGATGTTCCTGACAAGGTCTTTGGAACTGGGCAGCCCTGGGTGCACTCCTTGGCTCTGCATCATCCCTAATAGGGTGAGCTGGGGCAAATTCCTCATCGGTAAACATTGCTGGCACCTACAGCACCTACATCTGGTGGTTATCCTAAAGAAGAAGTTCGATCATGTGAGCCAAGTGCCTTCCACTCAAAAAAGCAGGCCCCTCCCTCCTGAGCCCAACTGGTGGACCCCTTGTTGGGCAGACTTCTCTGCTCCAAAGCTCACCAGGAAGCAGGCAGCTCATACCAGGTGTGAGCGACGCGGCACGTTGGCTGTAGACAGTCTTCCACCTGAGCTGCCTGCAGCTGTTTCCCAGTTCTTTTTTATTTTTCCCCTACTACCTGATACACACATTGCTATACCAGGAATCAATCCCCCCCCCTCGCCCCCCAACTGAAAATCTGTTTCCTCCTTGTGGGGCTTCCCTGGTGGCTCAGACAGTAAAAGATCTGCCTAAATGCAGGAGACCAGGGTTTGATTTCTGGGTTGGGAAGATCTCCTGGAGGAGGGCATGGCAACCCACTCCAGTATTCTTGCCTGGAGAATCCCATGGACAGAGAAGCCTGGTGGGCTACAGTCCATGGGGTTGCAAAGAGTGGGACATGATTGAGTGACTAACACTTTCACTTTTCCTCCTTGTAACCTATGGTACCAACATGGAGAGCTGTTCCCTTTTTTTTTTTTTTTTTTTCCTTCTATTTTTTGGCTGTGGCATGTGAGATCTTAGTTCCCCCACCAGGGATCAAAACCTGTGCCCCACCCATTGGAGTCTTAACCACCTGGACTGCCAGGGCAGTCCCCTTCTCCCTTCCTTAAAGGCCTCTGCCTCCTCACACAAGATGTTCCCATCAGCTATCTCATGCCTGGTTGAAGTAATATTGTTGAGAAGAAGAGTGCTCTAGAAGAATGGTTCTTTCCAGGTATCTGAAGCTTATTCCTCTGGGTACCCAAGCTTTGGCGGCAGGGGGGTGGGGTGGGTGGGGAAGACCCATTTTCAAAGGAAAAATCTCGAAAATGCGTGGCAGTCCCTTCCCTGTCTTGTGGAAGAGCACGTGCTTTTCTGGGTGCCTCGGGTGGGTCCCCAGAGGAGCAGCTCTTGTCACTTGTTTCTGGGTGACAGGAGGAGGGCAGAGATTGTGGGCAGGGCAGCCTGGAGAGGGCCCTTTGCCCAGAGAAGGCCGAGTGCAGGCAGCGGCGGCTCTGGGCCCTCCTGGGCCTTACCAGGTGTCCCCTCCCACCACCCACCCTGCACAGCCTACCTCTGCTCTTTCCAGTCCCTTGAGCTGTTGCCCAGCAAGTAGTAAACATTTCCTGGTGATGCTGAAAAGCCAAGCTTGTTAAGTCAGAAAGTTTGAGCTTATACATCATTCCAACTGAAAAGCTTCCCAGAAGGCCCTACAGCTCTCTCCCCTGGAAAGCCAAGCACAGACACTCAGTGAATGTTATTTTCCTGCCATCCCTTCTATTAAAAAAAAAAAACAACACTTTTTAACTTTTGGACTCAGAGGGAGAGGGAGAGGGTGGGATGATTTGGGAGAATGGCATTCTAACATGTATACTATCATGTAAGAATCAAATCGCCAGTCTATGTCTGATGCAGGATACAGCATTCTTGGGGCTGGTGCATGGGGATGACCCAGAGAGATGTTATGGGGAGGGAGGTGGGAGGGGGGTTCATGTTTGGGAACGCATGTAAGAATTAAAGATTTTAAAATTAAAAAAATTAAAAATTAAAGAAAAACACTTTTTAATAGAATTTTTCATACCCACACACACAAATCAAGAGAATTGCACACCGAAGCCCACATCCCCTTCACCCAGCTTCAATCAGTATTCGTATTTTGCCAATCTCGTTTCTTCTCTGTGGTTCCTCCTCCCTTATTTCTCATTTCGTTTTTGCTGGAAAATCTTCAAGCGAATCTCAGGTTTCCCATAATTGTGCCCTTAAATATTTCAGTATGAATCTCTCACAAGATAAAGGCATTTTAAGGCATAACCATAATGCCATGATTCTACCTAGCAAAGTTCTGAATGTTCCAGAGACCCGGGAGCCAGCTGTACCTTGGCTGGTGGTGGAGAACTGTGGTCTTCTGATGTTAGATTTCCTAAGGTTTTTTCAGGACAATCAGGGAAACCTTTTTACTTTGACATGATTTCAAACTCACAGAAGGATTGTAAGAATAGTACAAAGAATTGCCGTACGCTCTTCATCCGTATTCCCAAAATGTTAACATTTTACCATGTTGGCTCTATCCTCTCTCTCTATCTATGTTTTTTCCTGAATCGTTGGTATGTTAAGAAAATGATGTCTCTTTATTCCAAAAGTGCTCTTATGTAACCAGTTCAGTTCAGGAAATGAATGTCGCTATGGCGCTGTTATCTAAACTATAGACTTGATTGAGATTTCCCCAGCTTTCCCAGTAATGTCCTGTAGGACAAAAGAACACCCTGGATCAAGTTGGTTGTCACTTTTCTTTGACTTTCTGGAGTTTGGAACAGTCCCTGAGTCTTTGTGTCTTGTAACGTTGACATCTTTAGAAAGTGCTAGTCAGCTATTTTTTAAATTTTTGATGTAGATCATTGTTTTAAAAGTCTTTTTTGATTTTGTTACAATATTGCTTCTGTTTTTATGAGGGTTTTGTTTTGGTTTTGGCCACAAGGCACTTGGGAGTTAGTTCCCTGACTGGGGATTGAACTGGCACACCTACACTGGAAGGCAAGCCTTAACCACAGGACTGTCAGGGAAGTCCCCTTGGCTAGCTATGTTGTAACATGCCCGTCAACTCAGGATTATCTGCTGTCTTCTCGTGATTCAGCTCAGGCTACACTTTCTTGGCAGGAAGACCAGAGGGTTATGTTTTGTCCTTCCCAGTTCATCATAGGAGACATCTTATGCCTATTTGTCCCATTAGTGGTGCTAATTTGATTGCTTGATTTACATGGAATCTACCAGGTTTCTCTGCTGTAAAGTTATTATTTTTCCCCCTTTGAATAGTATCTTATGAGAGAGACTTTCAGACTATGTCTATATCTTGTTGCCTCTCAAACTCTCCCTTCCCTAATTTTAGTATGCGTTGGTGATTCTTATTTGAATCCATAATTATAATGTGGTCAAATGGTGATTTTTTTCTAGGCATATCATTCCTTTTAATTCATTAGTTGAATTTCTACTATCAAGAATTTTCCCTATCAATACCAGTGTGAACTCCTTACGCTTATTTTCCTTAATAGGCTATAATCTTATATTTTTGTTATTCTGATGCTCAAATTCTCTCTCTCTCTATCTGTATCTGTCTGAACCTGGGATGGGTTCTGTGGTCTTCTTAGGTAGCTTTCCTAATCCGCACCACAGGCTTCCTTCTACTCTTCTTCTTTCTCATACAAAGAGAAACCTGGTTCCCATCATTTCCCACATATTTACTTATAAGTTTAATCCTTGGGCATTCAGAAAGTCATTTCAGATTTGCTAACTCACATCGCTGTGGGAAGGAAGCCTACTCACATAGTCAAATATTTATTTAAAGTTCGTTTTGTCTTTAGCCTAAAGGACACAGTCAAAATCCTGTGTTCGGAGTTCACTATTTTTTTTGCTGCCTGGGCTATTTGGTTGCCCCCTAGGTTATTAGGTTCTTCAGAACTTTTCTGTTGAAATACTATTTTGTTCATTTGTCTCTGTTTGTATTCCATCTTAGAGTTTTCTCTATCCTTATTTATTTCTTCAAGTGTAAGAATCATTAACATGATGCCCCAAACCAGAACTGTGCAAAATTTTTGCTCAGAGAAGTGCCCTTCCCTACGCACGCACACTCCACGATTGTTCTATTTCCACCCATTCCCAGCGCCCTGTAGGTCAGGCATCCCCAGCCTCTGGGATCTAATCCTGGATGATCGAGGTGGAGCTGATGTAATAATCATAGCAACAAAGTGCACAATAAATGTGCTTGTTCAGTTCAGTCCCTCAGTCGTGTCTGACTCTTTGCGACCCCATTAACCACAGCATGCCAGGCCTCCCTGTCCATCACCAACTCCCAGAGTTTACCCAAACCCGTGTCTAGAGAGTCGGTGATGCCATCCAACCATCTCATCTTCTGTCATCCCCTTCTCCTCCTGCCCTCAATCTTTCCCAGCATCAGGGTCTTTTCAAATGTGCTTGAACAAACCTGAAATCATCCCCCTCCTTCCTGGTCTGTAGAAACATTGTCTTCTACAAAACTGGTCCCTGGTGCCAAAAAGTTTGGGGACCACTGCTATAGGTAACCAATCTCAGTAGTTTCTGGTGTTTATCTTTGCACAAATAAGTAGATAGATGCGTATTTCCTTATTGCCCCTTATTTACTACACAAAAGACAGAATACTAAGCATGTTTTAGACTCTCCTATACACTGTCAAAAAATATGCTAAGGCATCTACGACTTGTCTTTAGTTCTTTCCTGCATTGTCTTGTCATTTCCTACATATTCCTGATGTCCTGTAACTTAGAAAACTCGGGGAATCCTAAATTCACTGAAGGGAAACTGTCTAGCTACCCAACGCAGCGGCTGGTTTTGAAAAGTGACCTTTGTCTTCTCCTTGACAAGCATTCTCAACTACGAATCCTAGAGGAAGCTCCAAGCCCGGCAGGGATGGGAGAAACCACACCCAAACCCAAGATGGTTGCTCAAGAAACAGTCAGAGGTCCTTTCCTATGAATAGAGTGGGATGGGCAGAAACAGAATAACCAGTGTCTGGAACAGCAACTTCATGGATTTTTGTACCTTTATAGAACCTAAGAGTCAAGCAGACAGTGTTTCTGCACAAGGCTGCCATGGCCACTTTTTTTTTTTCTAACTTTTTAATTTTTTTAAACTTTTAAAAATATAGATTTATTTATTTTAATTGGAGGCTAATTACTTTACAATATTGTAGTGGTTTTGCCATACATTGACATGAATCCACCACGAGTATACATGTGTTCCTCATCCTGAGCCCCCCTCTCACCTCCCTCCCCATCCCCTCCCTCTGGGTCATCCCGGTGCACCAGCCCCGAGCACACTGCCACTTTAAGACCCAACTTTCCAAACAGCCCCTCCTGACAGAGGTCCTGGGGATGGGGAGGCCTCTGGGGTTGTTTTCCCAGCAGGTGACAGGATGCACCTGCTCAGAGCTTCAGCCTAGGGGGCCCACAACACAGCTATTTTTTTTCTCACCTTGAATAAGTTAGATTTATTAATAGCAGGAAAGGAGGGGTGGAAGGAGGAAAGAGGAAGGAACAATTCCACATGTGTCCATGCACTCTTCAGAAGTTCTTTTCCCCAGGGCTCATCACCTTTGGAAAAGACACGAGTGGAGTTTAGTATTTCACCTGGCCAGGGCTTGTATTTTGGGTTCCACAGGGGTCTCCATGGAAGCCATTCTGAAACTCTTTGGGGAATACTTCTCTAAATTCTGCAAAACGTCTGGCTATGACCGGATGGTACGGACACTGGGGGGAAACCTCACAGAGTTTATTGAAAACCTAGATGTCCTCCACAGCTATCTGGCGCACTCCTACCAGGTAAGCCTATCTGGGTCAGAGCTCAGTGGCCCTGAGAGAAAGCAGGTGCTTCTAGCAGTCCTGGGTCATCTCGCCACCTCCCCTAAGAGGCTGCAGTTGCCAGGGGCTTGTGGAATCCTTGGTACATGGCATCAGTGGGGTGTTTTCTGGGGGCACGAATGGAAAATGAAAACTTGTTGGCTACTTTTATAAACTGGCTCCAATGATCAAAGAAGGGCAAGCTGGGGAGGTTGACTTTGTGCTGGGGGACAGCCCCTGTTGATGGTAGCTGCTGGGGGTTTGACATTAAGTCCAGAAGATTTAACGATTAATCACAACGGGAACAAAGACTGGGAACCAGTCAGGTTTCAGGGGATTTGCAAATTCTCTCCTCAGGTTTCCTGGCCTAGAAGGAGCTGATAAATAACTTGTGCAGCCAGATTCATTCATTCATGTATTAGATGCAATGTCTTCACAGGGCCAAGAGCCGGAATCGGACACCACCCAACTCTGATTAACCCATGGTGTGACTACCTGAGGTGCTAAACTGATTTCCCTACTGGGATCTGTCCTGCAGGAGTTCAGTTCTTGGTTTTCCTGTTCGTAGGCATCGGTGGAAATTTAAATGGCCAGGCTTTTTTTTAAAAAAGGAAAATGCTGTACTAAAGAGGCAAAGTGGCATTTGCACGTCATAATAATAGCTTATTATTTTATATAAAAGAGTTGATATTTGTTTTTAGGGCCCTTTACAGTTTGCTAAGCTTTTTCTTCACCATTTCTATACTGAATGCTCAGACTACTCTTGAGGGAGTTCCCAGGTGGCTCAGTGGTACAGAATCCGCGTGCAGTGCAGGAGATGAGGGTTTGATCCCCAGGTCGAGAAGATCCCCTGGAGAAGGAAATGGCAAGTCATTCCAACATTCTGTCTGAGAAATCCCATGGACAGAGGAGCCTGGTGGGCTAGTGCATGGGGTCGCAAAAGAGTCCAACATGACTTAGCGCCTAAACAATAATGAGAGGAGCAATAGACTAGAACTTCTCGGTGTCAGTGAGGACATTTTGCATATAATGAGATAAATAAAATATATAAATGTTATATGAGCTGAAATAAAATGTATGCAATGATATCTGATAGATTTCCAGGCAAAAGATTATAATCATCTCTTTAGGCAAAAATACAATAAGATAAAGCTGACTTTTTCTTTATGTCTATCTCTAGTAATCTGGTAAAATCTTCAGGTTTGTATTTCTGGTTTTAACTGTTGCCATTCATCTTGTTATTTTTTAGCTGAATTTCATTTGAGTGCCAATTATGAGACAGATGTTGGGCTAAGTAGTGTATAAACATTGAATTATCCTCTTACCCCTAAGATTAGGCACTCTTATTTTTCCCATTATACAGATGAGAAAACTGAGGTCCAGAAAGTCAAAGTAACTGTCCCAAATTGCCCAGGTTGTGGGGGTTGAGTCAGGACCCATCCCCGGGTGTGTCTGTCTCCAAAAACCATGTTCTGGTTGGCTTCTCAGTATTTTCCCATTGCCCTGATTCTCCACTTTTATAAAATCACATTTCAAGTAAAATATAAAAGCACAGTCTTAATATTTAGAGGGCTGGAGACATGACCAGAAGGATTAAAACACCAGCTTCAAGAACTGTGTCTAGGAAGTAGCTGAGGCTCGGGCGCAAAGTGAGGGTAAAATGCTAGCAAAAGCTTGTGTTTCGTTTCAGCCCTTTTGCATTCTATTATTATTGTTATTTCTCACTAGGTAGGCTTTGGATATAATTTTTTAAAGTAACTTTTTCCTGTTTTATCATATTTTTACATTGTGCTGCCTCAAATCTTCTTCAGATTACTCAAATGTAAGCATGCCCATCTATATGTATATGCTTTTGGAAAGATAGATACTTGGGGGAAAACCCTCGTTTTAACTAGCACCCCCTCTTTACCTCCTTCTGACTCTCTCACCCCCACCCTCCACTACCACCACCACTGTGGGAGGGAGCAAAAATCTCAGAAGGAACCCACGTCCTTAATCTCTTCCCTCACTCAAGCCAAAAGCTGTGAACCTGGGTGCTGAGCTGCTTACTACCCAAGGGAGCAAGAAAAGAGCTACTCTCAGGGATTCCCCTTGACATTCCCCCCCCCCCCGCCAAAATAACACCCCAAATTTTTCACTCATCCATAGGGATTATCCTGACATCCTGGCACCATCTATCATGAGATGGTACATACTTGGATGTCAACATTTATTCCCAGAGCAAGATGGTCTCTTCGGATGTAGCCTTGATTTTTCAGATGTGCAACACTGCAGCACAGATGGCCTTATGTTTCCAGAGCAAGAGACGAACTTTTCTCCACTTGCCAATTCCTCCAAGCTCCTGCTCATTCAGACTGAAGATGCTCATGGTCACTTGGTCACAGGCCAAGCACGCAGCCAGCCACCTCTTGGAGTATAGACAGAAGCAGCATGGCATGGTAGAAAGACTCATTTGGGGGGTCAAGAATGTTCTACAGTGAATCTGGCCTTAACCTCCCTGAGCCTCAATTTCCTCCTCTTTACACTTGGCTTCCCTGGTCCCTCAGTGGTAAAGAATCCTTCTGCCAATGCAGGAGGCATGGGTTCAAACCCTGGGTCGGGAAGATCCCTTGGAGACGGAAAAGGCAACCCACTCCAGTATTCTGGCCTGGAGAATCCCTCAGACAGAGGAGCCTGGCAGGCTACAGTCCAGGGGGTCACAAAAGAGTTGTGCATGACTTAGTGATTAAACAACAGCAGCAATAATACTTGCATATAGAGTTGGTTAGGTGATTAGGTATAATATAAAATTCCCGATTCTTAGGGGCTGAAAAATCGTGGGTGTTTTTTTGGAGGGGGGCAAGGCTTTATTGGAGCCCCTAGTGCAGGAGAGGAGGAGGGCATGGCAACTCACTCCAGTATTCTTGTCTGGAGAATCCCATGGGCAGAGGAGCCTGGCAGGCTACAGCCCATAGGATACAGAGTCAGACACAACTGAACTTATTGACACTGAAGCAGAGGGGAGCAAGAACAAATAACAGGTGCCCTTGCATGCCTACTCCCCAAAGGGAGCAAAGCTTGTTCCCCATATGGGGTGAGGGCAGGGGTATGTCCAGGGGTCGAGCTGGGGGGCTGGCTTAGGCATTTTGCCCACCCCTCTGGTGGTGCTGAGTGCAGGGGCACGCTCAGGACCCTGCTTTTGCTCCTGACACCCAGTTTTTGCTCCTGGCTCTTCAGAAGTAGCAGTAGGGGATTTTTGGTCTCTGTATCTTTTGTCCAGAATTTACCCCAACAGCTTGCATGCACATGGTTATTTTTAGCCCCATACAGTTTCTTTGTATTTTGTTGCTTGAGAAGAGGTGTTGTATAGGCGCAAGCATTGCAGTGACTGCAGCAAAAGGTCCCAGCCTGTCTCATTCCCCTGGAGAGACTCTATACCCTTGTTCTTAAGGGGTATGGGGCTGGAGGTCTTTTCTTACGAAACTTCTTCCTGCTAGAAAAGGGTCAAAGACCCCAGCCTATCCTAGAGGTGTAGAAAGTTCCTCCCTGACTGTTCTAAGGACCTGTAGCGACCTAGGCCACTCTCCAGTGGATGTGATTGGAAGGGGGTTGGGGATACAGTTCTATGTGACGTGATAAGTAAGTACTGTTGCTTCACAAAGTCTCAAGAGCATAGTTTAGATAACCTGTATCCACTGGGAAAAATGTACTGTGTCTTTTAAAAAGGAGATGAATGCACCATCCTTTCGTGTGGAGAGAGGGGCAGAGGGGAAGATGCTTCTCCATTACTACTCTGATAGAAGCGGTCTGTGCCACATTGTACCAGGTAGGGGGATGGCTTAACCAGACCCAGAGCTATGAGGTCTACGGAGTAAGGATGTCTTTCCCCATAGATTCCCCAGAATGAGTAAGAGTCGGCTGTGGGTAGGAAGTTCAAGTCCCATCTCTTTCATAGCCTGACTTTTTGCTATCGTGACCATAACTCCCAAAGTTGAGCCCTGAAATAAGTTTCCAAGTACCAAACAAAGGAATGATTTTCATTTCAGCATTTTCATCATGTGAGTTTTCATGTAATTGTGATAACTCTGCATATTATTTTATATCCTTTTGTTGCATTCAGTATTATAGAAAAAGCGCCCTTTCAGAGTTTCACAGTCTTTATTGTTTTTCAAGATTTTTTTTGCTGTGGATCATTTTTAAAGTCTTTATTGAATTTGTTATTATGTTTTGTTTTTTTTGGCCAAGAGGCATCTTAGCTCCCAGACTAGTGATCAAGCCCACACCCCCTGCATTGGAAGGGGAAGTCTTAACCACTGGGACCTCCAGGGAAGCTCCTCACAGAGTCTTTAAAGCCGCGTCTTCAATGGCTGACTCATATTCTATATCGTAATTAACTAGTCACCTATTGTTGAATTTTCAGTGGATTCTACTCTTTTGCTGTTGCAAACAGTGCTGAAGTGAACATCTTCATGCATGCTTTTCTGATGTTTTATGTTAAAACCCTGGGATAGATTTTTAGAGGAACACTTAAAAAAAAGTGATCATTAATACTTTTAGAGTTGACTTTTTCTTACATTTTCTCTAGAGTTTGTTTAATGAGTTGCATGCCTTCCTGGAAAAAACAAACCAATGAATAGATGCCAAACTAGAAATTAGAGTGGTGGGAATTATATTTAGTGCCTTGTTATAGAAATCGCCACCTTTAAGTTATTATTTTTCGTTTATTAATCTGTCATGTGCTGCCTGCTCTGACACAGGGCCTAGGCTTGGTGGACTCAGGAATATTTGTCAAACGTTGTATAACTTGATTTGCTTTAAGATTTTGCCTTCTGCCATCCCTCACCTGCCCTTCTGCTGCAGGGATCATTGAAGCTGTGGCCAAGGACTTCTTCGACACTGACGTGACTGTGGACGTCCTTGACGTGAATCAGGAGGAGGAGAGGACGGGGAAGAAGGAGCACGTAGTGTTTCTGGTTGTGCAAAAGTCACACGGACAGATGAGAAGGGCAAAGCCAAAGGGATCACAAGACAGTCAGGACAGCCAGAGAGGTCGAGAGGTACCGGGTGTGGTGTGTTTTCAGAAAGCACAGTTTCTCTGGGGAGCGACCAGTCTCAGAACAATTGATGCAAAGAACAGAATCAACTGGACCTTCTAACAGTGGAGTTAGGGCAGGGTGTTTCAGTCTCAGCCCTGCTGACATTCTGGACCAGATAATTCTTCGTTATGATGGGTGGTCCTGTGGGAATTTAGCAGCATCCTTGGACTACCCACTGGATGATAGTGGCACCCAGCTCTCCCCCCACCACCCGGGTTGCGGCAAGCAAAAACGTCTCTGGGCACTGCCAAGTGTCCTCAGAGCAGGAGTGGGAAACAAAGTTACTGTTGGTTGAGAGCCACTGGGCTAAGCTCATTTGAATAAAAATTGGGAGGCTCTTTGGGAATGGACCTTAGCCTGGCACATTTTTGCCTGTTAAAAAACTATCAAGGCCTTGAAATTTGGAGCTTGTGGCTTGTTTTGCAATTCCCATGATGCAAATTGACCTTTTAAGTCCCGAGTGCCCATTTCTGCAGCTGGGGCCAGGCTGGGGGCTGGAGTGAACTCAGAAGCCTGCGAACGGCTGCCTTGCTTGCAGTCTGTGGAGTGACTGTCATCCGTTTAGGGACCATATCTATCAGGTGCATGGCTCTCTGTGTCCACAGAGCTCACAGGACTATCCAGAGAAGTCTGTGACTCCTGGAGCACACAATGTTTGCATCTCAGAGTGTTCAAAGCTTGCTTTGCTCACTGCAGAATCTTCACCCACAGGAAGAGAAGTCACCAGGTGATTTTCCTGTCACCAACACCACCCCCCTTGAGATTTTATAATCTGCTGCCTTATATAATGCTGCCTTTGGTGGAGAAACAGCATGAGGATTCATTGGATGACAGTCTTGGGGCTTATGAAATCTTGCTAACGTTGACCTTGCACGGCCCCATTGTTCCTCTGGCCCCATCCTAGCCAAAGGGGCTGTGTACCTCCTGTCACATGACCAGTCACATGACCAGCGGTGTATGCTTCTCTCCCTGCTATCTGCAGACCCCGGAGGCAGCTTTCCTTAGGATGAAAGAGAAATATTTGAGTGTCTCTATTTATGCCGTGAAGGAGTCCCGCTGGGAAGTTGTGAGGAACATAGTCATGTTCGGAAAAGGTGAATGGGCTCTCTTGACTTCAGCTCTGAGACCAGGGTAATTGTTTCCTGCACACAAATGGGCCAAGTCCTCTATCATCAGGATGCCACTGATTGCTTTTTTAACCCTGGATCCATTTGAAAGAATTTCAGAGGAAATACTCTACAAGAGAGGGGATACATGTATGCGTATAATAGATTCACTATGGTATACAGCAGGGTGGCTCAGATGGGAAAGAATCTGCCTGCAATGCAGGAGACCTGTTTAATCCCTGGGTCTGGAAGATCCCCTAGAGAAGGAAACGGCAACCCACTCCAGTATTCTTGCCTGGAGAATTCCTTGGACAGAGGAGCCTGGTGGGCTACAGTCCATGGGGTCACAAAGAATGGGACACGACTGAGCGATTTTCACCCCACCTTATGATAGCAGAAACTAACACAACATTTTAAATCAACTATACTCGAAAAAAACAAAAACAAAAACAAAAACATTCCCTGAGAAGCAATGGGAAAGATACGGAAGGTTAACCCCTTTGGGATAGGGTACAAGCTGGTGGAAGACCCACTTGGCGTGAATCCTGAGGATGGTCACTGATTTCTGCAGAGCTTGGATTTGGTGGGCATGGTTTATAGCTCCAAAACACTAGCTCTAACTTGCCTTCCTTTGCCCCTTTCACTTGTGCTGGGGGTGACACAGAGGCACAGTCTCCCCTGCAGTCGGGGGAAGCTGCTGGAGGGGAGACAGGACTGAGCTCCCGTTGGTGACTGTGTTGAAGAGGAGGCAGATGAATGCTGACGTTTTATCAATAACAGGAGCTTGTGGCAGCTCCTCAGGCCTTCGGGACTGCAAGGCATTTCTGGCCCGGAAGTCTGTAGATAAAAACCATGATGTCCAGGAGTGTGAAGGACGCTCTGTCGGGAGCCAGGATCACAGAGTTCTGGCCGTGTCCCTGGGGAGCTTAAGTGCTCCATCTTCCTCCTGTGAAGCGAAGGTATCAGGCTCTCGAAGGCACGCCCCCGCTGATGTCCGGTCTCACGATCAGCACATAAGACCTGAGTCAGAACAGGGGGCTGGAGACCCCTGGTCATAAACCATGGGTCATGACGACATGTGTCTGGGAGAAGATCAACTGCGCTCAAAGGACTGCATTTTGAGGCCTTCAAGCCTCTGCAAGCGAGTCAAACATGCAATTGACATCCTTTGTCTAGGAGATTTTCATATCAAAAAGGCTCCGTTTCGAATCTCCACGCCCTGCCAAATAGGGCTGTTGGATGAAATTTTCATGTGCCACCCAAAACTGTCAGTCTGCAGAGCTCCATGGCAAATGTCCCTGACGCCGGCCGGGCGCGCGCTGCACTCGGCGAGCTCATTGTCTGGCTGTCAGCGTTTCAATGCCGGCCCTGTTTTCATGGCGAGACACAATCAATTGGCCCAGGAACTCTTGAGCGGCGGGCAGAAACTTGGCAGGGGGCAGGGGGGGCGCTTCTCAACCTGGTAGCAAGTTTTCTGTTTGTTTTAATTTGGAAGCAGAATTGCCGTGGCCATCTGGAGATGCTGAGGGAGCTTGAGATGCCAAGGGGCAGGACTGCGCTTTGCCGGGAAAACGTTTGAGATAGTCTCTGGGGTTGGTTGCCCGAGTGTTGTCTGTGAATGAATGGGATTCTTTTTCTCCATCCAGGGCATCTCAGGGACAACTGTGAGCTGATTTATCCCGAGCGGCTCTGGATAGAGGTGAAGACCTTCTGCACTGCTTTTCCCTTTCACGTGATATTTGATGAATCAGTAAGGGGGACTTGTCTCTCTTGAACAGGGGATAGGCTGGGGAGGGTAGAGTAAGTGTCATAGTCAGTCTTTGACAGCTGGTGGGGACTTTCAAGTCCCTGAGGAGTACCCAGGGTTTGGGAGGCTAGGATTTAGTCTGGCAGGACTGCTACCTTCCTTCTCATTGTGGCATCTTCCAGAATGCAGCATCTTCCTGATGGATGCGGAAGGGAGCAGTTCCAGGGGGACTGAACCAGTGGGTGCATGAGCAAATTTGCCATTAGAGAAAAAGAGAAGGGACACTGAAGTCACTCCAGCAAGAGACAAAAGCCCACAGCAGCAGTGGCAGGGTGGGACTCTAAATGTGACCACTCCCCATCTTTACAGCCACCATGGATGGCTGAGTTCCACCAGGCTTGTCTTTCTGCATCCTGAAGAAGGAGGGAGAGGCCTGTACCCACTGTTCTGTGGGAGGGAAGGAGGAGGGAGAGGCCTGTACCCACTGTTCTGTGGGAGGGGTGGTGGACAGTGATCATTTAAGTGTGGTCAGTTTCCTTGGATAAAAGTGATTGATAAAACTGAATTATAAACTCATTTAAGGGCAAAATAAATTTGGTCCCAAAACTGCCAGTTACAAATGCCTTCAGCCATTCTGACTTGCTCTGATATTTATGTGAATATAAATATATATGTCACATGATCACTTACCAGTAGATGCTGGATACAGATTCTGTGATGTTTGAGGAAACATCACATGAGGGTCATCTCTGGCTGCAAAGAATTTATGATCTGAGAAAATCAAACACCCCTTGGTGAAATAACTATACATTATAAAGCTATGTACTGTGACTTTCCCCCAATGCCATGAGGATATTAGTATTAATTATTATAATTACTGCTACTATTAATATTTAAAATTCTGATCTACTTAAACACTCCCTTTCTTTTTGGGTTTTGGGCATAGAAATAGACAATTTAACGACCCTTATTCCAAATGGTTAGGTTGATTTCTATAGCCTGACAGAGTGAAGTTAATTTGAGTGTTCCTGGATAACCCTGGTTGGACTTTTTATGTAAAGGACACTTATTTTGTTTTTTCCTTCTGTGTGTTCCCTGGAGATGGCAGTGAAAGGTGACCCCACCTCCATCATGAATTCCTTTCTTCATCCAGATCTGGGTGTCAGGTCCAAGCTACAGAATTTTCTCATTCCTTTATTAGTTAATTCCAAAGAGAGACAAAGTCAGAAGACAGGACTGAAGCTCAGAAAGAACTGTTATCCCCATGGACTGCTTTAACCTCTTTCCTGTGAGTCAAGAAGTGAATGTGCTCTCAGGCCCTCCCATGCTGATCTTTTCTCTTTCAGAGGTCAGCTGCAGGTTTGCCTTTTAAATGTTTCATCACTACCGTGGTATTTATTTCATTCCCTTCACCCGTAGCGAGTCACAAAGCATGGTGGGCTGTGTTATTTCTAGGGGAACGTTTACTGTTCGGGTTGCTGTCTCTTCCGCGGTCTTACGTGTGTCCCCTGTGGATAGCTGCAGGTTAAACAAGGTTAAATGAGCATTCAGAAGTATGTTCCGGGTCTCCAAACCCAGAAGATTCGATTAGATGAGTACTTCTCCATTGTCCATCCGCAAGTCACCTTCAACATTTTCAGCATCTGCAAATTTATCAAGTCAATTTGTCCTGAAGGCACTCAGGGAGATGCTGCCTGCAGCCTGGAGAAGTCAGCCCGCGCTCAAACTCCGAGGTAGTAACTTGCTCCTTCCTGGTTGCTCTCTGCCCTGGGAGACCAGACAGAAAGGGAAGAAGCAGTTTTCTAATTTCCTCAAAAAAGCTGGCTAAAAAGTGGGGGACTACATTGACAGCGGCGTATGTTTTTTCCATTTGGCTTCATCTGGTAGCAATATATTTTATTTCTTTAAACCATGTCTAGTTTAGGCATAAAGGAACTCTGATTATATTTACATGTAATTATAAAGTTCTGGTTTCTGTTACCAGAATTTTCAGAATACAGGTGGTACTATTTGTACTCAAGTAATGGTCTGTCCTTTATACAGTAACATGATCATCTGCCCTACTGTTAATAGGGCACACATTTTTGTTTTGGCTTTGTTTCAATTATAGTAAAATTTACAGAATATGAAGTCTACCATTTTAACCCTTTTTCAGTGTACAGTTCAGTAGGGGTAAGTGCATTCACAAAGTTGTGCAAACACCACCATCCATCTCCAGAAGTTAATCATCTTGCAATACTGAAACTCTATGCTCATGAAACACCAACTCCTTATTTTCCCCAACCCCGCATCCTGACAATCACCACTCTGCTTTCTGTCTCTATGAATCTGATTAATTTAGGTGCCTCATATAAGTGGAACCATATAGTATTTGTCCTTTTGTGACTGTCGATTTTCACTTAGCATAATGTCCTCAAGGTTCATCCGTGTTGTCACATGTCAGAATTCCCTTCCTTTTTAAGGCTGAATTATTATTATTCCCACATGTATAGACTATACTTTACTTATTCCCTCATCTCTCAGTGGATTGTTGCGCTGCTTTCACTTTTTGAGTAATGAATAATGCTCCTGGGAACATGGGTGTACAGACGTTTCATCGAGTCCCTACTTTCACTTCCTTTCAGTTTATATCCGCAAGTGGAATTGCTGGATCACATGGCAATCCTATTTTTAATTTATTGAGAAACTGCCATACTGTTTTCCATAGCTGCTGCACCATTTCATATTTCCATCAGTAGTTCACAAGGGCTCCAATCTGTCTGCTTTCTCATGGATACGTGTTCTTTTCTGTTATTGTTTTGGGTTTTTTTTTGGGGATAATATTATCCTAATGGGTATGAAGTGGTATCTCACCGTGGTTTTAGTTTGCATTTCCCTAACAATTAGTGATGTTCAGTGCCATTTGCATATCTTCTTTGGAGAAATGTCTATTCAAATTATTTGCCCATTTCTCAATCAGGTTGTTTGGATTTTATTGTTGTCTTGTAAGAGTTCTTCATGTTTTCCAGATATTAACCCCTTATCATTTGCAAATATTTTCTCCCACCCTGTGGGGTTTCTTTTCACTCTGTTGATTGTATTGTTGGCACACAAGGTTTTAATTTTTATATTCTCCCATTTACCTATTTTTCCTTTTGTGGCCTGTGGTTTTGCTGTCACATCAGAGAAATCATTGCCAAATCCAACGTCATGAAGCTTTTCTTATGATTTCTTCTAAGGGTTTCATTGATTTAGCTCTTACATTTCGTCTTTGACCCATTTTGAATTAATTTTTTAACATGCTACAAGGCGCACATACTTTGAGCTTTCTGTTGGACTAGTAGGTATTGTAGGCAAAAACACAGGCAGAGTGGTGGGGACATCTGAGAGGAAAATGACATGTTCTGGGAACCCTGATTGAACTTTAGAGTGGGATGATGGGAGAAGAGGCTGGTGAGATGAGGACTTGAGCTTTATCCTGTAGTTGGAGACATTTTTTACGTGTCTACCGTGATCAGATTTGAGATTTAGAATGGTCATTCTGGAGCCACATGAAGGATGGACCAGGGGTGTTGAGAAGATGGAGGCTGGGAGGCCAGGGGATGCCGCCCCTGGAGAGCAGGCGGGAAGCTCAGCGTGCTGAGTGCAGCCAAGCAGGGACCCTGGGGTGCTGACGGGGGAACAGACTCCTGAGGGAGTTAAGGCAGAAACTGGTGTAGAGGTTAAAAAAGAGAATATTTGGGTAATTATTAGCTTTCTTGCTTAGGTAACTGGTTATAAAGGTGTGATTAAGGAAAGATGGTATTGACAACTTGAGTACAACTTTGTCAGTATCCTCTTCCATAAACCTACAGCAGTGTGCCCGAGTTATGGTAGGGACTAAAAATGTCTGTGATAAAAGAGTTAAGAAAAGAGATTTGTAGATGGGACTAAAGGTGAGCCCAGTTGGAAACATCCATGTATAAACACCTAATAGACAATAATAATAATAAATCATTTAACAAGGACTATAAACTGTCACAATTTAGAGGGCAATTTGGCAATATGTATCAAAAATCTTAAAATGAGCATATTTTTGCCTAAGAATATATCCTTTAACAAAATAGCCACAATTATGCACAATGATGTACTTCAAGGTTCAGTTCAGTTCAGTCACTCAGTTGTGTCTGACTCTTTGCGATCCCATGAATCGCAGCACGCCAGGCCTCCCTGTCCATCACCACCTACCGGAGTTCACTCAAACTCACGTCCATCGAGTTGGTGATGCCATCCAGCCATCTCATCCTCTGTCGTCCCCTTCTCCTGCCCCCAATCCCTCCCAGCATCAGAGTCTTTTCCAATGAGTCAACTCTTCCCATGAGGGGGCCAAAGTACTGGAGTTTCAGCTTTAGCATCATTCCTTCTAAAGAACACCCAGGACTAATCTCCTTCAGAATGGACTGGTTGGATCTCCTTGCAGTCCAAGGGACTCTCAAGAGTCTTCTCCAACACCACAGTTCAAAAGCATCAATTCTTCAGTGCGCAGCCGTCTTCACAGTCCAACTCTCACATCCATACATGACCACTGGAAAAACCATAGCCTTGACTAAACGGACCTTTGTTGGCAAAGTAATGTCTCTGCTTTTGAATATGCTATCTAGGTTGGTCATAACCTTCCTTCCAAGGAGCAAGCGTCTTTTAATTTCATGACTGCAGTCACCATCTACAGTGATTTTAGAGCCCCAAAAGATAAAGTCTGACACTGTTTCCACTGTTTTCCCCTCTATTTCCCATGAAGTGATGGGACCAGATGCCATGATCTTTGTATTCTGAATGTTGAGCTTTAAGCCAACTTTTTCACTCTCCACTTTCACTTTCATCAAGAGGCTTTTTAGTTTCTCTTCACTTTCTGCCATAAGGGCAGTGTCATCTGCATAGCTGAGGTTATTGATATTTCTCCCGGCAATCTTGATTCCAGCTTGTGCTTCTTCTAGCCCAGCGTTTCTCATGATGTACTCTGCATGTAAGTTAAATAAGCAGGGTGACAATATACAGCCTTGACGTGCTCCTTTTCCTATTTGGAACCAGTCTGTTGTTCCATGTCCAGTTCTAACTGTTGCTTCCTGACCTGCATATAGGTTTCTCAAGAGGCAGGTCAGGTGGTCTGGTATTCTCATGTCTTGAAGAATTTTCCACAGTTTATTGTGATCCAATCAAAGGCTTTGGCATAGTCAATAAAGCAGAAATAGATGGTTTTCTGGAACTCTCTTGCTTTTTCGATGATCCAGTGGTTGGCGATTTGATCTCTGGTTCCTCTGCCTTTTCTAAATCCAGCTTGAACATCTGGAATTTCATGGTTCACGTATTGCCGAAGCCTGGCTTGGAGAATTTTGAGCATTACTTTACTAGTGTGTGAGATGAGTGCAATTGTGCGGTAGTTTGAGCATTCTTTGGCATTGCCTTTCTTTGGGATTGGAATGAAAACTGACCTTTTCCAGTCCTGTGGCCACTGCTGAGTTTCCCAAATTTGCTGGCATATGGAGTGCAGCACTTTCACAGCATCATCTTTCAGGATTTGAAATAGCTCAACTGGAATTCCATCACCTCCACTAGCTTTGTTCGTAGTGATGCTTTCTAAGGCCCACTTGACTTCACATTCCAGGATGTCTGGCTCTAGGTGAGTGATCACACTCAGTACTTCAAGGTAGTTCACTGTATATGGAATGATGAAATAGATATCATATAATCAATGTTAGCTTATTGCTTAAATAAAGTACAGTATAACCCATGTACCCAGCAAACAGTGACACCTATCTATATTTAATGCTATGAAAGAATATCTATTATAGAATTTAAGTGAAAAATTGAGCTTACTCAAAGAAGATGGCTGATAATCCCATTTTTGGGGAGTGAAAAGATATACCTCCAAATATTAACAGCAATTATCAGTGGTGTGATTGTGGGTGATTTTTATTATTTTCTTCCACTTTTTTGCATTTTCTGCAGTGAATGTCTACTGCTTTTATAATAAGAGAATAGACATAAATTGTTAAAAGTAATAGGTATCTTGAGTCCAGGAAGCAAGGTTTTTCCATAAATTCACTGTGGGAGTGCAGTTGGGGCATGCTGACGCCAGCATCTAAGGGTTGAGTGAAAGTCCTAAAGGAGAGATGGAAAGAGGTAGGAGAAATCTAAGTGAAAGCAGGGTCAGAAAAGTCCCCAGAAGTGAGGTAGATTCCAGGAAGCAGGATTAGCTCTACACCCTTAAATGGCAGAAGGGCCCAGTGAGGAAAAGACTTGTGTTACAGGAAAGGTAGTTTGGAGGTCATGGACGGGGGTCCCTTCAAGGTAAGAAAAGCAGCGGTGGAGAGAGCTGCTGTGGACAGAGCGGGAGTGCAGGATGTGGAGACAGGAAGAAAGGAGAGGACTTTCAGGACCTTCACGGAGAGGGGAGGAGCGCGACTGAGCCGTGCGAGCAGGGCGGGCCGTGGGGGTGGCGGTCGGGCGCCGTGTGCCCTGCCACCTTGTCCCATCTCTCTCCCGGGCGGAAGGCCAGATGATCTGGACGGAGCCCCTGCGCCGCGTGTTGTACCTGTGGCTCCCCCAGGCTCCGCAGCCTGCAGGAGCTGGAGGAGCGCCGGATGCACCTCTCCGACATCGCCCCCCACGACCCCACCAGGGACCTCATCCTCCTCAACCAGCAGCGCCTGGCGGAGATCGAGCTGTCCAACCAGCTGGAGAGGAAGGAGGAGGAGCTGCGGGTCCTCTCCACGCACTTGGCCGCAGAAAAGAAGACGACCAGACCTTGCTGTACGCCATGCTGCCTGAGCACGTGGCCAACCAGCTGAAGGAGGGCAGGAAGGTCGCCGCAGGTGAGGTGTGCCGGCCCCGCACAGGGCGCCTTGCTGGCTCGGGGCGCCCGCTCTGAAACCAGGCAGATCAAGGTTTGGAGTCTGTCTCCATCGCTTGTTAGCAACTGTGGTCTTGGGCTCATTACTTAAGCTCCATAGCCTAGCTTTCTTCTTTCTACCTTGAGAATAATAATAGTGACCATATAGGGTTCTTCACCACAATTGGAAATGACGTGGTAATGAAAGTGTCAGTGGCTCAGTCGTGTCTGACTCTGTAACCCCATGGACTGTGGCCTGCCAGGCTCCTCTGCCCATGGAATTCTCCAGGCAAGAATACTGGAGTGGGCAGCCCTTCCCTTCTCCAGGGGAATCTTCCCAACCCAGGGATGGAACCCGACCCAGGTCCCCAGCATCCAGGTCTCCCGCATTGCAGGCAGATTCTTCACTGTCTGAGCCACTAGGGAAGCTGATACAGTCACGCTAAATAAATAAAGGGATGTCCCTAAGGACCATTCTGGGAAAGCAAGCTTTTTCTAGAGGGAAGGCAGCCATGTTTATTCCAAACTCACTTTCCGCTGGTCACCAGCAAGTGTTCATTTCACCAGGCAAGCATGGGAAGCTGAGTGCCAAGGTGCTGTCCTGGGTGCTGGGACTCAAAGAAGCTTATAGTCTTGTGAGTTTGACTGGTACCTACAGAATACATTAATGGGGGTGACTGAAAAAAAGGAAATTTATGTGCATTAAGGAGAAGTTATCTTGCCAGGATCTCTGTTAGATAGGTTATATATGCTCTCTCATTTAATTTTCTGAACATTTCCAGAAGGGAGGTGTTATTAGCTAAAAGGGTGGAACAAGTTCACTCCAGTTAATGAGTAAAAGAGCAGGAAACAGATCAGAAGTCCATTTAACTCCAAATTTCGTCCTTCTTTCCCCACCATGGAAGTTACTCTAGAAACATAGATAACACAGAAATTCATGGTTTATAAATGTCAGAAGAGAAAGAGACAGGGGTTAGGTGTGGGGGTGAAGGCTGATATATAGAGTGTGGCACCTGAGTTGGGCCGCCTTGAGTTCTGCCAAAAAAAAAATAAGGAAAGGCATTTCAAGAGAATGGCACAGCAAGAATCAAGGTAAGGCACTCTGAGGGTAAACACGGCAGGGTGTTGTACCTGGAACACAGGGGTACATGGTGAAGGGTTGCCTGCTGAGTTCTGAGTGGGTGTCCCTCTGGTAATAATCTCCCCTCCATGGAACTTTCCCATCCCTTTGTGTCTCCCGTGGTTCAGGCTTTGCTTTAACTCACCGACCTCTCTGTAAGCCGGTGTCCACCCAGACCATCCGGACATCCCCTGGTGCTCTGCACATCCTATTAAGTGTTTGTTTGCACTCTGCTTCCCTAGACTAGGCACTCCTTATGGGCAAGGACTCCTGTTTGCTTCATATCATACGATTCCACCAGCATGATGACCAGCTCATAACAGACATGCAACAGATGTCTGGTGGGTGGATGGTGAATGGTGATGCGGACCAGCTTCCTTCTCCCTGCGCCACACTCAAATTTGGTTCCTAAAGGCTACTTGAATCCAGAATTAATAGAACTATTATTCTACATCCTTGGCTCTCCCTGACATCTGGTTTATGTTGCAGGAGAATTTAAAACCTGCACGATTCTCTTCAGTGACGTGGTGACGTTTACGAACATCTGTGCTGCCTGCGAACCTATCCAGATAGTGAACATGCTGAATTCAACGTACTCCAAGTTCGACAGGTTAACCGGCATCCATGAGGTCTACAAAGTAAGCATGTGGTGCCCTGGGCTGTGTGTGTCCCTGTGTGTCGGGGCAGGGTGCGTACCTGGTGTTGGGTCTTCATTTTTCCTCTCCCCTCACTAGTCTAGGGTTTGGTGTGGATGCCAGAGGGGATGGGAGGAAGAACTAAAAATTTAAATTTTTCAAAAATCCTTCTATACTGCCCAGTGGTAAGTTTGCCTTCAAGAGGCATACTGTTTTCCCAGAGAATGCTATGCCTTCATTTCAGCAGCCAGTCTAACCTAAATGTGTATCTAATATATAGTGTTATATGTGGCTCTAATAGACAGCTTGGTCCTCTCTGGGACTTGCCTCTGCCAAAAGCAGAAAGAACTTTTGGCTCCCTTGTGGCATCTCCTGAGTCATTTTTCTTTCTCACCTCACCCTCCCTCATGCCCCTCACATCCATAGAAAATAACCACCAGCTTTTAATATGGTCCTTCTATCAATGTGTGTGTGTTAGTCACCCAGTTATGTCTGGCTCTCTGTGACCCCAGGGACTGTAGCCCACCAGACTTCTCTGTCCATGGGATTTTTCAGGCAAGAATACTGAAGTGGGTGGCCAGTTCCTTCTCCCGGGGCTGGGTGGGGGAGGTGTGGTCTTCCCAACCCAGGGACCAAATCTGGTTCTCCCGCATTTGCAGGCAGGTTCTTTACCAGAGATTGACAAAAAAATATGTAGTGTTATATTTAGCGCATTAAGAAAACCCTCTGAATTCCCTCTTATTTCCCCCCTCATAGGTGGAAACAATAGGAGATGCTTATATGGTGGTGGGGGGTGTACCAGGGCCTGTTGGAAGCCACGCTCAGAGAGTAGTGAACTTTGCCTTGGGAATGATGATTTCTGCAAAAGAAGTGATGAATCCTTTACCGGAGAACCCATCCAGGTAAAGAGTAACCGAGTTCTTTGCTTAATACCAGTTACCTCACACAATATAGTAGAATTCTATTAGTCTGCTTGGATGGCTCCTGGGTATGTGACATAATTGAAATGGGTCATTTCTCCCAACTTGTCTCTTCTCTTGCATAAAGTAACAGAGATATTAGGATGTTATTGCCTCTGCTGCTGCTGCTAAATTGCTTCAGTAGTGTCCAACTCTATGCGACCCCATAGATAGCAGCCCACCAGGCTCCTCTGTCCCTGGGATTCTCGAGGCAAGAATACTAGAGTGGGTTCCCATTTCCTTATCCAGGTTATTGCCTCAGCTTTTCCCAAATTTGAGAAGAGGCTTCAGAGTTCAGGGTTATGATGGGGTTAATGCAGGCTTCCTTTGTCCCTAATCCTGGCTTAGTGGATTTCCATCCTTAGGAAGCCAGCTCGTTTCCAATTCCTGCCTTTTTGCTCGGGCATTTTCAACAAGTGGTTCAGGTTGACTAAACAGCCAACTTCTCTTTGCTTAGGGAAGTTGTGTATCCGACATGCCGTCTGACGGGTTCGGAACTCAGGCTGAGGTGTGAAACTGTCTCCAGCCAGCAGGCCAGACACCGTGGTGCCGTAAGATATTCACAATAGCTCTCCCTCCAGCACGTGGCCACGAGCGAGACATCTGCTCGCCTTTTTCACAGGAACACAGGAAGCTGCTTTTCCAAGTATGGAAGTTTGTTCACACTATAAAAGTTGGACGCTTTTGATGATGAAAAGTAAATGCCATCTTCTGTCTGCTCGGCTGAGCCCAGCGGTCCCGAGGTGGTCTGGAACAGTCTCTGTCCTCTAAAAATCAAAGTCCCTTCACAGCTCCTGTCAATCAGATCTGTGCAATCAACTAAACAGCCAGCTAAAAACAAAGCCGGCTATAAGGTGGAGTAGGATTTTCCCTAGCAATAGCCCCTGTGTAGGGGATTCTGAAATGTGCCACGTTCACCATCCCCTTAACGATTTAGAAGCTGAGGAGTACTGCAGGCACTGGTAGTGGTGTCTGTGGCAGTCTTCAGAGCAAAAGCTGGTCACAGGTCATGTCCATGATACTGGCCCATTGCACACACACAGAGACAGCTGTTGTATAAAACCCCCAATGTCATAAATAAAAAATCAGGAAGGGAAGTAATGAGAGAGAAGAGACAAGAAGGTCAGAAATGAGATAAGTGTTTTGGTTAAAAAATTCTAATGAAAGCCATGCGCACATTTGTGCATGCCAAATCCTTCCGGTCATGTCCAACTCTGTGCAGCTCTATGGACTGTAGCCCCCAGGCTCCTGGGTCCATGGGATTCCCCAGGCAAGAATACTGGAATGGGTTGCCATGCCCTCCTCCAGGGGATCTTCCTGAACCAGGGATCGAACCCGTGTCTCTTATGTCTCCTGCACTGGCAGGCAGGTTCTTTACCATTAGCACCACCTAAAAACCCCCAATGAAAGCCATTGAAGAATATGGAAAATACACTGTTGTGTAAATAGAGTGTCTGTTTGTGAAAGAGGCATGGCAACAGAGATGGTAATAGTGCTACACCAATATGATTGAAAATGAACAATGAATTCCTGGAAAATTGCATAGTGAACTTACCAATCGGGGGAAGAAAAAGAGGAAAAGATGTTATCAACTCTAAGGATAGAAATAGGGAATAGGGACTTCCCTGGTGGTCCAGTGGCTAAGACTTTATGCTCCCAATGCAGGGGGCCTGGGTTCAATCCCTGGTTAGGGAACTAGATCTCACATGCAGCAACTAAAGAAAGATCCCATGTGTGCAACTGAGACCTGGCACAGCCAAATAAATAAATATATAAAAAAAAAAGGTGACATAGGAGTCTCATTAAATATCCACCAGAAACTGCGTATCATGTGAGTTAATTTAAGGAAGTAGAGGAAAGGGCTGGAGACATCCTCTCCCTTAAAATTAATACTCATTGAGATCTTTCATTCTGTCACTTGTGAAGTCTATAATCCACATTTGCTGAGATCATCCTTGCATGAAAGTAAGGTGCTTTAAAGGATTCAGAGAAAAGAGTTTAAAATCTTATTTTAAGGAAAAGAAAATCTGCCATGGAAAGATGAAAAGACAAGTAATGTGGGATGTAGAAAGCTGCAAGAGAATCTGTTTCCACATGCATGCTCAGTTGTGTCCGACTCTTTGTGACCTCACGGACTGTGGCCCACCAGGCTCTTCTGTTCATGGGATTCTCCAGGCAAGAATACTAGAGTGGGTTGCCATGCCCTCCTCCAGGGGATCTTCCCAACCCAGGGAATGAACCCATCTCTGTATTTCCTGCACTGAGGGCAGATTCTTTACTGTTGAGCCACTGGAGTAGTTAAAAAAAAAAAAATCACATAGAAAAGAAATAGAAAGGAACTAAATTCCAGAAAGTGGCAAGACCTTTCAAGAGGAAACCCATGATGTTTCTTCCCTAGACAGCAGCAGAAATAAGCCACCAAAGGGGAGGCTAAGATGAAACCCATCTAAAGTTTAGTGACATTTTCATGGCCACCTTGGAGCTAGAATGACGGGTTAGAATCTCAAAGAGCTCGACTTTGATAAGTTCTAGCCACAGAGTCTCTAGCCATTTGCCAACATTTTCCCCACAGATCTTCACAAATGCATAGGTTCATTTGGTCAAAGGCTATGAATAGGGGAGGAGACCTGAGAGAGAGCTCCAGTTCCAGAAGTATATGGGGCCTTCCCAAACACAAGTTGCTGGCCCATGGAAGGGTATTGTTAGGGAAAGGGAACCATGACACATTGCTCCGAGGTACGTACGAAACTCATATGCTGATGCTTTAATCCCTGCTACCTCATGAAGGTGACTGAATTGGACTGCATTGGCAGATAGGGCCTCATAAGGGGTGAACAAGTCAAAATCAGGCTGTTAGGGTGAATTCTACTCCAGTCTGACTGATGTCCTTAATAAGAAGAGAAATTTGGAGACAGGAAGAGATACCAAGGATGCGTACACACAGGGAAGAGAGTGTGAGAACACAGCAAAAAGGCAGCCATCTGCAAGCCAAGGAGAGGGACCTCAGGATCAGACTTGCTGACACCTTGATCTTGGATTTCCAGACTTCAGAGCTGTGAGAAAGTAAATTTCTCTTGTCTAAACCACTCAGTTGTGGCATTTTGTTGGCCCCAGCAGACTAATATATTTATCAAAATTTTAAATGTCTGCTTATTAAGGAAAAATGTATATATAAAGTCACAGAATGTCCTCCATGTATAGATCTACCTTGCGATTCAAGAGTTCCATTTCTAGATATTTTCCTAAGAAAAATGGAAAATGTATGTCCACAAAAAGATCGGTATGAGACTGTTCATAACAGCTCCAAATGGGAAATAACCTAAATGCTCATGAAGAGAAGCCTGGACTAATACATTGTGATGTAATTCTTACAACAGAATAGTATTTAAAAGTAAAAGAGTGAACTGCTGATACATATAATATGGGTGAATCTCAAAAACATGGATTTTGATCAATGAAGTCTGATACGAAACAGACTATGCTACATAACTCCATGTACGTGAAGTTGGAGGACAGGAAAATTCCTCTTGGGGAGAGGAAATAAAGTAGTGACCTCCGCAGGGAGAGATGGAACTTAACTGGAAAGGGGACGAGATAATTTTGCAAGGTGATGAAGACAGTCTGTGTTTGATTTTGATTGGTGGCTCAGGGGTATTTGCCAAACTGGTGGAGCTAAATACCTTAAAGTCTTTTTTATTTTATGTAACTTATACCTCAACTTAAGAGTAAAAATAAGAGTATTTGATGGTCCCTTTTCAGTCAGTTTCTCTCTGTGCAGATCAGAGTGGGGATCCACACGGGACAAGTCTTGGCAGGTGTTGTGGGGGACAAGATGCCACGGTACTGCTTGTTTGGCGACACTGTGAACACAGCCTCTCAGATGGAAAGTCATGGGCTTCCCAGCAAAGTGCATCTCGGCCCCACGACCTACAGGTACCACTGATTCCGCTCCTTGCCCCTTCTTCTTCCAGAAGGTACAGAGTACCTCACAGCTATCAGATGCAGGTAGTCTACTTCCAGCCGTTGCTTGTTTTTGTAAATAAAGGTTTATTGAAACCCAGCCAGGATCTTTATCTTATCCACGGCTGCATTCACGCTACCACAGCAAAGCTGAGTCGTTGAGCAGCTGAGCAGAGACCGTGGTCCCTAAAGCTGAAAATATTTCCTATCTGGTCTTTTATGAAGGAAAAAAGTTTGCTGACCCCTGGTGTAGTGCAGGAAGAAAGAAATATTCACAGATAATTAGTTTTAAAGTGTGAGAAGTGCAGTGGTCACGATATGCATGAAACAATACTTACAGTTTGCTGAGAACTTGTTAGAGGCCACAGTCTCTAAGTTCATCAACATAAGTAAGTAAGTGTTAATTGCTCAATCATTCCTGACTCTTTGTGACCCCATGGACTGCAGCCCATGAGGCTCCTGTGTCCATAAGATTTTCCGGGCAAGGATCCTGGAGTGGGTTGCCATTTTCTTCTCCAGGGGATCTTCCCGACCCAGGGATCGAACCTGGGCCTCCTGCACGGCAGACATCTTTACCGGCTGAACTACAAGGGAAGCCCTCGTCAACATATGTTAGTCCATTTACTGTTGCGACAACCCTATGAAGATATACTATTATCATTCTCATCTACAGATGAGAAAAAAAAAATCAGGCACAAAGAGGTAATTCACTCGCTTCAGGTCACAAGTTGGCTAGCAAGGAAAATGGCCTGGATATAACCCAGGGAGTCAGGCTTTAACCATCCATTCCCATGCCTGTGAGAATTATTGTGTGTGTTGTGGGGCACAGGAGCCCAGCCCAGTAAGGAGATTCTGTGTGGAGAAGGGAGTTTCCTGAGCTGGGTCTTGAACAAGGAACTCCAGAGCAGAGTTTAGCCTAAACTGGGATATTGGAGTGAATATCCAGCAGTACAAACACAGACGTAGAATAAGGGCTGAGAACTGTAAATGATTTAGCATTGCTGGGGTGGAAGCTTTGAGGCAGAAAGTGGGGAGAGCTGTGTGTGCCTCCCTGAGGGGCAGGGCTCACACCGACGGTGAAGAGTGTGAGCCCCTAAGGAGTGTGAGCTTGGACACGACGGCAAGGTCAGGGTCCTGCTTGACACTGACCGTCACTCAAGGCCATGTAAGGGCAGATTTGAGCATCACGAGATGGGAAAGACAAGACTTGTTAAGAGTTTGGTTTGAACCAGAACATTCGTTGGTAGGAATCTGAGGATAAAATCAATTAAATTTGGTAATTGGTAGAAATGGGGTCTGAGAAAGAGGGAGGAGCCTTGACTGTCTCCCAGGTCTCCATCGTGGGTAACTTGGGCCTGAATCTCATCATCTGAGATGCGACAAGGGAAAAGGGATTCCAGTCCAGGAGGGAGATGATAAGCTCAGGTTTGGAAGTATTGAATCAAAGGAACTGGGAAGCATCTAGAGAGAAGTGGCATTAACTCACTGGGTGAGATTTGGAATCAGGCTGTTGGTTGGGAAACCAGGCTTGGAGTAATAACACAGAGGTGGTTATCCCACCTGCAGAGGGATGCCGCGTGAGAAGGACAATGGGGAGAACTAACATTTCCCTGGCAGATGGAGGAAGGAGCCATGGAAAAGGCAGGAGAGGCAGAGAGTTCAGGAAGAGAAGCACCCTTCTGGCTATTTTTATGGAGGAAGAATGGAACGAAAATATCAACTATAATTGGGCTTCCCCTGGTGGCTCTCTGATGGATTCCATGGCAAGGAGTGAAAAATAGTCAGAGATGTGGGAACATTATCAGAAGTAACTGTGGTCAGTGAGGGGCAGGGGAATGAATAGACACTGGATTGTGGGTTGAAGGATAAAAGGAACGAGCATTCGTATGGCATTAAAGCAGAAGATGAACAAGTAAGAAGATTTTTACTTCTGTTATGGAAATGGCAATCCACTCCAGCACTCTTGCCTGGAAAATCCCATGGATGGAGGAGCCTGATAGGCTACAGTCCATGGGGTCGCAAAGAGTCAGACACGACTGAGCGACTTCACTCACTAGGATGGAAGAGACCTTAGCAAGCTGGTTAGGCTTAGGGGAGGAGGCAAATGGAGAGGGAGCTGAAGATAAAAGAAGAGGTGGCCCAGGGGCTGGGCCTTGAGGAGGTGGGAGTGGATTTTGTGTGGGCACCCTTCAACAAGATACTTCAACCTCTGAAGCTGGGGGAAGGGCAGGTGTGGTCAATGGGATGAGAAGGTGCAGGGTCTCGGCTCTAAGGGTTCCAGTTTGTGGACAGATCAGGTGACAGAGTGGGCTTTGCTGGTGGCTCAGTGGTAAAGAATCTGCCTGCTATTCAGAAGACCAGGTTCGATCCCTGGGTTGGGAAGATCCCCTGGAGGAGGGCATGGCAACCCACTCCAGTATTCTTGCCTGGAGAATCCCCATGGACAGAGGAGCCTGGTGGGCTACAGTCCGTAGAGTCCCAAAGAGTCCGACACGATTGAGCAGCTAAACAAGTCACGCGGTAGGATGCACGGTCGGCAGCATGTGGGCGAGGAGCTCAGGTGCCTAATGAGGGGATGTGAGGAGCCTGGTGAAGGTCTGAAATCTCCATGAAACCAGGCAAAGCCAAGGTCAAGGGAAGACTGATGAGTGCTAAGCCCTGGCTGGGGCAGCTGACTGTGAACCGGACGTGATGTTAGTCTGCACTGGTCTGTGGTGTGTCTTCGGCATCTCTCCACAGCCAGTAAATACATAAACACGTGCAGTTTCCTAGTCACTCTGCAGCCCTGTCCCTTTGCACAGGCCCCTCCCCGTTCACTTGGGTCTCAGACTTCTCCTCGCACATCATCCTGCCCACTGCAGCCCACTCTTGAGTCACAGCTCTGTGACCTGGGGCATCTTTTTCTCTTCTCTGTGCAGAGCCTTGGAGAATCAAGGGTTTGAAATAACTGAGCGGGGTGAAATCGAAGCGAAAGGGAAAGGGAAGATGACCACCTACTTTCTGATACGAAACGTGAAGGCCTCAGAGGATGAGATCATGGGGAAACCTCAGGCTCGGCTTGATTCTGAGGGTAAGCAAGAAAGAGAAGCCTCATCAATACTCCTATTGGGTGTTTTTTCCACCAACAACTTCGGCTCTGTTTAGTGGGCTTCCCTGGTGGCTCAGTGGTAAAGAACTCGCTTGCCGATGCAGGAGATGCAGGTTCGATCCCTGGGTCAGAAAGATCCCTTGAAGAAGGAAATGGCAGCCCACTCCAGTGTTCTTGCCTGGTGAATCCCATGGACAGAGGAGCCTGGCAGGCTACAGTCTATGGGGTCACAAAGAGTCACACGACTTAGCAACTGAACAACAGCAACAAGCGTATTTGAGGGCCAGCCTGGGTACCATCCCGCCCACCCCCAGGCTGTGACCTTCTACTCAGTCACAGCCCCTGACGAGTCATGGGACCATTGTGCCTGAATCCTCTTTTGCTGACGCACACAGCCTCAAGAGTCCCACATGCGTTCATTTTTAAGGCTCTGCCCTGTCTAAGAAAGGGGCTTTCCCCATCAGCCTGCAGCTGGGGGAGGATTTCAGAGCCTCCCTCTGCTCCTCAGCCTCCAGGGAGGCTCCAGACAGGCTTCCTCTTCACACACTGGAAGGTTCCACCTTCCCCATTGTCTGCTGGCTTCCAAAACTGGGAAGAAAGATAAAATCTGTGACTCACTTGGTTCCAGAAATGACAAGAGGATGAGTTTAGGTTAAAACTAATCCAGTAGGCAAAGCTTCCTGAACGTTTGAAGCAAACTCATGAAGGAAATGCATTCATTCTGATTGGAACTAATCTTTAGTTGCTCCTGGGGCCTACAGAGAAAAATCTCTAAATCCACAGGTTCCCCATTTATGTAGCTCATTTATGCGGGAGGTCACTTGGGGACGCATGAATTACGGTTCCTATTTTTAAAAGTGGGGTTGTACCAATGGAGAGGGGAATTTGGGAACTGTTTCAATGGCTTTGGTGGCGCTGTCATTCAAATATCAGCTCACCTTAGTGTGCCTGGGAGCTGTGATTGATTTTGGCCACATTTTATTGCTGGAGACACTTGAGGTAGAAAGATCTAAATGAAAAAGTAGAAAGAGTTTTGGTTAATAAAGACCAGGAGGTACCTGAAGTAGAGTTTCTGAATTTCTAGGCTCTGGGTGCCTCACCCACCTGCATCATCTGTCCTTCTCACCAGCATGTCCTCCCCGAAGGACGGAGGGCTGTACGGGATACATTGACTAGGTGTACCTGGCTCAAACCACGGACCACTTCTTCCCATTTCTCCCTGTAGGGGCGCTTGAGCTGGAAATTAGAGAAACAGGATTCTCTTCCTGGTCTGGGCCAGTAGAATCCAACCCACTTTCAGTTCTGAGTGGAAACAAAACAGGAATGAGTAAAGGGTCTCTTGGTTGCAGCTTTCACGATGGACCCAGAAAAAGAGGAGGAAGAGAGGATGCCCCTCCCAGACCCCAAACAGTGTGTGTGTGTAAAACGGGAAAAGGCGCTCTTTGGGCATAGGTAGTCCCCAGACATGGCTTATAATGGAGGAAAGTCACCCTTCTTCTAGGTGAATGGCAGCCCCAGCCAAACCCCTGGTTAGGAATCTCTGTGCGGAGAAACACAACCCTGTTTGGAACCCAGAAGCTGGGGGATCGCCGCCTCTTTTCATGTTCACGCTTCTCTGTATCTCCCTCTCCTTTCCCCCCATCAGCCTAGGATTTCTGATGCTGAGCCTTGGTTGTCAGGCTCTGGGGAGTCTGCCCCTCCTATCCCCACCAGAAACAGGAAGACTGGGATCCCTCAGGAAAGACCCCGTGCTGACACTGCTCGGGGTCTGGGGGGACTTGAGAATGTGACCCCTGAACCTCCAGGGGCTATGGGAGTTTCCCCCTCATGGCCAGAAAGGGTTGGACTGGAGGCGTCTCCAGTGTGCAGCGAGGGAGGGGTCTGGGCACCCTCCGTGTCCTGGGTGTGGTTAGGGGTCCCCAGGGGCTCAAAGAAAGGTCCCACCTTGACCCGTACTCACAGCCTTTCCCCTCACGCCTTTTTCGCAGAAGCAAGTGATCAGGGAAGTCGGGATGGCAAGACTCTGACTGCCATGAGGTATGCGGACAGCTGGAAGCTGCACGAGAGTGGCACGGCCTGTGGGGAGTACCCCAGATGGCTGCAGAGCCCTCCAGACTGCACTGGGCCAGAGGCCCGGCTCCCGGGGGAGGGGAGAGGGCCAGAGAGGGGCCCCTGGGCGGGATGCTTCTGATGGCTGTTCTCTGTGTTTTGAGCAAGTTTTTCTCTATGCTCCCCACCCTACCCGCCTCCCCATCCCAAGTGTCCCAAGTAGGGGCCCCCTCATTCTGAAAGGGCCCTTGCTGCCCTCCCCAAAGAACCTCTAATACTCAGAAAAGCTTATTAGTCCCCATGAACCCACAAAATGAGGTTTCTCCAGACATAGTGCCCTCCATACAAGTCACGTTATACGTCAGTCACATGGCTAATCCCCTAAGAGGTGGGAAGCTTGAATTTCAGAATGGTTATATGATTTATCGAAGGTCCCACAACCAGCGAGTGGGTGAAGCTGGACTCGCCCCTCAGGCTGTCTGTCTGGGGCAGACCATGGGCGCCCTCCTGCGGGAACGCATGCAGTCAAGGCCCCCGGGTGTAGGCAGCTGCGCGTGGACTTCTTGGCTTCAGGACAGCCAATGCTTCTGTCAGATCCTCTGGGTCCCATGTGAGTGGATTTCTGATTGTTGGGTGTGAATAGCAGAAGTGTGGACAAGGAACAGCCCCCACGCTGCGGGTGAATAGGAAACGGTGCTGTGTGAGCCAGAGGCTCCGAGAAATGGAGACCTAGCCCCGGGCTCCTCTGTGGGCGTCGTCACGGTAAGGGCTCCCATCAGGAGCCGCCCATCTGTCAGGATTCCCTCTGAAGGTCAGGCTGTTGGGCCTCGCTCCCTCAGGGACCCCTCTGTTCCCCAATCTCAGGACCCCAGTCGAGGCTTTCCTCACCGATCACCATCACGTCTGCCCTCAGTCTCTCCAGGTTGTTACCTCGGTGTCAAATGTGGGAACGCCCTCCGGTGGCTCACATTTCCCTTGCTCTGGGCTCTGAGGGGCCCCTGCCCCTCTCTCACCTGTGAAAACCCTGGCTCCTGAAGACCCTCCTCAGGTCAGCCTCCCCCGGAGCTGCAGGGGTGAAGAGCTGCCCCCTTAGAGTCCTGAGGCCAGCTGAGAGGTGCCGCCCGCCCACTCCCAGCCATCTCTACGGAGGGGGGCCTTGGTGACTCCCTGGGGTTGGGGGGGTGGGGCAGTCAGTGCAGGACCCAGGCTGCACCCAGGACCTCATTTCCTCATTTGCACGTCAATGACACGCTTTTCTCTCCCTCCCCACTTGGTATTTGGGTGTTAGATGCGTCAGTGGAGAGACTCCGCAGAGCAATTAAACGGGAGTATTGAGCCGGAGAGAAAATCTTGTGTATTTGACTCAGAGATTTAAGCAACCACCTTTCAGTATTGACTGAAAAATTGGCCTTCCAGCTGCCCCTGCTGGCAGGCTCTTCTGGCATCCCTTCAGACCCCGTTAATGTGTTTTTTTCAAATTTCAGTTTGCTTCAACTTGTCTCCAAGCTGATTCTCCCGACGATTATTATAATGGGTTCCAGGCTGACCCTTATACGGTGCTCAGGCAGGGAGCCCGGGCTCCCCCATAAATCATGGGCTGAGGGTGTCCACTCGCCAAGTTCAGGGCAGGTTAAGTCAGCTCCGAGGACTTCTTACACCAGTTCCTAATTGTCCTGGAGACATGAGTGCTGAAGCTCTCTCTCCTGACTGAGCTCTTAGTAGTCCGCCTGCAGGGGACTCTGCCTTCACATTTAACATGCTCCTTCCCGACGGGAAGAACTTTCCACCATACACAAACCCTCCACCCTCCATGGGTAATTCTTGGATGGGTTTGTGGTCCCTTAATCGTCAGGGTCTTTGTCCCTGGCTTTACAGAGTCTTGAGAACACAAGGGTCTTTGCCAGACCTGTCCCACGAACTGAGGTCCAACTGCTTTGGAGCAGGCTGACAGACCTGGGCCCTTATTCTTGGCTCCAAAGCTTTTCAGCAGCTGTTCTGAGGCCTTCATAAGCACGGCTGTCACCTTCTCCTGACCCCTTCTGCTTGGGGGCTGATGAAGAGGCATGGTTATTTTTAACCTCGGGCTTTCTAGACATTGAGCTGTTAACTCAGCAATGTTCTAAAGAAGGAAGATCCTGGGAGGTGTAAGTGACCCGGCTTTCTGGGTCAGGGCTAGCCCGTAAAGTCGCTGGTTGTCAGCTTTGGTGTCACAGATGGGGATGCAGCGTCAGAGCTGGGGGTGTGGGGAGGCTGTAGGGGGCCATCAGAGTCACTTGTGGTTGACAATGTAGGTGGCAGAGCCTCATGCCGAGGGTCTTCGCAGGTCCAGAGCAGGGTGTATCCCACCCTGGTTTCTCTGTCATCTCCCCAGGGCAGTCGGATGAGCTGCCAGGCTTCAGAACCACTGTCACAGTGGCGAGAGCATTAGCCCCTAATCAGAATTCCCAGGTCTGCTCCCAGTAACTAGCTGGGTGGCTCTGGGCCACCCTTTTTGCTTCATTTTTCTCATCTGGAGAGCAGGGGTGATAGAACGCCTGCTTTAAGAGGTTGAGGTCGCTTTGAGGAACATGTGAGATGCTGTGCATCATCTGAAAGCTGTAAAGGGCTGAAAAATAAAAAGGTCAAGGATGCCAATTCTTCATCACTTAGGGACTCTACTGTTGAGAGTCCTTTCACTTAACAAATAGGTGAGTCTTGGCACAAAACTCAAGAAGACTGGTTTGCCATACACAGGGAGCTTTAGATCAGCAGGTGTAGCAGAGCCCCAAGGAAGTCAGGACCACTGCCCAGTGTGAGGTGTTACAGGGCCAACAGCAAGTACAGGAGAGGCTGAGGCACACTGAGGACTTGAGAGCCTCTTGGGGAGGTGCAGACTTCCCTGGTGGCGAGATGGCAAACAATCTGCCTGCAATGCAAGAGACCCAGGTTCGATCCCTGGGGTAGAAAGATCCCCTGGAGAAGGTAATGGTGACCCACTCCAGTATTCTTGCCTGGAGAATTCCATGGACAGAGGAGCCTGGTGGGCTAGAGTCCACGGGGTCGCAAAGAGTCTGATACAACTGAGTGACTAACACAACAATGACAACATAGGGAAGGTGCAGGTGACGGCAGGAAAGGGCTGAGCAAGGATGGGGCCTCTGTTCTGATCCCTGGGGAATGCAGGGGCTTCTGGAAGCTGGAGATGTCATTCCTCCAGGGCATGGTCTCTTTTGCTCATGGACAGACTTAGGAAGCAGGCAGGTGGGCAATCCTAGATTGGCAACACCTGCCCTAAACGTGGAAGCTCCATCAAGCCCTTTTTATGAATGGGATAAAATTCCCTCACCGATGGTATCTCCTTCCACAAATATTCCCAGAACCCATGGCTCCTTTCTCTGTTCATACCTACGAACATTATGGTGTGGTCCGCTTGCCTTTTCCTCAGAGCAGGTCAGTCTCCTGGAACATTAACCCTGATGGAACCAAGGGGGAGGAGATGACATGCCCCCCCACACATGGAGACCCTGGAAAGTAAAAGCCAGGGTGGGAGGAACCAGTTAGACGGGAAGGCCAGCAAGCATCCCTGTGCTGGGAAGGACCAGGACTGGGTCCTGGGGAGACCCGATGGCGTCTGACTTCAGGCTCAAGCCAAACCCCCTCCCCTCAGTGGGGGAAAATCAGGATTGAAACCAAGATGTGGTTTCCCATATCTGATTCTGTCTAGGAAGTTAGATGCATAAATGCAGACAAGGAATTGTTCTCATTGCAAATGTTAAGAATCCCTTCTTGTGACCCCAAGATAGTCATATCCTTTATGACTCGCAGAGCCCTGCCTGTAACAACCAGGCAATGACCCAAATCCCGTGTATACTCCCCCAAGGCAGTGGCAGTCCCCCAAACTCCCCCTCAATATCACTTCCGCACCGCCCTCCCCAGCCAAGCCCACGTTTGACAACACGGCTCGTGTGATGGTTGTTTTCGTAACAGGAAGGTTTCTTCTGCTACCACTCTTTCCATTTAATCCATTCTTAATCTACATTGAAATGGGTTTCTGTGCTGCCTTTAATTACTTATGAGGCCATGTTGGTTTGCTCAACTAAGGCTATTTGTTTATTCATTTACATTATGGAAGGAATATTTAACCATTATCTTTTATAACTAGAAAGTGCAGCTAAAACAAAAGAAGAAAACAAAAGCTTCTCTAATTCCATCACCCAGAGAGACTATTGTTACAATTTTGGTGGCTATTTTCCCAGACTTGAGTGCATGAGGGTATGTGTATATGTGTGTACATATATACTTTTTCTTACAGTCCTGGGATTATCACACAGAGACTGTTTTGTAAATTGGCAGGCCATGAATTTCTTTCCTTTGAACACCTAAACATTTCAAAACATTTCGAATTTTGTATGTATATAAAAAAATAATGTGCTCGAAATGGTGCACTTATTTTTGCTCCCTGATGCTACACACCAAAAGCTACATTTCCTTTATATCCAATTGAAACCCCAATTATCTTGTCCTTCTGCCGATCTGTACCACTTCTGTGGTGACCTTGACATTCCGTGAATCCTGAAGTTGCCTCTGAGTTTTCCAAGGACTCACCTAGTTCATTTAGGTTTGGTATTTAGATTAGAAGATGTACATTGTAATTCTCAATTAGAACACGAAATTAATCAGGATGCTGCATTTCCTAGCTGTGCACAAGAATGTGCATTCAACTGTAGCAACGTGAGGGTCCTACAAGGCAGTCCTCGAGGGCTATGAGCAATGGTTTCATGGGAACAAAGGATGATGGGTGAGCATTTATCTCAAGTAAACAAGGAAATTCTTCCACCATCCGGGCTGTGGAATTGGATTTGGGTAAAATGTCAAATACATATGTGTAGAGATTCCAAGAGTCTTGCAATTCTGTGCTGACCAATTCTCCTTCAACACTGTCAGGCAGCATCACTCAGGTTGGGCCTGTTTAGCTTTCAATAGGCAGTCTCAGCTCTTTCCCCAACACAGTCCTAGGTTGTCATCTTGGTCTAATGATCAAGGAACTTTTCCTCCAGGGGAGAAAGGAAGAGGGGAAAACAGGTTTCATAGGCAGGGAAATGGCAGCAGAAATGGAAGAGGAGGAGAGGACCACAGTTAAGACATAAGCAAGAAAATGAGACACGTCCAAGTACGACGAGAGAAAACTGCTGTGGACGCAAGAAAAGGAAATCAGAAGTGAAAAGCTAAGTTGTACATTTTTTTTTGATAAGAGAAATTAGGTGTTGCATAAAGGGAAGATTAAGAGGTCTGTAAATGTTATTTCCTAGTGCTGAGTTTACTTCCAAGATTATCTGTGAGAGGTTAAGTCATAAAATAGATTTTTCATCATGTTTACAAAAGAAGTCTTGGTGCCATCTCGATGCTGGAGCACCTTAGACACAGAGCCTGAAGTGCTGATAGGGAAAGAGACAGTTTTTCTTTACTGTATTCCCTCTTTTTTAAGAACAAAACAAAACTCCAGCTCCTTCTTGTTTTTATCAGGGTAACCACTACTTTGGGTATAATGACAAAGACACAGAATACATTCTGTGATCGCAGTACTGCTGTGTGGAGATTTACTCTCGCCGGTTCTCATAACATTTCCATGGGTTGAGTAGGAGACGATGTATGGTCTAGGATCCCATTACAGGGGAGGCACAGGGAGAAACTAGATGGGGAGGGTCCAGCCTTTCCTGGTGCTGATGGGCAACCTGGAGGCTGTGCTACACTTACTAGGGAAAAAAACAAAACACTACAATTTCTGTCTGTAATCAGTTCCTTTTTTTCCTTTATTTGCGATGATGCCCAAACAAAACCAGACTCAGCTTTTTCAAACACACTGTCCTTAACATTTATCCTGAATGTTTCCCTTTTTGAAAAATTCAATTCCTTTTTAAATCATACTTGGGCTTACATGTCAAAGAAAAACAATACTGCAATCAACTCTGTAATTCAAAGTGAAAGGGATAAAGGCTATGTGGAATAATAAAACTAGCAGAGAATTAGCAAAAACAAAGCAAAAATCCCACGCCATATTGGAATAATTTATTTCCAAAGACCATAAAATCCTGCTGAGCAGGAGTCAGTCTTTTGCATGTGTGTGTGTGTGTGTGTGGTTGGGGGGTGGAGTGTGGAGTGGGCTGTACCACAATGCTCAAACGAACCTGTAGTTTATGACATCGTCACCTAGCCAGCTCTGGTCTCAAGCCATACCTTATACTATGCTGAGTTTGAGGGGTTTATAGACCTTATCAGGTTAGCCCCGGCTTCTGCAGGAGTTAAATACTCCATATGAATCATCACTCAGAGTTGCCCCAGTGACATGGTTCTAGATCTGCCAAGTTCTCACCTTATCCTGAGTCTGAGTGAGCCTGGGGATGGGTCCAGTCACCCGCATTTTTCCACGTGTGTGTCATCACTTACATTCATTAACGACTGGTCCATTAGCAAATGGAACTTGCCGTCTGATTTCTCTGTGCTGAAAATTGCCCATAGCTTTTAGAATCTAAAAACAGAGGTAATAACCGATCCAGGTTGAGGAGGAAGGGAGACACTGACAGCCCCCAGTGGTGAAGGAAGTCATTCATTCATCTGAGGATAAAAGGCTGGAGACAGAAGCCCCACCTGCATTTCCTGATTTCTAGACTATTAGAACCTCAAATCAAGTACAGGAGCCCCTCTGAACTTGGATGTCTCTAGAACAATGATGAGTGTGAAAAGAGAGAGAGAGAGAAGTGGAAATGATGGACGACTTTAAAATCTTCAATGCGGACGTTTCCCAATGAAATTGCAGGGCAAGCAGGAGATGCGTCTCCACCCAGCCTGCTGGTCTCCATTCCTTCTGAGTCCTGCTCCCTCCCCCTCTTTGCTGAGGCTCACAGTCCTAGGTTCTTTTCCAGTACCTCCTCCATGGGCTCCCCACACTTCAAAAAAAGAATTGGCATCTTCGAGTTTGTGCTCTGTGTGGGGCATGATGTACTCACTTCATAGAAGGTATCTGATTGAATTACCACAACGACTGTGGGAGGAGGCTATAACTGCTGCTGTTGTTCAGCTGTGCACTTGGGTTTGACTCTTTGTGACCCCGTGGACTGCAGCACACCAGGCTTCCCTGTCCTTCACTGTCTCCCATAGTTTGCTCAAACTCATGTCCATCGAGTTGGTGATGCCATCCAACCATCTCATCCTCCCTCATCCCCTTCTCTTCCTGCCATCAATCTTTCCCAGCGTCAGGGTCTTTTCCAGTGAGTCAGCTCTTTGCATCAGGTCGCCAAAGTATTGGAGCTTCAGCTTCAGCATTTCCCTACCTTTCAGATGAGGACGAACGAGGCCCGGAGAGGGTAGTGATGAGCAGTGGCAGCCATGGCTCTGAACCCTGTGCGTGGTGATGCCCAGGCCTTGTGTAGACAGTCATGGGGCAGCAGGTCTGGAGGCTTGGGGCTCTTATGAGAGCTGTGCACGAGTCAGGATTTGCTGCTGCTGCTGCTAAGTCACTTCAGTCGTGTCCGACTCTGTGTGACCCCACAGACGGCAGCCCACCAGGCTCCCCTGTCCCTGGGATTGTCCAGGCAAGAACACTGGAGTGGGTTGCCATTTCCTTCTCCCAGGATTTGCTAAGTGGCCAACAAAGTGATACAGGTTAGAGCAATAATTGAGCAACAAGGCTGAGGTCTGAATGGACATTTCTGGCCTCACTGGGAAGATGTTCTCGGCCGCAGGAGGTGGTATGGTAACCCCACGGTGCCCACACTGTACCCCAGGGCCAGGCGCAGACAGAACCCCCCTGACCGGGGATCGGTCTGGGGCCAACTGTTCAGCTTACTGCTCTGTCTTGTTTCAGCTTCTGACTGGTCAACACCCAAAGGGAGTCCAGTGGAGGGACGGGAACCCGAGGAGGCAGCAGCCAGACCGCGGCCTTCAGCACAGACAGAGACACGCGGCCTTCCCAGTGGGCCGCTGCCGTCTGGCCTCTGTGCTTTGTTGTGACAGCGAAACATGAACCCCTCAGCTTCATTTTCCCCCTGCTCGGTTTAATGGTGACAAAGAAAAGGAACTTCATCTCTCAGCCCAAGACTTCTTAAACTGTGTCTCTTTCTCATTGTCCCTCGGAGAATAAAGGTCTAGAAATGAAACACGATCCTGACAAGTTTGGAAAAATATGCTTTCACAGTCTCGGTTCAAAGCCAGCCCTGTCACTTGGAGACTTCAGGCCGCGTTTGTTCTCTCGGAGGAGAACAAACGGCTCTCATCACGGTGGTTCCACCGAGTCCTGGCCTCGGAGCCGTCTTGAGAGGACGCCCTGGCCTCGGAGCCGGCTGTGGGCACGCTCTTGTTCTAAGTGATGGCGGGAGCGGGGAGGATGGGGAAGGAGCCTGGCCTCTGCTGTTGATAAATCACCCCACAACACAACCGGGATGTGAAAGGCACTCAGCCAGGGGTTGTGAAAGGAAATCACTTTCATTCCCAGCCCTGGGAATTATATGAAGCCATGGAATAAAAGCTGCCTTCCCCAGAGGTTTTTATGAACGTAAAAGGGAGGAGAAAATGTGAAAATCACCAGAAGGGCAGAGTGAGGAAAGAGGGGGAAATGAGGCAGAGTGCGGCCGGCCCACCAGGTCCCTTGTCCCTCTTCAGACTCGTTTCCTCTGCTGCTTCTAGCTGCAGCGTGGGGACGCCTGGGTGGTGGTGAGCGCTGGACACGCTCTCGGAGGCCTGGGGTGCGGGAGGCTGAGAAGTGGTCCAGGGGTCTCTGCATCTGCCCTTGGTTTTGGTGAAAAGACAAGTATTTTTTAACCCACATGAAGGGCACCAGAATTTTGCGATTTATTCTTGCCAGGACCTTACTTGTCCCCAGAGGCATTAACTGTCTTCCGGGAGGGCAGACTTGACTTCTGTGGCCGCCAATCCTGGGAGCAGGAGGGGAAGAGAAGGTGGCAAGAGCTGAATTCCTTGCTCTGCTGTCCTTCTAGATGACAGCGGTATCATGTTTCTAGAAATAGGGGGTGCAGCCTGTAGTTCACAGCGAGTCAGGATTAGACTGAATGCAGCTTTGAGAGATGTGGGTTCTTGTCCAGACTCTGCTGCTGGATGTCTTGGTACCTCAATTTCACCACCTGTAAAATGGGGTTAGTGGCAGCTGCTCCACTGAGCTCACAGTGAACTGCAAGAGCACAAAGCTGCCCTTGATATTCACAACAACAGTAACTACTAACATGTTATAGACCTTCGATCAAATGCTAGGCACTGGCCTTGCACGTATGTGACTCGTTACTTCTGCTCTTGGCAACAACCCCATAAGCAGCCAGGGTTTCTAGTCCCTGACTGACAGATGAGGAAGTCAACTCCGGGAGACTCAGTAGCCCACAGTGCTGGCACTGGCTGAGTGGGACACATTCCAGTGTTACTATAAGGTCAAAAAGGCAGAATAGCCAGGATGTGGACCCTGGAGCCGGGTAGAGCCCAGTTTGAATCCTTGCTCTACCATTTGGCAGTTGCATGTGTTGGGGGAAAGTTGCTTAACATCTCTGTGCCTGAAGGTTCCATCTGTAAAATGGGAGTAATCAGAGGACCTGCATTGTAGGGGTGTCATGAGGATTAATGACATATCCACAAAGCACTTAAAGTTACTGACATTTAGTTACCCCTCTGTAAATGTTATTTTCAAAATGTTCCTCCCGTTGACTGGTCTTCTTGCTCAAGTAGGGCCAAGGAGAGCGGATCCACCTTGTGATTCCTGTGACTTTCCCTGTGTGCTTTTTTTTCAAAATCCTTCAGCCCAGTTGTGAGGGAGAGAAACCTGCCTAGAACTAGGAACATGGTTAGGTGGTAGCACTGCCTGAGAGATGAAGGGCAAAACGGTTGCTTGGTTGAGTAGTGGTTTTTTGTTTTGTTTTTGGAAGGAGCAAAGCTGGAGCCTGCGGCCCCAGCTCCCAGCTGGCAGCTCGCTTTGCCCCCTTGGCCCAGACAGACTATGCCAGTTTACTGCTCAGCTCCACCGAAGGCTGCCAGAAATGGCAAAGCAGGTGTCCCAGCCCTGGCTGAAAATGGGGTGGATTTTGTTCCATGTTTATTATGATCAAGGTAATCTTCTCCAGCTGTAACCGAGTGACTACAGCCTGCATTTGGCCTCTCCTGGAGCCCACTATTTATTCTTCGGAGTGAACACTGGTGGAGACAAACTTCGGGTGCCCAGGAAACCTCGCCAGGCTGACTGTGAGCACCTGCCACTCCCAGGGGAGCATTCTTTCTGGGTTGGAGCCCTTGGTGCCAGGCTGGGGGTGTGTGCACACTTGCTCAGAGGGCACACTAGATTAGCTGGCGGGATGCCTGCACCCACTGGCCCCTGCCAGGGCTGTGTGGGCACCAACAGCTGGTGGCCCGCCTCGTGGCCAGCAGTCCGAGGTCTGGTTGTCACTGCAGGTAAGACTGCTGTTTATGAGCAGCGAATGCTCTGCTCAGCCGGGGAGGTGGAGTGACTCTGGAGGCCCCCCTCCCACACCCACAACCTGTGAAAGGTTCCTTTTCCCCAGTAACCCTGTCTGGTTTTCCAGCCCCTTTCCCAGGATGCCATGGACTGGAATCCCAGGTCTCTGATCCAGCTCTCCTCGACCTCGTCCAGCAGGTCAAGGACTATTACAAAGTCTGGCCTCCAGCCCTCAGAGAGAGGTGGATATGAGGGCATGGCAACCCATTCTGGTCTTCATGCCATGGACAGAGGAGCCTGGCCAGTGGGCTACAGTCCAGAGAGTCGCAAAGAGTTGGATACAATTGAAGTGACTTTGCAAAAATTTGAAAACACCATCCACTGTCCTTCCCAAGGGAGCACACAGCTTAATCCCACCGCTTTTAAACCCACCTCCAGCCTCTTACACACCACGCCCCTGTGGACAAGTTGGTGGGTGTGTGCAGAGGGGCTAACAATGTGCCAGGGGTCTCTTCCACCTCCCACGACTTGGCGTGGCTGTCCCCTCTGTGGACATCTGAGCCTGCCTTTCCGAAGCCCCGGCCTGGCCAGGGAGCTGGCACCTCACCCTCCTCTGGGCTCTGACCAGTTTATTCTTCAGTGCAACCCAACCACCACCACCGCACCCCCCGCCCTCTCTTCTTTTTTCATCCCTTCTTCTTTTCCAACTTTCCTTCAGCTTGAGTTGTATGTGAGAGAAAGAAGGCGAATCGTGTGCCTGGCTGAGGCGTGAGATCATTTTTCTCTCCTCTTAGCACGCTCACTGTCTGCTGGTCGGGGTTACTGGAAGAGGGCGGGAAAGATCCGTTTCCACAGAGAGCCATCTGGCTCCACCAGACTCACGCTGATGCTAATCTGCTGGTTTCTTTTTCTTTAGTCTTTTCTTTTTTTGTTGTTGTTCCCAAGGCACACTTCATCTGCAGCTGTAAACTCAGACCTGGTCCATCTGAAGGCGAGCATTCATCTGGTGTGCATTTGTTATGGCATCAGGCCCCCCCACCCACCCCCGCACCCCTGTCCCCTTGTAGGTGTCGGGACATCACTGTGATCATTGGTGGGTCTATGCGGTAGTAACGTCAGGGCTGTACTTTCAAATGGAAATCAGGCAATTACGCTGCACACACAGAATTCTGACAGATACAGGGGTTTTACACCACTGGCTGTGTCATGGGGACAAAGGCAGCCCGCGCTCCCAGGGGATGGTTAAATAAACAGAATATGTTTCAAGAGCGCAGAGAAATCCAGGAATAATTAACTGCATGATGAGAGTTCATGGATCCCGTGGCGGTTTAACTTCAAAATGTGATAATGATATGTCAACGAACCACTTAACTCATCCTTGTAAAGGCGCCATCAGCCCACCCGTCACATGTGCAATTGAAACAGAGGAGCTGCTCTGCACATCTGTTTTCCAGCTTCCAAGTGCAAAGCCTTGCAGTATTTTCTCTTGTTTGGCTTCCCGTGTACAGAGGGCTGTAGTGGGCTTAAGGAGAAGAGGGGCTGGTCGTGGCCTGGCGTCTACCTGATGGAGTAGCTTCTGGTCAATGGGCAGCGTTAAACACAGGCACTTATGCAGGAAACTATGGTGGTAACATCATCGTGGTGGCTGCTGGGCCAGCAATTGTTACTGCTGGGCACCAGTACGATCCTGTGTGTGTGAGGTAGGTCCACGATTACCCACATTTTACAGATGGGGAAATGGGCACAGAGTTAAGAACTGGGCTTCACTTCTGGCCCTGCCCGACTCTGGTCTTAGCTCTTGGCCAGTGGTTTGTACCTTCCTAACACATCAATAACACACAATAGCTCGTGCACCCTTAGAAAGCACCTACATCACATGCATAGAGTTGGAGTGACTCACTCCAGTATTCTTTCTTGGAGAATCCTAGGGACAGAGGAGCCTGGTGGACTACAGTCCGTGGGGTTGGAAAGAGTCGGACATGACAGAGTGACTAACACACACACATACACACACAGGAGAGACCTAAAAAAAAAAGACGTTGAATTTTCCCCCTAAAATATCCAGCTGTTTAAACAAATGGTTAGTTTGGAGCCTGAAACATGCAGTAAGATTTACTGCTCAATGTGTCCCAGACTGGATTGGAATCAACCATATTACCAAAAAGTCAGGTGTCCCCAAATCCTAGCTGCTCTTCAGTGTCCTGGAGGAAAAAACTCCAAGCAGGCTTTGGTCTGAGGCTCTGGACTTCACAGCCTGTGAGTTCCCCCAACTACGTCATGACCTTGGACTAGGCTAGGCTGATGCCAACGGGAACTGAGAAAAAGGAAGGACATTTTATCTTCTATAAAAGGCATCTTGTAAACTAAGCATAAGATAAAATAAATAAAATAGGTTTACGTGGGAATCTCTAATGCTTTCTCAGATCAACAAATGCCAATGAGGTCCCATGATAGAATATATCAATCAAATAAAGCAGGGCATGTCCAGAAACGTCCACTAGTTTGCCAGCGACTAATAAACACCAGTCCAATCGTGACTTGTTTTACCTTATTCACGGGTAGAAAAACTTTTAAGGAGATCCGAAATCATTTAGGGCATTAGCTTCGTCAGGAAAAAATTTCCGCTTACAGAAAAGCTAGTTTGACTTTCTTCATCTCTATTGAACACATTTGTTTGGAAATACTCTTATAAACTTGCATTGCAGGAATGAAAAACATCATTAAAGTATCTTCTTCAATAAAGGCCTGAATTTAAAAGGGTTGAAAACATGACTGACAAGCAAAAAGGAGACCAAAGTCACAAATTATTCAAGAAATGGACCTCTCAGGAGCTCAACAAAGCAAGGAGAATATCATCTTGTGGGTGGAACAGGCCAGGCTGAACCACCCCCATCACAGGAAGGCCTGATGAGCACTAGCAAACTAAAAAGAAAAAAATCAGAGCAAAGAAAATGGGAAAACCAATTAAAAATCAGGAACTTCAAAAATTTTAAATCAAGAAGTAAATCAAGAGGCTGCCTCAAAATATATTGTCATAACTAATGTGATTCAACTGGCTAACGTCTGTGATTAATTATTAGTGTATCCTTCCACAAAGAAAACTGTCATTATAAGTTTTTCACACATCAAGAAGTTTTTTTAAATTAAGCATTTGACCAAAAGCACTATCAGTTTACAGAGAAGCCTCTAACACTTTCTCAGGTTCAACAAGTACCATTTTGAAAGGTCAAGACGCCCAAATTTCCAGGGATAATTACTTGAACCTGAATAGTCTATGAATTTGCCTGCGATTAATGAGCATCAGAAATTTACACACATGCATAAAATCATTAGTCAGTTTAGCTTCCCAAATATCAAAACACATTTAGAAAACCATTCAAAATTTGTGGCCATCAACTGATGATAGAAAACAATTCAAAACCCTCTGATTAAAAAGGAATTGGTTTTACCTTTCCTTCTCTTTAACACACTAGAAAATATTATAATCTTGTGATTGTGACTATTTCAAAGTGATTGTGATTGCCAAAATCAGAATTGGTTTTGACCCAGCTCTTCCAAAAAATGTGTGTGTGTATTTATGTATTAAGCAAACTCTCAGGTAACGTATGTATGGTGACTCTATGTATGTGCATATTCTATTACCACATCTTTTTGGCTGTGCTGGGTCTTAATTGCAGCATGTGGGATCTAGTTCCCTGACCAGGGATTGAACCCAGGCTCCCTGCTTTGGGAGCGTGGAGTCCTAGCCACCAGACCACCAGGAAGTCCCCACCTTAGCATCTTAAGAGAAGTAAAGCAAATTGCTGGCCAATGAAAGTACCGACAAATCAGTACTTGCCTGCAACAGTGCAGGAAAGCTTTCCATTAACCATCCTAATAAAAACATATCAAACTTCTTCACACGTGATCATGGGCAATGTGAACTTTGAAAAACCATGCCCTTTATTGAAAGAAATAAAATGAGACGGGGCAGACCACATAAAAACCAAATGTGGGATTTTTCAGATTTCAGTCTTCGTACCCTGGAGGAAATCTATTTAGACTGAGCCACGGTTACTCATGGAAGTGTCACAGTTCTCAGCTGGACCAGGGTGGAGAAACGGTTGGAAACCTCTGATTTAGATCAAATGTCAATAGTGGTCATCGTTAGGAACAAGAATTATGGGTGACTTTGTTTTTCTCCTTTATGTGTTTGAGTTTTCCAAATGATAATGTAATGGGCTTTCAGTGAGATACTGAAGTGAGGGGGAGTGGAGCCAGGCCACCAGATTTGGATTCTGGTTCTGCTGCTCATTGACGCTCAGTTTTCTCTCTGAAGAATGGCAACCATCACGCTGCCTACATCAGAAAGTTATGATCATTAGCAAGATAATGCTAGCAAGATAATGCTAACACAGGGCCATGCACATTAACTATGCCATAAAGTTAACTTTTTCAAAACAATCGTGTCCAGCCCGTCTGTATGGTTTCTTACAAAAACAGGAAAAAAGTAGAAATCTTGTCTCACTGATGAAGACTGTTATTTTCATGTGCCACATTGCCTGATTTCCAGGTATAAGTGAGGACTCCCTCCAGTTCCTTCTCCGATACGCTTCCCTGTGTTTTTAACTTGTAACACTCAAAGCAACCTGAAACTCATTTCTTTATATACTGGAATCAGCCATCATGTTGATGTTAAGTTACCAATTGTTTTTAACAAATGGCTTGTGAAACTGTGAATATTTAACGAATGGCTTTCGTGAGCCAGCACACCACTAGCTATCTTCCACTTTGACAATGTTAACATTTTAAATTGCACTTTAAAGGATAGTTTGGGGTTGACAATGAAGGACAAGGGTCATAACCTCAGGCCACTGCAAGTATGACAGTTTGTAGGCAATATTACCAGCTGTAACTAGCCATAACTGATGCACTATTTTCTGAGTTGATTTTAATTATCAACTCAGAGGTAACTAAAAGAGAAGGTAACTGAAAGAGAAGATTCCTTGAAAATATCTAGGATTATAAAACAAGTAGGCCCGGATGTTACTTTCCCATGTAGCTCCAGCGTTGTAAGGAGCAAGGTTGAGCAGCTTTGGATTTAAGATCCGAGTATTTTATTTGTCAATTCACTTCAAAAGTCGAAATAATATAGAGGGTGTATATTACGAGGTCTCTCTTCTATCTCCATTCCTGCGCATCCATTGTTCTCTTTATTTTATTTCTTTAACAGAAGTAAACACAGAGGCATTTGTATTCCCCACCACTTCCTGTGTTACTAAAAAGATACTATTTACGCTGTTCTCCACTTAGCTTTTTTCACTCACCAACAAAACCCAGAGTGTCTCCATGTTGGTATATAGAGGATTTATAACTGCATATGCTTTCCTAGGTGGCTCAGTGAGTAAGGATGCATTTGCAGGAGATGCTGAAGATGCGCGTTCGATCCCTGGGTCTGGAAGATCCCCTGGAGGAGGGCATGGCTACCCACTCCAGCATTCTTGCCTGCAGAATTCCATGGACGAAGGAGCCCGGGGGCTACAGTCCTGCAGTCGCAAAGAGTTGGACTCTGAAGTGACTTAGCAGGCATGCATGATTTCATCATGTGGCATGTTAAAGATGGCCCCCAATTGTTTGTCTCACTGATAGGTGAATTCTTGAATATGTGGTGGCCTTAGTGACTTCTTTGGCCAACAGAATACAGTGCAAGTGAGGCTGTTTGTAGGTCAGGAGTGAAGAAGCTGTCTGTTCTTGCCTCCCGTCACTTGAGTCAGGAGTCCCCGGGGAGAAGTCTGATGCCCCTGAAACCTGCATGCTGTGAGGCAGCCCAAGCTAGCCATGTGGAGGGACCTTGAACAGAGATGCTTGGCTGGTCCCCAGCTAGTTCAGCCATGCTGGCTCACACCTCAGACAGGGCAGGGAAAACTGGAGAACTCATGATTCCAGCTCAACTACCAGCTGTTCTCCATGAGAATTCCTAAGTGAGATTTCCCAGCTGAGCCCCATCAACCCCATGGGGCTGAAAGAAGACACTGTTGTTCTAACTTCTATATTTTGAGGTCTTTGTCACATAGCGGTTGGTAAACTGAGTACAATATGCAGGTACATGTGATTTATTTAATTAACCCCTCATCGATGAAATAAAAGACTGGCAACAACCTGAATGTTCAACTGAAGATGTAATGGTTAATCTTGTTGCCTGTATATCTTTTTATGCTGTTGCAAGTATGTAATTTCCCAGAGCTGAAACTGAGTCAAAAAATGCATTTGCAATCTGCTTTATTTCTGTTCATTTAGTGTCCGTTTCCTTGCCCATTTTTCTATTGGCTTTTTCTTTTACGTCTCAGTTTCTAGAAAATCACTTCTGTGTGATATGATGCATGTATTTTTTTCCCACTTGTCTTTGAACTTTATGTTGATTTTTGCAATAAAGAATTTTGTCTTCCAAATTTCTGTTACTTTTAGTATTTAATCTTTGATCCACTTGGAATTTGTTCTTATGCATACCTGTAGTTACAAAATTATCTTGGTAGTATTATACACAGGGACATTTAATTTAGGGAGATTTGACATCTTTATGAAATTCACTCCTTTTATTCAAGAATATGGTGTACCTCTGCATTTGTTTAAGTCTGCTTTTGTATCTTTCAGGATCAATTTAAAAAGCTTTTTTCATATAGATCTGGAACATTTTGGCAACCCATGCCAGTACTCTTGCCTGGAAAATTCCATGGACAGGGGAGCCTGGTGGGCTACAGTCCGTGGGGTCGCAGGGCTGGACAAGACTCAGCACACATACTGGAACACTTCTTAGCTTTAGTCTCAGTTACTTTAACTTCTTTTGTTCCTTACTGTAAGTATAAAAAAGTCTTTTCTTGGGTTACATCTTCTAACAAGTTGTTTAAATGCATGAAAGCCTTTGAAAATTGTATATTGATTTTCTATTAAGCCACCTTGCTGAAGTCTTTTTATAATTTTCTTCAGATGATCCCTTTGAGTTATCCAAGTATAAAAATTATGATTACTTTTCAATTTTTATATGCCTAATTTCTCTCTTTGCTAACTGTTTATAACATTTAAATCTTACTCCTGACTTTAATAGGAATGCTATTGGTATTTCTCCTTTAAACACGCTGACTCTCAATTTTGTTTGTGTTAGGGAAGAACACATCTGTTCCTAATTGCTGAATTTACATCAATAATTGACACTGAATTTCACTTTTAAGCATCTAAAGAGATTAGTACATATTTTTCTTTGATCATTAATATGGTGAATTCATATAACTAGACTTCCTAATACTGAACTGAAACAGAGCAGGGCCCTGTGGTCCTTCCCTGTCTACTTCCGCTATGTCCTCAGCCTGCCTTTTGTCTGTGGAAAAAATTTAGCCAAAGAATCAAGTTTAATCAGAGAAGTAAGAAAATGCAGAAATAAAGAGAAGCGGTCAAACAGGACAAAAGAGTTTAGTCAGTAAGTGAAGTCAAGGACCTTCCTTCTCGAGGGCTAGAGCGAATATTCTGAGCCACTATGAGCTGTCTTGTGGAGACTGAAACCCCTACCAGATGGAAGAAGTTAACGACACGGATGGCCAGGCTGGAGCCGAGACAGACGCTGTCACAATTCTAAGAATTAGCCTCAAGGAAATGGGAACGAACCAACCCCGCAACTGTACTTAAAACAATCACCGCGACACTGGTCAGACCGCTGATGACTGCGAGAGCTGACTGCTGCTTCTGCATGGAGCCCCCTCCCTTAGTTCTGTCTCTATGGGGGGGAGTCAGCCCTTGACCAGGAGTTCCCCACCCCACCCCCTCACCCCAACTGGTCACCAGCCTCCGAAATAAAGCAAACTTTCCTTTCCACCAACCTTGCTTCTTTTTTAGCTTGTGAGTGGCGAGCAGCCCGACCCCACTTTTGGTAACAGAACTACCTTTGCACTGACAAAAACCCCCACTTTATCACATTGCATTAATTCTTTAGAGTTGCTGGAGTCTATTTGGTAATTAAAAAAAAATTTTTTTTATCATTTGGCAGGCAGGGCACCCAAGGCATGTGGGATCCTAGTTTCCCAACCAGGGACCGAACTTAGGCCCCTGCATTGGGAGCATGGTGTCTTAACCACTGGACCGCCAGGGAAGTCTCACGTTTGGAAATATTTTGATCATATTTTTGCATCAGTTTAAGTTTTTTTTTCAATTGTACACATTACCAGGTTTTTATATCACTATTATGCCTACCTTTTGTGTCCTATTTAATAAATCTTTTCTATGCTCATATCCATTTCATTTTGCTTGGTTTTTCTCATTTTGATTCTCTAAGTTCCTTACTTAAACTTTTCTTTTTGTCTCTTTTTCCTTCCAGTTCACCCTTGTTTCTTTTCCTCCCATTTCTACCCTGGACCCTGCCAGTTCACACACTGTCTCGTCTTGTTATCACTACCAATAGACTTGTGTCTGTGTTTTGTGCCCAGCTTTTGTAGCGGTAACTGCTTCATTAAATATTTTACATTTGTAGTAAAATATTTTACGGTGTTTTCATTGGCTCTCTGGCAATATTTTATCTGCCATTTACTTTTCCTGATCTTTTCTGGTTTTATATCTTTGAAATAAGCTGGATTTGTTCTTTTTGATGTCTCACCTTTGAGGCAGGTGAGTTTTTCTTGAACCAGAAATTTGCAGATCACCTCCTAGCCTAGTAGGAATTGTCGTTATGAACCAAGGCCTTATGCTGGCTATAGATACTAATATCTTCTCCCCAGCCAGTGAAGATAAGCAGCTATGGGGTTTTTCAAAAAGCATCTTTTTTGTTTTTGTTTTTTCCTAATGTATTTCAAATTGGAGGATAATTGCTTTGCAATGTTATGTTGGTTTACTCTACAACAACGTGAACCAGCTGTAAGTATCCATACATTCCCTCCCTCTTGAACCTCCCACCCACACCCCTGTCCCATACACCCCGATCTTCCTCAACCTCCCTTCCCCCAGCCCCTCGGTGGCCGAGCACCAGGCTGAACGCCCTGTTCTATGCAGTGGTTTCGCACTAGCTGCTTCACACACGGCAGTGAATATGCGGCGATGCTGTTTGTCCCGCTCTCTCCTTCACCTGCTGTGTCCACAAGTCTGCTTGTTCCCTATGTCAAAAAAGCATCCATCCTTTCCCCCGCTGCATCTAAGCAGGGCGTTCCCTGCGAATGTGCGATTTTTAAAACCCCATCACCTCTACTCTACACAACCAAACTGAGTCCAGGGGAGTTTCTGCTGCCTGCTTGTGCGTGCCCCTCTGCTGTAAACAGGAGGCTGATTTTGTCCCTCACCTCTTTTACAAAGCCGTTTTGCTGACTGCTCCTGATACCTGCGGCCAGGCATTCGCCTCTCCTCGCCCTCCTAACTGCTCCACGCTTCTTCTAGCCCATCCACCTGCTTTGTTTTTTTAACTCCCTCCTACTTTTTCCTGAAAATGGAAACTTAATCTTCATTTCTTGTTTTCCTTTTGCTTTTTACAACTTCAAAGAAGAAAGACAGCTCCCCTCCTTCATCTTAAACCAGAAAACTACATAGATCTTAATCTTGCAAACTCTGGCATGAAAAGCCTCAAGGCCTGAAGCAGCTAACTCTCAACATCTTTTAAAGAAAAAGAAAAGGACAGAGGATTCATCTGTCCAGGGTATATAGACATCTTGAAGCCTCAGGTAGATTTGTTGCTGAGCCAGGTTCATTTCCCTGTTGCCCAGCAAACCAAAACGCCGAGATGCTGAGGCCTGCAGCAGAGAGGCTGGAGAAGGAAATGGCAGCCCACTCCAGTGTTCTTGCCTGGAGAATCCCCAGGACGGGGGAGCCGGGTGGGGTGCTGTCTATGGGGTCGCACAGAGTCGGACACGACTGAAGCGACATAGCAGCAGCAGCAGAGAAGCAACTGAGAAAAGAGGTCTCCAATTTGACTGTCAAAGGCTCAGGGCGCAGAGACTTATGGGATAAAGAATAAAGAAGCTGGGCGGTCTAGGGCATGGGGAGCTTGAGACAAGGTGATTGGTAAAAGGTGGGGAACTGCAACTAAGCTACACATTCCACAAGTTCAAAAATGTAGGCACTTGGAGTGACCTGAACGTGGGGTTCTTGGCCCTCTGACGTCAAAAGGTCACCTAGAGGACACTCGCATATGCCCTGTTGGAGAGTTGGTGGTCCCAACCAGTCTTAACTGGCTTGGCTCCAACTAGACACAGGTGAAGCCAAGTTTCTGGAAGACAACTCTTGGGCAAACCTTGTTTAGGCGCCACACTTCTTGGAGGACATGCAAGTCTTGTAGCAACAATTAAAACCACCTTGATGGATGAAAACGGGTTACAGGTGAAATGGATTAACTGATGATTACACAGTTTCAGGGTTAAAATATTTAGGGTATTTTCTTATCCTTTGGACCTCATTTTTCCAGTGAGGGGAAGGGCTCTCTAAAAACTTCAGACAGGATGGACAACCCAAGGTTTAACAGCAAGACACGAATCTTGAGCGGTGGAGTCTAGGCTCCAGGCTACTTGGATGCGGGAGCAGCTTGGGGCTCTGAAGTGGAAAGCAGAGAACTTAACTTGTGGAGAGAAGTTACTAGGACCTGGCTCTGGGCTAGGAGCTTTAGATATGTTCCTGGGAGCACATATTGTTTCCAGCTCCATTTTAGAGGCATGATAACAGGGGCACAAGGGGTTAGAGAACTTATTTACAATGGCAGAACCAGGATTGAAATGGCCAAATGTTCTTCCCAGAGCAACCCTCACAGGTGTGTAAACCCTGTAAAGACATGCATGGGCTGAGGGAACATTCTCAGGCTCCAGGACCCTTGCTTCCTGCCTTCCTTCTCATCTCCATGGCAGTTATTTAAAAACCAGGCCTTTTCATACTTTAAATATGTACTGACTTAGCTTCTAATCCCAAATGCAACCAAAATAACAAGATCCCCTCTGCTCCTGGTTCCTTGATGAGTAGATCCAGACTGTGTTAAGGTGAACGGGTTCTGGTTATTCAGGCCGGTGCTCTGGAAACTGTGCTCTAAACAATACGGTAATCGAGTGAAGTCAGGCAGAGAAGGAGAAATATTGTATGACATCCCTTATATGTGGACTCTAAAAAAAAAGGGTAGAAATGAGCTTATTTACAAAATAGATACAGATTCATAGGCTTAGAGAACCAACTTATGGTTGCCGGAGGGGAAGGATGGAGGAAGGGATAGTTAGGGAGTTTGATGGACATGTACACACTGTTGTATTTAAAATGGATAGCCAACAAGGACTTACTGTACAGCACATGGAACTCTGCTCAGTGTTATATGGCAGCCTGGATGGGAGGGGCGTTTGGGGAGGACTGGATACGTGTTACGTGTATATGCATGGCTGAGTCCCTTCGCTGTTCACCTGAAACTATCACAGCGTTGTTAACTGGCTATATCCCCATACCAAATAAAAAGTTAAAAAAATAAACAACAGGGTGTTCATTTACAAACACTTTACCAAATTATTTAGACAAATCATCTGTTTAAAAACTAGACCAAATAGATACCTTTGAAGACACAAGGTATATTTTACCCAGATCATTTCTTAAAAAAGAATCCACAAACCTACTGGTGCTTTTGAACGTGTTAAAGGAAATAAGACACTGCTTTTTGACCACTTTTCATTTGTTCACTGATGAAATCAATGCAAGTAAGTTTGATATTTTTTTTTCTAAAAAAAGGTAAAAAATTCATTTCCTAAAAACACATTTACTTAGAAATTCATTTTACCTTATGAACTTCTTTGACCTTATAAACTTGTCAGCAGAGCAAACTGGGAGCCAGTTTCCTGCAGCTATAAACTCCAACAGTCTTTTTACAAGTCTTTATTCTCTGGAAATGTAAACGCTTGTGTTGAAAAGTATTCACTGGGGAGATAAATGAGCCACAAAATGATTAGTGCCTGCTCAATCATTTGTCACCTCTGCCCTCCTTGTTAAAATGTAAAAGCGACTGGAGGGCTTTGAAAGGTGAGCCTTTCTTAGCACCTGAGTAAATGAGGTCTCCTGACTTTGCTTCTGTCCCACCTGGGTTGCCTGGCCCCAGGGCCCCTGGACAGGCCATGACCTCCCAGGCCTCCTCAGTAGCCTTTTCGGACTCTTCCAGGGCAGAGGTCATGACCACAACCTACCTTGGCATTTCCACCTTTAGGCCACAGTATCCAGCAGAAGAAAATTGAAATCATATTCTGAAGGGATTTCCACTTTTCCATCTGAGCAAAGGGCAGGTGGGTGTACAGTAGGTGTGTGTGTGTGCTAAGTCACTTCAGTCATGTCCAACTCTGTGCAACCCTATGGACTGTAGCCCGCCAGGCTCCTCCACCTATGGGGATTCTCCAGGCAAGAATACCTGAGTGGGTTGCCATTCCTTTTTCAGGGGATCTTCCCAACCCAGGGATCGAACCTGTCTCAGGTTTCCTGCACTGGCAGGCGGGTTCTTTACCAATAGCGCCACCTACTGGAAGCCCACACAGTAGGTGCATTCACTGTTAATTCTCTCTGCTCCTGTGAGCCTGGCCTTAGGACATGCCTGCCTAAATCCAATCATTCCATCCCAGGTCTAGCTTCTCCATGGAGCCCTCCATCTTTTTATAGCTTCTCTCTTCTGTTCAAGAACCTACATTTCCATCCACTGACAAGCCAAACTCTTCTGCTGACTTTCAAGACCCCGGACAACCTTCCTCACCCAGTTTATTCCCCACTGGGTTCCCCAAGCAGCCCTGCTGGATGTTACAAAGAAGAGAGAAGTCACAGCTTTGCCGATTAGCACTGATGCATCTCAGAGTTGGCTGTCTTTCACAGAGAAGAGTGAAGGACTGGCAAGGGATGGGTTTACATTCACTGGACGAAAGCACTTTCTTGAGACAGTAAATGACATGTACACCCTCATCATGGACAATGAGCTCTTATCAAAAATTCAAAATAAAATTAATGAACTTCATTTCATAGGTCAGTGAAGCATGCATGGGCGGGGGAGGGGACAGCCATGAACCGTTAGAAACACCGTTCCCAGGAATGACTTTGTTCTGCACTGTCAAGATGTCCTTAGTTGTGACCCACTCTGGCACGGATCTGATTTTTACAGTTTTGAGCTCTCCTGCTTGCCCTAGCGGCTTCCCCCGGGTGCTATTGAGATAAAAGGACTTATTTCTCCCTCTGATCCCTGTGCCTGCCTGTTGGCTGTGAGCTAGAAGACCAGAAAACAGAAATTATAAGAAATCTTCCAAAAATAAGAATCGGTTGGCCCTGAGTGTGAGCCTGGACCTTGGGAAATGTGATTGTCAAGGTGGAGATAGGGGGGAGGCAGGAAAGAAAGGGGAGTGGAGGTATAAGGAGGGGCTGCCCACTAATTATACCCAGATCTCTAGGGCTGCAGCCAAGCATGTCTTTTTTAAAGGTTCCAGATGATTCCAAAGTTGCACTGAGCCCAATACCGAGTTTCACTCTGCCTGATCAAATTGGCTGACAATGTACAGACATGGTGAGGGATGGAGGGGACAGGGAAGCTGGAAACTGCTCCGGGGCGGGGGCGGGGGCGGGGCGGGGAGGCCGCAGGTCCTGGCCCAGGGTTCCCCCACCCCCATCACAAATAAAGAACATTCATCTTCATGAGAAAGACATTCTGACAGGCTTTGACGCTGCTAAATTTCCTGAACCATTTTTTATTCTTCCTTTTTCAGAAGTATGTACTTTCTTTGGGTCATTAGAATGTAGTCGATAACATATTTCTTAGTTCTTTTGAGAATTTCCATGGGACAGACTGAGCCCTTGGCTTCTGAGGTCATTTTTGTTTCAAAAAATAGGTAGTAAATCATTTGAAAAAGTGAAAGTATTTAGTCACTCAGTCGAGTCCGACTCTTTGAGACCCCATGTACTTAACTTTCCCCTAGGGAGCCTGCCAGGCTCCTCTGTCCATGGGATTCTCCAGGCAAGAATACTAGAGTGGATTGCCATTTCCTTCTCCAGGGATCTTCCCAACCCAGGGACGGAACCTGGGTCTCCGGCATTGCAGGCAGATTCTTTACTGTCTGAGCCACCGGGAAAGCCCAGTTCATCATCTATGAGGTGTCAGGTACTGTGCAGGGTTCTGGGTTACCATGGTGTGTTGAACAAAACCATTCTGACATTCGAATATTTGCTGTGCGGACTCACAGGAGTCCTGCAACTGTCCTCACAGCGGAGATTTATGCAGCGGTGTAAGGAGGACATAGAGCCGAGTTGCAAGCAAAAAGAACAGGCGGAGTGGGAGGAATCGGGTGCCGGCTTCCTCGGGCTTGTCTCCCCCGGAGAGGGGTCACTCGCTCCCCTGAGAGCGCACCCCACAGCCAAGTGCGGCCACGGGCGCGTGGTGACCGCTTGGGAGCCCACCGGAGACTCTGGGCTCAGGTCTTTATTGGGGGGCTGGGCACGTGGGCACCCCCTGGGCAGCACGTCCCCAAGTTCCGAGGCCTGGAAGGAAAGCAGGTGCTTCGTACACACCACAGAGCTGGAGGTCCGGCAGGTGGGATGGGGGACTTCAGTTCCCACCGGAGAGGAGAGTCATTTGGTTACCATCTGCTAGAGAAGGAAACTTGGGGCCAAAATATATTGCCACCTACCTCCAAGAACAGAGTTTCGGATTGTGCAAGGAGAGGGCAGAAAAGCTGGATTTTAACTCCACAACTGTGTATTAAACTATATGTTAGGCTCTTGACTCTTATCCGCATGGTCTGGCTTATCAAATAGATGAGTTCTATTGAGCGCCCCCTCTTGGAAGCCTGTGGTACATACATCCTGAATTCCACAACGGACTTCTGGAACTGGGTTTTTAGAGACGAGTGTGTGTGTGTGTGCTTAATTGCTCAGCCATGTCCGACACTTGCGACCCCATAGGCTGTAGCCTGCCAGGCTCTTCTGTCCATTGGATTTTCCAGGCCAAGAATATTGGAGTGGGTTGCCATTTCCTTCTCCAGGGGATCTTCCTGACCCAGCAATCGAACCCGGGTCTCCTACGTTGCAGGCAGACCCATTACGGACTGAGCTCTGAGGGAAGCCCCTGGAGGTGCGGATTTCCTACAAATACCACACAGCATCAGCTCCAGAAGTCTGGGAGTGTTGAAGGTCCCTGTGTGAAAGAAGTATATAAAAAATTACAGCGTACTTTCCAGAACCTACTTACCTGATGGAGGAAGACAATCACAAGCAAAATTATTTCCTGAAGAGGTTTGGGGTCCTGTCTGAGGCATGAAGATCACACGCGTGGCTTCCAGCTCTTGCAGAGCAAGCTCACCAGTTCATGAACTCCCTGACCTGTTTGCACAAAACCTCTGGCCACCCCTTAATCATACTCACTATGCACAGAATTCTCTGCCAAATTACTTTTTGGCATCTACTTCTAACTTTCCCCCGTATCTTATGCCCTCACTGTAAATAGTAATAATAACGCACATATTGGACAAGTCTTTTAAAAATGAAGCAAAGTTTACAACCCCAGCAGATCATAAAATGCACATGTTCAGGTACTGTTATGAATTAGAAGCTGCCAAAATTGATAAGGAGTAAAGAAAGGTCAGGCGCTTTTTTTTTAACCACACTGAACGGCTTGCAGGATCCTAGTTTCCTGACCAGGGATTGAGCCCGCGGAACAGCAATGAAAACGCCAAGTTCTAACCCCTGGACTGCCAGGGAAATCCCCCCTCCCCTTTTTTTCTTTTCTTAAATAAGTCTAGAAACTTGGTTTGTCAAAGCTTCTGGTGTGGAACCTAGTACTTACAGTCACCACATGCCAACCTAAAAGTGCTCTCTTAACCCCAGGAAAGCAGAGCAGGTCAGTGGGGTCCGGCATAAGAAATGACCTGAAACTCACAATGAGCCGTCTCTTCCCAATGTGTTGCAATCTGAAGCACCAGGCTGTAAAAATCCACAGCTTTATGGCAGGTAGATCAGCAGAGCACTGATGTGGCCTGAATTCCTCAGGGCAGGTTCACATTTGGGGTGCTTTCTAGTTCCATGACAGTCGCCTCCACAGGGAGTTGCCACTGGTCGAAGGGACTAGTGGTATTGCTCATAGAAATAAAGCATTCCTGGTTAGTCCTTTAAAATGCTTCCTTTGGCATCTGGTGATTTTCTAGAAAGTGCAGAAGAAGTTGTATGTAGCCCTTCGGGAGAGTCTTAAGTCCCAGGAGAAGCAGGAGAGCCTTGCGTGGATCTGCTGTCACTTGTCCCTTTTCTGTCTTCGTGCTGCCACCTAGGGAGAAAAGGAAAGCAGACGTATCCTGGTGAGGAGACGCAGTCACCTGCAACCCCGGGGACCGTCTGCACCTTCACAACAGGCAAGCGAGGTTGGCGGGTCCAATCCTGAGACCAGCGGCTGTGCACTTGGGCTTCAAAGAGAAGCCCTCAGAGCTTCCCTGGTGGCTCAGTGGTAAAGAATCTGCCTGCCAGTGAAGGAGAGGAGGGTTTGTCCCCTGACCCGGAAAGATCCCACATGCTGCGGGGCAACTAAGCCCGGGAGCCCCAACTACCGAGCCTGTGCTAGACAGCCCAGGAGCCCCAACTACCGAGCCTGCGCTAGACAGCCCGGGAGCCCCAACTACCGAGCCTGCGCTAGACAGCCCGGGAGCCCCAACTACCGAGTCTGCGCTAGACAGCCCGGGAGCCCCAACTACCGAGCCTGTGCTAGACAGCCCGGGAGCCCCAACTACCGAGCCTGTGCTAGACAGCCCGGGAGCCCCAACTACCGAGCCTGTGCTAGACAGCCCGGGAGCCCCAACTACCGAGCCTGTGCTAGACAGCCCGGGAGCCCCAACTACCGAGCCTGTGCTAGACAGCCCGGGAGCCCCAACTACCGAGCCTGTGCTAGACAGCCCGGGAGCCCCAACTACTGAGCCTGTGCACCATCGCGAGAGATGCCACTGCAGTGAGAAGCCATTGTGCCACAACAAAGAGTAGCCGCCACTCGCTGCAACTACAGAAAGCTCGCGCAGCAGATGGTTGCTCAGTCATGTCCGACTCTTCATGATCTCATGGACTATAGCCCACCAGGCTCCTCTGTCCGTGGAATTCTCCAGGCAAGAATACTGGAGTGGGTTGCCATTTCCTCCTCATATATATATACATATATATATACACATATGTATATATGTGTATATATATAAATGTATATGCATATAAATGGGCTACCCTGGTGGCTCAGACGGTAAATAAAAAGAGAGAAGCCTTCAGACAAAGGAAGGGATTTCCATCTAACAACCTCATTCTAGGGTCAATGTTAGACTGCAGGAGGTGGGTGAGACCCAGTATTCCTTCCAGTGTTCAAAGGGAGTGAAATACAAAATAACATTCAGGTTGCCCATACTTAGGGAATGGACACCCTCATTTTAGGGGAAAAAAAAAGAAAATTCAAGAAACACATGAAAAAAGGTTCTAAGATGGATAATTCTTAAATAATTTTTCTCTTTTCCTCATGCAGATCCAATGTATAAAAGAAATGAATACAGACTTGCTGGTGGAAGTAGTCGTCCTTAATATCCCCCTGAAGAATGCCATGGAACAAGCGTGACTGCTGAAAGCTGGTTTCTGAGGACTAAACTTCAAACATAATTATTGTGGAGCTATGTTATCAAAAAAGATGTTGATGGAAGCCAAGTTTCTATGCCATAATGTGGGTAAGATGGGGCAGAGGTGAGACCTTTCCTGACCACCGATCTCACCAGGACTCTCGCCACCTCCCAGTCCAGCATCTTCCACAGCCCCCGGCAATGCCTGACAGCCCCTCTCTCCACCTCCCTAGAGCAGAAACTTCTTGAAGGCAGGTATTTTTGTCTGCCATGTAGACAGCTGCATTTCCAGTGCCCAGACAACACTGGCACAAAGCTGGGGGCTCTTAAAAGAATAAATGAATCTAAGCCCTATTCCTTGGCTCCTTTTTTCTTTTGAAAGAACTAAGAACTTGACTAACTTTAATTTTACACATTCTGATCAAAACACATGTATAAGGCAGCAGTTCTCTTAACATTGTGAAGAGGCTCTGATTATCTGTAAATTTGGTGCTTCCCTCCGCCCCCTCCCTGCCTCAAATACCCTTGATTAGTGTGAGACCATCACAAACATTTATTAACCAAAGTACAGCAACTGCTAGAAAGCTGACAGCTGAATTAGAGACTTGACATGCAAATGCATAGGCTAAGTGGAAGCTTTATTTGAATTCTGGCTCAGCGCTGCTGAGGATAAAGTGACCTGCAGAATTCATTAGGAACAGAAGCAGGATTAAATCTGATTTTCCTTTCTAAGGACAAAATTCACAATTAAAACAGACTCCTGAGGGATCTGTGCTCAGTCATGTCCGACTCTTTGTGACCCCAAAGATTACAGCCCGCCAGGCTTCTCCTGGCAAGAATACTGGAGTGGGTTGCCATTTCCTACTTCAGATACTGAAGGATAAATGGCCATAAAGCTGTACATAAAATGACAAAAACCTTGTGGCGGCAGAAAAGAGAGAGGGCTGGGCTTAAGAATGGAAGAACAGTGCATGGCGTGGCCACTCAGTCTGGGTGACTCCACTTTGACCATCTATGAAACAGGGACGCGCCCCCTTTCTGACCCGCCTTAGACGGCTGTGGTAAAGAATTAACTGATACAGGGTTGCTGTAAGACCTGTAAAACCATTAAACATAAGGTACTTTTCATCAGTCTAATGGCCCCAAGGAGTATATAAATCTGTGTTTAAAAAGGTGTATGAATCTAACCGTTTCGTCCTTAATAAGATGAGGTCAAACCCTGTGGGCATCTTCCAAGGACACTAAAAACAGCCTTTCACCTGCCTTCCTAGACTCAGAGCTGCTTGTTTCTCACCAAGAGGTTCAACTGTATAAAGGGAAAGTGAAAGTGAAGTCGCTCAGTCGTGTCCAACTCTTTGCGACTCTGTCCATGGGATTTTCCAGGCAAGAGTGCTGGAGTGGATTGCCATTTCCTTCTCCAACTGTATAATGCAGCGATATCTGGAGAGCTCCAAACTGTGGGTTAGTCCTGGAGAAAGGACTGTTTGGGCAAAAAGAAACAAAACACCAAAAAACAAACAAACAAACAAAAAAACGTGACACAAGGCAGCTAGTTAAGTTTAACCAACTGCAAGAACCGAGAAAGTCAATCTTAACCTATGTGAAGAGGTTGTCTTTCAAATCTGGTGAAGGGGTGACTTCTCAGGATATAACAAAAGTCAAAGTTAGGGGAAAGGGAATTAATTTGGTGCGGAGGGTTTGGGGGCCAGAAGTCCTAAGTTTAGCTTCTGGCCCATTTATTAGCCATGCGACTCTGGCTAATAAGGTGACCTTACTTTCTCAACTGTAAAACGGGGGAAATAATACCAATTGCCACATGGTTTCTGGAAGGATTTTAAAAACATAAATGCACGTGAGAAGCGCTTACAAGGGCAAAACACGTGGTCGATCTTTATTATTACTTTCCAAGAATTTGCTTTCTTTCTTTCCACTGCAAAGTAATGTAATCCACGGAAAATGAAGACAAGAAACAAATCTATGCCAGGAACACAACAGCCAGAGCGAGCACGCTGGTGTATTTCCTTCCAGCTAAACAGATGAGATAATCCACCCAAGGAGCTCAGAGGAGGGCCTGATGCTTGGTGAGCCTGAGATGGATGCTCATCTAAGAGCATCCTCCTCACAGTACGGAGAAGAGGCTTCCGGAGCAGCCAGCGACCACAAGGCAGAACGCAGAACATCAAACAACCAACCCAGTGGCCTAGTCTCATCTCACACGGAAGACACCACTGAGGGCCAGCCCGGCTAGTAGCTTGTCCACTGGTCAGCGTTGAGGCAGAATTAAGAATATAAACCCAGTTCTTTTAAATTAATTGGTCTTTTCAGACCAATTATTTTACTTTTTTAAAAGCAAACTTAATTTGAAACACGGCTGGTCATTTTTCACTTCACTCACTTCCATCTGTCTACTGTTGCTGTTGTAAGTTTGCATGCAGTACAGACACTGTGCATTTAGTAAGTAAATGGGTACGTTTTAGTTCCTCATTTCCATATTGCCTTGGTGTCTAGCTAAGGCACCCCAAAAGAGAAATAGGATCCTGGCAATCGATTGTGGCACAATAAAAACAGATCCAAACTGATGAAACATAGTCCCACTTGGCATCCATGTGAAACCTGATGGAGGGGAATCTCCTTGGGAGTCAGAACCAGAGAGGCACAAACCTGGAAGATGAGAGAGCCTGAGGGCCAGAGCACAAGGAAAATTTAAACTGAAGATAAATCAGGCACAAAAAAGGAGAGAATGCTGCTAATCTGAGATCAGTTTCAGAAATGCATATGGTTGATGAAAACAATAGAGGCTCTTGTGTGTGTACACAAGTGGTTTTACAGTTGGCTGAAATTTTTCGAAGCTGTCTCCAAACTTGGCACATTAATAAAAAAGATAAATGAGGTAGGTAAGAGAAGCAAGGCGCCAAAGGATTTGAGGAAGGTATGGAACCCCAATGTTTGAGTAATAAAGTCAAAAAAGTCTCTAGTTTGGAATTCTTTACATTCAAAAGGATAGGCTATATATGTGTATATAAGTCTGGTGTGTGCATAAGCGTGTCTATTTGTGTGTACTGGCATGCTTACATAAGCCCACACTGATTTGTTTCTCATATTATTCCCCCAAAGAGCATGTGGCATGTGTAACCCCTTCAGTATTTCACTTTTCAATTACTAGTCAATGCCTAGTCAACACTGTAAGTAAGAATCTTCATCTTGACATTAAAGGTAAATTCAAATATGGAAGACAAAGTTGATGATTTCATAAATTCTCATTTAATCGACAGCTAAGTCATGATGTGAGCATTTATCTAAAGCTCCTGGAATCTAATGCACAGCATAGTGACTACAGTTAATAACACTGTATTATATACTTGAAATTTGCTGAGAAAACAGACCTTTAGGGTTCTCATCACGCAGGTAAACATGTGATGTAATAAATACGTTACTTAGCTTGGTTGTGGTTATCATTTCACAATGTACATGTGTATTAGAGTATCACATTGTACACTTTAAATATATAACATAAATTTGTCAGTTATACCTCAATAAAGCTGAAAAAAAATAACTTCTGTGAAGACAGGAGTATGCAGACCACATATATTCTCAAACTTCAATAACTTAGATTATGGGCTTTATATGAATAATTTCTAAATGTCATGTAAAGGCAAAATTTATTAACACTAACACAGATATAAACAATATATTCTAACTGTGGATATCCTGACAGATAAAATGATTACAGTAAGAGCAGTTTAATCAACTGACAGAAGAAAATTCACAGCCCTTTATCCAGAGATTAATGATTATACCTATTTATTTCTATTACACCCTGGAGAAGGGATTAGCTACCCACTCCAGTATTCTTGCCTGAATTGCATGGATAGGGGAGCCTGGTGGGCTGCAGTCCATGGGGTCACAAAGAGGTGGACACAACTGAGCGAGCACATGCATTTCTAAGCCTACACAAGGAGTTTATGAGCATGTCCTTAGACTTCAAATTTAAGCACGCCACCGAAAACGAATCAGAATCAAGCTTGAATTTCAAAGTTCAGCCATAACATGTCAAGGAACCCAATGTTGTACAGCAGATCATTTTCGGAGGTGTTCAGTTCACACTGATTAATTGATCAACTGATTATCTCATGCCTTTATGGACGGCCTACTCTGTGCTGTCCCATGTGAGGTGCTTTGGACATTGACTGTGACCTGGTCAGGCAAGGCTTTGTGGAGGGTGAGGAGGAAGACGGGGTGGAGGGCAACAAGTAGGAGCGTTGGCAGCAAGGGAGGAAGGCCAGGAACTGGGTCTCTGAAAAAATGATGCCTGAGATAAGAAGTAAGGATATGATGGGAGCAATCATGTGAAGATCTGGAGGAAGGGTATACAAGATAAACTGGTCACACAAAGGCACTGATGTGGGACAGTGTGGCACGTTCAAGGACCAAACAGAAGGCCATATAATAACTTAGGCATTTTAAAAGACCAACACAGACCAAGATCATGACTTTGAGCCTTGGGGGAAAAAAGTTAAGTCTCAATTAGTGAGGACACTGGTTAGATTACTCAACCTGCCCACCTATCATGTATTGGGTTGGCCTCAAAGTTTGGATTTTTCCATAAAATGTTATGGAAAAACCCAAATGTGAATAGCGCAGAGTTCCTGCTCTTAAGGAGCTTACCTACAGCAGGGCTGATAATCCAGGAGTTTAAGTAGCCTTTCTCGCAACCTTTGCCCTTTGGCTCCTATGGCACCCTGCCTTACAACTATAGACGCTGTGGGGATTAAATGTTATTATTTGTAAAATGCTCAGAACAGTATCAAACACATAAAAGCTACACAGTATTTGTTGTTGTTAGTATCATTAATTACTAGTATTATGAAATGATCACATGAGAATCAGGACAATTTCAAGGTATCTCAAAAATTAAGAGGAATGTCAGAAAACAATAGACTAGTACTATTAAAGTGTTAAGGTCATTGAAAGACAAAGACTGAGAGACAAATTATAAAAAAAGAGGGGATATGCTCACTAAATGCAATGTGGAAGGACGGACTGGATTCTGGAATAGAAAAACAATATTTGTGTAAAAATAGGTGAAACTCAAATAAGGTAGGAGATTAGTTAATAATATGGTATTACTAACAGAGTTTTGCCAAGAGAACATACTGATCATAGCAGACACCCTCTTCCAACAACATAAGAGAAGACTCTACACATGGACATCACCAGATGGCCAACACCAAAATCAGATTGATTATATTCTTTGCAGCCAAAGATGGAGAAGCTCTATACAGTCAGCAAAAACAAGACTGGGAGCTGACTGTGGCTCAGATCATGAACTCCTGATTGCCAAATTCAGACTTAAATAGAAGAAAGTAGGGAAAACCACTAGACCATTCAGGTATGACCTAAATCAAATCCCTTATGATTATACAGTGGAAGTGAGAAATAGATTTAAGAGACTAGATCTGATAGACACAGTGCCTGATGAACTATGGATGGAGGTTTATGACACTGCACAGGAGGCAGGGATCAAGACCATCCCCAAGAAAAAGAAATGCAAAAAAGCAAAATGGCTGTCTGAGGAGGCCTTACAAATAGCTGTGAAAGAAGAGAATCGAAAAGCGAAGGAGAAAAGGAAAGATATAAGCATTTGAATGCAGAGTTCCAAAGAATAGCAAGGAGAGATAAGACAGCCTTCCTCAGTGATCAGTGCAAAGAAGCAGAGGAAAAAAACAGAATGGGAAAGACTAGAGATCTCTTCAAGAAAATTAAAGATACCAAGGGAACATTTCATACAAAGATGGGCTCAATAAAGGACAGAAATGGTAGGGACCTAACAGAAACAGAAAATATTAAGAGGTGGCAAGAATACACGGAAGAATTGTACAAAAAAGATCTTCACGACCCAGATAATCACGATGCTGTGATCACTCACCTAGAGCCAGACATCCTGGAATGTGAAGTCAAGTGGGCCTTAGGAAGCAACACTACGAACAAAGCTAGTGGAGGTGATGGAATTCCAGTTAAGCTATTTCAAATCCTGAAAGATGATGCTGTGAAAGTGCTGCACTCAATATGCCAGCAAATTTGGACAACTCAGCAGTGGCCACAGGACTGAAAAAGGTGTATTCATTCCAATCCCCAAAAAAAGGCAATGCCAAAGAACGCTCAAACTACCACATAAATTGCACTCATCTCACACGCTAGTAAAGTAATGCTCAAAATTCTACAAGCCAGGCTTTGGCAATATGTGAAACATGAACTTCCAGATGTTCAAGCTGGTTTTAGAAAAGGCAGAGGAACCAGAAATCAAATTGCCAACATCTGCTGGATCATCGAAAAAGCAACAGAGTTCCAGAAAAACATCTATTTCTGCTATATTGACTAAGCCAAAGCCTTTGTGTGGATCACAATAAATTGTGGAAAATTCTTCAAGAGATGAGAATACCAGACCACCTGACCTGCCTCTTGAGAAATTGGTATGCAGGTCAGGAAGCAACAGTTAGAAGAGGACATGGAACAAGACTGATTCCAAATAGGAAAAGGAGTACGTCAAGGCTGCATACTGTCACCCTGCTCATTTAACTTATATGCAGAGTAGATCATGCAAAATGCTGGGCTGGAGGAAGCACAAGCTGGAATCCAGATTGCCGGGAGAAATATCAATAACCTCAGATACGCAGATGACACCACCCTTATGGCAGAAAGTGAAGAGGAGCTAAAAAGCCTCTTGATGAAAGTGAAAGAAGAGAGTGAAAAAGTTGGCTTAAAGCTCAACATTTAGAAAACTAAGATCATGGCATCTGGTCCCATCACTTCATGGCAAATAGATGGGGAATAGTGGAAACAGCAGCTGACTTTATTTTTCTGGGCTCCTAAATCACTGCAGATGGTGACTGCAGCCATGAAATTAAAAGACTCTTACTCCTTGGAAGGAAAGTAATGACCAACCTAGACAGCATATTAAAAAGCAGAGACATTACTTTGCAACAAAGTCCTTCTAATCAAAGCTATGGTTTTTCCAATAGTCATGTATGGATGTGAGAGTTGGAATATAAAGAAAGCTGAGTGCCAAAGAATTGATGCCTTTGAACTGTGGTGTTGGAGAAGATTCTTGAGGGTCCCTTGGACTGCAAGGAGATCCATCCAGTCCATCCTAAAGGAGACCAGTCCTGAGTGTTCATTGGAAGGACTGATGTTGAAGCTGAAAGTCCAACATTTTGGCCACCTGATGTGAAGAGCTGACTCATTGGAAAAGACCCTGATGCCGGGAAAGATTGACGGCAGGAGAAGAAGGGGACGAAAGAGGATGAGATGGTTGGATGGCATCACCGACACAATGGATGTGGGTTTGGGTAAACTCTGGGAGTTGGTGATGGACAGGGAGGCCTGGCATGCTGCGGTCCATGGGATCGCAAAGAGTCAGACATGACTAAGTGACTGAACTGTATTACTGTAAGGATCCTGGTTTTAACTGTACTGGTTACATAGGATGTTATGGTTAGAGGAAGCTGGGTAAAGGGAATATGTAAATTCTCTACTTTTTTGCAACTTTTCTATAAGTCTAAAATTATTTCAAAAGATAAAGACAAAAGAGAAGAAAGAAATAAACACAGAAATGTCATCGATTTAAGCAGCTATTGCCAATGTATGATATATAAGAGACACAGGTTTGATCCCTGGGTTGTGAAGATCCCCTGGAGGAGGGCATGGCAACTCACTCCAGTATTCTTGCCTGGAGAATCCCATGGACAGAGGAGCCTGGCAGGCTGCAGTCCACAGGGTCACACACAGTTGTACATGACTGAAGTGACTTAGCACACACGTATTGTAACTATAACAAACTATCTGAAAGAAAACACAATGAGGAGAGAAATGGGAAGATACAAAAAAAAAGGAACATCTAGAGAAGAAATTCCAATATATGAAATACAAATTCACTAGCTGACGTTAATAGCAGATGAAATGCTAAAGTCAAAGTAAAATTGAAAATGAAGAAAAATCAAGGAAAGGATCTATGGGACATCAAGTAGTTTAGCATACCTGTGATTGGAGTCCCAAAAACCAAGGGGGTGAAGAGAAGAAGGGGCACAGCTGAAGATCAGAATAGTGTTTAAAGAAATACTGGCTAGAAATATTCCCAGTTTGATGAGAATAATCAAGAAAACAGAGACACAAATAACCAAAGAAGGTAAGAAAGGACTATCACTACAGGTTCACAGACATAAAAATATAAAAAGCAACTTATGCCAATGAATCTGACACTAAATGAAATAGATATCTTTCTTGAAAAACATAAATTACTAAAACTGGCACATGAAAAAGGAGAAAATTAGAATAGTTCTATGTCTAGTATAGAAATTGAACTAGTAATTAAAAAAATTTCTCAGAAAAAATAAAAATCACAGGCCAAATGGCTTTATTGGTGAATGATGTCCAACATAAAAACAATACTAATCTCACAACGTTTTCAGAAAACAGGTGATGAGATAATACTCCCCAACTCATTTAATAAAGCTACTATTACTCTGGTACCAAAACTAAACAAAATCATTACAAATAAGGAAAACTAGACCAATATCCCTCAGGAACAGAGATACAAAAATCCTTAACAAAATATTGGGCAGTAAAACACAATACTAAACATGAGAAGACCAAGTAGAGTTTATCCCAGGAATGTAAAGTCAACATTCAAAAATCAATCATTATATTTCACATATTGAAAGATGTTGTTGTTGTTCAGCTGTTTAGTCGTGTCTGACCCTGACCCCATGGACTGCAGCACACCAGGCTTCCCTGTCCTTCACCATCTCCTGGATTTTGCTCAAATTCACGTCCACTGAGTTGGTGATGCCATCCAACCATCTCATCCTGTGGCCCCCTTCTCCTGCCTTCAATCTTTCCCAGTATCAGGGTCTTTTCCAATGAGTTGGCTCTTCCCATCAAGCGGCCAAAGTATCGGAGCTTCAGCTTTTAGCATCAGTCCATCCAATGAATATTGAAGGTTGATTTCCTTTAGGATTGACTGGTTTGGTCTTCTTGTTGTCCAAGGGACTCTCAAGAGTTTTCTCTAGCACAATTTGAAAGCATCAATTCTGTAGTACTCAGTCTTCATGACCCAACTCTCACATCCATACACGACCACTGGGAAAACCATAGCTTTGACTAGGTGGACCTTTGTTGGCAAAGTGATGTCTCTGCTTTTTAATAGGCTGTCTAGGTTTGTCGTAGCTTTTCTTCCAAGGAGCAAGCGTCTTTTAATTTCTTGGCTGCAGTCACCACACACAGTGATTTTGGAGCACAAGAAAATAAAATCTGTTGTTGTTTCCACTTTTCCCCCTTCTGTTTGCCATGAAGTAATGGGATTTTAGTTTTTTGAATGTTGAGTTTTAAGCCAGCTTTTTCACTCTCCTCTTTCACCCTCATCAAGAGGCTCTTTAGTTCCTCTTCACCATGGGCAGGCTCCTCTGTTCTTGGGATTTCCCAAGCAAGAATACTGGAATTGGCTGCCATTTCTTCCTCCAGGAGGTCTTCCTTGACCCAGGTATGGAATTCACATTCTCCTGTGTCTCCTGCATTGGCACGCAGGTTCTTTTCCACCTGGGTAGCCCTACGGAAAGATATTCCTTTACTAAAGGAACATTGTATGATCATTAATAGATGATGAAAAATTATTTGACAAAAATTCAATACCCGTTCATGATTCTGTTCTCAGTGAACAGAAGAGAACTTCTTCAGCGTGACGAGCACACCTCTCGCCTGGATCTTGGTTTCTAAACACCATTCTTTTCTAAAAGGAACCTGACTCCTTAGGAAAGAGGCTGATTCCAAGGGTTGGTTAGGGAAAATACACAAAGAGCCTGGGATACCCTCTTGCAAAAGAAATAATGAAGTATTTAAAAATGATGGAAACATAGCAAAAAGATACAGAGGCCAGCTTGAAGGGACTCTCAGTGACCCTTCTGGGACAATATGAGGAACAGAATATTGTAATTTAACTCACTGGATAAAATAACCTACAAGTCCATATTGATATTAACTCATAAATGAATAAATAAATGGAGTGCCAACTAAATGTAAAAGGAATAAATACAGAAGGAATGATGGAGTTGGAAAAACTGTTAGCAGGTTTATTTTAAAACAGGTAAGTGAGTGTAGGATGAGGAATAGAATACTTCTAAGTCCCAGAGTATTTGCCCACAAATTACTTATTAACTGCAAAGAGAAAAATAACATTATGGTGAATGAACCTGGCGGACACCACCTTAATTAAGTGATTAAAGTTAACATCTCTAGTATTGTGTCATGTGACTCTTGACTTGACATGGTGCATTAAGAAAGACACAGCATTACTTCTGTGGGTGCTCAAAAGGTACTCCAATCAAGAGGATACACAAGATATCGAATAAGGGCCTCGAATAAAACGTAACTCTCAACTTGTAGGTTGTGTGGGTTTTTCTTCAACTGACATTACTAATCAGGAAGATATAAGTTAAAAGTCACACTAACATGCCTTTTTTTCCTCCACTAACTTGCAAAGATACTGTTCAAAGCTAATAAGATAAGAACTCATACCATCATTTGTTAGAGTGAAAGATCCTATAACCTTTCTGTGAAATATAGTCCCACAAGTATATATTTGAAAAACTTAGTTATGAATCAGTAAGCCCACATCTTAAAAAAAAAGGGCCATGATTATTAAATAGTGAAACACTCAAATAATTAAAAATTACTGTCATTAAAAAGTATATTTATGAAGAATAGTAGTCTAGGAAAATGCTCATCAAATGACATCAAGAAGAAAGGTTATAAAATTACTACTATAATTCATTTAAAAATTATTATAGAAGAAAATACATCATATTATCTTCAGGTAATAAATAGGAGATTATATTTTCTATTTTATAGTTTTATCTATTTTCTACAAAGAACATATATTCATAAAAAAGAATATATTAAACAAAAGATTTACCAAAAATTAGTAGTTAATCTGATAGTTGTGTTATTGATCTCTATCTGTATACTGAAAACCATGTTGCCAAAGCTACCATGTGCAAAGTGGCATAAAATAACAAGCACACACTCAAACATTGTCACATGTCAGTTTATTGAGGAATCTGTGATGCTAAAGGTTAATTCTACTCACTTGATTATTTTTCATGGTGTCAAATAAAACTCCAAAGGCTATAAGCCATGATGTTTCACAATTACTTTCCCATATTTTGTTCAGGAAACACAAAATTCAAATACAAAGAAATGTTCAAGTGAATCTGAAAACTGGCCTCATCCTACCTTTTTTCAAAAGGTGGTAATTAAGGGTTTGGAAGTACAGTAGCAAGGAGGAAGGATGAAAGTGGGACATGAAGAAGGCAGATACTTTTGCTCAATTTCACTTTCAAAGGTTCAAATCTTTCCTATTTTTTTTTAACATGTTTTGCACCAAAAAAGGAATCAATACTTTTCATTCCACTCTTGTCAACTTTAGCCAAAGCCTTCTGAGCTGCAGTCATTTTGCTATTTTTCTGTTAATGAAAATAAGAGAGAAAAATCATTACAAATGTAACACTTATAAATCACACATGCAAATCAGACAAGACCATGCATGTCTCAAGGTTCGTTCAGGGAGGTAAGCATGCTGCTAAAAACATGCCTCATCAGGAGTGACTCTTTATAAAAGTTCTGATTTCTGCTCAAAATTCATACCTGAGACAAAGTACGTCAACAGGCAGGAGATAAAACTGCTGCCTTCTAAGGAGTGGAATGTTACAACTGATGGTTTACTTGTGGGGAGAAAATTCTGGAGGGTGCATTAAGTGCAATAACACAAACAATGGAGCTGACACAGGCAGCGATTGTCAGAGGGAGGAATTATAGCCTTGTATTACCACGTGATGAATAATTCACAGCCTGCTACCATCTGACTTCATTCAGAGGCTCTCTGGGACACCAAGGACAGAGCGGTTACATTCACAAGATAACCTGTGCTGCACCAGGACCAGCAGGATAGCGGTCCCTTTTCCTCCAACCACGAAAAGTACCTTCCGAAAAGCTGACTCCAATAACTGCCTTTTAAAACTCTGTCTCTTCCTGGTCACTGTTTTTGTTTGGTTTTGTTTTGCCATGCATGTCCTATAACAAAGCACTGGCAGAAGGGAAACAGCAGCTGACTGCATGTACTTCAGCGTTCAACAGAAGCGTAAGTGATGGGAATCAGCAAAGAAGAAATCATCTGTCTCCTGCGAGCTGTGAGACAAAGTCTCTGCCAAAGTATCTCTTAAGGGCACAGTCAGTATATGATCCCTGGAAACTTGCTTCTTACATTCTGTCTCTTATAACTTACTAGGCTTATGTTTTGGCTGGATGGCGAAGAGGGACACTTTCTCTGAGACAAGTTATCCTCTGTCCCCTGCACTTAACTCACATCCTGGTTCAACCTCTTAGCTCACTGGTGCTGTGCCCAAGGTGACACACTGGGAAACAGCACTTAGAAGGGTGGGGCAGAAATATTCCTCACGGAGAAACTCAGAAACATCCCGCTCACAGAAAGCACTGACATAACCAGCTATTTAGTCAGATCTCAAGTTGGATTATTCCCTGATATGCTATGCCTAGATAAATTACGTATAAAGAATACAATTTTTAGAAACCATAAAACCTAAGGGAGAGCAAGTATTGCTAAAATCTAAGTAGAATTAATTTATCTTGGGGCAGGCAAGGTCTAAACCTAAAAAAAATGAGAAAATCATAAAAAAAACCTTCGATATTTAATCCTCAGAAAAGCTTAAAAAACAGTTCAAAAGTTGAATGAAAAGGCTAAAAAAATTGGAAAATGATTTGTACTTGGTATGTCATGAAAAGTGTTAACAGCCTTAATTTAGATCGAGCTCTTACAAATCAACAAGAAAAACATTACTATCCTAATGTAAAATCAGGCAAGAGACATGAACTGAAAACTAGAAAAAACTGCAGACAGGCAATAAGCATTTGGAAAAACAACCTTTCTACCCAAAGAAATGTAACCTAATTAGACAGGCAAAATTTTTAAGAATAAAACCAATACCCAATACTGTCAAGACTGTGAGATGAACACTCATCAGCAGTAATGGCTGGGAGGACAAATTTCTGCTACCTTTTTGGAAAGCTTCTTAGCTATGTATGTGTCTCAGTAATCATGGAAAGAGCTCATGTTTTCTAAGCCTTTACTCTTAGTTTTAAATTGTGTCTAATGAAACAGAGATGCAGACTGTAAGTAAGAATGTTTTATCACTTCATTTAGACAAAAAGAAGCAGAATAACATGTGTCCCAAAATAGGGGAATTAAATAGATTATATTCTACATGGTGAAATAAAATAACAGCGACTGAATATCATGAGACCATTTATAATTTTTCAAAGAAAGCTTAACGACATCAATATTTTTACAATACAGAGCTAAATGAAAAGGGCACAACTCCAATACATATGTATGCCAATTCTGAAAGCTACATATGTATTCATAATGATGTGAAGGATAAAGCTTCGTAAGGAATGTTATAAAAATATTTGCTGGGTGATTGCTGAGTTATGTGTTAATAATTGTTATTATCATAATTTCTGGGAAGCTACTAGGCAGTTGAGTTGACAAAACATTACCTTTGAAGCCTGTTTCTCTGCCCCACCCTACCACTCTGGATATACTATATTACGAAGCTGAGGCATACTCTTGCTCATAACTCTGCCTTTCTTTATCTCTAAAAAGGTCTTCCTTGCTTCATACTTTCATTGTCACTCACAATTTTGAAATAGTTCTAAAGTCACTGAAACTCAAGTTAATAATTCTTCACGGTTAAAATGATAAAATCACATTCAAGCATGCAATCGTTCCTGGAAGCCCCCAGGCAGCAGCATCAGCCACGGGATTCAGGAGTATGCCACTAACACCCGGACACGTACCTTTACAGTCTTGAAATCTTTGGAGTTAAACTTAGTGTAATCTTCTTTTGCATTTACGGGCTCATCTGATAACTTTGCTTTCTGCAATGTTAGAGCAGTGAACTGTCAAATGTCACCTTGACACTTACATCAATCCATTAAAAAAAAAAACACACCACCAAACGTGAACAGTTTGGACCCCTGTGGCGGCCGAAGGGAGCCGCAGACTCTGCGGGGCGCTTACTCTTTATAAGTCCCTTCACTTTTTGCCACTTTTCTAGGAACGTTCTAAGCCAGACGACCCTTCCGAGAAGCAGCTTTGGTGGTAAGAGGGTGTGAGCAGGCAAGCCCATGACCCAGTCCTGAGGTTGTCTAGCACTATGATCACATACTACAGGGACGGGGGGCATCTAGATGAATGCTGACTTCCAGGACAGAGTAAGGGGGCGCATACAGACACATAGATCAAAGAAGAGAATTTCCTTTATGGTGGCCAGGGGTCCAGCCAGAACCCCCTTTATTCACCTGCAGGACCAGTGTGATGTCCATCTAGGAGTATGGGAACAGTATTCTTACTATTACCATCTTTGTGTCCTTTCAGTTTATCTCATTTTATCCACATAAGAACAACCTTGCAAAGCAAGCAGGCAGCAGAGGGAAGCACAGCGGTTACGTGAACAGGCTCAAGGTCGCCTAGCAGAGGACTTGAGATCTCACCTTTTGTTACAGGTGCTCTTTGCATGGGACCCAATGCAATTAAGTCAGCTGTTACCTCCTGCTTTCGCCTTTCACATGAGCATTTTGCAATCAACAAATGTGAGAATCAGGTCAAGAGCTAGACTGTGGCCTTTATGTTCATAGTATAGCAGGAATCGTGACATGCTTATTTCATAGAAGGCACATGGCAGGCAGGTGAGTCTTGATGTATAACGTGGGGAGCTGACTGCACTGGGATCACAGCTGGGACTCTCTACAGATTTTCAAGCTCTTCGTGGAGACACTGATATGATCCAACACAGACCCACACTAGGAAATGCAGGCTTGTTCCCAGCTTCACTTTTCTCACCAAGCCTTCACTAAACAAAGAACTGTAAAGTCGGAGCTAGAAGATGCCACAGCGCATATATAGCACAAGTGGGCAAAATGACACATCCTGAAATTCTTCACCAGCATACCAGTGAATATGCTGGGAAAGCATAGCACCTGTAACACCTACTTAAATTTCTGTTATTTGAAAGACTGAATCACTGTAGATTTAGGGGACTGCTTCAGAAGAAATAGAAAAGTGGTTCAGAAAGACAGCAACAACGCATCTGACTAAATGGGTACAGCTCTGGAAAGAGAAGGGCAGACAGTAGACAACACAGGAATTAGTGCTAAGGTTGGTCTTATCATTCCTACAAGTGATTTGCAAAGAACTCATCCCCACATCCACTGACTGTATTCAGCTCTGTGAGCTGACACTGGCAAAGTCAAAAGACAGAAGAAGTGAGGTTTGGAAGCTGGCCTCAAAATAGGCAAACTTCAGAGTTATAAAATAATGTGAACTATATTAAGGCAAAAGAGATGCAAAGATACCTAATGGCCACTGGAATGTGATTTTCTGCAAATGATCAACTATATTTCTGTAAGAATCAAGCAAGTCCTGGACACAGATGTTAAAGTTAATAGACATTATCCTACTCTTGTTTAAACTACGGTACATCATCTGGTGCAGTTTGCGATGTAAACGCTAGAGCCCCAGGAAGACACAATAGAGCAGGACACCTTAGAAAGCAACTAAAATAATCCAGAAGATGAAGCTGAGATGTAGGAGAAACCTGGGCTTAGCAAAGTACTGCCCACAGGCCACCTGTCTGTTTTCACAAGTGAAGATTTACTGGAATACAGCTGTACTGGTTCATTTATGAATTGTCTGTGGCCGTCTTTGTGTGGTCAGAGGGTAGGTTCTTGTTTTGTTGCAGAAAGACTTTGGGAGATGAGACTCTGAGGCCAAGTAAGCAGAGATGTATTGAGTGACAGTACCCTCTCAGGAGGGAGTGTGGGCAGGCTCAGGGGACACAGCGAGGTCCTTTTGGCAAGCTGGTTATATGGGGTGTGCAGGACTGGGAGGAAGGAGTTTGGGGGGTAATTTCTGGGTTATTGTCCCAGCTCCACCTTGCAGAGAGGAGGAGGAGTTTCTGCCCTTCTGTGGTCTTGCTTGGATATGTCATGGCACCGGTGCATGGTGGGCACTGCTCTGTGCAACGCTAATTCTGTTGTAACACGGGCACACTGAGCAAAAGGTTACATTCGGATCAGAGGTTCCTGCATTTCTTTCTTTGCCTCTGGGACCTTGTTCTCACAAGATGTATGGCTTCCTGTTGGCTCGGAGGGTCCCACTTTTCTGTGTTTGCTCCAGGACCCCTGTCATTGCAAGATGTGTTACGGTCACCTGACCCATGCCTCCTTCTCTGCTCACGTCTGGCTAACGGCCTGCTCTAACATTTCCCTTCTCAAGGAATCTGAGCCCTTCAGATATTTTTAAGAGGGTCCATGATCTGTCTTCTGGAGCTGCCTCAAGCTGAGCAGGGGTATTTGTGCCTGCCTGCGGGGCCCAGATCACCTTGCCCTCTATCAGAGATGAGGTCTCGGGGTCCTTGACAGTGGCAGAGACAGAGAGTGCAGGGTAGACGGAGGCTACAGCTCTGTCCCACGGATGTTGGTGGTCCCCACTGTTATGAAAAATGAGTTGAAATCCCTGGTGTATCGTCATCTGTAGGTGACACAGTTTTAACCAGAAGAAACGAACAAGTAGTTAAAAAGGGACGGGCCCCCAAATCAGCAAACCCATTATTGTGATCAGAGGTCCAAGCAGGGGCAGGAACCAGGTTGTATTTGATAACACCCCTCTGACTGCAGGCCAGAAGGGGGTGGCACTGGGGTCACCCTTCCTGAAAGTGTGTAGCTTTGGGCCTGTTTGTGTGTGCTTTGGGCACCTTCTTCCACCCGGCCAGTGGTCTTGATGTCGGTGCAGCACAGTTTACTGATTGCTGCACAGACGCTCCCTGTTCAGCTGGGAGATAGTCCAGGGCTATCTGTTCTCCATCACTACATCTGCTATGGAATTAAGGGATCCCCCGTGATCCTGGTCAGAGTAGACAGAATATCTGACAGGTTAAAAAGTGCTGCCCCAAGGTAGGTAACCTGCCCCCCACCCCCCCATGAAATCGCCTGTTGAGTTTGGCCCCAATTAGTTACTTAACTTAGTGAGCTCACCAGTTCTGGTGTCCACCAAAATATCGGAAGGAACAAAGGGCCTACCTGCGGCCAGTCATTCCAAAGGGGCTGAGCCATAGCCCTGTTTTGGGTGCTGCCCTGATTCTCAGGAGGGCTGTGGGTAAAAGCTTTGTCCACGGTTCCAATGTCTCTTGACAAAGTTTAGCCAGGGTTCTTTTTAAAGTTTGATTTGCCTTCTCCACTTTCCCTGACGACTGAGGCCTCAAGGCCTCCAGGCAAGTGCCCAGGGCTGGAGAGACTAGTTGGGTGACCTGAGCCACAAAAGAGGGACTGTGGCCACTCTGTAAAGACTGTGGAAGTCTCAACTGAGGAATTATTTCCTTAAGTGATGCCTTTATTACCTCCTGGGCTCCCTCAGTCTTAGTTGGAAAGGCTTCTACCCAGCTGGTAGAAATTAGGGGTTACCAATGGCTGACTGGAGGACCCCCTCACAAAATGTGAGGCAGCCGGAGGCCACTGGGCCCAACTGCTTGGAGAGAGATGCCATCGGCCATGGGACTGATCCCACCTTTGGGGCAAGAATTCCCAGGGCTAATCCCTGTTTTTCTGGGGAAAACAGAGTAAAGAGCTTGTTTAGATCTGGAATCTCTAGGGCTGGGGCATTAGTCAGAGCCATTAAAAACATTTTCTTTTTTTTGTGGTACAAGTCACATAATATAGAACATACTATTCTAACCATATTTAATCTCTGTACAGCTCAGTGGCACTAGGTACATTCATATTCTCTCCATTATCCAGCTCCCAAATTCATCTTTCTAAATGAAAACTTGGTCTCCATTAAACACCAACTCCCCATTCCCCTTCCCCACCCCCTCCACCCTCTGGCATCTACCAATGTACTTTCTGACCCGATGAATTTGACTATTCTAGGTACCTCATGTAAATGGAATCAAACAGCATTTGTCTGCACCTAAAGTATATTGGTACATATTAAAAAGCAGAGACATTACTTTGCCAACAAAGGTCTGTCTAGTCAAAGCTATGGTTTTTCAGTAGTCATGTATGGATGTGAGAGTTGGACTATAAAGAAAGCTGAGTGCTGAAGAACTGATGCTTTTGAACTGTGGTGTTGGAGAAGACTGTTGAGAGTCCTTTGAATTGCAAGGAGATCCAACTAGTCAATCCTAAAGGAAATCAGTCCTGAATATTCACTGGAAGGACTGATGCTGAAGCTGAAGCTCTAATACTTTGGCCATCTGATGGGAAGAATTGACTCATTTGAAAAGACCCTGATGCTGGGCAAGACTGAAAGCGGGAGGAGAAGGGGATGACAGAGGATAACATGATTGGATGGCATCAGCAACTCAATGGAGATGAGTTTGAGCAAGCTCCGGGAGTTGGTGATGGACAGGGAAGCCTGGCGTGCTGCAGTCCATGGGGTCACAGTGTCAGACATGACTGAGTGACTGAACTGAGAGTATACTGGAAGGCACTTTTAAGGTTAACTAATCTAATCAAATGCTCCTGTAAACTGACCATCCAGACTACAGGTTCTGTGTCTAGTCCCTTCAAGTCCTCATATAATGGCTTAAGTGCAGTTGCTCATTTGTGTGCAACTCTGTGATCCCATGGACTGTAGTCTACCAGGCCCCTCTGTCCATGGAATTTTCTGGGCAAGAGTATTGGAGTGGATTGCCATTTCCTTCTCCAGAGGATCTTCCTGACTCAGGGATTGAACCCAGGTCTCCTGCACTGCAGGCAGACGCTTTACAGTCTGAGCCACCAGGGAAGCTCCTAAAGAAAGTGAAAGTCGCTCAGTCATGTCTGACTCTTTGTGAACCCATGGACTATACAGTCCATGGAACTCTCCAGGCCAGAATCCTGGAGCGGGTAGTTCTTTCCTTCTCTAGGGGATCTTCCCAACACAGGGATCGAACCCAGGTCTCCCACATTGCAGGCAGATTCTTTACCAGCTGAGCCCCCAGGGAAGCCCAAGAATACTGCAGTGGGTAGCCTATCCCCTCAGCAGATCTTCCTGACCCAGGAATCAAACTGGGGTCTCCAGCATTATTGCATGGTGTGAGACAAAACCCAGGGACCCAAATCCTTCAAAATCCAGCCACTTCTAAGACGATTCTGAGCTGTCTCTCTGAATGCGGTGGTTGTAGGTGGAGGACTGCTGTTAAAGGTGCACTCTCCTGTGCTTAGAACATGTCCCAGGAAGGTGACTCTCTGGGAGGAAATTTGGGCCTTCTATGGGGATATCCTCTGAAGCCAGGAAACTGAGGATCTGTGCAGTGGTTTGATCTGAGGCTTCCTTCAAGGGACTGCAAATAATGAGGCCAACTATGTATTGTAATAATGCCCCCAGCTCTAATTTAAATGCCTGCAGTTACTTCACTAGGGCTCTGCCAAGTAGGTGTCAGCTGTCCCGGAATCTCTGGGGAAGGACAGTTCAGGTATACTGTTGGGTCACACTGGTGTCTGGATTGGTCCATTCAAAGGGAGAGAGGTACTGAGAATCAGACTGAACAGGTATAGAGAAGGAGGCATCTTTAAGGTCAAGGACTATAAACCAGGCCGTGTCCTCTGGGATCTGAGAAAAGATGGAGTACAGACTGGGATGAGTAGATGGAGAGCAATCACAACTTCACTGATGAGTTGAACACCTTACACCGTTCAATATGCCCCATTTCGTTTGAGGACAGACAGGGCTGGAGTATTACAAGGAGACTGGCATAATACCAAATGCCCACATTTGATGAATTTTGAGATCAGGGTTTGAGGCCCTGTTGAGCCTCTGGTTTTATGGGGAACTGACACCTAGAAGGCAAGAAGATACTAGCTTCCTTAACGGTGATTTTTAATGAAGCGGCAAATCTTGCCCATCCTGGGATTCTTTGATCTGAGATCTGTGGATCTGTACGTTTTCCAATTTCTGGGGAAAATATGGGCTGGACTGTCTGAGTCTTGTATGACACATAGTTCAGCCAAAAATAGGCCCTGATTTTCATTTTCAGGCAGAGCAAAAGTTGCCCCCAAGGCTGAGAGAAAGTCTCTTCCCAATAATGGGCTAGGGCACTCAGGCACGACAAGAGACTTGTGAGCTATGATGGTCTCTCCCCCGGCATGAGTCAGAGTGGGGGTCAAACGTTTTCCTTTTGGCCTTCCTTCTACCCCAACAACAGAGCAGGTTTCAGGGACAAGACGCCCAGCATGAGAAGTGAGGACAGAGTATGCGGCTTCTGTGTCCACTGGAAACTGGACAAGAGTACCTGTCCCGTCAGTGGTCCCCCACATCCCTCCCATGTGACGATGGCTGTATTCTGAGGGGCCCTGGGAAGTCCTGGATCTCATCAGTCAACCACGGCCGTGACTGACGTGGGCGAGTTCCTCGCTGCCTTCAGAGCTGAGGGCTTCTCCTCTTGTCCCACGGCCCATCTTCCTGCAGAGTGAGCCTCGGGTAGAGGCCAGGACCTGTTTCCTGGGCGTTCCCCGCTCCAGGGCTTAGAGTTCCCACTGCTGAAACAGGTTCCTTTACCTGGCGGGGGTCTTCTGGGAGCACCTCTGCGGTGATCAGGAGGAGGGTCACGTCTCGCCCTGACGGCTGCTGGAGGTCTGGCCTGCCAACGGGCCCTTCTTAAGTCATGCTGCTGCTTCCTCTCTTCCTCAGCCTGGACTCTACTGTCAAAGACACCGGAGGCAGCATCCACAAAAAGGCTGAGAGGGGTTTGGGACCCCAAGGCGAGCTGTTGAAGTTTCCAACGGATGTCGGGCACCAGCTGGTAAATGAAGTAAGTTGCAAGCACAACACATCCCTCGAAAGTGTCTGGTCCACATTCGTATACTTTCTGAGGCATCTACCAACCGGGTGGGAAACAGGGTTCATTCTGATCTTGGGTGACCTCTTCAACCCTATCACAGCTGGCAGGTTTAACTGTGCACCATCTCGTCCCTTCACTGAAGCAAAGGGTTGTGCGTGCTCTTCTAGGGACACCAGGTTGGCCTGGTTCATAGTCCCACTTGGGATCAATCAGTGGCATTGCCATCATGCCCATGGGGCAGTCAGTGGGTTAGATGATACATAATTCATCATCAAATGCTTGAGGCTGTGCCCAGATAGGGGTCTTTCCCTCAGGGGCACAGCAGTGGGAAATGACAACATTCAGGGTCCTTTCAAGTAAGGTGCAAGGAAAGAGTTAGCTCCCAGAATCCTTCAGCGAATGGGCCAGGGGCCCCTGAGAAGCAGACTAAGTGAGAGCGGCGCTGGCTGAGGCCAGACAAAGGAAAGGGGTACGGACTCTGGTATCTCCCTGAGGTCTGCCTACTGCTTCTCAGGGGTCGGGGGTGAGGGGGCAAGGGCACTCTGCTGCACTTCTTGCGCGGGAGAATAAAGAGGATTACACGGTGCTGGAGGGGTGAAGACGGTGAAAGAGTATCAGGACTTAGGTGCTTCTGTCCAAGATTTCTTTTCCTCCAGAGATGCTACCAGAGAGGGTTTTCATATAATCTGAACCAGTCCCAACTGACAAGCTTCCCCAACACAGGACATGCATAGCTCTGGATTCTCTCTTAGGGTCATAAAGGACTGAACATAAGGAAACTCTATCCAATTTCCCTGCCTTTCACAAAACCTAATCATAGGATGGTATTATAGTTGAGGCTTCCATTTTCCAGCCAGGCTTTCTTGTCCTCAAGTTTACACCGGGGCCCAGCTGCATTACAAAAGAAGATGAGCTTTTCCTGTTTTAAAAACTTGTCCCCGTGAATGAAAATGCACCCCAGGGGTGAATCCTCGGGGATGGAGAGGAGGCTTCCCGTGAACCTTCAGGGAGAGGGCTCCTGTAAAAGAGAGGAGCACTACCATTCAGGGGCCGATAAGGGGCCCCTCTGTCAGGACTGGCTATAGGCACCGAGTCCTGCCAACCTTGGCCAATGTGGAGGCAGCGGCCACGTGGCAACCCCGCCGGTCTGAGAGTCCCGTGACCCGTGTCCTACCGCGTCTTCACACCCCATAACTGCTCTCATAATGCTGGGCCTCCCTCTCCAAGCTTCATGGGTACCCTTCTCGGACAAACCACTTAAGGAGTTTTTCAACTCCTCTGAAGTGCGCCAGGCGTGCGCTTCCTCCAGATAGTGGTCCCTTTGTGGCTGAAACATAAGTCACTTCCCCTCTCAGAACAACCCCAACTCCTCTGCCTCTCCCTGGGATCGGCTGTGACCTTTCCTTGTACGGGCTTCCCAGGCGGCTCAGCTGGTAAAGAATTTGCCCGCAATGCGGGAGACCTGGGTTCGATCCCTGGGTTGGGAAGATCCCCTGGAGAAGGAAGAGGCTACCCACTCCAGTATTCTGGCGTGGAGAATTCCCTGGACTATATAGTCCACGGGGTTGCACAGAGTCAAACATGACTGAGCAACTTTCACTTTCCTTGTATAGATATTGCCTTGTTTGTGGCACACTCGGCCAACCAAGTAATCAGAGGAACCCAGGTATAACCATCAGTACAGACCACATACTGGAAGGCACTGGGGCTGCTATTGGTTTGGTGTCCCCATGGCAGGGGGTGGGGGCGGCTTTGCCTCCCTTGAGGCAATGCTCTGTAACCTGTCAGATATTCTATCTACTCTGACCAGGATTACAGGGGATCCCTTTATTTCCTAGCAGATGTAGTGATGGAGAACAGATAGCCCTGGACTATATCCCAGCTGGACAGGGAGGGTCTGTGCAGCAGTCAAAAAACTGTGCTGCACCGACATCAACACCACTGGCTGGGTGGAAGAAGGTGCCCAAAGCACATACGAACAGGCCCCAAAGCTACACACTTTCGGGAAGGGTGACCCCAGTGCCACCCCCTTCTGGCCTGCAGTCAGAGGGGTGTTATCAAATACAACCTGGTTCCTGCCCCTGCTTGGACCTCTGATTGCAATCATACTTCTACTGACTTTTGGCCCTGTCCCTTTTAACCTGCTTGTTAAGCTCGTTTCTTCAGGTTACAACAGTGTCACCTACAGATGATGATACACCAGGAATTTCAACCCATGGCAACCCACTCCAATATTCTTGCTTAAAAAATCCCATGGATGAAGGAACCTGGTAGGCTACAGTCCATGGGGTCGCAAAGAGTCGGACACGACTGAGCGACTTCACTTTCTTTTCTTTTCATGACAATGGGGACCACCAACATCTGTGGGACAGGGCTGCAGCCTCCATCTACTCCCCACTCTCTGTCTCTGCCACTGTCAAGGACCCCGAGACCTCATCTCTGACAGAGGGCAAGGTGATCTGGGCCCTGTAGGCAGGCACAATGCCCCTGCTCAGCTTGAGGCAGCTCCAGAAGACAGATCATGGACCCTCTGACCCTTAAAAGATTTGAAGGGTGCAGACTCCTTTAGGGAAACATCAGAGCAGGCCATTAGCCAGACGTGAGCAAAGGAGGAGGCATAGGTCGGGTGACCACATACATCTTACAATGGCAGGGGTCCAAGGGGGCAAACAGAAAAGTGGGAACCTCTGGGCTGACAGGAGATCATAAGTCTTGTGATGACAAGGGACCTAGCAGCAAACAAAGAAATACGGGAACCTCTGGTCCGAATGTAACCTTTTGCTCACTATGCCCACGTTACAACAGAATTAGCATTGCACAGAGCAGTGCCCACCATGTACCGGTGCCATGACAGATCTGAGCAAGACCACAGAAGGCCAGAAACTCCTCCTCCTCTCTGCAAGGTGGAGCTGGGACGAAAACCAGGAAATCACCCCCTCACCCCCTCCCCCTGGGTGAATATTCCACCCAGTCCTTCACAGCCCATATAACCAGCTTGCCAAAAGGGCCTCGCTGCGGCTCCTTTGAGTCTGCCCAGGCTCCCTCCCTCTTGACAGTGCACTGTCGCTCAATGAACCCTTCGCTTTTTTTAAAATTTTTTTACTTTACAATACTGTATTGGTTTTGCCATACATTGACATGAATCCACCACAGGTGTACATGAGTTCCCAACCCTGAACCCCCCTCCCACCACCCTCCCCATATCATCTCTCTGGTTCATCCCAGTGCACCAGCCCCAAGCATCCTGTATCCTGTATCGAACCTAGACTAGCAATTCGTTTCTCACATGACAGTATACATGTTTCAATGCCATTCTCCCAAATCATCCCACCCTGTCCCTCTCCCACGGAGCTGACTTCGCCTCCGAATCTCATCTGTGAACTCTTTGTGCAACAAAAAAAGAACCTACCTTCCAGCAACCGCATCGAAGGCTAAATCCTTCAAGGGCAGTTTTAGATCTCTCTGTTACTAAGGAAGACAGATATTTGAGAGAAAGAAATATGCCTCGCTTTTGGAAGGAGAAAAATAAGAAAGAAACAAATATGCCTGTTACCTTAGTTAGAGCAAGACAGCTATATTTATGTCCCCTGGTGCTGCTGTGGGTCTGTCCCAGATCTAAAGATAAAGATCTTACACCAACTGCTTCCTCCAGTGAGGAAAAGATGAACGTCCTTGGACAATTTGCTAAAAACGGTCCCCAACTAACAATGATGCACTTTAAATTTGATGCCCTTTCCTAAAAGTCAAAGTATTGACTGTTTTTAGAACCATCATCACCTTCAAACAGTATACAAATGAAAAACAACAACAACAACAAAATCCTGAGAATGTTGGCCACCTAGAAGGCAGGGAAGAAGGAAAGTTCTTTAGCACCCGTATTACATTCATTCACAAGGTACTCATCATTTTGCCTGCTGGAGAATGGTGGCCTCATGGATAAGCTGGTGCGTGTGCTTATTTCCCTGTGTCTGAGCAGCACTTACTAGTCTGCAATCAGGCCTGGACTTAGGGATGCTACTCTTTGCTCTCGGGTGTGGTCTGTGAATGGCTTCTCTACTCCCTGTATCTGAGAGTCCACAGGGCAGAGGAGCTGTGGGTGGCAATTTGAGAACATCTGGCAGAGGAAAGGTTTTTCACTGATTCACAAACTGCGTTGATCATTTCGAGTATAGACAGTAAAGTGTGGTCATCCTTGCTCAAAGAATTCTGTGTTGCAAAAATCATGCTCTATGTACCTCTGTGCCTATGACAATTATATTTGGCAAAGTGAGTTTTATTTATAGAGTTTTCCTAATGATTAATGAAGTTAATTATAGGATCTAGCTCACGCAAGAAGACTTAATTTTAATGATTCTCTAATATGTCAGTGTAGATATTGAGTTAGAACCAACTCTTTCTTGATTTTCATAGCACCTTATTTATGATTCACCTAAAATCCATGAAAATAAAAATACTGATGGAGAGCAGTATAATCTTGATTCCACATAAGGTGAATTAAGATGCTTTAACATATACTAAACTAAATGTATGTGGCAAAAGTATACTATTTTTCCAGGTGCTCCAAAGATATTTTAGTCACAGTTTCTTACCTTTGATGGAGGGTTTCGCACTGAAGCTGGAGGTTCTGGAAGCCTGAGGAGTGAAAAATAAAAATGTGATTTTTCATAGACAAGCAAACAGAATGACGGGGCCAACTTAAGACTTAGTAAGTCCTGATTTCATCTAATAGTTTCACCTCCATATATCTTACTGTTCAATCACCTCATTATAAAGAGTGAAATTTTTCTAAGTGAAAAAATGTTCATTTAGCTATTTAATTCTCTGTACTGGAATTCTGAGCTAAAAAACAAAATTAGAAGTCACTGGTTGCAATGGAATTGCTTTCCTTTAGTCTCTATAAATATGTATTTTGGTATGTATTTTTTCACCATAAATGACGAATCTAGCATATATTTAAAAGTGAAAATTATTCTATTGACAAAACGTCACAGGAACTTTACTTTTCTATTAAAGAAAAGTTTAACTGACACATCCTTCTCTCAAGTCTTTAACTGAAACTTTAAAATTTCAGCAGAAAAGAATCTAAAAAAATAATGGAATACAAAGATATCAAGTCTCTAACAAGATAAGCAGGTACAAAGAGACTCAGGAAAATAATAAACAGAAGGGTATCTTTATCAATTCAGGGCAAGCTTTCAATGTACTATATTATACTACAGAAACCAGATTCCACTAACTGTTCTTTAAGTAGGACCAAAAATACAATTTGCTAAAAATGCAACCATAGCTATTAAAAAGTCATTTTATTCCCATGTATCAGAGGAGAAAATTATTCTAAGAATCAGGAAAAGCTATTAGATCATCACATATATGAAATTTTAACAGTAGTTGCTAAAATATAGAAAATAAACACATCTTTTTCAGCCTCAAGTAGAGTTTCAAGTGCTGGGCATAATAAAAATACCTAGGGAACAGCTAATGATTATAATAATAAAATAACAAAAATGGTACACAACCTTTAAATGTAACTTTCAAAATTATTTTACTCTGCCATCTACTCTTTGCATCCCATCAACCAAATTAGTTAAGTCTGGCTGGGGATAAAATTTTAACACAATTTATCCTCTAACATTTTAACAACCCTTAATTCTAATTGTAATACTCAGGGGTTCTTGAAACCAGTATCCATTAAATTAATTTGTTCCAATCAAAAAACTGTCCATTAAAAATCACCTCCAAACCACAGAGTCTGCGACGCAACTCAAGAATAACCTCCCATCAGAAAAAGTGATGTGACGAGCCATACTTGCTTGTGCGCTCAGACGTGTCTGAGTCTTTGAGATCCCATGGACTGTAGCCCGCCAGGCTCCTCTGTCCATGGGATTCTCCAGGCGAGAACACTGGACTGGGCTGCTATTTCCTCCTCCAGGAGATCTTCCCAGGCATCGAACCCATGTCTCCTGTGGCTCCTGCACTGGCAGGCAGATTCTTTACCACTTGAGTCATCTGGGAAACCTTATATAAGCCATAATGAAACCCTATCTCTAGGAAACCAAGCACAATTATGCTTAATTACGACTAAAGATGGACCATACTTACTTTAAATATTTAGATAAGTCATCACTTAATTGTTTAGGGATATAATCAGAGATCAGACCATGGGCATAACAAACATAATCCTCTGAAAGAAACAGAATGGAGAAAAAAATTTAGTAATAATTATGGTTGCTTCACAGTCAAACTGACTGGAGTTCAAATTCTGGCACTATCTAGCTTTGGAGAGTCACTTAAGCTTTTTTTGTGTGTGTGTGTGAAACGGGGATGCTCATATCTATCTGTCAGAGTGGTGGGGGGATATGATGTATGAGATATCCTATACAATGACACTGAAGATATGATGAGATAATAAAGTATAATACAATAGATGCCCACTAAATAACAGATACAAATTCAGGGTTCTTCTCTTAGTTGAGGCCCTTGAATACAAATAAAGTTCAAACATCAGATGTAACAATATGAAATAGCCATCTTTTCTAGGTTGGTTTCAATATAAAATAAATCTAATTACTGAACAGTAATGAGTATGCTCATTTAAGAGAAATAATATATAATGTGTCAAGATTAAGCACTTGCTGAATGTTACATATAACCCCAAACTAATGGGATGAAGCTGCTCAGTTATGTCCATCTTTTTGTAACTACATGGACTGTAGCCTACCAGGCTCCTCTGTCAGTGGGATTTTCCAGGCAAGAGTACTGGAGTGGGTTGCCATTGCCTTCTCCAGGGGATCTTCCCAACCCAGGGATTGAACCCAGGTTTCCCACACTGCAGGAAGACGCTTTACCGTCTGAGCCACCAGGGAATCCCAAACTAATAAAACGCCTTAAAAATGTAAAAAACAAAACTCAGCAGAGTGTATAATCATGACGTCTACAGCATCTGGATTTTCAGTGTTAAAATGAAGCTCTGGTATCAATTAAATAGTTACAAAAGAGAAAATCTGTTTTAAAGCCCTCTTCCTCAATTCAGTATTTTTTTTGTAGAATACTAGGGGATAATCAAACTCAATAGATGGGATAATCACAAGGGGATATAAACTACCAAAAGCATTATCCCAGGCTTGCTGCTGGGATATTCATTTCCATCTTTTTTCCCTTTTCTACATTTGACATCAGGATAACAATCTGCCTCAGTATTATCAACAGTTAGAAAGGGACTGCTGCCTGGATGACCTGATCTCAAAGTGTTTAGTAAGAGACTTTCACTGCCAACATTGAGAACTGAAAGTTGTCACTGGACCCTTCTTTTTTAAAAAAATTAATTAATTTTTTAATTGAAGGATAATTGCTTTACAGACTTTTGCTGTTTTCCGTCAAACCTGAACATGAACCAGCCGTAGGTATACATATATCCCCTTCTTGCTGAACCTCCCTCCGATCTCCCGCCCCACCCCACCCCTCTAGATTGATACAGAGCTCCTGTTTGAGCTTCCTGAGTCACACAGCAAATAAGAAAGCCAACACATCTGTTTGCTTCCTCTGGCACATATCAAGCTAAAGGTCTAAAAAAGGCAAGAATGTGAAGAGTATAAAGCTTACTTGATGGCTACAAGGCAAGAATATGAAGAGTATGAAGCTTACTTGATGGCTACAAGGCAAGAATGTGAAGAGTATAAAGCTTACTTGATGGCTAGAACACTAAATGGCGATACAGCAAAGCCCAGACCCTTAGATTTAAATACTGGTTTGGTAAAAACACCAGACTCAGTAGACGACCTGGTCTGCTAGCTAGGATGGGTGACCCTGAGTAAGTGATCTATTTCTCGGAGACCACAGGTTTTCATTTTTAAGATGAGAACATCTGTCTAAATAACCACTAACATCTCTTCTCCTGCTTTACTGAAAATCCATGGTTTTATCCACCCATCCATCATCCATGATCTATCCATCTATCCGGCCAGCCAGCCATTTGACTCAGTCTCCCTCTCCTTCTGTTGGAGCCTATCAGAGACACTGACAGCTAGTTAACTCAGACGGCAAGGGCAGCTCACCACTCCCAGGACGGCGGGAGCCAGCCACCATCTGTGTGTGCAAGGCACTGTGAGGTGGGTTTCTGCATCAAAGGCTGCCTGCATCATAGCCAATCACCAACAGGCTGCTTGGTACTTGTTTTTTAAATGACGAAACTCAGATGTTTTGGAGTCATATATTTAGAACAGGGGAACACTGAATTAAGAGTTTAAAGTCAGGATAATTACTGTCCTACCATTTCAGAAAGTAAATTGTATCAGATAGCTATTGTTATTCAACTACACATATAAAGGTAAGAGGACACTACAATGAGAAAGGCTTTTGCCTTTAAGAATGTGTCTTAAAGAATTAATTGTCCAGTGAATAAATTTTCATCAAAATCAAAATATTGAGACCTACAGTAGGACTTATGCTTCTGGAGAGTAAGATGCAAACAGATAGAACAGCTCTGGAAATCCTCGCCCCCAAGAACAGTGCAACAAAAAGGTTACGAGTGTGGGCTTAAGTGCCAGGCGAGCTCCATCAGTAGTTCAGCTCTGCCATTTACTAGCTGTGTGACTCTGCACACCACCTCGAAACTCGCTGTAAAGTGAAACTTGGAGGGGGGCTCAGATGAGCAAGTATGTGCACGCTGGCAACTTAGTAAACGGCTTGGCACACAACACACCCTCAATAAATGATAGCAAGGGTTGTTATTACTATTAGTGCAAGATATAGATTTTGTGAATGAATGACTTAAGTATCAATTAGTGATAGAAGTGATCTACAGCAGAAGTACTACTTGGTTTTGAAATAAAACGCACACCTGCCATGAGATCTAAGAGAACACATTGGCAAGAATGTGAAGTTTCTGAGACATTAAGGTTTTTAAATCCTAAGACGGGCATTTACACATTGGCGACTCACTCCAGACAAAACAAAACAAAAAATGATTCACTTACCGTCCTTGTCACTGGAAACCTGGCCACCAGAGAAAAATGCAGTAGACTGTACCCGGGCACTGACATTTACCTTACTGTTTTTTAATGCTGCCACAGTCTGATTAACCTACGAAATAACCAAAGGGGGAATATCAGGATATTTTCAACTAACTTTAGACACCCTGACTTTCCAGACTTTCTAAACCCATGACCTCAATCCATTTAAGGTCCAGGAAGAAGTAGTCCAGATCTAGATATATCTTCAGAAGATAAGAGATGGCTTCATATTTGGAGATGGGTGAGGGGTAGTGACTACACTGCAGGCTGAGCTCGGTACGGGGACTGCCTAAGGCCTACACCGTGCGAGAAGCACTGATTCTGGAGACAGGCTGCTTGGGTTTGCTCTGTGACCACAGACTGCTTACTGAACCTCTCTGTGCCTCCACCTATGAAAGGGAAAGAAAGATAGCGCCGATCTCACAGGACTGCTGTGAGGACTAAATGAGTTAATGGATGTTAGGCCTTAAGACAGAAGATGGCACAAAACTTGTATTTTATGACTTTCTAAGGAGAATAAATAATATAAATTTCTCACTTTAGAAAGTTTAGAAATTTAAGAAAGGAAACACAATAAATATAAACTTCACTTCTCTATTTCATGTCATTATCGTTTGCTAAGAGCAAAAGCTAAACGCCCAGTTTCTGCTCAGCACTTCTCATTCTTCATCTATACAGAATCCCACAAACGCAAAGACTACTGATGATGCAAGTGAAGAGTGACACACAGGCACTTTTTAAACCTTTTCCCTACTTCGCACAAAGGAGCCTGATTAATACTGCAAGGTCCCTTTCCATGTTCCCAGGCTCCCAAGGTGCCATTAACATGACGTGACAAACGTGGTGCTCATGTACAAGACAGAAGAGAGGCTTCGGATTCACTGCTAGAACTGATATCCACAAAGTTTGCAAAACCTTTGTCATCCACAGATCTGGTCTGCTGAGATTCTTTATCACTGCGAAAGCAAGCGATATCCTTAGACCAGGGGCTTTTTTGTTTCTTTGCTGTATGCACGGTAAGAAATACTGAGCAACCAAATAGGCCAAAACATATATAAATATGTTACAGAGTCATAATTAACACTTGCCCTTATCTTGTGCTTTTTTTTTTAAACAATATAAGGATATATATTTGATTATATGCAACAATCTTTTTTCTTTTGCAAATTCTTTTCCATTATGGTTTTTCATAGGATATTGAATGTAGTTTCCTGTGCTACACAGTGGGACCTCACTGTTGAGGTCTATACATACCATTCTATACATACCACTTTGCATCTGGTAATCCCAAACTCTCGACCCAACTTTCCTTTTAATTCATCCTAGTCTATCCTAGCCCATTCTATTCCATTCCATTCCGAGAGAAATACTGGTTGTGATCCACTAAATTGATTGGAAAAACACTGCAAGAGATCTTATATTGAGTAGGGCTTGCCTGGAATAAGACTCGTCTTCAGCATCTAGATGCTAAATCTGAACCCCGTCTGCCTGGTCCCCTGCAGGTCGTGTGTGAGCAATGTCACCTTTGAGATGGCTGCAGGACTGACAGAGAGTACACGTGGCCCTGCTATTACCTGGCTTGGAAGACTCAAGTCTATACCAGCAACTAGCAAGGACTTCTTTATTCAGTGGTGAGCATCACGGGGAAATGGGAGCAAGCACATCAAGCTAAGTCCAGAGCTACCTGAGTTAGGAGCAGTGGAAAGTCAAAGATTCCTCTTGCACTTGGGAGATTTTTGTATAGCTTCTCTCTTGTAGGTGGACTTTCAAGATGGTTTTTGGGGTCAGGCTTACTACCTTCTCTCTAAACATTTTTAAAAAGGAACATTAAACTCTTTCTTCCACAAGGCACTGAGAGGTACTGTACCTTTTTTTCTAGCCATTTTAATGTCTTCTCTTTGCTGTACTTGTAATATTTCTTCTTGTCTACTTCTGCATTAAATTAAAAGAAAAAAAAGACAGTGCAGTAGGTTAAGCAAAAAATAAACTCATAAGGCTATTTCATATACAAGGTAACAGTTTAAAAATTTCAAGGAATTCCCTGGTGGTCCAGTGATGAGGACTCTGTGCTTTCATTGTGAGGGCCCTGGTTCAATCCCCGGTTGGGGAAGTTAAGATTCCACAAGTTGCAAGGTGCAGTCAAAAAATAAGTAACACTTTATATTCTTAAAAAACTCAATTAATAACCCTGAGAGCATTCTTCAGACACTGGAAAAAAAAAAATTCCTAAACAGAACTGGGACACCTCAGGTTCTCACTCACATTAAATGAGTGAGAATTAAAGAAAATTATTAAATTATACAAATAGTTCTCATCACAAGGAGAAACTTTTTTCTCTTCATTGTATCTATATGAGATGGTGGATGTTAACTAAATCTACTGTGATAGTCATTTCAAAATATATGTAAATCGAACTATCATTCTGTACAATATAAACCTACACAGTGACGTATGTCAATTATTTCTTAATAAAACTGAAAACAACTGTACCGATAAATCTGGAGGAAAGGTAACTTTTTAACTGAATATAATTGACAAACAATATTGTATTGGTTTCAGGTATAGTGATTTGATATTTACACATCCTCTGAAATGGTCACCACAGTAAATCTAGTTATTGTCTGAAAAGGTCATTTTAAAAACTCAGCAAATTAACACACTAAGCCATCTTCATTTTTCTGAATAATTTCAAGATCACCCCAATGTTTTCAATGAAAGATTTCTTTTCTAAAATAAAAATGGAAATCCCAAGAAAAAAAACTGAAGCTAAATGCAGGTGCCTAAGAAGTTCATTGCATACATTCAGGAAAAGAATTGTGTTAACTACTTAGAACTGTTCTGGTGGGACTGGTGGAGAAAGAAGAAAAGATTTATCTTTTAATGTATTACCAATATAGCCATAGCTATTTCAGGGGAATTTAGATTTACGATAGGTTCAATTTGGCCCTTTATGGGGATAAAAGTTTCATCTCCTATAAATTATACTTCCTCTTCTCACAATCCAGCTAGCTTTATGTAATCTAACGGCTTAATGTCACGTATAGCATATATATGGTATATGACATTAAGCTGTTATTTCCTCGGTAACACCTCGTTCACGGGGTTTCTTGCTTTCTGTGCCATCAGCAGGGGCAGCTCTTCCCTCCCGCCTCCACGCAGGAGTTAGCTTCAGGACCACTGGGATTCCTAAGGCCAGATGCAAGCTCGCCTTTTTCTTTCCTCTGTAAAGATGCTTTCTCTTTCCTCCGTAATCATGGTGGGAAACGGAAACTGCTTACTCAGGGGTGGTTTTCTGCAGACAGTTAAACTGCTGGAGTTTCAGTGAGACGGTGTGTACGGGGAGGGGCTGGCCTCAGCCAGCTCTTGCTGTGTCCTCCCCATCTCAGCCTGTGGTCGTCAACACTGCGGGCACTAACTAGGAGGCGGACAGAGTCAGGGCTGGCCCTCTGCACCCATGTCCGCAGGACGTGCCACTGGAATAATGAAAAGGAGGGGCTGCAAATGGCCTGCTGGGGAACCAAGGCAGGTGAGGCTAGACTCAGCCTCCCTGGAGCTGATGCAGTATTTCTTTGTACAAAAGGAGGGCTGCTTCTAAGAGCACATGGCCACCACTCAGAACACGTGTGCTGCTGACTCTCAGACCTTCCGACCGTTGCCTGAGACAATCTCCCTAGAGGCTCCCATCCAAGAATCCCACCTTGACTCTGCCGCTCGCTCGTCTCTTGCCTCTGCCTCCAAATTTCGTGAAAGGATGATCTACAACCTGCCACAGCTTTCCTTCCTCTTGCTCACTGTCTGAGCCCCTTGCAGCCCCCTTCCCTCCAGAATGCTGGTTCAGAAGAGGAGACCAGGCTCTGAGCGGTACTGCTGGGGCTCCTACACCCCCAGTCACCTATCAAATGAGGGGATGCACAACATCTGGCACATGGCAAGTCCTTCATGTTATTTAAGAAAAAATGAAATAGCTCATTAGTGATAATAACATCACATCTTCAAGCCTGTGCTAAGCTCTTCACACGTTTTCTCACTGAATGCTCAGAATAAATCTCAGGTGGAAACTACTATTTGTCTCCACCTTAAAAAACTAAGTTTGAGTGAAGTTAAAATAAATTGTCCAAAGTCACTGAGCTGGTAAACAGGAGCACTGGATTCCTTCTCAACCTGGATGGTGTCTGAGAAGCCATGGATTTGGTGTTCATTGCGACCTTATGGACTGCAGACTGCCAGGCTCCTCTGTCCATGGGATTCTCCAGGCAAGAATACTGGAGTGGGTTGCCATGCCCTCCTCCAGGGGATCTTCCCAACCCGGGGATCAAACCCATGTCTCTTATATCTCCTGCATTGGCAGGTAGGTTCTTTGCCACTAGAGTCACCTGGGAAGCCAGGATATCATTTTATCAGTGTGTTAAGAGGTCTTTATACATTTGGGATACACACACACACATATACACACATACACTATCAGATTTTTGTCATGTAACTATTTTCTTTCAACTGTAGTTTGTCTTTTTTTTTTTCTTAATGGTATCTTTCAGAAAAGAGAAGATATTAATTTTACTGGAATGTAATCTACAATTTTTTTAATGGATAGTGGCTTTTGTGTTCTATGAAATCTTTGCCTGTCCTCAAGGTCACAAAGGTTTTCTTCTATGACTTTTTCTAGAAATTCAGTAGTTTTCATTTTTTGCATTTAAGTTATTAATCCATTTCAAGTTAATTTTTGTGTATGATTCTGAGGTAAGAGTCAATGTTGTTTTTCACATGGATACCCAATTTTTCCAGGTCATATGTTGAAAAGATTATCTTTTCTCCCACTGAATTGTCTTGACACCACTGAAGAAAACAACTGGCTACACAAATGTTGGTCCGCTTCTATTCTGCTTGGCTCCATGTAACTCTCTCTTTATCCTTGTTCCAGTGCCATACTTTCTTGTCTGTTGTAGTTTTACGGTAAGTCTTGAATCAGGTTGTATAAGTTTTCCAACTTGTTCTTCTTTTTCAAAATTGTTTTGACTACTACAGATTCTCTGCACAGTTTTATAAATTCTAGAATCAGCTTATCGAATTTTACCAAAAAAAAAAAAAAAAGGCTTGAGAGGCATTGCATTAAATCTAGAGATGACTTTGGAGAAGATGGTCATCTTAACAATACTGAGTCTTCCAACTCATGAACATGGTATATCTATTTATTTAATTCTTTAATTTTTCTTTGCAATGTTTTACCGTTGTTCAGTGTACTGGTCTTGCATATATTATGCTACCTTTATCCCTACAACCTCATGATTTTTTAATATTACAAATGGCATGCTTTTATTCCACTGTCCAATTGTTCACTGCTAATATACAGAAACAGAATTGATTTCTGTATATTGACCTTATATCCTGGGAACTTGTTTATTGGTTCCAGTGATTTTTTTTTTGGTAAATTCTTTTGAGCTTTTTATATACATGACCCATATTGTTGATGCAAAAAGACAATTCACTATTACTTTCTAAGCTATATATCTTAAATTTTGTTCTTATCAAAACCACTAGGACGTCCACCACGTTGGTGAGTAGACGTGGAGAGGACTGACATCCTTATCTTGTCCCAATCTTAGGGAAAAAGTGCGTTCAGTCTTTCACAGTGAAGTATGATATTAGCTTACGTTTATCATGGATGTCCTTTAAAAGAATGAGGAGGTTCCTTTCTATCTCTAATGTGCTGAGAATTTATATAATGACTGAATTTTGTTAAGGGTTTTTCCTACATCTGTTGAGATGATCATACAGTTTTTCTTTTGTTATGCATAAATATGGTGAATCATACTGATTGATTTTCTAATGTTCAACCAACTCTGCACTCCTATGATAAACCTCACTTGGTTTTAACATACTATCCTTTTTACACAGTTAATTTGCTATATTTTTAAAGTATTTTTCAGTCTATGATCATAAAGAATACTAAATTATAGTTTTCTTTTAGCCACTCTGCTTTCATAAAATTAGTTGGGAAATATGCCTTTCTCATTTAATTTCTAAAATAATCTAAGTATCATTATTTCTTTTGAGTATTATTTTTTCCTTCAAGTATCATAGAATTCACTTAATGAAGCCAGGTGGGCCTAGAGCTTTTTTTTTTTTCCCCTAAGTTTTTAAGCTGCAAATTTATTTTGAATTAAACATTCCCTGGACAAGATGATCACTAAGAAATATCCAACTTGAATACCCCAGAATGCTATACAAGGACGAAGTACATAAACTACCACTTAATTTTAAAATTTACCTATTTTGATAAGCAAAGTGGTTTAAAATATTCATGAAGGCCACAGATTGTCCACGATTATGAAAATTACCACAGTATGTTCTGTCAGTTCAGTTCAGCCATTCAGTCACGTCTGACTCTTTGGGACCCCGTGGACTGAAGCACGCCAGGCCTCCCTGTCCCACGCCAACTCCTGGAGTTTACTCAAACTCATGTCCATCGAGTTAGTGATGCCATCCAACCATCTCATCCTCTGTCGTCCCCTTCTCCTCCTGCCTTCAATCTTTCCCAGCATCAAGGTCTTTTTCAATGAGTCAGTTCTTTGCATCAGGTGACCAAAGTATTGGAGCTTCAGCTTCAGCATCAGTCCCTTCAATGAGTATTTTGGACTGATTTCCTTTAGGATGGACTGGTGTATCTCCTTGCAGTCCAAGGGACTCTCAAGAGTCTTCTTCAACACCACAGTTCAAAAGCAACAATTCTTTGCACCCAGCTTTCTTTATAGTCCAACTCTCACATCCATACATGACTTCTGGAAAAACCATAGCTTTCACTAGACAGACACTTGTTGGCAAAGTACTGTCTCTGCTTTTTAATATGCTCTCTAGGTTGATCACAGCTTTCCTTCCAAGGAGCAAGGACCTTTTAATTTCATGGCTGCAGTCACCATCTGCAGTGATTTTGGAGCCCAAAAAAATAAAGTCTGTCACTGTTTCCATTGTTTTCCCCATCTATTTGCCATGAAGTGACTGCACTAGATGCCATGATCTTAGTTTTCTAAGAAACTTTTTCACTCTCCTCTTTCACGCTCATCAAGAGGCTCTCTAGTTCTTCTTTAAGAATGGTGTCATCAGCATATCTGAGGTTATGGATATTTCTCCCAGCAATCTTGATTCCATCTTGTACTTTATCCAGCCACGCATTTCGCATGATGTACTCTGTATATAAGTTACATAAGCAGGGTGACAATATGCAGCCTTCATGTACTCCTTTCCTGATTTCGAACCAGTCTGTTGTTCCATGTCCAGTTCTAACTGTTGCTTATTGACCTGCATACAGATTTCTCAGGAGGCAGGTCAAGTGGTCTGGTATTCCCATCTCTTGAAGAATTTTCCACAGTTTATTCTGATCCACACGGTCAAAGGCTTTGATGTTGGCAATTTGATCTCTGGTTCCGCTGCCTTTCCTAAAACCAGCTTGAACATCTGGAAGTTCACGGTTCACATACTGTTGAAGCTTGGCTTGGAGAATTTTGAGCATTACTTTGCTGGCACGTGAGATGAGTGCAATTGTGCAGTAGTTTGAGCATTCTTTGGCATTGCCTTTCTTTGGGACTGGAATGAAAACTGACCCTTTCCAGTCCTGTGGCCACTGCTGAGTTTCCTATATTTGCTGGCATATTGAGTGCAGCACTTTCACAGCATCATCTTTTAGGATTTGAAATAGCTCAACTGGAATTCTATCACCTCCACTAGTTTTGTTTGTAGTGATGTTTCCTAAGGCTCACTTGACCTTGCATTCCAAGATGTCTGGCTCTAGATGAGTGATCACACCATCATGGTTATCTAGGTCATGAAGATCTTTTTTGTATAGTTCTTCTGTGTATTTTTACCACCTCTTCTTATTATCTTCTCCTTCTATTCTATTGTGTCCTAAACTTAATATTTGCAAGAGTTTGTGAGTTAGATAACACGTACATATCCTGGAAAGGTTTCTTTCCCTAATTTGTCCGGTGCCTGTAAAACTGGTCTTGAACATCTGGAAAGACTGGGTTTACAAAATAAAGATGGAATAAAAAGGAGTCCACCATCAAATAACATGTTCAGCAATTGGGTAATCGGTTCTCAAACTTGAATTTCCCTGATGTATTGTTGAACAAACTGCCTGGAGCACATTTTCACATCTACTTTCTGAATGTTTTCCACAACTGAGAAACTCATATGGTCTCTTTTTTTTCCTCTTGCCTCCTGGGAATAGAAACTTGGCAACGGTGCTTGGGCTATTTTAATCAGGTAAGTTTTCCTGGCTCTTCCTGTTAATCCTATCTGACAATGCAGAGCAGCTTTTGCTTGCAATATGAAACAGAGCATTACACTCAAGACGAAGTTCATAACCCTTTATTAGTCCTTTCCCCTGTCAACTCTCCACTGAATGGGAGCTTTTTTGGCAAGAAACATATTGAGCCCCAGAGCTAGCAGAGACACATCATTTCCTTCACTAATAAAGTGAAGTGCTAACTAAAGCCACCACCATCACCATTCAGGATACAAGCAACTGGGGCTGGGTTTATCCAGTGGGGAGAAGGCAAGGGGTGAAGGTTCTCATAAACCTAGCAGGCTTAAGTGTTAGTTGCTCAGTTCATGTCTGACTTTTTGCATCTCATGACTGTTGCTCACCATGCTCTTCTGTTGGCAGAATTCTCCAGGCAAGAATACTGGAGTAGACTGCTATTCCCTCCTCCAGGGGATCTTCCCAACTCAGGGACTGAACTCAGGTTTCCTGCATTTCAAGCAGATTCTTTACTATCTGAGCCACCAGGCAAGTCGGACACAGCCGGGACACTAACACCTTCATTTTCAGACATTTTTATTATTGTCTGATTATCCTCATTCTCCTACTCAAACCACTTGACTATATATTAATCAATGGACCATCAAACAAGTGTGTACTGGTCATTTACTATATGTGAGCGTGCATGCTCAGTTGCTCAGCTGTGTCAGACTCTTTGTCATCCCATGGACTGTAGCCTGCCAAGCTCCTCTGTACATGGAATTCTCCAGGCAAGAACACTGGAATGAGTTGCCATGTTCTTCTCTAACAGATATGTCCAACCCAGGGATGGAACCCAGGTCTCTTGAACTACAGACAGATTCTTTACCATCTGAGCCACCTGGGAAGCAGTGTTCTTGCCTGGAGAATCCCAGGGACGGGGGAGCCTGGTGGGCTGCCGTCTATGGGGTCGCACAGAGTCGGACACGACTGAAGCGACTTAGCAGCAGTACTTAAACACTAGGAAAGAATTAGAAATCTCTAGTTAGAAGCCTTAATGACACTAACATTTACTGTGCACCCAGCATTCTCTGGGCACTGATTTACTTGTATTATTTCATTTAATTCCTGAAGTATCTCTTTGTGGTAGAGACTATTAATTGTAATACCTAAACAATGTTCATATGCTGGTCATTAGCGATCTCAACAATCTAAAGCTAAGAGAAGGAAAGCTTCATTTTATGACTTAGAACAATTCTGAAGGGGACTAATTATAATGTATAGTAGAATATGAGGAGTACTCTTAACCCTTCACACCCTTCATCTGGCACATTGTGGATGCTGAAAAGTTTGAATGATTTACTCAAAACTATGTAGCAAATACATTTTTAATTTTTCTTGTAGGCCATCAGATCCTGCAATCAGATGACCAGGTTTTTCCTAAAGAAATTATTTCCCTGAGATTTAAAGCAAACATAACAAAATATTAAGAGTGGTTGATTATTGGGGTTGGGGACAAACAGTATTTGTAGTTTTTTACTCTGAGTTTTCCATTATTTTTAAATTTTTCAATAAAAACATTGCTTCACCTGACCATGTGTTTTCATTTTCAAAGCAGATATATCATCAACTTCTATACGGTGCATCCCTGCAAAACCCAGTTTTCACTTCCCTTACACTCTACTGCTGTTGCCCTAACTTGTCATTTGTCTCCATCAGAGTCAAAGCAAAGTAAGATGAAGGCCAGTATTTTACTTACGACTATCCCTAGAGCCTGGCTCTAGTGCTTAATATATGCATCTTAGTAGGTGCTCAATAAATGTTTCCTGAATCAATAAAGGCATAGCTTTTATGCAAGTTTTACACATGGAAACCCAAGGCAAAAAGCAGTTGAGGGACTTACGCAAAGTCACAGCCTCGTTCAAAGAACGGAACTAAAGCCCGAGCCTCGTGAACCCTGGCCCTGCAGGACACAGGCCACCATATTTCACTGGTCCAAACCTCACAGACGGAACAAGCAGTGCAGTAGAGGAAGAATACCGACAAATGGAAGGGAATCTGAGCCAGAACTCTTCCTATAACCCACACGAATAAGCATCACATTCCGCAGGCCTTCCAGCTGCTGTGCTCTCAGACCGGCCAGTTTCCCCAGCAGCCATAAGCCTGACTTCACAGGCCACATGCTATACCTTTCTCCTCTGTCACATGTCGAAGTAACTTCTCAAGTTCAGGAAGTTTCAGCAACAAGATGCAATCCGGGAACATGTCATCCATCACAACTTGATCCAGGGGCTGAAACTTCCCCTGAAAAGACTGTAAGTCAGTCAGGAGGCAAGCACTCCAGTCAACAGACATTATTTTTAAGAAAAGAGAGAAAAAGATACATAATTTCATAGCTGGAACTTTAAACTAAGTTCCAAGCCATCTGTTCCACCCAAGAACTCCCTCTATGGGGACAAGCTCCAGAACTGACTCTCAGCTCCCTTTAGAAAGCTCTTGAAAGCACTGGGGATCCACTGACAAGTGGCAAGAAAGGCTTCAGTTTAAATATTCTCTTTTTCCGAGATAGTAAGAATAATCCACAGGCTTCCCAAGTCTCACTGGCTTCAGATTCCTAGCTTAGTCTATTTTCTTCTGTGATCACCCGAAGTGTTAAATATTTAACTACTTTAAAACAATGATTTACTTATATGTAATGAACTATGCAGTCATGACAGAATCATTTCATAATAAACTACTGTTTCATTTTCCTTTTCTTTACCATGTATACACAAAAAGGTTCTGAAATAAGAAGTTTGTTTGAACATAAAGTCAGTAACAGCTGGGAGAGCTAGACAGAAGAATTATTTTTTACTGATCGTAAAATAAATTGTATATTTAAAAAAAAAATAGGTCACCATTTCAAAAGTGAATGAAAGTGGAAGTGCTAGTCACTTAATTGTGTCTGACTCTTTGTGACCCCCATGACTATCACCCACCGGGCTCCTCTGTCCACAGAATTCTCCAGGCAAGAATATTAGAGTGGGTTGCCATTTCCTTCTCCAGGGGAATCTTCCTGACCCAGGGATCGAACCTGAATCTCTTGCACTGCAGGCAGTTTCTTTACCATCTGAGCCACCAGGGAAGTCCCAAGTGAAAATGTTAGTTGCTCAGTGGTATTTTTCTTAATTAAATAGAGAAAGATCATATCTAAAATATAGGGGAGGAATATCTGAGTGCCTCATGGGCTATTTCAAGGGGGACTTAAAGTATTTGAGAAGAGACAGCAAAACAGTTTACAATGAAAGCCAACCACCACCACGAGCTTCATTCTACATCTGCCAACCTGAGCCAGTAACAGCACCCCCAGAGCCTCCCAGAGAGCCAAGGTGAGGATTAATTCACCAGTCAAGTCAGGTTCTTAATGGGAAACAGGGGAACAGTCGCCCTAAATGGGGGGAAGGCCTTTAAAGGTGCCTCCCTGAACACTTCCAGGGCCTTCCTGGGGGTGACTAGAACCATTTCTGCTCCTCAGATATACATGGCTTAGTAGCCTCACTGCTCTCATGCCCTAATTATACTGGTTATCACAGCAGCTTCCAGATAAGGGGAAACATGATTAAACTAAGGAACAAAACTTGACTAAACCACACTAGAAAACAGAGTAAAGATTCAAGACAGGGGGAGAATATGAGAAAACAAGGTACATGAGGAGAAAGCACAATTTTGAATTTTAAGTCAGTTTCATTACTCAGTGTTTATTGCAAATTAAATTGATATAAATACAAAACAGGAGTTTTGGAAAATGGGCCTAAGTACTCAATGAGAACCCATCAGCTCTTAAACTATTGGGAAACATGTTGAGTGCAAAAATAAGATGTGGCTAAGTGTTTAAATAACACTATTCCTCGATGTTGTTATTTCGAAGGTTTTCAAGCTGTGGTTGGTGGTCCCTGGGAGGCCCCAGTACCCTTGCAGGGGGTCCACAAACTTCAAACTACTTTCCTAATAATGCTATCGTGCTGTCTGCGTTTTCACTGTGCTGACATTTGCACTGATGACTCCAGTGCAAAGGTGGGGAAAACTGCTGGCTTTTCAGCACCAGTCACGATGGTGCCGGCGAACTGCCCAGTGGTCACTGTGTTCTTCACTGCATGGACAAGCCGTTATAAAAACGTCAGTTTACTTAAGGATTTCCTGGACCAAGCAGCAAAACAATTACTTTTATTTAAATCTTGACCCTGAGTGCAAGTCGGTTCAATGTTCTGTGTGATGAAAGTGAAGCGTGGCTAAAGCCCTTCTGCTGTCGCTGAGGCTCAAGGAAATGCATTGTGTAACTATCTGAGTTGTGAGCAGAACTAGCTGCCCTTTACTCGGATTTTCACCTGAAAACATCACTATGGACTATGGTTATTCAGACTTGAGTATTTGACAGAACATCAATGCAGTGAATCTGTCACTTAAAGGGAAAGACTGACAGTATTGTAGCCAATGAAAAAATTTGAACTTTAAACAAAAATTAGAATTGCAGAAAATTTGTATCTGTCACTATGACATGCTTCCCAGCATTCAAAGAGTTTTCTAAAGAGATCACTCAGTTCAGTTCAGTTCAGTTGCTCAGTCGTGCCCGACTCTTTGTGGCCCCATGGACTGGAGGACACCAGGCATCCCTGTCCATCACCAACTCCTGGAGCTCACTCAAACTCATGTCCATCGAGTTGGTGTTGCCATCCAACCATCTCATCCTGTCATCCCCTTCTCCTCCTGCCTTCGGTCTTTCCCAGCATCAGGGTCTTTTCCAATGAGTCAGTTCTTCGTATCAGGTGGCCAAAGGATTGGAGCTTCAGCTTCAACATCAGTCCTTGCAATGAATATTCAGGACTGATTTAATTAAGGATTGACCGGTTGGATCTCCTTGCAGTCCAAGGGACTTTCAAGAGTCTTCTCCAACACCACAGTTCAAATGCATCAATTCTTCAGCGCTATGCTTTCTTTATAGTCCAACTCTCACATCCACACATGACTACTGGAAAAACCATAGCTTTGACTGGATGGACCTTTGTCAGCAAAGTAATGTCTCTGCTTTTTAATACGACGTCTAGGTTGGTCAAAGCTTTTTTTCCAAGGAGCAAGCATCTTTTAATTTCATGGCTGCAGTCACCATCTGCAGTGATTTTGGAGCCCAAAAAAATAGTCTGTCACTGTTTCCACTGTTTCCCCACCTATTTGCCATGAAGTGATGGGAACAGTTGCCATGGTCTTAGTTTTTTGAATGTTGAGTTGTAAGCCAGTTTTTTCAATCTCCTCTTTCACTTTCATCAGGAGGCTCTTCCGTTCCTCCAGTAATATTAAATTAACAAAGGTGTGTGTGTGTGTGCATGCGTGCTTGTGTTCTGTGGACATTTGGAAGACCTGAAAAATTCAGTGAGACAATATTTTCCAAATGGGCTTATGATTTTTATTTTCAAAATAAATAAATAAATAAGACTATTTTTAAATTTCTCAGTTTTAATTTCTGATGTAGTCAATGAAACTGTACTGTTAGTCACTCAGTTGTGTCTGACTCTTTGTGACCCCATAAACTATAGCCCACCAGAGTGCTCTGTCCATGCAATTCTCCAGGCAAGAATATTGTAGTGGGTTGCTAATCCTTTTCCAGGGGGTCTTCCTGACCCAGGGATTGAACCTGGGTCTCCAGCACTGCGGGTGGATTCTTTACAATCTGAGGCCCCTGGGAAGCCCAATGCAGTCAATATTGATAGATAAAACACATAGGAACAAAAAGCTCTTTGGGATCCTTAATAATTATTAAGTGTAACGGTATCCTAGGACCAAAGTATTTCACAACCTCTGTTTGGAACTATTACTATTAATAAACTCTGTCTTTATATTACAAAGGTAAATTTTACTGTCTGGGATTCCTTAAGTCTCGGCTATAGCTTCCCCATTAATGAGCTTTTTGCTGGACACACACTCCAGTGTACCTATTTCACAGTCTCTCACAAAGAAGAAAATGAAAGACAATAAATCTACTTTCTGCTCTTAAGGATTGAGGTCTTAACATCTGCACTGTATTTCAAAACGAATGAGGTTTTCATTGTTAGGCTTTGTCAAACAAGGAAGGGAGGAAACACAGAGGGGTAGGCGGTTCTCAGAAGTCTCTGGTGAACCAGTCCAGAGGTCATGGTGCAGTGTCTCAGGCCTGCCGACCAGTGCTCCAATCCACACTGGCACACACGATGCAGGCGTGCAACACCAACCAAGTTACATCTCAACTGTGGGGGATCTACACTGGGGCCACTGTAAGGACAGAGAGGAAGTTAAACAAGAAAAAAAGCTATTCTATTTCCCCACTGTCAATATCTCAACCTGGGAAACTCACCTCTTTATCGGCCTTTATAAGGTAGTGGAGAAGCAGAAACAGAGGGTCCACAGGTGTGGCAAAGTGAAGAAGACCTCCTATAGATTAAAAAGAGAATTCAATGTTCTGGAAAGACAATTGAGTCATTTCATCTTAATCCTAATGTGGAAACCACCCACTGAAAAATATATGTGAAACTCCAAATTCAGAAGCTCCCCCTATTCAGGCCCAAGAATCTCTCAAGGGCAGAACGTGGTCCCTGAGGTTCTACTCCAAAGAGCTTCAAATCCTGGTGCAGAGAGGGGAGCCAAGACGCTCAACTGGATCTTCAACTTTCCATTTCTTCTTCAGAAATCATTTTTAACAGAGGCCCTCCTCTCCCCACCTCCCATTCCTCCCCCACCCCCCCAAAATAGCAGGGTTGGGGGGAGAGAGGACAGAATGTGAACCAGGCAAGTATTAGGAAACCACTGTAAGTCCATCTACAGAGCTGCAGTAAAATGTAACTTCCTGTGCTTTTGAGGATGAAGCCATGGGAAAGTGATATTATTCCCTCTGTACATGGCTCCTTCTATGTGTTCTGGGCTCACAGTCAATGACTCAAAGCTCAGAGGTTGTTACCCACCCCAGATCCTGACCATCCCCCAAAGAAAAAATGCAGGTGGGTAGGTGTCTAACAAGACTGAGCATAGGAAACTGGGATCTCTGCAGTCAGATGAGTGATGCTCACTAGGCTGAAAGGAAAATAGGCAAATCAAACCAACTAGGCCTCCTGGACCTTACTTTTCTTTAGTCTATCACATCCCCTCCAAACATCCCAGAATCCTTCCATGGAAGTGACACAGAAGAGCAATAAGCAATTCATTTATCTCCATACTTACCAATTTGGTTTCAGGAAACAGGTACTGATTTTTATTCTCTAACACTGCAACCCAACTATACAGCCAAGAAATTCTAACCCTAAGTTATATACGTGAATACATTTCATAGTATGTTTAAGAAAAAATTAAGGGCATAATTTTATATGGTGACCCTAGTTAATGATTTTTTTTTAAAGTAGAAGGAAGTTTATGAAAACAATCTATCAGAAACTCTAAGCCCAGTTTATATGAGACATCTACTATATTCAGAAATTAGAAACAGGTTTCTCAATATCCTAGTGGCCATTCTTAAAAACAGCTCCTTCTTCAAGGTTACGTTTAAAAAGAAGACTATGAAAAAAAAACAGGCACCTTTGCTGAGAACCAAAAACTAAAAAAAAAAAAAAAGTCTATTTAAAAAAAAAAGCAGGTACCAACTCAAGACAGTTCAGAAGAGCTGGTCACTGCCTCTGAATGTTTTCCAGTTTCATCTGGATATTACTGTGTCTATGCAGCTAAACCCAAAGGCAAGTATACCACACTAGAAGTTGGAACTCTTACGTACTAGCAAATGAAAAATAAAAGGGAACAATAAAAAGGAAAGTATACTTGGCACCTACCACAGTCTACCATTGCCTTTTGGCAACTGAAAACCACTTCAAATGTTCTCATGCACACAGGTATATGAAATACACTGCCAGCAATAAACCCTTCTTCTGGATGTCTTACAAGAAAGGTCAAGAGGCCTTTCAACCTTAGCGCTAGGTGGTGGCTTAGACACTCGACAGAAGGCAGGGGCTTAGGAAGCAACAGAAACAAGACAAAGGAACAGTGGGAACTGAGATGGCCTCAACCACCCCAGGATGCACACCCCCTCCCCACCCAAGCAACAGAAAAAATGAGACAGCGGGAACTGAGATGGCCTCAACCACCCCAGGATACCCCTCCACCCCACCCCCAGCACCTCAGAACTGGCAGGGCTACATTTGGTATCCTGTCTCCTTCAGAGTCCACAATGACCCAAAACAAAGGAAAATAGAGAGAAACTGGATGTTGGGTGTGTGTGTTGGGGTGTAGGGTGAAAGTGAGAGTCATTCAGTCTTGCCTGACTCTTTGTGACCCCCTGGACTATACAGTCCATGGAATTCTCCAGGCCAGAATACTGAAATGGGTAGCCTTTCCTTTCTCCTGGGATCTTCCCAAACCAGGGACTGAACCCAGGTCTCCCACATTGCAGGTGGATTCTTTACCAGCTGAGCCACAAGGGAAGCCCAGAGGATAGGGAAGGTGGGGGCTTGCAATGGTAATTTATATGACAAAGCATTCAAAAATATCTTTGTTCTATTCTATTCTACTTTATTGATAGAAGCTATAGCAGTATCCATTTACAATGGAAACAAGATGTTAAAAAATTTGAAGACTCGCAAAAGAGGCTAAAAGAAGAGCAAAGAGTTTTAGTCAACACAGTGTGTACTCCATAGTACAAAAGTCATCTTACTTCTGACTCAGGGTGCGACAGTGTTTTAGGAGAAAAAAAATCAGAGTTGTTATTAACAGCTAAAAATTTCCTGACACCTAAGACACAAAGTTGTTGATCTAAACTTGTTCAAACCATCTTTCCTTTCTCCTTGATTAAACCCTACTCTGATGCCAGCAACAACAACAAAAAACAATTATGGACTAGACTCCGAGCCAGGCAGACTGTCTCAAGACTTCACGCGTGAAGGATTGGCAATGTCAGCTTATGTGTTTAGTTAATGGAAATATATACACTAGTCACTTACCTGATTGAACTGATTCATTTATAAACCAAGAATGGTTTTTTTCCTTGAAAACTTTTATTTCAAACAGCTGCGGTAGACACATGTTGATCAAGTAAATGGCTCCTTCCCCTGTTAAGACAAATCTGTTTTTCATTTGTAAGTTTTCACACACACACACACACACACACACAAAAGACTAATAGTTCTGAGAAATGTTCCTAATATGAACATAAACATACATACACAGTCTATACAAAGTTACTCCAAGGAAGGCTTGTAGCTATTACACACAAATGCTTGTTTCCCAACTCTATAATCCTCACTGAACTTAGACCAATAAATACAAAAGGGCAAATCATTTATCTTAACTGCTCCAAAGCCTCTCATTGAGTCCTCCATCACTCCTAAGCCACTCAAACCCAAATGGCTCGGTCAGATTAACTGAGTTGGCCTGTCAGGGGGTTGCAGCCTCCCACACCGAGGGACAAGATGGGGTCCGCACACCCTAGAGGGGAGGCCCCCGGGAGGAAGGCCAGGGCCCACAACAGCAGCACACTTTCAGCCGTGAGGAGTGAGGAGAGCCATGCCCAACTAGATGAAAATCTCCCTTTCCTCAGAGTCCCCAGAAAAAGGACCAGTAGAAGGGGTGAGGACTGCACTCATCTGCGTGAATCCCTTCAATGCAGGAATTTCCTTCCAAACAGCAGAGTCGGGGCCCTGAATTAGAACCTATCTCAACTGCATCTGGGCGTGTGCCCTTGGGGAAGCGCTGCCACCCTTTCTGTACCTGTTTCCACGCCTGTAACGTGGGAGCAATACTGAACTGCCTCACCAGAGATTTTTTAAGGATTAAAAAGAGAATATGGGCACGTAAAGCTCCTAGCACAGCACATTAGTTAGTGCTCAGCAAAGGTTAGCCTTTATCTTCCCATAGTCAGTAAAGCAGTGTTGTCCATGGACATTTAGAATTTTCCAGGAAGCCTGGCTTTTCTTTGTATTTTACCTTTGTTAAATGCTTTACTGGTTATCTAAGATTTCTCTTGCAAAAACACTTCACACCTCATGTTACATTTATGCATACTAAGGAATTCCAAATAATATAGCTGACTGATTACATCCAATTTCGTTATGAGGAAAAGGAAACTGGAATGAGTTTCTGCCTCTCTTGCTACTTCTATTTACGTGTCCTTCCAACAACAGTAACAACGCAGCACCGCCCGCTGATGCCTCTTGCTGTCACTATTCAGTATGACAGTCCCCAGGAGGAGGACCTAGTCTGCTAAATATCAGACAGCTATTTAAAACCTTGTAAAATTAAGAAGAACCTTATAAATCTCGTAAAATAAATTGATGGAAAAACAATTTCACAAAGATAAATAATGTCATCAATATCACCATATATTTAGTATATTTTAATACTTTTGCCAGAAAATGATAAGACAAAGGAAAATACACTGAGTGTAGAGTTAAAATTATTCCTGATAAAATGTGTATTTCCTCAAAATACAATGTTTTTTAATGCAAAAAAAAAATCATCCTTGACAGGAAATATATATATACTTTTTGGTCTGAACAAAATAAGGGAAGTACAGCTAAAAATGAAAGTATTCAAAACCTTGGCATGTCCAGTAAAATCTTCCCCTGCCCCTTTTTTAAACTCAGGTTATTTATTTTACTTTATAACGTGAGTATAAATGGAATCTTATATTGGATAGCTACTTTAAGAAAAGCTGGCTTTAAAAGGCCAAGGAAAACTCATCTGTTTTCAGAGAGAAATCAAACATGCTATGCTTTTTTGTTTTGCCAGCATTTCTGATGAATAAACAGTTCTATGGATTAAAATTATGAAGAAATTAAAAAAAACGTTCAGGTCAAGTGAATTATCTTAGAAGACTGGTTATGTCATTAGCTTGCTTTTGTCATCACGTAATATTGTTTTACCTTTAAAAGCTAGACAGGGAGAAAAAACATGAGAAGACAAATGTACACACTTTTCAGCCACAACGTTTTAAAAATGTTCAAGTTATCAGGGGAGAAGGGAGGAGAGGGGCACTTACCTGAACATGGGTTAGCCAGTTTTACAAACACAAGCCCACTTTTCATCTTCTTTGAAGCATCCTTCAAATATTCTGGAAAGAAATACGTTGTAAAATTAGAAGACCGCTGCTTTGTTGCTCACTTGGCTCTTTTTCCTTCTTCTCTTTATATGATTTTTCTTTCTAAAAATCTTAGCTCTGTTCTACTGCTTATAAACTATGTGATGTTGTGCAAATTACCAATTTCTCTGAGAAGTGCAGTGGAATCTAAGGTAGTTTTAATTTACTTCTTGGAGAAGTGACGAGGAGCAGGACTCAGATGGCCGGCTTAAACCTTGGCTCAGCCACCTGACTGCTGTCACCTCAGGCAAGATTCCTCATGTCCTGTCTCAGGTGTCACATTTATAAAATGATGACGATGGACGGATACCTGCCTTTCCAAGGATTAAATGAGCTAATCTGTTGAAAGTTCTTAACGTACTCAGACAAACAGAAACCCATAATAAATGACAGCTTTTATTACTTTAATTATTTTATTGTTACTATTATTATGAAACAGAACATTTAAAAGATAAATATTTCCTATAAATTTATGTTTTTTGCCCATAATTATGATTACCTAACTCACATTCTCTGTCCATTTTTTTAGTAGGACATTTATATTTACTACCTTATTAGGAGTCTTTATACAGTAAGGATATAAACTCATTTTTTAGTGATTTTTTTAGGGGGCAGGGGAAGGGGCTGTGTGGTGTGGCTTGCAAGATCTGTTCCCTGACCAGGGATTTGACCTGGGCCAGAGCAGCAAAAGTCTCCAATCCTAGCCAGTAGGCCATCAGGGAGCTCCCTGTTTTTAATGATTATTTTGCCACTTAGGAGATAAACAAATCTTTGCATAATCTCATCAATATTTTCCTTCATGGTTATCCCTTTTGCGTCATACTTAGAAAGTCCTTCTCTTCCTCAAGACTATCTGAATTGCCCTTATTTTCTTCTAATGCTTTTAAATTATATTTAACCTATTTGGAATACATCCCCTATAAAATAAGAGGAGGAGATTTCCAATTTTCACTTTTGCAGTGAGTTGTCCACTTGTTTCCACATCATCTACTGAGTGTGCACGTGCTAAGTCACTTCAGTCGTGTCTGACTCTTTGGGACCCTCATGGACTGTAGCCCACCAGGGATCCTCTTCCATGGGATTTTCCAGGTAAGAATACAAGAGTCCAGAGTAGGTGGCCATGCCCTCCTCCACATCCACTGAATAACCTAAGTTAAATGTTTAAGACACATTTATAAGTCTGTTTGTGGACACTGTACTTTGACCCACGAGTCTGTGGCTGTATTAGCATTAGTACTTCAATATCTTAATTACTATAGCTTTAAAAGACATTTTAACATCTGTTGAGAAGAAACCCAATTTAACGACCAAAAACAAAAATGAAAAGGACAAAAATAGGCAAAACAACTATTTTCAATACACTGAGGATGAGGCGATACAGGAGAGTGATGTCTGAGAGATGAGAAACAAATGAGGGGAGCCCTGTCGCCCCAGCTTACTGCCATGAGAGAGCTCCCAGGCCACGGTGCAGAATGGGAGATCCCGGCTGAAGCCTGGCGGACTCCCTGAGCTGAAGAGATGGAGTGGAGAGTTCTCAGGACGCCACGGCTAGAGTTCCCAAGTCAGCAAAGGCGCGAGCTACGAGCAGAGAAAACCCCGGAGACCTGTAAAGGGTACACAGCTCGAACATTCAGCAGAGTACTGCTCAGTGCGTGCACGGATCTGCCAAAGGGTGGGAGAAAAACTGGCCAAAGAGATTAGAGGGAACAGTGCCCCAGATTCACACGGGGCCCTGCACTGGGCCTGTTCCCAGGCAGACTGGAGAACCTTACAATTCAGAAGACACTGGGCACAGCGCTCCAAAGGGTCCTGCCTCAGTGGTAAGGGGCCAACAGCCCTTGACGAAATGCTGCCAGTCCCACCGAACGAATTCTAAAAGCAGGACCTAAGAGAACCAACTATTTCAAGTACCTCCACTGTGTCCCAGAATGAAGCTTGAGGTTATTTAAGGAATACAAATACATTCATCTGGCAAAAAGGTAAAAGTCACAATGTCTGGTGTCTAATCAAATATTACTAGGCATTCAAAGAAGCAAAAAAAATGTGACCCACAATGAGAAAAGAAATAAAGAAATCAATTACTGAGAGGGGGTACTGACGTTAGATACAGATGTTAAAATGTAGAGATAAAAGAATTAAAAACAGTATTCCTCAGGTACTAAAAAACTAGAGACAGAAGATTTTTTTAAGACCCAAGCTGAGATGAAAGATATACCAGATGCAATTAATGGCATAAGGTTAATAAACTTGAAGACACAGCAACAGAAACTATCTAAAATGAAAACACAGAAAAAAATAAAAAAGAACTAAAAATAAAATATTAGCAAACTGTAGGACAAGTTCAAGCATCCTAATAATATATGTGCAATTGGAGCTCCTGAAAGAGAAGAGAGGAGAAACAAGAAACTTGGAGAAAGTACAGCAGAATATTTTTTAATTTGATGAAAACTATAAACCTAAACACTCAAGAAGTTCAATAAACCCAAAGCACAAGAAACAGGAATAAAACTATGCATCAGAATCAACAGTTCAAAACCAGTACTAAAGAAAACATCTTAAAAGCAGAGAGAAAACAATGACACTATGTACTGAAACACAAAGTTTAAAATGAGCAAATTTCTTATTGGAAACAATGTAAAGCAGAAGATAACGGAGAAATGTCTTTAAAATACTAAAAGAACACATGATGAAATCACAGAAAATACCCTTGAAAAGTGGAGGTGGTCAACAGATTCTTTCAGACATACAAAGGCTGGAAAAAATAATCATCAACGGACCCACACAACAAGGAATGCTAAGGGAAGTTCTGCTAGAAGGAACAGGAAACCCCAGGAAAACAGGAATCTAAACAAAGGAATGAGAAACACTGGTAATGGTGACTGCAGAGGTAAATAACTTTCTTTTATTATTTAAATCTCTTTAAAGATCACTGGCTAAACGAAAATAACAATTTAGTGCAGCAGGGTTTATAATCTATGCATAAATGAAATACACGACAATAATAGCATAAAGACCAGGACGGGAGAAATGAAAACACACCATTGAATGTTTTTTCTACTATATGTGGGGTGGTGTTACATCACTTGAAGGTAGATGTAATCATTTAAATATGTGGACAGTAAACCCAAAGGCGCCAGTAAAAACTACAAAACAAAACAAAAATGGTATCCCTAAAAAGACAACAATGGAGATGAAACAGAATCATAAAAAGCACTGAATTCAAAAGAAGGCAGAAAGGGAGTTAAAGCATTACAAAGAACAGATGAAACAAATGAAAACAAATAGCAAAATAAAAGACTCAAACCTAACCACATCGGTAATCACATTCAAGGTAAACGGAGTGAACATTCCATTGAAAGGGCAGAAATTGTCAGACCAGGTAAACAAGGAAGATAAAATTATACGCTCCCTATAAGAAACACATTTTATATATAAAGACACATGTTGATTACAAGGAAGAAGAATGAGTGTGGTTATCATGCTAAACTAACTAAAGAAGAGATGCAATGGCTCTGCTAACAACGGACAAAAGATATGGCCAGGGATAAAGAAGGCTATTTCACAATGATGGATCAGGAGGATACCCTAGATGTTTCCAGTTACACACACAGAGAGCTTTAAGATACACAGAGCAAAAACTGATAAAACCGTTTGCCCTACCTCTAATCCTGGGCAACCGCTAATCCGTTCTCCATCTCGAAAATGCTGTCATTTTGAGAATGCTATGTAAACGGAACCATACAGACTCAATTTTAAGAAATCTTTTAAGGCTTTCTTTTCTGCAGCTTACAAAAACATAAAGGATAAGCGTTAGCACTGTTAACGACGATTCCAGGAGACTGCAGCCGGTTGTGGCCTCCTCTCCTTCCCCCTCCTGCCTGCTGTTTCTCACTTCCCCAGAGTCACATTTCTTCATTCTGTCTTAAGGCAGAGAAAAGGTGACCTCTCTTTTTCAGCAAGACAGACTTTATTTTATTTTGGTATGACAGTAAATATTTCAGCTTGAACGTGGCAGATTATTATTGATTCTTGTTTCTTTCTGTTTTTCAGTTGAAAACTGTGCTTCTAGTGATGCCTGCCAGTTCCCACCCTTCCCTTCCCCTCCCAGAGCTTAAAATAATCAAACTTTACAAATATCCAAAATCTTAAAAAGATATTTGTAATAACCATTCAAGGGAAGCAGTGTTTCTATTTTTCCCAGGAAGAGCAGTAAGTCCAGAGGATTAGCTATAGCCTAACATGTCAGACTATAAGAACTCTGGAATTACTAAGTACAAATAAATACTGACATTAATGTGTTCTGCTGCAAATGCCAGAGTGCTCTGAAATATGCTTTAAGATATATTAATGCAGATAACAGTGAAATGTCTGTGTAATGGGGAAAAAAGTCATCTTTTCTCATACAGAGCCAACAAAACAACTTGTTATTGGATGTAATCTTTCAACACAGAATTCCAAGTAAGATGCTATACTCTTTAACTAAAATACAGAATGCATTTCAAAATTCATCTCTCCTGTTCAATTTATTCATTTATTTGTTAATTACTGGTTAGTAAAAACAGACCCAGGTCCTGCCCATGAGGAGTGTTTGGATGTCCTATGGAAGAGACATATCTTAGAATCAAATAATCACACAAATGTTGACATCAAACGTAACAACTGCTGAGAAGAAGAAATACATGGACTATGAGATCTTGTGACAGGATATAATACAGATAAGGAGGTCTGGGAAGGAAGGCTTCCTGTGTGTAGCACTGGTTGAGTCCTTTGCTTTGATGCCTAAGAGTTCAAAGGAACTATATATTCACTTTACCAGTCAGACATTCCGTTGGCTTTTGGGCCAAATCCAGTGTACAGGCAGGTTTTGTTCGATATACACATTAAAAAAAAATTGAATTAGGTGCCAATATTTGGAAATCAGTTAATTTTACATCAGATATAGTCTCCCTAAATACTAAAAAAAAAAATTATTAGGCAAAGATTTTGCCTTGTACTATCAAAACACCTGGCAACAAAGATTTTGTTAAATGGCAGCTACCACTGTCTAGTTTCCCTTCGTCCTCCAAGGCGTCTGTACACTCATCTCATGGCTGGATGCTTATCAAACGCCACGTCTGTGCTCACTAAACTGCACTATTCTCATTTTCTAGGTACCTACAGCAAAGATCAGATGCTGACTAAATAACCATTTAGTAATAAATACTATCCTCTTACTGAAAACCACTCTATTACCAGTTTGACTATCCGAGGCACTGAGGATAGAGCCGTGAATAAAACAAACCCCTCTGAGAAAAACTGCATTTCAGACGCCCCTTCATCTTCCTGACTGCTGCTTCTTCACCTGAGTCCCTCAAGCTTCTGCCCTGTGTCTCATAATCCAGTCCTACAGGGCAGGGAGTAGGACTCAGATCTGAGAGGCCCCGTGTCCAGAAATGCACTGTCAAACACAAATAAAATGCATTCCACAAATATGAGTCACAAGTGACATTAAAAATTCTCTAGAAGCCACATTAAAAATACATAAAATAGATTTTCAGTGATATATTTAACCCAATATATCTAAAATATCTTTACTTCAATACATAAAAAACATGAAATATGTTAGCTGTGGGGATTTTTTATGGATGCCTTTTAACAGACCAAGAAAGTTTCCTATTCCTAATTTTTTGAGTGTTTGTAGTCATGAAAAGAGCATTTTCTTGAATATTTTTCCTATGGCTACTGAGATGATTATGTGGTTTGGGGTCTTTTTTTTTTCTGAAATAGTATATTACATTAAGTGATTTTGGTATGTTGAACCAACCTTATATTCATAGGACAAATCCTACTTGGTCATGATGTATGACCCTTTTTACACACTCCTGGATTTGATTTGTTACTTTTTGAGAATTTTTGCATCTATGTTCATAAGGGATAGTCTGTAGTTTTCTCATGACATCTTTGTCTGGTTTGGGTATGAGGGTAATACTGGCCTCACAGAGTGAATTGAGAAGTAGTCTCTCTTTATTCATCTTTGGAGAAAAGCTTGTAAAGAGTTGGTTTTAATTTGTTCAGTGTTTAGGTTTTACCAGTGAAGCACTCTGGGACTGGGGTTGTTTCTATGGAAGAGTTTTAATTTACTAATCTAATCTCTTTACCTGCTGTGTGTGTGTGTGTGTGTAATGTCACTTTAGTCACGCCCAACTTTTGGCGACCTTATGGACCATAGCCCGGAGGTTCCTCTGTCCATGGGATTCTCCAGGCAAGAACACAGGAGTGGGCTGCCACACCCTCCTCCAGCGGATCTTCCTGACCCAGCGATTACGTCGTCTCTGCCGTGTCTGCACTGGCAGGGGGGTTCTCTACCAGTGGCACCACCGGGAAGCACCTTCACCTGCTCTGTGTGCTCAGCCGCTCAGTTGTGTCAGACTCTTTGTGACCCCATGGACTGTAGCCCGCCAGGCTCCTCTGTCCATGGGATTCTCCAGGCAAGGACAGTGGAGTGGGCTGCCATTTCTTAGTCCAGGGGGTCTTCCTGACTCAGGGACCGAGCCCACGTCACTTGCATCTTCTGCGCTGGCAGGTGATTCTCTACCACTAGCACCGCCTGGGAAGCCTTTATCTGCTACGGGTTTGTTCAAATCGTCTATTTCTTCTTGAGTCCGCTTTTGTAGTTTATGCTTTTCTGGGAATTTACCTATTTCATCTAAATTATCCACTTTGTTGGTTGTTCACAGCATTCCCTTATGCTCCTTTTTTAAATTTCTATAAGATCAGTAATGGTGCACTGTCTTTCATTCCTGATTTTACTGATAAACAGTAATTTTAATTTTCTGTTTCTTGGTCAGTCTAGCTAAAGATTTGCAAAATTTTGCTGGTCTTTTCAAAAGGGCCACTTTTGTTTTCATTGATTTTTTTTTCTTTTCTGTGTTGTTTTTCTCTAATCTTTATTTCTTCCCCTCTATCACTCTGGCTACCTGATGCGAAGAGCTGACTCATTTGAAAAGACTTTGATGCTGGGAAAGATTGAGGGCAGGAAGAGAAGGGGATGATGGAGGATGAGATGGTTGGATGGCATCACTGACTCAATGGACATGGGTTTCAGTGGAGCTGGTGATGGACAGGGAGGCCTGGCGTGCTGTGGTTCATAGGGTCGCAAAGAGCTGGACACGACTGAGCGACTGAACTGAACTGAATGCTTGGGTGTCAGTTTGTTCTTCTTTTCCTAGTTTCTTGGGATGAAAGATTAGGTTACTGACTTGAGACCCTTCTTCTTTTTTAATATAAGCATGTACAGCTAAACATTTTGCTCTGAACACTGCTTTACTTGCATTCCTATGTCACTGCACTTCATTTTCTTTCATTTCAAAGTACTTTCTAGCTTCCTTTGTAATTTCTCCCTTGATTCACTGATTTTTAGAAGCATGCAAACTTAAAATTTCCACATATTTGTGAATTCCCCACATTTTCTTCTGTTAATTGCCTATGTCACTTCACTATCTTTAGAGGGCACACGTTGTACAATTTCAGTCCTTTGACATTTATTGAGGTTTGTTTTATGGTCTCGAATACGGTCTGTTGTGGAGAATGTTCTTGAATGAGCATTCTATAGATGTCTCTTAGGTCTTACTGGTTTATAGAGCTGGCCAAGTCTTCTATTTCCTCAATGATCTTCCTCCTAGTTGTTTTCTCCATATTGAAATGGATGATTGAAATCCCCCACTATTACTGTTCAAATTTCCGTATCACCCTTCAACTCCGTCAGGTTTTGGTTCGTGCATTTTGGGGCTCTGTCATTAGGTCATACGTTTATAACTGTTATAGCTTCCTAATTATCATTACAATGCATCCCTCTTTCTGTCCAATAACAACGCTTTAAAGTCTAGATCATCTGATATTAGTACAGCCACTTCAGTTCTCCGGTGGTTACCATTTACACGGTGTATCTTTTTTTATCCATTTACTTTCAACCTGTTTGTGTCTTTGACTCTCCAGTGTGTGACCTGTAGATAGCACACAGCTGGATCATGTTCCTCCCTCTCCATCCCGTCAGTCTCCACCTTTTTAATAGGAATGTTTAATACATTTACCACCTGCAAGAGTCTCTGCTGATGGGCAAGGACAGCTGAAGTGGCTATACTAACGGCTTTTCGAAGTCTTTTATGGAGGTTTAACTCTCATATCCTTTTCTTAAGTTTTGGGTCAGGTTCTTATTTCCACAACTGCTACTGACCCCTCAGCAGCTGAGTATCAGTTGCCACTGATTGTTTTTGACCAAGGCCCTGAGGACAAGGTTTTCCTGAAGATCAAGTTCTGAGCTTCCGTCAGGTCAAGTGACAATGAAACGGGGCTTTTCCAGGGAGCTGGACAACAGGTCAAACAGGGACAATGCTTTCGGAATGGGCCTTTTTTTTTTTTTTTTTTGAGGCGCCCCAAACAAGCCCTGCCCATCCAGTGGTTGCAAGCCTGCTGGTTTTCAAGGTTACTGCAGACCTGAGCAAAGAGAGATGAGCGCAGTTCAAGTTGCAATGCCACAAACCCTGCTCAATGAGATTCAGCAGTTTTTCTTGAATAAACACTCCTCAACTGTTGGAAGCCTTTGGCAAATTTCAAGAGTTCTGAAATAGCTGATTTTGGCCATCTCTGCCAATGTTTTCACTGCTTTTAAGGAGGGATGGATCTACCACCATCAGATTGTGAAGGCCTGGTATGAAAAAACAACTCTTATTGCTACAATGCTTAGTTGATAATTTTGTGTGTGTGCCTGAAGCACATAAGGTTACTTTTGACTCTAAACTAAAGGCTCTGTCAAAGATACAGAGTTTAAAATTTCTCATTTAAATTAGGAAAATCCTGGGTCATCCCTTGGGCTAGTCCCTTACCTATCAAGCTTGAAATCTCCGTTTTTTCCTTTAACTTTTCTGTGTACCTTCAGCACAGCTGAAAGACAGCTAAATTAATTAAGGAAGAAAAAAATCTGCTTTTAGACTAGTCGGAAAGAATCAGAAAAGTAGGAGTGTAAAGAAGGGTTTTCCTCTATAAACTATTTTTAATTGATATCTATTTCTTTAATCAGGTCAGCACAGAAAGAACACAAGGTCTTAAGTCAGACAGATCCATAATATATTCCCAGCTCCTCTTCTTACTCAGCAGTGCAGCCTTGGGCAAGACATTCAATCTCTTGTACCTCACTTATTTCATTTACAAAATGGGCACAATAATTAATTTATAGGTTTTTGTTAGGCTTAACTCAATGTGAAAGTGCCTAGAACATGCAATAAGCACTCAGTTAAGAATCAGTTTCCTTGCTCTTAACTCTGTGGAAACATTAAGAGTGTGCTAGAAATATTCAGGTCAAAATATAAAAGTCAAGAATCCAAGCACAGAACTGACCAAAGGGCCTAACAATTAGCCATCCAAGAGGAGGCTAAATCAGTACCAGTGGAGGCACATCTTAGAGATATTGTGGGTTCAGTTCTAGACCACTGTACCAACATGAATATTGCAATTAAGTGAGTCACACAAACTTTTCGGTTTCCCAGTGGACATAAAAGTTATGTCTATTAAGTGTATAATAGCATTATGTCTAAAAAAGTATAATTTAAAAATATTTTATTGCTAAAAAAGCTATCATTTGCTCTTTCAGTCATAATCCTTTTGCAACAGTAATATCAAAGATCACTGATCAACAAATATAACAATAATGAAAAAGTTTGAAATACTCTAAAAATTACCAAATGTGACACAGAGGCATGAACTGAACAAATGTTGTTGGAAAAATGGTACCAATAGACTTACCCAAAGCAGAGTTGCCACAAACTGTTAATTAAAAAAAAAAAAAGAAAGAAGAAATGCAGTAACTGCAAAGCACAGAAAGCAAAACGCAGTAAAATTATGCCTGTATAGTCTCCGCTGCTGGCTCAGTGGTAAAGAATCTGCCTGCAAATGCAGGAGACACAGGAGATGCAGGTTCAGTCCCTGGGTGGGGAAGATCCCCTGGAGAAGGAAATGGCAACCCACTCCAGTATTCGTGCCTGGAGAACTCCACGGACAGAGGAGCCTGGCAGACTACAGTACGTGGGGTCACGAAAGAGTGTCCCCAACTTAGCAACTAAACAACAAAACATATGCAAGAAACCAGAACGCAAAGCATTTTATGTGCAAAAATTAGGATAACATATATTAGATACTCAGCAGTTTCTGGCACATTCAATGTGCTTGATAAATGTTACATGAATGTGTTGTTTGATTTTTAGAAAAATTTCTCAGTAAGAAATGATAAAAGAAACTTTTTATATTTAATGAGCCAAACTTCATTTATATGGAATATTTACTCATGTGGAACACCTTCTAAAACCCTGCTGAGTAAAATAAGACTTCACATTATATTTTTTAAAAAGTAAGCTTTACTCTTTCTTTTTTTTTTTTGACTGTTTTCTCTTACATAAGAGGTGACATCATAAGCCATGCTGGCTAAAACCGTTTTTACAAAAACAAAAAATTCAGACAAATCAGAAGCAGGTACTGAGTCTTTTGTGCCACTTTAGATTCAATAGTATCTTAAACTTCCCCATTATCTCAAGCCCTGCCACTTAAGTTTCTTGTGTCTAACCAATTCCACATAGTTTCCTTATGGTCTCCATCTTCCCTATAAAGATCCAACCTTATGTCTCACTGGTCACCATCAACCCTACAGGCAAACCTTCCATCTGTTTACCATCCCGATCTGAACCCCTCAACAAAGAGGGAACTCTAGATTGCTACTTTCCTGACACGTGAACTTTAACGAAAACATACAATGACACAGAGACAACTGTGTACAGTCAACGTAAAATAATAGCTCATCTGTATACAGCATTTAGACCAGACAACATCCTTTATATACATATACACATAAACATGGGCTTCCCTGGTGGCTCAGCAGTCAAGAATCCGCCTGCAAAGCAGGAGCTGCAGGAGCTGCGATTTCAATCCCTGGGTCGGGAAGATCCCCCAGAGGAGGGCATGGCAACCCACTCCAGTATTCTTGCCTGGAGAATCTCCTCATGGACAGAGGAGTCTGGCGGGCTACAGTCCACGGGGTCACGAAGAAAATCGGACACGACTGAAGCAACTTGAGCACGCAGATATGCATACGCACACATACATATACATAATATACCTCCATGAGGGAGGTACAATTTTAACTTCCAATTTTTTAAAGAAAAATTTGACTGAAGTTAAGAAACCTGTCCAAGGTCATAGAGCTATTCAGCTATACAGAGAGCCAATATTTAAATCAGGCAACATTTTTAAACTATGATCCTTTAGAGAAACTCTTAATCTGAAGACTCTTCCTTCTTAACTCAGGAAATGAGAAGGAAGCTCTGAAGCACAATAATTATCTTGGTATAACTGCTGTCCTGTGACACTACCACCTCAAAGCCCTATCCTGTCCTTCTTAGAGTCTTCTTGCTGAATCAGCTGCCCTCACTCCAAGCCAGCCCGTACCCCACAATGCCAGGGGTGAAGTGAAAGGAAGAGGAAGGAGGGGGAGCTGAGGAAAAGGAGAAAGAGAAAAAGACAGGATCAAAAAATATATAAAAGAAGGATGAGAGATATCTACTGTGAGATACAAGAAACACTGGTAATATAAACAGTTAAGTGAAGTTTGGTAAAAAAAAAAAAAAAGAAAAGAAAAGAAACTGATCTTCCTATTACAATATCCTATGCACAGCTGTATACAGCCCTCCCCCAATTATCTATGACATTTTAATGCTTAAAAATTAGGGTACAGCACATAATCAAAAGCACAGACTTAACCATTCAGTAATTTTTAATGAATATGTGTAGATGGTGATTTCAGAGGGTAAGAAAAGAACAGTACATGACAAAACATGTTCATTAGGAAGAAAACAAAGTTCAATATTTACAAGAGGTAACTGACGTTGCTTTAAATAAGTGAAAGCAAATTCAGTAGATAACAGTAAATACAATATATAAAATAGTTCAATGTATCAAATCAAGGTATTTTTCAGTTACATGATTATGTTCCTCTCTAAATATTTCATCTGTAATAAAACCATTCAGTAATTTTGAAAGGTTACTTGTAAAGCGTTATACAAGCCAAGATGGAACATTATTTTTCATCTGCAGATACTTATCAACTAGTTTTTAAACCTGGCAGCTGTTTCTTATCCCTCTCCTGGTTAAGACAAGTTTCTTCATACTGTTCAAAGACACGAAACAGGGGAAAAGAGAAGAGCCACCTTTTTGCCAAGTGTTCTCATGACTTGGAAGCCATGCGCATTTGTTCCTGACCCTGTCTGATTTTTGGCACATAGCAGATAAGCCCTGAGAAACACACACCCACTGTTACATGGAGAAGAAGGAACAGACATCAAAGCACCACTCATTTTATTTTTAGATACCATATCAAGGCTACTCAGGTTTCTTAAGAAGATCCAGCAGGGGAAAAAAAAAGATTATCACTCTCATGCTCATGTAATGCTGTGCTCTAAAATAGGTCTCAGTTCGTTTTTAGACTCCAGTCATTAGAATATACTCAGATCCGCTGGGTCCTTCTGCCTGATGGCCAGGGATATCTCCTTGGGAAGGCTTTGCTAGGACACAAGTATAAGGCATGCAAGACAAATCAGCACAGTTTTCAAGCTACTTGCCGCTTCCAGGAATGCTAATTTCAGTAACAACTATATGCCTTCCCTTCCCAAGATGTCAGCACTATTATCAAAGAGATCTGGGTCATTTTCCCTGCTTTGAAGCTCTCAGCTTGCTCAACCACTACAGGAGGCAAACCAAGAAAAGCTGGAGTGGCATGGACTAGGGAAACAATTTCCCAGTAACGGGTTCCTCTAAGAATATCTTTTCATTTTGAAGTTTTGAAGAAAAAATAAAAGTGCCAAGACCTCCTGAGCCAAGACCACAGGAGATAAAATCTCTTTTCTTTTAAGGCTGACCTATCAGTGGCCATGTTTCTAGGAATGGCTTGTGCACTAAAGAAACTAATGCAGAACTCCAGGTTTGCAACCACTCAAAGCCACAAAGGTCAGCAACATAAGGAAATGGAGCCGAGGCCTTGAAATACGTGGGACACAGGAGAATCCTGGAGAGGTAGAAAGGATAGACCTGGCTGGGATGTCCAATAACAGCTCTGGTTCATGGAAAGGAGGTGAGTCTGGCTCCCGGTCATCACACTGACAACGGAGGGCACTCAGCCTGGCCCTCCCACTGCCCCCATGGGGGAGAGGACCATCAGCTGCAGGCAGAGTGGCCTTGCACACAGAGCAGAGGGCCTGGAAGACCTGGGAGAGCTGGCGGTCTCTGCCCCTTAACTCCTATTGAGCGTTGGGCAGATTATTTGACTTCTTGAAGTCTTTAAAATGGGGAAAGCCTCTGTGGACTACTTCCCATGGTTGCCGTGAGGGTCAAATACAATAACATATACCAGCGTGTATTATAACAGTGTAAGAGATGGAAGATACAGGCCTAGCAGGTGGGTTTCCTAAAAATGATATAAACCTTGGCAAAGCAAGGAGAGTTGGACACAACTAAAGTGACTGGGCACACAGGCACTGCCGTACCTCTATGCCATTCAAAGACTACCAATTACCAGGACAGGCCAGGTCACATGTGGCTGAGGCTCCTGGCTAGAGCTGGGTCTCACGGCTGAGTGAAGGCAGGGGCTGGCTCTTGGGCCATCCACCCTGCACTTTTTCCTTCTTCTGGACAAAGGGGACACCCTCAGCACCCTCTGTGGTCCTCCTCTCCTACCTACGCTGCTCATGGAGCTCACAGCTCCTCAGTTACAACTCACGGGGGGTGGAGGCTGGGTTACAAGCAGTCACAGGGAACCAGTCAGAAGGCTGTCTTGAAGACAGACAGCTAAGAGAAGGGGGCAGCTTCTGCCAGCAGACACCAGGAGGTTTGAGGCCTGGATGCAGGGTGTATGCAGCCTGTTTCATACGGACTGGAGGAAATTGGTTTAAAAAGACGAAGTGACTGCTGAGACAGGCACACACCCTGGACCTCCAGGTGCTGGGGCGCCCTACTCCCGAGGTCTCAGAGCTCTCCACCACCCCGCCACCCTGCCCCACACAGCTAGCCTTTGCCAAGCACACATGGCCCTGCTAAGGAAGTCCTGAAGAAGCATAGTCAGGTTTCCTAACACACCATTAGGATGTGTTGGTCCCACATGAAAGAAAGAGTAATTTCCAGACTAAGGTAGACCCATGGTCCATTCAAACAAGCATCCTACTTATGGCAAATGTGCCAGGGTCGCTTGCAGGAAACCACACTTGTCTTCAAAAATTCAAGCTCAAATGGCTTCCAAAACATCCTAGCCTGGCTGTACGTTCACTATGGGTCTATGAATTTATCTTCACCCTTCTGGCATCTGACTGAATTTTCTCTCTTTGTCCACTCGTAAAGATAAGCCATTCCTAATATGTACTGCCTACCCTGTGAAGCCAGAGAAGGCAATGGCACTCCACTCCAGTACTCTTGCCTGGAAAATCCCATGGATGGAGGAGCCTGGTAGGCTGCAGTCCACGGGGTCACTAAGGGTCGGACACGACTGAGCGACTTCACTTTCACTTTTCACTTTCATGCATTGGAGAAGGAAATGGCAACCCATTCCAGTGTTCTTGCCTGGAGAATCCCAGGGACGGGGGAGCCTGGTGGGCTGCCGTCTGTGGGGTCACACAGAGTCGGACACGACTGACATGACTTAGCAGCAGCAGCAGCACCCTGTGAAGTGACAATTCTTATTTGGTTGCTTTCTTACAGTATAAATAAACTAGTCACAGTTCAGTTCAGTTCAGTCACTCAGTCGTGTCCAACTCTTTGTGACCTCATGAATCGCAGCACACCAGGCCTCCCTGTCCATCACCATCTCCCAGAGTTCACTCAGACTCACGTCCATCGAGTCAGTGATGCCATCCAGCCATCTCATCCTCGGTCGTCCCCTTCTCCTCCTGCCCCCAATCCCTCCCAGCATCAGTCTTTTCCAATGAGTCAACTCTTTGCATGAGGTGGCCAAAGTACTGGAGCTTCAGCTTTAGCATCATTCCTTCCAAAGAAATCCCAGGGTTGATCTCCTTCAGAATGGACTGGTTGGATCTCCCTGCAGTCCAAGGGACACTCAAGAGTCTTCTCCAATAGCATAGTTCAAAGGCATCAATTCTTCGGTGCTCAGCCTTCTTCACAGTCCAACTCTCACATCCATACATGACCACAGGAAAAACCATAGCCTTGACAAGACGGACTTTAGTCGGCAAAGTAATGTCTCCGCTTTTGAATACACTATCTAGGTTGGTCGTAACTTTTCTTCCAAGGAGTAAGCGTCTTTTAATTTCATGGCTGCAGTCACCATCGGATTTTGGCTCGTCACAAGCCTCTTCAATGCTCAAAGTATGACCTACAGATTCTCTTTGTCAGCTTATTCATGTCACAGAGTTTCTGTCTTTCTCAAAAAAAAGGAGAAAAAAATTTTAGCCCCCTAGAAGATGCCATGGAGAAGAGAATGGCACCCCACTTCAGTATTCTTGCCTGGAGAATCCCATGGACAGAGGAGCCTGGTGGGCTACAGTCCACAGGGTCACAGAGAGTCAGAGAGTCAGACACGACTGAAATGACTCAGCACACACACAGCTCTGCATTAAATCAGTCTAGCCATCCTTCCCTAATTCTATGTAGAAGTATAGCACACAGAGCCACATAGGACTCTTGTGTAACCTCAATGTCCCTCAGTGTTTTAGTCACTGTTCTAGCAAATAAGAGTAAACAGTGAAATAAAAGCAGGAATAGAAAAATGAGAAAAAAAATGCCACTGGGATTTATTCTACGACACCAACAACACAAAAAGGTTAGAAAATATATTCCTAAAATTGTTATTTTTAAGTGGCTGGATGATGGGCAAATCTCTTTTTTCTGTATATTTTTCTGCATTACTAAAATTTCTGCACTGACTATGTACCGTCCTAACTTAAAAAATGTTACTGAAAAAAACACACTGGAGAACAATGTGGTTAAATAAACAGTGAAATGGTCAAAACCGAGGTTAAATGAGCAGCTGGAGATGGCAGAGGGCCCTGTCAAAAGCTGTGGGGACATCAGACCCTCACAGGGGGATTGACTCTGGCTGGAGAGCCTTCAGTGGCCCGGATCCTTGCAGGTTCAGGAGGTAGAAAATGGGCTCAGAGCAGGTCAGAACCTTTCACCAGAGGGCTCACTCCACTTCAGCAAACAGCCACACCTAGAACAGAAAGGCCCTTCCTTTTAAAGGTATTTTAAAAGGACATATGGAGGACCTCAGAACAAAAAACGCTGGAAGGGTCTGGTGGCATGTATGCTTTCAGAGGCGAGCCTACCACTGAGGAACTAATGGGGCCACTGGGGAGAAAGTGCCTGGATCCTCCCCAGCTACAGGCACGCACTGGGCATCCAACACACACTCATATAAACGACAACGAACTGAACAACCGCGATGAAACGCGTAGGTGGTGGGAGAGGTGCGGCTAAGTAGCACACTAACAGTGGGAGCGGGCCTGAAGGCAGGCTTCCTGCAGGAGGTGACACCTGCGCTGGGTTAGAGATAAGAGTTCTTCAGCATTTCTTTGCCAAGCAAAGTATGTGAAAAAGAGTGCGCAGGGGTCCAGGCAGGCACAAGTCATGGGCACTCAAAGAAAGAGAAGCTGTGTAACCCCAAAGTAGTGCTAAGTATTTCACTGAGGAATCCAGTAAATAGACAGTAAGAGTCAACAGTGAAATCAAGGCAGAGACAGAAAAGAGAACACTGGAATTCATTTTGTGATACATACAAATGGCTTAGCTTCAGGGAAGACAAAGGCGAACCAAGCCTTGAATCAAGGGTAGAATTTGGATGGAAGGGGAAAGGGAAGAAAAAGGACAGTATGAGCAAAGACAAAGGCTGTGGGGAGAAACAGAATGAAAGAGATTTGTTCTTTCAGCAAATGTTCATTGCATGCCTCCTCTGTCCCAGGTCTGGGAGCTAAGAGGTTGGGGTCCAAGAGGGGGCTGATATTTAATTCAAGCCAACAGACAACAACCCCGTGAGACCAGTACTATTCTCCCCACTGCAGAGATGAGGAAATGGAGGCTTTACAAAGAGCAGTTTTTCCAAGGACACAGAGCTCATAAATAGTATACATCTACTTTTTAGGTGTGTTTTTATTATAGCCAGGCTTTCGAGAACGTTGATGAGCTGTTTGTTTCTTAAAACATCATGGTTAGCGCTCAGAGCTGGCGGGGGTTGGGGGAGAACCAAGCAGTCCCTATTCTGCTATTCAAGTGGAAAAAAAAAATCATGAGCATGTCTTACTTTCCTTTTATGAATTCTTTTCTGCCCTGGAGGATAAATATGTGGGAGTCTTGAGTCCTGACTTACAAACATCCAAGGCCTTTTGGAACAATTGCTAGCAGGACCGGATCATGCTCTGGAAACCGCTGGATTATACTGACTGGCAACTGATTGAGTCCATTCACTCCAGAACGTGCTCAAAGAGCAAGGGGAGCGTGTCCAGTGAGCGGTCATCGGAGAAAGGTCAGCCAGGTTAACTCCAAAAACGTTTCATAAAGACAAAACCAGACTGAGGATTTGTATGGAACATGTGAAAAACATTCTGCTGGAAAACTCAGAGACTCCCTCTCGGCCATCAGCCTTACTATTCGGTAAACGACACATCTTCCAGGAAGCTGCGCTGAATGCTTTGGAGCTGTGGAAAGTCAGCACGTGAACCCGCCAGGTTCCCTGTCTCTGGCCAACTTAACGCAGGTTACCCCCAGGTGATCAAGCTCTTCTGGAAGCAGAGAAGCTTCCAGCCCACAAGTTGTAATTCTAAGCACAGACACACATACATGCAAACGGTATTGACAAAGAACAAAATAAGCTGCTTACACTCTTCTGAGGCTAACCATATGCCTTCAGGTAAAAAGAGGAAAAAAGTTTTATTTTTTTAGGGTCATTGAAAAGTCATTCAGGTCTATAGTAATTCTTTCTTTGCCACATTAAACTTTTACTTTTCAAACAAGAGGTGTTTCTTGTGGGCCTATGAAAAAAAAGCTATGAGTCTCTAATCAAAAGTAACATTAATATAAATTTTCTCTATTATTAAATAAGAAATTCGTTTTTCCTTTTTAATATTTTTTAATCCATTAAAATTAGAGTATAGCTTTAAAGCTTGCAGTCATACAAATCTATTTTTGTGTTTCTTCTTGAGAGACAAATCTGATATTATTCTGTGTGATTAACATGGCACCTCACACGCAAGGGTCGTTTCTGTACTTGGAATGTCTAAGGCAGGCAGGCCTGGAATAATCTCCCAGACGGCACTCCGTCTGCACTCCACCTCCAAAAGCTGGCATTGCTAATGCGATCTGTGAGGGAAAAATACCAAATACCTAAAATACTTTAAAACGTGTATTTCCATAAAGTAAAGGGAAATAACTTTATTGCAGAATTTGTCTACAGCTGAAGATGTTTAATCCAGTTTGACCTGAAAGGGAAAGTGTTAGTTGCTCAGTCATGTCTGACTCTTTATAACCCCATGGACTGTAGCCTGCCAGGCTCCTCTGTCCATAGGATTTTCCAGGGAAGAATACTGGAGTGGGTTGCCATTTCATTCTCCAGGGGATCTTCCTGGCCCAAAGATCAAACCCAGGTCTCCCACATTATAGGCAGATTCTTCACCATCTGAACTATCAGGGAAGCCCTAGTTTGACCTGGACTCTCCAATCAGGCAGCGGCTGACTAAGGCGAGATTTCAGCGTGATCCCTGAGATCATTTCTGTACTTTCTTTTTCCCTCACATAACATTAGGGTTTCCCAACCCTTTCATGTTTCCTTGGGGATGGCTAAGTAACAGAGTTCAGCCACAGGAGCAGTCTACCCAGTCTTCTCTCCTGCATTCACTGAATCCATTCCTGCTGGCATCCACTCCAACTTATTAGGACCGACAAGCATACAAAACTTGGACTAGAGAAAAATATTAAAAATATAACTTAAAACATTTACTTTTAGGGCAGCAAAGAGAGCTGGAAACTTCTACCTTATTCCAAAAAGTAGAGATGTTCACGGTCTCTTGTAGCAACTAAAAGTGCAAACCAGCTAGTGTTCCAGGCCATGTGGGAGAAATGTTGAAGACCAACCCAAACTGCAAGAAACGCTTACCTTGCTGAAACGGGAGGCCGTTCTGTTTCCACTGGCCTATAAAAATCAAGGCCCCACGTCTGACTACCTCACAAGTGTCCCTTCCAAGTTTCAGCTCTTGTTTTTCTGGGATATTGGGCTTCTCAGACAAACTGAAAACTAGCAGCAGAGAGACCTAACTAGTACTTTTTAATACGTCCTTTACTGTGTCCTTTAAGATAGAATACAGTCGTATGGCAAGGTATGGGCTGCCCCACTGATTCAGCAGTAAAGAATCCACCTGCAATGCAGGAGATTCGGTAGGAGCCATGGGTTTGATCCCTGGGTTAGGTCCCCTGGAGAAGGGAAAGGCAACCCGCCCCAGTATTCTTGCCTGGAAAACCCTATGGACAGAGGAGCCCGGGAGGCTACAGTCCATGGAGTCACAAAGAGTGGAACATGACTTAGCAACCAAGCAAACAACAGCGGTAGGGTACGGTTCTCCTCCACTCAAATGCATAACTTACTGGGGCAGACTTTTCATCTACTGGAAAAAAAACAAGAAGTCTGTGAAGATGGGCCTCATACCCTGTACTTACATGTACTCCCGTGACTGTGGGAATTCGGACCCACCATAAAGATAAAGACAGCTAAACCTGAGGCTGGCTGTTTCTATCTCCCAGTCCAGCTCCCTAGGGCTGGCCTACGCAGTGGTTCCTAGTGGAACCTCTGACCAGCACCACTGGCATCACTGGGTACCTTGTTAGAAATGCGCATTCTGCCCCCAGACCTACTGAGTCAGAGACTCTCCGAGGCTCAGTTCCCCAGGTGACTGATGCCCCCAAGTTTGAGAAGTACAGTTGCACAGAGGTAACTATCACACCACCGGCATCTGTAACTCCCAGAGCCTGCAGGTGGCAGTAAAGGCCAGTTAGAAGAATTACAGGCACTAGAAGCTCAAGTTCTAAGTGTTCCAGAGCCAGCCTGCCTGACCACACTGTTCAACAGTTTCTTAACAGCTGGCTCAGCCTCCTCCAATGAGTTTGAAGGTCACGGTACGTCCCAGCTTTGAACAGGAACTGGACTGAAATTCTTGTGGTCCGAAAGAAGAAATATTGACCCTATGAATTTCAGGGATGCAATCAATATTTAATTATCTTAAAGATTGTGTGTTTAATACTATGAGGATACAAACATACCTGAAGAATGAAAATTTCAACACTTATTAAATAGAACAAGAAATTCAAATTATTCTCAGCCATTACGTGTATCTGACTTATTCTTATGCACTCTGAATGGTTAGAGTTCCCACTATTAAAATCTCATTGAGATAACATGGTAACAGTGAGAAATTTTCTACTGTAAAGCAGGTATCAGGCATCCCTTTACTATTTACTAGACTCTATGAAAACCCTGAATTTTGCATTAATTTGCCTTACACAAACTACAAACATCTCCAGTGAGGATGTGGAGCAACGGGAACTCTCACACAGCTGGGCAAATAAATCCGTACAACCACTTTGGAAAACTGTTGAGCAGTGTCCACCAAAGCTAAACACAATATCCAGGGCCAGCAATTCTATTCCTGGGTTTGCACCACAGAGAAATGATTACATCCTGCTACTTAAAGCCTCATAAAAGTGTTCGTAGAAGTGTAACTCCTAATACGGAGAAGGCAATGGCAACCCACTCCAGTACTCTTGCCTGGAAAATCCCATGGATGGAGGAGCCTGGTGGGCTGCAGTCCATGCAGTCAAAAAGAGTCGGACACGACTGAGCGACTTCACTTTCACTTTTCACTTTCATGCATTGGAGAAGGATATGGCAACCCACTCCAGTGTTCTTGCGTGGAGAATCTCAGGGACGGAGGAGCCTGGTAGGCTGCCATCTATGGGGTCGCACAGAATCAGACATGACTGAAGTGACTTAGCAGCAGCAGCAGCAACTCGTAATAGTTACAATCAGGAAAAAATAATCCAAATATCCACCCTCAGTAGTGGAAAAAAATAATATGACTATGCATACAATAAAACAGACACAGCAAGGAAAACACAAATGAACCAACAATCCTGACCACTGCTACAGACTACAGATGAGCCTCACAGACGTAACGCTGAGTAAAAGATGCAAGGGGTTAAGAATCACGTGCTTGACCAAACAGGCAGAACAAATACCTGGTGACAGAGGTCAGCATAGAGGTTACTGAGCCCATCTAGAACAGGCAAGAGGAGCTCACAGGATAAGTTCTAGGTCTTAATGTGTGGAATGGTGACAGGGGTGTACACATGTGAAAAGTTCATGGACTTGCACACTTAAAACTTTTACACTTTACTATATGTACATGGGTTTCCCAGGTGGCTCAGCAGTAAAGAATCTGCCTGCCAGTGCAGGAGAGGCAGGTATGATCTGGGCCTGGGTCGGGAAGATCCCCTAGAAGAGGAAATGGCAACCCACTCCAGTATTCTCATCTGGGAAATCCCATGGACAGAGGAGCCTGGCGGGCTACAGTTCATGGGTTCACAAAGAGTCGGACTGGTCATGACCAAATGATTAAACAACAATATATATGTTATATTTCTTTATAAAGGGACAACGATATGTATAATTCTTTACAAAGAGGAAAATTAAACAACACACAAAATATCCTTGACAGATTATCCTGTAATAACTTTCAATATCTATCATAAAAATCTTCCCTGATGGCTCAGAAGGTAAAGAATCGGCCTCCAATGTAGGAGACGTAAGAGATTCAGGTTTCATCCCTGGGTCAGGAAGATCCCCTGAAGAAGGAAATGACTACCCACTCTAGTATTCTTGCCTGAAAAACCCCATGGACAGAGGAGCCTAGCGGGCTATAGTCCAAGGGATCACAGAGTCGGTCACGACTGAGCAACTAAGCACATATAAAAATCTAAATTACTGGGCAACTACATCTGACATCAGAGTATCATTTACTGCAAAAATACTGCATTTGCTGAGCTACATCTCAAAATTAGATACAGAGAAGAATGGGCTTTCCTATATTCAATTACGCCATCAAATCAATGTATCCTTCTATGAAAAGGCCAAAACTTTCTGGCTTGCACTCCCTGGTCCCAAACTCCATTTATTCTGCCACTTCATGCCGTCATAGGTGGCAACTGACGTCCATCATCTTTAGCCCCTGCAGGCCTGGATGTGGTCACCATCCCGGGGAGGCTGACAAGGCTGGCTCCAATCCTTAGCTACCTGCCTGAATCTCTCCGAATCACCCTTGTCCTAACCCCCACCACCATGCAGCCTCACAAATCAAGGCATGTCCCAGTGGAGGGAAAGTGTTAAGACAGCACAGCCTTCAGGTCAATGCGAACCTATTGGATTCTAGGTTCCGATCTAGTAGGGCTCAGACGCTAAGACAACTGTCAACTAGGACATACCAAATTACACCCCAAGAGCAGACACCTCCAGGCCTCGCCGCTGGCCCCCAGGTCCTGAACCCGCGCGGCCCTCCCCAAGCCTGCGCCGCTCCCTCCAGGCCACCCGATCCACAAAGAACCCGAACGGGGAAAATCCACTCGGTCTGCTTCTGCGCTTCCGGCTCAGGTTTAAAAAAAAAAAGCGAAACCGAGGGCACTGTGACCAAGAGGAGGAACCACGTGTTCCGGGTGACACTCGGGTCCCCCACGCGCGGCCGCGGGGGCAGGGCCGGGGTTGGCAGCCCCTAGACTCGGCGCTGACTCGCAAACAGTCAGGGTTCGCGCGCGCGCGAGGGACCGCGGGCCGGAGGGAGCGCGCCCCGTCGCCGAGAACCCGCCCGGCGCGCTCTCGGGCAGGGCCGCCCAGGGCAGGAGCCGGGGCCGCGCCCGCGCCCGCGCGCCGCCGCCCCGGGCCCGGCGTGGTTACCTGGGAGCAGGAACACGTGCTGCCAAACGCGAGCCCCCTCCCCGCCGTCCGCGCCGCGCGCCATGCCACTCGTCCGCTCCCGGCGGCCGCGGGCCTCAGCTCTCGGAGCGCGGGCTCGGCGAGACGCGGGTGGCAAATGGCGGGAGAAGGGTCGATTCCGGGAATGCGGCGGGGCCCGGGGCGCGCGGCCGGCCGGGCGAACGTCGTCTCGTTTCCGGAGTCCGCCAGCGGCCCAGATTTCAGAGTTTAAATTGAGCGCCGAGCCCAGGCTGCCGGCCCCCTGGCTCGTCGCCCGCCGGCAGGGAAGGGTCGCGGCCTCTCCCCACTCCGCGGCTCGGCCAATGGTAGCTGCTCACCCGCGGCGCCCCGTGACGCGGCCCGGGGGCGGGGTCGCCGGGGCCCGGAGGCTCCGGGTCCGCGCTCCCAGCGGCCGTCCGCGCGCGCGGCGGGGCGCGGCCCGGGGAGATCGCGGCGAGGCCGGGTCCCCGGGCCATGGGGCACCCGGAGGCTGGACGCTCGCCGCCCCAGTAGGCTGGCGGACGCGCGCACACCTGGCCGGACGCAAAGCCTGGCGCAAATTCCTCCTGAGGACGAAAACCGTCCGTCACACCCGAATCCTCATGCCGCTGTTCCTCGTCAACGTTTCTGGATAGCGCTTGCATTCTGCGTTGGAATTAATGCCAGAATCTGGTGTGCTTTGTGATTCTTGACAAAATGCATGCAAAGCAGACCTCAAATTGGGGTTGGTCGTCATTACTCCAAAGAGGGGCACAGTTTGAGGCCCAAAATGTACATTTGTTGTTTTGGAAGACGTTGATTTGTAACAAGTCAAGACTTTTTAAAAGCGATGTTTACAAAGTCAGAGTCATGATATTTACGTATTTAAACTTCTCAAAAATAAAATTTTAATTGTACACGGTTTTAGAAAAGGTACCAAGTGTGTGTCTCCTACTTAAGAATAAGTTTGACACCCTGCTACCCCAGACCCCCAATCCCCCTCCCCCAGGGTAGTTACTGTTATCAGTCTCTTATCCGTTCTTCCAGAATTTTTCCATTCACAAACAAGTTCCTGTGTCTTACTCTTATTTTGCACAGATGAAAGAGTAATATGCATAACTCTTAAGGCACTTAGCGGTTTTTGTTTAATCTTGAAGATAGGTAAATGCTGCAGCACTAGATCATCTCGACCTTCTGAAAAGATTCTGTTTCCATCCTACTTCCCACCAGGGCAGACAAATGCAACTGAAGGTGACTGCACGAAGCACCTGGCGGAGAGGAAGCCTTTCTGGTAGAGGAGGGGCACCCAGAGGCCAGCTCTGGGGCAGGCCGCAGAGAGGTATTGCTCTAGAGCTATTTTCATCTTTCTCTGAACATTCCCAGCCATTGGCTGTTTGAATATGTGTTTTTATGTGGTTGTTTTCACAGTCCAGTTCAGTTCAGCTGCTCAGCCATGTCCGACTCTTTTCGACCCCATGAATCACAGCATGCCAGGCCTCCCTGTCCATCACCAGCTCCCAGAGTTCACTCAAACTCACGTCGGTGATGCCATGCAGCCATCTCATCCTCTGTCTTCCCCTTCTTCTCCTGCCCCCAATCCCTCCCAGCATCAGAGTCTTTTCCAATGAGTCAACTCTTCGCATGAGGTGGCCAAAGTATTGGAGTTTCAGCTTTAGCATCAGTCCTTCCCAAGAACACCCAGGACTGATATCCTTTAGAATGGACAGTACAAAACTATTTTTGTCTGCTTTTCTCTGTTAACATTGCCATAAATACCTTTCCCATGGCATCCAGAACCATCATTGGAGACAGGCTATTTCACACTGCTAACGTACCATGGTTACTCACCCATTCCTTAACTTGCAATATTTAGGTTATTTCAAACAGTTATTCTAAACAATGCTATGAAGTGAAGTAGCTCAGTCGTGTCTGACTCTTTGCGACCCCATGAATCACAGCACGCCAGGCCTCCCTGTCCATCACCAACTCAGACTCACGTCCATCGAGTCAGTGATGCCATCCAGCCATCTCATCCTCAGTCGTCCCCTTCTCCTCCTGCCCCCAATCCCTCCCAGCATCAGTCTTTTCCAATGAGTCAACTCTTCGCATGAGGTGGCCAAAGTACTGGAGTTTCAGCTTTAGCATCATTCCTTCCAAAGAGATCCCAGGGCTGGTCTCCTTCAGAATGGACTGGTTGGATCTCCTTGCAGTCCAAGGGACTCTCAAGAGTCTTCTCCAACACCACAGTTCAAAAGCATCAATTCTTTGGCACTCAGCCTTCTTCACAGTCCAACTCTCACATCCATATATGACCACAGGAAAAACCATAGCCTTGACTAGACGGACCTTAGTCGGCAAAGTAATGTCTCTGCTTTTCAATATGCTATCTAGGTTGGTCATCGCTTTTCTTCCAAGGAGTAAGTGTCTTTTAATTTCATGGCTGCAATCACCATCTGCAGTGATTTCGGAGCCCAAAAAAATAAAGTCTGACACTGTTTCCCCTGTTTCCCCATCTATTTCCCATGAAGTGATGGGACCAGATGCCATGATCTTCATTTTCTGAACGTTGAGCTTTAAGCCAACTTTTTCACTCTCCACTTTCACTTTCATCAAGAGGCTTTTTAGTTCCTCTTCACTTTCTGCCATAAGGGTGGTGTCATCTGCATAGCTGAGGTTATTGATATTTCTCCCGGCAGTCTTGATTCCAGCTTGTGTTTCTTCCAGCCCAGCGTTTCTCATGATGTACTCTGCATATAAGTTAAATAAGCAGGGTGACAGTATACAGCCTTGACGTGCTCCTTTTCTGTATACTATATATGGACTATGCAGTGGGAGTGTGTGCTCAGTCACTTCAGTCGTGTCCAACTCTTTGCGACCCCATAGACTATAGTCCACCAGGCTCCTCTATTCATGGGATTCTCCAGGCAAGAATACTGGAGTGGGTTGCCATGCCCTCCTCCAGGAGATCTTCCTGACTCAGGGACCAAACCTGAGTCTCCTGCACTGCAAGCAGATTCTTTACCCACTGAGCCAAGCAATGAACTAGAGGTATACATACTGAACTAATGTACACATGGCAACATGGATGCTTTATATCAAGAGGGAAAAAGAGAAGTAGGAAAAGATTTAGGGCAGAAAAAAATATCAGTAAATTAAAAATACATAAAACAACATATCTTTTAGAAGGATACATGCACATTTAAGGCTATATATCAAACACATAAGAAATGGGTGTCTTTAAACGGCAAAAGAATGGGATAAGGAATGAGAAGGCAAGAAATATCAAAAGAGGGGTTGGAGGGGCACGTGGATGACTGTCACTATGTTCTGTGAATGAGAATATAATTCACTGTAGGTCCAAGTATGAAAACTTTCTCTTTTTTTTAATGTGCTGAAACAAACATCTCTATGCAATTTCATTTATCCATCAAAAAATTAGTTAAGTACCTTCTTGGAACCCTTGCTGTCTTGGACAACAAGGAGATCAAACCAGTAAAGGAAGTAAACCCTGAATAATCATTGGATTATTCTGAGGTAGCTCAGATGGTAAAGTGTCTGCCCGCAATGCAGGAGACCCGGGTTTGGTCCCTGGGTTGGGAAGATCCCCTGGAGAAGGAAATGGCAACCCACTCTAGTACCCTTGCCTGGAAAATTCTATGGATGGAGGAGCCTGGTAGGCTGGAGTCCACTGGCTGGCAAAGAGTCGGACACAACTGAGCAACTTCACATTCACATGCCAATCATTGGAAGAACTGATGCTGAAGCTGAAGCTCCACTAATTTGGCCTCCTGATGGGAAGAGATGACTCATTAGAAAAGACCCCGATGCTGGGAAAGACTGAGGGCAGGAGAAGAAGAGGGCGTCAGAAGATGAGATGGTTGGATGCAAAGGACATTATCAGTTCAGACTCTGTGTGCTGAGGGAGGCCTGGTGTGCTGCAGTCCATGGGGTGGTGAAGAGTCTGACACAACTGGGTGGCCTTCTTGGAAGCGGTGATGTTCCAGACGGGCTCCAGATTCCTACTGTCCTCAGGGTAAAGTCTAAGGTCCTAAGCTTGGAACACATGGCCCATGAGATCTGGTCCTCACGTGCCTCTCCCGTCAGTTTCCACCTCCTCCCTCCCTCCCCACCTTGACCACAGTCTGGCAGGTCCTAAGAAGTGCTGTCTGTCAGCACTTGACACTGTGTCCCTAATGTTGGAACCGCACTGCTCTCAACTATGGACTAAATCTTCCCTGGTGGCTCAGATGGTAAAGCGTCTGCCTGCAATGTGGGAGACCCGGGTTCAATCCCCGGGTTGGGAAGATCCCCTGGAGAAGGAAATGGCAACCCACTCCAGTATTCTTGCCTGGAAAATCCCATGGACAGAGTAGCCTAGCAGGCTACAGTCCATGGGGTCTCAAAGAGTCGGATATGACTGAGTGACTAACACACACACACACACACACACACACACATACACACACAACTATGGACTAAGCTCTCAACTCCACTTTTTCTCTCACTCTCCACTTAGCCTGGACCCTCACCCATCAGGCTCACTTCTCATTAGCACTCCTCTTCCTCTCTCCAAACACCCTCCCCATGAATGAGTGAGATGCCTCCTTACAAGGGAGTGAGCCTGATTTTCAGTCAGTTCCTTGAGGAAGGACAGCATCTAATAATTCAACACTTTATCCTCAAAAAAAAAGAGAGCGGGAGATGACTTTCACTGCATACTAACTGTGACAAGCATGGCGGTGAACATGTGACTGATTCTTTGAGTCCTCCCAGCAGTCTTAAGCGGAAGGAGCAGTGTGATCCCCAGATTTTATAGAGAAACAATGCCAACTTTAACGAGGTCAACTAATTACCCAGCAGTGGCAGAGCAGGAATTCCAACCCAGACATTGGACTCTTGGCCTCCCCTCCCTCCCTCCTTAGTGTCCCAGTGCCTGGAACAAAGCTGTATGGGCACATAGCATATGCCCCACAAATATTTTCTGAGTAAACGTGCATGTGGGTAGATAGGCAGTTATCGTAAAAGTCAGCGTGGCAATCCTAAGCTTCATAAGCAAGAACAAAGTGATTATATTTAGTATATCATAAAATATTCCATAAATTAATTTTTGTACTAGTGATACTGACACACAAAGAGACCAACAGGTCATTCTCCAAGGAGTAAGAAGGGAATAGCAACATTAATACCTCTGAGTAGAAAAAAAAAAAAAAAACACCTCTTCTAGATACCAGAAATAAGAAATGTTTATTTTCTAGTGGAAGAAAACAAAGAACTGGGGAAAAAAATTTTAAAGACAGTTCACAGTCCAGTGACCTCTAGCAATGGTTAGTGATGATCAGAACACGGAGTCTGAACTGATAATGAAATAAAATTCTTTTCCTCTTATAAATTATTAAACACTTATGAGAATCCTTCTTTCAAAACAAAATGAGAATGAAAATCCTAGTTTATCATCACTTTTATCCTGAGAAAGGATTGTTCTTTTGTGTCTTTGTCCTGTTGCCAAGCATTCATCTAGGGATATCAAGGAAGGCAACATGGTACCCAAGCAAAAGATGGGGAGGAGAAGGGCATCAGTTCTCAAAAGGGCCAACTGTTTAGATGGGAGACCAAGGAGTAGTACTGAGCTGTTCTTTCTGGGGATAATATTTCCTCTTATATTCACTCTCTTATCCAACCCAACAGGATCGTACTTGTTGCAAAAGGCTGCATATCCTATATGCAAATACCCACATATAAAATTGAGATCTGCAAGTTATAGAACAAGAATGATTGAAGCTATTGAGAGAGAAAGAACAGCAGCCTCAGACATTCAGAACCTGGCCCCCCTGGAATCCATGACTCTCCCAGGACCATACTAGCCTCAGACAAGGCTGCCCTGAGACCACGATAAAATGAGAGAGTAAGGCCGCTTCACGATTTGGGCAAAGCAAAGACAAAAACAGGTCACTGGGTGACCGGCAAAATACTGAAACCTCCTCTCCTAGCCAAAATGAGTGACTGCTACTTCTTTGCAATTATAGCTTCATCCTCCCCCAGCTTCCCCTCCTTGTAGAGGAGACACCAATGGTAGATCTGCCCTGCCTTCTCATAGCACCAGAGCCAGGGTGGATCCCTGTGTCCTTAGACCCTCCCCAGGTCACCCAACCAGAGCCCAACCCTCCCAAGCTTCCTCCCAGCCCCCTCCTACTCAACACCCCTTGCCAGAGTCCAGCTCCAGCAGCCAGGGATTCACCCTGAAGGGGTGGGCGGTGTCGGCGAGAGAAACTGAGGCAGCCTCTCAGGTTTCTTGGACTGCTTGTTTATTTCAAGCTTATGATTCTCTTTTATACTTTTACAAAAGCTTTAGGTCAGAGGTTTGATATTTTTAGTTCCCATTGACCCAGATTTATTTTTCTCCAAAAATCATTGTTGCCCCTCAAAAGGAGTTCCTGCCTCAGCGATTCTCTTATCTACTTCTTCTCATGTGTCCTTGTGAATACACTGTAACTCATGCTAATGTCTGGGCTGCATACCACATTCCTCAGTTTATTTCTTATCTGTCTAAGTCCTGTTTGCCCCTAGTATCCTAAGTTCACTATTTCTTAGAAAGGGCTTCTAGCTAATAATATCTCTAAAGTCCCTAATTTTTATAAGCTATAGTAGAATATTGTAACATTACAGCCATCCTTAAATCTTTAGCTTCTAACTATTTTAATTATTCCTAAGCCCTAAATTCAGCAAACTCCTTTGCCAAAAACACTTTTCTCACAAATAGGCTTCAGATAGGAATCCCTCCCATGGTCTCAAGCTGCGGCCTCTGTGCTCACCCTGGAACACTTTTTTGTAAAAGTCCTTGAACAAATGTCAGTGATTAACTTTATGAATTATTCTTTGAGCACAGCTGCAGAAGACTTTATGCCTTCTCCTGCTCCTCTCAAAAACAATAAGCACCTTAATAGTCTCCTTAGTCAACTCAGCCAAGGAAAGGAAAAAACAAGTCAGAATCACAAAACCTAACTCCCTCATTCCGGGTCCGTGCCTACGGAGCAAAGGGAGGGGGTTTAGGGCCGTGCCCCTATTTTGTCAGTAATGCCTAACGCGGCTCCCAACAACCCGGACTTCCCATGGCCTGTGCTCCGCCTCCTGCAATTGAGTATTGGATCTGCTTGATCAAGTGCAGGTTGTTCTTGGGCTAAACTTGGGCTTGACACCGTGTTTACACATTTCCTTTCTGCGTGTGCGTACAGTCACAAACCTTACATATATTTACGTAAAATTAAGGTAGTATGAAAATTCAGGCAATTTAAGCTCCAAAATGTACTTTTGCAGCCTATAGAGCTAGGCTGCCACGTTCAAGTGAAGCAATAGGTCAGTTGCACAGTCATGTCTGACTTATTGTGAGCCCATGGACTGTAGCCTGCCAGGCTCTTCCATCTACAGGATTCTACAGGCAAGAACACTGGAGTGGGTTGCCATTTCCTACTCCTCAAGTGAAGCAGACAGTCAAATAATTACATATTTTGCTTCCTGACAGCCTAAGCAATCACTTCAGAAACTTTCAGTAACTTGATGTTCTATTTATTCCCACTTTGCTTTTATATGTGCTTTCAATATTTTATTTAGTACAGAGATGTATCTTTTAAGTTATGAGTTATCTGACAAGGAGAAATGGAGAAATGCCAAAATGTTGGCTATTTTTCAGGTAAATATTAATTTTCAAAAGCAGGATACAAATTTGTATAGAGGGCATTATTGCAGCTAAGAAGAATAATAAAAATAAAGGACTGGTGACTAACATCTAACCATAGTTGTCCTTTAATCATTTTTTTCTACTTTGATATATTTTTAAAAATTGTTCAGTTAATAATTTAAATTTGATAATAGCAATATAATTCATTTCTATTTGGTTTTTTTTTTTAAGACTCTGTGCTTCCTCCTAGCTACTAAAACAGTAACATTCTGGTTCTCATGTGGTTAGTTCTGATAACTTTTACTCATGATCTCATAATCAAGAGGCTTAATGGAAATCAATCCTGAATATTCATTGGAAGGACTGATGCTGAAGCTGAAGCTCCAATACTTTGGCCACAGGACGTGAAGAGCTTACTCATTAGAAAAAACCCTGGTGCTGGGAAAGATTGAAGGCAGGAGGAGGAGAAGGGGACAACAGAGAATGATATGGTTGGATGGCATCACAGACTCAACGGACATGAGTTTAAGCTCCAGGAGATGGTGAAGAACAGGGAAGCCTGGCATGCTGCAGCCCATGGGGTCAGAAAGAGTCAGACACGACTGAATGACTGAACATCAAAAAGATACACATTCATTTATAACATCTAAGCAGTACATTTCTGCTCTTCTCTCCCTACAAATAAAATACTCTTCAAATAGTAATGTGATCCTTTATTAATTCATTCTGTCAAACTAGCAAAAAATAGGAAATGCAATTGCTAAATATGGCTGATCTGTTGCAAAAGATTAACAATGTTCTTAGTAATGTGAATTCCACCTGATTTTTTTCAAAAGAAAAAATAAGTAATGGTTGACTATTTAAGGAAGAACTGATGCATCTTCAACAGAATAATATTCACTTTCATACTGACTTTAGTAGTTAAATTGACCATGCAACGTCCCTGAAAACTTAGAGTCTTCTTCATTAGTTTATTAAGCATTCCTAATTCTTTAAGGAAATGGTAACCCACTCCAGTACTCTTGCCTGGGAAATCCCTTGGGCCCAGGAGCCTGGTGGGCTACAGTCCATGGGGTCACAAAAGAGTCAGAAACAACTTCTCTGTTTAGTGACTAAACAACAGTTCTTTAAGAGTGTCATAAAGCAATTGTCCTTTAAAAGTGCTTACAAACTTCAGTGTTCAGAAAGTTTGGATAAAAGGCAGGAAATGACCTAGTAATGCAATAAAAATCTCCTGGTTAGGGGTTTCCCTAGTGGTTCAGATGATAAAGAATCCACCTGCAATGCAGGAGACCTGGGTTCAATTCCTGGGTTGGGAAGACCCCTGGACAAGGGAATGGCTACCCACTCCAATACTCTTGCTTGGAGAATGCCATGGACAGGGGAGCCTGGCAAGCTACAGTCCATGGGGTCGCAAAAGTATTGGACATGACTGAGCGACTAAGCACGCATGCCGTCTCCTGGTTACTCTGATGCTTGGTCCTTCTCATTCTCTCTCTCTCCCTCCCTGCATGGGCAAATCTAAATTAATTCTATAATATTACTGATACCCACTCTGTTTTAGACACTGTTCTGGTGCCTTGGGCTATATCAGTAAATAAATTAAAATGCTGGTCCTCCTGGATTTTACATCTAGTGGAGGGAGACAGACAGGCAACACACATAATAAATAGATTTTATAGTGCAAAAGAAGGGGGCTAGTCCTCTGTAGGAAAGAGGGACAGCAGGGCAAGGGGTTCATGAGGACGAGGAGGGGTGCAGTTTTAAATAAAGTGGTCAGTGTCAGCCTCATTAAGAAGGTAAACTTTGAGCAAAGACCTGAAGGAGAAAAGGAAGTTGTGTATATATCTGAGGGAAGGGGAGGCACAGGGAACAACCAGTGCAAAACCTCCAGCCTACAGCTTTTATGGCATATTACAGGATAGCAAACAAGGCTGTGTGGCTTGACCAAAATGAGCAAGGGGAAGAGAAGCAGGAGACAGGTATGGAGAAGTAAGGACCTTATATGCCATAAAGAAAGAAAGTGAAGTCGCTCAGTCACATCCAACTCTTTGCAACTCCGTGGACTGCAGCCTACCAGGGTCCTCCGTCCATGGGATTTTTCAGGCAAGAGTACTGGAGCGGGTTGCCATTTCCTCCTCCTGGGGATCTTCCCGACCCAGGGATCAAACCTGGGTCAGGCAGAGGTTTTACCGTGTGAGCCACCAGGGAAACCCTTATATGCCATGGGAAGAGGTAAAATGGGATTCTCCAGAGGGCTGACCAAGGAAAGCTAAAAGAGTGTAATAAAGGATAAGAAAAGGGGGAAAGGGAGAACAATCAAGAATAGTTGCAACTAAAAACATGACAGAAAAGCCCAGTGTTGCTCAAAATGTTTCCACTGTCATCCACAGTAAGGAACGTATTTTACAGCATCACCCAACCATCACACAAAAGGCACACATACAAATAAAAGGTACACAAACCCAAACTGACACACATCAATGTTCAGTGGACTCTGAATCTAGGCTATTGGGTTTCTTTTCCTTATTCAATGCTGGTAACAATGACTAAGTTGATTTCACAATCTAGTAATGGGTTGTGATATACAGTTAAGAGAGCACGGCTAATCGGTAATGTGACCGTTCTGGCTACACCCTAACATGTGGATGACATAATCATCATCTTTGTCAACTCTGAGTGAGCTTTGGCTAAACACACATAAGGCCTAATGACTTTCAACAGGGAACCACCGTTAGCTCATTAATCAAAAGCCAATGTATATATAAGATATTCTGCTTTCATGACAGTCGTAGTCATATAAAAATCTTGTGTGGGCTGGGTCACTGTTAGGAAATGTAAAACATGTGAAATTTGGGCACATCATTTCTGACAGGCAGCCAATATTTATGGTAGCTGACTAAAGAGACTTTACTTCAAATAAACAAATGTTTAATGTTTCCATAAAAGTGTAGTCATTACCCTAATTAGTAAATTTGCTAATAGATTTCTGTTCATTATCTCCAGACCAATGTTTAGATATAGTTGTTTTAGAAAACAGTGCAAACTTTAGAACTAGATCTCAAAAATCTTTTTAAAGTTTTTCAAAATGTTTGAGAACAGCTTGGTTTTATGAATATATAAGGACTGGTACTTTTCTGAACCGTTAAATTGCCCTTTCAAAACTCAGAATTCATTTTCAACAAGGTTGTACTTTTAAATATATATATATATTTGCCACTGCAAAAAGTTCTTAGATTTGTCATTGGCCACAGAGCAAGAGTGGCCAGTTTTTTCCACAGTGTTACCCAGTGGATTTTTCTGCAATGATGAGAATGCTCTATAGCTGTTTTTCTCTGTTAGGGTAGCCACTAGCCACTTACGCTTTTGAGCACTGATGTGGATGGTATGAGAACCTGAACCAATCACTCCCTTGCCTAAACCCCTTCAGTGGTTTCCAACAATGTTTCAAAATTTAAAATCCTCAGCTTGGCATTCAAAACCAAGATGAACCGACCCCAGCCCACCACTATGTGTGTGTGTGTGTTTCTGTGTTTGTGTGTGTGTGTGTGTGTGTGTTAGTAGCTCAGTCACGTATAGCTCTTTGTGACCCCATGGACTGTAGCCCGCCAGGCTCCTCTGTCCATGGAATTCTCTAGGCAAGAATACTAGAGAGAGTTGCCATGCCCTCCTCCAGGGGATCTTCCCAACCCAGAGACTGAACCCAGGTCTCCTGCACTGCAGGCAGATTCTTTACCGTCTGAGCCACGAGGGAAGCCACTGCCCACCACTGGGTCCCAGCAACTCCAGTCTCTTGGTCTTCTTTCTGCCTCTGCAGCATGCCATGCTCCTTCCAGCCTCAAAAATCAGGCGCAGGGTGTTTCCTCTGCCAGGAAATTGTTTCCACTCCCATCCAACACTCCTCTCATGTCCTTCTTTCCTGGACAAAGCCAACTCATTTCCTAGATCTCCTCTTCTTGGCTCACGTGTTCATTCACTCATTTAGCAAGTGTGTTGAGTTCCATCTATGAGCCAGGCATTGCGCTAGATGTTGGCGATGGTCAGGAAAGATGACAGGACAAGAGACAGGCTCTGAGTCCTTGTGGAGCTCTTAGTCTAGTTAGGATGACAGACTGTCTAAAAACACCCAAACGAGAGTAAGTGGGGATAGCATCTTAAGTCAGGGCTCTGAGCTGGACCAGAGACTAGTTGCTGGTGGGGAGAGGATTCTTGGAGAATATGACAGTTTCACTGAGACCCTGAGGAAAGAAAGGAGCCCCATGTGTGAAGAAGAGGAAGAGGGTGCTGGAGGGCCCTTGTCACAGCACAAATTAAACTTGTCCCTTTGATGACATATTTCCTTGAGGTGTATAAGGTGCATGAGGGCAGGGACCCATCTATCTTGTCTTATTTCCTCACAGCACAGAGTCTGGTGCATAATCAATGCTCAGTAAATTCTTGTTAGCGGATGAATAAGCAAATTTTTTGAAGTCTAAAAATTAGAATAATTGCTGTAGAATAATTATGAAAGGAAAATTCATCAGTGAGTATTAATTATGATTTCCTTTGACTAATAAAGATAGTTTTATCTAACGGTTTTAAACTTTTCAAGGACAACCTATTGAGTCCAAATTACAATTTCTCGAGAATCAAGAATTTGTTGATACTCTATGAATTCTCAGAATGTCTTGGTGAAGGGACTACTCATTGATTTTCATCTTCTGTGCCCAAATTCCTGCTAGTTATTAAATTATTTACTAAATTAAGTCCACTGAGGCCATGCCTCTCATCTGTCCTCCAGATCTCCTCTCAGCTATGCCAATAAGGAGCGAGGCAGGGCACACTGCACACTGGCTTCACACTTCAAGTCTCCAGCTACACTATTCCAAACAGATAGCATTTATAAATATTATGTAAAGGCTGAAAAGGTACAGCTTATGTTGCAAAGAAGATAGCCTGATAAATACATTAAAAAAAAAATCAGTTTTAGGGTGTGGACATGGTTTTCAGCAAAGAAAGCCCTCATCTCTATTTCTATCAATCCTTAGGGTTGTGATAAAGGAAACAGGCTTCGGAATGTTTCTATGTTGAAGGAAATAAACTTCAACAAACTGTTGAAGTCAGAGAGATTTAGATTAGACATAAGAAATAATTTCAGATCTCTGTAAGACTTTCAGGACTGCCTGGGGATTTTGAGAATAAGAGATTTGCTGAAACAGCTTAGATTCTAGCCTACTTGGAACCAGAAGGGATTACCGATGTCACAGATGTCCTCTGAAATTTGAGATTCTGTCCACCGACTCTATAGATCTGATCTTTATGATCTACTCTTTACTGATCTTTACTGATCTACTCAGAATCTGCAACAAAGAAAGAAGGACACTGAGGAAGAGAACAGGAAAGCTTGGCCATCAGTCCTCATAAGAGCTTATAACAGATGCTAGTGGTACCTGAGCAGGACCAAGGCAACCAAGGCTCTGGGGGCCAGTGATGCAGGGGAAGGTGCCTCTTCACCTGTATTCCAGGTTATTTCTTTCCATCATCAACAAGCATCTGTAGAGGATCATTCACATTCCATACTGTATAAGGTGCTCTGCAGAATGAATATAGGAAAGAATACCATCATTGCTTATTCTTAAAATGTGTACAGTCAAATTTGAAAAGGCCCACACATAAGAAATAATTAGAAAAACATAATACAGCAATGGATAAGGCTGAGCCGCAGCGAAGCGTGTGGGCTCACCAGCAATGAAGAGGGGGTTATGAGGATTCTTGGGGGACGGATGGAACTTGAACAGTTGTAGAAGGGTGGAGGACATTCCAGTTGTTTGCTAAATGGGGGCTAAAACCGGATTGAGTATCAGAGTATGTTGCTGAATCTGTCTATAGTGCAGATATGTTGGAGAGCACGGGAGGTGATGAAGTGGAATAATTGATTAGTGGTGTGTGGTCACAGAATGCTTTGAAAATCAGCCAGAGAATTCTAGACTTGAGGAGGGAGCGAAAGAAGGAAAGAATCAGTGTGTGTTCTTGAGTAGGTCAGAGATATATTGTAAACCACATTTCCAGATGTGTTTGGTAGCAATTTTTTACAATCAAGTATTTCATATGGATTAGGTATAAAATCGGAGAAGGCCATGGCAACCCACTCCAGGACTCTGGGCTGGAAAATCCCACGGACGGAGGAGCCTGGTAGGCTGCAGTCCATGGGGTAGCACAGAGTCGGACACGACTGAAGCGTCGCAGCAGCAGCAGCAGCAGGTATAAAATGGGATTCCTAGGTGGCTCAGCCGTAAAGAATTTGCCTGCACTGCAGGAGACACAGGGGCCAGTGGTCGATCCCTGGGTCAGGCAGATCCCCTGGAGGAGGCCATGGTAACCCGCTCCAGCTTTCTTGCCCTGGAGAGTCTCATGGACAGAGCCTGGAGGGTGCAGCCCACAGGGTCGCAAAGAGTCAGACACAACAGAAGCGACTGAGCTTGAGCACAAGGCATGACATGAAAGGTCCACATGCAGAAAATTAAAAGTCTACTTCTTTTTTTCTGTTAAAATATACAATTTTTGTTGTTAAATGACCACTCAATTTAAAACACACCTGTGGAGAGAAGGCCAAGTGTAACTGGACGAACCTTATCATCAGTCAGATGCCGTTTGCAGAGCTTTGACCTGGAGCTTAGAGCCCTTCTAAGTGGTTGATTCTTCTTTAGATTTTCACTGCACCTGAGCCCTATTTCAAGAAAAATAGTAAAAATCATGTAAACGGCTAATTTGGCCGGTACAAAAAATTCAAACTTCTTAAATACAGCATTTCAACAGTTTTATTCCAAATCGCCAGCATAACACACGCGTTGCACTCCCAGGCCATTGGGGAAGGGCACTGGGGTTGCCCTGGCAGGCTGCGTGTCTGCCTCAGGCAGAGCCCTGAACTGAGGGCAGGGATGCGAGGTCAGTCCCAGCTCAGGTTTTCCTCCGTTGTTCTCCTGAGTCTGGCCCCTTCCTCAGTCCAGGATTCTTCTAAAAGTGAGGGATGTGGAGATAGACAAACTAAGAAAGTGGGTTTTAGCACAAATGAATAAAAAATACATTTATTTATGTAACAAGTGTTCTAGCTGGAGCCTGTGTGCTGTGCTCACTCAGTCATGTCCGACTCTTTGCAATCTTATGGACTGTAGCCCTCCAGGCTCGTCTGTCCAGGGGATTCCCTAGGCAAGAATACTGGAGTGGGTTGCAATGCCCTCCTCCAGGGGATCTTCCCGACCTAAGGATTAAACCCAAGTTTCTGGCGTTGCAGGAGGATTCATTACTGTCTGAGCCACCCCTTCCTCACTCCAGGTTTCATCTAAAATTGAGGCGTGTGAAGATAAACTAAGAAAGTGGGTTTTAGCAAGGAGATCAAATCAGTCAGTCCTAAAGGAAATCAGTCCTGAATATTCATTGGAAGGACTGATGCTGAAGCTGAAACTCCAATACTTTGGCCACCTGATGCGAAGAACAGACTCATTAGAAAAGACCCTGATGCTGGGAAAGATTGAAGGCATGAGGAAAAGGGGACTACAGAGGATGAGATGGGTGGATGGCATCACCGACTCAGTGGACATGAGTTTGAGTAAACTCTGGGAGTTGGTGATGGACAGGGAAGCCTGGCGTGCTGCAGTCCATGGGGTCGCAAAGAGTTGGACATGACTGAGTGACTGAACTGAACTGAACTGAATAAAAAATACATGTATTTATGTAACAAAGGTTCTAGTTTGAGCCTAGCCTGATATATTTTACGGCTTACCTGAACATACTTGACGGGTGGGTAGGAAGTCTAGTTTCATGAGGATAGAACTCTCTTGGGAGACAAATCCATTTTTAGAAAGCCAAGCACATGCTTGGTTCACAACCAGATCTCTAGCCCTGGAGAACAGAGAAGGCATGGAGGACACACTGTGGTTCACAGCGTCGTGGCCCAGCCCTCATGAACTGGAGGAATTTTTCTAGGAAAAATTCAGAGACATTGGCATACAAATGGCTCAGAAGACCCCTTAAATCAGTTAAGTATTTTCAACTACAGGGAATTAAAATCCCTGACTCAGGTTGGCATAAACACTAAGAAAATTTCTTTGTATAACTAGATCCCAAAGGCAGGACTTCCCTGGTGGCTCAGACAGTAAAGAATCTGCCTGCAATGCAGGAGACCCAGGTTCCATCCCTGGGTCAGGAAGATCCCCTGGAGAAGGGAATGGCAACCCACTCCAGTATTCTTGCTTGCAGAATTCCATGGACAGAGGCAGGTTACAGTCCATAGGGTCACAAAAAGAGTCAGTACGACTGGGCGACTGACACTTTCACAAAGGTAAAGCAGCATCACTTTCCTCCGAGGACTGGTTTTCTTCACGCTCACAATTTGGCTGCCAGTGGCAATGGGAGCTATGCACTTCCTGGTTTAGACTGAAGCATGAAATATTAATAGAAGCCTTCTTTCTTCCTTGTCTATGTCATCTCAGATCATATGCCCATCCTTGGCCCAGTGACAGTGGCTGCCATTGACTTGAATGGATCTGGTTCTATCCTTGGTGATCCAGGTGGTCGTTAAATCCTGAGATGTGTGAAAGGGAGAGAAAAAAGTGTTTTGGTTCTGTAAGGTACTAATGAATATTCTGCAGGCAGTGGACATTTTGCATGACCCTGATCCAGTGTCTGGGGAGATGGGGAGCAGTTTTTTCACCTAAATGGGTGAAAAAACTTACTGTTAGGGTCCCAGAACGCAGGGGTGTTGACAAGTATTGGGTGTCTGTGATAGCTCTGTAAGACTTGAAAGGCCATATCTCCCTCAAAGGTCCACATATAGTTAGGGGAATTTTTGGTGGTTAATATTCTTTAATATGAATCGACTTTCTCATTCACTGCTATTGATTTGGGCAGAAATTACATGTTCCATGCAGCCGGAAGGAAGGTGCCTACATGAAGTTACCAACCATCCATGAAGACTGGAGACTATACCAAAATGTACAAATGATGGATGGAATTTGAGATGAGTGAAAATTCAAGAAGTATGTTTGGACAGGCCTCTGGGGAACTGGCTAAAGCAAAGAATGGAAGATATTTATAACAATGGTTCTTCCTTGATTCATAGTATAATTATACTTCACATCATGAATCCAGCTTATTTCTTAATAGGTAGATTTGAACTACAGAAATTCTAGCTCAGTTTTAACCTCTGCTGATGGCATCATTTTAATGTTAATGCCTATTGTTATATGCCTCTTTTCTCTACCAGCAAGACCTCCTTGAGCTTATTAGAGGAGCTGTGTTCCCTACCTCTTTCAAAGCATCTACTTTGCATGTAAACAGGGAACTTGGCTGTGGTGTAACTGAATTTCTAGGCACAGAAGTGTGGTTTCCTGATAAAGCAAATGAAACTGTCTTGAGTCCTTATGAATCCGACCTGCATGCTAACTTCTTTTTTAAACTGTACATCAGACACACACCGAACAATCCTATTCTATTCCAAAGGAAAAAAGAGTTAAACTTATGCTACATGCCTGTAAGGCATTTTAAAGTTAATCGGGCCCTTTGGGTCTAATTTAATTTGTGTAAGATTGCTGTTGATGATTAGAATAGTTATTTAAGATTTTTGTTAACAGTCTATTACGGGGACTTAATGGAAATACTCCAAAGGCAGTCTGTTCACTTTCCCCTGTCAAATTCAGGTTACAGAGCCTTCACAGATGTTGTAAGTAGACATCAATATGAAAAGGGGATAGAATACAAATTAAAATCACAAGTGTACTTAAACTGCCAACGTCGAGCTTTGGTTAAAAACATCTGTCACATAAAAGCAAACATTCAGAGCTATTGTGTCTTGTAACAATTGTCTTTATTTTCATATCTTTGGCATTTTCATCATTTAGTGTTACTGCTCCCTTTGGAATTTTCCTTATGAATGATGGCTTTCTTTAACATCACTCATTTCTCTACACAAACTGCATTTGTAAGGCTTTGGTACCAAAACTACAAGGCGAGGGAATCCTAAGTATGGCTGGAATCCCAAGGGTCTCATAGAATCGAAAAAGTCCATGGACTGCTGCAAAGCCCTTGAATAAAGTGGGTGTATGTAGCTTGTTCGGGCCATGTTAAACCAAACTAGCACTTTGATTTCCCCTGCTGCTGCTGCTGCTGCTGCTAAGTCACTTCAGTCGTGTCCGACTCTGTGTGACCCCATAGATGGCAGCCCACCAGGCTCCCGTGTCCCTGGGATTTCCCCTACAAGGTTGTTTTTCATCATTTACATTTACATCATGTACGTCATGTACACCTACCATTCTTATAGACATAAAGTGACCACGAGAAACACTTCGGTCCAGTTCTCCCTTTAGGGCAATCAAGGGCATTTCAGGATGTTCTTAAGAACATCTTACGATGCTCGTTATCATCAAACATTTTTTTTCCAGATTAAAGATTTCACTTCTCATATTCCTTTGTCCCATAGCTTTAAGTTTTTTATTCTGTTTCCATTTTCTGTTATTCAGGCCTTGTGTTTGAAAACCACAGCCCTTCTAATTCATCTTTCTGTTCTTGCTTTTCTCTTTCGTCTCCTTGATTTCCTCTCCCCTCTTTTACTCTTTCTCCTTTTACAGAATAACAGATACGGAGAAGGGGAATACGTGTCACATGAACTGCCGCTGAGCAACCACTTACCATCAGGAAGAACGGGAGACTGTGAGCACATCCCCAGCACCTCTTCCATTGTCCAGGAACACTCCTGGCTTCTCCAGTGGTGGGCGAGGCTAGGTGCTGTGTAGGGCAGCGCAGATGCCAAAGGCTGCAGGAAAATAATTGGAAAATAACTGTCACTCATTGAGTGAGGAGCGGTTGTACCAAAATGCTAATCTTTACTTATTTTTGATTTAAACTTAATAATGATAGGCTATAATATTTCAATTTATACATTACAGTCAGGTAATCTGTCTGCTCTAACAATTAAGGATTTTAAAACTTATATGGAAAGCATTACCTTGATAGGTATTTGGCTGTATGGTTACCCTAAGTACTCTTATCCTAAAATGATTTTTTTAAGTGTATTTATTCATAAGGTAGAACAGAACATTAAGAGTATCCCTACACCTTATTTTAGAAAAGGAATCTCTGTTTTATAGTATTTTATTAAATGGGTAATTGACACTCAGGTGTGGAACAGCCAGCAAGCAGTATTTTGTGTATTTTAAGTATTTTGTGTATTTTAAGACAATTAAAAAATAATTCAAAGAAACAAGTAAAATTATCTATCTGTTTTATATGTGTTCGGGGGTGACTGTATTTCTGAGACAGGAGTCAATTGCTTTTTCAAGGTTCTAACACACCAAGTTCAGTCTGGGGGGGTCATGGGTCATGCCTTATTCACCTCTCACAGTGCCAAATTGTGTGCCAAATAAATTGTAAGTTATGTGTGTCTTCAAATTTATTGTTGTAGTTGTTGTTTAGTCGCTAAGTCATATCTGACTCTTTGTGACCTCATGGACTGTGGCCTACTGGGCTCCTCTGTCTATGGGAATCCTCTAGGCAAGAGTACAGAGTGGGTTGCCAGTTCCTATTCCAGGGATTGAACCCAAGTCTCCTGGAATGGCAGGGCAATTTTTAGTTACTGAGCCCCTGGCAGTACTAAATTTTTCAAAGTGATTATAGCAATTCACTCTCTAATCAATGATTTTTTAAGAATTCTTTTTCTCTCATGTCCTTATCAACATTCTGTGTAGTCAGATTAAAATATTTTCCTTGCCAAGCCAGTGAGAGTAAGCCACTGTCTCAACGTTTCTTCATTTTTAAGTTCTCTGATTATTGGTGAGACCAACTATCTTTTCACATGCTTACTGATTATTCAAGTTTATTCTTCTATAAGTTGCTTATTCACATTCTTTGCCCAGTTTTTCTATGATCACTTTTTCTTATTGATTTCTTGGAATTCTTTACATAATAGTAGTCATCTGCTGTATGCCGTGCAAATATCTTACCCTGTGTGTGGCTTTTCTCCCTTGTATAAGGTATTGTGTGAAGATTCTTTTTAAAGTTTAAGATTTAAATTTACTATTTTTTATAGTTTATGTTCTTGAATCTTATATAGTAATAACTATATTACAATACCATAAAGATATTATTTTCTTTTTTTTAAGATATTATTTTCTATTTTTCCCCAAACTTTTACAATATTGCATTTTTTAAATTTAGGTTTTTCATCTATCTGAGCCGCCAAATTTCCCAAGACTACTAATTATAATGCTGCTTCTGTCATATGCCAAATGTCTGCATCTAAGTTAAGTTAGAAGGCTTCTCTCTCCTTGGTATCCTGAGGTTTCACGGCAATGTGTCCAACTATGGTCCTCTGACTTTCATTCAAGAATGAGGGCAAAATAGACTTTTCAGAGCAACAAAGCCTGAGAAATCAACTAGGTCCTTGTAAGAGCTACTGAATTATGTTCTTCAGGAAGAAGAATACTGAAACCAGATGACAGAATTGGGAGGTAAGAAGCAATACATCTTTGCTTTATTTGGCAAAGGTGCAAATGAAACAAAACAAGCTGTAACTACCAAACAGTAATCATTATACATGTTGGCTATTCTGAGGGTTATTTAACAGCCAATTTCTTCCTAACTGTATCATAAAAGGGAAGAAAAGGAAAGGCAGAGAAAAACCACAAAAAGAGTATATAGAAGATGGAAGATTTTTGAGATATCTGTGCAGTTAAGAACAGTTTTGTGCTTTCCTCTCTTTTTTACACTAGGTTAATTAGTGAAAAAATCATGCATTTTTGAAAATGTTGATAATTTGCAGATTTGTTAGTTTGAAATAGTAGTTACAATAGTACTTAAATAGTACTTAGTTTGAAAAGCATCTTACAATGTTATTTTAAGCTTTAGAAAGTAAGTAAATATCCAAAAGCTAGGAGAAACACAAATATCCATCAATGGGTGAATGGATAAACAAAATACGGTATATACACATAATAGAATATTTTTCAGTTTTTAAAAAGGAAATTCTGACATATGTTACAACATGGATAAACTTTGAAGACATTATGCCAAGTAAAATAAGCCACTCCTTAAAAGACAAATACTGTGTAATTCCACTTGCGCAAGGTACCTAGAGTAACCAAATCCATAGAGACAGAATGTACGTGGTGCTTGCCAGCGATGCAGGGGGAGGAAACGGGAGTTTTGTTTAATAAATACAGACTTTCAGTTTCACAAAAGATGAAACAGTTCTGGAAATGGGTGGTGATGATGATTGCACAACAACGTGAATGTACTAAGGCCACTGAAATGTACACTTAAAACTGGTGATGATGGTAACATTTATATGTGTGTTTTATTTTATTTTATTTATTTTTTTATATGTGTATTTTAAGACAAAAAATAATTCAAAGAAACAAGTAAAATTATCCATCTGTTTTATATGTGTTCAGGGGTGATAGTATTTCTGTGACAGGAGTCAATTGCTTTTTCAAGGTTCTAACACACGAAGTTCAGTCTGGTGGGGTCATGGGTCATACCTTATTCACCTCTCACAGTGCCAAATCTGATCAGTCCCTACTCAGTTGTTAGGAATCAATTTTCCTAACACCTCAAGAATCTTTTCCCCTGTCTCAATTAGCACTCTAAGACTTAGGTCGGGACCTATCATTTCTTACTTAACACAATAAAATTGTAACCAGTCTCCCTGTTACCATCTATTTTCCATATTTTAAGCTGAGGGATTTTCCAAAAGTATGTATCTGTTTAAAAAAAGAAGGAGGGGAAAAAAATGGATGAGGAGAAGACAGTGATTAAACAATGTGACGTAAGGCAGAAAAATCAAGGAGAATACACAGCCTGAGAAACAGCGGATAGGAGAGAGAGAATAGTTTTAAGTTGTGGAGACAGAAGCCTGATGACCAGAGGCTAAGAATAAAGTGAAGAAAGTAAAATGAAATTGCCTGTCTGCCTAGAATTCTCTCTCATCTGTCTGCCTGGCAAACATTTAGTCTTTGAAGACCAAATAAATGACATCTCTTCTGCAAAAGGAGAGGGAAGTCGCTCAGTCGTGTCCGTCTCTTCTGCAAAGCCTGCCTTAATAGCTTCAGGAAAAGTTGCGAACTTCTCTTTCCCCACATCAGAGTCCCTTGTCCACGCTTTTACTGCGTGTTGCGCTATGCTCAGTCAGTCAGTCGTGTCCAGCTCTTTGTGACCCCCATAGGCTTAGCCAGTCTCCTCTGTCTATGAAAGTTTCCAGGCAAGAATACTGGAGAGGGTAACCATTTTCTTTCACAGGGGATCTTCCCGATCCAGAGATCAAACCCGCATCTCCTGCATTGCAGGCAGATTCTTTATCACTGGGCTACCGGGTATGAGATTTGTTAAATCCTTTTAATTATTTTTTCATCGCTTCCTATAACTAGACTGAGCCCTTGGGAATAGATATTATTTTCTATTTATCTTTGTATTCCCAGATCCTAGCAAGATATGAACAACATAGTGCTGGATGAATGAATGAGTGGTGTTGAAAACATCTATAACTTAAACGATCTTAATCTAATTAATTCTTCTCCCACTCAGTGGAAAGCTACTGAGTCCACTGAGGATTTATCTCCCTGAGCACCCTGAGGAAAATGGCCATGGCGTATTGCTATAATACCCACTCATAAGTCTCATCTTGTATTTGCGTGATAGTCATAATTGATGCGTAACACACAGCCTGTAGCCAGCTGTAGATCAACTAATTCTGCCCGGAGCCAGCCATGGATCAACACATTTTGTGCACAACTTATAATTTCTTGTAGCGAGTCTAATTTCAGCTCCACTGCTCCCACCTATTTATTCAAGCCAAACTCAGCCTGCTACATGTTCTTGTAAATAAAGTTTTACTAAAACACAGCCATGCTCATTTATTTACCCATTGCTTATGGCTATTTTCAGGCTGCAAAGGCAACAGTTGTTGGGTAGTTGCAGCAGAAACTGGATAGTCTACTTAGTCTAAAACATTTACAGTCTGGACTTTTAGAGAAAACATTTGCCAACACTGGTTTCGATGATAGGCTAAAACTGTAAGAAAACATGACTTCATGTCTTATGTTAGGTGACGGGTACAATCTTTCGGTTTAAGCTCTTACTATTTATGCAAATTGTCTCTACCATGACATACACTTTTCCACTTTTCATTGTCTCAACTGTTTAAGTAAAAGAAATGAATCCACTAACACACAATTCAGGATGTTTCTATTTTTAGGTTAGCTCTTCACCCACTGATCTTCTCCATCATACACACATGAGGCTCTGAAAATTGTAGATGAAAATTCATTTTTACTTGAATTACTAACTTCTGTTAAATTATACTGTACTGCTATATTAAGTGAGCATTATTATCCACATTAAATCTGTCACCAGTGAAAAAATTACACACAGAGAAGAGTGTAATCCCCTTATTAGACTGAGGCCCCAGAGTGAGCCCGAAAATGCACAGAGGCCCTGAATACTTGGCTTTCCTCGTGGAGTTCTGACTCTGCTGAAAGATGTCTAGAAACTGATGCAGTCAGGCGGTTCGCTGTTGGCTACACATCTGTACAGAACTCAGAAGCATTGTTTATTCCAGCAGAGATCTGGAATAAATTATCCTTAATAATTTGGCTCCTGAAATAGCTGTTTCAAATGTTAGACTATGTGAACTTGAATATCATGGGAGTGCTCACATCTAAATTATGATCCTTCTATTGTTCCCAAAGTCTGCTAGAATCTTAACTGTCTTGGGACTTTTATCCCTGTATCACGAGGCCCTGATATATATCTCAGCAGTGTTTAATGGTTTTAACAATATTGTGTGTGTGAGTGTGTGCACTGCTGATATACATATTAATAATGTCTGATAGCTTCAGCAATGTTTAGGATAGACAGATTAATACAGATATAGATAGATACTGAAACCATGCTGATAGATGAAAGATTCAATATTAAGATGTCAGCTGTCTCCAAACTGAATCTATAGATTTATCACAATCTCGGTAGAAACCTCAAAAGGGCTTTCTGTAGGAAATGAAATGTTAATTTTAAAGTGTGTATAGAAATACAGAGAATCTAAAATAATCATATTAAATGTGATAAATACAAAGTTGGAAGATTAACACTCAGTTCAGTCCATTTCAGTTGCTCACTTGTGTCCAACTCTTTGCAATCTCATGAATCGAAGCATGCCAGGCCTCCCTGTCCATCACCAACTCCCAGAGTTCACTCAGACTCACGTCCATCCAGCCATCTCATCCTCTATCGTCCCCTCCTCCTCCTGCCTCCAATCTCTCCCAGCATTAGAGTCTTTTCCAATGAGTCAACTCTTCACATGAGGTGGCCAAAGTATTGGAGTTTCAGCTTTAGCATCATTCCTTCCAAAGAAATCCCAGGGCTGATCTCCTTCAGAATGGACTGGTTGGATCTCCTTGCAGTCCAAGGGACTCTCAAGAGTCTTCTCCAACACCTCAAAAGCATCAATTCTTTGGCGCTCAGCCTTCTTCACAGTCCCACTCTCACATCCATACATGACCACAGGAAAAACCATAGCCTTGACTAGATGGACCTTTGTTGGCAAAGTAATATCTCTGCTTTTGAATATGCTATCCAGGTTGGTCATAACTTTCCTTCCAAGAAGTAAGCATCTTTTAATTTCATGGTTGCAATCACCATCTGCAGTGATTTTGGAGCCCCCCAAAATAAAATCTGACACTGTTTCCCCTGTTTCCCCATCTATTTTCCATGAAGTGATGGGACCGGATGCCATGATCTTAGTTTTCTGAACGTTGAGCTTTAAGCCAACTTTTTCACTCTCCACTTTCACTTTCATCAAGAGGCTTTTTAGTTCCTCTTCACTTTCTGCCATAAGGGTGGTGCCATCTGCATATCTGAGGTGATTGATATTTCTCCCGGAAATCTTGATTCTAGCTTGTGCTTCCTCCAGCCCAGCGTTTCTCATGATGTACTCTGCATATAAATTAAATAAATAACAATTATTAGAATGGCTAAAATTAAAAAGACTGATTGTACCAGTGTTGGAAAGGATGTGGGAAAAGTGCAACTACTCATATATTGCTGGTAAGAAAGGAAAATGGCCCAATCACTTCAGAAAACTTCTCATGGTTTCTTAAAAATGTAAAACATACATTTACCTTATGACTCATTCAATCTACTCTGTGATGGTTAATTTTCTGTGTCAACTTGACAGGGTCTCTGGGAGCCCAGATACTTGGTCAAACATTATTCTGGGTATGTTGGTAAAGGTGGTTCTTGATGAGATAAATGTTTGAATCAGTAGAGTAAAGAAGATTGTCCTCTGCGTTAAGGGTGGGCTCACCCAATCTGTTGAGGGCCTGAATAGAACTAAATGAATGAGGAAGGATGAATTCACTCTCTCTGTAGGGCTCTCTTTGAGCTAGAACATTAGTCTTCTCCTGCCCTTAGACCTGGACTCAGACTGGAATTTAAACCATCGGCTCGTCTGGTTCTCAGACTTTTGAACTCACACTGGAACTATACCAATAGTTCTTCTGGGTCTCCAGCTGACTTAACTGCAGATTTTAGGACTTCTCAGCCCCCACAGTCAAGAGAGCCAATTCCTTATAGTAAATCCTGTCTGTCTCTCTATCTACCTCCCTATATATCTATCTATGTAATATATATTTATTACATATATTCTCTTGGTTCTTTTTCTCCGGAGAACCCAGACTAATACACACTCCCAGGTGTTTAGCCAAGAAAAATGAAAATGTTATGTCTACACAAATACTATGTACAAATGATAAAAGCAGATTCATCTGTAATAGTAAAAAACCTAGAAACAAGTCAAATATTTTCAGGTGAATATGTAAACAACATTTCTTATATATATGCAATTAAATACTATAGCAATAAAAAAGGAACTCTTTCTATACACACCACATGGATGAACCTCAAAACCATAATGATGAGCAAAATAAGCTAAATACTAAAGACTAAATACTATGTAATTCCATTTATATAAAGTTCTCAAATAAGATAACAAAAATTGATGAATGGAGGGAGTGTTGAACTGTAAGCGACATGACCAAACTTCTGCGGGTACTGGGAGTATCTTCTGTTCTGATTATGGTGCCCGTTTAACAGAGAGGTACATCTGCCAAATTCATTAAACTGTACACTTCAAATGGATGTGGTTTACTGTATACAGTAACTTAATTTTCAATGAAGTCATTTTTAATTTGGATAATGCCTTTATCATTATGCAAGTGCATAGAAAATGGTTTGGACATTTGTACAGGAAAACAGACTGGGCACTTTACATTTTTACTCTATACAGTTTCAGATTTTTAAAATGTACTATAAAACATATTTATTATAAGTATTAAAATATAAAATAAGAATGAATAGTTTTATAACAAAAATTGGAGGAAGTACAGAAAACTTAAAAAAAAATTACAGATTATCCATAATCTCATCACTCAGAAAGAGCCTTCTTAACGTTTTGGTTCAATTTAAACTAGAATCATGTGTATATATTTTTGGGAGCATGGCTGCACAGATGCACATAAAATTGAGCTCATTCTGCATGTAATTTTTGCATTCTCCTTTTTTTATTGAATATTATATCATAAGCATTTCCAAATGTCTTTAGTTATTGTTTGAAAACATGATTTTTATAGAAGCGGAGTGTTCCACTATATGCAAGCACCATAATTTATTTAACCAATTCCTTATTGTTGGATATGTGGATTATTTCTCATTTTATTATAAATAATGCCCCATAAATATACTTATATGTAATCTTTTAGGCATCTCTGTGTATTATCTCAAAATAAGATTCTGGGAGGCAGAATTATTATATCTAAAGCAAGAAAGACACTCCTTACTTTGCATAGTTCTGATATGAATGAGTTTCAGTTAAACATGGCACCATGCAAGGAGAGGGCTGCCTATACTTGTAAGGGTACTGATGTACAAAGCCACACTGCTTTTCCAAAAATTGTACCAGTTTACATTTCTACCATCAACCCATGTTACAACCCAGGCAAACCTGGATAACACCACTTATATAAATCTTTGCTAACTTGAGAAGCAAAAGCATAGTATCTAATTTTTAATTTATTTTTCTTTCATTATTGGAATAGCTTAACTTCTGTCATACGCTTATTAATCATTTGTATTTCTCCTTTTGTGAACTGCTTTAAATTTTGAAGCAAAATGCTCTGCAAGGGCAAAATAGAAATTTAAAATAAATTTTATATCTCTATAATAATCCCTCTACTCTTGATGTGAACAAGTGAAGTCACTCAGTCGTGTCCGACTCTTTGCGACCCCGTGGACTATAGCCCACCAGGCTCCTCTGTTCATGGAATTCTCCAGGCAAGAATACTGAAGTGGGTTGCCATTTCCTTCTCCAGGGGATCTTCCCGACCCAGGGATCAAACGGGGGTGGGCGTGGTTTGAACCCTGGGCTGAGAAGATCCCTTGGAGGAGGAAATGGCAACACACTCCAGTATTCTTGCCTGGAGAATTCCATGAACAGAGGAGCCTGGTGGGCTACAGTCCATGGAGTTGCAGAGTCAGACATGATTGAAGTGCTGTAGCAGCCACAGCAAGACGAGTAAGAGGGAACCCTTAAAGCTGCTGGCTTCGGAGATGGGGTGCAGTTATGATACCGTCAATGCTCCTTATCTGTGGGTTCTTCATCTACAGATTCAACCAACTATAGGTCAAAAATATCTAGAAAAAAAAATTCCAGAAAGTTCCAAAAACCAAAACTTGAGTTTGCCACACTCTGGCAACCATTCATATGGCATCTACGTTGTATTTACAATTATTTATATGCATCTACATGATAGTAGGTATTTTACATAATCTAGAGATGATTTAAGATATATGAGAGGGTGTGTGTACATTATATGCAGATACCACACCACTGTACATGGAGTCTCTGTGGACATCTGCATGTAACTTTTTACTATTAATGTAATAAAGACCTGTTTGAACTTGTGAAATTTGTCATTAAGGAAGCATCTGAAGCACATCTGTCAAGATAATAAACAGATAAAATCAAGACAAAATGGTCTTCCAGCATGAGGGCTCAGCACAGGGTCAGGTGTTCAATAGATAAGACACTTAAGTCATTACATTAAGAGAGTAAATGCTGACCAAATAAATACTATTCCCACTTTCTTAGGATTTCTTTTTCATTTACAAAGAGACAAATTTACATATAATGCACAGGATTCCAATGTTCACTTGAATAAGTTCTGACAATTACTTACTCCTGTGTCATCACCATCTGAAACAAATTATAGAATATTACCATCACCCCAGAGAGTTTTTTCCTGACCCTCTCCAATTAATCATTCATCCCAAATCCAGAGGCAACCAATTCTTGGTTCTAATCACCATAGTTACTTATTTATTTACTTATTTATTTACTGTTCACCAGCTTCATATAAATGGAACCAACAGTGTGCACTCTTTTGTACAGAAATTATTTTGTTCAATATAATATTTTTAAGATTCACTCATGTTTCTATGAGTATCATTCATTACTTTTTTTTTTGCTGAGTATACATTGTATTGGGCATCTCTGCGGCTCAGTGGCAAAGAATCTGCCAGCCAAACAGGAGACACAGGTTCGATCCCTGGCTTGGGAAGATTCCCTGAAGAAGGAAATGGCAACCCACTCCAGTCCTTGCTTGGGAAATTCCATCGAAAGATGTGCCTAGTGGGCTATAGTCCATGGGGTCACAAAAAGAATCAGACACAATTTAGCCACTAAACAACAATAATACACTGTATTACTGTAGGGATATACTGCAATTTGTTTTTCTATTCTCCTCTTGATAGACATTAGGTTATTTTTTCAACTTGGGGCCATCATGGATAAGACTGCTATGAACATTACTGCACAAGTCTTTCTGTAAACCTAGTTTTCATTTTTCTTAGGTAAACTCCTACAAGTGGAATTGCTAGGTTATGGTGAAAATGTAAGTTTAACTTTATAAGAAGTTTCCAAACATGTCTCTATGCTGGTTATGCCATTTTAGACCCACAACAGAAGTGCATGAGAGTTCTCGTTGCTTCATATTCTAGCCAACACTTACAGTTGGTCCTTTTTATTTTTGCCAGACTAGTGGGCATATAGGGTGTCTCACTGTGTTTGTTTGTGTCTGATGGGGATATAAAGTGTAATGAATTTTGATGATTTTATAAATAATGTAATCACCATGTATAACAACATATAAAACATTTCTATTAACCCCAGAAATTTCCCTTGTACCCCTTTCAATTAGTTCTCTCCTTTCACACAGATAACTATTTTCTGACTTCTATTATCACAGCTTAATTTTGGCTGTGCTAATAATTGACATTCAAGCTAGGCTTCAACAGTACGTGAACTGAGAACTTCCAGATGTACAAGCCGGATTTAGAAAAGGCAGAGGAACCAGAGATCAAACTGCCAATAGCTGTTGGATCACAGAAAAAGCAAGAGAGTTCCAGAAAAACATCTACTTCTGTTTCACTGACTACGCTAAAGCCTTTGACTATTTGGATCATAACAAACTGGAAAGTTCTTAGAGATGGGAATAACAGATCACTTACTGCCTCCTGAGAAACCTGTAGGCAGGTCAAGAAGAAACAGTTAGAATGGACATGAACACGGGACTGGTTCAAAATTGGGAAAGGAATAAATCAAGGCTGTATATTGTCATCCTGCTTATTTAACTTATATGCAGAGTACATCATGGGAAATGCTAGGCTAGATGAAGCACAAGCTGGAATCAAGATTGCTGGGAGAAATATCAACAACCTCAGATATGACCAAATATCAACAATCACATATGACACCGCCCTAATGGCAGAAAGCAAAGAGGAAATAAAGAACCTCTTGAGGAAGGTAGAAGAGGAGAGAGAAAAGGTTGGCTTAAAACTCAACATTCAAAAAACTAAGATCATGGTATCCAGTCCCATTGCTTCATGGTAAATAGATGAGGAAAAAATGGAAACAATGACAGACATTATTTTCTTGGGCTCCAAAATCACTGTGGATGGTGACTGCAGCCAAGATATTAAAAGATGTTTGCTCCTTGGAAGAAAAGCTATGACAAACCTAGACAGCATATTAAAAAGCAGAGACATCACTTTGCCGACAAAAGTCCATATAATCAAAGCAATGGTTTTTTTCAGCAGTCATGTACAGATATGAGTTGGACCGTAAAAAAGGCTGAGCACTGAAGAACTGATGCTTTTGAATTGTGGTGCTGGAAAAGACTCTCGAGAGTCCCTTGAACAGCAAGGAGATCAAACCAGTAATCGTAAAGGAAATCAATCCTGAGTATTCATTGGAAGGACTGATGATAAAGCTGAAGCTCCAATACTTTGACCACCAATGTGAAGAGCCAACTCGTTGGAAAAGATCCTGATGCTGGAAAACAGTGAGGGCAGGAGGAGAAGGGGACGACAGAGGATGAGATAGTTGGATGGCATCACTGACTCGATGGACATGAGTTTGAGCAAGCTCTGAGAGATGGTGAAGGACAGGGGAGCCTGCTGTGCTGCAGTCCACGGGGTCGCAAACAGTTGGACATGACTTAAAGACTGAACTGAATGATTAAAATGAATGGAATCATATAGTGTATTATCTATTTCTGTGTAAAACATTGCCACAAACTTAGCAGCCTAAATGACACATCTTTATTATCTCAAAGTTTCTATAGATCAGAAATCTGGCACGGCATGGCTTAATTCTCTGCCCATGATCTCACAAGGCCAAAATCAAGCATTGGCTGAGGGGAGGGTCTCACGTGGGGTTCAAGGTCATCTTCTAAGTACTGATTGTTGGCAGAATCCATTTCTTTCTCACACTTTTCACATGGCCTTCTCCATCCTCAAGCTAATGTGAGTTCTTCTCAAGCTTCAGTAACTCTCACTTCCCCTTCAGCCTCTGCTTTCAAGGATTCATATGATTAAGTGGAGCCCCCACCCCCCAGAATAATCCTGAACAATCTATTTTAACTGATAAGTAACCTCCATCACATCTTCAGAATCTCTTTTGCTATGTCATGTAACATATTTACAGGAATAACAGCATGACCAAAGTCATGAGGCCAAAATTTTGCTACCTGCAGTAAAGATTCTTTTTCTTTTTTAATCCACTCAATGAAATTACAAGACGCTTACTCCTTGGAAGAAAAGTTATGACCAACCTAGAGAGCATATTCAAAAGCAGAGACATTACTTTGCTGACTAAGGTCCGTCTAGTCAAGGCTATGGTTTTTCCAGTGGTCATGTATGGATGTGAGAGTTGGACTGTGAAGAAGGCTGAGTGCGGAAGAATTGATGCTTTTGAACTGTGGTGTTGGAGAAGACTCTTGAGAGTCCGTTGGACTGCAAGGAGATCCAACCAGTCCATTCTGAAGGAGATCAGCCCTGGGATTTCTTTGGAAGGAATGATGCTAAAGTTGAAACTCCAGTACTTTGGCCACCTCATGAGAAGAGTGGACTCATTGGAAAAGACTCTGATGCTGGGAGGGATTGGGGGCAGGAGGAGAAGGGGACGACAGAGGATGAGATGGCTGGATGTCATCACTGACTCTATGGATGTGAGTCTGAGTGAACTCTGGGAGTTGGTGATGGACAGGGAGGCCTGGCGTGCTGCGATTCACAGGGTCGCAAAGAGTCAGACACGACTGAGTGACTGAACTGAACTGAATGCAATAAATTTAGTATCTGTAAGTTCCAGGCATGTTTTGCTATTATCAATCATTTTAAGTTTTTTTCTTGGAAAATATTCTACTCTGTGAATATATGATCATTTGTTTATCTGCTTTCCTATTTGACTGACGTGTGTTTTTCCAGTTTTTGGCTATTCTGAGTAAGAATCTTATGAATATTGTTTTACAAGTCCTTTAGTTAACATATGTTTGAACGTCTCTTGCTAAGTACCTAGGAATGTAATTGCTGAGTCACAGGGGACATGTATGTTTAATTTTATAAGAAGCTGCCAAATAGTTCTCCACGTTGCTTGTGCCATATTTTTACACTCCCACCAGCGACTTATGAGTTTCAATTGCTCCATGTCCTCCCTACATTCGTTGTCATCAGTCTTCTTATTTTAAAGCCACTCTATTGACTGAAATTGCAGCACATTGTGGTTTTAATGGGGCTTCCCTGGTGACTCAGAGGATAAAGCGTCTGCCTGCAATGCAGGAGATCTGGGTTTGATCCCTGGGTTGGGAAGATCCCCTGGAGAAGGAAATGGCAACCCACTCCAGTATTTGTCTCTTCAGATAACTAATGATGTGCAGCTACTTTTCCTGTTTGTTGACTATTCATATGCCTTCTTTTGTGAAATGTCTGTACAAATTTTGTGCTCATTAAAAACAAGATTTTTTTTTAAATTGTCAATTTGTGTATATTAAGATATAGTCTTTTGTCAGATGTTAATATTTATTGTAAATATTTTCTCCAGTTTGTGATTTGGCAAATCATTTTCTCAATAAAATTACATTTATTAAAAAGATTTCCATTTCCCCCATTCATTGATTTTTGGCAAAAATTATCTGGATAGATCAGTTCAGTTCAGTTTAGTCGCTCAGTTGTGTCCGACTCTTTGCGACCCCATGGACTGCAGCATGCCAGGCCTCCCTGTCCATCACCAACTCCCAGAGTTTACTCAAACTCATGTCCATTGAGTCGGTGATGCCATCCAGCCATCTCATCCTCTGTTGTCCCCTTCTCCTCCTGCCTTCAGTCTTTCCCAGCATCGGGGTCTTTTCAAATGAGTCAGCTCTTCACATCAGGTGGCCAAAGTATTGGAGTTTCAGCTTCAGCATCAGTCCTTCCAATGAATATTTAGGACTGATTTCCTTTAGGATGGACTGATTGGATCTCCTTGCATCCAAGGGACTCTCAAGAGTCTTCTCCAACATCACAGTTCAAAAGCATCAGTTCTTCGGCACTCAGCTTTCTTTATAGTCCAACTCTCACATCCATACATGACCACTGGAAAAACCATAGCCTTGACTAGATGGACCTTATCTGGATAGATAGATAGATAAATAAAGTTCTCTAGCTCCATTCTTCTTTTTCAGAATAATTCTCACTATTCTAAATCTTTTACAAGTATTCTAGCACCATTTGTTGAAATGATTTTCTTTTCCTATTAAATTGCCTTATCAGTTTCATCAAAAATTGATTGACATTTCTGGACTCTATTCTGTTTCTTTTTTTTTTTATTTTTAAAATTTTAAAATCTTTAATTCTTACATGCATTCCCAAACATGAACCCCCCTCCCACCTCCCTCCCCATAACATCTTTCTGGGTCATCCCCATGCACCAGCCCCAAGCATGCTGCATCCCGCGTCAGACATAGACTGGCGATTCAATTCACATGGTAGTATACATGTTAGAATGTCATTCTCCCAAATCATCCCACCCTCTCCCGCTCCCTCTGAGTCCAAAAGTCCGTTATACACATCTGTGTCTCTTTTGCTGTCTCGCATACAGGGTCGTCATTGCCATCTTCCTAAATTCCATATATATGTGTTAGTATACTGTATTGGTGTTTTTTTTTCTGGCTTACTTCACTCTGTATAATCGGCTCCAGTTTCATCCATCTCATCAGAACTGATTCAAATGAATTCTTTTTAACGGCTGAGTAATACTCCATTGTGTATATGTACCACAGCTTGCTTATCCATGTTCATGGATCGGAAGAATCAATATAGTGAAAATGAGTATACTACCCAAAGCAATTTACAAATTCAATGCAATCCCTATCAAGCTACCAGCCACATTTTTCACAGAACTAGAACAAATAATTTCAAGATTTGTATGGAAATACAAAAAACCTTGAATAGCCAAAGCAATCTTGAGAAAGAAGAATGGAACTGGAGGAATCAACTTGCCTGACTTCAGGCTCTACTACAAAGCCACAGTCATCAAGACAGTATGGTACTGGCACAAAGACAGACATATAGATCAATGGAACAAAATAGAAAGCCCAGAGATAAATCCACACACATATGGACACCTTATCTTTGACAAAGGAGGCAAGAATATACAATGGAGTAAAGACAATCTCTTTAACAAGTGGTGCTGGGAAAACTGGTCAACCACTTGTAAAAGAATGAAACTAGATCACTTTCTAACACCGCACACAAAAATAAACTCAAAATGGATTAAAGATCTAAATGTAAGATCAGAAACTATAAAACTCCTAGAGGAGAACATAGGCAAAACACTCTCAGACATAAATCACAGCAGGATCCTCTATGATCCACCTCCCAGAATTCTGGAAATAAAAGCAAAAATAAACAAATGGGATCTAATTAAAATTAAAAGCTTCTGCACAACAAAGGAAAATATTCTGTTTCATTGATCTATTTGTTTTGCTTATTCCAGCAACAGACTATCTTGATTACTATGGTTTATAAAAAGTCTTGAAATCAACTTTGTTCTTCTAAGTTGTTTTGACTATTTTAGGCCTTTGTATTTCCATATGAATTTTATTGTCAGTTTGTCATCTTATACCAAAAAGTCTTCTGAAATTCGGAATGAGATAGTGTTGAATTTGTATATCCTTTTAGGAAGAATCGACACCTTAATATTGAATGTGTCTGATCAATGAGCATGGAATATCTATTTATTTTGATCTTTAATTTCTCTCAGAAATTTCTTATTATTTTCAGCATACAAGTATTGTGCATATTTTGTTAACTGTTTCTTACTTTTTGATGTGTTATAAATGGAACTTTTTTAAAGTTTCAGTTTTGAATTTTTTGCTAATACATAGAAATACAATTCATTTTTTAATATTGAGCTCCTGCAAACATGCTATGTTTGTTAGTTCCTGTGATTTTTTAAAATAAATTCTCATTGGATTTTCTACATAAAAAACCATGTTGAATGCAGAAAAAAGGTAGTTTTTCTTTTCTTCTTTTCCATCTGGATGCCTAATTTATTTTTCTCTTGTTTTTTTCCACTGGCTAGAATCTGTTAGAACACAGTTGAATAAAAATGGTGATGGTGAATATTCTTTCCTTGTCCTAAATCTCAGGAGAAAAGCATTCAGTCTTTTACCGTTTGTATGGTATAGCTGTATGTTTTCCAAGGATATGCTTTTCCAGATCGGGGAAGTTTCTTTCCATTTCTAGTTTGCAACAAGTTTTTATGAGGAAGAGATGCTGTATTTTCTCAAACGCCTTTCTGTATCTATAGATATGATGATATAGTTTCTCTTTTTCAGTGTGTTTCACTGAATAATTTTCAAATATTAAATCAATCTTGTATTCCTGAATAAATCTTAATTGACCATGATGTATTAAATTTTTATATATTGTTGGATTCAATTTGCTAAAATTTTATCAGCATTTTGGGGGCTCGTGTTTGAAGGACACAGGTCTATCAGTTCAGTTCAGTTCAGTCGCTCAGTCGTGTCCGACTCTTTGCGACCCCATGAATCCCAGCACGCCAGGCCTCCCTGTCCAGCACCAACTCCTGGAGTTCACTCAGACTCACGTCCATTGAGTCAGTGATGCCATCCAGCCATCTCATCCTCTGTTGTCCCCTTCTCCTCCTGCCCCCAATCCCTCCCAGCATCAGAGTCTTTTCCAATGAGTCCACTCTTCTCATGAGGTGGCCAAAGTACTGGAGTTTCAACTTTAGCATCATTCCTTCCAAAGAAATCCCAGGGCTGATCTCCTTCAGAATGGACTGGTTGGATCTCCTTGCAGTCCAAAGGACTCTCAAGAGTCTTCTCCAACACCACAGTTCAAAAGCATCAATTCTTCGGCGCTCAGCCTTCTTCACAGTCCAACTCTCACATCCATACATGACCACTGGAAAAACCATAGCCTTGACTAGACAGACCTTAGTCAGCAAAGTAATGTCTCTGCTTTTGAATATGCTCTCTAGGTTGGTCATAACTTTTCTTCCAAGGAGTGAGTGTCTTTTAATTTCATGGCTGCAGTCACCATCTGCAGTGATTTTAGAGCCCCCAGAAATAAAGCCTGACACTGTTTGGCCTATAGTCTTCCTTTATTGTCTTTTGCAGGTTTTGATGTTAGGATAATACTAACACCATTCTTTTACAGATTCTTTTCTCATATATGTTATCACAGAATACTGAACAGAGTTCCCTGTGCTATACAGTAGGTCTTTGTTGGCTCTCTTACATATAGTAGTGTGTCTTCATGCCAAGTTCCTGATTTATCACTCCCCCTGACTCTTCCCTTTTGGTAACCATAAATTTGTTTTCAATATCTATAAGTCTGTTTCTGTTTTGCAAATAAGTTAATTTGTATCTCTTTTTAAAAAAATTCAATTCCACATATGAGTGATATAGTATGATATTTGTCTTTCTCTGTCTGATTTACTTCACTTAATATGATAATCTCTAGGTCTATCCATGTTGCTGCAAATGGCATTATTTCATTCTTCTTTATGGCCAAGTAATATTCCATGTATATATGTATGACATCCTTTTTTCCATTTCTCTGTTGATGGACATTTAGTTTGCTTCCATGTCTCGGCTATTGTAAACAGTGCTTCAGTGAACACTGGGGTGCGTGTATCCTTTCAGATTATGTAATTTTATCTGGATATATGCTCAGGAGTGGGATTGCTGGATCAAACTATTTTTAGTTTTTTAAGGAAGTCCCATTCTATTCTTCATAGTAGTTGTACCCTGAATGCTGATTCCATCTGCATTTTCTGGATAACCAATGAGGTTGATTATCTTTTCATATATCCATTGGGCCACTGATTTTCTGTATATCCTTTGCCTATATTTAATTAAAATCTCTCTCATAAAAAAGTTTATAATTATTCTTTACATATTCATATATTAATCCTTTGCCTGTATCTTATGTTTCAGAATATTTTTTGCACTTGTTTTTAAATGTTATTTATGATGTCTTTCCTCAAATTTATATTTAATAAATTTAAATATTTAAATTTTTAATATTTCAATATTTTATGTAATAAAATCTATCAGTTTTTCCTTTATGATGTATATATATCATATTGTGTTTAGAAATGCCTTTCCCACTCAATAATTATAAACATTCAAATAGTACCTTCCAACTAAAGTATTTAGCACTTTACTATTTATGCTTGCATATGAAGTTGCAACAGATCTAACTTTGTTTTTATCCAAATGGATGATAGCCAGATGTCATACCACTACCTTCACTGAGATGCCATAAATGAAATTATACTTATATATAGATTATGCTTCTACTGTGTGTATACACACACACACTGTTTTGACTATTGATCTATATGTCTATTTTCAGTACCATTACCACACTTTTAAAATTAGTATAGCTTATGGCACATTTTGATATGTGGCAGAGAAAGTTCCTCCTAATTGTTGCCATTTGAAAAGTTTCTTGACTATCTTGATGCTTTCTCTTCTAAATCAACTTGAGAAGATCAATTTGGGAATGAGCTTGCTTAGTTTCATAAAGATTATGTTGAGGTTTTACTGGAATTGCATTGGGTTTCTAGATTAACTTAGGGAAAATTGATAGCTTACAAATACGGACTGTTTAATCAGAAATAGAATATTTTTCTCCATTTATTTACATCATCTTTTATAGTTTGGGGTAATTTTGTTTTACATGGGGTTTTCATCATAAGTCTTGAAAACGTCTGCTGCTTCTGCTAAGTCGCTTCAGTCGTGTCCGATTCTGTGCGACCCCATAGATGGGAGCCCACCAGGCTCCCTCGTCCCTGGGATTCTCCAGGCAAGAACACTGGAGTGGGTTGCCATTTCCTTCGTGAAAGTGAAGTTGCTTATTCGTGTCTGACTCTTTGCGACCCCATGGACTGCAGCCTACCAGGCTCCTCTGTACATGGGATTTTCCAGGCCAGAGTACTGGAGTGGGGTTGCCATTGCCTTCTGTTTAGTATATTTCCAGCTATTTTATACACTTGTTGTTATTAAGAATTGGGCCATTTCCCCCCTGACATTTCTAATCGGCCATTGTGGTGCATAGGAAAGTGAATCAGGTTTTATATGTTTACTATATATGTATCTAAAGTCAATTCTTCTTTCTTCGTATAGTTTTTCTGTTAATTTTTGAAAATTCTCTAGGCAGATGTTTTTTACCATCTATTAGAGCCCAATCTGTTAGCTTCCATACTACATTACTTTCCCTTCCCCTATGAGTGCTAAATTTGGGAATTTAAAATATTAGCATGGACATTGATGGGAGCTAAAAACTTTTAATTTAAAACATAGTGTAAATTTCAGTAAATAAGAGATTTTACCCTGCTGCTGGGAAAGATTGAGGGCAGGAGGAGAACGGGGTGACAGAGTATGAAATGTTTGGGTGGCATCATCAACTCAATGGACATGAGTTAGAGCAAACTCGGGGAGACAGTGAAGGACAGGGGAGCCTGGCGTGCTGCAGTGCACAGGGCCGCAAAGAGTCAGACACGACTAAGCGACTGAGCAACAAGAACAAAGAGATTTCACGGTATACTTCTTGCCCACTATGTGTATTTTATTTTTTAACCCTGGCTTTGGAACAACCGTCATTAAACTTTTTTTTAAAAAATAAGGCATTGTTAAACAGAATTGTATATTAAAATAATATTCACCTAACATTTTAGATTTTATTCTTAGCTAAAAAGAGTAGGAAATTAAGAATTCCTTTAATGCTTCTTTAACAAATTATCTACCATTAACTAAGAGTGAGGCATCAAAGGCTACAATTTAAGCTTCTGAGGAAGCTTAGATATATGAACAGGGCTTTAAGGATCCTATTGAATGTGGTTTCAATTTTTAAATGGGAAGCAAAGACCAAATAAAATTTACATATAGTTTTTTTGGAACAAATACCTGGAAATTTGATCACTTCTATGGAATATTTGAACTTTATGTTCAGATTAGCATCTATAAGAGCCCACTTGCTAATTAACAGGGAACAGTCAGAGAACCATATGATAAGAACTGAAAAATAGTCTTTACACTAAAAGATGTCATTTCATGTTTTTATGTAAACATACATCTTAAAGTATTTTATCTTTTTCCTCCAAGGAATAATATGGGTCATTCCAGTCATGATCAGCAGGTCTTCATTTTTTAAGTGATTTTTACCTGATTTCAACTTTTTGGACCACTCTCAATAATACTTTGAAACAAAATGATTTAGATTAAAATAACCAAACAAAGCAAGCAGCTCTGTTGGCCTCTCTCGTTTTCCTAGCACAGACAGCCAGTGTGGGAAGGCACTAATCCAGCTCTCTAAACTGGATTTAGTTCTCCCTTGCTGCATCCAGGGTTTAAGAGCTGGAGACTGCAAAAAAAAAAGAGTTGGAGACCAAACTGAATCTCCCAGTATGAAGTTTTGACTTCATGGAAACACAGGCATAGTGATCTTGTAGAGAAAACTAACAAAAAACCATGGGGCTCCGAATTCCCTCTCTCCATCCCCCTTTTTATTACAATTACTATAGGAAAGGGATCACTGGAAAAATAGAAGAGAGGAGAAAATGAGAGGGTGGATAAAACCCCCATGTCTGTTCAACCATGAAGCCTGACAGAAAAGACATTGGAGTAGATAATTTCTTAGAGAAAAAATGCATAAGGGTCTGAGGATGAACATAAGGAAAGGGATAGGAAAGATTAATTTTTAAAAATATATCAATTCAAGTCAAGCATTTTTCCCCCGCATTGCATTAAAAGGGTACCTACCAGAGTTTGAAAAGAGGGTGATCACGAAGAATAATGAGGGTGGAAACATTTTTTTTCCATTAAGATTAAAGAATCTGGAATTAAAAAAGAACCTGGAATTTAGTCTGATTTAAGCACTCCCCATGTTTATCCCTTCTCAGTTGTTATTACCATTTCTTCCCCAGTTTCAGTATTACAAATCACATCTACACATAAAATTGAAATACTGGGTTGGCCAAAAAGTCTGTTTGAATTTTTCCATTACATCTTACAGAAAAACCCAAACGAAATTTTTGGCCAAGCCAATAGTTCAGGAACTAAAGCATGTTTTAAATTCTTCCCGCAAAGAGAAAGGATATTTTCAGGGGTGACATCTTATAATCAGAAACACAGAGGAAACACAGCAGGGCGGTCTTGTTGGAACCATGTGCAAGCAGCAAGAAAATCCATGGCCGTCCTCTTACCCTTGAGCAGGAAACCATCTACTGAAAGCACAAGAATTAAGAAAAGTTATATTGACTCTTTTAAAATCCACTTTTGAATTCATTTTTTGCCAACATCAAGAATTCTTCCTGGACATAAACTTATTAAGACAGAACCAAGTAAAATGATGTATGTGTCCAGAAGGAATGGCACTCTGTGTTTTCTATGTTGAGGAGGTGAATTTCGTATCAGATTATGTCAGCACAAGCAGGTGGGGTTCAACATTTTTGACTTCTCTTTTCCCTCCTTTTGCTAGACTTCCCTATTTTTCTACACTTAGTTTTACTACGCTTCACTTAGTTTCACCAGCTTAACAGGGCCTGGGCAGGCAGCACATATAAGACGTCCCGAAAACACATTGCCCTGTGTAAACAATTGTTTTTGGCAACTCAGAGGTTTCGTGGCAGGACTGCATTTTTTTTTTTTTAATCAAATGTTTAGGCCAAAGTTAGAATCGCATGCGCATTTTTATGACTTGGCATATTCAAACATTACAATTGTGTGTTTAAAACGGGAATTTGATCTTTTTTGCTCTTTCTTCTTTGGGCTTCCATTTTTTTCCTAGTTCCATTGTTTTCTCTTTTATAGTACATTTTCATATCTTGGTATATCGCTAAAGCATCTGTTTCTCCTCAATCATGATTTTCATTCAAGAATAATAACTCTTTGGTCTCTTTTGGACACGTTTTGTTTTGCCCCCACATATGAACTCCACTGAAGTGTGTTGAAGGTTAACGGCCCCATTTCTGGAATTTTCTTGGATCCCTTTTGGAGAAAACTGCCAAAGTATATAAGGAGGGCTCAGATGTATCTGGGCTCTGCCAAGGCCTTTGAGAAAGGCTCCACATAGCTGCACCTTCTTCCAGCTCCCTTCTGTTCTCACTGTGCCTGGCTTCCTCATGGTTCCACATAAGGGATCATATCTGTTGTTCATGTGGAAAAAGAACCTTTGTAATAAAAGAAGCATTAGAATACTCATTTACCTAACAACCCTCAACCTTGTCTATTAATGGGTAGAAAAATGCTTATTACTTCACTGAGTTTTTCTATTCTGTTCCCTTTTCCATCCCACATCATCATGAGTCATGAATGTCTCCACTAGTCATTTTCCAATGCTCTTGTCTGTCTTTAGGAACGACCAGAGTTGTTCAGATTATCTTTCCCCACAACTGTTGAGGTAGTAGAGAGATGAGGTAAATGAATCAGCATTGCTGGAAATGGTTGGAGGGACCTTTTAGCACGGTTTTGCCCAAGAAACACTGGATCCTAGGATCACTCCATTAACTTATTTACCCTATAATATAGTTCAAGCAGTTTGCTTCAGTTGTGACTTTCTGCTGCAAGAGGCATAAACTAACCTAAAGCAAATTCAAGCAAAAAGCGATTTCAGTGGTTTGTATAACTGAAAAAAAAAATAGCTGGGGCCATATAGCTGCAATCTAATTAAACATTGCTTCTTCCTATCTCCCCCTTGCTGCTAAGTCGTTTTAGTCATGTCAGACTCTGTGCCACCCCATGGACTATAGCCCGCCAGGCTCCTCTGTCCTTGGGATTTTCCAGGCAAGAATACTGGAGTGGGTTGCCATGCCCTTCTCCAGGGGATCTTCCCAACCCAGGGATCGAACCCAAGTCTCTTATGTCTCCTGCATTGGCAGATGGGTTGTTGTTGTTATTTTTTACCACTAGTGCCACCTGGGAAGCCTCCCATGAAATTAAAAGACACTTGCTCCTTGGAAGAAAAGCTATGACAAGTCTAGACAGCACAGATATTAAAAAGCAGAGACCTTACTTTGCTGACAAAGGTCCCTATAGTCAAAGCCAAGGTTTTTCCAGTAACCATATATGGATGTGTGAGTTGGACCATAAAGAAGGCTGAGTGCCGAAGATTAATGCTTTTAAAGTGGCATTGGAGAAGACTCTTGAGAGTTCTTTGGACTGCAAGGAGATCCAACCAGTCCATCCTAAAGGACTGGATATTCACTCAAAGGACTGAGGCTGAAGCTGAAGCTCCAATACTTTGGCCACCTGATGTGAAGAAACAACTCATTAAAAAAGACCTTGATGCTGGGCAAGATTGAAGGCAGGAGGAGAAGGGGATGACAGTGGATGAGATGGTTGGATGGCATCACCAGCTCAATGGACAAGAGTTTGAGCAAGTTCCAGTAGATGTCAAAGGACAGGGAAGTCTGGTGTGTTGCAGTCCATGGGTTTGCAAAGAGTTGGACATGACTGAGCAATGCAACAAATAACTGAAAAGCTCAGAGATGGGGCTCTCTTCTTATGCAGCACAATATGGAGCTCAGATGGTGTTATAAGACCACAAGTCTCTCTCTCCAGATCTCTTGGCTTTGCTGTCTTTAGTGTTGCTCATTCACAGGCAGACTCTGTCTTCAGACTTACAAGATGGCTGAAGAAGCTCCAGAAATTACATCTTGGCTTCACATCCACAAGGATGTGATGCAGTCAGTTATTTGATATTAGGAGTGCCAGCCTCAGAAAGTTGGAGTTCCAGTATTTTGGGAAAGAGGAGGACCCCTGGATATCTGACACTCCTGAAGACTACTTGATCTGAGACAGTAACTTATTGATTATTTTATATGGAGCTTTCTTGTTACAGGGGAATTCATCTTTTTTGCTGTTTCATCTTTTGGCCTGGACTTTATTCCAGTTCCATTATTCTCTCTTCTATGGTACTTTCAGCTGAAAGCATTCTAAATGATACTGTCTTTGGCTCCTGTTATGTCATGTGCCCATTCCTAACCATTCACAGTGGGAACTCAGATTGATGTGTGGTTGGCCTCAGCCTAGATGCTCCAGCCCACTTGTATGGAACAGGTTCATCCCACCTGATGAGATGGACTGAGCCCAGAGGAGAAAGACTAGCTACTGGGAAATTAGAGTATGGTTTATATAAAATAGTGAAATAGATACTGTGAAGCAAAAACACCAGGTGTCCAGTCCTTCATCCTTTTGGATGTGACTTTTATTGTCCAGTGGCCTTAAATTGTTTGTACAGTGAGTAGGGACTGTGTAATTAGTTACCTGGTCTGGTAGCCCAGCATATATAACTTTGGAAGTGTTTTAGATCAAAAGTAGATCTGCTCTCCTATGGACTCACCTCAATAGTTTATGGATCCTTTTCCTCAGTTGGGGCCTCATATCATCAGCCATTTCAAGGTCATGGCAAAGGAAAAGGTGTCATGGCCAAGACAGACAAAGCTTTGAATTTCTAGATAATCCAGTGCTCTCTAATGGATACCAGAAAACACTGGCAGCTAATGAAGCCTCATGTATCACCCTATGCCAGGCCCCATGGTTTTCTGGTCCCATCTCTCTTACCTCCGGCGATTCAGTTGGTGTTATGGCTCTCAGAGTCAGCCTGGTATCTTGAACACTGGGGCCTCAGGTCAGTCTGCATTGGGTGATTTCAATTCTGCAGTTGGCTGGAATTCTATCTGTCAAGAAGCTTTCACAGTCAGTCATTTGATAGTGGAACAGTGGGTCCACTAGGATTTCCAGTGTATCTGGAAAGAGGAGCACCCCTGGAGACCTGACATGCTCTGTGAAAATTAGGGGTTAGTTTTTGTTATTCCCAGTTAGTCTCTGGGAACTAATGTAGTTCAATGTTTGAGGATTAAAAAAATAAATAAATAAAGAAGAATTTCTCTCTTTTTCATTATGAACTTAAGTAACTTCAAGAGAATCTAATCAACTTTAAACTATTTACTTCCCTCCAAAGTAATTTCCTCTCTGTCAATGCACAGACATGCATTTTCACTGAGTTATAATTAGTGTGAACACACTTTCTTTTTTTTTTTTTTGAAAGGTTTTCTTTACCTTGGCATTCAGATTTGTTTTCATAGGCAAAGAAAATACTGAGAATGAGAAGGAACCTTCACTGGAGAGTTGGGAGGATTATATGGGGTCATATTATCCCAGAGTTAAAGAGACCTTCAAGGACCCCCAATCCCTCCCTGTATCTCTGATGACCACACTTCTAGATTAATGGACTCCCTGGAGAAACTTTCCCATGCAAGGGCCTCCCCGGATCTTACTTCACAGCCTCAAAGATGGACTTTTCCTTCTAAAGGAAGAATGAAACCCCATCCTCTGGGTCTGCTAGGGTCTACTTGTCTGCCATGAGCCTGCACCCTTGTCCCATTTTACTTGGTTGTGGGGTCATTTAAAATTTAGATTCTAAACTGTTTCCCATGCAAGAAAAGAGTGGAAACCACTCTGCTCTGAGACAGTCCTCCCTACCAGTCCCCTCAAATGTCTTTTTTTTTTTTTAAGTGTAATCACACACCAATAGTTTCCAATTTATCAAAGCATAAATTTGCCAGTCCTTTTTCCTAAGTTAAGGAAGTAGCTGAAGTTAGGTTTAATTAAAACCAGCAACTATTTGTACAGCTGTCCCGGGTTCATGGCTGGTAAAAGGATTTAGCTTCAAACTCTGCTGCCTAAGTCCTTCGGGAGTTTCACAAAAAAACATTGAGGCTCTTCATCTAGGCAGTGCCAAGCCCTTGCTTCCCTAGTTGCTATGCGAGCAGGCCTGGCTGCTCCCTGAGGCAACTTTGCTCTCGGCAGTCAGGCCCTTCCAGCACAAGGGGCCTGAGAAGATACACAGTCCCTTTCTTCTGTGTTGAGGGATAGAGGCCTTGAAGGCTACTTCACGAAGTCCCTGAAAATTCCCCTAGGGTTGTGAAAGGGTGGGAGGGGGATCAAGCACCGTCTTGGTTTCGTGAGTTTTTCTCTGGTCCTGCACACTTTTCGTTTCTGGTGGGTCTTTAACTCATGCACCCCCCATCACAGCCCCCAAAGGGTCTCAGGTAGGCCTTCTTCAAAGGAGACGGGGGCAGAGTATCCCTGGATAGATGCCTCCGCACAAAACGGCAGGAGAGGGGGCGAACCAGCGCGCAGCATCTGGCGGGGTTTCAAGTGCACGGGGGGAGCAGGACTTGAGGCAGTCTCGAGTCGGAACAAGCCCATTCGGACTCGAACCGAATGCTGGGGCCAGCGCGGGTCGCTGACCTCGGGTGCGAGGCGGGGCGGGCCCCACATGCCGAGAGGCCCGGAGGCGGAGGAGCGGCGGGCTGGGAAAATGACCCCAGCGACCCCACGCGCCCCCGCCTCCATCGCTCGCGGCTGCACCTGCCCGGGTGGAGCGCAACGAGCCGGCGGCGGAGGCGAGGGCCAGCCCCGTGCTCTCAGAGGTCTCCACCGGCCCTCAGATAGTGGCTCTGCACACCCTTTAGCTGCTGCAGCAGGAGGGGGCCTCAGGGGACCGTCCGGGCGCCCCCGGGAGCCCGCATGACCTAGACCACGTGCCCACCACCCCGGCGTGTCGCTCAGGCCCAGGGCTGGCAGGGCCCAGGAGAGGGAGGGAAGAGGAGGGCGGGAGCCGGGGGATCAGGAATCTGGGGTCCGAGGGCGCAGGCGAGCTCCGCCGAGGTGGAAGCTGTGCGAGGTGCCAAAGGGGGCGCGGAACTGCTGCCCTTCCCGGGGGCCGCGGGCCCTGCATCCTGGCTCGGGTGGCGACGCGCAGCCCGCTGGCCCTCGGAGCTGGTCAGAGTGGAGCAGACAGACGCTCCTGGGCCCCCTCCGCAGGAGCGGTCCTTCCCCATCCGCCTGAAGGTGAGCCTGGCTTCCGGCATCCATCCCCCTGCGGCGGCGCAGAGTGGAGAGGGGATTGGTGGACACGAAGGTGGGCCACAAGATCCAGAGTGGAGCCTCCCCCAGAGTGATCCAGCCTTCGGAGTGGGAAGGAGGCAGGTGGTGCTCGAGGGAGTGGGCAATCGGGGCCCACCTGACTGCAGCACGGAGACACAGAAAGGCTTTGCCAAAACTTTCCTCTGGGACCCCTCCCTCGCTCACATGAATCAGCTTCCAGCCCCAGTGCGAGGCTCTTTTCACACGTGCAGCTTCTGGGCATGGAGGAAGGCTCTGCCTGCTCTCCTTCCAAATTAATAACCGCTCTCCTACAGCCTCCAATACACGTGTTCCGTTCGCTCTGCCGTTTGTATGACGAAATCACCTACATGTATTTGAAGTTCCTTCACACTTATGAATCGCAGTTATTTTTGCATAAATCCAATTCCCCACGGAGCTCAGGGGGCCTTACAGAGTCAACCTAAATTCTCATAAAGTAGCACCAGAGTGGCGTGGGTGCTGGGTGTTGAAGCGTGAATACTCAGGCTAAACTCCTGCTAAGTCGCGCTGCTCATATTTGAAGGGCACAGGTTTCCTCTTAAGGTACCAAACTGTGTTAGCCAACTTAGGCAGAGAGCAGAGCGGCCTGCCTCCCAGGTTGCGTGGCAGCAGGGAAATCTGGGGGTCTGGGATCCAGTCTTGGCCTTGCTATTAACTCTCCTAATTTGTTTAAGGTCACAGATCCCTTTTAGACCCTCTGGCCTTCCAGTTTTGATCCCTAATATTGCTTCATTCATTCTCTGGGGAGTCTAGTGGACGGACATGGGGGAGGGGTGATGAAGAAAGGGTATTTTTCAAGAGTTGCTGTTCTTGCTCTACAAGCCAACGTTTGGAAAACATTGATATATATTAGAAGATTGATTTAAAATCAAATATAATAAAGCATAGCATATACCCGAATAAATATTGTCACCCTAAACTAGGGTTTCTCAACTTTCACACTGCTGATGTTTTGGGCAGGATGATTCTTTGTGTGTGTGTATGGGGGTTGCGGGGCAGGGTCTGGGCATCCTCTGCCTCTACCTAGTAGATGCCAGCAGCCTACCCTCCCCACTAGTGGACAGAACCAAATATTGCTGAAGTGTGTGTGCTGGGAGGGAAAACGAGATCACCTCCAGATGCGAATCACTGCTTCATTCTAAAAAGTTTTTAAAAACGAAGCTGCATTTCACCAGTGCTCTTGAGGTAAGATGCACTTTTTGGTACCACTGAGAAATAATAATAATAAAAATCCTACCAATTAAACTGTGACACACTATCAAATATAAGACATATCCTCACTTCAGAGATTTTTGAAATGTGAAAAAACATGCACCTTAGAATTAATGAAACATGAAGTACTCTGTCATGCCAGGAACCTATATAGGGCACAGGTGGGTTGACAAAAGGAAAAGCTGAGTGATCAGTTTTACATTAGGTGATCTAGAAAGGCTTCTTGGAGGAGGTTTTTTTTTTTTTTTTTTTTTTTTTTTAAAAAAAGAATGTTTACTCTCCAGGCATTAAAGGAAAAAAACAGTTCTGAGGAGCTGTGGGATTTCAGGCCCAGAAGCAATGAAAGCACCTAGGGCTTTGGGGGAACTAAAATTAGTTCAGTATGGCAGAAGGCGGAAAAAAAAAAAAATGCTGGAGAGTTAGGTGGGGTCAGATGCAAAAAGCCTCTGGGTCATACTAAGGACCTTGGATTATCTTGCAGGCAAAAAGGCAGCTGTTGAAATGACTGAAGAGAGGACCCTGATAAATCACAGAGGCAAGGTCAGGCCAGAAAACCATTGTCGGAGGACCTGACCCAGCTTAATAGCAAGGCCGCCCTCTGCTCTGGACTACAGCTCATGCCACTTGAGGTTAACACAGCTGTCACTTCTACTTGGTAATCCTTTTAACCCTCTCTACTTGACTTTTTGTCCTAAACATTTTCTACTCTCTGCAAACTTTCTTCATCCAAACCCCAGCCCTCTCACTCCTTGTCTAGAAAATTGAGGCCATCTGACACAAATATCTTTCATTTTACCTAAAAGATTTCATTTCCAATTATCTTCTTTCTTGCCTCTAATAAAGAAATACTGTGGTTCCCACCCTTGCCCACCCCCCAGATAAATTCTTTCTCTTAAGCGCTGGAGCAAATCTTTCCTCTAGACTTTCCCCTGGACTTTTTTCTTTCAGTTCTCTCCTCTCACCTTGTATTTTCCAGTGCGTTCCCTCTGCCAGTTCCCTTAATCCATAAATATGCTCAAATCTTCCCTCACTCCCCCAACCCCTGGAGTCCTGGTCCCTTTCTTCTCCATCGCAAGCAAACATGCAGACTTCTGGGTGCATGTTTGCCAGTGTTTTTAGAGGCATCCAGAGTCCTCATTAGGAACAAGGGATCTCAACTTGCTTGCAAACTGGACTGTGCTATTCACTTTCAGGGGAATAATGAGTTTCAGGGCTCCTGAGAACAGCCAGTGCTTTCAGAAGAGAGAGAAGTGGTTTTTCTAGATGATTTGTCTCCTGGCTAGCATCCTGGCTAGCTTGGTTTATTGTCAGGAGAGAAGGCAGTATCTCAGTTTGGATTGTAGGGTAATGATTACAAAGCACTTAGACTCAAGGACATAGCAGTTTGTCTTTCTAGGGGGGGGGGTGCTGGTTATACAGACTTGACATCATCATTACTAGTGTCGACTCAAGTGATTTGGATGCGTGTCTTCTATATTTTTAAATTAAGACCATGCAGGTTGATTTTATACACCAGAATGGCTTCAGGAGGATTTGTGCTAAAGGAAACAACACTTGTGTGGCACTTAAAAGTGTGTGGAAATTTCCCCAACATCAGATCCCTCCCACAGTGTTACTTGCCACAGAAAGGAGGAAGAGGAACAACACAGCAATCTGGTCCCATGGAGCATTTCAAACCTGCTCTGCTGCTTCCTGCTGCAGACTCTTGGCCAAGTCATTTAGCCTTCTTGTGCTTCAGTCTCCTCACCTGTAAAGTGGGAACAGTGGTATTTGACCTATAAAGGTTATTGAGATAATGCATACAAAGTCTTAGATACTGGCTGTTCATGGTAAACTGCAATACTTTTGAACTTTTATTAGTATTATTATTAAGAGACCGATGCCTCAATCTTCTTCAGGAGTCTTTATTGACTATTTATTATTGTATTTCATTTTTGATATTGATGGATCTGACTCATAAACTCTGTCTTTACTTTTCTGAGGTTGTTGACAAAAACAGAATGACCCAAAGACATTTCCAGGAAGTGACTTTTCAGAGGTCAGCATTAGTCCATGGCCGATGATTGACTGAGAGATGTGACCACGGGTGACTCGCCTATCAAACCACCAGCATTAAGGGACTGAAATTTCTGGGCATAAATGGAGAGAAACCCTCACCACAGTAATAATACATATCCTTATAGTAGTTCACTCTTTTCTTTAAGAAGCCAACACTTCATATTCCTTTTGAGTATGTTGTTGTTATTTAGTCACTAAGTCATGTCCAACTCTTTGCAACCCCAGGGACTGTATAGTCCACCAGGCTCCTTTGTCCATGGGATTCTCCAGGCAAGAATACTGGAGTGGGTTGCTATTTCCTCCTCTGGGGGGATTTTCCCAATCCAGGGAGTGAACCCACCTTTCCTGCATTGGCAGGTGGATTCTTTACTGCTGAGCCACCAGGGAAGAAATCATCAAATTTATGCGAAAAACAAAACAAAACAAAACGTGAAGCGAGTCTTTTCATGGTGGATGAAAAATGCTTAACAAAACTGAGTCTTGTTAAATTTGGTGGAGAAGATGGAGTTAACCAGTTTGATAAAAATTTAGTATGGGAGGAAACTGAGGCTCAGAGGAATTTAGAGCTTTGCTCAAGAAGTAGTAGCCCATTATTCAAACGTGGCTTTGTCTGACTTTCCATTGATACCAGTCACAGTCCTGGACTTCCCTGGTGGCTCAGATGATAAAGTGTGTGCCTCCAGTGCGAGAGACCTGGGTTCAATCCCTGGGTCAGGAAGGTCTCCTGAAGAAGGAAATGGCAACCCACTCCAGCATTCTTGCCTGGAAAATCCCATGGATGGAGGAGCCTGGTAGGCAGTCCATGGGGTTGCAAAGAGTCGGACACAACTGAGCGACTTCACTTTCACTTTCTTTTCACAGTGCTAGCTCATGGGCGTGTGGTGAACATCACACTGAAATCAAATACATGAGCGTGCACAGTTGAGAGGGCACGGTCATACCTGCCGTGTGTCTGCACACTGCTTGGGTCACAATAGTCAAGCTGCAACCTGAGTATCTTAGCTTGGGTTGCCATAACAAAATGCCACAGACTGGGTGGCTTAAACTATAGCCATTTATTTTCTCACTGTTCTGGAGGTTGGGAAGTCTAAGGGCAAGATTGGTTTCTGGGACGTTTCTCTTCCTGGCTTGTAGACGGCCACCTTCTCACTGTGTCGTCCTGTGGTCTTTCCTCTGTGCATAGAGCAAGATATCTCGTAGGTCTCTTCCTACTATTGTAGGGACACTAATCCTACTGGATTAGGGGTGTGGCCTAGTTTAACTTTAATTATCTTCCTAAAGATCTTATCTCTGAATAGAGTCAAACTGCAAGTTAGCTTTTCAACATATGCATTTTGGTGAGAGGCAATTCAGTCCGTAACACGGAATGACTTGTGTCTCCTTAAATCATGGTCACCTTTGCTGTTGTTTAGTCACTAAGTCGTGTCTGACTCTTTGCAACCCCATGGACTGTAGCCCACCAGGCTCCTCTGTCTGTAGGATTCTCCAGGTGAGAATACTAGAGTGGGCTGCCGTTTCCTTCTCCAGGGGATCTTCCCAGACCAGGGATCGAACCTGTGTTTCCTGCATTGCCGAAGGATTCTTTACCACGGAGCCACTAAGGAAGTTCTCATGGTTACCTTACATAGTGACAAAAAGCCCAGATAAATGTGGGAAATCATTGTCAAACTAGTAATATTAGCACAGAGGCTTTAATACTGTCCATCCAAAGGGAGCATAGAAATGTGTGGAGCACCAGAAGGAAGCCAGTCTAGGATTTTAAAAACTGCTAAAAGTGACCAACCCATAGAGACTGTTAACTCAACCAATCAGGAAATCACTCTGATTGAGTTTTGTCTATCTTCCTTTGATAGCTGAAGACATTTATGGTTTCCAAGAGTTCTGTTCTGAAGCAAGTTTCATGGAAACTATGGCTGATGCCAGCTTTTGGAGGCAGAAAAACTTCCCTGCCTGCCTTTGCTCACTTGCCTATGAGCTCAACTTGCCTATGAATTCAACTAACTAATTCTGGTACCAATAATTTCGTCACATTCAGTGGTCTGAGCTGGTTTTCTCATTCCACAGAGCAAGAGTAGTGGTTGTAAAACCGTTGGCTTTGGCTTCACAGTCATTGCTAAGGCTCTTTGCAAATTCCGTGTGAATATTGAGTTACTCAGAGGAAGACATTGATGATGAATGCTTTTTTCCCCCATAAATATTGGTTAATAAAGCCAGTTTCTGCAAATTTGAGAATGGCATTTTTACAAATTTCTAATATTCCTATTGAATAATTAAGTTCTCATGGTTATATTATTAGTAGCCATGGCCAGGGGAGTGCTCTTTATTTGGGACAAAATTGCATGTCTATGTCAGGAAAAGGCTCAGTAACAACCCTAGAAGTAGCTTCGTTGTGGCTTTGTCTTTCCTTATAAGGTGAATGATATGAAAACCAGGACATAAAATCTTTTCAAAATCAACATTTGGGGAAAGATATTGCAAGATGGCCCTAAAGCAAAACTAAATACTTAAATGTGTAATGTCTTGTGGAAATGCTGCTGTGCTTTATTTTACAATTTTGGGGTCTGCCTTGTGAATGCACTTGAATCGAGTGCTTGTATGCATCACAAAGTGTTTTTCACTGGACTTTCCTAATGAAAATGGTACCGTACCCAAAGCAAATGCATAAGGCACCATAGTTACTTGTGAGCGTTTACACTGGGTACACCACAAGTAAAAATGTTTAATTTCCTGTGGACGATAGACTTTTTATGGTGACTGGCAGATACCGTGGTTCTTCATTGGGTGTTTTATTAATATGCAGTTGCATATCTACTTGAGATTGACCTTGAGTTTAGGCAACTGATGACTGTTCTGGGCCCTACGAATTTGTGGTTTAAAGCCAGATACCAATGAACGAAGAGCAGCTGGGGCAATTTGTAGTATACTGTTCCTGATAGTGTGGTTTTCATAACATCCCTCTAAAATAGAGAAACGACAGTCCCATTTTACGTGCGTATCCAGCGTGGAGTACTCTGATGGGTCCAGGGGAGGATCTGTGTTCCCCTGAAGGGCCAGCCCCTGGGCAGCTTTAGTGGAGAGTGGTCTGCTGTCCAGGCCAAAGTTCACTAAGGTCAGGCCTTATCACAGAGAGCTGGGGAAAAGCTCTTTCATTAATACTCATTGCAGAAGATGCTAGGCATTGGGGAGAGTGGGAGGGAAAATGTGAGAAGAAACAAGCTTGTGGAGACCATTATAAGAGCAAGCAGCTCAAGACAGGACTGTTTTGGAAAGAATCAACTTATCTTAAAGCCAGAGGTGAAGGGAATATGAATTGATTTATAGTTTGTGAAGATCTAGACATGATTTTGAAGGTGATGTCGTGGAGGGGGTAAAAAAAAAACCTTTGTGTATTGTTTAAAAGTTATCTGTATTATAGAACCTATAAAGTCATTTTTAATTTTTGACTTTATTATCCATTGGTGTTGGTTTCAGAAAACAAGCTTTGAAACTGACTCCTGTTGCCAGATTCTTTCTGCTTTCAAGCCTTTGGTTTTGATGGGAGTGTTTATTTTCAGTAAAAAGCTAAAAAGGAGCTTAGCTTTTCTACCCTTTTTGAACTTTGCAGGTGCATTTTCAGTTGTCAAGGTTCCAGACGTGTGCATTCCTAATAAACACAGTGTACGAAGCAGAAGAGCACACGTTGGGTGGATTTTGTAAGAGACCTCCCTGCCACTGGGTGGGAGAGAACAGAGCGGAGGAAGGGAGAGCTCTGGCTAGGAGGTCTCTGATTAGCTAGGAGTTGGCTTTACATGGGCCGTGGAAGCTTCCATGCCTTGAATCCTTTCCAGATAACCAAGCCGTCTCAAATATGTTGCAGAGAAGAGGGCAGGACCAACGGGACAGTCTTCAGTTTGGATATGATCACCGCCAATTTGAGCTTCTTAACGCTTAGTTAACCTTAAGAAAAACAGCATGAATATAGCCGGAAAAGAAACATGTAACAATTCACAAGGAGACATATTTGTTCCTCCCTTAAAGCTAGTTGGGTGCTCGTAGCTGGCTTCCATGGTGTCCCTGTTCACCCCAGGGTGGCATCTGCAGCTCTGTCCCTCCCGTTCACTGGTCCGACTCCCGCACTGGACGGTGAGCTCTGCTCTCTGTCACCCTGGCATCTGGCCCAGTCTCTGATGTGGGGTGAGTCTTTGATGAACACTTGAGTTTTGAGAGAGAGATAGATTTCAGCTCTGCCACTTACTTGCTGTGCTATTTAGGGATGTCATTTAATTTCTCCAAGCAGCATTTCTTTTCATCTCTAATTCCTGGATGATTGTGAGGGCTGAGTGAAATATGGTATATAAGGAGCCTCGCTTGGAGCCTGGCGCCTAATAGGTGCTCAGGCTCATAGGCTTGACAAGTGTTCTTCAAATGCTGGTTTGCCATGCTCAGAAGTTCCAGGGACTTGACTGGCATTCAAGGCTTTCTGCACCAGCTTATTCTGAATAGGTAACATGATGCTCTGTTGTTTTTTCAGACTGATCTCCTTCCAGTCCCAGGCCCAACTTGGCTCCAGGTTTTTGCTGGTATTGAAATTGAGCAGGACTCTACGATCCTTGCCTCCACCCTCCACCGGCCCCCGACCTTTGCTTGCCTTTTGTCTATGGAAAATTTTAGTCAAAGAATAAATTTAATCAGAGAAATGAGAAACACGGAAATCAGAGAAATGAGAAACACGGAAACAAAGAAAAAACAGTCAAAGGAGACTAAATAATAATAATGTAGTTAGTAACAATATTCAAGGACCTTTAGTTCTTTCTCAAGGGCTATAGATAGTATTCTGAGCCATATCCTGTGAGCTGTCTCATAAATACTAAACATGAGGTGGACAAGTCAACTACATGATGACCAGATTGTACTCAGGACATGAGCTGCCACAGTTCTGAGAACTGACTGCAAAGAAATGGGAACAAGTGGACCCTGGAACTGAAGAATAACTGTACCTAGATAACCAACACAATGCTGGTCAGACCACTGATGACCAGTTTGAAGATGACTGTCAGAGCTGATGATGCTGTTCCTGCCTGTAGCCCCCTCCCCACTACTATCTATAAAAGCTCCTGCGCACTGGTTGCCAATGTGGAGGGGTGCAGAGGGGGGAGTTGGCCTTTGGACACATGTCTGCCACCCTCCCCACCCCAGTTGCCGGCGTCTGAAATAAAGCAGACTTTCCTTCCCACCAGTCTGGCCTGTTTATTGGCTTTTGAGCAGTGAGCAGCCAGACCACACACCTTTCAGTAACAGCATCATTCATTCTAATTCTGGGCCATCTCTTTCCTCTAAGAGTCAAATATTGTTTTCCCCAACACCATCCCTCTTATAGCAACTGTACAGTCCTTCTTACCTACCATTTCGCTGATGCCTCATCCAAATTTCCACTCCCTTCTACAAAGGCTGGCAGTAACCTGATAGTTTCAACCACTATTTTTTTTTTAATTGTAGTAGAAAAAAAAAAAACAAAAACCCAAAGTGAAATTTACTGTTTTAAGGGTAGTGTTAAGTACATTCACATTTTTGTTCAGACAATCTCCATAACTTTGTCATCTTGTGCATCTTGCAGATTTTGGGCAACCACGCATCAGGTATGCTATTGAAAGCATTCCCCCCCAGAATGAACTGTGTACAATGTTTAGATCATGAGTCTATAAATGCCTGTTCTTCTGTAGGACTGGGTTTTTATGTTTGGTTTTTTTTATACCATATCCCTCACTCATCACATTTCATTGGACATTGGGAGATATGCTGTATGTGTGTGATTCCTTCTACTAAGTTATAAGCTCTTTAAAGGTCAAGTGCCATGTCTTATTGCCTTTTATCCAGTGTAGTAATAAGTCATGTATTAGAGGCTAAGTACACATTCGAAATAAATTTAACAGATTCATTAACAGGCAAACAGACTGAGGCCATTGTCCCAGTAGATTAGTTGAGTCATGAGAGATTATCTCAACTCATTTTAAAATGTAAGTGCTGGCCATCGATTTGGACCACTGTAGCAATCAATACATTTCATATCCAAAATCTGAGATTACACAAGGCTTTAGACGTTCCAAAACCTGCTTTTAGATTGCTCAGCCACCATCGTGTTCTAATTCTGGCAAAACGCTCAAAGCACCGTGTAGGATATTACATCATTTCTGGAAGCATCTGGAACTTGCTAAATAAAAGCTGCTGGGAGGATGCCTTCTGTCATTGAGTGGAAAGCACCATAAGTGAAATCATCACCAGTATTGATCATGTGAGTTTCTACTGAAAACCCATGTGCCATTTTATATGCTGTTGCTTTAAGGCTGTCACTGGCGGCCCCTACCTTCTGCAGGAGAGGTTGGGTTGGAGGTCACGGCTGTTGGATCCATAGTTGGCCTTCAGACCTTCCAGAAAGGAAGGGAAGCAACCACCTGTTTTATTTTTCCCTTCCTTGGCTTAAGAGTCCCATGGAAAGCCTATTCCTATTAATTTGTTTTCTTTGACTGTTAATATATTTGAAAAAGGATTAAATGGAAATACTGTACTAAAATAGTAAAATAAAGAGACTTTGCAAAGCTCGCCAGAGATCTGAAGTTTACCTAGGGCCTCAGGGACCAGTATAGCTCAGCAGTGGAATTTTATTGTATGTATAATTTTCCCTAAAGATGCCTTCTTTGATTCTTTACAGTAAATGTGAAATTGGCTTCAGATTTTCAGCCTACAAATATGTTTTTAAAGGCATTTTAATCTTCTCTGGGTGATGAATGCCTTTGCAGACTGGCTAATAGGCACACGTCAGCACACATTTTGGTGGGTCCTTCTATTTTCAATTTCTTTTTGCATGTTGTCTTTGATCCTTCCACTTTGTACTTAGAGTTGGATTGCTTCTATAAAGCAAGTGGACAATTTCCCTTGATGTGGATCTTGGGAAAGCAGTCCAGAGTCATTTTTTCCCTCTGGTTTCTCATTTCCAAGCAACATGCTCCAGCAATATACGTTACTCCAAAACCTGTGGGACAGATTATCTACAGGGCCCCTTAATACCTTCGGAGCAGAAATAAATAAGCAACACACAAAGGCAGGGAAACAAGAATGCTTTAAGGAGAAAAGCACTCTAGAAGGGTGGTAACCTGTGAATACTCCCAGAAGGCGACTCTGGTGTGTTAGCCCACATGGAGTCCTGCTGCTGTTGTTTGCCGAATTGAATGAAAGGACATTTGTTTTGTTTCTTGGAGAATGTTTTCTAGTAAACACTTTGCCAGAAACCCAGGTTCTTCTCACCCAACCGAGAGAGTTTTTATTAGGGAGAATAGCGTCCCTTTCTACACAGAATTAGAAAAAAAAAAAAAACTAAAAAACTAGCTCCTTGTCAAACTTTGTTCAACTTTTAGGATTTTTTTTTTATTCTTATCTGTTTCTCTTAAGTTATTGCCTTGCATCCATAGCTCATGGATTTTCATTGGTTAAGTGGTTATTCGTTACTTCTATAAACATTTAAGTCTATGCTTTTATCATCAGAGCTACATCCCACAAATTGAAATATGGTATTTCCATAATTGTTCAGTACGGAAAGGAGTAAATCAAGGCTATAAATTATCACCCTGCTTATTTAACTTTTATGCATCACGCTAATTGCTGGGCTAGATGACTCACAAGCTGATATCAAGATTGCCAGAAGAAATATCAACAACCTCAGATATGCAGATGATACCACTATAATGGCAGGAAGCGATGAGGAACTAAACTGCCTCTTGAAGGTGAAAGAGCAGAGTGAAAAAGTTGGCTTAAAGCTCGGCATTCAAGAAACTAAGATCATGGCATCCAGTCCCATCATCACTTCATGACAAATAGATGGGGAAACAACGGAAACAGTTGACAGACTATTTTCTTTGGCTCCAAAATCACTGCGGATGGTGACTGCAGCCATGAAATTAGAAGACACTTGCTCCTTGGAGGAAAAGCTATGACCAACCTAGATAGCATACTAAGAAACAGAGAGATCACTTTGCCAACAAAGGTTCATCTAGTCAAAACTATGGTTTTTCCAGTAATCATGTGCAGATGTGAGAGCTGAACTATAAAGGAGGCTGAGTGCCCAAGAATTGATGTTCCGAACTGTGGTGCTGGAGAAGACTCTTGAGAGTCCCTTGGACAGCAAGGAGATCAAACCAATCAATCCTAAAGGAAATCAACCCTGAATATTCATTGGAAAGATAGATGCTGAAGCTTCAATATTTTGGCCATCGATGTGAAGAGCCAGTTCAATGGAAAAGACCCTGATGCTGGGAAAGATTGAGGGCAAGAGGAGAAGTGGGCAACAGAGGATGAGATGGTTGGATGGCATCACCAACTCAATGCATGTGAGTTTGTGCAAGACTCTGGAAGACAGTGAAGAACAGGGAAGCCTGGCATGCTGAAGTTTATGGGGTTGCAAAGAGTTGGACAGGACTTAGCAACTGAAGAACAACAACAAATAGAGCATTTTAAAGTTTCAATTATTTTTTTCACTGACCCATGAGTTATTTAGAAGTGGATTTTAAAGTCATACTTGTTTGGGGAAGGTTATCTATATTATTGGTTTCTCATTTTTTCCTTTCTGATTTGAATGATATAACATTTGATATTGAGATTTGTTTTGTGGCATTACTATAACGTCATAGGGCTTCTCTCATAGCTCAGTTGGTAAAGAATCTGCCTGCAATGCAGGAAACCCTGGTTCAATTCCTGGATTGGGAAGATCCCTTGGAGAAGGGAAAGGCTACCCACTCCAGTATTCTGGCCTGGAGAATTCCATGGACTGTATAGTCCATGGGGTGGCAAAGAGTCGGACACGACTGAGCGACTTTCACGTTCATCTTTCATAAGTAATCCATAGATGTTTGAGAATAAAGTATATTTGCTTGTCTCCATTAGACCAAGCTTATGATTAGAAAAGATTTTCAGTCTTTTCTCTCTAGGCTGAATGTCCTGTTGTCTGATCAGTTTCTGAGAAAGATGAGTTAAAATTAGTCTTTATGTCTGTGGATTGAGTGTAAGTTGAGGTTATCATATTAGACACACACAAGTACAAAACTGTCTTCTTGGGCAATAGTCCATGTTGCAGTTTATTTTATCCCTAAAAATGATTTTTCCGGATTTATTTTGACTTTGCTTGATATATATTTAGTATCCATTTACTTTCAATCTTGGATGTTTTTAGTTTTAAATGTTTTGCTTTTAGCATTCAGATAAAATTTGAATATCCAACTTGGGAACCACTGTATTTCAAAAAGTGACTTATTTGGTACTTTTTCATTTGGAGTATAGCTGATTTGCAATGATGGGCTGCCATCTCTGGGGTCGCACAGAGTCGGACACGACTGAAGCGACTTAGCAGCAGCAGCAGCAGCCAATCTCTGCTGTACAGCAAAATGACTCAATTTTACACATAGATACATTCTTTTCTATATTCTTTTCCATTATGGTTTATCACAGGATATCGGATACAGTTCCCTGTGCTCTACAGTAGGACCTTGTTGTTTATCCATCCTATATATAATGGTTTGCATCTACCAACTCCAAACTCCCAGACCATCATTCTCCCCTGCCTCCCACCACCCTGGCAACCACAAGTCTCTTCCCTATGGCTGAGTCTGTTTCTGTTTTGTAGATAGGTTTATTTGTGCCACATTTTAGATTTCTATTCATCTTGCTTTATGTTTGAATCCTTTATTTCTCCGTTTTTACCTTCTATCAGTAGGATCAATTAAGTTTTGGATATATCTTTTTCCTCTGCTGATTCTGAAATATTATGGACTATTTCTATACTTGAAAAAAATTTGTATACCACAGAAGGTTTCCCATGGACAGAAACTCCAGCACTGTTATCTTCTGGACATGGTCGAAGTCCGCTGCAGCCACAGGAAAGGGACCTCAAAGCCTGCGGTGCTTTACTCAGTCTGGGAAGGGGCAGCTGAACACTTTTGCCCTGTCCTGCGTGGCACCACTTTTCTGGCCTCCTATTTCTCTCCTTTTAACAATGATCCTTACATTTCTCACAGGCATACTTAACAAGCCTAAAATTGATCCCCTCTGCCACTTTTGTCTTCAATGATGCAATGTCTTAGAACGCCACTGTATCCTACGTGGGACTGCACCTCAGTGTTTTACAACCATCTTGCTTTTGTGAAACCCAAGTTATTTGTTAAAATTTTTGTTTTGATTAACTAAATCTTTAGATTTATGCTGTGTTTTTAAGTTTCTCTGTTCACGGTTGCGTCTTACATCTCTTTGAATTTCCTCTTTCTGAATTATATCTTTAAGATCTGACAGTGAATGTCTACTGTGATAACTCCTTTTGTGCTTTGAAATGAATGCACGTTTATTTTGCCTTGATATTTAAATGGTAGTTCAGTGGAATTAAAAAAAAAATCTTGGCCGACAGTTATTTGAGGATGTTATTCTATTCTGTTATCTTCAATTGTTGTGGCTTAGAAGTTGGCTGGAACTTAGCTGTTTGGTTATCCAGGCTGAGTGCCATCTTTTTCCTATATGGTTGCTTTTAAGAGCAGTTTTACCTTAATGAGTTTAGATTTGGATCTCATTTAACTATTTCTACTCAAAGCTTGTTTTGTTTCCTAAATCTTAGGATTCACATTTTGAATCAATTTGGGATAATTTTTATCCATTATTCTCTTTGACCACTACTTCTCTCTTGTTCTTTCTTATCTCTCCTGAAAATGTATTTGTCATACTTTGTCATTCTGTCGTCCATGTCAGTCAACTTCTCATATTTTCCAAGTCTTTATTTTGCATTCTGGATAATTTCCTCAAACTTATCATCCACTTTACCAATCTTCTCCTCAGCTGTGTTTATTAATGTGTTCCCCATTGAGTATTTTAATTTGCTGTGATAATTGTCATTTCTAGAAGTGGGATTAGGTTCTTTTTCAAGCTTGTTTTCTCTTGGGAGTTTTTTTCTGACTTTTTTCTTTTATATGTTTAACCATAATACATATATTTTATAATTTATGCCTGAAATTCTTGGAGTCTAATTCTGCCCTGCATTATATATACTATATCAGGATGGACTGTACTTTAAATTTCATATTCTGTTTGTCTTCAACAGACTTTCTGGCAGTACTATTGTGGGGCATGGGTTGTGAACAGGTTTCTGTGGAATAGGCTTTTGTTTGCTTTTGCCACGTGTCCATGGATATTTCAGACCAGTTCCAATTTTTAAATTAACTTCTTGGCATGAGTGCTCTATGAACATGTATATGGTATAGAGGGCAACTCCAAACTGGAACTACTGTATCGTACAGGTCTGCCATCGCACATTCATAAGGACAACTGTACCTTCTACCCCAAACCCAGCTCAAGAGAGACCAGCTTTCTCTTCTTGATAGGTATTGGCACACAGCTAAAGTAATTTGCCTTTCTTTTATACTTGGCCCTTGGAAATTTCCATTACTCCCTTGCAAGCTCAGAAAGGATGTTTGTTCTACTGCTTAGAATTTAGTAGCAAGACCTTATAGGGAAACTGTATGTGCCAAGTGACAGAACCAGAAGTCTGGGGGGAGTCGTTTTCATGTACATTTGAATCTTGAAGGATAGGGTTAGAGGTGCTGGCCCTCCAAGCAGTCAGAAATCTGTGTATGATTTTATAGCTGGCCCTCCAGCTCCAGGGTTCCAAATCCATGGGTTCAACTAACTATGGATAGTGTGATAGTGTTAGTTGCTCAGCCATGGCAACCCCATGGACTGTGGTCTGCCAGGCTTCTCTGTCCATGGAATTAATTCTCCAGGCAAGAATACTAGAGTGGGTAGCCATTCCCTTCTCCAGAGGCCCTTTCTGACCCAGGGTTGAATCCAGGTCTCCTGCATTGCAGGCAGACTTTTACCATCTGAGCCTCTAGTACTGTAGTTCATATTTATTGGAAAAAATCTGTATATAAATGTACCTGTGCAGTTCAATCTTGTGCTCTTTGAGTCGACTGTATTTAAAATAAAACATATAGCAAACATTATCTCTGATGTGGAATAATTTCAGTGTACCATTTACATGCAATGGATTTTAGAATGTGAAATATTTGAAAATTAAAGATCTATTTAATTAGTTCATTCTTTAAAACTACTTGTGAACTCTTTCTAGATTTGCATCAAATATTTCTTGGGACCATTTTCATTAAATACCAAATCCTGTTTTGGGAATCTTGAAGATAGTAATTGTGGAATAAAAGGAACAGAGTCTATCTGTGTATTCATCAAAGCTCTTTTAAGAACAAATACGAGAAATTCACTCCAGTATTCTTGCCTGGAGAATCCCATGGACAGAGGAGCCTGGCAGGCTATAGTCCAGAGAGTTGCAAAGAGTTGAACATGACTAAAGCAACTTAGCACACATGAGAAATTCAACTCCAAATGGCTTAAGTAGAAAGAAATATTTATTGATTCAGATAGCTAAAAAATCCTGGGATTTATTGTCCAAGCACAGCTAGACTGACATGCTCAGAAAATGTAATTGAAGTCAGTCTCTTTTAATCTCGTTTCTACTTTTTTTTTTTAAATGTGTTGGCTTTACTTTCATTTGAATTCTCTCCTTATGGTGGCAAGATGTTTTCCAACAGCTCCAGTTAAATAGAACTTCTCTTTCCCAATTGAGCAATCTCCTGGGACTGTGGCTTACGGACCCATCTTAGGTCATCTGCCCATCCCTGGTCAGTTGAAGTGGCTGAGGGATGATGTGCTCTGATTGACCTTGCCCCTGGAGTTGAGGAATAGGGTTAGCGTTGGTCAAACTGTGTGGGCTGAGAATGGAGGAGAATGATGCTCTGAGAGGAAAATTGAGATTCTGTCATCAGAGAAGATGGGAGTGAAGACTGTCCTCCATACCCTAATTGCTTGTTTGTGTTTGCTCTTCCTTTCAGGACAGTGTTGAGTTTAGAAACATCTGCAGTCATTTGACTCTACAAACTGAAGGACAGCAGTTTGACAGAGATATGAATGCTGCCCACCAGCCAGTGTCTGAAAATGATAGTCGAGAAGCTGATTCAGTCACTTGCTAATCTTCCTTCTGATGCCCACATGGTAGCCTGTGCTTCCTGGAGACAGATCTTACAGAATCTCCCTGACATATGAGTATTCAAGATGCTGGAATTAAAACAACGGCGAGCACTGCTTAGAGAACTGGAGAATACCTTAGTTCCCGAGTAAATCAGCAGACAGTGGATGCTTTTATTCCAGTGAGGAGACACTTGATAGCATACATAGCAGTCTGACCAGTGGCATTTGTGCCCTTTGGAATTACAGCATGTTGGTGAAAATTTTTTAAAGCAGTAGTTCACATTTTTAAGTGTGCTAACACGTTTGCTGACTTTTTGATTGAAATATATTCAACTTCGTGGAGCTAATTAGATTATATATGTATATACATTTATGAATTTATATTAAATATTAATTTTAATTGAATGACACCTTTAGTCTATATTCATATTAATGTTGGCCTATGAGGTTTAATGGGGCTTCCCTGATGGCTAGTGATAAAGAATTCGCCTGCAATGCAGGAGGCGCAGGAGACACAGGTTCAATCCCTGGGTCAGGAAGATCCCTGGAGAAGGAAATGGCAACCCACTCCATTCTTGCCTGAAGAATCCCAAGGACAGAGGAGCCTGGCAGGCTATAGTCCATAGGGTCCCAAAGAGTTGGACATGACTGAAGTGACTGAGCACACGTGGGGTTTAATATAGTTATTTGTATGATTAAAGCTCCATGGTTCTTAACATTATTTTGAATAAACAGAATGTTCGATAACTGATATGTCCTACGTACTGAACACTTCATTTTATGTTATGAAAATGATCTTTGAAGGTTGAAGGACTACAAACACATGTGTCAGTAATTGAGCTCCAATCCTGGCATTAATAACTTGCTGTCGGGCAGGGGAGAGCTGCTTCTAAACTTTGTGCTTTCATATACTGGTTTCTAAATTTGAAATGATAATGAGCTATGAAGTACCAAGACTATATAATATGTAAATACAAAGTACAGTATTATTAAAGTCTCATGTGAAAACATCTAGCTCCTCGTGCTCTTTCTAAACATTCCCCGTGAAGTAGGAAATTCTGGTGAAAAAAAGGAGGGAGTGGATATACTAGCAAATTTCCCTAAACATTTAGGCCTAGGAAAAGAGAGTGACTTTTTGCAACAACAATAATCTGTGCATGCTTTGTTGTTGCTGTTTAAGTCGCTAAGTGGTGTCCAACTCTTTGCGACCCCATGGACTGTAGCCCGCTAGGCTCCTCTGTCCGTGGGATTCCCCAGGCAAGAATACTGGAGTGGGTTACCATTTCATTCTCCAGGGATCTTCTCAACCCAGGGATCGAACCAGCATCTGGTTGGCAGGTGGATTCTTTACCATTGAGTCACCTGGGAAGCCCCCTGCATGTGCTTAGGGAAAACTAAGTTTCCTGTTGTTTAATGATGACTGTGTTGAGAACAAAAGTAAATCGAAATTCTGCTTTTCTCTTCAAGTTTTAGCAGAAACAGCTTTAGATTTTTTTTTAAAGAGTATAATGTATACATGTAACTTATTTTCTGAGGAATTGTAAACTGGGTTTGTATGGTAAGACTATATCTAGCTCCTCTGCCCGTGGTATTTCTCAGGCAAGAATACTGGAGTGGGTTGTCATTTCCTTTTCCAAGGGATCTTCCCAGCCCAGGGATCAAACTTGGGTCTCCAGCATTGCTGGCAGATTCTTTACCATCTGAGCCACTAGGGAAGCCCCGTTTAAAAAATTAGGTGATAATAATAATCAGAGCCTTCACAGGGTGAGCTGCCTGTTGACATCTAGATTTTGGACTCCTCATCCCCAGAACTGTGAGAATAAAGTTTCGCTGTTTTAAAGCACCCAGTTTGTAATAACTTGTTGCAGCAGTGATAAGAAATGAATACACCTGTCTTTCCTCACTGGCAAATAAGCACCAGAATGTTGTGCACGGCAATATCTCCAGTGCTGCACAAGCCTGGTATAGAGCAGTAGCCCCATACATGTCTGATGAATGAAGACATACAAGTCATGTGGTTAGTCCTTTCAGCTGCTTTGTTTGTTCTTTCATTTGTTTGTTTTTTATGGAGGAATTTGATTTCTCCAGAAATCCCCCAACTCTTATGTATCTTTTGGTAAATATCTAAATTCAAAGAAAAAAGTTAAAATGAGGTGAAAGTTGCTCAGTCGTGTCCAACTCTTGGTGACCCCATAGACTGTAGCCCGCCACCCTCCTCTGTCCATAGAATTCTCCAGGCAAGAATACTGGAGTGGGAAGCCGTTCCCTTCTCCAGGGGATTTTCCCGACCCAGGGATTGAACCCAGGCAGACTCCTTACTATCTGAGAAATAAGTTAAAAGGACAGTATTAAGGGTTAAAACAATCAGCACATTCTGATCAGGTGTTGAGTTTTAAAGTTATGCAGCTATCATTCAATAAATGGTTAATAACTATGATGATCATCATTAATAACTGATGGCATCACTGATTCAATGGACATGAACTTGGGCAAACTCTGGGAGATAGTGAAGGACAGGGAAGCCTGGTGTGCTGCAGTCCATGGGGTCGCGAAGAGTCAGACTTGACGTGGTGACTGAACAACAAAAGGACAGCTAGGATGATCGTCTTAATAGTGACTGGGCCAGCCTAGGACACTCAGAAGAGTAGGGTCTTTTTTCTTTTCTCCTTTACCCTAAAGCTGCATAAATGTGCCTTTAAAGGTACATTTTAAAACTTTATTACTGTGGACTATTTTCTTCCGCAGCCATGGCACCATCATCATGCTTAATAGAAGTTTCTACATTTTTGTGGTTCCAGCAAAGTTTGGGGGACATTTGGTCATCTTGGAGACAGGCTCTGTGTGTGTGTGTGTGTGTGTGTGTGTGTATGTGTTTCATTTCATACCATGTAGCACCTTGAACAAGCGTGACACTTGCATCAGGGTAGTTTGAGGGTATCTTCATAATGCTGAGAAAAATTTGAGTCATCTGATAATTTCTTTGTTGGATTTCCTTAGATACTGAACCTCCCCATTCCCCTGGACTCTTATGTTTGTATGCTCTATAACAGTAGATTTCTGGAAGCATATTTGCCTGTGGATTAAAAATAGGGGCCATGTTGAGGGCTTTAAGCAGAGCTGGGCAGACAAGTGACAAGGTCATACCTACAACCCTTTCTCTTGTCCCTAGATACTCTCCTCACTCTTTTCTTTGCTTTTCTGGAAGCTCCGCCAGGTCCTAGCTTGGCCTGATCCTACAGCCTTTGACCGCACGCCTTCTGCTCATACAGAAGCCATCTTCACGTTCCTCTGGCTGTGTTCCATTTTCTTTGGCCTCCTCAGGATCAGTTCTCTTCTCTCATTTAACTGCTCTTACTCTTCTTACAGCTTCTCCCCAAAGTGGGTTAATTTCCTTGGTTTAAATGAAGGCCACTAAAGGGTAGGAAATCATTCAGTTACTAGTTCTGTGCAGAACGCAAGACTATAAGAATCATATCTTTCACGTCTAAAGAGTCTCTGAAACAGTTGGCCCCATTCTCCATTGTTCCTTATGCTCTGATTCCAGATACTTATGCAGTAAATCTATCTCAGAGGAGTGTCAGTTCTGTGGATTCATGAGTTCCAAGACACTAAATTCAGCAGAACTTTGAATAAGAGGTATTCTGCATAATCTGGGTATCTGCACCAAGGATCCCAGTGTTCCTTTCTACAGCCAAAAAAATACCACCATCCTAGTTTCACTTAGCTCACATCAGAACCGAAAGTCGAGGCTGTTGTAGTCCTGGTGTATGTTACCAGAGAGCTTGCTTCTATCTGATGCCTTCCATGCTGCTGCACTCAATGGAAGTGATATTTAAAGCTGAGCCCTGGTTTATAAATTTCTATTCTTATAGACAAGTTCATACTTACTCCACACTTACAGTTGTAAGTCAGGAGACAGTTTCAAGGTTGACAGGAATCTTTCCCAGGACAGAAGTAACACTAATTTGTTCCTCTTGCCTTGATAAAGACTTCGTTATCATCATGGCTTCATTTTCTTTTTCCTTAAGGAAGCATTATGAAATGTCTGTGGAGTGTAGAGGGTATCTGGTGGAAAAATAAATTCACAGGGATCTGAGAAACATGTTGCCAAAGACAGTGTTGGCTTAAGTTGTTACAGAGAGGAGAGATGAGGTTACATAAATGTCCTTCCCTTTCCTGCCTGTGTAATCTAGTTCTAAATGTGATGGAGGCATATAGGGGCACAGCACATGCTTAGAACATGTGTGTGTGTGTGTGTGTGTGTGTGTGTCTGTGTGTGTGTGTGTCTGTGTGTGTCTTTGTGTCTGGGCTAGAGGAAGGGAGGTCAGGGGAGGAAGAATACCTGAGCCTGGTGTTATAAGCCTAAACACAAAGAAAGCAGTGGGATAACTTGGAAGATGAAGAAGTCATCAAATGAATTTGATTGGTTTATTGATTTGATCAAATAAAAAACATAGTGCTCCTCACACTTGAAACCTTTCGAGCCGTTTGATTATCTGCATATAGCTGATGTGACAGCTATCCTCAAAATCTGTCTCCATCTCTTCTCATCTCTCAGCCTCTCACTCTGTCTTGGACCATCATGCATAAAGTTATTAACTGCATAATGCTTTGTATCTAAACATCCTCATATATAACTAAAGATAAGAGCTATTGGTCTTTGATTCTTTTCTCTCGATTTTTCTTGGGTTTCCTTGCCTCTCTTAGAGTCTCAGTTAAATAACTGTTAGACATATATTTCCTGTGTAACTCAAAATTGAACTAAATGTGTATATAGTAGGAATACTGTTCACACTCACATAGGGTAAATAGTCATACTTAGGATGTGAATAAAGCTCCTCTATCCACTTTCTTGTCTATTGGCAATTTTGATAGAAAGACAAAAAGAATAAGATAAACCTTGCTGATGCAATTTTCTTCACACTTTTGTTTGTTTGATTAAAATTAGTTGATACAATACCTATACTACCCTATATTATGAAATTCTATGCTTTTTTTTTTTGGTAGCCACTTCAAGAATATTTCCTGTTTTGAAATTAAATTTTTGAATTTTCCATTAAAAAGGTAGCTTTGCTGCTTTTCAAGTATCAGGAGTGCTTAAGTTAATAGGGCTGGAATTACTGCCATGAGACTGTACTGAATGTTGTTCTGCTCCTGTTCCCAGGTCTTGCTTCTTCTGGAATACTGCATTGTCAAGTCACAAACATTCACAAAGTTAGGTGCAGCCTAAGTGGGTCCATGGGCTTATTTACTTCAAATTTAGCCAAAGGATCAATAAATATACATTCTTATCTAACTTGGGCCTAACTCTACTGCAAATCACCATCTTGTCTAGATGGAAGAGACAATGGGTCCATTGTTTCTAGGTGTTTTGATGACTGAAACTGCTCAATAGTTGATCTAATTAGGATAGAAATTATAGGAAGAGAGTTGACAACAAATCCAATCAATTTAGCAGGAGTGTGTGTGTGTGTGTGCTCGTGATTTCCTGTATCAATAAACATATGACTTCCAAGTGTCCTCTCACACTTTCCTTTACCCATTTCAGTAGTTTAATATCAATAGGTTGAAAAGATCTTTGAGTGGAGGTATTTTTCTATTAACAATGTGTGCAGGTTAAGTTGCTTCAGTCGTGTCTGACTCTTTGCAACCATAGGGACTGTAGTGCTCCAGGATCCTTTGTCCCTGGGATTCTTCAGGCAAGAATAGTGGAGTGGGTTACCATACCCTCCTCCAGGAGATCTTCCCGACATAGGGATTGAACCCACATCGCTTGTGGCTCCTGCATTGAAGGTGGATTCTTTACCACTGAGCCACCAGGGAAGCCCTCTATTAATAATGAAAGTGAAAGCGAAGTCACTCAGTCGTGTCCGACTCTTTGCGATCCCATGGACTGTAGCCTAACATGTTCCTCTGTCCGTGGGATTTTCCAGGCAAGGGTACTAGAGTGGGTATCCATAAAAACAAGAAATTCCAGGATGACACCCCGTTGAAAGTAATGATTACATACCTAACATGTTCCTAAATGGGATTTTTGAGTACTAGTTATCATATCATAATTTTCCAGAGGTCTTTTCATTAAAGGTTATAAAACTGTTCATTGCAAACAAATGAGTTTCTGGGAAAATGAAAGTAGCCCTTGGAAAAGCAGTAAGACTAGTGAAGAATAGAGTTTGCCAAGTAAAATGCTCAGGAGCTTTTATGTGTATCCTGATAACTTGTTACATATGCATCTACTTATTTTTAACCTTTTATTTTAAAATAATTATAAATTAATATATTATTCAAAGACTGTAGATTCATATATAAAGTTGCCATATATATTGTATGGGGTATCGTAAACTCTTCACTCAATTTTCCCCATGATGATATCTTATATGACTATAGAAAAACTATATTATGCTATAATTCCAGATTTTGTGATGCTTACAACGTTTTCCAATTTTTTGCAACATTCTTAACATTCTCTCTTCCTAAATAATACTTACTTTTTGGCTTAAAAAAATAGCAAAACCAGGAAACTGACATTGGTACAATGGTACTAACCAGATTACAAACATTATTCAGTTTTTATCAGTCTCTACATGTACTGTTGTGTAGTTAGTAGTTAGTAGTTCTATGGAATTTGATTCTAGGTAGAGATTTCTGTAATCACTACAGTCAAAACTGAACTGTTCCAAGACCTGTACTCTGAAAACTATCAGATACTATAAGATGAAAGAAAGCATGACACAAACACGTGGGAAGATATATCATGTTCTTAGACTGGAAGAATCAATATTGTCAAAATGATTATACTACCCAAGGCAATCGACAGATTCAATGCAATCCCTATCAAATTACCAATGCCATTTTCTGCAGATCTAGAACAAAAATCTTAAAGTTTGTGTGGAAACATAAAAGATCCCAAATAGCCAACGCTATCCTGAGAGACAAAAATGGAGTTCTAGGAATCAGGCTCCCTGATTCAGGCTCCCTGACTTCATACTATACTATAAGGCAGAATAATGAAAATGATGTTGCACTGGCACAAAGACAGACTTACAATGGAATAGGATAGAAAGCTCAGAAATAAACCCCTGAACCTGATGTCAATTATGGCATCCAGTCCCATCACTTCATGGCAAACAGAAGGGGGAAAAGTGGAAATAGTGACAGAGTTTATTTTCTTGGGCTCCAAAATCACTGTGGATGGTGACTGCAGCCAAAAAATTAAAAGACACTTGCTCCTTGGAAGAAAAGCTATGACAAACCTAGACAATGTATTAAAAAGCAGAGACGTTACTGTGCCAACAGAAGTCTGTATGGTCAAAGCTATGCTTTTTCCACTAGTCATGTATGGATGTGAGAGATGGAGCATAAAGAAGGCTGAGCATCGAAGAACTGATGTTTTTGAACCGTGTAGTTGGAGAAGACTCTTGATAGTCCCTTGGACAGCAAGGAGGTCAAAGCAGTCAATCCTAAAGGAAATCAACCCTGAATATTCATTGGAAGGACTGACGCTGAAGCAGAAGCTCCAATATTTTGTCCACCTGATGCAAAGAGCTGACTCTGGAAAAGACCCAGATGCTGGGGAAAATTGAGAGTGACAGGAAAAGGGGGCAACAGATGATGAGATGGTTGGATGGCATCACTGACTCAATGAGTTTGAGCAAACTCATGGAGATAGTGAAGGACACAAAAGCCTCGCGTGCTGCAATCCATCAAGTTGCAAAGAGTTGGACATGATTTAGCAACTGAACAAAAATGGTCAATTAATTCATGACAAAGGAGGCAAGAATACACAATGGAGAAAAAAGCAGTCTCTTCAGTAAGTCATGTTGGGAAAACTGGACAGCTGCATGTACAAGAAAGAAATGAGAATTCTCTAATACCATGCACAAAAATAAATGCAAAATGGACTAAAGACCTAAATGCAAGACTGGATACTATAAAACATAAATTGCAGCAATATCTTTTTGGATCTTAGAGTAATAAAAATAAAAACAAAAATAAACAAATGGGACCTCGTTAAACTTATAAGCTTTTGCACAGCAAAGGAAACTATAAACAAAATGAAAAGATAACCCACAGAATGGGGAACATATTTGCAAACAATGCAAGGGATTAATCTCCAAAATGTACAATCAGCTCATGCAGCTCTAAAGCAAAAAACAGCCCAATCAAAAAATGAACAGAAGATCTAAACAGACATTTCTCCAAAGAAGACATACAGATGGTCAAAAAAACACTGAAAAGATGTTCAGTGTCACTACTGTTAGAGAAATGCAAATCCAAACTACAAGGGGGTATTATTTCACACTGCTCAGAATGGCCATCATCAAAATGTCTATGAACAAGAAATGCTGGAGAGGGTGTGGAGAAAAGGGAACCATCCTACACTGTTGGTGGGAATGTAAATTGACACAGCCAGTATGGAGAACAGTATGGAGGTTCCTTAAAAGCTAAAAACAGATCTACCATGTGATCCAGCAATCCCACTACTGGGCATGTATCTGGAGAAAATTACCCTCAGAAAATATACATGCACCCCAATGTTTATTGCACCACTATTTACAATAGCCAAGACATGGAAGCAACCTAAATGTTCATTGACAGAGGAACAGATAAAGAAAATGTGATACATATATACAATGGAATAATACTCATAAAAAGAGTGAATAATACCATTTGTAGCAACATGAGTGGGCCTAGAGGTTTTTATACTAAGCGAAGTTAAGTCAGAGGAAGATAAATATCATATGATATCACTTATATGTGGGATCTAGAGAAATGATACAAATGAACTTATTTACAAAATAGAGTCACAGACTTAAAAAACAAACTATGATTACCAAAAGGGAGTTTGGGATTAATACATATACACTACTATATATAAAATAATCAGCAAGGACATTTAGTACAGGGAACTATAGTTAATGCTCTGTAATAACCTATATGGGAAAATGATCTGAAAAAAATAGACTTAAGTCATAAATCACTTTCCTGTACATCTAAAACTAACACAACATTGTAAATCAAATGTACTCCAAAAAAAAAAAAAAAGACAAACTGTTCCATTACTCCAAGGAACATACCAATAAACATTCACTTATATGAAGAAAAATAAACAACATAATTTATATGACTAAATTAAAGTTCAATTTACTTGCAGGAACTACATTAGTTCTCAAAAATGTATATAGGGATGGACGGATGGAGGGATAGGTGGTCTGGTTGCTCAGCGCTCCACCAGTATTGGTCCGCTTAACCTAAGACTGGATTGGTTTGTAGAGGAGAGCTAAGGACTCATGGATTCAACTTCTGTTTGTTTCTTTTTCTTGTCTTCAAAATTCATTTTCTAAATAAAAGAGTTTTGTAAAACCCATTCTGGACATTCTGCCAAGTTGATAAGCTCTTGGTAACAAAAATGACCACCATGAAAATCTTCATCAAAATCATCAAAGTAAGAGCATTCTCTTACTTTGGGTTGACAGAATGAAATTTCCACATGTGAATTCTTTTCTTAAATCCATATGACAAAATCATGAGGTAAATATTTCCAAATGTGCCCCTGTCCCTTTAAATGAATTCATTTATTTTCACTTCACAACAGACCCCTTCAAATATTTAGTGGTGACAATGACCTCACTCAGATAGATACAGAGCCGGTCTTTTCCCTTTTTAATGCGTTTTTCTGTATCTTAAACTAGGCTGTAAAATATTGCTCATTTGATCTCCTATCAGGTGTAGATGTTTGCTAATTTAAAAACTTTCCATGTTGAAGTTTAATTTAAATATATATTGCTTAAAATGTCACTTTTGTGTTCTTTTTGTCTTTCTAGACATTAAATATAGAAGTTCAAGGTCTTTAATATAAACTGGTTATTTATTTCAAAGATCAAAATATGACATTTGCTATTTCATTTTAAAATTGATGAGAACACATTTGTAGAAAGAAATACCTCCTAGAAATTCTATTTCAATCTAATTAGAGAGAAAAGTGGTATTCTTCATATAAAAAAAGTAAATCATGGAAAATAAATAGAACTTAACCAAAGTAATGCATATCTCCTAAGATGGCTGAGGCATAAAACACAGCACTTCTTTGTTTTACCATGTAATTTCAGGATCTCTTCAATATGTAAATCAAAGACCTCTATCATTTACCCCAAAGTGTTTATACATTCTTATGTTGGATAAAAATTATGGAGACTTTTCAGGTTAATGTGCAGAAAGAAATGGCCATCCACTCTAGTATTATTCCCTGGAGAATTCCATGGATAGAGGACCCTGGAGAGCTACAAGTCCATAGGGTTGTGAAGAGTCAGAGACTGTTGACTAACTACCAGTTGTTAAAGGGAGTGTATTTAAACCCATAGTTATCCTTCTTTCCAAGGCTTGCAGCAATTTTGGTCAAACTCAGACATATCAGTATAAGTACATTTCACATGACATAGCTATCATACCACCAACCTGAAGAGTTCTGATAATTGTAGCTTACTCTGAGAATAAAATAATTCATTTAGTTTTTTATCTTTTAGAGAATTTGGCTTGTCACCTGCAATAGGTTGAATCAAACTTTGAACAGAAGTTTTAAGGTATATATAAATATACGTATTTTTTCTCATTCATTCTACAGCTTTAGCTATGTTCCAGATTTTTCTCCATTACTTTAAATATCTACCTATCTATGAACTAGAGTTATACATGTAAAACTACATACAACTATTCATGTATATCAACAAGCTACATATACCCTCAATCCCAACTGTGACTGATTGAAAAGCATTTGTTTTTAATTCTGCAGACTGAAGTTTATGCCTTTCTGCTGAACTGGCTGATTGTAGTGTCCTGTAATAGACCTTAGGTCCTTCATAACTGCTTTTCTTGTGCTCAGAAGTAAACTGTTTATCTTACCATGGCCTTTCTTGTTCTTTACCCTACATCTTCTGTTTTTTGTTTTTTAGTCATTAAGTCATGTCTGACTCTTTTGTGACCCCACAGACTGTAGCCCAACAGGCTCCTCTGTCCATGGGATTCTCCAGGTGAAAATACTGGAGTGGATTGCCATTTCCTTTTCCAGAGGATCTTCCTGACCCAGGGATTGAACCCATGTCTCCTGTGTCTCCTGCATTGGCAGTTGGATTCTTTATCGCTGCGCCACCTACATCTCTATGTACAGACGAAAACTCATCTTTGAAAACATTATCTATGTGTATACATCAACTTTCAAAGGGCAATTCTATTGAAAAACGGGTTCCACTACTGAAAACAAAAGTGAAAAAAACAACAACACACAAATACCGTAAAGAAATGAATAAAAAGCAAACCAAAAAACAGATAAACTCCAATTCTTTTCATCTTACAGGTTTTTTAAACACGAGGCCAGAGAATCTGAGCAACTTTTCTTCAGGTACAGAGACCAATCCAGTTCTCCCGACTCTTCATTCAGCCTTCCTGCTGTTAAGCCTCATGGCTAAAGCACAGGCTGTTGGAGTAGCTGTCTTTCTCTACTTGGCTTGGGGCTACCAGGCCATGTGGCTCAGATGAATGGCTGATGAAAGGTGAGAGGGGCATTAATGCTTAGCTTCCTGGAGGGGATCTATTTTCTCCATGGGCCTGACCACAGAGTTCCCTGTCGGGAACGTTTCACAGGTGAGCAGATTTTCCTCTCAGAAATGCCAGTTGTTACAATACTTTCTGGGATAGAAGGTTCCAGCCAATGATAAGCATTGCTGTTAAAGAGGAAGGAGTCTACAGAAAAGAGAGAGGTTATGAGGCTCCAGTTAGGACCACCATGTGTCCACAGAGGCCCAAGGACACTCTGTTAGAGGTCTGATATGGCCACTGCCTCCCTCGATGGTCTTCCTCCGGGAACCTCTCTGGTTGCTTCCCTTTCTAAATGCTTTCTCTGGTTCCTTGACATTCAGTTTCTGCCTGCATTCTTCTATTAATAATCTGCTTTTTTTTTCCTGTTTAGAAGCCCCCTATAAAGCACTGATGGAGAAGGCAATGGCACCCCACTCCAGTACTCTTGCCTGGAAAATCCCATGGACAGAGGAGCCTGGTAGGCTGCTGTCTATGGGGTCGCACAGAGTCGGACACGACGGAAGCAACTTAGCAGCAGCAGCGGCATAAAGCACAGAAATTGCAGAATTTGTTTCTTGAGGGGTCACAGCAAGTTTCTGGGGCCCTGACAAATAAAAGCACGGCTCTTCCTGGAAGGTGTTTCCAGCTCACACACTCAGTCACACACACACACACACACACACACACACACACACACACACACGTATACATTTTCCTGCATGAAACCACCAGGAAGTCTATGTGTTTTCATTGGTACCACACGATGTCTTGAAAATTTTAGAACCCTTTCTATAATACAGTAACACTACTTAAAAAAAATTAATTTCTCGGGTCAAGGTCATTAAAAAGAAAACATCATTAAGCTCTTTGAAATTCCACAGGGCTTTAAAGATTTAAGACTCCTGTGGTGTTTAATGTAAGTTTTGCCAAACTTTTAAATAAACTAAAAAAATTCACAACAGTTGATTCCCCCGCTAGGCCTCTTTAGAACACTTACAGATTGCTGAGATATAAGTCGTGATGGATGACTGTGAAGGACTATGCACAGACAGCGTGCAACCAGACACCTCCTCTTTCTACAGTTCTTGGCACCAGAAGTTCTCTGTGGTCTTTTCCCTAATGGAGTGATTTCCAAATGCCAGTTGTGGGCCAGGGCCAGTTGTTGACATAGTCTTCAACTTCGGTAGTGAGACGAGAAGGACCAAGAAAATAGACTGAACCGTCTCTTACAGGTAAATGTATGGCAGGCTCTGTCTTCAATTTTACTTCTCCATGAAATTTAAAGTCAGGAAAACATTGCTGTAAGGCTGGGTCAGACCCCAAGACCAGGAGTGAATGCCTGCAACCACTGAAATTCTTGAAATAATGTAAATTTTATTTTATTTTTTGAAGAACTTCTTTCCCAGAAAAGTATAGAGAACAAGGATGGTAAATGGTCCGTCACCTTACTTGCTCTCTTTTCCCAGCACTCATAGTAATTTGGGTGGTCTGAATGCAGGATCAGTCTGAAATGTGAGTCAGAAAGGGGGTAACACGGCAAGAAAGCTGCCTCCGTTGTTGAACTCTTCTCGTGCCTGCCATCTCAAAGGACCATGCAGGGTGACACCGTGTCACTAACAGGGTCCCCGATGTGCTTACTTTATCCTGACAAAGATGATACATTTTCTTCTTGTAGTGAACAAACATTGTTTATGCAGCTGTGATTCCTTAAATGAAAACTGACTTTCAAGCCTGATGTATCTTCGTTTTGAAGACATTTTTAAAGGAGAGCTCTTTCCTGCATTTGTGGAGGGGGTACTTTTCGAGGCAGACTCTGCCTAATTAGGAACAATCTCATGCATTAGATCTGAAAGGAAGAAAAAAAAAAAAGTCTGGCCTTGTTAAGTGTTTCCATCTTGGGTTAGAGGCCTCGTCTAAAGCAGCTTCTTCTCTGGCCTGAATGGCCTTCGCTGTGGAGACTGAAGGTAAGACCAAATGCCTGCCCAAGAAATCTAGAACAAACTCTCAGGAAATCTCAGCCCCTCAGGCAGTTGAATTCCCACTCCTCTGAGACCGGCTGAGATTATTTTCTGACTTCATTTAACTAGCCAGATGATAGCTTGACTGATAGGGTCATTATGTCCAGAGCAAAGTAATTTTAGAATGAAAATTATGCAATAGGTTAGACCACAGCTCAATTTCTATCACCCCAAATGCATACAGTGTCCCCATGTGATTGCCTCTGGGCTAAGGCTGAAAGAACTGTTTAGTCCCAAGGTGGCTATAATTTCTGGAATAGATTGAGTGAAACCTCTCTCTCTGTCTCTCTCTCTTTTTCCTACTTAAACACATGGAAATGAGTTTCTTAAGTTTTAGTTTTTAAATATCTGGTACAAGGTAAAAACTGCAGTGATTAATATTTCCTATGGGGCCAGTGGTTGGTGAGGAAAAGTCGCCAAGCTTTATCTGACAGTTCATCAAGCTGCTATTATCATTTTCATGGTTGGGTCAGTCACGTAGACAAGCTTCATAAGAGTAAATTGCCTGGGAAACTGGGAATTGATCCAATTTTTAAAAAGTCTTCAACACAAAGATTTTTGCTGAAGTGCCTTCTAATTTAAAATGTACCCCAGGACACCACAGTAGTTCCCTTTATGGCTTCTTTATCCCTCTGGTTATTGCCCTTGACTTTTCTATTTTTATTTGGAAATGAGGAAAGATTTTTAATTCCATGATTTTATAGAAAAAGCGCAATTTGCAAGAATATCAACAATTTCTCATTTGAAGACCTAACGCTATTCCTGATTTCTGGAGCTTAACTTTTGATTCCTAAACCCAGTTTTTAAATCAGTCATCTTTTTCACCCTTACCTACACCAAAACTAACTCCTCTTCCTGGAGTTCCTGTCTCACTTTTTGGTTCTCTACCTAGTCAACAGCAAGAGAACAGAAGAAATCTTGCATTAGGGTCTCCTGTCCATCATCACTCTACAGATGAATAGTGGGTGTTTACTATATGCCACACATTGCTTTAGGTGTTGGAGACACAGTCGAGTACAAGACAGTTATGGAACTGTTTTCGCAGCAATTACATGCAAGGACGTTTCTTCCAAAAGACTCTCTCCTTGTATGAATTTCCCATGAAGTACCATTAATAAATACTTCATTGAAGTTTGCGGAGGGGCTTCCCTGGTGGCTCAGTGGTAAGCAATCCGCCTGCCAATGCAGGAGACGTGGGTTCGATCCCTGGGGTGGGAAGATCCCCTGGAGAATGAAACAGGAACCAACTTCAGTATTCTTGCTTGGAAAACTAGGACAGAGGAGCCTGGTGGGCTGAAGTCCATGGGGTCACAAAAGAGTCAGATGTGGCTCAGCGATTAAACAATAGCAACAACAAAGTTTGCAGAAACAGACTACTCTTAAAAATAAAAGGCAGAGAAGCAGACAGAAATAAAATATTGAATAGTATTTTATTTGAAAAAGTTTTTGTCGCTCTGTCCATGGGATTTCCCCAGCCAAAAATACTGGAGTGGGTAGTCTTTCCTTTCTCCAGGGGGTTTTCCCCACCCAGGAAATGAACCCAGGTCTCCTGCATTGCAGGCAGATTCTTTACCATCTGAGCCACCATAGAAGCCTCCTATTGAATTGTATAATTGTAACTAAAATTTCACTTCATTTTAAAAATTAAATTTATAAGTAAAAATGAAATTAAATTTAGGGAAGATATTTGGACACGATGGCTTTGGAAAATATGCAAATATATTAAAGTTCTAAAAAATTGTTATAATTTAAAAATAAGTCCAGTATGTAACTAAATAAGACTTAGATAGCAGTAAAATTTGAGGGTGAAGTTGGGAAGTGCTTTAAAGCATATTATTTCCATCTCTTTTTAAAAATATTTATAGCAGGGTTTATTTACAATTACTTCTGATGTTTAAAATGCTAAATATCACTTTAAACTGTCCCATATGAGTCAGGATTTAGGACAACAGAAAATATAAAATTTCTCTTACTTATTTATATATTTAAAGATTTTAAATATATGTTTATGTTTTCCACTGAGAACTAAATCATACCTAAAGAGAATTATAAAACTCATACAAACAATTAAAAAGAAAATGTCTAGATGTATTTAGGACAAAGACAACTAGTATGCTAGGATCTCTCTTCAATGACCAAGAGCCAGCCAAAGAGGCAAACGAAAAACAATTTCTTGGAATATTATCTGAGGAATTCTAATTTTAATATGCAGAGCAAATTCAGCATTTCTCATTCACTTCTCAGGAAAACCACCCCAAAACAGAAAGGAAAACAGAGAAAATAGTAACACAAAGCTTATCCTTTGTAAAACTAGGAAATAACAGAGACCCCAAAACGAAAAATGAGAACGTTGTCTTCCAAAACCAGTGAGGGTCAAACAAGGACACAAGAGGTCCCACAAAGAAGATGCCCGTGGGTGCTGAGATGAGAAAAAGTTGTAAGAGTCTTCAGTGACACATATTGAAATGTAAACCCAACTTTTTACAACAGGAGCCAGCAAACTTTTTCTTAAACAGCCAGATTGTAAATATTTTAGGTTTTGTAGACAATACAGTCTCTCTTGAAGCTACTCAACTCAGCCATCATAAAGCAATATGTAAGCAAATGAGCATGGCTGTGTTTTAGCAAAACTTCGTTTATTAAAACAAGGAACTGTCCTATAGTTTATTGATCCTTATAGTAGGATTTCCTATATAAATCCTATATAGATAGAATTTTCTCCTCTATAGTAATATGGAGAAGGAATTGGCAACCTACTCCAGTATTCTTGCCTGGAGATCCCATGGACAGAGGAGCCTGGTGGGCTACAGTCCATGGGGTTACAAAGAGTTGGACATGATGAAGCAACTGAGTATGCATGAATGCTCAATATATTACCTACTCAAAATTGATATGAAATAGTTAAATACATTAAAGGGCATTGAAGCAACAATGATATCCATTGAGGCTATTTCACTCAACTTTTTATATCTATTGCAAATGTATCTTTTAAAACTTCTGCTTAAAATTCATCTTGACAGTGGTGTTAAGGCAACATCCTGTTCCAAATGCAGGCACCAGCTCAAATAACACAGGTCTGCTCTCCTAAAGTTTTGGTTTTGGCTCTGGTTTTCTTAGCAGTCAGGAACACCTGTTATATTATTTGCTTAGACCTTTCTGACCTCTGTTCAGTTGGACCAAATGGCAGTTATTTCCAAATCAGATTCTCCTCTTCCAATTGCTCCCTTATTGTAAGCTCCTGAGTGAGGAGGCCTCCGTTAGCCTTTCATCAGCATCAGCAAGAGCCTCAGTGTCTGAGGGGCTGCTCTGGATTTAAAGGATGTACTGTAAATATTTCCAGACATATTTCCAGGAAAAATAGTGGGCTTGCACGTTTTCAGGGTCCAGAGATCCCCTTGTTGACTTTGCCTTCCATCTTTCCAGAAAACCATGGCTGGCTGGTTCCAAACCTTGATGACCCCCGTGAGGAGAATTACAGCCCAAACTTGGGGGCACTGATCTCACTGCCTCCTGGCAGATAATGAAGGCATTGATAATATGGTACCTTGCACACGGTGAGTCTAGGTAAGGTTATTGTACTATTGAAAATGGGGTACCAATGCCAAAGTGAGTTTACAGCATTTAAAAGATAATAATAAATCAGTTGGAAACCCTGTGTGTGAATATGCTTAGCTGTGTTCAACTCTTTGTGACCCCAAGGATTGTAGCCTACCAAGCTCCTCTGTCCATGGGATTTCCCAGGCAAGAATTCTGGAGTGTTGCCATTTCCTTTTCCAGGGGATCTTCCCAACTCAAGGATCGAACCGGCTTCTCTTGGGTCTCCTGCACTGACAGATGGATTCTTTACCACTTAGCCACCTGGGAAGCCCATACTGGAAACTGAGAAGTTATTAGTATCACCAGGGGAATAGATGGATCTAGATTTCTCGGATCCCTGTGAATGGAACCTTGACCGTCCAAATCTGGCAAGCAAAATAGTGCAACATCTTGCTTGGTGTGTGGCAGTATGGGGGCTTCGAGGAAATTCAAGGTCTATGGTCCCAAGGTTCAATGTTGTTGGGCCAGAATTTTTCAGAATTTACACATGTAACCCCATGAGGTAGGCCCATACTCATTGAAAATTTCAATCACCATTTAAACCCTAGCACATGCAAGCAAGGTGCTGGCGGGCCCAACCTGTGAAAATGTGCAAGGCCTGGAGAGAAAGGGATTAGGTATTTCTACGCCAACCAGTGGAGGTCAGTGTTGAGTCACTGATCGCCCGTGCTAACTGCATGCAGAAGTTAGCACAGTAGACAAGCAGAAGTTACCTTGCTCCTAGAAAAAAGAAAAAGGACACTCCAAGAAGAAAACTGTGGGGCTGAGACACACGTCGAAGTGTAAAAAGCAGCTCTGTGCTGCTGAAGGACGACGGCCAGGCGTAGCCTCACGCTTGGGAACTGCCTAGTGACAAGCTGTGTGGAGGGCTGAGCATGTACCCAGAGCTGGCCCTGTCTTTTAAACTGACTACTTCCTGGAAGCTCTCTCAGCTGAGACATTCTGGGATCCCAAGAGAGCATTCTGATCTCTTCATTATCTCAGTGAGTTTTTAAAAACTAGGAGAGGCTGGAAGTTGCTTCCCAAGGGTAAACTTGCAGGCAATATGTTTCTTAGGGTCACGATCCTTATTTCTGTAAAGTTTAAAAAGCCTCCTCAAACATTCCTGCCAAACAGGGAGTCCAGCCCATTGCTGGCTTGCTTGTGGTCACTCTCTGGGTGGGCCACCCTGATTAATCTCTAGACATCGCCCAAGGAGAAATTGAGAGTATGAGGGAGGAGCCTGGGGTGGTGAGCTCCAAAACTAATCCACTAACCTCGGAGGCGAGGGGAGCTGGGGGCAGCAGAAAACTCCAAGAGGCCATTGACGCTCTTGTGTTTCTTCACCTCAGCTCACTCAATGGCCGCAAGTTTTATCCCTATCATTTGAGAATTTGAGGAACTGAGTGGAGTATTTATTCAAATCAAATACTCAAGCCCTTGGAGTTTCATTCAGCGTAATCATTTTGGTCGTCATTGTTAAAGTGACTTGGCTGGACTGGAGGGCAGGCGAAAGTTTCGGTGTGCAGGAAAGCCCCACTTCACATGGGTTTAACATCCATGTAGGTAGTGGGTATAACTTCAGATGCTTCCTTTTCTTCATCAAAGGGCCGCTAAGGAGGATGGACGGAAGCTCTCTCTGTTTGTTCATGCCTGGGGTGTTGTAGCAATGAGTTACTCACAGGTACCCTATCTGGGTGCTCTTTATTCCTCGGAGAGGGTGAGTCCTGCATAAAGCTCTGACAAGCAAAGGGCAGTTTTTGAAATGGCAGCGGAAGGAGTGCTTCTTCTGAGTTTGGTAACCTTCGTTACATGCCTATATGCTTTATTTTTAAAGACTTTCAGTTTCTTTTTTTACAGCCAACCAGGGCTGGACACTGGTGATAGATATTTCTCTTCTGATGTGGTTTCCGTGCCCTTTAATCAGCAGAAGCTGCCCCTGTTCTTTTCCCACCACAGTCTTCTGAGCACCTATGCCTCTGTTCCTGCCCCTTTCTGTCTGCCGCACTCCTTGGTTTGTGTCCTCTACCACCTACTGCCCCCAAGATAGCCAGCCATCTCTCCTGAACGGTGAAATTCCATTCATTCTTCAAACCTCCTTCAAACATCACCTCTTGCATAAGGCCTTCACTGTCCCTGCCCAGCCTTTTTTTTTTTTCCCTCCAGGCAAAATTAAATCATTCCCTGCTCAAATTAAATCATTGCCTGCTCAAATTAAATCATTCCCCGCTCATCCTCCCCTTCAAAGAGTGTTAGGGGCATTTTGCTAGTGTATACACACATATGTGTGGACAAACAGCTACATAGAAAAACTTAAGCAACGCAGGAGAGAGATCATCAACCCCCCTGTTGTTGCCATTGGGAGAATGAAGACAACGCAGTACAGGCAGTAATCACAGAGTGAAAGTGAAAGTCGCTTAGTCGTGTCCAACTCTTTGTGATCCCATGGACTACACAGTCCCTGGAATTCTCCCAACCAGAATACTGGAGTGGGTAGCCTCATCTCCAGGGGATCTTCCCAACCCAGGGATCAAACCTAGGTCTCCCGCATTGCAGGCAGATTCTTTAGCAGCTGAGCTGCAAGGGAAGAGGAAATCACTCCAAAGAAGTGGAGAAATGAGGAGACAGTTTTTCTAGATCGTTTGTAAACAGAAGAATTTTCAACTGCTGTCCCCAAACCAGCGGGGCCTATAATACCACTCCCCTCCATAATAGCGCAGAGAAGACAGTTTGGAGTAGTCATTTTATGGAGCCCATTTTAGAGGAGGCCAAAATCATCTTAAGTTTCTGCCTTTGCCCAGATGTGTGCAGTTTCAACTGGGAATGGGAATAGCCAGCGCTACAGAAATGTAGTTGTTAAAGAATCTCATGTTTGGAGTCTAAACTGTCACATCAGAACAGCTTTTTAAAATTGCAGACAGAGTTCTCTGTAGTTAATAAAATCACTCTGGGAGTAACTAATCTGACCAATCTTCCAGGTTAAGCTGGGACACAGACAAAGTGAAACAGAGAAGAGCATCAGCAAACAGCACAGAACCGTGAAACTGAATACAGGAATCTAGACAGGGACAAGGTGTGTTACCCGGCCGTTTGCGGTGCAGATTTTATCAGTGCATTAGAGAAGAGGGGCATTGAGTGAATCCAGGCAGCAGTTATCTCTGTGTAATTTGGAGGCTGGAGGACACGTATGTGTGCGTGCTGAATAGACCAGTATTGTTACATCTTGGCCCATCTGTTGCCTCACTCCCAACCAGACAAAGCTCATTGTTTGTGGTTTTACTGACTCAGGGAGAGGATGTGTTGACTGAAAGCAGAGAAAGGGAAGCCTCGTTTGGCTTTGGAGTTTCCAAAACCAAAGCCCAGGAAAAAAAAAAGCAGTGAAGGTGAAAAGCAGAGCTTCTGACTTCCTCAGCTTAGGTGAAAGAGACGAGTTGGAGGGGAATAAAGAGTGCTTCCACAAGGGATGTGTTTTTCTGCAGGCGTGGGTAAGGTGGGACAGATGCCCACGCAGGTGTGTGGGATCACGAGCGAGAGCCTTCCCAGCATCCTGGCAGGCAGGAGACTCCAGAGAAGCAACAGTGGGGCTTTGACAGTCCCAGGGAGTCGCTAGTGCTCTAATGGAGGGAATGGCTGGTAACACCGTCCTGTTTACAAGTTCTGTCATGACTTGCAGTAGAGATGGGACCTAGATAGCCTCAGAGTTTTTCATGCCTTGGTGCAGCCTGGGAGCTGCTGAATAATTTCTCAGGGGCTCAAGGATGGCCCACACCTAGCATAAGGAGGCTCCAGGCTGATGAAACCCTGCACGCATGATTGAGGGGCTGTGGGCTGAGACCCTGATGGATGGTGGCTATCACCGTGGAAGCCAGCATTATCAGGGGATGATGAAGAACCAGACATCCTCTGAGAGTCCTGGCATTGCCTGGGATCCCTTCGCCCACTCCACCCTGTCCCAAACTTAGGTGGAATCAGGATTTCCCAGGTTTCAGTTTATGCCCAATTTGGCCAAAAGGGCACTCAGTTTTATAAAGTAAGGTGAGTAATCCATTTATTTTTGGTGTTTCAGACAATTCCTTCATTCTTCACCCACCCCTCTGTTACACCATGAACTCCATGAACACCATGAAGTCATCGTCTTTTTCCAAAGCCGAAAACAGCGTGACCCAGAAGCGGGGCTGGACACAGGAGGCTCTCCTAGGCAGGAATAAACACTCACGAAACATTGACCAAATGAGTTCAAGAATGTTCCCGATGGGAGGGGACCGTGGTTCATTCTTACAACTCTCTTGTGTGCCCCCTTAGATTCTGGCAGCTCTAAGGGGGTACAATCAGGGTTCATTCATTGAGGGAATGAAATAGTAATAACAGCAAAACAGTAATAATAAGAAAGAAAAATGGGCCATCAGAGGGATGTTCAGTGTCCTCGGCATTTTCCAAACGGAAGTGAATTTGCATCTCTGACCGTTTTCCATAGTTATGTGTCTAAAGATCTAAGCAAGACAAACCCCTTTAATCTTTTAATTATCTTTTCCTGCCCTGAGAGTAAATAATTGCTACTGAATCCAAGACCTAAGAAAACACACAAATGCTTTTTAGATACAACTAAGAAGAAAGGAACACCTACTCTTTTTCCATTACCCATTCCTACTTTAAAATGCTTTCTGATTCTCTTATTAAAATGCAAAAACTTGCAAAGAAAAAACTGTTTCTTTAAGTGTCGCTCAGCGAGTAAAGCCTTAAAAGCGTGATACAAAGTCCCTGTGTCTGGAGCCTTTATTATATTAGCATACTTCAGAAAAGGATTAGATGTCTCTCAGTATTGACTTTGGCTGAGTTTCCTCCCTCACGGTCCCCTCCGCTACCATGACGGAGTTTCCTGCCCTGGACTCCTGGTGGGGATTCTAACCACGGAGCCCCAGTTCCTGGGAGGAGGATTTGAATGCCAACTGCTTCTCTTGGGCTGAACCCAGGATCTAAACCTACTCTCTGGACCCACATCACCACCTGCTTGTCCCAGAACAACCAACTCCATCCAGTGAGCTCCATGTGCAAGTCCTACATCCTCTCAAACCAAGTCTATTTCAAAACCGGTAATGGATCCCCATTTTCTATTGCAGAACTCTCCTTCTGCTTGTCTGAAGCACATTCTGTCTAGAGTGTTAGTCGGGCTGGGCTAAGTGCTTTAACAACCCATCTCGAATTTGTAGCTGCTTAACAAGCAGGATTCTACTTCTTGCTCACAACACAGTTCAGTGCATGCCAGAAGGGCTGTGGGGGCTCTGCCCCAGGTGGTCTCTCAGGGACCTGTTTTCCTGCTGTCTGGTGACTGCTCTGCTCTTTATAGACCTCATCATCCAACCAGAGGATGGTGGAAGGGCAAGGACTGGACACAGGAGCTTTTCCTGGTCAGATACTTCTCATTTCTACTCAGTCTACCAACCAGAACTCGGTTATATAACCACCCCCAAATGGAAGGTGTGATTGATTAACTTCCACCACCAAAGATACATAATTCCTAAAACTTTTAGGTCAAAAGTGTCCATTTATGCATAAGACAGACTGCTGTTGCTGTTTAGTCTCTAAGTCATGTCCGACTCTTTGTGACCCCGTGGACTGTAGCCTACCAGGCTCCTCTGTTCATGGAGTCGGTTGCCATTTCCTTCTCCAGGAAGGCAAATTATATCATCCTAAGTAGATCAGACTTTATTTTGTTGGGCTCCAAAATCACTGCAGATGGTGATTGCAGCCATGAAATTAAAAGACGTTTACTCCTTGGAAGTAAAGTTATGACCAATCTAGGTAGCATATTGAAAAGCAGAGACATTACTTTGCTGACAAAGGACCGTCTAGTCAAGGCTATGGTTTTTCCAGTGGTCATGTGCGGATGTGAGAGTTGGACTGTGAAGAAAGCTGAGCGCCGAAGAACTGATACTTTTGAACTATGGTGCTGGAGAAGACTCTTGAGAATCCCTTGGACTGCAAGGAAATCCAACCAGTCCATCCTAAAGGAGATTAGCCCTGGGTGTTCTTTGGAAGGAATGATACTAAAGCTGAAACTCCAGTACTTTGGCCACCTCATATGAAGAGTTGACTCATTGGAAAAGACTCTGATGCTGGGAGGGATTGGGGGCAGGAGGAGAAGGGGATGACAGAGGATGAGATGGCTGGATGGCATCACTGACTCGATGGACGTGAGTTTGAGTGAACTCCGGGAGATGGTGACGGACAGGGAGGCCTGGTGTGCTGCAATTAATGGTGTCGCAAAGAGTCAGACATGACTGAGCGACTGAAGTGAACTGAACTGAACTGAAGTAGATTGGGCAACAGTGATCTAGCCCCACTCTTATTTGCAGTCATAGTCTTTTCTAAATACAAGAACTGAAATATAATTGAACAGAGATCAATTGATTTCCAGCTTATGTACCTGATCTCGATTCTGTAGGCTGCTTTAAAATAATTTCATTTTTTGTGGGGGTTAACATTTTAGGTTGCTGATAGAAACTTTTAAACTGCTGAAAGAATATTTAAATAACATTTGCTATCTATTAATGAATTCAGTAGGAACCCAAATATGTATAACACACATGTAGTATTGAATGGTTCAGAAAGGAGACTATAAATACTTGAACTATCATTTGAGTTGAAAAATGCTGAACAGGACAAATGCCACGTTCCTTCCCAATCTACCCTGAGCGCACTCTTTCAGCATCATTTTTATCGGTCTCTTCTAAGGAATAGAACTGAGAGCTGGAGCAAGGATACCACGGGTGAGGGGCCACATTCCATCTCCCTTTCCTGTCAAGTTGCATTTGTTAACTGAGAGAGTAGGCAAGTGAATGACCGTGGTGCCATGGCCTGGCTTCAGGGTAAATTTGCTTCTTTAAAGTTACTGTGGGCCCCAGTCTCACAGCCAGGGACTATGGAGAGAAAGACTCTAGAAGCCAGGAGGATCTGTTTGGTTTAAGAAATGTAGAACCCATTGACCCCAAGCTGATTTGCTTAGGTCAGCCTCCTCTAGGAAAGCATGTGTAGATCTCTTAGAGATGATACAAGCTAGCCTATCTCTAGCTTTTGGTTAGTAATGGTGAGTCACAAAGCAAGCCAAGGACATCACAGCTTGGGACCATTTTGCATGGTCCATTTTTTTTTTTAATAAAGGCATGAAAGATCAGAATTGTTTTTAATAAAAGAAGAATTAAGTTAGGCAGTGATCACACATTCCCAGTGCTCTGGGTTTGACCTGACAGTTATCTATGAAGAGATCAAATTAATGGAACAAAGTATAGCATCACTGACTCCATGGACATGAGTCTGAGTGGACTCCAGGAGTTGGTGATGGACAGGGAGGCCTGGTGTGCTGCGATTCACAGGGTTGCAAAGAGTCGGACACGACTGAGCGACTGAACTGAACTGAACTGAAGATCTTCCCAGGTTAGTGAGAAATTCCCAAATAAATTCTGTTCCCTCATATGGGAATCAGTGTGGCGAAAGAACAAGGGTCTTCTTGTCCATTCCAGACAAACTCTGATGCTTTCTATTTTGGGATCTCCTTTGAAACAGGAGGGCCCTTTACCTGGATATAGAAACTTCATTTCCTCATGCTGCGGGAGTGGCTCAGATTCCAACCAAAGTGTATCCTATAACCTGAGATGCATTTCTCTCTGCCAGTGTCTACCTCTCTGCTGTGGGATAAATAAAATTCCTACATAAGGGAAGCCTTGAGAAATTAAGAAATACCAAGATGACATTTCTTCAAGGATTTTTCAAAAAAAAAAACAACAGAAAAAAGTCCCAAGATTTAAATGGCTACTTTATTTCTTGAATTCTGTTCTTTAGTGCCTGGCATCTTCATTTAAGGAGGTGACAAAAATATGATGCAGGTCACTGGCATTATATAAGCAAAAATAACTGGATTTTTTTTCACTTGAAGTGAGCTACAGCACTCGCTCCCCCAAACCTCCTCTGTGGGAAGAGTCTGGAACCCCTTTATATAAATAACAATCAATTTCAGGGCTACCTTTTGTTCTCAGAGCTCCCCATTCTCAAGGCCAGGCTAGGAAACTGTCAATTGCTCCTAAAAGAGCTGACCACGTAATCAGACTGTATCTGGAGAAAATATGAGGGCCAATCTCTTTATGGCTAGATTCACATTTATTTCTGGCTCAGATGTTATTTTCACCAGGGTTGTCACATATGGCCAAGCAGCCTATGGGCCACCCATCTTCAGGCGTGTCACTCACTGTCACCTGCTTATGATATCAGGTGGCCAAGGTAAAGCGAATAAAACAACCATTATTTTAGACAGCCGTTTAATTTCTGCACTTGGCAAGGAAACAAACTGACCTTACTTCTCAAAGTTTGAGAAATCAATTTACAAAACAAACGAACAGTCAAAATTACATTGAAAGTGAAAGTAAAGTTGCCCAGTTGTGTCCGACTCTTCGCGACCCCATGGACTGTAGCCCACCAGGCTCCTCCATCCATGGAATTTTCCAGGCAAGAGTACTGGAGTGGGTTGCTATTTCCTTCTCCAGAGGATCTTCCCCACCCAGGGATCGAACCCCGGGTCTCACGCATTGCAAGCAGATGCTTTCACCATCTGAGCCAAGAGGGAAGCTCCTCAAAATTACATCATGTGTATGCAATAGCTACCTGTGAGCTTCTAAGAGTGGCCCACAAGGCGGTGCTAAGGGAGTGAGTACTGAAATCTAATCCAGTTGTTTTTCCCATGGTACATATTAGGAGTTTAAAAAGATACTGAAGCCTAGACCCTACTCCCTGGGCCAATTAGTCACTAGGGGTGGAGTCTTGGCAACAGAATTTTATAAAGTTACTGAAGTGATTTCACTATGTAACTAGGGTTAAATAGCACAGGTGTAAGCTGTAGTAGAGGGTCTATGTAGTTGTGATAAACTTCTAGAATGTTAAAACATGCTAGAAGAGAAAATAATAGGAAGTTTAATACTGAAGCCAGATTGTGGGTGACAGAATACTTAATTGTTAGAGATCATGTCAGCCTAGCTTTCATCAAATAGTTTTACTGTGTTTCATAAGTGTTACTAGAAGAAAAGCGTTGGCGTTAGATTCTGCTTGTTGATAAATTGTCTTCCATTGTTACAGCCTGGGTGGAACTGCTGTTTAAACAAGATCTACAACTTCTAGGGCCCAGGAAGAAACGTGAGCTTCGTTTCAGGAAGGCTGCCTCCAACCCTCTCTTCCTTCCTCTGGGTTGCCTGTATTGACTAGGTGATGCATTACCCAAGGGTACCTGCTCCATCGCTTATACTAGCTACATGCCAGCCAAGGGAGGGTGCTCCAGGAAGCCAGGGGAGCTTGTGGTTCAGGACTCTCCCATATAAGGGACATCCCACTCCAGTATTCTTGCCTTGAAAATCCCATGGACAGAGGAGGCTGGCAGGTTGCAGTCCATGGGGTTGCAAAGAGTTGAACATGATTCAGCATGAGCTCGAGCACCAAGACCCTGGGAGGAGGAAATGTGTTCACTTGGTCCATATGTTTCAGTAAAATTTGCAAAAGACACATATTTCATTGCAATCAGTTAAGACTGCTGTCTATTTCTGATCTCACTTCTCCCTATTGTCCAGTGGTGTCAGAGTGTCTGAGGACATTTTGGGGAATAGTTAAAGGGTGCCTGCATTGGGGATTTCTTTATTTTGGGTTTACTGAGGCATATACATGACACACAGTCATTTCTTCATATAATTATTGGGCTAATACATTTTGTGTGTAGAGATATCTTCTGGAAACAGAAATACAGGCATATCTCAAAGATATTTCAGGCTTGGTTCCAGACCACTGCAATGTTTTGATGTGTGTGTGTGTGTGTGTGTGTGTGTGCACATGCATGCTCAGTTGCTGATGCTATCTAACCATCTCATCCTCTGATGCCCTCTTCTCCTTTGGTGCATATATAAGTTATATTCACACTATACTTTAGTCTATTAAATGTCTAACAGCATGTCTAAAAATCACCAGTACATACTTTAATTAAAAAATACTTTATTGCTAGAAAGTGCTAATTATCATTTGAACCTTCAAATGAGCCATAGTAGTAATATCAGAGGTCACTGATCACATATCACCATAACAAATATAACAATAATGAAAAGGTTTGAAATATTGCCCAAATTATCTACTGTGACACAGAGACATACAGTGAGCAAATGCTGTTGGAAAAAAATGGCGCCAAAAGACTTGCTCAATGCAGGGTTGCCACAAACCTTCAGTCTATAGAAAACACAGTATTTGCAAATTTTAATAAAGTGGTGTTTAATAAAATGAGGTATGCCTGTAATAGGCAGATTCTTGGATGACTTGATAAGTCAATGAAAGAAGAGTAAATCATTCATATGATTTATTGAACACACTGAAAAATGTTTTCATTTCCTGCTGATCTGACATAAAATATTGACTTCAATGAAGAAAACAGGAAACTCATATTCACCACCACAATATACAATATATGATTCTCTGGCTAATGGGTGTTATCAATTTAAAGAATATCTAGGATTAGTCATTGTGCTAGAAAAGTCAAAATAACCTTAAATCCTGCAGCTCATATATGAAAGAAACTTGATAGAGATTTCCCCACGTTTGACAACAGTTCTAAAAAAAACAAGAAGTAAAACATTGCCAACGAGAAATTGTGAAGCTGAAAGTTTTCAGCTAGAAAACAGAGATTGAAATTGAATTTTATGTCCATTCTCTCTGCAGAAAATGGTAATACAATATCATCGTCAGAGGAAAAGTGGGTCAAAGACCAGCCAAGAAAATGTGAAAAACATGTAAAGGTGTCAGGCTGTTAATGAATCAAAACATGTTTCTAGACAATGTTTCTGGCACTTGTCAGATCTTTAAAATTGTCATTTGCTGTAGTTTCTTTTCTCATTCTAAATAAATATTTATTTTCACACAAAATGGTATTCATAATTTTGTAATTATTTTTCATAAAGAGAGCCCTCCAATTATGTACATTTTCAGCTCTACAAAGCTTGAATCCACCCCTGCAACTGGCCTGTGGGGAGATGATAGGGAGTGTCAGATGTGCCTGGAGTCGAGTGTTCCTGGAATTCTAAGAACAAGTACACACACTCACTGGCGCGCACACACATGTATCTTACTTCACCCTGTCCAACCACTCCCCAGGTAGCCCTGGGGTTGCCTCTTCTGGAGATGTAAGGCTCACTGCCCACATCCCCTGACCCCATGGGGTCACCTCCTCTGGGGCTTGGAGTGGCGTAGGAGCCCTGGGCAGGTGCTCACTGTGTGAGTGGGAGACAGTGTAGGTGGTCCCGGGTGTAGGCACAGCCCTGCCTGGCCCTTCAAATGGTTCAGGAAGAGCCCAGCCACGCCCAGGGCTGTATCTAGGCAACAGTGTGTGCGTGCTCAGTCTTAAGTCCTGCTGATTCTTTGCGACCCCATGGACTGCAGCAGGAAATCGCCACAATCCTGACGGCACGCATGCTGCTGCTGCTGCTAAGTCGCTTCAGTCGTGTCCGACTCTGTGCGACCCCATAGCCGGCAGCCCACCAGGCTCCCCCGTCCCTGGGCTTCTCCAGGCAAGAACACTGGAGTGGGCTGCCATCTCCTTCTCCTGACGGCATTCATAGGCTGATTTAATAAGGAGTGTGGTTCATGGAACCCAGGTTGGGCACAGTTATGGTGGATTTTACCCCCAAACCCCAGGATCTCTCAGCGACTCTCCTTGTGTGTCCCTCCGTGCCCCCCCGCTCTCCCACTCCTCTTCCCCTCACAGGCACTGTCCAGAGTCACCAGTTCAGATGGAGGAGGGGGTAGTCCCGGTTGTTCCTTCCAGAATGCCAGGGAACCTAGAGACAAAATGCATGGCTGATCTCTACAGCGAGCCTCTCCAGCTGCTACGGCCTCATCTGTAAAGGGGGTTAATGAAAGCATCCATCTCTCTGGCAGAACACCTGGGGGCAGAGTCCTCTCCATCCCCTAGCTAGCAAGCCTGCGACCCCAGGCCAACCACACCAGCCTAACCATCACGGCCTGGCCATCTACACTCCCTGCCATTCCAAATTTCCCTGAAATGAGCTTCCTCCTTACTCGTATTTGGGAGACCAGGAATTTCTCCAAGCTCTCTCTGAACACCAAGATGGTCAGACTTCATAGTAAATACCTCGTAGATAACAAGAAAAAGCAAGTGTCTCCTTACACAGGAGCCTTATTTTGGTTCACACTAGATCCTCGTGGGTCTAAGGGAATCTCAAAGTCCATGTTGTGTCATGAAAACAATAAGAAAGGATCTGAAAGAAAAAGAAAACTTTCCTCCCTCACAACTCCTACGCTTTCCCCTCTTCAGATCTTGTCTTTTTTTTTCCCCAACGAAACAAGGTAGAAGATATTAACGGTAATGAACACACAAATAGTCATGTGAATAGATAACTTTGGGAAACGGAGACTTGTGGAAATACTTGCTATTTCATTCTGAGATGTCTCAATTTAACTGATCCGTACTTTAACATTACAAAAATTTTACACAGGTGACATATTTTGAAATATCAGAAATGGCCATAATTTATCTCAGCGGGTTTCAGTTTTCTCAGCTATAATATGGAGAGAGAGAACAAAATGATCCCCAAGATCATTTTTTTAGGGCTAACATACTATGTGTTAAGGATAGTATTAGTCGCTCAGTCATGTCCGACTCTTTGACCCCATGGACTGTAGCCTGCCAGGTTCCTATGTCTGTGAAATTCTCCAGGCAAGATCCTGGGGTGGGTAGCCATTCCTTCCTCAGGGGTATGTCTGACCCAGGGTCTGAACTCAGGTCCCCTGCATTGCAGGCAGATTCTTTACCACCTGAGCCACCATGATTTCATACTAATGATGCTAGCAGTATTTTGCTATAGAGTTAACATTTCTTTTGTTTTATATTTGGTAAGTGCTGTGGGCTCAACAGGCATTGATTAAGCAGCAACAGGGCATGTAATTCAGAAAAGCACTCTTCTGTGAGAAACAACTGTTTCTTGAAAGTGTGAATGAAAGTATATTTTTAAATGAATCGACGTCTATTTTACATGTATACCACGGAGTTTTCTGCCTTCAAGAATCTCATGATGAAGCTCTTAGCAGACCTTATTTATCTAGTATGTCAAGTTTAATTTTCTTAAAGAAGGAATAGTCACACTGGGAGTTTGCCCTACACCGAATCTCCCTTTCCAAGGGTTGCATTCAGGCACAAAGAGGTTAAATGGAGTTGCTATGAAGTAAAGGCAGCGGCAGGACCAAGGCAAGAATTCTGAACACCCTGGGTTCACACACCCGACCCCAGCATCACAAGTGTCATTCTCGGGTTAATTCTTCCCAAGAATTAACGGGTTAACGTGCGCCCCGTGATGGGCAACCACTGATCGTGCTGAGCTCTGAGACACCGAGCACCCTCTGGGCAACACTTCACGGAAAGCAGACAACCTTCTGGATGCTGTTGTCATATTGCAATGAGGCTCTATCTGTTTGGCAATACATCGACACTCCAGATGTACGTTTCCCCAAATTAAAACCATTTATTTACAGACATACAAAGGGAAAATAAGCCTCACTCTGCTGCAGACTTCTGAGTAGCTAGCTACTCTTTTCTTTGATACACCCCAGGCTCTCCTTCTCTATTTACGGCTGGAAATAAGGCCCGGTTGGCGGAGTGGCTGCCTCCACAAATCCCAGGAGTGTTCAGTGGAGGGTGTCCCCCAGGACACAGGACATCTGCTTCCTCATCTTCTTCCCTGTGCATTGACCTTCAGCGAAAACCCTAATAAACAGCATCAGATGGCCCTTCTTCGCTTGACTTGCACCAGGAACAGGAAGAGCGTCTGTAGTATGACTAGGAGTCTGAACCTGGTGTTTCTTATCATGCCCACGTGTCGTTTCCGCATCTGAAAATCCAAGGCTAGGGTTCTTCACGGTACTTTCCTCTCAGGAAGTATTTCTTCCCTTATACTATGTTAACTTCCTGACCCCTTGAAAAATGATATAGTTCTGCTCTGGTTTTCACTCCAGGAAACAGAACAGCATGGTAGGTGGTAGTCCTGTGTCCTAAGCGACGTGTTAGAGCTGAAGAGGGGAAAGCAGACGGATGGTGCAGTCTGAATATCTGAAGAGCGTACTTGACAATGAGAGTCTATCAAATGCTTAAATGCTAGGAGTTGCTTTTCTTGCCTTTATCTTTTTTCTTTCTCAGCTCTAGTATTATTTTTCAGTGCTTTCTCTCTCACACACACAAACAGGAAGGGCCTCGGGCTCTAGGATATATGGGAGATGTCCTGGGCCAGCCTGAAATTATGCACACAGCCTGGCATTGACCAAGAAGTGTAGACTCTGCACCTTGAGAGATGGGGAAATAGGTTTTCTAAGCATCCAGTGAGGCTCTGCCCCAGGAAAAGTGTTGGAGTCTCGGCAGATGAATATTTACTACCAGTGATGGTGTGTGCACTGGACCAGAGGCGGGAAGAAAGAGGTGAAGTGAAAGAGTTGAGAGGCCTGTAAGGATGTGAAAGGTGAGGACGAGCAGGAGCAGTGGGTGTGGGTGGTGGAGGGGGGCCAGGCGGTCCCTCCTGAATGGAGGATGAGGGTACAGAGCCAGGTGGGGACACGGGGGTGGAAATGGTCTGCTAAGAATAGATGGAGGGGAGTCACCGAAGGAGCAGATCACTGCTAAAGGTTGAGGGGCAGGGGAGTGACAGGATTGGACCCACGTTTTAGGCAGCAGGTTCTGGTGGCGGTTGTGCAGGATGAAGGGAGGGCAGAGAAACAGCAGGAGGGAGAAGCCCCGTGAGGAACCTGCTTCGACACTCTGGGCACCAGACATCAGAGCGAGTGGTGAGGAGGTGGCAGTTTCCAGGCTTCTCAAGGGATCTGGCGGCCCTTTGGATGTGGCAGCTGAGGGCTTGGCCCTTTGAGTCTCTGTTTGCCCCCTGCTCCGTGCTCCATTTTACTCCCACCCTTAGTGCTAATTTTCAGTGTTAATTACAACAGCTATTGCTCTTCATTTCTCTTCTGCTCTAATAGTGGGAAGTCTCTCCTGGTGAAGGGAGGGTAATGCTGTTAGGAGTAGCGTTTTTGATTTTTGCTCTAAATGCTTTCTGGGTATTATTAAGTGGACCTGACTTAACTGTGCAAACTCAGAGTCAAATTAATTTCAATAGCATTTGCAAAGTAAAGGCCAGGCACTGCTTTAAGGACTTCCTGTGTATTAACTCATCTAATCTTCACAACAATCCAATAACACAGGTAATGTTGGAAAAATTATCCAAAATTTAGGATGAAGTCAAGAAAGTGGATGACACATCCTTTCAGTGTAAGAGGGTGACGGCCACCCAAGGATCTTCTCAAGGAATGTCTTTGGTTTGCCTTGCTGCTTAATTCTAAATCAAGTTCTCAGACTTAAGGAAGCCACCTGTTAATTTGAAGACTTTGATTAAGAGATTTAAAAATAATTTCTCATTAGTCAAACACATAACACCAATAATTTATGGTATGTTGAATATTAACCAGGTGATATCTAACTCAACAATCTTATTCTCTAATGCATTTTCAGTTGCTCAGCCATGTCCAACTCCTTGAGACCTGTGGACTGTAGCCCACCAGGTTCCTCTGTCCATGGGATTCTGCAGGAAAGCATACTGGAGTGGGCTGCCATCTCCTTCTCCAGGGGATCTTTCCCTCCCAGGGTTTAAACCTGTTTCTTCAGCTGGTTTTCTTCCAGAGCTCTGGGCCATGGACTTTATATTTGTAAATCTGGACATGCAAATATGTTATATGAAGGTTCCCTTCTGCCAAATTTTCATCATCCACGGTCTGATTCAAAATCACCTCATGGCTTCCTTTAGTTTCCACACCCTGTTCTCATCTTAGCACGGATTCTTTATGCTAGAATCTTTCCAAGCAATTATAATGGGTGGTTTCCTTCCATTTCGGCTGTCAGTATGTTCTATGGCTGTTCTACCCGAGTCTCTTCCTTTAGGTGACAAAATCATAGAATAAAAGGACCGTGATAACTTTAGCACACCTGTAATACCGAATCTCTGTTCCATGAGAAATTCAGCAAGTACTAAATGTTGCTGATAAATGTTCTGCTCTTGGAGAAAAAAACTTCTTCCCTCTACATTTGGTAGTATTCATCTCCTGTTCATGAAGGACCAGTTGAACTGCAAAGCCAGAAAATTCACCTGCATCCCAGAAAGGAAGGAAGTGATACTCCAGGCACGTTCCCTGGACAGTCTGCCTATCAGTGATGAAGTTGCCTAATTTGCCATTTAATTTTGCAGCCTCTCAATCCTTTAAGCTGCCTTATGTGATCTTTTCTATAGTTGGCAGTGGGGCTGTGATGACAATTCCCTGCCCCAATTTCTGCATTCCAGTTTCCAGTGGGTTATGTTGACTCCAGCATCTATTACCATATTTGGCTTCTAAAACAGCAAAACTCTGTGAAAAAACTTTTCTCTCCTCCTCTGCATCCCCCCCTACAAAAAAAAAAAAACCCAATAAAATTTAAGGAAATGATAACATTATACTAGCTGCTATTATTATTAACTGTCACATCTTCTGATTTGAGCTAAAATGCTTCAAGATGTTAAATGACTGAAATACTGGTGAGTGTCCAGCCTCATTCCTGGTTTCTGGTGCATCCATCTCTCGATCTCACTTATTTAACTCAAGGTGCCTGTTGAATTTGGGTTTCCTCCAAATGACTCAGTATCATGGTTATGCGACTCTTCAGCTTGAATCAGCGAGGAGGAATGTTGACACGGGCCACCTGGTAGGGGACCCCTGGGCAAACTCTGGCTGCGGCGCACTGAACATCTCAGTGACGTAAGAGTCATGGCCCTTGTGCAGCGAGCGACATAAACTGAGGAGTCTTTCCTGTTACTCCTATACCCGGCCCGAGCAGAAGCACAGTCACGTTTAATCTGGAGAACAAGGAGTCCTCCACTAAGGAAGTGCTAGTTTGTGCATCTGGATACTGCCAGATTCAGGTTGGTGACTGACAGCTCCAGGGAGGAACAGTTTACCTGGATCTGAGGGACAGGTAGGAATCTGAATCGCTTACTTTCACAAAATGCTTCACTGTTTACACAGACCCAGAGTGGGGATAACTGGGCAGGGATCCAGGGAAGGAGGCTGAAGGGCTAGACTGATCCTTACTACTACTGCAAATCAGAGAAAGGAGGCCCTGACAATTCAAATGGCTTGTCTGAGGTCACGAGGGAGAGGTAGCAGATCAGGGATGGGGGTACAGGCTGTCACATGCAATAGTGATGTTATATCCTTGTGAGCATCTCCAGGGCTGGCTGCCATGTGCCTATAGGAATATGTGCTTGACAATAAATGCTGGAGAGGGTGTGGGGAAAAGGGAACCCTCTTACACTGTTGGTGGGAATGCAAACTGGTACAGCCACTATGGAGAATAGTGTGGAGATTCCTTAAAAAACTGGAAATAGAACTGCCATACGACCTAGCAATCCCACTGCTGGGCATACACACTGAGGAAGCCAGAATTGAGAGACACATGTACCCCAGTGTTCATCACAGCACTGTTTATAATAGCCAGGACATGGAAGCAACCTAGATGTCCATCAGCAGATGAATGGATAAGAAAGCTGTGGTACATATACACAATGGAGTATTACTCAGCCATTAAAAAGAATACACTTGACTCAGTTCTAATGAGGTGGATGAAACTCGAGCCAATTATACAGAGTGAAGTAAGCCAGAAAGAAAAACACCAATACAGTATACTGACACATATATACGGAATTTAGAAAGATGGTAATGATGACCCTGTATGCGAGACAGCAAAAGAGACACAGATGTAAAGAACAGTCTTTTGGACTCTGGGAGAGGGCGAGGGTGGGCTGATTTTGGAGAATGGCATTGAAACATGTATAATATCATATGTGAAACGAATCGCCAGTCCAGGTTCGATGCATGATACAGGATGCTCGGGGCTGGTGCACTGGGATGACACAGAGGGATGGTACGGGGAGGGAGGTGGGAGGGGGGTTCAGGATGGGGAACACGTGTACACCCGTGGTGGATTCATGTTGATGTATGGCAAAACCAATACAATATTGTAAATCAATTAGCCTCCAATTAAATAAATTTATATTTAAAAAATAATAAAAAATAAACATTCTGGCAAGGAGACTATATATGAAAAAAAAAAAAAAGAGGAATATGTGCTTAAACATTTCTCCATAGTGAAAAATGCTTCATGGAAGGAAATGCCCATTACTTAGTTGGGGCACACATGTCTGTCTTGAAGAAAATGTGCTTCTAAATTCCCATCTCATCTCCTCCTTTGAGATGGAAACAATTTGAGGGAGACGTGTGAAGGTGTGAAGTGGGCTCCCCAGGAGAATCAATAACAGCTAAATTAAGGCAGTATGCAAATGGAATTCCAGTATGTTTGACTTCCATGTGCAATGCCTGGCTGCATTTTTCCATCACTCCTCATGGGCCTCTAAGGAGCTGTGAAAAGCACCTGGTCTCTAGGGACCAATATCCTGAAGTCAGCAGTAAGGAAAAATCCTCCTTTAATGTGTCTTGAAATGAACTCATGATTGGACCAGAAATATACCTTCACTCAACATGAGTAAATCAATAACCCAAAACCAGAGGTGCTTCCAAAGCACTTCAAGTGGGTGTTTGATTAATGTCTCATAACCCACGGCAGCTCCAGAGCACACTTGGAAATTCTCTGCATCCAAGTTGAACAGAAACTCATGAGCAGAAAGGAATGGGTCTCTGAAGCTGAGGCTGGAGGTTATGGCTTTGCAGACAGTCTTTACAGCAGAGGGTGGCAACTTCTGAAAAACAGTGGGTGGTAGTTTTACGGTCCCTTTTCTGGCAGAAGCGGTCCTAGCACAGGCGTAGGGGTCCTGGCATGTCTGCACACATGCTCACTTTGCACACAGGATGGGCCAGCATTGGGAGGGCCCTATGGTAGGGGTGAAGGAGGTGTCCAGAAGGGATGGATTTGGGCCTGTGGGCATCTACCAAGTGTCTGCTACTGGAGTATATGTCAGATTCCTCACTACAGCTCACCAGCACTTCTCCAGCATTTTTTGGTAGAGTTTGGTGACCACCTATTTTCTTTCTTATCTTCCTGTCACCTGTTTGTGGCAGACACTATTGGCTGTCAATCCATCAGCTGAACCATTGTCTTTTGCTTGCATGCTAACTTGTTTCAGTTGTGTCCACCTCCTTGTGAGCCCATGGACCGAAGCTCACCAGGCTCCTCTGTCAAAGGGATTCTCCAGGCAAGAGTACTTGAGTGGGTTTCCATGCCCTTCTCCAGGGGATCTTCCCAACGCAGGGATTGAACCTGTGTCTCCTACATCTCCTTCATTAGCAGGTGGGTTTTTTACCACTAGCGCCACCTGAGAAGCCCTATAGTGTAGTCCCCTTCCCCTAAGAGGCTTCCATTAAGGTAGGTGAGGCCCTTCCCTACACCAGGGAGAGAAACTTTATTGGTCTAAGTGAATCGCAGTGATCTCACTCCATTACTAATGCATGAAAATGCTCAATGACTCTGACTTAGAGTGCAGTCGTGTGGGTACCAGTTAGGCCGGAGGGTGGGGTATGTGTAAGGAAAAGATGACATAGCTTGGCAAGAGAGATTAGCATCAAGTTATGGGGTGCTTTGAATGACAGGCCAAGAAGTTTAAATTTTGTTCAGTGTCACTGTTTGAGTTGAGATAGTTTATTTGGGAGGTGATCATAGAGGATCACAAGGGAAGAAGTAAGGGAATGAGACAGGGAAAGGAGAGAAGCCAATAAAACATTTGTTAGTGAGTGATTTACCATTGTGGGCACTGGGCCGTCTGAGAACCCGAGCCCAGCTAAAGAGAGAGAAGACTGAGGCATTCAGCCAGTGGCTCCCAAATCACATGGGTGAGAGTCACCTTCAGGGGTTTTGACTTTTCCCAGCTTCTGGGTTATACCTTTAGTAGAACAAGCTCCTTTAATGGTGGAAATACTTCTAGGAAGAAAAGAGGATGCTGAGGACTCTGAGGTGAAAAACTGTCTTGGGACTGTACTCCAGAGCAGCAAGTAAACTTGGGAGGTGAGGAGATGTGGGCTTGGGGAATGAATGGCATCCTTTACATTCGGTAACTCATGGGAAACAGAAAAGTTTTTGAATTGGTAAGGGATATGATTTCTCAAGAGGCAGGTTAGGTGGTCTGGTATTCCCATCTCTTTCAGAATTTTCCACAGTTTATTGTGATCCACACAGTCAAAGGCTTTGGCATAGTCAATAAAGCAGAAATAGATGTTTTTCTGGAACTCTCTTGCTTTTTCCATGATCCAGCAGATGTTGGCAATTTGATCTCTGGTTCCTCTGCCTTTTCTAAAACCAGCTTGAACATCAGGGAGTTCACGGTTCACATATTGCTGAAGTCTGGCTTGGAGAATTTTGAGCATTACTTTACTAGCGTGTGAGATGAGTGCAATTGTGCAGTAGTTTGAGCATTCTTTGGCATTGCCTTTCTTTGGAATTGGAATGAAAACTGACCTTTTCCAGTCCTGTGGCCACTGCTGAGTTTTCCAAATTTGCTGGCATATTGAGTGCAGCACTTTCACAGCATCATCTTTCAGGATTTGAAACAGCTCAACTGGAATTTCATCACCTCCACTAGCTTTGTTCGTAGTGATGCTTTCTAAGGCCCACTTGACTTCACATTCCTGGATGTCTGACTCTAGATGAGTGTGGAAAATTCTGAAAGAGATGGGAATACCAGACCACCTAACCTGCCTCTTGAGAAATCTGTATGCAGGTCAGGAAGCAACAGTTAGAACTGGACATGGAACAACAGACTGGTTCCAAATAGGAAAAGGAGTACGTCAAGGCTGTATATTGTCACCCTGCTTATTTAACTTATATGCAGAGTACATCATGAGAAACGCTGGACTGGAAGAAACACAAGCTGGAATCAAGACTGCTGGGAGAAATATCAATCACCTCAGATATGCAGATGATACCACCCTTATGGCAGAAAGTGAAGAGGAGCTAAAAAGCCTCTTGATGAAAGTGAAAGAGGAGAGTGAAAAAGTTGGCTTAAAGCTCAACATTGAAACGAAGATCGTGGCATCCAGTCCAATCGCTTCATGGGAAATAGATGGGGAAACAGTAGAAACAGTGTCAGACTTTATTTTTGGGGGCTCCGAAATCACTGCAGATGGTGACTGCAGCCATGAAATTAAAAGACGCTTACTCCTTGGGAGAAAAGTTATGACCAACCTAGATAGTATATTCAAAAGCAGAGACATTACTTTGCCGACTAAGGTCCATCTAGTGAAGGCTATGGTTTTTCCTGTGGTCATGTATGGATGTGAGAGTTGGACTGTGAAGAAGGCTGAGCACCGAAGAATTGATGCTTTTGAACTGTGGTGTTGGAGAAGACTCTTGAGAGTCCCTTGGACTGCAAGGAGATCCAACCAGTCCATTCTGAAGGAGATCAGCCCTGGGATTTCTTTGGAAGGAATGATGCTAAAGCTGAAACTCCAGATCTTTGGCCACCTCATGCGAAGAGTTGACTCATTGGAAAAGACTTTGATGCTGGGAGGGATTGGGGGCAGGGGGAGAAGGGGACGACCGAGGATGAGATGGCTGGATGGCATCACGGACTCGATAGATGTGAGTCTGAGTGAACTCTGGGAGATGGTGATGGACAGGGAGGCCTGGCATGCTGCGATTCATGGGGTCGCAAAGAGTCAGACAAGACTGAGTGACTGAACTGAATGAAGGGACATGATTAGAAGTTGCTTTGAAAATATTTTTTTCTGGATACAGTATATATAATAGGCGGGAGTTCACATTTTATTAAAAAAAAATTTTTTTTTCTGTATCCTGTGCAATATGCCAGGAGTATGGTAAGGGCTAAATCTTTTGCCCTCTAGAGGCCCCCTGTCTGGAAATCAGGGCTATTGCTGTCAGAAGATGAGGAAGCTGTACTCAAGTGAGATAATGCAGAAGTTAGTTAAATCTGTGGCAGGAGATGATAGGAAGGAGACGGTGGATGTGAGAGACACTGCAGAAATAAAGAGGGCTCAGTAGCTAGTTGGTGAAAAGAATTGAGTGCAAGGAAGGATTCATAGATACATGGAGTTTTGACACCTATGACAGAATTTCGGATGTTAGGGAGAAGAGCCATTTAGGAAGATAGCATGGAAGCTGAGAAAAGGATTATCATGAGCAATATATATACAGACCTGATTCCCATTATTCATTAATTAATAAACATTTTTAGAGAATCTACTGAGTCTCAGGAACCGCACTGGTCACTATAGTGAAATCTAGTTACAAAGACCTGTGAAACGTGATTTATGTCTTCAATGGACTTATAGGCTCTTTGTGAAGAAAATGAACATTCAGGTATGCGAGGAGTTCATGGGAACATCTCTCAGAGGAGGGAAAGAGTGGTAAGGAAGGTATAAGATGATATTTGAATAAAGTTTTAAAAAATTATAGATGATATGCTTTTATTCTAGAAGGCAAACCCTATGTATATAAATACAACCACAGTTTGGATATATATGGAAAAGCCTTAAAGTGTGTAACGGACACCAGGCATAAAATGTTAAAATTTTCTGACCCCTAATATAAAATCTTTACATCCAATCCATTATTTATCCTCAAAATATCTGTATGTATAGAGATTTCTTAAAAAACTAGTGATAAAACTACTGTATGACCCAGCAATCCCATTACTTGTCATATACTCTAAGAAAACCACAATTCAAAAAGACATATGTACCCCAATGTCCATTGCAGTGCAATTTACAATAGCCAGGACATGAAGTAGTACCTATATACAATGGAATATTACTCAGCAGAACCAATTTAGTGAGATGGATAAACCTAGAGCCTGTTATACAGAGTGAAGTAAGTCAGAAAAAGAAAAACAAATATTATATATGAATGCATATATATGGAATCTAGAAAAACGGTACTGATGAACCTGTTTGCAGGGCAGGAATAGTATGCAGATGTAGGGAATGGACTTGTGGACACAAAGGGGGAAGGAGAAGCTGGGATGAATTGAGAGAGTAGCATTGATATATGTAAACTACCATGTGAAAGATAGTGGAATCTGCTGTATAGTACAGGGAGCTCAGCTCTGCTCTGTGATGACCCCGAGGGGTGGGATGGGGGTTGGTGGGAAGGAGGTTTAAGAAGGAGAGGCTATATGTATACACATGGCTCATTCACATTGTAAAGCAATTCTTCCAACCAAATATAAAATTTTAAAAAATCTATTGGGGGCGGTCCTAAGATGGTGGAGGAATAGGACGGGGAGACCACTCTCTCCCTCAAAAATTCATCAAAAAAACATTTCAGCGCTGAGTAAATTCCACAAAACAACTTCTGAATGCTGGCAGAGGACATCAGGCACCCAGCAAAGCAGATCATTGGCTTCAAAAACAGTGCGACTGAATAGTGAGCCTAGTGTGTCCACCACCGCCCTCCCTGTGTCCAGACGGAAATCAGACACTGAAGAGACCAGCAAACAGAGGAAGTTAAACAGAGGGAACCACCTTGGAAGTGACCCCACACAACCCACACCACCAGAGAAAGGGCCAGATATACCTTTACTACTTTTACAATCTTTTCTTTTCTTTTTCTTTTTTGAGTTGATGGGGTTGCGTGATTGTTTCTTCTTCTTCTTTATTTTTTCTTCATTTTTTAAAAAACTTTCTTAAATTTTTAAGTACTCTATTTCTCTAATTATAATTTTTAATAATTCTTGTGGCTTTTGTTTGTTGGTTTATTTTGCTTGTTTTTTTCTTTCTTTTTTCCTCTTCTTCTTCTTTTCTTTAATATTGTATTTTTGAAAATCCAATCTCTACTCCAGATTTTTAATCTTTGCTTTTTGGTATTTGTTGTCAATTTTGTACATGTAAAAACCCAGTCTTCAGTACCCAATTTTACCTGAGAGCAAGATTACTGGCTTGACCACTCTCCCCTCCTTTGGACTCTCCTTTTTCTACACCAGGAGGCCTCTGTCTCCTCCCTCCCCCTTCTCTTCTCTACCCAACTCTGTGAATCTCTGTGTGTTCCAGACGGTGGAACTGGTTACTGGCCGGATCTCTCTCTTTCCCTTTCATTTCCCTCTTTTATCCTCCTGGCCAACTCTGTCTACTTCCTCCCTCTCCTCTTCCCTTTATAACTCCGTGAACACCTCTGAGTGGTCCAGACTGTGGAGCGTACATAAGGACGTGATTACTGGCTAGCTTGCTCTCTCCTCTTTTGATCCCACCTTGTCTTATTCCAGTCACCTCTAACTACCCCCTCCCTCTTCTCTTCTCCGTGTAACACAGTGAACCTCTATGGGTGACCCTCAATGTGAAGAAACCTTTCATCTTTAACCTAGATGCTTTATCATCAGTGCTGTATAGATGGAGAAGTCCTGAGGCTAGGGTCAAAATAAAACTGGAAACCAGAAACAGGAGGCTTAAGTCCAAATCCTAAGAACATCAGAGAAATCCTGAATCCAGGGAACATTAATCAACAGGAGCTCTTCAAACGCCTCCATACCTACACTGAAACCAAGCACCACCCAAGGGCCAACAAGTTCCAGAGCAAGACATACCATGCAAACTCTCGAGCAACACAGGAACACACCCCTGAGCTTCAATATACAGGCAGCTCAAAACTACTCCAAAACCACTGACGTCTCACAACTCATTACTGGACAATTCATAGCACTCCAGAGAGAAGAAATCCAGCTCCACCCACCAGAACTCCAACACAAGCCTCCCTAACCAAGAAACCTTGACAAGCCACTGATACAACCCCACCCACAGTGAGGAAGCTCCATAATAAAGAGAACTCCACAAATTCCCAGAATACAGAAAGGCCACCCCAAACGCAGCAATATAACCAAGATGAAGAGACAGAGGAATACCCAGCAGGTAAAGGAACAGGAGAAATGCCTACCAAACCAAACCAAAGAGGAGGAGATAGGGAATCTACCTGAGAAAGAATTCCAAATATTGATAGTGAAAATGATCCAAAATCTTGAAATCAAAATGGAATCACAGATAAATAGTCTGGAGACAAGGACTGAGAAGATGCAAAAAAGGTTTAACAAGGACCTAGAAGAAATAAAAAAGAGTCAATTTATAATGAATAATGCAATAAATGAGATCAGGAAAACTCTGGAGGCAACAAATAGTAGAATAACGGAGGCAGAAGATAGGATTAGTGAAATAGAAGATAGAATGGTAGAAATAAATGAATCAGCAAGGAAAAAAAATGAATTAAAAGAAATGAGGACAACCTCAGAGGCCTCCAGGACAATATGAAACGCTCCAACATTTGAATTATAGGAGTCCCAGAAGAAGAAGACAAAAAGAAAGACCATGAGAAAATTCTTGAGGAGATAATAGTTGAAAACTTCCCTAAAATGGGGACGGAAATAATCACCCAAGTCCAAGAAACCCAGAGAGTTCCAAACAGGATAAACCCAAGGCGAAACACCCCAAGACATATATTAATCAAATTAACAAAGACCAAACACAAAGAACAAATATTAAAAGCAGCAAGGGAAAACAACAAATAACACACAAGGGGATTCCCATAAGGATAACTGCAGATCTTTCAACAGAAACTCTTCAGGCCAGGAGGGAATGGCAAGACATACTTAAAGTGATGAAAGAAAATAACCTACAGCCCAGATTACTGTACCCAGCAAGGATCTCATTCAAATATGAAGGAGAAATCAAAAGCTTTACAGACAAGCAAAAGCTGAGAGAATTCAGCACCACCAAACCGGCTCTCCAACAAATACTAAAGGATATTCTCTAGACAGGAAACACAAAAAGGGGGTATAAACCCGAACCCAAAACAATAAAGTAAATGGCAACAGGATCACACCTATCAATAGTCACCTTAAACATAAATGGGTTGAATGCCCCAACCAAAAGGCAAAGACTGGCTGAATGGATACAAAAACAAGATCCCTATATATGTTGCCTACAAGAGATCCACCTCAAAACAACGGACACATACAGACTGAAAGTGAAGGGCTGGAAAAAGATATTCCATGCAAATAGAGACCAAAAGAGCAGGAGTAGCAATACTCATCTCCGATAAAATAGACTTTAAAACAAAGGCTGTGAAAAGAGACAAAGAAGGCCACTACATAATGATCAAAGGATCAATCCAAGAAGAAGATATAACAATTATAAATATATATGCACCCAACATAGGAGCACCGCAATATGTAAGACAAATGCTAACAAGTATGAAAGGGGAAATCAACAATAACACAATAATAGTGGGAGACTTTAATACCCTGCTCACACCTATGGACAGATCAACTAAACAGAAAATTAACAAAGAAATGCAAACTTTAAATGATACAATAGACCAGTTAGACCTAATTGATATCTATAGGCAATTTCACCCCAAAACAATGAATTTCATTTTTTTCTCAAGTGCTCACGGAACCTTTTCCAGGATAGATCACATCCTGGGCCATAAATCTAACCTTGATAAATTCAAAAAAATTGAAATCATTCCAACCATCTTTCTGACCATAATGCACTAAGATTAGATCTCAATTACAGGAGAAAAACTATTAAAAATCCCAACATACGGAGGCTGAACAACACGCTTCTGAATAACCAACAAATCACAGAAGAAATCAAAAAAGAAATCAAATTATGCATAGAAATGAATGAAAATGAAAACACAACAACCCAAAACCTGTGGGACACTATAAAAGCAGTGCTTAGAGGAAAGTTCATAGCAATACAGGCATACCTCAAGAAACAAGAAAAAAGTCAAATAAATAACCTAACTCTACACCTAAAGCAACTAGAAAAGGAAGAAATGGAGAACCCCAGAGTTAGTAGAAGGAAAGAAATCTTAAAAATTAGGGCAGAAATAAATGCAAAAGAAACAAAAGAGACCATAGCAAAAATCAACAAAGCCAAAAGCTGGTTCTTTGAAAGGATAAATAAAATTGACAAACCATTAGCTAGACTCATCAAGAAACAAAGAGAGAAAAATAAAATCAATAAAATTAGAAATGAAAATGGAGAGATCACAACAGACAACACAGAAATACAAAGGATCATAAGAGACTACTATCAGCAGTTGTATGCCAATAAAATGGACAACGTGGAAGAAATGGACAAATTCTTAGCAAAGTACAATATTCCAAAACTGAACCAGGAAGAAATAGAAAATCTTAACAGACCCATCATAAGCATGGAAATTGAAACTGTAATCAGAAATCTTCCAGCAAACAAAAGCCCAGGTCCAGACGGCTTCACAGCTGAATTCTACCAAAAATTTCGAGAAGAGCTAACACCTATCCTACTCAAACTCTTCCAGAAAATTGCAGAGGAAGGTAAACTTCCAAACTCTTTCTATGAGGCCACCATCACCCTAATACCAAAACCTGACAAAGACTCCACAAAAAAAGAAAACTACAGGTTAATATCACTGATGAACATAGATGCAAAAATCCTCAATAAAATTCTAGCAAGCAGAATCCAACAACACATTAAAAAGATCATACACCATGACCAAGTGGGCTTTATCCCAGGGGTGCAAGGATTCTTCAATATCTGCAAATCAATCAATGTAATTCACCACATTAACAAATTGAAAAATAAAAGCCAGATGATTATCTCAATAGATGCAGAGAAGGCCTTTGACAAAATTCAACATCCATTTATGATAAAACTCTTCAGAAAGCAGGAATAGAAGGAACATACCTCAACATAATAAAAGCTATATATGACAAACCCACAGCAAACATTATCCTCAATGGTGAAAAACTGAAAGCATTTCCCCTAAAGTCAGGAACAAGACAAGCGTGTCCACTTTCACCGCTACTATTCAACATAGTTCTGGAAGTTTTGGCCACAGCAATCAGAGCAGAAAAAGAAATAAAAGGAATCCAAATTGGAAAAGAAGAAGTAAAACTCTCACTGTTTGCAGATGACATGATCCTCTACATAGAAAATCCTAAAGACTCCGCCAGAAAATTACTAGAGCTAATCAATGAATATAGTAAAGTTGCAGGATATAAAATCAACACTCAGAAATCCCTTGCATTCCTATACACTAATAATGAGAAAGTAGAAAAAGAAATTAAGGAAACAATTCCATTCACCATTGCAATGAAAAGAATAAAATACTTAGGAATATACCTACCTAAAGAAACTAAAGACCTATATATCGAAAACTATAAAACACTGATAAAAGAAATCAAAGAGGACACTAATAGATGGAGAAATATACCATGTTCATGGATTGGAAGAATCAATATTGTGAAAATGAGTATACTACCCAAAGCAATCTACAGATTCAATGCAATCCCTATCAAGCTTCCAGCGGTATTTTTCACAGAACTAGAACAAATAATTTCAAGATTTGTATGGAAATAGAAAAAACCTCGAATAGCCAAAGCAATCTTGAGAAAGAAGAATGGAACTGGAGGAATCAACTTGCCTGACTTCAGGCTCTACTACAAAGCCACAGTCATTAAGACAGTATGGTACTGGCACAAAGACAGAAATATAGATCAATGGAACAAAATAGAAAGCCCAGAGATAAATCCACACACCTATGGACACGTTATCTTTGACAAAGGAGGCAAGAATATACAACGGAGTAAAGACAATCTCTTTAACAAGTGGTGCTGGGAAAACTGGTCAACCACTTGTAAAAGAATGAAACTAGATCACTTTCTAACACCACACACAAAAATAAACTCAAAATGGATTAAAGATCTAAACGTAAGACCAGAAACTACAAAACTCCCAGAAGAGAACATAGGCAAAACACTCTCTGACATAAATCACAGCAGGATCCTCTATGATCCACCTTCCAGAATACTGGAAATAAAAGCAAAAATAAACAAATGGGATCTAATTAAAATTAAAAGCTTCTGCACAACAAAGGAAACTATAAGTAAGGTGAAAAGACAGCCTTCTGAATGGGAGAAAACAATAGCAAATGAAGCAACTGACAAACAACTAATCTCAAAAATATACAAGCAACTTCTGCAGCTCAATTCCGGAAAAATAAACGACCCAATCAAAAAATGGGCCAAAGAACTAAACAGACATTTCTCCAAAGAAGATATACAGATGGCTAACAAACACATGAAAAGATGCTCAACATCACTCATTATCAGAGAAATGCAAATCAAAACCACAATGAGGTACCATTTCACACCAGTCAGAATGTCTGTGATCCAAAAGTCTACAAGCAATAAATGCTGGAGAGGATGCGGAGAAAAGGGAGCCCTCTTACACTGTTGGTGGGAATGCAAACTAGTTCAGCCACTATGGAGAACAGTGTGGAGATTCCTTAAAAAATTGCAAATAGAACTGCCTTGTGACCCAGCAATCCCACTGCTGGGCATACACACTGAGGAAACCAGAATTGAAAGAGACACATGTACCCCAATGTTCATCGCAGCACTGTTTATAATAGCCAGGACATGGAAACAACCTAGATGTCCATCAGCAGATGAATGGATAAGAAAGCTGTGGTACATATACACAATGGAGTATTACTCAGCCATTAAAAAGAATACATTTGAATAAGTTCTAATGAGATGGATGAAACTCGAGCCGATTATACAGAGTGAAGTAAGCCAGAAAGAAAAACACCAATACAGTATACTGACACATATATACGGAATTTAGAAAGATGGTAATGATGACCCTGTATGCGAGACAGCAAAAGAGACACAGATGTATAGAACAGACATTTGGACTCTGAGGGAGAGGGAGAGGATGGGATGATTTGGGAGAATGGCATTGAAACATGTATACTATCATGTAAGAAACGAAGTGCCAGTCGATGTTCGATACAGGATACAGGATGCTTGGGGCTGGTGCATGGGGATGATCCAGAGAGATGATATGGGGTGGGAGGTGGGAGGGGGATTCAGGATTGGGAGCTTGTATACACCTGTGGTGGATTCATGTCAATGTATGGCAAAACCAATACAGTATTGTAAAGTAAAATAAAGTAAAAATAAAATTAAAAAAATAAAAACTATTCATGTGGTGGAGGCCAATACAATATTGTGAAACAATTATCCTTCAATTAAAAAAATTAAACTCTATACATAGAAGAATTTTGTATAATTTTTCATTTATTCTATTTTAACCTGGCAATTGTATTAAAATTATCACAATGTCCTAGTTATATGAGCTGAGACTAAAGGACAAATAGGTGTTTTTCAGGTAAGGATAGGTATCACCCAGATCATGGCTGCTGTTGCGTGCCATTTATACTTTATCCTACTCGTCATGAGAAGTTACAGAAAGGGCTCTAAGTAGAAGAATGTCCCAATCGAATGTGTGTCCAGGAAGATTGGTGAGGCAGTGATGGTGGGATCAGGGATCCAGGGAAGGTGGCAGGAAGACCATTTGAAGATGCTCTAGGGCAGTGATTTTCAAGATGTCCAAGATTCCTTTCAAGGAATCCTGGAAGTCCCTAAGACCTCCCTGGAAGTTGGAGAGGTCCTCATGGCAATATTAAGGTGACATTCCCTGATGGTCTAGTGGTTAAGAATCTGCCTTGCAATAGAAGGGACACTGGTTTGATCCCTAGTCTAGGAAGATCCCACATGCCACTGGGCAACCAAGCCATGAGCTACAGCTACCGAACCCAGCATGCCGGGAGCCCTTGCTCAGCAACCAGAAGCCGCAACAGTGAGAAGCCCCCGAACGGCAGCAAGAGAGTGGTCCCCGCTTGTTGCGACTAGAGAAAGCCGCACACGACGAGGAAGACACAGAGCAGCCAAAAATAAGAAGACAGACACACAGATAAAAATCTTTTTAAAAGAGGATATTTGTCCTGATTTTCATTCTGTCACTGCTGCACAGAGAAGTTGTCCGAAGCTAAATGATGCATGATGACAATTTCTTCGCAATTGTTAAGATATGCTTTTTCATTCTGGTGTTTTAAACCCTTGTTTTTTATTTTTAATTAATTTCTAAAGTGGCTTATAGACAATATTATAAATATTGTTCAGTACACTCCACGTAAACAAAACTTTGGGATCCTCAAAGTTTAAGGACCACTGCTTTATAGATATTTATTGATTTGATTTGGAAAAATTGCAGAGGGATTTTCAGTAAGGAATACAAGGAGAATTGCCCCAATTATATGGATGAGAAAACTAAGGCAGATAAGCCAGAGAATTGACAAAACCAAGGAATAGACATAAAGGGGGATAGGCTAGGAACATATTTGAAGAAAGTCAGTTTGGGGTGCTGTATGAGTCAGGGTTCTCCATAGAGATGGAACCAAGAGAATGAGAGGGGGTCGGGAGAATTCCCCTTACTCAAGTCTTCTTGATTTACTCAAGTCTTCCTCAGACTGGGCAAGGCCCACACCCACTGGGGAGATGCATGTGCTTTACTCAGTCACTGATTCACAGGTTCATCTCATCTCGAAATATCCTCACAGACACACACAGAATAATGTTTAACCAAGTGTTGGGACACTCTGTGGCCCAGGCAAGTTGACACATGAAATTAACCATCATAGGTGCTAACCCTGGGTAGGAGAAATGAGGCCCCATCAGTAAGAAAATGAAAAACTGCAGTGGAGAGGAAGAAGGCGCTGTGTTTACTGACTCCCTGGCTAGCCTCTGCTTGGCCATAAACTCTCACTACTCCTGCAGAGCCGCAGATTCCACTTTCATGAGATCAACCAGATGCCTTCTCGTCCTCCCTCTGCTTTGTGGCTCATCTCACTGCTGCAGGAATCCCTTTGGGAAAGGACTCGTGCTAATTTCTCCCTTCTGCACAGAGTTTACTCATCTCGGTCATCATGAAGAATCGAGATGGTATTCTTTGCTGACCCCAAACCCACATAAGACCTGTAACTGCATCCTTAACAGAGGCAAGGAACACATGTATTTCTCCAGAAATGTAGTTAATCTTAAAGCTTGTTTTATGAGGGAATCCTAAATTGCAATCCGATTCCCACATGATAATGTGTTGCAAATTACTAGTAAATGTTCTTTTTGGTATCTGCAAACAAATGCTTGCTCTCAACAAGTGAGTCACTAGTGAGAAGAGAAAATGACCCTTCACATTTGGGAATGTTGTCAAATCCAGGTTTTAAATCAAAAGGTTGCTGATGCAATCCATTTGGTGGGCTCAGCTCACTGGTCCACACGGAGCAAATATCTGTGGCGTACAGACACTGCTACCTGAGGGTGATGCCAACAGAGTGATTCTTTATCCCCAGGATTTATGACTAGGTCATCCTCTCCTGAGAGGCCCAGAGAGGCTCTGGGTCCTCATTAGGGCTGTACACTCAAGTCTGTCATCTTGAAGACCCTGACTCCTAGCCTCTCTCCTATCTGTCCATCAAAATTTGCCAAGATCTTGGGCTTTTGAAGGGAAGGGCTTGCTACCATAAACACACACTCATGTTTGATATTCAAATGGCATACTGTAGTAATCATCAAATTGTGTTCTATAGAACATACTAGTTCTGAAAGATCAGGAAAAAATATTTCCTGGTAACATAACTGTATGGCGAAAACCACCACAATATTGTAAAGTAATTAGCCTCCAATTAAAATAAAATAAACCAAAAGGTACACATGCAAATAAATGGATAGACTAGAAAGCTAAAAACAAAAACAATTCTCTTATAAAGAATAACATTAGCATTTTAAAAGCTCTGAAAAAACTTTCCACTAAGACAGCAGTTCGGCTTAAACTAATTCAACCCGGTGGCAGATACTGTGGATTGACTCACTCACCTTCTGTCCCCACCACCCCAACTTCCTTTATAGTGTGTGAAGCTCCATCTTCTAAAAATGACATTTCCCTGGACACTTTTGGAGGTTGGGTGCAGGCACATGACCTAGATGGGGCCGATCAGATGTGTGCCCAGGGCTACCTCGTAGAGGAAGTCAGTACATTAGGGGAACACTGCATCTCTTGATAAGAGCAGCGCTGTGGGTGTCTAGTATTCCTGAGGGGATGTGGTGGAGGGCCCAGTGTCCACTCTCAGGCAGTGGTGTTTCTACCAGAAAAGTGCTGCGGTGAGGTCGGACATTGTTCTTTGCCTATTCTTGGCCCCAGCTGTGTTATTTTTGGCTGAGTAACATACAAGTCTGGCCTCCCAGAGTATACTCAGTTCAGTTCAGTTGCTCAGTCGTGTCCAACTCTTTGTGACCCCATGAATCGCAGCACACCAGGCCTCCCTGTCCATCACCATCTCCCAGAGTCCACTCAAAGTCATGTCCATCGAGTCAGTGATGCCATCCAGCCATCTCACCCTCTGTCATCCCCTTCTCCTCCTGCCCTCAATCCCTCCCAGCATCAGAGTCTTTTCCAATGAGTCAACCTTCACATGAGGTGGCCAAAGTACTGGAGCCTCAGCTTTAGCATCATTCCTTCCAAAGAACTCCCAGGGCTGATCTCCTTTAGGATGGACTGGTTGGATCTCCTTGCAGTCCAAGGGACTCTCAAGAGTCTTCTCCAACACCACAGTTCAAAAGCATCAATTCTTCGGCACTCAGCCTTCTTCACAGTCCAACTCCCACATCCATACATGACCACAGGAAGAACTATAGCCTTGACTAGATGGACCTTTGTTGGCAAAGTAATGTCTCTGCTTTCCAATATGCTATCTAGGTTGGCCATAACTTTTCTTCCAAGGAGTAAGCATCTTTTAATTTCATGGCTGCAATCACCATCTGCAATGATTTTGGAGCCCCCCAAAAAGAAAGTCTGATACTGTTTCCACTGTTTCCCCATCTATTTCCCATGAAGTGATGGGACCAGATTCCATGATCTTAGTTTTCTGAATGTTGAGCTTTAAGCCAACTTTTTCACTCTCTTTTTTCACTTTCATCAAGAGGCTTTTACTACTAATACTACTAATAACAGCAACAATAATAACAATAACTTGCTTCTTAAGCTACTAGAGTGAATCCAGGTTGCAATTAAACCCTGACTCCTACAACCACAAAAACTAATGACTACTTAAGGATGTCCCATAAAACTAGTGGTTCAAGGAAGACAAGTTTTGGAGATGCTATTCTTCAAACTGAGATTCTAAACCTCACTCTAAGTGAATAAAAAACGCTAAGGGTGGGAATTCCAGGTGATTTGCCTGGCAACATCTGTTGTGAGGATGGGGAATGATGGCTCCATATGGGACCATGTTATTTGCCATCTCTGGACAAGAAACTCAGGAGGTACTTGAAGCTCAAGAGGTACTTCCTAAACCTACAATTTCATGAAAACATTGGCCAGACTAAGCATATGTTCTTTATCTGACATCCTGCTAGATCCTTATGTGGAAATACACATCAGTAAATAGCTTGATTTCCCAGGGGACTAACAAAAGCCTAGAGATTTATGTGTGAAATCATTAGGGGATGTAAAATGATATAAAATTAAGTGCTATTTTGGGGGTTTACTATATCCAACTTATTAAAGGCATAAATCTTAAAACAACTTTTCCATTATTTTTAGAATTTCCTCCTTTAAATTAGTGGCTCATAAGCTAAATTGCGTCCATAGGTATGTTTTCTCTTGCCCACACAGGGCTTTGTTTAAATGAATTAGTTGACAGCATTTGCAAAAGTAGGAGATTTTTACCTTAAAAGTTAAAAGAAGTGGCAACTAAGGGCAGAGATAATTATGCTATTCTCTGATATGTGTGTGTGCACTCAGTTGCTCAGTCATGCCCAACTCTTTGCAACCCCCTGGACTGTAGCTCGCCAGGTTCCTCGGTCCCTGGAATTTTCCAGGCAAGAGGATTGGAGTGGGTGGCCATTTGCTACTCCAGGTGACCTTCCCGACTGAGGGATGGAACCTGTGTCTCCTGAGCTGGCAGGTGGACTCCTTACCATGAGCACAACCATGAAGACTAGTTTTTGTTTGTTTTTTAATTCCTAAAATTATTCTTCACAAGGGACATTGGCTATCTAGTTAGTTTTTCTAATATTTTAAGTTCCCCCAAAGCAACTGTCGGAGAAGGCAATGGCACCCCACTCCAGTACTCTTGCCTGGAAAATCCCATGGACGGAGGAGCCTGGTGGGCTGCGGTCCATGGGGTCGCTAAGAGTCGGACACGACTGGAGCGACAGCAGCAGCAGCAGCAAAGCAACTGTGCCCTTGAAAGAAGCACATTAGATTAACAGCAGATGATCCATTGTTAGCGTAATAGACACATGATCCATCCTATTTATGGGATAGAAAGATGAGAAAGCAGCAGCAGATAGATGAAGAAGTCCGAGATGGAGGTTAAGGATTTAGATTTGTCACTGGGTCTTTCTGGAAGTGATGTACCCAGCTAGTAAAAGGCAGGTCTGGAAGTAGAACGCCTGAGGTGTGACTGCTGGCGCGGCGCTCTGTATACACTCTCTTGTTCCTTCTGGTCAAAGCAAACACATGAGATGGAGAAGATTAGAAGGGTGAAGGTAGGTCTATGGAGATGAGAGAGGTTGCACAGACTAAGGATCCCTCCTTGCCCAAAACTTTATGACACCTCATTGCTTCTCAGGGACACCTTCAATCAAGCTTCTGATTCTTCCCTGTAATAAGAGGGGGAGACTACTGTTAAGAGCGGATTACGTGCTTGAATTTAAAAAGGCTTCCTACAAGCAGAAATTATTTGCACATAAAAACCTGATAGAGTCCTGTTAGTCCCACGGCTGCAAACTTTAATATTTTTTGTACTTACGAAAGTAAAACAGGTCAGTTTTAGATGTGCAGGTGTGGCAAGCTCCAGAGCATTTATTCCCTCTCAAAGGGGAAGTCAGTACTTGGCTGGACCTTCCATTTCCAGGTGAGAATGTGGCCCAATAATGGACAAGCTTCAAAATTTTCAAGAGAAGGTGGGAATCTGACTTTTTGTGTGAGATGTCCCAAATGAAAAACAAACAAGAAAATCTGTAAGTCACCAGTTTGCAACCTCTGTTTAGGATCTTCATTTGATGAGGCTATTTATGAAAAAAGAGAAAAATAATACAAACTCTTCTTTAACAAAGCAGCTTAAATAAAATGCTGAAAGTAGTGTTTAAATATATAGTTAACCTCTTCAAAGAGTAAGATAAATCCCTAGGGTAGTGAGGCTCAGAAGGGAAAGAATCTGCCAGCAAGGCAGGAGATCCAGGTTCAGTCTCGGGATTAGGAAGATCCCCTGGAGAAGGGAATGGCGACCCTTTCCAGTATTCTTGCCTGGAGAATCCCATGGACAGAGGAGTTTGGGGGGTTACAGTCTATGGGGTCGAAAAGAGTGGGACATGGCTGAGTGACCCACAGTTCACCTCTAGAGTGCTGAGCCTATGAGCTGACAGTGTGCCTCCTCTGGGTCTGGGGATACTTTTCAGTCTTAGGAACTAAGGTGATTGACTTTTATTTTATTTTATTCTTTACTGGGGAAAACAGAAATAACATAAAATTTACCATCTTAACCATTGTTTAAGTGAACAATTCAATAGTGTTAAGTACATTCACACTTTGTGCATCCATCACCATCATCCATTTCTAGAACTTTTACTTCATCCCAGACTGAGACTCTGCACTCCCCACCCCTCCCTCCCTCAAGGCCCTGGCAACCACCATTCTCCTTTCTGACTCTGTAAGTCTGACTACTCTGCATACCTCATGTAAGTGGAATCATACAATATTTGTTCTTTTGTGACTGGCTTGTTTCGCTTAGTTTAACATCTTTAGGGTTCATCTGTGTTACCGCATGTATCAGAGTTTTATCCCCTTTTTTGAGACTGAATAATATTATGCATTTACATGAATTTATTTTATATATAATAATCCCATTTCATTTATAATTTATATGTAAGTATACTTATATATTTTATTAACCCACACACTCATTCATCAATGGATATTTGGATTGCTTCCACATTTGGGCTATTGTGAATATTGTTGCTCATGAATGAATATGAGTGTACAAGTTTTACCTCAATTCCCTGCTTTCAGTTCTTTTGGGTATATAGCCAGAATCGGGATTGCTTGGTCAAATAGTGAGTCTGTTTTTAATTTCTGAGGAACTGCCATCCTATTTCCCACAGGGGCTGCACTATTTTATATTCCCACCAGCAGTGCAGAAGAGTCCCAGTTCCTCCACATGCATGTGAACACCTTTGTATTCTGGTGTTTTTGTTTTGTTTTGTTTTAATTATAGCTACTCTCATGGATGTGAAGCGAAGAGGCTTGAGTTTTACGGAGAACTATGAACATATCTGGGGCTTCCCTGGTGGCTCAGCATAAAGAATCCGCCTGCCAGTGCAGAAGACACAGATTCAATCCTTGGATTGGGAAGATCCCTTGAAGAAGAAAATGGCAACCCACCCTAGTATTCTTGCCTGGGAAATCCCATGGACAGAGGAACCTGGTGGCCTACAGTCCATGGGGTCTCAAACAGCTGGACACGACTGAGCACCAGCACAGATAAATATACCTACCCATCAGCATAAGGAGTTATCAAGGAAAACGATCTATTTCAATCTGGACTCTGGTTGGAAAAAAGTTTGCCAAGGTACAGGAACCCTGGCATTAAGAAATTAGCTGAAAAGCGTACCCAGGCCCCTAATAGTACCAGAATATCTGGCAATTCAATGTAAAACCTCTCAGCAGGGCTATACCCTGCACCAAGGATCACAGATCATCTCCACAGCTAAAACTCAGCTGAACATAAACTTGAAATCCAAATATGAGTCCAAAACTCAAATATATATAATGATACAGTCCACCATGAGTAGAAGCCAATTGACCAAATAAGTAATTTGATTTGATCCTGCAGAATATAGAGATAATACAGTGCTCAGATAGAGGCTATAAAGTAAGTATGGTTGAAATGACAAGGAACTTAGGAAGGAATTAAAAACATAAGAAAAGAACAGAGTCTTTGGGGAATAAAATAGGCTGATGTGAAAAAGATAAAATTTCTATAAATGAAAAACACAGTCACTGAAATTAAAATCTCAATTGACAGATTAAATAGCCACTGAAACAAAGCCAGAGAGAAATTTAATGCATGGAAAGATATATGTGATGAAATTATCCAGACCATAACACAGAGGGGAAACAGATGAAAATTACGAAAAAAAGAGTAATGGCACAGTGGAATGTTTGGCTCCTCTCCTGCCAATAACAATTATAAAAGGGGGGGGAGGGGGAGGTTGGAGAACAAACAACTGGGAGTTAAACAAAAGCTGGCAGAAACTGGAGCGGATTTGATCCTTACTGAGTGAGATCCACATTCCCATGCTTTTTCGCCCTACCTAAGGGTACCCCCTGGAGAAGGAAATGGCAATCCACTCCAGCGTTCTTGCTTAGAGAATCCTGTGGACAGAGGAGCCTGGTGGGCTGCTGTCCATGGGGTTGCACAGAGTTGGACATGACTGAAGCGACTTAGCATGCATTGGAGAAGGAAATGGCAACCCACTCCAGTGTTCTTGCTTGGAGAATCCCAGGGACAGAGGAGCCTGGTGGGCTGCTGTCTATGGGGTCGTACAGAGTTGGACATGACTGAAGCGACTTAACAGCAGCAGCAGCAGCAGCAGCAGCAAGGGTACTCCCAGGTCCCTCAGTGTGGCCGGTGAAGCTGAAGCACAAAGCGGCAGGCTTTCTGCCATAGGACATAGGACTGAGGAATGAGAAGGAGTCTGGGACTGCCAGAAAGTCTTAAAATTGAGAAGGGTGCGGAATTCTAGGGAAGCCCCCAGTTCTGTGTAGACACTCAAGTCACACCTTCAGCTGATTCCTAAACTGCATATGCATGGGATGAGTCTCCAAGATGCCCTGTGAGAAGCAAGAGCAAGAAAGTTGAAAAAATTGAGCAGAGATTTCAGCAGCTGCCTGTTACATAGTTTGGAATTCAAATCCTGCCAAGTTAAGCAGATCTGAAAAATATGCCTCAAGCTTTTAAAATTTAAAACCCAAAGGCTATGCCCTAGGACTTGGGACTAAATAATTCACCCTATGGCAGTCACAAAACTGAAACAGAATCACCCTTACAAAGCCTAAATGCAAACTCCAAAAATCAAGGTTCTCCGCCAGTAATTTAACTGCCTTCTAAAACAAGTCAACATTCTTCAGAAAGAAAAGAATTCAAAGCATCTACAAAGTTTCACCCACAATGTCTCAAAGTGAAAAGTGTTAGTTGCTCAGTGGTTTCTGACTCTGCCACCCCCTGGACTCTAGCCCGTCAGGCTTCTCTGTCAATGGAATTCCCCAGGCAAGAATACTGGAATGGGTTGCCATTTCCTTCTCCAGGGGATATTCCCAACCCAGGGATCAAACCTGGGTTGCCCGAATTTCAGGCAGATTTTTTTTTTTTCCCATCTGAGCTACCGTATACACTATAAAGTAAAAATTTACTAGCATGGAAAGATACTGGAAAATATGACACATAGTCAAGAGAAAAGTCAATTACAGAAAGAGACCCATAGACCAACCAGATGTTGAAATTAACAGATAAGGATTTTAGCATAATTATGGTAAATATGTTAATGAATTTATAGGAATGCATGGGTATGATGGATGAAAAGGTAGGAAACTGTCAGGTTTGATATGTAAATTGAAAAAAAAAGACTCAAATTTAAATGCAAGAACTGAAAAACCCAGTATCTGAAAATATTCATTTCCCATGACTGACACAGAGAGAATAAACACAGCAAGTGCAAGGAGCAGTGGCAGTCAGTAGGTCACTAGAGATAGAAAACAGGTCACTAGACAGGCCAATAGAAATTAGCTAAGCTGAAAGTCAGAGAGCAAAAGATTTTTTGACATTGAGCTGCAGGACTGTCACTAGAAGTCTAAGACATATGTAAGGAGAGAAGAGAGTAAATGGAGCAGGAAATATTGCAACTATATTATTGAAGTCATTCTAAATTTGATTCAAAACTGTAGTCCAGACATCCATGAAGCTCAACAAACCCCAAGTAGGATAAGTGCAAATAAAAACATAACTAACTACATTACAGTCAAACTATGGAAAGCCAATGACTAAGAGAAAAAAGCAACCAAAGGAAAAAGACATGCTACCTAAGGGAGAATAATTCTATGAATAATGGCTACTTCTCATTAAAAAAAGCAGAACTAGAAGATATTATGAAAGATAGAAGATATAACATGATGAAAAAGAAAAACACACTGCTGGCTCAAAATTCTATACATTGAACAAAAAAAGCAAAAAAAATTAATGCAACTGAAATAAAGAGATTTTTAGGTGAATCAAAGCAGAAAGAATTTGTCGCTAGGAGACCCACAGTGTAAGAAATCCTCAAAGATGTTCTTCAGGTTGAAGAAAACTACTAACAGGTAGAAATTCACATCTACTGGAGGAAATGAAGAACATTAAAATGATAAACATTTGAGCAAATCTACTCTAGTGGCAAAGAACCCGCCTGCCAGTGCAAGAGACGGAAGAGATGTGGGTTTAATCCCTGGGTTGGGAAGGTCCCCTCAGGAGGGCATTGGCAACCTATTTTGGCCGGGAGAATCCCATGGGTGGAGGAAACTGGTGGGCTTGAGTCAATAGGGTCTTAAAGAGAGAGACACTACTCAAGTGACTTAGCATGCAAAAGAGACATAGGGCTTTGTCAACATGAACATCTGTTGATGTTCAAAACACACCACTAGGAAAATAAAAGAAAGTCATAGAAAGGTAGAAAGCATTTACCCCCACACATCTGCGAACACAATTCTTGCTTCCACCTCTCTGGAAGGATAGCTTGGAGCTAGGGTCTAGGGAATGGGCAGGGGTGAAACAATAGGAGGTTTTCTCGCAGGAGCTCCCATTTCCCACTCTCCAAGCCAGAGTCAGACAGCAAAGAGATCAAACCTGTCAATCCTAAAGGAAATCAACCCTGAATATTCATTGGAAGGACTGATGCTGAAGCAGAAATTCCAATAACTTGGGCACCTGATGCAGAGTCAACCCTTAGGAAAAGACCCTGATGCTGGGAAAGATTGAAGGCAGGAGGAGAAGAGGACAGCAGAGGATGAGATAGTTGGACTTCATCATTAACTCAATGGACATGAGTTTGAGCAAACTGGGAGATAGTAAAGGACAGGGAAGCCTGGCGTGCTGCAGTCCATGGGGTCAAAAACAGTCAGACACGACTCAGTGATGGAACAACAACAAAGCCAGAGTCAAGGGTGTGCCGTCTGTACACCTGGTTCCCGCTTCTGGCTTTCAGCCTGTCTTGTATCCAGGTTAGTGGACACGGGAGGAAAAATGGGAAGCTCATCACCAGTTCAGGGGTACATATATTGAATTCTCTGGTCTTCTATCCTAGCGTGCCTGGTATTTTTCAGAGCTGGTCCAGGTTTTAGAGCTGCATTCAGAGAGTCAGAGGGGTGGAGTGTGCATACCCATCTCATCCAGAATCAACACTCATGACTTAAGTTCTAAGCAAGTTAAACTCCGGTAGTTGTGGGATAGTTCCAGGTGGAAGACACTGTCTGGAGCTTTGAAGCAAGATCCGGACTAAAGACATTGCAGTCCTCAGTGTATGAGTCCTTCCAGTCACACCAATCAGAGAGGGTATGTAGAATCAGAGCCATGTTCTGAGAACAAAAGCCTGGGAATCTTCCTGGTTCCAGAAAGAGGAGCCAATGCAAAGAGTCAGACAGATCAGAGGAAATGCAGGCTGTGGGTGCCAGGTCTCCACTCAACTCTCTCTTGAGCTGTGCACGCCAGCCGTGCTGGTCACGCGTTTCTGGTGCTTTGTCCCTCTGTGTCAGAATCACCTAAGATGGAAGGGGTAGGAGTGGGATGGGGCTAAAAGCGTTGATTTCCAGACCACACTCCTTCACATTTATTTCATTGAAATTATAGATGTTGGGGTCCTTTGCAGGTGGTGCTAGTGGTAAAGAAACCGCTTGCCAACCCAGGAGACGTAAGAGACTCAGATTTGATTCCTGGGTTGAGAAGATCCCCTGGAGAAGGGAATACCCACGCTAGTATTCTTGCCTGGAGAATCCCATGGACTGAGGGACCTGGTGGGCTACGGTCTATAGTGTCGCTGCAAAGAGTCAGACACGACTGAAGTGACTTAGCACACATGCACAGATGTTGGGGCTTGCCTGCCTGAGTTTTTAACTAGCTTTCCAGGGATTTCTCAGGAACAGAGACTCACTGTCCTAGACCTAAAGAGTGTGGGAACCCTTTTGCTCATCACCAGCATAAGGGGAGGGTGCTGAAAAGGTGGAAAGTTGTAAGCAAAGAAGGAAACAGTAATGAGAAAGGAAAAGAGAGATTTCCCAAGTCTGGTTAAGTGATATGAGAAGAAAAGGAGGAGGAGATTGTCCTTTTATTTTCATTATTCCAGACCCAAGGCCAAAATCCCTGGAGCAGTTGAGTGGGGTTCATCTTGAGAGTTTCATGTTTAAAGCCCATTAAAAGCCCAGCACAGGCCTGCGGGGCTCCAGGCGGAGGGAGGGGACTGCGAGCCATCCAGCTGCTCAGAATACGCTGGTGATCATGACAGGCAATGAGCAATTTGGCTGACACTATGCTTTTTTAAACAGCATCCAGCCGTGATGCAGTCTTGTTACTTTTGCAGGATTCAATCAGCGAAGGTTAACTGGTCCATTTTATGCCAAATCCAGTAGTCATGTTTTAGGCTGTGCTGCTCTAGCCAGACAACATCTGTTTGGATGGGGGAGCAAAACTCGCTGAGATGCAGGCTCACACCTCTCCTTGCTTCTTCTCCCCCAGCCTCCCCACTAAACAGTACATTTAAGAAATCTTTTAGAAAAGTCTGAAAGCTAATGTCAATAGAAACCATATTAGATGAAAGGGCATTCATCACAATAAGTGCTTAGAAAAAAAGCACTTGACCCCTTTTGAGCCTCCTAATAGTCAATGCAATGCCAGGTTTTCTTGGCCTTCTCATGGTTTCTTCCCAACCTCGGCTCTTGCCCGTGAGAGCCTCAGGCACCACGACCAGGTCTCCGCCTTTGTTCCTTGAACACACCTCATCCTTCTGTATTCCTAAGTAGTGAATACATTAACTTTAGGAAGAATATTGCATCCCATCCGCTTTGGTGGACTGTCTCACGTCCTGAGGGCTGAAGAGATTTGACCAAAGTCCCCTCCGAAAGCGACATTTGCCAGATGTCCTATGGGACAATGAGCAAACGTTACAGATAACAACCGTGCCCCAAATTACTGAGGTTTCAAGTTCACGTACACGTATTTTCAGTAACACATGAGGCCACTTGATTTACTTGAGTCCATAATTTTTTTGACTCACTGCACTCTCATCAACAGTTCACATGTTTCTGAATAATCTAGCCCCTCTGGCCATCTGGAGATTTCACTGATTGATTGTTAACCACTCCTGGCACTAGAAGGGAGAGGGCAAAATTCAGGCTGGCATTATTTTCCTTTCTGAAAGCAGCTCTTGTAAAAGCTGAGCTTCTCCTGAAACTGTATTACTTCTCAAGAAGAAAAAAAGTAGGAGAAGGAAACCAACATGTTCAGTCCCCTTCTGTGTACTACCTAGCTTCTGCTAACTCATTCAATTCTCATAAAAACACTGTAAGGGTGACTTCCCTGGTGGTCCAATGGCTAAGATTCCGCACCCCCAATGCAGGGGGCCTGGGTTTGATCCCTGGTTGGGGAACTGTGCCGCAATTAAGAGTTTGCATGCCATAACTAAAGATCCTGCATACCACAGCTAAGACCTGGTGCAGTCAAGTAAATAAATAAAAATAAATATTTAAAAAAACCCACTGTAAGCGAGGAGATATTATCTTGTACTACAGATAAAGTAATGAGGGCTCAGAGATGTTAGGTAACTTGTTGATACCCACACAGCCAGCGGTGACGTTAGGATTCAAACTGAAGGCTTGCCAAGTCCACGTGCTTTCCAGCACACGACTCTGTTTACAGAGTTTGACTCTCACTGTGGGACTGTGAGCACAGTCTGCACTGAATTCTGTATATAGTGACCAGTCCCAGACAACGCTCCGTCCATTTCCGCCTCTCTCCTCCGGCATTCCTGCCTTACCATTCCTCCCTTTCTTATTTGGCTGTCATCAACACCTTTCACCGGTACAGTGCTTTACAGACATTTATCAGGTACTTGCACACACATTGTCTCAAGTCCTCACAGCAACCCCAGGAAGCAGTATTATTATTGTTCACGGTTTATGGATGTGGAATCTGAGCTCTGGAGTAGTGATGGGAGTGTCTCTTTGTCAGAAAGCAAGCAAATGTCAGCTGGTTCCAGAAGAAACGTGGGCCATAGGCCAGGTTACTGGGCAGCCCAGCCTGTAGGGCAGATTAGGGAGTTCAGATTGCTGAAAGGCAGGGGAAAGGGAACGGGGCTGGGAGGGTAGTATGGCCAGTTGAGCATTTCAGTACAGAGGGTGAATTCTGTTCTCTGGGAATTGCAGGTCTATTTCTCATTTTGCTGTTTAGGGCCCTCATATAATTCTCTAACTCCCGACTCTAGAAATTCTTCCTTTACTCAAAGAATTGCTTTTCTTTTGATGTTTGTCTCCTGAAAGCAGAACTCATTTTCTTCTTCCATCTGCACGTGTGTAATTTCTGATGCAGGCCCTCACCATGTCTTACATAAATAAATGCAACTGCCTTCTGACTTGTCTCCCTGTTTTCAGCCAGCTCCCCCTACCTAGTGGTTTACACTAGATTGATTTTCCTTACATGAAATTTTAATCATGGTATTTCTCTACTTAACATCTGTCAGTGCCTCCCAATTAGCTCTCGGACTAAATCCAGAATCCTAATGACAATGCCTAGTGGCTTCTCACCCTTCCCAGACCATTTCACAGCAGTGCTGAACTGCAGTTTGCTCTCAGGCTTCTCGGCATCTTTACCCATCAGTGTCCTGCCTGCAGTCAGCTCTCTCTCCTCTCCCCAGTTAACTACCACAAATACGGATGCCTCCTCACCTTCCCTGGTGGTTCAGCGGGTAAAGAATGTGCCTGCAATGTGGGAGACTGGCATTCAATCCATGGGTTGGGAAGATCCCCTGGAGAAGGGAACAGCTGCCCACACTCCAGGATTCTGGCCTGGAGAATTCCATGGACTGTACAGACACGGCTGAGCAACTTTCACTTTCCCACCTCCCTAGCAGCGTCTGCTGTCCTGCTTCCCAGGCTCCCAGTAGTGTGTACTTGTTGGCTGCAGGTCCCTCTCGCCCCACCAGGCTAAGACATATTTGTGGGAGGGTCTTTACCTTTTCGCCTTTGATTCTATTGCCAGCCCCAATGTCCCATCCTTTCCAGGTATATGGGGGTCCTTCTGTGATGACGGGGAGGCAGCTGATGCGTTTTTGTTTTTTTGTATTTTTTTTTAAGCACATAAAATACATAGGACCAAGCTCTGTAGTGTGAGAATGTTTTTATTTGCTTGTTTGTTTTTTCGGTAGTAGGCAGAAGGGTTCCATTCTTAAACCATCTTGGTAGCATCTTCCATCTTTATCCTCTGCCTTCAAGATAAATGGGGCTTCTCTGGTGGCTCAAAGGGTAAACAATCTGCCTGCAATGTGGGAGACCTAGGTTCAATCCCCGGGTTGGGAAGATCCCCTGGAGAAGGGCATTGCAACCAACTCCAGTATTTTTTGCCTGGAGAATTCCATGGACAGAAGAGCCTAATGGGCTACAGTCCATGGGATTGCAAAGAGTCAGACACAACTGAGCAGCTAACACTTTCCCTTTCAAGATGAATGCACCTTCTTCTTTCACTTCTGTTTCACACTGTGATACTCATAAATCTTTACGAAAAGAATGCATCATGTTCAAAGGTATTTGAATTAGATGAAGAAGACATTTGTGTGTCTTAAGAGTCAAAGAGATGAAAATTAGGGCTTCCTTGGCGGCTCAGTGGTAACGAATCCACCTGCCAATGCAGGAGATGCAGGTTCAATCCCTGATCCGGGAAGATCCCACATGCCTCAGAGCAGCTAAGCACGGTTGCCACAACTATTAAGCCTGTGCTTTAGAGCCTGGGGAGCCACAAGTACTGAGCCCTCTTGCCTCAACTATTGAAGCCCACGTACACAGAACCTGTCTTCCACAGTAAGAGAAATCACTGCAATGAGAAGCCTGTGCATTGCAACCAGAGAAAAGCCCAGGCAGCAACGAAGACAGCACAGCCAAATACATGAATAAAATTACTTTTTTAAAAAAAAGAAATGTACATTCTAAGTACGTAACTTAGCAGTCAGGACAGGTAACAATCCATCTCCGCCCTATTCCATGAACGCTATGTGGACATGGGCACGGATAGATATGGATATATGGGTAGCATGGACATGGGCTATGTGGGTTTTGAGGGTGACAGGGCTGTTTTTTCATTATAATGCTCCAATTACAGGCATGAATTCATAAACTAAGCATCCTTGCTAAAATCGCCAGTTGTGATTCAGTCTCAGAAAGTAAATCCCCCAAAACCTTTTACTGCACAGCCAGAAAGAAGCCCTTAGGAAGACACAGAACTAAGTATAGGAATCTTTTAAAGAATTAAAATTGTATCATTCATATTTTCACATTGAGAAATCTCTATTTAATATTTATGTCAGATAGGAGTGGCCAGAGTAGGACTGTCTCCTCCAACCTTCGTTCTTGTGAAGGTGCCCTGGAAGCAGATGGCCTGGCTGGTGTAGCTCCTGGATCGGGGAGGGCTCCGCCCTCCACCCAGAGGGGACGTGCACCTGGACTGTGCTGTGAGAGACTGTGACAGACAGATGGTTTTTCACCGTGACTCTCACATCCTTGCTCCCAGTAGATGTGCCCGCTCAGCCCCTTCTTGCACATGTCAACCTTCACCCCTTTTGATAAAAAATCCAAATGCCCAAACCATGGCTGTTAATATACATACCCAGAAGAGAGAATAAAATTCTCTCTTCCGAAAACTCTCCCTGATACAACTGTTCCTGAAACAGACTGAACAGCAGCAGACCCCGTCTTGCGAAAGCCTGTGAAACATGTTGTCCTCCTTCTCTAAGTCAGAAATCCCACTTGGAGACTTCTGTGTGCCTGAATTTTTTAATAAAGACTTCTGCTGGGACTTCTCTGCTGGTCCAGTGGCTAAGACTCTATGCTTCTAACGCAGGGATGCAGGGGGCATGGGTTCGATCTCTGGTCAGGGAACTAAGATCCCACATGCTGGGTGGTGAGGCCAAAAAAAAAAAAAACAAATATGCTAATGGTGTCTGGTTGATTTTTTTCTCATTGTGTTATCCAACAAGATCTCACATTCCATTTGTTATCATAGCCTAACATATACTAACATGTTTACTGAACCTATAAAAAAATCAGAACATTTTATTGAACTTAATATTGATCACATTTTAAAACTTGCTTAATTAGATTCATAGGAAATATGCAGATGCATGAAGATGTTTGTCATTAGACATTTCAAGTATACTTAGAAGTACATACATTAATAAATGAATTAAAACATTCAAAGGTGTTTAATTTCTTTGGTTTATAAAATAAGACCATGTATTAATCAAGGGAACCTTAACAATCATTGTTAAAACTTGTAGTCTTACAAATAAAATAATGTGATTTATATAGGATGTATTCAAAAGCTTAAAGAGGAATTATATTTTTAATATAACTTTAATAAATCTAATATTGCTTTTTGGAAACCAGCCTAAACTCTGAAAGGCCTTTTCTGTGTATAAGATGTATATTTGAGGATACTGAAAAGGCTTCATACTTCTGCTGTGATTTGCTGTGGGAGAAGGTGGAGTTGACACGGACTGACGTCCCACATTGCAGTCACCACCCAAGCGATAGTGAGATCTCACAGAGAAGGTGTCCAAGGGACAGAAAGCAGAGTAAAGAGACGGTGGATGAAACAGAGAACCTGCAGGAGAGGCTCCAGGAGAGAGGCTCTTGCTTCGGATGAAGCACCAGAGAGACTCAAATAGAGATCATGGGAAGCTAGACTAGTCAGAGGGCCCTCCTAAGCGTCCAGCACACTGTGAACGCATTACAGTGAAACTTCAGTGTGAAGGCGACAGGCCACTTGTTTTCCCCTCTTATTTCCTTACAGATGCTGATGTTTCCCCACTGTGAAAAGAAATGGACACACGGAGAGACACCCGAGACGAGCTGACTGGCTGCAGGCGGTTTTCATTACTTTCTGTCCTGTCCTGATCCTTTTATAATAAAGGCTACATAACAATAAGACTTCCATGTGTATGGCACTTTACAATGTACAAAGTGCTTTATAAAATCCCCAGACCTCATCCAGTCAGCCTTCACTGTAGACCCAAAGATGCTTACTCCTTGGAAGAAAAGTTATAACCAACCTAGAGAGCATATTCAAAAGCAGAGACATTACTTTGCCAACAAAGGTCCGTCTAATCAAGGCTATGGTTTTTCCAGTGGTCATGTATGGATGTGAGAGTTGGACTGTGAAGAAAGCTGAGCGCCGAAGAATTGATGCTTTTGAACTGTGCTGTTGGAAAAGACTCTTGAGAGTCCCTTGGACTGCAGGGAGATCCAACCAGTCTATTCTGAAGGAGATCAGCCCTGGGTGTTCATTGGAAGGAATGATGCTAAAGCTGAAACTCCAGAACTTTGGCCACCTCATGTGAAGACTTGACTCATTGGAAAAGACTGATGCTGGGAGGGATTGGGGGCAGGAAGAGAAGGGGATGACAAAGGATGAGATGGCTGGATGGCATCACTGACTCAATGGATGTGAGTTTGAGTAAACTCCCGGAGATGGTGATGGACAGGGAGGTCTGGCGTGCTGCAGTTCATGGGGTCGCAGAGTCGGACACGACTGAGTGACTGAACTGAACTATAGACCTCTGAGGTTTCCCAGATGGCGCAGTGATAAAGATTCTGCCTGCCAATGCCGGAGATGCAAGAGACTTGGGTTTGATCCCTGGGTTGGGAAAAACCCTTGGAGGAGGGAATGGCAACCCCCTCCAGTATTCTTGCCTGGAAAATCCCATGGACAGAGGAGCCTGGTGGGCTGCAGTCCATGGGGTTGCAAAGAGCTAGACACAACTGAAGTGACTTAGTGCGTAAACACAATGGAGTGTAATGGAGATTAAGTTATAAGAAGACTATGGTATCTGTCCTGAATATTCTCTCTTGCTCTCTCTCATCACTCACTCTGCAGGAAGCTAGCTGCCATGTTTTTAGGGAGCCCCATGGAGAGGTTTGTGTGGCAGGGAACTAATGGAGATCTTTAACTAATGGCCAGTAGGAAAGAGACCTAACTGCCTACACGCAATTGAGGCCTAACAACCACCAGACAAGTGGGCTTGGAACTTGACCCTCCCCAATGGGGTCTGTAGATGAGACCCCAGCCTCATTGACAGCCTGACTGCAGCCTCATGAAAGCACTTGAACCAAAGGCTCCCTGACTCACAGAACTGTGATAAAATAAGAGTTGTTTTAAACTGCTGAGTTTTGGGCAATTTGTTATGCTGCAACACAAGGGTGAAATAAGGATAAAAGAAATCATAGTTAGCTGGTTATTTTCTCACTTTGATCAATGTGTATTACAGTGTTGAAGATGAACCTTGGAAAGATTCCCCCGCCTCGCCCTCACCACTGGAATAATATTTATTTATTTTTACTTGGCAAAAAGTCAACTGCTACATTTTCAAAATCTCAAACAATCAAACACATTACCCATCACAGAAGAGAGTCCAGCAACAGCACAAAATAGCCTACTTAAGAATTTCTTTTTTTAAAAAATAAAGTAGGTCTAAAATGAGTTCTGTGAACTAAGAAATCTACAGCTTGTAGTTTATTTATTTTTTTTAATTTATTTTTTTTAGCTTGTAGTTTAATAACAGAGAAAAAAAATAAAACAATGGAAAGTGGTAGCATCCAGCATTTTACTTAATTCCCTTGCTGCCTCCCCTCCGCATCAGCCCCCATCACAATGGAGAAGACACTTGTATTCAGTCTCCTCACTTACACCCAGAACAGAGGGGGACAACTAGGATTTTATCTTTTATCGCCATTAACAATAGGGTTGCAAATCACAAACTTGAAAAACTTCATTTATCGCCTTAAATGTGTTGCTCACCCCTAATTGCGGTTAAGAATACATCTTGATAATGAGGATAAACACTTGAGAACCAAGTCAGGCATAAATTACTTAAGCAACTTATCATATTTGGGTACAAAGTCTAGAACTGTTTGAAGGCATGGTAAGATTGGTATTTTTACTGGGCCAGGGTGCCACTGTTCTTTCCAGGGGATCATCCCCCACATCAGTCAGACCTCAAGGAGCTCCTGTACTTTTGCTGACATTACATTGCTTATTTGAAGGGATAGGCTCTGCACAAGGCATGAAAGTTCCTGTTTTATAATCTTTTCTAGAATGAGAAATACTTCCATGTTCTACCTCTCACCCACCCTGCCTGTGATCCAGTTCAACCTGAAAGATGGAGGTTCAGAGGAGAATGGAAGTTGCCTTCTGTGTGACAAGAACAGCAAATTGCAGCCAGAAGGAAACAGAGCTGCCCAAAGGCTGAGTTTAGAAAGTAAAGTTGTGTGGAGGTTCTGCAGGTTGGGGAAATTCCGAAGTGTCATGAAGCCTAAATAAGAGAGCTGTGATCAAACTGGATGTCTATCAGTGAACGCCATATCTATCAATGAACGCCATATCTATCAATGAATGTCATATTAGATGAGAAGACATCATGAGAAGCTGTGACCAATGAAGGTTCATTGAACTGAAGGTTCTTGGGTGGCTCAGATGGTAAAAAATCTGCAACGTGAGAGACCTGGATTCGATCCTGGGGTTGGGAAGTTCTCCTGGAGAAGTGAATGGCTACCCACTCCGGTATTTTTCTCTGGAGAATTCCATGGACAGAGGAGCCTGGTGGAGTACAGTCCATGGGGTCACAAAGAGTCAGACATGACTCAGCAACGAACATTTTATGACTAAAGCACGGCTCGTTTTTATCTGGGTGCTGGGTTAGAAACCCAATGAGTCCCTCCACCCCTACTTTTTTGTTGCTAATTTCTTTTAAGACAAGTTTTTAGACAGACCTGCCTGAATAAATGAGACTCCCATAGCCTCAAAAAGCATGCACAATCAGCATACTGGGGAATTTCTCAGTATCTCCTTTTTTTCCTTTCTTCTTTTTCTCTCTTCTCTCTCTTTTTCTCCTTCACTTCCTCCTCCCATTCCTTCTTGTTTTTGCCTTCTATTTCTCTCCCCTCCATTTTCCCCTTCAAAACATTTACTACTCTTCAGCACCAGCCTTCTTTTGTTTTATGGGGGTGTGAACAAAAGATGGGGGGGGCCCAGAGGAGGGACTGTCACCAGAGAACACTGCCTCTCTTGTGAGTCCTTCTGTCTTTCACTGCACTAAAAACCACACTTATCCTACTTTTTTAATGTAGAGGCTCATTATTTCTAGACATAGACGTCAACCTTTATTTTCTCCTCTAATAGTGTCAAACAATAGACTCAATGTCCCTTTGTCATCAAGGAGAGAACTTGTACATTTTCCAGAAGTATAACTTGCTTATGATCCAGGGTGGCTTTTAAATATAGAAGTGCTATCGGGGCCCTGTTGTGTAAAAAGAGATTTCAAGAGAACTGTCCCGGCCAGCTATGAAATGTGTGATCGATTTCTGAAAAACCTATACAAAAAAAAAAAAGCTGAAGGAGACCGTGTAAGAGGTAACAGAAATAAATTGAATACACATGTGCAATCATTATTCATATGAGCATTCTCTGTATGACTTCATAACACAGCTGTATACACAAAAAAACTTCTTTGCCTCTTCCTATTGGAGTCTTATTAATTTCTGTTTAATGAAATACAAATGTTTGCATGCTTCATTTTGAGGAGCACGGTCTAGTTGGGTGTTTGTTAGGCGCTGGCCAGAGTGGCTGTGCCCACCTAATACAAATGTCTGTAGGCCTTTCAAAGCCTTTTGACAGAGCATCTTTTGAGCATGCCAGTTGCCATGGTTACCAGTGTGCTGATTTGCAAGGAAAATTGGAAGCCATGCTCATTACGTCAAAAACGACATTGGGGGATAAAGGGAGCATGTTTGCTTCAAGAGTTGGCAATTGGGGTTTGTTAGCATCCCCGCCCACACATTTCCATCAAACAATGTCTCATTCAACTGCATAAGTCAAAGTTTACAACTCCCATCTTTCCAGCTGGAACAGGCCTGGGAAGTGCGAACGGAAAATTATTGCTCACAGAATCACAGCACAGGCTTGCAGGCTGAGCGGTAACGGGGACTTGCAAGGACAGCAGGAGGGAGATGGATGGGTGGCGGAGGGCGAGGCGAGGACAAGCTGTGTTCAGTGACCCGCTGGTACCAAGTAGATGCTTACCTGGACTTGTCACACACTGAGGTTTTATTCGAGAGAGCGCTTCCATGGAGTGCTTCTCAGCCTCCAAATTCTGTGATTCTAAAACGCACTCTGAATACATTCATGTGGTATGCCCAGGCACATAAATACAGCTGTATTTATTTTTTAATGTTTGTTGGTTGAGAGCATAAACGGAATGCCTCCCATCTCTATATGAGGTGTGTAGACAAAACCAACCTTATCCCTTAATGCAGTAGCCCAACCTGCCAACAGATACCATAACTACAGTCGTTTGAGAATTAACCGAAGAAAGCATTAATCATTATGATTACTTTTCTTAGGAACAACGATTATCATTCAGTTTGGAATAATCGAAAAGCCATCTATAATGCATTCTGCTTTTTATTATCATTTTCTTTGGGCTACATTACTTGAACACTTATGTCTGGGGGCAGTTGTAAGGTTTATATTCCACAAGTAGATGCTTACGTATATTAAACATAAACACTTAATGTAAATATTATTAAATATTTAATGTAAATATTTGTATTTATATTGCTGAGTATCCATTGTGCTGAATGCTTTCATGTCAGAACAGGCTAGGTAATTCTCCTAATGTCTTGCAGCTAAGTGGCAAATCTATAGATCCTTTTGAAGTCAAAATTCACTCTTTTCCTGTCTACTCGGTGGCCTTTTCTTTTTCCTGCCAATCATCATTGGAAGGTCCTTGAAATCAGGGTGGAAGCAGACAGATTTACTTGTAAAGGGATAAATTCAGTGGAAAATTTGGTGGGCCTAAGTAGAATTTTTCTAGAAAAAGTAAAATTACACTGATTAAAGGGGTATGCGTATCTATGTGTGTAATACGGAAAAGCGACTAATACCTCGAGAGGGAAGGACATGAGAAAAGGTTAATAATTTTTCTATTTCATTAACTAAGTTAATATTTAAATAAAACTACTGAACTTTCTAAAGCTTGCACATTGTATCAGGAAGCCAAATTTATCAACTGACAGCATGATGGAAGAATAAAGCCACATTATATTAATAGCTGATTTGCAGCCAAAAGAAGGTGTGGTGAGGTGACTAGAGTCTCACTGCTTGACCTGAGCTGTGTGACTATTATTTTAACCTTTGGAGAGTTAATTTTCTTTCATTGTGGGATTATTTAAGCATCAAATGAGTTAATGGATATGAAATTGGATTGTAAAATGAAATAATCAGTGTTAAGTGCTATTAAATAAACAAATATTTATTTGTCTGTTTTAACAAACACTTATAGAGCTGTGTGTGCCAGGCACTAGTCCAAGGGCCTGAATCTCCTATGGACCTTCACAGGCATCTACTGTTACAGTCTACGCTGTACAAACAAGGAAAATGAAGCCTGCAGATCACTTCTGACTTTATGGAGCATAGTTCTCCATGACTTTGGTATAGAAGACTGTTACTAAGCAGTACAGTACTGGCAAAGGGGAGAAGTGGTTTCCAGAATGTCACCTTCAGGGTCACTAAGTGGAGTACGGAAGGATGGGCTTACAGCTCGAAGACAATAGCTTAACAAGTCAGCTATTAGGCTATGTGGCCTTTTCAAGCCACAAGGCTCTTTCAGCTTTCTATTGTCAGAAGTGAAGAACCTTGCTCATGTTTGTAAACCCAGAAACTACCACAGCACCAAGAATATAGTAAGTGATGAGAAACATCTCTGTAATGAAAAATGAACCTAGAAAACAGAATTCTAGAAGAGAAGAGCTATGCTTGTGTTTTAATGTAAATATTTGTATTTATATTGCTGAGTATCCATTGTGCTGAATGCTTTCAAGTCAGAACAGGCTAGGTAATGTGTTTTTCACTCACCTGGGATGCTAATTCCATTTTAATTTTAGTTGCTCTCAATATGAATTTCCTGCTCAAAACCTCATTCATTAGAGTTGTTTCCATTTACTGGGCACTTATGTTGTGTTAAGGGTTCGACATACTTTTTATTCTTTACAGACATCCTGCAAGTTAAAGTATCCTTATTCCCATGTTACAGATGAGAAGACTGAGGCTTGGAGGTTAAGAAATAAGCTCAAGGTCGGACAGCTAGTAAATAGTAGAACCAGGATTTAAAACTTGGATCTGTTTCCAGAAGCCCCGCTCTCAACCACAAACCTCAAGTGCCCAGTTTTTCATGTGGGATGTCCACTGTTTTAAAAGACCCTCACTGGGCCTCTCTTCAGCCTTCTTTTCTGTCTTACCTGCCCTGTCAGCAAACCTTCTTGGGCCTCAAGGGTCTGTCCAGTAGAATCTGTCAATTTCCTTGCATAATCCAGTTTTCCTTTGTGCTAACTTCCTGTCCTTTCTGTTCCCTCTTTCTCTCTTTTAAACACACTTCAGCCATAGAAATATTTAAAAGGGAAGAAATCATTAGACCCTATGGGAAACAACCGAACTGGTTCCTTTGCAGCCCTTTAGGTGGGAAATCTTTGCCACCTTTGACACAATGGAGGGGTGCATCCTTGACAACTCTGAACCTCCAAACACAGGTTCTGCCTGTGCTGGGGTTCTTCTCACCCCAGGAGAAGGCTTTCGCAGTCTCAACTGATGGTTGGCAAACTTGAGCCTATGTGTTGCCTGTTTCTGTAGGTGCTATTCATCAGGATACAGCTTGATGCATTCTTTCACTTACTGTCTGGCTGCTTCCACACACAGCAGACGTGACTTGTTGCAATCTGTCAATGATCCACAAAGTCCAATATATTTCCTCTATGACCCTTTACAGAAAGTTTACTGGCCCCCGGTCCATATAGACCAGTGACCAAATTGATCTTCTGCCCACCTCATCAGGGTTTGCAGCTGCTCCATCTCTGTGCCTTGGGGTTGGGAGTTTCTATTCAGTCATCACCACGTACGGAAAATAGGCTGCAAAACCATACTAAATACTAACCCTAGACTTTGAATCCTGAGTGTGGCTTCCTGTGTTAGCCTTAAAATGGTGTTCCCTTCTCCAAGAAATACATATTCCTTGGGCAGGCTGAAAGTGTTGTCTGATCTTTAAAGGACCTGGGGTGATTATTTAAGTCATTTTAGGGTTTCTTTAAACTTTAAAAAGGAAACAAAACAAAACAAAAGAAAACAGCCAGGGCCAAAGTCTTCAGTTTTAAAGAGAACAATAAACATTCCACCAAATGCTTTTACATACACACAAAGGGCATCTCATTTTTAATCTAGCTCTTTAATCTTGCTCTTCTATCGACTGTTGTATTTTTTCCCAGATGATCTAAAAATACAAATATATCTATATACTACTATTTGTGTTCTAAAATTTTAAAAATCCATTGTACTTTAAATTCCCTAACTATCCCACAAAAGGATAAGCATTGCTTTTACCCATTTTACCAATGGAGAAAATGGAGATTCTGAGAAAATAAGTATATTTTAAGTATTAACATATACTTATTAGTATACTTCTTTGAACATCAAGGACAAAAGTAAATATTCCTTAAATTTACTTAACTAACTAGATGTTCTCATGAAATTGTGTGGAAAATAAACAACTGTATGCGAGATCCTGATTTCTATAGGAAGCCTAAGAGATGTCCTAGTTCTCAGGCAGCAAGTAAATTTCAACTCATGCGCAGTCTTCAGTTAATTGGTAGTGACTGCCTGGTACACCGGAGAAGGCGATGGCACCCCACTCCAGTACTCTTGCCTGGAAAATCCCATGGACAGAGGAGCCTGGAAGGCTGAAGTCCATGGGGTCGCTGAGGGTCGGACTTGACTGAGTGACTTCACTTTCACTTTTCACTTTCATGCATTGGAGAAGGAAATGGCAACCCACTCCAGTGTTCTTGCCTGGGGAATCCCGGGGACGGGGGTGCCTGGTGGGCCGCCGTCTATGGGGTCTCACAGAGTCGGACACGACTGAAGTGACTTAGCAGCAGCCTGGTACACTGAGTTGCAAAGGATTCTGTGAGTCATTAGCAATGTCTGTTCTGTCTGTGAAGGGAGTAGGCAAAACTCTGTCAGTCTAATAACATAGCTTTGCACACACCAGGGATTTGAAATTCAGATTTACTCCCAGAAAAACCTCAGAGAAGATTGAGAAAAATGTCTATGGTTTGTAAATCTTTGTGTGGACATGGATTTAAAATAACTTCTTTAATTCCTTTATAGGAATATTGCCTTCAGGATTCCAGTTTCTGAGAAAAGGGTTTACCATTACATTACTACGGTTTGAGGTTGCTGTATGAACTGCTCTAGAGTCCATCCTTTCCCTATTTGTGCATCGTTAAAATGGAACCGTACCAAGGGATCAATAAATGGAAGCCTAAATAGTGCAGGAAATATTGTGTGAGCACCTTTGGGAATAAAGATCTTTGTACGTTTTTAAGCTCTTTTAGGAACGTGCACCTTTGTGGTCCAGCCAGGACTAAAAAAAGTGGTGCAGAAATCAACAATAAATCAGTGTGGTCTCAATAACAAGGCAGAATTCACCTCCCTACACTTTCTCTCTCGGCTCATGCTCCACATTAGCCACTTGTTGATTTAATAAGAAATTCTAGGCGTTTAGAATCATTTCTTTGGGAAGCTTCACATGCCCTGAAGAAAGAGTCTAGTGTCACCATATATCTAAGCATTTGGCCAAAAGAGAGGTGGGATTGGGTTACACTAATGAGCGGGAATTCCCAGGGACCTGATCATATCTCAGTTTTGATCTTTCTGGAGCTGTGAGATATTGTAGAAAAGAAACAATTCCCAGAAACTCTAATAGAGACAGGGCTGGTGAGACATTTTCAGGTTCTCCCCCAAATGCCTCTAAATCTACCTGCTTTGTACAAAATGTGATTTATGTCTGGTTCCTAGTCAGGACAAGCACAGGAACTTCTTGAGGACTGACTTTTTAAAATTCCCTTTTAAAACAATCTCAGAAAGTACCCAACACCCAGGTCTTGGCATCTCTTCTCATTCCGTCTCATTCTGGAATTTGGCTCAAGGTTCTCCCTCTCTTTGTATGTTATTTCCCTCCATCTCCATTCCATCACTTGGCGCTAAAGTCCTACCTTTCATTTATTCATAGAGTCACCTAATGAGTCATTCAATTCTATTCACTCAACAAAGATTTGTTGGAACAAGTCAAATATGGTTCCAAACCGCTCTATCTGAGAATCTAGAACACATCCAAATTTACTTAAGACAAGGTGTAATTACAGCTGTGTCCTGTATCTTACAGGAGAAAGGCAGGCCACTCAGCCTGAGAGAGCAGGGAAGGCTTAACGAGAAAGCAACCTTTTATCTTAGCCCTGAAGAATGAACAGAATTGGTCTAGGTGAAGTTGGAAGTGGGGGGAAGAGAGGAAAAAAAGCGATGAGCATTCCATGAAGAAGGCACTGCGTCGGTAAGACCACAAGGCAAGGAGGGACATGATGCAGAAGACAAAGAGCAGGCCAGTGAAGCCAGAATAGTATAGCGTGTGCTCTCTTTGGAGGCGTGCTTACTGGGAAATGCCCCAGATGAGGAGAGAAAAGGAGAAAGGGCCCAGATCATGGAGGATCTTTGTAGGTCATGCTAAGGATTTTGGACTTGAGTTTATGAACTATGGAAGGACACCAAACGAGTTGAAAGAGGGAGCAAAGTACACCTCAGACACTACTTCTAAGAAGCTTTTCCCTTTTTCCTCCAGCAACTGTATTAGAAACATCTAAGTGTGCATCTGTCTCCACTACACTCTGATCGCCTTGCAGGCCAGAATTACAACCTTCTCATTCTTGTATAATTTGCAGCGTAACTAGCAGGATAATGTGAAAAGAGTTTGTTGGCATGGAAGGAGCTTTGGAATCAGGCAGATCTGGCTCTGATCCCTGTCACTGTGCCTTTCCAACTGTGTGACACTAACCATGTACCCGGGACGTACACGGAGGAGGGCCTACAATGGGTACAGGCAATAAGGGGGTGCATTGCTGTTGAGAATTTAAAAACAATAATAAACCCAACTGAAAGTCAATCTGCTTTTTATTATCACCATGTGCTGGCAATTCTAAACAATGTCAGTGATAAAATATTCCTCCCTGAAAGAATCTTTTGTAGGCCTAGGTTCTAAACAATTGCTGCGGTTACCATTATCATGAAGCTTTTTATTCCCAACATTTTATTATGAAAAATGTCCGATATATAGAAAAGTTGAAATAATTTTACAGGGAAAATTCACCATTTAGATTCTAAAATTAATGTGTTACATCACTTCATCTACATCTATATCTATCTACCTATCAATCCTTCTCTTTATCAATCAACTCTTGGGTACATTTCAGTGTAAGATGCGTTCCTGAGTACATTACCCCCTAAATATTTCAGTATGAGCATCATAAACCAGAGTTATTACATATTTAAAAGAGTTTAGCATTTGTTTAAAGCTATTTTTTTTCTAGAGGTAAAATTCACATAGCATAAAATCCATAAATCCTAAAGGCACTATTTGATGAGTCTTGACAAATGGATACACCCATGTAACCCAAACCGCCAACAAGACACAGAAAATGAGTATTATCCCAACCACTCTGTTATGCCTCTTCCCAGGAAACCCCTCCCCATCTCTCCAGAGGAAACCTCTGTTCTGATTTTCTTCACAAGGGATTAGTTTTGCCTGTTACAGAACTTGATACAAATGGAATCATAAAGAGGTACTCTTGTTGAAGGCTTCTTTCTCTCACCACAACGTCTCAAATTCAACCACATTATTACATTTATCTGTAGTTTTGCTGGTATCTGTTGTTTTTCTGAGCGACCCATTCAGTAACGTTTCTTTGTATGGATATTTCACAGTTTATTCTCCTGTGTATGGACGCAGAGGTTGTTTCTGGGTTATGGCTGTTATAAGCAAAAGTTGCTATTCACTTTTGCGTACAAGTTGTTTTATGGATTCATATTTTCATCTTTCTCAGAAAATGCCTGCAAGTAGAATTATGCTAGTAGTGTAAATATGTTTTGGTTTATTAGAAATGGTAAGACCTTTTTTCAAAGTGGCTGTACCCTTTGCACCTCTTCACTGTCTCATGTCTCATCGACAGTCTACAAGAACACCTGCTGCTCCATACGCTTGCCAATATTTGCTGTTTCCAGAAGTGTCTTTGATTTTAGTTTCTAACGAGTTTGCAGAAGTATTGTGGCTTTAGTTTGAATTTACCTTATGACTAATGATGCTGAATATTTTTTCATATGCGTATTGGTTCTTCATATATCTTCTATGAGGTGCCTATGCACATCCTTTATCCATTGTGATGGGGTTGTTTGTCTCTTTTATTACCATGGAGAAGATAAGATAAATATCCTTCCTGTATAGTAATCCTTTCTCAGATGTACATTAGAAAATATTTTCTGCTAGTCTGTGGCAGGCCTATTCATCTCCATTCTTTATAATATATTATTTATATATATATTAACATATTATAATATATTATGGATATAATATAATCAATATAATAATATATTATTGTATCAACATATTAATATAATATATATTAGTATATTATATTAATTATATTCTATTATATATATTTCATTCTTTATATTATATTTATTTGGCTGTGCCAGGTCTTAGCTGTGGCATGCAGGATCTTTAGTTTTTGTTGCAGCATGTGGGGACCTTAGTTCCCTGACCAGGGATAAAACCTGAGCCCCCAGCATCAGAAGGTGGGGTCTTAATCACTTATGCATCACGGAACTCCCCTTCCTTCATTTTTTGTATTAATAATTTGTATTCTCTGCTTCTCACTTTCCGCTTCTCTCTCTCTCCCCTCCTCCGGTACTAATCAATTTTGTTGGTATTTTCTAATTTTTGGCTTTGTTACATTTCACTGTTGTCTGTTTTTTAATGTTCTGGCTTCTGCTTTTATCTTTATTATTTGCTTTCTTCTTATTTTGGGTTTATTCTCCTCTTATTTTCTCTCTTTGTGAAGTAGAATCTTAGGCAACCATTAGCCTTTTTATCCAACCAATATTAGACCACTCTTCTTTGGTAATATAAATATTTAAACCTATGAATTTTCCTCTAAAAACTACTTTAGCTGCATTCACAAATTTCAACATATCTTTATATTCATTCAGTTGTAGATATTTCCTAATTTTTCCTATAATTTACTTTCTGATTCATAAATCAATTTCCAATAATTTGGGGGTTTTCAAGAAATATCATTGTTATTGACCTCTAATTTCTAATTTTAATTCCATAGTAACAAAAAACATACTCTACATGATTTTAAAATGTTTACCTCATTGAGACTTGTTTTATGGCCAAAAAGATAGTCTCTCTTGGTGAACATGTGCCCTTGAAAGAAATGTCTATTCTATTTTAAATAATGTGCTCTATAAATATCAATTAGGTCAAGATGATTGATAATGTTATTCATATCTTTTATGTCTTCACTGAACTATTTTGTCTAATTAGTCTATCAGTGTCTGGGAAAAGCATGTTAAACTGTAGCTATTCTTGCGGGATCGTCTCATTTTCCTTTGAATTCTGTCATTATTTGTTCCGTGTATTTTGAAGCTGTTTTCAGACACAGACACACTCATATCTAAACATCCTACTGATCAAGTGGATAGTTCACATTATGAAACATCCCTCTTTACTTTGGTAACTCTTTTTCTTAAAATCTACTTTACATAGCTACTTCAGCTACTTAGTAACTTTAACACAGCCATCTAGCTTTCTTAGGCTTACTGTTTGCAGAAAATTTATTTTCCTATCTACTTACTTTCAGTCTAAAATGAAATGTGTCTTTAGATGTAAATCTTATCTCTTATAGATAGAGCTGTCATATTCTTTGTATTTATCCTGGTTAGAGTTTATTGAACTTCTTCAATTTGTAAAATTCTCTTTCACAAAGTTGTAGCATTTTTGCACATTGTTTTTTCAGATAACTGTTTTGTCCCCTTTTTTTCTGTCTTTCTGGAGTTCCAATGACATGTAAGTTGGAACTTTTAATTTGGACCACACGTTCCCGAGACATTGTTGCTTTTGTTTTGCTGTTCATCTTCTTCTTTCTCTTCTTTTATCTTTTCCTTTATTTAGGTCAGGGGAACCCCAACCTTTGGGCTGAGGAGCAGTACCTCTTGTCAGATCAGCAGAGACATTAGATTAGAAATAAAGTATGCAATAAATATAATGCACTTGAATCATCCTGAAACCATCACCTCCCTTCCTTGTCCATGGAAAAATTGTCCTCCATGAAACCTGTCTCTGGTGCCAAAGAGGTTGAGGACTGCTGCTTTAGACTGAATAATTTTGATCTATCTTCAGATTCACAGATTTGCTTTAAATGTGAAGTCTCCCCCCTCATATAGACCATATTTTGAGTATGTTTTGGTTACCAAAGGAAATGGAGTGACTGGCTTTTATTTATTTTTGACAGAGCCCAGAAAATAGAACTGGCGATTAAATTTGTGGGACCTAGTGTAAAATGAAAATGTGAACAATTTCCTGGCTCAAAAATTATTAAGAATTTCAAGACAGTCACAGAGAGCACTAAACTGAACGTGACCCTCTCGGAGCATAGTGCTCTGTGTAACTGTCCAAGTTACATGTCAGGGAGGCTGGGTTGTATGGTAATGGTAGAGTTCGGAATGTCTAGCCAGATATTTCAGAATCTGATCCTGACATCCACTACTTGCTACCTTGTTGATTTTGAGCAGGGTACGTTTTCTTTCCAAGCTTTAGTGTTTTAATCTGCAAAAGGATTTTTCCTACGTTTGCTGTCAGGCATAAATGATAGCTATGTATAATGCTTAGTACAATGTATGATATTATATATAATAAGGTCAAAAAAGAAGCTATTATTATTGTTTTGTTCTGTGGGCCTTATTGGAAGAATAATGTGGAAGGAAAGTTGCTACATAAGAAAGAGAGTGTCTTCATTGTTATCAACGGAAGACTGGAAGACACAAAATGTGTGCTTGAGTGCAGGGAAACAGGGGATGGAGTTGAGTTGGGTGTGCACCCCCTAGTGAGTGGGAAGGAGCAGGTGGGGAGATAAATTCCCTGCACCAGTCTCTGGGTGGCACTATTAGCCAGCAGAACTTGGTATATTCTAAGCGCACAGGTGAGGTGGGTGTTTTAAGGGATGGGGCAAAAGAAGGACGGAGCAGAGAAAACTCTGTGCAACCAGGGGTTCATATGCAGCGGAACTTGTGAAGCTCTTCAGAACGCGGAAGAGTACACCGAGTGCCTCCCAACTTCCTAGGTAGGGAGATGAGAACATTTCCTTTATCGAGGTAGAAATACGAGGGCATTTGGTTTATGTCTAATAAGCTGAAACTTTGGTTCACAATCTGGCTATAGATTAGAATCAGCTGTGGTACTTTAAAGACTTTTGATGCTCTGACTCCATCCAGGAGATTCTGCTTTATTCGTCCTAGGGCGAGGCCTGGGCATCATCAGCGTCTTTTAAAAGCTTCTCAGATGATGCAAATGTGCAGACGTGGTTGAACCACTAATCTAAAACAAGGCATGCTGTTAAGATCTTGCCTTTGTATTTCCCCATGAGGAAAGGAAAGGATGGCCATTTTCTGTGTGTGTGTGTGTGTGTGTGTGTGTGTGTGTGTGTGTGTGATGGGTAACCAGGTGATTAAACAGCAGTGATGCACACACAAGTGGAAACCATTCTACATGATTTGTGGGTGACGCTTTCCACACTCAAGCGAGTGACACTTTCATCTGCTCCACAGCTGTATCTGCACTGGAAGTCTCATCTGCCATCCTCCGAGGCCTTTACATAAGTTACTGTGCATAGCTTGGTTAAACAATGTCTGGCAGGTGCTAAGAGCGCAGGAAGTGTTAGCTATGGCTGTCACTGAAACTATTTTGTTAGGTCAACTAATCAAATTAAGTTGAAATTAATGAAAAGGAGTCAGAGACATTTAACAGAGTGTAATCATCTTTACTTTAGGTGGTTCAACCTCAGTTTTCAAGTTGTGTATGTCATTGTAAACACCTTTTTGTGTTGGTTTTTTTTTAAGGCAGTACAGTAAGGGGGTCACATCATAGAGATCACTAAACCCATGAAAGATGAATTACAAAAAGGAAAGTCCATCCTCCTGTTGTGGAAATGGGTACCTGAGGTATGGAATACCATTTCCGGTGATGGTATCACATCTGGGTTTAAAAATGACTGTGCTGTCAAACTTGGGGGGGGGTGGGCAGAGAGACAGTATGTTTGGGAAAATTGCTGAAAACCCAAGAGATTTCTAGTGACGGCACACTCACTAGTGACGGCACACTCACTGACAGCCGAGATACACGTGACGCATTTGAATCAAACTGCCTCATGAAGTGTCAGCTGCTGCTGCTAAGTTGCTTTAGTCGAGTCCAGCTCTTTGCGATTCCATGGATTGTAGCCCACCAGGCTCCTCTGTCCATGGGATTCTCTTGGCAAGAATACTGGAGTGGGTTGCCATTTACTCCTCCAGGGGACCTTCCTGACCCAGGTGTTAGGGGAAGCACACTGATTGAAACCTTCCACCCTGGCCAGGCACCATAGTAACTATTTGCATAAGTTGTTCTACGACAGGAGGTCCTGGTAAGGAACACGGAACTAATAAGCCTCCACCAACCAGACGAGCTCGGGAAAGGTCAAAAGGAGACACCACCTGTCTGACCACCTCCCAGAATCCTCTCTGGCATCCATCTTGGCTGAACAAGTCGTGCACCACCAGGAAGGACTCTGAGTCAGGATGATTGGCTAAAGACAACCCGGAAACTAATCCCATCACCATTAAACCAGAGACTGCAAGCCATGTGACAGAGCAGTTCTCCTGGGTTCCTTTACCCTACTGCTCTCCACCGGGGCGCCCTTTCCCAATAAAATCTCTCGCTTTGTCAGCACATGTGTCTCCTCAGACAATCCATTTCCGAGTGTTAGACAAGAGCCCAGTTTCGGGCCCTGGAAGGGGTCCCCCTTCCGGCAACACAGGGATTGAACTCAAGTCTCCTCTGGCTCCTGCATCAAAGGCAAATTCTTTACCACTGAGCCGCCAGGGAAGCCATGAAATGCCAGAGTAGAGCAGTATTTCCAGATTAGAGTGAATGTTATTTTCTCTTTCAGTTCAGTTCAGTCGCTCAGTTGTGTCCGGCTCTTCGTGACCCCACGAATCACAGCACGCCAGGCCTCCCTGTCCATCACCAACTCCCGGAGTACACTCAGACTCACGTCCATCAAGTCCATGATGCCGTCCAGCCATCTCATCCTCTGTCGTCCCCTTCTCCTCCTGCCCCCAATCCCTCCCAGCATCAGGGTCTTTTCCAATGAGTCAAGTCTTCGCATGAGGTGGCCAAAGTACTGGAGTTTCAGCTTTAGCATCATTCCTTCCAAAGAAATCCCAGGGCTGAGCTCCTTCAGAATGGACTGGTTGGATCTCCTTGCAGTCCAAGGGACTCTCAAGAGTCTTCTCCAACACCACAGTTCAAAAGATCAATTCTTCGGTGCTCAGCCTTCTTCACAGTCCAACTCTCACATCCATACAGGACCACAGGAAAAACCATAGCCTTGACTAGACAGACCTTAGTCGGCAAAGTAATGTCTCTGCTTTTGAATATGCTCTCTAGGTTGGTCATAACTTTTCTTCCAAGGAGTAAGCGTCTTTTAATTTCATGGCTGCAGTCTTTAGTTTTATGCAATTCATATACATATATGGAAATTAATAAATTAAATATTGTAAGTAGATTTTTAAGTATTTCACTTAGATGCCTAAAAGTTTACATGTTCAAGTTGGCAGACATTTTTCCCCTTAATTTGGGAAAATGGCCATTGGCTTTGTAATTGGAAGTAAGTTGTGTTTAGATATGCAGACAATTAGGGAAAGGGCAGCCTGCAATGCCGGAGCCCCAGCTTCGATCCCTGGGTCAGGAAGATCTGAGAAGGAAATGGCAACCTGCTGTAGTGTTCTTGCCTGGGAAATCCCATGGACAGAGGAGCCTGGTGGGCTACAGTCCACAGGCTCGCAAAGAGTCGGACATGACTTAGTGACTGAACCAGAAACATGTGAGGAAAGCCCAAGTAGGTAGATGAGGCAAGCACAAATAACCTCCCCTTCTTCTATTTATGATTCTCAGCAATTATCACTGCACTATTTTAGGATAAGAAAGTGCTCAGAAGCTGCTGAATTGTGAACTTGCCCAGGCTTGTTCTTGGGCTAGTGAGGTTTTTAGAGGAAAGTGGAGGTATTGCAGTTGCCATAGCGACCCAAACAATACAGGCTCTGATGTGTCCAACACCTCCCCGGGGGCCGGGGAGGAAAATGCTATCATGGTAGAGGGAGATTTTCCACTTTTACTGTTTTTAAGTACAATATTATTGTTTTATTTAATTCGTAAATTGACCCATCTCCAATTCCAGCTACCTACTGCCTCAGACACACACACCCCTCTTCATTGCTCCATCCCATCAATCTAATTTTCCTCAAAGATGATTAAAAGAATATTTGGTTGAGGATGCAGCTATTACATGAACCGGATGCCCTGTCTGCATCCTGGTTTGTGGCCATAAGCGTGTAAAATGCTTCTCCAGCCTGCTTGCAACAGAAACACAGAACTTCCAGATGCCTCCTTCACTTTCAGAGAGTATCTTAAGTGCAACTAAATACGTTCCAGGATGCAGACCCCTCAGCCAGATCTGGAGGAGGCATGGTCCTCCAGTCTGCTTATCCTATATTTTCCTGTTACCCGTTCAGACAAACTCCTAAAGCTCAAGGAGAAATTCTGAAGCGCATTCAAACATGTTTAACCAAATCAAGCCCTCTCAGCTTTCCAAATTATAGATGAAAGGCCTGTCCTCCTCTTCTCATTTTAAATACTCTTCCTCCTACAGCTCCTCCCCCAGTTCTTCTGTTAGGGGAAGCACGCTGACTGAGACCCCCCGCCCTGGCCAGGCACCATAATAACCATTTGCATGAGTTGTTTTAGGACGGGGTGTCCTAGTGAGGAACGTGGAACTAATCAGCCACCACCAACCAGAAGTGTTTGAGAAAGGTCAAAAGGAGACACGTGTCTGACCACCTCCCAGAATCCTTCTCTCTGGCATCCATCTTGGCTGAACAAGGCGTGTACCACCAAGGACTCTTGCATCAGAATGATTGGCTAAGGACAACCTGAAAACTAATCCCATCACCATAAAACCCAAGACTGCAAGCTATGTGGCAGAGCAGTTCTCCTGGGTTCCCTTACCCTACTGCTCTCCACCCAGGAACTCCTTTCCCAATAAAATCTCCTGTTTTGTTAGCACACGTGTCTCCTCGGACAATTCATTTCTGAGTGTTGGGCAAAAGCCCACTGTCAGGCCCTAGAAGGGGTCCCCCTTCCTGCAACACTTCTATTAGTAGTAAGGAGAGGAAAGAGTGCAGAAGGAGTCCCTTTCAGTCTTGATAGAACGTGGAGATGAACAGATGTCATGATTTTTACATTTTAGTCATAGCACTTATAAGAAATACATGACATTTGTGAAAAAAATTAAGTAACAGATGTTTATGCATTCGTGAATGTACTAAACAGTGACAAAGTTATTAGCAAATGAATCTGAGAAAACAAACATTTTTCCATTTTGTAATCTCTGGGGCAGGCAAAGGAAGAAGTGGAAGGTTGATGCAATTGATTCTGAGTATGCGCTTATGTTATCCTTTCCCAAAGAGCATTCCATGGAGATTTAGTCCTGTTTAGCCTCCTTAAAACACACACACACACACACACACACACACACACACACACACACACACACAACCTAGGGATTTTCTTAGAAAATACTTTTGGAGAATGTTGCAGGCTTTACGTCCTTCTTGGAGATCTACCACGCACATCAACTTATAAAAACCTCTGAAAAGTTCTGTGGTAAGAAAACCTATTAAACTTTGTTTAACCCCGTGTTTACATTCTAGATTCTAGAACTCATTTGAGCATAGAAACCTCTTTTGCACACAACTCCTGTTAACATCCCACAGGACCAATATTTCCTAGAATATACCTAGGGAACTGCAATTTTAGTCTATTACATTTCTCATTTCTCTTTAAAATAACTAGTTTCTTATCTGTAATTGGAAAAAGATGCATTTTCCTGCTTTTTTTTTCTCCCAAAGCCCAGGCTAATGTGATTCCTTTCCAATCCAAGGACTGGCTTCCGCCCGTCTCCTGAGAAGGGTGCCTTTTTGTGGCCAGATCTACTTAAAGGTTGCTGATATGGCCCTGCCATGGGCTTTCCAGATGGCGCTAGTGGTAAAGAACCCTCCTGCCAATGCAGGAGATGTAAAAGACACATTGGGAAGATCCCCTGAAGGAGGGCCTGGCAACCCACTCCTGGGTTCTTGCCTGGAGAATCCCATGGACAGAGGAGCCTGGTGGGCTACAGTCCACGGGGTCACAAAGAGCTGGACATGACTGAGAGTTAGCATGATGCATGGCCCTGCCAGGTACCAACAGGTGCAGCCTCAGGTACACTTTGAAGGCCCACTTTTAAAGCGGGTCCCAGGCCATATATGCGTGCCTCTCACATGGGAGCTTGTTAGAAATGCAGAATTTCAGGCTCCACAACAGACCTACAGAAAGAGAAGCTTCATTTTAACAAGATTCCCAAGTGATTTACTAGCACCTTAAAGTTTAAAGAGCTTGGTGCAAAGCACACTGCAGTGAGCAAAGCTCAGAGGGCTTGAAGCTGGGAGAAGAGCCCTGGTTCTGGAAGAAAGTGGACCAGAGCCAGCTTTGACACTAAGTTCATTAACTGGACCCCAAAGTAGAGGATCACTCTACACATTTTCAGGGTGGGGTTGCTGTAGGGGTGAAACTGGAGAAAAGTCAAGGGAATCACTTCAAATGTTTTCAGATAAGTGAAAGGAGAATTGGCTGAGGAAATTGAGGCCAGCAGACACAGGAGTCCTGGGGGTGCTGGTAGCCCAAGCCTCACAAGCGAGTCTGGCAAGAACATCTCAACAGCTCTTCATGGTGTGGAACCCAAGAACAGTCAGGCATTAGTGTCCCACTTCTTCCAGGTGAACAACTCAGTGGAAAAGAAAATACTGACTCATGCAGATATGAATTCAGTCCTCATCCCAGATTGCCTCCAAACTGACTCAGTATCTAGGCGAAGCTTTTGTTGGGGCTTTCCAGGTGGTGCTAGCGGTAAAGAATCTGCCTGAAATGCAGGCAGACGTAAGAGATGTGGACCCCTGGGTCAGGAAGATCCCCTGGAGGAGGGCTCAGTGACCCACTCCAATATTCTTGTCTGGAGAACCCCATGGACAGAGGAGCCTGGCGGCCTGCCATCCATGGGGTTGCAAAGGGTCCAACACAACGGAAATAGCTGAGCACAACAGAGAGAGTTAGGAAACAAGTTCAAGGTCACAGCCTTCTCTAGGAACTGCTGCCTAGACTCACAGGTACTCAGCCCACCCCCATGGCACACCACCCCTGCCTGGAGAAATAAAAGGCCCAGTCAGAAGACTCTTGGAACGATGACATCCACACATGAAAGGGCCTCACATGTGATCCATGAAGCTAACCACAGATGGGAAAACCTGAAGCTTTAAGAAAGCCTCTTGACCTATTTTTTCACACATTTTGGATTTGGGCAAAAACTTTTGTGATTCAAAAATGCAATTTTTACCCTTAATTTAAACCCTTGTGTATTTTCAAGGGAAATTTAAGTAAAAAAACATGTCTTTCTAACGCAAGCCTTTGCTGTATACAAAGAGGGAGGAGGAGGCTGGCTGATTCCCAGATAGATTCGGGAAAAGCTGTTGGAGAGGTGATTGTCTTTGGATGAGAAGGTGGTGGGGGTGTGAGGAGAGTAGGACAGGGGATGGGAACCTTGCCCAGGGGAATGGTAAAAGGAGGCAAATAAAAAGAGGGCTGAGCTGGGGAAGGTGAGCTGGGCTGGGACCTCACAAGTTTAAAATACCTATAGCTGATTCATGTTGATGTATGGCAGAAGCCAACACAATATTGTAAAGCAATTATCTTTCAGCTTTTTAGAAAAGCACCTCAGAAGCCAGCGTGGCCATGTCACCTAAGCGCAGGTCAGAGGACAGGGGTGAGGAGCGTGCCGGCCATCAGGCTGCTTGCTGACTGAGGTTTTTGGTTCCCTCTCCTGTAAGACCATGGGATCACACAGTGTTGATCTTTCTGTCTTCCATGTGATGTCTTTACTTGCTGTTTCTTCTTCTTCCCTTCATATTTGTCTTAAACCCACTGTGATGAGGCTTCTTTCCCCACCAGTGCACTAAACCTGCTCCTTCCTAGTGTTGCTTTGCATGGATTGGCTCACGTCTCATTTCCTTTGCAGATACTTGGTGCTCAAATCAGCCCTGCTGATTTGTCCATCAGCTCTCCATCTTTCAAAAATTTGCTGCAATTCCTTGTCTGCTCTTGTCTCTTCTTTCATCCTCTTTGTGATTTTATATTGCTTTTATTCCTTTCATTTCATTTTAGTGACATCTTGGCAATAACATAAATAACATGTATACAGTAAATAAATAACATAATTTTGTCTGTCCATATGAGTTACAAATATTAGTATTTTCCCAGTTTATAACTTGCATTTTGCTTTCTCCTGTGGTGGTCTTTAACGGTCTGTATAGTCAAAGCTATGTTTTTTTTCCAGTAGTCATGTATGGATGTAACAGTTGGACCATGAAGAAGGCTGAATGCTGAAGAATTGATGCTTTCAAATTGTGGTGCTGGAGAAGATTCTTGAGAGTCCTTTGGACAGCAATGAGATCAAACCCATCAATCCTAAAGGAAATCAACCCTGAATATTCATTGGAAGGACTGATACTGAAGCTGAAGAGTCAATACTTTGGCCACATGATGTGAAGAACTGACTCATTGAAAAAGCCCCTGATGCTGGGAAAGATAGAAGGCCAGAGGAGAAGGGGACGACAGAGGATGAGATGGTTGGATGGCATCACTGACACAATGGACATGAGTTTGAGCAAGCTCCAGGAGATAGTGAATGACAGGGAAGGCTGGCATGCAGCGGTTCATGACATTGCAAAGAGTTGAACATGATTTAGTGACTGAACAACATGGTGATCTTTAATACACAAAAGTGCAAATTTTATATACAGCCAATCTATGAAGTTTTGCTTTCAAAGTTCCTGCCTTTGGTATTATGTTACTTAGAAAAGGCCTCCCTATTCTGGTTCATACACTTGTTTGCTCTTCCCCTCGCCCCAGCTTCCCCCGACCTTTTTAGGGAGTTACTTTCCATAATTTTAAAAAACTCCTCCTGTCAAATCAAGGTGTCACTAGATAGGACTGCGACCAGCTCGTCTCCTTCTTTGTCAACAAATGAGTGTGGGAATGGTCCTATATGACTAAAGGTGAATACGTCTAGGGCAGATATGGAAATAAAATTTATTTTAAACAACAAAACTTTCTAACAATCCAGGATGATCTGGTGCCATACCCGCGAGAATGACGGCGTGTACCTCCACACAGCTGGCCCGCGGCCCTGCAGAGGCGCTGTCACACTCATCATCACAGTCGGTTCCCACAGTCCTGAGACGTCAGTGCCTGGAGACAGAGCGCGGGACCTGACTCACTCCAAGGATCTTTCCAGGCTAATTTTTTCCTGATTTCATCAAGTTTGCCAAAGTCCCATTTTTAATGACCTTACCAAGTCTGGCTGACTTACAAAGAAGGAAAGGAAGAAAGTAGAACAGAAAACACACAAAAAGATGTTTGAGGCTAATGCTTCGAATCGTGTCTACTGCACAAAGTGAGAATGAGAATTTAATTTTCTGGTCTGCTTGTTCTAGCATGCTTCTCTAGGTTTGTCATCAACTCTGAGGGGACACAGAGAATATAAAAGATACTCTAATTCAAGTGACTGTGTTCAATTCATTCCATTCTCCTTATAAAACTGTCTGCTGTAAAATCCTGTCTAATGTGGAAGAGTTTTAACTTGCTAAATAAACCACATATTAATTCCCATTAATACTGAACCATGGTAGCATGTTTGCCTGATCCCTGATTCAAAGCTGAGAGGACTTTACCTAGATTTGCACACTTAACAGAGATCTTAAAAGTTGTTCTCTGTTCAAGCTAGGACCCAAATAATCACCCACACATATCAGCTGCTATGTTATTCTCTAAACTTGTCCACACAGAAATCTCTTTTATCTAGTAATGTACCTTTAAAGTTACCCCATTAAGAAAGAGTATCTGAATTTTTGTTGATTGAAACCTTACTGAAAATCCCTATAGTTCAAAGCTGGAGAAGACTTTCCACTTCTGCCAACTGCAAATTTACTCAAGAGGTCAAGACTTTGGCTATATGCAGGTAAATTTCCACTATCGGAAATGTCATCTGTTGTAATAAATCCCTTAAATCACCAAAAATAAAACATAAAGCTGGCTAGTGTCCGGACAGTCTGGTTTATCACATAGGGACTTTCCAAGAGAAATGATTCATTCTAATAGATAACATTATAACTTGGTCCCCTACAGTAAGAAAGATGAGGGTCTTCCACACTGGAAGTGATATTTCAGAAGCTTTTCCATTAATTCATTATTATAAGAGTCAAAGTAAAAGTCACCAGCTGGTTGCTGATGTCTATTATTTCTGCAGTTTGTTGACAAGGGGGATGGGTCTGAGCATTCCCAAGTATATATGCTCATTCCTAGTTCCTTTCACTAAATTCTTTAATGGGAAGAGCTTACAGTGAGGCAGTAAAAAGTTCTCTTAATTTTGCCCACATTTTTGCCCCTCATTCTTCTCCTTCCTATCCAGCCAGGGAAGCTTCACTCAGGTGTGCAGGGATTCTTACTCCCGGTCACACTCACGGTAAGTTCTTGAGTTATTTTCCAATCAAAATCATAAACGGGAAAAATTTAAAATAACTTTTTAATTTTCTAATTGAAGGAGAATTGCTTTACAGAATTTTGTGGTTTTCTGTCATACATCAACAAGAATCAACCATAGGTATACCCATGTCCCCTCCCTCCAGGACCTCCCTCCCATTTCCTTCCCCATCCTGCCTTTCAGGCCGTCACAGAGCCCCTGTTTGAGTCATATATGGGAAATTTTATACACCAATTAAGTTATTAAGTTTCTTTGCTGAAATTATAGCAACCCTAGTGGGAACATGCATTATCTCATACTGGTCAGTAGCACTTTTATGAATAAAACAGAGGAAAATATTCTTACATAGTGAATGGAGGGTGAAAGATGAAGCCTTTCAAATAAAGCATCATAGAGAACAAATGTATGGACACCAAGGGGGGAATGTGGGGGTTTAAACTGGGAGATTGGGACTTGACATATAGACACTGCTATGTATAAGACAGAGAACTCATGAGGACCTACTGTGTAGCACAGGGGACTCTACTCAATGTTCTGTGGTGACCTAAACGAGAAGGAAATCCAAAAAGAGGGGCTATATGTATACACACAGCTGATTCACCTTGCTGCACAGGGGAAACTAACGCAACATTGTAAAGCAACTATGCAAAGTGAAAGTGCTGGTTGCTGAGTGGTGTCCAACTCTTTGCGACCCCATGGACTGTAGCCCTCCAGGCTCCCCTGTCCATGGAAATCTCCAGGCAAGAATACTGGAGTGGGTTGCCATTCCCTTCTCCAGGGGGCCTTCCTGGAGGAAGGCCAGAAATTAAACCCAGAAATTAATCTTCTGCACTGTAGGTGGATTCTTTACCGTCTGAGCTATATAAATTAAATATAAATTTTAAAAAAAATCAAGTATCCATTTGGGAATAGAGAAAGCAGCAGAAGCAATGCTTGGTGTCAAACAGAATCACTGATTCAAAGAACAATCTTGTAAAAAATATGTCCCAGATCCTAAATGTCCTTGGTTGTAAATGCAGGCTTTGTTTCATTGGCATCTCACTAGTTAGTAGATTATCTTCTTCAGTGAAAAGCCTCCTCATTCTCTTCTCCACCAGTCTGGAGAGACTGGACTATACATTCAATCCTTTGCCAGACTTAGAGCCTTCATCTTTGAGCTTGTTGTTTTGTCTCTATTTTCTTCTTTCAGTTCGCATGGCCCTCAGATGATTCCACTGTCCCAAAGCCTTTCCTTGGAAAGTGCCTCTGTATTAAATTTTTGACTGAATTTATTTACTAATTATTTATTCTCATGGGACAGTTCAAGTTGACCATTTTTCCTCACTGAGATAAAATGAATGTTGTCTTTCAATTAGGACTTTTTTTTTTTAGGCTAAAATATACGCTACACTTAAATTGGGCTTCACCGGTGGTACAGGGGTAAAGAATCTGCCTGCGAATGCAGGAGATGCAAGAGCTGCAGGTTGGATCCCTGGGTTGGGAGGATCCCCTGGAGAAGGGAATGGCAACTCACTCCAGTATTCTTGCCTGGGAAACCCCGTGGGCAGAGGCGCCTGGTGGGCCAGAGTCCCTGGGGTCACAAAGAGTCAGACACTACTGAAAGACTGCAAGAATGCTTGCGCACTTAAACTGGTGCTTCTCAAACTTTCATGTTCCAGACTTGTGGACATGGCATGGGGGCAAGGGTGGGATGAACTGAGAGAGGGGCACTGACATATACAGCCAGCCAGCGGGAGGCTGCTGGAGAGCACAGGGAGCTCAGCTCGGGGCTCCGTGACCACCAAGAAGGGAGGATGGGAGGCGTAGGGGGAGGGAGGTTCAAGGGGAAGGGCACACACGTACACATATAGTTGATCACGTTGCAGTACAGCAGAAACTAACAGAGCATTGTAAAGCAATTAACTCTAATTAAAAAAATAAAGAAATAAAAATAAAGAATTGTTCATGTTTATAGAAATCACCTGGGGATCTTGTGAAACTAGAGTGTTTGATTTGGAAGGTCCTGGGAGAGGGTCTGGGAGTCTGCATTGAGAATGAGCTCCCTAATTTTGCTGTCTGGGGACCACACTCTGAGCATCTAGATTCTAAATGGTCCCATAGTCCCCACAACAGCATCAATAACTCCTTAACATCACTGGCAATTTCTCTATGGGATAATTTTTCTAAGTTTTGTTTTCATTTTGCCTGCTTCCTAAGCGTCATTCTGGGTGCTTAATTTATAACAGAATAGTGGAATTGACGCAGCTACATTAAAACAAAAAGGGAGACATAGTGTCTGCCTGCTTTGGGCATTCCTGTTAGCAGGAGTCTTCATGTTTAACAGCTACACTATCAGATTCTCGGTTTTGGCATTAGGGCTAGGTGTTACAGCTTCCCATAAAGCATTCTGCTTTATGGACTCACTGCTCCTCATCATAAAATGAGGAGTATTAATAAATTAAAAAAGAAAGGTCCATAGTCTAATGAGATTTCAAGCTATTTGTTATTCAATGAGCTTAATACCATGAAGATTAGAATAACTCCAATTTGCAAAATGCACTTAATAGTCTGGGAACATCAGCAACTGCAAAGCAGGTTACATGATATAATGAGTGCAGTTGCCTTTTTCCAGATCTATTTGTTTCCTTGCCCTCTCTGGTCTATTTCTGGCTCCACTCACCTTTTCCACTGGTTTACCAGATGATTCATCAGCTTTCTGGCATTCCTACTTAGCATCTGTGTCCAACATCCTAGCAAAATCCAATAAAGTTTCTAATATCCAGTATCCCGTTAGCTATGTCCTTGTGTATAGCTAATTTACCAGAGGTTACTGGTCATAAGGATGACCTCAAGAGAAAGGGCATTACCACTTTCTGAACATCTACTATGTGCCAAGTTCTGTGCTGATTGTATTTAGTCCTGAAGCATCACAGAGCCAAAAAAGTCCTTTACAGAAAGATTAGATTATACCCCATTTGTTATCAAGAATAAACATATCTCCTTTCTTAAGTTTCTCAAATTATTGTTAAATTTTATTTGTTTCAATGCATGATGTATACATATGGTATTGATTCAAAAGATATAAAGAAGGAATAGAGTGAAAAATAAGTCTCTCTCTTCCCCACCACTGAAGTCTCTACCTGAAGGCAACTACTGTTACCAGTTTCTTATGTGTCCTTCCAGAAACAGTCCATTAAGCATAGACTGTTATACAATGGATTATTAATAGTCCATTTAGTAATCTTAGATTTCCTTAAAAAGGTATTACCTATTATGGCATATAAAGTTGCTTGGTCAGTCGTGTCCGACTCTTTGCGACCCCATGGACTATAGCCCACCAGGCTCCTCCATCCATGGGATTCTCCAGGCAAGAATACTGGAGTGGGTTGCCATTTCCTTCTCCAGCTTCAATTACTAATAACACCTTAATATATAGAGAGATTAAAATTTAGAAATGTGTTTTCATGGTATTATGACATTTGATTCTGCTTGAAATACCATGAGATGGGCAGTCAAACATTCCTGTTAACCAGTTCACACACAAAGAAACTGAAGCTCACAGAGGTGAAATGATCTGCCCATGTGTATATAGTTTGTTATTCAATGAGCTTAATACCTAATAGCCTAATGCTTGTTCCATTACACCACAGAAAAAGTAGCCAAAGGGTCACAGATCAAAAAATAGCCTTCTTGACTAATTAAAATACTCTGTCAGTTCTCAGAGACTTTATTGTGTTTAGTATAGTAACAACAAGGTATTATTTCACATAAATAATATATCACATAAAAACTCAGTATTTTGGCTTTGCAATTGAAATCAATTAAGTATAACCAAAGATTTTAATTCAACAAGGGTCTGAGTTCCTATTAATGGAGATATGTGGTTCTTCCCTTGAGACGGCTTTTGGTAATCAGACCTTAAAGGTTGCTAGAGAAGGGCTGGGTAATTTATGTAACTGTTTGTTAAACAAGAGCAAGCAGAAGGCAATGTTATTCTTTGCTGCAACTGACTGATGAAATTGTTTTCCCTTTTGGGGATCCTAAGGCAGATCCATAACTTTTATGTGACTATCAGGTATTAACAAATACTTTTGTGTTTTTAGATGCTGAAATTTAAGTCCAGTCTGAATAAGCTTTAATTGCTTATTCAGTTCGAAGTGTCCTCCCTCCTCCAGCTCAGCCCTGCCTTAGGAGACCACTGTGGATGAAGGGGGCATGGGCAGGCACACCTCTCCCCCGTCCTTGCTTTCCCACTCCTCTTGATTCTTTTGCTGCTTTTGGATCCTCCAGTATTGTAACCAAGAACTTCCAGATGTACAAGCTGGGTTTAGAAAAGGCACAGGAACCAGAGATCAAATTGCCAACATCCACTGGATCATAGAAAAAGCAAGAGAATTCCAGGAAAACATCTACTTCTGCTTCATTGACTATACTAAAGCCTTTGACTATGTGGATCACAACAAACTGTGGGAAATTCTTAAAGAGATGGGAATCCCAGACCACCTTACCTGTCTCCTGAGAAATCTGTATGCAGGTCAAGATGCAACAGTTAGAACTGGAAATGGAAAAATAGACTGGTTCCAAACTGGAAAAGGAGTAAGTTAAGGCTGTATATTGTCACCCTGCTTATTTAACTTATATGCAGAGTACATCATGAGAAACGCTGGGCTAGAAGAAGCACAAGCTGGAATCAAGATTGCCGGGAGAAATATCAATAGCCTCAGATATGCAGATGACACCACCCTTATGGCAGAAAGTGAAAAGAACCTCTTGATGAAGGTGAAAGAGGAGAGTGAAAAAGCTGGCTTAAACCTCAACATTCAGAAAACGAAGATCATGGCATCTGGTCCCATCACTTCATGGCAAATAGATGGGAAACAATGGAAACAGTAACGGACTTTATTTTCTTGGGCTCCAAAATCACTGCAGATGGTGACTGCAGCCATGAAATTAAAAGACGCTTGCTCCTTGGACAAAAAGTTATGACAAACCTAAGGAAATGGCAACCCACTCCAGTGTTCTTGCCTGAAGAATCCTGGGGACGGGGGAGCCTGGTGGGCTGCCCGTCTATGGGGTCGCACAGAGTCGGACATGACTGAAGTGACTTAGCAGTAGCAGTAGCAGATAGCATATTAAAAAGCAGAGACATTACTTTGCTGACAAAGGTCACCTTATCAAAGCTATGGTTTTTCCAGCAGTCATGTATGGATGTGAGAGTTCAACCATAAAGAAGGCTGAATGCTTTAGAACTGAGGTTTTCAAACCGTGGTGTTAGAGAAGACTCTTCAGAGTCCCTTGAACTGCAAGAAGATCAAACCAGTCAATCCTAAAGGAAATCAATCCTGAATATTCATTGGCAGGACTGATGCTAAAATGGAAGCTCCAATACTTTGGCCACTTGATGAGAAGAGCTGACTCATTAAAAAAAGACTCTGATGCTTAGAAAGATTGAGGGCAGGAGGAGAAGGGGACAACAGAAGATAAGATGGTTGGATGGCATCACTGACATGAATTTAAACAAGCTCCAGGAGATGGTAAAGGACAGGGAAGCCTGGCATGCTGCAGTCCATTGGGGTTGCAAAGAGTTAGACACGACTGAGTGACTGAACAACGAGCATTGGAATAACAGTGGGAAGGAAAGGCAAGGTTTTCATTTGAGGGAGTTTTCTGGATGTGGCTTTATCTGAAGGCTGACGCTTTCTCTAATAAGGCACCTTTAGCATTCCTCAGAAACACCTCCACTGGGCACTGGGGAACTCTCAGCATGGTTTCCTAGTACACGTGTCTTCTCTGGGTTTCCCAGGTGGCTCTAGTTAGTAAAGAACCTGCCTGCCAGTGCAAGAGACAAAAGAGACACTGTTTTGATCCCTGGGTTGGGAAGATTCCCTGAAGGAGGGCATGGCAACCCGCTCTAGTATTCTTTTCTAGAGAATCCCATGGACAGAGGAGCCAGATGTGTTACAGTACATGGGGTCACAAAGAGTTGGACACGACTGAGTGACTTAGCAGGCACACACATGTGTCCTCTCCAACTGGCTACTGTTACTTCTTAGCCCCTGGCTTCCTGTAATTCACCTCTAACTTCATTCTGCTTGGTACCTGTGGCTCCTGATGGTTCTCTTGGGGAATGCTCCAATTTAAGGTTACCAAGTCCAGATCTCTTCCCTGGAGGCTTCACAGGGAACAAGCCATATCATCAGCAGAAATGCAACAGCGGAAGTACAATTGATCCCATCAATTGGTCCCTTTCTCACTCAGCTGCCACAAGCTGCTCTGTTTAGCTTCTGAGCCTCTGATTTTTTCAGGTTCCACTCTCTGTGTCATAGGCGGAATAATATCCTCCCGAAAGATGTCCAAACCCTAATCCCCAAAACCTGTGAATAGTTTACACTATGTGGCAATGGGGATTCTGCAGATGTGATTAAGGTTATGAATTTTAAGATGAGATTATCCTGGATTATCAGAGGGGCTCAGTATTATTACATGAGCTCTTAAAAGCAGAGAACATTTCCTGGCCGAAGTCAGAGAGATACAGCACCATGAGGAGGATTCCATGTGTTCTGGCTGGCTCTGTGATATAGGGGCCCTTGTGCAAGAACCAGAAAGCGGCCCTGGGAGCCAAGGGCAGTCCCCAGCTGACAACCAGCAAGGAAACAGCGACCTAAGTCCAGCAGCCGAATGGAACTAAATTTGGCCAACAATCTGAATGAGCCTGGACACAGATTCTCCCCTAGAGCCTCCTGAAGAGAAGACAGTGCAGCAAACACCTTGATTTCAGCCTGTGCATGCTTGCGTGCATGTTAAGTTGCTTCAGTTGTGTCTGACTCTATGAGACCCCATGGACTGCAGCCCACCAGGCTCCTCTGTCCATGGGGATTCTCTAGGCAAGAATACTGGTATAGGTTGCTATGCCCTCCTCCAGGGGACTTTACTGACCCCAGGGATTGAATCCACATCTCTTATGTCTCCTGAATTGGCAGGGTTCTTTACCCCAGCACCACCTGGGAAGCCCTGATTTTAGCCTAGTAAGGCACAGAGCAGACAATTCAGCCGAGTCCCTACAGAACTGTGAGACAATAAATGTGTATGTGTGTTAGTCACTCAGCAGTGTCTGACTCTTTGTGACCCCATGAACTGTAGCCCGCCAGGCCCCTCTGTCCATGAGATTCTCCAGGCAAGAATACTAGAGTGGGTTGCCATTTCCTCTTCCAGGGGATTTTTCTGACCCAGGGATTGAACCCAGGTCTCCTGTATTGCAGGCAGATTCTTTACCATCTGAGCCACTAGGGATTCTATTGTGTTGTGTTTAGCTGTTAAATTTGTAATAATTTGTTATAGCAGCCATGGGAAATAAATGCACCCTATGTAGATCCATTCTTCAAGTTTCTGAAGTCCCCTCTCACTTGCTTAAGAGGAAAACACCAGGAAAATAGAGGAAACATTTCAGCAACCTAAAATTTGTCTCTGATGAAATCCATGCTTTCCACATTAATTCATAGGCCTCTCCTTAAATATACATACTTGAGGTTACGGGAAAGGCTAAGTGTTCCTGGACCCATTTTCAGTCACCCCTGGACAAGTTAAGTCTCTTCAGAACAGATGGGTATTTAACAATATTCATTCTTAGCTCTAGGGGCTCAGCTAACACTGAGGCAACAGGAAAGTTTTGTTTTAACATCCTGTTACATGGACATATCAGGTGAGTTGCCTTCCTCCTCAGGACATCCTGTTACATGGACATATCAGGAGAGTTGCCTTCCTCCTCAGGTTCAGTGGTCTTGAAACATGTTGGATAGACTGGGGTTGCTCTGATAAAGAAGAATAACAGGAGAGGGAGATGAAATCCCAGAGAGGTCACTGTCAAGATGGGATGAGTGACAAGAAAAAAAGAACCAGTGTTGCCCAACATGTGAGTTAGTGTGGAGGAAACAGGGCTTCTGGCCCTAGGCTTGGGGATTGGTGAAACCCTAAGCAGATGCAGCGGTCAGAGGAGACAGGGGAGGGCTTGGTGATTCTGGATGAGGGGCGGCTCCCAGGTAAGCATCATTTCTATGTCTTCCTACAGGAGTCTCTGCCAGAATGGAATGAACTGGGGCTATGTAACTGAGTGCTGTAGTGCTAAGTCACCTCAGGCCCGTCCAACTCTTTGTGACCCCACGGACTGTAGCCCACCAGGCTCCTCTGTCTGTGAGATTCTCCAGGCAAGAATACTGAAGTGGGTTGCCATTCTCTTCTCCAGAGGATCGTCCCAAACCAGGGACTGGACCTGAATCCGTTACTTGTCCTGCACTGGCAGGCAGGTTCTTCACCACTAGTACTGCCTGTAGCTTGAGTTAGTGCAACAGTTGACCCTCTCTTTCCTCCCTGACTTTTGTGACTGCACAGCTGGAATGTCCAGCAGAACATGGGGAGAAGGGAAGCGGGGGACAGAGTGGCAGTTCTCTGGCAGAACCCATGGTCTGCTTGGGTAGGACCCTGCTGTCCAGAACTAAAGGCCGTGTGCTGAGAACAAGCTGAGTTGTTTCACATCTGCCGATTGATGCGTATCTGAGGAGGAGGAAAACAATCTCATAGTTTCTGTCCCACTCTACTGCCCTTAAAAATCATTTTGGAGCCCTGATTTCGCAGACTCTAACAATCTAGTCAAGCGTCCTCTGTTTGGCCAACTGATACCTGTTCATTGAATGTGCTAGGCTCTGGCCTCAGCTCTGGAAGTTGACTATGTTTGCAATGCCGCTGCTGTTTAGGAACTGGGAGATCATGGATAGACTCCTCTTCCTGCCAAGAACTCGCTTATTCTACATAGAGTGAAGGTCAACTGTAGGGTAGAATCCTATTTCCTTTCCATACTCATTTCAGGAAGAAAAAGATGAATATAAAGTATAAGAAAAAAGGTTAATATGTAGAAAAGTGGTCCCTGTGGATTGTTTCAGCTCAAACACCTCAAAGTAAGGCCATGCTGGGCATATTTTATGTTTCTCATTTAATTATCTATAACGGACAGCCAAGAGATGCTTATGATCCATAACCTCAGCACCTAATGCCATTCTTGACATATAGTGTACTGCCTAGTAAATATTTGTTGAATCAATGAATATGGAAAAATGCAAACCAAGCATATGAAATATTACACTACATTTCCTTCGGCTTCACCTCCACACCAATGAGTGAGGGAGGTCACTGGAAGAGTGTTAGGGGCCATCATGAGTTTCGTGTTTCAACAGCCAGGGCCAAATTCTTAAGGCCAGATGGGACGAGATGAGATGGGAAAACCGCTTCTTATTACCGCTTTGTTGGCCTTGATTGCCTCAGTATTGTTCTCCAACTGCTTTGTCTCTGTGGATCTGACTCCTTATTACCTCCAATTGGAACACCCCACAAATCACTCTGCCTTCCTTATCCTCTCTCACCTCCAAGTAATCTTGTCATCTTGCTCCAGTTAGAGCTGCTTCCATTAAGAAGATCATGGCAAATTCTCTCCCTACCCCTGTTTGTCCTTCAGGAAAATTATCCCGTGGATAAGTGGATGTTACAGACACTTTTCAGAACATATTTCATCTGAATTTTTTCTGTCTTCCCACATTCTTCTAAGCCAGTTACCTTTGCATTGGAGTGGAATTAAATTCAAGGAGATAGAGGTTCTGAGTTTCCTCCTTTGACCAGATGGAAATCGTTACATTAGAATGCTGATGACTGCAAAACCTTGGACATATTGTTTTCACAATTAGGAAATGGCAAACACAAAGCGCTCCAGCCCAGAGCCAGCATGCAAGTTCAGCTTCCATTTGCTGCTATAAATTTTGTTCTCGTTGCTGCCAGTGAACACCAACTGTTCAAGAGAAATAGTAAATCCAAATGTGCCTTTGGATGAGAGTAAAAAAAAAAAATAGATGCTGCATAAATGCTGATGCAAAAGGATTTTTTTTTTTAACACACTAAACCAGGGAAGGGAAAGAAATGGGGAGAGAAAGTTGAAATGAAAGTGCTAAAAAAGCTCTTGAGGAAATGTTGATTCCACACATGGTTTTAACTTCAAGGAGAAAATAAATGCGGAATGAGCATATTAACCTTTGGGTGGGCATATCAACCTTTGAGCACTATAGGTATACCACGGACGGCATACACAAGTTGTGTAAATCAAGGGAAAGAAAAATCCCACAGTTTACTCAAGGCTGAACCGGCACACGTCCCCTTTGTCACTTGCTAATTATCAATCTAAAAGCCAAAGCCAGAAGCAAGTGCAGTCTGTTATGCAAGAACTTCAGTGAGTTCCTAGTGCACAGATTTACTTTAAGGCTAATTGACAGATGTCTGTACTCAGGCCTCCCTCCAGTTTAACTTAATGTGCAACTGAATTATGACTCAAAGAGATAGTTTCAGAAATTTGATTTTCTGAATTTTAACTTTGGATTACCTAAATTTATGACGAGTTTCTCTTCTCCTTTGCCCCATCATTTTTCTGTGATGCTGAAGGAAATATATGAACTTTGGAGTTAGCTGACTTTAGACCCTGATACTAGGTCTGATCCTTACATACCCTGACCCTGCTTTCTCAGGTGCAAAACAGTGCTCACACCCACTGGGTCGCTGTGAAGATTAAATGAGATACTACATGTTAAATGCCTGGCACAAGCCTTGACCATAAAAGATCCTTAAAAATGACACCAGTTCCATACCCCAGATTAGACTTTGCAAACAAACAATTTGAAAAACAGAGCATTAAAACAAATTCCGTAGCATAATGAGGCTCCAGGCCAAGAACCAAGCAGTAAAGATGTTCCAAACCAGAACATTTCAGCATCAGAGAATGGCTAGAAGGGCTTATCTTCATGGCTAAAACAAGCAGTTTAATGTAAAACAGTCTTTCTTTTTTTTTAATTCTTCATTTTCTTATGGAAGGAAAAGCATTTCCAAATAATGGTTAAAATCCGTCCTTTGTAGATCTGAAAATGTGGACAAGTTTCATACTGAGGTCAAGATCTACTGAAAGTGTTAGATGGCTATATGAGGACCAGACACAGCTGTCAAAAATAAAGTGGACGATTGTATCTTGAATGCCTTCATGTGAGGCCAAAGCTAAGTGAGCATTTGATTTATTTTTGTCATTGAATTAATTTATGCATCTTGTTTAACTGGCCAAACTATTTTTGCTTAAATGTTCACATATTTCAGTGTTGTATTGATATAGTTACTGCTTTCAAGAGTGAAGAAAATACCAATAGCGGCAAATACATGTGTTCAGAGGAAGAGAAACTGTTCATTTCCAAACCTCAGATTTATAGCAATTTTTATATACATAGGAAAGTGTTGGTTTCTCCTTATGGCTACTTCTGAACATGTGTAAATTATCAGAGTCTGTGTGCATTTATTTCCATTAAAAAAAATAATACCATCAGAGACACAGCTAAGCCAAGTTGAGTCTTGCTGGTTAGGTTTGAGGAAACATAGGCCAACTCAGGGCAAGGCAAGCTCATGAGATAGGAAGTATAAAATAGTAATAAATAGCTTTGGAAACATTTTCCTTTGGAAGAGACATCCCAATAACATCCTGCATTAATAGATGAGAAGAGACACACATGTGTGCTATGAACGACACAGTAAGTAAAACCAAAAGGCTCACTCTGAGGGTCAAATTCAACTTTGGTTGCAACTTTAATGAAGGAAACAGTGGTTTTGATTCAGAAAAGCCCAGGGTTGGAAGGGAGATATTAAGCCTAACATCTCATCCATCTGATGCCTGGATCTCCTTTACTCTGTTCTGGCAGAAAGATTATCCAACTGATACTGGAAATGAGCAGCTTGCTCCGTTAGAGTTGGCTCTTCTATCGTTGAATTAAAGTCCCTTTTCTATCTTTGAATAAGAAAATGTTTTCTTCTTTTGGATCAAGGCCTGTTTCTATGAAATTTCCACTCATTCTTCCTATTTCTGTCACTCAGGGTCACACCCAAGCAGAATCCCACTTGCAGGGGCAAATATTACAAACATTCCATTATAAACATTAAGGCAAGGGTCACAGATTAGCCCACAGAGTAATTTTAAATAATTAGAAATCAGCTTTTGATATTTAAAACTTGGAAAATTACCTATAAAAATCCATGTTCTTCACTCCTTTGAAACTTTGGGAGCTCCGGAGGCAGTGAGCACACATTCCCAATTGGTAATAATGGACTGAATTGAGTGGCTTGTGCAGTGCTGCTTTTAGACAGGGGATGTGCTGGCCTGTTCCCTACAGGCTTCCTCACTCCCTACTGTCTTGCACTGAGCCTGCTTTCCTCATTTTATGATGCTTGCCTGGCCCCTGAGACCAGTCAAGTTTGTAGTTCCTACTCTGAACTCTATAACCAGGGTCCCTCACCTCCCAGATACAATGCCTGATGATCTGAGGTGAAGCTGATGAAATAACAGAAATAAAGTGCAAATTTAATGTAATGCACTTGAATCTTCCCATAGTCATCCCCCCCAAAGCCCGACATATGGAAATATTGTCTTCCATGAAACTGGTCCATGGTGACTATTAGGTTGGGGACCACTGCCTTATAAACCTTCTTGGCTTCAAAAGATTTATCCTCAGTTCTCTCTTTTGTCCCTTTGCAGGAAGAACTTTAAGCATGCTTGAAACATAAGCCTGCTGAGTGTTGCCACATGGAAAGTTGACATTTGATTTGTCCAGCCTCACAATCAGCCCTCAGTAATGAGCCGGTAACGTAGCTAGAAACCTTCAAACCATGTAGGTAAGGTAAGAATGGGAGGTGGAGGGAAGAGATTCTTAAAAAGGCTGAGAGAGTGTGGAGTATAGCCTGTCATGCCGGCTGGAGCCCTAACTCTAGGCAGTTGTTCTTTTCCGCTGTGATTCCTCGTGAGAACTCAGGCACTTTGGACACCAGCACATACAATCAAGAGCACGCTGCCTGGTTTTCTGTTTTGTTCAACTGCCTCTATGCTGTTCTGTCAACAGCATCACAATCCTCCGTGTTCTGGAAAGGGGAATAGTGCTTCGTTTTGAATCCCAGCGCCTCCAAGGGAAAGTGACTTAACATGTCTGAGTTTCGGTTTCTCCATCTGGAAAATAAGGCTAGTAATAGGCTGATGCTACTTATAGAAGTATTGTGAGAAATGCTGGAGACAAAGTGCATACCGCGCATATACGGAAGTCCCGGGGTCACAGTAATCAGTCAGTAAATGTTGGCTATTAATTGCTCTTCAGATATTCCTCCAGGTTGTGGCAGACTGCTCCCATAGCTCCACAACCTCTCCCAGGTGTGTGCATGCTGTATCAGCTTCGAGTAATTGCTAGCATTTGTGATTCTTGCCTGAAGGTTTTCTCTGACACTCATTTTTTTCTGTCCCTATGCACCCATGGCAAGCTGGCAGTGCTAGGGAGTTAACAGCCCTTCTCTCTCCCAATAATAGATGGGAGTTGGTGGACCAACACCCCAGCTTCCTCATCCTTCAGAAGGAATAAACCTCAGCAGTGGGTCCTGTGTGGTCTATCAGAGTTCCTTCAGTGGATTTAGCTCCAGTTGCTCTAGTTATTATAACTTGTTTGACGATGTTGGCAGCCTTGCTGTGCCTATCTCATCTCTCTACTTCCTTACCAATACTTCCTGGCATCAACTCCATACTAAACTACTTGTGTTCAGAAACTTATTTCAGCATCTGCTTCTGGGGGAACACGAGCTTAGGTCATTGGTATGAGCAGGGGTCCCAAGGAACAGGTCATGAGGCTGGATTCTGGAACCACCTCACTTAAATGGATCCCAGCACTGGTGGAAAATGGTGTGCTGATAAGCCTCAGTATACAGTAGCATTAAGGATACATTTGGATGGGCTACAGATGGAAGGAGGGTTCCCTGGTGGCTCAGGTGGTAAAGAATCCGCCTACCCATGCAGGGGACGTGAGTTGGTTCCCTGGGTGAGGAAGATCCCCTGGAGAAGGAAATGGCAACCCAGTCCAGTACTCTTGCCTGGAGAATCCCATGGACAGAGGAGCCTGGCGGGCTGTAGTCCATGGGATCGCAAAGAGTCAGACACGACTTAGCAACTGAACAACAACAGATGGACAGTGATGACCCTCATGTACAGTAGCAGTCGTGATGGATCTGAATGGGTTAGAGATGGACTGGCTTGTGTAACATCACAGGCATTTGAAAGATATTCAAGCACTTACCGAGTGTCCGATTTACATAGTACTCCTATGATGAGTCCAATGGACTCATTTCCCAGGGAAAGAAGTATAACATCTGGGACATGTCATGGTATCAGCTGGTTCTGTATCACAATATCACTTCAATACAGCCAGTCTGATAGGAATTGGAATGCCTTTTTTAAAGGGCTTCCCTGGTGGCTTAGACGGTAAAGCGTCTGCCTGTAATGCGGGAGGCCCAGGTTCGATCCCTGGGTTGGAAAGATCCCCTGGAGAAGGAAATAACAATCCACTCCAGTATTCTTGCCTGGGAAATCCCATGGATGGAGAAGCCTGGTAGGCTACAGTCCATGTAATTGCAAAGAGTTGGACACGATTGAGCAACTTCACTTTCACTTTCTTTACACTTTTTAAGGGTGCAACTCAGGTAACAGCCTGAGGATGGTGCCTGTAGGATGTGAGTACGCTGTTTGAAATGTAGTATGTAGTGTGAGTCAACAGGAAGAGTCTGTGGGGCTGGGAACCAAGAGGTAGAAGTAGGGCATGGCTCCTGATACTACCCTTCTTTGATCCACTTGGGGAATTTTGCTTTATGACCCACAATGTTAGGGTCCATTGGGTGACAGCTTCTGGTTTCCAGTGGGACTTGGCAAGTTTTCTGCCAGGATGCAGTATTTTGGGGGGCATTATGTTAACCCTGGGTTTCCCTGATGGCTCAAGTGGTAAAGAATCCGCCTGCAGTGCAGGAGACACAGAAGACACGGTTTCAATCCCTGGGTCGGGAGGATTCCCTGGAGGGGCCCTAAAATGATGGCTGTCATTTGTATTCTGAGTTCCTCATGCCAGTAGAGAGTAGCAGGCAAAGAAAGAAGCTACCTTGTTATCATAATGAGATAGGCCTCTTACTATTCCATGAAGGCACAAGGGAGGCATGCTTGGATCTTAGCGGGATTTACTGGTGAATGGGCAAACGCAGAAAGCTTGTGCTGGTTGTTTTGGAATAAGATTCGGATTGTCTCTTTGCGTCCTTGAGGTGAGGTAATTCAAGGGTCTCAGGCTCTACAGACGTGAACGTCTTGGATCATGACTATCAATTATGATCTAAGGACCAGCTGTTGCATAGGGGCTACAGCTTAGCTCACTAACCCCTCTGTTGTAATTATCTTCCCTTTTGCTTTTATCTTTTTGATGCTCTGCACAGCTTGTGGGGTCTTAGTTTCCCAACCAGAGATTGAATCCGGGCTTTATTCCAAGTGTTTTATGTGTAGTACCTGATTGAGTACTTACAACTGCCTCACAATATAGTATTACTGCTGTCCCTCCTGTGCAAAGGAGGGAAGTGAGGCACAGAGAGCCTTAGATTACTTGGCATCCCAGTGATCTCACTCCAGGTCCTGTGACTCTCTTCTTCTCTATTATTTACTTCTTTTTTTTTAATATTGTATTTTTAATGTTTATTATTATTTTAATGATCATATATGAGCATTTTTTTACTTTTGCCATTTTATAAGTAATTCATGCTGTTTTAAATCAAAATGTATGAATGTTCTTCTGATTTTCTTTTCTTTTTTTTTTTTAGTTTTTTATTGTTTTGATTTTAAAATCTTTAATTCTTACATGTGTTCCCAAACATGAACCCCCCTCCCACCTCCCTCCCCATAACATCTCTGTGGGTCATCCCCATGCACCAGCCCCAAGCATGCTGTATCCTGCGTCAGACATAGCCTGGCTAACAACAACCTTAATTGGAGAAGGATTGATTTTAATTGCTTAATATTGCAATGTATTATATTCTTCTCTGTGTGTCATGTGTGTGTGTGGTCTGTGTATTTCTTAGGGAAATTCTTATAAGCAAAAGACTTCAGTTTGGTCTGGAGCTGGCTTGCTCTAGTAGGGCACACAACCAGATATCAGGAGGCTGAATGAATGGCACCACTTGCTACTTCCTGGCTTTATCACTTCGAGAAAAGCCAGCTTTGAGGGTTTATTTACTCATTTGTGAAAGGAGTCAGTTGGCCAGTCACCTTTGGCTTTCTTTCTCCTTTTCTTTCTTCCCTGGACAGTATATGGTTCTGTGATTTCCAAACCTTTCAAAAGGTCCTCAGAAAACAACCATTATAAATCTTGACCTTCCTTTACAGTGAAATAAACCTTGACCTTCCTTTACAGTAAGGAGGCATTCAGGATTGATAGAAACAGTGGTTTTACCTTCCAAAGGGACTGAAGTTTTAGAAGGAAAGGCCCTCCACCAACCCACAAACACAGACACCTAGTACTATTGCCAGTATCTGCCATAAAGCCAGGTCTCAACTGAGGGTAAATTCTTGGTCGTTAAGCGGGGCCTGAGTGTCTAGACTAGACCCCTGATCTCTCTCCATGGATGTCTGGGAGGGATCATGGTTTCCTCCGGGCTGCTCTTGTGTGGTGAGTTGGCAATCACGTGTGCGTGCATGCTCAGTCACTTCAGTCGTGTCTGACTCTTTGAAACCCTATGGACTGTAGGCCTTCAGGCTCCTCTGGCCATGGGGATTCTCCAGGCAAGAATGCTGGAGTGGGTTGCCATGCCCTCCTCCAGGAGATCTTCCCAACCCAGGGATCAAACCCACATCTCTTACGTCTCCTGCATTGGAAGGTGGGTTCTTTACCACCAGTGCCACCTGGGAAGCCCGATAATCATACTGAGTGGCTTTTAAGCAATGAGAAAAATTTGTTTTGATAATTTCTGAAAGTTAACCACTCCTTTCTTTAGTATTTGACTTGTTTTGACCAAAAGTTCCCCAAAGGCAGCCTTCTAAGCTGCCATTGACCTCTGAGGGGACAACCAGAGAGACAGCCTGTGTGTGCAGACGCAGGCAGTCTATTCATTCTGATGTCGATCATATAATCATCCCCCTGATAATCAATTCTCCTATCAATTCAGAGATTCTGACTCCAGGTGGGGGGGCTTGGCACACTCAGCCTGAGGCCAATCAACTCAGAGAAACTGCTTCCTGAAAATATCCTTTTTCATAGGAAACAGGAGAAGGTTAGACCTGGTCACTCAAAGAATAAGTCATTGCTACCCTTACTGATGTATAGAGTGGCAGTGGAGGCATCCTCAGCACTTAACATCTACAAATTAAAAAAAAAATCATCAAAAAATCAATTGCTGTTTCTAGAAGTCTTCAAACAGTGCCTTATATGTTCTCACAAGCCTGAAGACGACACTAACTGTATACCTTCTGCTATTTCCTTCCAGCAGTCCTTGCTCATAACCATAACCTGTATAGCTTCAGATGCGGTGAAACTGTTGGCTGTGTTGATGGGACCATCTAGAATATACTAACGTTCATTCTGGGCTACTCTCTCCGAGAGCCCAAATCCACTGGTCCTCAGGGAGCCAGAGGAATGCTGGTTCCCTGGAGGGTGGGAGAAGTACCTCTCTGCCCAGCACTGCCCTTGATCACAAGGACCCCACAGTAAGACCAGGGAGCCCGAGGATCTCCAAGCCGCTCATGAGGAAACCTCAGCCACTTTTCAGCCTCAACTGTCCTCTCAGCAATCATCAACTGAATATAAGGGATCCGGGGGAAATAGGTAACTTGCTCTTTCCATTCACTCAGTTTCTCCTTCCCATCGTAGAAAATAAAAAACAAGAATAATCTCCTTCTTCCTGCAGTCAAAACAGGCCTCAATGCCGTGAACTTACGCAAATAGATACGGAATGGTGAAATCCATCCTGGTCTTGGTTCAGCCACCCCACCCCCAAATCCCAGAAAATTGGAAGAGAGTGGATTTTCAGAGACTTCCTAGTTCAGGTAAAACCCAGAGAGGAAAGACACTTCTGTCTACCATCACACAGGTCTTACTCCCAAACATAATATTGTCATAACAACTCAGTGCTGGATTTTAAAAAGCTAGTTTATCAGCCCGCTATCCCAACTGAAATCTTTTTGGTTCATGAACACATCTCTTTGCACCTGGTTCTGTCTCATTAGGACTTCACATTTTTTTTAGACAGCAGAAGACATAAGGGCTCCAAGATTCTTAAAGGGTCAAATGCTTCCTTCCTCTCAGGAGGTCAGCTAACATGTAGGGTTCAGTTGTTTGACTGGACTCAATGAAAACTAAACAAATGTTTAGCACATCCATGAGGACGTATATTGTCACCTTGCTTATTTAACTTATATGCAGAGTACATCATGAGAAACGCTGGGCTGGAGGAAGCACAAGCTGGAATCAAGATTGCCGGGAGAAATATCAATCACCTCAGATATGCAGATGGCACCACCCTTATGGCAGAAAGTGAAGAGGAACTAAAAAGCCTCTTGATGAAAGTGAAAGAGAGTGAAAAAGTTGGCTTAAAGCTCAACATTCAGAAAACGAAGATCATGGCATCTGGTCCCATCACATCATGGGAAATAGATGGGGAAACAGTGGAAACAGTGTCAGACTTTATTTTTCTGGGCTCCAAAATCACTGCAGATGGTGACTGCAGCCATGAAATTAAAAGACGCTTACTCCTTGGAAGAAAAGTTATGACCAACCTTGATAGCATGTTGACAGAGATATTACTTTGCCGACTAAGGTCCGTCTAGTCAAGGCTATGGTTTTTCCAGTGGTCATGTATGGATGTGAGAGTTGGACTGTGAAGAAAGCTGAGTGCCGAAGAATTGATGCTTTTGAACTGTGGTGTTGGAGAAGACTCTTGAGAGTCCCTTGGACTGCAAGGAGATCCAACCAGTCCATTCTGAAGGAGATCAGCCCTGGGATTTCTTTGGAAGGAATGATGCTAAAGCTGAAACTCCAGTACTTTGGCCACCTCATGCGAAGAGTTGACTCATTGGAAAAGACTCTGATGCTGGGAGGGATTGGGGGCAGGAGGAGAAGGGGACGACAGAGGATGAGATGGCTGGATGACATCACTGACTGGATGGACGTGAGTCTGAGTGAACTCCGGGAGATGGTGATGGACAGGGAGGCCTGGTGTGCTGTGATTCATGGGGTCGCAAAGAGTCGGACATGACCAAGCGACTGAACTGAACTGAACTAAATGGATGAGGACCAAGTAAATGTATTGAAATTCACTCAGCTTAATCTACAAATGCCTTTTAAAAAATAACATGAGGTTATTTTGTTTCTTAGTATGAAAGAAATGTATATTCATCAGAAGAGACTTAGAAAATGTAGAAAAAAAAAATTCACAAATCCATTACCAAGAGGAAATAATCGTTAGCATTTGGGCATATTGACCCTTCCAGTTTCTCTCTCCATACATTTCAAAAGAGGGATCTAAGTTCAATGCTTGAAACAGGGCACTCAAAGCTGGTGTACTGGGACAACCCTGAGGGATGGGATGGGGAGGGAGGTGGCAGGGGGATTCAGGATGGGTGACACATGTACACCCATGGCTGATTCGTGTCAATGTGTGGCAAAAACCACCACAACATTGTAAAGTAATTAGCCTCCAATTAAAATAAATAAATAGATTAAAAAAAATAATATGGGGATTTAAAAAAAGAGGGATCATGCCATATTCTTTTGTTATCTGACTTAAAAAAAAAAACCTTACTACATGGATATATTTCCAGAACATTAAATATTCTTTCATAGATGGATAATATTCCATTGCATGGATGTAGCAAGGCTTATTTAATATTTCCATGCTCAGTCCTTCCACTGCCAGAAGTCTTGGTGGGCATTAGGTTATTTCCAACTTCTTTGAATTTTGTGGTTGATAATTCTCTTTGAGGAAAATCATTTATGATTTTTTCCTTAGGATAAAATCTTAGAAATGATGGTGGGTCAAGCAGTACTAAAATGTATAAAGCTTTTGGCCCCAAATGTCTCTTCTGACAATAGTCTTAACTGAAAAGACTAATAAGAGATGAGCCATTTGGCCTGGCCTCTCTTGGTGGTCAGATCCAAGGCTTTAACCACACACCTATTGATTTATGATGTAAAACATTCTGTATTTTGCTTTCCTAGCTCCCTCTTTTTTTTTTTTTTATTGGAGAATAGTTGCTTTACAATGTTGTGCTAGTTTCTGCTGTACAGCAAAGTGAATCTTATATATCTATATCCATATATATCTATATATATCTAATCTATCTATCTATCTATCTATCTATCTATCTATCTATCTATCTATCTCCTTTTTGGATTTCCTTCCCATTTAGGTCATCGTGGAGCACTGAGTTCCTTGTGCTACACAGTAGGTTCTCATCAGCTAACTCATACATAGTAAAGAGTATATGTCAATCCCAGTCTCCCAATTCATCCCCCCTTTCCTTCTGCATTTGGTGTCCACGTTTGCTCTCTCTGTCTGTGTCTCTACTTCTGCTTTGCAAATAGGTTCCTCTGTACTATTCTTCTAGATTCCACATATATGCATTGGTATACAATATCTGTTTTTCTCTTTCTGACTTAATTCACTGCATATGAGTCTCCAGATCCATCCATGTCGTTGCAAATGAAACAATTTTGTTCCTTTTTATGGCTGAGTAATATTCCATTGTATATATGTGCCATACCTTTTTTATCCCTCCCTGTTGATGGGCATTTAGGTTGCTTCCATGTCCTGGCTACTGTCAATAGTGCTGCAGTGAACACTGGGGTGCATGTGTCTTTTGGAATTATGGTATATGATCCAGGAGTGGGATTGATGAGTCATATGGTAGTTTTGGGCTTCCCAGGTGGCACTAGTGGTAAAGAACCTGCCTGCCAATTCAAACCATAGAGTCACAAAAATTCAGACATGACTGAGTGACCGAACTGAACTGAAGAGACACAGGGTTGATCCCTGAGTCGGGAAGATCCCCTGGAGGAGGGTATGGCAATCCACTCCAGCATTCTTGCCTGGAGAATCCCATGGACAGAGGAGCTTGGCAGCCCGTGGGATTACACAAAGTCAGACACGACTGAAGCAGCTGAGCGCACACTCACACATGGTAGTTTTATTTCCAGTTTTTTAGGGAGCCTCCATGCCGTTCTCCCAGTGGCTGCGTCAATCTACATTCCCACCAGAGTGTTAAGACAGCTCCCTCTCTTCAAGCCCTCTCCAGCATTTATTGTTTGTAGATTTTTTGATTATGGCCATTCTGAGCTTGGTGAGGTGATACCTCATTGTAGTTTTGATTTTGCATTTCTCTCCCTCGTCTTTTAAGTCAGATTTCATGTGTGTGTGGTGTAATTTACATACAGCAAAACTCACTCTGTTTTTGATGTAGTTTTATGAATTCTGAAAAATACATACAGTTATACAAGCACCACCACAATCAAGACACAGAACATTTCATCGCCCAAAAAGTTCTCTCTTGGACCTTTGTGTTCACTCCTTTCACCTTACCCCTAGCTCCTGGCAACCACGCCTCTGTCCCCATAGTTTTTCTTTTTCCAGCATGTTAAGTGGAATTACAGAGAAGGTAGCTTTGCAATTCTAACCTTTTTTCACTTGGCATAATGCACTCGAATATCCATGTTCTCTATCACTAGTTCTTTTCTTTCTATTCCATTGTACCTAAGTTTCAGAGTTTGTTTATATATTCACCAGGTGGTGGTTATTTGGATTGTTTCTAGTTTGGGGAGATCATGAAAAAAAGTTGATATAAACATTCACATACAGCTTTTGGTGTGGGCATGTATTTTTATTTCTCTTGGGTTGAACACCCAAATGCTCCGGCCCATAAGTGACATTTAACCGTACAAGGCACTATTAAGCAGTTTTTCAAAGAGGCTGCACCATTTCGTATGAGTGTTCCAGTTGCTCCATATTCTCATCAGTTCTCAGTCTTGGCTTTTAAGTCTTCGTGGTCAAACAGAAGTGTGTTAGAACCTTATTGCAGTTTTAACATTTCATTTCCCTACTGAATAATAATGTTGAGTATCTTTTCATTCATTCCTTTGCCATCTTTTTTAACGTCTTTGGAGAAATGCCCAAATCTTTTCTCATTTTTCGCTGGGTTGTTTCTTATTATTGTTTGTCAGAATTTTCAATATATTCTGGATACAAGTCTTTTATAATAAATTGACTTTGCAAATATTTCCCCCCAGTCTTTGTCTTGCTTATTCATTTTCTTTTCTTAACAGTGTCTTTCAAGGGGCAGGAGTTTTTAATTTTGACAAAGTGCTGCTTACTTTGTTTCTTTCATAATTCATCATTCTATGTCATAACTGAGAAATCTTTCCCTTATCTTTGGTTACAAAGACATTGTTCCTCTAGAACTTTCATATTGTCAGGTTTTATATGTGGGTATATGTTTCATTTTGAATTGACTTTTGCATTTATAATTTTTGAAAGGTATGGGTCATGGAACATAACTTTACACATGGATGTCCAAATTGCAGCACAATCTGTTGAAAAGCTATCTGTACTGAATTCCTTGGTTCTTTTGTTTTTGAAGATTATGAACAGAGTTGCATGTATTTGTATATCTGCTAAGGATTTTATTTTATCCCATTGGTTTACATATTATCCTTTCATTGATACACACACTTGATTATGTAGGTTTATGTAAGTCTTGAATTCAATTTTGTTGTTTTTTTTTTTCAAAATTGTTTTCATGGAAGTGTTCTTTGCTTTCCTTTATAAAATCTTAGCATTATCTTGGGGATTTCTATAAAAACACCTTGCTGGGTTTTTAATGAGATTACACTGAATCTACAGATCAGTTTGAAAAGTGCTGACATTTTAAGAATGTTGAATCTTTCTGGCCATCTTTGATGCCAAATCATTTCTTCTACCTTGAACTATGAGACCAGCCTCCCAAATTATACTTTTCTTGTAAAATTTGGCCTCATGATTGGATCTCCACTGGATATTAGCTATTGGACGACTGTTCACAGTGACTCTAACTCTACAGGGCATAGAACTACCTGCTATAGTATATTGAAATTGTGGATCCAAGTTTTTACCCCTTTGATCAAGTTGTCCCAGTCATTCTAGTAAAGAGCAGCCTAGATTATCTGAGAGCAAACTGACCCCTAGATAAGTGAACATGCACACCTGAGATCAGAATAACCAACTGTCTAGTCAACCACTCCAAATGTAGGAGCTATAAATTCTTATTTTTTGTCATTGAAATTTTGTTTTTGTTTATTACACAGCATCATTGTGGCAGCAGACAGTTGACACATCTGAATAATGTACAGACTCATTAAACTCTTTACAAACAGCATCACACAATAACTTACCAGGGTTGGGACATTAATCAAATGTAGCTAGTTTCATGGGTTAATCATGAAACTTGCCTTTTCACCTTCATTCACATTACCAAGTATTAAACAACCAAAAAAAATTATCACAAGAGAAACCCTGATAAGTCCTGATCACCACTTCCAATCCCCGAGTCAGGTAAAACTATGAGACTATGGAGAATTCACTTTGTCTTTATTTTTAATTATAAGGAGTTTATTATTGTTTTAACCTTTTTAGTAAATGAGCAACCTGACTATGATGTGGAGGTGAATCTAGAGGAACCAGTCAGAAGAAAGATAAGCATCCAAAAATGATTAATCAACTCTTTTTTTTTTTAATCAAAGTTTGCTGAACTGTGTGTTTTACTTTTAATAGTTATTCTTTGAGGTAGGAATGCCATGGCATAGAGATAAGAGCCGTAACATTTAAGACATGTTTATGAAGTTAAAACCACTAACTTGGCTGCAGTTGAAATGCATTCAGCTTCTTCCCACTGTGCTCGGAGTCTTCCCAAAGGTTGGGCTGGCAGGGTTTCCTGCTACTGCTGCCTCTTCCCCAGCTGGCACTGTGGGCTGTGAGACAAATGTAGGCATTTAACCTACATTAAAGTGCATTCAGAAGTACTAGAATTTGTGTTTATCAGGGCTTTGACATCAAACACATTTCTAATCAGTGGGGTGTGTTTAGATCAGAGGCACTTGACAACAGAATGACCTTGTGCAGCTTAAATTCCAGGGTCTTTTGGTAGTGCCAAAGAGAAGACAGACACCCCACGGTCGTGCTGCTGTCAACGGCAATATCCTTGTAAGGGGGGGCCACCAGGGCTCTAGGAAAGAACCTTGCCTCAACCTATCCACTCTTGGGAAAGCTCAAGGTGGGCTAGGATACTTGAGACTTGGGCCCCTAGAAGCTGTCTCCTTTGATTTATTTTTTGTTCATTTACCCCTACTTGGTATCCTTGATGGCTTTGTTATTCACCTAAAAATTGTGTCGCCACTTTATAAATGAAATAGACTTTGAGAAAGTCAAATTTGTTTTAAATTAAGTTCTTTGGGGAAAAATAGGAAGCACTAGTTTCTGAAGCCAGTCTGGGCTATGCTTGTAATTCAAAGGAGGTAGGCAAAATGTCAGAGCTTGGGAAGTATTCTTAAAAGTAGGACATGTCTAGGTTGATAATATCTACTAGTGTGTTTACATGGAATGGATAAATCAAAGCACATTCAGTAAAAATGATAGGAAACAGATGGTGCAATGGAGTCATATACACTTGGGTTCAAATCTCTTCTTTACCCTCAATCAGCTGAGGAATGGAGTCTCAGTTTCCTCAAGTCCAAAATGGAGATAGAAAAATGGTACTAATAACCTTATTTGCAGGGCAGGAATAGAGATGCAGACATAGACAGCAGACTTGTGGAGGTGGTGAGTGGGGAAGAAAGGGGGGGACAAACCGAGAGCGCGGCATTGACACACATACACTATCGTGTGTAAGAGATGACACAGCGGCAAAGAATCCGCCTGCCAATGCAAGGAGACGCAAGAATCACGGGTTTGATTTCTGGGTGGGGAGGATCCCCTGGAGAAGGAAATGGCAACCCACTCCAGCATTCTTGCTTGGAAATTCCATGGACAGAGGAGCCCAGTGGGCTACAGTCCACAGGGTCACAAAGCGTCAGACATGACTGAGTGGCTGAGCACATACACAGTGAAAACTGGAATAGCTAACAGGATCCTACTGTGCAGCTTGGTGCTCTGTGATGACCCAAAGGACTGGGGCCCGCAGCTGGGTGGGAGGGAGGCTCAAGAGCAGAGGATATCTGTATGCATATAGCTGATTCACGTTGTTGTACAGCAGAAACTAACACAACATTATAAAGCAGTTATCCTCCAATTAAAACATAAAAAATAAACTAATTAATTAAAAAAGGAAATGGGGAATAAAAGAACTTGTTTCAAAGGGTTGTAATAAATTTTAAAAGTAATAGAATAAAGAGAGTGGTTGCTGCTAGCTGCAATTGGGTAAGTGCTCAAAAAACTCAGTAAATGGTATTAACAGTTAGTACTGTTAGTATTTTGCCATTATTTCTAGTGAAAATGATTATCGTGTAATATTATATCAAAAATAACCAGACAACAAATTTAGATCTGCTGTCTAATTGATACTATGCTAAAAATAATAGGAGAAATGTTGGAAATACACCAAAATGTTATTGTATAAATTAGGATAGTGGGATGATCGGTGTTTTCTTTTCCTATTTTGTAATTTTTCTGCTATATCTTTATATTACATATGATTAAAAATACTTAAAAATAAAAAGGATTATTTCACTGATGTACAATATTACTTACATATTATTCTTATAAGTATGAGCTTCCCTGGTGGCTCAGATAATAAACAACCTGCCTGCAATGCTGGATACCTGGGTTCAATCCCTGGATTGGGAAGATCCCCTGGAGAAGGGAATGGCAACCCACTCCAGTATTCTTGCTTGGAGGATCCCATGAACCGAGGAGCCTGCTGGGCTACAGTCCATGGGGTCACAGAGTTGGACACAACTGAGTGACTAACACACACACACATGAAACAGTTTAACCTGACTTCAATCATGAAGAAACAAGTAGACAAAATAGGACAGTGGGATATTCTGGAAGACAAACTCCTTGAACTCTTCAGAAAAATATATGTCATTAAAAAAAAAAAAAAGGCAGGACAAATGAGAAACAAAATGTGTGAATCTTGACTGGATCCTGGATCCAATATGAAAATCAATTTGGGAAAAAATGGGAAGTTTAAATAAGGCTTGCATCAATTCAGTTCAGTTCAGTTCAGTCACTCAGTCATGTCCAACTCTTTGCAACCCCATGATTCACAGCACGCCAGTCCTCCCTGTCCATCACCAACTCCCGGAGTTTACCCAAACTCATGCCCATCAAGTCGGTGATGCCATCCAGCCATCTCATCCTCTGTCATTCTCTTCTCCTCCTGCCCCCAATCCCTCCCAGCATCAGAGTCTTTTCCAATGAGTCAACTCTTCGCATGAGGTGGCCAAAGTATTGGAGTTTCAGCTTTAGCATCATTCCTTCCAAAGAAATCCCAGGGCTGATCTCCTTCAGAATGGACTGGTTGGATCTCCTTGCAGTCCAAGGGACTCTCAAGAGTCTTCTCCAATACCACAGTTCAAAAGCATCAACTCTTCGGCGCTCAGCCTTCTTCACAGTCCAACTCTCACATCCATACATGACCACTGGAAAAACCATAGCCTTGACTAGACGGACCTTTGTTGGCAAAGTAATGTCTTTGCTTTTCAATATGCTATCTAGGTTGGTCATAACTTTTCTTCCAAGGAGTAAGCGTCTTTTAATTTCATGGCTGCAGTCACCATCTGCAGTGATTTCGGAGCCCCCCAAAATAAAGTCTGACACTGTTTCCACTGTTTCCCCATCTATTTCCCATGAAGTGATGGGACCAGATGCCATGATCTTTGTTTTTCTGAATGTTGAGCTTTAAGCCAACTTTTTCACTCCCCTCTTTCAGTTTCATCAAAGAATAGCAAGAAGAGATAAGAAAGCCTTCCTCAGCGATCAATGCAAAGAAATAGAGGTGGTCTGGTATTCCCATCTCTTTCAGAATTTTCCACAGTTTATTGTGATCCACACAGTCAAAGGCTTTGGCATAGTCAGTAAAGAAGAAATAGATGTTTTTCTGAAACTCTCTTGCTTTTTCCATGTTCCAGCAGATGTTGGCAATTTGATCTCTGGTTCCTCTGCCTTTTCTAAAACCAGCTTGAACATCTGGAAGCTCACGGTTCACATATTGCTGAAGCCTGGCTTGGAGAATTCTGAGCATTACTTTACTAGTGTGTGAGAGGAGTGCAATTGTGCGATAGTTTGCGCATTCTTTGGCATTGCCTTTCTTTGGGATTGGAATGAAAACTGACCTTTTCCATAGTAAATTATATATGCTAATGTTTCTTGACTGTAATAAAGAAACTGTCTTTATGTTGTAGAATACAATTATTCCTAGGAAAGCCATGCAGAAGTGTTTATGAGTGATGTTATAATATTGTATTTGCATATCTATGAATCTTTCTATGACAGAAATAAAGCAAATACAGAATAAGTAAATTATAATACTAGTATTTCAAAGCTGCAAGAAAACATGGGGTCTAATCTCAATTATATATAAAGAAATCAATAAGTTAAAGGTTGGGATGAACAAGATGCAACCCACAGACAGAACAAAATAGCCTAAATATCATTAACCAAGTTATATATTTTTCCAAATATTAGCTTTAGAAAGTTCTACTGCCTGAAGTCTCCTGTCATTGACAGAAATAGGATGAGGTTTCTAGACATTATATTATTATTGTATTAATAATATTAACTATGGCCTAAAACTTTGTAAGTGATTTTATATCTGTTAAGTGCTTTGGGTCTCATAAGAAGTCAATTGGAAATGACCGTGTAGTCTTATGACATACTTTCACTGATTTATTTTACAGAGATTTATTTCCTACTTCTACAAGTAATTCCCAGAGCACCAAAACAATGTCATTCAAATATATATGTATCTAGACTTATATATTTTATTCCCTGGTTGCCTGAAATGCTTAGCACTGAGTTCTAATTTTGGACACTTCTCTCTGTTGCTTATTTGTTCTTTCTTTTAAAAGAAATTTTATTGACATAAAATTAATTTATATCCTGTTAATTTCTGCCATGAAGCAAAATGATTCAGCTATACATATGTATTCTTTTTCATATTCTTCTCTATTATGGTTTATCTCAGGGTATTGAATATAGTTCCCTGTGCTGTACAGTAGAACCTCGTTTTCACTATGGCTTCTTTGACTGAGCAGGTAACACAAAAGATGCTAAGATGAGGTCCAGCTCTAAGAAATGTGCAGTCTCTTGGGAGACCAACCTGTAGCTGAGCAATTAGGATGACTTGTTATGATGGAGATTAGCATAGAGTGCAAGAGAGGAATCGAGGAGTGGTGTCTAATCCCAGGGTAGGGACTGGAAAGGGACAGAGGGCTTCCCTGGTGGCTCAGATAGTAAAGAATCTACCTGCAATGCACCCGGGTTCAATCCCTGAACTGGAAAGATTCCCTGGAGAAGGAAATGGCAACCCATTCCAGTATTCTCTCCTGGGAAATCCCATAGATAGAGGAGACTGGCGGGCTATAGTCCATGGGGTCGCAAAGAGTTGGACACAACTGAGCGACTAACACTTCCACTTCCAAGGGGACAAAGAACTGCAGTCTGAGGGCATGACCTCTTCCCTCGAGCTGAATGGACTCCTGAAAAAAATGGTTGCCATTCCTGACTCAGGAAACACGGGTGGAGAAGCGCCCTTCCCTGATTACCTTGGTGTCCCAGTGAGGTGACCGTGTGTACAGGCAGCCACCAGACTTGGAGTCCCCTAGATTTTCCTGTCAGCTCCCAAGGTCATTTGTGCAGACAGGATGGGAGTGCCAATATACGTATTCCTAAGTAGTAATTAATGTCTTAGAACGACCAACAAGGACAGGAAATTTCTTGAGCTACAAGAATGAGAAGAGAAGGATTGGAAAGACTTCCTCCCCACCCCTCACTCCCAACAGCTGATATAGGGTGAAAAATTAGAATGAAACCGCTGAAATATCCTTCCAGTTATCCCCCACCTCATAGCATTCCACAGGAGGAATGGCTAAAGAATTTCAAAGGATCAATGTGGGCATTCCAAACAATTCAATGATTTTATCATTTCAGAGCAAAGTGCCCGTTTTGAATATGCTTATTATGAATTGTTTATAGAGCATTTCCAGCAATTATCCTTCAGTGGGCTTTCAGCTCTATGGCCTGAGTACATTGTAAACACTCCAGCATGTTTCTAACGTTGGTATCTGTATACTCCAGACTTCAAAGAACTGAACATTGCTGACCCGGGGCTGCTCTGTTCAGTTTCTTTATAAGATGCAAAATCATTCTAAGCCCACCCAGACTGAAAGAGCCATTTGGCAGAATTCTGATGTTTGAACCTTGTGAACAAAAATAGTGATATATAGGGACAAGTATCCATTTACCATAGGAATTCATAATAAGAATGAAAGTCACAATGATTGCTTACAACCTACATTTGTTTACAAATTTTACAATTCTCCAAAACCAACTGGTATCACCTACAGATGCTGACATATACTGTTTCCAGTGGATGACAAGAGCAGACACCAAAAAGCCTGTCCTGTACATGTGTCTAGGAAATGAAAACACACCATCGGATTTGCCAGGCAACCCAAAAGACGGTTTTGCAACCCAAAAGAGGGCTTACCCTTCCCACTCTGGCCTGCACGCCAATGGTGTCTCCCATCCGAGGAAGGACCTGGTGCAGAATGGACTTAGGGAGGATTTGGAGTAAAGCAAAATTCATTAAACATGTGCCCTTGCCAGTGGAACTGCAAAATGCAGACAGGAAGAGTCTGTGACAAATCTCTGGAATAGATGACAAAACCTTGAGTCGCTCTTTGTAAAATCATTTTGGTAAATAACAAAATCTGGGAGGGAAGTGGGTCAGTTAGGCAAACGATTTAAAATCATTTTGAAGATAGGGCTGGTGAGTAAGATGAACATAAACATGGCAGAGGGCATATTCTAGGCCAGAAATGGAATGTACTGGGAGGTATGTGTGTGTATGCATGAGAGAAAGAGAATGGAACTGTGAAAGCATGCCAAAATGGAAAGTGAGCCCCCTACACAACCCTATAATCCTATCTTGACTCTAAATTCAATGCTGAAAAAAGGAGTGCTAAAGATACTTGGAGTAATAGTGGTATCAGAAAAAAGATCTTAAATCTTCAAAGAGATAACTCAGAAGAATTACAGGCAGTGCTAGTTAGATGTGCAGGTTCTGGGCTATTTGTTTAAATAATGAATCTTCATGTGTCTATTATAGATCTGTGGGAATAAACAAAGACTACCCAAAGGGGAACACACTGGCTATTTATTCAGCTTTTTACAGAGGGAGCCAGCCCTCATCACTAGCCTTTGGCGGAGATTCATAGGCAGGCAGAGGAGTTGGAAAGCTTTAGTGAAAAAAAGAGAAGGTTTCAGGTATGCTGATTGGAGGTTGCTGGGGAACCTGGAGGTGGGCTTACTAGAAGCAGAGCATATTACTGGATGCGTTTGGGGAGCATGTTAGATTTTCTCTGAGTGGTTGTTATTTGTAAATGGATGACAAAAAATAGGGAAGCTGACGGTCATTGGTCAGGTTCTTCATTTTGAGCCAACTGTTGCAGAGCTGGTGGGTCAGAGTTCTTCTGGGCATGTATGGGTTGCACGGTCCATGTGCATGTTCCCTTGGGCTGAGGCAGATCTCCAAAATCGGTTTGGGGGGCCTGGAGATGTCTGTTTTCCTTAAATTCTTCCATTATTCACCCATTTATGCTTGAAGCAGTGGGTATCACCTTAAAAGCCTTTGGAAGATACACCATAGTCTAGGGAATTTCAACAGCTAGTCCTTCCACTCTGTTCACCTTATGCTTGACCTCATAGCTGCCTGTTCTGGGCTAATCCTCTTGATTGCCCTGTCAAAGTCTCCTGACTCGGAGCCTTGATTCTGACAGTGGAAGGTCAGAGGAAACATGGGGTAGATTCTTTCACCCCCATCTCCCATCTCTAACCAGGCTCAGACTAGCCCTCCAGAGCCTCACCCACTGGATTTCCCAACCCATCCGTCCAGGAGGAACATCAGATAGGGATGTTTCATAAAGCGAAATGAAACCCCTAAGGCTATCCAGACTGTTACTAAGATACAGTACATGAGTGAAAAATCAACTTTTAAAATATGAAGTCCATGGAGATAAAAACTGGGAGCCCACTTGCAAAAAGCAAGAGGAGGAAATGAACTGGAGTCTGGGGGACCCTTCAGGACTACCACAGAACTGCCTTTTGGCTGTGACCATCAGAAACAGCGATTCCACCCTTGGTCTGTTTTCTCTAATGCCAGCAAACTCAAATCATAGAGCAATTGTAACTGTTTTTAAGTCACATGTAAACTTCCTAATCAAAAGCCAGTCTGCCAAACCCAGGAGGGGGGATTCCCAAGGCTGGGATGAGAAAAAGGAATGTGGTTCTTGAGGCTTCTCTGTCTGGGGCCCCAGTGGTCCTTCTCTCCACTCAGCTCTCGGATGTTACACTGCTTCCCTGTCATACTGGTTTTTTAAAATGGTTATCACTTACAAGCAAGTCCCCATGCTGTCTAGGGCCCAGCTACTCTCAAGACTTGTTGACATCCCATTCCCCATGATAAACTCTCCCACGGAGGATGGAAAGGTAATTTTGCTTTTCCTTTCAAAAGGAATAAACAGAACAAAGGAGAAGAGGAAAAAGAAGACAGGACTGAGAGAGCCCCCTTTGCAGAGTGCTTAGTCATCAGAATGCCTCCGGCCAGATGACTCCATTAAAGGCCCCAAATTTCTAGTATTCTTGGGAGTCATTTTACAACTGAATTCTGTCTTCTCCTTCTTTGCAGAAAACTAGTCCCTGGATGGTTTTATAACTGATGGCAATGTTAATCCATGCTCTAGTTTCTCCCAGTGACAGTTTACAGAGAAAATGGATCTACACGGGGCTTGTGAAGGTCTCTCCTCACCAGAGGCTTCTGCGGAGCCCAGCCTGTGGATCTGCCATCTGAGCAAAGTGACAAGGAACAAAGGCGACTAGGAGAGACCACTGACATTAACTGCTTCTTTAAAAAAAAAAAAAAAAAGTAGAATCTGAATCAAATTGTCTAGGAGTGAAAGGAGAAGTAGAAGTGAAAGCAGGACAAGCTGGGGAAATGAAGTTCTGTATAAAGCTGTTTTCACTGGGGCTTCCTAGGTAGCGCTAATGGTAAAGAATCTGCACGCCAATGCAGGAGACATAAGAGATTCGGGTTTGAGCCCTGTGTCGGGAAGATCCCCCGGAGTGGGCATGGCAACCCACTCGGGTATTCTTGCCCAGAGAATCCCATAGATAGAGGAGCCTGGCGGGCTACAGTCCATGGGGGTTGCAAAGAGCTGGACATGACTGAAGTGACTTAGCCCGCATGCATAACGTCGTTTTCATTAGTGAATATAACTCACGGGTAAGCTCCACTTGAAGGTCCAGGATTGCAGGCTGCTGCACACAGCAGCATAGAGCTCTCTGGACAGTGATGCTGTGTGTTGCAGGCCTGGTCCTGAATGAGCGCTGAGGCCCTGGGTTTGGGGTCTGCGGGTGCAGTGGGGTGGGGTAGGGTGGGGTGGGGAGGCTCATGCAGGAGCACACGCCTCCTTCTGGCACTGCTCTTGTCCCCTGAGGCTCCTGACTCAGCAAAGGAACGGGATAAAATAATTGCGTTTTAAAAATTTATCGATCTATATCACTAGTAAAAACTCTGTGGGTTAATAGATTTCTTTAGCTCTGCTCAGCTATCCACTTCCCAGGCATTTCTCACCTCCTAGTTTTACCATCCACTGATGAGTCATACTGGAATCAGTTGTTTCAATGGGGGCTGTAAAATGGTGATTCTTTAAAAAGGGTGATTCTATCATTCCTCCATCTAAATGGTAATCTATAAAAAATGTCTTGTCCTTTCTAAAAAATTATTTTTAACATGTGTTTCCTTTGTGACTCTCAGGTCATCTTGGGCTATTTATTTTTTTTTTACCATTTGCTATGAGATAGTAAAATAAAATTTTGAATGTTCTACACATTCAAGTCAATGTTTCTACCTACCCCTATCTCTTCACATCTTTTTTTTTTTTAATCTAAGGCACAGTGCTTTCATGGTGTTATAATTTAATACTCATTCATCAAATGCATATTTATTTAGTATTTACTATGTGTGTTGAAATGCAGCAGTGAGCAGATAAAAAGCCTGACCTCATAAGCTATATTCAGGAGGAGAAAAGCAGGTAACAAAAAATGAGTAAAATATATGTATGTTGAGCTGTGATAAGGGCTATGGAGAAAAATAAAGTAGGGAAGGAGAAAAGAAGCCAGGGAAGGAGGAGAGTTTGAAATTGTGAATAGAATCGATAGGATCTCTGAGAAGAAGATATTTGAGTAAGACCCTAAGGGTTAAGGACCCAACCCATGCCAGCATTTGAGGATGAGCACTCCAGGCAGGAGAAGCAGCATATACAAAGGCCCTGCGGCCAGCACGGGCCTAGCCTGTGTAAGCAATATTGAGAAGGCCAGGATGGCTAGGCGGGAGCTTGATAGGGAAGGAGATCAGAGAGGACGAAGGAGCAGAAGACACTGCGGGATCTTTCTTGTGGGACACCGTCAGGGGTCTAGGTTTCACTTGGAGTGATATGGGCAGCCTTTGGAGGATTCTGAGTAGATGAGTGACATCATGTGACTTAGCTGTCGAATATCCCAAGACTCAAAGAGAAGCCTGTTTCTACCCTCTTCTTAAGCAAGAAAGAATCAAGACTCATGGAGGTTGATGAGTGATGTGCTCCTGGTCACCTAATAAGGAGTAAAACCATGATTCAATCTGGACTTTCACGATCAGTTTATAAAATAAAGCAGAGCAACAGACTTCATTATTAAAGAGCAAACTGGGATTGGGGAGGGTGTTATCTGTGCTGAGGGGATGGCACAGCTTCCCAGCCTGCGGGCCTCTGAAGACTTATTCTGCATTCTCCTCTGTTTGGCAACAAACGCTAAGATGCTTAGCATCAAGGCAAAGCTCTGCTATTAATCTCACCTTTTCTCACTGAGGCTTCTCATGTTTCCAAAACATGACATTTCTAAAATCGTGAGGGCAATAAACCTAAGGCCATAGAACATGTCTCTTAAGAAGACAGTTTCATGAGCTGTAAAAAGTAATCATGGTTTGTCAAGTCAGCAAATCTCTCCCCTTAGACCTTCCAACCGCCACTAATGCCTTTTTTGGAGAGAGCATGCTTTTGTTCTTTTCCTTCTCAAAGCCGTTGATGGCAGAGAACTATTTCTTTACCAGAGGATCCTGCATGTCAGCCCTGATCACTTGGGGTGAAAGGAGAATTTTTCTCAACAATTTCTTCTTGGCCTCTCATTTGAGAAATGGGAAGCTATTGACCAAAGAATTGTTACAGCAGTTGGAAGATGGTAAATTCCATAGAATAATCCAAGGATAGTCCAGTTTTTCCAATAATCAAATGACAATCTTGGTTAAAGAAATTTTTTTTTTTTTGCAATTTTTTTTTTTTTGCATTGCACTATTTGAGAAGAATCAGCTTGCCGGCATAATTAATACAAAGACAATCATGTTCCTTTGCTCTCTTTTTAAAAGAATAATTACATAATGACATATGTGTGTGTCAGTTGCTTCAGTTTTAACCAACTCTTTGCCACCACATGGACTGTAGCCTATCAAGGTTGTCCATCCTTGGAATTCTCCAGGCGAGAATACTGGAGTGGGCTGCCATTCCCTTCTCCAGGGGATATATAAGCAATGCCATATTTAACAGTGTACTGAAAACTTAAGCATACTTTTTGTACTCAAATTATATAAATCTGAATGTAATTTGTATCCATTATTGAATCTTCAGTGCTGAGTGTTTTGGCTGGAGCAAGAATCCTTTATAAGCAGGGGAAGGGTCATGTTGTGTCATTTATGTATATAATAAGAGAATGTGGATCCCAGCTGCCTGGTTTGCCAAAATACCCATTTGGATGAGGGGCATGACCACATGGCTCATGCCAGCATAGCCTGTTCCATACTCAGAGCCAAGATTATGAATTGTGCTCACACAAGATCTTGTTGGAGGCTCATAATGAGCTCAGGGAGTGGCCATGATACTTTCTTTCTTACAAGTAGGGAAACAGGCTCAGAGAAGTAACTGCCTTCTCTGAGGATGCTTAGCAGATACGAGGTAGACTTGGGATTCCAGCCCAGGGCTTCCAAGTCTAAAGCCCAAGGACTTTGGATATCATGCAGTGTCGGTGTGGCATTGCTACAGCTCTGATCTAAAAAGCAAACTCCCACCATCCCCTATGATCCTTTTCATGATCTTATGGTTGTTGATGATGACCAAGCACCAGCTGTGGATTCAGTAGCCTGCCCAAATACTTCACATGCCTGGAATGGTGTCCAGGGCTAACCCCCTGAAGAGACTAGTGAATTGAAAGTATCGGTTGGAGTCTGTTTCAGGGACTGTAAGAGGTTTCAGTCTTAATGACTTAACCGTTCATTCAGTGATAAAGGTTTTCTATCAAGCTGCTTCTGTGCAGCAGAGCTTTAACCATTTTCTTGAAGTATTCGAGGAGGTAAAAAGGGTTCAGTGATCAAAAGAGTTTGTTTTACATTCCCTATTATATTCTAATCTTGAAAATTCACAATGTACCTGGCAATACTCTGGAAATTCCACAGTAATAAACAAAATTTTCATTTTGTTTAGCACACAATTTCCTCACCATCTTTGAGCATAGTTTTGTTTGACTATAATCTCTGTTAATATTTCAGAAAAATCTAGTTTCATGGAATATGTTTTAGATATTCTTCCAGAGTTCCCCCACTAAAATACAGCAACTTTAGAGAAGAGGTTTTTTTTCTTATTTACTGCTGAGTGCTAAACTTCTAGAATAGTACCTGCCATATAGAAAATGATCATTAAATATCATTTGAGTAAATTTATAGATCCTTTTTCTTAATTTTAGCTTTAGTCTCCTAATGTTCTAAATAAACTCACTATATGAAAATATTTCATAATTAATCATGTAATGTCAACTGAACAAAGACCACACTGATGAAAACATTTGTGCCAAATGAAATCTCTAAAAATGTCTATATGAAATGAAATAAAATGTCTAATTTTTTTTCTATATTGCTTATAATATTAAAATCATTAGTAGCTCAGTCGTGTCTGACTCTTTTGCAACCCCATGGACTGTAGCCTGCCAGGCTCCTCTGTCCATGGAATTCTCCAGGCAACAATACTGGCGTTGGTTGCCATTTCCTTCTCCAGGGGATCTTCCTGACCTGGGGATCAAACCAGGGCTTCCCACGTTGCAGGCAGATTTACTGTCTGAGCCACCAAAACGTAATGGCCATAGTATACTAGCTATAGATCAAGTTAAAATACTAAGCTAAGTATTTTTCACATGGTAAGTTGACAAGACACCAATATTTTTGGAAGAAAAGTAAAAACTTTTATCATTCTGATACCCAGAACACAGACGCCAAGTATCTTTATATTGAAAACAGCTGTTTGACTGGATATTTTTCACACATCTTCCAAATACTGGGTGCAGGGAGGACTCTGTCACTGCAGACCTTTCAGGGAAAGGAAAACGGTAATAAGTTTCCCCTTCCTTGGATGCGTGTTGTGAGAATTCAAACTGTTTTCAGAGAAAATAGCTTAGACTACACAGTACCAAAATCTGGTTGATTCAACCTCATAAGCAAGGGGTATTTTTAAAAGTCAGTGATATTTTAGAATTTTAGAGTAAACGCAGACCTCAGACATTATTCAGCTCAATGCTTTCATTTGATGAATGAATAAAGAGACTCGACGTAATTGAGTGACTTTTCCCGACTTATGTAGCTTGAATGAATGGTGCTGGGAGTTACTACCTTCTGTAGTAGGTTCTAAGACGTTTTTCTCCACAATACTGCAGTCTTTCTTACTGAGGCCTTTCTGAAAACTGTCATGCAGATTAGCCCCCAGGTATTAAGAAGGTGCTTGAGATGAGAAATTAAAAAATGAGAGAATCCTAAAGACTATGTAATGTCACTCTCTTATTTCCCAGATGAAAAACTGCAGAGATCAAGTATGGACAGCTGGAATAATTACCCAGTGAATTTAGGATTCTTTAGAGCAGCACTTTCTAAAAGAACTTTTTTGCAGTGACGGAAATGTCTAAAATGGTAGCTTGAAATATGGCTTGTGCAACTCAAAACTGAGTTTTCAATTTTAATTTTAATATAAGTACAGATGGCTAGTGGGTGCCATGTTGGACAGCACAGCTTTAGAAGGCTAGTCTAGATAAACTAAGTTCATGGGGCTTGTTGAATCATCCTCTGCTAGGATTTGGTCACACTTGAACTACCAAAATATACCACTTGCTACACATTGTGTTGTATACATTCTATAAATACCAGGAGTTCAACATGAGAAATTGAAAAGAAAAAGCACCTCCATTTTTGATTACACAAGTAACACTAGATCCAACAGAAAAGTTATCACAAACAGCCCTGTTGCTTTGTATAAACCTATCTTTCCTGTAATCCTGGTAAGGAAGTTAAAACGTGAGACTGTATACTTGCTATCTATAACACTCCTGTGTCTTTTTATTTTTGAACTGTTCAGATAATTTCTAAAATGAATACACATTATTTACTACTAAGGATAACCTCTAAATAATTTGTGAAGGCCAATCTCTTAACTGCTTTCTTGTGAAGACATGCACTAATTACATCATTAAGAAAATAGGCCAGGGAGTTTTGCTTTCTTCTGCCATGTATTGTCTCAGAAGCTAACTGAAACACATCTCAGCTTGCCCACCAGCTAGCTGTGTCTTGCATCCGATTAGTTTCAGTCAGTTATCAGAAAAAGAGGAGCATTGTTGAACAAAGAGCTGTGTACAATATTTAGATTTACAAATTAATACAGTATAAAGGTCTCCTCAGAAGCATTCATGCTTCTGTCTGAAAGACTGGCTCCTTCAAATGATACCATTGATTACCAACATCAGACAGAGGGCCACAAAGAAGTCAGGCAGCGGACACTCAGAAAACCAATTCAAAGAGGGGGTGGTGCTAACTCCATGGCCTGTTACTGCGTAATGGGCTCAAAAGGCTAACGCTCTGTCTCCTCATACGCTTTACCAGACAATTAGGCTTTCTTGTCCTGTTGAAGTCTGGCCTCGAAGACTTGTTTTTCGACATCTGTCTTCCAAGAGAAAACAAAAAAGTTTTAACCAGATGAAATTGGCCTACGTGAGTATTTCCCCAGTTTTGGAGTAGCTGAATCCTCTCTTTGAAAAATAGCCTTTGTGCCTGCAGAAGCCAAGTCCTTCACTTGCCGCATTGATAGCAAGAGAAAGTCAGTACAGATGGAACCTGGCATTTCAAGATTTGTCCTGTTGTCCAATGTTGTCTAAGACTCTCTGCTTCGAGAAGGCCACAAGCTTAGAATCAGAAGGGAAGCTGCAGACTTTATCTCTAGAGAATTTGCAGTGAAAACTGTCTGGGTAGAACTCTGACCACAAAGAAGATGAGGAGACCAGATGAGTCCCCTGGGCCCCGTGAGCACAGAAAAATGTTTATGGACATTTTTTCTTTTTTTTTTTTGGATATACATGAAAGACGCCAAAGCAAATTGTAACAAAGCTTTTAAAAGTTGAGACACTGTTTGATGTGACTCATTCATTCAAGGAAAAGGGAAAATCTTACCATAAGGAATTATAAAAAAAAAAATCTTTGTCACATTAATTTTGATTCAAATCAGAAACCTAATGTTAAGATAAATATTTTGTGTTTGTGTGTGTCAGCTATATTTTAAATCAGTAGATGAATATGAATATCCGAAAACTGACATGTTAAATCTTTCAGTTCAAATCTCCAGGTATTCCAACAGAGTATTATTTTCCCTAATGAAGCAAAGGAGAAGATACATACTGACTTGTGAATACAGATAATTACTTCTAAGGATCAGGCAGAAAATAGCATCTTGGTTCAATGTAATGCCACATGGTATACAACAACAAGCTGCTTTGAAATGTAATTACTTTTATAGAAATATAATCCTTTCACATTTTGTTTTGTTGACAAATATACAAGGCAGCTGCCAGAGGCGTGTCGATGGAACACTTCTCTCAGAAGCATATGCTTCACTTCAGCCAAAAAAAAAGAAAAAAATTTGATCAATGTGTATGTGTGTATCATGAAACACTTAATCAGAAAGATGTACAGATCTTTCTTTTCCATAATCATGAGACCTGAGATTTTCTCGAGGGAAATGTTCCAACATGAGAAAGAAAATACATAGTTCAAAAAGCCCATGTTTTCAATTTGCTGCCACATGGTTTAAATTATCTATGTATTTATTAAGGGCGCTAAATAGGCAGCTTAATTTAGGGAGAAGGGTCATTCAAGTTGAGAAAAATCATGTTTAATCCCTTAGCTCACTACAGGTTGATTATGTTTTTTAATGCATACAGTCTCAGCTAACAAAATTCCCCATGATAAGAAGGTCCCCTGTCTGCTTCTAAATTTGTCGGCTGCCAATAACAATGGAAACTCGTTAAGCTCCTGGCTCAAGGCCCAGCCTCTCTGGGTATCTTTCAGAATTAGGGATTTGTCAGTTACTTTCTCTTTATGTTGCCAATGTGCTTGCCTTCAATTTTGGGGTTGCCCTCTCTGCTCCTAGCATACCATGTGTTTGTTACATTACTATAGAGTGGAAACAAAAGGACCAGGGCATCACAGTTCCTTTCCTTGTGGGATAAGTCTGCTTTGCAGGAGGAAAGATGTGGTTAGATGTCAGGGGCTGAAAAGGTGAACACTACTGGATATTTGATGACCTTACAGAGTCCTAATATTTTTAGGCACCACAATGGAATAATTATGGTTTTCAGAAAGCATCCTTATGTTTTAGAAATACGACATGAAACATTTTAGATGAAATTACATAATGTCTGTAATTTGTTTCCAAATTACGTGCCAATGTGGGATGAGAAAGGAGATGGGGATACAGATGAAATAAGACTGGCCATGAGTTGATAATTGTTGAAAGTGGTTGATGGGTACATAGAAGTTCATTAGATTATTATGTTATTTTGTATGCATAGTTGATACTCTCCATAGTACAAACTAAAACAAAACAGCAGAAAAGAAAAAAGTGAAGGAAAAAAAAAAAAAGATCCTCAAATAAGCCCCTTTCTGGACTCTCAACACATCTTAAAAAAACAAGGTGAGAATCAAAGAAGGCTTGAAAACCTGACTTTCCACCTTTGTTTAGCATTCATGAAATGGTATTTTGCTGCTCTGTGCTTTGCCCTAAGTGTTCCATGATTCAGTGTTTTGCACTGTATGATTCTCTCTCTTCTATCAGATATTGCTGGGGAGGATCTAAAGGCTGAGAAAGTCTTCTCTAAAAGGCTTGGAGCATGGCTGGGGTTTATCAGTCTCACTCCTTGGATCTCTGACCTCCACATCCTATATTCACAGTGCTGAAACGCCCTGGGTCTTTTCACCTTGGCCCTCAAACACAGCACAGACTCTCTGTGTGGATCTGGCTCCCGATGCACACGGCCAGCCTTCAAGCTCCACCTATTTTTATTTTCAAGCCGTGAGGCCAGACAATGGCAGGAAACGTTTCTCCCACTGACCCCACAGCTGCCTTCCTTCCTCCCCAGCTTGTTTGCTGTAGCTTTGGTTGTTGTATTCCTCCCCATGTGCTAAAAGCAGCCCCTTTCTCACTTCCTGAGACTCTGGGCTACGTCCTTCTCTGCCTTGAGTGGTTATTTTGACCACCAAGGCATGGTCCCCATTTAGCTTAAGCAGTGTCAGACCTGGGTGACAGCCCCAGGCAGGGGTCTTGGAACCCATTCCAAAGGCAAGAGGCACTCTACCTTCCTTAGGGCAGCTCCTGCAAGCCTCATCTTGGGGAATTATCCCTCCTCTTAGGGGATATTGTGGACTTCAGAGTCTGACATCAAAAGTTCCTACAAAGTGTTCTGCACCCCGGTGCAACACCCTCCTCCTTGGTTTTGCCTGTGGCACCTCTTCCCAGGTGGTGCTAGTGATAAAGAACCTGCTTGCCAATACAGGAGACATAAGGGATGTGGGTTCAGTCCTGTGGTCGGGAAGATCCCCTGGAGGAGGGTATGGCAAACTACTCCAGTATGCTTGCCTGGGAAATCCCATGGACACAGGAGCCAGGTGGGCTACAGTCCATAGGGTCCCACAGAGTCAGACACAACTGAAGTGACTTAGCAAGCATGCACCTCTACCCAACCATCTCCAACAGAGGTTCCTGAGGAAAAATGAAGAGAAATATAAGAACAAATCATTACGAAGGATCAACAGATGAAACAGTAGATCAAGCCTGAGCAGAGGAAATCACTCATGTCCTGTACCAGAATCTCCTGTGCTCAAGCACTTCTTACATTTGACATCACATTTCACTTTGTTGTACTAAGAGGTTGAATATGAAAAAACTGGTCTGGGAATAATGAGTCTTGACTTAGCCCTAAACAGCCACTAGCCAGCACCCTGCCAGCTACCTGACTTTGGATGTGCTTTATTTCATTCATTTATCCAACAACAAGCACCTACTATGAGCCAACCAGAGCTTCCCTGGTGGCTCAGTTAGTAAAGAATCTGCCTACAATGCAGGAGACCTGGGTATGATTCCTGGGTTGGGGAGATCCGTGGAGGAGGGCATGGCCATCCACTTTTCATGGAGAGAGGAGCCTGGTGGGTCGCAGAGAGTCGGACACCACTGAGCGACTAAGCACAGTACATGAGCCAGCTAAGGACTAGGCACTACAGAACAACACAGACAGGTAAGAAATGAGCTCTGTTTTTAAGAAGTCCATGGGAAATCAGACCCATAAATAAAATATTATAAGACACACAGGAGTAGATGTACAGAGTGCAAGGGTGGAAGGCTTCCCTGGTGGCTCAGACAGTAAAGAATCTGCTTCCAATGGAGGAGACCCAGGTTTGATCCCTGAGTCAGGAAGATCCCCTGGAAAAGGGAATGGCTACCCACTCCAGTATTCTTGCCTGGAGAAGTCCATAGACAGAGGAGCCTGGTGCGGGCTACAGTCCATGGGGTCACAAAGAGTCGACATGACTGAGCGAACAAGGGTGTAGGGTCCAGGGGTCTCCAAGAAGGGAATGGTCTCCTTTACCTGGATCGTAGAGGGGAGGATGATCAGCAAGGACTTCCTGCACTTCAGTCTTCCTGTTATCATAAGAAAGCGAGACTAGAGTATCTTTAATCATTCTAAAACTGCAAGTATCTCTGAATTTATGTAACTGGGGGAACGAGGTGCAGAAGCATTGGTGACTTGCCCACAGTCCTACAAAGCGTTTGTGGCAAGGCCAAGGATAGGACAGGAGTTTTAAGACTGCTGGCTCGGTGCTCCTTCTCCTAGGCACTAAGTCTCAGTGCTAAGAGTTGCCTTGCAACGTTAATTAATTCAAATACGTCTGCTTATTTCATCCAAAACAAGACTTGAAAAATTACCAGTGGTTCTCAGCTTGAACCTAATTTTGAATGAAGGGAAAGAACTGTTCTGCAAACTCTCCATTTTCCTTGTAACACATGACAAGCACTGGGGCTCTTTGCAGAGGTCCCTTATGGTAAAAACAAAACAAAACGTAGTGCTCATTCCAATAAACTTGCAGTCAACCCTAACCCAGAAGCAAAATCCCATGCAGAGAATATAACCCCTTGTTCCTCACAAATCTAAAAGAGAGAGAGATTTGTGAGTAGAGCTTTCAGCTGTGCGAATAGACCATTGTTCATGGGGCTTCCCGTTGAAAATTTTGCTTTAGAACTTGTTTTTTTTTTTTTCCACTGACACCCTAAATTTTTTCCTTGTGTACCTATCAATAGCAGAAAGGAGGTTCAAACGCAGAAAGGAAATGCAGAGAATGAGAGGGAGAGAGTGGCAAAGTCAGGGAGAGGGGAAGAGAGAGAGACAGGAAAAATGCACTGTGGAGTTCAAATGAACCTGGAGCTAATGACGTCTGCACTTTGCCAACTCCAGTATGTTCATACTCTATAAAAATGCCACATTTAGGAGCGTAATGAACCTTGATTCCTTGTCAGATTAGCAAAGCTTTCGCTATCTGACTCTCACGTTTCCAATGCTTACATCTTGAAGGCTCAAAGTTGAGCAAGACCGGGGTCATAGACGAAAGGACCTAGTACACAAACCCTTCTGGATTGCTCACCTTCTGGGTTCCCAGACCCCAGGTGAAAGTGCGGCTGACTGCTAACTGTGTTTCCAAATCTCTTCTCCCACTTTTAGCTGAGCACTTGGCTATCCAGGCAACGACTTCATTTTCTATCCTTTCTTGCAGCTACATGAAACCAGTGACTGGGTCTGTACGAATAGGATCCGATCTGAAACAGTGTACGCCATGTTTGGATCTTGCCTTTAAGATAATTAGGTGGGCACTCCCCCAGATTACTTCCTCCTACTCATTGTCTGCAAAACAATGAGAATGGAGTAGTCCCTTTGAATCCAGAAATGGAAGCCATGGGCTAAGAATGTCAGTCTCCTCACTGGTCCTGAATCATTCTTGTCTGAGCAATAGAGTGAGAGAGAAATAAATTTCCATCTTATTTACACCACAGTACGGTGGGGTCTCTTTTGTTATAGCACCTTACCTCTTCCCTAAGGAGCCCACTGTTTGAGATCAGGGACCAGCCTATAGATCTATCTGTGCTTTCTCAGGGACATAGTTCCACTTAGGCATTGAGAGTGGGCAAAGCAGAACTGAGCCAGTTTCAGAGAAGTTACCACATGAAGTATTCATTTTTAGATATCTGCCTAAGGAAATTCCGAAATCAGAAAAAAACCAACATGGTGTGTATTCTTTATGAAACTAAGAACTGAACTTGATCAACCTGAACAACAATAGGGCGGAAATGAATTAAGATATAGGCCATCTACCTAATATTTTATCTTATTCTAGAAAGGACATAAAGTATAACCAGTGAGAAGGGACATGTTTCTGTAGAATGTGCTTGTGTATGTATATGTGTGTGTGTGGTGGTGGGGGGCTGCAGTTCTGTGTGTTGGGGTGTGTGTGTGTGTATAGGGTCAGACTCTGCATTTTTGTCAAGCTCTCCATTATGTTGATATACAAGCAGGTTTGAGAACCACTATTTTAGAGCCACACTTCTATTCTAAAGGCAAGGGAAATGAGGCTTCTATAGAACCCACATTCATCTTCTTAGTCCAAGACTGAATATCAGATGTACGCAAGGAAGGCTCACTGAATGAAAAAAAAAGATGCATGCCAGTTCTCAGGACTTCTGAACCTTCCCTAACCACTAATGTTGATCTTGCAAAATTCCAAAAATGTTGCTCAAAATTACCTGAGGTCTAAACCAGTGGTTTTCAATATATCCCAGAATCGTGTATAGGACTTATTTTTTAAATGCATGCACCTCCAGAGGGTCCTTTTGGGTAGGTTTAGAGTGGGAAGCAGGAATCTGCATTTTTATCAGCACTCTGGGCAATTCTCTTCCAGGAACATCTTTCGAGAAACACTGCATCCAATCATGGGCACAAGATAATTCGGCATCATTAGTTTGAAAGGAGTTCTGCTGCTGCTGCTGCTGCTAAGTCGCTTCAGTCATGTCCAACTCTGTGCGACCCCATAGACGGCAGCCCACCAGGCTCCCCCATCCCTGGGATTCTCCAGGCAAGAACACTGGAGTGGGTTGCCATTTCCTTCTCCAATGCATGAAAGTGAGAAGTGAAAGTGAAGTCGCTCAGTCATGTCCGACTCTTAGCGATCCCACGGACTGCAGCCTACCAGGCTCCTCCATCCATGGGATTTTCCAGGCAAGAGTACTGGAGTGGGGTGCCATTGCCTTCTCTGTGAAAGGAGTTCTACTATCAATCAAAATGGATCACTGACATGGATAGATGTGATCATGTTATTCATTAAAATTTTGTCCAAAACTGAACCAAGAGTAAAGAGTCTTCGAAACCTCCTCAACTGATATTATGGCTGGTTTCCAATGGATGTTTGTGCTTCTATTACTTACCATATAGACTCTGTCATTATGGCTGTCAAGGCAGAAGACATCAATAGAAAATATAAGTCAAATCAGGTAGCTCTAGCCAGACATTCTAGTGAAAGGGGAAAATTAAAAAATAATTGGTTTTTCAAGGTAAATTTATTCCTGTACCTATCCCCCAAACAGGATGAAGATAGGAAAACATTGATGCAATGGTGGTATAAGATTATGCTGCATCAAACATGACTCATGCTGGATCAAAAGTGAAAACAGGAAGGACACAGGAATAAAAATAAACCTTTGAAATAAAGTAAATTCATAATAAGAGTCAGTGTTCTTAGTAATAAGGAAATCAAATGTTTAGCTGTAACACTGTCACTCCGTTCTGGTTTTCTTATATGTGTCTGCTTGAAAATCTTTATAAACTAAGAAAAAGAGGCTTTTTCTTTCTTGCTGTCTGCTGGCATGGAAAATATAGGTGTTTTTTCCCCATATAACAGGAAAATTAGCTACTGACTCTGACTCCAGGTCTTATCTGACATTAGTTTCACAAACCACAGGTGAAGTCAGCAAGGACTGGGGGTGTCAGCACTCCACAGACAGTGCCATCCCTGGCCCCGAGGGGCCTTCACTGTGATTAGTCTGCAGGGGTAACGAGAAGGTGTACCACCACCCAAATCCTGTGGCAGGGCCAAAGGCCCACAAGGAGCACAGCCCCGTCCAGACATGTATGTCGTGTCATTGTATTTCTCAAGATTGCTGGAGATCCCTTTCAGAGTATTAGGAAACTTCTCCCCAGGGGTCAGAGCTACCACGAGTGATATTTCCAAGAGACACTCATAGTTTTCAATTTCTGCTGAATCTATCTTGCATTTTATGTAGTAGGCGGTCCTGCCTCACAGCTGGACTGAACCCTTCCAGGATTCTTGGAAAAGAATACTCCTCAACCAACATTGCTGGGATTGGTGCCATGATCTATAATACAGAAGGAGAAAGCGGTTTCTTTTCACTGTCTCCTCTGGTGGGTACCCGGCTTGCCTATCACCTCGCCTCCCAGCTCCACCATCCCCATAGGACACCCATGGGCCTGTCCATCAAACCATACAGTGGGCAGTCTGGAGGGGGCTGGGCCCTGCCACTTCCCCTTCTTCCCTCTCACAACGCTGAGCCCCATCCTCCTTCCCTGCTGCTGCTGCTAAGTCGCTTCAGTTGTGTCCGACTCTGGCTCCCCCGTCCCTGGGATTCTCCAGGCAAGAACACTGGAGTGGGTTGCCATTTCCTTCTCCAATGCATGAAAGTGAAAAGTGAAAGGGAAGTCGCTCAGCTGTGTCCGACTCTTCGCGACCCCATGGACTGCAGCCTACCAGGCTCCTCTGTCCATGGGATTTTCCAGGCAAGAGTACTGGAGTGGGATGCCACTGCCTTCTCCATCCTCCTTCCCTACACAACACAAAAATCAAAGGAAGGGAACGAAAGCAGGTGACGCACCCAAGGCGGATGTGATGAGCTCGCGTTCTGGAGTCACAGGGCCCTGGATTCCAGCCCCAGGGATTGGAACTGCCAGTCCCTTGATTGCCACTCCCTGAGCAGCTTATATTAACTCCCTGAGCATCAGTTTCCTCACCAACACTGAGATTAAAGCAAGGCAATGCCCTCAAGGCATTCAGTAAGGTTCTAGCAAGCTCTCAACTGCTGAACTCTCAGGAAAAGGGAGGTAACAGTAACAGTCGCGGGACTAGCTGTCAAGATGGATGTGGATAAACTGTGTTATTGTGTCATCTCTCAGGCTTTCTGCAAAGGCAAGAGCATGGAAAATTCTTATTCCCTGGGGCTGTATATCAAACCAGTGCTTGGTAAGCAGAATTCTAGATACTTATAGACCCGATAGGCCTACAGAATAGATCCCTGGCTTTGTTGTAGCACCTCATTCTCTTTCAGACTCTTCCACTGCAATGACGGTTCTCTGCAGAATGATGGATTATTTGTGTTTTTGTTTGTTTTTAAATTTATTTATTTTTAATTGAAGGATAATCGCTTTACAATATTGCTTTGGTTTCTTCCATACATCAACACCATTATTCGGTTTTTAACATTGTCTATGTAGTCACTCGTTAAAGGGGGCAAAGACCAGCCGGCAGTCCTGGACTTTCCTGCAAGGCCCCACGAGGCTCTCTGTCCCCTGGCCATCTAAGGAGTCACCAGTGACGTCAGCCGGAGAGCTGCCACCGCTCACAACCCCAGGCTGCTGAAATGAAAAGTGTCTCCACTTTCTTCTCCTTGGCTGCAGCTGGAAAATTTGGAGTCTCTGGGGGTGGGGAGTGTAGGGGAAGGACACAGTGGAGAATGGGAGTCAGTGGAAGGTGGGGGCCGTGGCACCAGCAACTCATGTCTCTTTGACTTGCCACAGACACTGCGGGCATTGTTTGAAATCACATAGCAATTGTCCTACGCGGCCCTCCTTCTTACTAGCTGCTCAGCCACTTTGCCACATTAATCATTCAAACTGACCTGAGTAAATAATACCACATGTGGTCGTGATGACAGTCGTCTTCATAATGTATTCGTCTCAAGGTGCTCATGGGTTTTGCCAAAACAGTGTCAGTGAATGTCTTTAGAAAGCTGCCAGCAGAATAGCCAGCTGTCTTTATGAGGAGCCGTGTGACATCTTGGAGACTTATTTTGGGAGAGGCTGAGAGCTGGTGAGATGGGTGAGCTGTACTCTCAGCCTCGTAATGACATCGGGCTCTGATAAGGCACAGATAACATTTGTAACACCTGGAGTCCCCAAACTGTATGCATTTCACACACATACACACATGCTGCCCCGATCCCAACTGTTTCTTGTCACTAGGATTTTTGTATAATTTATCAAGAAATCTTTGCTGACACTAGACGTGATCTTTGGAACAAGCATATCCTGCTTTCTCATCTTCCTTCCCTCTTCAGATATTGAGCACACGGTTTGTGTCTAGCTTTGTGCTAGATGCGAGAGATTCCACAAAGGAAGGCACAGTCCTGGCCCTTAGGAAGTAGAGGTCAGTAGGGTCTGCAGGAATGATACACAGGGAAAGCAGAGCCACCCAGTGAAGCAAGCACATTAGGTTCAAATCCCAGACAAACATTATGTACAAATAGTTGAAAACATTTAGCTGTCTTTATGGCACAGGGTCATAGTGGCCACTGAAATAAGGAGTCTCAAAAGGCGTAGGTTGTAGCAAGCAGGGGGAAGTGTGGCTGGGATCAAAAAGTGCTGGCTATCAGACACAACGAAGGCACAGTGCCAGTGGCCAGTGGGTCTGGGACCCTACGCAGAAGACAAAGGCAGCTCAGGGTTGGGCAAACACATGGATCAAAATAAGAACATCCCACAGAAATCAACAGGTTTGATACATTTAAGGTCAAAATAATCCTACCCAGCTGAATCCTCGGGAATTTGGTCAGGGCAAAGTTCAGGAAAGAAAGAAAGTGAAAGTGAAGTCACTCAGTCGTGTCCGACTCTTTGCGACCCCATGGACTGTAGCCTACCAGGCTCCCCTGTCCCTGGGATTTTCCAAGCAAGAATACTGGAGTGGGTTGCCATTTCCTTCTCCAGAGTTTAGGAAAGTGTTCCTAAATCTTGACTAACAGAATCACCTGGAAAGATTTTCCATTTTTTAACATTTTATAACATTTTCATACCTCAGATCTGCTGAATCAGTATCACATCAGAGGCCTTGGGAATCTATTTTTTAAAAGCCATAAATTTACCTTGAGGCCACATTGCAGTGTGACCACGCTGACTCTCCTGAGACATCAAGCTAACCTGTGAGGTGACTGGGGGAGGAGTGAGCTGCAGCCCAGCCAAGCTTCAGCCCAGGCATGCCTACTGTCAGAAGAGAAAAGCTTCTGAGGCATTAACACTCTGGTGAGAATCCTGTCTGCTCCCGCAAGAGTAATATGAGAAAGAGAGAGACCTGCCCTCTGCAGTGGTGGACATTCAGGCACTGAGTCATATAGGCAAAGGGGATAGTGTAGGTTTCAAAGCACAGGTGTTAGTCGCCTAGTCGTGGCTGACTCTTTGCGACCCCATGTAGCCCGTCAGGCTCCTCTGTCCATGGAATTCTCCAGGCAAAAATACTGGAGTAGGTAGCCATTCTCTTCTCCAGAGGATCTTCCTGATCCAGGAATCGAACCCAGATCTCCTGCATTGCAGGAGGATTCTTTTCCATCTGAACCATCAGGGAAGCCCACCATAGGTTTAAGGACACTCCAAGTTGGAAGAGGCCATCTAGGTTATGCCCCCCAGTGGAAAGTCCACTCAACAACAAACCTGCCCCATAACCACTCAGTCTTTGCTTGAACACTTCCAGAGACAGGAGGCTCACTACCTACAGAGGAAGCTTGTTCCATTGTGTTACAGTTCTTGCTGATTCAGAGGAAAACAGGAAGAACTCATCAAACATTTTGCAATTTCTCCTGGCTCTTCCTGCTGGTAGTTTGAAGAACATACCTAATTTCTCTTCAAGTATTTGAAACCTCCTATTGCTGCTGCTGCTGCTGCTGCTGCTGCTAAGTCGCTTTTGTCGTGTCCGACTCTGTGTGACCCCATAGACGGCAGCCCACCAGGCTCCCCCGTCCCTGGGATTCTCCAGGCAAGAACACTGAAGTGGGTTGCCATTTCCTTCTCCAATGCATGAAAGTGAAAAGTGAAAACGAAGTGGCTGAGTCATGTCCAACTCTCAGCGACCCCAGGGACTGCAGCCCACCAGGCTCCTCCATCCATGGGATTTTCCAGGCAAGAGTACTGGAGTGGGGTGCCATTGCCTTCTCCAAATCTCCTATTGGATGCCCCAAACCTTTTTTCTCAAGCCAAACTCCCAGACTTTCCACCACTCCTTTTATAACAGGTTTTGAGATCTTTCTGGAGCTTTCTAGATGCCATGACGTTCTAAAACCAGCTCATTCTCTCCATAGGCCCTCACTTTCTCCAGCTCCTACCAAACCAACACATGCACAGGGCCTCTCTTGCCCATACCCAGCCCTTGATGGCAAAGACCAGGACGTCTCCCAGGGTAACCTGGGCAACGCCTCTCAGGTGGTGGGGAAACTGCGGTCCCATCCCCCCTCCTCAGCCTTGCCCAGATCCTTTGGGGGAGGGGCCCGAGTTCTTGGTGCCTCCTGCCGTCAGTCATGATTACAGCACATGCGTGGCACAAACCTCTCTTTCTCCCCAGAAGGGCTGTGAGCCTTTTCTTACCAGAGTGCTGAAGGGATCAGACTCTGTCTCTCAGTCCAGGATTGTGGTCGTTCAGAAAAGAAAAAGGAGCCTAATAAATATATCTAACGACTGCTTTCCCACCCTGGCTCTGCAGTGAGCATTAGGGCTGGGAATCCTCCACCAGCAGCACTCTGAGTCTGTATGCCGCCCACTCCCCGGTGCCCCTCAGTCGTGCACGCAAGGCAGAGCTGCAGGACAGGGCTTGGCTTCAGAGCTGGAACAGGGCGGTGACTGGCAGTGACATGAGAATGAGCAAAGGCATTGTCATGAGCCACAGCCCAGGTTCCTGACACTGGCTTTCTGAAAACAAGCAGCTGGACCCATCTCTCTCTTGTCACTTTCCTCACTCCCTGACCCCCAAGCAGCATGAGACCTATTTGAACACAGAATCTGAGGGGGCTCAGACTTAACAGCATGCCTTTTGCACATTGCATAAGGAATCTGTATCACCCCAGGGGCAGGGACACCGATCGGCTATTCACACAGATCACCACTTCGAGGGGAAGAGCATTCCAAGAAAGAGAACAAGCAAGTGCAAAGGCTGCAGAGCAGGAGAATTAATCGTTTGTTTAAGGAACGATGCCGAGGCCAGGAGAGAGTGAACGAAGAGTACTGTGATGAAGCAGAGAGAAAACAAAGAGCTGCGATATGAGGATCTCCTGCACCATCACGAGGACTTTGGCTGCCGTCTGGGTAAAGCGGGAGCCACTGGAGAGTTTAAGCAAGGGGTGACACCCTCTGACTTATATTTAATGAGCTTCCTCTGGCTGCCACCTTGAGATGGGGGCAGAAGCAAGAAGGCTTCTGAAATGATCCATGGAGAAACAATGGCAGCCTGGACTGGAGTGGCAGTGGGAAGTGGTGGAGAGCACTGGGGTCCTGGGAGAGCAGATGGCAAAGCCCTCTGAATGTGGAATGATGGCTTTGCTGACAGAGTGAATGTGGAGGGTGTCAGAGGAGGGAAGGGGGACTCAGAGGTTTGGCCCTGAGCAAATGGGAGGGAGAGTTGCCGTGGACCAAGTGTGAGAGGGCTGAGGGCAAGAGGAGCAGGCCTGCAGGGTGGGAAGTCAGGCACTTGGCACAGTCCAGCTGGTTCTGGCTCCGTCACGGACGGACCCCAAGTGGAGGACACACTCTGCCCTCCCTGAGCCTGAGTCTCTTCTCTGCCTCCTTCCCGGCTAAATCTCCTCCACGTTCATATCCCTCGGGCCAGCTGGTGATGCTGGGGATTCTAAAAGCGCTGAAATCAAGACCCTGCTCTATCCTTGATGTGCTACTTCACAAGGCAAGAAATTGGGCCAAGCGAACATTTTAGCAATGTTTTCAATTAAAAGAATGGAAAAGCTTCTGTTTGTTTAAGATTTCACAATGAGGCCCTGTTTCATAAGTCTAAAAACTCAATACAAGGACTCTGTTTTTTCCTGTCAGCCACCAGCTGGGCATGGATGACCGCGCCTCTCACTTGGATTGCCTTTATAGTTACTGAGCATCTTCACACTGCTTTCATCTAACATTATTTGAGTTTCAACCAAATATCTAATTTATGGTTGAGGAAACTGAGGCTTGCAGAATTCAGGCCACTCAAAGAAAGTCACCCAGTCAGAATTTTAATTCAAATATTCAGACTCCAAATGTAATTTCTCATATTCTATTGTACATACTATCCTTTTATTCCATATGTCCTGAGTTCGGTTAGATTTGTGAAGTAGCAGTAAGACTTTTAAGATGGAACTTTATACAATTCCTCGTGTGGAGGGGCACCTTTGCTTATATCAGCTGTACCCTCAAAGCCTCAGGTTTTCTGTGACTCCAGCCAGAAACTGTGATTCACCTGTTTCAAAGGAACGTGGATTGATTCCCATGAATAAAAGAGAGATTAAAAATGTAACCTAAATAATCTCCTTCGTAAGGAGCCTCTGTGCTATATCTTAAAAAGACTCACCAACATTGTGATGAAGAATCATGCCTGGTCATTACAAGTATTGAGTAGAGTTCCTTGTGCTATTCAATAGGTTCTTATTAGTTGTCTATTTTATGCATAGCAGTTTGTATGTGTCAATCCCAGTCTCCCAATTAATCCCTCCTCCCTTTCAGCTATATGGGGAAATAATCTTTAAAAGGGTGGATATACGTATACATATGACATATGTATGACATTACTTTGCTGACAAAGGTCTGTCTATGGATTTTCAAAGCTATGAAAAGCTTTCCAGTAGTCATGTATAGATGTGAGAGTTGGACTATAAAGAAAGCTGAGTGCCAAAGAATTGATGCTTTTGAACTGTGGTATTGGAGAAGACTCTTGAGAGTCCCTTGGACTGCAAGGAGATCCAACCAGACTATCCTAAAGGAAATAAGTCCTGAATATTCATTGGAAGGACTGATGCTAAAGCTGAAAGTCCAATACTTTGGCCACTTCATGCAAAGACCTGACTCACTGGAAAAGACCCTGACGCTGGGAAAGATTGAAGGTGGGAGGAGAAGGGGACGACAGAGGATGAGATGGTTGGGTGGCAACACTGACTCAATGGACATGAGTTTGGGTAAACTCGGCACTGGTGATGGTCAGGGAGGCCTGGCATGCTGCAGTTCATGGGGTCGCAAAGAGTCGGACATGACTGAGCGACTGAACTGATACGTATATGTATAACAAATTCACATTGCTGTACAGCAGAAGCTAACCAACATTGTAGATCAACTATACTCCAATCAAAATTAGTCCAATTATACTCCAATAAAAAAAGAGAATCATGGCTGGGAGCCCTTCTCCCCAAAACCCTCCTGCCCTCTCCTAGACCTCTCTTCCATTTCCATGCGACCAAAGCGGAACAAATCCCCCCTTCTCTTCTTCTTTTCCGGATTCTCTTCTGTTCTCCACATAGTGGTGGGATGGGGGAATAATGTCCTCTTATGAAAAATGGGTGTTCAGTGGAGAATAACAAAGTTGGCCAAGTCCAACAAGGAAAGGAGGCTCCCACTTTTGTCCCCTCCTGATTGGGTAAGATGCCCTCACCACAAATTGCCTGGTTCACTTTCTTTGTCTTTTCCAGAGATCTTGAACTCACATCTTTTGGGCAAACCCTAGATAGCCTTGGGATGCATCCTGAGTGTTGGTGACATGGGAGAGGCAGGCTGTGAGCCCTCTGCCCGTGGTGTGATTGTGCCCAGGCCCCACCAGGCAGTTTTTGTAAAGGCACTTTTACTCAAAACGTACTACGAATGTTTAAAAAACAATGAGGGTTAGAAATAACAAAAGGCAGATGTTGGCTTGTTTTGTGTGAAACAGAATTAGAAAAATAAGATGCTCATGGGCCCTGCAAGTGTAATTTAAGACAGAAATACCAAAGGTTGGCTTCCAGCCCTGTTGGTACCTGAGATACCCCCTGGACTTGGATCAGAAGCCATGCGATGCAAAACACTGCACCAGTCAACCCATTTGGGGGCACGGGAGGGAGCAAACTAATACTTCTCCAGATTTATTCCATGGTAGTCACATCTGCAGGAATGGTGGGACACAGGGCTCATTTTGAAGATGAAATCAACTTAACAACTGTTTTTTTTCTGTTGTCTTATGGACAAATTATACCTGTGGGGAAAGTTCCAGGCTTCCCCTTTCCCCTTAGCAGTCTCCTCCTGGGCAGGGTAATATAGCAGAAAACACTGGACATGGGGTCAGAACCTGGCCCTGCTCCCTCCTTGCTAGCTGTTGATACTGGAGAAGCATCTTGGCAACATCTGTGGGGAATGGGGAGATTGGGAAACTGATCACTAAAAACTCATTTCATTTCCACCAACTCCATACTTCTCACTTCTTCCCAGGTCACTTCATCTGCTTTTATTTATTTTGCTAAGGTTTTCTTTCTTCTCCATGAGAAGGATAGACAAAAGAAAATGGGAGAAAACCTTGTAACTGTTCAGTTTTGAATTGTCGCACGTCAAGCACTCAGATTTCTCAGGACACTTTTGTAAAAAGCAATTTAGCAAACTTCCTTGGGATTCAACATGGTGTTTTCTACTCATTGAGATAAAGAAAAAATCTTTCTTGACCTGACCTCTTGCACATTGATAGATACATATAATTTAGTAGGACTGCATTGGAAAATTGTATGAATCGGTATCAAATTACATCTTCTCTTGGTTACCTAGGATGTGGAGCTAATCTCAATATTAATTTCCCTCAATATTCTGGAATCTGTAGCATTATATTCAGTCCCTCTAAGCAACTGACACTTTCAGGCTCTGCCTCCCTTCGTCAATGATGGTTAGTCCTAGGAAAGAGCTACTTTTCGCCTTTAAAATTGGAAACAAACTGCAGTTGGCAAGAGCACCGGGGCAGGTGGGCATAGTTCCCTTTACTTCATCTTCACCCCAAGGGAAAATGGGAAAATTCATGAGACAAGTTATGTTATTTATTTGCTTAAGAACTTCCCTTCTGCCATTCCCTCCATATGGTTTACGTTTTCCCTCTGAATTGGTGCTTTCACAGTACAAAACGGCCTTTGTTGAGAGGCAGTAACAGGTGTGTTGTGAGAGAGGGAGCGAGTGGGAGAATGGGAGAAAATGTGCATCTGCGTGTGAGAACACGGAGGGCTGAGTGTGAGTTTTGTGCGCGCAGGTGTCCACGCAGTCTAAGGCTTGGAGACCCAGTGTGCTCAGGGAATTCCTTCGGAGAACAGAGTCACGTAATATTTAAGAGCTCTTGGCTGAGATATCCATGCACCATCTGTGAACACATCCCGTCCAGAGAGATGCTGCAAAACCACCTTGGATTCTTAAGACAGACGAAGCAAATGCATTTCAGCAAAAGTTCTGATCAAACTAGCTCAGCGATACTCACCCTGTCTCGCTCTCCTCCCTAAACAGCATCTTAGACAACACGTGGGCTTCAGGCCAGACAGACTGGATTAGCGTTTCAGCCAGGTATTCCTCGCTGTGGGGATGTTGGGGGATTTACTAAACTTTGCCAAGTTCCTTTTTCTTTTTTTAAACCCATAAATATTGGATCACAATGCCCAAAGTCCTGGTGTGGCTGAGGGAAGTCAGTGCCCGGGCATGGCGGTCACTCAGTAAATGTCGGTTCTTTTCCCATAAACGCAATTCTCAACTCAGATTGAGCAGAGATGGGAAAAATGCTTCCCATATGTTCAGGTAGGTCACTGCCAAGGTCCAACTGCCTTCTAATTTGCCAACCAAGTTTTGACCTCTTGTCCTTTGGCATGATAAAGATGCTTGAGATGTTGCAGCTGCACGTTTCTGCTTTAAGCTCGTCTTCTCCACAGAACACTGAAATGACTGTGCACTGCCTTTAAGACACAAAAGCTCACTCCTGCTCTGCTTTCAGCAGACCCTGACCTCCAAGCTGTTTTCCTGGGGATGGTGTTGGAGCTGTGGCCAGCCTCTCAGGTCTATCCGGACTGACTCCCATCATGTCCAGTGGCACATGGATGGACTGCTGCCCAGGGGATGCTCCATGGCAGCGGGACCTCACATGACAGACACAGCTTTGGGGGAAAGACAAAACCATGACCCTTTGTTTCATCAGCCTGATAGAGCAAGCAGCTCAGTTAGACCGGTTGAGAAGGAAGACCTGCTCCCTGCTTTTCACTAGACACCACAGTGTTGCGGAAAGAGAATGGACTTAGGAGCCAGAGGAAACTTCAAATCCCACAACTGCCACTATGACGCAAAACCAAAACAAAACAACACAAAACACCGATTAACTCCCCAGTTTCTGTTTCCAGTTTTCTACATGGTGATCTCCAGCACATCAAGTCGTTTTTCCCGAATCCATCCGGAAGTCACCTTAGGCCATGACTGGCACAAAGTAAATCATCAATGAATATCAAATGTCCTTTACAAAGCTTTCAAGCCCACATGACAGAGACCTGTTCTACACACATATTTGAACAGTTTGTTACTTGGACTTTCGGCAGTGATTAGCCAGCTCCAAAGGAGTAACCAGTCTGTGCTGACAATTAGGGGAGCGAAGATGTTGAGGTAGAAGCAAGTTTTCTCTCTGCTCCAAGAAATAATTATCAGCCATCATTTCCTACTTTTGAAGGCAGACCAGCATGCTGGACAGGCTTCTAAGATGTGTCCATGTTGGATATCGCAAATCAATTCCCTCTGCACAGTTTACCCACATCTGGGCACGACTTCCAGCAGTTTAGTGCTTGCAAGGCTAGCTACTCGTTTCCCCAGGTCCCTTACAGTTAGCACTTCACATGTGATGTAGCTTGCAGGACGAGGTGTACCACATCTTAGATTTTATGTCACGCTATATGGTATCTTAGTCTTGACTTCCTGAAAACTGACTCCTGTGCAAAGAACGGGCTTCCCTGGTGGCCCAGGTGGTAAAGAATCTGCCTGAAATGTGGGAGACCTGGGTTCAACCCCTGGGTTTGGGAAGATGCCCTGGAAGAGGGCATGGCAACCCGTTCCAGTATTCTTGCCTGGAGAATCCCCACGGACAGAGGAGCCTGGCAGGCTACAGTCCATGAGGTTGCAAAGAGTCAGACATGACTGAGTGACTAAGCACACAGGCAAAGATCTGTATACAGAGATTTATTAGGGACTGTCTTTGGGAACAACACCTAGAAGGAGAAGAGGGAAGCAGGAATGGACTGAGCTTAGAGAAACTGAACTGTTATGTAGTTGCAAAGGAGACTTCAATCAACCCCACGAGTGCGCCACACTGGGAAGGCCATTCAGAGATGTCCTTTGAGGTGGAAGAGACTAGTATGCTGTATCCTGCATCTATCTTAAAACATGTTCATTTATTTGGTTGCATCTGGTCTCAGCTGTGGCACTCGGAATCTTCATTGCAATATGCGGGATCTTTTGTTGTGGCACATACGACTCTCCTGTTGTGGTGTAGGGGCCCAGTTGCTCCACGGCATGTGGGATCTTAGTTCCCCGACCAGGGATCAAACCCAAGTATCCTGCATTGCAAGGCAGAGTCTTAACTGCTGGCACACCAGGGAAGTCTATATCCTGCATCTATTAGTCAATGGACACAGGCTGCCCTTTCCCCCTCCCCCCAGCCCAGGGACCAGGCATACCTGGGGCAAGGCGGCTCCTAATGGTCAGGAGTGATTCTCAAAGATGGGCAGAGTCATCAGCAGGCAACTGTCTGGGCTGCTGGGAGAAGGAGCGCCCAGGTCCTGAAGGGGAAATGCGTTCAGCCCAGCGCAGACCCCTAGTGTTCACTGCTGAGTGCCCACTGCGCTGCTCAGACCGACTTGCTCATCCCACATCTGCCTCATCCGCAAACAGCTCCTCTGGGATTTTGGCTGGCGTCAGTTTCAGGGAAAACTTAAGAAACAGCTCGATCTAATGAACTACAGTTTTCATGGCTGCAGCTGGTTTTAAGGTCACAACAGATGCTCACGGTCCTCTTCTCTACTGCTCCTTCTAAATTCCCTTTTCTCCTAGCGATCACGTCTGCTGCTCTAGAAGCTTCACTGGTATGGTGACCTAATCCCACCCCCGTGAAGGTCTGAGTCCCTGGTCAGCATATTCTTTTCAGCCTGTGACTACTGCACTCGTCATCAAAATTGCACAGGGTCAAACAAAACCATGCCAACTCCAGTCAATCATCAGGATGCCAGAGCTGCAGTGTGTTGCATTTCTGTGTGTGTAACAGCTGCCTATCTTCTCCTGGTGATCAAGGCCAATTGTTCCTACCTGCATGATGACGCCTCTCCTTGAAATGCTGGTCTTTGGGCACAATGAGCCATAGCGCCTAAAGGTGAAGGGATAGAAAGCACAGATTCCCCCAAGTGGGTCACTGGGAGTGTGAAAATTTGGGCTACTTGTATTTCTACCACTTAGTTCCTAGGCACATGCATTCTGCCTATCGGGGGCACAGCCCTGTATAATGTTAGTTGGTTCTGAGTATATTCTGTCCTCATCTGAGACAGCATCTCACCCGTGGATGAAGTTTGGCCTTTTCCCTTTTCTGTCAGCTGGCAGTAGGGGACTTACCATGTGGCCCTGTGTGTGCTCCAAGAGACACCACAGCAAGAGGGGTGGATGGCACACGGACCGGGTCACTCACTTGTGCAACTAACCTGTGCCAGCCCCAGGTACCCCACTTCTATCTCACGATAGATTACTGTTGGGCCACCAACCATATAACTTGGTGGATCTGATAGATGGACAGGTCTGCTCGGATGGCCACTTCACTCCCATGGTGAGGGCTGAGTCATTTTTCAAATGGAATATAATTTTATGCTGCAGATATCAAGTGTCTTGCTAGGTGTCTGTGTTGTGATTCCCCGTAAGGATGAATTTGCCATCAACTCCACAGGGCATCTGTTTCTCCACCACAGATGTCTCTGTTGGGGTGCCCTGGTATCGCCAAGGGGGGTGGGCTGCTTGTCCAGAAGCCTGGGCCTGCTGCACATCCCTCTACTGTTCTGCCCTTCCTGCTCCTTCTCTACCTGTCCCAGCAAGAAGGGGATACTTATCACCTGATGCACAGACTGGAAAAATATTCCCAAATGCGGAATTTGCTGCACTCAGAACCCAAAGAGGTCTATCACACTTGGGTATCCTTCTTAGTGAGGGGAAGTACAAGATATAATTGGAATCGATGCCCTGGCATGCCCAGACCCTAAAAACTGTGCTGATATGGGGCCTCTGAACTTCAAAAGGTTACCTCCTATCCCCTGAAGCTCACAGACGAACCAAAACTCCCAAGGCATTTCTGTTGGCATTTATCTCTGTCACTGGCCCCAAGATGTGATGTTATTTTTTAATTTACACACTTGGCGGGAAGAGGGAGACAGTTTCAAAGGCTTCCATTTGTCATTCCCCACGGGTAGCTCTAAACTCCAGGCCAAGAAACCAGTGTGGAAGATTTGCCACTGCTATGTATGTCCATGCCCACTAGTTCTCAAAATATTTGAGTAATTTCCTTTCCCTAGTGGATAGTCACCCAAACATGTGGCTATAGATCTCTTTGGGGAGGCGCTGGGAGAATCACTACCGTATACAAGTACCATGGTGCTCTGGGATCCTTTGTACTGATGACCCAGCTTCTCCCAGTCAGTGGATTCCAGATACGAGAATCAGCTCAGTCTAGGAACTACTTATTGGGGGTTGCTGCTCTTTGTCTCCTAACCATCCCTTTTTTTAAAAAAATTTCTTTTGATCGATAAGATTGAGAAATACCCTCTTGGGCTGCATAACTCTCTTGTCCCAGGAGTGCCATATTCTATTCATCATCCCCATGGCTCTCTAGGAGTCAGGCTCTCTGGCTGCCTCTCAGACCTTGTTTTTCATTGTGCAATAATTGTACAATAATTGTACCCAGTTATTGTAATGAACAATATTTTAATACGTTTGATGGGAAGAAGAAGCTATATTGAGATACAAAAGCAACAGAGACCTCTGCTGATTCTATAAGATGCTCTGTATGGCTCTTCAGAGTTGTCCCTAATTGAAGTGAGGAAGCTGGGTCTTTGCAGCCCTGCAGCAACCATTCAATGGCGTGGAAAGCATTCCTCCAGCTAGGCATGGTTTTTGTGGCCAAGGGAAATTCTTCGTGGTGAGTTGCAGCCAACACTCCTGGCGTCTCCAGGACTATGCTTCAGGACCGCACCTTAGAGCTTAAAGGTGTTTGAGTGGTACTGTAGTATTCTCTACCCTAGGGAGAGAGGTAGATGACAAAGCATCCATTTTGCTTGTGTGGACCATGGTGACAGCTGTTTGATTCTGGAGCCAGGAGTTATAGTAGCAGTTTGCTGACTCTTTAGCTTTTGATCATGTCAGAGGTGGCAGCTCCCTTGACTTTCTAGTTCTGCAACGTTGTTTTGAGACATATCCTGGAAATTGGGACCAAAGTCTATTTCTTTAGCCCTCACACTGAGTATGTGAACTTTCAGCACCTCTAAATAAATTTCTTCCTGCTTAAACTAGTTCGAGTAGACTGTATGTTCTAAACTAAGAACCCTGAACAAAGTTGGTATTTGATAGCCAGCATCCGTTCTGGTTAGATGGTGCCATGATGTATTGGTCATTGTATAAACTGAAAATTACATAAAACTTCACCAGTAGAGTCAGGTTTCTAGATTAAAGGCAAAGTAGCTAACATATGCTGTATGCTGAACTTCCCAAGACCTACAGCTCTCTGTGGCTGTTGACTGACATAAGGTCAGTGCTCAGTTGCAGACAGTGTGCGCTTATATTACTTCGCTAGCTTGGCTTGCAAGAAAGGGACATGAAGAGACGACTTGGGGGAAAAGCCTCTATGTTGAGGTTTTACGGAATTGTGGTATAATAAGTGATGACTCGCAGTAGCTACAGGTGCTCAGGGTCTGGGTGCTTTAGGGAACAAGGACAGTTGGCTAGCATCACTCAGTATGCAGTCTGAACTTGAAAGTCTTGGCTATCTCATACCTTGGCATTTACTCTTTTCCAAAAGGGGTTTTTGTTGGATTGGTATACCTCCATCCCAACAGCAACTGGTATTATTGGAGAAAATTTCTCACCAAGCCTTTGTAAAGGCAGCTGGCTTCTCACATGCCTAGTACACATAGGTTTGCTCCTGGTTTCTCTATTGATTTCTGATTCAGCCCGCTAGAGACAGGGTAGCGAGTTATTTATAGAAAAAACGGAATGCTACTTCACTTTAAAATGTAGCAACTCTTTGAGGGGCTGGTAAGTGGGGTTTTGTTCAGCTGGATTGCAGCCATTCCAGTGCTGAATCCTCCCAGAATAGAACGTATGAGAGTCTGAGCCCCGTGTCACATCAAGGGGAGCTGCTGCTTTCCTTTCCTTCTCTAGAGCCCTTTGTATAAATCCGTCTCTTTTCTGATAGCCTTAGATAAACTTAGTGTAAAGTGCTTTGTGCTTCCACGATTGCTCAGCAGTAAAGAATCTGCCTGCAATGCAGGAGACTTGCAGGAGACATGGGTTTGATCCCTGGGTTGGGAAGATCCCCTGTAGTAGGAAATAGCAACCCACTCCAGTATTCTTGCCTAGAACATCCCATAGATAAGAGGAACCTGGTGGGCTACAGTCCATTGGGTGGCAAAGAGCTGGACATGACCGAGAGACTAAAAACAACAAAAATGTGTTTATAGAGAGGCAGATTTATAAACATGCACACACTTGAAGGTATAGCCTGCAGAGTTCTGTATACATACCTACTGAAGCACAAGAGGATAAAACGCATCCATTTTCTCAAATAATAAAAGCTCATATAACATTTGTAACAGTGTTTTCCAAATGTACCCAAGGGTGAGTTTGAAAAGTTACCTTGGTTTTTTGTTAGACTTTCAAGTGCTCAGATCCATTGAATCAGAGTTGCTAGGAGCAAGTCCTGAAAAGCTGTGCATTCAATAAGTGCCCAAGGTGATTCTTATCCAAAAAGACTTAGGAAACCAATACCTTCACTATAGCCACTTCTCTCGCCAGTCCTATAAATGGCCTGAAGTTGTCATCACCCACAGGGGTCACAGATGGACCCCTTGCATGGGTGAACCAACTGGATATGCAGAAAGCAATTGTCAAACAGATCTTGATATTCAAAACAACCAAGGGAACTAATATCAATGTGGTCTTTCTTTTAAAAAAAAAAAAAAGTGATGAGATAACCCTAGGCAAAAAGACCAAAGGCAAGTGTGCTGAAATCTGACCACTTTATGAAATAATATACCGAACAGAATTAATCTATTATGTTGTCCTTTCATCCAGGATTCTTAGAAATCTGTTTTTTTTCCCCCCCAATAAGAAATAATCCTATAGAACATGCACTAAATTCTGGGCTGTGTTCATTGTTGTAAACTCAGACAGAAGTGTAGCTGGGCAGCAATGAGGACTATATTACACAATTACTTAAATATGAGTCTTCAGCAAAAACGAAATGACTTGAGGCTTTTCAATGAACACAGCTTTAAGCTCAGTAAATAATGGCTTGCATCAAATTTGTTTATTACCATGGGTAATTTGTTCTTAACTTAGACATATTTTATACTTGAAGTAACGTTTCACTAGAACTCCATAAAGCAACTGTGTAATTGACAATAAATATGTCACTACTGGTAAGTAATTAATTCATATGAAGTTAGTTAAAACCATGCGAGCACCTCCTAGAGTATAGAAAAAGAATGCATAACTAACTAAAGTAGTTATAGTCGAATAACAGACGGTATAAAGAAGTCAACAGTGAAACAAATGAACAGGAGGACACAGTGTGTGCTTGTGTGCATGCGTGTGTGTGTGTGCAATCATGCTTATCAAGCACTTGTAACACACCTGATATTATGCCTGACCTTTCTCTCAGAACTTTTCAGGGAACTATTGAATTCAGTTATTGTAGATGAGGAAACTGAAGATCTGAAATTTTAAGTCGTTTGTCGTATGATATACTGCTAACTAGCAATGGAAACGAGGTACTGTTAATTAGCGATGAAAATGAGTGCAGAAAGCAATTGTAGGTGTACAGCCGTGCTTTTCCTACCTCTGTTTAGTGTAGCGTTACTCAAGCATGAGTTTCGGGATTAGATATACCTTGTCTGGGGCTGCCCCAGTGGCTCAGCAGTGAAGAATCTGCCTGCAGTGCAGGAGACGCAGGAGATGCGGGTTCAATCCCTGGGTCAGGAAGATCCCAGGGAGGAAGGCACGGCAACCCACTCCTTGGGTTGCTTGGAGAATCCCATGGACAGAGGAGCCTGGCAGGTTATAGTCCACAGGGTCACAAAGAGTTGGACGACCGACCACACACATACATTCTTCGTGTCCTGGATGAGCGACTCTCTAGGTATATGATCTTGATAAGATGACCTGGTATCTCTTAGCCTTACAAACAATAGCATCTACTACATAGAACTATTGTGAGGATTAAATGGGAAAACACGTGGGTAAAGATAGTATCATGCCTGGCACATATCAAGCTCTAAGCAAAATTAGTTAATTATATGATATCTCCAGGAAAATCAGCACAGAGTAAATAATTACTCAACAGAGTAAGAACTGAACACTATTTTCATTTACAGTGAGAAAGATATTTTCTATATACTATTCAGCTATTTATGGACTGAATTTAATCAAAACTGATTGAACACAGAATTCAGGTTTCTGAGGCAGTCTTATTTTCATGAAATTTGCCTTTTGAAAAGTATGTTTCATTTAATTCAACTCAATAACCATTATTTAAGCACCTGTGTCAGTTCCTTTCTTCAGTGACCTCACAGTCACTGTGACTGGCTATAAGATGGTACTAGGACAGACGAGCAAGAAATGGGAGGTTTATTGAAGGAGAAAAAGTGGAACTTCAGACTGACAGAATATCTCAGAAGACCTAGTCCTACCTTTAAAACAGCAAACAGCTCCTCGTGAGCCTTACAAACTGATGGAAGAGACAGATAAAAGGGGGGTTGTTATATGAACCTGCCTGCCAATGCAGGAGACACAAGAGACACAAGTTGAATCCTGGGGTCGGGAAGAGCCCCTGGGGGAGGAAATGGCAGCCCACTCCAGTATTCTTGCCTGGAAAACCTCACGGACAGAGGAGTCTAGTGGGCTACAGTCCATGGGGTCCCAAAGAGTCAGATATTACTGAGCGCACGCACAGCAGCACTCTCTCAGGTCGGGGATGTAATCTGTTTAACTCGCTGTATGATGAACACCTTACGTGTGCTATTTGATTATGACAGCATGTCTGCATAACAAGTATATGAAGAGGTTAACACTTAAGATACAAAGGGTAAATAAAGGCATGGTGATAAATGCAAGAGGCTGAATGTAAGAGAGAATGCTGTGGCCTGGCACATCAGAAATGGCTCCATCAGGCTGGTTGGTATATGGGCTTGGGGCCAGTAGGTAGGCCACACAGCTTTGAAGGAATCAATTCGCAAAGAATGTTGCATGCACTTAATGCTCCGTGTCTGCGGTTTCTTACTGCAGCTGCCCATCAGAATCATCTGGGAAGTTTTTCAAAATGACTGATGGAGTACTGCATCCCCAAACAACTATCTAGCCTGTTTAGGTCCCACCCTTTTATTGAGAAAACACAAAACTGAACAAAATGTATTTTAAAAATGTGTGTGAACATCTGAAACTACCACGAGGGTAAGAATTTGGAAGGCCAAGATCCAGATGAGAAGGAAATCCAGGAGTCATGATCAGACATTTGGGGCAATTTTTTTCCCTCAAGAGGACTGACTGCCAGTTTTAAAATCAGTGCCTGAGAGATTGAAAAGTTAGGGGGTTTCCAGTAGTTTCACAGGGATGGGGATTGGGGGTGGTGAAAATTGGAGTTTGAAGCCCACCAAGATGGAGTATACCGGGTATATACCCTTGGATTTCATTTGGGACCCTCAAAATTGACACACTAAGAATAAGGATGGCCTAGAAATAAATCAGACCTCATAAGAACTGGAGCTTCAATTTGATCATCTCATTCCTTAATTGGATAATGGTGAGCTTATCCTAGCCTGCTGCTGCTAAGTCGCTTCGGTCATGTCCGACTCTGTGTGGCCCCAGAGACCGCAGCCCACCAGGCTCCCCCGTCCCTGCAGTTCTCCAGGCAAGAACACTGGGGTGGGTTGCCATATCCTTCTCCAATGCATGAAAGTGAAAAGTGAAAGTGAAGTCACTCAGTCGTGTCCGACTCTTAGCAACCCCATGGACTGCAGCCTACCAGGCTCCTCCATCCACGGGATTTTTCAGGCAAGAGTATTGGAGTGGGGTGCCATTGCCTTCTCCGTATCCTAGCCTAGTTGTCTCTTAAAAACAAAAGGAAACTCTCTCGGGTCAAAATAACATTAGAATATAATCCAGGAACTTATGCCTACAGTGCCCCACACAAAATGTCCAACATGCGATCAAAAGTAACAAGACTTCCAAAAAATGAAAATCTGGACTGCACACGATGAAAAAAACCAGCCACTATAAACAGATTCACAAAAAAAATAGCTATTATAAAGTCCATGTTTGGAATAGAGATAGACTTTTAATAACCATAGTTAACATTTTTGAGGAATTAAATAAGAGGGAGAATTTCAGCCAGAATGGAAATTGTTACAACTATGAAAATGAAATAAATAAAAAACAACAACTGCAATTAAGATATCAATTAATAGACTTAACAGAAGAGTCAAAACACAAATAATGAAAAATAGGAGAAAATATCTATCTGGGCATGTAGAGAAACAGAAGTAGACAGAATAGATAAAAGAACCTAATACAAGGTTCAGTTCAGTTCAGTTCAGTCGCTCAGTCGTGTCCGACTCTTTGTGACCCCATGAATCGCAGCACGCCAGGCCTCCCTGTCCATCACCAACTATCGGAGTTCACTCAGATTCATGTCCATCGAGTCAGTGATGCCATCCAGCCATCTCATCCTCTGTCGTCGCCTTCTCCTCCTGCCCCCAATCCCTCCCAGCATCAAAGTCTTTTCCAATACAAGGTTAACAAGTCTAAAGTTCAAGTAACTTGAACCCCAGAAGTAGAAAAGAAAAAGTCTTGGAAGAAGTGATATTTGAGGAGATAATGGTTATGAATTTTTTTCTTAAATGATCAAAGACACCAAGCCATTAATACATGAAGTTCAGCTAACCCCAGAAAGGATAAACACACAAACAAATCATACAGAAGCACATAATAATAAAACTTCTGAAAATCGAAGACAAAAGAAACAAACTCTTAAAGAGGTATGGAAAAAAATGAGCTATTACCTTCAAAGGCTCAATAATAAGACTGCTGACTTTTCACAATGTAAAGATTATAAGCCAAAACCCAGCAGAACATCTTCAAAGTTCTTAAAAGAGCAGTTTATAAATTATATATTTTGTGAAAATATTCTTCAAAAATTAAAGGATTATATTGAGTTGGCCAAAAAGTTAGTTCAGATATCTCCATGACATCACATGGAAAAACTCAAGCAAACTCTTTTGGTTAACCCAATACTTGTAAGAACCTTGTAATACATTATGTCAGATCAATGCTCCAGTGACAATGAGATGCCACTATGAACGTACTGCTGCTGCTGCTGCTAAGTCGCTTCAGTCGTGTTGGACTCTGCGACCCCATAGATGGCAGCCCACCAGGCTTCCCCGTCCCTGGGATTCTCCAGGCAAGAACACTGGAGTGGGTTGCCATTTCCTTCTCCAATGCATGAAAATGAAAAGTAAAAGCGAAGCCGCTTAGTCGTGTCCGACTCTTAGCGACCCCATGGACTGCAGCCTATCAGGCTTCTCCATCCATGGGATTTTTCCAGGCAAGAGTACTGGAGTGGGTTGTCATTGCCTTTTCCAATGAACATACTAGAACATCTAAAATTTAAAAGCTGACCAAAATGAATGTTAGCAAGGATGAAGAGTAACTAGAACTTTTATATATTTCTTGTCAGGATGCAAAAAAATTGCTACTTTAAAACAATTTGACAATTTCTTATTAAGTATAACATACTTCTTATGTGAACCAACAATCTCACTCCTAGGTTTGTACCCAAGACAAACAAAAACTAATATTCACATAAAAATCTGTATGTTATTATTCATAATGGCTTTATTCATAATCACCTCAAACTGAAAAAAGCTCAAATGTCAATCAACAGGTGAATGGATAAACAAAGGGTGGTGTATCCATTCATACAGGCGAATATTACTTAGTAATGAAAAGGAACTACTGATACAACACAGACTGATCTCAGATGCATTATGTTCAGTGAAAGAGACTAAACTCAAAGACTACAATCTACATTAAGAAACAGACAATACTATAGGAGCAGAAATCTTATCAGTCACTGCCAGGGTCTTGCAGTGGCATAAAGGGCTACGAACATAGTAGGCAGGTAATGGTCAAGCTGTCCAAATAAAAACTCTGATTTGTAGCATTTGCCAGTTACTCTAGTGGAAATATTCCCACTATTGCCAACTTTAACCTCCCAAAGTGATGACAAAGTGATGAACGTGGAGTTAGGAAGAGATGCAAAAGAACACAGTATTATATGGTATTTCCACCACACAGATAAAGCAGATATAAACAACTTCACAGTCACAGATAATAGTACAATGTAAAATAACTAGGAATCAACAAGTTTTTAGGCTTCCCTGGTAGCTCAGACAATAAAGAATCTACCTGCAATGCAGGAGACCAGGGTTTGATCTCTGGGTCGGGAAGATCCCCTGGAGAAGGGAATGGCAAGCCACTCTGGTATTCTTGCCTGGAGAATTCCATGGACAGAGTGGCCTGGCCGGCTACAGTCTATGGGGTCACAAAGAGTCGGACACGACTGAGCGACTACACACACACGAGCTTTTAGTACTTACTACCTTTTAAAAGGTATAATTGTATCAATTATAAGTATACGTAATTTTAAATAATAGCTGTTTTTAACTACTGGCTTCAAAAATTCCTTAAAGTTTAACAGTCTTCTGGCTTTAACACATCACTAGGCACAAGGGAAATGTCTGAGGTGACAGAAGTATTCTGTACCTTGATTTTGGTGGTGATGTACAACTGTAGGCATCTGTCAAAACCTACAGACCTATATACTTAAACACTTTCATTTTATTGTGTATAAATTATAGCTCAAAAAACCTAGTCACAAAATCTGCATATCTCCTTTGACTCATCAGTATCAGTTCTGGATATCTATCCCTAGTTATATTCCAACATGTCCACCACTGATTTTAATAACAAAAATTGGAATTAGCCTGAAATTTACAGTTGGATAATGAATAACAGTGTCATATATCCAACAAGATATTTCATATTTCAAGAGATATTGCATGAGAATTTCCTTAGTGGCTAGAAAATGTGAGGCGTAAAAAAGTAGTTGCTTCTGGAAAGTGGCTGAGGGATAGGAGTTAGCCGAAACTTACCTATGTGCACACCTTGTTGTAAAATTTTCTGTGTGCATATACTCCTTTTTCAAAAGATAAAGGGACCCTGAGTTGGTTTAATCAAAATGAAATTCAGATATTTTCAAACAAACAAACAACAGACTAGATAATTTACAACCAACACACCTTTGCTAATACTTAAATGCCTTCAAATACAGTCTCAAGCTTTTCTCCCCACTGTGTGGATGGAGAAGTGGAGGCCCAGAGACTGAAAAACTTTCTCAAAGGCACACAACAATAGAAAATGCACACTTTCGCTTTGCTACACTTTTTTTTGGCAAGTTCAGGGAGGGCCTGGGATTCCTCTGCAGAGCAGGGGGTATACCTGAAGTCGAGGTAAGCTAGCACTTCCCTGAGAGGGAGCATGTAAACAAGAAAGGCAAAGAATCAAGGATAGAACCCTGGAGATGTTGATACTTAGGAGGAGAAAGAGGAGGCTGACAACACAGAGGAGAAATGATCAGAAAGAGACCATATAACTTAATGTGATCTATAGCAAAAAATTGGGCTTTTGCTTAAAAATGTGGGCTATTGCTTAAAATTATTTCAAAGAAGGCAGCAGAGGATGAGATGGTTAGATGGCATCACCAACTCAATGGACATGAACTTGAGCAAACTCTGGGAGGTAATGGAGGACAGGAGAGCCTGGAGTGCTGCAGTCCGTGGGGTCACAAAGAGTCAGATGCAACTTAGCAATTGAACAACAGTTGCTTAAAATGTTGGAAGGAAACACATTTGTGAGAGAAAAGTCACTTCATTCTCTGTTTCTTGAACTATATTCTTCAGACCTTGCCTTGATTTTTAAAGACTAAACATGTTTACCATGCCAGTGGGCACATGCCTGTTGGAGTGTGTTGACCAAATACCATGCCTAGGATTCTGGCTTCTCTGTGCCCTTCTATTCAACAGTTAGACTGTCCTGTCCTCTTCTTGTCTTTCAGCCAGCAGAACAATTCCCCGTTGTGTGGGGTCTTAATTTCCTCGGACACTTTAGACTAGAGTTGTGAAGAAATGGGTTTAAACCATTGCTGCTTCTTTTCTCTGTTCAGTGGTGGGAAAGAAATAAAAGTGATAGGACCTCCTTGACCCCCAAATAAAATGAGACCAGTAATATGGTGTGCGGAAGGAAGCTGGAGCACGGAAATCAGGAACAGGTGGGCCTAACGCGGTACAGTTACACGTGTTCTTTCAGAAGAACAAATCAGAACCGTTCAAGAGAAGGCCGCAGCTACACACAAACTCCTAAACCTCTGGACTTGCCAGCTGGAGAAACAGATTGCGCTGGGAGAACTTAGGAGTCACTGGAGAGTGTTTAGTTCTCCAAGTGAGTAGCAGAACTGTGCTAATGAGGTCTTTAACACCTGTGCTCCAACCAGCCGCTGAGTCTAAGCAGAACCAGGTGGGACAGCCAACAGCTTAGCGGTGGCCAAGGGGAGCTCAGAAGCCGAAAAAACCCACTCTTCTTGGCTGGTAGGGTGCACATTCCTGGCTGGTAGGATGCCCAGGACATGTATTGTCCTTTTTTATGCTTTGTTTTTTTCTCTTTTCCACATATACGTCAAATGAGGAAAAGAATGTTACTTTGTAAAACAAAAGATGGCTTTCAATTTATCTTTCCCAGTTAACGCATTCCCTGGTCGCTTGATTTTGTTTTGAGCATGTAGCAGTTCAGGCACTATGGATGCAGCTCTGATTCCGTCACTTGCCACCTCCAGGACGTCTTCATACAGACAGCGGCAGGTGGCTAGCGCAGAGGAGATGGGATGGGGAAGGAGAAAATGTCCTTCCGGGATGTCCCTCTTTGGCAGGCTTTGTTGTTTTCTGTGTGTTTTCTGGGCTCTGTGAGCTTGAAGAAGGCTCCTTCTAAGCACCCTACACCCTTCCCTCTCCTCCCCGGCAAACACTCCCTGTCTGTTCTTGCCTCTCTTCCCCACTCAGGTTTTGACAGAACAAATAGTGATGAATGGGAAAGTGAGACACAAAACATAACCATGAATCTGGGTAAGCAGCTGAAAACTAGAAAAGGCAAGACCTCAGATTAACTGGTTAGGAAAATCGAACTTAGAACCAAAGCAAGTGTGAGGCTGACGGCCTTGGATCTAAACCTCACATTCTGCACGGTGTGGTGTCCTACAGAGAGGGGGGCAGGAGCCGTGCCAGTCCCTATGCCGCAGACCTGGGGGCTAATGAGCCACCTGGGCACAGGTGGAACGGCAGGAGGGTGGACATTTGCGGGCCATGCCCTCTGCAAATGTGGTCTGATCAGTTTCACACTCTGACCAATCAGATCAGTGACTCTGTAACGGCCAGTGTCAAGAGGTCACCAAGTGGGTATAGCCTGAGTGCCTTTTCATGGGCTTTGGCTGGTGGGCAGGGGGTGAAGAATGAGGAAAGCGATTTTCTTGCCTTCTTTTCTCCTTTCCCAATAAAGACTGGAATCCATTTAGAGTCCCCTATCACTGGATTGACTCATTGGAAAAGACTCTGATGCTGGGAGGGATTGGGGGCAGGAGGAGAAGGGACGACCGAGGATGAGATGGCTGGATGGCATCACTGACTCCATGGACACGAGTTTGAGTGAACTCCAGGAGTTGGTGATGGACAGGGAGGCCCGGCGTGCTGCAATTCATGGGGTCGCAAAGAGACGGACACGACTGAGCGAATGAACTGAACTGAACTGAACTGATCACTGGATTCTTTAGCCCAGTTGGTTAAATTTTTTCTCAAGTCAAATCCTCATTTTAATTAAAAACTATAAATGATGCAGATCTTTATGAAACTTCTGCACTCCTTTCAGCTCCAAATCTACTGAAACCTGCTGTACACTGTGTTCTATCTGCGACTTCTCAACAAAATAGGAAAGGTATCTCACGGTATGATTACATTTGGTAAGAGCTGTGCATGGTGAGGAAGACAAATGCTTATGGTTAAAATTATTTGCTTTTTTTTTTTTTTTTTGCTTTTTCTAACGAGTATAACAGGTTACAATTCTTTGGGTTATTAGAAGTTTAATCAAGATTCCCAGATGTTATGGTAAATTAATAACTTATGATTAAGTTTCTCTTGGCAATTAATGTCAGCTTTTAAATCAGTGTTTGTTACGTTTCATGTCACATTTACATTAAGTAATGAAATATTTGTTTATTGCACAATGTTCTTATGAATGCTCACAAGCACCCTCATTGACTATAAATCATTGCTCTGGAAAATATTTCTTCTCGTGAGAATACTGAGATATACGTGTTCACGGTGTAAGTCTGCAATGCCTGTCTGGCCCAATGTTCATACATTGTGTACACTAGAAAAGCAGGTGGTGCGGCGGGCACAGCATTGCACGCACTCTGAGCAGAGGTGGTTTTCACCCTCAAACGAATTGGACTGATGAACTCACAGGAAACACTGATTAGTTGGAACTGGGGGAATTTTTTTTCTAGTTATTCCTGGGATTTGTTCCATGAAAGTATTTTTTGGAATTGGCAGAAAAACCAATTCGTACAAAAATAAATGTCCTTTCTTTAACTGAAAGAACTAGGAAACGTCTTAATGTCTAATGTTTAAAAAGCATAAGAAAGCAAGAAGGTGTTCTGTTTCTTCCACACTGAACTAAGTAATTTCAGCTGTGGTTTGAGATGGGCCACCAAGGCGATTATGATATTGAGATAATTTAAATAACAGCAAACCTTCTGCTGAGGACAAAGTGAACCTGCGGTGTTTAGATGATCTTTGTGATGGATATACTGCTTGAGACTTTAAAAATCTACCATCTTGCCCCCAATACACGATCTTTTCCCTAACCTTGAAGAAAGTAACACATCAAAGTAGAGGGTCCCTCAGTGAATGAGTGACAGAACTCAGTCTGGTGCGGGGCTCTTCACTCTTGGGCAAAGGCTCTGCTGCACTAAGCCAGTGGTTTACAAAATCTTTGGGGCCACAGAAATCTGTCTTCAATGCTATCTCATCAGGAAGCCTAATATTTAAAACAGAGTGGAGCTGGTGGATAATTCCAAGCCAGTTTCAGTGCCTCCATCAATTTTCAAAGTTCTTGCCAGGTTGCAAGAATTTCTAAGACAACTGATATTTCCCTACTTCATCTCCAAGAAATGGAATTCAAAGGACTTCTGAAAGCATCCTCATTTAAAGGTTTCATCACTACTGATGGACAGAACCATCGCCAGGCAGGTAAATACCACATACACTTCAGCAGACCCTGAACATGGGAAGCTCACATTGATGCTAGTAAATGGTAACAACTTCCATGCAGCTTGTATTACCTTCTACCTGGACATGTCCATCCATTTCTCTAAGTACTGGCCTTGCATTCTGGACCACGCAGAAAAATATCAAAAGGGAAGCCTAGCTGAATCCCTCAAGATTCCCATCTCCTGATAAGTTAACACACCCTTTCTCAGACTCAAGAAAGGAAGAAATCCAGTATATATGAGCAGCTACTGAGGGCAAGGCATTTTTACCCAGATGACTTTCGTATCTCACTTGACCTTGTGAGACATGTAGTTTTGTTCTCACTTTACAAAGGAGGAAATCAAGACTCAGAGCAGCTTCACAAACTGCTCAGACAACTCTGCTGATAGTTGGGATTTAGATCTGGGTGAATCAAATTCCAAAGCCCATGTTCCTCCCACCATCCCATCTCTGAGTCTCTCATTGCTGATACCTCTGATAAAATCCAGAAACAATACGCTGCTGGGCACAGGTTTTGTATTACTAGGTACCCTTTTTATTATAAAAGCCAGATCTCCTCAGTGAGCAGACCACATGCATTTTGAAAGAGAAGAGATTCCTCGGTCTAATTCCCTCCTTCCAAAATGAAAACACTGCAAACCATTGCAATCTATATTTATGATACATGTTATAATATTTATCAACTTGAGGAACACTGAAGGGCATCACTAACAATCAAAGCTTTCTAAAACATCTCTTTCTATTCTATTACAGGATGGTCTGTATTCATAAGATCTATGGGTTTTTAGCTCAAATTTTGTTTGCTTAGAAGAAACAGTTACTCAGGTTGATAACACAACTGCCATTCATGTACAGAGTGATTCTTTGACAGAAAAGGAATACACATTTTTAAATACACTCATTGACTTTGCTATTCTTGAGTTTTCATGGCTATGGATGATTCTTTGCAAACATACTAGAGCTGTAATTTCTGAATGCACCAATGATGAATATCCCCTTACTGAATAACTCTTCCTGGAAGAGTTCCTAGAATTATATATCATTCAGTATTACAATATCAAGTACAGTTGCCCATACAAAAAGAGATACAATCATCTTTTTTCATTACCTGTAATTCTTTTGATCCACTTTTTTCTCTGCTCCCTCCTCTGTAAGTAATCTTAAGAGACAGGAAATCTGGGCTATTTTTTAGAGAATAATCACTTTTCCCCTCCAAGTTTTAATTTGCACTTGGCATTAAGTGACAATAGAGGATTGGTATCAAATAATAAGCCTGGAGAATGACTATACATGCACACACACAGAAGTTTGAATTTTAAAACAGATAATTTCCTCTTTTTCTGAAAGCAGAGTTTCTTTAGTTGGAAGAAAAAAATCTGAATTTGCTCCACTCAAAATTTTCTCCTCCTGTCTTAGCTCCAGCTACTGTAACAAATTACCCCATGCTTTAAACAATAAATATTTATTTCTTACTGTTCTGGAGGCTGGGAAGTCTGAAAACAAGGTGCTAGCAGATTCCATGTCTGGTGAGAGTGCTCTTCTTGGTTTGTGCATATCTTTCTCCTTGCTGTATCTGCTAGAGAGAAGGGGAGGACTCTGGTCTCTTCTTCATAGGACATTAATCCCATCATGGGGGCTTGACCCTTATGACCTCATCTTACCCGAATTACTCCCAAAGGCCCTACCTCCAAGGCTCATCATACTGTAGGGGGAGTGTGTGTGTGTGTTAAAGCTTCAACATATGAACTGGGGAGAGCAAACATTCCATCCATAGCATTTCCCTCTCCCTTTCCATGTTTCACCTCATGTCCACACTGGACTCTGCAAAGCCAAATACAGAAGCCCCCATCTGCCCCACTGACGCATCTTTCTTGAGGACACCCCCTGTATAACAAGGTAATTTCCCCTTTTCTGTTTGTTCTAAGCACATAGCTTTGATGAACCAAACCAGCTACCCTCACACCGCACACACAGGCTCCAGAATAGTTCTCCTTCAAGACAATTGAATTCTGTATGTCCTCCAGTGGCCAGGGGAGGGGAGAGAAGAAAACTTGTAATAACAACAGATTTTTCATTTTTGAAAGGCCCCTTTTTGTTGCTAAAATATTTTATTTTCCCTGTAAAGAAAAAAATAGTCCAGTGAACATTTTCACTAAATTGGAAAATAATTTTCAACATTACAAATGAATTTGTGTTCATTTAACTTAGGACCAATAAATTAAGGATTATGTTTCTGAAGCAAACTTTGGGTTTTTTTTTTTAACTTTGGGTTTTAAAAGCTTGTAAAAGCCTAATTATTTGGGGATGCCAATGCAGAGACGTGGGTTTGATCCCTGGGTCAGGAAGATCCCCTGGAGGAGGAAATGGCAATCTGCTCCACTATTTTTGCCTGGAAAATTCCATGGACAGAGGAGCCTGGAGGGCTACAGTCCATGGGGTCACCAAGAATTGGACACAACTGAGCGCAGCACAACACACACAAGACAAGTTGCAACTCTACAGCCAGAGACTGCTAATTCGAATGTCCTGTGATGTTTCAGAAAAGGGCTGTGCTTTGCAGACCATCAGCAACAGAAAAAGTAAAAAACAAAACAAAAACAACCGGCTAGATCAGAATGACAAGCATCCAGCTGCATGAGGGTCGCTTAAAGCAACAGGGTCTGACTCAAAGTATAGGAGGGTGTTTCCAGGTCCTACCTGAATCTTCCCCTCTTTGTAGCTCCAGCCCTTAAGCAAGTCTGCCAGGCCTGGAGCTATCCAGAGGGAAGGCTGTCCCTGCCTGCTTGGACCCTGGACACTCAGAGGACAGACAACCCCTTCGAGGCCTCCAATCTGTATAGTGGCAGATTACACAGCAGATCTCAGCAGATCTCAAGCAAACTGTTACTAACAATAGTTAGAAGATACCAAATTTTGAGATGATAAACATAAAAACAGTAAGCCTTCATCCCAAGTTACCCCTCCCAAAACACTTTGGTCCACTTGCACTCTAAGACACTCCTGAGCAGAGGAGAAAGTGGTGGGGCTTCAGCAGAGCTTCAGCAGACCTGCAGAGCTGCGCTTCACTTCTGGTCTGTTTTATCGATGCAGCAGCCTGCAGTCTGCACCCATGGGAGTAAGTCATTCCCCATCACAGGTGGTAGCAGAAGAAAAGATGCAACAGGTGATAAGACGCCCAGATGTCTGCCCTCTCTCCACACAGTGACTTTGCAATGCTGAGGTTTCTGCTATGAGGCCACAAATACTTGTGTGGTAAGAAGCAGCTAAAACCCAAGGAAAGTTTACCCCCTAACTCCTACCACTTAATTACCCTAGAGAATTTTAGTGGAAATGTAATCAGATTAAGCTGAGGTTCTAAAGGAAATTATAGGTGGCCATGTTGCCAACTGGGAATTTACACACCAGTTTGGAGTGGCCTTTTGGATCTGTCCCTGAGCTATTTTTCTACTGAATACTCTCGTTATAGGAACAGCTCACCTTATCTGAAGAAGAAATGATAGTATATTATTGTCCTGACAGAGAATAGCTACTTAGAGTTTCTTATAGCCACTCTTCTTATAAAGCAAGTACTGCCTTAACTTTTCTATTTGTTTATTGATTTGGAATTTCATGCATTTCATTGGCTTAAAGCAGAGCATCTCCATATTGTAAACCAACCCATGAAATCTACAGTTTATTGCACATTTTGTAAGAAGTGAAAATTTTCATGCCCTTTACTCAATGAGATGAACATGTCTTCATTTGAGATAAACACTGAATCTAAGGCAAAAATGAGACTGAAGACGATGGACCTGGACATTTAGCCTGATCTTTGTTTTGTTGTAGAGGAGTGGCTGGGGGCGGGGGGAAGGTCTCACTGGTGCTGACTCAGAGAGCTTTGACACTTTCAGTGGTATAACTGCAGTTCATGTGGAAATCCATTTGCAGGTAGAATCCTGCTTCACTCCACAAAGACGGCATTCTCTGCCCCCAAAAGCAGCTTCCCCTCTGGTGGTCATGGAAGCCTCTACAAACACACGTTGCTGACCAGAGTTTCATCCTGCAGGGTGAAGCTAGCCCCACTTACAGCTGCTGAGCCCTGGGACCTGCTCCACGGGCAGGAAGATTGATCACGAGGTAAGATCACGGGTGAGTCAGGAGACAAGGAAATTCAGAAACCAAAGTCAGGAGTGATTGTGCACAGAAGAGGAAGCCAGCTGCACCTGGCAGTCTGCTACCAAATCAGAAAGGGCTGTAATGGAAAACGGATGCGTTTACAGAAAATCCGTCTCCCGTCCTCCCCTGGCCAGAGCCGCTGCCCTCTTCACAGGGAGTCAGCGTATTAAGTTTGGCAGCTCTCGTAGAGCTTGCCATGCCAGGGAGGTTATTAAAACTGAACTGAAATGGTTTCATAACTCGGACTGGAAACAAGAGTGAGGAAACTGCTAACACCAAAGTGACAGACCAGAACGAAATGGAGCTAGATTCGTAGGCTCTCTGGCTCATGTTTCAGGAGGTTCCACGTGTTAAAATAGGCTGAGAAGTTAGCTAAATAAAACAAAGTGCCAAGCGAGACATTTAACACCCTTGAGAGGGGGCTTACCAATGAGAGAATTCCGTGATTCGCCATGTTGACCAAACTGTACTGATGGGAGTCTGAAGACAAGAATAATTATAACCACATCCCCTAAAATATCTGTCACATGTGAGGGACTTCTCCCTTGCCCAGTGCTCCTCACTGATTCGAAGGATCTCAAAGATATTTTCTGGTTCTCAAGGATAGAGAGTACCAGAGATTGAAAGAGCAGATGACTGATGTGTTTTACCGCCACATATTATAGTCATTAAGAGTGTAGGCCAACAACTTCTTGGAAGGACATACTAATTTCAGAATTTTACAATTTAAAACACTTGCTAAAATTGTGGAGGGTCTGATGTTAGCAGAGTAGTAGTTCAGGAGAGCCATCAGTGGGCTATACTTATTTTTCCAGGTGGTCTTATGTGTGTCCAAATAAAAGTTATTTCTGCAAAAATATCAGCTATCATCTCTGGGAGGACCTAAGTTGAGGAGCAGCAAACAGCTTTCATGTTTGAAGCCAAAAAATGTTTTCAGGCCCATTGAAAAGGGTAGTCACAGGCTTTATCCATGAGAATATATGGAAAGGTCAACTCATGCCAGCGCAATTCAGAGGAGTGAAAAGCCTGGGTCTATAATATCAGTGCCCGTGACCAAAAATGGTGGAAAGAGTTTTAATGAAGAAGATAGGGAATGTCAGAACAAATGGTTAAAATCTAATTTTCCTTGTGGCTTTTAGGACATTTCCATGACTATTTTTGTTCATTTCAAAAATAGGCATTTCTTATATTGACATCCTTTTCCACGAGCTTTTATTTGCCTCTCATTCAATAGCAAATCTTGGTGGATTTGCAAACCTTCAAAATATATCCAGATTAAAATATTTATCAGCACAACAACCCTATGGTGGTCAAGTACGATCATATCTCACCTGGAATATTGGGGAAGTCCCTTATCAGGTCTCGCCTTACCCACCCTGTCCTCCCTGTGGTCATTTCTTAATGCAGCATCCAGAGTGATTCACAGACATAGAGGAGCTCTGTTCAAAAACTCACCAGTGGGAGAGGATTTGGGGAAGATGGTAGAGTAGGGATCACCAAAACTCTGTTTCCCCGTCTAGACAACAATTGCACTGGAAGAACTTGTCTGATGTAACTACTTTGTAACCCTGGAGTCTATTTAAGTCTTTCAACTTCCATGGGAAGGCTTGAACAGTAAATTGTGGTTAATTCTGATCAGCTTCAGTTCATGCTACAGTACCATCCTCCCTCGCCCCCAACTGTATGGCAGACAGCTGTGCATGGGTTTCTGGAGCAGCTTGCACACAGCTTGTAGGAGCCAGGGTGGGCAAAATGCATCCTGTCTGCCAAATATCAAGCATCTGTTCTCTAACTGCTGCTTCTGATCACAGAGATGCAAAGAGGAGAGATCCGTTGTTGCTATATCTCCACCCCATGGTTGCAAGCCCTCTTCCCCTTTGGCTAAAGTAACTTGTAGAGGATTTAAAGGACTGGAACACATCCCCCCTCATTATTCTCCTTTGTTAACTTTTGGAAATCAAACATTAAGGCTAGGATATTCAAAAACAATATCATATATGGGGAAAATTAGAAAGTAACTATATATAATGAGGGAACAGCATAGGCTCAGAAAAGACCTGAGATGATCTTAAGTTTATACCAGGATGATTCTTGGCATAAAGCCAGACTACAACAGTTGAAAAAAACAAACAAACAAAAAAAACCCAGAAACCATAGCAAACCCCAGTAAACCCAGGAGAAAGGAGACAATATAGTTTCCAGAGTTCCAACATTATTTTATTCAAATGTCTATTTTTCAACAAAAACTCAAAAAGCAAACAAAAACAAGAAAGTATGACCCATTCAAGAGAAAGAAATAAGTCAAGACAAACTGTCCTTGAAACCGACAGCAGTTGTGCTAGACAAAGCCTTTGAATCACTCATCTTAAAGATGTTCAAAGGTTGAAAGGGAGATGTAGAGAAAGTCAAGAAAAGGATATGTGAAAAATGAAATATTGGTAATGAGGCAGAAAACCTAAAAATAAACCAAAAAGAAAATTGGGACTGTAAGGTATAATTCCTGAAACAAAACCTTCATTAGAGGGATTCAAAGGCAGATTTAATCAGTCAGAAGAAAGAAAAGGGTGAAGTTGAAGACAGGACAAGCAAGGACAAGAAAACTGTTGAGTCTGAAGAGTAGAAAGAAAAGGGAGTGAAAAAACAGTGAACAGAGCCCAGAGGATCTGTGGAATGCTATCATGTGGACCTAAATATGCACTATGGGAGTCCCAGAAGGAGAAGAGAGAGGGTAAAGTGCAGAGAGAATATCTGAAAAAAGAATAGCTTAAAAACTTCCCAAATTTAATTAAAGACATGAATTTAAACACTAAAGGAATTTAATGAACTTCAGGTAAGATGAACTCAAAGAAACCCACAGAGATATATTATAATCAAATAAAGAGAATTTTGAAGGCAGCAAGAGAGAAGCAACTCATCACATGAAGTGATTATCTCAGTAAGACAATCAGTAGGTTTCTCATCAGAAACTTTGGAAGAAGGCAGTAGGCTGATACATTAAAAATATCAAAGCAAAAAAGCTCTCAACCAAGAATCCTATATCCAGCAAAACTGCCCTTCAAGAGCAGAGGAACTGACATATTCCCAGATAAATAAAAGCTGAGAAAGTTCATTATCAGTAGACCTGCCCTGAAGGAAATGCTCAAGGGAGTCCTGCAGGGTTAAACAAAAGGACATTAGAAAGACTAGAAACTGTATGAAGAAATAAATGTCTCAATAATGCAAATAACTGTAAACACATGAGTAATTATAAAAGCTGATATTACTGTAACCACTGTAACAATGGTGTCTGCATGTGTGTGCTAAGTCCATTTGGCGCTTTCTACATGATTCAAGAGACTTGGATTTTTTAAAAAAATTATTAGTCTAAAACTAGACTATCGAACATTGATTTGTAACCTTACATTTTGTTCTCTACATAATTTTAGACATTCATTCATTTAAAAGATTTATTAAATTATGTTTTGTGCACACACATATAAAGATGTAATCTTGTGACACCAACAACTGAAAGGAGTGGGGACACAGTTGTAAAGGAGTAGGGGTTTTGCATGTTAAAAATTATTAAACTATTAAACTATTACTGTGTTAAAAAACTATTGTTGAAGTTAAGCTGGTATACATTCAAATTGGAGTGTTATAACTTTAGGATGTTAAATGTATTTCCCAAACTGAACAGAAAATAGCTGTGTATATACAGAAAAGGAAGAAAGGAATTATTTCACTATAAAAAAAATCAAGTAAACACAAAAGAAGACAGTAATGCAGAAAATGAGGGGGAAAAGCTAGAAGGCAAGTAGCAAATGACAGAAGTGAGGCTTTCCTTATCAGTAATTAATTTACATGGAAATAGATTAAACACTTCAGTTAGAAAATAGAGATTGGCAGAATGGATAAAAACATATGATCCAACTATGTTCTGTCTGCAGGAGACTCAGCTTAAATACAAAGATGCAAATTACACTGAAAGTGAGAGGACAGAAAAATACATTCCATGCAAATAGTAACCAAAAGAGAGCAGGGGTGGCTATACTAATGTCAGAAAAAATAGACCTTAACTGAAAAAGTTTTCAAGAAACAAAAAAATGACATTTTTATATTAATAAAAGTTTCAATACAACAAGAAGTGACAATTACGAACGCTTCTGCATCTAATACCACTCCAGTCCTCTTGCCTGGAAAATCCCACGGATGGAGGAGCCTGGTGGGCTGCAGTCCATGGGGTCACGAAGAGTCGGACACAACTGAGCGACTTCACTTTCACTTTTCACTTTCATGCATTGGAGAAGGAAATGGCAACCCACTGCAGTGTTCTTGCCTGGAGAATCCCAGGGACGGGGGAGCCTGGTGGGCTGCTGTCTATAGGGTCACACAGAGTCAGACACGACTGAAGCGACTTAGCAGCAGCAGCAGCATGCATCTAATAACAGATTAGCAAAATATATGAAGTGAAAACTGAAAGAATGAAAGGAGAAATATCACTACAATAATAGTTGAAGACTTACATACCCTACTTTCAACACTGGATAGAAAAACTAGACAGACAATAGTTATCTTAACACAATAAACCAACTAGATCTAACAAGCATACACAGAATACTCTATCCAATAACAACAGCATACCCTTTCTTCTCGACACGGGACATTTTCCAGGACAGACCATAGGTTAGGCCACACATTAAGTCTCAATAGGTTTAAAAAGACAAATATGTGAACTTTCCAGGTGTACTTCTTCTGTTGTTCATTTCAAACTTCATCCCATTGCGGTCAAAGAAGATACTTTATATATCTGTCTTAGGGTTAAGGTAGAACCTTTGGCCAACCCAATACTTAGGAATTGACTTAACCAAGGACGTGAAAGACTCACATAACAAACTACAAAACATTTCTGAAAAAAATTAAAGACATAAATAATTGGAGACATATTCTATGTTTATGGATTGAAAGACAGTATTATTAAGATGTCAATACTACCTAAAATCTGTTTCTGAAGGAGATCAACCCTGGGATTTCTTTGGAAGGAATGATGCTAAAGCTGAAGCTCCAGTACTTTGGACACCTCACAAGAAGAGTTGAGTCATTGGAAAAGACTCTGATGCTGGGAGAGATTGGGGGCAGGAGGAGAAGGGGACGACCGAGGATGAGATGGCTGGATGGCATCATGGACTCGATGGACGTGAGTCTGAGTGAACTCCGGGAGATGGTGATGGACAGGGAGGCCTGGCGTGCTGCAATTCATGGGGTCACAAAGAGTCGGACACGACTGAGAGACTGAACTGAACTGAACTGAACTGACTACCCAAAGTCAGCTACAGATTCAGTGAAATCCCTATCAAAATCCCAATGACATTTTTGCAGAAATTGAAAAACCCATCCTAACATACATATGGAATCTCAATAGCCAAAATAAACTTGAGAAAGAAGAACAAAGCTGGAGAACTCACACTTCCTCTTTCCAAAACTTACTGCAAAGCTCAAGTAATCAAAACAATGTGGTATTGGCATAAAGACAGATGCAAACACCAATTAAACAGAATAGAGAGCTCTCACATGTATCATCAAATGATTTCTGATAAGGCTGCCAAGACTATTCAATGAGGAAAGGACAGTCTTTTCAACAAAAGGCACTGGGAAAACTGGATATCCACATACCAGAAAATGAAGCTGGATCCTTATCCAACACCAATATACAAAAAATTACTCAAAGTTGATCAAAGACTTAAGTGGAAATACTAAACTATAAAACTCTTAGAAGAAAACATATAGCAAAACTTAAAGACATTGAGCTTGGAAATGATGTCTTAGACATGACACCAAAAGCAAGATGACAAAAGAAAAAGCGGACTTCATGAATATTAAAAAATATTGTGCATCAAAAGACACTATTAGAAACTTTCCTGGTGGTCCAGTGGTTAAGAATCTGTCTTGCAATGCAAGAGACATGGATTCGATCCCTGGTTGGTGAACTAAGACGCCACACGCTTTCAGAGAGCACATGCCACTAGAGACCCAGTGCAGCCCAATGAAGAGCCTGCGTGCCACAACTAAGATCCGATGCAGCCAAGCATATATTTTAGAAAGACACTATTAACAGAGTAAAAAGGCAACCCACAGAATGAGAGAAAACACTTGCAAATCATATATCTGATAAGGGACTAATATCCAGAATATAGAGAAAACCGTAAAACTGAACAATAACAAAAATTTCAAGAATAGGAAAAGATAAAGACTTGAATAGATAGAGACTCTTTGAAGAAAAAAGATATACAAATGACCAATAAGAGTATGACTAGATTCTCAGCATCAGCAATGCTTAGGGAAATGCAAACCTAAAGTACAGTGAGATACCACCTCACATTCATTATGGCGGTGTCTATCAAAAACAGAAGAGGACAAATGCTGGTGAGAATATGGAGAGTTTGCAGCCCTTTGCACTGTCGGTGGTACAGGCACTATGGAAAACAATATGGCTATTCCTCAAAAATTAAAAATAGAATTACCATATGTTGCAGCAATTCTTCTTCTGGGTATATGCCCAAAATAATCAAGAGTAGAGTCTGTACCCCCATGTACACCCATATTCATAGCAGCATTAGTCACAATAGTGGAAGCAACTCTAGAGTCCATAGACAGATGAATAGATATCTGATATATGCATACAATGGAATATTGCTTAAAGAGGTAGGAAGTTCTGACACATGCTACCATATGAATGAACCTTAAGGATATTGTGCTACATGAAATAAGCCAGTCACAGAAAGACAAATACTGTATGTTTCCACTTATAGGAGATATTTAGACTGCTGCTGCTGCTGCTGCTGCTGCTGCTGCTAAGTCGCTTCAGTCATGTCCGACTCTGTGCGACCCCATAGGCGGCAGCCCACCAGGCTCCCCCGTCTCTGGGATTCTCCAAGCAAGAACACTGGAGTGGGTTGCCATTTCCTTCTCCAATGCATGAAAGTGAAAAGCGAAAGTGAAGTTGCTCAGTCGTGCCCGACTCTTAGCGACCCCATGGACTGCAGCCTACCAGGCTCCCCCGTCCATGGGATTTTCCAGGCAAGAGTACTGGAGTGGGGTGCCATTGCCTTCTTCGATACTTAGACTAGTCAAAGTCATAGAAACAGAAAGTACAGTGGTGGTGTCAGGGGTCCGAGGGGGGAGGAGAATGAGGAGTCAGTGTTTAGTGGGTACAGAGTTTCAGTTTTACAATATGAAAAGAGTTACAGAGATGGATTGTGGTTATAGTTGCACAATATGATGAATGTATTTAATACCGCTGAACCGTACGTTTAAAATTTGTTAAGATGGTAGATGTTAAATGACATGTATTTTACCACAATAAAAATTACTTTTAGAAGCATCTCTGTTGACTAACACTTCACTCAGGGTAGAAGTCATCAAGACCCCACATCAGTGAGTCTCATCTCACATGGGTATCTAAGTCATCTGCTGCTGCTGCTGCTGCTGCTGCTACTGCTGCTGCTGCTGCTGCTGCTGCTAAGTCACTTCAATTGTGCCCAACTCTGTGCAACCCCATAGACGGCAGCCCACCAGGCTCCCCCATCCCTGGGATTCTCCAGGCAAGAGTACTGGAGTGGGGTGCCATTGCCTTCTCCATCTAAGTCATCTAAGGAACTTTAAATTCTACGCATGCCTGTGCTACGTCTAGCAGTTACGTTTGAATTGGTCCAGGGTAGGATCCAGGCAGAACCTGGTTCCTGTCCAATCTCATTTCCAACTACTTTTCCTCTCACTGCAGGTGCGCTAGCCTCTAAACACTTCCTCCTCCAGCCTCACATGTCTCTCACATGCCTTTCCTCCTGTGTCACTCCTCCTTGAGCTGACACTAAGTGAGTATCTGTTAAATGAGTAAATTATTCTAATTCATGCAACATAGTAAGTAAGGCGTGACTGATTTTGGATGTCTGTCCCACTGATATATATATACTCTCCCTTGGGCATTTAAAAATTTTCAGGCTTTTTTAGAAACGGATCCACTGCCTAAATTCAGAGAATTGGAATGAATACTGCCCTGTCCTCACCATTTTTAGAGTTGAAGAGGCCCTGCTAGGCTATTTCTACTCAGTGCATTGTTTTAGAAACAGTGATGAGAGGAAAGAGCAACCTCATGACAGCTGACCACAGCGAGGGATTTTCTTTAGGGTCTCATTCATACCGATTTTCCACTGTATCCCATAAGATGTCCGTGAATGATAAATATAGAAAAGTTTTCATTAAAATGTTTATTGGAGTATAATTGATTTAACACATTGTGTTAGAAAAGTTTTAAATCACAGACCTTAGGAACACGCATCCTGATTCCCATAGCCTGGAGAACCCTCAGCAGCTACATTCTCCAATGGCAAGGGCTCCCTGGACTGAGAAGCATTGTATTACCTACCTCCCTAATTGAACCTGAAAGTACGGAAGACCCAAAGGGCCAGTTACTTAATTAAGATCACACAGTTAAATCCTGGAATTAAAACTGGAATTTGGCCCCCAGCCTTTGGGTGCAAGGCTTTCCCTGTGAGCCTATTCTCTGTCCACAAGCACACGCAAAGTCCTTATCCCATTAAACACTCCACACCACCTCACAATTTCTGATTTCACATTACTGCATGAAATCAACAGCAAGGAGGGTGACACTAAGGAAATTACCTATAAGCTTTTCAAGCAAATATCCATTTTCTGATGATGTGTTGGAATCTCTGTAGAAACATTCATCGAGAAATCAAGTTATCTATTAATAAAATACTCAGTAGGGTGATAGTCATGAAGTAGGGCTTGTCAACAAACAGCGGACACACTGAAGGCACAGTTCTGACCTTCAATGGGAGAATGAGTGAATAAATTGTGGCACTATTTGAATCAAGGACTCTTTTGCTGAGTTTAAATCAGTGAAGAAGTACTTGATTGATTTCAGAAGACAGCTGTCCATAGCTCATGTTAAGGGAGAAAAGCAACTGGAGTCATGTCCATAGTATACCACCTTTAATCAAATAACAAATCTTTTAATCAAATCCTCTGTGTATACTTACATGAGTGTGGAAAAAGTTGTGGGGATATACACGGCAACTGTTAACACTGGTTTTCAAAGGCATATGGAAATGAAGGAAACCCAGGGAAGGTTATTCACTTTCTCTTAAGGCAAGGTCTAGGCCCCTTTCTCCTCAAGCAAGTTATTCTATTTTGAGTTCCAAAAAGTTGGGTGAAAATCATCCATCGGTGAAAAACCAAAGCATTTTAGCTGCTTCTTTTGAAGAAGGATAGTAATTTCATTAGGTGGACAGAGATGCAAAGAAAAAGTCAAGAAGGTATTAATCGTCATGAATGAACAGATCTAAATCCCCACCTGCTGATGGAGTCAGCTCCCACTGAGAGAAATTGGTGGGGGGGAGGGGGACAGAAAAACACATAGCCAATGGGGAGTTAACAAGACTCTATCCAGAAAGAAAAGTAATTCAGGTAAGATCACATGAGAACCCTAACTACAATTTAGAGATGGCAGTGCAATAGTGCATCCAAATTTAAGGACTGGATGAGATGATTTTGAGTGGAAGCTTTCTGGCAAGGCCCACAAACATCCACAGATAACAGTGACTTGAAAAAATCTCAAAGAAACAGGTCTGACAATTACTACGAATAAACAGTGGAGGAGAAACACTGTCTTATCTTCTGAAGGGATGTGTCAAAGCTGCCTTCAGGTTTTCTCAGAAAGAAAATGTATAAAAATTATAATACTGACGTTAAGATTCTTTCATTCTTTCACAAAAATTATTAAACACTGACTAATGGCCAGCCAGTATTCCATGTGCAGTGATACAGTCGTGACTTAGACAAAACTCCTGGCTTCAAAGAGTGACCATTCTAGTTCATGATACTGATAATAAGCAAACAAATAACATGACAGGTTAACAAAAAAAGAGATGCTATGGAGCACAAAGGCAGGCTAAAGGAATAGTAGTGGATAGGTCCCACTTTAAACAAAATGGCCAGGAAGGATCCTCTGACGAACTTAGAGCAGAGGCATGAATAAACTGAGAAAATAAGTCATGTGGAGTTTTAGGGAATAGTGTTGAGGGCAAAGGAAACAGGAAGCACAAAGGCCTGGAGAGGACCAGATTGGTGTGTGAGGAGTAGCAAGCAGGCTCCTGTGGCTGCAGAAGACTAAGCAAGGTGCAGCGTCATAGGAGATTAGGAGTGGCCTCTAGGCCAGGGGAAGGAATTTAGACCTATTTTGAATGTGGTGGGAAGCCACAGGGCGGCTTCGACGAAACAGTAACGAATGTGAGTTACAGTTTTAAAAGATCGTTCTGGTTGTAATATGAAGGACAAATTGTAGAGGAATATAAAGGAGCTGGCAGATTGGTGGGAAAGCTTTTGCTTTGGTTCATAGTGGCTTTAATTAAAGTGGTGAGAGACTGCTCTACTTCTTCCCAGAGCTTTGCATGCTAACAGGTGATAGAAAAGGTTTTGCTACTTTTTTTCTGGAACAGGCAGTGTCTGCTCATTTTATACTTGCTTAACTAAGAGGGCTTCACCCAGAGACTCCATGAAGAACAAAGCAGATTGAACTCAAAGTGATTTTTTCTTACTTTTTCTAGATTGGAAAGCAGCTGGCAACTTCACTGTTGAAGCATTTTCTTTACTTGGTTTTCAAAATCACTGCAAACGGTGACTGCAACCATGAAATTAAAAGACATTGGCTCCTTGGAAGAAAAGCTATGACAAACCTAGACAGCATATTAAAAAGAAGAGACATCACTTTGCCGATAAAGGTCCAGACTGCCAAAGCTATAGTTTTTCTGATAGTCATGTATGGATGTGAGAGTTGGACCATAAGGAAGGTTGAACGATGAAGAACTGATGCTTTCAGACTGTGGTGCTGGAGAAGATTCTTCAGAGTCCCTTGGATAAATTTTCTGAGCACGAGTCAAGATGGAAACTCCTAGATGAGGGAGAGAAAGGAAAGTGCTAAAGGGGAATTTTCTGCAACTCTAGAAAGTAAGCGAGGCTAAGTGCGTAAAAAGTTGAATGGAAGTGATGAAGATACAGCAAGGAGATCAAGTCAGTCAATCCTAAAGGAAATCGATTCTGGATATTCACTGGAAGGACTGATGCTAAAGCTGAAGCTCCAATACTTTGGCCACCTGATGCAAAGAACTGACTCATTGGAAAGACCCCGATCCTCAGAAAGATTGAGAGCAGGAGGAAAAAGGGGTGACAGAGGATAAGATGGTTAGATAGCATCACCAACTCAATGCGCATGAGTTCGAGCAAGCTCCAGGAGATAGTGTGAAGGACAGGGAAGCCTGACATGCTGCAGTCGCAGAGTCAGACCTGACTTGGTGACTGAACAACAAAAACACAGACTCACGCAGTGCCCCATCACACTCACACAGTGCTCCGTCACACTCACACAGTGCCCCATCACACTCACGCAGTGCCCCATCACACTCACGCAGTGCTCCATCACACTCACGCAGTGCCCCATCACACTCACGCAGTGCCCCATCACACTCACGCAGTGCTCTGTCACACACCCTAGAGCCAGACCAGTGCACAGTTGGCAAAGGAAACCCAGGAAGAGGACAGCAGGAGGCAGAGAGAGGGGCTGGGTCCCCCTCAGCCCCAGGCTGTAAAACTGCAAGACTTCTGTGCAGTCTTAATTCTTAGAGAATTGACATTTCATTTTATTAAGAGGTTATGGTACAGCTTACATATCTTTTTTCAGAAATGAGAGAAGAGCATTAATTTTACTCCTTATTCTTGCCTTGTTTTCTCCAAATACACCTGTATAGTTAGTGAACTGCAAAATAATCACATAGACCCAAGGGAATTGAAGTCCTAAAGGAATAATTCAGAAAATAATTATATTTGCACTGTAATTTTTCCAAATTCTTCTTAGTTCCAATTTTGCCAATATATCTAAAGTCGGACTGTTTTAATTAGGCAATATGATCCATTGTAGGTGATTGATCTAGGAAGTGGATTGTGAATCTGTCTTTTTTTAAGTAGCACATTTATTGTATTACACCTGCCAGGTTAAAAGTTCAGAGGGGTAACCTTACAACAGAGGGACCTCTGAGCTGGGAGTGTGGGTCATAAACCCAGTCTTACAACTGGGAAAAGTACTTTAAACTCTTTTCCACTTGCTCATCTATAAATTAGAATAACAACCTGTCCTACCTACTCCACAGAGTTGGATAAATTTTCTGAGCACGAGTCAAGATGGAAACTCCTAGATGAGGGAGAGAAAGAAAAGTGCTACAGGGGAATTTTCTGCAACTCCAGAAAATGAGCGAGGCTAAGTGCGTAAAAAGTTGAATGGAAGTGATGAAGATACTGGAACTACTGCTGGAGAAGCAGGAGGCCCAATGGGCAGGACAACAAGACACTTGCTTTTTAAGACAGAATATGCTTCTTTTTGGTCCTAACTGGCTGTTCAACTTCATCAGAATAAAAAACAAGAAGTCTCAAACCCTTAGAAACTCCAAATGTTCATAAACTCTCTCCCATGTGGTCCTACATCCCTTCCAGAGGTTGTCACGGGTATCTGTTTGGGACGATCTTTTTAGAATATCCCTAGGCAGTTACAACAGTATGTGTATGTATAACTAAATTAAGCATCTTAAACTTTACTGCAGGAATATAGATGTTGTAAGTAAATTGTTTTAATAATCTAAAACCACACTAAGATTTCTGGGATATCTTAGATCTTTTGAAACAATTTTAACTCTGAATTTTGGTTATTTCCATGGCAACTGACTCCTGTATGCTTGCCCGGAGAATTCTATGGACAGAGGAGCTTGGCAGGCTATAGTCCATGGGGTTGTAAACAGTCAGACACAACTGAGCGACTAACACTTTCACCTTCCATCATTTTAATTATAAGAACATATTGAGTGCATATTCATGACCATCAACATTTTAATTATAATTTTCCTCAAGTTGATTATTTTCTCTAAATTGAATTCTATTACCTATTTTTAATATATGATAAATTGTCTATACAATGCAGTTTCATTTTCATATTTTGCATTTATGTTAGAAAGTTATTGGGATGAGAGTTAATTACTTTCCTTTTGCCTTTTCACCTTTTCAAGGTTTTGTTCATTGATTACTTTTTGATCTATTGTATTTTGTATTTTGTGAATTTTGTTCTGTATCTTTTTTGTGTGTGTGTGTGACTTTTTTTTTTTAATTTGACAGGCTACTTGGGTGATAATGAATTAGTAATGCAAAATGGAATGATTATAACAACATGGTTTCTAGATATCACTACAATACCAATGCCAACTTGCCACATATATACTTGCCCATAGTCAAACTTTTTCTTTTTTTTTTTTTCAGGGGGAAAACAGAATTTATTTTATTTTATTTTTTTTTAGCTTTTATTTTATTTTATTTATTTATTTATTTATTTTTTAAATTTTAAAATCTTTAATTCTTACATGCGTTCCCAAATATGAACGCCCCTCCCACCTACCTCCCCATAACATCTCTCTGGGTCATCCCCATGCACCAGCCCCAAGCATGCTGCATCCTGCATCAGACATAGACTGGCGATTCAATTCTTACATGATAGTATACGTTAGAATGTCATTCTCCCAAATCATCCCACCCTCTCCCTCTCCCTCTGAGTCCAAAAGTCCGTTATACACATCTGTGTCTCTTTCCCTGTCTTACATACAGGGTCGTCATTGCCATCTTCCTAAATTCCATATATATGTGTTAGTATACTGTATTGGTGTTTTTCTTTCTGGCTTACTTCACTCTGTATAATCGGCTCCAGTTTCATCCATCTCATCAGAACTGATTCAAATGAATTCTTTTGAACGGCTGAGTAATACTCCATTGTGTATATGTACCACAGCTTTCTTATCCATTCATCTGCTGATGGACATCTAGGTTGTTTCCATGTCCTGGCTATTATAAACAGTGCTGCGATGAACATTGGGGTACATGTGTCTCTTTCAATTCTGGTTTCCTCGGTGTGTATGCCCAGAAGTGGGATTGCTGGGTCATAAGGTAGTTCTATTTGCAATTTTTTAAGGAATCTCCACACTGTTCTCCATAGTGGCTGGACTAGTTTGCATTCCCACCAACAGTGTAGGAGGGTTCCCTTTTTATAAAATCCAACTTTCCTGTGTCAAGCTTTGCATACCCAAAATTTACCAAGATTTTACTTTTCCTATCCATATTTGGCAACAAAAAATTTCATGTCATGCAATTTTGGCCTTTGTCAATGCTGTTCTCTATTGATTCTTTTCATCAGCAATGTTTGTTATGAATGGAATGATTACTGTTTCCATTTCATTTTCAGATCATCCATAAGATAAGTGTGAGCAATTCCCTCTCCCTCGAGTTTCAGAATGGCTCAGTTGCTTAAATTATTCTGTTGTATAGCTCATCCTATCTTTCTTATTTTTCCTCTCCTTGCATACCACTGTGGGCCACAGAGCAAGCAATGAAGTTAAAAAGACATCTGAAATGCCCTGAGCTCCAAGCCAGGCTTTAGCAATACGTGAACCGTGAACTTCCTGATGTTCAAGCTGGTTTTAGAAAAGGCAGAGGAACCAGAGATCAAATTGCCAACATCCTCTGGATCATCGGGAAAAAAAAGAGTTCCAGAAAAACATCTATTTCTGCTCTATTGACTATGCCAAAGCCTTTGACTGTGTGGATCACAAGAAACTGTGGAAAATTCTGAAAGAGATGGGAATACCAGACCACCTGATCTGCCTCTTGAGAAACCTCTATGCAGGTCAGGAAGCAACAGTTAGAACTGGACATGGAACAACAGACTGGTTCCAAATAGGAAAAGGAGTACGTCAAGGCTGTATATTGTCATCCTGCTTATTTAACTTCTATGCAGAGTACATCATGAGAAACACTGGACTGGAAGAAGCACAAGCTGGAATCAAGACTGCCGGGAGAAATACCAATAACCTCAGATATGCAGATGACACCACCCTTATGGCAGAAAGTGAAGAGGAACTAAAAAGCCTCTGATGAAAGTGAAAGAGGAGAGTGAAAAAGTTGGCTTAAACCTCAGCATTCAGGAGATGAAGATCATGGCATCTGGTCCCATCACTTCATGGGAAATAGATGGGGAAACAGTGGAAACAGTGTCAGACTTTATTTTGGGGGGCTCCAAAATCACTGCAGATGGTGATTGCAGCCATGAAATTAAAAGACGCTTACTCCTTGGAAGAAAAGTTATGACCAACCTGGATAGCATATTCAAAAGCAGAGATATTACTTTGTCAACAAAGATCCATCTAGTCAAGGCTATGGTTTTTCCAGTGGTCATGTATGGATGTGAGAGTTGGACTGTGAAGAAAGCTGAGTGCTGAAGAATTGATGCTTTTGAACTGTGGTGTTGGAGAAGACTGTTGAGAGTCCCTTGGACTGCAAGGAGATCCAACCAGTCCATTCTAAAGGAGATCATCCCTGGGATTTCTTTGGAAGGAATAATGCTCAAGCTGAAACTCCAGTACTTTGGCACCTCATGTGAAGCGTTGACTCATTGGAAAAGACCCTGATGCTGGGAAAGATTGGGGGCCGGAGGAGAAGGGGATGACAGAGGATGAGATGGCTGGATGGCATCACTGACTCGATGGACATGAGTTTGGGTGGACTCTGGGAGTTGGTGATGGAGAGGGAGGCCTGGTGTGCTGTGATTCATGGGGTCGCAAAGAGTTGGACATGACTGAGTGATGTGACTGAACTGAACTGAACTGAACTGAGCTGCTACAAGAAGAAGCAACAATGACCTGAATGCATGCATAGAAGGAAATAACTGGGCATCTCTACATGCTAGCTGGTTGGTATATGAGGCTACAGTGAATCCAGAACCGTCCTATCTACGGCCATCTCCCCTGGCAGCACTAACGTGACAATGAAGTTTAGGCTGAAGTCTGGGACCAACTTATCCATCAGACACAGCAGTCTCTGTGCTAAGGCCGCAATACTTTAAGGACCTAGTAGAATGCTTTAAATTCTTTTACAATCCGATGGGAAAAATAAACTTTTAGGTTGAAGAAAAGGTTGATATATAGTACTGATATATTCTTCTTTATACCAATGCAGTGATAAAATATAACTTTTTTTCACTTTATTTATTATTTTTTTTAACTTTATTTTACTTTACAATACTGTATTGGTTTTGCCATACATCAACATGAATCCACCACGGGTGTACATGTGTTCCCAATCCTGAATCCCCCTCCTACCTCCCTCCCCATACCATCTCTCTGGGTCATCCCAGTGCATCAGCCCCAAGCATCCTGTATCCTGCATCGAACCTAGACTGGCGATTAGTTTCTTATATGATATTATACATGTTTCAATGCCATAAAATATAACTCTTCAAAATAAATTTAAAACATACTTTAAAAATATAATTTAAATTTAGTGGAGGGGAGAAAGAAATCTGCAAAAGTGAAAGTTCCTAGAGCCCATGAAGTCAAAATGTTGGCCTCTTGGCCTGTGTGCAGGCATGCTAAGTCGCTTCAGTTGTGTCTGACTCTTTGTGACCCTATGGACTGTAACCCTCCAGGCTCCTCTGTCCATGGGATTCTCCAGGCAAGAATGCTGGAGTGGGTTGCCATGCCCTCCTCCAGGGGATCTTCCAGAGATTGAACCTTAGTCTCTGATGTCTCCTGAATTGGGAGGGAGGTTCTTTACCACTAGGGCCAACTGGGAAGCCTGGCCTCTTGGCATAAGGGCATCAAATTGATACAGCAGCACACACCACCCACCTAAAGAGTATAAGAGGACTCGGGAACAAACATTTCATAACATGATAAAAACAAAGCTTGCCACTACTGCTGCTGTTGCTAAGTCGCTTCAGTCGTGTCCAACTCTGCACGACCCCAGAGATGGCAGCCCACCAGGCTCCTCCGTCCCTCGGATTCTCCAGGCAAGAACACTGGAGTGGGTTGTCATTTCCTTCTCCAAAGCATGAGAGCGAAAAGTGAAAGTGAAGTCGCTCAGTCCTGTCCGACTCTTCACGATCCCATGGACTGCAGCCCACCAGGCTTCTCCATCCATGGGATTCTCCAGGCAAGAGTACTGGAGTGGGGTGCCATTGCCTTCCAGTATTTTCTCATTTTCAAGGGAAGAAAGCTCAAGTACCAGACTGGTTTAAGGTCAGATCCCTGGTTCTCCTGGCTCTGGTTGTCCCTACCACAGCTGGTCACTATATCCCATGTGTCTGGATCTAGCTTTGAACAGAGAAGCCCTAGAAGACCCATGTCTGACCAGCTGGGTCATGCTCAGAGACACCATGGTTTACAGGGATCTATCACTAGGTAGATCCTCTGGGTTCCCTGACTTCACCTTTGTATCTCAGCACCTGACACACGGACTCAGTCAATACTGAGAGACTCGCCTTCACTGCTCTAGCAGGAGGGGAAGCTGTACACACAGTTAACAGTTGTACCTGGGGCTTCTTTGGAGGTCCAGTGGTTAGGACTTCACACTGCCAATGCAGAGGCAATCCCTGGTCAGGAAAGGAGATCCCACATGCTGTGCTGTGTGGTCAAGATAAAAAAATTATTATAAAAATAAAAATGATTGTATCTATTGTTTCAGAAGAAGAATTTTCTCTGATCAAATTCTGGTAAGAATAAAAATGTGAGAGAACAAGATGGCGGAGGAGTAGGTGGACATGGAGTCTCTCTCTCTCCACGGATATATCAGGAACACACCTTCAGACACAGAAGTGCATGCAGAACACCAGCTGAGAGCGGACAGGAGTCCCTGACCAGTGTAAAGAATATACAGACACACGCAAAACTCGGTAGGATGAAGGAACTAGAGGGAGAAACAGGAGTGTTAGTAGGACTGGGCCTGCCCTCAGCAGGTGGGGGAACTGAAGCAGGGGTCTGATCCCCACATCAGGGCAACTGTCTGAGTCAGAGGAGAAACAATTAAGGCTGAGAGTGAAACCACTGATCTGTGGCAGCCTAAATGGAATGAGACTCAGACAGTCCTTGCTGCAGCCATACCTACCCCAGACAGGGCCGTAGATCCCCTGGAAGGCGCAGCGGCTGGGAGCTGGAGTTTAGGGATTGTGGAGCAATCCCAGGGCAAGGGCTGATGCTGACTGCAGAGAGACGGATTGAGGGGATGTGAGGGAAGAGAGTGTGGTGGGAAATGCCTGTGGAGGAAAGCCAGGCAGCCATGGAAGCAGGGCGATACTGCTGAGTCCCGTGAAGGAGGTGCAGCCATCACCATAGCCTCTCTCCTGTCACAGGCCAGATTCCGCAGCTAAAGAACAGAAAGGCTGGCCCATCAAACACCGGACTCACTGAACTAGAGTAGGACCCCACCCAGGGTGCCCCTTTCAGTGCCTGTCGCTCAGATCTGTAGAGTAGGCCTTCATCCAGGGTGCCCCTTTAAGTGAGTGATGTGCCAAAGTACAGAGTAGGACCCCACCCAGGGTGCCTCTTTAAGTGCCTGACGTGCCAAACAACAGAGAAGGACCCCAGGCAAGGGAGCCCTCTAAGTGCCTGAATGGGTGGAGCTATGGAGAAAGACTGGCCAAAGAGGCCTTCTGATTGCCAGCTACAAGAGGCTTGAAAAAAGACTCCGATAGGGCCATAACTCCTGCGACAGAGGCAGTCCGTGTCCCTGCACACTTGGCGCCGCCAGGGTCCCCCAAAGTAAAGCAGCTGCGCTACCTTCACGCTCAGCTCTTATGGAGGCAGAGCTGCCACAGGCAAAAAAATTCTTGTGACTTTGCTCACAGGGTCGCTTCAGTAGTGTCTGACTCTGCGACCCTGTGGACTGTGACCTGCCAGACTTCTCTGTCAGGGAGGGGTTTCTCCAGGCAAGAATACTGAAGTGCGTCGGCCAATACTGGTTGCCATACCCTTCTAGAGCACAATATTTCCTGCTGCCCTGGCTGCCAACGCCCCTGAGTACCTGGTGCTGCCAGAACCCCTGTGACCCATGCACCACCTCCACACGTGGCCCTCACAGGGGCAAACCCAAGTCCTCCAGGGCAGCCTCAGGAGCAAACCCCAGTGGACGACCCATATGCAGAGGTGGAAATAAAACCACAATTAAAACCCAGGGGGCAGTGTGGCTAAGGAAGAAGGCCCAAAACCTTCCCACCAGCTGTACAAGCTGCAGATTAAATCCACACGATCAACTAGGCAGAATCTGTGTCTATGGAATATATAAAAAGTCACTGAGAGCTCCCACAAAAGAAAACACACTAGTTCTAATAGCTGTGGGCATTGGAGGCAAGAACACAAAGGAGTAGGACCTGGGTAGGAAGAATCCATATTGTGAAAATGACTATCCTACCAAATGCAATCTACAGATTCAATGTGATCCTTATCAAATTACCAAAGGCATTTTTCACAGAACTAGAGCAAAAAATTTCACAACTCATATAGAAACACAAAAGATCCAGAATAGCCAAAGCAGTCCTGAGAAAGAAGAACGAAGCTGGAGGAGTCAACCTTCCTGACTTCAGATTATACTACAAAATTACAGTCATCAAGACAGTATGGTGCTGGCACAAAAACAGAAATATAGACCAATGGAACAAGATAGAAAGCCCAGAAATAAACCCATGCACCTATAGATACCTTATTTTTTACAAAAGAGGCAAGAATATACAGCGGGGGCAAAGAGAGCCCCTTCAATAAAAGGTGCTGGGAAAACTGGACAGCTAGGTGTAAAAGAATGAAATTAGAACACTTCCTAATACCACACACAAAGATAACTCAAAATGGATTAAAGACCTAAATGTAAGACCAGAAACTATAAAACTCTTAGAGGAAAACATAGGAAGAACACTTGATGACATAAATCAAAGCAAGATCTTCTAAGATCCAGCTCCTAGAGTAATGGAAATAAAAACAAACAAAGTAAACCAGTGGGACCTGATTAAACTTAAAAGTTTTTGCACAGCAAAGGAAACTATAAGCAAGGTGAAAAGACAGCCCTCAGAATGGGAGAAAATAATAGCAAATGAAACAACTGACAAAGGATTAATTTCCAAAATATACAAGTAGCTCATACAACTAAATGCCAGAAAAACAAACAACCCAAACAAAAAGGGGAAAAAGACCTAAACAGACATTTCTCCAAAGAAGACATACAGATGGCTAACAAACACATGAAAAGATGGTCAACATTGCTCATTATTAGAGAAATGCAAATGAAAACACAATGAAATATCACCTCACACCAGTCAGAATGGCCATCATTAAAAGTCTACAAACAATAGATGCTGAAAAGGGTGTGGAGAAAAGGGAATGCTCTTGCCCTGTTTATGGGAATGTAAACTGATACTGCCACTATGGAAGACAGTATGGAGATTCCTTAGAAAACTAGGAATAAAACCACCATATGACCCAGCAATCCCACTCCTGGCATACACCCTGAGGCAACCAAAATTGAAAAAGACACATGTATCCCATTGTTCATTGCAGCACTATTTACAACAGCTAGAACATGAAAGCAACCTAGATGTCCATCGACAGATGACTGGATAAAGAAGTTGTGGTACATATACACAATGGAATATTACTCAGCCATAAAAAAGAACTCATTTGAGTCAGTTCTAATGAGGTGGATGAACCTAGAACCTATTATACAGAGTGAAGTGAGTCAGAAAGAGAAATATAAATATCATATTCCAATGCACATGTATGGAATTTAGAAAAATGGTACTGAAGAATTTATTTACAGGACAGCAGTGGAGAAACAGACATAGAGAACAGACTTATGGACATGGGGAGAGGGGAGGAGAGGGTGAGATGCATGGAAAGAGGAACATGGAAACTTACATTACCATATGTAAATTAGACAGCCAACAGGAATTTGCTGTATGGCTCGGAAAACTCAAACAGGGGCTCTGTATCAGCCTTGAGGGGTGGGATGGGGAGGGAGGTTCAAAAGGGAGGGGGTATATGTGTACCTATGGCTGATTCATGTTGAGGTTTGACAGAAAACAAATTCTGTAAAGCAATTATCCTTCAGTAAAAAAAGAAAAAGAAAAAAATATGATTTCTTCAAAGGAAATATAAGGTACTTTCCTCTCATTATTTTTCTGTTGTTGGTTCATACCTTCCCTTCCCATCCCCTTTCCTCTCTGGCACTTCTTCTTCTCCCCTTCCATGAAGTCAGGCATCTGGAAACAATTTTTAGGGGCATCAGAGCCCAGTGGGAATATGCTCTTTGCCTTCTGGGGTAGGTTATTCCCATTTCTTATAATTTCTCTCCTAAACCAAAGGATCCGAGTTTGACAATTTCTGCCCATATCTTGCAGCAACAACAGTTCCATTATTCTGCCTCCCTCTCTTTGTTCTTTTCTTTTAAAGGGCACAAGCTCTGAGTTCCCACCAATTGCAGCCCTGCTGGGACCCTCTGAAGCAATGGCCAAAAGCAGTCCCTATACAGTTAACTTTGCCAGCATACTCTCATTCTTTCCATGACAATGTCATTAAAGACATTCCAACTGCTTAAGACTCCCCTGATCTTCTAAATAATTTTATAACATAGATGTCACCTCAAAGTTATTCACCACTAGTCTTTGACTACATCATGACATGGCAATTTGACCTTTTCTTCCCCTAGTTGGAACCAGGAGCTTTGTTTTGTTCAATAAATAAATATATAGCTTCCCTTATAGGCAAGCAATAGGGAGACAGGGTGAGAGGGGGTTATACTGTCATTATGGAAATGTTTGCTTTTGAATCAAGATCAAATGGCTAATTTGGATGTACTATGGATTTGCAACCTGATACTGAGCTACCTACAGAAGTGCTTTGGAGTTTATATATCTGCACTTCTCAACAGAGGATGTGGTTAAACAACACTTCCAAAATAAGACAAAGGGTGCTTTACAGTAAGAACGCGGAGGAATTGAAACCCTTGCCTGCAGTCAGTCATAATGAAAAATGGGGCAGCAGGTTTAGAAAATAATATGGAAGGTCCTCAAAAAAAAATTTTTTAAACCCTAAAACTACTAGGTGATCTAGCAATCCCACTTATGGATATTTATCAAAAAGAACTGAAATCAGGACACAGGAGTATTAGGACTCCTGTGTTCACTACAGCACTGTTCACAATAACCAGGATGTGGAAACATCCTAATTGCCAGCCAACAGATGAATTTGGTATTTATATACAATGGTATATTACTCAGCCTTAAAAAAAAAAGAAGGAAATCCTGCCAGATATGACAACATGGATGAACCTTCAAGACATAAAATACATGAAATAAACCAGTCACAGAAGGATAAATATGGCGTGATTCTACTTATATAAGGTATCTGAAACAGACAAACTCAGGGAGTCAAAGAATGGAATGGTGGTTGCCAGGGGCTGAGGAGAGGAGGAAATGAGGAGCTACCATGAGGCTCACAAGCGAGAAGCATTCAGTTAAGCAAGATAAACAGGTTCCAGAGACCTACTCTAAAACATCATATCCTGATCAACATGCTGGAGAGAGTTTGGAGAAAAGGGAACCCTCTTGCCCTGTTGATGGGAATGTAAATTGATACAGCCACTACGGAGAACAATATGGAAGCTCCTTAAAAAACTAAAAATAGAACTACCATGTGACCCCAGCAATCCCACTAGTGGGCGTGTACCCTGATAAAACCATAATTCAAAAAGACATATGTACCTCAATGTTCATTGCAGCACTATTTACAGTAGCCAGGACATGGAAATAACCTAAGTGTCCATTGACAGATGAATGGATAAAGATGTGATACATATATAAATGGAATATTGGCTTGGGACTTCCTGGCATTCCAGCGGTTGAGACTCTGAGCTTCCACTGCAGATGAAGTGAAAGTTGTTCAGTCATGTCTAACTCTTTGCGACCCCACAGATTATATGGTCCATGGAATTCTCCAGGCCAGAATACTGGACTGGTTATCTCCAGGAGATCTTCCCAACCCAGGGATCGAACCCAGGTCTCCTGCATTTCAGGAAGATTCTTTACTAACTAAGCCACAAGGGAAGCCCAAGAATACTGGAGAGGGTAGCCTATCCCTTCTCCAGCGGATCTTCCTGCCCCAGGAATCAAACCAGGGTCTCCTGCCTTGCAGGCGGATTCTTTACCAACTGAGCTATGAGGGAAGCCCATAGCTTCAGTGAAATCACTGAATTAACTCTCAACTCTTCAAATCAAAACATTAAAATCAAAGTGTGTTTAACCACGTGACATTTCAGCAATATGGTTACTCATGCTGACTCAGCCACAAAAAGGAACAAAATTGGGTCATTTGTAGAGATGTGGATGGATCTAGAATCTGTCGTACAGAGTGAAGTAAGTCAGAAAGAGAAAAACAAATACCCTATATTAATGCACGTATGTGGAACCTAGAAAAATAGTACAGATGAACCTAGTCCCAGAGCAGGAATAGAGCACAGACGTGTGGACGCAAGGTGGGAAGGCGAGAGCAGGCTGAGTTGGGAGATTGGGTTTGACATATACAAACTCGCACGTATAAAGATAGGTCGTGGGAACCTGCAGTGTAGTACAGGAGCACAGCTTGGTGCTCTCTGATGACCTAGATGGTGGCATGGTGGGGTGGGATGGGAGGGAGGTCCAAGAGGGAGGAGATATATGTATACATAGAGCTGATTCACTTTGTTGTACAGTAGAAACTAACACAACTTCATAAAGCAATTATACTCCAAAATTTTTAAAAAATGGCGTAGTCATAGCAGCTTATAATGGAAAGAACAAACTGAAACCACTTTCCCTCAGAAGTAGCTGTGTAAGAGAAGGCACTCCAGATTTTATGGACTTCTGCTGCAGCCCATTCGGTACAATTACTATCCCCTTGTGACAAGACAGTGTTTTAATGTGTCAACAGCTATGGTCTATTTCGAGTATTCCCTGTTAACCCATGGCCCTGCCCCATTTAGCCAGATAGATATGGATAATCTATTGCCCACAAAGGTCACAGCTGATTGTAGAGAACAGAAATTAAATGTTAATTCTTAGCTTTTAGCCTCAAAATCTGAGGTCCAGATGTGAGACAAGAGTTGAAAGATTACATGAGCAGAAAGAGCCAGTTTTCTGCCCACTGGATACTAGATACAGTTTCCTTGGGTGTGGGGGAGAACAGAGAATAAAGGGAAAGCAATACTAAGGGAGTTTAATAAGGGATATTTCATGCAGTTCATCTTCTCCTGAGGTCGAAATCTACGAGCAGAACATTGGAACTGCTGGCCAATTGGAGGACAGGAGAGTGGAGGACATCTTGCCTTGTTTCTGGAGTGAATCCCAGAAGAGCAGTAGGAGTGCAGAGCTCCTCCTCCCCTAGAAGAGGAGTAGGGGGACAGAGCAGCGCTAGATTAGGCTGGGCAGTTCAGTGGGCCTGGGCAGTGGGTGCTCAGACAGCTTCAGTGGTGAAGAAGAGCATCCAAGGGTGCTGGGCTCGGTGAGAGGCAGGGGACCTGAAGGAGCAAGTGAGATGCAGAATGATCTGATTGGACTTTGGCCAGAGACCAGATGAGGGAATAGAGCTCTTACGTATGCATATCTGCCAATGTCTGGACACCAATATGGCTAAGCATACAGTAGGAGATTTCCCATGGATAGAAGGCAAACAAGACTAGACACTTCACCTGTCCTCTCCCAATGCCCCGATGTGTTAAGGCACCCAGACTTGGAATACAATTCCACTAAGAAGGAGGAAAAGAAGTCAACAAGTCTACCATGAATTGACTTGGAAAATCCTTAAGTGAAACACAGAAGCATAAAATGACTGAGATTAAACTTCATCTTTCAGGCAAAGTAAAAGCTTGGGGCTAAATTTCCTTTGAAAATAATTATTGTCTTGTGAGACATTCTTTACCAGGAATGTATGCATCCTCTAGGAAAATGGGATGTTCTTCCTTGGAGAAAGAGAGATTGCAGAAAAAATAGATATAGAAGCATTACTGTAGCTCAAACAAAAGATGCAGAAAAACATTCAGTTCTCAAAATTCAGTTCATGGACTGAAATGACTATCAATAGAGAGGTAAGAAGTAATAAACTGTTTTCGTGCAGCTCTGAAATTGTTTAATTAATATTCACCCTTAAAAATATTTTTTGAGGTAGTAGAGAATTAAAGAAATTCAATTCTAGACTAAAATTTTCCTTGTTCAAATCCTGGCTCATCTCCTTTAACTTTATGACATTAAAAACTTAATCTCATCAATAATCTCTCTCTTTTTTATTCTGAAAAAATTTTTAAATCTGCAAGAATAGATGCAATAGTAGAGGATCCCCATGTACCTCATTTAACTTCAACAATTATTAACTTAGCCAATCTTATTTCATTTATGTTGTAATCCATCCCTCTACCCCATAGCATATTATTTTGAAGCATAGCCTGGAAAACATATCATTTTATTTGAAAATTTCAGTATATATCTTTAAAACATAAAGATATCTTTTAAAACAAATAAAACCAGGCTACTATTATCACATTTAAAATTTTTAAATAATTCTTCAACATCATGAACTACATAATCACTTTTTAAATTTATAATTACCTCAAAATTTAAATTTTTTGTAGTTTATTGTTTGGAATCATTTTCCAGATAATGTCCTTACACTGCAATTGATTATATATCTCTTAAGTCTCTTTTCATTTTCACATTCTGCTTTCATCTTTTTTTTCCCATGCAATTTCTGACTGAAGAAAACTGGACACTTGTCCTGTAGAATTTCCCACAGCTTGCATTGTGTTGACTGAATTCTTGGATGTTGTTTAACGTGGCCCTGTGTCCTCTGGGTTTCCTGTAATTAGATCTAGAAGGATTCTTCATGGGTGGTGTTAGTGCTTCCAACAGGTTACATATAATATTTGTTTGTCTCTCTTTTGGTGAAATTAGAAGCTGTTTATGCACAAAGCCTAAGTTCATTAGGGGTTGCAAATTAGTAATATTCTAATTTTTATCTTCTTCATGTATTAGCAAAGAGTCTGGGACAAAGAAGCTGCTTGTTAAAAGCTACCTGCTTTTATAGGCAATTCAACATCAACTCAGAGAAATATCCATATACTAGGGGTAAGCCATGTTAAATAAACAAAATGGGAGCAGAAATATATTACTTAGGATTCATTATACAATGGCTATACACTTCACTGTGTTTGTGCAATTTATTTTTTTCAAATTCAAACCATCAGAACTGTCCAACCTTTCAACAAAAGAAAGCTATGCAGTTGGATGTGAGAACTGTTTCTCAAAACGTCTTGAAATGTTTGGGTTTGGCTCTTGAGAAGCCTTTGTTTACTCTGAGCTTCCTGCCCTGTTGCATATTTGTGTTGTGGCAAGAGGAAGAAATTTCATACAAAAATTGAAAATGAGTGGGATCTTTGGGATCCCATTGAATGGGATCTCCAAGATTCCTTAGAAAATGATGTGCTCTCTTCTAGAATTCACTAAAGAGTGGGTTACGGAAGAGAGCTACATTAGTCCTCTCAAAGTAGGTATTCATCTGAGTCATCTCGTGTTGACGCCTCGAGTGAGCCTCCATGTTTGTGATGTACATAAAGGAGAAACAGATCAAAGAAATTTTGTTCTGTGAACCATTGCAAACAACTACAAAGGAACTGATGAGTTCAGTCTTGTCAGTGCCTGCCTTTTGAACGCACAAGTTAATGCTTGGCATATGTGAATCTATTTGTACTCATGGTATCCCTGATACCTGAACAAAAATATCAAGAGCTGCTGCCTTTGTAAAGAAAGTAGACCTCCGCCATTATCACACATAATACTGCCTGAGGGTGATTTCACTACAAAGAATGTCCCCCCAAATATTGAAGGCTGGTTTGAACATTGCGGTGAACAAATTTTATCGGAGACTATGCTCCAATCTTCTCCCTGACTCCAGGTTTTGACAAAGGAATTGGGACCAAGAACAGTGTACAGAAATGTGGTGACTTTTCAAGGACCATGTGCTTACTTGATTTTTTCCCGTCAATCAGATATTATTTTCTTACCATTTATTTACATATAAACACAGATGAAAGGAAATCAATATAAAAACTGAATAGTATGTGCACTGATGCTGGGAAAGATTGAGGGCAGGAGGAGAAAGGGACGACAGAGGATGAGATGGGTGGAGGCATCACCAATTCAAGGGACATGACCTTGGGCAAACTCCAGGAGATGGTGAGGGGTAGAAAAGCCCAGAGAGCTACAGACCACGGGGTTGCAGTCGGACACAACTTGGCAAGTGAACAACAACAAAAGTGTGTGCATATGCCGAGATATAAGAAGAGGGTAATTATTCAATACTAGGTGAAGGTCCCTGGAAGAGATAATCTGGACAATGTCTCCAAGTCACAGTTGGCTTTAGCTCTGCCAGCAAGGCACCCAGTCCCTTCCAGAGAAGTGAGGAGGCAAAGTGTTGAGTGAGTCAGGAAAGCACAGACTCATGACAGTTTATTCATCCAACAGGCTGTCGTGTGGGTCAAGTGCTAGATATCCAGCAAGAAAATGGGAGGGGGCTATCTGTAGTTTCCAAGCTCCTGAGGTTTCCAAGAGCAGAAACACAGCCTAGAGGTGAAAAGGACAAACAGATACAGGAAAGAAGAGGAGGACAGACATTTTATCAGTGCACAGCCAAGGCAGGCCAAGTACAGAAAAGAACCCAGGAGTTCTGACCCCCAGTTCCAAAGTTAGTACAATGGCAGGGCCACCTTGCTGATGACAGCCTCACCTTGCCTGCTTCCTAAGTCAGGCTGCTCCAATTGGCTATTGGCAGGGTTTTAATACCTAAGGAAATAAGCCTGCTTGTTTGAAACTGAGGCAATAATTCAAGTAAAGAATTTTAAAATAGTTTATTCTCTTATAATACATGGTAAGTGCAATTAAATTCTAAATAAATTTAACACACCTAAATAAGAATTGTGGCTTCCCTGGTGCCTCAGATGGTAAAGAATCTGCTTGCAATGTGGGAGATCCAGGTTCAATCCCTGGGTCAGGAAGATCCCCTGGAGAAGGGCATGGCTACCCACTCCAGTATTCTGGCCTGGAGAATTCCAAGGATAGAGGAGCCTGGTGGGCTACAGTCCATGGGGTTCCAAAGAGTCGGACACAACTGGGTGACTAACACAAATAAGAAATTAGGATGAACACAGTAGAGCAATTGTTCATGCATATTAGGAAATTTCTAGTTTAGAAAAAGGACATTGATGAGATTAATTTTATTCTTGCCTTTTTTTTTTTTTTTTGGGGCAGGAAGGAAGAGAAGCTTAGTAAATGAAATAGTAAGCCCAGCAAGCGACATACAACTCACTGACATGAGATGAGTGATGCCTTTTCCATGGGAGAGTCTGCTCTTTCTGTTTGGCTTTTAAATTTCTGGATAGGAAAGTTTATTGGCGGAAGGGAAAGATATACCCAAATGAATGCAGAGTTATAGAGAATAGCAAGGAGAGATAAGAAGGCCTTCTTAAATGAATGATGCAAAGAAATAGATGAAAATAATATAATGGGAAAGACTAGAGATCTCTTCAAGGGAACATTTCATGCAAGGATGTGCATGATAAAGGACAGAAACAGGACCTAAGAGAGGCAGAAGAGATTAAGAAGAAGTGGCAAGAATACAAAAAAAAAAAAAAAACCTATACAAGAAACGTGTTAATGCCATGGATAATCACAACAGTGTGGTCACTCACCTAAAACATCCAGACATCCTGGAGTGTGAAGTCAAGTCGGCCTTAGGAAGCATCACTACAAACAAAGCTAGTGGAGGTGATGGAATTCCAGCTGAGCTCTTTAAAATCCTAAAAGATGATGCTGTCAAAGTGCTGCACTCACTGTGTCAGCAAACTTGGAAAACTCAGCAGTGGCCACAGAACTGGAAAAGGTCAGTGTTCATTCGAATCCCAAAGAAGGGCAATGCCAAAGAATGTAAAACCTACCATACAGTTGTGCTCATTTCACATGCTTGCAAGTTTATCCTTCAGGCTTCAACAGTTCATGAATTGAGAACTTCCAGATATACAAGCTGGATTTAGAAAAGGCAGAGGAACCAGAGATAAAATTGCCAACATTCGTTGCATCATGGAAAAAGCAAGGGAATTAAAAAAAAAAAATCTGCTTCACTGACTATGCTAATACATTTGACTGTGTGGATCACAACAAACTGTGGAAAATTCTTACAGAGATGGGAATACATCCCATTTCACTTGTGTCCTGAGAAACTTGTGGATCAAGAAGCAATAGTTAGAACTGGACATGGAACAATGGACTGGTTCAAAATTAGTAAAGGAGTACAGCAAGGCTGTATAATGTCACTCTGCTTATTTAATTTCTATGTAGAGTATTTCATGCAAAATGCTGGGCTGGATGAATCATAATCTGGAATCAAGACTGCTGGGAGATATATCAACAACCTCAGATGTGCAGATAATACCACTCAAATGGTGAAAGTGAAGAGGACCTAAAGTGTCTTTTGATGAGGGTAAAAGAAGAGAGTGAAAACAGCTGGCTTGAAATTAAACATTAAAAAAACTAAGACCACGGCATCTGGTCCCATCACTTCATGGCAAATAGAAGGGGGAAAAGTGGAAGTAGTGACAGATTTTACTTTATTGGCGTCCAAAATCACTGTAGACAGTTACTGCAGCCATGAAATTAAAAGACACTTGGAAGGAAAGCTATGACAAACCTAGACAGCATATTAAAAAGCAAAGACATCACTTTGGCAACAAAGGTCCATATAGTCAACTATATGACTATATGTTTTTTTTCCAGTAGTCATGTACAGATGTGAGTGTTGGACCACAAAGAAGGCTAATCACTGAAGAATTGATGCTTTTGAATTGTGGTACCAGAGAAGACTCTTGGGAGCCCCTTGGACATCAAGGAGATCAAACCAGTCAATCCTAAAGGAAATCAACCCTGAATATTCATTGGGAGGACTGATGCTGAAGCTCCAGCTCCAGCTCCAATACTCTGGCCACTTGATGCAAAGAGACAACTTACTGGAAAAGACCCAATGCTGGGAAACATTAAAGGCAATAGGAGAAGGCGGTGACAGAGGATGAGATGGTCAGATAGTATCACCAACTCAACGGACATGAGTTTGAGCAAATTCCTGGGAGATAGTGGAGGACAGAGGAGTCTAGCATGCTGCATCCATGGGGTTGCAAAGAGTTGGACACAACTTAGTGACTGAACAACAACAGAGTTATTGTCTATTTTTGTCATTAATTTATATTTTTTTCATTAAACTAGGAGAATATATTCCATTCAACACATTTGCAACTTGTGGGATTTATTGAGGATTCCTTTATCATAGTTTTTTTTAATGTTGTAGAGTTAAAAAGAAAATGCATTTTTCATTTTGGTGACACAATTAGAAAAACAGATTGTGTCTACTGTTTACATCTATCTTATTAATTATGCTGTTCAAGCCCAGTTTATTCTCACTTTTTTCCCCTTCTCTCATGGGATGAGAAAATAAATGCTCCTCTATCAGCAAGTTCTTCTTTAGTTTTCTTTATATTTCCAGTATCATTTGTTTTATGAATTTTGCAGCTTTGATATTTGATACCTAAAGATTCAGGAAAATTAGAGCTTCCTCATATATCATATCCTTTTTCATTGTAAGATGTCCTTCTTTATCTTTAATAATTTTGCATAATTCACCCTGAACTAACACAGTATTAGGAACTCTGCTTCTTCTGCCGCATTTCCCTGGCATGATTTTAGCAGCTTCTATCTGAGAATAGCATATATTTGGACTGTGCTTTGTAATCTGATTTTAGAATTTTTTCTTTCAATAGGTTTATACTTGATGTGAGAGGAATGTTAGGTTCCATCATCCTTCACTGCATTTTTCCTTTGCAATGTTGCACACACACAAATTAAAGACATGAACATATATATTTTTTCCTACATGGTCCTTGGTTTCTTTATTGTGTGTGCATTTTCATTCTGATCATTCTAAAGGTTTATAGTCTGTTCTAAGATCTTTTAGTTGCTACTTTTATAAGTTTACATATTATTATCATATTTTAAAATTCTTAAATAGAACCTGATGAATCACTGCTACAAAAGATGACACATGGCACTTTCCTGGTGGACCAGTGGCTAAGATTCTGGGCTTACACACAGGACCTAGGTTCAATCCCTAGTCAGGGAACTATATGTCACAATTAAGAATTTCACATGCTGCAATTAAGACCTGCTGCAGCCAAATAAATAATTTTTTTTAAAAGATGATGAGACAATTACTACACTTATATCGATTCCATCTTGCCTATCCTACATTGCCCAATTTTGGTTTATTATAATATTTTCATCATTAACATTGCTGGCTGTTACCTTTGTACTTTTATATAATACACTGACACCTCTGTCACTTGGTTTATCATTTTACATGGTAAGTTTTGAGACTGCTATAAAAGATGCGGAAATGATGCTTACACTGCTTTTCCCTCTCTCATTCTTGGTTTCACAATTACTAGTGCTTTACTGCTATTATTATTCTTTCTACATTATACTATATTCTGTAATCATAATTCCTACAGTTGCTTAAACTTATGCCTTTTTCCCCCTAATCTTTTATTTTATTGAGGTATGGCTGACTTACAATGTCATGTTAGTTTCAGGTATATAGCACAGTCATTCAGTTTTACATATATATATATATTCTTTTTTAGATTATCTTCCTTAATAAATCATTATAAAACATTGAGAATAGTTCCCTGCGCTACACAGTAGGCCCTTGTTGGTTATCTATTTTATATATAATAGTGTATGTGTTCATCTCAGCCTCCTAATTTATCCAATCTGCCACTTTCCTGTTTGGTAACCATAAGTTTGTTTTTATGTCTGTGAGTCTATTTCTATTTTGTAAATAAGTTCACTTGTACCTCTTTTTTTTAGATTCCACATATGAATGATATCGTACGGTATTTGGTATTTGTTTTTGTCTGATTTACTTCACTTAGTGTGATAATATCTAGGTCTGTCCACGTTGCTGCAACTGGCATTATCTCATTCTTTTCATGGCTGACTAATATTCCATTGCATCTATACTACATCTTCTTTACCCATTCATCTGTCAGTGAACATTAGGGTTGCTTATGTCTTAGATTTAGCGTTTTCTCTCCTTACCACCATAGCTATTCCTTTCATCTCTTGATTGACATCTTCAAGTAATTTTTTTTTAAATAAAGGATACAAAAGTTCTTTTTTCCTGGCCCTTTCGCATGCTTGGAAATATGAAACAATTTGACTAGGTAAAAAATGTCTTGGGTCACACATTTTCTGAGAACTTGGCAACATTTTTTCATCACCTTCTAGCAGTTAATATTGCTAAGAAAAATTCTATAACCAAAGTTATATTTTCCCTCTTATTTCTGTTTGATGTTTTTTTAAGGCCTAGATTCTTTCCTTTATCTTTGAAGTCCAGGAGCCTTGCTAAGCCATGTTTCAGTGTTGATTTTGCTGATCCTTCTTTTTTCTTATTTCCTGGAACAGCTGAGCCTATTTCAAACTATGGATTTAGGCCTTACTTATTTAAGGAAATATTTACTCTGTTATATCTGAATATTTTTTCTGTTTCCTTTATTAGAGACAAGATTTGTAGGAAAGTTGAAATTCTTTTTCCTGCTTCCCATATCCATAATTTTCTCAATAATCATTTCAAATATTTAAATATTCTTTCTCATTTATTTTCTTTTATTATTTTTTCCAAATCTACTCTTTATTTCTTTCTAAGGCCTTACAGTTTCTCTTTTTAAAAATCACTTCTGTAATTTAACTATTTCTTAACTTGAGCCAGTATAGCTCTTCTTTGAATTATTATTCAGAAAAGCCATATTTAAACATTTTTAATGGAAAAATGTTCCTCTACAATTTGTATCTACAATTGGTCTAAGTTTCTGGAATGTTAACCTGCCTTTTGCCAAATCCCTCTCATCTATTTATTGATTTTTCTCAGTGTATTCGTATCATGGACCATACAAACTTCTTTGCATTAATACTCATATTTCTATGAGATTTCACATTAATTTATATGGACTATTCTTATAGAGGTGAACTATATTCTAAAATATGATAAGGCAGAGAGTACAGAGAAGTGAGCTAGGTCAGTCATCCACTTGGATTTCTCTCTGCCTTGTAGCTTTGCCTCCCACCCAACAGGAAGAAGTAGGCTTGGCTAGCTTGATGGTCAACAGGGAGGCACTCAGCACTCATCTCCCGTCAGCTGCAATACCATCGCCCACTCTCCAATGCTGCCTTTTAGCAAAGATAGCATGTTTCTTCACTTCCTCTTTAAGCCCTGACGAGTCCTCTCATGTGACTTGGGGACACCTCCAAATTCACCTTCGTAGACACAGATCTCACCCTTCATGGAAACCAATGGTTTCTCTTCTTAGAATTCTTGGCCCACTTCAGGCAGGCTCTGTGTTACCTGAACTCTGAGAGTCCTGTCTTTCCTTTCAGCCTCTGCTCTAAACCAAACCCAAACCGACTGCGTTAATCAGGAGTTGGGCCGTTTTCAAGTTTCATGTATATTTTCCTTTCTAACTTTCAAGAACTATTTTAGTTGTGCTCAGTGGATTTCAAAAAGAAAAGTGGGACCAGACGCCTTGACTCTGCCATCCCACTGAACACCTTGATGTGGCCAGAGAATGGCTTTGGATCTGTTTCTTTGAAAATTAGATTTCACAAATAATATGATCTGATGAAAGATGATCTCATGGAAACATGGGTCATGGCTGAATGCAAATAGAGTTACAGACAATAAAGTTTGAAAATCTCCAATATGTTCAAACCAGTGCCATTTCCACATCTTACAACAGTATCAGAGGGCCCATCTGGTGGTATGACCTGGGGTTTTTATTATACTTCTTTATAGACCTCAAAACAAGGCATGTGACAAGAAAGAGCTCCTTATTGCTGAATATCACTGACCAAATAAATCACTTCTTGGAGAGTCAGTGAGTCACTAAGCTTTTTAAAGTTTACAATTGAATAACTGCTTATGCATCCTCAAGCATTTTCTACTGAGTTAGTTAAATTGTATTCTTTCTTTTCCTATATTATCTATGGTATTTTTATTGTGATAAAATACACATAGCCTTCACCAGTCTCACTCGTTTTGAATGTATAATCCAGTGGTATGAAGTACGTTCACATTATTGTGTAGTCACTGCCACTATTCATCTCCAGAACTTTCCATCATCCAGAAACGCAACTGAACCCATTAAACACCAACCTCCCCATTCTCCTCCCCTCAAACCCTGGTAACTATTTAATATAGTTTTTAATTGAAAGAACTAACCTTAACAATTGTTCCTCTTGCTATATTCTTGAAAATATAAGGGATGCACACTGTAATAAACATTAAGACTTGCTGTGTTAGGTAGAGGCAAGGCACTCAGCCTGGGGGCATGGTATCTACCGCTTCCTCTGTGTGGCTCACGCAGTCTCTCTGTAAGTATGCTCTAGAGAGGTTCTACTCTTTCTTTGAGTTTGCAAATTCTCTCTTTTTTTTTTTCAAATTGCAGCATAATTGCTTTGCAATGTTGTATTAGTTTCTGCTGTACTACAAAATGAATCAACTGTAAGTATACACATATCTCCTCCCTCTTGAGCCTTCCTCTGACTCCCCCATCCCACCTCTCTAGGTCATCACAGAGCACAGAGTTGAGCTCCCTGGGCTACACCGCAGCTTCCCACTAGCTAGCTATTTTACATGTGGTGGCGTATGTATGTCCCACCTTCTCCTTCCCTCCCTGCGTCCACACACCTATCCTCTACATCTGCATCTCTATTCCTACAAATAGGTTCATCAGTACCATTTTTTAGATTCCATATATATGCATTAATAGATGCTTTTCTCTTTCTGACTTACTTCACTCTGTGTGACAGACTCTACGTTCACCCATATCACTACAAATGACCCACGTTTGTTCCTTTTTATGGCTGAGTAGTATTCCATTGCATACATGTACCACGTCTTCTTTATCCATTCCTCTGTTGATGGACATTGCATTATGCTCAGTTCACAGATGAGAAAACAGAGGTAGCGCCAGATTAGGTCACTTGTCCAAAGCAACGACGTGTCTGGGACTGGAATCCAGCCACTAGGCTCACAAAGGCAGAGCCTACACAAAACAAGCCAAGAGGGTTTAACTGCTAAACACTGTGGTCCTGAATTTAGGTATTGTCTTGCCTTGGCCATTTTTCAGAAAATGTTCTCTTCAAGCTCACTCCCTCAACAACCAGTGACCAAATCCATGGGCCTCTCTAGGCTCTCTTCCTCTGTCTCTCTGACGCTTTTGAAACTCTTAAGCAAACCTTCTTTCTTCAGATTCTCTCCTCACTCAGCACCAGCAGAGTAAGTTGAGAAGCATCACTGCAGTAGAGAAACTTGAAACATGCAGGGGGCAATAGGGGAAAACTGCAGAGCCCTGAGCAAGGGAGCAAAAGGCTGAAAGTGGTCCCTTAGGAAGGCCAGCCTGTAGGGCCTTCACACCAGTGAGGCGGCTGGGTGAGATGAGGAGCTGCTCTAGGAAAGATCAGCGAGGCAGCTGTTACAGGGATCTGGACACGGTCATGACTGAACTCCAAGAAATGTTTATGCTCTAAAGGAGCTGATTCTCGAATGTACCATTAGAATACCCAGGATGTGATTTTAAAAAATCCTCATGAAACTCATTGCTCTTGTATTTCAGGGGAACGTGGAGGTCTATGGAGAACATGCTTTTTCTGATTACTCAATGTTCCTTTGTCTGGTTCCACAGAAAGATGCCTCTCAACTCTTGCTTGTCCTAAGCAATTTTATTGTGAGCTATCAACTCTGAGTCCCACAAATGTGCATGTGTCTTCTTTATAATGTCTGCTAGAAAACGCAAAAGGAAATGGGAGGCTCATGCAGCTTCACAGCAAGTGTTCTACATCCTCACCCAGTCTTGGCGCCATCTGTCTTTTCTACTTGTATTCACCCTTTTGCCATATTTTCTCACTTATTGTGGAATTAATTTGTTTCACTGTCCCATATGTATTTTTGAAAGATCTTCTCTCTAAGTGGTTTCTAGAATAGGGAAGGAGAGAAAGAACACGAGAAATGAAATTTAAAAGGAAAGAATGTAATCCAAGCAAGTCAACGCTAAGAAGACAAAGGAAATTTAAAAGGAACGAATGTAACCCGAGCAAGTCAACTCTAAGAAGACATTTCTGAGACAAGTGAGAAAACTGGAAAATAGATGGGTATTAGATTATTACAGTTGCTTCAGTTGTGTCTGACTCCTTGTGACCCTGTGGACTTTAGCCTGCAAGGCTCCTCCGTTCATGGGATTCTCCAGGCAGGAATACTGGAGTGGGTTGCCATGCCCTCCTCTAGGGGATCTTCCCAACCCAGGACTGGAACTTGTGTCTCCTTCACAGCAGGCAGGTTCTTTACCCACTGAACCACCTAGGAAGCCCTAGTAAGGGATTATTATTAATTTTCTTGGTGAGATATGGTATTGTGCTGCTGCTGCTGCTGCTAAGTCACTTCATTCATGTCCAACTCTGTGTGACCCCATAGATGGCAGCCCACCAGGCTCCCCCGTCCCTGGGACTCCCCAGGCAAGAACACTGGAGTGGGTTGCCATTTCCTTCTCCAGTGCATGAAAGTGAAAAGTGAAAGGGAAGTCGCTCAGTCGTATCCGACTCTTAGCAACCCCATGGACTGCAGCCTACCAGGCTCCTCCATCCTTGGGATTTTCCAGGCAAGAGTACTGGAGTGGGATGCCATTGCCTTCTCTGATGGTATTGTAGTTATCTTTTTAAAGTCCTTATCTGTAAGTAATTCATTATGAACTATTTATAAGTGGAATATATAAGCATCTAGGATTTGCTTTAAATTAATCCAGGAGGAAAAAAAAGAGTGGATGGGACTCAGGGCAGAAAAATATATAAACTTTTTTTTTTTTTTTAATGTGGGGGACTGTAATACAATGGCACTTCTTACAGCAATGTTTTTGAGAAAAGGCTGGGATATTCTTAGAGAGTCATGGTACACAGCTCGTTACCTGATTTGTGGGGAGGATTTTGCTAAACCTTTCACAGATGCATGAATGGTCTGTTCACATTGAAAGCAAATGTGTTTGATTCACGTGATGCTTACTGAAGTCAACAGAGGGCCCTAGATTTTAGATTTTAGTGAGAAAAACAGAAAGGAAAGGAATAGATATTCATTAAGCACTTGATTTATTCTAGGTCCCATGCTCAGGGTCTTCACGTGTCTTATCTTAGTTTTTTCCATCAGCCTGGTTGGAGAAGTATTCCCTCCCTCCTCTCCAGGTTTTCTCCTCTCCTCTCTCCTGAATGGATGTGTGGTAACTGGGTGGATCACTGAACTGGGAAATTTGTCATCCTGTCTGCAAGGGACAGGTGAGGAAATGATTACTGACTCCTGATTCTAACCTGTTGGAAGCCATCGCGGTTGGAAGTTAGGGAGCTCATTTTCCCTCAAACCCGAGAGAAAGGCAACACCGCACCTTGGGGCACAGAGAACACCACCTGAAACTGGGGCTGGCGCCTGAAGCTCATTCTCTCTGCCCCTCACCATAGCCTTAGAGGGAGACACGAACACTCCTCTGTACCTGCGAAAAAAGGCCCAAGACTTTCCTGAGGCACCGCAGCCAGTTAACAGTGCAGCCAGCACCTAAATAAAGCTCTGACGACACCAAACCTCCTTTCTTTTCAAGATGCAAAGGCTTCTGGAATGTTCATTCTCATCATCTGTAAACTGCGTTGAATAATAACTTCTTTGCCTACCTAATAGGAATGCAAAGAGTGTCAAGATAAAGCAGCATTTATTATCACTAAAATGACAAGCATAGGGATAAGTACAGTAATAGCTGTCTAATGCTTCATCTTTTCTCACAGCACTTCTACGTGTATCCTCTGTAAGGCAAGACAATGTTCTGGGGCCCACAAAAGGTATCCTACTGGTCACAGTCATTGGAATTCTTATACACCTTTATGTGGGGAGAGAAAATTCTCTCCTGGGCCTTTTAGGGAAGCAATATAATGTGAAGGTCAAGGGCACCAGCAGTGGAGTCAGATTCTGCCCTGACTGACTGGGTGAATTTGAATACCAGCTACTTAACCTCTCTCTGACAGACAAATATAGAGCCTCCCTAATGGGCTGGTTTGAGATTAAATGAGACACTGCATGTGGAGCCCATAGGAAGAACTCAGTAGGTGTTAGCAATAATTACGGGGACGCTCAATAGCACTGCTGGGTTTTCCGAGAGGTGAGACATTCATCTCCAGCCATTTCAGTTTACTCCTCCTTTCTGCTCTTCCCCAACTCCAGCTATAGCTCACAAGTCTTGTCTTCGTTCCTTTTCAATTTGGTGGCAATCACAAGCCAACAGATCATTTTTGAAAGCAATAACTTAGTGATTACCAAGTAAGAGTTTGCCACTTTCATATGTTAAGCAGATAGAATTGTTCACCTCCCCTATGTCCATTAAAAAGTGATGTATTTTTATATATTATTTTGCTGGACAGCAAAAATGCACATTTTCCTGTCTGACTCCATCAATCATTTTGTCGCTGAACTGATGAGATCCCCACTGGGAACTGAGTGGTGATTTACTCTGCACCAGTGTATCCAGCTCGGTCTCCAATATGTCTACTGAGGATACTCGTGTCTACTAATCTGGAAAGGGATTTTGGCTCAATTTTGAGAAATTATTATCTATGAGGGATTGAACTAATAGAAGAACAAACTGTGGGGGACTGAGACAAAAATTCCAGAAAGTAAAGCAAGATTCATGGATTAAATACGTAATAGGTCTTCAGTGCTGACTCTCATGAAGTGTGTCTCTTGATTGAGAATAGAGCACTGTTCCCTGCTTTTCTCTAGCGAGTGCATGGGAACAAGGTTGAATATTATCTAGAAATAGTTGTTTAAACATGTCAAAGCTTCAGTGAAATCTTAGAATGGGTCAAGTGATACAGCTGGCCCAGTGTCCTTTGTGGAAGAACTGAAGGGAGGCCAGTGACCTTAAGTAAGAAGATGGGAGATGTTGGTGGGCAGCAGTCATTCTCAGCAAATGAGCAAAGAGAAAAATTAAAAGGAGAGGTAAAGGAGCCAAGGGATTTTTATCATCAGGAATGCCAGTCATTGTTGCAATATAAATCCCCTCCAGTTCCCCAAACATTCAGGAAAGTCTTACATAATGTTCCTAAGTGGGTTTTTGTGTTTGGAGGAAATCATGGGAAAGGATGCTTTTTATACTGGAGCCAATGGCAAAGGCAGAGACTAAGCAACAACTATGGGACAGAACAGAAAACAAGATACAGTGAAGACTGGACGTAGGAGTTAAGTGTGATCATGCAGTGTACACCCTTTGGACACTTATGTAAACTTTGGTGTGGATGTTGGCGTCTTCACAAGGTTTGAAACAGGGATAATTTACCCTTCAGGAACACACATCTCCAGAAAACGTCAATGTTGTTTTTCAGTCGCTCAGTTGTGTGCAGCTCTTTGTGACCCCATGGACTGCAGCACACCAGGCTTCTCTGTCTTTCACTATCTCCCAGAGTTTACTCAGACTCATGTCCACTGGGTCGGTGATGCCATCCAACCATCTCATCTTCTGTTGCTCCCTTCTCCTCCTGCCTTCAGTTTTTCCCAGCATCAGGGTCTTTTCCAGTGAGTCAGCTCTTCGCATCAGGTGCAACGTCTATGTCGTAATACCTGAAATGGAAAAACACCTGCTCATTGAAAATTTCACTGAAGCTTTGACATTCCTTGTACAACAATTTCCAGATGATGTTCACCCTTTTCCTCCTCACTAGTGGCCACCTAAACCAGCTTGTGCTTTCCCACAATGGGGAAGAAAGTACCCATCCAATAGTAGTGGGAGTGCTGATAACGACTGGAGAGTGTTTTCGTAAATCATCAAATGACTTTAGCACTGTTGGTTTTTCCATAAGCCTTCTTAATCATAAATAAGAAAGCTGAGAGGCAAAGAAGAAAAAAAAATGTCAAATTTACTCTGAAAAGAAACAAAGACACTTCAATAAAAGGAAACAATGGGATTTCTAAAGTAACCTTAGAAACACACAGAGCTGCCATCAAAAGTCCTTGAAGAATTGTTCCAGTTGGATGTGAGTTCTGTGTGGGGAAAGGTCAAAAGGATAGTTTGTGTTAAAGCCTGCCCTAGACTGATTTTGACAGCTGCTGGCAATGCTCTACGGTCGGCTGGGAGTTAACTCAGTGGATCCCACCTGCTGCTGGGGTCCAGTTAGCAATGGAGGAGAAGGCAGGCAGGGATGCACCTCAAACACTGAAAGTGCAAAAAGACTCGGTCTCTAACCTGGACCCTCTTGGGCTGAGCACGAGATGTGGAGAGAACAAATGACTTTGTGCTGCCACAGGTAATGAATACGAAATTTCAGCCCTTGAAAATGGAAAAGTCTATACAATTTCCAAGCATTTTTAAAATTAGATTATTATAACTGGTTAAAGTTATTTTCCATATGGTAATCTTATTAGTTAAAAAAAATCTGGGAAGGTTGTCTTGGGTTTCCTTACACATTACATGGCTTATGTTTTATAGCTGTGAGGTCATAGCTGTGAAATATCCCCCTTTGACAACTTGACTATGATGTATGCTGTTATATTTCAGTAGCTCAGGGTGATTTTTCAGCTGGATGAAAAGTTCATTCCATTCCATCACTGCTGATATCATCTTCATTTCCATTTCACCCATGCAACGCAAAATGCCAGAGGTTTGGAGACACCATTTGGGACCAGTTGCAAAAGTAGAGATTGATAAGATGGTAAGAGAAATAAAGAACACAAGCACTCCATATAACCCAATGCTAATAATTAAAATGTCTTGCATTAGTTATGGTTGGCTCAACTCTTTGATAGGGTAAGATAAGAATCTCAGTTACAGGCAGAACTTGAAGGAGCTGCTGCTGCTATTTGAAATACAAAGGTTGGCTCATATCCTCCCTTCCTCATGCTTTTGCTGCAGCGTCTACGGTACCAGCACAGTTGGCCTCCAATCTTAATTTGCCAAGATATCCAGAGAGAATCACGGTGGAGCTTCCTGGCAAGCAGTGAACATTTTAGGAAATATATAAGAGAAGATGGCAGTTGGCAAATACCACTGGAAAATCTGTTCATATCTACGTGTCTAGTAAAATCTATGGTTTGAGGTAACCTCAAATTACTCTTTTGAACCAGAGAAAAAGAAATACATGCAGAGATAGTTATTGCGGCTTCATTTATAATAGTGAAAAAATGAAGACAGTCCCATGGGGGTTAGATTAAATAAATGGTTAAATACATTATGCTATAGTTATATAATAAAAGATTGCACAGCTATAAAATCCCTTAGAAGAATATCTATTGAAAAAAAGCAATGCTTGTCATATACTATATTTTGTAAGAAAGTTATTGTATTTCATGAAAGTCACTCAATCATGCCCAAATCTTTGTGATTCCATGGACTGTAGCCCTCCACGTTCCTCTGTCCATGGGATTCTCCAGGAAAGAATACTGGAATGGGTTGCCATGCTCTCCTCCAGGAGATCTTCCTGACCTAGGGATCAAACCTGGGTCTCTTGCATTGCAGGCAGATTCGTTACAGTCTGAGCCACTAAAAGTTGTTTACAAAACTACATACAATTAAAATCCAAATGTGAGATATACATATATCGATGAAGCTATACTAAAGACAATTTTTTTGTAATCATCCAAAAGCTTTACAACAAACACTTAAGAAAATGTAAAATGCTAAATGCATAATCTTTCCTTGTGATTTGATGAATTTTAAAATGTATATCAAGTCTGAACTTTCAAGTTTTAGAAAGCTGATCACAAAAGGTGGAAGTTTCCTTTAATAAAGATTAACAGAAAATCACCAGGAGAAGAGAAATATTAATCAACAGCCCTATTGGCCACACTATAACCAAAGAAGCACTCACTGTTAGTGTCATCGCCTGTCACATCAAACAGCATCTGGGTCTCTCTTTTAAATGGCAGGGGCTTTTGTTTGTTTCTCCCCTTCTTAGGACTCAGGGAATTAAACTGTTTAAGAAAGGCACACATTCTAGAGTACTTTCTATAAATATAAAACTCTAGCTCTAGCAGGAAGGAAATAGGCCTCCCTTGGCTTAAACCTCTTGAGAAACCTCTATGCAGGTCAGGAAGCAACAGTTAGAACTGGACATGGAACAACAGACTGGTTCCAACTAGGAAAAGGAGTACATCAAGGCTGTATATTGTCACCCTGCTTATTTAACGTCTATGCAGAGTACATCATGAGAAACACTGGGCTGAAGAAGCACAAGCTGGAATCAAGATTGCTGGGAGAAATATCAATAACCTCAGATGTGCATATGACACCATCCTTATGGCAGAAAGTGAAGAGGAACTAAAAAGCCTCTTGATGAAAGTGAAAGAGGAGAGTGAAAAAGTTGGCTTAAAGCTCAACATTCAGAAAACGAAGATCATGGCATCTGGTCCCATCACTTCATGGGAAATAGATGGGGAAACAGTGGAAACAGTGTCAGACTTTATTTTTCTGGGCTCCTAAATCACTGCACATGGTGACTGCAGCCATGAAATTAAAAGACGCTTACTCCTTGGAAGAAAAGCGATGACCAACCTAGACAGCATGTTCAAAAGCAGAGACATTACTATGCCAACAAAGGTCCATCTAGTCAAGGCTATGGTTTTTCCTGTGGTCATGTATGGATGTGAGAAGTTGAACTGTGAAGAAAGCTGAGTGCCGAAGAATTGATGCTTTTGAACTGTGGTGTTGGAGAAGACTGTTGAGAGTCCCTTGGACTGCAAGGAGATCCATCCAGTCCATTCTAAAGGAGATCAGCCCTGGGTGTTCTTTAGAAGAACTGATGCTAAGGCTGAAACTCCAGGACTTTGGCCACCTCATGCAAAGAGTTGACTCACTGGAAAAGACTCTGATGCTGGGAGGGATTGGGGGCAGGAGGAAGAGGGGACAACAGAGGATGAGATGGCTGGATGGCATCACTGACTGGATGGACGTGAGTCTGAGTGAACTCCGGGAGTTGGTGATGGACAGGGAGGCCTGGCATGCTGCGATTCATGGGGTCGCAAAGAGTCAGACACGACTGAGTGACTGAACTGAACTGGCTTAAACCTCTAATTGATTATCATGTGTTTCTTGGGAGGTTCTGATGTTCTGGGTGAAAACTTTCACAATGACGGCATACAACATTCCAGTTAAGTCAGGCAGCTCATTGACTTGAAGGGTAATTATCCAGCTTCTCCATCATCTCAGGTCTGGCTGCTGTTCATTCTGCCCCTTCAAGCTACTGGCAAATTTATTCCCATCCCACCACAGGATGGGAACCCAGTGAAAGAAACCCAGTGACTGTGATGCACCGCAGGCACTAAGGGTATGAATCAGTCTGTAGCAGTGAGCATAGACGCTCCCTATGGATTAGGTTAGAAAGTAGTCATGTCTGGATGTGAGAGCTGGACTCTAAAGAAAGCTGAGCACTGAAGAATTGATGCTTTTGAACTGTGGTGTTGGAGAAGACTCTTGAGAGTCCCTTGGACTACAAGATCAAACCAGTCCATCCTAAAGGAAATCAGTCCTGAATATTCATTGGAAGGACTGATGCTGAAGCTGAAATTCCAGTACTTTGGCTACCTGATGCAAAGAACTGACTCCTTAGAAAAAACCCTGATGCTGGGAAAGATTGAAGGCGGGAGGAGAAGGGGATAACAGAGGATGAGACAGTTGGATGGCATCACCGACTTGATGGACATGAGTTTGAGCAAGCTCCAGGAGTTGGTGATGGACAAGGAAGCCCAGCGTGCTGCAGTCCATGGGGTTGCAAAAAGTCAGACATGACTGAGCAACTGAACTGAGTGACTGAAGAAAGGGCTGGACTAAAGAACAACAGGTCCTTTCAAGAAGTCAATCAGGGGTGTTCTCAGACAGAGGAGAAGAATCCCAACAACACTGCCTTCACTTCTGGGGCTTATGCAGGTCCACATGTTCCTCTAATCCTGGAGTCAGGCCCTAGGTATAATTGATGTGAGACGCCCTAATAGATTTAACATTCTCTAACGGAGAGAACTGCTCCAGGCAAAAGGAATAGTTTGCTGACTAAGCACTGTGTGCTATGGTAAGGGGAGGACCAGAAAGAGTTTTGTTGTCCTCATGAGAAGGGCAACACAAATATAGTCTGATCTGCATTTCCATGGGGGCCCTTCCGGCTCTTCTGGATCCCCAGCTCCCAGGGCTGCCCTCTCCATCCCCCCGAGTCTGAACACCATGAAGTGTGGCCCATGCACCCGAGCTCTCTTCTTTATCTTCCTTCTTTAAAAGCTCCAAAGCAGCTTCCTCTGTAGTAGTCATGCTGGACGACAAATCTGGGGAACAGTCTGATGACTAAGAGGTATTTAAGAGCTTTTATTGGTGACAAAACAGAAACCCAAAGAGTTTGAACTACTAGCTGGATAGCTCATAATGGCCCAGATGAGACCCCGTGACTCTTATTACTTGTGTGGTACCTCTGTGGGTTCCCAGGTGGCTCAGCAGTAAAGAATCCGCCTGCCACGCAGGAAACACGGCAGATGCCAGTTCAGTTCCTGGGTCGGGAAGATCCTCTGGAGAAGGGCATGGCAACCCACTCCAGTATTCTTGCCTGGGAAATCCCATGGACAGAGGAGTCTGGTGAGCTACAGTCCCTGGGGTTGCAAAGAGTCGGACACAACTGAAGCGACTAAACCACCACCTCCACCTCTTCTGCCATATGGCCTTAACACAAAGAACTCAATGAAACCCAGAATTTTAGCCCGAAGGAATGAGTTATTTCCTAAGATAAATTCTCAGGCATTTAGGTTCCCACATGAAAAAGAGATTTTTGGATTAATGGACTTTCTGGGCTTTTATTACACCACCTAATCCTACCCTACCTATACTTAAGACTAAACTTGGCAAATAAGAATTTAGAATTTGCTTTTAGGCACAAAACCTGTGCAGAGTAAATTGAATGACTTATTAATAAAAGAGAGGGAGCATGCAGTGATGAAAGGGAGTGGAGCTAACAGTTCGGAGTCTTCTACTTTCTCCCAACTGTGTGCCTTTGGGCATGAAACCAAGGCAGACTGGCTTTGCTATGAAAGAAGGAGAGCTAATACCAATTTCCAGCACAGAATGTGAATTTTATCCAGTAACACCTTATTGTTCACACTCAATCAGATGTGAGCACCCAAGGGTGCAGGATTGGGGCCAGCTCTGCACCTGCACAGGCAGAAGTCTTGCAGCTCTTAGCACCCTTATTTTCACAGGGAGGCATCTTACGGTACCATCCTCATCCTCTGGGGTCTCCCCTCCCTGGCCTTTCATTCTTTGGATCTAGAAATTTCTGTCTTTGCCATATATGCAAGTAGCTCAGACTCCTGGTTGAAACCCTCTTCTATTAGACCTGAACATCTACAGATGGATACTGTAAACAGTCTGTGTCTGTTCTCCTGGGAGATGTTGGCTTTTACTGATTTTCCACAGACTCCTTTGGGGGCTTCCCTGGTAGCTCAGATGGTAAAAGAATTCACCTGCAATGCAGGAGACCGGGGTTCGATCCCTGAGTCAGAAAGATCCCCTGGAGAAGGGAATAGCAACTCACTCCAGTACCCTTGCCTGGAAAATTCCATGAATAGAGGAACCTGGCGGGCTACAGTCCATGGGGTTGCAAAGAGTTGGACACAACTGAGTGACTAAGCATGTATGCACACAGCCTCCCTTGGTTGGCTTCTGCCATTTTGGGTGGATACTATTTATGTACAATTTTATTCCTTCATAAAATACATTGCAGTAAGTTGCTAGTGCTTATTTTCTGATTTTAAAAGTAATACACAATAACTATAGGAAAGTTGGAAAACAGAGAAGAGAATGAAGAAAAATAATAATTTCCTATAATTGCATCTTCCAGAGAGTCTTTCCTTTCAGTCTATTTTTCTCTGGGTATAGCATACAATTAATTTTAGTTGGAATACACTTTTATACCCATGTTACCACACATGGATTCAGGGACATTCATTCACACAATGTTTTTGGTTACTTTAGACCAACATTTAAAGCTGCTGCCGTAATTTCCTGAATATATACAGAGAGGTGTAAAATCAAACCTTGGAAAACAGCATAGCCTCCCTGAATCTCAGGTTCTTCATCAAAAAAACAGAAGGTAAACAATGCTGATCTGTAAGATCCCAACATGATTCTTTTAAAAATAAAATATGAACTTGGAGGACTATCTTCCCTCCCTTGATTCTGCCACAAGAACCACAACCTCAAACACCAAGTTTCTACCAAATGCTTCCAAGAACAACAATTTGGGGCCTATTGTAAATATGGACCCATGTGACCTAAGAAACCAAAACTGGCATAATTTTGCTCTCAGCAAGTAAAGAATGAGTAGATCCAGACAAGCGAACCATGGTACTAAAGAAAGTAATTCATGTTAGATGTCATATATTGCATCTTTCTGGGGCACCAATTTCACTTTTTCATTTAAGGAAAATTGTTAGAGGGTAGCAGAGCTTAGGTTTCCTTTGAAGAAGGAATTTTCCTCTAGAAGGATGCACTTCCATATTGTCAGTGGTTTTTTGGTTTTTCTGTTTTCCTTACTTCAGTAATCCTTTTTCTGATGGTGTTGACTACCCTTGTTTCAGGTGGATTCCTGACTTTCTGCTCTCCTTATTTAGTATTTTATTATTTTTATTTAAACTATCTCCCACCCCAACCTTGCTTTATCTTTTTGTCTTATTTTAAAAGGGCTTCCCTGGTGGTTTAGATGGTAAAGAATCCGCCTGCAATGGGGGAGACCCAGGTTCAATCCCTGGGTTGGGAAGATCCCCCAGAGAAGGGAATGGCAACTCACTCCAGTATTCTTGCCTGGAGAATCCCATGGACAGAGGAGCCTGGCGGGCTACAGTCCATAGGGTCACAAAGAGTTGAACATGACTGAAGCGACTTAGCATACATGCACGCAGGGGAAGATTACTTGAAAGAAAATGATGGATAGATTCATCTCTGGGTCCCAAGACTGACACTGAATGAAGGAAGATCAGACGGGACCCAAATCTTTTCACCACGAGGAGCACTCTTTGATAAAAAACCATTTGCAAAAACCAACCAAACAAAAAATAAATAAAACAAGACACAGGCCTCATACTCTACACAAGACAGAACTTAAAATTGATCAAGTACCTAAATGTAAAATAAAAACCTTTTGTTTTTTAAATGAGAAGATATGCTCATAATACAAAACTTTTACATTTCTAAAATAAAACCGGAGCAAATCTGCATGGCCTTGGATTTGGTGTTGAGTTTTTGCATATAACACCAAAAACATGAATCATGAAATGAAACATGGATATGTTAGACTTATTGAATTTAAAATCTTTTGCTCTGTAAAAGACACTGTTAGGAAAATCAAAAGTTAAGCCATAGACTGATAAAGGACTTATATCCAAAATACCCAAAGAACTCTTAAAACTCAACAATAAGAAGACAAAATGCCCAATTTTAAAATGAGCCAAAGATCTGAAACAGATGCTTCACGAAAGCAGACAACAGAGAGTAAACAATGATATGAAAAGACCTAACATCATTTGTCTTTAGGTAACTGCAATTTAAAACAAGCTACCACTCACATCAGAATGACTAAAATCCAAACAACTGACCATACCAATTGTTGGTGAGAATACTGAGCCACAGAAACTTTCATTCATTACTGGGGGTAATGCAAAATGTTGTTAACTACTTCAGCAAACAGTTTGGCAGCTTCTCACAAAGGCGAACACAGTCTTACCATGTAACCTACCAATGTGCTCCTAAGTATTTACCCAATGAATTTGAAAGCTTACTTCACACAGAAAGCCTGCATACACACACAAAAATTAAAAGAAATCATGTATATTTCATGAGACAGGTAACAGATGAGCACTTTGGGAGCAAAAGAGGGTGAAAGTAAGATAGAGAAGTAGGAGGAGTCAGACTACAGGATCCAGCCCCAGGGAAAGAGCTCAGGGCCTCACCCAGGGCATGCGTGGCCAAGAGGAGAAAACAGGAAAAGCTCCCAGGGTGGCACCAGAAGGGCATGAAGGTGCCTGCTAAGGGGAGGAGGTGAGGAGAAAAAGAGTAGAGAATTAAAAAAAAAAAAAAGTCCCTCGCTTAGTCTTGTCAGACTCTTTGTGACCCCACAGACTGTAGCCCACTGGACTCCTCTGTCCATGGAAGTCTCCAGTCAAGGATACTGGAGTGGGTAGCCATTCCTTCTCCAGGGGATCTTCCTGACCGAGGGATCAAGCCCAGGTCTCCTGCACTGGCAGGCAGATTCTTTATCATCTGAGCAACGTCTCTCAAAATTCTTCCAGACTGACCTTGTTCTGTGAAATGACCTCTCTCCTTTAGAGCCAGTCTCTGTTATCAAAGGACCAGAAACACTGAGCTCTTTTAAGAAAAATGACCACAGTCACATTTTCTTGGAAACATAGTTTAGATTTGTTCCTTTCTGAGCCAGAATATTGTTTAAACGACAGGATGGGATGTACTTTCACCCCTTTCCTTATTCTATACATTTCTACCTCTTGGGAGCCAGATGCTAAATTGTTTCCAGCCAGTTAATAATGGTTGTGGTAGTGAAATTCCCAGGGGACCCAAAGAAGGAAAACTGCCTGCATTTCCAGGGCTCTGTTCCATGTGTTGGCTGCTGGGTGGATGTGGATTAGTCAAATAAAGGGAGGAAATAAGGCATGGAAGTCAATTAGTTCACTGTATAACCCAAGTGGGCAATCCCCCAGGTTACAACCTGTTCATCAGCATGCTTTGCGCTTTCCGCCATCATGCCTGTAAATGCTTGCAATTTGCAGTCACTTTTAGTTTAACTGCAAAGGTCAGACTGAGTCAAATGACAAGATGATTGCCTCAAGAGAGCATTCTGTGTAGTACCATTGATTATATTTCTGTTTATTCGGTCATTGAGGCTATCATCAAGCACCCTTCGAGGACCTGGTTGATGGGAAGTGACTGTGCTAGGTACTGCAGAAGGTACAAAGATGAGTTAGTCAAGAGTTTGGCCTCAAGGAAGCTCTCAGAATAAGGCTTAAGACAAAGAGAAATATTACATGATGTCCTTTATACGTGGAATCTAAAAAGAAATGATATAAATGAACTTACAAAACAGAAACAGACTCACAGACTTAGAGAATGAATGTATGGTTATCAAGGGTGAGGGATGGGGGAAAGGGATAGGGAGTTCGGGATGGACATGTACACACTGCTACATTTAAAACAGACAACAAGGACCTACTGTATAGCATGTGGAACTCCTGCTCAATGCTGCATGGCTGCTTGGATGGCAGGGGAGTTTGGAGGAGAATGGATTCTCTGAGCCCCTTTGCTTCCCCTGAAACCATCACAACAATGTTAACTGGCTGTGCATGCCTGTGTGCTAAGTCGCTTCAGTCGTGTCCGACTGTTTGCGACCCTATGGACTGTAGTCCCCACCAGGCTCCTCTATCCATGGGATTCTCTAGGCAAGAATACTTGAATGGGTTGCCATGCCCTCCTCCAGAGGATCCTCCCAAGCCAGGGTTCGAACCCACGTTTCTTACGTCTCCGGCATTGAGAGGCGGGCTCCTTACTACCTCTCCACCTGGGAAGCCCCATTAACCAGCTGTACACCATACAAAAGAAAAAGTTTCCAAAAAAAAAAAAAAAACAACAGATGAAACATGAATATGTATAAATGCAATAACCTAACATATTTCACTTTTAGGTTAGCTGAAAGTGAAAGTCGCTCAGTAGTGTCCAACTCTTTGCGACCCCATACTCTATCCAGTCCATGAAATTCTCCAGGCCACAATACCGGAGTGGGTAGCCTTTCCCTTCTCCAGGCGATCTTCCCAATCCAGGGATTGAACCCAGGTCTCCTGCATTGCAGGCGGATTCTTTATCAGCTGAACCAGAAGGGGGAGGAGGAGTATGTAGTAACAATACCTGTCATTTATTGATCCCTCCACCTTATGCCGTGCATTCTTGCTGATCATCCCAACCACCTTGCCAAGCATGTCACACACATTTCATAGAGAGGAAAGCTCAAACTCAGAGAAGTTACCTGGTTAGTAAGAGACAGAGCCAGGTTTTGAACTCTAAAGCATGTCTTAACACAGCAACACAGTGACTCTGAGCCATCTAGCTCCCATGAGAGGATCAGGTAAAGTTCAAGTGTCATGGGGGCCCAAAAGAGGGAGAGAGACTCCAGCTGGAGGAAGTAGGGAGACTTGTGTGTCTAGACTGCGCCTTGAAGGAATGAGGTCAAACCAGTCAATCCTAAAGGAAATCAACCCAGAATATTCACTGGAAGGAGTGAAGCTGAAGCTGAAGCTCCAATACTTCGGCCACCTGATGTGAAGAACGTACTCGTTGGAAAATACACTGATGCTAGGAAAGACTGAAGGCAGGAGAAGAAGGGGTCTACAGAGGATGAGATGGTTGGATGGCATCACTGACTCAGTGGACATGAGTTTGAGCACACTTCACGAGATGGTGAAGGACAGGAAAGCCTGACGTGCTGCAGTCCATGGGTTTAAAAAGAGGCAGACACGACTTAATGACTAAACAGTTCAGTTCAGTCATTAAGTCGTGTCTGCCTCTTTTCGACTAAACTGAACTGAACCGCAAGCGCGGTGGCGGTGGCGGCTGCGATGACGCAAAACCACGGCCGAGAGGAGCTACACCATGTCCAAGGTAAGGAGCAGCGGCTGTGCTTTGCTGGAGCAGCCGTGAAGAGATACCCCACATTCAAGGTAAGAGAAACCCAAGTAAGACAGGAGGTGTTGCGAGAGGGTATCAGAGGGCAGACAGACTGAAACGACAATCACAGACAACTAGCCAATCAGATCACACGGCCCACAGCCTTGTCTAACTCAATGAAACTAAGCCATGCCATGTGCGGCCACCCAAGACAGGAGGGTCATGGTGGAGAGGTCTGACAGAATGTGGTCCACTGGAGAAGGGAATGGCAAACCACTTCAGTATTCTTGCCTTTAGAACCCCATGAACAGTATGAAAAGGCAAAAAAGATAGGACACTGAAAGATGAACTCCCCAGGTCGGTAGGTGCCCAGTAAGCTACTGGAGATCAGTGGAGAAATAACTCCAGAAAGAATGAAGGGATGGAGCCAAAGCTAAAGCAACACCCAGTTGTGGATGGGACTGGTGATAGAGGCAAGGTTCGATGCTGTAAAGAGCAATACTGCATAGGAACCTGGAATGTTAGGTCCATGAATCAAGGCAAACTGGAAGTGGTCAAACAGGAGATGGCAAGAGTGAACATTGACATTCTAGGAATCAGCGAACTAAAATGGACTGGAATGGGTGAATTTAACTCAGATGACCATTATATCTACTACGGCAGACAGGTATCCCTTAGAAGAAATGGAGTAGCCATCATGGTCAACAAAAGAGTCTGAAATGCAGTACTTGGATGCAGTCTCAAAAACGACAGAATGATCTCTGTTCGTTTCCAAGGTAAACCATTCAATATCACGGTAATCCAAGTCTATGCCCCCAACCAATAACACTGAAGAAGCTGAAGTTGAACAGTTCTGTGAAGACCTACAAGACCTTCTAGAACTAACACCCCCAAAAGATGTCCTTTTCATTATAGGGGACTGGAATGCAAAAGTAGGAAGTCAAAAAACACCTGGAGTAACAGGCAAATTTGGCCTTGGAGTACAGAATGAAGCAGGGCAAAGGCTAATAGAGTTCTGCCAAGAGAACGCACTGGTCATAGCAAACACCCTCTTCCAACAACACAAGAGAAGACTCTACACATCGACATCACCAGATGGTTGACACCAAAATCAGATTGATTATATTCTTTGCAGCCAAAGATGGAGAAGCTCTATACAGTCAGCAAAAATAAGACCAGGAGTGGACTGTGGCTCAGATCATGAACTCCTTATTGCCAAAGTCAGACTGAAATTGAAGAAAGTGGGGAAAACCACTAGACCATTCAGGTATGACCTAAATCAAATCACTTATGACTATACAGTAGAAGTGAAAAATAGATTTAAGGGATTAGATCTGATAGAGTGCCTGGTGAACTATGGACGGAGGTTCATGACATTGTACAAGAGACAGGAATCAAGACCATCCCCAAGAAAAAGAAATGCAAAAAAGCAAAATGGCTGTCTGAGGAGGCCTTACAAATAGCTGTGAAAAGAAGGGAAGTGAAAAGCAAAGGAGAAAAGGAAAGATATACCCATTAGAATGCAGAATTCCAAAGAACAGCAAGGAGAGATAACAAAGCCTTCCTCAGCAATCAATGCAAAAAAATAGAGGAAAACAATAGAATGGGAAAGACTAGAGATCTCTTCAAGAAAATTAGAGATATCAAGGGAACATTTCATGGAAAGATTGGCTCAATAAAGGACAGAAATGGTAGGGACCTAACAGAAGCAGAAGATATTAAGAAGAGGAGGCAAGAATACACAGAACTGTACAAAAAAGATCTTCATGACCCAGATAATGACGATGGTGTGATCACGCACCTAGAGCCAGATATCCTAGAATGTGAAGTCAAGTGGGCCTTAGGAAGCATCACTACAAACAAAGCTAGTGGAGGTGATGGAATTTTAGTGGAGCTATCTCAAATCCTGGAAGATGATGCTGTGAAAGTGCTGCACTCAATATGCCAGCATATTTGGAAAACTCAGCAGTGGCCACAGGACTGGAAAAAGGTCATTTTTCATTCCAGTCTCTAAGAAAGGCAATGCCAAAGAATGCTCAAACTACCACACAATTGCACTCATCTCACACACTAGTAAAGTAATGCTCAAAATTCTCCAAGCCAGGCTTCAGCAATACTTGAACTGTGAACTTCCAGATGTTCAAGCTGGATTTAGAAAAGGCAGAGGAACCAGAAATCAAATTGCCAACATCTGCTGGATCATCAAAAAAGCAAGAGAGTTCCAGAAAGATATCTACTTCTGCTTTATTGACTATGCCAAAGCCTTTGACTGTTTGGATCACAATAAACTGTGGAAAATTCTGAAAGAGATGGGAATACCAGACCACCTGACCTGCCTCTTGAGAAACCTCTATGCAGGGCCAGAAGCAACAGTTAGAGCTGGACATGGAACAACAGACTGGTTCCAAATAGGAAAAGGAGTACATCAAGGCTGTATATTGTCACACTGCTTATTTAACTTCTATGCAGAGCACATCATGAGAAACGCTGGACTGGAAGAAACACAAGCTGGAATCAAGATTGCTGGGAGAAATATCAATAACCTCAGATATGCATATGACACCATCCTTATGGCAGAAAGTGAAGAGGAACTAAAAAGCCTCTTGATGAAAGTGAAAGAGGAGAGTGAAAAAGTTGGCTTAAAGCTCAACATTCAGAAAACGAAGATCATGGCATCTGGTCCCATCACTTCATGGGAAATAGATGGGGAAACAGTGGAAACAGTGTCAGACTTTATTTTGGGGGGCTCCGAAATCACTGCAGATGGTGACTGCAGCCATGAAATTAAAAGATGCTTACTCCTTGGATGGAAAGTTATGACCAACCTAGACAGCCTATTAAAAAGCAGAGACATTACTTTGCCAACAAAGGTCCATCTAGTCAAGGTTATGGTTTTTCCAGTGGTCATGTATGGATGTGAGAGTTGGACTATAAAGAAAGCGGAACGCAGAAGAATTGATGCTTTTGAACTGTGGTGTTGGAGAAGACTCTTGAGAGTTCTTTGGACTGCAAGGAGATCCAACCAGTCCATCCTAAAGGAGATCAGTCCTGGATGCTCATTGGAAGAGCTGATTTTGAAGCTGAAACTCCAATGGCCACCTGATGCAAAGAGCTGACTCATTTGAAAAGACCCTAATGCTGGGAAAGATTGGGGGCAGGAGGAGAAGGGGACGACAGAGGATGAAATGGTTGGATTGCATCACCGACTCAATGGACATGGGTTTGGGTGGACTCTGGGAGTTGGTGATGGACAGGGAGGCCTGGTGTGCTGCGGTTCATGGGGTCGCAAAGAGTCGGACACGACTGAGCGACTGAACTGAACTGAGGATAAGGGAGAGGGAAGGAGCAGGTGGGGCAGGAAGATCTGCTGGAGAGAAGGAAGCCTGGAGAAAAGAAATCCTTGGGAAAAGCCTAGGATCTGCCTGGGGAAGGAGGGGTTATCTTGGGTACCGGAGGTAGATTGATGAGGAAGCTACAGAGGCTAGAGGGGCAAGTGAGGTGAGCCTGGAATAGCAGACCAGGATTTGAGAATACTGAGGAATAAAAGCAATGAGAAGTCATTGATGATTTTTGAGAAGGGGAGTGACCCAGTTGAAGCCCAGTTTTAGGGGGTGGGGGCCATGCAAGAGGAGATGGGGAGAGCAGGACGAAGTCCCAGCCCCTTTGCAGGGCATGTAGGTCAGTGCTGTAGAGGGCAGGAAGGGGCCAGCTGCAAAGGCATTTACGGAACTAGAATCCACTGAAGTCAATCACCAAAGTGAGTGGCAACAGGAGGGGATACAAATCCAACGGTCCTCTGTGTCTGCATAACTGGGAAGATAACAGATACTAAATCGCCTCTACACTGCATCACTGACACTTTGCTGAAGTGTTGGTTCTCAGATCGTTTTGACATGTAGGCAATTTAAACGGGCCCAAATATGCTATTTAATCTCCATACTCTTGCTTCCTACAAAAAGAAAAAAAAATTTTTAATGTGGCTACTTTTATGAGACTTAATGAAAAGACACACAACTCTAAAAAGTTAATTCATGCCCAAAGCCAAAGTCTTGGACACTGACACTCCTTAAATAAAGTAGGCAGTGTGCCAGCTAGGGACCACCTGAGAATTCCAGGATGACTAGTGAGCCTACACCCCGCTGAAGAGCCCCCGTATTATTTACCCCAGGGAGTGGGGGTTAGTTACTCTTAACTCGAATCCATTTAATAACTGTGACTGGGCACCACCATGCACTTCATTCTGTGCTCAATGCTGAGGCGAGCCTTTCCTGACCAATTTTCTTTTCACCTTTTTCAGTTCCCAGCCTTCTCTCTGAAGCCTCCTCCTGCCCCACCTCCTTCCAACACATCTTTCAAATAGGACAGGGACTTCCCTGGTGGTCCAGTGCTTAAGAATCCGCCTTCCAATGTAGGAGGAGATGCAGGTTCGATCCCTGGCTGGGGAACTAACATTCCCACATGGTGCAGAGCAACTATGCCCGTGTGCCACAGCTACTGAAACTGAGAGCTCAACCACCGAGCCCTTGAGCCTCAATGAATGATCCTGTATGGTGCAACTGAAACCCACTGCAGCCAAATGAGCAAATAAATATTAAAACAAACAAAAAGAGGACAAGGTGCCGTCCCCCACTTTATTCCAGCCAAACGCATAATCTGGCGAACTCAGGCCTTCACCAGCCAATGGCTTCCAGATACTATTATCTCTCATCCACTTTCTTATGTGTATTTATGACACTGATCTTGGGAGCCCTGTGTTCCTATTTTATGTTTTCCTGGGCTTTCTATTGCCCGCACGAGCCACAGTGTCCACAGTAGAGCCAGGCAGGGCTACAAGTCTGGCAGAACCCCTCACTGGAGTTCAGTTTGTGCAGCCCTGTCCTTATTTAATCTGCAATCCAATTGGCTACTTAGCCTCCCCAAGCCCTTATCAACGTTTTAGATTTCAATGTGCCTTTTCTAGGCTGAATATCTGTGTTTTCAATTATGTCACCCTAGGTGAATTACCCTTCCATTGTTCAAGGTCAAACGTCCAGTTGTTATTTCCTGCCCACGCAGCTAGTCCCTTTCCCCTCCATCCCTTTGGGGCAGTTTCTCAATTGTCACTGGTGTTCCCAGATCCTATCTCTATCAGGTTTCATCTGTAAATTTAATTATGAAGCTATGCCCCGTTTGGCTTCTTTCATTCCATGGTACAAACGTTTATTATGCATCCATGCTCCACAAGGCACCCTGGGCTCCAAAGATATACTAGACATGCAGTTTTGCAGCTGTATGAAAATGAAATCCCTCAAAGGAACTAGGTGGGCCTGTGTTCATTCACACTGCTGAGTATCCTCATCTGATCAGTATACCCTCTGAAGATGTATTCAGATTTCTACCCACAGAAGACTATTCCTGTGAGCACAAGCATGTAAGAAATGGTTGTTCAAGTAGAAAGGGGAAACAGAAGCAGAAAGGCTAAGTCAGAACAGTTCTAGGAAACAGTCACTAACTCAACTCTTTCGAAAGAGTCCTGCCCTGCCTTCCTACCCCGGGTTCAATCAGGGTCCGAATGCACTTTCACCTTTTTAGGGGCAGATTCTGAGCTAGGCTCTGCCAAAGGCATAGCTTTGGCTCCCCTGCTCACACCTGGGGTCCCACTGCCTGAGTTCAGCTTTTCCCCTCTTTTCCCCACACATTGCCTGCCTTACCCCTTCTACAGAGGGGAGCATCCCCAAGTGTATCTTGGAGGGGACAAGGCACCTCTCTCTCTTGAAACATTCAGAGGCAGCATGCATGTCCAGCCACAGAGCTCACCTGTCACTTCCCCCAAACTACTAAAATGAAGCCTTTCCAGACCCTTCCAATTTGACCTTTCCATCAAATTCCAGACAAATTTGAAGGCCCTGGTAACCCTTTGCTTACAGTTTGTGTGTTAGTCGCTCAGTCGTGTCTGACTCTTTGCGACCCCATGGACTGTAGCCTGCTAGACTCCTCTGTCCGTGGGATTTTCCAGGCGAGAATACTGGAATGGGTTACCATTTCCTTCTCCAGGAGACCTTCCTGACCCAGGAATTAAACCCAGGTCTCCTGCATTATAGGCAAATTTTTTACCATCTGAGCCACCAGGGAAGCCCCTTGCTTATCACTTAATTCATGCAGGCTCTCTGCCTGTCCAGCTCTGTCTGCCTCGTGGGCAGAAAGTGGGAGCAGGACCTACTTGTATATTAGTTATCTTTGTGTCTTCTCCTTACCCAGCACATTCAAGTGTTTACTAAATGACTCCTCAAACAAACAAATATGAAAGAATATAAACGATCTTTTCAGACAAAGTTTTTGTCTCATTAACCAACAGCCTTTCACCGAGTCATTGGCTTTCAATTTGTTTTTAATGAGCAGATTTCAAATGAAGTCTTGTTTGGAAGACCCAGCTCCCCCGTATATGAAGTGGTAACGGTGGAGCTCTTCTTGTTCACATAAAATGGAGAACCCCACCCCCACGCCTGGGTGCCCTCACACCACCTATTTCCCCACCAAGCTAAAATTTTCTTTCCTCTTACCTCCACGTATATACGTTTATCACTTCTTTCAAGGCCAGGCCAAGTCTTTCTTCCCTCATGAGGACTTCTTTCTGATCATCATATCTGTGGTGGGTGTTGCTTGTTTCTGAACTCCTGGGAGCTCTATTGTCTGTCCCACTCTTTTGGCATGTATTTAGTTTGTACCAATGAACATTCACTGGGGCTTGCTCAAGGTCAAGGGAGGTGCTTTAAATACATTATCCCATTTGATCCTCAGGGCAATCCTGTGAGGGAGATGCTAAGATTATCCCCAGTTTACTGATGATCTAACATTCATTGGATCATAGCAAAAGCAAGAGAGTTCCAGAAAAATATCTACTTCTGCTTTATTGACTGTGCCAAGACCTTGGACTGTGTGGATCACAATAAACTGTGGAAAATTCCCAAAGACATGGGAATACTAGACCACCTGACCTGCCTACTGAGAAATCTGTATACAGGTCAAGAAGCAACAGTTAGAACCGGACATGGAACAACAGACTGGTTCCAAATCTGGAAAGGAGTATGTCAAGGCTGTTTATTGTAACCTTATTTATTTAACTTGTATGCAGAGTACATCATGAGAAATGCTGGACTGGATGAAGCACAAGCTGGAATCAAGACTGCCGGGAGAAATATCAATAACCTCAGATATGCAGATGACACCACCCTTATGGCAGAAAGTGAAGAACTAAAGAGCCTCTTGATGAAAGTGAAAGAGGAGAGTGAAAAAGTTGGCTTAAAACTCAACATTCAGAAAACGAAGATCATGGCATCTGGTCCCATCACTTCATGGAAAATAGATGGGGAAACAGTGTCAGACTTTATTTTGGGGGGCTTCAAAATCACTGCAGATGGTGATTGCAGCCATGAAATTAAAAGACGCTTGCTCCTTGAAAGAAAAGCTATGACCAACCTAGATAGCATATTAAAAAACAGAGACATTACTTTGCCAACAAAGGTCCATTTAGTCAAAGCTGTGATTTTTCCTGTAGTCATGTATGAATGTGAGAGTTGGACTATAAAGAAAGCTGAGTGCCAAGGAATTGATGCTTTTGAAGTGTGGTGTTGGAGAAGACTCTTGAGAGTTCCTTGGACTGCAAGGAGATCCAACCAGTCAATCCTAAAGGAAATCAGTACTGAATATTCATTGGAAGGAATGATGCTGAAGGTGAAACTCCAATACTTTGGCCACCTGATGCGAAGATCTGACTCACTTGAAAAGAGTTCCCTGGTGGCTCAGATGGTAAAGCATTTGCCTACAATGTGGGAGACCTGGGTTTGACCCCTAGGTCAGGAAGATCCCCTGGAGAAGGAAATGGCAACTCACACCAGTACTCTTGCCTGGAAAGTCCCACGGACAGAGGAGTGTGGTAGGCTACAGTCTATGTGGTTGCAAAGAGTCAGACACGACTGAGCAACTTCACTTTCTTTTTTTTTCTTTGATGCTGGGAAAGACTGAAGGCAGGAGGAGAAGGGGATGACAGGGGATGAGACGGTTGGATGGCACCACCGACTTACTGGACTTGAGTTTGAGCAAGCTCCGGGAGTTGGTGTTGGACAGGGAAGCCTGGTGTACTGCAGTACATGGGGTCACAAAGAGTTGGACACAACTGAGCTACTGAACTGAACTACTGATGAGGAAATAGGAGCTCAGAGAAGTTTAACAGTCTGCCAAGGTCACACAGCTATTCACTAGCAGAGCTAGGATTTAAACCATGAGCTACTTGATTCGCTGTTTACCGTTTTTATGTGCCATTACTTTCTCTCTCCAGCTAGATTGTAAGCTGAAGTCTATCTCTACTTCTTTCTCTCCCTGCCCCATCCTTAACATACTGTTTCGCCTGGAGGAAGAGTGTAATTAATAAATGTCCAGGGCTCCTTTGTTCCCCGCCGTACACTGCAGCGTTCTTTACCTCTTCCTCCTCTAACATCCGTCTGGGTAGAGGCCAGCTTCAGAACAGGCTATGGTCTTCATTCCTAAAGGGACCTTCTATTTCTGAAGACAGGTTTTCACTGCTGAAAATATTAGGCATGTCTTCCAAAGGCTGGAAGCTAAGCGAGAGTTTCACAGGAGGAGAAAAACAACAGTGATCTCCTCAAATGGAGTGGGGAGGCTCAAGGAAGGAAGTCAAAGGAACCCTTGAACAGCTCCAGGGAGAGGGGAAGGCGGAGAGGAAAGAGAGACTATTTAGATTTTTACCACTTGGGATGATATCCCCAATTTAACTTTTGGACTAAATCTTAAAAACAGCCACGTAGTAAATGCCCTGCTCTCCATGAACTCTAACCTCTCTGCCTGTTTGGATGTCACTGAGAAAGGCTACATTTTGTGCACGGCAGCCCCGAGGGGACGCCCAGTGGCCCAGGTGGGGTGATTGATTGGGGGAAGCCCCAGGGGCACTGCCTGCCCGCCCCCTCCCTGCACCTGCACCGTGAATAAACAGAGGCTTGCCTTCTGCAGGGGCCCCTTCCTGACCGCCCCCAGCCCTTCTCGGGCCTCACCCCTCGGGCCCTCTTACTTGAAAATTAACCACAGGCTTAAAGTGAAAGAGAAAATGATGACTACATGAGCCCAAAGCATACGCAAGTTGAACTACATGATGAGCAGAAAACAAAAGAGCCCTAATGAAATAGGCACCTCTGTAGACTAATATTAGGATCTATTCCCTTTTAATTTCAGTTTTATGTGCTTAAAACAGCATGTGTAACCATATCGGTGAAATGTCAAGTGGTTAACCACATTTTGATTTTAATGCTTTGATTTGAAGAGTTGAGAGTTAAATTCAATGATTTCACTGAAGCTACGGGCTTCCCTCATAGCTCAGCTGGTAAAGAATCTGCCTGCAATGCAGGAGACCCTAGTTCGATTCCTGGGTTGGGAAGATCTGCTGGAGAAGGGATAGGCTACCCACTCCAGTATTCTTGGGCTTCCCTTGTTGCTCAGCTGGTAAAGAATCCACCTGCTATGTGGGAGACCTGGGTTTGATCCCTGGGTTGGGAAGATACCCTGGAGAAGGGAAAGGCTACCCACTCCAGTATTCTGGCCAGGAGAATCCCATGGACCGTATAGTAAATGGGGTCACAAAGAATTGGACACAACTGAGTGACTTTCATTTTCATTTTCAGTGATTTCAATACATGTCTCAATTGTTTTGAAGTATTTGCTTCAAATAACCGTCTTTCCTTTGGAAGTGTGATTATAAACAGTCTTCAAAGCCTGATATATTTATTTAAAAAATGGATGACCAATCAAGTTTGCTTTCTAGTGATTTTGCAAAAAGCAAATGAGGACAAGAGCGACATTTTTGAAAACAAAACACACGCATACATGCACACGCACAAGCAGAATGTGCTTTGAGAAAGAGAGGCTAGGTGACAGATGACAGACATGGTTCGGGGACGTTCAGATAGCTGTGTTTTCTGACTGAGACAAGTAAATATTTGTTCTCAAAGATAAAAAGTATCTTATTAAGCACTGATGACAATTGCTATTGTTATAATTGACTCAAAAATTTTTAAAAGCAATTTGAGTGCTGAATTGAAAATGTTTAGTATTTTCTATCAGTTTCCTGATTCTCCTAAGATCTGAATCATTTGGTTAGCTGTTCACCCTATGTACTTTTCTCTTTTCCCTTCTCATAAAAAGATTATGCAAAATACAGAATAAAAGCACATAACTTGAAGGAAAGTTGTTTGTGGAGAGAAAGAATCGATAAATAAAGTAATATACAAATAAATAAACCCAATAGCAAAAGCCACCAGGAGGAAAGTCAAGAGACAAAACAATCCCGAAAAATACTGTGAATTGGCTTCCCTTGTGGCTCAGCTGGTAAAGAATCTGCCCACAATGCAGGAGACCTGGGTTTGATCCTTGGGTTGGGAAGATCCACTGGAGAAGAGAAAGGCTACCCACTCCAGTATTCTGGCCTGGAGAATTCCACGGACAGTATAGTCCATGGGGCCACAAACACAAACACACCACATGCATGTATCTATGTATGTATGTGTGTGTGTGTGTGTGTATGTGTGTGTGTATATATATATATATGTGTATATATATATATACAGTGTGTAAATGTGTGTGTGTATATATATACGTAATGGAATATTACTCAGCCAAAGAAAGGAATGAAATAATGCCATTTCCAGCAACATGGATGAACCTAGACATTATCATTCTAACTGAAGTAAGTCAGACAGAGAGAGACAAATATCATGATATTGCTCAAATGTGGAATCTAAAAAAATGATGCAAATGAACTTATTTACAAAACAGAAATAGACTCAGACATAGGAAACAAATTTATGGTTACCAAAGGGAAAGTGAGGGAGAGATAAATTAGGAGTTTGGGATTAAAATATATATTATACTATATGTAAAATAGATAGTCAACAAGGAGCTACTGTATAGGACAGAGAACTATACTCAATACCTTGTAATAACCTATAATGGAAGAGACTGTAAAAAATGGAATATATAAATATTTGTATTTGTGTATAACAATCACTTTGCTGTATACCTGAAGGCAACACAACATTGTAAATCAACTATATCCCAAAATTATTAAAATTTTTTAATTTGTGAAATTGTGAATTATATCAGAAAGGATTCATTTTCTTATATATAAAAAGCACCAACAACTCAATAAGAAAAATTCCAATAATCCAATGTAAAAAATTGAGCATAACAGATGGACAATTCATAGGAAAGGAACTAAATAGGGCTCTATGCATTTAGTATGAGATATTTACTGTTATTCAAATGAGAAAAAATGAAAAAGAATAATTCTATGTTGGGGAAGATGGGAAACTAGGCTAATGGGGGTAAAAGGTACACGACCTCTATGGAGGACAATTTAACCAAATCTGTCAAAACTGCACATGCATTTATTCTCTGACCCAGCAATCACGATTCTAAGAATTTCTCCTACATATATTATTTTACACATGTGAAATGACATACGAACAAAGTTATTTACTGTAACACTATAATAGCAAAAAGTATTTTAAAAATCTGAGTGGTGGGCAACAGGGGACTAGTTAAACGAATTATGGTACAGCTCCACAATTCTTTATCTGAAACCCTAGGGTTTGATGTGGTTTGCATGTCTGAATGTTTTGAAATTCAGAAAGTTAATACAGTGTGGGTACAGTGTGGGTATATATTATGTAACACTCTAGAGAGTTCTAAGGCAACACTCAGTAATCAAATCCATTAATATTTCTGTGGAGAAACTATGAATATTCATACAAAGTGGGAGAAATACAACTCATGTCAACTCAAGTTATGTTTCTCCACCAAATGAGTTTGCCACAATCTTAGGAAAACTTTTGGCTTCAGGCATTTTTTTTTTTAAGTTAGAAATTACAGATAGGAGATTGTAAGCATGCTAGCCATACAATGGAATACCATAACGTTGAAGATAAATGAAAACACAGTTTCTGCCTTCAATAATCTCTAAGATACACTAGGTCAAAAAAAAAATAACCCATGGTGTACAAAACGGAGGGACAGTGTAAAAAAATATACAGTAGTTCCCCCTTAGCTGTAGGGGATACCTTCCAAGACCCCCCAGCAGATGCTTGAAACTGCAGAATGCCAAATCCTATATATACTGTTTTTCTCTATGCATGCACACCTATGAAAACGTTTAATTTATAAATTGGGTACAGTAAGAGATTAACAATAACTAATAATAAAAATAGAACAATTATAACAATACAATGTAATAAAAGTTATATGAATGAGGTCACTATCTGTCTCAAAACATCTTATTGCACAAATTTAATGCCTTTTCCATCTAACTAAGCACTTGTCACACAGTGTGGCAACAGTTTTTGCAGTCTGAGGTGTGGCAGTTAAACTAGCATAAATTTCTTTTCCCTTCTTCACTGTTTCAGAAATAGATTTGATCTTAATATAGATCTAAGCAATCTCAGCATAAGAATTTTTTTTTTCTTAATCAGTCAAGAACTTTCACCTCTGCATTTAAAGGAAGCACTTTACAGTTTCTCTTTGGCATTTCCAAATTTCCAGCATCACTACTCCTGTGCTTTGGGGCTATTATTAAGTGAAATGATGGTTACTTGAACACAAGCATTGTAATACCACGACAGTTGATTTAATAACCTAGACAGTTACTAAGTGACTAATAGTCAGGATATGCTGGACAAAAGGATGATTCACATCCCAGGTGGGCCAGAGGGTAGGAGCAAGATTTCATCACACCACTCAGAACCGCATGCAATTTAGAACTTAAGAATTGTTCATTTCTGGAATTTTCCATTTAATATTTTCGGACCTCTGTTGACCCTGAGTAATTGAAACCACAGAAAGTGAAACCGCGGATAAGGGGGTCTATTGTATGCACTTGCTTATGTAAGCCAAAGATGGCTTTGAAAAGACTACATTCATTTCTGGAGAGAGAAACCAAGGGGAGTTAGAAACTATGAGTAGGAGACAGACTTCATCGAGTTTGTTTTGCATATCTTTCCTATGTAAATTATTACCAAATCAGAGCAATTAAAAAAGTTACATTTTAATTGCTAAATGTAATGTACACATAACATGGATTACCAATGCACATTATTACCAAAAGATAAAGACTTTATCCTTGTATGGAAATCCCTCAAGGTATACCAAGTACTAAGTACCAGGTACAGGTCAGGCACTAAGCTCAAATGGTAAAGAATCCACCTGCAATGCAGGACACCTGGGTTTGATCCCTGGGTTGGGGAAATCCCCTGGAGGAGGGCATGGCAACCCACTCCAGTATTCTTGCTTGGAGAATCCCCATGGACAGAGGAGCCTGGCAGGCTGCAGTCCATGGGGTTACAAAGAGTTGTACACGACTAGCGACTAAGCACAGCACAGCACACAGGGGCCAGGCACTAAGCTAGGTGCATTGCCCAGATTATAGCTGGTCCCGTGAGGTAGGCCTGAATATCCTCATTTTAGAGAGAAGGAAACTAAGTTTCAATTAGCACCATACAGCAGTAAGTGGAGAACTGGGACTCATAGCCAAAGTGGCCTAAGCCCGAGTCCTATGGCATAAAAGAACACTGGGAAATGAGAAAGAGGGCCATCTATTGAGAACACATGTGGAATTTATGACTAGACAATGATTCTTTTCTTCAGCACAATATTTGGGACGTTTGAAATCCTGCTCTGCTCTGACTCCTCTGGGCATTGTTAATGATAAGGCACCAATGAAGCCGCAGAGCGAGGGGTCTGTGCCCTGGGTATGGCTGGGGGAGGGCGACTTCTCCATCATAAAGAGCTAAAGCTCTGTGGGGTCCAGTGTGGACAAGTCTGACCACATGGACAAGTTGTCTGGTCAGAGAATGCACTGTTCTTTCTCCAGATTTTTCCTTAGCACTAGCTGGGGATGAAGGGGGCAGGAAGGTGCTATGTACTGAATGTTCTTGTCCCCTCAAATTCGGATATTGAAATACCAATGCCCAGCGTGATAGTATATGGAGATGGGGTCTTTGAGAGATGATTAGGTTTAGATGAGGTTATGAGAATGAACCACTCACAATGCGATTCATGCTGTTATGAGATGAGACATGAGCTTGTTTCCTCTCCTTGCTCTTCACCATGTGAGGTGAAACAAGAAGATGCCATCTATAAACCAGGTAGTGGGTCCTCATCCGGGTCTCCTGCATTGCAGGCAGACACTTTATCCTCTGAGCCACCAGGGAAGTAGGCTCATAATAAATACTATGTGAATGCACTCAGACAGACCTATCCAGGGTCACTGGAAGGAGTTTATATTTTCACTTTCTCTTATTTATTTACAGAGGAGTTTAGTTAATGCTAAGGTTCCCAGCATACTGCTTACCTATGATATTTCCTGACACTATAAAATGAATCAATTATTTCAAAGAGAGAAGGGTCTTCTTTGGCAGTGATTTATGGTCCTGAATCTGTGGGTAGCCTGAACACAAAAATATATGCATAAAAGAGTTAGCGCTCTGGACACTTGAAGACTTGAGAGTCTGTAGCATGGCTTGGAAGGCTGCTTCTGCAGAGAAGTTTCCGCAGGTATGCACACGTATGCTCAGTAACTTCCTTGCATGCCTGTGCAAACCTGCCTGCCTTCTGGGGACCTACCAGGACACGTGGGTTCCACTCCAGCTGAGTCTCGAGTCAACAGCACAGCCCGTGGCCGAACCACAGACCTCAAGACGCACAAACTCTGTGAAAGTCTCCACTCCTGCACTTGCTTAACCAGCAGCATATGTTTTTTTGGCTAAAAGGTGTTTAAATGAAATCATTTTTTCCATATTACTTTGAAAAGTTTATTTCATCAGCATGAAAATGTTTAATAATACTATTTGGGGGTTTTACAAAAAAAAGAAATCACCATTTTGAAAATGTGGCTTTTTGATTCACTTTTCGAGAAAAGAGGATAGTGATATTTAACCCTTTCTTTGAACGGTGGAAGTGACTTGGACTTTAGGTGAAAAATGCTTTGGGGATCAAACAGCCCCAATGTCTGTGCCAAACAGAGAAAGGAACTCTGGTTCCATACAGACTTGTACTGGTGTAAAGTGACATGTTTGGTTCCGTTTGAGTGATGACTGTAATAAAATAGAGCAGCCCAGCACTTCACCACCCCATCATCCCGTCAGCTTTGCAAGGGGACTCATGTGCCTGCCACCAGGAGAGTATGTGCCCATGATATCTCCCCACGGCTGGCAGATTCTGGAACTATCACAGCTCTTTCCCCAAAAAGCTACATTCCCTTCAGGTGGCAAATACTTGGATGGAAATGTTCTAGGAAGCCCTGGAAGGCTGGGCTGGGGAATTCAGCCCCTAACCTCGCCTTTTATTCAACAGAAAGCAACTCTCTCTGACAGTTTCCAGCCCGAGCAACAAAATCAGACCACTCCGAGCTGCTGTCCTGAACAGGCCTGCTCTTGACACATGTTGCAGCAGGCACAGGACAGGGAATATTAAAGGAGGCTTGCTCCTTATAGGTCTAGATATTTATACATGCCCTTCTTTATGGGATCTTCCCAACCCAGGGTTCAAACCCAGGTCTCCCACGTTGCAGGCAGATTCTTTACCATCTGAGCCACCAGGGGAGCCCACAGCAAGCACACAAACTGTTAATATGTGTCTACTCCTCCATCTTAATAAATATACCTAGAAGATCTAGTACACATTTGAATTCAGAGTCCCCAGGACACGGGTGCTTAGGGAAAGCTGGACCCTGTTAACCAGCTCCCAGCCTGTGACCCAGCCTACTGCCCTTTCCTGTCCTGGTTCTGCTCAACATCACAGAGAGCTGACAGCCCAGCCCTTGCCTCCAAGCTCTGCCCTCAGTGCCCACACAGCCCCCCACCACTGGCTCATCCTCAAGGCCAGGTAACAGATTGCGCACCGGCCCTGGAAGGATGCTTGGGCGGTTGTGCAGCCATCAGGGGTCCCGGATCCCAGTTCTCTAGGGGCTGCCTAGAAGATGGGGTGCAGGCTCTGAATAGACTTATGGGCCCCATGTCTGGAGTGCAGTTGTGGGCAGAGGAGAGCCCAGAGGAGCCCTCTCAAGAGCAGGGCCCAGGCCTCATCATCCCTGAAGAGCAGATAGATGGCAGATCAGGGTAACAGGCAGGAAAAATAAAGTACCAGGCCAGGACAGCTCAGTGCCTTGATGCAGGAACAACTTCTGATTCCATGAACTGGGGGGAGGTGGGGAGGCAGGGGGAAGGGGGCACCGAAGGGTCTGAGTGATGCTCCACTCCAGGGGTGTGGGTGAAAGAAGGGGAACACTTCACTCTCACAAGATAAATCAGGGTCAACGATTTGGGACTTGGCATGGGCTGAATGTTTTTTAATCTCTGGAGATATCCCCCGTCTTTCACAAGCATGATGTCAAAGCAAGGTCAGACATTAAAGTAACCACAAGGATCCTAAAAATATGTTCTTCATAGCTGCAGGACTTTGAAGAGCTTTTCTTTTTAAACGAAGGGGTAGGGGTGGGGGGTGGCATCTTAATCAAGCGATCTCTACAAGTCTTAATGGTTTTCAGATTTTCTCAAGATCTTTCTATAAAACCAAAGGGCAAAGATGAATTTTTAAAAATTTAAGCACATGTGGGAGAAAAACAGTGCAAGAATCCTGAGGTTTGGTTACAGAAAAAGAAAAAAAAATCAAGAACAGAGACGCAGAAAATCGAGCTGATGAGAGCAAATGAAGCACTGACTGAACCCGAGGCAGAAAAGGTGAGCTTGTGTGCGGCCTCTTGAGATTGTGCACTGCGAGGCAACCACTGTCTTTAGTCAACACTTTTGTTCCAAGAAATTCAAATTCTACCTCTAACAGCATCAAATTCTGCCTATTTCCCAACATCAAACTCTATCTGTGTTCTACACAGCAACTTGTGTTTCTTCACAACTCCTTCCCTTTGTGGAAGAATCACAAAAGACCTGTCCTTTTTCTTTTCTCTGTGCTCTTCATCTTCATATATTCAAAAGGGTCATAAGACTGTGGGGGACAGGTTACTCTGAAAATAAGCAACCTCCAGACTTGGATGTAGAGGTTAACACAGTATGAAAAGGAACTCAGTGGTCAAGAATTGAGGGAAGAAGGAAAAATTGCTTTTGTCACCAATAAGAAATTTTAGACTTCTGGAGGTTTAATAATACGTCATAAAGCAAGAGTGGAAGCCAGAAAGAGCTGCAGACCCCCAAGTACCCAATACTGCTCCGGGCACCAGGGTTCAAGCGCAACTCCATTACCATTATCCCTGCACAGAGCAGAACCCCGAAGCACAAGAAGACAACAATACACAGAGGAACTCTGAAGAGAGGCATGAAAATAATTATGGGTTGGAAGGCTTTACTCCAAAGGCTTAACTCTATATAACCTGGCCAAGAGATCACACTGCTAAAAGGAAATATGATAGTGGTGGATATGAAACAAGCATTCAAAGGGCATAAACAAAGGCTTAGGCTACTCCAAGGAAAATATAAATTCAGTGATGTGATGGAAAATAGAGGCTCACTTTGAGGGCAATTACTATATTGGGAAGATCTATTAATCTGCTGACAGTTTCTCAAAGAAAGTGATGGCAGTCTGCTAATTTGCCTCATTTGAAACCAGTCTATGAGGAGCTGGAAAATATATCTCAAGGAGCAGCACTATGTAGCAGGGAAGGGGTGGGTTGCCTTCATAAATCTTGTTCATTTTTCATCTTGATTATTTTTCTCTCCAGTTCATTCCCTTTCTCTTCTCCATTCTTTTGCCAAGCCCCCCTCAGATCCCACAAAATCCTCTTCTATGGAAAACTCTTTCTAGGATAAGGGAGGAAGGTGCCGACTGATGGCTTAGGTGTATGAGTGGGGACAACTGTTTTGCATCTCCCAGGGACTTATTAAGCCAATCAGAGGGGTTTTCATCCCAGGTTGCCCTTTACAGACCTGGCTTCCCTGCATCTTCACTGCCTGGTTCGTGTGTGCACGCTATGTCGCTTCAGTCATGCCTGACTCTTTGTGACCTCATGGACTGTAGCCCACCAGGTTCCCCTGTCCATGGGATTCTCCAGGCAAGAAAACTGGAGTGGGTTGCCATGCCCTCCTCCGGGGAATCTTCCTGACCCAAGGATAGAACCTGAGTCTTGTCTTTTAAGTTTCCTGCATTGCAAGGTGGGTTCTTTACCACTAGTGCTACCTGACTAAGCCCTAAAGATGCCAACTCTTAAAACCAGGAGTTCAGACCCCAGTTCAAAGGGTGGCGATGACCCAGGTGAGCTGAGAGACTTTTCCAGCTCCAGTAAGGAAACTAAGCAAGTCTCTTACCCCTTTCCAGCAGGAGGATGGCAATTTCCTTAATGCTTTTTCAAGGGCTTTCATTTCTATCCAAATAGCTTCTAGTGCTGCCAAGTGAAAGGAGAGGTGTCACTATGGTCCAAACTATAACTGAGCAGTATAGTCTTATGTGAATCCAACTGAAGGAGAATTTTGCTGGAAAGTCCCACTAGCAAGCCACTTTTTCCAGATGTTAGAAAACCTGAGGTCTATGTGAAGAAAAATTCTGCATTCTGGATCTTTTCTCTGCTATATCTGTGGAAGGAGGCAGATGAAATTCCCATAAGAAAATGTTTGCTCCAGCTCATCAACTCGTGCTGCTCTGGGCTCTAAGGATGTCCCCAACAGCCCTTGATTTAGTATTTTAGAAACACACTATTGTGTGAGAGGTGAAATTGTCCTGGGAAAAACAAGACTTGGACCCTGAGTTTTATTTACTGAAATAAAGATTGCAGAAATAGATAGGGATGGAGAAAAATGGTTTTGAAATATGTTACTCATTATAACCCTGTTCAGTTCAGTTCAGTTCAGTCACTCAGTCGTGTCCGACTCTTTGCGACCCCATGAATCGCAGCACGCCAGGCCTCCCTGTCCATCACCAACTCTCGAAGTTCACCCAAACTCATGTCCATCGAGTCGGTGATGCCATCCAGCCATCTCACCCTCTGTCGTCCCCTTCTCCTCTTGCCCCTAATCCCTCCCAGCATCAGAGTCTTTTCCAATGAGTCAACTCTTCGCATGAGGTGGCCAAAGTATTGGAGTTTCAGCTTTAGTATCAGTCCTTCCAAAGAACACCCAGGCCTGATCTCCTTTAGAATAGACTGGTTGGATCTCCTTGGAGTCCAAGGGAGTCTCAAGAGTCTTCTGCAACACCACAGTTCAAAAGCATCAATTCTTTGGTGCTCAGCTTTCTTCACAGTTCAACTCTCACATCCATACATGACCACTGGAAAAACCATAGCCTTGACTAGACAGACCTTTGTTGGCAAAGTAATGTCTCTGCTTTTTAATATGCTATCTAGGTTGGTCATCACTTTCCTTCCAAGGAGTAAGCGTCTTTTAATTTCATGGCTGCAATCACCATCTGCAGTGATTTTGGAGCCCCAAAAAATAAAGTCTGACACTGTTTCCACTCTTTCCCCATCTATTTGCCAGGAAGTGATGGGACCGGATGCCATGATCTTAGTTTTCTAAATGTTGAGCTTTAAGCCAACTTCTTCACTCTCCTCTTTCACTTTCATCAAGAGACTTTTTAGTTCCTCTTCACTTTCTGCCATAGGGGTGGTGTCATCTGCATATCTTAGGTTATTGATATTTCTCCCAGCAATCTTGATTCCAACTTGTGCTTCATCCAGCCCAGCGTTTCTCATGATGTACTCTGCATAGAAGTTAAATAAGCAGGGTGACAATATACAGCCTTGACGTACTCCTTTTCCTATTTGGAACCAGTCTGTTGTTCCATGTCCAGTTCTAACTGTTGCTTCCGGCCCTGCATAGAGGTTTCTCAAGAGGCAGGTCAGGTGGTCTAGTATTCCCATCTCTTTCAGAATTTTCCACAGTTTATTGTGATCCACACAGTCAAAGGCTTAGCCATAGTCAATAAAGCAGAAATAGATGTTTTTCTGGAACTCTCTTGCTTTTTCCATGATCCAGCGGATGTTGGCAATTTGATCTCTGGTTCCTTTGCCTTTTCTAAAACCAGCTTGAACATCAGGAAGTTCACGGTTCACGTATTACTGAAGTCTGGCTTGGAGAATTTTGAGCATTACTTTACTAGCGTGTGAGATGAGTGCAATAACCCTGTTGCCAGCACTTAAATAAAGTAAAGTGAAGTGAAGTCACACAGTTGTGTCCAACTCTTTGCGACCCCATGGACTGTAGCCTACCAGGCCCCTCCATCCATGGGATTTTCCAGGCAAGAATACTGGAATGCATTACCATTTCCATCTCCAGGAGATCTTCCTGACCCAGGGATTGAACATGGGTCTCCCGCACTGTAGACAGATATTTTATTGTCTGAGCCACCAGGGAAGTCACTTAAATAAAAGGGGGAGTTTAAAGAAGAAAATCCCTGCTCCGAGTCCCAGGGGAGCAATACTGTCTTCAGGATATCTGCTGATGCACCTAATGTAGACTCAAGTCAAAGCGAGTGTTCTGTGGCTTCACAGAAGTAGAAGCAATCCTTCAACTAAGGAACAGTCACACTATGTGCAAATAAAACCACATAGGCTGTGCTGACGTTTACTTATGAAGAATCTAGCTTAGTTTTTCCCACACTGAGAAAGCTCCTAATATAAATGAAGAAAACCCAAGGAATGAATTATGTGCTTGCCATCCCTCTGGAGTTCTGAAGTCTTCCAACAGATTGTGTGTGTGCATGCGTATGTCCAGCTCTTTGTGGTCCCATGGACTGTAGCCCGCCAGGCTCCTCTGTCCATGGGATTTCCCAGGCAAGAATACTGAAGTAGGTTGCCATTTCCCTCCCCAGGGGATCTTCTTGACCCAGGGATCAAACTCACATCTCTTGTGTCTCCTGCGTTGGCAGGCAGGTTCTTTACCAGCTGAGCCACAAGGGAAGCCCTCAGATAGATTAAGGGCACCCGGTTCTTTAGAAATAAACTAGCTTATGGATAATCTAGCTTCCTCTGTGGTATCTCTGAAGATTCAGGGGTAGGGAGCTTGGGTCTTGGTGCAACTTCCAGCTCTGATTTTCTGCTCCTGAATTCCCTCTCTCTTGTCTGTTTCTTACCCCTGAGGTGGGCTGGCCCTTTTCTGTACTACATACCCCTATACTGGACATCCTCCCCTTTCATCTCTTCCCAGAGGAACAGACTGTTACTGAAGGTTTGGGTTTATGAGGTCAGATGATGAGCAACTGCAACAAAAAATACTGTATAGAAAACAATTTAAAATTAGACATCCTGAAATCAAGATGTCAGCAACTGCAAGGCTGGAAGGGGTCTTAAAGACTATTTAGTCCAGTGGTCCTCAACTCTTAATAGAAGAGTTGAGTTGCCTTATTTTTAAACAAATGTTTTCTAACCTCTCATTTAATACTCTAAAATTAACTCCATAGATAACATAATTTACCTGCACATAATTTTAAAATAATTAATATCTTTCTATAATTATAAAGTAAAATTAAAAGAAAATAATTTATAGTTTTAGAAGACACACATTTTACTACATAAATGTTCAAGCATGACTACCTAGAAGACAAAATCAGATGACTACATGAGGAAAAAATGAGGTTTTGAAATTGGCAAAAACAGTGTGTAGATTACTGAGTGCCTTAGCACACTTCCTGGGATACGTCTATCTTTCAGCCATTGCCTTTGAGCTAACAACTCTGTTCACTAATAAATAAATGGGAACACTGCAAATGATTATTGTCCCTAGAAAGGTAAAATGTGTCTAGTAGGGTGCAACTGATTATTTCCCTTGGATACTGATCAGGTTTTACCTGTTTGTCTTTTTATAAATTTATCTCAGCATTCTATTATGGCTCAGACAGTAAAGAATCTGCCTGCAATGCAGAGGACCCAGGTTTGATCCCGGGGTCAGGAAGATTCCCTGGAGAAGGGGATGGCAACCCACTCCAGATTCTTGCCTGGAGAATTCCAAGGACAGAGGAGCTTGGCAGGCTACAGTCCATGGGGACTCAAAGAGTCAGACACGACTGAATGACTTTATTTTCAGCATTCTATTAATTGATATGTTAAATAAGAATCTTTGACACAGGCTGGGTTAATCAGGGTTCTCCAGAGAACAGAACTAATAGGATATATATATAAATATATATGAGAGATTTATTATAGGAATTGGCTCACGTGATCATGGAAACCAACAGTCCCTGGGTCTGAAGCTGGAGAAGTAAGAAGGCTGATGAACAGTTAAAGTTGGTAGTATAGTTCAGTCCAAGTCCAAAGATCTGAGAATGGAGGGGGTGTAGGGGGGTGAGGTGGGATGAGCAAAGTCCTAGTCTATGTCCATGTCCAAATGCCTGAGACTCAGAAGTCGTAATGTTCCAGAGTTCCCAGGGCAGGAGAAGTTGGGTGTCTCGATTCAAGCAGAGGAAGCATATTTGCCATTCCTCATATTCTATTTAGACTCGCAGTCATTGAACTGAATGATACCCTCCTGCACTGTGAGAGTGATCTTTTTCACTCAGTTCACGAGTTCAAATCTTGTGCTAATCTCCTCCCCAGACATCCTCAACAGACACATCCAGAAATAATGTTTTACCAATTATCTGGACATCCCTTACCCTAGCCAAGGTTAAATTAACCATCATCACACAGGCTCATTTTACAGCTGAATGAAAGTCACAGTTATGAGCACTTTCAAAAATTATTCTTCAATGACTACAAATATGGCAGTTGGAAAATCAGACTGGTTGATGAAGACTGAAATACAAGGTTAAATATTACCATTGGTGATGCCATTTTCCAAAATAGTGAACCTTACAAGTGCTGAATGAAACAGAGCACTCTCTTCCCTCAATAAGGACCACTCCTGAAAAAGTCTTATTTTCATTGAAACTATGAAGAAATATTTGTGTGTGTGTGTGTACAAATATTTTAGTTTAGGTTCTAAGTTTAGATAATTATATATATTTGAGTTAGATTTTGGTTGGGTAATTATTAACAGGGTTACCACCTACTTGACTATCTGAGCTATTAGGAAGCTGTGTGACCATGAGATCACTTTTCTGTGTGCAGGACTGTTCTGGGAATAACCAGGCCACCTAACCTCCCAGACCTCCACCATGAGCCACTAGTTCACCCCAATTACTGCAACAACCAAAAACACATCCAAAGTTCCAAAATTCATCATAGAGGGTACTGCTCCTGTTAAGAACTACTAATCTCGTCCAAATACACCTCTCTGGTTTTTAAATCTCTGCAGGATTCTAAGCACATGTTCAGTAAATATTTGCTGAATAAATAAAATCTGAATGAAGGAAAGTATGGAATTGTTGAATATTAAAGACTCTGGAGAGAAGTTAATTATGAATAAACAGATACCTTTTATAGAGATAGTTTCTTAAGGCATTCATGCACTTAAAATATTTTTTATGGATTCTTAGAATATTCACTTCTTTCTTGAATTAGCAGAAACTTTTCAAGTGAAACAGGGAATTGTTAATACTAAAGAGTTATAACTACATACTCAAACCTTGAGGGAACATTATTTATCCCTGATTTCTGCCTCTTTTTTTTTAATTTTAATTTTTACTTTATTTTACTTTACAATACTGTATTGGTTTTGCCATACATTGACAGGAATCCACCACGGGTGTACATGCGATCCCAAACATGAATCCCCTCCCACCTCCCTCCCCACAACATCCCTCTGGGTCATCCCCGTGCACAAGCCCCAAGCATGCTGTATTCTGCATCGGACATAGACTGGTGATTCGATTCTTACATGACAGTATGCATGTTTCAATGCCATTCTCCCAAATCATCCCACCCTCTCCCTCTCCCTCTGAGTCCAAAAGTCCGCTCTACACATCTGTGTCTTTTTTGCTGTCTTGCATACAGGGTCATCATTGCCATCTTTCTAAATTCCATATATATGTGTTAGTATACTGTACTGGTGTTTTTCTTTCTGGCTTACTTCACTCTGTATAATCGGCTCCAGTTTCATCCATCTCAACAGAACTGATTCAAATGTATTCTTTTTAACGGCTGAGTAATATTGGCATAGCCCTCCGTCATAACCTATATTGCAAACTTCCCTGACTTCAGCATTCACTCCTGCAAACAGCACTGAAAATCACCTGTCCCTCTTCTAATGATCCCACAAGAATTCCAGCTGCCTTCTGCACAATATTAAAACTCTTCTTACAGCCATCAGGACCTTCCATGAGTGAACTCTTCCCATACAAGCCCTGGCTTCTACTCTCTGCCCTATTCTGGCAACGCTGGCCACTCTTCTGCCTCTCTGCCTTCGTAACGTCTTGCTCCTTCCCACATTCAAATTACTGCTTTGAGAAACTCATCTCTATGAATTCTTCCTACATGAGACACAAAAGGTAACATATCTTATGATTTCATTTATATGAAACATAAAGAATAGGGAACTCCATGGAGGTAGAAAGCAGATTAACAATTGCTGGAGGCTGGCGAGAGGAAAAAAGAGTGACTGCTTAGCAGTTACAAGGTTTCTTTTGGGTGTCATAGAAATAATTTGGACCACCAGGGGCTAAAATACTGCACTGTCAATGCAGGGGGCCTGAGTTCGATCCCTGGTCAGGGAACTAGATCTCACATGTCTCAGCTAAAAATCCTGTGTTAATACCTGGCACAGCCAAATAAATAAATATCGAAAAAATAATAATTTGGAATTAGATATAGGTGATGGTCACACAACACGTGAAGGTACTAAATGCCACTGAATTGTACACCTTAATTATCAATTTTATGTTTATGTGAATTTAACGAAAATTTACAAAATCATAGATCCATATGAGATGCAATGATTTATCAATACAGATTTGGAATAATGGCTGGAGAAGAGTTATTTATGTACTTGTTTGTTGAATCAGCTTACACGGTATCCAAGTGCCGCCTCTTCCTGTTCAAAGCTCAGAAACTATCTTTTTAGGTTTTTTATTACCAATTATGCCTATGCTGCTAACTGCATGTATTCCAACATGAGATTAAAAAAAAATAGCTGTATTGCTGTTACTTACAAGACCATGGATCTTCAGAGCCTGTATGTACTGAAACATTACAGCTCTTGACCTTGCATTTATTTGATGCTGATTACATCATAGCCATGTGAATCCTGGTTTCTGATGACTTTTTTCCAAGGTTGTTCTTGGCTCATGAATGATGACCACAAATACAAGTCTTACCCAGAATAGGTAGGCTAATGTGGACAATACTTTGCTTTCTGGTTGTATTAAACTTACTGTTCAGAATTTTGTAGAATAAGCATAAAACCACCCATTTTTTAAACCATGTCTTCTGTATTTTTAAACTTGGAATCTCTGCATTCCTGCAATGTGACCTTTTTCAATGTTGGCTACATCCTGGTTTTCACACACTATCAATAGTGAGGATAAAAAGAGCCTGTGGGCAGTGTTAATCTCATTCACACAAGACATGTTTGCCTTCTCCCTGGGCACCTAAAGGCTAACCTGGGAGAGGATGCCGTCACTACATCAAGTGGACACTGGAAGAGAGGACCTTTATTGGTAGGGCCCCTTGTCACTGAGGAATGATAGTCTTGGAAGCCTTAAAAGAGAAAGGTTGCTTAGGTCTAAGAAGGGGCAGCTATGGGGCAAGTATGGCCCTCTCTGCTCTCTGTGAAGCAGTCTTCTCTGCTTTCCTTATGAAAGGAAGTATCTGCACACATCCACTTCTGTAGCTTAACAGTTTTCTTCCAGAGGAAGAAATGGCAACCCACTCCAGTATTCTTGCTGGGAAAATGCCATGGACAGAGGAGCCTGGTGGGCTACAGTTCATAGGGTTGCAAGCAACTGAGCAACTAAACACACACACCTGTCTCTTTAAATTGTAAATCCAAGCAAGTTCAAATTCTGAGTTTTTAGAAACACTATCTTGGGGTTCAACCAAATTTGAGTTTTGGTTTTCAAATGAATGCAAGTTTTTGCAAAAAAACAAAGTGGATATTTCCAAAGTGAGAGATGCTGGTGACTAAAGACCTGCTCCCTCCTCATCAAGACAACATTCACACTTGCCTACTGTCTTCCAAACTTAGAAAGAAACAGTAATTTTTTTTTTTTGAACACCTCTAGTGGGATGTGCTCTAAGGAGAACATGAAATGCAAAATATTCTATAACTATTTGTCATTATTTTTGATAGGAGTAGAGTCGATATTATAATTTAGAAACTCGTGTGCAAATCGGTAGCTTTTTAAATGTCTAACAGCAGAGTCCAGCTAAGGAAAAACGTTTTGGTTGAATACTGGAAAATGTGCTTAAAAGGTGACGTCTAGAATTATCACAATTGCTGTAAAACATTTAAATTGCCTAAGTAGGCACTGCTATTTGAGACATACTAGTGCAGACTGTAAAAGGCAAAGGTAAACAGAGTGTATGCATTCTTGTGCCCCCAGTATTTCCTTCTTTGTATTTCTTAATGGTATAGAGTAAGACTGAGCACAGACTGAGAGACACAGCCCCGATGACACAGCTAACACTGCCAAGCCTTGGTATAGGTAATCTAGTATTTCTAGCCATGGTCAGTAAGGACCTGATCAGCCACTTGCCTGACCATAGCTGGCTCACCTGACGCCGGCCTCCTAGAGCTCAACTTAGATGATCTATTCAGTTTACCCATTTTCCTAGATAAGTAAACTAAGGCTTAACAAGATATCTCTCCCAAACTCAGAGAACAGGAATCCTTAGATGAAACGGTGTCAAAACCGGAGCCAGGACCCGGGACTGGTCGCAGTGCCAGGCTCCTGCTTCCTTCCTCACTCCATAGCATCTGCCGTGGAGCACTTCACCGCCGTGCGGCGTGCACGCAGCCATAGCTGCGGAGCGCACAGCTTTCTGACTGGAAAACTGATGTTTCCAGTCAACCGCATTGAAACAGAAGTGAAAAACATCTTTCACGGCAACATTCTGCTGTCATCTCGGGTGTGGAAAAATGCTTCATCAGAGGCCATGCTGCTGCTGCTAAGTCGCTTCAGTCATGTCCAACTCTGTGCGACCCCATCGACGGCAGCCCACCAGGCTCCTCCGTCCCTGAGATTCTCCAGGCAAGAACACTGGAGTGGGTTGCCATTTCCTTCTCCAATGCATGAAAGTGAAAAGTGAAAGTGAAGTCGCTCAGTCGTGACCGACTCGTAGCGACTTCATGGACTGCAGCCCACCAGGCTCCTCTGTCCACGGGATTTTCCAGGCTAGAGGCCATAGGGGCTGACTAGTTCCCGCCCCACCCCCCGAACGCATAGCATCTCAGCACGAGGCTACACCATGAATATGCTTCCCGGAGGCTCTTCCTGCAGCCCTAAGCATCTTCCTCTCCCCGACATTGGCTGGGAGGAGTTAGAAACACTTTTCTAGAAAATACAGGGCTAGACTCAGAGGAGACGCGGAAGGCCACCCTCAACTGATATAACTAGGAGCAGTCCGTCAGTCTTCTGCCTTTCTTCTTATTGACTTACGGCTCTTTGAAATTTATTCTGGAAATTTCCTCTTAAATCAGGGGGCGGGGAAGCAGTTTGAGAGATTCCAAGAAAAATGTTCACTTATAGGTTTCACCCACATTCAGAACCAAGATGCTTGCTGACTGGAAATCAAGGCCATGGGAATGGCCTACACCTTGAACAGCAGGGAAGACTCCGTGTGCATGCGCGCTAAGTCGCTTCAGTCGTGTCCGACTCTTTTCGATACTATAGACTGTAGCCCACAGTCTGTCCATGGGATTCTCCAGGCAAGAATATTGGAGTGGGTTGCCAGGCCCTCCTCCAGGGGATCTTCCCAACCCAGGGATCGGACTTGCATCTCCTGTGGCTCCTGCATTAAGGCACATTCTTTACTGCTGATCCACCAGGGAAGCCCCAAAGACTCCATAGTCATGGCATTTAAGATATACCCAGTGACCATCATTCTTTGGTTTCTGTGACTCTGACAATCCTCCCCAATAGTGTTTTCATAAATCCTAATCATGAGGAAATATGAAGACTTGTTGACAAGTGAGAGAAGAGGAATCTCATTTTGACATGGGAATTCCCTTCCAAAAATATGAACCCAAGGCAGCTGAGTTGCTCTATGTTATAAAACAACTGCAAATAGATGCTATCAGCTGGAAATCCAGAATTTATTTTGGAAAAAATGTATCTTTAGCTTCAGCAGCTCATCTAGAGAATGTCTAGCCTTTGCAAGCTTCTGACCAATAAATCTGTGATAAATCAAACAATCTTAGCGTGTAAACAATAAGATTATAATTACAAAATGTAGTAGTCATTGTGAAGGAGCTATTCATTCACTCATTTATTCTATCAATACAGTTATTATTAAATTTCTACCATGTGCCAGATACAGGGATAGGAGCTGGAAATATGGTGGTGAAGACAATGGACACAGTCCTTTGTCTTGAGAGAGATTTTAAACAAATAATGACACAAGTAACTATAGAATTACAATTGTGCAAAGTCCAAGGAGCTATTTAAAAACTAAAAATAGAGTTACCATATGATTCAGCAATCCCACTCCTGGGCATATATCTGATGGAGATACACTCAGCCACTAAAAAGAATGGAATAATCCCATTTGTAGTAACATGGATGGACCTGGGGATTATCATACTAAGTGAAGTAAGTCAGACAGAGAGAGAAAAATATTATACGATATTGCTTATATGGGGAATCTAAAAAAATGATACAAATGAACTTATTTATGAAACAGACCTATAAGATTTAGAGAACAAATTTATGGTCATTGGGGGTAAAGGTGGTAGGGGAGGGATAGATGGATAGTTTCAGACTGACAGTTTGAGATTGACATTTACACACTGCTATATTTAAAATAAAATGCCTTTACATGAAAAAATAAGATAAAATAAAGTAAAAATAAGATCAGGGACTAACACTTTAGACAAGTTTAGGGAGGCCTTCTGGCAGGGGGAATAGATATTTATAGTTATTTAAGCTGAACCCTTGAAAGATAAGAAAGAGGTAGCTAGCTTCCCCTTAAATATCTGTTTATTTTTTAATTTTCTGAAAAGTCTTTGGCATTTATTTTAATGCTATTGTTCCTTTATCTCCACCAAAATAGTCACTCAATTAAAAAGGTCCAAGCTGGCAATTGGTTGAAGGTGGCAAAACTCTTTTTTTCAAGCTATACTATCATGACTCTAAATTATCTAGACTCTAATTCAATTTCCTAAATCTAAGCTAGTCCCCATTCCATGCTTATTATCATTAAGGAAACGAAATTGACCTCAGAACTCCAGCCACTACTGTTGACTCAAACAGGCTCATTAATCACACTAAGTCACTCAACTGTTTAGACACCTTTCCAGGCTACTTAGAGTAACATGTCCCCTATGTCTGTCAGTAATTTTTCAGCTTCACAGTGATTTCAGTGTTCTCCATGAGACACAGTGTGAGAAATAATTTACTCAAGTATGATTATTTTCTTTGGGTAGAGATCAACAAGAGCTAATAAAAGGCTATTTTAAAGTCAATGATGCAGGTCCCAAGGTCCAGAGATGGCTCCCTTTTGGGATATTTTTGCAGAAATTTCCATAATGCTCATCATAGATGGTTTCTCCTCCTTGCCTCTTGTTTATTACTTCTTTGAAGAGATAATGGCACTTTATTATTTCACCAACCATCTCAAATCTCCAAGTGCCTTGTTTCAATCAGTCAAGAAAAAACCAATTTTGCATACTCAAGTGACACTGACTATATCGAAGACATTTTTCTAGGCTAGTTTTGGGATCTCCTGTGAGTTTTCACATGTGTGTAGATTAGATCTTTATGTGGACTATCGGAGAAAGACTGAATTCATCACCAATGTTCACACGTTAGCTTCAAGTCTGAGAAATTCACAGCAAGCTTGCCCACTTCCTCCATGTAATGGGACTGCTTTGGTCCACTGAGAACACTTTCCCCATGCATGCGTCCCCAGCATTAATGCAGCAAAATTCACAGTCACACACAAACTCCCATTCTTCTGCACTTTTCTCAGGCTCATGGTCATGGCAATCCACCCTTCTGAGATTCAAGTCAGAGCCAGGGCAGGGACCAACAGTATAAGGCTCCCCAAATCCTCTAACCCAGTCCCTGAGGTAATAAAAGGAAACACGTCTTCTAACGGGCCAGCTCCAAGGGTCTCTAAGAATATAAAAAGCAAAGAGATCTCTCCATCCTTGCCCCAGGTTGTGAGTCTTTATCACCCTCCCAGTTGTGAAGTTCTAAAGCAGCCTCTTCCATTTTGGTGGTATTTAGTTTACTTTGTCCAGAATTTCAGAGGCGTCTCCTGCCTCTGTCCTCAGTCTGAAGAAGAGAAACTCGGCAGAAATAACAGGATTTATTTGTCCTCGGTTGACCTCCAAGGAAACTGGGACAGTGAGAGGCTAAGAAGGCAAGGTCTCTCAATAGAACACCAGTGGTCAAAGCTGGCTTTTGGTGGCATCTCTCCAAGCAGCTCAAATCAGTGTCAAACCACCAGCACATGCAGCCTTTCCAAGATGCTCTGAGTGTTTATTCAGCCACTAAGTGTTCTGCCCAAAGTGGACTCCACCCAATGGTGAGCTAAGGCAAATCAAACACTCATTCACACAGTGCGGAGTGACATGCCCACCCAGCACAGGCTCTGATGCCTGCAAAGCCTAGCTGCAGCTGGCTCCAAGCTCACAGGTGCCAGGCATCTGGCCAAGCAAGGCAGTAATCTCTGGGGCTAGGCAGGAGGAGATGTTTGCATAAGGCACCTCCTCACCCACCACCCCCTCCCGCCCCCGCCATCCTCAGAGCAACAGTGAAGGACACTGTGTGTTGTGGAAAGAGGATAGTGTTCAAGTCCCATTGAAAAAATTTTGGACCCCAATTCAGTCTCCTTCTATCTGTGCAACCTTGAGCACGTTCTTTAACAGAACTGGGACTCAGTTTACCCATCTGTAAAATGAACATAATGATAATATTATCTCAGAGGGTTATTGTGAGGATCACAGAAAAACCTGGTAGAGTCTGGCCATATAATAGGCATGTATGCTAAGTCGTGTCCAACTCTTTTGCGACTCCATGGGCTGTAGCCTGCTAGGCTCCTCTGTCCATGGAATTTTCCAGGCAAGAACATTGGATTGAGTTGCCATTTTCTCCTCCAGGGTATCTTCCCAACCCAGGGATCAAACCTGCGTCTCTTGCATCTCCCACATTGGCAGGAGGATTCTTTACCCCTGGTGCCACCTGGCAAGCCTATGTAGTAGGAGGTCAAATAATATGATAGTGAGAAGCAAAAAGCTTCCCCCAAACAGTGACAAGGTTTTGTTTGTACTGGAGCTGGTGTGGTAGGGATTCCTTGGTCTCAAATTTGATCTTGAGACCCTGGTGGGCTATACACACAGCCAGATGTATAGTGTTGTAGGAAGGCCAGCCTGGTGGACAGAAGCCCATCGGTCCCATCTCTCTTTGTAATCTGTTCTGTGGCCTTGAACTTCTCTGGGTCTCACTTAGTTATTTATAAAATGGGATTGTGTTGTTAATCTTTAAAGTTTGGGTTTTGGATTATTCCCTTGTCACTTACTAGTTTTGTAACTTTTATTTAGTTATTTTTTTCTTTAGTTATTTGGCTGTGCTGGGTCTTAGTTGTGGCACTCAGGATCTTTTAAGTTGCCGCGTGCAAACCCTTCATTGTGGCATGTGGGACCTAGTTCCCAGACCAGGGATTGAACACGGGACCCCTGCATTGGGAGTGTGGAGTCTTAGCCACTGGACCACCAAGGAAGTTCCAGTTATGTAACTTTTAGAAATAACTTCCCAAGAGCTTGTTTCTTCTCAAAGTGCCTGTGGCTGAGGGGCTCAGCACAGCCACATACAGCTACCTAGAATCTTAATTATTACCTCACGTAAAGGCAACACACAAGTCCTCACGAGAGATTTAGTCCAAAATCCACCATCTACAGGATATCCTCTCCTCTACATTTAAACTACAGTTATGATCACCACTATAGGCACCCAAGGGTGCGAGATCCTTAACCTTGAGCAAAGACTCCATTACAGTTGTAAATAGCACTTACTATGAAGTAAGCAGACTTCTTAGAAATATTTTCAATCCCAAGCACAAAAACAATTAAGAGTTTTCATAGTGACAGAGTTAATCAGAAAATCAAATGTTGGAACTTCGCCTTCTCTAGCCTTCCCAGTTGTCCAGAGCTTCAGCTGAGAAAACAGAAAGGGCTACCTTACCCTGTGCTCCTAGGAACTTTTCTATGCTCCCCCAAATGAGGAGTACAGCCTAGTAGTCTATTTTATAACTTCCACATTCACAATTCTCATGAAAAACCCCAAAAGGGCCCACGTATGGAGCCAATGGAAGAGCAAAGAAAACTCTTCCAAAAGCCAAGCATTTCTGCTACTGAAACTGCTGCTCCAATCTTGGTTTATACTTAAAAGTATATGGGAAATATTGAATAACATTATCTTTCCTACAGGACTGTGGTGTCTTCCTACACACTTTTCTGCCACAGAATTCAGCTAAAAACAATACATGATGTCATCTCAATAACTTGCTGATTAAAATCTCCCTTAAAAAAAATGACACCCATCACACCCAGGAGGCCACCTACTCAGTCAGTCTCCAAATTAATATTTATATTTCTATCTTTAGGCATCAGAGAGGCTGAGAAGTTTTTCTGCAGTGCTGGCATACTCACCTATATGAGTAGGCATCTCAGCCCGAAGAAAAAAGGCTAATCAAATGCATAAGCATGTTCATATGTGCTGTTTATGCATACATCTAGAAACATCTGGTCCTGCTTTTTCTGAGACATTCTTCTCGGGTGTTAGAATTTGTAGTTATTTTGATAGAGAATCATTGACATACAAACCTCCCTACACATCTTACACTAAAGGTTTCCATAGAACACCAGGATTAAGTATCTGTCTTTTGCAGGAAAAGAACATCATGTGTTTACTTTTCTCAATATCCTTTGATGGATGTTTCAACCAGCATCTGTAAAAATTCTCCCTGGTACTTCCTTATATCATAGAAAGTGTTATTAAAGCTACAAATGTTATTCCACTATGTATCTCTAATGCCTAGAACTAGTGGGCATTCAATAAACATTTTTTTGGATAAATAAGAATGCATGTCGATTATATTATAAAACAGAGAGAAAAGCACAGATGGGGAGCCATTAAGTCATAGATGGGGAAGAGATCGTGAACAGGGAGTGTATAATTTTTCTTTGAGTCATAAGAAAAGAATAAAGACAAGAAGGTAGTCATACATGGGAGTGAAGCAGATCTGCCAAGGAACAAAATGAAATGCTTCTTAATTGTTTGGGGAATACACACATACCACACAGTTGGCTGGTGAAAAGCCAAGTTCACAGTCAGGGTTTCCCTCATTCCAATATTTCTTCCTAACAGTGTGAGACTCACTGACTTACACAAATCTTCCCATGTTTGTGTCATTGCTGAGGACACAATGAGGACAGGAGGATTATGGGAGCTTATTTTCACATTGTGGTAAAACTTATCTGGACTCAAATGTTCTCTCCCCCATTTCCTTCTCATCTATCCTATCCAATGTCTATTCAATTCTTTCTCGATAGTCCTGACCATTTTTTTTTCCCTTCTGGTGCAGAGCTCTACAAGAAGTATGGAACACATGTACACCCATGGCGGATTCATGTCAATATAAGGCAAAACCAATACAATATTGTAAAGTAATTAGCCTCCAATTAAAATAGATAAATTTATATTAAAAAAAGAAGTATGAGCACTCAGAAACAAAAAGCTTTTAAGATGTGTTATTCTCTACCACCTTTTCCCACCTCCACACCTCCATAAGTTTGTGGTTTTTACAGGACCTGAAATAAAACTGTACGGTACACTGGAAGGAGAGCTGTATGTCTGGTGTTAGGGAGAAACCACAAAATGCTCAGAATTTCAGCATGATCCAAATTGAATCATATGTCCCAAATCATGTGCATTCCGCAGACTCTTGAATTGTAGCAGCCATGATCAAACAAGGTTCTTTGTTTACCATTCAGGTAACCAGAGCCTGAGAACAGCTTCTCAGATCATTAAAATATATACTGCAGATTTAACACTTTGTATATATTATATGTAATGTACATTATACACGTGTATACATTCAATACGCTCATTCAACAGCATTCGCCCAACACGTATTTATTGGCTGTTCTGTGCCATGTAGTGTGATAAGTGGCAGGAAAACCATGGTAAATAAAACAAAGGCCCAGCTCTCACAAAGCATATGTTCTATCAGTGGGGCATATTTAATAAATAAGTAAACACATAAAAAATACATCATATGCCATTTGGCAGTAAGTGTCAAGGCTTCCTAGGTGGCACTAGTGGTAAAGAATCTGCCTGCAGTGCAGGAGACCCAGGTTTGATTCCCGAGTCGGGAAGATCCCCTGGAGGAGGGCACGGCAACCCACTCCAATATTCTTGCCTGGGGAATCCCATGGATGAGGAGCCTGGGGGCTACAGTCCATAGGGTCACACAGAGTCAAACATGACTGAAGCAAGTTAGCATGCACACACATGCATGCCTCAGAGAACAGTTAAGAGGGATAAAGAGATAGTGATAACTGTTCTTTTAGGGAAGGAGGTCAGGGAAAGCCTCTATAATGAGGTAACCTTGAACTAGAGGCCTGAATGAATGAGGAATTGAGCTAACAGGTACATAGGGTGGGGGCAGAGGTGGGGGGCAGGGGAGAAAGTTCCAGACAAGAGATCAAGAAATGCACAGGCCATGAAATACCCACACTGCGAGCCAATGTGGGTATTTCAGAAATGACAGGCATGGAGAGTGTGAAGTGGCAGCTAGCAGCGAACTTGTGAGCACGTGGCCAATTTAGGGTAGGCATGCTTAGTCCATCTTTGGGTGGCTTTCATCACATACAAAAGCAAAGCTAATGTTTTGGACATTAATTAAGGACTACCAGCAAATGTTTAACAACTTTAAGAGAAACTCAGAAATTTAGACTTTTGCATGAGATCTAATGCTTTCATGATGGTTCAAATTTTTGAAATATTCTGTGAGCCAATATCAATTCATTCAGTTCAGTCACTCAGTCATGTCCAACTCTTTGAGACGCCATAGACTGCAGTACACCAGGCTTCCCTGCCTGTCACCAACACCCAGAGCTTACTCAAACTCACGTCCATTGAGTTGGTGATGCCATCCAACCATCTCATCCTCTGTCGTCCCCATCTCCTCCTGGCTTCAGTCATTCCCAGAATCAGGGTCTTTTCAAATGAGTTGGTTCTTCACATCAGGGGCCCAAAGTATTGGAGTTTCGGCTTAAGCATCAGTCCTTCCAATAAATATTCAGGACTGATCTCTTTTAGGACGGACTGGTTGGATCTCTTTGCAGTCCAAGGGACTCTCAAGAGCCTTCTCCAACATCACAGTTCAAAAGCATCAATTCTTTGGCACTCAGCTTTCTTTATAGTCCAACTCTCACACCCATACATGACCACTGGAAAAACCAAAGCTTTGACCAGATGGGCCTTTGTTGGCAAAGTAATGTCTCTGCTTTTTAATATGATGAGCCTATATATGTGTGCATGTACATGTATATATGCAAGACAAATCTAGTCTACAGACAATTTGTGAACTTTGCTTTAGATAAACAGAATTACTTGATGTGTTTAAATGTCAGGTCTTTGTACCCTACTTTTGGCCACCAAATTAAAAAAAAAAAAATAGTGGCGTCAAGTCCAAGCTAGAGCTCTATTTATCATTCTGTTTCTATCACCACATTTCACTCTTGTCACATTCTATTAGAGTTGTGTGGATCTCCATTTTCCTAACTTAAATTTAAAATTTCCTGAAGATGCTATCTTATTTGACTTACAGTTCTTAGTACCCAGAAGTTACATATTTTTCAAGTGCTACATAAATGTTTCTACAATGAAGTTACTAAGATAACAAATCTAAATGAATCTTCTGAATGAAGACAATTTGACTGAGATAACTGATAATGCTTATAGTTACAAATATAATAGTCACAAATAGAAAAATAAAGTCAGAAGAGGAAAAATATTTTAAACGCTTCAAAAATCAGTGTAGGAATATAAGAATTACATTGTAACAATCACAATTGAAATATCAAGAAGATGCACTACCGCTTGATAGAGTGTTAGAGTCATGAGCAAGCACTAGAGAATCCCTGAATTATCACTCAGTCGTAGCAAGAGGGACAATACCACAAGTGATCATGATATATTTATGATGCTTCCTCCACAGAATAGAACAGGGCATGTGTTGACCAATCCAAATTAAGAATGTTTTAAAATAAAGGGGCCTCCGTGGTGGTCCAATGGCTAAGACTTCACACTCTCAATGCAGGAGGTATGGCTCGATCCCTGGTCAGGAAATTAGCTCACATTCTGCAACTAAGAGTTTGCACGCTGCAACTAAAGATCCCACGTGTCACAACTAAGCTCCAGCACAGACAAATAAATAAACAACTTTAAAAAATAAATAACATAAAATAAAAGGTCTGTTCCTCTTAGATGTTCTCTCTTCCTATACGGGCTGGTGGAGCATTGTTTCCATTCAAGACTGAAGCACAGATGCGTATGGAAAGCTAATGCAGCCACCACAGTGCATTGCATTTGGCAGCTTCCTTTCATATATGTGATCTCATCGGAGTCTCTCAGTTACCCTTTAAGACCAGACAGATATTATTATTCCCATAAATACAGGAGAAAACAAGCTCAGAGAAACTATCTAGCTCATTGTTTCATTACTACCTCATGCCAGAGCCCATACTAGATACAGCTTGTTGTTCAGTTGCTCAGTCGTGTTTGACTCTTTGAGACACCATGGATTGTAGCCCACCAGGTTCCTCTGTCCGTGGGATTTTTCAGGCAAGAATACTGAAGTGAATTGCCATTTCCTCCCCCAGGGGATCTTCCTGACCCTGGGATCGAACCTGGGTCTCCAGCATTGCAGGCAAATTCTTTACCACGTAGCCATCAGAGAAGCACCAGATAGAGTTAGAACTTTCCAAATCCAGGGCCAGTGGTCTTTCTACTATATCATGTTTCTCTTTTTACATAAAGGTTAAGAAATAGACATCTCTTCTAATAAAAACTTTAAATTGAGCATGAGTCATTTTCCACCATTAAAACTCAGCCTCATATTCCCAAAATTTTCCATATTATTAGGGATTTTATAAGTTTGTGACACTCCTGACATCAATATTCTGAGTCAGATAAAATGAAATGCATTCTGATATTTCTCAGAGGAAGGAGAGTGTCTCACATGATTAGGAATTATATGATAAATTAGGAACTATATCCAAGGCATTGATTTAGTCTTTGCTATTTTAGATTTGGCTGGAAATAGAAGTAGAAAACTAAATGATTCTGGTCATCGTGTTAAACAAAAACATAAGCATCAAATCATGACTCTTTGTAATGAATGATGTGTACTTTTATGCCAAATGCAAAGCACAGTTTATCAAACTATTATAAATTCTAGCTACTATGTATGATAATGCATATAAGTGCAGGAAATAAAATTAAGGGCTAAAGAATAGAGTTAAAGCATCTGTTTTTTAATGAAAATTGCCCTATCACTGTAACATCTAAAAACCAACCATGTACCTAGCTTAAAAGTTTCAACTGAAAATATTCTTGACCCTACTAAACTGTAGAAAATTAGGGAGTCATAATGTAAAAGACTGAATATTGTTACCAAATTGTGAGATTATATATAGCACTATTTTAGTAAATATAAATGCAACCTCTATACATTGGTTTAAGAAAAATAAGACTTTAAACCATTAAATCTAGAAAATGGAGAATAACACAGAAGAAAAGCTATAAACAATGTGATGGCATTTTCAAAAATGCTATTGGAAAGAACATCATATTATTTACCCACATCAGCTTAACCAGAATTATGAGGTTAAGGCTATATATAATTTACCCCTAAGAAAAAGTAATCATATAGTGAAAATGATAGGTTTTTTGGTAGCAATTCAAAATAGGGTAATTGGTACCAAAAATTATATGGTAATTTTAAAATAAGAAAAACTTGTTGGAGTATAGGTAAAGAAGACAAAGGGTGTTTACTTGAATTTGCAGCCAGAAAATATGCTGTCTTGGCTAGCCTTAGAAATAGTTCCCTCCAAAATAACTAGAACATTGGAGAAGCTCTTTCATTCCTATAAGCCTCAGTTTCCATATTTGCAGCCTAAGAACAATAATATAAATCCTAATTATTTCATATGGATTATATGAGGAGAAAATGAGTTTAAAACTGAATTAATAGGCAAACATGATTGTTATTTTTGTTACTAACTTATGTATCATTAGCAGCATTTGCTAAGATAATGTGGCAGCCATTATGACATTCTTAATAAAATAAAAAAGAAAAATCAGTGTCTACTCCACTGAATATTTTTGGTTGCCATCCAGAATCCACTCGTCTCTTTCCCCATTCATGTAAATAGTCTGATTATTTCTCATCACTCTGACCACAATAATTAGCACAAAGATGACTTCATAACTTGAAATATAGATGAGCACAAACAATCAGAATTAATGATATATGATGAGATATTTACTGAGACTTCAGCATGGGGTCGCAAAGAGTTGGACACGACAGGGCAACTGAACTGAACTAAACTGAACAAAAAGAGAAGCAAAAACTGTTTTGAAACCTTAGTAATTAGAAATCACAAAACCCTTCCATTTCATCTTTGACTTAGCAGTCAAGTTATCAAACAAATGATTTAGAAAATAATTTAAGAAGTAATCTTAGAAATAAAAATAGATATAGCTAGAACTGAAAATAACAAGGAAATCAGTACAACTGGAAGATAAAAAAATCAATAAATTAATAACCATGGAAATTTGTTATTTGAAATCAATATAGAACATAAAATTCTGGCAAATTTTCTAAGAAAACAGAAGTAAACAAATAAATCTGAAGAAGAGATTATAAAAATACAGAAGAAATTCAACTATGGATTATCTTAATAAACACTTCAGAAAACAAGAAAATTTTATCAGTAGGACAAATGTGTTCAGAAGCCCTTTAAATATAGAATGCACAAAGGAATGAATTAATGGAAGCAAACCACTCTGTCACTATACATAAGATTTTATGTAAGTTGGAAGCGGGTCTAGAAGACTTCAAATGCAGAGCAATGCATGTAAGGAACGGTGTCTAGAAGATGAATTTGCTAAGAGAAGGAAATGGCAACCCACTCCAGTGCTCTTGCCTGGAGAATCCCAGGGAGAACCCCTGGTGGGCTGCTGTCGATGGGGTTGCACAGAGTCGGACATGACTGAAGTGACTTAGCAGCAGCAGCAGGGGCAGCATACTGAGAGAAAATAAAAATCAGAGCACACTCATGACAGTAGTTTTTTTCAATCCATCCATTCATCCCCAATTTGGGACAAGATATAAGCAGTAGACTTTTGCTTCTAAGGGTTCGGAAGAAATACAAGTGTTTAGGTCCAAAAAACAGGGAAGTCCCATGAGAGTCTGGTTTTATCTTGGAAGAAGAAGTACTTCACTTACCCAGAAGACATGCCACTGGCACAAGCTGCCCAATGGCTGAATAATTTACCTTTCCCTTATAGTAACTGAAAGTAGCTTCAATACACAATAGAATCCATATAAATATAAGAGGGAATCCGAAAGAAGTATAAACACAGACTCAACAAACACCGGGATAAAATATCTTAACAAAGAGAAGGGTTAACACTTGAGGGTACAGTTAACAGAAAAAGCAAATAAGAAACCTTTACAAAAAGCAATTAATATTCTCAAAGGAACAAGAGAAGATATCATATCTATGAAATAAGAAAAGGCCCTTATGTAAAAGAACAGAGGTCTTAAAGATGAAAAACATAATATTTGGAGCAAACTCAAGAGATTGGCTGAATAGCAGAAAAAATATTGATAAAGAACAAATTAGTAATCTTATAGGTTAAGCTAAGGAATTCTCCCAGAAACAAAAGTGTGATGGAAGTTACAAAATAAAATTTAGAGCATGGAGGGAAGATTCAAAGTTTCAACATTTGTCTAGTAAGAACTGATGAAATAGAATGGAGAAAAGGGGAAGGGGTAAAAAATCAAAATTAACTTAATAACAGAAGACAATTCACAGAGGAAAAGTAAAGTACATCTCTATTGTTATAGGCCCCATGGTACAATAAGTAACCATATTTTGATATAAGCCAAGTATAAGGGCATTTAAAAGAGGTACCAGAGAGACTATGCATTAGTGATAAAAATAAACTCTTTCAAGAGCAAAGTCTACTCAACACAAGCTTAAATTTAAAATTTAAAAACAGGTTTCAGTAGGAATGGACTGATATGCAAGGACCTTAACTGCTTACAAAAAAAAAAAAAAAGCCATCACTCTTTAGAGGAAGACAACAAAATTCAGAACAATCAATAAAATAGCATCACAATGAATATCCTTTAGTAAAAAGTGACTAGATACGCTAAGGGCAGGAAATGTAACAGGTATTTGAGGGGAAATCTGTCAACTGACACCAATCCTGAAATAACAAATGGTGGTGCTAAGGATGCTAAAGCAACTATTAAGACTATGAACAGATATTTAAAGGAAAACATGAACATAATGAGGAGAGACATGGAAGCTATTTAAATTAACTTAATGTAATGTCTTAGAGGTTAAAAAAATACAGTATTTGAAGTGAGAATTTTACTGAATGAGATAAACACCAGATGAGACATTACAAAAGAAAAAGTCAATCGACTTAAAAGCATTACAACAGAATTTATCCAAAATAAAACACTAAGAGATATGAGGTTGAAAATAAAATTACTGGAGCTTTAGTGGCCTCTGAAGTAATATCAAGTAGTCTGATATCTTGTAATTGTAGTCTCAGAAGAAATGAAAATAATAAAAGCTGAAATTTTTCCAAATTTCTCTAAAACTTTAAGCCCCTTGACTCAAAGAAACACAATAAATCCCAAGTAGAATACGTACACAGACACATACATAAGACACTCAAGGCATATAATGGTCAAATTGCTAAAAATCAGTGATAAAGAGAAGGGAGGGGGATATATATATATACCTATGGCTGATTCATGTTGAGGTTTGACAAAAAAGAGCAAAATTCTGTAAAGCAATTATCCTTCAATAAAAAAATAAATTAATTTTAAAAAAGAGAGAGAAAACATCTTAAATGCAAACAAAAAATAAAGATCTTATGCAGAGAAACAAAAATAACACACAAATTCTCATGAGAAACTATGCAAGTCAGAAGACAATGGAATTATGTTTTTAAAGAGATGGGGGAAAGATCTACAATTCCAATAATGCTACAAACAGTAAAAACTAGTCTTCAAAATGAAGGTGAAATAAAAACTTTTTGAAACAAAGTTGAGAATGGAAAATTATTAAGCCACAAAAAAGAAGAAAAACTTGCCATTTGTGACAGTATGGATAGGCCTTGAAGGCATTATGCTAAGTGAAATAAGTCAGAGGAAAATACTATATGATCTCACTTATGTGGAATCTGAAAAAAAAAACAAAACAGTAACAACAACAACAAAAAACACCAAAATCAAATTCACTGATACAGAAAACAGATTGGTAGTGCCATAGGCAAGGGATGGGAGGCGGGCGTAATGGGTGAAGGTAGCCACTCCAGTGTTCTTGGCTGGAGAATCCCAGGGACGGGGGAGCCTGGTGGGCTGCTGTCTATGGGGTCGCACAGAGTTAGACACGACTGAAGCGACGCAGCAGCAGCAGCAGCCAAAATATACAGACTTTCAATTATAAAATAAATTATGGAAGTGTAATATATAGCATGGTAACTATATTTAATTATATTCTATTGTACATTTGAAAATTGCAAAGAGTAAATCTTAGCATTTCTTATCACAAGAAAAATAATTTGTTATTATATGTAGTGATAGATGTTAACTAGATTTATTATGGTGATCATTATCCACCATATACAAATAGTGACTAATATTGCATACCTGAAACTAATATAATATTTTATATCAATTATATTTTAATTTTATAAAGTTAGTTCCTTGAAAGTATGAATTCGATGAGACCCTAGCTAATCATTATTGACCACAACAAAATGATTGAAGTCACAAAATGACCATATCAAGAATGAAAGCAAATGCATTACTACAGACCATACAGGCACTAAAAAACAAGGTAAGTGCACATTATGAATTACATCAGAACAATAAATTGGACAACTTTAATGAACTAAAGAAATTCCTTGCAAATTACAAATTGCCAAAACTGCCAGAATAAATAGAAAACCACAGTGAGATACCCACTACATACCCATGGGACTAACCAAAAAAAAAAAAAAAAAAGAAACCTGACAATACCAAATGTTAGAATATTTTGGAGGAACTGGAACTCTTGTATACCTCTGGTATGAAAATCATACAGTTGTTTAGAAAAAATCTTGGCAATTTCTTATAAATTATATAGACACTTATCACTTATCCAGTAACTCCGTTTCTATAGTATTTATACAATAGAAATGAAAACACAGGTGCACACAAATAATCATGCAACCTAAATTAATAATTATCCAAAACTGGAAAGAATACAAACATCCACCAGGTGAATAAATAAACAAACTATAATTTATACAGATAAAAGAATACTACCCATAAATAAAAGGAATAATCTATGATCCCATTAACAACATGGAAAAATCTTTTTAGAAAAATTTATCATTGGGTGAAAAAAAATCTGGACACAAAAGAGTACATACAGTATGAATGCATTTAAATGAAATTCTATAAAAGGCAAATATAATCTATAGTGACAGAAAGCAGATTAGTGGTTGCCTGGGTCAGGAGTGGAGGGACTGACTGGGAAGTGGCACTGGGGAACTTTGGGGCATGTCATGAATGTTCTCTACTTCAGTTATGGTGTGGTTTCACAGACATATAAGTTTGTCAAAACTCATCAAAATGAACGTTCAAAATGGGTACATTTTATGGTATATAAATTATGCCTCAATAAAGTTGATTTTGTAAAAGATTTTAAGATACCCTATTTCCCCTTTCAGAAACAGAATTAGAGCTAAACTGTTTGAGAGAATTGTTCATATCAGTTTTCTCTTATTTCCCTCCTTCTATTCCCTTCTATGTCTGCTCCAGTCGGGCTTTTACTTACACCACTCTAATTATATTGGCTTCCCTAGTAGCTCAGATGGTAACACGTCTGCCTGCAATGCAGGAGACCCGGTTCAGTCCCTGGGTTGGGAAGAGCCCCTGGAGAAGGAAATGGCAACCCACTGCAGTATTCTTGTCTGGAGAATTTCATGGACAGAGGCCTAACAGGTTACAGTTCATGGGGTTGCAAAGATTACTCTGGTCAGAATCATTAGTAACTTTCCCTTTGTTAAGCCCTTTTGAAAAACCAGTTCTTTCTTATATGACCCATCATTCCACATGACTGATCATTCCATCTTCTTGAGACATTTTATCTTCCAGAATATCACATTTCAAACTTCCCTGGTGACTCAGCGGTAAAGAATCCACCTGCCAATGCAGGAGAATGGGTACAGTCTATAGGGTTGTGAAGAGTCAGACACTACTGAAGCAAGTTAGCACACACACACAACATACTTGAAGAGAAAACCAAAATCTTCTAGCTTTAAGTCCATTCGATTGCAATCACATTGTCAGTTCACAGCAAGTTTCAATCAATGGGTTCTTATCCATCAGTGCATGTCTCTCAATGGACATCTGTTTTTCTTTTTTACCTAAACTTTACCACTGGTGAGTTAAAAAACTCAACTCTGGTAACTGGATTTATAACTATCAACCAGAAAATATCTCTACTGGTTAAATAAAATCTAAGAAAATGCAAGAGCAACATAAATTGATTAATAAGCATAATTAACCCAAGCTGGTATGAACCTTCCATGAACATAAATCTAAGTTCTGCAAACTATCTCGATGACTAATTTTACAGGAAAATGTGTTGTAGTCTCAGAACCTAAATACTCGTAGACTTTTCCTGAAATAATTTCCCTTTTGTACAAGACAGGCTCAGTTAAAAATAGCTACAAAAATGTTATTAAATGGCTTGACCAAATATTCTACTTAGATACCGTGAAAAGCCTAGTTCTTAAGATGTTTTCATTATTGAATAATTTTTTTAAAGAGTGTTAATGGTTTTGAAAATGTACCATGTAAAAAATAAGGACAGGCCCTTTCAACTCTTGATTACTAAATTTGAGACCCTGTGAAAATGGAACTCAATATGAGCCCTATTTAAAATGTCCATATTTATTGTGTATTTTATCCTGGGAACAAGGCCTAAGCCAGAGACATTTTGAACTCATCAAATATGTAAATTGTTTTTCAAACACTTTGGGGTTACCACAAAACCTAAATTGTTTTTAGCCAACCAAGCACTTTCTCCCTTCAGTTTCAAAAGCCAATTGTATTTTTTTTTATTCAAGAAAATCTAATTCAGATGTTACTGATTCACTTGCACTTAAATAATTAAAATGCTATTTTGCAAGAACTGATTGGTGTGCAAGAAAGCTCTTGAGTCTCTTGTCTAAACCTTTTTGAGTCTGTTTGCTGAAAAACAGGAAATCTTGCTTTGCCAAGAGTAAACCAACGGCAGTGGCACACTTGGGTTGAAAGTCTGATTGCAGCGCAAATCCAAAGCCATCGTTTGGAAATGGATGAATCATGCTGAAGCATCTCCTTCTGTCCTTTCCATCTCCCAAAGGCTTTGCTGAAAACCAGCTTCTGAGCCCAGGTAAATTTCTACCTCTAGATGCTGAGAACAGAGAAGCAAGACCCAGAGGCCTTTATCAGGAACACAGCTAGGAGTTCTGAGGCTTGTAATACTTCTTTTTAAAGCTTATCTTGCTCTAGTTGATTTCCAAATATCATCAGTAAAATAGTTTTTCAAGCTTGGATCTATTGAGCGATGAAAGTAAATGTGCATTTTCTCCAGGAAGCTATAGTTCTCCACCAAGATTTACTTTTTTTAATTTTTGTGTGTGTGTGTCGGGGGGTGGGGGGCGGGGTGGAAGTAGTGAGTTACTCCTATCAAAATCTTGATCAATGTAAGGATGCTGTAGATTATCTGGATGGAGTAAATAACTATTATACATATACAGTTTTGTTTGAGATCACTGTCTGATTGTATGAATTAGTTCTATTACTGTTTCAACCACTCCCTATTCATGAGTAAGGCACTGTTTACCTCCTGCTCTGTGTACCTTCTTTCAATCTGACACTTTCATTGTGAGGATTCACTGAAGTAGAACCCATGATGAGAACCTGGTACACTGGAAGCATTCCATAAATAGTAGGTAATATTACTTTGGAGACTTTCATACAACACATGAACACGCAACAGAATATAGCTGCCGCCACTTCTTAAAGTGGACCCATTAAAAATAGTCTGTATCGAGTTATTGCACCTAAGTGCAACATAATATAACCAGATCCTATCTGTTTCCTGAGCTGCATTAGCAGGTAATAAGAATGTCTCCCCTTGCCATTTTGGCTACGGAATTCAGAAGGTATCCTGTGGCCCTTAGCAAATTCTCACCTCCATCCAGACTCACAGCTGGTTTAAGGGAAATCCAAACCTACAGCTGCTGGCAATGAATATTCCTGGTGTTGATGTGAAAGGGGTGTCACAACACCTGTGCCATAATCCAGAATAATGTTGAGTATTCTGTTTTCAAGGAAAAAACAATCCTCCACTCCTGAAGGTCTCTTTCTGGCTCCTAGGTAATCTTGCCAGCCTCAAAGGAGTCTGAGGTTTCATCATTAGGATACTAAGAGAACACCATTGACCAAGGGCAACTGGACACAGACAAGAAGAAGCCATTTATTAGGATTCCATCAGTTGATGCAATTGAACAGACATGTGTTGAGTGCCTACTTTGTGCTCACTGGGCTCAGTGCCATTGCAGACAGAAAACAATGTAACCCAACTCAGTACCTGTCTTCAAGTTTAATGGACTTCAGGAAAGAGCAGATTAGAAAGAAATACAAACAACTAAGAATGTAGGAAATATATGTAAAAGATGACAAGACACATAAAACGGTCCAAGGTAGCATAAAAGAAAATGGAAGTATAGAGGAGATGACATTTTAAATGCATATAGAAATGATAAGATTTAAAGATAACTGTGAAGGATAATGGGGCTTCCCTGGTGGCTCAGCAACAAAGAATCACCTGCAGTGCAGTAGCTGCAGGAGAGTCAGGTTCGATCCCGAGGTCAGGAAGATCCCCTGGAGGGGGGCATGGCAACCCACTCCAGTGTTCTTGCCTGGAGAATCCCATGGACAGCGGAGCCTGGCGGGCTACAGTCCATAGGGTTGTAAACAGTTGGAACAACTGAAGCGACTTAGCGCACACACATGCACATGAAGGATAATACAATTAGTGACAAATTTGTCTGTTTCTTACATCAGTTTCTTTGTTAAGGGTTCAAGCAGTATTTTTGTCTTCTCATCTCTCAGATCCCAGAGCATAATAACACTGATTAATGTTGAAATAAGTGATGGAGTAATTAATAGAGTGCTTAAACTTAATTTATACTTGGAAGATGACAATAAAGGTTGAATCACTGAATGAGTCAGTAAGTACAACTTTCCAAATTAATTTTGGGGAGAAGATGACACCACCTACCTTCCTCATTTACTTGGTAGGAAAACTGAAGTCCAGAGAGCTGCCTGATGGGCCTGGCCCAGCTCACAGGGTTGGACAGCAAAGAGCTAAGTCTGGAACCCAAGTCTTCTGACTCAGGGATCTTTCCACTCATTCCAGGAGTTATCACTTTGTATTAATTGAATTCAAATGCATTTCTGCTAAGTAAAGGCTAATTCAAATTTTAATCGTTCTGTCTGGCAAAATAGAGCTTAACTGTATCAATCCCTTTATGCCCATGGTTGAAGGCAGGTTGGTTTCTCCACAACACCACGGCAAGAGCAATTACTCCTTATAGAAACCATATCTAGACAAAAGTCCTCCACAACCCACTGCGCATCCTGCTGGATCAGGCTTGACCTGAAGAGGCTGGCATTCAGCTTCAGGGCATTGAGGGCACCCCGTCCCTGCTCCACAGAGTCACAGCACAAGAGTGCAGGTTGGAGAGGTGGGGGAGCAGGGGCGAAGCTCAGGGTCACTGAAAGGTTGTTTCGCATTATTGCCTTTTGTTTCTTTCTTTCTTTCTTTCTTTTTTTTACAAGGGATATCCACATTTCAAAACAAAAGAATAAGACTTCTGGTAGATTTCCTCAAAGGCAACCACTGAGAGATTTGCCAAAGCCATTGCCCCAGGGGTTAGTTTAGATAAACAAGGGCACTGGGAAGCTGTGTAATCTAAACTTTTCCCTCTGGCCCATGCCAGCACTTTAGCTGCCAAGGAGTAGATGTGCTTTCTGCTTCCAAAAATAAAAAGTGATTATACTCTTGCTACCCAAGCCCACCCTTGGCCACTCCACGGACCATCACAAAGAGATGATGAGGGATGCACTTTGTGGTATTGTTTTTGGAAAGCTCTTGTTCAAAAAACTCTTGAGGATGTGCTGTCATGGGGGTTGCTGGCACCTCTGGGCAGGCAGTGGGCACCTACTGGAGCCCCTGGGAGTGACTCTTCTGCCAGGGACACATGGCTTCCATTAGCCAAGAGCTCACTGGTTTTCTGACCTGGAATTCTCTCTCATTGTTGTTTATATCTGATGCTTCTCTAGGCTGGACATGAAGGTAAGAAAGGAAAACTGGGTAACTTTTTTTTTTTAATTTACCATGTGTATTTTTCTTTTGTAAATTTGTCAGTTCAAGGCTTCATTTTTCTACCATTCTATACATTTTTTTTTTCACAGAAGTTCTTTACATCTTAAGGATACTGTTGTTATTCTGTAGTCACTAAGTCATGCTCAGCTCTTTTGTGACCCCATGGACTATAGCCTGCAGGCTCCTCTGTCCATGAGATTTCTCAGGCAAGAATACTGGAGTAGGTTGCCATTTCCTTCTGCAGGGGATCTTCCTGACCCAGGAATTGAATCCGAGTCTCCTGCATTGGCAGATGGATCCTTTATTGCTGAGCCATCAAGGAAGTCCCTTAAGGATATTACGTCTTCATCTTACATATATGTTGTAAATATTTTTCCCAGCTTGTAACTTGAAACCTTTGAGTTATATTTTACACAAAATGCATAGATCGTAAGTATATAAAAACCAGGTAAATATTAAATAGAAAGTATATCCTAGGTTACTATCATAGAGGACTTAGAAATTTCATCTTTCTTCTGAAATTATAGTATATATGACCAGATCTGAACCTCATTTCAGGCCATTCTTCACTCCTCACAGAAGTCTACAACCTCCTTCCCACTCAGAGTGACAAGATTGTCCCACTTTGCCTGGAACTTTACTGGTTTTAGAACTGGAAATCCTTCAAAGGCCCACATGTTAGTAATGTCCTCATACTAGTAATGAACATAGAATTGAATGGGAGAAACAGGAATATCAGGACACCTCTACTCCTGCAGACATCATTTAGAATTCACCAAGGAGGTAAGAATACCTTCTTCAAGACTGGAAGTTAAAGAATAAGTATAATATCGGGGGGGGGGGGGTCTTAATTAATAGTCTATTGTGAAAAAGTTTAAGAATCTTGCACTTGGTGTGACTCGAGCAATAAATACTTAAATACTTGATTCTTTCTGATCTCTCTTCATCATGACTTTAATGTTTCCAAAGTTAGTTGTGTTCCAGTGTAAGGATATCAGTGAAGTGCTACCTAGTCCAGCATCCATTATCCTGTGAAAAAATCAATTTCACTTGAAATCAATGCATTATGTTTTATGTAGGACCTTGCCTGAGGATTTACAACCATATTCCCTGTGAGGGCCAGTGCAAGAAACAAAACATTTAATAAATGTCTGTTGAATCAGTGAATGAATGAGTGAATAAATTAATGCACCAGCAAAATAATTTTTATGTGCTTAAGGAACATATATTTATGAGCTGCAGCTGCTGCTAAGTTGCTTCAGTCATGTCCAACTCTCTATGACCCCATAGACGGCAGCTCAACAGGTTTCCCCATCCCTGGGATTCTCCAGGCAAGAACACTGGAGTGGGTTGCCATTTCCTTCTTCAATGCATGAAAATGAAAAGTGAAAGTGAAATCGCTCAGTTGTGCCCAACTCTTAGCGACCCCATGGACTGCAGCCTACTAGGCTCCTCTGTCCATGGGGTTTTCCAGGCAAGAGTACTGGAGTGGGGTGCCATTGCCTTCTCTGATATTTATGAGAAGACATGAGGAAAAATATGGCATCATATGCAATATAGAGTTTACATATTTAATCAAAACACCCTTTTAAAAGGATATATTATAAATGCTGACAGCATATATTATAGTCCCCCAAATCATAAAAACTGAATTCAGCATATAAATTAATCTATCATTATAAGTAATTATACATACTGCCTTTAAAAATACTATTTGTCTTTCTAAAACATCAGGACTACCTTTATTGTTTTGACTCCTATAAAACTCCCGCTTATTGTGGAAAATTCAAGTAATACTTTAAAAAAAAGTAGAAAATAAAGTTACTTCCCACCCCTTGGTGGTAGCAATTATTAACAACTCTCACGTGCTCATTGATTTTTCTGTGCCTTTATGAACATATGTATATAAAAATATATATTTAATATGAATGTAATATACCATTATGTATATCTTTCCATGTCAAAACATAGATCTAACATGTCTTTATGGATGACTGCATGATGTTCCATTGTTAAAAAAGTGATTTTGACATATAGATTTCAGTAAGAATAAAAATTCTCAAAATTTGAAGCTCTAGGGAAAAATAATTAATAATAACTTTAGAAGATCATTTCTCAGCAAATGAGTTAAAAGTCCCATGACTTGATGATCAATAATATCATTCATTTCCAAAAGAAACAAAGCCCTAGTAAGGGTTGGGGGCAGTATCTGAAGAGCTAAGCTTGGCAATGCTCCAAAAATGTCTGTTGCTTCTAGAATACCAGGAAGGCCTATTGGTCACAATTCATTCCCCACAAGATACAAATGAGAGTGAGACCAGATGAGCCTCCATGCCATTCACCGGCCAGATGATACCAGGTACTCTGATGATTTCTACTTGCTAAGTTGCTGGCAAGAATCTACCTGGAAAGGAAGCAATTGCTTCAGATTCTATTCATCCTTCTCAATAGGTATTTATTTAGCTATACCCCAATGTATTTCTGGGCACTGGCACAGTAAATTGAATGAATCAGGTCTTTCTGTTTGAAATTCAATACAACCTGCTTTTTAGGGATCCAAAATGTTGCCATCAAGATTGACTCTATTAACTAGTGGTTATTAACTAGAGGGGAGGTAGGGAGGGGCAAAATAAAGGTGAGGGAGTAAGGGTCAAACTATAGATGTAAAAGGATGCATTGTACAACACGGTGAATACAGCCAGCATTTTGCAATAATTGTAAATGGAAAGTAACCTTTAAATTGCATAAAAGTAAAACAACTTTTAAAAATGATTAATTCTATTAATCATGAGTCAAAAACAGGAGTCTCCATGACGTTCATTGTAACATGTTCAACAACAATCAGAAACAAAAATGGAAAAAACTTATAAACTTTCAACAGTATGAAACTGATTAAGTAGCCATCATGTTCAGTTCAGTCGCTCAGTCGTGTCCGACTCTTTGCGACCCCATGAATTGCAGCACGCCAGGCCTCCCTGTCCATCATTAACTCCCGGAGTTCACTCAGACTCACATCCATCAAGTCAGTGATGCCATCCAGCCATCTCATCCTCTGTCGTCCCTGTCTCCTCCTGCCCCCAATCCCTCCCAGCATCAGAGTCTTTTCCAATAAGTCAGCTCTTCGCATGAGGTGGCCAAAGTACTGAAGTTTCAGCTTTAGCATCATTCCTTCCAAAGAAATCCCAGGGCTGATCTCCTTCAGAATGGGCTGGTTGGATCTCCTTGCAGTCCAAGGGACTCTCAAGAGTCTTCTCCAACACTGCAGTTCAAAAGCATCAATTCTTCGGCACTCAGCTTTCTTCACAGTCCAACTCTCACATCCATACATGACCACTGGAAAAACCATAGCCTTGACTAGATGGACCTTAGTCGGCAAAGTAATGTCTCTGCTTTTGAATATACTATCTAGGTTGGTCATAACTTTTCTTCCAAGGAGTAAGCATCTTTTAATTTCATGGCTGCAGTCACCATCTGCAGTGATTTTGGAGCCCTCAAAAATAAAGTCTGACACTGTTTCCACTGTTTCCCCATCTATTTCCCATGAAGTGATGGGACCAGATGCCATGATCTTCGTTTTCTGAATGTTGAGCTTTAAGCCAACTTTTTCACTCTCCTCTTTCACTTTCATCAAGAGGCTTTTTAGTTCCTCTTCACTTTCTGCCATAAGGGTGGTATCATCTGCATATCTGAGGTTATTGTTATTTCTAGTCAATTTAAAAAATTGTTATAGCCTAGTGCACGAGAATAGTTCAAGATATACCAATGAAAAGAAGCAATTTTTACAAAACTTCATTTTAGAAAAATATCATTTGAAAAAGGAGATATAGAGTAAAAAGCATACAGTATGAATACATTATTTAGAGAATATAGAGTAAAAATCATTAAAAATAATATTAAGATCCAAAGGTTAACAGATATTAACTTCTAGAATTATTTTTTATTCAAAATTTCACTTACTTTTCCTTAGCTTTCCTTTCTGAAATAAATACATATTATTTTTATAATAAGAAAAAACTTTTGAGGAAGAAAGTATTTCAAGAAAAAGCAATAATTAAACTCAGTATAGTTTCTCAAGTGTCAGAATGTAACCTCTTTCTTTAAAGGGATCAGACACTTATTGACAGTCATGATTCTCCCAAAACAGATTGGCGAGAGGCTCTGTTAGTTAAGAGAGGTATGTTAACAGACTGGCAAGTATATGATATGATTCTGACACCAGGTTTTCATATCATGATTTTCCAAAGAGGAAACAGAAGTTGAGAGAGAGTAAGAGACCTGCCCAAGATCATAGCACGAAGTCTGGGTTCAGACCCAGTTCTACTGGATTCCAGGCTCACCCTCCTTTCACTTGCATGTAATACAGGGGTTTCAGTACCGGGACTCTGGGACCAGACTGCCTGGGTTCAAAGCTCAGTGATGCCACTTACAAGACAAGTAACCTCAGGTGGGTTATTTTTAACCTCCACATGCTCCAGAATTTTGCATAAAGTGGTGACATATCTTGGGCTTCCCTAATAGCTCAGTTGGTAAAGAATCCGCCTGCAATGCAGGAAACTCCAGTTTGACTCCTGGGTTGGGAAGATCTGCTGGAAAAGGGATAGGTTACCCACTGCAGTATTCTTGGGCTTTTCTTGCGGCTCAGCTGATAAAGAATCCACCTGTGATGCAAGAGACCTGGGTTCAGTCCCTGGGTTGGGAAGATTCCCTGGAGAAGGGAAAGGCTACCCACTCCAGTATTCTGGCCTGGAGAAATTCATGGGGTCGCAAAGAGTTGGACACAACTGAGCAACTTTCACTTCGCTTGCAAGATATCTGAAGTGCTTAGAGCAATTCTTAACACAGAGCAAGTACTGCATAAATGTTAGCTAATACTGCATACACTACTATATACCTGATCTGTGCCTTAGGCAGTGTTCACTGGTGTAGAGGGTGGTCACCTGACCCTAGTGAGGTCAATAAGTACTCTACCTGGATTTGAGACAAAGAAGGTTGTGCCATTTGGGATTTTCTCATGGATTCTCATCTTCTTCAGATCTTAAGCACACATCTTAAAAGAGTTTGCATTGTCTGTGAACAGGCCATTGCTTGGCAAATCCATTGGGATCTATATACTAAAGGCCTCCCTACCACTGCAGATCTATGAAACTTGAGTCAGCTCTCTCCAAGGGTTTCAAACACATTTCCCAAGAAGACAAGTAGGAAACTGCCATAGATGCAGAAAGCCTATTCCATCAATTTATTTTCTTACATCCCTCATCTAATTCAGGGGAAGTCCCCAAAGCCCAGCCCCTGGATGATGGAAGCTGGCTCTCCTTTCAATCCAGAGACAAAATGGACATGAGCTTCAGGCCACTCAAGAAGGATATGAGCATCCCCAAGCCCCAGGTGTATCCCAGTGAAGCTTTTTCCCATGCCAGCTCCTCAGAACTCCATTTCCAGAACATGTTTATATTTGTTGTATGAAGAAAAAAATGCTCTGTAGCCAAATATATTGGGAAAATTCTGCATTAAACAAAATTGTAGACTTTCTCACGCTAATATGAAGTATGAGTATGAGTCTCTAAGAGGTGGATGTGATAAACAACATTTCCTTTCTATATACTCTGTATTCACATACTCAAAGACCAATATGTCATGGGACACATTTCAGGAAATGTCACTCTGGCTCTGTAACCACAGGTCCTTATTGAAGGGTAAAACTGACAAGTTCCTTGGCTGTGCAAGAGTCTAGGCATGGAGGATGGTCAATAAAAGAGAGAACAGGCAAATCCATAGTCAATAGGCCTGGAACAGAGATGAAAAACTGGACCAAAGGCAAAAATGAAGATGGTATCAAAGTCAGGGATTCTGTGTAGAAGTTGAGGAGACTATGGGAAGGTATTTTAATTTTATGTAGATGCTAAAACAAATGATCACAAACCTAGTGGTCATAAAATTTGAAAACATTTGCTTCTTGGAAGAAAAGCTATGACACATCTAGACAGCATATTTAAAAGCAGAGACATTACTTTGCCAACAAATGTCCGTCTAGTCAAAGCTATGGTTTTTCCAGTAGTTGTGTACAGATGTGAGAGTTGGACCAAAAAGAAGGCTGAGTGCAGCAGAATTGATGCTTTCTAAGTGTGGTGCTGGAGAAGACTATTGAGAGTCCCTTAGACAGCAAAGAGAACAAACCAGTCCATCCTAAAGGAAGTCAACCATGAATATTCACTGGAAGGACTCATGCTGAAGCTGAAGCTCCCATACTTTGGCCAACTGATGAGAAGAGTCAACTCATTGGAAAAGACTCTAATGAAGAGAAAGACTGAAGGCAGGAGGAGAAGGGGATGACAGAGGATGGGATGGTTGGATGGCATCACCAATTCAATGGACATGAGTTTGAGCAAGCTCCAGCAGTTGGTGATGGACAGGGAAGCTTGGTATGCTGCAGTCCACGGGGTCACAAAGAGTCAGACACGACTTAGCGACTGAACAACAAATGGCTTAAAGCAGCACAAAACATTTTCTCTGACAATCCTGGAGGTCAGAAGTCTAAAGGGAGTGTTAAGGGGCTAAAATCCAAGGGTGAGCAGCGCTGGTTCTTTCTGGAGGCTCTCTCCCTCCAGAGGCTGCTCCTTACCTGTCTACCTTCTAGGAACTGTCTTGGCTTCCAGCCCCATCACTCCAATTTTTGCTTCTCTTATCACACTGCCTTCTCCCTGCATTCCTCTTACACAAGACCCTTGGGATTATGCTTCACCACTTGAAATATCTAGAGTAATATTCCCATGTCAGTATTCTCAATCATATATGCAAAGTTCTTTTTGCCATGTAAGGTAATGGAGGGTAGAGGCCAGAGGTGGGAAGGCAGGTAGGGAATGAATTGGAAATCATGGTGAATCAAGATGGCTTGACCCCTTCACTTGTTGTTCAGTCTCTGAGTCGTGTCCAACTCTGTGAACCCATGGACTGCAGCACGTCAGACTCCTTTGTCCCTCACTATCTCTCAGAGTTTGCTCAAATTCATGTCCATTGAGTCGGTGATGCTATCTCACCATCTCATCCTCTGCTGCCCTCTTCTCCGCCTGGCCTCCATCCTTCCCGGCATCAGCGTCTTTTCCAATGAGTCAGCTCTTCACATCAGGTTGCCAAAGTATTGGAGCTTCAGTTTCAGCATCAGTCCTTCCAATGAATATTCAGGGTTGATTTCCTTTTGGACTCACTGGTTTGATCTCCATGCAATCCAAGGTACTCTCAAGAGTCTTCTCCAGCACCACAATTTAAAGCATCAATTCTTCAGTGTTCAGCCGTCTTTATGGTCCAACTCTCACATCTGTACCTGACAACTGGAAAGACCATAGCTTTGACTATACAGACCTTCATGAGCAACAGCCAGGATTTCTCTGTGCCGGTTCCACCAGCTAGCCATTCCCCTTCATAGCAGGATGGTTAACGCTACCCATAGGCACAATTCAGTGCAAAATGCAAGACAATCGCTCCCTGCCTTACTGGCGGGACCTAAAGCTTCACTGAAACTGCAGCAGACAGCGATATATCCCTTATAATTCGGAAATTAGAAACAAAATTACAAAATAGATGTGTGCAGAAAAGAGGAGAGTTAAATTTGGGGGTTTAAAAATCTGAGCAGGTTGCTGTTTGTCTTTGCACCAGTTGTTATACCTATGTTTATGCATAGGATTTTAGAGCAACCATTTCTTTCTGTTAAGGATCAACACTGAAGAAGAAAATACACATACAAGTACACACAAATTATAGAGTAGAACTTGAACCACTAGTGTATTATTTGAATGATACAAATAAGATTATCCAGAGTTATTTCATGTCACAGACAAATACTTGAAGGCACAGTGTACCCAAAGTCTGCTGATGCAAGAACTTTGTTGATGTCTTGCCAGAAAATCAAACACGCATGTAAAGTGTTAGTCATTCAGTTGTGTCCAGCTCCCTGTGACCCCATGGACTGTGTCCTACCAGGCTCCGCTGTCCATGGAATCTTCCAGACAAAAATACTGGAGTGGGTAGCCATTCCCTTCTCCAGGGCATCTTCCTAACCCAGGGATCAAACTCAAGTCTCCTGCATTGCAGGCAGATTCTTTACTATCTGAGCCACCAGGGAGGTCCAGGCACTTAACCCAGAGGTCATCTGACAGTCTGAGGCTGCCTTACCCTCTGCTATCCCGAATAATCTAGGCAGGACTAGTCAGTGTCTTGATTTGAGGAGTAATGATGAAAAGGCCTCCATTCTTACAAAGCTACATCTTTGCCCAGGAAGAAAAGGATGCTTCAAGTCTGGTTACAAAGATCTTCATATAAGACACATGGTGTGAAGATAAACATAAGCCACACTTACATGTAAGTAGCATTTTTTTCCCTTGAAATTATATTTAAAATCATTTAAAAATCCAATTCCTACAGTTAATATAAGTGCCAATGTGAGAAAAGCTAAGCTGTCAATTTTCACTTTGCCAATTTCCCAAGGAGAAACAAAGATTTTTCTCATGTGTGTGAGAATTCCCAAATTTAGTCAAGACTGGAATTTCACTGTTTTTATTTTTATAGCAGCAGTGTTTTGCCCATAGGGGGAAAAATAAAGAAACTGGGAAAACAGACAACTTGCCATTGACTGAGAGACAGCATTGGGAGTGAGGGGTGGAAATCATAACAAATTTTCAATATTCATCCTGAGGGATTTGGTCGGTTATTTGGTCAAAATCAGATGAAGATGTCAAATAATGCTGATACAGGGACCTTGAAAAATCACCTTTTGTTTTTGTGGAAAGAAGGAGAGAGGAAATTGAGGTGAAACTGCAAAATGTTCCTTTTTTCTTTCTTTCTTTTTTTTTTTTCACAAAACCAGCAAAAGAGAAGGTCCTCTTTAGCCGCCAGTGCAAATGTTTTTGCAAAGTTCAACTGCCAAGTGTCCTTTGATGCCTGCCAGGTTTTATAATTGAAAGATACCTTTTTAAATGAACTTGCTGGCTTTTTATTGGACAAGAGAAGCCTTCCCACAACTGGATGGTTCTCTTCCTTCCAGCGAGACCCAGCTTCTTCAAGGACTTCATTGAAGATCTGTGATGTTGGAAGGCTCATCACCATGGGAACAAAATACTCAGTGGCCCTATTCTAGGCCATGTAGATTGTTTAAGACTTCTCATCCTACAAAATCATATGATGCAATGCAAATCATAATCTCTGAGCAGTGTTGGACAATTGGTTCATACGTGAGAATCTTATTGGTCTGCTACTAAAACTAAATCTCATCTTCTTTTGAAAAACTTTGCAAAAAACCTAAACTGGGAGAATAACCAAATAGGTAGAGTGAAAGCAAACACTAACATCTGTGAGAAAACTATTATTTTTGTAGAGGGAAAGACCGCATAAAGACGCTGAAAGTGTGTTTTCATTGCACTCCATCAAGACATTTAATAAAACTGCCATTCCCAACACACTACTGGCTACTTTAGAATTGTTTTCCCAGTTACTCAGCAGGAAACTAACATCTGAACCCACCAATCTTTTGAGTTGCAAATTCAATTTTAAACTTTTTATTTAAAAGGCTTCAAGAATATCTATCTCTCCAGGCAGAGGGATGATAATAACATTAAGCTTTATGAATTATTACTTTCCAATCAAGGGTGACAGACTTGCTTATATGAACAGGGTGAGACTTTTCATAAGCAGTAGAGTTCCATCCAAGTTCTCCTGATACTATTTTGCCAAAGAAAGGAAAAGGATATTACATTTTAAAATAAAATTCCTCCAAATAAAATCCTACCAAAGCTTAATGTCTGAGAGTTCTTGTGGTGCCTTTATGTTGTAAATGCTGAGGTTTTATATTACTTATATAAGCTTTAGTCTCCAATAGAGCTGGCAAACAAAACCCAAGAATGCTGAAACAGCTGTAGTACTGTATCTGAGTCATTTGGACCAAAACAGCATGGGGACATGAAACAGAAGTGTTCTCTCAGTCCACGGCAACTCTTCATTTCAACTTCCAGACAAAGAAATAGCAATGGCTGCTAATCTCATGAAAACTCGGTGAGGCATACAAGTTGGATATTAAGGCTGATACTCGCTAATATTTTTAAAGGGTCACTTCAAAGGAAGACTCCAGGTTCTTAGGACTAAATCCAATTCCTTAGAGGCTTTGATTGTAGTATCATTACAAAGAGTGAATCTCGTAGATATCCAAACAGCCAATCCTAGTCAACAAGACATGTATTTTAAATAAGAGCGCCTAACAAGGATGACCACCAGGCTCTACATTAAACTATATTACTTCACACTCCCATCAATTCAGAGTCTTCAGGACTGGCTTGAAGCTCCCTCAGCAAATCCTAAGCAAATCAAGGATGTAAAGAACTATAATTTAAATAGCCTGAGATAAACTGTTTCTTAAAACCTTTTAAAAAATAATCTAGAAGTATTTCTTCCACTATAAATAACCGACACATTAATTATAAATAATGCTTTAAGAGTGACATGCTAATTATAAATAATGCTTGTCTGTAGGTCTTCCAAGACCCCCCTGGAGGCAATTGCTCTCTTTTCATACACGGTTTAAGTTACTCAGTGTCTGAGAAGGCAATAAACTCTTTAGCTTTAAATATAGTTTATTAAAAGCGTGTGCCTCACAAATTCAGGTTGCCTTGCCTCCATTAGTCTGAAATAATAAATTTTTATTGCAGTCCTTCAGTGTACATTGTTCCCGACCATTAACTCACTATGGAACCTTAGGCAAGTTACTTAACCTCTCTGAGCCTCAGTTTATTCCTCCGAGAAATAACAGCACCTATTTTAACAATGGTTAATGTATGTGAAGTACTTAGCAGACTGCATGAAACAAAGTAGGCACTCAGTACAGAACAGTTATTGTTTATACTAGCTGTAGTCTTGAAGAGACAGTGCAGGGGTTTGGTTGCCATTTTAAGGTATTAATTTATAACTTATCAGATTTGATCACCTTAAATCTATAATGATTAAGGTGAGCTTAACAAGAGCCCAAGAGGGAGTGTCAGCACCAGTTCAAGGGAGGAAGAAAAGCTAAGGATTCGATCCACAGGCGTGTGCGTGTGCTCAGTCCCTTCAGTCGTGTCCAACTCTTTGCAACCCTGTGGACTGTAGCCCTCCAGGCGCCTCTGTCCATGGGATTCTCCAGGCAAGAATTCTGGAGTGTGTTGCCATGCTCTTCTCCGGGGAATCTTCCCAACCCGGGATCAAACCCAAGTCTCCTACATTGTAGGCAGATTCTTTACAATCCTGAGTTTCCACAGGGAAACTACCCATTCAACGGGCATCATATCCCAATAATCCATCACATAGCTAGTAAGGCACCTTCCTTAAGGCCAAAGACTCTTGGCAAACAAGGACTGAGTATCAATGAGAAAAGTCACCTGAATGAGGAAATCCACACACAGACTCAGACTAATCACTCATATTAAATCACATTCCACTGTGCCCAGTCCGCCTCCTCCTTCTCTGTAGGCTAAGACTTCTGAAAGGGGTTAGAGTTTCTCCAAATATCCATATCCAGAGAATTTTAATTATTTGACACATCTAGAGGTACCCCGGGAAACCCCACTTGCAAGAAGACTCTCTTCATTGGACCTGATTCACAGATCACCTAGTGCAGCCTTTTCTTAAGGGATATTTGTCAAACACCTTCAGAGGCAAGTGAGGAACACTAGCTGCATCAATTTATATTCCCACCAGCAGTGTAGGAGGGCTCTAAAGGAACTATTTTTTATAACTGTATGAGAAAAGTTATATAACCTAGCTGAACAGACAAACTTCTAGGAAGACACAAATTATACAAGTTGACTCAGAAAGAAATAGAAAACATAAATAAACCTTTATAAGAAAAGAGACTGAACTAGTAATCAAAAACTCTCCACAAAAGAAAAGCTCAGGACCAGATGGCTTTAGTGATAAATGCTACCAAGTGTTTAAAGAACACTTAATGCCAATCCTTCATAAACTCTTCCCCAAAACAGAATGGAAGCATATATTTCCCAACTCATTCTACAAGATCTTGATACCTTGATACCAAAACCAAAGGCATCATAAGAAAACTACAGATCTATATGCCTTATGACTGGAATTTATCCCTGAAAATCAAGGTTGATTTAACACTCCAAAAGTAATTAATATCATGCACCATATTAGTAGAATAAAAGAACAAATACCCCAGAATCATCTCAATAGACACAGAAAAAGTATTTTACTAAAGCTAAATGACAAATGATAAAAATGTTGTCATGTGAGACACAACACACAAATAAAAAGGAGCTTCCTCAACTTAATAAATAGCGTCTAAGGAAAACCCACAGTTAAAACCATACTTAATGCTGAAAACCAGAAAGCTTTCCCACTAATATCAGGAATGCTGATAAGAAAATGCTAGAAAAGAATGCTATTTCTAGCCACTCCTACTCAACATTATATTAAATGTTCCAATCAGGACAATTACTGAAGAAAAAGAAATAAAAGATACCCAGATTAGAAAGGAAGAAGTAAGTCTATTTATATTTGCTGATGACATGATCTTGTAAACAGAAAATTCTAAGGAATCCAGAAATATCTATGAGTGCTAATAAACCAACTCATCAAACTTACAGGAAATAAGCTCAATTTAGAAAATTCAGTTGTGTTTCTATGCACTGGCAATGAACAATCAGAAAATGAGCTTAAGAAAATTTCCTTTACAAGAGTGTTAAAAAGAATAAAATACTTGGGAATAAATTTAACAAAAACATGTCAGACTTGTACAGTGAAAAATACAAAACATCACTGAAAGAAACTTTAAAAGATCTTAATAACTAGAAATAAGTGCTCATGGACTAGAAAACTTAAAACTATTTGGATAGAAATATTCACTCACTGGATTAATTTATAGATTTCACACCATCTCTACCAAAATTACAAATGTCTTTTCATAGAAAAATTGACAAGCTAATCCTAAAGTTCATATGGAAATTCAAGGGACTGAGAATAACTGAAACAACCTGAAAAGGAAGAACAAACGTGGAAGATAACACTTCCCAATTTTGAAAGCTACAGCACCATAGCATTAGGATTCATACAGATTAATGGAATAGGCTTGAGAGTATAAAAGTAAACCAATAAATGTACGATCAATGGACTTGTGACAAGAGTATCAAGACAATTCAATGGGGGAAACAATGGTCTTTTAAACAAATGATGCAAAACAACTGGCTATCCACATGCAAAATAATAAAATTAGACACTGCCTCGCTCTATATGCCAAAAAGAAATGTCAAAATTCTAAATGTAAAATCCTGAGCTACAAAGATCTTAGAATAATCAATAGCTAATATTATGCACAACACCAGAAACACAAGCAACCAAAGGAAAAAGTAGACAAATCGGACTTCACCGAAGCAAAAAATTTTTTTCATTTCAAAGAGCACATCAAGAAAGTAAAAAGTCAACCCATAATGTGAGAGAAAATATTTGCAAACCATGTATCTGATAAGGGTCTAATATCCAAAATATATAAAAACTATTATAACCCAACAGTAAAAAGACAAATTACTCAGTTAAAAACAGGAAGACAATTTTAAACACGTATCCAAAGAAGCTATACAAATAGACAGCAAGCACATGAAACAATGTTCAGCATCATTAGTTGTTAAGAGAAATACAAATCAAAACCACAATGAGATAATATTTCACATCCACTAGGATAGCTTTATGGAGAAGGCAATGGCACCCCACTCCAGTACTCTTGCCTGGAAAATCGCATGGACGGAGGAGCCTGGAAGGCTGCAGTCTATGGGATTGCTGAAGGTCAGACACGACTGAGCGGCTTCACTTTCACTTTTCCCTTTCACGCATTGGAGAAGGAAATGGCAACCCACTCCAGTGTTCTTGCCTGGAGAATCCCAGGGACGAGGGAGCCTGGTGGGCTACCGTCTATGGGGTCGCACAGAGTCAGACACGACTGAAGCGATATAGCAGCAGCAGCAGCAGCAGCAGGACAGCTTTAACTAGAAAGGCAGTATATACTCATTGGTGAAAATAAGGCGAGACTGGAACTGTCATTCAATGTTTGTAGGAATATCAAATGATATAGTCACCTTTAAAATGAGCTGGGCATTTCCTCAAAAAGTTAAATAAAGAGTTATATCTCATCAGCTCCACTTCTAACTATATACCCAAGAGAATCAAAAACATATCTCCACAAAAACCTTATATGTCATAGAAGCATTAATTATGATAGCTAAAAAGTGGAAATAATACAAATATCTATTAACTGATGGATAGATAAAATGTGGAGTATTCAAAGAATAGAATATTATTCAGTCATAAAAGGGATGAAGTTTTGATATATGCTGCAACATAGATGAACTTTGTAACCATTATGCTAAGTGAAAGATGCCAGACTCAAGATCACATATGGAATGATTCAATTTATATGACAAATCCAAAATAGGCAAATTCATGGACACTGAAAGTAGCATAGTAGTTACTAGGGACCGGGAAAGGGGAGTGACTGCTAATGAGTATGAGGTTTCTTTTAAAGGGATGAAAATGCTCTGGAGTTAGATATCTAAAAAAACACTGAACTGTACACTTTAAATGAATGATTTGTGTATGTGAATTATGTCCCAGATTTTTTTTTAAAGTCTAGACCTTGACAAATCATTCCAAATATTTAAATTAGTGGAGTTTGCTCCTGAGACTTGTAATAAGAAATAGAGGTGGCCATCAAGATCAAGAATAGAGCCTTTTAGAAGACGAGGAAAATGAGAAATAAGCAGGCCAAGCCTCCATGATTTTTAAGGTGAGCAGCAGGGGGAGCCCTTGATAACAAAGAAAATTACAAAAATAATATTTATGCTTCTGATCATAAAGTTAATACATTCTTTTTGAAGAAAATCTGAAGAAATACCAAATAAACTTAATTTCAAAACCAGTGATAATTCCACTATCTTGAAAACCACTATTAATATTTCATTTGTGTAAACCCTTCCAGTCTTTTTTCAGCATACCTATGCATGTACATGCATATAACCAAATTCACATTTTTTACAAAAGTAGAAGCATTTTGTACATGCAATTTTGCATTCTATTTTTCCACTTCATAATATCTTTTTACATTTTTTCCTAAGTCTTCAGTATTTTCGAGAACATGATTTTCAGTGCTTACAGATGTACTATAATTAATTGAACCTATTTTTTAGAATGTTTCCCTGATATAAATAACATTGTGATAATCACCCTTGAACCTAAATCTTTATATTTCTCAAAAAATATTTTCTAAGGACAGATTCCTAGAAGAGGAATTATTAGGTCAAATACTATTCACAGTTTTAAGTCTTTGAATGCATATTGCCACATTTACAATAAGAAAACTTGAAAATCTTTATACTTCCCCAGCACTATATATAATCCTTTTTCCTGAACTTTTCTCCAAATATGTAATTACCTGATTTGTTTGTTTAAAACAGTTGCCAACTTGAGAAACAACAACTAATCTTCCTTTAATTATTTTTAAATGAATAGTAAGCTTGAAATTTTTTCTGAGTTATTACCTAATTGTTTTCTGCTTGTCAGTTCAGTTAAGTCGCATCCAACTCTTTGCAATCCCATGGACAGCAGCACACCAGGCTTCCCTGTCGTTGACCAACTCTCGGAGCTTGCTCAAACTCATGTCCATTGAGTCAGTGATGTCATCCAACCATCTCATCCTCTGTCATCCCCTTCTCCTGCCTTCAACCTTTCCCAGAATCAGGATCTTTTCCAATGAGTCAGTTCTTCACATCAGGTGGCCAAAGTACTGGAGTTTCAGCTTCAGTATCAGTCCTTCCAATGAATATTCAGGACTGATTTCCTTTAGGATGGACTGGTTTGATCTTGTAGTCCAAGGGACTCTCAAGAGTCTTCTCCAACACCACAGTTCAAAAGCATCAATTCTTCAGCGCTCAACTTTCTTTGTAGTCCAACTCTCACATCCATACATGACTACTGTACACATATGTACAATTTTGCTTATACGAATTGCCTTTTTGTGAACATTGACATTTTTTTTGGTTTAGATTATTTATCTTCTAATTATTGATTTCTAGAGGCTTTTCATGTATTAATTATGTTTATACCTTTGTCTTATATTTTGCCATTTTTCAGGTTTTTCTTTGCTTTATGCTTTTTTTGTCATGAGTTTTGATGTATACAAGCTTTTAGTTTTATACCAAAAAAATTTGATCTTTTCATAAATTCTTCCTCTACCTTTTTGCTTAAAAAGTGCTTCTGTGAAGCAGGAATTGATGAATATTTACCATAATTTCCTTTATTCTTTTGTGTTTTTAAAAATTTATTTAATGTTTATGTATTTAATTCCTCCAGAACTTATTTAGGGATATGGTATGTGTCCCCCTGGCTAGGGCAGGGCATCATCTGATGGCAGCAACCCGTCTGGGGTTGGCAACAGCCAAGGGTGGGATGGGTCAGGAGAATATGGGTCAGCCCTTCCAGAGCAAAAAGGAAGGGAAGGTTGATTTTTAGCAGGATCGATGAGGAAAGTGGTTCTGAAATGTTTTTCACAGAAATAGAAACCAATGAAACAGATGCCGGCACTCTACTGCTTTAGAAAAAGAAAGCTGGACAACAGACAGGCAAGCAATTGGCAGCTACTGCCAACCTCGGAAACTTGTCATATTTAGTTTGTTCCCCTAAAGAGGTATATACCCACACCACCCAAGGATGCTTAAGCGGTAACACACAGATCTGCCAGTTGGGGCTCCAGTCATAGCAGCAAACACCGCCGCATCTCACAACAGCCACACAACTTGCAAAGCACAATCACACCACTCTCCCCAGGTCCCTGGCCAGCAAGCCATCCCAGCTGCTGGCAAGGATCAGACAAGCAGCTTCTAACCTAGCCTCCAGAACCCAGGAGAGATACAGCTTGATTTTACCATAAAGCCTTCCTAATGCTCCAAGGATTTGTCCCAGTGAGAGGAGAATGCTTTAGGAGAAGTAGAGCCAGTTTCTCCAGCCCAGGGTGTGTGCCCAGACCTGGGGAGCCAGCCCTACATCTAGGGTAATTGCTGCGGGTAATGGTGTGGTGCTGCACAGACTTCCTAACCAGCTGGAACTTTCTATTTGCCTGACCATGTTATTACTGGCTCCTGCTAGATTTCAGGGACATTAACCTGCCCGTACGTGTCTGCTGGACGGCTCCAGCTTACAGACTTCTTAGGAAAGGGGCTTTGTGAATTTTCCTTCTACAAGTCTTTTCTCTTTTGTTTTTTTTTCTCCGCAAATTCTTCTCTTTTTCTGCTAGTTGGAGCTGAGGAGTTCGGCTTTCTTACGAACGGTGCATGAACCAGCCAGTCATACCATCCGAGAATGTTGTAAGAGCCTGCTTCCAGGTTCCAGATTTGGATATGTGAAAACAGCCCAGACTCTTCTGAAATTCTGAGCTGACGTTCCAGGACCCAGCCTCCAATTAAGCTCTGCAAGTTGCCACAAATAAGTAGGCCAGCCACCTCATCTTCTCTGTGTTAGCCCAAAGGAGTGGAGGCAAAAGGAGGGGCACAGGGGACTTGCCCTCAATCAATGACATTGGGTCTTATTCTTTTTATTTTTTACAGTAAGGCAACACTTCTCTACAATCATGAGGGTAGACCTCAAAGCCTAGAATGTTTTCAGCACACTTCCCACCTCTGCATTGGTGGGTGCATGGTTGATGAGCTTGTTGCCCTGTCTGTGGACCCAGCCTGTAGATAAACATAACTAGTTCTAAATGTCCCCATTGACCACCATAAGATGTCTACCACGGCAAGTGGATTCAAGCACAAAATAGAACGTGAGCAGCATGTGGATGGTCTTCAGCTAGTTTGGGAAGCTGGTTGGCCTACTTCACAGAGCCTTGATATAGGAACTAGGAGAAGGTTTCATGAGATCTCGCGATGAAATTGCCACGCGACAGGAAGCTTGCTCTAAGAGGTTATTTCTACCACAGAAAGAACTGGGGATATGGTTGAAATACATTTTGGCTTAGACTCAGAAAGCCAGGTTTTATGCCTAGTCCTTCTTGATAAGTTTTGTGGCCATGGGTATCTGTGAGCAATAGCTTTCTGAAGGTCCTAACTGAATAATTACACCTTAAAGAACCATGAAATGTGTGAGAAATCGTTCTGTAAACTGGAAAAGTGCACCAATAAAAGAGGCTACTGTTTGTTGTTAGACCTATATTCGAGGTAGGAGAACCAAGGTTCAGAGAGTAAGAGTTGGAAATGGCCCAGACTGAGGTGCTGAGAGAATTACCCAGGACGCTATAGATCCTCCAAGGGTCTTCCTTCTGAATTGTGTGACTGCATCAGGCAGTCTATCAGCTCCCAGTAGTGATGAAATGGCCAATTCTACAATTTGTTGCTGTTTTTTATTGTTTAGTCACTCAGTTGTGTCTGATTCTTTGGCGACCCCATGGACTGTAGCCTGTCAGGCTCCTCTGTCCATGGAATTCTCCAGGCAAGAATCCTGGAGTGGGTTGCCATTTCCTCCTCCAGGGGATCTTCCTGACCCAGGGATTGAACCCACGTCTCCTGCACTGGCAGGTGGATTCTTTACTACTGAGCCACCAGGGAAGTACGTAATTCCACAATTAGCTGTGATAAAACCCAACCTACATTATTTGACAGAAGTCATTTCATTGCTTGCCCTTCAAACTGCCTGAGAGTGAAAGTATTAGTCTCTCAGTCATGTACAACTCTTTGCCACCCCATGGACTATAGCCCGTCAGGCTCCTCTGTCCATGGAATACTCCAGGCAAGAATACTAGAGTGAGTAGCCCTTCCCTTCTCCATGGAATCTTCCCCACCCGGGGACTGAACCTGGGTCCCTTGCATCGCAGGCAGATTCTTTACCATCTGGGCCACCAAAGAAGCCCCCATCAGTTGCCTGGCTAGTCCTCAGTTCACTGGAGAGAGAGTGTTAAGACCATGAACCATCCGACCAAGCTGCTGGGTGTGAGTTCATCTCTGCATCCCCCTAACTAGGTGGCTTTAAGCAAGTGACATGACCTGTCTTCAGTTTACTCATCTGTTGAATGGCAATAAACATACTACCTTCCTCAAACTGTCGTGAGAATAAAATAAATAAGAAATGTAACTTGAATAATATCTGGTACACAGAATGCTATTATTCTTTTCCAATAGGCCACTCTTTAAAAAAAAAAGTATGTTCTAAATTATGGGAAAAGATGGATTTTTTAGGCATAATGGAGAATGGAGTTTAAGAAATACACTCCCTCTTCCCCTACTCCAGCGTGAAGGGTCTGCCATGACAAGATAGGTTAGATGACATGGTTCAGTGGAACCACAATGGTGAGCACATGTATGTGGGTTCCTGGGAATGCAGAGTGATGATATCCTCTCTCTGGTGGAGCCCAAGATGGATGGAAACAAGTGTGGCTGAACCCAGGCTCCTCCATGGACTGCTCTGTGACCTTGCAGCAGGATCTCTTTGTAGCTTTACTTCCAAAACTTTGCAGCAGCAGAACAACAGTTCCTGCCCCACATGGTTATTGCTTAGAGCAGAGCAGACACACAATGAATTTCAGCTATCATTGCCAATATGATACCATTTGCCATTCCCCAACTTTGTGATTTGAAATTTTGAGAAACTGCATACATTTCATTTTTCAGGTTACAGTAGAAAAGAAAAAGTGTCAGATAAATGCAACCTAATGTCATATTTTCTTTTAAAGACAAGAAAAGGAAATGCCACATCATCACTATCTGTTTGTTCATACAGTGTGACAGTAGAATTGTCCATTCGTGTCATATTCTTTTGAAAATATATTTTTATAAATTAAAAAAATATTTATTTCACTGTGTCGTGTCTTAATTGTGTGTGGGCTCTCTAGTCGTGGCTCTCGGACTCCAGACTGAACGGACTCAGTAGTTGCTCTCCGGCATGTGGGATCTTAGTTCACTGACCAGGGATCCAACTGGAGTCCCCTGCATCGGAAGGTAGATTCTTAACCACTGGACTGCCGGGGAAGTCCTCATGTCCAACTTTCCATGAATTACAGCAAGTTGCTTGAGTTTCAAAATATTTCCATACATGAAAGCCCAATCCCCTTTGGACTTCACTCAATTTTCTTTAATAAACTGACCCAGTCGACGTGGGTGATGCCAGTCTTTGTTTTTAACATCACATATGAAAGACAAGGGGTTCCAAACCAATGTCTACTAATTCCAGTCACTCTGAAGTGTCACTTTCAGTTTTGCTATGGTTTGGCACACATATCTTCATGTTTGAAACTGCTCACCAGAATGTTTGAGCAAACTCATAAATAGTAAGAACTGAACACACCAAGTGATTTTCAATTTTTTTAAATATCTTCATGGGGCTGGTGACCTGAGTCAGGTCGGCTGTCAAGTCTGGGGTTTGGTAATAAAAGCCTTAAAGGGACTCAGTCAACTGACAGTGGTCACGGCATAAGACAGCAGGATTTTTCTCTTGCAGCCTCTTGTAGAGCACAAGCTCCATCCCCACCCCTGCAGACAGGGTGTTGGGTTTCTGACCTGTTGGGAGGGTCCCTGGAGGGTGCTAGAAAGCAGACGAGGCTGCCGGTCCTGCTGGGACCGGTAAAGTTAGCACAAGATTTAATAGCACTGGAACATACCCACCCATTTTATTTCTCCAGTCTGATAATCTAGGGTAATTAAGGGAAAGAGCAGAGATTTTGGTGGCTTTTAGCATTTTTTAAAGTTTCATCTGGGCAAACACACAAATGTGGATCAATGTTATCCAGACCTTACCACTGTTTGTTTTTCAGACTCCAAGATTAAACTAAAGACTGGCCGAGCTGAGCAGATATGTTTGCCTTTGTCTGAGAGAAGACAGAACTTGGAAAAAGAAGGGTGTTCAGAGAGACTGGGTTTCCTGGAGTATCCTCTAAGGGTAGCCAAACAACAGCAGACAGGATTCAACCCTGACGTGCTGAACAGTGCTATCTCCTTCATAATGAACGGCATGCTCATTTAAATGGGGCAAATTTGTAAATATTTTATATCTTATTAAGGAAACTATTCAAGCGTAGGAAATATGAGGGTTAAATGCCTTGCTTTCATAAACATACTACGATGAAGGAGATGATTTTAGATATTCTGTGGAAAAATGTAGGGGGAAAAAAGTGCTGAATTAGCCCATTCCGTTCCATTGAATTGTTCAGCAATTATGGTCATCCCCCGTGCCCTAGAAAATTAAAGTACAAGATGAAACCCCAATCTAAGCCTGTCGGCTGCTATGTGACTGCAATGTTACTAAATAAACGACACATCCCATTATCAGTTCAGCTCAGTTCAGTCTCTCAGTCGTGTCCAACTCTTTGCGACCCCATGAATCACAGCACACCAGCATCCCATTATAAAAGCATTTAAAACTTATCAAAAGAGGTTTGCTGAATGGGGACTATAATTTTAAAATCATTTGTTGCTAGACTGTACACTTAAATTTTAACCTGAAGCTAAATGTTGCAAAGTTAAATCAATTTTATTTGATCACACAGGGGAATTTACACTCTTTCATTTGGGGTGGATGGAACCCTTGACACAGTCTAGAATTTATTAAGACTCCTGTCCCATAGGAACAGTTAACTCTTTGATCCTAGCATTCTCTCTCCTCCTAGAAGAATTATCTAAATGTTACACATCCCTTTTTTTTTATTACCCCAAGCCCAGCAGTCACAGAGACAATTCCCCTTTCTATCCCCCACACCCCTTTTCTTTTCTCTCTTTCTCTGTCTTTCTCTCCTTCCCTGAAGTTTATAAAGCATTCCTTCAGCCTTGGTTTTCCTTTTCAACATTTAAAACTGTGGCTTCTACCTATAAAACTTCTCCTCTACCCTGAGCAGCCCCATTCCCCAGGGCTGTTATTGGCATGATCTATAAATTAACTGGAGTCACTTCGAGCCCTCAGTTAGCTTTTAATCAAACATCAGCAGCAGTGTTTACTCTTCTGTAATCTTTGGTTGTTACTTAATTTAATGCCCGTCAGCATTAAACAAAAAAAAAAAAAAAAAAAAACCATGTTCAGCAAATCCTCGGCGCACACTGTTTAGTTTCTTTCCTCTTCCCTTCCCCCACCTTGACCCAAATCAAGCTTCATTTAATCTGGTAAAGGCTTTCTAATAATTTTAATGCGCTAGTGCAGCGTGCTCTCTTAAGGAAATAAGAGTTTGCTCTCTATGGCAATCAACCCAGAGGCCTTTGCTTTCAGATCCCCATCCCACATCACATCAAAGAGGCTAAACTGTAAATTGTATAGTTTTTGTTTCTTGTTGCTTTGGCAGTTATTTGTGAGTGATGTAAGATGGGAAGCATCTTCAGACTCACATTTGGAAGATGCTGGTGTGGGCCCTTGAGAAAAACCCACTGGAAACTGACTTTGAAGGTCTGCCCGGTGGTGAGCTAAAAGCGAATATATCACATCATAATTCATACACAACTTTGTGTCTTTTGAACCTTCCTCCCCAGCTGCCACCACCTCTAAAATAAATAAATAGTGCCCTGGCCATTCTACGGTGTGCTGAAGTGGCTTTCCTCTCTCCTTTCATAATGTGAAATCCATCTATAGTCTTGCAGGAGAACTTCCCTAAGGCTGTCTAAAGACCGGAGGAAATACTGACTTCAGATGGAATAGGAAGGCTCAGCTTCAGCACACAAAGCACTTTATTAAGGGAAAAAGAATGTAGGGGGAAATTATGAGTGTACTCTTAAAAGATGCAAAAAGCAGCTCTCCTACCTTGCGCCTCCCGTTTCTGTGCACTCTGTCTAAGAGAATGTCCTCCTTAGTCTGGGGCTTTGATTAATAGCATCGCACTCAGAATGCCAGGTTTCAGTGCCAAGGAGACAAATGTCACCCTGAAAGTCTCAGGAGATGTTTCAGGAGATGTGACCGAAACAATGTGGACACCCAAGAAGGAGAAGGAACCCTGCGTCAGCGAGGTCTCATCTGTTCCATCCTTTCCCCCCAAAACTTGACCTCTTCAAATTTCACTGTCTCAGCTGTGCTTCTGCTCCCCATCGATTAGAAATCAGGATTCTCTTGTCTACACCACAAGGGAAAACCTACTGCTAAGAATCCCGACTATGGCAGGGTGTCCCTGCTATGTCTCACAGAAGAGCACTCCTTCAGAAGAGCAGTAAGGACGCAAAGGGCTAGAAGAAGAAGAAAAGGAGAGACACTGGTGACTGAGGTTTCATCCAACTGCTGCAAATAAATAAATGCCGAAAAACACATTTCTGCTCTCTCAGATAGGAAAGGAGTTTCCTGGACTGAATCCATGCAGAGTTCATGGTTGGATTTCTAGGAAAGCCTCAATAAGGGGCTGAATTATGTGCTATTAACTCAAACTGCAGCTGTCCTGAGGGTCAACAGCTCTGTCTGAGCTCAGGTTACAAGTGCACACTGGTAGCCTGTGCTTGGGGGCTGGTGTCACTGGGAGTCACCCTTGAGATGTGCAAAGCAGCCCAGGAGACACACGCATCCCTGTCACGAACCATCGGGTCCCTGGGCCTGCCCACCTATGGGGTGTCACCACCCAGGCTCCAAAGTGCAGCTGTTCCACTATGCAACTTTCCTGAATCATCTGGTGGAACGTGCTCAAAGCACAGGACTGCACTGACAAGGACTTTAAGGTTTAGGAACTCACTCCCAGATAACAGCTCTTCTCAGCAAGACGATGTGCCCAGGCCCCTCAGGTGCCCAGGCTGCCCCGGTGATAAACGGAGCTCTGCTGTAGACTCATTGCTCTCCTCATATTCTTATTCCTGATGCTGAGTGACCACCATCGGCACTTGAGGTTTGTGCTTCCCTTTTCAACTCCCTCTTCAATGTCCCTTACCTGCCCATCCTCACCCAGCTTGCTCACTTAACAGTGCCGAGTGGTCGGCTCATAAGAAGCCGCACATGCATTTCAAGCTCCTTAGAGGAGAGCACGTGACAAATAGAAAATGGAAAATGTTTTAGACATATATGACATTTCATTTGAGGTATCAGCCATAATGATCTATAATCAATAAATTCATTTGTTTTCCAATTTGTTATTGTGTGTGTGTGTGTGTGTGCGCGTGCGCAGGCACTGTGCTGTGTCCCACTCTTTCCCCAGCACATCCCTGCATGTTTTGTTCACCGTGTGATGTCCAGTTCTCTGGTCTTTTCCACTGGCAGCCTCCATCCACTAGGGCCTGCCTAGGACCCTGCACTGGTCAATGGGAAACCAAACAAATCAGAGGCACTTAAGTCGTTTCCACCAGTGCACAAAGGGAAAGCTTCAGCGTGTTCCCTGAAGGCCAGACATGTGAGTTAAAGCTGCAGAAGGAAGCTGACTTGTAAACCTTCCTTGACAATCAGGATTTACTGTTTATTCTGTCAACCCTGTTTATTCTTTCAACTCTGGTTTCGCAGCAGAACAGCTCATCACACTACACCCAGATTGTGGGGACACACAGAAAACATCCAAGAAGAACCAGAGAGAGCTCAATCCTGCTGATTCATTCACTAAGTCATTTGTTAGCAAGCTGGTTTGGGGTTTCTCTTTTCCACAATATTTCAACACTTAGGGAATTAAAATAGCCAGCTGTTCTCATCTTCAAACAACATATCCTGGATAATTGGGAATTTAAAGTAAGTTTCACTTTTAAAGCCTTCTTCCAAAATACATCTGACCAAAATAGTCAGTTAATGAAATAACTTGGAAACCTAGAGCGTGCAAGAGAGTCGTGAATGATGTTAAGTACAGAGTCACTCGGCACTTGGTAAACATGCACTGATGCAGACCTGGTTTCCTAAGATTTAAAATGTAGAACCAAACCACTCATACTTTCTCAAATATTATGGCGCTAGTGTGAATTTACAAGAGGCTGCTGCTGCTGCTAAGTCACTTCAGTTGTGTCTGACTCTGTGCGACCCCATAGACAGCAGCCCACCAGGCTCCCCCGTCCCTGGGATTCTCCAGGCAGGAACACTGGAGTGGGTTGTCATTTCCTTCTCCCATGCATGAAAGTGAAAAGTGAAAGTGAAGTTGCTCAGTCGTGTCTGACTCTTAGCGACCCAATGGACGGCAGCCTACCAGGCTCCTCCGCCCACGGGATCTTCCAGGCAAGAGTACTGGAGTGGGTTGCCATTGCCTTCTCCGTTACAAGAGGCTACAAACATCAAACCGGATATGGTGTAGCAGAGAGGCTGTGGAATCAGACAGACCTGAACTTAAATTGAATGCCACGCTTGCTGTGCAACCCAGAACAAATGACACATCCTCACTAGACCTCAGTGTTCTCACTTCTAAAATGGGAATAGTAAGAACCATCCTTCAACTCAGGGAATTTGGGGAGGATTAAGATTAGGAGATACACTGTAAAACTGTTTTTGGCTCAGAGCAAGCATTTCATAAATGAAAACTGCTGGACACTCTTGTCTTACAGAGAATGTTTTTGAAAATTGGAAATAATTTTAAAGCTTGGAAAACAATGAAGACCCTTCTGGGGAAATATATAACTCCTTTTTTTTTAATTTTAATATCTTTAATTCTTACATGCGTTCCCAAACATGAACCCCCCTCCCACCTCCCTCCCCATAACATCTCTTTGGGTCATCCCCATGCACCAGCCCCAAGCATGCTGTATCCTGCGTCAGACATAGACTGGCGATTCAATTCTTACATGATAGTATACATGTTAGAATGTCATTCTCCCAAATCATCCCACCCTCTCCCTCTCCCTCTGAGTCCAAAAGTCCGTTATACACATCTGTGTCTCTTTCCCTGTCTTGCATACAGGGTCGTCACTGCCATCTTCCTAAATTCCATATATATGTGTTAGTATACTGTATTGGTGTTTTTCTTTCTGGCTTACTTCACTCTGTATAATCGGCTCCAGTTTCATCCATCTCATCAGAACTGATTCAAATGAATTCTTTTTTACGGCTGAGTAATACTCCATTGTGTATATGTACCACAGCTTTCTTATCCATTCATCTGCTGATGGACATCTAGGTTGTTTCCATGTCCTGGCTAGTATAAACAGTGCTGCGATGAACATTGGGGTACATGTGTCTCTTTCAATTCTGGTTTCCTCGGTGTGTATGCCCAGCAGAGGGATTGCAAAGGAGGCAAGAATATACAATGGAGTAAAGACAATCACTTTAACAAGTGGTGCTGGGAAAACTGGTCAACCACTTGTAAAAGAATGAAACTAGATCACTTTCTAACACCGCACACAAAAATTAACTCAAAATGGATTAAAGATCTAAATGTAAGATCAGAAACTATAAAACTCCTAGAGGAGAACATAGGCAAAACACTCTCAGACATAAATCACAGCAGGATCCTCTATGATCCACCTCCCAGAATTCTGGAAATAAAAGCAAAAATAAACAAATGGGATCTAATTAAAATTAAAAGCTTCTGCACAACAAAGGAAAATATAAGCAAGGTGAAAAGACAGCCTTCTGAATGGGAGAAAATAATAGCAAATGAAGCAACTGACAAACAACTAATCTCAAAAATATACAAGCAACTTCTGCAGCTCAATTCCAGAAAAATAAACGACCCAATCAAAAAATGGGCCAAAGAACTAAATAGACATTTCTCCAAAGAAGACATACGGATGGCTAACAAACACATGAAAAGATGCTCAACATCACTCATTATTAGAGAAATGCAAATCAAAACCACAATGAGGTACCACTTCACACCAGTCAGAATGGCTGCGATCCAAAAATCTGCAAGCAATAAATGCTGCAGAGGGTGTGGAGAAAAGGGAACCCTCCTACACTGTTGGTGGGAATGCAAACTAGTACAGCCACTATGGAGAACAGTGTGGAGATTCCTTAAAAAATTGCAAATAGAAATATATAACTCCTAAATCAGATAATGGAACATCTTGGAAACCCAGACTACTCAGAGCATACTTAAGTGCCACGGACAGGGCTCATACCTAGCTGACACTCAATAAACATTTATTGACATCGATCACGGTTTCTTCAGGTTAAAAATAAAATGTCTGGAAGAATTACAGAATCGCTTGTGGTAATTTCTGAAATATTACGACATCAAAGTAAGAATTTAAAACACCACCACACACACAAAAAAGCTGGGTACCAGATTTGCTGAAAAGATTAGAAGAACCCAAAACTCAAGTATTGCTTGTAAAGCAGAGGTTCATAAAATTATAAAACCAGAATTAAGAAAGATTTCCTAGAAATGGACAGAGCCTCATCAACTTCAGTGGAGAAATTTCTCCATCTGTCATCTGTTGACTCCACAGGGTAAAGTCACTGTGCTGGGGAGGTGTCTGTGTATTCCCAGGGTGAGACCACCAGCTCTTCCATTTAAGTCAAGGGGCTACCAAACTAGAATGGAACACTGGTAGATTTTAAAATTGACAGTCAAATTCAAACAGATAATTTCACAGAGGAGAGCTCCCACACACCGACAGAGAAAACTGAGGAAGGCTAGATTTAAAGTTTTTCTTTTTATCAAGGTAGAGTTTGCACTGTGACAATGATTAAGCTGTAGGGGAGGCTTTTAAAAGACTTTACTCTGCACTTGTACTAACTAACTGAAATATATCATTTGCTTTTCTAATCTTTTAATTTTAGTCTAGAAAATACCATTTATCTTTAGTATTCTTTCTCCCATGGGGCAAAAGAAGAAACAAGATTTCAGAATTCAATAAGGCATTGATTAATTCATGCTGGCTTCTCTTCTAGGTACCGGATATTAAAAAGGAAGGCAACCAATATATTACCTCCATCCTTAAGAATAAGGATGATCTTTAGGGATACATATTTAAAATGGGCCAATTGCTCTTCAGTAAATGTCAAATAAACGGACCTCTGGAACACTTACAATTTCATGCTATGTGACTGTATGCTTCAATAACACACACACACACACAGGCATGCGTGCATGCACACCTACGTCGAAAGGAACAGGAATTGGCACAGGCTAACTGTGTCTCTGACCTACTTTCCACAGTTATCTGCTCTTTGTTTATGCAGAACAGAAACATAATGGCAAACCCTCTGCAAAAAGATTGTGGGGGGGGGGGGGGTTCATCTCCAAATTAAAGAGGTTTGGCTGCAGGTGGGTATGAAAATGCAGCATTTATAGAAACTTTCAGTTGGTAAAGAATCCGCCTGCAATGTGGGAGACCTGGGTTCAATCCCTGGGTTGGGGAGATCACCTGCAGAAGGGAAGAGCTACCCATTCCAGTATTCTGGCCTGGTATTCATCTACAAATTAGGGAGGTTTAGCTGCAGGTGGGTATGAGAATGCAGAGTTTATGGAAATTTCACCTTGTATTTATTATTAATATCTTTTTTGAAACCTATGAGCTTAGCCAGCCCAGCTACTCTGACTTGGGAAGCAATTTTTTTTTTTTGATTGGAGGCTAATTACTTTACAATATTGTAGTGGTTTTTGCCATACATTGACATGAATCAGCCATGGGTGTACATGTGTCCCCCACCCTGAAGCCCCCTCCCACCTCCCTCCCCATCCCATCCCTCAGGGTCATCCCAGTGCACCGGCCCTAAGCACCCTGCCTCACGCATCGAACCTGGACTGGCGATCTATTTCACATATGGTAAAATACACGTTTCAATGCTATTCTCTCAAATCATCCCACCCTAGCCTTCTACCACAAGAGTCCAAAAGTCTGTTCTTTACATCTGTGTCTCTTTTGCTGTCTTGCATATAGGGTCATCGTTTTTGGGAAACATATCTTGAGGCCTCTTTAGCTTTCTGACTCATGTTGCGTAATTGAGTTGGATGGACAAAAGCCTAGTAGTTATTTGCACAAGAGCAACATGTAGGTTTACTTTGTCCTTACATTAGATTAAAACACTTGAGCACTCAAAATGGGGCTCTGTAACAACCTAGAGGGGTAGGATGGGGTGGGAAGAGGGAGGGAAGTTCAAGAGGGAGGGGACATATGTATGCCTATGACTGATTCATGTCGACGTATGGCAGAAACCAACACAATATTGTAAAGCAATTATCTTTTAACTAAAAATAAAGAAATTTAAGAAACCACTTGGACAAATAGGCTAAATTTGTTGTTGCAATGCTGGTCAGTATTCTTTAAAAAGAAAAAAAAAGTCACTCTCTAATTATATTCAGGAGAAAGCCATTAGGGCTCCTCTATAACTTGGCAACAAAAACTTCACTAAAATGAAGAAATGTGGTCATTTACTCTGGCTTCTCTGGCAGGAAAAAAATTCAGTTTGTAAAAATTTTAAGTTACAAATAGTGCTCACATATAAATATAACATGAGCATGTTGTGAAGATTCATTTAATATCACTGATATTAAATCTGACATCACTGAGTTCAGCTGGGAATGAATGTTTGAATAAGACAGCTAGATCAGACAGAACACTGGTTAATGCCACACACAGCAATAATAGGGATCATCTTTTACGATCCTTTTATTTAAAATCAACCTGTAGAATCATCATTTCTACTGGATATAAGTCACTTGCATTAGTGCTGGACAAAATCTATGAATTAATATTTAATAGAATCTGAGCATTAATCAACAGCAAATAGTATTATCAAATAAGGTGCATCTCCTTAAAGAATCATATAGTCCTTAGATGGACCTATTAGAAAATGGTCCAGTATGATAGTGAAAGGACATGCAGCCATTCTTTTGCCTGATTTCAAGTTGAAACTTGGTCTTAATATTAGTAAGTGCTTTTTGGGGAAAGATGTTTCATACAGAAAGAAAATTGAGGCTCTGGGGCAGATTATTGCATAAATATTAACAGAACAGCATTGCCATTCAAACTATGTTGAATCCTAAGAAATACAGAATTGGAGGTAGAAGCAATCCAAGTGTTCACTGAGGTTTGAATGGATAAACAAAATTTGGTATATACACACAATGGAATACTGCTGCTTCTGCTGCTAAGTCGCTTCAGTCGTGTTCAACTCTGTGCAACCCCAGAGACGGCAGCCCACCAGGCTTCACCATCTCTGGGATTCTCCAGGCAAGAACAATGGAGTGGGTTGCCTTAAAAAGAAAGGAAATCCTGACACAAGCTATAACATGGATGAACCTGGAGAACATTATGCTTTGTAACATAAGCCAGTCACAAAAAGATAAATACTGTATGAGTCTACCTATATAAGCTGTCTAGAATAGTCAAATTCATAGAAACAGAAAATAGAATGGTTTCCAGGGACTGCAATAAGGGAGAATGGGGAGTTGCTATTTATTAGGTATAAAGGTTCAGTTTTGCAAGATGGAAAAGACCTTGAAATTGGTTACACAAACAATGGGAATAACGCTATTACACTGTACACTTAGAAACAGTTAAGATGGTAAATTCCATGTTATATATATATTTTTTTACCATAATGAAAAATAATAAAAATTCCAGAGTTGGTATCACCAATGCAGATTTATGTTATAAAGCAAAGGAATGACTTCCACCAGAGTGAGACCAAGATGCTGAGTGTAAAGCACCATCTGAAGGGCTAGGTCATGGCCATCTACAAGAGACACACACACAAAGGAACTGCAAAGATGCCAACCTAGCTATTGCGGATTTCAGCCCACATCATGGAAACAATCAGGCAATGTAGCAGAGCTGGCTGCCCAAACAGCCCAGCAACCCGTCACATGGTAATGCCAGCAGGAGCTCTGAATGCAGTACAAAGGTTATGTGTGTGTGTGTCCTCTGGCACTCGGTCCTGTTTGACTCTTTGCAACTCCATGGACTGTAGCCCACCAGGCTCCTCTGCCCATGGGATTTCCCAGGCAGCAGTACTGGAGTGGGTTGCCATTTCCTTCTCCAGGGGATCTTCCTGACCCAGGGATCAAACTCACATCTCCTCCACTGGCAGGTGCATTCTTTATCACCGAGCCATCTGGGAATCCCACACAATGGCCATAGGCCAGCGTAAAGTCCAACAGCTGCAATGGATTGTCTGTTCTTTTTTAAAAGAAAGATTTGTTCTTTATTTAAAATTTTACCTCTTTTTTTACATCATTCATAAAAATGTATTCAAAATGGGTCACAAACCTTAATTTATTCATAAAAATGTGTTCAAAAGGGGTCACAGACCTTAAATTAAGATGCAAAACTATGAAACTTCTGCAAGATAACATAAGAGAAAACCTAGGTGATCTTGGGTTTGGCAATAAGGTTTTTTGTTAGCATTTTCTTTTGTATTTTTAAATTTTCATATCTATTTTCAGGTTTATTGAAACATAATAGACATAAAATTGTTTATATTTAAGGTGCATAACTTGATATATTGATATGTATACATTGTGAAATGATCACCACAGCCTAGCTAATTAACATATCCATCACTTTACGTCACTAACATTTTGCTCTCTCTTTCTTTCTTTTGTGGTCAGAACACTTAAGTTCACCCATCACAGCAAATTTCAAGTAACAATATAGTATTTTTAAGCATTTTCATCATTCTGTACATTAGATTTCTGGAATTTACTCATCTTACATAACTGAAATTTTAACTGACTACTCAAAGAACTCTCCTTAGTCACCATCACTGTTAATTTTCCTTACCCCTATGTAACAGTTGAATGAGAAAACATTAACCTAATATTCATTAAACCTTGGGAACGTGTTTTCTGATTATCTCATTTGCATCTTTTCTTAATTGCCCTCAGACTTTCGTGTCAGGCTCTAGAAAAATTAAGCCTCTTGCAAAAAGTGCAAAGAAAACTCTTTGTGCTATCCAAGGGCAAAGCTCTCACTCTTGCCTGAAGTGACTTCATCATAACTGGTCTACACCCTCCGGCAGAATGTGAGAGCCCTTGCGTAAGAAGCTTTGCCACATATGTACAAGATATTTTTATTCCCTCATAAATTTGATTAATCTTCTCAACAGAGCAATCACATCTCTACTTTCTTTCTTTCTTTTTCCTAACCAATAGAAACTTTCTTTAATTTTTATGGTGACTTGACATGATGCCATGGAATGCTGATTAAGATGAAATATTAAACCCAATTGCATTTTAAAATCCACATCCTTTATGGAGTCAGAGGAAAACTACGTCTGTCTCCACTAGGCAGTGTCCTTCAAGGCCTTACATAATGCCCACAGTCAGAGTATTTTACCATCTGGTCACTAATTTTTCAGCATTATAAAAATGGAGAAACTTCATTCATTTGCAAAAACATTTAACTGAGCCTAACACTGAACTCTACACTAAAAACAAAAACTAGCAATGTCTAGAAACTCGTTCTGTCTCATTATACCTTCCATTGTTGAAATAAGCATTTCCTTGGAACAAACTGCTGTTGAAATTCAAATGCTCCTTAGAGCAAAAGAAATCATTCTCCGACACAGGAGCCCTCTCTTGGTATGATTTATTTCACAGCAAATTAATTCAGTGACGATTTTGGAGGTTGTAAACTGGGGTGTCCCTTTCAAAACCCAAACAAATCTCAGATACAAAAACATTGACAACAGGTAGAGAAAAGAGGCATGTAGCTCACTAAGGTTGGCTGTTTGCAGCCTTTTGTTTTGTTTTCCATGCTTTCCGTTTTCTTTTTCTTTTCATAAAGATTGGACTTTGTAGCAGCAGGTATAACCAAACTCAACCCACTCTAAAGTTCAAGTCTTTCCAGTTCATACCGTCTCCTTTCATAGAATGACTTCAGATGGTCAGCCAAGAAAACAAGTAAAGCAAGCTCAGAGAAATGTATAAAATGTTTAAATAGCTAACTAACAAGTTAACTATCAGAGGAATCATGTAGAATTAAACAGAAAAACTCATTTGAAGAGAGAAAAAAAACATTAACAGACTGACAGAAAGAAAGCAAGAGAAAAGAAAGGGAAGGCAGACGAGATGAGAGCCACGAGAGAGAAAGGAGGAGTCCTTCCAGGCAGACGCAGTCTGAAAATGTAGGTGCTATAAAATATTTATTCTTCCTAAGTGCTTTCTCCTCTTTCTCCTCTTCTGCTGGACTGTGCCAACTCACAGTGGCTTGTAAACTCTTCCATTTTTTAATGGTCTTTTAGGTGCAGATGCTCATCAACTCAAAGGTGAACTACAACTACTTCACAGAAAATAAACTGAGTATTTTTATGTAATCCTTGCTCCAAGGCAGCAAGGGAAGACAAAAGAATTCAGCGCACTACCACTTTTAAGGTTTCGATCCCAGCCAGACCTAAACCACATCTGAGTGTTCAGCTGCCTCAGCACCAGCCCCCTTTTCTCTTTTCTCCCCATCAGAGCATAGTCACTGACACCTCGAAGAGTCTCAAGTTGTTGGCACAGCTTGGCTGGCTCTCCAGCAGTCTCAACACTCACCAGCATTGCATCCAGTTTTACTTAACCCTTATTTTTGATCTTTGGGCACTGCAACTATGAAAAAAGGGGTTCAAAACCATGCAGTGTACTGGGGCATAAAACTGGCCTATATTCCTACAGAATACCTGGGGTGGCCGGGTGGGGGACCCTTTCAGGAATAAATGTTTATAGTAGCCCAAAGTGAAATTTAAATGTTTAAGCAGCCCAGCTGCCTGTGAAGCTGGTACTGGGGCCGGGGGAGGAAGTGGTGGTTTTTGTTTGAAGCCCGGCTACTACAAGCCCAGGAGTGGCCAAGTTCAAGGCGCAGAAGCTGCCTCTCAACCCATGCAGCCTCCTCCAGAGCGGCTGAGACAGATGGGGCTGTTCTCTTGCTTGTTTAGTGAATGCAAAAAAGAAGTAGAAGAAACAAGAAACAAAATGATGAATTGGAAATTTTAAGGCTCTGGATTCAAACATTTTTATGGCAACTAAATTGTAAAAAAGTAAAATAAAAATTTGCCCACAGGAACATAGGAGGAATCATGTTGAATACTGAGCAAGCCAAGGGGGTTGAAGGTGGATTTTTTAATTTTCTGATGTGATGAAAAGAAATTGAGTCCAAGAACTAAAAGAGAATAGATGACCAAGAGTGACAAGCTCTCCAACGGGTTTTTTCATTTTTCGTCTTCAGCAATGGACTACCTGTGGACTGAGAAAACACCTAGTAATGTACCTCCCCACTCTGCTAAGCAGCCTCTAGTCAAGTAGGTTTTGCCAAGCACTGTGGTCTATCCTACATATCAAAATAGACCTCCTCCTCCATCCTCTTTTTCAGCTGAAGACTGGCTTCCTATGTCACTAAGAAAACAAAAAAGGAACTTCCATAAATACCCACCTCTCTGCTTCCAGGTCATTACTTCCCTCCTGTTATTCTGTATGAATAATCCACACCCCCACGAAGCGGATTCCTCTCAACCCCACCCCACCCTCATCTACTACTCTGTTTATCTGTATCCTGTTACAATAAGACTATTTGAAAGAATTGCTTATATCAGTGCTGTTTAGTAGAAATGTAACAAGGCATATTTGTAATTTTGGCTTTTCCTGTAGCCACATGAAAAAAGTGAAGAAAAACAAATAACATTAATTTTAATAATGTATTTTATTTAATCCAACATGTCCAAAATAGTATCATCCCAACATGTAATTGTTTTCGAATGTTATTAAGATACTAGACTTTCTTTCACGGATTCTAATCTGATGTGCATATTACGCTTAGAGCACATTTCAATCCAGAGTAACCACATCACAGGTACGCCTATGCCTAGTGTCTTTAGTGAACAGTGCAGTTCTGCGCTGTTCTGGTTTCTCCTCCCACACTCTCTTGAACCCACTCCTTTCAGGCTTTTGCCTTCACCAGTCCACTGAACCTGCTCTTGTCAAAGTCTCCAGTAATCTCAATTCTGCCCTATTTAGAGGTCAATGCTCAGCCTGTATCCTGCCTGACCTGCCAGCAACCTCTAACCCAGTTGATCACTCTTTCCTGCTTGATAAACTTTCTTCGCTTAGCTTCCAGAATACCACCTAGACTTTCTCCTACCTCACTGGTTGCTGCCTTCAGCCTCTGTTTGTTTATTCCTATCTCTCTGCCCTCTAAATGGTGTCCCAGTGACAGGACTTAGTCTTTCATCCTCTTCACTGCTCTAAGTATCCTGATTCCTTGGTGACCTCATACATCTATTGGTTGACAAATTCCAGCCTGAATCTCTCTCCTGAGTCCTAGCACCTGAATCTCCACTTAGATCCACACATTTACACTTGGATGTCTCACAGACAAGCTTAACACGTTCAAAAACTGATCTCTTGATCTCTATCTCCCAAACATTCAATCTCCTGCTGTCTACCCCATTTTCAGTATACGAAAACTCCTTGTTCTGGTGATTCATGGCAAAAATCTTGGGTTCATCTTTGCTCATTTTTGTTAATACCCTATACCCAGTCCTTCAACAAATCCTCCTAAGTATACCATTAAAATATACCCTACCAGAAAAGACAAAAACACTAATTCTAAACAATACACACACCATAATGTTCATACTTACAGTAGCCAAGGCAAAAAAGCAGTCTCAATGTCCATCAGCAGACGAATGCCTAAAGAATATGTGGTGTGTGTGTATATATATATATATATACAATGTATATTGCTCAGCCATAAAAAAAGGATGAAATATTGCCATTTGCAGCAACATGGATGGACCTAGAGAATATCATACTAGGTGAAATAAGTCAGACAGAGAAGACAAATACGATATGATATCACTTATATGTGAAATCTTAAAAATAATACAAATGAACTTATTTACAAAACAGAAACGGACTCACAGACATAGAAAATAAATTTATGGTTACCAAAGGGGAAAAGAGGGGTGGGGGGATAAATTAGGATTATGGAATTAACAGATACAAAGCACTATATATAAAATAAACAAGAATCTACTGTATAGCCCAGGAAACTATATTTAATATTTTGTAATAACTTATAATGGAAAAGGGTCCCCAGGACCTCTGTGCATGCTGCTACAGTTGCCGGCTATACATGTCTCTCTATATGCCTCTCCCCAATCTTCGCCAACTCACCTAGTTCAGAAATTTTTGCACTTGGGGAAGACTTTTCAGAACCCCCAAATCATATAACTCTCTTTCATAGTAATTATCTCTGAAATATGCTTATTTTTGCAACAATTTTATGAATAGCTATGTCCTTCCACAAGACAATAAATTCTACTCGAAAAGAAAACAAAGATCCAGTATTATTCCCTGAAGCTCAGCCAGTTGTAGGCAAAGCACTGCATATCTTACTAATGAATAAATACACGGAGGAATTTACACTAGCATAGAAGCGCCCCTCATCCACCCAACTTCCTTAATCTTAGAGTCTCTATTTGTAAAGAAGACAAATCTTGGTTTTCCATGGAAGAAATGGTCATAGCTACATCACTGGTGTTCAGTTTCTAAAATAAACTAGATTATATGCTAAAGGAAGAAGCAAGGCTCGAGATGAAGTGCTGCCTTCTGCTCATCCTCTGACCATCTTGCTAATCTCCCAAAGCAGGGAACTCACCACAAGGCAAGGTAGTCATCTCCATCTCTATTATTTTTGGCATATTCGTTGAGTGACATTTCAATTACAGCCCTCTTGCCCCTGATTGCAGGGGTCATTTGAGCCTAAGAGAACTCACTCTTAATTCTGTCCAAAAAACAGAGTATCATATTCCAGTTCGGTGGTTGAGTGTACCAGATGAGTACACTTGGTCAAGACATTGCAGGGTTATGAACTCTATGGGGCCTATAAGCTTCCTGAAGAAAACTCTGACTTAAACTTTTGTGTAAGACGCCCATAGGAGTCTAGTATTTAGATCTGCTTTTGTGGGATGTTATTTGCAAGCTGCTTCTTCACCACCAGCAGAGAATTGACCATTCTGGGAAGAACTTTGATAGGAAAGACAGCTGCTTCTCACTTCCAAGTAGACTCCTTAGAACACCTTGGGTTGAGTTTGGGAATGCATGTAAGAATTAAAGATTTTAAAATTTAAAAAATAAAAAACTAAAAATTAAAAAAAAAAAGAATTTTAAAACATTAAATTTAATTGCCACAAACACGAACAATAACAGCCATAGTAAAAATAGCCACTCATTATGAGCCTTCTTCTAGATGTCTGGTACATCACATGATGTTCAAAGTAATACTATGAGAAAGGAAATACCTTTACCATTTTATGTATGAGAAGAATGAACCTTGAAAAGGTAATTTGCCCAAGGTTCCTCAGCTTATAGGTGAGAACGCAAGATTTCAAAAGCAAGATTTCAAACCAAGATTTGTCTGAATCAAAAACTCAATTTTTCTAGAGATGACTCTGTGAAGCTACCTGAAGTAATGCAGTGACTATAACTTCCAGAAGGTGCTGTATTTCTCCATAGTTGCCTCATCTACCTCCTGCATCCTTACTTTAGACCCTCAGGCCTTTCCCTCTTTAATCCCAAATCCATTGTCACTTGACTGCAGAAGGACAAAGGAAGCTCTCCTAGACAGATGATGATTTCCTGGGTTTCCTCCAGGACGAATTCCCTGAACTCCACCCTCATCCACACTGAGCTAAAAGGCCTTCTGTTGGGTTTCAAAGCACTTAGCATCTACTCCTATCATGATACAAACTAGGCTGTAATGTTTACTACCAGCTCATGGTTCTCTGCCACAGAGTTTCGGAATGGGATGAGCCAAGTTGTAATCATAATTGCAGTCACAATTGTAGTCATAATCGCAGTCACAATTGTAGTCATAATCTCAAGCTTTCAGGACTGTGTTTGGCATAAAGATGGTGCTCAAATATGTTTTTTTATTTAAATTGCATGAGAACACCTCCTTACTTCTCCCCAGATCTTTATGAATAACACCATACTTTTTAAAGTAAGAAATCACAAATTAAAGAATATGTAGAAAAAGGTCTGCAGGGATGCAGTTTCCTGCCTAAGACACGCTTAATGAGAACAGAGAATGTACACCTGATTCCACTCACCAGGCTAACAAGCATCAAGTAGCAAGCCACAGTGCAGGAGTGCTAGAAGAATGACATGAGTGTGGAAAGAGACTGAAGCATAGCGCAGAGGGAAAGACCGAAAGCTGAGCATGGACTCTGATAAAAAGCCTTCTGACAAACCATTCTCCACACCAAACACAAAGTATTGCTAGAGGAACTGTAAGTCTACAGTTCATTATGGGTAACCATAGCAACAGTAAAATCCCCTCAGCTCAATTCCTAACTAGATTGACTCAGTAATCCACATTAAACTCCAGCAGAAAAAAGTGTTATTTTTGTGCATAAAACACATACTTTAGTGTCCACTGTCTTATAGAAGGTGTCCAGCTTTCAACAAAGTATTACAAAGCATACAAAAATAAGAAAAAAGCAACTCATGGTTAAGAGTAAATCAGTAAAACCAGAATCAGATATGACTCACTTTGAATATAAAGACAAAGATAAGTTTAGAGTAACAAGATAGAAAAATATATGCTATACAACCAATAAAAAGAGAAGCTGGCATACCCATATTAATATAAAATGAAGTATACTTCGAAAGGAATATTACCAAGAAAAAAGAGGAAAATAATCAATCCCTTGATAAAAAGACAAATTTTCCAAGAAGGCATCATAATCCTAAATGTATGTTCACTTAACAACAGAGCTTCAAAATTCTTGAAGCAAAAATCAGTGGAACATACATGAAAAATAGAAAAATACACAATTTTAGGGATTTCAACATTTCTCTTTCTATAATTAATAGAACAAGTAGACTGAATTCACGATCATTGTTGTTGTTGTTTAGTTGCTATGTCATGTCCAACTTTTCTGTGACCCCATGGACTGTAGCCCACTAGGCTCCTCTGTCCATAGGAATTCCCAGGCAAGAATACTGGAGTGGGTTGCCATACCTGCTCCAGGTGATCTCCCAGTCCAGGGATCGAACCTCTGTCTCGTGCATTGGCAGCCGCATTCTTCGCCACTGAGCCACCAGGGAAGCCCTCATGATCATTACCGTCAACCAACTTGACCTAAGTGATATTTGTATAATATTGACCCACAACAAATGGCATATTTTTTGTAAGTGCACTTGAGATATTCACCGAGATAGATCATATTCTATACCATAAAATAAACTTTACCAATTAAAAAAAAATTCATACTAAGAATGGTCCCTGGTCATCCATACTGAACTAAATTAGAAATGAATAACACAAAGATATCTGAAAATCTCCAGTATTAGGAAATTAAGTCACTTATAAATAATGCACAAGTCAAAGAGGAAGTATCAAGATCAATTTTTAAATAATTTTGAACTGAATGAAAATTAAAAATCAGAGTATAAAAATTTGTGCTTAACAAAGCAGTGCTTAACCTTATATAAACATAGTCACAAAAATCCTGAACAAATACTAGCAAATTTAAGGTAGGATATATAAAGATGCATTTTAAAATACAGTACATCATGTCCAAGTAGGATTTATTCCAGAAATGCAAGGCTGGTTCAGTACTCAAATATCAATCAATACAATCCATCACATTATAAACTAGAGAAGAAAATAATATGATCATCTTAATGGTGAAACAAAGTGCGTTTTATACATTTCAACAGCCGTTTACCATAGAATCTCAGCACACTGGGAATGGAAGAGAACTTCCTTAGCCTGACAGAGGGAATCTACAAAAATACTACACATAACATACTTAACATTAAAAACTGAATATTTTTCTCATCATCAGGAACAAGGCAGGGATGTCCTCTCTCACTACTCATATTCAACATTACACTGTAAATCCTGGCTGATGCAATTACTTAACATTAAAAACTGAATATTTTTCTCAAATCATCAGGAACAAGGCAGGGATATCCTCTCTCAACTACTCATATTCAGCGTTGCACTGTAAATCCTGGCTGATGCAATAAGGAAAGAAAAAGAAAGGCATATGGTTTGGAAAGGAAGACGTGAAACTGTCTTTATTCACAGATCAAATTTCTAAGGAGATAGAATCTATACACACACACACAAACACACACACACACACACACAGAAAATGCTCCTAGAACTAATAAGTGAGTTTAGCAAGGTTGCAGGATAAAAAGTCACAATAAATATTAATTATATTTCTATAATCAAGCAAAATAGAAATATAATTGCTAGTGGAACCCTAAATATGTAAACAGTGTCATTTACAGCATCCTCAAAATGCTTAGTTATAAACTTAACAAAACACGTATGGAATATATATGCTATAAACTATAAAACACTGATAGGAAAAAAGCAAATTCTTAGATAAGTAGAGATATACCATGTTATAATTTGAAGACTCAATAGTGTTAAGATGTCAATTCTCCCAAAGTGATCTATAGATCCCATGTAAACTTGATCAGTGTTTCAATAGAAATTTTTTAATAAATATCAACTGAATAGCCAAAACAATTTTGGGATTAATAAAAGAACAAAGTTGGAGGAATCACACTGTCTATTCTCAAGATTTATTATAAAGCTTCTGTAAAAAGATCACATTCTATGTGTGGATAGGCATATAGATCAATGAAACAGAATAGAGTCCAGAAAAAATATATGCAAATATAGCCAACTGATATTTGACAAATGTATGGCAAAATGAACACAATATTGTAAAGTAATAAATAAATAAATAAATAAATTTTTAAAAAGATGATTCCAAGGATAAACAACAGCCTTTTTAACAAACTGCATTAGAATGTGTATATACAAAACAACCCTCAACTCATACGCAATATTTTTTGCCCTCTACGCAAAAAAATAACTCAAAATTTATCATAGACCTAATGTAAAACAAAAAACTAGGAAATTCCTAGAAGAAAACAGAATAAATCTACGTGGCCTTGGGCTAACCAATGAATTCTTCTATATAACATCAAAGGACAATCTATAAAAGAACATATTTATTGTATTGTGCTTTATCAAAATTAAAATTTTTTATTTTGCAAGAGATATCATAAGGAAATCAAAGGACAAGTCAAATATTGAGGGAAAATATTTACAATTAACATATCTGACAAATGACTGTATTTATAATACATAAATAACCTTCAATGCTTAACAACTAAAAAAAAATAACAACTCAGTTTAAAAGTCCCTTGGACTGCAAGGAGATCCAACCAGTCCATTCTGAAGGAGATCAGCCCTGGGATTTCTTTGGAAAGAATGATGCTAAAGCTGAAACTCCAGTACTTTGGACACCTCATGGGAAGACTTGACTCATTGGAAAAGACTCCGATGCTGGGAAGGATTGGGGGCAGGAGGAGAAGGGGATGACCGAGGACGAGATGGCTGGATAGCATCACTGACTCAATGGACATGAGTCTGAGTGAACTCCAGGAGTTGGTGATGGACAGGGAGGCCTGGAGTGCTGCGATTCATGGGGTTTGCAAAGAGTCGGACACGACTGAGTGACTGAACTGAACTGAAAAGATTTGAACAGATATTTCACCAAAATATAGATATTTCACCAAACAAATCTGTTTATATTTCACATGAACAGATGGCAAATAAGCACATAAAAATATTCTCAAGTTCATTAAACGTTAGAAAAATGCAAATTAGACCCCGCTGTGAGTTACCACTACTTAGTAACTACTTACTACAATGATTTAAATTAAAGAAACAAACTGGCAATGCCAAGAGTTGGTGAGGATGTAGAAAATAGGAACCCTCATACTTTGCTGGTGAGAACAAACTGTTACATCCTCTTTAGAAAACCATTTAGCCATTTATTGTCAAGTTAAGCCTATATTTATCGTATATGACCAAGCAATCTCACTCCCAGGATTCTACTTAACAGAAGTAAAAACCTATGTCTACACAGAAAGCATATATGCAAAATTTTATAGCTGCTTAATTCTTAATTACCAAAAACTGGAAACAGTACAAATGTCCCACAGGTGAATAAGCTATGGTACATCCATAAAAATGGGCTTCTCAGGTGGTTCGGTGGTAAAGAATCCATCTGCCTATGCAGGAGATGCAGAAGACGTGGGTTCGATTCCTGGGTTGGGAAGATCTCCTGCAGAAGGAAATGGCAACCCACTCCAATATTCTTGCCTGAAAAAATCCCATGGACAGAGGAGCCTGGTGGGCTACAGTCCATGGGGTCACAAAGAGTCAGACATGACTTACAGTCTCAGCACACACACACACACCCATACAATGGGATACTACTCAGAAACAAAAATGAATAATCCAGCGACACTTGAACAACACGGATGGATGTCAAATGAATTTTGCTAAGTGACAGAAGTCAGATCCAAAAGATCAGATACTGATGTTCAGGAAAATCACAACTTTAAGATGGAGAAATGTCAGTGGTTGCCAGGGATTGGAAGTATGTAGGTAAACTGACTACAGAAGACATTTCTTGACACAATGGAATACTCCATTGATTATGGTGATAGATACACAACTCAATGCTTTTGTCAAAACTGTTCACTACCAAGAGTGAATTTTATAGTATGAAAATTTTAAACTAAAACAAAAATAAGTGTTTCATTCCAAGAAGAAGACAGAATTAAAGAAAAACTGTCCATTCTCTGTAAACCTGGTCATCCTACAGAAGGAATCCTACCTTTTAGAAAAACCATTGTCCTACCAAGTCATCCTAGGCAACCAGGGCCTCAGGTAAAGTGCATTTGGCTCTGCACTTCACAAAGCATTTGGCGGGGGTGTGGGAGGGAAGTATATTCTAAAATAGAATTATCAAATCAGATATTTCCTAGTACCTCCCTTCATCATGTGCCACGGCCCCGATAACAGACCAGCACTGTAGAATGTTTCAGCAAATGTAACTCTTTTCCTCTTCAACAAACCGAGGGCTGGAAAGCCCATAAATGTGCTATTTCAGCTGTTTTAAGCAGCTTATCATGATTTTCTGAGAGCCTGGCCTCAAGACTCTGGATCCCTTCTTAATAACATTTAATGCTACCATTATGTAATTGAATCCATTTTGTCAGTGTAGTGGGAATATCATTAAACTGTAATTCATTTCACTGTCTTCTAGCTTTCAGACCCTCAAGTCCCAGAGTCCAAAACACCAGGAACTTGAAGCAAGGAGTGATCCTAATCCTTTCCCCTCCCACCCCCTCCTGGGGCAGGCTAAGTTTTTCCACACTGCACTGTTATCCATTCCATTATCACCAAGGCTATAAGATGCTTCAGGGTTGCAGAGAGATCTGCAGGCCTTGTGCTCGTCTGACAGTGCCTTCAGCTCCCTGACACTGAGTGACACCCCTTGATTTGCTGAGTCTCAATCTGGGCCCAGAGCACTTTTGGAAATACAATCATATCAGGAGATGGTACTTTTCACGTCAGTTGCCTCCTCGACATTAAGTACCTGGCACCTTGCCACCTAACGTGCAAGTAGCCACATTATTATTGAAACCACATGTTCATTAGCAAGGTTGGCACCAACTCAACCCCCACTGTCCGAAGTTAATGTTATATTCCATTATAGTCCAGACAAGGGGACAGTGTAGGATACAGTTTGGGCATGAGAACAAACAGTCTTGTTTGATGAAATCTGAGTCTTCAACTGTTAGAAATACGATCTGGTTTCTATCTCGACATATGTCTGCACTGATGTTTCAGAGAGGGACATGTTTTGAAAGAAAATATCATTCTTTCAGTGTTATCTTTGCAAAATTGTATTTAATTCTTTCCACCACTTGCAGGGACAACCAGAGTCCACTGGCTTCTTGCTGTGCTAATCAGTTCATCCCTGGAGATTCATGCAAAAGTGTTTCACTTAATATAAAGGAGTGACTCAGAACCATTGCTTTCAATTAAAAAAGCCTGAGAGAGTTCTGGGAACAGTGCTCCCTTCTTTTAGAAGTAGAGAGGAGGAGGGGTGCTGGGACAGGGCGGGAGGGAAGGAAAGAAAAGAGGAGAAAAAAACATATGCAGAAAAATGACTTGGGCACTCAGAATGAAATCATCATCAGTTCAATGCAGTATTTTCATAAAATTTAATTCAGATCCTACAAGTTCTTGGCCTTTTAGAATTTATTGATGTGCAAAATGTATTTACTCTTTTGCTCCATCTTGATAGAAAGACATGCTGGATTTTAGAGAACTTTTTATTACTATTGTTTATTCTCATGCGTGCATCTCACACATGATTTTCCTATATCTCTTATTAGAGAAGCAAACCCTTTTTTTTTGCACGTGTGCTCAATATTGCCACCAAAAGCATTTGCCCAAACCTATTAGTCACATCGCTTTACAAGAGAGTTTCTTTCAGTATTGCATGTATTCAAGTCCCTTCTTTACATATGGCAATCACAAAGCAGATTTTACAAATTTAGAAACCTATATTGTGAGATGTGGATTAAAATATTTTTATGTTTGCTGCTAAAATAATGGCATTGAAGTCCAGGGTTTTTCCCACAAGATGATCCATGAGGTCTCAAAATACTTTTTGGTATGACTAGGTCTATTATAATAAAATATTTTCCAGAAATCTGAGGATGATCTAACCTCATCAGTTTCCCCCCTAAGGAGCCATATTCCAACCAAGAGTAAACAGTACTCTTAGATCAGTGCAAAAGTATCAGTCAATAAACTATGCTGGTGAGCAGACCATCCTACCAGGTTTCATGATAAGTAATTATCTGGGCTTCCTGAAAAGATGGATGTGAGCCAGTGCTATATTGCCCCAAAGCAATGCAAGTATGGAGGCCCCAAGAAGCAAGAATACTACATCATGAGACAAAAAAAGACTTTGAAAGAACATGATTTTTTAAAATTATTAATCACATGGAAAAAATCATAATAAAAGTCAGAATATTTTATTCATATCTTCGACTATCTTCTACTTAATTACAGTGCATTGCTTCTTCTCTTTTGCATGTGTTGGATGGGCATAATCTTTATAGTGCTGCTGCTGCTGCTGCTGCTAAGTTGCTTCAGTCGTGTCTGACTCTGTGCAACCCCATAGGCGGCAGCCCACTAGTCTCCTCTGTCCCTGGGATTCTCCAGGCAAGAGTACTGGAGTGGGTTACCATTGCCTTCTCTGCTCTATAGTGCTAGAGTCCTTTAATAGTTTTCCTGAAGCTCTGGTCTACTTACTGTCCTAATTTAGACCAGACAGGAAAGATCCTGAATGTCCCCCCCAGTGTCCAGGACACAGGCACCACCTCCACACTGGGTCTTCCCAGGGTTCTAGCATTAAAAACCATCAGTACCAGTTTCAGGGATTCACTTCTGTTTTCAACTTCACATAAATTAAGCTTAAAACCAACTGAAGACAGGCAAACAGTCCCCTTTTTTTCTGTGTAAGCAAAGGGTTAACACTGACAAACAATGTTCTTAATGTGTTCATTTATGCCTGTGCTTACGTGTCTAGCTGGAACCACTCTGCCCAAGCTCATTTTCCATATGACCTTTTACAAGTAGCTAAGAAAGACATCCATTGTTTCCTTGCATTTAGTGGATTTAAAAATGTAGTCGTCACAACTGAAAAGGCAAATCAGAAAAGGAATGCCTAAAGCAAAGATACCACATTTCCCCCCAAGAAAAGCCATGTATCACATTGGACACAAGATACGGCACCCATATCTGCAAGATGTGTAGTAGACTGAATAGCTCTAAAATATAATTGTGTGCTTTCTTAAACTCCCAGTCAGGTCCTTACACTCTCTTCCTATACCGAGAAATGTTTCCTTTCAAGCAAAAATAGAGCTATGTGTATTTCACGTGGGCCTACCTGGCTGAGCTGGTATCAAAGAACATTTTTTTTTATTTATACGTATACAATATATACTATATTTTATGGATTTTTTTTTACATTGTGTTACATATGTAGAGAGAGAGGAGATATACATATCATCCCAGCTGATGGGCAGTAGGCTGTGATAAACAGGCAGGCTCTAACTTTGCACATAAATTTTATAGCTAGTCTCCAAAGACGACCTCAAACAGTCCCACTCACCCTGCTATGTACACGCTGCTCCTTCCATCGAGAGATGGAATATATTTCCTCCTCGCCTTGAATCTTGGCTGGTCCATGACTGCTTTGACCAATAGAATGTAGAAGAATGTTCTGAGACTTCTGAGCCCAGACATTAAAAAGGTCTGGCAGATTCTGCTTTTGTTGTTGTTGGTGGTGGTGGTCTCTTTGCTCTATTTTTATGGTCTATTCACAACTTAAAAGATAAGCATTTGCTGTTTGTTTTTTGGTTTGGGGTTTTGTTATTGTTTTTGTTTTTTCTGGATGAGTGGAAATTGAACATCAAATAGTTCTTATGCAATAATATTTGAATGAGCTAAGTAGAAACATCTAAATTAAATTAATGTAAAAATACAAATGATTTGTCAAATAAGAGGGAAAGAATTTGGCATAGTGTTTAGGACTCCAGCTATTTCATAAGTGTTTTAAAGAAGTTCTTCTATGCTTGGTTAACACTTTCTATACCTAAACTCTAACTTGTATTTTTTTAAAAAGGGACATTCCCTAATTTTTATACAACTACTTATCACACAAAATTTCAAACATAGAATAGTATTTTTAAATATCTCCAAGTATCTAATACTTAGTTTCTACAACTATTGATTCATCAACAATTTTGTTTAACCTGTACCCCCAAGCCACTTCCCTCTCCCCTGATTATTTAAGCACATTCAAGAAAACATCATTTCACCCATAAACATTTCTAAGGACTTTTATATAAAAGATAAAGATTATTTTTTAAAACAAAACTGCAGTACAATTATGATACCTTAAAAATGTTTAACAGCGACTTCTCTGTAGTTTCAAATATCTTAATGTTTAGAGGAGTTCTGTTTCGTTGTTTTTTTTTTTTAATTGAGATTCAAATAAATACCATATATTGTTATTGGTTGACATCTGTCTTCAATGTAGGCTTCTTCTCTCCTTTTTCCCCTTGACTTTTTTTTAGGAAATGGCAACCCAATCCAGTATTCTTGCCTGGAGAATCCCATGGATGGAAGAGCCTGGTGGGCTACAGTCTACGGGGTCTCAAAGAGTCGGACACGACTGAGCGACTTCACTCACTTTATTTTTTTTTTGGCGGGGGGTGGTGGGGGGAGGAGGGAGGTTGTTGTTGAGACTATCAGATTGCTTATCATACAGAGTTTTCCTTGATTCAGGTTTTGCTGACTACATCCCCATAGCCTCACTGAATACGTCCTGCTGTTCCTTCTGATCCTATAACTGTAATTAGATTTTAGATTTAAAGACAATTGGATTCAGGTTCAATTTTTTTTTAATTTTAATTTTTACTTTATTTGGCCAGAATATTGCACAGTGGTAAAGTAAAATTTCATCAGAAAGGACATATAATGTTTAATTGTCTCTCTTTTAATGAGATGAACCACTATCAACAATTATTGCCTAGGTTCATTTATTCATATGGATAGAATTTTTCCTGTAAGTCAGTAAATGATCCTGTTTTACTTACATTAATAATTTCCTAATTATTTTCCAAATTCTTTCTCTTCTAACAAAATTTTATTGCACATTGGAGTGTAATTGAGCAGAAACATCATGTTCTTTCTGAGTACAGAAGAGTGATGAATATTCATGTATATTTTGTTTTTCAAATTATTTTCCAGTTTAGGTTATTAAGAGTGTTGAGCAGAGTTCCCTGTGCTATACAGTAGGTCCTTGTTGGTTATCTAACTTAAATATAGCAGTGTGTACATGTCAGTCCCAAACTCCCAATCTATCCATCTCCTCCATCAAATTCTTTTTAATCCTGCTTATTTACATCATCAGAGCATTTAGCCATTATACATTATAATGTCTTCCTTATGATTATTCAGTTCAGTTCTGTTCAGTCGCTCAGTCATGTCCGACTCTTTGCGACCCCATGAATCGCAGCACGCCAGGCCTCCCTGTCCATCACCAACACCCGAAGTCCACTCAGACTCACGTCCATCGAGTCCGTGATGCCATCCAGCCATCTCATCATCTGTCATCCCCTTCTCCTCCTGCTCTCAATCCCTCCCAGCATCAGAGTCTTTTCCATTGAGCCAACTCTCCGAATGAGGTGGCCAAAGTATTGGAGTTTCAGCCTCAGCATCATTCCTTCCAAAGAACACCCAGGGCTGATCTCTTTTAGAATGGACTGGTTGGATCTCCTTGCAGTCCAAAGGACTCTCAACAGTCTTCTCCAACACCACAGTTCAAAAGCATCAATTCTTCAGCACTCAGCTTTCTTTATAGCCCAACTCTCACATCCATACATGACCACTGGAAAAGCCATAGCCTTGACTAGACGGAACTTTGTCAGCAAAGTAATGTCTCTGCTTTTGAATATGCTATCTAGGTTGGTCATAACTTTTCTTCCAAGGAGTAAGCATCTTTTAATTTCATGGCTGCAGTCACCATCCGCAATGATTTTGGAGCCCCAAAAAATAAAGTCTGACACTGTTTCCACTGTTTCCCCATCTATTTCCCATGAAGTGATGGGACCAGATGCCATGATCTTCGTTTTCTGAATGTTGAGCTTTAAGCCAAATTTTTTGCCTTCCTCTTTCACTTTCATCAAGAGGCTTTTTAGTTCCTCTTCACTTTCTGCCATAAGGGTGGTGTCATCTGCATATCTGAGGTTATTGATCTTTCTCCTGGCAATCTTGATTCCAGCTTGTGCTTCTTCCAGTCCAGCATTTCTCATGATGTACTCTGCGTATAAGTTAAATAAGCAGGGTGACAATATACAGCCTTGACATACTCCTTTTCCTATTTGGAACCAGTCTGTTGTTCCATGTCCAGTTCTAACTGTTGCTTCCTGACCTGCATAGAGGTTTCTCAAGAGGCAGGTCAGGTGGTCTGGTATTCCCATCTCTTTCAGAATTTTCCACAGTTTATTGTGATCCACACAGTCGAAGGTTTTGGCATAGTCAATAAAGCAGAAATAGATGTGTTTCTGAAACTCTCCTGCTTTTTCCATGATCCAACAGGTGTTGGCAATTTGATCTCTGGTTCCTCTGCCTTTTCTAAAACCAACTTGAACTTCTGGAAGTTCACGATTCACATATTGCTGAAGCCTGGCTTGGAGAATTTTGAGCATTACTTTACTAGCAGGTGAGATGAGTGCAATTGTGCGGTAGTTTGAGCATTCCTTGGCATTGCCTTTCTTTGGGATTGGAATGAAAACTGACCTTTTCCAGTCCTGTGGCCACTGCTGTTTTCCAAATTTGCTGGCATATTGAGGGCAGCACTTTCACAGCATCATCTTTCAGGATTTCAAATAGCTCAACTGGAATTCCATCACCTCCACTAGCTTTGTTCGTAGTGATGCTTTCTAAGGCCCACTTGACTTCACATTCCAGGATATCTGGCTCTAGGTGAGTGATCACACCATTGTCATTATCTGGGTCATGAAGCTCTTTTTTGTACAGTTCTTCTGTGTATTCTTGCCACCTCTTCTTAATATCTTCTGCTTCTGTTAGGTCCATACCATTTCTGTCCTTTATTGAGCCCACCTTTGCATGAAATGTTCCCTTGGTATCTCTAATTTTCTTGAAGAGATCTCTCGTCTTTCCCATTCTGTTGTTTTCCTCTATTTCTTTGCATTGATCGCTGAGGAAGGCTTTGTTATCTCTCCTTGCTATTCTTTGGAACTCTGATTATTATGTAATCTTAATTCTTCAGATAAATATATTTAATGCTCTCAATCAGTCTTTCAAATTATTCTAGTTACTTGAAGTTTATTTTTTGGGAAAGTCTTCATGAAGTCTCAATGAAACAATATTCTAAGAGCTTTTGCATAGTAATAAGTTCATCTATTATCTTTATAGTTAAATGTCAGTTTGGCAAACTATAGTATCTTTGGCTCATATTTCCATGTTTTTAATGATTTGATTTATTTATGGCTGTGCAAGTTCTTCGTGCTGTGTAGGCTCTTCTCTAGTTGCGCAAGCAGGGGCTGCTCTCCAGGGGCAGGGGAGAGGGGAGACTAGGCTTCTCGCCACAGCGGCTCCTCCTGTTGCAGAGCACGGGCTCTGGTGCCCATAGACCTCCGTAGCTGTGGCTCCTGGGCTCCAGGGCCCCGGCCCAGTGGCTGTGACGCACAGGCTTAGCTGCTCGGCCACGTGGGTCTTCCCAGACCAGGGGTGGAACTTGCGACCCCTGCTTTGGCAGCGGGGTGATTCTTTACCACTGAGCCGGCAGGAAAGCCCTCAGGCGTATTTTGGATTCTAGTTTTCCACGCTCCGGTCCGGTGAGAGAGGCCTGGGAGCTGGGAGGCCTCAGCCACAGTGCTGGCTCTGCCAGCAAAACCTCTAGCGAGCGCTTGCCCCTCCCTCAGTCGTGTCTGACTCTTTGTGATCAGGCGCACTATAGCCCGCGAGGCTCCTCTGTCCATGGGATCTCCCAGGCAAGACTATTGGAGTGGGTTGCCATTTCCTTCTCCATTCAATTGATTTTCTTAAATGTCTTGCAACAGAGTTTTGCTATTGGAAAGTCTTATACAATCTGATTTCCTTCCTCTTATCAGTGACTTCATCATTTTACCTGGATGACCTAAGAATTGTTTCATTTTCTTTAAAAGTCATAGTTTTAGTAGAATATAGTCAGTTTTCCCAGGTTTGTAGTAACACCTTTCGATGAGTGTTTTCAGGTCAGGAAGTTTTTCTTGAGTCATAATTTTGAGAACTTGTTCTTTTCCATTGCTCTGATTCTTTCTTTGGGGACTCATAAATATTTTGGATTTCCTTTGGCTATCATTACAGCTGCTATCTTCTTTTCAATCCTTTAATCTCTTCATTCATTTTTATATTTTTAAGTTTTTCATCTTTCCTTTATCTAGTTTTCTTAAGGCATTTATTTGTTCCTGAGTTTCTTCTATTGAACTTGATTTTTTAAATTTTGTTTTCAATTCTTTCCTAAGTTCTGTCATCCCTTCCTTCCAAATCTTATTTTTCTCCAATCACCTCATCTCTTGAGTTTTTTTAATTTAGATTTGTGTTTTTCTTTCCTATCTGTTAGTGTTTTCTCAACTTCTCTTGCCTATCTTGAGATATTAGGTTACAGTGTTTACCTGCTTTGGGGGCTTATTTTTCTGAAATGCCTGTAGAGACATTATTCTATCTTTTTTCTTATAATAACTGCATATAGGATTTTTCTATAATCCTTCTCTGTTCTTCATGTTTCAATGAAATGAGTGTTTTTTTTAAATACCTTTAGAGCAGAAATTAGGGCTTTAATTTACATTCTAGAGCAACCTCTTCTATTTTTTGTTCATGAAGGATTCCAAAATATAGCCCCATCCTCTCTGAGATCTTCTTCCACTGCTCCTCTCCCTCATTCTTACTGGAACCTTCTCTTTCCTTGCTCCTGTTGTCCCCATCCTGATCAATCTTTCCTTGCTCCTATTGTCCCCATCCTGATCAATTTAAGTTCTACTCCCAACAGTCTCTACTCAACGCAGGGCTTTATTCTGAAAGTGAGCTTACTTGGTTAGTTTCAACAGTTCACAGAGTCAGAGAGCCACAGCATCATCAGATCTTACCATGGCCTCCTTGTACTCACCCGTGAATCGGATCCTGTGATGCCCACTCCCAGAATCAGTTGTTCTTCTTCAAGCAGACCACTGAGCCTCCAGTGAGTATCACTGGGGATGTGGATCTCCCACTCTCAAGTCCATTATAAGTCTCAATCCTTCTCTCGGCTTCTTGCACAGTTTTGGTGATACCACACAAGTCTTTTTGCCATCAGGGTTTTGTCCCCAAATGCACATTTATTAGGGTTTGTGCTTTGTTCTTTTATTGTAGACTTCATCTTTGCCATTTGGGTTTTGCTACTCCACCCATGTTGATTAGAAGATTTAGGAAGAGTCTAAACTTACTGCCTCTCTTGCCATCCTCCCAGAATTTTTGTTTCTCTAATTTCTTATAGAACAGAGCTTGAAAATAGATCATTTTTCTTTCTTCTACACAGATCATATCTCATTGCTGTATCTATGGGGCATCTAAGGGATAATAAAAGCTTAGAAGATAGTAAAAATTTAAATAAAATATGCTTTGCACCAGTACCTATCAGGGCTGTCAGTTAATTTTCTGGGCATTTTTTAGTATTCTAACTACAGAGACATGCAATCTTGGGGGTTGGGGGGTGGCGGGGAGTTGTCAATGAATGCTAATGTAATTAAATTCTTTGTTTTCTATATGACCATTCTTTTTAATTGCTCTAGATTTTCTCTGACTCTGCCATCTTGCCATTTGTCAGAGAACTGTAACTTTTTCTAGTATACAATGTGATCTAGTCTATCCGATTATTGATAATAGTTTTCCATAAATAGATTTCCTAGACTTGTAGGATTAAATGAGTTAATACATGTAATGTACTTAGAACCCTTAATAGAAGTTATACCTGCACCTGGGAAAGTGAAAGTGAAAAGACGCTCAGTCATGTCTGACTCTGCAACCCCATGGACTTCTCCATGGAATTCTCCAAGCCAGAATACTGGAGTAGGTAGCCTTTCCCTTCTCCAGGGGATCTTCCCAACCCAGGAATCAAACCCAGGTCTCCTGCATTGTAGGTGGATTCTTTACCAGCTAAGCCACAAGGGAAGCCCAAGAATACTGGAGTGGGTAGCCTATCCCTTCTCCAGTGGATCTTCTCGACCCAGAAATCAAACCGGGGTCTCCTGCATTGCAGGTGAATTCTTTGCCAACTGAGCTATGAGGGAAGCCCAGTAAATGTTAGGTACAATTTAATAATGTTCATGTTCGTGATCATGTTTCTTGTTTCTATTGTTTTTATCAAGGGGACACATATTCCAGGCTTCCCCACTTGACCTTCTGCTATAGTGTTGGATAAGGGACAGAATGATGTATTAACATAGAATATTATTTCTGTGAAATATTGAGAAACATTGTGTTCAAAACTAGTTCTAGTATCAAGAAATAGAACATTCTAGATTAAGGGAAAATATGCTTGCCCTACCCACTGTGGTTTTCTGATAGTGAATTCAAAGCCCTTCTCTGTCACTGCATTCACCCCACTCTCTTCTGTTCACCTCCCCCCCGCACCATGATGTCCCAAGAAGTATTAACATTTGGAGTTCACTCTTAGGAATACCATACCCAACCATTACATTCACCTCGGATGAAAACTTAAGCATACTCCTCTGCCTCAAATGAAAGAATGAACAGAAGGAATAGAAGCAGATTTCTGTGTTGAGTTGGTTAAAAAAAAAAAAGGAATATACTTGTACCAATGTCTATAATTTACTTCAAAACATTCCATGTAATCAATGTAATAGGATGTTTGACCAGCTAAAGCTTTAATTCTAAAGATGGTTAGCTACTGTGATACACAGAATGCATAGTTTATGGGTAGTCACCTTCATTACATCAGAGAAGGCCATGCTCCAGTGTATGCATGACAAGTCCATTAGCTCCCAGCATCTCAATGAACAAAATTACTGTACTAATTAGCATCCTAATTTTGCTAATTTTACCTGTTAAACTAGTGACTAGCTTTTGAGCATGAAGAATATTAGAAAAGAGCTCTCCTTGATGAAATAAATTACAAGATATGTGAACCAGTCAAAAGTTTAAAAATACTCTCACATGCACAGAGTTTGAAAATCCAATGACTCCTACAACCTGAATGATTCTAGTCATTGGTTTAAGACGATTTCTGATTTCAGGGTATCTGTTGGAGGGAGGACACAAAATCCTGACTCTGGAATATCCTGCCTGCTTGGAGTGAATCTTTGAAACAAGATGTGGTGCCCAAAACAAAAGCGAGCTTAGACTTCATCAAGCTGACATAACAGACCCTTTGGAGTGCTCTGTGCTTGCTCGCTAATGAACGGCAATGCGATAAATGTCCAGGGGAAGAATCGCTCTTGTGACATTTTGATTACAGCCACGGAGCAAGTTTGTGGGGTCTGAACGACTTCACTTTCACTTTTTACTTTCATGCATTGGAGAAGGAAATGGCAACCCACTCCAGTGTTCTCGCCTGGAGAATCCCAGGGACGGGGGAGCCTGGTGGGCTGCCGTCTATGGGGTCGCACAGAGTCGGACACGAGTGAAGCGACTCAGCAGCAGCAGCAGCAGCCAACCTTAAACACTTCCAATCTCTTTGGTAGCTACTGCTACCTACCAAAACTAAATAAGACAAAATACTAAGAGCTGTGCATTAATCAAAGTACCACTTTTGAAACAGTGAGTTGCCTATTATTCAAAGAACTCAAGAAAACATTAAGTGTTGGCATAATTTTGATCACTAGAAGGTATCAGCTGAACAGATAACAAAGCACCTTTTAAAAACAGACTTCATATTTTAGAGTAGTTTCAGATTTACAGTATAACTATGAGTACTATAGGAAGTTACCACATACCTCACATCTGGTTCCCCCATTATCAACATCTTAAGCAATGAACCAATACTGGTACTTTATTAATAATTAAATTTCATAGTCTACTGAGATTTCCTTAGTTTTAACCTAGCACGCTTTTTCTATCCCAGGATCCCATTCAGAATACAACGGTCCATTTAGTTGTCTTGTCTCTTTAGGCTCCTCTTTGCTGTGATAGTTTCTCAGAATTCTTTGCTTTTGATGACCTTGACAGTTTTGAGGAGTACTGGTCAGATATGTTGTAGGATGCCCCACTGGAATTCGTGTGTTGTTCTTCTCAAGATAAGACTGGGGTTATGGGTTCTAAGGAAGAAGAGGCCATCTTCATCGTATACCAAAGGCACATATTATCAGTATCATCTGTGACTCTCAGTGTTGGCCTTGATCATACAGCTGAAAGTAGTATATAGCAAGCTTCTCTGCAGTAAAGTTTCTCTTCCTCTCCTTCCAGTCCCTCTCCAGGGCTCTCTCCATATTATACACTTTGGAATGGAGTCACTATGTGCGGGTCATACATTAGGAATGGGAGTTATGCTCCCCACCCTTAAGGCAGCGGAAATATCTACATAAGTTGTTTGGGATAAAAGTGCCTTTTACCTTGATGGGTTTAAACAAAAAATATTTATTTTTAATTGAAGGATAATTGCTTTACAATATTGCTCTGGTTTCTGCCATACATCAACATGAATTAGCCATAGGTAATACATATGTCCCCTCCCTACTGAACCTCCCTCCCACCTCCTATCCTCTCCCACCCCTCCAGGTTGTTAACAGAGCCCCAGCAAATTTCCACTGTACTTTGTACAGTTTTTATGATGCTGTAAATTAGCTTTAGAAATCCCACTCCCTCCACAGATTTCGTCCCTAGTTTTAAATGATTTAAATGTTTTCTAAGTCTTCTAGGCACTTGTCAGTATACACAGATTTCACACTTCACCAATTACCTCTACTGTCAAACAAAATATTAGAAAGTCAAGGAAATAATAATTTAACATAATATAGACACTATTCTCTCTATGAGTAATTTCCTGGGTCTGAGGACATCATTCATAAAAATACATATATATGAAATACCCTCCCCCCCCAAAAAAAAACCAACTTGGTTCTGAGGAAAACAACTCTATAACACTCTTGATTGCTGCTGCAGGCGGTATAAGCCATCCAAAGACATAAAAATAGAAAGAAATCAGCAAGTGGTATTTTCTTTTGTTTTTGTTTTCGAAACAAGAATTCAACGATGATAACTCCATAAATTTCCAGCACTTAAGAAAATATAGTAAACTACTAATTTGGAGGCAGAAACCCAGTATTTAACTATAGAGACACAAGCCTGTACAATATCTTGATGTTCTATAATTATCTCTGCCTTCATGCAGCAGGACTGTCAGATGAGGGCTCTCTAGGAGAGCAAGATGGAGAAGGTCAAAGGTCCAATCATGAATTTTCAAGGAAGAAGACAAAGTCCCGGAAGGTCTGGAGTTTCCAGCTGTCTGTTTCATGCCAAAACAACATCACAAGCAAGAGGATGAAGTTTGAGTAATCAAAAGGATGTTATTCTCAGAGAAATAATTGTTTTAGACCTCAATATTAAATATTCCCATCCCCTGAGTTCAGTTCAGTCAGTTCAGGTGCTCAGTCGTGTCCAACTCTTTGAGACCCCATGAATCGCAGCACACCAGGCCTCCCTGTCCATCACCAACTCCCAGAGTTCACTCAGATTCACGTCCATCAAGTCGGTGATGCCATCCAGCCACCTCATCCTCTGTCATCCCCTTCTCCTCCTGCCCCCAATCCCTCTCAGCATCAGAGTCTTTTCCAGTGAGCCAACTCTTCGCATGAGATGGCCAAAGTACTGGAGTTTCAGCTTTAGCATTACTCCTTCCAAAGAAATCCCAGGGCTGATCTCCTTTAGAATGGACTGGTTGGATCTCCTTGCAGTCCAAGGGACTCTCAAGAGTCTTCTCCAACACCACAGATCAAAAGCATCAATTCTTCGGCTCTCAGCCTTCTTCACAGTCCAACTGTCACATCCATACATGACTACTGGAAAAACCATAGCCTTGACTAGACGGACCTTAGTCGGCAAAGTAATGTCTCTGCTTTTGAATATGCTATCTAGGTTGGTCATAACTTTTCTTCCAAGGACTAAGCATCTTTGAGGAGAGGTTAAAGTTAAAATAATCCTGAATGGTCTCAAAAGTATTTTCTTATACAGATCATGCACTATCAAGCATGGGTGGCTGGATAAACTTAGGCTAAAGAGATGGTAATTGTGCTTTTCTTCATCTATTTTTAAAGTACGTCTTGTCCTCCTAAACTGAGAGTAGAAAGTTTTATGTATTGTAAAAAAGAAATTGAGTACTATAACCAGAAATGGAAAAAATGATGACACATTTAACAATACGTGTGTGTGTGCATGTATTGACAATAAGTGGGCCTTTGTTGTCTAAGTTAACTTTAGGTATAAGAGCAACGGTATCACAGTAGCAACAGGATCTTCATTTGTTAGCACTTCACAATTAAAAAAGCATTTTGACATTCATTATGCAGCTATTTTAACTCTACAGATCATAAAAGAATGTTTTTATTACTCCCATTTTACAGAAGAGGAGAGAGCCTTGATGAGATTGGGTGACTTGCTCCAGGTTTCAGAACTGGAATGGCAGCTCAACAGGAACCCAGCTCTTGAACTTCTGACCCGGAACTTTTCTGCTGCACTGCCTTGCTTTTCCTAGTATGTGTGTAAACTGAGATGGTCCCAGTCAGAATGCTTGGTCTTCCTTCTGCTGAGGTGCTGAACCTGGTTCATTAAAAACTAAATGTGTGTGTGTGTGTGTGTGTGTGTGTGTACACAAAGGTCTCCCTTTACTGAATTATGATATCCTTACCTGAAAACCGCTAAGAATCATTGCGTCCTCTCTGTATCCAGCAACATTTTTATCATCTTAAGAAAATGAAAGTTTGGGGTTATTTTCAAATGTAAATAATATAATTTTGAAACTCTTTGATAGTATTTAATTATTATAAAAAAGGCTTTCTCAAATACACACTCTGCCCCCTGCTGCTGCTGCTGCTAAGTCGCTTCAGTCGTGTCCAACTCTGTGCGACCCCACAGATGGCAGCCCACCAGGCTCCCCCATCCCTGGGATTCTCCCGGGAAGAACACTGGAGTGGGTTGCCATTTCCTTCTCCAATGCATGAAAGCGAAAAGTGAAAGTGAAGTCGCTCAGTCATGTCCGACTCTTCGCAACCCCACGGACTACAGCACACCAGGCTCCTCCGCCCATGGGATTTTCCAAGCAAGAGTACTGGAGTGGGGTGCCAGTGCCTTCTTTGACTCTGCCCCCAACCCCCTATTATTACTTTGTAGGGAATGCTAAACTTCCTCTCCATTACTTCTGCTAATGAACCTAAGTGTCCTCCTCCTGACTAAGAAAAAACAAAATTGCAAGTAGAGACTACTTACCTGAAGATGTACACGGCATCTGTGTTTAGTCTGACACATTAAAAGTGATGCCAAGAAATATCAAAATACATCAAACATTCTTTATGAAGGCACATCAAAAACCTCTCAATCCACAAACCTGTTTTACAAAATACCGAGAAGTCAGGAATGTTTATAACATGCAAAATGGTGGTGGGAATTAAAGTAATTTTCCAGATAATTTAAATTCAAAAGCTTCCTTCCTCTCATTTTGCTGTGGCATTTTGGCCCAAATTAGCCAGGTGGGTGACTCCATCCTGCACTGGACTTTGAAACCTGACAAGTCTTTACCTTTTAATGTGATGATGCATGTCAATACCAAGCTCAGAAATCGGCATTTCTGACTAAATCAGCACAGACTTACTTAGCACAAACAGTTAAAGTGGTTCCCTCTCAGGAAAGAATAGTCAGTCTCTCCAGCTTTCTAATCAAGTTAGCAGAAAAATTCAAGGTGAAAGTACTCTATTAGGTCATATTATCCACAACAATGCAAACATAAGAGCACTTGCCCTGGCATACTTCCCTCACATTTTGCCTGAACTTACATGACTTAAATTACAGAAATTCCTCCTCACTCTTGGGGACTCTGTTCCACAACTTCATATACTTCAATGTCAGTATTTGCTGAGTGTGGTTGACACTTTCCTCCATTTTTCATCATGACTTTTAGTTCTAAGTCTCCTGAGCATCTCTACTACAATTTGAATTTTATTACTGTCCTCAGGTAACAACAGCCATTTACTACTGAGCTATTTTTTTCAAAGTACTTTAAATACACTAATATCTTGATTGGGTGCCTGGGTGTGGTTACTAACCTATCTTACAGACAGTAAAGTTAAGGCACAGGAGGATTAACGTGGCACAGTTAGTAAGAGGTAGATTCAGGGCTTGGAGCCCTACTGGAGGAGATGGCAGCCCACTCCAGTGTTCTTGCCTGGAGAATCCTAGGGACGGGGGAGCCTGGTGGGCTGCCATCTGTGGGGTTGCACAGAGTTGGACACAACTGAAATGACTTAGCAACAGCAGCAGCAGCCCAGCTCCAGGGAGCACATTGTAACCATCCATGCCCCTGAACTGCATCAACAGGCTCATCTAGAAACCATACGTTTATTTTTTCCTTATAAATGAATGCCTTTACTATTTTCTGTTGCTGAGACCATCCTTGAGGACATACCCGTGACTAAGTTGGATTCATCAGAGTCACAACGATGGTTTGACATATGCAAATCAACCAATGTAATATACCACATCAATAAGAGAAAGGACAAAAACCACATGATAATCTCAAAATCCATTCATGATAAAAGTCCTTACAAAGATGGGTGCAGAGGAAACACATCTAAATATAATAAAAGGCATTTATGACAAACCCAGAGCCAATGTAATACTTGATAGTGAAAAGCTGAAAACCTTCCCAGTAAAATCTGCAACAAGACACGGATGCCCACTCTCACAACTTCTCTTCAGCACAGTATTGGAAGTCCTAACCACAACAATTAGACAAGGAAAAGAAATAAAATGTATTCAAATGGATAGGGGAGAGATAAAATTTTCATTATATGCATATGATGTGACACCTTGTATAGAAAACCGTGAAGACTCCACACAAAGGGCTTCCTTGGTTTCTCAGTGGTAAAGAATCTGCCTGCTGATAGAGGAGACATGGGTTCAATCCCTGATCTGGGAAGATCCCACATGCTGCAGAGCAACTAAACCCGTGTGTGTGTGTGTGTGTGTGTGTGTGTGTGTGTGCATATCAGTCACTTCAACTCTTTGCAACCCCATGAATTATAGCCTGCCAGGCTCCTCTGTCCATGGGATTCTCCAGTCAAGAATACTGGAGTGGATCGCCATTTCCTCCTCCAGGGGATCTTCCTGACCCAGGGATCGAAGCTGTGCTCTTATGTCTCCTGCATTGGCAGACAGGTTCTATCACTGCTAGCTCCACCTAGCAACGAGCGCACCACAACTCCTGAGCCTGTGCTCTAGAGCCCAGGACCACAACCACTGAGCCCACATGTTGCCACTAGACCCCGTGCACCCTAGAGCTCATGCTGCACAACAGACAAGCGACCACAATGAGAAGCCACTGCATTGCACCTAGAGAGTAGCCCCTGTCCCCACAACTAGAGAAAAATCCAGGCAGCAACAAAATAAATAAGACTCCACACAGAAACTGCTAGAACCGATAAATTCAGCAAGGTAGCAGAATACAAGATTAACACAGAGGAATTGGTTTCACTTCTTTACACTAACAATGAAATATCAGAAAAGGAGTGTAAACAAAAAATCCCTTTTAAAATTGCATCCTAAAAAGCAAAATATTTAGGAATAAACCTCGCCAAGGAGGTGAAAGACATATGCTGAGAACCACAAAACAATAATAAAGGAAATTAAATATGATGCAAAGAAATGGAAAACTATCCTATGCTCTTGAATTGGAAGAATTAATATTGTTAAGTGGCAAAACTACCCAAAGCAATCTATAGATTTAATGTGATACTGGTCAAATTAGCTATGACATTTTTCACAGAACTAGAACAAACAATCCTAAGATTTATATGGAACCATAAAATATGCAAAATTGCCAAAGCAATCCTGAGGAAAAAGAACAAAGAAGGAGGCATCACCCACCAATACTTAAAAGCTACAGTAATCAAAACAGTGTGGTATTACTGAGTCAAGTAAGTTAGACAGAGAAGGAAAAATATGGCATCCCTTACATGTGGAATATAAAAAGAAGTGATACAAATTAACATATTTACAAAGCAGAAACAGACAAACTTAGAGAATGAACTTACCATTCCCAAGGTGAAGGATAGGAAGAAGGGATAGCTAGGAAGTTTGGGATCAACATGTATACACTGCTGTATTTAAAATGGAGTACCAACAAGAACCTGGGCTTCACAGGAGACTTAGTGAGTAAAGAATCCACCTACAATGCATGAGTTCAGTTCAGTCGCTCAGTCGTGTCTGACTCTTTGCGACCCCATGAACCGCAGCACGCCAGGCCTCCCTGTCCATTACCAACTCCCGGAGTCCACCCAAACCCATGTCCATTGAGTCAGTGATGCCATCCAGCCATCTCATCTTCTGTCATCCCCTTCTCCTCCTGCCCTCAATCTTTCCCAGCATCAGTGTCTTTTCAAATGAGTCAGCTCTTCGCATCAGGTGGCCAAAGAATTGGAGTTTCAGCTTCAACATCAGTCCTTCCAATGAACATTCAGGACTGATCTCCTTTAGGGTGGACTGGTTGGATCTCCTTGCAGTCCAAGTGACTCTCAAGAGTCTTCCCCAACACCACAGTTCAAAAGCATCAATTCTTCAGTGCTCAGCTTTCTTATCGGGTTCAATTTCTAGGTCAGGAAGATCCCCTGGAGGAGGGTATGGCAAGCCACTTCACTATTCTGGCCTGGAGACAGAGGAGCCTAGGAGGCTAACAGTCCATAGGGTCACAAATAATCAGAAACAACTGAAGCAACTGAGCACAGCACAGCAGCAAGGACCTACCGTAGAGCACAGAGAACTCTACTCAATATTTTGTGGCAGCCTGGATGGAGGCGGAGTTTGGGCGAGAATGGATACGTGTATATGCATGACTGAGTCCCTTTGCTGTCCCCCTGAAACTATCACAACATCGTTTATCAGCTAAACTCAAATACAAAATAAAAAGTTAAAAAAACAGTGTGGTATCAGCACAAAAACAGATATATGGATCAATGGAATAGAACCAAGAGCCCAGAAAAAAACTCACACAACTATGGTTAACTAATCTCCAACGAAGGAGACAAGAATGAATAATAGGAAAAAGACAGTCTCTTCAGCAAGTGGTGCTGGAAAAGTCAACAGCTATGTGTAAATCAATGAAGTTAGAACACACCCTCACACCATGCACAAAAATAAACTCAAAATGGCTTAAAAACATAAGCATAAATATGACACCATAAAACCAGAAAAGATCATAGGCAAAACATTCTCTGACATAAATATCACTGCTTTTTTTCTAAGATCAGTCCCCCAAGGCAATAAAAATATAAACAGAAACAAACAAATGGGACCTAATCAAACTTTAAAACTTTTGCATAGCAAACGAAACCATAAAACAACAAAAAGACAACCTACAAAATGGGAGAAAATTTTTATAAACAATGCAACCAACAAAGGCTTAATTTCTAAAATATACAAACAGTTCATACAATTCAACAACAACAACAACAACAAAAACAATCCAGTTGAAAAATGGGCAGAACACCTAAATAGACATTTTTCCAAAGAAGACATACAAATGGCCAATAGTCACATGAAAAGATATTGCTGAACAATATCTCTAATTATCCAACAGATGCAAATCAAAACTACAATGAGGTACCACCTCACCACCAGTCAGAATGGCCATCATTTAAAAAAAAATCTATAAATAACAAATGCTGGAGAGGGTATGGAAAAAAGGGAAATCTCCTACACTGTTGATGGGAATGTAAACTGGTACATACACTATGGAAAACAGTGAGGAGATCCCTCAAAAAACTAGAACTAGGTGTTCTACATGATGTAGCAATCTCACGCCCAGGCTTTCACCCAGCCAAAACTATACTTCGAAAAGACACATGCACCCCTATGTTTATAGCAGCACTGTTTAAAATAAGCAACACATGGAAACAAGCTAAATGTCTATCAACAGATGAAAGGACAAAGAAGATGTAGCATACAGACACAGTGGAATACTATTCAGCCATCAAAAAGAAGGAAATGATGCCAAATGCAGCAACCAGGTTGGATCTAGAGATTATCATCCTAAGTGAAGAAAGTCAGAAAGAGAAAAGACAAACACCATATGATGTCACTTATATATGGAATCTAAAATATGATACAAATCAAGACATCTACCAATTAAAAATAGACTCACAGATACTGAGAATAGACTTGTGGTTGCCAATGAGGAGGAATGCAAATTTGGAATTAACAGAGGCAAACTGTTATACATAGGATGGGTAAACAGTGAGGTCCTACTAAGCACAGGGAATTATATTCAATATCCTATGACAAACCATAATGGAAAAGAATGTGAAAAAGAATATATATGTATATTCTTCTGTTCACTTTGCTGAACAGATGAAATTAACACAACATTGTAAATCAACTATACATCAACAAAACTTAACCGAAAAAAGAAAAATCATCCTCTAGTATATCTGTCTGATGATTAAAAGGCTGGTCTTGTCAACTGAAGTCTCTTTATCTCTGTCATAAGCTTAAAATCTGGTCTTCTGAGCATAATTTTCAAAAAGATTCCTTTAAAAATAATAGCAAAAGAACCATATTTCTCCTCTATCCCTAATCCTCAAGAAAATTACCTGATAGACAACTTGACAACTGTATAATTATTTCCCCAAAGCTTGTCAAGGCTCAAAGATGCCTTTATTTTTCCCATTAAGCTTATTTTTAAGAACTTTATTCCAAGTCATGGTTCTTTTTATCTCCTATCCCACGTTTTTCATATTAATAATAATAGCTAACATCAACTAAAACTTAAAATGTTCCAGGCACTCTTCCAACTGCTTTATAGGAGTTATAAACTCTACATGATATTATTATTATTAATATTATTATCATAAACATATTTTACATATATGTATGAAAACAGAGGCACAGAAGGCTCAACAAATTGCCAAAAGTCACACAGCTAGCAACAGGCAAATGACTATCTTCTGTATTAATACTTAGGGCTCTACCAGCATCCTTCTCAGTAACTCTTTCTTTTCTGTGTCAGAGATGGTAGCACTCACCAAGTTTGTTTGTTTTTTTTTTACTCCTCTCTACTTCCTAGGTGCCTTGCACTTAGGCAGGGCCTTTTGACTAGTTATAATTGATAGAATATGAGAGAAAACACTGTGTGAATATAAACACCATTGTGCTTATGCATCCATGTGTTGAGATGGAGGGAGCCTGGACCCCAGAGCCTCTGCCTGGAGGAGATATGCTTTCTAGGGCTGCCCGAACTGCACAGGACTTTATGCGGTGAGAAATGAGCCTTTATTCTATTAAATCATGGGAATGTAGGATTTATCTAATCAGTGCAATTTAACATAATGCCAGAACATTACTCTAGTATATTCATCCTCTTCTATTTCTCTGCTAGCTCTAATCTTATATCTGAACTTTTGGTTACCATATTTTATTGAGAGGGGAGAGATTCAAAGAATTTCTAATTCTACCAGTAACCAATAGGACCACTGAATAAATGTAAATGGAAGAAAACTTTTAAAATGTTAGTCTTATATATGAATAGAAATACTTCTATAAATATTTAATCCTTATTAATGTTATTTCATTTACCCAATTCTTAAAAGCCTCCAATATATTAACTTTTAATGTTCAAAAGTCCAATATTCTTCTTCAACCAAACATGTTTTAAGTACTGACCAGAGGCATTGAGTTCAAAGTACAAAGAAAAATTTAAAAAGTAGAAAAGCATGGTGTAGCATTTCATTAATTGCATTATAGAGGATAAAAAGTTCTATAAAGCCAGAGTGGAGCAATTCTTGCATGTAGTAAAGGAAATCTGGAAATTTTTCTATAAGCAGTGAGCACTGTTGGAAGTTTTTGAGCCAGAGAGTATAAGACTGTGCTTCCAAAAAACCTAACCCAACAGCTAAAGCATAATAAATTAGGCAGGGAGACAGGAGGCTAAGAGCTCAATGGGGAAGTTATTGCTAGTCTGAGATCAGGGATAAGGGAGCAGTGAGGGTTTGCAGAGATACTACAATCAACAGGATTTCGCTGCACGTTGAGATGTAAGCAAAGTGAAAGAGAAGGAGCAAAGATCCTATTGAGATTTAGAACCTGGAAATCAGATGGGATGTTGGGTCCATGAATACACAAAGGAACACTAGAAAAGAAGCAAGTTTGGAATGAAAAGCCTATATATTAACTTTTATCATCCTATCAAGTCATTAAAAATATATTTTAACGTGCTACGTCTCACCACAAAGTTAGAAAACTTTCTTTCAAGGTGTCTCTGTTGCATCCTCAGAAGTTATTGTATGTTGTTTTTCTCTTTTCCTGGAGTTCACTCTCTCTTGTGCTCTGATAAATCCTCTTAAGAGTCAGGGTCTAACTCCAGCGACAACTCCTCCCTGGAACCTAAACTAATCACCCCACATCCTTCCCTCCACAGCCTCTATATTTGCCATCAGGATCCCTGCTGCTGGCACTTCACCATACACAAAAAAGCACACACCTGGATTCCAACTCTCTAGAAGACAGAAAAAAGTATGATTCTTTTTATGTCTTAACTTCATTATAACTGTGTTATGATTATCTGCCGAGAGAGAGAGAGAGAGAGATGAAACTCTTGCTATTATGGACAGAAGAGTTGCTAAGAAGCAACTCAACTTTATATGAATGCTCATATAAAGCATTCATATGTTTTATACTATGGCATTCTTATGCCCCATATTTGACAACTATTAAAATTTAAGGACTGTTAATATAGCTCTACCACATGTAATTTGCTCCAACTTTTGAAAAATGCCATGTGAATTAATACAAAAGATTGATGCAAAACAGGTGGTCTCTCCATTGTTAACTAAGATGTCACCACTGACCCCACTCAAGTATTCCACTTCAACAGATGAAGACAAGAAACGGTCATCAAAGAACAGGTTTAAGAAATGGCAATATGGACACACAGAGAGAACTTTCCTTGAAGCCTCAGCAGTACCAGAAACAAACTTTCTGCTTCCCATACTCAGGTCTGTGGGCCTTCATTCTAAACTCTCTAAAATGCTTGTCTTAGCCAAGAGATCATGTGAAACATACATCAAGCAATCTAAAATTCTAGGTAGATAAATTTATCTTCTCTCTCCTAAGCTATAAAAATGAAATGCAAAAGTTAAGCAACCAAGTTGCTTTGGAATTCAGTGCCAATTTTCCCCTGAGACAAGACTCAGATTCATCCCTTCTCCCCTAAACCACCTAAAATTGGGCTGAGAGCCCACTTCTAAATTCACTCCAAAAAGCCAAAGGGTTAAGAGATGATCTAGGAAGTATAATATAGCTTTACAAATTACTCTATTTCCAACTGAACTGCAGTGTTTATTATTTAGAATTCATTTTCCCCCATCCTGTCCTCCTTCTCCCAATTCAAAAGGCATTCTTTTTTTTAATAAAGAGAAGTAAATTTTATCTTAATTTAATCATGCAACTAGCCTGAAAATTAACTCAATGAATAAAGTTGTCAAAAGGAGTAAACGATAGGATTCCTTCTTAGCCAAGCTGTCTGTCTAAAATTAGACTGCCTTTCAGGATTTACTGCTGTTATTAAGTGAAAGTCCTTTTGACGATAAAGCAGCGCTTCTTGGATGTAGCGTGCTATAGAAAGTGCTTGGTGATGTACGACTCTGATGGACTCCAGGGATCCTGTTAGATCCAGGGATCTAACTGTTTCAGTGTTGTAGCCTGTTCTTGGTTCGTCAGACGAAGACGCTGCAGGGGGATGCACAGTTCAAGACCAGCACTTGGAGAAAGAGGAGTTCAAGGACGTAGAGTACCTTGTTCCTGCCATGCTAACATGATGAATTACAGTGTATTAAGAAAGTGTTGACACATGTGGGAATAAGCTCTTGACAGGCTTGCCAGTAATTAAGGCACATTGTATGTAAAGTCACTACAAAACATTGCAGTCTGGTTCTTTGTTCACGGTCTTCTGCCAAGTGGTGTTATTCATAAGCTTGATGGAAAATACTTGCATCTACAAAATCTTTGTGATTCACTGCATGACGAGGGCAAGAAGGAAGAGAGATCTGGCTTTATGAAAGCTTAACTGTTCCTGCAGCTAGATGGGTACAGTAATGATTTTCCTACTGCTCCAGAGGGCTGTACATTTTAAAGATAAATCACCTAAAATGGACAGGGACGTAACAGGACTTAAGAGAATGTTTGGGAAAGACAGAAAAATTTGTGCTCTCCATTTTTTCCCTCATCATTTAACCTAACTGCCCCTCCTTTAAAGTTCAATGGAAAAACCAGGAACTGCCTAATAGAGCCCTGTTTCATGTCACACTCCTTAAGGACCCACCTGGCTCCTCATCCTTGGCTTCCGCCAAGAAACTGGGCTTCCTATTTGTGATAATAACCAAGTATACCTAGAGCAGACAAGACCAAAGCCCATAGCCAGACTTCAGACTGGAGCCAACAGGCTTTGTCCAGGCCCTTCTCACTTGGCCTCCAACCATCTGCACAGTCTCATTCCCCAGCCTAGCACAGACAGACCTCAGGACCCAGCTCCCAGCCAGGAGCTGTAAGAAAAGACATATCCTAAGTTGCCTCTCCTGATGTCCAACAAGATTTAGGACATTTATGATTTCCAAGGGCTGAACTGTATGTAGTCTGGCACTTTTAAACCTTATTTTCCCAATAAATTGTTTTATTGAGTGATAAGAAATAGAATTGACATCCCTGCCAGGTGTAATGGAAATTCTTGGAACTATACATCACTAGGAACTAAACTAAACCTCTTGTTCCCTAAGAAGGGTTGAACTGAAGAGTTCATATAAACAATAGCCTCATAATGAGTAATTTTCACTAGAGAGCTATTATCCCAAGTTGTATCTCAGTGAAGGACAGATATTCAGACTGAATACCTGGCAAACACAGTGGTGAAGAGCAAGCTCTGCCCCTACACTCAAAGGGCCAAAAAACAGACTGGGAGTGGGATGGGCTTTCACTTGCCTCAGCTTATTCTGCCAGAAGGACCCCTGGCTTCCACTTCCTTGGCTGCTAAAATGAAGCAAAATGTCAGAATATATGCAGTGAGCCTCTGACAATGGTCTAAGCCTGGCTGCCTGTTAGAATCAACTGGGGAGTATTAAAAATATATATACCAGTGCCTGGGAGATAATTTTCAAAGCTTCCCTCTAACATTCAGCCAGGACAAAGAGCCACCAGGTTAGGGGAATCTGAAGACCTGTTAACACTGAGACCCAAGCTGCTCCATGGAGATCTCCTCGATCCAAGGTGGGTATTTGTCACAGGCTTTGCACACCCTGTCCAGGGTGCCTGTCACTCACCATAGTCATATCTACTTTTTTTCTTCAAGAAAGGTTAATGCACAGATTAATTATAAAATTGTAACGACAAAATAATAAAAATATCCCATGTTCAATGTAGAGAATTTGGAAAATAAAATGTGAATTAAAATATAAAACCCCAAATTCCACCAAATAGATATAAATGCCTTTAATGTTTAGAAATCTTTGTTTTTTTCCTACAAATAATAGCATACATATTCATTTTGTTTAAAACACATTGGACAAACATATGGTTATATGTGTTTAGTTGCTTCAGTCGTGTCTGACCTTTTGTGACCCCATGGACTGTAGCCCTTCAGGCTCCTCTGTCCATGGGATACTGCCAGCAAGAATACTGGAATGGGATGCCATTTCCTTCAGAGCCTCTTCCCAACCCAGGGATCAAACCTGAGTCTCTTGTGTCTCCTGCATTGCAGACGGATTCTTTACTGCTGAGCCTCCGGGAAAGTCCACACGGTTACATTTTGTTGTTGTTGTTCAGTTGCCCAGTCGTGTCCGACTCTTTGCAACCCCATGACTGCAGCACACCTGGCTTCCCTGTCCCTCATCATCTCCTGGAGTTTGCCCATGTTCATGCTCATTGAGTTCGTGATGCCGTCCAGCCATCTCATCCTCCAACGCCCTCTTCTCCTATATGGTTATATCAGAACAGCTTATAAATATCATTAGAATTATCCCTTTCTTGAATGTTTGAAAGAAGTTAACTGTAGAACCCTATGGTTCTAAAACATTTTGGATATAAATCTTTGACATTAAATTTTTTTCATATTTGTCTATATAATATTTTTTGTCTTTTAGAGTCAATCTTGATAATTCATAACTTTCTAAGAAAACAATATATTGGAAATTTCCATTTCTTGGCACAGAGTTTAATGTTGTTGTTGTTTAGTCACTAAGTCGTGTCCAACTCTTTGTGACCCCATGAACTGTAGCCCACCAGGCTCTTCTGCCCATGGGATTTTCCAGGCAAGAATACTGGAGTGGGTTGCCATTTCCTTTTCCAGGGGATCTTCTTGACCCAGGGATCAAACCCACATCTCCTCCATTGGCAGGTGAATTCTTTACCACTGAGCCACCAGGGAAGCCCAGAGTAAAATGGGAGTATTTCCTGATATCTCTTGCTATGTTATTCTCAAACAGGAGTAGGGCAGGTAGCAATTGGGGAATAGTGGATCATAATCTCCTAGGGGCATCTTTAGAGCACGTGCCCCAACATTCTGCCAAACGTGCCCAGTGAACCCTACTGCCACCACTCTTTGCCCTTGCCATTGTTGAGAACCAATGAGGTGAATAACTAGCGAGAATAACTAGTGAGAGGTACAGATTACACGCACGAATGGCATGAAGTCATAAAAAAAAAAAAAAAAACAGTGCTGAGAACCACCATGGGGCACTCTTGCTCCAGACCTCCTTTTTTAGTGGAAGAGCCTGAAACACCGTTGGAACAGCAACACTGTCATCTGGTTTGCCCAATAAGAAGCATGACGTGAAGTAACACACTTTATTTATGTAGTTACTTGGGGCTAACACTACCTACATTCAGTGTGGAGTACACCATCCAAACTCATAAATTCTACACATGTTCCTGCTATAAACAATTGGGCTTCACAATTAGATCCAATTACTTTTCACTTCCAAGAACTCAATCACTTCTGTCATAAGATGTTCATTACATCTGAATTTTTATTTTTGCTTTTTGGCAATTTACAATCCTTCTTAACATTGGCCCTGAGGAAGACATGGAGAGCTTCCAGACCTGTAAAAAGACTTAGTCGTCTTTCTGGACAACTTGATGAAGATGTATGCTCAATACACAGTGGTAATCCAAAATAAAAAAAGGCAGTAGAAGCAAAAGGATTTGGAAAAAATATAGGATGTATTATTATTCTATTTCATAAGTCATCCATAACTTATTTTTATCATTTAGGGCCATCTTCTCCCAAAAGGGACAAAAAATCCACAGAAGAGCAATAAAAAAAAAAAGCAAGGCAGGGTGAGGATTTTCTCATACAGAGGAATAGAAAAGCCTGGAACTTTGTTTTTGGAAAAGGAAGAGTAATTAGAGAAATGTGAAATAATGTGTAAGGGGGAAGAAAGTAAGTAAAACATGAATGAATAAACAAATGAATGACTGGCTTGCTATGTAAATTAACCAATTCTCTTTCATCAAAACCTACATAGCCACAATTGTAACAATAATTCAAAAGTGTTAACCCAATTTTTACTGACTGATTAAGAGCACTTATTTAAATTGAATTAAAGGCAATGATTTTTTTATATAAAATCACATAAACTCCAGGTCTTAAAAGACTAGCAAAACAGATTGATTTCTGATTTTTTCCTAAACTAGCTAATTTAAATGTTATCAGCTATACTTTAATAAATTATGCAAATAGATCAAATTGTTCAAGTAAAATATAGCCCTATATGAACAAAGGACTGGAATGAAAATGTCATTTTCTTTGAAGACTCAACCAAGCACATAAAGTGAAACTTGAAAATCATACAATGAAAAAAGAACCTTAACACTTCCTAGGAAACACTAAGGATGATTAACTCTCTACTTAGAACAACTGAAGGATGAAAGCTTTGGCACATTTATGAGAGCTAGGAAGAGCAGAATCACATAGACGGAGTACACACAGCACTGTGCATAACGCACCTTTCCTTATTTTAACACTCCGCATGCCCTATAAACAAGCTGAAAACAAACTACACGTGTTACAGACACAATGATTTGCAAAATTAGGACAGCTTTAATAGAAATGCACCAACAGGCAACCATCCTCACCTTTTTTCTTTAAAAGCAAGCAGAACACTTCTTGGGGAAAAACAAAACAAAACATTATGAGGCCTTAGGTTCACCACCTAGTTCTGCAGAACTACAAAAAGCCAGAGGCCATGGAAAAGCCTGACTTCACTGAATACTGATTCTGGAAATGTCATCTATGTCCCACAATGCTAGGCCCTTTTTATAGAAAAGCTGTAGTCACAACCTCCCTTACCTGAATATACAGATTCAACTGTACAAAGCTTCCAGAAAAGCAGTTTGACAATGTGTTTCAAAAGCCTTAAAAGCATTAATACAATTGCAGGAGAAATTTCACCTCCAGGAATACAGTCTAGAGAAGCAAACCAGAGACTCCACATGCACAGGAATGCTCACTGCATGGAATGTTTTCAAACTTGAACTTGCAGTTTTCAGAGAATTGTAGATTCACATGCAGCTAACTGTATGAAGAAATACAGAGAGATCCTTTGTCCCCTTTCCCCAGTTTTCCCTAATGATAACATCTTACGAAACAATGATACAAAATCAAAATTAGGATAATGACATTGATAAAGTCGAGATACTGAACATTTCCATCCCAAGGATCTCCCACGTTGCCCTTTTATACTCACATCCACTTCCTTCCTATTCTCTCCCATCTCCTCTTTAACCTCCGGTAATCAGTTATATGTTTTCTATTTCTATAATGTTGTCATTTCAAGACTGTTGGGTCAGTGGACCCTTACAGTATGAAATCTGGGAGACTGGCTTTTTACATTCAGCATAATTTCCTGAAGATTCATCCAAGTTGCATGCCTCAAACATTCATTCTTTTTTTATTGCTGAGGAGTAGTCCCTGATGTAGATGTGCACCCACTGAAACATACACGGGTTTTTTTCCCAGCTTGAGATTGTTATAAATAAAGCTGCTATGAGCATTTGTATACAGGCTTTTTGTGAAATAAGTTTTTATTTCTCTGGGAGGAATACCCAAGCATTTAACTGCTGGGTCACATGGTATTTGCATGTTTATTTTTTTAAGAAGCTGCCAAAATGTTTTCAGTGTGCTTGTACTATTATACATTCCCACCAGCAATGTATGAGTAAACCACTGTATTATTTTAAACACTGAAAACAGTAAACCACTTCAATTTCTAGTGGCAAAAACAAGTAATCCTATAGCCTCAGGATGGACTAATATTAGGGCATTTAAAATAGTATTTAATACATCTTTATGGGAAGAAAATACCATTTAATGCTAAGCTTAAAAATTCAAATATAAGTAGGAATAAATATAACTATATAAATGTATGTTGTATTTATATGTGTACGTACACACCGACACAAATACACACACATACATACACATGCAGAACTGGAAAACTAGCCAAAACATAACTCTCAGAAACATAAAAGTTTATATTCTTGACACTTATGTTTTGAATTTTCTAGACTTACTATGTACACTTTTATAATTTAAAAATGTTTATTAATCAATTAAATTATGATTTTCCCACCAAGTCAGTATCTCTTCCTTAAAATGATCTGTATGAATGTACCATTACTTATCCATTCAATGCCTTCATTATACACATTGATGATTTTTCCAGCTTTTTGCCACTTCAAACAATTCTATAATAAGAATCCTTGAAGAATATGTCGTCTTATATTCTAATGACTTCATTTCTGTAGGAGAGAGTCATAAAGGCAGGACCAATAGTTTTGACTTTAATCTGCCAGATCACTTTCCAAGAAGACATTTCACATTTCCAAGAGCAATTTATGAGGGCTACTTCCCCACATTCTTTTTGCTTCTAGATGTTATGAGTGCTTTACACTATTGCCAGTATAGTACAAAATGACAGCTTGTTGCTACTTTGACTTGTGTTTCCCTGATGACAGGTGGTGTGTGCATCTTTCCATTTGAGTAATTATTCATCTGCTTGCCTCTCCCATCTAGCACACCTGTTCATATTCTTTGTCCAGTTTAAAACTGGGTTACTTAGTTTTTCCTTATCAATTTGTAGGATTTTAAAAAATATAATAAGTGCATGAGAACATTAACTCCTTGACTGTTACATGAATTATAAATATTTTCTCCTTACGTGATTTGTTTTCAACTTTGCCTGTTTTCTTTTCCCAAGAAAATGTTTATTTATTATATGGTTAAATTTGTCAATCTTCTTGGCTTCTAGATTTCTCAAGTTGTTTAGAAGTCTACCTCAATACACACACGCACACACCCAAAGTTATACACAGGATGTCCTAAGCGTTCTTCTAATATTTTTAATGTTATACTTTTAATTCCTTAAATTCACTTTTATTTCTATATTATCATCTTTATATATGAGACACAGTAAGCGCCTACATAAATGGGAGGATTGGGAATCATTTTGTTACGAATTTAAAAGGCTAAATTCCCATTTGAATTTAGAATTATTCCTGGACTCCCTATTATGATTTATCTATCTATTCTTGTTTTAATGTCACACAATTTTGATTAAGTAGCTTTATCATAAATTTTAATGTCTGATAAGGCAATTTTCAAAATTGGCTTACTGTTTCAAGTACACATTCTTCTACATGAACTTTAAAATCAGTTATATCCATGATACATTAAATAAAAAAAGGTCAAGCTGCTAAACAGCCTAAACAGTATAATCTTATGTCCTAAAAAAGAATAGAAAATGCTGGGGGTGGAGGAATGGAGTTCAGTGTGTGTTTTCTTAACTTCGTGTGAGTATAAAGAAAAATCTAGAAATGGAGCACAAACCAAGCTGTCAATATCAGTTCCTCTAGAAGGACGGAATTAGGAGTAGATACGGATTTTGCAACTCCATTGTTCTGTTACTTTGTGGTTTGGCTTATTATAGGAATGCTAGTTTCAAATAAAAACCCAATTAAATATTTTAAATAAATAAATGTAATTAAATTATTAGACCTGGAAGAGACCTGAGAATCTATCTCTGCCAGCTCCTACCGAAACAGGAATCTCTTTGGCAACATGTCTGCCAGATAGTCTTGTATACTGTTTGAAAACATCCAGAGACAGAATTCTCTTAATTTTGCTCCACTGCCCACTTTATCACTGGAGAGCCGTAACTGTTGGAAGGTTCTTTCTTACATTTATTTAAAATATGTCAGAGGAGAACATAGGCAAAACATTCTCTGACATAAATCACAGCAGGATCCTCTACGATCCACCTCCCAGAATACTGGAAATAAAAGCAAAAATACACAAACGGGATCTAATTAAAGTTAAAAGCTTCTTCACAACAAAGGAAACTATAAGCAAGGTGAAAAGACAGCCTTTGGAATGGGAGAAAATAATAGCAAATGAAGCAACTGACAAACAACTAATCTCAAAAATATACAAGCAACTTATGCAGCTCAATTCCAGAAAAATAAATGACCCAATCAAAAAATGGGCCAAAGAACTAAATAGACATTTCTCCAAAGAAGACATACGGATGGCTAACAAACACATGAAAAGATGCTCAACATCACTCATTATCAGAGAAATGCAAATCAAGACCACAATGAGGTACCATTTCACACCAGTCAGAAAGGCTGCGATCCAAAAGTCTACAAGCAATAAACGCTGGAGAGGGTGTGGAGAAAAGGGAACCCTTACACTGTTGGTGGGATTGCAAACTAGTACAGCCACTATGGAGAACAGTGCAGAGTTTCCTTTAAAAACTGCAAATAGAACTGCCTTATGACCCAGCAATCCCACTACTGGGCATACACACTGAGGAAACCAGAATAGAAAGAGACACGTGTACCCCAATGTTCATCGCAGCACTGTTTATAATAGCCAGGACATGGAAGCAACCTAGATGCCCATCAGGTTGTCCAGACGAATGGAAAAGAAAGCTGTGGTACATATACACAATGGAGTATTACTCAGCCATGAAAAAGAATACATTTGAATCAGTTCTAATGAGTTGGATGAAACTGGAGCCTATTATACAGAGTGAAGTAAGCCAGAAAGAAAAACACTGATACAGTATACTAACACATATATATGGAATTTAGAAAGATGGTAATGATAACCCTATATGCGAGACAGCAAAAGAGACACAGATGTAAAGAACAGACTTTTGGACTCTGTGGGAGAGGGCGAGGGTGGGATGATTTGGGAGAATGGCATTGAAACATGTATACCATCATGTAAGAAACAAATTGCTAGTCTAGGTTCGATACAGGATACAGGATGCTTGGGGCTGGTGCACTGGGATGACCCAGAGAGATGATATGGGGAGGGTGGTGGGAGGGGGGTTCAGGGTTGTGAACTCATGTACACCTGTGGTGGATTCATGTCAATGTACGGCAAAACCAATACAGTATTGTAAAGCAAAAAAATAAAATTAAAAATAAGTAAATAAATAAATAATAAAATAAAATATGTCAGCCTCTAATATCCACTCAGATCCTGGGATCTGTTTTCTGGAGCAATACAGTATGAAGAGAATTTTTTCTTTGGTCCCCTTAAGCATTTAATTGCTTCACAACCAGCTATGTTAATCCTTCACCTATACTATTATCCTTGTTAGTGGTGGTGTTAAACACATTTTAAAAGTGTATCATGTATTAAGCACTGTGTAATTAAGCATTTTACATGGATTTACTTATTTAATTCTCACAATAACCTAATGATGTGGTTAGTGTTACTATCCTCATTTTATAGAAGAAGAAGGTATACCACAGAGGTTAACTTACTGTCTTACTTTATTTAGTTAGGAAATGATAGCACCAGGACTCAAAGCTATGTTTGGCTAGCTCCAAAAACTATATTCTAACCACAACACCGTGCTTAACCGTCCCCATAATAATATCATGGGGTTTTTATTTCAATGTAGACAATGCTGCAATGAACATCTTTCACTGTGTCTCCTTTGCACACGTGTCAGGAGCAAAAACCTACCTCACAGATGTATACTTTCAGTGCTATAAGATCTTCCAAACTTGGCCTCTACAAAGTAACTGACCAATTTATACTCTTGATCTTAACTTTCTACAGCTGAATGCATGTGTTCATGCTCAGTCACTTCAGTTGTGTCCTACTGTTTGTGACCCCATGGACTGTAGCCCACCAGGCTCCTCTGTCCATGGGATTCTCCAGGTAAGAATAATGGAGTGGCTTGCCATTTCCTTCTCCACTGTAGCTGAATAAAGGCCCCAAACGCATCCTGATCCTCATCCCAAGAACCCATGAATGTTACCTTTATGGCAAAAGGGACCTTACAAAAGTATTTAACATACAAGGAGGTAGAGGAAGATTTGACTACAGAAATTAAAGGAAAAAAAAAAAACAGCAATGTAATGACAGAAGCAGAGAGAGAAAGATGATGTGATAGGAGGAAGAGATCACAGCCAGGGAAGGCAGGCAACTTTTAAAAACTAGAAAAGATAGGGAAATAGTTCCCCTAAATTGTCCAGAAAGAACTGGATCTGACAACACCTTGGTTTTAGTCCCTTAGCGTTTCTGGCCCTTGGAAATACAAGAAAATAAATTTGTGTTGATTTAGCCTACCAAGTTTGCAGCAATTTGTCATAGCAGCCACAGGAAACTGATATCGTTTTTAAGACCATTTTTTAAAAATTCTGAATGTACTGAATTTTATTTATTCCTTTTTTTGTACATCCAATGAGATAGATTTTTATCTTTTTCACTTTCTTAAGAGTTTGAATTACATTGATGGGCTTTTTAATATCAAATAATTGTTATATTTTGAGGAAAAATTATACCTAGTCGTGATGTATTTTTTTATTTTTTAACCATTTATCATTTATTTATTATTATTTTTTTTTACTTTACAATATTGCATTGAAAATATGGGCTCCCTCGGTGGCTCAGTGGTACAGAATCCACCTGACAATGCAGGAAACATGGATTCGAACCCTGATCTGGAATGATCCCTTGGAGAAGGAAATGGCAACCCACTCTTGTATTCTTGCCTGGAAATCCCCATGGACAGAGGAGCCTGCCATGCTGTAATCCATGGGGTTGCAAAAGAGTCAGACACAAGTTAGCAATTGGATAACAGCAATTTTTAAAATATACTGTGGAGTTCACTTTGGTGTTCTTGCTTTATTTTTTTGTCTATATAAAAGTATCTTCTCATTTTCTCCTTTTTACTTTTCAGTCTGATGGGGAGAAAGATACATAATGATAGAATAATGGAATAAAACTATTTCTTTAGCAGACTATAGAAGGAACATCAAGAGTGGAGAGACAAATAACCATGCAAGGCACATACTTCCTGTTTGGCCAAAATTTCTGATCCTTCTATGTCCTTGGTCCTTTACAAAATTGACTCCATCAGTCACATTCCATCCAGGCAATCTCCTCATTTCAGGCTGCCTTATCTGTCTTCCTTCAGGGACCTGGAGCACATGGTTAATTGATCAAAAGGGTCTTCTCCTCCATCTAAGAGCCTTCATCTTCAGCTTGCTTTTTTTCCCCCCAGTTCCTAGAACTGAGCACCTTCCCTCATCAATCTTCTTAAATAAAGGTGGCTTTTACTTATCTAATCCCAAATAAACATATTCTCAACTCATCCTTCCAAATAAAGCAGCCCTCTCTGTTCACTGCCCACACACACACACAGACTTCAAAACTGTAAAAATCCAAGCTATGCCATTAGTTTACAGGACTGTACATTTATATAGATAGCAGTCTTGAAACTGAAGTGAAGTCACTCTGTCGTGTCCGACTCTTTGCGACCCCATGGACTGTGGCCGACCAGGCTCCTCTGTCCATGGGATTCTGAGTAGTTGTTAATTGTTTTAAGTTGGGCTTTTTGTTGCTATTCTTGTTACCATTGTTACCACATTTTCCTGACTCGCATTTCATCCTCCACAAAAATGACTCCAAGCCTCAATTCTCCCCAGTCCTACCCTTACTCAGGCTACTATCAGAAAATCAACATGCATGGTAGCTGAACTCATAATACCGCCACTATTTTTCTCTTCCCCAAGACCAGAGCTTTTTCTTTCTTTAGCTTATTATCTACAACAAAAATCCTGTGTCCTCCAGGACTAGTGTTTTCAAAGTTATACTATAACTTATACAAGAAACAAAACCCCTCTGGAGACAATTTGGCATCATGTGTAAAATTATCCATTTGAACTATTTATAAGAATTTATCCTAAGGAAATAGTTGGAAAGAGCTAAACACAAAAGATGTCCATGCCAGTATTGTTTGTAAATTGAAAAGACTAAAAACAGCTTACATCAATAAAGGAATGACTAAATAAATTTCAACATGCATGTGTAATGGAATACTATACAGTCATTAAAATTGATGAAACAGACAAGTATTGAATATCAGTGTCCACAACATGAATAAATGTCCAGGACATATTATTGATTAAAAAGGAAAGCTGCAGAGAGCCATGTATATTATGATTCAATTTATGTAGAAATTTTGCATATGTGGTTATCTATATACTTACATGAAGAGAAATTAAACACATTCAGCAGAATCTTAACTTAGATGGTTATCTCTGAGTGGTGAGATGTGGAGTGGTTTTTGCTTTCTATCTCTTTCATGTATTTGTTTATGTATTTGTATATGTGTATACATAAGGTCTCAGTTGATAATGGGCAGCATTTAGTGAAAATATTTTGACAACCAAAACCTTTATCAAATGCCACTGTCTCTAAAGCATCGGACTGGCCATAAGAGGTGAAATTTGTCTAACTGGACATGGATAAAGCCCCTAAGACTTACAGACAGATATACTGTTGGAAAACCTCTATTTTTTTATGCAAAATTTTTGTGTTTTTCCAAGGTCCAGCTGGATGTGGTTTTCATATGATCCCTCCAGAAGTAAACAGACAAGGTTTAGTAATTGTGTCAAAGCATGTCATCTGTTAACTCACAAATGTTGACATTGACAACTGACAGGTAGGAACGTTTATAAGAATTATAGGCATCTCTGAGTGTATATTTACTGAACCTTTAAGAAATTAAACTTAGAATTTGTACCATGTGCAATGTTAAATAAGCTGTTTCAAACTTAATATGGTAGATAAACATGTTTATAAGAATTGTATTCATTTCTGAGACATTTCTTTTTAACCCAGTCAAAGAAATTTTGTGGGTTTTGGTGTATGTATTTGTTTAATCAAAGATTTAAAAGTTTTAAGTATAAAAATGGCTGAACTATGTGAAGGAATCCATGGATGAAATGCTAGTGAAACATTGGAGAAGAGATTCAATAAATACCAGGACTAAAGCAAAATTCTAGGATGATAAAGACAGAGAAAGGACATTTAAGAAAGAGAAAAACTTGGAAAGGAGTAGAGGGAAAAAAACATAAAAATAATCTAAGAAGAGTACCACATGCAAATCATTAAGTTGGAGCCATACTTCAAAGAAAATATATAGGTTAAAATAGCACAAGGCAATGCAGACATTGTCAAGTAAAGTTAAACACAGGATAAATACTATCATATTTTGTTAAATCATATTTTGCTAATAGCTATTAGCCGATAGACTAGGGTACATTATGTCAGGCATGGCTAGTGTACAACAATGTGAGGTGATCACATGCTACTACTTATCAATTTGAGGCTATAAATCACTTCCCCTCTGTTAGTAAATTTTTACACCAATTCAGCGGACATGGCAGTGTCTTCCAGAGTACTAAGAGAGTGGGACGGAGGCACAGACCCAGTTACATAGCATGCTAATAGCAAGCCTGGAAGAAGACCAAAATCATAGCCCATGAACTTCATTCCTACTTTTGGATTCACTTCACCAAACCATACCCTTGAGATGTTAGATTGATTGTCCCTGCGTGGAGTTGCCAACTTTTAACTGTTACTTTTATTCATGCAATCCTGCTGTGCTGCAGAAACTCGAGTTAGAAATGGTCCCTGGCTTTGCCTATTAGCCCACAGAAGAAATTGAGTGCTGTAAACTACTCCCCTAAAGTCCCTTGGACTGCAAGGAGATCCAACAAGTCCATCCTAAAGGAAATCAGACCTGAATATTCATTGGAAGGACTGATGCTGAAGCTGCAACTCTAATACTTTGGCCACCTGATGCGAAGAACTGACTCATTGGAAAAGACCCTGATGCTGAGAAAGACTGAAGGCAGGAGGAGAAGGGGATGACAGAAGATGAGATGGTTGGATGGCATCACTGACATGATGGACATGAGTTTGAGTAGGCTCCGGGAGTTCATGATCGACAGGGAAGCCTGGCATGCTGCAGTCCATGGGGTCACAAAGAGTCGGACACGACTGATGACTGAACTGAACTGAACTGAACTACTACCTTCATCCATTTCTTGATTTGATTTATTCAGGCTCTTTGAGAGACTCACACACCTGTCTCTATGCCTAGAAAGTCAGTCTGATGACCCGAGTCGTGGGAGGGAGGAACCTTGACACTCACAGCCATTCCGTCCTCTTGTGCCAGTCCACCTTATCATCTCCCAAGGAGACTTTTGAGTTGACTCTGTCAAAAGGAAATGCTCCAATAGGAAATGAATGCATGGAAATATCCCTTACAAGACTTTGACTTTTTAAATAAATTTTGCATGTCATTCAAGAGCTAGCGGAATAACAACAAAGTATACCAATCAGCTAAGTCTAAACTTCAGACTAAATGTACTATCTTAACTGCTGTTTGCATGGAACTGAGGAACATCACTCTATAACTGGAGAGCTGAGAAAGGTAACAATTCCCACAGACATCTGATTCAGAAGAGAAGGTGCTCTCCCTTTTAACTTCATTACATATATAATATATATATGTATATATTAATAACTTCATACACATACATATGGGCTTCCCAGGTGGCGCTAGTGGTAAAGAATCTGTCTGCCAAAGAAGGAAATACAAGAGATGCAGGTTCAATCCCTGGGTCAGGAAGACTGAGTGACTGAACACACACACCCAAGTATAGTTTCAGCAAGATTGAAAATGGATTGAGGCAATGAAGAAGACAATCATGAGCATAGGACCCATAATGAAAGTTAATATTAATACAAGGGAAATAAGGACAGCAGGAAACTTGTGTGTGAAAGATAGGAGGAAACACCTATAAAAATAAGGAGAAAGCAAAGACATAGAAAACATGGAACATGGAAACATCATAAATGTGTATGTGAGAGAGAGATTTGGAGACACAGACCCAGTGAATGAGATGCATAAGAGAGTGAGCTTGATCTGCAAAGGCAACTTTTTCCTAGAGGTTTATCTGAGTGAAGCAATGAAGCAATTTTCCAGCCCTACTCCTGGAGATCAGGAGCTGGACTTGAGAACAGGTCTGGAAACTGAGAGGACAGATTATACCAGTGTAAATACACCAGCTAAACTAACAAACTAGAGACTGGGGGGTGGGAGGAAAGTCTCAGAGGGATCAGGGCACACATGGAGCAGAGGAAATTCCCTCAGGTCACGGCACAGTGGACTTCATGGTGACTGACCTTAGATCTGAAGAAGACAGATGACCTGAGCTTCCAATTAGGCCATTTTCTTCTCAACTGACTGTGGACACACTTGGCTTGAATGCATGCTTAGCCCAGATATTTCCCTGTTGCTGGTAGTTTTAAGTTTTGGCTCTACATAAGGAAATGATTGGGAGACACAGTGGTTCTATCAATTTGGGCAGCTAGACCATATTGACCTGGTAATCTTAAGGGCCCAAACCACATAAACTGCTCCCTGACACCCTCCGGGTATTTGCTCCACACTCAATCACATTTCTGAATTGTTCTGACAATGAATGGGGCCATGACAGTGTCTGGTGATGACACACAACCTCACAGTGCCAGAGGATGGTTTGAAGAACAAATTCAAGCTGTAGCCATATCCAGCCAAGCGCATAAAGCAAAGAGCAGTACTTGATAAGAAGCTCAAGAGCAGCCTGAGACAATTCATTATCCAAGAGGATATGAAAGAGGGAAAAGAAACAGAGAACTTTTCTCAGCAGATTCTTCTGTTACCCACTTCACTATCTTCTCAACAGTTACCACAAATTTTTAATTCATAGCTGTGTTTCCTTAAAATATTCCTTATGAGACTTGTGAATTTGCTTTGAATTTAAATTGCTTGCTGTTCCTCCTCATTGGCTTATGTACCTGGGTTTTGCTGTCCTTTGTTGCATGTCTTTCTTACCTGAGTAGTTCACTGCCTCCAGAGGACTTTGCCATTTGCTCCTCTCATGGGCAACTTGTTTAAAAAAATATATAGCAACCAATACTAAGCCCCAAGTTCAATGTGAGATAGTAGCATTATTAATACTTTGTATTTCTTCATTTGATTTGGCTTCTGGTCTTCATTTCAACTGTGTGATTTTCCATTTATAATCCAAATATTTGTACATATTTTATATATAAGAGAGTTCCAGAAAAACATCTACTTCTGCTTTATTGACTATGGCTAAGCCTTTGACTGTGTGGATCACAACAAACTGTGGGAAATTCTGAAAGAGATGGGAATACCAGACCACCTGACCTGCCTCTTGAGAAACCTATATGCAGGTCAGGAAGCAACAGTTAGAACTGGACATGGAACAACAGATTGGTTCCAAATAGGAAAAGGAGTACATCAAGGCTGTATATTGTCACCCTACTTATTTAACTTCTATGCAGAGTACATCATGAGAAACACTGGGCTGGAAGAAGCACAAGCTGGAATCAAGATTGCCAGGAGAAATATCAATAACCTCAGATATGCAGATGACACCACCCTTACGGCATAAAGTGAAGACGAACTAAGGAGCCTCTTGAGCAAAGTGAAAGAGAAAAGTGAAAAAGTTGGCTTAAAACTCAACATTCAGAAAATTAAGATCATGGCATCTGGTCCCATCACTTCATGGCAAATAGATGGGGAAACAGTGGAAACAGTGTCAGACTTAATTTTGGGGGGCTCCATAATCACTGCAGATGGTGATTGCAGCCATGAAATTAGAAGACACTTACTTCTTGGAAGAAAAGTTATGACCAACCTAGACAGCATATTAAAGAGCAGAGACATTACTTTGTCAACAAAGGTCCATCTAGTCAAAGCCATGGTTTTTCCAGTAGTCATATATGGATGTGAGAGTCTGACCATACAGAAAGCTGAGTGCTGAGGGACTGATGTTTTTGAACTGTGGTGCTGGAGAAGACTCTTGGGAGTCCCTTAGATTGCAAGAGATCCAACCAGTCCATTCTAAAGAAAATCAGTCCCAAATATTCATTGGAAGGGCCACCTGATGCGAAGAACTGACTCATTTGAAAAGACCCTGATGCTGGGAAAGATTGAAGGCAGGAGGAGAAGGGGACAGAAGATGAGATGGTTGGATGGCATCACTGACTCAATGGACATGAGTTTGAGTAAACTCTGGGAGTTGGTGATGGACAGGGAGGCCTGGCATGCTGTGGTTCATGGAGTCACAGAGAGTCAGACATGACTGAGCAACTAAACTGAAACATATATATATATATATATATATATATATATATATATATATACTCACACACACACATATATATGTGTAGACAGTAATGTATGTCCTTATGAAGATGAGAGTTATTTATAAGACTTTCTCAGTCGTTTTGTAAGTTCTTTCAGAAGGAAACTCTTAAATGAATTTTCCAGTCTTTTGTGAAGTCAGGCAACAATTCCAACATTAGGCAATCCTCTAGAATTCTAGCACCTGCAATAAGAGTGCCATGTCTCCCCAGTTGGGCCTTCAACTGTTTTGATTCCTAAAAATTGTCATTTCAGCCAAAGAAATTTAAGTACAATTTAAATTTTTCAAGCAACATAATTTGTTGTTCAGTTGCTAACTCACATCTGACTCTTTTTGTCCCCATGGACCGCAGCACACCAGGATTCCCTGCCCTTCACTATCTCCTGGGGTTTGGTCAAAGTCATGTGCATCGAGTCAGTGATGCCATCCAGCCATCTCATCCTCTGTCATTCCCTTCTCCTCCTGCCTTCAATCTTTCCCAGCATCAGGGTCTTTTCCAACGAGTCGGCTCTTCAAATCAGGTGGCCAAAGTTTTAGAGCTTCAGCATCAGTCTTTCCAATGAATATTCAGGACTGATTTCCTTTAGGACAGACTGGTTGGATCTCCTTGCAGTCCAAGGGACTCTCAAGAGTCTTCAACACCACAGTTCAAAAGCATCAGTTCTCCAGCACTCAGCCTTCTTTATGGTCCAACTCTCACATCAACACATAACTACTGGAAAAAGCACAGCTTTGACTATACGGATCTTTGTCAGCAACGTGATGTCTCTGCTTTTTAATACGCTGTTTAAGGTCAAAGCTTTTCTTCCAAGGAGCAAGCACCTTTTAGTTTTGTGGTTGCAGTCACTGTCTGCAGTGATTTTGGAGCCCAAGAAAACTGTTTCCACTTTTTCCCCATGTATTTACCATGAAGTGATCATACCAGATGCTATGATCTTAGTTTTTTGAATGTTGAGTTTTAAGTCAACTTTTTCACTTTTCTCTTTCACCCTCATCAAGAGGCTCTTTAGTTCCTCTTCACTTTCTGCCATTAGAGTGGTATCATCTGCATACCTGAGGTTGTTGATATTTCTCCCAGTAATCTTGATTCCAGCTTGTGACTCATCCAGCCTGGCATTTCACATGATGTACTCTGCATATAAGTTAAATAAGCAGGGTGACAGGAGTTAAGGAGTACTTTTACCAATTTTGAACCAGTCAGTTGTTCAATGAAAGGTTCTAACTGTTACTTCTTGACCTGGATACAGGTTTCTCGGGAGACAGGTAAGGTGGTCTGGTATTCCCATCTCTTTAAGAGTTTTCCACAATTTGTTGTGATCCACACAGTCAAAGGCTTTAGCATAGTCAATGAATCAGAAGTAGGTATTTTTCTGGAATTCCCTTGCTTTCTCTATGATCAAACAGATGTTGGCAATTTGATCTCTGGTTCCTCTGCCTTTTCTAAATCCAGCTTATACATCTGAAAGAGCTTGGTTCACATACTGCTATAGCATAGCTTGAAGAATTTTGAGCATTACCTTGCTAGCATGTGAGATGAGTGCAATAGTGCAGAAGTTTGAACATTCTTTGGCATTGCCCTTCTTTGGGATCTGAATGAAAACTGACCTTTTCCAGTCCTGTGGCCATTGCTGAGTTTTCCAAATTTGCTGACATATTGAGTGTAGCACTTCAACAGCATCATATTTAGGATTTGAAATAGCTCAGCTGGAATTCAATCACCTCCACTAGTTTTGTTCACAGTAATGCTTCCTAAGGCCCACTTGACTTCACACTCTAGCATGTCTGGCTCAAGGAGTGAAATTCCTGACCAATTAACTAAAGAATTTACCACAGATAATAAACAGTAAATTATTTTTCAGTAAACTGTATATAAAAAGCTCTCTTTGAAACAAACATTTTTATTAAATTAGAAGCTGCTAAAGTGAAAGAAGGAAAGGAAATTTCCCATTAACTATAATCTAACTGATTTACTCATTTCAGTAGTCTTCATAATACAGAATTGATCACTGACAAACATTATGTGGTTGAAGCAGATGACTCACAAAAGCAACCGAAGTAAACAGTCAGCTCCACCCATTAACTTCCCACAGAGTCGGGGCCTTCAATTTTCTCCTACTTTCATAATAAAGGCACTGATAATAAAAACACCAGTAATAATCAATATTATCAGTTCAGCTAACATTTATTGAGTAATTATCATATTAAGCCCTTAATTTGTACAGACATTATCTGTTTCAATGTTCACACATGTTTTATGAGAGAAATATGATTATTCTTCCCATTTTTCAGATGAGAACACTGAAGTAACAGCCCCAGGGTCCCACAGCTGTATGTGGCGGGTCCATGAATGGGAGCCTGACTTCAAAGGCAGGTTTTATCACCACATCAGTGGATTTCCAGCCTTAGAAGCCATAAAAATCACCTGGAGAACTTGTTCAAATGCCACATTCTCCAGCTCTGGATTCTGCCAGTCTGAGATAGGGCGAGGAATCCGCATCTTAAAAAGCAACCCAGGGGACTCTAATGGAAGTGGTACCCCAACCACACGTTGCTATTCTGCCTGCCTGAATGCAGAAACCAGGGACCACCTTCAAGTCATTCTCTTGACTCCTATGTCTTTAACCACAGTGGTTCATAAGCTTTGGGGGAGAGGAGGCAGATCCCAGACCATCTGAGAATCCAATGAAAACCATAGGCCTTCTCTTGATCAAAACGTACCACAAATTTTTTGCATTTATGTCTTAGGAAATTGAAGCCCATAAATCCCAGAATAAGTGCTCCTGGTGTATGCTCTCTTTCCTTTTTTTTCCCTTAGTGTCTCAACTCATTCCCATCTCTGAAATAAGGACATGCACCCTCCTGGATGCCTACTTTGCAGGCTATTATGAGAATCTCTTTTTAAAATAAATAAATAAATGTGTGTGTGTGTGTGTGTGTGTGTGTGTGTGTGTGTGTATATATAAGGATTCTGAGATTTAGAAATAGAAGCACTATATGTAAACCTCATGCTAATAACACACAGAGAAATAGGGAAAGACAGATTTGAGGAGGAAACTTAGAAACTTGAATGGAAAAGAGAAACTCAGCACAGAGGTAAGGAAACAACTAGCAAATGACCTGAGCATAATCAAACCTTGATTATTTCTATTTCAGGTCATTTCTATGCTCAGGCATAGAAAGGTCATTTGCCATCTATTGAGTACCTACTATGTGCCAGGAGGCAGTGTGGCTTGCCTTTAAAGCCTTTTCAAGCGCTCTCAACAGCTTTTTAACCATCAGATCATCTTTATTTTACAAATGAGGAAACCCAGACTCTGAGTTTACATAACTTTCCCAATACCAAATATCTAGTCAAGTTACTCAAATTCAGGTCTGTGTATGCACAAAACCCATCCAATTTCCATGATATAAAGATATGGCCAAAACCTCTTTCCAGTCAGGATACCATACACAGACCAGGCAGAGTTTCTGAGGCAAGTCCTGGAACTAGGGAGCTGATCTTCCACTTCACCTTCCTCCCAACCATCAATTTACCTTCTAGGATGATAGTCCCAACAGACTTAGTTACTATTATCAACCAGCTAGCTAGTCCTCCCAATGGAAGCAAAACAAAAGAAGGCTCTTGGTGGCAGGGCTGCCGAAGTCAGATCTGCAGCATTATAAAGGTTAACGTCTTTCTGCTTGTTCTGTGGCAAGTTTCTACTATCAAAACCCTTGGGACCAGCTGCATGAGTCATCTAGATGCTGTTCCAACTGGTAGGAAACAGCCTTTCCTTTAAATAAATTTCACTTTCAGAAAAAGCTTTAAAGCACATTACAGATAGGACCATGAAACATTTGGCTACATGTAAATCCTTCCACAGCAAAAAAAAAAAAAAAAACAACCTCCTCATGTACCAGTAATACTGAAACTAAGTCCAGGAAAGTCTTAGCTGGAAGGGACGAAGAGATATCTGGTGGAAAAGAATGTTTTACTCTCATTCTGTTTCAAACCCACAGGGTCCTTTTGAAGGATTCTCTAATAATAGGAATTAATAGCAAGAACAAAACAAAACAAGAAAGTGTTAACTGAGGTACTAAGCCCAGCAGGTAGTCTGTTCTCCTTCTCCACAAGTCGCCCTATGCTCTTCCTCTCCTACCTCAGCCCAGCCTAATGACTTTTCCTTCAGGTCGCTTTTCACGTCCTTGTTTGATGGACTAAAGCTATAACCTAAGTTTGCCTCAGCACTCACAGATATTGCAAGGAGACATTTCAGCTTGACTCCTGTCTCTTGCCCTTCACCCCCTAACTCCTGTCAATAACTCAGTCTTTTGCATCCAAAGTGACAGTTTTAAGGGCACCAGCAATGTTATATACCATCCAATGAATCTTTTTTAGTTCATTTTTTTAAAAGAGGAACTAGCTCCTTTAGCTATCCCAGGCTATTCTTGGCTGGTTATTGGAGAAAAAAAGGCAGTTGCTTTTCTTGTCAAAAATAAGCTTTTCTGATCTGGTATAGGCCTGATTCCACTATTTATTAACTAACCTCGTGACTTTCCACAAATTATCATACACCTCAGGATCTTACTTTTCTTTTTTTGCAATACTTTCCCTTAACCCTGACATAAGGGAAGGATCATTATGTCATTTTCAAAAAATCATAATAAAGGCCACAAACATAATGCTTTATTATAAGTCATTGGTATTATTTTTATATTATATGTCATGCAGAGGTTTCTGAGATACCAAGGAGCAACACCAATAACAACAGACAAGGTAATTCTAAGCTCAGGCCCTGGATAGATAAATTAGCAGCTCAACATTTTTCTGAACAAATCAGAATCTAATATGTAACAGATTCAATATTTCAATAAACTCCATAACCTTGGATTTTTAATTGCCTACCAGTTACTAGAACACAGTGGACAAACGCACAATAGCTTAGAATTCAGGAATCAAAAGTTACACAGCAATGGTTTTGCACATAATTGTCTAAAACCAAGGCAACAGGAACAGGGGAGGGCAACCCTCAACAATACTTAACGTAGAAAGCTTGATTCAGCCTTTCAGTGGTCAGGGTTCCACTGCAGAGAAAAGAACTTCATCTGGCTAGTAGAAGCAGAACTATGTTTATTTCAGTGTGCTAAATGGTTACAGGGCATCGGGAGGGCTAACGAAACAAACTCTAGGTTCTTCTAGAAACACATCCCAAGCCACATAGCGGACCCAGGCCACCCAGCTTGCTGCCTGCTGGTTGGGAAGCTGGTGTACAAACACATCCCACTGCCATGAAGAAGAGACCTCCACAAGCCCCATCATTGCTGCAGGTTCCAGGACTCCACCAGAAGACCAGGTGCACTGGCAATATGGCTGCTTCGTGACCTGCCTCTTAACATCGACTACCCTAGGGGCCAGGCCCTGGAGCCTTTACTAACAGGGCTACAGAGAAACCACAAGGTCCTCAATCATCCCAGTCAGCAGGAGAAATAACTTTGCCTTTCAAATAAGAGCATATGGCTGATTCATGTTGATGTTTGACCAAAAAAAAAAAAAATCTGTAAAGCAATTATCCTTCAATTTAAAAAATTCATTAATTAAAAAAAAAGAGAGAGAGAGCAGCTAAACTCCACCCACCACTCAGGCCAAAAGGGTTTCTGGGAAATGTAGTTGTTAGATTTTCAGCCCTTGCCCCATAGGAGGCACAGTGAAAGGAGCTTGAAACATGCTGAGTGACAACCTCTCCTGCTCCACCACATAAGTCGATGTTAAGAGACTCGTCTTCTTTGCGACCTCTTCTCTTCCCCACCCACCCACCAAGACTGCTGAGACAGATGTGGAAAAACTAGGTGATAAATGTAGTGAGGATTTGGTTGTACAAATACATGGCTCAGTGTTGGCACAGCTGTTTCCACTAGGCTGCTTAGGAGGAGAGGTTACAACTAAGTTGAGGAAGTTTTCTCTCTGTTAGCCAGCAACTGAAGAAAAGGTTTGTCCTCCTTAGCACCCTCAGGGGACACAGAATTGCTTTCCTCCCGCTGGTGGTCTGAGCTCATTATGCCACTCTATTATGTGCCCTGCCCACAAGCCAATATAGTGTAACCCGGCATTATTTTAAACCTTCTCTTCTGAATGAGGCAATCAGATTACTCATCTTAGATTCACTTAATTCTATTGGGCAGAACTTCTGGACTCACCAAAGACTCTAACAGAAAGCTGTCTATTTGTTAATAAATATCCAGCCAAACTAGCCTCTTCCTGCAGTTAGAATTGCTATAGTGTTGTTGTTTGCATATATTTTACAAGATCTTTGCTCTCTGTCTTTGCTATCTGCTGTGATTCAGCACCTTCTGTCAGGGACTCTGAATTCCAAGATCCCAACACACATTGAACAAACTCCTATTAGTTGCTATTATATGTCAAGTACAAGAGACACAGAAATAAATAAGACAGACAAGGTCCCTGACGTTGTAGAGCTTATAGTCCAGTGTGTTAGTCACTCATTTGGGTCCGACTCTATGACCCCATGGACTGCAGCCCGTCAGGCTCCTTTGTCTATGTGATTTCCCAGTCAAGAACACTGGAGTGGGTTACCATTTCTACCTCAGAGGATACTCCCAAGTCAGGGATGGGACCCAGGTCTCCTGCATTGTGTGTAGATGTTTTACCATCTGAGCCATCAGATGGGATGTTTAGCACAAAAACAATATCATTAATAGCCCTGAAATCTGAGAATTAATTGAATTCTCAAATTTTAGAATTCTCTAAAATATTCTAAATTTAGAATATTCTAAATATAACTTCTGAGAATTTATTGCTCCAAAGTTAGTCACCTTTGGACTTCTTCCCCACATGTTTGAAGAAGTTTTAGCTAAGCAATAAAATTGTTTCAGTGTTGAAATCTAAAGTGCCTTATGGAAGAACACACCAGGCAAGGTCAATATAGAAGCCAAGTGTAGTATTCCAGGTCCCAATGCTAATGCCGGAATGGTATTTCCATCCTGAGGAAGGGAGTCTGGAGCTGATACAGGTCATAACGGAAATGTGGGGCTTCTGGTCAAGGTTCTGGTGTAGATATATTGACACAATGGTGGAGAAGCTTCACGAAATTTGATCTCAATGACAATTAAATGGCCACAGGTCACATTTCAGTTATTTGCCTGGGAAATAGGGATAACGAGCAAACCAAATTAGCTTAGCCATGGTTTCCTTTACTGTCTGAATAGCACCTGCTTCCATTTAGCTAAGGGAAAAAAAAATCTTTTAAATTAAATTTCCCTTAAAATTTACATGGGTTTAGAAGGTGTTAAACAAAATAGGGGAAAGCTGTGCCAAAAAGATTTTAAAATAGTTCTCTAGAGATTTTACAAAATCCCTCAGGCCGTGAAATTCCCCTCACTCCCAGGTCAATTCCAGTTTGGTTTACATTTAAGCTGGAATTTGGGATGACATTTCATTCTAACAAAACAAGACAGACTAGACATGTTGGGCTTTCCAGGTTCCATATTGGAAAAGAAACAGCCTAATCCTTGTGAGTGGGACCTCATCCCCACCCCTTTCTACAGTCTGTATTATGAACCAGGCAGTGTTTGGTATTAGGAGTTCTGAGATGAGTAAGTTATGATCTCTGCCTTCCAGAAAAATATCCTGTACCTCACAAAAAGAGATAAAATTCTATCAAAGACACAGGATCTTATCTGAAGTGGTCATACACGAGCAGCCTATCTTGGGCATCAAGCAAGTATGGAAATATATGCCTGCATGCATACTAAGTCGCTTCAATAGTGTCTGACTCTTTGCAACCCTATGGACTGTACCCTGCCAGGCTCCTCGGTCTATGGAATTCTCCAGGCAAGAATAATGGAGTGGGTTGCCATGCCCTCCTCCAGGGGATCTTCCCAATCCAGGGATCAAACCCGCGTCTCTTGCATTTCCTGCATTGGCAGTGGGTTCTTTGCCAGTAGCACCACCTGGGAAGCCCACAGAAATAAATGAAGACCAAGCAAATGTGAAAAGCAAAGGCTATGTATTCAGAGCTTGCTATAGCAAGGCTGTCAGCACTCATTCACTGGTGTTTCAGCAGAGACTCAATGGCAGGCATAGGAGTGGGAAAGCTTGACTGTGGATTAAACGTAAGCCTCCAGTAAGCACTGGTTGGGGGCTGTTGGCCTGGGGAAGCTGGAGGTGGTTTGACTACATGTGGGGCATCCAGTATGACTGGTCAGGATGCATGCTTATCTTTCTTTAGTTGGTCCTAAGTTGGAAGTGGGGACAAAATGTAGGAAGCTGTCAGTTATTAATCAAGTCCTTGGTGCTACTGCTTAGCTTTCTGGACTGTTCACTAGAGATGGCAGTCTGGCTTCCTGCAAGCCTGACGTCTAGCAGGCTGGCTTTCTGGGTTATCTACTTAGACAAAGCACTGCTATCCTGGACTGGTCACTGCAGGTTGTGGGTCAGAGTCCTGTTCTTATATACAGTCTAGCAATTGTCCATTTCTATATTTCATCTTTCACAAGCCTGAGATTCGACTGTGTCCTGGCCCTAGGGCTCCGTTTGACATTAGCTTCCCCTTACAGTGGGAGCACCTCTGGAATCTCCCACCTAGACCTCCTTAGTGTCTGCCAACATGCTCAACTTCCGGCCCTCATGACCATACAAGGAGAATGCCTGACAGACTTCCCCCTGGGCAAGACTCTACCTGCCTCTTTGCACTGACTCCACTCTGTATAAGGAGAGCCAGCCTTGCCCACAGCAAATTATATAATATAGCAAGTCCTTGCATCATGCACAATCCTGTAGTAAAGGCCTGGTTAAACATCTATGGGCATAAACACCCATCTGCAAACATAATATTAATAGCAAACTGCTGCTGCTGCACTAAGTCGTGTCTGATTCTTTTGTGGCCTCATAGACCATGGCTTGCCAGGCTCCTCTGTTCATAGAATTTCCCAAGCAAGAATTCTCTAGTGGGTTTCCATTTCCTTCTCCAGGGGATCTTCCCGAGAGAGGGGTCGAACCCGCATCTCCTGCATTGGCCAGCAAATTCTTTACCACTGAGTCACCAGGGAAGCCCAAAAAGAAAGACTGTACAGCAAAATAGAAAATATAAACATTACTGAATGAAAAGGCATTCAGTTCAGTTCAGTTCAGTTCAGTTCAGTCGCTCAGTCATGTCCAACTCTTTGCAACCCCATGAATCGCAGCATGCCAGGCCTCCTGTCCATCACCAACTCCTGGAGTTCACTCAGATTCACGTCCATCGAGTCCGTGATGCCATCCAGCCATCTCATCCTCTTTTGTCCCCTTCTCCTCCTGCCCCCAATCCCTCCCAGCATCATTGGTCTTTTCCAATGAGTCAACTCTTCTCATGAGGTAGCCAAAGTACTGGAGTTTCAGCTTTAGCATCATTCCTTCCAAAGAAATCCCAGGGTTAAACTCCTTCAGAATGGACTAGTTGGATCTCCTTGCAGTCCAAGGGACTCTCAAGAGCTTTCTCCAACACCACAGTTCAAAAGCATCAATTCTTCAGCGCTCAGCCTTCTTCACAGTCCAACTCTCACATCCATACATGACTACTGGAAAAACCATAGCCTTGACTAGATGGACCTTAGTTGGCAAACTAAAAGAACAATAATGTACACCATCTCATTCTAAATCATGTGTACGTAAATGTAGAGAAAACAATAAAAGGGATAGAAAAAAATTAAATAAGGTCTCTCTCACTTGTAGAATTAAATGGTTTTTCTGAAATTTTTGTTTGCTTGAAATCCTTTTTTTTACAATTACATGCATTTCTTTGTAAAATCATAAATAACAGTAAAAATTTTAACATTAAAAACCTAGGATGTGTTTGAAAAATAAGACAGCAGCACATCTGATTAATTCAATCATTAACAGTCATCATCTCTGAGCACATCTATAGTTATCACCTCCTAATAACTATGATTAATCTACAAGGTGAGTATTTCTATAGTTTTACAGATGAGGAAACCAAAGTGCAGAGAGGAGAGGCTGAAAACCTGCTGGGTCTGTCAGAGCCCTACCTGGAGCTCTCAGTCACTCTTCTGTTCTTCCTCCCTTTCAGTACACATGCCCTGAAACTCTTCTCAGACCAGGCGCATGATCAAGGATATTCACTTTCCCTCTTTAAAGTGGGGATGATAATCATGCCTGCCTCAAATGGAGGGTTATAAGGACAAAGAGACACGGCCCATACAGAGCTAACACAGGGCCCAACCCTTAGGAAGTGTTCACTGTGTGATTACTGATGTAAGGACCACTGTTTATAGGGTTTTATGAATGCTCCAGGAAGAGCTTTTATATTTAAGTGAAAAGAAACGGCAAGGGGTAACAAGAACCATTGTAACAGAGTGTAAGAGAGATTTGTAAGGAGACTGGGCTTTGGAATAAATTAATAGAGTTAAGAAGAGTGTGAAGGATTTTTTAAAATTTACTCTCGGGATCACCGTCTTCATAGTTCAACAAGTATCTATCTTAGAAATTAGTTGTGGTTTATTTTGATAAAATAGTAACATAGAACAAAGAAAATTTGAACCTTCCTCAGGTAATCTCAACTGTGGCTAAAGTCAGGTTGCTCTGGGCCTAACATTGACAGGCTGCACACCTTGGCTTCCAGCTTTGACTCTGATGTTTAATAAGGTCATCAGGGAGCCTGTAATCCACCCTGATGTCCAAGCTAACCACAGAGGTTTTAATCAAATTGGCCAGGTGGGGCCCTGGCAAAGGTTAGACTTAAAAGTGTCCCAAGTAATGCAATGTATAGTCAGCTAAGAACCACCTGAAACTAAAGCCACAAGAAAATAGACAATTTCTTTGGGACTCAAATAGTAACAATCGCATAGGCAAGTGATCTGTCTAAAAGCAAGTTAACATGCATCTTGTTTTGAACACATTTTCATTAATTTTATCTTTAAAGTCCCCATTGATGAAAAATACTATCTAATATTTTATTGAGCACTTATTTTGTGCCAGGCACAATTCCAAGCAATTTTCAAAATGAAACAGATGATATAGGATTTGAACCAAGGGGCCTGCACAGCCAATCCTTATTTTAGAAGTGTTTTGGATGTTGAAAATAACTAACTTAAAATCTGTAAAGCTGAAATAAGTTTTTCCCATTTGACCCTGGTTTTGCACAACTAGACAGTTTATGTTTATGGGCTAACCTGTTTTATTTATCTGTTTGAGCCAATTATCATAAAACCTCCCTCTCTGGAACAAGCAGATGCATTTAACAATAATGACTGGGGCAAATCATCCTACCTCAAAAATTCTCACAGTGTTTCACCCAGATTGTTGAGGGCTCAGGGCCCCTCATTTACATGTCCCTGTCAAAGCAATTTTTACTTGCAAACTTGCTTTATTTTTTTCTAAAAAGGACACCCTAAAATCATACAAGATTTACTCTCCACCAAGCCTGAATCGGTCCCTGATGAGGTAGGTAGAGATGTGATTTGGTTCTCAGTTTAAGACTAACTCTCAGAGTAACGCAAGAGCTTTCTAGCTGATCTCCTCCCCCGCAGGCTGGTGGTTCTAATCCTCACCAGAGCCATCACGGAAGAGTCCTGTGAATGCTACTGTTTCCATATCACTGCCCTACCCAAATTCAGTGATTCTCATTGCCGACAAAGCCCCGTCCGTCATCAGTGACTCTTCATAACCTGACTCCCACTTATACCTTGGGTCTTCTATCATTCTTCCATCTTTTACAGTCTGATATCCCCTTTAAAGTTTCAGTGCCATTTTATACCCCTTTCTACCCAATGTAATTGAGTTTGGCTGCTTTTGAGGGTGACTTGTTCTTTCCCATTCCTTGGTCTTGTTCGCTCATGTGCATTTAAAGCAGTCCTCATACCACGGAAACATGTCTGCCCACTGATAATTCCTATCCATCTCTAAGGCCCAATACAAATGCAACTTTCTCCAGAAGACTCCACTGGCCAGAAAAGATCACCAATTTTGATTTTTGCATTTGTGATCTTTGCAATTGTCTGCATTTTCTATAGGAGCCTCATTCTATAACTGCTTGAAATTACAGTTGCTAGCATATGTGTTCATCTCTCCTCCTAATTTGTAAAATGTGGAATCACACATATTGTTGAGCAAAGTGCCATGCAAACAATAGGTTTTCAATAAATTTTGAAATATTTATGGCATCTTTCTATCAAAAAAATTTAACCTCTGTTTTTATATAAATTTATTGCTCTCAACTTCATAGATTGTTGGGAAAAGAAGTGTAGCACAAATAATTTTTCTTTGAGATGATACTGGACAAGGACTTCCTTTTACCTGGTCACCCTCTAGCCACAGAATGATATCCACTGTCAAGGTATGGCAGTCTATAGACTCCTTTACCTTCTGTTCAATAGAAAGGGCATAGTGAAGTAGCATGGACAAGTTAAGAATCTAAGTAGGTCCACACTCTATCAACATAAGCAAGGTAAATATACCACCTTTAGCTAAGAAGGAGAAAAACTGATAGTAACCATTTTTTTAAAAAAAGTCAAGTAAAGGGAATTTTAACAGAAAGTTGGCCTGAAGACCCAGCCTTTAGGACCTACCCAGGAAAGGATCTAAGTTCAAAATTAATTCTGATTTGTTTAGCAAAGAGAAATAATTAAAGTCTGGAGGCTACAGTGAGGTTAGATTCTTCTGGAACTGCTATAATTAAACATTATCCTAAAGCGAATGCCGTCTAATTGGACTCTTGTCCTTTTCCCTCCTGAAAAATTAACTCTCAGATCATCCATGGTTTAATGTAGCTATTTTTTTTTATATTTTTGAATCTGGCAAAGCAATAGTTATTCATGGAAGGGATCTTGTGCCAGACCTACCATGTAGAATTTGTAGCAGTATAATCAAATGGCATGAAAATGGCCAACGAAGAAAATACAGACTCAAATACAGAATATGCAGAGCTTGTTATAAGGTTTCTGGAGACTGAAAATGTCACACCATCTTAGATTCCAGTCTGTACTAGCAAACTTAAATTTAAAACTGTGCAATTATAGGGTATTTGGTATGCCCTCCCCACCACCTACAAGGCCCTTTCATTTGCATAAACTAAACATAGGAGATAAATGTTTGTATGGAGCTGGAGAAGGGCAGAACCTTAAATCCTCTGGATAGTCATCTGTTTTACTAAAATAAGTCTTACCATGAACTTTGCTTGGTTTCTTCACCCCAAAGAGACCTGAAAGTAATAAAGGAATGAGAAGAGAGGGATTACATCTTCATGTTGTTTTCGAGAGAGATGCATCTTTTACCATAGAAAATTCCCCGTTGGGGCTGAAGAATAATTTTCATCATAAACTCCCCTTTGTTGATTGCTTATAACTCTATGCACTTTTAAAAAAATTAGTTTCCTTTTAGCTTGAATGTCTCAGTCTTGGTCTGTACTCCCCAAGGTAAATTACTTTGGAGCAATTGAGCAAAATAGTCTAAAGCAAAATGCTATTTTTCACATTAAATGGAAAGCACCTTTACCTCTAGTGTTCCTCCAAGATGTCTGTGTCCAGGATCTCAGACTTGGCAAACAGACTTAGAAGCACTGATGAAGAGAAACAGACCCAAGCATGACCCTGTTAGCTGAGCATTTTATTTAAGATGCAAAGGTTTTCATCTAAAGATAAACTGAGCACTGTAATAGGAGTATTTCTGCTGAGCAATGGAGTCTACCAGAAACAAAACCTCAGAGGGAAAGGCTACCAGGTAAACTGAACTCTCTTAAGTTTCCTCCAGACAATAACAGCCAGTGAAGTAAGATAATTGGAATAATTCATCCTCCTGGAGTTCAAAATGCAAGGAGGAATATGAAATGTGATATTAAGATTTTAAAATGAAGAATACAAAAGTCAGGAATATCCTTCCAAAATAAAAGTGTGGGTGGGAATTGATTAAATGTTAGAAGTTGCTCTGATATGTTTTAATCAACCAAAAGAACTTCATCTTGCCAAGATTCAGTGACAAGTAACAACCTTCAGTGCTAGTCTCCTTCAAACATACACACAGGTATGGCAGCAGTTAAAAACCGTTGGCTATGAGTTACATCCAACTGACTTCATCCTGGACCCCCCTTCTTATGCTTTCACTCCTCATCTAGCACATGGTCCCCGATATGAGTCTTTTTCCCATGAACTTGGCAGACATAACCTGGCACTTTTATGTCAACCCTCGGCTTAGAGTTTGAGAAAAAGCTTTTCTTCTCCAGCTCCTCTGGTTTTTATCTCTGGTATTTTACATCTGCCAAGTCCTTATGCTCTAATTCTATAGACCCATCCTAATATACGCTTGGCTATATTCACTTACCAAGATAATTTCAAAATATATAAACCATAAACTGATGAAATGCAAAGAGAATCTGACAAATCACATCTATATGAAAGATTTTAACATTCCTAAAATAGATTGGAAAAAAATAAAATTACAAAAGATTCGAACACCAGAACAAACAAGCTTGATCTAAGGTGCATGAGATACCAAAGCTACTATAAACATATAATAATTAAAGCAATATGCAAAAAGACTGACATACCAATGGAAAAGAATGGAGAGCTCAGAAATTAAAACTTGTCAAAAACAATACTTTTATGGACTTAGGTAGGAAATAGTTTCTTAAATAAGACATAATTAGCCCAAATCATAAAAAAAAACTGATACATTTAATTATGTTAAAATATAAACTTTCTATTTAATTAGAATATTACTTTTTAGAAGTAAAAAAATCAAGCTACAGACAAGGAGAAGATAATTATAATCACTACAAATAAATAAAAATTGTATTTTAATAATAAAATTATATAAAGAACTTACAGTAAGACAACCAACCCAATAGAGAGTAGACAAAGATGCAGACAGTCAGTTCCCAAGGAACCATCTGCCTGACCAATACACATATGAAAGATAATTAACCTCATGAATTATCAGTGTGTGCATGCTAAGTCACTTCAGTCATGTCTGACTCTTTGGGACCCCATGGACTGTACCCCACCAGGTTCTTCTGTCCATGGGATTCTTCCGGCAAGAATACTGGAGTGGGTTGCCATTTCCTCCTCTAAGGGATCTTCCCGACCCAAGGATCGAACCTGCAGCTCTTGTGTTGCAGGCAGATTCCTTACCACTTGAGCCACCAGGGAAGCCCCTGAATTATCAGGGACACATACATTTAAAAATAGCAATAAAATAGTGTTTTATACTCATGAGGTAAACAAAAATTAAGAAGCCTGACAAGAGTTATGAAGGATGTGTAAAATTAAAACTCTACTGGCGGAAATTAAAATTTGCATCAACTTTCACTAAGAGCATAAATTGGCATTATCTCATAAAATTGATGGTGTATATACCCTACCACCCAGGAGTTACAAACCTCTGTATATCCCCTAAAGAGACTCCAGCACACATGCACTTGGAACCACGCAGAAGGATACTCAGTGCAGCATCACTTATGACAGTGAAAAAAACGGAAACTACTGTTTAATGTCTATTGCTTCTGGACAGATAAATCATGATAGATTCATTCTATAGTGCATGAATTAGCAGCTAAAATAAATCAACTAAATCCACAAGCATCAACATGGATAAATATCAGAAACAGAATGGTGAGAGAATAAAAGCAAATAGCATTCAGATATGAAGCAAATTAGGCTTCCCAAGTGGTGCTAATAGTAAAGAGCCCACCTGCCAATGCCAGAGACACAGGTTCAATCCCTGGGTCAGGAAGATCCCCTGGAGGAGGGCATGGCAACCCACTCCAGTATTCTTTCCTGAAGAATCCCATGGACAGAGAAGGCTGGTGGGCTACGGCCCACAGGGTCACAATGAGGTGAACACGACTGAAACGACTTAGCACACGCATGTGCGTGAAGCAAATTATATGAAGTTATATAATGTTTATAGATACAAGCCATGCACATGCGTTATAAAGCCTCTCTAATCAAAACAGTGTAGTTTGGGCTCTAAAAGACGGATCAGTGGAATAGTCAGAGATAACCCAGAAAGAACACAAGTACATATGGCAGTGTAGTCTATGATAAGGCATGGCATGATTTGTTGGCATGGCAAATCTGTAGGTATAAAATGGGCTTCCAAGTAAATCTTGAAGAAACAGATAGCCATTTGGATAAATTATATGGAGAGAAACAACATGTTATTGGATTGAAAGATGCAATAACAGTATTTCTAAGATGTCAGTTGCCCCTAAAATCAATGTAGTTTCAATACATTCAAATAAAAGTCCTCACGGAGGGAAAAAATATGTGCGTGTATGTATATAGTAAATGTATAATGTAAGGAGAGGAACAACACAAGCTGACTTCCAAAAAGTCTACCTGTGAGGAGGAAGAAGGAAGAATGGGGTCAAGGAGGGTAAAATGAGAATTTCAAGCAAGTTCCCAGGCAAGGTTGATGCCACTGGCTGTTATAGGTAGAATTGTGTCTCCCCAAAACTCAAAACATTGAAGGTCTAATCACCAGTGTGGCTGTTTTGGGACAGAGGGCCTCTAAGGAAACAATGAAGGTTAAATGAGCCATAAGGTCATGGCCCTATCCAGTAGAAGTAGTGTCTTTATAAGAAGAGACGCCAGAGACCTCACTCTCTCTTCATGCACACAAGTTGAGGAAAGGCCAGGTGAGGCACAGGAAGAAGTCTGCAGGCCAGGAAGAGAGCTCTCACCAGAAGCAAATCAACTAGCCTGTTGGTCTGGGACTTGCAGCCCTCAGAACTATGAAAAATTTCTGTTCTTAAGTCATATGGTCCCCAACCTTTCTAGCACCAGGGATTAGTTTCGTGAAAGACAATTTTTCCACAGACTGGGGGTGGAGGGTGTTTCGGGATGACTCAAGCACATTACATTCATTGTGCACTTTTTTCTACTATTATTAGATCATCTCCACCTCAGATCATTAGGCATTAGATCCCGGAGGTGGGGGACCCCTGGTATGGTATTCTATTACAGCAACCTCAGCTGGCTAACACAATGTCAAAACATTAGCATTTGTTAAATCTAAATGGTGACTGTATAGGAGTGTGTTATACTAGGCCCTGAGCTTTTCACTTTATTCTAATATTTCTGTCACATGTGTAGTCATTGTTAATCTGACAGATGATACAAGGGAACATTAGCCATTTTAGTCATACTAAAAATAATGATGCAGAACCAACTCTTCCCAGGAAGTTATAAAATTTTACATGTTGCTGAATTAAGGTTTTGGTGGGGGAAGAGGGACCTTCTGCAGCCTGATGAGGTCACAGAGGATGCCGCTAGGAAGCCAGGGGAACTGACAGACACTCATGTGCCGCCTCCTACAGTATCTTCCTTTGCTGCTCAACCAGTAAAGGCCCAACAGGATTGACACCATCATCAGTTTTCTGTCTCACGCCTTGAGTTTTGGGGAACCTGACAGCGCTGGTCCCAAACACTTTCAATTACAACTTCTTGACAGGGGAGGGAGAAAGTCTTGCCCACACTACCCTTCAAGCAACAAAGAAAGAAATGGTACTTCTGGATCCTACACTTGCTTGCTATGTCAAACACTCTGATACTAAATGTGCATGAAAGCACGTGAGTACAAGGCCGGGCATCGAGTAAGCACTCAACAAGTCTTTGTTGAACAAAGCATTTGTGTTTGTAATATTACCATCTGATTTCAGTTCAGTATTTACAGGTTGCTTAAAACTTACTACATGAAAAAAAGATACCAGCTAAACCAAGTATGTTTCAGACTGAAAATCATTAACTTAGAGTGGTGACACTTCTATTCCAGGTGTTCAAACTTTACAAGGCATCGAGATTACTGGGAAGACTCACTGAAACACTGATTGCTGAGCCCCACTTCCTGAGTTTCTAGAGTGGAACTCAAAAACTGATTTTCAAGGAAGTTCCCAGTTGAAGGTGATGCCATGGTCTGGAGCCTACATTTTAATAACTATTGGCCTATACCTATAGGGGTACCTACCTAGAGAAAGTCAAGTACTATTCTCTCTAATCTAAAGCTTTTCTTATTCATATATAGACAATATATATACACACACATGCATACATTCATATGTTCGATCCCTGTGTCAGGAAGTTTCCCCGGAGAAGAGAATGGCAACCCACTCCAGCATTCTTGCCTGGAGAATTCCATGGACAGAGGAGTCTGGCAGGCTATAGCCCATGGGGCTGCAAAGAATCAGACACAACTGAGGGACTAACACACACACACACACATGTAATAGTATACATACATATAATAAATTAATTTATGATACTATAAGGTATGATTATCTTAAGATATAAATAAAATACAATAATAGGTCTATAACAATCTTATCTTAGTATTCTCCTTAAATTACAAGTTAATAAAACTAAAAAGTAATAATAGCTGCCAACTACTGAATATTTATTATATGCAGGGCACTATAGTATAACTGCATAAGACACATTATTTATTTTACTCTTCCCAACTACTCTGTAAGGTAACCACTATTACTCCTATTTGACATAGATTAAGTTGAGCCTCAGAGAAGTTAAATGACCCAGCCATTTAGAAAGTGATGAGACTAGAATTTGTACCCAAGTTGAATTCCAGAGTCCAGACTCTCAACATTGCTTTTATTGATACTTTTATTGCTTTTATTGATACTGAAACAACAGTGGGCTTCCCACCACGGCATCAATCCACAAACCTGACAACTGTTTACACTGTAAAGCACTGACAATCGTAGCCATCAAGTCCTCTAATTCAGGGGAAAGGCTCTAAAGGACTTGCTTCCTTTCACCTGAAATTAACCATTCACCCAGTAAGAAGACCAGAAGGAAGAAATTGAAGACATAACTGAAAGATTCAGGTACTGTTTTTCTTCTTGATCTCCCCAAATCACAAAACAAAGATTCCTATGCAATACATTCATTTCCTCCCTCAGTCCCAGTGGCATCATTTGCAAACACAATAAAGAAAATGACTAAACTGCACTTTGTGGGGAAATAGCATCCTTTAGTTTGGTTTTCCCTGGAGAGTGGGCAGTTATGGAAACTTTTGAAGTCTTCACATTTAAGGGATGGAAATGAAAACAGTTGGTTTTCAGTTGTCCAGAAAAAAGTGTGCTGATGAGCTGATAAAAAAGAAATGAAGTAGCTCCAGTAGCAAGGTTATGAAATGACATTGGCCCAGTCAAAAAGCCAATAAAATTTTAAAACAAAAAAACCAAAGACTGGAAAAATTGGGACAAGCTACTCTTTAAAAGGGAAAAGCAAAGTGTCATCTCTCTCTTTAAAGCTAATGGCACACTCATCTTTCATACTTGTATAGTTTTATTTCAGTCTTAAAGAAGGAAAAAGTAAAAACATTAAAATACTAAATGGAGAGCAGAGCTTCTCATTTAAATAAATACATTTTGTTTTATTGTTTGGAAAAGTCTAACAAGCTGCAGAATACTAACTGAATTCTGTCATATTTTGAAAAAAGGAAATTCCAGCATATTTCCAGAAGTTAGCTTATATTAGTCTACTTAATTAATCTTGCATTATAAATTAAAAGAAAATATGCCAACACACTTAAAAAACTACACATCAAAGACTGCCTGTCTGGTGTGTTCATGCAGAAATTTTCCTCCTTTTTGTCTGAAATGTGAGGCTATTAGCCACATTAACCTAAATGGCACTGTTGCCTCAGTCTACATGGAGATTATTCTGCTGCTTGGCTGAGGATATCAACACAGGTGGCATTGATCTTATATGTTTATTTGGAGCTGAGAAACCCAATATCTATTTGGCACCAGCATCCACGCATTGCTTAGGATTAAACCTTAAATTCTTCCTTGATGCCTTTTTCTCATACTCTACTTTTAATGGGCAAATCCCATCAGATCTAGCTTTAAAATATAACTCAAATTCAACCCCTTTTCTTCACCTCTACCACTTCCACCACAGTTCAAAGCTACTAGCATCTTTCATTTAGACTGTTGAATAAATCTCTTCCTGCCTCTGAATATTCTGCAGGGTGATCAAAGTGATTCTTTTAAACTCTAAGTCTGATAGTGTCATGACACTGTGCAAACCCTCCAATGGTGACGCACTTCACTTTGAACAAAATCCAAATTCATTCTGACCCCAGCTCATCTCACAGACCACAATTCTTACCTCTCAAGTCCTCTGTATCTATGGCAGCAAAATGCTACCCAGCAATCACTGGACTCTTGCTCCATTCCATCTTCTTCTCTCCTAGACAATCACATCACACCTTCTTTCCTCAAAGCTCCAAAAGTCCATTCCCACTCCCAGATGACAGCTTCGCTCCATACTGTACTGAGAAAACAGTAGCAATTAAAAGTCTTAACTCCTAGAATATAAATTAAGATAGCTATCTTATCACAACTGAAGACTACATATTAAAAACCTGAGACACATTTAAGATCCCAAATTCATAAACAACATATTCAATAATAAAATAAGCATGCTAAGTTCCCAACAGATTTCCAGAGTTAGATTGGAAAACATGCAGAACCATATCCAGGGCCATGCTAAGAAACACTTAGCGTTCTTAGAAAGAGATGCCATTCAAATTAAGTGATTAGCACCTAGGTAACTAAATGGTAAGAAAGAGTTACTCCTACATGGAGGATCAGATAGTCACTGGCCCTCAAGCACTGTCATCCCCACAAGCAGTTTGCTCTTAAATAATTTAGATCTTCAAACAGACATGGTCATTTTACAGAAACCCAAGTCAGAAATAATTGTTTACTATTATGACAACACAAGCAGCAGGACCATTTCATGCCAAACTAATGACTTCAGGACATGCAAAGCACGACTCCTCTGTATAAATCCACTTCAGAGCAGGGGTCAAAACCATTAAATGAATGTTAAACTGAAGTCCCTGGGCCCAGAGTACCCCATGGCTCCAGAGGACTAAGATTTGCAAGAAAAATACTAAACACAGAGATAAGTGTAAACAGTCTACAAGATTCTTTATACAAATGACTTTTTGTCTGAAATCAAAACACCCAAAATCAGAACTTTGTTACTTTTAAATGAAAAGTATCTTTAGAAAGACATTCAAGAATTACTTTTTAAAAAGAAAATCCTCTGAAGATGAAGTATGAAGGTATCACAGTTGATTGTAATAAGTTTTCTATTTTAAATGATCATTATAAAGACCTGGTCCCTCTAAAACATTTTCTTAAAAATTCAAGTTTAGAGATTTCTAGGAGCTTTAGTGTTAGTGTGATGGGTGATCATTTTTTTAAGATGTGTCCATTTGAAGGCTACGTTAGAGGTGAGTGACCTAGATGCATGATGTCAACACACTACCACAGAAGAAAGGAAAGAGAGCAAGGTTCATTGAGCTTTAATTTTAAATTTAAATACATGGGACATTTTGTAATAAGCAAAGTTACCCTACACAGAAACTAGCTACCAAATCTTTTACCAAATCTTTTCTGTTCTCATTTGGCACACACTATATTTCCAGCCACCTTTCAGGTAAGTGTAACTAAGCCCTAGCCTCTGCAATGTGAGTGGAAGTACTGTATGCCACCCTTGCTGCTGCTGCTGCTAAGCCACTTCAGTCGTGTCCGACTCTATGCAACCCCACAGATGGCAGCCCACCAGGCTCCCCCGTTCCTGGGATTCTCCAGGCAAGAACCCACCGGAGTGGGTTGCCATTTCCTTCTCCAATGCATGAAAGTGAAAAGTGAAAGTGAAGTTGCTCAGTTGTGTCCGACTCTTTGCAACCCCATGGACTGCAGCCTACCAGGCTCCTCCATCCATGGGATTTTCCAGGCAATTAGGCTTTAGTATATAAAGACATCTCCCCAGGCAATGCCAGCTTGACGTGGATGGGTATGAAGCCTTAGAGGAAAGATGAAGGTGGCAGAGCTGCAGATGGAAGGAGCCCTGGATTGTTATTTTAAAGACAGACGTCTTTTAAAAGGGAACCAACTTTAGACGATAAAATAAACCATTTTTAAGGCTTTTTGTTATGGTAGCTCCTATTGTCTTAATAAACATCCTATCTTAGTTCTTAATGATAAGACTCAATGAATAATTAAGTTACTAATAACTGTTTAAGGTAAGTAACTGTACACCAATCTCCAACATCCATTATCTTCTGTGTTTAAATCCAACAGGCTGGCAAAAGTTGTAAGTGGATTAATACCAGAGTCTACTTTTCAATATCTAAAGCTTTCTATGGACGAAACACCAAAGACGTCCATAAATAAGATAAAACAAAGATTTTGGTGGCTATTGCTACCACTGAATAAAAGACTTATGGTCTTTTCTACTCTAATCTAGCTTCACCCTACATCAACCATGGAGAAGAGCAAAAGGATCAGAAAGAGCAGGGGAAGAAAAGTAAAACAAAACAAAAAAGAAGTAAAAGAGCTACAAAGAACAGAAAAGAGCCCTTGAAACATGGGTCAGATCTGGGCAGGGAGAGGGGAGAAGCTTCAGATTCAACATAAAATTGAAATTCTCATGTTGCCTAGATAAGACTTTTAAAGCTTGGAAGTATCTTAATGATCAAAATGAGGAAAAGGGGAACAAAAAAGATGGGACAAACAGAAAACAAACAGCAATAAAACAGATATACCTCTAACCACAATAATCATATTAAAAGTAAAGGAGCTAAACACCCTTATTAAAAAGCAAAGACTGTCATATTGGACAAAAGAACTCAACTACATACCACTTGCAAGAAATATACTTTAGCAAATTAACAACATCAGGAATGAGAAAAGTGACATCATTAGAAATTTAACAGCAATTAAAATAATAATAAGGAAATGTTACAAGCAATTTTATGCCATCAAATTAAAAAACATAGGTAGAAAGGGTAAATTCCATGAAACATACAAATTAGTAAAGTTCACTCAAGGAAAAAAAAAGATAACCTGAATAATCCTATATCTATATCAAAAGTTGAATTTTGTAGTTTAAAAACTACAAAGTAAACTACTGGCCCAGATGCTTTCACTGGTAAATTCTACAAACATTAAGAGGAGTGATATAAATTCAACAGAAATTCTTTCAGAAAAGGTATTCAGATTGAAAACAGAGTAAACTGCTGTTATTTGATTTGTAAATAACAAGACCATATATATAGAAAATCCAATTGAACCTATAAAAAATCCACTAGAACTAATAAGTAAATTTTATAAGTCTGTAAGAAACAAAATCAGTATACCCCCCCAAAATTATATTTCTATGTAGCAACAAAAACAAATTTTAATATAATTCATAATGGCATCAAAATATATAAAGTACTTGGGGATAATCTAACAAAGAATATACAAGATTTATACATAGAAAACTATAGAACATTGCTGAGGAAAATTGAAGGTAAAAATTATCTACATAATTGGAGAAATATACTATGCCCATTGTTGGAAGACTCAATATTATGAAGATGTCAATTCTCCCCAAATTGATCTGTATGATCAATGTAATCCCAAACAATTTCCCAATAGACTTTTTTGTTAGAAATTGACAAGTTTTATTCTGAAAGTCATATCAAAATGCAACTTTTTTAAAGAACAAAATTAGAGGACTAATCTCAAGTTTCATGACTTAATATAATAAGTTCCAGTGATCAAAACAGGGTGCTTTGGGCACAAAAATAGATCAATGGAATGCAATACAGAATCAAGAAACAGATCCACACATATATGGATGGTTAATTTTTTACAAAAGTACAAAGACAATTCAATGAAGAAAGAATAGTCTTTCAATAAATGGTGCTTGTAAGAATTGGATATCCATACACAACAATAAAATTTAAAAGCTTTCATTTACACCTCAAACCACAAACAAAAAGTAACTCAACTGAATCATGTCCTAAATGTAAAACCTAAAATGAAAACATCAAGATGAAAATAGGAGAAAATAGACGATCTTAGATTGGTATACATTTCTCAGATAAAACACAAAAAGAATGTTTCATGAAACAAAACTCATAAAATGGACTTCATCAAAAATTAAAAACTTCTTTCTTTTGAAAGACACCATTAAGAAAACATTAAGAAGACATCATTAAGAAATGAGCAAAAGGAAGCTTCACAAAATTGTATATAAACAAAGTACTTAATATTAAAGAGGTACAAGATTATAGACTAACTTCTCAATAGCTTAAAACTAAGATCCAATAAGAAAGTAAGACCAAATAGGAAAAGGAGTATGTCAAGGTTGTATATTGTCATTCTGCTTATTTAACTTATATGCAGAGTACATCATGAGAAATGCTGGGCTGGATGAAGCACAAGCTGGAATCAAGATTGCTGGGAGAAATACCAATAACCTCAGATATGCAGATGACACCACACTTCTGGTAGAAAATGAAGAGGAACTAAAAAGCCTCTTGATGAAAGTGAAAGAGTAGAGTGAAAAAGTTGGCTTAAAACTCAACATTCAGAAAATGAAGATCATGGCATCTGGTCCCATCACTTCATGGAAAATAGATGGGGAAACAGTGGAAACAGTGTCAGACTTTATTTTGGGGGGCTCCAAAATCACTGCAGATGGTGACTGCAGCCATGAAATTAAAAGACACTTACTCCTTGGAAGGAAAGTTATGACCAACCCAGATAGCATATTCAAAAGCAGAGACATTACTTTGCCAACAAAGGTCCATCTAGTCAAGGCTATGGTTTTTCCAGTAGTCATGTATGGATGTGAGAGTTGGACTGTGAAGAAAGCTAAGCACCGAAGAATTGATGCTTTTGAACTGTGGTGTTGGAGAAGACTCTTGAGAGTCCCTTGGACTGTAAGGAGATCCAACCAGTCCATTCTAAAGGAGATCGGTCTTGGGTGTTCTTTGAAAGGAATGATGCTAAAGCTGAAACTCCAGTACTTTGGCCACCTCATGCAAAGAGTTGACTCATTGGAAAAGATTCTGATGCTGGGAGGGATTGGGGGCAGGAGGAGAAGGCGACGACCGAGGATAAGATGGCTGGATGGCATCACTGACTCGATGGACATGACTTTGAGTGAACTCCGGGAGTTGGTGATGGACAGGGAGGCCTGGAGTGCTGCAATTCATGGGGTCACAAAGAGTCGGACACGACTGAGTCACTGAACTGAACTGAACTGAAGACCCAATAGAAGCCACAGACCAGTGAAAGGACATCTTCGATAAGGTAAAGCAAATTAGCTTACCCAAATCATTACTTAGTAAAAAAATATCTTTCAAAAATAATACTGAAATAGATATTATCGGGGTGGGGGGGGAAGCTAAGAAAGTTTGGTATTATCTAATCTTTACTTATGAAAATTCTAAGAGATGTATTCTGAGCAACAGGAAAGCAATCCTGAGATGCAAGAAAAACTGAAGAGCAGAGAAATCAATATGTGGGTAATTCTAAACAACCATAGAGTATAATACAATTAGTGGCAGCAGTAGTAGCAATAAAAACTCAATAATAATAATATCTTGTGAGGTTTTTCTAATGCAAGATATAATAGAACATAAAACCATAACATATATGTTGATAGAGGGTGTATGGAGTTAACATATTCTAAGGTTTTTGTGTTTCTTGGCAGGAGGGTAAAGGTGTTGATTAATTTTAAACCTTGACAAGTATGCATGTGGTATTTCTAGATAATCACTAAAATAACACAAAGAGAGTAGTTAACTTGCAAACAAATAGAATAAAAACAGAATTAGAAAAAACAATTTACCTAAAAGCAGGGATGTGGTGAAATGGGAGCAAACAGCAAAGGATATGATGGTAAGATGTAAATCCAACTGTAGAAATGATCACCTAAAATTTAAATTGACTAAATACTCTATTTTAGAGAACAATATTATCAAACTGGATGATAAAAATTAATCTGTAAGACATTTTCAAGAAACACCTAAAATATAAAAAGAGAAAGACAGAAAGTAAAAGAATGAAAAACTGAACACCCTGCAAAACAAAAGGAAAGTGAAAGTCACTCAGTCGTGTCTGACTCTTTGCAGTGCAAAGGACTGTATAGTCCATGGAATTCTCCAGGCCAGAATACTGGAGTGGATAGCGTTTCCCTTCTCTAGGGGATCTTCCCAACCCAGGGATCGAACCCACTGCAGGCGGATTCTTTACCAGCTGAGCTACAAGGGAAGCCCAACAAAAGGAAAGCTGGAGTTTTATATTCATGTTTGGGAATGCATGTAAGAATTAAAGATTTTAAAATTTAAAAAATAAAAAACTAAAATTAAAGAGAAAATAAATAAATAAATAAAAACCTTACTATTTTTAGTTTTTTGAGAAAAGTATATGCTGTCCTCTATAGTGACTATATCAATTTACATTCCCGCCAACAGTGTACTAGTGTTCCCTTTTCTCCACATCCTTGCCAACAAATTCTATTTGTATTCTTTTTTTTTAATAATGTTGAGCTGTAAGCATTGCTTATATATATTAATCTCATATCAGTCATGTCATTTGCTAATACTTTCCTCCATCTAGTAGGCTGTCATTTCATTTTGTTGTCATTTGCAGCATTATTTACAATAATCAGGATATGGGAACAATCTAAATGTTCATCAATTGATGAATGGATAAAGAAATTGTTGTTTATATATACTCTGAACTACTATTCTGCTGTAAAAAAGAGTGCTACTTTGCTATTTGTGACAACATGGATGGACCCTGACGGTATTGTGCTAAGTGAAACAAGTAGACAAAGAAAGATAATACATACAATCTCAATTATATGTGGAATCTAAAACCTCAATTTAAAATAAAAGCAAAAAATTAAGAATAAATAAAAAGGTGATAAAAAAATGTGTACTAAAAGAAAAGAAATATAAACTGCTAGAAAATCATTGGAGGCAATAAAAAGGAAAACACTTTATAGTAAAACCACCTATAGGACACAAATAAAAGCTATACTCAAGGCAGAATATATAGCTTTGAATGTCTTGAGTTGTTTTAAAAAGCCGAAAATATAAAGGAACTTTGTATTAGTACATAAGAAAATAAAATTAACAAAAATAAGCTGGGAAGATAGCATTTATAAAGATAAAAGGTAAAATTCATAAAATGATAAACAACAACAAAAATAAAAGAAAGGAGAATTAAACGCAAAAGTGGATTCATTGAAAAGACCAGTAAAATAAAGAAAATGTTTTCTAAGCCTGATAAAGTAAAAAACAAAAAGTACAAAGTAAATACAATTTTAAAATGAGAAAAGAAAAATGACCATTGAGTCAGGAAAGATTGAAGAATGACATAAGAACAATAAATGTAACCCTGTGACAAAAGATTTGAAAACTCATAACACAACACTGTAAATCAACAATACTCCAATAAAAAAATTTTGTTAAATATTTGAAAGCCCAAAAGAATGAATTATTTCCTAGCAGATTATCAATCACAAAACCAACTCAATAAGAAGTAGACAATTTTAATCAATTACCAAATAATCCATAAGATAGTTAAGAATGTATCATTTAAAAAGACACCAGGACCATATGCTTCACAACTGACCTTAATTTGGCTTTTAAATAACAGAAAATTCCTATATTGTTTAAAATAAGCCATTGAAATATATATAAAGCTCCCTAATGATGTTAACTTTTCATGCCCAAATTTAATAAAAATAGAATATACAACTGCAAGCCAGTTTGGCTTATTTCTGTAAAAACAGTAACTGTAAATAAAATATTGACAAAGAGAATCTGTCAATATATCAAAGGATGTGTATATCTCAAGAATAATACAGTGCTTAATATCAGGAAATGTATCCATTGAAACCAGTACAGCAAAAACGTGAAAGATGTCTTACAACAGATACTTTAAAAGGCATTTGACAAAATTCAACAGTCAGTTCTAATTAAAAATAGCACTACAAAAAAACTTATGAAACCAATAACAAAATTTTCCAAAAACTAGCAGTAAATTCTAAAATCAAAATCAAAGATGACCCATTTCACATAAATGATAACACTTGTATAGTATTATAGTAGATACTGAAGCAAATGAAATAGCAGGCAAAAAACATTGGAAAAAGCAAAAACTCTCTTTCACTGATTACATAATTGTACAGTTTTATACACAGAAAACAAAAAATTCTAATACAAAACATTCTAAGGATAATAAAACAATTTGTTCTAGTTTTGGATTAAAAACAAATATTTTTAATTAAAAGCTTTTTTTAAAAAATATGAATTTATTTATTTTATTGGAGGCTAATTACTTTACAATATTGTATTGGTTTTGCCATACATCAACATGAATCCGCCATGGGTATACACGTGTTTCCCATCCTGAACCCTCTCCCACCTCCCTCCCCATACCATCCCTCTGGGTCATCCCAGTGCACCAGCCCCAAGCATCCTGTATCATGCATCGAGCCTGGTCTGGCGATTCGTTTCACATATGATATCATACATGTTTCAACGCCATTCTCCCAAATCATCCCACACTTGCCCTCTCCCACAGAGTCCAAAAGACTGTTCTATACATCTGTGTCTCTTTTGCTGTCTCGCATACAGGGTTATCATTCAGTTCAGTACAGTCACTCAGTTGTGTCCGACTCTTTGCAACCCCATGAATCACAGCACACCAGGCCTCCCTGTCCATCATCAACTCCCAGAGTTCACTCAGACTCACGTCCATCCAGTCAGTGATGCCATCCAGCCATCTCAACCTCTGTTGTCCCGTTTTCCTCCTGCCCCCAATCCCTCCCAGCATCATGTCTTTTCCCATGAGTCAACTCTTTGCAGGAGGTGTCCAAAGTACTGGAGTTTCAGCTTCAGCATCATTCCCTCCAAAGAATCCCTTCCTAAATTCCATATATATGCATTAGTATACTGCATTGGTGTTTTTCTTTCTCGCTTACTTCACTCTGTATAATAGGCTCCAGTTTCATCCACCTCATTAGAACTGAGTCAAATGTATTCTTTTTAATGGCTGAGTAATATTCCATTGTGTATATGTACCACAGCTTTCTTATCCATTCGTCTGCTGATGGACATCTAGGTTGCTTCCATGTCCTCACTATTATAAACACTGCTGCAATGAAAATTGGAGTATACGTGTCTCTCTCAATTCTGGTTTCCTCAGTGTGTATGCCCAGTAGTGGGATTGCTGGGTCATATGGCAGTTCTATTTGCAGTTTTTAAAGGAATCTCCACACTGTTCTCCATAGTGGCTGAACTAGTTTGCATTCTCACCAACAGTGTAAGAGGGTTCCCTTTTCTCCACATCCTCTCCAGCATTTATTGCTTGTAGACTTTTGGATAGCAGCCATTCTGACTGGCGTGAAATGGTACCTCATTGTGGTCTTGATTTGCATTTCTCTGATAATGAGTGATGTTGAGCATCTTTTCATGTGTTTGTTAGCCATCTGTATGTCTTCTTTGGAGAAATGTCTGTTTAGTTCTTTGGCCCATTTTTTGATTGGGTCATTTATTTTTCTGGAATTGAGCTGCAGGAGTTGCTTGTATATTTTTGAGATTAATTCTTTGTCAGTTGCTTCATTTGCTATTATTTTCTCCCATTCTGAAGGCTGTCTTTTCACTTTGCTTATAGTTTCCTTTGTTGTGCAGAAGCTTTTAATTTTAATTAGGTCCCCATTTGTTTATTTTTGCTTTTATTTCCAGTATTCTGGGAGGTGGATCATAGAAGATCCTGCTGTGATTTATGTCAGAGAGTGTTTTGCCTATATTTTCCTCTAGGAGTTTTATAGTTTCTGGTCTTACATTTAGATCTTTAATCCATTTTGAGTTTATTTTTGTGAATGGTGTTAGAAAGTGATCTAGTTTCATTCTTTTACAAGTGGTTGACCAGTTTTCCCAGCACCACTTGTTAAAGAGATTGTCTTTACTCCATTGTATATTCTTGCCTCCTTTGTCAAAGATAAGGTGTCCATAGGTGTGTGGATTTATCTCTGGGTTTTCTATTTTGTTCCATTGATCTATATTTCTGTCTTTGTGCCAGTACCATACTGTCTTAATGACTGTGGCTTTGTAGTAGAGCCTGAAGTCAGGCAGGTTGATTCCTCCAGTTCCATTCTTCTTTCTCAAGATTGCTTTGGCTAGTCGAGGTTTTTTGTATTTGCAGACAAATTGTGAAATTACTTGTTCTAGCTCGGTGAAAAATACCGTTGGTAGCTTGATAGGGATTGCATAGAATCTATAGATTGCTTTGGGTATTATACTCATTTTCACTATATTGATTCTTCCAATCCATGAGCACGGTATATTTCTCCATCTATTAGTGTCCTCTTTGATTTCTTTCACCAGTGTTTTATAGTTTTCTATATATAGGTCTTTAGTTTCTTTAGGTAGATATATTCCTAAGTATTTTATTCTTTTCATTGCAATGCTAAATGGAATTGTTTCTTTAATTTCTTTCTATTTTTTTATTATTAGTGTATAGGAATGCAAGGGATTTCTGTGTGTGGATTTTATATCCTGCAACTTTACTATATTCATTGATTAGCTCTAATAATTTTCTGGTGGAGTATTTATGGTTTTCTATGTAGAGGATCATGTCATCTGAAAACAGTGAGAGTTTTACTTCTTCTTTTCCAATTTGGATTCCTTTTATTTCTTTTTCTGCTCTGATTGCTGTGGTCAAAACTTCCAAAACTATGTTGAACAGTAGTGGTGAAAGTGGGCACCATTGTCTTGTTCCTGACTTTAGGGGAAATGCTTTCCATTTTTCACCATTGAAGATAATGTTTGCTGTGGGTTTGTCATATATAGCTTTTATTATGTTGAGGTTATGTTCCTTCTAATCCTGATATCTGGAGAGTTTTTATCATAAATGGATGTTGAAATTTGTCAAAGGTTTTCTCTGCGTCTATTGAGATAATCATATGGCTTTTATTTTTCAATTTGTTAATGTGGTGTGTTACACTGATTGATTTGCAGATATTGAAGAATCCTTGCATCCGTGGGATAAACCCCACTTGGTCATGATGTATCATCTTTTTTAATGTGTTGTTGGATTCTGATTGCTAGAATTTCGTTAAGGATTTTTGCATCTATGTTCATCAGTGATATTGGCCTGTAGTTTTCTTTTTTTGTGGCATCTTTGTCAGGTTTTGGTATTAGGGTGATGGTGGCCTCATAGAATGAGTTTGGAAGTTTACCTTCCTCTGCAATCTTCTGGAAGAGTTTGAGTAGGATAGGTGTTAGCTCTTCTCTAAATTTTTGGTAGAATTCTAACAGCTTTTTACTAACAATTAACATCAAGAAATGAAAAGTCCAATCTTTTCACAACAGTGACAAAAACCATAAAATACTTTTAAGTAACTTAATTAAAAAGTCACAGGATAATAGAATCTTATTAAAATATGTAATTGTGAAAATATGAAGATGCATTCCATCTCTTATAAGGGAATAACAGAAAAATGTGTTATCCAAAAATTAATCTATAAATTAAATGCAATTTCAATGAGTATCCCAATAAATTTTTAATTAGATACATGATTTTAAAGTTGTATGTGAAAAAATATATACTTAAGAAAAATATGAAAAAATGATATGAGAAGATTTGCCTTAACAATTATCAGAATATATTATAAAGTCATTATAATCCAATAGGAAGAAGTAAATGGAGCAGTAAAATATAGCAGATACTTCAGAAATAAATCCCAGTGTAGATGAGTTAATATATTATAAACGTGGTACATTTTTAATAGAAAAATTTTAGATTGTTTAATGACTGGTATTAATATCCTAATATTAGCATATGAGATACTAATATATCATACAAAAATAGATCAGATTTTTAGTTAGTAGAGGCAAGAAGTGGGAAGAGGGCGGAATTGGATGAAGGTGGTCAAAAGGTACAAACTTCCATATATAAAATAAATAATTACTAGCTATGTAATGTACAATACAATTAATATAATTAACACTGATGTATGTTACACATGAAAATTTTTATGAGAGTCAATCCTAAGGGCTCTCATCACAAGGGCAAAAAGATTATTTTTTAATTTTATATCTGTATGAGATGATGGATGCTCACTAACTTATTGTGACGGATGTTCACTAACTTATTTCATGGGGTATATAAGTCACATCATCATTCTATACCCTTAAACTTACACAGTGCTGTATGTCTATTATACCTCAATAAAACTGGAAGAAAAATGATTGGTACTAATATCCTAAATACATACCTGGAAGGAGACAAACATGAAAATCTGAGACTTCACAATTCAGTATTATCTAGAATTAATGACTTCTTAACTCTGACTAGAAATTCAGAAGCTAAAGTGTGATACATTTGACTAAATAAAAAAGAAAAACTTTTGTGTAACAATGAATCTCATATAGAAATACAATGGACTAAGAACAGATGTGGAAAAAATATTTATAATACAGATGATAAAATTTTAAGTTAATAATATGCAAAAATATTTTACGAATAGAAAAGAAAGAAAGAGGTAACCAAATAAAATAGTAGGCAAAGATAACTCAGATAAATAAATCCTGTGGTAAGGTACAAATGAAAAGATATACAAATTCACAAGGAGAAACCATGAATATGCAAATTACAGTAAGTACATAATTATCACTTTATACCCATCAGAGTAACAAAAATTACAAAGAGCCACAATATCTATTGCTGGCTGGGATATAATGAAAAGGATTCTCTCACATATATTGCTGGTAGAAATATGAAGTGTTACATCCTTTGGCAAAAGCAATCTGGCATCATGTGTTATAATCAAAACACATACTCACAGACCCATCCAGCAATAATATTCATGGATATTCCAATAAAATAAAAGTATTTGTTTAAAAAGATGTATGTAAAAAGATATTGATTGCAGCATGGTTAGTCATGGTAGGGAAAAAGAAGAACTAGAAAAAAAAGCAATGTTGACCAATAGGAGAATGACTTTTAAAAAATTCCTGTCGTTAAAAATAATGAGTTGGAGCTCTACCAGATGACTTGGAGGATTTTCAAATGTGATATTGTTGAGTGAGAAAAGCAAGATGTAGAAAAGCATATAATATATGATCCTACATCCATAAAAAAACACATAACAATATGATATTGTGCCTATGCATGTATATTATATATTGTAGAAGATTATATGAAGGATAGATAAAATGTGCAGAAAAGATCCATGTGATGCTGTTTTAGAGGCTACTTGGGAGGTAGAGAGGCTGTGGTGAAAGGAAGCAAGAGGATGAAGCAAAGAAAAAAGAAAAACTTACAGAGAGCACCTCATAATTTTAAAGGTTTGCACTTGACCAAATTATTTACATGTGGATACATATAGTTAAAATACATATTATTTAAAATACGTTAGATTTAAAATATTTTAAGGAAAAAGATAAACATACCAATAAAAAATATTTTCCTTCTTCAGTGATCAAAGAAATCAAAGCTAAAATAATGATAATCATTTTTCCCTGTAAGTCTAGAAAAGATTGATAAAGTTGGTAACTTCTACTGATTACGTACAGGTGAAGAAATACACACTTGCAATGCTCTCTGAAAATGATTTGTTAGAACATTTCTGAATGATCCTTTGGCAATATTTAAGAAAAACTTTTAAATAACCACTGTATAATCATACATTCCAGTTGAGCTACTTCAAATCCTAAAAGATGATGCTATTAAAGTGCTACAGTCAATATGTCAGCAAATTTGGAAAACTCAGCAGTGGTCATGGGACTGGAAAAGGTGTTTTCATTCCAATCCCAAAGAAAGGCAATGGCAAAGAATGCTCGAACTACTGCACAATTGCATTCATCTCATACACTAGTAAAGTAATGCTCAAAGTTCTCCAAACCAGGCTTCAACAGTACATGAACCATAAACTTCCTGATGTTGAAGCTGAATTCAGAAAAAGCAAAGGAATCAGAGATCAAATTGCCAACATCCATTGGATCATCAAAAAAGCAGGAGAATTCCAGAAAAACTTCTGCTTTATTGACTATGCCAAAGCTTTTGACTGTGTGGATCACAATAAACTGTGGAAAATTTTGAAAGAGATGGGAATACCAGACCACCTGACCTGCCTCCTGAGAAACCTGTATGCAGGTCAGTAAGCAACAGTTAGAACTGGACGTGGAACAACAGATCGGTTTCAATTTGGGAAAGGAGTACATCAAGGCTGTATATTGTCACTGTGCTTATTTAACTTATATGCAGAGGACATCATTCGAAATGCCGGGCTGGATGGAACACAAGCTGGAATCAAGACTGCCGGGAGAAATATCAATAACCTCAGATATGCAGATGACACCATGCTTACAGCAAAAAGTGAAGAAGAACTAAAGAGCCACTTGTTGAAAGTGAAAGAAGAGAGTGAAAAAGTTGGCTTAAAACTCAACATTCCAAAAACTAAGATCATGGCATCTGGCCTCAGCACTTCATGGCAAATAGATGGGGAAAAATGGAAACAGTGAGAGACTTTATTTTTAGGGGCTCCAAAATCACTGCAGATGTTGACTACAGCCGTGAAATTAAGAGACACTTGCTTCTTGGAAGAAAAGCTATGACCAACTAGACAGATACTAAAAAGCAGAGACATTACTTTGCCAACAAAGGTTCATCTAGTCAAGGCTTTGGTTTTTCCAGCAGTCATGTATGTATGGGAGAGTTGGACTATAGAGAAAGCTGAGTGCCAAGGGATTGATGGTTTTGAACTGTGATGTTGGAGAAAACTCTTGAGAGTCCCCTGGACTGCAAGGAGATCCAACCAGTCAATCCTAAAGGAAATCAGTCTTGAATATTCATTGGAAGGATTGATGCTGAAGCTGAAGCTCCAATACTTTGGCCACCTGATGCAAAGAATTGACTCATCGGGAAAGACCCTGATGCTGGGAAGGATTGAAGGCAGGAAGAGAAGGGGACAACAGAGGACAAGATGGTTGGATGGCATCACTGACTTGATGGACATGAGTTTGAGTAAGCTCCAGGAGTTGGTAATGGATAGGGAGGCCTGGTGTGCTGCAATCCATAGGGTCACAAAGAACTGGACACACCTGAGTGGCTGAACTGAACTGAATCATACAGAAATGTATGTAAAAAGTAATCACTGTCAGTAATGTTAAAAAATTGGAAGCAAGTTAAATAAATGAAATAAATACATATCTAAAGTACACTTCAAATATCATTAGCACTCAATAAATGTCCTAAGTAAGGAAGATTGGTTAATCAAGTTGTAGTCCAATTCAGAAGAGGAAAGAGATAATGAAATATTTAATAAACACTAGTAGCATCCTTGGAGAAGGAAATGGCAACCCACTCCAGTGTTCTTGCCTGGAGAATCCCAGGGGCGGGGGAGCCAGGTGGGCTGTCGTCTCTGGGGTCACACAGAGTCGGACACGACTGAAGCGACTTAGCAGCAGCAGCAGCAGTAGCATCCTGGCATGGAAAACAATGTGAGTTAAAAAAATTACAGTGCAGACCCATATTCATGACATAGAAAGACATTAACACAGCACAAGGTATTATTCAATATTAAAGGTTAAATGAATTTGTAAAGCAGTATCCATCTTTGAAAAGATATTTGTAATTATATTTGTGTAGAAAAACGTCTGGAAATAAGTGAAACAAAAGGATAACACTGGTTATCTCTGAATTGTGGAAATATTTTTTGAGGTTCGTTTTTAATCCATCTGTGTTTCCTAATTTTTCCACAATTAGAAAGTATTTCTGTATAATTTTTAAACTTTTCAAAAGCATGTAGGGTGGATAAGTATCTGGAATATGGATCCAGCTCCTTATTTTAATAACAACGTGACATTAGGTACTTAACTTTTTAAAAACATGTTTTTTCATCTGCTGATTAATTACATGGAAACAAAATAACCCACCCACTGGTGATTCCAAATCAATAGGTATTTACTCTCCTTAAATCCATGGGCAGAGGTGCAAGAGATGGCTGACATTTGCTCACACTAGCAAAATTTTTATGTTGCCCTAGTACATATTCGAAAGACTGGATCAGATACTGAAACTTGTGTGGTTATTTTCAAACATCTCATGACTTAAGAGAACAGGTGTTGGAGGAAACTGCTTCTACATATTCGCTAGGAAAGCATTCTCAGGTTTCTTTCCTAATCATGGAAAAGATGATACATTAATGTGACTATTACCTCTATTTTCTGAAAACAGCCAAGCAACCAGATGCATGAAACCCACATTCAGGAGAAATGAAGTCATTGGTAAGAGTCCCAAGAATTCTAGCAATTAAGCTATTAGAGTTACATAACATACAAGTTCCAACACGTTTTCCCAGGTCCACCATGTACCTAATAAAACTTCCTAGTTTTATTGACAATTCCAAATCCATATATCATAACCTTTGGACCAACTTCAACGAAACACAAAATGTCCCTCATGGGACTGTTTATGGATGCAATTGGTGCATGCTCAAAATTACTTCAGAAGACTAATGGAAATTTTTGACTCAAAGATGAAAAGTGAAAAGGAGGAGAGGACATTCAGTTCTGGAACCAAAAACCATGAAAAAACCGAAGAGCAAGAAGAGAGATTGATATCTCCTTTCTCTTCTGGAACAGCAAAGTGGGGAGGACAGTGAAATGTTGGAGGGAGCATATGTGTACATCCACCAGCCCAGCACCATTCTTGGAAGGGAGATGATGAGGATCACTGATCCCTCAGAGTTTCTTTAATATTGAGAATAAGTGAACTGTTTCATGAATAATAAGAGGGCTGAATGCTCAGGATGAGTTCAGGGTGAAGTCAAATAAAACTGCTGTGAGCCATCTAAAACTGAACTATCATCTCCCATTTGGGTTTTTCCAGTTCAGTTCAGTTGCTCAGTCATGTCCAGCTCCTGGCAACCCCATGGACCACAGCACGCCAGGCTTCTCTGTCCATCACCAACTCCTGAACCTTACTCAAACTCATGTCCATCAAGTCGGTGATGCCATCCAACCATCTCATCCTCTGTCATCCCCTTTTCCTTCCATCTTCAATCTTTCCCAGCATCCGGGTCTTTTCAGATGAGTCAATTCTTTGCATCAGGTGGCCAGAGTATTGGAGTTTCAGCTTCAGCATCAGTCCTTCCAATGAATATTCAGGACTGATTTCCTTTAGAATGGACTGGTTGGATCTCCTTGCAGTCCAAGGGACTCTCAAGTGAAGCATCAATCCCTCGGCATTCAGCTTTCTCTATAGTCCAACTCTCCCATACATACATGACTACTGGAAAAACCATATGGACCTTTGTTGGTAAAGTAATGTCTCTGCTCTTTAATATGCTGTCTAATTTGGTCATAGCTTTTCTTCCAAGAAGCAAGCGTCTCAATTTCATGGCTGCAGTCACCATCTTCAGTGATTTTGGAGCCCCTAAAAATAAAGTCTCTCACTGTTTCCATTGTCTCCCCATCTATTTGCCATGAAGTGATGGGACTGGATGCCATGATCTTAGTTTTCTGAATGTTGAGTTTTAAGCCAGCTTTTTCACTCTCTTCTTTCACTTTCACCAAGTGGCTCTTTAGTTCTTCTTCGCTTTCTGCCATAAGGGTGGTGTCATCTGCATATCTGACGTTATTGATATTTCTCCTGGCAATCTTGATTCCAGCTTGTGCTTCATCCAGCCCAGTGTGTCTTGTGATGTCCTCTGCATATAAGTTAAATAAGCATGGTGACAATATACAACCTGGACATACTCCTTTCTGGATTTGGGACCAGTCTGTTGTTCCATGTCCAGTTTTAACTGTTGCTTCTTGACCTGCATACAGGTTTCTCAGAAGGCAGATAAGGTGGTCTGGTATTCCCATCTCTTTCAGAATTTTCCACAGTTTGTTGTGATCCACACAGTCAAAGGCTTTGGCATAATCAATAAAGCAGAAGTAGATGTTTTTCTCGAAATCTATTGCTTTTTTGATGATCCAATGGATGTTGGCAATTTGATCTCTGGTTCCTCTGCCTTTTCTAAATACAGCTTCAACATCTGGACTTTTCCAATGGCCTCCAAATGGGTCTCACTGTTTCCACTCCAGCCTTCCGAAGGTCTATGTTCATATGGCAAGTAAGGGTGTTCTTTTAAAAACAAAAAATATCAGATCATGTCTCTCCTTAATAGCTTCTCTTTGCACTTGGACTAAAATCCAAAGTCCTCACTGGGACCAAGAGAGTAATTAAAAGTTTTAGTTTTTTGGTGACAATCCTAGTTTATGGCTAATAAAGTGGTCCCCCATATTCCTAGGGTTCATGCCCTCGCTTGATCCAGGTCTCTTATCAAACATCATTTTCTCACAGAGATCTTCCTTGATATTGGTATTAAAAAATGACACTGTCTCCTCTCCCTGCCTTACTTTTCTCTTTCCAAATGCCTTGTCACTACTTAACGTTATGTCACATTTCAATTCCTCACATGTACTGTCAGACTGGAATTGTGCTCTGAAAGGGCAGCACTTTGTTGTCTTCACTGAACCCTGCCACCTCTGATGGTCTTGCCTGGCAGTGGCTTAGGAAAATCCCGATGAATGAGTGAATGAGTGTTAGCCTCTGGCTCACTAATATTTATTCACTCCAAGTTTGACCATCACTTGAACTAGTGATTTGTAGATGATAACAAGCCTGATGGTGATGAGTACTACTTTTAACCCTGCCAAACCATATTTCCATTTTCTTCTGATTGCTGTCCTACCTGCTAGGTGTATTGAACATTATCAGTGGGCAATGTCTTGAAGATAAACTCCAAGTATGGATTCTCAACAGTCAAGATTCTCTAAGAAGAACTTCCTCCAGCCTCATGGCACAGACCCGAGGGTCCTTGTCTGCCTTTGAACTTTATCTCTGTGTATGTGTAATCAGAGATGACAAAGAGACTAAGAGTAAACGTGATTTTGCACTTTCTACGAAAATGTCCTGAAAAACACACAAACACACAAAGAGAAGTCACAAAAATCCCAGCATATCTGACTTCTACTGGAGCAAGCCAAGCATTCTCATCTTTAGAGTGAGGTAATTCCAGTACCTTGAGTTTAAGGAACAGGTCTATGTTCATACAACTAAGAAGTGGTAGTACCCAGACTTAGAGATACCATCTCTCTAACACCAAAATCTATGCTACCTTCTTTAAAAACAACAACAAAAAAAGAGGATGCCAGTCTTTAAAGGAAAATGGACTTTCCTATCAACTTTTTAAAAAACTTTTATTGAAGTATAATTATTTTATAATGTTGTGTCAGTTTCTGTTGTACAGCAAAGTGAATCAGCTACATGTATGTATATGTATCTCCTCTTTTTTGGATTTCCCATTTAAATCACCACAGAGCACTGAGTAGAGTTCCCTGTGCTATGCAGTTAGGTCCTCATTTCTTTCTTTTTTTTTTTCTCTCTTTTTTTTCGGCTTTTTAGTTCCTCTTCACTTTCTGCCATAAGGGTGGTGTCATCTGCATATCTGAGGTTATTGATATTTCTCCCAGCAATCTTTATTTTTTTTTACCAGTTCTTTCTTTGTTTTTTTTTTTAATTTTAAAATCTTTAATTCTTACATGCGTTCCCAAACATGAACCCCCCTCCCACCTCCCTCCCCATAACATCTCTGTGGGTCATCCCCATGCACCAGCCCCGAGCATGCTGTATCCTGCGTCAGACATAGACTGGCGATTCAATTCTTACATGATAGTATACATGTTAGAATGCCATTCTCCCAAATCATCCCACCCTCTCCCTCTCCCTCTGAGTCCAAAAGTCCGTTATACACATCTGTGTCTTTTTTCCTGTCTTGCATACAGGGTCGTCATTGCCATCTTTCTAAATTCCATATATATGTGTTAGTATACTGTATTGGTGTTTTTCTTTCTGGCTCACTTCACTCTGTATAATCGGCTCCAGTTTCATCCATCTCATCAGAACTGATTCAAATGAATTCTTTTTAACGGCTGAGTAATACTCCATTGTGTATATGTACCACAGCTTTCTTATCCATTCATCTGCTGATGGACATCTAGGTTGTTTCCATGTCCTGGCTAGTATAAACAGTGCTGCGATGAACATTGGGGTACATGTGTCTCTGTCAATTCTGGTTTCCTCAGTGTGTATGCCCAGCAGTGGGATTGCTGGGTCATAAGGTAGTTCTGTTTGCAATTTCTTAAGGAATCTCCACACTGTTCTCCATAGTGGCTGTACTAGTTTGCATTCCCACCAACAGTGTAGGAGGGTTCCCTTTTCTCCACACCCTCTCCAGCATTTATTGCTTGCAGATTTCTGTTTTATACACAGTAGTGTGTATATATATCAGTCCCAATCTCCCAGTTCATCCCAACTCTCTCCTCCCCTCTTGGAATCCATGTTTATTCTCTACATCTGTGTCTCTGTTTCTACTTTGCAAGTAGGTTCATCTGTACCTTTTTTCTAGATTCCACATATATGCATTAATATACAATATACTTTTCATGTATGAGCCCATATCTCAAAGGGGATCCACTTTGCTGAACAAATGATCTGAAAACATATTCTTGACTGGACAGTAAATAGTTGTCAACAAAGGCTCAATGACCCAAACTCCAACAAAACCCATCAACCAGCTCAATTTCCTAAGCTTTGAAAACAGGCTATAAATGGAGATGCTCCAAACACCCAGCAGCCCCAGAAATGAGAGGCAAGCTCTGCCCTTTACATTTTTACCAACAAACGGTGGCTCATGAATAATTACACCAGAGGCAAAATTTGGCCTTGGGTTCAACTCTCAGGGATCCAACAGCAAGGCACCTGTGGGGAGAAACTCCATTCCTGGACCTGAGGGGGTGGAGTTAGTGAACTGCTCCCCAAAGTTCCTGGTTCTTCACTCTGTCTCAAAGCAAAGCAGGCATGCAGAATCTGGGATCACGGGATCAGGGCCAGCAGGCCCCTGCACCCAGAATGGTAAGCCCTGGACTATATTCAGCTTTATGAGACTTCCCGCAGCGGGAGGGAACGTGTTCCACTCTTCTGTGTCTTTCTCTTGAAAAGCATCAATCTGGGGACTGTACTAACCCTTGCCTGGGGGGGTGGCTGTGCAAACACTCTGGCTCATGGAGTTCTTCCTGCTCCCACTCCTTTCCTTTATCTCAGGGCTTCATTCTACCTCCAGTTTTAGGTCTGGTACTGTTCACGGGTCTGAAAAACTACCTCAGGGGGTGGTTCTCTGGAGGGTCTCCATGATACCCTGCAGACCCCTGAGTGGATGGAGGGGGGCCGCTCCTGAGAGGATGAACCAGGACATCTGGGACCAGCCCACCCCAGGGCCAACCTGTGTGGAAAGCCCATCCTCTCTGCTGGGGTCTCCAAGGCTTTTCATGCTGCTCTTGGGGATGGGAGGGTGGGTGTTGAGACAGGAAGCGGGTGTTAAAAGAGCTGTTTCCTAGCGCTGAGGTGCATGTGCCTAATATCAGGAACTGAACAGCTCTCGCTGGTGTGTTTCCAGGAGAGGGAACAACAGAGGCTAAGGAAGTGCCCCCAGGCCTGACCAGGGGTGGCAGGGCTGAGACCAGCACTTCCTCCAGGTGACTCTCACAGGACCGAAATGACACACTGGGATGAAAATCAGTCTACAGAACATTGTGCCATGCGTTAATACAGTGAACTGGTTGACCTGAGTCTTTTCTTTGCCATACCCAACACTGTGTTCTGACACAGAGGAGACATTGAAAAAATATTTACTGAATAAACACAGAATAGGTGAAAGAAGGGTGAGGGTCAGAGTTGGGAACAAGACTTTGAGGATCTCAGATTTAGGCCTGTGTGGTTCAGATGGTAAAGAGTCTGCCTGCAGTGCAGGAGACCTGGGTTCAGTCTCTGGGTTGGGAAGATTCTCCTGGAGGAGGGCATGGCCACTCTTTCCCATATTCTTGCCTGGAGAATCCATGGACAAAGGAGCCTGGCAGGCTACAGTCCATGGGGTAGCCAAGGGTCAGACACAACTGAGCAACTAACACTTCCACTTCACTTTCAGCTTCAGGCTTGTGTAGGGTGGGGCCTCAGTTCCAACAACCCATCTCTGGACAACTTCAAGCCTTCTCTCAGACCCTGAAAGGGTATTTATTATCAAACCCAAACTCCCCAGTTGCTACAGTAAGTTTACAAAATAAAAGGTAACTGAAACAATAGCTACCTGTCAGATTCCCCTGTTTAATAGCCCGAGGTATTTCCCCTATTTTCGTGGGAGACAAGACAGCGACTGAACCTACGTTCCACTACTGCTCAAGCCCGCACACCCTAGAGCCTCTGCTCCATAACAAGAGGAGCCACTGCAACGAGAAACCTGCCCACTGAAACTAGACAGGAGCCCCCGTTCTCCACAACTGCAGAAGGCCCAAGCAGCACCGAAAACCCAGCACAGCCACAAAATAAATAAACAAATCTTTTTTAAAAGAACAATACAATATTATTAACTATAGTCACCATTAGACCCCCAGAGCTTATTCAACTCATAGCTGAAAGTTTAAACCCTTATGCCAACATCTTCCCATTTGACACCCCCAGCCCCTGGCAACAACTCTTCTACTCCCTGGTTCTACTTTTGGTACTGGACTTTTCTAGTTCCTCATATTTTTATATTGTATGTACTGATCAAGATTCAACCACTGGGGGCACAAAGGCCGTTCTCCCCCTGAGCCTTGTCCATCGGCCTAGCAGCCAGTCCACAAGAGCCTGGGTTCAAGAGGACAAAATACCACATTCTTCTTAACTAGGAGAGAGTTAAAGCAGCTTCATGGAAACTTAGAGGAGTAAAATTCCTCACAGACAAACATATCCTCACTGTTCAGAATGATTTCTTGCCTCTTAAAATGAACATTTCATTTGCCTTAAATTAATTTTGAACAAAGGAGCTCGATCCAAAGGCCAGAGAGCTAATCTAATAATGAAAGTAAAGAGTAATTTAACAGCCAGCATTAACTTGGTGTTTACTAAGAGCCTGCCCTTTGCTAAACATCAGGCATTCGTCATTATTCTTATTATTAATCCCCTCAAACACCATACGATACAGATTCTCTGTTGCTCCCATTTTAGAGGTGAGGAAAGAGAGGCATGCTAAATCAAACAGTGGCAACCCAAGGCAACAATCAGAAAGCAATGGCAGGCCCCTTCTCGCGGATTCAAAACCCAACTTGAAGAGACAGAGGAAATGCAAGGACTAAAACTCCTGTCTGCCGGCAGGAATAGAGACGCAGACGTAGAAAACGGACACGTGGACACAGAGAGGGGAAGCAAAGGGTGAGACAAGTTCAGAGAGCAGCACTGACAGATAAACGCGACCGTGTGCAAAACAGATAGCTAGTGCGAAGCTGCTGCACAGCACAGAAGCTCAGCTGGCTGCTCTGGGCTGACCTGACCCAGAGGGGGGGGATGGTGGGGGGAGGGGAGATTCAAGAGGGAACGGATATCTGTTTACATATGGCTGGTTCACTTCTTTGTATAGCAGAAACTAACACAACATTATAAAGCAATTATACTCCAACCAAAATTAAAAAGGCTGGGACTCCAGCAATGCAGCCACCTCAGAAAGACTTTAACTGTATTGATTTAGTTCATCTCAGATGTATAGACCATAGGTCCAAATAGACTCCTATAACTGCATTAGTCACTCTAGACACTTTAATCCATTACTTAATGCATTACTCAGCTCCTGGTACCAGGAGGGAATGGCAGGAAGTCAAAGTTAGTTATACATGGGTGAAACAATAATAATCTTAAAAACACCTGCACCTGTGAATAAACAGGCAGAGTTTGGAAACAACTGTCTAAAAGTTTTACAATTTGTCATTTAAAATACTTGCTGTGGATCTTATTTCTACACACATAGTAACTTTGTGTTAGTGATCAGCTTTTAAATAATCATCCTCTAATTAGAGCAACCCCCAATCAAAAATGAGTCACTGACCTTTTCCTCAGTGTTTTATTTCAGTAAGTCAAAATAAACACATAGAATTGTTACCATGGAGACCAAAGGTACTGGAGGGACCCAGACTCTCATTAAAAAATTGACACACCAGCAGGGAAAAACAAATGATGGATGTTGTGGTTATTTTAGGGAAAATCATGTCCCAAATGTTGAGGTTAAGTCAGTCACCCTTTTTCCTCCAGAAAAAAAAAAAAAAAGTTTCCGATGCAAATGGTTTGAATTAATGCCATGGATATTTATAACAACAGTCTGGTTAGGAAACTTATTTGCTATTCATCAAGCAAATGTCCCCTAGGATTAAAGAAGCCCAAAGAAAATATTTTTAAAATAATAAATAAAATGTCTTTTGGGGTGGGAAGCAGTCATATTCGTATTCAAAAGCATGAATGCTGGGTTGAGTCCTCAAAGCCCAAGGCCTCTGGGACCGGACAATCCCTCAGTGCTTCTAGAAGAGGTCAGCAGAACACATGTGTCCCAGCTGACATGCCGGCAGGGGAGCCAGTGTTTTCTTAAGCTGACACCCCAAGTAGCACATAAGAAAAGAGAAACCAAGACTGGCCAAATACATAAATCTAAAATTGGAAAGGCACTGACTACCTCTTTTTAAAACAGCTCTATCAGTTGAGTTTTGGAGAGAAAAGGTAGAAGTGAAGTGAAGGTCGCTCAGTAGTGTCTGACTCTTTGCGACCCCAGGGACCATACAGTCCACGGGATTCTCCAGGCCAGAACACTGGAGTGGGTAGCCTTTCCCTTCTCCAGGGGATCTTCCCAACCCAGGGATCGAACCCAGGTCTCCGGCACTGCGGGCAGATTCTTTACCAGCAGAGCTACAATGAAGAGGCTAAATTTTTTTAGCATATCACTGGAAATGCCATCCTCATTTTTTTAAACAGCACTGAGTGAAGATGTACTGTTTTGGTGATGCCTACAGAAGTACCACCATACAGGCTCTACTCCTTCACGGTAACTCCGTATGGGGAGGCTTGTGTGTGTACTCATGTAGAGGGGTGGACTGAGAGGCCAAAATGTTATGAAGGGCCCAAGAAGACCTTGGGAGTGAGGACCGCAGGCGCAGTCATGAGTAGACAGCCAGCATGGGGCTCACCATCCTGTCTCCATCCGGATGACCCAGGACCACAGTGATCGTGTCTTTATCTTAAACATTGATACTATGTTCAGATGTAGATTTTTCAAAGCTATTTATCTTAATATTTAATATTTTAAAATACATAAAAGTATTATTTTCTTGATGATTAAATTCTTTGGTGGGCCCTGAAATTTTGTGCCCCAAGCAAGTGCCTCACTTGCCTTACCCTACTGCCTCACCTCTTACAGTGGAGGGTAAGGGGGGTTCCATCAGGGTCCCTCAGCAGAAGGGCACCTGCTTTCCAAGCCAGGCGGTAAGAAGAGAGCAGCTCAAGGAAAACCCGTTATCAGGGAAAGTGGCATCCTGGGAGAATCTCTAAGTAGAGGACTGTTCCTCACTCTCAACATATCAGTCCAAGCAGAACCAACAAGACATCACTTCTAAACCCCAAGATAAATGGCAAGGCTGCAGTGTGGCTTTGGATCCCTGGTCTTAGTCCCTTGTCTGCCATTCGATTAGTCAAGGCTCCCAGATTCCCTTTCTTCCTATGTTCACTGGGCATAATAGAGAAGGCTGCTTCCTAGGACTGCTGTGAGAATTCGGTGGAGGCCATGCACAGGAAGAACTAAGAAACTCAAAACATGCCATCAGTGTCGGCCATTGCTCTTGTTCTTCCCCTCTGGGTTCCTCCACGAGGTACTTCACTCCTTGAAGTCTGTTTTCTGTTACCTGAGAAATTAACAGTGCTCTCTCTCAAGGCTGCTGTAAAGAGTAAACGTTACCAAGTGCCTAGATCACTGTCTGCCTGAAGTGTTAACTACTATTACAACTACTACTGTGACCACTATTTCTGCTGTTGTTATCAGACTAGCTTTCTCCTCCTTTTCCTATTCTTCCTATTACTGCTGCTGCTGGCTTTGGCTAGTTAACACAGCTGCAAGAAAACCTAGAAACAATTTCTTCCACTGAGCAAGGAATCCTTAGGCTGTGTTTAACATTCAAATCAGTTTACTATATGCTGTGCTTTTTAAAATGTTTTAAGCTATTCAAACATTTTTATTTTCTGCATGCAATGCCAAATAACCTGTTGAACTGATTTTTTCATTTTTTTGAGCTTGGTTGTTTGGGTACGCTGTAGACAGAACCCGAGGCAACAGAAGAGTTAGTGTACTTTGATTGTTTATAAAGGAGCGGCATAAAAATAATCTTTAAAGCTAAGGGAATGTTAATATTTAGATCCATCTAAGGGAAAATAATAACAGTTTGTGATTTCCTCCCTCCTCACTCACAGGGCAAACATTTTTGAGGGAGGATTTTATTTTGTAACATAAATTGTTTTCTATATAACCCCAAAGACATGAGTGTTTAATAGTGAGCTATAGAAAGAGATACCCATAATTAGCAGCTTGGGTACAGTCAGATATAAACATATATTTTGTTTATGAAACATGTATCTTGAAAAAAATCACATATTGCTAGATGTCAAAATAGGGTCAAGATGAAAAGAAAAAAGCCATTAGAACAAAAATTTTTAAATAAAATTCAAATCAGATATCATATATATGTACATATCTACACCACACAATCCTGAAACAAAATTTTATCCAGCTTTATTCCTTCATCATCATCAATATCATTGTAACTGTCATTGTTAGATTATCAATTTTTGTATAAAACTATGATTCTGATTTTAACTCCATAGACCTTAACCAAACACATACTAATTACCTTGAATGCAGATAAACGTTTATCATATAATGTGTCAGCATTTCATGACTGTATAATTTATATGGTTTATAATCACTAATAATAGAATTGATGATATCTGGAACTCCTAGGGTATTTTTGAAGCACCAGATACCAGCCTGAATTCCTTAAATGCACTGGATCTTGTAGTCCTTATAAGAACCCCTGTAGGATAAAAATTATCATTCCCATTTTATTAATGAAGACACCAAGACTTGGAGAAATCAAGTAATTTTACCAGTACTGCATTTTATAAGCAGAGTTGAGATTTGAATGCAGTCTGTTGGACATCAAAGCACATCCTCTAAACCACTGTACTAACCAGGAACAACCCAAGTTGTCAAGATAACCTCCTTCTGATCACCATGAACATCCAGTATGGCATCCCTGCCCTTGATGCTCTGAATGCGGCTTGTGATTCTTCACTAATAGACAGCCAATGATTGGACCAACAGTAGACACCTGATCAAGGAGAGTCAATCAGATTCTTGCTGTGTAGACACTGAACTGTGAACTCCTTAGTAGGTAACTTAGTAAGAGATCTGGGATGGGGCCAACACAGATTGTCCAGGTTGGGGGGTGGGTGGTATGGCATGCAAAGCAAGAAATTAAAAGAGAGGGGAAAGGCACTCAGGGAGACATGAAAGCCCTCATGTAGCCACTTACAGACAGTTTAAAAAAAAAAAACAACACTTCATTTTCCACTTTCCAAGGACCCAGCTATACTTCTCTGGCCTTGGTTTCTAAGAGATTTTTGTATATCCTTTCAACAAACCCTTCTTTGTATTGGCCTGAGTTTAAGGCCATTCTGATCTTTGCAGGACAGAGAAGTGCCCATTCTTGACTAGACATTATCAAATGGAATTTTGCCTTATTATACAAAAAGTAGGGTTTAATTATGCTCCCCAGATTCATGTGTGTAAGAAATGTGACTTTATTTTTCTACACACAACTGAATTTCTGTTTTGAGAGCCCCTGCTGAAGGGGTGGCAGAAGCTCAGTCCACACATTTCGGAATTCTAGGGGGTGCTGAGTAGTAATGAGGAGACAGGGAAGCAGGTGGCGGTCATTATCATTAGCTATCCACAGTGGCATCTCTGAGATGCCTGGCCCTGGGTATCATTCAACAAGCTCACTGCTTCCCAGCCCACATTCCCATCTGTGCTTCTCCTTTTGCTTCTCCTGTGCTCCTCTCTTGTGCCCAGGAATTCACTTACCACTCCACGCCATGCCGGGCAGAGGAACACTGTGAGGTCATCCAAGAACCCATCCACTTGGCTCAGAGAATCATTCTTCTCATCACCCTGGGCCATAGGAAGCTAATGCTCAGGTGTTTCCTCCCACACATTCAATTCTCCTCTGAGCACCACAAGCAAAGTGCACATCCTGTGTGCATCTAGTTCCCACAGATCTATCTTGAGGCTCTGTAGACACACCTTCCCAGGGCTTGACCTGAGTAAGGGCTGGATACCGGTCTTCTTCCTCAGGAGTTTTCCACACCAACGATTACAAATGCCACCCCACCCCCGCAACTCCCTAATGCTTCCTGATCCATGGACTCCTGTCCCCCTCCAGGTGCACAGCTGACCTTCAACCCGTGATATTCTAGCTCATCAATTGCTCATGCCCTGAGGTTCTTCTCTCTTCTGAGAGAGCTAGGATTTTAGAACCCCAAAACTGAGATTGACTTCATATCTTGTACTTGCCCTATGACCTGTCTTCCCTAAAGCAATAAAACTAGACCAGCTTAGTTACTAAATGGAAGCCAAAGCCAAGCTATCTCAGGAAAAACTAGAAAAATCCTCAGTTGATATTTCAAAATATTGCCCTGCCACAATGCATGAGGACCCTACAGCCACAGAAAGCCTTCTTCTGGCCACAGGCCTTGATTTCACTACCCATTTCCTCTAGATGATGTTGGCCAAGCTGCAGTGGTATACCTCATCTTCAGCTAAACTGACAGCTCTGTGATTCTGCCATTTCACAGGTGAAAACAGTGATGCCATGTGATGAACCACTTATCTAGCTTTGTTTAAGATTTGTCTTTAGGGGCTTCTTTGGTGGTACAGTGGTAAAGAATCTGCCTGCCAAGCAGGAGACATAGGCATGCCAAAGAACAACTGAGTCCGTGTGCCACAACTATTTAGTGTGTGTTCTAGAACCCAGAAGCCACAAATACTGAGCCACATGCCCCAACTACTGAAGCCTGCACACCCTAGAACCCATGCTCCACAGCAAGAGAAGCTGCCACAGTGAGAAACCCACGCACCACAAATAGAGGAAAGCCCATGCAGTAATGAAGACCCAGTACAGTCAAAAGTACATAATAAATAATTAAATAAGTTAATACATTTTAAAAAGACATTTGCCTTTAGAGTAAGTCTCACATCATGAAATCTGGGAGAAAGTAAATTGTAAATGAAGATGTGCCCTCTTTCCTTGTTTCACCTTTTCTGTAAAAGTTGTGATAAACATTAAGAAAACTTGTCTTTTTATCTGCTTAAATAACTGTCAGTCCACACCAAAAGTCTCATAACTTATTCTCCTTAAAATACTTCTCCATCTCTGGAGAAGTAAAATATTAAATAACACTTCCCCTTTTATATTTTATTGTCTCATAATAATAGGAAAAACATTTTAATGTAGACAAAAGAACTAATTGGTGGTTTATAGAAAATACATCCGCATGAAATAGCACATTTAATAAAAATTAAGAAAACAAATAGTCATACTGCTTTATCAGAGTCAATATCAGAAGTTAAGAGTTATGTCTAAACCTGACTTAGGCATTTTCTTTTTCTTATTTTCTAGTCTCAAAGAATAGCACCTTTTCTAAGCTTCCCTAAGAGGCTCGTACCTTAACTAAACAATTTCTTAACAAACAAGTACTGTAGCTCACTCTTCTCTTGACTCCTCTAACACAGATTTATTTTAATTCTACTGTGTATTGGGCATGGGATGCTGCAAAACAACTGATACAAGGAGGTCACAGGTCAGTGGAGGAGGTGGAAATTACAGTGCAAAGTAAGTTCTTATGACACAGAACTTACTAGGACTAGGTTCCATTTTCTGCATTGTGTCCCAGTGTGGGGTCTACCACCGTTCCAGCCTACACACTAGCACCAGTTCCCTTCTTCCAGTGTATTCCAGATTAAATCCCCCTCCTGCTAAAAAACAGTCTCAGTGGTTCCCTAGTGTAATTTCCCAGTCTAAGATGGGGGATATTCGTTTCAGGTATACCAATCTGAGAAGGTATTACACAAAAAGGGAACCTTGTGGTAACATAAAAGGGAAACAATGGTTAAAACAGAGTTAGACCATTTGGTTGTGTTGCTTTCTCAGGAATTCTCAGAGCTTGTTATTCAAGCATATCTAGCTTTCAGCAATGCTAAAATGCATTAGTGTAATGAAAATATTGTGTATATCCAAGAGGTAAGATACTTGAGGTTACTGATATTTTATCAATATCAATAACTTCAGATATGCAGATGACACCACCCTTATGGCAGAAAGCAAAGAAGAACTAAAGAGGCTCTTGAGCAAAGTGAAAGAGGAGAGTGAAAAAGTTGGCTTAAAACTCAACATTCAAAAAACTAAGATCATGGCATCTGGCCCCATCACTTCATGGGAAATAGATAGGGAAACAATGGAAACAGTGAGAGACTTTATTTTCTTGGGCTCCAAAATCACTGCAGATGGTGACTGCAACCACGAAATTAAAAGACGCTTGCTCCTTGGAAGGAAAGCTATGACCAACCTAGACAGTATATTAAAAACAGAGACATCACTTTGATGACAAAAGTCCGTCTAGTCAAAGCTATGTTTTTCCAGTAGTCATTGCGTTCTCCGATACGGATGTGAGAGACCATAAAGAAAGCTGAGTGCTGAGGAACTGATGTTTTTGAACGGTGGTGTTGGAGAAGACTCTTGAGAGTCCCTTGGACTGTAAGGAGATCAAACCAGTCAATCTTCAAGGAAATCAGTCCTGAATATTCATTGGAAGGACTGATCCTGAAGTTGAAACTCCAATACTTGGGCCCACCTGATGCGAAGAACTGACTCATTGGAAAAGACCCTGATGCTGGGAAAGACTGAAGGCAAGAGGAGAAGGGGACAACAGATGGTTGGATGGCATTACCGACTTGATGGACATGAGTCTGAGCAAGCTCCAGGACTTGGTGATGGATAGGTAGGTCTGGCGTGCTGCAGTTCATGGGGTCGCAAAGAGTCAAACAGGACTGAGCAACTGAACTGACTGAAGAGAAAGGATGCATATTTATAGCATCTCTTCCAAAGTTAAGACCATAGAACCCTTTTCTTCCAAGGCATCTTGCACAATTAGCATTGAGAAAAAGAGAGAGAGAGAGAACCCCACCCAATAAACAAAACTAAACAAACAAAAAACCTGAAAAACCACTAGTCTACGGAACAAAGTTCAAACTTATCAGCAATGTACTTACAGTTGTTGCCATCTGTCTCTAATCTATTCCTACAGCCCATTTCCTATCATTCCTTCCTTCCTGTACATCATATACAACCCTTGTTGACTTGATGTTAGTTCTCTAAATAGATGGTACACTTAACATGCTTGAGTTTTAATTTGTGTATTTCTCTGGTTATGTTGCTCCCCACCATTCTCCTTTACTTCACCTCTCTTCACCTGGACTCCTATCAATACTGCAAAACCCACTCAACTGTCATCTTATCAATAGTGCCTTCCCTGAGCTACCCAGACTGTGTGACTCACTCTTCTTCTATTAATATATTTCCACCACTCTGTACTATAGCACCAATCACTTTGTATATATATTTCTCTGCCTCTCTCAATAGAAAACAAGCTTTCTGGACTTCCTCTTTTTACCCCCAACATTTAGCCAATCTTCCATCACATAAATGATTGCATAACATGGCAAATTTCATATCATCTTCAAACACTTGATGAAATTCCTTCATTTTCTTTCAAACCACCAGAAAAATGCAGGTGTGAATTCAGTGTGACCCTTTCTCTTAAATTTAGATTCCCCATTTGAAACAGGGTTCTTACCAATAGATAGGCATCCATGACTACTACAAAGGGACCCTTGCTGCTGCTACTGCTAAGTCGCTTCAGTTGTGTCCGACTCTGTATGACCCTACAGATGGCAGCCCACCAGGCTCCCCGGTCCCTGGGATTCTCCAGGCAAGAACACTAGAGTGGGTTGCCATTTCCTTCTCCAATGCATGAAAGTGAAAAGTCAAAGTGAAGTTGCTCAGTTGTGTCTGACTCTAGCGACCCCATGGACTGCAGCCTACCAGGCTCCTCCATCCATGGAATTTTCCAGGCAAGAGTACTGGAGTGGGGTGCCATTGCCTTCTCTGAAGGGACTCTTAGGTCACCCATTATGTCTTAGATTCTTTTTCTTCTGCCCAATTACAAAATCATATGTCATAATCATTTTTAAATTTGTACAAAATATTGCCCTGTATCTTTCTATAAACAGAAAACAGGGGCTTTGTGCTACAGTGCCTGGCCACAAGGACACAAAAAAATATTTGTTGGAAACATGTAGGAAGTTATATTATCTCAGAGAGAAAATAAGTTCCTCCCAAATGCCAGTTGTCCCCCAGGTCTACAGAGCAGACCCACGTGCTCCCTGCTGTTCCCTGGGCTCATCAGCCTTTCCCCCTGGATTTTCTTTCATATTAATACTTTTGTCTGCATCCTAGTGTTTAGGCATCCCCAGGACATCAGAAGAACTGCCAGACTAGGGTGGTCTGCACTCCTGTCCTCCTTCTTGAGCCCCCTTGCCCCCTCTCCAGTTTCCTCCTTCTCCCACTGAGACTTGAAGAAAATTTGTTCACTTTGCCAACAATTCTCAGACACTTTCAGTTCAGCAAAGAGGTTGACTTATTTTATTCCCTGGTGGGGGGAAAAATGTGACATTCTCTTCTTTGTTAAACACTACTTTTTTTCTTGATGCAAAGGGAAAATTTAACATTGTACAGTCCCCAAATGCTGAAGTTTTTTAGTTAAATGGTATTTTCCTTCACATTTTAAAACCTTCTCTAGCATGAAAATGTGCACACACACACACAGTTTCTTAGAAGGCTCTAAACACCTCCAATTTGTATCCAGGGTCTTTTTCATCTGCCCTCATCCTACGCCTTTCCTGTATGCCCACTGCACCCTAGCTCTACAGCGATCTGATAAGGCTTGTCAACACCATGACAAGCTCATCCCCTAAATACTTTTGTATCCATGATTTCCACCCTCATCTCTCCAGGCTTCCAATCACAACTCAGATGATCCTCCAGGAAGCTTTCACTGACTATGGGGTTCACAGTGATCCTTCTCTAATTCACATGATATTTTATTTCTATAGCATCTTTATTAGCCTTATTCAAAATTTTTCTAGCCTGGTATTCACTGTTATGTCTTGACTCTTTAACCAGCTAGCCAGTGAGTTAGAAGGAAGGTGTGGGCTCTGAAGTCCAGCATCTTCTGGCTCAGGAGCTTAATTTTTGAGCTCAGAGAGGTCTATATTTTTGTTTTTGTTTTTGTTTTTTTAAATCTGGTGTGGGATCTTCTGGATCAGGGATTGAGCCCATGTCTCCTGCATTGGCAGGTGGATACTTTTCCACTGAGCCACCAGGGAAGCCCAAGGCCTAGTTATATTATTTGTAAAATGAAGAAATAAATAGCCCCCGGCAACACTGAAGGTTGGTGGCAGTTTAGTCGCGAAGTCGTGTCATACTCTTCCAACCCCATGGACTTCAGCCTGCCAGGCTCCTCTGTCCATGGGATTTCCCACAAAAATACTGGAGTGGGTTGCCATTTCCTTCTCCAGGGGATCTTCCTCACCTGGGGATCAAATCTGGGTCTCCTGCATAGCAGGTGAATTCTTTACTGACTGAGCCACCAGGGGAACCCAAAGTTGAGGGTTGCCATGCATTAAATGAGGTCTCAAATATGAAGCTCTCTGCCTTCCTGATCTTCATGAACCCTCCTAGGGCTTTCCTGAGGGCAGAACCAGGTCCTACACCAGTTCCCAGATCTACTGGTTGCCTAGCACAGTGACTAGGGGTGTGTGTGTGTGTGTGTGCATTCAGCTGTGTCTGACTCTCTGTGACTCCTCAGACTGTAACCCGCCAGGCTCCTCTGTCCATGAGATTTTCCAAGCAAGAATACTGTAGTGGGTTGCCAATTCCTCCTCCAGGGCATCTTCCCAACCCAGGGATCAAAGTTGCATCCTATGTCCCCTACATTGGCAGGCAAATTCTTTACCACCTGTGCCAGGCACTAGGGGTCTGATCAGTAGCAATTGTTGAAATGCCTAGAATTAAGAAAAAGCTGGAAACATAATCTCAGTTGGTGAGGAAATAAGACATATCTCTAGATTTAACCGGAAAATGAGAAAGCATAAAATAGCAGACCAGTCACAATGCACAGACCATTTCCATATGAGAAAGATAATTTATAGGACACAGATGGAAAATTAAATGTCCTGTCTCTAACACCTTGAACAAGGGCTGCCTTGAGTCTTGCAGAGATATGCAACAAACAGATGTTCCCTTCAGCCTTTCTAACTAACCAAGTCCTGATTAGGTCCTATCACACATTCAATCACAAGACAGGATCTAAAATACTATCATAAGATAGGAAGAACATTTCTTTAGTCTGTTTGTGAGCTCAAAAGTGCTACATAGTTAGGGCTTCCCCAGTTGCTCAGTAATAAAGAATCCACCTGCACTGTAGGAGACGCAGGTTCAGTCCCTGGGTCAGGAAGATCCCCTGGAGTAGGAAATGGCACCCCACTCAGTACTCTTGCCTGGAAAATCCCATGGACAAGGGTCACAAAAGAGCAGAACACGACTTAGCAACTAACCAACAACAGCCACATTGCTGGTAAAGTCTCACTGTTGACCACAGGAGTCAGAACAAAACAATTTGAGTCTTACCAATTATACAGTGGGTGTAAGGAGAGTGAGTGTTTCCATTTTACATGATTTCTCTCATTTCCCATCACTAATGCCGTCCATTCACACAAGGAGTTCCACTGAAAAGCCAAGTACTTCTTTCTGTTTACTTAAGCACAGAGCTAGAATATGGAGACGCACAATAAATTCTAAACATGGTGCACATCTGGTCCCCAAAACCACAATCAATTTATTGCTGCATCTGAAACATTTTCAGCGACTGTCATATAATATATTTTCACACATTTCTAACAAGAAATTTTCTTGGAACCAAAAGAGACAGGTATATCTGTCAGTTCAATTCTTGCAAATGAAAGAGAAAAATGTTTGGCTCAGATGTCTGTACTGTCTTTGGAGCTGTGTAACTATTACATGAGAAGGGCATTAGTCAAAGATGCCAGAAGCTCTGAAATTACTTCCAAAGAGTGAAATTACTGGCTGCACAGAAAAATAAAAAGATATATGGATGTATGTAGCACCCTCCCTTTCTTCCCATTCCAACAGAACCATTTATTGCACTTATTTGAAGAGATGTACCACAGGCTTGTTAAACCCATCTATCTCCCAGTACTATAATGTCGGACTCCCTATTAAATGGAATCTTTTGATCCCTGTGGCTCTGAAAGCAGAACTTTATTAAAAGTTTTATTAAAAATTAAAAAGCAATTGAAATCACATTCAAATGCTCAAAGGCTCTATATTTTCACCCTAACCCCCTCACAGGCATTTGAAAGGAGAGTCACAAAGGTATTGGACAGCCAAAGAGCCCCAAGCCTAATAAAGAGGGCTGCCAAAATGTCCCAGTATTGGCCCCAGTGAAACCTTTTACTGGCTGACTCTTGGCTGCAAAATCTGCCTTTAAGCACTTTCTCCTCTGCAAAAAACCCAGGGCTCCTCTAAGAGCTTTGTCTTAGCACACAAAACTTTCAAGTGATTCACCCGGCTCCACCCCAGCCCCTCACATCAGCTACACAGGCTTTGACCTCTCCTGATAACCCACTAAAAGCACATTCTGCTCTCAGGGCTGGCAAGAAATGCAGAAAGGCAAGACTATTCTGATGTTGGACAAGGTTCATAAACAGCTGGGACATCATCAATTCTCTTTCACACTTCTTTCTGAGCCTTTGCCTGTGCTGCTCCTTCCACCATGAAGGCCCTGGCTGACTGCCTGGGGAACACCTCATCATGCTGCAGAACTCAGTTCAACGAAGACTTTTGGGTAACACTTTCCCTGACATCCCAACCCTTGCTGAATTAGACTGTCTCGTCTCTATGTGGAACGGAACATCCCATGCAACCCTCCTCCAACTCTACCCTAGCATAAAGGTATTCAACAGAGGGTAGCTTGTGTCATCTATCCTCCACCCCAGCAGACAAGCCCTTTCTGGACAGGGCCTCTGTATCCCCAGCACCAAGGACACTCTTGCACAAAGAAGTGACTCTAGGGACATCCCTAGTGGTGGTGGTCCAGTGGTTAAGAATCTCTCTTCCAATGCAGGGGACGAGAGTTCAATTCCCAGCAGGGGAATTAAGATCCCACGTGCTGCAAGGCAACTAAGCCGGCAGGCTGCAACAAAGACCAAGCACACCCAAAATTTTTTTTTAATTTATAAATAAAAAAAGAAGAGACTCTGTAAATATTTCCTGCATGAAAGAACAATAGCAGAAGACCAGAAAATTCAGCTTCTATTGTTTTTTCATAAGCAAGAAAGGGAATCTCAGGAAAGGGCAAACTCAGGGTTTTCAGGTCTTCAATCAAAGAGCTAACTGTAAGGCAAATCCAAGGGATCGCATGGAAATGAAGGAGGGAAACATATGCCTTTACAACCTGCACCTGCAAGCTTGCTGTTAAATTAGGGAAATACAAAGAGATATGGAAGAGCAGTCAAGAAAAGGGAATTTAAGGGGTTATAGTAGACCAGTGAGTGCTCTTCACTCTGAGAAAAACAAAAGCTGAAAAGATAGGAGCAAGGTGAGGAACCCAGGAAGAGGGTAAGTAGAATGAGCAAAGGTGGGGAGGGATATAAGACTTAGCCAAATTCCAGCAACCTAGAACAGCAAAGAGTTTCTTGGATGTGAGAAGGGTCTATTGGTCCAGGAAAAGCTTAGAAAGACTGTCCCTATGTTAGTAGATAAGAAAAGGGGATAGGAGGGTAGATTGCTTGAGGCTGGCAAAACAAAGTGACCCCAACTTGTGCTGAGTCGAGTTGAACAAAGAAAACTGCACTGATGAATTAATAGGAGGCTGATCCTGTATTTAAGTTGACAATGTAGAAGAGATTCACACAAAACACAGAAAACTTCAGGAGAGCCAGGCAAGGTCAGACAGAGGTGCAACACGGGGCTGGGGGCCCACATCCACAGTTCACAGGAACACACAGAGCTCTGCTTGTTCTGATGCAGGTGCGTGTAGAGGAGAATGCCTAACAGCAGCCGAAATACCCCAAAACAAGGTGGTAAATGGCTGCCCTGGGCCAGTATGGAGACAAATTGGCTGAATGGAGAGTCCCTCTGCAGAGCTCTCCAACTGTTTGAGAATTCTGCCTTCTCTCCTGAGATGCCCTTGAAAAGCCTTTTAAATTTTTATATGGTTTCTAAGGCATCTTAATTTTTAATAAAAAGTTCTTAATAATATTCTGGATAAAAGACTATGGTACTTACAAGATCCATTTTATAATGCCAAACCCTTTGTGCAATATATGTATATATTTTTAAAAGACCACAGTTTGGCAAATGTGGACAGCCTTTAACACGTACGATTATTCTCCTTCCATTTACTTGACTGCTTGATACTGCAGCCAAGGGCAAATCCATCCAGTTCTCTGCTCTGACTTTACTATAAGGGGAGGAGTTTAAAGGGACATGTAACATAGTATTAATTTCCAGCTGCCTTAGCCACTTAACCATGTTCATCCAGCTGACACTGTTGACACTGGCTTCAGACTCATGTTCCTGAAGGCCCAAGCATGGCCAGGGGCGTGTATCTCAGGCACGTTTCTAGGACTGATGGCTGTGTGCTCAGAAGTGCTGCTGCTGCTGCTGCCGCTAAGCCGCTTCAGTCGTGTCCGACTCTGTGAGACCCCATAGATGGCAGCCCACCAGGCTCCTCTATCCCTAGGATTATCCAGGCAAGAACACTGGAGTGGGCTGCCATTTCCTTTTCCAATGCATGAAAGTAAAAAGTGAAAGTGAAGTTGCTCAGTCATGTCCAACTCTTCGCGACCCCATGGACTGCAGCCTACCAGGCTCCTCCGTCCATGGATTTTCCAGGCAAGAGTACTGGAGTGGGGTGCCATTGCCTTCTCCAGCTCAATAGTGCAGTCATGTTCAATTCTTTGTGACTTCATGGACTGTAGCCCACCAGGCTCCTCTGTCCATGGGATTCTCCAGGCAAGAACACTGGAGTGGGTTGCCATGCCCTCCTCCAGGGGATCTTCCTGACCCAGGAATTGAACCCATGTGTCTTACGTCTCCTGCACTGGCAGGCAGATTCTTTACCGCTGAGCTACCAGTTAAGTCAAGGATGATGGCTATCACAAAGAAATAAGACACCTACCCACACGTGTAAAGCAGAACCCCTCAAACTCTCCTGTCAATTGGTTAATGCCTCAAAATTTACAAAGTGCCTTCTCTGAGTCTCAGAGAAATGGTACCATTCACCAAGGTTCCATGGCTTAGAGCCAGAGCCAGAAGCTTCACAGATATTTTTCCTGCAGGTCCAGGCTCTGGGGGCGTTCTGACTGGAACACCTGTGGCCAGAACTGATTTAGTAATGAAGTGCAGTGATTATCAGCCCAGTACTGGAGTCATTCAGAAAAGTGTAGGTGAAGACAACATGAGGGGGAAAGGCTGGAGCTGAGATATCAGTCGAGGATGGATTAAACACCATTTCCAAAGAACTTCCCAGAAAACTTCCTCAGGAAATCAGGAGTCAGGTGACGCCTGAGCATTGTCAAGAATGAGTTGTGGGAAACCATGATGGAGAAGGCTAGACATTGTAGAAAGAGAAAATTCTGTATCATGTGTCCTAAACTTTAGGAAATTGCCTAGACTTATAAGAGTAGGTGGACTTCAGTCAGTAAAGCCCCGATGACTCAGTCAGTAAAGAATCTGCCTGCAATGCGGGAGACCTGGGTTCTATCCCTGGATTCAGAAGATCCCCTAGAGAAGGGCATGGCAACCCACTCCAGTATTCTTGCCTGGATAATCCCCAAGCACAGAGGAGCCTGGTGGGCTGCAGTCCATGGAGTCACAAAGAGTTGGACATGACTGAGCGACTAAACACGTAAGAGTAGATAAATGTGTCATTTGCTTAGGAAATGAGTTAGATGGTTGAATCTCATTATCTCTTATCTGAGAAGGAAATGTAAGGGGTGTTCAGAAAGATAAAGGTCCACAAACACAATGAATTTTTCCAATTTGCTAGTATCCTATTTGTGAAGCTAAATTTTCTTTTAGCTTCATGAGTTCATGCCACAGGTTTCAAAACTGTCTTCTGCATTCAAATTTTGACTTTTCTTCAAAGGACTAAGAAGTCTCTAATGTCCTTTAAAGACAGAGAAAACACACCAAACTTGAGAAGACAAGGAAATAGGAATTTTCACACTTATTCACACATGTATTTGACTCATTTTCTAAGTGAACAACACATTGATCCTACTCTATAATTTAATAGGCTTTTTGTGCCTCTTCTCATTTGTAAAGTAGGAAAAACAATAGTACCTGCTCATGGGTTGTCATTAGGATTAAATGAGTCGATGTATATAAAGTACTTGGCATAGTGGCCAGCATAATAAATGACAAATAAACGGTAGCTATTATTCATATTCCAATGAGTTCTTTCGTTTCTATAAATCATAAAAGGTGATCCTTGAACACACACGTGCAAGAAGTTTCCAGTGGTTTGCTAGGTCTATGAAATTTGATCTTCCTTGCCTTTCCTTGGCAAGAATCTTAACTAGCTAAAGTTATTGATCCAGGTAGCAAGATCCACACCTCTACATAACTGTTTCCACTCACTGCAAATTTCCAGAAAGTAATCGTTTCAGGCTGTAAGTGTCCATGTTCGGTCTCAACCCAGGAGAAACTCACTTGCATTGGAAGATGGGAGCAGAATCCATACCCTGCTTTTGAGCAACTGGGTTGAGGAACAAATAGACCTTTTTTTCCCTATCCCAAATACTGAGCATTTAAAACTTACCAAACATTATAAGTTTGATATAAGCATAAAGTAAGCCCTAGTAAGTGACCACCTACTCTGAAGTTCCTATTATTTTTAAGATTTTTAAACCTCCTTTGAGACAAAGTAGACCCAAGTTAAAATTTTGGGTATCTTTTTTTTTTTTTAATGTCCAAGTTTTTCAGTTAAAATACTCTACATTTTAATAGTTTCTTCTCTGATTTTTCTCTTTTAAATTTCATAACATATTTCACAGTTCTAAGGTGCTGGTAAAATGGTATTGGAAAATGATTTTAGTGTAGATTAAATGCCAAGAGCCATCTACTCTACCCACCAGACATCTGCAGCCACAAGTCCTTTCTTTATGATGCCAAGACACTCAGATCGAGTGTTTGGAAACATCAGTTTCCCAGTCACCAGACTGAACACGCCCTGCAGTTCATGCCCACCCAGCTCCAAACTCAGTGCCCACAATGGCAGATGGCTGATGAGTGAATGAACCAACGGGCATCATGTGGACCAAACTAGCACACGGTTAACTGAACATCTCACTCACCTGGAGATTTCTTAGAAATATTAAAAGGTCTTTTTTTTATTACAAATATTGCATTTTCCAACATGAAGGCGGCTTCTCTCTTCGTCCCTATCCACACTAGCCACCAGTGGCCACGTTACAGAATCAGTGGCTACACATCCTCACACCCATGGCCACTCAAAGCTGCAGTTGTTTTGCTTGCAAAGCAACCGAGGTCCAACTGTCCCCAAGGAAAATGACTCTGAAGTGAGACCTTTCTGAACCCCCTTCCCTCTGCTATGCTCCCATAAACTGAGAATTAGTTCAGATCTAAATGAGGAAATATTTGGATAGAAAGGACTGGAGGGAGGGGGACATGTGATACAGGAGAGCGGCACTCAAACACTAGCTTCAGACTCTGCATCAGAGCAGCCTCCAGGCTTTGCAGACTCTCAGAGTCAATGAGAAATGATGGCTCAGAAAACACGCACTCCACTCCATTCACAGCTCTGCTTAAACTCTCGAAATGTGAAAACCATGTCATTTGCCTCTTTGTATTCTCAGGGGCCAGGGACAGTGGCTGGAATATGGAGAGGGGGCAGTTTAAGAATTTTTTGTGAGAGAAAGGAAGGAAGAAAGAAGGAAGAAAGGGAAGGAGGAAGACAGCCAGTTTCTTTGGAGCCCCTATTTTGCTAAAATATTACTACAGCCTCCTCTGGGGTCCCTGCCAGGCCACTGTAGCTACTACAACTTCCTGTTGCCTTTCATCCAACTCCTTCAGTAATTTGTGCCTGGACTGTTTTCAGTTTTCTGGACAACATGGGCTAGGAGGCAAGTCTGGAGTCTGTACAAATGATAAAGTTTTGAATATCAAGTTGGTGAGTTATCTCACGTCAGCTCTGCATGAGTGGCTTGCTTTAAATTTAGTGTACAGCTGGAGCCAGGAGGCAGGCATGGGATCCTATAAAACATGGAATTGCATTATTGAAAATCATCAAAGGCTTTCACTTGAGTTCTTGAGGTTGGCAGGCATGGGAAATTAGAGCCATGGAGGACGCTATCTTGGAACCAGAAGACATGACTCTTTGATTAAGCTTCAGGCTCTTGGAATCTCGTGATTATTCATCTCATACTAATGATCTGGTAGAAATGCTAGAAGGCAAGTTAATGGTACTCACTGCTGACTCTGAATTGGGAGAGAACCACCTGAAATATCAGTAATTGTCCAAAGGAAAGAAATAATTACAGGCTGACTAGATTAGAAATCTAATCTCCACAGGACTTTCCCACAGGTAAATGAGATCCAGCTTATAAAACATCAAGAAGCAAAACAAGCTATCACACACTCATCACTGCATATCTTAGAAATCTGGCTACATCTGGACTCTCACTATGCCCTCCTCAGTTACATGCCAGAGGGCTGGCCCCTCAGACAGAGTGTAGCTTCCAAACAGGCCATACTGAAAAATGTAACCCCTTAGCCCTATTCACGAGGACTGGACACTTAGCATGCCTGCCACCCTGCTTGACCCAGGATACACTGAGCACCCACTATGCACCATACACACTTGTGCCAGACCCTAAGAACCCAGAGATGAAGAAGATCCCATCTCTGGGCTTAGAGTACGGTTATGAGTGGTCCTTCCTCTGGAAGAAGACAACAGGAACTACATTTCTAACTTGAAACTTCTGCGCCAGCTTTGAACTCCATGCTTAAAAGCCTTGCCTTGGTGCAAGTTCGTCTAGCAGAGAAGAAACCACTCTCCTTGGAGTCGGAGACCACCGGTCAGATCTAGAGAGGCTGTGAGCCTCAGAGGGTGAGTGGGCCTGCCCCAGACTATCAAAGTGGGGAACCCACCATCTATTCTTATTGCACCCCATTTTCTTTCTTATTTTTCCCTCCAGTATTTCCGAACAAGCTGCACACCAGAATCAGTGAAGGCACATTTTAGAAACACAGATTCCTGACCCTACTCCACTCTTGCTGAATTAAATCCTTGGATTTAATTAATTGCTGAACCCAATCCTTGGATTGGGTAGAACTTGTTTTTTAAACAAATCTCTCTCAAAAAAAAATTTATGTCAAGTTAGAGAACTATTGGGTAGTAGAAAGAGCACAGGCAGATAAACCAAGATCTGAAATTCAGTACTGCCACTTAATTAACATAATGAACCCTGAGGGACCTGGGTTAATTTCTTCTTTATGACCCAGTTTCCTGAGCAGTAAAATGGAACAATTCCCAGTGTTGTTATAGACTTGGAATAGAGTATGCAAAATACCCAGCACTAAGCCACTACCATCAGAAAAGACAATGGCACCCCACTCCAGTACTCTTGCTTAGAAAATCCCATGGACGGAGGAGCCTGGTGGGCTGCAGTCCATGGGGTCAATAAGAGTTGGACATGACTGAGCGACTTCACTTTCACTTTTCACTTTCATGCATTGGAGCAGGAAATGGCAACCCACTCCAGTGTTCTTGCCTGGAGAATCCCAGGGATGGAGGCTCTGATGGGCTGCCGTCTATGGGTTCGCACAGAGTTGGACACAACTGAAGCGACTTAGCAGCAGCAGCAGCAAGCCACTACCATAATCTTTTTCCACTTCCATTAAAAGATGGCTTCCAAGAAAGTGAAGTCGCTCAGTCGTGTCCGACTCTTTGTGACCCCATGGACAGTAGCCTACCAGACTGTCCATGGGATTTTCCAAGCAAGAATACTGGAGTGGGCTGCCATTTCCTTCTCCAAGGGATCTTCCCAACCCAGGGATCCAACCCGGGTCTCCTGCATTGCAAACAGATGCTTTACCATCTGAGCCACCAGGGAAGCCAGGAAAACATCTTATATTTTATAATTTGCTTCAAATTTAAATTGAATTTATCCAGGACAGTTGTTTTACGGGTATCTCTCTAGCTGCAGAAAGACGAGCTTTGTTCACTAATTTTACTTCAAGAATCATGTTGTAATTATGAAAGACACATTTTAGCCAAGGGGATGAACCTATGAGACCCCTTCCCTGGAGAGACAAAGTCAATAATAACCTAAATTACTGGAGGCAAGAGAGATAAATCTGGTTAAAGAAAAAAAATGAGAAAGATCCCACTATACTGACTTGTGTGTTCCACATCTTTACAAAGTACAAAATATTCAATTAACAGTCAAACAACTGAAGCAAGAGGGTTCTGTTAGGCATCAGAGCACTGAAGAGCAAGGAAGACCTTCCTGGGAGGGGAGCGCTCATGAAGCACAGGTCTCAAATACCTCACAGGAGTCTGATCTTAGACAGTGTTTACCATGAGTTTGCCAACCCTCGACTACCTTAGCATTCAGAGTTGCCTTCAGCCCAGGTTCTCAGGGAAAAGAGAGGTCGGCTGAATATCCACATGCCACCTGTCCCTGGATGTTCCACTGGCAGGATGCAACCAGAAAACACTTGAACCCAAACTTGGATAGAAAGGAGTTCTATCCAAGACAAAAGGTGACATCAACCCCTTTTAGTTTCCAAGAAAGTTTGAAGAACATCCTCAGGGAATGAGAAACCACCCAACAGGGCCAAGTGAGTACTAGCGGCGGTGCAACCACAGTCACCAGTGGCCTGGCAGAGGCTCAGATACACCTCTCCCTGACAAGGCACCATGATTTTGGCAGCAGGTTAGCCTGTGGTTGAGGTGACCCTGCTCATGCACAACATGACAGGAACTAGTAACAGGATGCTTTGGGAAGGAAGGCAGGAGTCAAGCCAGAAAAACCAAAAGAACATTCTACTTCTGTAATAATGTATCGAAGTGTGACTCAATCGTGTTCAACTCTTTGCAACCCCATGGACAGCAGCCCACCAGGCTCCTCTGTCCATGGGATTCTCCAGCAAGAATACTGGAGTGGGTAGCCACTCCCTTCTCCAGGGGATCTTCCCAACCCAGATGAACCCACGTTTCCCACATTGTGGGCAGATTCTCTACTGTGCCACCAGAAAAGCCCTATAAGAATATACAGGCCCTGGCATAACCTTCCTTAACATTACCTTATCTACACTTTCTAATGTCTCTGCCTTTCCTCCTATCTTCCCTTCTTCCTCTCCTCTCTTAGAGGATGAGAGGTCACCTAACCTGAGAGTTCTTCATCATTCCACTCTGATGCCTCCTCTCTCCTGGATGACCACATAGCACTCTGTTCCAGATGGCCACATGCCATCCTCTTCTGGATGACATTAGCTCATCCTCTGCTGGGCGACCACACACCACACTCTCCTGAATGACCATACCACCCTGTCCTAAATGACGGCAGAAAAACTGACTGTTCTTTTTGCATCTTCCTTATTGGCTTGTCTTCCTCTATATTCCCCTTAAATGTTGGTTTTTTGGAATCCAGCAGGTGCCCTTTAACCTCTTTGTTGCTACAAGCAGCTTACAGTAGGATGTTCCTCAGAAGAAGTTTTACCTAGAAGTCATTCTGAGCATACTTCCTGTTTTCCTATTCAAACCACTCCCCCTTCCCAATTTCACAGCTGCTGAAGCAATACAGGATGTGGTACAAAGGAATCTGGCACCTAGATTTGAACCCCATCTCCACACTTAAGCGACGTATCTAATCTCTCCAACTCTTAGTTTCATATCTGTGTTGAGGGGTTCATAATAATAGTCACATCATTAGGAACATAAATGCTGCTGCTAAGTCACTTTAGTCGTGTCCAACTCTGTGCGACCCCATAGACGGCAGCCCACCAGGCTCTCCCGTCCCTGGGATCCTCCAGGCAAGAACTCTGGAGTGGGTTGACATTTCATTCTCCAATGCATGAAAGTGAAAAGTGAAAGTGAAGTCGCTCAGTTGTGTCCAACTCTTAGCGACCCCATAGACTATAGACCACCAGGGTTCCTCTGTCCATGGGATTCTCCAGGCAAGAGTACAGGAGTGAGGTGCCATTGCCTTCTCCGAGGAACATAAATAAGATGATGCCTATAAAGTGCTTAGCACAGTGCCCAGCATTTAGAAAGAGCTCAGTTAGCTATTAGTATATGTCTGTGGTTATTATGCAAAAGTGGTCGTTCCCATTCTTCTATCTCAAGACTGGGGGGAGAAAAATTAATGCTTTCTAAGTCCTTTAACCCTTTCCTGCCCCATAGCTACAGATAATCCAAATGGTAGATGTCATGTCATAAGGCTGCTGGTGGAAAAGCCTCTACACAGAAAATGGGCTTTTTTTTCCTCTTTCTTTTGAGTCCCCTGGTCTTTCCTGGTGGCTCAGACAGTAAAGAATCTGCCTGCAATGCAGGAGACCTGGGTTCGATCCCTGGGTCAGGAAGATCCCCTGGAGAAGGAAATGGCAACCCACTCCAGTATTCTTGCCTGGAAAATCCCATGGGCAGAGGAGCCTGGCAGGCTACAGTCCATGGGACTGCAAAGAGTCAGAAACGACTGAGCGACTAACACCTTCATCTAAGTGTAAGATCATCCTATCGACCAGGTTGAGTTCATTTATGCTGAGCACTCTCCAATCCAGGGAAATGCTGAAAGGGAAGATGCATGTCTGATTTCAAACCACAAAGAATAAAAGAGATGAACATCAAGCAGTCAGGAAAACAGGATGCCAACTACAGGAAGCATTTTTTTAATATAAGAATTAATTTTGTCAAATTTGCTCTGCTTTCAAATTCCATCTTTTGCCCTGTAATTAAAATTCTTTTGGTCTCACTCCTGTTCAAAATGGTGAGAAAGAGCACTCTTGAGATCCTAAGAGAGACAAGAGACTGAAGAGACAAATTCTTGACCAATTAAAACAATTCTGTTGCTTATATCCTTTTCCCTTGAAAAAAATTATAAAAATCTTCCTGCAGCTTTATTCTGCGTGGTTTCCTTGGTGTTGTGTGTTTGTTCTCATTACCATTGGGCATATACTTTCCTCCCTGCTGAAATCCCAGCTCTAATTTTTCTTTAGAAAGCAACATTTAGTTCACTGGAGCCCACTGTTAATGAGGGTGCACAGACCCAGATGAATCACAGGAGCAGGCAGACTCAGTTCAGTTCAGTTCAGTCGCTCAGTTGTGTCCGACTCTTTGCGACCCCATGAACTGCAGCACACCAGGCCTCCCTGTCCATCACCAACTCCCGGAGTTCACTCAGACTCACGTCCATGGAGTCAGTGATGCCATCCAGCCATCTCATCCTCTGTCGTCCCCTTCTCCTTCTGCCCCCAATCCCTCCCAGCATCAGAGTCAGATTGCACAAATACAAATCCTCTGCACTGTGTCCACACCCATACCAACCTTCTCACACGGCCTCTCTTCCCAGAATCCCTTCCTGGATTACCTCATTCATACCCAAAATACTGCATTCAGGCACTAGAGACAGTGAACAATGCAAGGAGGAGTGTGGCAAACAACCTTCTGATTCCTGGTATCTAGATCCAACACAAAGGCAAAATAAATTTTTTTTAATGTAATGGTATCTATGGGCTTCCCAGGTGGCAGAGTGGTAAAGAATCCACTAGTCAATGCAGAAGACACAGGAGATGCAAGTTCGATCTCTGGGTCAGGAAGATCCCCTGTAGTAGGAAATGGCAACCCACTCCAGTATTCGTTCCTGGAAAATTCCATGGACAGAGGAGCCTGGTGGGCTCTTTCATGGAGTCACAGAGAGTTGGGCACAATTGAGTGACTGAGTACACACACACAATGGTACCTATAACAAGTGCTGCAGGGGGGAGGTCATCAAGATCTCTCCATTATCTCATTTCCCCACCACCAGAAGTATGGGCTACTGATGGCACAGCTAAGTCCCTTTCTAGGTTGAGCCCTTGGGCTAAGGGAGCTACCTCTCCCAAGGTTATACCTCCTTCCCAGAGACAGAGTTCAATACCTGGTCAATGTGGGAGTGTTCAAGGCCTGATCTCTCTGCCTAAATCCAGAGCAAGGAAGATCCCCTGGAGAAAGGAATGGCAACCCACTCTGATATTACTGCCTGGAAAATCCCATGGACAGAGGAGCCTGGCAGGCTACAATCCACGGGGTTGCAAAGGGTTGGACATGACTGAGCAACTAACACACACTGCATGGCCTCCCCAGGTCCAGCTGTACCATTGATAAGAGCCTTTGTTTGGACTGCACTGCCCTTCAACATCTTCTGCCCAACACCATTCTCATCACTGCTAATAATAAACAGCCTGAGTGCAAAGCTCCATCTCAGCATCTGTTTGCCATGGAGCATGATTTAAACTGATAGTTCAGACAGGCCAACATTTTAAAGCGCAGTGAGTCCAGTATTCCAGAAACTTCACCAAGACTTGAAGCCTTTCTTAAGAGCCGTGGAAATATCATGGAGCGGTCTATGGTATTCCACAGCCAGCTTGTCTCTTGGCTCCACAATAAGATGGATATGCAAGGAGGGCTCTGGGGAATGAAAAGAGCTGGGATTGGAGCCAACACATCTTGGGCTCAGTTCCAGTTCTTCTTCTGTGTACCCTTAAGCAGGTTTTTAGAGCAGGGCTTCTCAAATGAGCAGTGGTGAAAGACCTTTTTCATTTTCAATCTATCACAAACCAACTATATTTTTTATATCACACTCTATATATTTCATATATATCACAAACTATATTTTATAAAGCACAATAAAATAAATTACAACTCTCCACTCCTTAAGTGTCAGCTGCACATAGTGACTTCCTTCAAAAGAGTACATGGAAGGGAGATGTGGGAAGACACTTTACAGTAGAGAAAACTGACGGTCACCACCTCAGCCATACGACCAAGATCAACATAAACAGTAATAAGTCATGTTGATCATATGTAGGCTTGATATGATGTGATGAAAATGCCCTTCTCCTCTCTGGTCTCCCTCCCCAAAACCCACATGTTCAGTTGAATCATGAGAACGTATCAGACAAATCCCCACTGAAGGACACTCCACGAAATTCCTGACCACTACTCCTCAAAGCTGGCAAAGTTGTCAAAACCAACAAATGTTTGAGAAATTGTCACAACCAAGAGGAGCTTAAGGAGACATGACAACAAAAGGTAATGTGGGATCTTAGGTGGGATCCTGGGATAGAAAAGGGATATTAGGTTAAAAACTGAGGAAATATAAATAAAATATGAACTTTAGTTAATTATGTGTCAATATGAGTGTGTTAACTGTAATGAATGTGCCATACTAATGTAATATATTAAACATAGGGGAAATTTGGACAGAGGATATGAAAACCCTCTGTACTATCTTTTCAATATTTTTGTAAGTTTAAAATTGTTATAAAAATAACCTTATCATAAAAAATAAAATGAATTAAATATACATGAAATTTTAAAGAGATATACATAAGCCTAGCTTTTTAAACTATCAGTGTCAATTGACTTAAAATTCTTCTGTAAAATTATTATAAAAGTTTCTAAATGCTGCTTTTTTCCATTTTTCTTTATTTTTGAGGTATGGTCAACTTATAATTTACATTAATATCAGCTGTACAACATAATTCGAAATTCTTATAGATTATACTCCATTTTAAGTTACTATAAAATATCGGCTATACTGCTGTACAATATATCCTTTTAGCTTATGTATTTTAACAAAATGTTTCTTACTTTTGCTTCTGTACCCATAGTGCCACCAACCAGTAGTAAGTGGTTCTCAGATGGGCACCAGTATGCCCATTTTTTCTTATCAGAAAAATGAGGGTGTGAGATCAGAAGATCTGATCTCCCACCCATGGTCCTTCTGTAGATAGCCCCTGGAATGCTATGATACGTCATCACCTTCTGCCAAAAACAACAGATTTACAGAACCAGATCCCCAGAACCAAGCCCTTTCTCCATGACAGTGGCACGAGGTACTCATTGTCCAGTTTTGCAAACAGCTGTTCTATCCCAGATTCCTCACGGCTCAGACAATAACGCATCTGCCTACAATGTGGGAGACCCGGGTTCAATCCCTGGGTCAGGAAGATCCCCTGGAGAAGGAAATGGCAACCCACTTCAGTACTCTTGCCTGGAAAATCCCATGGACAGAGTAGCCTGGTAGGCTACAGTCTATAGAGTCACAAAGAGTCGGACACGACTGAGCGACTTGTCAATGTCAATGTTCTCTCCCAAAGCCTCCCAAATGTAAGTAGAGCAAAGGGTACTGTCTCCAGGCTTCTATTTTTTCTTAATCCAGAACTAGAAAAGGAAGAAATGAAACATATTATGTAATATTAAATTAAATAATAATAACATATTAAATAATAAAAGTAATGCCACATGTTCAGGCTGCCACAGATGGTCCTCAAGCTGGGGTAAGTAGGTGTTCCTTTTCTTTCCTCTCATTCAGAAGCCCTAAGAAATGGAGAGAAGCCTCTTGTGTCAGGGGATTAATGGAGTCATGAACCAGCTGTAATTGGCCAGGAACCAGAAGACTGTCAGCAGACCATGAATTGTCATAGTTCAGACAAGACACAGTATGAAAGAAGACACATCACTGATGTGGAAGTTGGTAAAATGAGTGGAAGTCAGACCTTCCAATGAGCAAGAAGGAGGGGGTAAAAATGGCAGTGGAGAAACAGATGGTAGCAACCTGTCCCTTTAAATAGGTTTTTGAGATGTGAATGGAAGCTTTTAAAACAACCGAGGAAGATAATTAATGCATCTTACAGGGCCATAAACAACTCAGTTTCTAGTGAATCTTAGAATACCTAGAGCTGATGCCCATGAGGGAAGCCCCAAGAAACAGGGAGCATCCACAGCAAAAGCCAATAGGGTTTTGTGTCCATGGCTTAACACAGCAAAAGTGGTTCACTGCATCTCAGCAGTGAGAGCACGGCTTCGGGTGTTTTTCAGAAATCAGGCTCCTCCCAATGTTGTGGCTCTAGCACCTTAAACACATACTAGTTGATGGAAATAGGGAGACTGGAGATAGAAAAAGCCACGCATTCCTGCTTGCCTCAGCCTAGAAGTGACAACACCAGTGTTGCTCAAATCTCATGGGCAAGAACTAGTCACATGACCTCAATAGACACATGAGGACCAGGAAACACAGTTAGACCATGTGCCCAGGACAAAGAAACAGGTTTGGCGAGCATGGAGCCAGTTGCCAAGAGTAATCACATGAAGAACTCACAGAAAGCTGCCCAAACATGTTGGTCTTCAATAGTTTTACATGTCTCAGATAATAACATCCTAGAAAACGGGCAGTGTCTGGACAACCTTATTAGCACTTGAGTCAGTGCCTCATCTGTTAGAACTTATTCATAGGATTAAAAATGTGCAGAATTTGATTGCCTTTATTCAAAGCCAGATTCTGTTACTTGCCCCCTGTGCAAGGTTATACATCCTCTTGGTACCTCAGTTTCCTCACTTGTAAAATAAGAATATTGGTACTCGTCTCACAGGACTATGAAGTTTAGATGAGATAATTCTTATAAAGCATCCAGCATAGCGCCCAGCACAAGATTTCTTGACCTTTGTTAAATAATTTCTATATTCCAGGGAATACAGGGGCTTTCCATTAATAAACTAACAATGCTCACAGCAACAGCAGGCAGGAACTTTCTCCATTGTATAAACTGATAAACAAGCCCAGAGTTGACCCATCCAAAGTCATACAACTAATAAGTGGAAAAGCTAGAAGTGGTACTGTAGGCATTCTGGCTCCAGAACTCAATCTCTCCACTATCATCTCCCGCCTCTCAATAAATATTCCCTATTGTTACTGTTATCTTAACATGTTTGTGGGTGTATAATTGAGCTACTGCACATATTTAAAATGTACAATATGATAGGTTTTGACATATTATACACCTGTGAAACTGTCCCCACAACCAAAGTAATGGACATATCCATCACCCTCAAGAGATTCCTGAAACCCCTTGGTAATCCTTTCCTCCCATCACTGCCTACTTTCCATCTTTCCAGGTAACTACCTATCTGTTTTCTGTGACTATGGACCAGTCTGAGTTTTCCAGATTTTTATACAAATAGAATTATACAGTATGGACTCATTTTTATCTGTTACTTCAAATTTCATTCATGATGTTGCATGTATCAATAGTTCATTCCTTTTTATTGCTAAGCATTCCACTGTATAGACAGATACACCATAAGATGTCCATTCATCTACTGATGGACATTTCAGTTGACTTTTGTGATTTACTCTTATAATAAAGCTGCTATGATTAATCATGTGCAAGTGTTTGTATAGACAAATACTTTCATTTCTCTTCAGTAAATATCCAGGAGTAAAATGGCTGGTCATATGGTAGGTATATCTTAGCTTTTAAAGAAACTGCCAAACTATTTTTCAAAATGGTTGCACAATTTACATATTCACTATCAGTGTAAGAAAGTTCCCAGTTGCTCCACATCCTCAACTTGCCATGGTCAGTCTTTATTCTATTAATAATTGGTGTGTAACAGTTATTAACACAGACGGTTTTAATTTGCTCATAACAAATCTTGGTACTGAGCGTTTTTAGTATATGTATTTGCCATCTGTATGTTTTCTCTGGTAAAGTGTCCATTCAAATCTTTTGCTTATTTTTAATTGGACTGCTTTTTCTCTTACCACTTTATGTATTCTGTTTGTAAATCTTTTATTAGATATGTGATTTGTAAATATTTTCTTCCAATAGCTAGACTTTTTATTCTCCTAATAGTCTTCTTAATTTTGGTGAAGTCCAATTTTTATGTTTTTATTTTATGGATCATGCTTTTGATATGAAATTTAAGAAGTTTTTGCCTAATATCAGATCACTATGATTTTCTTTTATGTTTCCTTCCAGAAATTCTATTCTTTAAGATTTTACATTTAAGTCTATGATCCTTTTTTGGTCTGTGTATGTTGCAAGATTCAGATCAAAGATTTTTTTTTCTTTTTTTGCACATGGATATACAATTGTTCCAGCAGCAATTGTTGAAAAGGTTACCCATTCTCTACTGAATCCTTTGCATCTTTATCAAAAATCAATGGACCATATACACATGGATTTGTTTTTCCACTATATCCTTTAACACATTTGTCCATCTTGACACCATTACCACTCTATCCAGATCACAGTAGCTTTATAGTAAGTCTTGGAATTAATTGTTTGACTATTCTGAGTCTCTTGCATTTCTATATGAATTTAGAATCAGTTTCTTTAATTTATGCTTAAAACAAGTCTGCTTTGAATATATAGATAAATTTCGGGAAAATTAACAACTTAAAAATACTGAGTCTCCCATTCCAGGAATTCAATATATATCCACATTTTCTTAGGTCCTCTCTAATTTCTTTTAGCAAGATTTAGTTGTTTATAGTATATAAATATTGCTATTAGTAAAAACTTCTCTTATCCCCATATTATTTATCTACCTAGACTGTATCTAAGAGAATCACATTTCTCCTGAGTCTTCACTGAACTTCCATTTCCTCATCTGCAAAGAGGGAATTTTTAAAAGTCTACTTCACAGTTGAACACAAAATCACACCTGTAAATCACCCAGGTTCTGTGCCTGCTGCTGGATCCTACTGGTCTGATTATAGAGTTGTTAACTTTTATTTAAGAACAGGATAAAGAGGAAATTAGAAGAGTTGTCAGAATGAGGCCACAAAGTGTGGATGCAAAGCAAAAGACATCTAAACTGATAAGATAGAGACTAAACAAAGAACCAAAGACCACAGCAGGTACTGCACATGAATTAACCCCAGACTCAGTAACTAAATAAGGTGCTGTTATGACAGCATTAACACTCATGGCTACATAGAAAATACATAGTAAGAAATCTGCTGTGTGCACATGCATTAAGAGATTAACTGGTGATGTTCCAGTTAAGGAATGGAATTTAGAAGGGATTAGACAGTCGGCCAGAGAAGAACCCTGAATGTGTAGCACTGTACATTCTCTGCATATCTGGGCAGGTTATAACCTTCACCAAGCCCTGGTAAGAACTGAATAAAGCTGGACCTGGCATGCTTTTAAAATATCTGAACCTCTCTCTGGGCAAGAAAGGCCATACCTCAACCACAGGAAAGAGGGTTCCACCTACCCAGAGTAGGCACTCAATAGTGGAACACCTGCCATAATGCTAAGTGCATGTAACTGCAAATAAAGTTTTGACTGACCAATCTTTTTCTGAGAATAAACACATTTACAAGTAGGGTCCTAAAATGTTGACTGATTGGTGGGTGTGGAGAGAATATATTTCTTAATCAAGGTAATTAGCACTTGCACTCACAACAAATAAACCAGAATCTTAGAAGCTTAGCACAATAAAGGTTGAGTTGATATGTATTGGTAGGCCTCTTTCAATTAATTGCTGCACAGTCTCTAGTATGTGGCCTCCAAAGTTGCCACACCAAGGCAAGAGCACCATGGAGGACATACACTGGCTCTTAACCGCTTCACCTCAGAAGATCCACCCACAGTCCACGGAGCAGAACTAACCACACAGCCCAGTCACATGGCCCATGACTAACTGCAACGATGACTGGGCAATACAGGGGAGCAAACAATGTAGTGAGCATTAACTATATTCGTGCACATAAAGCCAGTTTTTTCTCCCACTCTACTCCCTTTCTCCCCTGTGGTAGGGAAGTAAGTAGATAAACTATTTAAGCAAGGGGTCTGTTTTGAGGTGTATTAAATGGCGGCATGAAAAAAGAGATGGAAATCAGGTCATAGTGATGAGGAAGATGGATCAGTATCTATGGAAGGGATTGCAAGGTAGAATTCTCAATGACAATATTTTTAGCTCAGTCGCTCAGTCGTGTCCGACTCAAGCAACCCCATGAATCGCAGCACGCCAGGCCTCCCTGTCCATCACCAACTCCCGGAGTTCACTCAGACTCACATCCATCGAGTCAGTGATGCCATCCTGCCATCTCATCCTTGGTCGTCCTCTTCTCCTCCTGCCCCCAATCCCTCCCAGCATCAGAGTCTTTTCCAATGAGTCAAGTCTTCCCATGAGGTGGCCAAGTTTCAGCTTTAGCATCATTCCCTCCAAAGAAATCCCAGGGCTGATCTCCTTCAGAATGGACTGGCTGGATCTCCTTGCAGTCCAAGGGACTCTCAAGAGTCTTCTCCAACACCACAGTTCAAAAACATCAATTCTTCGGCGCTCAGCCTTCTTCACAGTCCAACTCTCACATCCATACATGACTGCAGGAAAAACCATAGCCTTTGTCAGCAAAGTAATGTCTCTGCTTTTGAATATGCTATCTAGGTTGGTCATATCTTTTCTTCCAAGGAGTAAGCGTCTTTTAATTTCATGGCTGCAATCACCATCCGCAGTGATTTTGGAGCCCCCCAAAATAAAGTCTGACACTGTTTCCACTGTTTCTCCATCTGTTTGCCATGAAGTGATGGGACCGGATGCCATGATCTTCGTCTTCTGAATGTTGAGCTTTAAGCCAACTTTTTTACTCTCCACTTTCACTTTCATCAAGAGGCTTTTTAGTTCCTCTTCACTTTCTGCCATAAGGGTGGTGTCATCTGAGGTTATTGATATTTCTCCCAACAATCTTGATTCCAGCCTGTGCTTCCTCCAGCCCAGCATTTCTCATGATGTACTCTGCACAGAAGTTAAACAAGCAGGGTAACAATATACAGCCTTGACGTACTCCTTTTCCTATTTGGAACCAGTCTGTTGATCCATGTCCAGTTCTAACTGTTGCTTCCTGACCTGCATACAGATTTCTCAAGAGGCAGGTTAGGTGGTCTGGTATTCCCATCTCTTTCAGAATTTTCCACAGTTTATTGTGATCCACACAGTCAAAGGCTTTGGCATAGTCAATAAAGCAGAAATAGATGTTTTTCTGGAACTCTCTCGCTTTTTCCATGATCCAGTGGATGTTGGCAATTTGATCTCTGGCTCCTCTGCCTTTTCTAAAACCAGCTTGAACATCAGGAAATTCATGGTTCACGTATTGCTGAAGCCTGGCTTGGAGAATTTTGAGCATTACTTTACTAGCATGTGAGATGAGTACAATTGTGCAGTAGTTTGAGCATTCTTTGGCATTGCCTTTCTTTGGGATTGGAATGAAAACTGACCTTTTCCAGTCCTGTGGCTACTGCTGAGTTTTCCCAATTTGCTGGCATATTGAGTGTAGCACTTTCACAGCATCATCTTTTAGGATTTGAAACAGCTCAACTGGGATTCCATCACCTCCACTAGCTTTGTTCATAGTGATGCTTTCTAAGGCCCACTTGACTTCACATTCCAAGATGTCTGGCTCTAGATGAGTGAGCACACCATCATGATTATATGGGTCGTGAAGATCTTTTTTGTACAGTTCTTCTGTGTATTCTTGCCACCTCTTCTTAATAGCTTCTGCTTCTGTTAGGTCCATACCATTTCTGTCCTTTATTGTGCCCATCTTTGCCTGAAATGTTCCCTTGGTATCTCTAATTTTCTTGAAGAGCTCTCTAGTCTTTCCCATTCTGTTGTTTTCCTCTATTTCTTTGCACTGATTGCTGAAGAAGGCTTTCTTATCTCTTCTTGCTATTCTTTGGAACTCTTCATTCAGATGCTTATATCTTTCCTTTTCTCCTTTGCTTTTCGCTTCTCTTCTTTTCACACCTATTTGTAAGGCCTCTCCAGACAGCCGTTTTGCTTTTTTGCATTTCTTTTCCATGAGGATGGTCTTGATCCCTGTCTCCTGTACAATGTCACAAACCTCATTCCATAGTTCATCAGGCACTCTATCTATCAGATCTAGGCCCTTAAATCTATTTCTCACTTCCAGTGTATAATCATAAGGGATTTGATTTAGGTCATACCTGAATGGTCTAAGCATGGGCAGCTGCGACTGGGGCACTAAACGCAGCCGAGAGGAGCTACCCCACGTCCAAGGCCAGGGGCAGAAGCCAGGAGGACCCCATGCCCGAAGGGCAGTGACCAAGAGGAGTTACCCCACGTCTGAAGTCAGGGGTGGCGGCCGGGACGAGCCACCCCATGCCAGAGGCCAGGGGCAGCGGCTGGGAGGATCAACCCCACATCCAGGGAGTGGTGGCTGTGTGGGCCCAGGAGGGCCAAGAGGTGCTATCCCACGTTGAAGGTCAGGAAGGGCGGCAGTGAGGAGATACCCTTCGTCCAAGGTAAGGAGCAGCAGCTGCACTTTGCTGGAGCAGCTATGAAGAGATACCCCACGCCCAAGGTAAGAGAAACCCAAGTAAGATGGTAGATTTGCAAGAGGGCATCAGAGGGCAGACACACTGAAACCATACTCACAGAAAACTAGTCAATCTAATCACACTAGGACCACAGCCTTGTCTAACTCAATGAAACTAAGCCATGCCCACGGGGCAACCCAAGACGGGTGGGTCATGGTGGAGAGGTCTGACAGAATGTGGTCCACTGGAGAAGGGAATGGCAAACCACTTCAGTATTCTTGCCTTGAGAACTCCATGAACAGCATGAAAAGGCAAAATGATAGGATACTGAAAGAGGAACTCCCCAGGTCAGTAGGTGCCCAACACTCTACTGGAAATCAGTGGAGAAATACCTCCAGAAAGAATGAAGGGATGGAGCCAAAGCAAAAGCAATACCCAGCTGTGGATGTGACTGGTGATAGAAGCAAGGTCCGATGCTGTAAAGAGCAATATTGCATAGGAACCTGGAATGTCAGGTCCATGAATCAAGGCAAATTGGAAGTGGTCAAACAAGAGATGGCTAGAGCGAATGTCAACATACTAAGAATCAGTGAACTAAAATGGACTGGAATGGGTGAATTTAACTCAGATGACCATTATATCTACTACTGCGGGCAGGAATCCCTCAGAAGAAATGGAGTAGTCATCATGGTCAACAAAAGAGTCTGAAATGCAATACTTGGATGCAATCTCAAAAATGACAGAATGATCTCTGTTCGTTTCCAAGGCAAACCATTCAATATCACAGTAATCCACAACCACTAATGCTGAAGAAGCTGAAGTTGAACAGTTCTATGAAGACCTATAAGACCTTTTAGAACTAACACCCAAAGTTCATTATAGGGAACTGGAACGCAAAAGTAGGAAGTCAAGAAACACCTGGAGTAACAGGCAAATTTGGCCTTGGAATGTGGAATGAAGCAGGGCAAAGATTAATAGAGTTTTGCCAAGAAAATGCACTGGTCATAGCAAACACCCTCTTCCAACAACACAAGAGAAGACTCTACACATGGACATCACCAGATGGTCAACACCGAAATCAGATTGATTATATTCTTTGCAGCCAAAGATGGAGAAGCTCTATACAGTCAACAAAAACAAGACCAGGAGCTGACTGTGGCTCAGATCATGAACTCCTTATTACCAATGACAATATTCCTGTACCCAAATATCTACAACCAAAATGCTCTTAAATGTTTCTGTGTTCCAAATGTGTAACAAAGGGGTGAAATCAGAGAGACCCCATTTGATATCACTTCAAATGTCCTTCCCTTCCCCAAAATTCTGGGCTCTGAGAGTTGAAGGTTTTGGCCCTTGAAGAGTACATTCTTGCCAGGAGACAAACAGCAGGAGTCCCACTGAACTAACAGTTCTGACTATTGAAAGGCACTTTGGCCTCCGAGAGCCCAGCAGCACAGAGGAAGAGAGCAGTCAGCATATTGTCTTATTATATCTCCACGGGATCTGCCGTTACATCCTGTTTTTCATTCCTGATATTGGTAATTTGTGTTCTTTTTTTCTTAATCAGTCTAGCTATGGGCCTATCAATTTTCTTTATCTTTTCAAAAGTCAACTTTAATCTGTCTTTAAAGTGCATCTCTTGTAACCAACATAGCTTCATTGATTGCTGTTACCTTAATCAGTTCCATCTTTTTACTGAGTGGGGATTTAATTTGCTCTTTCTAAATTTCTAAGGTACCTTGTACTAAGTCATTTCAATCATGTCTGACTCTTTGCAACCCCATGGACTGTAGCCCACTAGACTTCTCTGTCCAGGGGGATTCTCCAGACAAGAATACTGAAGTGGGTTGCCATTTCCTCCTCCAGGGGATTTTCCCAACCCAGGGATCGAACCAGAGTCTCTTAATCTCCTGCATTGACAGGCAGGTTCTTTATAACTAGTGCCACCTAGGAAGTCCATATCCTAGGTCATTAATTTATAAGTTTCTTCTTTTCTAATACAAGCCCTTATAGATATAAAATTTCCCCGAGTTACTGTTAGAACAGCTGCTTTAAAATCTATGTCTGATAATTCTAATATCTGAGTCACGTCAGGATTGATCTATATTGATTATATTTTCTCAGTATAATAGAGAATAGGTCAAGAACTTCGTTTTTGTTCTTTGTGTGTCAAGTAACTTTGAATGGCTAGAGAAGGAAGTGGCAACCCACTCTAGTATTCTTGCCTGGAAAATCCCATGGACAGAGGAGACTGGTGGGCTATAGTCCAAGGGGTCACAAAGAGTTGGACATGACTGAGCGACTAAGCATAGCACGACTTTGGATGGGATCCTGGGCACTGTGGATGATTGCTCATGAGAACTCTGAATTCTATTATACATCTCCCAAAGAGTGTGATATTTTTGTTTTGGCAGTACTGCAAAAAAGTATTCTGTTTCTCGGGCAATATCTCGTATCTTGAGTTTAGTTCATTGACCCTTTGCTGAGCCACTTGTAGTCTGACATATACATTCATGGTTCAAGGATCAGCCAGGAATTGGGGAAGTTTTTACACAAAATTTGGGGCTCTCCTCTCTGACTCTCTCCTTTTGGAGATTGCCCCCTCACTTTTCAATGTCTGTAGCTGCTCTCAACACTTTCTCCTAGTTCTTTAGGTCAGAAAACCTATGGACATTGTCCACAGCCAATTCTTAAGCTAAAAAAAATGATAAGGGAAGGAATTCCTTGTTTTGTCCTTTCATCAAATGCCAACCACCCTTCATAATCTCCTTGCATTAGTTCACGTTCCAGGGCCTTCAGGTAGTTCTTTGCATTTTTCATCTGCGGTCAGTCTGGTAGCAACTTAGCTATCCCAGGAGTCAAAATCAGCATGTATTTTAACAAACAACTATTAGGCATAAGACATCTAAGTGTGGGAATTAACTTCTTGTGTTAATTATTTCACAAGAAGATTTAGAGGAATGAAAGAACACAAGACAGCTTGGAAGTGAAGAGTAAACATTTCTAAATGTGGAGAAAATACAGAAGGGGAGGCAGACAACATAATTTTTGCATCACCATTGATTCAACCAAACCTGACCAAAGGGATAGAGGTTATTGGTTAACATGTTTGGAAAACCATGAGGCCATGCTCCATACCTTCTGCTTACCCAGATCCACTTTCCACTCTTCTCCACCTGCTCTCTGCCCTGGGGGCCGACCTCTTTGGACCACATCAAGAGCTCCCTTCCCTTCCGGCTTCCATTTGGACTCTGCCAGTGTGAGTACCTGCCAGTGTGAGATCAAAGCAAGGGAAAAATGTGAGGTCAGGAAATTTTTTTCACAAGATCTCTCCTTGGTAGGTTTCTGTGGCTTGACTGCATCCCTCCACCAAAGGCTGCAGTTCTTGCCAGGTGGCTTTCTCCAAAATCTCCAGGCTCTGATAAACACTCCCTCTGCTTGCCTCTTCAAACCTAGCATAAGTAATGGCACCCCACTGGGGTACCGAGAGGTCCCTTGTCCCTTGGTACTTTTTCTAAATCCAGCACACACCTTTGTAAACAGTCCTTTTATTAAACTCTTCCCAGCATGAATGCACCATCTGTTTCCTGCCAAGCTCCTGACGAATAGAGCACTCCCAGAAAAAAATGACTTTAACAGGTCTTAGAAACAGATGATGGTAAAGTACCAGCCTACACGTTGTCAAACAGGGAAGGAGACCTTCACTACATCTAAAATAAGTAACCCATAAATTTCACTCACATGCATTGTCTAATTTAATGCTAACAACACTCTGATTTCATAGGTATTGGTATCATTTCCATTAAAAGTGAGAATACTAAGACTCTAAGGAAATGGTGTCCCTGGATTCCCTGATTTTCTTTAGACTGCAATTCCTATCATCTTCCCCCTACACCCTGACCCTTACCATTCAGATAACACACACACACCAGCAATGCTGAAATTCAAATTTCTCTAATTTTGAGGGCAGGCAGGACATTTTTAAAGTCCCTGAAGTCCAGGGAAAGGAGGTGGAGAAATAGCACATGACAATTTCAGATAGTTAGGAGTTTATCAGTTTGTTAGTTTATTAGTCAGAGACTCCTCTTTCATTTATTTTAAAGAAATTTTATTTAAGAGAAATTATGATTTAATATTGGAGTTGCAATGTATACAGCACCCTTAAATATTTCTTAAACATTGTCCCATGACTCCCCAAGAGTTCCCAAATTTCAGCTGTGACAGTCTTCATATAGACTAAGAGAAGAATCGATTGAGATCTCGGGCTCTGGGGACAGCCAGATCCGAGTTTCCAGTACAATTCTTGCTAGTACTTGTGTCCTAGGCAAGTTGCTTAACTTTTCTGATCCTCAGTTTTCTCATCTGTAAAATGCAAGTAATAACTGTACCCACATCATAATGTTAAACTACTTAAATAAGCTAAAGCACTGTAATATTTAATACAGGGCCTGGCTCACTTTAATCATTTAATAAAACATGGCTAATAACACACCCAGATTCAAATTCACAATAAAGATTTATTTTGCCATAACATGGCATGTAAATATAAAAGGGAAAAACAAACTTAGACACATACTAACACTCCCTAATTAGAAACTCAAAAAGAAATTTAAAAAATAAGCCTTAAGTGTATCTAACATTGCTCCCACTTACATTTCAATAAAAAGAGAGAGAGAGAGAGAGACTCTAGAAGTTGCTGGACTTCTAAATAAGCCTGTCATTTCCTAAAGTAAATGCTATGTACCACTGGGTATAAAATGTAACAGAAAGCTGTGTGTTCAATTTATTTTATAGTTTCTTACTTATTGTTTTCCATTTCCTGTTTTAAAGCTATAAACTTCCCTTAAGCTTCAGCTATTAATAAAATTATTATTGTCATTGAATCACCTGACTTCATACTATAGAGTCTGGACTGGAGGCTACTCCTTCCCACAGCAAACTGCAAACTGGGGCTGTGCAGTTTACTCCATTTTTTTTTTCTTCTTCTATTATCCAATTGTACTTTTTTCTCTTTTATTATCTAATTGTCATGTGCATTTTATTTTTTAATTAATTTGTATTGGAATATAGTTGCTTTACAATGTTGTGTTAGTTTCTGCTATACAGCGAAGTTAATGCATTATATATATACATGCATGCACAGTCACTCAGTTGGATCACTGTTAGTGATCCCATGGACAGCAGCCTGCCAAACTCCTTTGTCCATGGGATTTTTCAGGCAAGAATACTGGAGTGGGTTGCCATTTCCTCCTCTAGGGGATCTTCTTGACCCAGGGATTGAACCTGAGTCTCTTGCATCTCCCGCCATTGGCAGGCGAATTCTTTACTACTGCGTCACTTGGGTAGGTATCCAGTCTTTTTTATATTTCTTCCCCATTTAGGTCACCACGGAGCACTGTGTTCCCTGTGCTATGTATATATGTCAGTCCCAACCTCCTAACTCATCCCAGCCTTCCTCCCTGTTGGTAATCACAAGCTTGTTTCCTACATCTGTGGCAGCCTGCTCGTATACATGGTTACCACCTTGCCATTTGACATAGGTGAGTTCTTTCTGTAGATAAAATTGTTCTAATGAGCAATTTTGGATCCAGATTTTGATCATGGAAGGCCTGTTATATATTTGGAGAGATTGATTAACTTACCAGAAATGGGAATATTTTAATACGGATTTGGTCATCTTCCACAGGAACACCAGAAATTCCTCCCTTATAAAGGCTTTTTAACCTTTTAAATATTTTATCCCAAAATTCCATTAAGTTTTTAGGAGAGCCTCCAACCTGTCTTCTCCTTTTTGGTAAGGGCATGAGCAAGGCCAGGATCACTGAGCCTGATCTCCAAGCTCTGTCCATGGAGAGTTTTAGAAAAACCTACCCTGAGTTGTTGGCTGTCAAGAGTCAAGGCACAAGCTAACCTTCCAGGGGGACATCATCTTGCAGAGTTGAGTTCAAAGCCAAAGACTTGTCTGTTCCACAGTCAGGACCCAGTTAATGTGTGAAAGAATCGGACACAACTGAGTGACTTTCACGCATCACTTACAATGTCTCACACACTTTCATTGACATGATCACAAAATTGATATTTTAATCAAATATCTGGTTGGACCAACTGGACCGTTTGGTGCACTCTCTTGGGATGGCCTCCTGGGTCCATGAAATGAGTGGGTGTGGGGGGCTGCAGTGATGCAGAGATGAGTTGAATCTAGACATCTTCCTCTTGCACCCTGCTGCTGCTGCTGCTAAGTCGCTTCAGTCGTGTCTGACTCTGTGCGACCCCATAGACAGTAGCCCACCAGGCTCCTCCGTCCCTGGGATTCTCCAGGCAAGAACACTGGAGTGGGTTGCCATTTCCTTCTCTAATGCATCAAAGGGAAAAGTGAAAGTGAAGTCGCTCAGTCGTGTCCGACTCTTAGCGACCTCATGGACTACAGCCTACCAGGCTCCTCTGTCCATGGGATTTTCCAGGCAAGAGTACTGGAGTGGGGTGCCATTGCCTTCTCCTCTTGCACCCTGAGAGGCACAAAATGCCAGGCACAAGAACCATTCTGTCAACAAGAAAAACAGGGACTGCAGGGCTATAGGGAAAATGCCCCACACAGAGCTGGCAAGGGGATTACACTGGAACAATGCCAGTAGCCTTGGGAGCTATAAATGGGTCCTACCAGGAAGAGACCCTTTACTCTGGACTGAGCTCTGCCTCAGGTAGTAGAGGCAAATGCTCAAAATACTATTAAAGTACTGAAATGGAAAACATATACATATATATCTGGTTGGGTTTTTTGTTTGGTTGGTTTTCTGAGTTGATTTTTTTTCTTTCTTTCCTCCTTTTTTCCCCCTCACCTTATTCATAATCAATTTCTGTTCTGAAAAATCAAAAAGTAAGTACTTTTGTGTATTGAGGTATAGTGTGCAATGTGGCTTAAACCCTTCAATTCATCCATCCTAATCCAAACCCCCCACTTCCCTCCCCTTGGGTACCCCAGACAAGCACAAATTTCTGATTTATGCAATGGCCTTTCAGACAGACAGACAGCAAGATCCCACAACTCATGATTCTGTACACTTGTGACTGCTTATTTGTGTCAATCATAAACAGGTATCATCTAAACCGCAATGACTTCTGGCATCCCCAAACTGGAACCAAATAAGTTTATACATCTCTGGGGAAGAAAGTATTGGATTTCTAACTTAAAATGTTATAAGAACTCAGTGACTCTGAAGACAGATATTTAATCTTTCCTTGTAGTACAACTAACTGGCTGATTAGATAGACAAGACTCCTCACATTACTGATATAAAAGTTACTAAATTGTCTGTCTTCAGCTAAAATGGAAAAAAAAATGAATTTCAGTTTTCAGTAACCCAAAATAGCACATCACTGTGGCTACTATTATCTTAGGTATTTCAACCGCTGGTTAGGGTATCATTAAAAACTGGAAGCTACTAAACTCAGAGGTGCTGCCTCAGGCTCTGTGAACCATCAACCTTTCTGCCAGGAAGTCTGGACATCATGCAAAGTAGCTGGAAAGCAGGCTACCTGTTGCAAGGTGGTGAGTCAATGGCGTCACTCGCCTTCGCCCCACCCACCACAATCTGCATATCAGCAGATGGAATGAACACAGTGCCAGCTGCCACTGCTGAAATGGCTACAAATGTCTCCATCATCAGACACGTCCCTGGCCCTGGCTGCCAGAAGGTGGTCAGGAAAGGCCAGGTGGGACTGCTTCCATCCTGAGGCAGTCTCCTTCAGTTCTCCAAACACAGGAGGCTCTTTCAGCTTCAGCTCTCATTTGCCTGGAAAACCACCACTGGAGACTGGAAAAATCAAAACTTTGCAGCAATGATAAGAGCACTGAGAAGCAGCCGACTTCCTGAGCCTTGAAAGGAAAGGTCACTGGAAGATATTTTTTCTCACCACTGTCTGTGTTTTCTTAGGCCCAGCTGTATTCAAAGCTAGTCTCTCCCCATCTTAGGTACTCAGGCCTTTTGGTGATGGAGGGCAGGCAGCTGCAGAAAATGTGCGGCTGTGGGAAAAGGATACGAAACCCTCAGGAAGGTGTGTAATATTTTTGTTGAATCAAATCATGATTTTGCAAAGGGAAAAAAGGACACACATAAAAGTCTGTTTAATGTTCAGCAAAAAAGGGAGGGAAAAAAAAAGAGCTTTCTGTGTTTAATGCAAACTCACTTCAAGGGAGCTGTAGATCAAATTACCAGCCTGTGACATGTGGAGATGGGCTGGGCAGACTAACGGTAACTCAAATACCAGCGCTTCTGGACCATTCCTGAGCCCATAAACTACATAGAAAATGATGCTAGTTGCTGAATTATTTTCAGTTGCAACAGCTGCTATAACAGCTCAGAGAATTTTAATATGCATATACAGGCCTAGTGAGTAACCACTTCAAATATTTTGTGATGGGGAGTCTATATTTCCTTTCAATCCTTTTAGCTACGGGTAGTAGTAGAGTTGATTTGAGGGATCCAGAAGAACAAGGGAGCATGTTCAAAGGGATGACACAAAGAGTAGAATTAGAACCAGAATTGTAAGTGGAGGATTCGCAGGAGGGAAAAATGTATTTTTTAACAATAAACATATACTCTTGCATTACTTTTATAATTTAAAAATATACAAACAGTTCATGAAGCTCAGTATCAAAAAACAATCCAATCAAAAAATGGGAAGAATATCTAGATAGACATTTCCCCAAAGAAGACATACAGATGGCCAGAAAGCACATGAAAAGATGCTCAACATCATTCACTACTAGAGAACTGCAAATCAAAATCACAGTGAGGTATAACCTGATACCAATCAGCATGGTCATCATCAAAAAGTCTACAAACAATAAATGCTGGAATGAGTATGGAGAAAAGGAAATCCTCCTTCATTGCTGGTGGGAATGTAAGTTGGTACAGCTACTATGGAAAACAGTATGGAGATTCCTCATCAAACTAAAAATAGAATTAACATATGATCCAGCAATCCCACTCCTGAGAATGTACAGGCAAAACTATAATTCAAAAAGATACATGTACTCCTATGTTCACAGCAGCACTGTTCACAATAACCAAGACATGGAAACAACCTACATGTCCATCGACAGATGAATGGACAAGAAGATACAGCATTTATATACAATGGAATATTACTCAGTCATCAGTCGGTTCAGTTCAGTCACTCAGTCATGTCCAACTCTTTGCCACCCCATGGACTGCAGCATGCCAGGCTTCCCTGTCCATCACCAACTCCCAGAGTTTACTCAAATTCATGTCCATTGAGTCCATGATGCCATTCAACCATCTCATCCTCTGGTGACCCCTTCTCTTCCCGCCTTCAATCTTTCCCAGCATCAGGGTCTTTTCCAATGAATCAGTTCTTCGCATGAGGTGGCCAAAGTATTAGAGTTTCAGCTCCAGCATCAGTCCATCCAATGAATATTCAGGACTGATCTCCTTTAGGTTGGACTGGTTGGATCTCCTTGCAGGCCAAGGGACTCTCAAGAGTCTTCTTTAAAACCACAGTTCAAAAGCATCAATTCTTCTGTGCTCAGCTTTCTTTATAGTCCAACTCTCATATCCATACATGACTACCAGAAAACCCGTAGCTTTGACTAGACATAACTTTGTTGGCAGAGAAATGTCTCTACCTTTTATATGCTGTTTGGTTGATCATAGCTTTTCTTCCAAAGAACAAGCATCTTTTAATTTCATGGCTGCCATCATCATCTGCAGTGATTGTGGAGCCCAAAAAGACAAAGTCCATCACTGTTTCCCCATTTATTTGTCATGAAGTGATGGGACCAGATGCCATAATCCTAGCTTTCTTAATGTTTGAGTTTTAAGCCAACTTTTTCACTCTCCTCTTTCACTTTCATCAAGAGGCTCTTTAGTTCCTCTTCACTTTCTGCCATAAGGGTGGTGTCATCTGCATATCTGAGGTTATTGATATTTCTCCTGGCAATCTTGATTCCAGCTTGTGCTTCATCCAGCCCAGCATTTCTCATGATGTACTCTGCATATAAGTTAAATAAGCAGGGTGACAATATACAGCCTTGACGTACTCCTTTCCCCGATTTGGAACCAGTCTGTTGTTTCATGTCCAGTTCTAACTGTTGCTTCCTGACCTGCATACAAATTTCTCAGGAGGCAGGTCAGGTGGTCTGGTATTCTCATTTCTTTCAGAATTTTCCACATTTTGTTGTGATCCACAGAGTCAAAGGCTTTGGTGTAGTCAATAAAGCAGAAGTAGATGTTTTTCTCAAATTCTCTTGCTTTTTCAATGATCCAGCAGATGTTGGCAATTTGATCTCTGGTTCCTCTGCCTTTTCTAAATCCAGCTTGAACATCTGAAATTTCATGGTTCATGTACTGTTGAACCCTGGCTTGGAGAATTTTGAACATTACTTTGCTAGCATGTGAGATGAGTGCAATTGTGCGGTAGTTTGAACATTCTTTGGCATGGCCTTTCTTTGGGATTGGAATGAAAACTGACCTTTTCCAGCCCTATGGATACTGCTGAGTTTTCCAAATTTGCTGGCATATTAAGTGCAGCACTTTCATAGAATCATCTTTTAGGATTTGAAAAAGCTCAACTGGAATTCCATCACTTCCACTGGCGTTGTTTATAGTGATGCTTCCTAAGGCCCACTTGACTTCGCATTCCAGGATGTCTGGCTCTAGGTGAGTGATCACACCATCATGATTATCTTGGTTGTGAAGATCTTTTTTGTACATTGCTTCTGTGTATTCTTGCCACCTCTTCTTAATATCTTCTGCTTCTATTAGGTCCATACCATTTCTGTCCTTTATTGTGCCCATCTTTGCCTGAAATGTTCCCTTGGTATCTCTAATTTTCTTGAGAAAGAATAAAATAATGCCATTTGCAGTACCACGGATGCAACTAGAAATTACCATACTGAGTGAAGTCAGTCAGAGAAAAACAAATATGCTATCACTTATATGTGGAATCTAAACTATCACACCAATGAACCTATCTACAAAACAGAAACAGACTCATAGAGGTAGAGAACAGACTTGCGGCTGTGTGAGGCGTCCGAAGGAGGGAGAGCGATGGACTTGGAGTTTAGAGTTGGCAGACACAAGCCATTGCATTTACAATGGATAAACAACAAGGTATAGCAAGGGCCGACCCCTGGGTCAGCAAGGTCGCCTGGAGAAGGAAATGGCAATTCACTCCAGTATTCTTGCCTGGGAAATCCCATGGAAAGAGGAGCCTGGTGGGCTACAGTCCATGGGGTCACAAAGAGTTGGACATGACTTAGTGACTAAACAATAACAACAATGTAGAGCACAGGAAACTATACATAACACCCTGTGACAAATCATAATGGGAAATAATTTAAAGAATGTCTGTAGGTGTATAACTGAGTCACTCTGTTGTACATTAGAGATTGGCACAACATTGTAAATCAACCATAATTTTTTAAAAAAAAGCAATAAAAGAGAAAAAAAATAAGGGAGTGTGGCCCCAGTTAATGAGATTTAAGATTAACCAATAAGTTTCCAGAAATGTCTAATTAATATAATTGTGTAGTAACAAATTATCCTAACTCAAGGAGAGATCTTGCTCTTGTCCCTTGGCTATTAGGAGGTAGGTCTGTAGATCCTACCTACTCTCTGTAGGTCCCACCTACTCTGTAGATTCCTGGAATGTTTTACCTGATAGGAAGACCTTTGTGGGGTATTTTCCCATTCAGGGGACTTTGGTCACTGAATGGTTTAACAATGGGATTTATAATGGAAGCTTCAGGAAATGTATAAATTCCTAGGTCCGAAGAAACTGGAGACTATAGTTATTAGCCTGAAACTCTAAGAGCCTGAAAGTCTGGAGACTAAATGTATGTCAGTCACACAAGCAGTGTGTGCATAGTGCCTATAAAAAGTCTGGACACCAAAGGCTTCCACAGACTTCCTCAGTGGGCAATATTCTGCATATGCCACACACTGTGTCAAGAGCAGGTAACAGCTTTATGAAATCAACAGAGAAAAGGCAATTGGAAACATGATTTTGGGGCCCCTCCTGGACTCTTCCCTATATGTCTCTTCCCTTTGATGATATTAACATGTATCTCTCTCTTTTCAATAAGTTCTATTGTAACCAAGCAGGACCCTATGGGGTTTTCCTAGAACAGACCTCTGCCCTATATCCTCTGCCATAGCTCCTCTCTAAAGTACCTAGATAATAGTATCCAATACACATTTCCTGAGTTGTCTTATAGATGTGAAAACCCCCTACCAAATGGACTGTGCTAACTGCTTAATGACAATCAATAAGCACACAGTCCCCAGACCTCCTGAGCCTAAGGATTGATGTTAACTGCTGGACATAGCCCTGTTACCTCACCATCAACTAACTAGAGAATTGTACACAATCTGATTACATACCTGTAACCTCCCCTCCCTTACCTGGCCTTTACAAATGGTTTGCTAAAACCCTTCGAGGAGTTCAGGGGTTTTGAGCGTGAGGCACCTGTTCTCCTTGTATGGTGCCTTACAATAAAGCTGCATTTTCCTTTATCCCCAATGTCAGTGTCAACAGACTGACACTGAAAGTCAATAGGCTTTCTGTACATGGGTGAGTGGACTCGTGTTTGGTTCAGTAACACTGTGATTTCTTCTAGAAAATTATCCAAATTGAGGGTGTCTTGGGGAATCCTCTGAACTTGTAGTTGGTGTCAGAAGTGAGGACAGTCTTATGGGGAGTCTTCCCCCAGACCATGCAGTTCAGCAAAGTCCACTGCATTACCCACAGTCTTATATTAGCTGTGTTTGGGGCAAATAAAGGAAAAGAGTGATATGCAGTATGGAGGAAGGCCATGCAAACATAAGCATGCTCCTCATGAAGCAGGAGAGACCACGGAGCTAAGTGACAGAAAAGACATGGTTGCAGTATGAGTCCCCATGCTTCCATCCTCACAAAAAAACCCTCTTGGGAATACTGGGTGAGGTTCTGATCTTTCTATCACATGTAAGAGTAGGACTCATGTCTTTTTACTTAATCAAAGAGCACTCTCTCCAACCCTTTTTTTCCTCAAGTCTTTTGCCCAAGGAAAGAGTGAGTGAATACATAAATGTATGAAAAATGCAGTTTATTCTCAATGGCATGGACCGGGTTAGTCAGGGAGAACATACATAGCTAAAAAAGGTAATCCACAAAAGCCAATATACACATTTTAATAGGTAGCCTCAAACTTCTCAAAGTTTTAAGTTCCTGCAATAGAGACAAACAGGCAGGAAAAATAACTATCCCTTCAGCCTGCCTTTGCCTTTGCCTGTAAGAATTGCCAACAAACAGCAAAATTCCCCAAATGCCCTTTTGATCACCAAGAGGACAGAAATAGTCTCACAGCCCATAAACAGGAGTCTCAGTCCCTGTTCCCCCAAAACACTTACGATGAGAAGTTACAGAATAAAAAGCAGTACTGATGTTTCTATTCCCCTCTGTTACTGTCTCACAGAGTATTTGTCACAACCATCTTTGATTGTTGACTAGGGCCACAGGTGGTTGACCCTAGCTAGTATATCCCAGGGCTTCCCTGGTGACTATATTAGGAATATAATCAGAGTTGTTATTGTCTTTAAACACACTTGAGCAATGAGAGATTATATGAACCATAAGCATCCGTGTAATACCAAGCAGCAAGTTGTGGGCATTCTTTGGGTTTATTGTTCTTAATTTTCTTGCCGCTAATGGGCTCCTTGAACTTCGTGGGTCTTTCATTTTCCAGTGGAAAGCACATCTTGCAAGGCTTGAGTTTAATTTGCTGCTACTGCTGCCTCCCATAGGCTGGATAGGATGCAAACAAATAAACAAAAAACACATCGGGTTCACTTTTCTTCCCCTCTACTGCTCAATAGACAATTCAATCGAAGGAGATCCAATGGCAGAAAAAGAAAGGGGAGATTGAGGCAGTATTCTGAGACAATATGGCCAGAGCCAGCCCTGACAAACTTAGGACAAGCAATTTTGAGGCAGAAGCAGTGAAAAACTCCCAGAGAGAAGCCACAGAAAAGAGAGACTGACTGTTAGAGACTGTTGGATTGATGTGTAAATTTGCACAAATTTTCTGGAAGGTAATTTGTCCCTAAGAATCAAACTCCTCAAAACGGTGCTTACACTTTGATCCAATAACTCCAGTTCTAAAACTTTACCTGAGAGATAATCACACATGTGTGCAAAAATTTAGCTACAAAGTTATTTATCACAGAAGTACTTATAGTGGTGAAAAATGTAAGCAATCAAAATGTCCAACCCTGGTGATTAATTATACACACAATAGAAATATAGTTTAATCATTAAATTTGTTGAGATGAAACGGGAAAGGTATTTACAACAATCAAGCAAAAATAACTCAAAAAATTGCATAACACGGTACTCCCACTTTTGTAAAAAGAGACAGTGCTACATAGATACACATCAAAATTTAATAGTGATTATCCAAGTGGGGGGATTACCAGTAATTTTTATTTTCTGCTTTGTGCTTAATTGAGTTTTTAATTTTTCTATGCATCAATTTTGCTGGGAGAAATAAAATTATTTTTTATAGGAAAAAAGTAGCCTTTGGAATAAACCAGAAGAGCACATTGGACTTTTTTAAGATGGAAGGTGCAAAGTGGTCAGTTTAGTTCAAATTAGGATGGAATTTCTTATGAGAATGCACTGGATAATGAGGAGGCTTACAACCAGTGGAAGTCACAGGAAACAGGTCCAGGACTATCTTGAGGAGCCCAGGGAGGGGCACATCCCAGTCTAGCCAAAGCAATTGGAATGTCCCACATTGCTGTAGGGGTGAGGTTACTCACCAAAAATAATTCAGTTAATTAAGATGCCTTTATATTCATCATAAATTACTTGGTTAATTAAGATCTTCATTAGAGGAATTACCATGAAAATATTTGACAAGCCTAGATTCATTCCTACCATAAAAATCAGGAGTATTTACAAATTAGTAAAATGAAGCTTTCAATTACTAAGGTTCTCTTTCTGTGGGTGGCCAGTTGCTCAGTCATGTCTGACTCTTTGGGATCCCATGGACTGTAGCCTGCCAGGCTCCTCTGTCCATGGAATTTTCCAGGCAAGAATACTGCAGTGGATTGCCATTTCTTCCTCCAGGAGATCTTCCCAACTCAGGGATTGAACCCACATCTCTGGAATTGTAGGCGGATGTTTTTAACCATGAGCCACCAGAAGAAATTCTTAATCAAACAAATAAACAATCAGCCTTGGAAATAAACTTGTAAACATAATGTAATGCAATGCAGGAGTTTGCTGACTCTTCTGCCCCCATGGATGGTCCATAATGTTATTTAAGACTGAGAGTGATTTGAGTGGCCGAGGTCTACAGTTAGAAAGGAATGCAGAGAAACAGACTTATGAACAGCAGGTCACTTTGGTACAATTCTGAAGTGGTTGGCAGCTGGCTGCTTTGTGCTTTAGGTTGGTTTTGTCTGTTTGTTTGTTTGTTTTTTCACACCAGCTCACCATGACTTTGGCCTGGACTCTGTGCTGACCCAATTCAAATCCTTCTGACTCAGCTCAGTCCCAGGTTTCTCTGGAAACTCTGGTCATCAGAATCACTGTGGTTAGAACACTTAGGGTGTGCTGAGAAAGAAGGGCATGGAAATCTACGACAAGTAAAATGCCTGCTGCTTGCTTTACTATTTTTGTTTTGGTTTTTATCTTCTTTAAGCAAAGGCCCTCTACCCCTATATAAGTAGATGAAGCTTAAAGAGGCTGTTTAGTAACTCAACCAAAGGTGACCACTCACATTACTTCTTATGTGCAAGGATTTTAAGGTGGAAGTGAGGAGTTGTGGGGAGGGAAAGATACAGAAAGGAAGGAAAAAAAAGAAATGGAATAGTAATAGAGCCAAATCAATATCAACTCAAAGACTCCAATGGTGACATAATATTATAATTAAAGTATCTGATTGTCTTTTACCTATAAAAACAAAAATTTCACACAACTCAATCTAAGAATATAAATAGCCACTGTTACTGCAACCTTACTGTACCCTAGCACTATACACAATTTATACACAGTCTGCCCATTACAGTCTTTTATATTTATTATACTTCATTTGTAGTTCATAAATTAAAAAGTTCTGAACACTCAAAGTGTTTTCTAAGTCTAGAGCAAACTGACTCAGCAGCAAAAACTGACATAACCTAATGTGAGGCAGCTTATAGTCTTCAACCCATTTGGTACACATTTCATTATAGAAATATTAATGCATTTCATTAAGGAATAGTTCCCCAGACCCTCTCAGGGTTCCATATAGCAAACAGTATGTTTACTTTGGGCTTCCGAGGTAGTGCAGTGGTAAAGAATCCACCTGCCAATGCAGGAGACACAGGAGACGCGAGTTGGATCCTAGGTAGAAAAGATCCCCTGGAGGAAGAAATGGCAACCCATTCCAATATTCTTGTCTGGAAAATCCCATGAACAGAGCAGCCTGGTGAACCACAGTCCATAGCATCACAGAGTCAGACACAACTGAGTGACTGAGCACACAGTCACGTTTATCTTGTTACTTTTGTAGAATATTAAATATACTGAACTCTGAAACTCATCTGGTTCCAAGAATATTATATTTTTTCTCCCTGTTTTATGGATAAGGAAACTGAGATCTATTTGTCTTCGTGCAGTTATCCTGGTATTTCATTTGTGGTCTTTGAGACTTTGCTTTTTTGTTTACTTTTTTCTCTACCCTATTTCAGTTCATATCAATATATGCACTAATCAGAGTTTAGCAAGTTCTCCTACAGAAAAGTTTTTAAAGGCATCTTTTATCCCCCAAATGGAAAATGCTGATATTCTCAGAAATTTTTTTGAACCCAGCTGAACTTGTTTTTAATTCCCCCACCCTTCATTTTCAGATTACTCAGTGTATTTAATGCTACCCTTCCTCAATTCCACCCAAAGCTCACGTGGCGATGTTAAGGGCATTGGTTAAGGACCCGTCGAAGAGTCTGAGTGGGCCAGAGACGCTGCTGAGCACTCTGACATGTGTGGTTAGAGTGTCTACGTGAAGATTACCCACGCTGGGCTCCAGTGCTTCAATCACAACCCCAGAATGAGTTCTTGGTCACTCTGTGGTCTAAACTCTGAGAAAGGCGAGTATTTTATCCTACATTTCATAAACAATGATTTGATACATTGAAGAAACCATAAATATTATTTATCTTACCATAGGCCTCAGAATGTCCAAATACCACAGCTAATTAGGGCTCAATAATAGAGTCAATAAGCCAAAGCCTGTTTTTCTGGTTGATCATAACAAGCAGAGCAATGGCCATTACTTTCTAATTTGTAACTCCTGTGTTTGATGGTTCTGAGTGGGAAGGACGCAGCATCACTTGTCCTATACGAGGCCTTGCCACCATCTAAAGTCAGCACTAAGCTACATCTGTTGCCATTTACGACACTTTTTCCATTTGTTGAAGCACATTATTTGTTATAACCATAAGAGTATACTCAAATACAGATGGAGCTTTTGGTAGAAAATAGAAGCGCACATTTTTCCCTTCCAACCAGCAAAAAGAAAAAACAAATGATTTGGTTAAAAGAAACAAATGAGAATTTCTTGTTGAATTGTTCTTTGCCCAGCAGCTGGGCCTGTGAAGAACTTAGCTAATATGCTGCATATAAAAACAGACACTTTAAAATACTGGTAATACACACTAGACAGGGATCAAGACCATCCCCATGGAAAAGAAATGCAAAAAAGCAAAATGGCTGTCTGGGGAGGCTTTACAAATAGCTGTGAAAAGAAGAGAGGTGAAAAGCAAAGGAGAAAAGGAAAGATATAAGCATCTGAATGCAGAGTTCCAAAGAATAGAAAGGAGAGATAAGAAAGCCTTCCTCAGCAATCAATGCAAAGAAATAGAGGAAAACAACATAATGGGAAAGACTAGAGATCTCTTCAGGAAAAGTAGAGATACCAAGGGAACATTTCATGCAAAGATGGGCTCAATAAAGGACAGAAATCATAGGGACCTAACAGAAACAGAAGATATTAAGAAGAGGTGGCAAGAATACACAGAAGAACTGTACAAAAAAGAACTTCACGACCCAGATAGTCATAATGGTGTGATCACTCACCTAGAGCCAGACATCCTGGAATGTGAAGTCAAGTGGGCCTTAGAAAGCATCACTATGAACAAAGCTAGTGGAGGTAATGGATTTCCAGTTGAGCTATTTGAAATCCTGAAAGATGATGCTGTGAAAGTGCTGCCCTCAATATGCCAGCAAATTGGGAAAACTCAGCAGTAGCCACAGGACTGGAAAAGGTCAGTTTTCATTCCAATCCCAAAGAAAGGCCATGTCAAAGAATGTTCAAACTACTGCACAATTGCACTCATCTCATACACTAGTAAAGTAATGCTCAAAATTCTCCAAGCCAGGCTTCAGCAATACATGAACCGTGAACTCCCTGATGTTCAAGTTGGTTTTAGAAAAGGCAGAGGAACCAGAGATCAAATTGCCAACATCTGCTGGATCATCAAAAAAGCAAGAGAGTTCCAGAAAAACATTTATTTCTGCTTTATTGACTATGCCAAAGCCTTTGACTGTGTGGATCACAATAAACTGTGGAAAATTCTGAAAGAGATGGGAATACCAGACCACCTGACCTGCCTCTTGAGAAACCTCTATGCAGGTCAGGAAGCAACAGTTAGAATTGGACATGGAAGAACAGACTGGTCCCAAATAGAAAAAGGAGTACGTCAAAGCTGTATATTGTCACCCTGCTTATTTAACTTATATGCAGAGTACATCATGAGAAATGCTGGGCTGGATGAAGCACAAGCTGGAATCAAGATTGCCAGGAGAAATATCAATAACCTCAGATATGCAGATGACACCACCCTTATGGCAGAAACTGAAGAGGAACTAAAGAACCTCTTGATGAAAGCCAAAGAGGAGGGTGAAAAAGTTGGCTTAAAGCTCAACATTCAGAAAACGAAGATCATGGCATCCGGTCCCATCACTTCATGGCAAATAGATGGGGAAACAGTGGGAACAGTGTCAGACTTTATTTTTGAGGGCTCCAAAATCACTGCAGATGGTGACTGCAGCCATGAAATTAAAAGACACTTACTCCTTGGAAGGAAAGTTATGACCAACCTAGACAGCATATTCAAAAGCAGAGACATTACTTTACCAACAAAGGTCCGTCTAGTTAAGGCTATGGTTTTTCCAGTAGTCATGTATAGATGTGAAAGTTGGACTGTGAAGAAAGCTGAGCACCGAAGAATTGCTGTTGTTGAATTGAGGTGCTGGAGAAGACTCTTAAGAGTCCCTTGGACTGCAAGGAGTTCCAACCAGTCCATTCTAAAGGAGATCAGTCCTGGGTGTTCTTTGGAAGGAATGATGCTAAAGCTGAAACTCTGGTATTTTGGCCACCTCATGTGAAGAGTTGGCTCATTGGAAAAGACTCTGATGCTGGGAGGGACTGGGGGCAGGAGGAGAAGGGGGTGACAGAGGCAAGATGGCTGGATGGCATCACTGCCTCGATGGACGTGAGTCTGAGTGAACTCCGGGAGTTGGTGATGGACAGGGAGGCCTGGTGTGTTGCAATTCATGGGGTCGCAAAGAGTCGGACACGACTAGTGACTGAACTGAACTGAATACACACTAGTATATTTCACCATTTCAGAGTAGCCCACTTGAAATCTTTTACTCAAAGCTCACTAAACCAAGGTTTCACAACCTCAGCACCATAGATTTTAGGGGATAGATAATTCTTTGTTATGGGGGATGTCCTTGTGCATTGTAAGGCGTTAGCAACATTCCTAGCTCATACCCATTAAATGCAGTAGCATCTCCTTTCCAGTCACAATAACCAAAAATGTCTCCAGATCCTGGGGAGGCAAAGTCGTCCCCAGCTGAGAACCTTGACACTCTTCCACTCCTTGTTATGACACATCTTATTATTTCCAAGGAGGTGAGTTTCTAACATTCAAAACCTTGCTATAAAACAATTACATACAGATGTGTACACCCATATTTTTTAATAAATAGGTCATTTGTTTTAAACTATAATATGTTATTTACATCATTCTAGTCTTACATTTTTTACTTAATTACATAGCTTGGAGATCATTGCATAAAGGGCCACCTAGTTATTTTTAATATTAGTTACAAATTATGATGTTATATTGTTAATTAATTACAAAGCTACATTATAATATTAGCTGTCTAGTATTTCCTTGAATGGATGTGCCATAATTTCTTCAAAATCCCCTAGCAAACAACATTTAGTTTCTTTCCAATCTTCTGCTATTGAAACAATGCTTCATAAACTTGTGTGTAAATCACTAGACCATCCAGGCATTCTCCTGCCTTGAGGCCTTGACTCTGGCTGTTCCCATCTTCCTAAAATGCCCTTCCCTGAGATATACACATGGCTAACTCCCTCACCTCCTGAATTCGTGAGGGTTGGCTAGACTGCAATTACAAACAAACCTCAAAATCTCAGTGGTTTAAACACATAAAATTCCTATGTAGACTGTTCATAAAGATGGCATTCTTTCAAGTGGCAGCCAAAGAATTAGGGCTGCTTCCACCTTAGGGCTCTGCTATCGTCATTTGAGGCTTCTGCAGTTGCCACAGCAGGGAAGAAAACAGGGCGTCATATACCAACTCTCAAGTATTTCTGCCCAAATCATTCCCAAATACAGTCCATTGATCAAAATTAGTCCAAGGGCACTGCCTAACTGCAGGGGGCTGGGAAACATAGGGAAGCACAATATTCTGTAATCACTAAATATCTCTGCTGGATCTTCTTCAAGTTATTGCTCACAAGTCACCTCAATGAAGCCAACCCAAAGCATGCATTTGAAACTGCAACCCAAGTGTGACCAATAATGCAGAATAGGAAGACCCAGAGGTTACCTCCTCCCATGGGCACACCAAAATTACAGCCATTTACAGAGAAACTATTGATGGAAAAAAAAACCACAAGACTAGCAGCAAAGATCTTCAGCCTCCCCAGGACCCAACCCCATCAACCAGCAGCAGACAGCCTCCATACAAGGCAGGGCCTGGCAACCAACCAAGTGGAGTGTCATCCACACCTGCCAGCCTGCCCACAATAGGCAGCCTGCTACAACAGAAGGACCCATGCAGCCCACATGGAGTGCACCCTATAATATATAGCTCTGGTGATGAGAGAGCGGTCCACCACTGGGACACAGAAGACATCTACAAAAGGCCACTTCTCCAAGGTCAGGAAACATAACTAACTTCCCAAATACACAGAAATAGAAACAGCAAATTAGGCCAAATGAGAGGACAAATGAACATGTTCCAAACAGAAGAACTAACAGAAGTGGAGATAGATAGGCAATCTATCTGAGTTCTAGTTAATGAATATAAATATGTTTAAAGAACCGAGGAGAGGAATGAACCAACAGAGTAGGAAGTCAGAATTAAACAAGCAAAAAATATAAAGAACAAAACAGAGGTGAAGAATACAATAACTGAAATAAAAAATAAACTAGAAGGGATCAACAGTAGATTAGGAGACAAAGAGAAACAAATCAGCAAGCTGGAAGACTGAGTAGTGGAAATCACTGAAGCTGAACATAAAAAAGAAAAAAAAGAAATGAGAACCATTTAAGAACCTCTGAGACAACATAAAGCATAATAACATTCTCATTTTAGGGGGTCCCAGAAGGAGAAGAGAGAGAAAGAAAGAGGGAGAGAACATATTGGAGAACCTAATAGCTGAAAACTTCTTGAACCTTGAAAAGGAAACAGATATCAACAAGTTACATACAAGGGAACTCCTATAAGGCTATCAGCTGATTTTTCAGCAGACACTCGGAAGGCCAGAAGGAATAGCACAATACATTTAAAGTGATGAAAGGGAAGAGTGGGATTGACATATACACACTACTATAGTAAAATGGATAAGTAATAAAAACCTACTGTATAGCACAGGGAACTCAATACTCTGTAACAACCTATACGGGAATAGAATCTAAAAAAGAACGGATATATGTGTATGTATAACTGATTCACTGGGCTGTACAGCAGAAATTAACACAACACTGTAAGTCAACTATACTCCAAAAAAACTTAATTTAAAATAAGTAAATAAAGTAACGAGAAAGAAAAACCTACAACCAAGAATACTCTTGCCAGCAAGGCTTTCACTCAGATTTAATGGAGAGAACAAAAGTTTTACAGACAAGTAAAAGCTGAAAGAGTTCAGCACCACCGAACCAGTTTTACAAGAAATGTTAAAGGGACTTGTCTAAGTGAAAAAGAAAAGGACACAACTGGAAACATGAATATTATAAAGGGAAGAATTTCACTGGTAAAGACAAACACACAGTAAAGGTAGTGAAACAACCGCATATAAAGCTAGTAGGACGGTTGAAAGGCAAAAGGAATAAAATCATCTATATCCACAGTAGGTAAAGAGAGACACAAAACAAAAAGATGTAAAATATGATGTCAAGAACAGTAAAAATGTGAGGAGGGGAGTAAAAAATCAGAGTTGTTAAAATGCATTTGAACTTAAGAGATCAGCAACTTAAACTAATCACAGATATATAGATTGCTATATATAAACCCCATGGTAACCACAGACCAAAAACCTATAATAAATACACACACAAAAAAAAGAGAAATGAATCCAAACATAGCACTAAAGATAGTCATCAAATCACAAGGGAAGACACTGAAAGAAGAAGAAACAAAAAAGAACTACACAAAAGAACCCCAAAACAACTTAAAAATTGATAATAGTACACATCTATCAAGAATCACTTTAAATGCAAATGAACTAAATGCTCCAGTCAAAAGACACAGAGCAGCTGAATGGATACAAATATGCTGCCTATATATATAAATATGCTTACACATATGCTGCCTATATATATATATATATATATATATATATATATATATATATATATATATACACACACAGAATGAAATATATATAAAGAATGAAATTTTTACCCAGCAGTAGGAAAAAATAAAATCTTGCCATTTGTTGGACTAGAGGATATTATGGACTAGAGGGTATTATGTTAAGTGAAATAAGTCAGACAGAGAAAGACAAATATTGTATGATTTTACTTATATGTGGAACCTAAGAATATAAAACAAATGAACAAACTTAAGAACAGAAACAGACTCAAGAGGAAAAAAAACAGGTGGCTGTCAGAGAGGAGGAGGTCAGGAGAAGGAAAGGAATAGGTGAAAGAGACGACGAGGCACAAACATCCCGTTGCAAAATAAATGAGTCATGGGTATGAAATGTACAGTGTGAGGAAAAAGTCAATAACTATATAATAACCATATAATAGCTTTTATATAGCTTTGTGTGGAACACTGCAATTAGACTTGCAGTGAGCAATTTGAAATATATAGAAATACCAAATTATGTTGCATAACAGGAACTAACACAATGTCATAGGACAATTATACTTCAAAAATAAACAAACTCGTATAAAAAGACACTAGATATGTGGTTATCAGTTTGCTATGATCCACAGAGTCAAAGGCTTTAGGGTTGTCACTGAAGCTAAGGTAGGTGTTTGGAGGTGTTGGTGGGAGGGCAACTGGATGAAGGCAATCAAAAGGCACAAACTTCCAGTTATAAGATAAATAAGTGCTAGGGATGCAATGTACAACATGACAAATAAAATTAACACACTATTTGATATATATATGGATATATATACATGCTCGATGGTATATGGCTAATATATCAGTTCAGTTCAGTCACTCAGTCATGTCCGACTCCTTGTGACCCCATGCACTGCAGCACGCCAGGCCTGCCTGTCCATCACCAACTCCCGAAGTTTACTCAAACTCATGTCCATCGAGTCAGTGATGCCATCCAGCCATCTCATCCTCTGTTGGCCCCTTTTCCTCCTGCCCTCAGTCTTTCCAAGCATCAGGCTCTCTTTCAGTGAGTCAGTTCTTCGCATCAGGTGGCCCAAGTATTAAGAGCTTCAGCTCCAGCATCAGTCTGTCCAATGAATATTCAGGACTGATATCCTCTAGGATAGACTGGTTGGATCTCCTTGAGGTCCAAGGGACTCTGAAGAGTCTTCTCCAACACCACAGTTCAAAAGCATCAATTCTTCAGTGCTCAGCTTTCTTTATAGTCCAACTCTCACATCCATACATGACTACTGGAAAAAACCATAGCTTTGACTAGACAGACCTTTGTTGGCAAAGTAATGTCTCTGCTTTTGAATATGTTGTCTAGGTTGGTCATAACTTTCCTTCAAAGAAACAAGCATCTTTTAATTTCATGGCTGCAGTCACCATCTGCAGTGATTCTGGAACCCAAAAAGATAGTCTGTCACTGTTTCCCCATCTATTTGCCAAGAAGTGATAGGACCAGATGCCATGATCTTAGTTTTCTGAATGTTGAATTTTAAGCCAATTTTTTCACTCTCCTCTTTCACTTTCATCAAAAGGCTCTTTAGTTCTTCTTCACTTTCTGCCATAAGAATGGTGTCATATGCATATCTGAGGTTATTGATATTTCTCCCGGCAATCTTGATTCCAGCTTGTGCTTCATCCAACCCAGCATTTCTCATGATGTACTCTGCATAGAAGTTAAATAAGCAGGATGACAATATACAGCCTTGACATACCCTTTTCCCGATTTGGGACCAGTCTGTTGTTCCATGTCCTGTTCTAGCTATTGCTTCCTGACCTGCATACAAATTTCTCAAGAGGAAGGTCAGGTGATCCAGTATTCCCATCTCTTTCAGAATTTTCCACAGTTTGTTGTGGTCCACACAGTCAAAGGCTTTGGCATAGTCAATAAAGCAGTAGGTGTTTTTCTGGAACTCTCTTGCTTTTTCGATGATCCAGCGGATGTTGGCAATTTGATCTCTGGTTCCTCCGCCTTTTCTAAATCCAGTTTGAACATCTGGAAGTTCACAGTTCACATACTGTTGAAGCCTGGCTTGGATAATTTTGAGCATTACTTTGCTAGTGTGTGACATGAGTGCAATTGTGTGGTAGTTTGAACATTCTTTGGCATGGCCTTTCTTTGGGATTGGAATGAAGACTGACCTTTTCCAGTCTGTGCCCACTGCTAAGTTTTCCATATTTGCTGGCATATTAAGTGCACCACTTTCACAGAATCATCTTTTAGGATCTGAAAAAGCTCAACTGGAATTCCATCACCTCCACTAGCTTTGTTTGTAGTGATGTTTCCCAAGGCCCACTTGACTTCACATTCCAGGATGTCTGGCTCTAGGTGAGTGATCATACCATCATGATTATCTGGGTCATGAAGATCTTTTTTGTACAGTCCTTCTGTGTATTCTTGCCACCTCTTCTTAATATCTTCTGCTTCTGTTAGGTCCATACCATTTCTGTCCTTTATTGTGCCTATCTTTGCCTGAAATGTTCCCTTGGTATCTATAATTTTCTTGAAGAGATCTCTAGTCTTTCCCATTCTGTTGTTTTCCTCTATTTCTTTGCATTAATCACTGAGGAAGGCTTTCTTATCTCTCCTTGCTATTCTTATATGCTGATATATATATATATATATATATATATATATATATTCTCTATGATATACACAATGGAAACAGTTACAGACTATTTTCTTGGGCTCCAAAATCACTGCAGATAGTAACTGCAGCCATGAAATTAAAAGCTTGTTCCTTGGAAGAAAAGCTATGACAAACCTAGACAGCATATTAAGAAGCAGAGACATTACTTTGCCAACAAACATCCATCTAGTCAAAGCTATGGTTTTCCAGTAGTCATGTACAGATGTGAGAGTTGGACCATAAAGAGGGCTGAGCACCGAAGAATTGATGCTTTTGAACTATGGTGTTGGAGAAGACTCTTGAGAGTCCTTTGGACCTCAAGGAGATCAAACCAGTCAATCCTACAGGAAATCAATCCTTAATATTCATTGGAAGGACTGATGCTAAAGCTGAAGCTCCAATAGTTTGGCCACCTGATGTGAAGAGCTGACTCATTAGAAAAGACCCTGATGCTGGGAAAGTTTGAAGGCAGGAGGAGAAGGGGACTACAGAGGATGAGATGGTTAGATGGTATCACTGACTCAATGGTTCTGAGTTTGAGCAAGCTCTGGGAGATGGTGAAGGACAAGAAAGCCTTGTGTCCGGCAGTCCATGGGTTCACAGAGAATCAGACACAACTGAGTGACTAAACAACAATGATATATATGAAAGCTGTTAAGGGAGTAAATCCTAAGAGTTTTCATCACAAAGAAAAAAAAAGTTTCTTGCTAATTCTTTTGTATCTATATGAGATGATGTGTGTTCCCTAAACTTACTGTGATAATCACTTCATGATGCATGTAGATTAAATCAGGTACACCTAAAACTTACACAGCGCTAAATGTCAGTTACACCTCAACACAACTGGAAGAAAAAAAATAAATTGCAACCCATACCCACCTCCAGCACACCAAATCTCCTTTATCTTGCTCTTTTTCCAAAACACCTATCATTTTCTATATATTTTATCATGTATTTATTTTGTCTATTATAGATTGTCTTTCTCCCCTTCAGTTCAGTTCAGTTCAGTCACTTAGTCGTGTCCGACTTTTTGCGACACCATGAATTGCAGCACGCCAGGCCTCCCTGCTAATTTCCAATAAGGCAGAGATCTTTGTTTTATGCATAGTGTATCCCAAGCAGCCAGAAAAAACACTAGCACATAAATTACTTATTAAGTGAATTAACAAATGTCACATATATATATATCTGTTGAAAAGTTTCCTAAAGTTAGAATTGCTGAGTCAAAGAGCATTGGCATTAAAATTTCCCACAGATATTGTTAAGTTGTTCTTCAGGTGGCTTTATTAACTTATATCCCCATCAACAATGTATGAAGCTATCTGTTTCCTCAAACACCAAATATGTTGTCAAACTCTTTGTTCTTGGCAAATTGGGTACATGAAAAAATGATACTATCATAATTTTATTTTTTATATTTCATAGTATCAGTAAAGTTAAGTGTATCTTCATGTTATAAAGCCATTTGTTCTTATTTTTCTGTGAACTATCTGTTCTTGTTCTTTGCTAATTCCTTGGGGCTGCTAACCCTTTAATTATTGATATATGCATTATATATTTACATATATTATATGTTCATATAAAATAATACAGGCACCTAGGAAACATTTGTCAGTTTCTTATAAAAATAAACATGCTTTGCCATATAATCCAGCAATTGCGCTCCTGGACAGACAGGCTTATGTTCGCACAAAATCTGCACATGAATTGTTTGTAACGGCTTTATTTGTAATCGCCCAAAATGAAAACAACCTAGATGTCTTTCAATGGGTGAATGATTTTCACCCTAAAAACCATGGCACATCTATACCATGGACCACTACTCAGGAATGAAAAGGAACAAACTATTGCTACATGCAACAACCTGAATGAACAAATCTCGGGAGAACCGAGTGAGTGAAAGAAGCCAAACCCAAAAGGTGACAGTATGATTCTGTGTAAGGGACATTCACTAAATGATAACGTGATAGAAATGAAGAACAGATTAGTGATTACCTGGGGTCTGAGTTGGGGAAAGTGGGGCAAGAGGGAGCTAGATATGAGTATGAAACAGTAACATGAAAGTCCCTGTGATGCTGAAACTGCTCTATGTCTTGATCCTGGTCATATATACACAAAACACAAAATGCGCAGTAATACTCTGTGTTAGTAAACACACACACACAATACAAACGCATAAGATATTTAAAAATAAGACAGAACAAAATTAAAACCCTGGCGATTTTAGACACAGATATCTTGTGCTACCATGCAAGAACAAAGTAGTAATGCTTCATCTATATCTTACATTGCAAATACATTTGCTAGCTTGCTGTTTGTCTTATAACTTTGTTTATAGTGTTTTCATGACAAAAAAGTTATTTTTGTGTGCTTATTTTATTAATCTTTCCTTGAGAAGCTTTAGACATTTCTGCCAGGCTTAGAAAAGCCTTTCTGCGGTAAATTGTTTTAAAATATTACCATGTTTTCCTGTAGCAGTTTTATGACATCAGTTGTCATATATTTAAATCTTGAATGCATTTGATACACAAAATGAAGCAGGGTTGTGATTATATGCAGTGTGTGTATATGTGTGTGTGTGTGTGTATGTGTTAACAAATGGCTACCCAATTATCTTATTGTTATTTATAGAATAAACAACCATTGTCCATCAGATATAATGTACATCTTTATAATATACTACATTCTTACCACATAAGTATCAGACATTTCCAGACTTACTCTCTGTTCTGTATCACTAATTTATTTATTCATAGAACCAACATCCTAATATCTAAATTATTATAATTTTATGTAATGCTTTAATGTTTAACAGTTCTCTTCCCTTCTCTTTCTACTTCTTTTTCAGAATTTTCAGAACATTTTAATATGAACTTTAAAATCTAGTCCTTGCCACTAAAAAAAAAATTTTTCAAGAAAGGGAGAGCAGCAGCAGCAGCAGCATCAATTTATACTATTTTCATAATTAACAATCCCAGGATTTATTGAGATCATGTTAAATTCAGAGAATACCTGCTCTACTACCTACTAGCTTAGGCAAATTACTTCCTCTGCTGGGTAGTCTCAGTCTCTTTATCAGTAAAAATGAAGACAAAGACAGAGACCATCATAGGGCTTTGGATGCACAGAGCACTGAGCACTGTGTCTGGCATAAAAGTGTTCAGTGGATGTTTGTGGTTATTATTCCTCCTTGTTCCCAGGGGCTTTTGTGAATCTCTTCACCGAAAAACCTTCCCACACAAATTGTTTGCTGCTTGCCTACTTGGCTGTGAACACACAAGGACAGGAACCATGTTTGAGAAGGCAATGGCACTCCACTCCAGTACTCTTGCCTGGAAAATCCCATGGACAGAGGAGCCTGGTAGGCTGCAGTCCATGGGGTCACTAAGTCGGACATGACTGAGTGACTTCACTCTCACCTTTCGCTTTCATGCACTGGAGAAGGAAATGGCAACCCACTCCAGTGTTCTTGCCTGGAGAATCCCAGGGACAGGGGAGCCTGGTGGGCTGCCGTCTCTGGGGTCGCACAGAGTCGGACACGACTGAAGTGACTTAGCAATGGCACACTGTTTAGAATGTGGTCCCTGCTGTCTTTCCTCATGGCCTCTCACCTCTCCATCACAGCTCTTTTCAATCTCTGCTCCTTCCCAGTTGCTTCATATCCATCCTAATGTTCCATGTTGCCCTCTCACTGTTCAGATCCCCTCTCTTACCTGCATCTGACCTGCTTAAATTGGTCTTTGAAGCTCACAGCTTCAAAAACCCTCCCACCCCCTCATCCTACTCCCTCCTTCTCTGCCCAATTAAGTCTGTTCCCCGAGTTGAGGATCCCAGTTGACTTTCCTGGCTACATAGTAAGTCATAAACGATATGACGGTGCTTAGGTCCAACACTGTAATCCACAAGCAGCTTAAGTCAAATGTATTTCTGATTGATAAAATGTACCTAGCAGTTTTCTGAAGTCATCTTACTTTTTCTATTAGAATATAATTGCTTCACAATGTTGTATTAGTTTCTGCTACACAATGAAATGAATCAGTGATATGTATACATTTAGCTAAAATTCTTGTAGCTAAAATTCTTGAGCTCCAACTGACCTGCCACCCAACCCACCTACTACTTCCTTTTTACTCCTCATCCTCTTTAAGTAGTTTTTCTGGAAGTTGAAATGCATTTTGTCATATATCTTTCTCTTCCTCTTTTCAAAGAGATCGTTACCACTTGCCTGAGGGTTTTTGATGAGCACTCAAACTAAAACTATGGAAGGGAAACTCTACAACTCTTAGGGAGCTATATGCTCAAAGTCTAGTTTTAACAAAAAGATAAGCTTGGGTTTTGCAGGTCAAGACACTTCCCTGGGTTCCTGATATCCAGATATAGCTTCTAAAGTGGGACTTCCCAGGACAGAGTTTGCAGCGTTCAGAGGCTTCCGGAATTGTTAATATTTTTTCAGATCCAAGCCAGAGTCCAAAGTTGAGATGCCCACCTCTGTCCTCAAATACTGCAGACCCCACAGTAATTCCTGCTGACAGAGCTACTCCTGTGGGGGACCCAGCTCTATTCTACAAGCCATCTTCACAAATTTTATTTTCCAACTCCCTTGTTGTATCATAAGAGAGGAATTTCAGGGAGGGGAGTGACAGCAGTGTCAGTGTCTTAAGCTCACACCTTACTGTGCTTTTATTACACTTCCTGGTCACATCTGAATAACTCACTGCAGGAAAGAAATGCCCTGGCTCTCAGGAGTACAACATGGAGTTGCTTTACTCTCCACCCCCCAGTTCTCCTTCTCATGGGTGAGCCTCTCTCCAGCATCATGTCCTCCAAGCTCCTCACCTCACACCTCAGTAACCATAACAGCCTCCTCACCGCCTTTCCACCGTCCTTCTTCCCACGTGACTCCATCCCACACACAGCTGTCAGAATCATCTTCCAAGAAACCCACTTATATCATAAAACGAACTGAATTACTCCTGCTCCTCTCTCCCTCCCAACACTCCAGGCTCAGTCAGTCTGAGCTCCATCTCCTCCCTGAGATGGTGGCCTCATCCCTTGCTCTTCAAAGCTCCCATAACCAGGACTGATATTCCTGGTCATGGGTTGTTCACTCCTAGAATGTACTGGGTCCCATCCCTTCTAAGACCTTCTGATACCTGTGCAGTAGCATTCGTGTCTATAGCATTTATTGCTTCTATCATTCAGCTGGGTACTTCATCATAAACTGTATACTGTTCTTATTTAACTATTCACAATGGGCATACATTTTGACTGTTTTACTAGATCATGTACTCCCCGAGGGGAATCACTCTTTCTAGCTCAGTCACCATGAACTAGCCCAGAGGCACATGCAGAAGTGGCCCTTAGAGAACACTTGCTGAAGGAGTCAGTAGATGAGGTAAATAATTAACAGTAAAAATGCAGCCCCTACCCATCATCATGTCGCCTTCCAGTTTTAGATCCCCTTGCCCTGCCTAAGGGGCTTCCTAGGTGGCTCAGATGGTAAAGTATCTGCCTGCAATGCGGGAGACTTGGGTTTAATCCGTGGGTCAGTAAGATCCCCTGGAGAAGGAAATGGCTACCCACTCCAGTATTCTTGCCTGGAGAATCCCATGGACAGAGGAGCCTGGCAGGCTACAGTCCATGGGGTCGCAAAGAGTCAGACACGAATGAGCTGCCTAGGGCTACCCACCCTGCCAAGTTGCTTCACCTCTGTTCCTGCCTCTCCCTCTTCCTAATCATTATTCCCTAATATGCACACCCCTCCTGGCTGTCTTCATCACAAATTTGAAAAGAAGCCCCTCTGGGTGTACCCATGTGAGACTCCACCAGCTTTAGTGTGCAAGACTCCTCCCAGTGGTGCATGCCTGCTCAGTCACTCAGTTATGTCCTGCTCTGTGACCCCATGGACAGTAGCCCATCAGGCTCCTCTGTCCATGGGATTTCCTACTTCAGGGGATCTTCCCAACCCAGGGATTGAACCCATGTCTCCTGCATCTCCTGCACTGGCAAGCAGATTCTCTACCACTGCACCACCTGGGAGTCCCTCTTCCAGGTGATATTTGAAAGTTATTTCTGGGAGACTTTAAATGGACAGTCAAGACTCTAACAAGTCAGAGATTCCTGGGCAAAAATTAGATGCCAAGGAAAAAAATCACAACTCCACAGTTGACACGCTTATCAACAACATATTAATTTTAGCTAAAAAAAAAGACCATGGAGTCAGCCACCTTTTAAAAAAACTGAAAATAGTCTCTCCCTGTCCCCAACCTTCCAATCCTCTTTCTAACCTTCTCTGCTTTGGTCTATATCATTCATCTCTTCCCAACAAACGTTTGTAACATATGTGTTTAATCTTTACAATTCATTATCTGTCTCCCCCAAATAGATTATGAGCCTCACAAAGACAGGGAATTTGTGTAATTCAAGATATACAAAATATAAAGTTTATAATCTTAACTATTCTTTTTTTTTTCTTGTTCTGCATTTTTTTGCCTTTCTTTTTTTTTTAGTTTTTTATTTTTTTAATTTTAACATCTTTAATTCTTACATGTGTTCCCAAACATGAACCCCCCTCCCACCTTCCTGCCCATAACATCTCTGTGGGTCATCTCCATGCACCAGCCCCAAGCATGCTGTATCCTGCATCAGACATAGACTGGCGATTCAATTCTTACATGAACTATTCTTAAGTGTACAGTGCAGTAGTATTAAGAGCATTTACGTCCAACCAAGATGGCAGAGGAATAGGATGGGGAGACCACTTTCTCCCTCACAAATTCATCAAAAGAACATTTCAACGCTGAGTAAACTTCACAAAAAAACTTCTGAATGCTGGCAGAGGACATCAGGCACCCAGAAAAGCAGATCATTGTCTCCAAAAACAGATAGGAAAAAATATAAAAGACAGAAAAAAGAGACAAAAGAGGTAGGGAGGGAACTCTGTCCCGGGAAGGAAGTCTTAAAAAGAGAAGTTTCCAAACACCAGGAAACACTCTCACTGCAGAGTCTGTGGCGAGCCTTGTAAGCACAGAGGGCAACATAACAGGGAGGAAAAATAAATAAATAAATAAAAGCAACAGATTACGAGCCCAACGGTAACGCCCCCAGCAGAGAAGCAGCGCAGATGCTTGCATCTGCCACTAGCAAGCGGGGGCTGGGCAGGGAGGCACGGGCTGCACTGCTCAGCCAGAATGCCCCGAGCGTAACCAGAGCAAACTAACTTGGGCTAGCAAACCAGACTGTGGGATAGCTACCATGCGAAAAGCTCTAACATAAGACACTACCAGGACCGTGCACAGAACAAAGGACAGAACAGAATTAGCCAGCTGCAGACCATCCCCCTCCGGTGACAGGCAGCCAGAGCCGGAAGGGCCACAAGGGGGCAATCGCAGCCCCAAAGAAACATTAACTTCCAAACTGCAAGAAAGCTTCTTTGCTAACTAAGACTTCTCGGGGTTCTGGACAGTAACCCTCTGCCTAAGAAGGGGCGCCAGTTGTACACCCAGAAAACTGAGCAGCAAGGACGGGAAAGGTGATAAGTCGCAGCGACCGCGCCTGCCAAACACCAGAGCTGCTCGGACCTGGGAAGGGCACAAAACACAGGCCCAACCGAGTCTGCGCCTCTGAGGGCTACCTGAGTGCCTGAGCCTGAGCGGCTTAGACGGGGGAGGTGCAGGCAGCCCAGGGTCGGCCTCAGACGGGTCCCGGCGGAGCAGCCTAGAGCCTGAGCGGTGTGCACTGTGAGCGGGGGCAGGCCCAGCATGGCTGAGACACTGCAAGCACACGCCAGTGTTATTTGTTTGCAGCATCCCTCCCTCCCCACAGTGCAACTGAACAAGTGAGCCTAAAAAAAAAAAAAAACAAAACTGTCCACCACCGTCCCCCTTGTGTCAGGGCGGAAAACAGACACTGAAGAGACCAGCAAACAGAAGAAGCTAAAACAGAGGGAACTGCCTTGGAAGTACAGATATTAAGAAATATAAGCCAGACCGAGGAACTATCTGAAAATGAACTGACCCCACACTGCCCACAACAATACCAGAGAAAGTCCCAGATATACCTTTACTATTTTTACAATCATTCTTTTTTTTTGTTTTGGTTTTTTCTTCTTTTCCTTTTCTTTTTCCTTTATTTTTAACACTTTTTAATTTTTAAGTTCTTAAAGCAAACACCATATATATATTTTTTGTTGTTGTTGTTGTTGTTTTTAATAATTCTTGGGACTTTTTTTTCTTTCTTCTTCTTCTTTTCTTTAATATTGCATTTTTGAAAATCCAACCTCTACTCTAGATTTTTAATCTTTGCTTTTTGGTATTTGTTATCAATTTTGTACCTTTAAAAACCCAATCTTCAGTACCCATTTTAACTTGAGAGCGAGATTACTGGCTTGACCACTCTCTCCTCCTTTGGACTCTCCTTTTTCTCCGCCAGGTTGCCTCTGTCTCCTCCCTCCCCTTTCTCTCCTCTACCCAACTCTGTGAATCTCTGTGAGTTCCAGACGGTGGAGAACACTTAGGGAACTGGTTACTGGCTGGATCTGTCTCTCTCCTTTTCATTTCCCTCTTTTACTCTCCTGGCCACCTCTGTCTCCTTCCTCCCTCTCCTCTTCTCTGTATAACTCCGTGAACATCTCTGAGTGGTCCAGACAGTGGAGCGCACATAAGGAAGTGATTACTGGCTAGCTTGCTCTCTCCTCTTCTGATCTCACCTAATCTTATTCCAGTCACCTATAACTCCCCCTTCCCTCTTCTCTTCTCCATGTAACTCAGTGAACCTCTCTGAATGTCCCTCAATGTGGAGAAACTTTTCATCTCTAACCTAGATGTTTTATCATCAGTGCTGTATAGATGGAGAAGTCTTGAGACTAATGTAAAAATAAAACTGAAAACCAGAAGCAGGAGGCTTAAGTCCAAATCCTGAGAACATCAGCGAACTTCTGAATTCAGGGAACATTAATCAATAGGAGCTCATCAAATGCCTCCATACCGACACTGAAACCAAGCACCACCCAAGGGCCAACAAGTTCCAGAGCAAGACATACCACGCAACCTCTCCAGCAACACAGGAACACACCCCTGAGCTTCAATATACAGGCAGCTCAAGTTACTCCAAAACCACTGACATCTCATAACTCATTACTGGACACTTCATTGCACTCCAAAGAGAAGAAATCCAGCTCCAGCCACCAGAACTCTGACACAAGCTTCCCTATCCAAGAAACCTTGACAAGCCACTGATACAACCCCATCCACAGCGAGGAAACTCCATAATAAAGAGAACTCCACAAACTGCCAGAATACAGAAAGGCCTCCCCAAACGCAGCAATATAACCAAGATGAAGAGACAGAGGAATACCCAGCAGGTAAAGGAACAGGATAAATGCCCACCAAACCAAACAAAAGAGGAAGAGATAGGGAATCTACCTGATAAAGAATTCTGAATAATGATAGTGAAAATGATCCAAAATCTTGAAATCAAAATGAAATCACAGATAAATAGTCTGGAGACAAGGACTGAGAAGATGCAAAAAAAGGTTTAACAAGGACCTAGAAGAAATAAAAAAGAGTCAATAATGCAATAAATGAGATCAGAAACACTCTGGAGGCAACAAATAGTAGAATAACAGAGGCAGAAGATAGGATTAGTGAAATAGAAGATAGAATGGTAGAAATAAATGAATCAGAGAGGAAAAATGAATTAAAAGAAATGAGGACAATCTCAGAGACCTCCACGACAATACGAAATGCTCCAACATTCGAATTATAGGAGTCGCAGAAGAAGAAGACAAAAAGAAAGACCATGAGAAAATACTGGAGGAGATAATAGTTGAAAACTTCCCTAAAATGGGAAAGGAAATAATCACCCAAGTCCAAGAAACCCAGAGGGTCCCAAACAGGATAAACCCAAGGCAAAACACCCCAAGACACATATTAATCAAATTAACAAAGATCAAACACAAAGAACAAATATTAAAAGCAGTAAGGGAAAAACAACAAATAACACACAAGGGGATTCCCATAAGGATAACAGCTGATCTTTCAATAGAAACTCTTCAGGCCAGGAGGGAATGGCAAGACATACTTAAAGTGATGAAAGAAAATAACCTGCAGCCCAGATTACTGTACCCAGCAAGGATCTCATTCAAATATGAAGGAGAAATCAAAAGCTTTACAGACAAGCAAAAGCTGAGAGAATTCAGCACCACCAAACCAGCTCTCCAACAATTGCTGAAGGATCTTCTCTAGACAGGAAACACAGAAAGGGTATATAAAGTTGAACCCAAAACAATAAAGTAAAGGGCAACGGGATCATACTTATCAATAATTACCTTAAACGTAAATGGGTTGAATGCCCCAACCAAAAGACAAAGACTGGCTGAATGGATACAAAAACAAGACCCCTATATATGTTGTCTACAAGAGACCCACCTCAAAACAAGGGACACATACAGACTGAAAGTGAAGGGCTGGAAAAAGATATTCCATGCAAATAGAGACCAAGAGAAAGCAGGAGTAGCTATACTCATATCAGATAAAATAGACTTTAAAACAAAGGCTGTGAAAAGAGACAAAGAAGGCCACTACATAATGATCAAAGGATCAATCCAAGAAGAAGATATAACAATTATAAATATATATGCACCCAACATAGGAGCACCGCAATATGTAAGACAAATGCTAACAAGTGTGAAAGGGGAAATTAACAATAACACAATAATAGTGGGAGACTTAACACCCCACTCACACCTATGGACAGATCAACTAAACAGAAAATTAACAAAGGAACGCAAACTCTAAATGATACAATAGACCAGTTGGACCTAATTGATATCTATTGGACATTTCACCCTAAAACAATGAATTTCACCTTTTTCTCAAGTGCTCACGGAAGCTTCTCCAGGAGAGATCACATCCTGGGCCACAAATCTAGCCTTGATAAATTCAAAAAAATTGAAATCATTCCAAGCATCTTTTCTGACCATAATGCATTAAGATTAGATCTCAATTTCAGGAGAAAAACTATTAAAAATTCCAACATATGGAGGCTGAACAACACGCTTCTGAATAACCAACAAATCACAGAAGAAATCAAAAAAAGAAATCAAAATATGCATAGAAACTAATGAAAATGAAAACACAACAACCCAAAACCTGTGGGACACTATAAAAGCAGTGCTAAGGGGAAAGTTCATAGCAATACAGGCATACCTCAAGAAACAAGAAAAAAGTCAAATAAATAACCTAACTCTACACCTAAAGCAACTAGAAAAGGAAGAAATGGAGAACCCCAGGATTAGTAGAAGGAAAAAAATCTTAAAAATTAGGGCAGAAATAAATGCAAAAGAAACAAAAGAGACCATAGCAAAAATCAACAAAGCCAAAAGCTGGTTCTTTGAAAGGATAAATAAAATTGACAAACCATTAGCCAGACTCATCAAGAAACAAAGGGAGAAAAATCAAATCAATAAAATTAGAAATGAAAATGGAGAGATCACAACAGACAACACAGAAATACAAAGGATCATAAGAGACTACTATCAACAATTATATGCCAATAAAATGGACAACGTGGAAGAAATGGACAAATTCTTAGCAAAGTACAACTTTCCAAAACTGAACCAGGAAGAAATAGAAAATCTTAACAGATCCATCACAAGCACGGAAATTGAAACTGTAATCAGAAATCTTCCAGCAAACAAAAGCCCAGGTCCAGACAGCTTCACAGCTGAATTCTACCAAAAATTTAGAGAAGAGCTAACACCTATCCTACTGAAACTCTTCCAGAAAACTGCAGAGGAAGGTAAACTTCCAAACTCATTCTATAAAGCCACTACCACCCTAACACCAAAACCTGACAAAGATGCCACAAGAAAAGAAAACTACAGGCTGATATCACTGATGAACATAGATGTGAAAATCCTTAACAAAATTCTAGCAATCAGAATCCAGCAACACATTAAAAAGATCATACACCATGACCAAGTGGGCTTTATCCCAGGGATGCAAGGATTCTTCAATATCTGCAAATCAATCAATGTAATTCACCACATTAACAAATTGAAAAATAAAAGCCAGATGATTATCTCAATAGATGCAGAGAAAGCCTTTGACAAAACTCAACATCCATTTATGATTAAAAAAAACTCTCCAGAAAGCAGGAATAGAAGGAACATACCTCAACATAATAAAAGCTATATGACAAACCCACAGCAAACATTATCCTCAATGGTGAAAAATGGAAAGCATTTCCCCTAAAGTCAGGAACAAGACAAGGGTGCCCACTTTCACTGCTACTATTCAACATAGTTTTGGAAGTTTTGGCCACAGCAATCAGAGCAGAAAAAGAAATAAAAGGAATCCAAATTGGAAAAGAAGAAGTAAAACTCTCACTGTTTGCAGATGACATGATCCTCTACATAGAAAACCCTAAAGACTCCACCAGAAAAATATTAGAGCTAATCAATGAATGTAGTAAAGTTGTGGGATATAAAATCAACACACAGAAATCCCTTGCATTCCTATACACTAATAATGAGAAAGTAGAAAAAGAAATCAAGGAAAAAATTCCATTCACCATTGCAACAAAAAGAATAAAATACTTGGGAATATATCTACCTAAAGAAACTAAAAACCTATATATAGAAAACTATAAAACACTGATGAAAGAAATCAAAGAGCACACTAATAGATGGAGAAATATACCATGTTCATGGATCAGAAGAATCAATATAGTGAGATGAGGATACTACCCAAAGCAATCTACAGATTCAATGCAATCCCTATCAAGCTACCAGTGGTATTTTTCACAGAGCTAGAACAAATAATTTCACAATTTGTATGGAAATACAAAAAAACTCAAATAGCCAAAGCAATCTTGAGAAAGAATAGAACTGGAGGAATCAGCCTGCCTGACTTCAGGCTCTACTACAAAGCCACAGTCATCAAGACAGTATGGTACTGGCACAAAGACAGAAATATAGATTAATGGAACAAAATAGAAAGCCCAGAGATAAATCCACATACCTATGGACACCTTATCTTCGACAAAGGAGGCAAGAACATACAATGGATTAAAGACAATCTCTTTAACAAGTGGTGCTGGGAAAACTGGTCTACCACTTGTAAAAGAGTGAAACTAGAACACTTTCTAACACCATTCACAAAAATAAACTCAAAATGGATTAAAGATCTAAACGTAAGACCAGAAACTATAAAACTCCTAAGAGGAGAACATAGGCAAAACACTCTCCAACATAAATCACAGCAGGATCCTCTATGATCCACCTCCCAGAATACTGGAAATAAAAGCAAAAATACACAAATGGGATCTAATTAAAATTAAAAGCTTCTGCACAACAAAGGAAACTATAAGCAAGGTGAAAAGACAACCTTCGGAATGGGAGAAAATAATAGTAAATGAAGCAACTGACAAACAACTAATCTCAAAAATATACAAGCAACTTCTGCAGCTCAATTCCAGAAAAATAAATGACCCAATCAAAAAATGGGCCAAAGAACTAAACAGACATTTCTCCAAAGAAGACATACGGATGGCTAACAAACACATGAAAAGATGCTCAACATCACTCATTATCAGAGAAATGCAAATCAAGACCACAATGAGGTACCATTTCACACCAGTCAGAATGGCTGTGATCCAAAAGTCTACAAGCAATAAATGCTGGAGAGGGTGTGGAGAAAAGGGAACCCTCTTTCACTGTTGGTGGGAATGCAAACTAGTACAACCACTATGGAGAACAGCGTGGAGATTCCTTTTAAAACTGCAAATAGAACTGCCTTATGACCCAGCAATCCCATTGCTGGGCATACACACCAAGGAAACCAGAATTGAAAGAGACACATGTACCCCAATGTTCATCGCAGCACTGTTTATAATAGCCAGGACATGGAAGCAACCTAGATGTCCATCAGCAGATGAATGGATAAGAAAGCTGTGGTACATATACACAATGGAATATTACTCAGGCGTTAAAAAGAATACATTTGAATCAGTTCTAATGAGGTGGATGAAACTGGAGCCGATTATACAGAGTGAAGTAAGCCAGAAAGAAAAACACCAATACAGTATACTAACACATATACATGGAATTTAGAAAGATGGTAACGATAACCCTGTATGTGAGACAGCAAAAGAGACACGGATGTAAAGAACAGACTTTTGGACTCTGTGGGAGAGGGAGAGGGTGGGATGATTTGGGAGAATGGCATTGAAACATGTATACTATCATGTAAGAAATGAATCGCTAGTCTAGGTTCGATACAGGATACAGGATGCTTGGGGCTGGTGCACTGGGATGACCCAGAGAGATGATATGGGGAGGGAGGTGGGAGGGGGGTTCATGTTTGTGAACTCATGTACACCTGTGGTGGATTCATGTCAATGTATGGCAAAACCAATACAGTATTGTAAAGTGAAAAAATAAAAATAAAAAAAAGTTTAAAAAAAAAAAAGTTTTTACATTGTGGTGCAACCAGCCATGCACAGAACTTATTTCATCTTTACCACCTGAAACTCTGTACCCACAACAACTCCCCTTTCTCTCTTCCCTCCATCCCTTGGCAACCACCATTCAACCTTCAGTCCCTGTGGATTTGACCACTTTAGACACCTCACTCTTGTACTCTTGCCTGGGAAATCCCATGGACGGAGGAGCCTGGTGGGCTACAGTCCATGGGGTTGCTAAGAGTCGGACACGGCTGAGCGACTTCACTTTCTCTTTTCACTTTCATGCATTGGAGAAGGAAATGGCAACCCACTCCAGTGTTCTTGCCTGGAGAATCCCAGGGACGGAGGAGCCTGGCGGGCTGCCATCTATGGGGTCGCACAGAGTCGGACTCGACTGATGCTTCTTAGCAGCAGCAGCAGCAGACACCTCATATAAGGGGAATGATACAGTGTATGTCTTTCTGTGTCTGGTCTATTTCACTTAGCATAATATCTTCAAGGTACATCCATGTTGTAGCTTGTGTCAGAATTTCCTTCCTTTTTTAAAGATGAATAGTATTCCATTGTATGCATAGACTATGTTTTGTTTATCCATTCGTCCATTGATGGACAACACATGAGGTGCTTCTACCTTTGGGCTATTGTGACTAATGCTGCTATGAACATGGCTGCACAAATATCATTTTGAGATCCTTCTTTCAATTCTTTTGGGTACATACCCAGAAGCAGAATTGCTGAATCATATGCTAATTGAAAAGATATATATTTCCAGGTAATATAATATACAAAAGGAAATCTCCTACATGGGGAGTTTTTGGGGTGGTTAACACCAATGCTATGGTTATATGGTTATGGTTATATATGGTTAACACCAGGCTATGGTCATATAGGGCTGCCCTTGTGGCTCAGCTGGTAAAGAATCTGCCTGCCATGAGGGAGACCTAGGTTCGATTCCTGGGTTCAATCCCTGGGTTGGGACGATCCCCTGGAGAAAGGAAAGGCTACCCACTCCAGTATTCTGGCCTAGAGAATTCCATGGACGGTATAGTCCATGGGTCACAAAGAGTCAGACACGACTGAGCAACTTTCACAATTCAATATATACATTTTCTGTTTGTTTGCTTGTTTATCCCTCTTCTCTACCAGAAATGTGAGTTCCAAGTGAGCAAGATCCTTATCTGTCTTGTTTACTGCAGGCCCAGAACAATGACTAACACAATAAAGGCTTCAATAAATATTTTTGAGTGAACAAATTCTTAAAATAGTTACTAATCACCTTCTGCGGAGAAGGCAATGGCACCCCACTCCAGTCCTCTTGCCTGGAAAATCCCACGGACAGAGGAGCCTGGTGGGCTACAGTCCAAGGGGTCGCTAAGAGTCGGACACGACTGAGCGACTTCACTTTCACGCATTGGAGAAGGAAATGGCAACCCACTCCAGTATTCTTGCCTGGAGAATCCCAGGGGCAGGGGAGCCTGGTGGGCTGCAGTCTATGGGGTCGCACAGAGTCAGACACGACTGAAGCGACTTAGTAGTAGTAGCAGTAATCACCTTCTGTAGGCACTGCACTCACTGCTGCACATCCTGATGTAAATATGACACACTTTCTTCTCTCACAGTTTAATTGGGAGATGGTTTATAAGCAAATCATTAAATACAGTGTGAGCTGCAGAATAAATAAGTATGTAAAAATAATACAAAGAAATAAGTTATTCTAAGTCTATTTGGAGGCAGAGATCAAGGAAGGCTTTCATAGATAAGTGCTCCTTACAAGGTTTTGAAGGTTAACTGGAGTTTCCCTAGAAGAAAAAGAAAGAAATGACATTGTATGTTTAGAGGATAGCAGGTTAATGCCACCAGGGCAGGACACACAAGGATGTACTATGGACACGACAATTAATTTTGTGAAGCTAGATGTAAAATTAAAGGGAGAGGATGGTGGGAGAGGAGTCTAGTGCAGGGACAGATTATAGAGGCTTATTAAAACATCCTGCTTCTATTTGATCCATAGGCAGTCAGAGCTACCAAAGGCTGTACACAGAAAGGGACATGGGGAGATCATCAGTTTAGAGAGTGGACATGGCTCTGGTGTAGTAGGAAGCCGGCTAGGAGAATCAGAGCTTCCTGGAGCCCCCAGCATGGGCATGGAGCCAAGCAAGCTGCATTCACATTTACAAAGGCTGGAATGGGCTGCTAGACTGGCGCTGGATCCAAGTTTGCACTAATTCATCAAATTCAGTGTCTGAATCTCTGTTCTAGCACTTTAAAAGGAATTTTGTCAGGGTTCTACTGATTTGGGTTTTAGAACAGCTACTTAGGTTAGGGTAGTTATATTTGATGTTGGATAATTAGCCATTGGACCCTTGGTTTTCACATTCTACATCCCAAATTCCTTTTTATCTACGTCATTAGACTACCCTATACTTTTGTTGGCCGACTAGGAATAAAGAGGGTGTCTATTAAGCTGGGGCTAGTTCATGTGATTCTAATGAGTATATTCTGTGTGGTAGGAAGAGAATTGGCCACTTGAGCCCAGATCGCAGACTGCCTTCTCTTGGGTCCAGACTGCATGTGTGTGTCTGTGTGTTCTCTCACTCAGGCATGTCCAAATCTGTGCAACCCCATGGACTGCAGCACGCCAGACTCCCCTGTCCTTCACTGTCGCTCAGGTGTCCAGACTGCACAGGGGGCAAACAAAGTCACTTCAGATAGTTTGAGGATTCACATGATGACACCCGGAAATCAGCTTAAAATTTGCCTCCTCTAGTAACTCGGTCTCCACGGCGCCTCTGTCCATCCGACATGTCATCCTTACTCTATAGAGATCCATCATCAGGTCCCATGTTGCCTAAGAACACAGTGTATCCCACACTGTAGTAGTTTCTTAGGGCAGCTGGAACAAAGTGCCACAAACCAAGTGACTTAAAACAACAGAAATGTACTGTCTACAGTTCTGGAGGCTGATACCAAAGTGTCAACAGGGCCACATTACTAAAAAATGTGGTTTTTCACATTACTGCTGAAACCTGCAGGTAAGAAATTTTGTTTGTCTCTCTCCTGGCTCCTGGTGGTTTTCCGGCAATCACTGGCAGTTTGGCTTGTTGTTGCTGTTGTTGTTTAGTCGCTCAATTGTGTTACCCTCTTTGCGACCCCATGGACTGCAGCCCACGAGGCTCCTCTGTCCATGGAATCTCCCAGGCAAGAATTCTGGAGCAGGTTGCCATTTCCTCCTCTGGCTGGGGGGGAGGAGGGGGGATCTTCCCAACCCAGGGATCAAAACCACATCTCCACGTCTCCACATCTCCAAAACTGAAAGCAGCTTCTTTACCTCTGAGCCACAGGCAACCGTGTAACTCCAACCTCTGCCTCCACTGTTACGTGGCATCCTCCACGTGTATCTCTGTTTTCATGCAGCCAGAAAGACACAGTCATATTGGATTTAGAGGCTACTCTACAGTGTTGGAGAAGGCAATGGCACCCCACTCCAGTACTCTTGCCTGGAAAATCCCATGGATGGAGGAGCCTGGTAGTCTGCAGTCCATGGGGTCACTAAGAGTCAGACACAACTGAGCGACTTCACTTTCACTTTTCACTTTCATGCATTGGAGAAGGAAATGGCAACCCACTCCAGTGTTCTTGCCTGGAGAATCCCAGGGACGGGGGAGCCTGGTGGGCTGCCGTCTATGGAGTCACACAGAGTCGGACATGACTGAGCGGCTGAGCAGCAGCAGCAGCAGCTATTCCAGTGTCACTCCACCTTAACTGATTAATCTGCAGTGACCTTATTTCCAAATAAGAACACATTCTGAGGTACTGGGGGTTAGAATTCCAAAATATCTTTGCGGGGAGAGGAGGGGACACAATTCACTTCTAACACTGCCTCTTCCCTTGGCTGCTTACCTGCAGTGTTTAGTCCAGAGCTGAGAATGTGACAGTGAATGCTATTTACCAATGTGAATTAAGTCACCAGGCCATCTATCTGTCTGCAAAAGAGCACGGTAGCACTGTGACTACTTTGTGCCAATACACCAAACAGCTTATCTTTCAAGAAGACTAAGGAAAATGCTGAGTGGGATTTGATCAAAGTTGTGGTCATCCTGCCTGTTTACAAAAATTGGAGTGAGACTGTTTCAGGGTCACTTCTGACATGAATGCAACATTGAACCTTAACAAAATATAGATTTGTGGGGATGTCCTTACGTGTGTCCGTGCTGCCATGTCATTTTAGGCCATTCAGAAGCAGAGTATGACTTTCAATCAAGGCATCACCATAATTAGCCATAGCAACATTTCCTTCAAGTTGCCCTTGAGGGCTGTAGAATCTCAGGCTGCCACCGCTGCAATTAGACTAACAGCTGGCAAAGAGCCAAATGAGGGAGGTGGGGGAGAATTATACTACCAAATCAAATATGGGTTTGTTTTGAATTAAGCATTCAAACTTCTGGTAGAGAAATCTGCTCTGATTACACCCTGCCATTTTTATAAGTAAAATATGTTAAAATATATATATATATTGAAGACCCTTTTAGCCTTTAACAGATGTCAGAGTTCTTTCTCAATAGGGTCTTTCCAGTGGGATCCATTGGACTCAAATTAATGATTGAGGGTGCTGACCCTGTGCCAGAGAAGGGTCCCTGAGAACAACCAGGCAGACAAGGTTTGTGTGCCCCTCATTTCATTCCGTCCAAGCAAACAGTTGGCAAGAGGAGCCATTTCCTATTGCCTGGGCAACGTTTTAATCACTGTTTAAATATTTGCCATCCTGTCTTTGTTTTGGTTAGAATTGCAAAGTTAATGCAATACAGATTTGTACCTTCTGCTGAGTGAAATATAGATTTCGTCTTATGAACTAGAGCTATGTTCATTGGAAATCGCTTCCCCCACCCTACCTCCGCTACCTGTCTTTCATTTTATGCATCAGATTAATCGTTTCATATCTGCACAACGTCTTCAGGTTAGCAACAAATTGCCACATTAAGTCTCAGCAAACCTGGCCCTATGTGTGACTTGTTGCAAAACGTTAAGGACCTCAAGTCAATCTCTCTGAGTACCAGCCCAGAAAAATATGAGTTCCAGGCAAGAGCCACACCATCTGATGGACATTCTAGAATCAAGGTAAAATGAGTTTCTGGCCTCAGGATAGTTTCTGATGGACAATTGGTTTGTGCCAAGGACTCTTTCTACTAACGAAGCACCATAAAGTTTCAGCTGGCTCCAGGCTAACCTGGCCCCTGTGTAACTTGATTTCTTCAAACCTCACTAGCCAAGGTGTTCCTAAAGGGTCATATTAACAGTAATAACTCAAATTTCACTGGTTCTTGCTCCCAGCTGCTGATGGAGGGCCTCTGGCTCCTTTTTTATTTTTGGCAGAATATCGAGTAAAAGTACCCTTTCTGTTTTAACATACAGTCAGCTCTCTCTAGGCAGCTCTTTATAAATCCAGTGGGAGCTGGACTAAAAGGGGTATGAATGACTGACATCACACTCACCGCTCCTCTTCTTTGATAACCTAGATTCAGTTCTTGGGTGAAACTCATTTGTCTGGCTCCTTCTCCCTTCAGGATCAGCACCCTCTCAAATGTCTCCTCAATCCTAACCAGAGAAGAGGCTCTTCCACAAGAACTGTCAGACATGCTGGATTCCCAGCTTTGAATCTCACTCAGACTCTACCTGGGACCCCACCAGACGAGAATAACCACTTACTCCTCTGGCAAAAACCTGATGGAAATTGAAAGGTTTGGGGTTTCTTATTCCAACAGTTGCAGACAGTAATTACTACCAAATCTTTTGCAAAAGAATACTAGAAAAATTAAATAAAGCATAAAAAAACATATGTTTGATGGCATTAGGAAGTTAAAATGATGGTAGTTAATTACAAGGACAGAACCCGGGAGAAAGCGCAAGATAAAAGATGAAAGAGGAGGGCCCTACAACAGCGCCAGTTTACTGCCATGCAGGCTTCCAGGCCCTGACAGAGGAAGTGGGATGTAGTCTAACAGACTCCCTATGGTGAAGAGATGCCGCTAAGAGTTTCCAAAGACCAACATGGCTAAAGCTGGCTGGCTAGTAGGAGAAGAAAGAGCTGCAGGGCAAGTAAACTGGACATCCATAGCGAGTCCCCCTTGAGGATTCAGCACAATACTAATCAGTGCATACGTGGGAAGAAACTAGCAGAAGTCAGAGAATTACAAAGAACAGTTCCTGGAGCTCATGAAAGGACAGGAAAAGTAATCCCCCCACCAGACTGAAAAACCTCATAATTTACAGAGAACTGAATAATCAGAAAGTTCTTGCTTCAGTGTGTGTTAGTTGCTCAGTTCTGTCCAACTCTTTGTGACCCTAAGGACTGTAGCCCCCCAGACTCCTCCGTCCATGAAATTCTCCAGGCAAGAATACTGGAGTGGGCAGCCATTCCCTCCTCCAGGGGATCTTCCCGATCCAGGGATTGAGCCCAGGTCTCCTGCATTGCAGGCAGATTCTTTACCATCTGAGTCTTCAGGGAAGCCCTTCTTGCCTCAGTAGTGGTAAACAATAGCCCCCAGACTAAGCAGTGTTTCACTCCCACCTCACAAATATTAAAGGTAAGATCTCAAAGGATCAAACAATTCTTAAGTAACTTAACTACATCTAAGCCCAGAACAGAGTTCAAGATATTTATAAGAATAAAAATAACCAGAACTCAACAGATGAGTTCTACATGAATATGGAGAATTTATAAAGCTCCACTCTATCAAAAAATATTGGACATGCAAATAAACAGGAAAATATTGAGGAGAAAAAAATCAACCAATCAAAACCAACCCAAAATACACAGATGTTAAAATTAACAGACAAGAGCATTTTAAAAGAGATTTTAATCATATTCCACATATTCAGAAAGTTGGGGGGGGAATATATTACCAAAAAAAAAAGACTCAAATCAAACTTCTAGAGATGAAAACACCACTGTAAGGAAGTAACAGCAGAAAAGACATTGCAGAAAAAAAAATCACTAAAATAAGTAAAACACAAAGAGGAAAAAGACTAAAATACAACTAACAGAGTGTTAGCTATAGTACAACTTCAGTCTAATATACCTGTACAATATATAATTGGAGTCCCTACTACATTCAGAGATTTCAAACCCTCTCTTAATAATTGATTGAATAATTACAGAGAAAATCAGTAAGGATATAGAAATTTGAAAAATACTATCAACCATCTTGATCTAATTGATATTTATGGAACACTCCATTCAACAACAGAAAATACACTTTTTCTTCAACCTCACACTGACCATTACCAAGATAAACCATATTCCTGGCTATAAAAGAAGTCTCAATAAATTTAAAAAGATCCAGGTCATACAAAAGACGTTCTTTGACCACCATGGAATTAAATTAGAAATCAACAGAAGAATTATCTCTGGAAAAATCTCCCAAATATTTAGAAACTAAATAAAGTGCTTTTAAATAACCCATAAATCAAAACATAATCAAAAGGGAAATTAGAAAGTACACTAAATGAATGAAAATGAATATGAATATGCAATATATAAAAATCTATGAGATGCTCCTAAAGCAACAATTTAAAGGAAAATATATAGTTCTAATGCCTACATTAAAAAGGGAACCAAATCAATAGCATAAAGCTTCCAATTAAAGAAACTAGCAAAGTAAACAAGTAAAAAAAACCAGAGGAGAAATCAATGAAATAGTAAAAAGAAAAATATAGAGAAAATTAATGAAACCAAAAGAAGGCAAAAAATTGTCAAAAAATTGACAAACCTCTACCAAGATTAGTAAGAAAAAAAGAGAGAAGACTTTTTTTATGATTATCATCAAGGAGAGAAGCAACATCATTACAGATTCTACAGATAATAAAAGGAAAAGAACAAAATATTGTTAAGACCTTATGACAATAAATCTGATAACTTAAGTGAAATGGAAAAATCCCTTGAAAGACACAAATTACCACAACTCACACAAAATAAACAGGTTATTTAAATAGTCCTTTATTTCTAAAAATGTTAAATTCATAGTTAAAACTCTTCCTACAAAGACAATTCCAGACCCAAAGACTTCAGCAGTGAAAGTGAAAGTCATCCAGTAATGTCCAACTCTGTGACCCCATGGACTATACAGTTCATGGAATTCTCCAGGCCAAAATACTGGAGTGAGTAGCCTTTCCTTTCTCCAGGGGATCTTCCCAATCCAGGGATCAAAGCCAGGTCTCCTGCACTGCAGGCAGATTCTTTACCAACTGAGCCACAAGGGAAGCCCAAGAATACTGACAGGATAGCCTATGCCTTCTCCAGAGGATCTTCCCGACCCAGGAATCCAATCAGGGTCTCCTGCGTTGCTGGTGAATTCTTTACCAACTGAGCTATGAGGGAACTAAACATATAAGGGAGAAAAAATACAATTTTTACACAAACTCTTCCAGAAGATTAAAGAGGATGAACTATTTTCCAATTCATTCTGCAAGGCTATCATTACACTAGTAACAAAAAAACTAAACACATTACAAGAAAAGAAAACTACAGTCCAATATTTCTCATAAATATAGATGCAGAAATTCAAAACACAATTTTAGCAAATCAGATTCAACAATATATAAAAAGGATAAGACATCATACTGCTACTGCTGCTACTGCTAAGTCACTTCAGTTGTGTCCAACTCTGTGCAACCCCACAGACGGCAGCCCACCAGGTTCCCACATCCTTGGGATTCTCCAAGCAAGAACACTGGAGTGGGTTGCCATTTCCTTCTCCAATGTATGAAAGTGAAAAGTGAAAGTGAAGTCGCTCAGTTGTGTCTGACTCTTAGCAACCCCATGGACTGCAGCCTACCAGGCTCCTCCATCCATGGGATTTTCCAGGCAAGAGTACTGGAGTGGGGTGGCATTGCCTTCTCCTAAGACATCATAACCAAGTGCAATTTGTCCCAGGGATGCAAGGCTGATTTAACCTTCAAAAATCAATCAACTTAATTCACAATATTAACAAACAAAAAGAAAAGCCATTTATCATTTCAATATACGTATAAAAAGGATATGCCAAAATCCAACCTACATTCTGATTTTAAAAAAAAAACAACAACAACTTAGCAAGCTAGGAATAGAAGGGAACGTCTTCAAATGGACAAAAGATATCTAAAAAAAAAAAAAACAACCTAGAATCAACATCACACTTCCTCTAAGATCAAGAACAAGACAAAAATGTCTATTTTTACTGCTTTTATTCAACACTATAATGAAGGATATAACCAGTACGATAAGGTAAGAAATAAAATTTAGAGACATAAATATTAGAAAGCAAGAAGTAAAAGGAAGAAGATGACATGATTATCTGTGTAGAAAATCTGATGGAATATACAAAGAAGCTACTAGAACTAAAAAGTGAGCCAACACAGCAAGGTTGTGGCATTATAATACAATGTACAAAAAAATAATTGTATTTCTACATACAAGCAATAAACAATCAATATAAATTTTTTTTAAAAACACCATGCATAATAACATCAAAAAATACAGAAAACTTAGGAAAATAAGAAAATATTACTGAAAGAATTTAAGATCAAAATAAATGAAGAGCTGTATCTTGTTCATGGATTGGATGAGAATATTAAAGGGGAAAAAAATATCATCTGAGAAGCCAGCTTTATGGAATACACCTCCTGAATTCTTTAACAGAGAAGTTAAACAGCAGACCAACAAACTGCTAGATTACGATCCCCCATTTTGGAGAAAACCGCAAATCCCCATCCTTAGATTTAACCCTTTTTGGAAGCCCACTCCATGACCACACTATTAAAATATGTCAAATGGAAGAAAAGTAGGTGGATTTGTAAACGTACATCAAGATAGGTCCTTTCAAAGAACTACATGTTTTGTACACTTTGGATCACTGAAACTTGATGTTTTATCTAAAACTGCTTTTGTGCTCAGGGTTTATTTTAGTCAGCAAATTTTTTATTGATTTCAACAGATCAACTCATCAAGCAGTTCCCCAGTGCCTGTGTATGCCAGACTCTGCTCTAGACACAAGAAAGATGAAGGTGTCATATTGAGACATGAGAGCCCCACCATTCAAGGAGCCAAACCCTTTGGTGACAACTGGGGCCAAATGAGGACCCCCTGAGGTGGTCCTGGTGGGAACTTCTCATCAGATCACAAACTCAAAGGAACTTGGCAGGGTAGGGCAGGTCAGGAAATACATGTGCACATGTTATCAGAAGCCGCTCAGCTGGCTTCTAGACAGGGTGCGTATGCTGGGTGTGCTCAGTTGCTCAGTCATGTCCGACTCCTTGCAACCTCATGGCCCGCCAGGCTCCTCTGTCTATGGGATTTCCCAGGCAAGAATACTGGAGTGGGTTGCCATTTCCTTCTCCAGGGGATCTTCCCAACCTAGGGATCGAACCCACGTATCTTGCATTGCAGGGGGACTCTTAACCCTGAGCCTCTGGAGAAGCCCCAAGTAAACCAATATCTATCATCAGCTACATATGTGTTTATCATCCCGCGGGCTGCAGGCACTGATAGCTCCAGCAGGAACTTTTTCCCTTCTGAACCAGAGTCCCAGGACTAACGATAAATATGGGGCTACAGTTCTCTCTGCCGGTCAGACCGGCAGTAGATGGCAGAGTTTTAGTGAAAGACCTGCTGATGTGAGTGTGCCCAGCACACACTTTGATGCATGTGCATGTGCACATCAGCCTTTTAGGGACAGGTTCCCTCTCTTCTCTACCTCCAGCTACCAGCATCACCCTAAGCCTGCATCAAACTGATGGTGGTGCTGCTGCAGAGCATGGCATGAACCTAATCCACGCAAAATACTCCAAGAGGGAGGTAGGGGGTGGAAGGCTCTCCCCCGGGGGTGCAGGAGTTAATGAAACAGTGGACACTATGCAGTCAACCTCTGATCCCAGACTTGGGGGAAGTACGCCCCTGTAGTGACTCAGCAATCCCACCCTGAGGACAAGTACTCAGCACAGGACGGCAGGGCGTGCTCATCAACGAGCCTACTAGTTTGCAGGATTGGTGGTTTATGCCATCACCAGAGTAATGACACTATGAGAAAACTACCTAGGTTGATACTGTCAGCCTTTCCTCTCCAACTGCAAAAGCAGACCTCTCTCAATCTCCTCAGAAACAGAAAGAAAGCATCCCCGCCCCAAGAACACCCAATAGTGCATATGGGAATGATACAAGGCTCAGCTTATCCAGGGCTCTTCATTACACCCCACCCACTCCCACCCATCTGAATCGGCAAACACCTACCTCTACTTTCATCCCCAAATTAGACTATAGCCCAATCGCCCATGTGAAGCATCTCACTGCTAGGAAAGTAGAGTTCCTGCAGTTCTCTCAGGCTTTACCTTCTTATTCTCCAGAAGCTTGCAGGGAGCAGGAAACTGGGAGATCTCAATACCAGGAAACTGGGAGATCTCAATACTTATTTGCAGGAAAGGGAGCAAACATGGGCACGTATAAAGCATATGTACGTATAAACTGTGTGCAAGTGAAACTGTCATGCTGTTAGAAGAGAACAAGTAAGAATTTGGGCACAAAACACGAATTTTTAAACTTCAATTATTTTCATTAGGTTTCTGGGCCTTTCTTTATTCCTTTTTTTTCTATTTTCTTCTCTACATGAACCAAGAAAGAGAATGGCATTGAAAATGTGTTTGTAAAGAGGCTTCTCTAATATTTGCACCTCCTTGGAGATGCAGCAGGAGGAGGAAGGAAGTTGGCTTACTTCATACCAGACCTTTAAAAAGTCCAATATCTTCGTACGTCATGAGCAGATGTGAACAGTAATGGTGCCAGCATTCTGGACTAAGATACCACAAGTTTCCTCTGATGCAGTCAATCTCCCACCCCACCCCCACCCTCAACTAAAACAGACCTGAAACTCAGAAAGCCTAATTATCCCTGCGTTTAAAATTTTATTGGCAAGTCATCCAGGGATTTTATTTCCTTCCTCTTGTGAAAACATATAGTATCTTTTCAGTACCCCTGTAGTCTGTCGATGACTCCCAAACCGAATCGAAGCAGTCATTACTATTGGAAAACTGCACTGTGACGCCTGTAAGGATAAATTGCTCTATTCATGTCTTTCTTTCCCTTCAATATGAAATGAAGATAAACAGTGACAGTGGCATTGTATTGGCTTGTTTAAACACTAGGCTCTCCTCTTAAAAACACTATGTTACTATGAAATATTTCTGATGTGATTTTAAACCCCAGTGCATACCCTGCTAGCTCTGAATACCAGAAGGTACTGTTGACTGCCAAGAGCCATGAATCAGAAGAAAAATGGATGCACAGGGCTGAAAATGGTGTGGGGATTCTGCAGACAGGATCCTCTCCTCTGCCTCACTTCAGCCCAGGTCCCATCTGAGGACACAGAACCCCAAACAGAACACATTAACTTCCCTGTGATGGTGGGAGCCATGGGGTAATAGTGGGGCTCAGGGAGACCCTGTAGCATTCTGAATCCATACTGACATAACTGGGTGTCACCACAGCCTGCGGCTAACAGCAGAGGGCAGAAAGGGGCATAACCTGTGCTTACACTGGTCTAAGACTGGGCAAGCTCCGGGGACCGTCCCAGGCTGTGTGCCGCAGCCCCAGAGGCATCGTGTCCCTCTCAGCACTTGGGGCACATGCACAGCTACACCACTGTGGTTGAAGTGGACACCCACCCAACAAGCCCAGGCTGCTTTCCTGACAACTCTTTATTCTTTCATGACATCTGAAAGGCAGAGCAAAGGAAATGGTCTTAGAAGGTAAACAAGCTACTTTCATTTACAGGCTTGATACTTTAGAACAAGTCTAAACTAAATTATTTCAAGGTCTTAGATTTAATTTGTGCCATCAGTAACCAAACATATTCAAGAGTTAGTGGGTATAATGAACTGAAAACTAAGACAAAGATGCTATCAGCATTCAGACTACTTAGAGGGTGCAGAAGAGAGAGCAGTTAGAAAAATAACTAACCGGAATACAGTCAAACCATCCTTCTAACCTTTTTATTTTATACCTGGGGTAGGGCACGGAGAGAGGTGCTGTTAGCTTTTGGTTTTTTGCTTGCAGAAGCACATTTCAGTTTTTGAGCTGGGCTGTGCCAGTGAGTGACATAATGTCCACACGGTAATATGATATGGTAAGCACAAATGCGGCGCACAGACCAGACTGCGGCCTGGGAAAGACAGGCTCTGTCCATATATCAACGGGAATGGCCTGGAACTCAGGGAGTGAGCATTTTGAAGCAATCGCACATGAATTCACCTTCAGGAGATTAGAGGCTGATGTCACCAGGAGAGTGAAGTCATCAGAAATGACCTAAACTAATGGGACGTTGCCAGAACAAAGCCGCACTGTGCAGACACACAGCTTAACTCCTTCTAGGCTTAAGAGTTCTCCTCCAAAGAGGTGGGTTTTTTTGTTTTTGTTTCTGTTTTTGGTGAATGCGAGGAGCTTTCAACAGAGACACAAAGCCAGTATGACTTTCACTCTCTTTAGCATTAGCTGGTGTTACTTGATGAAAGAGGTTTGAAAATAAATAGGTCCCACTAACCAAATGTCCTGGAGGTAAGCCTCCATCTTTTCATGCCAGAGTTCTACCGTTTCTGTATAGATCCCCAGGGGAAGAGGACTAGCAGGCTTTCAATAAATAGCAACTGAATTGAAGGGTAGATTGCTAGCAATAGCAGGATCCCAGAGTGGAACAGTTGGGCCCCGAGAATGGTAGTTTGACAACATTACAACAAAACCATCCCTCTAAAAAACAGCTGGCTGCTTGAGTTTGTAATTCTCAGTGGAGTCCTCCATTAACCAGTAAATAATGAGATGTTGGGCCATCCCTGCCTCCCTGGAGTTGCCTAGCATCCAGAAGTCATCCTCTTCCACTTGTGACATTCATTCTTGAAACTCAGTGCCACATTCTTATTTCACTCCCTTCTGATATCATCTCTTGGTTACTAGAGATATCATAAGCCCAACTTTACCTTAACTTAAGTAACAGCAACATAACTTCAAAAGTTAAAAGTTAATCAGACACAGGAAATAAGGTCAGATAAATGAATCACCTCCTAGGCAGTGGTCATATTAACAATGAATCATCAAAACAGGCTGGAGAATATCCTGCTGGAGGACTCAGAGGCAGGAAGTTAAACCTGGCCTTCCCTTGGGGATGAACCTGGCTTTTAGAATCTAGAATCCATAATAAAATGGGATGGAGTGGACAAAAGCACCTTACAAGCAGAAAAGTACTCACTAAAGGATATTTTGATTTCATGATGGTTCTCTACAAAGCAAGGATAAAGAAGCAAAATCAAAAGGTATGACCTGAATGAGTAGGCAAACTGGGAGGCTGGCTACCTACATGGAGTGGTGAAAGTTACGTACAGAAAGCCTCCTGTCCCTAACCTTCCCTGTCCTTCCTAATGCCTGCCATATGCCTAAAAACCAAACAGCCTGCTGTAAGTCTGTGCGTTTCACATTTTTCTCATTACTACCCATGTAAAGAATACAAATTTTATAGCACTCTTCAGTACTGTCTGGGGCTTCCCTGGTGGCTCAGACGGTAAAGCGTCTGCCTGCAGTGCGGGAGACTCGGGTCCGATCCCTGGGTTGGGAAGATCCCCTGGAGAAGGAAATGGCAACCCAGTCTAGTACTCTTGCCTGGAAAATTCCATGGACTGAGGAGCCTGGTGGGCTACAGTCCATGGGGTCACAAAGAGTCGGACACGACTGAGCAACTTCACTCACTCACTCACTCAGTACTGTCTCCTACACGAACAATTGAAACAAAAAGTTTGCTAAACTAATACTTTCCCTATTGCCTAAGAAGTGCTCTGATATCTTCTACTGTTTAATTCTACTTCTTTTTTCAGTTCTGGTTTGATCCATGAATTTAACTTTAACAACCACTAATGGGTCAAAGTTCACAATTTGAATAATACTGAAATTTAAAGCCATTTGGGGACATAACAGATAAAATATGAATTAAGGTGTTCAAGGTGAAAAATAGGATCCTTAGGAGGGAAACCCCACAATGTTTTAAGGCAAAGCAGAAGGCTGGGATCACTTCATGAATTACCTTGGGCTCCCAGTGGATACCCTCATCAGAGCCTGTCAATCTTCTGATTACATAACTCCTCTATCAGTCAGTCAGTTCAGTTGCTCAGTTGTGTCTAACTCTTTGAGACCCCATGGACTGCAGCATGCCAGGCCTCCCTGTCCATCACCAACTCCCGGAGTCCACCCAAACCCATGTCCACTGAGTCAGGGATGCCATCCAACCATCTCATCCTCTGTCGTCCCCTTCTTCTCCTGCCCTCAATCTTTCCCAGCATCGGGGTCTTTTCAAATGAGTCAGCTCTTCACATCAGGTGGCCAAGGTATTGGAGTTCCAGCTTCAACATCAGTCCTTCCAATGAACACCCAGGACTGATCTCCTTTAGGATGGACTGGTTGGATCTCCTTGTAGTCCAAGGGACTCTCAAGAGTCTTCTGCAACACCACAGTTCAAAAGCATCAATTCTCTGGCACTCAGGTTTCTCTATAATCCAACTCTAACATACATACATGACCACTGGAAAAACCATAGCCTTGACTAGACCGACCTTTGTTGGTAAAGTAATCTCTGCTTTTTAATATCCTGTCTAGGTTGGTCATAACCTTTCTTCCAAAGTACAAGCGTCTTTTAATTTCATGACTGCAGTCACCCTCTGCAGTGATTTTGGAGCCCCCCAGAATAAAGTCTCTCACTGTTTCCCCATCTATTTGCCATGAAGTGATGGGACCAGATGCCATGATCCTCATTTCTGAATGCTGAGCTTTAAGCCAACTTCTTTACTCTCCTCTTTCACTTTCATCAACAGGCTCTTTAGTTCTTCGCTTTCTGCCATAAGGGTGGTGTCATCTGCACATCTGAGGTTATTGATATCTCTCCCAGCAATCTTGATTCCAGCTTGTGCTTCATCCAGCCCAGCATTTCGCATGAAGTATTCTGCATATAAGTTAAATAAGCAGGGTTAGAATATACAGCCTTGACATATTCCTTTCCCAATTTGGAACCAGTCTGTTGTTCCATGTCCAGTTTTAACTATTGCTTCTTGAACTGCAGCTTTCTCAGGAGGCAGGTCAGATGGTCTGGTATTCCCATCTTCCATCTCTTGAAGAATTTTCCACAGTTTGTTGTGATCCACACAGCCAAAGGCTTTGGCATAGTCAATAAAGCAAAAGTAGATGTTTTTCTGGAATTCTCTTGCTTTTTTCATTGATCCAACTCCTCTATCACCCATTCCCAAACTTATCCACAATCACAGAAAGATAATACACCCTCCTGGATAGAACCTATCGGAAATCATTGGGCATTATTTATCTTAAACCACTTCAAACCAGTGAACTAAAGATCAAAGAGATAATGGCCAATGAATGGACTGAAACCATTATGAAGCTGAGACTGAAGTGGGCCCCAGTCTTCTGGATATGAGTCAAATAACACTGAGGTGAGGACATTCTTGCATGTACTTGACAGTAAATGGAATAATTATCTCCACCTTCTCACTTTAAAGTATCTTTGACCAGTCATCAGCACAGTTGGCTTTGGAAGCTGGAGTTGGTTTTCAAGGCCATTGAAACAACTGGAAGCACCATGAAATTTATGCTGACTCAGTTTTGGACTATTGCAAACACTAATGCAACCAAACATTTTCAGACACTGGGTCAATTTTTAAAATACAATAAATATTTACTGACCTCTTACTAAGCTGGATACTATAATAAATCTGGGAAGTCTTTAACCTGGTTGAATAATCTAGGTGTTTAACTAACAGAACTGAGTGCTGTGATCATGCTTATTGTCATAGCTCTGGACCTGAACAATGGTCAAGACAGCACCATTTGTGGGTTTCTTAAATACTGTTCAACATTCACTGCACTGCAACAAAATGTTACCATACATCCTTTGGATGTACTTTATTAAAATATCAATAACTTTCAAACATTCCAATCAACATCAGAATAACGCATTGTCTGCCAAAGGAAGCAATTCATGTATTTTTAAAAGGGGACCCAAATTGGTCAGTTTCACTTTCTGCTTCCATTGAGACTACTTTCCTATGTAATTGCCTTGAAACCTAGAATGAGTGATAAATTTAACCTAGTCTTAAAATTAAAACCCATGTTTGTTTGCCTTTTTTTTTTTTAAGTATTGCACCAGCCAGTAGGAGAGGTAGTATGCAGGCCCATCCCCAACAGTGTTAGATCCCAGCAAGAACACACATGGAGACCAGGTCCAGGGCACCCTTTTCTTTGCTCTCAGCTGCACCTGAGGAACTCTGATCACATGAATGTGCAGGCTCTGACTCCTCTCATTCCACCTTCAAATGTAGCCGTTCTTCAGAACGAAGTATGTGCACACCAGGCTAGACAGAGAAGTCTAGGTGCTGGTCTAGAAGTGGGTTATCAGGGTAAGAGTGAGGGGTCGGTCAGAGGTGGATAGAACAGGCCTAGAGTCCAGGAAGGAGCCCTGGGTATTCAACACCTAAGGGAGGAAGGAGGAGCAATTCCGTTCCGTTCTGTTCAGTTGCTCAGTCGTGTCTGACTCTTTGCAACCCCATGAATCGCAGCACGCCAGGCCTCCCTGTCCATCACCAACTCCCGGAGTTCACTCAGACTCACGTCCTTCGAGTCAGTGATGCCATCCAGCCATCTTATCCTCGGTCGTCCCCTTCTCCTCCTGCCCCCAACCCCTCCCAGCATCAGAGTCTTTTCCAATGAGTCAACTCTTCGCATGAGGTGGCCAAAGTACTGGAGTTTCAGCTTTACCATCATTCCTTCCAAAGAAATCCCAGGGTTGATCTCCTTCAGAATGGACTGGTTGGATCTCCTTGCAGTCCAGGGGACTCTCAGTCTTCTCCAATACCACAGTTCAAAAGCATCAATTCTTCGGCGCTCAGCCTTCTTCACAGTCCAACTCTCACATCCATACATGACTACTGGAAAAACCATAGCCTTGACTAGTTGGACTTTAGTCGGCAAAGTAATGTCTCTGCTTTTGAATATACTATCTAGGTTGGTCATACCTTTTCTTCCAAGGAGTAAGCGTCTTTTAATTTCATGGCTACAATCACCATCCGCAGTGTTTTTGGAGCCCAAAGAAATAAAGTCTGACACTGTTTCCACTGTTTCTCCATCTGTTTCCCATGGAGTGATGGGACGGATGCCATGATCTCGTTTACTGAATGTTAAGTTTTAAGCCAACTTTTTCACTCTCCTTTTTTACTTTCATCAAGAGGCTTTTTAGTTCCTCTTCACTTTCTGCCATAAGGGTGGTGTCATCTGCATATCTGAGGTTGATATTTCTCCTGGCAATCTTGATTCCAGCTTGTGTTTCTTCCAGTCCAGTGTTTCTCATGATTTACTCTGCATAGAAGTTAAATAAGCAGGGTGACAATATACAGCCTTGACGTACTCCTTTTCCTATTTAGAACCAGTCTATTGTTCCATGTCCAGTTCTAACTGTTGCTTCCTGACCTGCATACAGATTTCTCAAGAGGCAGGTCAGGTGGTCTGGTATTCCCATCTCTTTCAGAATTTTCCACAGTTTGTGGTGATCCACACAGTCAAAGGCTTTGGCATAGTCAATAAAGCAGAAATAGATGTTTTTCTGGAACTCTCTTGCTTTTTCCATGATCCAGCGGATGTTGGCAATTTGATCTCTGGTTCCTCTGCCTTTTCTAAAACCAGCTTGAACATCTGGAAGTTCACGGTTCACATATTGCTGAAGCCTGGCTTGGAGAATTTTGAGCATTACTTTACTAGCGTGTGAGATGAGTGCAATTGTGCAGTAGTTTGAGCATTCTTTGGCATTGCCTTTCTTTGGGATTGAAATGAAAACTGACCTTTTCCAGGCCTGTGGCCACTGCTGAGTTTTCCAAATTTGCTGGCATATTGAGGGCAGCACTTTCACAGCATCATCTTCTAGGATTTGAAATAGCTCAACTGGAATTCCATCACCTCCACTAGCTTTGTTCGTAGTGACGCTTTCTAAGGCCCACTTGACTTCACATTCCAGGATTTCTGGCTCTAGATGAGTGATCACACCATAGTGATTATCCGAGTCGTGAAGATCCTTTTTGTACAGTTCTTCTGTGTATTCTTGCCACCTCTTCTTAATAGCTTCTGCTTCTGTTAGGTCCATACCATTTCTGTCCTTTATTGAGCCCATCTTTGCATGAAATGTTCCCTTGATATCTCTAATTTTCTTGAAGAGATCTCTAGTTTTTCCCATTCTGTTGTTTTCTTCTATTTCTTTGCATTGATCGCTGAAGAAGGCTTTCTTATCTCTTCTTGCTATTCTTTGGAACTCTGCATTCAGATGCTTATATCTTTCCTTTTCTCCTTGGCTTTTCACTTCTCTTCTTTTCGCAGCTATTTGTAAGGCGTCCCCAGACAGCCATTTTGCTTTTTTGCATTTCTTTTCCATGGGGATGGTCTTGATCCCTGTCTCCTGTACAATGTCACAAACCTCATTCCATAGTTCATCAGGCACTCTATCTATCAGATCTAGGCCCTTAAATCTATTTCTCATTTCCACTGTATAATCATAAGGGATTTGATTTAGGTCATACCTGAATGGTCTAGCGGTTTTCCCTCCTTTCTTCAATTTAAGTCTGAATTTGGTAATAAGGAGTTCACGATCTGAGCAATTACTGTGCTAATATTAATACATTCAAATGAATACATTCACTGTGCTACTAACTGCACATGCGACATCCACAGCCAGTAAGTGAAACTCCATCATGACATCAACAGAGCAAGCATGAAGGTATATCCAGCCCTAACTCAGAAACCAAATTCCAGTGTATTCACTCTTAGAAAACAAATAAAAGTAAAACCAGATTTTTTTTCCCAAGTAGCATTTTAACTTTTTGCTTAAAAAAAGCTAATATTTCTCATATACTCATTTTTTTAAAACAAGACACTTCAGTTTGGAACCCATTTTAATCCGAGCCTGCTTTGAGCAAGTTCGTAACGATCTTCCACCTGACATTCTCTTTTGCTGCCGAGGTATCCTGCCTGTCTGCAGGGGGCAGGGTACAGGGAAATGCAGAGAAAGCATATATTTTTCAGCAGGTCCATATGTGAAAGGAGCGGGGGAAGTCAGGCACTATTTAAGCTCATGTCTCCCAACGTCAGCTGGTATATCATAATAACTTGTCTGTTAAGAGTGTCAAGTAACCCGTAGGAAAGAAAACATTTCTCCAACACCTGTAAGTCCACTCCAGGGGGCAGATATGGCATCCTCTCCCACCAGGGACCACTGCAAAGTTAAAGTCAACAATTAAGAACAGCTGCAGCCTTGCAACCGGCTGCCCTTGCTAACCCCCTTGGAGGGAGGAGAGGGAGAGTTCTAAGAGTGGTAATCAGCAGAGGAGACTGAAATTACTCTTTCTTTGCACTAATTTCTCTTGTAAAATGTGTTGAAACTGCCCCTGTATACTGAAGAGAGTTGCAAGGCTGCTTTTCAATTTACCAAATGTCCTGCAATATTTCCAAGCCTTATAGACTCTGGTGATATCTAATAATCCATTTCACAGAGCTGGGGCTCACAGCTTCAAATTGCTGCAGGAGAAGATTCAAATATGCAAGGAAATTCTTTTACATTTGAATAAGTTCCTTTGGGAAGAAATCACTAAAATGTGCCATTCGGTCACAAGCTGTGGGACCTCTCAAGAGCTAAGAAGGGTCCAACAGCCACTGATAAAATTATATGTTTGGTAAATTCTCTTAAAGGATTTGACTTGCCCACAAGTCAGAAAAGAAGAGCCATAACCAGGTGATGGGAAGGTTAAAAGGACAAATAGTGGTTCATAGGTATCTTGGGAGAATGAATGAAAGGACAAAAAGAACTTCAGGATTATTCTAGATTAATGCAACTAAAAAAAATCATCAGAGAAAATGAAAATCATCTGAGAAAACTGTTTGATACTGATGGCTTTTTCTTGAGGACTAGCTCCCTGAAGAAACGGCAAGAAAACTATCAGCTAGACCATTTATAGTAAAGAGGGAGAAAATAATCAGAAAAATAGGTTATTTAGAACATTCTCCTCCTCTTCTTCTAGGTCTTCCAGGCTGCAAAATGGTGAATTGAGATTATTTCATGTGCTTTCTCATCTCTTAATCTTGACCAGAGTGAAAACCTGTTACAGGCTGCATCCTCTGCCTGTAGTCTTTCTGCTAATGGGGGCGTTCAACACATAAACTCGGGATTTGCTCAATTTTTATTGAGCTTCTCCATTTCACTTTTAAGTAAATTAGGTCATCTTATCAGCACAAATTGTGACTTAGAGAGAAGACAGAAGAATAAATCAGGTTTGAAAGTCCTTTTGCTGTGGATATGACATGCCTGTCTGGGCAATGTTTTGGTGAGCTTAGTGTTTGGTGCTTTCTTATGCTTGCCCATGCTAGGACTTGACAGTGTAAAAAAATCGAAATAAAACTACTAGCAAAAAGTTGATTCTCCAATGTCTGATATCTGGCTTGTCTGATGCCCAGATTGTCTGTTTTTCAAATAAACGCATTCTCATCTGTAAATCTATCAACAAGTCATAGGAAACCCTGTCCTCTTTGTTTTGCTCTGTTGCTACACTCCAAATGTCTGGTACAGATGATTTTGCACCTGATAAGTCAACCTATTCAAAAAGTTTTTGTTCAAATTTTTAAGAAAGTTAATGGCACCTAATCAAGAAGACTTAGTTGAACTTAAGAAAATAATTCAAGAATCACTCAGTTCTAATATTATAGACTTCTGAGGACTTCCAATATACTTTATCCCTTCTCTTTTGATTCACCACTACTTCACTTTTTTCCTAAAGTAATTCATGGCAACAGATGTCAACCAGTTTACAAAAGTAAGTGGCATCCAGCACTCTCTTTAATTTCCAGCAAAAGCTTATTAAGGTTTTGAGAGTGCCAGGAGACTGTGCCTTGCAGATCTCCAACTATAGGAATATCATAACCAAGGTCTCTACCTGCTGCACCCTGATATAGACTGTTACCTCTGTACCAAGGCCACAACTGCCACAGGCTGCTCCCAGCCAGTGACAGAGTATGGCAGGCAGTCCTGTTCTGGGGAAACAGGCTCCTCTGGTAGCCAATGCTGGCTCAAGGATTCCACAGTGGCTCTGTTGAACCTTTTTTAGGCTGCACAATGGTCAAGGTCACTTCTACCCAACCTTCCTTCTCTCTTTCACTTGCGGTTAGACTTGCATCATAGTCTGATGGCTCTGCCAGCTCCTTCTCCATTTTCTCTCATACAGGCATTCCCCCCAATAAAAGCCTTGCACAAATTCCCCTAATAAAATCCTTGCACCATCCTGGTATCTGCTTCTCAGAGAAACCAGACTAATGCAGCTTGATTTTTCATTCTCAGTCCCTTTCAACAAATACAAGAAAGCTAGGGTCTTAGTATACAAATAGAGGCTCCTTAGTTTCTGTACAGTCTCTGTACAGTCTAGAAGAAATAGATGAAACTACTATAGTCAGGAGCAGAAGATCTCACTAGAAGAGTTGCTAGGCTCTTCACTCCTGTTCAGTCTAGTTCAATCTAACAGACAAGGAAATAATAGGAACCAGCAATTCCCTGAGTTGTGGCAATGTGATTCCAGCTGAGACAGCAAAAGTCTGGAACTCTGCTCATTTGATAACTGGAGAAAGTATCACTTCCTCTCTTCTTCCTTCATCTCCAATAATTTTGGAAGAATTACCAACTAAGTCAGAATTTGCTAGTTGCCTATACAATGTCCATTCTCTCCTTTCTTCTTATGAGGAAAATCTCAGTTTTATTCAGAGTACAGTATGTCCATATAGATTTTCCAGTCATTCTCGCTGCTAGAGATGGTTATAGGATGTAGTTCTAGCTAATGAGATGTAAAGAGAAGTCACTAGTTGGCTCTTACAGGAAAATTCTTTAAAAGAAAGTCAATTGGGACTTGCCTGGTAGCACAATGGATAAGAATCTGCCCGCCAATGCAGGAGACATGGGTTCGATCCCTGGTCCAGGAAGATTCCACATGCTTCGGACAGCTAGGCCCTTGCACCACAACTACTAAGACCACACTCTAGAGCACGCGAGCCACAACTACTGAGCCTGCGTGCTTCAACTAGTGAAGCCCACGGGCCTAGGGCCTGTGCTATGCGACAAGAGAAGTCACTGCAAAGAGAAGAGCCAGCACAGCCAAAAATAAAAATAAACAAATAAAAAGTCAACTGAAGGGCTTTGCATATGGAAGATGATAAATTGATTCTAAAATGTAGATAGCTTCTCCAACAAACCCACAGCTAACATCACACTCAATGGTGAAAGATTTGAAAGCTTTTCCTCTAAAATCAGGAACAAGGCAAGGGTGCCCACTCTCACTATTCTTATTCAACATATTAATATGACTGGAAATGCTAGCTATAATAATTAGGCAAGACAAAGAAATAAAAGGCATCTAAATCAGAAAGGAAGAAATAAAATTGTCATTATTTGCAGATGATACAATCTTATATATAAAAATCCTAAGACTCAACCAAAAAAACTGTTAGAACTAATGAATAAATTCAATAAACTTATAGTATATAAAATCAACATACAGAAATAAGCCAGTGCATTTTCTATGCACTAACAACAAAACATCTTAAAAAATACAGAAAACTATCCCATTCACAATAGCACCAAAAACAATAAAATATTTAGGAATAAATTTAATCAAGAAAGTGAAAGATCATACAAAGAAAACTAATGAAAGAAATTAAAGCAGACACAAACACAAATGAAAGATATTCTATGTTCATGGATTTGAAGAATTAATTGTTAAAATGTCCATACTTACCCAAAGGAGGAGACTTCCCAGCTGGAGCTACTGGCGAAGAACCCACCTGACAATGCAGGAGACATAAGAGACAAGGGTTCAATCCCTGGCTTGGTAAGATTCCCCTGGAGGAAGAAATGGCAACCCACTCTAGTATTCTTGCATGGAGAATCCCCAGACAGAGGAGCCTGGAAGGCTACAGTCCATGGGGTCATAAAGAGTCAGACATGACTGAAGCAACTTAGCACGCATACCCAAAGCAACCTATACATTCTATGTAAGCTCTATCAAAATCCCAATGGCAATTTTCACAGAAGTGGAAAAAACAATCCTAAAACATGTACAGAAACACAAAAGATCCTGAAGAGCCAAAGCAGCTCTGAGAAAGAAGAACTAAGCTGGAAGCTGAAACAGGCAAAGAGCTCAGACATCAGTATAATACTATAAATGTATATGAATCATGCAAAGAAAATAAGTAACTTAGGGCTTCCCAAGTGGCGCTAGTGGTAAAGAACCTACCTGCCAATGCAGGAGACATAAGAGATGTGGGTTCGATACCTGGGTCGGGAAGATTCCCTGGAGGAGGGCACAGCAACCCACTCCAGTATTCTTGCCTGGAGACTCCCATAGACAGAGGAGCCTGACCCAGTCCATAGGGTCACGCAGAGGTGGACACAACTGAAGTGACTTAGCACACACATGCATGCGCATGGGAGTCTTACTACTAGCAATGGGGTATACAGCCGAAATGCTGTTAATACAAGTCCAAATTACCAATGGCTTATATATGGTAAGGACCCAACCCCACTTACGTTGCTGCTCCACCATCCCCAGGATGTTGCCTTCATCTGCATGGTCCAGGATGGCTCACCATTAGTACTCTGTATTCAAGCAGCAGGGTGGAGGAATGATGGCAAAAGGACACATCTCTATCTTTAAAAGCACAACCAGGAGTTGTACATGTCACTTCTGATCACATCCAACTCGCCAGAACTTGGTCAAGAACACTAGCAAGAAATGTTAGTAGTGGTTAGCTGAGTAGCCATGATCTCACTTAAAAATTCAATTGCTATAAACGAGGAAAAGTGGAAACGGGAAAGATGGTGACTAGCAGTCCTGCTGCTACATGGAATAAATACCTTTCTACATCAATTTCATCTACCAAGAATCTACATACTACAAGAACAATAAGCAAATTTCTTATTTTGTCAAAACAAATTTCTCATAAGTAAGTATAATTTGAAAAACTTAATTTTTTAAATGTTAAACTAATTCTGGCCTCACCGTATTTTCCATTTCTTGAAGAATTCTGTTCAAAGTTCACCTTTCCTGTTAAGCTCCCCAGATGAAATACACCTGGTTCCAATTGCTCTAATTACTTCCCCAATTTCACCAACAGCACATATCTGTCTGTGTGTAGCACTAAGTGACTATGCATATGTGTAGACATTTTTTATTGAGTTTGAATGTATTTTTCTGTGATGAGGTAGAAATAATATGGCTTTTGAAGTCTGGCACTCATTGACTCAAATCCCAACTCTGTGGCTAAGTGGCTACATGACCTTGCTACAAACTCCCCACACACACACTGATACCTTTGGTCTCAAAAGAGGAGTCTGCTCTGGTTCAACCTGTTTCTTGACCCCATCCCTCCCACTTACTCTAACAATTATCCTCCCTGTGCCTTCAGTCTCTCTTTCCCCACTAACTTCTTCCTTTCATCATATATACAAGCTCCTCTCCCGCTAATTTTTTTCAGAACTCTCTCTCATCACTGTATCCTCTTCTAGATAACCCTTCTCTGTCACTTCACCACATGGTTTCTTAAAAGTCTATGTCCCATTCCTTGCCTGCTGGCCGGCCCTATGCTGATTTCATTCCTAAGAACAAAACGACTCTGTCCTTACAAACAGCCCTGCTGCTGCTGCTGCTGCTGCTGCTGCTGCTGCTGCTGCTGCTGCTGCTGCTGCTGCTGCTGCTGCTAAATCGCTGCAGTCGTGTGCAACTCTTCACGACCCTACCAGGCTCCTCCATCCCTGGGATTCTCCAGGCAAGAACACTGGAGTGGGTTGCCATTTCCTTCTCCAATGCATGAAAGTGAAAAGTGAAAGTGAAGTCGCTCAGTCATGTCTGACTCCTAGCGACCCCATGGACTGCAGCCCACCAGGCTCCTCCGTCCATGGGATTTCCCAGGCAAGAGTACTGGAGTGGGTTGCCATTGCCTTCTCCAACAAACATCCCTGACTACTTCCAAAAGCCAGTCTAATCATCCGTTTTCTGCAGTCTTCAACACAATTGACCATTTCTTCATTTACAAAACTTTTTCCCCCTTGGTTTTCACAACCTCATCCCCTCAGATCTCTGCCTCTCGAGGCTTTCCTTCTGAGCTCCTTCATGAATTCCTCTTCCTCTATTATTTGTCAAAGGTTGGTTTCCTCAGGAGCCATCTTTGGTCACCTTTTCTTCTCACTCTCCACTTTCCCTATGGATGCTCATTCATGCATTTGGCTTTTGTAAATTCCAAACCATTTTCTCTAGCCCAGACTCTACTGATCCAGTTTCAGTTGTCCATTCCAGTTTCCTTGGGTCTGAAGGATTTCTCCAGACTTGGGACTTTAAAACTGAGAAATTCTCAGGCAAACCACAATGAGTCAGTTGGCCTAGAAACTCAAAGTACCTACCAGACATTTCTACTTCAATGTTCTACAGGCACCACAAATTGAATATGTTCATTCCTGATAGCATTGTCACACCCCACCCCAAACCCACTCACCTTTCTGTTTTAACCTTTTGAAATCAGACTTTTTAATGGATTATTTTTCTGAATTAAAGATTTCTTAAATTCTATAGTGCTTTGCAACCTTCAAAAGTTTCACACACATGAGTTCATATAATCCCCAAATAACTCTTTTTTACCCTCCCCTACTATTGCCCCTCCTCCCTCCCCTCTGGTAACCGCTATTTTGTTCTCTATATCTCTAAGTCTGCTTCTTTTATGTTTTATTCATTACTTTGTTGTATTTATTTTAGCTTCTACATATAAGTAATATTATATAGTACTTGTCTTTCTCTGTCTGACTTAATTTTACTGAGCATAATGCCCTCCAGATCCATCCATGTTGCTGCAAATGGAAAAATGTCATTCTTTTGTATGGCTGAATAGCACTCCATTGTATGTATCTACCATATCTTCCTTATTCATTCATCTCAAACCTGCTCACCTTATATTCACTTCCTTGGTGAATGATGCCTAAATACAAACAGCTCCCTCAGCCACTGTGTCCACTAGTCACTAAAATCTGAACATAACTGCAATGTACCTTTGTTGCCTCTGCTTTTCTCATCTCTTACTTGAACTATCATTACTACATCCTAACCTCCCTACTCCCAGCCTTGTACACCAATCTATGTAGGCATCAAGTGATTTTTCTAGAGCCAAAATTCAGCCAAGTTACTCCCCTGCTTTGCTGAAGGCTCCCATAAGTTCAAACTCCTTTCAGAGGACTCCTACTAGCTCCACAAGATCTAACCCGCACCTGGGTCTCCAAAAATCCTTCTTCTGATCCCTGCTCCCAGATACTGTAATATCCCTACATCAGATACTGCCTCTTTGCACTTTCCTGAGAAAAGGAGTGCTGTTTCTCATACCCATGACTTTGCTCATGCTGTCCTCTCCACTTGGAATGTCCCTTTCTACTACCCAACCAGCTCTTACTGATCCTTCCAAGCTTGTCTCGTGTGTCTTCCTCCATGAGAAGCCATCCCTGTATCTAGAATTTACCTCTATCATACCTCTTAACACATGAAAATGCAATTACAGTTGTATTCACATCTGTTTTCCTTGCCAGGCTGAGTATAAAATTCTTGAGAGCAGGAACCATGTATATTCATTTTGAATTCACTGTTTGGAACACACTCAGAACTGAAATATATTTTTAGTTGACTGACAACTCTCTGGGTCTAGATCCCCATTTCTAAGAGCTCAGATGTTATACCTCTTTTGAAGAGTATATTGTGGGGATTAACACACAGGAAAGTACCTATCACTCTTCCCTCATGTTTCTCTTCCCCTTTTCTGTTAAATTGAGACCTGTATTTTCTATATGCTTTATGTCCATGGGTAAAACCTAGACAGCATATTAAAAAGCAGAGACATTACTTTGCCAACAAAGGTCCGTCTAGTCAAAGCTATAGTTTTTCCAGTGGTCATGTATGGATGTGACAGTTGGACCATATAGAAAGCTGAACGCTGAAGAATTGATGCTTTTGAACTGTGGTGTTGGAGAAGACTCTTGAGAGTCCCTTGGAATGCAAGGAGATCCAACTAGTCAATCCTAAAGGAAATCAGTCCTGAATATTCATTGGAAGGACTGATACCAAAGCTGAAGCTCCAATACTTTGACACCTGATGCGAAGAACTGACTCATTGGAAAAGACCCTGATGCTGCGAAAGACTGAAGACAGGAGGAAAAGGGGACAACAAAGGATGAGATGGTTGGATGGCATCACCAACTCAATGGACATGAGCTTGAGTAAGGTCTGGGAGTTGGTAATGGACAGGGAATCCTGGTGCGCTGCAGTCCATGGGGTCGCAAAGAGTTAGACAGGAATGAGCAACTGAACTGAACTGAAAGCCTGGCAGATATTTCTAGATGACTGACACACCGGTTTGCATCTGGGAGTGAGGTAAAGGCTTTATTCCTCCTTGGATTATTGCAAGAAGTCAATTTAGGGTTAATCAATATTTATATCAGTATTGATTCCCAGCAACAATAGGCCATCTCTGCATAAAGTTAGCAAGTATCTATGCTGTCATGCTGTTCAACCAGGTTCACATTCGTGGAAGAACAATCTTGTTTTAAAATAATTCTCATTGGTGCACCATATACATTGCAATTATTACCATCGAATGTTCGATGAAGATAACTGAGATTAAGTATTTGAAAAGAGAGTGTAAGACCATTTCACACCCACCAGATGTCCCCATCAGGGGGCAAAATTTTTCAATGGGATTGCCAGATGTCGGCAAAGAGGTGACCTGATGGAGACGTTCATGCCCTGCCAGTGGAAGCACAACTTGGGAGAGCACAATTTTATAAAATAATTGAACATTACCTAGAAACCTGCAAACACCCTGTAATCAAGTAATTCCACTGTATGTAGATACTGTGTACAAACTCCTGCGTGCATGCAGGAAACGTGCACAAAAGTTCAGAACAGCACAGTGTGTAGAGGAAAGGAAAAGAGAGGGAGAAAGGTAGGGGAGGGAGGGAGAGGAAAGGAAGGAAGGAGGGAGGAAGGGATAAAGGAAGGAAGGGAACAAAGGAGGAAACCCAAGGCCCATAAATGGGAGTGAAATACTTTTACGATGATGGAAATGGATTAACTATAGTGATGTGCTTAACACAAATTAATCCCCAAACTTAAAAGTCTGGAGGAAAAAATAAATCAGTGAAATTTCACTTACATAAAGTTTAAAAAGCACACCAAAACTAAATAATACCTTGTTTAGAGATCTACACAAATGATAAAGAAAAGCAAAGGAATAATGTAAATAAATTTTCAGTTCAAGATGGAGCAAAGGAGCACCCAAGAGGGGCACTGAAGGCTTTCAAGTGTTGTGGTAATGTTGAGTCTCTTAGATTGTATGGCTAGAATGTGGCTTCTTATTCTGTTTTTATGTTACTATTATATATTATTGTTCTTCAAACAGGACATGTAAGCCATACTCCTTTCTGTATATAAGATTTACTTGGAATTTTTTAAGTACTTTTTTAAGGAGAGGCTAAGAAACTTTTTCATGATCATGCTAAGAACAAATGGAACCACAACTGGAACCCAAGTCTGTCTGACCATAAATTTTGTGGTATTTCTACCACCTCACATACATACTGGCTCCCAAAATGGGGCACTCATATACAAGTTGCACATCCTTAGCTCGAATGTCCATGGAAGGATAATTGGATAAACAAAGTGTAATCTATTTAGCCTTAAGAGGGAAGAAAATTCTATCACATTCTGCAACCTTGAGGACACTATGCCACGTAAAATAAGCCAGTTACAAAAAGACAAACAGTGCATGACTCCACTTACACGAGGTACCTAGAGTAGTCAAGTCTACACAGACAGAAAGTAGAATGGTGGTTGCCAGGGACTAGGAGAAGGCGGAATGGGGTTTTTTTTTTAATCATTATTGTTTAATGGTATAGTTTCCGTTTTACAAGGATGAAAAGAGTTCTCAGGATGAATGATGATAATGATGACATAAGTGCACGTGTACTTAATGCCACAAAACTGTACAATTAAAAATTATTAAAATGGTAAATTTTGTGTTATGTGTATTTTAACCACATTTGAAAAAAAAAAAGTTGTCTGTTCTTCTGTGAATATTAATCAAGGCGAGTAGAATTTAGTGGCAGGGCACAGAGAAAAGTAATTTTCTAAATCTCTAGACGTGGCCTAGTCATGCGCTGTTGACCTGTTCTCCTGGCTGCACCATCGGCTGAGTTTCTGGGAGGTGGGCTCCTAGAAAGTTGGTCTATCCACCAAGGCAACTGCCATGTCAGGTTTGCCCCTGGCCTCATCCCCGAGGTGATGGAATGGAAGGTAGGGTGGCTGCCAAATGGCAGAGGAATGAAAGAGCAAGATCTGAGGTCGAGAGAAACAAGAAATAAAGGAGGAGTGGGTGCTGCTGAAGCAAGCCTGGTGCTCAGGGATCTGTGGCCTTCATCACTCCAGCCCATCAGCCTCCAGCCACAGGGTGAGAGACATAAGAACAGAAAGAGATGAGGCATCAGAGGAGGAAATGAGAAACAGAAATCAGCACCTGCAACACTCAAGCAAGGGAACCAGCATTTGCCACAAAGCTAAGCTGTGAGCCTGAACGCATCTCTAGAAAGAATGATTCGGCTCACTTATGATTGGTAACTCACACTGGACAGAAGCACAACGCAATGCACAAGCAGACATACACAAACATATTCCGAAACGGGGTGTTGAGAGAGACGGTTTCACCATCTGGATAATCTGTCTACACAATATCAAGAAGCCAGAATCTAGAAGACTGACTCAGTGCTTTGTGTCTGACTTTTTGCATCTGCTGGCCCAGCCTCGGAAGTCCAAGTACAGGCTGAAACTCTTCTTCCATGGCATGAAATCTACCACATATTTATCTTAAGAATTATCAGAGCCAGTAGACAGCATATATATTAAACTAAAATATAGAGATGAAATGCCACTGGGATAACAGTGCTCTTGAGCACTCATGAAGCATCTGATGAGTGAGGATGCTTAGGATCCCATCTTCAGTTAATCCTCTAGGAGAAAGGGAACTAGTAAACGATCTCTTGTCCATGAGGAGAAACTGAGGCACAAAGAGGTGCAGGGACTGGTCAGGACACCATGCAAAAGTCTCATTGCAGAGCTGTGATGAAGTCTCCTGCTGCCCCAAGCTCGGGGAGGGGCTTGGTTGGTTAGGTCGAGGTACCTCTCTGAGCCGGTCACAGGAGACCCACCGAACTCGGGCTCCTGACCTTCCCCACTCAGGTGTAATCTGAAACACCCAGTACATGTTTCACAGGCGTCTTCAAAGGTCCTTCGCACACCAGCTCCCCCTCAGTCTAAAGGTCCCCCAAATGACCAGATCCTCTAAGCCTCATTCAAAGAGGTATATTAATCTACTTCCATGTGGTCTGGACTATGCCGACTCCTATTTCCACTCCAGCACAGACCAAAGCACCAGATTCAGCTTCAGAAAAAAAAAAAAAATCAGCCTTACCAGAATCCCAGGATGCAATTTCATGTCTTCTACTAACTCCAAATTCACCTTCTCATTCCCATCTCTCAACTCACGGACCTTCAGACTCCAGAGTTAGTGCAGGAGAGTACACACCTAGACAGCCTGTATTTTCAAGTGACACACTCAGGGCTGTGTCGAAAGGGAACTGGTCCATGTGAGTGTGTGTAAATGGGGAAAATAAGAGTTAGTAATAGTCATTAGTCCTGCTATTTTTTCTGTTTACCACGTTAGCTACTCTTGGGTAGTTCTCAGTTGTGAGTGTTTGGCAAAGGCCCAACACCGAATCTTTACCGTCAGTCATATCAGGATGAAACTTCCTACATAGGCAGTCTCCTCACTGAATATCTATGCTTTGGAGAAAACCTCAAAGAACAATAGAAGGTGACAGAAAACTTCAGGTGACGCTAAACAGCTCTAAAACATATTAGTTTGCCAAATCCATACAGATCATTAGTTAACCAGTCCTTCAAATCCACAACAAGCAGTCATAGATGTTCTCAATATCCAGCTTGCAATTGCTATCCTGGAAAGGTCTCTAAAATTAAAGAAAACAATTTTAAACATAAAATGTCAAGAAAAACAGGAATGGGATGCCACATGGTCGTCCAGGTGCCAGCAGCTCCACTGTGTATTGGGGATACTGGTATTCTGACTATGGTTTTCATCACGCTTCTCAGACAGTCCTGTGCATCCCCTTAATTGTTTACCAACGTGGCTGCATCCCAGCGGTATAAGGCTGCATGCACCAGAACTGTATTTCCAGAAAGCTGAGGACTGCCTCGTTTCCATCACCACACAGAAGTGACTCAAAGAGGAAGCTATTTAGCTGTGTGGTCCTCCTATCCAGGATAGCACTGGACACCTTCTTAATAATAGCTCAAAGCATGAATCACTAAAAGCAAATTCTCTTGATCAAAGGCCACAAGTCTCAGGTTTGCAAGAATGCTACTCTGCTTTTCCATCTCAAACTCCAGTTCACAAATGGCAGAACACATAATCTAGTTGATTCCAGATAAATAAAACCTTCAGGGTTTTCTCAATCATTGCAAGTTTTGTTAAGTCAGCTCCGATTTTCTCCTCTACTCTTCTTCTTCTTCTCCCTTGGACTGACCTCAGTTCTAGGGTGTTTATAGAATGTCTTGGTGTCAGTGTTGGGGACAGAGGTGTTTTGGGTGTGGGATTCTCCTCTCTCCTCCCCGGGATACCTGAGTTGGTTAGTCCCATCTGGTTTCCATGTGTGAACATCTTTCTAGGCTGGGACTACGAACTGTCTGTATACCCACCTTGTCCTTGACTTCAGCTGCAAAGACCCCTAGGCAGAATCCTAAGACCCATTCAGTTCCACTGGCCCTCCTGCTTTCTGGTTCTATTTAGTTTCTTCCTTCCTCTTTCCCTCAGCCAACTTCCACACCTTCCATGGAACATGGGAAAACTCAGCTCTTCCGAGAGTAATAGGAAACCATATGGGCAGCTGTGGCCTCCTCTCTGCCTGGTTCCCAGTGAAGCCATCTTAACTCTCACTTCCACTCCCGGCAGCACGGGGAACCTGTAGGAGGAAGCCTCCTCCCAGGTTTCAAGGAGAATGAGTCACATGCTCTCCTCTTGCACACAAACTTCGCCATGTGTTGCATTCTACAGAAAGAGAGGGCGGGGCGAGACACACAGTCCATTCTCGGGAACCCCACCCCATATCTCTCTAATTCTCTATCACCAAGGGCTCTGTCACTTCTTTGTTGGAGAAAATTTGTTCTGTAGGTTCAGTTTCAAATATTTCTGTCTTAGACTTGGATCACAGCAGTCTAGGTTCTTGCTGTGAACAGATTCAGCTAACTTAAGCAGAAAAAGGGAGTTTATTAAACTAATACTGGGTAGGTCACAGAATCACTGGAAGCCTGAAGAATCAGCTAAGAGTTCAAAGAAGCTGAACGGCAGAAACCAAACACTGAAATTGTGAGGACCTTGCCACAACTGAGCATGTCCTTGTTACCACAGTAACTAACCACTGGGTATCCCTGGATCACCATCTTCACACACAGTCTTTGGTGGGAGCCAACCATCATGATTATCTTGGTCATAAAGATCTTTTTTGTATAGGTCTTCTGTGTATTCTTGCCACCTCTTCTTAATATCTTCTGCTTCTGTTAGGTCCATACCATTTCTGTCCTTTATTGAGCCCATCTTTGCATGAAATGTTCCCTTGGTATCTCTAACTTTCTTGAAGAGATCTCTAGTCTTTCCCATTCTGTTGTTTTCTTCTATTTCTTTGCATTGATCACTGAGGAAGGCTTTCTTATCTCTCCTTGCTATTCTTTGGAACTCTGCATTCAGATGCTTATATCTTTCCTTTTCTCCTTTGCTTTTCCCCTCTTCTTTTCAAAGCTATTTGTAAGGCCTCCCCAGACAGCCATTTTGCTTTTTGCATTTCTTTTCCATGGGGATGGTCTTGATCCCTGTCTCCTGAACAATGTCATGAACCTCCATCCATAATTCATCAGGCACTCTGTCTATCATATCTAGCCCCTTAAATCTATTTCTCACTTCCACTGTATAATGATAAGGGATTTGATTTAGGTCATACCTGAATGGTCTAGTGGTTTTCCCTACTTTCTTCAATTTAAGTCTGAATTTGACAATAAGGAGTACAAAAAAGATCTTCATGACCAAGATAATCATGATTGTGTGATCACTCACCTAGAGCCGGACATCCTGGAATGTGAAGTCAAGTGGGCCTTAGGAAGCATCACTATGAACAAAGCTAGTGGAGGTGATGGAATTTCAGTTGAGCTATTTCAAATTTTGAAAGATGATGCTGTGAAAGTGGTGCACTCAATACACCAGCAAATTTGGAAAACTCAGCAGTGGCCACAGGACTGGAAAAGATCAGTCTTCGTTCCAATCCCAAAGAAAAGCAATGCCACAGAATGCTCAAACTACCACACAATTGCACTCATCTCACCTGCTAGTAAAGTAATGCTCAAAATTCTCCAAGCCAGGCTTCAGCAGTACTTGAACTGTGAACTCCCTGATGTTCGAGCTGGTTTTAGAAAAGGCAGAGGAACCAGAGATCAAATTGCCAACATCCGCTGGATCATGGAAAAGGCAAGAGAGTTCCAGAAAAACATCAATTCTGCTTTATTGACTATGCCAAAGCCTTTGACTGTGTGGACCACAATAAACTGTGGAAAATTCTGAAAGAGATGGGAATGCAGACCACCTGACCTGCCTCTTGAGAAATGTGTATGCAGGTCAGGAAGCAACAGTTAGAACTGGACATGGAACAACAGACTGGTTCCAAATAGGAAAAGGAGGACGTCAAGGCTGTATATTGTCACCCTGCTTATTTAACTTCTATGCAGAGTACATCATGAGAAACGCTGGGCTGGAAGAAGCACAAGCTGGAATCAAGATTGCTGGGAGAAATATCAATAACCTCAGATATGCAGATGACACCACCCTTATGGCAGAAAGTGAAGAGGAACTAAAAAGCCTCTTGATGAAAGTAAAAGAGGAGAGTGAAAAAGTTGGCTCAAAGCTCAACGTTCAGTAAACTAAGATCATGGCATCTGGTCCCATCACTTCAGGGGAAATAGAAGGGAAACAGTGGAAACAGTGGCTGACTTTATTTTTCTGGGCTCCAAAATCACTGCAGATGGTGACTGCAGCCATGAAGTTAAGAGACACTTACTCTTTGGAAGGAAAGTTATGACCAACCTAGATAGCATATTGAAAAGCAGAGACATTACTTTGCCGACAAAGGTCTGTCTAGTCAAGGCTATGGTTTTTCCAGTGGTCATGTATGGATGTGAGAGTTGGACTGTGAAGAAAGCCTAGTGCCGAAGAGTTGATGCTTTTGAACTGTGGTGTTGCAGAAGACTCTTGGAGTCCCTTGGAGTCCCTTGGACTACAAGGAGATCCAACCGGTCCATCCTAAAGGAGATCAGTCCTGGGTGTTCATTGGAAGGAATGATGCGAAAGCTGAAATTCCAATATTTTGGCCACCTCATGCAAAGAGCTGACTCACTGGAAAAGACTCTGATGCTGGGAGGGATTGGGGGCAGGAGGAGAAGAGGACAACAGAGGATGAGATGGCTGGATGGCATCACTGACTCGATGGACATGAGTTTGAGTGAAATCCGGGAGTTGGTGATGGACAGGGAGGCCTGGCATGCTGCGATTCATGGGGTCGCAAAGAGTCAGACACAACTGAGCGACTGAGCTGAACTGAAGAGTAGTTCACATGTTCACAAGCTAGCTGCCAGGTAGGAGGAAAATGGAATACCCAGCCCCCACGTATTTCCACAGTGAGGGGCAGGAGACTGCCTTCAATCAAGAATTGTGTGATTGAGGAATCCCTAAAATAAGAGGGGCCTCAAAGTAAATAACCACTGCAAGGACAAGACTCTTTGAAACTAAGAGTTAAGAATTTCATTCTTTGATATCTGGCTCAATTCGCCGATTCCCTCTTATTTAGCTGCCTAAATAAAAGAGGACCACAAAGTAAAAGGAAGTGTGAAAGAAAAAAGCACATAAATTAATATTGCATTAATAAATTAATGTTGTTGTCATTTAGTCTCTCAGTTGTGTCCACCTCTTTCGCAACCCCATGGAGGGCAGTGCTCCAGGCTCCTCTGTGCATGGGATTTCCCAGGCAAGAATGCTGGAGTGGGCTGTCATTTCCTTCTCCTCCTCGTGTCTCCTGCATTGGCAGGTGGATTCTTTACCTCTGAGCCACCAGGGAAGCCCATTTCACAATATACTATCTCACAAATTTTACCTCCCTAATTTATTATAATTCCATAGATTGATACTTTAATTCCCATTTTGTATGTGAGGATGTCTAGATTATTAAAAAGGGCCCCATGTGATACTGGGTAATCTATTTACTTTCTATATGCCCCAGCTACCTCATCTGTAAATTAGGATAAACCTAGGACTATAATAATTAGATTACTACTTATAAGCAACTACAGAGTTCCAGGGACAACAGTGAAGTAGAAAGAACACCACTGAACAGGACATTAAGCAAACTGGCCACTAACTCTCTGTAAACCATGAACACTTCACTTTAGCTCTCTTTAGCAGAACGGGTTCCATTCTGCCATCTGTAAAACAAGCATGTTGAACTTGTCATTGTTTTTGTCTAGTCGCTAAGTTGTGTCCAATTCTTCTGTAATGCCATGGACTGTAGCCCACCAGGTTGCTTCTGTTCACGGGATTTCCCAGATGAGACTACTGGAGTGGGTTGCCATTTCCTTCTCCATGGGATCTTCCTGACCCAGAGATCAAACCCACATCTCCCGCATTGGCAGGCAGGTTCTTTACTACTGAGCAACCAGGGAAGTCTATCTCATAATACACTCTCTCACAGATTTCACCCCCCTAATTTCTTATCATTCCATAGACTGACATTTTAATTCCCATTTTGAACCAGATGATTGCTGAACTATCTTCTATCTCACAAATTCATCATTCCTGAGTTCATCCTATATACCAACTCCATGCCAGATTCCATGCGATGGGACAGTTACCAAGATGCCTAATTTCCCTTGCTGTCTCAGCTCCCAAATGGGGCCTAGTCTCTCTACTCATCTAGAATAAAAACTTGATAGGATACGTTAAACAGTGAAGCATGAAGTAGTGATGCTACCTAGACAGTACCCCCATGATCATTTTCACCAGAAAAAGCAGGACAGCATGATCAGAACAGCTTTACCAAACAATAAAGCCCACAGGAAAGAGACGGACAGGCAACGGGGCAGGGGATGATCCCCAATGAGAAGCTTTTAAAGGGCGCAGACCCTGGAGGTTCACCATGAGTTTGCACCATTTAAGATTTGCTTTAGTTTTCAGGTTATATTTTTCCCAACATCACCATGTCATACTGAAGGAGTTAAAACTATTAAAGTCACAAGTTGACTCTGAGATCTGGAAAGAGAAAAAGAGAGAGATGAAACTGTCTTCACTCTGCAGAGCTTCCCAGTGGCAGTAATAGACAACAGATGGATGAGTTTGGAGGGAGAGACAGGTCAGAGCCTAGGAGAGACAGTCAAGAAGGATGTGTCCAGCGAGCCGAGTTGTTCACTTGGGAACGCTCTATACTCCCTGCACTCTGCTCCCAGCTCCCAACCGTGGGCAGTTCCGAACATGGAGCGTGAGTGACGCCCTCCCTTGTGCTCCCACAGCACTTAGCACATACCTTTATTGCACCACTTCAAATGCTAGCTGACCACAGTCTGCCTCCTGCACCAGACTCCTGAGGGTCCCCAGTGCCTGCCCTGTGCCTCAAGCCCAGCAGGTCCTCAGTAATGTTTATTTTACCAATGAAGGTAGCAATTAATTCCAGCAGAGAGGGAGGAGGACTGGGTAAAGTTCCACGGAGGTTTTAGTCTATGAACAGGATTTTTTTTTTTTCAATAAAGATTTTTCCAAATGAGAAAGCAGGAGCACTGGTGCTGAAAACAGAGAAAAATTAAAAGAGAGAGAGGATAAGGCTGGTGTGAAAAAAGATAGGTCTTCTCAGGAGGGTCAGGGGCAATTCGTAACCAAGACAGAGAACACAGTTAGGACAAGGGAAGTTGAGGAGCTCCTGGAGACCCAGGAGAAGATGTCCCAAAGGGAGCTGGCTGTGTGGGTGTGGGGCTGAAGACAGGAATGTAGATGACCTACAGACAACATGAGGAGGAAGAAAGGATAAGAGCCAAGGAGATGGCTCTGAAGACTGTTACATTTTAGGAACTGGGGAAAGTCAGCATTAAGGGGATAAGAAAGCACATACAGAGAGAGAAGGTAAAATAGATGGGTTTACTGGCAAAGCCATGAGGGAAGAGAGTTTCCAGAAGTCAAAGAACATGGGCAGCTGAACTGTCGTTTCAGATTTAGCCCAAGCAACTCAGCAAGTGGCTCTTACTTCACATCCCAGAAGTAGCTCCACGCCAGTGGTTCCAGGCCATCAGGGTCCCACCTTGCCCCTGAAAGTTTTCATGGAGACTGAGCAAATCCACTTTAACACCAATGAATGGCCTTGTGTTCCAGACTTATCGCGAAAGACTTGAAGTTCTCAGAACTGGTGTCTTTGGGGAGAGAGGGGCAGGGAAATGAGGCCTTTTCTAAAGTATGATAAAGGAAATGCAGAATGTTCCCAGTGTTGGCCTGAGGTGAGGGGTAGTTATTTTTCCATCTGTAAACCTCTGTGAAACAATCCGGGACTGTCCTTCCTTAAAGAGCCAAGGCTGCTGGTGGCAGTTGTCGCCACCTGGGAGTGCAGGTGTGGTTGAAAAGTGATACTGACAGGCCTTGCCATGTATGCACGTGCAGAGGCTGGGTGTTTATTTAAACACCGCAGCTGCTGCTTGCTGATCCTGAAGCTGCTTGTGCCTAGCTATTAGAATCCTGGAATTTTTTTTTTTTTTTTTTTTTGGTAATGCCTTTAGCTCCACAAGACCCATCCCAATCCTGTTTGCTACATAATGCGTATTTGTGTTTCACAAAAGTGCTTGAATGTTGCAAGTGTTTTGCATGGCTGAAAGGATTGAGTTGGTCTGCCCCAATACTTTCTCAGAAACTCACCCAGAGGTGTCACCTAAGTTTGTACCTTAAATGATTCCTTAGATCCATCCAGAATTCAGATTGGAGAGATGACACAAGGCCTTGTCTGCCAACTAGTGCCTGAAAATCGTAAGTACAAATTCTTTGAGTTGGAGCTCTGTTCTCTGGGGGAAAGAAATGCCCTTGGGCTTCTGGCTTAGAAATGAGAGAACACTCAAAAACCCTTCCACCAAAACCATTTACATGAACAAAGAAAATATGAAATAAGAAAAACTGCCCATGCAGTAATGTGGAAGCTTAGAAATTACAGCACTCTGGATTCCGATGCAAAATTAAACAATCCTTAATACACGGCAAGTGACCAGTGTCTGTGCTTATTCCACTTCAGTGCTTCAGGCTCTGGTGCGGGTCTTAGGTCCTGCGTTACCCTGAGACCACTTTGCTTCCACACTGCCACAGAAAACATTTGTATTAACTTCCTTCTACCTCTGTGTTTGCCTCTGCCTGCTCCCGGCTGATCCAGTTTGCTTGTGGGGCCAGGAAGCGGTCATTTGTTGACTAGGGGCAAACCAGTGAGTCTTTTCTTCCAGGAGCCACCGCGCTTTGTGCCAGGGAGACTCGGTTTACATGAAATGAAATCTCAGAGTGGGAGCCACTTTTTCCAGCAACACCAACACTTGGTTGTCAATTCAGTACCTTTAGTCTTTTTATCTAATCCCAAAGAGGATCTTTGTATCTTACTTAAGTGAGACTATGCACCGCTGGGTAGCTTCCATGTCTTGTCTATTCTTGAACATTGGTCCTTCATAGGATAAGTAAAGAGAAATAAACCTGGGCATATGAAAATATTTTAAAGCACACAGATGAGAAGAAAGACCAGTGTTCAAAGTTTGGGGTTATAAATAATTATTTCATTCTTGACTGTGATATTTCAAAAAAAAGACAGCTTTTATGGGGTTAGGTTTTGTTTCTTTAAGGTACATTTCAGTAGAATGAAAAAACAGAATGTTTACATTTGGAGTAAAATGCAAAGCAAATGGTATATATAGCATAAGTCAGAATAAAAGGGAAATATAGAAACAAAAAGTATAAATAAAACCACCCCAAAGAAAATTTAGTTTAAAAGATATGGGAACAAATGTAAATGGATCAAATGGCCGTACCAAAAAAAAAAATGGTTTCAGACTAGATAAATAACAACAAGCTATCTATAAGAGAGTTCACAAATTATTTTTTAAGATTCACAAGGTAAGCAAATGCAAGATGGAATTCAAAACAAATTACATTAAATTTTAAAGGAAGCAAAAATTATAAAGGGATAATAATAATATTATGGATAATATCTTGCAGTAGAAATCTTTTCTATATCAAAGAATAAAACACTAACATATACAGCTAATTCTAAATTCAGAGATACCAGTACCAGCCAGTACCAGACACCAGTACACCACAGAATAACCCTGGGATATTGACATCATTGATGGCCTCATTTTATAGGTAAGCAAATAGACTTAGGAAAGTTAAATGATTTTCTCAAGGACATACAAAAAAATAAGTGGAAGAGTTCAGAACCCATTATCAGGTCTTCTGACCAGAAATCCCATTTACTATACCACCAGTTTCACGTCATCCACTAACACTTTGTGCTTTTGTGTTTTCGCTTGTCCAATCAGTGTGTCGGGCATTAGCGGAGTTCAAAACATGGCTGCTCTCTCCTTTCAGGCACAGTTAGCAGGCCTGTGCACGTGAGATTGACTGTGGCTGTGTGAAGCCAGCAACGTTCTGGAGAATGACTGCAACAAAGGCACAGAGCAAGATCCCCATCCCACCAGGATGGACTGGCAGTTTGAGAGAAAAGCCAACCTTTATTACTTTTGGCCACTAAGTTTGGAGGGTTGTTTGTTATTTCAGCATGGATTAAAGCCCATCCCAACTAATTCATCATTAATATAACTTTTCTCTACAATGCTGTCAAGGACAAAGACTGGCAGCATTCCACAGTGAAGCACTTCAGAGGCCAAAAGCCATTGATCAGTAATTTCTGGCTTCAGCCATTTAACCAATTACTAATCCACCTAAATGCATAATACAATCATGTGGACCACAAGGCTCTCAAAAGAAACCTTATCAAAGATTTACTGAAATCCAAAGACATCACATCTGCTGCATCGCTATTATTTGTCAGAGGAACAATAATGCAAAAATAAAAAAGGATGATGGGACTTCCCTGGTGGTCCAGGAGTTAAGAATCCACCTGCCAATGCAGGGGACATGGATTTGATCCCTGATCCGGGAAGATCCCAGATCTTTAGTTGCTGCAGAGCAACTAAACCCATGAGCCACAACCACTGAGCCCAAAGTGCTGCAGTTACTGAAGTTCACGTGCCTAGAGCCCATGCACCACAGGAGAAGCCACCACAAGAGAAGCCCCCTGCACCGCGACTGGAGAGTAGCCCCCACTAGCCACAGCTGGAAAAGCCTGCTCGCAGCAATGAAGACCCAGCACAGCCAAAAAGGAAAAAAAAAAAAATGTTTAAGGAAAAATGTTTTTAAAAAGAAAATATGTTTTTTTAAAGAAGATGATATTAGTGTGGAATGACTTCTTTATCAAAATCCACACAGGTTACCAGTGACCCCTGCTTCCTTTCCTAAATGTTCACAATCTCTTCTTTTTTTTTTTTTTCCCTCTCAAAAAACCTGTCCTATGAGCTAGAGAAAGGTAACATTTGATCTGAATGTTAAAAATACAATTTTTACAGTCAGAAATTGAGAGGAAAGGACATTTCAGGTTGGACAACAGAAAGAACAAAACTGAGGGCTAACCAAAGTGCACACTGAGAGTTAACCATCCCTTTGCTTCTATTTTTGACTTCCCTGGTGGCTCAGACGGTAACGCGTCTGTCTACAATGTGATAGACCTGGATTCGATCCCTGGGTTGGGAAGATTCCCTGGAGAAGGAAATGGCAACCCACTCCAGTACTCTTGCCTTGAAAATCCCATGGACGGAGGAGCTTGGTGCAGGCTACTATCCATGGGGTCGCAAAGAGTTGGGCACAACTGAGCGACTTCACTTTCACTTTCACTTTCACTTTGCATCTATTTTAGACCAGGAAGTAAAGGTAGAAAAAGTGACTTCACAATAAATAAAGATTTTCATTGTGTGCAAAGAGTTTCAGAAACAAAAAGTGACAGGACTGAGAAAATTTCATATTTAAGCCTTTGGCAACCTGTAACAACTAATGTAAATTTTGTCATTTTAAATTTACCTAGAAGAATTTTAAATTCATTAAGAATTAGATATTAACCTACATCTTAAGACTGCTTCTTAAAAATAACTTAATTTTCAGTAACAACAGCTAAAACTCCTTCTTAAGATTTCTTGCATGCTAAGTCGCTTTAGTCATGTCTGACTCTTTGCAACACTATGGACTGTAGCCCACCAGGCTCCTCTGTCCATGGGATTCTCCAGGCAAGAATACTGGAGTGGGTTGCCATGCCCTCCTCCAGGGGATCCTCCCAACCCAGGGATCAAACCTGTGTCTCTTACGTCTCCTGAATTAGCAGGCGGGTTCTTTACCACTAGCATACCTGGGAAGCACAGGGAGATAAATAACAGGCTTTTAAAAGTTTTCCGTTTGAGGAATGAATTCTCTCTGCTCAACATTTTTCCTTAAAGTAAATTCATTTCCCATGCACTCGGTGACTCCACTCAGAAACTTCATGACAAAAAATAATAGAAAGCATCTGCAGAGCAATTACAGGCTCTCATTGACTCACAAGGAGCCACCATACCTCCCCTTCATGCTGTTATCCCTGAGGTCAGAGGTCTCCTGTCTAGTACATAGAGCTGGAAATTTCCAAATAACCTAAGAAAACACTAAAACTGCTTCAGACAGTTTTTTTCATTATTTATGATGTAATCCATGATAAGATGGGAATTCTCTTAGGGTCACAGGATAAGCTTCATGTAAGCAAGACGCAGCTAATGGCTTGAGGAGTGGAATTCTGGTGCTTCCTGAAGAGGAATCTTAAGTACAATCTCCCCTTGACAGGATTAAGCTGCTTATACACTCCTTTGATAAGACCCTAAAGCAGAAAGTAGAATGTAGATCCAATTCTTCAGCTATGGTTTTTTCCAGTCGTTATGAACGGATGTGAGAGTGGACCATAAAGAAGGCTGAGTGCCAAAGAACTGATGCTTTTGAACTGTGGTGTTAGAGAAGACTCTTCAGAGTCCCTTAGACTGCAAGGAGATCCAATCAGTCAATCCTAAAGAAAATCAACTCAGAATATTCACTGGAAGGACTGATGCTGAAGCTGAAGCTCCAATACCTTGGCCACAGGATGCAAAGAGCAGACTCATTAGAAAAGACCCTGATGCTGGGAGAGAGTGAAGGCAGGAGAAGAAGGGGACGACAGAGGATGAGATGGTTGGATGGCATTACTGACTCAACGGACATGAGTTTGAGCAAGCTCCGGGAGATGATGAAGGACAGGGAAGTCTGGTTTGCTGCAGCCCCTGGGGTCACAAAGAGTCAGACACAACTGAGCTACTGAACAACAACTGACCCAATTCTAATGCTTCAAGACAAAAATGACAGAAAATAGCAAATTAAACAACAAAGAGCAAGGCTCTCCCAAAACACAAGGCATCCTTCAGTTTGTCTGACCCACTGAAGACTAAAATGACAGAAAGCTAAAGTGTTTCAGTATGTAATTAGCCACAGAGTTAGGCAAGCATTTTCAAACTGAATGAATCAAACCCCAAATTTTACCAAAATTGCCAACGAATTTGAACCACAGTTTGTTTGTTTGTTTTAATTTCTGATAGTTGTATTTAGTTTACTACACAGCCATCATTTCTGAGCATGTCTTCATTTTGGTTTTTGGTCACAAGACAGCAGGATATAATAATGATGCCAACGATAAGACACGCTGAAGAGGTAAGAGGGCTTGCTTCTGCTGTCAGTTAAACAAGCCTCACCTTTTGCATCAGAAACCTATTCTGTTCTACTGACCAAGCAGCAGGCAGGGGCTCAATTCTGACATTTCTTAAGTCCTCTCTAGCTGGAATTTCATAATAACAGGAAGTAAAAATCTTAGAAAAGTACAGGTTCCTATTTTCACACTTCTCAGGCTACTTTGGAGTTTTGAAACACTAAGCAGATGTTCAAGCTGGTTTTAGAAAAGGCAGAGGAACCAGAGATCAAATTGCCAACATCAGCTGGATCATCAAAAAAGCAAGAGAGTTCCAGAAAAACATCTATTTCTGCTTTATTGACTATGCCAAAGCCTTTGACTGTGTGGATCACAACAAACTGGAAAATTCTTAAAGAGATGGGAATACCAGACCACCTGACCTGCCTCCTGAGAAATCTGTATGCAGGTCAGGAAGCAATAGTTAGAACTGGACATGGAACAACAGACAAGAAGTACATCAAGGCTGTATATTGTCACCCTGCTTATTTAACTTATATGCAGAGTACATCATGAGAAATGCTGGGATGGATGAAGCACAAGCTGGAATCAAGATTGCCGGGAGAAATACCAATAACCTCAGATATGCAGATGACACCACCCTTATGGCCAAGAGTGAAGAGGAACTGAAGAGCCTCTTGATGAAAGTGAAAGAGGAGAGTGAAAAAGTTGGCTTAAAATTCAACATTCAGAAAACTAAGATTATGGCATCTGGTCCCATCGCTTCATGGGAAATAGATGAGGAAACAGTGGAAACAGTGGCTGACTTTATTTTGAGGGGCTCTAAAATCACTGCAGATGGTGACTGCAGCCATGAAATTAAGAGACTCCTACTCCGTGGAAGGAAAGTTATGACCAATCTAAAAAACATATTGAAAAGCAGAGACATTACTTTGCCAACAAAAGTCCGTCTAGTCAAGGCTATGGTTTTTCCAAACTCATGTCCATTGAGTTGGTGATGCCATCCAACCATCTCATCCTCTGTCGTCCCCTTCTTCTCCTGGCTTCAATCTTTCCCAGCATCAGGGTCTTTTCAAATGAGTCAGCTCTTTGCATCAGATGGCCAAAGTACTGGAGTTTCAGCTTCAACTCAGTCCTTCCAATGAACTCCCAGGACTGATCTCCTTTAGGATGGACTGGTTGGATCTCCTTGCAGTCCATGGGACTCCCAAGTGTCTTCTCCAACATCACAGTTCAAAAGCATCAAATCTTCGGTGCTCAGCTTTCTTCACAGTCCAACTCTCACATCTATACATGACTACTGGAAAAACCATAGCCTTGACTAGATGGACCTTTGTTGGCAAAGTAATGTCTCTGCTTTTGAATATGCTATCTAGGTTGCTCATAACTTTTCTTCCAAGGAGTAAGCGTCTTTTAATTTCATGGCTGCAGTCACCATCTGCAGTGATTTTGGAGCCCAGAACAGTATACTACTGGCATAAAAACAGAAATATAGATCAATGGAACAAAATAGAAAGTCCAGAAATAAGTCCAGAAAGCACTTATAATGATAAAGAAGTAGAAACTCTCAGAGGAAAACTATTAAAGATGGCAATGCTGGTGTCAGAGCCAAGGTCCTTATTCCCAACTGGAAAGTATTTCCTCTATGCTGTACTGCCATTTTTGTCCACAATTAAAACCCATAAAAGCCCAGAGGTAGAGTAGACAAATCCTACCATCTAAATATTTCTTGATTCTCTCTAGCCCAAACAACACTACCTTCCCCATTTCTTAAATATCACTGATAAAGGTAACATTTTCTTTCCTAAGGTTGTCCAGATTCAAACCTTATCCTCCCAATCCTCTTCTCTGTTGTTTAGAGTAAATAGAATAATTTACTTGAATTTCTCATTGTCAGTTTATTCAGTGTTCCTCTCATGCTTAAAACCTGGTGATTATTTTCCATCTTTTATCATCCTTCTCTCTTTTGTTTGACTGGGTAATACTTCCTCCTCTTTTAAGAGGTGGCTTGAAGAATTGTGCTAATGACCAATGTCTACTGAGATCAAACTATTAGCCAAACATGAAGTAAATATACCTTATATTCAGAAGTGCCATGTTGGGCACCGCATGAGTTTGTTGAAATATCTTATGAGCCCCACAGTGAAAATTCACCAAGATCAAAAACACATAGACAAAATGGGATCTGATTAATAAGATAAGACTTTCCAAGCATAAAAGCAATAGAAACCATGAAGAAAAAGTAAGTAAATCTAACTACCTGAAAATTAGAAACTTCTGTAAGCAAAAAAACTTGAAAATTTTTGCATAGGACAAAAGATTGGTATCCTTAATAAATAAAAAGCTCTTACCAAGCAATAAGAAAAACACTAAAAACCACAATAAAGGAATGAGTAAAGAACATGAACCAAGAAAAGATGTATAGATGGCTAACAAACAGTTCTAAAAATTAATCCCACTAGTAGACTAAAATAGCAAATTAAAAGAAAATATTTTCAACTATTTATAACAAAGATCATACTCAGTGATGATAGGTGTAATTAGTAAAAATAATCACTCTGATATTTTGCTAATGGAACTAGATTTATATTATCTATCTGTAAAGCATCACAGACCTTATAATTTCATTCTTTTGACCGTGGTTTGTTTTCTTTCTGTCTCAAAATCTAGCCTGAGAAAACCATCATAAATTACAGAGAACTGTACTTCATAGTATTATTTATGGTAGCAAAATGTGTACAGTAAAGAAATTTAAAAAATAAATTGTTATATAAACATAGGATACAACGCAGTAAATAAAGCTTACAATTCAATGAAAAATCTCTTTTAAATGGAATTGAAAAAAATTTTTTGCAATATGATCCAAATTATATTTTAAACATATGCATGTCTAGAAAAAGGACTAGAAAGATATATATCAAAATGTTGGACCTCCCTGATGGTACAGTGGATAAGAATCTGCCTGCCAATGCACAGGACATAGGTTCAATCCCTGGTTCAGGAAGATTCCACCTGCTGCAGAGCAATTAAGCAACTACTGAAAACTGCACTGTCGCGGGCCCATGAGCCACAGCTCCTAAGCCCGCGTGCTGCAGCCACTGAAGCCCGTGCACCTAGAGCCTGTGCTCCACAACAAGAGAAGCCTCTGCAATAAGAAGCCCACGCACCACAACCTGAGGGTAGCCTCTGCTCTCCACAACTAGCAAAAGCCCACGCACCCAAATGAAGAATCAGTGCAACCAAAAATAAAATAAATAGATAAATTATTTTTTTCAAGTGTTAACATTGATTATTTCTGGGGAATTTTTATTTTTCTCTTTGTACTTTTTATGATTTTCCAAAGACTCTTTGACAATTTTACACTGCTTTTATAATCAAGGAAAAGAAAGTGAAAGTGACTCAGTCGTGTCTGACTCTTTGCCACCCCATGGACTATACAGTGCATGGAATTCTCCAGGCCAGAATACTGGAGTGGGTAGCCTTTCACTTCTCCAGAGGATCTTCTCAAACCAGGGTTTGAACCCAGGTCTCCTGCACTGCAAGGAGATTCTTTACCAGCTGAACCACAGGGAAGCCTATGCATATTAGAGTGGGTAGTCTATGCCTTCTCCAGCGGATCTTCCCGACCCAGGAATCGAACCAGGGTCTCCTGCATTGCAGGTGGATTCTTTACCAACTGAGCTATGAGGGAAGCCCCAAATCAGGGAAAGATACTAGTTTAAAAAAAAATTAAATGTATATAAAATTTACATGTATATATATTCACACAGAGATATATTTTTTCTGTGTGTGTGTGTTTAAAACTAGTTCAATGCAGTAGTCCATTTACAAACTACATAATTAATCATTTTTTAGCCAGGATATTCCTTTTAATACCTAATAAAATTATCTAGGCTTCCTGACATTTATAAGAAAATAGGGTACAGCAATCCCACCACTGGTTAATCCTTCAAACAAAAAATTATGTCGTCTCTAACAGCACCATAAACATCTTCAGTCACTCAGTTCAGTCACTCAGTTGTGTCCGACTCTTCGTGACCCCATGGACTGCAGCACGCCAGGCTTCCCTGTCCTTCAGTCACAGTTTCACAATATTCTGTGTAGTTATTTGATTAAAATCCATCTTCCCTACTAGACTAGAGAATTCCAAGAGAGCAAGGGCTACCTACATCCTTAATCACTAGCATGTGATCTGAGGTAGTACTACATGCCTGGCTACATATGAGGTACTCAATCACTGATTTTTAATTGATTATGAAAGACACAGGGGGAACAAAATCAAGGCTATCAAAGGCCATGGAGTCTCTAAAAGACTGTGACACTTGCCAGGAAAGCTCTTGGTTCTCTCACATCCTATTTCCATGTGGTCACAGTCACCACCCAGAAGGAAATCCTGGGAAATATGGAAATCCAACTTGTCTTCTCTTTTTCTCAAATTCATTCTCACTTAAAGTCCTTTTCACAAAGACAAATTCCTTCTAGGTATTCTACCTAATTAGAGCCATGGACAGATAACGATCCTTGACACTTGGCAAGATGCCTCCAGGAGGCTTCTGAACCCATAAATAGGCTCTTACTCTAGAATGAAATCCTAGTTGACAAAATGATGAGTTAGGGAAGGTCTTTGTGGGCCATGTGCATGCCAAGTAGCTTCAGTCATGTCCAACTCTTTGCAACTCTGTGGACTGTATAGCCTGCTAGGCTCCTCTGTCCATGAGATTCTCCAAGCAAGAATACCAGAGCGGTTGCCATGTCCTCCTCCAGGGGATCTTCCCAATCCAGGGATCAAACCTGCATCGCTTATATCTCTCTGCCACAGGCCTTCTAACAACCCCTGGGCTATATTTCTCACAGCCAGCAAGACCTGCTCCAATCATCTTAAATGAGAAAAAGAGAGAGACTAGAATAAAGAGACATGCCAATGCTTATTAGTCAGTCTCCCATCCCAACCCATCCTCTCCCGGAGGTCCTCATCTCTGAAATTTCACTCTATTTCTGCTTCTATTTAGCCATGGTGATGATGGCACTCAATTCATTTAATTTGTCCAAGTCTTAATTTCTCAGCTTCAAAATATGGGTCTCAGTAAATGCAGCCACTGATAGCTAAAAGAGTATCGCAAACTGGGCCACTTACTGGAAATGAGGAAAGAGTATGCATTGGGAGGTTCATCTCAAAAATTCCCTCAGGGCAAGTGAACAATTAGACCAAGAAAATAGTAAAGAAAAATGATTTTGTTTTACTGTTTCTGAGACTTACAAGCAAAGACTGGACTGATAAATGCTTTTTAAGCCAGTGAAACATTTCTGCTTGTTTATAAGGATTGTATGATGAGAATAAATTCTATACAAAGAATGAGTGAATGAAGGGAAAAAATGAAGATTTTCCAATGCACCAAATGATGGCTAATTTCCCCTGAGCCTCAAAAGTATGAGACTTATTGATACTATCTGAAGTTTATATTCAAGAGAAAAAAAGATGATCTAAACTTTTATGAATCCTCTCTTGCTCTCAATTTGCAAAACACAAAACAACAACCACAAAACATTCACTGTTGCATAATAGTCTCTGCAAGTAGAAGGGGTGCTGACTCAACCTTCAAAGAAACCTGGTTTTCAATCTGGCTCAGGCACTAGACAGTGATGTGACGCTGGCCAAGTCTCTGTCATCTCTCGAAAAGAGAATGATAGCAGCCACCTCAAAAGAGACACACAGTAAATTATCCTGATACACCAGACACACAATAAATGGTCACTATGCAGATCCAAGCAAGAATAAAGCCACATAACACAACATTTATTAATAGATAGTGACTGAATTATACATAGGGCTTCCCTGATGGCTCAGATGGTAAAGAATCTGCCTGCAATGTGGGAGACCCGGGTTCAACCTGGGTCAAGAAGATCCCCTGGAGAAGGCCATGGCAACCCACTCCAGTGTTCCTGCCTGGAGAATCCCATGGACAGAGAAGCCTAGTGGGCTACAGGCCATGGGGTCCCAAAGAGTGGGACACGACTAAGGGACTAACACTTTCTTTTCACGAAGTATGTATGGACCTTAATTTAGATCATTTCCTTTTCTTGAATCTGAATTTTAGTGAACCTCCTTGCTTGCAGCAACATCTTCTCATTTCACTTCACATCATGACTGAGAAGTAGCAAAGGAACACATTCTGAAGTTGAGAAATTAAGATTTAGACAAATCAAACGAATTGTCTGTCATCATCACCGTAGCTAGAAAGAACCAGAAATAAAGTGAAATTCCAGGAGTTCAGAGTATTTTAAGTACTTTACTCTTTCCCCCAAGTAGCATGGTTTCTAGATAAATAAATCTGAGCTACCCACTGGACCAACACAGTCCACTAAACATTTAACTTTAGGAAAGGTTCTCAAAACAGACGATAGAGACATAAAGGCCATGTGCAACAGGATGTCTAGCAAGAGCAACCCTGCTCTTTGTAGTAAAGGAAATATGTATTGGAAAGCCAGCCAGCTCAGCAAAGAGCAACAGATAGTAAGATCATAAGTGAGGTGGGAGAGCAGTACATGGAACTTCCATACAGAGGAATTACTTCATTTATAACCAAAAAGGAGGTTGTAAGAATATATGTGTCAAAAAGGACAAAGATGTTCCAGTGGCTCTAAAATAATATTTTAAGTTGAAATAACATTTTTAGATTAACACCACATCTGATACAACTCAGTGAAGCAAGATGAGGAATCGCTCATCAGTAATTTCTAAATGCTTTGAAAACCAAAAGTTTATTTCCTAAGTTTGGCACGAAAACCTCATATGGTGAGCTAACATGAGGTTATCTGATGTATTGTGAGTATTCAGAGGTTCCACATCAGATTAGCAGTATTACCCTAGACCCTGACTGGGGAACTATGTAATATAGCCAGCATATTATCTCTCTAATATCTACAAAAGTTTTAATTCTTTTTAAAAAAATTTTATTGGGGTAACTGATTTATAACATGTAAGATTCATGTGTACAACATTATATTTCTACTTCTGTATACCCTACAACATGCTCACCACCAAAAATTTATTTTCCATGCACCATCATGTTGAATTCTTAAATATATGTGGCTCCAAAAGTTTCAGACAAGAACTTAAAGACCTGTCTTATTATCTTCATTTTAACACTGGAAGTGGTTCAATCTCAAATTAACTTTTATGCTGCTTTGTGCATAATAATATTCTCTGAGTAAGAACACTCAAAATTATTTAGTAGAGAATCCTGCTAAGTAGAGAATCCATATGACTGTCATTTTAAAAAATCCTCATGTACCTGGAAAGAAACCCAGGATACATCTATAAAACAAGAGCAATTAGCTCAAAAAGGAACTAAATCATGCGTAGAGTTCCCAAGGTTACATCTTAATGACTGTAACATGACTGCTAAAGAAAATGTTTTTATCAAACTGTGTTGTTAAAACCATTGAGTTCTGATGTAAGAGGAAGATTTCAGCCAAGTCATCTGAGTGGTGTTCATAAAGACATCCCAGACCATTTGCCTATATTTTCATCTCTGTCGTGATGGGTGTCCTGGGACGGGCCAAGGACTTCAGACCTCTCCTCTCTTGGATAACTGCCTGGAGACCAGGCTTGAGAAGAAAACAGAAGAGTTACATCCCGAAAACAGCAACATAAAAAGATCAAACAAAGCCACAAAATTCCTCTGTTTGAGGAAGATTTTTTAAAAGAGTTATGAGGCTTCTGGGTGGGGCTTGGGTGAGTTCAGAGTTTGTGTGTCTGAATGGTTTGGGGTTGTCACAGAGAGGTGGAGAAGGGGCAGGCTCCTGGGGGTTTGCTGAAAGTCATCTGCTTCAGATCAAATGATTGGCTCAGAATTAATCCCTAAGAGGACCAAACCTGAAAGCAGGAGGTATGTGCGCATTTAGGGGGCAGGGAGGCGAGAGGAGACAAGGAAGGGATGGAGAAAGCATTACACCCTGAGCCTCTCCAGAGTTTCCCTGCTTCTTTATAAGCTAAAGATGAGCCCTGCCAGGAATCCTTCCTGCTTTCTCCCTCCCAGTAATGAACCCTCCCTAAGACACCAACAACGATATTTCCTCTGCCTGGAGCATCTTCCCTCCTCTTCATCACTCAGCTCCACTGATCCTCCTGGCCTCAGTCTAACAGTCTCTCTCTGTAGGAAGCCGTCCTTAACATACCCTCCGACATGCTCTTGCACTATACTAGATCTTCTCCTCTATAATTCACAGCTCCTTATATTCTCCATCAGAGTACTTTGCTTTGTTATAATTGCTTTTTCTCCTCTAGTTGCTCACTGCAACTAGAAAAAGCCTACACATAACAACCAAGACCCAGGGCAGACGTAAATAAGTGCCATTAAAGAAGTATCCAGACTGAGTGATTACCTGAGTATGCCTAAGAAAAACAGCACAGTCTAATTAGGAAGTTAGTCTGAAAAAAGATTACAAGAAATAATAATGATTTCAGCTCTCACTTGCTGAGTGTGTACCACATGCCAAGGGCCTTATATTTAACTTTCACAATAACTCTCTTGGGTATTATTCTATGTTGTACCCATGAAAAATTTTTAAGTATTTTTTAAAGGCTGTTGCAATCACATAGGCTAGTAGTTTTCAAACCATAACATCTTCTAGTACTGCCTCATTGGGCTAAGGGGGGTTGCTCCAAGATCCCTTCCCTCACCTTCAATCAAAGAAGCTCCTGTTCACCTGCCTTATCTAACAATTCTCTATGTAGGAGTTCATCTCTATAAACTTTTTCTTTAAAAATAAAAAAAAGTTTGATAACTACAAAGCTAGGCAATAGCAGTCGTGCATGCTAAGTCACTTCAGGCGTGTCTGACTCTTTGCAACCCCATGGACTGTAGCCCACCAGGCTCCTCTGTCCATGGGATTCTCCAGGCAAGAATACTGGAGTGGGTTACCATGCCCTTCTCCAGGGGATCTTCTCGACCCAGGGATTGAACCCATGTCTCTTACATTTCCTGCAATGGCAGGTGGGTTCTTTACCACTAGTGCCACCTGGGAAGCCCACAACAGCAGTTAGGAACATGTAAATCAGAGAGTAGGGAGAGACATTTCACTGGCATCAATCGAATTTAGTATTACTAAAAGAGGAAGAAAAGGGTGGAGGATGAGCTTATGTCTTGTGCTTAGAACCTCCCAACTGGGTAGTAGGGAACTTTACTGAGAGCAGGTTACAGGAGAAAAACATTCAGGAAAGAGAATCCCTTTGGTTTGAATTGGGCTGATTTTAAGAGTCCTCTTGGAAAACTCCTGGAGTAGGAAAAGGCAACCCACTTCAGTATTTTTGCCTGGAAAATTCCATGAACAGAGAAGCCTGGCAGGCTACAGTCCACGGGGTTGCAAAAGAGTCAGACGTGACTGAGCAACTGAGCACGCAGAGGATAATTCCATGAAGATAATCAATTGGAAACACAGGTCTGGACCAGCCTATTGATGATAGTGAAGCCATGGAGTTAGATAAGATCACCAAGGAAAAGAGGGAAGGAGAAAAAGAGGAAAAGACCAATAATAGAACCCTAAGGAAAACTAACATTTCATTCATTCCTCCAACAAGTATTTATTATCTACAATGAATTTGTAAATAGAAAGAGAGAAAAGACAGTAAAAGAGACAAAAAAGAGAGAAGAGTAATAAGAAAAACAGTGAGCAAGTCACAAAGAAATGAAATAATTTCAATGATAGTGTGATAAGCAGAGCCAAATATGGCAGAGTTCAAATAGGATAAGATTAGAAAAAGAGGAGGTGACAATTTGAAAGTCACAAGTGACCCCTGAGACAAGAAATGCCACTTCTCTTTACCTAACAAGTATTTTCTGAACATCTCTGAAGTGCCAGACACTGGGTCACCCTCTGGAATTTAATGATGAACACAATCATACAGGTTCCTGCTTTCATGGAGTTCATACATTAGTGAGGGAGAAAAGACATCAATCAAACAATGACACCAACTAAACGTAAAATGGAAATTATAATAAGAGCCAAGGAAAAGACACATGGCAGGCCTTAGAAGTCTACAGCAAAAGAATTGGGTCTTGCCTGGGAAGGTTTCCCTACTGAAATGATGCTTGTCAGGGAAGGTTTCCGTATAGAAATAAACTAAGATGGCAGAGAAGAGGAAAGAGGAAAGAGCTCATGTAAGGCCATTTACTAGGAGGAAGCTCAAGATGTGTTTGAGGGGTTGAAACTCCAGAGTGTGTACAGGATAGAGAGGAAGAGCAAGCAAGAGGCAAGAATGTAGAGGCATGCAGAAGCCAGGCTGTGCAGGGCTTGGAGGCCACACTGAACAGCGTTTTCCTTATGATATCCTAAGAGTAGTAGTAAAAGCCAACTCATTGGAAAGGACCCTGATGCTGGGAAAGATTAAAGGCAAAAGGAGAAGGGGATGGCAGAGAAGGAGATGGTTAGATAGCACCACCAATTCTACGGACATGTATTTGAGCAAACTCTGGGAGATACTGAAGGGCAAGGAAGCCTGGTGTGCTGCAGTCCATGGGGTCGCAAACAGTCGGACATGACTTAGCAACTGAACACCAACAACAAAGAGTAAGAGTGGCCCCTGAAGTGTTTAAGCACTGGGGGACAGGGAGGAAGGCATGGCAGGATAGATCCAGGTGGAGTGACTGCAGATGTAACAGAAGCAGGATAGCCAAACAAATTTCGGAGTGATGCAAGAGGATCAGCCAGAATAAGAGTAAGGGGCAAGGATAATTTTGGAAAGGATGCCTCGTCCTGAGAGATAGGAAGGCAGAGGTTAAGATGTGAGGGAATGACGTTACTTTGAAGTAAAGAGGACATTTTGTTGAAAAGCTGAAATTTTTATTTATCTGCTAAGAATGAAGAAAACATGAAAAGAAGGTGGGGGTACAGTGCCTGCTACAGAGAAGACTGCAGTCAAATTTTACTGGATGTTAATGAACGTAAAGGTTTGGAACAGCTGCTGTGGCAAACCCAAAAGGGATCCAGCCAGAATGACTCTAAGGATTGCCTAGCAACCCACGGCCCCACTTTGCTAGTTCTGCTTAGTGTGCACCATCTATGCCTAGAGGGTAAAATGTGCAGGCTCCAAAATATCATAAACTTGGAAGCACTGTGGACACCTGCACTAAGAAAGTCTGAATCATGGCATCATATTGCTTTAAAAATGCTCAAAATTAGGGGGAAGGTCTTTAACGTGCTTGATGACCGCCTCATAAGGGAAACGCAGGTCATCCTGAGATTAGTGTGATTAATCATAGGTGGTCTGAATATTTTGGAAGTAATTTTTGCCGCTGGCATTTTCTAAAGAAGCATAAATTATGACTAAATCTCTCCTGTTTATATGCAATGCTGTTTCTTCCCACAGCTTTCATCAACAAATAGCAATCAGAGCAATATGGCTAAGAAGTAGTAGCTGAGCCTTGTTTCCAACATTAGCCAAGCCAGGCTTCCAACTGCTGTCTTATCTCATCTCTCCCTCAAGTAACAGAGGTTAAGAGGTAAGTGGCTGCTCCCCTGGAGACCAAATTCGGAAATAACAGTACACGATACAGTTTTGATCACTGAGAGGAACAGGTGCGATGTTTTAATCTTTTGTAGTACCGTAGAGATCAGCAGTCCTGAATATTCATTGGAAGGACTGATGTTGAAGCTGAAGCTCCAATACTTCGGCCACCTAATGCAAAGAACTGACTCCTTGGAAAAGACCCTGATGCTGGGAAAGATTGAAGGTGGGAGGAGAACGGGACAACAGAGGATGAAATGGTTGGATGGCACCACTCGATGGACATGAGTTTGAGCAAGCTCCGGGAGTTGGTAATGGACAGGGAAGCCTGGCGTGCTGCCGTCCATGGGGTCACAGAGTCAGACACGACTAAGTAACTGACTGAACTGAACTGAGAGGTAGGGATTTTGCCAGTGTTTTAAACAAGGAGCATCATTCCCAATACTGATGCACTGAGGCACAGGAAGAAAATATTATAACTTGATTTTTATTTTTCAACACAAAGAATTAAGCTTTACTGGTGTTAAATTTACTACACATATCAACACTAGCATTTTACTTAGTCTGAGCTATCAGAGACCGCATGTTGCCCCAGGGAAGGGGAGGAGTTTGGAGGATTTGGCTGTGGTGGTGTCTTTCATTGTGTCTAATTAAGTAGATCTGTGAGCAACCTCAGAAGATACGATTTTGTTAGCCTGTGTTCTCTCCTAATTGACTTACTAATTCAGTGCAATTTAAATCAAAATTTAATTTTTTTAATAGCTGACAGCCAACTTTTCTGTAGAATCTAATTCTTAAATTCATATGAAGAATGCAAAGTATTTCAAACAGCTAAAGCAACTTTGAAAAAGAAGAAGTGTTGGAGGACTTCCATTCTTTGGTTTCAAGACTTATTATAAAGTCACAGTTATCAACACAGTGTGGTATCAACATAAAGACATGCAGATAAATCAATGGAACAGATAAATCACTGGAGAGTCTAGAAATAGATCCACACATACATAAACAATTGATTATAAACAAAAACTATAAAAGTAAATTAGTGGAGTAATAATGATAGTCTGTTCCCGCAAATGGTCCTATACAATTTGATATCCAAATACAAAAACATAAATTTTACCTATACCTTGCATCATATACAAAAATTAACTCAAAATGAAACACAAACCTAAAATAAAAATGTAAAACCTAAAACACTTCTACTAGAAATCAGTGGAAAAAACCTTTGTGACACTAGGTTAGGCAAAGATTTTTTAAATATAACAAAAAATGCACAATCCATAAAGAAAAAAAATTATAAAACATTAAAGTTTTAAAACTTCTGCTCTTGAAAGACTCTGAAAAGAATGAAAAGATAAACTACAAACTGAAAGAGAATATTTGTAAATCACATCTGATAAAGAATATATAAAAAACTCAATAATAAACAAAAATCCCAATTTAAAAATGGGCAGGGACTTCCCTAGTGGTCCAGTGGTTAAGACTTAGGCCTCCACTGTAGGGGCACAGGTTCGATCCCTGGTCAGGGAACTAAGATTCCACATGCCATATGGTGCATCACAGCATGGCCACAAAAATAATGGGCAAAAGATTTGAACAAACACTTCACAAAATAAGATACACAATTAGCAAATAAGCATATGTAAAGATGCTCAGCAACTTCAGTCTTTGACAAAATGCAAATTAAAACTGCACTCTGTCACACTTACTAGAATGGCTAAAATTTTAAAAAGTGACCATACGCAGGGTTGGCAAGGAAATGAAGCTACCGGAACTCTCATAAACTGTTGGTGTGAATGTAAAATAGTGCAATCACTCTATAAATCAGTTTGGCAATTTCTTAAAAGTTAAGCATACCCTTACATAAACATATCCAACAGTTCTACTCATAGGCATTTGCTCAGAGTGGGAAAAAAGTATATGTCCACACAGTGTTGCTGTTGTTGTTCAGCTGGTAAGTCCTGTCCGACCCTGTGGACGGTAGCATGCCAGGCTTCCCTGTCCTTCACTATCTCCCAGAGTTTGCTCAGATTCATGTCCATTGAGTCAGTGATGCTCTCTAACTATCTTATCCTCTGTCGCCCCCTTCTCCTTTTGCCTTCAATCTTTCCCAGCGTCAGGTCTTTTCTTAGCATCAAGTGACCAAAGTATTGGAGCTTTAGCTTCAGCATCAGTCCTTCCGATGCGTATTCAGAGTTGATTTCCTTTAGAATTTGCTGATTTGATCTCTTTGCAGTCCAAGGGACTCTCAAGAGTCTTCTCCAACACCACAATTCAAAAGCATTAATTGTTCAGCACTCAGCCTTCTTTATGGTCCAATTCTCATATCCATACATGACTAATAGAAAAACCACAGCTTTGACTCTATGGACCTTCATCAGCAAAGTGATATCTCTGCTTTTTAATAAGCTGTCTAGGTTTGTCATGACTTTCTTTCCAAGGAGCAAGTGCTTTTTAATTTCATGGCTGCAGTCACCAACCACAGTGATTTTGCAGCTTAACAAAATAAAATCTGTCACTGTTTACACTTTTTCCTCTTCTATTTGCCAGGAAGTGATGGGACTAGATGGCATGATCTTAGTTTCTTTAATGTTGAGTTTCAAGCCAGCTTTTCACTCTCCTTTTTCACCCTCAACAAGAGTCTCTTCAACAAGTGAAGAGTTCATCTTCACATTCTTCCATTAGAGTGGTACTGCCTGCATATCTGAGGTTGTTGATATTTCTCCTGGCCATCCTGATTCCAGATTGTGATTCATCCAGCCCAGCATTTCACATGATGCATATTCGTTAAATAAACAGGATGACAATATACAGCCTTGTCATTCTCCTTTTCAAATTTTGAACCAGTCAGTTATTCCATGTTTGGTTTTTTTTTTTTTTACTTTATTTTACTTTACAATACTGTATTGGTTTTGCCATACATTGACATGAATCCACCACGGGTGTACATGAGTTCCCAAACATGAACCCCCTCCCACCTCCCACCCCATATCATCTCTCTGGATCATCCCTGTGCACCAGCTCCAAGCATCCTGTATCCTGCATCAAACATAGACTGGCGATTCGTTTCTTACATAATAGTATACATGTTTCAATGCCATTCTCCCAAATCATCCCACCCTCTCCCTCTCCCTCTCCCTCAGAGCCCAAAAGTCTGCTCTACACATCTGTGTCTCTTTTGCTGTCTCACATACAGGGTCATCATTACCATCTTTCTAAATTCCATATATATGTGTTAATATACTGTATTGGTGTTTTCGGTTCTAACTGATGCTTCTTGACCCACGTACAGGCTTCTCAGTAGACCGGTAAGGTGGTCTGACATTCTCATCTCTTGAAGAGTTTTCCATGGTTTGTTGTGATCCACACAGTCAAAGGCTTTAGCATAGTCAGTGAAACAGAAATCGACATCTTTCTGGAAATTCCCTGTTTTCACCTTGATCCAATGAATGTTAACAATTTTTTAACAATTTGGTCTCTGACTTATACACAAATGTTTATAGGTATGTTTTTTATAATAGCCCCAAACTGGAAACAACCCAAATGTCCATCAACAAGTGAAAGGATTTAAAAAAAAAAAACAGGTGAAAGAATAAACAAATTATAATATAGCCATAAAATGAAATACTACTTACCAACAAAAAGGAATGGACTATTTATACATAAAGAGTGTCAATAAATCTCAAAACCACTATTCTGAGTGAAAGAAAGAAGACTTTAAAAATATCCAATACTGTGCATTCAATTTATATAAAATTCTAGAAAGTACAAACTAATATATAATAACATAAAGATCACTGGTTAGCTGAGAAATATATATGTGTGACTGTGTATATGTTTGCATGTATATATATGTTCAAATTTATCAAAGTACACGACCGGTTGAATCGCTCAGTCATGTCCAACTCTTTGTGACCCCACGGACTGCAACACACCAGGCTTCCCTGTCCATCACCAAATCCCAGAGCTTACTCAAACTCATGTCCATCAAGTCAGTAATGACATCCAACCATCTCATCCTCTGTAGTCCCCTTCTCTTCATGCCTTCAATCTTCCCCAGCATCAGGGTCTTTTCCAATGAGTCAGTTCTTCACATCAGGTGGCCAAAGTATTGGCGTTTCAGCTTCAACATCAGTCCTTCCAATGAATATTAAGGATTGATTTCCTTTAGGATGGACTGGTTGGATCTCCTTGCAGTCTAAGGGACTCTCAAGCGTCTTCTCCAACACCACAGTTCAAAAGCATCAATTCTTTGGTGCTCAGCTTTTTTTATAGTCCAACTCTCACACCCATATATGACTACTAGAAAAACTATACCTTTGACTAGATGGACCTTTGTCAGCAAAGTAATGTCTCTGCTTTTTAATACACTGTCTAGGTTGGTCATAACTTTTCTTCCAAGGAGCAAGCGTCTTTTAATTTCATGACTGCAGTCACCATCTGCAGAAAATGAAGTCTCTCACTGTTTCCACTGTTTCCCCTGTTTCCCCATCTATTTGCTATGAAGTGATGGGACCAGATGCCATGATCGTAGTTTTCTGAATGCCAACTTTTGCATGCTCCTCTTTCATTTTCATCAAGAGGCTCTTTAGTTCTTTACTTTCTATCATAATGGTGGTGTCATCTGCATGTCTGAGGTTATTGATATTTCTCCCAGCAATCTTGATTCCAGCTTGTGCTTCATCCAGTCTGGCATTTCACATGATGTATTCTGTATATAAGTTAAATAAGCAGGGTGACAATATACAGCCTTTTCCTATTTGGAACCAGTCTGTTGTTCCATGTCCAGTTCTAACTGTTGCTTCCTTACCTGCATACAGATTTCTCAGGAGGCACGTCAGGTGGTCTGGTATTCCTATCTCTTGAAGAATTCTCTACAGTTTGTGGTGATCCACACAGTCAAAGGCTTTGGCGTAGTCAATAAAGCAGAAGTAGATGTTTTTCTGGAACTCTCTTGCTTTTTCGATGACCCAATGGATGTTGGCAATTTGATCTCTGGTTTCTCTGTCTTTTCTAAATCCAGCTTGAATGTCTGGAAATTCACGGTTCACATACTGTTAAATCCCTGAACAACCATCAACAGGAGAATGTTGGATCCCACCAAGGGCCAAGGAGAAGTCCCAGCAAGATGGTAGGAGGGGTGAAACTGCGTTTAGAATCAAACCCCATACCCAGCCAGAGTCACTCAGAAGGCTTAAATAAACCATTATGAGTACCAGGAGATGCCACAGAGACTGAACCAGACCTGCCTTTGAGTGTTTGAGTGTCTCCTGTGGAGGTACGGGTCAGCAGTGGCCTGCCGCAGGGGCAGGGGCTCTGGGTACAGCAGACCTAGGAATGGCATAAGCCCTCTTGGAGGAGGTCACCATTAACCCCACCATAGAGCCACCAGAACTTACACTGGACTGGGGAAACAGACTCCTGGAGGGCACAAACAAAACCTTGTGCACACCAGGACCCAGGAGAAAGGAGCAGTGATCCCACAAGAGACCCACCCAGACTTGCCCATGAGCGTCCAGGAGTCTCCGGCAGAGGTGTGGGTCAGCGGTGGCCTGCTGCAGGGTAGGGGCCACTGAGTGCAACAGTGGGTGCACTGAACCTTTTGAAGGGGGTCGCCATTATCTTCACTACCTCCACCATAGTTTGGCCTCAGGTCAAACAACAGGGAGGGAACACAGCCCCACCAATCAACAGAAAATTGGATTAAAGATTTATGGAGCATGGCCTCACCCATCAGAACAAGACCCAGTTTCCCCTGGGTCAATCTCTGCAATCAGGAAGCCCCCATAAACCTCTTATCATTATCCATCAGAGGGTAGATAGAATGAAAACCACAATCAAAGAAAATGAATCAAACTGATCACATGGACCACAGCCTTGTCTAACTCAATGAAACTATGAGCCATGCCATGTAGCGCCACCCAAGGCAGATGGGTCATGATGGAGAGTTCTGACAAAACATGGTCCACTGGAGAAGGGAATGGCAAACCACTTCAGTATTCTTGCCTAGAGAATCCCATAAACAGTATGAAAAATGTACACTATAGCTATGTGCAATTTTTTGTATGTTATTTATATTTCAAAAAAGATGTTAAAAGAAATTATATCCTGTCCAACAAAAAACTATCTATAGATTCAATAAAATGTCATGAATACTACCTCACCCACTACAGTACTTAGACAGGTATGAGGGGTCATCTAGTAACCTTGCAAAGATTCCAGTTATATATGTAAAATGAAAATAACACCTCACTGAAGAATGATGAAAATTATTAACTAGTATTTTACTGGGATCACTGGAAGTGCTAACTGTCCTGCAAACTGCTTTATTTTTAGTTATAAAATATGGCAGTTACTTTAGGTAATTAGATCTAACTAAGCATTAATTATCCATTTAATTCCAGGTATAGAATTGTTTATTCATAGTTTAAATTTCTTATCCTTTCACAATAAAGGCCTCATCTGCAGAATGTTTTTCCCATTTTATCTATTTTTTTATTGCTCAAATACCCTGCCCTTAATAAACAAGTTAAATGCTACTATTTCTGAACAGTCATTTTTATACATAAAAACATGTCTTAGACACTTTACACATCCCACCCTTATCCTATGAATGTGTACTCACAGAAAGTTTTGGAATAAAGACGAGACTATTCAGAGGTTTGCTTTGGTTTTAAAAACTAACATTAAATGTGTTAAATTTATTAACATTACCAACCAAATAAACACCAGGCATGGACCAATGATGAGGATGTGTCATGAGCCAGGGATTCCAGTTGACCCAATTCTGAGTACCTGATATTCATTTGATTAAAAAAAAAAATACATAAACCTCATTGTTCCCTAAACTTTTAAGTCTGGTTTATTTTATATTTGGAACTCTTAACAAATTCTAGCAGTTACTTTTAAGAACTTTTAGGTGATACTGACTCTAATGTTCAAATGTTTTAATATACCCAATTTACTTTTTAAAGTACTTCAATTATATTTAGCCAACAAATTATCCCATTAACTTTAAATAATTCTTATATCTTGATAAATTAAATTTATGAATATAGTGAATCTTCAGTTCAGTTCAGTTGCTCAGTTATGTCCAACTCTGCGACACCATGGACTGCAGCAGGCCAGGCTTCCCTGTCCATCACCAACTCCCCAAGCTTACTCAAACTCGTGTCCATCGCATCGGTGATGCCATCCAACCATCTCATTCTCTGTCGTCCCCTTCTCCTCCCGCCTTCAATCTTTCCCAGCGTCAGGGTCTTTTCCAGGGAGTCAGTTCTTCATATCAGGTGGCCAAAGAATTCCAGTTTCAGCTTCAGCATCAGTCCTTCCACTGAATATTCAGGACTGATTTCCTTTAGGATAGACTGGTATGATCTCCTTGCTGTCCAAGGGATTCTCAAGAGTCTTCTCTAACACCATAGTTCAAGAGCATCAATTCTTAGGCACTCAGATTAGTGAACTTTATCACTTAGAAATAATGAACCTTAATTTCTCTTAAATATTCTAATACTATAAAGTAAAAATTTCATATTAAAAATCACAGCTCAAAAAAAAAACCACAGCTCAAAATCAGCTATTCAAAGATGTAAGATCTGTATCTTGGGTCACTTTTTTTAACATATGAACTTGTGATTGTTCAGCACCATTTGTTGAAAAGGTAATAGCTTTTATCCTCTGAACTGCCTTAACTCCTTTGTCAGAGAGCAGTTGACTATATTTGTGAGGGCCTGTTCTGAGTTCCCTACTTTGTTCTGTATCTATCCTTTTGCCAGTATCTTGATGTCTTGTCTTGACTACTGTAACAGTACAATAAACCTTGAAATCAGATAGTGTAAGTCATCCAATTTTGTTCTTCTTCAGTAGTATGCTTCCTATGCTTAGTTTTTTGCCTTTCCAAATAAATTTTAGCATCAATTTGTTGATGCCCACAAAACAGCTTGCTGAGAATTTTTTCCTTACATTTTGTTGAGGACTTTTATATCTAGGTTCATCAGAAATATTGGTATGTAGTTTTCTTTTCTTGTAATGTCATCACCTGGATTTAGTATCAGGGTAATGCTGCTTTCATAAAATGAATTAGGAAGTGTTTCCTATGTTTCTATCTTTCTAGAAAAGATTATGGAGAATTGGTATCATTTCTTCCCTAAATATTTGGTAGAATTCACTAGGTCTGGTTGCTTTCTTTTTTGGAAGGTTATTAATTACTAATTGAATTTCTTTAGTAAATATAGGGCTATTTAGGTTATCTGTCTCTCCTTTTGTAAGTCTGGATAGTGTCTTTCAAATAACTGGTTTTCATTTCTTCTGAGGTATCAAATTTGTAGGTATACTGTTGTTCATAGTATTCCTTTATTATCCTTTTAATGTCCAAGAGATGGCCATGTATGATATATAAACATATTTTTCATTTAAAGAACCTTGAAGCACTCCTATATACTTTTCATATGTTTCCTATATCTTAGGACCATACAACTTGAACAAATGTTAAAATGATACCCCTTTGAAGTCTAGATATATCTCATTGATCTGTCCACCTTGTTCACTTCCCAAGGTCATTTCCCCAAAGAGTTGGGAGGTGTCTGAGCAATATTGTAGTTTGTTTAAGCAATTTTGGCCTAAACGAGCAATAGGTCAGCCTTGTTATACCAACTAAAAATTGTTAATTTAGTAACTGAGATAGACTTGTGATTTGTAAAGATAAATCTTACTATAATTATGTGTACTATAGAATATTTAAGAGTACTTAGGAATCAGCATATTTAGAAGTTTCTTTTACAGATTTATAAACATTACTTGAATCTTCAGAAAAGTTTTGTTGTCAGATAACTAATGTACTTATAAAAATCAAAATATTTAATTTCAAAAATAAGTAAATAAAGTGAATTTAAGTTTGCAAATTAAAACTTTATTCAAAGGTATTTTATGAGTAATTGTTAAAATTTATTTAAAAAGAGTGATAAGATCTGTAAGCTAAAAAAGGGAGCCCTCTCACACTGTTGGTGGGAATGCAAACTAGTACAGCCACTATGGAGAACAGTATGGAGATTCCTTAAAAAACTGGAAATAGAATTGCCATATGACCCAGCAGTGCCACTGCTGGGCATACACACCAAGGAAACCAGAATTGAAAGGGACACATGTACCCCAATGTTCATCACAGCCCTGTTTACAATAGCCAGGAAGCAACCTAGATGTCCATTGGTAGACAAATGGATAAGAAAGCTGTGGTACATATACACAATGGAATATTATTCAGCTATTAAAAAGAAAGCATTTGAATCAGTTCTAATGAGGTGGATAAAACTGGAGCCTATTAAACAGAGTGAAGTCAGAAAGAAAAACACCAATACAGTATATCAATGCATATATATGGAATTTATAAAGATGGTAACGATGACCCTATATGTGAGACAGCAAAAGAGACACAGAAGTAAAGAACAGACTTTTGGACTCTGTGGGAGAAGGCAAGGGTGGGAAGATTTGAAAGAACAGCATTTAAACATGTATATTACCATATGTGAAATAGATCACCAGTCCAAGTTCAATGCATGAAACAGGGCACTCAAAGCTGGTGTACTGGGACACCCTGAGGGACGGGATGGGGAGGAAGGTGGGAGGAGGGTTCAGGATGAGGGACACATGTACACTCATGGCTGATTCATGTTAATGTAAGGCAAAAACCACTACAATATTGTAAAGTAATTAGCCTCCAAATAAAATAAATAATTTTGTAAAAATGCTAAATTTTCAAAGTAAACCAAGAACTAGGTTTTCAAATGAAACTTTAAAAATTAAATATTCATTTTAAAACCAAAGTCAGTCCCTTGAACTGCCTTTTATGGGAAACAACCAGCTTGGAGGTGACCAAAACCCACATCTCGTGGATCTAGCATTTTTAGGTCAGAGAGTTTGCAAGTAGAAAAAGTCAAGGCAGTACAGAAGAGTATGTTGTCACAAGTGCTTGATGGGGGTTGATTCTTGTCAAAGCGCCATCCCTAAAGATAACCTATAACCAAGAGTTAAAGTAGCTTAGTGCTCAAAAAGACAAGCCAATTCTATACTCCATGCTTTTACTCTTCAAAGGCTGAAAATGAATGAGGAGGAGGAAATGAAATATGGGTTCAGAAGAGAGTGGCCCTGTTTCTTAATTGTGTGCTTTAAAATGCCTGAAGGAATACTGTACTTGTTAGCACAGGAAGCTGAAGGTGTGCACTTTCAGCAAGATCAGAAACATATTTGGGGGCTTTAAAATAGAACCTAAGACATTTCAGCAGCTTAACAGACCATTAACCAGTGCCTCCAAGTGTGTCTAACAATCACAGTGGCAGCCAGAGATGCCAGCAGGCACAAAGCTCAACCACAGACTCTCCAGAGAGCCAAAAATGGGCTCTTCCCTTTCAGACCTCATATGACTGATATTTGTCAAGCTCTTTAACCTTTTGGATGAAAAGTACCACATAGGGACAGACTACTTTCTCATGATCCCAGACGGTTCTTTATAAATAACATAGTTACATTTACTAGCAGTAAATAAAATGCACAAGGAAGAGAACTAACATTTGTCAAGCACATGTTATGTGCCAGGTATTATTTCAGCCGATCCCTATGAAGTAAATAGTATTAGCCCCATTTAACTGGATATCGGAAATTGAAGCTTAGAAATTTTTAATAATTTATCCAAGGTCATGAGGCAGAAAGTTTAAGTGTCAAGACTTGAATTTCCTATGTGCCTGTTCTAATTGATACTTCAACAGCATCCAACAGAAATACAGTGCAAGCCACAAATGCAAGCCACACATACACTTTTAAATTTCCTTGTAGCCACATTTAAAAAGAAAGAGGTAAGATGAAACAGATGAAATTAATTATAACCACATATTTTAGTTATCCCAGTAGACCTAAAATACAATTTGAGATATAAGTCAATGTAAAAACTACTAATGAGATAGTTCACATTCCTTTTTTCATACTAAGTCTCCAAAACCCAATCGGCTCTTCTAGCTCATCTCAATTTGGACTAGCTGCATGTCAAGGGCTAACAGCCCATGTGGCTAGTGGCTACCATATTGCACAACACAGATCTATAACCTCTAGGTCACCCTACCATAGTGTTGTACATCGCTGGATTAGAACCAGCTGTCCTACACCTGCAATGAAACTGGAAAGAAAAATGCTACAGATTAACAGTCAAATTACTAGAAAACTACACATCTTTCTGGTCAAAGGACAAATAAAAAAGGAAGTCATTTATCAGCTGCAATCCTCTGTACAACAATCATAAATGCACCAACTGCGCTGAGCTATTTACTTCAGTGGGACTGGAAACAAATGATCTAAGACTCATAAATCCACACATTCAGAAAGTGTAGACTGCCAGAGAGGGTAGTAAACCCAAATGAGTCCTATATGAATTCTAGGCTGTTCTTTTTTAATCGGTTTTAGAGGAATCCCCCACAAATTATACAGTCCTACATGAATTTCATGCGTCCTCCCACCATCCACTCTAAAGAAACTCCCTCCAGGGGCTTAGTCTGGGTTAAGGAATTTCCTTTATTTATTTTCCATTTCCTTCTTGTTGTAACTGTAGTTTTATCCATCCTGCTTCCACCACCCCACCCCACCCCACCCCCACTTCCTTTCCTCTCTTTTCTAGTTGGTCTCCCAGATTCTTAAACCTGCACTAGGTTTTTCGTTTTATTTTGCTTTGTGTTTTAACATGAATCATATCATTTCGCTGCTGCTTTTTACTGACTGTCTGTCATGGGTATCATGTTCCCCCCAGCCTGGAGGGAAAAGAGAAAACCTTTCCAGCAACCATCACCAGGGCTGCTCCAGCCGCCACCTGAAAGGAGCAAGGGATGGAGGGATGGTGGAGACTTCCGCAGCGCACAGTCCCTGGTGGGGGACAGGAGTGGGGTGGGATGTGTCCAGCTGCCAGTGCAAGCCTTCAATGAAATAAAAGAAATCTTAACATTGTAAAACTCATTTACTTTGGTTGTTCTGGATTGTGTTTATAAAACAAAACCAGCTTAATTTTTTCAGAAATATTACAAAAAAGTAAAAAGAAAAAAGAAAAAAAGGCACTTGAGATTCCACCAGCAGAAAGAACCACTATTGGCATTTTCTTTTTTAAAAATCTCCACTTCATCTTTAACCCACAGAAAGTCAGCTGCCTCCTACCCCTACCCTAGGGTGAGAGGGGGAAGAAAGTAGTTCTGACTTAGGTGTGAAATGATATAACTAATGTTTGTCTGAAATGAGCACAAAACTTGAATGAGCTGTATCTCACTCAAGCTGCTAGCAATCTTTGTCTGAATATTTGTCCTTCTGAACCTACTTATGGGATAACAATAACACCCATCATTTACCGAAAACTAACCATGTGACAGGTATTATACTGCATGCTGGCCGTACGTTTTCCCATTTTAGTTTGTGCCACAGCTCCATGAGTTATGAAGTACTTTTCTCCACTACACAGGTGGGGAAACTGAGACTCAGAAAGGTTAGGCAAGCTACTAAGTGACAAGAATTAGGGTTTGAACTTAATCCTGCCTGGTTCTAAACGCTGTTCTTTTTGCTATAGCCAAGTGCCAGAGTTAAGGTCATCATAAACCATGCAATCCCAAGTTGAGGGTTTATTGTTTGTAAAGAAAAAGTAATTTATTAAATTTTCCTTTACCAATTTTTGAAACTCAAATTTGGGCCTAAGAACTTGAAGTCCAGTATGAAGTAATTTACTTCAGGCAGAAAGATTCCTAAAATTTCCACTATACAGTTCTCCAGCAGAAGGGTTTCCTCACTGTAGGAACTCCACAGTCTAGTAACTCTGAAATGGAAGTACATACCCACCAGCCAATTGCCATCCCTTTCAGGGCCAGAAGAACTCTGAATTCCAGTTGCAAGGCATTTTCTACAAAAATTAAGAGAAGCCTCAAAAAAAAAAAAAAAAAACCAGCTAGTGGGAGAAACATTTTGTTTTTGATCAACAATGATCTTTCACTGTAATGGCCATGTGGCTTAAGCTGTTTTTCGAAGGGTAGAATTGAGGATGGAGTGAATTGAGAAATTCACATTTGCTATCCACAATCTCTGTCTCCATACACCCTAACAACTACTTTGACCTACAAGAACTTTAGAGCAAAATCTGTTCATAACATAAAGAAAAGACATAAAGAATTCTTGGCAAGGAGTTAAGCTGATGGGTTAAGACACTAGCCAACTCCCTGAAAACTTGATGACAAGACAGGTAAAATCACTGTTTCCCAATACTGTCATGTTATAGCACTCAGAGAAAATGGCACAATGGTGAAACTGCAGGCAACCTGAAGGGAAATCCTTTCAGTTTCCTTATATTATGTATTCATGACTTCAAAACAAAGTAAAAGTATTCAGGAAGATAGTAAGTATTGAAATACTTAAAATTTCCAAATAAGATCTTTTCAGATTTTTAATACAAAATCTAAGTATGCTCCTTTGAACATAACTTTTTCATGTAAGATTTTATGAATAAGTTAACTATGTGCTTTCTGACACAGACTTTTTAAACCATGATCTCTTCAGAATTCTTGGTCACCATCAAAGAGAAACTTTGCACCAACAGGTGATTAAATTTTTTAACATTTTATAATCATTCAAAAATGTATAAGCACTAAAGCTATTTTAGTGAATCTAAGCTCTTCCTCTTACTTTAAATTAAAAGGTCTGCTGGTAGTATGTGTTTCAAAACCAACCAAACTGGTTCATATCAAGAATTTCAAAATGATGATGAAATTTTAATTTTCAGAAAGTACCTAACCTCAGTTCTTCTGAGGATAGTATGAATGCCACCGAAAGCATGTAAACAGGTCTACTGACAGGTCTAGGCAGATTTATGGTGGCCATCCAGAGCTATACCTTCTACCAAGGGGACTAAACCAGACCAACATTACTTTAATCCATTCACACCACAACCATTGGTAACTTCTATCCTAGGAAGATTACACACCCACACAGACCTATTTTCCAAAGTCTGTTTTTCCTCACTATACATGTTATATTGGCCTGACCAGAAAGTTAGTTTGGGTTTCCATAAGCTGTTATGGAAAACTTGAATGAACTCTTTGGCCAACCCAATAGTTCCTGTAGTCAAAACAGCCTTTCTCTCTTTGCTTACCTGGTACTGTCCCTTAACTCTCACTGCCTGGATGTTCCATTTCACTGAGCTCTGTTTACAGAGGGCACACTTAGATTTGCCTTCATACCACACGAGAATCACAAAGAGATTTCAAAATGAAACTTCCCTAAAGGATTTCAAACACCAATTTAAAATAGTCTCAATTAAATGTAACTTTTTTAAAGCTTTTATACTTTATTTTTTAAGAGATTTTAATAGTCCTATGGGGACTTTCACTTACATCATCTTCACATCCATAGGATGATGCTTTAAAGAGACAGTATATTACTTTTCCCATTTTACACGAGAAACTGATACGGAGAGACTTAAGAAACCGGCCCACAATCATTGTACTTGTAAACAGTGAACTAGGAACTCCTGACTCATAAGCCATTGCTCTTCTTTGTCACATAACTTATCTACTTGAAGTTAACTACTCACGCCCTGTAGGCTCCCAAGAAGCAGAAGGTCATAGTATAAACCAGCAGTCCCCAACCTTTCTGGCACCAGAGACCAACTAGGCAGAAGACGATTTTTCTATGGAGAGTTGGGAGAGGATGGTTTGGGGATAATTCAAGAACATTTCATTTATTGTGCACTTTATTTCTACTATTACTACATGAGGTCTACCTCAGATCAACAGGCATTAGATCCCAGAGGCTGGCAACCTCTGGTATAAAAAGCAGCTGTTAGCTTTGTGTCTGCAGGGTCAGGGTCTGAAGTCACTGGCCCGAACCAGTCAGACTTCAAGGGTGCTCAGGACTGTCTAGGAGGGATCCTGCTAAAAAAGGTCTGGATCCAGGGCAGGGTGAAAAAAATCACCCCCTTCCATTTCCTCAGCTCTTTTCCAGCTCCTGCTTCTCCACTCCTCGGCCTTATCACAATCCTGCATTCTCCTTTGTCCAATGAGTATGAAATTAAAATAAACTTGATAGAAAGCAATTGCATAGACAAAAGGAAACCACAAAGGACAAGAGTCTACATGTGAGGGAAGCCAGGACAATCCATCTATGCCTCCAGAAGGTTAAAAAAGAGAGAGAGAGAGTGGTTTCCATGCAGCTGAGCCAGAGCCTTTAAGGACTTGCTGGCAGGGCTACCTCCTTTACCCTAACTTCCTCCAGCATCTGTTACTTGATGGACCTCCATCATGGACAGTGCTGTACCCCAGGGATGACTATGCTGCCAGTTTTCTCTGTATGGCCAAGATGGCTCTGCATGCTCAGGAGGTGTTAAACTCTTAGTATGGAGAGCCAAGCACTCCCATAATTTGGATGGATACAACAGCTATGCGACCATATGATTCTAGTATAGCATTTCCTATGCATCACTGAAAATATGGCAAAATGTCAGCATAAAGACTACAGGCTGAAGCTTAGTTCACTCCCAGCTTTCTCTTAGCAGATATAACTTGCTTCTCAGAAAGGACAGCATTGTATATTCATCCAGTCAGAATCTGTCTCTCTAAATGGTTCATTGTCATTGCCTCACATTCCTCTATAACTTTTGCTTTAGTAAATTTCTTTGGCAATTTTTGCTGCCATGAATTTTTTCCCTCACATGGATATCCTCCTTCTGTGAGGTAAGAAAGGAAAGAAACACCCTATGGAGGAGTCTCTTGCCTTCAGCTGCCTCCTCAGCTCTAGCTCTTGCCAATCTCTCTTTATGCCCTTTGTACCCTGAACTTCTAGCTGAACCCCTCAAGAACGTATAAATCAAGATTGCTGTCAAAGTTGTTTATACTGCATTACTATTTAAATCCTTCTATATACAAATCAAAATGGAATTACACTACTATTTCAATTTAACATTTCCTAATGAAGGGTTGATGGTTGTTCAGTTCAGTTCAGTCGCTCAGTCATGTCCAACTCTTTGCGGCCCCATGAATCGCAGCACGCCAGGCCTCCCTGTCCATCACCATCACCGGAGTTCACTCAGAGTCGTGTCCATCGAGTCAGTGATGCCATCCAGCCATCTCATCCTCGGTCGTCCCCTTGTTACTTCACATGAAAACCCAACTCTGTAAGCCATTTATAAGTAATTCAAGTAACTCAACTGTTGCAAGAGTTTGCCTTGGTTTTTCCATTTTGGCAATATAAGAATGCTTCACAACTTCATCATATGTTCAGTTCAGTTCAGTCGCTCAGTCGTGTCCGACTCTTTGCGACCCCATGAATCGCAGCACGCCAGGCCTCCCTGTCCATCACCAATTCCCGGAGTATATGGGTCAGCTGCAAATCTCAGAGATCCTTTAGCCATGAACATTAAAGATAGTAGTAAAAATATGTAATGTTTTACAACAAAAATTTCTGGAGCAGTAAAGATGGTGACTATCAAAGAGGTAAAACGTAATGATGTGGTTTGATACCTCTGACCCAGTGATATGTCAAATAGTCTAAACGAGTCTTTTCATTTTTTTAGTCCTTTAAATTTTTTTAATGAGTTGTTTTCAATTTTGTACTTCTTGAACTAAGAAACCTATTAACTCAGGAATAAGTCAGGCAAAATGTGTTAAATGTTAGCAAGTTTTTGCATGGCTCTGCTTGCATTATTTTTTCTGATTCCAAAGTCCAATTCCCATAGTCCTTGAACAGTACTTTATACTCAACTCAGCTTTCAGTAGGATTAGGCGTAGGTGACCTTTCCTTCCTCTCTGAAGCACTTTTCTCTCTCGACTTCCCTGACCATACATTCTCCTGGATTTCTTTCAACCCCATTAGATGTTTCTTCTCAGCTTCCTTTGCTGGCTCCACCTCATTTTTTCCCACCTTGAAATTACTGGTGTTACTCACTCAGAGCTCAATCCTACACTTTCTTTATCTCATGCATTCCTAAGGTAAACATATGCACTCCTGAGACCTTTAGGCTATTTTCTACTTGAAATCCAATACTGTATCTCTGGCTTAGACATCTTCTCTAACTCATTGTCTGCACTTGGATGTGTTACAGAAAGCTTAATGTAACATGAGAGATATAAAAAAACTAAAACTCAAGTGTTAAGTTTAGACTCAAGAACTGTCTAGAAGAGCAACATATTTCTATTTATCCTTTGCTGTAATATCTCTCCAATAGCTTTTTTTTAATCTACTGAAGTCTATTGAAATACAATAAACTGCACATAGTTACACTGTATAAACTGATGAGTGTTGACAAATACACCATAAAGCAATCACTGCAAAGATAATATTTTATCACCCTAAAAGTTTTACCCTGTCCTTTTGTAATCCCTCCCTCTCTCCACTCTTTTTCCAGGCAACCATTGATTTACATTCTGTCACTATAAATTAGTTTACATTTCCCAGAATTCTGTATAAATGAACTAATACAGAGTATACTCTTCTGTGCTTAGATTCTTTCACTCACCATAATGATTTTTTATTGAAGCACAGTTTATTTACAATATTATATCAGTTTCAGGTGTACAACATAGTGATTCAGTATTTTTATAGACTCTACTCCAGTTAAAGTTGTTATAAAAATGGCTATATTTCCCTGTGCTATTCAACATAACCTTTTGCTTATTTTATACACAGTAGTTTCTATTTCCTAATGCCCTACCCCAACCTCACCTCTCTCTCTTTCCTTCTCCCCACTGATAACCACAATTTTGTTTTTTATGTGCCAGGCTGTGCTGAGTCACTTCAGTCATGTTTGACTCCTTGTGACCCTATGGACTGTAGCTTGCCAGACTCCTCTGTCCATGGGATTCTCTAAGCAAGAACACTGGAGTGGGTTGTCATGCCCTCCTCCAGGAGATCTTCCTGGCGCAGGGATCAAACCCACATCTTCTGCAATGGCAGGCAGATTCCGTACCACTAGCGCCACCTGAGAAGCTCTTGTTCCCTGTATTTTCATCATCATGATTTTGAGATTCACCCGTGTTGCTGCGTGTATCACAGTTCATTCCTTTTTCTTGCCGAGTAGTCTTCCCTGGTAGCTCAGCTGGTAAAGAATCCACCTGCAATGCAGGGGACCCTGGTTTGATTCCTGGGTGAGGAAGATGCCCTGGAGAAGGGATAGGTTACCCACTCCAGTATTCTTGGGCTTCCCTGGTGACTCAGATGGTAAAGAATCCACCTGCAATGCAGGAGACTGGGTTCAATTCCTGGGTTGGGAAGATCCCTGGAAGAGGGCATGGCAACCTACTCCAGCATTCCTGGAGAATCCCCATGGACAGAGGAGTCTGGTGGGTTACAGTCCATGGGATCGCAAAGAATGGGACACAGCTGAGCAACCAAGCACATCATACGGTATTCCCCTGTACTATATATACCACAGTTTATTTTTCCATTCTCCTGTTGTGTTCTTTTGGGTTGTTTTTATTTTTGTTTGTTATGTATAAAGCTGCTGTGATCATTTACATATAAATCTTTGTACAAACTTAAGCTGCTACTTTTTTTTCTCTTGGGTAAACACCAAGATTGGAATGACCAGATCATATAGTAGACATATACCTACAATCTTTAAGAAACTGCTGGTTCCGATTCCAGATGGCAACATAAGAGGTTCCTGAACTCACCTCCTCCCATGGACACAATGAATCTATAGTCAAATATGGAAGAATAAGCTCTGAAAGAAATTCAGAAACCAGCTGAGGAACTCCTAAACACTGGGTAGGCAAGAAAAACCACACAGTGAAACGAGTAGGTGACGCTGATACACAATCTTGCCGTAAACCCCAATCCTGCAGGGCATCACACAACTGAGAAGGAACTCACAACTCCCACCTTCTTCCTGAGGCGTGAAGAGCTTCGACTCCTGTATCTGGAGCCCCAACTTTTAAGACTTCCTGAGAGAAGGACATTCAAAACACTTCACTTTGAAAGTCAACAACTTGCATCCATTAGACACAGAAGACTATTAGCAAATTCAGTGACTGTTCTTAAAGGGCTCACACAGACTCACCATGGCTATCCCCACAGGACCCAACACAGAGGCAGCACACAAAGCCTCACACAGTCTTTTTGTAAAAGAGGTCTATTTGCTTATCTTAAAAGCTGTAACCTTGGACTGACCTGATGGTCCAGTAGTTGAAGATCTGCCTGCCAATGCCAGGGACACAAGTTCGATCCCTGGTCTGGGACGATTCCACATGCCACAAGGCAACGAAGCCTGTGTGCCACAGCTATTAAATCTGCTCTCTGGAGCCTCTGCTCTGCAACAAAAGAAGTCATGACAGTGAGAGGCCTGCGTAACACAACTAGAGAAAGCCCACGCAGCAATACAGACCCAGTACAGCCAAAAAATTTTTTCTAATTTTTAAGAAAGCTGTAGCCTTTGTGATTTAAATTATGTCTAAGGACCCTGACTGCAATAATCTCCAAAGACCACAGAGGATGGCAGGCATTATCTTCCCCTTCTCACTCTGCCTCATTCCAGGTCACTGATATCTCCTGGAAAAGAGCTGGTGTGCAGGACTTGGAGTTCTTCTAGGAGTTTTATGGTTTCAGGTCTTACATTTAAGCCTCCACGCTTGAGTTTTCCCTCAGTCTCCAGCCCCCAAGGGATCCTTTTCCTGATTTCTCTAGCCAGAAGGACTGGTTTTTCATTAAGATTTTATCTGCCCATAGTGCCATAACAGTACCCACCATTGGTATAAAGCTGTAAGAAAGAAGCGGGGAGGGGACTCTCACCACCACACAGTGACTAATCCAAGTGTCCCCCTCCCCCAACAATCTGTCTGCTGAGATTTAGTTTTCAGAGTCCTCAAATAGAGTGGGGTTTTTTGCCTTTTTTTTTTTTTTTTTTTTGGTTCATTTGTTTGTATTTTGTTCAGTGTTTACAGTTGTATGTTATGAGTCAGGAAGATGGCTGTATTGAGAGATGATTTACTACAGGCTGGAACCAAATTCCTTGGTTTAACTTAATAGGCTGAAAACTGGGGCCATTTCTCTGCCATCCCAGTTTTTTTAATTGAAAATTCCAACAGAGACTTAGGCACATACATGTGCTTGCATGTATGGGTGTGTGTGCATGTGTGATAAGCACTTGATCTACATATGTACTAGTATAAATTTTTATCTCATAGTATAAATTCTTATCTCTAATTTCAAGGCTTAAATAGGATAATGGAAATAGAGTGCCCAGTACAGTGTCTAGTAAATTGCAAACACAGGTAAATATTAGGTCCTTTTACTGCTACTGAGTACAAAGTACACTGATCTGCAATGACCAGTGTTTTCAAACAAAAATAACTATGATGGAAAGTTAGGTTACTTAGACATGTAATTGGCATCTAATGATCACAGACACTGTTTCTCTTTCTGTTCTTTATCATATGCTACCTTGTCATTCTCTTTTGTTTATTCTTTCTTTGTTGACAATAATCAGTTATGTCATTGGGCTGACAATGAAGTCATGCACGCCTATAGTATAACTGAAAAAGAGCCGTTTCCATAGCTCTGGCCCATCCTAAAGACTCAAGCCAATCCTCTGCCTGCTTTGCATCATTATCACATACAGTGGAACTGCCTGAAAGGAAACCACAAAGAAAACAACAAACTTCTAGATCCAAACTCACTTCAAAGTGAAGAAGTTCTCCACATGTAGCTGAGAATACCAAGGTGCAGCCCCTGAGTGGCACACAATATTCCATGACAATTAAGATGACTGCAACACAGTCTCCAAAACAGGGATCTGAAGGAAATGGAAGAGAGACGGAATAGGGGAAAAGTAAAGAAAGACTGAGTGAGAGAAAGAGAAACTAAAGCTTCCCTGTTTCCTAAAAGTGTAGGAAGAGTACTAGTCAAAATATAATCATTCAAATCCTTTTTAGTCTTGCAGCTGTAACAATATGACCCAGTCCCACAGAAGTCAAAGCCATTTGCCATAAATAGAGGTGTCCCATCACCCCCAGGTCATGCACAGAACAGCTTTCCTGAGGGCCCTATTTCTGATACTCTGCAAGCAAAAAAATAAAGAGTGTTTTTAAATGGAGAGTTGAAATGTAGTCTGCACAGAATTTAAACCCCTCTGATTACCCTCTAAATATAACCATATCCAGCAGCTTTTCTAGTGGCCTTGGTTAGACAAGTATGGACCCCATAACCTACCCTCCTCAGCCTATTTCATCCATTTTTTCAATAAAAGCAATTCTAAAACATCGACCAGGGGACGATCCTGTTTCCATAGATAGCTGTGCTCCATTCTAAAGCTCTAAGCCGGCTCACTGCCTGCTTTGCATCATGGTCAGACATAAGGAAACAGCCTGAATGGAAACCATGAGAAAAACAATAACCTTCTAAATCCAATCTCACTTCAAAATGAAGAAGTTCCCCATATGCAACCAACTACAGAGCTGACATCTTTTCATGCAGCTCAGTTTTCCAGTCGGGCCAAATGTTTGGAGCTTCCAGACTATGGGCCCATAAGAGCAGACCTCTAAAAGAATCATTTTGGGGATAACAAGGTCTATTTTGGTCTGTAATCAATCAGAAACTGGAGGAAAGCAGGCCTATGTGATGACTGATTGCCAAGTGTCATAGAGCAGGCCCACAGCAACTATAAGCTCATATAAATGTGATCCTCACTCTGATGTCATAAAGGTGAAATGTAACTAAAGACAGAATAGAGAAGGATGTTCACAGCATATATGCAAGTATTTTTTAAAGGAAGTAAATTACACTACTGAAGCATTTTGGTGGCTTTTACTTCATTTTGTTGCAAGTTAGTCAAAGAAAAAGAAAATTTAAGAAAGTTTAAAAAAACACCTTCTTGGAAATTTTTATTATTCCTGGATAGCATTGTAGAAAAATCATGCTTGGAATATCACATTTAGTCACTGCTCTGCTCAAGCACTCTGCCAAGTATGTTTACAGTAACTTCTTTCAGTTTCACAAACACTGTGAAGTTAATCTCCATTTTAGAGATGAGAAAACTGAGAATAGAGATAGTAAGTGACTTGATCAAAGTCACAAAGCAAATGAGCAGTAGAACCAGGATTCTAACTGGATCTCTCTGACTGCAAACATCCTTACATTTCTACTGTGGCTAATGTAGAAACAGCTGAATGAATGCTGGCCCTGGTTATTCATTCACTAACTCACTGACTGACCATGGACAAGTTCCCCTATTTCTCTGGGACTTGTTTTCCTCATATGAAAATGGTGGCTCCCAAGGCTCCCTTCTGTACTACCTCATATGCCCCCACTGCACGGGACTTCCCAACCCTTCCACTACCAAGGGCCTTCTCATCTTTCTTATATTTTTCCTCTTGGAAGACATCTTTAGAATGATGAATCTACCCAAATTTATATCTCTCAAGGAATAACGGATTTATTTTTCCCATTGTAATTAATAATTTTTTTTTAAATGCTGTGTATCGGTTGGGGTCCAGTGAGGAAAATAGAAACCAGGAGGTATTCTAAAACAGAGAAGATCCAACAGGAGGCATTTATTGCACAGATGATAGGAGAGCTAAAGGAGAACCCAGGAAATGGTGAGATGACGCAGAACACAGAAAGAGCAGGAAGCCACTGCCATTCTACAGTTGACGAAACAATGAGAGGGGATGTTGTTGTTAAAAGAGTCCAAAGCTGTGACCATTTGGCAGCAACCAGAACCACCCGGTGAGATGGAACTATAGACAGAGGGACTGTCCAGTGGAAGCTAGAGCCACTAAGAAAACACAACCCATGAAGGAGGCAGAGCCCAAGGCAGAACAGAAAGGAAAGATCCCTGGTTTCACCCCCTCTTCCACCCTCCAGACTTTCTCTGATGTCTCCCATTAGCTGAACCTAGGGGATTCCCTGGTAGCTCAGTTGGTAAAGAATCTGCCTGCAATGCAGGAGATCCTGGTTCAATCCCTGGGTTGAAGATCCCCTGGAGAAGGGAAAGGCTACCCACTCCAGTGTTCTGGCCTGGAGATTTCCGACTATACAGTCAATGGGGTTGCAAAGAGTTGGATACCACTGAGTGACTTTCACTTTCGCTTCACTCATAAAGTAAGTTTGCAAGTAAACCTGGGAACTACAATTCCCTTGGATAGAGCAGAGCAAGCAAAGGTGGACAATGAATTTGAATGAAAGCAGGTAAACAGTCCACATCACCCCCCATTTAACTGGTAATCAGAGCTTCTGATCAGTATTTAACAACAAAGTAACCCAAGGGACTAGATAGAACTCTGGCCAAAAGCAAAGCAACTTAACATCTTATTTAGCCCACGGCGCATTGCCTCAGATTAAATGTACTCTCTCCGTTTGGCTCCCTAAAATAGTTTTGATATCTTTTGGAAACCTCACATGACCAGGGACAGCAGTTTGGGAATCATAATTTGCATTTCACCAGAACGTGATTCTTATAAAATGGTGAGATCTAGACTCAAAAAACAGTGAGAGCGGAAACTGCCTCCTATATCTAACTCTGCCTGAAGTGACCCTCAGGAAATGACTTCCTTTTCTTTGCATCTCAAATTTCCAGTTTACAAATGAGTAGTCAAAAATTACTACTAATCTCTAGAATTACAAATCATTATGAAATCATTAATTAATCTCCAGAGTTACTAAATGAAATTATGTAGCAGAGCTCTAAATTTACTCACACCACACCCAGAAAACGTACCATACTTCTGTGTCTAAAATGTACTTTTTATGCATTTTAACATCCTAAAATTGAGATGCCATTCCATAACCTGCCATGGCTTTCCTGGTGGCTCAGACACTAAAGAATCAGCCTGTAATGAAGGAGACCCAGGTTTGAACCCTGGGTCGGGAAGATCCACTGGAAAAGGGAATCAGTTCAGTTCAGTCGCTCGTGTCCGACTCTTTGCGACCCCATGGACTGCAACAAGCCATGGACTGCAGCGTGGAAAAGGGAATGGCTACCCACTATTCTTGCCTGGAGAATTCCATGGACAGAGAAGACTGGCGGGCTACAGTCTGTGGGGTCACAAAGAGTCAGACATGACTGAGAAACCAACATTTTCACTTTCTCATAGTGAAAAAGTGACTGCCACAGTAGCTGTTGATGGTCAGTTTTATGTATCAACTTGGCTAGGCTACAACCATCAGGTATTCATTCAAACACTAATCTAGGTGTTACTATAAGGTGTTTTATAGATGTGATTAAATAATCAGTTGACTTTTTTGTCAACTTTTTAAAAAATAAATTCATTTATATCTTTTAAACTTTTTATTTTATATTGGGATATAGTTGATTAACAATGCTGTGTTAGTTTCAGGTGCATAATAAAGTGACTCAGTTATATATATATATAACACATATATATATATGTATATATCTATATATGTATATAGATATACACACATGTATCTATTCTTTTTCAAATTCCTTGCTGAAACTCCAATACTTTGGCCACCTGATGCGAAGAGCTGACTCATTTGAAAAGACTCTGATGCTGGGAGGGATTGGGGGCAGGAGGAGAAGGGGACGACAGAGGATGAGATGGCTGGATGGCATCACCGACTCGATGGATGTGAGTCTGAGTGAACCCTGGGGGTTGGTGATGGACAGGGAGGCCTGGCGTGCTGCGATTCATGGGGTTGCAAAGAGACTGAGCGACTGAACTGAACTGAACTGAACTGAACCTGTGCTCTACAGCAGGTCCTTGTTGGCTATCCAGTTTTAATATAGCAGTGTGTACGTATCAATTCCAAACTCTCTATCTTTTCCCCCAGCCCTTCTCCCTGATAACCATAAGTTCGTTCTCTAAGACTGTGAACCAGTTTCTGTTTTGTAAAAATAAAATTAGAATATTCTTTAACACCATAAACAAAAAATAAGCTCAAAATGAATTAAAGACCTAAATGTGAGGCTACATATCATAAAACTCTTAGAGGAAAACATAGGGAGAACACTCTTTGACATAAATCATAGCAGTATCTTTTTTGATCTGTCTCCCAGAGTAATGGAAATAAAAATAAACAAATGGGGCTCAATTAAACTCAAAAGCTTTTACACAGCAAAGGAAACCATAATCAAAATGAAAAGACAACCCACAGCATTGGAGAAAATATTTGCAAATGATGTGACTGAAAAGGGATTAGTCTCCAAAATTTACAAACAGCTCATGTGGCTCAATATTATCAAAACAAACAACCCAATCAAAAAATGGGCAGAAGGTCTAAATAGACACTTCTCCAAAGAAGACATACAGATGGCCAAGAGGCACATGAAAAGATGTTCAACATCGCTAATTATCAAAGAAATGCAAATCAAAACTACATTGAGATATCATCCACACCAGTCAGAATAGCTGTCATCAAAAAAATCCATAAACCATAAATGCAGGAGAGTGTGTGGAGAGAAGGGAACCCTCCTATACTGTTGGTGGGACTATAAATTGGTTCAGCCACTATGGAAAACATCATGGAGATTTCTTAGAAAACTAAAAATAGAGCTGCCATATGACCCTGCAATTTCACACTGTTTACAATACCCAAGACATGGAGGCAACCTGAATGTCCAACAACAGAGGAATGGATAAAAAAGATGAGATAAATAAATAAATATATATATATATAATGGAATATTATTTGGGCATTAAAAAAGAATGAAATAATGCCATTTGCAGCAACATGGATGGATGTAGAGACTGTCATATGAGTAAAGTAAGACAAAGAAAGTGAAATATTGTATGATATCACTTATTTGTGGAATCTAAAGAAATGATACAAATGAACTTATTTATAAAATCAGTTGACTTTAAGTAAAGATTATCCTAGATAATCTGGGTGGGACTGATTCACTCTCTTAACAATATCTCCTTCTAGTTCTGTTTCTCCAGTTGAATGCTTACTGATAAAATAGCTTTATTTCTTTTTTATAATTCATAAAATAATGGTTCTTCTATTAATCAATAGCTTTGATAAAATATAGGAATTCCTACTTTCTTTCCATAACCCATATGATCATCCTCATAAGCCCCTAACCTCTAAGTCTGGGAAAAAAATTAAAGGACTTCCCAACTGGCAAACTTGACCTGATGCAACAATTACTGCAGTTCCTTTAATAACTGCTTAATCTATTTGGGTGGAATCTCCTCTCCTTCCTCATTCTCCAACCCAAGATGATGGCTGGTTTATATATGATGATGTGATAGAGAAGGAGAGGGGATCCTCAGTGCCATATGAGGTCATCTGGATTCTAAAGAGTGGCTGGACTAAGCTTCTCCATGAACTAGTGATCACAGAAGTACAAACGATTCTGCCTGGTCATGTGAGGTCACATGCTGGCACTCACTGCTAGAGCCCATGACTTAAGGGATTTATCCTCTTCTTTAAGTTCCCACCAAATATGAACCCCTGTCCCCTATTAGGGCCTCTGTTAGTTCACCAGGACCCTCAGCATCTCTACCTCCTCTCCCTGGGCAAAAAGTAACTCAAAAGGCCCAGGGGATCCAGAATAAAGGCTTAGTTCTCAACACCACTTGCATTTATTCATATGACACACTGGCCACTGTACCAGCCCCACACCTGCAACCTTCCTGCAGGGCTCAGCCTTCAGTAGACTAGTCCAAAGGAGCAAAGGTTTCTTTGGATCCCTATTCCAATACGAATGACACTTTCTAAAGCCCCTCCCCTTTCCTATCCTGTATTAGACCCTTAAAGAAAAGAAACAAAGATCTTGACAACTGACTTCTTATTCCCACAATCCTCCCAGTCTTGAAGAGCAAACTTGTGTGTTGCTCTCTACTTCATATCTTCCTTCTACTCAAGGACAGCAAGGTCCCAGGATCAACCTACAGAGGCAGCACAGGAATCTTCTAAACACTTCGGGAAGAAACAAAATGATCTGAGTCCTCCAAATCATATTCTCGATAAGCTCCAGATATTTAGAAAAGCTTCTTTCACTGGTCGACTGAGTTTATCTCAATAAGTAGTGCATGTGCGTATGTTAGGTCACTGCAGAAAGTGAAAGTCACTCAGTCATGTTCGACTCTTTGCAACCCCATGGACTGTACAGTCCATGGAATTCTCCAGGCCAGAAGACTGGAGTACTGGGCAGCCATTCCCTTCTCCAGGGGATCTTCCCAACCCAGGTCTCCTGCACTGCAGGCGGATTCTTTACCAGCTGAGCCACAAGGGAAGCCCAGGTCACTGCAGGAAACCCCCCAAATATCATGATTTGTAAAAGATGGAAATACACCTGGAAAAAATTTTCATATATCATCTACATTACAAATGCTTTTGTCACCATTAGGATCAAGAGTCTACATGCCACAAATGAACACAATACCCATAAATCCATTAAGCAAATCCATTAAATCCAAAAGACTTGGATTGGCTGAGTGAGTTTTACTGAGTCAATAATGGGTAACACACAGAGCAGCAAATCCAGGTCTTGCCACTTAAACATCCGAGCTCTGCCACCTCCTCTGCAAAACCCTTTACTGCAAAGTGAAAATGCTTTATAAATTTCACAGTGCTATGTGCATACAAGGTATTAGTATTACTCTTTTTGAAAGCACTAAAATTCTTGTTTCACTAGTTTTTAAAATTATATTACTCAGACTAAGTTCTTAAGTACTACTGGTCTATAGCCAATTTTCCCAGCTAAAGAGATCCATGGTCTCATTATGCTGTAACATAAGGTATTAGAGCAGCACTATTGTTATTGTTCATAGAGTCCAAGCAATGGTTTTTCCAGTAGTCATGTACGGATGTGAGAGTTAGACCGTAAAGAAGGCTGCGCGCTGAAGAATTGATGCTTTCAAACTGTAGTGTTGGAGAAAATTCTTGAGAGTCCCTTGGACAGCAAGGAGATCAAACCAGTCAATCCTAAAAGAAATCAACCCTGAATATTCATGGGAAGGGCTGGTGCTAAAGCTGAAATTCCAATACTCTGGCCACCTGATGCAAACAGTCAACTCATTGGAAAAGACCCTGATGCTGGGAAAGATTGAGGGCAGGAAGAGAATGGGGGCAACAGAGGACTAGATGGTTGGATAGCAACATTGACTCAATGAACATGAGTTTGAGCAAACTCTGGGAGACAGTGAAGGACACGGAAGCCTGGTGTGCTGTAGTGCATGGGGTCGCAGAGTCAGACACAACAGAGCAACTGAACAACAATATTGTTATTGTTACTATTAGTACTAGTATCTAAATGAAATATGTTTCTTGTTTCAGCTAGGCATCTTGATATTTCTTCTTCCTTTTTCTGTTTATTTCCTAATAATATGAGAAGGATTGAACATATTTTTTTAACCAAATTTTATGCAGTGTAATAGGACAATAATTATATCTAATTTCTTCAGTTTGCCATTTGAATCAAAATGTGTATTGCCTCATTTTTCAAACACTGCCGATATTCTACGGTTTTCAAGAATTTCAGCAAAATCTGGCACATACAAAGAAATTACAGAAATTCAGATTGTCCTCAATGTTGACTGTAGGTTACAGGACACCTAGTGGCTTGTAGTATTAGGAGAAGTCATATACTTCCTGAACTTGATGATGCTGACAAAGCCCAGAAGAGTTGGCTGATAAGAGCAAAAGCTGCCTCCAGTCAAACAAAAGTGGCGCCTGTGTCACTGCAACTCTTAAGAGCAAACAAATCCTAGACTCAAAATTAAATTCGTCTGCATTCTCTGAACAACCATCATCAGCTATACTTCACGTGTGCTTTTAAAAAAATTTTGCTTTGTAATGTTAGCTCACACCACACCCACAAGGGCTGGGAGCTGCCTTTCTGAATCTAAGATAGAGCCCTTTGCTACGACTGCTAAGGACTGTGGTTGTGAAATGCTCAGGCCTGTCTAACACCACCTTTTATCTTATTTTGCATCCAGGGTGGTTACTGTAACTAACTGTGGCTTGGAGCACCCCACCACCACCCGCTCATCACAGCAGGTGGGTTTAATTACTTTTCTGACCAACTAGGTAGAGAAATACTTCATTTGGGTTCTCTGTAGAGTGCTTTATTTGGTAATTGGTCCTAGAATAGAGGAGGAAAAAAATATTTTTTGGCAGGAGCCAGGACCTCCAGACAGAATTTCTAGGAGTCCTATGTTTAAATAAAGAGGGTGCCAGCATGGCCTTGATGAAGCTTATTTTGACCATGCCAGCAGTCAGTGGCTCCAGGGGCCTGCATGGGGATGTTTGTTAGTCTGTTAAATTGTCATCTTCAAGGACAGTTGATTTTGGGAGATGACAAAAGGTCATACGGAGCCAAGTCCACGAAAGTAGAATTTTGGGGTTAAAAAATAAAAGCTTCACTGAAAATAGAACATTCTCCTGTGTGGTTCACTCACTGGATTTAAAAACCATTCAAAGGCAGAAGTTTAAAAAATGTATCCGAGCACTAAACTCAGAGTAGGCAATCGAAAAATATTTTATTGCCCTAGTAACTCAAAAAATGAGACCTCATCAGACTAAGTACATAATCTTGCAAGGTTATTGATTTAAAGGGCAATACTGATTTGAACAGATAAATTCTGGAAATTTTAGTTTTTAAAAAAGTTTGATGATTTTACAATTTCATTGTCTCCATGCCCAAAGGAAAATAAAAACTCTTAGAAAGTACTTTCTAGACCTTCAGACATGGGCACTGTCTCATCCCGCTTTTGGTCTACACATATTATCAATAGTTGGTCACCTGGGGAGCATCATTCAGAAGACCAGATCATAAAAAGACTTAGCAACCATATGAGAAGGACAACCCTAAAGGATTTCATTACCAACTTTGGATTACCATTATCAACTTTGATTAAAAGTTCCATAGGTGTTGGCAAAGTGTCATGGTTACCAAAAAAGTCAATGCAATCTCAGGCTTCAGGAATCAAAATACAGTGTTTAGCTTAATGTTTTCCAGGGGCCTGCTCAAATTTGTACTGATAAGGGAGCCTGGAGTGACCTGATCACTTCCAGAAAAACTGAAGAACAACAGAATAAAGCGACAGGCATGATGAGGGGCCATAGAATCCTAAAAAAATTGAACAATTGCCAGGTTTAAGGAAACTTCACCTGGAGAGGAGAAGTGCTGTGGGACACTCGATGATCCACCTCTATCTACAAAGACTTATTGCATCTTCCTCTTCATCAAGAGGAGGAATTAGGACTGTAGACAGGAGTTCTAGGAAAGTAGACGTGGATTAGTATAGAACTTTATGAAAATTAAAATGGTCCCAAAATAATGAGCTGCTGCCTAATGAGATAAAAAGGGGCCATTATCAAGAGGTGTTTAGGTAGAAAAGACATGACTATTTGTCAAAAATATTATAAAAGGATTTTTGCACCACAAATGAACAGATGACTGACCGGGAAGACATCTGAAGAACTTTCCCAATTCTCATAGCTCTTAATTCTAAGTATTATCTGTGATCCCTACTGCATATGCTATATGTATGTATATACTTTACATGGGCAGTGGATTTCTCTAAACTCATTAAAAATACTGTGACCTTACCACTGAGAGGAAAAAATAATCTGTTACTCATTTCCTGACATAACTGCTATTAACCACTTATCATTATGAAACTTTCTTGCATTTTTTCAGTTCAATCTTACTACTAGCTAGGAAGTCTAACTGAAATACTTGCTAACTTGAGTGCTTAATAGTCAGAAGTGGCTGGCAAACACTTACTAAGCACATTTACATGTATCCATTGCATTCAACACCTGCAAGAATGATAAGGCACAGTCTCTTCCCATAAGGTTTCTACAGTAGAAAAGATCAAATTACATCTGAACAAAAAATTTAATATATTCAGTAGCGACCAAGAAGCCACAGAACCTATAGAAGGAGCCCATGGTTTAAGGGAAGACTTTCTGGAGAGAATGATGGCTTGTCCAGTAAAAGTGAGCCACGCAGATGAAAATGGGAAGGGTACGCCAGAGACGGATTGCCGTGAAATGCAGAGCAGCACAACGTGAGAGGATCACTGGTGTGTGAAAGGTCAAATGTAAAGCAGAGTGGGGCAGGAAATCAGGCTGCGGAGACAACGAGAAGGAATGCACAAAGCGTTCATATCCTATTACTTAGGAGCTTGGAGACCAGCCACAGCAGGACCATAACCATGGCGGCAACATGGTGAGATCTGCATGTGAGGTACAACAGCCGTGGGGTCGCTGAGAGTCGGACACAACTGAGCGACTTCACTTTCACTTTTCACTTTCATGCATTAAAGGAGGAAATGGCAACCCACTCCAGGGTTCTCGCCTGGAGAATCCCAGGGACGGGGAGCCTGGTGGGCTGTCGTCTCTGGGGTCACACAGAGTCGGACACGACTGAAGCGACTTAGCAGCAGCAGCAGCAGTCCAGCTATAATGACAAAGAAAGCAAACTTAAAATGTGTAAATAAGAAAACTCATTTGAAAGATGATTTATTCACACATAGTGTTGAAGGTTTAATTTTGAAATCCCACTGGATTAAATCCTAGGTTAAATATAGTTAACACCCTAGGTTAAACCCACACAAAAGCAGAGATACAATACAACACAGCGGTGGTAAAAGCAACTGCTCACATCGCTCTTTCTATGATCCACCTCTCCTTCTACTTCCCACTCCCAGGAACAAGAGAGTCAACCAAGCATAGCTCTTTCTTATTCAGCTTTTTCAGAAATACATCTGAATACACCATTCATCATCATCTTTGTCCTAATAAGCTGAAAAGCAGAAATATAAACCTGCCCTTAAAGAAATAAATGTGGGAGATCTTTCTTTTTTTATTACTGATGAAAAGTCACCTATAGCTTTTTTTCATATCACCCTGGACTGGTGTAAAGGAGAAACCTGAAATCCAAGTTACATTCAGAGATGACTGTTCTCACCACTGATCATTCTTTTGAGAACAGAACAAGAAAATGATGATCTTTACAAACCTTAAAGTTCATCTCTGGGAGTCTCTGAGAGCAACCTAGCTTTACCTGGTGAGATGCCCCAGCTGAGATGGGACAAATAACATTCCTGATCTGCTCTTATTTCTTCAAAATGAATACCTCCTGTTCAGTGTACACACCACAACTCTTTTATCCTCCTGTCTCCATACTTGAATATCCAGTATTGGTGGCAGAGAGTCCCTTTTCCAGCACCTCTTATAATACAGGTGCAAGATATGCAGATGACACCACCCTTATGGCAGAAAGTGAAGAGGAGCTAAAAAGCCTCTTGAGGAAAGTGAAAGAGGAGAGTGAAAAAGTTGGCTTAAAGCTCAACATTCAGAAAACGATCATGGCATCTGGTCCCATCACTTCATGGGAAATAGATGGGGAAACAGTGGAAACAGTGTCAGACTTTATTTTTTGGTGCTCCAAAATCACTGCAGATGGTGATTGCAGCCATGAAATTAAAAGATGCTTACTCCTTGGAAGGAAAGTTATGACCAACCTAGACAGCATATTCAAAAGCAGAGACATTACTTTGCCGACTAAGGTCTGTCTAGTCAAGGCTATGGTTTTTCCAGTGGTCATCTATGGATGTGAGAGTTGGACTGTGAAGAAAGCTGAGCACCAAAGAATTGATGCTTTTGAACTGTGGTGTTGGAAAAGACTCTTGGAGTCCCTTGGACTGCAAGGAGATCCAACCAGTCCATTCTGAAGGAGATCAGCCCTGGGATTTTTTTGGAGGGAATGATGCTGAAGCTAAAACTCCAGTACTTTGGCCACCTCGTGCGAAGAGTTGACTCATTGGAAAAGACTCTGATGCTGGGAGGGATTGGGGGCAGGAGGAGAAGGAGACGACAGAGGATGAGATGGCTGGATGGCATCACGGACTCGATGGACGCGAGTCTGAGTGTACTCCGGGAGTTGGTGATGGACAGGGAGGCCTGGTGTGCTGCGATTCATGGGGTCGCAAAGAGTCGGACACGACTGAGCAACTGAACTGAACTGAACTGAATCTCCCATTTAAGTAAAGGAATGTTAACAGTAACATTCTAACAGTTTGGTTTAGCGTAGCTCAGTCTCACCATCCACACTGCATTTTTCAAATGTGTGAATAAAACTATTTCTTTTTTCAAAAACAAAAACTAACTTCTACTTCCTTATAACTCTAAAACAAAGCCACAAAAAAAAACTAAACAGGAAAAAAATTCAGCAGCTTGGAGGGCTGGAGTTTTGCAACAATCTGCAAACGCTTCATGCATCTCACCAAGATGTCTCACGGTCAAAAGTGGTCAAGAAGAAAACCATTATATGGCCATCAGGTAAAGAAAGATGCTTCTTCCTTTTTTTAATCTCTAATCCCCAAATTCTGTTATTTTCCACAGAAAAGTTTAATAACATGGAGCTATGGGAAGTCCTAGAATTTTGCTACTCTATTTATCCAACCTAAAGAAGGGAAGGAACAGGGGTCCTGAAATGGAGAAGCTGGGGAAAAGGTTAGCTCGAAACAGTGTAGGAAAAACCAGTGGACACGCTGAGTGATCCTTTCTGGGTGAATGACCCCAGTGAATCTAGGATCCCTCATGGCCCCTGATTGTGTACAGCTGTTGTTGGCAATGCCTGGGTTTCTATGATTTGTGCTTTTACTTACCTTTCCTTGGTTCTGCCCTGCCTTCTCCAGAAAATTGGAAGGGTGGGTTTTGTAACTTCAACTTCCTCTGAAACTACAAACAACTAATAAAGTGCTCGCCACATATGGGGCACATGAACAAGGCCAACTGTCTTGACGACAAAGTGACCTAAAGCGGAACTTGCCACTAAACGTGGAAATTCCCTGGAGGAGGACCAATCTGAGGCTCCATCCACGGAGTTCAAGTCTGATGCCTTCTGAAGACATGTATACTTTCACTGAGAATGAATACCATCCCCCTGTGAACAACGGATTTCACAGTTCACTGAAACAGTGAATAATGAATTATAGCTAACGTTTTAAAACTTTACCAAAACTTGAAACTTACATGGTAAGTCATTTAGGTCTCAATACAAAAGTCACTTCCTCAGAGAGGCCTGTTCAAACTACCAACCTAAAGCCAAGTTTAATGGCTCTACCTTATAATCCAATTTTTAACCTTCTGCTTAGTACTTATCTGTACCTGAAATTATCACACTTACTTATGGTTTACTAGCTTAACACATATTCATTTACCAGCTTACTGTCTATCTCCACTCACTAGAATGTACAAGATCAGGAATGCTATCCTTCTCTGCTTTATCCCCAGCCTCTAGAACAGGGTCCCGCATATAGTATGTACTGATTAATCTTTGTTAAATCTCAAATATCAGTTATACCTCTTCCTGTCTGGTGTATAAGCTTGCTCTGGATGAGGTTTTTAAAATTTAGAGAACACATAGACATTAAAATTAAATAGAGATTGGAGAGCACTTGGGACATGAGCACAGTAAAACAAATAGTTCCATTAGATGAGTGCTTGAGTGAAATCGTTTTCTTAGAAAATACCCATTAATCATTTTAAAAGATAGTTTATGGTAAAATATGCAGCTAAAAAATAAATGCGAAGTAGTTTTTCGAGAGCTGCTGGCATGGAGAACAGATTCCTAGGCTATCGGAAACAGGTACATCATGCAGCAGGACACTTAACCCTTGACTAGGACTAGACATGATCTGTGGTGCCCAGTGCAGAATAAAAATCCAGAGTGACATGTTCAGAAAGAATTAAGAACTTAAACATGGCAACAGCAGAGCCGTAAAACGAATTCAGGGCCCTTCCGAATGTGGGGCCCCGTGTCCCCTGCCCATGACCTGCTCCTTCTTTATCCACAGTAATAAAATGGGCCAAGCAAGGTAGTAGAGACACTACTCAGAATGGTAGCTTTTTGAAGTTGTGTGTAACTGGAGACCGGAGACTTCTTGGCTCATCACTGACATATGTGTGGATGTGTGGAGTGTGTGTGTGTGTGTGAGAGAGAGAGAGTTGCACTCATGCAAGCACATACTGCCATTCCATTACCTAGTAGTAAGCAACTGTCACCAGAGAGTGAGAATCTGGTCAGGAAGAAGGACTCGCAGAGAACACGATGTGTCTATGCACAGAGGAGGGGAGACTGGGAGAAACCAGGGAAACCAACCAACCTCCAGCAGCAAAAAGATGTGTCATGGAAAAAGGGGAAGTTGCCCCAAACTGGAATAAAGTAATCATGGTCTACTCTCTAATTTTCCCCAAAGCCACTTTTGCTCACTTCTAACGTCATAGGAGCCAATATATTTATTTCCCTTGAGATTTTTTTAATTGGAGGATAACTGCTTTACAACGTTGTGTTGGTATGAATCAGCATAAGTGTACATACATACCTCCCTCTTGGGCCTCCCTCCCACCCCTCAGCCCACTCTGCTAGTTCATCACAGAGCACCGAGCTGAGATCCCTGTGATATACAGCAGCTTCCCACGAGCGATCTGTTTTACACATGGTAGTGGATATATCCCAACATTACTCTCTCAGTTCGCCCCACCCTCTCCTTCCCCTGCTTTGTCCACAAGTTCATTCTCTATGTCTGTGTCTCTATTTCTGCTCTGAAAATAGGTTCATAAGTACCATTTTTCTAGATCTGAGTCTTATTTATGCTATAAAACGTACCAAGTGATGGTTAAAGGGGACATCAGGCCCAGCAGTGTGATGCTGGTAGATGCTTTTTAAGAAAACAACATTGTCCTTCACCTCCCCCACTCCAGCTCCCCCTGCTCATGCCCCACAGATCTCGTCTGGAAAACTGGAGTGAGTCTGTGAAGGTCTCCAGCTAGGGCCCTGCTGCAGCTGGTTGGCAGGGGTTGGGGATACTTCTCCTGGCTCCCACCTGCTGGTCAGGGCCTTGAAGAATTTGCCTTGCCTTGAGTTCCACCAAGACCTATTCAGTGCTCAGACTCTGCTCTGAGCATGTGTAAAGGGGAGAAGTCAGCCCTTCCAGATCTTTCTCTTAAGTTATTTTATCATGGACTAGTGTGTGCTCTTTATAAAAAAAAGGAAGAAAGAAAGAAAAGGATCTTTCCTACCAGGAAAAATAATTATAGTTCAGAACAAGATAGCTGAGCTTTTCAAGGGCCTCCATATACCAATTTTAAGATCCATCTCTGACCAAGCAGCTTCAACCTTGTAGAACCTCTACCAGGGCAAGGAGGGGCTCCAGGGCCCCCTTGGGAGTTTTGGTTGATCCTATGCTGGGGGATCAAAGAATGTTCAAACTGCACTCATCTCACATGCTGCTGCTGCTGCTGCTGCTGCTGCTGCTGCTGCTGCTGCTGCTGCTGCTAAGTCGCTTCAGTCGTGTCCGACTCTGTGCGACCCCAGAGATGGCAGCCCACCAGGCTCCCCCGTCCCTGGGATTCTCCAGGCAAGAACACTGGAATGAGTTGCCATTTCCTTCTCCAATGAATGAAAGTGAAAAGTGAAAGTGAAGTTGCTCAGTCGTGTCCAACTCTTAGCAACCCCATGGACTGCGGCCCACCAGGCTCCTCCGTCCCTGGGATTTTCCAGGCAAGAGTGCTAGAGTGGGGTGCCATTGCCTTCTCCCATCTCACATGCTAGTAATGCTCAAAATTCTCCAAGCCAGGCTTCAACAGTACATGAACCTTGAACTTCCAGATGTTCAAGCTGGTTTTAAAAAAGGAAGAGGAACCAGAGATCAAATTGCCAACATCCATTGGATCACCAAAAAAGCAAGAGAGTTCCAGAAAAACATCTACTTCTGCTTTATTGACTATGCCAAAGCCTTTGACTGTGTGGATCACAACAAACTGTGGAAAATTCTTCAAGAGATGGGAATATCAGACCACCTCACCTGCCTCCTGAGAAATCTGTATACAGGTCAAGAAGCAACAGTTAGAACAGGACATGGAACAACAGACTTGTTCCAAATCCAGAAAGGAGTATGTCAAGGCTGTATATTGTAACCCTGCTTATTTAACTTATATGCAGAGAACATCATGAGAAATGCCAGACTGGATGAAGCACAAGCTGGAATCAAGATTGCCAGGAGAAATGTTAATAACTTCAGCTATGCAGATACCACCACCCTTACGGCAGAAAGCAAAGAAGAACTAAAGAGCTTCTTGATGAAAGTGAAAGAGGAGAGTGAAAAAGTTGGCTTAAAACTCAACATTCAGAAAACTGAATCATGGCATCTGGTCCCATCACTTCTTGGCAAATAGATGGGGAAACAGTGGAAACAGTGAGAGACTTTATTTTGGGGGGCTCCAAAATCACTGTAGATGGTAATGGCAGCCATGAAACTAAAAGATGCTTACTCCTTGGAAAAAAAGTTATGACCAACCTAAACAGCATATTAAAAAGCAGAGAAAATACTTTGCCAACAAAGGTCGGTCTAGTCAAAGCTATGATTTTTCCAGTAGTCATGTATGGATGTGAGAGTTGGACTATAAAGAAAGCTGAGTGCCGAAGAATTGATGCTTTTGAACTGTGGTGTTGGAGGAGACTCGTGAGAGTCCCCTGGACTGCAAGGCGATCCAACCAGTCCATCCTAAAGGAAATTAGTCCTGAATGTTCATTCATTGGAAGGACTGATGCTGAAGCTGAAACTCCAGTACTTTGGCCATCTGATGTGAAGAACTGACTCATCTGAAAAGACCCTGATGCTGGAAAGATTGTGGGTGGGAGGAGAAGGGGACAACAGAGGATGAGATGGTTGGATGGCATCACCGACTCAATGTACAGGAGTTTGAGCAAGCTCTAGGAGTTGGTGATAGACAAGGAAGCCTGGCGTGCTTCAGTCCATAGGGTTGTAAAGAGTCGGACACAACTGACCAACTGAACTGAGCTAAACTGAACTGATGCTGAGGGGTTTGGGGGAAGAAGCACAGTTTTGGACTTTCAGGTCACAGAAATCAAAATCACCCCAACCCAATGAGTACACAGAAATTTTAGGGCCAGAGAGGAAGTCGACTCTCTATAAGCATATAATTGAATGATACAGTTCAGTAGAATAGATTCACAGCTAGCTATAAACAAGCATAATCCAAGTGTTAATTAATCACTTGTTATCAACCTGGAAGAATGTCTCTAACAGAGTACTACAGGCCTCTGTCCTTAAATCTGTTCTTTGATTTACAGGAAAAGTTAGCAAGCCATTTATCAGATCTACAGATGACCCAGAAATGAGCAGAATAACTAATATGTTAAAATACAGAATCAATATTCAATTGTATCACAACTAGTGAAATGTCAAGCTAAAACAAACTTAAGACTTACTGTAAAGACCCTTTCAGTTCCTAAAAAGTAAATTTCAAAATTGAAGAATATTACCAGAAGTTCAGTTTGAATAATCTAAAAATTCTAACTAACCAGAAGGTTTTTTTTAATGCAGTTAATATGACATGCCTACTCGAAAAAAGTAGGGGTGGGAGATTCTGAGACTGCATTAATAAATAAATTCACAAAAGCCCAGATCACAAGATAAAATAATCCCACTCTGTCTTCATTGAGCATATCCTCAAGCAGGTTGCAATACTCATTTTGTGCAATGGTATGATTTTAAAGAACGTAACAACACTTACATATGGCCCACCACTACAAGGCTTATAGTGCAAAGCCAGAACTAAGACCCAGTTATACCTAGACCACCAATTTTCCCCACTATATTATAGCTCTTGCAAGCCACATTTGGTATTATTCTATCTAGGATTGGGCTAACCTGGTGACTCAGTGGTAAAGAACTTACCTGCCAATGCAGAAGTGCCAGAGACACAGGTTCGATTCCTGGGTTGGGAAGATCCCCTGGAAAAGGAAATGGCAACTTATCCCATATTCTTGCCTGGGAAATTTCATGGACAGAGAAGCCTGGTGGGCTACAGTCCATGGCGTCACAAAAGAGTCAGGCATGACTGAAGCAACTGAGTTGTTGTATCTAGGATTAGAATGTGTTCAAGAACATAATTTGTATTCACAAATTTTCTCCAGCAATTTGACCCATATAGAAAAGAATGGCTTTGGAGAATCCAAATAGGATTTAAGAATGCAGTAAATGGCAACCCACTCCAGTATTCTTGCCTGGAAAATCCCATGGACGGCGGAATGTGATAGGCTACAGTCCGTGGGGTCACAAAGAGTCGGACCCGACTGAGCGACCTCACTTTCATTTTCAACTTATGTAATACTCATATAATCAGTTTGCAAGGCATTTATAGAATTCAACCATGTGCTTGGCATCATGGGGTGGGGCCTGGGGGTGCTGACACTACTTAATAAGACCACTCTTCCCGCTCTTGTCATTCACAGTTCGATGAGGAGACAACAGTGTTGATCATTGAATTCTTATTATCTGTCATAACATATCAGTAGTTGTAACCAGAAGGTACCTACTATGGTCTGAATGTCTGTGTTCCCACCCCAAAAATTCTTATGTTGACAACCTAATACCCATGGTGACAGTATTAGGAGGTGAGACCTTGGGGAGGTGATTGCATTGGGCATAGGGGTTGGGGGGAGACCTCACAACTGGGATTAGCACCCTTTAAAAGAGGCCCCAGAGACCTAGCTCACCCCCTCCCCTATGTGAAGACACAAAATTTCTGTGACCTGGGCCCTCCTCAGCCATGTTACCATCATGATCTCAGACTTTCAGCTTCCAGAACCATGAGAAAATTTCGTTGTTTGTAAGCCACACAGTTTGTGACATTTTGTTATAGCAGCCTAAACAGACTAAGCAGCAGTAAAATGACAGCAGGTATTGAGTCTAAGAGAGCCAAAGAGGCTTCAGAGAGGAAGGGATATCCTACTTATCTTTATATCAGACCCCAGAGGGGTTCCTGTGTTATGTCAGCAAACTAGCTCCGCACTGTTGTGGAAAGAACGTGAAAAGGAGGCAAGCCTTGCTGAGGTGAACTTACAACATGACCCAAGCAGTTACCAAACAGGATACAAAGAGGGTAGAACCATATGTAAGAATGACAGAATCATTTAAAATAAATCTCACATGACAAAAGGATAAAGTCAAGGCTCGACTTCAGCATCCACCCTACAAAGTTCTTCAGACATGAAGACCCCAGAAATGCACTGACAACACCTCATACTGGGGAAAGAAATGTGAGGAAAAGCGTACCTTTCACTTCCATTTTCGTTTTCTCTCAAAAACCGTCTAGTTATGCCTCCAAGCACTGTCTCCACCAGAATAAACTCCCCTCAAACTGGCTGGCTTTGGTCCATTGTTGTCTTATTCTTTTTCAGATACAAATGTCACCGGGGTACTTTACCCACTGAGGTTCCCAGGAAAAGATAAGATAGAATTAACTTCCACTTGCCTATAGGGTACTGAGTGTAGAGGTCTTGTACCCAGCACTTCAGACCAGAGTTGCTAGTGCAAGAAGGCTGTGCCCACACCTCAGCTGGGCCGTTGCAAGCTGCACAGGACCCCACGATTCAAGATGGCGGCAGCGGCCGTGTACAGAGATGGTGACCGCGCGACGCAAAGGGCGGCGGCAGCCGCGTACAGACGCGTCGACTGGACCTGGAGCGGCAGCGGCACAGCTGCCCTGCTGCACGCAGTCCCACAGAAAGTTCGCTTCCTCCGCCTGCTGACGGGACCCTATAAGGCAGCCCTGTCCATGGGAAGGGCGTGTGCTCTTGAGTGCAAGGTTGCACCTCTCCATTCTTTGACCAAATAAGCTTTTCTCGCTTCTAAGCAGAATACTGTCTCATTCAATTGCCTCGAGTCACACCGAGTAGAAGGACTCTTGTTGGGGCCAAACTCGGGAGGGTAGGTAACACTGAAGCAGTACTTTTTATCTTTTAAACAGACTACGTGCTGCGTGCTTGCGAAGTCTTTTCAGTCACGTCCGACTCTTCAGTCGTGTCCGACTCTTTGCGCCGCTATGGACTGTAGCCCGCCGGGCTTCTCTGTCCATGGGATTCTCCAGGCAAGAATACTGGAGTGGGTTGCCGTGCCCTCCTCCAGAGAATCTTCCTGACACAGGAATCGAACCCACATCTGTGATGCCTCCTGCCGTGGTGGCATGTTCCTTACCACTGAGCTATCTGGGAAGACCAAACAGACTACATCTTGCTGAAATTTTCCCTGTGCTGTCAAAATGACTCCCACTATATTTCAAAAGGAATATTACGTGAAGTGCACTGTTTGTTCTAGGGTATTTTCTCTTACCGGGCTTCCCAGGTGGCACTAGTGGTCAAGAATCCGTCTGCCAATGCAGGGGACACAAGAGGTAGGGGTTCCATTCTGGGTCGGGAAGACCCCTGGAGAAGGTAATGGCAACCTACTCCAGTATTCTTGCCTCGGTAAATTCCATGGACAGAGGAGCCTGGTGGCTACAGTCCATGGGGTCACAAAGAGTCAGACATGAGTGACTGAGCACATTCCTTCTCTCTTATGTGTGCGGAACTGTGAAGTACCCATGTTTAACTGCTTGAGAGCATCATCAGGAGGTTCTTGCTTGGAAGGTACTGCTTACTGCTGGTTAGGAAGAGGGTTTTTTATTTTGGAGGCTCTTGTTTTCTTGTGTAGGGTCTGACATGTGGCGGTTAGAGAGGGCTACACATTGACATTAACCAGATAACTTCAGAATACTCAGTGTTTGACCTGCAAGTTCAGCCTAGTTCAGCCCTCTGGTGCCTCCTGCCTGGGCATGAGAGGGGCAATCACATTGAGAGTCTCTCCCCTCACTTCCCTTGTGGCTGGGCTTCCTTTGTGGCTCAGCTGGTAAAGAATCCATCTGCAATGCAAGAGACCTGGATTCGATCCCTGGGTTGGGAAAATTCCCTGGAGAAGGGAAAGGCTACCCACTCCAGTATTCTGACCTGGAGAATTCCATGGACTGTATAGTCCATGGGGTCACAAAGAGTTGGACACAACTGAGCAACTTTCACTTCACTTTCACCCCTCACTTCTTTTCCTATTATAGTATTAGTATCCTTCCTCTTCTTCTGTGAAATGTTCCTCAAACCCTGCTCTGAAACTAGTTTTTCTTTCTGTCAAGTTCCCATTTCACTCAGCTATTACAGCCCTTATCTCATTCATTTGTCTATTACAGTTAGATGTTTCTACATCTGTCTCCATCACTTCTTAGGAGTAAGAACTGTTATAATTCATCTCTGATTTTTTTCTCTGTTGGCATGGAACACTATGCTTTACAGTTAGTAACTCTTTGGTAGGTTGAATTCTATTAACTTCCATCTTTGCATGAAACAGACAATCTGATCAGTTTATTTTCAGCAACATGTAAACAGACTGCTTTAACTTTCCACTAAACTTCGTCCTTAAATTTTCAGTGTCATGCATTAAGTTCTTGTATATGTGCTATCAGTCTAAGATTACAGGGTGACTAAAAGTGTAGCCCACACATTAGTGCAGCTCACGCTTCTGTCCTAGGTCATCCCAGACAGCTTCTTTTCTCATTTTTCACTCAGTGATCTTACATATGTCCACAACATCAGCTACCGCTCAGAGACCAGTGACTCCCAAATCTCACACCTCTGGCCCTCAATCTTCAAAACTATACCTCTAATTATCCATCCACATAGTCATCTGAATGTCTCATAGATAACTCAAATTCAGTGTGACAATCATTCCATTAAAAAATCACACCAGTTTCTTGGGGCCAGCAGATGATAACTACCATGTGTGGTCTGAAGGATGCTAAAAGCCTCTACACTTCGCCTAACATTTCTACTATAAGAGCTATTCCTTTGGATCAAGGTATGAGATTCTCATGGATCTCCACTGAAAGCAATATAGTATATAAATTAATGCAATCATTTTGCCATGACTCCCCTTATTTGTGACGCAAGGAAAGAACAAATTCTCATGACCTTATTCTACCTTCTAATGAGATAAGACTGATGGCAAGCTATAAAAGAGAAAACAACATGTGTTTGGTCCCATATTTTGTTTAAACCTAGAGAGGGCCCATTTTATTTCCTTGGTAAATTTATAATTGATGAGTTTGAACTGTGATGTTGGAGAAGACTCTTGAGAGTCCCTTGGACTTCAAGGAGATCAAACCAGTCCATCCTAAAGGAAATCAGTCCTGAATATTCATTGGAAGGACTGATGCTGAAGCTGAAACTCCAATACTTTGGCCATCTGATGTGAAGAACTGACTCATCTGAAAAGACCGTGATGCTGGAAAGATTGGGGGTGGGAGGAGAAGGGGACAACAGAGGATGAGATGGTTGGATGGCATCACCAACACGATGAACATGAGTTTGAGCAAGCTTTGGGAGTTGGTGATGGACAGGGAAGCCTGGTGTGCTGCAGTCCATGGGGTCGCAAAGAGTCGGACACAACGGAGAAACTGAGCTGAACTGAAATTTATAAGATGACTTTACCAATGGCACAAACAATAAAGAATCCACCTGCAATGCAGGAGATGCAGGTTCTGTCCCTGGGTGGGGAAGATCCCCTGAAAGAGGAAATGGCAACCCACTCTAGTATTCTTGCCTGGAAAATCCCATGGACAGAGAAACCTGGGGGAATACAGTTCATTGGGTCACCAAGAGTCAGACACAACTGAAGTGACTTAGCACACACACGTGATCTAAGACCTTTGTACATGTGGGGTGTGGTCTTACCTCCCAGCCTGTGATTTCACCATGGATCCCCAGGAGTTTGCCCTGGAGGCTTGAGGTAGGCAGGTATCTGACCAGGCCACACTGAGTGCTCAGGGTTAATGTGTCCTCAGGCCAGCTTCCAGCTATAGCCTCATGAAAGAACTATAGAAGGGTATTCCAGGCTGACAGTGGTGTCCAAGCCTTTGCTGGTCAAGTTCCCTCCTATTTTGAGTGGAGAGAAAACCCTCACACAAGTGGCAGCTTTGATCTTCCAGATCCCCGAAGGTCATTTCTTCTCTCCACTTTCCCCTACCCTGGTTGGGACTGAATAATATATGCAGATGTGTAACTCAAAGCTATTGGGGAAAAAGTCAATGTCTATAAATAAAACCATATTTATCCTTGATTGTCATGAAGTTATACTCTCATAAAATAAACATTTTGTACCTAAAGACATATAGTTAAATAATATGACAAACCATTTGAAACTGTATACTTAAACAAAACATCTTGACAAAACATGAATAATGATCAAAAAAAAAAAAAAAACGCTGGCACCATTCAAGTATATCAAACCATTCTTAGATAAAGTCCACAGAACAGACAGTGAATATTGGTTAATAAACTTTTAATGTCAGTCTTCATCTCATCCTAACAAAAACAGGCTCATTTCAAGCTCTAAACATAGCTGTCAGTGTTCCTTCTGGGGAATGTTTGATTTATACAATAGGTAGATCTAAATTGTGTGTTTCATAGCTCACATTAGGGCTCTTACAGTTCTGCATGTGTTTATTTAGCAACTTTTGTCCATTTTTCATGGAGAAATTTGTACCATTGTGCACACAGCTTAAATAGTTATTGCCTTAATTATGGCTAAGAATGAGGAGGGCAAAACTTTTCCCAGAACGAGATTTTTTTTTTTTTAATGCAAGATCATTCAGGCTGTCCTAATTTTGTAATATCTTTCAGCAGCTGTAGGTTTTTGTTTTTTTTTTTTTTCAGTTTTAAACCATTCGGTGGAAAACACTAATTGCTAACGTATTTTCAATCCACAACTGCCTGTGCTTACAGTCCTCTTTTGCAACTGTTGTTCATGACCAAGCCTCACACCTCAGTATCCTCTACCCACCCCTGCTAATAAATAAAGCAAATTTTTTAAAATTTAATAAGAAACAAATTGAAAAAAGAACTATTAGGAAGCTTTCATTGTTTGTTTCAAACCCTGGTTATAATCGAAAGGTTAACCTAAATTCTCAGGCCACAAGCTGATGGGAAAAGAAAGGTGATGAAAGGCATGTGTTTTATGTACTGTTATTTGGAATGTTTAAAGCCTGAGAGCACTAAATGGGGAATTCGGTACTCATCTGCCCATCAGGACTGAGGATCCAGTCTTGAGGCATTAATCAGGGAGGGCTGTGGAAGTGAACCTTATTACCTTACTCAAATAGAAATCCCTTTGAAGGCAATAAAGACATGCCAGGCACAGAATCTTTACAGAAGTGTGGGCTACAGAAGCATCTGGGAACCAAACAATTGCACCTCTCTCCAGATGTGCCAAATAACCATTTTCTTTAGAAAAAGAAATTTCTAATCTCGTTGCTTTTCTTCCACCACTCTGCCCCCTTCCAAGACAAAACGCCTACCAAGCTTCCTCTGTTAAAACTTGAGGACAAAAGTGGGAGTCATCTGGACTGATAAACTATCAGGCTTAAATCGCTTTCAGAGAAAATCTTCTTACTCCTTTGCTCTAGGGGGACTCTTATCTAGACTTTTCAGGAATTCATTCTGATTAAAGGGTGATTGAAGCAAGATAAATCTATGGAAGGCTGCATAGTTTTCTATCACCACAAAGATAATGGTGAAAAAATATCTGAGCATGTTATAAATCAACTAGAATAAATTAATGGTTCCTCTGACATGCTCAAAATAAACGTGTCCTTGTCATAAATGTAATTAAATAATTCAATGGAAAAGTTAAATGCTGAAACAATTACCCACATGGTTTAAAGCATTATGAAAATATTATGGAAAAGAGAAATGGGAACTGTTATTAATAGAACATGGGGATTTTCATGTCTTTAGCCTTTTTTCCCGCTCCTTCTCTCTTAATGAAAGGAAAGACCCAATAATATTTATGCAGTACTTTATATGTGCCACTAAGTATATTCATGTTCATCATCTCTGTTGATTATCATAACAGCCTTGCAAGTTCATCTGACAGATAAGGTAAAGTAACTGAAGCTTGAAGATTACAGGTAACTTGCCCCAAACCACATAGCCAACCAGTAGATGAGTTAGCAATCCAGCTAAAGTTCGTGCAACCACAAAATACCAAACTCTTTCACTTCTATCACTCAGCGTCTCACCCCAGCCCTCCATTCCACACTGTCTCTTTGCAGAAGCCAAAGACTTCAGCTCTCACCACTTCCATGCTGCTCTGTCCACTGCTCAGCCTACAGCAGTCAGGACACGTAGATTCCTCTTCCTGGCCCAGTGACTATACCCTTGACTTTTATTAAATGTGTCATCTGTAGGCAGAAAATATGAAAACTAATAGTTAAAAGAAAACAAGGGCAACTAATGCATTTGTGGTTCTCTCTCAGAGCCTACAGAAATCTGCCTATTAATATAAGTCCCTAGTGGTGAGAAGGTACTGGGAGGGCAGCCAACAGTAAGTGGGAGTGGGTGTGGGAAAACTGCAAAAGAAAGAAGGAAAGTTGCTAAAAATGACTGGCCATATGTAGCGAATTATAAATTCTCTGGCTGCAAAAATAATTTCTGCAAGTCCAGGGCCTCTTAAGGGAGCACACCTCGGACACACGGCAAGAGCTAGTGAGTAGAACTAGTGGATGTCCAGAAAGAGCCACCCAACTATACTAAGATAGGCACCTTTTCAATGACCCATGTGGCTGAGAACAGCGGAGGATCTGGAGACTGAGAGCCTGGTGTTAACAGATAATAAAGACACTGTCTCAGGGCCATTGCCCAATCCCAGCTCAGCTTCAGCCTATGAAAAAAGCCGACACCCTAACATAATTCAAATTTTGGAGGTTTCTGGAAATGCACAAAAATATTTCATTAACCTTTCACTTAGCCTCACGGTCATCAAGGAGCACAGACCTAGTGAAGGGAATATCTGCATTCTGAGTAATAAGGAGCAACTTATGCAAGAACATGCAGTTGGTACCTCTCCCCTAAGAACGCTTTCTGCAAAGTAAAAGCCAAGGATGATTTGGGTGGCTCGAAAATCTCTTATCCACAAACTACTTCCTCCATTCTCCTAAACAGCCTGAAATTCCCATATCACATTCTCCTTTGGAATAAAACTCTCAAAAGATCCCTTTGAAGATATAAATGTTATCTTGGAAAAGTAAACCAAAGTACTAATGCCATCTATAAACACCACAAGTCAAAAAGTTTTATTAGAATGGCTCACATACTAAGCAGGGGAGAGACACAGGAATGAGAGTAAACGACACCACCGCTGCCCCAAGAGGAAATCAAGTTGGGTTGGTTTAGTGGCTAAGTCATGTCCGACTCTGCGACCCTGTGGACTGTAGCCTGCGAGACTCCTCTGTCCGTGGAATTCTCTTGGTAAGACTACTGGTGTGGGTTGCCATTTCCTTCTCCAGGGGATCATCCTGATCCAGGGATCGAACCCAGGTCTCCTACATTGCAGGCAGATTCTGTACTGACTGAGCTCCAGGGGACCATGTTGTCTTGGTACCAGTTTTATTGAGATATAATTCACATACCATATAATTCAGTCATCTAAATTGTACAATTCAATGATTTTTAACATATTCACAAAGTTGTGCAACCATCACCACAACCAACTTTAGAATATTTTTATCACCCCCCCCCAAAAAAAAACCATGTACCTTTCAACTATCACCGTCTTATTCTCCCATTCCCTCCCCAGCCATAAGCAACCAGTAATCTACTTTCTGTCTTCATAGATTAGAAAATTCTGGATATTTCATACAAATGAAACCATAAAATATGTGGTCTTTTGTGTCTGGCTTCTTTCACTTCACACAATGTTTTCAGGATTCATCCATGTTGTAGCATGTGTCAGTACTTCATTTTTTTTTCTTTTTTATTGAAGTATAGTTGACATATTTTAGCCCTTGGCTTTTTTCTGTATTTATCTATTTTAGATTTTTTGTGTGTGGTTTGAAGTTCATGTACAACATATCAGTTCAGTTCAGTTCGTTTCAGTCGGTCAGTCGTGTCTGACTCTTTGGACCCCATGAATCGCAGCACACCAGGCCTCTCTGTCCATCACCAACTCCCGGAGTTCACTCAAACTCATGTCCATCGAGTCAGCGATGCCATCAAGCCATCTCATCCTCTGTCGTCCCCTTTCTCCTCCTGCCCGCAATCCCTCCCAGCATCAGAGTCTTTTCCAATGAGTCAACTCTTCTGATAAAGTGGCCAAAGTAATGGAGTTTCAGCTTTAGCATCATTCCTTCCAAAGAACACCCAGGACTGATCTCCTTCAGAATGGACTGGTTGGATATCCTTGCAGTCCAAGGGACTCTCAAGGGTCTTCTCCAACACCACAGTTCAAAAGCATCAATTGGAGAAGGAAACAGCAACCCACTCCAGTACTCTTGCCTGGAGATTCCCACGGATGGAGAAGGATCCTGGTAGGCTGCATCCATGGGGTCGCAAAGAGTTGGACACGACTGAGCGGCTTCACTTTCACTTTCACAGCCTTCTTCAGTCCAACTTTCACATCCATACATGACCACTGGAAAAACCATAGCCTTGACTAGATGAACCTTTGTTGGCAAAGTAATGTCTCTGCTTTTGAATATCCTATCTAGGTTGGTCATAACTTTCCTTCCAAGGAGTAAGCGGCTTTTAATTTCATGGCTGCAGTCACCATCTGCAGTGATTTTGGAGCCCAAAAAAATAAAGTTTGACACTGTTTCCACTGTTTCCCTATCTATTTCCCATGAAGTGATGGGACCAGATGCCATGATCTTAGTTTTCTGAATGTTGAGCTTTAAGCCAACTTTTTCATCCTCCTCTTTCACTTTCATCAAGAGGCTTTTTAGTTCCTCTTCACTTTCTGCCATAAGGGTGGTGTCATCTGCATAGCTGAGGTTATTGATATTTCTCACAGAAATCTTGATTCCAGCCTGTGCTTCATCCAGCCCAGTGTTTCTCATGAGGTTCTCTGCATAGAAATTAAATAAGCAGGGTGACAATATACAGCTTTGACATACTCCTTTTCCTATTTGGAGCCAGTCTGTTGTTCCATGACCAGTTCTAACTGTTGCTTCCTGACCTGCATACAGGTTTCTCAAGAGGCAGGTCAGGTGGTCTGGCATTCCCATCTCTTTCAGAATTTTCCACAGTTTATTGTGATCCACACAGTCAAAGGCTTTGGCATAGTCAATAAAGCCGAAATAGATGGTTTTCTGGAACTCTCTTGCTTTTTCCATGATCCAGCGGATGTTAGCAATTTGATCTCTGGTTCCTCTGCCTTTTCTAAAACCAGCTCGAACATCAGGGAGTTCACGGTTCACATATTGCTGAAGCCTGGCTTGGAGAATTTTGAGCATTACTTTACTGGTGTGTGAGATGAGTGCAATTGTGTGGTAGTTTGAGCATTCTTTGTCATTGCCTTTCTTTGGGATTGGAATGAAAACTGACCTTTTCCAGTCCTGTGGCCACTGCTGAGTTTTCCAAATTTGCTGGTGTATTGAGTGCACCACTTTCACAGCATCATCTTTCAGGATTTGAAATAGCTCAATGGAATTCTATCACCTCCACTAGCTTTGTTCATAGTAATGCTTTCTAAGTCCCACTTGACTTCACATTCCAGGATGTCTGGCTCTAGGTGAGTGATCACACCATCATGAATTTCTTGGTCGTGAAGCTCTTTTTTGTACAGTTCTTCTGTGCATTCTTGCCATCTCTTCTTAATATCTTCTGCTTCTGTTAGGTCCATACCATTTCTGTCCTTTATCTAGCCCATCTTTGCATGAAATGTTCCCTTGGTATCTCTAATTTTCTTGAAGAATTCTCTAGTCTTTCCCATTCTGTTGTTTTCCTCTATTTCTTTGCATTGGTCGCTGAGGAAGGCTTTCTTATCTCTTCTTGCTGTTCTTTGGAACTCTGCATTCAGCTGCTTATATCTTTCCTTTTCTCCTTTGCTTTTCGCTTCTCTTCTTTTCACAGCTATTTGTAAGGCCATGTTTACATATTATATATATAATTATAAAATTATTTTAAATTGATAATCTCTTAAATCTGAATGATTTAAATAATCCTGCATTTTTATGCACTCCCTCCATGTTTACTATGTTTAACATCATAATTTACATATTTTTGCTTTATGTATCTCTTAATCATTTACTATAGATAAAGATGATTTTACTACTTCTGGCTTTTAATCCTTCTATTAGCTTTATAAATGGGTGCTCTACTACCTTTATTGTATGTTTCCTTTACCAATGAGATTTTTTCTTTTGTACTTTTCATATTTCTAGTTATGGTCTTTTTTGCTTAGAGAAGTCCCTTTAACATTTGTTGTAAAGCAGTACCCCTAAAGGGTACTGAACTCTTTTAGCTTTTGCTTGTCTGTAAAACTCTTTATATCTCCTTCAAATATGAACAACAGCCTTGACTGGTAGAATATTCTTGGTTGTAGGGTTTTGGTTTTGTTTTTGTTTTATCACTTTAAACCTTCTGGCCCATAAGCTATCTGCTGAAAAGTCACCTGATAGTCTTCTGGGAGTTCCTTGTATGTAATTAGTTGCTTTTCTCTTCCTGCTTTTAAGACTCTTTGTCTTTAATTTTTGCCATTTTAATTATAATGTGTCTTGGTGTGATCCTTCTCAGGTTCTTCTTGTTTGGAACTGTCTCTGCTTCCTGGACCTGGATGTCTGTTTTCTTTCCCAGTTAGGGAAGTTTTCAGTTACTTTTTCTTCAAATAAGTTCTCTGCCCCTCTCTCTTTCTCTTCTCCTTCTGGGACTCCTATAATGCAAGTGTTAGTATACCTGATGTTGATGAGGTCTCTTAAACTATCTTCATTTTTAAAAATTCTTTGTCTTTTTTTCTGCTCAGCTTCAGTGATTTCCCCGACCCTGTCTTCCAGTTTGCAGATCAGTTCCTCTACATCATCTACTCTACTGCTGATTCCCTCCAGTATATTGAGTTATTGTATTTTTTAGCTTTATTTGGTCCTTCCCTATATTTTCTAACTCTTTGTTAAACTTCTTACTGTATTCATTCATTCTTTTCCCAAGTACATTGAACATCTTTACAAACACATCGAATTCTTTATCAGAGAGATCGCTTATCTCCACTTCACTTAGTTCTTCTTCTTAGTTCTTCTTTTGTCTCTTTATTTGAAACATTATCTTTGCTCCTCATTTTGTTCAGTTCCCTGTTTATTTCTGTGTATCAGAAATATGTGTTAGGTAGGTTGGTTACATTTCTCATCTGGAGAAGTAGCCTTATGTAGAAGATGTCCTCTGGGACCCAGTAGCATACTCTCTCTTGGTCAACAGAGCCATATTCTCTACGAGTGAGCTATATAGGACCCTCTGTTGTGGTGCAGCTGATGACTATGAGCGTGCTGGTAGGCAGGACTGACCCTCAGACAATTAGCTGCCCAGCCCTGCTACCCCTGGTGTCTGCCAGCCTCTTGGTAGGTGAGACTGTGTCCTGGGGTGGCTGACTGCATGGCCTGAGGGGTCCCAGGCTGGTGCTGCCCCACTCGTGGGCAGAACTAGGTCCTGAAGTGGCTGCCAACCATATTTCTCTACATGCAAACATGCTACCTACTATGTAGCATAGTGGAAAGCACACTGGGATGGGAAGTGGGGGCTCTGGGTCCTGGTGGTGACCTGTCCCTACTGGCAGAGCTCTGAGGCCCTCAGGGCCTGTGCAGTGAGGGATGCTGAGTGGGGAGCTCTCTGAGGACCACTCCAGATAACTGGTTCTACATCTGGAAGGATTTACTAAAGGGCATTTTGTCATCTTTCTCCTTCCTCTCCAGAAATCTTTTTCATCTAAAGTGCATGTCTACTGACATATGTAAAATAGATAGCCAATGGGAATTTGCTGTATGACTCAGGGAACTCAAACCAGGGCTCTGTGACAACCTAGAGGGGTGGGATGGGGTGGGAGGGAGGTTCATGAGGGAGGGGACATATGTATACCTATGGCTGATCATGTTGATGTACGGCAGAGACCAACACAATATTGTGATTATCCTTCAATTAAAATTTTTTAAGATTTTAAATCAATAAAAAATGAAGCATGTGTCTAAAATGCAAAGCAGAGACAAGAGGTGATGACACATTTTGCATCAGAAAATACTGTGAAAAGAGAGCTGAACAGACGTTGGGGGCATCATGAAATGTGGAGCCACTTTCTGACTTGAAATCATTCACAAACAGATCTGACTGACCACAACAAAAGGTCTCATCTCTTTGAACCTACAACTATCTCCTTTCCTCCCCCTCTTTGTAATTATCAGCCCAAGTATAAGTTGATTGCGGTTGTACTGCTGCATGGGAATGTGGTTGATCAGCCTGTCAATGAATGAGCTTGGGTAGCTTTTCCCACACCAGACAAGATGCTGAAAATGCTGAACAGCCAGAACAGGCTCACAGTTAACATCACAGACACAGGCTGGCCTGCCTTACAGGTGTGTCCCAGCTGGGCGTCAGCTATGCCTTGCTTCCACTCACTCCTGTTCAGAAGGAAGGAGACACAGTGATGCAATCGGGTGATACTGGGTCTGTGATTCTTGGCCCTGATGAGCCCAGCACTTCCTAGTGACAGGATCCACTTGTAAAGTGCTGTAATCAGCAAGTGGGCAGCTTAAATAGGAGACCAAAGACTTTTTAAATAGATGGCCTGCGGGGACTTCCCTGGTGGTCCAGTGCCTGAGACTCTACACTCCAATGCAGGTGGCTCAGATCTTGGTCAGAGAACTAGATCCTTCATGCCGCAACCAACAGTTTGCATGTAATAACTAAGACCTGGTACAGCCAAATAAGTAATTTTTTTAAAAAAGATCCTTTAAAATAAATAAATACGGCCTGTACCTAGCTATCTATTTACCTATCCATTCATCCATCCTCTCTCTAGTACTAAAATATTATTATTTCAAATTATTAAAATAATAATAAGTGCCCACAAAACAAACAAAAGCTAGATTCATTAACAATATTCTCTCTGTAACTACACAGCTTCCCCATTCATCCCACTGTCTTCACCCACCTGAAATAACTGTCATTCTAAGTTCCATATTCAATACTCCCTTGTTTTCCTTTCATGTAGTTGCATTGCTTTATACTCTTCACAAAAATCATATTTCCATTTGGTTACTTTGGATACTATTATAAACACATCATGCTATTTGTTCTCTTTTGAGACTTTTCTAGCTAAACATTACAGTGCTAAGCTTCACCATATTGTTGCACTGAAGGCTATTTTTAAAGTGACCTCCATCTTATAATAAAAATTAACTCATTTGGGGAAAAAAAAATTTCAAGAAAGAAAATAAAACATATCATAACCCTGTATTTCTTTTGGTTTTTGCCTTTCCTACGTACATATATTTTTCCTCACAAAATAGGGATTGTGTTGCATAAACAGTAGACAATCAAGTAAATAGGTAAGTACAAATTTTGGTAAGTGCTGCTGCTGCTGCTGCTGCTGCTGCTGCTGCTAAGTCGCTTCAGTCGTGTCCGACTCTGTGCAACCCCATAGATGGCAGCCCACCAGGCTCTCCCGTCCCTGGGATTCTCCAGGCAAGAACACTGGAGCGGGTTGCCATTTCCTTCTCCAATGCATGAAAGTGAAATGTGAAAGTAAAGTCGCTCAGTCGTGTCCAACTTTTTGTGACCCCCACGGACTGTAGCCCACCAGGCTCCTCTGTCCATGGAATTCTCCAGGCAAGAATACTGGAGTGGGTTGCCATTTCCTTCTCCATTTCATTTCAAAGCAGTATTTTATTAAGACGTGTATGAAAGCTCTAAGCCCACTGGGAATGCGACTACACCGAGGTCGGTGCCAACCTAAAAAAGAAGGAGAAGAGAGGCTCCCATCGCCAAACCAACTGTGGCGGCAGGAACCAGGTAAGTGGCAACTTCCTGCAGGCTTGCCCTCTCACCCTTGTCATATTTTGTTGGAGGACTTTAAGCTGCCAGCCGGACACCCAGAGAATACTTTCTTCTGTGTAATAATAAGGGGATAGAAACCACTGAATTGTATACTTCTACAGGTGAATTTTATAACATGTATTATATCTCAACAAAGTTATCTTTCTATAATAGAGTCAAAGGACAGATGAGCAAACTAAGGTAGATAAGGAAACGTTCTAGTATACACTGTGCAGAAAGAGAGGTTGGAAAAGAATTTGGCAAGTCAATTTAATACTTGAAATATATGTGATTTGTTGGTATACACACTCTTCAGAGACCTTAACAACTTGCTTTAACAATGTGTTATGTTATACCATTTGTTGTTGGCATTATTTTAAAAACTGTCTTTTTTAAATATTTTAAGAATTCCCACACCAGAAGCCTAGAATACCATCTAGCAACATTTCATAAATAAATCATATTTGTAACCCGAGCAAACGGAAGAATAAACTATGTGAATTTTTCTCAGATTTTATCCTGATTTATTTCGATAAATCATTTCAGAATCAGATAAAGTTTGAGAAACTTATATTTTGATCAACTAAGAAATTAACAGGCATCTTATAATGTCAGTAAAATCACTTTTGCTACTATGTGGTGGTGGTTTAGTTGCTAAATCATGTCCAGCTCTTGAGACCCCATGGACTGTAGCCTGCCAAGCTCCTCTGCCCATATTTCCCAGGCAAGAATATTGGAGTGAGTGGCTACTTTCTTCTCCAGGTGATTTTCCCAACCCAGGGATCGAATCCATGTCTCCAGCACTGCAGGCAAATTCTTTACCGATTGAGCCACCAGGGTAGCCCCTTTGTACTATACATAAATATAACCAGGAGCCCTGTAGGGTTTATGTGAAGTACTCACCCCAGGATCTCTATGAAGTGAGTAATTTCATCATCATTTTACAGGTAAGGGCCCTAAGCCCTAGGAGGCAGACAGTTTGCCACAGTAAATCATTTGCAGCTAGAATGTCAGTACATTACTGCTGGTTTATAGGTGTCCACACAGTACAAGCTAGAGATTTAGTAAGTATCAAGTTCAATGAATCAATACACACAGCCCAGTTGGATAATTCAAGTTTATCGCCATCTGTAACCTGACCAAATGTATGCAGTTTGGCAGAAAAAGTACAGTTGGTGGAGGTCAGTACAGTCATGTTAGTCAAGGCTCTTTCCACTACAGGTATAAAAATCCCATTAATCCAGCACTTTTAAAAGGAAACTGTATTGGGATCCCATAATTAGAAAGTCCAGGGGCAATACTGAGATACAAATAATATCACTGGGAATCTGCCTCTATTCCTCCATCCCTCAGCCCTGCTTCTTTTGTGTGGACTCCTTTCTCAATCTGTCTCTTCCCAGGAGTAGCAAAGAGGACCATTTGGCAGCCCCCCAAAAAGACTGTACCTCTTCCTAGACAGCTCTAGCGAGAGCTCCAGAACAAGCTCAGACAGGGGGACTGACTCAGTCCCTCTGGGCCATTACTACAGCCAGGTGAATGGAGTTCTCTGATGGCCCAGGCCTGGGTCATGGGCCCACTTCTGGGTCCAGAGGTTGGAGTCAGCCGCATCAGAACCTCAGAGCCCGTGAATCATGAAGGAATGGTGACCACAGAGGTACTAGGCAGACAAACATGCTTCTACAATACGGACAGTGCTATTCATCTGAGATTGTAAGATGGTTAGTTTCAAGTCATAGCCAGAGGGCAAGTTTAGGGAAAGCCTGCAGGGGCCACCTTGGCTTTAAATTTAGATGAGCAAAGTCTGGGGTGGGATACATCTTGACTCCTCGTTTAGCATCTGTGTCAGCATATGTATGTGCTGGCACTCTGCGCCGGGTATCAGCACAACTCTGCTACAGCTTCCTGACATGGGATGCAAAGCTGTGAAATTCAGTGAAACAGACTAACATCTTGGAAGCATTCATATTCTTTTGATGTACATGTGAAAACACTAAGATGAAACATCTCTGGATATCTTTTTGGTAACGATGTCATATGAAGGACCAAGATTTATGCAGGCTTAAGAACTAGTTGATTGTCTTAACATTTTATATAGATTTCTCTGGGTTTTATATTATTTGTTTTCTTATTATATCACCAGCAATCTAAAGCCAAGAAAAATAAAATTCATGTCAACAATTATGTTTCTTTGAAAATACAGTTCAGAAAATAACTGTATTTAGAGTTGTAGCATATAATCCAGTATTTTGTGTAATACCCCTGTTATAAACAAGGTACCTTTGGAAATAAATATACTAGAAAATCAGAATATCTCCAGCTAGCACATGCAGTACCCATGCAGTGCCTCCACAGCTAGAATTTTCATGCTCACACAAGGAAAAATGTACTGCTATTCATCAGTGAACAGTGTAATACCATGACCGATTTGAATACCTAACCCCTCTAGTGAGAGAGAAGTCTGTGATGAGGGAGAAGGGTTCCACTTTGAGCCTAAGCTGTTTCTATGGCTAGAATTCAGAATGTGGGGGTCTTGTCTGAAGAGTAAGTGGAACAACTCAGCTAGAAGGCATCGATTTAGGGAACTGATATGAGAAATCAGTAGAAAATAACTCACTCTGAAGTGGAAACATTTGCATGAGCTTGGCCTTACATCAGTGCTCCTTCTTAGGCCCCAGCCCACATCCCCACCCCAACTCTGGTCTTAGCAGGCACAGCATGGTGTCAGCCTAGCAATAGAAAGCTGGGAGGGAGAAACACAAATAAAATCTCTGTGAAAGGGTTTCTGTTAAAAATGATAGACTGGTTCAAGAGGGAGGGGACATATTTATTCCTATGCCTGATTCATGTTGATGTATAGCAGAAACCATCACAATATTGTAAAGCAATTATCCCCCAATTAAAAATTAATTAATTAATTTAAAAATAATGATGGGCTGGACTCCCACTGTTCCATCCCCAAACTTTACCAAAATATCCATAAAAAGGCATAAGCCCTTAAAGATAGGTGTGAAGATGGGAGAGGTGATAACAGCAGCAAAATCTGGAAGCTATAAAGCTAATGAAAAAAATGTTAATGACATCACAGAACAAAGACAGCTGAATTCTAAACTGGCAATCTGGGGAAAGCCAGAAGCAACACAATTTATACCTCCAAATCCCTGAAAGGCTTGGGCATCTCTGGAAACAGGGACAAAGGACAAGCTAAAAGTAGGTTTCTTTAAAAGTCTTCAGATCCCCCAGGCTTCCTCAAGAGGACAAAGGTTTATTCTCTAGAAAGAGTCAAACACGTCTCTGGATGTCGAGGCAACAGGCACCAGTGAGGGTGGGTGTGCCGTACTGACAGAGGAAGACAAAGTAAGAGCAGGAAGATGCTGAGATTCCCAGGCTCTTCTCTCATTCAACTCCCTTAACTCTAGCAGTGAGGTTTATACCCTCTGGCAGGAGCTTGGAGCTGGAGGGCATAAGCCGGCCCAAGAGAGAAATACCTAAAGTTATTCACACCAGAAATTCACCCTATAAACAGCCCAGCCAGATCACCTTCAAGTGAGGCTCGCGCATGCACGCGTGCATACACACACACACACACACACACACACACACACACACAGGTTTCCAATCTGTTGCTGGTGCCCCACTTTTGCATACAAGTAGGCAATTAAAGAGATGAAATATTAGAGGAGAACTTCCATTATGAAAGACAAATGCAAAACAAACAGAAAGAAAAGCATACTCTGGGGGAAACAGAATATGGAGGGAAAAGAAAGCTTAAAAAATAATCTACCAGTAATAGGAGAGATACAAGAGACAATTGCACTTATTTTAAAAACTTGAATTTTTAATGTAGTCAAAGAACAAAATAAAGCCTTAGAAATTTTAAAAAATGTGGTAGCAGACATGAAAAACTCACTAAAAGGGCTAGAAGTTAAAATTCAAGAAATCTCCTGGAAAGTACAACTGAAAAACAAAGATGAAAAATAGGAAAGGGAACATAAGAAAAGGTATTTATCAATATAGCAATACATATAAATATTTAAATACTTCAGTATATAAAATACCAAATATATCACTGAACACATATGTAAATATACATATGAAAAATCTCTTCTGACTCCACACACCAAGAAATATGTGGGATGTGTATGCATGCATATATATATACACACACAGATATATAAATATGTATGCAAATATATATGCATATATATATAGATATGTATACAGATCTCCCTCAAATTATGATGGGGTTGTTCAGTCACTAAATTGTGTCCAACTCTTTGCAATCCCATGAACTGCATGATGGGGCTACATCCTAATAAACCTACCATAAGGTGAAAATATCATAAGTCAAATGGATTTAATATACCTAACCCACCAAACATCCAAGCTTAGCTGTGCTGTGCTTAGTCGGTCAGTCGTGTCCGACTCTTTGCAACCTCGTGGACTGTAGCCCTCCAGGCTTCTCTGTTCATGGGGATTCTCCAGGCAAGAATACTGGAGTGGGTTGCCATTTCCAGGGGCTTCCCTGGTGGCTCAGATGGTAAAGCGTCTGCCTGCAACGCGGAAGACAAGGGTTCAATCCCAATGCGGAAGACAAGGGTTCAATCCCTGGGTCAGGAAGATCCCCCGGAAAAGGAAATGGCAACCCACTCCAGTACTCTTGCCTGGGAAATTCCATGGACAGAGGAGACTGGTAGGCCACAGTCCATGAGGTCACAAAGAGTCAGACACGACTGAGCAACTTCACTTTCTTTCTTTCTTTGCCATTTCCTTCTCCAGGGGATCTTCCCAACCCAGGGATCAAACCCAGGTCTCCCACACTGCAGGCAGATTCTTCACCAGCTGAGCCACCAGGGAAGCCCCCAAGCTTAGCTAGCCTACGTTAGATGTGCTCAGAGCACTTATGTTAGCGAAGAGCTGGGCCAAATCATCTTACACAAAGCCTATATTATAATAAAGTGTTGAATATTTCATATAATTTATTGGATACTGTACTGAAAGTAAAAAACAGGATGATTGTACGGTTACAGGATGGCTGTATGTGTATCGGTTGTTTACACTCATGATCACGTGAGGACTGGGGGCTGTGGCTCACTGCCCCTGCCCAGCATCATGAGAGGATAGCAGACCACATATCAATAGCCAGGGAAAAGACCAAAATTCAAAAATTTCTACTGAATGCATATCAATTTCACACCCTAATAACATCAAAAAAGCATACGTTGACCCATTTCAAGTCAGGTATCATAGATCAAATCATTTACATATTGCTCTGTCCATGGGGATTCTCCAGGTAAGAATACTGAAGTGGGTTGCCATGCCCTCTTCCAGGGGATCTTCCCAACCCAGGGATCAAACCCAGGTCTCCTGCATTGCAGGCAGATTCTTTACCAGCTGAGCTACCAGGGGGCCCCTAGATACTGCAAGCACCACAGAAAATCATACAGTTTCTTCCTCTAAACAGCTAACCAAATATGCCTCACCAAATGGACATGACAGAGAGGGAAGAGAGAGGTACTACAAAGGATGTGATGATGAAAGCAACTGCTACCTAAGGACTGTCTTTGAATCCTCTGGAAATCTTGATGATGATGGCAGAGAAACTGAATAAGCAACAGAAATGGCTGGAGTAACCCTCTATTTGGTGACCACCCAGGGTCACAGTTTAGGGGTTGAATATGAACTTCAGGAGGGCAAGAATGCTGCCTACTTGGGAGTCTATACTGAGAGCATTTCCAGCCCCTGTGTCAAGGAAGCTGAAACTGCACCAGGCCACTCAGAAGATGAAAACATATAGTGAGGAGGTGGTTCCCCTCCACTCACACAGGGGTCAGGTGTTAATCACGGCACATAGCTTGAAAGGTTGAGAAATGTGTGTCAGTCTTATTCTCATGTCACTAGCGCAATTCCATGGAATTCTGCAGGAAGCACAGACCAGAATATGAGAGCAATCAAGGAAGGATAGCTCCTGGGTCTGCAGTGGTGAACCCCAACCTGAAGGATCAAAGTTCAAGGCACAGGCCATGTGAGCCTTCCACCCACTCATTCCTACCAGCACCATAGCAGGCATTTACACCCTGCAACTGTGGTTTAAATGAACATCAAGGGCAGACACTGCCGGGGGCCAGCGTGAGGAATTCCGCCCATGGCAAAGGTCATGAGGAAGGAGGCTTGGCATACGCAAAGGCGTGATCAAGCCTCAGGAAACCCCCTGTTCCCGAGCATCTAACCCCAAAACCAGAGTCTGTTTTATGCTCTCACCTACACCTCTGACTTTACGGGGGGCTCTCCCCCATAACCGTTTCTCTCGGAGAAGGAGTAAACGTGCAGCTCCAAGGCAATAAAAATTCTTGGGCGTGACAAGAGTGTTTCAGCTTACGGACTCCTCTGAAGGTTATCTAGCCCACCTGTATAGGTTTGTCCAGCCACATGTGATTGCTTGCAGCCTCCCAACCTGAGAGGCACAAGATGTTTTAGACTTACTAAAGGCAAATTATTTTGGGGAGTTAAAATTATTAGTATAGTTGGTTAGGAATTATATTGGTGAAGGGTCTCTTCATTTGTTGTGTCAATAATTGCTGCTAATTCCCTGCTCTGGGTGGGACAAGGATGTCTCAGGTCAAACCTCTCTGCTGACAGACTAGCTTGTGTGACAGGATTATCCTTACTGCCGCCACTAGGCACATGACTGTTTACTACCTCTCAACCATAAACAGCACAGAGAGTTTTGGAGTATTTTGAGAGTCTTAATTAGCGTAGGACTTTCTCTTCTTGTTGAGTCAATGATTGCCGCCAGGCCTCCATATCCTTAGGCACCTGGGAATATATTAATCAATGTATTTGGAATATAGCAAAGGAAATATGGTAGTTTTTGATGTTAGCAATACTAGACTTTTTGAGTTAATGGATTTTCTCTTTTGTAATAGATCACTGTACTTTGTTATATATCACTGTGTCCTTGCTGTGTAAGAATGTAACTTTATCATATCTTAAGACTAAATAGATCTTAAGGGGAGCATTGGTGAAAGGATTTTCATTTGTTGGGTTGATGTTTGCTGCTAAATCTCCATGTTCCCTACCCTTATAATGAATATAACTAGCATATAGGAAGAAATAAGTATTAACCTTTAAGCATATAGGAGAAATAAGTATTAACCTTTAAGACTAATCATGTTAACCTTGGGTTGAATAAATTCCTTTCTTGATTGTAACTCACTACACCCTCACCCTATAGGAATGTAACTTTATTTGGAGGGTGGTGCCTGGTTTAAGAAAAAACACCCTTGGAAGAAATAAGTTTTTTTTGGTTATCAGAAAGAAAGGATCATAAAATGTAAGCAGGTCTCACTCATGGCCAGAAGATGATGTAATATTCCTAAGACCTTTTTTTTTATACATTTATGTGAAGCACCTGATTTTGATAAAGGTCAGGACTGCTGACCCCCACGTGACTCTGTATTCATCCCTATGTGTAACAAAAGGTATATAAGCAAACCCAAAAATAAAGAAATCGGATCAGTTTCCGGAAAGACTGATTCCCCCATGTCGCTTCTTTCTTGCTCCCGTTTTTCTGGCTGAATTCCCATCTGGAGCATGGATGTTATTCCACGTAATCCAAGTTATTCAGCCTCTTTTTCTCCACTGATCTTCCTACTACACTATCCATTTCTAATCTCTCTATATCTGTGATTAAATATGTATTTTTCCAAAGACGCCGACTCCGTCCCCCCACCTTCGAATCACCCTGGATCCACCGGGGCTGGACCCCGGCAAGACACAACATATATGTCTATACAGTTTATAAGACTATCCATCCTCGTATCTGAATCCCAGTTCATGTAACCAAAAATAATTTCAAGATAATGCATCATGAGTGACATCCATAGAACCCATTTATACTTCACCTTCTTCCTTCTCCATTTTCTTCACATATTAAACTGCTTCCAAACTTCTCTCCCCAGTACATAACCCCGAATGCTCTTTTACCATATTGTCTCCAGGTGCCCCTTGGACAGTTCACCTTCCTTCCCCCAGGCCTACTCAGGAAGGAAGACAAGGTTAAAAACTACAAGTGTTCTTCAGAGGGGGGAAGGAGAGGGTGGGACAATCGGAGAGAGATGCATGGAAACACGTACGCTACCATATGTGAAATAGATAGCCAGTGGGAATATGCTGTCTACTTCTGGGATCTCAAACGGTTACTCTGTGACAGCCTAGAAGAGTGAGATGGGTGGGAGATAGGAGAGAGGTTCAAGAGGGAGGGGACATACGAGTTCTTACCATTGATTCATGCTGATGTATGGCAAAAACCAACACTATATTGTAAAGCCATTATCCTTCAATTAAAAAAATAATTTTTAAAAAGACTACAAGGGTTCTTATATTAATAATCTTTATTCTATCATGTCCTAAGAAGGAAACATGAAAGACATTAGCTAAAGTGTTCTTCTAAATGTGTATATATGTGTGTGTGTAACACAAGAGAGATTCAAATGAACCTGAAGATAGGTGATGTTGTTGGGTATACCTGTCCTCTATAAACTGGATTGAGGAAGAGAAATTGTGAAGCATGAATAATGTGTAATTCATAACCTGGTCAAGTCTATTCACACAGACAGCTAGAATACTGGTGTCAGCACAAAGAAAAAATATATTCAACATCAATAAATTCAAGCTGAAGTTGAAAGGGAACTTGCAAAATCAAAAATCCTGTCATTTGGGATACATTTCCTCCTGGAATTGAAAGCCAACCTTGGGGACAGCCCACAGAGGGAACAGATGGCTAGAGATATGACCACAGGCTCATACTGGCTGCTTCAAGCTTGCCATGAAAAACTTAGAGACGAAAAACCATAATAAAAAAGGACCGGGTTTCTTACATTACACTTGTAGTTCTTTTATTTTGGTGAAGTTTTCCTTCCTTTAACTTGACCACATAAATAACATGTGGTTTTGTTTATCATGTTGTGAAAGGCAAGAAAACTGGAGCAGAGGTGCAAAGCAGAGAGGGCCGTGGTGTGAGATACTGCTGCCCTATATCATGAAGTCAGGCCCCCAAGAATACACGCACACCATAAAAGACACAGCCTCCGTGAAAGGGACATTCTCCGCCCGTCATTAAATGGTCTTTTCCAAGTTGTCTGCAATACGCAAGTGTCACTTTTTAAATCACTTTTTTCCTTCTTTCTTTTTTATATTTTAAATTATGAAAGCATGATAACACATTGACAAGAGGCTTGGAAAATACAGAACAAAGTTACATATAGTTCCACTATATATTACAATTTTTTAAGTAGAAAAATTAAGATATTTAGTTGGAGTTTAAATATCATCACTTTCAATTTTAAAAAATATTGAATGGGCCCTCCTTCCTTGCTTCTTGAACTTCTCAACATTGTATATATGCAACATTGGTTAAAAATCCCTTGATTGTTTCAAACGTGCAGGTCAGTGAAATTCTTGATGACAAAATCAGCATTTGAAAGACTTCAAATGGTTTTGACACTCTTTAGAGGTATCATCAGGTACCTGGGTTCAGCTGACTGACAGCACACCTGTCACTGACTTAGCAGACTAAGGCTTCTTGCCCAGAAACTCTTGCAATACTTGACATCTGACCATTCAAAGAGAGAATACAAGAGTAGCAAGTGGTAAAAGTGATAGCGAGAAGAAGAAGAGTCCATCATGCTGGTGGTTGTGATATTTTCTTTGAAAGGATACCACTTCGCTCTTGAGAGATTTTCATTCCAAAAATAAAGAATGCAAATAGGAACATATAGTTCTGAGCACTGACATGGAAATGTTCAGGGACTGAAAAATAAATACAGGTTGACTTTTATTCTATTGGGCCTATTGTCAAAGCACTCCTCAAGATAAGACTGATCTCTCTCTCATTAGCTTCCCAGTTGCTCTCAAAGAGTCAGAAAGGGGCCGGACCCCAAGGCTTTTCTAAACACTAATTTGTTGCAAACTGAAGGTGAGCTAACTGGCAGGACTGCCTCCAGTGAGCCTATAGGTGAAACAAGAGATTCTGTTGGGTCTTCCCTGGTCATCCAATGGCTAAGACTCCACAGTCCCAATGCAGGAGGCCCAGGTTCGATCCCTGGTCAGGGAACTAAACTCCACATGCTGCAACTGAAAGATCGCCATGCTACAACAAAGATCAAAGATCCTGTGTGCCACAACTAAGACCCAGCACAAATAAATAAATACTAAAAAATATAAGTAAGTAAGATTCTGTTGACTCTTACTCTCCTTTTGAGCAACAAAACAATACCCTCCTTAGCTTGAACTTTTTATGTCACATTACCATGTTTATATATTCTTTACTTTTCCAGGTCATCAGTTCTTCGTGTGTGCAGAGTTATATTAGAAGAGGGAATATATGTTCACTCTTTTGATATGGTTTGGCTGTGCTTAGTGGTGAATATACTGAGTTCACAAGTTTTGTGTGAATGAGAGTAACATTCAGGGTCACAGCTATGCTAGTCCAGTCCAGTGTGGGCTCAGTCACGTCCAACTCTTTGAGACCCCACGACTGTAGCCCGCTGGGCTCCTCTGTCCATGGGATTCTCCAGGCAAGAATACTGTAGCCCGCCGGGCTCCTAGAGCCCTCCATGGGACTCTCCAGGCAAGAATACTGTAGCCCGCCGGGCTCCTCTGTCCATGGGACTCTCCAGGCAAGAATACTGGAGCAGGTTGTCATTTCCTCCTCCAGGGGATCCTCCCGACCCAGGGATTGAGCCCTTGTCTCCTGTGTCTCCTGCATTGCAGGCATGTTTTTTACCCACTGAGTCATCAGGGAAGTCGATACTATAGCAATGCTGTATAAGATTAACACATGTTAGATCTGGCAGATATATGCATTATGAAGAAGCCAGTGATTAGCGCCAGGCTGCCTGCTTGAAAAAGCTGTGGCTAGCATATTTTCCTCCAGTGAATTACACCACAACATGCACTGAATTTTGACAACTGGCTATCTCAAGACTACTCAAGATATCTCAAGACTATCTCAATAGTTTGAACAGCAAAATCATTTTTTTTCTATAATAGGTTCTTTCATTACTTGGGAAATGTCTCTGAAAATGGACTTGAAAGGCCCTTTACTGAATCTGCATAAATCTCAATTCTTGGGGCTCTGTCTAAAGAGCGTTCTGGAGGGCAGCTCCACACTGTACTTCAGAGAACAGATCTTTGGTCAGAGGCCATACATACAAACCCAGAGAACAAGAGAAAGAGGGGGCCTGCCAGTCCCAATAACTGTGTCCTAAAGCCCCTGAGGGTTTCCCAGGTGGCTCAGTGGTAAGGAATTCACCTGACAATGTGGGAGATGAGGATTTGACCCCCGGGTCAGGAAGATCCCCTGAAGAAGGAAATGGCTGCCCGATTCAGTATTCTTGCTTGGGAAATGGACAGAGGAGCCTGGTGGGCTTACAGTCCATGGGACTGCAAAGAGTTGGACATGACTGAACAACTGAGCACACACACACAAAGCCACTGAGCTCTCTAGACTCTTCCATCTAACTAATTTCCACATAGAGAACAACAGTTCTACATGTGTTTCTTTTGAAGAGGCTGAGAAACATCATAAGCTGCGAGTGATCAGAAGATAGATACCCCTTAAAAGGGCAATGGATAGACTGGGCAAGAGTGGTAGGATATATTTAAACAAAAGAATGCAAGGAATATGCTCCTTATATCAGGGAGGACCTTTCAAAAGTCGTGTGTGGTCTGCACCATGTTTTCCCAATTTATTAGTAACATTCACATATAACAGTAGAATCAACTCAGTGTGTGTGCTGGAAATTCCAGCCCCTTTTCCAAAAACACTCTCTTGTCGTCACCTCAGACACTGCCATTGCAATCAGTGTCATGCTCCAGACAATAAGACGGCAGAGGAAGAGGAAGAAAAACTACTGCTCAGAAACCTAACCACTACCAACCCCAACACCTCCGAATTAGGGTTCTTGCAAAACTACCCAGCTCCCTCTGGGGTGAATCACTCCAATTTGGGGCTCATCTGCATGCCTGGGTGAGGACATTTGTCAAATGTCACGTCATAGGACATATCAGCTGTCTACATTTTGTCACCTCCCACTCACTCCGCCAATTCATTCCAATCTGGCCTTATTACCCCACCAAAACAGCTTTCACAAAGGCCACAGAGACTTGAGATGACCGTGTGTCCACTCATTAGATTTCCCAGCAGCATCTGACCTTAATGACCACTCCTCCTTTGGTTTCACTGACATCACTCTCCGGATTTTCGTCTCAGTTCTTTGCTGCTCCTCTCTCTCTCTCTCTCTCTCAATAGCTCCTTCCTCTCTGCCTGGCCTTTAAATGTTGAAGTAATTCAATATTTGATCCTCAAAGCTCACCTTCCTTCTCGCTCCATATTCCCTCCATAGGTCATCCCTGGCCATCATGGTACACAACTCCAGGAGACGCTAGGCACACCGCTGTCTGTGGAACTGGCTCACCCTCAGGCTGTACAGTGCATGGCTTGTGTGGCCATAAGGGCAGTTTCTATCCATTCCTGCGGCTTTAATTACTATATACATTAGGCCTTTACCTGGGGCTTCCCTGGTGGCTCAGATGATGAAAAATCTGCCTGCAATGCAGGAGACCTGGGTTCAATCCCTGAATTGGGGAGATGTCCTAGAGAAGGAAATGGCTCCATTCCAGTATTCTTGCCTGGAAAATTCCATGGACAGAGGAGCCTGGTGGGTTACAGTCGAGGGGGTTGCAAAGAGTCAAACTGACTGGTTCCCATCAAGTTGTACAGTACATGGCTTGTGTGGACATAAGAGCAGTTCTATCCCCTTCTGTGACTTTAGTTACCATATGTACATTAGAGACTGCAAAATGTTTATCTCAGACCTGGCAACACTGAAACTTAAACCCACATATACAACTGATTACTTGAGACCCACTTGTTCATCTCACAAGCACTCCACATAGCATATCAGAAACGAACCCATGCTCTTCCTGGACAAGTCTGGTCCTCCCTCAGTGTTCCTTGTCTTGGTGAATGGACCCAGCATCCATCCAGTTGCCCATCCTAGAGCCCAGAAGGCATCTTGTCTCTTCCCTTTCTGGCACCATAAACAAATGATCAATTTGCATGTGTGTTTGTGATCTGTCTCCCTCCACTACAACGTAAGTCCTGTGAAAGTTGAGATTTCTCTCATTCACCATTATGCCTCCAGAGCTAGAGGTATGTCTGGAATAAATGTTTGTCTCAGTTCAATAGGCAATGGCACCCCACTCCAGTACTCTTGCCTGGAAAATCACATGGACGGAGGAGCCTGGTAGGCTGCAGTCCACGGGGTCTCTAGGAGTTGGACATGACTGAGCAACTTCACTTTCACTTTTCATTTTCATGCATTGGAGAAGGAAATGGCAACCCACTCCAGTGTTCTTGCCTGGAAAATCCCAGGGACGGGGGAGCATGGTGGGCTGCCATCTATGGGGTCGCACAGAGTCGGACATGACTGAAGCAACTTAGCAGCAGCAGCAGCTCAGTTCAGTCACTCAGTCGTGTCCGACTCTTTGCAACCCCATGAATCGCAGCACGCCAGGCCTCCCTGTCTATCACCAACTTCCAGAGTTCACTCAAACTCATGTCCATAGAGGCGGTGATGCCATGCAGCCATCTCATCCTCTGTCATCCCTTTCTCCTCCTGCTCTCAATCCCTCCCAGCATCAGAGTCTTTTCCAATGAGTCAACTCTTTGCATGAGGTGGTCAAAGTACTGGAGTTTCAGCTTTACCATCATTCCTTCCAAAGAACACCCAGGGCTGATCTCCTTTAGAATGGACTGGTTGGATATCCTTGCAGTCCAAGGGACTCTCAAGAGTCTTCTCCAACACCACAGTTCAAAAACAGCAATTCTTCAGTTCTCAGTTTCTTCACAGTCCAACTCTCACACCTCTCACATCCATACATGACCACTGGAAAAACCATAGCCTTGACTAGACGGACCTTAGTCAGCAAAGTAATGTCTCTGCTTTTGAATATGCTATCTAGGTTGGTCATAACATTTCTTCCAAGGAGTAAGCATCTTTTAATTTCATGGCTGCAGTCACCATCTGCAGTGATTTTGGAGCCCCCCAAAATAAAGTCAGCCACTGTTTCCACTGTTTCCCCTCTATTTCCCATAAAGTGATGGAACCAGATGCCATGATCTTAGTTTTCTGAATGTTGAGCTTTAAGCCAACTTTTTCATCCTCCTCTTTCACTTTCATCAAGAGGCTTTTTAGTTCCTCTTCACTTTCTGCCATAAGGGTGGTGTCATCTGCATAGCTGAGGTTATTGATATTTCTTCTGGCAATTTTGATTCCAGCTTGTGCTTCTTCCAGCCCAGTGTTTCTCATGATGTACTCTGCACAGAAGTTAAATAAGCAGGGTGACAATATACAGCTTTGACATACTCCTTTTCCTATTTGGAGCCAGTCTGTTGTTCCATGTCCAGTTCTAACTGTTGCTTCCTGACCTGCATAGAGGTTTCTCAAGAGGCAGGTCAGGTGGTCTGGCATTCCCATATCTTTCAGAATTTTCCACACTTTATTGTGATCCACATAGTCAAAGGCTTTGGCATAGTCAATAAAGCAGAAATAGATGTTTTTCTGGAACTCTCTTGCTTTTTCAATGATCCAGTGGATGTTGGCAATTTGATCTCTGGTTCCTCTGCCTTTTCTAAAACCAGCTTGAACATCTGGAAGTTCACAGTTCACATATTGCTGAAGCCTGGCTTGGAGAATTTTGAGCAGTACTTTACTGGTGTGTGAGATGAATGCAATTGTGTGGTAGTTTGAGCATTCTTTGGCATTGTCTTTCTTTGGGATTGAAATGAAAACTGACCTTTTCCAGTCCTGTGGCCACTGCCGAGTTTTCCAAATTTACTGGCATACTGAATGCAGCACTTTCACAGCATCCTCTTTCAGGATTTGAAATAGCTCAACTGGAATTCCATTACCTCCACTAGCTTTGTTCGTAGTGATGCTTTCTAAGGCCCACTTGACTTCACATTCCAGGATATCTGACTCTAGGTGAGTGATCATACCATCGTGATTATCTTGGTCGTGAAGATCTTTTTTGTACAGTTCTTCTGTGTATTCTTGCCACCTTTTCTTGTGAAATAATAAAGTCCTATTGACTTTACCTGCTGTCTGTTTAAAGTCATCTCCATAACTACCCAGTAGTCTTGCCCAGGTTGCTCCCTCAAGCACCCCTTCTTTTATTTTAGTTAATGCCTGTTTATCTTTCAGACCTCAACTCAGTATCACTTCCTCAGGAACTTCCTCTGATGCACCAGCCTGGGCCAGACCCCCTTTAGATTCTATCATAGCTCTTCTTACTTAACACTTCTTTCCCTCTCTTTTCTCCATGACATTTTTATCTTTTGTAAAATCTCTATTAAAGGCATTCTTCACTTTTCCATTCCCTAAAAATTGTTCCTTAATTCACCACCCTGCAAAATAGTGCCAAATCCCAGGTTTTAAGTTTGGTGTTGAAAATACTAACACAGTAAGTCTGAATAAGTAGTTCAGAAAAGGATAAGAGATAAAGACATTATAAATATATGTATATATAATGTCTTTACATATATATTTATATATATATTTATATATATGTGTGTATATATATATAATACATTATGTGGGGCTTCCCAGGAGGCATAGTGGTAAAGAATCCACTGCCAGTGCAGGAGACATTGGAGATGTGTGTTCAATCCCTGAGTCAGGAAGATACCCTGGAGGAGGAAATGGCAACTCACTCCAGTATTCTTGCCAGGAAAATCCCATGGACCAAGGAGCCTGGCAGGCTACAGTCTCTAGGGTTGCAAAGAGTTGGACACAACTGAGTGGCTTAGCACACAGTACATTATGTAATATCTGCAAATACAGAGATATATACAGAGAAAAAATGGTGATTAATCCCATACAGGTGAGGGTGGCCAGAGACGTCTCACTGAGAAGATTCCACAAAGATCTTTCACCCTACTTCCTCAAAGACTATTCCTATATTTACAGGTTTCATGCACACTGCTTCAGTTTTCAATATGTTCTCTTAACCCAGCTCTCGGGGTCAGCTCCAGGCATTTCCCTGGACTGTGTTTCCCCTCTCTTCATGCTTGGTGAACTCATCTCCTTCATTCAGCCTCAGATCAAACCCTTCTTCACCTGACTCTCACTGTGGCCTGTGCCTCCCCTTTCAGAATACTTAGACACATGTAGCTATTTAATCTTCACAACTAATGGTGTGCCTTGTTTTATCTGGATCCCCCAGGGCTTCACATCGTACCTAATACATAGAAGGTCCTTGAAGACAGTATTTATTGAATCGAATTGCTATTAATATATCTGTGCCCTCCACATACTTCTGTTGCTACAACCATCACATATATTGCAAGTAATTTGTTTTCATGTCTATCTGCTTCCTCTAAGTCTAAGTCTCTTCCAGGAAATCATGAAGTATTAAGTTTTTAATTCCTGGAGACTAGCACATTTCCATGGTCCTCAATAAATGTGGAAAGAAGTGAGGGAGGGAGGGAAACCAAACTGGTTGTCATTTATACAATTCCAATGAAGTCTTAATAATAGCAAACCTTTATGTCTGTAGGGAATCACAACAAACACTGTAAAAGCGAGGGGTCAAGCTCTCAGTGTTTGAAGACTCACAGACTTCAGAAATAACTCCCAATTTTTTGAAAGGGTCTTGAGTCAGCACGTTTGGCAGCACCAATAGCATTCAGATTGCCCTCCTTGCAAAGAAGAAAAGCGAGACCTAACATGACTGAGCACCTACTATGTGCCAGAGCTTTGCATACAACATAGGTGATTCAGCAACAGCCTAGCTGAATGTTAAGTTGCTATTAGGTACCATGCATGTGACCTAGCAATCAGAGATTTATTATCCACTTAAGAAATATGACTCCTATATACTCAGTATATTGTGGTAACCTATAATGGAAAAGAACCTTAAAAAGAAATATATATAGTTGATTAACAATGCTGTTATATACATATATAGATAGATATGATACAATCATTTTGCTGTACACCTAAAAGTAACACAACACTGTGAATCAACTGCATTTCAATTTTAAAAATTTAAAAATGTGACTTCTAGAACTGAGCACAATATTTCTGTTGTGTTCTGACCAATTCAGCTTAGGATACTCTATCTCTATTACTTCAGCCCAGGGTTCCACTAGAGCATTTCACAGCTACAGCCTTTGGGTTACCTATAACAGTGCTTGTGGTTACTTAACTCATCTCTAAGGTCTTTCCAACTGAAATAACCTCAAGTCAGGTTTTCCACAGCTTGGATTGAGTCAATTGATTTCAAAATCTAAATTTGATACTTTACACTTTTTGCTTTACATTAATTTCACCATCTCTTGAGTCTACCAAAAATGTTTACTTCTTGGGGAGGATGGAATGAATTGAGAGAGTAGCATGGAAACATATACATCACCACGTATGAAATAGATAGCCAGTGGAAATTTGCCGTATGACTCAGGGAGCTCAAACTGGTACTCTGTGACAATCTAGAGGGGTGAGTTGGGGTGGGAGGTGGAAGGAAGGTTCAAGAGGGAGGGGCCATATGTATACCTATGGCTGATTCATGTTGATGTATGGCAGAAACCAGCACAATATTGTAAAGCAATTATCCTCCAATTTAATATAAATAATTTTTTTAATGCTTAATTCTTGATTCTGTTATGAGTGGCAGCCTGATATCACCACTACTGTTCAACATAGTTTTGGAAGTTTTGGCCACAGCAATCAGAGCAGAAAAAGAAATAAAAGGAATCCAAATTGGAAAAGAAGAAGTAAAACTCTCACTGTTTGCAGATGACATGATCCTCTACATAGAAAACCCTAAAGACTCCACCAGAAAATTACTAGAGCTAATCAATGAATATAGTAAAGTTGCAGGATATAAAATCAACACACAGAAATCTCTTGCATTCCTATACACTAATAATGAGAAAGTAGAAAAAGAAATTAAGGAAACAATTCCATTCACCATTGCAACAAAAAGAATAAAATACTTAGGAATATATCTACCTAAAGAAACTAAAGACCTATATATAGAAAACTATAAAACACTGATGAAAGAAACCAAAGAAGACACTAATAGATGGAGAAATATATCATGTTCATGGATTAGAAGAATCAATATTGTGAAAATGAGTATACTACCCAAAGCAATCTACAGATTCAATGCAATCCCTATCAAGCTACCAGAGATATTATTCACAGAACTAGAACAAATAATTTCAAGATTTGTATGGAAATACAAAAAAAACTCGAATAACCAAAGCAGTCTTGAGAAAGAAGAATGGAACTGGAGGAATCAACTTGCCTGACTTCAGGCTCTACTACAAAGCCACAGTCATCAAGACAGTATGGTATTGGCACAAAGACAGAAATATAGATCAATGGAACAAAATAGAAAGCCCAGAGATAAATCCACACACATATGGACACCTTATCTTTGACAAAGGAGTCAAGAATATACAATGGAGTAAAGACAATCTCTTTAACAAGTGGTGCTGGGAAAACTGGTCTACCACTTGTAAAAGAGTGAAACTAGATCACTTTCTAACACCGCACATGAAAATAAACTCAAAATGGATTAAAGATCTAAATGTAAGACCAGAAACTATAAAACTCCTAGAGAAGAACATAGGCAAAACACTCTCAGACATAAATCACAACAGGATCCTCTATGATCCACCTCCCAGAATTCTGGAAATAAAAGCAGAAATAAACAAATGGGATCTAATTAAAATTAAAAGCTTCTTCACAACAAAGGAAAATATAAGCAAGGTGAAAAGACAACCTTCTGAATGGGAGAAAATAATAGCAAATGAAACAACTGACAAACAACTAATCTCAAAAATATACAAGCAACTTATGCAGCTCAATTCCAGAAAAATAAATGACCAAATCAAAAAATGGGCCAAAGAACTAAATAGACATTTCTCCAAAGAAGACATACGGATGGCTAACAAACACATGAAAAGATGCTCAACATCACTCATTATTAGAGAAATGCAAATCAAAACCACAATGAGATACCACTTCACACTAGTCAGAATGTCTGCAATCCAAAAATCTGCAAGCAAGAAATGCTGGAGAGGGTATAGAGAAAAGGGAACCCTCCTACACTGTTGGTGGGAATGCAAACTAGTACAACCACTATGGAGAACAGTGTAGAGAGTCCTTAAAAAATTGCAAATAGAACTGCCATATGACCCAGCAATCCCACTGCTGGGCATACACACTGAGGAAACCAGAATTGACAGAGACACATGTACCCCAATGTTCATCACAGCACTGTTTATAATAGCCAGGACATGGAAACAACCTAGATGTCCATCAGCAGATGAATGGATAAGAAAGCTGTGGTACATATACACAATGGAGTATTACTCAGCCATTATAAAGAATACATTTGAATCAGTTCTGATGAGATGGATGAAACTGGAGCCGATTATACAGAGTGAAGTAAGCCAGAAAGAAAAACACCAATACAGTATACTAACACATATATATGGAATTTAGAAAGATGGCAATGATGACCCTTTATGCAAGACAGCAAAAAAGACACAGATGTGTATAGCGGACTTTTGGACTCAGAGGGAGAGGGAGAGGGTGGGATGATTTGGGAGAATGGCATTGAAACATGTATACTATCATGTAAGAATCGAATCACCAGTCTATGTCTGATGCAGGATACAGCATGCTTGGGGCTGGTGCACGGGGATGACCTGGAGGGATGTTGTGGGGAGGGAGGTGGGAGGGGGGTTCGTGTTTGGGATCACATGTACACCCGTGGTGGATTCATGTCAATGTATGGCAAAACCAATAGAGTATTATAAAGTAAAAAAAAAAAAAAAGCAAACTCCAACAGATCTCTTACCTTCTCTGAATGGGGCCTCCAAGTGGAACAATTCCAGAAACCTCATTCACATCACAGTCTACATGAGTGGTATCTTCTGAAGTCATTCAGTGACCCAAGCTCAGGATCTGCCTTTGTGCCTCTGTAAAATCAATGGGTTGGACCAAAACTTCCTTCTATGCTTTGGGCTTACTTACATTTTTGATAAACATTTCTTCTATGTTTTCATCCTATTTAATGATAAAATGACCGCCTAGAAGCAAAGTGCTGAGGAACACGTATGTACCCAGGTCTCATTTTGCATTCTTGGGAGGTTAAGCTAAGTAGGTCAACAGTCATCCCTCACTTCCTTTAGAGCACCATAGGCCTTCAAGAGTGTGGAAGAGAGCAAATTGCCACTTCCTTGTCACACTGAGCAAAGTCCTCATGAGCTATAACGTGAAACATATATTCTGAAAATCCCTTAAAGAAAAACACTGACAATCTTATTAACCAAGAGAATAAAATAATCCATCTGAAAGTTACTGATATTTGGGATTGTGATCTATTATGGGCCTTTCTCTTTTGGTTCTGCTAGGCAAACACCCATAATCATGAAACATGATTGGATGTTCCTGGAAATATAGGAAATTGCCATGCAACAGAGTGCTGGTAGAAGATGAAACCAATAGTGCTCTATTTCTCTAGGTTACTAATTATGTTTCCTGAAAATATTGCTGGTAAATTACTAAATGGCTCAATAAAAGGAAATAAGATAAATGGGCTGTTATATATTAAAGTCAAAAAGCAGCATGTAAAAAAGCCCTACCTGCATGGGAAAAGGCTTAGTGAGTTCAAGGACTAAAGAAAACCAAAGTGGGAGGAGCACAGAAGTCAAGCAGAAGACGGACGGGAGTTAAACCAAGACAGACCAGATCTCACGTGTTTATAGCCCATGTTAAGGATCTTGGGCTTTATCACAAGTGTGACTGAATACCTTTGTCCAACAGTAGAAGATTGGGCTAGTAAATTATGTTATAGCAACACCACAAAATTGGACTTCCCTGATGGCTCAGCAGTAAAGAATCTGCCTGCCAATCCAGGAAGATCCCCTGGAAAAGGAAATAGCAACCCACTCCAGTACTCTTGCCTGTCGAATCCCATGGCTAGAGGAGCCTGGAGGGCTACAGTCCATGGACACGACTGCACACTAAACAACAACAGCACAGAATACTACCCACCGCTGATTTCCAAAGTGTGTTCCAAGCACCTATCTGTAGAACAGACATTTTATTGTGTATTTTTTTAAGTTTTCATGTTAAAATTAATATGAAGAAAATGTGCCATATTATCCTTTTTTTTTTATTAAAGCCTCTGACAATATTATAGCCTTTGGGAAATCCTACAGTAAAAGAATGTGTTTACTTTTACAACTTACCGAACTTATTGGCTCTCAGAGATATTTTCTTTTCCCCAAGTTACATCACTGAGAATCTAGAGATTTTAGCTAGCTAAATTTTTCTAGCTAAAAGAAACTAGCATTGTAAAAATATCTCTTGGTAAATATTGCTATATATCTATTTGAAATGTCCACATATAGAGAGTCTTCAGACAAACAAAAAACATCCCACAATTGCAACTGCCCGAAAATAAGAATGTATGTGAAGGTAACATGAAACAATTAAAATATCTGTTGCTTACAATGACAGATATTACAGTGATTTTATTTCTCTACTATGTTTTTCTTTAATTTGGATACTAAATCATTTTTTCAATTAAAAATTAAAAAGTAGTAAAAAATTAATGACAGCCATATTTTTTAATGTATTTGAAGCTTTGCCAACTCAATCAATTCACAGACTGCTGCACAAATTTCACTTCATTAGTGTGTCTAGAGACCACGCAAGCTGCATTTTATGATGGAGAAAAATCAATCATCATAATAACAGTTCTACTCCCCTTGCTAGTAGGTTAATATAATTAACATCTCTTAATTGGATGCATTAATTTAAATAAAAGCAAAACTTGATTCATGCCAAGTTTAACTACAGACATCCTTCATGGGATTCATAAAATCCTCTGAACTTACCTTTCAATCCTATGACTACCCAGAAAGCCATTTGAAAAAGTACTTCATATACACAAATCAAGATCATTTTATAACTTTGGTTTTGGGGCCAGAAATTAAGTCCTATATATTCATTCCTTCCTTCATTCATTTAACAAACATTTATGGAAAGCATCAGGCTATGCCTAAGAATATAAAACTTGAAAAGACAAATCCTTATCTACAATGAATTCTCAGTACGTGATACAGACATGCAAAAAACTGTCAGTTCAGTTCAGTTCAGTCACTCAGCCATGTCCAACTCTTTGATATCCCATGGACTAAAGCACACCAGGCTTCCCTGTCCATCATCAACTCCCAGAGCCTACTCAAACTCATGTCCATTGAGTCGGTGATGCCATCCAGCCATCTCATCCTCTGTTGTCCCCTTCTCCTCCCGCCCTCAATCATTCCCAACATCAGGGTCTTTTCAAATGAGTCAGTTCTTCACATCAGGTGGACAAAGTATTGGATTTTTGGCTTTAGTATCTCAGTCCTTCCAATGAATATTCAGGACTGATCTCCTTTAGGATGGACTGGTTGGATCTCCGTGTAGTCCAAGGGACTCTTAAGAGTCTTCCCCAACACCGCAGTTCAAAAACATCAATTCTTTGGTGCTCAGCTTTCTTCACAGTCCAACTCTCACATCTATACATGACCACTGGATAAACCATAGCTTTGACTAGATGGATCTTTGCTGGCAAAGTAATGTCTCTGCTTTTTAATATGCTGTCTAGGTTGGTCATAACTTTCTTCCAAGGAGCAAGCATTTTTTAATTTCATGGCTGCAATCACCATTTGCGGTGATTTTGGAGCCCAAAAAAATAAAATATCTCACTGTTTCCTCATCTATTTGCCAAGAAGTGATGGGACCAGATGCCATGATCTTAGTTTTCTGAATGCTGAGTTTTAAGCCAACTCTTTCACTCTCCTCTTCCACTTTCATCAAGAGGCTCTTTAGTTATTCTTCACTTTCTACCATAAGGGTGGTGTCATCTGCAAATCTGAGGTTATCGATATTTCTCCTGGCAATTTGGATTCCAGTGTGTGCTTCATCCAGTCCAGCATTTCTCATGATGTACTCTGCATATAAGTTAAATAAGCAGGGTGAAAATATACAGCCTTAACATACTCCTTTCCCAATTTGGAACCAGTCTGTTGTTCCATAGAGAATAAATACTGTAATTTTGGTATGTATTAGCATAATGCTAATATAAAGGAGAGAAAACTAGTTTTTCCCAGAATAGGGAGAGAAGGTCAGAATGGCTTCAAAGAGGATGAGATGTTTAAGCCACATCTTCAAAGGTATGAGCAGGTGTTTGCCAGGCAGGTTGGGCTGGGAACATTCTAGGCATAAAAGTGACTATACAAAGCATGGTTGTGGGATTCAGTGCAAGAACGAAGTAGGATATAGTAAGAGGGCAAGGGAATCCTGTCCTGGATCCATCAAATAAGACACAGACTAACAAATGACTGCAGGTTTGGTGTTTAGATGGCAGCACCTATTTCAAAGCAAGAGAGGGAGCCTCAGTTCAGTTCAGTTGCTCAGTCGTGTCCGACTCTTTGCGACCCCATGAATCGCAGCACACCAGGCCTCCCTGTCCATCACCAACTCCCGGAGTTCACTCAGACTCACGTCCATCGAGTCCGTGTTGCCATCCAGCCATCTCATCCTCTGTCATCCCTTTCTCCTTCTGCCCCCAATCCCTCCCAGCATCAGAGTCTTTTCCAGTGAGTCAACTCTTCGCATGAGGTGGCCAAAGTACTGGAGTTTCAGCTTTACCATCATTCCTTCCAAAGAAATCCCAAGGCTGATCTCCTTTAGAATGGACTGGTTGGATATCCTTGCAGTCCAAGGGACTCTCAAGAGTCTTCTCCAACACCACAGTTCAAAAGCATCAATTCTTCAGCTCTCAGCCTTCTTCACAGTCCAACTCTCACATCCATACATGACCACAGGAAAAACCATAGCCTTGACTAGACGGACTTTTTGAATATGCTATCTAGGTTGGTCATAACTTTTCTTCCAAGGAGTAAGTGTCTTTTAATTTCATGGCTACAGTCACCATCTGCAGTGATGGAGCCTAGGGGTATGGAATTAAGAAGCACAGACTGTTATGTATCAAATAAGCTACAAGGATATATTGTACAACACAGGGAATATTGTCAATATTTTATGATAATTATAAATGGAATATAACCTTTAAAATTTGTGAATCACTATATTCTACACCTATAACTTATATAGTACTGAATTAACTATACTTCAATAAAAACTAAAATTTAAACATTGAAAAAAAAAGCATGAGCAGGTTCAGAGAACCAAGGAGAAGGGTTCAAACTGCAATCGATTGAAGAGTGAATAAAGGTGTCAAGAAGCACACTCAGCAGATCCACTTAAATGTGGGGTAACATTTTGGCAAGTGATATGTTTAACTCATGTAGAAACCAGGTGCTTCTGGTGAGATTATGTAGTGCATTAAAAATGTTAAGATGTATTCGTAACTCCGGGCTTCTAACATGTGGCAGTGACAGAATCTAATGTATTGATGACCCTTAAGAATTCAAGCAGCTCATCCTTTTACTTCTTTATAAACAATAGCACTTCATGACAGGTTGTAGAGAAACACTGATACCCTGCAATGAAAATGCTATGTACATATAAAGGGTGATTTGTTAAATCCACTTCAAGTACAGAGACTCCTAAAGCACATGGCAGAGAAATGCGTGATTGGAGGATCTTTGATGAAACAAAGAGATGAGTGGTGCATATTCATAGCGATCCTATACTTCGAGTGTTTTCAGCACTTCGTTAAGGGTTGCAGAACGCCTTGCAAGTATGTTTACTCTCGTATGAAGAGACTAGTCTGTGCTCACTTTCAAAAAAAGATAAATAGGTGACCCGATAAAATGCAAGAACTGCAAGGGACCTTAAGCATCATCTAGCCAACCTCTTCATTCTATGGATGAAAAACAGAAGCAGAGAGGTTAAGTAGGTTGCCCACAGTTCACATAGTGAGTCAGAGTTGAAACCAAGACTGCAACCCAAGATCCCCACGCTAGCAGTCAGGTGCATTTGTTTTTACTGCACCTTCCTGGCCTGTGCCAAAGGCCAAAACTAACTCAGAAACGGAACTGAGATAAAAGTTAAGAGTCAACAATATAGTGATCCTACTACCCCTGGGCCTATAACTGAGCCTGCATTTTAGAGTGAACAGGGAAAGGGAGAGTCTATGTGAACTCCTGCTACAGGCCAGTCACTTTGCTGACCACTTGCATACACACAAAACACAAGATGCAAAAGTATTCTCTCATCGTTCCATAGTCAGTGAGTCAAGAAATATTTCCTGCAGGCTCTTTGTGCCAAGGACAGTTCCAGGCCCTAGAGATCACATCACTGAACACGACAGTGTCCCTTCCTTCATAGAATTACATTCTAGTTGGAGGAGACAGAAAATAAACCGGTCAACTAATGACTACACTAGAAAGTATTAAGTGCTAGACAGAGAAATGAAAATGAAATGATGCAAAAAAGGAGGGAAGTGGAAGAGTGGGTACTGCCTTACCTGATCAGGTCTTTTCCTTCCTGGATGAAAAGGACTTGAAACCAGCAGTCAGGCATGAACCTTCACACAAGAAGATGTAAAGATGGCCTAGAACCTAATATCTAGGGATAAAACCAAGTCAGAAGTCAGAGCAGGGCAGGTGGATGTAGAGATTATCAACTTGAGTGAAGTAAGACAGACAGAGGAGAAATATCAAATGACATTCCTTCTATGTGGAATCTAAGAAGAAATGATACAAAATGAACTTACTTACAAAACAGACTCACAGACTTAGAGAAGGAACTTCAGTTTGCCAGGTAGAAGGATGCAGGGAAGGGAGAGTTAGGGAGTTTGGAATGGACATGTGCACACTGCTATATTTAGAATGGATAACCAACAAGGACCTACTGTGTAGCACAGGGGAATCTGCTCAATGTTATGTGGCAATCAGGATGGGAGGGGAGTTTGGGGGAGAATGCATACATATATATATATATGGCTAAGTCCCTTCCCTGTTCACCTGAAACTATCACAACATTGTTAGTGGGGTATACCCCAATACACAATAAAAAGTTTATTAAAAAATCACATCAGGGAGGGACATATGTGTGGAGGCACATGTCTGTCCAAATACAGCAACAGAAGCAGAAGAGAATGGGCTGAGGACAGCTCAAAAGAATTTTCTGTAACAGTTCATTGCTGTTTCCTGTGACTTTTACTGGGCTGAGCAACTTAATATGCAATGGTATTCATCCTGTGGCCTCCCTTCCTCAAGACTTTTAATATCTAATGCCCCCCTTTCTCTCCATGATATCCCTTTCCTCTTTTAGCTGGATATAACTGTTTCATAACTGATGGGTTGAAGGTGACAAAGAATGACTATCAAGACCCTCATGTTAATCACAAGCATTTCCCAGACCAAGACCAGAGAGACAGAGTGGTGGAAATGCCGGTCTAATGAGCACTGCAAAAAGCATAAGCAGATTGAACCCTAAGTCAGTGCAATACCATCAGGACTTCTTAAGAGAAAACAGCAATGAGATGTTGGGACTAATTGGAAGCCGACATTGACAGAGCTGGAAGCAACACGAAGCTCAAAAAGTCAATCTGCTTGGGGAATGTTAAAAGGAAACACTTGCTTGGAAAGAATTTTTAAGTGTGAAAAAGAAAGACTATTTTCGGTGGAATTTGTGAGCAGTGAGCCTGACCACACACTGAGGGCTGAGAGAAGACGTATCACTGAGGGAACCGTGGTCCAGCTCCCAGCAGATGTTGTGCCCAGCACCCAACTGAGAAATCATGTGCTGTGATTAACGTGTGCAGCGTGCCAAGTGACTCCACTGGGAGTGAACTGGACTCTCGAATCCAACCTCTGTCTTATTTCCATGCTTCCTTCTCCTCACCCCAACATCCTCTGTGTTTCTTCATTCTGCGCTGTGTACCCTGAAAGAACCACACACCTAAGGTTTAACTGTTTCATATATCACTTCCTCATTCTCCACTGTGTAAAAACAAGTTCACACAGAACATTCCACTCCAGTGAGAGGGTTCCAATTGAGTCCACTAGAGCATACTTCCTGTAACACATCCCTAAGACCAAATTAAAGTCCACAAGGCTAAAGGATTTCACACCTGGAGTGAGCCTACCTCCTCATGTCTGGGCCAAGTGGGGTGTGTTTTATGACATCTATCCCTACTCTTAGTGTCTGGATGGACACTCAATCTTTTATTTGCCTTGCTGGTGTGATATTCAGGAACAGTTTGGATCCCAGGAGTAAAAGAGTATGCACTGTTCTGATTTATCTTCCTGGATAGCTTTTTTTTTTTTTCTACCACTGCCTCAAGCACCAGTGGATCCTGAAAAGTACCTTCCTCGCAATCAACATGCATTAAAAAATGTCCAGTCATCCCCAAAATTCCATCACGCTACATCCGTGAAGATGAGGTAACAGGGGTATAAGCACTCCACAACTGAGTTACAAGAGGCTGACTCCCAAGACTGGGGAAGCAAAAACACACCCACTAGCTGCTTAGAGTTAGAAAGCCTTCCTAGTCTGAAACTTCCATTTTTCTATCTCCTGATTTGCTAATCCAGAAAGCCAAAACTCTCCTCTGCTTCTCAGTGAAAGGTCCTAATATATTCCATATGACGACTTAAAGCTTCAGCAGCTTTCCCGTCATAATATCTTAAATGTGAAGCTTCTCTGTCCTTCAAAGATGCTAAAGATGTAAATTTAGAAATGATTTTTACAGAGTGATAATAACACTAGATACCTCCTACTGATAATTCCTCACGAGGGTGCAGGAGAAAAACTTTCAGGTTAGACTTACAGTGTTTAATACAAACTACTATGTATAAAATAAGCAAGCTACAAGGATATATTGTAAAATGCAGGAAATATAGCCAATATTTTATAATAACTCTAAATGAAGTATAATTTATGAAAATACTGAATCACTATGTTGCACCTGGAATTAATATAATATTATAAACCAACTATAATTTAAAATAGATGTTAATATATTCTTTAGGTATAAATACAGTATTTCAGATAATCACTGAAAATTGTCTCAGTTCAACCTTTTCCACTGCAATAAAGGAAATTTTAAGCTAGTGAGCTATACAGAAGACAAAATATGACATGATATAATAAATACATAAAATGTATATAAATATATAAATAATATCTATAGCCTAAAAGTTTAAAGCTTAAGAGATCATATAAATCTTTAAATTTTTTTAGCTCACCTTATAATCTAATTTTCTCATTCCAGATCTCCTGGATCAAAGATATGGAATGAAGAAACATGATTTTACATGACTACATATAATATTTTGTAACACACATGTAGTAAATTGCATCTTTTGTTTTATTAAATATAATGACCTACTGCACAAACTTCATGGATATACAGTCAATCCTCATTTCTCACGGATTCCATATTTGCAAATTCTTCTACTTGCTAAACTTTCTTTGTAAGCCCCAAAGCAATGCAGCACTTTCATAGTTGTCTGAAGACACGAGAAGCAGTGAAAATTTTGTATTGCCTGATGCACACATTCTCAGCTGGGGTCAAACATAAGTCACACTCTGCCTTCTTGTTTCAATTCTTATGATATAAACGAGTGTCCTTTTCAAGGTCCGCTACCTGCCAGGTTTTCACATCATTGTGCTTTTTGTTGGTAATTTTGCTGTGCAACATGGCCCCAAACATAGAGCTGAAGTCCCATCTAGTGTTTCTAAGTGCAAGAAGGCTGAGATGCAGCTCCCAGGGGACAGATCTGTTAGATAAGTTGTTCACACCTCAGTTACAGCACTGATGGCTGTGAATTCAATGCTAATGAATATAGTAAATAAGGTATCTAAACACAAACACACCTAAAACAAGGTTTTGTATTGATTGATGACAAAAATGTTATGATCACAGACTGGTAGGAACCAAACCCCATGTTTCCCCTAAAAGCAATGGTTCAGTATTCACTACTTCAGCATTCAAAGTGACTTTACAGAACAGAACTCCCATGAATAACAAGAATCCACTGCATCGTATTTAAAATAAGTTCTTGTGTTACCAAAAATGCTCTCCAAAGTTTCCATGCTTCCCACCTTGAAAACTCAAGGATGGTGACTATGGAGCTCTCTTTCCAGAGACCCATCTAAGAACTATTAAAATGGGTCTCTTTACACCGCTATGATAATGCTTCCCAAGGGGCAAGAGGCTAGGAGGAAAATCCTGACCAGTAACCCTGGGGGCCTGAACAAAGTTTCCTACAAGCAAAGTCCTCTCACCAGAGCTATCACAAGGAACCATGGGCAGCTCCCAGAGGCCATATCCCACACAAAGTCACAGGAGCACTCAGGTGTATGTTCCATGGCCAGGTTATTACGCCTGAATGGGGCAAAACGAGAAGGGACACTCAAGAGAACTGACAGGGCTGGAGCATGATCTGGGCAGAGGTCCAAAGGGAAGGCTGTGTCAGGGCCAGGAGTCTCCTGAGACTTTGGAGGAGGGGATGGTGACCTCTGGCCTGAAGCTAAGGGAGCTGCTAAAGCGCTGAAACAGGGAGGGGACCATGCAGACAGACACCTGAGCAACCTCCAAGGGAGGCAGACGGACCACCCCCAAGGCCCCTTTCAGCCCTTTGGTGTATGATGACAGGGTAATGATAAGACAGATCAGCTCTGTCCATTTTTATCTAAATTCTTGCTTGCCATCAGAATCCTTAAAAGAGAAACAAATGTCCTTTGGGGAGCACAGTTTCCCCAGTCTCTAGTAGTACTGTAGTGTATATTCAAAACGTTGCATATGTTTTATAGTATAAAATGTCTTTTTACTTTCTTAAGCTGTAACAAAAAATAAAAAAGTTTTTTTAATGCCTGGTTCTGTCCGATTATTACATCAGTCTAGTCTCTCTTTTTTTACTTCCCTCGTGGCTCAGACAGTAAAGAATTTGCCTTCAATGTGGGAGATCCAGGTTCGATCTCTGGGTCAGGAAGATCTCCTGGAAAAGGAAATGGGAATCCACTCCAATATTCTTGCCTCGAGAATTCCATAGACAGAGGAGCCTGGTGGGGTCACAGAGAGTCAACCAGCACTTTCACTTTCAGTCTCTTTTTTTACATTTTATTATAAACTCAATCAAACAAAAAGTAGAGAGGATCATCTAATAGATCCTTATGTACCCATCACCTAGCTGCAATTATTTTCAACATTTTAGCCCAGCTTTTTAATCTTGACTAACAGAGCTTTCATATATTTTCTCACTCAGCAGGTATTTACTGAGCAGCTGCCATGTCAGGCACTTTTCAAGTCCTGGAGCTACATGAGTGAAAAGAAGAAAACAGGCAAAAAGTACCTGCTGTGTCAAGAGCTTACATCCTAGTCAAACGAATAGTAGTAGCTAATTTTACTAAGAGTGACAGGCCATCACTGTTTGGGGCATTTTTCAAGTATTTCATTTAATCCTCACAAGAATCCTGTGACATAGGTGCTTTTATTATCCTCTTTTGCTCAGGAGGAAATAGTAGCACAGAAAGGTTAGGTAATTTGCCCAAGGTCACCCAGGCACCAAATGTAGCTGGGGTTGAGATTGGCTCTAGAGTCTGTGCTCTTAACCACCATGCCTACAGCTTCTCCAGGCCTCAGCAGGCCCTGCCTCTTTCAAAGGTCACTTCTCTGTAGAATCCCGGGCTTCTCTGACTTCTTCAGTGTAACGAAAACTACAAGAACAAGGTAGATGTTTGCTTCACAACCCTTTTTCCTCATTCATGTTGACTTGGTGGAATCTTTGGATGAACAAAACTGTGGCCATTTGTCCTTTGTTCATTCTGCTTCCTCTTAAAAGAGATGTCTTTTGTAGATTCCAATTCAAATATTACAGCAAGCTAAAATACTGTCAAAACCCTATATTTTCTATCCTAATATTAAGAATAACTAACATTTATTGAGCTTTTGTGAGAGCCAGGCACTGGGCTGAGTTCCTTAGGTCTCTTCATATAGCCCTCATAACAGCTCTACAAGATAAATACCATTATCCTTATGCTGCAGATGAAGAAATGGAGGCGCCAACAGATTGTATAACCTACCCGAGTTCTCATGACTAGAAAGAGGCAGAACCAGAACGGGACTTTATCCCACATTCTTAAATACACTACTCTGCCTCTACCTTAGAGGAATTCTCTATACTGTAAAATCTGAACTCTTCTGATGGTCCAGCAAAATATTTTACATGTATCTTATAATACTATTCTTCAAACAAAGATTTTCAGCTTTTTATTGTACCGCCCTACCTTTCAAATTGCATTTAAAACTCTAATTAGTTCTCCAAAGGGTCCTGGGAGTATTAATATTCTGATTAATTAACTCATCCTATTTTATCATTCAAGACTGGGGTAAACCAACAGACCAGGGTTTTATGACTAAGCCAAGCTCTCATATTAAAGTTATCTGTAGAGATAGCAAAGGGACCCAGAAACAGGATAGAAATCACATATGAAGGAAAACATTCAATAAGGCAGGCCCTATTTCAAGCCATAAATCACCAAATAAAAAACAGTAGATATTTGCTGTGCTCAGTTGTGTCCACTCTTTATGACCCCATGGACCATAGCCCACCAGGCTCCTCTATCCATAGGATTTTCCTGTGAAGAATACTGGAGTGGGTTGTCATTTCCTTCTCCAGGGGATCTTCCCAACCCAGGGTTCGAACCCAAGTCTCTTGTGTCCCCTGCATTGCAGATGGATTCTTTACCACTGAGCCACCAGGGAAGCCCAGAGTGCTTGTTGACATTGGTTCAATTCATTAGTTTTTAAGTCCTGTGCAAATAAATCAGACTCTGCTTTTGAAAAGTAGTCCTGAAATCCAACAGCAAGTTATTTGTTACTAGCAAGGTGGAGTTGCCTAAAATGTTTCATTGAGTAACAGAAACCTCCCTAACCTCCACTCAAGATTAAATGCATCTATTGGATGCTCTTATACTTCTCTGCATGTCTAGCCAATCTGTACACATCTTATCATATAGTAATAATTTATCTACATGCCTTCCCAAGAAAACTATAAGCTCCATGAAGATAACTATTTCTGGACCATGTTCACTGCCATATTTCTAGTGCGTAGCATGGAGCCACAGTAATGAAAGACAGATAAATAAGTTTCACTGAAAAGAGTGAATGAGGGAGTGAGTGAGTGAGTGAATGAAAGAATGAAACAGGCACTCTAGTACCAGAAAGGAAATGAGGGCTATCCAATTCATTCTGGCACCAGCTTTTCTCAGGCCACAAGGAAATTCAAGTACACACTTGTTGTACACACTCAATCAAAATTTCCCACACCCAGGAGTTCTCACTAATGTTCTATGACCCTCTCCTTTTTCCTTTCTTCTTTCTAGTTTTTGCCTTGCGTTCATCTGCTTTAGTTTTAAAATATCTGTTTTATCTATACCACCTTAACTCTTCTCTATAAGTTAGTCGCTCAGTCAGGCCTGACTCTTTGCAACCCTATGGACTATAGCCTGCCAGGCTCCTCTGTCCATGGGATTCTCCAGGCAAGACTACTGGAGTAGGTTGCCATTCCCTTCTCCAGGGGATCTTCCCAACCCCGGGGATTGAACTTGGGTCTCCCGCACTGCAGGCAGATTCTTTACTGTTTGAGCCAACAGGGAAGCCCTAAGTTAATAAATAGACTATAAGTACTCCACATTAACTTATGATTTTCCTACTAGAGAATTCCTATGCATAAAGAAATGTTCCAAATTCTTATTTCTGGCTAAATACCAGTGTATTATTTTTACTTTCCCAGAAAATTACCTTTAAGCTGTTGAATTTTTCACATATGCTTAGATGATTTGCACACTGATGATTTGGGAATTACATTGACCCTCAGTTAACTCTTTTCTACCTAAAATTAAATTTTGCAGCTACCCGAAAATGTTTGGAAATTCAATGCCCCCAAGGATTTTGCAATTCAAGTCATAACACAAAGGCTTAACATTTATAGAGTCTCTCTCTAATTTTCCAGACCCATTTTTTATAAATGGAGTGAAAAAAAGAGGAAAGGAAGAGAAAAGCTGATGGAATGCTGTCAGAATCACACTTTTCCTGACATTTCTCAATGTCACCGGCAACTCCTTTTCATTCCTTTCAGCGTAGTCACGGGACTCTGAAGCTCAGTTGCAGCAAAGCTGTAGAGAGGGCTCTGGGCTGGAGTCAGATCTCCCCCGTCAGTGACTCTGCCTGGCCCAGGTTCAGGTAGAAACCTCCCTCACAGCCAGGAAATGAAAACTCACCTGGCTCAGATGCTGTTCCTCCAGCCATCTCTCGCTGACACTGGTCCTTTGGACCATGAATCTACCATGTCTGTCATTCCTGCTGTTTTGCAGGTTGCCAACAATAGGCTCATCAGTTGGGACCCAGGTCTGAACACAAGCCTGTGAACAAGGTCATTTGACTCTGAGGATGTCACATAGTGAATGGGTGATGTGCTCAGAATCTGAGACTGGGGTCCCAATCCCAGTTTTACCACTAACTTGTTGTATGACAAAAGGTGAGTTCCTTTACCCCTCAGGGCTCTGCTTTCCTCCCTTGTAGGGAAAGAATACCTACTCTGCCAGCTTTACCCATACATTGTGAAAACATGTCAGCAGATGACTTGGTGCTTTGAAAAGTTAAAGAACCTTAAAAATGAACACATTAGAATGTGGTACCCTCCAACATCCTCTCTCTTCACCTCATTTGGGGTTTCTCTTGCTGATCCCCCCAAACCAACCCCAAAGAAGCCCTCTTTGACCATGAAGGACAAAGCCTTTCTTCAGCACCAATTCTGCGACCTCCCAGGGTATAACTGGGAAGGAGAAAAATCCCCTACTATGTCAGTGGCCTATCCCTCCTCCTTCTCCTCCCTTCCAACAAAAAGAAAAATAGTAATAACTGCAACTATTACTATTTAGCCTTACATCAAGCATTTGGCTCACATTGTTTCATTTGATAGTCACAAAACCCACTTTAATAAGAGTCAGTAGCCACATTTTAAATACTAGTATCATTTCACCAATTACTGACCATTTATCACTAACTCTCAGTGGCCCCGGTTTTAGTGATGAGACAGAAAATGAGCTTAACTAACTAGCCCCACTGAAATATCTTCAGGACTTCCCAATCCCAGTGTTGGGGAGGAAGAAATTCCTTCAGGTGGCACACGATCAGAAAGATCATTTTTGTTTGAGGACTGGAAGATTTGTGTTTCTGAATCATACTTTCAGCCTCCCTTCAGGAAACATCTATGGAAACAAGGTAGCTCCAGAGTTCTCCCAAGTCACTCTCAGAGTAGAGAGCCCTGGATTCCCCTGGATTCCAAAACAAAAGGACCCAGTGGGATTGAAAACGAGGAGGGGCACAGGAGAAACACGTTTGTCCCAGGGAGCACAAACAAGCTTTCCCTCCGCCACCAGGCACATTTACAAGTGACCACGAAAATTGTGATTCAACGGTCCAGCATGCGGTATAAAATGTCAGCAACTTTCACAGTTTTGAAAACTGGTGCAAATAGAGAAGCAGAGAAAGAAGTCTGCTCTTTACACCCACACAGTACTGTACAATTGATTTGAGCGCCCCGAAAATTCCCCTAAGCATTTTTATCGTTACGTATCATTTGTATCACTCCACAGTTTAGTCAGCCAAACCATATCCTTTTCCAGCTTTAGATAAATTGCCTTTTGACAAACTGCACACAGACAAAATATCACGAAGTCCCCAAGTTGTAATCTTTACCCTGTTTTTCTACCGAGATGAGTAAGATTTTCCTATTTAGTTTAAGTGCATAACACCAGATGCATACAACAGGCGAGCCTCATCCTTAGCGTGTTTACTCAAGCTTCCTTGCCGTGTATCTGAGTTTTGTCACTACTCTTCCCAGATTATGGTACCTGCGAAATGTAATATAGAAAATTACTGTATATTGGTTTGAAAAAAGAAGCGGTCACTCGACTTTTCTAACTCTCCAAGATGATAGATAAAGCTTTAGCTATATTTGGGGGGAAAAAAATAGAGATCATCAAAAAGTGCAAGATGTTTTGTCAGTTTGACCAAATTTATCATCAATATCCAAATAAATCTCTTAATATACTATAGAGAAGCCAAACTTTATAAGCCACTACAAAATGTTTAAGCAAAATTCATCTTTGCCAGAGTCAAATAAAAGCTCACCTTGCTGTTGCTGTAACAAGGCTATGTTTATTCTGAAGAGAATACAGTAACTAACACTTTATTCATCCAGCTAACATTAAACTTATGTTCAATGGCCATCCAGGAAAATACTTAAGATTCAGATGAGATAAAGAAAAAAATGCACACAGTTCCCAGTGGCACTAAGCCTTTTAAGATCATTAACACATCAAAAGGACCTTTTTCTATAAATACGTGGACGCAGCACTTTGCCAGGCTAATGAAACTGTTGAGCTACTCAACACGCACACCACACACAAATATATATACTTGGAAAGACTAGCAACCATTAGTCAAATTAACCAGTGATTACTCCAAGAAGAGCAGTAGAAACATAACTCTGATACCTGGTGTACATGGCAAGATCTCAGGATCTGGTCACAGATACTGATGGGTAGGAGAAGGCAATGGCACCCCACTCCAGTACTCTTGCTTGGAAAATCCTATGGACGAAGGAGCCTGGTAGGCTGCAGTCCACGGGGTCGCTAAGACTCAGGCACGACTGGGCGACTTTACTTTCACTTTTCACTTTCATGCGTTGGAGAAGGAAATGGCAACCCAATCCAGTGTTCTTGCCTGGAGAATCCCAGGGACGGGGGAGCCTGATGGGCTGCCGTCTATGGGGTCTCACAGAGTCGGACACGACTGAAGCGACTTAGCAGCAGCAGTGGCTCAGATGGAAAAGAATCCACCTGGAATGCTGGAGACCTGGGTTTGATTTCTAGGTTGGGAAGATCCCCTGGAGAAGGGAATGGCTACCCACTCCAGTATTCTTGCCTGGAAAATCACATGGACAGAGGAGCTGGGCAGGCTACAGTCCATGGGGTGGCCACGAGTCAGACACGACTGAGTGACTAACACAACAACTGACCGGTGTTTAACCCTCATGTAAATTTCTTACATGAGAACTGTAAAACTCTTGGGCTCTGAGAATAAGTTAGAGGCAACAGTGTTGAACATTTTTAACATCTCAGTTTTGTTTTTATGTTTTTTTTCCATAAATGTCCTACTTGAAATTAATATACTACACCTTGAAATTAGTGTTACAAAAGTTGGCGTGTTTATATTCACATTCTAAAGTATGCAAGTTTTACTTTCAGTTTTTACCTAATGAAATGTGTTTCTTCATCAATACACATTAATTCACACAATCCTCTACAAAGCTAAGTGCTTTCAAAATGATTGTATTCTATATTTGTAGAGCACCTCGGAGTTTTCAATCACTTTCATGCACTTTATCTCATTTAACAGCGAATAACTACCATAGGGGTGAGATACATAGCTTCACTGACCCGTCTTTACCAAGGAAACAAGCTCAGAGAAGTCGGTGTCTGAGCCGATATCACAGAACTAGTTAGTGACACAACCAGAACTGGAATCCAGGCCTCCTGGGCTTCCTTCTACATGCCACCCACACATGGCACAACAGAATTACAACCGTGAAATTAATCATGCAGAAACTATTTCTACTATGCCTTCGTTCGTTCAACAGAGTCTATTTACTACCTACATGTGCCAGACCCTGAACTAGAAAGACAGATAAAAGCTCAACACCACTGCAAGCTTTTCCAGAAGTTTTGTCTGACTATTTTCCTTCTTCTTCTTGCCAGGGTAGCCTGGGTTTTCCCCCCTTAAACTGTCCAAAATAAACATGGCAATGGCTACAAGTCACAGCATGCAATTGTGGGCACTGTGATACAGGCAAGTCCAAGTCTGTGTGAGGGAAAGTTTCTGAGACCTTCCTCGAATTTTCAGTCTCCTGAACACTTTGGGGTAAAGCAGGGAGGCATGACTCTGTGCTGCTTGAAAAATATGATTCTGTGCCAGAGGAACATGCTATGTTTAATGTCCCACTGATTTTTGCCCCCATCATATCTGTGGCGAGATCCCCCAGGTGAGCTGGTAACCTCCTGCCAGCGACTATCTACCACTCTGGCTGCATGGGATTCACTGAATCCCCCACCCACTCACCCCGGTCTGCACATGTAACCAGGATTCTTTAGGGAGGTGCTTTCTGGAGACCTGAGAGAACCATAATTTCTTCTATAAAATTTCTCCTTCTTGCAATGCCATCATTCAAGTTTCATTCCTTTTCATTAAAAGTGCTTCTCACCATTCAGTTTGTTTTTCAAATGTGAGTGCTGCCAGAAAAATGACTGTGGGGAGTTTCTATCGCCTTAATGTGAATTTGATGACTATGAGCTTTCTAGAAAGGTGGGAGGAACTGGCAATCACACGTACCTGGGGTCCTGCATAGAACATGCAGAGGCAGGGAGGAGAAAAACAAGGGAAGGACACAGCTCCCCACCAGTTGTGCCAAAAGGAGCTCTGAAATAAGCGGTGTATCACTGGCTCCTGAAGACATTATAGCCATAGGGCAGTTTTTCTGCCCTTGGTCCTTTTTTAATAAAAATTAATTTTTAATGTAAAAATAGAACTCTGGTTTCTAAGGAGAAAATGGATAAATTATTTTGAGTATGAAAATTTTCAGCTGCCTCCAAAAATTTCTACTCAAGTACATCACCAAATCATCAAATAAATCATCATCCCCCAAAACCTCCCCAAACACTTCCTGATAAATGGCCAGTTTTTCTACATATCCACCATTTAGTCTAAGATAGTGGGAACCTCTTTGATACACTCTCTGTCTTTTTACCCATATCTAATCTATCACTGAATGGTGACCCATGTCTCTCTCCAAACCAAGCAATTTGTTTTATCCCGTAACTCCATTCCTTCCCATTGCACTCCTGGATTACAGCGGTGACCTGGGGACTGGATTGCCTGCCTGGAGTCCAGTGGTTCTCTACTTTGGTTTAATCCTAGAGAAAGTTTTAAAATACAAAGCCTGAGGTTCACTCACAGAGATTCTGATGTGATTGGTCTGTGGTATAACCTGGGCATTAGAGGGTTTTGTTTGTTTGTTTTTCTTTATTGTGATAAAATAAACAATATAAAATTTACTATTTTAATTACTTATAAGGGTATAGTTCAGTAATGTTAAGTATATTTAGACTGTGCAACCAATCTCAGAATTCTTTTCATCTTACAAAACTAAAATTCACCACCTTATTAAACCATATCTCCCCATTCTCCCCTCTTCTAGCCTGTGGCAATCACCATTCTACTTTCTGTCTATGTACCTCATATAAAAGGAATCACACAGTATTTGTCTTTTTGTGACTGGCTTGTTTCATTCAGCACGATGTCCTTGACGTTCATCAAGCTGTAGGCTGACCAATGTTCTATGATATGCTCCTCTGTCCATGGGATTTCCCAGGCAAAAACACTGCAGTGGGTTGCCATTTCCTCCTCCAGGGGATCCTCCCGACACACATCTCTTACATCTCCTGCATTGGCAGGCAGGTTCTTTACCACGAGCACCACGTGGGAAGCCCGTGTCTATCCTATCTTTTGGTAATCCCCTCACCCATTGATGGACACTTAGTTTTGTCTCCCGCTCTTGGCTCTTACGAATAATGCTGCTAACTGTGCAAATCTGTCACTGGCAAAGCCCATTAACCATTCCCGGAAAATAAAAAGAGAATCTGGGTGACTAATGAAGTCGAACCTTTCTCTCCTTTGTGCTTAGTCTAGTTTCACTTGCTCATAGGCCGCCATGTGCAGAGGACTTGAACTTGGCACTTTGGCTGCACCCACACCTCAGCTGGGCGGGCACGTGCAGAAACCACTCAGGTCAGTGCAATTCAAGATGGCGGGGGTGGGCCGTGTACAGAGATGCTGCCCCGGGCACTGGATCCAGAGCCAAGAGCAGTGCCTGCCTCGCGAGAATTCCCACACTTCCCCACCACAAGACTCGATAAAGCAACCTGGCCCACAGTCTGGCAGGGAAAGCATGTTCTCTAGAGTACGAGCATGTACCCCTCCATTCTTGGCTCAGAGAATCAAGCTTTCCTTTGCTTCTGAATCATATGCAAATACTACACCGTTGTATATGAGGGACTTGAACACCTGAGGATTTAATACCCTCAGGGGTCCTGGACCAATGCACAGTACTGAGACACACATACACAGAGACATGTGTGTGTGTGTGTGTGTGTGTGTGTGTGTATCAACTATTACACATACATCAAATTCTAAAATTTTTCCAAGACATTGTCTTCTTATTTCAGGAGTCTCCTTGCCAGGACCCATAGCCATGTTGACTGTGTCATCTGGGTCACTCAACACTGTCCATCCGTCTGGCAAAGACTAGGATTGGGTCCAGAGCCAACTCAAATAAAAGCCTGTGTCACATTTCCTGCCCTCCCGCCCCCTGCCCGCAACATAGCCAGCAGGGTCTGAGAGCAGGACATTGCAATCCAGTCCGATGCTTTACACCATTTACTGACAGTACATCAGTAGATCCCACGGGGCGGAGACACTGTGCTCATACGTATTTATAGACAAGGGAGCCGAAACCCAGTCTAAAGTCACACGACAAGCCAGTGCCTCAGCCTGCTGTCCTGCCTGAGACAACTGCTCTTGTCCACAGCTCTCCTGGCATGCATCCCCTCAGCTCCTGCTCTCTTGCTAATCTAAGTCCTAAAGGAAATGGGAGCCCCAAACCCTCTTCCCAGGACACTTGTCATCCAGAGAAGAAGAAAGGATGCACATAATGAAAACAGACAGGAACACAAATTGTTTTAAATATGTAACCATATACAAAACCAGCTGCAGCTGGTGCACAAGGGCTGTGGGCGGCTGATGGAGGAAGGGGTGGGGCTGCTCAGGAAGAGGTGGGCTCTGAGCAGAAGAGGGTGAAGGGACAGGGAGAGAGGGCCGGTGCAAGAAAAATGGCTGTCATGTAGGAAAGTTCCAAAGTTTGAGAACATGGAGAAAAGAGGTCTGGGAGCCAGAAGGGGCCATCTTACCAGAAAACATGATAATACAGGAAAATACAGGCAATTGACAAATGTTACAAATCTATGAATGAACTTGTAGGTTTGTTTGTTTGTTTGTTTTTCTAGAGGCAACCAGATGCCAAGGACACAGCAGCTTCCCTCAGGAGTGTTCTGGGCCTCAGTTCCCCTATGAGCTCTGCACACCCACCCCTACTACCTCATTTTCTCCTAGAGTGACCTGTGGTGAGGCCATAATTTGAAGAAATGCTTCAGTGTAGTAAATAATAGGGTAATGATAGGAAGGATCTGAAAAGTGCCAGAACAACCTTACCTGAAAGAGAATTTTGATTGATTCAAATATCTCCATAGGGCAAGAAAGCAGGTCACTTCAAAGGCATCATTCCCTCTCTTTTAACTCTCCACAAACATTCTGAAAGACCAGATGAAGTTCTCAACAGGATCCTGCACCTCCCCTTCCTAAAATTCTTCCCATTTGTGGCTGTTTGTTTTCTGACTATCTTGCTACTAGACAGTAAGTTCTTCCAGGGTAAGAAACACATCTGTCTTCTTCTCATTCAAATCCCCAGCAGGTTCCACAAAACTGGCTTATCATAAGTGCTCCATAAGTATTTGTTCATTGTCTTCCTGGAGAACTGTGGAAATCTGAGTAAGTTACAACCCCTCTTTGAGCCTCAGTTTCCTCATTTATCAACTCACAGGTTTAAATTAGCTCTACAGACAAAGAAAAAAAAAAATCTAACCATGCTTGTGGTTAACATTTCCCAAAAGGAAATGGGCTGCAATGAGGCATACCCAATGCAGGGCAGAACCAGAGGTCCTACTCAGCCTCCGTGCATCCCTGGTCCCCAACACTGATCTCAAGGGGCAACCTGAGGTGGGAGCTGGAGGAAAGGCTGAGGATGTGTAAGGGGGCAAAATTTGATGGGAAATGACTGACCTGGAGTTTAGAAGACCTGGTTCTAGTTCTGGGTCCACTAGTCTCACTTGTGATCCAGAGAAGGTCACTGTGGGTTTCCCATTTGCTAATCCATAAAATAACTGGGTAGGCATCAAGGAAAGTTCCCTTCAGATCAAAGATCTTTTTGTTTTTCTCTTGAAAGCCAAAGGTTCCTCAGCCAGAGCTGGGCTCACCATAAAAGAGACTTGAGCCCAATATTATTGCTAATATTCCCCTGATCTGTGGTCCTTCAGATCTGCACAGTTTCTTAGGTGTATGGATGGGAGACTGAATCAACAAAAAGGAAAGAGATTCAGTTTTCCCTAACCTAAGCTGTATCAGGCTACTGGGGTGGGCAGGGGAAGGGGGGGATGTAAAGGCTATCAGTAGGAAAATTTGGAGCATCAGTGTAATCCCTCCCCAAGTTAGAATAACTGCATTTTTTTTTCAGTTTCTGCATCTGTGCTGTCACTGGGGAGTTAGCTGGCTGTGTCTGTGTTTTAACATCTGTCAGCTAAATCAGAGACTTAACTGCAAAAATCGTGGGGCTCAGAAGCACCATGTGGTTTGACACTCCCTGGATGACACAAGGTCAAGAAAGCAATAAATGAATTGCCATGAGACCCAATATAACATTTTCATCAGTAACACAGCCCTAGTTCCAAAAAGCCTTTGCTCCAAAAAGAAAGAACTTGTACCCATTTTCCCCAGAACCATATTTGGACATTTCAAAGGAGCAAACCATAACAAACTAGAAGCATCTGGGGCAAACAACTGGCTTTCTATTTAAAGAGTGTCGTGTCTTTCAACATAACAGGACTGACATTGCCCATCAGAACCCAGTCCAGGTATGAACAGTATCGCCTTGAAGCAACATAGTGATACATGTGCTTTGCCATCTGCTAAACCAAATCCTAGCCGCGTGGGCGTCTATTCATGTGGAACTCCTTCCTAAGTTCTATCGCTTTAACCAAAGGTTTCTCTTCGAACATACTTTGTTTTGCAGATAAAGAAACTGATCTAGGTGGTAGTGGAGTGATAAGCAAGCTCAAACAACCTAATTTATATTAACACCAGGATCTGAAATTACAGAATTCTCAAGATTTCATAGAAAAATTGAGTTACCAAATCACTCTCCCCTGCACAAAGCACAAGTGTAGTATCAATGTTTCAGAAGACCAGATGGCCCACCAGCAAGTCCACAGAACGTGTCTTTCACTGGGGCTGGGGAGCATCTCCTCCCCTAAAGGGGTCCAAATTTTTATTACCTACTAATTCCAAGCAAGATATCTCAACTTCAGTTGTGATCATTGAAGCCCTGTGGAAAGAACAGTCCATGAATTTCTATACTGCCTTTCCACTTAGGCTTTTTTTTTCAAATTAATGTTTGCTTAAATGAGAGTTTCTGAGCCCCTTTGCTTTTCACAAGTTTTGAACTCCACACCCAATGCAGCGGAAGGCCTCATCTGAACCCTTGTCTGTACTAACCAGATGCATGAACGCTTTCTTGCGCTTCCCTTAGACAGCAGCTGAAGCTCATTTGATATGTAACTGTTAAGATTTAGTGCTTACTATGGTGCATCCATCATTGTAAGCTCTTTACATGAAACACTTCATTTAATCCTCAAAACAACCTTTTGAATTAAGTACCATTTTGTCATCCCATTTTACAAACATGGAAACCAGAGGCACAGAGAACTTAACTCATTATTGACTAGGGGATTTTGGCAGAAACTAATGCCTGTGTCCATGGGGATTCTGCAGCAAGAATACTGGAGTGGGTTGCCATGCCCTCCTCCAGGGGATCTTCCCGAGCCAGGGATCAAACCCGTGTCTCTTATGTCTCCTGCATTGGCGGGTAGGCTCTCTACCACCAGCACCACCTGGGAAACCCACAGCTTAGCACACACATGCAACCCTTGTGGCCAGCGATTTTTATTTTGGCCAGCCAAAAAACAATTCTGTTATTTCACTAACACTTTGCAGATTATTACATTCAATAACTAAACCTGAAATACCTGAAAAATCTTCTGATTTTCATGAAATATTGTCTTCAGTCCACTCTTCCGTAGAAGCAAAGGAGCATTCCTCCGCATCGTGAATTTCATTTTCACTTTCCGTATCAGAATGCATCACTAACGGTTTTTGTCTTTTTCGTGGTCTAATATTCACATTGTCTGAATCAGAACTATATTCTGAAAAACTATCATTTTCTGAGCTACTAGTATATACGTCACTCGAGCAGTCAGAGAAAGTATCTGCTTAAAATTCACCAAAAAATTCTTCTCCACTCAAAATTTCATGATGCATCATTTTTGAAAATTTTGTGTATATAATAGATGCAAGGTTGGAACAAAAACCTAATGGAGCAGACTGTGAATGATAATGACACTCATTAATTGTATACTGAACCTTTGACCAGTTTTAAGCACTGCACAATGATTTTAACTGTATCACTCTCTAGAAACACAGATTCGTCTCCAGTCAAAATTACTAGAAAACAAAAGACACACTAATACATCCCCAGTCAATAATGTGTTAGTCAAAGCTAAGTAACCCAACAAGCTAATAACTGATGGAGTTTGGATTTGAACTCAGGCTTTCCTGCACTAGTAAGCAAGCTTCATGAGAACAGAGACTCTGCTTTATTCACTGCTGTATTCTCAGCCATCTCCATAGTACTTGGGATATAGCATATGCTCAATAAATATTTATTGACTGACTACACCAAACATCCTCCACAAACCAAGGGAATGACCCAGCATCACAAGCACTAGCTTGAACCAAGAGAAAATTGCTTAGAGCAGCATTTTGCACAAAAATTCTTCATGCAACCCCTGGGCTTTGTGTAAAGAATGCAAAGCCCATTGTGAGTGTCTGAGAAAAGCTGGGAGAAACCATCTGACCTATTTTGTTCAAGCTGCTCTCCAAGCCCCCCTTCTCCCCAGCCACCCTGATTTGGTCACTGCTGAAACTGGGTCAGTGTCGAAACACCACAGTCAGCTTACAATGCTTTCACCATTAAAGGTTACTCTATTATCTGCACATTAAAGAAAAAAACTACCGCACCAAATCACTGGCTACAGACTCGTGTGTAAGACACAGACTTAGAGTTTGCCTCTAGTGTATCACAAAATAACCCTTCCAGAAACGGATGGAAGCCTGTGAGGCCTCCAACTCCTCCACTCCCCACCCCTCCTTGGAGGGCCACCTAGCTCCTGTCCTCTGCTATTCTCCCAGGCTCCTTCCTAAATTAAAATTTTGGATTACCCGGACTCTAATGCCTATTTAAAATAAAACCTAAATTACTACCTTATGTTCGGGGCAAGTCAACACTCTGTCTGGCATCTCTCATTTCTGTGTGAGATTCGAACAAACCCACCCGGCACAAGTGGAAAATTGGTCTTGCATCACATACACTGTTGGGATCACCACATTTGGAATTCTAGGTTTATTCTCCCACAGAGTCAAATTTAGCCGAACCCTCGAGAACAGCTCTGTGCACTCTGACATTAAAAGTAATATTTGCTAAAAAGCGTGGGGGGTTTGCAGGCAACTTGAGCTGCAGCAAGAGGCATGTTATTACTGACTTAACTCCTACATGGGTTCCATCTTAGTCATCAGGCACATGGCTGGGTTTCACAACCTCCCCCTTTGTTTCACTCCAACCTCAGAGGACCCAGGTAGGTTTTGCGCAGTTGGTGTTTTGTTTTGTGACAGCCAAAGAGTAAGCCATACCAGTTATAGTATTTTTTAAAGGAAATCTCACCAAAGGTGAGACATAACATACATAGGCAAGTATGCTTTGAATGAATGGAAGTAATGATGGTTGCCCCGGAGTAACCTGGACTGAACAAGGAAGTAGCCATCTTTAAAATATTTTGTGATTTAAAACCAAACTTTAAAGCTAAATTTGGTTCCCAGTGGGATTTATTTATCCCTCATGCTGCCAGTTTTCCCAACCAGACAGGCAGATGTCATTGTGAAAGATAATTTCTCTTCTAAAGACTGAATCACATTCACATGGCCTCAAGGAAAACTTAGACTCATTTTAAAGATAAATGAGCTATGACTTCCCTGGTGGTCCAGTGGCTAAGACTTCACACTCCCAATGCAAGGAACCTGGTTCGATCCCTGGTCAGGGAACTAAATCTCACAGGCCACAACTAAGAGTTCCCATGCTTAAACTAAAGACTGAAGAATCCAAGAGCTGCCACTAAGACCCAGCACATCCAAATAAATACATGTAATAATAACTAAATAAATTATGAAAAATAAAATTGTTTCTAAAAACCCAAGACATTTTTGGAAATTGTACACTCTCTAGCAACTTTGTGGGAATTATCATATAAGCAGTGTCTTATGAGTTATATAAAATGTTATAAAATAGAAAAAATAAAATTGTTTCCTATCTTTGATATTACTCTAATTTTTAACCCTCCCTCATGTTTCTTTCTAATGGGAATATAATTGACACACAATCTATCCTCCCTCGTTTTTAAAAATCAAATTGGACAAACTGGGCAAAAACTTTAAATGGTAAATGTGATCATAATTGGAAAAACTCTGAGAGACTTTGATTCATGTGGAATAATGGATGAACTCTCAGCTCTTTCAGAAAGCTATCTGTCAGGGAACATCATTATTCCCCTTCAAATTATCCCAACCCAAAATATTCGGTTCTTATCAGCAAGAACAAAAACAAAAAAAAATGTAGGATGCGCATAATTTGAAGGAAAATCAATAAACATCGGTTTCTGTCACCATCTCTGCTTTTCACAAGCAGCACTTGCCTCTTGTGGCTCATCGCTCGGAAGAGAGTTAAGATCAACCACTCACTGGCAATTCTATTGTAGTTTTTGCATGCCACTTCTTGACACTCCACCCAGTCTTTCTTTGATATTAAGAACAATGTTTACAGTGTGATAACAACACAGCCCCTGTGCAAACGGAACCAACCATCATAAAGGCCACCACGCAGGACTGTCTCTGTCTAACGTGCTTTACAGTGAGCGTCCCCCTGGGATAAAGGCGCCCGGTGCTTGGGGAGGCAGCTATGGTACAAGCGTCCATTGACCTGCAGCTGAACTTACCACTTGCTGTCTTTCTCTTATAATCTAAATCTGGAAATGCCCTGTCTGGTCAGCAGTGCACTACAAGTCATTCAGCAAAATGCTCCAGCTGCCATAAAAGCGTGCCTGTGTGTTAGAAAACGAACTTGTAAAATATAGTCTAAGGATTGTGTGAAGGCCGTTATTTCAGACAGCCAAAATGCTTCTGCCGAGACACCTTTGTAATGCAGCCCGGCGGCAGCTGTGGGTATTGTAGACGCTGTGGGTGTGAGTCTGTCTGCAGTCACAGCTGACCCTGCCCCGGGGCCTGCCTTGTCACTGAACACCCTCGCTGGGACCAGGTCCCCAAGCTGTCTCACTGGGCACTGACCCCATCGGCTGGGCCAGGCCTGCCTCAGCAAGTTCCTTTCACATCAGCACTCTCTTTAGTCTGACTTCGTAAGACACATCACGACTCTCCAAACCACTGGCAAAGTGGAAAACAGACACAAATCATATGTGACAAATTTCATAATTTGATAAGGAGCAAGCCAACTTTTTGAAAAACACTGTCGTGGCTATTTTGAAAGAATAATTGTGCCTTAAAAAAAAAAACCAAGCATTTCATTATTCTCTCTGGACTGTTGGTTTTTCAGACCAGAACAGTGGTTTTCGTTTTTCCTTGTGTTTGTTAGTCTGTTGCTTTGTCTCTTGCTTTTTAACAAACACATGGTATTGATATCTTTTAATAAAACTGTGTATTTGTGCTTTTTGTACGTATAAATTATGTTCTTTATCACTGCATAACCTTTTCGTTGATTCCACCTCCCAGTTTTTCCTTAGCTTGGTTCACTGCTCCTGACCACAGTCTCCCTCTCTGAGCCCCTGAATTAGCCTCCTACCCAGCCTCCCCACCCCACTGTTGCTCCCCAGTCCGTTCTGTGCACTGCAAAGAGAATTATCTTTTGAATCCACTTCTGATCAAGACACCTCCAGGCTTAAAAACTTTCACTGACTTCCTAACGGCCCCTTCCTACTTCTCCAGCTTAATCGCACATCAATCTTCGCCCTCCACCCGGGCACCTGTGCCCACACCTCAGGACTACAGGGGTCTTCTTTCAGTTCCTCCCAAGTCTTTGTGCCCTTCAGACACCTGCCAATGCCATTCCCTCTGCCAGAAATGCTCCTCCCACCTCTTCACCCCCAAAGACTGCCCCTGATCCCTCCTTGCAGCTAAGATGCATTCCCTCTATACCTGTCAACGGGGTGAGATCCTGCTACCTGCTCTCAAAGCACCCTGTCCATCATGCTTATAATCACAATGTACTTAATTACCATGTGCAACTAGCTTCTAATATGTGGTTTTGTGCCTGTGTTCACTTTGGTCTCCCCCAGATGCCTGAAATAATACCTCAGCAAGTACTTGCCACACGGTCAGTGCATCACCTTTACACGATATGATAACAGCTCAAAGGACAACTAGAGTGACTTCTCAGGGGGCTCAGTGGTAGAGAATTTGCCTGCAATGCAGAAGACGTGGGTCCAATCCCTGGGTTGAGAAGATCCCCTAGAGAAGGGAATGGCAATCCACTCTGGTATTCTTGCCTGGATAATCCCATGGACAGAGCAGCCTGGCGGGCTACAGCCCATGGGGTCCCAAGAGGCGGACACAACTCAGCAAGGAAACCACCACCACCACCAAAGTTGCACAGAAGGCAGGGGAGGGGCGGGGCTGAGAAGGTGGCTTTCCACTGATGGGAACAGTCTTCCCTCGGTGTTTCTTTCTCCCTGGAGTCTGCGAACAGATGATTAATTCAAGTCTGGCTGAGCAGCTGGCTGGTGAAACTTATAGCCCAAAATTCAGTTGGCCAAACTGTACAGGAAATCACATTTCTAAAGTTAGAAGGACCTCCAGATTTTATTCATCTCTAGGAGTTAATGTCTAATAATCCAATAGGCTCTGAATTAAATTTTTCTCCTATTACTTACTTCCTTGACTTTTTATTTTCAAATACTTTAGATTATTGTGACATTAATACAGTGAATTCTCATACACCCCCACATCCAGTTTCTTCTATTACTAGCATCTTCTCTACAATGGGATTTTCTCACAATTAATGAGCCAACATTGATATATTATTATTAACAAAGACCACACTTCACTCAAATTTCCTCAATTTTCCTGTTATGTCCTTTGTCTAACCCTAAACACATTATATTTAGTAGCAGATATCCTTAGACTCTTACTGATATGACAGTTTCTCAGATTTTCCTTGTTTTTGATGACCTTGAAAATTTTGAGGATTACTGAACAGTATTTTGTATTCTGTTCTTCAAATCGCATTTTCTTAAATTGAGATATAATTCACAAACTATAAAATCCATTCTTTCAAAGAGTACAATTCAGTGGTTTTAGTACATTCACAAAGTTGTACAACCATCACCACTACCTAAATCCAAAACATTTTCACCACCCTAAAAAAAAAATCTAGCACTCATTAGACATTATCTCTCATTTTCCCTCCCCCTCCCCACCAGTCACAGCCAACCACTAATCCAGCTTCTGTCCCTATGGACTTGCTGTTCTGGACATTTCTTCATACCGTGTACCATGCTGAAATTTTTCTCTACTTTCTCTGAAAGTCTCTGAACAACACTTTACTGAGGCTGAACCTCATCCTGATTTCCAAAAAAGATTTTCAGAAAAAGAATTTACCTCAATGTATGGCAAAACCAATACAGTATTGTAAAGCAAAATAAAGTAAAAATAAAAATTTAAAAAAAAAGTTCTTATCATAAGGTAGAAAAAAAAAAAAAAAGAATTTACCAGTCTCCCATTGCTCTAAAATAAAGTGGACTCTTTGTAACTGGACTATGTTCCATTTTAGAACAAAAATACCTGGATTCATGGCCTAGGACAAAGTTCATGCCATATTTCTGTTAATAGATATGAACTCCTAGTTACTCAAATAGACTCTCTAATCTCGGAACACTTTCTATGTCTCTTAACATGTTACATTCATGTTAAACTGAAAAAATCCTGACATGGACAAGAGAGGCTGTTCCGACAGACATCTGCTTCATATGGCACCAGTTAATAGTTTGGCTCTATCTAGAGTACATGCAGAGAAGGCTATGGCACCCCACTCCAGTACTCTTGCCTGGAAAATCCCATAGATGGAGGAGCCTGGTAGGCTGCAGTCCATAGGGTCACGACTGAGCAACTACACTTTCACTTTTCACTTTCATGCATTGGAGAAGGAAATGGCAACCCACTCCAGTGTTCTTGCCTGGAGAATCCCAGGGACGGGGGAGCCTGGTGGGCTGCCGTCTATGGGGTCGCACAGAGTCGGACACCACTGAAGTGACTTAGCAGCAGCAGCAGCAGCGGCGCACATGCGGGTCTCCAGGATATTTGAATACTCCATTACCTGCGGTGCTCAGTGACAAAAGAGCAGCCGAAATGTTTGCTCCGCATTCCTGAAAGAAGGCTTCCCTGGTGGCTCAGGTGGCAAAGAATCTGCCTGCAATGCAGGAGGCTTGGGTTCAATCCCTGGGTCAGGAAGATCCCGTGGAGAAGGGAATGTCTACCCACTCCAGTTTTCATGCCTGGAGAATCCCATGGACAGAGGAGCCTGGTGGAATACTGTCCGTGGGGTAGCAAAGAGTCAGACACTGAGTAACTAATACATTCTCAACAGAGGCCTGATGAATCACATACCACACCACTGAGAGATGCAATATGGCTTAACCTATAATCAGCTCCCAGGAAAAGCAATTCCATGTTCCCCATAGAAGAGATAAGGACACAGGAATCGGACCGTTTCTTCCAAGGGGCCTTGAAAGAGCTACTGCTTCGGAGCTCGGGCAGTATTCAGAGGCTGGAGTACAGCTGGCCTTAGTCACCATTCAGAGCCAAACAAGAGGAAATGAGTCTAAACCTCATCAAAAGAAATCTAGGTTAGACAAAAGGAAAAATCTGTGAAGACTGTTAGCAGGATACAATGCCCAAGTGTTTGTCCAACATTTTTTAAATTAGTCAACTGTCCTCACCAGTGGCTGTGACTAATTAAAAATCGTGTCACCACTTTCAGAAACGCAAGCTGGCTGTAGCAACAATCAACTACAAGAATACAACACTATGCCTCATGAACTGATATAAGAATCTTGCTCAACCCAGGAACTGTTCCTGGGATATTTCTATATGACGTGAGAATTCAAGAATTTAGTTTTAAGTGACTACTGAAATAAACTCTGTGACATAAGCTACATGAAGATAAATAAACTGGGGGGTGGAGGGAGGTGGGGAGGGGCTGAGGGGAATAAGTGTGTTTGTTCAAAATTGGAGAAAAGCTACATAATTCACTATATATCAAGCCTGAACTTGGAAAGATCCATCATATACCAATTATGTGGTAACCAGTTTTTGCAAAGCACTGGCTAACTTCCAATCAGTAATAAGGAATCTTTGAATTCAAAAGTGCACATTGTTCTTTGGCTAAAAATAGTAGAAAATCTCAGTCCTTATGATCTCTAATTTAATGCACTTCCTGCCACCAACAAAAACTTACTGAATACCTATTATGTGCCTAGTTTATTAAAAGTTTTTGACAAACATCAAACTGAAAATTTTAATATGAACAAAAAGATGTTTTAAACCGTTTTTTAAAAAAAAAACCGTTTAACATGTTTGGAAAACATTATACTTTTTTGACAAAATGTAATTTAGTCTGTATTTTTTTCCTTCTCACACTTAGTAGCTATATTTCCTCAAATCTCTGAGACCTCCATAGAATTTATTTTCAAGTGCTAAAGATTTTAAGCACAAATTTCAGAACTGCGAGACAAGTTTACAGAAACAAACCCAGTGATGTGTAGGAACACAGGAATACCACAGCAATTGTGCTCCTGGCCCCCGAAGCCCTCTGAGTTCACCGCCGCCCCCCACCCCTCTCCACCCCCGCCCCTAGGGACGTCTGGAGCTCCAGTCTGGGAAAGCAATGCGCCTCCTGCACATCCTCTCCCAGGGTCTCTGCCCAGGCCCGCGTCCACGAGCAGAAATGCTGACTCATAGCCTCGGCGGCGGCGGGGTAGCAGCTCTCACTTCCCCAGCCCTGCTAGGAGGGACCAGGGAGCGCAGCGAGCGAGCGGGTGGGTGTGGAGGGATGGAGGCGTGGAGGGCTGTGGGAAGAGTGTCTGGCGAGCGCTGGGAGCTACAGCCAAGACCTGGAGCCCCAGGATCAGAATGCTGGGCTGATCCAGGGAATCGCAGAAAAGGAAGAGGAAAAAGGGAAAGGAAATTAAAGGTCAAGAGGACAGAGAAGGCCGAGGGAGAAAATGAGGAGAAAAAAAAATAGAAGTGCCTGGGGTCAAGCGGTCAAGAATGGGCTGCCCACCCTTTTCCTGGGTTCGCTCTCCTTCTTCTGGCCCTCCCCTGAGCTGGGGGCCTCCAGGCAGGATGTGTCCTTGTCCCTGGGGGCAGCCAGCCAACAGAATGTCTCCGTGGTTTGAGCTGACTTAACAAATAATCTTTGGCCAGACACCTATTTGGGTGTATTTGATTGCTCACTAGGCTCCCTTCCAAAAGGGCCACAGGAGAAATTTTAATGGAAGCTATTTTCTCCAAAAGGGGATTCCCAGCTGGCTCGGTGGTAAAGAATCTGCCTGTCAATCTAAAAGACACCGGTTGGGTCCCTGGGAGGGAAGATCCCCTGAAGAAGGGAATGGCAATCCACTCCAATTTCTGCTTGCCTGGGAAATCTCAAGGACAGAGGAGCCTGGTCCACTACAGTCCATGGGATTTCAAAGAATTGGACAACTGAGGGACTGAGCGCCCACTCACGCACTTGCCCAAGAAGATAGTCCAAGCTCTCTATTGTCCACTATATTCAGGGGTAAACTACTGCTCTGCACTGGATCATACCTCACTGATAATAATCTATGATTCTGTGTACTTTAGGATGTTGAAGGCCATATGTCATCACCCCAGAAACTTAATTAGGGCTAACAATAAAAGAAACACTTTTTTATTCCCAAAAGCAGTTGTGTAATTCTAATTTTAAGTTCTAGAATAGGCAAAACCAATCTATGATAGGAAAAAATCAGGACCATTGTTGCCTTAGGGATTTGGGCATGGGGATGGACTGGGGAGGAGCATGGAAGGAACTTTCTGGAATGATAATAATGTTCTGTATTTTAGTAGTGATTTGGATTACACAGCTATATGCATTTATCAAAACTTTTCCAGTGGGTATGTACAGTTTATTGCAAAAAGGAAAAAAAAAATCATGGAAAATATTTAACTCTAGTTGAGGACACGTATGCTAAAGTGCATGCATGTCGTCAGCTGGACATGAAGCACAACAAAAGAGAGTGATTAAAAAGTCATCATATGAATTAACAAACAGTAACAAATAGCTTTTATTTTATCACATGCACAAGCTAACTTTTGTTAATGCAAAATAAACTTTATATGCTGATACATGGGAAAAGCACGCACAGAAGTGCGTTGATTTAGGGCATCAACCTATGGGTAAATATTCTCGGGAACTGCTAGGTACTGTTCTTCATAGGGTGATAGAAAAGCTCCCCTACAGTTCTTGCTGTGTATATCTCTGTGCGATATATCCACATTACCAATCTCTTTAGATTATAAGAACCAGCAATTTTAAAACTAACTTGAGGTAGACAGATGGAAAGGCACATGTGGAGTGGTCTGAGAAACTCTTGTTGAACATTGACAATATGGCCTTTATTTATGACTGGCTTCCCTTCTCAAGATTTTGAGGTGTTTCCAATAAAAACACGTGTCGTTATCGATAAAACTAAATAAAAAGAAGAGCATCAGGACTAAACAAAAGTAGTGGTTTTAGACCAACAAAAAGAAAAACACAAATATACAACATAGGAGCCTAGGATAATAGCTACCGCTGAGCTTCATATTTGTCTCTGAGCCACCAAGAAAAGTAAGAATCAGTTATACTTTTATTTTCTAATCTAATATTTAGCACAATGTTCTAAAGCAATTTTATTATCTGAAACTCTTTCAGGTGATGCAGTGATGTCCCTGACAGTCACCTCAACACCACTCCTACCCCCAAAAAATGTACTAAGTGATTTTCTATACCTAGTTATTGTCATATTCTTACATTTTATTATTTTTTATAATAAAAATAGTACTATAAAGTGAAAGTATTATTATACACTGCACGGCTTGCAGGATTTTAGTTTTTCGACCAGGAACTGAACCCCTGACCTTAGCAATGATAGCACTGAGTCCTAACCACTGACCACCAGGAAATTCCCACATTCTTCAGTTGTTAAAATCTGTAACATAAGAAAATAGTTATTCCCAAGGCAAGGACTTCTAGTAAAGGGAATTCCAGGTAATAAAGCATATATCACCTCCAAAGGTGATGGAATAGATAGAAGTAGATAAGATAGAAGTAAATAAAATAAGGTTTTATGTCACAGTCTATGCCCTATATGAGCACCGAAAAATTGATACTTTTGAACTGTGGTGTTGGAAAAGACTCTTGAGAGTCCCTTGGACTGCAAGGAGATCCAACCAGTCCATCCTAAAGGAAATCAGTCCTGAATATTCATTGGAAGGACTAATGCTGAAGCTGAAACTCCAATACTTTGGCTACCTGATGCGAAGAACTGACTCATTTGAAAAGACCCTGATTCTGGGAAAGATTGAAGGCAGGAGGAGATGGGGACAACAGAGGATGAGACGGTTGAATGGCATCACCGACTCAATTCGTCCCACCCTCTCCTTCCCACACTATGTGAACAAGTCTGTTCTCTGTGTCTGTGTCAGCCCTGGAGGAATTCTTTCAGAGAGTTTTGTGAAACAACAGCACTGTATCCTTTTGATAAACTTCCTGTTTTTCTAGGATAATATTTAATGAATATAATTTCATGAGAAGCTTAGAAAATAGATTCCAAGAATGAAAATTTCCGTTGGTTTGGCTTGATTCAAGCACAGAATTTGTAGCATCTAGAGGAAAAGATGAATTCTAAACAGTCTCCCATAAATACCACTTTTCTCAGCCAAGCTTTGATGAAGGTGATGAAGAGCAGACAATTTGAGTTGGCATGCTCTTGCAGGGTCTGGAATGCTCTTCTCTGAGCTGATCCATATGCTTCAGAAACCTCACAAGCAGATGGTGAGGTGTTGATGTTTTTGAAAACAGGGTAGACTTTTCTCTGGGCTCATCCAGATGAGCTCAGACTCATGAGGTTAATCAAGGTCAGCAAACTAGGGAAGATCAGAGCTCACCAGGTAGAATGGGTTTTAAACAGTTTTAGTAGCAATAAGCAGTCATTGAGCTTTGATCAAATATAAGGCTTCTGATCAAAAGTGTGAAGGTTTATAATATCAGAATCTAAAGGAGGCCAGTTGTGCAAGAACTATGGAGTTGGGAAAAGCAAAACTTTCAGATGTTAAGTGGCCATCCAGAGCATCCAAAGGCAGTTTTCATATTAATTCATTGTTATTTTTATTACGAAGCATGTACTGTTGTTGTTGTTATTGTTTAGTCACTAAGTCATGTCCAACCGTTTTGTGACCCCATAGACTGTAGCCTGCCAGGCTCCTCTGTCCATGGAATTTCCCAGGCAAGAATACTGGAGTGGGTGACCATTGCCTTCTCCAGGGGCCCTTCCTGACCCAGGGATTGAACCCACATCTCCTGCACTGCAGGCAGAGTCTTTACCTCTGAGCCACCAGGGAAGCCCAAAGTATCCATACTTATTGCAAAAAATTCAGAAAATATAGAATAGTATTTTAATAGAAGGTAGTTAATAACTTGGGCTTCCCTGGGGCTCAGTGGTTAAGAACCTGCCTGCCAATTCAGGAGACACAGGTTTGATCTCTGGGTCAAGAAGATCCCCTGGAGAAAGAAATGGCAACCCACTCCAATATTCTTGCCTGGGAAGTCCCATGGACAGAGGAGCCTGGCGGGATTCAGTCCATGGGGTTGCAAAAAGTCAGCACAACTTAGTGACTAAACAACAATTAATAACTCAATCTCTCAGGATAATCACTGTTACTATTTTGCTATATATCCTTCTATACTTTTAACTAGGCTTAAGAAAAAAATTTTTGTATATAAATGTTTTATTTATACATACTATTGTGTTCTCTCAACTATATATTATAAATATGTATCAATGCCAATAGATTCTACCTCATGTCTTCAGCTATGTAATATTCCAGGAAATGGACAGACCATCACAATGTATTCAGTTGGTCTCCTACTCATGCATGTATGCATGTGTGCTAAGTCATATCTGACTCTTTTGGGACCCCCACAGACTGTAACCCACCAGACTCCTCTGTCCATGTGATTCTCCAGGCAAGAATACTGGAATGGGTTGCCATTTCCTTCTCCAGGGGATCTTCCTGACACGGGAATCAAACCCACGGTCTCCTTTGTCTCCTGCATTGGCAGGCAGATTTTTTTTACCACTAAGCCAACCTCAGTTCAGTTCAGTTCAGTCGCTGACTCTTTGTGACCCCATGGACTGCAGAATGCCAGGCTTCCCTGTCCATCACCAACTGGGAAGTGACAATAAAATCATGTTGTTCTAAACATCCCAGTTTGTGGTACTTTGTTACAGCAGCTCTAGCAAACTAATAAACCTCTCCACCCACCTTTGAATACAGTGTGAAAACCAAAAAAAAAAAAAAAAGGATTTGATATCTCAAATCCTGCTCCTCTTTGGTGATACAAACTAGTAATAAATCACAAAAATTAAGTTGTAGCATCAGATACTTGATTAGGGTCCCAGAAAGAAATACTGTCCCCTGCCCCCACCCACCAATTAGAGAATTAAATAACTTACTCTCAGAGCTAGTAAGTAAAAGATCTGAGATCTGACCCAGGCCTGTTCTGAAATAGTCATTCCATCCTGTACTGTCCTGGGCAAGCTCTCACCTCTCTTCTGAACCCTAATCCATCTCCTTGTTACCTCTGTTTGGCCCTCAGATACCCAAGGCCCACATGCCACCTCTGGTCCCAGCCCCCACTGCACTCAACCCAAACCACCCCTCCTCTAGGGAACTACATTCCAAAATGCACCTTCTTTGCTTCCCCTTGCTCCCCAAATAAAACTCCTAGGCCTTCAGCATCAGACCTCTGCAAGATTTTCAGAAAAAAAGCCATCTGAATATCTGAAGCAATTTATAAAGCATGTACTTAAAGTCTACACCTGCCTGAGGAGTCTGTAAACCAGAGAATCTCTATTTGGCAGAAAGAGTGGGGCAAATAACTTCTGGAAAGTGCATTTTGGGTTTTACATTATGACTCTGGGCAACTTCTCTTACTCCTCCCAAAACCCCTTCTCAAACTGTCTGAATGCTGGTCAGGGATATAGAAAGTATTAACCAGTCCCCCAGAGTCCTTCCTCAATTCCATTCATCTGTTTATACTTTGTTAAAATGCACAGGTCCCCGGGAAATGTACAGCTCAGGGCAACCGGCCTCTCTTGAGACCTGCTGAGGATTGTGGGGAACAAGAGTAGCAATATCCCAGGTCAGAAACAACAAAATTCTGTAAAGCAATTATCCTTCAATTAAAAAACAAATTAATTTAAAAAAATATTCCAGGTCACAGATGGGGGAGAGATGCCTGCCCCACCATCTTGCCCACACAGAAATAAACACTCTCCTAAGAGCTTTGCCCCTAAAGTGCCTGTAAGATGTCATGGAAACAGCGGCTTTACTGAGCACATTCGCTAGACATTTCACTACCCTCAGCACTTTTTAGGCATTAACTCATTTTGTCTTTACAACAATCCTAAGAAGTGAGTTCCTCTATCCTTCTTTCATAAATAAAAACCAGAGGCACCAAAAGGCAAAAAGAAAGTGAAAGTGATACAACGTAGTCACTAACTTGTGTCCAACTCCTTATTGACCCCATGGACTATAGCCCACCAGGCTCCTCTGTCCATGGGACTCTCCAGGCAAGAATACTGGAGTGGACTGCCATTTCCTTCTCCACCAAAAGGCAAAACTAGTAGCCAAACCGAGGCAGGCTGACTCCACAGGCTCCTGCTCTAACCACTGTTCTATACAGGGAAATCATGTATGTTCTGTGGATTATTATTATTTCAGCAGAAATGAATAGTAGTAAATCTAAAAATCTGCCAGGCCATTTGAGATCCAGCAAATGTTTCCACTTAGATGCTCAAATCGAACATCAGTAGCTCTAATGGGCCAGCCTTCCTAAGGATCCCACAGGTCCTGTTTGAATGATACCTGGGAATGACAACCAAAGGCCTGCCCCGGGAACCAAGTTTAAGTAACCCAGCAAATCTGAAAGCATGTCTTTGGCCTGAGGACTCAGGCTATTTCTTGCGGGTCAGATTCCAGTGGTGCCTTCTGACTGTATTTCGCTGGAGACGGCTGAGTGGAGCCCCCAGAGCAGCCACCCCTTCATCATGGAACTGAGAGGCCTCCCTCCTGCCTGCCCACCTCTGGAGCATTCCACAGTGGCAGTCCAAACAGCTTGTCCAAACTGTCACACTCAGGGAATTTATTTTCAAACAGAACAGAAAAAAGATGAGGAGATCCCAAACGTCTGCTCTCCTTCCAAGATTTAAAAGGCCTGATGCAAGAAAGTAAAGATAACAAATTTCAAAGTGTGGGATTCTAGTGAGCATAATGCCTCTAGTAGTTCATTTTACCATAAATTCTTTTTTTTTTTAAGATGTTTTAATTTATCTCTATTTTTTTTTAATCTTTAATTCTTACATGCGTTCCCAAACATGACCCCCCCTCCCACCTCCCTCCCCTCAACAACTCTCTGGGTCATCCCCATGCACCAGCCCCAAGCATGCTGCACCCTATGTCAGACATGGACTGGCGATTCAATTCTTACATGATAGTTTACATGTTAGAATTCCCATTCTCCCAAATCATCCCACCCTCTCCCTCTCCCTCTGAGTCCAAAATTCCATTATACACATCTGTGTCTTTTTTCCTGTCTTGCATACAGGGTCGTCATTGCCATCTTCCTAAATTCCATATATATGTGTTAGTATACTGTATTGGTGTTTTTCTTTCTGGCTTACTTCACTCTGTATAATTGGCTCCAGTTTCATCCATCTCATCAGAACTGATTCAAATGAATTCTTTTTAACAGCTGAGTAATACTCCATTGTGTATATGTACCACAGCTTTCTTATCCATTCATCTGCTGATGGACATCTAGGTTGTTTCCATGTCCTGGCTATTATAAACAGTGCTGCGATGAACATTGGGGTACATGTGTCTCTTTCAATTCTGGTTTCCTCGGTGTGTATGCCCAGAAGTGGGATTGCTGGGTCATAAGGGAGTTCTATTTGCAATTTTTTAAGGAATCTCCACACTGTTCTCCATAGTGGCTGTACTAGTTTGCATTCCCACCAACAATGTAGGAGGGTTCCCTTTTCTCCACACCCTCTCCAGCATTTATTGCTTGCAGATTTTTGGATCGCAGACATTCTGACTGGTGTGAAGTGGTACCTCATTGTGGTTTTGATTTGCATTTCTCTAATAATGAGTGATGCTGAGCATCTTTTCATGTGTTTGTTAGCCATCCGTATGTCTTCTTTGGAGAAATGTCTATTTAGTTCTTTGGCCCATTTTTTGATTGGGTCGTTTATTTTTCTGGAATTGAGCTGCATAAGTTGCTTGTATATTTTTGAGATTAGTTGTTTTTCAGTTGCTTCATTTGCTATTATTTTCTCCCATTCAGAAGGCTGTCTTTTCACCTTGCTTATATTTTCCTTTGTTGTGCAGAAGCTTTTAATTTTAATTAGATCCCATTTGTTTATTTTTGCTTTTACTTCCAGAATTCTGGGAGGTGGATCATAGAGGATCCTGCTGTGATATATTTCTGAGAGTGTTTTGCCTATATTCTCCTCTAGGAGTTTTATAGTTTCTGATCTTACATTTAGATCTTTAATCCATTTTGAGTTTATTTTTGTGTACGGTGTTAGAAAGTGATCTAGTTTCATTCTTTTACAAGTGGTTGACCAGTTTTCCCAGCACCACTTGTTAAAGAGATTGTCTTTACTCCATTGTATATTCTTGCCTCCTTTGTCAAAGATAAGGTGTCCATATGTGTGTGGATTTATCTCTGGGCTTTCTATTTTGTTCCATTGATCTACGTGTCTGTCTTTGTGCCAGTACCATACTGTCTTGATGACTGTGGCTTTGTAGTAGAGCCTGAAGCCAGGCAAGTTGATTCCTCCAGTTCCATTCTTCTTTCTCAAGATTGCTTTGGCTATTCGAGGTTTTTTGTATTTCCATACAAATCTTGAAATTATTTGTTCTAGTTCTGTGAAAAATGTGGCTGGTAGCTTGACAGGGATTGCATTGAATTTGTAAATTGCTTTGGGTAGTATACTCATTTTCACTATATTGATTCTTCCGATCCATGAACATGGTATATTTCTCCATCTATTAGTGTCCTCTTTGATTTCTTTCATCAGTGTTTTATAGTTTTCTATATATAGGTCTTTAGTTTCTTTAGGTAGATATATTCCTAAGTATTTTATTCTTTTCGTTGCAATGGTGAATGAATTGTTTCCTTAATTTCTTTTTCTACTTTCTCATTATTCGTGTATAGGAATGCAAGGGATTTCTGTGTGTTGATTTTATATCCTGCAACTTTACTATATTCATTGATGAGCTCTAGTAATTTTCTGGTGGAGTCTTTAGGGTTTTCCATGTAGAGAAATCTTCCAGCAAACAAAAGCCCAGGTCCAGACGGCTTCACAGCTGAATTCTACCAAAAATTTCGAGAAGAGCTAACACCTATCCTCCTCAAACTCTTCCAGAAAATTGCAGAGGAAGGTAAACTTCCAAACTCATTCTATGAGGCCACCATCACCCTAATACCAAAACCTGACAAAGATGTCACAAAAAAAGAAAACTACAGGCCAATATCACTGATGAACATAGATGCAAAAATCCTCAACAAAATTCTAGCAATCAGAATCCAACAACACATTAAAAAGATCATACACCATGACCAAGTGGGCTTTATCCCAGGGATGCAAGGATTCTTCAATATCCACAAATCAATCAATGGAATTCACCACATTAACAAATTGAAAAATAAAAACCATATGATTATCTCAATAGATGCAGAGAAGGCCTTTGACAAAATTCAACATCCATATATGATAAAAAACTCTCCAGAAAGCAGGAATAGAAGGAACATACCTCAACATAATAAAAGCTATATATGACAAACCCACAGCAAACATTATCCTCAATGGTGAAAAATTGAAAGCATTTCCCCTAAAGTCAGGAACAAGACAAGGGTGTCCACTTTCACCACTACTATTCAACATAGTTCTGGAAGTTTTGGCCACAGCAATCAGAACAGAAAAAGAAATAAAAGGAATCCAAATTGGAAAAGAAGAAGTAAAACTCTCACTGTTTGCAGATGACATGATCCTCTACATGGAAATTCTTTTTTTTCTAAATTTACTTGTTTTTAATTGAAGGATAATTGCTTTACAGGGCTGTGTTGGTTTCTGCCACACATCAACATGAATCAACCATAGTATGTATACGTCCCCTCCCTCTTGAAGCTCCCTCCCACCCCATCCCACCCTTCTAGGCTTTCACAGAGACTCGGTTTGAATTCCTAGAGTCATACAGCAAGTTCCCACTGGCTATCTATTTTACATATGGCCTGGAAAATCCCATGGACGGAGGAGCCTGGTAGGCTGCAGTCCATGGGGTAGCTAAGAGTCGGACACGACTGAAGCGACTTAGCAGCTTAGCAGTGTGTAATTCTTAATCTGCTTGTATCTTTTCACTGCAATAAGGAAGAAGTACGGGTTTCCCAGCTGGTGCTAGGGGTAAAGAACCCACCTGCCAATGCAGGAGATGTAAGAGATGCAGGTTCAGTCCCTGGATTGGGAAGGTCCCTGGAGGAGGAAATGGCAACTCATTCCAGGATTCTTGCCTGGAGAATCCCATGGACGGAGGAGCCTGGTGGACTAGAGTCACAGGGTGGCACAGGATCAGACACGACTGAAGAGACTTAGCACGTGTGCAAAAAGAGAAGTATAGTGTATCGGTGCCTGACTGTAACAAAACTGTAGCCAAATCAAAGGATGGCTCTATCAAACTGGTTTTGATTTCAGAACATCAATCTGAGCTTGTGATGGCTTTCAATTTCAATTTTATGGGCAGCTCCTAAGAATTTCACACACATGTGCACGTGTACACACCCACCCGTGCACACACATGCTTCTCTTACAGAGTGATCCTAGTGATGAGAAACAAAACATGGCACGCACAGTGAAGTGACTGCCAGGACAGGGTCTGCTCAGCTTTTGAGGGACAGTCTGAGAGCTGCCCTAGTTCTTCTCGAAGTTGTGCTCAGCCAAGCCCACCGAATCCCAAGGGAGAAGGGACTGCTGAGTTGCCCACCACTAGAGCCCACAAGCCTCCTGCAGACAAAAAGACCCAGGTCTACCCCTCCCCCAGGAAGGAAGCATCTGCCAACAAGCTGATGAGCTGAAGTGTGTAACATACAAAAAGGGATGAGGGGGTGGTCCAGTGGTTAAGACTCCGTGCTTCCACTGCATGGGGCATAGGTTCCATCCCTGGGGAGGAAGCTAAAATCCCATATGCTGGTGCAGACCAAAAAAAAGGGGGGGAGAGTGAGGTAGCAGACTCTCCTCCTCCAGAGGATGGGAGGAGGAGGAGGATCCAGTGGGAGCAAGAAAGGGGAGCAGGAAGGAGGGATGCTGCATTCAAGAGGAGTGGTAAATCAACCTATCAAATCCATAATTGCCCTGGGTGGATTCTGCCTGAGAAAGGAAGTCCTAGAGAAAGGGGGTAGTGGTCACCGTGTCATCATTCAGGGTCCTTCATCCATGGCAAAGACTGACCTGACTGCTCCTCTGGAGGAGGGCTGGAGACCTGCCTCCTAGCTGCAGGGGCAGGCGGTGGGGGAACCTTTAGTCCTGCAGGAGCCAAGATGCCCTACACCCAGGAGTAAGAGGCAGCAAGACTGCACTTGTGGATGTTCCCCATCTATAAGAGACTGAAAATGAACAACCCAGAGAGAGAAGAAGGGTGAGGCTCCTGCCACCGGGAGTTACACCTCTAACTCCTATGTTTGTTCTCTTGCCTCTCTGCTCCTCTGCAGCGAAGAGCTTGAAGTCCTTAAAACAAAAATCGTATTGGCCAGTTCACAGAGTTGGAAAGTAGGATGGTGGTGAAGGACTGGGAGAAAGGGGAATGAGAAATTTTTTAATGGGTATAGAGTTTCAGTTTTGCAAGATAAAAAGAGTTCTGGAGATGATGGTAGGTGATGGTAACACAACAGTGTGAATATGCTTCATACCCCGGGACTGGACACATAAACATGGCTAAGATGCTGAATTTTAAAGACATCCCTGATGGTCCAGAGGTTAAGAATCTGCCTTGTAAGGCAGAGGATGAGGTTGGGGAACTAAGACCCCACATTCTGCAGGTCAACTAAGCCCTCTCGCTGCATGAAGCAACTGAGACCTGATGCAACAAAATAAACATATTTTTTTTAAACTGACTTTTTTAAATGGTAAATTTTCTGTTATGTGTGTTTTACCGCAAGTTTTAAAAATTAATATTATTTGCTGAGCCTCAGGGACTTCCCCCGTGGCTCAGTGGTAAAGAAACCGCTTGCAGTGCAGGAGACACAGGAGACGTGGGTTTGATCCGAGTCGGGAAGATTCCCTAGAGAAGGAAATGGCAACCCGCTCCAGTATTCTTGCCTGGGAAATCCCATGGACGGAGGAGACTGGCAGATTCCAGTCCATGGGGCCACAAAGAGTCGGCCACAACTGAAGCGACTGAGCATTTATTGTTTGTAGATTTTCTTCCTGATGGCCATTCTGGCTGGTGTGAGGCGATGCCTCATTGTAGTTTTGATTTGCTTTTCTCTACTAATAAAGGATGTTGAGCATTTTTTCACGTATTTGTTGGCTATCTGTATATCTTCTTCAGAGAACTTTCTATTTAGGTCTTCTGCCCATTTTTTGATTGGGTTGTTTGGTTTTTTGATATTGCACTTCATGAGCTGTTTGTATATTTTAGAGATTAGTCCCATGTCAGTTGCTTCGTTTGCAAATATTTTCCCCCATTCTGAGGGTTGTCTTTTCATATTATTTATAGCTTTCATTGCTGTGCAAAAGCTTTTAAGTTTCATTAGGTCCCATTTGTTTATTTTTGTTTTTATTTTTGTTATTCCAGGAGGTGGGTGAAAAAAGATGTTGCTGTGGTTTATGCCAAAGAGTTTTCTTTCTAGGTTTTCCTCTGGGACTTTTATAGTGTCCAGTCTTACATTTAGGTCTTTCATCTATTTTGAGTTTATTCTTGTGTATGGTTGTTAGGGAGTGCTCTAACTTCATTCTGTTGCATGTAGCTGTCCAGTTTTCCCAGCACCACTTATGGAAGAGCCTTGTCTTTTCCAAACCATTACTGTTCTATCTTTCCTCAAGGCACTCTTCCTTTGAAGCATGCGCTCTCCATCGTGTAATGCCATCCTTTTCCACCCACTCCCCCAGTGGGTCTGAAGGTCTTGGCATCTGGCTCCAAGTCTTTCTCGCCCCTGGACTCCTGCCAGCATCCGAGTAACTTCAGTGTTCTCCTTGATGACGCGGCCAATCCAACTTGCCAGATAGTGCGTGCCAGGCACTCTATCAGTAATTTCACATCTTCATCTATAACTCTCACAGCAAACCAAAAGCTCAGCTATAGCACCCCTATTTGGAGACAGCAGGGGCTGGGATTCTAAACAATGCTGGTCAGACTCCCAAGTTCACGCTCGCCTCTGCGTCAGAGCAAGAGACGTCATACTACCCTGCGTCAGAATGCACCTAAAACATAAGCCTAAAAACGCTGCCTCCTGTCGTACACTCTTCCCTTGCCCCCTCTCCCACTAAACCTCTTTCTCTGCCTCACCAGACACCCAGCCCCTCCACCCTTCCTTGGCTCCCAGTTAATCAGCCCTGCCTGACACCTCTCCCTCCACCCCTGCAGCCAGAGAAAACTCCAGGAAAACCCCTCGTGAGACTGTTTCTTTGGCCCAGTGCCCATGTTATAAGCCCTCTCCCTTTGATCACCAAACTACTGATTAAATTAGCAAAATCTCCTAGGCCTACAATTGTAAGCAGTTATGGTGGTGATATAAGCGCCGGTTTGAACTTTTAAGAAGTGTGCTAGATTGGTTGGGACCGTGCAGAGAGAAAACAGCTGATGGCAGGTGGCAACTGATAAGAACCATGGCTACTCCCAGCTAGCCCCATAAACCAAAGGGCATGTGGTTCTTCCTGGGGCTCTTGGCCTAGCAAGAGCACTGTCACCATGAAGTCACTCCTGGCATCTACTAAAAGACACGGTATCTCTGTCCATCCTAAAGACAGTGACTCAGCACTCTAGGGGTCCCACGGGTGGCTGGAAGAGATTCTCACTTCCCTTACCGCCCATCAACATATACCCACCACTATTGACTCAGATGGCAAAGAACCTGCCTGCAATGCAGGAGACCCAAGTTCAATCCCTGGGTCAGGAAGACCCCCTGGAGAAGGGAACGGCAACCCACTCCAGTATCCTTGCCTGGAGAATTCCATGGACAGAAGAACCTAGAAAGCTACAGTCCATGGTGTCTCGAAGAGCTAGACACAACTTAGCGAGTAACACACACGGAATGATAAAATGTACTCTTGGGTAAACACCTCCCTTCCATCTTCTTGGGACAAAAGTTTGTAGGGAAAGGTGAGAAGTGGATTAAGTTGACTTTGGTTGTTTAATGTGAAAACATATTTATGCCTGTGTATTCTTTGTCTTTAAGCATATCAAAAATGCAAAGTGGGCTTCCCTGGTGGCTCAATGATAAAGAATCCACTTGTCAATGCAGGAGACACAGGTTCGAGCTCTGATCCAGGAGGATCCCACATGCTGAGGAGCAACTGGGCTGGTGTGCCAAAACTATTGAGCATGTGCTTTAGAGTCCATGCTCTGCAACAAGAGAAGACACCGCAATGAGAAACCTGCGCAGATCAACTAGAGAGTTGTCTAGTTGCCGAGTTGTCTAGTTGCCTAGTTGTCCTGTCTTGCTGCAACAGGAGAAAAGCCCGCGCAGCACCAAAGACCCAGCACAGCCAAAAATAAAATTAATTAGTTAATTAATTTTTAAAAAATTTAATGTAAAAGTATATGAGACATATCCATGACAAGTCCTGAACTCTTGGTCATCAATAATACAGACAGTAATTCTTGGCAATCACATCAACAATGTCTTCATCAACATTTCTGTTCTCTTGCCCTGTTATCCTGACCTGTTTCCTCTCGCTCACAGTCCCCTTAGAACTGATTCCTAGTTCTAAGGTTTTTGGTACTACTACAGAGCAGTCCATGGGGTCGCTAAGAGCCGGACACGACTGAGCAACTTCACTTTCACTCTTCACTTTCATGCATTGGAGAAGGAAATGGCAACCCACTCCAGTGTTCTTGCCTGGAGAATCCCAGGGACGGAGGAGCCTGGTGGGCTGCCATCTATGGGGTCGCAGAGAGTCAGACACGACTGAAGCGACTTAGCAGCAGCAGCAGCAGAGAGAATCTCAAAACCCTGTTGATTACCTAAGTTATAAATTTAAGAGCTCAGCTCTGCCCTAAATATGTCCATCTATTGCATTTCCCTATAGCAGTACTTCCAAACTCTTCCAGGTTCTTTGAGTCCGCTATCCTAACCCTAGCCTGTAACTTACAAATGAAAGAGTCATCCACAACGTCTATGCCTTTCACCTTTCCAGTTTTATGTCCACTCAACTTCCCCACTTCTTTCTTGTCCAAAAAGAAAAGTACCCTACTCCTTTCTACACCCCATCACTCCTGCATTTTGATCCCATCCTTGTTTTCCTCTTCTAGGATGTTTCATCAGTTATTGAGTTTTTTCCACCCAACCCATCAGTCAATAACACCAGGCTTCCCTCAATTCCACCTCCTCCTCAAACCACTACCCTGCGTGCCCTTTCATTCACCACCAAGTCTATTTGTGGTCCGAGGGCCCTCAGCTGCCTCAACTCCCATTCATTTCTCACTTCCTGTAATTTAGTTCCCAGTCCTACTCCTCTATTGAAGTTTCCCTAGCAAAAGTAAAAAAATTCTTATTTGTCAAACCCAGTCTTCAGTTCTCATCCAACTCTCCTTTCTGGAGTTACAGCACGGCTGTGAGGCAATACCAAGTGGAATTAATAGCAGGAATCCTGGAGTCAGTGGTCTGGGTGCAGCCAGTTTCCACATGGTTACAAACTGTTTGACCTTGAGTTGAAGTATTCAACTTATCTGCACATCAGTTTCCTCATCCCTAAAATGGAGAATGTGCTGATAGTAGCTCCTAGCATTTAAGGCTTATTAGCTAGCTTAGTCAATGAGGAGGTGCAATCTGAGATAGTGAAAAGCCAGATTGGGAGTCAGGGGAACAGGGATTTAATCCCAACTCTAGAATCTTTGTAATAACAAGCTCTCTGGGTCTCATTTTTTAAATAAACTGGGTGATCGTGAAAGTGCTTTCTGGCCCTAAACACTTCTACGAGACATTAAACAGTTTGGCAATAATTTGAGAAAATGTACAAATGAGTACTAAATGAACAACACATGTAATGAGGGATTCAGGGAAAGGGAAGAATACTGTGAGCAAGATAGTTGAAGGTTAAATGGGCAAAACTTCAGTGGACCCCAAGAGACAGGGAGGATTTTGATTGATGTAAAAGAGGGGGGAAGGGTCTGAGTTTGAGAAGCAAAACAAAGGTATGCAGTGATTTTAGGCACACCAAGAAGACCTCCCTGCCAAAAATCACTTCCCCGTGACTTGTCTACATGTCTGTGTGTGTCTGTGTGTGTGTGCTTGATTGCCCAGTCATATGCGACTCTGCGATAAGTTCTGAATGTTAATGGTTAAGGGTCTGAAGTTATTGTTAAACCACAAATACACTGTTTATAACTGGCAAAAATGGATGTGCCCCATATCCTGCAGCCGCTTAAGGCAACTTGTAGAATAATTAGTAAAGGATGCACACCAAGATAGGCTTCCCCGGTGGCACTAGTGGTAAACCCACCTGCCAGTGCAGGAGACACAGGAGAGCGGGTTCCATCCCCGGGGTGGGAAGATCCCCTGGAGGAGGGCATGGCAGCCCACTCCAGCGTTCTTGCCTATTCTTGTCCATGAGAGAATCCCATAGAAAGTGGAGCCTGACGCGCTACAGTCCACGGGGTTGCACAGAGCCAGACATGACTGAAGCAACTTGGCATGCACGTACACCAAGACTCTGCACCCAATGCAGCTCCCAGTGTTAGATCCCTGGTCAGGGAACTAGATCCCATGTGCCGCAACTAAAGATCCTGCATGTGCTGTGTTGCTCAGTCATGTCTGACTCTTTGGCACCCCATGGACGGTAGCCTGCCAGACTCTTCTGTCCAAGGGGATTCTCCAGGCCAAGAGTTCTGGCATGGGTTGCCATTTCCTTCTCCATAAAGATCCTGCATGCTGCAGCTAAAAGATCCCACATGCTTCAACAAAGATTGAATATTCTGCATGCTGAAACTAAGACCTAATGCAGGCAAATAAATAAATTCCTTAAAAGGAACATGAATTGTCATTTATAACCAATACGAACAAGAGCACATTTAAGTTTTTAAATGAAATGAAGGAGGTTGTGACATCTTAAACCAAATTAGCAAAGGAAGTGACTGCTTGACAGATGACTGGGACTCAGCTGAAGTCACAGAGATGCCGGGGCACTGAAAGAATTGTTGCAAGTGGGGACAGTGAAGCATTGGCAACAGTCATTGCCTAGAGCCTAATTTGCCCCTGCAACAGTATATTGTAACCTCTTAAAGACCATTTTATTTTTTTACACCCACTTTTATTTCTAATACCCAAAAATATTCAACAATTTTATTAATTACAAAAGATCTCTGGGAATTCCCTGGTGGTCCAGTGGTTAGGAGTCTGCACTTCTAGTGCAGGGGCCCAGGGTTCAATTCCTGGTCAGGGAACTAAGATCTCACAGGCTGTGCAACACAGCCAAAAACTCACAGGCTGTGCAACACAGTCAAAAAAAAAAATTTCTTTTTAAGTACTGATACATAAAGGGTAATACAGCTACACGACATTTTTCAGTGCTTTTTCGGTGACAAATGCCTGTCAGTTAGTCCTCACCTCAGTCCTTATTCTTAGATTTGTGATTACCTTGGAGCAGTTAATGAAGTTCTGAAGAGTGAAGTTTTGGGCAAGACAACGCATAAGAATAAGCACGATGAGGATCATTTTTTATATATGTTAAGTTGTATTCTTAGTTCATTCTCTCCTATAAATCAGATTTTCTGCAGCCTTTCCACCATTATGCCCTCAGAAAAGGGGAAAAAGCAACTCCACAGAAAGGAGGGAATGACTTAGAAATATTTCCTCCCGGTCAACAGGGGAAATTAAACTTTCCAGTAAATGCTGACTTCAAAATAAGAGACATAAGCAGAGAGACAAGCATGGCCTGGTTTCTTTGCCTTGGGCCTAAATCTCAAAGTAAGAGGTCGTTAGGTAAAAGCTGAGGGAAAAGTCCAAAGCTGAGGGGTTCCTGCCCCCATTTCCTACTGGGGCTCCAAGAAAAAACCTCATCCAGAATAATTTCCTCATCAGTATAGAGGAGTCTCATGGCGGGAGGGGAAGGGGAAATGCTGATTAGAAAGAGATCTGTGGGGATTCCCTGGCAGTCCAGTGCTTAGGACTCTGCACTTCCCCTGCAGGGGCACAGGTTCGATCCCTGGTTGGGGGGCTAAGATCCCACGTGCCACGTGGCACAGCCAAAAAGTAGAAAGAGAAAAAGAATACAAAGGTCTGAGGTAGCACCCTAAAGTCTTCCTCAGCTCCCGTATGAATAGAAAGGATCCAGAAATTCCGATGTTCCCCATGGAGGGCTTCCTGATGAATTTCCATGGAGGTTGCCAGGGTCGCAGTGGAAAGATCCTGTGACCAAGGACCGCAGAACAAACCACCCAGTCTGGGCATAAACAAGAATCCCAACAGACCTCAGGAGCATGTGTGGTGTCAGCAAGAGATGAGGTGAGTCAGGTCATCTAAAGAACAGCCACGAAGGCCCAATCAGACTGCGGGAGGGCCCGGGCTCATCAGAAGCTGATACCAGCAGCTGGTCAGTGACCTGCAGAGGTGACACTGATGTACAGAAAGGGGGCAACACAAAGGCCTAAGCCTCTGCACAGACCTTGAGGTCACTTAACACCAGTGATGCTCTAATAAGTTAAATATTTAACAACAGACTCTCCAGAGAGGAAAAGCCCTGGTTTGTGGTATTTAGAGATATCCTTGGTGTAAAGACTGCCACCAAGGAAGATTTCACCTTCACACCATCGAACATAGAGTTGGGAAGAGATGAGGTTCATAGAAGCTACAATTTTACAGTATTTCCACTTACAGATACAGTTGATAGAACTTCAATAGCACAGATAACAGTAAAGTATAGTCAAAAATTAGGAAGTGGTGAATTCTGAGTATTAGCTTTCTTGTCAGTATTCTTTCTTTCATTGTAAGTTTGTGCGACTTAGCTGTTATTGAATATTGTATTTAAAAACTGACTTGCAAAATTCCCCAAAATTAAATAATCAGTTCTGGTAAGCTGATGCAAGCCAGCTAGAGCATGCCACTGCTTAAGAAACCCTGCCCATTTTTCCAGATATCATCTTGGAGAGCCATACGGTAGAGGAAGAAAAATCAAACCACTGGGTCATCTACCCCAAATAAATTAAATTATTATTAATTAATAAGTGCCAGTATCTACTGTCACCTCCACCACCATCATTTCCAACCTGAAAGCTGGGGAAGAAGATGAAATCAGTTATAAAAAACTAAATAAACTGTATTTTCTTTTCATATCTCCATTTAAGTGTGTGTCAATTAAAAATTTTGTACCCAATGAAAAGATGCTCAACATCACTCATTATCAGAGAAATGCAAATCAAAACCACAATGAGGTGCCATCTCACACTGGTCAGAATGGCTGCTATCCAAAAGTCTACAAGCAATAAATGCTGGAGAGGGTGTGGAGAAAAGGGAACCCTCTTACACTGTTGGTGGGAATGCAAACTAGTACAGCCACTATGGAGAACAGTGTGGAGATTCCTTAAAAAACTGGAAATAGAACTGCCATATGACCCAGCAATCCCACTGCTGGGCATACACACTGAGGAAACCAGAATTGAAAGAGACATGTGTACCCCAATGTTCATCACAGCACTGTTTACAATAGCCAGGACATGGAAGCAACCTAGATGTCCAACAGCAGATGAATGGATAAGAAAGCTGTGGTACATATACACAATGGAATATTACTCAGCCATTAAAAAGAATACATTTGAATCAGTTCTAATGAGGTGGATGAAACTGGAGCCTATTAGACAGAGTGAAGTAAGTCAGGAAGAAAAACACCAATACAGTATACTAATGCATATATATGGAATTTAGAAAGATGGTGACGATGACCCTGTATGTGAGACAGCAAAAGAGACACAGATGTAAAGAACAGGTTTTTGGACTCTGTGGGAGAAGGCAAGGGTGGGATGATTTGAGAGAATAGCATTGAAACATGTATATCATCATATGTGAAACAGATCGTCAGTCCAGGTTCGATGCATGAGACAGGGTGCTCGGGGCTGGTGCACTGGGATGACCCAGAGGGATGAGATGGGGAGGGAGGTGGGAGGGGGGTTCAGGATGGGGAACACATGTACACCCATGGCTGATTCAAGTCAATGTATGGCAAAAACCATTACAATATTGTAAAGTAATTAGCCTCCAATTCAAATTAATTAATTAATAAAAAAAATTTTTGTACCCAGTAATGGAAGGCAATGACAGTAGCTTATGTGGGTGTGGGTTTATCATTCTCACATAACAGAATCAGGCCTGCTTGTACTCCATGGTCACAGAATAGCTGCACCAGCCCCATGCAATTCACTTCCAGTCATGTCAAGATAAAGGGGCAAAAAAGCCCAGCAATTTCTGTACCCTTTTATCAGGAGCACAAAAATTTTCTGGAATCTGCCTTCTCTTGCCCCTCCCCACTCACTTCCTCTCAGCGGACTTCTGTTACTTAAGTCTTGCTGTTCTGAACTAGATTACTCAGCCACCTCTACCTGCAAAGGAGACTGGGAAAGATATCTTAATTAGCCTAGACCAATCATGATCCACTGCCCAGGGCTGGGCATGCTGCTGTCAATAAGGAAAAAAATCAGGGTTCTGTCAGTAAGGAAAAAGGGGGTAATGGAGAACAGGCAAGCTGAAAGCAAGTGGGGCATAACATTAGTCAGTATTTCTAACCCCAATATACACAGCAAAGTGGAAGAACAATTTTAAAGGGGAAGGAACCAAGATTTGGCTTTTTTTCCCCAGAGTTTAAGATGGAAATGCAGGAAGAGCCTGGCAGTATCTCTCACATCTAATCAGAGACTGTGAAATGTGAAAGTAATAATCACTCAGTTGTGTCCAACTCTTTGTGACCCGTGCTCCTCTGTCCGTGGAATTCTCCAGTCAAGAACACTGGAGTGGGTTGCCATTTCCTTCTCCAGGGGATCTTCACAACCCAAGGATCAAACCTGGGTCTCCTGTGTTGCAGGCAGATTCTTTACTATCTGAACCACCAGGGAATCAGAGGTTATTAGCGGTGCAAACAGAAGGGAGGCTTGGAGGATTTAGCCACCCAAGCACTGGTCCTGCTCAGATTCCTAAAGGAAAACCACTTCCTTTTAGCAGGAAATGGGGTAAAGACAATGAAGTTCAATGTTAAAGAGGCTTCCCCATCAGGGAGAAGTAGGAATAATAGACTCTTGTTGCTTAATAGCTTAGGATGCTCAGAGCTTTTACCAAGCAGTGCCTTCTACCGACCTGAGTCCCACTTGTTCTCTGCTGAGCAGAGACTTCAGATGTCACTCACAAAGCCGGGGAGAGCAGCAGGACTGAGAAGGAAAGTGAAAAGATCCTCTCTGCCCTGCTTCTGATGAACCTCTAGGCTCACAAAGGTTAATTGCTCAAAGGGTTGGGGCTTATTCCTTGGGAAAGGAGCTAAATGACTAAACATCTGTGGGTGCTGAGTCACACAGCCCATCAGCAGATGGAGCCTGCCCTACTGTGACTGGGTGCATGACCATCATTGGCCAGCTGCAGGAATCATACTAGATCCAGGAAAAAAGCAAGTCACAGATGCTCAGGACAGGGTCTAGAGTAGGTGAAAGATTAACTCCTATGTTAAATTAAAAGTTCCACATTTTCTGATACAAAATGTAGGCCCTTTAGTTGAACAAACTGAATAAATGCAACCAATTTCAAGCAAAAAAGATCTGAGACTCATCGGACGACGCTGCAAAAATTACACATGTGCATTAAGTTCCTTCTAGTGTAGCATAGCCAATGCTTTTCCCCTCTCATGTAGTATTAACTTATTTAAAGAACACGTATACAACAGCATTTTTAATTTTCCATGTTTCTTAATCAAAGTTCTCTCCCTGAAATCTTTATTTGTGGGAAGAAAAAAAAAGTTTCTGCCTCTTTAAACAAGTACTCAAACCTGAAAATGTTAACTAATTTCATTTTCTTGATACAGTGTGTCTGTGATCAGAACTGAGTCATACCAAAAATACTTCGACAAGATTTGACCTTTTACTTAAACCCCACATTGAGATAATCTACTTAAAATCGTTATCAATAAGACCTTTGTTTTTAAAAGCACATTTAAAATAAATCACTTTTTTAAAGGAGAAAACTGTTTTCAATTAAGTTCTTTACAGGCAATCAGCTTGAAAGTTATGTTTGCTCTTTTATTTTCTTTATATATAAATTATGCCCAAGAGTGCCATGATAATAGTACTACACAAACTATGCTTTACCTTTGTATTTACTTCTTGTCAAAATAAACTCTACAGATTAATTTGTTTTTAGAGTGCTTTATGACCAGCAAGCCCCAGGGTGAAAACAATGCAAGCCACCACTATTTTTTACTATGAATGAGCAAAACCAAGTCCAATTATATGAGCATAATTAATTCTTAATTCCTTCCGACAAAGAGTTTTCTTGCAGTAGAAAAATTTTATTCAACTAAAACAATGTTTCATTATTTAGAAAACTTTGGAAGACAGACTTTTTTGCTTGAGTCCCTGAGCAAAGTAACATTGTGATACCTAAATAAGGCTAATTACTAGGATTGGGTTCCTGTGTGTTTTAGTCACCTAATTCTTTTGTCATCAAACTCCTGTTGCTCCTCAAAATGCTGGGAACTTACTAGATAGATATATAATCTAAAAATTATCCATTCCAAAATAGATATTTCTCAAATTGCCTTATTTTCTCCCTTTGGCTTCGCCCTCTACCCCATTCATGTTAAAGGCTGCTTATCAGATTTTACATTTCCCTTAGTGATTTACTAGTAACGTTCTACAGGAGTAAAATTATGACCTGAGCAAGCACAAGTCTGGAAAAGAAAATAATGTAGGAATGAAATAATTATATTTACTTATTTTATATATAAATTTAATCCAAATCTGTGTGTGTCTGTGTGTGTGTGTGTGTGTATGCGTGCACACGCGGTCGAGTCCAACTCTTTGCAATCCCAGGTACTGTATTCCACCAGGCTCCTCTGCCCATGGAATTTTCCAGGCAAGCACACTTGAGCGGGTTGCCATTTCCTCCTCCAGGGGATCTTTCTGACCCAGGGATTGAACCTGTGTCTGCTGCAGTGGCAGGCAGATTCTTCCACATGCCACCTGGGAAGCTCCTTAAAAACAAAAAAGCACTCCAAACACAAATAAATTTGTAGAGTTTATTTTGACAAGATGTAAATACAAAGTGAATATAATGCCCCCACTCCAGTATTCTTGCCTGGAGAATTCCAAGGGCAGAGGAGCCTGTGGGATACAGCCCATGCGGTCGCAAAGAGTTGGACACCACTGAGTGACTAACACTGTCGATCCAAATCACTATAAAATGATTCTGCTTCTAAAGTTATTTCTTAAGTTAGTTATGGGGTTAAGCGCAGGATTTTTTGAAAATTGGACATCATCGGATATTTCTTGGATTTCTCTTCCTTTATCCCTCCCACCATGGCCTAGGTAAGGAAGCACAGGGTGAGGCCCCAGAGTTCAGAGTGCAGCTGGAAGAGGTGTTTATTTCAAGGATTTAGAAATGAGGAGAATTCGAGAAGAGTCAAGAAGAGAAAGAAGCTGAAAATCTCATCAACCAAAAGGGGAAAGCACAGAGCTAGAAATGAAAGACAATGGTCAAGTTTGAGACTCTGGATGAGTACAAAGAACAGCCCAGGAGAAGATCTGGAGCAATGAGGTGCACTTGTACCAGCCACAAACCACACCGAGGACGGGACATGGGTGAGAAAGGGATTGGGTGTGACCAAGCAGTCTGGTTGGAAGACACAAAGGGCAGCAATAAGGATGAACCCGGACTTCTGGTGAAGCCAACAGTTCTCGTGAGTCTTTCTTTTGGGCCAGTTGAAAGTGAAAGTTGCTCAGTCAGGTCCAACTCTTTGTGACCCCATAGACTATACAGTCCATGGAATTCTCCAGGCCAGAATACTGGAGCAGGTGGCCATTCCCTTCTCCAGAGGCTCTTCCTAACCCAGGGATCAAACCCAGGTCTCCCACATTGCAGACAGATTCTTTACCAGCTGAGCCACCAGGAAAGCCCACTGGCCAGTTACTGGTCCAAAGATCTCTGAGATTTACCACAAAAATAACAACATTACAGCATATTTTGCCTTCTAGTTAACTGGATTAAGAAAGTTAGGAGCCATATTTCCACCCCTCTTTTGAAGCCACCTCTGAAAGAAAGAGCCCCACACCCAGAAAGCCTGTCCCACCCAAAAGGTATTTCCCTGCACTGTGGCCCAAATAACCACCAGTCTGTTGACAGACTTGTCTCTCAATCAAATTCTCAGATGAAGAAAGCTGACAATACAAAACCCAAAGGCATCATACTGAGGTGAGTCAGCTTAAGCAGGTTTCTCTGAGACAACACAAGTTAGATGAATCAAATGGGGGGAAAAAACCACAGGCTTTCTTTAAGCTATCATTCAGGCAGAAACTCTGGTCTAACTACTCCTTTTGAGGTGGGTAAACCATGTAGAGACTTTATGGAGTGGATATAGCACCTTCTATGGCGAAAAAGAACATCATCTTTTCATAGAACAGAGAAAGAACTATCTTATTTCCTGATGTCAAGGACAGCAGTATAAAATATATACCCTAAATTGTTAAATGGAGTGGAAGAAAAGATATCTCTGGATCAATAGAACCCTTTGAGAAAAACACATGAGATAAATAATTTTATCACAACTTTCCCATGCCTTTCCTTTTACTGAACTCTAAAAACACGATCATATCCATGAAGGGGGGCTTCCCTTGTAGCTCAGTCAGTAAAGAATCTGCCTGCAGTGCAGGAGACCCAGGTTCGATCCCTGGGTTGGGAAGACCCCCTGGAGAAGGAAATGGCAACTCACTCCCGTATCCTTGCCTAGAAAATCTCATGCACAGAGGAGCCTGGTGGGCTGCAGTCCATGGGGTCACAAAGAGTCGGGCACAACTGAGCAACTAACACTTACTTACTTATCCATCAAGGGATACCCATACACGAAAGTGTGAAAGTTGCTCAATTGTGCCCAGCTCTTTGCAACCCCATGGACTGCAGCCTGCCAGGTTCCTCTGTTGCACAGGATTCTCCAGGCAAGAATACTGGATCGCGTTGTCATGCTCTTCTCCAGGAGATCTTCATGACCCAGGGACCAAAACTGGGTCTCCGCATTGTAGCATATTCTTTACCATCTGAGCCCCATCCATGTACATAAATGGAAATTGAATTGTAAATTATATACTCCCACAATCTTGTAAATACTATTATGGATAAATTTATACGTCAACTTGACTCGGCTCCAGAGTACCCAGATACTTGATCAAACATTATTCTGATTGTGTTTGTAAAGGTGTTTGTGGATGAGATTAACCTTTGAACGGATAGCCTGAGTAAAGCAGATTGCACTCACTACTGTGCGTGGGCCCCATCCAATCAGTTGAAGGCCAGAATAGAACAAAAGGGATGAGTAGGAGAGAATTTCCTCTGCCTGACTGCCTACAAGCTGAGATATCAATTTTCTCCTCTCTCCAGACTTGAACTGAAACATCTCAAGCCTGCCAGCCTTCAGACTAAAACTACATTATCAGCTCTCCTGGGTCTTCAGTTTGCACACCCATCCTGAAGATCTTGGAATGTGTAAGCCTCTACAGTCACCTGAGCCAAGTATATATATACACATATATATATTATACACACACACATCCTGTGTCTTTGGAGAACCCTAACACAGATGCTTCTATAAATTTTATAGCAAACTTGTATAAAACATAAAGATATATCAAGTAGCCTTAGCTGTTTTCCTCTCCCCTGGACCCATAGCCATACATTCTGCTCTGGCAGTAACTCAGAGAATGATTGGGAGTAGAAGTCACACCCAGACCTAAAAGGCGCTAGCCACTGCCCCCACCACCACCATCGTATTTAGAGCTGCCACATTCAGTCAGACCCATTTCCATCTAAACCTACCACTTCAGGGGCTTCCCTGGTGGCACAATGGTAAAGAATCCTCCTGCAACGCAGGAGACACAGGAGATGCAGGTTCAGCCCCTGGGTGGGGAAGATCCCCTGGAGGAGGGCATGGCAACCCACTCCAGTATTCTTGCCTGGAGAATCCCATGGACAGAGGAGCCTGGAGGGCTACAGTCCATGGAGTCACGGAGTCAGACATACTAAAGCGACTACGCATGCATGCATGCTACCACTTCGTATGACTTTTGGGAGGCATGCTGTTTTAAACAACATAATTTCTAAAGAGAGAACAAGAGAGGAAGTGAGGAGTGCTGCTTTGGGCCCACTGTCTGGTATATACTGTAACTAGAACTGTACACCTCCCCTTGTAGTGGCCCCACTGATTTAATGAAAGAGTGAAGGCAGGTTGATCTGGTTTGCAGGGTCTTAGAAGACTTGACTGAACACATTATATCAACTTAAGAACAAGCAATGTGTCTCAAGCCAAGATCAAAGAGTAAATAACAGCAAAACATTCAAAATGATATGAAATTTTCATTCACCAGAATTCTGGGGCAAGGGTAGCTTATGTTCACAGGGAAACCCACCAGAGCTAGAGAGTACACATTCTAGAGGAAATGAGTGTGTGGTGTGGGAGAGCACACCCAAAAGTGCTCTCCACATGGAACAAGAGAAAATTTCACCATTGTCCTGAGTGAGAAGCTGGTGGGAAGGAAAAGGGTGCAAAAGGAAATTTCAGGAAGCTTTCTGTATGATGTGAAATTGCTATCAGTTCAGTTCAGTTCAGTCGCTCAGTCGTGTCTGACTCTTTGCAACCCCATGAGTCGCTGAGATATTTTAAAAATAAACCTTTTAAGGTAAATATTTAGATTATTGTTCAAGGTTTCTTGAGTTACCTTTTGTTGAAAGTTGTACTTACAAGAGATTAGAACTATACAAGGAAGCCTGGCTTTATGTGAGTTTCATTTAGACAAAGTCCATCTTCAGATTTCGACATATTTCCCAAGCCCCTGTCAGGGAAGACCTTTCCTTTTATTATAACAACTGATGATCCATGATAAAGAGAACATGGAAAGATGGAACTCTGGTGAAATCTTAGCTTATTTTTATGACTTTTAGTATCTTGTGGCATAAGCATTCATCAATCAGCTCTAAAAGAGCAACGTGGAGCTCGTCCGATATTTTAACTCTGGGCATGGCTCTAAGTTTCCTCCATAATGTCCCAGATCAACAGTAAGGTTCTATAGACTCTATACAGCACATGTAGAGAAAGCAACAAATACCAGCTCCAACTATATTCTCATCACCTAGGAAGACTAGAAAATATTTTACATTAAAAAGGGAACGCGGGGGCTTCCCTGGTAGCTCAGCGGTAAAGAATCCGCCTGCCAATGCAGGAGACACAGGTTTGATCCCTGATTTGGGAAGATCCCATGTGCCATGGAGCAACTAAGACCAAGTGCCACAACTACCAAACCTGCACTCCAGAGCCCAGGAGCCACAGCTAATGAGCCCTTGTGCTGCAACTACTTGGCATGAGGAACCTCCAGGAAGCTTGCAGCCCTAGAGCTTGTGCTCCTCAATGAGAGAAGCCACCGCAATGAGAAGCCCATTCAAAGCAACTAGAGAGTAGCCCTGCTCACCACAACTACAGAAAGGCCTGTGCACAGCCAGAAAATAAATACACAAAAATTTAAAAAAAAAAAAAAAGGGAATACAGCATGTCACCAGTCTGAATTATGTCACAAAAGGCACCAGAAAGAGAAACCAGACATTACCACAGTGTAATATCTTAGGGGAGAGATTCTAAAATCAGCACTTAGGGTTAAAATTACATAGGATCAAAATGACCCTAGAAAATCCCTAAGGAGGGCACCATGTAGGAAACACACAGTCCCTCAGTTCAGGCCAACATGCCCGGATTTTCCTCCAAAGGTAAAACAGATGACCATGGTTTTGGTTAAAATCAGAGACCTGGCTTCTGTTTAGAGACTATATGGTAACAACAATATGTTATATCAATCAATATCAAAACCCCACTCAACAGGAGGAAAAGTTCATAGCACGAGCAGCACATGGGAACTCAGACAACCGAGAGAAGGGCAGGCTGTTTTCAATCATCTCCTGCATGTCCCAAGGGAAGCGCTCACTGTGTGGGGGAGGGAGCAAAATTTTCTAAGTATAATTGCATTTGTTTAAGCTAAACATATAGTTGATATGATTCCAATCTATTCAGAAGAGAAAACATAGTGGGAAAGAAGACACATCAAAGTGGACTTGACCCTAATTAAAGCGTTGAATTTGACCCTACAGCTCAAGACTCAGCCTCACTCATACTAAGCGTGCATGAATGTATAGTCTCACCAGCAGATACACGTTTCTGGAATCCAAAAGATCCCAAAGTTTCTTTGAATTATCCTGAAGGTAGAGAAAAGAGAAACCACCTCCAGAGTAGACACCGGCCCAGAAGAGTTTAAGAGAAGTCACGCTCTGTTTTCCACTAACTTAACCGCGAGTTGTGGCCCCATGAAAACCAGAAGTGACGCAACACACAGACACAAAGCGTGTTCTAAAAAGCTGAGAAGCAAGAGAAGAACACTTCCCAGTCCCAGAATCACCAGCCTACGAGTCATCCAAAGATGGCTGGAATAAGATGTACTGTGAACACAGCCGATTTTAAACCCCGTGGGTTACAAAGCACAAGAAGCCCATCTCGGATATTCTTCTACGAAAGCCCTGTGGCCACCGATGACCATCCCACCTACCCAAGCATCTGGACAGGAAAGGCCAAGCTAGAGCCAGGTGTCTATGTCTGCATTTGAGAGAAGCCGCATAGGGATCTGATTCTTTTTTAAGTTATATTAAGAATTTAATAATCGTCATCATCGTTATTACAATTACCACCAATTATCTCTTTATTCCTAGCGTCCAGCACAAAGCCCAGTATGCAGCAGACTCAGTCAATCAAATAGAACTGTGGTTAACATATTAACTATGATTCGTCCAGAACTCTGCTGTCCAGTACAATAGCCACTGGCTATATGTAACTATTGAGCACTTAAGACTGTGTCTAGTCCAAATTTAAATGTTCTATAAATTTAAAATACACATCTGAGGTTGAAGACTTAGTATAGAAAACAGAAAGCAAAATATCTCATAAATAATATTTTATATTTATTATGTGTTGAAATGATATTATTTTGAATCTTTCAGGTTAAATGTATTCTTAAAAATAATTTTGCCAGTTTATTTTCACTTTTCAAAATGAGATTGCAGTAGAACTACCATATAATCTAGCAATTCCACCTCTGGGTATTTACCCTAAGAAAACAAAAACACTAACTGAGAAAGATATAGGAATTTCCCGGTTGTCCAGTGGTTAGGACTTGCGTTTTCACTGCCAAGGGCCCAGGTTCAATCCTAGCGAACGTGATTCTGAAGTATCCTCATTTTTATGTCCTTTAATTACCATCAGTCAAGTCCAGCCTAAGAATTCAATTCCCAAACCAGTCCTTGTCTTTTCCCCTGGGTTAGAGAAGAAGGTGGAGAAGGCAATGGCCACCCACTCCAGTGTTCTTGCCTGGAGAATCCCAGGGATGGCGGAGCCTGGTGGGCTGCCGTCTATGGGGTCGTACAGAGTCGGACACGAATGAAGTGACTTAGCAGCAGCAGAGAAGAAAATGCAGGGCAACAATGGGCCAGCAGTGATGAGGGTGCAGGGGATGAAGAAAAGGTCTGAGAAGATAAAGAGAAACAGAGGCTGCCGCCAGAGAGGCTGAGCTAGCAGTAGCACGACTGCCGCCCTCGGCTGCTCCAGGCTATCCATTCAACAAACACTGGTTGAGCATCTATTATGCGCGCACTACCCTGCTGTGCGTTTCTCATGTTTGACTGTCTTAAGAGGGTATTGTTTTCAGTGTCTTTTTTATTGATGCCCCCAGTTTACTGGGTAAGTAAGCAATGACTTTCCCTTTCCTTACGGCAGGCCACAGTTCTCACCCCACCTTTATGCAGTCAGGCTCCTGACCCCAGAGGCAATGAAAAGAGGCCAGACACAGCTGTAAGCCAGGGGAATTGCCTCAAATATGGTCGGAGCTTCGAAATCAAAGCAGGGACTGGGTTCACGCAGTGTTCAGTGGTAAAACAACGCTTCATTTTCACTGCAGATCCCTGGAGGAACATATTTAGCACAGAAATTTGAGAACACTTGGATTATTCACTAGAGCTCAAAAAGGGAAGCCAATGAGGGTAATTTACAGTATTACAAGAGATTTTCAAGTTCAGAGATCAAGGACAGAGTCTCTAAGATTGTGACCCAAGTTAACATAAAGCAAGGGTTGTATGTGGTGAGGCTGGCAGAGGGTCCACTTCATCTTCTTAGGGAAGAAAGATGCCTGCAATCCAGTTGCCATTTCTCAGAAAGACCGTTTCCTGCCTGTAGTTCAGGAACTGAAGAAACTGTTGTTCCTAAGCCACAGAATTCATCTTTTCCTTGATCTAGCAAAAATGTGCCCATCTGTGACAATGCACTTTGGGGCAATTAGAAAACAAGATCAAAGACAAGGAAAGCCCAGTCACTGTCTTCTGAAAGCTGTCCTCAAGACTGAGACCATGGTCTTTGCTCTCCTTGACATTGTTTATTGATTTGTCTTTCTTTTCTGTTAAAAACTATAATTTTTAAAAGAACAGTAAGCATTGATAAGCTACTGTCCCGATGTACTTGTACCTGCATGAGACAAAGCTGAAAGTAGATAATTTAAAATACATTATTGACTAGAGATGAATTAATATGTCTTTTGCTACCTGAACATTTTTGACCAGAGATGTATCAATATGTTTTTAGAGAGTGATATAATTAACATCACCATGAGCAGTTGTTAGAGTCTAAAATTGATCAAAGATTCATTATACAATTTATTATTGTCATTATCATTTACATTTCGCTCCATTAGGTTTTTATTCCAATCTTGCATATATTATAAACATAAAATTTTCAAAAATGACACAGCACAAAATTTTGAGTAAAGAAGACTTTTTCAGTGAATTTTATGCAGATACTTTCTCTGCTTGACATATGTACTAGTATCTCAGAAGATGATAGTTCTTCAGAATATAGTTCTGATTCAGACAATACGAATACTAGGCCAACAAAAAGACAAAAAACCTTAGTGACTGATTCTGATACACAAAGTGAAAATGAAACTCACAGTGTTGGAGGATGCTCCATTGCTTCTATAGAAGTGGATTGAAGACAATATTTCACAAAAATTAGAAAACTTTACACGTATGTCAGGTGTAACTATTGTATGTAATAACCCTCAAAGTGTTGGGCTTCCAGGTGGCGCTAGTAGTAAAGAACCCACCTGCTACTGCAGGCGACGTAAGAGACATGGGTTTGATCCCTGGATCAGGAAGATCCCTTGGAGGAGGGCATGAAACCCACTCCAGTATTCTTGCCTGGAGAGGAGGACAGAGGAAACTGCTGGCGGGCGGGAGGGGGGGGCAGCTACAATTCATAGGGTCGCAAAGAGTTGGACACAACTGAAGCAACTTAGCACACATGCACACAACTCATAAAGTGTTAGTGAAAAAATAGAATTAATTTTTAGCCAGCCAACATAAAAATCACTGGCCACAGGCATTAGTGTCTGCAAAAATTAGTGTCCCCAGTCAGTAATGGGTTAAAAGTTCCTAGACAGGGACTGCAAGAAAGGGAGAATAGAAAGAAGAATCCAACTCCTTTCTTACCTCAGTAAATGTTTTATTCCAAAACCATCCCTCTCAATTAGTCTGGTTATTTATCTCATTAAATGAAGCAAAAGCCACAGTGAAACCATCAAGCACAGCATAAAATAACTTATCAGTATTATTATTCCCTGGCCTTGAATCTAAAGAGGAAGAATAACTTAATGGTACTAATACTGAGAAACAAAGAACTGCCAGCTGCCTAACTAGAACCTACAGTTTATTTATCATCCGATTACAGTAGAGGAAAAAGGCATCGTAAGCCCAGTCCAAAAGCCTAAAACAGAGAGTCTGAGGTAAAGAGAAAAGGAGCTTTGGGATAAAACATGAGAGGATTCCAAACCCTTAAATGTGGATTTCCATGGAAAAGACAAAGGGAATATAAAAACAGAGCAGCCAGTATCGGACTGGGAAGGACTGGGAAGTAGGGACGAGGCGTCCTCTGTGCGAACTGCTGAGGAATTTCTGAGGGACACACGCCCAAGGCGCAAGATCTGCACCCTGACTCCCACCCTGGCCCACAACTCCTTCCACACACACATCCAGAAGTAAGCAGAGGAGACCCTGGCAGAATGCCATGAGCACGTCCTTTGAGGATAGCCAGGGCAGCCAGAGGGCGGGCAGACGCATGAAGCGAGTCTGCCCCAGAGAGGGCCGGGGCGCTTGGTGGAGGAGCGGAGGTCCTGGCAGACACAGTCGGTAAGAAAAAATTTCCTCTGCCCAGAGATAACGTGGCCAGTTGTGACAGCCTAAGACGCTGCCTCTTTGTCACCCTCCACCCTTGGATGCTGGGTCTCTGTGTAAATTTACCTCCAACAAAGTTTTCCTGTTCCTATTATTTGAATAGGAAGGATTTGTGCAACTGACCCGGAAGGAAATTCACCAATTCTGTGCAGTTCTAGTGTACACAAATTCTACCAATTCCTGACAGATCCCTCCTCAGCTCTTACTTTATTATAAGCTAGTAAGCACACACACACCATTGTCTATGTGTGTGTTAGTTGCTCAGTCATATCTGACTTTTGCAACCCCATGGACTACAGCCTGCCAGGCTCTGTCCATGGAATTCTCCAGGCAAGAATACTGGAGTGGTTGCCATTCCCTTCTCCACACCATTGTCTATAAGAATAAACAAATAGGGACTTCCCTGGCAGTCCAGTGGTTATGACTTCTTTCAATGCAGGGGGTACAGGTTTGATCCTTGGTCGGGCAGCTAAGACTCCACATGCCTCGAGGTCAGAAAACCAAAACATAAAGCACAAGCAGTAGTATAACAAATTCAATGAAGATGTTAAAAATGGCCCACATTAAAAAAAAATAATGGAGAAAGCAGTGGCAACCCACTCCAGTACTCTTGCCTGGCAAATCCCATGGACGGAGGAGCAAAAAAATAATAATAACAGAATAAACACAGTAAAAGTCCTTCTAGCCAACCTGCCCTAAAGACTGTATATTTAACAGGCATGAAAGTCCTATACATACAAAAGACATAGAGCTCTAAGTCCTCAGGAAAACATTCAGGCTGACACCACAGCATCTTTAGTTCTCACAAGCCTGCAGGTTTCTTCTCCTACCAATTGCACGGTAGGCTTTCCAGGTATCAATTGGTAGTGAAGTTGTGCCATTTGTACTTCCTATAATGATATAATTCAATTAAATATTGTGTGAGCTGGTGAAATATGAGAAGAGAGTTACATTTGAAAAAGCAAATAGAGTTCCTTTACATAATCAATAAAGATGAGTTTCTAAGAAAATCTGCTCTTAAATTGGCTGTGAGTGATACAACTATCAAGGACAGAGAAGCAGCATAAAAATACACAAGGACGCTGCACTCATCACATCACAAGTATCTTCAAGTTTTTGCTCCTGTTTAAAGAAACTGAAACCACAAACCATAAGTGATTCATTTTGAGTATATGATTTATGTGAGAGAGATGATATGAATAATTAGGCCCATTTGCAAAGAAAATGCCTTGACCTTATACTAAAAGGTTGCCTAATTGAATGTATAGGGATATATTTTAGTTTAGAAGATGCATCTGCATCATTTTCTGAAGTCAGTTCCATGAGGAGAGACACCAGGTCTATTTTGTTCACTGTTGCATTGACAGCACTTATCTCAGGGACCAACATATACCAAACATTCAAAAAATATTTGCCTCATAAATAAGTGCTGAAGATGAATATTCTACATCTAATATTCTATCTATAGGTCAGGACCCAGGTAGGGGAGAGCAGTAGATATAGGCTGTGAAAACTGCACCTGATTCTGTCTGTAAGAAGGAATTCATTGAAGACGTCTGAGCAGTTGAGTAACATGACTGAAATAAGGAGTAGGAAGAGCGACCTGTCTGCAATTAGTAGGCTATGTTAAAACAGTCTAAATGTCCTGTCCGTTGATGGATGAATGGATAAACAAAATGTAGTTATATACATAAAATACGTGCGCATGTGCTCAGTCATGTTCAACTCTTTGCCACCCAGGACTATAGTCCGCCAGGCTCTTCTGTCCGGGGAATTTTCCAGACAAGAATACTAGAGTGGGTTGCCATTTCCTTCTCCAATATACATACAACGGAATATTACTAAACCTTTATGAAGAAGGAAATTCTGACACATGCTAAAACATAGATGAACCTTGAAAACATTATACTAAGTCAAACAGGCCAGGCACAAAAGGAGAGTGGATATACTAGGAGTTTGCATTTTTCCACATGACTGGAGCAAAACATTTGACACGTACAAGATTAGAGTTAGAGAGGTTATCAGTTACAATATGATGAGGAGACATGGCAATTCTGATAAAGAGTTTGGGCTTGGCACTAGTGTTTGAATGAGTCTAACTAAAATGTTCACAGTCATTCATGGAGTTAAAAAAAAAAAAGAGGAGAAACTGATGACAAGATGATCCAAGAGGCTGTTTCACTGAGGCATGGTCTAAAGCACCAGCAGTCCTCGTATTGGAAAGAGAAAGGAAGGAAAGAACTTTTAACAAAGCAACACAAAGGAAGTATAAATAACTCGTTGATTTATAAACAAAGGGTTTAACAAAAAGAAAATGTCAAAGTTTTTAGCCTGGGACTGGAAAGATGATGGTACCGTTAAAAGAAAAGATAGGACCAACAGAAAGAAGTAGTTTACAAGTTAAATTGATTTCCCTCTTTACACGCAAAGTTGGAGGTGAGAAGAGAAAAAAAAGCAAGATGGGGAAGTCCAGTAAATAGTTAGAGATTTCAGTAAGAGATTTAAGTAAGTGATACAAAAAAAGATAGCTAGTTCAGTCTACCAAAGGATGCTGAGGACATCATCCTCACCATGTAGTGGCTGGTGAATTAATAATAACCTTCAAGTAAAAGACCTCTACGGGTACAGCAAACATACTGCCTGCTTTGCCAAAGACGGATCATTACCACAGAAACAAGCTATTGAAAAGGTTATCAAAAAACAACAATACATCCTCTGGTCTAAAGTCAAGCACATTCTATTTAGATTATAATATGCTGAAATAATCTTCTGAAGGAATTGCTGTGCTGTGCAAATTGTGTCCAACTCTTTGAAGGAAATAGCTATTTTATTTAGTTTCCTTTCTCTATCAGTTTTGGCAGGGAATCTTTGCATTAAGCTTCTGGCATAGCAGAAAGAGAGAAATCCTTGTAGTCAGACTGACCTGGGTTCAGTATCTCTGCCATGTACTGTCAGTGAGAAGCCAAAATAAATGACTACCCCATATCACCCCATCCAAATTCAGGTTCTCATCTGGATGTCCTGTCAGGGTTGGGGGTACTGTGGATAAAATGTGTAGCACATACTATTTAAACAATTCATAGTTGTTTTAATGAAACATCCCCATTGTCTAAACATCTTCTAGAATAAGGAAGAGGAGGGTCTGAGTTTGAATGTGCCAATGCCAAAAAATCTTTGGGTAGTGGAACATGAACTTGGCATCCTCTGGGCCAAGGAGAGGTTCAGATTTGATGTTTATTTGGTTCTTCTTGTGATTGTTTTGGGAGGTTTGGGGAAAATGGGTGTTAAAAAACTGAGAAGGTGTTTGAGAAATAATTTTTGAGACAGATTTCCTTGGGTGGACTAATGGAACCAAAGGAGAAAACTTTCGAATCTATACTCTCAAATTTTCAATCCAGTTTTCTGAATTACTCATCTGAGATTTCTTAGTCTAATAGCAACATACATTCTAGCACCATAATGTATGAAGGATTGTCAGTATCCTATTCTTTGGCATTATTATTATTCACCTAGCCATTCAACAAACAGGTACTGATACAGAATTAGAGTAGTAGGAATGCAAAGAGGAATGCCACATATCCCATGCCTTGGAAGAACCCAGAGTCTAGAGGGGAAAAATTGAATAGATGAAGCATTGCTCCTGATCCAGACATTAATACTCTTACCAAGGCTCCTGGTATAAGTCTCCTGATAAAAAAGCCCACTTGTAGAGTCAACCTTAGCTTTTAGAAAAATTTGGTCATATTATCAGTTGATAATAGCAAACTAGTACAACCAACTACTATATCCTTGGTAAACTGATGCATACGTAATCATTATAATTATCACTTTCAATGTGTGGAGAAAGATGGGTGATAGCAGTTAGCAAAAAAGGAAAGAATGAGCCATCAAGTTACCAAATAATTTTGAAGCTCCGCTCTACTTAAATATGTAAACAGTATTCTTTGAAGAACCGAGAATCGACAATACGACACAGCCGCTCCAGCAGGAATTGTTGCGACTTTTACTATCTATGCATTTCAATTGGCATGTTAAAAAGGACCGACTCATTCTGCTCACTAATATTTCATAACTATACCCTTTTTTCCCCAGATATCATGCCAGCTCCTTAAGGATAAGAATTATGTGTCTTACTTCCCTTTTGAGACTCCTATGAGCCTAGAGTAGGTTTTAATAAATGCTTGCTTAACCTAATTAAAATAAATTATGTATGTGCCTTGAAATCCTGTGTCGGTTTCATTATGTTGTAGAACACGGCCAAATTAGTAATTAAACATGCCACCCTTGGTTAGTACCAGATGATTTCTCTTCTCTGTTTTTTAATATCCAAAGTGCTCCTTTTCTCTCTTATAGCCAGTTCCTACAACTTTGGAATTTACAGTATTTTCATATTTCCATAATGACACCTGCTGGTAGGAGAAGACCGGATGAACTGCAGGGATTTTATTCAGCTAGCTGTAGCCAGTCATGCTGCAGTCTGAAATAACTAACATTCCTGAACGTACAAAGAGTACAGCTCCGTAACTTCAAATACTCAAGCACTAAAAATTTGACAGTATAAGGTAAGTACTATTTCCATGTTCTTTTCCAACCAGAATTAAAACTCATCCCAGTAACCTCAGCTCAAAGCAAAACTGCTGCAATCGAGAGTAGTTATTACTAAGGGCCTTCAAATTATCAATTAACTTCTGTTCCATAGTCTGAATTTAAAATATGGCTGTCTGAGACAATCATTCTTTTAAACTTTTCTGTTGTTTTATATGAGTAATTAATAGATCAAGGTTTAAGTGGCCCAGAAGACAAAGAATGGGGCATTTGTCTCTGGTAAACTGCATGTCTTGTCCATTGAGAGAGCAAACCCAGCCACCTCTGGACACACTGCTGGAAGCTTAGCATTAGCTCCAGGCCTCCTACAAAACCCAAAAAAGAGATATGGCTTCATGGTCCTATCTTCTGATCAGGGACAGGGTCATGCCTGCTCATACCCGCAGTCCTCAGCACACCCTTGCCACAAGGTGTACCTGGATAAATATTTTTAAACAAGTGTGTATGTCTGTCTGTGTGTGTTTAGCAGCCAAATAGACTAGATCCCAGGTAGATCTCACCCAGACACCATGATGTCAACCAGATTAAGTGGGTTCACTTTGACAACCTGAGTGAGTTTATTTCACTCAGTAGTTCAGAAAACAGGAAAATTAACCAAGATAGTCTCAAACAAATTTGGATAAACTATACGCACCCAGCTTTGTTTAATATGCAGAGGGTAAACGAATAATCCATTAGGACATATATTACATAGACTCTTTCTTACTTGACCAACAATTCCTCTTCATTAGAAATCAGTTATGTATGACAGTTACAGGGGGACAGAGGTAATCTCAGAAAACAGGTTTTCTTTCTAACTGCCAGCAGGTTAGAGTCCACACTGCTCTTCACTCAGCTGAGAGTCTACTTGTGATTTTTTGGTCTTTGCAAGTATGCTAATTTCTCAGATGACCCTGGACTTGCTTATGTAAGAAAAGATGGTTTCTTTCATACCAAGAAGGAAGAGCTTACCAGCAAAATAAGTGAAGTAAACCAATTTTGATTTCCCATTTGAAAAATATTCCCCTTCTTCAAAAATATCATGGCAAGAGACATAATATTTATGCTTATTAATCAAACACTGCAGGTTTTTTTCAAAAAGGGAAACCCTTTGGGCACTTTAAAAGTCTTTCTTTTTAATTCTACTATATAGAGATTATAAATTGATTCGATAGATACTCTGAACACCTACTATGTTAGCCCTGGTAGGAACTGCAAAAAAAAAAAAAAAAAGGTACTATTGGATCTCGCCCTTGAAGAAAAGAGTTCATGGTCCAACATCACAGACATTAGTCAGTCTGCTCTGCAGGCTGACTGATACCCTGACAGCAAGTCAGGATTCAGCAAACGTTGTGTTTCCACTTCCCACTCCCACCACCCAGAGACTATGTCTGCATGTATGTGACTGAAGCAACCCTATCAGAAAGGTTGTGCTGTTTGTTCCAGGGCACACCCCAGAAAAAAACTATTTGCTCATGAAGACACAAACTGCAAATCCCAGTTCTCAGATTTCTATATCTCATGAGAACCTAACACATGGTTTGGGGCTTTGCTAATCAATATTTTTGATTGACAGATGAAGTTTTTAAGAAAAACTTCAGTGATTCAGAATCATCTAATCCTTGAGCCATATCAAACAAATAGGAGAAAGAGTGTGTGAGTGTGCATGCGTGTGGTGTGTCTGTGTGTGTATATATGTGTGTGTGTGCGTGTGGCTGACACACTGAATTGGAACTTTCAGCCCAATACTCTTTACAACTGATGAAAGCACTTCATTCTTTGCTTATACTCAGAGAAAATATCGCTGTGATTCATTTTGTATTGGGCTTGTTAAAGACAGGAATCACAGGGGAAACCCCAGCACTCTTTTTAATATCCTTATATCAAAACTCATTTTGAAAAGACAAAATATTTCCTCCCCTGAGTCCCTGACCTCAGATAAACCCATGAACCATTCCAGAGAGAGAGAGGGAGAAAGGGGAAGTAAGATTTATTGAGTGCTGATCACATGCCCCACACTATGTTAAGTATTCTTTGAAATCTTACAACAATCTTGTGAAGAAGGATCATCCAAACATAATAGCTGAGGAAACTGAAGTTCAGAGAGGCTAAGAAACTTGCTGAAGCCACACAGCTTGTAGGTGGTAGAATCAAGGCTTCTCCTTCTATTTCAGCATGCAGCCCCCCACCCCTCCCACACACACACACGACTCCCAGATCCTACTGAACACACACACCTAAGAGTGAAGGTATGGAGCTGAGCGGACCCAGGCTCTACAGGGCCTAAAGCTCATACAAACGTTGTGACCCGTCAACTCCAAATTGGCACTGGCCATCTACCTCAACAAGGATTAAACCATGTGCTGCTGCAGCTGCAGATCCTCGACACCTCCTGAAAGGAGTTCAGGGTGGAGAGGAGAAATGAGGCATGCTGTCCTCAGGGAAGGTGGAGGAGGGACTGGCAGGACAGGTCTTCAGACAGTTAGATATTTTCCGGAGCTGATTTTATGACCCCAATTCTTGTGTCTCCCAGAAAAGCAGTAAAATCCTTCATGGTGATGACTGCTCCCTCATGACCAGCAGAAACCTTCTGGAAAAAAAAAACAAAAACAAAACCAATGTGCTTGATTTCATGGGCTCCCCCTTCGCCAAAATCACATATATATTGACCATCTCCCTGCCTCTTTGGAGCAGTTTCCAAGAGCTATCTGAGGTGCTGTCTCCTAGGCTGCAGTCCTTCTTTTGCCCCAAATAAAACTTAACTCTCACATTGTGAATTTTTTAACTTGATACCCTCTTTAAGGAAAATAAAATACAAGATTCAATACAAAAATTAATTATGGAGAATGAGTAATTACACGTTACTATTTTTTAAGCTTTTTTTTTTTCCACATGGACCATTTTTAAGTCTGTATTGAATTTGTTAGAATATTGCTTCTGTTTTATGGTTTTTTTTTTTGGCCACAAGGCAAGTGGAATCTTAACTCCCCAACCAGGGATCTAACCCACACCCCCTGGGCTGGGAGGCAAAGTGCCAACCACCAGTCATCCCACCAGGGGGATGTCCCTACAATTTTTTTAAGTGATGACAAGTAGCACAAATAATTTCTTTCAATTTCTACTTTTGGCTTTCAAGACACATACATCTTTCTGGTCACATCTGAATTTTTGTAAGAACAATAATACTGGCAAAAAATACAAAACTATTCTGAAGTTAAGACACACACAAGAACAATTCTAACGTTTCTACATTGCATTGAGTTATGTAACAGAAAACTTGAATTATTCTTATGCCACGTACTGTGGGTTGTATGTGAGATGTGTGTGATGAATGTGTGTGAGAGTTTTGTCATCTGAATACTAGTTTCTCAGAGCGTTTCTTCTGCTTTGGTGGCAATTTTGGTCATCTTTCCCCACAGAAACTACCAAGTTTTCTTGGGACAAGATGCAATAGATACAAGAAGATGAGACCCAGAATAGGATGCTGGAAACATGCATCTTCTCCCACAGACATTCTTGCTGTACTGCCTACAGCCTGCGCCCTACAAGCACAAGTGTTCTAACAAAATCTATTCCACGCTATTCATTCACACAGTGAGTTTATAATCGGATGCTCAACATAATCAACTATTTTCCAGACAAGAGAGCATCAATCTTCTCACAACTTTATGTCTGCTGAAGGTAAGAATTTTCCGCAGCTGAACTCAAACCTTGCTTCCAATCTTCTTTTCCCTCCATGTCCCCCTGTACTTCCTGTGATGACTGCCGGAGGACTGGCTCATAGCCTTAGAACCTCTGGTGCTCACCTTGGCTCCCCATCCATGCTGGTGAGCATCCAAGGTGGTAGGAGTATTCAAAGAAGCCTTTCCTCACCTAAAGTAAAGTAAAGTGAGGTCGCTCAGTCGTGCCCAAATCTTTGCGACTCCATGGACTGTAGCTTATCAGGCTCCTCCACCCATGGGATTTTCCAGGCAAGAGTACTGGAGTGGGTTGCCATTTCCTTCTCCAGAGGATCTTCCCAACCCAGGGATCGAACCCAGGTCTCCCGCATTGTAGGCAGATGCTTTCCCTGAGCCACCAGGGAAGTCCCATGTAGTTCCTCACCTAGATGGTTATAAAAGGGACTTCAAACTACGTAAAACTATCCCACTAAACTATCAATGCTTGGATCCCCAATTCAACTTCCTCTTAGCCAGATCCAAAATATAATCATCACTCAGATGGCAGCTGACAAATGGTGACAGAGAGGAAATCAGAGTGGAAAGAGAAGGTGATCTTGAGTACCTGCATTTAAAACATCTTGCTTTGCAGGCTTCCCTGGTGGCTCAGTGGTAGAGAATCCACCCATCAATACCAGCAGGAGACGTGGGCTCAATCCCCGGCCCAGGAAGATCCCACATGCCACAGAGCAACTAAGCCCATGCATCTCAACTACTGAGCTTATACTCTAGAGCCCAGGAGCTGCGATACTGAACCGACGTCACAAACACTGAAGCGCTCATGCCTTAGAGCCCATTTTCTGCAACAGGAGATGCCACTGAGACAAGAAGCCCACACACCACAACCAGAGAGTAGCCCAAGCAGCAACGAAGACCCAGCACAGCCAAAAATAGATAAATACATAATTTTTGTTTAATCTTGCTTTTGCAAAACTTAGAAACATCATAATCCTGTGGACACACTGGTAGCACCTTTTTCAGAGCTTTCATTATTTGATTGCTGGAGCCTGGCCGCTGGTGTGAAATAGACCGTATTGTAGGAAAACAGAGTTGGAAGAGAAGCAATCCAAAGATAGGACACTGATGAGTCTAACAAAGCCTCTGGGTGTCTCTATATACCTGTAAGACTTGGTTCAAAACAGATGACAAGTAAGGAAAGAAGAGTAAAGGTCCAGCAATCGTCCATGCTTCAGTGATTTTAACTCATCATTGACCAGAGAAATGTTTGCAAAAAGTAACGCCTGTGGTTGGCAATTTTTATTTTGGTCAGTCAAAAATTAATTATGTTCTTTCTCTAACACTTTGTGGGTTATTCCATTCAATAGTACTTTGTACACCTGACACACCTCTAAAGTCTTCTAACTTTTCTGAAATGTCATCTTCAATCCACTGTTCCATAGAAGCAAGGAAGCATTCTCCAGCACCATGAATTTCACTTTCACTTTCTGTATCAGAATCCATCACTGGAGTTTTTTATCTTGTTGTTGGTCTAATCACATCATATGAATCAGAATATTCTGAAGAACTATCATCTTCTGAGACATTCTGTCACATGTCACTTGGACGATCAGAGAAAGTACTTGCCTAAAATTCACCAAATCCTTCACTCAAAATTTTGCAATGTGTTATCTTCGAAACCTTTTATGTTTATAACATACACAGAGTTGGAACAAAAACCTAACAGAGCCAAATGTGAGTGATAATGACAATCACAAGTTGTATAATGAACTCTTGACCAATTTTAAGCTCTAACAACTTCTCATGGTGGTATTAATTGTATCACTCTCTAAAAATGTATTGATACATCTCTGGTCAATAATTGAAGCATAGTCAGCCAGTGAGATGGAGAATCCTCCCTAAATGTTGCCTCCACACTCCACTTTTAAAAAACTTCAGGCCAATACGGTACAGTTCAATAATTAAGATTACCTTTTTGGCATTTTTTTCTCCCAGAGTGGTAGTTTCTTGTCTTCCTCACATGCATGTAAGGATCACTTTGTAGAAAGTTTAGCAGGACTATTGTCTCACACATTATTTTGAAGAGTCTGCTAGAGGACTTCCTTGGTGGTCCAGAGGTTAATAATCCACCTGCCAATGCAGGAAACATGGGTTCGATCCCTGGTACAGGAAGGTCCCACATGCTGTGGAACAACTAAGCCTGCTCTAGAGCCTGGGAGCCATAGCAAGAGAAACCACCGAAATGAGGAGCCCGTGCACTGGTACACCCCAGTGAAGAGCAGCCCCCGCTTGCAGCAACTGGAGAATGCCCATGAGCAGCGATGAAGGCCCAGTGCAGGCAAAAGTAAACAATTAATTAAACTGTTTGCAAATGTGTATATATATACATATATATGTATAAATAGAGAGAGAGAGACAGAGAGACAGAGAGTCTGCTACAGACTGAAAGTTTGTGGTTGTTGTCTTTTTCCCCCTCTTGTCAGCTTATCAAAGCTTACATGTCTAGTTTCAGGGGAGGCAAATTGGTTTCCATCAGACTGGAAAAAATAAACATGATCCCTCACAAAAAGTGTCAAGTCCCTTTATTCCATTTGCTATTGTCTGAAGAGCTGATCCTTCAAAGGGAAATAACCATTAATTTCAGCTCCCAATGACACACAAAACTGACCCCACCGGACTTGAGGGCTTCATTTATTATATGCCTTATATAAACAATGCCTCCTTCCCCTCCTGTTGCTACCTGAATTTGGTGCGATGGCCTACGGAGCTTGGGAATGCCTTTCTTCCCAGGCACAGATATTCTGCACGCAAATCCCACAGTCTCGCAGACTTCTCCTAACCCCCATACCCAAACGTCTAATGCAAGCTTTTCTGACAGTTGTGAAATTGAAAAAAAAAAAAACAAACTTGCCATGCTTGCTTAGGACTCTACAACAGAATCACATCACACTTCCTCTTGGTGGGTCACAAAAGAAAGGGAACACAAAATGTAGTTCCTGTCTACTGTCAACCAGAAACACACATACACGCTTCCTGCATACCCTTTTGAGGAAATACTGTTATCCGTATTTTTCAGATAAGGAAACTGAGGCTCAGAGAGATTAGAACATTTTCTCCAAGATCTTATAGCTGTGAAGCAGCTGGGGGAGTATTCAAACAAAAGATATCTGACATCTTTTTTTCTTAATTTTTAATTTATTTATTTTTGGCTGCTCTGGGCCTTTGACACTGCCCACAGTCTTTCTTTGGCAGAGACAAATGGGGGCTACTCTTCGTTACAGTGTGTGAGCTTCAGTAGTCGAGGCACACGAGCTTAGTTGCTCTGTGTCATGTGGGATCCTCCCAGACCGGGGATCAAACCTGTGTCTCCTGCATCAGCAGGCAGATTCTCAACCACTGGACCACTAGGGAAGTCCAGCATCTGACATCTTGTAAAGTGGTACCTACAGCGTGGGGAGACCATGGGCTCTGGGTTTAGCTCATGGCTCTGCACAGAACAGCAGTGTGACCTGAGACAGACACGGTGCCTCTGTGCTTGTCATAAAATAGGGGTAAGAACAGCACCCACCCAGGTTGAATGGTGGAGGCTGGAAAAGGCCAGCACTTGAAAGCTCTCCAGTAACTTGGCTACTTTCTCTCCTCAGCTTTCTTGGAAGCAAAGGCACACCTTGCTTCTTATCTTGCATGCACCCAGCCCTCAGTAATTATGTGTGAAAATGACTCCTGTCACGTCTAGTGCTGTTTGGTGTTTTCCAAGGCCACACTGGTATCCCCATGCTCCAAATATTAAACCTCTCATTTTAATAGACTGATTGGATGAAACACCTCACACAACAATGCCAATGAAGTATGAAATGGATGAGAGAAGCATTTTGCAATTTATTAAACTATCAGTTCCAAAATCTCTTTTCTAATTTTTTTTAAAAATTAACTTGTATTTTTACTTTTTTGGCCACCACCATGCCGTAGGGTTGAACCTGAGCCCCCTGTAGTGGAAACACAGAGTCTTAATCACTGAACTGCTAGGGAAGTTCCCAGCATCTCTTTCTCATTAAAAAATATATTTTAAGCCAGAGGAATGTAGTAATCAAGTTGTCACACATTCTGAGCAGCATCAGGGCCCTACAATAGGCATGAACGGCTAGTAAGTCAGGATTACATCCAATCCAGTGCTGCCCAGCTTCTGTGGTTTTAAATCAGCTAGCTGCTCAGACACTAAGCTAAGAACATGAATGCTGTAGCTAGCCTCTAGCCATAAATAAAGGCGACACCAGTGTGAGAAATAGGATTGGGCCTGCAAAGACATATTTTGGCAAGAATTGGCCCACTTCTCCCCATTTCTACTCCAAACACCCTAGTCTAAGCTACCATTATCTTTAGGTTGGAATACTGTAATAGCTTCTCAGAGGAGCTTCTCTTCATCCTGCCCTTTCATGGATTCTCATACTGCAGCCACAACTTTTAAATATCAAATCAGACTCTGTCAGTCTCCAAGTCTCCCACAGTCCTTAGGATCAAAACTAAACCTTTTTGTTAGTACAGAGAACAGTATGGAGGTTCCTTTAAAAACTAAAAATAGAGCTACCATATGACCCTGTAATCCCACTCTGGGCATATATCCAGGAAAAAAAAAAAAAAAACATGATCCAAAAAGATACATGCACCCCAATGTTCACTGCAGCACTATTTACAACAGCCAAGATATGGAAGCAACCTGTGTTCATCAGCAGAGGAGTGGAGAAGGAAGCTGTGGTACATATATGCAATGGAGTATCACTCCGCCATTAAAAAGAATGGAATGCTGCCATTTGTAGCAACAAGGATAGACCAAGAGATTGTCATACTGAGTGATGTAAGTCAGACAGAGGAGAAATATTGAATGACATCCCTTATATGTGGAATCTAAAAAGAAATGAAAGAAAAATAAATCCTTCATTATGACCTATAAGGCCTAATGAGATCTGGCTTCTGCTTATCTCTTTATTCAGTGAATGAATGAATGTGTAAGATATAGCAATGCATCATTTATCTAGCATGAAGCTCAGAATGTCTTATATATGATAGGTGACTTAATTGCTCTCAAACTTTATGGAATGATGTAAACACACTGGGACGTGTACAGAACAACAAAAATAATTCAGTTCCTACAATTCAAGAGCTAATTTTCCAGGAGGTGCTTTTCCAAACATGGAAAGAAGGGAAAAGTCTTGTTTGGAAACAATTATTTCATTCTCTTCTCGTTTCTTCAGGGTTCAGTTCAGTCGCTCAGTCATGTCCAATTTCTTGCGACCCCATGGACTGCAGCATGCCAGGCTTCCTTGTCCAACTCCCAGAGCTTGCTCAAACTCATGTCCATCACGTCAGTGATGCCATCCAACCATCTCATCCTCTGTCATCCCCTTCTCCTCCTGCCTTCAATCTTTCCCAGCATCAGGGTCTTTTCCAGTGAGTCGGTTCTTTGCATCAGGTGGCCAAAGAATCGGAGCTTTAGCTTCAGCATCAGTCCTTTCAATGAATATTCATGACTGATTTCCTTCAGGATGGACTAGTTGAATCTCCTTGCAGTCCAAGGGACCAAGAGTCTTCTCCAATGCCACAGTTCAAAAGCATCAGTTCTTCGGTGCTCAGCTTTCTTTATAGTCCAACTCTCACATCCATACATGACTACTGGAAAAACCATAGCTCTGACTAGATGGACGTTTGTCTGCAAAGGCTTGTCTCTGTTTTTTAATATGCTGTCTAGGTTGGTCATAGCTTTTCTTCCAAGGAGCAATTGTCTTTAAATTCCATGGCTGCAGTCACCATCTGCAGTGATTTTGGAGCCCAAGAAAATAAAGTCTGTCACTGTTTTCATTGTTTTCCCATCTATTTCCCATGAAGTGATGGGACCGGATGCCATAATTTTAGTTTTTTGAACATTGAGTTTTAAGCCAGTTTTTTCACTCTCCTCTTTCACTTTCATCAAGAGGCTCTTTAGTTCCTCTTCGCTTTCTGCCATAAGGGAGGTATCATTTGTATATCTGAGGTTACTGATATTTCTCCCGGCAATCTTGACTCCAGCTTGGGCTTCATCCAGCCCGGCATTTTGCATGATGTACTCTGAACATAAGTTAAATAAGCAGGTTGACAATATACAGCCTTGATGTACTTCTTTCCCAATTTGGAACCAATCCACTGTTCCGTGTCCAATTCTAAATGTTGCTTCTGGGTTAGACAGAGAAAATGGCATGTAGAGAGCCATGAAGAGTTGTGAAAGGGAAACTAGGAGTCTAGGGAAAAGTAGATACAACCACTAGGAGGAAGAGAGAAAAAGAAATCAGTGAAATGATAAAGAATGGGGCAGGGAGGTGAGAGAAGGGAGGAAATAAGGGGGAAGCCATGTGTGGCTCTTGTCTCTCCCTGCCTGAAACAGCTGCTTAACTGGAAAAAACAGAAATTAAAGTAAGTCCCTGTGACCTCAGACAGACCTGCGACCATCCAGGAATGATCTGCATTACCTAGAAGAGCGTATATGTGTACTCGGTTCTCTGGGCTGGCGGACAGAAAGCAAGAGCTACTGTTGGTTAATATTCCACCATCACTACCTTCATCTGCATTTCTGAGAATGATTTTCCTGTCACTCCCCACATTTCCATAGACATTGACTCACAAGAGCAATACCGCATGAGCAAAGGAGTAAGAGATGAGCAAGCCTTCTTCCATTCTCCTCATCCCGTCTCTCATGGGGCTCCAGAGTCACTAAATGAGAGGAACAGACGATGGGTATATTAGCTATTTAAATAATCCCACTGTTCCTTCCTTTCTCTAAACTACTAAATCATTATGAATATATGTATTATATGATGTTGTTGTTTAGTCACTCACTCACGTCTGACTCTTTTGCCACTCCATGGACTGTAAGCCGCCACACTCCTCTGTGCATGGAATTTCCCAGGCAAGAAGACTGGAGTGGGTTGCTAGTTCCTTCTCCAGGGGATCTTCCTAACCCAAGGATCAAATGTGCATCTCCTGCATTGGCAGGCAGATTCTTTACCACTGAACCAACCTGGGTTTCCCCATATGTATCATATATTATCTTATTATTTCCCTGATTCAAGGATGCCTTGTCTCTAATACCAAATAATCTTTCCTAAATGTGGAATCTAAGGAAAACAGAAAAAAACAAACAAAACAAGCTTACAGATTTAGAGAACCAATTAGTGGTTGCCAGAAGTGGAGGATGGTGGAGTAAATGAAATAGATAAGGAGGAAACACCACGTCACATATTTGAAAGTTGTGAAGAGCATAAAAGTTTTCAATATAAGAAAAAACAATTTTGTAACTACATATGGTGAGAGGGGCTTCCTTGATGGCTTAGCAGTAAAGAATTCGCCTGCAATGCAGGAGATGCAGCTTCGATCCCTAGGTCTGGAAGATCCCCAGAAGAGAGCATGGCAATTCACTCCAGTACTCCTACTGAGAAAAATCTCATGGACAGAGGAGCCTGATGGGCTACCATCCATGGGGTTGTAAAGAGTCGGACATGACTGAAAAGTGACTGGGCACGATGGTGACAGAGGTTGACAAGAATTACTGTGATGATCATTTGCAATAAATACAAAATAAATACAAATATATAATCATCATGTTGTACACCTGAAACTAATATAATGTTGTTTGTCAATTATACCTCAATGCTTTTAAATAATAAAAATAAAACAACCCATCTTTTGAAAAAGTGGGCAAACATTTTGAATAGACACATTACAAAAAAAAAGATGCCTTGTCTCTCAATAAATTACAAGTTCCTTGAGGTATTCTCTTCATTTCTGTGGTATCCACTACAGCACTCGGCACACAGTGTCAGAAACATAGCAAACATTCAAGACAAAAATCATTGCACTAAAATGTCATTTAGTGTTCTGTTGTCTTCAAAAATCTTCTCTCAAGAACACGAGAATTCACAGTCTGATATTTGAGAAAAAACAGAATCACAGCTAAAATGTCAACAGTAATTCCAATAAATCAATGCACTCAACTTTTTTGGAAAAAAAAAATCAAAAAACAATCTGTATAGCTGGTCTAACACAACAAAATACATTCTGATACCCCATGATGTGAGCAGTACTAATAATAGCTCATCCCGTTGCCATGTAAACACTGAAGAGCTAGCCCATCAATAGATGTGCTGGAAATGCTGATCCAAGTCTAAAAATATCACTTCCTTTTCTCTTCAAGAAGCAATTTTCCAGGTTTACACAAATATGCAAGGAGGATACTTAGTTAGGGCATTCAGGGCTCCTGTAGAGTCATTAACTCTTATAGATTCATTAACGAGATCTCCCAAGCTCTTCTCACTCTTGTCAGGACTGGACTGGGTTGTCACTGTCATTGGTGATCTACTTAATTCTCAAAAATGCAGGAGAATCTCTGGCTGCATTGACTGACTGCTTATTCCCCTTGGACCTGTGGCAGAAATCATTAAATGATGGAATGCCTTCCCCTGAGTCTGGACTTGGCTTCAGAACTTCTCCTTGAGCCAGCACCCCAACCCAAGCAACCTCAATCAAGCAGAGTAAAGACTTGAGGTGAAGCCTTTTTCCACATACAGGCAAAGGCCTTCTAATCTCCCATGAAGAGCTACTGTAAAGACCAAATTCCAAAAAAGTAGAGTAAAAATTGAAAATAGAGTTTAAAAAGAGACTTAAAAAAAAAAAGAAAAACAAAAATAAAAGCATAAAAAACAAATTTAAAAAATTGAAAGAATAATAGAAAAAAGAGCAACAGAATAATAAACAAAAAATAATAGTAATAACATTAATAATGTCTTCCTGATGCTTCAGCTACCAATGTCCTTGCCCCCACAATGAGTCACAGCCAATCCCTGCCAAGTGGGGATGGGATGAATGGGGATATTGGGATTGACATATATACATTATTCAGTTCAGTTCAGTTGCTCAGTCATGTCTGACTCTGCAACCCCATGAATCGCAGCACACCAGGCCTTCCTGTCCATCACCAACTCCCGGAGTCCACCCAAACCCATGTCCGTTGAGTCGATGATGCCATCCAACCATCTCATCCTCTGTTGTCCCCTTCTCCTCCTGCCCTCAATCTTTCCCAGCATCAGGGTCTTTTCAAATGATTCAGCTCTTTGCATCAGGTGGCCAAAATATTGGAATTTCAGCTTCAGCATCAGACCATCCAGTGAACACCCAGGACTGATCTCCTTCAGAATGGACTGGTTGGATCTCCTTGCAGTCCAAGGGACTCTCAAGAGTCTTCTCCAACACCACAGTTCAAAAGCATCAATTCTTCGGCGCTCAACTTTCTTTATAGTCCAACTCTCACATCCATACATGACCACTGGAAAAACCATAGCCTTGACTAGACGGACCTTAGTCAGCAAAGTAATGTCTCTCCTTTTAAATATGCTATCTAGGTTGGTCATAACCTTTCCTTCCAAGGAGTAAGTGTCTTTTAATTTCATGGCTGCAGTCACCATCTGCAGTGATTTTGGAGCCCCCCAAAATAAAGTCTGACACTGTTTCCACTGTTTCCCCACCTATTTCCCATGAAGTGATGGGACCAGATGCCATGATCTTAGTTTTCTGAATGTTGAGCTTTAAGCCACATCTATAAGTAAATAAGTGAAAGTCGCTCAGTTGTATCTGACTCTGCACCCCATGGACTGTACAGTCCATGGAATTCTCCAGACCAGAATACTGCAGTGGGTAATCTTTCCCTTCTCCAAGGGATGTTCCCAACCCAGGGATCGAACTCAGGTCTCCCGCATTGCAGGCAGATTCTTTACCAGCTGAGCCACAAAGGAAGCCCAAGAATACTGGAGTGGGTAGCCTATCCCTTCTCCAGCAGATCTTCCTGACTGACCCAGGAATCGAACCGGGGTCTCCTGCATTGCAGGAAAATTCTTTACCAACTGAGCTCTCAGGGAAGCCCAATTATCTATAAAGCAGATAACTAATGAGAACCTACTGTATAGCACAGGGACCTCTACATAATCTTCTGTGATGACCTAAATGGGAAGGAAATCCAAAACAGAGGACGCATATATATACATATAGCTGATTCACTTCATTGTACAGCAAGAAACTAACACATTGTAAAGCAACCTTAATTAGAAAAAAAGATTTTCTTTTCTGGAAAAATTAAAAAAAAAAAAAAAAAAAAGACCAAACTTCAATTCAGGTTGTAAAATAGGTTGCATTTGTCTTCAGGGATCTTTAACCTCCTTATCAGATTTACTCCATTGTTTCTATCATCCTCCACCCCAACAAAGCCCCCGCATCTAGGATGTGTATGCTACATCAAGCTGCCAAATTTCCGTGCTTTGTGCTTACCCCTGGCCTCCCTTCCACAAACGTTATTATATTCACAGGACCTTTATTCCTCCAACTTCTTTTCTACACCTGGATATCTATCATCCTACTCCTCCCGGACCTTCCTTTCTTGGTTCCATAGATAACTGCTTAGTTAGACAAAATCACCTCAATTAGTGTGCTAACACTACAAAGGGACATCTTTGAATTTTAGTAGGGTTCTTCTGGGAAATAATGCCCTGGGATGACACTAGGGGCAAGTTTTAGAGCTTAGTGTTAACTGGCTGGAACAGAAATTTGGGAGCCTGCTCCCTGTCATTCCTCTTTGATTTTCTGAGTGCACTCAAGAACCGTTTGTCAATCAGTCACTGCCCTCGGTCTTTTCTAGATCTATTTCAGCAAGTCAACTTAACCACTGCATAAGTACATAGCCCATGATAGGATATATAACACTAGGTAGCTATTAAAAATCATACTATAGCACTGAATTTGTTTAAGCAGTAAATATTTGTTAAATTACTAATGTGTCAGCTATCATGTGAGATTGTAGGAATAAAAAAAGTGGATACTACACACTGCTTTCCTTCAAGGAGGCAATCACTCATGAAAAGAAAATACCACGAAACAGTACTGATTATGATCCATGTGCTAACTAATTATAATTTTGGCACAGAGGAGGAACTGATTCAGGGAGGGTGGTATGTCAGGGAGGTCTGAGCATAAGTGATGCTTCTTACAGGTACATATGTGCATGCTAAGTCACTTCAGTCATGTGCAACTCTTTGCGCCCTTAAGAACTGTAGTCTGCCAGGCTCCTCTGTCCATGTGATTCTCCAGGCAAGAATACTGGAGTGGGTTGCCGTGCCCTCCTCCAGGGGATCTCCCCCATCCAAGGATCAAACCCGAGTCTCTTACATCTCCTGCATTGGCAGACGGATTCTTTACCACGAGTGCCACCTGGGAAGCCCCAATTCTTGCAGGTAACTCTACTCTATCCTCTGTAATGACCTATATGGGAAAATAATCTAAAAAAGAGTGGTCTTGTGTATATGTATAACTGATTCACTTTGCTATACAGTAGGAACTAATATAACACTGTAAATTAACTACACTCCAATAAAAAAAAAACAAAATTTTAAGGACATGACCCAGGAAACATGTAAAAATTCCTAAGGAAACTTAAAGTGATTGGAAATTTTAACACACTTGATTTCTGTGGGTCTTTGGGCATGTGCTACCTAGAAGAGTTTGCTAGCACCTTCCCCCATCCTCTCAAATCTTAAATCCTGTCTCTATAAGCATCAACCTTCCAGAAGCTGAATAAAGTAGCTATCCAATACCACTTAGAGTAAGTGGCTTCATGTTTTCACCAGATCCGAACAGGCCTAGACAACAAGGAGTGGGTAAGGATGAGCATGTATTTTCATTTCTTTCATAAGCCTTATTCTCTGTGGACTGGTTGTTTCTAAAACTACACAGAGAAAGCTTTAACTGCATGAGTAATTTTTGTTTTGTGGTATATTATTCTTCACTTTCAATCATGCGACTCAAAGCTGACTTACAGGATTACAAGAGAGTAGTATAAAGTTTCTAATACAATTCAATGGCCCTTAAGTAAAAACATGAACACCATCAACTGCAGTTATCCTGCGCAATGGCAGAAAACTGTCAAGCCCAATTATGTGAAAAGGCCAGAGAACTGTTCAGACAAGCTCCTCACCAAGCCTTGCCATTGCTCATACGATGCAGGATGCTTAAGATCAAAACTTTAATGACATTACACCGGTTTTCTGAATATAAAACATGCTTTTCAAGTCAGCTCAAGGTAGCATTCTCTGTCCTGGTACATGTATTAGGATAAACATTCTAATAGTTATTCCTAGGAGGAAGATCACAGAAGCCATTTTCCAATCAAGATTTGTACATTCCAGGTAAAGCTGGAGAAAATTGAGGTAAATTCACTACCGAAGAGTGATTTGAAAATGCAAAATATCTGAGACACACATGTGTATCCCCAGCTATCCATCCTGTTTTATTAAATGTAAATCCATTTCTTTGTATCCTTGTTCAATTGAAATTTTGGAAAACTATTAGATTAATATTTGGCACATAGTAAATGCACCAAAAAATGTTTGATAAATGAATGAATTTTTACACATTCTTCACACATGGAACCATATCTCACTTTCCTCAAAAATGTTATTACTACTCTTCCATGTTAATTACTCTCCTTAAGGAAGTTTCTCTTTTTGAAGTGTTTTAAGGCATTTATCTTCCCAGAAATGAATAAATATTAGTTAAGCATCTGCACATTTATATTATTTAGGTATAGCATGTATTTTTTCCCTATTTCACAGATTTCCTAAAATGTAGCCTGCCAGTGTTAAGTCATTAGCAGACAAGGATAAAAACTCCAAGTTTTGTGTTTTAGTTTATCTCATAGTCTGCTTCACAGCCCAACCAGGTCTCATAATGAAAACCCCCCTCAGCCAGTGCCTCCAGCACTTAACTTTTCAAATACAAATGATTTGGCCAATATCACTATGATTTAGAAATGTTTTCCTCCCTGTTGGTCTCAGCCATGATCTCCTCTGGATATAGTTCAATTAGATGCCTTTTCACTTTTTCACAAGCAGCCTGTTTTTGAAAAACTTTGAAAAAGTACTATAAAACGTTTTCACTGTCAATAGGAAAAAAAAAATGGATTGCTGGAGGCAGACACAGCTCCCCGTAGAGCTAACCTTTTGATCCTGGAATCCTTTCATGCACTTAAGTCTTCTCTAGAGTCAATGGGAGTGTTGTGTATGCAAGGGCTGCAGGATCAAGTTCAGTCTCTTCTTTAGTACTCTGTAGCCAAGTGGGGTAGCCAGCTGAATCTGGTTTAGTTAAAAAAAAAAAAGAAAAGAAACTTTCCTGATGCTTTGAAGTTTTGGGGGCGGTGTAATAATATCAGGATTTGTAGAAGGTTATTTTGCATAATCCTTAATAAGATATTCTTATGGCTTCAAAAAGTTAGTGGGATAAGAGATGCAAGATGAAGTTTTTTGTTTTTTTTTTTAAGTTTTCTGTAGAAATGATCCAAATGCATTTCAGGAAGATGTATAAAGTATAAGACTGTCCAACTGTGTGTCTAGGCAGGAATGCACCTAAAACCATTCCTAAAAAGATGGATTTCTACCCTCTTTTTAAAAGAAAGAGATATAATATCCCTCAAAAAAGTCTCCATGAAATAGAATGGTGGTTGCCAGGGGTCAGGGGAAAGGGAGAATGGGCAGTTTTTGTTTAATGGGCACAGGGTTTCAATTTTACAAGATGAAAAGAGTTCTGGAGATGGATGGTGGTGACAACCACACAATAATGTGAATGTATTTAATGCCACTGACTTAATGCACTTAAAATAGTTAAAATAGTAAATTGTATGTTATGTATATTTTAACGACAATTTTAAAATATATTAAAAATTAAAATTTAAAACTGACTCAATGGACACGATTTTGAGCAAACTCTGGAAGGTAGTGAAGGACAGGGAAGCCTGGCGTGCTGCAGTTCATGGGGTCCCAAAGAGTCGGAACACCACTTAGCAACTGAACAACAACAAACGCTTATACAATTTAGAATCAGGAAAATCGGAACTCTGTGAACTGGACAGTTCCTCCATAGTTTGCATTCACTTGTTCATTTTTTTCCCCTTAACTAAGTGCAAAACACTCTGGTGAACAAAAGGAGTTTGCTGGAGGATTCTACAATGTGTAATGGATTAAGTATCCCTGTGACTAATGCAGTTATTTGAATTGAAACAAAGCCCTCTTTCCTTTAATCCTTATCACCCTAAACCGACAAGTACTCACTGATGAGGATGCTTTTCCAGGCAAGGCGAGAGGGCTGAGCAAGGTGTGCCAAGTGGAAAAGGGAGCTCAAGAAGGGGGAAATACAGGGGCACATCCCAAGCCGCAAAATCTCTCTGCTGGAAGTGAGTTCACTTTATTATTACCAAGAAACCGAGCTTCATTTTCTGGCATGTTGGTCTGGAAAATTAAGAATTTAAACTAACCCCACTGGACATAACCTACCTACTGTTTTTAAAAACAAGCACTTTATTATCACTCTGTGGAAGGGTACTAAAACCCTTGTGATTTATTCATATTGGGAATTCAGCAGCAACTTCAGTCTGAGAAAAAAATGGCCTCACTCAAAAAGTGATGGTCTCAACACTACATATAAAGTTAGGAGGGAGTTTCTCTCTAATTAAATACACACACACACACACACACACACACACACACACACACACACATTACAGAACCCTGATGATAAAGCTGAAAAAAAACAAACAAAAGAAAAGTAAACATTTATTCAGAAGTTGGAAATAAAGTGTTACTTTAATATGCATAAATAAGAAACTGATTTTCCCCACTTTTTTGGAACCCAGATATTAAACAACATAATCTTTGCTCCAGATGACTACAGTCTCTTTAATAAATTCTTAAAACTTCAGTTGTGGTCCTCAGACAAAAAGACACTACATTAAGAGGTAAAACCTCCAAATTCTCTTCTTTGCTCTCTCTGACAAATGAAGACTATGGGTCCACATGTTCACTTACCAGTATACCTGACTAAAGGAAGTATTTTGTCACCTGTTTGGGATATAGCTTAGGATTATAAAATTAGATGACTTCAGCAGAATAAAACAGGTCTCTCTCTTTCAAGAAAAACCACTGGACAAAGAACACACAATGAATATTATGCAAAGACATATTCAGTTTTGCTTGTGATATAAGCAATGCAATGCAAATAAATCCAGTAGAGCAATTTTTCAAGATGGCAAATTTTAAAAGACTGACAATCAGAGCATTGGGGAGAATGTGTAAAGACAGCTACCTTTGTGTACTATTGATGATGGTATAAATTTGAACAACTTGAGCATAAATTTAGTGACTCAGCAAGTTTATCACTATCAAACTGTTGAACCAGCAATTCTAAGCAATTTGACCCACTTCTAAGAAGTTTCTTTAAACAGATCATTGTACATGGGAACAAAGACGATACAAAAGGATATTCATTGCAGTGTAATTTACTATAGTGAAAAATTGGAAATAAACCATGTCTATTAATAGGAGATTGGTTAGGACTCCTCTGGCGATCCAGTGGTTAAGACTCTGTGCTTCCAATGCAGGGGGCGTGGGTTCAGTCCCTAGCTGGGGAAAACTAAGATTTCATGTGCTGAGTGGCATGGCCAAAATAATAATAATAATAATAATAATAAAAATTTAAAAACAGGAGATTGGTTAAATAAATTATTGCTCATCCATTCAACAACTATTGGTTAAGGGCCTATTGAATGCCAGGCAGCATTCTATACACATTATATACATAAGACGTCCAGTAAAATAATGATGAGATCTGTAGTTATTAGTATAGGAAAAGATTACAAAGCAGTTTTTTTGGTATTATTTCATTTATGTAAAAGGGCATGTAAAAGTATATATTTATATATGAACATAAGTATATTGAGAAACATCTGTAAGGATGATCATGAATGTGTTACCATACTACCAGCATTATCTCGAGGTCTTTTTTGTTGTTAACCTCCATACTTTCCTATACTGTTTGAATATTTTCTAACAAAGCTACCTCATTTTTATAATCTAAAAATATTAGGAGTATATTCATTTTGAAGGGATCAAAAGAGAACCATTGGTACAATGTAATCATATTAATATGCAGAAGAAAATACCAGACAGCCACAGAATTCCAGAATCCAGCTGCAGTCCTAAGAAGTAAGATTAAAAAGCAGATGCTTGCCCACAAGGATGAGGTAAATAGGGATGAAGCACAAGGGGTCCATAGAACTCAAATGCACAATGCAGCTGAATGTACTCTACTAAACTAGAAATCCAGGCCAGCAAAGTCCCCAAAGACTATAAAGCCTAAAAACTAATAACAATAAACATATCATACACAGGGCTTTTATATAACTTGCATATTATTCGTGTTGAAACGATGGTCCTTTAGCAGTTTATAATATTGCTTTTTAACTTGATATTTCATTCTTTTTTCCTTTAAAAGTGATCTCTCATGAACCCTCCCCTTCCCTTTAATCCTCCAAAACAGTGTTTAGGCTGGGCAGGTAGGAAATGTATATCTTAATTAAAAAGCTAAAATATTCTTGCCTTTACCTGCCTTTTCAGTATCTTAGACAAAGTATCAAATGTATATCAACAATGCAGCCATATTCCAAAATAGTTCCTTTCTACTTTCATGAGCAGAATCAACAGGATGTGCATCATAAAAACAGATAGAGAAACCATAACACAGAATAATATACCAGAACTCCTGCTAGAAATTCTCCCATGAATCTGCTGCATCTGAATATACGAATAGCAGGCCACATGAATAAAAGGACAGGAACATATGAGCCCGTCAGATCTGTCTACTGTTAGGGACCAACATTCACAGATATCTCATGTTATATGCATATTACAACTACTTAAAGGTCTGGGCTTCTCTTGTGAGAGGTGTTCTATTCAACTTGGGATTTTTTTGTTGTTATGTTGCTTTTTACTCTTCCTGGGTTACTTTGCATTTTTATACCTTGTACTACACATGCATCATAAAACACCAGCTTTCTGAAATCTGTATAAAGCTTCTGCTCCAGGTCTTTAAGATGGAATCAAATCCCAACAGCAAGCAAATACCTTCCCTTCACAGTTTTTACGATAAAAATTGAAAACGAAACTTGAAGACGTTTAGTTCAAACAAAACAAACAAAGCAAGCACTATAGTCTGGTGTCCTGGGCCAACTTTGAGTTCTGAACAGCAAGCTTTCTTGACCACACAGAAGTCTGAAGAATAAGTGTATGTGTGCACATGTGTCAAATGCTACTATGAACCCAGAAGATGTATCTAGCAGTCTAGCTCTGCTCAAAAACTGTTTCAAGAAATCAGGATAACCCAGCAGCAAGTTTTGAAGAACTGAAAAAGTATTCTGTAACATATGACCTTTCCAATTAGAGAGAGGGCACATATGGACTACTGACCAAACCCAAGCCTCTGGCTGTCGCTTTTAGCAAAGCTGAAAGACTTGCTGACTTAACTAAGTTACCTGGGCCGGAAGCATCAAGCTTTCTCTGACTTCTTGCCCTTACTTCTCGTTTGTTATATTCTTTAGATGAAAAAATCCAACTTTAAGCAGCCTGCTGGTGTTCCTGAATAAATCAGGTTTTATAGACCTAAATATCTTGCAAGAACAAAGAAAATTCAGCAAACCCTAAGACTAGTAGACTGACCAATTAATTTTTGGGGGATGTTGACCATGTTAATATGAATAGGTCTGGTTACCCCTATGAGGGAAGAGAAAGCTAAGAGTTCAGGTTTCTAGACTTTATATTAACAGTTCAAAGCTAGGCAGTGGGGTGGGAAATTGAGCAGAAGTCCCTCCTTGCCTGCCAAACCAAGTCCTCACTGCAGTTGCTTCTTTATGTATCTTTGTGAATGGGGCATTAAAGGCAATGACTAAAAGAGAAAGAATAGTCCATGTTCATTAGCCTGATGCTACACGGTAAAATGTTACTTTCGTTTTCTTTAAAGACATTTTTGTAAAATGATGTCAGAAGGAAAGTTTAAAACAGTTTTATTCTCAAAACTTCTTAAAACAGTTGAAAGAGAGAAATCTCTAGGCTAAAAATGCAGTGGTATAATCTTTCACCTTAAGTGTTCAATTTACATTTGACTGTGTGTGCACGTGTGTGTGGAGAGGTGGAGTCCAATAATATTAGTGTTATTATCAATACTAATAATCAGTTATTAGTATTGATTCAATCTCTTATTGTAATTCTATAGCAATAACTGTGTTTGAAGCAACCAAGAATATTTTATTACCCAGTATGCAAAATTTTAGTACTTAAAACTGAGTAAATATTGTCAAATCCCTTGTGTCCAAATGATAAAATAAATTTTTAAAAATAGAAAAATTCAATTCAGTAAAAGTATCATACTAGCAATTTGGTTAAAAAGAGCACACTGAGTTATTTTGGCTAATGTGATTTTACTTAAATTCTTGTGGTAATATGTATAGTATTTGCTACTGTCATGGCAATGCAATTTAGGGATTATTAATAAGCTTAGAAAAACTCTTCCACAGTTTTAAATGAGAAAGCCACTCCAAGATTTGAAGCAAGCCTAAAAATCTAAAATTCTAATAAGTTTATTAACAAGAACTAAATGAAATGCTTCTTTGGAGACACACACATATTTCTGTATCTCAAAAAATTTAAGGAAGAAGCAGTTTGAATGAACACACAGAAATTATATTGCTGAGGAAAAAAATTGTATCTGAGGCAAAGAAAGAAAGAAGAAAGGAAGGAAAGAAAAAAAGAAGTTACAAGGCTCCCTCACACTTCATCAACTTTTCCCTTATTCACTCAGAATTCTTTGAAGGGGGCTTATGTATATTTTTGCCTGTGACAAGGCAGCATTCTTTACCTCCTTCCACTCCTGGCCCAGTCACTACTTCCCACCAAGTAATAATTAGATACCAAGAAAACCAAGCCTGCGGCAGTGTGAACACCGGCTCAACATCCGCTAAAATAGTTGAAGGCAAGAGCTAACCTGGCACTCCTCCATACCTTGTCAGACTGAGGTCAGCTGGCTTGGTGTAGGGACCAGCAAGGGGCAGATCACCTTGTTGATTCTCCAGGGCCCTAGGCAAGACTCCACCTCTCCAAACCATTCCTCCCACATCAGTTTCTGCTGCTGCTGCTGCTGCTAAGTCACTTCAGTCGTGTCCGACTCTGTGCGACCCCATAGACAGCAGCCCACCAGGCTCCCCCGTCCCTGGGATTCTCCAGGCAAGAACACTGGAGTGGGTTGCCATTTCCTTCTCCAATGCATGAAAGTGAAAAGTGAAAGTGAAGTCGCTCAGTCGTGTCGGACTCTTAGCGACTTATTTGCAAACATCTCCAGAAAGAGATTTCATGGTAATCCAGTCCAATGCTTAGCAAACCTCACTTTGGGAAAATGCTTCCCTGTGCTCAACCTAGCTTCCCTGTGCTGAAATTAGAGAACTTTTCCCTTTGTTCTCCTCTTAGCAGCAAAGAGAACAGCTGGTTACCAGTTTCCATACAATAACCCTTCATATACCCGAAAAGTTTTATTAAGGCACCCACAAGTTTCTCTCTTCTAAGCAAAAATAATCCTGGCTCCTTTAACCCTCATATAGTCCTGTTTTGTCAAACTTTTGATTAATTTTTTCTTTCATCTGTATTCTCTTCCTGCTATAATTTATATAATAAATTCCTAGAAAACAGAAAGTGAAATCTGATAACATATACACACTGTGTGTGCTGTACTTAGTCGCTCAGTCGTGTCTGAGTCTTTGCAACCCCATAGACTGTAGCCCACCAGGCTCCTCTGTCCATGGGGATTCTCCAGGCAAGAATACTGGAGGGGGTTGCCATGCCCTCTTCCAGGGGATCTTCCTGACCCAGGAATCAAACTGGGGTCTCCTGCATTGCAATTGGATTCTTTACCAGCTGAGTTACGCATTACTATATATAAAAGATTGTAGACAGACGCTTAAGGAGAAGAGGGTGACAGAGGATGAGATGGTTGGATGGCATCACCAACTCAATGGACATGAGTTTAAGCAAATTCCAGGAGATAATAAAGGACAGGGAAGCCTGATGTGCCCTAGTCCGTGTGGTCACAGAGTCAAACACGACTGAATGACTGAACAGCAACAAATATATAAAAGTTAATTAATAAGAACCTACTGTATAACCTAAGGAATTCTATTCAGTGCTCTATCTATAATGATCTATATGGGAAAAGAATCTAAAACAGAATGGACATATATATATATATGTGTGTGTGTATATAACTGATTTACTTTGCTGCACAGCAAAAACTAACACAACATTGTAAATAAACAGTACCCCAATAAAAAATTAATTAAAAAGTAAATAAATAAATAATAAAATCTGAAATGCTGAGTCCATTAAAGTTGGCTGAGGAGTGAGTTTGAAGATTGTAAAACAAGGTGTGGGGATGGTCAAAAGGGGTGACAGAAAACTGGAGAAAGATACTGAAATGTAACTCCTAAAGCCAAGATAGTCTTAGAAATTTCTTAGTCATCCTAAATTTTCCACCAATATTTTTTAAATAAACATATAAATGTTCCACAATTGCTTATAGAGTCACTGCATTTTCAAGACTATCATTGGATAACTTTTCATTCATATTGCAAGTTTTGTGAATGTCAGTCTTGTCCAACACTTGGAAAACATGCTGTCTGAGGCACCCTTCCACACCATGCTGCTGCTGCTGCTGTTGCTGCTAAGTCGCTTCAGTCGTGTCCAACTCTGTGCGACCCCATAGACGGCAGCCCACCAGGCTCCCCCGTTCCTGGGATTCTCCAGGCTAGACTGCAGTTAAACAGCTAGATAATATCGGCTGTCCAAAAGAATGCCAATCTCCAGTAACTCATTAGCTAGTAAATGCTGAATGCAAATGTTAAATCAAACACTGAAATGCATGGTTTGACGCTATCCCATCTTTCATCAAGACAGATAGCATGATCGATGCCTGACATGATCATTCCTTGTCCTAAGGTGGTCTGACGTGCCTTGTAATTTTGATCTACATCCCAGATGGCAGAAAATATGAAACTGTTTCTTAGAGCACCCAGGGTGTGCCTCAGAGAACGTGCCATACTCAGTACCCCCAAGGGTTCTCTTTACAAGTCTTTTTCTCAATTTTTATTAAATAAGAATACAATAAATGCATTCAAGTATACAAAGTTAACCTTTTTATTCTCAATTATAACAGGATACTTAAAAAAAAAAAAAGAAAAGCAGTTTTTGGAAAATTGAAAATGAAACCTGCCTTACTTTGTGGCCTCAATAAAGTGAAATAAGCAACTTCCCTGATGGCTCAGTGGTAGAGTCTGCCTGCCAATGCAGGGGACACGGGTTTGAGCCCTGATCCGGGAAGATCCCACGTGCTGTGGAGCAACTAAATCTGTGCACCACAACTACCGAGCCTGTGCTCTAGAGCCCAGGAGCCACAATTTGGGCGCCCACACACGGCAACTGCTGGAGCCTGCGGGCCTGGAGCCCCGTCCTCAGCAATAAGAAGACCCACTGCAATGAGCAGCTCACTCACTGCAGCCCGCTCTCCGCAACTAGAGAAAAGCCCTCTCAGCAACAAAGACCCAGAATAGCCAGAAATAAAAACAAATAAAATTATTCAAAAAAATAAAATGAAATACAGATTATGTACACTTTGTCAAGATGCTGCTTCTATTATGCCAGTTTTGACAAAGTGTGGTGTTTTACAAGTTCTTGTTTCTCAAATACCACATTTCTGCCTCAGAACTGTTTTTTCTCAAGGTATAATTTTTCCCAAAATAAATGTGGTTCCATTTGTATTCCCCAACTGTAAGTCCAATTCTGTTCTCAAGAATCAGTAAGGCAGTGCACTTTAATAGTTGTGTGCAGGTTCCTGCATCCATCAGTGAATTGTGTATGTGAAAGTGTTTTTGGAACGTGTCTTTAATTTACCATCCTGTTGTGTGGACACGTTGGTTGGTCACTGGTTGAGAAGGTATTGAGCTACTCATCAAAAACAAATTGTTGCCATCTGTAAAATAAGTGACTAAAGATATTAGTTCAACAATGAAATTCAGGAATTCAAAATCTTTGAGGCAGAGATACTTTTAATATGCAAATTTGGCTTTTCTCCTCCTCCCTGCTTCCAATCTTGGCATACTGAAGAAGGATCAAACAGCAATAACTGCAAAGATGAGTTCATACCTCCCACTGGGAAGCCAGCGGTGAAGTTCTCAAGAGGCCAGTGCATTTGCAAGGCATGCAGAACCCAGAGATGCCAGGAGTAGGGTGGGCTCCTTTAATGTGTGCCTTCCGGTCAGACTCCCCTGACTCCTACCACTGTGAATTTAAGGGAGTACCACAGGACCTGACACATAGTCAAGAAACCTTTGCTGAATAAATGAATGAAGAAATAAAGTCACAGATTCTAGGCTATATCTCACTGGTACCAATATTTTACTATAGTGGAGAAACAGGCAAAGAAGAAGAAAAGGCCGGTCTGTATGGCCAAAACTGAACTTGGTGGTTCAGCTCAGTTCAGTGCAGTCACTCAGTCGTGTCCGACTGTTTGCGACCCCATGAATCACAGCATCCCAGGCCTCCCTGTCCATCACCAACTCCCGGAGTTCACTCAAACTCATGTCCATCGAGTCAGCAATGCCATCCAGCCATCTCATCCTCTGTCATCCCCTTCTCCTCCTGCCCCCAATCCCTCCCAGCATCAGGGTCTTTTCTAGTGAGTCAACTCTTTGCATGAGGTGGCCCAAAATATTGGAGTTTCAGCTTCAGCATCAGTCCCTCCAGTGAACATCCAGGACTGATCTCCTTTAGGATGGACTGGTTGGATCTCCTTGCAGTCCAAGGGACTCTCAAGAGTCTTCCCCAACACCACAGTTCAAAAGCATCAATTCTTCGGCACTCAGCTTTCTTCACAGTCCAACTCTCACATCCATACATGACCACTGGAAAAACCATAGCCTTGACTAGATGGACCTTTGATGGCAAAATAATGTCTCTGCTTTTCAATATGCTCTCTAGGTTGGTCATAACTTTCCTTCCAAGGAGTAAGCGGCTTTTAATTTCATGGCTGCAGTCACCATCTGCAGTGATTCTGGAGCCCAAAAAAATAAAATCTGATACTGTTTCCACTGTTTCCCCATCTATTTCCCATGAAGTGATGGGACCAGATGTCCTATTCTTAGTTTTCTGAATGTTGAGCTTTAAGCCAACTTTTTCACTCTCCTCTTTCACTTTCATCAAGAGGCTTTTTAGTTCCTCTTCACTTTCTGCCATAAGGGTGGTGTCATCTGCATATCTGAGGTTATTGATATTTCTCCCAGCAATCTTGATTCCAGCTTGTGCTTCTTCCAGCCCAGTGTTTCTCATGATGTACTATGCATAGAAGTTAAATAAGCAGGGTGACAATATACAGCCTTGACGTACTCCTTTTCCTATTTGGAACCAGTCTGTTGTTCCATGTCCAGTTCTAACTGTTGCTTCCTGACCTGAGTTAGTGGTTCTTTTTTCCCACTTGTATTTTGACCACTGAAATTAGTGAAGATACCATGGAGTGTTAGGGCCCTAAACTGAATTGCTCATTCATACTGTTATTTATTAGTTGCCTATCCTGTTATAGGGGTTTCCCTGGTAGCTCAGCTGGTAAAGAATCCGCCTGCAATGCAGGAGACCCTAGTTCAATTCGTGGGTTGGAAGCTCCCCTGGAGAAGGGATAGGCTACCCACTCCAGTATTCTTGGGCTTCACTGGTGGCTCAGACGGTAAAGAATCCGCCTGCAATGCAGGAGACCTGGATTCAATCCCTGGGTGGGGAAGATCCCCTGGAGGAGGGCATGGCAACCCATGCCAGTATTCTTGCCTGGAGAATCCCCATGGACAGAGGAGCCTGGCAGGTACAGTGCATTGGGTGGAAAAGTTGTACACAACTGTGCAACTAAGCACAGCACAGCACAGTCATGACCTGTCATGACCTGCGTTATCTGTCCAGAGTTATGCGGGTTATTTAATTCCTCCAGGGCCAGGAATCAAACACAAGTATCCTGGTTTAGGGTTGAACCTGCTCCCCATTACACCACGACCTCAATTCCTTTGTGGCTAGTTACTGCATTCCATTGTCATAAACAGAACCCCCACGGAAGAGTGCTATATTAAAATGTTGTTGGCTGTGTTTCAAAACATTGCCCATTTGGGAGCTCTCTTTTCTAGGAAAAAGGCATAGCAATAACTCCAGTGTATCTCCAGTCACAAAATCTAAAGACCAGGAAAATATTCAACTAAAATGTAATACATTTCTTTAAAGACTGAATGAAATTGTGGTTTGCAACTAATGGTTACAGCTTGCTAAAACCGAAGTGCTAACGTGTGTTGTTCAATGCAAATAAAATATGGTTACCTTTACTGTTAATACTTTTAAAAGGCTTTAGATCTTGGTAATTTTTAACTCCAATGTATTTAAATTGCTATTCATTACACCGGCTCTCCATTGGTCCCCTAGCCCTCCAACAATGACCCTTCCTGTAGGATAAAGTACCCTGTCCTCCAGTCTTGGACTCTCTTTCCCTTCTACTGACAAAGATTTTTAAAAGCTCAATCAAACCAGAATCTAGTTCTAGAATATGAATGACAATGTCCTTTAACAGGTTTCATTCCCAAAGGACTTTATATTTTAATAGAAGAGGAAACCTAAGCCAGCCAATTTCAAAATTTAAAAGAAATATATAAATTATTAATCTATGAGTCCTTCATGCTAAATAAAAATAGAAATATAGCATAGTAAAACTTAAAATTCCCAAGCATCTTTTACAAAGTCTCAACAGAAGAATCAAAGATGATCAAGACACCAGAGATTTTGAATTACTTTTTCTTTCTATACTTTTTGTTAACTGACACTTTTTATTTATTTTATTTGGCTGTGCCACAAGGCATGCGGGAACTTAGTCCCCTGACCAGGGATCAAACCAGCACCCCCTGCATTGGAAGCACAGGGTCCCCACAACTGGACCACCAGGGAAGCCCCTTTTTTCCCTATACTTTGAAAAGAATGTCCTGAACTAAAACTGAGGTAAAAACTGGTATAGTGATGATGAAAAGTTTGCTTTAAATTTTGACAAGTTCTGAATTGGAAATAGAGCTTCTCATGTATGGTTTTCAGGAATATAAACCAAAATGATCTTTCTGTAGGAAAACTGTCAATAAGTACCAAAAATCACAGGGCCTTCCTGGTGGCTCAGACTTTAAAGAATGTGCCTGCAATGTGGGAGACCCAGGTTCAATCCCTGGGTTGGGAAGATTACCTGGAGAAGGGAATGGAACCCACTCCAATACTCTTGCCTGAAGAATCCCATGATTAGAGGAACCTGGCAAGCTACAGTCCACGGGGTGGCAAAGAGTGACTAACACAAATCAAAATGACCTTTCTGTAGGAAAACTGTCAATAAGTACCAAAAATCTCATCTGACCCAGTCATTTTACATCTAGGAATTCATTCTAGGGAAATAATCAAAGATGACCCCAAAATTTGGGCATACGATATTTATGCAACACTTTTAATAGCAAAATAAAATAATTTTAAATCAACCACAGTGTCCATCAATAGGAGACTGATTAAATAAAATTGGTCAATCCCATGGATGGAATCACTGTGAAGTCACTGCGGTAGGGTGATTCTGGCTATACATACTCTAGAAAATATCCACCCCATTGATCATTTTGAAACGTATAGAAATATTGAATCACTACGTTGCACATGGGAATTAGCATAGTGTTGGAGATCAATTATATTCCAAAAACAAACAAACTCACAGAAAAAAGGAGACCAGATTTGTGGTTACCAGAGGTGAGCCTAAGGGGAGGAGAGACTGGATAAAAGTGATCCAAGGGTACAAATTCTAGTCATAAATATACACTAGGGATGTAGTATACAACATGATAATCAACACCGCTTATGTTACATACGAAAGCAATTAATAGAGTAAATCCTAAGAGTTCTCATATCAAAAGGAAATCTTTCCTATTCCTTTACTTTTGCTTCTATATGAGATGACAGATATTCACTAAACTTACTGTGATGATCATTTCACAATGCATGTAAGTCAAATCATTATGCTGTATACCTTAAACTTATCCAGTGCTATGTGTCAATTATACTTCAACAAAACTGGAAGAAAAAAATAAAGAAACCATGCACCCGTGATGCTGCCAGAAAACCCACAAAGTGTAAAGTGGCTTGAGTGAAATGACCTTATTTAGAAAAAACTCACATACACATACATTTATATACTTACATTTTTTAATGACCATAAGATACTCCAAGCTTTAAATAGAGTTACCTCCAGGGAATATGACTGAGACAGAGTGAGTCAGCAGTGTGTGAAGAGAGTTTAATTTTCTGCTTTATGAAACTAGTTATTGCTTAAATCTTTATATCTGGCAAATATCTGTTTTACAGTTCAAACATGAAAATAAACAGGTTTCAAAAATTATGTTTCAGAATAAGGACATGGGAAGCAACTCATAATGTTTTCTCAGGTGAAAAAAACACAAAACAGCATAAACAATGTAAAAATACTTTACAAACTTTGTAAAAATAAATCATATATGGCATAGAATGTAAGAGAAATATAAACAGCCAAAAGGGATGAAAATATATCAAAATATTATTGGTTAGTTCTGACTAGTGATATTAAGATCCTTTTTTTTCTGAATTTCACAGATGTTCTGCAATGAACATAGCATAACAGAAAAAAGTAAATGTTATTCTTAATACATTTAAATTTTTTTCAAACTGTCAGTTCAATAAATTAATGGTCTTTGCTTTTCTAATGCTAAGATGTATACACTCTGCCAACACTGACACTCACTTTAAAAGCTAAGCAGTGCTATTCTGAAGCTTGAGATGTCAATTTTCTACAGACAAGCATCCTTGTAGCTCACCGTAATGTGCTTGTTCTAATAAAGACATAAAATATTAGACAAAAGAAGTGACCTTACGTGGCAGACCGACATGCAGCTAGTGTAGCTGAAGTCCAAAGAGTTAAAGTGGTTTTCCAAAAGCTCAAATCTGTTTGTTTAATGGAAGGACTGAGACGTGAATTGATTCTCCCAGTCCAGTGTTTTTCCATGACATGAGACTGCTATGTTTTTGGATGAGAATCACTGAAACCACAACAAAAATAGCACTTTAAGAAATATACAACAAAAGGGCAAATGAACAAAATTTGTACGTAGCTTCAGGGAGAACTGTTAAATCCAGCAAAACTCCAGGTTCCACTCTCAAAATGCCATTGGCCTTTCTGAGAATTCTATCTAGGAAAAAAAAAAAAAAAATTAGATGGGACCTAGAAGAACACTTAAAGAAAACTTGATTTTTATTTTATTTTAATAGTAACACAATTCAAGCTTAAATGAAAACATCTGGTTTCACTTTCTTTACTGATTATGATAGCTAGAGATTCTGAGACATCAAGCATGACTCTGTCGTTTATTTGATATGCAAATAAAGCTCTTGGCTTGAGTATAAATCTCATACTTTCAGTTGTGCCCCTTGTAGCTAATTATTTTTTATATCCCCCCTTGGGTCCAAAAAAGTTAGAGGTAGAGTTAGTCATTAAGAAATGCATCCTTCCCACAAAATGCCTACAGGCACTATTCCCTCCTACCAAAAAAGAAGTAGAATAAAAGTAGACTTTAATTAATTAGAATCCAGATCACTGGGATAACTGCCAATTCTACTTTTTTCCACCCTTCCACAAAGGTTGTGACCCAGATCTCAAGAGGAAAGGCCAAATTTGGGGGCAGGGAGTGGAGACAGAGAGGAGGCAACCATGTGGCAGAGGGATCAGTTTATACCACAGCAAGGAAACAAGCCACTCGTTAGGAGCCGAGTACTGTGCTAAATGAGAGTCAAAGATTACCAGGCTCAGATGAGAAACTTGGGGTTGTTCCCAAAGGGATCAGACCCCTGGAACTGTTCTCACACTGCCTGGCTCTCACCAAACACCCTCTACACATACACACACACCAAAACAAACAAAGACACCCAAAACTATCAGCCCTCTCATTAACCAGATAGGTTTGGGCACTTTCACCCTGGCTAGTGAAGACCTTGCTTTGGTTCTGTGTATCACAACACAAAATGAGTCATTCTGGATCTCAGTGATGAACTGCTACTTCTGGGACCTGTTGCAACACATCCCCATACTTCGAGGGCCTTAGGCCTCTTTTTCTCCTAGTTGGGATCTATGCCTGTATTCACGGATAGTCACAGGTTCAAGAGTATGACTGTGTATTCATTCACATCAGGCAACATGACATTTCAGAAAATGGGGGCCTAGAAGGGCCCTCTCCCTCAGTTTCTATTTCACCAGACCTAGATATAAAATGGATAATTCCATCTGAACCAGAAAGAAACACTGAGAAGAAAACCCAGATAATAGAGTACAAATATATACCTTTCCATAGTCAGCCAGAGTCTCACTTCACAATACTCCTCAATTTAGTGTAAAGGAGGAAATATCCAAAATATTCCTTCATTTATTTAAGCAGACAGATATTAAAACAATGCGGGGAAAGAAATGACCCACAAATCACAATTAATTATTATTTAACTTTTTAAAAATAAACTAACCAGTTCATGTAGCTAGAATTTTTAAAAATACGTCCTTCAACCTCCTTTTACGAGATGAGAGCAAATGAATAGTATTTCAAATGGCAACAAGATATTAAAATAGGCAACTGCCAGCTTAGACCAACTAAATTTGTATATATTAAGCCCAGTCCCCACACTTCCATGTCTGATGCTGCACAGTAGCAACTGTTGCTTATAACCCATTGAGGTTCACAGTAATAACTGTGATGTCCTAAAATGGCTACTAAATAAATCAACTAGATTGAATCTTATTAGCATCATCATGCTACTCGAAAGAACTCATATTTTTTCTCAGATTTTAATTGATCATAAACTGGCAAGCTACATACAATAACAAAGTCCTATTATTTTAAAATAGCCCCGTCCTGAACATTTAAAACCACACTGACTTAACCTACTACGAATATGACAAGTAAAACAGAAAAAGAGACCAAACCACACTGACAAACCAGGAAGCTATATTCACTGCACTGTCTCATCATCTAATATTACAGGCTGAAATATTTAAGTAAGTCCCGACTTTTACATCTGTCCAGATCTCATATCCGTAAATAGACATAAACTATTTTCCAAGTGCAGAAATCAAGCTGGTTTCTTTTATTCTAGCTTCCTGAGAATTCTGACCACTACTCCCCACCTCCCTCGACTACTCATACATTTTCACCACTTGAGACATTGCAGGGTGAGGGAAAGAGAAAGAAAGAGAAGTCTCATGACTTCTGAAATTGGAAAGAGGAATTAAGTTCTGAAAAGGAGAAAGAGAGTGGCAGTTTTGCTTAATTCAAGGATTGAGTAAAATGTTGTTTAATTATTTTTCAAAAGATACACTCTTTTTGGTCATCTCTTTATTTGATTTATAAGAAATGAAACTGTAATGTAATGAAACTTGACCACACAAAAATCACTTTGCTTCATATCCCTGACAACATCCTACTCCCCTTACCCCCCAAATCATAGCTTGAGTGATAGAACCTCCTTCGTACTCTTAAGTATGAAGCAAACTAAATGTTAAAATGAAGAGTCTAACACGGTGGAACTGGGAAAAACACAAAGTGGAAATTTATCCCCCTTGCAAAAATAAGTAAAGTATATGTTAAGGAAATGGGTAATTCAGGGAACCAGAGTATTTAAATAAATTCCCAGATGTCTGTGCTACTGTCTGAACATTTTAAAAAGGAAAGAGCTTTTCATGACTTCATGACTCCTCTCATTCTGAAGATGACTTCAAAGGCCCCAGCATTCAGCAGAGAAAGTCTGTTCTCAGAGCCATCAGGTTCCTGAGGCGCCTCGGGCACCATGAAGGTTCCAAGAACCCACGGAGAAAGCTCAGGCCTGAAAAATGTCTAATTTTGACCTCCCAATCCCCAGGTCTGTGTTTATATAATTCACGATTAAGGTGGATTTATGAAGCTCAGATAAAGTCACATTTCATATTTCCTCAATCTATATTTCAAAACAAGAAAACCAACAGTACTTTTAACATTACCTGCATGGATAGGACAGTCATAAATCCTCACACCTTCCTCTGCACCTTATACGCCGCCACTAGGAAGCTTTAACTACCTCTGGCAGTGCCAATGGATGTGGTTAAAAATCAAGCAGAAAATGCCCAAGTGTGCACACTCAGCTACATGATGTTCACTAAGACTCAAAAAATTTTTTCTCAAACAATTTTCACCCAATTGAGCTTGCGTTTCTTGCCTGTAAATTGCAATACTGCCAAGTTACAATTTAAAGGTTCTGCCAATTTTTCAGTTTTGCAAGCAAAAAAAAAAAGAAAGTCAGTGTACTTTCCCTAAATGGGTAATGTGTGTATATTGAGTTAACACTTGGTTATAGCAGTTTACCACAACTACATATGGAAATCCTGTTCAAAATTTCCAAAATAACACACACACACACACACACACACACACACACACCACTTTTGTGTACAGATCATTAAAAAAAACTCAAACCCAGACTGAACTGAGAGGACTGGGAAAGACATTGTGTGTAAGCTGTAAGTGATAATATCCACTGCCATTATTGATGCAATTTAGGCAGAACAATTTACCACCCTCCTAGATCTTTATTCTAACATGACTCATATCACATATGTGGTCAAATGACTAGTTTCAACCTCCACACAAACAAATTTAACTTCTAGAGAAGTCCCCAAAGCAAATTCACAGCCAAAGACAGACTCAGTTCAGAAGTGGTGGTGGTCATGGTGGAAGAAGTTCTTCTGGGGTAATGTCTCATTTAGGCCCAAGCATGAAGCTCTGAAATCAAGATGAAAACACTCAGAACACCCTGCAGGCATGAGGCAGCAGCCACATAGCCAGCTAATCAGCCTTCCTCAGACAATGCTGCATTTTAAGAAAAAGCAAAATATTCAGATTTTTAACTGTAAATATCTGAAAAATATCTATACTACATTCAGGGCTTTAATACCCTCCCTTTCTTCCCAAAGCTAGGAAAGTGGTGTGCTCACTATCAAATAACCAGTACAGACCATAAACAGCCCGACTGTCATTATAGGGTGAGTAGCAAGAACTTGCATCCATTGTCAGCAGGAGTCCAACCATTCCGGGGGGTCAAAAGCCTTAAAAAATATGCATTCCTTAAATACTGAGACACAGACACACAAAGATTAAAGGATACTCAGTGTCACGCTCTTCAGACTAGTGAAAAAATGGAAAACAATCCAAATGTTCAACAATAAGAAATTAGTTTGACAAAACGTGATTCTTTCTTCCATAGATTATAATGTAGAAATTTTAAAATGATGTTACAGAAGAATACTTAATGACATAGGAAATATTCATGTACATTATTTAATGATAAAAACAAGTTTAAGACACATTAGGATGTGATCCTAATTTAAGAAAGAAAAGACTACTGTATAGCGCTTCCCCGGTGGCTCAGTGGTAAAGGGTCCAGCTGCCAATGGGGGAGACATGGGTTTGAATCCTGGTCCAAGAAGACCCCACAGGCTGTGGAGCAGTCAAGTCCATGCGTCACAACTACTAAATCTGTTCTCTAGAGCCCAGCGGCCCCAACTTCTGCAGCCCAGGCACCCTAGAGCCCCTCAGCAACAAGAGAAGCCACTGCAATGAGAAGACTGTGCGCCACCACTAGAGAAAAGCCTGCACAGCAACAAAGACCCAGCATGGTCAACAATAAATTAATTAATTTAAAAAAAATTTTAAAGACTACTGTATAAAGATATGCTTGGAATGATAGATACCAATAATAGCACTATCTCTGGGTAATGACAGGAAAAAATAATTGTCTATTTCCTTCTTTGTGCTTTACTGTATTTTCCAAACTTTTTACAGTGAAAATATATTATTTTCATCTGATAAAGAACACATTTTATCTTTAAACTTAGTCATGTGAGATTCTTTCAGAGAAACAGTTTCCTTTCTTCCTTTCTGTCCCATGTTACTACCACCCTCATATACAAATCAGCCTGCATTCTGCCAGGTTTCCTGACTTCACCTGGTTTCCTGACTTCACCTGGTTTCTTCTCATGACTAAGTCAAGTGGAAACAGTCCTAGAGGAAATTAGACTGTAAAAACCAAATGCTTCATAAATTCATGTTCAAAGAAGGCAAGTAGGACCATTACGTGGCCAAAAGAATTTGCAGATGAAAATGAGCCGCTAAATGGATTATTTACTTTAGTCTTTACTGATTAAAAAAAAAATAGCAAGCTTTGCATTTCTCAATTACATTTTGAAACAGAAATGATGACATTTTACTCATTTATTCACTCATTGTCTTAGTCCGTTTGGGACTGATATAGCAGAATGCCAAATGCTGGGTAATTATAAACACAAGAAATGTATTTCTCACTGTTTTGGAGACTGGGAAGTCCAAGGTCTTGGTGCCAGCAGAGTCAGTGTCTGGTATAGGTCAGCTTTTTCGCTCATAGACAGAAGTTTTTTGACTGTAGCCTTGCCTGGTGGAAACAGCAAAGAAACTCTCTGGGGTCTCTTTTACAAGGGCACTAACCCCATTCATGAGGGCTCCACTCTCATAATCTATCATCTCCTAAAGACCCCATTTCCAAAATACCCATACATTGGTGTGGGATTAGGTTTCAACATAGGAATATGACAGAGCGGATAACTTTAGTCCACAGGAGCCATCAAACACTGCACATATGTGCCCACACAGTGCCAGGACTTGAGACACAAGCCTAGTCCTCGGCTTAAGTCCCTCACAAGCTGCTGAATTCACAGCTGCACTTGCGGTTTTCAGAGAGCCCACCTCTTCCTCACCCATCCTTTTCTTCAACCACAGCAGTTCTTTATACGTCAGCCTCCCATTAAAGTTTCACTGGAATAACAGATTCCTTGACCTAAAAAAAAAAAAGAGCATTTGGAACTCTCTACTCTACTCTTATTTAATCAACTAGATGGAGTTGAGTGGCATCCACTCACAAATTTTAAATGAACTCACGGGTAAAACTATCAGCCAAAATGTTCCCCAATATAATGTGTTATAATTGTATGTCATCATCATCATCTGTTTCGAAAATTTCCTGTCAAACTTTCCTATGCTTTAGTACACTGAATTCCCTAAGTGGTATTGAATTCTTAACTTTTGATGGTAGGGTATAACCACATGCCAGTTAGGCACTGGGGGACTATTTTCCTTTAGGGCACTTTGACTGTAATCAAGTGGTCTAGTTATTTTCTCCAAATTCTGGTCTAGAACTAGAATAAGAGCTATTGGAGAATTTGTTTAAAATGAAGAGTCAGGCCCCACTTCCAGAAAATCTGACTCTACAAAAGTGAGTGGGATTTTATGTTTTTAATGAGCCATTTCAGTGTTCTTGCCTAGAGAATTCCATGGACCAGAGGAGGCTGGTGGGCCACAGTCCATGGAGTCGAAGAATAGCACATGACTCAGCGACTAACACTTTCACTTTCACTTTTCAATGAGCAGCCCAGGTGTCTTCTAGATTGACAAACACTTTGGGGAGACAAAGGTTCTAGCCTTGGTGAGGGAGGTGCAGAATATTGTTGGATCCCAAGAGACCTTGGGCCTCTCTTTTAGCATCTTTTCATAATCTACTGCTTATATATTCTCCTTCACCCACTAGATTTGAAGCCCCTTTCTGAAAAGTAACTTGCCACAGCTTCTGTGTCTACAGGCTCAAGGCAATTGTCTATGTCCAATAAATGTTTGGCATCACAGTAATTAATAAAACAAAGAACAGCAGTAATTCATCAGATTCTGATCCTATTAGGCTAGAAGCTTTTTTTTTTTTCATCAATAGATTATTAATAATAAACTTGCTATTAGAGTTTATATGATTTTTCTCTTGTGAGAGTCAATTAAGATAAACAATTAGGATTAGCTTTAAGAAAAAAAAAAATCTTACAGTGCTTTTGAGTTTTAAGAGTGCTCCATGAAGTAAACAGGATAAGAATAGTTATCCAGCTGTTTTAGTTGAGGACACAGGCCAAGGAGGGATAAAATGACTAGCAAGTACTCACAATTTTTAGTATTTGCACAGTCAAGAATGCAGTGTGTTTTAGTGAAAATACATACTCTTTATTGCTGTGTTTGAACTGGAGGTCTGCCATTCACTAGCTGTGTAATCTTGAACAAATTATTTAAATTTTCTGAGCCTCTATTTTTTTGTGCAGGTACACTATACACAGGGACAAAGAGCAGGCTTGTCTGAAGGAGTAAATGTGTCTAAGAGAGTGTTGAGCACATCAACCCAGGGAGAGTGACCTAGAGACTACAAATTGGGAGACAAAAAGAGAGTTTCCATTTAAATATAAGATAGAAGACTATACATATGTGTTTCTCTGTATAATAAAAATTAATACATCAGCATCTCTTTATTCTGAAATTTTTCTAGCAAACAAAGATGGTAAAAACAAATTAACCACATGTGTGAATTCAATCTGTATAAAACATTCCTACATATTGTAATCTCCTTAATTTTTATATTGGCAACCCTGTAATAATTAATAGATACTATGCTAAAGCTGAAGCTCCAGTACTTTGGACACCTCATGCGAAGAGTTGACTCATTGGAAAAGACTCTGATGCTGGGAGAGATAGGGGGCAGGAGGAGAAGGGGACGACCCAGGATGAGATGGCTGGATGGCATCACGGACTCGATGGACATGAGTCTGAGTGAACTCTGGGAGATGGTGATGGACAGGGAGGCCTGGTGTGCTGCAATTCATGGGGTCGCAAAGAGTCGGACACGACTGAGCGACTGAACTAACTAACTAACTAACTATAAGTTCACCCAACCCTATTTTTTCCCACAGGGATTGAAAGCCCTGAGATGTGAATTCTCTTAATATGATTTTCTTTTTCAAGGCTCATCACCCTCCGAGTTGGAAAAAGACCTCATGAGAAGAGTAAACAGAACACAAACTTGAAGTCAGATAGCTCTGCAACTTACTTGCCAAGTGACCTTGCATAATACACTCACTAGGCCTCAGTTTCCTAATCTATATATGGAAATATAAACACCTACTTGAGATGGTTGGATGGCATCACGGACTCAATGGACACGAGTTTGGGTAAACTTCAGGAGTTGGTGATGGACAGGGAGGCCTGGCGTGCTGCTGTCTATGGGGTTGCAAAGAGTCGGACACGACTGAGCAACTGAAATGAACTGAACCGAACTGAACCTGCCCCTGCCAAAATGCTATGAAAGGATTCAGTAGCTCCAATTAAAGGTACAACGTCTAGGTATTTTCATAACTAAGCACTGGGACATTAATGTAACATTTCTTAAACTCTAGTTAGTTGCAAGACTTTTCCTTTGTCCCTCTAGAGCAGAGTCATTAGCTTCAAGCAGTCCTGAGACTTCCAAATCTCGGGAAGACTCCAACATTTTCTGAGAGGAAAAGGACTGTGTCAATCCATGAAAGCTTTCTCTATGAATATTGTCCAAATTTCTCCATGGGACTTCTCTGAACTACTATGAGCTAACTGCCCCACTCCATGATCCGGTTTCTGAGAGTTTAAAGCCTGCCCTCTCTGCTGCCCTTTATATATCAGAGATGCAGAACAGCTTGTATTTATTTCTCTGTATCTTCCATTGGACTGAATATTCATGTGGTTAGAACAATGTCTTCCTCATTATTTTAGGGTTCACCTCAAATATCAATTTTCTAACTGCAATATTGTCACAAAATTTTATACTAGATGAGTTCTCTTAAAATCCGTTTTTAAGGGGAATTCCCTGGAGGTCCAGTGGTTAAAACTCAAAGGCCCAGGTTTGACCTTTGGTCGGGTAACTAAGATCTCACAAGCCTCAAGCCATGATCAAAAATAATTTTTAAAAAATTTTAGTTTTAGGGGCTTTTTCAAGGTCTGAAATATTAACTATGCAGTAGAATAGGCATAGATATGTTTTATTTATCTATATATGCACCTATATTGGGCTTCTCTGATGGCTCAGATGGTAAAGAATCTGCCTGCAATGCAAGAGACCCAGGTTCAATCCCTGAGTGGGGAAGATCCCCTGGAGGAGGAAATGGCAACACACTCCTGTATTCTTGCCTGTAGAATCCCAGGGACTGAGGAGCCTGGCAGGCTATGGTCCATGGGACCACAAAGACTTGGCCGCGACCCAGCAATTAACAGTTGCACTTTCACTTGCCTCAGCAGATGGTAGCACAGAATATCAGGCCCCTTAATAAAATAAAAGTGAATCCTTCAAATCTTAACACCAGAAGGGAAATGTAGAGGGCATCTGATCTAAAGCAGCAACAAGGCCTCCTCAGCATCATTTCCTGTGGCACCACCAGGACGGCCCCATGACGCACTGCTCTTCCTTTAAACTCCTCTCTTGGGTCCAGGCTACTCACCCACCCAGTCCTCTCCACTCTATGTTCCAGAAATGTTGAATTTCTTGTTGCTCTTGTTCAGTCACTCAGTTGTGTTAGACTCTTTTGTGACCCAATGGACAGTGAAGCCTGTCAGGCTCCTCTGTCCATGGGATTTTCCAGGCAAGAATACTGGAGTGGGTTACCATTTCCTTTTCCTGAATTTCTTACCAACAGCCCTAAACTGTCCTGCTCCATTCATCACATATGTGCCCACGTGTCCCTTTTCACAGCATATTTTAATTGCCTGTCTTTTTCTCTCTATAGAGAAAATTGGATGGTAAGCCCTGTGAGGACAGGAACTGTCCTATTCATTATCCCATTTCTGCTCCAGGCATATAGTAGGCTCTCAATAACTATCTGTTTAAACGAATGACATCCTTTTTGGCAAGATTTTCAGAAACACTTGACTAAAAAGTAAACAGAAAACAGAAGGGATTAAAATACAAGAAACAGCAGGAAAATAGAGATTTGCCATCCTGGTTTGGTCTCTGGGAGCTGGGTGGGGCCTCGCCCCACCCACCTTTAGACTGGGCATATCCACCTTGTCTTCCTAGTCCAAGCAGCAAAGCTCCACAGGCCTCTTTTTCTCAGGGAGGAGGCTGCCCTTACCACCCCCAGCCCTGCACACACAGCTCAGGGCCTCCCCCTCCTTGCCATGCCTCCCTGCTGTCTTCCAGGTAGGCCTCTCACTCGCATCAGACCTCTGGCAGAGATGCGCACCTCCCGCACAGTAGCAGTGCGGGACCTCCCCCGCAGGCCCAGCAGCCTGTGGGACACACAAGGCCCCAAGAAGGAGGAACAGACCTAACAGGGGGCGAAGCGTGAACAGGCCTGTGGCCAGCTCACGTGAGGTTAAAGAGGAATGGCTCAAATTCACTTCTACAGGCAAAAATACCTAGAGAATCCTAAGAAAGCAGTCGGCCTGGAGTTCACCGCAGATCTGGGAAACTTTTGTCATTCTTTTTTGGTGGAAGCAGAAACCTGACTCTGAACTAACCCCTACCCAGAGGCCGCTGGGGCCTGGAAATACCCCTGTGAATTCTCCGCGTCTAGGCCGGGGCCTGGGGGTTCCCTGCCGTCCGGCCATCTGCAGGGGCCTCCCTGAGAACCAGGTCGGCCGCGACTGGACGACCCGCGGCCAGACTGCGGCCCGCACCCCGAAAGCGGAGGCCGCGTCGCCAGGGCTGGGAGCGCCTCGGGGTAGCTCGGGCCAGGCCCCGCGTGGCAGCTGCAAACTCTGACGCTCCTGCGACCCTCACCCCGAGCGTCTCCGCTGACTCTCCCGACCCGTGGGAACAGAGAGCGCCTCCCCGCCCCTCTTTCCCCTCCTCTCCAGACTGGCCTGCGCCTCGAAGCTCGACAAGCGGTTCCCCCTGCGCGCCTCTCACTCCAGGCCGAGCTAGGAAGCGCCTCCGACCTCGCCGCGGCGCCGGAGCCCGCATGGGCTGCCCTCGGCCGCCGCTGCTCTGTGACCCCGGCTCCGCGCGCGACGCCGTCCCCGCTGCCCCGCGCCCCTCAGTGAAAGGCCCGGCCGGGACCCCCGGGGTCCTGGGAGCCCTGGCCCGCCCGACCCCATGACCCTCCAAACCAGAGAGCCCTGGAGTTATTCCGGGCGGCGGGGGTGGTGGAGCATGGGGGCTCCATTCACGTCTCGGTTTGCAGCAGTAAGGACCTGTCCACCCCAGCGAAGGCCAGCCAGTGACCCCGCCGGCCCTTCAGGCGCGGCGTCCAGTTTGCGCAAAGTTCAGTAACCATCAACTGCTATGCTCTGGGAAGGATTTTGAGTAGGTACGGGGCTGAGCCCCAGACAGCAGCTCCGGGCCGGACTACAAATCTGTTTTATCCGATCTGACCTGGATCCGTGGCTCTGAACTTAACGTGACCTCAGCGGCCCGCCTTGGGCTCTGCACGAGCGGGAACCCAGGTGCAGGGGAGGGGCTTGCAGACCACTGGAGGGCAAGTCGGGGAGGTATTTGTATGGTGGGCTTCCGTACGGGGTATTTTTCTAGAACGAGTTATATAGATCTCAAAAGTAAAGACCTGGTCCCCAAGCACGACCGCGCCCCTAGGTCTCTCCACAGATAGCCCCGAGCGCTTGTCAGAAGAGGCTGGTGCCCCAAGTTTTCCTCTCGCGCGGCGCATTCAACTTGGGCGCAGCGCTGGAGAAGCGCACGCTGTGCCCACGCGCTCACCTCGGCGCGAGCCATGGACCAATTCGGCGCCCGGGTTCTGTCTCCGCCGACGGGGCAGCCCGGCTCCAGAAGGCTGAGACCTGCCGCAGACACCAAGGTCACTCGTCGTGACCTGCCTCGTCATCATGTAGGAGAAAGGGCCAAAGGGCTGCTCGGAACACTTTTTAAAAATACTTAACAATTTGAAAGAGGAGCCTGAAAGCGTAGACGAACATGCGGGAATTCTCTGTTGTTTAAAGAGCAGTGCAAACTTGCTAGGAAACTCACTACGACGTGACTGTTGACTCCGGGCGAATGGGACTCAAAGAAAATATGCCCGGACCAGATGACCGGGCGAGATCTCCAACGCCAGCCGCTCCCGGCGACTCTCCTCCTGAGAGTCCGACACCCGGGAGGGACGTGCGGGCAGGTGGGTTTCCTCCGCCCTTGAGTGCTACAGCCTCCTTCTCTATTTTCTCATTTTATTTTTTTTAATTAAAGAGAGAAAGAGAGCACAAGTCTTAAAAGTGAATAGCCGAGCAGCGTCTGGTAAAATTTGCGCTATGAAAAATATGAGGTCGAGATAGATCAGTGTGTGGGTGAAGGCTGCTCTAGCAGAAACGCGAGAAATGAGCAGGAGCCCACAATTTTCGTTTTTACTGTAGAAATCGGTAAACGAAATCGAATGGTAATGGTTTGCCTATTACGGCCACTGAGAAAGTTCGAAATAATTTAATGTTTCGGATTTATACGTATGTAATCACTATACTTTTTATTTTGTCTAGCTATTTCCATTAAGTTTTAATAAGCTGTTAAAGTTCTCTGGATAAATTTTGTGAGGGTTTTTTTTTTTTTTTTTTGAGTGAGTGGAGATTACATGAACCAGAAGTGAAGTTTGAGCATAATTTCCTTAGACACTGGGAAGTCTGTATCTCCTGCCAAAATTTCCAAGGATGTGCAGAAGAAAAGAAGATGAAATACTCATTGAGTACCTACTATGCGCAGACACCCTGGTAGAACTGGCTTTACAAATTTTATTTCATAGTAATAATTGTTGATCAATAGGTGCTCTTTTCAAAAAGACCAAACCCTTTCTTCTGCATCCAAGACCTCAAGTGGACAGCTTCCATAATTTTATTTTATTCGCAAGAATTTCGTTTTTATTACTTCCTTCTTCGAAGTGATATAATTGCCAAGGTTAATGGAGAGATCCATGTTTAATGATATTAAAGTCTGTTGGTTTAACTGATTACATCGTTTAGTGCTAATCCTGTGGGGGAGGGGGAGTAAAGGTGAGTCAGCACTCACCGAATTTCTCCTAACTCTTTAGGTCCGTGTAAAAATAAAGAAATCTTTATTATGTTTGGCAGGAGAGGGAACTTGTAACTAGGAAGAGAGCGCCGTCACTGAAAGCAATGAGGGGTGGGGAGGGAAACAGGCAAACCAACACTTTTCCGTCTCTGTGGATCAAAGGAACCGAAAACATGACTCGTTTTGTAAGGACGACGCAAACACTGTGGCTTACACTGACCATTGACAGAGGCTGAGTTAGACTAGAGGCTTCGTGTGTTACAAAGGATATGATGAAGTTGAGTATCAGGAGCTTTAAAAAAGAGACAGAGAGAGAGAACCGAGTTGACAACCAGATGAAGTGGGAATGAAGGGGAGGAGAATACACCCAGGAGCCTGAGCAGGCAGGTAAATCATCAAAAATTCAGTTCTTGCAACTAATGAAAAAACCAATCTCACTGTAGTCCAGGGGAAATGGTTCGCTGACGCAAGGCTCGATGGTGAGTCTATTTGTCGTGCTTCTTTTCCGGACTATCAAAAAAAGTTACTTCGAGATTCAGCCAAATGTTTTGACTGGGAGACTGAAAACGGGACGAGGAGTTTCCTGCCGTTACGTCCGAGCCCGCAGCTGGGCCCAGCGCCGAGCGCGCCCCGAGCCGCGCGCCTGCCGCCCGGGGCGGCTCAGAAAGGGCGCTCCCCGCTGTCCTAGGAAGAAGCGAGCCCGAAGTCAGCCGGCGGGGGCTGCTCGGCTTCCCCGCGGGGCCTGAACTGCAGCCTTCCTCCGGAGGAACGCTCTAGTTTTGTTCTGGAAGGGGAAATGGGCTCAACTCTTGGAGAGCTCTCAGGATTCCCAGTCGCTGGACAAACCTGGAAACTTTGGGAAGTACTATACTGAGCTTCTCCGGTTCCCTGAGTCCCTTTCTATCTTCGTTTCCAGGGCTAAAGGGCCGCTTGCCGAGGAGGGGTGCTTCTGTAGTTTTATTTTATTTTTTTCCACGTAGACTGGAGAAGCGCCGCCGCCCGCTCCGAAGGCGACTAGCCGACCTCAGCGCCCTGGGCTCGCGCGGCTCACCGCCCGCCCCTCCGCACCCGCCCGGCCCCGCTCGCGGAGTGCGCGCGAGGGGGAGTATCGTCTCCTCGGGCCGGAGCTCGGTGCCAGGACGCTTTCCTGACATAACCCTGCCCGAGGGCGGGCCAAGACGGGCACTAACCATTGCTTAACTTCCCTAGTGCCGCTCAGGTCCCCACTACGATCGGCAACTGCCTTGAAACCAACCCCCAATGGCAAACACTCGGGCCTCACACCTCCCCTTGGTGCCCGCTTTCCCGGCCCTTTCCGGGGATCCCACACCCTCACCCCATTTCTCCCGCCCGTCGGGGCCGAACACTGGCACCTCTCCCCGCGCGCATTCCGCCGCGCCATTTTAACCCCTTCGACGTTTCCGCTGCGGAGGGGGCGGAAACGGAGGAAACCCATCCTCCCCACCTCACCCTACCCCGCCCCACCCGCGCGGGCCCTCGCCTAAGGCAGCCGGGAGGGGATTGTGAAACAACCCGGTTGCGGGCGGGGGTGGGGGACACGCTACCTCCGGGCTCTCCAAACTTTGGCAAAATCTCGGGAACACTGGTGCTCCCCCAGGACAGTTTTCTTCGCCTCACGGCGAGCGCGGGGTATCCGAGGTTCTCGGCACTAACGGCGAAGAGCCTCTCCCTTTCCCCAGCCCCTTTAAGGACATCTGATCTTCAGTCTCTTAACTTTCTCCTTGGGTCTAACAGCTTCGTCAGCCGCGGAGAGCGACCCCAGGCGAAGCCGGAAAGGGAGAAAGCCAGGGTGTGGGGCTCACCCAAACCCGGGCGCCCAGAGGTTGGCTAAGGCCCTGCGGGTCGAGGCCCCGCGCGCTCTTGAGCATGAGGGAGCCCCGGGGGATCTGCGCGGGGCACGTTGCCGCGCCTGAAACAGGCGTTCCCTTTTCCAGATCATATTCCCCATAAAATCTAAAGCCAGATGCATCGCTTGGGCAAGTTCCCATTTCACCGCGAAAAGCACGGATTTGTTTCCAAACTGGACTCCAAATCGAGGTTTCTGGTGCAGGTTCCAGTGGCCTGCGCAAGGTTGGAGTTTCGATGCCTCAAGGGACTGCCCGGGCGGGTAACGTTTTAGGTACTCTAGCCCAGGCAAAGCATCGTTTGCGAATGCGTAGATTTAATTTAAAAAAAAAAAAGGGGGGGGGGTGGCGAAGTAAAGACAATTACGGGCTTTCAAAGCCGTGTGTGAAGTGAGATGGAGGATAAAAGATTATAGATGCCCAGTTTAGCAAGATAACCTGATGGAATCTCTGTTTCACAGAAATAAGTTACAAGGGGGGAAACTTGCAAGAAAGTGAGAACAGTGGCCACATATGAAACCAAAGGGCGAGCATGGTGAAAGCAGGCATTTTAATCACCCTGTTGAGTCAAAAAATAGCTTTTGCTGAGTTTGCTTTTTTTTTTTTTTCTTTTTTAAGAAATAGAAGACTCCTTCCCAAAGTAATAGCCTACGGGTCTATTTCACCTGCAAGTTTCCTCTCATTATTGTATAAAGAAATTTGGGTGGAGTGGGCCATGTTTTTCACAGAACTTTCTGGTATTTGCAGTTGTGGTGAACAGGAAAGGAATAAAAACGAACATAATTAGTCTGGGATTGCCTACTGCCTATTACCGGCATAACATCAGCAGGAAATTAAGACTGCCTTCCCGAGGTTCGCTTATAATAATTCAATTTTGCATCTTTTAAAAGTATAGCCGTTTTTGAGTACTTTTGGTGAAATGAATAACCAGCGATGCAGGACCTAAACAATGCACACAAGCACACAATTCCAAGTCTACTTATTTAAGGAGTGAAAAGGTGCGGCGCGAAAGCGCCCCTGCACGGGTTGAGGTGTCACGGCTGTGGGCTGCGCCGTGTGTTAGGTGCCAGTGAGAGAAAGCACAGACTCAAACTACTCGCACAGAAAACTGTTTCCACGTTTGACTCATTTAGGATCAAATGGTATTTTTAACACTTGCCAAAACCCACAGTTATTGCGACAAGAAAGGTGCCAGGCAAGAATGAAGTTAGTTGTTTATTAGGGCAAGGTGGGACTTTTCGCGCTTTTGGCTACATAAGTGTACCCGAGTGACAGGGACGAATGTACCCGAGTGACAGGGTGAGCATCTTGCAGGCCACTCTCCCCGTGTTGGTTCATTGCAAGGGAAGGTGGGGGGAACGGGACGCCTTTTAGCAGATCAGACTCTGGCTGTCACCAGTGAGGGGTGGTGGTGGGGGGTGGTTAACTTCACTTCGTAAAGATACTCATCCTCTTCTTAACTGAAGAAGTCTGAGGCCGCGAAGGCCGCCCACAGAGGCCGCGCCTTGTCCAAATCTGCTCAGGCCGCCTTTGTCCCCGCAGTGACTACCGAGAGGGAGGGGGGCGGGCGCGGAGGTTGTCACTAAAGTTTCCTGAAGTCTTTATACGGCGAAGAACTCTGGGTTTTGCGGGTAAGCGGGCGGCCTATCCAATCTGAGTGGAGCGACAATTCCGTGGGCCTCCGGTCCCCGGCGGCCTCCGCGCGCCCTCGCCCGCCCCGGCCTCTCCCCCGGATCAGTCGCCGGGGGCCAACGCTCGCCCCCGCGCCACACTCCTGGGCCTCTGGGTCCCCTCCGCACGGTCCCAATCAGTCTCGAGTTTCAACTCAAGACCCAGGCCAAACTTTCCCTTCGGGGCTGGTATATTCTCACACGCGGACGCCTTTCCCATGGGGAGGAGGAGCGATGGAGCTCCGGGCAGCTCCCGGGGGCCCTGCGGGGACCACCCGCCACCCGGTTTCCACGCAGCCCCCACGCCCACTCTTGCCTCCCAACCCCAGATCTTGACCTCCCACGGCCGTGCTCAGGGAAGCCGCCGCGACTGATGCGCCCCGGGTGCTTTCGTTTTGCTTTCGCTCCCTTCTCTCCGCAGCTGAGACGACCGCGGAAGAACAAAATGGGGGTGGAAAACGCGTGTCCTGACAAGAGTGATGGGGACACCGCGGTTCCGTCCCAGGCTGGGCGGGGAGAGGGGGAGGCTCAGGCTGAGGCCTGGGACCCCTGTCCCTTGCATGGGCGAAAAGGGCCCGCAGGCCTGGCTTGTTTTCTTCGTGTAAAGAAACGTGATTTGTAGATACTGAAGCAACAAAGTTGGCGCGGAAACGAATTCGCCTGCTTAGGAGGACTGTGTCTTGCAGATACAGACGAATAGGCAGGGTAGAAAGGCCGGAAGAGGGGCGGCCGGAGCCTTTCACTAAGTTGGAAGGAAACCGAGAGAGAAGTTTCGAGATCCGGGATCCGGCTCCCACCCCAAGCTCTGAGTACCATCAGGTGTGAGGGGGCACCAACGCCCAGTCCCATTTGCTGCTCGTCCACTCAGCTCTGCGCTTTGGAAAAACCCAGCAACCACTGCACAGGCTCGCTTCACTTTATCTCGCCTCTCTCTTAATGATGAGCAAAGCACATGTATCCTAAACTGATGAACTCATGGACTAAGGTCTCCCCCTTAAAGAAAAAAAAAAAAAGCCAAACTTGGAAAGGTTTCTCAAATAGAGGTAAACTTGTTGCTGCCCCGAGTGGCCCGTGCGAAAGCTCTCCTAGGTTTGCACGCGCCCAACGCAGGGCCCGGAAGCTCCGCTCCCGGGCAAGGGCCGGGGCAGAGTCCCGCCCTCCTCCCCCGGCGGCCTGCACTTGAGCCCGAACGAGGGTGAGTGCGAGGGAACAGTCTCTCCAAACTCCTTAGAAAATAACTCTTGCAGACTGTTTACCACAGTGTCCAACTGCCCGGAAAGGTCCGACGCGTTTCCTGCACTCGTCCCAGCTCAGTTCGAACTTTTCTCCACCCGTGATCTGAAGGGCTAAATTATTTTTATTCCGACTCTGGAAAGTTAAACTAAGATCTAAATAAATCACTAAGGGAAATGACCGGAAGCTGCGAAGGTAAATTACACTCAAACCAGCTACTTGCACTTGTTTTATTTTTTTTTTTAATAAGGCCTTCCTCTAGTATTGACCGCCCTCCTTGTTTACATCGAGCTCAGGAACAGAAGCTTTAGGCCAGCAAGGGAGCTCAGTTTCATTTCGGGGAGTATGCCGGGGCCTATCACTTCGTCATCAGGTTTGAGAAGAAAGTTCAAATGTTTTTTGTCACAGATCTAGCTTCCAGTAACTCCTCAGAAACTCCAGTACCCCCACGGCGGCTCAGGTCTGCAAAACTCCTCGGTCCGCAGAAGTCCGGGAGGCAGTAAGTTGAGCTCGCGCGACGCCCCGCTGCACCTGCGGAGGAGGCAGGGCGTCTCCGCGCGTCTCGGAACGGCCGCACCGTACTTCCCGCGCTCCGCCCGCCAGCCTTCGGGCGGCCGCCAGCCACCCCGGCGTCCCTCGGTCCCCCGCCCGCAGCCGATCGTGCGGGGGAGAAAAAGGGAAAGGGGGACTGGCATCCCCTCGTCTGGGGAAGCGGCCGCGCGAGGGCCCAGTCAGGCCCCCAGCTTGCAGCGAGGCCCGAACGCGCGCACACTCGGCGACCGGGGCGGTGGCGCTCCAGAGATCGGGCGGGGTGGTGGTGGCGGGGAGGTTTGAGGAGGGCGGAAGCGCCGATGGCTGGCGAGCACTCTCGAGAGTCGCGGACCCCGGGTGACTAGGGTGCGGGTGCCCACGCTGTGCGCGACGCCTGGGTCACTGGCTGGAGCCCAGGAGCCAGGCGCACAGCTGAGCGAGGCGGCCGCCGCCACGGAGCCTGGGGGGCGGCGCGGAGCCCCGGGGAGCTGGTTTTCCCGGGCGGGCACGTGACGGGGTTGGCAGCGCTCTGGCCCGGGCAGGGAGGAGGGGGAGGCGGCGAGCGGGAGGCCGGGGGCGGGCGGGCGGCTGGCGCGCTGTGTACTTAGGTCGTGTGCTGGGGCTTTTCTCTCCCAGGAGCCGGCTGGAGGAGGGGAGGGGGGAGGGGCCACCGCTCCGCCTTCTCCTTTTCGCAATGTTGACGCAATCTATAAATAGTGGAACAAAAGGACCAACTTCCTCGGAGCTTTGCTGAAACTGCACAAAAAAATCGAGCTGGGGGGTTCCCTGGTCCCTGGCGATGGGGCGGGGAGCGCGGCGCCCGGGGGAGGGGGCGGGCGCGGCAGCGCGGGCCCCGCCGAGGGGGGACACCTGGCTGAGGCATTGCCGCCGCCGCCGCCGCGCCTCTCCGCGCGAACCCAGGGCTCCGGTCCCTGCGCGGGCTCGAGAGCTCGCCCGGATCGGAGGGTCTTCCTCCTCCACCGTTGACAGGTCAGTCCGCACCGCCCCCTTTCTACACTGGGTTTTCTCTTCCCTCCCCCAAGCCTCTACTTTTAGAAGGGAATAAAGGGGGAAAAAATTAGAGCGAGGCGCAGCAGTGACAGCCACCCAATCTGGAAGCCTAGCAGTGCACGGCGGGGTGGCCGAGGGGCTCCGGAGACGGTCAGCGCCTGGCCCCCCTCGTCGTACAGCCGGTGGCCGCGCCGCGGCCAGAGACGAAGCCAGGACTAGCTTGCGCCGCCCAGGCGGCGAGGAGAGTGGAGGCGGGAGCGCCGCGGGGGCGCGGGCGGGCGAGCGAGCGGTCGACGGCGGGCTCCCTGCTGCAGCTCCTGCTTGGGATACCGAACCCCCAGGGAAGACGCGCCAGGACCAGGGGGCTGCTGAGCCCAGCTCGCCCCCTCGGAGCTCGGACCTAGCGTCCCCACCTCGTCCCGCGCAGCTGCTGTGGGAGGGCTGAGTGGAGAAGCGCTGTCGCCGCACGCCACCGCACACTCCTGGCTCCGGTGCCCACGCGACCCGCCGCGCCGGCGACTGAGGGGAGGGGGGCGAGGTGAGGACAGAAGGCAACGCTTTCCTCCGGGGCGCCCGGACCCAAGCGCGAGCGCTCGCCGCGCCGCCGTGGCGGTTACACTGGGCGCGGGGGAGGGGGCGGAGCTGGCGCTGTTGACAGCCGCGCTGGAGCGGGGAGGGCGAGAGGTGGGGAGAAGCTGGTGGGGGAGGGAGCGCGCGCGAGCGCGCGCGGGGTTCGGCTAGGAGCGGGGGGTCACGTGACGGGCAGACGCCCCCGCTACAGGCTGACAGTAGGGATGACGTCACCATCCCCTGACTGCAGGGGGTGGCACTTCCGTTCCCCCCCCCCCCCAGCCCCCTAAGCGGCGGCTGCAGCCATTTCGAAGTGTGGGAGTGGGCGGGCAGGAGACGGGTGGAGGGGGTTTTCGTTGCTGCCCCAGCTCCTGGCTTCATCCCCAGCTGCCCGGAGCCCGGGCCCAGAGCGGTGGCTGAGGCCGCCCTCCCCCGACGCGCCCCATTGTGTGAGCGGGCGGGCGGCTCCGCGCGGAAGCTGGTGCCGGCCCCCTGCGGCTCCCAGCTCCGGAGGGGGCGGGGACGGCCCCGGACGGTCAAGGCCAAGTCTTGGCCGCGTCCCGAGAGCGCCCAGCGCGCTCCTGAGGTCCGACTCTCAACTCCAGGCTGGGACATAGGCTGCCGTGCCCGCGTTCTCCGAAAGCCGGGTGTTTGGAGACCCCGCTCGGCGGCGCAAGCCTAGCGTCCAGCCTCTCGGGTGTGTGACAGGCGTTTGTCACCGTTCCGGAGCACTCGATTCCAGCAGTCGTTATAAAGCTATTTGGGGAAACTCCGGGTTTTGGTGACTCAGCGCGGTAAGCGCTATTTATAAGTTGATTCGTTAGTAGCAGGGAAATACACTTCTCTCAGATCCGTCCGCCCTAGGAGGGAAAAGAGCTCTGTTTCAAGACAGCAATTAAGCCTTAACTTTTTCTGAACGAGTCAAGGGTTGACTTTAAAAAGCCTGTGCTGTGAGAGAAAGCAGACCTCACAAGTACACAGTGTATCTCAAAAAGTAGGAGCGTCTTCCTGGGTAGGTGGAGAATTTTAAGGACACTTCACGATGTGTTAGACCTTTTGGGGGCGGTGATGTTGCGTGAACCAAGGAGAAACAATTCAGATAAATGACCCAGCAATCCTAGTAGATAGCAGGATATCAGAACTATATTTATTAATTTCAGTATTTGTTAAATACATAACACCATTTGGTGGCTGGGCATAAGATAAAGGAAAATGGGATGGTGCGGAAAATTCCTGTAGGAAATTGTCTTAACAGGAAGGTGTCTGTTGTATTTATCGTCAAAACTCTGGGGCAAATATAAATTACACGTTTGCAACCCAATCTCTCCCTCCTAAGAAAGCACTACAAAAGTGTATACTACAGCCTGGGATGATTGTTCAGTGTAAGTGCTGCACAAACAATTAGTCACTGCTTGTTTTACAGGTTTTACTTCACTGTTTTATTTTTTTCCCACCTCCACCCTAGTTTGGAAATCCAAGAGGCAGACGCTAAGAGAAAGAGCAGTTGCTAGCCTGGCTTTAGGGAGGCAGGAATTCACACCCAGCTTGCTTAGCCTGAATAGCTTCCTGTAGGTAGCTGACCTGAGGTGCTTCTTAAAAGAAGACGGTTTCCTGGATGGGCAGAAGTTAGACCAGCTAAGGAAAGAGTTTTCCCAAGCTGAACAAGCAAAGTAGCAGGTACAAAGCCTGTAGTGAACAACTACAGCCAAGTAAGAATGGGTGGGCTGTGAAAAGGGGGAGAAGGGAGGCTGGATGAAAGGCCAGGTCACACAGACTTTGTAGTCCACGCTGGGGAGTTTGGAATGTAGCTTAAGACCTACAAGTGTTTAGCTTTTGGGGGCAGGAATACCCTTTTGAGAACCTAGGGAAAGCAATCTGGTCTCTCTCCAGAGTAACCTCTACTACAATTCAGCATACAATCTCAAGTGTTTATTCTGTGTGTAAATGATTATTGGGCCTCAGGATTTAAACCTACAGAAAAGGGAAAACCATAAAAGGATTTCATTTTTTTAATGGAAATGCATGGTCAGTTATGAAAAGAATACAGGTCCTTCAAAAGATTACACCAGGTGGGGTCCTGGAGACAGGAAGATGGAAAATAAAATAGCCTGTGATCTAAGAATCAACTAGGACCACTGCTGTATACCTAGTGGCAGTGGGGATAGGAGAGGGGTTCAAGAAAGCTAATTTGAAACAGCTGGTAGAATGGGAAAGTGACTGACGGGCCAGATCAAGGGATCCCCATTCTGGTCTGGGCTGTGGACTGGGAGGAGAAATGGGCCTCTGGTTCAGGAGGAGGAACTCTGTTTTGCTTCCTTGAAAAGGAATGAAAAGCTGTGGCTGAAAATCCACTGAAAAGGCTGTGTACCCTTCCAGTGAAAAAGAAAGCACCTTCCCAAAGATTTGAATTCAGAAGGGAGACAAGGGCAGGAGAGGATAAAATCTTGCTTTCCTCTCTTTTTAAAAACTGTGGATAGCTAGAGAAGAAGAAAAGGAGAGACAGATGGAATCAAGCTTTGTTTTTGCCCTGCTCAACCACCAGACCTTCAAGGAAAGGGACGTGAGCTAGAATGAATTCCCATAAGGGTGGTATTTGTTTCTCATGGCCCTTCAAAACCACACTTAATCATACACAGTACCCAGAAGTGCTTAAGATCTCAGTCTGGCTAGGGAAACAACAAAAAGTGAGGGGAAAAGGTTTCCCAGTTGTCACAGCTAACCTGAGCTAGAGATTTAATGGAAGCAGAAACTCAGATACAAAACAAACCACCCTCAGGACGTAATGGTTTAAAACCAACACTTGCTGAGGAATATGCAGTTATGGGTAGGGCTCTGCAAGATGCTTGTTTCTTGCCCACAGGGAGTCAGCTGGGGCAGCTCATAGGCTAAAGGCTTGCATCATCTGAAGGCGGTTCACTTTCCCATCTAGCAATCCCTGCTCACAGATGGCTAGGATCTTAGCTAGGGTTTTCAGCCTGAACACCTGCACATGGCCACTCCTTGTGGTCTGGGCTTCCTCACAGCATGGCTCTGGGTTCCAAGGGTCCCAAGACTGAGAGCCAAGTGAAGCTGTAGAACCTAATCCTAGAAATCCTGTCCATCACATTCTGTTCCTCTGAGGCGTATCACTTAAGCCATACAGATTCTAGAAGGAGAATCAGACTCTGCCTTTTACTGGGAAGAGCGTCAAAGAATTTGCCATGTGTTTAAAATCACCACACATTTTAACTTCAGATAAACAGATTTAAACAACACGTTGTATATAAAAACTGTTTAAACATAACAAATATCCTTTTTTGATATTAGAAGTGAATATAAAAATCCAAGTATTTCATCATTACAGCAAAGCTAATTGAGAGCCAGTCTGAGTGGGCAATCTCATAATCTTCTCCCCCTTTTCTCCTCCATGACCATTCCCTCCCGTCCAGGTCAGGCCTCCATATACAGACTCCTGTCTCTCCAAAGCTAGGTAGGACACTCCCAGTGGCTGCACTTTTCAAAGACATGATCAGGTCCTAAAAGTTTTCCACTGCCTCCTTAAACTGTCCCTGACTTTGGATATTACTAGCTCATTGCAAGACCATCAGTGACTTCTCCAAGTTTAAAAGCAAAATGCCATGGAGATTATTCCATTAAGTAATTTTATAATAAATTCATGTTATATAATTAAGACAGAATGACAGTTCTTAAAAAGGGTTATACATTTTTAGATATCAGGATCTTTTTTACTTGGGCTTGTTGATTCATAAAATTCAGTATAATTCTAAAGTGATGGTTGAGATTTTAGGTATAAGAATCTGCATGTTTCCTTGAATTGATATAAAACTTGATTATTACCATACAAAATTTGAATAGCTCTTCTTTCACTTTTACAATGCCTACTGCCTGAACTGCATGACATACTGTTATTTGGTTGGTAAAGGAGCTTAAGAGTTCTCTAAGGAACTGAAAATACCTTTCTGTATTCAATCAAGATAAAATAGTCTTTTCTTATAACCTGGTATCTTTTTAAATTCTCCCAAAGCTGATATTATTACAGTTTATATACCTTTGATGTTCTCATAGAAAACTTCCTTTATGACTTAGAGAAGGCTTAGGCTGTTTTAATAATTCATACTCTGCTAAAGTCTGTGCTCTATACATTTTGGTAATTTTGCATAATTATTTATAGTTCTATTGGGTCAAAATCACATTGTGAATTCATTACAAGTTTTAAAATAAGCACATTTAGGTAATGAGCAAATGTACATTTATGATTGCTTTGTGTTATATTTCATAATTTTTGAAGTAGCAAGCTCTTTTAAAAAATAAAATGAATCAATATCTTTGTTTTTAAACTTCCTTATACAGCAATGATAAAAAAAAAAAATTGACAGTGTTCACATTAAACTAATAGACTTTGTTATCAGGCCCCAAACTGTTCCTAATTCTCAGTGACTTCATAGCTACCATGGAGGCAGCCCAAAGGAGCTTAAGTAAACACTTTAAAATTACGTAATACAGTTCCGAAGGAGGAACAACCCCAGCCAAACCGTGCCATATAGTTTCACAGATGCAATTTTGCTGTATGCCAGAATGCTTATTAACCTATCTATAGAATGACTTCATAGCAAAGATAACAAGTAAGGAAGTTGGAAGTGAGCCAGTCTGTTTCTAGGCCTCTTGAATGAAGACAGGGTTGTGGAAATTATTTCAAAGTAGTTATCCAATGAATGTTTTTCTTAACCTTATAGACTAAGTATTTCGAAGCATTCTGAAAAGTTCTGTAGTAAAAATGGCACCTTAAGCAATAAATTCAATGATTTCCATAAATAAAACACGATGTTGCTGGTTGATAGTAATATTGCTCTACTACTACATTAAGAATTGAAGACTACATGTGTCTCTTCCCTCTTGGACCTCCCTCCACCCTACCCCTACCTCCAATCCCAGCCATCTAGGTCATCACAGAGCATTGTTTTGTGGTCAGAATATGGCCTGTACATAGTACAAGAATATGTTCTTGTACTGTGTTGAACTTCCTTTGTGCCCAAGAAATAATTAATTGCATATATATTTAATGGAAATGTAAAAAGCAGCAGTATTCTCCATGTCTATAATGGAAAATCAATTTATATATCTATTAAGCTTCTTAGACGATCATAAAACTTTCCTGTATCTAAAAAAAAATACAAACTTACTTTTTATTAAGTAAAATAATTTGGATCCTTTTTTATGTTCCTTTTTCCTCACCTTTCTGTGTGTTCAAAATATAATTTGTCTTAAATGCTGCCAAAGCCAAAAACAAAATATATTTTCTTCAATATCTTGGCAAGGCTCTATAAAGAACTGTAAGTCCCTAAAATGGTTAAGTTACTAATATGAGTGTATGAGCAAAATGGAACTTTATCTAAATTACAGAAAGAGTCTTTCCATCAGATTGGCAGAGACTGAAAATAAGTGCTAATAACTGTTACTAAGAATGTAATTTACACACCCATCTATTACTATATTACCTTTCTGGAGTCAAAAATGTCCAAATCTTTGATACAGTAGTTTCACTTACAGGAACCAATCCTGAAAAAAAAAATCAGATATGAAATCAAAGATTTATATATGCTTATAACAGTATCTATAGATAGGAGACCATCTGAATATTCAATAGTAAAGGAGTTATAAAATAAACCAAGGTACATCAATCTAATGGAATTTTTGTAACCACTAAAAATACTGAATACCACACAGAAATGCTAATGTTTAATTTAATGTACAGATAAATCTTTTAGGTTATAAAACTATTTCTCCTCATGGGCTGAGGGGAAAATATACCTAAGTATATTATGTAATTATGGTAATTTTTACCTTTTTTTTGCATTTTCTAAAATGAGCATGTATTTTAACCATCAGAAAAAAATCATTAAAAGATTTCTTCCCAAATATACAAATCAAATAACACATATTTACATTCTTATAACACTAAGATATTTAATAGAGTTATACAACAGTTACTTTTTACATGCATCTTTTTATTTTGCATATTTATAACAACATCTGCCAGTGAATGATCTCTAAATCAGATAAGATATAAGCAAATACAGAGTATTATTTGAAGGGTATAACTTGAGTAATGTTTGGTGGAAAAGTTGATTTGGGGAGAACTTTAGATAGTCAAAATCCATCTGGAAAGCCATAATGGCTGAACCAATTTTATATAAAACTTTTATAACAATATTTTTTATTTTCAATTGTGGTAAAAAAAGACAGTTAAAAAAACACATAATGTAAAATTTATCATCTTAACAATTTAAAAACGTACAGTTCAGTAGTATTAAGTGTATTTGCAGTGTTGTATATAATAGTATTTTAAGGATAGTGTTTCTACTGGTTTCATAAAAACAATACATGTTCATTTATAAATAATTCAAATATAGAAAGTCACAGAAGATTTTTAAATCTCTTCAGATCCCAGACTTTACCATCAGTATTAAATGACCATCATAGCAGGCATACTTCTATGCACTTATACAAATAAATAATCTTATTTAAGATGAGAATGTGTACACTATTTTTAAATTTTTTAAATATTAAATTTAAAACTATTTGAATATGGTAGCACTATGATAAGCTGAAGGAATTGCTGAACTTCCAGAAACTATGTTTCTGTGCAACAAGAGATCTTATTTCCTAAAATATCCAGTTTAAAAAATTAAGAGTTTGGAGATTTTTTTATCTGTATGTTTCCAATTTAGAGACACAGGTGGACTGCTGTGAAAAAATGTATTATTTTGGTCATTATTTTAAGTGAAGGTTTTAATGTTTCTGTTTTGTAACTTTAACTTGTCATTTGGTCATGACCTCTATTTTAAAATCCAGTGGTCACAACACACCTCAATTCTTAACTCCTACTAATTTTGATCCATCACTCATCTGCTCTTCACTAAGTAGTTTTGTTCTTTTTTCCTATCAGGGATTCATGGATGCCATATTTGCCTTTCTCAGTCAGTTTCTGAATGACACTTATTTAGATACCATAGTTTGGGGTCTTGCTGGCTTTGCCTTAAAACTGCAAACATTTTTGCTTTGAATATTGCTTAGAGGAAGTCTAAGGCCAGCATGATTTCCTCTTATATGTTACTTAGTTTTCTAGCCTAGAGGTCTGAAGTTCTTCCTTCATTCTTCATTGTTAATAGCTTAACCAGTATACACCTTGATAGCGAATATTTATGTCCCTTTTTCTTTGACTATGTTATTCTGCATATTCAGTTCTTTCATAATTTTGTGGAAATTCTCTTCTGTTAATCTCTAAGTGGTTTTTCTGATTCATTTGTTGCATTATGTACTCAGGGAGTGGAATCCAGCTCTATTGTGTAGTCTTTGTCTCAGTTGCATACTGTCTTCTTTGCAATTACTTTGGTCCACTTTTCTTCTGCATTTTCACTGCAATTCACTATTAAATTCATTTGTCAACTGCAATGTATTGAGTGCCAGCACCAGTGGTAAATGAGATCACATCCCTTCCTTAGTATGAAGCAATGGAGCTCTTACTTGAGAATAGGGAAGAGAGAAATAAATATAACAAAATCAGGTAACGATCATAAGAAACCCAAGTAAGGAAAGGGAGGGTTGTGGGCAGGAATCATGCATCTCAGATAATGTAGTGAGAGCAGGTCTCTCTGAGATGACATTTGAGAATAAACGTGAATGAAGCAAGGCAGTGAGCTAGGCAAAGACCTGGGCAATGCAGAGGCAGAGAAGAGCAAGTGCAAAGGCCCCATGGTGGAAACGCAGTGTGTTCAGGACAGAATAAGGGCCAGATGAGAAATCAGAAACTGATGAGAGGTGAGATCAGAGAATCAGGCCAGGTCACAAAAGCGGCTGGAGGCCTGAGAGAGGAGGCTGAATTTTGTTCTGTGACAAGGACAGGGGGACCATATGTGCTTTAGAGCAGGGATCCCCAACCTCTGGGATCTAATGCCTAGTGATCTGAGGTGGAGTTGATGTAGTAATAATGAAGTGCACAGTAAATGTAATGAACTTGAATCATCCCCAAACTGCCCCTCACCCCTGGTCTGTGGAAGAACTGTCTTCCACAAAATTGGTCCCTGATGCCAACAAGTTTGGGGACCACTGCTTTAGAGGAGGCACTCTGGCTTTTGCTAAGTATTTCAACAACAGTAAATTGAGCCAAAAAAATTGATCAAGTGTTGTCTAACCAAAAAAGGAAAAGGGGAGCACTAAGATAAGAGAGTAATAACTTCAGGAAGTCATCTAGTCCCGGATTAACCGAGGAAGACCTGAAGTTACTAGAACCCAGCTTCCCAGTTGGTGCTAGGGTAAAGAACCCACCTGTCAACACAAGAGACGTTAGAGATTCGGATTCGATCCCTAGGTCGGGAAGAGCCCCTGGAGAAGGACATGGAAACAATCCAGTATTCTTGCCTGGAGAATCCCCATGGACAGAGGAGCCTGGAGGGAAAACAGTCCGTGGGGTTGCACAGAGTCAGCCACGACTAACGCGACTTAGCTCGAGCATAGTGCACAGGAACCAGGAGCAAGGACTCATAGAGCTGGAAGCCTGGCCTGCGGTAGGAGGTGCTGCCCACTTGCTGGTAGGTCTGAGAGGGTATGCTGAGGATGCTTCCAGGAGAGTGGAAGATCGTTGAAATTTGGGGCTAACTGCTGCTGTCAGGGTGAAGGTCTCCAGTGGGCAATGCTGGCAGGTATGGAAAGTCAACAAGGAAGAAGATCAAGTTCTTTTTCTGTCTTCTTGCTTTTAGTCTTTTATCTAATGCCTCTTACAGACTATAGCAAGAATTCAGCTGAAAAAAAGTAAAAATGTAGCTTGCAAAGTCCCAGCCACAGCAGCACAAAGCAGAGTAGGGAAGGGGTTATTGCTAAAAGTTAACAGTCTAATAACTGGAACAAAGAGGAATTCAGGATGACCTCTAGGTTTCTGTCTTGAGCAACTGGATGAAAATAATGCCATTTATTGACATGGGGAAAACTCAGGCAGAAGTAAATTGAGAGGAAAAAGAAAATCAGTATGTTTGAGTATGTTATTGCCAATTTACTATTTAAATACAAACAAATGCAAAATTTATGATTTACCCAAGTCTGTTTCCTTTAGCCAGACTAGACTACTCAGATCTCTCATTCGTTAATCTTTGTATTCCTTTTCGCTTAATTTCTTCAGTTTTTGATTGGAGGATAATTGCTTTACAATGTTATGTTGGTTTCTGCTGTATAACAACATGAATCAGCTGTAAGTATACATACATCCCCTCCTTCTTGAGCCTCCCTCCCACCCCCACCTCCATACCCTCCACCCACACGCACCCCTGTCATCACAAAGCACCAAGCTGATATTTCCCACAAGCTACCTATTTTACACATGGTAGAAGAAGGCAATGGCAACCCACTCCAACACTCTTGCCTGGAAAATCCCATGGACAGAGAAGCCTGGTAGGCTGCAGTCCATGGGGTCGCTAAGAGTCAGGCACGACTGAGCGACTTCACTTTCACTTTTCACTTTCATGCATTGGAGAAGGAAATGGCAACCCACTCCAGTGTTCTTGCCTGGAGAATCCCAGGGATGGGGGAGCCTGCTGGGCTGCCGTCTATGGGGTCGCACAGAGTCGGACACGACTGAAGCGACTTAGCAGCAGCAGCAGTGTATATATGTCAAGGCTGCTCTCTCAATTCATCCCACCCTCTCCTTCCCCACCTCGTGTCCACAAGCCCATTCTCTACCTCTAACATGTTTGTTTTGAATGAATTAATTTTGAGGTCCTTATTAGATATATGAGTGGAGTTCCTGGGAAGGGAGTTGGATATGAGTTTGGAGCTCAACAAAGGTATTAAGGATAGAATACAAATTTAAGAAGTCCTAAAAACACAGATATGAACCGTGAACTCCCAGATGTTCAAGCTGGTTTTAGAAAAGGCAGAGGAACCAGAGATCAAATTGCCAACATCTGTTGGATCATGGAAAAAGCAAGAGAGTTCCAGAAAAACATCTATTTCTGCTTTATTGACTATGGCAAAGCCTTTGACTGTGTGGATCACAATAAACTGGAAAATTCTGAAAGAGATGGGACTACCAGACCATCTGACCTGCCTCTTGAGAAACCTATATGCAGGTCAGGAAGCAACAGTTAGAATTGGACATGGAACAACAGACTGGTTCCAAATAGCAAAAGGAGTACGTCAAGGCTGTATACTGTCACCCTGCTTATTTAACTTCTGTGCAGAGTACATCATGAGAAACGCTGGACTGGAAGAAACACAAGCTGGAATCAAGATTGCCAGGAGAAATATCAATCACCTTAGATATGCAGATGACACCACCCAGAAAGTGGAGTTAAAAAGCTTCTTGATGAAAGTGAAAGAGGAGAGTGAAAAAGTTGGCTTAAAGCTCAACATTCAGAAAATGAAGATCATGGCATCTGGTCCCATCACTTCATGGGAAATAGATGGGGAAACAGTATCAGATTTTATTTTTTTGGGCTCCAAAATCACTGCAGATGGTGACTGCAGCCATGAAATTAAAAGATGCTTACTCCTTGGAAGAAAAGTTATGACCAACCTAGATGACATATTTAAAAGCAGACATTACTTTGCCAACAAAGGTCCGTCTAGTCAAGGCTATGGTTTTTCCAGTGGTCATGTAGGGATGTGAGAAGTTGGACTGTGAAGAAAGCTGAACACCAAAGAATTGATGCTTTTGAACTGTGGTGTTGAAGAAGACTCTTGAGAGTCCCTTGGACTGCAAGGAGATCCAACCAGTCCATTCTGAAGGAGATCAGCCCTGGGATTTCTTTGGAAGGAATGATGCTGAAGCTCAAACTCCAGTACTCTGGCCACCTCATGCGAAGAGTTGACTCATTGGAAAAGACTCTGATTCCGGGAGGGATTGGGGGCAGGAGGAGAAGGGGACGACAGAGGATGAGATGGCTGGATGGCATCACGGACTCGACGGACGTGAGTCTGAGTGAACTGTGGGAGTTGGTGATGGTCAGGGAGGCCTGGCGTGCTGCGATTCATGTGGTTGTGAAGAGTCGGACACGACTGAGCGACTGAACTGAACTGAACTGAAAAACAGAGACAGACATTTTAAAACCAGAAAAACTGAATAAGATGACTCAGGGAGTGGCAGGGGATGAATATTGATAAAGAAGAAAAAAAGAGGGGTGAGGAATATGCATGCCTGGGAGTATCAAACATTTGGGAAGAAGAAAATGATCTGGCAAGAAGGTAATCGGTCTCAACAAGAGCAGTTTAGGTGGACCTATGGACACAATAATCTAATTGGAATGGATTGAAGAGATGATATACAATGAGGAAGTGGAAACTGCAAGTACAAACAACCTTTTAAAAGTCTACTATAAAGCATAGCAGAAAAAAATGGGCTCTTACTCCCATGAAAGCAGAGGGGGATATGAGATCTAGGGTGATAGTATTTTTAGAAGGGGAAGTAGTACAGTATGTTTGGAAGTGGTGGTGGTGTAGTCGCTAAATTGTGTCCGACTCTTGTGACTCCTGGACCCGCCAGGCTCCTCTGTCCATGAGACTTCCCACTGGAGTGCATTGCCATTTCCTTCTCCAGGGCATCTTCCTGACAAGGATCGAACCTGTGTCTCCTGCACTGCAGGTGGATTCTTTGCCGCGGAGCCACCAGGGAAGTACTGATTGGAATAATCTGATAGAGAGACTGAGGATGCAGGAAATGGAGGGGATAATCACAGGACACAAAGCTTGACTGTGTCAGAATGGGTGGGCTTCAGGACACTAGTGGAGGGGCTTGCCTTAGTTAAGAGCAGGGCTACCTAACCCTTTTCAAAAGAGAGAGTTTATATGAGTACAGATGAAGGCAGGTTGATCCATATAGTGTGGGTAAGATGAGTTTCTCTTGTGAGAGCTTGTATTTATCAATAAAATCAGAGTTTGAAGTGAGGAGCAGGGAAACGTGGGAGATGTAGGAGAGAGGAGAGGAGGCGCCGTCATCTTGATGAACTGACTTGGGGATGTGCTGCAGCTGCCAGTCTGTTTCTGGTGATTCTGATTTCCAACCATGCGTCTTTCATTTCTTGCTGTTCCAAATTTATTTATTTTGAAATGACAGTATTACTTTGGCCTTCATTGGCTTAGGTAGCAGACATTTTCTTTTTCTTGCTACTTCTGGTAATGCTTTTAAAGGAGTTTTTATTCTTTCTTTTGCACAAACTGTTTTGTCAAGTATTTGGGGAGAAAGATTTTGTGATCTGCCTTCACTCCCCCATCTTTATCTGAAAGTCTAGAACGTTTTTAAGTAGACTGCACTTTATGTTTTTTCAACTAACCCTATATATAGTAACGTGACATAAGAAATCATAGTAATATTACATATTATATTATTATAATAGCCTATTATAATAGCCACTGTTTACTGAATGCCTGTGTGCCGTGTACTATACTGGGTATTTACATACATGATTTCTAAACCATAACAAACCCTACAAGGTAGGTATTGTCGCCAGTTATTTCCACAAGAAACCTTTTTTACTGATGGTGTCAGATCACAGAATCTTACTTGAAACTCATAGCTAGCCAATATAAACAAGGTAAGAACCAATTTTTCTCCCTTTGTGTCTGTAAAAAATTAGCACTTAAGAGGCTGTTCTTTTTGAAGTACAAAATAACACTTTGCAAAAGCGCACCACACAAACTAAGGGAGATTTTATGGACAGCTTTTTGACACAAGACTATATCATTAATCTCTTGGTGGGAGAGTTGCTAACTGACAGATTCAAGGAACTTGGTAAATTAATTGAGGTGTCCCTTCTCTATCCATATCATCAGCAAACATACTGAGAGCCTGCTATGTTGAACTAACTAGTAAATTATACTAAACCACTATAATTTTACAAGTTATAGGATGTGTATCACTGTTTGTTTTGGAAACTCCATTATTTGGATTTAAGTAATATCAAACTTTTCTTCTGGCAACAATATTTATACTCATGTGATGATACTGAAAACATATCACTGGGACATAAACACATATCTATGCCAAGTAATAGGTTTCTTTTTCTGATTATAAAAGTAGTACAAGTAAAGAAAAATTTGAAATTATGTTTAAAGAAAAAATATTTTTTTATTTTAGGAAAATATAGATAAAATAACCAATAATTCCTTTATTTAAAGGTAACTGACTTACAGTTGACATATTTCCATGAAGTTTTTTAAGCATATGAAGTTTAAACTGTTTTCCTCAGTCACTGACTTTTTTCATAACAATTTATCAGAAATGCTTCCTCAAGTCATTTAGAACTCTTTAAAAACATTTTCAATGGCTGCATAAAGATCCTTGTGTGGAGTAGGGTTTCCTTAGGTGGTCACTTACACTATTTTCCTTTCTTATAAATAATGCTGCTGTGAACTTTTTATGCATAAATATATTTTAGCATTTCAGATTATATTCTAAATTAGAATCAATTCTTAGAAACAGACTACATGGCCAACATTTTTAGGTTTCTTCATCTATAAAAATTTTGCTGTTAAAATCTCTTAATTCTCTACATACATGTAATTGAAAATAAGCCTGAGGGAAAAATGTATGAGGCTTACCTTTTAAAATTGAGATTAATATTTAAATTTAGGCTCAGTGTTTTTGTTTTGCTTTGTTTTTAATATCTTACCTTTAAGGAAAAATCCACTCTTCCAAATATTATTTACTTCTTTTCATCAGGTTTAAAATTTACACTTAATTTGAGATAGGAGTTTAAATGTTTACTTTTTTCAGCCTAATGCTTCTATTTTTCAAGGTATTACCATTTCTTTTTTCCTATTTCCAAATATGCTCTCCCAACAGTGTTGCCTCCCGACTCATCAGTTTAGTCTCACATTTGACATTGACATTGACAAGTTGCTCGGTCATGTCCGACTCTTTGCGATCCTATGGACTGTAGCCTACCAGGCTCCTCTGTCCATGGGATTTTCCAAGCAAGAGTACTGGAGTGGGTTGCCATTTCCTTCTCCAGGGAATCCTCCTGACCCAGGGATTGAACCCGGGTCTCCTGCATGTACACCACTAATCTCACATGTACACCATGGTACACTAATGTACACCACATGTACACTAATTCATGGTGTAAGTGTACACATGCATGTGTGGATACAAACCTAAATAAAATTACAGATCATGGTCATTCTCAAATCTGGCAAATTTGGCACAAGAGTTTAAGAGTACCAAAATTAATATTATAAATCAGTTCAAAGGTATTAGACTGAAATGCAGAGCTATGAATGGGGCTGCCGCTACTGCTGCTAAGTCACTTCACTCGTGTCCAACTCTGTGCGACCCCAAAGACGGCACCCCACCAGGCTCTGCCATCCCTGGGATTCTCCAGGCGAGAACACTGGAGTGGGTTGCCATTTCCTTCTCCAATGCATGAAAGTGAAAAGTGAAAGTGAAGTCGCTCAGTCGTGTCCGACTCTTAGCGACCCCATGGACTGCAGCCTACCAGGCTCCTCCGTCCATGGGATTTTCCAGGCAAGAGTACTGGAGTGGGGTGCCATTGCCTTCTTTCACCCAATTCTAAAATTAATTTACAGTGATGAAGGAATCACAAAATTTGGAAAAACCTCCAGAAGAAATCAAAGTAAATAAGGAGTACTGCTTTTTAGTACTACCATTTATTAATTCACTCAACTAATTAAAGATGTTCAATACTTACTGAACATCTTTTATATGTCAAACAGTTGCTAGGAGGGAGCAAAAAGATACAGGCCTGCCTTCCTGGAAAATATATCCTAGTGGAAGAGACAGGCAAAGGCAAATGAACAAATAAATAAATGTCATAAGTTGTAATCTAGTCGCTTCTGTTACTCAGTATTACTCCTGTGAGACAGAGAAGTGATCTGAGTTCTACCCCCCAAAATTTTTAGAGCGGTACTAAGTTAAAAAATTGAAGATTTAGAATTATTAAGAAATGGATCTCTACAGATATTTTTTGACTCTTATTTATGACTCATCTTATTTAAAATATTTTAGATATTTTATGACTCACTCCCTCGTACCCTGCACACTCCCTTGCCAAAAGTACCTAGCCTGACCCTACCTCAGCTGTAGCATATTACAGTAGAAGGTGTGTGTACGTGCTCAGTCACTCAGTTGTGTCTGACTCTTTGTGACCCCATGGACTGTAGCCTGCAAGGTTCCTCTGTCCAGGGAATTTTCTAGGCAAGAATACTGGAGTGGGCTGCCATTTCCTTCTTCAGAGCAATCTTCCCAACGCAGGGATCAAACCCACATCTCCTGGATTGGTAGGTGGATTCTTTACCACTGAGCCACCTTTAAAATGTGCCAAATTTGGGGAGCAAGGAAACCCAGGTTTTAGTAAGTAGCAATGCTGATACTGAGATCTTTGGTAAGATGTTTAATTTTCTGGTGTCAGTCTGGTGTCTGTCTCCTTTGCAAAATGATGAATTTTGACTAAATGATGGCTAAAATCCCTTTTGGCTTTAAAATTCATTGTCTATGCATCTGTCCTTAAAACCTTTCTTCCATTATGCTCCTATTTATACTGGGGGTGGAGAGGAAATGCATGAAGAATACAGAGGTTGGAAAGAGTAAGATTGATTCCTGTTTGATAGCAATAAAGAATCTATCATTTATAATGGTCATTTCCCCATGTTATTTAATTTTTTGAAAACATATTTTTAACATCTGCATGGCATTCCGACATATGGATATACCAAAATTTATGTATGCCTTCGTTTTAAACATTGTTTTCCTAATTTCTGCAATTATCTAAAGATATTTAAAATCCATTCTTGACTGGTACTCAAAAGAGTATGGCAGGCTCTCACTCTGTCTTGTTCCTTTTGCAGAAAAAAAAGTTTTTGTGATTCCTTCTCATCTACTCCAGCCTATACATGGCTTTCTCGTAACATAAAAACTCTACTTTAGACAACGATCTACAGCCTGTCCTTTCTCCTTTCTAAAACAGAATCATCCCTGAGTGAAGGCCCTATTTCTGCAGCTCTTCCAAAGCAAAACAATGTGAATTAAAGCCAATTCTGTGCCTGCATCAAGTCTGGATAATGTATATTTTTAGTTTTAACCAAAGCTGAGATCCATGAGATTAAAATCCCTACCAGCAGACATACAGGTAAAGATTCATTTTTGTCAGCTGTAACAAAAACATGATTTAGCACTAAGCCACATATGACTTAGTTAACTCTGGCAGAAGTTAACTGTGACTTGGGTGATTTGGCCATGATCCTAAACTTGTTAAAGCATTAATTGTTATTATGTTGAAACATTAGAACGTAAGTATACAATTAGGCGAAGTAAAACTTAAATTTTTAGCTGCTAAATTCAGCAAACAACTGCACAATCTGCTATTTAGGGGTGTGTTTTTTGGTAATATGGTATATATTATTTCAATACATGTGAAATTCTGCACTGCTTTGATACTTCACCCAAAAAGTAAAGGAATCAGAGAGGTGACAAAGTGCTTTATAATTACTCTAAAAAATATCCTGAGTGAGTTAAAAATCTTTCCAATTTAATAGTTTTTGTTTGAGAGAAGAGTAGAACCTCTGTTGTACTTCATGGATTGTGAATTGCCACAAGCTAAACATCTTTTTTATAACTTCAAGTTACTTTTAAGCACCTGTATAGTATCAATTTGGAATCTGAAAGAATACTCACATTAACAATTACTTCTACAAATAACTATGGATATTATAGTTATAGATAGTAGAATTTTAGTGAAGGGATCTTTGGGGTCATATAATCCAACTCTCATCTTACAGATAAGGAAAATGAAGCCTAGAAAAGTTTTTATAACTCATAACGGTAAGCTTGGCGAGCAGAGGGGAAGAAGGCTCCTAACACACTCTTCTGGCCTAATGCAGGCCGGAGGGTAACAGGTTATAAGAAAAGTCTGTAGTTAGCTACAGTTGAACAACTCTAAGAAAAAGACCTGCTTTGGTTCCTAAATACACATTTTCCCCTTAAGATTCTTACTGGATGATCCATTCCACCTTAATTTATTACCACAAACACAAAAGGGAAATGTCTTTACACAAATTAATGCGTCTACAAAATAAAACCCAAAAGAGAAGCTGGAGTTAGTTTGGCAGAGCTACAGTGTTGCACAATGTCTGGGAAGGACGTTTATACATATCCGTATGTATACATACTGTAGCCTCTTAACTGTGCTTCAGGAAATGGCACTGACATACACCGTGGGTGTAAATGTTGCCCGCAGGAGTTGTACATCACACATGGACACTGCAAATATAAGTTTTGTATACTGAATTAATTAAGGAAGGCTAATTGCCAAAACAGATCAACACCAAAATATATTATGGCTCAAGGACATTTAAACAAGCACTACAGTAATTACTTTTCAAGGTCTTTCCATACTGTCTTTCAGAATCAAAGTTCCAAGATCACCCTAAGGGTCTTTTCTCTTTCAGCCTGTAGGAAAGTGAGTTTTTTAGGGGAGAGGCTTCCCAGGTGACACCAGTGGTAAAGAATCTGCCTGCCAGTGCAGGAGATACAGGAGACATGGGTTCAATCCCTGGGTTGGGAAGATCCCCTGGAGTAGGAGGTGGCAACCCCTTCTAGTATTCTTGCCTGGAAAATTCCATGGACAAAAGGAACCTGGAAGGCTACAGTCCATGGTGTTGCAAACAGCTGGACCATGACTACGCACACATGTGGGTGTGTGCGCACGTGCACACACACACACTCCAAGTAGCACATGTTAACTTCCATTCTCATTCTGTTGGCTATAACTTAAGTCACATGTCCACAGCTAACTGCAAGGGAGGCTGGAGACAGACTTATGTGTATGGCCCAGAAGTGAGAGCATGGATTTTGATACCTAGTTAACAGTCACTGCCCACTTGGGTGCTCACTCTCTCCACATATATACATACACACACAGATTCTAAAGTCATTGCCAAAATTAAATTAACTCATATAATTATGTTTCAAATAGAATAAGTTAGTAGTAGAAGGCCTTTTACTTAAGAATTAGATTCATCTCTACCCTTTCTCTCCTTCAGTTCAGTCACTCAGTCGTGTCCAACTCTTTGCGACCCCATAGACTGCAGTACGCCAGGCCTCCCTGTCCATCACCAACTCTTGGAATTTACTCAAACTCATGTCCATTGAGTCAGTGATGCCATCCAACCATCTCATCCTCTGTCGTCCCTTTCTCCTCCTGCCTTCAATCTTTCCCAGCATCAGGGTCTTTTCCAATGAGTCAGTACTTCCCATCAGGTGGCCAAAGTATTGAAGTTTCAGCTTCAATATCAGTCCTTGCAATGAATATTCAGGACTGATTTCCTTTAGGATGGACTGGTTGGATCTCCTTGCAGTCCAGGGGACTTCAAGTCTTCTCCAACACCATAGTTCAAAAGCATCAATTCTTCGGCACTCAGCTTTCTTCACAGCCCAACTCTCACATCCATATATGACTACTGGAAAGACCATAGCCTTGATGAGACGGACCTTTGTCAGCAAAGTAATGTCTCTGCTTTTTAATATGCTGTCTGGGTTGATCATAACTTCCAAGGAGCAAGCGTCTTTTAATTTCATGGCTGCAGTCAAGTCTGTCACTGTTTCCTTTGTTTCCCCATCTGTTTGCCATGAAGTGATGGGACCAGATGCCATGATCTTAGTTTTCTGAATATTGAGTATTAAGCCAACTTTTTCACTCTCCTCTTTCACTTTCATCAAGAGGCTCTTCAGTTCTTCTTCACTTTCTGCCATAAGGGTGGTGTCATCTGCATATCTGAGGTTATTGATATTTCTCCCAGCAATCTTGATTCCAGCTTGTGCTTCATCCAGCCCAGCGTTTCTCATGATGTACTCTGCATACAAGTTAAATAAGTAGGCTGACAATATACAGCCTTGATGTACTCCTTTTCCTATTTGGAACCAGTCTGTTGTTCCATGTCCAGTTCTAACTGTTGGTTCCTGATCTGCATATAGATTTCTCAAGAGGCAGGTCCCAGGTCCCTCCTTCAGGCAGAACTAATTGTTAATTAATGTATAACAAGTCAACTGAAATCTCAAAATGAGGGAAAAAAGCAAATGTTTGCAAGAATTACCTTTTTTATACATCTATATGTATAAAGACATATATATGTATGAGATGTAGATTAGAAGGAGGTTAGCTTGGTTTCATTATCCCATCACCTACTCAAATTCAGGACTAAGACTTAAAACTGGGCTGTTTGTTTTAAAGGCACAAGGCCATCATGTTCCCTTTTAATTACAAATAAATGATGTCTGAAGAGATTCAGCTTTTTTTTACACAACATAGATAGTAATTCTATAAACAGTAAATTTAGTGGGTTTTTTTTTTTTTTCAGTAAGTTGCCATTTTAATCCTCAAAACTGTTCCCAGTTACTTAGTTTTTCACAGAAGCACTGCCTGGCTGCACTTCTGAAATCATAAACAGGAAGTATGATATATAAATGTCAGTAAAACTAAAACTCAATCCTATGGTTTGATGTTTTTCTTCCTCTCATATTACCACATTAATGTCTGATTTTATGTATCTTGTACTTAGACCAATTACATGAAGGCAAACAGTAATTCATTACCTGATCAGTTTTCTTTGGCAACCTAACAGTTTTGGGGGGCATGGAAAAAAATACGTGGAATAACCTAAATGTTGTTCATTTTCATGGAGGAGGCAATGGAAATGACCCAGAAACTGCTGTTGATTTTGGATTGTTAGAAACTGCTTTCCTGCATAGGTTGTACATCTTTATTGTTGCCAGAAGACAGTGCAGATGGAGGAGGCCAGAGAGTGAATGATTCTTTAAATACTTGAAAACCCATTACAGAAAGCATTTTTACAGTTTGCACCATCTTATTCCGATCTTCAGTAACTCCTTGAATGTGTTTTCCTACATTAATTCTGTTGTGAGATAACTAAGGAGTTGTTTAAGTAGTGCAAAAATCCAGGATATTATCTCTGACTTCCCTATGAAGAAACTATGGTTCTTTCTACAGTTAGTATTTTCTATGTAACACTATTTCAGTGTCTCTGCTACCTGAACTTTTCTATGGAAATTCCAAGAAAAAAATTAAAATTGACCAGTCCAGTTTGTGTATTACCTTAAATATTTCTGGAGAAATGTTACCAACGTATAAATGCTGCTGTAAGTCTAAAATGTTTTTCTTTAGGAAACCATTCCTGACCTTGTTCTTAAACTGAACACTGAAGGAATAAATTAACTCAAAGTCACACAATATATGAGGGGAAAAAAAAAAAAAACAGAATCTATGTATCTTAACTTCCTTTCAAGGCAAATCACACAGACCCAGAGAATATGTTTCACAAGGAGGTAGCCTGCCTATCTATTGAGGGTCTACCTTTCTGTAGCACACAAGGCAATACTGAACTGCACATATGGTATTTGACATTTGAGGCATTATCTTCTAGTTGAAAATAACATACATACATAGAATAGATACAGGAATATGTGAAAAGTAACATAATAAGAATACACTAATCAAGTACAAGCTACAAATAATTGCTATGAGGATGTGGAAAATGAAGTAACTTAAAACTAGATGGATAATGGACAGAAGTTTAGTGGAATCAGAAAATCTTACATAGATATCTTGAAAGTGCTGATGGGTTTGGATTCCCAGAGAGAAAAAAATAACCATTCATTTATTCATCAAATACCATATTTACTAAGTGCTTCCTATATGTTATATGCTAGGCACTGTTCAAGGCTCTAGAGATGCAACACTATACAAACCTACTGCAGAGCAGGACCAGGCAGGTCATCTCACAGACATGATGGGAATAGAGAACACAAATAAGAGAGTAGAGAGAAATTAAATACTAGTCTTAAATACTAAAGTAAAAAGTGTTAGTCACTCAGTCACATCCGACTCTTTGCAACTCCATGGATTATAGCTGGCCAGGCTCCTCTGTCCATGAAATTTTCCAGATAAGAATACTGGAATGGGTTGCCATGCCCTTCTCCAGGGGATCTCCCCAACCCAGGGATCAAACTCAGTCTCTGGCATTGCAGGCAGATTCTTTACCATCTGAGCCACCTATGTGCTTAAAGAAAGTGAAGTTGCCCAGTCGTGTCCGACTCTTTGTGATCTCATGGACTGTAGCCCACCAGGCTCCTCCGTCCATGGAATTTTCCAGGCAAGAGTACTGAAGTGGGTTGCCATTTTCTTCTCCAAGGGATCTTCCCGACCCAGGGGTCAAACCCAGGTCTCCCGCATTGCTGGCACACACTTTACCATCTGAGCCACCTGGGAAGCCCAAGTATTTATAAGCTTAAATACTAGAATGTTTCTAAATGGGAGAAAAATGTTTGGTGTGCCTTGAACTCCTTTTGTCATTACGGTCAGAACAAACTGCTTTCCCTTCTCAGTTGGTCAGCTCTCTTAGCTTCTTAGATATAACTTTATTACAACCAGAATAATACAAGTCAAATAACTACTACCTGCATAAAGATTCCCAGCTGAAGTGTGCAGAGAGCAAAAAGGGAAAGAATGGCTAGTGGGAAGTTCAATTTTATGGCTCCTTTTATCTTTCCAGTGGTTACTATCATATATTATCAGTCTCTTGCCAGAAACATCTCCCACTTGGTATTTGTCTGAGTTGTGACTCAATTCCTGAAGGTTCTGTTCTCCTCCTTTCGGGTAGAATCGCTGAAAGGAGACTCCATGTAAATTCCTTTTTGCTACTGATACTTAATAAGGTTTTTTTAATTCATCCAGCAATGCTTCTTTACAGACTATTTACAGAAAGTATTCTGTGTTTTGGGTAAGCTAGTAGGGAAGAGGATAAGATGGGATGGGGGGCTAGGGAGACTACAAGAGGCTGCAATGCAAGTGTTAGTTGCTCAGTCGTGTCCAACTCTTTGTGACCCCATGGACTGCAGCCCACCAGGCTCCCCTGTCCATGAGATTTTCCAGGCAAGAATACTGGAGTGGGTTGCCATTTCCTTCTCCAGGGGATCTTCCCAACCCAGGGATTGAACCCAGGTCTCCTGCACTGCAGTCAGATCCTTTACCGACTGAGCTACAAGGGAAGCCACAATACAAGAGGCTACAAAATAAATGACAATCAAGAGCTTGGATTAAATGGGCAATTTTCAAAATGCAAAGGAACGTATTAAGTAGCAATATAGAGAAGTACTAGAAGAACTAACAAGTTTAGCAACTGTTTACCTATGGGAAGTAAATAAAGACATAACCTAAGATTACAAATTTGAAGGTTCCAAAATTTGTGTTATCACCAACAATAGCCAAGAAATTTAGAAAAAATAGCTTGAAGGAAAAAAATGAAACTAATGTCAGATCTAAGCAGGATATCACTAGAAGACAGAGGACTCAAGCTTTCTTGATAACCTGTTGGGCCTGTTGATGTACATGTGAAAGCCATTATTATATAGAAAACAGATTGAAACCCTATGAGCTAAAAAGGGAATGCAATAGACAACATCAAACGGCTGTGTATAATGCGTTAGCAATTTCAAAAGAAGTAACCTGGCTTTGGAACTCTTTCCTCAGGTCAAAGATGCCCTTTACTAAACATTCTCTCCCTTTTAGCAGACCCCTTAGTGAGTAAGAATAATAAACTTAATGAATAAAATTAAAAGACTTTGTTTCCTTGGATTATCTGTAGATAGTAAGTAGGCAGGGCTAGGACTTAAGTCCAGATCTGTTTGATTCCAATGCTACTTTTCTTAACTAAAAATCTACTTTGCCTCCAAAAGTTACCTAAAAACAATACATAAACAAATAAATAAAAATTGGCTATCCTAGATCTTTTGCATTTCTATATGAATTAATTTTAGAATCAGCTTAACTTTTTTTTAAGCCTACTAGAATTCTGATTTGAATGTATTAAACCTTTAGATCAATTTGAGGAGAACAGTCATATTAATATAAACCCATGAGGTAAACTGGAGGTAAATCTCTCCAGTTACTTAAGTCATCTTTCATTCTTCTTAGTGCTATTTGCTCTTTCCAGGTTTCAGGACTTTCATGCCTTTTTTCAGATTTACTCATAAGAGCTTATTTTTTATGCTACTGTAAATGCTGTATATTTTTTACATTTCCACTTTCAATTCTTTGGTGCTAGAATGCAGAAATATAAATGATTATTAGATATTGATTTTATATCCCACTGTCTTGCTAAACTCAAGTTATCCTAGCAGCTCTTCACCAGTTCCACCAAGAGGAAGAGATGCATGATTTATTGTTGTTTAGTTGCTCAGTCTGACTCGTTGTGACCCCATGGACTGCAGCCTGTCGGGCTCATCTGTCCATGGGATTTCCCAGGCAAGAATACTGGAGTGGGTTGCCATTCCCTTCTCCAGATCTTCCCAACTCAGGGATCAAACCTGCATCTCCTGCATTGCAGGCGGATTCTTTACCACTGAGCCACCTAGGAATCCTAGATAGATGATTATATCAGTTTTATTTCCTCTTTTCCAATCTGAATTTTTTTTTTCTTTCCTGATTGTACTGGTCAGAACTTCCAATACTGAATAAAAGTGGTAAGGGCAGACGTCCTTGTTCCTCATTGTTCCTGATCTCAGGGAGAAAGCATGCCATCTTTCATCAGGAGATACAACGTTATTTTAGGTTTTGCATAGATATCTTTCATCTGACTGAAGAAAAATCCTTGCATTCCAAGTTTGCTGAGTTTTTTAAAATCAGGAATGAATACTGGGTTTTGTCACACGTTTTTTTCTGCATCTATTAAGATAATCAGTTTTTCTTTTTTAGTTTAAAATGATGAATTATACTCATTGATTTTTTAATGTTAAAACCAATCCTACGTTCTTGAGATAAACCCAATACTATCCTTCTTATATATGGTTGGATTTTATTTAATAAAATTTTGTTTAGGATTTTTCAATTTATGTTTATGAGGAAGACTGGCCTGAGTTTTCTTGTTATGTCTTCATAGTATTTGGGTATCAGGGTAATGCTGGCCTCCAAGAACAAGTTTGGAAGTATTCGCTCCTCTTCACTTTTCTTTAAGAGTTTATGTGTAACTGGAATTATTTTTCTTTTCCTAAATGTTTTGGAAGGATTTGTCAATGAAGCCCTATAGACCAGAAGTTTTCTTTGTAGGAATATATATATATATATATATAAAGTGAAAGTGAAGTCGCTCAGTCATGTCCGACTCTTTGCAACCCGTGGACTGTAGCCCACCAAACTCCTCCTCCGTCCATGGGATTCTCCAGGCGAGAATACTGGAGTGGGTTGCCATTTCCTTCTCCAGGGAAGACGGGAATTTATATATATAAATTATTTATTTATTTGGCTGCACCAGGTTCAGTAGTTGTGGTGTGGGCTTAGTTGCTCTGAGGCATGTGGGATCTTACTTCCCCAACTAGGGATAGGACCTCTGTCCCCTGCATTGCAAGGTAGATTCTTAACCACTGGACCACCAGGGAAGTTCCTATAGGAATATTTTAAACTAATAATTCAACAGAAAAATGACAATTCAGGTTATCTATTTCTTCTATTATATCTATTTCTTCTTGAGTAAGCTTGGTAATTTGTAAAATCTTTGAAGGACTTTGGCCATTTCATCTAAGCTGCTGTTGTTGTTTGCCTAAAGTTGTTCATAATATTCCCTTATCATCCTTTAAGTACCTGTAGAATTTGTAATGATGTTGCCTCTCTTATTCCTGATTACCAATCTTCCTGATATGTGTCTTATCTTTTTTTTTTCCCCTACCAGTCTGGCTAAAGGTTTATCAGTTTTACTGACCTCAACAAACCAAGCTTTCATCACACAGATATTCTCAATTGATTTTTGTTTTCCACTTCAGTGATTTCCACTTCAATCTAAATTATTTTGTGATTTTTTTTTTTTTTTTGCTTCTTTGTGTTTAATTTGCTCTTCTTGAGGTCATTGCTTTGAGGGTTTTTTTTTTTTGGTATATTCTAATACAGGCATTTCATTTATTCAGAATTCAATAATGTATTTTTATTCTCCTTCAGTTCAAAACACTTTCTGATTTCATTTTTGAGTCCTTTAATCAATGGATATTTGTTTCAAAATATTAGGGATTTTCCAGTTAGCTTTCTGTTACTGATTTCCTATTTAATTCCTTTGTGGCCATAATATACTTTGCATGATTTGGATCCTTTAAAATATACTGGGACATATTTTATGACCTAAAACAGAGATCAGAAAGCTTTTTCTGTAAAGGATCAGGAAGTAAATATTCTAACCTTTACAGGCCAAAAACTCTGTCAAAATTTTTTTCTGTTTTTCCAAGAAACCTTTCAAAATATGAAAACCATTCTTAGTTCACAGGGCAATATAAAACCAAGCTAGATTTGGCAGTAGGGCAATAGTTTGCTGACCCCTGGCCTAGAATATGCTCACTCTGGGTAAACGTTTCATGTATACTTGAAAGGGAAGGTGTATTCTGCTATTTTAAGTGGAATGTTCCAGGAAGTCAATTAGGTAATATTGCTGGATACTGTTATTTAAGTTTATTACATCCTTGTTAGGCTTCAACTTTTTCAAGCAATTATTAAAAGAGGCGTACTGAAATCTCTGACTATAATCGTAGATTTTTCTTTTTCTCCTTGCAGTTCTATCAGTTTTTGCTTCATTTATTGTGAACCAACTGTTATTTAGGGCATAAACATTTAGGATTGTTATGTATTCCTGATTAACTGGCCCATTTATTATCATGAAATGACATTCATTATCTCGTAATATTTTGAAATCTTAACACTTTGAAATCTTACTTCTTTCGCTATGTTAATCTAGCCACACCAGTTTTCTTTTGATTAATGTCAGCATCAGCATGGTATTTTCCATCCTTTCATTCTTAACATTGTTGTGGTTTTGTATATAAAGTGTTTTGCTTTTATCCAATCTGATCATCTCTGCCTTTTACTGAGGATTTTTAGATCACTTACATTTAATGTGATTATTGATGTGCTTAGATATAAGTCTATCATCTTGCTGTTTTCTGTTTGTTCTATTTATCCTATGTTCCATTTGTTTATTGTTCCTTTTTTCCTTTTTCTGCCTTTTTTCAGATTAAATTTTTTACGGTTCCATTTTTTCTCATTTGTTGGCTTACTATCTAAGAGTGTTTTATTATTCTACTGGTTGTTTAAGGATTTATATATAACTTATCAGTCTACTTCCAAGTGATATTACACTATTATATGTACAGCAAATATCATACTTTTTTTTTTCCCTTCCTGGACTTTGTGCTATTATTTTCATATATTTTACTTGTGCATGTTGTAACCCCCATAATATTTTTTTTTAAACAGTTGATTATCTTAAAAGAGAAGTAAATAGAAAAAAAATCTTACATAGTTACCTTTTCCAGTGCTTATCATCCCTTTGTGTAAATCCGTATTTCCACCTGGTATCATTTCCCTTCTGTCTGAAGGACTTCTTTAACATTTCTTGTAGTGTAGTCTGTTGAAATTTCACTCTGAATTTTCAGTTTCTGTAACACTCAGTTTCAATGTGGGTAAACATTAATTAATCAATTCCCTGCCATATACTATATAAATAGCCTTGGCTAAACTGTAGAAGAACTGAAAACAAACGTATTGTACAACCATGAAATAGCTTAGAACCTTGCCTGTACAAGTCCAGCTTTGGGCAATGGGAACTTTAAGCATTCCAGGGTTTTAAAAGCTGAATAAACCTGGATCATTTTCTAAAATATCAATTTTACTCAGAGATTTTGAAAAAAATTATAAGCATTATATTTATATTAACCATAGGACTATTATGGTATATAATGCACTTTCATTTTAAATTTAAGACAAAGTGCAAAACTAAAGAAAATTCTATCTTGGGACCCAGATTTTGGGGCAGTTATTCACTCTTCTCTGCTATTAACCGAACTTTTGTGGAAAAGTCTGAAAAGCAGTGACTTTGATGATTATTCATGATTTTTTTAAAACCTTTCCTAAAATTGGATGCTGTCAACAAATGCAGGTTATTCATAGAGATTTTTATTTAATTTCAATATGTATTTCTAAATTGACCACTATATCCTGTCATTCAGCTCATGAATCATTTCTTATTGTACTCATAAAAAGTATACTTGATTCCAAGTTTTTAAAACACCCATCACTATTCCCGTGAAGGAGGACTTTTACTTACCAGTTCTCACTTTGGCTGGTCAGTGTGCCTGCATCAATCAGAACCTGCAACATTGTCCAATTTTCTGATTCCAGTCCAGGACAGGGTAAGAATGCACATAAACAAGCCTGTTAGAAATAGGCCTAAAATAAAGATAGAAAAAGTGTTAGTCGCTCAGTCACATCTGACTCTTTGCAACCCCATGGATTGTAGCCCACCAGGCTCCTTAGTCCATGACATTCTCCAGGCAAGAATGCTGGAGTGGATAGTCATTCCCATCTCCAGGGGATCTTCCCAACTCAGGGATCGAACCCTGGGCTCCTGTATTGCAGGCAGATTCTTTACCATCTGAGCCACCAGGGAAGCCCCAAAATAAAAAGGGTCATTATGAAGACCTACCAGAAAATCCAATTCTAAGATTGCATCCTAAGGAAATAAGTCAAAAATTTAATTATTTTATTGTTCCTTTTACCAGGAGAGAAAAATCAGCAGGAATCAATAAAAAAGACTCCCAAATAAGAAACTGCTTATTTTACAACCTAATATTCTATAATAGAATACTTATTCAGTCATTAAAGTATATTATAGTTGAATACCTTTTGCTCAGAAATACATATGAACAAAAACAGGTGTAAAAATATATTCACTCCATTTACTCCCTTAACACCTGCTTTCTTACCTTATTTTAACCTCAATTCTCAACTATTCCATTTTCCTTCAAACCACAATCTTTCACGTCATTTCCTATCCAGCCTAGATTCCCGGGTTCATCAATTTCTCCTGCTTATAACCTTGCTCCCTCTCCCATTCCTTATAGCATGTATTATACTTTTACTTAAACTCACCTATGTATTTATCTTTTATGTTTCCTTTATCAGAAAAAAAATCAAAATGAATCTCCATTTCAGTCCCACAATTTAAGTTACACATGTAACCATCTTTGCCTCCTCTCTAATCTCAGAGGAAGAAGTATTCTTCCTTTTCTTTTCCAGCTCAGTTCCTCTACTTACACCTTTGATCCCGTATCAGTATTGAATAAGAGATCCTCATCTCTTAAGGCTTTACCTTTATCCCTCCTATTTTTTTTAAATCCCTTCTCTTTTTAATCTCTCCTCTCTGCCCTCTCTTCCTCACAGTTTATAAATAGGTTAAACTCTCTTCACTGTAGAATCTCCTCCTCTATCTTTTAACTTCCTCCCTACAACTATCATTCTTCAATTGTATTTTGAATAAAAGATGAAAGGTTTTGGAAATTCCCTGGCAGTCCAGTGGTTAAGACTCAGTGCTTTCACTGCGGGGTCCCTGGGTTTGATCGATGCTCAGGGAACTAAGATTCTTCAAGCTGCATGGCGTGACCAAAAAAAGAGAGAGCGAGCTGAGGAGACTTGGAATAATATAAATTTAATATAACTTCTCTCAATTTTAATATACTTTTCAACTCAACACAAACAGAATTCTGCTACCATCAGTACACTGAATGTGCACTGCAAACATTCTGGCAAACAGTACTAATAACAAAATTGCCATCATGTTTTTCAATTTATTCCAGTCGTGTTTACTGTCTGACCCTCCTGACTTCTTTCCTTCTGAATCTTCTCTCCCATCGGCTTCTCAAGCACAGTTCAGTTGGTGCTCCCTTCCCTTCCTCTGCTATTTCTTATCAGTTCTTTATCTTCCTCCTCTTAATTTGCCCATTTACTAATGCTCTCATTTCCTCTCCATATATTCCATCTCTATGAGCAATGGTATCCCCTGATTTTAACTATCACCTATTTAATATCTGCCTTCAGCCCAGGCCTTTCTCCTCAGCCTCAGACACATAGATGCCAAGCTCCCTAGTGAACATCTCTACATGGATACCCCACTGGCACTTAATCTTCCACATTCAGTATGTCTTCACTGAGTTTCTTATCTCCCTCCTCTTTCCTAGTTTTCCATTTCACACTTTTACATATACACACATACGTAGAAGCCCCATTCCTCCTCCATTTGTCTCTATTCCAGTAAAACTGTACCATACAACCAAGCTGGGGACCAGGGAGTCATTCAAGACTCTTATCTCTATTCCAGGCATAATATCCTAGCACAAAATCTCATTGTTTCCCTCCATGGCTATAAAACTACAGAAAAATACTTCCATTTATTTAAAAAATACAATAAAATCACATTTTCTAACACTCCTTCTAGTATTTACACTATGGAACAACAATCATGTTATCTTACTAGCAAACCATGAAGCTTTTATGTTGTTATTTAGTCACTAAGCCATATCCTTATCCTGGTGGGCTGCGGTCTATGGGGTCACACAGAGTTGGATACGACTGAAGCGACTTAGCAGCAGTAGCAGCAGCAAGCCATATCCAACTCACTGCGATTCCATGGACTATAGCCCACCAGGCTCCTCTGTCCATGGGATTTCCCAGGCAAGAACACTGGAGTAGGTTGCCATTTCCTTCTCCAGGGGATATTCCCAACCCAGGAATCAAACCCAGGTCTCCTACATTGGCAGGCAGATTCTTAACCACTGAGTCATGAGGGAAGCCCTATCAACGTTTATATAGAAACACATATAGCTGGCACTACTTCCAGAAAGCCTTGTTAATACCCCTGTACCTAATGGTAGTTAGCACACAGCAGTTATTGCTTAACTCTCTGTTCATTTTTGAATAAAGTAAATGTGACATATTTGAAATTATCTATAGTAATGATTAAGCTGCATTTTACACAGGTTGATAAATGACAGGACTCATATACTATTTTATAATTAGGGAGGAAATGTTCAAAAGTAAGTTCACAGACCCAGTTTTAAGGGCAAATAAAAGTTATACATAAATTATCTTTACATCAAGTAATTTAGAAGAAGCTTTGAACTTTATTATAATTAACAACTAAAGCAAAGAAGAACTAAAGAGCCTCTTGATGAAAGTGAAAGAGGAAAGTGAAAAAGCAGGCTTAAAACTCAACATTCAGAAAACTAAGATTATGGCATGCAGTCCCATCACTTCATGGCAAACAGATGGAGAAACACTGGAAACAGTGACAGACTTTATTTTTGGGGGGCTCCAAAATCACTGCAGATGGTAACTGCAGCCATGAAATTACAAGACACTTGCTCCTTGGAAGAAAGGCTATGACCAACCTAGACAGCATACTGAAAGGAGAGACATTACTTTGCCACAAAGGTCCATCTAATCAAAGCTATGATTTTTCCATTAGTCATGTATGGATGTGAGAGTTGGACTAAAAAGAAAGCTGAGCGCCAAAGAATTGATGCTTTTGAACTGTGGTGTTGGAGAAGACTATTGAGAGTCCCTTGGACTGCAGGGAGATCCAACCAGTTCATCCTAAAGGAAATCAGTCCTGAATATTCATTGGAAGGACTGATGCTGAAGCTGAAGCTCCAATTCTTTGCCACCTGATGTGAAGAACTGGCTCATTGGAAAAGACCCTGATGCTGGGAAAGATTGAAGGCAGGAGAAGGGGACGATAGAGGGTGAGATGGTTGGATGGCATCACTGACGTGATGGACATGAATTTGAGCAAGCTCTGGGAGTTGGTGATGGACAGGGAAGCCCGGTGTGCTGTAGTCCATGGGGTCACAAAGAGTCAGACACAAGTGAGTGACTGAACTGAAACTGATGTGTGCTAACATTTTTCACATCTAAGGATTAAACTTTAGGAATCTCAATTTTATATAACAGGAAAGGAGACTGAGTATAAGCAGAGATAGATGAAAGGACCATTAGATTTAGCTACATGCTATAAGAATTTCTTGTCAGGAAAAGGTTTCCTATCTACTATACTCTATCAGTGGTTTCGCAGTTTATTAGAAGTACTGCAGTTAAGTCACACCAGTTTTGGGTTGTTTAGCCAACAGCATAAACATCTAATTGTAAAAACCCCGTGTTTATAAAAATACATCTTCCAAAAAGGGAAAAAAGTTCTTTGGTTAAGTATATGTGTACTACTTCTCTACATGGAACACTGACATGAATTTAATCTTCTGTTTCACTTCAAACATTATTTTTGTTTAAGGGTTTCTTTAAAATTAGCTATGAGGTCTGTATATACCATCCAAGTTCACTGGGTCAAAAGTTAACAGTATGGGGTCATCAAGTAAATTAAATGTTAACAGCAAAAATTAAAGGACTTAAATTAAAAACATAGGGCCTAATCCTATGATGAAGAAAAGTAAGGAAAAAGTGTTCCCATAAGAGCTATAAACTGTTCACCTATTTAAAATAAATTACTTCTTCAGAGCTGCCTTAAAAAGTTAATTTGTTTAAAACACGTAAGCATTTCTTTGCCAAAAGAGAACGTGAGGTATTTTATTCTCCTTATTTCCCTATATATTTCTTCTATAAGAAATAATTTTTTACATATTAATAATAGAAATGTAGCATGAAGCCAAACTGGTCACATGGCCTCAGTCATATCTCCTAGAGCCCAGAGAGTTCCAATTTGACTTCTATTTACTAGAAATGAGTAAGAAATGAATGTCAATAGATTCTTGTCCTCCTCAACTTCTAGAAAAAGGTTCTTCCCAAGTCAAGCAAGCCTCTGAGAAAGCCATTAAATGTTTTTTACTCATTGTAAAGTTTACTTATCGTGTACTCAGTCGTGTCTGAGTCTTTGCGACCCCATGGACTGTAGCCCACCAGGTTCCTCTGTCCGTGGGATTTTCCAAAAATACTGAAGTGGGTTGCTGTTGCCTCCTCCAGAGTATCTTCCTGACCCAGGGATCGAACCCACATCTCCTGTGTCTCATGCAGTTTCTTTACCACTTCACTCAATGTGAAGTTTATTTATTAAATCCCTTCAATTTTCCTTTGACACAGAGTCAAGAATATACCCATTTTTATTATTTACCAGTCCTTTATATTATTTAAATTGTTCCTCAAATACACACATTTTAATGGCTAGACAAAAAGCTAGCTGACCCCTGTGTATTTCAGGCCACATATGGTACCTGATCTACCATTTGGGGTATCACTTTTTGAGATGGGCTCTGTTAAACTGGAGAATAACCAGAAAAGGGAACCAAGAGTATGAAGTGTTTAAAATCATCAGCCACTAAAGAAACTAAGGATATTTGGAGAGTAGAGGTTCAGTTGTTCTCATGGTTGAAAATACTAATGGTCATACTTAAGGGGTTATCACATATAGATGGGAATGAATTTGTTCTCAGCAGCTCCAGGGGGCAATTACAAATAGGTGTGAAGTGGTGAGTGAAGTCGCTCAGTTGTGTCCGACTCTTGGTGACCCCGCAGACTGTAGCCCACCAGGCTCCTCCATCCATGGGATTCTCCAGGCAAGAATACTGGAGTGCGTTGCCATTTCCTTCTCCAGGGGATCTTCCCGACCCAGGGATCAAACCCAGGTCTCCTGCTATGCAGACAGACGCTTTAACCTCTGAGCCACCAGGGAAGCCCTTAGAATCATAGACTTGTATTAGTTAAAGCACAAAATAGGTGTACTTTAACTAACAGAAGTCTATGATTCCAAACATGAATAGGCTAACTTTCCTTTACTAAGAAAATTTAAATTATTTTAAAACAATATTTCAGAACACTATATTTAATATATCTGAGGTCAACACTTTCACACTAATTATTTAGAAGTTAGATAGTTGAAACAAATGGGTTTATCCAAGTATCCTTATTGTAATGGGTTGGGAGCAGGGTAATTCATACTTCTTTAATAAATATTACCATTAATAAATGTCAGGCAGTTCAGTCGCTCAGTCGTTTCTGACTCTTTGCGACCCCATGAATCCCAGCACGCCAGGCCTCCCTGTCCATCACCAACTCCCGGAGTTCACTCAAACTCATGTCCATTGCATTGGTGATGCCATCTAGCCATCTCATCCTCTGTCGTCCCCTTCTCCTCCTGCCCCCAATCCCTCCCAGCATCAGGGTCTTTCCCAATGAGTCAACTCTTCACATGAGGTGGCCAAAGTATTGGAGTTTCAGCTTTAGCATCAGTCCTTCCAAAGAAATACCAGGACTGATCTCCTTTAGAATGAACTGGTTGGATCTCCTTGCAGTCCAAGGGACTCTCAACAGTCTTCTCCAACACCACAGTTCAAAAGCATCAATTCTTTGGTGCTCAGCTTTCTTCAGAGTCCAACTCTCACGTCCATACATGACCACTGGAAAAAACCATAGCTTTGACTAGATGGACCTTTGTTGGCAAAGTAATGTCTCTGCTTTTAAATATGCTATCTAGGTTGGTCATAACTTTTCTTCCAAGGAGTAAGCGTCTTTTAGTTTCACAGCTGCAGTCACCATCTGCAGTGATTTTGGAGCCCAAAAACATAAAGTCTGATACTCTTTCCACTGTTTCCCCATCTATTTCCCATGAAGTGATGGGACCAGATGCCATGATCTTCATTTTCTGAATGTTGAGCTTTAAGCCAACTTTTTCACTCTCCTCTTTCACTTTCATCAAGAAGCTTTTTAGTTCCTCTTCACTTTCTGCCATAAGGGTGGTGTCATCTGCATAGCTGAGGTTATTGAGCTTTCTCCCAGCAATCTTGATTCCAGCTTGTGCTTCTTCCAGCCCAGCGTTTCTCATGATGTGCTCTGCATAAAAGTTAAATAAGCAGGGTGACAATATACAGCCTTGACGTACTCCTTTTCCTATTTGGAACAAGTCTGTTATTCCATGTTCAGTTCTAACTGTTGCTTCCTGACCTGCATATAGATTTCTCAAGACGCAGGTCAGGTGGTCTGGTATTCCCATCTCTTTCAGAATTTCCCAGTGTATTGTGATCCACACAGTCAAAGGCTTTGGCATAGTCAATAAAGCAGAAATATATGTTTTTCTGGAACACTCTTGCTTTTTCCATGATCCAGTGGATGTTGGCAATTTGATCTCTGGCTCCTCTTCCTTTTCTAAAACCAGCTTGAACATCTGGGAGTTCATGGTACACGTATTACTGAAGCCTGGCTTGGAGAATTTTGAGCAGTACTTTACTAGCGTGTGAGATGAGTGCAATTGTGCAGTAGTTTGAGCATTCTTTGGCATTGCCTTTCTTTGGGATTGGAATGAAAACTGACCTTTTCCAGTCCTGTGGCCACTGCTGAGTTTCCCAAATTTGCTGGCATATGGAGTGCAGCACTTTCACAGCATCATCTTTCAGGATTTGAAATAGCTCAACTGGGATTCCATCATCTCCACTAGCTTTGTTCGTAGTCATGCTTTCTAAGGCCCACTTGACTTCACATTCCAGGATGTCTGGCTCTAGGTGAGTGATCACACCATCGTGATCATCTGGGTCATGAAGATCTTTTTTGTAGTTCTTCTGTGTATTCTTGCCACCTCTTCTTAATATCTTCTGCTTCTGTTGGGTCCATACCATTTCTGTCCTTTATTGAGCCCATCTTTGCATGAAATGTTCCCTTGGTATCTCTAATTTTCTTGAATGAATTTTAATTCAGTCCTACAGTCTGTGGCCAAGAATACAGAAGCAAAACAATTTCTCATGTAGGGAAAAATCCTAACAGAATCAGAGTTGAAAATATGTATGCATCTATCCTAAGCCACTTTCAGAAACTAGGGTTCAAAACCATGCAAAGCAAATTTCCCCAAACAGAAGTTTATCTCTTGATCCATGTGTAAATTTTCTCCCATATAACTAACATGGATATACTCTAAAAAGAAACTACTCTAAAAGTAGTTTCTTTCTTTTTTTTTTTTGTCTTTGATGACTTTTAAAGGGTCCTCCCAAAATATTTATGTATAATAAAGTACTTATAAACTGATACCTAATTAACTAAAGCATATACTTATGAACCATTTAAGTACCTTCTGAGGAGGACTGTATCATTATTTTATCAATTTGGTTACAGGGAAAGTCTATCAAAGTTACTTCACAGAACAAAAATATTATCCATATCTGAAATAAAAGACACACTTGCATTTTAAAAACGGAATGTAAATGGGTGAATATGTGGGAAGAACTCATCACATTACCAACAAATTTCAGTGAATGTTGTACAAGTTTATGACTGGAGACCTAGATGCTGTATCTAATGAAACAGTTGTTGTCCGTCTTGAGGTCTGGCAGTTCTCAGACCTAAAAAAAGATAAACAGTACTTTCAATGAATTCGTTAAACAAAAAAGTATAGAAAATTACCTAGATTTGGTATTTTTACCAATTATACAATATTTTTATCAATATATGTGTATATACAAATATATATACACTCATCTGATTAGAGGCTCAATTTAAAATTTCCAGGTAAATATTAAATTTGAAAAATTAAAAGCTCATAGTAGAAACTAAATAGTCATGGATAGATATATGACACAGATAAGAAACACTTTCAAAGCAACCATTATTGTTAAGCCTTATTCTTTTTTTTATGAACTTTTTATTTTGTATTGAAGTATAACCAGTTAACAATACTGTGACAGTCTTAAGTCAACAGTGAAGGGACTCAGCCATACAGATACATGTATCCATTCTCCCCCACCGCCCCCCATCCAGGCTGCCACATAACATTGAGCCAGGTTCCACGTGCTATACAATAAACCTTATTCTTTTTGCCTTATTATAATTCTTCTAGTTTACTAGTTATAATATTCCTAACATTTTTTAGGGAAAAAATCCTAACCATAGCTATTTTTAGCACAATGTTTTAAATATATGATAATCATCAAGTACAAAACAGTCTTAAAACAGAACACTTTGTCCGTAAGAGATACTCAAAAAACATCAATTTATTTCAATTAGAAAACAGCCTTCAGGATGGGCATGTGCACACTACTATATTTAAAATGGATAACCAATGATGACCCACTGTATAGCACAGGGAACTCTGCTCAACTCTGCTGTGTTTATGGCAGCCTAGATGGGAGGGGAGTTTGGGGAAGGATGGATCGTGTATGGCTGAGTCCCTTCAGCACTGTTAATTGGCTATACCCCAATACAAAATAAAAGGTTAAAAACTAAATTTTAAAAAACAGCTTTTACAATCAATATAGAACAAATATTTAATATTTTATATTCTTACCATTTTAACTCACAGATTATAAGGATACACAGAACATAAGAGAGTAAAAATAGGGTAATTCTCAAATTTCTTCAAGTGGCTGAATAATTGGTGCTAAGTACCATTCATTCCCATTAAATCTTTATTAGGAGACACAAGAGACCTGGGTTCAATCCCTGGGTCAGGAAGATCCCCTGGAGTTGGAAATAGCAACCCACTCCAGTGTTCCTGCCTGAAAAAAGTCCATGGACAAAGGAGCCTGGCGGGCTACTGTCCATGGGTTTGCAAAGTTGGACACGACTGGGTGAGTAAGCAGAACTGTGCTGCAGACACAGAACGAGGACATGGTCTTGGCCGTCACGAGATTCTCAGAACCAGGAACTACATCTCCACTTGTGCATGTTCACTACCACAGCCACATATCAACACATGCAAAGTCACTGTTTACATACAGCAGTCAACATTCTCCTATTTGCTGCTTTAACAATTACCATTAATTTAGTGGCTTAAAACAACAGAAATGTATTATTTTGCAGTTCCAGAAGTCAGAAGTCCCAAATGGGTCTCAGTGGGCTAAAATCAAGGTATAGAAAGAGTCTCTAAGGAAGAAACTTGGAGCCTGTAAGGAAGAATCCGTTTTCTTGGCTTTTCCAGCTTCTAGAGGTTGCCTTCATTCTTTGGCTTGCGGCCTGCTTCTATCTTCAAAGCCAGCAACGGCTGGTTGAGTCTCTCCCATCTCACCACTCTGACACTGGCTGTTCTGCTTCCCTCTTCCACATCTAGAAAAACTGGAATTATATTAGGTCTACTCAGATAATTCAGGATAATCTATTTTTAGGTCACGTGAGTAGCAACCTTAATTCTGTCTGCAACTTGAATACCCCTTGCCACATAACAACATATTCTCAGATTCTAGGGATTAAGATGTGGACTTCTTTCGGAGAACCAGTATCCTGCCAACAATATAAATGAACCATTTTCCTCTGCTTTTCTTCAGGAACTCCATCGACCATCATCTAACTCTAATAAAATTACATGCAAACAGTTCACACATGCACACAATTCCAGAGACAGGGGGGCCTGCAATTATAAACATATTCTGAATGTTTAAGAATCACTGGACTAGCTTGTGGAATATCCATGTTGCACAGAAGGATCGTTTGATAGTATCAAAATGCCAAATTTTAGACTGGCTTTTTAACGTGTTTTATTTTTAGCTTTGATCAGAAAACCTTGATATGGATTGAAAGTTTTTTCTTGTATTTCTCCTCTATGTAATTTTTAAAGTAGTTCTAATCATCCTAATTTATACTGCTACATCTTGCACTTATAAACAGTTTTCCAGTTGGTATGCATCATTTTGTGATGATTCTAATAGTAAGTCCAGTCATTTTCCCACAATTTACTTAATAATCTTATTACTATTGGACATTCCAACCCAATCCTCCCTTTCTGCTACTTAGTACTATATTTAATATTCTGGGCATCTTCCTGTATAGATCTTTTCCCATAGTTCAGATTTATTTCATCTAGATTCCTGAAATTGGAATTTCTGGCAGGAAAGATGAATATTTCTATCACCCTTTTTATTATTGCTAAATTACTTTTCAAAAGGCCTGCTTTAACTTACGTTGCCACCAGCCTTTCCTCACTCATACCATCAATATGAGGGGTTTTTTAAATGGCTTTTGTGCACCGAAAAGAATATTCAGAGGTCATTTAAATTCTTATCAAAGTTATGAACTAAAAAACTTAGTTCTTCCTTGACTTTTAAATTCAACTGGAAGCTCTGGTTAGTCTTTGTAAATTTTACCAGCAATCACTTTCAAGGAGGCTTTTAAAGGTCTCTTAAAATATTTAGCTTTTAGAATTTTATAACTTCTATAACTTCTGCTTTCCTTAAGTACTTAAAGTTGGATTAATAAACAAAACCTCTCCAAGAACTTATTTTAAAAAGAAAACCTGTATATGTTTTTCTTCTTTCGCTGTGTATTCGTTAACTGTTGTTTTTCTTATAGACCTCTTATTAACCCTTTATCTGCTTTATATGTTAAAAAATATTTTTTGATTTGTCATGTGTCTTTACCATTTATAGCCAAATTTTTCCTGTGTATATACATTTTTTGTGTAGCTAACAATGTTCTCCAAGATTGTGTTGAACTTTCTATCATTCTACATACCTCCTGCAGTGATCTCATTCAATCCCACAGTTTAAACTACCATCTACAACTACAATTAGTCAAGTTGTAGTAAACAGATAAAATTCTAGTAATCTATAAATAACAGTGCACACCAGAACTTCCCCTAAAGTTCCAGACTTCCAAATCAAAACACCAATCCTAATATCCAGTTATCTCTCCAGAGGATGGGAGGATTGTAGTTAACCCAGAGGCATATAAAAATCAACATTTCACATGTCAAAATCCATCAAACCTGTTCCATTTTTCCCTATCTCAGGAAATGGTACACCAGAAACCAAAGAGCCCCACTACCATGCTTCCTTCTCTCTTCTCCATATATAAAGGCTCCTAAACCTCTTCAGTCTTAGCTTCAACTTTCTCCATCTTAGCTTACTCTGCTTTAACAATATGGGTATTGAATTTACTGGTCCTTTTGGCACAGGACACTAACATATGCTCCTCTTTTGCCTAGAGTGGTCTTCCATTTTTTTGGCCTACCTAATTCCTAAATCTCAGTTTAACTGTCCCTCCTTTGAAAGTGTTAGTTGCTCACTTGTGTCTGACTCTTTGCAACCCCATGGACTGTAGCCCACCAGGCTTCTCTGTCCATGGGATTCTCCAGGCAAGAATACTGGAGTGGGTTGCCATTCCCTTCTCCAGGGGATCTTCCTGACCCAGGGATCAAACCCCAGTCTCCTGCACTGTAGGCAGATTCTTAACCATCTGAGCCTCCAGGGAAGCCTCCCCACCCCCAACCCCCCCTCCCTGCCCACTTAGAAAGGCCTTATTTAAATCTCCAGTGGTAAGTCCCCATTGTGTATGCTTTCATAGCATCCTATATTTTTCATGGCATCCTGTACTTATCACAATGGCAATTTGTATGATTATTAACTTAATCCTCTTTTCTCTTAGTAGACTACACCACAGAGAGAGGAACTGTGGCTGTTTTTCTCACCCCTAGATGCTCAGGACCTTAAACAACACATAACACAGTGTTAAGTCGCTCAGTCGTGTCTGACTCTTTGTGACCCCGTGGACTGTTGCCCACCAGGCTCCTCTGTCCATGGAATTCTCCAGGCAAGAACACTGGAGTGGGTGGCCATTCCCTTCTCCCGGGGATCTTCATGGCCCAGGGATCAAACCCGGGTCTCCTACACTGCAGGTGGCTTCTCTCCTGACTGAGCCCCCAGGGAAGCCCTACGTAACACAGAGTAGATGCTGAACAGTTACCTGTAAATAGTTACACATTAAAACTGAAGCAGTAAATCCAGTTTTGTGTATACTTCATTTCACCATCATTTCTAATCTGTGCTTCAAGTACTTTTTATCTCTTGCCTGGATACTACTGATACCATAGCCTCTGTAGGACTTTCTATCCCTGCTCTTGCACTGTCTAATCTGTTTTTCAGTACCCTTGTTAAAGTGAATTTCTAAAATATAAATCTGATGTTACTAATTGGTTTCAGATTTTTCAATTTCATCAATATAAAAGTGACATGTAAGGCCCTTCATGGTTAAACCTCTATCCACTTGATCAGGCTAACCTTTCCCAACTCCTCCAAAGGTATCTAGACCACAAATCACACAAACTACCTGAATCTTCTTGACCATGCCAGGGTTCCTTCTGACTCTTATTTTCTTACATTCTAAAGATTCTGCCCAAAATGCTCTGAAAGGCCTATTTCTGCTCTCTCTTTTACACCGGGACAATTCCAATCCTTTAAGTCTTCACCAAGATATCCTTCAAGACACAGCTCAACCACCACCTCCTAGAAAGCTTTCCTGAGCCACCTATTCCTAACCTGAGTTAAATGTTCTTCCTATACACTTCAAATTATAATTGTAAAGAATTTATCTTTCCTTGGATTTTCAGCTCCTTGCTTATAGGGATTACATATTTCTCATCTCTATATATCCTATTCACATGTTTGACTAATCTGTGTACCACTACATATCAAACTCATCAAAACATAGCTACCTTTTGAGAACCAGTATTCCCCTTTCTGAGAAATCATCTAATAAATAGAAAAGTCAATTAGAAAAGCATAAAAATATTCACTTCAAGATTATTTATAATAACTAAAAATTAGAGACAACCTAGATATCCATCAACAGAGGAATGGTAGAATCTACTAAATGATAATGTAGCAGAGAAATTCAGAATGAGACTGTAAAACTAACATAGTAACTCAGACGCTTCTTACATGTTAAGCAGAAAAAGACAAAACTATTTCGTATTGTGACCTTATAAAACTATATGTACAGACATTTATTAAGGGAACATGAAGACTGCATGAGTTATTAATGTGAATTATGATTTGACTTTATTCAAACTTTATAAATTGCTATGTCTTCTCAATTATAGTTATAATAAAGAAATTTAAAATTCAACCCATGTTACTAACAGATATATAGTAGTATATGCATATTTTAATGTGCATATATACATATATATTTCCTAACTCTGTCTCCTAAAAGGTCCAAGCAGCAGCAATGAACCTAACCTTGGTCTCTAAGATCATATTCACTAAGAGGAAACAGGGTTATTTAGAGAATAAGCTAACTCCAGGGTTATGGCAGGAGCTAGACTTGAAACATCTTACTATACTGGAAAGCAAGTAAGTATTCCCAGAAAATCATGTAGGCACACCACAAAGGCATAGGACCCAGATTAAAGGTGCTCCCACTAGCTGAATCTAGGACAATTCAAACACCAAAACTAATCAAATACAGACTTTAAAATAGAGGTGAAAGGTCATGATCTGTGTAACTTACCTTGAAATGGTTCAGAAAAAAATGTACAAAATATACACATAACGAATATAGATAGAACACAAGGAAACAAAATACAGAAGTGAAAAAACACAGGAATTCATAAGTTAATTGCAGATAATAAATAAACAGAGGAGAAGAAAGGGCCCTCTGTTTACAGTAGAATGCTGTGGACTGACTGGTCAATATCAAAGGACTTAACAGATTTGCTGAATCATGTTACAACCATCATTGTAAAACTATATTGGCAGTAACATATCCTAAATTTAAATGGGAACTTTGATGAGTAGGATGTATCTTCAAGTATTTCCCCACAGATTACTTATTTGCCATGAAGGAAAAAAAAAACCCCAGTTAACCAAACATTGGAAAATTCTAGCCACATAAAGACCAGATAATCAAAATGAACATCATCAGTGAGGGACATATGGCTATCACATGCTTCTCGAAGTGGTACTAGAAGGATGCAATATCACCTGTGCCATAGTCTAGTTAAGAATGCAAAACCTCAATTTAACTTAATGAGGATGCATCAGACAAAAACAAAATAAGGAAAGTTCTCTCTAAAAGGAGGGTGGAGGGAGAAACTATATTCTTTAAGAATGTCAAAGTCATAAAAGATAAAGAAAGGCTGCGAAAGTGTTCCAGTAAAAGAAGCTAGAATCAAGACCCACTAAATGTAGTACCTGACCGCAGACTGGCTCCTATATTGAAGGGGGGGGAAGTGCTACAAGGACCAACCTACAAAACGCCTGTATCAATGGTAGATTGAAGTATTTTTTTAATGTAAATTTATGAAGTTGATAGGAAATAAGTATTTAGGGATCAAGTGCCAAGATGTATGTAACTTAACCTCAAATGGTTCAGAAAAAAATTGCATATAAAGAAACATATATATTTGGAGAGAGAAAATTTGCAAAAGAGCAAGTAAATGATACCAGTGTTCTCTGAACTGTTTCTATTTTTGCAACTTTTTGTAAATTTGAAATCATTTCCAAGTAAAGTTTTTTTAAAAAAAATTAAGTCCACCTCAGAAAAACAAGACCAACAGGAAAATAAAAGCTATTTATGTAGCTTTTACATCTGTGCAATTTGCATCTATGCAAACTGTTTTTAAAACACTCACCAGTGTATACCAAGTTTTCAGGTTACTGCTCACAGTGTTTTAAGAGGCTTCATTCTTCCTTAAAAGATGAACAGACCTGTAACTTTCACAGTTTATCTAAATAAGCTAATATGTTGAAGCCAACATTCCATCAGTTGCAGCTTACTCTTAAGAAACAGCAAGAGGGGGGAAAAAAAAGCATCAAAATTACAAGACCTCTGCTCTCCACACTACCCATATTTACCATTCATTTGCTGGTGATTGCATGGCAGTTTCCAAAGTAAAACCTCAAATTTTAAATTATGACTTCAGTTTTATGACAAGTCAAGAAGAGTATGCAGAGAAACAAACTAGGTGGGTGGAAAGGGGTGGGAGTAGGGTGGCTAACTCTTCACTGTACTGAAGATGAAAGAAAGCTGCAAACTTCTGCCCCAATTGAGTCCCTAAATAATTGAGTCCATTCTTCTCATCAAGTGTATCACTGTATGAAGTATTAAAGTTCAAGGAAGGTGTCCTTAACTAGTTTTTTACCTGTGAATCTGAAGATCTGAAGTAAAAGTGCTCTTTTTTCTTTGCTTTCAAGTTCAGTTCGGGAATTTGCACCCCCTTGTGGTCAAACATAAAATTCTTCATTTTCAAAATCTTTTTTTTTTCCCCAGTTGGGTTTTTTTGTTCAGGCATAAGAACTGAGTTGCTTGACTTTGCTTTCTCCCATGTTAGTGAATCAAGAAACTTTAACGAAGGATTTTTAAATCCTTTTTTTGTTAAATAGGATCTGTAACAAACAGGAGTTGATTCTTCTAAAAGTGACCTCTATATATACTTTAGTCTGTGCAAAATGGAGACAATAATTACACCTACCTCATGAGTTACTGGAGAAGGCAGTGGCACCCCACGCCAGTACTCTTGCCTGGAAAATCCCATGGATGGAGGAGCCTGGAAGGCTGCAGTCCATGGGGTCGCTGAGGATCGGACACGACTGAGCGACTTCACTTTCACTTTTCACTTTCATGCATTGGAGAAGGAAATGGCAAACCACTCCAGTGTTCTTGCCTGGAGAATCCCAGGGACCGGGCAGCCTGGTGGGCTGCCGTCTATGGGGTCGCACAGAGTCAGACACGACTGAAGTGACTTAGCAGCAGCAGCGTGAGTTATTATGAAGATTCAAGGAGAAAATGGATATACATGCTTAGCTGACATTCAGTACCTAGTAGGTACTCAATAAATGTTATTATTTACTAATATCAGCACTTTGGAATTCTCCTGACAGAATAAATCTTAAAAGTGGATGGACTGGATAAAAATTTTACCAATTCATGATGTTCTAGTACAGTCTTGCAAATAAGTTCCCCCAAATATACCACTTATCCAGACTGCAGCTATCTGATTCTCTCCACAGGTATATTGTTAAATTACAAACAATATGTGTTTATCTCTAGATGATAGAAATTTGGATGGTTTTTATACTTTAGAATGGCCTGATTTTTCCCCTTTTCTCCCTTTAATAATCAGAGCAGTAAAACTATTCCATTTTCATAGGTTACTCTTATGAAATGGCAAAACAAATTAACATCTTTATTCATCTGACAGAAATTATTACTCCATTTGGCAAAAATAATTTGCCTGGCTGATTTATCATTTTAAGAGGCTCTTGAACACAAATCTAATTCCTAATGGCCCTAACTGTAATCTGGTCTTTGAAACACCTCTAAAGAAACCATCCTCAAAGATTAGTGTTAATGACTGACCCACAACAATAGCTAACTTTACTAATATACCATGCACTGTTCAAATACCTTTAATATATTAGCTCATTCACATCCTTAAAACAACTGGATGAAGTATTAGCATTAATCCTTTTACAAAAGATCAAACTGAGAAAAAAGTAACTCTTGTAGAGTCACAAAGCTAGTAAATAACAGGTGAGCTCCAACCCAAGCCGTTTGGTTCCAGAGGTCATTCACTTAACCAGTGCACAAAAAGTACCATAGAGATGTAAGTCACATACTATGCAACCATGATACTACTTGATGATGTCAATTATTAAATTATTAAAATCCATTCCTCTTCTGATTGTACCTCAGTAACGCAAACCATGCTACCTTCTCCCATTTCCTTACTTCTTAGTACTTGAGGCACACTCGTCTAATTTAACTCTCACGATGTATGTCTTTGTATACTCAAACATTTATGATTCATCACAAGTTGTTTTACAATAAAAACTAGGAAAAGGTGTAACAATGCCCCAGATTTTTAACTGTTGGATTCTTTAGAGAATTCATAATAACTTGGGATCAGGAAAAAAGCAACCAGTTTTAAAATAATCTTAAAATGTAATCATTTAAGATCAAAGGGAGTCTTTTTTTAAATCTTAACTAGCCTGGCAACAGGTGAAATAATTCTCTCAAACAAATGAATAGTTAAAAGGTTTTTTAAAGAAGGTATTCAATATTGACAGCTTATCATCACTTACCGTCCTACCACAGTGCCCAGTTTTTTGACACTGAATAGATTTCCCAGGTCTTGTGCTTCTGTTTAGTAATTTTAAGACTTTGGGGAGAGTTTCTTAATCTGAATCTCAGGTATCCTCTTGTGTAAAAGAAAGATAATGCCTACTTCACAGAGCTGTTGTGGGCGATAAACATGATCATTCTGTAAAGCGTTTAGTTAGCACCATGGCAGCCCAGAGTAGTCAATACAATGTATCTAGTTGTTATTACTTTACCAATGCGTGGCACAATAGAAATCCATCTTTGCTAGATTACGCTCCCTTGCTGTTACTGCTGCTAAGTCGCTTCAGTCGTGTCCGACTCTGTGCGACCCCATAGACGGCAGCCCACCAGGCTCCCCCATCCCTAGGATTCTCTAGGCAAGAATACTGGAGTGGGTTGCCATTTCCTTCTCCAATGCATGAAAGTTCCCTTACCAACCATTAAAAAAAAAAAAAATGCCCCTAAGTGATTCCCAAAACTGCACATAACCCATTCACCTCTCCAAATGTTTAAAAACGAGAAGACAGTGAGAGACTAGATTCAATCAAAAGTTACACAGCAAGGTAGAGAATGACCCGGCCTCCAGAATCTGACAGATGCGGACTCGTTCACGTGCTTGCTACCTGTGCTACCTTAGGGAAATTACTTAAACTCTTTGGGCCTTGGTTTCCTGGTCTGCAAACGGAGAATAATAACAGTACCTACCTCATAAAGTTGTTCTGAGGCTTAAGTGCGATAGCTCCCGTAAAGCGTTGACTTACAGCAAGAGCTCTGCAAACAGGCGGGGCTGCTCTAAAGTACACGTGTATCCATACACACGCTCCCAGACACATTCCGTTGTTAGCAGTTTAGACACTGGCAATAAGCTGTTTCTCTTTTCACCTAAGCTGTACTCCTGTTTGTTTTCGTCGAACAGTAGACTAAATGTCTTCCGACTGGTAATGTCACCTATGGACCCTCGGGCCCACAGTCCCCACGGCCCCTCCAGCCCCGCGGCTGAGCACAGGAGCTGCACGCAGGCGCAGGAACGGAGGTAGGAACCGCGGCTGAGGAAGCGAAGCGAGAGCGGCGACCATGCCAGGATTCTGCGCATGTTCAAGGCGAGGGGTTGGAGTAGGAGTTTGCGCATGAGCAGAAGTGTCGGGAAAGCTAGCGTAGTGGGGGTTTGGAGGCGGTATTGACAGCTGTGGAGGCGGCCCGCGTTCCCGGCATGCCCCGGGGCGGCGGGGTTGGCTCTAACGAATTTGAATGAGGAGCCTCAGCGCTTTCGGCGCCATTTTCGAGTGATGCCTGATCTCATCAATCTAGCGGGAGAGACGGAGTAACCTGTCCGAGACTACAGCGCCTCTAAGACTCGGCCGAAAAATCACTAAAAAAAATCCCAAAAATTTACTTAGAGCAAAGGGCACTTGGCGGAGCCTCGTCAGGGTTGGCGCAGCGGGTAAGAGCCTGAAGAAGTAGCAGAGCGGGACTCGGGAGGTGGCAGTGGTGGGACCGGCAGGCGGTGGGGGGTGCAGGGAGTGGGGCAGTGGGTCCCCTTCATTTTAATCGCAAAAAAAAAAAAGTGCAAGGAGATAGGGTTGGGGGGTAATTGGGTTGTCTGAGTGGGCGGCGGCGGGCGGGATGTGGCGGGAGCGCGGAGAGTCGCGGGCGTGGGGGGAGGGGAGCTGCAGTTTGAGCGGGACGCGGACGCGCTGCGGCTCCGCGGCCGCCGCCCAGCGGATCTGTCAGCGGGACCCCCCGCCCGGGGCCGGGGCCGGGGCGCGCTGGGGCTCGGCCGGCCGCGGCTCCTTGACAGGAGGAGGGGGACGGGCGCCCCCTCCCCCGCCGTGGGCGAACCGAGCCGTCTTTTATCGCAGTTTCCCCGGCCCGCGGCGGCCGTCTTCCCTTGACAAGAAACTTGAGGTCTGGAGAAAATTGAGGACCCGGCGTAGCGGGTGCCTCCGGTCCGACACGCGGACAGTCCTCCCCGCGGGACCCAGCCGTGTGTATTTTCGTCTCTGACGCCAAAGCGGGAGATGCCTTCGCGATGTGAGTCTATCCACGCCGCCCGCCGGCTCCGCGCCCCTGGGTCCCGGCAGGGTTAGCACTGACCCGCGTCTGGCTTTTCCAATTTGGGCAAGATGGGGCGGGGGCAGGCTTTTGAGGTTTTAGCGGGCTCCTAGGAGAGATGCTGGACTTTCGCTTTTTGCTCGGGATTTTGGTGGTTTACTCTCACGGTGTCGTCCTTTCTTGGGGGGGGGGCGGGGGGAGTGTTCTTGGGTGAGATGAAAGATGGGGCTTCGACCTTGTGATTTCCTTCTCCGAGCCGCACTTTTCTTAGAAGACTTTTTCCTTCCCCAGCCTTTGAAACATGTCGCAAGAAAAAAAAGGCAATCTTTGAGACTGTGTTGATGTTTTCCTCCCGAAAAGTCTTTCCCCGGAGAACTTAACGGTAATTTTGCAATCCCCACCTTTTCTTGGGAGCGCTCTTGACTTCGAGGCGGAGGGGAAAGGGCTGTTATTTGCCTTTCCCTTTAGTGATTTTTTTTTCCTCCTCGTAGTTTCTACCAATTTTTGCTCGACTGCACTTGAATGATTTGAGCCAGTGACGGCTTTAACTTTAATACTTTATAGGTAGATAATGGCCTTTGTAAAATTCCTCATTAAAAATGTACTGGATCTTAAATCCTTTTCTGCGCTGAAGGCACCTTAGATTAACCCTTTCCTGGTGTGATGTATTGCGTATGGGGCGCGCGACTCTGGGTTGCGAATATGCAAGAGTTGATTTTTGCAGCAGCTATTCAATTGTTCGAAAAAGAGGAATAACGCTTTCAGTCACACACTTCTTGGGACTGCCTGCCTAAAGTTTACCTCCCCCACCCCGCCCCTGGAATTGATGTAACGATTGATTGAGTTCTTATTTCTGTGAAGATTGGGGGACCCGCCCTCACTTAGAATCTTTCCCCGAAGAGAATAGGAGAGCGCAATGTAATGTTTTTCAAATGGTGTCTAACGGAGCTCCCAAAACACCGAACTTGTTACCCCCTGATTGGCTGGAAGGAAGCGGGACTGGGGGGTTTGAATGTTGAACACTAGATTATAATTCTTGACTTTCCAAAAAATTACACTTTTAGAAAACTACGTAGTGAAACGTTAAGACGAGGAATTCAAAAGCTGGTGTGTAGTATTTTTTTCGTCCATAAAGGATTTTCGAGTGATTTTGAAATGTATATTAACAGTAAAACCTAGAGAAGACAATTTTCGCAAAATTGTAATTCTGCTGGCTGAGATTACAAGACTTTTATATATTTGCCCCTGTTCTCTACTGGTTAAAAACTGAATTTGGGGGTTTTTTTTTTTTTGGTTCCTCTGACAAAATTTTCATCTTAAGCCACATGTATTTGTCAGATGCAGATTACGGAAGAATTGTTTCTTTTCTTTCCATGAAAAGAAACTTTAATTTTCTTAATGTAAAGAATGAGCTTTTCCACATTTCCCAGAGAAATTGAATACATTTTTTAAACGTTTCACAGATAATTTTAAATATATAGGTTTTGCTAATTTACCCATTGCAATGGACTTAAAACCTTATTTGCAAGAAATATATGTTGCTTAATTTAGACAGTACAACAGGTAAGTAGCACAGGTGCAGTGTGTATGATTTCATTCATAAATTCATTATGAAGAAATGTATAGCATACAACATTGTGGATGTGTTGTGTTTTATTTGGTTGATTTTCAGTTGATTTTTGTTTGATGTTGCTTGAGACAACCGTCAATGTATTTTTATTTATTACAAAGCTTGTCATTCCGTTTAATTGTATCTTGATAAAAGGCGGGTGTGGTTTACAAAGAAAATCGGTAAACTCACTGATAAACAAGATAGCCATAACTGGGTTTCGAAAGATTTTTTAATAGAAATTTATAGTTTTTATGAATAGTAATTGAAATTTTGAAACTTAGTTTGTATTCTCACATTAGGTTAAATATACATTGTTAGAAAATATTCGGATGAAAAGATCATAGGACTTTTTTTATGAATCTCTGTAGATCTATAAATATAATTTATGTTAATAAGTGGAATAGCTGAGTTTGTAAATCATACTATTTTATATTGCCTTCAAAACAGGGATTAGAACGACACAACCTATGTTCATTACTTTTTTTCAGAGCCGTTTTATTTTGAATCATCTGTTGAAAATTTCATAAGAGATGCTAATTATCCTCTCTAAAATTTGCTTTAATGAAATTGTATGAAACTCTATTTCTATTTTTAATGTAATTTTACCTAAAATACCAGAGTCAGTAGGTTTTGCTATTTTAGGTTTTGAGCTTTAATTTTCATTCAAATTATTATGTTGACTTGTAGAGTTTTGAGGGTGGGGTGGGGAAAGACTTTATAAATTCCACCAGGCTGGTTAAATGTAACCATACTTTTTTAATGTTTTGGTTTATGGAGTTTTTTTTTTTTTTTTTTTAGAAGGTGATAGGTGTGGGATTGTTATATTTAGTAAGTCATATTGAAAAGAAGTGAAGAGATTTCTTTATTGTAAATATTACACTGAAGCTTGAGAACACACTAGCACCTAAATAAAATCCACAGCATTCACAATATTTTCCCATTTACGTGGTGTTAGTAAGAGGAAGACTTTGGCTTTAGGCTTGTGGGCATGTAAATATGAGTTCCAACAGATATATATTAAGTATATTCACTATATTTCTCTGCAAAAATGGACAGTTTTAATTTATTTTTTACTGTAAGGACTAGAAAAGTCTTACATTACCACAGGAAAATAATGGTGGGGAAAGGTGTTGATACTGTAACTCAGCTCTTTTTAAAGCTATGTTTGCATGTTTGGGGGCAGAGGGAACTAGAAAAGGCAAGGTATCAGTCTTCCTGGTAACATTGATCTTCATTTGTTTGCCTTTCATTCTGTTTTATAAAAGTCCAGTTTTAGACTTTGTGTTAATGTTGATAAGTTGTCTTAGTTCTACATTTACAAAATGTAGCCTCAGGTGTTTGTGTGTAACACAGCTTTTTTCCTAATCAAATTAATAATCACTTTTAACGTTCATCTAGAGCTAAGGATGAAAATTTCAAAATAGCTTTCGTATTCTGGAGCCCTTCTTTCATCATGCTCTGTGTACTGCATTTTTGTTTTTGGTTTTGTGGAAACATACATATTTTTATCTCTATGTAAAGCGATATGTAGTAACTGTTCAGAATGTCACAAAATAACTTCAATCAGAAATACTGGTCAGTTGATTTGGTTTACAAAAGGAATGCCCAGTGACTATATTAGATATTTCTTCTACATGATACATAAGCTTTCTCCAGTTAAAAATATCAGTGTAAACTTACACATGATTTTGAAATTTTATTCTATAAAAAATTTGTCTTCTAAAATACTGGCCTAAAATTGACTGTCCTTTTTTTTTTCCTTCTGTTAAATGAAGCTTGAGTAATCGTCACTGATTTCTCTTTAACCCTTTTTTAGAAGAAACAGATTATTGGTCTGATTATAACTAGAAAACACCATCTTAGAAAGAATTGTCAGAGTATTACTATACATGTAGTTTTACTTTGTTTTAATTCAGCAAACTTAGAAACACTATGTGCCAGGCAACAATTTTGGCATGTAGTTAGAATTCAGACTATGACTTTCTGAGATTTGGTAGCCCCAAATCCCTTAAGACCAAAGGAAATCAGTAATAAACTACCACTTTTCTTTCAAATAAGTGTCAAAATGAGATTAAGCCACTTTCGCATTTTTTACAAGTGACAGTACTAGAACTTTAAAATCATTATTAATATTAACAGAAGTAAATCAGTTGTAGAGTATCACATTCCTAATATGTGTTTATGGATTTTTCTTATTAATTGCATGAACAAATGACTCTAGAACCTTCCTAAGAATACTGCTTTCTGGTTGGGAAATGATTTTTTCTTGCCCTTTTTTTTTCTTTGCCTGTATTAAAGATACTTTAAAGCATCTTTCTTTTAGAAGGATGTTTAAAGTATTAGAATTGATATTAAATAGATATATGAATTTTAGTCAATATTTTTCATCAAATTCTGAGATTAAATACACTTGTTTAATCCTGTCCCATTTCACTAAAGAGTCTTTGTACTGGAAAGACTTGTCGTAGGTTCAAAGTGTAAAAAGCTGTGTTTTGTAATAGATTTGAATTTTAGTATTTCAAGATTTTTTAACATCTTTTTTATCATAAACATTTGGTTTAATATTTGTCTTCTGTCTGAACCTCTTTGTACTTTAGTATTTTTTTTCTTTCCCTGCTATTTAAAATCTTAACATTTGGCATGGAATACATATTGGCTTGTATTATCCTGTGCATTGTAAAATTAAGATAGCTTCATTTTCTATATACTCGCATATAGAAAACTGTATCTTTTGAGGAAGACTATGTAGAAATTATTCTAGTATTTTTAAATGTCTTGGTTTCAGGATTAGTGTTTGTGAGTTATATATATGTGTGTTTTTTGTCATTAAACAATCAGATATTTGGCTGCAGAGGAATAAAGGATTGTTTTATTTTAAATAAAAATGGAAAACAGCGTTGTGGGTCACATATATGTATTATAAGCCTTTGGTAATTAACTAATATTTTTATACAGTTGATCATCACTAAGTTACTAAGATTTAGGTAAAACAAATGAAAACACCCTTTCATACATATAGTTACACCACCTCTACTTGGACACATTAAACAAAACAGTAGCTCAGCATTCATCCATTTATTACTTACAAATATTTTAATTTGTATTAAAAGTAAATTCTAAATTTTCTTCTGTTAGATTGTAACATTTTAAAACATTTGGAAATAGCAGTGTTATTCACTCAGGCTTGACAAAAGACTAGAGTTAAAAATAGTGGTAATTTCTGTCATTAAAACATAATTTGGGAAGAAAAGTAGTTAAAAATTTGTCTCTATCCCTTGAAAACTTTTTAAACTGTGTGGATTTTATGAGTTTAAGAAGCATAGACAAACTATATTTCTATTTTCTTTATGGAGTCTTCTTGACCAGTCCTCTAACAACTACCTACATAAATACACACACTCATCTACACTGCTTTCAAAATGAATGCCCTAAAGAGAAATGAAAGCAGAAACATATTAATCTGATTTGTTTGAAGAGGCTTCGGATGATAAAGCATATCACAGGTGTTTTTAATCAAGATATTTCTATTTTTAAAACGTTATTTTCAAGTTAGGGTTTCTTTGAACATAGGCGAAATTGGGGTTGTTTTGAAGATCTTACCTCTGTGTTCAGGGATCAACTGTGAAACTGCAGGAGGCGGAAATCTGTTGAGTGTCTTCATGCTATAATACATGACATTTTTATTGCAGGTTTTGACCTTTAGGAGAGAGCCAGTTCTGGAGAACAAGCTAACTTCTTTGATTGAACATATAATGCATTGGAACATAATAGGAGATTAAGGTATACTAATGAATTTTAAAAGCATACAATTTTATATCCTTGCAATATGATTGAGCTAGACAGTTTGTAAAGCTAGAACTTTTTGCTAAGCTAAAATCAATAAAGATTTATTAATAGATAGAAATCATCCAGTGAAGTGGCCACAGTTGAGTTCTCTTGATTTATTAAAACTTCAGGTTTTTTTTTTTTAATATATATAATTAATGTTCTTGTCATTTGGTCTTTGGTCCAACTCCAAGTGAATTTACTTATTCTAAAAATGAATATATATAATTTTTCTTTTTTTATCTTAAGGTTATTATTACATTGTTATATGTTAAAGACTTAAATAGTGGATTTTTCATATTATAAAATAGTAGATTTAAATCAAATGGAATTTGGTGCTTTGCTTTGCTCTTTGACAGGTATAGTAGTAGATGGAGCCTGTAAAATCAGATAATGAGAATGTTTTAAGAGATATGAAGTATTCCAAGTACTGTCCTAACCAAAAGTGGCAATTTGGTTGAAACTGAAAAACCTACTTTCCTAAGCAGAAACTAGCCTCTTACTCATAGGACTCTGAGTAAAATACTTAAATTGTTCATATCAAAAGTTGCAAACTGTTTAAAAATAAACTGTAGGATTCCAAAACTTCAAGTGACTTGTTGTCTTTACCTCCAAAATACCTTATCACAGATGAAATGATTTATACTTTTCTAGCATGTTTATTTACTTTGAAAGAAGATTTATTTTATAGTTTTAATTGAAATTTTCAGATACTTAGCTAATACAATTTTGGCTATCTTCTGAATTGTCATCTGGTGTAATGATAACTCATTGAACAGTGTTACAGTGTATTCTTTGGTTAATTTTTGAGTAGTAAAGTATTACATGAAAAATTATTAGCATTAATGATTTTTAAAACTCTATTTGCTAAATAAAGTGAGGTTTACTAAAAAAAAAAACACACTAATTTTTTCTTTAAATTTTTTCACCCAAAAAATGCTTACTTTATGTATTTAAGATATAGGAAATTACAAAGGTTTGTTTTCATAAGAAAAGTGTAATTTAGTCTTAAGAGTGAAGTGTATTTATCATATGGTCCTAGAACTGTTTTTATCTTTAAAAAGTGTTTTTTAAAAAATGTTTAAAGTGTATTATCAGATGTGTGTTTTAAAATGTTTGAACATTGAGATACATGCCAAAATAAAAAATCAGAAATTTGTTTCATTTGATAATCCAGGAATGTGACTCTGTTAACAGTTATCTTTAAATAAAATGTTAAAATTTGATAGAAATCAGTTTGATATAAAAGTGAAGTTCAGATATTGGTGTCATTGTACTGTAAAGTGGTTGTTTGAGATAAATACAAGATGCAGAAAGTCTTGATAACTTTGAGAGTGTAATTTTTTTTTAAAGCAGCTTAATTTGGATAGAATGAAAATGACTACAGTTTTTTCCCCTTTAACTTAACCATTCTAGGTGAGAGAATATTAAAATGAAAAGTAAAAAATATAATTTCTGGGGAAGAGTGAAAAAATATAATTATGTAAGGGGGAAAAAAATCCAAGTTCAGCTTATCACTTTCAATCCATATATCTTTATGCACAGCCTTAAACTCGGGAAGAGAGACAGCTTTTGAGTTTATATTGTGAAAAAGATGTAAATCCACACAGTTATTTCTAATTTAGAGAATTTATGAGTTGTGATCTCTGAAATTGTCAAAACTTACTGTTTGGATACAAGTATTTAGAATTAGAAAACTGTCCCATCTATATAGCTTATAAACTTCCAAATTTTTAGCTTAGTTAAGAATATCTAAAAGAATTGTGCAGATATTAACCGTTTTATTTGGTCAGTTCTTCAGAGTAAGAAACTTTAACATAATTAGTAGTGTGTGTTATTTTAGGAGACAGGTTAATAAGGGCTTTTACTGCTGTATGTGATTGGCTATCCCTTAACTACCCTGAAAGGACATTTTGTAAAAATTTTGGCTGTTTTAAATTTACAAACCTGGTTATCTAACTAAGCCTTAACATGCAGTTCTTTATAACATGATATGATGAAAAGGATTTATCTTGTTACATTTTTTCAGTGATAGATTTGTCTTATTTCCGAAATATTTATATTTTTAGTTAAATGCATTTTCAGGACTAAATAATATTTATTTTCAGGAAAATTCTTAGCTTTTCATAAAATACAGTTATACTGTCAGTGTTCTAGTTTTATTGAAAGAGTTATCCTTGGGGGAAAAGAATATTTGGATAAACTAGAATAGAGGCAGTTTAACGTGTCTACATATGAAGGGACTTGAAATTATTCATTATTTGTTACTGATGTATAATACTGGTATATAAGGACAACTTATATTTTAAAAAGTTTGTCAGCTGTAACCATTTTCTTTGAGGTCTACCATGTTGCCAAGGATTCATTAAAGAGTAGATACAATTTCTTAAGGAAAGAATTTTTAATGTTTATTTGAAGTAGTTTTTGTATGTGTGTGTATCTTATGTTTTCTTTTTTGACTAGCAAATAGATCCTTAATCTGTTTGTTTTCTTCATATAGACCTAATGCATCAGAATTGTATTTTCTGATGAGTATTTTCAAAAAGCAGTATTTAATTAATGTCTGGACTTAATTTTTTTTTAATTTAATAGCATTTTGAAGTAAAATTTCAGTTCTCAGTACCACAAACCACTTTTTATATTTTATTAACATATGTGATTTGGCTTAGTTTTACTTTCCTATTTTCATGGTTAGAGTCTCTTGGAAGAGAAAAATGCAGCCTGATTCAAATGTAGTTACTAAGACTGATTGGGTAATAGTTTTTTAAAGTTGTTACTGTTTCTAAATGTCTTAATTTTTAAAAATCATTAATATTTGCTGTTATTCTTTTTTATTGAAAGCTTTCATACTAAACAAATATATTTAATAAGTTTGTTATCCTGTGAGCCTCAGAATTTTTTTAAACTTTTATTAATATTGTTATTGAGCTGCTGCTAAGTGGAAAAATTACTTTTTCTATTTTGATAAAAATTAACATTGAGGTTTTTAACAAAGTATCCAAATTGTAACTATTATTTTATCTTATACTTTTATTTTAATCTCCCACCTAGCCTTCTTGACTAGCTATTTAAACTTACCAGCCAATTCTTGCATTTAAAAAATTTACAGATGTCCTAATTTTTCTGACTTAAGTATTTTTCAGAATCAGAAATACTTAAGATGTTAAAGAATAAAAATTTCTTTTAAACTTAAAATTATGAGTCCATAAATAGAATTACATTTAAGTTTAAAGATAATTTGACAGAACAAATATTTGTTAGTCATCAATTGATATTATGTACTTACTAAGTTTTTAGCTTTGTATTATACATTCAAAGGAGGTTAATTACATGTGGAAAGTGTTTTTAATAGTTGGAGTTTTTGTAAAAACTTTTGGGGTAAAATCTTACTTGCTAATAGTATCTGATGTCAAACATATGATGCTGATTAGATAGATATGTGGAACCTGGGAGACTGGAGCTCTTTATAAGCATAATAAAATTTCATCTCTTGATTAAAGTTTAGATACTTTCTTATATTCTAGAAGAATGGGTAGGGGAGATATTCTTTATGAATTCACCCTGAACCTTGTTCAAACTCTTCTGAGAATTTTGATAATTGAGCAGTTAAATCTAAACTAGGAACTGAAGTGTCATTAAGGAAAAAAATTAATGATGCATGTAGATACATTACAGGTTCCCTTTCTAATCAAAACACCAATTTTGTCTTTAATTCTCTCTCCATCCCACTTTTTAAAGAAAAAATTCCTTCTTACTGAAATTATCATGTAGTGATACAAGCAGACCTGCTAGATATAGATAGGTTGAGCTGAACCAGTTTTTCCTTCTGTGTGCTAAGTTGCATTGTGCTTTTCTCAGCTTGCTGCTTCAGTAGCAGCAACAGGGAATAAGCAAGTATCACCAACAGCCCTTGTTCTTGCTCTTTACAGTTTGGAGCAGGGACTGGGAGATTGCTGCTGCTTGTCAGCTGTTGTACAGAATAGCATCAGTAATAATGGTGGCCAGTGGAGCCTGCACCCACTAGCTTTTACAGACCAGGTGGGAAGGGCCCAACTATTAGTGTAACCCATATATAGTAAAATGAATACATTCTTTGACAAAAAGGTATTTTCTTCCCAAAACAGCTTAAAGAGAACAGTTAGAGGCTTATAGTTCTCAAGACATTGTATTTTACTATTTACTCTGGTTTTATTTTATTTTATTTTTATTCAGTTAATTACATGTGTTTGAATGGAAAACTGTCTTGATTCTGAAAGTATTTATGGTATGTTTCATGCTTTTCACTTTTAAGCTGGTAGGCTAGAATAAATTATTAATGGTTATTGATAACCCAAGTTAAGTAATACACTGAGGAAAGAAAAGTTGACTGTGGTGTCATAGGAGTGTTTATTTCGCTTTGGGACCATATTCTAAGCCCATAATGCCTATATTTTATAGCCCAGTCTAAACAGGCCAATTTTTTTTTTTTAATTTCACTGTAACTAAAAAGAACAACACACTATACTGCTTGGGCATTGTGTATCCAGACAAAGTGGGCTACAGGTGGAAGCCCATAAATCTTTTTAGTATTAGTAAAATAATGTCTTATAGCTGAAATTAGTATTTGGAAAGTTCATATTATTCTCAATCTTTTGAAAATAAGACTGTAATTTCAAGTAGTATAGAAGAGTCATTTTTACTTTTAATTATTTGAATTTGCAAATGTGCATAATCTAAATGCTGTCTATATATTTTTCTCTTTTGTTTCCAAATTCCAGTAGGTTGTAGCTAAAGGGAAGTGAATATTGGATATCTATTAAAGTTCAGATTTCACTTGTAACATTCTTGGAAAACTTATAAATGAAGTTTTTAGCATATAAGCCTAGTACCCCAGTTCTTAAAGTCCAACATTTGCATAGCATTCATTTTTTTGAAGAGATAATCATGGGGTATCTTTTTGTTTGGTTGGTTGATTTTTGTTTTTTTTTCCCTAATACTACAATGTTTCATTAATAAGCTGATGTAATTTAACAGATAACATATTAATTACTATTACCTATCCTTAACCAAAAAAGTGAGTTACATAATGCTTTATATTGGAAACATCTTGTTATTACTACTAATTACTGTGTAAAGTGTCTATGGACCACCTATACCAAAATAACCCAGAATAAAGCATTTTTCCAGATGTGTTGAACAATCTGTGGAGCTGGACTTAGGAATCTTGTGTTGTTTTTCAAGTGCTAAGTGAAATGTTTTGTCAGGGTTTTATTTTGTTTTGTTTCCAGAAGTATCACGTGAGAACACTGCCCAAAATTATTTTGGGGGAGGATTCTTCACACCAATGAGCCATTTACATTATCTGCTTTTTTTTCCCCTCTCTGAGCTCAGAAACTAATTATGAATCTTATCATTTCTTACACAGTAGTTCTAAATGAAGTCTTGGTATTTCTTCCATTGTTAGATTTTTCTTTCATATCATGAAAACTTTATTTTTGTTCGAGTACCTTGGGCCAAATTTTAAGTTTGTTTGTTGGTATATTTAGTATACTTCTATTTAACCTGTACTTGATGAAAACAGAAGGAATTGATCACTTGAATTTTTTTAATTTCCATTTAGATAGTAGCTATTTATCTTAAATGTACTTCTAAATATGTATTGGAGAAAATTCAGAAAGGGAACCTTTCATATGCTGCTTGTGGGAGCATTTGGCAACACCCTGCTAAAGGATGAAAATATACATAAGCTTTAGCTCAACACTTCCATTCCTACATGTTTTATATAAACTCAGACATTTGTAGTAAAGGCTTATTTATTTTTACTTTTAATAGAAAAAATTGAAAGCAATGTAAATGTTAAGCAACAGAGAATGGCAAATTGTGACATAGTCATATGATGAAAAATGTTTGTTATCCAGCTATTAAAATGAGAGCCATGTGGATCATCACAGATGAATGTCTTCTAATACTTGAATTTGTAGTAATAGTGTAAAAGGATGCATAGGAATTAAATACCAAATTCAGGATTATGATTATGTCTTAGAGAGGGAATGGGATCCAAGGTATGCTACAGGAGACTTAGCTATATGTAAAGTCTTTTATTAAAAAAAAATAAAAGCAAAGTAAGGATGACCAAACATTAGAATTCAATACAGCTTCATTGGAAGGCCAGGGGTGGGATATGGAGATTCATTTTACTATTCTGCTGACTTTTCTGTGGATTCGAAGTACTTATTTTTTCAAATAAGTTTTTTAAATGTACAGTCATGTTTGGTGAAGATACTCTGTAGTAAGATGTACAGTTGGAATACTCCATTAAGAACATGGATTTGGGTTTATGTATTCTGTGTCTTGTAAGTGTTTAACAGTTAGTTGGTGTATAAACTACAACATATAACCATGGCCCACAGAAATCAAACACTCTAACCAACTTAACCTGCTAGAATATTTTAAAATTCTTTTATTTTTAAAGATGAGCTCTACTGTTTCCTTTCTTTGCCTGCTGGCATTTAATCTTCCTACTCTTATGAGTAAAGGACAACCATGGAAACAGTTTCTCTTTTTTTATCACTACTCTTTCATTTACTCTTTAATTCAAGCAATTTCATGACTGTGTTTTCTTGGTTTTGACCATAGATCATAGCATACTGTTTTCAGAAATTTCTTCATGCATTTTAGGCTCCAACTTAAGCTTAGTATTTATAGTGTATTACAGTAGAATTCTTGGAATTGGGTAATATATGGATTTGTACTTTTCATGTGTATGTGTGTGAGAAAAAGAGATTGTTAAGTGTGGAGCTATGGTACTGAATTTATCTTAAAATATCTGCAATTATATGATGTCCTCCAGAAGCCTCAGTGTGTTCCAAGTTAGACATTAAAGTATGAGTTTTAGTTACACTTACAAATTCAACTTTTAAACTTCAGGAGAGTAATAATAATAGAGAAATGAATTTTAAAAATTAGTGATAGTACTCTGAAATGAAATATTAATATATAAATGCTGCTAGGTATTTCTAACCTGTGTTTGTCCTGTGCTACATAAGGACTGAAAAACGATGATTGTCACCTTGCTGAAAATTTTCTACCTTATATAAAGTGATCAAAGTTTTTTGAGGCTTTCTTGTTTTTTTTTTCCTAGGTTATTAACAATAAAATGAAGACTATAGTATAACAAGCCCCCCTACTTAGCCCTGCAGTTCTTACCTAGTAAGTATTAACTGGCAGCCCTCCTACCATTGCTATAAAAAAGTTACTGTTTGGCATTATGCTTTGGTTTATTTCAGAATTTTTTCCTACTATCCTAGAATGACAACTTTCTAACTTTTCTGGCCCCCAACATGTTGAAGTTTGATGTTAACTTTCTCCATTTTAGAGCACAAATCATGCCATTGCCTTGGGTAAGTTTTCTGTCTTGGAGAGGATTTTACAGCTCAGCCCTCTCATCCCTATATCTGAGAATGATAATTTTAAACCCTTTTCCTTCAAAGGAACTTACAAATAAGTAGTAGTCTACTTATTGTCATCATTATTCAGGTTTACTAACAGTTATTTTGTGGTTTTAGAAATTGGAATGTCCTCTCCACCTGATAGTTTTTTTTCATTTATCCTACATTTCACTAGATTATACTTCTGACTTCTTGTGACGTGCTTAAAATTTAGCTGTTAAACTTCAAGGGGTGGGAAAAACAGGAAGGCAATCCCTTTTCCTTCCTTTTATATATACACATGCACACCTCCTTCTTAGAATAAGAAACATTTTTACCTTGATTCATTTTACTTTTGAGAAACTTAAAAATGCTAAGGGAATAATCCTAATAGATTAGCCAAAATTAATATCATATTCCTAGAAAAACTGTCAAAAACAAGGTTATGATAAATGCCCAATATACTTATTTCCTTAAATTTGAGACACTGAAATCAGCTACCAGAAAGGTTAGTTATCATGTATTCCTTCAGTTAATTTTACATTTGTAAACAAAAAATTCAAGTGCTCCTGTTTTTGTTCTTGATATTGAGGGATGGCCCTATTTAAATGAAAACTAGTGCTTCAGATGCTTCTCTTACATTACCTCATACCATTGCATTAAGGACCCAGTAAATAATGTGTATGTGTCAAGGAGTGACTTTATTATCATAGATTAGCCATTGAACTCAATAATTAGTTTTTAGGGTAGGAATGAATTAAATATTGAAAATATTATAATAAGCCAGTTTGAAGAGTAGTAGCCAAATGCCATAGATCACTTCTTTTTTCTGATTTTTTTCCTTTTATATTTTTGTTTCTGGAAAACTAGAATGGAAACCTTTGCAAATCCCCAAAGAATCCTATATAATCCGGGCTTGGGTTTCATAATTGGTCCCTTGGAAGCCAGCTCAGCTTTTTCTTCAACTTAACTCTTAGAAAAAGAAATCTTTTCAATTGGTATTGCACTCTTACTGTAGACTGGAGGGCATTACACTTTTCAAAAGGAAATAGATAGCATTTAATTTCCAGTAGATTTGTAAGTACTGATGATGTCACATTCTTAAGCTCATTTCATCTGTTTTATAAATTTCCAAGCAAACAGCCTTTCTTGGATACTCTCCAGACTCTTTTAAAACACAGGTCATTTGCTATATTTCATAGTTGGAATACTTTCTCTTGTCTCCTTTAGGTAATATGCCTGGAGTTCCTTTTAGTCTTAGATACTAAAATAGTGATGTTTCCAATTAAACTATACCCAGAAAAATAGGCCCATAGTGACAGTGGTCATTGATTCTTCATGGTTGTGTGTGTTTTCCTTCTCTCTCTCGTGTTTATTTTAATGCCATTGTTTCCTTAAGATATTTTTTTAACTATTTACTCGTGGAACATAGATGTTCCAGAAGTTATGGAATATTTTTGTTTCATATGTTTGATACTGTAAAAAATGATAGTGCTTTGGATTCATTTCTACAAGTTGAGTAGAGATTAAATATTTTTCAGGTTTGGTTTAAAACCCTTAAACTTCTGTTGCTTAACATAAAATATTCAGAAATAGTTGCACTTCTTACTTTTTTTCCTTTCTTGAGCTATGTTTTTGATTTTTACATATTTCTGTTTTGTGAGTTTAAAATAATACATCATTTGGTGTAAAATAAAATAGCATCTTCAGGTTCATTGTCAGCAGTTAATATTATTGCTTCTGTCTCTTTACCACAAAAAATTTTGACCTTGACTTTGTAAATTAGGAAGATCTCCTGGAGTAGGAAATGGCAACCCACTCCAGTAATCTTGCCTGAAGAAATCCCATGGACAGAGTAGCCTGGCAGACTACAGTCCATGGGGTCACAAAAGAGTCGGACACAACTTAGCAACTAAACAACAACAAATACCACTCATGAGGAAATTTTAATTATCTTGAATAATTTTGCAATGTGAATATTTCTGGGAGATGTGTGCCAAAAGAGGAAAAAAACAAATTGCTCTTTTGGCACTTGGATTAGTAAAGGATGTTATAATCTGAAGCAGAAAATGTTATAGGGTGCTAGGTACTGTCAGCATTTGGTGATGAAGAAAGATTTGCAAACTTAATATCATCAACTGATATTTAGTAAACATTAAATCTAAACTTTTAAAGCTATATATATTGTTTTATAATTTGTGAACAGAGATAGTTCATGATATGTAACAGCCATTTTCCAGTCATTGTTCAAATAACTTTTTGAGAAGCAGACAATGCTTAACCAGATACCAGGTGTTCTGTTCTCAAATTTTGTTTATTTGACATATATATGTGTAAGAGAATGGGTTAAATTTGAGCTTTAATGATTAAGGCAATGCTGTGTTTTTTATCTCACTAGAATTATAGCTAAAATTTGAATTTTAACACCAAAACTATAGAAAGGGAGTAAATTCATTGTTCTCCCACCCTGAACAACTTCTCAGCTCACGATGGATGACTCAAAGAAGAATAATAGAAAACGTACTATTTATGAACTGCCTTTGGATGTTTTCTTAGGAAATGAAGGCAAGACAGAATTTAATAGCACAAGCCTTGATTTAAGTAGGAAATAAGTATACAAATCTAATGAGCTCATTAGTATAATAGCTAAAATATTAGTATAATAGGTATTTCAAGTTCTAAGCATAAATATAGTAGGTAACATCCCAAACTGTTCTCTGCAGTTTTACCATTTGCCTATTTGTCTGAAATCTGAGTCTACAAAATTATCTCTCTGTAAAAATAGGAATAAATTGAATGCAGATTGACATAATCATATATCCAGTTGTCTGCAATCACACCTGACTTTTTGCCTAGACTGTCGGTTGTACTCTTCCTGTTACTTCCGATAAGTTTATTAAAATTGCTTTCAGTTTTATTTTCCTTAATTTGGTTCTACAAGCTGTTTCTTATGCCTCTGGAATTTGGTGCCTTATAGTCAGAACTTAAAATTGGCAGTTTGTCCTCCAAATCCTTAATAAGACAGGTTAGTAAAATGCAGTGAATTTTTTATGTCAGTTTTTTAATTGATCTGTATTCATCTTATTTTAGCCCTCAGAATATTAGAATTAGAACTGTAATAAATAGACTTCTTCCTTAGTGTTATAAATTGTATTTATATCTGTAATAACTCTGTGGTAATAGAAAGTAAAAGTCTTGTAAGGGAGCAGGTTTCAGTTTAGCATATAACTTAATTTTGGGCCCTGATTTGTCTTCTAAAAATAGTTTTTGTATTTTGAGCTAAACATTCCCACGTCCTTACACTAGTTCTCACAATATGAATTCTAGACCATTAGTATCTTGAATATTTCACTTTGGATCTGCCACATTTTGACAGTATTTCTTTTAAACTACTGTATATAGAACTGAACCCAGTATATTCAGTGTGGTTTGAGGTACAAAATACAGTATGTGTCTTATGAATAAGATACTTACAGTAATGTATCCTGATTCCACTTTCTCTTTGTCATCAGTACTGTTGGTTCATGTTGAATCATAGGCCACTGAATCCCTAAGTCTGCCAGAAGTGTGTTTCAGATCCTACTGTAAATTTGGATTCAGCAGGTTTTTGTTGAATACTTGTTCCCCTCTCGATGTGCTCATAAAAGTTTATAAGATTTTACAGCCTTAACACCAGGTTCATGAAGTAGCCATTAATAGGTCCCGTTTTACAAAGTAGAAACTGAGGCTTTGTGTACTGAAATATTTTATCCAAGATCTTGACTCATAAGGGACAGAGCCAGAATTCCATCTTGGGTCTTCTGGCTCCAAATTGACTGTTCTATTTAGTTGCTGCCTCAGTAAATTTCTTCTACTGCTCATTTCATTGATAAAGTTAGAAATGCAGAAATTGACCAGTGACTTCTACTGCAGGATGATTTAAGAGTTTAGGAGACATGTTTAGAACTTTTTAATATCTTTGTTAAATACAGTAATGCTTTATGTAAAAACTATATGAATTGAATTTAGAGCAGTGTCAGATAGAAAGTAAATGAACCTAAGCAAAAATATTAATGGAAACAAAATTAGAGTTGCATATCACTTACAAAGAGGTGGGGGGGGATCATTAACTTATGTTAAAATGCATAATTTTTGTTCTTTTGAATTCTTGTCTGTTATCTAATATTAAAAGAAAGCTAATTTAAGTTATGTAAATATTCCCATTTACTCAGATTTATTTTCAGATTGACTTAAGCAAGACATTTATTTTACCTCACCTTTCAAAATGACTTTTTTTCTTAGAAGACCGTAAGAATGAAAAGTTGATACCTCAGAAGCCAGTAGAGATACTTAAGAGCCTGCAGGCCAGAATACAAACAACCAGACTTGAAACTGAGAACTATTGTGTAAAGATTAAAGGACAAGAACTGAATGGTTCTGTTTCCTGAATTTTTTAGATTTTTTTTGGTTCTAAGTTTAGTCATCGGAGTTCCTTTCGTAACTACTTGGTGAAGATGTAGGCTCTATGACGTTTCCAATGGACTGGGATATAGGAGTGGAGGAATGGCATGGTTTGTACCAGCAAGCATTGCCATGTAGCTAGTCTTAATTTGCAGGGAGGATAAGTATGAAATAATGAAACCAATTATCTGCTCAGCACAGTATTCAGTTCTGGGAATAATTGACTGGATTCAAAACTTACTATAAATGGATAATTCAGTTCTTCAGAGAGGCTGAAGTAAGAATCCACTAGAGAAGATAGACTTAAGTTGTCCTTAAAAGTAGGAATAAATGGAACGGGGTTTAATTTTAGCCTCCATTAGTAGGTTTGATGAAGATTCAAAGGGCAGGTACGAATATTCTCCTTAGCAGGGGAAAGAATTGGAAAATAATTTATTACAAGCGTCTCAGTTCTCCCGGGAGCCTTCACATAGTGGGAGAGGATAGTCACTACTCAAATGATGAGCAATTGTGTTTTTTCCACTTTCTACTCAACTGGTGACCACAGTAGCATCAGGCTTGAAACCTCTTACTATAATGATACCCAGCTCCTGTTAAAATTTCTGGTTATTTCAGAAAGATCCATGTAAGGCGTTTGGTTGTCATGGCTCTTAAAAGAGATGTTTTAACTTGAATTGTGGAGTGTTTTCATTGGCGAAAAATAGGAAACACTGGAGAGGGCCTGGTTATACATTGACACTAGGCAGAAGAGTACACATTCCACTTGGGAAACCACAGATATATTCTTGAATGTATGAGTTTTAAGAAGTTTGTTAGCTAACTAAAGACAGGAAGTCAGGCTGAAATACAGTTGTAGATATCTTGTACCTAGACCTGATTTTAAGGTATAAAATTATGAATGGCAAAGAAATTGATGAACTATAATCTCAAAGAAAGAGCCAGTTAGTTTTATTGAACAACTGAATGGATTGACAGAGGATAAAAAAAGAATAGTAATGGGTAAGTATTCATAAATTTGAATGTAAAAGAGTAATGAAAGAAAGTTAAGATAAATAGCATATTTGTGTTCTCATTGAACCTTTTATATTGCACTTTTTGGCTGACATGGTATATTTATAATTCATATCTAGGGAGTAGAGAGAAGTCAATCAAAAATTAAAAACTATTTAAAAAACTAAGTGATTTAATTTTGTATATAAGGATACTATTGTTAGGATAATGATAAAATGATAACATTTTAAAAATACTATATATATGGGGCTTCCCAGGTAGTGCTAGTGGTAAAGAACCTGACTGCCAGTGCAGGAGACATAAGAGACACAAGTCCAATCCCTGGGTCAGGAAGATCTGGAGGGGAGCGTGGAAACCCACCCCAGGATTCTTGTCTGGAGAATTCCATGGACAGAGGAGCCTGCAGGGCTACAGTCCATAGGGTTGCAAAGAGTCGGACGTGACTGAAGCAACTTAGCGTACGTGCACTATATGTATATATGTATACTTATATATATAGTTCTTGTATAAGTACATACATCTCCTGACTTTTTTGGAATAAATTATTTAGATTGAAATCCACTTCATGCACAGTTTCTAGGTAATCATTAATTTCTTCATCGGGAAAAGGTGGCAACAGTACAACTTTATAGTCACTTAAACTGAGTTTTGTTTGGATTATAAAACAGGGTTTCTGGATTATATCTAAATATTGCTTCATTTCAAACCTATTCTCAACACTGAATTTTAAATGTATCTTATCTAGTTAATAAAATCTTTGTTTTTAAGCATTTGTATCCAAAAAAACAAGCAAATTTTTTAATCTGTTGTCTGTGAATTTTATTTTCTCCAGGTATAATCTATATATCATACCACCTGTGTAGTATTCCACTGTCCTGAGCAGGAGAGTCAGTCTGTGCCTGAGGGACTATGTATCACCAGCTCCTTAGAGGTTTATATGCATAATTTGAAGCATACTTGAAGTAATTACTATTATAAATTATGTTAATGCCAGATTAAAAGTAGAACTATTTGAAAAATCTAAAGTATTTTAGTAACACATAAAGGATATATATAAACAACAAAGTAGTATAAATATTTCCATGACATGTATTAGCATCTGAATGTCCCTAACATGTGACAATAGACACTGTCTATAGAGTCAAAGAAATTTTGAATTTAAAGTAACCCTTTCTTGAAGGCATGATAAAAAAACTTACTTTGGCACCCAAAAGTAGGCAGCAATTATTATAAATGGAAAGGAAAAAATCAGAGCTTATCAGCCTAAGAAATTATTGTTGATATTGAACACAAGTAAAGAGACATGTACCTTCCCTTGCTGGAATTGCTTCAGTGGAATCTTTAACTTCGTTAATATGTTTAAATAAAGGATTTCCATATTTTTCTGGCATGTGGAAAGGTTTTCTAATATTTAAAGTTTTTCAAGCTTTCAAATAGAAAGCTGTGGTTTTTAATTATCTCTGAATTAAAAATAGATAGGAAAAGATCTTTGTGTTTATTAAAACATCAGTGATAAAACTGCAGTATTTTCACAGAAAAGTAGTAATTTTAAGAGGTGAAATTGAGAGAAATTGCAAAGTTGGTTTGCCGATAGGAATGATCCAATAGAGAAAAAAATTAAAGATGTAAGGGAGAGTGCTACAGGAATATCTTTAAGTTATCAACAGAAGATAAAATCTATTGAAAGGGGCAGGATTGGTCATATGAACAGCGATTGTTCATAATACAAAGAAGAAAGAGTTACATGGGCACAGGCACATATATGTGTATTGCTGTGGTGGAAATTGGCAGAAATTCTCTTCTGATAGTTCCTGTTTTCTGAATGAAAGTGAGGATGAAAGGGAGATGTTGGAGGTTTGAAGGGAGAGATGAGACACCTGTCTGATGTTTTTCTAGAAGAACGAAAGGACCAAGATTACCAGGTAGCTGTGAACCAATTTTAGGTATAAAGAATTTGGAAAGTAAAATTATTTCTGTTCACAGATGACATGATATATGTAGAAAAACCTTGCTCATAACACACACACAAACCTGTTGTAATAAGCAAAATCAGCATTAAAAAATCAGTTGCATTGCTATGCACTAACAATGAATAATCCAGAAAGGAAATTAAGAAAACAGTTTCATTTACAGTAACATCAAAAAGAATAAAATGCTTAGGAATCAAATTAACTCCAATAATGAAAGACTTGTGTACTGTGAACTATATAACATTGCTAAAAGAAATTAAAGAAATATAAATAAAAGATATCCCATGTTCATATATTGGGAGTCTTAATTTTGTTAAGATGAAATACTACCCAAAGTGATCTACAGATTCAGTGCCATGTGTATCAAAATCTCAATGACATTCTTTGCAGAAGGGGAATAGCCAAAAGAATCTTGGGAAAAAAGAACAATGTTGACACTCTCAGAGTTCCTGATTTCAAAACTTAATATAAAGCTATGGTAACCAAGCAGTATGGTACTGCTATAAAGTCAGACATATAGACCAATTGGAATAAACTAGAGAAACCCCTAAAAGTAAACTAGGAGCCCCAGGCCCCTTGTACATATATGTTCAGGTGATTTTCAACAAATGTGCTGAGACCTCTAAATGGGAAAAGGGCAGTCTTTTCAACAAACGGTTTTGGCAAAACTGGATACCCTAAAGAAAAATTAGATACCTCACACAATATACAAAAATTAACTTAAAATGGATCAAAGACTAAATGTTAGAACTAAAACAATAAAACTCTTAGAAGAAAACAGGAGGAAAGCTTCATGACATTGGACTTGTATTTCTTGGATGTGACACCAAAAACGCAGGCCTCGTGCAAAAACTAAATTGAACTTTGATCAAAATTTAGAACTTTTGTGTGTTAAAAGATAATTGTCTATAGAGTGAAAAGGCAACTGACAAAATAGAAAATAATTGCAAGTCATGTGTCTGATAAGGGTTAAATATCCAGAATGTATCAAGAGCTTCTGCAACCAAAAAGAAAAACAAAAACCTTAGTTAAAAAATGAGCGAAAGACTTGAAGAGACGTGATATGTGTTGTCAAAGATGTAGAGAAATTGAAACTTTTGTACAGTGCTGATGGAAGTGTAAAATGGTACAGCACTATGGAAGACAGTATGGCAGGTCCTTAAAAAATAAGAATTGCTATATGATCCAGTAATATATAATGGGGTATATACCCAACAGAATTGAACTCAAATAGATATTTATATACCATGTTCATAGCAACATTTATCACAATAACCACAAGATCAAACAAAGCAAATATCCATAGATTCAGTTCAGTTCAGTCGCTCAGTCATGTCCGGCTCTTTGCGACCCAAGAATTGCAGCACGCCAGGCCTCCCTGTCCATCACCAGCTCCCGGAGTTCACTCAGACTCATGTCCATTGAGTCAGTGATGCCATCCAGCCATCTCATCCTCTGTTGTCCCCTTCTCCTGCCGCCAGTCCCAGCATTAGAGTCTTTTCCAGTGAGTCACCTCTTCGCATGAGGTGGCCAAAGTATTGGAGTTTTTCAGCTTTAGCATGAGTCCTTACAAAGAACACCCAGGGCTGATCTCCTTTAGAATGGACTGGTTAGATCTCCTTGCAGTCCAAGGGACTCTCAAGAGTCTTCTCCAACACCGCAGTTCAAAAGCATCAATTCTTCAGCGCTCAGCTTTCTTTATAGTCCAACTCTCACATCCATACATGACCACTGGAAAAACCATAGCTTTGACTAGATGGACCTTTGTTGGCAAAGTAATGTCTCTGTTTTTTAATATGCTATCTAGGTTGGTCATAACTTTCCTTCCAAGGAGTAAGCGGCTTTTAATTTCATGGCTGCAGTCACCATCTGCAGTGATTTTGGAGCCCCCCAAAATAAAGTCTGACACTGTTGCCACTGATTCCCCATCTATTTCCCAGATTAGTGGATAAATAAACTGTAGCATTTACCCAATTGAATCTACTCAGCCATAAGAAGGATATAAAGTCTAATATATGCAATATGGATGAACTTTGTTAAGTAAGTCAGACACTAAAGGACAAATACTGTATGATTCCTTTTATACAGAGTACCTAGAATAGGCAAATTCAGAGAGACAAAAAGCAGAGTGTAGTTTCCAGGGGCTGAGGTAATAGAGAAGTGAGCAGTGTTCAGTGGGTACAGTTTCAATTGGTTCTGGATGAAAAGGTTCTGGAGATGGATGGTGTGATAGTTGCACAACAAAGTGAATGTACTTAATGCCACAGAAGTAAAATGGTAGAATTTATATTTAAAAGCAATTTTTAAAAATAAGTGAAGACATTCTAACTGAAGATTTTTAAAAGGTTTGTAAAACTGTTTACATTTTGCAGTATTCACACTACGTTTTTCAAGTTTGGCACACCTGGCTTAGTTTCAAATACATGGTTTTAGGGGAATTCCCTGGCAGTCTAGGGGTTAGGACTCTGTGCTCTCACTGCTGAGGCCCCGGGTTCACTCCCTGAACTAAGGTCTCATAAGCCATGTGCAGGCCAGAAAGAAGAAATTAGCTACATATACTTCTAATGGGAAAAGACTCCCCAAAAATGTGAAATATGTGACGGTTATGCTTTGTATATACAATTAGATATTATTAGGGAGGGGCACATTTCAAGTGCACATCACCTGTCCAGAATAGATGTAGTATGGCTTTAGCATAGACATTTTAGTGATTAAAAGAGTGGAGTAAAAGAAGTTGGCTGACCTTGAGCTAGAGTGGTGATAGTTTTCTGGTATCTTTTTGAGAGAAGTAATTTCATATGTATGTGGAAACTGTTCAGGAGTATACTTCCTTATCTGGTGAAGAGTGAGAACCAGAGAATAGGAAAATCAACAACCACAGGTTTCCTGTTTTATTTCTCATCTCTGGATACAAAATGAACTCGTTTTTCCAAGACTTCATTTATTAAAGTTATTTCCTATATAAAGTGTTATTCAACTCTAACAAAATAGCTAATAGATAAATATTCAAGGTAAAATAATATTTGGGTTTTTTTAAAACAAAAGAAAGTTAGTTTTAGGCCTCCTGTATATTTTTACTGTATTATTAAAATATTTCACATGCAACCTTTTTTCTCTTTAAAAGTATATTTGCATTTGACTAGCTTAAGTTTAATGAAGCTTAGCTTTTGTGTGTCATTTCTTATTTTTCCTTTGACATGAAATCTTACCTACTTGATGAAGATGTCGTTTGAGAGGTGTACTGCAAGGAGTTAAATGCTGTTTGTAAATAATGCTTTTACAAAGGTAAAGACCAGATTTTACAAATATCACTTTTTGTTTGTAAAAGAAAAATGTAATTTCATATATTTTAATGCATTAAAAAATTTGACTGTTTAACTGTATTGACTTAGTAAGTTGACACAGAAAAAAATGATTTTCTATTTCTCATATTATACATCTTTGTGTTCTTAACTTACAGCAGTGTGCTTTGCACGTATTAGGCTTTCCTTAAATATTCAGTGTAAGAATAAGTTTTATTATGCTGCTCAAAAGCATCCAAGAAATAACTATTTATATCTGCTATGTTAATGTTAGAATCTTTAAACATGGCTTTTTAAATGTATTTATCCTCTTTTTCTGAAAGAAAAATTTTTTCGTATCTTTAGGTGCTCATGTGTTTAAAAAAAACAAAACCTTGGAGTAAAGTAGCAGCACATAATGGTTTGTGGATTTTGAAAAGGTGCAGGCCATATTGTGCTGCCTCAAAAATACAAGGATCTGATCTTCTGAAGAAAATATATTTCTTTTTATTCATAGCTTGTATGATAGCAATGTCAGCAGTGCCTTAGCAGCACGTAAATATTGGAGTTAAGATTCTAAAATTATCTCCAGTATTAACTGTGCTGCTGAAGTAAGGTTGGCCATACTCTACTGTCATATTTTAGTGTATATTAATATTACCAATGTATTTTCAGCTTTATTGATAATTAATTTTCAGTATTATAGTCTTATTCTCATATGATTGAATAAAAATAAGTTAGTACTTTTAGATGTGTATTAAAATTGTGTATTGTAATTTAATAATTGTGTTGAATGCCATCAAGTTTATTGAAAGCTTATACAGCATCCAGTAAATTTATTTTAATGTATATTTATATTCAGTTTAAATATTCAATTTTTACTTCAGAACAGAAATAATACTTTTCCCTTTCTCTACTTAAGTGAAATTAAGACATTCGTTTATCTCACAGATAGATATATATTGTAAAATATACATTTTGAACAGAACTTAGAGGATAATTTCTAGTAATATTTCTAAATATTCTGTTATAAGGGAAAGGGGAAAGAATCAAAATATGTGAATTAAATTCCTGAAATCCTGTGTTTCAAAGATGCACTTAATCATGACTTTAAAGGTAGGAAAGACCTTACAAATGACCAGTATATTTGTTGGATAGCTCAAGAAATGAAAACTCAAGTAATTTGCTGCACTTGCAGATTAAGATATTAAGCCTGTGTCTTCTGAATTTATACTGTCATATTGGTTTTTTCTTGTTTTTACTAAAAAATTTTGTTTATCCTTAGCCACAGATTCTTGTTTGTAAGTAAAATAAAAAACATGAAGGCCTTGTTTGGTCTTTTTAATATCTAGTATTTAACTTTAGCATAAGAACTACAAAAATTATTATGGTTACTAGTTTTATAGATGCAAACAATCAAAATTTTAATTAAAATTTGAAGGAAAATGTTTTCTTTACCTTCTGTTCCTTATTTGTTTAATAAGTCATTAAACTAAAAGTTGATGTTCAGGATAAGAGTGTGTTTGTGTAGTGTACCATACTCCTGGTCTTATTTTCTACAAGAAATATCTCCTTTAAATTGTAACCCAACAGAAAATCTATAAAATACAAGCAGTTCTTAGAAAATCATTTCAATTTTCATTGTCTACTTTGGAAACCCTTAAAGTATTTCAGATGTAACTTAAGGAGTTTTGTTTGAGCATCTTCTGTTTAAATTATAATTTCAAGGTAAAGAAAATTACTGTAAGAGAGTTCTCATTTTTAAGAAGATTCTCACTTTTTCTCAGCAAAATTTTCCCCCAGAATAAAGAAGTAATACCCTATATTGGCTAGAATCAAATGCCAGCTTTTACAAGGAAGTAATACTGCCTTAGGGCTTTTAAAAATCATTTATCAAGCTTTTAACCTGTTTCCCTTATTTCATCTCAGCCATTTCATGAAAGACTGTTACAAATATATAATTTTTGATTCTATTAAAAATATTTCAGGAACTAATATGTAGATACTTAGAAATATTTATTGAATGAGTTGCAGAGTTTCTCCAGTATTTTACAGAACAACCCTGGAATTAGATTTCTATTTTGATTTTGATTTTGAAGTCAGATTTTAGAAAATTGTATTTTGTCTAATCTGCCTTCTAAATGCATTTTACTTTTACTAAGTAAACCTCTAGGTGCTCAAGATGTGAAAAAGGATCATTTGGGGCTAAATAAAAACTTGAATCCTGAGAATGGATTAAAGAAAAAATTGAAATACTGGAAGAGTAAGAAAGTATAAAAAAACTGTTGCATTGAAATTTATTATAACAGTATGCAGCTCCTTTCCAGTCTCTTAATAGAGAACAGGAAATAGCCTGTCAATACCTAATGAAACACTCATTTAGGTAACTCAACAGGACTTAAAGTCTTATTTATAAGGGTTAATATACTTCTATCTTTGTGTAATTTTGGAATACAAAGAGCGAATGGTAAAATGAACGTTATACCCTTTCATGTTAGTCTTAATATGGCCATTTATTTTGCAGAGAAGAAATAGTTTTATATGGATGTATATTAAGATTTCATTTTTTCCATCTTCTTTGGAAAAAACGTCTAATCTTTTTCATTCAAGTTTAAGTTGATGCCAAATAATTCCAGTATTGAGCATCTTAAATCTGTTACTTGGAGTATGGATTGAGTTTGGTGCTAACTCAGAGGACTACAGGCAAGTATTCAGGAGATAGCCAGAGGGATATTTTAGTAGGTGAACAATTCATTTCACATACTGTCTTCAAATTCAGATATCTTAAGATCACATATACGTGACATAGAATTGAAAATTTGATCATAGACTAAATATCATATTTAACAGTAAAGATTTTCTTCAGTGAGTCATATGTCCTTTTAATTGTTAGAGAATTAGAAGTGTTTTTAAACCACCAAGTATCAATTAGTGGTATCCTTGGTTAGTCATAACTGGATTAGCAGGATTATACTTTAATAAACTTTGACCTCTAAGTGTTTGTATTTATTTAGAAGTTGACATTCTAAATCATTTTTTTTTTCCTTTTGCAGGTGGATATTACTAGCCCTTATTCATGGAAAAAGTTTTATGCTAAGTGTTGTTTCTCATTGAGTATTAGCAAAAAGGAGAAAAATTAGTATCCTAATTTTTTGAGATTAGATTTGGCTCTAGTAAGTAATACTTAGACCATTTATTGGGTTGGCCAGAAAGTTCGTTCGGTTTTGTCCAAACTTCATTTGAAATAACTTCCCTAGATTGTATTGTATACAATGGTCACATCAGAGTACATTTGAAAAGAAACTTAATCAAAATTGGCAATTTTTGTGTAGCTATTTTAATATTGAAGATGGAAGAAAACAACATTTTCGGCATGTTATGCTTATTTCAAAAAAGGTAAAAATGCAACTGAAAAACAAAGATTTGTGCGCTGTGTGGAGAAAGTGTTAAAAGTTTGTGAAGGTCATACTGTAGATTTTCTCCCTGGATGATGCTCCACGTTCAGGTAGACCAGTTGAAGTTGATAGTGATCAAATTGAGAACAATCAGTGTTATACCACGCAGGAGATAGCCAACATCCTAAAAATATCCAAATCAAGCGTTGAAAATCATTAGCACCAGCTTGGTTATGTTAATCGTTTTGATGTTTGAGTTCCACATAAGTTGAGAGAAAAACCTGCTTGACCATATTTTGACATGCGCGATTCTCTACTGAAACATAATGAAAACTGTTTATTTTTAAAACAAATTGTGATGAGTGATTAAAAAGTGGATACTGTACAATAATGTGCAGTGTAAGAGATCATGGGACAAGTGAAATGAACCATCACCAACCACACCAAAGGCCAGTCATCCAGAGGTGATGTGTATATGGTGGGATTGGATGGGAGTCCTCTATTATGAGCTCCTTCCAGAAAACCAAACAATTAATTCCAAGTACTGTTGCTAGTTAAACCAACTGAAAGCAGCACTCAACGAAAAATGTCCAGAATTAGTCAACAGAAAATGCGTAATTTTTTATCAGGATACTGCAAGACTGCATGTTTCTTTGATGACCAGGCAAAAACTGTTGCAGTTTGGCTGGAAGGTTTTGATTTATCTGCTGTATTCACCAGACATTGCACCTTTTTGTTTTCCATTTAAGGTTTTTACAAAATTCTCTTAATAAAATTTCAGTTCCCTGAAAGGCTATGAAAGACACCTTGAACAGATCTTTGCTGAAAAAGATTTTTAAAAGATTGGGGAAGATGAAATGATGAAGTTGCCTGAATAATGGCAGAAGGTAGTGGAACAAAATGAGGAATACATTGTGGAGTAAAGTTCTTGGAGAAATGAAAGATGTGTCATTTTACTTTGAAACTGAAGGAACTTTTTTGGCCAACCCAAACACTTGCATGTCTGGAAGACCATCATCAGTACATTTCCAGCTAAAATTTTCTTTTCTTACCTCTTATCAGGGATTTCTTATTTTTGTGTGAGCCCCTTTAATGGAGAATTTATTTCTCCAGTAGAATTTAAGAATTTATGTTCTTACCTTGCTTATTTATAAAATGTATCCCAGAGATTTCTGATATCTTGTTTTTTTTGTTTTTTTTTTAGGCTATTTGCAGTGAAAAAAATGTTGGCAAAATAAATAAGTTTAAACTTGCTATGTCAAAATTACTGTGCAGTGTGATAAATTAGTTGATGAGTTTTTGTTTGTATTATACTGAAACTAAATTCAACATTTATAACTTCTATATGGTTCTGTTTCTTGATTATTAATACATGGGATTCATATAAAAATACATGAATAATACATTAGCATACTGATGAGTACAGGTTCCCCTTAATTCTGTTTAACTTCAATAATCTGATACTATATTCTTATTATAAGAATATATTACTTATTAAGAATTATATTACTATATTCTTATGATTATGTTCATGTTTTGCAAAAATGTAAACTGCCTAGAGAATCTTGTTTATGCTATAGGGTTAGATTTTGAGAAATTATTCTGAGAAAAAGTAAGCCACCTTTATACTAAATGTTCTTCAGTTTAATTAACTTGTTATTAAAGTTATTCTGTATATCATTTTATAATTTAACCACTTAGCATTAATTAATCTTTAGGAAGTAGTAGAAATTTTTAAATCACTCCAAAGTTTTCTTATTTCCACATCTCACTATTTTATAATCTTTAGAAATGCTTATATTTATGAAAGTAACATTTTCAGGGATATTAATTCTTACAGCACCACTAGAACTTTTTTTAAGTTTTCATGTGATCACTTAAATGCCAATTTAGTGTGAAACAACAAAGCGTTGCCCCGTAGTTAGAACTAAAGAAAGTGTAGGTACATCATTTCTTAAGATAATTTGTACATTTTCACATAGTCTATGCAGATTTTTATATTTCCATAAATGTCTTTTCTGTCTTGTGTTTAACAAAGAGCATTAAATAGATTTGAAGCATTTATATAGAGAGGACTACAAATTTTATTACAGGCACTGAGGATCAGCACTGAACAAAGCAGATAAATTCCAGCCCTCATAGAGCTTACAGTTTTGGGAGTGAGGCATGGGTAATAGAATACACAAAAAATGGATAGGTGCTAATATGTGGTATGTCAGGTGGTGGTAAGTTCTATGAAGAAAAATAAAGCAAGGGAAGTGGGAGGAATGGGTTAAACGGGTCTGGAAGGCAGGCAGGCAGATGTGTTTTTCAATAGTGTGGTCAGAAAATTCCTCACAAAGATAACATTTAAATGAAGACCTAAAAACTAAAGGAGCAAACCGCTAGGTTTCTGGGAGAAGAGCCTTTCGAGCAGATGAAATAACACCTACAGAGACCTTGAGGCTGAAACATTTTTGGTGTTTACCAAAAAGAGCAGCGAGAAAGTTTGGATGGCTATCATCAAATATACAAGAGAGAATAATAGCTCATAAATTAAAGTTTCTAGGAGCCAGATTTTACGGCTATTTAAGCTCTTGGCTTAACATACAGATTTAATTTTCCTTCCTTCTTTAAAACTACCTTGAGAGTTGTGTGAGCCTCAGCCTGCTTGACCTTTGTAGATAAGAGTATTTTTTTTAGATCTGACTCAGAACGTCCATCTGAGACCATTTAGAACGTAAAATGTTTAAATGGTTGGTTAATAGGTATATGCGTGATGATCAGGTTTTTATGAATTGTGTTTTGATGGCTCTGAAATTGTTTTTACTTGCTCAGTTTAGCCTAGTCAAAGCTAGCTAAATGAGTAAGTGACACATTTGTAATTTACTCAAACGAACCAAAATTGTCTGATTCCTCCATTCTAGTAATTGCCACCATTTTTCTCATTCCAACTCTGTTACCATTTTAGCTAAGAACACTTGCCTGAAAGCGTTCATCCCTTATGGTATGTCCCACTAATTTAATCTTCCTAATGCACTGCTTTTGCATATAGGATAAAATTCAGACTTATTGTACCTCATGATCTTGCCCTAACCTTCTTGAGGTTTTTCCAGTTTTTTCAAGCAAACTAGTCCTGCTCCATCTGTTTTTCTAATTTCAGTGCCCTTATTTATGCCGTTTCACCACCCCAATTCTGTCCCAATTTATTCCTGTACAGTTTCTAAATGCACTATGCTGGTCCATGAGTTTAATAGTTTGGTCTTATCCCTCCTTCCCATGTTACAAAAAATTTATCCCTGTAGCTGTTAACCTTTTTCTCTCACTTAACAAAGAAATAACAGCATTTCTATCATTAATTTCACCTCATTTATTCGTGTATATTTACCTTTTATAAATACTGACAATATGAAGAAAAATATTTAAACTTAAGAAATAAAACAAAAAGCAGGTAGACTAAAACATCCAGAATTTCAAAACACCCAAAGTTCAAATATTAATTTTATGCTGACAAATGATACAGCTGATTTTTTTCTCAGTTATGTGAAAATATTTATACCACATAGAGTGTGGACTAGTCATATTTCTAGGATTTTAGCACACTAGAAGAATTAAAGAATTCTTAAAAGTATGGATTCTCTATTTCAAGTAAGTGCTGTTGACAAATAGAGCCATTTAAGAAGTAATTCATGTGTTTGTTATAGTATTGTTTATAATATTAGAGGATTGGAAGAGGTTTTAAAGTGTCCAGTAATAACCTGATTAACATGCTGAGTGGAATACTGTGCAGCTATTTAAAATAATGTAATGAGTGTTTAATGAGCTAGAAAATTCCTGGTTATGTGAAAAACGTTACCACATAGTATGAATCATTAGAAGAATACATATGCTAAAATGTTACTACTGGTGTACTATGGTGTGAAGTAAATCTTATTTTTTTATATTATAAATAAACGTATGATTTGGGGGGTGGTTGGGAAAAGAGCCTTGAAAAATCAAAATACTTGAAGCAGCCTTACCACTTAATCACCTCCTTTGGAAGTCCATAAATGGAAAACCTAAGTTCTTATGGGTTCAGGAACTTAAGAAGTGATAATGAAGAATTAACTATTTTGGGAACTAAACAGGTAATTTCAAAAATCAAATAAGTTTAAAATCCGCCTTGGGGGAGCAGTCTACTCTGTTTCTTAAAGGAGGGTTGAGAAGGAATTCAAGAGTCGCTTCTTGAATTCTTTGTTGAAAATCTTTGCTGTCATTTCTCCCATCTTCCAGCCCCCAAAACCTAAAAAGGTAAGTATAAGAAAAGGAGTGGCTGTGTATTTTAATTTTGGAACTATATCAGTAAACTAAAGAAAAATCTGGTTTATAGAGATTTAATAGCACAGCGAAACTGACTTTCCGATCTTAAAAGGATTTTGTCTTTTTAAAAGTTTTTAATTTTCTCCCACCATAGAACTAATGTATAGGCATAGAAACCTCAAAAAAGGCAAAAAAATTGTTTAAAAATTATATTTTTATCATCCAATGAGAGTTACTATTATTAACAGTATGTTATTTCCTTCTAAATGTATAGTTGGATTAGCAAATTTATTTCCTAATCTATAACTATGCCAGGAGCTGGAAAAAAACATCACCCTCTAGAAGAGAGACGAGACATGCTGCTGGCTCAGAAAGTTTTTCTTGATGTTTATCTAAAATACAGTTGACCCCCAAACAATGTGGGTTTGAATTGTGGGAGTCTTTTATTTTTCTCAATAAATACATGCTACAGTATTACACGACCTGCAGTTGATTGAATCTGAGGATGCAGAACCGTGGGTGTAGAAGCCGACTAAAGTTACACAGGGGGCACTGGTGGTAAAGAACCTGTCTGCCAGTGTAGGAGATTTGAGAGACGTGGGTTTCATCCTTGGGTCAGGAAGATCCCCTGGAGAAGGGCATGGCAACACTCCAGTATTCTTGCCTGGAAAAACCCATGGACAGAGAGAGGAGCTTGGTGGGATACAGTCCATGGGGTTGCAAAGAGTTGGACACGACAAGTGGCTTAGCACACAAGCACGTAAAGTTTTACATGGATTTTCAGCTTCAAGGTGGGTCAGCTTCCCTAACCCGCTTGTTGATCAAGAGAGAACTATATAGGTAAAAACCACTAATTATATCATCTGTTCCATAATAGTTTACTGTAAAAATGCTTAAGTTTTTGAACTTCCTCAAGATATTTGAGGAGAAAATGCGTCTTGTTTGCCATCTGGCCTCCTCTTCCACACCTGCCTGTCATCTCCAGTACCTTTCCATTGTTTGAGAGCCTTTCTGAGACAGGGGAGGTCATTGAAGGATTTTAATTGGGAGAGAGAAATAATTACTGAAAATGTACTGTTCAAGGTTTGCTGAAGAAAGTCTAAAACTAGTATAGTAATTAAATCCTGTGCTTTGTTTGTACCTCAGTAATTACATCAAATTTATCAAAAAGCTGAGCCAGTGTTCAAAAATTATGGGATTCACATTCGATATTCAAAAAACATTTACTAAGAAATTTGGATTGAAACATGACATGACATAAATTCATAATGTATGACCTGTTACAGCAACCCATTTAGAGAGCAAAAGTCTCAATCTGGTTTTCTCACATTTCAGTATTTTATCATTTAAAACTCTTAAAAGTAGTTTAGATTTAGAATATGACAATTTAGCTAATTAATTAAACTTGGGAGTTTAAAATCTGACTCTCAGAGGAGGGGTGTTTGTCACCAGAACTCGCCTATGGTGCAGGTGCCAAGTTAGACGCGCTCTCGCTAGTTTTGTCACCATTTTAGTTGGCCATTGTATCCTTGAAAAAAGGGAAAGCACCCAAAAATGCTCAAGTTCATCATAAGCCCTCAGACCATTTTTTAAAATATAACTCTTTAGGTGTATTTAGTTATAAAACTCAAGGAATTTGGATTTTTTTAAATTGATGACTAAATTTCCACATAGTTAAACTCTTCAGAAAACATTCATGATGAGTTTACTTTTCTATTTCTTAAGATATTAAATTCCTTTAAGACAGTAATAAAGGGAATTGCAAATGTTTTTTGGGGGGTAACCAAATTAGATGATTTGGAATTTGGGCAAAGGTCCAACAAGTTTCAGAACTAGCATGAAAATTATTCATTTAGGCTTATAATTTATTGCTATATGCTAATAAACACTCCCCAAACCACTGTTGATTGAAAGTCCTGGTGTGTGTGGCTTGTGTAGGCCTCATGCAGATTATGGATGTGAACCAATTAGAGGGCTTTCAGAGAGCTGAAAAAATTGGAGATGGCAAATGTCCTAAGGGGTTCTTGAAGGTATTGAGAAGCTTGCTTGAAAAAGAACAATATTGAGACCTTTTTATTCTGTATTGCAAAATACAGAAGGGCAAAACTGAGGAGATGGAGTTTCAGGGGGTACAAATGTAAACTCTTAAGTAAGGGATCTCTACCGACTGTTGAAGTGTACATTATAGAAATGGGCTGCTTTACCAGAGACCCCACAAGGGATGAAATTGGAGGGAGGAGTAAGATTTAAACATAACATTTGAGATGAAGAAAATCAGTACATCAGCTTGAACAAACTTGCCTTTAAGCACATGTGCTATCTGACTAAAGGACACTAGGGAAATTCCTGGATTCTTTTTAGGACAGGTTATACTGAAAACCATTATTTTAAAAGAACTGGGTATATAAGAAAAGTTGAAGATCAAGGTTTAGAGAAATGTGTCACTTGTCTTAAAACTGAAAATGTTAACAATGAGCTAGTAAAGTTGGAACATAAATTTTAAATACTAAAAACTTACAAGTTGGTATTTGTTTTCAAGAAGGATTACTTTATCAAGGCTGTTGAATAAATCCAGTATAGAACTGGATCATTAAGTTTTCATTTTCCTCTTAAAACCTCAAAGGAGAATAAAGTTAAAGACGTTGGATAAACAAGAAGGGGCCAACTCTAGAGAAAGTCTTAATCACAGTTTTGAGAGGGCAGTTAAGTCATAGTGTCAATGGGACGTTCTTTGATGTTTATTTTCTAGGGTGCTTGGATTTTTCATAAGACTGCAGAGCCATAACTTGGGCTTAGAATCACTGCTTTTGGAATTCTATATATGTAGCTTCAACTGGAGATTTTATTACCTTGCCAGACACAGTAGGTGCTCAGTTATTAAGTGGAGTGTTCCTAGGAAGATCAATCTCACTCAAATTAGCACTGGATTGAGTTGTCATCTGTCATCAAACATACAGGAAACAATTCTGTAATATATTTGCTAGTCTTGAGCCCACATCTTAGTTGAGGCTTGAGTAAATAGTGCTATGAATTGGCTGAGATTTCTACATCTTTTAATGCTGGCTGCTTAGTTTTTACAATTCAGTTAGCTTTCAGACTACTATAGTTCTCTTCCAAATTTATAGAGGTTCTTCATAGTTAATACAATAAGGAACATCAGCCCTTGCACACTTCTTAATGTTTATTTGTTCCTCTGGAAAAGAGGCCAGTAAATTTTTATTTTGAATGGTCGTTTTAGTAAATAATCCAAATCAAATCAGAACATTGCAATATCTACCCCTTGGGTTGTGGATATGATTTCTTTTTAACTGCATATGGAAACCACTCAAGCTTTAGGTGCTAATAGTGACAAGTTACCGCTGACACATTGCTTTTATCCTTTGCCAGAAACTTACATTTAAAAATCCTTTCAATTCTCATAAATCACCTAATGGAGGAGACACATTGTTACTCCCATGTTGTAAGGAAACTGAGTCACAGGGAAATAGATTGCCTGCTGCTGCTGCTGCTGCTGCTGCTAAGTCGCTTCAGTTGTGTCTGACTCTGTGCGACCCCATAGATGGCAGCCCACCAGGCTCTACCGTCCCTGGGATTCTCCAGGCAAGAACACTGGAGTGGGTTGCCATTTCCTTCTCCAATGCATCAAAGTGAAAAGTGAAAGTGAAGTCGCTCAGTCATGTCCGACTCCTAGTGACCCCATGGACTGCAGCCTACCAGGCTCCTCTGTCCATGGGATTTTCCAGGCAAGAGTACTGGATTGGGGTGCCATTGCCTTCTCCAAATAGATTGCCTACTGTCGCATAACTAGTAAAAGGGGAGTCAGAATTGAAGCTCAGTTTGATTGCAGAGCTCGTACTTAATGAGCTACAACCTCTGTCTTATAGTTAAGAGTTAGAGGAGACAAAGTGGAAATTAAGCCCTAAATGGCTCAAAATGATAGTTACACTTTCCAAAGAATGGTGATAGATTTGTATGTGGAAGTACTATACTAAGCACAAATTAACTTCTGAAGTACTCCATGATGCTGCTACTATCACACTGCAAGGAGACATGCTCTGAGAATGGTGTTCTGGTAACACTGGTCCTGAATGTTTATGTGTGTCAGCCCTTATAGTAGCAGTGTTCGCCCCTGAGAAAACTGCCCTAGCACCTAACTGTGCAGAGCAAGTCTACAAGTCTATAGGTCATATTTGGTTGTACTGCTTTTAAGGCATCCTAGCATCAAACAGCATTGTTATCTCACTTCATGTGTCTCTTTAGAAGCTAGTCAAAATCTAAGAGAAAATAGAACTTTTGTAACTAGAAGGCTGCAGAAAAATTATACATTTAAATTGTAAACTTATTTTGCAGATTACCCTAGGCTGTGAAACATACCATTTTCTTTGTATTTCATGTCAATTTAAAGGGCTTCTGGCCAGCTTTATCATCATTAACTTCATTCTGTCCTATAGAGCAATTCTAGGCAGGATAGCAGGTTCTCACTGAGCCTTCAGAAATACTCGGGGGTATTGTCTCAGAAGGGCAACCTCCTCCCACCCTCTTCACATACACACACACAAAATTAACAACTCCCTTTTCTGTTGTCATCCCTATAGTCATTTCGTTATTGCTTATGTTACATTATATTGTGATTATTTTCCTTATTTCTCTATGATTATCCTGTAAGCCTAATAGGCTTGAACGCAGACTGTCTTAGCCCATTTGGTGAGCCCATAATCTCATGGTGCATTCTATCAGGTTAATTCCCTTCATGATTGTTGAATGCATTGATACCAATAATACATTGATACCAATATTAGGATGACTACTCAAAACAACTGGCTTGTTAGATAGCCAGAAGTTAGATCCTTTCAGTAGAATTCTCCTAAGATCAATTAGATCAAATCTATTTCCAGATCAACAGTATCACAGTTTCATTGAAGGATCACAGGGAAAGAGAAATGAGAAACATGAAATAGTTCTTCCCAGCTAATAGCAAGTTTTATATTTTATACATAAAGTAAGTCTGTGAAGGCTCTTTATCTATTACTGAGATGGTGCATTAGTTAAGGCATAAAGAATTTCACAGAGCATGTTTTATCTTCTAGGTAACAGACAAACTGACAGTATACCTGATGTAAATCTTAGGAAAACTGTGGTAGGTTGAAGTGGCTTCTGAGATGTTTTTCCTGAAATGTTACAAGAAAGCATTATGGAGGTCAGGAATTCCAGTTAGCTCTGTTTCCATCTCAAGATTTGGGGTTTTATAAAATATTAAGTAATTTTAAAAGTATTAAAATTATTTGATGGCTATTTTCCCCACTTCATCATTCACCTGACTGACCCTGCGCTCCATTGCTTGAGACAGCCAAATCCAAATCAACCTTGCTTAGACCAATGAAATTATATCAGCTTGTATGTAAGAATTCAGCCAGAACAACTCTTTATGCCGGTCTGTTTCTCATCAAGAAACAGTTTTCACTTTCATCTTTGCCACTGAGGTCATAGGGTGTGACCTTTTTTCCTAGCACTGTCTTCGTGTCCTTTTCTTGCTGATCTCCAACTGTAACTTTAACCAGCTTCCTGAACACACAGTACCCAGCCTCTAAATGCTGCCTGCCTAAATTCATGGCATTCAGCTGGTTGACCCTGAATTGGGAAATCATCTGACTTCTGGACTCTACTTACGTTTGGAGGACCTAAATATATTCCCAAATTAACTGAAGTTCTAGCCTTGTAATACTCTGCTTGCTCGCAGATTGATTTCGCATGATGGTCTCTCTTGCTCTTCATAGTTAAAAATGCCTTCCAAACTAGGCATGACCTACCAGATATTTGGGTGTTTTATAATTAACAGACCTGTTCATTGATAATATTCCTGATAGATCTGCACTCTGAGATTGTTTTTATTTTTAAGATGTTTTCTAAAATTAACTGCTTACTGCCAATAATACCCTCATTTTTAAATAAGGAAAAAACCTAGGATACTGTTGCATTAGTTTAGGATTTTGACATCAAGATTCTAAATACAACACATGGCAACAGTTAGTTACCTTTAAATAGATAATTGCTCAATGGAATTTATCCAGAGACCTGTGAAAGGAAGCATGGGAATGATGAAATCAGCCTATAACCTTGTCTTCAATCTAGTATGAAAATTCCTTATTTTAGCAAAGTTTACTTTTCATCTTGTTTCATTTCCTGTCTTAGTATGATAACCTTTTTATATGAAACTGCTACTTAAATTTTTGTAGTTTTCATTTGTTCATGTGTAGAAATGTGTAATTTTATTACTTGTGATATCTGATGTATTTCAAGTAACAATTTCCTTATGCATATAAGAACTTTAAACTGAAAACATACCTGACATGGAGTAGATTTCCCATAAACATTTAAATTAATATTGAATCAATCTGATTTATTTAACATGGTGGTAAGTCAGAATTTTTAGAATTCTGTTATCAACAGTCTTACAACATTACAACCTCTGTTTTTTAAATGTTTACTTTTAATATTCAGTAGTTTTGTATTTAATTTCTCATAGTTGAAAATATGAAACTTCTAGAAACAAAATTTTTCTAGAGTAAATCTTTTTAGACTGTGTGTTTGGTTCTGTTACTGGCTCCTAAGGAAAAGAAATTGCAATAATATAGGTCTTTCTAAAAAGAAATAATTCAGGATTAGGATTCCTATAAGAATTAAGAATAATGTAGAAAATCAAGAAATAAATTAGGATGACCAAACAATTAAGATGGTGAAACCTCTGAGACCAAATCCTTGTCCCAGCTCTACCCTGTTCCCAACTGCTCACAGAATGGATCATGTGCCCCTTATGTTGAAGTGACCACTTATTTGCTCTTCTGCCTCCTTGAAAGAAAGGAAAGAAAGTTATGTTTTGCCACTGATTTAGCCATATGAAACTCATCTCATCACCCTTTTCTGGGTCTGAAGCTGCTGTCTCTAAAAGTGCCATCTCATTGTGCTTTGTATCGGTTAGTGCTGGGGAAAGCTTGAAAAGCATATGTACAAAATTTAAAAATTTTCTGTTATTTTGGAACTTTGCTGCTTTGGGGTTGAGGCACACTGGTCACCCCTCTGCCTGTGAGAGCTCTCTGCAGTCTGTGGGCTAGCAGTGTGCTGATCTTTTCAAGTTTCTTTCCCTACCCAATCCCCCTTTTTTGATGAGGTTTCAGTGAGGTCTGCTAGGTGTGCAACCTGCAGCTTAATTGGCTTAAAATGTTCTCTCCTTTGGTGTGGTCTCTTTGGGGACCAACTGGGAGGGGAAAAAAAACCAATAGTGTAACTGTTTTGATACTGAAAATTGATAAATGTCTTTTTGAAATAAAGAACCAGTTCCTCCAAAAAATAAAAAAAGAAATTAGGAGTGAAAATATCCATTAGATTAATTTGATGAATCTAGACATGAGAATCTGTAAGTTATTTTCTCTCATTTTGTCCTCATTTTTAAGTCTCAAACAATGAAACCTCCATCGCTTGAATCTGATTCGGTAATGTATGTACAGCTATTTATTCATTCAACAAGTTATTTTGTTCAGAGTCATTTGCCTCGGATACTAGTCTCTTCAGTGTCATCAAAATGAATTTGATTTAGATAACAATTAAGCATGTAGGAGAAACATAAGTTTTCCCGCTGATTTAGAAGATCATGAAATGAAGCAGAACAAAAAGTTATAATTTAGTATAATAAAGTTCCTATTTGTGAATGTTGTCCTAAAGAAGTGTTTAGTACCGCTTGGTTATTTTGCCAGGGGAATGACAATGTAAACAGAAGCTTAAACTGTCCTATCCTAGAGAAGTTAAATGTGGTCATATTCAAATACTTAAAAATTGGCTTGGCTTAAAGTTGTGTGACCTTAAGTAAATTGCTTTCTTCAAGTCTCACTGTAAATTGTAAGTAAAAGGTCTGTCTTGTCCTAAATTTTTATAATCCTAGGACAGAGTCAGTCTACAATGTATTCATTTTATAAATAATTCTGTATACTGACATGTTACTCATTAATCTTGCAGACTTAGGTGGAAACCTCAGTTATCACCTTAGAATTTTGGATATTACATATTTACCTTTTCCATTCTAGAAAAAATTTTAGATTTTTTTCCCACGCTTTTGTCAGATTGTAACTTGACTATATGAAACATAGCCAACAGAAAGAAAAACAGCTCCATGGAAACTTGGAGAAGGAGAGGCATGCACTCATTCTTATTTTTGAAAAATAAGAAAAAATTTTAATGTTTATCAGATAAAGCATTTAATTGAATTAATGGAACAGTGTGAAGTATTGGATATTTAGTCAACTGGAGTTTACAATGACCTTAAACCTTGTTTGAATATTTTGTAAAGCAGTAATAAAAATTACAAAATTTCAGTATATTTTCTCTTAAGCAATATGCTAAATGTTAAATTTTATGTAAGGATCAAGTCATATAAAATATTATAATAGGTATAGAACTTTCAAGAGTAGTATTTAATGTGTTTTAAGCCATAATGTCCAAAAGGTGTTTGGTTATAATTTTTCTTAAAGTTTACTTTTTTCTTGAAGTAGAGTGCAAGAGACAAATACAGGTGGATTCAATTTGAAGAATTCCAGTTTCCTTTAAGCAAAATTTCACTTTATTTCAAACTGAACAGAATTATATTGTATTCGTAATTTGACAACACACTTGAAATGTGTACAGTCTAAAGGATTCAAATTTCAAACCTTTCAATTATAATCTATTGGTGGGCAAGCAAGGCCACAACTAAGTATTAATACTTGTAAATCTCTCCTATTGCCAGAAATTGTATCAGAAGGGATTGGATTATCAAGAATGGCTGCTATGTTTTGTTTTGCTCTGGGCTGTGTGGCATGAAGGATCTTATTTCCCGAATCAGGGAACCCATGGATTGAACCCGTGCCGCCTGTAGTGGAAGCAGAGTCAAAAGCACTGGACCACCAGGGAAATCCCAAGAATGGCGACTGGTTTTGATCATGGTTATGTACATAACATATGTATGTATGTTATATACCTTACCAAAGTAGAGCAGGACAGTTTATTCATATGCAAATCTATTTTGAATAGTGTAAAAATCTGATATGGTGATAATTTGAGGTCTACACTGCTGCTGTTGTTAAGTCACTTCAGTCGTGTCCAACTCTGTGCGACCCCATAGATGGCAGCCCACCAGGCTCCCCCGTCCCTGGGATTCTCCAGGCAAGAACATTGGAGTGGGTTGCCATTTCCTTCTCCAATGAAGGAAAGTAAAAAGTGAAAATGAAGTCACTCAGTTGTGCCCAACTCATAGCGACCCCATGGATTGCAGCCCACCAGGCTCCTCCATCCATGGGATTTTCCAGGCAAGAGTACTGGAGTGGGCTGCCATTGCCTTCTCCATGAGGTCTATAAATGAGAGTGAATATAATTTCATCCTATCAAAAAGCTATTAAAATAATTCTTAAAATGCCTTAAAAGTTTTCTGTTGATATTTTTCAAGTGAAATGATCTTTTATTATTAAAGACCTAGTCTGTGCCCAGTACTTCACAATAGTCTAAAAAAGATGGTCGCTGTCCGCAAAGAATTTTCCTAGCTGGTAATATTGTACTGACTTACAAGAAACAACTAGAGAAGAGTGGAGTGTAAAGTCTGTCTTACGGACTTGAAGTGCGCAGTAGAATCTCAAAGAAAATGTGGATCTAGACAACAGAAAAGACTTCTTAGAGGATGTGGAAAATAAGCTCCTATCTATTGAAAAAATAGATAGGATTAACTCAAAGAAATGAAAGAATTGGAGACTTGGTGCAGAAAACATGAAGAAAGTCACAATCAGGTAAGGAAGAGTAGCTGAAGTTTTAAAACAGATTGGTCTTGGGGAGATGGTAGGGAAATAAGTGTACATGTTTGAGATTGTTTTCTTTCCTCTGCATAATGTGCCCTAATTTCTAATTGAAGAAAATGAGAGTATTTTCAGATTGCCTGCAGTCTCCTGAAAAATCAAAATGTGATGATCTGAAGGAAAATAAAACATGAGTTGTAAGAAATACTAGAAGGAAGCCTAGGCTTAAGTTAGGCTAAACATTGGATTACCCTAAACATTGGGCACTCTAGGCCTTTAACTCAGCAAATCAAGTGAGAAATCTTGAGAGGAAGGGGTTGCATGGCCAAAGCCTATTGTCAGGGATACTTTTTGCCCAGTTGAGATTGACCTTACCACTACAGAAATGATTATGAATTAATACTGTAGTACTGTTGTTAAGCCAAATAAAAACATTACTCCTTTTCCAAACCTCTAATTTCATCCACCCTTAGCTCAAATTATTTACTCTTAGGGTGTGCTTTCCCTCATCTTTAGCTATCTAAATATTTTTAGGGTATCTAGCCCCTGCATGAAATTTTCCCAGTTCACTTTTCCTCCTCATCCAGAAATATTGTTTCTCTGTTTTGTGCTCCTATACCTGCTCTAGAACAATTAATACACCCTTCTTTATGGGCAGAGGCTTTTTTTTTTCCTAACACATTAGCACAGATTAGTTTATTTGGCACCTCTCCCAGGTAACATCCTAACCCAGTTAAAATGCCTAAGAAGTGATTCGAATGAAATCTGATCATGGGAAGGTCCATCTATTTTACTTTTCATTATATACTCTGCAAGATGCTTGATAAATGGCAATTGATTGCTGAAAACCAGTAATTTGGAGACAATATGTTCTGGAAAGGCTGAATACCAGCTACATAAATATAAAAATGCCCAGGCTCATACCTGGTAATTTAGAAGTTCTCCATCTTTAATTGTTTCACATATCAGAGCACCTCTGTTCTATGCTGCCTATTAACATTGAGGCATTAAGAAACTACCTTGAAGAAATTTCTTCTTAAAATTTTAATCAAAGCCAGAAACCTATGCACAGGAGAATGAATAGTCGGAAAGCTTATGAAATTTTGAGGCTATTAGTGATCTAGCTGATCATCTAAAACTTTCCAAGAAAGTATAATTTAACTGTCTCCTGTTGGCTTTTATTTGTTGTCTCTCTGAGGAGATGGACTTGCCTGGTGGCTCAGCTGGTAAAGAATCCACCTGCAATGCAGGAGACCTGGGTTCCACCCCTGGGTTGGGAAGATCCCCTGGAGAAGGGAACAGCTACCCACTCCAGTATTCTGGCCTGGAGAATTCCAGGAACTAGTCCATGGGGTTGCAAAGAGTCAGACACGACTGAGCAGCTTTCACTTCGCTGAGGAGATGAGGCTCTCCCAGTGGCTCAGCAGTAAATAATCCTCCTGTAATGCATGAGATGCAAGTTTGATCCCTGGGTCAGGAAGACCCCCTGGAGAAGGAAGTGGCAACCCACTCCAGTATTCTTGCCTGGGAAATCCCATGGACAGAGAAGCCTGGCGGGCTACAGTCCATGGGGCCTTAAGAGAGTAGGACACAGAACTGAGCCACTAAGCACATATGCACACCCTGAGGAGATGGGAGATGCAAATAGAATGAGAAGTCCTTACATTAAAAAATACTTGTCAGAAAAAAAAATTCCAAGAGCCATCATTACTATAATCACGAAAATAACTATGGAACATCTGCTACAATGCTTTAAAGTGACTAGAGTTAATGGCATGCTTCTGAATCCCTCTGCTTACTAGAGCTACCTTAGTGACTGAAATGGGTTTTCTTATAAACTTTCTTGGACAATTTTATAAAAGACTATCCAAGTCACTTGAAAAAAGCTTTCAGAAAGAAAAGAAAAAATTGTGGATCAAATATGGAACTTTTGTTTTCTGCTAGGACATTTAAGTTATAATGTGATAAGGATTTATTTTTATGTACCCTTAGAGCTTTTATATAAAATCTGTAGGACATTTTTGTCTGATTTCCAGAACCTATATATAAATTACATTTTTTGAAGTCTAATGTTGCTGTTGGGTTTGATTTGGCTTTGAGGGAGGTTGACATATTTGCCAGACATATTTAGCCAGAAGTCAGGAATTCAACCAGCAATTAAATAATGATTCCCATGGTGAAGCAGTTTCCCCTCTATACTGATTTGCTTTATGACCTGTTTTCTAGGCACTTGTTTTGACATCACCACTGCCCCCATCAAAAAAAAAAAAAAAATTGTATCTTGTGTACCTAGACCATGTGGAGAAAGGACTGAGACCAGAAGCAGAAAACAGACATTGTCCATACAGAGCAAAGTGCCAGACAACAGCTCGTTCTAGTAAAAGGCAATAAATGCCACATGTGATGATCTCCTCAGTTCAAAACTGTAAGTAACTAGGGAACTGCAGGGGCATTAGACAGATGTCTCTGCTGACTCAGTAAAAAAATGTCTTATTTTGTAATTTGTGGCCTGTACGCTTGTAAATTAAGATGCTTTGAGTTGTCAAGTACTGGACTTTTCTGGTTTGTGGGTAAGATCCTAAGCCAAAATAGAATGTAGTATTCCCCCAAAAGTAACTTGGGACCTTTGCCTTAAGACTCAAGGCAAAGGTCACATGAATTTAGATAACTAGGTTAGAACTAAGTCATTGGACCTTTGCCTAGATATTAGGCAGATTAGGGGACTTTAGTCTTGATAGAGCAAGGAATAGGGAGATGTTATGGCGTCTTGAAACCAAAATAATAATAACATAAAATAATGGAATTTTTGGAAATTAAATGCAGCTATACTATATACAGAAGGATTCTAAGAAAGTCTGTTGGCAACAGAACTGGGCATGTGACTACTGTGGTGATCTAGGAGTGAAGAAAACCTGAACAGAATAGTGACAATGAAAATTGAGATAAGAGAATAAATTTAAGATATTTCAAAAGAAAAAAATTGCACAACATCATAATGCGTTGAATAAAAGTGGGTGTCAAAAGTAACATTTTCTGTCCTGGAAGACAATAATAGTATCACTGAAAGAAGAGAGTTAAGAAAAACTAATTTGAGAAGGAAAGATACTGAGTCCCATTTTTGTAATATTGAATTTAAAATGATATCCAGGTATTCTTTTGGAATTGCTTTGATTAAAAGTCACTGAATATACAGAACTGGAATTCTATGTAAAAGTCTGGCTGGAGAGGCAGTGTCAGTTACCCATTCAAAGCTGATACGGGTAGACAAGCTAACTAAAGATCTTTATTAAAGACAATATATCCCTTTCTTTTAAAAAGAAGTACATAAACACCTGCTGCTGCTGCTGCTGCTAAGTCACTTCAGTCGTGTCCAACTCTGTGCGACCCCATAGACGGCAGCCCACCAGGCTGCCCGGTCCCTGGGATTCTCCAGGCAAGAACACTGGAGTGGGTTGCCATTTCCTTCTCCAATGCATGAAAGTGAAAAGCGAAAGTGAAGTCGCTCAGTCGTGCCCGACTCTTAGCGACCCCATGGACTGCCGTCTACCAGGCTCCTCCGTCCATGGAATTTTCCAGGCAAGAGTGTAAAAAAATTATTTGGGTATGTAGTCTTAAATAAACATTTCCAAAATGGAATTCAAACCTTTTTTTTCTTAGAGTGTCATATCTCAAGCTTCTGCCTTTAGGAAAATTCCTACACTTGTATCAGTTATGAAAGTCAATAACTAAAATGTGTTCATATTCTTGAACCTTCCCTTTGCTTCTATTCACTAAACAAAATCTTTCCCAATGTTACACCTAAGGAATGAAATTGAGAACTTTAAGTCCAAACAATTCAGTCAGTTAAAACTGTAAAATTGACACATAACTTTAATTTCTCAAATGGAAAAGCATGTAATTAAATTGTGGGAAATGTGCTGGTGTCCAATTTCAAGAAACAGTGCAGCACAAAGGCCTGGCATTCTGGCTGAAGAATTGTAATAATAAACAGAAATGTGAAAACCAGGAAGACGAGTTTTCCAAGAAAGCAACTGTGGCATTTCAAAAGAGGTATAACAAGAAATTCTGGAAGATGGTCAAAATAGGTTTAGATAATTGAGATTCCTTATTTAAATACTTGTTTTTGATGGAGAAAAACAGTTAAGAAAAGATTAAGCTGTCTAAGAGGTTGAAAACATTTTCTCTTTTTCACCCTAAATTGGGTTTGCTTCCGAAGAAAAGTGTTAGCCCCAAAAAATCAAATAGAGATTCAGTACTGCTTAAATTATACCCAGAAATTTTAAAAGTTGACCAAGCAAAAAAATTTTTTTAATTAATTGAAAGTAGTAATCTGGTTTTCTAGGAGTTAGACCTTGCTTTATAGGATTCCTATTTAGAAAGTCAAAGTATCTTGATTGGTTTCCCTAGTAATTACATGCCCATCATGAGACAGAAATACCATATTATTCTACATTTTAAATTTCTAATATATTCTACTTTAATGATATGTAAGAAAACCTAAAGTATTAATCTTTGCTTCCAAAATAGCCTTTTAAAAACTCAGTAATATGTCTTCTGAATATAATAGAATCTTTTAGACCCTTTTACATTCAGTGAACCTATGTCTTCAAGTCAAGTTATCCAGAACTGGGAACATTTGTTTCTATGTTTCCATCCTAGTTACATCTGACTTACGTGCCAGGTCTGATGACTTCTACTATCTTTTCATGACTTCTAAATTATGGAGGTAAGTCAAGATTTAATATTGACTGCAGTCATGTAACATTCATTCTGAATTTGTATTCCTTTAATATTTAATTACTAAGCATTCTTGTAGTATTACACTTTCATTAGCATATTATGGTATATTGTAGTTTGGCTTGGCTATTTTAAATGTATAATTTTGCATAACTTTCAACTACTTAGTATTTCTATATACATCTATGCTTTCATCTCGATTTTTGTGTGGTTACCCATATAAACTTCTCATAGACAAATACCATGGGTTTCTTTCTGTAGTCTTTAACTTGAATCAACTCATTCAGACTCTTCATGTAAAATATCATTTGTCTTTGAATCTACTGTAATTCTTGTTTTTCTAAGTGGATGTTTACTGAGACTATAGAGTTCCAAATTTTTCACTTCAGTTCAGTAAGACTGTTAGATGTCTAGCACTGCTGTTCAGTTGCCAAGTCATGTACGAGTCTTTGCAACCCCATGGGACTTTTGTTAGCTGCCTCCTGTACAATATTACAAGCCTCTGTCCATCGTTCTTCAGGGACTCTGTTCACTGGATCTAATACCCTGAACCTATTCATCACCTCCACTGTATATTCACTTCCACTGTTTGGCACTGTGGGGGAATATAAAGACCAGTATGAAGCACAATCCCAGTCCTCATCTTAAAAGAACTCATGGAACCGCAGACATTGCAACCAGACTTTCTTGGGGCGTTTTTACAAGAAGGGTAAGATAAACCTCTCCTGTTTGGCTTCCAATTTGGGAACCCAAAGGTATTCAAATTCTTACCAGAGTGTGAAATGAGAAAAGTAAGATGAAATAGAAACACTTGGTAGTCGGTGTGTTTTACTCAACTGGCAGAGTTTAAAAAAAGCCACCTTAAAACTATGATTTCTGGATTTGAGGTGTTGGTGTGAAACCTGAAGGTATAGAAAACTCTGATTAAGTCTTAGGCACATTTCAGTTTGGGGAGTAAAGTCCTGTTAATTCTACTGTATTTTGTTGCTTATTTATTGTGTGCCATGCTTAATACTCATTTCCCATTCACATGTAAGGGGTTAGCTTTTTATCTGTTAAAATATTTGAGGGGTTGGATTGACCTCATTGCTTAGATAAATATTAAGACATTTTTCCAAGCTTAATAATTTTGAGATGATGAGTCTTTTGGTGAAATTTGTACAAAACTTTTTATCTCTAATAGATCCAATAGAAGACCTAACAATTCAAAAAGTGTAGTTCTGGGACAAAGCTGGTGAGCAATTATGTCTTTATGATGTTGTTGATATTCCAGAAATTAAGTAATTTTTAGTAATATATTTTCATCTCATCTCTTTACTTCTTAAACTTTTGCTTAAAACACTAAGTTTGATGTTACACTAGTGTTTCCCATGGGTTCAATAGCTCCAGGAAGGTAATAAAATTTCCCAAATTTCCTTTTAAAAATTTCCTCTTAGTCTTAGTGCCTTCTGCATTGCTTAATATGCTCTTACAGGGTCAACTTCCCAACACAGAATAAAAATAACAGTAGAATATGGGATATTTAGGGGTCTTAGCAAGTCTTATTCTTCTAGCAAGATCTCTGGCAATGTGACCATTTCTGTTGTTCATGATAGAGAACCAATACAAAGATGTATATAACTGAGCTGACATTTGTTAGATAGAAACAGTATACAAGACAAATTAGAAACAGCTTACAATTCCCTAAGTCATATACTTCTCAAACTGCTTTCCCTTGACCATTTATATTACTTCAGACTCCTGATTTCAAGTAGATTTTGAAGTGAAAGTCACTCAATCATGTCTGATTCTTTGCGATGCCATGGACTTTACAGTCCATAGAATTCTCCAGGCCAAAATACTAGAGTGGGTAGCCTTTCCCTTCTCCAAGGGATCTTCCCAACCCAGGAATCCAACCAGGGTCTCCTGCACTGCAGGCGGATTCTTTACCAACTGAGCTATTAGGGAAGCAGCTCAAATTAAGTTTGACTTTAACATAACTCAGAATTCTTTGCAATTATGACTTGTATGTTAAATTCAAGAATAAAATTCAACACTACAGCTCCTTTTCAGAAAATCTTTTTAGGAAGAACTTCCAGCCACTTAAAAGTTTATATTGTTGAGATTCAAGAATAAGCTAAAATCCTTAGTGCCTTATCAGAAATGAAACTTTAGGTTATAGAAAGAGGCTGAAACAAAGGTAAGTGGGAGAATAAGGGAAGCCCAACTAGATGGACAAACCATGCTTGGTGATGATTCCTCCCTATGTATCCGAGATGGACAATTACGAGTCTGTGATTTGATCGCCAGAGTTTTCAGTTTGGTTGACCAACACAAACTTCTGCCATTATTTTCTTATAATTTCTTATGATTTTCTTATGAGCAATTTGGTCAAGAAGTTAAGTGATACCCATATGAATATGTTAAAGTCTTCTATTTTCCCTAAATCAGGCAAGAGTTTGAATTTGTCTGTGGTTCATCTAACACATCCCTGTTTGCTTCCAGCCATATGCCTGCCTCCCTTTCTAAAACAAGACCCAGTTTTTTGTGCATGTTGATGTCTCACTCATCATACCCCACTCTTTGTTGGAGTGAAGACAAGAGACTCACTGAGATAATCTTGACAGACGTGTCTCCAGATATCATCTTAAAATATTTACTAAAATAAGAAACTCAATCCACTCTGAAAGTACACTTTTCCTAGTCAATAATATATAATTTTTAAATTTTGATAATTTATCTCATTCTAAAAACCTCTGGATTGTGAGCCCATGTCTTTTGAGGAACTATTTAATTAAAAACCTAAGTTAATTTAAACCCATCATCAATATTATGAATTGTATTTGTAGTAAGCTCTAGGGAGGAAGACCTTATTTTGTTCCTTGCAGTATCCTCAGTGTCTGGAAGAGTATTTAGCATACAATGTCAATAAATATTTTCTGACTGAATTAATTAAATATATGTATATTACATGTTTCCATGGGTAATGCTTCTGTTCAGTTCAGTTCAGTCGCTTAGTGGTGTCCGACTCTTTGCGACCCCATGAATTGCAGCATGCCAGGCCTCCCTGTCCATCACCAACTCCCGGATTTCACTCAAACTCATGTCCATCGAGTCAGTGATGCCATCCAGCCATCTCATTCTCTGTCATCCCCTTCTCCTCCTGCCCCCAATCCCTCCCAGCATCAAAGTCTTTTCCAATGAGTCAACTCTTCACATGAGGTGGCCAAAGTATTGGCTGCTGCTGCTGCTGCTAAGTTGCTTCAGTCATGTCCGACTCTGTGCGACCCTGTAGACGGCATCCCACCAGGCTCCGCCGTCCCTGGGATTCTCCAGGTAAGAACACTGGAGTGGGTTGCCATTTCCTTCTCCAGTGCATGAAAGTGAAAAGCAAAAGTGAAGTTGCTCAGTCATGCCTGACTCTTAGCGACCCCATGGACTGCAGCCCACCAGGCTCCTTCCATCCATGGGATTTTCCAGGCAAGAGTACTGGAGTGGGGTGCCATTGCCTACTCCCAAAGTATTGGAGTTTCAGCTAAAAAGAACATTTTATTTCTTATCTCAAGCTAGTTTCTACAAGTTTAATGACTAAGAACACATTAATAACAATTTAAACATTCCCTGTCTTATTCTTTGCCAATCTATAGTTACAGTATTTTTGCTTCACTATTATTTTAACTAGTTATCAGTCTTTAATGATCTTCTCAGCAAAGCACTATAGAGAATTAAACAGTGTTACATATATAACCATGCCAACTTTACTCAGCTAGTTAAATCACACACTGCCCAAAACTTAGCAGAATGGAAATATTGTACCCTAGAATATGATGCTAGTGAGAAAACCAGACCAGACATATCCCCAAAACTAAGATGGCAGACTAAAACAACTAAGTTGACTTTTCTGCGGTAAAGAGAAGAGTGCTACCAAAAACACAACACTCATTCATAAGGCTTTTTTTTCTTATTTGGGTCATTATTTTCAGTTCCTAACTTTGACATTATTAGTCTTGAAGTATTTTTCTCTTTTCCATTATACATAACCTCTTGAGGTACTACTAGGAGACTTTTGAAAAGATCTTTCTTCCCTATAGCTTACTACACAAATCTATAAATAATTACTAGAAATTTCTGGAATGTAATTCCTTTGCTAAGTGTAAGGATTTCACAGGAAAGATGGTAGGGTAAAATTTGGATCAATATGAGATAATAGGCTATCCCATGCCAAAGCAGTCCCCTAACCCTGGCACATACTCAAAATCTTTGAGGCATGGCTTTTTCTTCCCTTTTTAAAAAAGACCTACCTGGTCTGGTGAAAAGTAAGTCTTCCTCTCACATTTAAACCGCATTCACTTAGTTCTTTCTCCGTAGGTGACCATATCTTGGCTGAAAATTCCTGAACATATATGTGTGTGTGTGTGTGTGTGTGTGTGTGTGTGTATAAAATATATTTTTCTACAAATGGAAACTACTTACTGTACATAAAGTAGAAATATATTTTTTCGCTTTATATATTGTCTTACACCTTGCTTTTCAACTTATAAATGTTCGACAATCCTTCCTTCTTAGTTTATAAATTGCTGTCTCATTCATTTTAAAGGCTGCACAGCATTTCACTGTGGCCCAGAATTTATCCATTCTCTATTGATGAACTTTGAGTTTATTTCTAATTTTTGCTGTTATGATGATAGTTTCTCACTTAAATGTAAGTTCATTAAGAATAAGGATTTTTGTTTTACTCTTGTTTTAAATCTGAAAACTTAGTGTCCAGCAAATGTTCAACAGATGTTTTTGAATGAATGAGTTTGTACTTTTTAAAATGGTGCTCAACTGCTTCCACTCAACATTTTTTAACCCTTTTATGTGCAAAGTACTTGGTGCTCTATTTTTTAGTTGTTTTTTTTTTTTAGTGTTTAAATTATGAAAGTATGACACATTTACAGGAGACTTGGAAAAAGAACAGTGACATATCAATTCAGTTCAGTTTCTCAGTCGTGTCCTACTCTCTGCGACTCCATGAACTGCAGCATACCAGCTTCCCTGTCCTTCACCAGCTCTGGGAGCTTGCTCAAGCTCATGTCCATTGAGTCAGTGATGCCATCCAACTATCTCACCCTCTGTCGTCCCCATCTCCTTCTGCCTTCAATCTTTCCCAGCATCAGGGTCTTTTCCAATGATTCAGTTCTTTGCATCAAAATATTGGAGTTTCAGCTTCAGCATCAGTCATTTCAATGAATATTCAGGACTGAATTCCTTTAGTATGGACTAGTTGGATCTCCTTGCAGTCCAAGGGACTTCTCAAGAGTTTTCTCCAACACCACAGTTCAAAAGCATCAGTTCTTCGGTGCTCAGCTTTCTTTATAGTCCAATTCTCACATCCATACGTGACCGCTGGAAAAACCATAGCTTGGACTAGATGGACCTTTGTTGGTAAAGTAATGTCTCTGCTTTTTAATATGTTGTGTAGGTTGGTCATAGCTTTTTTTCCAAGGAGCAAGCATCTTTTAATTTCATGGCTGCAATCACCATCTGAGTGAAAAAGTAGTCTGTCACTGTTTCCATTGTTTTTCCATCTATTTGCCATGAAGTGATGGGACCGGATGCCATGATTTCAGTTTTCTGAATGTTGAGTTTTAAGCCAGCTTTTTCACTCTCCTCTTTCACTTTCATCAAGAAGCTCTTTAGTTCTTTGCTTTCTGCCATAAGAGTGGTATCATCTGCGTATCTGAGGTTATTGATATTTCTCCCAGCAGTCTTGATTCCAGCTTTTGCTTCATCCAGCCTGGCATTTCACATGATGTACTCTGCATATAAGTTAAATAAACAGGGTGACAATATACAGTCTTGACGTACTCCTTTTCCTACATGGAACCAGCCTGTTGTTCCATGTCCAGTTCTAACTGTTGTTTCCTGACCTGCATGAAGATTTCTCAGGAGGCAGGTAAAGTGGTCTGGTATTCCCATCTCTTTAAGAATTTTCCAAAGTTACATATAGTTCTACTATATGTTATAATTATTCTTTTAAGTAGATAATTAAGATTTTTAGTTGGAGCTTCAGTATCAAACTCTCAAAAATTAATAGAATGAACAGACAGAAAAGTAGAAGGATATAGTAGACCTGAGAAATACTATGAACCAGTTCAACATAATTAAGATTTATACAATTTTCACACAACAGCAGGATACAAATTCTATTCAAGTTCCCATAGACTATAAACCAGGAGACACTGGAACATATTCAGGGATACAAAACAAGGTGGAAAAATGTAATGGTCTAAAAGTATTGAAATCATAGAGTCTGTTCTCTTGCCACTGCAGAATTATATTAGAAATCTATATCAAAAGATATTTGAAAATAACCCCCATATTTTCAAGTGTAATGTAACAATTACCAAGGGAGATCTTTGACTTAGCCATTGAAAGCCTCAATAAAGTTAAACGACTGAAAAAACACAGAAGGTGATTGCAGAGAAGAAAGCATTTAAATGAGAAATTAATAGCAAAATGAGTAATTAATATATCAAATATACTTTGATAACTCCATGTGTTTGGAAAATAAATGTCCACTTTTAAAGGATGAGTGTATCTAAGAAACCATACCAAGGAAAATTAGAAAATATGTGTAACAGAATAAAAATGAAAAGAGAATTTGTTGCATGCAACTGAAGCTGCTCAATGCAACTAAATACAATGTGGAATCTTGAATAAGGAATGAACAAAATAATGAACATTAGCATAAAATTTTGTAAAATTTAAACAAAATCTGTACTTTAGTTAATAATACTGTATCACATGTTAATTTCCTGGGTGTTTTATACAACATAGTATTTCTTTATATTCTCAGAATTGAATTAGAAGTTTAAGCCTCATTCAAAAAAATTTTTTAAATCACTAACATAGTAAACTTTCTAGGCTTTTAGCCGTAGTACTAGACACCAGAATAAATGGAACTATCCAACCTTTGAGGGAATATAAATTAGAAACCTAGCATTCTATTCATACTTATTCAAACAATTGGAACCAAAATGTCATAAACTCATAAATTCATAAATTTTAAAAAAAATATATATATTATATAATGTATATATATTTTATATATATACAAAAGAGCTTTTCTACTATACTTGATAAAGGCTTGAGAAAGAACAAGAGATGGAGAAGTTAGAAAACATAAACTAAATTATATGGGAGCACTGAAATAGAAAAGTGAAACAAACTAGATAAAAAATCATACAGTCTAGTTGTTTTTAAACATGGCTGCTCCTTAGAATCACATCTAGAGCTTTGGGGGAAAAAAAACAATACCTGGATATTTGTATTTTTTTTTTAAATTCCAAGATAATTCTAATGTGCATCTGGATTTTTAAAAAATGATTACAGGTTTTTCAATTAAACGGTAGTTTTAGTGAGATAGAATTCTACTACTTTCTGTTGACCAATCATGATACAGTGGTATTAAGATGAGTAATAGTTACATAATCACAATAGTAAAAGATGTTTATCAATTTTCAATCAATGGCCAGACAAAAAATTAAAATAATTGCAGTTGGAAGCCATAATGGAAGCATGATTAACCTAACAACAGAAAATAATTACAATTTAGGGAGTTAAGTAGTGATGTGATGACTGAAAGTGCATACACGCACCTGCCCAGCCAGTCTGTGTCTTTTGGTTGGTACATTTATTCCATTTACATTAAGGTGATTATATATACGGGTGATTTTATTACAATTTTCTTAATTGTTTTGTTTATTTTTTGTAGGTCTTTTCCTTCTCTTGTGTTTCCTGCCTATAGAAGTTCCTTTAGCATTTGCTGGAAAGCTGGTTCAGTGGTGCTGAATTTTCTTAACTTTTGCTTGTCTGGAAAGCTTTTGATTTCTCCATCAAATCTGAATAAGAATCTTGATGGGTAGAGTATTCTTGGTTGTAGTATTCTTGGTTCCTTTTCATCACTTTAAATATATCATGCCATTTCCTTGTCTTGTAGCATTTCTTTCAAGAAATCAGCTTATAACCTTATGGGACTTCCCTTGTATATTATCATTTTTCCTTTGTTGCTTTTAATATTTTATCTTTGTCTTTAATTTTTGTCAGTTTGATTATGATGTGTCTCCGTGTGTTTCTTTTTGGGTTTATCCTGCCTAGGACTCTCTGTGCTTCCTGGACTTGGTTGACTATTTCCTTTACCATGTTAGGGACATTTTCAGCTATTATTTCTTAAAATATTTTATCAGGTCCTTTCTCTCTCTCTTCTGTTTCTAGCACTCCTACAGTGTGAATGTTGGTACATTTTATGTGGTCCCAGAGGACTGTTAGACTGTCTTCAGGTTTTTTTCATTCTTTTTTCTATATTCTGTTTTGTGGCAGTGATTTCCACCATTCTGTCTTCCAGGTCACTTGTCTGTTCTGCTGCCTCAGTTATTCTGCTCTTGATTCCTTCTAGTATATTCCATCTCTGTTTGTTTTTTAGTTCCTCTACTAACTAAAAAAGTTCCTCTAGGTCTTTGGTAAACATCTCATGCATCTTCTCTATTCTGTTTTTGAGATCCTGGATCTTCTTCACCATCATTATTCTGAATTCTTTTTCTGGAAGGTTGTCTATCTCTACTTCATTTAGTTGTTTTATTTACTTCATTTAGTTGTTTTTCTGGGGCTTTATCTTGTCTCTTCATCTGGGACATAACCCTCTGCCTTTTCATTTTAATTAACCCTCTGTAATATGGTTTTTATTCTGGCTGGCGGCAGGATTATAGTTCTTCCTACTTCTTTTGTCTGACCTCCAAAGGATTAGGCTAACAGGTTTGTGTAAGCTTCCTGATGGGAGGGACTAGCAGTGGGAAAAACTGGTCTTGCTCTGGTGAGCAGGGTGTGCTCAGTGAAACTGTAATCTGATTGTCTGCTGGGTCTGTGCTCCCTCCCTATTAGTTGTTTAGTCTGAGGAGACCCAGCCCTGGAGTCTACAGGCTCTATTGAAGAGTTAATGGTGACCTCCAAGAGGGATCAGGCCAGGGGCAGCACTTCCAAGGACTGCTGCTGCCAGTGCCCCAGTCCCTGTGGTGAGCCACTGCCAACCCACACCTCCACAGGAGACCCTCAGACACTAGCAGGGAGGTCTGCTCAGTCTCCTGTGGGGTCACTGCTCCTTTCTCCTTGGGCCCCAGTGCATGCACGATTTTGTTTTTGTCCTGCAAGAGTGGAGTCTCTGTTTCCACAGTCCTGTGGAAGTCTTGTGACCAAATCCCGCTGGCCTGCAAAGTCAGATTCCTTGGGGATTCCTAGGCATTTCGCTGGATCCCCAGGCTGGGAAGCCTGATGTAGGGTTCAGAACCTTCACAACAGTGGGAGAGCTTATTTGGTATTATTGTTACCCAGTTTGTGAGTTGCCCACTCAGAGGATTATGGGATTTGATTTGATTTTCATTGCACCCCTCCTGTCTCATTGTGGCTTCTCCTTTGTCTTTGGATGGGGGCTATGTTTTTAGGTGGGTTCCAGTGTCCTCCTGCTGATGGTTGTTCAACAGCTAGTTACAATTTTAGTGCTCTCATAGGAGGAGGTAAGTGCTCCTTCTTCTACTCTGCCACCTTGAACCAATCCCCTCTTTATTCTGTGCTCTTTCATTTAATGATTTCCTTTCTAGATGCTTATCCTAATATTTTAAGTGACACATATATATGAGGATTCCTACAAGAGGACTCATTAAATCAAAGTGATATATGAATATTGAATGTTAGTATTAATAGAAGTTTTATTCAAAAGCTTTTCACCAGAGTAGGTGCTAATTGTTAACAAAGGTATTTCTTACCAAGTGTTTAGCACATGCTTTTACACATAGTAGGATTAAAACTGAGTGGATCAAGCTTACATTCAAGTGATAAAAATTTGTTTTTATGATGGCATGTAAGTCTATACAGAGAAAAGGGCTGCTTTCTACACCTAGGAAAAGAGGAAAACAGGCCTCCAAGAAGAGGTGCAATTGAAAGTGGGTCACCCATCTTCCATCATTATCATCACTGATAGTTATGGAGTGACTTCCATGTGCCAGGCAATGTGCTGAGTATTTTACATTATCTCCTTTAATTTTCACATATCCTATAAGGGAAATATATTATCCTATAAAGGATATTTATTTATTATCCTCATTTGATAGATTAAAAAGAAGCTGAGGCACAGAGAGTGACTTGCCCAAGCCATGTAGCTAGTGGCTTAGTTGGAATTAGAAATCAAGCAGTCTAGTCCAGCGTTCTGGTCTGTTCCCACCCAGCCACCTGCCCCAGACTCAGCGCCTCCATGCCCATGTGCCCCAAGTGTGACATGGAGGTATACTTTAGTGAGTGGGTGACCTCCCTGGGGAAGGACTGACATCAGCCTTGCCTGAAGTGTGAGAATGTGGAAAGACACTGACCTCGGGAGTCATGCACAGCATGAAGGCAAGCCCTTTGGCAACCACCCCTGCTACACAGCCATGTTTGGACCCAAAGGCTTTGGGCACAGTGGAGCTGAGAGCCACTCTTTCAAGTAGACCCAGGTTTTGAAGATCCTATCTTCAGCTGCCTGCTGGGCTGCTGCCCTCCAGGCTGATGGCAGGCCTTCCCCACAGGCACCTGGGGCTCCCCTGCAGACCCCCATCCCCTCAGTAAACCCAGATATTTGCAGGGGAAGACATCAAGCAGTCTGATTCCAAAGCCCCATTTTGTGTGTGTGTGTGTGTGTTTTTTTTTGCTACATTGGGTCTTCATTGCTGCACATGGGCTTTCTCTAGTTGCAGTGAGTGGGGGCTACTCTCTACTTGTGGTGTGCAGGCTTCCCATTGTGGAACACAGGCTCAGTAGTTGTGCTGCGTGGGCTTAGTTGCTCTATGACATATGGGATCTTCTGGAACCAGGGATCAAACCCATGTCCCCTGCACTGGCAGGCGAATTCTTAACCACTGGACCACCAAGGAAGTCCCTCAGTAGCCCCTTCTTGAATGCTTTATGTGTTCATGAAGAAGAGAAAGGGAAAAGAGGCACTGAAGATAGAAAGAACATACACCAAAGCACCAACGGCACGATGCTGTTTAGAGAGCAGCAAGTAGTCACTGTGGCTTGAGCATTAAGGTGCAGTTGCCCAACGATGGCATGGTGGAAGGCCAGAAAGATAGACTGAGTACATATTTGACTAACATATATTCCCTATATATGGAACTTCCAGACGGGAAGATGGCTATTGCTCTGGCATGAGGGTAGTCTCTGATTTCAGTGTTTTGTTCATGGCAAGAGCGGCAGGCTTTTTTATCCTTTCGAAACTATAGCATTCAGTTCTGTCTTCAGAGGATACTGTTCTGGTGCCGACCAGATGGAAGCCTTCCATCAGTAAAGTATCAATCAGTAAGCCAAGAACATTAGTTCCGTTGGCCAGTTTTCGGTTATCAGGTTTTATGGAGACATACCTAGGACACACAAAAATGTTCAGTTATGAAACATCCCTTTAATAACTAGCAAAACTAAATATATAAATTTGATTTATAACTTCAAATAAAGGCGTAATACCACTTTTATCAGGTTTTTTTAAAGACTTCATTTATAAATCTAAGCCAGTAATTTCAGGCTACTGGAAATAGAGACCCTACTGTAATCTCCAAAGTCATTTTAATTCCACATTTAGGAATATAGCTAACTCTGATGAAGTCTCACTAAGCAATTATTTTCTGGAGCAAACAATTTCATCAAACAATTAAATCAGCTTTTGATTATTATATAATTTAACTATTTCCAGTTTTTCTTTTTGACTTGCCAAATATTGTTTTAATTAATTAATTTGGTCATTTCAATGAACACTTGATCCTTTTACAGTTTCCCCCTAGATTTAATTTTACTCATTATCAGCACTGACATTACAGATTTTCTCCTGTGACTTCCTGTTATCGAAAACATTTTTTCAGGTGAGGTTTTGCAGATATTAAATGTCAAGATTTTATTGTCAATTTTTCTCAATAACTATCCATAGCTGAAGAGCAAAACAAAGGATCTAAAAGGACTCCAGAGTCAAAATGACAAAACTTCCTATTTCCTAGAAAACTCAATAAAACCAATACACATAAATCAAGAAAAAATATATACCTTAACTTTTCAGATTGACTGTGCTGTGCTTAGTCGCTCAGTCGTGTCTGACTCATTGCGACCCCTTGGACTATAGCCTGCCAGGCTTCTCTGTCCATGGGGATTCTCCAGGCAAGAATTCTGGAGTGGGTTGCCATACCCTCCTCCAGGGGATCGTCCCAACCCAGAAATTGAACTGGGTCTCGTGCACTGCGGGCAGATTCTTTAGCATCTAAGCCACCAGGGAAGATTGCTTTAATAATGTCAACATAATAATATCCACAAAGATACAGCTATATTGCCCCTTCTTTATCTACCATCCAGGATGTTTTTTATGTCATGTGTCCTCCCACATGACATGAGTCTGAACAAGCTCCGGGAGTTGGTGATGGACAGGGAAGCCTGGCATGCTGCAGTCCATGGGGTCGCAAAGAGTAGGACACAAGTGAGTGACTGAACTGTCCTCACACCATTTGTTTATGAAATGTGGGGGGGAAAAAAAAAAAAAGGCTAACTTAAATTAGTTCCAGGCTGCCACCTAAACTGTCTGTGGTTTTATGGGATAAAAAGAGCCTTGGGGACACCCCTAGCCTTTTAATTATGATTGATAGACTGGTTATTGTAGTTCACATTTAGAAACTCATTCTAGACAAAAGAATTCAATAATGTAAGAATTATGAAACTACAAAGTACATAACCAAAAAATGTTTATGTTTAATACAGCAAATTTTTAACATTAGTAAATGATTTCATCTACCCACAAGCCCCAGATCTTGATTGTAGAGCCTGGAAACATTTGTCAAAGAAAAAATGTTACAGAACATCTGACAAAATTAAGATGCAAGTAGTATTGTTGTTCAGTTTCTAAGTTGTGCCCAACTCTTTTGCAACCCCATGGACTGCAGCCCTCCAGGCTCCTGTGTCCACGGGATTTTCCAAACAAGAATACTGGAGTGGGTTGCCATTTCCTTCTCCAGGGGATCTTCCCGACCCAGGGATCAAACTCATGTCCCCTGAATTGGTAGGTGGGTTTATCACTGAGCCAGGTGGAATGTACTTGCAAGAAATCACTGGGCCTAAATATCAGATTCCCTAAGATGCCAAATTGAGAAATGGAAGATTTCAAGGCACAAGAAAAAGAGAAAAGAAACCAATGGGAAATGGAAAATCAAAACTTCTTTTAAAAACTTAAAAGGCAACTACACGTCTCCATTTGAGCTAATTTAAAAAGGAAAAGACAGAATATGTCTGAGACATATATGTCTAAGACTCTAGAGTCCTGTGACCATAACTTGAGCTTGATAATGTGGTATCATATGAATGGCCCTCTGCAAGATGCATGCCAAATATTTTTAGTACTATGAATTTAAGAGATAATAACTGAGCAACTTGCTAGGTTACCAAGACCTCAAAATGATAAATCATATTAGTAGACCATAACTGAACAGCTGGATGATATATCAGGCTCTAAGGAGCCATTCAGGCTTACTTCTCCACTTTTCACCTTCAAAAAAAACATCTGAATGGACAGATTCAGACCAAGGAGTGAGCAGGAAATAAAAATGATTGCCAGCTAAGTGGGATATACCTAAGGTGGGCCTCTTAAGACCAAGAAGTTTCATCCGATGACCTAAACTCCCAATAATGTCACCGGATTTGGGTTATCTCTGTTCAGTTCAGTTCAGTTCAATCAGTTGTGTCCAACTCTTTGCGACCCCATGGACTGCAGCACTGCAGCCAGGCGTCCCTGTCCATCACCAACGCCCAGAGCTTGCTCAAACTCATGTCCGAGTCAGTGACGCCATTTAACCATCTCATCCTCTGTTGTCCCCTTCTCCTCCTGCCTTCAGTCTTGGGTTATCTACCTCTACTTTGAAATTGGGGTTATAGAAAAAAAAAATCACGAACTACTTATCAGCTGAAAAAATTCTAAACTTCAAACACTGAAAAGAATACTATTTGGTGATGCATTAAAAAAAATCTAATTTTAAAAATCGCTTCTAGTTTTAGAGTTATCTATTTTGGAATTTAAGTATAATGCCATTCTCTTATTAAGATGAAAACAATCTGATTTGTAAAACACAAACACTAAACGAGAAAGGGGAAAGTACTGTCATTGTACACAAATATCCCAACTTGAGTTTGTTTTTCAAGATTATAAAAAGATTACATTTCAAGATTACATTTTCTCCAAATGTGTAGTTTTTAAAGATCATTTAGTATTTCCAGGATATCTTTTTACCTTGTATGTTTCTTCTTGAAATCAATTATACCATTTTTCCTTATGTTTTTAACTTTTTAGAAAGGGATCCCCAAAGATCTTAATCATGCAAATTTAAAAATAAAAACTGGTAATTCCCCTTGTTTATTTTAGTGTCCTACCAGTTGTGCACAGAGGTATCTTAAAACATTTTGAGGTGAAGATAGGGTCTTAGGTTTTCTCCACAATCAGCATGTTAATTTAACTGGATCCCTTTCCCCAAAATGACATTTCATGAAAGACAGGAGATTGTAAAGTGTGAAAACTTAAGAACTGTCATACTGCCCAGGGTTTTTAAGCTGGTATGCAGGACCATGGGGTATGTTGTGGGAGAGGTAAACGTTCACTCCTGGTGTCTACTGCAAAAGTTAATATCCCAAAATATGTCTACCTTTACCCCCCAAAAAGTATATTTTATTTAAATACTATGAGTAAAGAACATATACAGACGTTTTTTCCCTCCTGAAAATTAAAGCCAGCTTTCACAGTTAGTAAAATAATAGTGGGACCGCATTAAGACATTTTTAAGGGGGAAAAGAAGTGTCCGTGACAGTAGAGTTAAAATCAGCCTGAGGGTCCAGCCAAGAATAACGGGGAGAAAGTGAATAACTGACTCAGAAGCAACTATCCTTAATATACTGACAGCCTATCCCAGTATTTTGAGTTGTGCAAGAGTGCCAGCGACGTAACAGGAGACCAGACTTGCCATGGGATATATCTGCCTTAATGGTGTTTAAGACATAAAGTGGAATAGAGAAAAATTAGTAGCCAAATCAGAATGGCTGAAAGAACAAATATACACAGAGTGTCAGGAAATCAGGACAAACTGTTGAGCCTTTACTATATGCCAGCAACCAAAAGAAACCCTTAGGGTAGAAAAAGGCATCTCATTCCATGGGAGTGGAACATAATCTATGAAATTATTTCCTCCTACAACTTGAATGACCATAGACCCAGTTTTCCCTGGACTATTCTGATTTATTCCTGTTGTCCCATGTAATAAAAATTCTTTCTTTCACTCTGAAAAGTACCCCCATCTGGACAATAATTATCTGGTCATTCCACCCAACTCTACTGATTCCTTCCCCCACTCCAGAAAAAATTATTTTCAGTCATTATTTTTTCTAAGAAAATTCAGGCATGAGAAAATTTCAGTTTTGAGGGGAAACATTAGGAACTGGTATAGAATAGAGGCTTCAAAGTACAACATACCTGATTCCTGTTTGGTTATCAGTAGTGCTGTCAGAGCCGCATTGGAAAACCAGGTCATGGTAAGATGGTCTTTGTAGAGGCAGTGGAAGTAACGTCATCTGAGGGAAAGAGTTACTACTCAAGGCTGGTGCAGAAGGTTGTTCTATAAACACTGTAATCCTCCCAGTTAGCATCTCAATTGTTTTGCTGCAAGAGCCAAACACCCTGAAGAAAGCCTGAGTATTTCGGCTTAGGAAATATACCTCCACAAGAGCAGGTCTTGGCTGTAACACGTGTTCTTGGTTTAAGAGATCCACCAGAGGATTGAGTTCATAGAATAGAGCCTCTCTCTGAAGTCTAAGATGATCTGAAAAGTCAGTGGGTAGTAGAAGTTGGTGAGTTCTCAAAAAATCTAAGATGAAACTAAATAAAACACCATCTCTGTCCACAAAAATCTGGCCACCAACCATCTTGAATTCTTTGTCTCTGCCATCTAACATTCTCATCAACCGAGAGCCAGGAAATTGCTTTAAGGTGGAAGACCTTGTGGTGAATACCTTCCCTCCCACATTCAAAGTGACCAGTTCCTGACCACTCATTCTTCTCTTGCTTCCAACTAAAGGCCACAAACCATCAGACACAGCCTTAGGAACCTGTACATCAACCTTAACCACAGTGTTAGTTATATATGATTAAGAAATCCAGGGGAGGGGAAAATAACAAAAACAGAGACCTAGATTTCCAGGTAACTACTGTTAAAGCAAATAGTGTGTCCATAGCTGGGTTTACAAATTTGAGAGTTGCTTGGGAACCTGCAGTATACAAAGTGAAAAAGCAACAGATGAGAAACTGGATAGTTTAAGGAAACTGCCAATAGGTCTGAGAACAGGGAACAGTTACAGTATCCCATTTAAAAAGAAAAATCCTTCATAAAAACCTCTTGTAAATATGTATTTTCTGGAACCAGAAAACCATTCAGCCTCTCCACACCTCATATCTACTCGAGTCCTCATGGCAGAGACACTATTTCTAGAGAAACGTCTTAATTTCTTATGACCCCTTTAGAAATTTAGTGGCTAAATCCTAGATTGACAGTTGACCTCAACCAGCAGCTTAAGTTGACTACTCTTCTCATAACTGCAAAGATTCTTCTGTACTTGAAATTTAGTTACCCTTTTTTTCCCATCCCTGCTTGTATTACCTCCTCTTAACCAAATTAATGTACTGGGGTAAACACCCTCTGGGCTGTCAAGGAATGTCTTGCCCCATAACAGAAATAAGTTTGACTGAAAGAAACACTTCCTGTTTTCATCTGAAGCCTAAACAAGGTGAAAAAAATTACGTATTTTGTTCTGTGGGAGATAGGGCATCTTTATCTCATGTGAGCAGATAGGACAGTACTAGTGTTTAGCTGATTGCTTTGCACTTTGTAATAGCTGATAGACTGCTTCATCTACTGTCAAATGAGTCTCACTAAAGTTCTTTTAAACAAATGGATTGGTTGGTTGTACAGTTGCCATTATATTTTGGAACAACACTTAGTTGCCAGTAAAAAGGAGGCCTTCTCACTTCCTGCTTTTGCCATGTGTTCTTTTTAACCCATGCCTTGGCTTACACAGTCACTAACACTTCTGTAGTTTACCACCAGATTCCTTTGGTGATAAATTTACAAAACCTAAAAGCAGATAAAAGGCAAGCTGAAATAAATCTCCACCCTCCTAAAAATGTCAGCTTAGCATAAGAAAATGCCAGTTTTTGTTTACATGAGATTTACATTGTATTGAAAAAGGAAATCAACCCTCTGCAGAAAAAGCTGCAAATTCAATCCATCTTATTTTATTCCTTTTTTAAAGAATGCTCACTCTCAAAAAACAAAAAACAGTTGCTTTACAAGAGTAGTCTTTATTACATGCTTAAAAACAATCATTATTACACTACCTCATCAATACAATATTAAATCATGTACTCTCTTACCCCCTCCTTTCATAGCACAAACATAACCGATACTGGGGATAGGATGCTGATTTCAAAAGCACCTTAAAAAGGAAGGAGGGCTGGAGACTAAACTATTAAATTTCACTTTTATCTTTATGCTACCTAATTTCAACATGTATAAGACATTATTTTTGAAAGGAATACTTTTAGAGGGCAATATCTGACTGGAATCTTAATCAAATCTGAACTATCACTCTATTCTAACAATTTCTAACAAAAGACACAGAACTATGTACTTGAAACAGATTTTATAATAGTTTATATTTACACACAAATTCTGCCACATTATTCAGCACCACCAAAGTAAAACTCTTCAATCTTTCACTGAAAATGAAAAGCCCATCTGTCAACTGTTCCCAGTAAAAAACTGATTGTTCTACAAAATCAGCTGATCTAGGCAGGTAGGAACTAAAGTTTGAAAGATTATCTCTCCAAGTTGCGATTTCGTCAAATAGGGACCATTCTAGGAACATGGTGGGACTGAAGAAAATGAGAAGGCCAAGTAGAATGACCACCACAAATAACGGATAAAGTCTCCAGGGAATCTTGCTAACGAACATGCCAGTGTCTTGAGGCAAAGAAAGTTTATCCACGTCCACTAGTTTTATGTCTTCCCACTGACTGGTATCAAAGTTCTTCATCAAAGGGCTTGAGGGCAAATTTGAGGGAGGCAAAGGAGTTTCCTTGATGACTTTTATTTTCTCCCTGAACTCCTGCATCTGCTGCAGAAATATGATGGGTTCTGACACATCTTTGAAAGCCTCAGCAATGTTAAAGGCCATTCGCTGTTCCTGCAAGATGGTGTTGAGTTTGTTGATCTCTGGGTCATAGGCCTGCATCACTGCAAGTTTCATGGTCTCAAAGTCAGACAGGATTTCATTCTTCTTTTGATCTAACGTGTGTTGTAACTTCTCAAAAAACTCCTTCACTTTATCTGAATCTTTAGTCAGCAACTGTAGAGACTTCCTTTTGCTAGTTTCCAAGGTATCCAAGCGAGAAAGGGCATCTCCCCGACGCCAGGTCTCAAAGCTCTGGAAGAGGGACTCAAAGGCGTCCCTTTCCTGAGCATAGGCATCTTCGATAGAACAGAAGACGTGCTTGGTGTGCTCACCCCGAGTCGCACAGATGCCACAGATCAGCTGCATGTCAGTCAGGCAGAAAATGTTGAGAGGCTGTCCCAAGTGTCCTTTGCACACTGGCATTTTGGGAGAGATCTTAATCTTGTTATACTTTTCCACAATACCCTTCAGGGAGTAATTAACCTGCAGGCTATTGACTCCCGTTGCTGAAGTTTCCTTCCGGCACGTGGGGCACTTAAATGGAGAGGATCTCCACAGGGAATTCCGCACATTCCCCTCTAAGATCCCTTCTAAGCACTTTTTGCAAAAGTTGTGTGAGCAAGGCAAAACCCGGGGATCATCAAACAGACTGCAACAGATTGGGCACGTGAGGTCTTCTTCAAGCAGCTCCATCACATCTCCTACCAGAGAGAGAGAAACACTTTATTTTACATCAGGAATCCCCTCCATTTGGACTATGAAATAATTAGAAGAAACTATCTTCACAGCCATTTAAAAAATGCTCTTGTCACAGAAATAACTGGTCAAACAAAGAAAATAAGAGAAATTTGGGACGGGAATGCACACCAAAGCAGATTTCATCTGCTGGGACTAGAACACACTCCTTATCAGTGGGGCTCCCGGTACACAAGGCCTTTGTGTGGGCTCTCCAACAGCAGGCATTGGCTGAGACAGGGCGAGGGCTGGGACGACTGCAAGTGGAGCCAGCGGGGCCCAAATGCTTGCTTTAAAGCAGAGCTGACTACTAGCTGTCAGAAACAAAGCCACTCAGTGTCTGAGCAGAATGAGCTCTTTAGTCTGGGCCCACAATCATAAAATGGTATGCTATTTAAAGAAAGAAGCAGAGATATAAATCCAAGCATGTTCTCTCATGGAGACTTTTATTAAAAACTGGCACATTTTCCTATTTCAAAGGCAAGATTACAATTATTAAAATCAGGGGTAAAAACATAAAATGAGAGCTGCAATTCATTCTTCCCTAGAGAATTAAATGGGTATTTTTCAAAACCACTGGGACAGTAATCAAAGCTGTTTGCACTGTCTGGAGCAATCAGTTCTCAAGATGCAATGGGGAGAAACCTGGGCTCCCTAAGGCTCTTCCAAGGCACCTGTGAGGACAATACTATTTTCATAGTAATACTGAGATGCTGTTTACCTTTGGCAGTGTTGACACTGCGCCATTAAAAAAGCAATGGTAAGCAGACACAGCTGGGGCCTTAGCAGGAACCGAACAAGACCACAGGTAGCCCCAAACTGGATTCCTAATGTATTCACCACCACATACCCACAGCTGGGCAAAGGTGAGGGCAGCCAGTTTCATTTTAGAATGTTCTTGATGAAACAGTAAAAATTATTCATTGTACTAAATCTTAATCCTTGTGTACATGTCTTTTTAAATCTTTCATATAACAAAATATGAAGTAACCACAAAGTATTTCTATTGCATACCAGCAGATACTGTCTGGAGGAAAAGCAATTAGGCAATTCAGCCACAAGCTAATCAGCTGCTTTTTTCAGGGAACACCGTTTTTATACTTGAAACAATGAATGACAAACTGTGGGTATGGAGACTTAAGTATCTGGCAGACATTTTTCTGAAAACAAACAAAATGAGCCCATCACTTCAAGGCAAACAAATGACAGTGTTTCTCGCCAATGATAAAAAGTTGAATTGTTAAGTGAAAACTGGATTCTGGCAAACATAGTTGCCACTTAAAAGAGCTTGATAGCTTACCATTAATTGAAGACTTTTCTAGTGAAACAAGTGGTAATATTAACATGCGTATTGTTTTACGACAGAGATCTTTGTATAATGAAATATGTCACTATTTGGAGATTTACTGGAGAAGGAAATGGCAACCCACTCCACTATTCTTGCCTAGAGAATCCTGTGGACGCAGGAGCCTGGTGGGCTGCTGTCCATAGGGTCACAGAGTCAGACACGACTGAAGCGACTTAGCATGCATGCATGCATGCACTGGAGATCTACACTACAAATTAACTGGTTCAAATCACCAATGCATGTTACAGGTCATGCCTGGGTAAAAGATCAAAAGGCCAATTATGTTAAAAAATATATGATTTCAGATTTCATACTTCAGCTAACTTTTAAGAAACTACCCCTTGTTGAGTTTTGGTATAGTATCAAAGAAGAGTGATAGTTTTCCAAAAAGGGCATTAAAATATTCCTCCTTACACCAACTACGTATCTGTGCCAAGCCAAATTGGATTTTCTTTGTATATTTCAACCAAAATAACTGATTGTAACAGATGTAATGCAGAGATACAGAAAAGATTCCTATTGTTGTCTACTAAATGGCGATTCTTGACAGAGATCTCTAAATATGTAAAACAAGGCCACCCTTCTCACAATTGTTCTGAAAAGTTATTTTTCACAAATTATGTTAACATGATAGGTTTATCATAATTTTAAATGAATTACCTTAAATTTTTTCTCAGTTTTAATTTCAAATACACATGTAAATAAAAGCTCTTGGGAGCCTCAACTTTAAAGTGTAAAGGGGTCCTGAGACCAAAATATTTGAGACCTCTGAACTAGAGAATACTAATTCTCAATTCAAGTTTATTCTTTTAAAAATGTATATTTTAAAACTTTTATCCCTAAAGTTTTAGAAACAAAAATAGCACTAAATATGTCCCCATTCAGTTTACTAAGATAAATATATCCTTCAGTATTTATATGACCACCGAAGTAATAAAATTTATAAATAAATAAATAAAATAGGGTCTACTAATCTCTATGTCATCTTATAACCAAAAGTAAGTAAACCTTTTGACAGTAATTTAAAGAATCACAATTGGACCTACAATGTAGAAGACTTAAAATATAAGCTGAACTTGCAGGACTAACTAGTTTATGGTCTTAGGTTGTGAGAGATATATGTATAATAAATATATAATACATATATATGTGGAATTGGGGCTTCCTTGGTGGCTCAGTGGTTTGATCTCTGGATCGGGAAGATCCCCTGGAGAAGGAAATGGTAACCCACTGCAGTATTCTTGACTGTGAAATCCAATGGACAGAGGTGCCTGGTGGGCTACAGTCCATGGGTCGCAAAGAGTCAGACATGACTTAGCAACTAAACAACAATGTAGAACTGAAGTAGAGTATTCTGTCAGACTTCAGTGTTATATGGCAAAAATGGTGATGAGCTTATTTTCTGAAAAATCTTTTGTGACATGACAAATCAAATAATCTTCGAAAAGCACTGGAAAGAGAATGGCTTCCGAGACTGAGGTTAGTGTGCTGAAAGGTTATCAAGCAGTTATAGAACACTCTCTTTAGAGCAAAGAAAGAAAACTTTTCATGATCTTCCACCACTAGTCCTGGTTCTGTCACCTCCCCTGCTCTCTAACATGTTTCACCTAGAATTATATAAACCTAATTTACTCTTCCTTGCCAGGTTAGTATTTCCAGAGAATCCTATCTAAGCACTTTAAACAACTAACAGGAAGAACAAAGGAGACCAAGTTTTGTCATGAGGAGGAGAGAAAGGCACCCAAGACAAAGAAACTTTGAAGAAAACCGAGGATACTGAAATAGAGGCCAAGAAGAATTTTAAGGCAATCAAGTATCAAAAAGAAAAAAGGAAAATGTCACACACAGGAAAATTTAGAAATAATAGTCATCCCAAAGCCATAATCAATTTACAGCTCTTAAAATGAACCAGAGAAAAACGTAATTTGGAAAGTCCCTTTTCTAAAAAAATTGCATCAAAACCATAGTAGATCCTGTTGTTCCACTTTTAGTGATACAACTTATAAATTTTAGTTCATAATTTAAAGACTTTCATTTTAATCCACATTAAAACAATTTTATTTTCTTAGCTTTATACTCAAAACCTTATGTCAAAACTCTGTGACCAATTCCCTAGCTGACTTTTAGAGAAAACTGAGATATATTAGCCTAACAACCCAAGAAACCACGGCAAGTTTGCTGCCTTTGAAGTTTTAAAGGAAAACAATAAGGGTTTTAGCCTCACTAAGAGAAGGGTATGCTTGACAGTAAAGGAACTTACAGATTCTTTTCTTAAAAGTATGCTAACATAAAAATCTAAATAAATCACCTGAGCTTACTTCTTCGACGAAACTAAAATATACATCCCCTTTTTGGGGGGACAAATATAGATGTCAAGAAACTTTATTATGTGAACAAAATTTCTGTTCACCAGTCATAAAATTTCAACTTAACCAATCTCAAACTAGGTATACAAAGGCAAACAAGTCTTCCAAGATTCATTTCTTATTTTGAATCAAAAACTTCCCAAGTTCTGTTTATTTTGGCTGCTCCACACAGCTTGTGGGATCTTAGTTCCCTGACTAGGAATTGAACCTGGGCATGTAGTAAGGAAATCGCAGAGTCCTAACCATCACACTGCCAAGGAATTCCTAAAAATCTCCCAAGTTCTATACCAACAAAGAAAGTAGCTGAATATATAACTAGTTACCTACCACCTCCTCTGGTTTTCAACTTCATTTGTCTACTGTATTTATACTTTAAAATATTTTTTAATTTGCAAAGAATAAGACTCCTTTTGGTACACAATTCTATGAGTTTTGACAAATGCAGTTGTAAAACACCACCACAGATTTATTTTCAAGCAAACTTTCAAAATATCTACTCAAGGAAGACTACAAAAACTGTTTGATCAATACTACCTTGAGTGGGTATATATTAATAGCAACAAGAGTATTTAATACAACAACCAGAATATTTTAAAAGATAGAAAAGCTAACAGTTACAGGCTTCCCTGATGGCTCAGACAGTGAAGAATTTGCCTGCAATGTAGGAAGCCCAGGTTCAATCCCTGGGTCAGGAAGATCCCCTGGAGAAGGGAATGGCTACCCACTCCAGCACTCCTGCCTGGAGAATCCCATGGACAGAGGAACCTGGCGGGCTACAGTCCATGGGGTCGCAAGAGTCGGGCATGACTGAGGACTAACACAACCCAAAGGAAAGGAGTCATAAAACACAAGTAAAAGTTGACTTCTCCCTCCTGGGAGCCTTTTTGTTTTTATATGATCAACTCAAAATGATTATAAATGAAGAGGTGTTCATTTTATTCACTTAAAAGATAATTTTAATAAAACCTTTTAATTAAAAGAACCTTTCCTATTAAATCTTGGCACTTCATTAGTTGACAGCAATATAAAGTTCAAAATAATATCCAATTTTTTTTTCCAAATCCCATTAGAGAATAAAAAGATTATACCTTATATCTTAGAAATTTAAACCTGATTTCCATCCTGCTTTGATCTTTGAATTCAGACATTTCAAAGCAGTATCTAAATACCTAACAAGTAACTAGATAGAAAATACTGAAACTCACTTCACAGACAAAACTAAATTATGTGAACTCTACTAAACAGCCAGTCATCAATCGATCTTATTTTGAAACAAAGTATAGAATAAAAGAGCTCACCTTTTAAAAAACTTATATCCTCTCATCCCACTAGTTAATCTTATTTTCAAGTAGTATACTGATAATTTAGTAAGAGATCCACTAAATGGTTTCTTGAAACTTACTAAAGATGTATTAATAATAATTGAATCTAGGTGGAGGATATAAGGATATCTATTGCAGTGTACTTTTAATTTTTAGTATATTTGAAAATTTTCACAAAAGTTGGAAAAAAAAAATCAACAGTGAGACCAGTTATAAGAAAATCATATTGAGCTAAAAAGGTAAAACTTCAGAAATACTAGCTGACAATGATAAGCTTCATAAATTTTTTTATCTTTTATAAAATAAAAAGTATCTTACTGGAAATGTCTGGATCCAGGCCTATGAGTAGACTGACATACTCATTTTGCTCTCAATCTATGACCTTGGACAAACCACCTACACATGTTAGTTTTTCTCCTCATTGAAAAACTGTTTTGAAAGTTATCTAATAATATATGAAAACTATTTACCAAGTTGTTTTTTTTTTAAGTACTCTTTATCAGTATGTTATTAACACTTCATTCTGGCTTTTAGAGACTGTGCCAAAACATGATCCAAACAGGATATTGTGAGATTAAGAAAAAAACAAAATTTCTGATAACTTAAAAAAGGAATATGAAAATATACCATGTATAGTATCTAAAATAGCTTATCTAATTGTTACATGGCCCTTGCAAACACCATATAATTTACCTTTGTGGCCATATAAGACATAAGTAACCTACCTTTTCTGGCACTGTCTAGAATAAGTGGCAGTAATAAGTAAATAAGTAATAATAAGTAAAATTTCCTCCACTGTATTTCTAATAGAATTCCTGATTAGGGCAAAATAAACCTAGTAGAGGGTCTAGCAGCTTAGAAGCCCTACCTACTCCGAAAGTTCACAAGTTTTTGGACTAAAATGACATCTCAAAAACCAAAAACTAGGTCATTACCTTCATAGTCTAGACAAACTTGGGAAAAATTAGTTTTTTCCTTTCCTTCATTCTCTTCTCTATGCCACTCTTTTTCCTTGACTCTTGTTTATTCTTCTTTTATCTCATGTTCCCCATTCTACTTCAAAAAACATAATCTTTTTGATTTCCTCTTATTCCCTCCTTATCTCACACCTTCTCTCTCTCACCTGATAGTCACCCAAGATATTATTCTGTAATCCTGTTAATCAGTAGCATTAAATCAATAGTTCTAGGATTATGAGCTAGATCAAGTATCACTATCCTATTTATGAACAACTATTTAGAAATCTATGAGGATATCTAATGGTATGAAATCCCATTCTCTCCCACCCAGATGCAATCAATTAGAATAAAATGAAGGTCTGAATTTCAAGGAAACATAACATATGGCCTAAATTATTCTCCTAGTCTGGTACCAACCAGATTCAGATTATTTATCTTTACCTGTTAAGAGTTAAAATTAACTTAAATTGGAACTACCAACAGACGTGAACTGGTTATGAACCAGACGTGTCTGGTTTCTTATCTCCCAAATAAATGTAAAGAGGTTTAAATGAAGGTGAAAAAAATTTTAGAACAAATCTTCTTTTGCAACAATAAACTTGGCAATCACTAGCCTAAATTATTATCCCCAACAGATTGGTATCTATTGAAAGTTTTCATCATCTAGCCCTGCATTTGAGGTTAATACCAGCTTTCAGAAAAGTACTGTCACTTCAGTACACAGCAAGCTAGATCTATCTGGTAAGTGAAAATCACTTAGTGTGTAATACTGCGCCAAGAGAAAAAGGTTATTCTGTGCCCAACTGATCAGTACTACCTACCAATAAAATTGGTCTGCACCAAGTTCCCTTTGTTCAGTGTAGAATTACATACATAGTTTATTCTAAGTAAAACTCATCTAGAAAATATTTCAAATAGAAAGCTGATTATGCTAAACTTTAAGCAGTTTCCAGGTTGGCTATAGTCTATTCACTATGCTGACACTCCACCCTCCTATTCAGTATCTGCACATATTCGGGGGAACAAAGAGAGCTCCTCTGGGAATTCTGAAGGGTTGGCCAGGCTATTGCCAAATAGGATACACTTGTGGTGCTTATTCCACGGAAAGACGATTTAAACTATCAGCAAAAATTTTCAGTTCCACTTTTCCTTAGAAATGTATCTACATCTATAATGCAAATGAATTAGAAAGCATCCACATTAAGGGAATCTGCTTGGATTCCCTCAAGGGCTTGACTGGAGTGTAACTATTCTCCCTGTCAAAGGACACCTGTTTTTGGTTACCTGTTAGGGGTGCTATTCCTCTAGTACCTGAGAGTTTCAAGGCAAGGTAATGAAAGCAGCAGTGTCTTTCATGAATACAAAAATGGACAATCCAACCATCTAATGCTGTTTTAAAAGATGAAATAGTAAAAAATCCGTTCCTGCCCTAAATTCCAAAATATAGCACATTTACAGAGGTATTATCATACAAGATGTAAGAAATGCCTTACAAAAGGACATAGAAAGCTGACACCATACTAATGTTGGAGAGGTTATCCATACATGTGGATTTTGTTTTTCTAAAATTATAATTTGTGATTACAGAAAATTCAGGAAATATAGGGGAAAAAATTACCCATGGTCACATTGCCAAGAAATAACCATTATGATTATTTTGGTGTATTTCTTCTAACATTATTTTGGCATATTTCTTCCAATCTTGTGTGTATGCACACCATATTTTAACAGAACTGGTAGTGTAACAGAACTCTGTGTCCACTTTTCCCACTTATTTTATTACTTGCATTTCCCCTATTGTTCCCCTATTCGTTTAAAACATGATCATCTTATGGATATGCTATTTCCTACTGTTTATTTTGGGGGGATTATAACATTTTAATGAACAATGTAGCAAAGTCTTAGTCCAACACTCTAATTATTTCCTTAAATGGTTCCTTTAAGTGTATTGTCAGGTGAGTCAAAGAGTAGAAACATTCTCAAGGCTCCTGAAAAAACCGTCAAGTTTCCCTCTAGAAAAGAGTATACCACTTTCTGCACTCTGACCAATGATGTATGATGGTGCTCCACCTCTCCAAGTAGTTCCTGACCTTACAACAGAACCATACTTTTACAGAGCTTAGTTAAAAAAAAAAAAAAAGAGAAGAAGAAATAGGCATATTTTACCATACCTACCTAAGTTTAAAGTATAAAACTGTTTAAGGCAGTTAATATTAGTATGTGTCTGCATATCACCAATATATAGTACATGGTGCTAAAAGTTATGGGGTAAGAATAAAATACTGGGCTTAAAAACATTTTAGCTCTTAGCGATCATTTAGCTAAACACCTAACTTTACAAGTGAAAACACTGAGCCCCACCCCACCCTGCAAACTGTACACAGCAAGCAAGGCATAGGACCTGAGTTGCCCAATTATGAGACCTCAGCACTATCCGACGGAGAAGGCAATGGCACCCCACTCCAGTACTCTTGCCTGGAAAATCCCATGGACCGAGGAGCCTGGTGGGCTTCCGTCTATGGGGCCGCACAGAGTCAGACAAGACTGAAGTGACTTAGCAGCAGCAGCAGCACTATCCGAAAAGTGGGTCAAGAATTCAGGATCCTCACTTGTTAAATGGAGACATCTAATCATGAGTTCTCTAAATCCCTTCTAAAATGCTATAATTTTTACAAAGTAGGTTGTAACAGATTCTCCAGTGAAGAAGGGTAAAGAGCACTGAAACTGCATCTAACTACCTAGCTTTCCAAGCACTAGCTCTACCCTTTATGGCATCAGGATTTTTATACCTACCTCATGTTCTTGGAAAGATTAAGTAATGTGTGACAATCTTGTAAACTATTGACCTACATCATTGTAAGGTGATTTAATTAACATGTGTAGAGATACTGTAAAAACTGTAACTACACATTTACAGTGAGCATGAGTTAGAGCATAGTGTATTAACCAAGAAAAGTCCTAAGACAGTTGGACTCTCTTGAACTATAATTTCAAGGGAGGGCAAAGTGTTACATAGCATACCAGGTGCAAAGCACCATTGGTGGAGATGGGCATAGCTTAACAGCTATGGCAGAAGTAGGGCCAGGTAACCAATACATGTAGAGAATAAAAATAACCTGGTGTTACAGAAAGACTTGCCAGAGAGGCTTAGTATGTCAGCTGGTGCAAAAAAAAAAAAAAGTATTTTTAGGGAAAGACAGGAGAGTATGAAGAAATATATCTTCTTACTGTGCAAGACAGAAGTATAACCAGTTAATCAACAACTCCATCAAGTTCTACCACAGGGACTGGTTATGTAAAAGAAATTCTGCTTTTAAAATACCTATTATAGGGTCAGAAAACTCAAGCCCTGTTGTACAAACCCAAGCAGCAGTGACACAGGAAATGAAAAAAAAAAAAGACAAACCCTATTTAAAACCAAAAGTTGTTGTAGCCTCTCTTCCTTTGCAATACAAATCTTTGGATTATGTTTCAAATAACTGTCATTTAAAGAATGTCTAAGTATTGAATCTATTTTTCTGGGTTTTGACAAAATATGAAACGAACAAAGACCATTTATGAGGGTGGGAACATATAATCTCGACAGAGTTCGATTTTGAAAGGTTCTGGGCCTGAAGAAATTGGGTGCTTTTTTGCTTAATGTAGGGAAAAGTAGTTTACCTCTGTCACTTGCAAGCCAGGAGTATTGGTCAGGTTACTGGTTCCCAAGGCAAAGCAATCAGGTTTTGGTTTGTTTTTTCTTCAGGTCGTGACTGGTAATCAAAACGAGGCTATTGCAAAGAAAGAACAAAGAAGAGTGTTATGCATTTATCTGCACAGGATCCTTAGTCTTGACCCTCAATTTTTTTTCCAATCATCCCCCCACAAATAAAGCCAGCCGGCAAGGACCTGGTGAAAAAGCCAGGAGCCTGGGAGAGCCTGGCGATCTTTTGTGCTAAGGAGCTTCACGGCTAGGGCGCCCTCCCCTGGCACCAGGCAGCCTCCCCACGCCTAGTGCCAGAGGGTGGTGGTCGCGCGCTCCGACTCTGGTTCACGGTCGCCTCTTCTTTTGTAGGCGACCCCGAGGAGCCGGCGGTGAAGCCAGGAGCGCTTGGTAGCGGAGCAGGTTTCCTGCAGCCCGGCCGCGCTGGCCCGGCCCCGGCCGCCCACCCGCACGCCATTCCCCCCACCTCCGGTAACCGGGCCCGGCTGCTCTCCGCGGAGACCAGAGCTCAGACTGAGCTCTCCGCCAGCCCCCACGCACGCAGGTGCCCGCCCAGCCAGGGCAAGTCCCCACCCCGCTTCTCCAGGAGAGGCCGGCCGGCGCGTACTTATCTCGGACCTCCGGGGTCGGTGGAGGGGAAGCCGCCGGGAGCCGCGCAGCCGCCAGTCCTCCGGCCGCGGGTACCGCGCGTTTACGAGGCGGGAACGGCTGCAAAATGGACTCGCGGCGCCGACGGGCCTCGCCCCGACGCCCTCCTTCCCCCGGCACTTCGGTCCGCCTCCCCCGCCGAGCCGCGCCTTTGTTCCGCCTCCCGGGGCTCGCCTTTCCCCCGGGGAGGGAGGCCGCGGGTGAGGGGAGGCGGGAGCCCTTCCGGTATCTCCAACCGCCGCCTGCAACCGCCGGCGCGCGCGGCGCGCGGGGCCGAGGGGCGGGCTCCCGGCGGCGCGCTCCGCTCGCTTCGCGAGGGCTGCGCGCGCCCGCGGGGCGCCGTGCCCGGGGCGCCGGGCCGGGGACGCGGATCGCGCGGACCCGCGGGCTGGGCGCCGGCCGAGCGCGGGCGACAGGAGGCGGCGTGGTTCCCGGTGGAGCCGCCTGGGAAGGAAGCCGGCGCACGACGAAGATGGTTGGGTTTGGATTGTTGTACTTTTTTTTTTGTTCGTTGCATTTTTAGGAACAAAAAAAAAAGCCCAACCCTTCACACCGCTTCATCTGCATCTCTCACGACCAGAAGCTCGCCTCAGCGGCTTGGGGGAGACTGAGACGGCTGTCCGCCTGCACCCACAACCCGGGGTGGGTGGGACGGGCACTTGCGCAGAGACCAGCGCCAGGCTGTAGCCAAGGGCTCCAGCCAAAGCACAATCAAAATAGTTAACTATTGCCGCCCCCGTCCTCCCTATCTGTTTCTTTGCAGGCTTTAGACTGAACACGAGGGACCCAATTTAAGGTTTCTTTTTAGGGAAAACACCACTGCCCTTTCCTTCGGAGAGAAAGAACTTAAATGCAATTAGCCGCTAGCCTGACTCTGTATTCTGACGTCCAGCCCCCTGTATAGGGACATTCTCTAACAGCAAAGGCGTTAAGCACTTAAAAACGAGCAATTACAAGATTACAAATGTGAAAGAATGGCTTCTCCCAAACTTGCAGCCTTGAGGGATGTGAAGCAAGTACAGAAAAATCACAGAATATTCCCTGGGTTTGAGTCTGTCTGTGTACAGGAAGTCTGTTCTTTGGAAGAAGAATTCCTGGAGAAAAGGATTGGTGCTTGGGCCCAGTAACTAACACTGCTTAGCTCAATCGCTGTGAAAAGCTCCTCCCCACTCCCTTCTAAGATGTTAGATGAACTGGAGTTCCTGACCATGCTTAGGTCCCATAAAACCCAGTGTTGTGTTTATCTGTTAAACCCAATTTTGCCTTTGAAGAATATGTTGCCGTCAAATATAGTCACAATCTGAAAGTTGAGAAATATGATTTATTCAGTGGGAATTTTTAGGACTTCAAGCCTGGGAGACAGCATCTCAAGCGACCCTGAAAGAACTGCTGGGGGTAGGGCTGGGTAGGGAGATCAAGTTATAGAAGTTTGCAACAAGGGGCAGGTAGTCTGAACATCAAAAGAATTGTGAATTGAAGAAAACCAAGGAATTTAGTGTTTTCTATGTACCAAAAGATGCAAGTGTCTGGGCTCACTGAAATCGTTCTTTTCATATGCATCTCAGCTATCTGGGGCCAGATCCTGTTTTTTCTCAGTGCTCACCATAGGGATAGGGAATAGCTGCAACCTAATGGCTGCCCTGCAGCAGGTCTTATTTTCCTTCCTGGTTGCCCCGGATGGCTGGAATCGCTGATAACTGTGACATCCTTGTTTATTGATATGGCAGGAAATACTCCATTTCTCAAAGAGTTCCTATATTTATGGCATTTTGTCTTCATAAGAACACTGTGGAATGGCTATTGTGATCTGCAACCTATAGATGAGGAAGCAGATGAAGTCATAATTCCAAGACAAAAAACAGGCAGAACTGAGTCTCTGAAGTCATATTCCAGGTACACAGTCTTTCTATAGCAAGGTAACTGTCAGTACAAAAACTGCATCCCAGTTGCCTACTAAATAAGTGTTATTTAAAAAACACCTGTTTGTATAAACATTTTGAATTACCCTAATATTAAAATGATAAAAGAGGGAAAAGTTATTAATTCATACATCAGAAATTATCCTTATGTAATTATATGATACTCATGTGTATCTGGCTGGTAGTGGTGGTGGTGATTTAGTCGCTAAGTCATCTCTGACTCTTGCGACCCCATGGACTGTAGCCCACCAAGCTCCTCTGTCCTTAGGATTCTCCAGGCAAGAATATTAGAGTGGGTTGCCATTTCCTTCTCCAGGGGATCTTTCCCACCCAGGAATCGAACCTGGGTCTCCTGCATTGCAAGCAGATTCTTTACCAACTGAGCTGTGAGGTAATCTCTCTGCTTGGTGGTAAATATTAATAAATAAACTTCTGACCAACTAAATGAACACATTGGTTAAATCTGTGTAGAAATGCTTAGATTGTATTTAAAATTAACTACTATGAAAACGTTGTGTATTAAACTCTCAAGTGTAGAAAAATAGGGAAGGAAGAATAACCTATTTTCCCTCCCAAGGCCCTTATTTTGTAAAATAGACAATCAGGCAATCACCACATATAGTACTACTAGAAAAAGGGAATTACTGTTGGATTAAAACCTACATACACAGCACCATCTTTCCTGGAAGAGCACAATGTAACTAGATCCCACTGGAGATAGCACTAAGGGATTGTCAAAATGCTTGTCACACTGGAATTTCCTTCTGTTGACTATTCTTCAAATAAATAGACTAAGCTTAAGATTGGAATTCTTATGTAAGCATAGCAGTAAGATAGAGTCTTATGTAGGTTGATCTTTCATGAAAAAAAGTATTTTTACAGGTAGAATTCCTTTCTGCTTTTTTTTTTAGTATTTTTATTTATATTTACTTTTTGGATCTTCGTTGCTGCACGGGCTTTCTCTCGTTGCAGTTGAGTGGAAGCTACTCTCTAGTTGCAGTGTGCAGGCCTGCGGTGGCTTCTCTTGTTGTGGAGCTGGGGCTGTAGGCACACGGGCTCGGTAGCTGTGGTGCATGGGACTAGGTGCCCTGCAGCACGTGAGGTCTTCCCAGACCAGGGCTCAAACCCATGTCCCCTGCATTGGCACGTGGATTCTTAAGCACTGGACCACCAGAGAAGTCCCTAGAGTTTCTAATGTTATATATTTGAAATATATAAATATTCTTATTTTTTGTGATTTATTTCATGCTGTTGCTTTTGTCCTGAGCCTTGGCGAAGTTAAAATTCACCAGCATTCCTTACACCTATCAAGAGAAGTGATCACATGTTAGATAACAAAAGGGACAGCACCAAATTTGGTGTACACCGAAGTGTAAACTGTCAAGAGTTGGGAACATCTAACAATTAAGACTGGAGCAATTATGTGCAGGAGAGGGGCTGGTGAGCCTCCCTGGATATACTGGAACATTTCATTACTATTCTATCCTTCCCTTCCCAGCAGCCGCCAAAGTCATGAACACAAGCCCTAATATTCCCCAGCAAGAATTCCTGGCAATACAAGGCACTGACATCGCACGGTGTAGCAAAAAGGGCAGTGACTTTGGAATCAGTTCTGCATCCAAACTCGAGCTCTGCCATATACAAGTTGTTCAAATTACTAAGCATCTCTAAGCCTCAGTTTTCTTTTCTGTAAAATGGGGGTCACGTTTCACTTGATTGGGAAAATTAGATCATGTACAAAGCAACCAGCATGGTATCTGACATATAAGAGGTGCTTAATAAACAGCTGCTACTGCCATATGGAAGAAGAAAACCATGCCAGTTTTGAATAACAGATACTTCGGATTTGTGAGCGTCAAGCACAACAATCTTAAGCAGAGGTAAACTACCTATACAGTAGAGGAAAGTAAAGCGTTAGTTGCTCAGTCATATCCAACTCTTTGAGGAAGCTGGCACCATAATTTCTGCTTTTTTACAGTCCAGGGTGGCCTTTTAAAGGCACAGATTCTACTGCTGTATCTTCTTTATCTTCTTTGTGCTTAGGGAAAGAAGAAAAAGAAAAAAACCTCACTTAATGAAAGGAAGACTTTGCAGTGGTTTTTAAAGCTTTACAATTTCAGTGAAATGGTTGGAACATCCAAAACATTCCATTAAAAAGGAAAAAAAAAATCTACCTGTAAACATACATGTATCACCAAAGACAGAAACTTACCTAAGACTTGGGTGAAATTAAAGGAATTAGTCCTTGGTTGGAAGAGAATTCCAGGCTCCATGTATTTCAATTGCACAGTGAAGATGGTACATTAAATGGAGCAAACAGCAAGACCAGTTAGCTTTGGGAGAGAATGAGATACTTAAGCAACAGTAAACTTAGCCTTTAGTTGTGCCATTTCTTTAGATGGAAAGATAATTTATAAGAATAAAGTAAAATGTCAGAGGTAATTAAGATGATATTAACATTTATGGGCTTCCCTGGTAGCTCAGTTGGTAAAGAATCTGCCTGCAATGCAGGAGACCCCGGTTTGATTCCTGGGTTGGGAAGATCCGCTGGAAAGGGGATAGGCTACCCACTCCAATATTCTTTGGCTTTCCTGGTGGCTCAGACGGTGAAGCATCTGTCTGCAATGCAGGAGACCTGAGTTTGATCCCTGGGTTGGGAAGATCCCCTGGAGAAGGAAATGGCAGCCCACTCCGGTCTTCTTGCTTGGAAAATCCCATGGACAGCCTGGTAGGCTACTGTCCATGGGGTCGCAAAGAGTCGGACACAACTGAGCAACTTCACTTCTTCACCCACTCCAATATTCTGGCCTAGAGAATTCCATGGACTGTATAGTCCATGGGGTTGTAAAGAGTCAGAAAGTGAACAACTTTCACTTTATAATTTTATACTCAGGACTGTGCTGGGCACCAAAGACAGTAAATGAGGAATTTCCCATTGGTTGAAGATACAACTCTTAAAAGCATGAACTAGTATAGTAATAGTGGCTCCTTAAGAGCCAATGTAAGTGGTGAAAACAAGATCAGAGGAAGGCCTGGAAGCATCATAAAGATTTCAGAGGGGAGGTGGGAGTCCAACAGAACCTTTAAAGATCACAGGATTTGAATATGAGAAAGAAGAAGAGCATTAGAGGTAAGGAACACAGTTCAGGGTGGGAATGAACTTCACTGATACTAAGTCAGTGAGGGGCATGGCTTAGTTTGGGGGAAAAAAAAATTCTGAGGCCAAATTGTGCAATGTTTTGATGTCAGAGTTGAACTTCATTCTGTAGGAAACAGGAAGCCACTGGATAATAGTATATGGCACTAACAAAATGAAAACAGAATTGTAGGAAGACCTATCTGGTAACAGGAGCCAAGACCTAAGGTAGAAGTTTCCTTTATTTTAATACTTTTGAGGTTATTCAAAATTATAGATTTTTTAAAAATGCAGTCGGGTACAACTGAATGACTAACCAACAACAACAATGTATATAAAAGTACAATGTATATTAAAAAAAAAGGTACAACATGTGTGCCTAGGTTAAATCCCATTGAACCATTTAATTTCAAATATATTGCTTATTAAAGTTCTCAATTTGTAAATAAAATGGAAGAAGAATTAACCATGACAAATATCCTCCTAAAGTCCTCTGAGGGGAAATTATAGGTGTGTGTGTGTGTGTGTGTGTGTGTATTTACATTTATATTTATATATCAATTCTATATAATTTATCTTACCATATATGACTAATGTTAGTATATTACTTAAATATTAATTATACTTTAAGTATTCCACATTAGAGCTTTAAAAATCATTACTTTGAAGCATAATGCTCTATTTTGATATTTTAATGATGATTACATTCAATTATGTTAATCTTTTCTAATTTTAATTCCCATACATGTGGAATTTTTTTCTTGATAAAGAGTTATTTTATGGGGGCCTTAAGAAATGATTCATTCAGGTAAATATTTGCAGTTTTTAAGAGAAGTTGATTTGCAGAAACTGTTTAGTTTGGAATTTTTGTGTTGAGTTCGTTAATCATCATGTGCTCTAGTTTTCTCTTGAAAATGTCAGTTATAATAAGAAATTTTATAATTTCAATTTAGGAAACTACTCTCACCCTGTTCTATGAGACATGTTTAGAATATTTCTTCCACAAATAAGGGTACAATAGTTTTATATCATAGTTTTAAATAACTGGTAGATTTCTATACTTCCAACACACTTTCTTTATCTCAAGTAAAGGCAGTAGTAGTACATCATAGAACTTTGGCTCTGAAGATCTAAATGTATCAGATACCTACCTATACAGCACTGCATGAGAAATATATGCTTCTGTTTTTTAATGAGTCCAGTTGAGTCTCTCTGATATCAAAGCATGTGGTAATAAATGCCTTGTCAAAAATGTATTCATCTTATTGGGGTTTCCCTAGTGGCTCAGTGGTAAAGAATCCACCTGTCAATGCGGGAGACGGGCTCGAGCCCTGAATCGGAAAGATCCCACATGCCGTGGAGCAACTGAGCCCTTGTGCCACAACCGCTGAGCCTGCGCTCCAAAGCCCGGGAACCACAGCTGCTAAAGCCCTCATGCCCTGGAGCCCGTGCTCTGCAACAGGAGAAGCCACCCCAACGAGAAGCCCGCGCGCCGCAGCTAGAGAGGAGCCCGCGCAGCGACGAAGACCCGGCCCAGCCAAAACCAAACAAATGAAATTATTTTTTAAAAGATATATATATATATATTTATCTTATAATGGTCTTGTTGTTTACAACACTACCCTGGTTGTGGCGAGAAGATGGCCAGATCTCCGGGAGCTTGCGCTGGATCTAAAGCAGCCCACGCTCCTCCCAGTCACGGCAAAAGACACACAATCAAGAAGATGCCAGAGACTTGTCAAACAGTATGAGCCCAGGGCGGCATTTGGGGAAGGTCACTGACCTCTAGGCTGTAAAATTCAACGGACAGTTTTTTCAGTTCTCATTTGCTTTGGTCTCTTGGCAGTTCTCACTGACTCTTCCTTAAAAAGCCCTCTTTCCCTGGCCTTTAGTAACGTCACGTTCACGCCCAGTTTTTCTTTGCCGCGCTCAGGGACTCCTGCTGGGTTGTCCTTTTGTATCCAGAATGTAAGTTCTAGAATCCTTTGAACATTCAGGTTCAGGACACTCTCCAGACTATCACCTAATGACTCACATTCCCCGCCAAGCAGAGATCACAAACCGATAACCCTCAGTCTCATCGTTCTTAAGTTTATATACACTTTAGGGAGGCGTGGCCCTTTTTCCTCTCCCACAGTCCTCCTCTCTGCAAGTGTTTGAGTCAGCCCTTGTGTTGCTCAAGGTTCCTCCTGTTGCTCCCACAGTTCCTTGTCTCCCTAACAAACGCCCCTCGCTGGGCCCCACATTGCTCCTCCTTGTCCTCATCCTTCAAGCACAGCACACCTGACATATCCCAGGTTAGCTCTCCAAGATTTTCCAGGCCAATGTCAGATCCCTCTTTTTTTTTTTAATCAAATTTACTTATTTTTGGCTGCACAAGGTCTTCATTGAGGCACACGGGCTTTCTCTCAGTTGCAGCAAGCGAGCATTACTCTCCATTGCAGAGTGGGGGTTCCTTCACAAGAGAAGCCACCGTGAGGAGAACCTGAGCACGGCAACTAGAGTAGCCCTCGCTCACCACAACTAGAGAAAAGCCCTCGCAGCAATGAAAACCCAGCATAGCCAACATTTTTAAAAACAAACTTTTTTTAAGTTGTATCACAATATACAAGGATGCATATTTTTTAATATAACGTTTCAATCATAGAAATACATGCTGTCAACTGCTAGTTGGGGATGAAACTTTCCAATCTGTCTTCCTCCTTTCCCCAGGAAGGGATTATGATGAAGGGTGAGAGCTGAGACGCTTGAGAGGCCTTGCCTGTCCTGGAATCCAGAATCTTCTAATCACCAGCAGTGGCACATTTAACACATCACTTATTCTGATCTTCAATTTCCTCATATGTGAAACAGAGGTAATCACAATCCCTATTTCATAAAGTCAAGTGTAAATTAAGGCCATGCCTGGGAAGCACTTGGCTAGTACAGTGAAGCACAGTGCCCAGATGTGTTCAGTTAGCGTTTATCATCATTGTTGTCATCTTTATTATTGCAGATATGAATCTAGACATCCCTGTCTCTTCCTATAATGAAAGTGTTACATATAACCAGGGCCAGCTCAGAGCAGGGGAGGCTGATGGGTTTTCTGCCCTCTCCTATGGTGTGCAGATGAACAGTTAACATTCAGCTTTGGGCAAGGTTGGGGGCGGGGGCGGTGCGTGGAGAGCCATACTTTGTACTGTTTGCCATTTTCCATGTTGTAAATTCTCCCATCATGGCTGATTTTAAGCTGTCAATGTGAGTTCAGTGAACTCACATTGGGAAAAGTTATCAGAATTGAGAAGAATTGGGGAGAGTTATCAGAATCAGTTCTTGAGTCCTATGAGCCTGCTTCAACACACCCAAAAGAGAATTTATCTTTTCTGCTGCCTCTTTGTTCACTGCTGAAACTAGGATCTGATTCGTCTCAGGCAGAGGACTAGACATACCTATCTGACAGGCTCCTGCAGAGGTAAGAGTTTATTTATGTCTGGAAGATAGAGGAAGTCTTCAGATCTGAAACCCAAAGCAGGGCTCAGACCCAGCTTGCCAGGGTGCTCATAGCAAATGACACTTGCTCGTTTGTGATGTTCCCTTTGTCCCTGGTGGACCTTGCGTGTGAGTGTGGGTGTGGCCGCAGTCTAGGCTAATACACTGTTTTCTCTGGTCATGTGGTCATAATGCCTTCTTAAGAGCATCAGCACCTTACCTTTTTTTTCCTTTATTATTTACTTTTATTTTTAGCTGTGCTAGGTCTTCATTGTTGCTCCTGGGCTTTTGCTACTTGCGGCGAGTGGGGGCTATTCTCTAGTTGGCTTCTCATTGCAGTGGCTTCTCTTCTTGCAGAGCATGGCTCTAGAGTGCAGGCTCAGACAAGTTTAGTTGCCCCAAGGCATATGGGATCTTCCCAGAACAGGGATCAAACCCATGTCCCCGTGCATTCTTAACCACTGGATCACCAGGGAAGTCCCACCTTACTTATTTTTAACTTGTAGTATTTTGCATTGCACTCTTTCTATTGATACTTAAGATGTTCAGGTAATCATTTTGTCATCTTCCCACAGTTTTATAGATACTTTCTGATGGCTGCATAATTCCATTAATACACCTAACTGTTGAGTTTATGAAAGGAAAAAGAACCAGGAGGCAAAAACCAGGAAAAGGAACATAGATGGAAGGGAAAAAAAAGAATCTAAAGAACTGAATATAGTCATAACTCTTGACAAGAAAAGCAAGTTGAGCTCTGAAAAATAACCATCAAACCTTACAATTAGGTTTCTAATGCTTTCAGGAAAAGAAGGTTCACCTCTGGATGAGGGGCAGAGGTGGGTAGGAAGAGAGTTAAGTGCCTTACCTCATGTAGAAGGCGCAGTGGAGAAACCAAGGCTGGAGTGGTTCACTGACCTGCTCAGGGCCACACAGAGCAGATCGCCTAGGCCAGGCTTCACCCCACCATAGTTGGGAGTGAATGAGAATTAAGGAAGTGCAGACAGGAGGTATGAACAATTCTTTCTGGAAGCAGGATGGGGAAAGAAGAGAAAGAGCAATAACTAAATAGAGTATAGGGACACGTAATCATTGCTTTTTAATAATAAATATAGGCCTCCACTGGGGCTTCCTAGGTGGCTCTAGTGGTAAAGAACCTGCCTGCCAATTCAGGAGATATAAGAGACATGGGTTTGATTCCTGGGTCAGGAAGATCCCTTGGAGGAAGGCATGGCAACCCATTTCAGTATTCTTGCCTGGAAAATTCCATGGATGGAGGAGCCTGGCAGGCTACAGACCATAGGGTCGCACGGAATTGAAGACGACTGAAGTGACTTAGCACACACAGCATGCATAGGGCTCACTTCCTCCTAAGTTGCAATGAAAAAGATCCCAGTGAGGGCAGGGCCAGAAGCAGACAGACCGCAGAACCCTAAACCCTGTCCTGGAAATGTGTCTGTATTGGAAATCTCACCCTGATTGTCTTTGCTCCATCAGAGCCTCCTTGGATCCATCCCTCCTTTGATAGCTGAGGCCCAAAAGTGAGACGACAAAAGGCAAAGTCAAAGCCAGAAAGTTTAAATGGCTTTTCTCAAGGCAAGAGCAATGTTTCCTGACCTTGCCGGTCATAGAAACTGTCCCAGACTCTCATTTAAATATACAGAACGTCAAGAGATTTGGATTCAGGTCTATGTTGGTGGAGGATGGGAGTGGGTAGCTGAAAGTAAAGTCAGTTATCCTTAAATTCTGGCAGTTTTGTGTATCACTGTACTGGCAAGTAACAAAGAGAAATAAGCCCAGTAGCATAAATCCCCATGGTTCGGCTCACAAGAAAAGGCTTACTCATAAACATGCTGGGGGTTCTCACCCTGCCTCTGTGGTCTGATGCTATCTTGGCACATGCTGGCTTAATCTCCAGCCCAATCTGGGCACAACAGAGAGAGGTTCGTTGCCAAAATTATAAAGTGGCAGGAGAGGAGGGAAATGGGGCTTCATCTGTTCTTAATCTGTTTCAAACTGACTATTAGTCCCTAACCAGCACACCAATCCAGACAAGGCCCGTCCTTGCCTACCTTGGGTTTCCCTGGTTGCTCAGCAGGTAAAGAATCTGCCTGCAGTACAGGAGACCCGGGTTTGATCCCTGGGTTGGGAATATCCCCTGGAGAAGGAAATGGCAACCCACTCCAGTATTCTTACCTGGATAATACCTTGGACAGAGGAGTCCAGAAGGCTATAGGACATGGGGTGATAAAGAGTTGGACACGACTTGGCAACTAATATCAGCTACCTCCTCCCCTTCTTCTCTGCCCCTCCAGCAGGCGCCTGGTGGTGGCAGCCACCCCCTCCTACAGGCTTCTCAGTCTTCAGGAGGGTGACCCTACATCTTTGTTTGCCTGCGAGAGTCCCAACCTACTCCTAAGAGCCTGGAGTCCTCTCAGGTTTGGTGTCCGCCTTTATATTCAAAAGGGCCCCAGTGTGGATGATAAATTCCATGTTCATGCTGCCTGTGAACAGAGCAAGAACAAAAATACAAGTGCATGAAAGCAAGGAGGAGTCTGCTGACAGTTTACAATGACTTCCATTTATCAAGCAAATCACTCAGTCATCTCAATTAATCTTCACAGCCACCCCCATGAGGGAGCTCTGGGCACAGGGGTTTTTGCAGATGAGGAAAGTAACAGGGTTAAATGACTTAACCAGGGTCATCCAACTAGGAAGAGCAGAACTGGATTCAAACATCTATCTGTGTGACCCCAGCTTATGCTCTAAAAGGGGACTGCTTGCCTCCTCAGGCCATGTGGACACCCACCCACCGATTTCTGAATGTGTTAAGAAACAGAACTTTACCCAGAAAGTTGGTCGATTGGTTTCAGCACTAAAGGAGCTCTCTCAAGTTTCCTATTTTTCATCTTACACTTGCAAGTAGAAATCTATTTCTGCAGCTGTGTGTATGATTCAGCTCTTGTTTCTGTAACCTAATTTGAGAGAACACGTCCAAAAGCAGCAATGACATCCACAAAATGGGGCTTCATCTGACTCAAGTGGACCCAACCAATTTGCAAATGGAAAATAACACTGAAGAATAAGCTTTACATCACAAACGTGGCTGCTTCAAGTCATCCTTCGTGAAACTAAAGATGTAAGTGTAACCCAGAAAATGGTTCAAAATCTTTGCTTTACATATGCGTAGTTTAATCTTATAAACCAGTTGCTCTCCCAGAAAAGACAACTTAAACTTGCACCCTTTGCTTTCATCCCCAGATTGCCTGCAGTTTTCCTTTCTTTTTTCCTTTAAAAAAAATGGGTATTTGTTTCATTTTCAATTCCAAAGCACTGCCTTTTAAAATATACACGTATATACTTATTTATTTGGCTGCACCAGGTCATAGTTGTGGCATGTGGGTTCTTGTTCCCAGACCAAGGATCAAACCCAGGCCCCCTGCATGGGGAGCTCCGAGTCTTAGCCACTGAGCCACCAGGGAAGTCCCAGCAAAAGCATTGCCTTAATGCATTTTCTTTGAAAAATAACAGACAAACTTCGATCAATACCCCAATTTCAGACCTGTACCTTGTACATTGTTACTGGTTTGTTGTAGTCCTTCTGTTTTCCTATCCACTATCCGCTAGCCTACATATTTCTTTTTTTTTTTTTTAATTAAAGTTTGGTTGAGTTACAATATCGTGTTAGCTTCAGGTGTACAGCATGCTGCTGCTGCTGTTGCTAGGTCGCTTCAGTCGTGTCCGACTCTGTGCAACTCCATAGACGGCAGCCCACCAGGCTCCTTCGTCCCTGGGATTCTCTAGGCAAGAACACTGGAGTGGGTTGCCAGGTGTACAGCATAGTGTTTTGGTATTTTTGCAGATTATGCTCCATTATAGGTTATTACAAGATAATGCGTATCATCCTACATATTTCCTTGATTATTGTAAGCTCTGGACAGAAACAATTCACCCAGTGTTTAGAATAGTGCCTGGCACGTACGTAGTGCGTGCTAAGTCGCTTCAGTTATGTCCGACTCTTTGCGACCCTGTGGACTGTAACCTGCTAGACTCCTCTGTCCAAGGGATTCTCCAGGCAAGAATACGGGAGTGGTTTGCTATGCCCCTCTACAGGGGATCTTCCTGACCCAGGGGTCAAACCGATGTCTCCCGTGGCTCCTTCATTGCAGGCTGATTCCTTACTGTTGAGCAATCAGGGAAGCCCTCAATAATTCTTTGTTAATTAAATAAGACTTTGCACAAGGCACCCAGGAACCGGATCATGTAGGGCCTTGTAAGTTCTCCACTTTATCTTAAATGTGAAGGACAAGTCATTGGAGAGTATATGCTCTGACTTACAGTTTAAAAAAATTACTCTAGGACATCCTTGGTGGTCCAGTGGTTAAGACTTTGAGCTTCCAGTGCAGAGGGCATGGGTTAGATCCCTGGTTGGGGAGCTGGGGAACTAAGATCCCGAATGCCATGGGGTGTGGCCAAAAAATAAAAATAAAATAAATTAATTAAAAAGACCATGCTGGCTGTAATGTGGAAGAAAGATTATAACAGGGGTAAGAGTGGCCTAGGGGTAGTCAGAGGCTAATGCAACATCCAAGCAAGAAAGATAATGAGGACTTGAGTTAGGGTGAAAAAAAGGTCAGATTTTTAGATATATTTTGGTGTTACAGATGGCAGAACTTGTTAATAATGAGGGTCTGGGGGATGGGAGAGGAACTGAGGATAACATCTAGGTTTTTGGCCTCAATACTTAATCTTCCTGAGCCTGTTTCCTCTTCTGTAATGTGAGGATAATTAGAGCATCTCTGTGTTGGGATTACCGTGAGAAAAAATAGAGGATGTTGATGGCTCACACAGCATTTGGTAAACCCTCAGTAAATGTTAGATCTTTTATTGCCTTAAAGATAAGCATTTCCTAGGACTGTAAAAATATCCACCCCACAGAGACTGAGGGGAAAAAAAAATTGTTTTGTAGCGTGTACCCTCCCCTCCCAAGAGACAGATATTTATTTAACAGAATACTTAGCAGTAGTGTTGGAACAGTTTACTTGCACACAGATACCCAGAAGAATTCCTCATATCTCAAACGGCTCATAATTCTCCTTTAAGCAGTGCTGTCCATTTAATATTTAGCAGAAAGAGTAAATAAAAGGTGAAATTACAAACCTCTGCTGATTAAAAAAATCAATCGAAATGTAAGAAAAAGTACATCTGAAATAATAGTGATTAAAAAGAAAACAACTATTTGCTGCATTTTAATACACTAGGAACTAAAGTACCACACTGTCTGGTTCAATACAGGACACCTGGCAACCCTCTTTGTCAGTTGTAACTTTCTGCAAAGCCAACAACCAACTCTTTTTGGCTGCGTTGGCCTGTCCTTATTTCCCCCTGGAAAACTGTTATAAACTTAGCACAGATAACATTTTGCCTCTAGTACAATTAGCAGCTTCTCTCAATGGGTCACCTGGCTTGGCAAGTGCTTGTGTGGGGTAATCCAGTATCTTCTTTCAAAGCCTCCCAATGGTGGCCTCCAGGTAACATGTGAAAAGCTATCTGTGGGGAATTTAGTGGTTCCTTCATGCTCCTCAGGGACTTTCCTGCAAGCATCTTCTTCTGCCTCAGCTGATCTCCCTGATTATTGGTTATCTGAGCCCTCCACCCAACTCGAGACCAGCCTTTCTTCTTCGCAGACAGCCTCTCAGCCCTGCCCCCTCACAGCCAAGGCCTTTTAGGGACCCTTTTCTCTTCCTGAAGATCTCCACTCAGTCCTCTCCTCAGGTGAGACCCTGGGACATTTCTTCCAGGGCTGTTTTCCTGCTTTATTGACTACTCCAAAGCCTTTCACTGTGTGGATCACAACAAACTGTGGCAAATTTTTAAAGAGATGGAAATACCAGACCACCTTATCTGCCTCCTGAGTAAACTGTATGCAGATCAAGAAGCAATAGTTAGAACTGGACATGGAACAACAGACTGGTTCCAAATCGGGAAAGAAGTACGTCAAGGCTGTATATTGTCACCCTGCTTATTTGACTTATATGCAGAATACAGCATGAGAAACGCTGGGCTGGATGAAACACATGCTGGAATCAAGACTGCTCGGAGACATATCAATAACCTCAGATACGCAGATGATACCACCCTTATGGCAGAAAACGAACAGGAATAAAAGAGTCTCTTGTTGAAGGTGAAAGAGGAGAGTGAAAAAGCTGGCTTAAAACTCAGCATTCAGAAAACTAAGATCATGGCATCTGGTCCTATCACTTCCTGACAAATAGATGGGGAAACAAAGGAAACAGTGACAGACTTTATTTTTTTTTTTTTTTGGTTCCAAAATCACTGCAGATGGTGACTGCAGCCATGAAATTAAAAGACGCTTGCTCCTTGGAAGGAAAGTTATGACCATTCTCGACAGCATATTAAAAAGCTGAGACATTACTTTGCCAACAAAGGTCCATCTAGTCCAAGTTATGGTTTTTCCAGTAGTCATGTATGGATGTGAGAGTCGGGCTATAAAGAAAGCTGAGTGCTGAAGAATTGATGCTTTTGAACTGTAGTGTTGGAGAAGACTCTTGAGAGTCCTTTGGACTGCAAGGAGATCCAAGCAGTCCATCCTAAAGGAATTCAGTCCTGAATATTCATTGGAAGGACTGATGCTGAAGCTGAAACTCCAATACTTTGGTCACCTGATACGAAAAATTGACTCATTGGAAAAGACCATGATGCTGGGGAAGATTGAAGGCAGGAGGAGAAGGGGACAACAGAGGATGAGATGGCTGGATGTCATCACCAACTCGATGGACATGAGTTTGAGCAAGCTCCGGGAGTTGATGATGGACAGGGAAGCCTGGCATGCTGCGGTCCATGGGGTCGCAAAGAATCAGACACAACTGAGCAACTGAACTGAACTGTTTTCTTGCCATCTTTCTACCCAACTAGGGGGAGCTGCCTCTTCTGTACTCTTGGAGCTGCTTTGATCTGTCCAGTGACAGCCCCTGAGAGCTGGGCCTGACTGACCCAACTTGGTCTTCAGCTGGATCCTAGTGGCCTCTCACGGGACAGGGACCCCCCTTACTTCTAATGACTGACCCTGGAGTCCAGACATACCACGTGGGCTGGACAGACTATCCTTGATCATCTTTCCTGCCAGCCACTCCCTGCAGCACCCCCAGACAAGCAGAATACAACAGTGGCTGGCTCAGATCACTCAGGAACAGGGGAGGAAGCTGATGAAGAATCAGCTTCAGAAAGAAAGTTGTGATTCCTCCGAAACAGCAGACTACAAGGGGGCAGTTATATTTAAAGTGCTCCAAGCACATGATTCTCTGAAGATTTGGGCATTTGAATTTTGCATTTCTGTTTTGGGTTTTTTATTGTTTGTTTGCTTTTTCAGCCACGGCACATGGCATGTGGAATCTTAGTTTCCCTGACCAGGGATGGAACCTGCACTCCTGACAGTGGAGGCCCAAAGTCCTAACCACTGAACCACCAGGGAATTCCTGGGGCTGTTTTTTAGTTTTCCAAAATGAGAAAAAAAATATTGTCAGATGACTTTTCTGCACCCTGGAAACCAGAGCCTCACCTGGAATCATAATGTAAAGCTTCAGACTCAATCTGGTGGACAGGTTCACCACTCACACATTCTTTCTCATATCTTTATCATTTATTACCTGATAGATTTTCCCTAAAAAAGATACTATTAAAGGCCAACCTCAAACCTTTTAAAAAGTACCTATGAAATGTGATCTACATTCATCATTAAGATAGTGTTTTCAAAATTTTATGAATTTTATTTAACAATTATTATAGTACTTTTTTATGTACCAAGTATAATCCTAAGAGCTTTACAAAATTAACCTATTTAATCCTTAAACTAATGAAACATTTACTATTATTAACCTCATTTGTAGGTGAGAAAATTAAGTCACAGAGAGGTTAAGTAACTTACACAAGGTCACACAGCTAATAAGTGACAGAACCAAGAAGTCAAACCCAGTGACATTGTGTGCTGAGGTCACTAGGCTATGCTGCCTCTATAAAGGGCCTGAAAAATAGATAGATAGATGTGCTGTGCTGTGCTGTGGTTAGTCAGTCATGTCTGACTCTTTGTGACCCCGTGAACTGTAGCCTGCCAGGCTCCCTAGTCCAGGGGATGTCCCAGGCAAGAACACTGGAATGAGTTACCCTGTCCTCCTCCAGGGGATCAAACCCAGGTCTCCTGCATTGCAGGCAGAGATAGATAGATTTTTAATATATATTTATCATATATAAAATATATACTGTGTGCTCAGTAGCTCAGTCATGTCTGACTCTTTGCAGCCCCACGGACTGTAACCCACCAGGCTCCTCTGTTCATGGAAGTTTCCAATGGAATGGGTTGCCATTTCCTACTCCAGGGGATCTTCCTGACCCAGGGATTGAACTCACATCTCCTGCATCTCCTGCATTGGCAGGCAGATTCTTTACCACTGAGACACCTGGGAAGCCCCATAAAATATATACTATATGCATATATTTTTGTGTGTAAATGTTATATTTTATACATGTACATATGTATATATGTGTGTGTGTATGTATATATGAGAGAGAGCAGGATTGTAAGTGCAGTTTTCCAAATGGCCCTCTTTTGGGGTGTTTTCAAAGCATGGCTAAAACCCAGAAAAGCTCTATATAATTTTTCTGTAGCTACATCCTCTTGCAGAGGCTAGAGGACTGGATTCATAAATGTCGGCTTCTCCTCTGACAAATGAGGTAGCTAAATCAGAAGAAATAGTTCGTCAAGTGAGTGTAAGAAGCGTCAGAATGCAAAATTATTATTTCCTGGAAGGCTGACCAGGTAATTTTCCTCTTTAGATCTAACTCTGGGAGGTGTACTGACTCAGTATTCAGTAAGCTAACTCCGGACTCTTCTTGTGCCTTTTGGACTAAATATAATGCGAGTTTGTTCTGTTCAATAGTTCATATTCTAATACTTATATGCAGGTATAAGTTTAAATTTCTAGGGTCTCACGCCTGCCGATTCACGAAAAAGGTAACGCTCAAGTAAACAAGTGGGGCGTTCTAGCTACTGGTGCAACTGCGCCCCCTGCCGGCGCTTGGCCGGCCAGCCGGCCTCATCAGGGAGGCTCTCCCGCTCCCCCCAGCACAGCGCAAACTTTTAGCCCTTCCCCTCTTTTGCAGCTTTCCAACCAAGCCAAACTGGCTTAGCGCTGCCCTAAGCTAAGCACAAGTGCACTTAGCGCTGAGCATCGAAGGTAAATCAAAGCCTCGCAGCCTTAAAGTATCTCACGGTCTATCGGGGCACACCCGAAGCAGCCCATTAGAATGCAGCTGCAGCCGCCTCCTGTCCCATACGTTTGCAACCACAAGTGGCACGCCAGAGCCTGAACCAAACAGCATAGTACAATGCCCTTTTGTTGGAAAGGAGGACTGTGACTCACCCCATCATTTTCTGTGTGCGCAGAAACCACGGCCTGCACTGGAGCGACCGGGCCAATCGGTCGGTGCTTCGCTGAAGCCCCAGGTTACCTGGAAGCTGTCCCAATAGCGAGCTCTCCAGAGTGGGCGCCAGAGGGACTGCACAGAAAACTCACGATTAAGGTTAACAGGGGCCAGGAGGAGATCTATGCATTCGGATATTAAATTAATAAGTAACAAGTGCATTAAAAATATGTGACTAAGACCTCTGATGCATTAGTAACAAGATGCTAGCTTAGCTTCCCAACTAGACTTTATTGGATTTTTTTAAAAACAGAATTTTATCTGTTTGTGTTTTTCAAACTAGGCCAAGAGGCCTCCTCGATTTCTAAAATACAAAAATTGTTTCTGTTCCTCTTCTCAAACCAAATCAGACTCTGGACACACCCAGCAGCTCACTGTGTCTTTTAGTTAACTCTCTGTCGCCTTTCACTTTAGAGAAAGTTCTGCTGGTAACAAAACCTGCTATACTAGTCAAGAGGGAAAAGGACTTGAAGGAAAAGGAAGAACATGTTTTTAGTAATTGTTGTCAAAACATATGAGGATAAGAAGTAAAAGAAGTGGAGAAATATGCCACTCCATGCAGGAGTCACTCTGGACAAGTGTTTCCGAGCTATGGCCTATAGGTCAGCCATCACAGCAACCGAAGAAGAATGTAATTACAAATGAGGACCTGTGAGGAATCTCTAAGACGGTTCCCACAAAGGGTACAGTGGAGAAAAAAAAAAAATCTGTGCAAACGAAGAAAGGCAACACTGGAACCTCATGAGAGCAGAGAAGAAGAAAAAGGTGAAAAGGGAGAGAGAATGAGGTGGGAAGCAGAGAGAAGGGGTGACTGTGAGGAGCCACAGGCAGGCTGCATCAGGGTGAACATCTCACGTTTATAATTTAATGTAAATAATGCACGGCTTTGTAAAAAAGCAGGCAAGGAAAGAAGAACTTCAGTGTCCTCATACACATACACACAGAGTCAACATGTGAAAATGCAGACAGTGCAGAAGAGCATAATGTAGAAGTGAAAGTCTCTCCCCCACCAACAAACAGCTATTAATGGCAGAGCAGAGGTGCAAGGGGTCGGGACAGGCAGGAGGCCAGGCAGCCCTGAGACAGCAGCTAGAGGCCAGCCCTGGACATTGTGGTCTAAACCGAAGGCTTTCAGTTAATGGCTTCACGGGAAGCCCTTACACAGGCTTCCCCCACCCCTAAAAATCCTCGCCTAATTCTCAGCAAATGTAAGAACTGTGGCCAAAAAACGACAGCCACCTCCCTATTTGATTTAATCAGAAAAACAAACAAACACACCACCTCTATTTTTATGCATGCCTGATATGTTAAGAATGTACCTGAAGCAAATTTGAACAGAGAGCATTAAGCTTTGTTATGCACTTACACTGAGTGAAAGTGTGTGTGACAGACATACAGATGTCACTCTCAGGACCTGGGTCAGGTGGTGTGTGGTAGAAAAAGCCGGCCAGTTACGTCATATTTATATCTCTGTCCTCTGTCCTAATTCACAGGAGGTGACTGTGGGAATAAAGATGAGGCTGGAGAGCAGGAGGTGGTGGAGTAATGTCTTATGCCTGGTGATAAATGAAAATGCTGAATTTCCACAGGTATGTTAGGATTTCACACGTCCCATAGAGAGGTTAAGATAGCATTTTCTCATATAGTGTTAACATAAAATAGTTAATCCTGAACAACGATGAACATATTCCCTATTAAAGAAATAACAATAATACTATTTATGTAATAAATCATGGATAAGAGATATTTATCAGAAACAGAGTCTCCTTTATACAGTTATAAATGAGTTCTAGTTGTTATTTTAATAATAATCCTTTATATAATAATTCTTTTTTATGTTTTATTTCAGTTTTTTTTTAATTTTTATTTTTACTTTATTTTACTTTACAATACTATATTGGTTTTGCCATACATACATAATAATTCTTTATGAATTACTAAAGTGCCAGTTTGACCTTTACCTGGAATATCTAGCAAAGTTAGGACTTGAATAGTCCTCACTGTATTGTACATACTGTATCTCTGTATACTTTCTGAGGCTTTCCCGATGGCTCCCCCAATTGTAGGCAGATGGTAAAGAATCTTCTACAGTGCAGGAGACACAGGAGACACGAGTTAGATAAGAAGAGCCCCTGGAGGAAGGAATGGCATCCCACTCCTGTGTTCCCTGCCTGAGTACTCCCATGGACAGATGAACCTGGTGGGCTACAGTCGATGGAGTCACAGAGTCAGGCCCAACTGAACACACGGCACTTAGCTTGTTAATTGGTTGATTTATACCCTGCTTTGTTGAACAGGAGATTTAAGGTTGCCCAGAGCCTTTCACATCAGACGTGCTAAATAGTCTCCAACTGCACGCTATTAGGCTGTATATAAGTATATATATCACCAATGCTATGAACGTGAACTTGGGCAAACTCCGGGAGATGGTGAGGGACAGGGAAGCCTGGCATGCTGAAGTCCATGGGGTTGCAAAGGGTCAGACATGACTGGCTGACTGAACAACCACAAGTATATACAAAAAATATATGCCAATTAGAGTGATCATAATGGTAGATGACTACATTTGAATAATATTAAATACTAAAACACATGGTAACTGAAATGGTTTCTCTCTATCACACACACACACACACACACACACACACACACACACCCTGTTTTTAACCCCATAGCTTTTCTGAACAAAAACAGAAGAAAAATGCAGAAAATATAAAGCCACGCTGGAGTGGGTCCTAAGCAGTGAGCTCTTTGGGGTCCCTAGCAGAGATATACATTCCAGTCTATTCCCAGTCATCCAGAGTAAGACAGCAGAACAGGGACATGAAGACTTGAGAAGATTTTAGTCTTCTCAGCATCGTCCTTTCAAAGAGCTATCATCAGACTCCTTTTGATTCTAAAAGGAAAAGGATAATAACACTGTTCTTCTTAGGGAGCTAATTCCCTCTGGCTGAAGTAGTCAAACCACATAGCTCTTTCTGTTTATTTACAGTGTTGTAATTGTATAACAGGATAGAAGTACCAAGGCATTCAATAGATAAAATACTCTTTATTTAAAATAGGGGAGGATTTCCTGGGGGAAGCATAAAATTAAGAATGTTATGATAATTTTGTAAACTATCCAGGTGTAATTACCAACCAATAAAAATAAAATATATCATAATACTCTTAGTTTTCACTAGATATTGGTTTATAAGTCATGGTTCTATTGTTTACCTTGTCACAACAAAGTCCTTAAAACCAATATTCTTTATTTGTTGATATGTACTAGGTGGAAATCTTTATAATCCTGGGATTTTACGTGCAAAAAGCTGCCCAGATAGGCCCCAGCTCTGGGTGTGCAGTGCATACGGGCCTCGGGAGCATCCTTGTGATGCACGGGCCTAGGTTGGCTGGACCTTTCCCAAAGGACCCTGAAATAACACAGCTAAAAGTGGAGAAACAGAAGCTAAGATCTCAGCTGATAAGATGAGCCTTGCATGAGGTCAGAGGACAAGTAGTCATCAGTAAGAGAACAGTAGTGATTAGAACCAGAAGTTGAGAAAAAGAACAAGGCTTTATGAGGGCTAAATCAGCTAAAACAGTTCAAAACTAAGGCTCTGAAGGACAAAGAGTATAAGAATGTTCCCCATCCCCTGTTTTTAGTCACTGGTTTAGGGGATGATTTAGGGGGTTCCCAGGTGGTGCTAGTGGTGAAGAACCTGCCTGCCAGCGCAGGAGACATAAGCGATTCGAGTTCAATTCCTGGGTCTGAAATATCCCTGGAGAAGTGCAGGGCAACCTATTCCAGTATTCTTGCCTGGAGAATCCCACGGACAGAGAAGCCTGATGGGCTAGAGTCCATAGGGTTGCAAAGAGTAAGACACGATTAAAGTGACTTAGCGCACATGCAAGCATTACTGATTTAAATTTACACTGAGAAATTCATGGCCACAAGCAACCAAAATGATGATGATGATGGTGGTGGTGGTGGCATGATTGGTGTATTTTCTCCCCGAGTGCCAGACGTATGACGCAACAGCTCTTAATCAAGAGTTGGTTGCTTTTCTGGTTTGGTTGAGAAGTCACTGTCACAAGCATCAGAAAAACTCAAATAGTGCATTCTCTCCACGGGCCTACATGGGAATTAGAAGGTAGCCCGATGAACAAGGAATCCCATGGCATAAGGTGATGATAGTTTAAGGGTCCATCTCTCTATTGGAGTATCTTACTCCCCCACAGCATCTGCATTAGAGCTGGCTTTGCCACTGGGACCAGAAATGCTGGCTGTTAGTCCTTTGGGATCTAAAGCTGTGAAAAAGGGAGAATCGAGGGGACTAGGAATTGTTTCTGCATTCTAGGGAATGTGGAAGATTTTGCAGTTTCTTTTTTGTAAATTGGAGATATGACACCACCACCACCATCACCCGCCCCTCCCCTCACCAAAAACAAAAACAGAAACCTCCTAGGCTCTAGGAATGGAGTCTTGTAGTCCTCAATGGGTAATATGGTCCTGTCAGTTTTAGCCTCAGCCAAAGATGAAGGAACTAGCATTTCTGATAGAATTAAGAGATCGAAGATACTGTTTACTGAAAATAAACCATCGATGGAAGATTCAGGGAAACAGGGACAAAACTGTATCCTCAGCACCTGAACAGGGCCTGGTTCACAGAAGGTGAAGATAAGCATTTGAAAACGAGGGCCTGGTTCACAGAAGGTGAAGATAAGCATTTGAAAACGAATAAACAAATAGATAAACCAGAAAACCAAAATACAGGTAACTAGTTTTAAGTAATAAAAACCCTGAGAGATCAGAATCCAGGGAATTAGATTCAGTCTAAAAGGCTATCGAGCCCAGAAATCAGAATACAGGTCTAATCATAACAGTGGCTTCTTTTGCATTTCCTGCTGATCTAGGATGAAACTACATTTCTAGATTTTTTTCCCCAAACATTTTATTATGAACATTTACAGCAAAGTTGAGAGAATTTTATAGTGAATACTGTGTAATTACCACCTGGATTCTACCATTAATATTTTACTATACATGGGTTTTTTCAGTTCAGTTCAGTCGCTGAGTCATGTCTGCCTCTTTTCTACCCCAGGGACTGCAGCACACCAGGCCTCCCTGTCCATCACCAACTCCCGGAGTTTACTCAAACTCATGTCCATTGAGTCGGTGATGCCATCCAGCCATCTCATCCTTTGTCGTCCCCGTCTCCTCCTGCCTTCAATCTTTCCCAGCATCAGGGTCTTTTCAATTCAGTCAGTTCTCCGCATGAGGTGGCCAAAGTATTGGAGTTTCAGCTTCAGCATTAGTCATTCCAATGAATATTCAGGACTGAATTCCTTTAGCATGGATTGGTTGGATCTCCTTGCAGTCCAAGGGACTCTCAAGAGTCTTCTCCAACACCACAGTTCAAAAGCATCAATTCTTCAGTGCTCAGCTGTCTTTATAGTCCAACTCTCACATATACACATGACCACTGGAAAAACCATAGCTTGGACTAGATGGACCTTTGTTGGCAAAGTAATGTCTTTGTTTTTCAATATGCTGTCGAGAATGGTCATAACTTTCCTTCCAAGGAGCAAGCATCTTTTAATTTCATGGCTGCAGTCACCATCTGCAGTGATTTTGGAGCCCCCAAAAATAAAGTCTGCCATTGTTTCCACTGTTTCCCCATCTATTTGCCGTGAAGTGATGGGACCAGATGCCATGATCTTCGTTTTCTGAATGTTAAGTTTTAAGCCAACTTTTTCACTCTCCTCTTTCACTTTCATCAAGAGGCTCTTTAGTTCTTCTTCGCTTTTTTAATTCTTATTCATTCATTTATGTATTTTTGGCTGTGCTGGATCTTCGTTGCTGCGCACAAGCTTTTCTCTAGTTGCTGAGAGTGCTCTTTAGTTGAGGTGCTTGGGCTTCTCACTGCAGTGGCTTCCCTTGTTGCAGGGCTCGGGCCCTAGGGCTTGGGCTTAGTAGTTGTGGCGCACTGTCTAGTTGCCCCTTGGCATGTGGAATCTTCCCAGACCAGGGATCGAACTATGTCCCCCACATTCACAGACAGATTCTTAACCACTGGACCACCAGGGAAGTCCTGCATGCGATTCGCATGCATGCCAAGTCACTTTAGTCGTGTCCAACTCTGTGCAACCATAAGGACTGTAGCCCACCAGGCTCCTCTGTCCATGAGATTTCCCAGGCAAGAATACTGGAGTGGGCTGCCATTTCCTTCTCCAGGCATGTGGAAGGATCTTCCCAACTCAGGGATCAAACCCGTGTCTCTTTACATCTCCTGCATTGGCAGGTGGGTTCTTTACCACTAGCACCACCTGGGAAGCCCAATATAATCTCTATATATCCTCAAGTGCTGAAAGATAACACTGGAAGAACCCCGGCTTTAGAAGCAAATAGTCCTAATATCTGGTTCTAGCACTTACTAGTTATGCTTTTGCTGAAGTAACTTAATCTTTCTGAACCTCCGTTTCCAGATCTTATAAATGCAGATAATAACTTTTACAGTAATGTTATGAGGCTTAAGAACAGATGAGAAACATTGGTGTCTTGGTGATTAGTATTAACTCACATCCAATTGCATTAGCCAGAATAGTTTACGTTTTTTATTTTCATGTGAATTTCTGAGATGAACATCCATATGTGCACATGTATAGTAAATATATTTATATATGAAAAATCTTAATTGGCTATTATTTCAAAATGGCTAATATATAAAAGATCTGGTAATATTCAGTTGATTATTTGAAGTTTTGTTCATAACTTTGCTCACAAATAAAGTACCCATTGTGCCAATATGCCTTTCTAGTGAAGCAAAAAAACCATCATGTACATTTTACAGAGAAACATTGATAAAGTTAGCAAATATATAATATTTCTAATATTTAAAGGAATGTTGTTATAAAGCCATAATACTCTGATTGGAATTAGAATAAATCTTCTAATTAAAAGGACAAAAGTCTTGTTGTCCTTTATAGAATGGCACAATCACAAAATGTGATTATTTGAGCCATATAATGTTGGAGAAGAATTTCTTTATTATTGTTTATTTCATTAAGCAATGATACAGTTTTGATATAGACCATTAAGATAGTGAGAGATGTCAAAAATCACCTGTGTGATGAATTATAGTCAATATATTATAAGCAATATAGTCAATATATTAAGTCAATACATTATTATTACATAATATGTACATAATTACATAATAGATGTATAATATATATAAAATATGTATAATATATACATTAAATATGTATATATGTACATAGTATACATATATTACCTAATTATTACATATATAATTATATATGTAATTATATAATAATTACATAATAATATATTGACTATATTATATACTATATTAATATATTACTATAAGGGGTTTCTCTAGCAGCTCAGATGGTAAAGCATCTGCCTTCAATGCAGGAGACCTAGGTTCAATCCCTGGGTTGGGAAGATCCCTGAAGAAAGAAATGGCAACCCAGTCAGTATTCTTGCCTGGAGAATCCCCTGGACAGAGGGGCCTGGGAAGCTACAGTCCATGGAGTCCCAAAGAGTTAGACATGACAGACTGACTAACACTTCACTTTACTTCACTATATTATAAGCATATGAAAGTAACCTATGTGATTATGAAGTTTTACTGCCTATATATAGAAAAAGACATGTCATTTAAAAAATTATTGACAATACATATATAGGGATTATCAAATGGTGGAACCCTGAAAAATTATTTCATAGAAAGAGTATACCCTTTTGCAATGTTATTGTGTATGCAGCAAATAACATACTAAGCTACTTTGATCAGCAATCAAAGCAGGATTTATAGCTAACCTAAAATGTAACACTGGCTCCTTCAAGTAATTCATTCCAGTGTTTATCAACAAAGCTTATTAGCCAAAAATCCTAGTGAAAGAGTTCATAAATCAATGAATGTGGCTGTCAATGCTGAGAGATTTCTTGAACAGATACAAAAGGCACTCACCGAAAAGGAAAAAAATTGATAAATTGGATCTAATTATAATTAAGAACTTCATCAAAAGACATCACTAAAAAAGCAAAAAAAAAAAAGCCACAGACTGGAAGATGTTACTGAACGCAAGTTCACAAGTTTGTGTGCCCAGTGCACAGAGGCCAAACAAACCCAAACTGTCAGAGTTTGGAGCAGAGAAAGTTTTATTGCAGGGCCATGCAAGAAAAATACGTGGCTCATGCTCATAACCATCCAGACTCTCCTGGTTTGGGGGGAAAGCTTACATGGGCAAAACTTGGGATGAGGGCTGCTGGGTATGAGACTTTCTTCTGATTGGTTGGTGATGAGGTAACAGGGTGTTGCTCTAGGAATCTGGTAAAAGTGAAAGTGAAGTCGCTCAATCGTGTCCCACTCTTTGCGACCCCATGGACTGTAACCAACCAGGCTCCTCCCTCCATGGGATTCTCCAGGCAAGAGTACTGGAGTGGGTTGCTATTTGGTACTCTCCCTGAAGTTGCCAACCTCCACTGGGTGGGGATTTTGGTTCGGGTAGAACTCAAAGATATTGTTACCTATACCTCTTGAGGAGGCACCAGGGTCTTGCACTATAATTTTCTGATTGTTCCTCTTTGTTTCTACATCCCCTTACTTCCCTGATTAGCAACTGTTTGAATCTGCTCTTTGGTATTCAGGATGGTCTAGGAGACAGAAGCCCTTTTCCTGCAAATAAGAAAACAGGGGACACAGAAACGCTTTCATGCACAGAAGGGCCCCATAAGGATCCTGCTTGCTTTCAAGATATTCATAATATCTTATATCTGATAGAAGACTTTTATCCAGAAGATATTTTAAAACTCTTACAAATCAATAATGAATAAACAATTCAGTTGTTTAGAAAAGGCAGACTTAAATAGGTACTTTATGCTCAAGACAACCTGCTTTATCTTCACAGAAGAGAAGGGAATTAAGGTACACGTCTTCTAGGTTGAAAAAAAAGTGAAAGTGTTAATTGCTCAGTCATGTCTAACTCTTAGTGACCCTGTGGACTGTAGCCCGCCAGGCTCCTCCATCCATGGGATTCTCCAGGCAAGAATACTGGAGTGAGTTGCCATTCCCTTCTCCAGGGGATCTTCCCAATCCAGGGATTGAATCCTGGTCTCTTGCATCGCAGGCAGGTTCTAAAGAACCATTTGAGCCACCAGGGAATCCAGGTTGAAAGATTTTGGTAAATCACATTTTTTTTATTCCCTGGCATCTTATTTATATAGCACATCCTATTGGTTTTTTCCCCCTTCCTTTTTATTATTAAAAAATAGTTCTGCTTTATCCTCTATTATTCTTATTTTTCCTGTACTTTTATAAAATACCTTTCTTTTACCCCGTTTTATTTTCCCTTCCTATGCCAGATCTCTATATTTTCCATCTGCATCCTGGCTTAAGTGTCTTAGAAATTTAAAGTACTAAATATTCTTTTCTTTGGGTCATTTAGAGACATCCTATGAAGGACTCAGCTGGAAAATATTCAGTGGTGCTGCTGACAGCAAAGCTGCAAGGTGACTAATGTCCGTGTGTTGCAAGTGAAAGGTTCTCCATGTTATTTGTCTTGTTTTTGGTTGTTGAATGTAGGTAATACACCTTATAATTCAGCAAACCCAGACTGAATGAGTGCAACTAATGCCAGGTAAATTTAAACATCAACTTCTGAGGTAAGGAAGAGAAGGAAGTAAATGAAAATGGGGTATCGACGCTTAAATGTGACACCCTAGGGAGGCAGTTTGCATAGTGATTAAGAACACAGACCAGATTTGCATGGATTTGAATCTAACTTCCTTTATTGACTATGTGACTCTGGGCACATTTCTTATCTTTTCTTTGCCTCAGCTTCCTCATCTGTAAAGTTGGAGGACAGTTTGACCTCATGGGGTTATTACAAGGATTAATTTAGTTTATTAAAAGTACTTAGAACATTGCCTGGCAATATTAAACACCACATAAATGTCAGTTACTATCACTCAAAATTATAATAATGAATAGATGAAGGCTCCAGAAACATTTTTAGATTTTAGAAGTCTGAGGTTATTTTTTGTATGTAGTGTTTCTGATTTTTAAAAGATCACCAATGGGGCTTGGATAACCCCAAGAAAAAAAAAGTGTGGCTTACTACACTGATAAATGAGTTTTTAAGAAAGAAACCATTTTGTATGACCCAGTACAAGGAGTAAAGTTGACTCACAGGAGATGTCTGGCTGGCATGAAAACCATTAAAGAAAATCCTGAGCACGATGTTGACCTCAACTCGGAAACACATGCTTTACATTATTATCCTATCACTTCTTGAGCTCCTGGCATGTGTCACTGAAACAGACTTGTTTTTTGTGTTTTTTTTTTTGTAATTTTTTTCAAGTGGTCATTCTCTGTTATTGCTTTTGACTTAGATAAACGACCTTCTAACTAACTATTGGGAAACCTTTTGTAGACTTTATTTGTGATGGTTATGTAAAGTGATAGCTGTGAAAGACTGTCAAAATATCTAACAGTGTGCTTTTCCAAAAGAAAGGGCAATTTCTTTGAAAGTAATAGTGAAAGGATAATAGAATCCCAGATATAAGAAGGAATAAGGGCTGTGAGCTCATGGATGGCATTCATCTGCCAAGACAGGAAAGTCTGTCTCAGGAGCTAACCGGTTTTGCTTGCTTCCTACCACTGAGTACACTTGAGTAGCTACAGCAGGAGCAAAGTACACTGGGCAGTGCCCCAGCAAATGACTTTTCTTGCCAGGAAAGACTAGGGCAATTCTGCCTCTACAGTAAAGGCTGATTCACAGCTGTATAGGAGTATGGCATTTCACTGAATATGTGACTACCTTGAATGGCCTGAATGTTCATTATATATTCAGTATATGTACTACTTTTAATACTTTCCCGGTGGTTCAGCGGGTGGTTCAGAATTGGCCTGCAATGCTAGAGACACAGGAGACGTAGGTTCCATGCCCTGGGCTGGGAAGATCCCCTGGAGGAGGGCATGGCTACGTACTCCAGTATTCTTGCCTGGAGAATCCCATGGACAGAGGAGCCTGGCAGACTACAGTCCACAGCACCATGTAGAGTTGGAGATGACTGAGTACGCATGCACGCAGGCACTACTTTTAATAATATTTCTGAATATTTTACCTTATAACAACTAATTTTATTTTATTGTCTAAACACATGAGTTATGGCTGCTATGGCCAATTCAGAGATTAATGAAACATACAATAATAAAGTGCACACCTGCCTTTTGAACTGAGAGCACATTTAAGAGGATTATAGCCTTAATTGCAAGAGTCAGAACTTCAGAATTTGAAGCAGCGTGACCTGGTCGAGCAAATGCAGGCTTAGGAGTCAAACTGATGGGCTTTGAATCCCACCTTGTTTATTTCCTAGTCATCTGTGTCTACCCAAATTACTTCCCTGGTGGCTCAGAGGTTAAAGTGTCTGCCTGGAATGCAGGAGACCAGGGTTCAATCCAAGAGTCGGACAAGACTGAGTGACTTCACTTTCACTTTCACTTTCCAAGCCTATTGCTTCATCTGGAAAGTAGAGGCAATATTCACTCTCAAAGGTTTCAATAATTCAATTATATATACATGTGAAAGAGTGCCTACCTCACACACAGACAGAAAATTTTTGTCTCTGCAACATTCAAGTCCCCCTCCTTCCCAATGGGAAAAAACTAGAACACTAACACTTCTCAGAATATTGGTCAAAGTTTTCAGTAAAAGAAAATGTCAAGTGTAAAATGACTACCAAGAAAATAGTATATAGGCAGTGAGGGGTTCAATCATCATCTTAATTATTAATCCTACCATAATAAATCTCCAAGTACAAAGTGCTCAGTTGCCTCAGTCATGTCTTACTCTTTGCAACTGTGTGGACTCTGTCCCTCCAGGCTCCTCTGTCCACGGGATTCTCCAGGCAAGAATACTGGAATGGGTTGCAATGCCCTTCATAAGTATTATAATGAAAACACCATTTGTATAAACATCAGAGACACAGGCCCCTGAAATTTTTCTCCATAAAGGATATTTGTACTCAGGTCACCAGAATGTTGTGTAGAGGAACCCATTACACTGTAAGAGAGTATTCTGCTTCGGGGTTTCCAGGACTTGAAGCCTAGGGAAGCCTTCAGGAAGGAAACCTTGTTTGGGAACAGAGATTTGAGCCAGATTTCAGGTTAATTCTAGATAGTCATCCCACACCATCTCCAGACGCCAAGTGGGATCTGAAGATGGAAAATAGATCGGGGCGGGTGATCTACCTAAGCACGAAGATGACAGGTAATCACCAAGGGAGATTCCTGTGTGGAAATAGGAAAGAACAAGCGGAAGAAACGGAGTTACTTCCTTCGGAGGCCCCACATTCTTCCCGCTACCTCTAGGTTCCCATCACAATCATCAGAACTCCATGCCCACGAGGAGGATGAGCTTGGAAGAGACAGGTCAAGGATCGCCCTCCCGCCCTGCCCAAGGGGTCCCTCCCAGAGTAGCCTCCTGCGCGACTGCGACCGCGCGGCACCCCAAGGTCACGACGAAAAGCTCATCTCTGTACCTAAAATGCAGCAGGACCAACGACTCAGAGCGCAGGATGTGTATTCACAATGCAATCATTAACAGCCATTAATCCTGGGCCCTGTGCGTCTGTTTAGGATTTGAGAACACTCTTCAGAAACCAGTCACGGTAAGGAGGGTGGGGGTGGGGGGCGCGTCAGAGGCTCTCGGGTGGAGGCATAGTTTTCTCAGTCCTGGGCGCGCGGGGACAAGCTTGGGGCTCTCCTAAATCGGCTCCCGTTCCCCAGGCAGGTTTGCCTCTGTCAGCTCATCTCTAAAGATAATGGTTAAGGTGAGGGAAGCACAATTTTAAAGATACAGCACCCCAGGACCCCTGAGCGTACAGGGAAACCGGCCAAGCTCACGAATCCCTGTTATCAGGACACACAAGCAGGACTTTGCAAAGGAAAAAAAATCCTCCTACGCGCAGGCGCGCGCCGGCCCCGTGTTGTCCGCCAGGCCGCCACCCCCTTCGCCACGCCACGCCACGCCACGCCACGCCCCTGGCCACGCCCTCCCCGCCATAGCCCCGCCCTCCCCAGCTCCGCCACGCCCGGCTGGTCTTCCGTGTCTTCCGCCCAGGGAGGCTTCTCCTCATCCTGCGCTGCGCTCTGCCGGCCTGGGGCGTCGCGGTATCCGCCTCCGCGCTGCGCACAGACCTCCCCCACCCCCGCCGCACCTACTCAGGCGCTCGGACGCGGGCGGGAGGCGGAGCGGAGGGGTCGGGGGCGGTGTCGGCTCAGCCCAGCAGCTGCAGGCGGCGGCGGCGGCGCCGGAGGTCCACGAGATATGGCTGCCTCGGTGTTCTGCTGCCTGCGGTGCTGCCGAGATGGCGGGACGGGCCACATCCCTCTGAAGGAGATGCCGGCCGTGCAGCTGGACACGCAGCACATGGGTAAGGGCCCTCCCTTCCCCAGACCCAACGGCCCACCCCGGGTCGGGCGCGGCGGGTCGGGGGGCAGCCGGGGGTGTCTCGAGGAGCCCCGCACGCGGCCGGGCCCCGCCGGGCTCCGGGCGTCGTCCCCTGGCCCTCGCCCTGCGACGCTGCCGAAGACCCGGGTCGGCGTCGCGGATCTCCTCCGGACTCCGGCCGATCGCACCGTGGCCTGGTGCTGTGTTCAAGCAGCCCGGTCCGCTCCTGTCTCGGGGAGATACGGACGTGTGGACCTTCCCGTTCCCACAGGGACCTCCTCTGGGCCGCCACCTCCCGAGACTCGTCAGACGTCCCCGGCGAGGGGCGCGGGGGCTACTCGGTTCTCCTATCCCGCGGTCGAGCTTCAGTCAAATACGCACATGTTGAGAACACTTAGCTGTCCTCGCTCCTTCCTCTGCTCTGACAGCTTTCTATTAGCCCGTCAATTATCGGTTGTTTGCTCTCACCTCCTAAAGTCAAGACAAGGCAAGTTGCAAAAGCCTAAAGTCACAGCTTAGCTCAGGACATGTCATTTCAACAAAAACCTCCCCTTGTGCGGCTCCTCCTGAGTCATGCTTAGAGGTGGTGTAATTTCACCTGGCTGGCTTCTTCCTAGCAGGTCAGGCTATTGCAGAAATAGCGTGTTGCTTCTTCCCATCTATGGTTTTTCCTTTCAATTTCAAATGAGCCTATAGCTTCTCCTCCTATAACATTCTCCTCTTCCCCTCTATAGCCTCTCGCCACCTTATTATTTCTTTCTTAGGCTTGTCCCATGTAGTTTCATGCTTCTGGAGTGTGGTTCTAGGAGATGCCATTTCCCACTGTAATTATTTCAGAGTACTGTCTTTTTGCCGAATAATTCTCTTTTAAATATACATCTGCACTTTTAGTTTTTCCCATATCTCTCTTTAACTAAAGGACAGTGCCTTGAAGTAACAAAGGGAATTTTTAAATATTTGTAGCAAAACCCTCTCCTGCCCAGATTCTTTATACTCTGAAAACACTCTGCTCATTATATTTTTCTTTTTTTCACATTTCTATAGCATGTACTAAATAACAAATGTGATAATTGTTTACCACTTTGTATGCGGGTTTTTACTTTTCATTCTTAGATCTCCCCAGTGTAATATAGAACCCCAGTGCATAAATATGTATGTAGTGAAGTCACTCAGTTGTGCCAGACTCTTTGCAACCCCATGGATAGTAGCCTGCACCAAGCTCCTCCATCCATGGGATTTTCAAGGCAAGAAGTACTGGAGTGGCTTGCCATTTCCTTCACCAGGGAATCTTCCCAACCCAGGGATAGAACCCAGGTCTCTCACATTGTAGACAGACGCTTTACCATCTGAGCCACCAGGGAAGTCCAATATGTATGTAGGTGTACGTATATCTCCTTGAATTATTTCTTATTCATCATCACTTATAGACAGAGGTTCAAATTCTGTGATTTCCCTCAGGAAATGTTTCCATTTCATGTATTCATTCACTCAGCTGATATTTATTGAGTGACTGTCAGATGGCAGGCATTGTTTTATATGCTAGGAACACAGTAAAGGAAAACCACACACAGTTTCTGGAGGTTATGATCAGCTTTAGTTCTTTCTGTCTCTACTGCCAAACTCCTGAATTACTACAGTCTTTAAAGTATTTGTTTTCTCTGGTCTCTTCTGCACGGAGAGCTGGTCACTGGTACTCTTTCCACTATGTTCTCCTTTTTCCAAAGCTGCCCCGCATCTTTCAGTAGAGTAACGTCATCCCCTGATTTTCTTCCTGCGTGGAAACTTTTTCTTAACCTGTCTTCCAAAAACTTCAAATTCTTCAATCACAGAAAAAGCCTGATTTTAGAAAACAATTTAAGAGGAGAGGCTTACCAAGTTAGGAATAGGTTTCAAGCATGAATTAATCTTAAATTGAAATATGGGAAGCCCACTGAGTGAATATGCATGTATTTGGATATGTGAAAGGTTAATATGATTGCCTTTTTTTTTAAAGTCTCTGCATTTCATATGCAAATAAGTGTTGTCTCTTTCAAAGTTGTGACTTATATTGGTAATGCTACATCACCTAAAGTGATTTGGAATTCCTCTTGGGATTTTCTGTGGTGTAGTTTTATAAATATCTTCTTTTGTACCACAACCTCCATATTTAATTGTGATTTGGTTTTTTAGAAATATAGAACGTCCCTGGTGGCTTGGGTGATAAAGAATCTGCCTGCAGTGTGGGAGACCCGTGTTTGATCCCTGGGTCAGGAAGATCCCCTGGAGAAGGGAATGGCAGCCCACTCCAATATTCTTGCCGCAAGAATCCGAAGGACAGAGGAGGATTGTGGGCTACAGTCTGTGGGGTTAGAAAGAGTTGGACACGACTGAGTGACTAATACTTTTTAGAAATGAATGTCTTCCAAGGTAGCTTCCTTGAAAGGGATGTTATTCATTTAGAAATGTTTAATGCTTTTTTAAAAAATACTCTTTGGCTATGTTTATATATTTTCTGACTGTACTCAAATTTGCCTTGAGTATTTAAGCAATCTTGATAATAAAACTGTACAAATTACATAGATCCAAATATAGGATAGCTTTGTACTTAAAAAAGAGAAATAGAATAGGCTTGAAATAGTTCCCTAATGATTCACAAGCCCTGTAGAATGTTCTCTGAATATACCCCTCTTTATGTATAAAACATCTCAGTACCTGGCAGAATCCCTTGGAGATAAGAAATGATATTGAGATAAGAACATAATAGCATATTCAGATTTGGTTGTTTGGGTTCAACTCAGAGTTAACATGTAAGAACCATAGAGTATTGCTGGGTTTAAAAAAATACCATGTATTTTCATAATTCTTGAAATGTTTTTTCACTTAGGGTGCTTTCAGTTACAAGCAGTAAAACCTACAACTCAAAAATTGTTGAAAAATGAAGGAAATTAATCGGTTTGTGTAAATTTAAAAAGTAAAACGCAGCACTAGCTTCAGAAAAGACGCAATGCTGCCAAGGACTGGGCTCCTTTTCTCTCTTTCCCCCGTCAGCTGTGGCTTATTCCTGAAGGCTGGCGTCCCCGACAGCTTACAGCCTCTCGCTGTACTATAGGCGTCCTCATTCGAATCCAGCAAGAGCAAGAGAATCTTTATCCCTTCATTCTCTCTGCAAAAGTCTTGAGACTATCTCTGATGGTAGTGGCTTAGGTCGCATAACCGTTTTTCACTCAGTCACTGTGGCCAAGAAGTGTGGAATGCACTGATTGACTTAACTCAGGTCAAAGCTGTACCCCTGCAGCCAGAGATTGAGTCAGCTTCCTTGGAACTGTTTTGATCTCCAGAGAGAAGTTCGTTGGGAAAGAGAAAACAGATGCTGCATGTCCACGACAAGTACTTAGCAGAGCATATTCATTCATTTCCGTATCAGTTATTTGTCGGGCGTCTGCTGGATGCCAAGCAGTCCATGGTCTTTGCTATTAAGGAGGAGCTGGGCCCCGGTTGCTCACCAGCCAACTGCTGGAGATCTGTGAGGCAGCTAGATATAAATTATGTATAAAGACACTTTCCCAGAATTTGCAGTTTAGCATTTTGTAATTAGAAAAAAAAGGATGCTAATGAATTTTTAATAATCATATAATAGGATCTTGTGGGCTTCCCCGATGGCTCAGTGGGTAAAGAATCCAGTTACAATGCAGGAAACCCAGGACAAGCAGGTTCAGTCCCTGGGTTGGGAGGATCCCCTGGAGGTGGAAGTAGCCACCCATTCCATTATTCTTGTTTGGAAAATTATATGGACAAAGGAATCTGATGGGCTACAGTCCCTGGGACTGAGCAGGCACATAGTGCAATACAAAGGATCTTAGTTTCACCTTCTATAAGAGTGTCTTTAATCAGCCCACTTAGAATTGTGGTAAAGTCTTGAAAATTTGGTATTTCTCATGTGTATTTGTCCCAAATAATTTTTTGTTCAAGTATCAATTCAACAGTGAGTTGAGAGACCTGCCTCTGTTAGTACATTTGTTACTATTTTCTAATTTTATTTTGCCCCCTCTGGAAAGAGGGATTCCCTACAGTTCCCCTAGCCAGATCTGCTTGGTTTATTAACTTACTAGCAGAAAAGTTATACTGATTACAGATCTTGGGAGTCTGTCATGGGATAGTTATGGGATATTTCTTAACAGATAAGCATTTTGTTAAATTTCTTTATGTTCTCTGCTATGGTTTCCTAAATCAGTGTTTGGAAAAGAATTGGTATTGGAGTCACATGATCAAGAGATTGTTTTTCTTACTCTCATCTATCAAATGTTATTTGAACTAAGCTAAGATTTTCCATGAGAATAAAATGCATTTAATGATGTTGAAACCTTGTTTACATCTTTTCAATGTGATTAACAGCAGCGATCTTACAGATATTTTTAAGATCCTAAAATTGGCATTTTTCCACGTCAGCTATCTCAAGAACATGGATGTATGTTTCTTTCCATGGTTCATTACTCTTCAGTTCTTACTTGACCAGTGCACTTGCATAAGACCTTGTACATATGTTCATTCAGCTTTTACCAAGTTGTTTTGTTTGGATTGAACTGAAAATTGTACTAATTTCCCAGCTTCTTTTAGTGTTTCTGTTTTATTTAAATTAAGAGATTTATGAAGTCATCAAATTGATTCACTGGCTAAAATGGAAGAAAGTCTACTTCAGGGAGTTCCCTGGTAGCCTAGTGGTTAGGATTGTGGGCTTTCACTGAGGTGGACCCAGGGTTCAGGGAACTGAGATCCCACAAGCCGCACAGCACAGCCAAAAACAAAAACAAATCTACTTCTACCTTAAAAGTGTTTAAAATATTCAGTATGTATATTTTAAAAATTCAGTATAATTCAAAATTACTGTTGATTTGAAGCTGTCTAATTAAACAAATTCCTAGCCTCAAATTAATATTAAATATAAATGTTCTCCCAGAAAAAAAAGTGAATTAAATATTTTAAATTTATCATTATTTCAATTTATCATTATTTCATATTTCAGAGTATATATAGTCTTCCTATTTTTTGGAGACTAAGAGTTAAAAGTGAAATAGAAATTAACCTTGAGGGACTTCCTTAGCTGTCCAGGGGTTAGGAGCCCACCCTGCAATGCAGGGAACACAGGTTCCATCCCTGGTCAGGGAACTAAGATCCCACATGCTGTGGAACAACTAAGTCCATGGGCTGCAACGAGAGAGTTTGTGGCCTGCAGTGAAACATCCCACATGACTCAATGAAGATCTGTTGTGCCACAGCCAAGACTCAACACAGCCAAATAAGTAAACAGTAAATCAGTAAATATTTTTAAAAACTTAACCTTGATTGTTGGGTAAGAGAATACAAAACTTTACACAGTGTCTGTATTTTTTGTTTAGGAACTGACGTTGTCATTGTAAAAAATGGAAGACGAATATGTGGAACAGGAGGTTGTTTAGCCAGTGCACCTTTACATCAAAACAAAAGCTACTTTGAATTCAAAATCCAATCCACAGGTTGGTATAACGGTACTTGACTGTTAGTAGTCTGAATGTGAGGAGGAATCTTCAATATATGGAAAAGATTAATGAGGTAATTAAGAAAAAAAACACTGAACTCTTACTTAGAGACCTTTTTCACTCACATCTTCTTGTGAGATCCTGGTTTCATTAGTTAATTTAGTTATATTAAGTTCAGTTTTCTCATCTATAAAATGGATTACAGGAGCCGCCTTTCCCGCTTCATAGGAGCTGTATGTATGAAAGTGTTTTAACAGCAGTATGTACTGGTTCCGTTTAACACACAGGCATTGTTATTAATATGGTTAATGATTAGCAGGAGCTAGGTGAACCATTTCGTTTGGTCAAGCGTGTAAGGTGTAGACTCTTGCTGTTTTATCTTAAGATAAAATTAATCTTAAGATCCTGAGTTTTTCCCTTAACTCTTGTTAAGATTCCCTGATTCAGTGTCTTCTGAAGCGATTGGCAGATTTAGAATCTTGGTAGAAGTCTAAAGTCTCTTTAAAATTTTTTGAATATGTACACCTGAAACTAATACAATACTGTAAATCAATTATACTTCAATTAAAATTAAAAAATTTTTAATTATGAAGTTTCTTGACTTGTATGGCAGTTCTACATGAGTATTATAATAGTTATTATTAGTTAACTTGTGGCAGTTTTGAATATGGGGAAATTTTTTTCAGGCTTTATTAGAAAGAAACTTGTAGTAAAATATGGCATGAGTAATATAGGTACAGAACAGGGAAACTAGAGTGGAGTAAATTAATTCTGCTCTTACATGAAAGACATAAAATATCCCTCTGGGACTTGTTTTTTAAATTGTTTTAAATACTAATTTTTCTTAAGTGTGTAAAATAAATATAAATCTGTCCTCCATTCCATTCTTTTGTAAGTTAACTCACTGGCTGCAAAATGTCTCTGGTTACCGTAATTTTCTCAAGTATAACATACCTTTTCTCAAGAGAAGTGAATATTTCCTTGAGCCTTAAATGTAATACAGATTTCTTTGTGGGTTTTCTGTAAAGGATGCTATCCTCAAAGATATTTCTAGAATAAGTGTATTGTTGGAGTTTGAGGCATTGATCCCTCAATGCAAGCTTCAGGCAGTGTGCCAACGGGTGTCACCGTGCACGGTTCTTCAGGAGGAAGAGGACGCTGTAACCCTGCCTAGAGCTGTTGTCACATGAGATTAGTATCATCCCCTGCTGGCACTCTTGTCTCGCCTTGGAGGATAAATTATCAAATTATTTAGGAGGCCAAGACAGGGAAGTCCAGACATGGAGTTTTCTGATGGCCTCACTCAATCCAGGAAAATTGATTGACAACGTGGTCTTCAAGCATTCTTTAGAATTTCCCCTGATTTTGATAAAAACTGAGAAGGAAACAGTTTGAGATATAATCAGGAGCTGTACATATTCTGTTAGACTGATGAAGAAGAGAGCTGGTCTCTTTAAAAAGTCAACTTAGACCAAACGGTTTTAAACTCATGGACTTAAGGTATTGGATAAGAAGATGATTTTACATTTTATCATTAATTTTCTCCTCTCCATAGTATTGATCAGGTCATACATTATTGGTCACATATTACAGATGCAAAAACTAAAGAAGTCATTTCCTGCTTCTCAGAGGTGGTGCTTGAAATAGAACCCGAGGCTATTTAAATTCAATGTGTGGCTTTTTAGTAATATTTGGGGGGAAGAATAATAATAATAGTAATGACAGTAGCTAGCATCTTTTAAAAATACTTCCTCTGTGCTTTATTTATCCATTAAAAAAAAAATACAGTGTTCCAGTTATTTTACTTGGATAATCTTGCTGTATCTTCTGATAACTTTAAGAGGTGAGTTCGGTTAGACTCCATAGTTCACAGATGAGGAAACAGAGGTTACGTAACTTGCCCAAGATGACATAGCACAGGCAGGATTTAAACCAGGCAGTACAGCTCCAGGGCCCACTCTTATCTCCCAGGCTGTACCTACATCTGCAGAGATGTAGCACATCATTTGCAAACTACTTAAAAAAAATTTTTTTTAAGATTAACAAAAAATAATTTAGTGATAATATGCCACTTTCTTTATAAACAATTTACACTCTCTTTTAAAACAACTTTCTTATTTGTATTCTTCAGATTTGGGGAGCATTTAAATTATTATATTTTTTAGGAATCTGGGGTATTGGCGTTGCAACTCAGAAAGTTAACTTGAATCAGATCCCCCTTGGCCGAGATGTACACAGTCTGGTGATGAGAAATGATGGAGCCCTATACCACAACAACGAGGAGAAAAACAGGCTGCCAGCAAACAGCCTTCCACAGGAGGGAGATGTGGTGGTAAGTTTCCTTGTGGACTTGCTTTCCACTGTGAGTTATTCAACTTGAGCTGCTTTTAGTATTTCTAGTTGTGCCTGGGAGTTTGTGGTCCAAATTCCAGAGCACCGGGATTGGATCTAATGAGGTAGTTGGTTTTCCAAAGAGAGCCCTTGACGTCGATGCTGCTGTCTTACATAACTGCCTTCTTTCTAGAGCTCACTGGCCAGGAAAATCACCACGAACCCTTATTTCCATTTAGGAGAGTTTATGACTGGTTGGCTGCCAGTCAACATCTCCTGCCACTGTCACTTAAAAGAAACCTTGGCCCACAATTTTAAAAGAACGCTGACCCTTACGTTAGAAAAGATTAGGTATTTTTGCAGCTGGAGATCTCTTAGAGAAGACATTTATTACTTAATTTGTTACAGACTTCTGTTAAAGAATTACAGCATTTTTATCAGGAGTGTTGGTCCTTGTTAAACTTAACCTGCTTAAACTTCTTCACTTTGAGAACTCTTTCAAGAACTGGCTCAAAATCCTAAGGCTTGATTATGGAAAAGTTTTTTTTTTTGGAAAGCAGGGGATAAAAGGAGTTACATATTATGAAGGCTTCTCGGTTTTTATTCCCAACTAGATATATTCAAGTCTTTGCCAGAGCCATCCTATTGAAAATGTAATCCAGAGATCCCTTTCTGTCTTTTTCAGATACTTCCTCTCACAGTGTTTTCCAAGCACCTTATACATTGAATTCAGGCCATTAGCTGTTGAGAATAGGGTTCTTGGGTCTCTTTTAGCCAGAGGGTCCTTATACCCAGAGCCTTGGGTTCCTTGCTTTTGTAGCAAATTGAAAGGAATCTAAAGAATGAGATTTTCTAATAATTAGATAACAGACAAGGTAAATCCAGGTTACTGAATTAAAGAAGTATACACTATTTGGAAGAAGTTGAAAAATAATGAGGAAATGAAAGCTTTTGACTATGGTCTGATCTTTCTTCTCTTCAGTTTAAAAAAAATTATGAAGAACAGTTTTTAAATAGGTAAATTATAGAAAGTGGGTTTTTTTCCCCCAAATTAACTAAAGAAAACAAGGAAACCAAAGACATAAACCATTTTTAAAATCTGCTTTTCCTTGTTCTTCCTTTTAAATAGTTGGTTCTGTGTTTATAGATCATTGCCAGATGCCCGTAATGTGGAACAGTCTATTCAAGGGGTTATTTCATGAAAGAGAATCTTGAAGTCAAGTTGATGCTGTCAGCCTGCTTATACTAAAAAATGAAATTCAAACATAAAGGATAGTCCGGGTAACTCCCCGGTGGTTAGGACTCCGTGCTTCCACTGCAGAGGGCCCGGGTTCCATCCTTGGTCAGGGAGCTAAGATCCCATGTACCGCATGGTGAGACCAGAAAAAAGAAGAAAGGATAATCAGTAACAAAAGTTTTTCTTTGTTGATGTACTGACTTGTACTGTTATTCTTTCCTTCCTGTCTCGTTCCTCATATCGACAGATTTAAGGATGTCATTTTTAGTCTGTCAGCATTGTTAAATTAGACTTTGAGTTTTTATGCCCATTTTGATAAAAGGAGGGCTCAAAAAGATGAGAGACAAGCAGAATCCTGAGAAGTAAAGCACCATCCCACGCTAATGGCTGTATCTTCCTAGTTCAGACGCTTGCAAACAAATTTCACTGAATTGCTGACAACAGCATAGGAAAGCTGGAATGAATTATAAGACAGTCGAAACATTCCATATGTGTAGAATGTCGGTCATATACCATTCTCTGAGGAGAAATTAAGAAGCACAAGCTTTCAATATCCAACCAAATGATTGTGTTTCTGTAATAACCATACAGGATCAGCAGGGCCTACTGCAGCACCAAGGAGGCACACCTGAGACAGCTTATGCTTACTTTTACCTTTTGTATATAGTTTTGAAAAGTACAGGTTACATTTTAAAATTACAGTTTTCAGTTTAATTTCAGAGAAGGTGAAATGGGTGGTACTATTATTATCATTTTACAGACCAGAAGTTAAGTAATAGCTTATTCAGAGTGACCCCAAGATTACAGTCTAATTTCAGAGTCTGTTCACCAAACCTGCAAATAATTATTGATAAATCCTTAGAACACATCGGGTTTTTGGTATCATAAATTATGAAAGAATCAAACTTACTGTCTAGAACAAAGGGCAGATTAAGGGAATTCCCTGGTAGTCCAATGGTTAGAACTCTGTGTTTCCACTGCAGGGGGCACCAGTTCAGCCCTGGTCCGAGAACTAAGATCCCGCGGTGTGGTTTCTCACATCCTTCCTCATGTCTTTCCTTGGTATTTTTGTTGTTTAGTCGCTCAGTCGTGTCCGACTCTTTGCGACCCCGTGGACTGTAGTCCGCCAGGCTCCTCTGTCCATGGGATTTTCCAGCCAAGACTACTGGAGCTTGTTGCAATCTCCTTCTCCAGGGGATCTTTGATACTGGGTAGTGGGTATTGTCCCCTGGAGAAGGGAAAGGCTACCCACTCCAGTATTCTGGCCTGGAGAATTCCATGGACTGTATAGTCCATTTGGGGTTGCAAAGGGTCACACACAACGGAGTGACTTTCACTCACTCACTCGTGGGGTATTGATACTGGAGGGTGGGGTTGAGAACTTGCAGTAGGTTATGCTGCCACCAGGTGGGGAAGGTGCCCAGATCATACCTGTTAGTCTGAACTGCTGGATTTCCTGTAAAGAGGGTTACATGCTGCTTTTTATGTAATCATGTTTTTAAAATGAAACAGGTTTCTTCACTAAAAAGCAAATCCTGGCAATCACTTTATTATTTAAAGCATTTAAAGTATTATTTAAAGTATTTAAAGTATTTAGTATTTAAAGTATTATTTACGTATTTAAAGCAAATATGTAATAAAGCAAAAGCAGTTTTGTTTATCTTTCTCAGTGTTTAGTCTAACCCTGGCTTTGCTAAGATTTGAGGAGAATCTTTTATAGCACTTAACATGTTGACTTATCTGGGCCTTTGCTGTCTTAACTGGAAAGTGAAGGATTTAAGACTAGATCATCTGTAAGGTCTTTTTCTGTCTATAAAAGCTTTTAGGTTCATATAATTTATCCACAGTCAGAAATCCTTCAAGTGGTTGCTTCTTGATCTATGATGATTTCTCTATTGAAAGGTCTCTGCTGTCATTCTTGAAAGGAAAACTCTCCGTCTTTAGCTAGTAAATAACTGTACAGAGTTTTAAAGAGAGTTTTAAAAGTGTAAAAGTCTTTACAAGCTTTGAATTGCATGGCAATTAAGAATAACTTTTCCAAAGCCATACTGCATCAGTTTAAATTCCAGCTCTGCCACTTCCTAACTGTGCAACCTCAAATAAGTTATTTAACCTCTCCTATGCTTCAGCTGCCTGATCTGTAAAGTGGAGATAATAAAAATACCTAGGATTAAATAAGTAAATATGAAGGGTCTAGTGTTTGGTACATAATACAGGTTGTTTTCCAGAATGTCAATAATAATAATTGTAATTTTGTACCATTAATAATATACAAAGTAATATATTTTTATTTTGCTGTCTTTTTAAAGCCTTTTGAGCTGTTGTTTTTCTGTTTTCCACTTGATACTAATTATCAGTTATATGCAGTTGTAAATACCCACCTTACCTTAGTAATACGTTTCGCATATTTGAAACCAAGGTAAAAAGATAGAGAAATATATTATTTCTTTTTGAAAATAAATTGTATAAAGACAGTTCACCACAACTGAAAACAATAATAGGTAATAATCCCTAACGGTGAAAACGTCACTGTTTTCCCCCTTTGTTATAAAATTCGACATAAAGCAGTGTTTTCTATATGAGTTTAAAAGGTCTCTCTGTTTACAGTATGTAGTACTTATATCACCTTAATATTCAAAATATAAAACCCAGATTATCTGAATAAAATACTAGGATTTAGTTTGACCCCTTGAATGTGGACTCATGGGATTTTACTTTTCCCCTCTCCCCACATAATCACCACTACTTTTTTTTTTTTTTTAGCTCAGTTCAAATAGATTTCTACCAAATTGTAAACCCTTAATAAAATCTGTTATGGAAAAAAAAAAATCTGTTGTGATCTTTTGCTTAGTTTTTTGTTTCCATGCTCCCCAGTTAGTGCTTTCTGACTGTTCAGGTTTTTATGGAACATATATATTTTCCCTCTTTTTAATATTTATTTTGCTTCCTAGGGTATTACATATGACCATGTAGAATTAAATGTATATTTGAATGGAAAAAACATGCATTGTCCAGCATCAGGTATACGAGGGACAGTGTATCCAGTTGTTTACGGTAAGCGAAAATATTTCTAAATATTATTAAATGTATGTTAACTTTTGCTTGGCATTTAACTTTGTAACTATCATTCAGAAGGCTGGACAAATTAATAAGGACCTTTGTATATGGAGTATACTCAGTAGGTTATCACAATCCCTCTTTGCGGGACTAAGGAAAGATTTTATTTCCTTTGTATCAAAAGAAAAACTTGCTAAATACAATGATTATTCTTAAATATGCAATAGCCATATTCCCTTTTAGATCATATAGTCTTAGATTCCAGAAAGTTTCAAAAACTTGACGGAATTTTCAAAAAGGCATTCCTGCCAGTTGTTAGAAAGGGTTAGACAAACAGAAAATGTAATTGTAAAGAATATTTTGAAAGTAGAGATGGGAATTCCATGTAGAGTGAACACTGGTTACCTTTACAAAATCACCTAAAAGTTAAAACTCTTCTGAGAAAAATTATGGCTTAGAATGGTTTCATATTGATTGTTTTGCTTTTGATAGCCATGTATGTGTAAGTATAGTTTCTGTGCAAGTATACCTCCAAGAACTGGGTTACTTAGAGATGACTCTGTACTCCTCAGTTACTTTTATTTTATTACAGAAAATTCCAAACATGTAGAAGTAGCCAGAATAGAATAATGAACCCTCATGTACCCATTACTTAACTTCAAACAATTGTCAGCTAACAGCCAGACAGGTTTCATCTCCTCCCTACAGTCCTCTGTTCTTCACCTCCCCTCCTTAGATTGTTTTAAGGCAAATGCCAGACATTATACCATTTTATTCTAAAATATTTTATATGTATCCCTAAAAAATAAGGTGTCTCTCTTTATAGGAAACGTACATAAGTACAGTGCCTTTATCACTCTCTTCATTTTTTGTGTTATCAACTTGAAATCAACAAGTGTATGATTTTCTGCCTGTGCTATTAGTAGATTGCAAAACATTTTCTCATTTAAATTACTTTAAATAATTAAGGATTTGAGCCATAACAAAAACTAATTGTTAACTTTTTTATAGTAACTTACCAGAAAAGTAACAGACTTTGTTCAGAGAGGCAGAAAAGTATACAGTAGCAAATATAAATATTTAATAATTTGATATAACAACCAAAGCCTGTGCTTTAAAGTTTTCATTTATCTTCTTTTTCCCTAAATAGTACTTTTCAGTAATTCTACCTTCTTTGTCTTTGCATATCTTTGCATGAAAAGTGTATTTTAAACTTGATATAAGTTAGTTTGCTTGCAGTATTTGGTAATACTAAAAGTAATGTCTTTGTTTACTTAAATAAATGGAAATGTAGCTTAATATTTGAAATAGTTTAGTCTGAGAAATAACTGTCAGTAAAATTTTAGACTGAGTTACACAAATGAAGATAGCAAACGAGATTTTTATTCTAAATTGTTTCTTTGATTTGGCATTATTTTTAATGCAGTGACGTTTCTGTAGTAATATATTTTATAAATTGAAATTGATAGCCAGATACGATCAAAAATAAAAATAAAATTCAAATTCCCTTACCCTTTGCTGTCTATCCTATACCCAATCCTAATTCTTTCCAGTTGTCCATACTGTCAGTCCTCATATTCAACCTGTGGAGAGACAAAACTGAGTAACAGTGAAGAAAAGTTTGTTCACAGTTAGGACTTCCAGCTTCATCTAAGTTCTCTGTGTTTTTTACATCTCTGCGCCTTCCAGACTTTCATCACTCTTGAATTCCCGGTTCATTCTCTGTAGATCCATCTTCCACTTTAGAGAGAAACAGTCCATCATGGTGAACTCCAGCTTCCCTCCCCCACCTCCTAAAGGTTTTCTCTTCCAATCTTGTCTCCTTCCCATCCCATTTTAGAGGAAGTGGTGCCCTTAATGTTCAAAAAACTCAGTCTAGATCTCAAACTTCCCAGTCCTGGGAATTGACTGTCAGTTATTTTGTCTGTATCTCATGTCATCAACCTCGTTCTTCAATGCCTGTAAACATTCTAAATCATTCTTATTCCAAAATGCCCTCCCTTAAACTTGTGCCCCTCACCAGGCCTGGGTTTACCCTTCTCTATATGGCTGCATTTCCTAAAACATAGCTTTTGTCTCTGTTTATATTGTATATTCAGCTACTGAGGCTGCCTTTCCCACCACTTCACTGCAGCAACCTGCGTTAAAAATCACTAGTGGAAAAAAAAAAATCACTAGTGACTTCATGAATGTCACATCTAGCGCTTAACTTTTGTCCTGCATTGATAATGAAATATAAACTATTTAGTAATGTGTATCAAACATATATGTGCAACTTAACAAATAGCTATAAAGTGAAACCCACATCATCACTGTAGTCAAGATAATGAACGTGTTCGTCACCCCTGAGTTTCCTCCTGCCCCCTTGCCATGCATTCTGCTCACCTCTCCCCACCCCTCCCCTTGTGGCCACTATCTGCTTTCTGTCGCTACAGATCTTACGTTTTTAGAGTACTGTATAAATAGAATCATACAATTTGTATTTTTTTAATCTGATTTCTTTTACTCAGTGTAATTGAGACTCATCCATGTTGTAACCTGTGCCAAGAATTCATTGATTTTTATTACCAAGTAGTATAGTTCATTGTGTGGACACATCACAATTGATTTTTCCCTTCACCTATTGTTGGATATTTAGGTTGTTTCTAGTTTTTGGCCATTACAAATAAAGCGGCTATGAATATTCATGTATAAGTCTTTGTGTGGATATATGCATTCATTTCTCTTGGATAAGTACTGCTTAAAAAAAAAGGAAAACAAAAAAACATGTAGAAGCTGAATAAGGCCTGCAGGCTAACTAACAGTATTGTATCAGTGTTAGTTTCCTGGTTTGGACATTGTACTGTATTTGTGTGAGATTTACCAATGGAGGAAGCTGGACGAAGGTTACCCAGGAATTTTTGTATTGTTTTTGCTTCTCTTTGTGAATCTATCCTTTTTTAATAAAATATTTTTTAAGAAGTAATTTATCGTAATGTATAAAATTGAGAATATACAGGTAGGTAAATAAGGAAAAACTTAAATTACCTGTATTTACATCATCTAGAAATAATCATAATAATATTTTGATGTATTTCCGTTCAGTGTTCTTGACAGATTTGATTCTTCACTGTGGCTTAACCAGTAGGATCGTGTTTTGTAACCTGGATAGCAGATGTGCTTCTTCTTCGTGCGTGTTAATTTTATGGCATTATGGAGACAGTTTATAAGTATGTACTCATTCAGTTTAAGGTGTTTGCTTCTAATTTATTTTCTTTCTTTTTCTGTCTCTAGTTGATGACAGTGCAATTTTGGATTGCCAGTTCAGTGAATTTTATCATACTCCTCCACCTGGTTTTGAAAAGATATTATTTGAACAGCAGATCTTCTGAATGTATTTGTTTTTGAAACTTGTATTTCTGCACTGTTAAAAGTGTTTACCATTTAATAAAGCTTTACCTGACACATAGATGAAAATATATTCTTAAAAATATGCTTGTTAATATTGTCTAAGGAACCAGTGTATACACTATACCACCCTGAAGTTGTGATTTAAAGTACTTGGGTTTTGTGATATGAAATCAGCATTTGGGGCGGTTTATTTAACTCTTATTTAAATAAATATAACTGTGGGTTTAATTAACAGTATTAAATGGGAATATGTATATAGATATTTAAAAGGGAGTCTTTCTTAATGTAAAATATTTGTATTGATAGAGACAGAGTTGGGTGGGTTTTTTGGTCATTCTGATGTTTAGACCTCATTAACTGTTTTAAGTCCGCAGTCCAATAATTTTGTGTCTCAGTGTCTTTTTTAATATAGCGTATAACAAAGTGACACATTTATATTATTGGCAACTTCAGTTTTGGCGATTTATTTACTGTAAAATGTACCACTTTAAAAATGTTAATTGCTTGTTTTGTTTGTATGCCGTTTTTAATTTTCTTTGTGAAAGGAGATAAATGTGGTAGTAATTATTGGAGCATTTTGTTGAAGACCATCATGCTGTGTTACTTCAGTACCTGAGTAAGTGGTGGTTGACTGGTGACAGTGTACACAGCAGACATTTAGAATAGTATGATGCCTTCAATTTAAATGGAAATGAGGTTATTCTTTTAAGGATTTTAATTTAAATGTGCATTTTTCTGTAAGGAATAATAAAATAATAGTAATTAAGGACTGTTCAGTACTATATTAAATACATGTTCTTCCTGTTGTAATTATACTGTAAATTCACTTTGCCCTTGATTATTCAGAAGTTCAGAAATAAGTGAATCCTCTCCATGACCCTGACTGAGCCTTTGCTTAGTTTTCAGGAAGAATCCTTTAAAAAGTACCCTACAAAGCTGAACAAATCACTGTCCGTATCTTTGGGACAGTCTCCTTTGCAGATAGGCCAGGCCAAGGATGCATGCATTTCACTCATTTATCAACATGGAGCAGTGTGTCATACCAGAAAAACATCACTTAAGAATCAAAGGAGACCTGAATTGGTGTTTTGCCACCGGATCCCATTATCTCTTCAGGCAATTTCCTCAGTTTCTCTGGATGTAGGTTCCCCATTTATAAAAGGGATAGTCATACCTTGTTGGTAAGATTCTGAAACTGGTTAAAATTACATATGCAAAACAGCCTCATCATCATCCACACGTAATGAATGCAGCGTCTTTGTTGACTGCGCTCAGTGGTTTTCATAGTGTGGCCCTTAGACCAGCAGCATCAGCCTTCCTTACCTGACAACTTGTTAGATGTGGACACTCAGGCCCCACCCCAAACCCATGGAATCAGAAACTGCTGGGGACGCACCCAGGAATCTGTTATAGGAACAAGCCCTTGAGGTGATTCTGATCCATGCTAAAGATTGAGAACCACTGCTCAGGAGAGAATTCTCCAAGAGTGATTGCCTGCTATAAATTTTCTAAGGATTTAAGACTATTGCTGACATATAGAGTCCTGCACAATATTTATTATTTGATAGATAAAAATATAACAATTGGTTTTAAAACATAGATATATTTGAGTAACATATTTACATAAATCCCAGATTTAACTCTGTAGATACACAGAATTGAACTAACTTTATTATTTATGTATTTTTGCCTTTCTGACCTTGTAATTTTAATTAGTAAAGAACATGGTTATTTCAGAAAGATTTAATAAAACTACTGCTTGCATTCTTTATAATGTTACCTACCTCCGAATTATTTTTTTAAGAGCTAACCTTTTTTTTTAATGATCATGTTCTTTTCTCAAGACTATCTTTGCTACCTCTAATCATACTGAATAGATACAGTACTAAAATTGGTATATGAGTTATGTCCATGACAACAGTTTGATGAAAATCCCATGGACAGAGGAGCCTGGTGGGCTGCAGTCCATGGGGTCGCCAAGAGTCGGACACGACTGAGCGACTTAACTTTCACTTTTTACTTTCATGCTTTGGAGTAAATGGCAACCCACTTCAGTATTCTTGCCTGGAGAGTCCCAGGGACGGAAAAGCCTGGTGGGCTGTCGTCTATGGGGTCGCACAGAGTCGGACACGACTGAAGTGACTTAGCAGCAGCAGCAGATGTGCTTTTAATCTCTAGCTATCTAATTTCTCGTAGGAAAATTACCTATAACCTCAGTCTTACCTTGAGAAAAACATCAGATTCATAAAGGGGCATCCTACAAAATACTTGAGCAGTACTGTGCACAGTCATGGGCATCAAAAACGAGGGAAATCAGAGACACCCACACCCCAGGGAGCCTAAGGAAACAAGTCAATGTAATGTGCGAACCAGGAACAGAAAAGGATATTAGGTAAAAACTAAGGAAATCTAAATACATCATGGGCTTTAGTTAATAATGTATCAATATGTTTATTACTTGTAATAGATGAACCATAAAAATGTAAGATGTTATTAACGGGAAATTGGAAGAGGGGACATATGGGAACTCTGTACTACTGTCTCAATTTTTCTGTGAATCTAAACTGTTCCAAAAAATAAAGTGTATTTAAAAACCTACATTCAGCTAGAAGAAAATTAAAGCCTTTCTTGAAGACAATAGAACATTGGTATGGTATATCCTTAAGCATAAGTATTCAGTGATAGCTAAATATAAACATAGATGGGACATAAAACATCCTTATATTTTAACACAAAAAAACCTGCATTTGTTCCTGGCTGAAGAAACTGTCCATTGTCTTGATTCTGTTTTTCACAGAAATCCACTTGTTCACACTGATGTAGCTTTTTATACTCACATTGAAAATTAGTGATTTATTATCCATGTTATTCTTTCAGTGATGTAAACATTGCAAGCGACTTGCAATGGCATATATGTGAAACAATGAACATCTCATAATAAGTTTACATTCTTAAAATCCAGAAAAAAATACTGGCTTTTAACTGCTGTCAGCTCACTGGTTAAGATTATTTGAATATATTTTCCACTTGGATTACAAGCTGTTATCATTTAAGAATGATACAAAATATAATTTAAGGCTTTTAAAAATCATTAACAAAAACAGAAACATGTAGTGTTGCTCACATCTTTATTTTTTCTTTTAACTGCATGTTCACTTCTTAATGTAAGTCTAGGTATGGACCAGCAAAAGCATAGCTGAAAATTTGAGTGAAATCTTAGACTATTCTTGATAAGCCACATTAAATCAATAATTTCTTTTGATAATGTAAAAACACTAGATACTGTGAGAAGAAAAGTTTTAATCAAAACTGTGGGAACTTTTCCTGTACATAGTACTCATAGTGAAAGTGAAAGTCGCTCAGTCATATCCGACTCTGCAACCCCCGGAGAATTCCACAGATGGAGGAGCCTGGTGGGCTGCAGTCCGTGGGGTTGTGAAGAGTCGGGCACAACTGAGCGACTTCGCTTTCACTTTTCACTTTTCACTTTCATGCATTGGAGAGGGAAATGGCAACCCACTCCAGTGTTCTTGCCTGGAGAATCCCAGGGACAGCGGAGCCTGGTGGGCTGCTGTCTACGGGGTCGCACAGAGTCGGACGCGACTGAAGCGACAGCAGCATCAGCAGCAGACCATACAGTCCCTGGAATTCTCCAGGCCAGAATACTGGAGCGGATAGCCTTTCCCTTCTCCAGGGGATCTTCCCAACACGGATCAAACCCAGGTCTCCCACATTGCAGCCGGATTCTTTACCAGCTGAGCCATAAGAGAGGCATAGTACTCATAAGTGGAATATAATATAATTTGCAATATTTATGCAATCTGATAGAGAAATACTTTGGAGCTAAACGGGCTGTTCCCATGAATGAGTGGAAATAGAATCAATCAATTGTCATTCAATAGGATATGAATATCCTTCAACTTGTTCTTTTAAAAAAACCAGGACCAAATTATTGAAATAACCAGTATAAACAGCAATGTTAGATACAGTTAGCAATGTAAATGAATCACATACCATCCAAGATTTCTATAGAAATTTGAAGGAAAAACTGTCCCAGGATTGGCTGAAATGCATAATCTGTAAGTCCATAGGAATCACTACAATGTAGTCATTCAAAGATTGAATCACTTATGTGTTGTGTTTCATGAATACTCAAACGCAATATTCTGTGCCCTCAAGGAACTCTGCTAATTGTAATTCATTCATAAGTATGGCTCTACAATACCCAAGATCTACTAGTAAAATTTTTCCTGTAGAGCCATACTTATGAATGAATCATTGTATCATATTTATGAATGAATTACAATTGTATGTATAATATGATCCACAGTCAGGTAGGTGGGACCTCGCTCTTTCACTGCTGGGGCCTGGGGTTCAATCCTGTCAGGGAACAAAAATACATTCCTCAAGTGTGGCAGGGCCAAAAAACAAAACAAAACCCCAAAAGCTTATGCATAGGAAAAAAATATATACTATTCACCAAAATGGGAATAAGATTACAGGAAACTAAATCACTGCAAATTTATCTGATTTTTTTTTTTTTTTACAATTAACATACTATTTGGGGAAAAAATAATTTTAAGAGAAGAGTGACTCTGGAGGAAGCTCTGTGCACTAGAGAACGGGATTTTACATTCACACTGAAAAAATCTAAAAGGCTACAGTAAAATCACAACTCAAGTGCAGGATATAATGTGTTTCGTGACAATTCATCTTAAAAGATTCAGAAATTTTCGTTGATACCATGCCTGGCACCACCGTAGACCGGGTCCCCAGGCCCATGGAAATAAGTGAGAGGGGAGCCACACGTGGAGTAGACCAGTGCCAGCACACACTGCACTTGAAATCAAGGACAGGGATAAGCCAGTGAAGGCCACCGGCCTGCTGAGCGGCTGCTTAATTAATCCATGCCTCCATGAGTGAATGGTCATTGAAGATGTTGGTATTGTGGGAAGGCTATATTTAATCCACTGAGCTATTGAAACCAAAATGACTTGTGAAATACTAGTCATCTGAAGGAGACTAGAAATAAAGCCTCCCAAAATCTACAGAGTCACGTGTGTGATTCTCACACATGTATTTCAGCAAAGACAATCATAGATGTGTTTCAGATATCTGATGGTTCATCTCTTTAAATAATGGGTAGATTTGTTTTCTATTGTCATACAGGCAGAGTTATTAGAAGGTAAATCCCGTGGACAGCGGAGTCTGGTGGGCTGCAGTCCGTGGGGTCACTAAGAGTCGGACACGACTGAGCGACTTCACTTTCACTTTTCACTTTCATGCACTGGAGAAGGAAATGGCAACCCGCTCCAGTGTTCTTGCCTGGAGAATCCCAGGGACGGTGGAGCCTGGTGGGCTGCCGTCCATGGGGTCGCACAGAGTCGGACACGACTGAAGCGACTTAGCAGCAGCAGCAGCAGAGGGAAGCAGATTTCCGTTTAAGATGGAAAAGAACTTGGCTATTTAGTTCACTATTGAAACTGCTGCCTTGCAAAGAAATGAACTTCTGGTCCCTGGAATTGTTTTAACCAGTGTTTTTAAAATGTAAGTTTTGTCCTTATTCAGGTATGGTGAGCAGGGGAATACTGCCATTGAAAAAAGATAGTTTGTTACGGTTCCGAAGAGAGGGCACGCCATGCCACACAGGGACCCACAGGTAAGCATCAGAGTTGGTCAGGAGGCAGGAGGAGCATGGGAAGGTGTGGGCATCAGCCCGTGTGGTTCCCATGGGCAAGGCAGGGCAAGCACACTCAGGACTGTGTGCTGTGCGTGTTCAGTTGCTCAGTTATGTCCAACCCTGTGTGACCCCACAGACTGTAGCCCTCCAGGCTCCTCTGGCCATGGGATTCTCCAGGCAAGAGTGCTGGAGTGGGTTTCCATTTCCTTCTCTGGAGAATCTTCCCGACCCAGGGATCGAACCTGCATCTCCTGTGCATTGCAGGTGGACTCTCTACCCACTGAGCCATCAGGGATTGGCTGGTGTGAAGAATTTCAGCAGACACTAGGGTACAGGGGCTGACCCAGCTGTCTGGTACTTGGCCCTGGGGTGAGCAGGACAAGGGAATATTGATTGGCATGAATGTAAGAACCAGTTGGGAAAGTGGGAGCTCTGGATTAGTTGGTTTGCAAATGAAAGGCAGACTCCTGGGGTGAGTTGTTTGCTGTCTCTAGGAATTAACTAACCCTGGGTGAAGCAGTCCCTCCTCTGACAGTAAGGCTCCAGGAAAGCATCAGGAATACAGAAATAAGAAAATGTAATTAATACAGAGGCTAGAGGATTATCCCAGAGACCTCATAAATATGGCTCCTCCTGGGTTAGAGACCAAACTAGATGCTTTCTAAAACTCTGTGATTCCGATTCACTCAGACTATTGCTGAGTCTCCAGACAGGTTAAACTGAAAGCAAGAAAATAGGAGATGCGGAGTCTCCAGGGATTATGTAAGGATTCGTCACGTTAAAATTTGTTAATTCTGGAAAGCGGTGCTGCTGTGTGCTCAGTTGCTCAGTCAGTCATGTCCGACTCTTTGTGACCCCCATGGACTATAACCCTCCACTCTCCTATGTCCATGGAATTCTCCAGGCAAGCATACTGGAGTGGGTTGCCATTTCCTGCTCCAGGAGCTCTTCCTGACCCAGAGATCAAACCCGAGTCTCCTGCGTTGGCAGGCAGGTGCTTTACCACTGAGCCACCTGGGAAGCCCACCCCTAACAGTAGAGGCACCCTGTTTGTCTTGGATGATTAAGTGCTTCCACTACTTCTGCCACTCTGAGATCCAGTCTCCTCATTAGAATCGGAGAGACCATATCAGTGGTGGTATCTTTTACCTGACTCACCAAGGGGAGCAGCTCTTTGAGAGAGCTGGCAGGGGCTCCACTCATGAAAGCATTCACCCAATGCTTTCACGAAGCAGACGCGCTCTGGGCCTTGTCATGGAGCAGGACTGAACAACGATGTGATGAGAACAGTGAAGAAATATCTTGTACCGTCTTCTGGGCTCTGTTCACAGTCGAATAACTTTTCCCTAGTGTTACGGGCTGTTCAGATGTTGTAAACTTTTTAGAGCATGGCAGAAGACTACAGAAAGATATTAGGATATTTCTTGAATCAAAGCCTCAGGAGGGCCAGAAACCAGAAAGATTTCTGGATTCTTCAGCTGCCTTCATCCATGTCTCTTCTTTCTAAGATTCTGCCATCATTATGCCATGCTCCCCATCCTCAGGCTTGGGTCTCCCCATTCACATTCTAGAAGAACAAGCCAGTTTCTCTTCTGTTTTATCAGTTTTCCTGGAGCCTCCACTGACCAAAGCCAAATTCAGATTCAAAGGCATGCTTTTAACTGGCCTGCTTAGCAAGTATTTTGAAGAGCAAAGAACTTTCACATCAGTTTCCACAAATGCATCCAACATCATGCAATAAGCTGGCAACAGTGCTTGGGGAATTACCCAGTGGTATGTATAAACCTGAACAGGCTGTACTCACAAGGAAAAATATGTGATTTATCTAAGCATAGTAAATACTTCAGAGTTTAGATTTCAGAAAAGGAATGTCTCATGTAAACAGTAGCAGTGGCTATCCCTATAGCAAAATTTCTAAGCATGAGAATACGTCAGATTTTTCTAAAGAACGTTTGCCCAGTCATAGAAGAGGGAAGAAATTTGAAAAACATATTGTCCTTTCTTTTCTCATGTCCTTTTCTTTACCATAAAATTACTGTGCACTGAATTTCAGAAGGCCATATCATTAAAGCTGTCGAATTTTGCAAATTCATACCATGACAGTTTGGTGTTCCGCTACTGGCAGACTTCTCTCTGGTCAGGGATGGAACCCAGGAACCCTGCACTGGCAGTCTTAGCCGCTGGACCACCACGGAAGTCCCAGCCACGACTTTAAAGGAAAAATGTAAACTCTTTCATGCAGTCAGGTGAAACAGAACTGTGCTCTGTTAACTGTCTTCACTTTTGCCTACAGAATGTGGGGTCCTTGAAGTGCCTGGCATATATCGCTTTTAAACCAGCTCCGTCATTTCAAAAGCAGATGGTAGGAATATTTGCAGAGAAGAACATACCTGAAACATTACGTTTTGATCCGTGGGCAGTGAAGATTCCATTTGTCTGTTCTCTTCCGCTTGGATTTTGGGCCTTATCCCTGTTGTACCCCCTGATTAATACTTATTTTCTCAGGGTTGTGGTTTCGTGGTTTTTGGATGTCACTTCTTCCCGAGTGACTTGCTGTCCCTGCATCTCCAAGAGGATCCCAGCAACTTAGCCCTTCCTTTTTTCCTTTTCCCATCTACTAAATGGCTCGGATGGTAAAGAATCTGCCTGCAATCCAGGAGACCCAGGTTCGATCCCTTGGTCCCGAAGATTCCCTGGAGAAGGAAATAGCAACCCACTCCAGTATTCCTGCCTGGAAAATTTCATAGAGGAGGCTGGTGGGCTACAGTCCTTGGAACTGCAAAGAGTCGGACACAACTGAACAACTGTGACTTAAGTTGACTGTGCTTGAACTCACTGGTCTTTCAGTTCCTGGATTCCTTTGTTTCAATCAGTGGAGCTTCCAACCAAACTGGCACACTAACTCCTAAGCAAGCCAACCCACATGCTAGTCATAGAGTTAACTTGGAAATACTGTTCTAACTTCCAGAACTTTATGAAAATCACAGTGAGTTTAGACACTCCTGTAGATAAACCGTCTTTGTTTTGATTAGTATTTCGCTGGTATATCATTTTGCATTCATTTACATACAGGCTTTGCATTTTCCTTATGCTTTAGGTTCATCTCTTGTTCACAGCACATACTTGGATTTTTTTAAAAATCCAATGGTCAGTCTTTTTCTTAAACTGATTAATTTAGTTCATGTATATTTGCTGTAATTATTTATATAGTTGGACCTGTTTCTGTGATCTTAGTATTTTATTTCAGCCTGACTCACTTTTTCTGTACTTCCTGTTAACCCTTTCTTTAATAAGTATACATTCCCCCCAGTGACTCAGATGGTAGAGAATCTGCCTGCCACACAGGACCCATCTCTGACCCATCTCTGGGTCAGGCAGATCCCCTGGAGAAGGGAATGGCAACCCACTCCAGAATTCTTGCCAAGAGAATCCCATGGACAGAGGAGCCTGGCAGGCTACAGTCCCTGGGAATGGAAAGAGTTGGACACAACTGAGCGACTAACACTTTCACACCTCTAATAAGAGCAAAGCTTTACTATACACTCATATCTCTTCATCTCTAACCCCAGACCTATATTATGTTACTCTGTGTGTGGGTGCTAACTTGCTTCAGTCGTGTTGGACTCTTTTGTGACCTCATGGACTGTAGCCCACCAGGCTCCTCTGTCCATGGGATTTCCCAAGCAAGAATGTTGGAGCGAGTTGCCATTTCCTTCTCCAGGGGATCTTCCCCACCCAGGGACCGAACTCGTGTCTCCTGCAGGTTACACTGATGCATTGGCAAGAGGGTTCTTTACCATTTACCTCCTGGGAAATCTACATAGTGTTATTACCTACATTTCAATGCCAGTTTATGGGAAATATATATACTTTTTTTCTTTAGTCATAGCTATCCTTTTAAGTCAAACAAATTTTACCAGTATCTCTTGCAGCACCTAAAAGATTTTCTCCCCACTTATTTTAACCTCTTTGCCCAAAACAGTTTCCAGTGTAGTCTTTGTGTGATAAATTTTCTGGGGACTTCAATGCCTGAGAATATTTTTTAATTATGCGCTGCTTTTGGTGGCAGATTGGACAAAGGAAAGAGGCTGGTTCTAATTTCTGTTCCCTCAATATTTTGAAAATACCACTCCACTGTTTTTTCTCTCTCTCTTTTTTTTGGCATGTGGGATTTTTCCCTGACCAGGGATTGAAACCACGTCCCCTGCAGTGGAAGCTCAGAGTCCTCACCACTGGACTGCCAGGGAATTCCCTCCACTATTTTCTTGAATCAGTTGTTGCTATTGAAAAATTTGATGTCATCTGACTTCTCTTTTTGCAATCTTCTCTTTCCCTCTGCAGTACTTTAGAATTTTCTCTGCTTCTTTTGAAATTCTTAATTTTACTGTAAAATATCCTGGTGTGGATTTTTTTCATTATTTCTCCTCTATAACTCATTCAATCTTTCACCATTTATAAGTTACAAAAACTTATCTCAGTTTCTCCTCGAACACTTCTTCCTCTTCATTTTATTTTTCCTCTCTTTCTAGGACTCTTATCAGTCACATGATAGTATTCAATACTTCTATCTTCCAAATAACCTAGCTTTTAAAAAATATTTTATATCTTTTTGTAAAATAAAATTTAAAATATTTTATATCTTTTTGTAAAATAAAATTTAAAATATTTTATATCTCTTTCCTCCTTCCTTCTGAAAGATTTCCTTCACCTGGTCTTCCAAGTTGCTAATTTGTTCTGCAGCCTTATCCATTCTGTTATTTGTCCACCTGATGTGTTCTTTTCAACTGTTATTGATATATTTTTCACATCTAAGATTTCTTATGTTTGTTTTCTTTTTTTTGTTTATATTGCCATATATTCTTTAATCTCTTTTGAAGGACAGTTTTGCTGGATATGGCTTCCCCAGTGGCCCAGATGGTAAAGAATCTGCCTGCGATGCAAGAGACCCCGGTTCGATAGCTGGGTGGGGAAGATCCCCTGGAGAATGAAATGAACACCCACTCCAGTATTTTTGCCTGGAGAATTCCATGGACAGAGGAGCCTGGCGGGCTACAGGCCATGGGGTTCCGAATAGTCAGACATGATTGATAGACTAACATCGCAACTACTACTAATCCAATATGACTGGTGTTTTTTAAAAAAGAGGAAATTGGGGGACAGACATGCATACGGAGTGAAGACGGCCATCTACCAGCCAACAAAAAAGGCCTGGAAAAGATCCCTCCCTCAGGGCTCTCTCAGGAAGAACCAACTCCAACTTACTTCAGACTTCTGTCCTCCAGAATTGTGAGATGATAAATTTCTGTTGTTTAAACCACCCAGTCTGGGGTTTTTCTTATCGGAGTCTTAACAAATGGCCTCCCTGGTGGCTCAGTGGTAAAGAATCCACCTGCCAATGCAGGAGACACGTTCGATCCCTGGGAAGATCCCCTGCAGGAGGAAATGGCAACCCACTCCAGTATTCTTGTCTGGGGAATTCCACGGACAGAGAAGCCTGGTAGGCTACTGTCCATGGTTTCACAAAGAGTTGGACATGACTGAGCGACTCAACAACAACAAGCAGATTAACACAAATCTCAATTTTGGCGTGTTTCAACTGTGCAAATACCTTCTTTTAGGGTGCTTCAATTACCTCACCAGAAAAACAGGATAAGCCTTCCCTCGCAGGGCTGCTGAGAAGTTTAAACAAGATAAGGTTAAGTGAAGAGCACCCAGTTCCCACAATGGAACAGAGTGAATACTCGGTAAATATTACTTAGGTCTTTCCTGCTTGAACAAACCAAGTATTTCTTTCAGTTTACCCGACTGTGGTCAGCTCGGCAGCCTGGGGATGCAGCCTGGTACCGTCGACAGAATCCGCTCGAAGCCCTCGGAAAACACAGAAAAAGGCTTCGACAGCTTTGGGCGGCCCCGCTTCACCCTGTGCCTTTGGCCAGGGGTGCCCCTAAGGTTTCTATTCCGCCCTGTGTAGGGAGAAACCTGTTCCGGAGGACGGCCTCTAGGGGGCGCGCTGTCTTCAGAACTCGAGCCTGGACTCGCCCCTGGAGCGAGGCAAGGCGGCTCTGAGGCCACGCGGAAGGCGCGCTGTCCCCCTTCCTCCCCGCGCAGTTTGCTCGCAGTAACTCCGGGAACCGGAAACCCCTCACTTTCCAGCCCTTCGATGAGCGCGCACTGATGCCCGATGTGCTGTATCACTTACTCTGGACAAACCTTTCTCACAACTAAGTTCAGGCTCAGAGAGGTTAAGTAACTGGCCGAAAGCCACACAGCCAGCGGACTAGAACCCATCTCTTCCCAACTCCAAAAGCAGTAAAACATCTTTATGGTCCAAGAAGCGCCAAGTGTTCAGTTCTCCAGAGGGAGCCAGGTGACTTGCAGACCTAATCATGGGCCCACCAAAAGACCTCAGGGACAAGAGAACCAAACAGCCTTTGCTAATACTGTCCTTTTCTCCTTGGAACTTGCTGTTGCTCCTGCAGCCCTGTGTCTCTGCCTCTCTTTGCATCCAGTGGTGATTTTTTTTTAAGCTGCCCTGACTCATTCTGAAAGTGAAGTTATTGGAGGTTAATTCCTTTTCCTTCTTTTCTCCTGAGATAGTTGATTTTCACAGCCACTCCAAACGAGTGTTCAGGACAGTGTAGGAGCAAATGTTTTAACTGTTTATTGCCTCCACTGGAGGAGTCAGGACACATTAAAAAACAACAGTAGTGAGTGCATGTAATTGATGGCTTATGTCTACACTGCTGGGCAACAGAAGGGTTTTTCCTCCGAGATATAGTCTCCCGTGCCAGAAAAAATAACCAGTGTAACATGATGTTCCTTGACACTGAATTTGTACTCCAAGTCCGTCCAGGTGATAATCTCCAGCTCCTTCGGGCAATTGTTCGTTCACCCACCCACCCATCCATCCTGCCAACAGTTGGGAGCCCATAGCACGCACACCACGGAGCCCTGAACCTTGACGGTATCTGCCTACAGGACCGTTGTGATCCGGCAGAGCAGCGCTCACAGGAGAACTGACACCAAGCCCATATTCAGAAAACACTCTTTAATGAAGGCCATGCTCATGCAAAATATGTCAGTTCTTCCTGGGCTTTTTGTTGTCTGGCCTTGTGTCAGTTCTTTTTAAGAGTATAGGAGTGGGACTTGCTCGGTGGTTAAGAATCGGCCTTGCAGTGCAGGGGACGGAGGTTCAATCCTTGGTTGTGGAACTAAGCTCCCACGTCCCACATGCCTTGGGAGCAACTAAGCCTGTGCACCATAACTAGAGAGTCTGTGGGCTGCAAAGAAAGATCTAGCATGAAGCAAGGAAGATCCCAAGTGACGCAGCTAAGACCCGATACAGTCAAACAAATAAACAAATATATTTTTTTTAAGTATAGGAGTGAAGAGAGGAGCAGCTGGGAGGCTGGAATTTTGTTTCTCTGTTACACTCACCAGTCCCAATGTGGTCCTGTGGACAAAGCCCTGGCTTTTTGCATTTGTAAAGCAAGGAACACTGGCTTCTTTCTAACTCTGCTAGAGTCTCATGTCAAACTGGCATCATCAACTGCCACAGCCTCCAACTTTAGTATCTCTTCTGCCCACAGCAGAGTTCACAAGCCTAATGCTATCTGTGTGCAAGATGAACTGCATCTCCGTGAACCCCTGGAAAACAGACTCCTGGGCCAAGACAGCCTCCCTGCCCCCCATCCTTTGCTATGCATTTATTCTGTAGGTTAGTGGACTCAGGGAGGCCAGACTGCCTCGGAGGCCCTCCCCAGGCTCTTGTTCAAACATGCCACCATCAATATCTAAGTAAAAGTGATTGGGTGTCATGGAGAGCAAAGACACTTAGAAGGTGCTTGAAGGTCATAGCAGAAGAGCAGAAAGTCTTCAGAACAATCCTGGGGCCTTGGAATCTTGACACATAGATACCAAAATGTCGATTGAAAGGAGGTAGAGGCTGGAGCTCACAGAGGTGAGGTAACTTGCTGGAAAGTGACTAGAACCCAGGGACCTAACTCCTCTGGATTCCAAACTCAGTGCTCTCTCTACCAGGCCACCAACTACAAGTGTGAAATACTGACACTTAGCCAGACCGTTGGAGCTTCCATGGTGGCTCAGCGGTAAAGAATCTGCCTGCAATGCAGGAGACCCCAGTTCAATCCCTGGGTCAGAAAGATCCCCTGGAGGAGGGCATGGCAACCCACCCCAGTATTCTTGCCTGGAGAATCGCCATGGACAGAGGAGCCTGGTGGGTTGTAGTCCATGGAGTCGCAAAGAGTTGGACACAACTGAAGCAACTAAGCAGCTGCAGCAGCAGCAGCCAAACTGTTAGAGAGCCACGGATGACATGTCACATGACTCCTGTCCCATGGGGCCCTGTGCAGCAATCCTGTATGAAGGCATCTCCAACTTCCTGCTGAGAACTACTGTGGTTTTTACCCACAACTTTACTTCCCACCAAACCTTCTCCAGAACACATTTGCCCTGTACCACAGACAGACCTGAACTTTTGATCTTACCGGCAAATTGGCTTCTCCTCCACCTTTGCCTTTCTTGTGCATAAGACTCCATCTATGCTTTCCTTTCTCCCAGAAACCTGCCCCCTCACCCACACATCCCATACTCTGTCCTGGTCCTTCCTCTACCAAAATACAGCTCCATCCTCTCTCTCTCTCTCTCTCCACTGCCCTAATCAAATCACCATGTTCTTTAGTCTGACTTCAACTGACATCTAATCACTGGGAGAGTTTACATTAAAACTCAGGTTGCAGGGCTCCCAACCCTAGAGTTTCTGATTCAGGGGTCCAAGAATGTACATTTTCACAAGTTTTTGGTGAAGCTGAAGCTCCTGGAGTCCACTCTTTGACAAACTGAACCTCCTTCCAGTCCTTTCTCTGTATAGCAGTCCGAGAAATCTTTGTGTGAAAATCACTCAGGCATGTCTGACTCTTTGAGACCCCATGGAGTATACCGTCCATGGAATTCTCCAGGCCAGAATACTGGAGTGCATAGCCTTTCCATTCTCCAAGGGATCTTCCCACAACCCAGGGATCAAACCCAGGTCTCCCACATTGCGGGTAGATTCTTTACCAGCTGAGCCACAAGGAAAATCCAAGAATACTGGAGTGGGTCGCCTATCCCTTCTCCGGTAGATCCTCCCAACCCAGGACTCGAACTGGGGTCTCCTGCACTGCAGGTGGATCCTTTAAGAACTGAGCTATGCAAAATCTCATTTGGATCATGTCAGTTTCTTTGCTCTGTTAGTCTGGTCAGGCCACTGTTACAAAATACCATAGACTAGGTCACCTATAAACAAAGAATTTATTTTGGACAGTTCTCAAGACTGAGAAATTCCAGATCAAGGTGCCAGCAGATTCTGTGTCTAGTAAAGGCCCACTCCCTTTTCTCCTACCCTCTGTCTTTTCTCCTACCCTCGTGTGTGGAAAGGCCAAGGGAACGCTTTTATAAGGGCTCCAATCCCATTCAGGATGTTTCAGGTGACTCAGTGGTAAAGAACCCGCCTGCCGATGCAGGAAGCTCGGCTTCGATACCTGGGTCAGGAAGATCCCGTGGAGAATGGAATGGCGACCCATTCCAGTATTCTTGCCTGGGAAATCTCATGGACAGAGGAATCTGGCGGGCTACAGTCCGTGGGATCACAAAAAGTCAGACACGACTTGGCAACTAAACAACAACAATCCCACTCATGAGGGTGGAGCCTCATCACCTTCTGAGGGCCCCTGCCCCAAATACTGCCACGTTAAGGGTTAGGATTTCCACACAGGAATCTAGGGGGGACACAAACATTTGGTCTCTAGCACTTGAAACTCCAGTACTTTGGCTGCCTGATGTGAAGAGCTGACTCACTGGAAAAGACCTTGATGCTGGGAAAGATTGAGGGCAGGAGAAGGGGGCAACAGAGGGTGAGAGAGTTGGATGGCATCCCTGACTCGATGGACATGAGTTTGAGCAAACTCTGGGAGACAGTGAAGGACAGAGAGGCTGGTACACTACAGCCTATGGGGTCACAAAGAGTCAAACACGAGCTGGCCACTAAACCATAACAGACTGGTCTAAAACCCTTCGTGGTTCTCATCACACAGAAGAGGGAGCTATGTCTGTCTTGTGTCTCTGGCCGGCTGCTGTCGCAAGTTCCTTCAGAGTCCATGCCACCAGACTAAATCCCTGGTGCCCTCCAGTTGCCTTCACTTTCAGCCTGCTTGTTCCTTAAGAACTTGAGTACTGAACTCACCATCTTCATCTTCACCAACCCCTTCCGTCACTATTTAGGGAGCTTTGGCCTCTGTGTTCCTGACCTCCTCACCTCGAGTGGTCTCTAACTTTCCACCCCGATGGACCTTGTCATCACCTGTAAGTCTTGATTTGAAGCCCCCTCTTCTGGAGCACCTCTTCCTCTCCTTGAAGCTTATTGGTTCTAATGCTCCCATCCCAGCGATTCTCTGATGTCATCAAGGCCCATGATTCACTGGCCTTATCATAGCTTAGTTTTTCACTTCCTTCCTGACTCAGCTTAGGGTAAATGGCATATTTTTTAAGAGCACTTCCTCATAAATACCACTAACACTCAGCTATCCCCTGCTCTATCCCTGTACCCAAGCAGCCGGAAGAGAACACTAGCTGGGGTGAGTGTTCTCACTTTAATTCCTGGCCACAGACCCTAAAGGTCCCATCACACTGCCCACAAGTCCGATCTGTTTCCCTTCCTGGACCAACGGCACAGACATCACTTTTGCACATGCAGAAGCTCAGGCCCCACCCAGACCTCCTGAATCAGGATGATCTGCACTTTAACAACGTCCCCAGGTGATTCATTTCTGCATCAAATGTTCAGAAGCACTGCCCTGGTGGTTTGCTTTCTGAAATTCATTCATCATCTTCCTCTTTCTCCTCAAACCTCCTGAACCCCTGTGGCCCATCACTCAGCTCACAGTCCACTGAGAATGCCGAACACAGTCGTGTGAATTCAGCTGTCCATCACATTCTCAAATCTGCTTCCATTTGTAGGGTCCCAGCTCTGTAGGGGGACTTCCCTGGTGGCTCAGATGGTAAAGCGTCTGTCTACAATGCGGGAGACCCGGGTTCGATCGCTGGGTTGGGTGGCCTCCAGATTTCATCCCTTTTGCTCCTGCATCCCTGAATCATGAGATGCGTGTGCTATGTCACTTCGGTCGTGCCCGCCAGGCTCCTCTGTCCATGGGATTCTCCAGGCAAGAATACTGGAGTGGGTTGCCATTTCCTCCTCCAGGGGATCTTCCCGACCCAGGGATAGAACCTGCATGTCTTACATCTCCTGCTTTGGCAGGCAGGCTCTCTACCACTAGCACCACCCGGGAAGCCCACTCCTTGGCTACTGGACATGGTCTCGTCCCGTGATCCCACATCCTGCTTCTACCGCCCACCTCTTAGCTTCCCAGCAAATCTCCCAGGTCCCCTTTCCTGCTGCGTTCTCGTGGCTCACTCGCTCTCTTCACTTAGGTCTTTGCTCAGCCACCCTTTATAAAATCTCTCTCATACACACATTTTAATTATTTTTATAATGTTCATCTCTGCCGGGTATGTTCTCTGTTTCTTTACTGTCTGTCTCCCCACACTGGAATCTCAGCTCCAGGGCACGGGGTCTTTTTCTGTCTGTGGTCCCATCCCAGGGCCTGACAGCCACTCATATTGCATAGATGAGTAGGAGCTAGGCTGGAGTGTCACACACCAGAAAGAGCCAGAGGCTACCAAGAAGGGCCCTGAAGCTCAAGACCTCAGGGGTCCCTTCATTTGACAAGAGGTGATGGGACAAATAATATGTCATTTTCCGCTCTTCATTGCTTTCTTAGGACTGATTTGTTGCAAGGATATAGAAATGTACTTGTCATCGCCAGTGAAGAGGAGGGAGACAGTTGTTATAAGATAAGCAGAGTCTCACTGAATCCCAGGGGAGAATTCAGAGGGGCCTCAACTGATGGCAGGTCAGCAGGTGGTCCCAGTAAGTCTCCCCTCCCTGTATTCCCATCCTGGTGCACGGTCCTCCTACACCAATCAGGCCTGACATGTAAGGAACGAACAGGATCGTGGAAACAGCGGTCTATGTGTGGCTTCTGAAGTTAGATCATAAAAGACACTGCTTTAGGTCACTCGCCCCAGGGGAAGCCAGCTGCCATCTCCCGAGGACACTCAAGAGTTCCCGGGGAGTGGGGGCTGGAGGGTCAGTCCACACGGGGAGGAACCCAGGCCACAGCTGGTGCTGTTCAGCAACCTCCAGAGCAGCCCTTGGAAGCGAACCCTCCAGCCCTCCCCGAGCCTCTGTCTCTGCCACTCCCTTCTCTGCTGTCTCGCTTTCTGTGGGCAAATGCCCCGATGTCTAAACCAGTCTCCCTCTTGTCTCTGCAGGTGAGCCTTTTTCCTGCTTACCTTTTAACATACAAGTGGGAAAAAAAAAAAAAGTTGCCAGTTGTTGGTCTACTCCACGAATAGGCCAGCTTTTACTCTAAAGGGCCAGGTGGTAAATAATCGGACTTTGCAGATCCTGTTGCTTCTGTCACGACTATTCAACTCAACTCCATGTCTGTAGCGCAGAAGCTGCCACGACAATACCTAAGTGAATGGGTGTGGCCGTGTGCCGATAAATTTTATTTACAAAGTCAGGGGCAGTGAGCTGGATTTGACTGGAGAGTCGTGATCTGCTGACTTCCAGTCTTCAGGACATCACGGTTCCAGGGCCCAATACCATCTGATGGGCTCAGCCTAAGGCTGGTATCCCCTGTGGGTGAATCAACTTCGGCCGAATAGCAACAGTGAGACCAGATGAGTTAAGGGAGGAACAGATTTTCTAAGAAAGAAATGGTGCTGATCAGCAAATAACGTGCATCTTTTAGCACAATCACATTCAGTCAGTTCATTAACTGACCGTCTACATCGTGCTGAGCAACTTTGATAGGATATGGGAATATGAGTGATACATGACCCACAGTAGGAGCTATTACGTGTCTCATGCTTAAAAGTGCCAGACTGGTCATTAAGTACTTGTTACATGTTGTTTCATATAACCCTTAATGCAAAACTGTGAGGAAATTAAAGCTCAGAGACTAAGTAACTTATTTAAGGCCATACAGTAACAGGGGAGCCAAGCTGCCCTTGACTGTAGAAGCCAGAGCTCTTAACCATTGTGACCTGGGCTATTCAATGCTGCCTCTCAAGTTCCTTGAATTCTTGCCCTCTGAGAAGAGCTCGTAGTCGCCTTGGACTTTTTTTTTTCTTTTTTGGTAAATTCTCTATTTTTTTGCAAATTAGTTTTGAATCCTTTTGGCTGTTAATAAAACCAATTATGTAATCATGCCCTCAATTGTTAATAGAGTGACTCTACAATTAAAAGTGACATTGAAGGGGGCCCTGTTAGTTGGGCAGAGCCTGCACCTGGCCAACTTCCTGGCACGTGGGATTTGTGGGTCACTTACAGACTGGCAGTTCTTGTGGCCTGCAGCTGCTGTGCCGTCTCACAAAGGCCCGTTTAGGAGCTTTATTGAGGAGGCTGGGGATCCCGCCCCAGTTCATTTCTCATTGTCTCCCTAAACTCTCAAAAATTGCAACGTGAATAGACATTCTAATAGTTCACTTGCATTATTTTTTAGCGAATTAGAAAGCAAATCACAGTGAACTAAATATGTAATTTCCCAGAAGAGGCTCCCCTATTCTTTTAACCATGGAACATTTAATTTTTTTTTTTTAGCTGCTTTTTCAAAGAGCCAGTTAGCCATATTAGAATTTAAATTTTAGAGATTTACATGGTTGTTTTTCTATTTAAGTTCCAAATCCTCATTAATAATATCTACTAAGAAAAAAACAATATACCAGAACACTGTTACATTTGTAATAATAGCATTTTTGTTTCATAATTCTGAAGTTACAAATCAACATGTGTGTGTCAGTCATGTCCGACTCTTTGCAACCCCATGAACTGTAGCCTGCCAGACTCCTTTGTCCATGGGATTCTCCAGGCAAGAATACTGGAATGGGTTGGATTTCCTCCTCCAGGGGATCTTCCCAATCCAGAGATCGAACCTGAATCTCTTGAATTGCAGATGGACTGTTTACTGCTTGAGCCATCAGGGAAACCCCTGCAAATCAATAATAGAGAATTACACTAAATCATTTAACTTTTTTTTTTTTTGAAGATTTGACCGTGCAATTGTGGTTCTGTTTCAAAACTAGAGGTTTTGTTTTGTAGACACTGCGGTAGATTGAAAAACCTGGTGGGACTTCCCCAATGGTCCTGTGCACTTCCACTGCAGGGGGGTGCAAGTTTGATCCCTGGTTGGGTAAATAAGATCCCACATGCTGCATGGTGAGGCCAAAAAACAAAAAGCTCCAAAACACCAAGTCTTCTCTGGAGTAAGAACATTCCCCCAGAGCCTTAAAAGTTATATTTCCTTGTATAAACGAGGTCCTGAACTCAATAATAATTGGGGGGGGAAAGTGCTATGCTAAGTTGCTTCAGTCATGTCCAACTCTGTGCGACCCCATGGACTGTAGCCCACCACTCCTCTGTCCATGGGACTCTCGAGCCAAGAATTCTTGAATGGGTTGCCATGCCCTCCTCCTGGGGATCTTCCCCAACCCAGGGATCGAACCTATGTCTCTTAAGTCTCTGGCATTAGCACGCAGGTTCTTTAGCAGTAGTGGCACCTAGAAACCCCCACTTACACCCTCTTAAAACACTGCCATTGCCACAGAAGGAAGCCAAGCTTTTGAAAGGTAAGTGGTTGCATGAAGAGAGAATCCCAGCTGACAGCCAGCACCAAGTCCCCTGACAGTGAGGCATCTTAGGTTAGACCTGCCCACCACACTCAAGCTACTTGATGACCTTGGCTGCAAGAATCACTTGGGGAAAACAGAAGAATCACACAGCTCAACTTAGCGTAAATTACAAAAGTAAGAGCAAAGAAATCGTTGTTGTAAGCAACTATGTTTTGGGGTAGCTTATTATAAATGGATACAAGCAAACGTGTGTGTATGTGTGTGTGTGTGTGTGTGTGTGTGTGTGTGTGTGTGTGTGAAGTTGCTTCAGTCGTATCTGACTCTTTGTGACCCTATGGACTGTAGCCCTTGGAATTCCTCCCTCCATGGGATTCTCCAGGCAATACTGGAGTGGGTTACCATGCCCTTCTCCAGGGGATCTTCCTGACCCAGGGATTGAACCCACATCTCTTAGGTTTCCTGCACTGGCAGGGGAATTCTTTACCCCTAGCACTGTAGCAGATGTACTGAAATATTTATGGATGAAATGACATATCATCTTGGATTGACTTAAAAATAATCTGATGGTAGAGATAAGTTGGTGAAGGTATAGTTAAAGACTGGCTGTGAGTTAATAATTGTTGAAGCTGGAGAATAGATGTTTAGGGGAATTCACTGCTTTATTCTCTCTCCCTTTAAAATTTAAAAAATATTTGGACATGTTTGAAATTTCCCTGATAAAAATTTTTTTAAAGTAAGTCAGTTTGTAATACTGCAAACGAAATAGAAAATTACCTATGTAGTATATTATAACTTAAACTAATTTATTTTAATTCTCAGGCTCACCTGCATTGGGGACATGGAGTCTTAACCACTGGACTGCCAGGGAGGTTCCCTAAACTTAAACTTTAATGTTGAATATTAGAAGACTTCATGTCAGATTTCATTAAAAAAAATTAGGATCAAAACCAAAGAAATCAGGCTAAGTGGAATATAAGGTGCAAAGAAAGGGCAGAAAACTTAAGCTGTTGGTTCTTGAGTCATCAGAGGCTGAATGGGCGCTGTAACTGTGCGTGGCTGCCATATTTTTTAAGCCTTTATTGAATTTGTTAGGGCTTCCCAGTAGCTCAAATGGTAAAGAAACTGCCGGCAGTGTGGGAGACCTGGGTTCAGTCCCTGGGCTGGGAAGATCCCCTGGAGAAGGACATGGCAACCCACTCCAGTATTCTTGCCTTGAGAATCCAATAGACAGAGGAGCCTGGCAGGCTACAGTCCATGGGGTCTCAAAGAGCTGGACAGGACTGAGTGACTAACACTTCACTTGAATTTGTTACAATATTGCTTCTGTTTTGTGTTTTGGTTTTTTGGCCCATGTGTGATGGCTCCCAGACCAGGGGTCAAACCTGCACCCCCTGCCTTGGAAGGTGAAGTCCCAGCCACTGGACCATCGGGGAAGTCATGGCTTCCAAGTTTTACAATTAAATGTTAAGAAAGAAGCATTGATCCCAACTATTTTGCAGTCACCTGTGTGTCAGACTCTATGCTGAGAACTGGAGTTGTATCAGAGGGCTCATCCCAACCTGCCTTATCTGCCCTTGGACTCACTGTAATTTCTTTTTGTGAGAAACTCAATGCTCAGGGTCTAGTCAGGTGCATACACATGTGAGGTGGCTACAAGGCGAGGGTGTGGAAAAGTGGCCTGTCTTCTGTCTTCCTTACTTTCACTATTTGTCTTCTATATACCTTCATGTCCCTCATTTTCTGCATTGCTGTTTTCTTTTGCATTTAGTTTTTTCTTACACGGAAACATTTAAACTCCTGTCTCATTTCTTTTGTGTATATTTTTCAGCTATTTGCTTTGTAGTTGCCATGGAGATTCCATTTGACGTCCTGAAGTTATAACACTTCAGTTTGAATTTATGCCAGTTTAACTCCAATAACGTTTAAAAATACTCTGCTCCTTTCCATCTTCATCCCACCGCCTTTTGGTTGTTGATGTCACAGAATGTATGCATTGTGGTGGTGCTGCTCATTCGCTCAGTCTCTCTGCCACCCCATGAACTGCAGGTTTCCCTATCCTTCACTGTACCCCAGAGTTTGTTCACACTCATGACCATTGAGTCAGTGATGGCAGCCAACCATCTCGTCCTCTGTCACCCCCTTCTCCCCTCTTGTTCTCAGTCTTTCCCAGCATCAGGCTCTTTTCCAACCAGTCGGTTCTTTGCATCAGGTGGCCAAAGTATCAGAGCTTCATCTTCAGCAGCAGTCCTCCCAGTGAATATTCAGGGTTGATTTCCTTTAGGGTTGGCTGGTTTGATCTCCTTACTGTCCAGAGGACTCTTTGTTCTGTAGCTGACCATGATGTAATTATCTAATATTTCTGATTATTTAATATAACATTCATGTCATAGTCAGAGTTTAATTTTAACAATTCTCCTTTAAGGACTGTTGACTTGTAATCTTGAAACCGTGCATACTGACTGCATTTGTTAAGATGTTTGTGGTAAAGAATGTGCTTCCCTTAAAATTATCACCACCATGGTTTTTCTAGAAGGTTGAATTTGTTCACCAGCTTCGTCATGAATATCTGCTGAGGAGTCCTTACTGATCTTGTTCCAGTGTAAGTTCAACAGAAAGCTTTCTTAATTAGACAGGTGAAGTATCTGAGAGTATCCTTCTTGTCTGCAAAGGGAATTTTGCAGCAGCAAAAGTAAAGTCAGTCAGTGGTTCTAATAGATTATTGTTAAAGCACAAATCAAACTCTGATCCATTTACATCAGTGTAGATAGTTTGTGTGAGATTGCTCAAGAAGGGTGAAGAATGAGAGGGAAAAAAGGCCTTGAGCAGAGTGTGAGGAACAGAACCTGCGAAAAATCTATTGGAGACCTCTGTGCCTGCCTCGAATCCTCTTGGCCCATCCCTTCTTATAAACTTTAGTCACTTCTGCGGCAGTTAGGCACGTAGGTCCCAACAGCCCCTCCCCTTGGCTGCCAATTGAACCTTTGGATTTCTATGGGGATGGAGGTGAGGGCTGCCACCATCCATGGCATGCATGTGGGGACCCACTGAGCCAACCAGATCTGTGTGAAAACTTGGAGGTACAAGGAGTTACCCATCTTTAGGCAACCTTGGAGCCTCTGGAGGCAGCCTGGCAGCTTTGAGGTCCATTCTCCCTAGCAAGTCGGCCTCCCCAGTGGGGTCAAGCCTCAGTTGTCCACAGCAGTGACTGGCTTGGCTCCCAAACCCCACTCTCATTCCTTGGGGCCACTTTATTTTTTTAAGAATGTATTCGTATATTTATTTATTTACTTATTTTTGTCTTTGGCTGTGCTGGGGCTTTGCTGCTGTGCCCTGGCTTTCTCTAGTTGCAGCAGGTGGCAGCTACTCTCTAGGTGAGCAGCTTGGCCTTCTCACTGCGATGGCTTCTTTTGCCGTGGAGCACAGGATCAAGGGCACGCCGGCTTCAGTACTTGTGGGGCATGGGCTTAGTCGCCCCCATGGCATGTGGAATTTTCCTGGACCAGAGACTGAACCCGTCTCCCCTACATCGCAAGACAGATTCTTAACCACTGGACCACCAGGGAAGGGAAGCCCCCACCTTGGGGCCACTTAACAACAAAAAAAATTACATGTATATCTGTCTCAGGGTCCAAATAGGCTGTGTATCCTATTCTAATGCATTTATTTGTTTGTTTATTTTGATGGCACCACAGGGCATGTGGGATCTTAGTTCCCCAACCAGGGATAGAATCCGTGCCCCCTGCAGTGGAAGTCTTAACCTCTGGACTGCCAGAGAAGTCCCAGCACTGTGTTTTTTAAACAGAAGAAATTTATTCAGAGAAATGGTTACATGCATGATAGAAGAAGCTGAGAAGCCCACAGGGGTCGGGGAGAGGGCAACAGAAAGACCGCAGTCTGAAGCCATTGACACCTCTGGGCAGGAGGGAAAAAGTACTGAGGCGATGGCAGCAGGGTCTAGAAGACAGCATCACAGTGGGCCTGTCCAGCAGGAGCCAGAGCCCTAGAGGACGTACCTTTGCTGCTGGACAGGCTGCCCTCCACTTGCTGCAGGCAGAAGCTGGCTGAGCTAGGAGCTGAGGAAATGCAGCCTTTAGGGGTCAGCTCACTGCTGCAGAGAGAAGAGCAGGGGTAGGCAAGGAGAGGAGGCAGGACAGACCGATTTGGATTGCCACAAAGGAACTGGCAGGGAGAGACAGCAAAAGAGCCTGACACTGAACGGCCAGGGAAGCCTAAATTGCTCCAGGTTTTTTTTTTTTTTTTTTAAGATCTTTGTAAGATTAAAAGAATCTCCCCATATGTTTCTTGCTGTCAGCTGAGAGGGCCTGGGAGCCACAATACTCCAGTGATGGTGAGCATATCGAGTGCCTAGGTCTTGGTCTATAGTATGCATGTACCATTTTTCAATAAGAAGAACTAGGGGTCCTCAGAGAAATGGCTGATTCTCAGACTCAGGCCAGAGCTATACAAGGTGAGCCTGGAACATCTTGTAGGGCTAGAAAGTAAAGTGTTAAAACAAACATGGGACTTCACTGGCGGTCCAGTGGTTAAGACTTTGGGCTTGCGATGCAGGGGGCACATGTTCAGTCCCCGGCCAGAGAACTGAGATCCCACATGCCATGTGGCATTGCCAAAAGATTAAAAAGAAAACAATACACACACACACAACAAAACAAACTGCATGATGATGTAGGTACGTGAAAGGGACAAAGGAGTCAAATGAAAGAGCCTCTAGGGACTTTGCAGGTGGTCCAGTGGCTAAAAATCTGTCTTATAATGCAGGGACACAGGTGGCATCCCTTATCGGGGAACTAAGATCCCACATGTTGTGGGCGACTCAGCATATGGACCACCACACTACTAAGTCCGTGTGCCATAACTAAAACCCAGTGTGGCCAAATAAATAGACTTCCCTGGAGGCTCAGACGGGAAAAGCATCTGCCTATAATGCGGGAGACCTGGGTTCGATCCCTGGGTTGGGAAGATCCTCTGGAGAAGGAACTGGCAACCTACTCCGGTATTCTTGCCTGGAAAATCCCATGGATGGAGGCGCCTAGCAGGCTACAGTCCATGGGGTCGCAAAGAGTCGGACAGGACTGAGCAACTTCACTCACTAATGGCCAAAGTTGGAGCATTTGAGCAACAAAATAAAGTGGCACTGGATTATAACCCAAAGTATAAAATAAATATCCAGGAGTCTATACTGATGTAAACACATGATTGAGTAAATAAACACGGGAGTGGAGAGACACATCTCCCATGCAGAAGAATCCCCAAAAATTTAAGTAGATACTCAGCCCTCCAGGAGGTGGAGCATAACTCCCACTCCTTCAAAGTGTGTTACAACTCTGCTTTCTTCCAAAGAGTGCAGTGTGAGAAGGGTGAGGATTGGGGGGATGAGCACCTTTAGAATGGAGGAACCTGGCAAACAGTGCCTTCACCAGGTGATCAAGGTCAACATCAACGTGGATAAATCCCATTGAGAGTCTGTAGGCTTGGTATGGTGTGATGAGAAGGACACTTGATCTCTCAATCTTCTTCCCCCAAACCCATAACTCCTGTCTAATCAGGAAAAAAAAAAATTAGACGAATCACAATTGAGGGATACCCTACAAAAGAGCTGACCAGCACTGCTTAATAGTCAAGAACATTCAGTTCAAAGAAAGTATGGGAAACTGTCACAGCCAAAATAAGCCCAGAGAAATGTGGCAACTCCATGTAATGTCAGATCTTGGAATAAGAAGAAAGGACATCAGGTAAAAACAAAGAAAAATTGGACTGCCATACGGACATTAGTTAATGATAATGAATCAGTATTGGTTCATTAGTTGTGACAAAATGCCATATTAATGTTAGATGTGAATAGTCAGGAACACTAGGCACAGGTCATGTGGGAGCTCTTTGTACTATCTTTAGCTATTTCTGTAAATTAAAACAGTTCCAAAATTTAAACATTAAAAATAAGTCCTGCCTAAGTGTAAAAGTGTGTATCAGTTGGTTCTCCAGGCGTTAATTGAATGCCTTGTCTCGGCAGACCTGGGCTGTAGGATCTTATAACATAACAGATTCCTTCCCTCAATAAACACACAGTCTGGTATGATGCAGCTTGTTGTTGTTCAGTGGCTAAGTCCTGTTGTTGTGACCCCATGGACTGCAATATACCAGGCTTCCCGGTCCTTCACCATCTCCCGGAGTTTGCTCAAGCTCATGTCCATTGAGTCAGTGATGCCATTCAACCATCTCATCCTCTGGTGCCCCCTTCTCCTCCTGCCCTCAGTCTTTCTGAGCATTTCTCAATTTTTCCCTATGCATTTCTCAAATCCTATTTGGGTAACAATTTTTTCTCCTTCTGATTCAATCTCTCCTTCCTCTAAATTGTTTTATATTTTTGTTATTTTATGCCTTCAATGTATTTCTGTATTGTTTTATGCCTTCTATGTATTTCTATTATTATTTGATATTTGCCAAATTTGATATATATGACATTTGATATGTATATATATATACAATTTGGAATATTCCAAACAACATATATATATTATTTGGTATATCCCAAACAATATATCTAGTATTTGGTATGTTGTATATATTGGTCTATATCCCAAACAATATGTCATCTATTATTTGGCGCATGTGTGCATGCTCAGTCAATTCTGTTGTGTCTGACTTTTTATGACCCCATGGACTCTAGCCTGTCAGCCTCCTCTGTCTATGGGATTCTCCAGGCAGGAATACGGGACTGGGTTGCCATGCCCTCTTCCAAGGGGATCTTCCCCACCCAGGGATCAAATCCTAGTCTCCTGCATTGCAGGCAGATTCTTTACCGGTGAGCCATCAGGAAGTCCCTATTATTTGGTACATATGTATTATTGGTATACACCAATATTTATCTATTATTATTTGATATAGACCAAATTTGATATATAAACTCTAGACAGAGACTTTCCAAGCATAAGGAAACTCCCCACAGTATAGGAAGAGAACAGGAAGGGATGCAAAGAAGCAGTGGCAAACCAAAGGCAGAAACAATAGGAAACTCAGTTATGCCAACTGCTGCCAAGGAGGAAAAAAATCAGTGATTGGCAGATGTAATTTGGACAGATTGCAAAAGAGCACAAGACTGGGAGGCAGAGGCTTTAATGATTTGGGTGAGGACTTACTCTCCTGAACACTAAGTTCAAATAATGATGATGGGGAAATCGATGATTAAGACTTAGCTTATTGGGTTACATCTATTTGAATCATCAACTTTATTTTTCTCCTCATTAGTTTTCAGTTTAGATTATTGGAAACTCACTTTCCTTTGAAAAGTGTCCCTTTTGCAAGGGGGGGAGATACCCCAAAATGGACAGAATATGAAGCCCCATGAGGCTTGGCATATCTTTGTATCTGCAGTGCCTGGCATAATACTCAGCTCTCTTGGTTCAACCCTAATCCTTTTGACCCTTTTTCCTCAATCATATTTTGCTGCCTGCTCTTCCACCTACTAAGTTGGGAGTCAGAATTGTTATGGAAGAGATACACAGAACCTTAGGAAAATCTGTACAACACTCCAGTAATATATTTGAAAATATAGAGGAAATCCATGACTTCCTAGTAAAATATAAGTTACCAAAATTGATCCAAAAAAAAAAAAAAAGAAGAAGAAAATCTAAACCAGTCAATACTCACGGAAGAAAGTAAAAGAGTGATTTCAATCTAACCTTTAAAAAAGCAGTGGGCTCAGGAGATCTGGGTCCTATCTACCCTTTAATACGGTGTTATTGCAAAGTAACCAGTGATGTTACTGGCCTGCAGTTACTGGAACCAGTTACTGGAATGTTACTGAAAGAGTCTTCTGAGGATACCCAGGGATGACTGTATTTCAGGTCGCAGAGAAAACTAAAAGTCTCAAACATTTTATGAACTTATCATAATCTTAAAATACAATCAAGTTACCCACCTCTCCCTCCTCCAAAAAAAAAAAAAAAAAAGGAAGGAAGAGAAGAATTCTAGGTGCAAGAGACCCAGCAGGAAACACGGCAGAGCCTGTAGAGAAGATTGTGTTCTAGAAGAGGGGGATTGACTGTAGCGTACAAACACAGCACTGACAGACGCCGAGAAGTTAACTGGAGCGACGTGGTGCAGAGTTCCAGGGTTAAGGGCGCATCTGCTTCAACTGTTATTAATATATATATTTTTTATCCTCTGCAAATCTGCACCCTTTCTCCCTCAATCAACCCAGAGTTTAGCACTTACCTCTCAGATTGTCTCTGAAGCCCTTTTCTTACCAGAAAGTTGGGTTTACCTCTTGATGGATCCTGAGCCGATGGACACAACCAAGCCAAAGAGTGGGAGAAGGAAGGACTTATTGTCACCTGCAGCAAATAAGGCTTCCCAGGTGGTACTAGTGGTAAAGAACCTGCCTGCCAATGCAGGAGACAGAATAGATTTGGCTTTGATCCCTGGGTCGGGGAGATCCCATGGAATTAGAAATGGCAACCCGCTCTAGTATTCTTGCCTGGAGAATCCCATGGACACAGCCTGGCAGGCTCCACCCTGTAAGGTTGCAAAGAGTCAGACACAACTGAAATGACTTAGCAAATAAGAACCCTTTCCCAAAGCAATGTCTCCCCAACAGCAAAACTGAGGAGGTTTTAAACTAAGGGTATATGCATATTCATAAGTGGGCTTGAGCAAAGGGCTTCACCTGGTGGCTCAGACAGTAAGGAATCCGCCTGCCAATGCAGGAGACCTGGGTTTGATCCCTGGGTTGGGAAGACCCCTTGGAGAAGGGAATGGCAACCCACTCCAGTATTCTTGCCCGGAGAATCCCATGGACAGAGGAGCCTTTGTGTCCATGGAATTGCAAAGAGTAGGACATGACTGAGTAACTAAGCAGGCAGGCAGACACATGCATATTCATCATGGGGCTTGAGCAAAGGAGAATTAAGCACAGAATTGGACCAAAAAGTTGACAGTGTCTACGCGGGAGTTGATTGAAGTCCAAAGGGTCAGCATCATCATTCTGTCCTCCATCTGGGTTCAGTTCAGTTCAGTTCAGTCGCTCAGTTGTGTCCAACTCTTTGTGACCCCATGAATCGCAGCACACCAGGCCTCCCAGTCCATCACCAACTCCCGGAGTTTACCCAAACTCGTGTCCATTGAGTTGATGATGCCATCCAGCCATCTCATCCTCTGTCATCCCCCTTTCCTCCTGCTCTCAATCTTTCCCAGCATCAGGGTCTTTTCCAATGAGTCAACTCTTCGCATGAGGTGGCCAAAGTACTGGAGTTTCAGCTTTAGCATCAGGCCTTCCTGTGAACACCCAGGACTGATCTCCTTTAGGATGGACTGGTTGGATCTCCTTGCAGTCCAAGGGACTCTCAAGAGTCTTCTCCAACACCACAGTTCAAAAGCATCCGTTCTTCAGTGCTCAGCTTTCTTCACAGTCCAACTCTCACATCCATACATGACTACTGGAAAAACCATAGCCTTGACTAGACAGACCTTTGTTGGCAAAGTAATGTCTCTGCTTTTCAATATGCTATCTAGGTTGGTCATAACTTTCCTTCCAAGGAGTAAGCGTCTTTTAATTTCATGGCTGCAGTCACCATCTGCAGTGATTTTGGAGCCCAAAAAAACAAAGTCTGACACTGTTTCCACTGTTTCCCCATCTATTTCCCATGAAGAGATGGGACCAGATGCCATGATCTTCATTTTCTGAATGTTGAGCTTTAAGCCAACTTTTTCACTCTCCTCTTTCACTTTCATCAAGAGGCTTTTTAGCTCCTCTTCACTTTCTGCCATAAGGGTGGTGTCATTTGCATATCTGAGGTTATTGATATTTCTCCTGGCAATCTTGATTCCAGCTTGTGCTTCCTCCAGCCCAGCGTTTCTCATGATGTACTCTGCATAGAGGTTAAATAAGCAGGGTGACAATATACAGCCTTGACGTACTCCTTTTCCCATTTGGAACCAGTCTGTTGTTCCATGTCCAGTTCTAACTGTTGCTTCCTGACCTGCATACAGATTTCTCAAGAGGCAAGTCAGGTGATCTGGTATTCCCATCTTTTTCAGAGTTTTCCACAGTTTATTGTGATCCACAAAGTCAAAGGCTTTGGCATAGTCAATAAAGCAGAAATAGATGTTTTTCTGGAACTCTCTTGCTTTCTCGATGATCCAGCGGATGTTGGCAATTTGATCTCTGGTTCCTGTACCTTTTCTAAAACCACCTTGAACATCTGGAAGTTCATGGTTCATGTATTGCTGAAGTCTGGCTTGGAGAATTTTGAGCATTACTTTACTAGCATGTGAGATGAGTGCAATTGTGCAGTAGTTTGTGCATTCTTTGCCATTGTCTTTCTTTGGGATTGGAATGAAAACTGACCTTTTCCAGTCCTGTGGCCACTGCTGAGTTTCCCAAATTTGCTGACACATTGAGTGCAGCACTTTCACAGCATCATCTTTCAGGATTTGAAATAGCTCAACTGGAATTCCATCACCTCCACTAGCTTTGTTTGTAGTGATGCTTTCTAAGGCCCACTTGACTTCACATTCCAGGATGCCTGGCACACCATCGTGATTATCTTGGTTGTAAAGATCTTTTTTGTACAGTTCTTCTGTGTATTCTTGCCACCTCTTCTTAATATCTTCTGCTTCTGTTAGGTCCATACCATTTCTGTCCTTTATTGAGCCCATCTTTGCATGAAATGTTCCCTTGGTATCTCTAACTTTCTTGAAGAGATCTCTAGTCTTTCCCATTCTGTTGTTTTCCTCTATTTCTTTGCATTGATCGTTGAGGAAGGCTTTCTTCTCTCTTCTTGCTATTCTTTGGAACTCTGCATTCAGATGCTTATATCTTTCCTTTTCTCCTTCGGTTTTCGCTTCTCTTCTTTTCACAGCTATCTGTAAGGCCTCCTCAGGACTTCCCTGGTGGCTCAGATGGTAAAGCGTCTGCCTACAATGCGGGAAACCGGGGTTCAATCCCTGGGTCGGCAATATCTCCTGGAGAAGGAAATGGCAACCCACTCCAGTATTCTCGCCTGGAAAATTCCACAAACGGAGAAGCCTGGTAGTCTACAGTCCATGGGGTCGCAAAGAGTCAGACATGACTGAACAACTTCACTCTCCTCAGACAGCCATTTTGCTTTTTTGCATTTCTTTTCCATGGGGATGGTCTTGATCCCTGTCTCCTGTACAGTGTCACAAACCTCTGTCCATAGTTCATCAGGCACTTTATCTATCAGATCTAGTCCATTAAATCTATTTCTCACTTCTACTGTATAATCGTAAGGGATTTTATTTAGGTCATACCTGAATGGTATAGTGGTTTTCCCTACTTTCTTCAATTTAAGTCTGAATTTGGCAATAAAGAGTTCATGATCTGAGCCACAGTCAGCTCCCGGTCTAGTTTTTGCTGACTGTATAGAGCTTCTCCATCTTTGGTTGCAAAGAATATAATCAATCTGATTTTGGTGTTGACCATCTGGGTGGGGGGCCTTAAATCCTGCACAATGTAAAGATGTATTGTTATGCATATTCCTTGGGGCATATTCCTGCCCCAAGACTGCCTATTGTTTCTTGACTGCTTCTCCCTTGTTTGTACATCCCCTCTCTTAAGATTATTAATTCCTGAGACCTGTGCAAGGGCAAGCATTGTGGCCAGGCTTAGATCACAAAATGGCTTTATGTCAAGAAAGCCATTCCTGGTTCTCTTTCTTCAGTCCAGTTCAGTTCAGTTGCTCAGTCGTGTCCGACTCTTTGCGACCCCATGAATCGCAGCACGCCAGGCCTCGCTGTCTGGCACCAACACCTGGAGTTCACTCAAAATCATGTGCATCGAGTCGGTGATGCCATCCAGCCATCTCATCCTCTGTTGTCCCCTTCTCCTCCTGCCCCCAGTCCCTGCCAGCATCAGGGTCTTTTCCAATGAGTCAACTCTTTGCATGAGGTGGCCAAAGGATTGGAGTTTCAGCTTTAGTATCAGTTCTTCCAATGAATACTCAGGACTGACCTCCTTTAGGATGGACTGGTTGGATCTCCTTGAAGTCCAAGGGACTCTCAAGTCTTCTCCAACACCACAGTTCAAAAGCATCAATTCTTCGATGCTCAGCCTTCTTCACAGTCCAACTCTCACATCCATACATGACCACAGGAAAAACCATAGCCTTGACTAGACGGACCTTTGTTGGCAAAGTAACGTCTCTGTTTTTGAATATGCTGTCTAGGTTGGTCATAACTTTCCTTCCAAGGAGTGAGCATCTTTTAATTTCATGGCTGTAATCACCATCTGCAGTGATTTTGGAGCCCAGAAAAATAAAGTCTGACACTGTTTCCACTGTTTCTCCATCTATTTGCCATGAAGTGATCTTCTAATCTATCTCTTACACTAGAGCACAAGGACTGCTTTAGCCCTCTTCCTATCACATGAAATTGCACAAAAATTGCTGACTAAGTTCCACAAAGGCTCTCATCTGATCCTAACTATAGCACTGAAGCAGCCATGAGTGTTTCCCGCTACCAAGGAAGATACTGGTTCAATTTGCCCAGGGCCATCGAACTAAATAATGGTGGAGATGAGATGCTACCCTGGGTCTTTCCTACTCAGTAACTCCAGGTCACAAACACTGTTGATAGGAGGGGTAAAGTGAAGAACAAGCCATGAGGCACCAGCGATTTGGCTTCAGCTAGTATCTTTCCCGCCTGTTCTCTTGATCTTTTTCCATTCAAAGCTAATGACCAGTTTGGTTTTAACATGATTAAAGCAATTCTAGAATGAACTACCAGAAAGCAGCAACTGAGAGAGGTTGCTTCCCAGAGTAAGATTTTATGGTGATGCCACAGCCCTTCAAGACTGCAGAGGAGACTCCTTGGACAGTCTCCAGAACTGGAGGTGAGTGCCCTTGGGCATTCTAAACCAGCACATTCTCACTTCCATAATGGTGTCACAGCGAGGATATAATTCCCAAGTGTCAGGGAACTTAAGTACTTCACAAGTTCTTTCAAGCGCGATTGTCTCTAGGTCTACTGACACTTTTTCCAGTCTCCTCCCAAGCCCACCCCTGGCTTTAAAACCTTCCCTAGATCAACGTATCCCTCTGAAAGCCTTCCTACCTTCGATTCTCATCTGCAAGTCCTCCCAGGAAGGCCAAGATCAATCAATCAATTGGATAGCATTGATTTTCTAAGTGCTTTTTTTAGTTTTTTTTTTTAATTAATTTTTTAATAGATGATTCATGTACATTCCAATAACTGCAAAACAACAATAAGGTATGTAGGGAAATGCATGTTTCTTTTCTCTCTGTGTACCAATCTGTTACAGATTCAGAAACGTTCTGTGACCTTGTTTTTCTTTCTTTTTTTTTTCTGTTCTTGTTCAGTCGCTCAGACATGTCCCTTGCCACCCCATGGACTCAGCATGCCAGGCCTCCCTTTCCTTCACCACCTCCTGGAGCGTGCTCAAACTCCTGTCCATTGAGTCAGGGATGCCATCCAACCATCTCATCCTCTGTCATCCTCTTTGCCTCTTGCCCTCACTCCTTCCAGCATCAGGGTCTTTTCCAATGAGTAGGCTCTTCCCATCAGGTGGCCTAAGTATTGGAGCTTCAGCTTCAGCATCAGTCCTTCCAATGAATATTCAGGGTTGATTTCCTTTAGGATTGAAGTGGTAACATAATGAATACTCTGTTTTTCACCTCAAATGCCTAGGGGACAGGTCCAAATCCATTCAGGTAGATTTGTCTAAAGGAATCTGTGGCTGGAAAGCATTGTATTCTATGGATGAACTTGTTACCAAACAAAGTTCACGTACCCAGGGTACAGTGAGGTCAAACAGACTGAAATATGGGAGTTTGGAGAAAGGCTTATTACAGGGCTAAGCAAGGAGAACAAGTGGCTCATGCTCAAAAACCTTGAGCTCCCTGATGGTTTTCAGGGAGAGGTTTTTATCAGCAGATTTTGGGGTGAGGGCTGCAGGGTGTGTGGCTTTGTTCTGATTGGCTAGTGGTGATGTAAGAGGGCGGTGCACATGTTAAGAGTCTCAAGGAGATAGCTCTGGTGAAGGGATAGGCTGTCCTTTATTTGACATGAAACTTCATTAGACTTGAAAGCAGAGACATTACTTTGCCAACAAAGGTCTGTCTAGTCAAAGCTATGGTTTTTCCAATAGTCATGTATGGATGTGAGAGTTGGACCGTAAAGAAAACTGAGCGCCAAAGAACTGATGGTTTTGAACTGTGGTGTTGGAAAAGACTCTTGAGAGTCCCTTGGACTTCAAGGAGATCAAACCAGTCCATCCTAAAGGAAATCAGTCCTGAATATTCATTGGAAGGACTGATGCTGAAGCTGAAATTCCAATACTTTGGTTACCTGATGTGAAGAACTGACTCATTGGTAAAGACCCTGATGCTGGAAAAGATTGAAGGTAGGAGGAGAAGGGGATGACAGAGAATGAGATGGTTGGATGGTGTCACCGACTCAATGGACATGAGTTTAAGTAAACTCAGGGAGTTGTGATGGACAAGGAGGCCTGGCATGCTGCAGTCCATGGGATAGCAAAGAGTCAGACACATCTGAACGACTGAACTGAACTGAACTGAATGGTCCCCTTTCCCCTTGCCCACCTCTTTAGTTCTGGAGCCTACAGCCACTTAGGCCCAAGAGAACAGGCCAGATGGGGAATTGGAGGTGTTCCACTAAAGGAGAAATTTGTCTCAATCTTTCCCTTATAGTTCAGTTAGTAAACAATCTGCCTGCAATTCAGGAGATCCTGGTTTGATTCCTGGGTTGGGAAGATCCCCTGTAGAAGGGATAGGCTACCGACTCCAGTATTCTGGCCTAACGAATTCCATAGACTGTATAGTCCATGGGGTCGCAAAGAGTTGAACACAAGTGAGCAACTTTCACCCTCACCCTAGCCTGTATCAAAGTGATCATTGTTTTCGATTATTATGAATTTGCTTTCATTGACCTTTTTGTGCTCCAAGGAGAAGCTGAAGCAGTCAAAGTTGGGGATAAGTGGGATCGAAGTCTCTAGGTAGGAAGGCTGATGGTTCTGACATGAAGGGCAATAAGAAAGTGAGGAGAAGTGGATATGAGGTAGATTCCACCTGGGATGACTAGGGCCCCACCCTACCCCCACAGTTGCTGCCACACCCCCACTTTAAGGCAACTCATTCCATTGCACCTGTCAGCTCTGAAGCCACCCTTCCTGCCCTTGACACCCAAGAGAGGAGGCTGCCCCAGAGTGATATTTCCAAGGAATGAAAAACACTTCCCTAACCCTGCCTAAGGAATGCTCTGGTTTCCACACTGACGTGGCCGGAGTGTTGCCCTGAAGATCAGAGACACAAAGCTGCACGCCCCCCATTCCAGCCCACAGAGCATTGGTCCATACTGTTTGCTCCCGTCCAGTAAAATGCACCTGGAAAAACCTCTATTGTTTATGATTTACTTCAGGATAAATCTCCCTGGGGACTGGTGTGTGTGTGTGTGTGTGTGTGTGTGTGTGTGTGTGTGTTGGTTTTGATTTCTCCTCTAGGGATGGCCAGTTACTCTTTTTGATCCACTGGTCACCCTACTTGGAGCATTCTCAGTGGCTCAGTGGTAAAGAATCCACCCACAATACAGGAGACACGGATTCCATCCCTGGGCCGGGAAGATCCCCTGGAGTAGGAAAGGGCAACCACTCCAGTATTCTTCCTGGAGATCCCATGGACAGAGGAGCCTGGCGGGCTACAGTCTGTGGAGTCGCGGAGTCAGCCATGACTGCAGTGACTGAGCGCACGCACACACATATCTTACTGGGCCTATCCTACTTCCTTTTAAGGCAGCTGCTCACTCTGTCCTCCTTGAAACACCTTCTTTTCTGTTTTTAAATTTATCGAAGGAAATCCATGTTATGTTTGGAGCTCTTTTCTTTGTAATTTTATTTATCTAATTGTTTTTGGCTGAGTTGGGCCTCTGTTGCTGCACCAGGCTTTTCTCTAGTTGCGGCAAGGCGGGGGCAGCTCTCCGATTGCGATGCTCTCTGGTTGCGGCACGGCGGGGGCTGCTCGCTGGCTGCGATTCTCTCTAGTTGCGGCCAGGCGGGGGCTGCTCTCTGGGCGATGCTCTCCGGCTCTGGCACGGCGGGGGCTGCTCGCTGGCTGCGATGCTCTCTGGTTGCGGCACGGCGAGGGCTGCTCGCTGGCTGCAATGCTCTCTGGTTGCGGCAAGGCGGGGGCTGCTCGCTGGCTGCGATTCTCTCTAGTTGCGGCCAGGCGGGGGCTGCTCTCTGGACGATGCTCTCCGGCCCTGGCACGGCGGGGGCTGCTGGCTGGTTGCGATGCTCTCTGGTTGCGGCACGGCGGGGGCTGCTCGCTGGCTGCGATTCTCTCTAGTTGCGGCCAGGCGGGGGCTGCTCTCTGGGCGATGCTCTCCGGCCCTGGCACGGCTGGGGCTGCTCGCGGGTTGCGATGCTCTCCGGCTCTGGTTGTGGCAAGGCGGGGGCTGCTCTCCGGGCGACGCTCTCCGGCTTCTCGCTGTGCTGGCTTCTTTCACTGCAGTTCACAGGCTCTAGGGCGCATGGCCTTCAGTAGCAGTGGCTCCCGGCTCCAGAGCACTGGCCTAATAGATGCCGTGCACGAGCTTGGTTGCTCCACAGCTTGTGGGATCTTCCCAGAGCAGGGATCAAACTCCGGTTTTCCTGCATCGGCAGGTGGATTCTTGACCACTGGGCCCCTAGGGAAGCCCTGGAACACTTTCAGGACAACGCGCGCTCCACAGTTCCTGGCCGTCTGCCAGGGCATTCCCGGACCTTAAAGCACCGAAGCATCGGTCCTCAGCCTTCATCGCCGCTCTGCCTCATCTCTTCGTGTCTCATGGCTTTAAGTACCGTCTCTGTACCGATGACCCCCGCATTTCTCTATCCAAGCAGCACCTCGCCTCTGAACTGGAAACCCTTCTATCTAATTGCCCACTTGACAGCTCCAGTATCTTACTGGCTGTCAACACCAACAGGATTTGTCCCTCAAAGCTTGCTTCTCTGGTAATTTTAGTAAATGGCAATGCCACTCTGAAAGTTTTGGTTTGTACCAAAAAAACCCCAAACAAACAAAAACAAAAACGATACAACTCTGGAGAGTCATCCTTGACTCCTGTCTTTCGTATAACCTGTCTCACTCAGCTTATAAACCACAGTCCTTCCAGGGGCCCATGAGTCTGACAAGTGTGTGACTAAATTAGCCCTGTTTCCAGACTTGATCGTGAAATAATGGGGGTAGGGTGAGCTTACATTCCCCACAAAAATCTAATTTTTGGAGTCTACAGATGTTTGCCAGAGGCGTCCAATAATTGAAAGACTAGATGGGCTTAGGTCGGTCACAATAGGCTTATTTCCTCTCAGTTCATTTCTTCAACAACTATTTACTAAGCAGCTACTCACAGCCAGACCCTGCTCTAGATGCCATGGATACATCTCTGAACAAAACAGAACTCTGTAATCCAAAATGGACAAAGCTCTCTAATCCATTTTGAGCTTATTTTTGTGTTTGGTGTTAAGGAGTGCTCTAGTTTCATTCTTTTTCATGCAACTATCCAGTTTTTTCAGCACCTCTTTTTGAAGAAACTGTATACTCTTGTATAATGTATATTCTTGCCTCCCTTGTCATAGATTAGGTGACCATAGGTGTGTGCGTTTATCTCTGGGCTTTCTATTCTGTTCCGTTGGTCCATATTTCTGTTTTTGTGCTAGTACCATACTTCCAAAAGATCCATGTACCCCAATATTCATTGCAGCACTATTTACCATAGCCAGGACATGGAAGTAACCTAAATGGGAATGGGTATGGATAAAGAAAAATGTGGATAAAGAAAAATGTGGATAAAGAACATGTGGTACATATATACAATGGAATATTACTCAGCCATTAAAAGGAACGAAACTGTGCCATTTGCAGAGACGTGGATGGACCTAGAAGCTGTCATACAGAGTGTAGTAAGTCAAAAAGAGAAAAATGTCTTATCTTAACCCATATATGTGGAATCTAGAAAAATGGTGCAGATGAACCTATCTGCAAAGCAGAAATAGAGACACATGTAGAGAACAAGTGTACAGACACCGAGGTGGAGAAGGTGAGCGGGATGAGCTGGAAGACTGGGACTGACATATATACACTACCTATGTATAAAATAGGTAACTAATGCGAACCTACAAAAAGCAGACAAAAGTCTCTGCCCTCTTGAAACATGCATTCTAGTCAGTAAACAGACAGCAGATAAAATATCAACTAAATTACATAGAATTAGCCAGCAGGTCCTGGGAGAAAACTCAGGCAGGGAGAGGTGTGGGGAATATTGGGGAGGGCAGGTTCTGTGTCCCGTGTTGGATGAGGTGTTCAGAGATGGTCTCACTGAGCAGGTGACATTTGAGTAAAGGCCTGAAGGACATGAGGAGTGAGCAGTGGTGTTTGGAAGACTGAGTGCGAAGTGTGGGAAACACCGGAGGCAAAGAAAGGGCCCTCTGCAGGAGGTTCTCTGTTCTTTTCAGCGGCACCTTGAGTAAGGAGGCGGGTGTGCCAGGAGTGAAGCGAAAGAGGGCAGTGGAAGGAGACGAGAGCAGAAGCGCGGCCTGTCTGGCTCTGGCCATGGAAAGACCCGCTCGCACGGCAATCTCGGGAGCCGGAAGCACCCCGTCACCAGCACGTGGCCACTCAACTGTGGCACTAGAGGGAACCAGGGCTTCTGTGGGTCACCACTGATTCCAGAGCTGGGGCAAGAAATGAGCATCTTGTCCTTCTAGAAAGCAAGGAGGCTTTCAGAGATGACAGTTGTTCTTCAGTCTCTCAGTCATGCCCGACTCTTCGGACCGCGGGGCACGGCAGGCTCCTGCGTCTATGGGATTCTCCCGGCAAGAATACTGGAGTGGGTTGCCATTTCCTTTTCCAGGGGCTCTTCCCCTCCCAGGGATCAAACCCTGAGTCTCCTACATTGCAGATAGATGCTTTACTGCTGAGCGACTGGGGAAACCCTTAGAGATGACTGGGTTGTATTCAAAAGACTCAGGTCAGGAGCCAGTGAGGTTAAAGAGACTCTCAAAAGATGGAATAATTTGAGCAGCTCCAATGGATTGAGGCTCATCAAATATATTAAAATGTGTGAGATTATAATTATACCAGGAGAAAAAAAAATCCTCCTCACAGGTCACCTTTACAGGTTGCTAAGGAACCGACTCATCACTCTGAAGGCTGGTTTAAAAAGGGAAAGCTGAGCATTTGCCTCGTCTTTTCCACATGAACCATATCTCAGGATAGCTGAATTGTTGAGGAAAAGTTCTTGTTTCAGAAGCTTTCCAGCTAGTAGATGAAGGAGGAATGCTGGGATTAGAGTACCGTACCTCTCTAATCACTAATGAGATAACAGATCTAAGCAATGATCATCAGTGCCTGTTAAAAACTCTCAGGGGAAAAGCTTATGGGGCACTTTTAAATGGACGGATCAAACTGGCAGTGCCTGGATTCACGCGCCAATCCTAGCATCACAAAAGAGGAGACAAGCAGACACCACGTGATGCTGATGCGACGCAGTCGGAGGTTCACGGCACCAGCTATGAAGTATCCTTGTCAAAAAATGGACCCTGAGATAGTTATGGACTTTGGGAAGGTCATGTACACACTGCCATACTTAAAATGTGTAACCAGCAAGGACCTACTGTGTAGCACAGGGAACTCTGCTCAATGTTAGTGGGAATGGGAGGGGGGTTTAGGGGAGGAAACATACATGTGTGTGGATGGCTGAGTCTCTTCACTGTTCACCTGAAATTACCACAGCGGTGTTAATCGGCTCTACCCCAGTACAAAATAAACAGTTTAAAGTTTGGTGGGGAAAAAAAAAAAAACGGACCCTGATCTAATCACGATGTAACCACTACTTTTCAGGAAATGCAGGGCTTAGGGAAACACGTTGAATGTTGCCACAGGGATGCAGTCAGCAAACTGCAGAATGTAGGTAACTGCAAAGTATCCCAGTTTTCCCAACAAATGAAAATAAAAGAAGGCAGGACAGTTAATTTAAGTGAAAAGAGACGTAGAAGATATTTAAACTGACTGCAATGTATGGACCATAAAATACTAATTTTAAAAAGCCGTTAAAAAATAATGAGAAATTTCGAGTATCTGAACACTGATTGAATATTTGATAACATTAAGGCTTTTTAAGGGATGATGATGACATTATGGTTATGATTAACATTTATGTATTTATTTGGCTGCACCAGGTCTTAGTTCTGTTTTCACTGTGGTATGTGGGATCTTTAACTGCAGCATATGAGATCTAGTTCCCCGACCAGGAATCAAACCCCGGCTGCTTGCATTGGGAATGTAGAGTCTTAGCCATTGGACCACCAAGAAAATCCCAATGGTTATGATTTTTTCTGAGTCCTTATCTTTTAGAGACACACCACTAAAATATGTGTGGATAATATGATGTGAAATCTGGGACTAATTTCAAAATAATCCAGTTAGATAGATGAAAGTAGGATTTCCACATGTAAATAATTGTTGAGGCTTGGCAGTGATCCATTACATTATTTTCTCTGTTTTGTAAAATGTTTGAAAATGTTCCATAATACAAAGTAGAAAAGGAAGAGGGGGATCATGTACAGAGGAGTCATAAAGAAAGATTTTCCATGACACATGGGGATAATAATGCCTATTTTCTAACTGCGGTGCCAGCACATAAGTCATCCTCCAGTATTTATTATTGTTTAGTCACTCAATTGTGTCCGACTCTTTGCAACCCCATGGACTGTTGCCCACCAGGCTCCTCTGTCCATGGGATTCTCTAGGCAAGAATACTGGAGTGGGGTGCCATTTCCTTCTCCAGGGGATCTTCCCCACCCAGGGATGGAACCAGGTATCTTATGTCTCCTCCATTGGCAGGCAGGTTCTTTTACCACTGTCACCACCTGGGAAGCCCAATTCAGCTTTAGTAAACATTAAATAATATTAAAAGCAAATGAACAACAACAACCAAAAGAAAGAAAAAAAAAAACCCAAACAGCATTACTTTTCTCCTGGAATTAAAAAAAAAAAAGTTTTGACCAAACCTCCAGAAATGTTCCTTAAGCAAAATATTTTAGTCTTCCCACCCTGTATGTGTGCCTTCGTGCTAAATCGCTTCAATCATATCTGACTCTGTACACCCCTGTGGACTGCCACCCACCAGGCTCCTCTCTCTGTGGGATTTCCCAGGCAAGAATGGAGTGGGTTTCCGTTTCCACCTCCAGGGGATCTTCCCAACCCAGGGATCGAACCCTCATCTCTTACATCTCCTACCTTGGCAGGCAGGTTCTTTACCACGAGAGCCACCTGGGAAGCCCCCCTGAATATGTCAATAGCATTTATAATCAGCTGCGGTATTTATCTTTAATGCTTTTATCTTACATCCCTACTTCCAGCCATTCGTCTTGAATAAATCCTGCAGCAAAATGAAGTGCCTCAAAATCACAGATTATTTTCATTCCTTTGCAGTTCTCTGCACTGTTGAAATGCTACTGGCTCAAGCAGGGCCACTGATTAAGGCTGGTGTCGCCAGGTTCTGTTTTTGTTTTTTTTTTTTCAGGTTCTGTTTTATTTGACTCCACTCATGGTAAACCACTAGCTGTGCTGTGTTGTGCTTACTTGCTCAGTCACGTCCAACTCTTTGCTAGCCCTGGTGTTAAAAATAGCCCAGATTTATCTTTTAGGATTATCACCTAACTTTGACATGTCTACTGTGCTTCACAGAAGGAGCTTCACATAAAGAAAAGTGAGGCAGGTTTGGGACAAGAATCGTGTTATTTTGCGGCTATGGTTTATCATAAGGTATGACCTAAATCAAATCCCTTATGATTATACAGTAGAAGTGAAAAATAGATTTAAAGGCCTAGATCTGATAAAGTGCCTGATGAACTATGGAATGAGGTTCGTGACATTGTACAGGAGACAGGGATCAAGACCATCCCCATAAATGCAAAAAAGCAAAATGGCTGTCTGGGGAGGCCTTACAAATAGCTGTGAAAAGAAGAGAGGCAAAAAGCAAAGGAGAAAAGGAAAGATAAAAGCATCTGAATGCAGAGTTCCAAAGAATAGCAAGAAGAGATAAGAAAGCCTTCTTCAGGGATCAATGCAAAGAAATAGAGGAAAACAACAGAATGGGAAAGACTAGAGATCTCTTCAAGAAAATTAGAGATACCAAGGGAACATTTCATGCAAAGATGGGCTCAATAAAGGACAGAAATGGTATGGACCTAACAGAAGCAGAAGATATTAAGAAGAGGTGGCAAGAATACACGGAAGAACTGTACAAAAAAGATCTTCACGACCCAGATAATCACGATGATGTGATCACTAATCTAGAGCCAGACATCTTGGAATGTGAAGTCAAGTGGGCCTTAGAAAGCATCACTACGAACAAAGCTAGTGGAGGTGATGGAATTCCAGTTGAGCTATTTCAAATCCTGAAAGATGATGCTGTGAAAGTGCTGCACTCAGTATGCCAGCAAATTTGGAAAACTCAGCAGTGGCCACAGGACTGGAAAAGGTCAGTTTTCATTCCAATCCCAAAGAAAGGCAATGCCAAAGAAGGCTCAAACTACTGCACAGTTGCACTCATCTCACATGCTAGTAAAGTAATGCTCAAAATTCTCTAAGCCAGGCTTCAGCAATACGTGAACCATGAACTTCCCGATGTTCAAGCTGGTTTTAGAAAAGGCAGAGGAACCAGAGATCAAATTGCCAACATCCGCTGGATCATCGAGAAAGCAAGAGAGTTCCAGAAAAACATCTATTTCTGCTTTATTGACTATGCCAAAGCCTTTGACTGTGTGGATCACAATCAACTGGAAAATTCTGAAAGAGATAGGAATACCAGACCGCCTGACCTGCCTCTTGAGAAATCTGTATGCAGGTCAGGAAGCAACAGAACTGGACATGGAACAACAGACTGGTTCCAAATAGGAAAAGGATTACGTCAAGGCTGTATATTGTCACCCTGCTTATTTAACTTCTATGCAGAGTACATCATGAGAAACGCTGGACTGGAAGAAACACAAGCTGGAATCAAGATTGCTGGGAGAAATATCAGTAACCTCGTATATGTAGATGACACCACCCTTATGGCAGAAAGTGAAGAGGAACTAAAAAGCCTCTTGATGAAAGTGAAAGAGGAGAGCGAAAAAGTTGGCTTAAAGTTCAACACTCAGAAAATGAAGATCGTAGCATCTGGTCCCATCACTTCATGGGAAATAGATGGGGAAACAGTGGAAACAGTGTCAGACTTTATTTTTGGGGGCTCCAAAATCACTGCAGATGGTGACTGCAGCCATGAAATTAAAAGACGCTTACTCCTTGGAAGAAAAGTTATGACCAACCTAGATGGCATATTGGAAAGCAGAGACATTACTTTGCCCAACTAAGGTCCGTCTAGTCAAGGCTATGGTTTTTCCAGTAGTCATGTATGGATGTGAGAGTTGGACTGTGAAGAAAGCTGAGCACTGAAGAACGGATGCTTTTGAACTGAGGTGTTGGAGAAGACTCTTGAGAGTCCCTTGGACTTCAAGGAGATCCAACCAGTCCATTCTGAAGGAGATCAACCCTGGGATTTCTTTGGAAGGAATGATGCTGAAGCTAAAGCTCCAGTACTTTGGCCACCTCATGCAAAGAGTTGACTCATTGGAAAAGACTCTGATGCTGGGAGGGATTGGGGGCAGGAGGAGAAGGGGACAACCAAGGATGAGATGGCTGGATGGCATCACGGACTCGATGGACGTGAGTCTGAGTGAACACCGGGAGATGGTGATGGACAGGGAGGCCTGGTGTGCTGTGATTCATGGGGTCGCAAAGAGTCGGACACGACTGAGCGACTGAACTGAACTGAACTGAACTGAAAATATGGTGATTTAATGAAGATACTCTCTCCAATAGGGCTTCCCAGGTGTCGCAGTCGTAAAGAATCCGCCTGCCAATGCAGGAGGTGCTAGAGACGAGGGTTCAATCACTGGGTCGAGAAGATCCCCTGTAGAAGGAAATGACGACCCTCTCCAGTTTTCTTGCCTGGGGAATTCCATGGACATAGGAGCCTGGTGGCCTAGAGTCCATGGGGTCCCGAAGAGTCGGGCACGGCTTACCAGCACGCAGCCATGCCTTCTCTCCAATTCTAGCTTAAATTTCGTCTGGAACAGCCCAGTAGGTTCTGTCTGCAGGAAAAGGGCTCTCTGCTTCTGCAGCGGCCCCTACTGGTGCTCTAGTGCCGAGTGGCTGAGACTTCTGTTCCTTGCCCTGGGAGAGAAAGGATGTTCTGTTTCGTGAAGTGCTGAGGGACCTAGATGGGTCAACACTGCTCTATTAATATAAAATGAGATTATTCACCAGCTGTTGTTTCACTGCTTTCATCAGAGCCACTGAAACGTTTGCAAAATAGCAAAGGGTTTCTGATGGGAGGAATCATTGTTCAAAAGCCAGACCACCCAGCGGGCATTTCACGTAGCAGGCTTTGCACCCAACCTTTCCAGAAATTCAGTCATGCATTAAAGAGTTTCTTATGATGGGTCCGTGCCATGGGGAAACCACAGCTCCCTTCTTTTTCTCCCCACTGACTTCTTTTCCCCTGTTATTTCCCCCTTTTTTCTTGCATGACCATGTGTGTGCATGCGTGGTAAGTCACTTTGCTGCTGCTGCTGCTGCTAAGTCGCTTCAGTCGTGTCCGACTCTGTGTGACCCCATAGACGGCTGACCACCAGGCTCCCCCGTCCGTGGGATTCTCCAGGCAAGAACACTGGAGTGGGTTGCCATTTCCTTCTCCAATGCATGCAAGTGAAAGTGAAGTCGCTCAGTTGTGTCCGACTCTTAGTGACCCCATGGACTGCAGCCCACCAGGCTCCTCCATCCATGGGATTTTCCAGGCAAGAGTACTGGAGTGGGGTGCCATTGCCTTCTCCGAGGTAAGTCACTTTAGTCATGTCCAACTCTGTGAGACCCTATGGACTATAGCCTGCCAGGTTTCTCTGTCCATGGGATTCTCCAGGCAAGAGTACTGGAGTGAGTTGCCATGCTCTCCTCAGAGGATCCTCCCAATCCAGGGATCGAACCCATGTCTCTTACAACTCCTATATTGGCAGTTCATTACCACTAGTACCACCTAGGAAGCTCTGTATTGCCAGAGGTCTCCCTAGAAATCTATGGAAAAGAGTTACTAGACAAAGTTAAAGTAAAAAACAAGTCCAGGTCGAGAGGTAGTAAATGTTTGGATATAAATTTTGTTTTTTTGAGTCCATCACATGACCTACGGTGTTCTTGATTTTCATAGACTCGTAGAATATTATCCAAGATGGGAGGGAGGATACCAGAGATAGAGAAGCATGCTCCTCAGGCTCCATGTGCACTTGAACTACGTAGGCATCCTGGCTTCCCTGGTGGCTCAGTCGTTAAAGAATCCGCCTGCAATGTAGGAGACCAGGGTTCAATCCTTGGGTTGGGAAGATCCCCTGGAGAAGGAAATGGCAACCCACTCCAGTATTCCTGCCTGGAAAATCCCATGGACAGAGAAGCCTGGTGGGCTATAGTCCATGGGGTTGCAAAGAGTTGGACACAACTTAGCAACTAAACCACCAACCACCTACCAGGTCTGGAGAGGGGCCTGAGAACCTGCATTTCTGAAAAGCAGTCAAGGGGATGGACAACACTTTGAATGCAAGGGTCTCAGTTCAGTGGTATTCCCATTCACATTTTTCAGTGTGTCTGTAAATTTGCCCAAGATTTAGAAAATATAGCCTGAACAGATAATCAGAGTGGCAAAACTATTCCCCCTAAAACTGAATTCCTTAATAAATACTTTGTTATAAAAATACATGTGAGAATAGAGCATCATTCAGTATCCATTTAAAAAAATGTTTCTCCTCTTCTTTCTACTGATGGATCATTCAACCTCGATGGTGATTTTCTTTGCTTTTCTACTGAAGTGTGAATACAGAACGCCTATTCTCTACTTGAATCCAGTGTACTAACCTATAACTACCTTTCCCATGAAATAATACTTTCTAAGAATGAGTTTCCTAGACACATCTTGATCACATATGTGACAGGGAAGGTCAGGATCTGGGTCTGTTAATTAGGAGCTGAATGACCTTGGACAAATTGCTTAACCTCTCTGATCCTTAGTTCCTGCACCTAAAAGAAAGGAGAGTGGAGGAATTAAAAATTTAAAAAGAACATTTTTTTAAAGTGGAAAAATAGGACTACCTATCTCACAGGATTATTGTAAGCTTTAAACAAGATTATGTATGCAAATTACTTGCTACATTATTTGAAGTAAGTACATAAGCCACGTGAAGTGTTCCATAAGCTGAGCTTCAAGACAAATGAAACCCTGAAATTTACATTTAGAATTGCTAAAATGTTTTCCTGTAAACCATTTTGGAAGGAAATCTTTCCAAAACATTTCTCACCCCCTCCAACCTTGTGTTCGGAGAAGGCAATGGCACCTCACTCCAGTACTCTTGCCTGGAAAATCCCATGGGCGGAGGAGCCTGGTTGGCTACAGTCCATGGAGTCGCTAAGGGTTAGACACGACTGAGCGACTTCACTTTCACTTTTCAGTTTCATGCATTGGAGAAGGAAATGGCAACCCACTCCAGTGTTCTTGTCTGGAGAATTCCAGGGACGGGGGAGCCTGGTGGGCTGCTGTCTATGGGGTCACACAGAGTTGGACAAGACTGAAGTGACCTAGCAGCAGCAGCAGCAGCAGCAGCAACCTTGTGTTACGGGCTTCCGCTGGGGCTCAGCGGTAAAGATTTCTTCACCTGCAGCGCACGAGCCGCAGGAGATTTGGGTTTGATCCCTGGGTTGGGAAGATCCCCTGGAGGAGGTCATGGCAACCCACTCCAGTGTTCTTGCCTGGAGAATCCCTATGGACAGAGGAGCCTGGCAGGCTACAGTCCATAGGGTCGCCAAGAGTCGGAGACGACTGAAGTGACAGCGTGCACGCACGCACACACCTTGTGTTACAGCGTATTCCGAATCCAGTTTAGCTCTTCCCTCATGACTCAGGGTCCCTGTTTTGAAAGTGAGTGACTGCCCTGTCCTGGAACGCAGGCTTGGCCTCAGTCAGGGCGATGACGATCTTGGCCCTTCTCATAGCCGCCCTCCTGGCCCTCTCCCCTGCTAGCACTCCGGCGCTTTCTGTTCATACTTCCACAATAGCTCTTACCACATGGAGACCAAAATATCTGTCTATTCAGGTTTTTGGCCTCAGACCTCCTTGCTCGGGGCCAGGGCCAGGCCTCCAGTAAGTGTTTGCTGTTGAACGAAGAGCTCCCTCGGCCCCACTTAAAGGGTTGGATGTCAGGAACTCAGAAGCGTGGCTTGTGTTCATTTATTCAGACACTTTAAAATGCCTCCATGTTCTCAGCCAAGAGCTGAAAGCACTGCTCTATTTTATCTTTTAAAGATAGCCAGGGAGGGACAGAAATTGTATTCCTCTTTAGAACCTTGTGATGGTTTTTAATTATTGCAGGGCCAAGAAGTTATTTATCCTTCTGGTAAATTTAAAACCCATTCTGTTGTTTTGGTTCTTTGAAGATGCTTCCCTGGTCACTCAGCAGTGAAAAATCTGCCTGCCAAGCAAGAGACGCAGGTTTGACCCCTGGGTCAGGAATTTTCCCTGGAGAAGGAAACAGACAAGCCACTCCAGTATTCTTGCCTGAGAAATCCTGTAGTCAGAGGACCTGCTGGGCTATAGCCCATGGGGTTTCAAAGAGTCGAACACGACTGGGTGATTAAGCACTCTGCATGCGGCTGCTGCTTTCATTGGCAGCAAGACCACTGAAGCCAGGCAGCCTGGGATTCGAACACTGATCTGCAGTTTGACTCCTGTTTGAAGCCTGTTTGACTCCTGGCTTTGATGCTGTTTCCAAATCTGTACAAGGTTATAAAAGTTTGCTGAATGGCTACGTGTATGGAGATGGCAGTAAAGATATTTCCAGAAGTCCTCTTAGGGAGGAGTTTTAACATTTGAAAGTCCCACTAGGGTTAGGGGCAGGAGTGGAACTCTACAGAGCCTCCCTGCGTAATATTAGACTGCTGGGAACTAGAGCTGCAGGGAGCTTCACCTTTTAAACAGTCGGGCATCTTATTTTGCAGAGCACAGAAGTGAGCAGGATACCGAGCTGCTTCTTATGGGCAAGACTGGTGGATTATTTCTCAACAACTCTCCCTACCCTTTGTCCTTACTGCCAGAACCGTCTTTCCAACTCTAGAGGCTAAAAACACCAGTATCAGTTACTACAAGCCTGTGACTCAACCCTGGTGGATGAGTTTAAAGATAAGTCTTGAGATATTTCTGGGAAACGTTTTCTCTTCTGATTTAGGTGGGGAGGCAGGGGATGTGGTGAGAAGTGCCACTTTTTCTACGTGTAAGTGTAGTTATATGCAGGTATTATTCCTCCAGCTATGGCAGCCATCTTGTGATCATGGGTAACAACTCTGAGGATGAAAACTTATATTCTGTGAATGGAAAAGGAAAAAGGCAAAAAGCACCTGGGTTGGGTGCTTGATGACATTGTTGTGCTTCTGAGTTAACCAAGCCTAGGAATGATATTTCCAGTGATAATAAACTTTATTGTTTAAGCTATGTTTCTATTGCATATTCTGTTACCTGTTACTTTATTCAGTATAAAATTGAGGCGGCTAAACCTTGGAGACAGGAGACTAAGAAGGAGGCTTGATGGTAGCACAGCAGAAGAGGACAGCAGAGAAAAGCCACTTCTGTTGAGAATTTTGACACCTGTTGGATGCGCAGTGTAGAGCTCTGTTTCACGTCTTTGGGGAGGCACCAGTAAATTTATATTGCTTGCGCATAGTTTTAGTGCTAATGGATTCTTATGGGGGACTTGAAGAAAAGTTGAAACCTACATCAAGAATGGTGCATGATGGTAAATTCCCTAGTGGTCCAGTGGTTAGGACTAGATGCTTTGAAGGAACTAGGTCTGGGAACTAGGATCCCACAAGCCCAGTTATGTGGCCAAAAAAAGATAAAAAGAGTTGTGCTTAATGGAAACAAAGGCCTGGGAGTAGCCTTCATTCCTTACATAACTTCTGGGTTGTGTAGGGATTGGAGATCCATCTGTCAAGCATCTAGAATGATGCCTAGAACTTGGACATAGATAATAAATTATAGATGTTATTATTACCTTGTATTTTTAGTTTTAATTTTATTTTTTGACTGAGCCATGCAGTTTATGGGATCTTAGTTCCCCCACTAAGTACTGAACCTGGGGCCCTTGGCACTGGTTAGGGAGGTCTAACCACTGGTTTGTCATTGCTGTTTAGTTGCTAAGTCATGTCTGACTCTTTTGAGACCCCATGGACTGTAGTCTGCTGGGCTCCTCTGTTCATGGGATTGCCTAGACAAGAATACTGACGTGAGTTGCCATTTCCTTCTCCAGGGGATCTTCCCTGCCCAAGAATCAAACCCATGTCTCCTGCTTGGCAGGCAGATTCCTTACCATTAAGTCACCTGGGAAGCCCCTTGTGTGTAACCGCTGGACTGCCAGGGAATTCCCACTAGTGTTATTATCTCAGCTCCTATATATGTATCCAGGAAGGAGGCAGAAATTAGATGCTCTTGGGTGGGGCTGTACTGGAGGGCAGACCACGTGGTCGGCTTTAAGAAGAAGGTCTGTGAAAACAACAAGGAGCCGAGCGTCCCGGGCAGGAGGCTTGGCAGGTGGGCAGGGAAGTTTCACAGCAGAGCCACTGTGACCCTACGGGTGGGGCAACAGGCTGAATGCAGAGGCTAGAGGTAGAGGCAAATGGGGCGGTATTACTCAATGGGTATGAAGTTTCAGTTATGAGAGATGAAGACGTTTGGGAGGTCAAGTGCATCTAACAGCAAGTGCATCTAACACTACTGTGCTGCACACTTGAAAAGGGGCTAAGATGGTAAATTTCGTGTTATATATTTCTTAATACAGTTGAAAAAAAGGAGGGGAGGATCCCAGTTACTAGAACTAAAGCCTACAATCAGAACAGGCTCAACAGAAGCCTGACAATTGTTTGGAGAGAGGCTTCCTGGATTTCCCCTGATTAGTAAAGGATGGGTTCCAGAGCTTACCCTCAAGCTGCCACGCAGAAGTCAAGTTTCCTCAAGAGCGGAATAATACTTTAAGGCTCTCTGCTTCCACTCCAGGGTATGTGGGTTACATCCCTGGTCCAGGAACTAAGGTCCCGCATGCTGAGTGGCATGGCCAAAAAAATAAAAATTAAAAATAAAGGGTGGTATAATACTATATGGGCTTCCCAGATGGTGCTAGTGGTAAAGAACGTACCTGGCAGTGCAGGAGACACAAGCGACGTGAGTTCAGTTTGTGAGTCAGGAAAATCCCCGGGAGGAGGGCATGGCAACTCGCTCCAGTATTCTTGCCTGGAGAATCCCATGGACAGAGGAGCCTGGCAGGCTACAGTCCACAGGGTTGCAAAGAGTTGGATATGACCGAAGTGACTTAGCGAGCAAGCAAGGATAATACTGTGCATGTTTGTGTGTGTGTATCTATACATATAATATCTCCTTCTCTCTGTGCTTTTGTGTGTGTGCATGCATGTATCTCCTTACCTTATTTAACCTCTCAAAAGGGCCTTGGGTGTCAACCTAATTTATCTGGACAGCTATGGGGAGCCTTCAAAGCTAGGGACTTGCTTTGGTCAATGTGTTGTGAAAGAACGTAGCATAAACACCACTCGAACTGAGGCTTTAAAGGTTACTGTGGACGTTTGCACCTACTTTTTTGCTCTTCTCATCTGGCACAGGACTGGCACGTCTCACATAGCTACTCCTGCAACCTTGGTCCCAGATTGTGAAAACACACGGAGCAGAAGCAGGGCCTTTACCAGTGTGGCAGCAGACGTGGTACCAGAGGAAGGAACACTGGTCGTTACAAGCCACTGGGAGTCAGGGAGTCCTTTGTTACTATGGTAAAGCTGACTGATACATCTGGACCATCACCTTTTGCCAACACACAGAATCGAGAAAAATAATGAATCATTGTTTTAAGCCACTACATTTCAGGGTCGTTGTAAGGCAAAAATAGATAATTTTAAGACTCTCTGCTTCCGCTCCAGGGGATGTGGGTTACATCCCTGGTCCAGGAACTAAGGTCCCGCATGCTGTGTGGCGTGGCCAAAAAAATAAAAATTCTATAGAGAGAAGCGTTCTATAGAGAAGGAGGGCTAGCTTGGTCCTAGGCAGGGCAGAAAGAGAGAAGGTAAATTTAAGGAATATTAAAAGAGTGTGTTTGGACTCTTTTGATCACTAATGATAAAACCTGAGCAAAAAGTAGAATCTTATTGGCTAAAGTTACTGAAAAGGAGTGAAGGTCAAATGATGTCACAGGATTGTTTCTCTCCATCTCTTGACTACCTTCCTTTGGTTGGATGGGTACCCTGGATTCTGAACAGTGGATTCCAGCAACCCTGAGTACAGCTTCCACAGCCTCATGTCTTCCAAGGTTCAAGTTCAGTTTTCTAGCGACCTTCTTGTCTGGTCCTGCCCACAAAGGTCCTGAGATTCACTCTGAATAGACTGACTGAGGTCAAAGCCCAGCCCTGAGACAATCCCTATGACAGTGGCTGCAGAAAAGGATGCGTTTGTTATGGGTCTTTCTGTTGAAACTCAACCAGGTTTTTTTTTAAAGGAGAATTTATTCAATGGTATAATTTTAAAAAAAAGAGAGACTGAGAGAACATTTCATGAACTATTCCAATTTCAGGTGCAGTTTGAATTAGATTCAAAAGAATGTGTCCAGGATTTATTTCTTGACTTTTAAAAATTATGGCCAGCTGAGATACTCTTCCTACAGAGGATTTTGAAAACCAAGGAGAAGTGAGTTTGATGACAATAAGAGGCTACCATCAGGTGTTTGTTTTTTTATTTTTTGGTCGCACTTTAGGGGTGTGCAGGATCTTAGTTCACCAAGGATCGAGCCCACACCCCCTGCAGCGGAAGCATGCAGTCCTAACCACTGGACCACCAGGTAAGTCCCTTGGAGTTCTTCTTTCTAATTGATTTCTACAAACAACCATAGCTGTATTAGTCTTGCTGTATGATCACAGGTTTGTGTATAGTAAGGAATTGTTCTTTAAGTTCATTAGTGTTCCAACTGCCCTCAGAGGCAAGATTGTAAAATGAATCCAGATTGCCTGAGCTTAGATCCTGGCTCTCACACTGAGTAGCTGTATGACCTAAGCAGAGTCTCTACTCTGTGCCTCAGTTGATCTGTCTGTAAAATGGGATCAGCCAAAATCAACCCTGAATAGTCATTGGAAGGACTGATGCTAAGGCTGAAGCTCCAACACTTTGGCCACCTGATGCGAAGAGCCAACTCATCGGAAAAGACCCTGATGCTTGGAAAGATAGAGGACAGGAGGAGAAGTGGACGACAGAGAATGAGAAATTTGGATGGCATCAGTGCCTCAATGGACATGAGTTTGAGCAAACTCCAGGAGAAGGCAAAGGACAGGGAAGCCTGGTGTGCTGCAGTCCTTGGGGTCACAAAGAATCAGACATGACTGAGCAACTGAACAATAAAAATGGAAAACGGTATTATCTACTTACCTTGTAAGCTTGTCAGTAATATATGTAAATCACTTAGGACAGTGCTTAGAACATGTTAAATGTAAATGTTAGTTGCTCAGTCGTGTCTGACTCTTTTGAGATCCCATAGACCGTAGCCCACCAGTCTTCTCTGTCCATGGGATTCTCCAGGCAAGAGTACCGAAATGGATAACCATTTCCTTCTCTAGAGGATCTTCCTGACCAAGGGACTGAACTCAGGCATCCTGCATTGCTGGCAGATTCTTTACTTATTCTCATTTCCGTAGTAAACAAATAACTAATGAAGATGGGTTTTCAGAATTATGGCTATTTCAAATGGCAGGGCTTGGCTTGGTTCAGATTTTCCTTTGGTAGTAAGTGACTGGAATTATATCTGCTCATACTGTGGGTCAGAAGACATTCTTATGGTATTTTTCTATGTATTTTTAATGTATTCGTCTGTCCCATCCCTTTTCCCATTAGTTGGGTTGTCTAATGTTACGAGAGAGAAACAACTTGTTAGACTTCCCCGGTAGTCCAATAGTTAAAAGCCCGCCTGCCAATCTAGGGGGCGCAGGTTTGACTCCTGCTCCAGGAAGATTCCAGGTGCTGCAGGGCAGCTGAGTCAGTGCACAGCTACCGAAGTCCATGCTTTAGGGTCCGTGCTCTGCAAGGCGAAGCCCGTGAACCACAACAGAGAGTAGATCCTGCTCACTGCAACTAGAGAAAGCTTGCTCGCAGCAATGAGGACCCAGCACAGCCATACATAAATAAATAATCTTTTTTAAAAAGAGAGAGAGAAATAACTCATTTCATTGCGCTTCTTTAATATGAAAGAAAACCTAAGCAAAGCTCTACTGACGTCTAAAGGGAAACAAGCTAAAGATTTCTTTAATTAGAATATTTTTCAGTTTAGCTTTGAACAATAAGGCCCGGTTATTGTCCTCTATCTTTTTATCTTCTCATTGCATAATCTCACTTCTCCTTTTTTTTTTTTACTTTGAGAAGCTTAGAAAAACCGGAATTTCCAAATGAGTGTGACGCTAGCAATTCATATCATGATGAGTTGTAAGTTACTCATAGCTTCTCCTGGTTATTTTTGTTTGGGTTGTTCTGTGTAGTTGTGGTTGATAGAACAATTGTTCTGTGAGTCTGGAATTATCTTGGCTCTAGCAGCTCGCATTCCTATCTGTAATGTGTCCCTCTGTGACAGGGGCAGGGATTAAGGTCTATGGGGACATTATCCACAGCTCTCGGTTTTGGAGGCTGTTACAGCAGGCTCCATATTGATCTGAAAGTAGGGCAAGTGGATGGGGCTGGAGAGAGGCTTAGATAAGTTGAAGTACTTTCAGAAGTCCTGGAGTGTGCAATTTGCATGGGTTTTATCCCCAGGCTAAAGGGTGGTGAGGAGGGGGAAGTGTGAATTTTGTCTCATTGCTCTGGAAGGCAGCTTTGGATCACCAAGAGGATCCTGTTCAAATGCGAACATCTGCTGAACCTGTTCCTGAATTAAATTTTAGGAATGGTTTGGGAATCAGGAATCTCCTGGGTCAACTTATGGGTTTAAATAGCTACCCACATCTTAGGTTTCTCCAGGGCAATTCAACTTGTTTTCTCTTACAAAAGTTTGATGTCATAAATGAAGAAACAAAAATATGTGTGTCTGAGGACTTCCCTGGTGGTCCAGTGCTTTTACTGTAGAAGACAGGAGTTTGACCCCTGGTCAGGGAACTAAGATCCCGAATGCATTGCAGCACAGCCAAAAATTAAAAAGAAAGGAAGAAAGTGTGCCCTGTGATTTTTTAATTTTTAAAATCTTTTAAAAAATGTATTTTTAATTGGAGAATAATTACTTTACAATGTTGTGTTGGTTTCTGCTGTAGAGCATGAATCAGCTCTAAGTATACATATATTCTTTCCCTTTTAATTTTTAAAATCTTTTTGAATAGCCAGCAAGATTTATTGGATATTCTTGGCATGAAGAAAATATTGGTTGGTGTCGAATTAGAGTCTCAAAAAACTTGTATTTTTGATCCCTATACACTAATAGTTTTATTAAGCAATTAAAATGTGCTGGGCATTAACTGACTATGGGTGTAAGTATTAATATTTCTAGCTCTACTTTATAATGTAAATAAAGTAATGTAAATAAACTGAAGCTTTGGACGTTTAAGAACTCTCTTGGGATCACAAGTCTAGTAAAAGATGGGAATTGAACATGTTTGCTGTGTGGTGCTAAGCCGGTTCACTCACGTCTGTCTCTTTGGAACCCTACAGGCTCCTCTGTCTATGAGATTCTTTAGGCACGAATACTGGAGTAACCCACGCCATGGGTCCTCTGTCCATGGGATTTCCCAGGCAAGAATGCTGGAGTGGGTTGCCATTTTCTTCTCCAGGGATCTTCAGGGATCGAACCAGCGGTTCCCTGCAGCAGCAAGTGGGTTCTTTACCAATAGCGCCAACTCAAAATTGCAAACAAAAGTCTGTCTGTTGCTAAGTCTACGTCCTTTGTAAGGCAGGGTAGTTCATGGAATTTTCTGTGGTAATGTTCTATGTCTCTGTGTTCGAGTCTGGTGCCCCTAGTATAGGTGGCTTTTGAGCACCAATGACATTTGTGTGACTGAGGAAATCGGTTTTTTTTTTTTAATATTTCTTTATTTACGGTTGTGCTGGACCTTTGTTGCTGCGCTTTCTCTAGTTGTGGCAAGCAGGGGCCACTCTCTAGTTGCGGGGTGTGGGCTTCTCATTGCAGTGGCTTATCTTGTTGCAGAACATTGCTTCTAGGTTGTGTGGGGTCAGTAGTTGTGGTGCATGCTCTTAGCTGCCGCCACTCTCTAGTTGCGGGATGTGGGCTTCTCATTGCAGTGGCTTATCTTGTTGCAGAACATTGCTTCTAGGTTGTGTGGGGTCAGTAGTTGTGGTGCATGCTCTTAGCTGCCAAGCAACTTGTGGAATCATCCCAGACCAGGGATCGAACCCTTGTTCCCTATTTTGGCAGGCAGAATCTTAACCACTGAATCACTAGGGAAGTCCAGAAATCAGTTTTTAATGTTATTTAATTTTGATCAAACAATTAAATTTAAATTTAATAGCCACATGTGTCTAGTGGCTACACATAGCTGTAGGACATCACACAGGCTACTGTGGTCTCATGCACAGTAGATCTGGATATCGAAGACAGCAAGTGTGAGCAAGTAGTTGGAGAAAAAATATAACCTTTTATGCAAATCAAAGTCATTTAAATTGCAGATTTTAAAGGAAGGTAGACCTCAAAGTTAAAAGACTCACAAAATGTAAGTAGGGAAAACTTCTTTTGGAAAGCTTTGATAGTATATTTTATTTTGTTGTTGTTTAGTTGCTAAGTCGTGTCTGACTCTTTGCGACCTCTGGGACTGTAGCCCACCGGGCTCTTCTGTCTATGGGATTTCCCAGGCAAGACTACTGGAGTGGGTTGCTGTTGCCTTCTCCAAGGATCTTCCTGACTTAGGAATGGAACCTGCATCTCCTGTATTGTCAGGCAGATTCTTTACTGCTGAACCAACTGTTATTAATATATTGGCAGTGTTGATTATAAGGGATATCAGTTCAGTTCAGTTCAGTTGCTCAGTGGTGTCCAACTCTTTGCGACCCCATGTACTGCAGCACGCCAGGTCTCCCTGTCCATCACCAACTCCCAGAGTTTACTCAGACTCATGTCCATTGAGTCGGTGATGCCATCCAACCATCTCATCCTCTATCATCCCCTTCTCCTCCACCTTCAATCTTTCCCACCATCAGGGTCTTTTCACATGAGTCAGTTCTTCCCATCAGGTGGCCAAAGTATTGGAGTTTCAGCTTCAGCATCAGTCCTTCCAATGAATATTCAGGACTGATTTCCTTTATGATGGACTGGTTGGATCTCCTTGCTGTCCAAGGGACTCTCAAGAGTCTTCTCCAATACCAGCTTGAAAACAGGGAAGAAGTTGTGCCTGGAACTGTATTCATACTGCAAGATTCAGTCCTCTGCTGCTGCTGCTGCTGCTGCTAAGTCACTTCAGTCGTGTCTGACTCTGTGCGACCCCATAGACGGCAGCCCACCAGGCTCCCCCGTCCCTGGGATTCTCCAGGCAAGAACACTGGAGTGGGTTGCTATTTCCTTCTCCAATGCATGAAACTGAAAAGTGAAAGGGAAGTCGCTCAGTCGTGTCCAACTCTTAGCGACCCCATGAACTGCAGCCCACCAGGCTCCTCTGTCCATAGGATTTTCCAGGCAAGAGTACTGGAGTGGGGTGCCATTGCCTTCTCCATCAGTCCTCTAGGTGTTTTCATTTAGGGAATCATGAATAACCCAAATATTATAGTAAGGACAGAGGAGTATGTTTACAGTCAAACAATTTAACCGAGCTTTTTTGATTTTTACTTTCAGGCTTCTCCTGCCTCCAATTATCCTGTTTTCCATGAATGGTTTTAAGCTGAATATTTACAAATTGGAGCCTTTGCTGCTCAATATTAACAAATAGACTAGGTCTCCTACAAAGAGTGATACACAAACAAAACATAGATGCCTACTTAGTAAAAGTCTCCGTGATAGCCCCTTTTCTATCTGACCTCTGGATTTATGGTTGTTACGAAAAGCTTGGCTTCTTTGTACACTAGTGCTGAGTCAAATCCTGGAGGCAGAGTTTTGGGTGAAGTAGAAAAGGATATCTTTATTGCTTTGCCAGGCAATAAAGTTTTTTAATTACTTAATTAATTTGGGTGCACCTGGTCTTAGTTGTGGCAGCGGGATCTGGCTCCCCATCCAGGGCTGGAACTCCAGGCCCCTGTGCCCTGCACTGGGAGTACAGAGTCTTTGCCACTGCACCCCTAGGTAAGCCCACGTGAGCTCCTTCTTGGATCTGTTGTGTTTGTGTTGCCCTTTGCATATCATCACCTGACTGTCCACTGGGAAGGCAGGCAGTGAGTCAGAGGAAGAAAGAAAGTTTGACCGACTCTCCAGGCAGAGAGCCTTTCCCTCCTGTCTCTGCTCTGCTCCCTACTCCTCCCCTGTCCATTAATGCAAGTGCCTGATGAAGACGGTGTATGCGGGGTGGTGGACACTCAAAGTATGTTTGGAACAGAAATCCATCTAAAAGAAGAATTGTCAAAGAAAAAAAAAATTGTCAGAAGTTTTAGGACAAAGAGGAAGAATAGAATGAGGGAAAAGAGGAGGTGGTGGCTGACAGAGAGATGCCCCAAATTTGAGTCACTGGTGACAGTCATTTCCCAGAGAGTAAGGACTTCAATGAAAGGACCTCTTGACGAAAGTGAAAGAGGAGAGTGAAAAAGTTGGCTTAAAACTCAACATTAAAAAAACTAAGATTGATGCATCCAGTCCCATGGCAAACAGATGGGGAAACAATGGAAACAGTGATAGACTTTATTTTCTTGGGCCCCCAAATCATGGCAGTTGGTGACTGCAGCCATGAAATTTAAAAATGCTTGCTCCTTGGAAGAAAAGCTATGACCAACCTAGACAGCGTATTAAAAAGCAAAGACATTGCCAACAAAGGTCCGTCTAGTCAAAGCTATGGTTGTTCCAGTAGTCATGTGTGGATGTGAGAGTTGGACCATAAAGAAAGCTGAGTGCTGAAGAATTGATGCTTTTGAACTGTGGTGTTGGAGAGGACTCTTGAGAGTCCCTTGGACTGCAAGGAGATCCAACCAGTCCATCCTAAAGGAGATCAGTCCTGGATGTTCACTGGAAGGTCTGATGTTGAAGATAAAACTCCAATACTTTGGCCACCTGATGCAAAGAACTGTCTCATTTGAAAAGACCCTGATGCTGGGAAAGATTGAAGGTGGGAGGAGAAGGACAGAGGATGAGATGGTTGGATGGCATCACCGACTTGATGGACAGGAGTTTGAGTAAGCTCCAGGAATTGGTGATGGACAGGGAAGCCTGGTGTGCTGCAGTCCATGGGGTCTCAAAGAGTTAGACATGACTGAGCAACTGAATTGAACTGAGCTGAAGGACTTCAGGGCCTGGTGGGGGCTTCAAGTGACAGAAACCTGGTCCAAGTAAGAATGCAGAGAGATTCTGGGGCTAAGGTACCAGGTATGTGGATATTGAAATCACTAGAAATAATGGCAAAGCATACAATCGACTAAGATCTGGCCAAGAAGGGACCCTGCTCTGGACCCTGCTTCTTTAGAGGTCGTGACCTTTGCTCCCTTCTGCTGCACTACTCTCCATTGAAAGCCCATGGGGCCAACTGGTCATGCTCATTGGAACCTGTGCCTCTCAACCCAGCTCTGACTACCAGGGACTGGTGATTCTCTGTTTAAATGGCCAATCCTGCTTCTAGGATCTTCCTAGGCTTCTTTTCTGGGTCTGTTCTCCTGGGGGAATGTGATGCTGCAGCTTTGCACATTTAGGCCTGAGCAATGGCCGAGAGGCATCTCTTGAGTCAGGTAGGGAGATGTGAATAAAGCTTTGTAGGTGAGTGGCAGAACTTGAACGTTGTGAATAGGGCTATGTATACTTGTTCTCAGGGTCTGTTCCAGTATGGGGTGGGGCCAGGACAGGGAAGAGAAGGGAAACAAAATGTGGGCGAGGGTCTGGCTACCATGCTTCTTTACACAGCCGCATTCTGAAGCAGAAGTCCAAAAAGGCAGGAAATTTAAATTCAGACTCAGACTTCCAGGTTGTAGTGGAAGCACATTTGTCAAAGTTTAGAATATATTTTAAGCTTGGAAGCTGGATTTTAAACTTTAAGATTGTAGACATGTGATATGTAGACTCCTGTTTTGGATCTTGTCCTTGTGTATTAGGAATCAGCAGGTTATAAGGGTCTTCCTGCTGTGAGCCTTGACACCCATCACACATTTGGGGGATAACTTTTTTTTTATTGTCTGTCAACTCTGATAGATCTGAAGTTATGTGAAGGCAGGATACCAGGCTGTCTTATTTACAAATATATCCCAGTGTCAGTGCAATGACTAACATATGGTAAGTGCTCACTAAATATGCATAAACTCTAAAATCATGACTTACATGGTTGGTGATGGCAAGTAGGGTGAAGAGAAGAGGCAGAAATGGGTAAAGTAATTGGAAAAGTTTTTGCTAAACTGTAATAGAGCTTGAACAACAGTGTGTAAGTTTCCCTTCAGTCAATCAGAGGAGTGGCAAGCATGCAACATCTATTACCTTAAGAACTAGAGTAGAAGTAATCTATGTATTCATTCTAAGCTTTTGGTGTTTTTTTTTTTCTCCCCATCAAATGCATGTTTGGACCATTTGGCCCATAATGTGAGGGCCTGGAGTTTTTGAGTGACTTATTCCCTAAAGTGCATTAAAAAACATGAATCGACATTTTAAAAAGAAGAAAAAAAGAACCCAGCTTTTCGGTTTCCCTTGAAAAATTGGGCCTTTGGCAAGCCTGACCCACAGTCCAATATGGCAACAATGGTCTGAAGCCTTTAAATAAGCTTGTGTTTATCAAGAGGCCAATATCCACCACTTACAAAAATGGCCCAGACATAGCCAGGCCAACAAAGGCCTCTGAATTCACGACCTCTGAACCTCAAGTTCTCTATGTCTCCTTTATTTTGAAAGAGTATCTTCTTCAGTCTTTGCATGGTTATATTTCTCCCAACCTTTGAATGACCTCAGTGTCAAATGTCGCTTGCATCTGCCAGAGGTTCTGAAAATAAATTATTTCACATACATTCAAAGAAACGCACCTGCTCCAGAAAGCAACTATTAGTATTACGGATTCAAATTTCCCTTAATCAATTCCTACAATGACCCTAAAGGGAGATGCTAGACTACAGAGTCTGCGGATCAAGGTTTGACTACTTCTTGAACGCTGATATTATGTATGGTGGTGAAACAGAGGTATTCAGTTCAGTCGCTCAGTCGTGTTCGACTCTTTGCGACCCCATAAATTGCAGCACGCCAGGCCTCCCTGTGCGTCACTAACTCCCAGAGTTCACTCAAACTCACGTCCATTGAGTCGGTGATGCCATCCAGCCATCTCATCCTCTGTCGTCCCCTTCTCCTCCTGCCCCCAATCCCTCCCAGCATCAGGGTCTTTTCCAATGAGTCAACTCTTCGCATGTGGTGGCTAAACTACTGGAGTTTCAGCTTTAGCATCATTCCTTCCAGAAAAATATCTATTTCTGCTTTATTGACTATGCCAAAGCCTTTGACTGTGTGGATCACAATAAACTGTGGAAAACTCTGAAAGAGATGGGAATACCAGACCACCTGACCTGCCTCTTGAGAAACCTCTATGCAGGTCAGGAAGCAACAGTTAGAACTGGACATGGAACAACAGACTGGTTCCAGATAGGAAAAGGAGTATGTCAAGGCTGTATATTGTCACCCTGCTTATTTAACTTCTATGCAGAGTACATTATGAGAAACGCTGGGCTGGATGAAGCACAAGCTGGAATCAAGATTGCCAGGAGAAATATCAATAACCTCAGATATGCAGATGACACCACCCTTATGGCAGAAAGTGAAGAGGAACTAAAAGCCTCTTGATGAAAGTGAAAGAGGAGAGTGAAAAAGTTGGCTTAAAGCTCAACATTCAGAAAACGAAGATCATGGCATCTGGTCCCATCACTCATGGGAAATAGATGGGGAAACAGTGGAAACAGTGTCAGACTTTATTTTTTGGGGCTCCAAAATCACTGCAGATGGTGATTGCAGCCATGAAATTAAAAGACGACTCCTTGGAAGGAAAGTTATGAGGTATTAGGGATACATAAATACAGGAACTGCCAGGGTGGAGGTTGCAGAACGGAGCCTGGGACGATGGTGAAAAAACAGACGCTAGAGCGCTAATCAGTTCAAGTATTTATCGGTTATTCATGACGTGCCAGGCACTGTATTAACAAAGGGCTTCAGCAATAGACCCACCACTGTCGGTACTTTTACTGCGCTAATTCCAATGCGGCAAACCAGGTAACACACACACATAAACACACATATAACATACATATGTATGTGTAACGTGGAGATAAATGCTAATTATAAAACCAAAGCAGAGCAAGGCAACAGCAAGTGAAGGTGGGTGCTGTCTTAGGTGACCCCGGCCAAACAAGCAAAGGAGCAAAGCAGGAACCATGGATCCGTTTCTAATTTTCTTGGAAGCCTCCTTCGAAGTCCCGCCCCCCTCCCTCCCAATAGGCGCAAGAGCCGTCTCCTGGGAAGCTCCTCCCACAGTCCCGCCCAGAGGCGGTCTTGGGGGCGGAGCCCCGCGCCCAGGCTCTCCGAGCGCCCCGCGCAGAAAGCCGCGCGCTTAGGGTTCCCGGCATTCTCTGGGTGCTTTGCAGGCTGAGAAAATTACCCCCGCCGAAGAATGGCATGCTGGGAACTGTAGTTTCCGGCCGCAGCCCCGGGTCTGAACGGGCAGTAAAAAGCCGCCAAGTCTGGCTCCATTCCTGGCACAGGACTGGAAGCTCCGAAGGGTTGTAGGAAGGGCTCTCTGGAGGGTGAGAGAGTCGAGGGGTGGGGGTCACTCCGAGAACCGTCAGGCGCGTCCAGCCGGCTGAGCATCCAGGCCGGAGGCCGTCACGTGACTCCAGCCCCCTCCGGCGCCCGCGGCTCTCTTCAGCGCTGTTCCCGCCCCGCCCCGCCCCTCGCGTCCATCGGCCCGAGCTTCCCCCGGCGCTGCTGCCACCTCGCGCTCGGAGGCGTCACGGAACGTGCTCGCCTCTCCCCCTCCCCCGCCCTTCCCCCTCTCCCGCCCTCCCCCACCTACCCCTCCCTCGCCAAGACTCGCCGCCGCCGCCGCCGCAGCCGCAGGAGTAGCCGCCGCCAGAGCCGCGCGCAGCCATGGCCGAGAACCCCGGCTTGGAGAACCACCGCATCAAGAGCTTCAAGAATAAGGGCCGAGATGTGGAGGTGAGTGTGCTTCCGCGGCGGGGGGCCCGCCCGGCTCGCCCGCCCGGTCGCGCCGGCCCTGAGGCGGCGAGGAGGGGCGGGGGGCCGGCGCGACCGGGCTGGTTCTCGCCGGCCCGCGATGGGTCGGAGTTGGCCGCCGCCTCCCGTCCCTGCGGCCGGGCGGCGGGAGGCGGGTGGCGGTCCGGGCTGCAGCCGCCAGCGGCGGCTGCCCGGTGCGGAGACCGGGAAATGCCGGGGTTTTCGGCCCCGTCACGCGGGCGCGGCCTGCTGTCGGCGAGGAAGAGGTGTGGAGCTGAGGCGGGGTCCGCGGGCCGGGGCCTCGCGCGCCGGGGATGCTGCGGCCGCGGTCTTTCGACCGCCGCGCTGAGGGGGCGGCGCGGCTCTCGCCCGGCTCGCGGTGCAGCCTCCCGCCCGGCACGGCCCCCTCAGCGCCTCCCGCGCTGCCGCACATGGAGCCTCGGCTCCGCCGGTCCCCGCGCCTACCTTCGGCGAGCCGGGCCCAGGCAGGCGGTGGCGGCCCGCAGAGGGGGGTGGGGACCAGCTGGGTAACCGACTTGTTTGAGGGTGGCGGATGGGGGAGGGTAGGATGCGCCAGGACCATTTTCTTATAACCCGGTGCGGTTCCCCGGAGCAGTCGTGCTGAGCTTCTCCCAGCTTGTACTCTCGTTAACCGCTGGCATTTGGAGCAAGCCGAAGGTGGACAATAGTTTCCCGTCTATTGTGTGGAGGGCTTTGGAAGAGACGTTGTTCCGACCTCCGCTCCCAGGACCTGTTTTCTTAGCCTTTTCTTGTAGCGGAGGGGGTGTGCATAGAAGGATCATTCCTTTGACACGTTGTACTGAAATAAAGAGGCTTGGAGGGCCTCTTGCTGTAAGCTGGTAGAATGTCCTAGTGGTTGCAAAACTGTAAACATTCATCGCGGTCACTCAGTTCGTTGCTACTCAGCATGTTGCCATTGTCTCATTAAGGTGACATTAGCAGGTACTGTTTGCAAACTCGGCTTCTGCAGGCAGCGCTAGAGGTCTCTCTGCAGCTACTGAACGCCGTGTAGTGTGGTGCAGAAACTTCCCTGGGACTCTGACCTCTGGATTTGCTAGGGGGAAGGTGTTTCAGGTCCACAGCCTCCTTTTCTAATACCAGGTGACATAATTTGCAGTTTTGTTATTCTTGCTCAGAGGCCAGTGTGACTTAAGAAAGTGTGCATTTTGTCCTGTCTTAAAGAGAGAAGGTGGTGGTGGTGGGGATATGCCATTCAACGTTCTGTTTTCTAGAAAAACAGAAAACTCAGGCTATTTTTCGGAGCTGCCAAATTAAATACTAATTAGGAAATACGTGGAATTCCCATTTGACTGAGACAAATTAAGGTCATCTATGTCTGTCGTGGTCATGGTTAAGCTTCTTTTATGAGAAATACTTTTAAGTAAAAGTGAAACTTAGGAATAGCAACAAGAAATTTGGGGACTGCCTCTGATTTTTGGTCCACTTGATGATAGAAGTTAATTTGGAACTTTTCCCATCAGTATTTGTTCTTGAAGCTTACACCAGTTATAAAGCAAAGCTTAATGTAGTTTGAAACATTCTGGTATTGTTTGTATCGAAGTAATTAACAATCTTTCTGCTTCTGGGTGTTGGTACAGGTTTTTGTCTTTTTTTTTTTTTTTTTGCCTCTGTTGTGTTCTGGGAACTCAGTGATAACCTAGAAAGGACTCCTGCACATAATAGGCACACGTAAATGCCTGCTGATGATCAGACGGTAACCAGTAACTTCTAGATGCATGAAAAAGATGCCTGGTTGCTAACTAAGCCTTCCAGCCTGAAAGTATTGATCACAGCATTACGATTCCCAGGATACAGGAAGGAATCTAAGGCATGAAGTAGCAGACATTGAAATGATAGTTCCACATGGCAGGCACTTTACTAAGAGCTTCATTGATAACCGCTTTTAGTTCTTAGGACAACTTTGTGAGCAAGGTGTAGCATTATCCCCACTTTACAGAAGGAAAGTACTTAAGATGAGAAGCTCAGGACTGCTTGTACAGGCTGCACAAGGTCATGGAGTGGGTATGAGCATTCACTCATTGTCTGTTGGGTATATAAGGTTGCTCAGTCTGTACCTGGAGGAGTTTACTTTTATAGTTCAGTAGGAGTGTAGGAAAGTAAACTGATCACTACAGTGCAGTGACATCAATAAGTGTATGCTGAGAATGCATGAGGAGATCCTGACTTGGAGCTGAGCAGTCAAGGGAGATGTTCTGGTTGATTCCTAGTGGATGAATGGGAGTGAGTAGATCCTGAAGGATGCAAGGAAGTTGGGAGAGGGAGAGGGCAAGGAAGGGGCATTTCAGACGTGAGGGAGCAGTAACCAAAGAGTCCTGAGAATGTAGGGCTCTTTAGTTACCACTGTAGCTGGACTGCTAAGAGAGAGGGATGCTAGAAATGTGACTAAAGGGTGAACTGGGGTCAGATCTGCTCAAGTGCCTTTATTGTGGAATTTGGTATAACTGACACTAGACACCTTATCTAGTTTAGTCTTATCCTTTTTAGAAACTATTATACTAGAAACTTAGGTTGCAACTTAGCTCTGTGACTAAATAGTAGTGATTATCAGTCTGTTAAAAAAAGTGAAATATACTTTGCTGAGCTATCAATCATTCCTGTCTTTTCCCCTACAGAACAGATAAAAAATAAAAACATTACAGATTATATAGCCAGCCAATACACAAGATGCTAGGTGTAAGAATAAAACACATAGTTTCTAAAAAAAAAAAAAAAAAAAGTGTGGAGTTATGCCAGGGAATTGTGACTAGGGGAAGAATGCAGTTTCATAGTCATTCAATTGGGAATGGCTTCATAAACGAAAGGTTGGCGAATTTCATAGAACGGATGTACTAAACTTGTACTGGGCACACAGGAAATTGGTGAATAAAGATCTGGGTGAAAAAGAAGAGAAGTTAGATGAAGGAGGGAAGAGATGGGCTTTAAGGTTGCCTGTGGTGGTTTGAGAATATTTTTGTGGCAAAAAGTTGTTGATAAGAAACTTCTTGATAAGGAGATATGAAGAAATTTATTTCAGAGTAGGATTAGGAGGTGTAACATGATAACAGCGATGGAAAAAGGTGACTGGGCAGAGATAACTAGAATAAATTTTGGAGTAAAGGTACTGTTACCCATATGTAAGGAGGAATTTGCCAAAAAATTAAGACCGGGGCTGGTCCTAACGTAGAATGAGGATTTGAACCTCCTCCCCTTCCTTTCTCTTCTTTGTAAAACTCAGTGGAGAGAAAGGAGATAAAAGTTATCCTGAGCTTTATAGATGGAAGTCGGGGAGGGAATAATTATCATGGTCAGCAGTTTAAGGCTTGGGTTGGGGGAATGGATTTGGTATCTAAAACAAGGAAATACATAATGAATTCCAGTTAGTGAATACTTATAAATCACACTTGCAGGTAATTGCCACCTGGGTCAAATGTTCACTTCAAGGATGTGGTATTTTAATCTTTGACAGAAACGAATGATTATTTTAAAATTCTTAACGTTTATTGAATGCTTACAGTGTACCTGTTCAGTTCAGTTTAGTTGCTCAGTGGTGTCCCACTCTTTGCGACCCCATGAATCACAGCACGCCAGGCCTGCCTGTCTGACAACAACTCCCGGAGTTCACTCAAACTCATGTCCATCGAGTCGGTGATGCCATCTAGCCATCTCATCCTCTGTCGTCCCCTTCTCCTCCTGCCCCCAATCCCTCCCATCATCAGGTTCTTTTCCAATGAGTCAACTCTTCACATGAGGTGGCCAAAGTACTGGAGTTTCAGCATCATTCCTTCCAGTGAACACCCAGGACTGATCTCCATTAGGATGGACTAGTTGGACCTCCTTGCAGTCCAAGGGACTCTCAGGAGTCTTCTCCAACACCACAGTTCAAAAGCATCAATTCTTTGGCACTCAGCTTTCTTTATTGTCCAACTCTCACATCCATACATGACCACTGGAAAAACCATAGCCTTGGCTAGACGGATCTTTGTTGGCAAAGTAATGTCTCTGCTTTTTAATATGCTATCTAGGTTGGTCGTAACTTTCCTTCCAAGGACTACCTGTACCAAGTATCAATTGTTTATATGCATTATTTAGTCTTATGAAGTATGTATGTATTACTATCCAAGGAAGCTTGAGGCTTAACAGTTCTTAAGTAGTTAGCCCCAAGGCCTCAGAAGGTTTAAGTGAAGGTGTGTGTGCAACTCTTTGTGACCCCGTGGTCTGTAGCCCACCAGGTTACTCTGTCCATGGGATTTTCCAGGCAGGAATACTGGAGTGGATTGCCATTTTCTTCTCCAGGGGATCTTCCCAATCCAGGGACCACTGCGCTTTAGGCAGAACCTAACCTTACAATGAAGCTGCGTGACACTAACGCCAAAACGTGCTTACTGTGCTGCGCTGTCTCTTCACTGAGTAGAACCTAAGACCTGACTTATATGATGCACATCTGAAGGTTAATAAATGGGGGAAATAATTAGGAAATCTTAACTATATCAGAGAAATCCCTATTCTTCCCAACCCAGGGATCAAACCCAGGCCTCCCCCATTGCAGGCAGAGTCTTTACCAGCTCCGGCTTTACCAGAGCCACAAGGGGAGCCCGGGAATATTGGAGTGGGTAGCCTATCCCTTCTCCAGGGGATCTTCCTGACCCAGGAATCAAACCGGGTTCTCCTGCATTGCAGGCAGATTCTTTACCAGCTGAGCTATCAGGGAAGCCCTTTTCATTATTTTAAAACCTTGCTAATAAATTTTTTTGACATTCAATTTATCACTTTGATTTATTTACCCTTTATTTTTTTTTTTTAACTCTTGCAAAGTTTGCCTACAGTAAGAAGCCAGTTAGTTGGTTTCACTGAAAAATAGTAACTCATATTCTTGGCCTTACCACTTAAACTTTAGGCTTCTGTTTCTTTTATTTTAAAATTATTTTTTAATTGGAGGATAATCGCTCTAAAATGTTGTATTGGTTTGTGCCGTACATCACCATGAGTCAGCCATAGGCATGCATGCGTCCCTTCCCTCTTGAACCTCCCTCTCACCCCATCCCATCCTCTGAGTTGTCACAGAGCAGCAGGTTTGAGCTCCCTGCATCGTACAGCAGATCCCTCCCTGCTATCTGTTTTACGTCTCGTAGTGTATATATTTCAGTGCTGCTGTTTGTTTGTCCCCCCACTCCTTCGCATGCTGGGTCCACGAGTCTGTCTCTGTGTCTGCGGCTCCGTTGCTGCCCTGCAGATCGGTTCATCAGGACCATCTTTCTAGATTCCACATACATGTATACTTGATATTTGTTTTTCTCTTTCTGATTTCACTCTGCAAAATAAGCTGTGGGTTCAGCCACCTCGATAGAATTTACTCGGATGTGTTCCTTTTTGTGGCTGAGTAATAGTCCATTGTATATATGCACCGTAGCTGCTTTGTCTGTTCATTGGTTGATGGACATCTGTCTAGGCTGCTTCCATGTCCTAGCTATTGTAAATAGTACTGCAGTGGACATTGGGGTACATGTGTCTTTTCCAGTTATGGTTTCCTCGGGGAATATGCCAGTAGTGGGATTGTTAGGTCTTATGGTAGTTTCATTCCTAGTTGTTGTTTTTTTTTTCCAGGAATCCCCATACTGTTCTCTATAGTGGCTGTATCAATTTACATTCCCACCAACAGTTTAAGAGGGTTCCCTTTTCTCCACACCCTCTCCAGCAGTTATTGTTTGTAGATTTTTTGATGATGGCCGTTCTGACTGGTGTGAGGTGATACCTCATTATAGTTTTGATTTATATTTCTCTAATAGTGAGTGCTGTCGAGCATCTTTTCATGTGTTTATTAGCCATCTGTATGTCTTCTTTGGAGAAATGTCTGTTTCGGTCTTGTACCCACTTTTTAATTGGGTTGTTTGTTTTTCTGGTATTGAGCTGCATAAGCTGCTTATACCTTTTGGAAATTAATCCTTTGTTAGCTGTTTCATTTGCTGTTATTTTCTCCCATTCTGAGGGTTGTCTGTTCACCTTGTTTAGTTCCCTTGCTGTGCAAAAGCTTTTAAGTTTAATTAGGTCCTATTTGTTTATTTTGGTTTTTATTTCCATTATTCTAGGAGGTGGGTTATACAGAATCTTGTTGTGATTTATATCAAGGAGTGTACTGCATATATTTCCTTTAAGAGTTTGATAGTTTATTTTTTAATCGGAGGATAATTGCTTTACAATGTTATGTTGGTTTCTGGCACACAACAGTGTTAATCAGCTATAAATATACATATATCCTTTCCTTCTTGAACCTCCTTCCTTGGCTTCAGTTTTTAATACTAGGACTAAATAAATATTGTCTTATCCTCAAATTTAACTAGCACTACTAAACTTGTTTCTTTCTTTGAAACCTCTATTGGCAAGAGATATACCTAACTGTTCAAGCTTAAAATCCTTATCCTCGGCTTTGATTCCCATCTTCCTTGCCTTCACTGTCGGTTAGTCGTCTGACGAGCCCTCAGCCCTCACGTTTCTGCCTTTGTTATCAGTCTTAACACTCCACCCTCGAGTTGGCCCCTGTCGCAGTCACCTGCGCAGCTCTGGCGGTGCCCCAGGTTCCCCTGGTCTTTCCTCCCCAGTGTAGCTTACGGGTTGACCTTTCTGAAGTCTTCCTGTAGCACTTTTCTGGCAATTCATCCCGTTGCATTCAGGATAAAATCAAAAATCCTTAGTATGCTGCACTTAATTTTACAAAAATTCTGCCTCTTCTACCTTACCTACCACTTCTGATAAGTCCTGTACATTTTGCACACGTGTATACATTCCTGTATCCTTGCTTTTGCTGTCTGTTTGGGGGGCTCACTCTGACAGACTCTTTCTCCACTCAGACTCCTCCATGTATCTGTGAGACACCAACATTGCAGTCCCTCCAGATAGCATTATAGTTCAAAAAAAACCCTTCAGCAGTTCTCCACAGGGCCTTTCTTGACCTGTCTACTTTTTTCCTTCCCTCTAATGCTTTTCTCTGAGTTTTCCTTTACCTCTTTGGTAAAGATTGCTGTGACGTACAACAAATTCTCTTGTGTGTATAACAGCCTGTCAAGAAGCCCACTGAGTCTAGGGACCTTGGGTTATGACTGGTCATTTGTTGACTAGTACAACAAATTCTCTTGTGTGTATAACAGCCTGTCAAGAAGCCCACTGAGTCTAGGGACCTTGGGTTATGACTGGTCATTTGTTGACTAGCATGGACAATTTATTTAATAAGCACTCTTTAAGAGAGATTAGATGATATAGTTGGGAGTGAAAGGTACAGTCTAAGATATTAATAATTTCTTTTATTATTGACTTTATGGCATTAGTACTGTTGTCTGACCCTCCATTGACAGTCTGTTGTACTGTAATGTATTTCTGTAACATAAACTAGTTCATATTTGAATGTTAAAGAGGAATGATGTTAGTTCATGCACAATTCATGTAGGCTAATACTTGATTTTTACCAGCACATGAACAGTTTAGCCCTCCCAAATAACAGGAGTTGAACACAAGTAGTTGAAGTACAGAAACAGTTGAACATAGCAAGCCCAGGAGTATGCCTGTTGGCTCCCATGAAATGTGTGTTCTGTCTTAAAGGTGCTTATTGTTCTAACTGTCTTGATGTATTTCCCGCTTTCTTCCTAATTTTGTAGAACATGAAGTTTTTCAGGACTCTATATGTCCTATAGCAGATACACTATAATTCTCTTTTCTTGAATTCACTCTCTGGACATATCATCTCTCCTGGTCCTTCTGCCTCATTGATTATTCTTTTCAGGTCATCTTTGCCAAGTCTTCTTTCTACCCATTGAGTATATGCATGTCGTGAGGTTCTGTCCATAACTTGCTTCTCTATGGACTTTTTCTTGTCCACATCAGAAGTTGCCTTAGTTTTAACCACCATTTCATTGTGGGGAGTTTACATCTGATTTAATCATCCACTGGAAATTAATTATGAGCATCACATCAGCTTCTTAAGCTCAAAGTGTTTAAAGTTTTTTTTTTTTTTTCCCTGTTTATGGCATCATCACTCTCACCGTAACCTGAACTTGAAATTTGAGAGCTTTCCTGGACTCCTTCCTCATCTTCCACGTTCAGTCAGGTGCCAGTCATGTAGCTTGAATCTCTGCTGTCTCAGGATTTGGGCCCTACCTCTCTATTCCCCTGCCTCCAGCCTACTTTCAGCCTTGTTACTTAGCATCTAGCAGTTTAAAAGTTGCCTGCAGAGTGGGGTTCTTGCTTCAGTTCACGAGGCCTTTCAGTGAGCCTGACACCTGATTATTTCTCCAGGTCCTGTCAGTTCCTCACCCCGCCCAGCCCCATGCCTTTAAGCTCTGGCAGCACTGAGCTGCTTATGCACTTATGCGTAATCTGGACTCCTGCCCTCCCCTGCTTGCCATGCTATTTCTATTCTAAGGGCTATCCTGCTGACTGGAGTATCTTTCGCTGCCTCCTGTTGCCTGGCTAATTCCCACCCCTCCTAAATACTCATCTCTTCTGAGAGATCTTTCTGAATCTCCCTTCATCCTCCCGGGTTGTTAGCAACCTTTCTTCCCTCACTGTGCTTGGAAATTTTTTTTTGTTTGTTTTTACTTTTTTAATGTTTTTATTATGTTTTATTTGTTTCACCTCTGTGTACCTCCATTGCAGTGGTTGGAACAAAATAAACATTAAAATGTTTCCTGAATGAGGACATTCATTGTAATTTTCCTAAAGTATGTTTTCTTTTTTTCAACTGAAGTGTTCAATCTTTTAGGGCGTTTTCAAAAATTGCTTCCCCACAAAAGCCCAAACTTATAATTTGATAGGTTAATACTGTGGCCACCTGATGTGAAGAATCGACTCACTGGAAAAGACCCTGATGCTGGGAAAGATTGAAGGAGGGAGGAGAATGGGACGACAGAGGTTGAGATGGTTGGATGGCATTACTGACGCGATGGAAATGAGTTTGAGTAGGCTTCAGGAGTTGGTGATGGACAGGGAGGCCTGGTGTGTTGCAGTCCCTGGCGTCGCAAAGAGTCAGACATGACTGAGTGACTGATCTGATGTGAAAAAATATTGAGAGATTAAGACACATGCATAGTAGAATTTTCTTATACATCAGATATCATAATTTATAATTTATTCCCAAAGACTTTGGCTACTTCTCTAAAAGATAATGCATTCTTAAATAAATACCACATCACCCTGACACAGTTAATCATTTCCTGATAATGGCTAATGTAATCCGCAGTTAAATTTCCCCAGTTGTCTAATTTTTTTAAAAAAACATTTGGTTGTTAGAACCATGATTACACAAGATCTGATCACATTTGGTTATGTCTCTGAAGTCTCCTTTAATCTAGAACAGGCACCTCCCACTGTGCTTTTCATACATAATACAAAATTTACCATTAATATATATACACATAAATATAACATTTATTGTTTATATATGCATAATATAAAACTAACCAATTTAGTGTACTTTCTGTGGCATTAGGTGCATGTACATTGTTGTATAATCTTTCCCACTGTCCATCTCCAGGACTTTTCATCTTCCCCAACTGGAACTCTGTCTCCATTAAACAGTAACTAAAATTTCCCCTCTCTCCAGTCCCTGGCAACATCTCTTCTTTCTGTCTTTATGAATTTGACTGTTTTAGGAACCTCATATAAGTAGAATCGTATAACGTTTCTCCTTTTGTGACTAGTTTATTTCACTTAGCGTAATGTCTTCAGCTTCATTCATATTGTAGCATGTGTAAAAAAACCTTCCTTTTCATGACTGATTAGTATTCCATTATATGGACATACTACATTTTGCAACATTTATCCACTGATGGATTCTTGGATTGCTTTTATCTTTCTGCTATTTTCCCCCACCATTAAAAAAAAATGGTGTTAATTTGGTGAAGGAAGAAAATCAGATCCGTTTTCTTATATTTAGTCAAACCATGTGAAATTGCCATTTTTACAGTTTTAAGCTGCCAAGTATGATCAAATTTCTATGGTTCAGCTTATTAGGCTATTATAATTGCTGGCCACAGTGGGCCCTTCCCACAAGCTACATCTGTCCAGGAGCAACCTTAGTAAGGGCATTCAGCCAACCTTCAGTGGAGTAGTGGTCGTCAGGCAGTGAGTAAGGCACGTATATTTAGGCTTAGAGAAGCTGTGAGACTAAATCAAGTTCACACAGTTAGTGGAGAAACTGGAACATGAACACAGAGTGTTTGGTTCCATTATATCTGAACCATGGTATACATGTGTCTCTAGCTAGTCACATGTATCTAGCTGTGAAGATATCTCACGTCCAAGGTAAGAGAAACCCAAGTAAGACGGTAGGTGTTGCGAGAGGGTATCAGAGGGCAGACACACTGAAACCATAATCACAGAAAACTAGTCAATCTGATCACATGGACCACAGCCTTGTCTAATTCAATGAAACTAAGCCATGCCATGTGGGGCCACCCAAGACGGGAGGGTCATGGTGGAGAGGTCTGACAGAATGTGGTCCACTGGAGAAGGGAATGGCAAACCACTTCAGTATTCTTGCCTTGAGAACTCCATGAACAGCATGAAAAGGCAAAATGATAGGATACTGAAAGAGGAACTCCCCAGGTCAGTAGGTGCCCAGTATGCTGCTGGAGATAAGTGGAGACATAACTCCAGAAATAATGAAGGGATGGAGCCAAAGCAAAAACAATACCCAGCTATGGATGTGACCGGTGACAATGTGACAAGGTCCAGTGCTGTAAAGAGCAGTATTGCACAGGAACCTGGAATGTCAGGTCCATGAATCAAGGCAAATTGGAAGTGGTCAAATAGGAGATGGCAAGAGTGAACGTCGACATTCTAGGAATCAGCAAACTAAAATGGAGTGGAACGGGTGAATTTAACTCAGATGACCATTATATCTACTAATGTGGGCAGGAATCCCTTAGAAGAAATGGAGTAGCCATCATGGTCAACAAAAGAGTCCAAAATGCAGTACTTGGATGCAATATCAAAAACGACAAAGTGATCTCTGTTTGTTTCCAAGGCAAACCATTCAATATCACGGTAATCCAAGTCTATGCCCCAACCAGTAACGCTGAAGAAGCTGAAGTTGAACGGTTCTATGAAGACCTACAAGACATTTTAGAACTAACACCCCAAAAAGATGTCCTTTTCATTATAGGGGACTGGAATGCAAAAGTAGAAAGTCAAGAAACACCTGAGGTAACAGGCGAATTTGGCTTTGGAATACGGAATGAAGCAGGGCAAAGGCTAATAGAGTTTTGCCAAGAAAATGCACTGGTCATAGCAAACACCCTCTTCCAACAACACAAGAGAAGACCCTACACATGGACATCACCAGATGGTCAACACCAAAATCAGATTGATTATATTCTTTGCAGCCAAAGATGGAGAAGCTCTATACAGTTAGCAAAAACAAGACTGGGAGCTGACTGTGACTCAGATCATGAACTCCTTATTGCCAAATTCAGACTTAAATTGAAGAAAGTAGGGAAAACCACTAGCCCATTCAGGTATGACCTAAATCAAATCGCTTATGATTATACAGCGGAAGTGAGAAATAGATTTAAGGGACTAGATCTGATAGATAGAGTGCCTGATGAACTATGGACTGAGGTTCATGACACTGTACAGGAGACAGGGATCAAGACCATCCCCATGGAAAAGAAATGGAAGAAAGCAAAATGGCTGTCTGGGGAGGCCTTATAAATAGCTGTGAAAAGAAGAGAAGTGGAAAGCAAAGGAGAAAAGGAAAGATATAAGCATCTGAATGCAGAGTTCCACAAAATAGCAAGGGGAGATAAGAAAGCCTTCCTCAGCGATCAGTGCAAAGAAATAGAGGAAAACAACAGAATGGGAAAGACTAGAGATCTCGTCGAGAAAATTAGAGATACCAAGGGAACATTTCATGCAAAGATGGGCTCAATAAAGGACAGAAATGGTCTGGACCTAACAGAAGCAGAAGATATCAAGAAGAGGTGGCAAGAATACACAGAAAAACTGTACAAAAAAGATCTTCAAGACCAAGATAATCACGATGGTGTGATCATCACATAGAGCCAGACATCCTGGAATGTGAAGACAAGTGGGCCTTAGGAAGCATCACTATGAACAAAGCTAGTGGAGGTGATGGAATTCCAGTTGAGCTGTTTCAAATCCTGGAAGATGATGCTGTGACAGTGCTGCACTCAATATGCCAGCAAATTTGGAAAACTCAGCAGTGGCCACAGGACTGGAAAAGGTCAGTTTTCATTCCAGTCCCAAAGAAAGGCAAGCCAAAGAATGCTCAAACTACTGCACAGTTGCACTCATCTCACATGCTAGTAAAGTAATGCCCAAAATTCTCCAAGCCAGGCTTCAGCAATACGTGAACTGTGAACTCCCTGATGTTCAAGGTGGTTTTAGAAAAGGCAGAGGAACCAGAGGTCAAATTGCCAACATCCACTGGATCATGGAAAAAGCAAGAGAGTTCAGTGAAACATCTATTTCTGCTTTATTGACTATGCCAAAGCCTTTGACTGTGTGGATCACAATGAACTGTGGAAAATTCTGAAAGAGATGGGAATACCAGACCACCTAACCTGCCTCTTGAGAAATCTGTATGCAGGTCAGGAAGCAATAGTTAGAACTGGACATGGAACAACAGACTTGTTCCAAATAGGAAAAGGAGTACGACAAGGTTGTATATTGTCACTCTGCTTATTTAACTTCTATGCAGAGTACATTATGAGAAACGCTGGGCTGGATGAAGCACAAGCTGGAATCAAGATTGCCGGGAGAAATATCAATCACCTCAGATATGCAGATGACACCACCCTTATGGCAGAAAGTGAAGAGGAACTAAAAAGCCTCTTGATGAAAGTGAAAGAGGAGAGTGAAAAAGTTGGCTTAAAGCTCACCATTCAGAAAACGAAGCTCATGGCATCTGGTCCCATCACTTCATGGGAAATAGATGGGGAAACAGTGGAAACAGTGTCAGACTTTATTTTGGGGGGCTTCAAAATCACTACAGATGGTAATTGGAGCCATGAAATTAAAAGACGCTTACTCCTTGGAAGGAAAGTTATGACCAACCTAGATAATATATTCAAAAGCAGAGATGTTACTTTGCCAACCAAGGTCTGTCTAGTCAAGGCTATGGTTTTTCCTTGGTCATGTATGGATGTGAGAGTTGGACGGTGAAGAAAGCTGAGTTCCAAAGAATTGATGCTTTTGAACTGTGGTGTTGGAGAAGACTCTTGACAATCCCTTGGACTGCAAGGAGATCCAACCAGTCCATTCTAAAGGAGATCAGTCCTGGGTGTTCTTTGGAAGGAATGATGCTAAAGCTGAAACTCCAGTACTTTGGCCACCTCAAGGGAAGAGTTGACTCATTGGAAAAGACTCTGATGCTGGGAGGGACTGGGGGCAGGAGGAGAAGGGGATGACAGAGGATGAGATGGCTGGATGGCATCACGGACTCGATGGACGTGAGTCTGAGTGAACTCCGGGAGTTGGTGATGGACAGGGAGGCCTGGCGTGCTACGATTCATGGGGTCGCAAAGAGTCAGACACGACTGAGCAACTGAACTGAACTACTGAATATGTCTTTCTTTGTGGTGTTGATTAACTTGTTTTTCCTATTTCTTACTACCCTCTGAGTTTTCTGGAAACTAGAGGTTAGTTTTAAAGGCTTAAATATCTTTAAGCATTCTTGATTTTAAAAACCTTGTCCGTTGGTGTGCTGTGTAATCTGTCCCAATCGTGATGTTAGACTGATCAGGTGGTTCGGATGATAACGAGTATTTCATGTTTTTATGTCAGAGTTACCATATTTGGCGAGAGGAATTTTAGTTTTTGGGTGAAATATGATACAGACTTGATTGTCATTTGAAATGAAAACGTCTCCTGACTTTTTGGGTAGTAAAGGAGTTAGAAAATGTATCTAGAAAATCTCACTTCAAGGTCAGTGATATTCTTTTTCCATGACTGACAGCACTCCTACATTCCCTTTTTTTTTCTTCTTAATATAAGGTTTGGCTGTATTCTCATTTCCAAGTTTCTGTTCCTTTGCTTTGAAAGTAAAACAGTATTAAATAGTTAAGGACGATGTAGCTATCTTTTGCAGTAGTTTTGCCATTAAGAAAAAAATTGTCACAGCTTAGGATACCAACATAAACAATTAAAACATGGTAGAATTAGGACTTTCCTGGCGGTAAGATTCAAGAGTTTCCAATGAAGGGGGCATGGGTTCAATTCCTGGTCGGGAAACAAATATCCCTGTGCCACTCAGTACAGCCAAAAAAAAACTTTTTTAAGGAAAAAAAAGAAAAAAATCTCATAACCCCCAAAACTCAACAGTTCAGAATGACTAATTCCAAGTAAATATAGTCATGATTCTGCTGCTGCTGGTAAGTCACTTCAGTCGTGTCCGACTCTGTGCTACCCCATAGACGGCAGCCCACCAGACTCCGCTGTCCCTGGGATTCTCCAAGCAAGAACACTGGAGTGGGTTGCCATTTCCTTCTCCAATGCATGAAAGTGAAGAGTGAAAGTGGAGTCGCTCAGTTGTAAATCATGACTATTTATTTGGAAATAGTCATTCTGAACTGTTGAGTTTTGGGAGTTATGGGTTTGTTTGTTTGTTTTTTTTTTTCCTTAAAAAAGTCTTTTTTTGGCTGTACTGAGTGGCACAGGGACGTTTCCCGACCAGGAATTGAACCTGTGCCCCCTTCATTGGAAACTCTTGAGTCTTACCGCCAGGAAAGTCCCAATTCTGTTTCTTTTCCTGCCAGATTTCTTTTTTTTAAATACTGGTGTTTCTAAAAATCTTCTACACATGAACTTCTAGGGTAGTTCAGTTTGGTAGGAGAGACTGACATCTAAGTATATACTTAGTGTGCAGTATAAGTTCTGTGATATACGTACAAAATTTGCAAAGTACTGTGAGAGCATGGAGAAAGGGAATGACTCTATCTGGGGAAACTGAGTAAGGTTACACAGAAGATCACTCTTGAGCTAGGTCTTGGAGGCAGAATTTGCCAAGACACAAAGAAAAATAACATGCATAACAGTGATTACACCATAAAGTGTTAAAAGCATGGTGCGCTCAAGCACTAGTTGGTTTGGTGATCTTATATCTGTTCCCCCTTCTGGAAACAGCATTCTGATTTCACCTTTGAAGCTACTCTTGTTTCATTGGATACCTCTTGGTGGAAGTTTTAATTGAAAGCTCCTGCTTCCTTTGGTTAATTAAAGTGTTTCACTCTTTTTGGATAACATATGATTAGCCAATCACATGCTATCCCCTGGCCTGTAAATCTGGTACTGGAACCTGAGTGATTCATCCTAGCAAAAGTATTGTGTAGAAATCTTCCATTAATTCCTGCCACCTAGATCTTTGGAGTTGCTTTAATCCTGATTTGTTCATAGATCTCATTCTTTAGCTTTTCCTTTGGTTCTTTGAATTTTTCTATATTTTTCCAGTAACTTCTCTTCTGTCTTCTTGCTTCCCTTTTATATCTTAAATTAACTGAAGTGTTGTGTTTTTTTATTTTTCTATTGTTTGCAACATATCTGTAATTGAAGGTGATGATTGTCCTGGTTTGGTTAGTTCTGAGGAAGTTCCCAGGATACAGGACTTTCAGCATTGAGACCAGGAAAGTTCTGGGCAAACCTTAACAGATTGGGTACTCTAACCGAAACAGTTTAGGAGTAGGGATAATGAGCTTGGAAAATCAAACATTGTCCAGATGGAAATACTCAGTATGTAGCTGAAAATCACCTGTACAGAACTAGCTTGCTTCACTTATTTCAGTCAGCAGTTAATCTGAATTCTGAACTAAGTGTGAGGGATAAAACAATGAAAATATTGATAATGAATTATTGTTGAGCATTTACTATGTACAGGGGACTCTGCTTATAAGAATAATCGTAAATAACCCTCATAAAATTGCCATTATACAGATGAAGAAAATGAGTTAAGTCATTCATTTAAGAAGATACAACTAGGATGAGGCAGAGCTTGCATTCAGTTTTAGATTTCCTAATTGAAAATCCTGTGCCCCTTAATGACCATTCTCCTACTTTGCCTCAGGGTCCCTGCTCGAGGAAGACTAGTACGGAAACAGTGTAAAAGCAAACAAAGGAAATCACATGGAGAATACACTGGGCACAGGGGACGAGTGTAGGTGAGTCAGGAGAGGCTTCATGCAGATGGCTGCTTAAACTGAAGCTAGAAAAGTGTATAGTTATTTGGTGGTAAATCTTGGGTGGTCCTGAAAGTAATAGACAGCAGCATATGCTCTGGGGAACTAAACTCATTTAGTATTTCTTACAGGTGGAGTGATTAGAAAGCTGAAAAAGATAGGCTGGGGCCAGATTGTGAAAAAGGCTTCCCTGGTGACTCAGTGGTACAATCCACCTGCCAGTGCCGAAGACCCAGGTTTATCCCTGGGTTGGGAAGATCCCCTGGAGAAGCAACCCACTCCAGGATTCTTGCCTGGGAAATTCCAGGGACAGAGGAGCTTGGTGGGCTACAGTCCACGGGCTCACAAGAGTTGGTTGTGACTTAGGGACTAACAACAGCAAGATTGTGAAAAGGCTTTATGGTGGGGAAAATTTTACATGAGAAGCAAGTTTTGTGCATTGAGAAGGATTGCTTTGTTTGTACCATAGGAGATGGATTGGTGAGAATGGGAAGAGAGCTTAGAAGGAATAGGTAGAAAACTCTCAGGGGTCTCAGAGACGGATTGTCTGACTGATAGCACTGGCATGGGTGGCAAAGGCAGGAAGTTGTCAGGACGGTTTTCCTTCTAGAAGAGAGGTTAGTAAACTTTTTCTGTGAAGGGCCATAATGGTTTTAAAAGCCTAAATACTTTGGGCTTTGAGTGCCATAATGTTGATGTCACAAGTGTTCAACTCTGCCCTGAGCGTGAAAGCAGCCACAGATGATAGGGAAACAAAGCTTATTTACAAAACCGAGCGGAGGGCTGATTTGGCTCATAGGCCCTAGATTCTAGGACGATGTGGCAAAAATTTGGAAAATAATTCACACGGTGTTTAAGGTAATGTATTAATAGATATGGGCTCATAGGGATAAGAAGAAAAGAGGACTGGAAGCAAAGAACCCCAGGAACCACATCATTTTAGAGTACTAGTGAAATTGCCACTGAAGAATGAGTCTGCAGGAGACTTCCGGCAGAGTGTGGCATCAGAACTTTAGGGGACAAGAGTCTTCCTGAAGGAAGGATGTCAGTTGCAGTTTTAAACGCTGCAGAGGACAGGTATGATGAGGACCTGAAGTAAGTGGTTCATTGTCATTGGAGCCTAGTTATTAAGTGGAAAACTCCAAGAGTGGTGGAGGCTGGGAACTAGATTACAGTAGGGTGAGAAGTGAGTTAGAAATGTAGTAGATAGAATCAGCCAGTAGAAACTCAGTTTAAGAAACTTGGTGCTCATGGGAAGGAGGGACCACCGGCCATCCTGAGGAGGCAGTGTGGGTAAAAGAATTATTTTCGTTGTTTCTCAGCTGTTGAGAAGTGTGGGATTGGCTCCTGTTTGTAGGCTACATGGAAGAAGCCAGAGCAAAAGAGATTTAAGGACCTAACTAGCTAGAAAAGGAATAAATGATTGAGTCTGGCATACTGGGGAGCCATTAGGTGCAGTAATAGACACATATTGTGCTTAGGTTTGGAAGGGCTCTCAGTTGGAAAGGACTTGGAGAACTAGAGCTCGGAGTGAGGATGGGCTGCAGTAGGGTGGAGCAGATTATGGCTGATGGCCTGTGTTTTCTTTGACAAAGTTACCTCCAGAGAATAGAGTCTAAGAGAGGTAATACTTGAGGTTAAAGATTTTGGGGGAGTGCAGACTACCTGGCAATGAAGGCCCAGCTGAGATAAGCACAGTCTTCCCTTGGTATTGCAGGGAATTGGTTCTAGGAGCTCCCTGAGATACCCGAATCCATGAATACTCAAGTCCCTTTGTAAAACGGCAAATGTAGTGAATGAGTATGTTTGGCCCTTAGAATCCAGGCAGACTGATGGTACTATAGTGTATTTTGGTAACAGTTGTGAACAGTTTTCAGTTGATTGTGTCAGATTTAGCTACGAAAGCATCCTGAGTTATAGTTAGAATTGTTAGTTAAGCCAAATATAAAGTGTAGAAATCATACTCACTTGAATCATTAAAAAACTGAACTAACAAGATGCAGAAATTGAGTCTGAACCATTTCTCCCACAGATATGGAATCTGGGGGTGTAGAGAAATAAGGAATGTTGTTCACTCACCTAGCTGATAACCAGGTTTTCTGATTCCAGTACTTGGGTAACACAACATGCTTAAAAACAAAATCTGTATTTTAGAAAACTTTAGAACATATAATAGTAGAGAAAATAGTTTATGGAACTCCTGTTATACCAGTGTAAAACAGTTAATAATTTTGGTCAGTCTTATTTCATTTATATTCTTACCCATTTTACCCTTCCCTGGAATATTTTGAAGCAAATCCCAGATATTCTGTTTTGTTTATCAGTATTTAACATGATCATGAACTCCTTATTGCAAAATTCAGGCTTAAATTGAAGAAAGTAGGGAAAATCACTAGGCCATTCAGCTTTGACCTAAATCAAATCCCTTATGATTATACAGTAGAGGTGATGAATAGATTCAAGGGATTAGATCTGTTAGAGTGCTTGAAGAACTATGGAAGTTGCTAACATTGTACAGGAGGCAGTGACCAGAACCATCCCAAAGGTAAGAAGCAAAGTGGTTGTCTGAGGAGGCCTTACAGTTAGCTGAGAAAAGAAGAGAAGCTAAAGGCTAAGGAGAAAGGGATAGACCTATCTGAATGCAGAGTTCCCAGAGAATAGCAAGGTGAGATAAGAAAGCCTTCTTAAGTGAACAATGCAAAGAAATAGAGGAAAACAATAGAATGGGAAAGACTAGAGATCTCTTCAAGAAAATTGGAGCTACTAAAGGAACATTTCATGCAGAGATGGGCTCAATAAAGGCCGGAAATGACACGAACCTAACAGAAGCAGAAGAGATTAAGAAGAGGTGGCAAGAATACACAGAAGAACTGTACAAAAAGATCTTTATGACCCAGATAACCGCGATGGTGTGATCAGTCACCTAGAGCCAGACATCCTGGAATGTGAAGTCAAGTGGGCCTTAGGAAGCGTCACTACAAACAGAGCTAGTGGAGGTGATGAAATTCCCATTGAGCTTTTTCAAATCCTAAAAGATGATGCTGTGGAAGTGCTGCACTCAATATGCCAGCAAATTTGGGAAACTCAGCAGTGGCCACAGGACTGGAAAAGGTCAGTTTTCATTCCAATCCCAAAGAAAGGAAATGCCAAAGAATGCTCAAACTACCACACAATTGCACCCATCTCACAGGCTAGCAAAGTAATGCTCAAAATTCTCCGAGCCAGGCTTCAACAGTACATGAACCGTGAACTTCCAGATGTTCAAGCTGGGTTTAAAAAAGGCAGAGGAACCAGAGATCAATTCTCCCCTACCAGCTGGGTGTCCTAGAGTTCAACTAATTTCTAATGCCACCTACCTGGAGATAGCCTCAGATTCCATGGGCTTCCCTGGTGGCTCAGAGGGAAAAGAAACTGCCTGCAATGCAGGAGACCTGGGTTTGACCCCTGGGTTGGGAAGATCCTCTGGAGAATGGCTACCCACTCCAGTATGCTTGTCTGAAGAATTCCGTGGACAGGGGAGCCTGGTGGGCTACAGTCCATGAAGTTGCAAAGAGTCTGGCACAACTGAGTAACTAACACTTCCACTTCACTTTCACTTCCAGTTTCCACAGGTCATTGATTTAGTACAAGACTGCTCCCCACCCTCATCCCTGCCTGTTTTCTAACCACCTGGCCACAAAACTTGTGTTGGACTACTTTGTCATACAGAACCCAGAAAACATTTTAGTTACTAGATTATTGGTTTCGTATGAAAAGATTTAACTCAGCAACAGCCAAAGGTAAGAGATGCATTGGAAAGGTCTGGGGGAAAGGAGCAGACCTTCCATGGTCTCTCAGAGCACACGGGGCTCCAGCTCCCCATGTGTTCACCAGCCTGGAAGCTCTCCAGACCCTGGCTTTTTATGAGAACATGATTAAATCATGGACCATTGATGATGGTACTGGATCTCCAGCCCCTCCACCCTCCCTGGAGTTTGGGGGGTGGGGCTAAAAGTTCCAACCCTCCAATCATTGGTCTGGCATCCAGCCGTCAACCTTAGGTTACCTGCACCTCATTGATATAACTACAGACACCTTTACTGCTCTCTTCAGGCTTCAGCTGTGTCCAGCTCTTTGCGACACTATGGACTGTAGCCCTCCAGGCTCCTCTGTCCATGGGATTCTCCAGACAAGAACACTAGAGTGGGTTGCGGTGCCCTCCTCCAGGGAATCTTCTGACCCAGGGATCGAACCCCATCTCTTTTGTCTCCTGCACTGGCAAGCAGGTTCTTTACCAGTAGCGCCACCTGGGAAGCCCACTTCATGCTCTCTTTACTTAGTAAATTCCAAGAGTTTTAGGAATGCTGTATACCAGGAACAGTAGGTAAAGACCAACTATATATTTCATATTATAAATCACCATATCATAGTCAGATATAGTATTATACTTAAAGAGCCCAGAATAATTATACTCAGTTAAAAACACACTTTTGATATGAAATTTCAAAGTAAAAATACTCAGTGTTATACCGCAGATTTATAGACCAAAAGGAACCTTCTTGGTCAGTTGTTTGGGGTTGGGATGTGACATAGGAAATTAATAATATTTTTAATAATTTTTTTTCCTTTTTTCAACTAAAAAGAAAAGTAGAGGAATAATCCTCTCTGTTTCAAAATAGGTTGATAATAGCAGGTATTAAGTTTTAACTTCCAAAGATGGTATATAGATTATTATGGAATGAGGAAACTTTATGGAAAGAAAGGCTTTTTCATATTTTCAGTATTTTAATAGTGAATTTTTTTTAATGAAAATGACTCCAATGCATCTATACATTATAAGAAAGATGTTGAAACACTTTGTGTCTCTGAGATAGCCTTTGATACATTCTGATTTATTATTCCTTGACTGCAAACACACACATACACACACACACGTTTTCTTATTAAATATAGAAGCATTAAATCACAGAGAGTCAAGTGGGACAGCAGTGAACTTGGGTTGTGGCCCTTTTCTTTGTCAGAATAGTGTATGCTTGCTCTTTGCATTCCCTACCTCAGAATCGCAGAGGTAAAGATTCAGTATTCCAAATGTCTTTGCAGTGTTTCCAGAGGATATTCGGGTTGACACTGTTGTCATTTTTCTTTAGTCAGGATAGCAGTAGAGAGACCAAGAGAGAAAGCTGAACAGAGTATGGAGGAAGGTGGCTGGACAGGCATTGAAATAATTAGGTTGCATAGTACATCTATGAGTTCCTCTCAAAAATTCAGATGTGCAGGAAGAAAGTAGGTAGCCTGAAAAGGATGGTCATGTTGGCTAAGTGCTGGTCTGTACATGGACAGTACAGATGCATACGTAGATGATAAACAGCCTAGATGCTGGATGGTGCATGACGTGTGGAACAGAGAGCATGGACTGTGCTATGCTGTACACAGACTGCAGTATCTTGTAAATTTGTTAGCTTGAATCTGGTTCCGTGAGTGTCATGTATATGTATATCTTAGTTTTGGAATAATGTATAATTAGGACTATTTATTGAGACCTTTTTTCTTTTTAAACTTTGCAAAAATAAATTTTTAATAATTAGAAACTGGTGTTTTAAACAAAAACATAAGAAGTAGAATATTTTGGGAATGGTGCTGTGTGACATTAATTTGTGTACTAATTTGTATTAGTAGTTAATTATTCACTTGTTAGTAAGTATATTCTGCTACTGCTAAGTCGCTTCAGTCGTGTCCGACTCTGTGCAGCCCCATAGACGGCAGCCCACGAGGCTCTCCTGTCCCTGGGATTCTCCAGGCAAGAACACTGGAGTGGGTTGCCATTTCCTTCTCCAATGCATGAAAGTGAAAAGTGAAAGTGAAGTCGCTCAGTCATGCCCAACTCTTAGCGACCCCATGGACTGCAGCCTAGCAGGCTCCTCCGTCCATGGGATTTTCCAGGCAAGAGTGCTGGAGTTGGGTGCCATTGCCTTCTCCAAAGTATATTTTACTTACTATTAAAAATTAAATACATTTTAAAGGAGAAGATGAAACATAAACCATGATTCTAAATATTAAGGCTCTCATACTATTTAATAATAAAATGCAAATTCATTCTTGTATGAGAATAAATTCTCATTGCCCAAAATCCTTTGCTATGAGTGACAATTTAAAATGCTTCCACATCTCCACGTACAATTTAAAGTTACTGTTATGGTCTGTGGCTGGTAGCAGCAGTATTTTCAGTATTGTGCTGAATTCTGGAAACATTGTTTTTGATTGGAATAAAAGAGTTGATACTTGGATGTTAAGAGTTCTATAGTAAATGGGCATTTTCTTTTGTTTTCTAAGTTTTATGAATGTAGGGCTCATGCAAAGTAACATTTTTGTGTACCCTTTGAAACTTTGGGAAAGTGGGATAATTGAGTGTTGAGCTAAATTAATCAAATTTTGGAATACAGAGGGAGAAAGTACCTGGACCATACACTGATTGTGGTGAAGTGCAAACAGCATTGTCAGTGAATATGACTCAACAAAAGTTCAAAGTTAATGTTAGTTATTCAGAGTGAAATGAAGTGAAAGTCACTCAGTCCTTGGAATTCTCCAGGCCAGAATACTGGAGTGGGTAGCCTTTCCCTTCTCCAGGGGATAGTTATTCAAACTACCTTTTAAAAGAAGTTCTAAAAAAGATTGATTTATTTATGGTTGTACTCAGGCTTTCTCTAGTTTTGGCAAGCAGGGCCTACTCTGCAGCTGCTGCTAGGGCTTCTGGTTGAGAGCCTCGGCTTTAGGGCACTGGCTCAGTTGTTAGGATGTACAGGCTTGGTTGCTTCTAGGCGTGTGGGATCTTCCTGGACCAGGGATCTAACCCGTGTCTCCTGCATTGGCAGGTGGATTCTTAACCACTGGACCACCATGCAAGCCATACTTTTTTTTTTTTTTGGTATTATGGAGTAGAGGGAAGTAAAACTGAATGAAACAAGTTCTCGGCCTTCAAGGGCAATTTAATATAAGAAATAAATACAGCTGTTGGTAACTATAAGGTTGTGATTGTTTAATAAAAGTAAGGGTGGTTTGTGTACACAGGAGGGACAGGCGAACGCTGGCCTTAAAAGACTTGACAGAACTTCACAGTGGAGAGGACATGAATGTTTCCTGCTTTGCACAAGATGTGTAGGTTAGGTGTATGTTTAGCAGAAAGAGTTTTGTTTAATTAAGCTGATTTCTTGATGACAGTGTACGTGTGACCCTCCCTCTAGTTTGTTTCAGTGGCCCCAAGGGTCAGCATGGAGGTCTGTTCTGTCAGTGTTTCTCGTCTGCTCTGTTGTCCTAGGGGTGCCAGCTAGGGATCTGGGTGGTGGAGCCCTTGTGGGCTTGTCCCTTAATCTCAGTGCTTTGCAAATATGCTTCGTGTGCGCGCGTGCGCGGGGCTGTGTGTGCCATAATGTGAAGGAGGCTGGGAAGCACTGTTTTAGATTGCTTACTGTTCCTCTTCTGGTAAAAAGTTCTTTGGTGTATAGTTTTGTTTTTGTAAAAACAGCTAGAATAGTCACAATAAGAACACATTCTGGATAAATGGTATTAGGTACCAGTGCAGACAGAATCTTCTAGTAAACCAGATATTAGTTCCATGCAGTGATTAGGGCGCCTTACCAGGTTTTTAATTCTCAGCTTTGTATTTATGAACATGATGGCATTAAGTGAAGATTTGATGTTTGTGGTCACGGCCACACTTTAAATAAATGTGACCAAAATACAGTATCCCTCCATATGCTTTTCTTCTGGTAAACATAGTAGGTATTGGACCTATTGCGGAGAAAACTATACTCCTTTCAGCAGGACAGGTACTTCGGAGGAAGGGAAGTTGGGCAGATTTGCTTAGGGTAGGGACAGCCTTGAGAGGAAGTCCTGAGCTCCCTTCCAGTAAGAGGCAGAAAAGGGAGAAGAAAGCAGAAAGGAAAATTCTGAATTTACAACCTGGAAGAAAGCAGGCATCTGGAGACCCAGTCCTAGATGTTACGCCCTAGTTGTGACTGCCTGGAGCTGTTGAATTCTAGGTAGAACTGTTCTGATTTGGGGGGCTAGTGTGACTTGAAATACACACCCCCCATATTAAAGAAGAGAAATTGGGGTCCCAACTTTCTTATCAGTGAAAGGGACTAAGATATGGTAGCAAAGGGATAGTTTTGGTGCTGCAGACCAGAGTACAGTTACTTGTTGCTTGTTTGTTTTGTGTTAGTGAAGTAGAAGATACCTGGTGTCTGGAGGGTAGTTTAGGGATCTTGAGAAAGATTCGCCCCCTTCCCACTCTTATTCAGTTCCTCTGCCTGGTAAACTTCAATAATGTGTCTTTGGCTATATAACAGTATTGGCTAGCTATTTAAAGAATAAGAAAAGATTAAAGAACAGACCATACCAGCACTCTTTTAAGCTGGAGTATTGTCTTTCGGTGGGATAAAATATGTATCAGAATTTACGGTTTCTCTGCAGCTAGGGAGCCAGCCTACATTCAGCCTGGAAGTTGTTCTTTTCCAGCATACATGTAAGGAGCTGTTAATGGCCTTTCACCATGAAGATAATCTTATGTGCTGGTATTTAAATTCTAAGTAGTTTGTTTTTAATTACTACTATAGAAAGATGAAATAGTTCCAATTTTGAGCACTCCCTCTAGACAGGAAAGAAACAGGGAAGCCCTTTTATTCCAAAATTGAAATGAGGAAATAAATCTATTACTGGCAATGTTCAGATACCAAAAATAATGTTAAATCTCCTAAGAAATTCAGTAATAGAGGTATTAGAGAAAGACTGTAAAATAAATATTTTTAAATGAATGAATCATATAAGGAAGAATCAGAAGCATTAGGGAAAAAACCCAAGATACTACCAGAGTAGATCAGGCATACTTGAAAAGGACTTAATGTAGCTAGAAATGAAAGAGGATAAAAAAAGTCAGTGACATTAGGTACTCAGTGGACAGAAGTGACAGGATTTAAAATTGGAAATGCTTATTACAACCTATAGAAAATGGAAGGAGGACATAGGTGACTGCTTACTTAGTGATGCAGACTGTGCCAGGTTCTTCTGTTAATGTTTATCTCATTTAATTCTCAGAACCACTTTTTCAAGTAGTTTTAATATTCCACTTTTAAAAGAATACTGTCGTTTACAGATAAGGTAAAAACAGTAAATGAAGCAAGATCAGTGAGGAAGATGATGAACTCTGTTCTGAATATGCTAAGGAATTTGTGGGGTGTTTGCTGAAGTGATCCAGAAGACGCTCAGCTCAGGAGATCTGGAATTAAAGTTTTAAGCTGCTTCATTTCCCAGGGTTGTTGGACTTGCAGAATATACCAAAATCTGTTTATTTCTTAACATAGTTGTTTATTTAAAGGATGCTGGCTAAAGGGAACTATAGTTGAAGGGATGACTCAAGTCTGACATCGAAATTTACTGTCTGTGTTGGCCACCTTTCCTTCTCTGAAAAAAAGCCTTTCAGATATTGCTTCCCTTCCCCCATCATACATTTGATTCATTTCTCATGGGTAGCAGCTTAAACAAATTTTAGTTGTGCATATAAACTGTCAGCTGATGAGAATAGTTTTTAATGTTATTTTAAACTAATCTGAAGTTTTCTTGGGGGATTATGCTTGAAATGAGGTCTTCACATATGATTAGTAGTACTGTTTTAACAGTTGATCAATCAGAGTACTAGTTCATTAATTAAGACTGTGTGGTACTGGTATAAGGAAAAACATACAGGTCAATGGAATGTAATTTAGAATCCAGCAGTAAACTTACATTTACAGTAAATTGGTTTTCAACAAGGGTGCGAGTGCCGTTCAACAGGGGGAAAATGGTCTTTTCAATAAAAAATATTGGGACAGCTGGGCTAGATATCCTCAAATCAAGGAATGAAGTTAGGCCTCTGCCTCACACTCTTAACTTAGGTGGATCAAAAACCTTTATGTAAGAACTGCTGCTGCTAAGTCTCTTCAGTCATGTCTGACTCTGTGTGACCCCATAGATGGCAGCCCACCAGGCTCGGCTGTCCCTGGGATTCTCCAGTCAAGAACACTGGAGTGGGTTGCCATTTCCTACTCCAGTGCATGAAAGTGAAAAGTGAAAGTGAAGTCGCTCAGTCGTGTCCAACTCTTAGCGACCCCATGGACTGCAGCCTACCAGGTTCCTCTGTCTATGGAATTTTCCAGGCAAGAATACTGGAGTGGGTTGCCATTGCCTTCTCCTATGTAAAAACTAACATATTAAAAAAACTTCAGAAGAAAAAGGTAGGTGTAAATCTTTATGACCTTAGATTGGGCATTAGTTTCTTGATGACAGCATCGAAAGAACAAGCAACCACATAAAAAATAAATAAACTGAACTTCATTAAAATTAAATATTTATGCTTCAAGGGAGATCATCAAGAATGAAAAGAAGCCCACAGAAGGATAGAAAGTATTTGCAAATCCTCTCTGAGGATCTTCTTTGAGGATTTATAAGGGACTTATATCGAGAATATCTAAAGCACTCTTAAAACTCAGTAATAAAAGACCAGCCCAATTCAAAAGTAGACAATAGACTTGAATGGAGATATCTTTAAAGGAAGTGTGGCCGGTAAGCAAAAAGATGCTAAACATCATTGGTCACAGTGAGATGCCACTTCATGAAACCCACTAGGATGGCTGAAATAATAAAAGCAGATTATAACAAATGTAGTTGAGAATGGTGAAATGGAAACCCTCATCACTGTTGGGATTGCAAATTGGGCTTGCCTGGTGGCTCAGATGGTAAAGAATCTGCCTGTAATGCAGGAGATGAGGGTTCCAACCTTGTTTAAGGAAGATCCTTTGGTGAAGGGAATGGCTACATACTCCAGTATTCTTGCTTGGAAAAGTCCGTGGACAGAGGAGCCTGGCAGGCTTTTACAGTTCATGCGGTCACAAAGAGTTGGACACGACTGAGTGACTAACGCTGTCTCTTATACCTGCTGTAGAAAACAGTTTGGCAGCCTCTAAAGGGTGAACATTGAGTTACAGTATGATCCGGCCATTCCGTTCCTAGTTTTATATTTCAAAGAAATAAAAACATGTTTCTCCACAAAACTTACTTGTAATAGTAAAAAAGTAGTGAAAGTCGCTCAGTTGTGTCCAACTCGTTGCAATGCCATGGACTGTATAGTCCTGAATAGTCCTGAATTCTCCAGGCCAGACTACTGGAGGGGGTAGAAATAATCCAAGTGTCTTACCAGCTGATGAGTGGATAAATAAAATGTGGAATACATCCTTACAGTGGAATGTTATTCAGCAACAAAAGGAAAGAAGTACTGATAAAAGGAAACAACATAAATAAACCTTGAAAACATGCTAACTAGAGAAACCACCCACCAAAAAAAAGGCATATACTGTATAATTCCATTTATATGACCATTTATATTCCAGAAGAGACAAATCTTTAGAGGCAAGAATAGGTTAATGTTGAAAAGGACTGAGGTGAGAGTTGGGTAGAATCAGGAGGTGACTGCTAAAGGAAATAAGGTTTCTTTTTGTAGTGAGGTAAATACTCTAGGGACTTCCCTGGTGGCCCATTAGTTAAAACTGTGCTTCCACTACAGAGGGCATGGGTTCGATCCCTGATCAGGTAACTAAGGTCCTGCAGGCCACACGGTGTGGCCAAAATTTTTTTTTTTTAAGAAAATGCTCTGCATTTGATTTTGGTGATGGTTGCACAACTCTGATTGTACTAAAAACTGTTGAATTTGTACACTTTAAATGGCTCAGTTATGGGCGTGTGAATGATATCTCAATGTTGTTGTAACAACCACCACCAGAGGAACAATGGTTCCACTCTGGAACCTAGACTGTATGCAGGCAGGCAGAACAATATACTGTACTATTTTAACCACCGGACAAAAACGTTTTCCTATAAAGATTAACTGGATGTTTCCTAATACAAATGTTTATAACCTTGCTGAAAAGTTACACACCATACGTGTTTCAGAATTCATCAATAAGCAAACCCAGATGATTCAGAGTTAATAATATAAAGTCGGTAATTGAAGCCATGGAAATAGAGTATTCTAGAAGGGGTTTGTGGAGGAAGTAGATGAGTGGCCTGCAAGGTTGTAGACAGAGCTTACAGGGAGAGCACCATAGTGGGACGGGGAAGGAGGCCACGGAGGAGGACGGCATGGGGGTCAAGGGAGTGAGAGTGCACGGGTGACAGTGTGTCCCTGCAGAGGTGCCACAGATGTGTCATGAATAGAAGATTGCTGATGATGTTTGCAAAAGCTGTGTTAGTGAAGTTTTTTGAAAGCTGGCTAAGTGAATGGAGTGAAGAAGTGGAAAATGCTGTAGACTGTTCCGTCAAGAATTTTGGCTAAAGGAAGACAGTTGTCAAAAGAAAATGTAGATTGAAGAAGGGCTTTTTTTTTTTTCAAATAAGATGAGAGAGACTTGAGCAAATTCATGATGATGAGAAATAGAGCTTGGGAAAATGGACAAGGGGGTAACTGATGAAGAAAGGCCCAGTGGTTGTGATAGGATGAAAGGAAAGAAAAATGTTTGAGGATGCAGTTGATTGGGGATGGAATTGAGATTTGGAGGTGCAGTGCATGATAGGAAGTTGAGAGAATTGCTACCATCTCATGGTTCCTGTTTTCTTAATAAATAGAGAGCCTGGTTTTCTTCAGAGAGGAAGGAGAATATGGAAAAGGGGTCTTGTGGATAGTAGCTTTTTTGTGCAAAACCTACCTAAGGAAGGCGGGAAAACTATCCAAACAGCAAGCATTGAGAGTTTAACTGAGATTAGAGACCTGGAATTGGTAATACCCATATTGGAGGCTGAGGTTTGTTTTTGTTTTGTTTTTTTCTCTTGCAGCGCTTGCTAGCCTGGCTTTTGGAGTAAGACTTAAAGTGAGTCAAAGTTAGCTTTTTATCAGGGCAACAGGATAGAAATACAGGGGGCAGAAGTGTTGAAGTATGAGGACTATGTAAGAAGGAAGCAAAACAGGAAGGGGTTAATAAAGTGGGAGAAAATCAAGGGCTGAGGGTCTAAAGTAATCTTTGTGGATCTAGGTCAGTCTGTCCAGTGACTAATGAACGGGAAGTTGTCTGTTGCCTTAATTGGATCTCTGGAGTATTTTGCTGCTAGGATCAGAGATTCTTCAAATTAGAGGTCAGTGTACATGTGTTTAAGGGAAAGTCTACCCATTTCATATTAAAATGTTGAATATTCCAGAGTTTATGAATGAAGTGTAAAACATCCCAAATTTATCCTAATTGGACTGGCAGATCTGTGGTTGGTTCTTGATGAAAGGGTTGCTGGAAACATAGGAAAAAGAACAACTGGTGAACAGGATGTTAGAAGGGTTGTTGAAGATACCAGGGATGTGGTCAGGACTTGGTTTGGAGAGGAAAACTAAACCAGCTTCTCGTCTTTGCTGATTGTAAGGGCACTGGTGACAGAAATGAAAATGGGCAGAGTGATGTGCTAAGTGAGGTAGGTTCTTCTCCGCAGCTCCGCGGAAGCAGTGGTCTTGAAGCGTATGGAGGTGGATGAGACATTGACTCTGACACATGTGGAACATGGGGACATCGTTAATAATGGCGATGGTAGCTAATGTTCTTGCGGGCTCTCTGTGCCAGGCACTGTCCCCATTATGCAAATTTTAACATGAACTTGACTCATTTCTTGATGTAATCCTATGAGGCATTGTTATCAGCATTTTATAGATCAAGAAGCTAAGATGGAAAGGCCAGTAACATTTCGAAAATATCATCCGGTTTGCATGGGGGAGCCTGAATTTAAACCTAGACCACTGACTCCAGAGCAGATATTTCTAACCACTGTGCTGTGCCATTCTAGGATGGTGCTCTAATGTGATTTGTGTAATATGTCTTCAGTGTGTGTTGAATAATTTACATGAAACCTTAGAGGAAAATTGTTTGGTATGATATGGATACTTTCTAATTTAGTGATAATTTTGTTGGTTATTTTATGAGAGAATTAACCAAGAGCAGTGGTTAAGAGTGTGGTTCCAGCAGCACCAGCATCAGTATCATCTGGGATCTTGTTGGAAACAAATTCTTAACCCTTACCCCAGCCCTGCTGCTTGAGGAATCTGGGAGCAGAGCCCAGCAGCCTGTTGGTTTTTTCTTTTTCCTGCCTCACGGAGTCTTCGTTGTGGCGCCCGGGTGCTGTGAGTGGGGGCTGCTGTCTGGTTGCGGCGTGCAGGTTTCTGATTGCGGTGGCCTCTCTGTTGCAGAGCACGTGCCCTGGGGCGTGAGGGCTCAGTAGTTGCGGTGCAGGGGCTTAGTTACCCCAAGGCATGTGGAATCTTCCCAGACCAGGATGGAACCCCCGTCTCCTGCATAGGCAGGCAGACTCCCAGTCACTGGGCCACCAGGGAGGTCCCAGTTTGTGTTCTAACAAAGCTAGTTTATTTTACTGCAGGCTAAAAATTGGAGAGCTACTAACCCAGAGCAGGGCATCATATCAGAAGGTAAATTAGAATTTGAATTAGCCTTAAATGATACTGAGATTGTCAGTGTTTTCTGGATCACGTTCTGAGGATTGAAATCTGATGTGGATTCATTAGCATTAGATAGTCCCTTGTGGCTCAGATGGTAAAGCATCTGCCTACAATATGGGAGGCCTGGGTTCAATCCCTGGGTCAGGAAGATCCGCTGGAGAAGGAAATGGCAACCCACTCCAGTACTCTTGCCTGAAAAACCCCATGGACAGGGGAGCCTGGTAGGCTACAGTCCACCGGGTTGCAGAGAGTCTGACATGACTGAGTGACTTTACTGTCACTTTTCACTTTCATACTCTGTGACTGCAGTTTGATATGTTGATTCTACTGGTCACAAGTGAAATGGGAAGCAAAATGTCAGTGGATCACAGCTGTGGACAGCTCACAGTGCTTGGTTGTATATCAGTAGTGCTATTTTCTTTCCTTTAAACATTAAAAAAATTGTGTAACATTTGATATATAAAAATAGATAATGTAGATATGTTTTGAAGAAATAATAAAACAAATATCTGTGAATCCAATACTAAGTTTAAGAACTAGAAACAGAAGCTATCTCTTTCATCACATCCCTAGCTTTCTATCAGAAGTAAATCCGCAGTCCAAGTAGTGACATTCTTGTCTAATTCTTCTGCCACTGTATTGCCCATGACTGGGCTGAGGGACTTGTGCCCTAGACTGTGGGCCTCTGTGTTGTAATGAAAGTGCATGTGTGACACCAGAGCCAGAGGATGTATTTCATTCCATATATATACACACATACACACACATATATATAAAAAGTAATCCACTGTCATAAATGTGTGTAAATCATTACTTTGCTTTTCCTGATTATTGTACATGTCTGTATCCTGAAATAACATAGTGTTTACTTTTGCTTGCTTTTTTTATAATATGAAATATTCGTACTGTATAATGTGGAAAATAAAAAGTTTTCAGTTGTTTTGTTCATGTAGTGTTAACAGCTCTAGATTCATTTGTGTGGCTGTAGTTCATTCATCCTCATTGCTGAGTAATGATTGCCTCACGATTCACTTATTTTCCTTTTAGTGAACATTCGTGTTGCTTTCAGTATTTTTGTTTCTTGCTATTATAAACCAGTCATGCCAGAAACCACTTACATTTGTCTCATGATGAGTATATGCAAGAGCTTCTGTAGGATTTATACCTTGAAATAGAATTGTTGTGTACTTGAGTATTTTCATCTTTACCATATTTTAAAAATGCCGAATTTTCTCCCCCAAATGATTGTACCAACTCACCAGCTGCTCTACATCTTCATGAACACTTGGTGATATAATACCAAGTTTTGGCAGTCTAAAGTGCAGAAAGGTATCTCACTATACTCTTAGTTTGTATCTTCCTACGTGATGAGCTTGACCATCGTTTCGTGTTGACTGTTGTTCTATCGTCTGTGAAATGCCTTGTCTTTCTCCTGTTTTGTCTATTGTCTTTTGTATGAGTACTTTGTATATTCTGGATATTTGTTGTTTAGTATTCATGCTTCAGGTTTCTTTCCAGTTTGGCTTCTCTTTTCACTTTCTGTGTGACACCTTTCAAAGACCAGAAATACTAAATTTTAATGGAGTTATTCTTTTGATTTTAACATTTTTGTGTTCTACTTAAACTTTTCTCCACCCAGGGACTGTAAAGATATTTTTCTTTAAAAACTTAAAGTGTTGATTTTATAGATTTTCAAACCATCTGAAATTGATTTTTCTGTATGGTGATATAGTAGGTATCCAGTTTAGTTTTTTTTCCCCACATGGATAATTATTTGGCTCAGGACCATTTATTAAATGGCCTGTCTTTTTTACTAGTAGTCTGCAATACCATCTCTATCATATCAAGTCTCCATGTATGTTTGAGTTTATTTGAGGGATCTCTTCTTTTGGTGAAGAAGCGAAAGTGACGAGGAACTAAAAAGCCTCTTGATGAAAGTGAAAGTGGAGAGTGAAAAAATGGGCTTAAAGCTCAACATTCAGAAAACAAAGATCATGGCATCTGGTCCCATCATTTCATGGGAAATAGATGGGGAAACAGTGGAAACGGTGTCAGACTTTATCTTGGGGGGCTCCAAAATCATTGCAGATGCTGATTGCAGCCATGAAATTAAAAGCCGCTTACTCCTTGGAAGGAAAGTTATGACCAACCTAGACAGTATATTAAAAAGCAGAGACGTTACTTTGCCGACCACTGTCCGTCTAGTCAAGGCTATGGTTTTTCCAGTGATCATGTATGGATGTGAGAGTTGGACTGTGAAGAAAGCTGAGCGCCGAAGAATTTATGCTTTTGAACTGTGGTGTTGGAGAAGACTCCTGAGAGTCCCTTGGACTGCAAGGAGATCCAGCCAGTCCATTCTGAAGGAGATCAGTCCTGGGTGTTCATTGGAAGGAATGATGCTGAAGCTGAAACTCCAGTACTTTGGCCGCCTCATGTGAAGAATTGACTCATTGGAAAAGACTCTGATGCTGGGAGGGACTGGGGGCAGGAGGAGAAGGGGACGACAGAGGATGAGATGGATGGCATGGATGGCATCACTGACTCAATGGACGTGAGTCTGAGTGAACTCCAGGAGTTGGTGATGGACAGGGAGGCTTGGTGTGCTGCAATTCATGGGGTCGCAAAGAGTCGGACACAACTGAGCAACTGAACTGAAGTGAACTTCTTTTGGTGAATTTATTTTCTGCTTTAGTCTGTATATACTTTTATATCTTGAAAAGTTTAAAAATTTTAAAATTACAGCTGCTGCTGCTACTGCTGCTAAGTCACTTCAGTCGTGTCCGACTCTGTGTGACCCCATAGACGGCAGCCCACCAGGCTCCCCTGTCCCTGGGATTCTCCAGGCAAGAACACTGGAGTGGGCTGCCATTTCCTTCTCCAATGCATGAAAGTGAAAAGTGAAAGTGAAGTTGCTCAGTCGTGTCTGACTCTTCGTGACCCCATGGACTGCAGCCCACCAGGCTCCTCCGCCCATGGGATTTTCCAGGCAAGAGTTACTGGAGTGGGCTGCCATTGTAGAAGTAACTTCATTTAAATATCCAGTGTTCAGACTTGCCAGCTGTGTTTTATCTGTAGCATACGTGCACACATTCTAATGTATGTAGTGTTGTTGTTCAGTTGCCAAGTCGTGTCTGACTCTTTGTTAGCTCATGGACTGCGGCTCTCCAGGCTTCCCTGTTCTTCACTGTCTTCCTGAGTTTGCTCAAACTCATGTCCATTGAGTCAGTAATGCCATCCAACCCTCTCATCCTCTGTTACCTGCTTCTGCTCCTATCCTCAGTCTTTCCCAGCATCAACATCTTTTCCAGCGGGTTGGCTCTTTGCATCAGGTGGTCAAAGTATTGGAGCGTCAGCTTCAGCATCAGTCCTTCCAATGAATATTCGAGGTTGGTTTCCTTTAAGATTGACGGTTTTGATCTACTTACTGTCCACGGGACTGTCAAGAGTCTTCTTCAGCACCACAGTTTGAAAGTATCGGTTTTTCAGCACTCAGCCTTCTTTATGGTCCAGCTCTCTCACATCTGTGCATGACTACATTATAGTTTGTTTGGGTCAGTATTCATATGAGTTCTGTGTTCTGTGATTGGTTGACATGTCTGTTAGATCTCCAGTCTGTAGGTTCCTGCTCCATTTCTCAAGCCACCACCACCCACCCGCCTTTGCCTTGTTGCTTGTTGTTTGAGAAATGGAGTTGTTTATCCTGAAATTTGCTCGTTGCAACTTCTTGATGTCTAGTATATCCTTCTGTTCTTTTCATTTCCTGTAAATTGGTTGTTACATGTAAAGGCTTGGTATGTTTTGTTTATTAATCTATTTGCAAAGATTGATTTGTATGTGGTATTATATACTGCAAAAGAAAGATCTTGAGATACAGTTTACATACATTTTCACATCTACTCAGTGGGTTTTAGCATATTCATACTAAAAGTAAAAGTTGTACAGCCATCTCCATACCCAGTTTCAGAATATTTTCATTACCACAAAAAGAATAATTCTCCATTCTCCATCCGCTTCAACTAATCCATTTTCCACCTCCATAGATTTTCCTGTTCAGGACATTTACATAAATGGAGTCATATAGTATGTGGTCTTTTGTGACTGACTTCATTTCATTCAGCATAATGTTTTCAAGGGTCATTCATGTTTTTAGTATATGTTAATAATTCATTCCTTTTTATTGCTGAATGATTTTCCGCTGTATGGGTATACCACATTATACGTATCCATTTGGTGGGGCATTTAAGTTACTCCCACATTTTGGCTATTGTGGACTGAGTTGCTGTGAACATTCTGATACAAGTTCTTGTGCAGGCATATGTTTTCATATCTCTTGGGTATATACTGGGAGTGTAGTTGCTAAATCATGTGGTGATTCAACGTTTAAATTTTTGAGGAACTCCCAGACTGTTTTTCAGATTATTGTGCAATCCCACCAGCAGAATGTGAGAGTTCTGATTTCTCCACATTCTCACCAGTACTTATCTGTCGTCTTTATTTTATCCATTTTAATGAGTATTTTGTGATTGTTTTCTATTTCTCTGATAGCTAATTGTGTCGAACATCTTTTCCTGTGCTTATTGGCCATTTGTTTATCTTCTTTGGAGAACTGTTTATTCAGATCCTTTGCTTACTTTAAAATTGTGTTGTTTTATTATTGAATTGTATGGGTCCATTCTGGGCTTCCATCATAGCTCAGTCGGTAAAGAATCTGCCTGCAGTGCAGGAAACCCGGGTTCAATCCCTGGGTTGGGAAGATCCCCTGGAGAAGGAAATGGCAACCCACTCCAGTGTCCTTGCCTGGAAAATCATGGACAGAGGAGCCTGGAGGGCTGCAGTCTGTAGGGTCGCAAAGAGTCGGGCACGACTGAGCGACTAACACCACTTATTCTAGATAATGTCCCTTATCAGATATATAATTTGCAAATCTTCTCTCTCATTCCACAGATTGGCTTTTCACTTTCTTGGATAATACATAACTTTTATTGTTGTTGTTCTTCAGTTACTAAGTCATGTCCAATCCCATTGACTGCAGCCCACCAGGCTCCTCTGTCCATGGGATTTCCCAGGCAAGAACACTGGAGTGAGTCGCCATTTCCTCCTCCAGGGCATCTTGCTGACCCAGGGATTAAACTGCATCTCCTGCACTGGCAGGTGGGTTCTTTACTACTGAGCCACCAGGTGGTGGTGGTGGTGGTGGTGGTGGTGGTGGTTTATTTGCTTAGTCGTGTCGGACTCTTGCAACCCTGTGGACCACAGCACGCCAGGCTCCTCTGTCCATGGGATTTTCCAGGCAAGAATACTGGAGTGAGTGACCATTTCCTTCTTCACCGGATGTTCCCAACCCAGGAATCAAACCCGGGTCTCTTGCACTGCAGGCAGATTCTTTACTGACTGAGCTACCTTTTTCCTACAGGGAAGCTCATAATTTTTATTAGGTGATGCATAATGAGGGGCAGGAAAGCCTGGTGTGCCGCATTCCATGGGGTCGCAAAGAGTTGAACCCGAGTTAGCAACTGAACAGCAAACTACAGTGCTGGATTATTTCATTTCCTGATATTAGCAACCGTTGATGATCACTGCCTAGGTCCATTAATTTGTTAATTGTAAAGTGGTGTATTTGAATTCTACCATTCCTTCTTTGTAAGAATTCTGAGATTGAAGTTAATGTTCCTTCAGCTCATTGAAGATACCAATTTTACCGCTCTGGGGCTTCCATTGCTTTTCAGAAGTCAGCTTTGTCATGAATACCTTGAAACATGGATGACTCAGTTGGTGGCAAATTTAGTTATTATTGTCCCAGAGCTATTTTTTTCTAGTTTTATCACTACTTGACAGGTCAATTTTATATCCTTATGTAGTCCTCTACCTCCTCCCCAAATAAAACTTATACATATTTTTCAATTACTGTTTTTAGAAGGAGCAAGTATATAAATACCTGTATTGCAGAGGATTTTAAAAACAGGTTTATGTTAGTATAAAGTTTGATTTGTAGTCAATTGTTCAGTTGTGCAGCCATCACAAAAATCTAGTTTTAGTCTACTTCCATTAACCCCCAAATTCCCTTCCTGTCCTTTTCTGAAATTACTTACTTTTATTTTAGAGATTCGTAACCTGGAGTTAATAGAGGCTTTCTGATGGCTCTAAAACCGCATGAAATTATATGTAAACCATATGTCATATAGGGCCTGTGTTTTTAAAAAGGCAAAATTTTAGTAAAGTATTAATTATATGAGTACATTTTAGAGTTGGTTGGGGATGTACAAATGACTGGGTTGAAGGTTACAGTATGACCGTGCCACTAACTGGATGCACATTTAGCTTCATGATTTTTTTTTTATTACTTTTCTTGAAGTTTCATTTTGTCATACGCATATGTAAGTCATTTTCATACATTCTGAAGTCATATGTAGCCTAATTTCCTTGAGCTCTCTACCTTATTTCTTCCCTGTTTCCATATATTTATGTGTGAAATAGTCCTAGGTGATTCTTTACGTATACTTTTTGATATTTTATAGAAGGTTTGTATTTTTGTTATGGTAGCTAGTTAGCTTTATTTGGTTCCTTCTCTTTTAGTTATTATCTGTTGATTCCCTGTTATGTACAGTTTGGAAATTGATTATGACTTCTTCCCCTCCTCCTCAGCATCTGATGTAAAATATATCTTTTTATTTTTTACTTTTTTGTGTGTGTGTCTATTGATCTTTTTTTTTTTTTTTTTTTTTTTGGTAGTTTGTGGCTGCACAGCATAGCTTATGCGATCTTAGTTCTGGACCAAGAGTCTAACTCACGCCCTCGACAGTGTAAGCATGGAGTCCTAACCACTGGACCACCAGGGAATTTCCTTTAAAGGTTTAAAAACAATTGACCTTTATTTTGAGATAATTATAACATCATATGCAAATGTAGAACATAATACAAAGAGACCATGTATTCAGTTTCCTCCAATGGTAACATACTGTAAAATATTGATATATATACAGTCAAGAGCTTCTCCATCTTCAGCTGCAAAGATTATAATCAACCTGATGTCGGTATTGACCATCTGGTGATGTCCATATGTAGAGCCTTAGATGGAGAAGCTCTATACAGTCAGCAAAGACAAAACTGGGAGCCGACTGTGACTCAGATCATGATCTCCCTATTGCCAAATTCAGACTTAAATTGAGGAAAGTAGGGAGCACCACTAGGCCATACAGGTATGACCTAAAGGAAATCCCTTAGAGTTAGACAGTGGAAGTGACAAATAGATTCAAGGGATTAGATCTGATAGGCGCCCGAAGAACTATAGACGGAGGTTCGTAACATGGTACAAGAGGCTGTGATCAAAACCATCTCCAAGAAGAAGAAATGCAAAAAGGCAAAATGGTTGTCTGAGGAGCCCTTACAAATAGCTGAGAAAAGAAGAGAAATGAAAGGCAAAGAAGAAAAGGAAAGATAGCCATCTGAATGCATAATTCCAAAGAATAGCAAGGAGAGATAAGAAAACCTTCTTCAGTGATCCATGCAAAGAAAGAGGAAAACAATAGAATGGGAAAGACCAGAGATCTCTTCAAGACAATTAGGGGTACCCAGGGAGCATTTCATGCAAAGATGGGCACAATAAAGGACAGAAACGGTATGGACCTAACAGATGGAGAAGACAGCAAGAAGAGGTGGCAAGAATACACAGAAGAACTATACAAAAAAGATCTTCATGACCCAGATAACCACAGTGGTGTGATCACTCACCTAGAGCCAGACATCCTGGAGTGTGAAGTCAAGTGGGCCTTAGAAAGCATCACTACGAATAAAGCTAGTGGATGTGATGGAATTCCAGTGGAGCTATTTCAAATCCTAAAAGATGATGCTGCAAAAGTTCTACACTCAACCTGCCAGCAAATTTGGAAAACTCAGTAGTGGCCCACAGGATTGGAAAAGGTCGGTTTTCATTCCAGTGCCAAAAAATGTTAAACTACCACTCAATTGCACTCATTTCACATGCTAGCAAAGTAATGCTCAAAGTTCTCCAAGCCAGGCTTCAACAGAATGTGAATCCTGGAGATTCATCCAGGCTGTTGCTTGTATCAATAGTTCATTCATTTTTAAAAAATGTTTTTATTTTGGCCACACCACATGGCGTGCAGGGTCTTAGTTCCCTAACTAGGGATCAAACCCAAACCCCCCTGCAGTGGTAGTGTGGAGTTTCAACCGCTGGGCTGCCAGAAAAGTCCCTCATTTCTTTTTATTGCTGGGTAGCATTTTGTGGTATGGATGTACCAAAATTTTGTTTAAACTACAAAGGACGTCTGGGTTCCAGGTTTGGGCTGTCATGAATGAATAAAACTGCTACCAACATTTGTGTACATTTATGAAATGTAAGTTTTCATTTCTTTGGGATGAATGTTTAGTAGTTGCTAAGTCCAGTGTATTTGCATGTTTAGTTAAAAAAAAGATTTTCCTGATACTGCTTTACATTCCACCAGCAGTGCATGAGTTTCTCCACATCTTCCTCAGCGTTTGGTATTGTCTCAGTTATTTAATTTAGCTGTTCTGGTAGGTGTGTAGTAATATCTCGTTTGGTTTTAATTTGCATTTCCCTAATGGTTAATAATCATCTTTTCATGTATTTATTTGCCATCTTTATATCCTCTTTGATGTAATATCTCTTCATTTCTTTTGCCTATTTTCTAATTTAATTGTTCTAATATTATAAGAGTTCTCTATAATAGTGTCATTGACAATATTTCATTTTCATCCTTTCCACATGGAAGCTTTCTAAGAGTAAAATTTTAAATTTTGATGAAGTTTCATTTATTGGTTTTTCCTTTTATGGATCATGCTTTTAGGGAAAAGTCTGAATTCTTTGCCTAGTTCCAGATCCTAGTTTTAAATTTCAACATGATCAATTTGTATTATATTTTGTGTATGAGGTATGAGTCTTCAAGTTGAGGTTCATATACTTGTCTGTTAACATCTACCTGAATGCCATCATTTGTTGAAGAGTCTAGCTTTCCTCTGTTGAATTATTTTCGTGCCTCTGTCAGAAGGCGATTCAACACGTTTGTGCAGGTCTGTGTGGGTTCCCTCTTCTGTTCCTTTGATCAGTGTATATATCTTTCCACCTGTATCACGCAGTGTTTATTACTGTAGCTATATAATAAGTCTGGAAGTTAGATAGACTAATTCCTCCCACCTTTTTTCCCACAAAATTGTTAGCTATTCTAATTACTTTGGCTTTCTACGTAAGCTTAGAACAGTATTATCGGTATTTGAAAGGAATTGTGCTAAATCTGTATATCATTATGAGAAGAATTGACATCAACTTGAGTCTACCAGTCCATTAACACAGTATGTCTTTACATTTTTTAGATTCTTAAATTCCTTCATCAGTGTTGTTTCATTTTAACATATGTATCCTGTACAGGTATTGTTAGGATCATACCTAAGGGTTTTTTTTGGAGAAATTATTAATGATATTCTTTGTATTTCTCATTTTGATGCCCATGTGTGCGTTGTTAGTTTATTGCTGGAGGAATGAGGCTCCCTGACTTCAGACTCTACTACAAAGCTGAAGTAGTCAAAGCAGTCTGATACTGGCACAAAAACAGAAATATAAATCAGTAGAATGGGATAGAAAGTCCAGAAGTAAACCCAGACACCTGTGGTCAGTTAATCTAAGACAAAGGAGACAGGAATATACAATGGAGAAAAGACAGTCTCTTCAGTAAGTGGTGCTGGAAAAACTGGACAGCTGCATGTGAAAGAATGAAATTGGAACACTCTCTGTGGTAGTTTTGATGCCCATGTGTTTGTTGCAAGTGTATAGACATACAAACTGACTTGTGTGTTTTTATCTTGTATTCTGTGACCTTGCTGAGCTCATTTATTAGATCTACCCTACATATAGATGTCCAGAGGCATTTTCTTATCTGTTTTTGAAATCCACTAGTCTTTCTAATATATCTTGGTATTGGTTTTTCTGGATTGATTTCCCAGTACTTTGTGTGCTTTTTCAGTAATTTCAGGTCTTTTAGTTTTGGAACTTTTTTTTTTTAATTATTGTCTTTATTGTTATTTCTAATAATTTTCACCTTCATTTCTTTTTTATTAAAATTTTATTTCTTTGCACATTCTGTAACTCTTAAGCATTATCTGTTGTGTTGGGTGATTGTTCTTGGCTAGGTTTTCTTTCTGAAATTTTCAAAATTTTCAAATTCTTTCATTTCTATTACCTCATTTTTGAGTTTTTCTGAATAATAATGTTCTTTCACGTTTTCTGTCGTTCTCTAGGATGTAATTTTTACCTGTTGTATTTTAATGGATCATTCTGTTCCTTATGTCTTATAACATAGAATTTGACCCCAGTCCTTTTATGTTGTTCATTTTATGATATGTTTTCCTGAGCTTTTCAGAGTGAGGGATGGGTCAGGATAGCTTTTGTAGCCATACTACTATAGACCCCCTTCTTCTTTTTTAAAAAATGATTTTATAAATATATTTATATATGATCTGGCTCTTTTTCACTCACCCACTTTCGTCTGGATCCTCTGTTTTGCCCTAGTTGTGCCTGTCTTAATCACTTGGAATTCTTCTCCCAGAAATTTCTTATAGGGCTTTTCCTAGGAAGGAGGACTTCAGCCTCTTGTTTGAGTCTGCTCTCGTCATTTCTTACAGTGTTTTGTCCCTTTCATTTGCAGCTGTCCTCAAATTGCCTTTCTAAATTCTAGAGATTCATGTTTTGGGGTTCTCCTCCCCCCTCTTCCTTCAATTACCCAGTTACTTCTGCCCTTCTATTTCCTTCAGCAGATATGCTGAGAACATGTCAGTCCTGTAGTTGGTGATTTAACCAGATTTAACCTTCTTGTATTTGAGAATTCATGGGTGTGCCTTATCACCCATTGTTGTAGATTTTGTCTGTGGGGTTTTGGTTTGACTGTCCTGGTAACTTTTTTTTTTTTTTTTGATGAAGTGAACGATTCTAGATTAAAAAAATTCACTGAAAGATTTTATTCAAGAGAATTGCAACACAGGTTTGCATTAGAAAAAGCATGCTCTGGCTGCATTATGGAAAACTGGTTCAGTGCATAGAAGGAGACTGGTAATGATCCAGTTGACTTGATGGTGGCTTAGTAGTCTAGGATGGTGGCGGTAAGGCTGGAAGGTTTGAATCCTATTTTGTTGACCTTGTTGGATGTCAGAGAATTGGAGAGTGAGTAGCCATCCATGGAAGATCTACCAGGATTGGGGCTCTTAACTTTGGGTGGTTGCACTGTTTCCTGGTATTGGGGATATTCATGGAAGCGTAGGTAGTATTTTTTTCTGTGGGGGAAGATCAGGGAGCAGGTGTGGTATTTATAAGCAGCTGAGTTTGAGGCCCTGCAGTGATCTGTCCCCTATCCCTAACATAGGCATACATATTTTAATTCTTCATTGAGCCCTTTCCTGACCCTCTGATCATGTCTCCTTCTGATATAGAACTTTATTATTTATTTTCCTATCTTAACAATTAACAAATTTATATTACTGTGTGTTATTACTATCTTTTCCCCTAGACCAGCTGCTGGCAAACTTTTCTTAAAAGGACAGATAGTAAATATTACAGGCTTTGTGGGGCCAAGAGACAAAAATAAAGGTATCATACAGACATGTAATATTCTTTATACTGTAATCACTTAAAAATGTACAAACTATTCCTGTGGGGCCCTGAAAAAATAGGCAGCTTGCCAGAATTGGCCCACAGGTTACGGTTTACTGACCACTGTACTAGACTATCAGAGAAGGCAATGGCACCCCACTCCTGCACTCTTGCCTGGAAAATCCCATGGATGGAGGAGCCTGGTGGGCTGCAGTCCATGGGGTCGCTAAGAGTCTGACATGACTGAGCGACTTCACTTTCACTTTTGACTTTCACGCATTGGAGAAGGAAATGGCAACCCACTCCAGTGTTCTTGCCTGGAGAATCCCAGGAACGGGGTAGCCTGGTGGACTGCCGTCTATGGGGTTGCATAGAGTTGGACACAACTGAAGCGACTTAGCAGCAGCAGCAGCAGTACTAGACTATAATTGCTGTATTTGCCTTCTAGTTGCAGGCATATTGCGTGGAGCATTTAGGTTGGATTTAGTAAATTTTTGACGAAAGAGTGAATATTGTATTTACAGATTAGAAGCCCAGGCGAGAGAGCAGAATAGATACTTGGGCGTGGTCTTCAAACTGTAATTGAAGATGTAAGAGTAGATGAGATCACTTGGGAAGAATGTAAGGAAGGAGAGGCCCTAAGATGGAGCCTTTTTCTATAACTTAAACAGAGTGGAGAGGAAGTGATGACTAATTCAAAGGTACTTGCACCATAGATGATAGTTACCTGTTGCTGACTGACCTAAGCCATTTGGCCATTTACACTCATAGGTTCTTTTGGATGAATAGAAGGCCTTTAACTGTATAGATAGGTGCAGGTAATAGGTGATTTTCCTTAGAGATTTTACTACCAGTGAGTTGTACTATTATTATTGTTGTTGTTTTTGGCCATGCTGTGTGACTTGTGGGATCTTAGTTCCCCGATCAGGGATTGAACCCAGGTCTTCAGCAGTAAAAGTGCTGAGTCCTAACCATTGAACTGCCAGGGAATTCCCAGTGAGTAATAAAATAAGCCTTAGACAGAATTTGCTGTTAATTCTTACACAAGTGTGTATTAGCGAGCAGTCGCCAGAAGTCACGGAGCTTGTTTTATGAGTTTAGCTCTTTTAGATCCTGAACTACCACCTAGCAATAAAACTTTAACCCTAAGTAGACACCAGGAAGATCTGACTAGAATTAGGGAACAAAATCTTTCAAGATGAGGTGGGCCACAGAATCACTTAGACTCAAAAACTTCTCTGTAGGGCTTGTCATATTCTTAAACTGCAAACAGGTAAGACTCAAGGTATACCTATATGCCTAGTTAATCCATATGTCTTGAACAATTCCAGTTCAGCAATAAAAAATTATTTCCAACATCCCTTACGTTAATTAACAAACAAGTGTCTAAATTCAGAAGTTGGTATTTGAAGCACTTACTAATTGGGAATTAACTCCTGATTTGGGCACTTCACATGCTAACTAACCTCCTCTGAAGTGTAGATTCCTCATTTATTCAGAGTGCTTTAGTTCACCCACCACTTCTAGCCTTGCTGAAGTAGTTTTTTAATGGAAATTACAGCGTAGCAGTAACTTGACCATATTTTCGAAGAGACAGGCTGCCTGAGACTTTCTTGTTGTCTGCTATCTTATTTTTTAATTAGTTAATCACTTTATTTTGGCTGCGCTGGATCTTCTTGCCACGTTGAGGCTTTCTCTGGTTGTAGAGAGCAGCGGCTACTCTCTAGTTGCCGTTCATGGGCATCTCATTGCAGCAGCTTCTCTTGTTGCAGAGCACGGGCTCCAGGGCTTCAGTAGTTGCAGCACGTGGGCTTAGCTGCTCCGCTCCATGTGGCCCGAGCGTGTCCCCTGCGTTGGTAGGCATATTCTTAACCACTGGACCACCGGGAAGTCCTTGTGTACTGTCTTTAAACAGTTTGTAAACAGTTGAGTGTAGTAGTCATTACAGTCAGAACACCTTTCTCTTCCAGCTTTAGTAATGGCTGGATTAGGCAAACAGTCTGTACAGGCAGATTTCGACAATTGGTAGTTTTTCAGGTGAATAAAGACAGCTTTCTTTACAGAGTGACCAGATAACACTTCATTAATATTTGTATTTGCTCAACATTTATTATAATTTGTATGGTTAATCAATACATAAAGCATTTTCTGTATTAATAGTGTTGAAACATAAACCCAGAAACATTAAATATAGAATTATATTCAGGGCTCGCTCTTTTTACTGTTGAACCCTATTAGTAGTAATAGTTTTAGCAGTGCCTCTTTCCATGATCACATCAAATAAATGTTACTAATTTGAATTTTATTTGGCAGTTTCCTTTACATTAATTAAATATATCTGTCTTTAAGCATGGATTTATGTCTAGATTAATATTTCAGTGTATTTAACAAAGTTTATAATTTGGGTTCCATGGGATTCTTTTTCCTACAAAGAGATTAATTCATCACTGCAGTTTAAGAAAACTTGACAGAGGCACAGTAACAAAAGATCATTAAATAGAATAATATTAATAACACTGCCTGTAGCAGTGTATTAAAAAAGTAATACACTATGACATGTGGCCTTTATTCTAAAAATGTAAACACTTACTGTATTTGTATGTGTAATGAAATAATCCATTATATCACTGTGTTAAGGGGAGAAGGGATATATGTGCTGTCCTTAGTTGCTCAGTCATATCCAACTCTTTGCAAAACCATGGACTGCAACACGCCAGGCTCCTCTGTCCATGGGAATTCTGCAGGCAAGAATATTGGAGTGGGTTGCCATGCCCTCCTCCAGGGGATCTTCCCAACCCAGGGATTGAAACTTAGGTCTCTTGCGTTGCAGGCGGATTCTTTACCAGCTGAGCTACCAAAGATATCTAGTTATTTTAATAATTCCTATTAAGACATTTGTGAGAGCCTCTTATTAAACTTAGAAGGATACTTTATCTTTTTATACAAAATACCTGTCTCAAGTTTATTTTCATTTTTATGTGATTTTTAAGGTCATAACAATGAGTAAATTACTTTCTTGAAACATTAATTGTTTGAGATAGAATACACTAGTTGCAGGCATAAAAAATTGGTTCTGGCTGACTTAAAAGCAAAACCATATTGGAAGATTATGAGGTAGTTCATCGAATGAGTACAGACACCAGATAACTAGGAATATAGCAAGTTCAGAAATAGGCATGGCTCACTGCCTTGTTCAGATACTTCCTTTGGTAATTAACGTGCTTTTTAAAAAAATTTTCCCTCTTTCTATTTTGCTCTGGGTTCAGAGTTACAGGGGAGAGTTCTGTTGGCAGAGTTTGAGCTCATGCTGTTTATGCTAGGAGAGAGTGAGATGATTTTCTTTTTTCTTTTTTTGGAGATGCTTTAATAGATGGTTCCATCAAGACTACACAGTGGAGAGTATATAATTCCCCATAGAAACCTGGGTGCAGTTAGGACAGGGGTGTGGGTCTTAGGCAGCTGAGCTCTGTCTCCCACTCCCCACAGAACTAATCAACAGGTATCCAGTAAAATAGACAGGAGTTTTGACTTTTTAGCCTCCTGTAGTTCATCATTTAAAGTCTAAAACTGACTAATCCTTAATCTTTGAGAATAAAATCTAAAAAAAAAAAAATAATAAATGCCAGAGACCTTAATTTATACTAGCAGTATCAATATTTAGATACTTAATGAAATTTTTGTTTTTCTTACAGACAATGCGAAGACACAGAAATGAAGTGACAGTTGAATTGCGAAAGGTAAGAGTGATTTGTGTTTAATTAAAAAATAGATTTTTTCTAATGTTAAAACTTTGTATAACTTGAAAAATGAAAATACTATGGCAGATTAGTGGGCATCCCTAAAACTATACAGCATAAAAACATATGGTTAAATAATTTATGATGGCATACATTTTTAGTACCTTCCATTTATTGAGGTGTTAGGTACTGTGTGAAGTACTGTACCACTGTCATTGAAATTCTCATAACATCTGGTTAGATACTGTTTGTTAAAGACACTTTAGAAAAATAAATAACAATAGAACAACCTTATATTCTACCAGGTGGATGCAACTATTGTTAAAAATTTGTTTTGTTTTCTTCCATTACTTTTGAATTACCCTTGATTAGATTGTGTTTTTATGCAAGCACATTTTATTTTTTTAAGCACATTTTCTTTTAAGCAAATTTTAATTATCAATTAAGAAAGTGCACATAATAAATTCTGTCTATATACACACGTACATTTAAAAAATAGATTTGAAACTTCTAAATCTTTCTGTTTGTCTTAGGTTAGATTTTCTTCATCTGATTCACTCCTGAAACTCATATATTATCTTAAATCTTTCCAGTTTCAGAGAGAAAGACTATCTTGATCCAGAGAGTACACACTCTCTCAGTGAGTCACTAAAATTAAATGGACTTCCCTGGTGGCTCAGACGGTAAAGCGTCTGTCTACAATGTGGGAGACCCGGGTTCGAACCCTGGGTTGGGAAGATCCCCTAGAGAAGGAAATGGCAATCCATTCCAGTACTATTGCCTGGAAAATCCCATGGACAGAGGAGCCTGGTGGGCTACAGTCCATGGGGTCAGAAAGAGTCAGACACAACTGAGCGACTTCACTTCACTTAGTACATTTATTTACTCAGTAAGTCTTTAATACCCACTTTGTGTCATGAATTTTTACTCAGCATTAATATTATGCTACTTGTTATAGTATACAGTTCCTGAGATCCATTCTTCCATACCCCTTCTGACCCATTTTTTTTTTATTAAATTTGAAGAATACTTGCTAATCTCAGTTCTTTTGACTCTTAACTTCATGGATACTCAGAGATTAACCTCAGTGATTTGTCAGTTTTCAGATCGTTGGGTCATTTGGACCAGGGAACTGAACTAAGCCTTAAAAAGCTGAACTAAGCTTTTAATAAATGAGTGAGGTGAGCTCCTTGCCAATCTTAACACTTTGGACTTAGCTTCTTTTTCTTTTTAACTTTTTATTAGCACATACATACAAAATATCAATACAACTTAAGTGTACAACTTGATGAATTTTCACAAAGTGAACACATCTGTATCCTAAGGCTCCTTCACAGTTAGTGCTGTGCCCCAAAGCAACCATTACCCTGATTTCTAATGTTATAAATTGTTTTGCATATTTTGAACTTTATATAAATGGAATAGTATGTGTCCTTTTGCATTTGGTTTTTCATTCATCTTGTGAAGATCATTCTCTGTAGGAGAACCACTAGGAATAAAATTGAAATTAAATAATTATTCATTTTTTGTTAGCTCTTCACATTACATCAACTCTCTCCCCAGATGTAAGCCTTCATTTTCCCTTAACTTTTCATGCTTGGAATACAATTCTGAGACTTTTGTATTGGTCTTGGTATTATTCAGAATTCTCTCCTGTTTTAAGCTTTTTAGCTCCTCTGATATGCTTATAAATCTAAGCTCTTCACTTATATTTATACTTGGTGATTTGTTTCTCTTATATTAATAGTTGTACTCCCTCTGTATTTAATTTATAGAATTAAAATTTCTTCCTTGCCAGAGTACGTCTTTTCTTAATGTCCACCTTGGTTTCTTTAGACATCACTTTTTTTTAACTTTTATTTTATATTGGAGTATAATTGATTAACAATATTGTGTTAGTTTCAGCTGTACAGCAAAGTTATTCATTTAAACATATACTTGTATCTGTTCTTTATCAAATTCTTTTTCCATTTAGGTTTTTAAGAATATTGAGCAGAGTTCCCTGTGATATACAGTAGGTCCTTGTTGGTTGTGTGCCCAGTGGCTTTAGTCCTGTCCAACACTTTGCAACCTTGTGGACTGTAGCCCACCAGGCTTCTCTGTTCATGGGGTTTTCCGAGCAAGAATACTGGAGTGGGTTGCCATGCCCTTCTTTAGGGGATCTTCCTGACTCAGGGATCAAATCCGTGTGGTGGTGGTGGTTTAGTCTAGAGACCTCTTTCTTAGCTCTTCATTTTTCCCTTCTGGATAACATTATTTCCTTTCTAATTACTCTGATTAATTCCTGAAAAAAAAATGCTTGTGGGATGATCAAAATAAAATTAACTGAAGAAATTTCAGGCAGTTCCTTATTTCACATTTCAGAATTCCTTGAGTAAGCAGCAGAAAGTGACCCCTTCTGAAACAAATCATAGACTTCAAAGCTTAATTGATTTTGATGTACTTCTTCAGAGGTGGGAAGAGCCCTTCAAAAGAAGATTCTTCCACTCTTTAAGGACAAAGTATCTGTCTTTGATTTCACCCTTGTTATCTTTATTGCTCCATTGAGGAGAAAATCACAGCATTGTTATTACTGACACTGAGATTGTTGAAAATACAAGAAAGGGAGCTAGTTCCCAGAGTTTCTTAGATGAGCTCTACACATTTCTACTAGATGGTCAGCTTCTAAATTGAATGTGTTAACCACACTCCCCCCATCCAACCCCAGCTTCCCACACCCCAGTACTCCTAGGTCTCTTCCCCAGCCCGTCTCAGAATGCTTAGTCAGATTCTGGACATGTAGTTGAAAGTGTTTGTCACTTCATTGTGTCCACCTCTTTGTGACCCCATGGACTGTAGCTCCTCTGTCCATAGAATTCTCCAGGCAAGATTACTGGAGTGGGTTGCCGTTCCCTTCTCCAGGGAATCTTCCCAACCAGGAGTTGAATCCGGGTCTCCTGCACTGCAGGTGAATTCCTTACCAACTGAGCCATAAGGGAAGCCCAGGAATACTGGAGTGGGTAGCATATCCCTTCTCCAGTGGATCTTCCTGACCCAGGAATCGAACCGGGGTCTAGAATTGTGATATCTTAAATTTTTACTTAAATTTACATCACTTATTGAAGTTTTTACGAAAAACGCTTTCGTTATAGAGTAGTGCTATTCAGAAGACCTGATCTGTGACAAGTCAGGTAGCTTGTCTCAAAATAGTAAACAAATCTGAAGCAGAGGAATGAATCAGTGAGCTGGAAGGTAAAATGGTGAAAATAACTTCTGAAGAGCAGAGTAAAGTAAAAGGAATGGAAAGAACTGAGGATAGTTTCAGAAACCGCTGGGACAATATCAAACACACCAACAGTCGAGTTATAGGGATCCCAGAAGAAGAGAAAAAAAAAGGGGTATGAGAAAATTTTCAAAGAGATTATAGTTGAAAATTTCCCCAACATGGAAAAGGAAATAGTGAATCAAGTCTAAGAGGCACAAAGAGTCCCATACTGGATAAACCCAAGGAGAAATATGCCAAGACACATACTAATCGAACTAACAAAGACTAAACACAAAGAAAGACTATTAAAAGCAACAAGGGAAAAGCAACGTGTAACATACAAGGGAAACCCCATAAGTTTAACAGTTGATCTTTCAACAGAAACTCTGGAAGCCAGAAGGGAATGGAAGGATGTATTTAAAGTACTAAAAGGGAAAAATCTATAACCAAGATTACTGTACCCAGCAGGCATCTTATTCAGAATTGATGGAGAAATAAAAAGCTTTACAGACAAGCAAAAGTTAAGAGAATTTAGTACCACCAAACCAGATTTACAGCAAATGTTAAAGGGACTTACATAGTCAGGAAATACAAGAGAAGAAAACAGATCTACAAAATCGACCTCGAACAATTTAAAAATGGCAATGAAAGTGAAAGTGAAGTCGCTCAGTCGTGCCCGACTCTTTACGACCCCATGGATGGTAGCCTGCACCAAGCTCCTCCGTCCATGGGATTTTCAAGGCAAGAAGTACTGAAGTGGGTTGTCATTTCCTTCTCCATGGAATCTTCCCAACCCAGGGATCGAACCCAGGTCTCTCACATTGTAGACAGACACTTTACCGTCTGAACCACCAGGGAAGTAGGGACATACATATCAATAATTACTTTAAATGTAAATGGATTAAATGCTCCAACCAAAAGACACAGACTAGCTGAATGAATCCAAAAACAAGATCCATATATATACTGTCTACAAGAAACCCACTTCAGACCTGAAGACACATATAGACTGAAAGTGCATATCCCATGCAAATGGGAAGCAAAAGAAAGCTGGAGTAGCAATTCTCATATCAGACAAAATAGACCTTAAAATAAAGAAAATTGCAAGAGATAAGGAAGGACACTACATAATGATCAAGGGATCAATCCAAGAGGAAGACATAGCAATTATAAATATCTGTGCACCCAACATAGGAGCACCTCAATACATAAGACAAATACTAACAGACATAAAAGGAGAAATTGACAGGAACACAATAATAGTAGGAGACTTCAACACCTCACTCACACCAATGGACAGATCATCAAAACAGAAAATTAATAAGGAAACACAAGTCTTAAATGATACATTAGATGAGATGGATCTCATTGATATCTTTAGGACATTCCATCCAAATGCAGAGGAATACAAGTGCACATGGAACATTCTCCAGGATAGACCACATCTTGGGTCACAAATCAAACCTCAGTAAATTTAAGAAACTTGAGGTCGTATCAAGCATCTTCTCTGACCACAATGCTATGAGACTAGATATCAATTAATAAGAAAAAACTATAAGAAACACAGGGGAGATTAAACAGTGCATTTCTAAATAATCAGCAGGTTACTGAAGAAGTCAAAAGGGAAATAAAGAAATTTTTAGAAACAAATGACAAAACCTATGGGATGCAGCAAAAGCAGTTTAAGAGGGAAGTTTATAGCAATACAATCCTACCTCAAGAAACAAGAAAAACATTGAATAGACAACCTAACTTTACACCTAAAAAAACTGGAAAAAGAAGAACAAAAAACCGCCAAAGTTAGTAGATGGAAAAAAATCAGAAAGATCCAAGCAGAAATAAATGAAAAAGAAATGAAAGAATAGTAAAGATTAATAAAACTAAAAGCTGGTTCTTTGAGAAGATAAGCAAAATTGACAAACCCTTAGCCAGACTCATCAAGAAAAAAAGAAGAATCAAATCAACAAAATTAGAGGTGAAAAAGGAGAGGTTACAACAGACAATGCAGAAATACAAAGGATTATAAGAGACTATTATGAACAACTATCTGGCATTAAGTGGATAACCTGGAGAAATGGACAGATTCTTAGAAAAGTTCAATCTTCCAGGACTGAACCAGGAAGAAATAGAAATTATGAACAATCCAATTACAAGCACTGAAATTGAAGCTGTGATCAAAAATCTCCCAAAGAAAAAACGCCCAGGACCAGATGGCTTCACAGGAAAATTCTCTTAAACATTTAGAGAAGAGCTAATGCCTATCCTTCTAAATCTTTCAAGAAATTGCCGGGGAAGGAATACCTCCAAACTCATTCTATGAGGCCACCATTACCCTGATACCAAAACCGGACAAAAACAACACACAAAAAGAAAACTACAGGCCACTATCACTGATGAACATAGATGCAAAAATCCTCAACAAAATTTTAGCAAACAGAATTCAGCAACACATCAAAAAGCTCATACACCATGATCAAGTTGGGTTTATTCCAGGAATGCAAGGATTCTTCAGTATACACAAATCAGTCAGTGTGGTACACCATATTAACAAATTGAAAGATAAAAATAATAATGTAATCTAAATAGATGCAGAAAAAGCCTTTAACAAAATTCAGCACCCATTTATGATTAAAACTCTTCAAAAAATGGGCATAGAAGGTACCAACCTCAACATAGTAAAGGCCATATATGATAAGTCTATAGCAAACAGAATTCTCAATGGTGAAAAACTGAAAGCATTCCCCCTAAGATCAGGAACAAGACAAGGGTGTCCACTTTCACCTCTATTATTCAACATAGTTCTGGAAGTCCTAGCTACAGCAATCAGAGAAGAAAAGTAAAAGGAATCCGGATCAGAAAAGAAGTAAAGCTCTCACTGTTTACAGATGACATGATACTGTACATAGAAAACCCTAAAGAGAGTATCAGAAAATTACTAGAGCTAATCAGTGAATTTAGCAAAGTTGCAGGATATAGAATCAATACACAGAAATCACTTACATTTCTATATACTAACAATGAAAAATCAGAGAAATTAAGGAATCAATCCCATTCACTATTGCAACAGAAATAATTAAATATCTAGGAATAAACTTACCTAAGGAGACAAAAGAACTATACACAGAAAATTGTAAGCTACTAATGAAAGAAATCAAAGACAACATAAACAGATGGAGAGATACTCCATGTTCCTGGGTAGGAAGAATCACTATTGTGAAAATGACTATACTGCCAAACGCAATCTACAGATTCAATGCAATCCCTATCGTTACCAATGACATTTTTCACAGAACTGGAACAAAAAAATCTCACAATTCATAGGGAAACACAAAAGACCCCAAGAGCCAAAGCAGTCTTGAGAAAGAATGGAGCTGGAGGAATCAACCTTCCTGACTTCAGATTATACTACAAAGCTATAGTCATCAAGACAGTAAGTATGGTACTGGCACAAAAACAGAAATACAGACCAACGGAACAAGATAGAAAGCCCAGAAATAAACCTGTGGACTTAATGGGTACCTTATTTTTGACAGAGGAGGCAAGAATATACAATGGGGCAAAGACAGCCTCTTCAATAAATGGTGCTGGGAAAAGTCAACAGCTACATGTAAAAGAATGAAATTTGAATACTTCCTAACACCATACACAAAGATAAACTCAGAATGGTTTAAAAACCTAAATGTAAGACCAGAAACTATAAAACTCTTAGAGGAAAACATAGAAAGAACACTCGATGACATAAATCAAAGCAAGATCCTCTATGACCCACCTCCTAGAGTAATGGAAATAAAAACAAAAGTAAACTAGTGGGACCTGATTAAACTTAAAAGCTTTTGCGCAGCAAAGGAAAGTATAAGTAAAGTGAAAAGACAACCCTCAGAATGGGAGAAAGTCATAGCAAATGAAGCAACTGATAAAGGATTAATTTCTAAAATATACAAGCAGCTCACACAACTCAATACCAGAAAAACAACCCAATCAAAAAGTGGGGAAAAGACCTAAACAGACATTTCTCCAAAGAAGACATACAGATGGCTAACAAACACATGAAAAGATGCTTAACATCTCTCATTATTAGATAAATGCAAATTAAAACTACAATGAGATATCAGATATCACCTCGCACCAGTTAGAATGGCCATCATCAGAAAGTCTACAAACAATACATGCTGGAGAGGGTGTGGAGAAGAGGGAATGCTCTTGCACTGTTGGTGTGAATGTAACTTGATACAGCCACTATGGAAGACGGTATGGAGATTCCTTAAAAAACTAGGAATAAAACCACCATATGACCCAGCAATCCCACTCCTAGGGATATACCCTGAGGAAACCAAAATTGAGAAAGACACGTGTATCCCATTGGTCACTGCAGCACTATTGACAGTAGCTAGAACCTGGAAGCAACCTAGATGTCCATCGACAGATGAATGGATAAAGAAGTTTTGGTATCATATACGCATTGGAATATTACTCAGCCATAAAAAGAAACACATTTGAGTCAGTTCTAATCTGATGGATGAACCTAAAACCTACTATAAAGAGTGAAACAAGTCAGAAAGAGCAACATAACTATCATATTCTAATGCATATATATGGATTCTAGAAAAACGGTACTGAAGAATTTCTTTACAGGGCAGCAGTGGAAAAACAGACAGACATAGAGAATAGACTCATGGACTTGGGAGAGGGGAGGAGAGGGTGAGATGTATGGAAAGAGTAGCATGGAAACTTACATTACCATATGTAAAACAGATCAGTTCAGTTCAGTCACTCAGTTGTGTCCAACTCTCTGTGACCCCATGAACCTCAGCATGCCAGGCCTCCCTGTCCATCACCAACTCCTGGAATCCATGCAAACCCATGTCCATCAAGTCGGTGATGCCCTCCAACCATCTCATCCTCTGTCGTCCCCTTCTCCTCCTGCCTTCAGTCTTTCTCAGCATCAGGGTCTTTTCAAATGAGTCAGCTCTTCACATCAGGTGGCCAAAGTATTGGAGTTTCAGGTTCAACATCAGTCCTTCCAATGAACACCTCGGACTGATCTCCTTTAGGATAGACTGGTTGGATCTCCTTGCAGTCTAAGGACCTCTCAAGAGTCTTGTCCAACACCACAGTTCAAAAGCATCAATTCTTCAGTGCTCAGCTTTCTTTACAGTCCAACTCTCACATCCATACATGACCACTGGAAAAACCATAGCCTTGACTAGACAGACCTTTATTGGCAAAGTAATGTCTCTGCTTTTGAATATGCTGTCTAGGAGGAGCCTGGTAGGCTGCAGTCCATGGGGTCCCGAAGAGTTGGACACGACTGAGCAACTTCACTTTCACTTTTCACTTTCATGCATTGGAGGGGGAGGTGGCAGCCCACTCCAGTGTTCTTGCCTGGAGAGTCCCAGGGACGGGGGAGCCTGATGGGCTGCCGTCTCTGCGGTCGCACAGTCGGACACGACTGAAGCAACTTAGCAGCAGCAGGTTGGTCATAACTTTCCTTCCAAGGAGTAAGTGTCTTAATTTCATGACTGCAGTCACCATCTGCAGTGATTTTGGAGCCCAGGAAAATAAAGTCTGACACTGTTTCCACTGTTTCCCCATCTATTTCCCATGAAGTGATGGGACCGAATGCCACGATCTTCATTTTCTGAATGTTGAATTTTAAGCCAACTTTTTCACTCCCGTCTTTCACTTTCATCAAGAGGCTTTTTAGTTCCTCTTCACTTTCTGCCATAAGGGTGGTGTCATCTGCATATCTGAAGTGATTGATATTTCTCCCAGCAATCTTGATTCCAGCTTTTGCTTCCTCCAGCCCAGCGTTTCTCATGATGTACTCTGCATATAAGTTAAATGAGCAGGGTGACATACAGCCTGACGTACTCCTTTTCTTATTTGGAACCAGTCTGTTGTTCCATGTCCAGTTCTAACTGTTGCTCCTGACCTGCATATAGGTTTCTCAAGAGGCAGGTCAGGTGGTCTGGGATTCCCATCTCTTTCAGAATTTTCCACAGTTTATTGTGATCCACACAGTCAAAGGCTTTGGCATAGTCAATAAAGCAGAAATAGATGTTTTTCTGGAACTCTCTTGCTTTTTCCATGATCCAGCGGATGTTGGCAATTTGATCTCTGGTTCCTCTGTCTTTTCTAAAACCAACTTGAACATTTGGAAGTTCATGGTTCATGTATTGCTGAAGACTTGTATTGCTTGGAGACTTTTAAGCGTTGCTTTTCTAGCGTGAGAGGAGTGTAATTGTTTGATAGTTTGAGCATTCTTTGTAGTAAAACAGATAGCCAATGGGAATTTGCTGTATGGCTCAGGAAACTCAAACAGGGGCCCTGTATCACCCTAGAGAGGTGGGGTTCGGAGGGAAATGGGAAGGATGTTTAAAAGGGAGGGGATATGTGTTTCAGTTCAGTTCAGTCGCTCAGTCATGTCCAACTCTTTGCTACCCCATGAATCGCAGCACTCCATGCCTCCCTGTCCATCACCAACTCCTGGAGTTCACTCAAACTCATGTCCATCGAGTCAGTGATGCCAACCATGCCATCCATCTCATCCTCTGTCGTCCCCTTCTCCTCCTGCCCCCAGTCCCTCCCAGCGTCAGAGTCTTTTCCAATGAGTCAACTCTTCGCATGAGGTGACCAGAGTACTGGAGTTTCAGCTTTAGCATCATTCCTTCCAAAGAAATCCCAGGGCTGATCTCCTTCAGAATGGACTGGTTGGATCTCCTTGCAGTCCAAGGGACTCTCAAGAGTCTTCTCCAACACCACAGTTCAAAAGCATCAATTCTTTGGCACTCAGCCTTCTTTACAGTCCAACTCTCACATCCATACATGACTACTGGCAAAACCATAGCTTTGACTAGACGGACCTTAGTCGGCAAAGTAATGTCTCTGCTTTTGAACATGCTGTCTAGGTTGGTCATAACTTTTCTTCCAAAGAGTAAGCGTCTTTTAATTTCATGGCTGCAGTCACCATCTGCAGTGATTTTGGAGCCCCCAAAAATACAGTCTGACACTGTTTCCCCATCTATTTCCCATAAAGTGATGGGACTGGATGCCATGATCTTCGGTTTCTGAATGTTGAGCTTTAGGCCAACTTTTTCACTCTCCACTTTCACTTTCATCAAGAGGCTTTTTAATTTCTCTTTACTTTCTGCCATAAAGGTGGTGTCATGTGCATATCTGAGGTTATTGATATTTCTCCCAGCAATCTTGAATGGCTAATTCAAGTTTAGGTTTGACAGAAAACAACAAAATTCTGTATAGCAATTATCCTTAAATAAGAAAATAAATTATTTAAAAAAAAAAATGAACAAGACCTTACTTCCTTTACCATGAAAGTTTTTCTGCCTAGATTAATAAATAATTGAACTAAATGGTGTGTTCTGAATTCTTAAATTTTGAACAATTTGATATTGAAAATTCTCCAAGCCAGGCTTCAACAGTATGTGAACCGTAAACTTCAGATGTTGAAGCTGGATTCAGAAAAGGGAGAGGAACCAGAGATCAAATTGCCAATATCCGCTGGATCATCGAAAAAGACACAGTTCCAGAGAAACATCTACTTTTGCTTTATTGACTATGCCAAAACCTTTGACTGTGTGGATCATGATAAACTGTGGAAATTTCTGAAGGGATCGGAATACCACAGCACCTGATCTGCCTCCTGAGAAATCTGTATGCAGGTCAGGAAGCAACAGTTAGAACTGGACATGAAACAGAGTGGTTCCAAATAGGAAAAGGAGTACTTCAAGGCTGTATATTGCCACCCTGCTTATTTAACTTATACACAGAGTACATCATGAGAAATGCTGGGCTGGATGAAGCAAAAGCTGGAATCAGGGTTGTAGGGAGAAACATCAGTAACCTCAGATATGCAGATGACACCACCCTTATGGCAGAAAGAGAAGAAGAATTAAAGAGCCTCTTGATGAAAGTGAAAGAAGAAAGTGAAAAAGTTGGCTTAAAACTCAACATTCAGAAAACGAAGATCATGGCATCTGGTCCCATCACTTCATGGCAAATAGATGGGGAAACAATGGAAACACTGACAGACTTTATGTTTGGGGGCTCCAAAATCACTGCAGATGCTGGCTGCAGCCATGAAATTAAAAGACACTTGCTCCTTGGAAGAAAATCTATGACCAACCTAGACAGCATATTAAAAAGCAGAGACATTACTTTGCCAACAAAGGTCCTTCTAGTCAAGGCTATGGTTTTTCCAGTGGTCATGTATGGATGTGAGCACTGAAGAGTTGATGCTTTTGAACTATGCTTTGTGGAAGACTCATGAGAGTCCCTTGGACTGCAAGGAAATCCAACCAGTCCATCCTAAAGGAAATTAGTCCTGCATAATCATTGGCAGGACTGATACTGAATCTGAAGCTCCCATGCTTTGGCTACCTGATGTGAAGAACTGGCTCATCGGAAAAGACCCTGATGCCGGGTAAGATTGAAGGCGGGAGGAGAAGGGGATGACAGAGGATGAGATGGTTGGATGGCATCACTGACTCAATGGACATGAGTTTGAGTAAACTCTGGGAGTTGATGATGGACCGGCAGTCCATGAGATCGCAAAGAGTTGGACAGGAGTGAACAACTGAACTGAACATCAAAAAGCTTAAACATACACATTGAGGCAATATAGCATAATGGTTAAAAACTCAGTTCTGCCATTTTTTAGCTGTGTGACTTTGGGCAAGTTATTTCATTTCTTTTTGACTCTGTTTACAATATGAAATAAAACCGAAATACAGACTTCTTGTGAGTGTTGAACCATAAAGGCTTAATTAAATAAGAAGAGATCAAGAAGGTAAAGGAAAACAGAGGCGCTCAAAAAGAGTTTGAGGCCAGTAAGGCACTGCATATTGACTTTCCTGGTGGCTTGGACGGTAAAAGTGTCTACCTGCAATGCAGGAGACCCGGATTCAATCCCTGGGTTGGGAAGATCTCCTGGAGAAGGAAATTTTCCAGTATTCTTGCCTGGAAAATCCCATGGGCGCAAAGAGTTCGATATGACTGAGTGACTTCACTTTCACTTTCAGGGCACTGCATATTAATAACTAGATCTGATCCTCAGTTTTTATAGATCAGTATCAGTGTTATTCAAAGTATAGTTATTGGCTAAAAGTCCTCAGACTGTTTGTTGCAGGTCTGCTACAAGCTAAGAAGCTTGTGCTTGTAATAAACTGCAAAACTAAGCACACCATTTCAGTCGAGTTGCTCAGTCATGTACGACTCTTTGCGACCCCATGGAATGCAGCATGCCAGGCCTCCCTGTCCATCACCAACTCCCAGAGTTTACTCAAGCTCATGTCCATTGAGTCAGTGATGCCATCCAACCATCTCATACTCTGTCGTCCCCTTCTCCTGCCTTCAATCTTTCCCAGTATCAGGGTCTTTTCCAGTGAGCCAGTTCTTCACATCAGGTGGCCAAAGTATTGGAGTTTCAACTTGAGCATCAGTATTTCCAATGAATATTCAGGACTGATTTCCTTTAGGACTGATTGGTTGAATCTGCTTGCAGTCAAGGGACTCTCAAGAGTCTTCCCCAACACCACAGTTCAAAAGCATCAGTTCTTCAGCACTCAGCTTCTTTATAGTCCAAATCTCACATCTGTACATGACTACTGGTAGAAACCATAGCTTTGACTAGACGGACCTTTGTTGGGAAAGTAATACCTCTGCTTTTTAATAATGCCGTCTAGGTTGGTCATAGCTTTTCTTCCAAGGAGCAAGCATCTCTTGATTTCATGGCTGCATTCACCATTTGCAGTGATTTTGGAGCCCCCCCAAAATAAAGTCTGTCAGTGTTTCCATTGTTTCCCCATCTATTTGCCATGAAGTGATGGGACCAGATGCCATGATCTTCGTTTTCTGAATGTTGAGTTTTAAGCCAACTGTTTCACTCTCCTCTTTCACTTTCATCAAGAGGCTCTTTAGTTTTTCTTCACTTTCTGCCATAAGGGTGGTGTCATCTGCATATCTGATGTTATTGATATTTCTCCTGGCAATCTTGATTCCAGCTTTTGCTTCATCCAGCCCAGCATTTCTCATGATGTACCCTGCATATAAGTTAAATAAGCAGGGTGACAATATGCAGCCTTGACGTACTCCTTTCCCGATTTGGAACTGGTCTGTTGTTCCATGTCCAGTTCTAACTGTTGCTTCCTGACCTGCATACAGATTTCTCAGGAGGCAGGTTAGGTGGTCTGGTATTCCCATCCCTTCAGAATTTTCCACAGTTCATTGTGATCCACACAGTCAAAGGCTTTGGCATAGTCAGTAAAGCAAAAGTAGATGTTTCTCTGGAACTCTGTCTTTTTCAATGATCCAGTGGATGTTGGCAATTTGACCTCTGGTTCCTCTGCCTTTTCTAAATCCAGCTTGAACATCTGGAAGTTCATGGTTCATGTATTGCTGAAGCCTGGCTTGGAGAATTTTGAACATTACTTTTACTAGTGTGTGAGATGAGTGCAATTGTGCAGTAGTTTGAGCATTCTTTGGCATTGCCTTTCTTTGGGATTGGAATGAAAACTGACCTTTCCCAGTCCTGTGGCCACGGCTGAGTTTTCCAAATTTGCTAGCATATTGAGTGCAGCACTTTCACAGCATCATCTTTCAGGATTTGAAACAGCTCCAGTGGAATTCCATCACATCCACTAGCTTTGTTCATAGTGATTCTTCCTAAGACCCACTTGACTTCATATTCCAGGATATCTGGCTCTAGGTGAGTGATCACACCATTGTTGTTATCTGGGTCATGAAGATCTTTTTTGTGTAGTTCTGTGTTTTCTTGCCACGTCTTCTTACTGTCTTCTCCTTCTGTTAAGTCCATACTGTTTCTGTCCTTTATTGTGCCCATCTTTGCGTGAAATGTTCCCCTAATATGTCTAATAGTCTTGAAGAGATCTCTAGTCTTTGCCATTCTGTTGTTTTCCTCTACTTCTTTGCATTGGTCACTGAGGAAAGCTTTCTTTTTTCACCTTGCTTTTCTTTGGAACTCTGCATTCAAATTTGTCATTTTTCCTGGGTCGCTTCTCCTTTTTTTCCAGCTAATTTGTAAGGCCTCCTTAGACAACCATTTTGCCTTTTTGGATTTCTTTTTCTTGGAGATGGTCTTAATCACTGCCTCCTGTACAGTGTCCCAAACCTCCATCCATAGTTCTTCAGACACTATATTAGATCTAATCCTTTGAATCGATTTGTGACTTTGTATATTTGTAAGAGATTTCATTTAGGTCATTCCTGAATGGTCTAGTGGTTTTCCCGACTTTGTTCAGTTTTAAGTCTGACTTGGGGCTTCCCTCATAGCTCAGTCAGTAAAGAATCTGCCTTCAGTGCAGGAGCCCTGGGTTCTATTCCTAGGTTGGGAGGATCCCCTGGAGAAGGAAATGACAACCCATGCCACTATTCTTACCTGGAGAATTCCATGGACAGACGCAAAGAGTTGGACACAACTGAGGGACTAATACCTTCATTTTCATTTTGCAATAAGGAGTTCATGATCTGAGCCACAGTCAACTCCCAGTCTTGTTTTTGCTGGCTGTATAGAGCTTCTCTTATCCTTGGCTGCAAAGAATATAATCAGTCTGATTTTGGTATTGATTATCTGGTGATGCCCATGCGTAGAGTATTCTCTTTTGTTGTTGGAAGAGGGTGTTTGCTATGACCAGTGCGTTCTCTTTGCAAAACTCTGTTAGCCTTTGCCCTGTATCATTTTGTACTCGAAGGCCAAATTTGCCTGTTACTCCAGATATCTCTTGACTTCCTACTTTTGCATTCCAGTCCCTTACAATGAAATGAACATCTTTTTTCGGTGTTAGTTCTAGAAGGTCTTGTAGGTCTTCATCAAACCATTCAACTTAAGCTTCTTCAGCATTATTAGTTGGGGCATAGACTTGAATTACTGTGATATTGGGCTTCCCTTATAGCTTAGTTGGTGTATCATCTGCCTGCAATGCAGGAGTCCCACTTCAATTCCTGGATCAGGAAGATCCCCTGGAGAAGGAAATGGCAACCCACTCCAGTATTCTTACCTGGAGAATCCCATGGACAGTGGTTCCTGGTAGGATCACAAGAGTTGGACACAACTTAGCAACTACACCACCACCATCACCACCGCTGTGATATTGAATGGTTTGCCTTGGAAGCGAACAGAGATCATTCTGTTGTTTTTGAGATTGCATCCTAGTACTGCATTTTGGACTCTTGTTGACTATGAGGGCTATTCCATCTCTTCTGAGGGGTTTTTTGCCCACAGTAACAGGTATAATGGTTATCAGAGTTAAATTCACCCACTACAGTCTATTTTAGTTCACTGATTCCTAAAATGTTGATGTTCACTCTTGCTATCTCCTGTTTGACCACTTCTAATTTACCTTGATTCATGGACCTAACATTCCAGGTTCCTATGCAGCATGCTTCTATCCATGGGGTTTCAGAGTCTGACACGGCTTAGTGACCAAACAACAATGAAGCACTCTGAAGCCTAGTGGCTTATTAACAAAATAGCCATTTTATTCCACTGACAATTCTGTGGGTTGGCAGAGTGGTTCTTCCGGTCTGGGCCAGTTCACCTGATCTCTGCCTGGGCCCCTTCACTCATCTCTGGTCAGCTGGTGGGTTAGCTAGTGACTGGATGATCTAAGATGGTCTCATAGAAGTTTCTTACTATTGACTGAGACCTTAGTTGTCTTCCACATAGCCTCATCCTGCAACAGGCAAGCTCACAGTTGCTCACCTGGTAGCTCTAGAATTATATAATCGGCAAGAAAGGACATGCTTGGATGTGGGGGAGCTTTTCAAGTTCATTTACTAAACTCAAGTCCATTGCCAAAGCAAGTTACATGGCCATACCTGAAATAAATACAGGACCAGATTATCCAGAGTCATGGATACGGGAAGGGGAATGATAATCATTTTATAAAACAACCACAATTTGAATATGAACAATTTTATGCCAATAAATTTGAAAACTTACGTGAAACGAACAATTTCTCAGTGGAAAAATTTAAAATAATTTACGCAGCTTACTCAAGAAGAAATTTTAAAATCTGAATAGATTTTAAAACAATTAATAAGATCAGTAACTAAAAATTTAACGTCTCTTATTGCCCTCAAAAGAAGAAGTACTCACAGAGAGAACTCCAGCAAACATTCAAGGGACTGACAATTTCAGCCTTACTTAGTGATTTCAGAGAAGGTAGAGTGAACATTTCTGAACTCATTTTATAAGGTTAACAAACCATAACACCAAGAACCAGGCAAAGACAGCATGAAAAAAGATGTATATAAGCCAGTTTCACTTATGAACATAGGTGGGAAAAAAATCCCTCATAAAGTATTATTAAATTGAATCCAGTAATGAATATATATACATATTTTAATTCCAAGACAGGTTTATCCCAGGTTATAAGTTGAACATTAAAAAGTTCTGAGTTTAATATTAAAAACTCACAATTTACCACATTTATAGATGAAAGGAGAAAATTATGTGGCCATTTCAATAGACTTTTTTAAAAAGCACAGTTTAGTAAAATTGAGCACCTATGTGTGTCTGAAAAAGAAAATGTAGCAAATTAGAATTAGAAAGGAGCTTCCTTACAGCAGACATAATATATAATGGTAAAATGCTATCCCTGGATTGGGCATCTGTGTACAGAGGAGGATTTAGTTGTGCTTATGCTTTTGTATTACTTTTGTGCCTGAAATACCTGGGAGAGTAGGAGGAATAGGGGGAGTAAGATCCCTGAAAGGCCTTTGGAAGCTTAATTATTCAGACTCTGGTAAAGTTAGAGGAAACAGAGGATAAAAATAGAACCAGGGTTAGAATAATTTTTGTTTTGTTTATCTGTCAAATCAGTCAACTTTTTTGAAACTTTTTAAATGGCTTAAATTCCAAGAAGTGTTAAAAATCACCATATAATAGATGTTGTTGTGAGCTACACAGTCAAAGGCTTTCTTGTAGTCAGTGAAGCAGAAGTAGTTGTTTTTCTGGAATTCCCTTGCTGTCTCTATGATCCAACGAATATTGGCAATTTGATGTCAATTTTTTGGGCTCCAAAATCACTGCAGATGATGACTACAGCCATGAAATTAGAAGACACTTACTTCTTGGAAAGAAAGCTATGACAAACCTAGACACTATATTAAAAAACAGAGACATTGGTTTTCCAACAAAGGTCCATATAGTCAAAGCTATGGTTTTCCCAGTAGTCAGGTACGGATGTGAGAGTTGAACTATTAAAAAAAAAACTTGAATTGAGTGCCAAAGAAATGATGGTTTAGAATTGTAGTGCTGGAGAAGACTCTTGGAGTCCCTTGGACAGCAGGGAGATAAAACCAGTCAGTCCTAAATATCTGATGAATATTCATTGGAAGGACTGATGCTTGACGCTGAAGCTCCAATACTCTGGCCATATGATGCCGAGAGCTGACTCATTGGTAAAGATCCTAATGCTGAGGAAGATTGAAAGCAAAAGGAGAAGAGAGCAGCAAAGGGTGAGATGGTTAGATGGCATCACTCACTCCATTGACATGAACTTAAACTCCACAAGATGGAAGACAGGGAAGCCTGGTGTGCTGCAGTCCATGGGGTCGCCAAGAGACAGACACAGCTTAGCGACTGAATAACAAACAATAAAGGATTTTAGGGTTAACTGTGTGTAAGTCATAAAGTGAAAAGCATACTTTTTTTTTTAATTTGGAAAAAATTTCATACTTGCAGTTTGAAATTCAGAGTTTCAAAATAGTACCAAAAAAGTACAGCACTCAGCACCTAACTTCTTTGATTCTTGGCATTTTCCCATATTTGCCTTATTCTTACTTTCTCCATGATAAATAAATATATATATTTATATAACCCCCGCAACCAGTTAAGTTGCGGCATGGTGCCCCCTTACACCCTTAGTACATTACTTTCATACACCTTCCAGTGTAACCACAGTTCTTTTTTCAAGTTCACATAAATTTCTATCTAATCCATAGACCGTCACTGATACTTTGCTAGCTTTTTCCAATAATATTCTTTTATAAACCCAAGATCCAGTCTAGGATTAGACATTGCAGTTAGTTATATCGTCTTTTAAGTCTCCTTTGATCCAGTAGTTCTTCAGTCTGTATCTTTCATGACAGTGTATTTGAATATATAGACTGGTTTTTTAATAGAATGGCCAATTTAGGTTTGTCTGACTTTTCTCAGATGGTCATTATTACTACTGTTATTTTGCTCAGGAATACCACCAAGATGATACTGTTTTCTCAGTACATCGATGAGAAGGCATACCGTGTTGATTTTCATTTACTCTTTATTCTTTTTAAACTGTATTTGAAATTTAAAAAAAAATTTTTTTCTTGGCCTGCAAAGAGATCAAACCTGTCAGTCCTAAAGGAAATCAGTCCTGAATATTCATTGGAGGACTCTGATGCTGGGAAAGATTGAAGGCAGGAGGAGAAGCAACTGATAGCTGATTCACTTTGCTGTATACCTGAAACAAATACAACATTGTAAATCAACTATCAGTTCAGTTCAGGCTCTCAGTCATGTCAGACTCTGCAACCCCATTCACTGCAGTAGCCTGGCTTCCCTGTGCTTGCTCAAACTCATGTCCGTTGAGTTGGTCATGCCATCCAACTGTCTCATCCTCTGTTGTCCCCTTCTCCTCCCGCCTTCAATCTTTCCCAGCATCAGTGTCTTTTCCAGTGAGCCAGTTCTTCACATCAGGTGGCCAAAGCATTGGAGTTTCAGATCCAGTATCAGTCCTTCCAATCAGTATTCAGGACTGATTTCCTTTAGGATGGACTGGTTGGATCTCCTTGCAGTCCAAGGGACTCTCAAGAGTCTTCCCCAACACCACAGTTCAAAAGCATCAATTCTTCGGCACTTAGCTTTCTTTATAGTCCAACTCTCGCATCCATACATGACCACTGGAAAAACCATAGCTTTGACTAGACGGACCTTTGTTGGCAAAGTAAGTCTCTGCTTTTTAATATGCTGTCTAGATTGGTCATAACTTTTCTTCTAAGGAGCAAGTGTCTCTTGAATCCATGGCTGCAATCAGCATCTATAGTGATTTTGGATCCCCCCAAAATAAAGTCTGCCACTGTTTCCATTGTTTCCCCATCTATTTGCCATGAAGTGATGGGACCAGATGCCATGATCTTAGTTTTCTGAATGTTGAATTTTAAGCCAACTTTTTCACTCTCCTCTTACACTTTCATCAAGAGGCTCTTTAGTTCCTCTTCATTTTCTGCCACAAGGGTTGTGTCATCTGCATGTCTGAGGTTGTTGATATTTTTCCCGGCAATCTTGATTCCAGCTTGTGCTCCATCCAGCCCGGCATTTTGCATGATATACTCTGCGTATGAATTAAATAAGCATGGTAACAATATGCAACCTTGACACACTCCTTTCCCTATTTGGAACCAGTCTGTCGTTCCATGTCCAGTTCTAACTGTTAGTTCTTGACGTGCGTACAGATTTCTCAGGAGGCAGGTCAGGTGGTCTGGTATTCCCATCTCTTTCAGAATTTTCCAGTTTGTTGTGATCTACATAGTCAAAGACTTTGGCATAGTCAGTAAAGCAGAAGCAGATTCTTTTCTGGAACTCTCTCTCTGTCTTTTTCAATGATCCAGTGGATGTTGGCAATTTGACCTCTGGTTCCTCTGCCTTTTCTAAATCTAAGTTGAACATCTGGAAGTTCACAGTTCACGTACTTTTTGAAGCCGCATGGGGAATTTTGAGCATTACTTTACTAGTGTGTGAGATGAGTGCAGTTGTGCAGTAGTTCGAGCATTCTTTGGGATTGGAATGAAAACTGACCTTTTCCAGTCCTGTGGCCACTGCTGAGTTTTCCAGTGTGCTGGCATATCGAGTGCAGCACTTTCACAGCATCATCTTTCAGGATTTGAAATAGTTCAAGTGGAATTCCATCACCTCCGCTAGCTTTGTTTGTAGTGATGCTTCCTAAGGATCGCTTGACTTTGCATTCCAGGATGTCTGGCTTTAGGTGAGTGATCACACCATTGTGGTTATCTGGGTCATGAAGATGTTTTTTGTACAGTTCTTCTGTGTATTCTTGCCACCTCTTCTTACTGTCTTCTCCTTCTGTTAAGTCCATACTGTTTCTGCCCTTTATTTTGCCCATCTTTTCATGAAATGTTCCTTTGGTATCACTAATTTCCTTGAAGAGATATATTTGCTGTTTAAGATTTTATTTTCCCCCATATAGGCCATTACAGAATTTTGAGTAGAATTTGCTGAATTATACTTATTTTTCTTTACTCGATTATAACCTTTGCCATTTGATCAGGACACTTATCTGCCCAGTTTTTTCTCTGTAAATTAGTAAGTATTATGTGGGGAGCCACTTGAGACTATAAAATATCAGTGCATTATTTTCATATTTGTGAGATGTATCGATTTGAAAATAATGTAGAATTAATTGAGTACATACTAAAATGTGCTGTGATATAATTTGAAGTTGGTAATCTCTTAAGCATTAGCGTACATGTAAGCATCTAGTTTAAACATGCTTACTTATACATAGCACAAAAGTAAATACCATGCATATAACCCAGTAAGCCTCGTCTGTCTCTAGTTTTTCTAATTGATCTGAGTTTTAGCATCAGTATTAATACATCATCAGTACCTTTCTGTTGTAGTCAAACACTTCTATAAATATTAAAGACCAGAAGGTAAAGCCTTGAAAGTTTTAAATTGAAAAGAATCTTAGATATCATACAGTCTTTTATCTATTTTACTCAATTCTGTAAACAAACTAAAAAAAGAAAAATTGTCATTTACCCAGTTATATATTATGTAAAATGGCACACATTGCCATTACAAAGAGTTCAAATCCCATAAAATGCAGAGATAAGCGTTTAAAACTGAGGTAATAGCAAGTAGATGTCATTTTTGCTAGTGAATTCCCATCCCTGCACTCCCAATAAGTGAGATACATACAAATCTTAACATTTGAGCAATAAACCCTCATTAAGCTGGCTTCTTAATAAATGCATTGCTTCAGACAACCATTAGCAGCAAGCTGATGAAAGCTGGTGAAATATATTTGCTAGACCTTTATAATAAGAGAAGGAAATGGCAACCCACCTCAGTATTCTTGCCTGGAGAATCCCAGGGACAGGGGAGCCTGGTGGGCTGCCAGCTTTGGGGTTGCACAGAGTCAGACATGACTGATGCGACTTACCAGCAGCAGCATAATAATTTAAAATTTGAATCTTTATTACAAATTAGGAAGCACAGTATTGGTGAAAACAGTTGCTGCCTAATAAACTGTGTGTGTCTATGAGTGCTGGCCTTTAAACCAGTTAATTTTGTTACCAGATCCAGAATGTGGCCTGTCATTGATTTATAATATACATACTTAATTCATATTGTCCTTATAAAGAGATTTAGTGTTTATTTCACAGTTGGCTGATAAAGTTGAAATAATTTTAATGACATTTTCATTAGCAGCAGCCTTTAGAACTTAACTATTTTATTGGTTATCTTTCAGAACAAAAGAGATGAACACTTACTGAAAAAAAGAAATGTTCCTCAAGAGGAAAGTTTAGAAGATTCAGATGTTGATGCTGATTTTAAAGCAGTAAGTTAACATTGCTTATAAGTTGTTGTAAAAGTAATTTTTATAATAACCAGAGAACTTCATTCTCAATCTTAAGACTAATTTTACAATGATAATTAGGGTATATTAACTCTTTAGTAAATACATTAATTAATATAATTTTGCTATTAAACTCTTTGCTGAACTATCTTTTTTTCTTTTTAAGCAAAATGTAACACTAGAAGCTATATTGCAGGTATGTTATTAATTTAATATTCGCTTTTTGAAGTATTTTCAAATTGATTTTTTTTTTTAATTTCTGAAATTTGTGTTTGGTGTTGCAGAATGCCACAAGTGATAACCCAGTGGTCCAGTTGAGTGCTGTCCAGGCTGCAAGGTAAGGACGAATTTGTCCAGAGAGAGAATTATGTCACACATGGTCTAGAAGTAGTACACTGTTATTTCTGTTCATATTTTGAAACTTATAGCAGCTAATTTCTCATACTTCTTTTTCTAGAAAGCTTTTATCCAGTGACAGAAATCCACCAATTGATGACCTAATAAAATCTGGGATTTTACCAATTCTAGTGAAATGTCTAGAAAGGGATGATAAGTAAGTATGGATTTAACTCCCTGTTTACTTTTTTCAGCCAACTGAAAATTTGTGATTATTATTTAACTAATGGGTTCCATTTGGTTTTGCCTTTATTACATTTTTCATTTGTCGTGTATTTTAATGTAGTTTTCTAAATACTGTGATAATACTCTGCAGACCTAAGTGCTTTTCTTTTTAGTTTATAAAGTATGTGTGTGTGTTTTCTAGGAAAATTTTTAATGTCTGTTTATTGTCTATTCTAAATTGTCTCAAACATTTATAGTCTTTATTTGTTAGTTGGCTTTTTCTTCAGTAATGTTTTAAAACAACCCAAATAGTGTTTGAGTCATTCTTTGCTTATGAGTCTATATATAGATTAACCTCATGACTTGAGTCAACATGAATGGTTTCCAGAACTGAGTAGCTCTTTCTTACCCTGGGAATATTCCAGCTGATCCACTGATACTCTGTGAAGTCTTTAACAGAACTCTAGCCACGATTAGTGGTCTATCATCATGGTTTTTATCTGTGGTAAATTAAAACTAAGAGGGCAGATTATAATTTCCCAAAATAGAAAGAGAAAAACACCACTTGGTATCTTTTGAGGTGCTGGCCCCATTTCTACTAGTGTTTGGATGCTAGATGCTAAACCTCATTAGTTTGAGTTAATTGGCTAGAATGTAAGTCTCAACCCCAAAATACATTTAAACAAGGGCTCATTTTTCTTTTAAGGACATTTAGACTAAAACTTGGGGGTATTTTGCTAAATATTGTTTATGAGATTTTCAGGTGACTAGATTAAAATAGTAGCATTATAAATGTTTCCACTAAGAGTTTTTATTATTTTAAAATACTTCATTCTTTTTCCATTGTGTACCACAACCATCTCTATCGTATAGATTTTCCATAAGATTTATTTAAGCAAAAATAAGTTTTGTTTCAGTTATTTAAAAAAAATTCTGTTTGCCTCTACCTTTAGGGCCCTCTCTTTTTTTTTGGCTCTTGAGCTGCTTTTCTTTTTTCTTCTTTTCTTTTCCATTTATTTATTTATTTTGCATTTTTGTCTTTGTCATGGGCTTATTTGTATGGGTGTGTCTGTGAAATGTAGCTTGTATATATAACAGAAGAGTATGCTGAAATATATAGGGACGTGTATAACTACCACTGGAGGTAAAAATAGAAAATTGTCAATGGTTTCAGCCTGACTTAATGGATTTGTTACGGGAAATTGTGTCATAATATAAAAGACCCGAGACTGGAGCTGAATAGCCCTTGGTTTAAATCTAGGGTTTGTGGCTGACCTAAACCCAAATAGCATTTGATGCTTAGGTACCTCATCTATAAAATTTAGGTGGTTGCAAGGAATGAAAATAATATATACAAAATACCACATAATACCAAGCATATAATAAATGTTTCTTTATTGTTTACTTACTGTGCTCATTTTGTTACTTATTTTTTCTGTCTTATCTCTCTCTTTTTAAATGATATCTTAGAAGACCTTCCCTAGCTTTGTAATTGTATTTTTTACATCTTTCTGTTTTCTCATTTCAGGCCCTCATTGTCAGTATTTTGCCAAACCATCCATCCTAGTTTAATAACTTTCTCCTTCCAGTCTGAGAAAACATAAACTATCTGATCATCTTTGATCTTATCATCTCTTTATTTCTCCTCAACTTTGATGCCCTCTTATTTCTTGCCTTTCGCCAAAGTTCATCAAGTATTGCTAGTTCTTGTCTGCTACTTCATTGTCTGGTCTGTTCCATCTTTTTAACCTCACTGCTTGCTATTATCACTGACATTTTTTCTTCTTAAAACCCTTTCCTTCTCTGATCTCTCTAATCTTTTGATATTAACAACCTCACTCTGTTTCTTTGATATTTATAGAGTTTCTTCTAAGTTCCTAACCTTTGGCTTTCCTTGGTTTTTGCTCATTCCCACCTCCTCCCACCTTGGCATTCTGTTTGAAAAGAATTGATATTTTTCAGCTATCCACCCTAACTTAACATAGATAATTTCTTCTTAACAGATTTTTCCCACATCAGCCTTTGCCCATTTTTATCTCTTCTTCATGGACTTCAACATTGTTTTCTTCACGTCACTTTTCAGTAGCACTCTGCACTTGATATGTCTGTAGAATAAATTCCAAGTCCTGAAGCCTGAGATTTGAGTCCTGCTCCACACACACATTGTAACTTGCCCTTGCAGTCTTACCGTGTTGCACATCTTCTTGGCTTCAGCTCTCCTGATCTCTGTGTTGCCACCTGCACACATCATGACCAGCCCAGCCGTGGTGGTTTTCTTTGTATTGCCAGCTGTCAGTGCCTTTCTTTCTTTATCACTCTTGGAAAACCTAGTTCAGTTTTCACTTTCTTTGTGAAGTCTTCCATCACCATTCCAGATTATAATGATCTTATCCTTTCAGCAAAATTATATAGCCTTGTAATATCCCTGGTATGTGAAGCAGGCGATGTAGTGAAGTCAGAGCTTTAAGACCCGTCTAGAGGTTGTGGCAGCGATTCAAATGAAATGATGAGGACTTCGGCTGCCACAGTGATATTTTGGATGGCACTATAAATATAAGAAATAGTTAAGCGGCAAAATTGATATGATATCTGTGGGAGAGAAAGGGGTCAAGGAAAATAATGACTGGCTAAATGTTGCAACTACCAATGAACCTAAAGAAGTGAGTTTATATTGACTGACTTTGAGAGCAAATGAGACATTCAAGTGGAGATATTCAACAGGCAGTTGGACATAATGAGGCAAAATTCAAGGACAAGGTAAAGGATAGCCATGTAATCTGTGGGTCTTAAATCGTAGTTAGGTGTCTAAAGATTTTTTTTGTTTTTTTACAGCCCTTCATTACAGTTTGAAGCTGCATGGGCATTAACTAATATAGCATCAGGAACCTCTGCACAGACTCAAGCTGTTGTACAGTCTAGTAAGTAAATTAACTTATTTACTTGCTGGACCTTCTGTCATTTGCATGAAATGTGCTGAACAGGAAGACAGAGAACAGAGTAAATGGTTGCCTAGGGCTGGGGGAGAAGGTAGTAGGACTTTCTGGGTATGGGATTTCTTTTGGGGGCAGTAGAAATGTTGTCAAATTAGATTGTGGTGATGACTACACAACTCTGTATAAACTCTAAGAACCTTTGAACTGTACACTTAAACAGATAAATTATATCTCAGTAATGCTGTTAAAAGTTTGAGTCAGTTTTAATTTAAACTTTCAATAATACAGGTTGTGCAGAGATACAGCTAAAAATCCTAGAGGTAGTATACAATACACTGAAATTTTAAGAAAAAGTGATCTACCTTATACTTAGTTCTCACCTGAAATGAATAGGATACCAGTCTTTTGGAATTTGAGTTAGTTCATAAATTATGTGTAGAGTAAGAAATATAATGATAAATTATCTTGAAATATAAGGTAGGCTTGATATGGGTATAATCAGTTCTTTAATTGATCCCTTATCAACAATTGGAATCATATTGACTAAAGTATTCTAAGGTAGAAACCTTTTTTTAATGAATTGCAGGAAAAACATCATGCTGTTGTTTTCATTTAATTAACACAGTCGCGGTTCTAGATACTGTCAGTAAGTCTGTTGCTTGAGACTGGGGAAACACTAAAATGTAGCATATTTAGGGTAAAGGTATTTGCTACATTTATTTATTCACTGAACTATAATTGAGCAACTCTAGTGTACCAAACTCTATGTATATTTCATCAACTTACTTAGGCTGAAACCTGTGAACTCTTCAACATTTTGCAGTATAAATATTAGTTTTTCTTTATTATAGATGCCGTACCTCTTTTTCTAAGACTTCTCCATTCACCACATCAGAATGTTTGTGAACAAGCAGTATGGGCTTTGGGAAACATTATAGGTAAGTTGAAATTAGGTTTTAAAACACTCCAATTAAGTATCTTAATTAACTTTTTTCCTACATTGGCCATTACATACTATGTTTCCTCTAATTTTAATGTGGGTTGACTTATCTTCTTGCTTCATAAATATTAACTTAAGATTGTACCTCTTTAGATGGATATGCAATTTGTTATCCAGGACTGGTAGGTTAAATTTGTGTTCCCCAAATCAAAATCTGGAGAAATAGCAACACTTGATGCCCTTGACTGATGTTGAGGAAACATAGAACATCAGTGTCCCAACATGAGCCATTGCATACATTTCAGACTTTCTCATCCTGAATGTAATTTTTTTTTAAATACAATTTTCATTTCTGTAGGTGATGGTCCTCAATGTAGAGATTATGTCATATCACTGGGAGTTGTCAAACCTCTTCTGTCCTTCATCAATCCCTCCATTCCCATCACCTTCCTTCGGAACGTCACATGGGTCATTGTCAATCTCTGCAGGAATAAGGACCCCCCACCGCCTATGGAGACAGTTCAGGAGGTAAATGAAGAATTGCAAAGGCCAGATGGTATATTTTCCCTATGTTTATGCTTTAGGTTTTCATGTACAGGGAATGAAATAACGCATATACTGATTTCATTGCAGGTATGAGATATTTAAGTAATGTATCATAACTTAATTTTTGACTTCTGTGAAATAAAAGTTGAGACTTGTGGCACCTGACCAAATACAGTCCACCTTAATTTAAGAAACCATAAATTCAAGCAGAAAACAACAAAAGAAGAAAATAAAATCTCAGTTTTATCACTACATTGAGTTGTTGATTTAACACTAAAAAATAAGGGATGGCTGCTGATAAAACTAGTGTACTTATATGCAAATATTCTAGAGTTGAATTGCTGTGTTAAATCTGCTAATTAAAGCAAAGTAAAATCTTTGCTCTTTACATCTGATTTGTAGATGGATCTGAGTATTTTAAGTTTTATAAAATCCTATGTAACCTTTAATCACTTGACTGTATAGAGAAATGTTGACTGTGAATCTGTAATCTTTATGATTGGCATCATTCACCATCATCTGCCACCTCTTGCCTATATGGAAAGGGTACTTAGTGATTCCCCCCACGCCCTCACAGATTTAAAGAAAAGATTTGAAATGTCTGCATTCAACAGACTTTATACTGGTCCTACTTCTCTTGACTAAATCTGAGGTCAAAAACTTCAATTTGACTCAAGTAGTTCATTAAATAAAATCTTAGTTTTAAGCAGGTAAGTGGGACAGTGAGATCAGTTTTAAGAATGGCTTTTTAAAAATAACTATATACTTGCATCTCCACTGTTTGCAGTAGACATATGTCATAAAGAAGGTTATTGAAAACAAATGTTTTTCCTTGAAGGTACATTAATCTCTGTCAGACTTACTTGACTATTTTAATTAAACATCTGAAATATTTTTTGGTGTTTCAGATTGAATTTATTGTATTTTAATTTTCCTAATAGAGATTGAAAAAACTCAATGTTGTTTTTCTTGCCCTCAAATAGTATTTACTGCTTTTTTAAAAAATCACAGTTAATCGTTTTTGCAAAGACATGTTTGTCCACTCTAGAGTTATTTATCATTTGTTTTCTTTCCTCAGATTTTGCCAGCATTATGTGTCCTCATATACCATACAGATATAAACGTAAGTAAAGCAGAATCTTAGTTTTGGAATTTGGCTCTTAATGAGACTGAAAGGGTTATTTTATTCTTATGCTTTTAGTAAATGTCACCATATATCTTAATAATTTGTCAAGCTTCCACAATGTATGTGGAAGAAATGTATGTTCTGTTTTCAGAAATAGGATTAAGGTTAAACTGAGTTTATATCTTAAATCATTCAGATAATAAAAATACTAACATTGGAGAAATTATCACATATGTAGTTAATTTAGTTATTTATATCATAATAGTATTTTTAAGTATCTATAGAGTGGTAAGAGCTTTATAAAGCTCCTTCGTACTTAAAAAATTTTTTTTATTTGATTTTTGTAATTGATAGTCTAGATATTATTATCCTCATTTTAAAGAATAAGAAACAGCCTCAGGGAAAGGTTAAGTGATTTATTCAAAGTAGCGGAGCTTATAAGGGTCAGTGTCCATATTTAAAACTGAGATCTTCTGATGACAGATCTTGTTTACTTCCTATGAAACTGTACTAACTCCTAGGCTATAACCTTTTGTGGTATAGTATTGAAGAATATCAAGTATCGCTTTAAATGCAAAGGTATCTTTAGATTATTTGTTCATTATATGAGGTTTAGTTAAGCACTTACTGTATATATTCTGGCACAGTTTGTTTCAGGCAGTCTGAGAATTCTGATTGTAGCAACACTGAATGCCAATTCTTCCCCAAAGTAAAACAATGGATAAATTTTAGACAATTCAGAACCGACTCTAATGTTCATCCAGCGTGAATTTGGCTTCTAATATTTTAATTAAGATCTCTTCCGATTTGTATGTTTGTGTTTTTGTGTATCTTTGATTACACATAATATTTATGTGTGTGGGTGTCAGAATTATGTGTGATTTATCATTGAGATGAAGAAAATACATCTTTGTTAACATTTCTCAAGAAGCAATATATAGTTCCTATATAAGTACTGAACCACACATTTCCCTAGTTAATTTTAGGACTTTAAGTTCTTAGGAAGGAATCTTTTAAAGGTACCTAAAGTAACTTTTTATTTGTGAAGTGTTAGCCTGAACTGTCATAACAATTAAGTGAATCCTGTTTAGTTATATACTGTCCTGTTTTCAAAATGGGCATAAAAGTGACTTAGCAATAGACATAAGATAATAAATACCTTAGAAGAAAGGAGGAGGTATAATTATTTTTAAAAGTGTACTTGTTATTACTGCTAAACTTAGTCCAAGCTTTCTGAAAGCCAAAATTAACAGGAAAATAACCAAGATATCTGGTCCCATCACTTCATGGGAAATAGATGGGGAAACAGTGGAAACAGTGTCAGACTTTATTTTTGGGGGGCTCGAAAATCACTGCAGATGGTGATTGCAGCCATGAAATTAAAAGACGCTTACTCCTTGGAAGAAAAGTTATGACCAACCTAGATGTCAGCATTAGCAGCAGGTAAAAAGAGTGAACGAAATGGGCTTTTGTCAGTTGCTTGCTGTACTAAATCTATTTCTGTAATCTCCTTTGATCTTACCAGCACCCTTATGAGATAAATTTTGTTCTCTTATTTTACTAGTAAGGAAATTGAAACTCAGTAAAGTAAAATAACCTAACTAAGGGTCATACGATAAATAAAAGCCATGGCTGAAAATTAAAGCCGAGTCAAGGCCTATGCTGTTTTGTACCATGATCACATAATGTTACAATATGTGTGCAAACAAATAAGAAAAGAAAACAGAAATCACCAAAACACTAGAATTATCAAAGCACATGGCAACCGGAAAGCTTCACTGAGAAAGTAACATTTGAAATAAGCATTATAAGAAGGATGGTGGTGGAACTGTTGTTAGAGGTGAAAAAAGATGATTATGTTAATAGCATTTATTAAGGGTTTCAAGTGTGCCAGGCACTGTTTTTTAGCACTTTTGCATATATTAACTCATTTATTCCTTAGGAAAATCGTGTGATTGGTTACTGAAATTGTCTTCATGTTACAAATACGGTAAAAAAAAAAAAGGCCAGCTAACTGATTTGTGTGTAGTCGTACAACTAGGATGAGAAGGATTTGTCAAGTTGAAAAAGTTGTTTCAGGTACCAGAGGAACTATGTTAAGAATTCAAGAGAATACAGGAGGATGTGGAGAATCCAGGTGGTTAATAAACCGAAACATTTGCTGGGGAGTTAAATTACAGGGGTTTGTATCCTGTGTTAAGGAGTTTGGGCTTCTCTTGTAATCAGTGCAGAGTCACTAAGATTTCGCAATATGAACATATCACTCCTCTATTTGAAAATCTTAGTGACTCTGCACTGATTACAAGAGAAGTCCAAACTCCTTAACACAGGATACAAACCCCTGTAATTTAACTCCCCAGCAAATAATCCAGAGCCAGACATCTTGGAATGTGAAGTCAAGTGGGCCTTAGAAAGCATCACTACGAACAAAGCTAGTGGAGGTGATGGAATTCCAGTTGAGCTGTTTCAAATCCTGAAAGATGATGCTGTGAAAGTGCTGCACTCAATATGCCAGCACATTTGGAAATTCAGCAGTGGCCACAGGACTGGAAAAGGTCAGTTTTCATTCCAATTCCAAAGAAAGGCCATGCCAAAGAATGCTCAAACTACCACACAATTGCACTCATCTCACATGCTAGTAAAGTAATGCCCAAAATTCTCCAAGCCAGGCTTCAGCAATACGTGAACTGTGAACTCCCTGATGGTCAAGCTGGTTTTAGAAAAGGCAGAGGAACCAGAGATCAAATTGCCAACATCCGCTGGATCATGGAAAAAGCAAGAGAGTTCCAGAAAAACATCTATTTCTGTTTTATTGACTATGCCAAAACCTTTGACTGTGTGGATCACAATGAACTGTGGAAAATTCTGGAAGAGATGGGAATACCAGACCACCTCACCTGCCTCTTGAGAAATCTGTATGCAGGTCAGGAAGCAACAGTTAGACCTGGACATGGAACAACAGACTTGTTCCAAATAGGAAAAGGAGTACGTCAAGGCTGTATATTGTCACCCTGCTTATTTAACTTCTATGCAGAGTACATCATGAGAAACACTGGATTGGAAGAAACACAAGCTGGAATCAAGATTGCCGGGAGGAATATCAATAACCTCAGATAATGCAGATGACACCACCCTTATGGCAGAAAGTGAAGAGGAACTCAGAAGCCTCTTGATGAAAGTGAAAGAAGAGAGCGAAAAAGTTGGCTTAAAGCTCAACATTCAGAAAACGAACATCATGGCATCCGGTCCCATCACTTCTTGGGAAATGGATGGGGAAACAGTGGAAACAGTGTCAGACTTTATTTTTGGGGGCTCCAAAATCACTGCAGATGGTGATTGCAGCCATGAAATTAAAAGACGCTTACTCCTTGGAAGAAAAGTTGTGACCAACCTAGATAGTATATTCAAAAGCAGAGACATTACTTTGCCAACTGAGGTCCGTCTAGTTAAGGCTATGATTTTTCCTGTGGTCATGTATGGATGTGAGAGTTGGACTGTGAAGAAGGCTGAGCACCGAAGAATTGATGCTTTTGAACTGTGGTGTTGGAGAAGACTCTTGAGAGTCCCTTGGACTGCAAGGAGATCCAACCAGTCCATTCTGAAGGAGATCAGCCCTGGGATTTCTTTGGAAGGAATGATGCCAAAGCTGAAACTCCAGTACTTTGGCCACCTCATGGGAAGAGTTGACTCATTGGAAAAGACTCTGATGCTGGGAAGGATTGGGGCCAGGAGGAGAAGGGGACGACAGAGGATGAGATGGCTGGATGGCATCATGGACTCGATGGACGTGAGTTGAGTGAACTCCGAGAGTTGGTGATGGATAGGGAGGCCTGGCGTGCTGCAGTTCACGGGGTTGCAAAGAGTCGGACACGACTGAGCGACTGAACTGAACTGATGTTCATATTGGAGAAGGAAATGGCAACCCACTCCAGTACTCTTGCCTGGAAAATCCCATGGATAGGGGAGCCTGGTGGGCTGCCGTCTGTGGGGTCGCACAGAGTCGGACATGACTGAAGTGACTTAGCAGCAGCATGTTCACGTCTGTTATAGTCAGATAATTTGAAAGAGGTAAGGAGGATCTGGAATAGGGCAAGTTTGAACATAACCTGGCCTTTTTTGCTATCATAGTAGGTTTGAGGAACTTGATGATGGTATCAACCCAAAGAAGTAATGGGTAGGAAGATAAAGTGAGTAGAACCTCAAGAGGAAAGAATCAAAGAGGAGAAGTGAAAAAGTAAAAGAATAGCATTAAAGTAAAGACGTCATTTATGAGACAGTCATTTGTGAGACTGCTGGAGAGGCTTTGTTGGGGTGTAGAGAACTAGCTTATGGACATTAATATGCTTAAATGACATTAGAAAAACTCTGTACTGACTCAGAACTAAAGAAGAAATCTGGACTGATCCAGGTCAATCTGTGTTCATTTTCTTTCTAGTTATTGTTCTTAAAGTCAACGTGCAGTTGCAGTGATTCTGTAGCATTTGGTTTTCATGTCCTTTTTGAAGTTACTCACCCGTGGTTTGATATGCCCAGACAGTTTTGAGTGTTACCTAACATTTGATACAAATCTACCTTGCTTTGCTGCTGGTACAAATGAAATCAGTCAGTTGTGGCAGATTGGTTTTATGCTGAGACTTGATGGGTAGTGACACCTGATGATATGTCAGGGGTCCCCGAGACCACCTTCAAGTTCAGTGATTTGCTGGAAGGAATCATTGAAAAGCTTCTACACTCATGCTTACAATTTATAGCAAAAGAATACAGATTTGTTTAGGGAAACCTGTCTTTTCCCTCCTGTGTAGGTGAAAACCCCATCTCTTCCCTGTGGGTCTCTCTCCTATGTGTCTTCTTTACTGCACACACAGAACACTTCACTTCTCATACTTCTGGTCACCAGATGTTTTGCAGTAGGGATTTGGAGGAGGTTCCCCACAACACCAAGTGAGTATCTGCAATACACTGGGTATCCTACAATTTAATTCATTTCTAGCACTAACCAGAGATAGAGTCAGATCTCACAGGTCAAGGACTCAGTCCCACGTGGTGGCCACCTCTTCCCCTAACCCACAGGCACACTTCACTTGCCAGTCACAAAGTCAGACCGGTGCTTCTGACCAACCAGCTTTAAACTGGAGGTTTAATGAATAGAACCAAGACCCCCTCCTCGGGTTCTATTAATTTGCTAAAGCAGTTCAAAGAACTTAGGTAAACAGTTATATTTACTAGTTTGTTAAAGGATGAACCTCTGTACAGTCATCAGAAACAAGACCAGAAGCTGACTGTGGCTTAGATCATTAGCTCCTTATTGCAAAATTCAGACTTAATTTGAAGAAAGTAGGGAAAACCACTATACCATTCAGGTATGGCCTAAATCAGACCCCTTATGATTATACAGTGGAAGTGGCAAATAGATTTAAGGGATTAGATCTGATAGAGTGCCTGAAGAACTGTGGACAGAGGTTTATAATATTGTACAGGAGATGGTGATCAAAACCATTCCCAAGAAAAAGAAATGCAACGAAGCAAAATGATCATCTGAGGAGGCCTTACAAATAGCTGAGAAAAGAGAAGCAAAAAGCAAAGGAGAAGGGGCAAGATATACCCAGTTGAATGTAGAGTTCCAAAGACTAGCAAAGAGAGATAAGAAAGCTTTCTTAAGTGAACAAAGCAAAGAAATAAGAGGAAAACAATAGAATGGGAAAGACTAGAGATATCTTCAAGAAAATTGGAGATAGCAAGGGAACATTTCATGCAAAGATGGGAATGATAAAGGACAGAAACAGCAAGGACCTAATAGAAGCAGAAGAGATTAAAAAGAGGTGGCAAGAATACATAGAACTGTACAAAAAAGGTCTTTAAAAATAATTAAAATACTTCAGGATTGCTGAAGACTTCATTGGCACATGATTAATCTGATTACTAGCTGAAAGGGAAAGAGTATAGTCATTGACTGTTAGTGACTGTAAAAGCATTTAACCATAGAAATCTAGAAAATTGGGGGGTAAAAAAAAGAATATTAGATGGAGGAGCTGTAGAATAGCAGAAGCAGTTCAGATGGGAAAAGGCAATGAAAGGTACAATTACAAATATTAAAGCAGCTGTTAGCCTGCTTACATAGGTGAGGAAAGCAAACTACTGAAAACAAAAGAAACTTGAATAGTCTGATAATCTTGTGTGTGAATTCAAATTTTTAAAGCATTTTAAAAATGAGATTTTCATTGAAGGTCCAGTATATTATCAAAAAGAAAAAGGGCGACTAGAAGAGTCTGTGGAGAAGGCAATGGCACCCCACTCCAGTACTCTTGCCTGGAAAATCCCATGGACAGAAGAGCCTGGAAGGTTGCAGTCCACAGGGTCGCTGAGGGTTGGACACAACTGAGCGACTTCACTTCACTTTTCACTTTCACACATTGGAGAAGGAGATGGCAACCCACTCCAGTGTTCTTGCCTGGAGAATCCCAGGGATGGGGGAGCCTGGTGGGCTGCCGTCTGTGGGGTCGCACAGAGTCGGACACGACTGAAGCGACTTAGCAGCCGCAGCAGCAGTAGAAGAGTCTGCAGTTTCAGGGGACCTGAGACCTAGCTGTAACTTACTTTCTCCCACTAGCCTCTAAATGTTGTCATGAGATTCCACCAAAAACCTTGAATTGATGTCAGCTTAGAAACCTTAAATATTTCATTTTTCTAATCTACTGTGTATTAGGAAAAAAAAAAAAAGATTTTCTGCTAATAGAAGGGGGCTATAATGGAGGGGGCAAAGTTAGATTTCATTTAGCAACGTCCTAAAACATCACAGGCCAAGGCAATCAGTATTGTTATGCACAGTATTCAATTTTGTGGCTAAGGTTTATTCAAACATCCTGCTTGGGATAGGCAGTTAGTCCATTTCTTGAATTTTGCAAATATGAATAATGTAGCAGGGATTAATCTTGTGTATTTTCATATTGCTGGAGGTGTATTTCAGGGTAAATTCCTAGAATCAGGAAAGCTAGATCAGAGTGAATGCACTGTAATTTTTGTTACACACTACCAAATACCCTGCATAAGGGCGCTTCCGTTTGCATTCTCAGCAGAAATACATAAAAGTGACTTTCTCCTTAGCCTTGCCCACGGAATGTACTGTCACATTTTAAATTTTTGTCAGTCTGTGAGAAACTGTATTTCATTTTTGGTATGTGTTTCACTTTTTGTAAATGAAGTTGAACTTGACTTTGTTGAAGAGCCATTTTTGCATCTTTTCAGATAGCCTGTTTATCTTTTATTGCTCATTTTTTTAATCAAATTTTTGGTCCCTTTTTCTTAGCTTATAAGAGCTCTTTATGTTTTAAGGAAGTTAGCTCTTTACTTTTGATATATATTTCAAAAATTTTCCTAATTTGTCCTTTGTCTTTGATATATTTTGCCATGCAGATTTTTTTCTTTTTATATAGTCAAATTTATCAGCCATTCCTTTTGTTGATTTAGATTCCTCAGTTACAGATGTTTTATCATGTTAAGGAAATGTCCATAAAATCCCATTTTGAGTGTTGACCTCAGAAATGAGTGTTGGAGTTTTTCAGTGTCTATGAAGATGATTATATGATTTTCTGTTTAAATCTATTAATATGACATAGATAGATGTTCCTAAAATTGAATCATCCTTGCATTCCTTGAGTAATTCCACTTGATTATATTATTTTCTTAAGGTAATATGGGCTCCTGTTCACTGATATTTTATTCATAATTTTTATATCACTATTTACCTGTATGATATTGGTCCACAGCTTTTTTAATGGTGTCTTCATTAGGTATTAATATTATATTTTTACCACATTTAAAAAACATTATTCTTCATTTATTTTCTGTGCTCAGCCTGGGGTCGGTCTGTCTGATCTTTGCAGATTTGGTAGCTTTTCCCATTGAAGCCTTTTGGGTCTGGATACTTTGTGGGATTAGTTCCTTGATAATGTTCTCTGGCTATTGAAATGGGCTTAAGTTCTCTTGTCTCTGCTGCGGTCAGTTTTTTGTAAGCTGTTGTCCTAGAAAATTATTCATTTCTTCTCAGTTTTCAACTCTGCTTGCATGTAAGTATGCAGAATAATTGTAAGATTTTTTTGAGGGGTTTAATTTACTGTTTCAAGGTTCATTTTCTTCATCATTTCTTATTTTGTACATTTGTGCTCCCTCCACCACTTTCTCTAATTAAGTTAACAAGAACTTTTCAAAATTTTTTCAAAGAATCAGGCTTCCAGGTTTTTAATTAGATCTGTGGTTTTTCCTGTTCTTTACTTCATTTCTTTCTACTTTTGTATTTGTTGTTTCTTTTTGCTTTCTTTTGGTTTACTCTGTTCTTTTTCTAGCTTTTTATTTGGAATCGATTTTCATTGTTTTTAAGTTCTGTCGTATACTTTTTAAGGCTGTGAACTTGCCTTTGAACACTGCTTTACATAAATCCCATAGCTTCTGATACATGGTATTTTCATTATAATAGTCTAGAAAGTTTTTTGTATTTTTTAATCTAAGAGTCAGACTCTTAAATTTCCATACTGTATTTCATATTTATTAATATCCAATTTTATTGCCTTGTAATAGTTTTATAGTATTTCTGATTTATGTAATTGATGTTTACTTTGGACCTAATTTTTTTGTGCCCCGTCTGCATGTTATAATATCTATTATCAAGGTTTGAATTTCAGTATATATTTATAAAATCTGTATCCTCATTTTTTTGTCTACTTGACCTCATACTGACAACAGTGTGTAAAAAATCTTTCATCAGTATATTTTTTTTTTCTTGAATCTTTTTAGTTTCTCCTTTATAGTGATATTTATAGGGTTATTTGGCAAACAAATGTCTTTAACAGTTATATCTTCATTGTAAATTGTGGAATTTTTAGCTTTATAAAGCAGCCTTCTTTATTCTTTGTAATGATTTGAAGAATGAATTATACTGGTCGGCTTGCAGTCTCAGCTTTCTTATAATTTACTTGGTGTGCCTTTGCTTGTCCCTTTATTTTTAGCCTTTCTGAATAACTTAGGTGTGTCTCTTGTACACAGTATAGAATTGGGTTTTGTTTTAGGATCCAATTTGAAAATCTTTTTCTTGTTACAGGTGAGTTAAGCCTGTTCATGTTTGGTTTCAACTCTGTCCTGTTACTTTGAGTTACAATTTCTGTGTTTTATTTTCCACTTAGTGTTCTTCTCCCTTTTAAAAATTTCTTTTGGTATTTAGGAATGTTTGTTTTTCTTACAGTGTTACCTTTATACTTAAACCTTTTATAATGCCTTTTTTAAAATTTTAACTGTCTGGTTTGACTGGTTTCAGTGGTATTTTTTGACTCCTGTCTTTACCCATAGAATAAGTGACTAGCTTATTCTAGTTTCACTTTTCTCTCACCTCATTCTCCCATTTTTGAATATAGGTTTGTGTCTTTTGCCTAATTTGGGAAGTTTTCTGTCATTATTTCTTCAGCTACTTTTTCAGCTTCACCTCTTTCTGAAACTCTACTGACATAAATGTAACATCTTTTGTTATTCATCTTACAAGTTCCTAAAGCTCTCTTCATTCTTTGCCATCTTCCCCTTTCCCCCCACCCCCACCCCATGGATGATTTATATTGATCTGTCTTTGAGTTAGTTGATTTCTTTTCTCTTTCCCTTTTACTTCCAATGAGTTTTAAATTTTGATTATTGAGTGTGTTAATTTTAAAATCCGTTTGATTCTTCCTTATGTCTCCTTTTTATTTGCTGAGATTTTCTATATTTTGTTTCAGATGTGTTCACAATTGCTTGGTGAAGAATTTTTATGACAGTTACTTTGAAACTCTTGTCAGATAGTTCCAACATCTGCCTCATTCAGTATTGGCGTCTGTTGACCACCTTTTCCCTTTGCAGTTTAGATGATCCTGGTTCTTGATATGATGAGTTATTTTCAGCTGTAGCCCACGTTTTGGGTGTTGTTATAGACTCTGATTTCTATTTAAATCTTGCTACCTGTTAATGCTAGACTGAGGAGTAGACGAGCTCTGCTCCACACAGCATCTGCTCACACCCTCCAGTAAGGAGACCTTCCTTGTGGGGTAGGATGGTAGACGGATGCAACTCTCGGGCATACCTTCTGTCCTCTCATTTTTGAAGTTGCAATATTTCTATTTTTCTAAAACATATCTTTTCAAAAGTATTTTTCCACTCTTATCTTCCCATTTGTGTTCATCTTTGATCTACAATGAAATATTTCTTCACTTATCTCTTAGTTGAAAGAAGCTCATCCTCTGGTAAGGGTGTCAGCAGATTTTTCTGTAAAGAACTGATAGTAAATATTATAGGCTTTTTTGAGCCACATGGTCTCTGTCCCACTAATGCAGAGTAGCAAAGGATATGTTACTGTAAGCTCTTCACTCCCCTCTCCTCTTCTCTGAAGTCTCACATAAGCTTAAGGCAGGAGGTCCAGACAAAGGATAGAATTCAGTTTTTTCTCTTCTTACAGGTATTTTGACATTTGTAGCATTCTCAGACTCCTAGTAATGTTGAAGGTATGGGCTGTGTGTGGTTTTACCTGCCCTTATTAAATAGTACACTTTTTTGAAGGATACATGGAGAGATTTGAATTGAGACGGCAGTATTTATTTTAGAGCAACAAATGTCTTATAGTAGGAAGCAACTCTGGATTTCACATGAGATCAGACCTGTGCTTACATTCCTCTGTCAAGACACCAAGGAAAACTGCTTATAAGCTCTCTGACTTTGAATGAGTCAACAAACCTGAGCCGGGTTTTTGTTTATTATTTGCAAAGTTAGAGGGGTGTAGTGTATGGTTTATACTGTGTGCTATTCTGCTGGAACATTTTTCAAGAGATTTGCAAATAATTAACTTTTTTCCCCTAAAGTTAAAATGCCAAGTCATTTGTTTAATAGTCTGAAAAATTACATTGTTAAACATGTTTGAAAACTACAAACATGGATAAATGATCTTTCGGGCTTTTCTAGACTTGAGGCAGCATGGCATACTGGTTTCATTCTGTATATGAAGTATTTCCTTATGATTATTGGGTATTCAGTGTATGGGAGCAGGAAGAATTCCTTTTCTGCCTATCTTTAAGTTTGTCTACTTAATACATAGATGTGGAAGTTGTGGTAGAAGTTGGCCCGGACTTCTGTGTCTCATTTTTGTGAAGAGTGACCTGAGATAGCCATTGAGAGAGTTTTACCTTGTATCAGCTTAGCAGATATTTTTGCTGCCAAGCTAAAACAAAATTTAATTACTTTTTATGTCACCATCTCCTAAGTGTGTTATGTATCTTAAGCATTCAAACAAATATATATATATATTTTTTTTTCAAACAAATATATATATATATATTTTTTTTTTTTTTTTCAAACAAATATATTGAGTGGCCATTCTTTTTTATTTCCTGCAGATTCTCGTGGACACTGTTTGGGCACTGTCATACCTGACAGATGGAGGTAATGAGCAGATACAGATGGTTATTGATTCAGGGGTTGTGCCGTTCCTTGTGCCCCTTCTGAGCCACCAGGAAGTGAAAGTTCAAGTAAGTATTAAGCATTTTTCTTACTTGTATAAAATCTGTACTTGCTATAACCAGTAAACTTACACAACCAGGCTTCAGTTCTATCTGTATGCACATTTCTTCAGTATTTCTTCTGCTATTTTACTGAGTCTGATTTTGTTGATTTCTAAATCTTTATCTCATCCAGATTCTTTGCTGAGTTTCAGACTCATGTAGCCAATTGTCTTTGAGTCCTTAGACATAATTGCCAAGAACCTCCTTCAATAATACTCTATTATTATTTCAAGCAGGCAAAAATGAACATACCGTCTTCTCCCACAAACCCACTCCTCTTCATATATCCCCTATTAATGGACAGCATAGTCCAAGCTAGGAACCTTGGTATTTCTCCTCTTATCTCTGCTGTATTTCAAAACCCTGTTAGTCCTTACTATATAGCTTTCACATCTGTCTTCTCCTTGTATGTAGAGCCACTCATTTAGTTCAAGGTTTATTTTCTCTTCTCTGGATAACTGCATTTCTTTCTCTTTCTCTCTCTCTCTGATTTCTCATCACATCACTGATAGATCTGTTCATCCCACTTCTGCCCAAATGACTTTAGATAGAAATCTGTACCCATTCCAGGCCTTTATTAAAATCTTTCTGTGGTGCCAGTTTACTAATAGATAAAAATAGCTATGAAAAAAATGGACCTTTACATTTTATTTTAATCTTTTCTCCAACAGTTTTTCACATAATTTTTCCTGTATAATTCCAGTTTTCACAAGACTGTTGTTCAAAATTCAGAATTGCTTCTCAGTTCTATAAAATGCTTTGTGTAAGCATGCAGTAAGTTTCAATCAATTCACCGTTTGCATTTTTACATTTTCTCAGGATTATAAAAAACATAGAATCAGATTCATCATAAACAAATTTATAGAAAATATTTTATCCCCACCCAGACAGCAGCACTCAGAGCGGTTGGCAACATAGTGACAGGCACAGATGAACAGACCCAGGTTGTTCTCAACTGCGATGTCCTGTCACACTTCCCAAACCTCTTATCACACCCAAAAGAGAAGATAAATAAGGTAAGGCATATAACAGCCCCGTCAATGCACTTCTTTCTCTTTGTATATCTCATTTTTAACTACCTTCTTGTTTCGATTACTTTTCGTTTGTGATTCTCTTCAAACACTCTGGTTAATTTCAGATCACCTCTGCAGTTCTTTTCTTTCAGTTCTTAATTGCCTGCTATAAGTGCTGCCATGATCATCACAGAATAAAATTAGTTTCCTTTTAACCAGTGTTTTTATTTCAATATATTGAGCAGTAGCAGTGATCAACAAATTAGTAGCCACTAGGTGGAAAGAACATGTGAAATTTTCCATTGGGTGGCTATTATCTTTTTTTTTTTTTGCTGGTGTTTTTTAATAAACAAATAGATCATAATTTAATCTTCCTACAGAATTAGATTGAATGTAAAACTACAGTGCCTAAATTAAAGGATCATTAAAATTGTTTTCTGTTTGGTTTTTGTTTTTTTAATATTTTAAGCTTACGATATAAACTTACTGCTAAACATGTGCTGAAGTACTTTAGTCTTCTTGTCTAGCTTATTTCACAATGCATGTTTTCAACATTCATCCCTGTTGGAGTTTGCATCAAAACTTCATTCCCTTTTATTGCTGAATAGATAGATACTGCATTGTACCTATATACCGTATTTTGTTTATATGTTCATTTGTGGATGTACACCTTTGGATTGTTTCTGCCTTTTGGCTCTTGTGAATAATAATACTGCTGTGAACATTGGTTTCCGTCCTTGCTTTCAGTTCCTTTGGGTGTATATCTTTATGAGTAGAATTGTCCAGTCATATGGTAATTGCATGTTTAGCTTGTTGAAGAACCGTCAAGCTTCTTTCCATAGCAGTTGCACTGTTTTGCATTCCTGTAAGCAGTGTTATGAAGGTTCTAGTCTTGTTTTATATAGGTATTATTTGTTTATTTATTTGACTGTGCCAGGTCTTAGTTGCAGCAGGTGGGATCTTCAGTCTTCATTAGAGCATGCGGGATTGTTCATTGTGGCATGTAAAATCTGGTTCCCTGACCAGGGATCAAATCCAGGCCCCCTGCATTGGCAGGGCAGGGAGTCTTAGCCCCTGGACCACGAGGAAAGTCCCTCCAATTCCTTTTTTTAATTATTATTGTAGCCATCCTAGTACTGTGAAGGTAGGGTCTGCTTGTTTCGATTTGCATGTAGTGTATTACAGTTTTATCTGCCTGAAATGCCACCATCCTCAGACTAACAAAACTGCTTATTTCTTCTTTGTCGTAACTATATTTATATAGTTCCTTGACTAAAATTTGATAGTTGGATTTTTACAGAAAAGTGTGTTGTCAGAAATCAGATTTTGTAGGTGCTTTTGTTCCAGTGAGCTTCTCTGGTGGCTAAGGTGATAAAGAGTCTGTCTCCGATACAGAAGACCTGGGTCTGATCCCTGGGTCGAGAAGATCCCCTGAAGAAGGGATCTTCTGAAGAATGGCTACCCACTCCAGGATTCTGGAGAATCCCATGGACAGAGGAGCCTGGTGGGCTACAGTCCATGGGATCGCAGAGTTGGACACGACTGAGCAACTAACACTTTCACTTTCAATTTGTTCCAATGAAGGGAAAGAAACCAGAGTCTTTTAAACTCTAGGCAAATATATGTGATTTTTACAGCTGAATGTATTAGTATTCTGTGACTGGAAGCAAGGCTAAGAAGTGAGGAAACTGGACAGGAGTAGGTCGAGAGGCTCTGGCCTGGGATCTGGTATGCTCTGAGTGAAGGTATCATGGGGGAAGGGAAGAGGGTTTCTATGGATAGCTATCTCCTCAGCTTCAGCAAGGAGGTAGTTGCTGGCAGAAGTTTTCCACCTTGAGTGTTTGTGTTATTTGCATGTTGGTTACATCATAGTTCTTTGCAGGTGTAAGTTACCAACTTGTTTTTTTTCCCCCCTCAACCTTTAGTTTGAAAATTTTCAAATGTGCAAGAAATTTGCAAAAATAATATAGTGAAACACCCTTTTACTCTAAAACACCAGTTAATCAGTTATTCATATCTCACCACAATTGGATGGCAAAAAAGTATACAGTCTTTTTATTTATTTATTATTTAGGCCATGTGCCAGGCCTTGTGGGATCTGAGTTCCCTGACCAGGGATTGAACCAGGCTGTGGTGATGAAAGTGCTAAATTGTAATCACTAGGCCAGTGGGGGCTTTCCTATTATCTTTCAGTTGTAGAGGAGGAGGAAGATAGTACTTTAACACTAAACTTAGAAATAAACCTGTTTGTTCATGACATAAATCCTCTAAGGTTACAGTAAAATTTGTCATATAGATCATTCTTAGACTAGTTAGAGACTTAAGTTCTAATATATTTTACAAATAAGTATTTTTACAATAAAGCAATTCATCTTTCTTAGAAGTAGTTTTAACCAAGTATTAGGAAATTCTGTCTTCTATTTATTTCTTTCATTTGTGTTTTAGAGCAGGGGTCCCCAACCTCTGGGCCAATGGCTAGTACCAGTCCCTGGCCTGTTCAGAATTGGGGCTGCACAGCAGGAGGTGAGCAGTGGGCAAGCGAGCAAATCTGCATCTGTATTATAGCTGCTCCCCATTGCTTTCCTTAGTGTCTGAGCTCCGCCTCCTATCAGAAGAGTAGCGGCATTAGGTTCTTGGAGCTTGTACCCAGCTGTGAACTGTGCGTGCGAGAGATCTGGGATGTGAACGCCTTATGAGAATTTATTGCCTATTGATCTGAGGTGGTGGTGCTCAGTAAATATAGTGCCCTTGAATCATCCTAGTTGCCACCCCTGTCTGTGGGAAAGTTGTCTTCTACAAAACTGGTCCCTGGTGCCAAAAAAGTTGGGGACCACTATTAAGAGGGAAGCTCATGCAGCAAAAATGTAAGGTCCTTGCATAAAGATTTTTTGTCTGTTTTGTTCACTGCCGTGTCACCACTGTCTAAAACAGTGCTTAGGGTATAGTCCTAAGCATCTGTATTATTGAAGGTTATGCTAGGTTAATGGGCCAAGATATTATGCTTAAAAGTTTCCTAATAGGTTTAAAATGGAAGATACTGTATTGCCTAATCACTTTTAGATGCGTTTGCCTTATTGTAACTGAGCTGATTTTGTTATTGTATATGTAAATCACATTAAAATAAGAGCATAAGCACATTAAAGATACAATTTTTCAAATAAAGGTGCCCTGTATTTTATTTAATTATAGGAAGCAGTGTGGTTCCTTTCCAACATTACAGCAGGCAACCAGCAACAAGTTCAAGCTGTAATAGATGCTGGATTAATTCCTATGATTATTCATCAGCTTGCCAAGGTCAGTCATTGTTATGAGTTTGTCATGTCTGTTAATATGTTATAATCAAGACTTTTTGAGCAAAAAATTCATTTCAGCTTTTCTTTTTAAATCTTCAGGGGGACTTTGGAACACAAAAGGAAGCTGCTTGGGCTATTAGCAACTTGACGATAAGTGGCAGAAAAGATCAGGTGAGTCTGGAAAAAAAAATGTTATGATTGTTAATATTGGGAAGTACACACTGTCTTGTGTTTAGGAGTTTTTGATTGTTATAAGCCCTGTACTGTATTCCTTTGGAGGAAGAGGTAATTATATGAATAAGAGTATCTCTTCTCTTCTGTTCTCTAGGTTGAGTACCTTGTACAGCAGAATGTAATACCACCATTCTGTAATTTATTGTCAGTAAAAGATTCTCAAGTTGTTCAGGTGGTTCTAGATGGTCTGAAAAACATTCTGATAATGGCTGGTGATGAAGCAAGCACAATAGCTGAAATAATAGAAGAATGTGGAGGTAAGAGGGTTGATTAAAGAAAAACAGTTGAGCTGTGGAGCTCTGAAACATTAGTTCCTTTAAAGACAGTTAATTTGAAAGAAAAGTGCTAGGATACATTGCTATTAATATCATCTGAGGATGTTGCTCTTCTTTATTTGCTATGTTAGTAATCCAGGAAGATTTTCCAGAAAACAGCTGATTGTGAAAGTCACTCCATAACTTTCTTAGAGTTTTACAGTGCTTTTTAGGAAACACAATTACTCCTCTTGAAGTCATGTTGCATAAGATTAAGTGAAAACAAATGTGATAACATCACTGAATATTCAGACAGAAAGTGTTTTCTTAATAACAAGAAGAAAATATCCTAGAGATGTTACGGAGTCTTGTCCATGGTCAGAGAAGTAGTTTGTGGTAGAAGCATAATTAAAAGCCAGATGTTCATACTGTGCTACTATTAATTCACTATTCATTTTGTTTTTAAGATGTCTTATTAATGCATACATATAGAATTTAGAAAGCTGGTAACGACAATGCTATATGCAAGGCAGCAAAAGAGACACAGATATAAAGAACAGACTTGGACTCTGTGGGAGAAGGCGAGGGTGGGATTATTTGAGAGACTAGCATTGAAACATGTATATTACCATATGTGAAAACAGATGACCAGTGCAAATTCGATGCATGAAACAGGACACTCAAAGCTGGTGCCCTGGGAGAACCCAGAGGGGTGGAGTAGGGAGGGAGGTGGGAGGGGGGTTTCAGGATTGGGGGACACATGTACCCATGGCTGATTCATGTCAATATATAACCAGCACAGTGTTGTAAAGTAATTATTCTCCAGTTAAATAAATTAATTTTTTAAAATTAATTCAAAATTAAAATAGGAATAAATAAAATAATGGAACTAATTTTTTTTAAAAAGATGTTTTACTTTTTAAATAATTTGAAACAAGCATTGTAGTCTGATTCAGAACAATTTAACCCAGAAAGTTTGAGCTATAGAATTGTTACTCCAGCTTTTTATCAGTATAGTTGCTTCTGTCTATGAGACAAATACTTATAATTAGGGTACATATTTACTTAGCATTTAATGATTTTTATAAAGCACTCTATATCCATTATCTTTGATACCCATTTTCCCATTTTTCTGGTTTGGATGTTACTATAGAAAAAAGTTGAATTTTTTTCTATAGTAACTTAGATTTGTTACTATATAAAAAATTTTAAAAAGTTATTTTGAAACTACTTCAAAATAACTTAGCTAAAAAGACATTCAAGGAAGAATAGTATCAAGGATTTAATAGAGTTGCATCTGATATATGCAATAAATATTTGGGGAATATAAATAAAGGCATTCTACAGTTAACTATTCTGAAAAAAAATTCCCAAATTGATATGGCTATATAGGAGATAAGCACCCTATTTCTTTCTTTCTTTCTTTTTTTTTTAAGAAATCACTTCTGAATTTAAAGTTTTACCTTCTATTTATGTCAATCTTTGAGTAACATTTGGAAAACGAAAAGATAAAAAAATTATCGTATGCACCAGTATGATTATACTAAAGGAATCTTAGGCTGGGGGAGATCTTGATCCTAGTCTTGCCACTCACTTGCCATGTAACCTGAAACAAACCCCTTTATATCTGCGCCACACTCCCTCATCTGTCAAATGGAGTGTTTAGGTGATTTTTAAACTGCCTGCCTCAGGGAACAGGGTACCTCAAGGGCCTCTAAAGAGGAAGAAATCAGTGGGGAGCTGGTTCTCTAAACAGAACAACTCAGGATTTTATCTGTTTTTTTAGATAAATGATCATCTTTGGAGGGTGGTAGGGAGGGTGTTTTTAGTTCTTTAGGATGTTTCATGGTTAAATGAGCACAGTTTCTTTATTAGTGTGTACTTAATTATTTTAATTATTATCAGGTTTGGAGAAAATTGAAGTTTTACAGCAACATGAAAATGAAGACATATATAAATTAGCATTTGAAATCATAGATCAGTATTTCTCTGGTGATGATGTAAGTATATATTAAAGTATAGTGTGTCTGCATGTACATTAAAATCTATACGTAAAGTAAGTTTACTAAGAATTAATTTTCCATAACTAAATTGATACTGTATTCCTGTTACCTTTGCTTTTGTAATTTGTTAAATGGGAGGAAACAGTAATTATAGAAATGATGTATGTTCAGATCGGTAAATCTACAGATACAGGGACTTAAGAACGGGGCAGTTTTTAAATGTCCAGTTTTAAATCGCTGACTCTCTCTATTTCTGTCTGCACTGGGCCTTTGTTGCTATGCAGGCTCCTCCCTAGCAGTGGTGCGTGGGCATCTCTTGCGGTGGCTTCTCTGGCTGCAGAGCGCAGGGCTTGGGGCACATGGGCTTCAGGAAATGGCGCTCCTGGTCTCTACAGCACAGGCTCGGTAGCTGTGGCACACGGGCTCAGTTGCTACACAGAGGTGGGATCTTCCCACATCAGGGATAGAACCCATGTCCCCTGCATTGGCGGGCAGTTGGTGTCTTTCCCTTTGAGCCCACAGGGAGGCCCTATGATTTTCTTAAAATATTTTTAGGTATTAAAAACACACACAAAATTCTTTTCCTAAGAAGTAAATCAACTCTGCTTACACTGTAATGTATAGTATCTTAACATAATGAAAATTCTTTTTCTTCTTCTTGTAGATTGATGAAGATCCTAGCCTCATTCCCGAAGCAACACAAGGAGGTACTTACAACTTTGATCCAACGGCCAACCTTCAAACAAAAGAATTCAATTTTTAAATTCAGTTGAGTGCAGCATCTATCCCACATTGAATACGAAGCACCACCAGATGGCTACCAAAATGACAAGAGCAACAGCAACTACCGAAGGCTCCAAAACATACATGCCTCTTTGTTTTGATGCTTCTAAAGCAAGCCGTGTCTCAGTCACTTTGCAGTTGCCAAAAGTCACTATCCACACGGACTGTAAATGCATATGCATGATTTCCTAAACTGGTTTAGAATTCTCCTTAACAGTCTTGACTGCCCTGTTTTCCCCCGTTCCCTGGTGCCACACGCTGACATCTGCAATCTCCAGTTTAGAATATTCCGTAGTGGTGGCATGTCAGCTGCCCACTTGATACTCCTTTGGAAAATGGTGCGCTGTGGATCAAGACACTTTGGTATGACACACACACGCGTTGGAAGACTTTAAAGAGGTGCAGTCTGATCTGAGCCTCCATCATTGTCCTCCACAAACATATTTTCATACTCTTTATGTGGAAGAATAGATTTTAAAAGTACAAGCCAAATGATTTTCATTGGTGGAACTGACACAAACAAAAAGTAACTTAAAAAAAAAGAAACTTCGTTATTGATTAAACAGATAAGTTTTAAAAAACTGTGCTTCATCTACCAGTAATTGATGTGTTCATTATCTGCCTCAGAAGCCAGGGTTGGAGGAAGGACTTTAGCTATGGATGGTAACGCTTTTGCCATTATACCTAATTTTTGAGAACAGCAAGCCCTATTTGACCACTCACTCCAGCCTGTGTGTTCCTGCTGTTTTGAAGTAATCAAATGCTGTGCATGGTATTTTACCTGAGCTGCAACCTGTTATGGACTTGAACTTCTGTTTAAGTTGAAAGCAAGAATCCCTGACCATAAAGAAAAATAAATAAATAAAACCAAAAAACACAAAGGTCTAAAGTACCCATTGGTGATATTAAAAAAGAAAATCTTGCTTTCAGCTTTCAGGAGTTAATATTTTTCGTTTTAAATTGATAATTGGATATGGTTGATTTATATTGGGTTTAAACTGTGGAGCTTTCATGTTTACTGTAATTTAGTCTTAAAATATTTTTTACTTAGTAACCAGTGCTTTTGATAATGTGGTTGGCAACAAACCAGCAACTATCTAGAAGTGTCATAAGACTTCATTCTTTGAGTATTGGGAAGTTCATTCAGATCCTACTCTAAAAGCATATTCACATATAAAAAGATTCAGACAAGGATCTGCCTAGAGGAATAATCTGCAGTTATTTAACATAAACCTGATTTGCAGTGATCTTCAAGTAATTCTGAAAAATCTGGTATTACTGTGTAAAGTCACTGCTTTTGGTAAATTGTCCGACCCAGTTATTAATGAAAGAATATGGATTTGAAATTTCTTAAACTGAACAGTTTGTGCTGTCACAGGAATGGTTTTGTTGCTATTGTTTACTGGGTATAATTTCCCAACGCGTTGATGTGAAGGGATAGGAAATCTAAACTAATTTAGTTATCCAATGGGAGGGGGGTGCATTTACTGTGATGAAGATGAGATACATGCCGTCAGAGCTTTGTGAATCAGCGGGGGTGTTTTCACTGATAAACAACACATAGCAGGTGTGCATTCATTACAAATATGTGTATCTGCCAAGGTGGAGCCACTTTAAAGAGTGAGTTTTGTCTTGTATCTAAAGTGGATACAAGCGTATGTTTAAAATGCAAGATTTTTACTTGCTAGAGAATCTGTTTTAATATAGTGGTTTGGCCTCTGATTATTTATAGGTTTTATAAATTTTAGAATCAATTTCTCTTTAAGGTGGCTCAGACTTTTCAACTCTTGTGCACATAAAATTGAGTTGAAGTTCATTGTGCCTTTTTTTCTTTATCCAAATTTTGAGTTAAAGCTTCATATGGTAACTGCATCCTGTTCAGACACCATGGTCTAAATTTTTGAAACTGTGTGGTGTTCACTAAAAGTAGGAATAATAAAGTCAAAGCTAATCAAGGTCACAAACTTCGGTGAAACCCTTAAAGTCCAAATCTTCTTGATATTGTGAATTATACCCCTTCCAGTTTACTTCCTTCTGGACTCCCCATAGTTACTGACAGTTACCTTTTAAATTTTGCACACATGGAGACTGAATTGGGCCTCTACTGTGCCGACTCCTATTTCCTGTGTGTTTTAAGTGCAAACTAACATAAGTGAACATTAGCATCAAGTAGTGCAGACGTCCGTGTGCATTGGCTTGATCCAGTTTGTTGTGACCTATCGGTTTGGAATTGGAATTGCACCATTTCGTAGACAAAGGAAACTAAGTATATTGCTGCACTTTTACGTTTTCAAAACAGTGTTGAAAATTTGCATTGTTTTTATTTTTTTTAAACTCAGTTAAAAAAGACTAAAACGTTCTTTCAAAAGAGGCATCTAAATGTGTTCCTAATTTTGTATATGGGCTTAGGTTTTGTAACCAATAAAAAAGCTGCTATCAAATATGATAAAACATCGAAGAACTTATTTTTGAAAGTATCTGAATTTCCTAGTTTTGTTTTCTATGTGGTTAAGTGGAATTATTTTCCAAATATTAGCCCCAATGAAGGTGAATCATGAATTAACTCTTTCACTGTATTTTAATATCTCCTTTCCACTAGAGCAAACTAGGATGACCAGTAACAATGCTAGGTTCAAGAATATCGTGTAACCTAAGAAGTAGCAAAATCTACACTGATTTCCTAAGCTGCTGTAGATGGTGACAGAAACAATAGAAACTTCTTGTTGCACAGGCTTGAGGCTAGAAGGCAGGGTGGTGGCTGGGACTTGCTCTCTGGAGGGAAGGATTTTCATCACTTCCTGCTTCTGGTAGTCCTTAGCTGGTAGCTGCATCTCTCTAGTCTCTGCCTTCATTAGCACATCAGTTCTCTGTGTGTCTCTGGTTTAAATACCGTAACTCATAGAAAGCCATTTCAGACGATTGTGTAATTGTGACTTTCATGAAACAAAAGCTGAAACTTTACTTAAGGCTTGTCTAATCCTTGAAAACCAGAACTTTGCAAGATAGTAATTGAAGTAAACCTAACAGTTTTAACCTGTTAGATAGAGGTTGTGGCTGTAAATGAAATCTTGGATTTTTTAAAAGAACAGAGGATCAGCCAAACTTTACTTTTGTATAATGACACTTCAGATTATTTTTGAACAAACTCAATGTATGAGAAAATAAATTACACTTGCCAGCATGTACTTCACAAGGATTGTCCTTTTGAGAAGACACCTATTGCTGGTAAAAATTTATGGATGTCAGTTGTCTAACAGTGATAATTACGAATTTTCTTAACCCTAGTTGAACTGGGGGTTTAAATCTATTTGGAGAAAGGGAATATAATCTCTGTACATTAAGCTGTAAGTTTTAAGGCATATATAGGCCAAGGAGTGCTATCTTTAACCTACCACTCATTTGTCCAGAGTGTAAAAGGAGCTCTTCACATAAATGATGTACTTTGTTAAATAAATGAGAAACACTGCTAGAATGACTCTCAAAAGCACAGCATATAGATGAGGCTCTATCTATACATACTTGTATACAGCTGACCCTGAACAACATGGATTTGAACTGTGTGGGTCCACATATATGTGGGGTTTTTCAATAGTAAATACTATAGTACTGCACGATCTGCTGTTGGTTGACTCCTCGGATGTGGAACCACTTGCACAAAGGAACTGCTGTATGGAGAAACTCTGTGTATGGAGGGCTGACTATAAATTATAGGCAGATTTTCGAATATTCAGAGGGTCAGCACCCCTAACCCCTGTGTTGTTCAGGGTCAGTTATATAGATGGACTCAGTACTCAATCAAGACAAAGTGTTTAGGAATAGGAATGTGGGAACACAGCATATTCACATCCTTCATCTTGTTCGGTCCCTAAGTCATGTCCGACTCTTTGCAACCCCATGGACTGTAGTGTGCTAGGCTCTTCTGTCCTTCACTGTCTCCCAGAGTTCGCTCAAATTCCTGTTAATTGAGTTGGGATACTAGCTAACCATCTCATCCACCGTTGTCCCTTTCTCTTCCTGCCCTCAGTCTTTCCCAGCATCAGCACTGTGCTGTGCTTAGTCACTTCTGTCATGTCCAACTCTTTGCCACCCCATGGACTGTAGCCTGCCAGGCTGCTCTCTCCATTGGGATTCTTCAAGCAAGAGCACTAGAATGGGTTGCCATGCCCTCCTCCAGGGGATCTTCCCAGCCCAGGTCTCCTGCATTACAGTCAGATTCTTTACCAGCTGAGCCGCCAGGGAAGCCCAAGAATACTGGAGAGGGTAGCCTATCCCTTCTCCAGGGGATCTTCCTGACCCAGGAATCCATCTGGGTCTCCTGCATTGCAGGCGAATTCTTTACCATCTGAGCCATCAGGGAAACTTCCCTGGTAGAGAATCCCTCCGTTACTTCCCAATAAACTCAATTTTACTGGCTGCTGGCATAACCTTTAACTCTGTGCTCATTAATGGGTTGACTTGGGATCTTTTTCAGTTTTTCTCAGCATCAGAGTCTTTTCCAATGAGTCAGGTCTTTGCATCAGGTGGCCAGAGTATTGGAGTTTTGGCTGCAGCATCTGTCCTGATGAATATTCAGGATTGATTTCCTTTATTGATTGACTGGTTTGATCTCCTTGTAGTCCAAAGGACTCAAGAGTCTTCTCCAGAAGCACAGTTCAAAAGCATCAATTCTTTGGTGCTCAGCCTCAGCCTTCTTTATGGTCTAACTCTCACATCCATACATGACTACTAGAAAAACCATAGCTTTGACTATATGGACCTTTGTAGGCAAAGTAACATCTCTGCTTTTTAATACACTGCCTAGATTTGTCATAGCTTTTCTTCTAAGGAACAAGCATCTTTTAATTTCATGGCTGCAGTCACCGTCTGCAGTGATTTTGGAGCCCAGGAAAATAAAGTCTGTCACTGCTTCCATTTTTTTCCCCATCTATTTGCCATGAAGTGATAGGAATGGATGCCGTGATCTTAGTTTTTTGAATGTGGAGTTTCAAGCCAGCTTTTTCACCGTCCTCTGTGATTCTTATCACGGGGCTCTTTAGCTCCTCTTCACTTTATGCCATAGAGTGGTATCATCTGCATATCACATTGTTGATATTTCTCCCGGCAGTTGTGATTCCAGCTTGTGAGTCATCCAGCCTGGCATTTCATGTGATGCACTCTATTTACCCATGAAATCCCTCAGCTAACTTTAACGTGTATCAGGGTTTCTCAAACCCTTCAGTATTGACATTTTAGGGAATTCCCTGGTGGTCCAGTGGTTAGGACTCTGCACTTACACTGCCGAGGGACCAGGTGCGATCCCTGGTCAGGAAACAAAGATCATGCAGGCCTTGAGGTGTGGCCCAAAAAAAAGGAGAAAAATGGACATTTTAGGCTGGATAGTGTTTGATTGTGGGAGGCTGTCCTGTGTATTGTAGGGTGTTTAGTTGCATCATTAGGCTCTGCCCACGAGACTTTGTAGCATCTCTGCGCTTCCCAGTCAGGACAGCGAAAAATGTCTCAAGACACAGCTACGTGTTTCCTGGGGGCCAGAACTGCCCCATGCGTGAACGATTGGCCTAAATCAATTCAGCTAGGAAACTTCTCCACTCAAATGAGACAGCCTAAATCATGCCTTCTGTTCTATGAACAGTGCCAGGTCTTCCACCGTCCACCCCCAGAAACAGAAGATAAAAAGAGGAAACCCCCTCCCCACCCCTGCCAAAAAAAAAAAAAGTGCCTTTTCTTCATTCTCAGTTTTGGGAGAAATCAGCTTAGCACATTTCCCAGATCCCATGTGAGGACTCCTGGCAGTCCTGAGCCTATCTACTGCGAAGGGCTTAGGAGGAATGGGCACGTGGAGTGGTTGCTCTCACATGCATCCTGTGGCTAAAAGAAGTTGTGTGTGCACGCACCACTAGGGAAGCCCAGTTCACCCAGTTGCATCCAATTCTTTGCCATACTGTGGACTGCAGGCCACCAGGCTCCTTTGTCCATGGGATTTCCCAGGCAAGATTACTGGAGTGGGTTGCCATTTTCTCCTCCAGGGTATCTTCCCAAGCCAGGGATCGAAACAGCATGCCCTGTGTCTCCTGCATTGAAGGTGGATTCTTTACCGCTGAGCTACCAGGACAGCCCTAAAGGTTGTGTGAAGCAACCAGATGTGTGGACTGCCCTTTGTTTTCTCGACCCTTCCCTGTAGCAATGTGTGTGAAACACTTCTGGTTGAAGAGCTTGAAGTTTTCTGGGAGAGCTGGGGTTGGAGCAGAGAAATCCCTAGCATAGTTTGTAAAGCATTATGAGAGATTGGCCTCATCAGGATACTTCACAGGTTTATTAAAAATGATTAAAAGTAGGGGATCTATGGCTGTTCTATAAAGTATGTGTTCCCTGCAGGGCCTTTCTTCTGCAACATCCATTTTCCCAGCCCTGAAGAACTGCCTACCATCTGCCTTCTGGAGTAATTCTTTAAAACTGTGGTTCCTGGAGATAAATGGGGCCTTGTGCCAAGTGATGTGTGAAGCCTCAAGGGAAACCAAGCATCTTCACAGGGCAGTGGTTTTACTTGATGTAAGAAAGTTTTATGGTACTACAAACCTAGGTGTTAGAGAGTAAAGGACACATTTTGCCTAATGTTTTAAAGACAAAATCAGGTTTTGTTTTTGAGGCAGACCATTTTGTGGACACATTTCTGCAGGCTAGGAGTCAGAAGAGTTGGAGAAGCAAATGCACTCCCAAGTCGATCTGCTTATGGACTAGCTTGCATTGTGACTGAGTCTTAATATTGAATAAATGTCACCACTCTTAAAGAACCATCATTACAAATGAACTGTTCTTAATTTCAAGTATAGACTTTTAATTATTCCCGTATAGCAGAAGAGACAGATCTGTTTTTATTAACTTCCTTTCTCAACCTGAACACTCCATGCATTTCAGCCATCCTGTTTTAAAGTCCTTCCTGGACCTGGTTCCTCTTGGCTTCGTGCATTCCAAGGACCCTGTGTATAAAGTGTGCTTTGGCTAGTTTCTGGATACAGTGGAATGGGAACATTTCATTATCTAGCCATTTAATTCTGTTAATGTGGAAGGGACTGTTTCAGTTACTTTACCAACTTCATCATCATTAGGTTTGTGATCAGGTAACAGCCTCAGTTCCCTTTGTTTTCAGCTCTTTTCAATCCAGTAGTTTGGTGTTTATAGTTTTCAAACCTTAATAGAATCTATAAATTTCACTTTATTTGATTTCAGCTCAGTTTTCTTCATAATAAGAACATTCCATATCTGTATGTATCTTTTCCATGGCTTCAGTCATTTTTTTATAAATAAGAATTTTGAAACTAAGCGTTTAAGAACATTCGAATACTTCTTGAGCATCCTATCCCCTGCCAGGTCCCGTGCTAGGGTGCAAGGTCCACGCACACACGAATTAAAGTAAAAGTTAGGTCAGATGTTAGAGATACACAATGATATGTAATAGAGGGAATTGGCCTGGTTAGGAAGGTGATAATCAGGCTGGCAGTGAGTTCTCAGTAAATGCCAGCCACTGGTACGAGTGCTTAAGAAGTACCAACTTGGTCCTCAACATCTCTGTGATGAAGATTCTTATCAGGCAGACAGCAGTTAAAGTCTCCAAAAATTACACAGCTGATAATGGTGAAGGAAAAGCAGGAGTTAATCAGGCAGATTCACTGGAAAAGCTTTTCTGGCAGAAGAAACAGTACAAAGTAGGAAGGAGCATGGGAGTCCAGGTAGTGAAAGGAAGTACAGCTGGAGCCAAAAGGATCGTGACCGGGAGGGCTGCCGGGGGCAGGGGAGGGCTGGAGAGAGAGGCAGGTGCCAGACCCCCACCTGTAAGGCATACAAAGAAGTTTTGATATTCTACAAGCAACAGTAAATCATCTTCATTAAACAAGAGTGATGATAGAAGTATTGTGTTTAATAACAATCATTAGCTGGTAGGGCAAGGGCAGGAAATGGCACTTTGAGTTTAGTAATGTGTACAGGTTGAAATAGTGAGTGTGAAGCCCTAAAGCAAGAGATGGTGAACAGGTTGGTCCATGAAGTGGATGAAAGAAAGTGTCCAACTCTTCACGACCCCATGGAGTGTAGCCAGGCTCCTCTGTCTGTGGGATTTCCCAGGCGAGAATACTGGAGTGGGTTGCCATGCCCTTCTGCAGGGGATCTTTCCAACCCAGGGATCGAACCTGGGTCTCTAGCATTGTGGGCAGATTCTTTACCATCTGAGCCACCAGGTGGAATCCAGAGATACTGGCAAGCGAAGCTTAGATCAGGAATTGAGAGGAAGATATCAAGGATGATTTCTGTGTTTCTGGGTTGCTATAACTGATGAATATTAAGTGGCATAAAAGATAATAAGCAACACTGAGGGGGAGTTCCCTGATTCATTGGTTAGGACTTGGTGCTTTCACTGCTGTGGCTGAGGATCGATCTCTGGTCGAGGAACAAAGAACATGAAAGCCTCACAGTGCAGTCAGAAGAAAAAAGAGCAACAGTAGAGAGTCAGATGCATGGAGTAGAGGGTGATGAGTTCAGTTCAGGTTGAGTTGAGTGGAGACAACGCAAATGATGGTCAACACTGTAAATACTGGGGCTCAGAGGAGAGGGCCAGCACTAGAGATCTGAATCCTCTGTTTGGGGGATTATTAAAACAGGAAGTGCAGGTCATCCCTGGGTATCCATGGGGCATTTGTTCCAGAAGCCCCTGTGTGTACCAGAATCCACGGATGTTCAAGTCTCATTAGTTTGCCCTTCCTATCTGCAGACTCAAGAGCTGACTGTTAGTTCAGTTCAATTGCTCAGTCGTGTCCAATTCTTTTCCACCCCATGGACTGCAGCACACCAGGCCTTTCTGTCCATCACCAACTTCCAAAGCCTACTCAAACTCATGTTCATCGCGTCGGTGATGCCATCCAACCATCTCATCCTCTGTCATCCACTTCTGCCTTCAATCTTTCCCAGCATCAGAGTCTTTTCCAAGGAGTCAGTTCTTCCCATCAGGAGTCCAAAGTATCGGAGTTTCAGCTTCAGCATCAGTCCTTCTAATGTACATTCAGGACTGATTTCCTTCAGGATTGATTGGCTCTCCTTGCAGTCCAAGGGACTTGCAAGAGTCTTCTCCAACACCACAGTTCTAAAGCATCGATTTTTCAGCGCTCAGCTTTCTTCATAGTCCAACTCTCACATCCATACATGACCACTGGGAAAACCATAGCCTTGACTAGATGGACCTTAGTCGGCAAAGTAATATCTCTGCTTTTTAATATGCTGTCTAGGTTGGTCATAGCCTTTCTTCCAAGGAGCAAGCATCTTCCAATTTCATGGCTGCAGTCACCATCTGCAGTGACTTTGGAGCCCAAAAAATAGTCTGTCACTGTTTCCATTATTTCCCCATCTATTTGCCATGAAGTGATGGGACCGGATGCCATGATCTTAGTTTTCTAAATGTTGAGTTTTAAGCCAACTTTTTCACTCTCCTCTTTCACTTTCATCAAGAGGCTCTTTAGTTCTTCGCTTTCTGCCATAAGGGTGGTGTCATCTGCATATCTGAGGTTATTGATATTTCTCCCAGCAATCTTGATTCCAGCTTGTGGCTTCGTCCAACCCGGCTGACTGTAGTTGTCTGTTAAGCATCTACTCAAGGGTCAAAAAGCAAAGGCCTTGGGGACACTCACTCATGGGTTCTGGCCTCGGCCCAGTCACTGAGAGTCCTTAGACAAGTTATTTAAATCTGTTATTTGAGCCTGTTTCCACATTTGTAAAATAGGGGGACACACACTGAGTCCCAGGGTTGTAAAGAAAGATAAAATACCACATGAGCTGGCTCAGCTGTAAAGAATCTGCCTGCCAATGCAGGAAACAGATTCCATCCCTGGGTCAGGAAGATTCCTCTGGAGAAAGAAAACGCAACCCACTTCAGTAGGACAGAGAAGCTTGGTGGGCTACAGTCCCTGGAGTGGCAAAGACTCAAACACGACTGAGCAACTAAACAGCAACACAGTAAGTACAACATAAAATACCGCAGGTAAATTATCTGGTACCAAACTGCTGTGACCTACTGCTCCTCTCGCCCATACTTACGCTGCTTTTGGATCTTTAAGGATAGTGTTAGAGTAAGCCATAATGTCTACTGATGGTTGCTTGCAAGGCTTAATTAGAATATTTTGTCCCTAAAATTCTCCCCCCCCCCCAAACCCCCTACCTCCTCCCTTCCTCTACTGCAGGCTATTGGCAAAAATTCCAACAGCTAGACTTCACTTCCTGGCTTAAGGCTTTGAACCCTGTTAACAGTCACACTCTATCAAAAGGTGTGGCCCTATCTCCAGCCTTTTGGGCGTGGTCTGGGAATAGGTGGCTTACCCTTACTCCTTGGAAGGAAAGTTATGACCAACCTAGACAGTATATTAAAAAGCAGAGACATTACTTTGCCATCAAAGGTCGGTCTAGTCAAGGCTACGGTTTTTCCAGTGGTCATGTATGGATGTGAGAATTGGACTGTGAAGAAAGCTGAGCGTCGAAGAATTGATGCTTTTGAACTGTGGTGTTGGAGAAGACTTGAGAGTCCCTTGGACTGCAAGGAGATCCAACCAGTCCATCCTAAAGATCAGTCCTGGGTGTTCATTGGAAGGACTGATGTTGAAGCTGAAACTCCAGTACTTTGGCCACCTCATGCGAAGAGTTGACTCATTTGAAAAGACCCTGATGCTTGGAAAGATTGAAGGCTGAGAAGAAGGGGACGACAGAGGATGAGATGGCTGGATGGTATCACTGACTCGATGGACAGGAGTCTGAGTAAACTCCGGGAGTTGGTGATGGACAGGGAGGCCTGGGGTGCTGCGATTCATGGGGTCGCAGAGTCGGATACGACTGAGTGAACAGAACTGGGGATAGGTCTGGTTTCGGCAGTTAAGAAAATTGGTGAGCATGAACCTGAGTTGAGAAAACGTCTGGCTCTGCAGTGTAGGGACTCCGCGGGGCAGCGGGGCGGGAGGGTGAAGCCTCCTTTCGCCCCGCCCGCTCGCCTCGCAGCCCGGTCCCCTCGCCGCGCAGCCCCGCCTCCTCGCCTCGCAGCCCCGCCTCCTCGCCGCGCAGCCCCGCCTCCTCGCCGCGCAGCCCCGCCCCCTCGCCGCGCAGCCCCGCCTCCTCGCCGCGCAGCCCCGCCTCCTCGCCGCGCAGCCCCGCCTCCTCGCCGCGCAGCCCCGCCTCCTCGCCGCGCAGCCCCGCCTTCCCGCTCACAGCTCGCGGGGAGATCCCAGCCCAGGTGCGGGCAGTCTGCGCTCGGAGCTGGAAGCATGCACGCGGGCGGGGAGCTGGGCGCCTCGGCGGGCGGCTCGCTGTTGCTGTTCGCCTCGCTGTTGGCAGTGGGCTGCGCGCTGGGCCTGCGCCTGGGCCGGGGGCGGGGAACGGCGGACCGCGGGTCGCTCGCCTGGCTCTGCTTCAACGCCCTGGTGCATTTCGCGGTGGTAAGTCAGCGTCCTCGTCTGGGCCCCGAAAACGCGGATGGACGCCGCCTCTCTTTAGATCCTTCCCTCTAGCTTCCAGGGAAGGACGCGGACGCCAGGGACGCCTTGGCCGCCCCGGGCCTTATGGCGGGAGACCCGGGAATCACCTGGAGGCCCGTGGCCTTTGGCCAGATACTGCACTTCTCCGAAGTCCCAAGGCCATAGCGCAGCTTCCCTAGTGGTGCCAGTTTCTCTACCAGATTAAAACTAAACCAGGAAAAGCCGAACATTGTTATCCCTCTGTGATGCTGTTAGTCGGATTGTAAGCTGCGGAAAGGCCTTGGTTTGCTTGACTTCGGTGTTGACCATCTGGTGATGTCCATGTGTAGAGTCTTCTCTTGTGTTGTTGGAAGAGGGTGTTTGCTATGACCAGTGCATTTTCTTGGCAAAACTCTATTAGTCTTTGCCCTGCTTCATTCCGTATTCCAAAGCCAAATTTGCCTGTTACTCCAGGTGTTTCTTGACTTCCTACTTTTGCATTCCAGTCCCCTATAATGAAAAGGACATCTTTTTTGGGTGTCAGTTCTAAAAAGTCTTCTAGGTCTTCATAGAACTGTTCAGCTTCAGCTTCTTCAGCATTACTGGTTGGGGCATAGACTTGGATTACTGTGATATTGAATGGTTTGCCTTGGAAATGAACAGAGATCATTCTGTCGTTTTTGAGATTGCATCCAAGTACTGCATTTCGGACTCTTCTCTTGACCATGATGGCTACTCCATTTCTTCTGAGGGATTCCTGCCCACAGTAGCAGATATAATGGTCATCTGAGTTAAATTCACCCATTCCAGTCCATTTTAGTTCGCTGATTCCTAGAATGTTGACGTTCACTCTTGCCATCTCTTGTTTGACCACTTCCAATTTGCCTTGATTCATGGACCTGACATTCCAGGTTCCTATGCAATATTGCTCTTTACAGCATCGGACCTTGTTTCTATCACCAGTCACATCCACAACTGGGTATTGTTTTTGCTTTGGCTCCATCGCTTCATTCTTTCTGGAGTTATTTCTCCACTGACCTCCAGTAGCATATTGGGCACCTACTGACCTGGGGAGTTCCTCTTTCAGTATCCTATCTTTTTGCCTTTTCATACTGTTCAAGGGGTTCTCAAGGCAAGAATACTGAAGTGGTTTGCCATTCCCTTCTCCAGTGGACCACATTCTGTCAGACCTCTCCACCATGACCTGCCCATCTTGGGTTGCCCCGCGGGCATGGCTTAATTTCATTGAGTTAGACAAGGCTGTGGTCCTAGTGTGATTATATTGACTAGTTTTCTGTGCGTATGGTATGACCTAAATCAAATCCCTTATGATTATACATTGGAAGTGAGAAATAGATTTAAGGGCCTAGATCTGATAGATAGAGTGCCTGATGAACTATGAAATGTGGTTCGTGACATTGTACAGGAGACAGGGATCAAGACCATCCCCATGGAAAAGAAATGCAAAAAAGCAAAATGGCTGTCTGGGGTGGCCTTACAAATAGCTGTGAAAAGAAGAGAGGCGAAAAGCAAAGGAGAAAAGGAAAGATATAAGCATCTGAATGCAGAGTTCCAAAGAATAGCAAGAAGAGATAAGAAAGCCTTCTTCAGCGATCAATGCAAAGAAATAGAAGAAAACAACAGAATGGGAAAGACTAGAGATCTCTTCAAGAAAATTAGAGATACCAAGGGAACATTTCATGCAAATATAGGCTCAATAAAGGACAGAAACTGTATGGACCTAACAGAAGCAGAAGATATTAAGAAGAGGTGGCAAGAATACACAGAACAACTATACAAAAACTTCACGACTCGGTTAATCACGATGGTGTGATCACTCATCTAGAGCCAGACATCCTGGAATATGAAGTCAAGTGGGCCTTAGAAAGCATCACTACGAACAAAGCTAGTGGAGGTGATGGAATTCCAGTTGAGCTATTTCAAATCCTGAAAGATGATGCTGTGAAAGTGCTGCACTCCATATGCCAGCAAATTTGGAAAACTCAGCAGTGGCCACAGGACTGGAAAAGGTCAGTTTTCATTCCAATCCCAAAGAAAGGCCATGCCAAAGAATGCTCAAACTACCACACAATTGCACTCATCTCACGTGCTAGTAAAGAAATGCTCAAAATTCTCTAAGCCAGGCTTCAGCAATACGTGAACCATGAACTTCCCGATGTTCAAGCTGGTTTTAGAAAAGGCAGAGGAACCAGAGATCAAATTGCCAACATCTGCTGGATCATGGAAAAAGCAACAGAGTTCCAGAAAAACATCTATTTCTGCTTTATTGACTATGCCAAAGCCTTTGACTGTGTGGATCACAATAAACTGTGGAAAATTTTGAAAGAGATGGGAATACCAGACCACCTAACCTGCCTCTTGAGAAATCTGTATGCAGGACAGGAAGCAATAGTTAGAACTGGACATGGAACAACAGACTTGTTCCAAATAGGAAAAGGATTACGTCAAGGCTGTATATTGTCACCCTGCTTATTTAACCTCTGTGCAGAGTACATCATGAGAAACGCTGGACTGGAAGAAATACAAGCTGGAATCAAGATTGCCAGGAGAAATATCAATAACCTCAGATAATGCAGATGACACCACCCTTATGGCAGAAAGTGAAAAGGAACTCAAAAGCCTCTTGATGAAAGTGAAAGAAGAGAGTGAAAAAGTTGGCTTAAAGCTCAACATTCAGAAAATGAAGATCATGGCATCTGGTCCCATCACTTCATGGGAAATAGATCGGGAAACAGTGTCAGACTTTATTTTTTGGGGCTCCAAAATCACTGCAGATGGTGATTGCAGCCATGAAATTAAAAGACGCTTACTCCTTGGAAGAAAAGTTATGACCAATCTAGATAGCATATTCAAAAGCAGAGACATTACTTTGCCGACTGAGGTCCGTCTAGTCGAGGCTATGGTTTTTCCTGTGGTCATGTATGGATGTGAGAGTTGGACTCTGAAGAAGGCTGAGCACCGAAGAATTGATGCTTTTGAACTGTGGTGTTGGAGAAGACTCTTGAGAGTCCCTTGGACTGCAAGGAGATCCAACCAGTCAATTCTGAAGGAGTCAACCTTGGGATTTCTTTGGAAGGAATGATGCCAAAGCTGAAACTCCAGTACTTTGGCCACCTCATGCGAAGTGTTGACTCATTGGAAAAGACTCTGATGCTGGGAGGGATTGGGGGCAGGAGGAGAAGGGGACGACAGAGGATGAGATGGCTGGATGGCATCACTGACTCGATGGACATTAATCTGAGTGAACTCAGGGGGTTAGTGATGGACAGGGAGGCCTGGCATGCTGCAATTCATGGGGTCGCAAAGAGTCAGACACGACTGAGCGACTGAACTGAACTGAGAGATGATTTAAAGCCTAGGGGATGCTGTTATATGCAAATACTACACCATTTTTACAGAAGTGACTTGAGCATTTGTGGGTTTTGGCATGCCTGGGAAACAGTCCCTGTCTGAGGGAGGACTGGAATATTGAGAAAGAGCTGAGTTTTGGACTGTCGCCTAGGGTGCAGATGTTTATCAGTTGGATATGTGCACATATCAGATACTGCTGAGTGGAATGACGAAATTCCTTCTTTCCTAATAGTCAGCTTGTGGAGGTTGAAGACAGTAAACAGTTCCCTCAACTCCTGTATTTATAGATTTTTTTTTTTTTTAGCTGCATGGGGTCTCAGTTGCAGCACATGGGATCTTCGGTCTTCGTTGCAGCATGCAGGATCTTTAGTTGCGGCATGTGAACTCTTAGTTGTGGCATGCAGGATCTAGTTTCCTGACCAGGAATCAAACCGTGGCCCCCTGCACTGGACCACCTGGGAGTCTCTAAAGAATTTTTAGGCCGTTGCTGAACACAAGGTATCCGAGGAACAGGGGCAACAAAACAGGTTACAAGGCTCACTTAAAGTGTATTATATTTTAGACACACAAAAGGGTATAAAAACACTAAAACATAGACCCACATGTTCAGCACCTAGTTTAAAATTAAAGTCTGCTTTTCAAGCACCAACTGCCAGGAAGCACTGGATACATCTCCACTTGGCACCTTGAGGTGTAGCCCTACGTATGCCTCACTCTCCTTTATTCTGAAGGAAATTCTTCCCCCACCACCACCCATGGACCCATCTTGTGCTGTTTACCTGTCTCAGCTGCAAAACATCCCACTGTTTGAGTGTACCGTACCATACATCCCTTGAAGTGAAAGTGTTTGTCACTTGGTTGTGTCCGACTCTGTGACCCCATGGTCTATAGCCTGCCAAGCTCCTCTGTTCTTATAATTCTCCAGACAAGAGTACTGGAGTGGGTTGCCTTTCCCTTCTCCAAGGGATCTTCCCAACCCAGAGATCAAACCCGTGGCTCCCGCATCCTCCTAATTGTAGGCAGATTCTTTGCCATCTGAGCCACTGGGGACCTGAATACATACCTTGAATACATACAATAATCCCTTAATTCTAAAAGGCACTTTTTTTTTTTCGTATGTTACAACAGTCAGTGGCATAACCACTGTGGGTTATTTTATTGATATATTAAAATATATATTTTAAGTAAATAAATATATACATATATATTTGAGCTTCCTTATGGCTCAGGCAGTAGAGAATCTACCTGGAATGCAAGAGACCCAGATTCGATCCCTGGGTCAAGAATATCCCCTGGAGAAAGAAATGGCAACCCACTCCAGTATTCTTGCCTGGGAAATCCCAAGGACAGAGGAGCCTGCTGGGCTGCAGTCCATGGGGTTTCAAGAGTCAGACACAATTAGCCACTAAACCACCACTAAAAAATATGTATTCATTTGTCTGACTGCACCACCTCTTAGTTGCAGCACCTGGCGTCTTTCACTTGTGGCGTTGGAACTATTTGAGCAGCATGTGGGATCTAGTTCCCTGACCAGGGATCGAACCTGGGGCCCTTGCATGGAGAGTGCGGAATCACAGCCACTGGATCACCAGGGAAGTCCCTGATATTTTATGTCTCTGGAATTAGGTTGTATCTTTCAGTTGATAATGAAATATGATAGATAAAAGCACGCCCATTGATAATGTCTGGTTAAGTTGACTATTTACACACAATGCTTCAACCAGCGTCTTGGTACACATATCTTTGAGACTGTGAGAAGGGCTCTTAAGTGGTTGAGGCCTACCAGACAAATGCATGTCCATATTATCTTTGAGATGATTGGGAATTTGTTGCGAGAATACCCAGAAATGTGGGTGGAGCTAAGATTTGAGTAGAAAGACTGAAGGAGGTCTGAAACCCCAGCTCGCTTCCTCCCACTGGAACCTGAGCTGCCTCTCCTCACCCCTTGTGACTTGACTTCTCAAATGGAGGAGCTGTCTGGGTCTATTGGCCACCATAAACTGCCGAGCTCCCCTGTTGCACAGAGATTCAACCAAGCATTGCCAGAGATGGTTCAGCTCCCTGATGTCCAGTCAGACCCTGGTCACCTGGGGCTGCAGCTCTGGCCTTCAGTTCATCGATTATGGCCGGGATGAACGGCTGGCTGGTTTCCTGTCTGATGGGGGTCATAGTGACATCCATGAAGAAGTCAGTGGTCTGGCTCACCATTGCTCAAAAGGTGCTATGGGTGTTTCTTGCCCTGGTGCTTCATGGGTTTTCCCTCATCTGTGATCTGAGTATGGCATTCTAGGCGTGGCCAGGGGGCTTCCCAGGTGGCACTAATGGTAAAGAATCTGTCTGCCAGTGCAGGAGACACAGACCCAGGTTCAGTCCCTGTGTCAGGAAGATCCCCTGGAATAGGAAATGGCAACCTGCTCCCGTATTCTTTCCTGGAGAATCTCATGGACAGAGGAGCCTGGTGGGCTACAGTCTATGAGGTCGCAAAGAGCTGAAAACAACTGAGTGACTGAGCACAGGCGTGGCCAGAGCTGGAGGCAGGGTGTATATGCCTGTTTGGGGAACATGTGGAAGTCCAGGTTGATTAGAACGGAAGATTTACATAGGGTAAGACTCAGGCAACCCATGTCCAGCTGCTATCTGCAGACCTAGATGATTATCGTAGGCTTTGATTTCTCTTTCTTTAGAGAAAGAGACAGAGGACTATACTGATAGTCCTAGTCCTCTGTCAGCATCTATGGTGGATTGCTTCCATAACCCCGTGGGATACTCAAAACCACAAATTCTTAGGTCCCTTATATAAAGAAGGGGGACAAACTGGAAAGAGAACTTGGATTACAGATAAGGCTTAGAGTTTTATTCTGTGCAAGGAAGCCATGGAAGTGTTTCAATCAAGGAAGTGAGCTGGCCAGAGTGGATCTTTCGAAAGATAATTTGTTGGTGGTGTGTTAAGTCACAGGGTAAGGGGTCTGAGATTTTACCTTTCTTCAAGTGAAGTTAGCCTTGTTGATTGTCCAAGCTCCACAGGGCAAGGCAGTGAGGGCCAGATGGTACTTGCACACGCTGGAGGGGCACGTTACAGGAGAGGAACAACCCCAAATTAGGTTCGCATCTTCTGTGGAGCTGCTGGGGACCTGCTCCTACTTCTCTCTGGAGAAAGACCTTATCTTTACTCAGAAATGTAAACAGATCTCTGAGGAAGAGGAGGTAAGATCTTTATCTTCATTACCCTGAAACATCTCAGGAAGGAGAGGTCTCTAAGCCCTACTACAATGGAATGTCTCCTTACATGCATATTCTTTTTTTTTTTAATAGATTATTTTTTTTTTACATGTTTTTCTTTTTAGAATAATTTTGTTTTGGGCTGTGCTGGGTCTTTGTTGCTGTGCAGGCTTTTTCTCTAGTTGCAGTGTTAGTTGCTCAGTCATGTCCAACCCTTTAGACAGTCCGACCCCATGGACTATAGCCCACCAGGCTCCTCTGTCCATGGGGTTCTCCAGGCAGGTATACTGGAGTGGGTTGCCATTCCCTTCTCCAGGGGATCTTCCCCACCCAAGGATCTTCGTTGTGGTGCATGAGCTCTAGTTGTGGCGTACAGGCGCCAGGGCCCATGGGCTTCAGTAGTTGCACCCAGGGCCCATAGGCTTTAGTAGAAGTTTAGTGCTTAGGCTCAGAAGTTGCGGCACTGGGCTTAATTGCTCCACAGCAGGTGGGATCTTAGTTCCCTGATCAGGGATCAAACCCACATCCTCTGCACTGCAAGGCAGATTCTTAACCACAAGACCACCAGAAATATTCTTAAATTAGTGTTAATGACTGTGCTTAGGCACCCCAGCCAGACATTGCAAGAATAGGAAATCTTTATGGAAAATTGTTTCCTAACAGATGCCGGGTGGATTGGAAAGGATAGTTCAGGGCAAGAAGATCAGCTAAAAGCGATTGCAGTATTTTAGGAATGAGAAGAAAGCTGAGCTCGGGTAGTGATGAAAGTTAAAATGAGGAGGAAAGCGAAAGGAAGAATTTTATGAGTCAGAGTAACCACTTATACATTGGGAGTGGAGATGATCTTGGGGTTTAGAATTTGGCCGGCTTGGATAATGTTGATAATGTTAACAAGGACAAGAAAGTCTGATTTTAGAACTGTGAATCTGGGACTCCAGGGTGTAATTGAGGGGGAATGGTTGGAAGGCACTGAAAATGTGAGACCCGTTGGAGAGACAGAGTCAGGGTGGAACAGAGAGTTGGAAGTTCCTCCCTGGACTGGAGGAGACAGTAGGAAGCCCTGGGGAGAGTGACTTCTGAAGAAGAGGAAACGGAATGGAGAAACAGTAGGAAGCCCTGGGGAGAGTGACTTCTGAAGAAGAGGAAACGGAATGGAGAAAAGCCTGGGGGATGACAGCAGAGTCTTTTGATATTGCTATTGAACCGTCAGGAAGAGGAAGATCCAGGAAGGATCTTGGGGGCAAGGCCAAGAACAAGATACAGTGCTGGGTCCTGGGAGCCAAAGAAGGGAATTTCAGGATCACCGTGAAATGTGCAGCACTGTTACAAAAATAAAAAGTTCAAAAACGGTGAAGGCTGAGCCTTTTGGGACCAGCCGTCAGGAAGTGGATGTAGCTGGCATTGCTTGAATGGGAGCACCAGCAGCTGGGGGCAAGGGCTTAGCAGGTGGGGCAGAGGGGAAGTGGACTCAGCGTATGCCAGACTTGCAGGAGATTTGGTGGTGGGAGGAAGGACAGTGCAGGAGTGTGCCGACTTGAAGAAAAATGGACAGACTTAAGAGCTGTGAGTGTAAGTTGTTTTTTTTTTTAAATTTATTTAATATATAGAGGTATTTTTTTTAGCTGCACTGGATCTCTGTTGCTGCGTGGGCTTTCTCTAGTTGCAGAGAGCGGGGGCTACTCTCTAGCTGGCGTGCGCAGGCTTCTCTTACTGGGGAGCTCGGGCTCTAGGCATGTGGGCTTAGTTGCCCCACAGCACACGGCGTCTTCCCCAACCAGGGATCGAACCCATGTCCCCCGCATTGACGGATGAATTCTTGACCACAGGACCACCAGGGAAGTCTGTGAGTCTAAGTTTTAATTCAGGGACCTTACTGAGGACTGTGAGTGGCCCAGGAGGCAGGCTCTCAGGAGCTCAGAAGAAGCTGCCCCCAGAAGATAGGGGAAAAGAAAGAAGAAAGTCACTCAGTTGTGTCTGACTCTGTGACCCACCAGGCTCCTCTGTCCGTGGAATTCTCCAGGCAAGAATACTGGAGTGGGTTGCCATGGAAGAGCTTATATACGGGTTTTGGCTAGGGAAGACATGCAGTCAAGCACACGTCCTCGATAAAAAAAATCACTGCTGGTCACAAAAAACACGACATCTCGAGGTAACAATATCAGTGCTTGTCCAGCCATATATGTGAAGATGCTTGAATCTGGGCTCATGAAAATTCCTCCTGAGACGTGCATCCTACAATCTCTGGGGCCTGTTTTTCTGAAGCACAGTGTGTCTCATCCTGCGTTTCACCCCAGGTTCCCCTCAGGGAGCGCAGCAGCTGCAGTGGTTGTTGACTTCATCCGCATAGAGCTGGGTGCTGAGCAACACCCTTTATTCTTTGTTGTTTACAAAGAAAAGTTCAAAAGATACGGCAAGAGCCAGGGACTTGGGGTTTAACGTGGGAAGGCCTGCGCGCATGTGCGAGCAGGACCCTGGTCCAGGGGAGGATGGACGGCAGAGCTGTGCGCGGGCCCACGTGTCATCTGGTGTTGCCCGGCCGAGGGAACCGAGGGGAATTGGATGTGCCTGACTCTGCCACTGGTCCTCTGCTCAGACCCCTAGGCTAGCCATTCCCACCCTTTCATGACTGCGGAGCAGCACTCGGGCTTGTCCATCAGGCTGAAGGACGGTTGTCATGGAACATCTGGGCTCTGTAAGTCTCTCCATTCATTCTGCCTTAACGCCCAAGCGTCTTTCTTCAAGAAATCCTGAGGCTGCTTCCCTCCCTATTAATTGGTGTATTTTGGACATTACCCTTTTCCGTTTCACGTTGCCATCTGTTCTTTGCCTTCACGGCAGTAACTTCAGCCTCTGATCTTGGGACTTTCTAAAATTGTCTTCCTCCCGCTACTTCGTCATGAGGTCTGAAGTTGCCTTTTACTTCGCCGTCTGTTGCTGGCTCCTGTTTTCCTTTCCATTTTTGACATCATTATCTTCATCAGTTTTATTCTAAGATGGATATCCTCTCTGGTAAATGAATTTATAGTCCTTGTGCTGTTTGGTAAGCCTGGTGAATCACAGTTGGTTTAGCTGTGTATTAAGAGTAATGGTTCATGCTGGTTAATTTTGTGCATCACCTTGCTGGACCATGGGGTGCCCAGATATTTGGACAAACGTTATTCTGGGTGTTTCTGTGAAGATGTTTTGGATGAAGTTAATATTTACATTGGGAAAGCAGAATGCCCTCTGTAACACAAGTGGGCCTCATCCCGTCAACTGAAGGCCTGTTGTTCAGTCGCTTTGGCGTTCTGACTCTGCGACCCCATGGACTGCAGCACGCCAGGCTTCCCTGTCCTTCACCATCTCCCGGAGTTTGCTCAACTCATGTCCACTGATTCAGTGATGCTATCCAACCATCTCATCCTCTGCCGTCCCCTTCTCCTCCTGCCCTGAATCTTTCCCAGTATCAGAGTCTTTTCCAATGAGTCAGCTCTTCGCATCAGGTGGCCAAAGTATTGGAGCTTCAGCTACAGCATCAGTCCTTCCAGTGAATATTCAGGACTGATTTCCTTTAGGATTGACTGGTTGGATCTCCTTGGTGTCCTGACTGGAACAAAAACCTGGTCTTCCCTCAAGTCAGAGAGAAAGCCTCCTACCTGGGAGACATTCACGCTGGGACACTGGCTTTTTACTGCCTTTTGAGTCGAACTGAAGCAAGGACTTTTCCTGAATCCCAAACCTGCTGGCCTTTGGACTGGATCTGTACCATTGAGTTCCGTCTCTTCTCAGGCCTCTGGTTGGGTTAGAGCTCCTTTGGCTCTCTTGGGTCTCCAGCTTGCTGACTCAACCTCAGGTCATGGGACTTGTCAGCCTTCATAATTGCTTAAGCCAGTTCCTTATGATAAGTCTAGGAAGATAGATATATAGACACATAGAGACAGAAATTTAGGTACACATCTAATCTCCGGTGGTGCTGTTTATGGTGTCAAAGCCTAAAGAATAGCTCCCAGAATGAGCCGCTGTCCATTATTTACGGTGGTAGACAGTCCTCGTACTTCTGCAGATCAGGATTCAGTCTGTTTTCTAACATGATGAAGAATGTTCCTTAGCAATTGGGATGGCTGTCCACGTAGCCACATCTCAGAATGACATACTGTTCCTCCTTTCCACAAAATTTGCGTGCCTGCTGGGGCACCTGTGTCTAGATACAAACAAAATCGATGACCCTTGTCCTCTCAGAGTTTATGGATTAGCAGATTTTTTCTCATTATTTCATGTGGAAAATAATATTTGTTAATATAAATATTAATATTTATTAATGTCACTCGATATGAGAAATTTCCTTTGCAGATAAGGGCTAGGAGAAGCTTAGTTTCTTTTTAAAAAATTGGTCTCTTTCTCTCTGATGGCAAGAACAAAATAAATGGTTCTCCTTTTCGCTTTGGCTACTTGGATGCTCAGAACCATATTTAAGCTCTATAATAACAAAAGATAGTCTACATATAGATGTTTTTATTGTCCCCGATCCAAATTCTTATGTATGTTTTACCGTTTAGTGGATTGTTTTTGTTGTAATTAACCTAAAATCTTTTGTAAAAGGAGAAAGCCTGTAAATACTTCAAAAAATGTTAGTGCAACTAAACTTACTTCCTTTGAAATAAAAATATTCCAGGGAAATATCTTTTTTCTTTTATAACACTAAACACAATTTGTAACTGTTTTGACTTCTTCTATCTCCAGAACCTGGCCTGGTGCCTGGTTTGTAGGAGCTATGCTGGAATATTTGTTAATACTGAATGAATGGAAGAGTGATTCTTTCCATTTAATTTTTAGCAGCATCTGCCATTTACATTGTAAGCCTCTGATTGCTCAGATATCTAAAATGTCAGTTCTTGGACTTCCTTCGTGGTCCAGTGGTTAAGACTGTGCCCTCCCAGTGCAGGGGTCATTGGTTCGATCCCTGGTCAGGGAACTAAGATTCCATATGCCACAAGGCAAAAAAAAAAAAAAAAAAAAAAGTGGTTAAAATATCAGTTCTTTTTCTATGTCAGACAGTCTTTTAAAACAAAATTTGTTTGAATCATTTATTTCTACAATAATTGTAAAAAAAAATAACATATCTACAAGGAAGAAAAGTTAAAATTACCTAGAGATAATTATTGTTAGTATTCTTAAAAATAATCTTCCAGAATTTATATGAATATATATACCCATATAAATATTTTTCAGGATCCTTTTTGAAAAAATGGGATCATATTATTCATTCTTTGTTGCTTTTTTTCATTTAGCTGTGTTCAGTGGCCATCTGTATGAGTCTCTTGAACTATTAATACCTCATAAATGTAAATAACTGCTTAGGATTCCAATATACATCATGTATAATCTTTTTCACCAACCTTACATTGTTGGACTTACAGGCTTTTCCCAGTTGCTGGCAATTATACAGAATGTTCTCTGTACATTTTTATACACTTGTCTCAAGTGTTTACTCAGGATGAATCCTGAAAAGTATAGTTGCTTGCTCTAAGGGAAGCTAAGAGTTTCCCTGGTGGTTCAGTTGGTAAAGAATCTGCCTGCAATGCAGGAGACCTGGGTTTGATCTCTGGGTTGGGAAGATCCCCTGGAGAAGGAAATGGCAAACCACTCCAGTATTCTTGCCTGGGAAATGCTGTGGACAGAGGAGCCTGGCGGGCTACAGTCCATGGGGTCCAAGAGTCAGACACGACTTTGCAACTAAACCAAGGGAAGCCAGTGTTTGAAGATCCCAGAAACGTGATCCCCATTTGTAGTCCCGTCAGCTACTTTGTCCCAGTCATCCAGTAGGAGATAGCAAGATTGTATCAGGTATTTCTCAGATCGTCTTGGCTTCATCTGACCCTTGACAGTTTGCTCTGCTTCTGCCACCCTGATGGCAACCAACTCCAGCTTCACTGGGTCCCATCCAGGCAGCTTCTGCTTCCAGCCCCTGCCCCAGGCCCCTCACATGCCACTCAGGTGTGAGGTCCTGGGGTCCCACTCAGCTCCCACGCCCCTGCCCATGGATGAACTTTTGACAATGGTTTTTGGGAACCACAGGATAAATTCTTCCTTCCTTTCCCAAGAGGAACTCCCCAAAGAAGCAATAGATCATACAGTCTTTGGACAAGTGTAAGATTGAGACATCAGTTAGCTTGTTCCTAAGCAGCTTTACTAAGCTGCTAAACCCACTAATGTAGCCTCATACCTGATTCACATCTCTCCTTGGCCTCATTTCCCCTCCTCTGCCTCCTTGGGACAGCCATCCCCATGAAAGTAGTAGAATACAGTATAATACTTCCTCACTTAAAGTGAGGTCATGAGCATGGACCTTCTCCCAATAACGACTGGTTCCTTATAAAGGAGGAAATTTGGACACAGGGAGAGAACGCCATGTGAACTTGAAGGTGTTGATCAGAGTGAGGCTTCTTCATGCCAAGGCGCACCAAAGAGTACCATCAAATGCCTGGAAGGTGTAGGGGAGAGGGGCACGAGACAGATTCTGCCTGCAGCCCTGGGAAGAAACTGGCCCTGCTCACAGGTTGATCCTACACACCAGCCTCCAGAACTGTGGCACAGGTCAGTGTTTGCAGTTTTAAGCCACCCGATCTGTAGTACTTTTCTGTGGCAGCCCAATCCAATGACTACACCTGCTTCCTGGTAACTTGACTTTATTCAGAGTGGCAATTTGTTCTGGGCCTCTGCTGGCCTCTCCTACGTATTAATTGTCAGAATCAGATTGGATTCACGCCCTCTTTCTGAATTGGTGCTCTCGGAGAATAAGAATGTTGTCACAGGCCCAGCTTGGGTCTGTTCAGGTTGTGATGTTTGGCAAGGGCTGCTTTGTAGGCCAGCCGCCAGCCCGTGCGCTGACTGCCTCCTTGTCCCTCCTGATCCTCGGATCCGGGCTCCTGCAGCCAAAGGAGCGGCTGCCGCAGCGTAGACCCTGGCCCAGGCCGTGGCGGGCACAGTGTGCGTCGTGCCCCACACATCCAGAGGAGCGCCCGGTGCCGCGTGTGGAAAGTGAGAACGCTGCCATCGTCTGTCTGGGAGCGGTGTTCAGGAGCCAAGTAGCCCAGTCTTCCCTTGAAATAGGACTTGTCTCATAGTCTAGACAGACGCTCTCGGATCAGCCACCTGTGCTTGAAAATGTTCAGTGGGTGCCATCTTTCCCAAACAGAATAGCTCTGGTTACAAGAAAGTGTTGCCTTATGTTGGGCTGAGACTAGCCCCCTTGTGATTTCTTTGGGTCCTGCTTGTGCTGTCTTCTGTAGCCCAAAGGGAGGCTGAGCTGCAGCTCCGCCGATTCCCACGGCGTGGTTTCCTGGCTCTTTTCCTCCCTGTCACGCACCCTCACTCACACCACAGGCTGCCTTTCAAGTGCTGGTTACTTGGCGTTGTCCCAGAGGAGCCCTGACTCAAGAAACCCGGGGCGGAGTGGGAAGACGGACGGAGCATGGGCTTTGGGGTCTGACACGTGTGCTGGTGCAGCCGGCTCTGTCTTTCCCCACCTGTGAAATCCTGGGCAGCGCCCCTTTTCCCACTGGAAATCCTTTCTGTGATGCAGAGGGGAAGGAAGAAATATATGTGCATTATGAAATATCGTGGTGATTTAGTGACTCAGTTCTGTCTGACTCTTTGTGACTCCATGGACTAGAGCCTGCCAGGCTCCTCTGTCCATGGAATTTTCCAGGCAAGAGTACTGGAGCAGGTTGCCATTCCCTTTCCAGGGGATCTTCCCAACCCAGGGATCGAACCCAGGTCTCCTGCATTGCAGGTGGATTCTTTACCATCTGAGCCACCAGGGAATGTGCATTAAATATGTGTGAGAAATACAGGCTGAGGAGGCTTTGCAGCGCATATACAGAAAAACCAAAATTCTCACTACAGTGATTTCCCCCGTTTACTGCTGCTGCTAAGTCACTTCAGTCGTGTCCGACTCTGCAACTCCATGGACTGTAGCCTGCCAGGCTCCTCCGTCCATGGGATTTCCCAGCCAAGAATACTAGAGTAGGTTGTCATGCCCTCCTCCAGGGGATCTTGCCAACCCAGGGATCAAACCTGAGTCTCCTGCAGCTCCTATATCAAGGGCAGATTCTTTACTTCGAAGCACTGGGGAAATTATTAATTTCATTGTTTACTCATACTTGTATTTTGCATTAAACTCTTTTGGCAGCGAAGAGAAATAAAAAGCAAAATAATATGTGTGTGTGTGTGTTTTTAAGGAAGGGAGAAGGGAAACTTTCTTTCTGGGTTTCCTTATTGGGTTAGTCTCTGTAGGCTGCTGCAACAAAATGCCACACACTGGGTGGCTTATAAACAACAGAAATTGCTTTCTCATAGTTTTGGAGCCTGGAAGTGCGAGATCAGGACCCAAATTTGAGATGTCTACCCCAAATTTGTAGACATAGAGTATGGAACTAATATTTTCTTCGAATGGTTGTTGAAAGGATTAAATAAACTTTGTAATTTAGGGCAGGTCTTCTCAAACTTGACTGTGCCCAGGAATCTCTGTAAGTCTGGGCTAGGGTCTGACAGTCCACACAAGCTCCCAGCTGGTGCCCGAGCTGTGGCCCATGGACCATATATGAGTAGCAAGGAGGCAGGGCACTGGGCACAGTCCCCGGAGCTTAGCAGAGTTCAGTTAATGTTCATCCTCCTCCTGTCCCTTTTGTGACCCCTCCTCACCATCCTTCTTACTTGGATTAAGTTTTAATCTTCATCCTGTCCCTAAGTAATAATGTGATTATACACATGTCCAATAAAGATGAGCCTTGGAAGGTTTCAGATCTAAGAAGTAACTGCCTCAGCAAAGGAGGGTATATTCTTTAAAGGGGAGAAGTGGTTTTTAAGTCCTAAAGCAAACACTAAGCTACCATGTTGTAGGAACAATAGAACTCGTGTGGCTGTGTGGTACCCGAACTTCTGAAAGGGCCAGCATGGTCCATTGTTAATATCAGGCGACAGCCCGCCTGCTAGGACCGAGTGGAATGGTTCCATCGAATGGAAGTCGTCGCCTCATTAAGCGGATGACAGCTGGGCAGCATATATTTATGAAGTCAATAAAGCCTTGTCATTGAGGGGCTGTAGGAGGTTGAAGCAGCTGATCCTTCCAGAAACAATGATATGTCCTGTCGCCATGACATGGAAAAATCAAGTCCGATTAGGCTGAGGTTTTATGAGTCAGATCAGTAAATGCTAATACACTTTGACAGGATTCATGTATTGATTCTATTCTTGCTCCACTTTATTCTCCCACTCTTAATGCATTGCAGTTTTTCTGGCTCTTCATTCAAACACTTTTTTTTTAACCTTGCAAATATATTTAACTATAAATTCAGCCTTTACAAACACAAACACAAATTACAAAGAAGAAAATGTATGTTCTCTTTTATTTCTATAAAGGCTTATAAAAATTTTTCTTTAAGGGTGAAATGAGTAAATTGAGTGTTCTTTACCAATTGGTCATTGAGTTATAAATAGCAGAAACTTGCCCAGCTCAAGCATGTTTTTAAAATCTGAGCTTTGACTTGTAGCTGTCTCAAAGTCTATAAAATGCATTGTTAGAACTACATGTCTGGAACACATTAAGTGAAAAATGAGATGAGACCAGCCTTTTTTTCCCCCCACTTCAAGGCACATGAGATCTTAGTTCCCTGACCAAGAATTGAACATTGGAAATACGGAGTATTAACCACTGAACCACCAGGGAAATCTTGCCTTTGTTTCTTAATTTATTTGCCATGATTCATTTTAGCTTTTAAGTTGATTTTGTTAGCAGCTCAATTAGACGGTGTAGTCCAGTCACATTTTAGTGCATTTAATATGAATTAAATGTTTTTAAACCAAAATTCCTGATACATTGAACTTAAAATCTTTTAAGTCAATAAACATTGTAGAATTGTCCTTATCACCCTCTAGGTTGATAGTAGGAAAACTAATGGCAGGGAGAAAGTATTTTAAATATTTATAGCTATGTAATAACATATACATGAAGAATTTCCTGAAGGCTACTATGGAACTCAAGCAGTGATATCTCTGGGGGGTGAGATTGGGGATTAGGAGAGAAAGAGACTTTTACCTTTTACCTTATAGCTTTTTGTAAATTTTTTTTAACTTACAGCATGTATCACTTCAATAATTTTTAATAGTTAAAATGGTAAAGGTACACCACCAGAAAGGATGTCGGAAGAGTAAACAAAAGTGTGATGGAAAATCAGCATGCTGTGGGGGTTGGGAGCACCGATGTGGGGTAAGGACAGGTGAGTTGTAACAGGAAAAGAGCCCTATCAGGGTGAGCCCTAGCAGTGAAGACCTGGCCTGCCAATACAGGAGATGCAAGAGACGCGGATTTGATCGCAGGGTCGGGAAGATCCACTGGAGGAAGGCATGGCAAGCCACTGCAGTATTCTTGCCTGGGAAATCCCAAGGACAGAGAAGCCTGGTGGGCTACAGTCCGTGGAGTCACAAAGAGTTGGACGTGACTGAAGCAACTTAGCATGCATACACAGAGGGAGTGGAAGCCCACTCTGCAGCTTCTCTGCAGACTTAACTGGACAACACAGAGAATTCACTCAGCGTGTCACCCGGAGCCAGGAGGACAGGGGGCTAGCATGTCAGTGGCTGTTCGTTCACCAGAAGGGCACAGCTAATTTGAAAAGGGAGTGCGAACACCAAGACTGTTTCCCTTTCTTTCTGCGGTCATGGCCATTGGCTCTCCTTGCTTTTTATCCTTGTTGTGTGTGTGTGTGTGTGTGTGTGTGTGCGTGTGTGTGTGTAGGACACATTGGGGCTGGTGAGAAGTGTGAGGGCAGAGGACCTCTGGGACCACGGGTCCTGAGCCAGGAACCCAGAAACGCAAGGGACAGCAGTTCCTTTTTGACCAAGTGCTGTATGTTGGTCAGTCAGTCGTGTCCAACTCTTTGCAACCCCATGGACTGCAGCACGCCAGGCTTCCGTGTCCTTCACCATCTCCAGGAGTTTGCTCAAACTCATGTCCAGTGAGTCAGTGATGCTATCTAACCATGAACAGTATGAAAAGGTGCTATATATATATATATATTTAAAGTATTTATTTATTTATGTATTTGGTTGTACCAGGTCTTAGCTGTGGCACGTGAGATCTAGTTCCCTGCTGCTGCTGCTAAGTCGCTTCAGTCGTGTCCGACTCTGTGCGACCCCATAAACGGCAGCCCACCAGGCTCCCCCGTCCCTGGGATTCTCCAGGCAAGAACACTGGAATGGGTTGCCATTTCCTTCTCCAATGCATGAAAGTGAAAAGTGAAAGGGAAGCTGCTCAGTCGTGTCCGACTCTTAGCGACCCCATGCACTGCAGCCCACCAGGCTCCTCTGTCCATGGGATTTTCCAGGCAAGAGTACCGGAGTGGGGTGCCATTGCCTTCTCCACTAGTTCCCTGACCAGGGATCAAATCTGGGCCCCCTGAGTTGGGAGCATGCAGAGTCCTAGCCCCTGGACCATCAGGCAAGTCCCGTGTATCTTTTTTTAAATCAAGCTCTACTGTGAAACATTTTAAACATGCGCAGATGTAGAGAGACTAGTGTAATGAGCAGGTTCAGTGTTTTCAAATTTTGCTGCACTTGCTTCATTTGTCCGTTTTTTTTCTCTCCCTCCTTCCTCCCTCCCCTCCTTTTTCTTTCATTATTGCTGAAGTATTTTCAAGGGAACCCAGACCTCCTGTCATGTTGCCCCTATATCCTGAGTGAGTTTCTCTGTAAAAATTCAGGCTGTGCTTCTTAGGGGACAGGTGTCTGCCTCTCAGACAGTGGTAGGAATCATTGTACTCACTCCAAAATTCTTGACAACAGTCTCAAGCCCAGTGAGTCAGTCAGGGAGTCTGCCCTGGGGGCTGCCACGAGCTTGGCCTTCCCATGACTGATGACCAGTGGCAGGTGTGGGACGCACAGCCCACTCCTACTTGAACGGCTGGGGCTCAAAAGGCTCTGACCCCGCAGCCCTCCATGGGGGCCCCTTCCTCCACGCCTGGCCCTCCACTGACAGGCACTCCGCCCGGGCCACCGCTCAGTGAGGTCGGTGGACCAAGTGCCACGCTCAGGGCTTCCAGTCAGCAAGAGACACTCTGTGAAAGGTGAAGGTCTAGCCTAACTCTGCTCATTACTCTCTCATTCACTCAGGTCTTCATCCAACATCTGTTGAGAGCTTTACTCTGTTACTTAATATCGATGAGGGAGTTGAAACTCAGAGAGGTCAAGGTAGCAGGGAATGTAAGAAATAAAATATGCTGTATATATATATATCTTTTTTTTTTTTTTGCTCAAGCTCACCCAGATCTCCAGCCTGCAGCACAGGGCGCTTACCCCTCCACCTGTTCAGGCCCTCCTTCCCAGTTAAGCAACACCCCACTGATGGCCTTTGCTGCTTACCAAGCACCTTTCATCTGATCCTTAAAATCTCCAGGTAGCTGTTGAGCTCAAACATGAATTTTAGTTCTGGCTGGCTAGTTCTTCACCATATAGTATGATTAAAGACTTTTGGAGCTGATAACCTTCCAAGTTTATTCTGTAAGTTAGTATAAATTTCGTCTTCCAGAGCCTGAAAATAATTTTAACAGGGAAGAAAAAGCACTTTGTGGTTCATTTGATATAAAATATGAATTCATGGGAGGAAGTAAGTCTATTTCCACTCTCTCAAATTCTACAGGTAATTTTTGCTCTTGGGAAATAGTAACTAATGTTTCCAGTGACTTTGATCTTGATCTTAGATCCAGGTCCCCATCCTGCGTTTACCCACAGAATTGCTCCTGAGGAAAGAACCACACAGGATGTCAGGGTCCAAATTTGCAGATGGCTCCAGCTGAAGAGGTTGCTCGTGGAAGTCATGAGATCAACAGTCTAATTTTGGGAAGTCCTATATCTCACAGATAGGTGGACTGAGCCCCACAGAGGGTCATATTCAGCTCAGCCTCATTGCCCCTACTGGCCAGTCCAGCAGATGTATGTTTGTCTAGAAAGTTCCCCAGCCATGCCAGGGAAGTGATGTGGACTTCCTGTGGCTCTGCTAAAAATAAAAAAATCAGCTAGTGAGAATAAGGAGCTACAAAGTAGACAGGGAGTACGTCTTGTTTAAAAACATGATCTCGTGTAATTTTTAAAAATCTCCTTTAAGGAATAGGATTTTCATATATACTCTGACATAAACCACACTTACCTGCTAGGTAACTTACAGAATGTTAAGAAAAGGGAAAATAGGGCTTCCCTGGTGGCTCAGTGGTGAAGAATCCGCCTGCCAATGCAGGGACACCGGTTCGGTCCCTGATCCAAGAAGATTCCATTTTGCTGTGGAACAATTAAGCCTGTGCCCCACAGGTGCTGAGTCCACGCACTGCAGCTACTGAGGCCCGTGTACGTAGAGCCTGCGCCCGGCAACAAGAGAAACCGCTGCATTGACAAGCCCTCGTGCCTCAAGAGAGAGTAGCCCCCGCTCGCTGGGGGGCTGGAGAAAGCCCGAGGCGGGGGGCTCGGGCAACTGGAGAAAGCCCGAGCACAGCAATGATGACCCTGAACAGCCATAAATAAATCTTTTTAAAAAAGGAAGAAAAGAGAAACCAGCTTCAAGCCTCTGTTCAGCAAAGATTGGAATGGACAAGAAGCTGTAAGATTATGTTAATGAGATGGGGAGAAAGTAGGGTCTCTTCTCTCAATTAGAGAAAAAGAAAGGCAATTACAAACTGTGGCATGAACCAAAATATCTTACAAGAAAGTCCTGGCCCAAAGTCGAAGGAAACGAAAATGTAGCATGATTTTGAGAGATGTGTGAAGGTAAGCAGGACTATTCCATTTGCCACATTCTTCTTAAGTGACAGAAGTACCGATTTGTAGAGTAAGACGTTGTGGCCTCCTCCAGTGAACACTGTTTTTATAATCGCCATATTGTCAATAGAGCATCGATTGACTTTTCAGCTTTGAGAATCTACTTACAGATAAAATGGGGAAGACAAATACGTTTACAGAACAAGAATGGAAAATGTGATCAATCTCAGCAATGTACAAAGTGGACAGAGGCTGAGAGACGTGGGGAGGAGCGGGAGAGAGCTTGCTGGGGGTTCTCATACTCGCCCGATATCACGGAAGTCCGTATACTGCACAGCACTGATGGAGGAGTCAGGTGAGGTTTGAAGCTTATTCCTGAAGTTACAAATTCGGGATAACTAACAGAAGAATTAAAGAGAACTCATGTAGATGTTAAAGGAGTTCAGAACACGCCACTCCAAATTATGCCACTTTGACGCATTGATTTTGAACAGAAGGCAGTTGAGAACAGTAGATGTGGAGGGCACTCTGATCTCCCCCCTTTCTAGCTCAAATCAGGTCTTTGAATTTCCCTTGAGAAAGGTGCTCTTCCTTTACCAGGAGGAAAAGAATGTTCATTTCACCGGGGACTGGGAGTCAGTGCTGAAACGGTCCCGTGCAAATAGCCCAGCTGAAATAACCCTTGTCTTCCATTAGTTTCTCCCCGTGTATTTACTGGGGACAGTACTGCTCAGCCCAAGCCCCCTGGTCTCTTCACATCCCTGCAGTTACTGGTCTTTGGGTAAACAGGCGTGTGAGTTTTGGGGCCTGACAGCTTATTCAGGTCATTTTCCTTTTGAAGATTCCCATGTACGTGTCAACATAGTAAATCAAATGTGTATGCTTTTCTTTTAACCCATTTATGTCAATTAATTCTTAAACCAGCTTACAGAACCTAAGAGGGGAAGAAGAAGTTTCTCCTCCCCTACATCATCAAAAATTGGATGGAGGGAAGGGAAGGGGAAACTATAATTTATATCATAATTTTTCAGGATGGGCAGTTAATAGTGGGCCTTCCCCAGTAGTTCAGGTAGTAAATAATCCACCTGCAATGCAGGAGACCCCAGTTAGATTCCTGGGTCGGGAAGATTCCCTGGAGAAGGGGTAAGCTACCCACTCCAGTATTCTTGCCTGGAGAATCCCTGTGGACAAAGGAGCCTGATGGGCTACAGTCCATGGGGTCACAACGAGTCGGACATAACTGATCGACTAAGCACAAAGAAATAGTAATAGAAATAGTAGTATAAGTAGAAAGATTGTTGCCAGAACTACAGTTAGAAGTGGTTAAAACTGGTAGCCTCTGGGAAGTTTTGTACTACAAGTGAGCTTAGGGTTTAGGCAGAGACGCTGTTCTGATGTCATGTACGAGATTGTTTTGGTAAAAAAAAGAAATAAGTTGTATTGATCAGCAACAAAAATTTTTTAAAGGAACAACATAATCAGATATCTTAGAGAATCCTAGTTAATCCAATTTTTGAAATTTTAGGCAAAGGAACATTTTTCTGATGAGGAAATGCTAAATATAATTGCAGAGATTTCCTTACCCAAAATTTTAAATATAGCCTGTAAGCATTTTTAATTTTCCTAAATTTGCCCTTATGCAGGAGGAAAAAACTAGTTCCTGCTCTGATAGTGATACTTAAATGCCACGTTTGTTAAGAGAGATCTTGGGGTTTTCTTGGAGGTGAGAGACGATGAAGTACTCTGAAGTACTTCTGGATTAATCCAGAATTTAGTTTATTTACTATAACATTTAGACTCTTGGACAAAATTTTCAGCTTATTTTTTTTCTCCGTCTGAACACAGCTCTGATTTTAGAATGCCAGTCACTGAAAACTAGCATTTACTATACAAACATTCACTTTGGGTGGATCCATTTCCAAGGTCGGCCCTCACCCGCCCCCGCCCGTGCACACTGGGATTGCGCGGTGCGTTGCTGAGGTGCTGGCCGGGATGTGTGCTCCTGCACGCTGGGCAAGGGGTGCTGCCCGCACGGGGGTGTGCCCCTGGTGCCATCTCCCGGGTGTGATGCTGAATTAGAGCATGTTTTCCTTTTCTTCTCTCCAGGAAGGCCCTTATGTCTACTTGTCTATGGTGGGAAACATCACAGACTCAGATGCCTTGATCGCTTCATTGTGTGAGTAATGTGAAACGCTGGCACTTGCCGCATGTGAGGGGTCAGTTCCCTACAGCTGTCCGTTAAACGAGTACCTGTACCCCACGTTGTACCATTCTGTTTGCATGAAATGTCTGGAAGAGACAGATCCATGGAGACAGACGACAGATTAGTGGGTGCCTGGGGGTGCAGGAAGGGAGCGGGATTTGGCCAGAAATGGGGAATGACTAACATTGGGTACAGGTTTCTTTTGCAAAGTAGAAACTAATGCAAAGTGAGGTTGTGGTGATTCAAATCTGGGAATGTACTAAAACTTGTTGAGTTGTACACTTTAAACAGGTTTAAGAAAAAAACAGACCTGGCACATGGATTATATCTCAATAAAGGTATATTTTAAAATGTTTGCACTGAGTGCAGATTGAGGAGTCTGCAGTATTTAAACTGGGTGTTTTTCATACTTTTAACATTTATTTGTATATAAATGTATATATATTGTACAGGCTTCCCAGGTGGCTCAGATGGTAAAGAATCTGCCTGCAGTGCGGGAGACCTGGGTTCGATCCCCGGGTCAGGAAGATCCCCTGGAGAAGGGCATGACAACCCACTCCAGTATTCTTACCTGGAGCATTCCATGGACAGAGGAGCCTGGTGGGCTGCAGTTACATATATATATTCTTGTAGATAATTTCCAGAACTCTCCCTGCTCTGCAGAGATATTAACTAGTTTTCCTTAGCGATCCGATGGTCCAGAATCCACCTTCCAGTGCAGGGGACACAGGTCCGATGCCTGGTTGGAGAACTAAGATCCCTTATGTCTCAGAACAACTAAGTCCATGTGCCACAACACAGACCCAGCACAGCCAAACCAAAGGACGCAGATTGCTTGGGGTTCTTGTTAAAATGCAGATTCTGATTCAGAGGGTCTGGGGTAAGGCCTCTTGGATATTGATCTGTGGACTGTCCTTTGATTCACCAGGATGTAGAACTTGTTAAAGATGGTAAGGAAGACTTTATTCCACAGAGACCTCAGCAGTGGGAGAGAGATTGGCTCAACCCTTAATACAGGGACGTATGTTCATGTTCAGTCAGGCATGTCCGACTCTTTGCAACCCCATGGAGTGTAGCCTGCCAGGCTCCTCTGTCCATGGGACACTCCAGGCCAGAATACTGGAGTGGGTGGCCACGCCGTCCTCCAGGGGCTCTTCCCAACCCAGGGATCAAACTCACATGTCTTACATCTCCTGCATTGGCAGGCAGGTTCCTTCCCACTAGTTCCACCTGGGAAGCCCCAAAATGGAATTCTCTGGGCAAGAATGCTGGTGAGGGCTGCCATTTTCTTCTCCAGTGGATCTTCCTGACCCAGGGACTGAACCCGGGTCTCCTCCATTGCAGGTGGATTCTTTACTATCTGAGCCGCCAGGGAAGCCCTAGATACAGGGATAGGTGGAAATTTATAGGCTGGGAACAGGGTCAGAGACAGTGGATGGAAAATTATTAAAAAGAAACATCAAGGCTGGGGGACTGATGATAGACTCAACAGGATCCTTGCTAAAGGCAGGCCAGGGTATTGCTATGAAGGGTGGGGGATGAGGAATTAGATATGATATCAGCAGTGATTGGTAATCTGCACTCTCTGTTTATAGCAGCAGTATCTATCATACCACAGCCACGGCATGAAACAACCTGAGTGTCCATTGACAGATGAGTGGATAAACAACCTGCATTGTATTTATCCGACTCTTCAACCCCATGGACTGTAGCCCGCCAGGCTCCTCTGTCAATGGAATTCTGGCAAGAATACTGGAGTGGGTTGCCATGCCCTTCTCCAGGGGGATCTTCCCTTCCCATGGATCGAACCTGGGTCTCCTGCATTGCAGGTGGATTCTTTACCGCCTGAGCCACCAGGGAAGCAGAATATTATTCAGCTGTAAAAAGAAGGAAATCCTGCAGTTTGTGATGACACAGATGGGCTTTGAAGAACATTATGCCAAGTGATAGAAGCTAGACAGAAAAAAATGAAAACTACAATATCTCATTTTTATGTGGAATTTGAAAACCTGAAGCTCACTTTAGAGAAGGATCAGATTTGTGGTTACCAGAGGCAGGGGCTGGGGAGTGGCGGAATTCGATGAAGATGTTCAAAAGGTACAGACTTCTAATTATACAATACATTCTTACTAGGGATGTAATGTATGACACAGTCAATGCAATTAACACTGCTGTGTGGCATTTATAAAGCTGTTGAGAGAATAAATCACTAAGGTTACTCAGCAGGATTCTTGGGCCGAGCCCAGAACCCAAGGTGCTGGGGCCGGTTAAGAAAGAGTCGCCGCCCCTCGCGTCCTCACCTCTGCGCTGTGGCAAAGGCCACGGCCGTCGCTTGGCTCCTGGGTGCCCCCTGCAGCTCCGCCTGTGCCTCTTTCTCTAAACCTCTGCCTGAGCCTGGCGGTCAGTCACAGGATAAAGGACGAGGATCACATTAGGTTTGTTAATGCTCTGCTTGTCCTTTCCCTCCCTTTATAGGCATTGAACCTGCAAAGAGATGGTCAAAGTTAAGCGATAGATGAGAGGCCAGAGATCTGGTACACTGGGGCGGGCAGATAGCAGGGCCTGCTTACCCTTCCCACCCCGCCTTCCTCTCCAGCATTTATGCTGCCCCCGCCCTCCCCAGGCCCCACTTACACACGCACGCACGCACGCGCCGGCACACATCCTGTCTCCTTCAACTTGCTGAATTACCTGTAGTTTCAGACACACCAAGCACTCTCAGCCCCAGGCTTTTGCTCAAACTTTACCCCTGAAACACCTCTCCCTCCCCTATTCAGGGCTGGCCTGCTGTGATTTAAGACCTGAGATTTTTGTTGTTGATGTTTCTCCATGAAATGCACTTTATTTCTGTAATTCAGATTATTTCTTAGCACAAGTTCCAGAAGAGGCCATTTGGTTTAGGGAGTAAGAGCTGTGTTTCAGTTCATACACACTTCCCAAGGTGGGGGCAACTGACGCACCACTCGAGGGTCCATGTGGGGCTCGTGTTAAATGACCCCCTCCTCTAACTGGCCCTTGAGACTGGACCGGGTACCTTTTGGGACAGAAACGAATGGTGGGCTGGCCACTGATCTGTGGGGTGCTTATCCTCACTCCATCGCCTTGATTGCTGGCAGTTGGATGGCATCTTCGACTCAATGGACACAAGTGTGAGCAAACTCCGGGAGATGGTGAAGGACAGGGAAGCCTGGCGTCCTGCAGCCCGTAGGGTCACAGAGTCAAATGCAACTGAGCAACTGAACGCCAACAGTGGAAGATCTGGGAGTAAGAGAAGAGCCTGAGATTAAGACCCAGGGTTGCGTGTGCCTTGACTCCTGGTAAAATCCAGAGGCCTTCAAATGCCCTCAGTGCACGGCCCCTCCCCACCCTGCTTGCCTGTATAATAGAAGTCTAGACAAGCAGTCCCCTACCCCCACGCCCTCCCAGCTCGAGGACCAGCAGGCGCCTGTGTGTCCCTGAGGAGCCGGCTTCAGTGCCCTGCCAGCCCTGAGTTACTGCAGCAGGCCAGCCACGTTGCCCGTGGGAGCAGGGCTCACCCACGCTGGTGTTAGTGCGGAGCCCGCCTCGCACGGCTCCTCCCCGATCCCTCCGGGTCCTAGTGCGGCGCCCCCCGTGGCCCCCGTGGCCCGTGTCCTCCTCTCCCAGCCTGCGAGTGTCACACCACCAGGGAGCGGCCGTCAGCCTCATCCGTCCAGTGTCGCCCGCCTGTTGTGTGCTGAGCCTCCCCATGAGCCCAGGGTGACGCCTCCCTCCCCTGTAGGGTGAAGAGGAGGTGATCGGAACCCCTCTGCTCCTGGTCTGTGCAGTGCCTCCCCTCCCTGGCCCCATTCTCTGTCCCTGTCACTCACTGCGTGAGCCACCAGCAGGCAGACTTCGTGTTCTGTGCTAGGCATTCTTGAGGTCTAGCACAGAGGCGTCTATATTGCTACAAAAAAGTGTTGAATTAAAGAAGGAAATGGGGACTTGCCTGGCGGTCCAGTGGCTAAGACGCCTCGCTCCTGAGGCCCCGGGTTCAATCCCCAGTCAGGGCACTAGATGCTCGTGATACAATTAGGAGTTCCCGCGCTGCTCCTAAAGATTCCGCGTGCTGCAACAAAGCCTGCAGATCCCTTGTGCCCTAAGACCCAGCTACAGCCAAATAAATAATTTTTTTAATGAATGGAGAGGGTTATTTTTGTGAATGTCTGAATACCCACTAATCTCTTCGCTCCTAAAGCACTGACCTTTCACTTGTGATATTTTCTTAGATTTGGGGTACACTAGGTGGTGTATTCCACCTGTTGTATCTGTGTTTAAATGTAAAGGGAAAACTTTTACTTTCACTGTTAGTTGTTTCCTGGTGAGGTCACGGCTGGCAGTCAGCTAAGGACAGGCTGGACGCCTCTGCCGGTTGTGTCTGTCGCTCACAGAATCTCCGCTCAGCGTGTGTCTCTGTGTTATCTCATTTAAGAGCTCACTCTGTTTACTGGCCTGTCCTTTTCCTGAGGACAGCCTTTCATCAGAAACCTCTGTCCCCAGCCCCGGAGAGACCCTAACTCTAACCATTAAGAGACTGTTGTTTTGTGCTGTTCAGACCAGATCAGTCAGATCATGGAGCTAATTTTGGACCATTCATAGCTTTCCTAAGTTATGTGAGAACTGTGGGAGCAGGGGTCACCCACAAAGAGAATGAAGCAAAGAGGTGGGGGCGTTGGGTTCTTTTTTCCGCCCACTGGTTATGTGAGATCTTAGGACCAGCATGTATTACTTTGGTAAACAGAAAAAGAAAGAGATAAAGACAGAGAAGGAGAGGAGGAGGAAGGAAAGAAGAGACGAGGGAAGGAAATATATGACTTCACGCAAGGCCCGCGGTCTAGCACTAAAAAGACTGTCTGACCTCATAGTGCTTTCTGGAAGAAACCATCCTGATAATGGGGTCTGAAAAGGTTTCTTAGTGCACACCTACCCCCAGGTCAGCACAACTGAGGCTTTCGTGGTGGCTGTTGTTGGTGAATACTCTGTAGCAGACTGAAATGCCCCTTTTGTCCATTTCAGATTCATTCCGTAGTCCAGGCTGTGTTGCCCCCCTCCCCTCCTTGCTGGCCCCTCAACACTCAATGCCTCTTCAGTTATTAATAAACGTGTTTTTATAAACATCTCCTGAACAGTAATTTTCCCACATCTGACCTAATACAAACTTTATATTGAAATTTTAAAGTTAGGAATTATAATGCATCTACCAAGATAATTACTAAAGATTATCTTTGCAAAGTCTGACTGTGTCGAACTGATTTAGAATTCTGCTGCTTACGATGAAAAAGGAGGAGGTGAAGAAGCCACGCCTGTGAAAGCACTTTGGAAAATGCACACCATTTTACAAATATAACGTGATGTTGTTATCAGTACTGGTGTCCAGGGGTACTGGGTTTTTGTCTCAGGACCCCTCTTTCCTTCCACTAAGGCATCATGAAGACTGTAGAGAGAATGGCGGTTCAGTTATTCTTTTTATCTCCTCCAAATGGGGTGGGGGAAGGTCATTTTCACCAACTGTCATAAAAATAATTGCCAGATGAGTAACAAAATGTATTTGTTTTTAGGGAAAGAATATGGCAAAGCTGATGCAAGATGGCTTAATTTTGATCCAGCCATCGTGTCTGTGGAAATTCTGATGGTCGTCCTGGGTGGGTCTCTGGCAGTGGTCCTCATTTATGCCATTGTCAAAGAGAAGCATTATCGGTAAGTGCTCTCCCCTCTCCGGCTAGAAAGAGGAGAAACACCAGCTGTCCCGATGCCACAGTGTCATGTGGCGTGGATGACGACCACCGTTGTTTGTTGGACGGAAAGTAGAGTAGAAAGTCATTTGATGTCGTGTAATTTCGGATTGGTCAAAATAAAAAACACTAGAAATATGATGGCAGTGACAACCTCGACACCGTATAGACAAGCACAGGGCTAGCAGCTTTGGGTGACTGGCCACCAGTATTGCGGAAAATCAAAGGGTAGTTATTTTCATCTTCCACCCCCAAATCATTCTAGAAACTTCTCTTCCACGTGTCACAAAGAGAAGTCTCTTAGGTAATTCTGAGGTGGACATGCAAGATAAATAGGTCTTTTCAGAGGCAGCCTTTAGAAGATATGGGGAAGGCAGAAGAGCGGGGAGATAGAGGAGAAAGACGGCCGATTAGCCATCCATCAGTGAGGCCCTGCAACTGTGAACTCCGCCCCCTCCCTCCGTTCCCTTCCTTTCCTCCTGAGGGACAGAGTGACCTGGGACGAACAGATCGCTTTCCTGGGAATGATTCCCAGGGAATGGTTTTAGACTCATGTCAGCTGGGCACAGTGGCATTCCATTTTCCACCATCTTGGATCAAAGAAGTCTGTGTAAAACTTCGTCATGAAATTTCAGACTTGAAAGAAACCTCAAAAGTCATTTACTCTACTCGCCCCCGCCCGATGTTACTTAGAGAGTTGGTAGGAGAAATTTCCTTCTGGGCGCCTGTAGTTGTTCAGTCGCTCAGTTGTGTCCGATTCTTTGTGACCACATGAACTGCAGCGTGCCAGGCTCCCCTGTCCTTCACCGTCTCCTGGAGCTTGCTTCTGGGCACCTTACATGTCCATGATCGTGGCTGTGGGTTTGCTACGTTTACCCATGTGTATATTATTTCAAACATTTTCACACGTATGCGTTGCTGAATATGTACCAGGCACGTGCTTTATCTACGTATCTCATTTAATCTCCACAGTATTATTTGAGGTGGTGGTTGTTTAGTCGCTAAGTCATGTCTGACTCTACAGACCCCATGGGCTGTAGCCTGCCAGGCCTCCTTGGTCTATGGGATTTTCCAGGCCACAATACTACAGCGAGTTGCCATTCCCTCCTCCAGATCTTCCCGACCCAGGGATCGAACCCCAGTCCCCTGCATTGTCAGGTGAATTTTTTGCCAGCTAGCCACCAGCGAAGCATTATTCAAGGAAGGGACTATTATTAGCCCTTTTCCAACAGGTGAGATTGGAGCTCATAAGTTCACATCCAGGTCTCTCTTTCGTGACTTCACTAAACCTTCCAAGGGATAGGACTGGATACCCAAGAGACCTTCTTTAACTCCAAGCATAGTCTAGAGAGGGTACTGTTGCTTCTCCGAGGAGAGTGTCTCTTTGTTGTGTCCGACTCTTTGTGACCCCACGGACTGTAGCCCACCAATTTCTCTGCCCGTGGGATTCTCCAGGCAAGAATACCGGAGTGGGTTGCCATTTTCTTCTCCAAAGGAAAATGAAAGCATGGGTCTTCATCAGTGATCAACTTGCCCCATCAAGGGAGCTCTCTGTGAAACCGGAGGTCCCACTTCAGGGAGGTGATCTGCTGTGGGAGATGATGTTGGTATAGCTGGCAGTTTCATCTCTGTCTCTTTCTCTCTAACAGGCATTTCGTGCAGATTACCCTGAGTGTGTGTGAATTGTATGGCGGGTGGATGACCTTCTGCCCAGACTGGCTTATGGGAAGCCCCAACCTCAACACCAACAGTTGGCTCTACTTTTGGGTTTATCTGGTATTTTTTAATGGTATTTGGGTTCTGATCCCAGGACTGTTACTGTGGCAGTCATGGGTAGAACTCAAGAAAATGCATCACAAAGGATCTAATTCACGCAAAAAATTTCAGTGAATTTTCAAAGTCATAAACACTGTCAGCTTGCTTTATGAGAATGAATCCTTTTTGTTGGGCCAAAATGTAATGCATTCCAGTCTGTGCTTTTCTTTTTTTCATTGTCATTTTGGAACAACCTAATTGATTTCAGTGGAATCAATTTCAAATGGACTGTAAGGTTGACGAGTTTTTGCTGCTGTTGTTTTTTTCCAATTAAATGGCAATACAGGGAACAGAATAAATTTTAAACAGAATAAAACACATTTAATTATATCCTTTTATGGCTAACATTAATTGTTGTACGTTAATAAAGCCAATTATCATGAAATGCCATAGAGCATGTTATATTAATTTTATATTTCAAAGAACTTATTGTTGCTTCAACTTCTGATCTTCCCACCAGTCTTTTGATTACTAAAGTGAAACCAGAAATGAAATGAATGCTTCTGTTTTGTGTTTGTACTGCAGCAAGTTTGTGAAGCCAACAAAAAAAAAATTGACAATAGAAGGATTTTATGAGTGGGTTAACTCCTCATGGGTGAACACTGGGGTTTCACCAACAGCTGATTAATTTATACCTGTTCTCCTGCAAGGAGGAAGAGTTGAAATACCTTACAAAAATACGATAAAAAGTAAATCAGGAAATAGGGACATAGGGAAAGTAAGAGTGAGAAATAATAAGATGAAGGCAAAGTTAATACGCAGAAAGGCATGCCATGATGTTGTGTATAATTGATACAAGTGACACATAAATTTGACATTTTCCTTCAGCACCAAGAGGGAAACACTGCCACACGCTGTCGCAGGCCACACTCGTTTCGGCAGATGTTGCAGCAGTTCTGTCCAAGGTGGGGAGCGGATACTCGCCTTAACTCGTTCAACACCTGCTTTTCTTATGGCCTCTTAGCACACGGATGTACTCTCTTGCCTAGGAGGGTTGCCTGGCACATACATACACCAGGCACTTGCTTGGCCACTGCGGCTGCTGTCATTCAGCTCAGCCTATGTTCCACCTCCATCTAGGTTTCCTCTTATCGTGCAGAGAGCTGCAGGTACAGTCCTGGATGCCAAATTCGTTTCACTGTTTGAGGTATTTGTGAGAGGTTTGAAGGATGAAGGCATGGAGACCGTTTTCAACTGTTCCTTTTCACTGTTGTTTTTCTGTTCTCCGGTGACAGGGAATGTCTATGGAATTCTCCTGCATAAAATACCTAGAGTAATCACTGTTTTTCTATGCTTATATCGTGAATGATACTTGACTACGATATTTGTTGAATACTGAATGAATGTGGGCAAGTACGCTTGAGGAATATTATATGAGCACGTTAAAGACTCTGGAAGTTCTGCAGTATGAAGCGAGATTAATTTGTTAAGCCCAACTTTCCCCAACATATATCAGACCACTTTAACAAGTGGGATGGTTGTTTCATGGAACATCAGGTAGGGGGAAGCGCTGAGTAACAGTCCAATTTAATGAGATTAAAAACAAACCAGTAAATAATTAAAGTGGCATTTTAAAAAATGTCATTTGGTATAGCATTCTAATATTTAGGGGAAAACAGAAAGATATTCAAGTCTTACACAGAAAGCAAAGACAACTACAAAACACTGAGAGAAGTTAAATAAGACCTAAATAAGCAAGAGAGATATGCATGTTCATGGATTGGAAGGCTTAATGTTGTAAAAAGTTCAGTTCAGTTCAGTCACTCAGTCGTGTCCGACTCTTTGCGACCCCATGAATTGCAGCACACCAGGCCTCCCTGTCTATCACCAATTCCCGGAGTTCACTCAGACTCATGTCCAGAGAGTCAGTGATGCCATCCAGCCATCTCATCCTCGGGCGTCCCCTTCTCCTCCTGCCCCCAATCCCTCCCAGCATCAGAGTCTTTTCCAATGAGTTAACTCTTCGCATGAGGTGGCCAAAGTACTGGAGTTTCAGCTTTAGCATCATTCCTTCCAAAGAAATCCCGGGGCTGATCTCCTTCAGAATGGACTGGTTGGATCTCCTTGCAGTCCAAGGGACTCTCAAGAGTCTTCTCCAACACCACAGTTCAAACGCATCAATTCTTCGGCACTCAGCCTTCTTCACAGTCCAACTCTCACATCCATACATGACCAAGGAAAAACCATAGCCTTGACTAGATGGACCTTTGTTGGCAAAGTAATGTCTCTGCTTTTCAATATGCTATCTAGGTTGGTCATAGCTTTTCTTCCAAGGAGCAAGCATCTTTTAATTTCATGGCTGCAGTCACCATCTGCAGTGATTTTGGAGCCCCCCAAAATAAAGTCTGACACTGATTCCACTGTTTCCCCATCTATTTACCAGGAAGTGATGGGACCAGATGCCATGATCTTCGTTTTCTGAATATGGAGCTCTAAGCCAAATTTTTCAGTCTCCTCTTTCACTTTCATCAAGAGGCTTTTTAGTTCCTCTTCACTTTCTGCCATAAGGGTGGTGTCATCTGCATATCTGAGGTTATTGATATTTCTCCCAGCAATCCTGATTCCAGCTTGTGCTTCTTCCAGCCCAGTGTTTCTCATGATGTACTCTGTATATGAGTTACATAAGCAGGGTGACAATATGCAGCCCTGACATACTCCTTTCCCAATTTGGAACCAGTCTGTTGTTCCATGTCCAGTTCTAACTGTTGCTTCCTGACCTGCATACAGGTTTCTCAAGAGGCAGGTCAGGTGGTCTGGTATTCCCGTCTCTTTCAGAATTTAATTGATCTATAGATTCCATGTAATCCCAATTAAAATCCCAACAGATTTATCTGTTTGCCATTTTTTAAATAAGTTGATTTTAAGATATTTTATGGCAATGCAAAGGGCCAAGAAGGTGAAGACAACGTTGTGAGAGCTCAGAGCTAGAGGACTTTCTCTACCAGACATTCAGTCTTAGTATAAAGCTGCAGTAATTACAGCAATGTGGTGTTGGTACAGGAAAACCAGTGAGCAGACAGACCCATGAAGCAGACTGGAGAGACCAGAAACAGACCTTCCTGTATGGACTCTGGATTTAGGACGAAGGTTCCACTGCAGAGCAATGGGGAAAGGACAGTCTTTTCAGTAAATGGTGCTGGGTCAGTTGCATATCCATGTGGGGAATATGAATTTTGATCCTTACCTCACACCATGCATAATATCAACTCCAGATGAATTGTTGATTTTAATATGAAAGGCAAATAATAAAGCTTCAGGAAGAAAAAATAGGAGAATATAGCCTTTAAAAAGATTCAAAACCGGCAATAAGTTTGACTACTTTAAAATCAAGTGTTGATACTTTGGATTATCAAAATCCACCATTAAGAGAAAAAAAAAGGAAGCCAGAAGGTGGAAGACATTTGTAGTACATATAGCTGACAGAAGACCTATCCCAATGAGTAAATCAATTAGACAAAGACATGCAATTTAATAGAGAAAAGTTGATGAGATAATTTGACTAAATACTTCACAAAAGAGAAGGGATTTGGGGAATGATAATTAAGGCCACAAGATGTTGCTGTGTGCTGCTGTGGTTAGTCACTCAGTCATGTCTGACTCTTTTCAGCCCCATGGTCTCTAGGCCACCAGGCTCCTCTGTCCCCATGGATCCTGGACTGGGTTGCCATGCCCTCCTCCAGGGGATCTTCCCAACCCAGGGATCAAACCCAGGTCTCCCACACTGCAGGCGCATTCTTTACCTACTGAGCTATCAGAGGCCTGTTAAAATGGCTAAAAATGGGAAGACTGACAATGATGAGTGCTGGTGAGGACGCAGGACCACCGGCCTTCTCATGCACTGCTGGTGGAGTGTAAAGTGGAGAACTGGTTTGAAATGGAACTGAGCGTGTGCATGGCCTGAAACCCAGCTTAGGCGTGCTTCACAGAAGTGCTGACTCTGTGCGCCAGAACGGCAGCAGCATTCATCATAACCCCAAACCAGAACCAACCTAAATGAATAAACTGTGGGATATACATATATAATGGACTGTAGATACATACAGTGAAAATTCCAATATGAAAATTAACAACCTACTTCATAGTAACATGGATGCATTACACAAAAATAGTTATAAGTAAAAGAAGCCAGAGCAAGAGGGTACATATTGTATGATTCAATTTCTGTAAGCTTCAAAAGTAGATAAACTAGGGGAATTCCCTGGCAGTCCAGGACGCCTTGCTTTCGCCGCTGAGCTGGAGGGTTCAGTTCCTGGACAGGAACTAAGATCTCACAAACCACACATTAGGAAAAAAGTGTAAAAAAATAAAAAAAAGTGTATACATGTCAATTCCCATCTCTATGTATAAAAGAAATAACTAATGAGAACAAAGAACTCTATCTACATTGAAGGAAATTCCGAAAAAGAGGGGATATGTGTATGTGTATAGTAGATTCACTCTGCTGTACAGTAAAAACTAACATTGTAAAGCAGCTATACCGCAATAAAAATTAATTTTTAAAAAATGGATAAAACTGTGGTGTTGGAAATCAGGACAGAGGTTGCCTCTGGGGAAGAGGGTGGGGATAGTGATGGGGAGAAGTCACGAAGGGGCTTCTGAGATGCTGGTAATGTTTTATTTTTTTCATTTGAGTGGTTGTTATAATTTGTGATAATTCATTCAGCTGTACCTGTATGAATGGTGTACTTTTGTCTGTGTATGTTATACTTCAACTTAAAAAGTTTATTTGTTGAGATTCCTGGTATAAAGACCTGAAAAATGTCTCCCCCAGGTCCTCGTGAAGAGAATGCTGTGTCCTTGACAGCAGTTTGAGTATGACTGGGGCTGTTCTAACAGTGTCCCCCACGTGGGCTGAAGGCAGGATGCCAGAGAGAGTCTGGATCAGCCTTTCTATGAGGGATTACTAGTTGTTTCCAGTACTTTGCTCTCTGCTGATCTGGCTCAAGCCACGGGTAAACAGAGTAGAGAAAAATGGACGGGCTTACATATCGTGCAGGCAGTCCTAAAAATACGACTTTTCTCAACTGAGCTTTTGCTGAGTATTGGATGGGAGAGAAATGGAGGTTATAGACTCTGACAGGACCCTGGGAGACAGATACATTTTACTGCCAAGTAAGGACCTGAATGTTTTAACCCTTCAGTGAATGGGAAGGATTGGTGTCCCCATATGAAGTCTAACAGGTCACTGAACAAAAGCCTGTCTCCCGGTGACAGGGAGTTAGGGGCAAGGTGACACGGGTAATACTGTATTTCATTAACTCTAAGATAGATATTTTCACCCACATTTTAACATTTTTAAAATGAGAATGCAGTTTACAGCTGATGTGTCATAACTGACTAGACCATGTTTTTTGTTTCAAAAATATAATCATCTATAATCACATCTTGAAAGTGAAAGTCATGTCCGACTGTGCGACCCCATGGACTATCCAGTCCATGGACTTCTCCAGGCCAGAATACTGGAGTGGGTAGCCATTCCCTTCTCCAGGGGCTCTTCCCAACCCAGGGATCGAACCCAGGTCTCCCGCATTGCAGTGGATTCTTTATCAGCTGAGCCCCCAGGGAAGCCCTATGGCATCTTAGACTCAATTAAATAAGTCACTACCTTCAATATTGTTCCTCTCTTCAAGTGTGAATATCTCCAACTACTTGGATTCAAATGTCTAAATTTTACTTGGGATCTTAGGAATCATTTACTCCAATATCTGCCCCACCCCCGCACCCCCATTCCATCACATTTGTTTCCTAGGAGCTGTCCATAGAAGGCATATTTTGATGATTTGCCTATCAAATGATTTGCAATGAGTTATGAATTGCTTATATTAAAGGCAGCTAGCTTCCTGCAAACTGTCCATCCTTTCTCAGTGTTTCTACCATAAATTTCCTCTGTGCGCTCTTCCTTTCCAAGTAATGTTGAGGCAAATATCAGCATAATCCATCCAAAATCAGAGTCTAAATGATGACGTTTTCTTGTATTTAATTATGTCAGCTCTACAGTCCTGAAGTGCTAGCACTGAGGCTTTAGGAAAAGTCTACAGGCTGCAATGTTGTTCAGTCGCTGAATCATGTTCGATTCTTTGTAGCCCCACGGACTGTAGCCCACCAGGCTCCTCTGTCTTCCAGTGTCTCTCAGAGATTGCTCAATTTCATGTCCGTTATGTCGGTGATGCTGTCTCAGTTCAGTTCAGTTGCTCAGTCGTGTCTGTTTGCAGCCCCATGGGCTGCAGCACCCCATGGGGTCGCAAAGATGCTATCTCACCATTTCATAAAACTTTGTCCAAAAAAGGCTTGACAGAAACCAAAACGCACAAAGTTTGGAGAAGAATCCTTTGTTTTCTTTCTTTTCAAAGTATTCTTAAAATCCATGTACCGTTGTTCGTTATGGAAGCTGGAGTTTGGATCTAAAAATAATTTATAATGAGAATAATTGGATAAAGCCTTGAGAAAGGTTAACTGTTGCTGTCCTTACTCTTGTAAAACTCCCTCAAGGTCCATAAACACCCTGGCAGGCCTCCTCTACTCACTGTCCTTTTAGAAACTCTACATCTTCTCTCCCTTTCCACTGCCTTGACACTCCGGCTGACCCGACATAACAAAACCACTGTTTCACTGTAGGACGCAGATCACATCCTTTAATTCATATTAAGGTGCCAGTAACTGATAGTGGTTTGATGTATCATCCTTCCCGGATATATTTGCATTTAAAAAATACAATTGATCCGTGCCCGTTGGTAAAAAATGGAAAATCCAGATAAGCAAAAAGAAAAATAATTAACCCCCAGTATCATCAGATAGGATCGCTATTACAAATTTAGTTTCCATTTCTCAAGCTGTTGCCTGTGCATGTATTAACATAGGTGGGAGAGGACACTTTTAACATGTGAAGAAGGGTTTTAACCTCCCCGCTCCCTTCCTCTCTCTCCCTTGCCCCCAGATTTATCATCCAGGAACTAGCAGTATAGTATACTTGTCCACACCGAACCAGCTGGATAGAATTACAGAACATGCCCCCATCCTTGAGAAATTCATGCGCTCACAGAGACTGATAGGTAGCAGTTATCATTTATTTTTGGAAACCAGTTTCCTTAGATGTTTGTGTCCACACATATCAAGTTGACATCTTAAAATATTGGATTGGCCGCCTCCCAACTCTTCAAGGGAGGGATCAAGTGTGCTGAGTGTGCTGCAGTGCAACGTTTCAGGTGTTGAATCCCTTCCCCTTTGGAAGCCTCTCTCAGTCCCCCAGTCAGAAGAGGAGGACTCTGCATTCTTGCAGCCCTTGTCTGTGTCACTTAAGTGGCCTCGTACTGTTTTGTTATTTTTGATGTCCACCTTCCCAGCTGCACATGGGCCCTTCAAGGCCACACTTAGAATCCTAGACTCATATATTGTTTAAAGGGGCCTTGAGTGGGGAGTAGGGGAAGAGGAATTGGGAGATTGGGATTGACATTTACTCCTATATATAAAATAGATGACTGATGAGAACCTACTGTATAACATGGGCAACGCAATGTTCTGTGGTGACCTAAATGGGAAGGAAATCTAAAAAATGGATGTGTGTATATATGTGTGTGTGTGTGTATATAACTGAATCACTTTGTTGTACAGCAGAAATTAACAACATTGTAAAGCAACTATACTCCAATAAAAATGTTTTAAAAGCGGGGTGGGGCCTGGGTAGGTTCAGTTCACACACACGGAGACTAAGGCTCAGAGAGGTTGGATAACCTGCCCAAGTCCACATAGCTTTTTAGTGAACCAGAACCGAGTTCACTTAAAGTACTTTTAGGGACTTCCCTGGGAGGCCATTGGTTAAGTCTTCACCTTCTGATGCAGTGGGTACAGGTTTTATCCCAGGCCTGGGCTAAGATTCCATGGGCCTCCTAGAAAACATAAAATGTAGCAATTTTGTAACAAGTTCAACAAAGACTTAAAACCCTCCACATCAAATAAGTACTTTTTCAAGTCCAACCTTGTTAGACATGTTGCCAGAAGCCTGCAAGCTATGAAAATCATTCAGTTTTGTGGATTTTTTAATGGTCAAAAAAATTCAAGCTCAGTACATTTTTGATCATCTGGGTCTATTCATTATACTTGAGGAGCCTCTCAATTTCATTGTTCTGTGTTTGCTGATGATGCATTTTAGTTAAAAAAAAATAAATATTCTGTCTTGGTCTCTCATTTCTGAGTTGCTGTTTTGTGCTAAAAGGAACCGGGCACAGATTTTTGGCATTTCTTGGTTACATTCTGGGAGTCAGACTGCTTTTGGTCCCAGGGGTGCTGGAGGTGGGATCTAATCACTAAGAACTGGAAGCAGGGTCTCACCCAGTTGAGTTGCAGGAATTGAGTGGGTCTCATGGGCTTCTGAGCGCCCACAATTTGAACTGTCTCGGTAAAGTCATTGCCTGTAGGGAGATAGGACCGCAAATTCATGCTCCCCACAACAGCGACATCTGGCGGCCGTGGGGTAATTTGAGAGGCTGATTTGTGGGTTCTGATGGGATGCCCCGATTATATTTATAATAGTAAAGCAATTGTCACTGTGGAAGCCACTGCCCTTTCCTGGGGAACCCCGTTTCCTCCCATGACACACCCACCTCTAACCACCCCACACCCAGGATGCACCTGCAGCAGCTTCCTGCCTCCTGGGGGCCCCTCTCCTCCTAGCCCCACTGGCTGCCTGGGTGCAAAGAAGTAGACTTGGGCCATCTGGCAAGGGTCAGCCGCCAGCGGCCATGGTAGGTAGGGCAGGCCTGGCCTGCATTCTGGAGCTTACAGGCCAGTGATTTACTGCCCGCTTGGGCATCAGGTGGCTGGGGTATTTTTAGTGTCCCACTCTGGAAAGTGTCAGTAGTTCACTAGCCCGAAGTTCTGTTCTGTGCAGAAAGGGTTCTGTGATCATGATCGAAACCTGTATCCTCTCATTCTGCCTGCCTTTTCTTGTCGTTCAGCCGCTCAGTCGTGTCTGACTCTTTGTGACCCCATGGACTGCAGCACGCCGGGCTTCCCTGTCCTTCACCATCTCCCGGAGCTTGCTCAAGCTCATGTCCATTGAGTCGGTGATGCCATCCAACCATCTCATCCTCTATCGTCCCCTTCTCCTCCTGCCCTCAATATTTCCCAGCATCAGGGTCTTTTCCAATGAGTCGGCTCTTCACATCAGGTGGCCAAAGTATTGGAGCCTCAGCATCAGTCCGTCCAATGAATATTCAGGGTTGATTTCCTTCAGGATGGACTGGTTTGATCTCCGTGTAGTCCAAGGGACTCTCAAGAGTCTTCTCCAACACCACAGTTCTTGCTTTAGAGCCTGGCTATTCCTGTCATCATATTAAGGGCTTTGAGATGTCCTGCAGTGGAGAAACCTGTGTAATTCCATTAAACCTAGCACCTCCCAAGCTTGTTGGACCACAGAACCCTCTTTTCAGGCCAACAGCCCTTCACAACCTTTGGAACCAGTGGTTCACAGACCCAGGCTTGGGGAGTGCTGGCCCACATGCCACAGCCACGTCGTGAGAGCTGCCAGCTGCCTCGACTCGTGGCTGCATCTGCACCCCAGATGGCATCTCCTTGGACGCCAGTTGCTCCCAAAAGTGAACCTGAGCTCATCGTGAGTCAGTCCCGCCTGGACCATTGCCCCAGTCCTAATCCCTCTCCACACTGGCTCTCCAACACCTCCCAGCCTGCCTGGTAGCCGAACCATTGGGAGGCAGCAGGGGAGAGAGGGGCCCCCCCATGCCTCCACATCTGTTGCAATCCTCTTCCTCGTGCTCTCCTCCCCGCCCCCGCCCCAGATCAGCACCCAGAGGGTGCTGCTTGCTTTGAGGCCAGGAGCCCCTTAGACAGCAATCTTCTTGCTTTCTCTTGCTTTCTGCCTTCTGAGTTCTCATCCTGTGTTCCCCAGCATCTGCTTGGAATGCCCTGGGCCTGGGAAAGAAAGTGAAAGTGTTAGCCGCTCAGTCACATCTGACTCTTTGTGACCCCACGGACTGTAGCCAGCCAGGCTCCTCTGTCCATGGGGATTTTCCAGGCAAGAATACTGGAGTGGGTTGCCATTCCCTTCTCCAGGGGATCTTCCCCACCCAGGGATCAAACCTGGGTCTCCTGCATTGTGGGTAGATACTTTACTGTCTGAGCCACCAGGGAAGCCCCTGGGCCTGGGAGGAAACTTTTATTAAGTGAATCAGTCCCACAGTCCTGACTTGGAAGACTTCAGCCCTGGCTACCCTGGCTGGAGTTCTGAGAATGTATTACCTTTTTTTTTTCCCCCCATTAAATCCAAGCAAGATGTGAACCACAGCCTTTGAATCTGTGAACTGGTCCTTCATCCCTGGTTTCCCTCCGCTTCACATCCCCAGACCCCCACGTTTTTGGTTGAGTCTCTCCCACTTGGCAGCCCCATTCCAAGCAGAGATGGTTCTGCAGGAAGAGCGAAGGTGGTTTGTTACAGGACTGAGTGCAATTAAATCCCAGAGGTCCTGCCAGCTGAGGTGCACTCCCCCTCAGCTGCATGCTGTCTTCCTCTCTGCTTTGATCAACATTGTATAGGAATCTCTAAGTCCATTCCAGAATCTCTGGCTTCCAGAACCCATTGCCTGCTCTCCATTCTTAACTAAAACCTGCTCTCAGCATAGCATATAATCCGTATGTTCACATTAAGTTAGAATCAACTGAACACCCACAAGATGGAAGAGAGTTTTATGGCCCGGGACGATTCCTGGGAGCACGTGAAATTGGAAAACCAAGGAATCTTAAGAATTCCAAGAAGCAGTTTCACGCAAAACTGAGAAGTAGCCATTACCACTGCATTTTCCCTCTCAACATCTATACGCCCCTGGCGTGACCATGTTCATGTCAGACTGTCCTCTGTACAAATGTCAAAGCACACGCCAAGTTTGTAGGACATTTGCCATCCACCACCCCTGTCTGAGGTTAGTTCTTTTCTTAACTCGTAAATGATTCAAGACTCAAGCTCTTTTTATGATTCAACCTTGGGATCCCACCCTAGAGCATTATTTTATAAACCATGAAATCATGGTATAAAACTATAGATAGGTGGTTTCCACCATTTAGTGCCTGTATCAGTCACCCAGCACTGCGGGGGAAAGACACACCATCTTCTCAGGGGCATGCAGTGGTAAGCATTGTGTTTGGAGCCCTGTGGGGGACCGGGATCTGGCTGATCCCGACTGGCCTCAGCTGGCCATCTCCGCTTGGGCTGCCGTGGCTTCAGGTTTCTGGACTACTTAGTAGGCTTTTGTTTGTTTTTAAATTATTTTGTCTTTGGCTGTGCTGGGTCTTTGCTGCTATGCTCAGGCTTTCTTCCAGTTGCAGTGGGCAGGGGGTACTCTCTGGCTGTGGTGCGAGGGTTTCTCATTGCGGTGGCTTCTCTTGATGCAGAGCATGGGCTCGAGGGCGCAGGCTTAGGAGTCGTGGTTCATGGGCTTAGTTGCCGCTTGTCATGTGAGATCCTCCCGGAGCAGGGATCGAACCCACATCCCCTGCGCTGGCAGGTGGACTCTTAACCACCAGGGAAGTCCTTGGCGGTTTTGCTCTCATGCCTCTCCTCCTCTCCTCCTTGGACAGCAGGCCAGCTGAAGCTTGTTCTTCTGATGGCAGAGTCAGCAGAGGGAAACCCCCGCATGCAAACACTATTCAAACCCCTGCTTGTGTCTATCTGCTGACAGCCCACTGGCCAAAGAAAGTCACATGGTCAACCCCAGTGTCGACAAACGGACCCTCCATCCACAATGAAGCCACAGCAAATGTGTGGATGGAGAAAGGAGTGAGGAATCGGGGCCAATAATACCACCGTGCTCGCTGGTGGCACACAACACGATAAAGGGCTTCTTCGGCCAGTTGCTGCTAGCAGCGTTTTGTTGCAAAGGTGCTTCAAGGAGCCCAGCCAGTTCTGGGAAACTTCGGAAAGTTAAACAGCTCACAGGCTCCCTGTGGTCAGAGAACCAGGTGACCACCCTGCTAAATCCAAGTCAGCTTCTAGAGGGAGAGGGCAGCCCAGGAGGCCAGATGAAGAGGGAGCAGTCAGCAGAGGTATAGAGAACAGAGCAGACAACCAAAGAACTCTTCCACAGCTCAAGGGTGCAAACCGCTATGCTCTGAGGCATTGATGCCAAGGAAAGCAGATGGCAGAGCCTCTGGGCCAGCCAGGTGAAGGCCAGCGCTAGCTGAAATATGGACAAGAAGGAATACCAAATAGGCAAGGTTGAGACCCTGACTCGAGCCCTATAGTTAGTTGGGTTTAGATGCTTAAATTAAGTGGCTGATTTTATTTGAGGGGGCTCCAAAAATCACTGCAGATGGTGATTGCAGCCATGAAATTAAAAGACGCTTACTCCTTGGAAGGAAAGTTATGACCAACCTGGACAGCATATTAAAAAGCAGAAACATTACTTTGTCAACAAAGGTCCATCTAGTCAAGGCTATGATTTTTCCAGTAGTCATGTATGGATGTGAGAGTTGGGCTATAAAGAAAGCTGAGCGCCAAAGAATTGATACTTTTAAACTGTGGTGTTGGAGAAGACTCTTGAGAGTCCGTTGGACTGCAAGGAGATCCAGCCAGTCTATCCTAAAGGAGATCAGTCCTGGGTGTTCATAGGAAGGACTGAAGTTGAAGCTGAAACTCCAATACTTTGGCCACCTGATGCGAAGAACTGGCTCACTGGAAAAGACCTTGATGCTGGGAAAGACTGAAGGCAGGAGGAGAAGGGGATGACAGAAGATGAGATGGTTGGATGGCATCACCGACTCATGGACATGAGTTTGAGTGAACTCCGGGAGATGGTGATGGACAGGGAGGCCTGGCCTGCTGCAGTCCATGGGGTCGCAAAGAGTCGGACACGACTGAGTGACTGGACTGAACTGAACTGAACTGAAGCAAAGTTATCCGTGATGTTCTGGTTGCTCTTGCCTTATTTATTATTTAAAATGTAGTTTTCATTTTTATAAAAATCATACAGGTGTCTAGTTTAAGAAGTGAAATAAAACCCAGAGGCCTGTAATGGGAAACAGAAGTCTCCTGCTTGGGGCTTCCCTAGTGGCTCAGACAGTAAAGAATCTGCCTACAATGCAGGAGACTGGGGTTCAATCCCTGGGTTGGGAAGATCCCCTGGAGGAGGGCATGGCAACCCACTCCAGTATTCTGGCCTGGAGAATCCCATGGACAGAGGAGCCTGGCGGGCTGCTGTCTATGGGGTTGCAGAGAGTCACATGTGACTGAGCCTCTAACACACACATAGTCTCCCTGCTGCTCTGCTGCTGCTGCTGCTAAGTCGCTTCAGTCGTGTCCGACTCTGTGCGACCCCACAGACGGCAGCCCACGAGGTTCCCCTGTCTCTGGGATTCTCCAGAAAAGAACACTGGACTGGGTTGCCATTTCCTTCTCCAATGCATGAAAGTGAAAAGTGAAAGTGAAGTCGCTCAGTCATGTCCGACTCTTCACGACCCCATGGACTGCAGCCTACCAGGCTCCTCCGTCCATGGGATTTTCCAGGCGAGAGTACTGGAGTGGGGTGCCATTGCCTTCTCCGATACCAAGTCTTAATTACTTCTCCCCAGAAGCAGATGTTTTAGCTGTGTCTTGTCATATTTTCTCTATATTTTCCCCCACATTTATGTTGCTGTTCCTTGATTTTCCAACCTTACACATCGTCTGTTTTCCTACCTTGGAAGAGAAGAATCTAACCCTCTCACACTCTCCCCCATGCTCCACCCACACACATATTTTCCTTCCTCCATCCTCCCACTAGAGACATTTTGGTTAAATGAATATTTTAGTACTTATATTATTATGACTTATGTAAAAACTTTTCACAACTGAGCCATTCGGTATACTATGATTATATTTCCTTTTGGTGCAACTTTTGTTTCCCCAAGAGTTTTTTTTTTTTGTTCTGTCTGTTTGCTTGGTTTTCTCTTGATAAATGCTTATCAATAATACAGCCCTAAACTGTCAGAATTGCGGATTTCACTGATGCAATCGAATAGATAAGAGGAAGCCACTGGGTTTTTTGGTAGGTTTATCTGCAACATCCTTCCGGGAACCACGCATTCTCTGGTTCTCTTCCGTACTAATTGCTCTGGAGGCCGTCACAGAGCTGGTGTTCTCAAAACTCCTCTGCTTCCCTCTGGTGGTGAATCTCACAGTGCCTGCATCCCTGATCTTCATTTCAGTTTATTCTCTTAAAGGAGCGTGATGACCAGTACTCTTCTAAGAAAAGATGCACGCATTCTTGTTTATCTGAAAATGACATTCTGTCCTCATAAATGATTGATAGCTTGATTGGGTGTAAAATTCTAGGGGGAGAATAATTTTCCCTCAGAATGTTTTCTCTTAACTTTCCACTTTGAAATAATTTTCGACTTACAGAAAATTTCGTAAACATTCCAGAGTTCTGGCTAACGCCTTTACCTAGCTTCCCCTAATGCTAACGTCTTACATAGCCGGGATGCACGCAGAAGTGTACATCAAAAAAAAAAAAAAAAAAAGAGGCAACTAAGCAATTAACTTCAGTACACTGTGTTAACAAAGTGGCAGACTTTGGATCTCACCAGTTTCAATCATGTCATTTTATTTTCCAGGATCCAATCTAGGACCTCACATTATACTGAGTTGCTAAATCTTCTTTGTCTCCTCCATCTGAACCGGTCCTCAGTCTGTCTCTTTCATGATCTTAACCATTTTGAAGAGTACTGGTCAATTATTTTGTAAAATGTCCCTCAGTTTGGATTTTTCTGATGTTTTATCATGATTCCGTTGAGCCTATGGACTTTGGGGTGAGAATGCCACCGAGACGATGTGCCCGTCTTCCTGCCTCATATCAGGGCTCCATGGTGATGCTACACTCGCTCCTCAGGATGTCCATCTTCATCACTTGGCTAAGTAGTTCATGCTAGGCTTCTCATTCTCATAATTTTTCCTTTTATAATTAGTAAAAATATTGGTAGACATTCTCTAAGATAACACAAATACCCTGTTTGTCCTCAGACTTTCACTTATCAAATTTTAGCATCCATTGGTGAATCTTACCTATAAAGAGTTATTAATATACTGTGCTTAATAGTAATTTTCTATTTGCCTCATTTCTTTTACAGTCATTAATGAAATTCTTTTGTAAGATGAAGCTGTTCCTTCTCCTCCATGCATTTAGTCATTCACTTAGTTATTTGTATCAGCATGCACTCACTGATATTTCTTTTATCCTAGGGGTTATCATACCATTTTCAATTGTTCAAATTGCCCTCTGAATATTGAAGGCTTTGTTCCATTATCCTTTAGGTTTTAGTATTGCTGTTAAGTTTAATGCGGTTCTGGTTCTTGACCTTTAGTATGTGACCTGTCATTTTTAGGATGTTCTGAAATTGAACAATATTGTGCTCATGTTTATAACATGCATTTGTATTGGGCAACTCTGTAGACTTTTTCAGGCTGGAAACTCATGTGTTCTGAAAAATGTTCTTGTTTTATATATTTATCTGATAATTCACCCCTCTTCTTTCTCACTCTTTCTGAGTTTTCTGGGACATCATTATCCCGATGCTAAACTTTGAGACTAATCCTCTAGTTTTCTTATGTTTTAATTCCCAGTTTTTCCTCCTTTATCATTTTGTTCTACCTTTTAGGAGATTTTTGCTTCTACTCTGTCTTCCAACTTTGTACTGGATTTCAGTGTAGATTTCCAAGAGCGCTTTCTTGGTTTCTAAATTTTTTTTATAGCCATCTTGCTTCATGGATGTGAGATCTTCTCTTATTTCTAAGGAGATGTATCATTTGGGGGAAGTTTTCTTTTGCTTCCTGAAATGATCTGTTTCTCCTCTTTCCTCTGAGTTGTTTTTTCCTTTCTCTCTCTCATATTGGAGACTTTTTCTCGGATGTCCTGTCGTCCTTTATTATCTGTTCCTATTTGAATAAGGCATTATCACTTCTTCACACTGGAGTGATCCATCACTCACTGCCTTCAGCTTCCCGACTAGTGAGATAATCAAGCGTTGTCCCTGATGAGATGCAGCAAGAAGTAGAGAATGTCACCTCCCTGTGTCACCAAAAACATCTGACCTGAATCTCGTCGCACCTTTAGACCTGACTTCCACTTGACAGCGTTTACAAGTGATACGGGGACCAATTAAATGACACACGACCCAGTCAGACACATCAGCTCTGAGACGCTGCTTTAATGAATGACCTGGTCCCTTCAAAATATCAACATTGTGGGGCACACAAATGGAAGGAGGATAAAGAGACATAATAACCAGATGCAATGATATTCTAGGGACAGTGCGGGAAATTTGAACATGGATTGAATATTGGAATGTACTTGGGAACTATTTGAAATTTTCTCAGGTATGATAATGCATGTGGGTTAGAGCTGATGAGGTCCTTATTCTTTGACTAGAGATACTGAAATATGTATAGGTAAAATATAATGTCTGCAGTCATCTTCAAATGGTTCAGAAATATACTATATGTACATACCTTTATCTAAAGATAAAACAAACATGCCAAGGTGTTAGCAATTGTAGTACTTAAGAGGTGGGCATATGAGTGTTCATTATAGTATTTTTTTTTCAGCTTTTCTGTATGTTTACATTTTCCATAATAAAAATGTAGGTGGAGGAAAGAGAAAGATACCAGAAAGCTTCTAGAAGCTCGTGTGAGTCCTGGCTCATGGGAGGCAGGGCTCGTCAGCTGGTGAGCCAGCTGGTTCATCCGGGGACCTTCAGATGTCAGTGTTGTGTCTTCTCTCCAGCCAGCCAGTTCCTAGAGAGGGGCCCCCAGTTCCCACCTCCCTGTGTAAACCTCCCTGCCAGCCCCTGGGAGCTGGAAGCGGGAGAGTCCAGGCAGCCTCACTAGTCCATTCACACACTTTCAAGGCATTTTTTTTAACAGATGTCTCATCTCATCCTCAACTGGTAACACCTCCAGAGAATAAACTGAAAGCATCCAGTGGTCCAGACTGAATAAAATAGCAAAGGAGTCTGAGGATATGTCTCTTCATACAGACTTTCCACAAGTTATGTTTCCTTTGTTGCTTCATGAGAACCCAAGTCCTGAGATGTCCTGGGGTTTGTGTCAGAAGGACTTGCTGTGTGAGGCTGTGTAGACCGAGGTTTCTGGGCCACACTTCTGCAGAGGTTCAAATTCTGCTGTGTGACCTGGGACAAGTTGTTTAACCTCTCTGTGCCTCATCCCCCAGATCAGGTTAGAAACTCTCACATTGTTGGGGGATTAATACACCTTGAACTTAGACCAGTGCCCAGCACAGAATGAGTCCTTCGACTGAACATACATACACACACATACGTACATATATCCCAACCCCCAACAACTTATATTCCCACTTTCTTCGGTCTGTGAATCACTTTCTATCTTCTGTAATCTTAGTGCTATCTCAAGCCTCCCAGATTCCCTTCTGCTTTCTTTGTCCCTGTGGGCTTTGGTGTTAAAAAAAAAAAAATCCCTTTATTGTCCCTCCTGTCTGTTATGGGGAGATGGTAGAGTCGTGTGTCTATGTACATTTCACAACGTGGAGCCACAGGGCTCAACAGCTTGCTTGCTTGCTTTGTCTCTCCTGAAGCAGCTCCCCCAGGTAGTACATTCATCATAGTCTGGCCTGAGCTCAGAGTGTAGCAGGCAGAGCCGGGGGAGCATACACCAGGCTTCTTACTCAGGTGTGGATCCAGCTCCTAAAGTTCTGTCTAGAAAACGCTAAGAAGCGCCTTGGGATGAACCTGCTGGTTGCATGTCCCATGAGCTCCTTTCTGAAATCCCCTGAGTCATCAACACTGACTGAGGGGAAGGAAGGGTGTGTGATGGGTCCATCCCGAAGCTTGTGTAAAAACCTCATGACCCGTGGCTGTGACAGAACCTGACAGCCAGCCAGCTTCTCCGCCCCACCACCCAGAGCTCTTGATTCCTGGGGATCACCTGATCGACCCAGAGAACTCGATCTTGTCTTCAAAGTGGTAGAAAGGGGCACCTCTGCACATGACTTCCTTGAAGAGTTTGGAATGCTGTTTTAATGTAATTTCTCCCCAGGCAGGATAGTTGTTGTTAAGTCACTAAGTCGTATACGACTCTGCAACCCCATGGACTACAGCACACCAGGCTTCCCTGTCCTTCACTGTCTCCTGGAGTCTGCTCAAACTCATGTCCATTGAGTCGGTGACATGACTAACCATCTCATGTTATCGAACCATCTCATCCTCTGTCACCCCCTTCTCCTGCCTTCAATCTTTCCCTGCCTCAGGAACTTTTCAAATGAGTTGGCTCTTCTCATCAGGTGGCCAAAGGATTAGGCCCACAGAATTTTGATCTTTTTCCGCTTGGGTCATGACGTTGTCCTTTTACACGCAGAAGCCCAGCTCAAAGAATACGATGTGCTAAGTTGCTTCAGTCGTGTCCGACTCTTTGCGACCCTCTGAACTGTAGCCGGCCAGGCTCCTCTATCCTTGGGATTCTCCAGGCAGGAACACTGAAGTGGGTTGCCACGCTCTCTTCCGGGGGATCTTCCTCCCGCTCACTCAGGACTCTCCCATTTTGGCTCAGCCTCTGCAGCGAGAGGCATGGCCTGAACAGTCTCATCATTCCTAGTGACTGACTTGCATCTGTTTGTCTGCAGGGGCGGGGGCTTCTGTGTGGGACCCCACTGGTCTTGAGTTGCCTCAGGTGGGCTCTGAAGGAAGATGAGTCTTTATCGAGGCAACTGCACCGCATGACCTGAGGTTGCAGCTGGGACGCTGCGGGTGGCGGAGGACGAGAAGGAAGGCAAGGTCCCGGCTCACCCATGTGCTCGGGAGGGGGCTGTGGCCCACTTTAGAGGACACAGCTGCCCCCAGCCCCAGCGGGAGGAGGTGAGTACGGAGATCCGTGAGGATGGACAGCCCTGACCCGAAACTCAGCAGAACCAAACCAAAACCCAATTCCCATGGTTTGTAACTTTCATCGAAGGATCGCTTCTGTCCAAAAGCGGGGGGGAGAAACATCTTCAGAATCTGAGTCAGAGGGGCTCCCCTGACGTCTCACTGGTAAAGAATCTTCCTGCCAGTGCAGGAGACACAGGTTCGATCCCTGGCCTGAGAAGACCCCGCCTGTCTTGGAGCAACGAAGCTGCAATTGTTGAGCCTGTGCTCGAGAGCCCATGTTCCACAAGAGAAGCCCTGCAATGAGAAGCCTGCACGCCGCAACTAGACAGTGACCCCTGCTCACCACAACTGGAGAGAAGCCTGCGCAGCAAGGAAGACCCAGCACAGCCACAGATAAATAAATAAAATAAAAGTCAGTGAGTCAGAGAGGGAGAAACTCAACCCGTATTCAAAGAGGTGATCGGCTCTCCAATGTGAAATAAATACCGTATACAGTATTGGCAGAAAGAAAAAATTCATTTATATATAAGAAGGCAATAGGCATGTGCTTTTCAGCCACATCAGCTCCTGCACCTCCTTACTCCTGCTCATGGATTAATGGAAGGCAGAGGGATCTGAAAGGTGTGGGTGATTTGAAACATGCAAAATACCTCTCCCATAAGGAGAATACCTTTTAAACAAGAAAATAGAAGGCATAATTTGTTTTTCCTAAGGTCCCCTGTGTTGTAGCTCTGTGGTGTAAGTACATATATATATCCACACGTGTATCTGAGCAGAAGAGCAGGAGGGGAGCCCCTCTGTCTGCCCCCTCGACGTCCCTGATGGGCTCCAGCCTGACTCAGGAGGGGAGCCAAAGGCTGAGGCCATCCAACTGGCCACAGACTGCCCCACCTTCCAGTTGTCAGCTGCCGGGAGAGTAGAATCCGCAGGCCTACCGGCCAGCACTGACCTGTTGCCACCCTTGCTTCCAGTGGGCAAGGCCAGCTACCCTATGGTCTTCAGGGAAGATTCTAAAGGAAGATGGGGTTCCACCCTCCCTCCAGACCTGCCATGGTTGGAGTAGAAGCAGGGGGAAAGATGGGAGACCTGAAGAAGGCAAAGCCAGCCACCACCTGTGTGCCTTAGGCCATCCTGGTCTCTTCTCAGCCTTTCCTGGGCCCCTGGCAGTTACCTAGCAACATGGCAGATGTTTTCCACTATGGAGTCATAAGTGTTGGGTAAACTATAGTTATAAAAAATGTTTTAATGTAGGCTATCATTGAACATTAAAAAAGTGGGGGGGAATCCAAGTGGCAGAAATGAAGGGGAAAAACCATAACCAAAGCAGTTAAGTGAAGCCTGGAGTTCAAGAGCATCTTAGAAAAGCCAAACGAAGATTCTAGGGACCAGGCTGCAGTCATAGCATCTGCATGGGGATGGGAGATATGGCCTCACTCTTGTTTGGAGGGGAGAAAATTTTGCTCTGAGCTCAACAGAAAAGCAAGAGCATTAAAGTGGCACCCCCCTCTTAAAAGGGGATTAGAAAAGTCTGCTCACCAGCTCAGTCAAGCATGTGAAAGCAAATGGTCTTATCTTGGGATATGAATGCAAAAAAAAAACAAAACAAAACAGTCGTCTGTCAGAAACTGCATCTCTGGGGCCTGGCCTGTGAATGAGTACAGAGTTCAGATTTCTAGTGCCTGGGAGGTCTGTGAGCCCCAAGCGGAGAAACTAACATAATATCTGATCTCAAACAATCAAAAGCCCCAGCATCTAGTAGACAGCTAATGGGAAACCCCTCTGTGTAGAAACCCTGTCACAACCCAGAGCACAAGGCAGTCACACAGGAAAAGCACACGCTGCTGAAGATGAGCTCACAATGAAAACAGGACAGATCACGTGAGGAGATGAGCTTCCATGAACACAAACCAGCAGATACTTCCAGAGGGTCCTGGGTGCCCCAAGGTCTACAGATAATGCCAGTGTGAATAGAGCTATAAACACATTCAGACCCAGCAGAGCCCAGCGGTTCCGACCCCTTCACAACCTGCTCCTCCCGGGTCCACCTTCTCAGTTCATTCCAATCCCACCTACCACATAGTTTCAAAACCTTGAATGTCTTCAAGTTCTTCCTCTCTCAGCCTGTTTTCTTAAAAATGGCTCTCAGTGTTCTGATCTTCTCCTCTCCTCTGTGACTGCGACAGGCATCCGCTGGGATTCCCTGCCTCTCCATTCCCAGTGTTCCCGCTTCTCTTTATTTCACCCCTACACTGCCACTAAATTAGCCTCTTAAATGGAAGCCAGACAGCTCCACTTCTCTGAGATCAACTCCTAATTATGAAAGGCTAAGCCTTCTCGTGTGTGTGTGTGTCAGTCACTCAGTCGTGTCCACCTGTGGGTGACTCCCTGGACTATAGGCCATCAGGTTCCTTTGTCCATGGAATTCTCCAGGCAAGAATACTGGAGTGGGTTGCCATTTCCTTCTCCAGGGGATTTTCCCGACCCAGGGATGGAACCTGGCTCTTAGATTCTGAACCACCAGGGAAGCCTTCTCAACTTGGATCTAAAATTTCTCTCCATTAAAAAAAAAAAAGGTAACATTTGTTCATTCATTTGGCTGTGCCAGGTCACCGTTTCAGCATGTGGGATCTAGTTCCCTGACCGGGTATCGAACCTGGGCCCCCTGCATTGGGAGCGTGGAGGCTTAGCCACCAGACCACTAGGGAAGTCCCTCCTTTCGGTTTTGTTTCCTTTTATAATACATACCACCTCTCACCCTCAACCACCAGTTTCAGTTTTTTGGTTTTTTTTTTTGCTTATTTGTTCTCCTATACTGTCCCTCATGCCTACAAACAATCTATTTCCTCTGATTAGACTGCTCCCCCATCTCATCTACCAATCAAATGTCAACCTTGGATTAAACCTCCTAGAAGCACGATGTCGTGGAGGAATGCAGGCATCATCAAGGGCTAGAACATCTGGTTCAAATTCCAGAAGTGTCACTTAAGAGCATTGCCTCAAGCAAGTCACAACCTCTCTGAGCCTCAGTGTCTAATCCTATAAAATGGGAAGGATACCCACTTGGCAGAATTAGGAGAGTTAGAGATCATCTCTTGTAAGGGACTGAGCACAGAGCCGGCCCCAGCACATACGCAGTAAACAGCAAACTCCCATCCTCACCTTTTCATGGGAATCATGTTCTCTGCTTCCCCACCCAGAGCTCCCTGAGCCTGGAGGCCTTGTTCCCTTTGTCTGCACCGTTGTACTTTCCTGTGTCCAATACAGGAAGTCTTGAAACACATCAACTGGCAAGAGGTGGAAAAAAACAGGCACATCTAAGCTGATGTTTGAAGGGGAGACTTTGGGTAGAGGGACCTCTCAGACATCAGAGGGGTGTCGAGGGCCAGTTGTCACGTGTCACTCCACAGAGGGCAGAGCCACCGTCAGGAGCTCTTAGGAGGCTGATGGAAACCCAAGAGGGAAAGAATATCCAACATTTAGAGCTGTTTAACACAAGAGCAGGTACCAAATGGAAGCAGCTTGCTATTAAAAATCTCAGATTATAGGAAGAATTCCTGGGTTGGATGAAGGCTAAGACCAGGTTGGTGCTTCTACCCTTAGGGAGTCACAGGTGCCTTTTAAAATCTAATGAAAGTTTCTGATCTTTTTGCAAATAATTTCAGGAGCTTCTTGGATCCTAGGTAAAGATCACCTCACCTGAGAACCCTTCTAGGATGCTATGTTCAACTTCCTCTTTCCCTGTAAATAGTGAGAGGTACATTGCCGCTCTTCATATCTTCAGAATTCACGCCTCCCATCTGGAGGCCCCGCTTCATATCTAAAACTCATTGCCCTTTGCCACAAATTCCATGCTCGACATACTTTTGATTAAGTGAATGAATAAATGGATGAATGAAACCGATTAATCTGATCTCTAAGGGAATCTATACACTACAAGGAGAAGGAAAACAGAAAGAAAACAATGAAGTGTTCTGGAAAAAGACCAGCACAGGATAACAAAAAGGTGGAGAAGGGCCATGCATTCGTGCATTCACACTCAGTCGCTTCAGTCATGTCTGACTCTCTGCGACCCTATGCACTACAGCCCGTCAGGCTCCTCTGTCCGAGGGATTCTCCAGGCAAGAATACTGGAGTGGGTTGTCACACCCTCCTCCAGAGAATGACTAGTCAGGGTCAGAGAAGGTGATTGCTTTTGGAAGGTCGGAACTCCCAGCCTCTGTCCAGGGCTGAGTGCCCCAGCCAACTTCTAACCCGAGATCTCTTGGAAGCAGACTTGACCCTGCTGGCCCTGACTGCTTGCAATTTAGGGGGCTACTAAGGACAATCACTCATAAGATCGTGAACACATCCAAGTCTGATATTCTGATCTGATTTTGAAACCTCTTTCCCTCTGTGAATTTAGGTCTTAATTATTCGGCAGCTACTTGTTCTGTTATTACAGTTTCTCAGTTCACACGCGGTAATGATGAGTTACTAAACAAATTCTGTTGAGGTATTTTTCTTTCTTTGTTGTTTAGTCGGTAAGTCATGTCCGATTCTCTTGCGAGCCCATGGACTTGTAGACCGCCAGGCTCCTCTGTCCACAGGATTCTCCAGGCAAGAATACTGGAGTGGGCTGCCACTCCCTTCTCCAGGGGATCTTCATGACCCAGGGATCAAACCCACGTCTCCTACACTGCAGGCAGATGCTTTGCTGCTGAACCACCTGGAACACTTAGAGTATTCATTATTCCAAGAGTAGCTGATTTCCAACACCAACACCGGTGGTAATAAGTCCCAAGACTTACATATTGTGTCTGAGCCTAGGAGGGTTCCTTGTTTAATAAACAGAACCCTCCAGGATTAGCTGGTGTTCCAGTCTGTAAGAGCAGAGAAGACAGGCTGCTCTGCCGAGATTGAGGCTCTCAGGTTTCCCGACAGCCGCCCCCTGCACTCACCTAGAGACTCGGGGGGCTGCGGTAGCTCAGGAGACGCCTCAGGCTCCCCAGGGCCTCAGGCAGCCCCTCACCGGTGAGGGCACTGCAGGCCCGCAGCTCCCAGGAGAGCCCCGGGAACCTCTGCAGGCCTAGCCTGTCTCGGATCTCGGGCAATGGCAGGGCGTGGGGTGCCTCCTGCTTGTTGGCCAGCACCAGGAGGGGGACGCCATCCAGGTGGGGGTCCTCCAAGACCTCCGTTAGCTCAGCCACTGCCTCGGGCAAGCGGGCGTCGTCTGTGCTGTCCAGCACAAACACGAGGACGGCTGTGCCCTCCAGGTAGTCCTTCCAGCTGGCCCTGAGCGGGCTCTGGCCCCCGACGTCCCAGATGGTGAGGCATGCCTGCCCAGGGGCCTCGAGGGGCTCCACATTGAAACCCACGGTGGGCAGGGTCTCCACCAGCTGGTGGCCCTTCAGTTTGTACAGGAGTGTGGTCTTGCCGGCCGAGTCCAGGCCCATCATCACCACCTGGGCTTCCGTCGTGTGACTTCGAGAACTCACAGACCCCATGGGGGCCACTGCCAGACCCTAGGGAAGAAAGGCCAGGTGCACTCGTCGGGAGGAAGACAAATCCGTGTGGGCCATGGGAGAAGGGCTTCTACACCCAAGGTAATGTCCACAGTGTCAGCTTTCAAACCCAGGTCTGGGCTTTGAAAGGGCAGGGAAGAAGGGCTGTGTGAGTCAGCATCAGCTGACCTATTTCTGGGGGTCGGGGGGGAGGGGTGCCTGCTGCAGAGAAGAGACCAGGGTCTCCCTGTGAAGACATGGAACGTCAGCTCCCATTCCTTGGTAGTTAAGGCAAGGAGGTACAACCCACTTCTGCTAGACAAACCTGGTTGAGCAGAAGTGACTGAAGGATGGCTTCGATTCTTGCTGTTCCGTGGCTTCGAGCCTCTGGTGTCCACCTGGAAGCCTAAACCCCAAGGGGAAGTTATTTTGGGGTCAGTGCACTGAGAGAAGTGGGCAGGGGGTCGGTGGTGACTTCTGCAGCCTTTGGAACCACCCCGCCCCTGCCCCACCCAGGACCAGGCTGCCACCCCTTTAACCATGCCTATTTATAAATCCTTCTGACTGCAGGCAAAGGAACCAGTCAGAGCAAAGTGGTTTCCTCCAGTGGCTTACCGACATAAATCACCTCCAGAACATTACACACGTTTTTGAAGAATCTCAAGTGTTAAGACCAAGACCTGTCCCCACGTTAAGTCCCAGGAAACCTTGGCTGGAACAGGGGAAAGGACATCTCAGGCCCAGGAATAGATTTCAGCTGTCCCGTGGAGGAAAATGAGACGCCCTCTGTTCAATCCTCAGGCCAGGGGTAGAAGCGTAAAAATGACAATTACCTCAGAGTTACTAGGGGGCGGCCGAGGCTGCCCGTCTGTGTGGTCCTCCCAGGGCAGCGGCTTTCAGTCCTGAGAATCCAGTATAGTGTGAGAGGATGGGGCCCGGTTCCCCTTTTTCTGCTTCCCTCCCGGGCGGGTCGGGGGCGGGGCCGGCTCTGAGCCCCTCCCCCGGCGCCGCCGGGGCTCCGGGAGAAGACACCCTGGGTGCCGCCAGGATGCCCTTTGCCCTTCCGCTCTGCCCTAGGAGCCTCGGCGCAGCTCCTGGGTCTCTGCAGCTCAGACTCCGTAGGCAGGAGGGCGGGCGCCTGGCTCGGAACCGGGTCGTGTTCAGCTGCTTCTCTCCTGCTCTTCCTCCCAGGATCTCAGATCCCCTCCAAGCAGAAAGCTGAGAACTGGACCTTTTCTTTCAGCTCATGCCTCCCTGTGTTTCTGGTGCCTGGAGATTCTTTCGTTTGCTTGGAACCATATGTGCTTAAGAACTGCCTAAGTAGGATTAAACAGTCTTAAAAATTAGGCCTAAAGTGTTGAAAGTAAACCAATATATATATAATATATATATTTAAATATATATAATATAAAATTATATATATAATTATATATAATTATTATAGATATATAATTTTATGGTTTACCTTATATGTGAAAGTGTAAAAGTGTTTAGTCACTTAGCTGTGTCTGACTCTTTGCAACCCCATGGACTGTAGCCCACCAGGCTCCTCTGTTCATGGAATTCTCCAGGCAAGGATCCTGGAGTGGGTTGCCATTCCCTTCTCCAGGTTTAACCCAGGGGTTAAACCCAAGTCTCCTGCATTGGGGGCAGATTCTTTACTATCTGGGCCACCATATATATATGCATATATATCTATAAATGAGTTGAGTTGATGACGGACAGGGAAGCCTGGTGTGCTGCAGACCATAGGGTCGCAAAGAGTCAGACATGACTCAGTGACTGAACTACTACTATTATGTTAAAATTAGAAGTTTAAATTTTTATTTAAAAATTATAAAGCTGTGTTAATGTAGTTAAAATTAAGGACGATTAAGCAGCTTTGTTAATTTTTTTTTCCTGAACAGTGTCACTATATTTTTCCCAGTAGAAATGATGGCCCCGAAAAATAGAATTTTCAAAACATTGGCCAGTCAGAAGCCCTTGCTTCTGCAGCAGATCCTGATTTGGATCTGGAGCGTCAGTGGTTTGGCTCTCATAATGGGTGACAACTCCGCTTTCTGGCACATTCTTTCATTAAAATGTCAGGAACCAAGCTGGGGGTTGTGATTCTCTCATCTTACCAATGAAGAAACAGGCTCAGACGGGATAAATAATTCGCTCACGATCTTGCTGAGGCTTATAATTCATCTCTTTCTCTTTTATCACGCCGTGTTACTCACCAAGGAAGTGCTTTGTAAATGGCAAGTGTCTTATTGTGATGACTGATACCATCAAGTTGCTATGTTTAACAGGAGGAAGCAACTGGGAAAACCCAGAAACCTAGGCAGCACTGTGCTGTTGAGGTTACTGTTGTTTTGTTCTTTTGTGAGTCTGTGGTTGTGGCTCCCGCGGTCTTGCATGGGCTGTGTGTGTGTGGTAAGGGGTACCACACCTTCCCTTTATCAGGAAGGAAATACTCCCCCAAAGCCTCCCAGTCAGTTCTAATATCTCATTGTCCGAGAGAATGAAATGACTTGGTTTGGCCAGGCAGGGTTCACCTCTGAACATACTGTCTGTTTCTCAACAGCTGAATAAAGTTGCACTATTCTAAGCAAGAAGGAAGTGAGAATAGTGTTGGGTGACCAGCAGCGTCTACTGTATTGCCCCAGCATTCCATGGTAGAAGGGTGTCTTCTTACAGCGCATGCTTTCTTCCAAGATTGTCCTTAATGAGAATTAACAGTGTGCGTGTGTGTGTGGCCCCGGGGCGGGGCGGGGGCGGGGCGGGGGCGGGGGGGGGGGGTTGGGGAGGGATGTCCCCAGTGTTCATACTTGGTTGCTTAGGTAGCTCGGTTGTCAAGTGCAAAGATAAGAAATCAGAGGAAATGCTGCAGTAATTCTTGCTTGCTGTCTAGCAAATGAGAGCGAGCAGAAGAGTGAGCCTGGAATCGTGAGGCAACATCATAGAATAGGAAGAAGGCAGATTGAGGAACTAGAGATCGGAATTCGAGGCCCAGATCTGCTGCTTCTTATCTGTGCTGCCTTGGGTCAGTTATTTAATCTTTCTGAACCCCAGTTTTCTAATCTGTAAGGCAAAAAGGTAGGATAGGTCATCTCTAAATTTCATTCTGCTCTAATAGTCTATAAATATGATGCGATTTTTTAAACTTTTTATTTTACCTTGGCATGTAGGTGGTTAACAATGTTGTGATGGTTTCAGGTGGACAGCAAAGGAACTCAGCCACATATATACGTGTATCCATTCTCCCCCACGTTCCTCTCCCATCGCCACATAACAGGTTCAATGCAACGCTTTATTGAGCAGCTATGAGCAGTGCTCTGTATAGTCTATCAGGTTTTGTTGTTTGTTCTTTTTTTGGGCTTTACTGCTCAGCATGTGGAATCTTGGTTTCCTGACCAGGGATCAAATCCGGGCCCTTGGGACTGAAAGCATCCTAACCACTGGACTGCCAAAGAATTCCCCAATTAAAAAAAGTAAATCTTTAAAAATGCACCTGCATGCTTTATGAATGGGAGAGGTCAACATTACTCATGCTTATGGAGACTAGGGTATCACGTAATAGAATTAGATATAGAGTATAATATTGTAGACTCTTTAAATGTCTGTATTTAGCATTACAAATAGTACTTCGAGTTATCACTTTGGCTGACTTGTGTTTTACATTTACAGCACAGCTCATCTTCCAGACCTTTTCCATGTTTCTAGTTTCCATTTTACTGAAAACACCATCTCTCCACCGTGGTGGAGCTGGGGGAAATTTTTGTGCCTGTCTCTCTTTGCTCTCTCTCACTAGCTCTGAACAGAAATAGTATCTTGGCAGTGGATCTTTGTCACTTAAAAAACACACAGGAAAAGGAAACAGCAGTGGGTGATCTGCTTTTTGAAACTGAGAAAGATCCGAAGAATGTTAGCTTCGCACTCAAGCTCCTTCAGCTTCTGCTTTTACAATATTTGCAGGAAGTTTCCTGACACTTAAGGGGGAAAAGATACAGTGGCCAGAGGCTGCCTTGTGAAAATACACAGGAAGGCTAATATGGAGGCCAAGAGAGATGCATGTGGTGAGCTTCAGCCTTGGTCTAAACAGGGAGGTTTTGCTGCTTTTCTTCTAAGGTTGTTTTAATATGCAAAGTAGGTCGTTGGCAGCAGCTGCTATTCAATCAGCCACATTTCCTGAACTGGAGAGTGTATTTTTAGTTGGCAGGAAAAAAATCACTTGATTAGGAAGGAGTGTGAAAGGTCACTTCTCAGAAACTCCAATCAGCCCTTGAGGCTTCTCCATTTCCCAGATGACTTCCTGTCACTCTGGGCAGCAAGCAGCAAAGTGTTTTTCGATTTTCTTCTTTTTATTAAAAAGCATTACATAAGTGATGATGGATATATTCTTCTGTATGAGAGTCAAACAATATAAACGTCTACAAGGTGTAGTTCCCAAGTTCAACCCCCTAATCACTACTCGCCTTCTCAGAGATCATTAGAATCCACAGTTCAATGTACATTTTTACAGTTATCCTTCTATGATACGCTTATGTATTTTGGAGCACACGTCTATTTTATTATTCATTTTTGTTTGGTTGGGTCTTTTTTTAAAAGTAATTGTGATGTCTGCAACTTGTTTATTTCATCTAACAGTGTGTCTGTGATTTCTCCATGTTGGTACATGCACCTAATTATCTACTAGTTAGTCCATATACCTAGTTGTCTACCTAATTATCTTCTGTTATTATTTTAAAGAAGAATTTATTAAATAATGAGAAGGCTGTAAGAAGTATAATACTAAAATGCAGGAGAAATTATGTGACTCTGAGATTTGCTTGTCAAAGGAGAAGAAGTGGCTTGGAATACAAATATAACAAGATTGGCCATAAATTGAAAATTGTGAAGTGAGGTAGATCAGGGGTATATGGTATTAGTCTTTGCATTTTGCATACATTTGAACTTTTCCATAGGAAAATATTAAAAAAAAGTAGAAGAGGTATAAATTATATATAAAATTATATAAGAGATATAAAACCTCCTGATTCTGCCATAGCTCAGAAGCTTCTGGGACCTTGTCACGTCTCACAGTTTTTTTCTGCAAGAATTTGCAAGTTGCCCTCTCTGGAAGCCTCTGTTACCTGGGCAGATGCAAATTGCCCTTGCTTTACCCTCATTGTGCTTTGCATGTACAACCCTGAACACACAAAGCATAGTCACTCATATACTCACACCTCAAAGGAAATATCTTCCTAAACTGAAGTTTTTTTAAAAAGAGTTATCACTGATTAAGCCCCTCGCCTGTATCATACATGATATCTACATTAGTTTATGAAACAAGCACAGATCTCACTAAGAAAGAATATAGATGAGGGCTTCCAGGGAAAGATGAGCTATGGAGTTTCTGAACCTGACTTTAACTCCCTTGGGAGTTTTGTAAGAGCCCCTTCTGGGGCAGCTGGTGGGCATAGCCCTTCTTGGGAAGCATACGGCTCACTGTGGTTGGGGTAGCTGGCAGGCCCTAAGTGTGGGCCAGTCTGGTTATCTGTGGTCACTAGGAATGGACGGCTCTGTAGTTTTAGTTCTCAGGAGCTGGCGAATCAGAATACCTCTTGGGGTATGTCCTCAGGGAGTGTCAGCTGATCCTGGCTGCGGGGCATAGAGAGAAGAGGGGAGAGACTTTATCAGCACGCATCCAAGGCCTAGCAGGTACAGACGTGAGTCTGAGCCAGGGTGGCCTGGGAGCATTTTCCTCTAGGTAAAGAGAGTGTGATGGCTGCAGAGAGCTTGATGGGAACAGCCCTCACTGAGCCTCTAAGTAACGCCACCTCAGTTGAACCTGGTCACTCTCCACTCGGTCCGCACATCCTCTGGGAGATCCCCTTGACCTCACTCCTGTGTTGATCCTCTGCTTTGGATTCTAGGTTTTCCCCTTTCTTGGGTCACTCTGTTGTCTTGATGGAGCACGTTTTCTTGGATGCGTGGGAGGTATCATTTTATGAGATCTTGAATCTCTGAAACTATCTTTGTTTTACTCTAGCAACTGATTTGACAGTGTGACGATGGATATGAAAGTCTAGGATGGAATTATTTCCTCTCAGGACTTTGTTTTTTGGGAGGTTGTTGTTGTTGTTTTGGCCACATTGTATGGCACATGAAATCTTAGTTCCCTGACCAGGGATCAAACCTGTGCCCCTTGCATCGGAAGCACAGAGTCTTAACCACTGGACCATCAGGGAAGTCCCCCTCTTTGAACTTTGAAGGCATTGCTTCTTTGTGTTCTGGCATCCGCTGTCACTGTTGAGAATCCAAAACCAGACTGACTCTTGATCCATTAAGTGTGACCTTGATCCATTAAGTGTGACCTTGATCCATTAAGTGTGACTTTTTTTCTCTCTGGAGATTCATAAAATCTTCTCTTTGTTCCAGGAATTCTAAGATTTCATAATCATGTGTCTTGATATGAGTCTCTTTTCATCCATTACACTGGAAACTTAGTAGGTCCTTCACTCCGCTACCTACTCCTAGAAGTGAGTTACTCTCAGTTCTGGGACATGTCGATTCTCCTCTCCAATTTTTATGTCTCTTGCTGGAAGTCTTATTATTTAGTTGTTGAGCTCTGACTCATTCTCTAATTTAAAAAAATGTTTCCTTTTCTACACCTTTGCTCTTTTTTTGGCCACACCACGTGGCATTGGGAATCTTAGTTCCCTGACCAGGGATGGAACCCGTGCTCCCTGAAGGGGAAGCTTGGAGTCTTAACCACTGGACCACCAGGACAGTCCCTTACACCTTTACCTTTCCACTCTACTTCCTGGAGGATTTCTTCAACATTATCTTTTAACCCTTCTGGTATATTTTCTGATTTCATCTATGATTTTTTAAAGTATTTTTAAGGGCTCATTTTTGTTCTCTGAATTTTTGAAACTAGCATGCTTATTTTGCATCATCTCTCTGAGCTTCCATGGAACCAAGCAGAATGACAACAGGAGACCCTGAATCAGAAGACAGATGTGGTAACAAGCAGAGGGGGCATGTTCTTATCTTTTGAGTTGGGGTCTGATTCCTTCAAGGGAGCATGCAGTCTGTTTCCTAACAGGGACCCTGCTTCTCCCTGGATCCTATTTGCCACTTTGGAGCAGAATGCTGTCTTGTCAGTGTGCACAGTAATTACATGCGGACCAAGTGAAGGAGCACAGAACACTCACCAATGTAGCCCATGTGGTGGGGCTATTAGGCATTCTAACATGTATACTATCATGTAAGAATCGAATCGCCAGTCTATATCTGACGCAGGATACAGCATGCTTGGGGCTGGTGCATGGGGATGACCCAGAGAGATGTTATGGGGAGGGAGGTGGGAGGGGGGTTCATGTTTGGGAACGCATGTAAGAATTAAAGATTTTAAAATTAAAAAAAAAAAGGTCTCAATAATTATAAAAGAATTGGGGATTTCCCTGGCGGTCCAGTGGTTAGGACTCTGCACTTTCACTGCCAAGGGCCTGGGTTCAATCCCTGCTCTGAGAACTAAGATCCCACAAGTTGTGCCTTGCAGCCAAGAAAAAGATGATAAAAGAATTGAAATCACACTGAGTATACTCCTTAGTGTGACCACAGGGCAAATAAGGTAGCATTCCAGGTGGCTTACCAGCCATCGTTCAATCCCTGGGTCGGGAAGATCCCCTGGAGAAGGAAATGGTAACCCACCCCGGTATTCTTGCCTGGGAAACCCCATGGACAGAGGAGCCTGTTGGGGCTACAGTCCATGGGGTCACAGAAGAGTTGGACACAACATAGTGAATGAACAACAATAAGAAAGTAATGGGCCGATACGTAGAAAAGCGCCAACCCCCCTACATTTTTGGAAATTAAACAACACACTTCTGGGACTTCCCTGGTAGTGCAGTGGATAGCAATCAGCCTGCCAGTGCAGGAGACGCGAGTCTGATCCCAGAAACAGAAAGTTCCCACACGCCGAGGAGTAACGAAGCCCCAGCGCCACCACTTCTGGGCCTGTGCTTGTGAGCCTGCAAGCTGCAGCTACAGAAGGCCACGAGCCCCAGAGCCTGTGCTCAGCAACAAGAGAAGCCGCCGAAGTGAGAAGCCCATGTACGACAACAAAGAGGAGCCCCTTCTTGCTGCAACTCGAGAAAAGCCCACGCAGCAAGGAAGCCAAAAATATATAAATGAATATTTTAATGGAAAATAAATAAATAACATACTTCTAAAAAACCCATGGAGCACCTAAGAAATTGCAAAGGAAATTAGAAAATATTTTGAGCCGAATGAAATACAATGTATCAGGATTTGTGGGTTACAGCAAAAGCCTTGGAAAATGCTTATATTAGAAAAGAAAGAAAGATGTACAAATCAATGATCTGAGCGCCAGTCTTGAGAGAAAAAAATAAAAACAGTTCAGTTCAGTTCAGTTCAGTTCAGTTCAGTTGCTCAGTCGTGTCCGACTCTTTGTGACCCCATGAATTGCAGCACGCCAGGCCTCCCTGTACATCACCATCTTCCGGAGTTCATCCAGACTCATGTCCATCGAGTCGGTGATGCCATCCAGCCATCTCATCCTCTGTCATCCCCTTCTCCTCCTGCCCCCAATCCCTCCCAGCATCAGAGTCTTTTCCAATGAGTCAACTCTTTGCATGAGGTGGCCAAAGTACAGGAGTTTCAGCTTTGGCATCATTCCTTCCAAAGAAATCCCAGAGCTTATCTCCTTCAGAATGGACTGGTTGGATCTCCTTGCAGTCCAAGGGACTCTCAAGAATCTTCTCCAACACCTCAGTTCAAAAGCATCAATTCTTCGGCACTCAGCCTTCTTCACAGTCCAACTCTCACATCCATACATGACCACTGGAAAAACCATAGCCTTGACTAAAAGGACCTTGGTTGGCAAAGTAATGTCTCTGCTTTTCAATATACTATCTAGGTTGGTCATAACTTTTCTTCCAAGGAGTAAGCGTCTTTTAATTTCATGGCTGCATTCACCATCTGCAGTGATTTTGGAGCCCCCAAAAATAAAGTCTGACACTGTTTCCACTGTTTCCCCATCTATTTCCCATGAAGTGATGGGACCAGATGTCATGATCTTTGTTTTCTGAATGTGGAGCTTTAAGCCAAATTTTTCACTCTCCACTTTCACTTTCATCAAGAGTTTTTTTAGTTCCTCTTCACTTTCTGCCATAAGGGTGGTGTCATCTGCCTATCTGAGGTTATTGATATTTCTCCCGGCAATCTTGATTCCAGCTTGTGTTTCTTCCAGTCCAGCGTTTCTCATAATGTACTCTGCATAGAAGTTAAATAAGCAGGGTGACAATATACAGCCTTGACACTCTCCTTTTACTATTTGGAACCAGTCTGTTGTTCCATGTCCAGTTCTAACTGTTGCTTCCTGACCTGAATATAGGTTTCTCAAGAGGCAGGTCAGGTGATCTGGTATTCCCATCTCTTTCAGAATTTTCCACAGTTTATTGTGATCCACACAGTCAAAGGCTTTGGCATAGTCAATAAAGCAGAAATAGATGGTTTTCTGGAACTCTCTTGCTTTTTCAACGATGCAGCAGATGTTGGCAATTTGATCTCTGGTTCCTCTGCCTTTTCTAAAACCAACTTGGACATCTGGAAGTTCACGGTTCACGTATTGCTGAAGCCTGGCTTGGAGAATTTTGAGCATTACTTTACTAGCGTGTGAGATGAGTGCAATTGTGTGGTAGTTTGAGCATTCTTTGGCATGGCCTTTCTTTGGGATTGGAATGAAAACTGACCTTTTCCAGCCCTGTGGCCACTGCCTAGTTTTCCAAATTTGCTGGCATATTCAGTGCAGCACTTTGACAGCATCATCTTTCAGGATTTGAAATAGCTCAACTGAAATTCCATCACCTCCACTAGCTTTGTTTGTAGTGATGCTTTCTAAGGCCACTTGACTTCACATTCCAGGATGTCTGGCTCTAGATGAGTGGTCACACCATCGTGATTATCTTGGTTGTAAAGATCTTTTTTGTACAGTTCTTCTGTGTATTCTTGCCACCTCTTCTTAATATCTTCTGCTTCTGTTAGGTCCATACCATTTCTGTCCTTTATCGAGCCCATCTTTGCATGAAATGTTCTCTTGGTATCTAATTTTCTTGAAGAGATCTCTAGTCTTTCCCATTCTATTGTTTTCCTCTATTTCTTTGCATTGATCACTGAGGAAGGCTTTCTTATCTCTCTTTGCTATTCTTTGGAACTCTACATTCAGATGCTTATATCTTTCCTTTTTTCCTTTGCTTTTCGCTTTTCTTCTTTTCACAGCTATTTGTAAGCAAGCTAAAGACAAAATAAGTAGGAGGAATAATAAAATAAGAATGGAAATCAATTAAATGGAAAAAACAGAGAAAATTGAGAAAGTTGAAAAGATTTATAAAGTCAATAAATTGCTGGTAAGACTGATGAAGAAAAAACAAATTTATGAGGAATGAAAAAAGAGATGTCACTGTCGATTTTAGACATTAAAAGGACTGATGAGATTAAAAAAATTTTTTTTTAATTAAAGGATAATTCCTTTACAATGTTGCGTTGGTTTCTGCCATACATCAACACGAATCGGCCATTGGTATACATGTCCCTTCCCTCTTGAAGCTCCCTCCCACCCCATCCCACCCCTCTAGGTTGTTACAGAGCCCTGGTTTGAGTTCCCTGAGTCATAGAGCAAATTCCCACTGGCTGTCTGTTTACAAGTGGTACTGTATGTTTCCATGCTTCTTTCTCCGCTCGTCTCACTCTCTCCTCCCCTCCATGTCCACAAGTCTGTTTTCTGTGTGTGCGTCTCCATTGCTGCCCAGCAAATAGGTTCATCAGTACCATCTTTCTAGATTCCATAGATCTGTGTTAATATACGATATTTGTCTTTCTCTTCTGACTTACTTCACCCTGTATAATAGGCTCTTGGTGCACCCACCTCATTAGAACTGACTCAAATGCTCTGATGAGAATATTATGGACACCCTTATGCCAATAAAATCAACAACTTAGATGAGCTGAATAAATGGTATTTAATGAATAAGCTCTCTTTTTTTCCTGGCTAACTGAAGTATCACCTCTGTCGTATTCTAATTCATATATTGACATGGAAGCGTGGGTTTGAATGTTTCTGCCTTCTGTATTCCATTCCATCATTTGATTTCTTCCAAGAGCCAGAGTTCCAGGGAACAAGTAGGCAGCTGTATCACCCTTTCTAACCCAGCCTGAGAAGTCACACTAGGTCACTTCTGCTTTTTATTGGTTACAAGCAAATCATAAGCCCCCCCCCCCCAGTTTCCAAGAGAGGATACACAAACTCCATCTGTCCATAGGAGAGGTACAAAAAAATGTGTGGCTATTTTTTTTTAATCCATGCTATCTTTAGAGGCAATACATCTAATGTTTTCATTCAGTATAATATTTTCTGTCAGTTTTGCACAAATATCATTTTAGTAGAAAATGGAGGACCTCTCAGATTAGATAATGGTCAAATGTATACATAAAAATGGTTATCATTTGTTTTTCTCATAGAGAAGTTAGCATAATTCACAGAGGATAGGTTTTTTTAACCATCTTAATTTATTTAGTCATTTTTGGCTGTGCTGGGTCTTCCTCTAGTTGGGGCACGTGGGGGCTACTCGCCAACCCTGGTGCTCAGGCTTCTCGTCTCGGTGTCTTCTTTTGTCGTGGAGCACATGTTCTAGGTACACAGGCTTCTAGGTCCACTGAGCTCGTGAGCTCAGCGGTTGGTGCTCCCTGGCTCCAGGGCGTGCAGGCTTCAGTGTTTGTGATGTACGGGCTTAGTTGCTCCGAGGCATGTGGATCTTCCCAGAGTGAGTGAAGTTGCTCAGTCGTGCCCAACTCTTTGTGACCCCATGGACACTTCCCTTGCCTAGAAGTCCATGGGATTTTCTAGGCAAGAGCACTGGAGTGGGTTGCCATCTCCTTCTCCAGGGAATCTTCCCGACCCAGGGATTGAACCCAGGTCTCCCACATTGTAGACAGACGCTTTACCGTCTGAGCCACCAGGATCTTCCGAGACCAGGGAACAGACCCTGCACTGGCAGCCCAATTCTTACCCACTCTACCGCCAAGAAAGTCCTGAACAACTTTATATATCATTTTTTTATATATCACTTTTATTTTGATAAATGCAGGAACAGGGGAGGGAAATGTCTGCCTGGCGAGTTACAACATATAAAGCTTGTATATTGCTGAAACTCTAGGAAATGGTGAACTCTGTCTAAATTCTGACACTCCTTCTTCCCAGGGATGTGTTATCCATATTCAAAGAGTCTTTAGAAATCCCCATTGCATGATCAGGAATTCTGTCTTCTAATCTGGCTCATCAATTCACTTCTGAGTCGTTGTTGTTCCCTTGCTAAATCGTGTCTGACTCTGCGACCCCATGGACTGTAGCACACCTGGCTTCCCTGTCCTTCATCATCTCCCAGAGTTTGCTGAAACCCAAGTCCATCGAGTCAGTGATGCCATCCAACCATCTCATCCTCTGTCATCCATCCCCTTCTCCTCCTGCCTTCACTCTTTCCCAGCATCAGGGTCTTTTCTGTTGAGTCGGCTCTTTGCCTCAGATGGAGTAAACTGAGATAAATATTCCTAGTTGTTAAATTTGTTGCTTTGTTTATGAACACCAAAGTAAGTAACCCTCTTGTGAGAATGCCTAGGCCACGTTTTAAAAGTTGGTCACCCCTGTAGTAGGATTAGAAATATTGCAGTGGTTTTTAGAAATGGATGAAGAAATGTATCCTGAAATTAAAAAGTACTTAAACCTATAGCATTGAGCGAGCTGAGTGTGAATTTCTTATCAAAAGCATCATCAAATCTAGGTTGGTTAAATAAACTAGAAGCAAACGCAATAAATGCATTAACAACACAGTGAAAGCATTTAACAAATGTTGAGTTTTGGCCCATACCACACGGTGGCAGGCTTACTCTGTGTATGCTTCCTGTTCATGAAGCAAATCTCAATGTTTGGATTTAAGTCCAGGAAACCACATCTTCTAGGAAGTTAACTTTTTAGAAAGAATAGCAAAAGTTGTTGGTTTGTCAAGACTATGTTTTCTTATAAAATGTTCTTTACAATCTTCCACAGGACATTCTGCCTCGAGATCTCAGTTTCTTCATCACTAAAAGTATGGGTTTGGATTACTTACAGTTCTAAAATCATCCTTTTCTTTTTTTTAAGTCTTCATTGGATTTATTACAATATGGCTTCTGTTTAATGTTTTGGGGGATTTTTTGGCCTCTAGGCATGTAGAATCTTAGCTCCCTGACCAGGGATCCAAACTGCACCCCCTTGGAAGGCAAAGTCTTAACTACAGGACCACTAGGGAAATTCTAATCAATTGCCTTTTAAACAAATTTAGATACCTTTTTTATTTTGATAAATGCAGGGAGAGGGCAGGGAAATGTCTGCCCTTTTATAACCTCTCTTAAATCTAAAAGAAAGCCTAAACATTCTTAATTTCATCCATATTGCAGTTAACTTGATAAGGAATATAACTTTTCAGTTAGATTGCCTAGATTTGAATTTGAATTTGTCATTTATACTGTTCATGGGGTTCTCAAGGCAAGAATACTGAAGTAGTCTGCCATTCTGGAAACAGTAACAGACTTTTCTTGGGCTCCAAAATCACTGCAGATGGTGACTGTAGCCATGAAATTAAAAGATGCTTGCTCCTTGGAAGAAAAGCTGTGACCATCCTAGACAGCATATTAAAAAGCAGAGGAATTACTTTGCCAACAAAGGTCCATCTAGTCAAAGCTATGGTTTTTCCAATGGTCATGTATGGATGTGAGAGTTGGTCTATGAAGAAAGCTGAACGCTGAAGAATTGATGCTTTTGATCTGTGGTGTTGGAGAAGACTCTTGAGAGTCCCCTGGACTGCAAGGAGATCAAACCTGTCCATCCTAAAGGAAATCAGTCCTGACTATTCATTGGAAGGACTGATGCTGAAGCTGAAGCTCCAAGCCTTTGGCGAAGCTCCAAGCCTGATGCGAAGAGCTGACTCATCTGAAAAGACCCTGATGCTGGGAAAGATTGAAGGTGGGAGGAGAAGGGGACAACAGATGGTTGGATAGCATCACCAACTTGATGGACAAGAGTTTGAACATGCTCTAGAGTTAGTGATGGACAGGAAGGCCTGGCGTCCTGCAGTCCATGGGGTCGCAAAGTGTCAGACATGACTGAGTGACTGAACTGACTGAACTATGTCATTTGTTAACTGTGAGATAAGGGACCTGGCCTATCAAAATTCCAGCTTCCTCCTCTTTAAAGGACTATAAATTATACTCCTATCAGGTGGATTTGTTAGGATTATATGCGGGAAAATATATGTATGGCAGAGACTGGGCAAACTGTTCATTAAATCATTCTTTTTCTTCCTGGGCAACCAGCTAAACCACATTTCACATCATCACCTGCAGTTAATTGTGGTCCTATGACCACATTCTGGCTAATGGAATGTAAGAGGAAGAGGTTCCTGCTACTTCTAGGCTCAGCTCACAAAAACCTCCCATTGTGATCCTCACTGTTCTTTCAATTTCTGCAATTTCCCTGGAAGCTACTTCTTAAAGATGGCAGAGCCATCACCTTTAGGAAACGGAAGGGAGTTTGGTGCTGAAACTGCATGGAGGAGCACTTCATGCCTATTACCAACACTCATTATGAACTTTACGTGAGTGAGAAATAAACCTCGATTTTGTTAAGCCACTGATATGTATATAATCTGGCAGCTGTCAACTAAAATAGCACTTAAAGAACTTATCACACATACCTGCTTAATTAATATTCAGTTCAATTCAGTCGCTCAGTCATGTCCGACTCTTTGAGACCGCATGAACCGCAGCATGCCAGGCCTCCCTGTCCATGACCAACTCCCGGAGTCACCCAAACCCATGTCCATTGAGTCGGTGATGCCATCCAACCATCTCATCCTCTGTTTTCCCTTTCTCCTCCTGCCCTCAATCTTTCCCAGCATCAGGGTCTTTTCAAATGAGTCACCTCTTCGCATCAGGTGGCCAAAGTACTGGAGTTTAAGCTTCAATATCAGTCCTTCCAATGAACACCCAGGACTGATCTCCATTAGGATAGACTAGTTGGATCTCCTCGCAGTCCAAGGAACTCTCAAGAGTCTTCTCCAACACCACAGTTCAAAAGCATCAATTCTTCAGCGCTCAGCTTTCTTTATAGTCCAACTCTCACATCCACACATGACTACTAGAAAAACCATAGCCTTAACTAGACAGACCTTTGTTGGCAAAGTAATGCCTCTGCTTTTTAATATGCTGTCTAGGTTGGTCATAGCTTTTATTCCAAGGAGTAAGCGTCTTTTAATTTCATGGCTGCAATCACCATCTGCAGTGATTTTGGAGCCCCAAAAAATAAAGTCAGCTATTGTTTCCACTGTTTCCCCATCTATTTCCCATGAAGTGATGGGACCAGATGCCATGATCTTTGTTTTCTGAATGTTGAGCTTTAAGCCAACTTTTTCACTCTCCTCTTTCACTTTCATCAAGAGGCTCTTTAGTTCTTCTTCTCTTTCTGCCATAAGGGTGGTGTCATCTGCCTATCTGAGGTTATTGATATTTCTCCCAGTAATCTTCATTCCAGCTTATGCTTCCTCTAGCCCAGCGTTTCTCCTGATGTACTCTGCATATAAGTTAAATAAGCAGGGTGACAATATACAGCCTTGACATACTCCTTTTCCTATTTGGAACCAGTCTGTTGTTCCATGTCCAGTTCTAACTGTTGCTTCCGAACCTGCATACAGGTTTCTCAAGAGGCAGGTCAGGTGGTCCTGTATTCCCATCTCTTTCAGAATTTTCCATAGTTTATTGTGATCCACACAGTCAAAGGCTTTGGCATAGTCAATAAAGCAGAAATAGATGTTTTTCTGGAACTCTCTTACTTTTTCAATGATCCAGCAGATGTTGGCAATTTGATCTCTGGTTCCTCTGCCTTTTCTAAAACCAGCTTGAACATCAGGGAGTTGACGGTTCACCTATTGCTGAAGGCTTGCTTGGAGAATTTTGAGCATTACTTTACTAGTGTGTGAGATGAGTGCAATTGTGTGGTAGTTTGAGCATTCTTTGGCATTGCCTTTCTTTGGGATTGGAATGAAAACTGACCTTTTCCAGTCTTGTGGCCACTGCTGAGTTTTCCAAATTTGCTGGCATATTGAGTGCAGCACTTTGACAGCATCATCTTCCAGGATTTGAAATAGCTCCACTGGAATTCCATCACCTCCACTAGCTTTGTTCATAGTGATGCTTCCTAAGGCCACTTTTCTTCACATTCTAGGATGTCTGGCTATAGGTGAGTGATCACACCATCATGATTATCTGGGTCATGAAGATCTTTTTTGTACAGTTGTTCTGTGTATTCTTGCCACCTCTTCTTAATATCTTCTGCTTCTGTTACGTCCCTACCATTTCTGTCCTTTATCGAGCCCATCTTTGCATGAAATGTTCCCTTGGTGTCTCTAATTTTCTTAGTCTAGTCTTTCCCATTCTGTTGTTTTCCTCTATGTCTTTGCAGTGATTTCCTCTATGATTTCCTTTATGTCTTTGTATTGATTGCTGAGGAAGGCTTGTTTATCTCTCCTTTCTATTCTTTGGAACTCTGCATTCAAATGGGTAGCTTTTCACAACTATTTGTTAGGCCTCCTCAGACAGCCATTTGGGTTTTTTGCATTTCTTTTTCTTGGGGATGGTCTTGATTCCTGTCTCCTATACAATGTCGTGTACCTCCATCCATAGTTTATCAGGCACTCTGTCTATCAGATCTAGTCCCTTAAATCTATTTCTCACTTCCACTGTATAGTCATAAGGGATTTGATTTAGGTCATACCTGAATGATCTAGTGGTTTTCTCCACTTCAATTTCAGTCTGAATTTGGCAATAAGGAGTTCATGATCTGAGCCACAGTCAGCTCTCAGTCTTGTTTTTGCTGACTGTATAAATCTTCTCCATCCTTGGCTGCAAAGAATATAATCAATCTGATTTCAGTGTCGACCATCTGGTGATGTCCATGTATGGAGTCTTCTCTTGTGTTGTTGGAAGAGGGTATTTGCTATGACTAGTGGGTTCTCTTGGCAGGATGCTATTAGCCTTTCCCCTGCTTCCTTCAGTACTCCAAGGCCAAAGTTGCCTGTTATTCCAGATGTTTCTTGACTTCCTACTTTTATTAATTAATTTGTTTTATTAATTAATAAATTAATTAATATTAGATATTATTAATATCATGACTCTTAATCATATAGACCAAGTGGATTCAGAGGAGGGAGGAAGGGGAAGATTCTTCTGGAAAATATCTTTTCTTGCTCGAGGAAGATGGCGGCCACCCTAGTAGCAGCTTGGGGAACCAGGCCGGCACCAGCTTGGGGGCCTGAGGCTATTGCCCCCGACTGGGAGAACCGGGAAGTTTCCACAGGGACCACTATCATGGCCGTACAATTTGATGGGGGCGTGGTTCTAGGAGCCGACTCCAGAACAACCACTGGGTCGTACATTGCCAATCGAGTGACTGACAAGCTGACCCCTATTCACGACCGTGTTTTCTGCTGCTGCTCAGGCTCAGCAGCTGATACCCAAGCAGTAGCTGATGTGGTCACTTATCAGCTTGGTTTCCACAGCATTGAGCTGAATGAGCCTCCGCTGGTGCACACAGCGGCCAGTCTCTTTAAGGAGATGTGTTGCCGATACCGAGAAGACCTGATGGCAGAAATCATCATTGCCGGCTGGGACCCCCAAGAAGGGGGACAGGTGTACTCGGTGCCCATGGAGGGTATGATGGTACGACAGCCCTTTGCCATCCGGGGCTCTGGGAGCTCCTATATCTATGGCTATGTGGATGCTACCTACCGGGAAGGCATGACCAAGGAAGAATGCCTGCAGTTCACTGCCAATGCTCTCGCTTTGGCAATGGAGCAGGATGGCTCTAGTGGAGGGGTGATCCGCTTGGCAGCCATTGCAGAACCAGGGGTAGAGTGGCAGGTACTTCTGGGAGACCAGATTCCCAAATTCACCATTGCCACTTTACCACCTCTCTGAATCCTGAGATCCTAAGATATAATGAGACACCCCATACATACCCCATTCAAAATTCAATAAACAGTTCATCAGTGAGAAAAAAAAAATCTTTTCTTGGCTCCAACACTTTGTGATATTTTAATGCTTTTGATCATGCCTATTCCTAGTTTTCTCTAATGAAATGCTGTCTATCCAGATCAAATGTCACATATTCAGTCAAAGATTTCCAAGACATCCTGGTTGGAAATGATCCTAGTTACACTGAACTGTAACAGTTATACAGATGGAGAAACAGTGGAAACAGTGTCAGACTTCATTTCTTTGGGCTCCAAAAACACTGCGGATGGTGATTGTAGCCATGAAATTAAAAGCCGCTTACTCCTTGGAAGAAAAGGTATGACCAACCTAGATAGCATATTGAAAAGCAGAGACATTACTTTGCCAACCAAGGTCCTTTTAGTCAAGGCTATGGTTTTTCCAGTGGTCATGTGTGGATGTGAGAGTTGGACTGTGAAGAAGGCTGAGTGCTGAAGAATTGATGCTTTTGAACTGTGGTGTTGGAGAAGACTCTTGAGAGTCCCTTGGACTGCAAGGAGATCCAACCAGTCCATTCTGAAGGAGATCAGCCCCGGGATTTCTTTGGAGGGAATGATGCCAAAGCTGAAACTCCAGTACTTTGGCCACCTCATGCAAAGAGTTGACTCATTGGAAAAGACTCTGATGCTGGGAGGGATTGGGGGCAGGAGAAGAAGGGGACGACAGAGGATGAGATGGCTGGATGGCATCACTGACTCGATGGATGTGAATCTGAGTGAACTCCGGGAGTTGGTGATGGACAGCGAGGCCTGGCGTGCTGTGATTCATGGGGTCACAAAGAGTCGGACACGACTGACAACTGAACTGAACTGAACTGAACTGAATCAGTTAAACTTATTTTGGTTTTTTGTGGGAGCGGGGGTTGGTCATTTTTTCTTTTTTTCATATTTGCTTAAGATGTTTTCCTTAAAAATTTTAAAAGTTATAGGTGAATTTAACATTGTATATGCATCATAAAGAACTTAGAATATTTAATTCTGAATTTGCCTTTCATCTTCAATTTGATTGCTATGTAATATCCTAGTGTGTTTTATCCTCTAAAAATTAATAATGTTCTACAAGGATTGTTTACTTAGATTTACCAATGTAATCTACTAATTTCTTTACTCTTTTTGATTCCTGTATTCAAATCCTTCCTCCTTGGTTTATTTTTCTTCTTTTTGCAAGGGTCTGTCAGTGGAAAATTCGCTTAGTCTTAATTTGAAAAGGTCTGTAGTTTTTAAATTTTATTATCTCCCTCCTCACTGTCAATTATCACCTCTGAAGGTTTAGGTGACTTACCCAATGGAGGGACTCAGATTCTCAAAACTCATGAGTTCCAGTTACTGTTTATCACGCCCTTCTCAGGCTGTACCCACTGCTCTTGTCCATTTGTTATCACAATTGCCCAGGACAGTACTAAGAGAAGTTCAAGTTGATTCTCTGGTGCCCCAATACGGGTTTTCTTGACTCCATGGGCTTCCCTGGTGGCTCAAACAGTTAACAATCTGCCTGCAATGTAGGACACCTGGGTTCGATCCCTGGGTTGGAAAGATCCCCTGGAGAAGGGAAAGGCTACCTGCTCCAGTATTCTGGCCTGGAGAATCCCCATGGACAGAGAAGCCTGGCGGGATGCAGTCCATGGGTTGCAAAGAGTTGGACAGGACTGAGTGACTAAGCACAGCACAGCACACTGTGTAACAGCTGAGCACTAGCTCCATTGCCTCTTGGTGATGTCAGTTACCCTCACCAGGACCTTACTGTTGCCTGCTGGTCCCTGACACAGGGGCCACAAGCGCCTGAGCGGTGGTGTAGCTTAAAGATCAATGAAGATGCTTGCTGTGTTCCCTGGTAGAAATGGTCCCCCTCTGGGAACCAAGACCTTCAAACCTGTGGTTATAGTTGTGAGGATGAGAAAGCAGAAATTCCCACGTGGGTCCCAGCATTGATGGTAAATAGGGACACTCCCGCTTCCACACACTGGCTCTCATTTCCAGGTTTCCTATTGAGGATAACAGCACCATATAATGGTGATTGATTTAGAGCATTTTGCATCCTGGAGGCGGTAGCAACTTGTCCTCACAGGGTGTCATCTCCAAGATGGCAATTCAGCCAAGCTTTCAACCGGCTGTTCTATTGTTTACCAGGCCATTCTCTTCTGGGTGCCATACCATGGGATAGGTCCACTGGATTCCATGCCCATGTGCCCACTGGTCCACCTCCTTGGCTATAAAGTGGTTCCTGCATTGGATTTCATATTTAAGAAGCTCCTTCATCTGACCAAGGGATTCCCTGGTGGCTCAGACGGTAAAGGGTCTACCTGCAATGCAGGAGACCCAGGTTCAATCCCTGGGTTGGGAAGATCCCCTGGAGAAGGCAATAGCAACCCACTCCAGTACTCTTGCCTAGAAAATTCCATGGATGGAGGAGCCTGGTGGGTTACAGTCCATGGGGTGGCAAAGAGTCAGACATGACTGAGCGACTTCACTTCACTTCATCTGACCAGGGACAAGGAAGCAATTCTAAACAGAGTGTGTTGGATCACTTGTATATGCAAAGGTGATCTTGTGTGGGAGTGGTGTTGACACCATGAGAGCAGCAGTCTCATGCCTGGTCTCCTGGCTGGTCCAGGGAGCGAAGCAGGTTTTATCTTTTTATGCCACCTGTTCAGCAAAGCATCTGCTTCAGCACAGGGGAAGATATGAATCAGGGGAGCCATCTCCTTCGGCCAGGGCTAAGGTGCTTATTTGTTTATTTAATGTGTTTGCGTGAGGATCACAGGGAAATCGTCTAGTTCCTGGGGTGAGGGTGAAAGGGAGTTAAAATTCTTTTCCAGGTCTCCATTACCACTCCTCTCAAGCTTTTCTCCCCATTTTATGCCATGTTTTTTCATCCCAACTGTAAGAGCAGAAATTACCCCCAAGGTAGTTTGATCACTAAGGACTGAGGTTATAGAGCTTGTTGTCACTGATCACGTTCACCTGCTTGGTTAAGCTCATTGAAGAATCTCCCTCTAGGTAAATTCTACGTTTTATTACATTTGCACAATCCTAGAAATTATGTCATCTCAAGTCTCATAAACAATGATGTTGTTTTTAAGAATGCCAGACAGATTTCCTGACTGTGTATTACATAAACAGGTAAGCAATCTTGTATAGTGACCTAAATGTTCCCTAGTTAACCATTATAAGAGTTGGTGGTCCTCTGGTTTATTTCTCTGAATCTTGACTAACCACGAGAAGAGAGAGGGGCAGAGAAGAAAAGACGGAGATAATCTGAGTGCTCCCAGCTGTTTTCCTTCTCTCAGGAGAAATAATATTCAAGTGTTTAAGGAAGTAAGTGAAATCCCTTTTAATTTTGCTTGCTGAATATCGAGAACTTCCCAGTGACCTGTGAAAGACACGTGTCTGCCTAGGGAACCTTTAGAAGACTTCCTTGGCCAAGAAAATTGTGTAAGAGGTGCATTCAGTCAAGCATTAGATAGCCCAGCTGAAGGAAGTGGGGCTGGTTTGGCTGACCCACGCCTGACCCAAATGAGACTCGGAGTAGAGGAGTACAGGGGAGGGGAAGGGCGTAAAACAAAAGATGATGTTCGGAGCTCCCATTTACCGAGAGATTGACTTTTGAAACGAAATTCTGCAGCCTCCGAGAGTGCTTAGAATGGTTCTCCTATGTCCCATCCCACCTTAAACCTTACATTACCTATATTTCATTAGTTTATTGACAGACACTTCTTATCAGCATAGCACTGTATTAGCAGGAACACCCGGATGGGGTATCCCCCCTGCCCCCACCTCTGGAGATAAGCGCCCAGTTTCTTCCTTAAAGAACTACTAGTGAATGGAGTTCTTTTGCCCTGCAGGCAAATTTAGAGGGCCCTAAGATAATCTCCTTTGGAACAAGTAATTTTGCTGTTTTTAGAAACAGTTACAGAGAGCTTTTGGAGCTGGAAAAAAAGAAATCACCCAGCACAGTGCGCAGGCCGATTTTAGGTGAAAAGACTGTAATTTGTCTGATGGAAACTTACTCAATCCAATAAATAGTCCTAATAAATATCTGATTCTTTCAAGTACCTTAATGTTAACCTAATTAGGTATCCTTTGTTCCAGGTGTAAACAAGGTCATCGAGTCCAGCTATGCAGGGTGGCTCACTTTTCCTAAGTAAATAACACTGTTTCAGAGGCATCCCTATCTTTGAACACATTGCTCTCTCTTCTGGAAGGGCTTTCCTTCCCTTCTTCATCTAACTACTTCTTGTCCACCTGAATTTGGTCAAACTTTTTTCTTAACCCCATGTCTAATTCTTGGTGCCTCATTTGTGTTCATTTAGCATTCCGTATCACACTTTCATCTTGGACTGGAATAACCAAACTACACCTTCCTTGAAACCCACAAGCATGTCTTACTAAACTTTTCATTCTCCAAGATTCTGGAAGCACAGCATCTGGCCCATGATAAGCAGTGAGTGCTCAGGAAGTACTGATGACTCAGACCCCAAACTCCCATTTTTTCCTCAAACACGTTTTACAGGAGAAACTGACTTCGGTGTCTTTGAGAAAAGTAGACCTCTTTTAGAACACTCACTGAGTGTCTGCTACCTTGGGGTCAAGCCACTTCATTCAGTGCAGATTGAGGGTCTTTGTATAAACCTTCACTAGGGTACTGAGGATCTACCACACTGATCATCACTCAGGGGATACTGAGGGCATCAAAATAAGCCCAGAAGTCTTGTTTTAAAAGAGTTTATAATCTAGGAAAGAAGATAGGGATAGAGAATTTACTTCTTACCAGAATTGAATGGAACCTTTCTGAGTACTGTGAGATTTACGTATGAGAATAGGTACACTGTCCTGGAAACTGCAGCTGACACCTCTGCATGAACTTCAGTTGCTGTTTCATCAGGTGGAGGATGCAGGGTAGGAAGACAAGAGTGGGTTTTGACCTGGATTTTGAAAGATGAGTAGGAGACTGATACGTACTGATATGGGTTGTTAAAGATAACAAGAACTCGACAGTGGTTAAGGCAGTAAGAACAAGACTTTATTCAGCAACTACCGCAAAGGGGAAAACAAACCTCACTATAAAACTGGACTCAATTCCCTTGTGGCAATAGCTTGTGATCAGAATCTGTTTTTACTTCTTTAACTACTGTTGGGCTCTGGTTTTCCTTATGGGAGGAGAGGGCATTCAGGGCATCTCAGACTGAGGCCAAAGAATGAACAAAGAGGAGTAAAGCAACTTGGGGGGAAAAGTAAGTAATCCAAAGAAAACTGAGCAGTCAAGGGAAGCAGGAATTCTCTCCAGCCAGAGCATGGAGTCGTGTTGAGTTAGCCCTGGAAGATGAGGAAAAGTAGGCATCTTTTAGTAGATTAGCTGAGCTGTTTGGTGATGCTTAAAAAATGGTATGTTTTCCTATTTAAATGGGAAAAGTAAGTTTGAACAAAATTGTTTGGAAAGTTATGTTGTGCCAAGCAGTTGGGACTTTATATTGTGGAGCCAGAGAGTTTCCCCAGAGCTGCGCAGTACTTTATAAAGGTGACTGCAGTCTCCATGCTTTCCCAGGTGGCTCAGTGGTAAAGAATCCACCTGCCAAGGTAGGAGATACGAGTTTCGGATACCTGGGTGGGGAAGATTCCCTGGAGAAGGAAATGGCAACCCACTCCAGTATTCTTGCCTGGAAAATTCCATGGACTTGGCGGGGCTGGGGTGGGGGCTACAGTCCATGGGGTCACAAAGATTCAGACAGTCTGAACTACTGAGCATGCACGCGGGCACACAAACCACAGACGTGGTCACAACGGATGACAGGCTGGATGGAGCAGCAGGTCGCATACCCACTCTCGGCCTCAGTGGTGGTGGTGGTGTTGTTTTTTTTTCATTTATAACAAAAATAAACTAATAAAGGGTCATTTGCCTTCTTAGGTCCCTTCCCATCCTGACAGCCTGCATCCGAGGTACCACTGCCTTGCTTCCATTACCGGGGCCCTGTACCTCCCTCCCTGCTTCCTTCTGATCTTGGTACAGGGGTCACTTTATTCCTGGGCCTTAGGCGCTTGTCCACCAGTAGATTAAATGAGAGACGGATGCCTGGAGCTTGGGGGGTGCAGGGATAGACATCTCTGGCCTTTTGCTCCTGGCAGCACCCCCTAAGTAATGCCCCCGTGGGCAGGCGCGCTTTGGGCCCGGGAGAAGGGTTTCCAGCCGAGTATGTCCATCCTAGGTCCCTTTCGGATGGCTGGATGGCCCCCTCCCCACGGGCAATCATCCAGAGCGGGGGCGGCGGGAGCAGAAAGGCAGGACAAAGCCGCTGCGAGTGCCGGCAGTCACCGAGCGCGACCGGGACTCTCCGCAGAGCCTGGGGGCTCCACGCGGCTTCTCAGGAAACCCCGCGCCCGCTGGCCCGGGCCGAGAGCCTCGGGGCTCCCAGGCCGGCGGGCGGCGGCGTCACGTGAGGCGGCCCGGGCCGCGTGACCCGGCGGCCCGGCCCCCGGCGCCCCCTCCAGCTCCGCCCCTTCGCCCGCCACTCGCCGGAGGTTCTCGGGCCCCGACGCCTCAGAGGTCCCGGCGGCTGGGCCTGGCGGGACGGCGCGCGGCCGCGGCTGGCCTCCCAGGTACCCCGGCGGGGCGGGGAGGCTGGGCGCGGGCCCGAGCGCGCGGAGGCCCCTTCCCCTCGCTCCGCCTTCCCAGCGGGCCCGGCCGGCGCGCCGCGTTCCTCCTGCGCGCTCCCCCCGGCCTGGGTCCCCAGGCCCCCGGTCCGTCTGGCGCTGCGGCCAGGCGGGTGATGGGGCGGCCGGCGCCGCGCCGTTAGCGCCTCTGCTAGCGTTTCATCCGAGGAGGAGGAGGGACGGGGTGGGGGAGAAGCTCTGGAAAGTTTTCCCGGCTCCCTGTCTTTCGGAAGCTGCGGAGACGACGTTTTGCTCGGAGCTGAAGTCTGGCACGGCTCTGGGCGCTGGTCTGCGCGAGAGGAGACCTCCCCGCCGCCTCTCCCCGTCCTCCCTCGGCCCTTGCCAAGATCTTCGCATCTGTTCCTAAGCCTCAGTAGGTCGCCATACTCTGCACCGTCTCCCTTTCCTCCGCAACACGGAGTCCACCAAAGGGGTTTTATTTAATAGGGACTTTGGTCCGGGAGTGCGATGAACCGAGTGAAAAGACATTTCTCTAGTCCTGCGTCGGTTAAGCTGCCTGCTCTATTTAAGATGACCGTCTAGGCGCGCTCTATTCTGCTCTTGTAAGTGACTTTTTATGTTTATTTGCACGTGAGACACTCCGAAATCATCTGCTGCAGAACTCTGCATCTGAGGATTACAGTTTTATAAAGCAGTTTCATAACATTTAAGAAAACCCAGATTCATAGTCTTATTTGGTTTTGGCTTATTCTTTTTGGAGGGAGGATTATAGCTCTTGGAGGCAAAAACTGAGTTTCTGAAGCTGGTGTGTGTTGTGGGCTAGCACATGAGAGTATCGAGGTATATAATGCTGAAAGGAATGGGGAAAATGGTTTGAACCTGACAACAGTGTGTGGTGTGCTTTAAATTTTTTCAAGTATCTATTTGTAGTGAGCACTGGTGAATTTCACCTCTTTGGACTGCCTTCAGGGTTGAATAGGTATATTTAGAGTCTGTTAATATGGCAGTTAATCTGTGGTATGGATATCTTTTAATCCATTGTGCAAATACCAGTCCATTTATTAATACTTCTAGACTAGTCATTTTTTCCTACCCTCCCCAGCGTTTCTGTTGAAGAGGAAGGGTATTCATCTTTAAAGAGATTTCTTCTGCAGTGATTTTTATGTGATCCAAACGATCAAGTTCTGAGAACTTCAGAAAGCAGGTAGCTATAAAGATCAGTGCTATCAAGTTTGCGGCTTAAAAAATTCTTTAAAATTGTTTAAAGAGTTCGCTGTGTTCTCTGTCCAGCAGAAGCTTGGCTTCATCTTAATACTCAGCAGCTCAAGCTGGGAAGTCCAAGACTGTGTCTTCCTTTATCTGAAAGTCAGAGTGGGGAAATTGAAACAGAAGGGATGTGAAAGACCTTTATTATCATTATGACACTGTTCCTTCTGTGTGTCCTGCATTGAACAGTAAGACAGGCATGGAAAACAAGGTTTGGACCCTCAAGGAATGTCGAGTGCAGGCAGACATTAAGGAAGAATGTACATCACCTGTAATTTATATCATCTAAAGAGGACAAATATTTTGGGTGTAAGTCCTTTTTTTAAAAAAAAAAACAAAACTTTTTTTGAAGTCTAGTTGCTTTACAATGTGGTGGCAGTTTCTACCATACAGCAAAGTGAATCAGCTCTATGTATACATAGATCCCCTCATAAGTTCTTTTTAAAAACAGGTATACTGGATTGCTCTGTTCAGATAGTGAGATTTCATATTGTAAAAGGTACTGTGATACTCAAATTTAGTCCATTCCTGAACCTAGAAGAGCCAGTAGCAAGTTTGAGTATTGAAGTACTTAGCCAAATCTATTTGATTCTTGAGTTTGGATAGAAAGAGTTAAAATAGCTGGGGAGACCTCTCTTTATATATATATATTTAGTATAGATATGTTTTTTAAAAATGAGATTGTACCCCTGCATACGTAATATATTGTAAGTTGTGAAATGACTTCAGAAAATGATGAATCACATCTAGGGAAGATTATACTTAGACCATTCCTGAAGTCTGATGGTCTGTCTCCATCCCACAGTCCTAGAAGAGAAGATTCCATGGCTTTTGTGAGCTTAGCATCCCAGGGGGGAAAAAAGAATATTTTTGCCCCAATATTCTTTTTGATGCTTAAGAAAAAGTTTGAGTTTTGGAAATAGATAAAGTCTGTACCCTCTCTAATGCTTCAATCCTGAATTCAAGTGGTATCTTGAAAATGTTCAGTAATACTGTCTACAGCTGTGGAAGAGTGTTCCAGAGGTGACTGCCAGCAATTTATCCCATCCCTCCATTATCGCCCCTCCTCCCCTCAAGAGATGGAGTCTGTTTCTGCTCCCTCTGAACCTAGGCTTTCCACATCACTCACTTTGACCAGTAAATGTGGTGGAAGTGCTGTGAGTCAGTTCTGGACATAGTCCTTAAGAGCCTGGCAGCTTGAGCATTTCCTCTCTTGGGGGCCAACAGCTGGTATAGAGGCTTGAGCTAGACTAGGTGGAGAAAGACCACCTGAGAAGGTTTATGTGAACAAGGCCTGGCCCGTTTCAACCCTGCTTAAGCGCCCAGTGCCTGCGATCCCAGCTGAGCCCACTTAAAACACAGCATTGAGTGAAATAACAAATTGCTGTTGTTTTAAGCCACCGAGTTTTGGGATGGCACGTTACTCAGCAACAGATAACTGAAACAGCGTAGCACCTTGTGCAGTGAAACCCTGGGTATGAATCCGGTTTGCGTATACAGCTGTCCCAAGATGGGATCCATGAGCACAAGACTGTGGTCAACATACTCAGGGGCATGCTTTAAAGATAAGTCTCTCAATTAATTACATCTTTATTTCATATTACATAGGGATGCACTAGTTGAATTAAGTACAGTTTAATGAAGGCTATGGCTATGTCTGGGCTTCCCTGGTTGCTCAGCTGGTAAAGAATCCCCCTGCAGTGCAGGAGACCTGGTTGAATTTCTGGGTTGGAAAGATCCCCTGGAGAAGGGATAGGCTACCCACTCCAGTATTCTTGCCTGGAGAATTCCCATGGACAGAGAAGCCCGGTGGGCTATAGTCCATGGGGTCAAAAAGAGTCGGACACAGCTGAGCCACTAGGCACAGCATAGCACCTGGCTGGCTATATCTTGTATTCTCCTAGATGATGGTTAAGTCAAAAGACAGTTTCTTTTGTGTAATTGGGTATTATTTGTATATATGATCAGTCTTAAGTTAACACTTGGTGATAGCAGTGTCTGACATGTTTTAGAGGAATTGCCCATTGTTGAGGTTGGATGTGTGGTGTTCCTTGAAGTTTGCCACTTGATGAACGTAGCACCCTCATGATCGTAGTCTTAAGTGCAGATGTAAGATCTGTTGCAGGGAACACAAGTCTGGGAAGTGCTTTGCTTTCAAGGGTCAAGGAGAGTGAATTGTATGCAAGCTGTCATTTCTAGTGAATATGATATAGGACTTCAAAAATCCACTGATGGATTTTTCAGGGGCAGTTCTTACTGCCTTTTAAAATAATTATTTATTTATTTGGCCATGCAAGTTCTTAGTCTTGGCATACAGGATCTTAGTTATGTGGCACATGGAATCTGTTAATAGTCCCCTGACCAGGGATGGAACCCCAGCCCTCTGCCCTGGGATTGGGAAGTCTTAGCCACTGGACCACCAGGGAAGTCCCCTTGTCTTTAAATGAAAAAAAAAATCATCTGAGCAGCTTTTCATTCTAATTCTGGTTCAGTTAAAAAAAAAATCCAAAAACCCCTCTTTTCTGGAGAAGAAAATCTCATTGGAGATCAAGTGAGTGCTTTTGTAGACTGATAGTCTCCACCTCTGCTGGACTCTGTATAACATCTTTGTAGGTTTCCCTGGTCAGTGTTCTTTCCCATCCTTCCTGGTGGCTACTTCAGTCTCCCCCCACCTCTTTTTTTTATTTTTTATTTTTTTGATGTAGACCTTTTTTTTTTTTTAAGTCTTTATTGAATTTGTTACAGTATTGATTCTGTTTTATGTTTTGGTTTTTTGGCCATGAGGCATGTGGGATCTTAGGTCCCTGGCCAGGGATCAAACCTGCACCCCCTGCATTGGAAGGTGAGGTCTTAAGCACTGGACCTCCAGGGAGGTCCTACCCTTATTTTTTATTGGTTCACTCCATCTTTTGTTGCTACCTCCCCTCTTACTCTCAGCCGAAAGCCTTCCCTCTTCGTTCACAGGGAGAATTTATGAAAGAGAATGCTCTCAGATGCAAGTCAAACCCACAATGAGATACTGCCTCACACCCACTAGGGTGATTATAATGACAAAGACAGACAATAAGATGGAGAAACTGGAACCCCCTACGTTGCTGGTGGAACTGAAAAATGCAGACCCTCAGCAGCCAAGAGAGGACAATAAATAAGGAAATTACCTCCAGCCTTTTAAATTCCTTTTCATCAGGTCTGTCCTTCACCTTTTACACGCTCTCAAACCATTGCAACCTGGCCTTATTCACCCATGGCCTCCCTGAGGCTTCTTAACAATTGCCAGTAATTTTTGGTAAACCCAACAGACCTTTCTCAGTCCTCACTTTGTCTGGTCTCTCAGCAGCATTTGACCCAGACACTGCCTCTTGCGTCCCTAGGCTCCTGTGACACTCTCCTCTTGGTTTTCTTCCTGCGCTGCCTCTTCCTCCCGCCTCTGTCATGAAGCCCTGCTTGTCCCTTTCCTGTTGGAGTTCCTTTGAGTTTTTTCCAAGACCGTCTTCTCTTCTTACTCCACACACTTTTTCCTGAGTGATCTCATGCCAGATTTCCAAGTCTCCAATACAGATCTCTTGCTTTTTAAAATTATTATTGTTATTTTTTGAACTAGAGTTGATTTGCAGTGTTAGCTTCAGGTGTACGGCACAGTGATTCGGTCATACATTTGGGTACATATCTGTACAGCTCTCTTTCTTGATCTTCAGATTTATAAATCTGTCTATTCTACATACCCACTTTGATATCCCACAGGTAGCTAAAATGCCCAGAGTAGAATTCCTCATCTCCCCCTGAAACTTGCTGTGTTCTCTCCCACCATGAGTTGTTAAGGATCCCTCAGTGCCTGAGCCGAGCGTCTGAGTGTGAGCCTTGGCTCTCCCTTTCCCTTGTGTCGCCTCCTCCTCCTGTTCAGTCAGTTACAGAATGCTTTTGAATTTGTCTCTGGGTTGTTTTCTCCACTTCTGTTTACCTGGCATAGACGTCCGTTCTTTCTTCCCTGGTTACCGCAGCCACCTTAGGCCCTGGGTGTGTCTCCTTCGTCATCCCCATCTAGTCTCTGCATTCTGTCGAAGTTTCCTTCACAGACACACATCTGATCATGCCACTTCCGTGCTTAAGTTCCTTTGGTAGTTACTTGTTGCCTTTTGGATAAACTAAGCTTTTCGGCCACCCTATGCGAAGAGCCGACTCATTGGAAAAGACACTGATGCCTGGAAAGATTGAGGTCAGGAGGAGAAGGGGATGACAGAGGATGAGATGGTTGGATGGCATCACCAACTCGATGGATATTAGTTCAAGCGAGCTCTGGGAGATGGTGAAGGACAGGGAAGCCTGGCATGCTGCAGTCCATGGGGTTGACTGAATAGCAACAAGCTTTTTGCAGCAAGTGTGGCCACGCTGTGGTTAGCATCTATTTCTGTGCCTCGAAACCACCCCCCCTGCCACCCCGATTCCATGAAGTTCTGCTGGGGGAGAGACTGGCTCTGTGTCTTGTTTACCTAGAGGACATCCAGTTAACACTTACAGAGTGAATAGAGTGTGCTTCTGCCCATCCATTGCTGGAATTGTAGTTTGGCTTTAGGCCATCACAGGGCACAGGGATACTCTTCATGCAGTGGAGAGTAGTAGGTGAAATCATTTTAGAGATGTCCCAGGAGGAGAGGTTCATGACACCAGAGATAGATTTGAACTTGGGCCCATCCATTTCTTTAACTATTCACTTGTCTATTTTTACGTGGCCTATTTTGCTAAATCTGCATGCTTGATGCAACAAAGAATAGAAGCGTAGAAAAAAATTATTTGTAGTCATGGAGATTTCTTTTCTGTTTCCTTTTGAAAATAAAAGTATGTCGTAAAAGCAGCATAACTTCACAACCCTGAAGTTATCCTCTTTTGTTGCTAGTGCCGTGTCCACTTGGGTGGTTTGCTTTGCTAACCTGGGCATGTGGCTTCTGTAAAATGATTTCTTCACTTACAATGAATGGGCTGTCAGATTCCCAGGTGTCCTAGAATTGATTGCCTCAAGCTTCTGTGCAATGACATGAATGCAGCCTCTTGGAGGATGAAGCTTAAGAATCGCTTTCTGAGGCCATTATTGCACATTGAACTTCGAATCAGGTAACCTGTTGGGTGAGAAGTAACAGTTGTCTTCTTCAATGAGTAATGGACTTGAATGAAGCTGATGAGGCCAAAGGGAATCGCAGTATGTGTGTTAGGAAATTGCAAGAGAGCAGTCATGTGGCCCTTCAATGAAGGTAGGAGGGTTACCTTGTCCCTTGCACAGAGGTGTCTTGAGGGATGGCAGAAACTCCTTTGGAGAACACTTCATTCTTAGGGTCCCATAGTCTTTGTGGAATTTATCAAGTATTCGGGGCATTCTTTCTTACTCTTTCATTCTTGAGTGAGTGAGAGTCACTTAGTTGTGTCCGACCCTTGGAGACCCCATGGACTATAAGCCACCAGGCTCCTCTCTCCATGGGTTTTCCCAGCCAAGGATACTGGAGTAGGTTGCCATTTCTCTCTCCAGTTTTCATTCTTGCCATACAGTAATACTGCAGAAAAGAGAAGTGAACGGCAGTTGCTCCAGCTGTTTCAGCACCAGTGTCTCAGCCAGTCTCTGAAACTTTGCTGCTTTGCAAGATTTGTATCAGAATAGATGAAACAGTTATAGTGTATTTTTTAAAGGGTGAAGTAGTAAAAAAGAATACCAAATTTATTATTTTATAATTGTTTTTAATTTCTTATTAATTTGACTTGAATTTTTTAGCCAGTGCCCTTCCTTTCCCAGGATCAAGGCACCTGGGAAAGGTAATTATTAATGTTTCTTATGTGTATTAAATGATTTTAAGTAACTTTTGTTTCACAGAAGTAAAAGATATTTACCAGTTTTCATCAATTAATAGCCAGACAAAAAAATAAAAGATAATTACAATTGCAAGCCATGATGGAAACATGATTAACCTAACAGTATAAAATAATTACATAACAAAAGTGTTTTTGTATTTAAAAGATTTTTGAGCTCATTCTCTGGAGGCTTGTCTGGACCTGGGAAATACATTTGGTGTCGAGATCAGTGTTGTAGCATCTGCTGGGTCTCAAAAAGCTCATCAGAATAAGTGTGGAAGAAAATAGTAAGAGTAACATGCGGCTCTTCTGTAACTTCAGAGGTTTTTTGAATTGCTCGTGTTGTAGCATAGATACAAGACACAACAAGTTATAAAACTGTGCTTCAGAAAAGTTTACCCCGAGCCCTAGAATTCCTGTTTGAAAGCCTTCCTAGAATTGAAACATAATGTACTCCAAAATAGGGAAAGATGGCCACGCTCTGAATCTCTTGTGTTCAAATGGGAACTTACACGGGCGACAAGAGGAGGCTGTAAAGAAACACTCGTTCCTGCAGGAAACCCGGATGAGCTCCACCGAGGAAATGCTTTCATGTTGCCGTACGCTGGAGGGAATTTGACTTCTGGAACTTCATATAACCGGTTTCTGGGAGATGTCCTTTTTATATAGTTGTAACTGCTGTGCACATAATTTTTTTTCCATTTACAGGTATCAGCTGGCCTGTGTTGCCGCGTTTGTCTCATTGCTTACTTAGTTATTCCACTTGTATTTGCATTTTAGCTTTCTGCTTGCTAGGGTTGACTTTCCGTTCGTCCTAAAGTTTCTCAGAGACAGGGGTCATAATTGTATCGCTTTATGCTTTTCCCCAGCATTATTGGTATGTGGGGTCAGAAGAATGAATATATATTATCATTTTGTTGACATTATCAAATGGTAGTGCTTTCTTGTAAGACATCGTAGACTTTATCAATAGCTCATTAACTGTAAATAAATCCCTATTTTAAGATGGCCTAGCAACTAAACTGATAATTAAAATCATCACCCATCCAGTTTATGAAAAGAGAGAAACCTTTACTAGGGATCTTCAGTTTATATATAAGTGCTCTAAAGATTTTTCAATTAAAAAATCATTTTTTCATATTTGCCATGACTGTTTCTGGATGTCGTCTAAACCTGGCTATGGCTGGTATGGTGCGGAACACATAGGCCATTTTAGACGGATTGTTCCAATGCTCAGAGTCCTTCCTGTTTCCTGTGAGGATGTCAGCTTCCGTGATAAAGAGTGATGCAATCTCACTTCATGCCCGGAGGATGACGCCAGCCAGGGGAGTCAGAGTCGGGGAGCTGCCCAGTTCTGCTGCTGTCTCGCTCTTATCATCTCTTTTCCTTAGGAAGCTTTCGGGTGAGCAGAAGACGGGTTGCAGGGGTGAAGTCCCATCGGTGACATCAGTCTCTTTTGTGCCAAATACATCTGAGTAGAGTTCGGGGGTTGAGGTCTCTGTGGACGCCAAGGGCTGGCTTACAAGGCAACCCCAAATTTCTGGTATCGTTTAGTATTGAGACCATTATTTGATCAGATGAAAGTTTTCTTGTATTATTTTCCTGTTTTTTAAAAATACTAAACATTTTCAAATATATTTTTGCTAGATCAGTAAAACAATGCCTTCCCCGCACCCTCCCTTAACACTCGGTTCTTAGGGGAAAGGAAAACAGACGTGCTTTTAGGGGAATCAGATGGGCTGCTGCGCACCCCTGTCTCCAGGTCTAATGCAGGTTTCTGTAATTGGAAGGTCTGTGTCTGTCCTCTTGATTGAATTTGCTTTCAGAGAGTACAATGAAACAACTTTTTCTTCCCCATGCCACCAACTCTGAGGGGCAGTGCCAGTTGCCAGGAAAAGCCAGCCAGGGAATGTGATGCAGGTCTGTGGTGCTAGTGCACACAGAGTCAGTCCCTGGCAACACGGGATGTATGTTATTTTTTTTTAAGGATGTGTTTTCTAGTGGCAGAGAGAATACAGAGATCTGAGTGGGTTGGCATATTATCCTTTGAGAGTGTGAAAGTGAAAGTGGCTTGGTCGTGTTCGATTCTTTGTGACCCCAGGGACTGTAAAGTCCTTGAAATTCTCCAGGCCAGAATACTGGAGTGGGCAGCCTTTCCCTTCTCCTGGGGATCTTCCCAGTCCAAGACCTGGATCAAACCCAGGTCTTCCGCATTGAAGGCGGATTCTTTACCAGCTGAACCATAGAGGAAGCCCTTGAGAGGGTTAAACTGTTTTCTAATCTCTGCTTCCATTTGTCTTTTTTGTTTTTTCATGTTTATTTTATATCCATGTAGCCAAGAAAACAAAACAAAACATTGATCCACCTATTAATGTACAGTGAATGATAATTCATTCTGCACGTATCAGTGCTATTTATGAGAACGTATTTCCTAAATAAAATAATGGCTAAAAATAATGTTGCCAAAAAAATCACTGTCTTGTTGAACTTCATGAGTAACTGTTTAGCATAACGGGCATGCTAATTACAGCTCATTCTTTATGATTATCAATCAAGTCCTGGAAGGACCTGTTCATCATAGCAATTAGTTTGGTCTGGTTTGAAATGCTGTATGTACTGGAAAGTTCTAAGAAGGTTGTATTTCTTTTATGAGTAGAAATGTTCCATTCAGAATTTCCCTAATCTGAGTTTGCTTTTCTGAGACAGAATTATGACTATCCTTTTCCTAAACTATTTTTCAGTTCTGAAACTCTTCTACATTTAACTTTTAAAAATACATGCTTGAGGTTATTAATACAGGCTTGATAAAAGCCCGTGGGACCTTTCTTTGATTTTTAAAAATTGTGGTTAAAACATGCATAACGTTAAATTTACCATTTTAAAACCATTTCTGAGTATACAGTTTAATGACATTAAGTCAGTCACATGGTCATGCCAGTGTCCCCACTTTCAATGTCCAGAATGTTCTCGTCATCTCTACTGAAATTCTGTACCCTATTTACTAACACCCCATTCCCACCTCCCCCAGGCCCTGGCAACCTCTTTCTACTCTCTGACTCTGTGAATTTGAGTACTCTAGGTATCTCATGTACGTGGACACATACAGTGTTTATTCTTTTGTGTCTAGCCTGTCTTACTTAGCATAATGTCTTAAGGGTTCATCCTCATCGTGTGTTAGTATTTCATTTCAAGGCTGCGTAACATTCCATTGCATCCATGTTTATTCATTCCAGTGGGTACATATTTTGTCTATCCGTTCATCTGTTGATAGACATTTGAATTTTCCATCTTTTGGTGGTTGTGAATAATGTTGCTTTGAACATTAGTGTACAGCTGCCTGCGACCCTGCTTTCAAATCTTCGGGGTATACACTAGCAGTGGGGTTGCTGCTAAATCACATGGTAGTTCTGTGTTTGATTTTTTTTGAGGAACTTCCATAATGTTTTCCATGTTGGCTGTTCAGTTCAGTTGCTCATTTGTGTCTGACTCTGCGACCCCATGGACTGCAGCACGCCAGGCCTCCCTGCCCACCACCAACTCCTGGAGCCTACTCAAACTCACGTTGGCTGTACCATTTCACATTCACACCTTCTACACTTAAGTTTATATTAAAAATTCATTTTACAGATTTGCCAGAAGCGTTCTGTCCTCCTAGGTAGTGAATTGAAGGTACAAATACCTCTTAAAACTTGTAACAGATTAGGAGGATAAACATAGTTAAGATAACTATTATTTTCATTTAAAATGCTTGTTTATTTTTTATCACAAAATATGTATTACAGAAATTTGGAATATAATTAAGCAAAAAACAAAAAAAAAAAATCACCTCTATCTTTCCAGAGAAGTACATTACATATGATACTTAAAAAATTATATTCTTTTTCTGTATACATTATACTTAAAGTTGTATTCACATGGTGCATATTGTCTTATTATATACCTAAGTCTTGCAGAGTGCTTTTGGGTTTTGTGGGTTTCCTGGTTTGTCTTGGTTTTTCTCTTGGAAATGAGCGCATAGTTTAGCTTTTGTTAGCATCTTCCCCGAGTGCACACTGATGTCGGGCAGAAAAGCACTGGGCTATCAGCCTTAAGATACCTGCTTGTCACGGTTGTTGTTCAGTCGCTAAGTTGTGTCCGACTCTTTTGAGACCTCACGGACTGCAGCACGCCAGGCTCCTCCACTGTCCCAGAGTTTGCTCAGATTCATGTCCATTGAGTCAGTGATGCTGTCTAACCATCTCATCCTGTCACCCCCTTCTCCTTTTGTCTTCAGTCTTTCCCGGCATCAGGGTCTTTTCCAGTGAGTGGGTTCTTTGCGCATCAGGTGGCCAAAGTGTTGGCACTTCAGCATCAGTCCTGCCAGTGAATATTCAGGGTTGATTTCCTTTAGGATTGACTGGTTTGCTCTCCTTGCAGTCCAAGGGACTCGAGTCTTCTCCAGCACCACAGTTCGAAAGCATCAATTCTTCAGTGCTCAGCCTTCTTTATGGTCCAACTGTCACATCTGTATATGATTGCTGGAAAAAATGATAGCTTTGACTAGACGGACCTTTGTCAGCAAAGTGATATTTCTGCTTTTTAATATGCTGTTTAGGTTTGTCATAGACAAGGAGGAGGTAATGGCAACCCACTCCAATATTCTTGCCTGGAGAATCCCATGGACAGTATAAAAAGGCAAAAAGGACACCCTGGCTAATCACCGCTGAATACTTAGCAAGGTACATTCCTATCCAGGGTGGCTTAGGTTGAGTGGACCTAGTGAACCTAACAGGTGTGAAGATTCTTCCCTATTAGTTACACATCTTCAGTCCATTCATTGGTGGAATAGCTTCACAAGTTGCTATTTGAAGCGTTTAATTTGTTTTTGAAAACTCCGGAGTGATGATTTAAAGGAAACGTAGTTAAACTATGTTTATGTTCCTCTACAGTGAAATCCATACGGTTAGATAAAAACTGTTAGCACCTGTGCTTCACACTTAGGCACAGTTGGTAGATACCACAGGACATCAGCATTGTCCTAACTAATTCCACTTTTCCTGTGATGGATCCTTGTATTTCCCAGTCATTGAAAGTCACAGGGTTCTTCAGTCTGATAAGTGCCTGGGTGCTAAGTCGCTTCAGTTGTGTCTGACTCTTTGCAACCCTATGGGTTGTAGCCCATCAGGCTCCTCTGCCCATGGGATTCTCCAGGCAAGAAGATTGGAGTGGTTTGCCCTGCCCTCCTCCATGGGATCTTCTGACCCAGGGATCAAACCCGTGTCTCTTAGTCTCCTGCATTGGCAGGCAGGTTCTTCACCACTAGCACCACCTGGTATGTCTGATAACAGGTTTCATAAAAGGTTAAGTGGTTAATTTTTAGTGATTCTGCCTGCTTTGGCTTTTTGGATTAGCACTTTTATAATTTTGTGATAGAGGGTGGAATGTTAAGTCTTTGAAGTTGATAGAATGATGCTTCTTAGTATGATTTTCTTAATAACCAGCAAAGATACCACTGCCCCCAGGAAGAAGAGTAATTCAATGTCTCACCACAGTAAAGTAACTAATGATGATGGCGGTCATTCTGAGCTAATCAGAACATTCTGGTGGTATTTCCATGTGCATTGCGCTGCCTCAGTAAAGGCTCACCAGAAGCCCAGGCTCAGGACTGATCCGTGTCATGGGCAGCACAGGACAAGTCCTGGGTTTTGATGGCTCCACAGAGCTCTTAGAGAACCTTGCTTCTGTTCTGAAGATCCCCTGTTCATGTTATCAGTTGGCCAGGTTGAGTCTAGTCTGATGAAGACCCACTCCGTGCCTTAGTCCACAACCCAAGGGTATACTTTGTGCCACATGCTCTTGTGACCTCTCTGAGGATGAAGGACACATGTAGTCCTCAAGGCCTGCCTTCTCAGTGGTTTTGGGAGAATGAAGGTACCAATGACATTCCCAAGGTTTAACCAGGTAAATCCAGACAGAGGCATTTTGGGGAATTAGGGAATGGATTTTTTTTTTTTTTGGAGGTAAATTTCTTTTATATTTGAGGCATTTGAAAAGATGCTGGTGTACGTGTCTGAGACAAGGTAAAGACAGAAGGAAGCCGTGTTGGGAGCAGTTCAGCCCTTCAAGGACTGATGTTCTCTGTAAGAAGAGTCTCAGGAGTGGGTGTTGAATCCTGACTGCCCCTGACTGCCCCGTGACCTGGGGAAGTCATTTCACCTTTGAACCTCTTTCATTACCTGGTAAGCGTGGATTATGGTCTCTTCCTTGTGAGGCTATTGTGGAGATTAAATGAAATAATGTCTGTGAAGCTACCTAGCACAGAGCAGGTCCTTGATCCTTTTCGTTTCTGACTTCCTGCTCTGGCTGGTTTCATTACCAGGAGTAAATTGCTTGCTTGGAGTAAATTGCTCTGAAGCTACCTAGCACAGAGCAGGTCCTTGATCCTTTTCGTTTCTGACTTCCTGCTCTGGCTGGTTTCATTACCAGGAGTAAATCGCTTGCTTGGCTAGTGTCGCTGCCTTTGTGTTCAGAAATCCCTGGAGCTTATTCTTTGCATCTTGAACTGTAGATTTTTGCAGAGCAGCTTTTTGGAAAACCCAGGCTTAGGACGGTTATCACATCCCATGGATTGATTAAAAGCAAACCTGGGACTAAAACCCAGGCCTCAGGGCGCCAGTCCTTTCCACCAGGCCAGGGTTATTTGGTAATGCTTTCTGCTTTTCTGAGGAGTGTGGGCATGGAAGATACATGCTTCGACTTTTTTATTGACTCTCAAGTTACCAGCGTTTGGAGCAGTATCTCATAAAGCTTCACATAATTTAGCATGCATAAACTCAGTTCGTATGATGAGCTATCATTATACACGTTAGCTTGATTTTTTTTTCTTTTTTTAGCAGATTACCAAACCCTTAGGGCAGAGCTGCCTGTAAACTGATTAATGACTGCAGAATAATTGCACTGCTGTCAGGAAATTGTATGACTTTGAGTGGTAATATCCTTTTATGTTATAATTTTAAAGGTGGTGAATTGTATTTTTGGCTGATACAATTATTCCCCCCCTCATTTAAAATGTAATTGTATATTACCATTAAGTATTAAATTTTGACACAGTTTGGTACAGGTTTTGATTTAGTTCATATTCTAGAAGAATGGTGTCTGGATTTTCTTGGAATTTATGTCCCTCCTTGTAGATATCCCCACTGTTTCATTTCTTGTGTTTTTCTCCCCTTGTTTTGTAAGAGGCACAAGGCAGACCATTTGGGGGGCATCTTTTCTGTTACTTCTAAAAGCTTTTAAGACTGTCTTCTTAGCATGCAAAGAACACTTCTAAATCAGGAACTAAGAAAAGAATGAGAGTCCAGTAGAAAAAATACTGACTTTATGTAGTGGGATGACACCGGTCTCTTAATCATATGAGACCGAGAGGTGAAGGGTGCACACACTTACTAGTTTGAGCAAGCTCTTAAAATCCCTTTGTCTCCATTTCCTCGTCTGTCAAGTGAGGATTAAATGAATTAATAAATGTAAAACAACTTGGGACAGTATTTGGCACACAATACTCAAGAAGTGTTAGCTGTTGCTATGATTGTGATTATGTAAAAAAAAAAAATTATCCCAACCTCACTCATCCTAAGAGAAATTCAAGTTTAAGCAAAGCTGAGACACGTGAAAATACACTGTGAGCGAGGGTGCAGGTGAAGGGTGGTGCCGTGCGTGGACGATTCTTTTATATGAATATATAGGTACTGCTTTAGCAGAGGACAAGTAAAAATAGCTGTTAAAGGTAAAAGAGCTATTAGATTTTGACCCTGCTGTTCCACTTTTAGGAATTTATCTTAGAAACTTACATTAAAAAGACGTGTACGTATGCAAGCAGTAGTTTCAGTGTTGTTCATGTTAGCAACAGACTGGTAGGGACTCATCTATTTCTGGTGGGAGGCGTTGGAGTTGTTAAATTCATACAATGAAATGTGCTTGTGGAAGCACTGAAGAGAGACGACGTTCATGTGTTAATGATTCCAAAGATGTCCTATTAAGGGGAAGGGGGAAGCTTTCACCCCCACACCCCCACACCTGCCATGTAAGTCTGCACTGTCTCTGGAAGGAATTAGAATCGACTGTGGTAGCGGTTGCCTTTGAAGAGAGGGTCAGGGAGGGGCTGTAGGGAGACTGACTTTCCTGTATCCTTTTGTACCATCTGGAACAGGAAAATGTTAACATGCGTAAGTGTTAGTTTTTCCGCTCCCTGAAGTCCTTTGTGTGCTCCCACCAACACACGTGTGTGCGCATGTACATACACCCTCATGCTCACTTTTCAGAACAAATGTTAGTCCAGGGGTCCAACTGTGCAGTGATAAGAACCAGCCTGTGCTGGTGGTGGTGAATGCTTACTGAATATGCGCTGTGATCCTTGGGGCATTGCAAGCATCTTACCCTTCTCATCCAAGCAGGTGCTGATGAGCAAAACCTCCCTGGGTGGTGGAAACTGAGGCCCTGGCTAAGTAAGCCCAAGACCCAGGGCTCTCCTGTAGTTGCTGGCAGAGGTGCTGGGGCCAAAAAAGACCTTGACTTGTGTGTCTGTTTTTAGACATCTGAGAAGAGAGTGAGTTGGAAGGACCGTTAAGAGTTCTGTGCCTCATTAGGAAACCCTGGATGTGTCTATCAACTCTTTGATTCTATTTTCAGTTTCCAGAGGTGAGCGCCAGAATGGAAACTCACGAGGCTTGGTAGATTTTTGTGCTTCGTGCAGCCCCCTGGAATTTCTAGAAATACTTTTGAACCCTCAGAGAATTGGAGCTATGACCAAGATTCTTTGTGTGAAACTTCTTGAACAGATCAACTGTAGAGTTTTATGGAGATTGGTACATATCTCTACCTTGTATAGGATGCTCTTTAAGCTGATTGCTACTTGCCTGAAGGCTGTAGTTATCAGCTCTGACATCATGATGAGGGTGAATTGGCTTAATCCTTGTGCGTCTAACATTTCTCAATGTGAAATGCAGTGTGGTCTGTATATATGTAGAAAAGGTAGTCATATAAATTACGCATTGAATATGGTACTTTCTTTTATGGTTTCATCCAGTAAATCTTAGGCTACTGCTTCTTAATATTTTTCCCATTCCAGGCTGTTGAGGGATGTTCCATTTCTATCAGTAAACAGTGGCTCATCCTGGGAGCAGTAGTGGAGAGTGGGAAGGTAGAGATAAATGATTCTGATTTTTATAACACACACACCCACACACACTCACACTCTCCTAGTTGAGATGAGAATTAACTCTCTTAGACAAATGAATATTGTAACCTTTAACTTTATCTCATTACCTTGGAGGCAGAAATACCTGATGAGACTGTCAGATTGCACGCAAAACATGTTCGTGACCTTTGAGCCCTGACTTGTAAGCAGGCACGACAGACAGCCGGTTCTAGCCAGTGGTTCTTCTCGTTACAGGAAAAGGCCCAGCTTCGAAGGTGGAGGAAGGATTCGACACTGTGCTGGGGAACGTGAGCCATCCATTTAACCGAGAGTAGGTGGTTTAATCTGAAACCAGCTTCCGTTTCCTCTTTATCAGCGTGGTCTTTTTCGGGTTCAGCGAGTGGCTGTTTAATCTCTTCTGGAACCCTCTCTGTTTGTTACAGCAGAGATGTCGGCTCCTTTGTAGGAATCACTTGAAGCCAGAGTCATGGTGGACGTGGGAAAGTGGCCCATCTTCACTCTGCTGTCGCCTCAGGAGATCGCGTCCATCCGGAAAGCTTGCGTCTTCGGCACCTCAGCCAACGAAGCGCTCTATGTCACTGACAGCGACGAGGTGGGCCTCTCCCAAACCCCAGAGCTTCCTTCTAGAGCTTTCCGGGAGGTTGAGTCTGCTGTGTGCAGACTGAGAAAAAAGGAGGGCAGGAGGAGAACCTGAAATCCAGAAAGATGGTGTGTCTTTGATGTAATTTGTCTTTTCCTTCAGTTTCTTGATTTAATACCCGTCACCCCTGCTGCCCTTCGAGTTTCATTGCTTGTTGCTCAGTAGCTTAGTCATGTCCGACCCCCTGGACTGCCGCATGCCAGGCTTCCCTGTCCTTCACCATCTCCCGGAGTTTGCTGACATCCGTCTCTATTGAGTCAGTGATGCCAACCAACCATTGAGTTTCATGGTACAGCCAAATACTATAAAACTTAAGTAGGCAGCAGAGGTTGGATTTTAACAGCCGTGTCAGTCTCTACCTATCTGCTGAGCGGTCAAGCTGAGCTGAAGCGCGTCTATGTTCAGGGTGGAGAAGGGACCCTTTGTGTAGCTGCAGGCCAAGTGACTCAGACAGAACTGTTTGTCTCCCAGGTCTTTGTATTTGGACTGAACTACAGTAACTGTTTAGGAACTGGAGATAACCAGAGTACACTGGTACCCAAAAAGCTGGACGCCTTATGTGGAAAGAAGATTAAGAGTCTTAGTTACGGGAGTGGACCCCACGTTCTTCTCAGCACGGAAGGTAAAGTGGCAACAAGTTCAGCGTCTTCTGTTTGTGGGAAATCGAGCGGTTAATTCTAATCTAAGAGGAGGTAGGGCTGTGCCACATACTGAGTTTCGAATGATTTGTTTAATTTCTGAGCGGAAGTACATAAAGCAGGTGAAAGTTATTAAACACTTCAGGCTCCCCTTGGAATAGCCGTCGGACGACTTTCATTTTAAGCAAACTTGTGAGGTTTTAGGCGACTTCTGTAAAGTTGTGGAAGATGAACCGCAGCAGACGAAGTGGTCCTTCAGCCCAGTTTTTCAGTGAGTTTTGTTGTAGCGTGGCAACGTCCAGGTTTTACTTGGTACGTTTTTAAAAACACAGGTGATACTGCTTTTGCTTTACTGGTGTCATTTCTGTATCTTGAATTCAAGTCTCAGTTCATTTCCTGGCATTCACGTGGCCGCCATATAGAAAAAAACTGGGGTACCTTCTTCCTGCCTCTCTGAGATCAGCAGAGAGGCCTCCGTGTTCTTCCCAGGCTGTTGATCTGTACCGTGGGCGCCCGGAACGCCCTGAGTCAGCCATGCATAACCCGGCTTCTTCCCTTCACGTTTGGGCACATGAGTTCCTGCTCTCTTGCTTTTGTTGGGTAAACTGTAGGGTGCACGGGAGTGTTTGCGTCTCTGCCTTTCTGTCTCTAGCCTGGGGAATCACGGCTTCCTTGGGTGTAACCACCAGTCTTAGTGTTGAGGTTTTTAGTTGCCTTTGACTCCCATTGGAATCCAGTTGGGTTCTCGGCATCTTCCTCAGGCTGTGAGGTCCAGATGTGAGCGTGAGTATCTAGTAAGAGTGTAACTGGCGTGGAGCATAATGAGGTGATTATTCCGTCTCTGAGTTGTGTGATCCGGCCTTCTGGCATCACATGGGCCCTTTCAAGCAGCTGCTTCTTTGCTGGCTGGCTCAGCTTGTCATCCATTGTGACCTAATGGTTTAATGTTTTCCTAACGCATTAATTTTTTAATGCGGCAGTTGACTTCCTACCATAAAGTACTGAAGCGGTTTTGTTTTTTTTTTTTTTCCCCCAAGAGCAAACTATTAAACCATATGCATGACCTTGGGGGGGTTAACTTTTGGAATTATTTTTGGAGTTCAGATCCTGCAGTTTTAAATATCTTGAATGTTATAATTAAGATATAAATAAGCAGAAAGCACAAATATAAGTAACTGATTTTCTTGTGGGAATAGTCTTTTTGTTTTTAATTCATTTTTGATTGTTGTAATACATTGTACATAACATATATGAGATATGTGATATATAGCATGTTTAATGTATGTATAATATATACATTTGTGTGTATTTTGTATCTGTTTCAAGTAGTCATATAGTTCAAACACAATTTAACACTTTAAACCATCAAATGTTGTATGACTTTTAGTAAAAACCAGCACGCAGTTTCATCCATCCTTACTCTTAAAAACCACTCCTTTTTAACTCCTTCAGGTGTGTTTTTCTGACTTAATCTCGTGTTTTTAAATTAATATGCTTATGCTGTTGGTTTTGAATTTTCATTTTAGACCTTCTCCTTGGACTTTCTGTATCAGCAGATAGGATTAGCGCTCTCTCTGATTAGCCTGATTAGCCTTCCCTCTGCTTATCCTGTCAGTATAGTGATGTCACCACGTCTCCATGTTCAGTTTCCACATTCCCAGGGCTCGAAAAGTGTTATTCTCAGCTGAGCCATTCTCCTTTCTTCCACGGCTACCTGCTTTCCTGGGCTTGCTTTTCTCTCCATCTGTCATTAGCACGAGCTGGAACTCCGCTGTATCGCAGCGTTGCTTCTGGGCACCTCTGAGCCCGTCGGGCCGCTCCAGGTCATCCTGTGCCCCGGCTCCAGCTGGGACTGGTCACGCCAGGCTGCCGCACACCTGTCGTCCTAGATCCTCATGTCACCATCATCCTCGGAAGTCCCTTCACCTTTGTCCTTCTGAGTCACCTACATTTTGTGTCCCATGTCTTCCTCCTTGGATTATACCCTCATGTGGGTGAGACACATTTTCTAGCAGCTTCCCAAGAAAGGGATATGAGAGAAGTCTTTGAGACACCGTCTTAAAACGCCTTTTATCTTCCCCAGGCAATTGGTCCGTGACTTGTCTGCACAAAAAAGACAAAACAACAACAAAACAGCCTTTTCCATTCCAGTCCTTTAATCGTGTTTTGAGCATTTGCCTCTACTGCCTGGTAGGCAGAGCTCAGTCCAGAATAAAGGGTCTCTTCCTGGTAGGACCCATTTATAGCCACTGGGGCTGCTGGCATTGTTCCAGTGTAATCCCCTTGCCAGCTCTGTTCGGGGGCATTTTCCCCATAGCCCTGTAGTCTCTCTTGTTGACAGAATGGTTCTTGTGCCTGCATTTTGTGCCTCTCAGGTGCAAGAGGAAGATGTCTAGATGCAACCTGTCTCTGCATCTCTGCAGCCCCTGACACCCACTCATTGCATGGCCCCAGGAGGCCACCCCAAGAGAGTGCACCAGACGGTCACTTGGTGGTTCCCGTCACCCTCTTGTGATGGGCGTTGACACGTCCTACTTTAATGAGCCTCTTTAATTCCCAGAGTGATCGCATAGGGCCATGCCCCATGTGGGCATCCCTTTTCCAGTCCAGTTTCCATTGCCCATCCACCTGACCACACAGCCAGGCCATTGGCTGTAGCCGGTGAGTTGGTAAAGACCCAAACATGGGGGGCTTTTCCGATTGCTCAGTTCTTGCATCACTGCTCGGAAAACAGCCTGCAGTTCAGCCACTGAGCTGATTGTTCTTGCCTCCTTCAGTCAGTCTTGCCATCCACTGGTTTTAATGTGGCCACTTTCCAAATGGGAGAGTGTCCATTTGCCTTGGAACTGCGTCTGTAAGGCCAGCAGCTCTTGGTCGCTTGGTTAGAGCTTCATAGGGCACATCTGTAAGGCAGAGGGTTCTAGCAGCTTCTCAGCTGGCTCCAGAGTTGGTCCTCAATGAACAGAGGCTGCCTGGTTCATGATATGGCAGGCACCTCCCCAGCAGCACGCCCCCTGGGTAAAACATTTCTGTTTTATTATGAAACCCTCTGGGTACTGCCTTCCTTATTAGAGTGCTTCTCCAACACCACCCAAGAAGTTGTGGATATCTCAAGTTTCATGATTATTTTATGTCCTTCAGTCACTGAGGGAATCTCAGTTACCACTCAGGCTACTGATTTCCTCTCAAACGGTGAGCAGCATCTGGGAAATTTCTGGTTTGAAATCCCAGTGGTCACTGCTGGGAGGTGCTCCAGGTTGGCTGTAAGCTCCTGGTGCAGAGTGCGGGTGGCGGATACTCTCAAGGTCATGTCTGAGTCAGTGCCTTCCCACCTTTCAGCAGTGGGAGAGCTGCCGCCCTCTGCTAACTCAGATATACCTGCTCTCATGCAGGACCCCACTCAGATCCAGCTGTCTTTTGTAATCTTGCAGATGGGGCTTCCCTGGTGGTTTAGTGGTGAAGAATCCGCCTGCCAGGCAGGAGATGCAGGTTCAGTCCCTGGATTGGGAAGATCCCGTGGAGAAGGGAACGGCAACCCACTCCAATATTCTTGCCTTGGAGATCCCATGGACAGAGGAGCCTGGTGGTCTACAGTCCATGGTGTTGCAAAGCGTCATACACAACCAAAGTGATTTAAAAAAGCCTGCTGTTAGTCCCCAGAAACCATCTGCCTTTCCCCCAGTGGCAAGCTTCAATCGTTCAGCGAGTATATTGGTCCCAGCGCCCCAGCTTGAATTACAGTGGTGAGCTCTTCTTGTCCACAGGGTGTTCTCTCTTTAAACACCTGTTTGGGCTCGGGCAGTTTTATGGGTTCCCAGCCAGCGCCCAGTTAAAACTGGCCTGAGGGTAGATTTCCATGCCTCATGTTTTAGGTAGGGGAAGCAGTCCCCAGTCAGAACTAATATCTACCCAATAATACCTTCAGGTAAGAGAGACGGGACCACCTCACACAGAGTCTGTTCCAAAACCCCAGTTTCCATCCAGACTGTCACTTGACTCCTGTCCACTGTGGCCTGTCCGCATCCTCCCGTTCTAAGCTTGGCTGTTAAGACTTTACCCGCAGGCTGTGGAAGCACGGTGCGCTGGTCCTCTCCCCCTGGCTGTTTCACCCACACAGGTGCTTGTGCCTTTGGGTGCCTGGCCAGCGGTGGGGCCAGAAGATCCTGGCCTTTAGGTCAGTGTTCATCTTGATCGTCTTCCTTATCCTCGCCCCAGGGCATTCTGGATCAATTTTCTTATCTTAATCATTACCTTCTAGCTTTTTGAAAAGTGAAAGGTTGCTCAGTCGTGTCTGACTCTTTGCGACTCCTTGGACTGTAGCCCACCAGGCTCCTTTGTCCATGGGATTCTCCAGTCAAGAATACTGGAGTGGGTTGCCATTTCCTTCTCCAGGGGATCTTTCCGACCCAGGCGTTGAACCCATTGGGATTGAATACAGGTGTCTCCTGTATCATAGACATTCTTTACCATCTGAGCCACCAGGGACGCCCTTCTAGCTTTTTAAATGCCTGTAAAACTGGGATAAGTAGAGTCGACTTGTTTGGGGCCCTTCGGTGTTGGAGACCAACATGGGGTCCCTTCGGTCCACCAGACTGGGACAGTGCCATGGGCATCCCTCGGCTGCAGTTCCATCAGCATCCCTCTTATTGACCCCGCTCGGTACTTGAAGACTTATTCTGCCGGGTTGGGTCCCTTGATGCTCTCGCTTTTGTCTTTCTCCATTTTCATAATTCCTTTCATGTTTTCTGTAAGATCCATATGAGGAAGTTGAGATAGCATATTGGATAAGGCATCTCAAGCTATTTGATTTTGTATTCAGGTGAATACCCCAGGTATCCTCAAGCCACAGTCCCACACGGCTTGCATCTCAGCTGCTTCATCTGGGATGTTCCATTTGCCATTAATAGGGGGAGCTGGGAAATCCGTCTTCTCAGGATAAACACACTACCGTGGCTTTTATCCAGTTCACCACCCTGGCAGTTTCCTTGGGAATAACCTCCTGGGTCACGCACAGCCTTGTGTGATGGTTCAGTAGAGAGCAGCGGGTCCTGCCTCAACCCACACATGCTCTTCTAGCCTGCAGCCTTGAAAACCACACACACAGCCCTTACATCAGCTGCACGCACAGCCTGTGTCAGTAAAGGCTCCTCAGGAAGCCGGTGACATCAGCCCTCAGAATGAGCCAGTTCCTGCTCACTGTACCCCCTGCCTCCTGTTGTTTCTTGGTTTCCCCTTCCCCTACGTTAACTGTTTTCTCAGTTGACCCAGAGGTATTAGAGGTACTTTCCTTTGCTCCTGCATAATTTTCTTGGCAGCTTTGAGGAAAATGGCTGAAGCTCAGATTGACCCAAATCTGAGCTTGAATCAACGTCAAGGGCTCCACCCAGCACTTAATTTTCATTTTGGCTGTTATATATGAAATAAGCAGGAAATTGTTCATTTAGTATGCTTCTTACTTTGCATTTCCTTATGTATCTGTTGAGCCAGTTCCTTAGGAGTTGGCTCTACTCCCATTTCTAAATTGCATTGATAACTTTGACCTTTAGTAACTGATCACTAAAGATTTTTGACTGTGTGGATCATAATAAACTGTGGAAAATTCTGAAAGAGTTGGGAATACCAGGCCACCTGACTTGCCTCTTGAGAAACTTATATGCAGGTCAGGAAGCAACAGTTAGAACTGGACATGGAACAACAGACTGGTTCTAAATAGGAAAAAGGAGTACGACAAGGCTGTATGTTGTCACCCTGCTTATTTAACTTCTATGCAGAGTACATCATGAGAAACACGGCTGGACGATGCACAAGCTGGAATCAAGATTGCCAGGAGAAATATCAATAACCTCAGATAGGCAGATGACACCACCCTTATGGCAGAAAGTGAAGAGAAACTAAAAAGCCTCTTGGTGAAAGTGGAGAGTGAAAAAGTTGGCTTAAAGCTCAGCATTCAGAAAACGAAGATCGTGGCATCTGGTCCCGTCACTTCATGGGAAATAGATGGGGAAACAGTGGAAACAGTGTCAGACTTTGTTTTGGGGGGTTCTAAAATCACTGCAGATGGTGATTGCAGCCATGAAATTAAAAGACGCTTACTTCCTGGAAGAAATGTTATGACCAACCTAGACAGCATATTGAAAAGCAGAGACATTACTTTGCCAACAAAGGTCCATCTAGTCAAGGCTATGGTTTTTCCAGCGGTCATGTATGGATGCGAGAGTTGGACTGTGAAGAAAGCTGAGCACCGAAGAGTTGATGCTTTTGAACTGTGGTGTTGGGGAAGACTCTTGAGAGTCCCTTGGACTGCAAGGAGATCAGCCCTGGGTGTTCTTTGGAAGGAATGATGCTAAAGCTGAAACTCCAGTACTTTGGCCACCTCCTGCGAAGAGTTGACTTGACTCATTGGAAAAGACTCTGATGCTGGGAGGGATTGGGGGCAGGAGGAGAAGGGGATGACAGAGGATGAGATGGCTGGATGGCATCACCGACTTCATGGACTTGAGTCTGAGTGAACTCTGGGAGTTGGTGATGGACAGGGAGGCCTGGCGTGCTGCAGTTCATGGGGTCGCAAAGAGTCGGACACAACTGAGCGACTGAACTGAACTGATCACAGCACGGCTGCAGTTTCATACCACGGTGACTAGGTAGCCATCCGGGAGTCAAAGTTTCCTCATTCTTTGCTCTTTAATCTCTTTGTCTTCAAAAAGCAAATGTCTGTGAGCCATTCGTGACATCAGCTAAATAGAGAGTTCTTGGTTGCAGTGTGTTTGTGAGTGAGAGACAGAGAGAGAGAAAGACAGGGAGAAAGTGTTAGTTAATTCCTAGACCCAATCTCTGTGTGCGTGTGTGTATATAGGCATTCCCACACCAAGAAGTAGTGCTTAGATATTATCAGGGTGTCCAGGAATTGCACACAGTTCTGATGCTGTCTACTCAGAGATAGAATCAGATTGCACAGGCGAGAGGCTCAGTCCTACGACACCGCCCTCCACTTGAGAGGCTGGTCTCGAGCCCAGGTTGTTCCCTGTGCTTCTGATTAACCTGCTGCAAATCCCAGGTTCCCTCTATCTCTCCTTGGGCTTTGTGGGTTTTTTTGTTTGTTTTCCACCATGCCATGTGGCATGTGGGATCTTAGTCCCTGACCCAGGGATCAAACTCAGGCCCCCTGCAGTGGAATCACAGATTCCTAACCACTGGACCACCAGGGAATTCGTGCTTTGGATTGGATTAATTTGCTGGAGTGACTCAAGGAACTCCAGAAAATCGATTTACTCACTAGATGACGGATTATTATAAAAGGATATGAATCAACAGCCTGAATAAAGGAGCCTCCGTCCTTGTAAGGCTTGGTGCCTAACACAGTGGCATGTCTAAGTGTTCTGGTTCTCCAACACGGAAACGGGGCCAGAAAACTGTCCCCTGAGGTTCTTACGGAGGCTTCCTTACATAGTCATGACGGCTAAGCCATCGGCATTGGCAGTTGGTTCAGCCTCCAGCCCTCTCCCCTCCAACCCACTTACCTTATGGTTGGTTCTCCTGGCAGCAGAGATGCCAGGAGATGATGTTCTCATTATCAAAAGACGCCCTCATCATTGTCAACTCTAAGGAGATTCCTCCGGTTTTGGGAGCTGTGAGCCAGGGACTCTGGATGATGACCAAATATACAAGAGCAATGTATTTTTGTAATATGGATGCCCAAATACACACTTCTTACAAATCACAGTGTCACTAAAAGAAGTAAAGGTTGGAACACGAGTTGTACAGAGTCTGGGAGGAAAGTTGCGGGTCGGCGGCCTCTTCTCTGAGCTGATTGTGTGTGTGTGGCCCCCCTTGTGTAGATGGAGTCGTGTATGCCTGGGGCCACAATGGCTACAGCCAGCTTGGGAACGGGACAGCCAACCAGGGCCTGGCACCCATCCAGGTCTGCACCAACCTCTTGATCAAGCAAGTGGTTGAAGTAGCGTGTGGCTCGCATCATTCCATGGCCCTGGCAGCTGATGGAGAGGTACGTGCCCTGCTCTTATGCTTTGTTTTTACTTTTTCTTATTTTTAATTTTTGGGGGGCCCATTCATCAAGGTATGGGAGATCTTAGTTCCCTGACTAGGGATTATGCTCCCTGTAATGGAGGTGCGAAGTCTCAACCACTGGACTGCCAGGGAAGCCTCTCATTTACTTCCCTGTAGCTCGAACAGTAAAGAATCTGCCTGCAATGCAGGAGACCTGGGTTTGATTCCTGGATTGGGAAGATTCTCTGGAGAAGGAAATGGCAACCCGTTCTAGTATCCTTGCCTGGAGAATCCATAGACAGAGGAGCTTGGTGAGCTACAGTCCACGGGGTTGCAGAAAGTTGGACATGACTGAGCAACTAACACACACAAAAGACATATAAAAGTTACCATCTTAACCATTTTTAAGTGTTTGGTTCAGTGACATTAAGTACATTCACGTTTTGCAACCATCACCACCATCCATCCACAGCACTCTTTTCATCTTGCAGAACTGACCTCTGTGCCCATTAAACACGAACCCTCTCCTTTCTTTCAGTTCCACCCCTGGCAACCCCCATTCTGTTTTCTAAGAATTTGACCCCTCTAGGTACCTCATATGAGTGGAATCACACAGTACTTGTCCACTGTGACCACCTTATTTCACTTAATGTCCTCAAGGTTCATCCACGTGGCAGCGTGTGGTGGATTTTCATCCTTTTTTCAGGCTGACAGTGTTTCATTGTTTATCTGTTTTGTTTATCCATTTGTCTGTTGATGAACATTTGGATCATTTCTACCTTTGGCCATGTGAAAGTGCCTTGCCTTTTTTTTTTTTTTTTCTTTAAGACCATATTTGTACTTGAACTGAATAGCATGTGAACGTAGCTGCCCTGGGTACATAGCTAAAACCACCGTGAGAACAAGCTCCTTCTCTAACACAGCCTACAGTGTGTAATCTGGAGCACTGTTTTGAAGACAGTAGACTGAACTCAAGGCAGTTGAGTCTCGGTTTTTGCTCAGATTACAAATCAGATGTGTATGACAGTGTCCTGTACTGTTGTTTTTTTAATGACCTCTACCCGCCCCCCGCCCTCCCCAGGTCTATTTTGTTTTTCAGTAAATGTAGTGATGTTATAGCATCACTACCAGCATTCCAGTAGGTTCTGTACAGCTAGATTTCCTGCCCCACCCCACCCCCAACCAAGTTCCATGCATATCTTAACTGTTACTCATCCCGAGGGTTCTGTCGCCTGGTGCTTTGTGTCATTTCATCCGTCTCCATCTCTATCACCTTAGGTCGGGCTTTGCCATCTCCTGGACTGTTGCCATGGTCTCTTCTGTTTCATAGCTTTTTTTTCTTTTTTTAAATATTTATTTATTTATTTGGCTGTGCCGGATCTTAGTTGCAGCGTGCAAGAACTTTAGCTGTGGGATGTGGGATCTAGTTCCCTGACCAGGGGTCAAAGTCAGGCCCCCTGCACTGGGAGTACAGAGTCTTAGCCACTGGCCCACCAGCGCAGTCCTCATCCCATAGCTTTTATGTTGGTCTAAATTGTGCAGTATAACTTCTCTGTCCACTGTGTCTTCTGAAATAAAATTCAGATTATGTTGTTCCCTGTTTAGACCTTCAGAGATGTTAGAGTGATTCCACTAAGTGGGGCAGGTTACAGCTGAGGAAACCAGAGCAGCTCGGTGAGATAAAGGTTTCGTGGCTGGAATGTGCTGGAGCCGGGCCTTGCGCACAGCCCTGGTGCATGGAATCTACCGTTCCCAATCTGTTTCTTGGTCAGTGGAACCCCAGTCCCCATTTTTTTAAAAAAAAAACAAAAGGCAGCTGGGTCGGCGTAGCCATGGCAGCTCGTGTCCTTTGCGCCTGTGTCCGCCGACTTCCCACGGCCTTCGCGCCGCTGCCCAGGCTCCCCACGCTAGCTGCGGCCCGGCCGCTCAGCACTACCCTTTTCGCCGCGGAGACCCGGACGAGGCCTGGGGCTCCGCTGCCGGCCTTGGTGCTCGCGCAGGTTCCAGGCAGAGTTACACCGCTGTGCCGCCAGTATAGCGACGCACCGCCTTTGACATTGGAGGGAATCAAGGACCGTGTTCTTTACGTCTTGAAACTCTATGACAAGATTGACCCAGAAAAGCTTTCAGTAAATTCCCATTTTATGAAAGACCTGGGCTTAGACAGATTGGACCAAGTGGAGATTATCATGGCCATGGAGGACGAATTTGGGTTTGAGATTCCTGATATAGATGCGGAGAAGTTAATGTGCCCACAAGAAATTGTAGATTACATTGCAGATAAGAAGGATGTATATGAATAAGATATCAGACCCTTTTTCCTCACTGAGAGAAGGCTCAGAAGATGCTGGCGAGTGTCTGGGAGTGAGAACATATTTCTGCATCACTGCTGACTTGGAGAGTAATTCTGTCTAGACTTGTATTTAAATTGTCTTAAGTGTTTTTGCCCTTTGAAAATAAATCTGTAAAACCAAAAAAAAAAAAAACCCAAAAGGCAGCTGCATTGGAAGAGAACTTGGGCTATTTGAAAAGAAGTGCAAAAGAACGACGGTTGAAGTTAGAACTTGCTAATTGCGCAGCCTCCATTCCTGGTTTATTGCAACCTTAAGCATATGCTACTCTGGGAAACTGGTAAAGATAAATATTTACACTAGCTGGTCCTGTGAATCCACTTAACAGGAAGTAATCACTTTCAGGGTTCTTTCTTTCTTTGCCTGTGAAATGAACCTGTGCCACACGTACTTTTTAAGACATCAGTGTGAGTTTCAAGACGGTCCGTGGGCAGCCTCAGACATGTGATCTTAGGTAGAGAATGCTGACAGAGGAGAGAGAATAGAGACTCATGGAAGCCAGAACTAAGGCTGTGTGAGGACCGCTTGCCACAGGCAAGTGAGGGGGCTGAGAGGGGTCCTCACAGATCTTCCTAGTGATGGAGGAAGTTATCTCCTCTGCAGCCAGCGTCTGCCCTTGGCTGATTCTTTTCTCTGGCCACACTCTGTTTGACAGGCTCAGTTAATAATTCACTTGAAGGGATTTTTCATTTTGTTTTTCATCTTTAGCTTAGAGATCCATCTGTGTCTCTCTCCATTAGGAATATGGTTTTCAGACTGTGGCTGATCACAGGCCAAAAGTAAACAGGATGCATTTGAGGGGAGCTGCTTGGAGATGACAGCCATGAGGACTCAGAAAACATTATCCAGAGCAACTCAACCTTCTAAAGCAGCAGTGCTACAGTTAGAAATAATTAAGAAAAAGAGCTTCTTAGCAACCCCATGTCATTCCTGTAGGGACAGACATCTCCTTAATACTTGTGAGTGTGACTGTGTTAGGAAGTGGAACTGTGATTAATAATTTTAGTGATGGTGGGCTTGTGTCATCAGGGAGGGTATATAGTATCGCGCACTGATGATTAATGAGATAGAGGAAAGTAAGTATTGTTTTGAAGGATTTCCATGGGGGAAAAAAAAAGACTACACCCAAAGAGTTAGGCTGATTTTTTTTCACATCACTGATACTTACGTGGCACATAACCTCGTTTCCTTTAGATGCCAGATTTAAAAACCATAAAGAGCTACTGAAATCACAGTGGCGGTGTAACAGTGTGGAGAGCACTGCTAGACTGCTTGGGTTCGTATTAGTAATAAATCGTATTTACTAGCTGTGGCATCTCACGCAAGTCACTTAGCCTCTCTGTGTTCCCATCTACACGTATCCAGTGGGGATGATACTAGTATTAATACCGACCCCAGGGTCATCTTTCATCTTTTACTGTGAGGGTTAGATGGGTTCCTGTGTGTGAAGCACTTAGGACCATTAGCACACTGTAAGGACTCATTCAGTGCGTTTATTTTTGTTTTATGATGATTATTATGTAATATGATTATTGTGTGTTAGAATTTTCACCCTTACTCTTCTTTCTTTCTCTTTTCTCCTTCTGTTGCGTAGGTATTTGCTTGGGGCTATAACAACTGTGGCCAGGTGGGGTCAGGGTCCACCGCAAATCAACCAACTCCTCGGAAAGTGACAAACTGTTTACATATTAAGAGGGTGGTCGGCATCGCCTGTGGTCAGACCTCGTCCATGGCTGTTCTGGACAATGGTGAGGTGAGCGGTCTTCACAGCCCCCTTTCTCCTGTCCGTTTCTCTGTGAGGTACGGGCTTAAATCATGGAAGGAAGAGTGCTCTGATTTGATAGCTCCATAGATAGTTAGCTGATAGAGGTGTAACCACAGGCTGTTCGCTCCTCATTATGAATTTTTAAGTTCCAAGGTTATCTGCAAGTTGAAGTTTGAATGTGTTTTTGCCAGATTCACATAGCCTGATGCTTTCAGGCATTTGTTTGTGATTTAATGTAGTAGGTGAAAGAATTTGATGTTGCCTCTTTCTTCTAATGAAAGAGGACTCTTTTTTTTTTTTTTTTTAAGTGAAAGCTGGTTTATTTAGAGAGATACACATTCCGTAGACAGAATACAGCTTGTCTCAGAAGATGAGACCAAGAGTGCGGCCACCTCAGAAGGTGAGAGGCGCTGTGTGCTCTTTAAAGTTAGCTGACGGTGTTTATAAGCACTGATGCTAATGGGCATGAAGGTTCTGTGCCTGCCTTTGTCTGCAATGCTTGCCCCCAGGAAGAAGCAACTTGCAAATGGAGAATTTTTCATCCTGATGGTTATTAGCTACTCTTAAAAAACCCACCTTTCCTCGACCACGGTCACCTTTGAGCTGATGGTGGTTTCTATAAAATTGTTCTGGTTGCAGCTTCTGCTTAAATGGACCTGTTACCACTAGTATGTGCCCCAGTGCACAAACTTTACTCCAGGACACTTCTCTGAACACGAATGTACAGCATCCTGCATCGGGATGTGAGGGTGCTGTAGAGTTTACTGAGTACTCAGCTCTGTTAGCTGACTCTCTGAATCAAGCCTGATACTATGCTGGATGACTTCTGAATTCCTTGGGATAGTCATCCAACATCCTCCATCCCAGTATTTTCCACTTCTTTATTTATTTCTCTTTTTAAACGCTTTTTATTTTTAAAAGTAAATTTAATTTAAAAATTATTATGTGATTACTTCAACAAAGGAAAACAAATAAGACACGTGAAATAAAAAGTGAATACCTTTCCCTCAGTTTTTTAATGGTTTGATTTATGTCCTTTTGGACCTTTCTCTATAAATAGTTACATACAGGTGAGTATAATTACCTACCGCTTTTCTCTGCCAGTTTGCACCTTTTTTTGCTTAACAGCATAGATATTTACCAGAATCCATTGGCAGACCATTTCTAGTTGCTCCCATTATAACAGTTGCTTAATTTTCTTGGTATGGATGTTCGTTTTCCATGACCCATATCCAGAACTCTTCTGATGGGCATTTCAGCTTTTTTTTTTTTCCATATTTGGTTATTAAAAACACTGTTGTGCTGATTTTCTGTTAGTTTGTGTATATATCTTTGTACACACATACAAGTATTTCTATAGAATAATTTTCCAGAAATAGGGTTTCTGGGTCAGGGAATATACCGTTACATTTTTGGATAGCTCTTGCCAAATTTCTCCCCAGAAGGTTCAAACCTGTTAGACTTCCGACACTGAATGTGTGCTTCTGGCCATCCCTTGCTAGCACCCTGAGGCCTTGTCCCCTTTCCCCCTTTCACCCGGACGTGGAAGGCCCTCACCCGCGCCCGCTTGCCCTGCTTTGCCCTGGGGTGTGTTGCCACCACACCGCGTGTTTCTGATCTGAGCCAGGCCTTCAGTCTGTTCCTGGCCAGGACTTCACCCTGTCCCACGCTGGCTGTTCTCAGCCTTCAACACTCGCTGTCAGACCTGTGCCCAGCTCTGCTGCTTTGAGTGGTGACCCCTCTTGCTGCAGGTGTCTGAGGGGTCCCCACATTCTCCTGTGTCTCCTCCTTACACCTCTTTCCTCTGTCCCCTCTCCCGTGGTCCTGCCGTCACTGCCTTCGCTGGACCCCCATCAGAGCTCACCTATCTGCCAATGGGAGATGAGTTTATGTATTTGAGGTCTTCCTGCCTCTGGTCTTGCTCACCGCAGTCAACCCTTCATGTTGCTGCCTGCAAGATTGCTCCAGAATACAACTTTAATTATGTTAAACTCTGCTTTGGAGTATTTCAGTGGCAGATCCATGGATGCATTTCACGTTCCTTGATCTATGTTTGGGCACTTCATCCCTTGGCCCATACTTTTCCTTCTGGTCTTTTCCCTACCGCCACCCAAGGTGGGTCCAGCCAGCCCACCTGCTTGTCTCCTGAACCTGCCTCTCCCTGGGATACCTTCATCCCCATCTACCCTTCAGCCAGATCTGAGCATCTACCTTGCTCAGATTTCTGCTATCTGAAAAAAATCTTAACTTTCTTCCTATGGCTAAGTCCTTTCTCCTCTCTGTCTGCAATGCCTTGACTATATCTGTACCCCAGCACTTGCTGTCTGGCTGCAGAAAAATTGCGTATGTCCATCCCCCTGTTCAACTGTGTCCAAAGATTTAATTCCTACTACTTTTCAAAAAATCCTGAAATACAGTAGGTGATTAGTAGTTGTTAGTGAGCCTCAGGTTCCTCTTGTAGCAAGCAAGAATTACTGACTCGCCCAAGCCTATCCAGCTAGTAAGATCTGGAGCTGTCATCCCCACACCTGAAACATCTTCTGTTTGGAGATCAGTTGTAGGACCTCATTCAGTAGAATATGAGTGTTGGAAGTGAAAGAAATCTCTCATTTGTTTAGATGGGTTTCATTTTTATCTCTTTCCTCGCACCAGCAGTTTTAAAACCCTCTTCTCCCCCTTCCTCTAAGGTGTATGGCTGGGGCTACAATGGCAATGGTCAGCTCGGCTTGGGAAACAATGGCAATCAGCTGACCCCCGTGAGAGTGGCAGCTTTGCACAGTGTGTGTGTCAACCAGGTACGTGTGGTGGGCTCCCAGCTGCTGCTCCCTGTCTGTCTTCCCTGCTCCGACTTGGACTATCTGTGAGAATTTAGATCCTGGACCAGGGATTGACCTTGTTCCTCCTGCAGTAGAAGCACGGAGTCCTAATCATTGGACCGATAGGGAGGTCCCAGAAATTCACTCTTTTAATCAGACTTTTTGAACAGTGCCCTGTGGCTTCATCTGCCACATTTAATATTCTGTCCTCCCTAAATTCCCATGATGAGAAGCAAGGCCATGGTGCTGGCGCATCGGTCTTGATAATTTGAAAAGCTACTGGGAAAAATCCAGTAGTCTCAGGTACAGGCTTTTCTAATGCTTTTTTAATGTTCCGGAGAATGTCAGTCCACACCTGATGATGAACTGGCATTCTGCAGGAGCTGGCTGTAATCTTTAAGTAGATGTTTCCCCTGCCCTTCTGTTCTCCTGTTGATGGTAACCATGTAAATTTACTTGCAGATTGTCTGCGGCTATGCACATACTCTAGCACTAACCGATGAGGGCTTGCTGTATGCCTGGGGAGCTAACACGTATGGGCAGCTGGGAACTGGCAATAAAAATAACCTGCTAAGCCCAGCACACATCATGGTGGAGAAAGAAAGGTAACTTGGCGGTACCATGTCTTGGGACTGTGTGTGCGTGGGGACTTGGGCCTGTGTGCTCTGGAGCGCTGGTGTTTGGCTTTGTAGCTCTTCCCGTCATTAACATTCTCATTGTGAACAAAAGAGTGCTGTGCCAGTCAGAGTGAACGTGAAGTTGACATGATTCTCTTGCAGCTTTCTCAGATGGCCACCCGAAATAACCACCGATAGGCATTCATGCATTTTGCTGTATTGCCTGCAGACTTCCTAGTAGGGTCTGTCACCATGTTGAAATTTAAAGCATATTATTTTCCCTTTGAGCCAACTAAACTTTTAAATAAATAAAATCTGCCCTTGAAAGGCCATTATCTGTTTAAATATTGATTTGATTTAATGTGTGTTACTGAAATAGATGCTTAAATGTTTCTTGAGCCATATTGTGAGGTCTTGCCCATTAAAGCTTTAGGATATTGACTTCTAATTCTGGGAGGCCACCTAAGAAGCATACAGAAAAATGTAAGTTTGGCTTGATGTCCCTTTGGATTGGGATATTCAGAGTCCATGACCCCTGGACCACTGCTTAATCAGCCTAATGAGCGTTCTGAGCACCGATTGGGGGTAAGAGAGAAAGTTGTATTTGTAAGGAAATGGTTTATTGACTACAGGATTTTTTGCTACTGTTGAAGCCCCCAGAACTGCCAGGACATTTTTTTCAGTGTCTACTTTCCTCATTTATTTTGGTTGCTAGTCCGTTTTCCCAGGTTTTCCTCAACATTATGCATTACCTGTCCTAACTCAGAATGAGCTCCGGGTGAGAAAGGGGCACCAGGATGAGCGTAACCCAGAGCTGATGCCCCAGTCTTTTGGTTTTGTCCGTATGACCTGACAGCTAACTTTCCTGGATCCTGGGCTCTTTGAGGTGTTCCGAGCACAAAACTTTTTATTTACCGTGTGTGGTGCGCTTGGGCTTCTGCGAAGAAAACGTAACGTGCGTTTTTCTTAAAACTTTCCAGGGTGATAGAGATTGCGGCCTGCCACTCGGCGCACACGTCGGCCGCCAAGACGCAGGGCGGCCACGTGTACATGTGGGGCCAGTGCCGCGGCCAGTCGGTGACCCTGCCGCACCTCACGCACTTCTCCTCCACCGACGACGTGTTCGCCTGCTTCGCCACGCCCGCCGTCACGTGGCGCCTCCTGTCTGCGGGTGAGAGCTCCCGGCTGCCCGCCCGGACGAAGGGCACAGTCAGCCGAGCGCCGTGCCTGCGCGTCTGCTGGCTGTGGGCTCCGTCCGCTTCAGAATGCTTTACCCTCCTTTAGCTTTAATACCCTTCCCCAAATTAGATTTGCATGATACTGTTTATTAAAATGCAATGGAATATTATATGAATTTATTATTTCCTCCCCTTGGGTGTTTTCGGTTTGAGGTGAAATTCACATACAAAAATTAACCATTTTTAAAGTATACCATTCAGAGGCATTTACTGCCTTCACCGTGTTGGGCAGCCAGCATTTACATCAAGCTCTACAGCATTTCATCACCGTAGAAGAAGACCCTATACCCATTACGCAGTCACTCCCCAGTCTTTCTTTCCCCCAACCACTGGCAGCTACCAATTTGTTTGTTTTGTTTTGTTCCTATGGATTTGCCGGTTCTGGATGTTTCCCTTAAGTGGAATCTTACCAGGTACAACCTTTTGTGTCTGACTTCTTTTACTCAGTGCTTTTGAGACCCATCGAGGTAGTAACATAATACGTGTCAGTACTTCTTTTTATGACTGAGTCCTGTTGTATTATATATATAGACTACAGTTTGTTTGTCATCTATCTGTTGATGGACATTGGATGGTTTCCACTTCTTGGCTATTGTGAATACTGTTGTTTTGAACATTCATATACAGATATTTGAGTGTGTACAGATATTCTTAAGTCCTTTTGTTATACTAAATTTATTATATAATTTAATGTGAACTTAAAAAAATGAAGAGCTTGTTAACTTTGTGGAGTTAATTCCACTTTTTTTTCTCCTTTTTTCCTTTCAACCAGTCTCAAAAGTTTTTTTCTTTCCTTGGAGGAGAGCTAAGGAGAGATATTATGAAGGATAGTGGGGGACTTACGTGGTAGTTAAGACTCTGTGCTCCCTCTGCAGGGGGCCCGGGTTCGATCCCTAGTCAGGGAACTAAGATCCCACCTGCTGCACAGTGTGGCCTGAAAAAAAATAAAAGGATAGTGGAATTGAGTTATCTTTGGTTACGTCATCTGTCCCTTTTCTGAATACTGTCTTCCTTCACGGGCCTGTTGTTGATCGAAAATGTGAAGCTGTCATCAAGCTGAGTAGGCATTAGCAGGATAATCTTAGTCTCTTTTTATTTCTTATTTGTACCTTTTAGCCAGTGTATTTCTTCTAAATTGTTCTTTTGTTTATAGTGCAGAGGGAATAAAGTGAATCATGATACCCTGTGCTTGAAATTTAATTCAGCTGTGACAGCATGGGGTTTGGACTGCTCAGCAGCTGATACTGAAGGTCTTGTAATACACATCCGGCTCAGGTGTGTCAGGTGGCTGGGGCTGTCTCATCAACAAGTGACCAGTCTTTGTGGTCATGGGGGCAAGATGTTTAGGGAAAGTAAAGCTGCTGCTCAGCTTAAAGAAATGGAACCTTTCCAGGTTCTTTAACTGTAATTCAGTGATCGCAGTGCATGTTGTGATTAGAGAAAATTTAGTTCATAGGACGGGACTCCTTGGCCGTATTCACACATACGTATAGACCTGTACACATCTTCAAAGTCTCATATACCTGTCTAACCTGGACCTGTTTATGAAAGGCTCCCCTCGGGTTCTTGCATCTTAAAATCCTCATCTTGAAAAGACATTCTTTTCAGACCAAATGTCCTACCATTTTCTACTATTAAGTTTGGAAAAAATACAGTCACTAAGCATAACTCCCAGGTGACTGCTTTTCCTGTCCACCCTCTAAACGTCAGAAGTGTTTGTTTTCTCGCAGTTTCTGATCTCAGCAGGCCCCAGCATGGGACTTGCCCTGTTCATGTAGGCCACAGGCACCCTCTTGATGGGAAAAAGGTGCAGAGCACCTTCTCAAGAGGGTCTTAGAAGCCCGGGCAGAAAAGTGAACTCAGAGAGCTTCTGCACTCCAAGGGATCAGCCTGAAAAAGAAAGGGAGAGAGAAAAAATGACATGGGGTGACCAAGCTTTGGTGAGTGAGGCCCATAACTTTATTTTCAAAAGGAACTTTTATACCTTGACTTGTACATAGAGGGAAATGAAAGATGCAAAGTCATGCAGAGTCAGCCCAAACATTACATCTGTTTCGTCTTAATCAAGGTCAGGATTTTTGTACATTATCTTCTGGCCTTGGAGGCCTGTGGACATTTTATGACCCTCTTTTGATAAAGGCTGCTTAACCAGAAAACTTATTTTCCCTTGAAGTGTTTTTTCTTTATATTTCTAATCTATGTCAGCCTCAGAAAGTATTAAACAGAGTTACATTCTCATGGAGCAAAGGTACAGTGAGTTACAACAAAGAAAGAACCAAAGAGCTCAAAGGTCTGATGTGGTTAATTCCAAGGCTACTACTGTTTTTCTTACATTCCAGCTATGTTAACTGATGCACTCCCAGGTACACAGTAGATAAGGGATATGGGAACTTGGCAGCAAGCATTGGCTCAACAATGCAATCCTACACCAGCAGTACTCTTAATAGTTTTTAACTCTTCGGAAGGCTCTATATTTTTAGAATGTTTTAGGCTTCCCGTGTCTCTCACAGTTGGGAGGCTGTGGACAATCACATGCGTAGCTGCAAGAGTCTGGATAAACCTGCCAAGCAAGCTAGAATGCCGACAGAGGGGGTTTGAATTGAAATATTCCTCTCATGCCCTAGAGACTTATTAACTAAAGCCCTGAGTTGACTTTTTCCAGACAAAGGTGGTCGGGGATAGCCCCCTGTTAATGTCAGAAGAGTTGGTGAAAGGCACAAAATAGTAAGACAGACAGATTCTGGTTTTGGGGTAGATGCTCGAGCAGGTCCAGGGGGTCCCTTGAGTCCTGATCCGCCTTGTTCGTCAGGTCTCTTCCACATGACCTTGTGAATGGGTGCCTCTGAAGAACAGTTTCTTCTCTGGAGGTTGGTACTAGTTGCCAGAAACCAAGGTGGTCCAGCCCTTAGGACGAGATGCAGGAGTTGAGGTACTAAGAAGAACTGTGCCTTGGGTATGGAGGGTGGGTAACAATCTAGGCTCTTGGACTCTTTGCCCATCTTAGTTATTTTCTGTCTTTTCATTCACTGGAGATTCAGATATCAGGATCAGGTTTTTGAGAGAATATCCACCTTTCCCCCAAAGCCAAGAGAGCTCGGCATCGTCAGGGTCGGGGGGAAGGCTGTAGATTAGAGTAACAGGGCTTAGGCAAATGGCATTTCCTTAGGAGAGTCTGATAATAGAGCTCATGGAAAGCTCGTTGTTAGGTTTCAGCCTAGCTTTTGGCAGTTGTCCCTCTGTAAGAGTTGCCCTGGTAACAGCAGCTGCTGCGAGTCTTGGGGGAAGTCCTCGTGTTGGAGGACTTGGAAATGGGTCTCCTGCATCAGTAGTGCCTTCATTCAGCAATGCCAGTGAGGGTCTCTGGAATTTTTAAGTTTTCCCGTTAGCCACCTTCTTCCTCTTTTCCTTTGTTCACACATGTAAAGCACAAGAAAGTGTTGCATGAGTTTGTACACCCGCCTTTAGTTTTCTTTATGATAACACAGTTCTACTTATAGGTAAGAATTATATGTCCTTGTATCTTTTTATCAGGCAATGTGACCACGGTTTTGTAAAGGTACTCCTCTTAAGTACACATTCCTACTAAGTAAATTTGCTCTGCTTTTAGATAGTGTGTAAGGATTATTGTTTGTGCTGCATTAATTTTTAAGGTTAAGAAGGATGTTTAGATGCCAGATAGAGAGGGAAAAGGGTCACCCTGGGAAAGAACACCACTCTAGTGTGACCACTCAAATGAGGAATGTGTTTCTTAGGACTCCTTGAGTTGAATTTACCAGCTCCTTGAAACTACCCTAAAAGCAGAGCAAAGGTGTCCAAAGTGCTTCAGTGGAGGAAAACTGATCCATTCTCAGCCTTAGATGAATACTGCTCAAACTTTTGAGAGAAGAGTTTACGTAAAATGACAATCTATAACTTTTTCTTTACAAGAAGACTTTTTTTTTTTTTAATGTGGACCATGTTTTTAAAGTCTTGATTGAATTTGTTACAACAGTGTTTCAGTTTTATGTTTTGTTTTTTTTGGATTTTAGCTTCCCGACTAGGGATCAGACCCACAGCCCCTGAGCTAAAAGGTGAAGTCTTAAGTACTGGACTACCAGGGAAGTCCACGGAATACACATTTTTAATGTCTAGCTTAGTTTGGAAGACCAGTTTTTGGCCTTTCCAAATATACATTTTTAAAATTATTTTTTATTGAAGGATAATTGCTTTACAGAATCCAAATATACATTTTTTTCTTACAGTTTATACACTTGGCGACATTTAGGTATCACCAGCTGCTGAGACTCACCTTCTCATCTCGAGATGAGATCAAAAACTATCTCCTGTGTCTGAAGTACCTTCATTCAGTGCTGACAAGGGCCCCTGGAATTTTTTGTCTCCCTGTTAGCCTGTGAAATTTAATTTCTGTGACATTGATTTTAATACTGGAAAGTTGATTTGTCGAGTAAGGTGTGAACTCATGACAAAAATCTAATGGAATTATCCATCATGCTAGTCACTATCTTTGTGAAGTCTTTCAAACCTTGAGCACCTGTGTTAATGTGCTTGCTTCCTTCAGAGCATGAAGACTTTCTAACAGTTGCAGAGTCACTGAAGAGAGAATTTGACAGTCCAGAAACTGCCGATCTGAAGTTTCGAATTGATGGGAAATACATCCATGTCCATAAAGCTGTTTTGAAAATCAGGTATTTTCTCATGAGTTTAGAGTCATCATTAACCTTACTCTTTTGCAATCTCCATTTCCTTGTTATTCCACACAATGGAGACTAATAGGAACTAATCCTGGGAGTAGGGTGAAACAGCGCACTTGATAATTTTGCATGTAGTATCAGTCCACTCATTACTGAAAAGTTTTGTGTGTATGTTTCTGTGTGTGTATGCGTGCGCGTGTACTCCTGTGCCTTTTAGAAAAAGCATAATGTGGGAGTATTTTTCTGTACTGTTTGTTAAATGAAGTAGCTCATACATAATTATTTCCATCAAAAAAATTGTAGATATGTTTAAGAAAATACAAAGGCCCATCAGTGAAAAGTGTATATGTCTTCTTTTAATTAAAACTTCCAGAGAAGGCAATGGTACTCCACTCCGGTACTCTTGCCTGGAAAATCCCATGGACAGAGGAGCCTGGTGGGCTGCAGTCCATGGGGTTGCTAAGAGTCAGACAAGACTGAGCGACTTCACTTTCACTTTTCACTTTCATGCATTGGAGAAGGAAATGGCAGCCCACTCCAGTGTTCTTGCCTGGAGAATCCCAGGGACGGGGGTGCCTGGTGGGCTGCCGTCTATGGGGTCGTGCAGAGTCAGACACGAGTGAACTGACGCAGCAGCAGCAGCAGCAGTTAAAACTTCATTTTCCATAAGCAGAAAACTTAGGAATACTGGACTTTCTGGTCCTGAGAGACATCTAATTCCCAGTTGAAGAAATATTCTCTAAATATGGTGCATGGCAGGAGTTCTTTGTATAAATGTGAGGAAACTTTGTATTTATTAATAACTGGATGATTGCTTACTGAGGCTGCCATTCAAGAGAGAGGCACATAAAATCTGACCATTGAGAGTTGAACTGGCCATTTATGAGTCTTTTTTCAAAATTTAGTTTAACATCCATTTACAAAATAACATGTTTTTAGGGAACTAAAATGCTATGTCATTCATTACTTTAAGGGAGTAAGTGTCTACACCAAAGTAGTAATAGAAAAGGGGAAGGGGAATTGTTTCTGTCTGAAGACCTGTGGTCAGCCCATCGGTCCCTTTCCTGCATAGTGTTCTGACCGAGTTTGTCTATTAACCCTTGCCTAGGCAACTGTAACTTTTTCCCTCCCAGATGAGGTAATTTCCTTTCTAATTGGAGCCATTCTTTCAGTATTCCGAATGGATATTGAAAATATATTTGTGTTTTTCTACTGTAACTCATTTTAAAAAGGATTTGTAAAGATGATTTTTAAAAAATTATGAAGTATGTTATACTTTAAGAAAATCAAATATTCAGAAATCAGTTCCTCATTTAGGTGTATCTGCACATGTAAATACAATACAAAAAGACCTATTTAGTTTTTTTCAAATATGTGACTATCCTAGTGGGTGTGCTTTACAAATAAATTGGTAACAGGCTTGGGAGGAGAAGAAGGGGAGCGGATGAATGAAAAGGAACAAAGTTGGGATGGTGGCTGTTTTGAGGATGAGTCAGAAAAGAAGGAAAGTTGTCATGTATGGGAATGGAATAAAAGTCCTTTGAACATAATCCAGTTAACTTTTAAAACCATTTTAAGAATGTGCTGATTACAAAACTGCTGATTGCAAGAATGTGCTGGTAACATACAAACATTGAATCATTTGAGTGATATTAATACGTATCAAAAGTTTGAACAGTCACTTTTGAAATTTTTTTCAATTTCATTGTTTGAAATGCCCTTCTGTATAACATCTTTTAAACAAAACAGGTAAGCAAAAACCTCAGTCTGAATGAGGTCTGTCAGATGCAAACAGTGGTGCTTGTTGAAGCGCTGGTTACTTTGAGGCTATGTGTAATTCTTACTGTTTTAATAGGCAATACCGTAAAGAATGAAAGTGAGTGTATGTAAAAGGTGAATATAAAAACCCTTGCATGTGGAATATATTTTGATTCTTGTCCGTGGAATGAATGTACTATTCAAATAGGGTAAATGTCCCTGTAATACTTGATCATCCTTGCTCTCGCCGCCTTAAGCAGGTGAGTTTTGCTGTTCTGTTTCAGGTGTGAGCACTTTCGATCCATGTTCCAGTCTTACTGGAATGAGGACATGAAGGAGGTGATAGAGATAGACCAGTTCTCCTATGCTGTGTACCGTGCCTTTCTCCAGTACCTCTACACAGACGCAGTGGACCTGCCCCCTGAGGACGCCATAGGTACCAGCCATGCTGGGACTGGCAAGACACAGGGTCAAAGACATGTCTCCTCACACTCTTACTGGGCTCACCTTGTGGCTCAGCTGGTAAAGAATCGGCCTGCAATGCGGGAGACCTGGGTTCGATCCCTGGGTTGGGAAGATCCTCTGGAGAAGGGAAAGGCTACCCACTTGGGTATTCTGGCCTGGAGAATTCCATCGACTGTATAGTCCATGGGGTCGCAAAGAGTCGGACACAACTGAGCAACTTTCCCATACTCTTATAGTTCAGTTCAGTTAGTTGCTCAGTCATGTCTGACTCTTTGCGATCACACGGACTGGAGCACGCCAGGCCTCCCTGTCCATCACCAACTCCCGGAGTTTACTCAAACTCATGTTCATTGAGTTGGTGATGCCATCCAGCCATCTCATCCTCTGTCATCCCCTACTCCTCCCGCTGTCAGTCTTTCCCAGCATCAGGGCCTTTCCAAATGAGTCAGTTCTTCGTGTCAGGTGGCCAACGTATTGGAGCTTCATATTCAGCTTCAGTCCTTCAGTGAATATTTAGGACTGATCTCCTTCAGGATGGACATGTTGGATCTCCTTGCAGTGCAAGGGACTCTCAAGACTCTCCTCCAACACCACAGTTCAAAAACATCAGTTCTTTAGTGCTCAGCTTTCTTTTATAGTCCAGCTCTCACATCCATACATGACTCCTGGAAAAACCATAGCTTTGACTAGATGGACCTTTGTTGGGAAAGTAATACCTCTGGTTTTTAATACGTTGTCTAGGTTGATCATAACCTTTCTCCCAGGGAGCAAATGTCTTTTAATTTCATGGCTGCAATCACCATCTGCAGTGATTTTGGAGCCCCCCAAAATAAAGTCTGTCACTGTTTCCATTGTTTTCCCATCTATTTCCCATAAAGTGATGGGACCAGATGCCATGATCGTAGTTTTCTGATAGTATTGAAGGGTAAAAGGTTTCAGATTTATTGATTTTTAATGTGATTTTTAAGAACGATTTTAAGTACATGCCTTTAGAAATAGTATTTAATTTGGGTGAGAGATAAACTTCCAGTTTGGGGTTAGTAGATGCAAACTATTACATACAGGATGGATAAACAACATCCTACTGTATAGCACAGGGAACCGTATTTGGTGTCCTGGGATAAATCATAATGGAAAAGGATGTAAAAGAGAATATGTTGTTCAGTCGCCAAGTTGTATCAGACTGTTTACAACCCCATGGACTGCAGCATGCCAAGCTTCCCTGTCTCATGAATATGCTCTGGGAGATGGTGAAGGACAGGGAAGCCTGGCATGCTGCAATCCACGAGGTCGTGAAGAGTCAGACACAACCGAGCAACTGAACAATGACATGGTCGAGTACATAAGTGTGTAACGGAGTCGCTTTGCTGTGCAGCAGAAATTAACATTGTAAATCAACTATACTTCAATTTTTAAAAAGTTTAGAAAGTATATATAGATATCACAGTTTATTGTGATCTCATTTTACTCTTTTAATCTTGAAGTATAAGTTGCTAATGAATTAAGCACATCGTTTTGGAAACACAGGAGAATTCGATTTTTTCCTCTTCCTTTGTACTATAGAAGAAATTGTATAAACGGAGTATAGGAGAGGTGTGTTTGGGAGGTGGGAAGGGGACGAACTTAGAGAATTTATTTAGTAAGATTCGGAGTACTGTTCCTTAAGAAGCTTCTGCTGACTTATCTGTATAAGTCTCTTCACCAAAATGAAATATGTATGTTTATAGATGATTGGAAACTATTAGAAGCTCCATTAAGCATCCCATACTTTACTTTCAGGTCTTCTGGACTTGGCGACGTCCTACTGTGAAAACAGGCTGAAGAAACTTTGCCAGCATATCATCAAGCGAGGCATCACCGTGGAGAATGCCTTCTCACTGTTCTCCGCCGCGGTCAGATACGACGCAGAGGTAACGTAAACCAGCACGCAGAAACACACACCGCCCGTAACTCCCCGTGGGCACCTTTCCCCCTTTTTTTCTCATGGGACAAGGAACATGATGAGGGACTTCACTTCTGTTTAGGGAATCATTGAATGAACTGACCCCTAAAAAAAAGAAATCTGGCTGGCTTTATTCTCTGTTCACAGTTTCAAAAATGGTCGTTTCTCCTATTTCTACCTAAGATAGGAGACTGGAGTCCCAGCAGCTCCGCTGCAGGTTGGAATATAAAGAGCCACATCTAGTGGGACTAGCAGACGGCACATGATACTCTCAAGTATTTCTCCAGGCGAGCTTAAAGTACCTTTTCTCAGGACCCGCTGTGCTTTCGCCCCATCTTTGCCCTGTCGTAAGCCGGGGCTGCCCTGTGGTTTATACCTGTGTTTGCTCTGAAGTTCTGTCGTCATCTAACTGTCACTCACGGTTATTCATGGATGAAGAGCCTGCTCTGGACTCCTTTTTGTTTGGTGGCTTTTTATACTGGATTGATTCATGGATCTCTAGAGAGTCCTTGAGTGAATGGGCTGTTGGGAGCCTGAAGCTCTTTGACTGTGTGCATTTTCTGGACGTGCAGAGCCAGGGCACCATCAGAATGTAAGCTCCCTCTGAGCAGGAACTGGATCCCGTCCATCTGTGGCCTTGTGCCCAGCACATGGGTGGCCAGTGTTTGTTGAATTGAGTGAAGGTGGTGCCGTGGGAAGGATGCATTAAGCATAGCTAGGGAACTGAAGGCTGAGATGGTTGCTTTTATGTCTTCATGGAGAATAAAAGTCAGGGAGCAATAGCTTTGGCATCTGAGGTGTCTAGCCAAGGTTTGCACCCGAAATGACAGTCAGTCTTTCATCTTATCGTCATGTGACCAGGGAGATCACCTGGTGTCAGAATTTACCAGACTCATGCAAAGATCTGCAGCCGCGGCCTTGGAGATGTGTTGGAGGACAGACTGCGTCTTTGCCACATTTGAGGATCGAAATGGACCATTATGTCTTGGGTTTTCAAAATGCATCCTATTTTTATTTCAGATTATATTATGATTATAAATATTTGATAAGGTCACATATAGCTGATTTTCTCTGTGGCCTTTTCAACAGATGGAATGATGATCAAAGTAAATAATTTCTAATAGGAAATGGATGTCTAATTTTTTTCCTGCCCTTTCTTTGTCATCAAACAGCAACGCTCTTTCTTCAGATTTTATTTCCTCCCAGTGATATAATTTTAAATTGGTCCATGACTTTTCACTTCATTTGGCGGTTGACTTTGAACCTTCTGTGTCTCCTCCTCAGTGCTAATGAGGTCTGTGTTCTTGAGGTAAGGATCTTGCTGACCAAAACCAGTCAGGACCGCCTGTGCTGTGCTACGTCGCTTCAGTCGTGTCTGATTCTGTGCGACCCCATGGACTGTAGCCCCAGGCTCCTCTGTCCATGGGATTTTCCAGGCGAGAATACTGGAGTGGGTTGCCATGCCCTCCTCCAGGGGATCTTCCCCACCCAAGGATTAAACCCGTGTATCTTTTGTCTAACCTGCATTGGCAGGCAGGTTCTTTACCACTAGCGCCACCTGGGAGCCAGGACCACTGGGGCAGCAACTCGACTCTAGTTGCTGGAAAGTTCTTCCTCACCTTCAGCTAAAATCTACCCCAGAAAGTTTACGGAAGATGCCTTATGCCTACCCAGGCCAGGTCATTCCCTTCACTAGTTTTCACTTTTCTGATATCAGGTGCATTAGAAGCTGTCCCTTGCTTGAGACCGCAGATGTGCTTCACCAGAGTCGGTCCCAGTGCGGGCGTATAGTTGGCACTCAGAAATACATGCTGAGTCAAATGAACGAATCAATGTATATGAAGCATGTCACCATAAAGTTGTACTTTAAAAAAAATTGTTAAACAGTAACTCATAATCCTGTAAATTTTATGTATTCAACGTAGAGAAATTAGAAAATAGAAGGCAAAAAGCCTTTTTTTTAGGTTGTATTATTTTTTATTCTGTTGGGAGTTATATAATTGACTAGTGTAACTTTATATTTTATTTCCTTAATACTGTAGAATGTAGAAAGTAAATAAAGCTTTAGAATATAAAAATAAAGCCCACTTACTATATCTGTTAGTTGATGGGAAGCTCCTGCTAAGGGAGATTGGAAATGAGCTGCAAAATCTGTTATTTTCAGTGATTCAGCTTAGGGACCCTACATGACTTTTCTTTCATTCTGTGAAAATGCTAGGAGAGTGGAGACTCCCTGCCTCTCATATTTCTTCTTTTTTCTGTAAAAGTTACTGTGGTTCCTCCATGCTTCGTCAAGAGAATTTTGAAGCAAATGTACATATGTTAAAGGAACAAAAATGTATTGACTTAATAGTTGTGAAGATTTTTGAAAGTAAGCTAATTGTTGTGGAACCCGTATAGATGCATTGTCAAACTTTCTGCAAGTTTTTAAAAAGTGAAGAAGGACTTAGAGAAAGAAGACTTAAGTATTCCTATAGTACAAACCTGAATAAGTGTTGATATCAGGGGAGAAAATGTGAATAAAACATTGTCTCATGATAGTCCTGATCATGTTATAGGTATAAACATTTTGAAATGCTTCTATTTATACTGTTTGTTTTCAGGAAATTTTTGTTTTCTGTGTCTGGTTGAACATTAGAAGAAACAGTTGGGGAGGTTTTATTTTGTTTTGTTTAATCAGATTAGAGGACTTTCCAGAAAATTTTCGGAGCAACTATGTCTTAAATTTTTGCTTTTGGTGGGTAGAAATAAATATGAGCCAAGAATCTAATTACAGAATTGATTTTGGGATATGATTTTTTTAAAACTTAGTGCTAATGCCAGATGGTCAGCATTTACTACTTTTCTTAGAGGTTAATTAAACGTTTTTTGTAATCAGTAGACTACAGAATATTTTTTGAGTGTATATTCAGTCACTCAGTCATGTCTGACTCTTTGTGACCTCATGGACTGCAGCTTGCCAGCCTTCCCTGTCCTTCACTCTCTCTCAGAGTTTGCTCAAACTCGTGTCCATCGAGTCGGTGATGCCATCCAACCATCTCATCCTCTGTCGCCCCCTTCTCCTCCTTCCCTCAGTCTTTCCCAACATCAGGGTCTTCTCCAATGAGCTGGCTCTTTGCATCAGGTGCCCAAAGTATTGGAGCTTCAGCCTCGGTCCTTCCACAGTGAATATTCAGAGCTGATTTTCTTTAGGATGGACTGGTTGGATCTCCTTGCAGTCCAAGGGACTCTCAAGAGTCTTCTCCAACACCACAGTTCAAAAGCATCAATTCTTCGGCCCTTAGCCTTTTTCATGGTCCAGCTTGCACATCCATACGTGACTACTGGCAGAACCGTAGCTTTGACTCTACGGACCTTTGTCAGCAAAGTGATGTCTCTGCTTTTTAAAAATCTTTTCCAATATGGTGAGACACTGAAATACTTTCTAAAAGAGAAAAAACCCACTTTGATATGGAATGTTTTTGTACTTGATGTACAGTTGATCCTTGAACAGTGCAGGGGTTAAAGGTGTATAATTTACAGTCAACCCTCCATATCGGTGGTTTGTCCAAATCCCTGGAGTCAGTCAGCCTCGGATCCTGTAGTGCAGTTAGTATGCGCTGTTGAGAAATATCACCCTGGCCGAGTAGTCCTTCTGCAAAATGTCTAAGCACTCGTGTATTTTAGCCTTGGGCTTTTAAGACTGGATAAGAGCTCCATTGAAAGCTGCAACATCATTTTAAAATGTGGGTTTTAAGACTGTCAATCTTCCATGTTTTGTTACTAAAGAAAATCTCTGGAAAGAAAAACTAAGTTATTTTCAGAGTGTGTACAGTGATTGGAATAATGCGATGTTTAAAGATGGAGAATGAATTTATAAATGTAGAATAGCAGTATTGTGTTTTGATCTTTTTCCTAATTACAACAAATCTGCTACTTGATCTACTTCAGAATCACTTTATAATAATTCCACCACAGAATGTCAGAAACATGGACTTTGCTTTCTGAAACACCAAGAATACCATATTATGAGATTCCTTGAATTTACACCCTTGCCCACTTTGATTTGATATTCCATAGCCTTGAGAAGGCACTTAGAAACTTTTTTTACCTGCTGGCCAAATACTCCTCGTCCTTCTTAGAATTTTTTTTTTTTTTTCCGTCCAGCAGTCCTGTTATAGTTGACTTGTTCGCTGGGTAAGAGTTGCATTTTTTTTCCTAGGTGATTGAAGATCTGATCATTTGCATATTGAGCTGAACAAATCATGTCGGTTCTTACACTATTTAAGAATTCTCAAGGGCATTTTTCTAATGCACATAGCAACATGAGCAGCACACGGGCTCAGGTGCTGATTGAATCTGCTTGACTGTGCAGCTCTCTGGTTCATGGAAGTGAACGTGCAGATTTTAATTCCTCCCTTCAGGTGTGTTCAGCACTTCTTTTTCTGAAGATCTGCCTTAACCATAGTTTGATTAGTTATTTAGACAACTCAGATTTAGGTTACTTTCAGTATTCTTTGGAGAAGGCAATGGCACCCCACTCCAGTACCCTTGCCTGGAAAGTCCCATGGATGGAGGAGCCTGGTGGGCTGCAGTCCATGGGGTCACTAAGAGTCGGACACGACTGAGCATCTTCACTTTTACTTTTCACTTTCATGCATTGGAGAAGGAAATGGCAGCCCGCTCCAGTGTTCTTGCCTGGAGAATCCCAGGGATGGGGGAGCCTGGTGGGCTGCTGTCTATGGGGTCACACAGAGTTGGACACGACTGAAGCGACTTAGCAGCAGCAGCAGCTGTATTCTTCAGTTAGCGTTTCAGTGTTTGAAACTATTAAACATTTGTTGAATGTGGTTGACCCTTGATCAACATGGGTTTGAACTGCATGGGTCCACTTATACATGGATATTTTTCAACAGTAAATACTGCAGTACTGTTAGACCCATGGTTGGCTGAATCTGCAAATGTGGAGGGCCAACTATAAATTATACTTGGGTTAACCCCCCTGTTGTTCAAGGATCAGTTGCACTGAGAAATCTTACTAAACTAAATGGAGGGGAAGACAAAGCAATTTGATAAAACTATTTTCATAGAGTTGTGAACTGACAATTTAGAAGCCCCATTTGTATACCTGGGGTTTCCCTGGTGGCTCAGACGGTAAAGAATGCCTGCAGTGTGGGAGACCCAGGTTTGATCGCTGGGTCTGGAAGATCCCTTGGAGAAGGGATTGGCTACCCACTCCAGTATTCTGGCCTGGAGAATTCCACGGACAGAGGAGCCTGGTGGGATACAGTTCATGGGGTTGCAAAGAGTTAGACATGACTGAGCAAATAACACTTTTCACTTTGTGTGCCTGTATTATATAAAAAAGTTCTTAAAAGTTTATATCCCAGGTAATGTATACAATTAATAAACTAAATTCACTTTTTCATTATACTACAAAGATCTTTAATTCCAAATTAGCAGATATAGAAGTGGTACGTTTTTGGGTTTTTTAAATTTTTTGCACTTCTTATTTTGTATGGGGTTATAGCAGAAGGGAATGGCAGAGGATGAGATGGTTAGATAGCATCACTGACTCAATGGATGTGAATTGGAGCAAATTCCGGGAGATGTGAAGAACAGAATAGCCTAGTGTGCTGCAGTTCATGGGGTTGCAGAGAGTTGGACACAGTGACTGAACAGCAACAACGAATAGCTGATTAACAAGCGATGCTGTGATGGTTTCAGGCGGACAGTGGCGGGACTCAGCCGTACATACACATGTATCCATCTCCCCCAAACTCCTCTCCATCCAGGCTGAGAAGTGGTATGGTTTTGCAGTGTCAGAATTTAATTTCGCCTTTGAACTTGAAATTGTGTAATTAAAATTTAAATACCTAAAGATCTATATCTGATATGTGACATGGTTTGAAGAACTTTTTATGCTGTGACTGGGTCCTTCTTCCTCAGTTATATGTAGATAAACTAGTTACATATTTTTTGATAAATTAAAAATGTGACTTTCATCTTTCTATGGAATATAATTTAGTCCCTAGAGCTGTTTAGTAACCATTGAGTTATAATACCAGGAGTGTTATATTGCTTTTTCCTGACTAACAATGTGAGAGAGAATGTTTTATGTTGTAGGGCATTCAGCTTTCCATTTAGCTCACCAGGAATCTCTTACTTTAAAACAAAACAAAGCCATGGCTCCAGAGACTGCGCTAACAATCTAAATGTGTTTTCAATTATCTGGGAATAGAGCTCTGGCAGCAGCTGGCCGAGAGACTTCAGACGTGGTTTCTCTCTTCCTGGTTATGACTGGAGGGGGGCGGTGCTTCTTTGAGCAAAGGACAAAGAGACGTGTAGAACAAGGAAGCATTTGTTTGCAGGGGTCTGAAAGGGGCATTTCTGTGTGGAAAGCAGCCTTTCCCCACCCTGCCTGATGTTCTCATTTGCTGGGAGCTGGGATGCAGGAAGCCAAGACCCTGCAGTTTAACTGTTGTTGGGATCCTGGTCTGGTAGAACCCTGAATATTTACCTTCAGTCTTGCTGGCCAGGTTACAGAAACTGAGCTGTTAGACTTCACCTTTGTGTACATTCCAGGTTACCTGACTGGTGTAATAAATGTATGTTCCAACACTTGAAGGAACAGAGGTCACAGTAGCATTTTGCTGGGGGTGAAAGCATGTCTTAGCACAGGCCAAAATCAATTCTGAAACTGTTGGTTTGCCACTTGTGTATGAGACTTGCCCTGTGAATGTTGATAGCTGGTGACTCTTCTCCTCTGATTGACTATCTGAGAAATTAGTGTGGTGGAAATTATAGTATATTATTCCTTGTGGCTTTAAAAATGAAGACATTTTTATATAGGAGAGCATGAAAGTGATTTTAAGGTCTTTGGAATTTTTATTTAAAATTTTTTTAAATTGTTTTTTTAGAATGTTTAATGTGTCCCTTTAGGTTGACCAATTCTCTTCATCATTTTTCTGTTTCTTAAAAGTCTTTTCTTCCCTGGAACCAAATGACCTGCATCTTAAGGCTTTTCTCTGATGCTTGAATGTAGTAAAACATATAATATGGACTTAAGTTGCTTTCAACTCTTTAAAACCATGTCTTTGAGTGACTGGATTATGTGATAATTGTGAAGAAACTGCACCCCCACATCCCACAACTCTGTGTGTGTGTTTTGAAGAGTCAGACTTGAGTATGGGAACCATTGCTTTTACTGTGTGATGAGAAAATAGTTTATATTTTTTCTGCCTTGTACCTGTGGTCACGTGTTTGCCGAGTTTGGGGTTTCTGGCCTCAAATCTCTTCTAGGGGAGGGTGAGAGCTTTGGGGTGAGGGATCTGGAGAGAAGTAATTCAGTCAAAGTTAATTAAAAAAAGGCCTCTTCTTGTTTTTATTTTTGTTATGTGTGTCCAGGATTTAGAAGAATTCTGCTTTAAGTTTTGCATCAATCATTTGACAGAAGTCACACAGACTGCAGCATTTTGGCAAATGGATGGCCCTCTCCTAAAGGAATTCATTGCTAAAGCCAGTAAATGTGGAGCCTTTAAGAACTGAAGCCCAAGACTGCTGGGTTTTGTGTGAGTGCTCTGGGGCTGGTGAAGGCTTGTCGTTTGTGCTCTATGGGGGATGTAATTCTGCAGGTAAAAAAAAAACCAAAACCATCACATGTCTTGCTCACATGGGGATACAGTTCTCTGTGTAGGGATATGTGAAGAGTGCACAGCTCTTCCTGAACCCGATTAAAACTATTTCCAGACGTGTGTATTTTGAATGTGACCTTAACATGGCTGGGACATTGTAAAGGGGTGAAAGTTTTGCTGGTTGGTTGTTTTTTTGGTTTTGTTTGTTTCTGATTAGAGGAACTTCTAAAGTTGGAAAGCGGATGTTTGTGGCAACTCTCCTGGCTCATGTATCAGCAGCCCTTTTGATCCCAGGAGTTGGGATAGTGCACAAATTGTGAGACGCGTAGCGGGGCCCACCCCCCACCCCCCCAGAATGAAAGGTGCTGGCTTGGGACTTGGCTGAAGAGCTGCGTTAGTTTCTAGGTCTGTAGCCTCACATTGAAGGGATAGTTAAGATCGTTTGAGGTTTTACTTGTGTTTTTTGCATCATTGATGACTTTTTTTAACTTCAAAATCATATTCAATTTAATATAAACCTATTGAAATGATAATTACGTGAAGACAAATTTCTTGGTTAGTCAGCGTTTCTCTTAAGACTTAAGTACGTTAAAGAGTAGTAATGTCGAATTATCTATGAAAAATTAATAATGGAAGGAACTTCACTTGGGTGAAGGTGAATATTTTATAAATCAGAGTCTCCACTTCTATCTAACAGTGTTTTATTAAGGCTAAATTTGAGAACCCAAATTTAAATGCCCCCACCTTTTCCCCTATAAATGGCTAATCGTGTAAGAGGATAATAGTGATATATTCAGCATTTCTTGCTTCCTAAATCATGGTTGCTGAATCATCAGATTTGCTATATCTGACTCAAATAAGTAGTTCTTAAACCCAAGTTTCTTACAGGACTTAACAGAGTTTGTTTTTATTGGTCTTTATCTGTGCCAAATACCACCATACATTTTGCTTATTTGAAGTTTCACCAGCTTTCACATTTGACTTTCCTTTTGGTTGTGTTAGGTATAATATTTAGCACAACTTAACTTTGAAGAAGGATCTAAATTACGGGGCGGGTGGTCTGGTTATAAAATGTGGCTTTGGGCGTAAGAGTGTTCAGTGTGTGTCTTTTGAGCTTGCTTCATGTGTGTCTGTTGAGCTTGCTTTGAGAACAAGGCTTTGTTCTTCTCTCTGGTCAACAGACTCATTTCTCTCTGGGGAAGCTCCCTTGGTGAACTGTTTGCTGTTTGGAAGGTCTCCCATCTGAATCGAGACTAGATACATTTTCAGACTCAAATGAACAAGAGGGTGAAGAGATGCTGCAGCTACTGTTTTTAGCAAAGTTTCTGTGTGTGTGTTGGCGGGGGAGGGCCCAGAGATGGAAATTCATTGATGGGGGCAATAAACACAAGCCCAGAAATCCAAGCCCCTTTTTCTTGACCGTGTTGCAAGTGATCAAAGCCCAGTGAGTTACTACATTAGGATTATTACTGCAGCATGATAGAATTTTCTTACTAGGTTGAGAAATGTACATTAATTTGATTATTAGCTATGATGGGTAGTATTTATAACAATCACTGTCATAGGCTTATGATCCGGGCAAAACAAGAACTTCAGTGTGTTTACTATTGCTCTTACTTGAAAAAAAACACTTTAACAAAAGCACAAATTAACGTAGTATATCCATTTCCATAGATAGTTTATTCATTCAACAAATATTTGCCGAGTTCCTAATAGGTGAAGAACCACTTCTCAGATTACTGAGTTATTTGTATGAGTATGTATTCAGTGAAGAGGACAGGAAAAAGTCCTTCAGAAAGTACTTGTGTGTATGTGTTTTTTTTTAAATTATACTCTCTTATTTTTCTACCTGGTTTTGTTAATCACGGCAGGAGGCAAAAACTATTCTTTGAGTTGTTTTCTTCATCTGACATAATTATGAAAGCCGAAGTATTCATATTTCTTAAAATAGCCCTAAAGTGTACTCTTGAACTTCTTACGGGAACATTTGATACTCTAGTTATACAGGTTGTATTTATGCAGTGTTTAGAGTGACATGTTAATAAATAAAGCAGTCTGTTAAAATGGGCGTCTAGAGTTATCTTTTCCCTCTCAAAAATCAATCATATGCAGCCTTAAAAAGGAAAGAAATTCTGACATGCTGCCGCTTGGATGAACTTTGAGGGTGTTATGCTCAGTGAAATAAGCCAGTCACAAAATGACAAGCCCTGTATGATCCCACTTACATGCGATCCCTCGAGCAGTCAAGGTAGATGGTGGTTGCCAGGGGCTGGGGGAAGGGGTCTGAGGGGTTATTACTTAATAGGTTCAGAGTTTCAGTTTAGTAAGATAAAAAGTGTCCTGTGCTCAGATGGTACACAACAATGCTTATGGACTTAATGCTGCCAAACTTAACCATGGTTAATACGGTAATGTGTATTTTGCAATGAAAATTTTTTTAAAAAGCAGTACTCTGATTCTTGGATATTATGCTAAAAGCAGGTATCACTGTGAGCATTTCCCTGGTGGCTCAAAGGGTAAGGCATCTGCCTGCAGTGCGGGAGACCCGCGTTCAATTCCTGGGTCAGGAAGATCCCTTGCAGAAGGAAATGGCAACCCACTCCAGTATTCTTGCCTGGAGAATCCCCATGGACAGAGGAACCTGGTCGGGCTACAGTCCATGAGGTCGCAAAGAGTCGGACACAACTTAGCGACTTTCACTCCACCATGAGCATGCTGTTTCTCAGCTATTTCCCAACCCCAGAAAATAGGCTCTAGTTTTATTCCTGCTGAAAGACACTACAGTTGAGCCATCACAGCGGAAAAATATTAATAATTCCGGATCCTTTGGGGGACTAATAAATGAGGGGTGAGACATAGTCCCTGTCCTCAAGGAATGTAAAAATTGTTAGGAGAGAGGAGCAAGATTTAGGAGTAAACACGGTAACAACATTTATAAACAGCTTCTCGTAAGTCATTGAGAAGAAACCCAGTCTGGTTAGTGTGAGAAGTAGTTGTTCTGAAGGCCCTGTTTGTGCGGCACGGGGGCGCACACACAGTGGCCTTTTAGCTCATTCCCAAAACAGGTGAGCGGCCCAAGCAATGGCTCAGAGGTGGGGGCTAACACGCCTTCCAGGACGTTACCGTAAGCAAGCTTGTTTGGTCAGAATGGAGAAAATAAACCAGGGCTCCTCGGGCAGCAGTGTTGGCAAGGGGAGGGCGTGTGGACACGTGTGGTGTGTGCGTGTGTGTGATGTGGATGAGAGCAGTTATTTCCCACGATGCCAGGCCCTGTGCCTCACAAATACTTGGTTTTTGTTTTGTTTTCTGGTTGTGCCGAGTCTTCATTGCTGTTCGCGGGCTTCCTCTAGTTGCGGCGCATGAGAGCCGTTATTCCTGGTTGCGGTTGCACAGGCTTCTCATTGCGGCGGTGTCTCTGGCTTGGTAGTTGCGACACTGGCTTAGTCCGGCACAGGGAATCTTTCCTGGCCAGGGATCAAACCTGTGTGCCCTGAAATGGCAGGCAGATTCTTATCCACTGCACTACCAGAGAAGGCCCCTATGTTTTCTTTTTTTAATGCCCACATTTTTGTACCATAGAGTAGGCAAAATTAGGCTCAGATTAAATAATTTTTTCAGCAGTAAGTGACTCTGCGAAAGTACAAACCCAGGTTCTGTTTTCACTTGTCCAACATCTGCCACTTGATGGCTGCCTCCTTGTTGCTCTGCTGTGCTGAGTTGCCACTGTGAATGACCAGTGAAATCTGAAAGTAAAGTGGAGGCCAGAGGGTTTTTTAAACGTCACAACATGAGAACTGTTCCTCAGATAAGCTTTGCTATAGGATGTAACATCAGGGAGGCAAGCTGAAGTTACAGCAGCATCTAGACCAGGGGAAATCTTTCTTCAGCAGGTCTAAGATGGAGTCTTGGCTTTTTTATTGAGGTATAGTTGATTTATAAGGTCTGTCTAGTCAAGGCTATGGTTTTTCCTGTGGTCATGTATGGATGCAAGAGTTGGACTGTGAAGAAAGCTGAGTGCCGAAGAATTGATGCTTTTGAACTGTGGAGTTGGAGAAGACTCTTGAGAGTCCCTTGGACTGCAAGGAGATCCAACCAGTCCATCCTAAAGGAGATCAGCCCTGGGTGTTCTTTGGAGGGAATGATGGTAAAGCTGAAACTCCAGTACTTTGGCCACCTCTTGCAAAGAGTTGACTTGACTCATTGGAAAAGGCTCTGATGTTGGGAGGGATTGGGGGCAGGAGGAAAAGGGGACGACAGAGGATGAGATGGCTGGATGGCATCACTGACTCGATGGATGCAAGTCTGAGTGAACTCTGGGAGTTGGTGATGGACAGGGAGGCCTGGCGTGCTGCGATTCATGGGGTCACAAAGAGTCGGACACGACTGAGCAACTGAACTGAATATTAGTTTCAGATATACAACATATTGATTCAACATTTTTATAGCTTATACTCCATTTATAGTTATAAAATCTTGGCTATATTGTGTATCCTAATAGCTTATTCATTATAAAACATAATAGTTGTAGCTCTTGATCCCCTAAGGTTGTGTTGTATCCAGCCCCTTCTCTCACCCCACTTGTAACCTCAAGTTTGTTCTCTGTGCTTGTGAGTCTGTTTTTTTTCTGTTACGTTCACTAGTTCGTTTTAATTTTTAGGTTCCACATGTAAGTTGAAAACGTACAGCATCTGTCTTTTGCTCTGATTTCTCTTAGCATAATACCCTCCAAGTCCATCCATGTTGTTGCAGATGTCAGAATTTCCTTCTTTTTGATGGCTATCTAGTATACACACACACGCCCCACACATCTTCATCTGTCCATCTGTTGATGAACTTAGATTTCTTCCATATCACGGCTATTGTAAATAATGCTGCTATGAATATTGGGGAATTGAACCTGGGCCATGGCAGAGAAAGCCCAAATCCTAACCAGGGAACTCCCCTATTTATGGTCTTTTTGAGGACAGCCATTCTGACAGGTATGAGGTGATACATCATGATACTTTTTGCATTTCCCTGATGAGTTAGCAGTGTTGAGCATCTTTTCGTGTGCCTGTTGGCCATCTATCTCTATGTCCTTTTTAATGAAATGTCCCTTTAGCTCTTCTATTTTTCATACAAAGTTGTTGTTTTTTTTGATGTTGAATTAGATGAGCCATTTACATGTTTTGTATATTAACCCTTTATCACTCATATCATTTGCAAATATTTTTCTCCCATTCTGTAGGTTGTCTTTTTGTTCTGTAGATGGTTAATGTGTCATTTAAGATCAGTGTTGCCTTATAGACTTTCTGTCTGGATAATCTGTCCATTGATGTAATTCAGCTGTGAAAGTTCTCCACTGTTATTGCATGGCTGTCAGTTTTTCCCTTTATGTCGGTTAATATTTGCTTTATAAACTTGGTGGTCCCATGTTGAGTGTCTCTGTATTTCCATTGTTATATCTTCCTTGATCCCTTGATTGTCATGTAATGTCCTTCTTTACCTCTTTAGCAATCTTTGTTTTAGAATCTATTTTGTCTGGTACAGTATTGTTTTCTTTTGATTTCCACTTGCATGGAACGCCTCTCCTTCTTTTAACTGTGTTTACACGTGTCTTTAGATCTGAAGTGACTCTCTTGTAGGAAGCATGTTTTTGTATCCATTCAGCCAGTCTCTGTCTTTTGATGAGAGCATTTAATCCATTTACATTTGTAATTACTGGTATGTTTGCAATTATTGCCATTCATTAATTGTTCTGTAGTTCTATTTGTAGACTGTTTTTATATTTATTTTTTTCCTTATTTTGTTCTCTTTCCCTTGTGATTTGATGACTATTTTTAGTTTATGTTTGAATTCCTCTCTCTGTGACTGCTTTTTGGGGTTTTGGTTTATGGGTACCATGAGGTTTTTGTATAGCTGCTGCTGCTGCTAGGTCGCTTCAGTCGTGTCCAACTCTGTGACCCCATAGGTGGCAGCCCACCAGGCTCCCCGCCCCTGGGATTCTCCAGGCAAGAACACTGGAGTGGGATGCCATTTCCTTCTCCAATGCATGAAAGTGAAAAGTGAAAGGGAAGTTGCTCAGTTGTGCAGTGACCCCATGGACTGCAGCCTACCAGGCTCCTCTGCCCATGGGATTTTCTAGGCAAGAGTACTGGAGTGGGGTGCCATCATCTCCTTTTGTATAGCAATCTATGTATATGTATATGTGATTATTTTAAATTGTTGATCTCTTAATTTCAGATGCATTTTAACAGCCCTACAGTTGTACTCTCCTCCCCTCACGATGACTGTTTTTGACATATATTTTGAATCTGTTTGTCTTGTCTATCCCTTAACTTCTTTTTGTAGGCATAAATGATTTTACTGTTACTTTTGTCTTTTCTGGAGAAGGGCACGGCACCCCACTCCAGTCTTCCTGCCTGGAGAATCCCATGGACAGAGGAGCCTGGTGGGCTACAGTCCATGTGATCACAAAGAGTCCGACAGGACTGAGCAGCTAACACTAACACTTTCACTTTTTGTCTTTTATCCCTCCTGCTAACTTTGTTCATGAATGATGTACTGTCTTTGCTGTATGTTTGCCGTCACCAGAGAGTTTTTTCCTTGTATAATTTTCATGTTTCTAGCTGTGTGGCCTTTTCTTTTCCACTAAAAAGTTTCCTCTAACATTTGTCGTAAAGATGGTTTGGTGGCACTGAACATTTTTGGCTTTTGCTAGTCTGTGAAACTTTGGATTTTCATCAGATCTGAATGAGAGCCATGTCAAGTGGAGTATTCTTGGTTGTAGGGCTTTCCCTCTCATCACTTTAAATACTATCGTGCTAATCCCTTCTGGTCTGCGGAGTTTCTGCTGAAAAGTCAGCTGATGTCCTTGTGGGAGTTTCCTTTAAGTAACTTGTTGCTTTTCCCTGTTGCTTTTAGTATTCTCTCTCTACCTTCTGTTTTTGCCATTGTAGTTACAGTATGTCTTGGTGCGGTCCTCTTTGGGTTGGTCCTGTTTGGGACTCTGTGCTTCCTGGACTTGGGTGACTGTTTTCTTTCCCAGGTGAGGCAGGTCTTTAGCTTCTGTGTCTTCAGACGTATTCTCGGGCCCTTTCTCTCCTCTCCTCTGGATTCTCTATCGTATGAATGTTGGTGTGATGGTTACTGCCTCAGCGATCTCAGCTGCCCTCTTTCCGTCCCTCTTTTCTGTTCGGTGTCAGTGATTCCCACTAGTCTGTCTTCCAGCTCATGGGCCTGTCCATCCGTATCATTTCAGTCTGCCATTGATTCCTTCTTGTGTGTTTTCATTTCAGTTATTGCACTCTGCATCTCTTTGCTGGTTCTTTATGTTTTCTAACTCTTTTATAAGAACTTCTAGCTTCTCGCTCTGTTCATTGATTCTGACTCTCAGTTCTTCAGTCGTCTTCATGATCATGACTTGGAACTCCGCCTCTGCTTAGCTCTAGGATTGTATCTTTCATCTGAGATGGAGTGTTTCTCTGTCACCTCATTTTATTTAACTTCCTGTGTCTATTTCTATGTATTGGGGAGGTTGGTTATGTTCCCTGACTTTGGAAAAGTGGCTTTTGGTAGGGGGTGCCCTTCTGTGTGGGCTGTGCGGGTCTTCCTGCTATGGCAGGCTCACCACTGTGGGCAGGGTGGAAGGTGTGGCTGGCCTCTGGTCTGATGGGTTGCCAGGCCCTTCCTTGGACGGAGGCAGCTGACCACTGGTTGACAGGTGGATCACGAGGCTGTGGAACCCTGCGAGGCTCGCCCAGGGGCTGGTGCTGGCTCGCTGGAACCAGGAATTGGGTCCAGGAGATTCTGGAGCTGGTTCCTGCCCCCTGGTGGCTGAAGCCAGGTCCTGGGGTCCCGCTTCAGGGTCCTGGGGTCCCAGAACTGGTGTCTGACCCCTGGTGGCTATGGTCAGTTCCTGACACAGCTGGCTACAGGGTCTGGGGTGTCTTTTTTTTTTTTTTTTAAAAGCTGTGCTGGGTCTTAGTTGTGGCATAAAGGATCTTAGTTGTGGCATGCGAACTCTTAATTGCACCATGCAGACTCTACCTCTCTGAGCAGGGATTGAATCCAGGCCCCCTGTATTTGGAGTGTGGAGTCTTAGCCACTGGACCACCTGGGAAGTCCTGGGTCAGGGGTGTCTTGAAATTGGGTTTATCTCCTGGTGGGTGGAGCTTGGGCCCAGCTAGTCCCGGGACTGGTACTGGCCTGCTGGGGGGCTGTGGTTGTCCTGAGGCGGGTGAGGCTGGTCCCCAGGCTGGAGCCGGCTCACTGGTGAGTGGGCTGGGGCTCCGGGGAGTCTGGGGCTGCTGTCTGCCCACTGGTGGACAGAGCTGGGTCCCAGGGTGGTCAGGTCTGCTGTCTCCGCACCAGGGCCTGGCCCTCTGGTGGGCAGGGCTATGTCCAGGGGTGGCTCTGGGCTTGGGGGTCTTAAGGCGGCAGGTCTGCTGGTGTGTGGGGCTCTGTTCCCACCCCAGTTGTTCTGCCTGAGGTATACCAGTTGCTGCTGCTGTTTACTCGCTGTGTCCAACTCTTGCAACTCCATGGATTGTAGCCCACCAGGCTCCTTTGTCTGTGGAGTTCTCGAGGCAAGAATACTGGTGTGGGTTGCCATGCCCTCCTCCAGGGAATCCTCTTGACCCAGAGATTGAACCCACATCTCCTGCTTTGGCGGGTGGATTCTTCACCACTACACCCCCCGGGAAGCCCAAGGTCTCCCAGTACTGGTACCGATAGGCTAGCACGGGCACGGCTCATCCTGAGGCTAAAGCTAGAGGATTCCAGAATGGTGTTTGCCACTGGTCTACCAGCACTGTCCACGTGGTAGAATGAGCTCCCAGAAACGGCCGGTCTCTGTGTTCCAGGTGAGCTCCAGTCGCCTCCCAACTCTCAGGGAGACGCTTCACGATGAGCAGGCAGGCCTGTCCTGGGCTCTTTTCAAATTGCTGCTTGTGCCCTGGAGCGTGCGTTCCTTTAAGAGTGCAGCCTTTTAAGAGTGAAGCCTCCATTTTCCCCTGCCCCCTGGGGCTCCCAAAGGCAAGCCCCACTGACCTCCAAAGCCGAATGTCCCGGAGGCTCATCTTCCTGGCACAAGACCCTTCGGCTGGGGACGCTGATGTGAGGCTCAGCCCGTCGTTCCTCGGGGAACCTCTCTGTGGGCCACTCACCCCAGGGGTGGGGCTTGACCGTATTGTGTTTTTGCGCCACGTCTGGTTATGGTTCTTTATCTTTAGTTGTAGAAAAGACTGTTGGGTACCTTCGGTCTCTTGGATCCATAGTAGTGTGCGTGTGTTCACTCAGTCGTAGTCTCTTTGATCCATAGTAGTTCTTCGTGTGGGTGTGCCCATGCTCAGTCGTGTCCACCTCTTTGTGACCCTGTGGACTGTACCCTCCAGGCTCCTCTGTCCATGGAGTTTCCCAGGCAAGAATACTGGAGTGGATTGTCATTTCCTTCTCCAGGGGTTCTTCCCAATCCAGGGATCAAACCCACATCTCTTGTTTCTCCACCATTGGCAGGCAGATTCTTGACCACTGTACCACCTGGGAAGCAAGTTGTAATTTTGGTATACTCTGCCATCTTCTAAAGTGTGTGTGTATATATATATACTTTTCGGCTTCTATAGTTTGTCCTCTGATGATTCTGATGTAGCCAAATTTGAAAACCACTGAGATTTTGCCCCCAGTTATTACTGGCTTGGGCTGGGGTTGCCATTACAGCAGGGATGGACGTGTTCTTCATTTACATCATATTCTTCAACAGATATTTTCTGAGTGTATTATGTGCCAGATACCGTGTTGGGGACTCAGACCAAACTCATGCTGAAATGTAGCACTTTTGTGGGTCAGACAGTGTGGTGAAAAGGTGGAAACATAAACGTGAAGTTTTCAGAGGTCAGACGTGAATAGGACATTAACATCTGAACTATATATTGTTAGGTTGAGAAAAACCTCCAAAGAGGCCAGTTTTAAATGTTTATTTTGAAGAGGATATTGTACTCATGTGGTGACTGTGGATGAAAAGAAATTTCAAAAGCAGACAGGTTTGGTAATGTATAATAAAATTTATTATATCAAAGAGGCATTATGGGCTGGAACTAGAATCAAAGATAAAAAGTTTATGCATTCAACATTTACTGAGCATGCTAGCTGCTGGAAACGTGACAGGGAGAAAAACAGGAATGGGAGTTTCTGCCCACAGGCTGCTTACACCCCAGTGGTCTGATGTGCGACACAGTGGCTTGCACCGAGAAGAGACGTGAGGAGAAAGGACGATCTTGGTGAAGACCTCACAGCGGAACGTGCAAAGGCCCTGGGGCGGGAGCACCTGGCAGCCACTTCGCTCACTGGAGTGGGGGAGGGGAGGAGGCCACTAAGGGAATTTTAAGAGCCATGGGACGCACGGTCTAATTTACTCGAGTAGACTCTGAGGAATATTTTACCAGTGGGAGAGAGGTAGAAGTGAGATGGCAGTAAGGAGGGGAGGCGGATGGGCTTCAGAGGCCCATCAGCAAGAACAGGTAAGAGCGGGCAGGGCCAGAGATGCCCCGCGGGCCCGGGGCTGACGGTGTGTGGCTTCACAGGCCGCTCTCCAGCTTTCACCCTGACTGCAGCTGTGCTCGACTCCTGGCTCAGGAAATGGCCCTTCTTAAGAAGACAGAGAAGAATCTGAAGTGGAACTTGACTGAAGCCCAGAGCACAAGGTTTGTTTTAAGTCCTGGAGCAGCTCAATCTCTTCCTTCAGCTGCCGTCGCCTCTCTTCAGATTCGTGAATGTGATTCTCTACTGCTGTGAGGAGGAGGTTGTTTCAGGTCATTTGGTAGTTCTATATATAACGTACCATTTCTAGCCTCTTTTCAAAGTTCTTAGTACACAGCACTGTGCCCCAGATGAACAGGGTCCAGTGTCCTGTGAGCCTTCATGCCTTTGCTCCTCTTCTAGTTCAGGATCAAATTCTAGTATTTATCACACTTAAGGCGGGTCTATACATCTTTAAAATTTTGTACACAATTAGAAAAGGTAGCTTTTGTATCTCTCTGAGGACTTGAAAGCAGCGACTGTATAACCTTAATGCTGCACATTATCCATTTATTGGGAGAGGATGTGGTTAGATTACCGAGGGTACGGCAAACCTTTCAGACAAATGCATCCTAGATTTAATGCTACAGAAAAGCTTCTGGCTTTATTTAGAAATAGGAGTGCTTTTATTGTGGCAACTTAGAAGCTACTTTAGTTAGGCTTTATGAATCTATAATAATATTCAATGGCAATGTCATTTTTTAAAAACCTGAAAATGGAAGAATATTAAAATATACATACATAATCTTTCCTTGGAGTATCTGTATATATGTAGTTAACTTTCTGGAACATTGGAAAGGCTGAATTAAGCATGAGAGTTACCCCTTGGAGTGTCAGAAATTAAATCTTCTAAGTTGGTTCTCATGCAATTCCAAATAGTGTCTCCTCCTAACAGTGTCTCTCCCTGGTGCTCACACCCCGCAAACAATACACTGTACTGCTCCCACCTGACTCACCTAGTGCTGACATGTGGTAAACGTGCCACTTTTATACGAAAGAAAAATAAACACAAACGAAAGTCAAAATACAAAATAAAGCAGGTGCTTTCAAAAAAAAAAGGTACTCCCATTAGAAGTATGCAGACATTCTCAAGAGACTGGTGAAAAAACACCACCACACCATTGTTGGTAAATTAAAAACATTTTCCTGCCAATTATAAATGTAACACAAAATTCAAACAGAAATGTGTATTATGAAAACAAAAATGAGAAAGGCTTATGCATACTGAGAGAGGAACATGAACCAATATTTTCTTCACGGGGAAAGTATTTTCTTAATACATTTGCTGGAAAGACAAATACACCTCCGGAAGAGAAAAGAGTATAGGCCATTGTTTTCAACTTCAGAGGGAGCCCTTTGCCCCAAACCCTCCGCTCCTGCCTGGGATGTGCAGGGCACAGCCTGCCAGCTGTGTGTGGCAGCCTTGGTGGAGAAGTCAGGCAGGACCCATCAGTGTGGAAACGTAGCCTCTTTCAAAGGCATCCGGAACAATGGTGAGAGGACCACTGCCCAGTGTCTCCTGGAAAAATTGTGTCTCTGTTTCCAGCAGGCTTTCTCAAAAATTTCTTGGCGGTTCTTTTTTGATGATGAACTTTAGAATCAATCACAACTTTCCCTCTCCTCCATTAGATTTGAAGATTGATGTTGGCAGAATTGAAATTTATACACGTCACACCAAGTGAGAGGGAGACGGTGGCGTCGTGATTTACCACAGCCTCACCCCTGTTCCTGCTGATGCCCAGGAATGGTGCCCAAATACTTCCATTCTGCAGTCAATTTTTTTTGTTGTTTCTACTTTTTTAAATGAGTTTTTTTCTGATGAGGGAAGTATTTTGTGTCTGTATTAAATGTGGAAAATACAATGAGCACTGAGACAAAAGAAGTTACTATAACCCGGCCACTTACAGGTAACTGCTGTTTCCCTCGCGTGCAGTCTCTGTGTGCGCATGTGTGTCTCTGTGTGTCTATGTGCTCCTGCTGGGTGTGAGGGCACATGTTTCTAATGGGCTTTTTAACTGAATGAAGCGGAATTGAACGTTCTTCTAAAATAGGACTTTCATCACCTGACTAGTGTTGTATCATTTCAGTATGGAAGTATTTATGAACTCTGCTGCTCAGTTATAACTCACATACCTGCTTGAAAGTTTACAAGTGTGTCTTCAAACAGTCTACAGTCAAAAAGTGAAGTCCCGATTTCCTCATAGTCTGGAAGGAGGAAAACATTTTCAGTTTTATACAGACAGAAACGCCTCACAGAGGAACCCCAAATAAGGAGCAGCACACACAGCAGGCACCCCCTGCCGCAGCAGCAGCCTCCCCAGGGACCCTGCTGGAAACGCAAACACCTGGCACCTTTACTGCATCAAAAAGGTCCCTGGCCCCTCCTAGGAAGGGGCCACCGTGTTAACAAGCCCCCCAGGAGGTTCACATGTGCTTGATCTAGAGACAAGAATAAACAAACAAAAGGATGTAATGAGTGATCTTTGGCAAATGTTTGCTTATAACTTCACTTTTTGGTTTTGTCCTATAGAAAAAAAATCCCTTTCAAATAATCGTATATTTTACATTGTTCCCTAAAATACAGTCAGGCCTTTCCTTTTAAGACAGCTATGCTGCTGACCTCCTGTGCCGTCAAAAATCCAGGCTAAACTTTATAGCCAGCCCCCCAAAATATGCGGTTCTTCGATCTGTGGTTTTGCATCCACAGATTGGGTAGTATTTTATTGTGTAGTATTTACTGAAAAAAAATTCAGGTATAAGTGGGCCTGTAAAGTACAAACCTGTTATTTGTCAGCTTTATTTATAATAAAGCTTTTAGGCTCCTAACACAGCTTATAAGAAGGGTATGTGGTATATACCTGTGTGTACAGATGGAAACTTAACCTGCCAAAAGAGTTGTTTCTGAAACGCATCTTTAAACCAAAATCGACAAAAACGTTAAAATTTCTTTCTTCTATGTTTTATAGTTTAAAAAAGCAACTAGGTTTTTAATGAACAAAATCTGAGTCAACTCAAACCTATAGCTTTTTAATGAACAGAATCTGAGTCAAATCAAAACTAACATCATGAATGCCATTCTCAGATCTTAGTAGTAAACATGCTCAGTTGCGGGGAGGGGGCAAGTGTCTGAGTGAATCTAGTTCTGAGCTCTTGCTGGTCACTCTCAGTTATGAACCTCTGGGGAAAAAACATTAAAACTTCCAGGGCATCAGGCTATTTTTTTTTTCTTTTACTACATTAATGAGTTTGTGAATTACTTACATTCTGTTGACTTACAGAGATCTGGATCAATAAACTTTATTAAAGAATGAGATAAAGAAGGAAAAGAAAAACAGCATAGAAAGAAAATGTGTACTTTAGGGGGGTGTTTGTTTTGTTCCCGATGTAGGTCTGTGAGACATATCTATATGTAAAAAATTTGTTATTTCAGTACCTGATTCTGCAGTGGTCTCATCCATGAGTCTTTCCTGAATCAAATGAAGTTTGTCTAATATTTCTTCAAATAAAGCATCAAGCAGCCCTGCTTCTTTACATTTCTTGAGAAAAGCAGCTTTCACAATTGCGTCTAAGAATAAGAAAAGAATTTCAGAAGGACATGGTACGTCTCAGGGCAGCCATCCTACACACACTCACTTCTTCAGACTTTCCCTAATGGTGGATGAGCGTGATTAGATAACACATACACAGCACTTTTGGGCTTCCCTGGTAGCTCAACTGGTAAAGAATCTGCCTACAATTGGAGAGACCTGGGTTCGATCCCTGGGTTGGGAAACTCCCCTGGAGAAGGGCATGGCAACTCACTCCAGTATTCTTGCCTGGAGAATCCCCATGGACAGAGGGGCCTGGCGGGCTACAGTCCATGGGGTCACAAAGAGTCGGATGTGACTGAGTGACTAAGCACAGCACCGCACCTTTATCTTTTCTGTTAATTTTTCCATAGCTCGCTCTTTTTTTTCAAGCTGAAACAATGAAATGTTATAAAAAGGGAAAATAACTTCTCTGCTTAGAATAATGATGTAAATAGAATTTTCTAAAATTTAGCTTCAAATCTTTGAGATAATAGTCTCCCTCATTTTTTTTTCTGTCACAATTGACTGTTTATCATTATGGAATATCTGTTTCCTTCACTGGACACTGGAGTGGGCAGCCTTTCCCTTCTCCAGGAGATCTTCCCAACTCAGGAATCAAACCCAGGCCTCCTGCATTGCAGGTCGATTCTTTACCAGCTGAGCTGCAAGGGAAGTCCATTTCCTTAACAGAAAGGTAAAATTACTGGCTTCAGCCTCCTGGGGTGAGGGTAGGGGATCACAGGGTGAGGGGCGGCCTGTCATTGGACTCTGAACTCAGGCAACCCTGGCTTCTATATCGGGAACTGTATCCTTTCCTAATACTGAAGAGCAGTGGGCCATCCCACCCCGTTACCTTGATCTGTTGAGATTCTGATGGAGTGGATAGTCAGGACAAAGATTCCCACTCTCACAGTTCACTACTACAAGTCCAGAAGAATAAAGTGGGGTACCAACTCTCAAATTCATGGTAATAAGTACTGTAAGTCATATTTGTTACCGAAAACTTATAGCAAACCTGTGTGTCTGCCGTCCTTTTCCTTCTTCAGTGCCATTCTCTCAGGTGGCTAGGAGAGAAGAATCAAGACTACTTTACACTGATTTTTTACTGTTGATATTTAATACAGTAAGTCCTCTACATATGAACAAGTTCCAGTCTGAGAGCGCGTTCCTAAGTCCAGTTTGTTTGTGTTCCAACAGTTAGCCTAGGTACCCAACTAACACAATCGGCTATACAGTATTGTAATAGGTGTATAAATACTTTCCACAAAAATAATACAGAACACACCAAAGAAACATTTTTAGTATTACAGTACAGTACCTTGAAAAGTACAGTAGTACAGAATAACAGCTGGTATACAGGGGCTGGCCAAGTGAAAGGAAGAGTTACTGACTGGAGAAGGGAGAGGAGGTGGGAGACGGTCTAGAGCTGAAGGGTCGGCAGCAGTAGGAGGTGAGGGCAAGCTGCAGCTTCACTCACGCCTGAGGTTGACGGCACAGGTTCTGGCTCCTTGCTGGGTTCAATTCTATCTACCCTCTTGAGAAAGCGGTCCAGTGTTGTCTGGATAGGAGCTCTCTGTTTCTCATCACAGGCGACAGCGCAGCACTGGACTGCATTCTGAACGGCTGCTGCAGCTACGTTCGGGTCCTGTGCTCGAAATAGAGACACTGTACTACTGTAGTCTCTAGTACTGTGAAGTGCACACCAGAACCAGCGCCTGTAGAGGCTGCACACAGGTGACAGTGTGCGCCAGACAAGTAAACCAGCTTATGTGACTGGACATGCTCACATCTTTGAAAGGGTGCAACTTGAAGGTTCATATGTAGGGACTTACTGTATTGCATAAAGTGAGAAATTTTATCAAATTCAGTGATATGCCTATGGTGAAAGTCATGTCTGTAGGCATAAACATCAAATGTATTTTTGTGTTGTCTAACAAAACCTTAAGAGGTGTAACAAGCCCCTCTTGTATAAAGGGTGAGAGGCGAAGGCTGCTGGCTCATATTAATTTAGCTTATATGAGCTAATGCAAATCCCCGAAACATTTTCATATGCTTTACCCATAACAGGAATCAGAAAATTATGAGTCATGTATTAGGGCAAATATGGATCCTGTAGCTGGGAAATACTTGGCTAGGTAAGGATGTTCCACTGTACCACGTGGGCTCAGATCCTCACTGATTTGGTACCAGGACACGTATTACAGGAACCATGGGATGGAGGTTATGTGCTTAGACACCCAAGACACATCTGACTTCTCTTTTGTATTCATCTTATCATGTATCACTGTGTCACCCAAAATTCAGAATGGTTTAAAAAAAAGACTATATGGAGAAAATTAAAGCTGTAATAAAATGAAGTCAAATTACCTGTACATGATGACGTTTACTTCTTCCTCTTTTTCTTTTCACTCCTGAAAAGTAGGGTGAAAAACACAAGTTATGTAGACGTTGGAATTTGTAAAGGAAAAGACTAATGCTTGACTGCATAAAGTGTACAAAGTCAAACTTGGGTATGTCAGACTTAAGACTAAATGTCTGCAAAACAAACGCCAAAAGGGCAAATTTTAAAATGTAAAAAGACCATATAAATCAATATGAAAAAGGGAGCTTAGGTAGAAAAATGGGCAAATGGGGAGCTCTGGAGAAGAGGCTTCATTAAACAGAAAAATTAGGTCATAGGACAACAGATGTAACTGATCAAAAGTAAGGGAAATACACTCAATTTCACCCAAAGTAAAGATATGCAGAGGAAAACAGAATTTTTCACTGGTCAGATTAAGATGAAGATGTTTAATACATAAAGTTTGCAAGGATTTGGGTCATTGTGTGTACTGCTGGTGTGGCCTCTAGAAGATAACTAGCCAACAGTTAACCCAGAGTTTCACTCTCCATACGCTTTGACCTAGCTATCTACTTACAGGAAGTCGAACAGTATTGTTACATACCTGCACAAGGATGATTCCAGAAGGTGGTTAACTACAGTATTTAATGTGATAGAAAAAGCTGGGAACAAGTGGTTCAGCTATACAACTGAGTAAGATACACCGTGGAAGACGATGAAGCCTATTTTAAAAAATGAAGTAAGATCTACTCACAGCCACTGACGGAAGAATCTCTAAGATACATGAAGTGAAAAAAGCGAAGTACAGTATATGTTTGTATACACAGAACACTTTTGGAAGAATTTTAAAAAAAAAGATGGTTTCATCCAGGGAAAGGATTCATTACAAATGGTGTTACAATTTGCTTTTTGAAATACATTATGGTCATCTTTTCCTGTCGATAAACATTGATTGACAGCAGTATTTTTACAGTATATCTGATCAGTTGAAAGGCTGATGGTTGAAGAATGAGGGTAGCTCTTTGGTTTAAAGAGCATTGTTTACCACCACACAGTGCAGCCGGCAGGACAGGGAGCTAAGCCTTCACCCGAGAGGGCTGACTCCCATGCAGACAGCATTCCAGATAAGTGTTGGCAAGACGGCTGTTCCAGCAGTACACAAAGGCTACCTAACTCTAGGCAGCCAGGACCCAACTGGCCTCAGAACAGAAATGCTGATCATGCATTCTTAGGGAAACTGCATTCAGAGAACATACAGCACTTTGTCAGTTTTATCTACTGAAAATTGACAGTCATTTTATAAGATGAATCGGAGAAGGCAATGGCACCCCACTCCAGTACTCTTGCCTGGAAAATCCCATGGACAGAGGAGCCTGGTAGGCTGCAGTCCATGGGGTCGCTAAGAGTCGGACACGACTGAGTGACTTCACTTTCACTTTTCACTTTCATGCATTGGAAAAGGAAATGGCAACCCACTCCAGTGTTCTTGCCTGGAGAATCCCAGGGGCGGGGGAGCCTGGTGGGCTGCCGTCTATGGGGTTGCACAGAGTCGGGCACGACTGAAGTGACTTAGCAGTAGCAGTTAGAAGACGAATAGTCATAAAACCCACAGCTTTTACCGTGTCTTGGTTTGGTCTGCTCACTGTAGTGAGAATGGAAGACACCAGACAAAGGCTTCATCAATGGTAGATCTAGTTACAAAGAGAAATTTAGTCCATTATATACTGCACACCGCACAGGGACCAACAACTTAATTTTAAAAGTATTTAACATTTTAACTCAAAAACTTGTATTTTAACTTACTGAGGCCAGTACATCAGGTTATTCCATGTCTTACCTAAATGTTTACCTTTTTTAAACTCACAACACTGAATTCTAGATACTTACCATTTTGAGGGTCAGCATGTTGTTGGCAAAACACTCTGAAAACATGAAATTTCAGAGAGTCAGATATTTTGATTTACACTTTTCAAGTATTATGCCTGTTGCTTTGTAACTTAAAAGGGAACTAACCTGTTTTTCATGAGGGCTTAACCCTAAGTATTTATTTTAAAAACAAAATTGCTGGGCTTCCCTGGTGACTCAGTGGTAAAGAATCTGCCTGCCAATCCAGGAGACACGGGTTTGATTTCTGATCCAGGAAGACCCCACATGGCCTTGGAACAGCTAAGCCCCTGTGCGCCAGAACTTAAGCCTGTGCTGTAGAGCCTGGGAGCCACAGTTCCGGGCCCCTGGGCCCCAGCTGCTGCGGCCTGCTTGCCCTACAGTCTGTACTCTGCAACGAGAGAAGCCAGCACAGTGAGAAGCCCCCGCTTGCCACAACTGGAGAAACGACCCTGCGGCGATGACGACGCAGCAGGGCCAAAAATAAATAAATATAATTATTAAGAACAGAACTGCTGGGACTTCCCTGGGTGTCGAGTGGTTAGGACTCTGCGCTCCCAACGCAGGAGGTGAGGGTTTGATCCCTGGTCAAGAAATTCAGATTCTGCATGCTACGGAGCACGGCCAAGGAAAAAAACCCCAAACAAAAAATGGCCGCTTAAGCCTGCATTCACAATTGACGCACATCAAGTGCAGATGGAGCCCATACCAGCGTCCCCGGTGCCCTTGAACCACATGGACCGTCAACGTGCTCTCTGCAGGGGTGAGTGCTGATGACATATTTCAAACAATATGCTTATTACATAGGAGTCAGTGGGACTTTACTGTATAAAGATCCCGAGCAATCCGGCAGCTAAGGCACACATTTTCATCTGACTATACAAAGTTCTGCTGCTTCTCCACAATAAGCACAAAGTTGGACTTCCCTAGTGGTCCAGTGTGTAAGAACCCACCTGCCATTGCAGGGGACACGGGTTTAATTCCTGGTCCAGGAAGACCCCACATGCCATAGGACATCTAAGCCAGTATCCCCCAGCCCACGTGCTCCAGCTGCTGAGCCCACGCCCCCAGAGCCCGTGCTCCGCAACAAGAGGAGCCACTGCGATGAGAAGCCCGCGCTCCGCACAGCCAGGGAAGAGCCTACGCAGCAGCGAAGCCCAGGCGCGGCCAGAAAGAGACCAGGAACTGAGGCCGCAGACTGCACGCAGCGATCTGCGGGGCGAGGCGCTTTCTCACTCCACAGGCATCGCCCCCAGATCTTTGATTTGAGCTGCACAAGCCTGGAATTGATCAGCCATAGAAGAGAAGGAAGAAGTGAAGCTGCAGCAGAGGAGTGCTCTGAGTGAAGGAGCTGCTCTGGCTCCATTTTTTTCTGCAGCCTTTGTTCCTCCTCTGCCCCCAGATCTGTGTCTTTAAGGTGCTGACCTCCAGATGCAGGGTCCCCCGAGCCTAGGAGAATGTATGAATTCTTCCCGTCTTACCTATACCAGTGCCCGCTCCTCCATGCAGTTCTCCCAGCAAATCACCCTCCATCCCCAATCAATATTAATCTCATCCTTCGGATTCTGGTATCTCCAAGCACTTTTGTTTGCCAGGTATACTTAATTTTTTATGGAAAATTTCAAACAGAGAGAAGTGGAGGAGATGTGATGAACTCCCATGCCCCCACCCATTTTCAACAATTACCAACTGAAGGCCAAGCCAGCTGCATGCAAGTCCCATCCTGCCACAGGCTGATAGTTCTGACCTGGCCCTCCTATGAGGTGAGTTCCTCTTTACATCATAGCACCTAACAAGGGGTCTTGTGCGTGACAGGCACTCTGAATGTTTCAGTTCAATAAAAAAATCAAGGAAAGTTCACCTGATACTTGATAGTGTTAGTCGCTCAGTTGCACCTGACTCTTTGCGACCCCATGAACCACAGCCCGCCAGGCTCCTCTGTCCATGGGATTCTCCAGGCAAGAATACTGGAGCAGGTAGACATTCCCTTCTCCAGGGAATCTTCCTGAGCCAGGGATCAAACCTGGGTCTCCTGCATTGCAGGCAGATTCTTTACTGTCTGAGCCACCAGGGAAGCCTGATACTTGATAAAAACTATGACAAAAAGGATTACTTTATGGAGTCTCTCTTCAGTGGTTCTAATATATGATCAGTATTTTTTCAGACTTTAAGGTATAGCAGGAACTTCTTTTTGTTTGACCTTGTAGCTCTGCTGATAATAGTCTTTCACAGTGGGTGTTTCAGGACTTTGGAGAAGTCATAATAAAACAAGCTCTTTGGGAAGGTAAGTAATAAAAGTGAAGTAGAATATTACAACCCATGGGTTTCTCCGTAAATCAAATATAGAAAGAATATAAAATTAACATATTCATACATTTCCTGTCTAGTCTCAAGCAAGAAAATACCTATGGAACTTGTAAAATCAGATATCAAATTATAAATTATTTTACACTTCTTGGAATGTTAGGTTTGCCCATATTTTAGCATATATGACCCCTAAGCTTAAAGAGGATGTGGTGGCAAAGAGCAAAGTCTCTGGAGCCCTTTAGCCCAGCCCTGCTACTTGCCAAAAGTGTGGCCTGGGTACAAATTACTGTCCCTCAGGGCCTCAGTCTTCTCATAATAGTACGGAAATAACAGTATCTACCTTATTGGGCTATTATATGAGTTTTAAATGAATTAACCTTTGCAAAGTACTTTGAAGTATTCCTGGCAAAAAGTAAATGGTTAATAAAGTAATAAAATAGTGTTGGAAGATTTTGATAAAATTGGGGGGGGCAAGTCTACCCTCCATATGGAATTTTAAAATATCATTTAGGAATGTAATAGATCTTATAAAAATTGTATTAAAAGTAACCCTCTGGGAGGGATAAATTAGGAGTTTGGGATTAGCATATATATACTACAAGGACCTACTGTATAACACAGGGAACTCTGCTTAGTATTATGTAACAACCTGTAAGGAGAAAGAATCTGAGAAAGTCTGAGCTGACTCACTTTGCTGTACACCTGGAACTAACACACCACTATAAATCAACTATATCTAATGATAAAATAATAATCCTCTCAGCACTGATCCTATTATTCAGACACCATGACTGAAAAAAATGTACATATCTCACTGAACTTAGAAATGTCCAGGACTTCCTTGGTGGTCCAGTGATAAAGAATTCACCTGCCGATGCAGGGAACACATGTTCGATCCCTGGTCCTGGAAGAGTCCGCATGCTCAGGGGCAGCTAAGCTTGTGCACCACAACTGCTGGGCCTGTGCTCTAGAGCCCGCGTACCCGGGGCCCGAGCTCTGCAACGAGAGGCCACCACAAAGAGAAGCCCTCTCAGCAACTCGAGAGTGGCCCCCCATCGTCACAACTAGAGAAAGCCTGTGCGCAGCCATGAAGACCCAGCACAGCGAAAATAAAATGGTTCGATCAGAATCTGTTCACATGCCCCAAAGAAGTGACAAGTGTCTGCCTTGCTTGCCCACGCTAGACCATCAGTTTCTGTTTTATTCCATCTCATAACATTAAAAAGGTCAAAACCGTTAAGACCATTATATAACTTTCTTCACCTTTATATAACATATTCTAGACCGCATCTATGTATGAAAGAGTTCACTTAAAGTGACCTGAATCAATTAACAACTGGCTTACTGATTTCCTCTGACTAAACTGTATAATGACTTAACTGACATCTTTCATCAGAAGGAAGATCAAGGTTCTCCGGGTAAAACAAATACACTTGTAGTAGACTTGAAATACGCCTCACTGCATAAAAATTAACATGACAGAATTATTTAAAGACAAGGAGCAGGATTTCAAAGCCAAAACAAGTTTTTCTTCAAGGACTTGATGTCTGATAACTTGCTGCCTAGTTTTCATTTTCAGAGGCTGTTTATAGTGAAGAGGGTGGTGACATTAGTGGGAAAATGCATCCATTTAGAGACAAGATGGGCATAGCGGGGACCTGTGACTAAGAAGGCTCCCTTCTGTTTGCAGACAAGCGAGACTGAGAACTGGTTCCCAGCCTCGTGGCCAACTGTTAGGTCACTAGCGCCCCTATGACAAGCAGCACTTTCTACCAGGAAAGACACGATGCAGGGAGAGCAAACTCCAGACAGAGCCAACCTTGCTTCTTTCCTTCCTGTGACTATTGTTGCTGCTGTTCAGTCGCTAAGTCGTGTTCACCTCTTTGCGACTCCATGGACTGTAGCCTGCCAGGCCCTCTTGTCCGTGGGATTCTTTCTCCAGGCAAGAATACTGGAGTGGCTGCCATGCCCTCCTTCAGGGGATCTTTCTGACCCAGAGACTGAACCCACATTCATACACTGGCAGGTGGGTTCTTTACCACTGAGCCACCTGGGAAGCCAGGGATGGTCTTCTGAAGTCAGGTTCCTAACTGGGCATCTCCCAAACCACATTCCTACTTGGAAACAATTTGTATAAAACTAGCTTTAAAAAATCTTCTCTTACTTCCAATCCACCCTTCCCCCAAATGTGGCTTTAAAACAGTTTTATTAAATACTTATAAATTCCTGTACGTCCATCAGCTTGCAGAACTGCGTGGTCATTCTTGGCACAGAAAAAGTGGTAATTCTTGAAACAGGATTTTAAGTCACATCCCACGGTGGCTCCTTTTTTCCCACAAAACGTGCATTTCTACAGAAAAGGAGATTTACTGAGTAAACACCTGCTTTTTCAGATTTTTATAAAAATTAAAAGGCAAGAGGTCATCAAGTGCTATTTTTAAGCTGGCTGCCCTCATGTCCTCAGTTACAAACACTGGGTCCTGACATCTGGCTGCTCGTTTTGGAATCTCAGCACAACCTCAGCTAAATGGAATGTTTTGTAATGATCTGATTAAAAGCAGAAAACTCCTGTCCCCTCTCTTTAAGAGATTTCTAAAAAGCAGGGCTGGCAACACTGCCTGGCTCTAGGCAAGAGGTTCTGCCGGTGACACAGCCTGTGGCCAAGGGCAGCTCCAGGGGGTGCCCTAACAGCTGTGTGATCTCGAGCAGGCCCCTTCCCCTCTAGACATGCATTCTTCCCTGGGGATAACAGCACGTGTCTTACAGATGCTTGACTGAGGAGACATGAGAGAGAGGAAGGGAAACCTCTTTGGCATCTATGCAGAAAGGCCAAAAATGTAAAAAAAAAACAAACATAAAAAAGCTTCTGAAGAGTAAGTTTTTTCCTTACTTCAGTTCATTTGATCTCTTGCCTCTGTATTAGTCTGTTGGCCTGATAGGAGGGTGGGGTAGAGATGGCTAGAAGGTCCCGCAAAGGTCCCGTTTGCGGGAATCTGAGCCATGACCAAGGCTGGTTTATATCACACTCTGGCTGCACGAAGTACAAGCTCAAGGTAACCACCTAGCAAAACAGGAGAAAGCTCACACAGTATCCCAAGAGCAGCACAAACAACTCTAAATAAAATGCAAATATGGGAGAGCAATTAGATTGTGCGGAAGGCCAGATGTGAAGTCAGAGTACAAAGAAGGACCATTTACCATTGGGGGGGCATCTAGAGTACATCTAGATGTACAGAAAAGAAGTAAGAGGAAGATCCCTACCTCACGATATATTTCTCAGTAAATTTCATGTGGAAAAGGCTTTATATAAAAAACAGGTTATTTTTAAAAACGTACTGAAACCTGGAAAATATGAGAAAGAAGAAAAAAGTATAGCACTGAGGTCAGGAAGGCTGTCTAAGCAAGGCAGGAAACTCAGAAGCCACAAAGAAAAGACTGATCTGACTACATAAGAGAATGTAAGCGCCACCTTTAAGGTGATAAGATACCATAAAAAGAAGAAAGGAAGACTGTTTGCTGCCCAGTTGATAATGGGTTAAGAATCTACTAACCCACAGAAAAACAGGAAGAGGCAAATCACACCAGAAATACAATCAGCTAATAAACATCAAATTAGAAGACGCTTGCTCCTTGGAAGGAAAGCTATGACAAACCTAGACAGCATATTAAAAAGCAGAGACATTACTTTGCCGACAAATGTCCACATAGTCAAAACCATGGTTTTTTCCAGTAGTCATGTACAGGTGTGGCAGCTGGACCAAAAAGAAGGCTGAGTGCTGAAGAACTGATGATTTTGAATTGTGGTGCTGGAGAAGATTCTTGAGAGTCCCTGGGACAGCAAGGAGATCAAACCAGTCAATCCTAAAGGAAATCAACCCTGAATATTCATTGGAAGGACTGATGCTAAAGCTGAAACTCCAATACTTTGGCCACCTGATGTGAAGAGCTGACTCACTGGAAAAGACCCTGATGCTGGGAAAGATTGAGGGCAGGAGGAGAAGGGGACGACAGAGGATGAGGTGGTTGGATGGCATAATCAACTTAATGGACATGAATCTGAGCAAACTCCAGGAGAGAGTGGAGGACAGAGGAGCCTGGTGTGCAATTCATGGGGTCACAGAGTCAGACATGTCTTAGCAACTGAACAACAATAAACACTGACTCACTGAAAGTCCACAGAGTAGCTGCTGACCTGGCAGGCTCTCTTCTAGGACAGGGGAAACCGGAGTGGATAAGGCACCTGCCATTATGAAGTAAACTTTGTGGTGGAGACAGACAATGATCAAATAAAGCCAACTTTAAAACAATGACATATGCTTTGTAGAGAATTAAGGCCACGTGATACAGTGTCTCTGGTTCCCTACTTCAGACTGGGTGGTCAGTGATACACAAGGCCTCCCTAAGGGCGTGACATCATAAGGGCTCCTAGTCTACATCAAAGCAGAGGTAAGGACATTGTCAGCAGAAGGCCTTGTGTTCTTGCGACAGGAATGAGCTTCCACACTGGCCAGCTTACAAGAGGGACGAGTAGTGTTGCTGGAACAGAGGGGAGGCAAGGGGGAGAGTGTGAACTAAGACCCAGCGGGTAATTGAGGGCTTGACATAGGGGCCTTATGAACCACAGTGATGAGCTGCAGTTTCATCTTCGTGCAAGGGGAGCATAAACTGGCGCATAAAGACACTGTTCTGGCAGCTGTGTGGAGGATGGGCTGGGAGGGAGACAGCGGGATGGGCACCCGCAGTGTTCAGCAACCGTCGAGAGAGCGGGGTCAGACCCCACCCTGGTGGATGGGTGGTGGTGAGAGCGAAGAGGAGGGTGCAAGGTCTATAGGGTGACGCTGATGGGCCGGATGCTGGGCTGGGGCTGCGGAGCAGATGATGGCAGACAAGCAATGTGCCGTTTGCAGAGGAGAATCGGACAGGTGTGGATGGACCGTGTGCAGGAATGTGCAGGGGGTGGAACTATTTTTTTCTGGGCCAGTTTAACGGGAGATGCAATTAGACATCCAGGTAAGTATGTCAGGCTGGTCTTCAGGGCTGGAGATAAGAGAGTCCAGGGACAAGAGTGGTCCTGAAGCCACGTGAACTGGATGAGGTCATGGAGGAAGGATGTTCAGATTGATGAAGGAGCCCAGGCCAGGGCCTCGGGCACTCCAAACCACAGAGGGTGAGCAGAGGAGGAAAAGCAGCCCAGGCACCTGGGAAGAAGCAGCCTGAAAGGTAAGACATCCCAGCAGAGTGTGCCCGGACGTGAGAAGAAAGTGCTGCAAGACGCAGGGCAGGGACCAGTGTGTGAGGGTCCTGCCGGAAGGTCACCTAAGTCAGACAAGTGACCCTGTAACTGACCAGCTTTTGGCGTATGAGGGAGGACTTTTTTTAAAAAGATGACATGATCAGTTGATCATGTTTATAGGCTGATGGGAATAATCAAGTAGAAAGAGGGGACACTGATACGAAGGGGCGGGGGAGGAAAATGCAAGGAGGGGAAATGGTCAACCTCTCCAGGGGTCAGGGAAACGCAATGTAGAACTTGGTGAGACTGGCAAAAATCAACAAGGTCTGCGACACTCATTTCTGTCTAGGACTGGGAGAAGCACTCTTTCATCCACTAAGAACAGACGTATAAAGTGGTACAGTCTTCCTGGGGGTCATTTTGTCAGCACGTTTCAAAGATTTTAAAGGGAATTCTCTCTGACTCAGCGGTTTCTAGGACTGTGCCGTACAGTACCCCTCACACCAGCACATAAGGGTAATGCACAAAGACGTTTACTACGGCTTTGTTGTTCCAGCGAAAACCAGAGTCAACTCACTATAAGGGCAAGGGAATAGCCTCACATCTTCTATTACATCTATGTAATTCTGTGAGGTCAGTAAAGAGAATGCCAGGGAGAGTCTTATGCTTGTGGTTCTATGAACACACCGCATCTTCTTTCCGGCCTTCCATAAGCTTTTGCACACCCTGTCCTCTCTCTCTGGAATTCCCCGCCTTCATTTTCACCCCCACCCCCAGCGCGGAAGGCTTCCTGAGCCCCAGCTGTGCTGAGCTGCCTGCTCACTGAGCGCCCAGAGCAGGCACATCTCAAAGTGCATCAGGTGCTGCGGAAACTGGCCCCATATATGCTGACATCGCACAAGGACTGAAAGAGTTTGCTCTGGATCACTAAGCTGACTGTGGGTTGTGGTGGTGCTGAGCGTGTCAGTGCTTACGGTTGCTGCACTGCTGACTAAGCTGTGAAGGGTGCTGTCACTGGGGGAGTCTCCTGCAGTAGCCCCGGGAGGGTAACTACCCAGGGTGCTTCCTTCCCAAGGAGCTGACCCCAGCTCCAAGGGTAGATCCTGATTATGTATGGTCGCCTCTAGCAACTGGTGCAGAAAGAGAAATATGGCCTAACTCAGCTTTCAGAAGGGCTCTTAGGCCATGCTTGGGGAAGAACTTTTTATAGACAGGAAGACGAAAACCCGATGCTTCAGCAGCTACCTGTGGCCACCCTAGGATCACCAAGGGACCAGCTGATGCTGTGGACAGCAGGGTGGAAAGGATGATAGGCCCTTGATGATGTCATTGAGCCCCTGAATCAACCAACTCTGAAGCCAGTTTTTCCTCGGGCTAAGTGAGAAAATGAGCGTTCTTTTTTTTAAAAGCCAGTCTCAGCTGGAGTTCCTTCTTTTAGCCAAAGCATTCTGACTCCTTATCTATTGATACTTTTTGCTGATGAAACACATTGTAGCTTATTTTAAAATATTAATATAGTCAATTGAATATAAGTTTCCAATACAGATCCTACTTCTTTCAGCTCTCCAAGATACATCTGTATCCCTGCTTTATTAATCAAACAGACTTTCTTTTGAAGGCATCCCCAAGTGTCTGTTCATCTTTCTGAGAAAATGATTCATACTTACCAACTTCCTTCCTCTCTTGATTTCTTTCTTTACTGATTCCACATCAAAATTTCTATCATTATTAGATGGATCATAGTCCTCACATTCCACAAGTGCAGAGGAATACAGCTGCATATTGGGAAAAGAAAAACAATCCAGATTATGTACAAAGAAATGTTGAGAGCTACAAGTCAGAAAATGGTACCAAAAAAGTGTTCATCAGGAATGGAAGCTGACAACCTTTTGGGGTGTGTGAGCAGACCTCAAGCCAGCCAGCTTTTCTCTGGGAAGAGTCCTGATCCCTGGGCATGTTTCACACTGCCTAACCGGACTTGGTCAAGGCCCAGATCCCAAGCTGGGCCAACCAAAGTTCCTATTCTAGGAAAGTTAAATAGGCTCTGAGGCTCATGGTCAGAGAAGAGAAAGTTAGTCTGTTGAGAGAGGGAAAACAAAAAATGAGGGCCGGACAGGACATCCCAGGTTCCTAAGGGCTTCTCAGCTCCTGTTTCTTGGCTGCACCTCTGGACCTGCCTTCAGGAGCCACACAGTGGCCCTGCACCTCACTACGAAGCCTCTTGCGTATTCAGGTTGGCTCGAGTTTCTAAGAGCTTCTTGAGACCAAAAGAATCCAAACTACTTCCTAATGAAAGACCAACGTTACAGTATACTTAAATCATAAAGTGCATGGAAAACATAAGAAAAACATTCTGACCTGACAAGGCAAAGATTTCTAATAAAAGCAGAAACTATAAAAAAGGTGTCAAGTTGGTTGGGACTTCCCTGGTGGTCCAGCGGTTAAGAATCCACCTTCCAACACAGAGGACATGAGAGGACAGGGATCGACCCTGGTCAGGGAACTAAGATACCACGTGCCATGGAGCAGCTAAGCCCGTGAGCTGCAAAAAAAGGCTCCACATGTTGCAACCAAGACTCAACACAACCAAGTAAATAGATAAATATTTTTTAAAGTTATCAAGTTGGAATTCATCAAAATTAAAAGTTTTTGCTCTTTGAAAGACATTGCTAAGAAAAAAGAAAGGCAAGCCAGAAATTAGGAGAAAATATTTGCAATTCATATATCTGACAAAAAACTTATATCTAGGATATAGGAAAAACTGTTGCCACTCAATAAGACAATACAATTAAAAATGGCCAAAAGATCTGGACAGACACTTCAGAGAAGAGTTACAAATGGTGAATAAGCACATGAAAAGATGCTCAAAATTGGTAACCCGCAGCCACAGCTATAATGAGAAAGCAATACACACTCACCAGATTGGTTAGAATTAAAAAGACTGAAAAATAGCCAAGTGTCAGTGCAGGTATGGAGCAAATGAAATGCTTACACATTGTTGGTAGAAGTGTAAAATAATGCAGTCACCTTTAAAGTTAAACATACACTTACTTTATGACCCAGCATTCCTCTTCTAGGTATTCACCCAAGAAATAAAAGCGTATGTCCACATTTAAAGAAGGCAAGAATATACACTGGAGAAAAGACAGTCTCTTCAATAAGCAGTGATGGGAAAATTGGACATCAACACGTTAAAAAATGAAATTTGAACATATTCTCATCATCCACAAAAATAAATTCAAAATGGATTAAAGACCTAAGTGTAAGATGGGGCACCATAAAACTCCTAGAAGAAAACACGGGCAATATTCTTTTTTATCTCCAAATGCAAGGAAAATATAAACAAAAATAAACAAATGGGACCTAATTAACCTTAAAAGCTTTTGCATCAACAAACCATCAATAAGACAGAAAGACAACCTATTGAGTGGGAGAAAATATTTGTATATGATAATGACCAGTAAGGGGTTAATATACAAACAGCTCATAAAACTGAAGATCAAAAAATAACCTGATTAAAAGATGGGCAGAAGATCTGAATGGATATTTTTCCAAAGAAGACATGCAGATGGCCAAAAGGCACATGAAAAGATGCTCAATATCACGGATCATCAGAGAAGGGCAAATGAAAACCTGAAAGAGATGTCACCTCACACCTGTCAGAATGGCTGTCATCAAGGAGATTGCACACAAATGTTGGTGATGATGTTGGGAAAAGGGAACCCTGTGCACAGATGGTGGGAATATAAGTTGGTGCAGCTGCTATGGAAAACAATATGGAGGTTCCTCAAAAAAAAAACTGAAAATAGAACTATCATATGATCCATTAATTCCACTCCTGGGTATGCATCCAAAGAAAATGAAAGCACTAATTCAACAAGATGCATGTACCCCAGTGTTCATAACAGTATTATTTACAATAGCCAAAGTATGGAAGCAGACTGCGTGTCCATCAACAGATGAACGGATAATAAAGATGTGCGGTGTGTGACTCTTTGTGGCCCCATGGACTGTAGCCTGCCAGGCTTCTCTGTCCGTGGGATTCTCCACGCAAGAATACTGGAGTGGGTAGCCACTTCAGAAGATCCCTTCTCCAGGGGATCTTCCAGATTCATGGATCAAACTCGAGTCTGTCACACTGTGGGCAGATTCTTTACCGTCTGAGCCACCAGGGAAGCTCCTATATATATACACACACATATATGTATGCATGTATGTGTATGTTTAGTAGGTATACACACACACACACACACACAAACACACGATGGAATACTATTCAGCCATAAAAAAGAATGAACTTTTGCCATTTGCAACAACATGGATGGATGTGGAGGGTATTATGCTTAGTGAAATAAGTCAAAGATAGTACATGTCATCACTTATATGTGGAATCTAAAAAAAACAAACCAGTGATATAATACACAAAAAGCATGTCTACATGAAGACACATATTCAGATGTTCACAGCAGAGTTATCTTAAAATCCCCAGGTGATGCTGGTGGTAAAAGACCCACCTGCTAATGAAGGAGACACAAGAGAAGCAGGTACCATCCCTGGGCTGGTAAGATCCCCTGAGGAGGGCATGGGGACCCACTCCAGTATTCTTGCCTGGAGAATCCCATGGACAGAGGAGCCTGGCGGGCTACAGTCCATGGGGTTGCAAAGAGACGGACACGACTGAAGCAACTGAGCACAGCACATAGCATAGCCCCACAATGGAAATAATACCTATGTCTATCAACAGACAAATGAATAAACAAATTATGATAGATCCATACAATGGAATACTATGCAGAAATAAAAAGGTACAAAATACAGAAATGAGAAACACCATGGAAGAATCTCCAAAGACTTAATGAGCAAAAGATGCCAGACACAAAGCATACACACTGCTTCCTTTCATACGAGATGGAAAGACAGGCTCAGCCTAGAGGTGCTGGGGCTAGGGGGGAAGTGGTTACAAGGAGGCATGAGAGAACCTTCTGGGGTAATAGAAATGTTCTACATCTTGATGGTGGTAGCGGTTACATTGGCAAATACGTGAATTAATACTCTCTGAACTGTACATTTAAAATGAGTGCTTTTTAATGTAAATTGTACCAGCAAAGTTAACTAAAAATAGAAAATGAACATTAAGAGTATATTAGGATAAACATCACAATCAAATAGTGTTATTCTCAAAATGGCTTAACAGCAGAAAATAAACAAACACATATCTTATAGTAACAAATTAAAAGGAGAAAACTTGAGACATGAAAACCAAACATAACCGAATCTTCTGTTATAAAGCAAATTATTAGGACACTTGAACCTGAAACCTGAGTGGTCTGAGGATCAGGTGATAGTCATATATTAATGCTAAATCCCTGATTTTGATGTTTACATTGTGATTATGTAAATATCCTTGTTTGTAGAAAAGGTGCACTGAGTGTTCAGGAAGGACATCGTGTCTCAATTTCCGATGGTTCTGTCAATGAAAATAATCAATAAACCATCTATAGTAAGAATGGATTTGAGCCAAATGAAGGCCTAGCCCGGAAGTCCATTTCCCAGATTACTCTAAGAAACCGCTCTGCAGAAGCACTGTTTCTAGTACAGTTTTATACCTTGTCAGAACAAAGAAGGTTAAACAAGTCAGCGTTATATTTCTTCAAAATTATTTAAAAAAAAAAAAAGAAGAAAAAGAACAGACCAGCACATACGCAGTGAGTCAGTATGACCTTGGTACCTGGGAAGGGAGGTTTATCATCAAAGAAGGACCAACGTTGGCATGCCAGGAAGAAAGACATTTAATCTTTATTTTTAACATGGACATTCTTTACTTCTGGTCAATGTGCCCTTATCTCTAACAAATAAACCAGATGTACAATGTATATTTGATAGGCCACAGAAAGACTATTTTAGTTAGCATAAAATTCAAGTTACCTCATGTATAAGCCAGAATGACTTTCCTTTATCTCAATATGTGAATATTTCTTTGATCAGTTCCAACAAAAAAGATTCTTTGTACTGTATGTGCAACTTTTCTATAAGTTTGAGATTTAAGAAAGTCAAAGTGTGTATGTAAAAAAAGAAAGCATCTAGCATTGTGCATGGCCAGAGAAAGAGAGGGAAAGAGCCCAGAAGAACATTACAATAGATGCAGAAAAAAGCACTTCATAATATTCAACACTTTAACTTGTAGAAAACTAGGAATAAAACGGAGCTATCTAATTTTAATAAATTGAAAGTATTAAAAACTTAAAGTAAATACAAATTTAATGATAAAACCTAGAAGCATCCCAGTAATATAAGAACAATCAAGGCTCACTAACATGCTTCTAATCACCAGTATAACACAATGTTCTAGAAAAATGTGGTAAAATAAGAAAAAGAATTTAAGAGGCCCAAAAATTTATAGGAAAAAAAAAAGTTTTCATTTATAGATGAGGACTGTCCAAATAAAATATCCAAGTAACTGATTTTTAGATGCAAGAGTTTGGCAAGATTTTTGGATGAGTTAAAAAAAAAATCAATAGTGTTTGTGTATATCAATTATGCTGTTGTCTAGTTGCTAGACATATCCGACTCTTTTGCAACCCTGTGGACTATAGCCTCCTCTGGTCATGGGATTCTCCAAGCAAGAATATACTAGAGTGGGCTGTCATTTCCTCTCCAGATTGAACCTGCATCTCCTGTCTTGGCACGTGGATTCTTTACCTCTGAGCCACCTGGGAAGCCTGTATACCAATAATAGTCCATTTTAAAAACGTATTAACAAAAACAAAAACCAACACAGGAATAGACCTAACCCAAAGTTCTGACAAAAATTGTTGGACATTTTTGAAATTCATAAAAGACCTGGCTAATATGTCTTCCCTGTTAATGGAAAGACATATTGTGAGGGTGTCTATTTTTTCCCAAATTTATCTATAAATTCCATAGAATTCCAGTTAAAATTCCAATAGAAATTTCTGTGAAACCTGATAAGCCGATCTCAAATTCAAAGTGCAAAAAAAAAAAAAAAAAAGCTAAGGCTTATTGTAAAATCATAGTAATTAAGAGCATTGTACCAGCTCAGGGATACATTAGTGGCTAATGGAACAGAATGGACAGCCAGAAAGATATCTGTGCCTATATGACAATGCTGTTAAGAGCAACAGGTAAGGATGAAGGTTCAAGAACGAGACATCTAGGCGAGAGTCCTGGCTCAGTCACTTACAGCCCTGTGACCTTGGGCAAGTCACTTAATTTCTCCGTGCCTCAGTTGTTCCACCTTTAGTTTGGGCGTAATTACAAAACCTCCGTCTTAGGGTAGTTGTGAGGATGAATAGTTAAACACAGGTAAGCTCCCACCCAGAGTATTACCTTACACACACTGGACACCAAATCATAATAACAACAGTTACCATTATTATCACTACAAATCAGTAAGGAAAGGATAGTTTGTTTTTTTTAATAACAGTGCAGGAAAGTGAAAGTGTTAGTTGCTCAGTTGTGTCTGACTCTTTGCAATCCCATGGACTGTAGCCCACCAGGCTCCTCTGTCCATGGGATTCTCCAGGGAAGAATACCGGAGTGGGTAGCCATTTCCTTCTCCAGGGGACCTTTCCAACCCAGGGATCAAACCTGGGTCTCCCATACTGCAGGCGAGATAGAGCTGGGAGAAGTAGTTAATCACATGGAAAAAACAAAAAGAGGTGAGAGTCAATTCCTAGGCAGGTTGATGAGATGTCTGGGGTACTCAAGGAGGAGAGTGGGGTCTGGAGTTCCCAAAGAGGAGAAAAGGACAAATGTTTTTTCCTACACTGCTTTGTCTTAGTCAGTGTAACAATGAATCTTGCTCAAAGACATGTTTCTCCTTAACAAGAACCTTCTGACTAATCTTGTTATCTTAAGATGTATGTTGTGGGAATGCATCTGGTAAGACCCTTTATTGTAATAAGGTATATAGCGCCCTTGCAAAGACCAGTGAGCGGGGTACTCTCCACCCCTCTTCTGATGTCTGTGTCAGAAGCTTTCTCTGTCCCTTTTTCACTTTAATAAAACTCTGCTACACAAAAGTTCTTGAGTGATCAAGCCTGGCTCCTGGTCCCAAAGCTACATCATCTTCAGATACCACGAATTCGACATTGTTCACCATAAGTTGTCAAAAGTAGATCCTTGCTTTATATGGTGATCCAGATAAATTCAGTTGCATCAAAAATATCACTTCCCTTAATTATTTCGATCTTTCCTTTAGCTTTCTAATATGTTGTTGTTTAGTAGCTAAGTTGTATCCAACTCGTTTGTGACCCACAGACTGTAGCCCAACAGGCTCCTCAGTCCATGGGGTTTCCCAGGCAAGAATACTAGAGAGGGTTGCCATTTCTTTTTCCAGAGGATCTTCTCAACTAGGGATCAAACCCACATCTCCTGCATTGTCAGGTGGATTCTTTACCAGTGAGCCACCTGGGAAGCCCATAGCTTTCTAATTTACCTCAGTCCTAAATGAGCTGTTTCTAAATCCAAAGGCATTCTTATTATCAACAAAAAACTGATTAGCATAATTTTTAAAAAAAAGCTAAATGAGAACAACACAATTTTTGAACTTTTTGGGAAACAGAAACTTAATATGGAAAAGAAATTCTTAGGGTGAAAATCCTACAAATTATAAAGGAAAATGACGAATGTTAATTACATTACAAGCTTCCATGCAACAGGAAGCACCATAAATAAAATCAAAAGCCAAATATATGATAAAGCATTGAATGTATTTTTATGTAAATAAACATATATAAGTGAAATTAAGATCTCAAAAATAAAATGTAGTCTCTGAACAGAAGTCATAGAATCAACAAACAGAACTGCATAAAGAAAGCAAAACAGAACCACACAGAAGAAGGAGGTGCAAGCCCACAAAGTCATCCAGGAACTGCAAATACAAACAAGAGACTATCGCACACCCATCTGAAAGGAAAACATTAAATTTCATAGTATCACGACAGACACCAAACCACAGATCCAAGGAGGAACTGTGAAGAGAGAAAAGAAGAGCTACAGGTTGGGGGCAAATACATAAAATATATCTGTCAAAGGACTTCTATCCAAGATATAAAGAGCTCTTAAAACTTAACAACAATAACAAGCTAATTAAAAACTGGACAAAAGATCTGAACAGACAACACCAAAGAAGATATACAGATGATAAATAAATACATGAAAAAATGTTCAAAATCTCATGTCATCAGGCCATTACTGATTAAAATACAAACAACATGAACTCACTCATTTCAGGTGGGAATGTAAAATGGTACAGCCATGTGGAGGACAGTTTGGCAATTTTCTACATAATTGCACACACTTTTACCAGACCAAAATAAATAAATAAATAAATCACACAGAATTAAGTGTTGACAAAGAAGTAAGAACAGTGGAAGTCAAACTTGGCGCAGTCCCTTTGGAGAGCAGTTTGGCACATTTCGTGAGGTTCAGAATGTACTCTTCCTGAGCCCAGCAGTGGGCCGCCCAGATCAGAGGAAAGCTCCCATGAATTAGGAGACCTATCCAAGGATATTCATGGCAGCTGGTCAGTCACACAAAAAACTGGAAAACCCCAAATGATCATTCACTTTAATAGTGATTATGGGGACTTCCCTGGGGGTCCAGTGACTAAGAATGTGCCTCCCAATGCAGGGGACTCGGGCTCGATCCCTGATCCGGGAAGATCCCACATGTCTTGCAACTAAGCCTGTGCACCACAACTGCTGAGCTTGCGCCCTCCGGAGCCTCTGCTCTGCAACAAGAGAAGCCCCAGCATGGAGCAGCCCACGTACCGCCAACTAGAGAAGCCCCTGCCTGCTGCAACTGGAGAAAGCCCAGGCGCAGCAACAAAGACCCAGCACAGTCAAAAGATAAACAAACACTAAAGAAAGAAAAAATCATTTTAAAAGATAGTAATTATAGTCATAAAATGGAATACTGTAACATTTAAAATTAAAGATTAGAGGGCCTACCAACATGGATAAGTCTCAATAATCCACAGAATTTGATAGAAATTCTGTAAAGTCCAAGAACATGTAAAACAATATCATATTATTGTTTAGAAATACTTAAATTTTGTGGTGGAAGCATAAAATTAAAAAGACAAGATAATAATAAGTACCAAACTTGTGTTGGTGAAGGAATGCCGCGAATGGGACAGAGAAGGGAGAGTCCTTAACTATCTATGTTGTTTTTCCTTTAAAAAAACAAAAAAGCTGAAGTGAGTATCATATAATATCATTTTATAAATCTGGGGTAGACATTTTATAAATGTCTATGGGTCTCTGTTATATTTGAAATATTTAATTAAAATATCTTTAAAGAAGCTTCTTCACCATAATTCCTTACATTTGATCAGTTATAAATAAAACCAAAAGTAATCAAAAAGTGTTACTATCTGACACTTTAAAAAGAGAAAAATATGCTCCCCAAATCCCCACTTCAAAGCCCAAATCATGGGCAGCCAATGTGTTGTTCTTTGTTGTATTCAAAGTACATTTGTCTATTTCGGGATGTCCTTCCCTGAAAGGACTTATGTGTGTTCAAACTTACCAAACAGTTTTCATGAGCAGCTATATTCTCTGACTGTGCAAAGTACAGGACACTACACTCGAGGTCTTTGGGGCAGAGCGCGCATATCCTTTTTTGCAACCTTTCTGCAACCTGGAAGACACCTACAAAGTAACATCCCTCGTGAGAAATGGAAAGTGGAATTTCTTGGTCTGTAACTCCTCCACCCATCTTAAAGGAGAGGGCCAGGCACTTGTTTTTAGAAGAGTCTCTCAGCTCCCGGGGAGAAAAAATTTGGGACCCAAGTAGAAAAGCACCTTTGCAATTTTTAATGGATTAATAAAAAAGAAAATGTTTTATTTAAAATGTCCAGGGACTTTCTAAAACAAAACAAAAATAAATAAATAAAAGATTGAAACATGAGGAACAATGGGGTTCCCAGATGGTGCTAGTGATAAAGAACCCGCCTGCCAGTGATGGAGACATAAGAGACACGGTCTGACCCCTGGATCGGAGAGACTCCCATGGAGGAGGGAATGACAACCCACTCCAGTCTTCCTGCCAGGAGAATCCCATAGACAGAGGAGCCGGGTGAGCTAAGAGTCCACAGGGTCACAGAGTCAGACACGACTGAAAAGCCTGAGCACATACAGGAGGAAAGCCTCTGACTAACAAACAGAAGTAGGAATTTAAATACAAAGTTCTCACATCACTTCCCTGCCCACAGGAAGCTCTCAATTATAATCGCTGACATTATAAATCAATTGTATTCAAGAAATAATGCTCTGATTAACTACCTATAAAAAAGAATTTAGATCCTTATACTATATTCAAAAATAAATTTGGGGTGAATTAGAGGTAAATGAACAATGTACTTTAATGTGATGTAATCTAGTATAATAAATTAGGAGAGTAAGATACATGATAGGAAGCAGTTTTTGTTTTTTTTCAAAGAGAAGAATGAAGAAAGGAAAGAAACAGAGGAGAGCTAGGAAGAACAGGGAAGAGTCAGAGATGGAGAAAAAAGCCAGCTGTTCCCAACATCCCACTTGGACGCACCCGGGGGAGACAACCTTTACTCGCTAATCTATTAGTTTGCTGTTAGTTTGGCCACAAGCATCCATGTAATATTTCTTTGCCCTTTCCAATGCTCATCCTCTTTATTCATCTGGTTTTCCATAGCAGAAAGCACTTTCAATTTTACCTTCAAATTTTAGTTCTGAAACAAAACTTCATTTAACGGTGGAAGGGTTCAATTTAGATGAGGTTAAACTGCTTAAGCGCGTCTTAAAAGTCTTTTTTGGTTACTCCAAAGCGTAAGATCTCTCAGCACCTCTCTTAAATTAGACTTTTACGTCTCACACTGTCCAAAGTCCTCACTTTGGAGCTAGCATTTGTTTCACATTCAGATGAGTTTCTTCTTTAACTATCATTTGTTTCCTGGATTGGAGTCCTGCTTAGTGGGGCTACAAACGAGTGATCCTCCTGCTCCTATCAACCAAGAAAACAGGAGTGGGGGAGACTGAGAGGAAACGCCTCAGATGAAATGGAACCAGCGAACTGCTGCTTTTCATTCCTCTCAAACTACCACCGAGTCGGGAGCGCCTCTTTGTACAAGAGTCACTGTGTTGAGGGCTCTACACCAGCGCTATCCGTAGAAACACCATGTGAGCCACAGGTGCAGATGAAGAATTTCTAGAAGCCTCATTTAAAAAAGCAAAGGAGGGACTTCCCTGGTGGTCCAGTGGCTAACACTCTGCTCTCCATGCAGGGTGCACGGGTTTGATCCTATTGGGGATCTAAGATTCCACATGCTACATGGCGGGTCCCCCTCAAAAGGAAGTTGGTGAAATTAATAGCCTTTATTCCATCAAATATATCCAAAATACTACCCTTTCAACATTTAATCAATAAAACAATTAATTCATCCTTTGTACTGAGTTTTGAAGTCCAGTGTGTTTCGTGGTTACTGCACGTCTCAGCTGGACAATCCACATTTTCAATGCTCCAGACGCATAGGCAGACGGTGGCTACCAAATGGAAGATATGGTACAGATGGAAGAAGGCACAGCAGAGGCTATAAAAGAAACATGAGACAGAACTGTTGCCTGCAAGAAGCTGACAAGGTAAACAAGGAGATGAAGTGGCAACTGGGAAAGTAAAATAACAGAATACATAGCACAGCGTAATGTAGCTGCTGAGTAGGAAATAAAATACATGCTATGGTCAGAGGAGGAAGTGCTCCCGGTGGGATGGGGTGCTGTCAAGGAGCCGGTACAACCTGGAGATGGAAAGGGGAGTCAAGGTGGGGGGGACGTTGCAGACAGAAGCACAGATGGGGGGAGAGGCCAAGAGGTGAGACTGGGAGACAGCTCATCAGCGGGACTGAAGAGGAGAGTTCATGCAAAGGAAGCGGGAAAAGAATTTGAGGAACAGATGGTGAAAGGCTGCCAGGAAGGATTTTTGAGGAGGGGAATAACACGACGAAAGAGTTGCTTTAAGCTCCATTTCAGTACAAGGAGAGAAATACGGTGCACCTGGACAGAAGGCTGGATGTCATAATGCTGTCTGTTCTAGCTCAAATAAGGGCAAACGAAAACATGCTGCCTGCCATCAAGCCATCAGCCACGGCAGCAATCCCCAGCCCCTAAAAATCCATCAAGCCACCAGCCACTGCAGCAATCCCCACCCCCTAAAAACGGTGTGCCCTCAGGGGGGTTCAGGATGGCAAAAACGGAATACTTGCTCTACATACTTAGGATGCACTTCTAAGGAATAATTTCCATGAGCCCAGATTCTTGCATCTTCCCATACTTAGAAAAGCTCTAAAATCATTAACTTAGCAGTAGTCTTCTGATGTTCAACCACATGTTTGTTGTCAGCAAAAACTTTATATCCTGGCTCCTCCCTCACCTCTTCAAAGCCGTTCCCCAGAGTCCGGCTCCCAGGCTACAGTCCTGAGTAAGGTCCCCACAGGAAACAAAACTTGCAGTTTTTAGGTTGTGTTTTCCTTTGGTTGGCATAAGTTTTAGATTTAATGCCATTTCAAGTTAAATCTCAAGAAGGTTATTTTAAAGAGGTTGAAAAATATATTATTTGGAAGAATAAATGATTATGGGCAGTGAACAAAACTTAGGGAAAAATGAGAGAGAGTCTGTCTGATTTTAAAACATACTATAAAGGTATAGCCGGGACAGAAAGTTAGATGACTGAGTCAAAAAATAATACAAAGTGCAGAGAGAAATGAATCATCATCTCTAATTGTGAATATAGGATATCACAAGGTGGCATCTGCATTTCTCCTCTGGCACTGACATCCTTAGCCCATTTTTCTACTGGGTTATTCACTATTTCCTGATTTATAAGAGCTGTACTATCTCCTGATTTATCCAGGCTCAACATCACACACAGGAATGACCCCCAGCAGACATGTTTGTACTAAGTGACTCTTTCCCTATGCACAGCTGACAGTCCTAGAGGACCTACCTGCCCGTCCCAGATATACAGAATTCAGAATAGAAGATTTTAGTTCAGACTGGGCTGGCTTCTTGAAGGAGATGTAAAAACCTGAGAAGCTGTGAGTGTGGCCATCTTCTATCCCATTAGCAGGAAAACTGGACCAAAGAAAGAGAAGAACAAAGCAGATATGCTGAGTGCTGTCAAAGTGTATGAAGACTTTTCAGGCCCTGGTTCCTGGCTCTTTCTGGAAAATACAACAGCATCCATGCTCCTGGGATGAGTCTGGTCTCCCTGCTTTCCAGTAACAAGCATCCCCGTTGCTTAAATGGTATCAGGTTGATTTTGCACTATTTGTAGCCAACAGGCCCTGATTAACACTGGCACTGCCATGACCTGATCTCTGTGTGTAGGCACACGTGCACCTGAGAGTGAGCTCTGGCAGCAGTGTGGGAAAGCCTTGCCCTCACTGTCTTTTATCTGGTCCATTCTGATAAGCTCATGGCCCTCCTCCTGCTTTCCCTTGTCACGCCTCCACTTCCTTCGTCACACTGCTGCCAGAGTGGGCTATCTAAAATGTCCACTGTCCGTGTTTCCTGCTAAAAACTCTTCTCTATCACCTGGAGAATAGAAGCCAAGCTCTTTACATGCAGACTCACCGGTTTCTTTAATACGTGATGAGCACCTATTAAGCATCCTTTTAGGCACTACAAGTAAAGCAGGGAATAAGATGTGAATTTCAACACTCATGAAACTTACATCCTAGTAGTAGAGATAGACCCTCAAACACATTATTTTCAGGTAGTAGTAAGTGCTATGAAGAAAAAACGAGCAAGGGAAGGAGGGTGAGACTGATGAGGGTCGGGGGAGGGCTCTTCTAAACAGGGTGGGCAGGCAAGGCCATCTGTGGAGGTTACCGCTGGGCAGAGATTTGAATATGGTGGGGGTTTAGAGGACTCGCAAGGCAGTGAGGGGTGGCAGTCATCAAGATGGGTAGGGATTGGATCAGATCAGACACGGGGTACACAGTAGCCACAGTAAGATTACTCGGAAAGCAATGAGACTACTGGAGGGCTTTGAGCAGGAGAATCACATTTGCTTTTGTTTTATAAGGTCCTTTTGGCTTCTGTGCAGTCCTGTCTGTATGACAGGCTACAGCGGAAGCCAGGAAACCCACAGTCTAGGTCTGAGATGATAGTGGCTTGGATGGTAGTGATAGAAGCGGCAAGAGGTCAGGCTCGAGATGTATTTTGGAGACAGAACTGACTGGTCTGACTAACACGTGAGGTGGGAGGCAAGGAGGAGAGAGCGGCACCGAGTGTGGAACTAGGGTCTTGGCCTGAGCACCTGGGTGAACGGAATGGGAAGGCTGCTAGCAGTTGGTTGAGCAGGTCTGGAGAATGTGGGTGTGTGCAGGCAAAAAGGAGTTTGAGATCGCTCCAAGCATTGATTAAATTGGTGATAGGAGTCTGGAGTTTGGGGAAAAGGTCGGGAAACAACCTCATCTCCAGTAACTCATCTTGCATTCTGTATGATCAGTAGTGCTAGTGTTAAGTCACTCAGCTGAGTCCAACTCTTTGCAACCTCATGGACTGTATGCAGCCCACCAAGCTCCTCTGTCTATGGGATTCTCCAGGCAAGAATAATGGGGTGGGTAGCCATTCCCTTCTCCAGGGGATCTTCCCCACCAGGGATCAAACCCAGGTCTCCTGCATTGCTGAAAGAGTCTTTACCATGTGAGCCACCAGGGAAGCCCACTAGCTAAATGCTCGCCGGCTAAAATGAAAGTCAACATGTTGCTTCACTTGTGGCTGCCACATTTGATGTTTTGTGGCTGGCGCCTTTATTCGAGTCTTCATCTCTGGACTGCCCTTTTACCCTTTCTACCCCTGGGTGACTGACTCTTGCCTTTTAAAACGAAGACAGGGTGTCCCCTGAACACCAGGCTGAGCGGAAGGAGCCCCTCATTTGTGCCTCTGTGGTTCTCAGCAGCTCACACCCGAGTTGCCTATTAGATTCTCTAGGGCAGGGTCTGCCTAGCTCATCTCTGTATTCCTGGCACCTGGTCCTGAGCATGCACTGGGAAGAAGATCTACACGGGTTAGAAGATCCACACCTGTTGAACTGCAAGAAAGGTGCCCCCTCAAGAGGCTGCTGTCTCACTTAAAGACAGGGCCACAGACTTGAACTACTAAATGGAAAGGAGGGCATGGTTCCAAAATATCGCATTCTCTGTGGAAAGTTTCCAAACTGCTTCTTAAACCCAGCCAGCCCGCCCCGACCCCTCCTCCCCGCCGGGCTTCTCCGGTGGCTCAGCGGTTAAAAAAAAAAAAAAAAAAAAAAAATCCGCCTGCCAAGATCCCCTGGAGGAGGGCATGGCTACCCACTCCAGTATTCCTGCCTAGGGAATCCCTTAGACAGAGGAGCCTGGCGGGCTACAGTCCATGGGGTCACAAAGAGTCGGACGCGATTTAGCGACTAAACAACTGATCCTGAGACCCAACTGGCCAGTTCTCTTCAAAAGGGGTCCACCTCCAGCCTAGCTCCCCTCTCCCCGGGGCACTTCTCCGATCGCATTGTTTGAGAAGCGGGCGGAGCCGCGCTGGGAAAGGAAACCCACAGGCTTTTCTTTCGCTTTCCCCAGCTGGCTGCATTCCTAGCGATGTAGGACCGCAGCGATGGGCTTTCCCATCTGCAGTGGGGAGAGGCAAAGCACACGGCAAACGGAGGCAAACGATCGCCCCTCCGAGGGGCCCCGGGTAGTGGTCTGGGCTCGGGGCCGCTGGCGGTGGACGCCCGGGGGCCGCGGGGCAAAGACTTCACCGCGGTCTTGGAGACCGGGCCGGCGACTCCCATAAGGCGGCGACCGCAGAGCGGCCCTGGGCCACCACCGAGCCCCACCCGGCCGCCCCCGGCGCGGTACTCACCGGTCGGGAGCGGGACTGTGTCCCGCGCGGCGTGGGCCTCGGACCAGCTGGCGCCGCGGGTCGACTCGGGCGCGGAAGGCCCCGCCGGATCCATGTCTGCGCGCTGCTTCCCCGCCGCCGGAAGTCCGCTTTGGCGAAATCAAGCTGATGGATTTCCCCTGCCGGGGAAGCGCACCGAGGCTTTGCAGACAGCTTCTCTACCTCCGAGTCTGAATTCGAACTGCTTTAAAAAGAAAAAACGAATCACGCCAGGCGCTCCCCACTCTGCGCCCACTTAGCCGATGGTCGGAGGGAAGGTGGCCGAAGTCCCTGGACTCAGCTGGAGAAGTGATGGGTCTTCCTGAGGGATTACCCGTTATTTTTAAAAAGCCGTTATCACGTGGGGCTTCCCTGGCGGTCCAGTGATTGAGACTCCACACTTCCACTGCAGGGGGCCCGGATTCAATCCCTGGTTGGGGAACTAAAATCCCACATGCCATGCGGCACAATCAAAATAACACTCCACACACACCCACCCACCCAAGTATTAACCGAGTGCAATGCCAGTTTCCAGTCGTCAGCCATTATTTCACTCGCACACCCCCCAAGTTTGGGCTGAACAGGTCTAGCATAAGCGGAGGCAGAATTAACTGAGTGCAATGCCAGCTTCCAGTGGTAATCCTTTATTTAGCACCCGTAGTGTACACAGCACCATACAAGATGAGGTTTCTGGCGCATGGAACAAACACACAAAACACAGACGCGGGTAATTAAATCGCAGTTACAAAATAAGTTGCTCTGTAAAAAAGAAACATGTAATAGCTGGTGGTTTGCTGAGGCAATCAAAGGAAAAACTTCTCGAGGTCTTGCTTTTTGAGCAGGTTTTAAAGAGAGGAAAGGAGGCAAATTGGGGACAGAAAAGAGAAACTGTTAAAAAGGATAACTTAGTCTTGACCAACACACATGAATTACAGCAGCAGACGTGCGGAGCAGCAAAACGAGAGAAAAAAGGGCAGGTTCTGCCAGCAGTGTTTTGCCTTCAAGCAGTAAGACTGACTCATTGCCAGGCCAAAAAGAGTCCTAAATAAGAGATTGAATAGCTCAGCTGGGCCAAGTGAAGCAGGTGAAGGGCCCCTTCCCCCACTCTCAGATCCTGATCTCAGCTTTTCAGTGTTCCACTCTTAGGGAGGAGCAGACTGCCAAGATCACTAAGGAAAGCCTAAAGCCTGAAAGACAAAGACCAAAGGAAACATAAAAGAAAACAGAAATCTTGGAGGTCACAGATACTCAGGAAGAAAATATAGGCATGAATGCCTGTGTGTGATGTACTATATAAAGTGTTTTCCAAGCGACAAGATACTGCAACCATGAACCAGTAAGTTACTACTGAAGAAAAACAAAATATTCAGAGAGCTCTAGAAATAAAAAAAAAGAGACCCTGCCCCCAAATAAACTAACAAACTGTCATGTGAGCGTATGTTCCTCAATTCTTTGTCTCATCACAATAAAGATTTGGAGTGATGGACATTAAAGCCCCCTCGGCGTGTCGCAGCTCTTAAGTCTTGGATAGACCGTGTTATAGCTCTCAGGTCTCGAATGGACCATGTTATAACTCTTAGACAAATCAGTGTTACAGCTCAGTGTTACAGCTCAATTTTATTTAGAAGATGGCAGGAAAATCCATCTTCGAGGAGTGAGGGCACGTCGATCTAGACACGAGAAGAGCGCCCCAGAGCGCGGGAGACAGCGAGCTAGCTTTGGCTCCTGTATTTATATGTTTCTCTCTCCCTGGGCCTGTCCTATATAAATTGGGCCAGCCAGGAGTGTTGTTTGTTTTACCTGAGGTCCTCACTCTGGTCCTCGGACCTTCTTTTGTTGCATTTTCACGGGCTTTTCCCTTCCTTGTCTTGTAGCCACTGCCATTTTGGACTCCTTTTCCCTGTTCTACCTACCTAACAAAACCAAAAAAACCACCACAATAGACAAATTGGAAGATTATGTTGAGGAAATCTCCCAGAAAGTAGAGCAATAACACAGAGCTGCAAATTAACAGAAAAGGTAAGAAAATCAGAGAACCAATTCTGGAGGTCTACGGTCTGGGTAACAGGAATCCTAGAAAGTGAGAATAGATGAGGTATCATTAAAGAAACACGTCAAGAAAAGTTCTCTGAACCAAAGAACAAGGTTTTCAGATTAAAGACCCCACCAAACACCTAGTATCAGGTGTAATAATAGACCTTTACTGGGAACAGAACACTGGGTCAAAGAGATTGCTGTAACGTTCGAGAAAGACTGGTCACAAATATAAAAGAGAAAGAATGGCCTCTGACTTCCAACAGTCACTCTGAAGGCCAGAGGTGAGAACATTTTCAGATTTCAAAGCAGCAACACTGGAATGTAGCATGTATGTTCAAAATTGGGTATGAAAGCTACTCAGGAACTCTCTACCCTGCCAAAACAGCAATCAAGTTTAAGGGCAAAAGAACATATTGAAACATATAGTCTCATTTTTTCCCTTTCAAAAGGTACTGGAGGATGTGCTTCACCCATAAAGTGAAAGTCATTCAGTTGTGTCCAACTCTTTGTGACCCCATGCCTATATGTGGCAGTAAATCAATCAAAGGAGAAATAAGGGGATTTAACTAGAAATAGACCTGACATCGGAGAGACAAAGGGAATCTCTAGGATGCTGACGGGAGATGACAGCTGGGAACCAGTACAGATGGAGGAGATCAAGATGTCAGATCTCTGTACAGATTTCCCATACTTTTCAAGTGTCTTCATTTTATTTCAGTGCGTTGCCTAAAATTCCTGCATCTTTACTGTGAATAAATGAACTTCTCAGCTTTGCCCATTTGTCTATGGCTGTCTGGTTACAATTTCTTGCTCCGTTTCCTAGCTCTTTGGTTTCCCACTCTCTAGCCCACCTTCAAGTTAAATTTTTATTTAGTTCAATATTTTTAAGAAATTAAACCTAGTACAAATTTAAATTCTTGTTTGAAAGGTGCTGCTGCTGCTGCTAAGTCACATCAGTCGTGTCTGACTCTGCGCGACCCCACAGATGGCAGCCCACCAGGCTCCTCTGTCCCTGGGATTCTCCAGGCAAGAATACTGGAGTGGGTTGCCATTTCCTTCTCCATTGTCTGAAAGGTAACCAAAGGTAATTAAACCCAGAAGCTGAGAAAAAAACAAACCCTAAAAAACCCAGAACTACTTCAATTACTCCTTTTTGAGCTAGTATTCCCATGCTGGTTCCAGGGGCGAGGAGAATTTCCTGACAGCCAAATGTACGTCTTTGTTTTAACTCTTGGAGACTCTCACCCCCTTTTCACTAGATGATCATGGTCAGGAAACCTACAGCAGAGTAAATCTTTCCCTTTTTCTCTAGGAAAATAATTTGCACATCATGCCCAGGAAACTCCAACAGTCTGTTTCAGACTCTTTCAACAGAATTGTTTTAAGTGAAATTCTTACCCAGCACCATCTCCTCTGGCAATAAATAAGCCATGTCTGACTATTCTCTTAAGTTTCCTTTTCTTACAGTTCTACTCTGTCTAGAACAAAAATATTTCAGCTCATCCAAGTTTCTATTCTCGCTTTTCCTGTGTTTGTATAGAAGGAGTGAAAAGAATCTGTGGAAAAGAAGTTTCATTTCAAAAAATGTGCCAAAACTTTCCCCTAGGAGAGTTTCTCTTCTTTCTCATTCAAGTGGACTGATGGGACACTATTTCATGGAGCTTATCCAATTAACTTAAAATACTTGGAAGTAATTTGCATAATATTAATATTCTTCAGGCTCTGATGCCCATCTTATGGCTCACAATGGTAAATTATTTGCCAGGAACTAAACATAAATAAATTTTGTAGGTAAAAAGGTGAAATTTGGCCCTGTGGGGCCTTGAAAGTCAAAGATAATAATTACAAAAGCAGTAAGAAGTGCTGAAATCAACTGTGACATCTGTTTTTCTGAATATATAATTTACAAATAAGTTACAAATTATACAGTGGTGTTTCATATAAAATATACACATCCATTCTACTCATGTACAGTTGAAGAGCAGTAAGAATAAAGAGATAGGCTATGCATATGAAAATGTCCCTATTTTGTTCCAAGCATTTCTAAGTAATGCAAATAAACACGCCCAATAAGGGTAAACTGGGATCTCTTGACAGATCGTAATGTAAATTAATTCCACTGGCCACAGGGATTTCTTTTGCATGGCCCTAGTTTCAGCTTGATCAGCTGATTTCATGAGCAGGTATTAACTACAGATTTATAATATTTTTTTTCTACACTTATTAACCCCACATTGGCAGAGGATTTCTTTCTCAGGCATAGTTCCAGCTTCATAACCATAATCCCATGTTAGTTCTGTTCTTGCTTTCACATACCTAGAAAGTAGAAATTTTAAAAATAATCATAAATTATCCTGAATGAACCAAATTTGATTATAATCAATTTTCATATTAACATCATTAACCCTCCTCAACAATATCGTTTTCTCTCTCCAACATCCACTACTTAGGAATGCTCTATTTGAGTTTTATTTCAAATCTACTAAAATCCCAAGTAAGAAGAAACTTGTCAATATCCACAAGGGAGGAAGTGTGTTTTTAAAAAGAATGGGCCCCAGCAAAGCACTGAGGCCCAGGGAAGTAATCAGGGGTAGTTTTGACTTAAAGATGTAGCATTCTGCATCATTTATTTTCTGAACTGAACTGGCTGAGACCTGTCATTCTTAGCCTTTTTGGACATTAATTCTAAGAGGAAATAAGAATTAAAATTTCAACTATTTAAAATTTTATTGCCTCTAAACAGTTTGGGATGACTGAGTATTCTAGGGTACCAGAGAGTTAGGGCTATAGCATATACCTTCTTTTAATATTTTTGTACTGTTATTTTTAAAGTCACAACTTCAAAATTAATCATATTAAAAAATTTTTCAAACCTGTTGGTGAAGAACGCCACCAAAGGAAAACTTCTGTCATGTGTTTCTACAAAAACATTCTGTACCAAAAGATTTGGGCAACAACTATGCTGTTAACAAAAATAGACAAACACATGTTAGATATAGCATAAACTCTGATACATTGTTCTTTGAAGCATTAGAACACCATTCTGTTTCCAACACATCTTATTTTTATTTCTTTATTTTTCTGACTAGTATGCAAAATATCATAGCTCATTACAATTTTGTTGATAGTAAGAATTCATTCAGAAAGCCCTGTTTTGACATTCTTACATCTTGCCAGTAGAAACGCAAAATAGTAAAAACTCCTATTTATCATTATTATAAATGCATTTATCTTTTGATTCAACAATCCAGTATCTGGGAGTGTATTTGACAGATATATCTGCATATATATCCATGTAAGATTATTTACTGAACATTGTTTTCAACAGTAGAGGTTTTGAAGCAATGCAAATGTCTATCTAAAGAGGATTATTTAAACTTCTGGATAGCCACACACTGGAATCATATGCACCTATAAACAAAAACAAATGAGGAGCTCGGTGTACTCATACAGAAAGATCTCCAGGGTATATTGTTAACTTAAAACACAAGGTGTAGGACACTGAATGTAATATGCTGTCTTTTAGGTAAGGGGTAGGAATAGGAACACATCCTTATGTTTACTTGTATTTTCATAAAGAAACACTGTAAGAATACACCAAAAAGTAATAAAAAATGATTTTACTATAGAGGGTGGATTGGGGGCAGGGTGAACAGGGGCAGAGTACATTATTTTTAAAATAAAACAAAAAGTTTAATATGAAGAATATGTTATGACCTGAATTTTTACATCAAACAGATCCTTTGGAAAGGGTATCTGTGTAAGTAATTGATTTCTCTGCTGAACACAAGCATTATTTATTGTTTTTCCAAGGCTTCTAACATGGTGATAACTATCTCCTATCACCACCATTTCAGTGTTATTTTGCTGCACATGAGCTGTTATTGCTACACAGTCATCTATCACCAGATTCATAAAGGGATCGAATCCCAGCAATATTCCTCAGACACATTTACCACTGTTAGATTTCAGTAATAACTTCCCATCATCCATACATTTTTTTCAGTTTGAGCCTGGTGAGCTTTACTCAGGGTACCTCCTTGGCAGGGTCACAGCTGCTGTGAAACAATTCTGTTTGTATGTATTTTCTAAGGTGTTTTATTTTATTTAAGTTTTTAAATCATGAGAATGGATTATCTATGTAGAAAATTAAATTTAAAAAGACAGAAAGGCCTTGTTTTTCTCTTCCTATAAACAACGGGAGATCCAGCTAGTGAGACCAACCATATCATTCCAGTGCAGCCACTATTCAACGTAACTGACTGGAAAGAAAGCCGCAACAGTCCTTTGCTAAGGATCATTCTTTACTGATCTCCTGGCTCTCCTGGCATGTTTAGTAGCTTCCAGCAGTTTGGCAATAGTGTAGAAGTAGTGAAAGTACAGGAGACCCAGGTTCCATCCCTGGGTCAGAAGATCCCATGGAGAAGGGAATGGCAACCCACTTCAGTATTCAGAGAGGCGTCTCTTGTTAACCAAGTATCCTTCTAACTAGGAGAGCGAAAAAGAAAAAGGCCAAACAGATTTCTCTAGCAAAGAAAAAAAGTTCTTTGGTTTCAAAGATTTTCTGACTTGAGAATACTTTTTCTTCTGATGGCACATGAATTACATTTAAAATTATCACTAAACAGCAATTTCAAACCATTCAAATGTCATATTTTAAAGAGGTGTTGAGGGAATTCCCTGGTGGTTCAGCTCTTAGGACTCTACTTTCACTGCAGAGGGTACAGGTTTGATCCCTGGTCAGTGAACTAAGGTCCTTTGAGCCAAGTAGTACAGCCACAAATAAATAAATAAATAGGTCTTGAGTTTAGCAAAGGAAATACATAAAAGAATCTTGGGCTATGCATGCTTCCCATTATTTTAAGGGAAAAGTCAAAGCTGCCCATCCCACTAACTGAACCCCACAGAGAGGAAGAAGCGCTCTGATGCAGAGCAAAGAGAAAAATTAAGGCCACATCCAGAAATCAGTGAACCTGAATGGACTTTTCCAAAGGATGTGTGGAGGTTATCATAAAGTTCCTGTCCTGCTTCCACGACTCCTCGTCACTCTCCTGGGTAGGATAAGTCAGAACAAAGTGGAGCCCAGAGAGGAGGAGGAATGCAGGTGGTTTCTGCATGGTCCAGCTGGCCAAAGACAGGGCAGTCTATACAGACACTGGGACTAGTGGCGAAGGTATTTCTCTTTTTTCCCCTGGAAAATTTCTGGGACTATATACATTCTTTGAAAAGCATGTATGATGGTAGGAGGCAGGAGAGACGAGACTGGCAGTCTGATGGGAAAAGCTAACTCCAATTCCACCCTACACAGTAGTTATGGCCAACAATGCAAAGTATCCCTCTCATCATGAAGATGCCAGGAGTCTTAAGTGTCAATGAACCTTGTGAAGTGAAAGTCGCTCAGTCATGTATGACTCTTTGCAATCCCATGGACTATACAGTTCGTGGACTTCTCCAGGCCAGAATACTAGAGTGGGTAGCCTTTCCCTTCTCCAGGGGATCTTTCCAACCCAGGTCTCCCGCATTGCAGGCAGATTCTTTATCAGCTGAGCAACAGGGAAGCCCAAGAATGCTGAAGTGGGTAGCCTATCCCTTCTCCAGCAGATCTTCTAGACCCAGGAATAGAACTGGGGTTTCCTGCACTGCAAGTGGATTCTTTTCCAACTGAGCTAACAGGGAAGCCCAATGAACCTTAAATCAGAGAAATCATAAATATTCCTCTATATAAATGAAAATAAGTCTCATTACATATATCCCAAACATACACAGAAACAGCAAGTGACTATGGCTTAGGAATAAGAAAAGAGTTAGACAGTAAAATGCAATATTCTGATAAATGTACTGGTTTTCTGTACTAAGCCACTGCTGCTGCTAAGTCGCTTCAGTCGTGTCCGACTCTGTGCGACCCCATAGATGGCAGCCCACCAGGCTCCCCCATCCCTGGGATTCTCCAGGCAAGAACACTGGAGTGGGATGCCATTTCCTTCTCCAATGCATGAAAGTGAAAAGTGAAAGTAAAGTCGCTCAGTCGTGTCTGATTCTTAGCGACCCCATGGACTGTAGCCTACCAGGCTCCTCCGTCCATGGGATTTTCCAGACAAGAGGACTGGAGTGGGTTGCCATTGCCTTCTCTAGTACTAAGCCACTAAATCACTCAAAACTTAGTGAGAGTAGTAAAACATAAGTGCTCCCAACTAAATTTTTTTAATAGAGGTATTTCTGAATAAGACATTCTATTATATGAGACACAAAAGAAAAACTTATTCTATGTGTCCCGTTGTTTTTTTGAAGGAATGCATCTTAAAAGCCTTTCAATAAATATATACGATTTTCTTATAATTTCTTATAGTTCCTTTAAGCAAATGTTTACTGTGTGCTAGATAGTTTAAGCACTTTATATATAATACATTTATATATAAATGGCCCAGCAGCAATAACTACCGCTATGGGTTTTGTATATGTGTTTTTGCTAGATGATCATTCACAACATTCTGGACAGTTATTTACTCCATATTATTGAAGTGGGAAATACAGCATGGAGAGGTCAAGTAAGATGTCCAAGCCCATGTAAGTAGAGGCCTGGCATTCTAATCCAGGTAGTGTGGCTCTGGAATTTGTCAGTCATATTTTCCTCATGATTTTGTGAAGCAGCCTGGGGGAAAAATGTTTAGATATTAGGAATCTCAGCCCATATACTCACATTAAGGAAGCGGCCCACATTTCCTTCTTTTGTGGCATCCAATAAAAACACATTCCCTTTATTGCACTTCTCTAGAGAATCAGATGAAGCATCCTTGATTTCATTTGGTAACTCTTTACCAAAAAAGACCTGCTGGTTTTGACATGCTGGAGATTTTTCCTCTTGGGGCTTTTGTATTTGAACCTCATTCTTGTTATCCAGTGTGACTGCTTGGTGACATGTGTCCCCTGGTGGAGTGTCTTCTCTACACTTGGTTATATCTATCACATCAGATTCAATCACAGGCTTGTCTTCACAATCTTCAACTTGGTTTGAGCTTGAGTCCTCTAATAAACATTTCGGAAGGAATTGTCAGGGAATATAAATGGCTGAGCAATACTGCTGAGAGTAACAATACTAATTAAGTGCAAGTTGTGTTAATTATTGCTAATCCGTACAATGTATTAAGGTACACAGTACTTCAATTTTACAAATGAAAACTCTGAGCTTCTGAAGGCTTAAGGGATTCACTCAACTAACTAGCAATAATAATGAGAAGTGGGGTAAGAAACCCAGAAATATCTGATTCTGAAGTCTACCTTCTTTCTACTACCGAACAATGGCTTTTTATGAATCTGTATACATGTTGCTTCCTGTTACTATAGTTAAGCTCTACTCCTTACAAATTGACTTCTCTTCAACTTTGTACTCTGCATTTAAATATATTCTAAGCAGCTGGAACAGAAAGGGTTTAGGGAGCATTTTAGGCCTTTATGATACCAATGAAAGGCTGGGGAGACCCTGATTAAGTTACCTGCTCTAAGGCCCAGTAGCAGTAACTACCGCTATGGGTTTTGTATACGTGTTTTTGCTAGATGATCATTCAGTAATCACACTTTTACAAACAACAATACTTTAGAAGATGAACTGCTTATTTTTCTTATCCAATAATGCAAGTAATTTTCCAAAATATTCAAAATTATGGATGCATGTCAAATGGAATAAGTAAAATTATTTATTGTTAAAAAGTCACTTGTGCCTCCTAATTCAGTGGCAGAAAGAAACTACACTTTTCTAAAATTAATGTTGTTGATGTAATCATCACTGTTTCTGGCTGCTTTTTCCTATCATAGGTTACTTGCAGTAATATTAATAGTATATAACTAATTTTGTAGTGCCTGCTATATGTACTGTAGTGGTCAATGAAAACAACAAAAGAACCAAGAGCAACAGGACTCAGATGACTTTCATGCATTAAACGGTGATATATCAGAATGTTGTCCCAAAACACACATCTTTGACATAAGAACTATTTTGAGCTAAGGGCAATTTGAGCTAAGCAGTAATACAGGAAAAGCTCCAAGTCCTCTATTTGAGCTAAGCAGTAATACAGGAAAAGCTCCAAGTCCTCTCCCCTCTCTGCCTAAAAATAGGATATAAATTTACAAAGGTGTCCTTCTATTAATACTAGGAAGGTGGGGAGTTGGGGGTGTATATGTCTAGGAACCCCAAAGGGAGAAGAGGCCACGGTCAGTCAGTTCTTCATAAAGGGTCATGTCTCGGCAACATCTCTCCCTGAGGGATATACTGAATTGCAAATAAACTAAAGCCCAGTTTTGTCAGGTTTTAACATTAAAGTGGGCTTTCCTTGTGGCTCAGCTGGTAAAGAATCTGCCTGCAGTTGCGGGAGACCTGAGTTTGATCCCTGGGTTGGGAAGATCCCTGGAGAAGGGAAAGGCTACCCACTCCAGTATTCTGGCCTGGAGAATTCCATGGACTGTATAGTCTATACCATGGCAAGACTGGTAACACTGAAAGATGAGCACTCAGGGTAGCAATATTTTCACTTTCTGCTAAGCATCCTCTGGGGCAGCACTGGCTGGAATACTGCAGGAGAATGTCATGTCTTTATTTTTAAAGGAGCCTAAACAAAGAGGAAATGGCTGCACCGGGCAGGGCTTCCAAAGCTGGAAATGGACTGTGAGTTGTCCATGCTATTCTCCTGCCCAGCATCAGGTCACGGTTGGCATCTAGACCAGGGGTCAGCCAACTTCTTCTGTAAGGGGCCAAACAGTAAACACTGTGGGCTACACCATCTCTGTTTTGAGTATTCAGCTCTGCTACTATAGTGTGCAAGTAGAGACAATATGTAAATCAGAGTGTGGCTATCTTCTGATACAATTTATTTAGCAACACTGAAATTATAATATCCTGTAAGTTTCGAGTGTCACAAAGCATTATTTATCTTCTCATCTCTTCTCAGTTATTTTAAAAGGTAAAAATTATCTTAGCTTACAGGCCATACATAAACCGGTGGTGGGCTGGTTGTGGCCCACAGATCACGGTTTGTCGACCTCTGATCTAGACATACAGGAAGCCTTGTGCTGAATGCAGCATTTTTGTAATGGTGTCTGAAAAAATTAGCTACGAGTATTGAGCATGAGAGACAAAAAGGCAGAAGAGGCAGGCAACCACAGAATGAAACAAAGCCTACTTCTCATTTCCTTGGCTTTAGAGTTCAGATGTTCTTGAGCTGGATTAAGTTCTCCATTATCTTCTGAGGTGACAGCCTCTGAGGAAGTAAATCCCTTAAAAGAAAACAAGGAAGATGTCTTCACTTTCTAGGTTAGGAAAAAGAATTTAAGTTAGCAGTAAGGCCTCTTTCATCAAGTTATCAATCTCCATAGGCTGCAGCAATTAGATTTGTTTTCAAAGACTCAAAGCTGATAGCCTGAGGAATCTCTGACACGTCGGAGCCCTTTCAGCTGTGTTCTACTCCCAAGCACTTTCGTGAGCCACAGCTATGAAAATTATAAGGACTGTCAAGACATTCTTGAGGCATTATAAATTCAAAATGAAATACACATGTATCTGTCGGTATTCCTCAATTCTGATACCAGATGATAAATTTGGCTTCCACTATAAGATGTGCAAAGATTAAAAACACTCTTTGGCTAGTTACTTGAAAGAAAAGGTTAAAGGAGCTGCCTATCTCCATGAGTTGAGGACACTGCAGTCACTTTATATGGTAATGATAACTTTCAAAAAGGGGTATTAGGTTTAGCACAATGCTTGGCACGCAGCACATTTGACCATTATTCTTCTTATCCATGTACTTCAACGGTCAACATGTGTTGAGCACTGAGCTGGGTGTCAAGCATTGTGCTACACTAAGTTTCTGACGTTATCTCATTTAACCCTCTTAATTCTGAGATAGATACTATTATTATAATTTTTCAAAAAAAGAAATGCAGACAGATGTTAACCAGCTAGTTAAGGTGCAGTGTTGGAGGGCAAACTAGGTCTATGTGATCTCCTGGCCCAATCTTCGCATAATGATGTGGTATTAAGGAGTTATCTTCTGTATGCTACTAGGCAGAGGGCAAGTATTTGTGTACCACCTACGTTAGTATTTTTCACTATGAAACTACCATTTTGTCTGCCTGTTCTGTTTCTTGCATCATTCTCTTAAGTTACAGTCTCTGACTAGTTATTCTTCTCAGGACAGACTGAAAAGTGTATCTTCAGAGGCTATCATGTAAAGCGCTGCTTTCTGGATGATCCTCTCATTAGACTGCTTCTGTTCTTTCTCCTACATCTCACAATCGTACCTCCTCAACCTAAATTACTCCATCCTTCTTTCTTATGTAATACTATCACTTCAGCTTCTTCCATGAATTCTTATACTGTATAGCTCTCAGTCTCAGTAGAATACACAGTCAGATCATGATCAACATTCTCCTTCTATATCTAAGTTGGGAACATGCCAACCATTACTTAGGATACAAAGTTATTAAAAAACATAGTCCTAACACTTTTAACAGCACCACATTACAAAATAATAAAAGAAATCCTACACATTATTAAGTAACACAAACAATTTGAATTAAATAGTAGTTAATGTTCTCAGAAGGGCACCATCTATGTTTTGCACTTTTTACCATATTTTTCCCATTGTGTTGAATAATGACCGTCTTGGTTTTAGGACTCCTAATGACTGAATGATATCGAATTCTTGCAATGCTGTTATACTTCATTCCTCTGAAAAGGAAAACAAAGTTATTCTGTAAATAACTAAAAACGCTCTTTACTGTGCCCTGAAATATAGACAGCATCACTGTTATGTAAATATTCATTAGAAATTAACCTAAGCTATAACACTTATGCCTACTCCTCACTAGAATAATCATATTTTAAGGTCAATCATTCTGGAAATATATTTAAAAAATGAAGAAAATCTAAGAAAACCTTTGCAAATAAAATGGTGATAGAAAATAAAAAGAACTGCCAAAGTCATGACATCCATAAACAATCTGATGAAAGTCAAAGTTTTTAAAGATGAAGTTCCACAGATGGAAACTGAGGAAATTCAGTATGTTGGTTAGATTTTTAAATTTAAGTGCCCTAGATTTCTCAGTGTGAAACATACAACTGGGAAGCAAATTGATATATAAGAGATCCAGAAGTTGGAGTGGAAAGTAAGAAATAAGAAAAAGAAAGAACTAGTCTTAATTGGTACGAAACAGTATAGATCAATCTTGACTGGGTTCCTATGATCTCACTCACATAATAGGCTCTTTGGTATTATTATGGAACTTAGGTGGATACTCCTGAGTCTCCATACTTCTCGGACGTGCTTCCAGTTCTACTGGGATAACTTCAACCTCACAATCTGCAACTTCTATTTTCCTCTTTTTGGAAAACATATTTTTCATAATATTCTCTTCTTTTCCATTTTCATCAATAGCATCAGGTTTCTCAGTGTCAGATCTGCTTAGTAATCTTCCTAAAAGAAAAAGTAAAAGAGCTAAATATGACAAAAAGTAATAAGTTACTAGGCAACAAAAGGGCATCTCTTCTGCTCTATTACAACGGTGTATGGTGTACCTCATTTCTAGAATGAAGATAAACATTAATTCATCCTAGAAAACTACTGTGAGAAATAATAAAAATAAAAGACCAAGAAGAGATTTCGCATCTTCCAGTACATGAAAAAACATAGGAATAAGTATTTGTCTGAAGTGGGATAATACAGAAGACAGGAGATTCAGCTACAATAATATAAAACAAAAATACAGATCAGAAAGCACTCTAGAAAATTAGAGAGGTGAACTCTAGTCTTACAATTATAGCTTTTGTGTCTAGTTATGAATGCTTTATCATTTAAAAACTTTATTTATAAAGTGATGTATTTAAATCTGTGGTGATATGTGCCTATTCTCATCTTAAGCCTTAATGTAATCAAAATGTTAGTCTGAAGTTTATGCATTTTCTTTCAAGGAACTTCAAATTACAGTTAACAAGTCAAAATTAACAGCTAGATTAGAGAGATACCCTTAGGTGCATTTCCTAGCAATGCAGATAAAGTCAATAAATGACACTTCCTGTACACCATCTGGTATTTTATGGTAAGCTAACTTTTATCAAAGAGTTATTTTGAGAAATATGAGACAAATGTCCAGGCAAGTTGTGCAGCATTTGTGTCTGTAAGTGGGATGTGGCAGGGATCCAGCTGTGACTGTTCTGAACCCTGAGGATTCTTGCCCTCACTAAAGGGAACCCGGAATTCCAGATAAGGAGGACTGCTCTGGTCCCTGCTGCCTGGCACATTTCCTTCAGACTGCCTTGAGAGCCACATTTCACCAACCTTTCTCACTTCGTGGTACACACAGAAAGTGAGGACTTTTGCCTGACACTCTGGGGTAAAAGGAACAGACTACTAGAGATGGACCTGTCTGGCCTGTGGGCTATGGCCTGAATGAATCAGTAATTTGCACAACCGTAACACACAGTGGGGAGGCTTTGCTCAGAACACGGGCAACTCTCTATAGAATCCCTGAAATGGAGAGAACTGCCTTGACTGACTTGGAGAAGGCAATGGCAACCCACTCCAATACTCTTGCTTGGAAAATCCCAGGGACAGAGGATCCTGGTGGGCTGCCGTCTATGGGATCGCACAAAGTGGGACACGACTGAAGCGACTTGGTGGCAGCAGCAGCGGCAGCCTTGACTGAATCATCACCTAAAGGTATTCATTATAACATTAACTTGCTAAATTCTAATAGCTCAAGATGTTGACGAAGACAGTCTCTGACCAATAATCTTTACCTTAGTAAATCAGTCTCTTTTCTATTTGAAAGTTTTCTTACTTTACCCCGAAGCATCTGCAGCCACAGAGACTAAAAAACACATCTCATGCAGTAACCCAAGTTTTATCCTTCAGCCTTTCTTTTCTGGAACACCTGGTACCTCCTAATGCACGTCATGCCTTCAGGGCTCGATTTCCCAGTCACTTGCCTTCCTCTGACAGTCCTCCTATACCGTCGCTCTTGTCCTTGCTATAAGATCTCGGTGGCCCTGACTAGTCAATGGAGATTCAGAAATGTAGATCTTACCACAGCGTAACGTGAAAGTAAACCTTTGCTTTACCTGAGTAAATGCAAACAAACGTCCCTCTGTCAATGTCATCTAGACAGCGCACTCCCCATCCCTTCTTCTCAGTTTTGAACACTTGTAGCCTCACTTGAGGTCCGTGCTGGACAACTCGGTTTTGACACATTCGTCGATCACACTTGCATAACAGGCTGCATTCATAAATGCTTGTCAATAAAATATACAAGAGAAAATCAATTAGACAAATTAAAAGCAAAAGCACTTTCTATTGCTACCTTGCTAATAATCACTGAGGGAGAGAGACCAAGTGTGAAGGCTCCCAGGGCTAGACTGCCTAGTTCCCATCACAGCTCCAGCACTCACTAGCTGCATGCCCATGGATTTAATCTCTTTGTGCTTCAATTTCCCATTTTTAAAAATGGGGATTATATGGTACTACCATATAACATGGATTATATGGCATAGGGTGGTTTTGTGAAGATTAAATGAATTGGGTAAGTCAGACAAAGAAAGACAAGTATCACATGATAATCTTTATATGTGGAATTTAAGAAAATGGTAAAAATGAACTTATTCACAAAGTAGAAATAGAGTCAGAGATGTAGAAAACAAACTTAAGGTTACTAAAGGGGAAAGTTGCGGGGCGGGGAGGGGGGATAAATCGGAGATCAGGGGTGACATATACACACTACTATATATAAAACAGACAACTAATAAGGACTTACTGCATAGCACGGGCACTCTGCTCAGTACTCTATAATGACCTATGTGGGAATGGAATCTAAAAGCAAGTGGATAGATGTATAACTGAATCACATCGCTGTATAGCCGCAACTAACACAACATGGAAATCAACTATATTTCAATAAAATTCAACTTTAAAAAAAGATTAAATAAGTCTATTTGCAAGGTGCTTGAGACAATGTGTGGCACACAATAAGGGTTAGCCCTTTTAAAATGTCGCCCAATGTCTAAGAAGGGAAAGTCTAGGAAGAATACTTTTCTGTTTGTCTTTTAGCAGTAACAACCTTGAAAAGAAAATTCCCAATTCTCAGACGACCTCTGCACAGTATATGTCTTAATGGGGAAACGTCTACCCAAAGTAAGCTAACCCAATAGGGCTAAGAGTCAGAGGCAAAGCAGATGAGTGTCAAGTACAATCTGCATGTTACATGTGTGTACTCTGACTTCCATTTCCAAAAATGATATACAGGCTTTTAAAAAAAATTCTGTAATTTAGATTTTTGGTATAAGAAACTAATTCCAGCTGAACTATTTAAAATCCTAAAAGATGATGCTGTTAAAGTGCTGCACTCAATATGTCAGCAAATTTGGAAACTTGCCAGTGCCACAGGACTAGAAAAGGTCCGCTTTCATTCCAATCCCAAGGAAGGCCAATGCCAAAGAATGTTAAAACTACTGTACAAATGTGCTCGTTTCACATGTTAGTAAGGTAATGCTCAAAATCCTTCAAGTCAGGCTTCAGCAGTACAGGAACCAAGAACTTTCAGATGTACAAGCTGGATTTAGAAAAGGCAGAGGAACCACAGAGATCAAATTGCCAACATCTGTTGTTGGAAAGCAAGAGAATTCCAGAAAAACATCTACTTCTGCTTCATTGACTGTACCAAAGCCTTTGACTGTGGGGATCACAACAAACTGTGGAAAATTCTTAAAGAGATGCAAATACCAGACCACCTTACCTGTCTCCTGAGAAATCTATATGCAGATCAAGAAGCAACAGTTACAACCAGATATGGAACAATGGACTGGTTTCAAATTGGGAAAGGAGTACGTCAAGGCTGTTTATTTTCACCCTGCTTATTTAACTTATATGCAAAGTATATCATGAGAAGTATCAGGCTGGATGAGTCACCAGCAGGAATTAAGAATGCCAGGAGAAATACCAACAACCTCACATATGCAGATGATACAACTTTAAAAGCAGAAAGCAAAGAGGAATTAAAGAGCCTCCTGATGAGGGTGAAAGAGGAGAGTGAAAAAGCTGTCTTGAAACTTAAAACTCAACAAAGATCAAGGCATCTGGCCCCATCATTTCATGACAAATGCATGGGGAAAAAGTGGAAACACTGACAGACTTTATTTTCTTGGGCTCCAAAACCACCGCTGATGGTAACTGCAATCATGAAATTAAAAGATACTTTCGCCTTCAAAGAAAGCTGTGAAAAACCTAGACAGTGTATCAGAAAGCAGAGACACCACTCTGCCAACAAAGTCTGTATAGTCAAAGCTATGGTTTTTCCAGTAGTCATGAATGGACGTGAGAGGTGGACCGTAAAGAAGGCTGAGGGCTGAAGAATTGCTTGAAGAATTGATGCCTTTGAATTGTGGTGTTGGAGAAGACTTGAGAGTCCTTTGGACTGCAAGAAGATCAAACCAGTCAAATCCTAAAGGAAATCAACCCTCAATATTCAATGGAAAGACTGATGCTGAAGCTGAAGCTCCAGTACTTTGGCCACCTAATGCGAAGAGCCAACTCAATGGAAAAGACCCTGATGCTGAGAAAGACTGAAAGCAAAAGGAGAAGGGGGCAGCAGAGGTTGAGATGGTTAGATGGCATCACCGACTCAATGGATATGAATTTGAGCAAACTCAGGGAGACAGTGAAGGACAGGGGAGCCTAGTGTGCTGCAGTCCATGAATTTGCAGAGTCAGAAACAACTTAGCAACTGAACAGAAACAACAAATAAGAAATTCAGCATTCAGTTCAGTTCAGTCGCTCAGTCATGTCTGACTCTTTGTGACCCCATGAACCGCAGCATGCCAGGCTTCCTTGTCCATCCCCAACTGCCGGAGTCTACCCAAACCCATGTCCATTGAGTCGGTGATGCCATCCAACTGTCTCATCCTCTGTCATCCCCTTCTCCTCTCTGCCCTCAATCTTTCCCAGCATCAGGGTCTTTTCCAATGAGTCAGCTCTTCGCACCAGGCTGCCAAAGTATTGGAGTTTCAGCTTCAACATCAGTCCTTCCAATGAACACCCAGGACTGATCTCCTTTGGGATGGGACTGGTTGGATCTCCTTGCAGTCCAAGGGACTCTCAAGAGTCTTCTCCAACGCCACAGTTCAAAAGCATCAATTCTTTGGTGCTCAGCTTTCTTTATAGTCCAACTCTCACATTAAGAACATTTAGAAGACTAAATAGGCCACAGTGATAAAGCACCCTCCTTCAAAGGTATAAACACCCTGCAACAAATCCACAGTGTATCTTACCCAGTAGGTATCTGTCTCTCTAGTCTTTTATATTTATATCCAGTGGTTATTTTATTACTTGACAAGGGGCAAGTCCTGGCATTCCTTGCTGTCAGTTGAAGACATGCGCATTTTGTTCTAAGAGGAAGACAATGGATGGAGAAGTCAGAATAAAAAAGCATCAAGTTATGAGGCTCTCCTGACAAAAGTATTAAGAATATAATTGTATTTAAAACAGTTATTTGGCTCCTGGATTGTCAAGACATCTTCCCTAAATAAAACAGACCTCTTTGAAAGACAACATTTACCAAAAGTTTATAAATAATTATAAACTGCCCTGTAACTCGACTTGCTCATTAAATAGTTAACTATATGAGTTTTAACATTTCAAAATGAATTCCTTTCATTTCCTATTCAGCAGAAGCTTCACTGTAAGAATTCTCCCAGGTTTGCTCTCCTACAATGGATAAACTTAAACGTGTCAAGCTCAAAAGAACTCACATAGTTTTGTGTATGTTTTATATTATCTCTCTCTCCAATGACATAAAAATAGATTGAGGAGACTGATGCCACATATCTGGCTGTTTTTCGTAGCGCTGCTAAGCAGTAAACATGAACACCTAAAAACAAATTTCCTCTCTAACTACTGAGATGACTACCTAACATGACAGGGACTTAACACTCGATAGGAGTAAGGAACCTGGGTATCTCAGTTATAAACCAGATGTGTGACTACTGGTTAAAAATCTCTGAATCTCATCTCCTGTGTTAAATGGCAAGTGACTTTAAGATTGTTTCCTCTATGATTCACTTCAGTATTTTTCTGTATATATACAATACATGTCAGAGTGGTAACTACCGTTTGCAACAGAAAAAATAAACAATAAATTGATTGACGTGGATTCTATTTACAGATGTAGAAATCTATTGTTGCTTTTTCAATACGAGTTTGTTTACAAAGTTTACAAAGTACAGACAACACAAACAATAACAAACACTCATTCTGACCAGACAGAATCAGCTGTCATCATTTTGTCTAGTCCTTTCTCTTATGTATATACAGCTGACCCTTGATCAGCACAGGTTTCAACTACACAGGTCCACGTATATGTGGATATTTTTCAATAGTAAATAACACAGTACTACATACATGTGGTCATGTATAGAGGTGAGAGTTGGACTGTGAAGAAGGCTGAGAGCAGAAGAATTGATGCTTTTGAACTGTGGTGTTGGAGAAGACTCTTGAGAGTCCCTTGGACTGCAAGGAGATCCAACCAGTCCATTCTGAAGGAGATCAGCCCTGGGATTTCTTTGGAAGGAATGATGCTAAAGCTGAAACTCCAGTACTTTGGCCACCTCATACAAAGAGTTGACTCATTGGAAAAGACTCTGATGCTGGGAGGGATTGGGGGCAGAAGGAGAAGGGGACGACAGAGGATGAGATGGCTGGATGGCACCACCGACTCGATGGACGTGAGTCTGAGTGAACTCCGGGAGATGGTGATGGACAGGGAGGCCTGGCATGCTGCAATTCATGGGGTCGCAAAGAGTTGGACACGACTGAGCGACTGAACTGAACTGAACTGAACTGAACATAATCTACAGTTGGATGAAAACTTGGCTGTGGAATTATGGATGCGGAACCGCTTATGTGGAGGGCCAATTATGTTAAATGTTATATTTTCGAGGGCTGGCACCCCTAACCCCTGCATTGTTCAAAGGTCAACTATAATTTACAACATATATACTGTATATATGATCTTCCTTAAAAAAAAAAAAAAGATAAAACTAAGCTCTCAAGAGGTTTGGTGAGGCATCCTTTTAAACTTTTACATACATATTTATCCACAAACAATACAATGTATTGTTTTAAAAAATTACTATAGTTATTATCCTACAACTTGTCTTTTCATTCAATATAATGCTTTTGAGATTTACCTTTTTAACTTTTCCATAGCATTTAGAATCACAATTAAACTGCTTCTAGCTTTAATACAACAATGCTGTAATATCCTTATTCTTATGCCCTGTCTAAGCATCGCTTGGGTAGCAGCTTTCAAATATTTTTGACTATGACTCACAGCAAGAAATGTCTTACATTTCTAAGAAAAGATCCTACAGAGGCAGCATATTTATATGTGTGTGTATATGTAAAGTAAGAAATAGCAGTCACATATAAGTACCTTATCACTGTACTTCCTGTACACATGGTACTTTCTGTACAATTTAATTTTTAAGATTCTAGTTACAACCCTTTAAGTGATTTTACATCCTACTAAACTTAAGAGCTTAGAAAACAATGCTCTAGTATAAAAATACTATTGCTGAAAAATAGGAATGCATATCTTCAACTGCTGTGTAATTGTCTGAATACCCTCTTAACACCCCAACCCCCCACCATATAACTGTCTGGCTTGTTACAGAATTCTAGTTTTATATTTATTTTCCTTCAGCATTTTAAGCTAATATGCCTTTTTGTCTTCTATTATTTTTGATGAAAACTGCCTTGTCAATATATTTTTTCTCTTTTCCATCTGCTAGCATATTTATTCTTTACCCTAGATACTTGCAAAGTTGCATCGTGATATATTTAGATGTACAGTTATTTTATTTCCCTTCCTAGGACACAGTCGGATACGACTGAAGCGACTTAGCAGCAGCAGCAGCAGTACACAGCAGGCTTTTTCACTCTGAGGACTCCTGTCTTTCTTCAGTTCTGGAAAATTCTCAGCTATTATCTCTTTGAATGATGCTCTCTTCTCAGAGGTATGTTGGAATTTCCCATTGACCTTTCATATTTTTCAACCTGTAAACTTTTCTTCCTCGTATTTTTATCCCTTTGCATTCTGGGAGAACCCTTTAGTTTTGCTTTGCTATTCACTGATTGTTTCTCCAGCTATACCAATGCTACCACTTAGTCCATCTACTTAGTTTTTTATTTCCATAACCATATGCTTTATTTCCCGTATTTCTAAATGGCTCTTTTACTTATATAGTATAGTTAAAAATGATCACCTCCTCATTTCATGGATATTAGGATCTTATCTCTTTGGACATTTTAGACACACCTATTTTAAAGTCTCCTTCAGTCACATTCTCCATCTATCTCTGACTCCTCAGGCGGGACCTCTGCCGTCTATGGGAACTTACGCTGCCTTCACGGTCCTGCCTGCCTGTGTGATCTGACTATGCGAGGTCATGCTTCTGCCCAGGTCACTCCTGGGCGCTCTTCTACACTGGCTGCTCTGGCTCCGACCTACGGGTTTCACAGCTCTAAGCCTGGTTGTTATCAGTACAGTTATACAACCGCAGGCCCTGTGGGTTATCAGCCAACCTCCTAGTCTTGGGTAGGTCCCTGTTTCTGCCCCCTTTCCCTGAGAGCTTGGTGCCCACTCTCCACCATGCATGGGACACGTTTAATTCCCATTCCCGTCAGGATCAGAATCCCTGGCCACAGTGCTCATGTCCAATTCCAGATTCCCGTGAGCCTCAGCTTTTTGCTTATTTTGTGACTTCTCTTGTAATTTGTGACCAAAAAACGAACATATGTGTGCTGGTGGTGCATGTTACATGGGGATTAGTTTCTATGGTCTAAGGCAAAAATCACACCCCATCAAAATTATGCTTGAAAAAAACCTTGTTAAACTAACCATAAAGTTCAGTAAACACTGTCCAACCCAACAGTTACTTTTCTCCTTTAGCATTGAAGGAGACTGGGCTTGGCCAGATGTAGACAGGTTAGAGGCAATGCTTAAAAACAACAACCTATATTTAAACAGAATAAAACTTGGCACAGTGAGAGGTTTCCTCTATGACAAAACCTAAAGGAAAAGGCAATGGCAACCCACTCCAGTGTTCTTGCCTGGAGAATCCCAGGGACGGAGGAGCCTGGTGGGCTTACGTCTATGGGGTCGCACAGAGTCGGACACGACTGAAGCGACTTAGCAGCAGCAGCAGCATAGGTTCAAATCCTGGTGCTTAAATTTGTTGACCTTACATTTGGTTTCTCAACTTCCTCATTTGCAACATGGAAATAATATTAACTACTCCATAAGACTTTGTGAGAACTAAACAAGAAAATAAATGGAAAGCACTTGTCACAATGTTTGGCACAGTTACACGGCAATAGCCCTAATTGTTGCTATCAATAGTTACAGTAACAGATTAAGGGAAAAACTTATCTCTGCAAGAAATAATTCCCCGATAAACAAAATAATAGGTGAAGAGTTTCCTTCCTACTGCTAAAGGAGAGTGCATCTATTTTCAATTCTTGATGAACTGGTTTTAGATAAGATAGACAAACTGATACACAGCAGGATTTCTTGACAAGTACCCCTACATTCAGAAGATTTTTTTTGAAATGCCATGTTCTTCTACTCACATGTCTACGCAGCCCTCAGAACAGTCACATGAATCAGTAAACATGCTGGAAAAGCTGTTTAGATAATATGCTCGTGGCCACATAGTCTTTCTGTATTTAAACTGTGGAAGTTTTCTATTGTCAATTTCATTACAGAAAGAAATGGGCACCGATTCCACTCCATTGCTAATATCCACATCAGAAACAATTTCTTCTTCCTTTGGGTAATTCCGAGTCAACTGAACATAGGTATTGAAAGAAAAGTTATCTGTAAATAGAAAGTTACACTCTGTCTCAAGCAGGTAACGAAAAACTTCCTCCATGTTTCGTAGACTCCTTCCACAAGGGGTTTTATAACTCACGTGGAGTGCTGAAGAATGAGAGTTTGTCTTTGCGTGTCGTCTTTGGAAATGGCATTTGACTGGTAGCTGCAGAGGGTTTTCCCCCTTGAAGGTAAATGGCATTTTCATCAGACAGGTGCCAGAGCACTCATGCTTTTGGTAAGATAAATTTAAAGAAGATTCTTTTTCTCTAAAGTCTGCATCTTTATTTTCCATAAGGGGAATTTCTTGGTTTTCTGTAGATCTGTTTAAAATTAATTATTTATTAGAACCTCAAATTTATAGCACAATTCCCCATATTTTAAAAAAACACTAAGATGATATTTAATTCCTATATTAGTTTCTTCTCAGACAACACGAAAATAAGCCAGACCCTGAAATAAATCTATGTTTTACAGTTATATAAAGTTACGTTTTTTAATCTTCTTCTGAGCACCAAATAGGTGGTGTTTTTTTTCTAGCACCACTTCTTCAATGAGTGTCCAATAATTCAGTTCAATTCTGGCATTATCCACCCGGAGTCAGCATCAGATTCCACAAATTAAAGGGTTCAGTCCCACAAAACTGCCCCCAATCCAGATGCAAAATGCAATTTCCAGGTCACCACACTTCCGACCAATCCATGAGTTTCCACAACCTCCTCCTCTTTGTTAATGGGCTGGAAAGACTCACAGACTTCAGGACAGCATTTTAACTACTATTACCAGTTTATAATAAAAGATGCACTCAGGAACAGCCAAATGGGAGAGATGCATGGGGTAATGTAGGTAAGAAGGGGCATGGAGTTTCCATATGCCCTCTCCAAATGCACCCCCCCTCCCAGCACCTCAAAGTGTCTGCCAACCAGGAAGCTCCAAGAGCCCTGTTGTTTTTTATAGTGGTTTAACTGCTTAAGCATGAAAGATTAAATCACTTGCGACTGGTGATTATCTTCACCTGCAGCCCTTCTCCCCTCCCTGGAGGCTGGGAGGTAGGGCTGCAAGGGCATCAAAGATTTCTTGAATGCCTGCTATGTGCCAGGTGCTATGAAAACAAAGATGAGAGCTCTGTAATCAAGGAACTCACATTCGAGGCAGAGAATTAAGTATTTATAATAAAGTATAAATGATATTATGAATAATGCCATGTTAAATAATGTTATAGAAAGACATCTTTTATTTTTCTGATTTTAAGGGTTCTAATTTTATAACTAATTTTTGGGGTTTGAGAGTTCAATTTCATCTGGAGTTTATACTGATGTAACATGAATATCTAACTTAAATTCTTCAAATGATATCCAATTGTTCTAGAGTCTTTTACTGAATACTGTCAAGAGTCCTTTCACTTAACTTTGACTTACTAGCTTAATATCTCAAGTTTTTATAAATACACAAAAATGTTCTCTTATTTTCTATACTCATTTCTTTTCTTCTGGCCATGCTGTATGGCATGTAGATCTCAGTTCCCTGATCAGGGAAAAAACCCATGTCCCCTGCACTGGGAACATGGAGTCTTAATCACTGGACAATCAGGGAATTCCCTAAATAACAAATTTTTAAATGAAAAGCATATATTTTCATTTTCTAGTTGCTGGAACCATCCTGAAGTCTAGTTTAGATACTGTGATTTCCTTCACTGGAGCTATGAGCAGCAGCACAGTGGCCCTAACTCTATCGTCTTAGCTTGAAACTCTTAACATTTCTAAAAAAACATTATAACATGGATAATCCAGAAAATATTTCTATAGTGTTCATTAAATTAATTGGTTTTCTGGTAATGGTTTCTTTTTTAAGAACACTATTCATCATTCTCTTCTTTTTCTCATCCATTTGCCCTTTTCTTCTACATTTTGGGTAATCTTATAGATTCCAGACTATACCTTTGAGTTCCTTAATAGCAACTTTCACAATGAATACTTCCTTAAAAGAAAGTTTGGGGTAAAACTGATCACTGTACTACTATTTACATTAGGTAATATTTGGAATGATCTATCCATCCTTAAAGGGATGAACAAATAAAATGTATTTTCACATTATGGAAATCCAAACAACAGTTAAAGGGAATGAAACAGATCTATAACACAGCAAGCAACATGGTTAGATCTCAAACTAATGCTGAGTAAAGTAAGAAGGTACATATATGAATATTTATGTAAAATTTAAAAACTATAAGTAATAGCACTAAATATTACTTATGGCTATGTAAATATTTTAAAAATGAACTAGAGAAATAAGTGATGACAGTGACTGCTCTTAGAAAGGCAGAGAGGAGAACAGGGTGAGAAGTTAGATATGGCTCAAAAGAGACTACAGTGTTTTGTTTTCTTTTAAAAAAAGACACTGGAAGCAAATACAATGAAATGTTAATAGCTGTTAGTTCTGGCTGGTATAGTTCTGGTTAGTATAGTTTTTGCTATATTCTTTTATATGTTTCAATCTTAAAAACTCTCAAAAAGATAGTAAAAAATATTGAATGACAATGCAGCTAAAAGATCAATGCAAATCTATCATATCCATGGACTACAATGCAATAGCACCTAATACATTAAAAACGACGGAAGGAACAACAACAAAAAAGAGGTAAGGTTATGTTTTCCCTTAAATAATTTCAATCTATTTTAGTAGTTTTTGAATAATACTGGGGGTACATTCCATAGTAAAAATATAGTCTGTAATGCATTTTTTGCTTTGTTCTTCCATTTTTCTTTGTTTTTCCATTTAATTTCTATCTTCTTAGCCTAGTCCACTTTAATAAGTTTTTGATTTATTTGTTTACTTTGGTATTCAGTATTTCCTTCTTTTTTAAAGACTGTGCCTGGAATTACTCTTTCCTTATTATTAAATGCCAAGTTCCTTTCTACCACTTTTTCTTATAAAGCATTATAGTATATTCTGAGCTATGAACACTACTATTTGTCTACCTGGGACATATATACCTTTGGTTTCATTCAGTACTTACTGAAATAAATTCTCTTAAGCTCTCATAGCTTTGTTCTTTGTTTTGTTCTAGACTAATTTACTCTTGAGTGATTTACATAGCTACAGTGTGGCTGAGAGGGTAAAGTGTCTGTCTGCAATGCAGGAGACCTGGGTTTTATTCTTGGGTTGGGAAGATTCTCTAGAGAAGGAAATGGCAACCCACTCTAGTACTCTTGTCTGGAAAATTCCATGGATGGAGGAGCCTGGTAGGCTACAGTCCATGGGGTCGCAAAGAGTCGGACACAACTGAGCAATTCCACTAGTGTTGGATAACCAGTAAACTGAGTGTTTCATTTCCCTTTTCAACTTGATTTTGAACTTTAAAACAAATAAATTATGTTTCAAGCTGGGTTCTGTGGCATTCTTTTCTACAAAATGTCATCAGTTCATTTCCTCTATTTTTGGGGAAAGGGAATATGAAATACTGATGATTCAAGAAGTTCTTTGTTATGAAGGGATTAACTCAGCATATATTCAAGAGAAAAAATTTTATCTGGGGTATCCTTAGTTCTAAAGTTTATTAAAAGATTTTATTACTTACAGATTTAACAAATAACCTATGTAGAGAATTATTAAGCTACATAAAATATACAACTTTTAAAACTTTTCAGGAAGGTCAGGGGAAATGGATAGTTAGAGAGTTTGGGATGGACAGCTATACACTGCTGTATTTAAAATGGATAACCAACAAGGACCTATTGTAAAGCACAGGGAACTCTACTCAATGTTATATGGAAGCCTGGATGGGAGGGAGTTTGGGGGAGAATGGATACATGTATATGTATGGCTGAGTACCTTTGCCGTCCACCTGAAACTATCACAGCATTGTTTGTTAATCAGCTATACTGCAATACAAAATAAAGAAGATTAAAAAAAAAAAAACTTTTCATGGGAAAGAATCCTTTTTTAATATATTTTATCTACTCTTACGTCAAATGATTAGCAACAATAAATCACTTTCTGGGAGCAAAAGCACTAACAACATAAATAAATTTAACTTCTATACATACAGATAGGTGCAGTCTTTTGGAAAGAAGTCTTCATATGATGTCGAGGGCAATGAACTTAATTTGTTTTCTTCTGCATTCTGGGTCACAGATGTATGATCTACATGAAAAAATTACAAACAAGTTAAAAATGAGTCACTGTAATATCTAAATAATAACTTCATTGACTAGAGATATAAGAAGCCCTTAAATCTGAAACCATTAAGGTTTCAAAATTGAGGCAAAAATTAGGTATCAACATTTTTAAAAATATTAAGAAAATAAGATAGGATAAAATGAGATGTAGAAGAAATTTCTAGTGCAGATATTCTAACTTGGCCCAAACTTTATCTGAATTTTAATCATCCTTTAAAGCAAACATCAGGTATCCCTATTTCCGCTTGTATTTTACAGAAAAAATAGTGTAACTCTCAGAGACTATTAAGGTCACAAAATGGGAGGCCTTCACATTTCTCTTGCTTTCTTGTTATTCTATTACTTTCTATTTTTGTAGAGGGAAAAGTATTTGGGTTGCTCTTTTTGTCTTTTCATTTGTTCCTTCATAGTTCCCTTAGTTTCCCCTATATCTTTCTGCACTTAATTTCATCTTGAACCAGGACGTCCCTGGTTCATTCTTGTCTCTGTGTTTTCCAACTTCACCTATTCTTACTCTCTAACATAACTTCACTATACAAATAAGCTATGCAGTTAATGAAAAAAAGTTATAGATTTCCTGCTCTTATTTTGGAAAAAAAAAAGTGAATAGGCAGAGTAATCTGTTTTTAAAAAAATTGTTTTTAATCATGCTTTTTCCTATTAAGTGGTGGACCTTAATAAAAAAGTGATTCTCTTCCTGCCTTATTATTAACTTGCATTGGTCCTTTAGTGTAGACCAGTCTTATTAAACAGAAAAAAAAAGTTTAAGAAAATAAAGGAATAGTTTAAGTTATAATCCAGGGTCTTGTGTGCAGACAAATGCGTCGCTTCAGTCATGTCCAGCTTTTTGTGTCCTTAGGCCACCAGGGTCCTCTGTCCAGGGGATTCTCCAGGCAAGAATACTGGAAATGAATACGAGAATATTTGCCATGCTCTACTCCAGGGGATATTCCTGACCCAGGGATCGAACCTGCATCTCATGTTTCCTGCATTGGGAAGCAGGTTCTTTACCACTAGTGCCACATGGGAAGCCCTAATCCAAGGTCATCCTTGGCTAACTGGAAAGCAAATATCCCTCTTTAGTTATGGAGGTAAAGAAAGAAGATTTAAAATCTGACAGATGAAGAGAGCTACAATAACTGATTAACAATTAGTTTCGGCCGGTGGTTAAGACTGTGCTCCCAACGTAGTAGAAGGCAAAGTTCAATCCCTGGTTGGGGAAGTAATAACCCAATGCCATATGGCACAGCCTTTAAAAAAAAAAAGTAAGTTTTTCAAATTAAGAATTTCTGATTTTTCCCAGCAAATTTCTTTGAATGAGCCATATAACGCCATACTAACAGATACAAAGATAACAAAGGTGTATAAGCAGAGTCGGAAACAAGATTTACTAAAAAACAGGGAGATTTGATATCAACCATTAGATAAGAGGAGAAAGGAGTAATAATAATTTCTTTCAAGAAAACAGTATCCAGTTCTTTGTATAGGGATACAGCAAATATTTCTAGAATTACACACAAGCAAAGAAAAATCAAACGTATATTAGTGGTTTGGGGAATTCAGGCTGGATCTGGGATGGCTTGTTTTGACCTCAACACCAAGTCCTTTTGTTTCTCCCAGTCTTAGTATTCCTTTAAAAATAAATACTAATATGAAACCTAAAGTTTAATAAAGTTACTGCTGCTGCTGCTGCTAAGCTGCTTCAGTCGTGTCTGACTCTGTGCGATCCCACAGACGGCAGCCCACCAGGCTCCCCTGTCCCTGGGATTCTCCAGGCAATAACACTGCAGTGGGTTGCCATTTCCTTCTCCAATGCATGAAAGTGAAAAGTGCAAGTGAAGTCACTCAGTCGTGTCCGACTCTTAGCGACTCCATGGACTGCAGCCCACCAGGCTCCTCCATCCATGGGATTTTCCAGGCAAGAGTACTATGAAGTGTTTAATCCCTACATTTGCTAGCAATGTCACAACATAATTCCCTGATTACTTTAAAAACATTTGCTAGCTCTACCACTAGCAAACATATACTTCTATTTTGATAAATTAATTACACTTCAGATAAACATATAAAAATATGGAACTAGAATACTCTGCATTTCTACTAATGAAATCATTACTTTAAAAGAACCAAGACAAAAACCCAACTTACTTTCTTTTACTGGGAAAGATTATTTAGAAAGAAAAAAGCTGTTTAGAATTATTTCTTCTTACCACCTCTTGCACTTATAGGCTTCTCTCTTAGAAAACTAATCTAACCCTTAAGGTATGTTGATTCTAAGTGCTACTGTAGGCTACTGGGAGAAAGACTGTTTTCTTGAAAGAATGTTCTCTTTTCTAAAACTTTACGTTAGCGACTGAAACTGAAAACATTTCTGAAAAATAAAACCTTTCTTTAAAATAAACTGATACATGTACACAATGGAGTATTACTCAGCCATTAAAAAGGATACACTTGACTCAGTTCTAATGAGGTGGATGAAACTGGAGCCTATTATACAGAGTGAAGTAAGCCAGAAAGAGAAACACCAATACAGTACCCCATATATATGGAATTAATAAAGATGGTAATGATAACCCTGTATGAGACAGCAAAAGAGACCAGTCTTTTGGACTCTGTGGGAGAGGGCAAGGGTGGGCTGATTTGGGAGAATGGCATTGAAACATGTATAATATCATATGTGAAACGAATCGCCAGTCTGGGCTCGATGCATGATACAGGATGCTTGGGGCTGGTGCACTGGGATGACCCAGCGGTATGGTACGGGGAGGGAGGTGGGAGGGGGGTTCAGGATGAGGAACAAGTGTACACCTGTGGTGGATTCATGCTGATGTATGGCAAAACCAATACAATATTGTAAAGTAATTAGCCTCCAATTAAAATAAATAAATTTATATTTAAAAAATAAATAAATAAAATAAACTGATGATGTTAAACCATATTTTCAAAGATTTAAAACTCTAAGGCTCTAAATTATAACAGTTAAAATGATTACAATCTGTTGAAAATATATGGCAGTATTAACTAAAATTTAGAAAATGTACTTCAACACTTTAGCAAATTGGTGACAGTCTAACATTTATAGGCTAGTGATTCTGATAACTTTTTAATAAAAAAAAGTTTTTTAATTGAAGGAAAATTGATTGACAGTGTTGTGTTTGTTATATAGCAATGTGATTCAGTTATATACACACACACACACACGTATGGTCTTCTTCATATTCTTCTCCATTATGGACTATTATAGCATATTGAACATAGTTCCCTGTACTATACAGTAGGATCTTGTTGTTTACCTAAAATAACTTCTCAATTTTTCTTTTTCTAATCCTAGTACATTATCTTTGTTCAATTCCTTTAAAGTTGATACACTGATGTTCTAATAATAATCTAGAAATGAAAAAAGTTTCCATCAATTTATCTATACCAAAATATACCTTTGTAGCATTGTTCTTTACACAAAGCAGGTTTACAGTGGTTTGGAGTCTTGGAATTCTGTTTGTGCTTCTTATAGGAGAACCTTTTTTGAAGAAGAGAGACATTTGTTCTTCCCGAGAGGTTTAACAGGGTGTGCATTTCCTATCTCTGGATGGGCAGGACTTTTCATTGACTAGGAACACTGATTTCCATAACTTACCTATATGGATCTTGCAGTTTTATTTTAAACTGTCTTTGCTTAACGCAACATAATTAAGGCTGGCTTGCTTCAAAGCAAGAAAACAGCAGAGAATATTCTAGGTTAGGATTAGAAATGTACATACCCTTTATCAATGTTGAATTGTGGTTTATAGTTGCATCTTTTACTAGAATCATTGCTTGGATGTATTCTGTTAAGGAAGGGAAAAAAGAATGAAAACAATTAGCAACAGCATCACCTTATTCAAGATGTCAGCTACTGTGCTATGCAATTCACTGATACATACTTTATCTCATTCAATCTTTGTAACTCCTCTGAGAGGTTTTTATGAGTATCTACTTTAAAAACAAAGAAATTGAAGCTTATAGGTTAAGCTGTTTACTTCAGATCAATCCGATAGGAAGAGGTAGAAGTGAATTCAAACCTACATGTATCAGATTCATGAAGGAATGAGAATATTAAAATGAAAGACAGTATTAATTTTGCAGACAAACACACAACAGATTAATGTCATTGAATATCCAAAAAGAATTAAGAATATCCTGGGGAAAAACAAAGAATAGGAGGGTGGACGTTTTGCTTGAAAATCATATATTCTGATGTAACAAAGGAAGTTTCCATATAAAAGTCTATATTCTACAACTACCTGGGCTGAAGACAAAGAAACAGAAAAAATAAACATGTGGATGACTGAACCGACTGCCTATGTAAAACACAAGACTTGCTTTCTGAAGACTACTAAGGCAAATTCTGTTTAAAGCAGGCAAAACGTATCCATATACATCGAAGCTGTCTCTGAAAGACTGGGTGATGGGTAATCTGTTATATTTTACTGTATGTACCAAATGTTCTACAAGAAGCACATACTGGTTTTGTAATACACCCCCTCCACCCTGCATAAAGATACAATGAGGGAGAGAAAAGTAGCCTGAGATAAAGAGATTTATTTATTCATAATTTATTATTCAAAATAATCCTCTTCATCCACTTTTACAAATGTTCATAGTATGATAAAAATGAGTTTTTATAGAAACAGAGCATATACACAAAAAAAGCAAACAGAACTGATGTCAGGTTCTTAGAAAACAAAAGAAAATATTTTGCCAGTTAAAAAAAAAAAAAACACTGGAATTAGAACTAAACTGTATTGCCAGTGGGCAATAGTTAGCATTAAATGTGTTGAAAGTTTTTATTGCTTCATACCTTTATTTGTGGCAGACCCATCTTTGATCTTTTGTTTCAGTGACTGCAGCACATTTTGCACTTGTTCAAATATGAAATCCACTTTCCCATCATCTTCCAGCTCCATCCAGAAAGTTTTTGCATCACCTAAAGAAAAAATAAGTGAATAGCCTAAGAGCTCAACAGACATAGGCTGTAACTTTCCTAAGGCACATGCTACTAAAAATCCACTTAGTTTCTAAATAAAATCAAGATTTAATTGGGCTATTACTTTCCTTCAGGAAAAAGATTTTTGTCACTGTTTCTTCTTTTCTCTTTCGGCCACATGATCTTAGTTCCCTGACCAGGGACTGAACCCAGGTCCTTGGCTGTGGAAGTGTGGAGGCCTAACCACTGGAGTCCTTGGTCACTGTCTCTTTAGAAAGAATGAAAAACAAAGATGACCTGGGCATCTCCCTTATTTCTGCTAACTAAAGAAACAGGTGTTGAAAACTGTAGTGAAACTATTTCTTGACTAGAAAACAGAAGGAATGACTTCGCTCTGGGGTGGAAGCGGGCGTACCTATGGACAACTATACATTTAAAATTTTTCAAGGACATAACCTCCAATGAGTATCAAGTGGATGATTTCAGAATGAAACATCTCAACAACCGTTGAAATAATGAAATATCTAACACTAACGCTTTTAAAAATCTTTGCTACCAACTTTTTAATGGTTATGTTGACTGAAGAAAAACAATCTAAAAGCTGCAAATTATGTTTTATTTGGGGACCTACTGAGGACTATAGTCTGGGAGAGAGCCTCTGAGATAGCTCTGAGAAACGGCTCCCAAGAGGTAAGGGAGGAGTCAGGATAAACAGTTTTTGCTGAGAGGAAAAAATAAAACATGTAATTAAAGATTGAATGATTACTGCCAATCACAAAGAACAGATGTCTCAATTTAATGATGTTAGTGCTTTTTTATGTCTAGGGAGATACAAGAGTCTGGGCTCGCTGAAATTATTCTTCGGATATGCATCTTAACTATCTGCGGTCAGTACCTAATTTTTCTACCTTTTCAATTCTCCTCAGGGAGTGCCACTGGCAGGGGGATGCAGATGTTGGCTTGATGGCAGGCAGCACTATTTTCTGAAGTGGCAGGCAATATTTTTTGTTCACAGAGACATGAGGCAAAATAATGTTTAAAGCTTTTATAAAGTTATATAGATAAACTAACATTTCAGATGCTCAGCAAACTAACACTGTAATCAAAAATTTCCATCCTTCCACAGTTGAACAGAAATATGAGAAATGCAATGAAAATAAAATGACAAAAGTCAAATCTCACACTATGTTTCAAAGTAACAAAAATACCCAAAATGTTAAACACAAATTATTTCTAAAATAGATAAGATTAATGCATACAATGCTTAAAATGAACAGGGCCTTAAGCAAAGGAGGAAATGCACTGAAGACAGGTCACTTGAGAAGCCACTGGGAGGATTAATGAGCAGACAGCACAGTAAGTTCACCAAAAAATACATTTTCCTTCATAAAAATTAAACCTAGAACCTCCCAGTTAGTAACAGTGGGGAATTCTTCAGTCTCTACTCTCCCTGGCAGTCATCTTACCCCAAGGGGACCTCTGGCTAACGAAGCGGCTGCTCTCCAGCAACCTCAGGAGGAGCACTGCTTCCCTGTTACCTCTCTGGCCTATTGTGTACTACACAAGACTAAGCCTACTTTTAATTCCCCAAAGCACAGTTCAGACAAAGGTTTCAACACTTGAAAAAAAAAAAAAACACAATGTGAAAAGGCAAAAGGGATGACAAATGTTTTAGAGAAAGGTAGAGGCTGTGACATGGAGGGCCTTGTGTGCCACACTAAGCAACCTTATTTTTATATGGAAAGCAATGGAGAGCCACTTGAGAGGCTTAAGCAGCTTATCGTTATGTCATTAATTTGTTTTTAAAAATATCACTCATGGGGCAGTGGGAAAAGGGAGTCAAGACTGATTTCTCTGTTCCTGATTTGGTCAACCACATGTACAATACTGGTATTATTTGCAACAGTGAATAAAGGCAGAGCAACAAGGGAGAAATTCAAGCAGCACAGGTAAAGTGGATACATAGGTTCCAGAGGAAGATCTGGTCCAGACAGACAAGTTAATTTTGGAGCCAATAATACAAAAATTCTTGATTGAAGCCACAGAGGAGATGTGATTAGAGAGAATGCGTAGAATGAGAAGGGTTTTCTGTAAAACATCAACATGTAAGTGATGCGAATAAGAGAAAGGAATCATGGAGACTGAGAAGGAATATAGCACCAGATACTTAAGCTGAAACTCAAATCAGTAAACGAATACTGCTGCTACTTGCCTCTAGAAATGAAGAATATCATCTTACGACTCCACTGTCTATCCAAGCTTGCTCCATTATTCAGCTAGATTTAAGATTTATTGCAAGAACATAATCATGAAGCAAGAGGTACGGCACCTTTGCAAAGAAGGAAGACAAGTAAACTATACAGTTATACTATATGTCTTCCAATCTCACATGAGATAGAGTCTTTGTAAATAGGCAACAGTCATGAATCATGTTGACCTGAGCTCATTTAGTAGATGAATATTTACAGACTGCTTACTAAATACACTAATAATGACCTAGGTACATGTATATGTATGTATTTATCTTTCTCCATCCATTCCTTGAAGAGCTTCAGGGCAGTGGTCCAGAGAATCTCTAAGACACATTTGAGCCTGTTATCAGCAAAGTACAGTTTATGAATTCTTGGATGTTGGGGCTTCCTTGGTGGCTCAGATGGTAAAGAATCTACCTGCGCTGCGGGGCACCTGGGTTTGATCCCTGGGTGGGGAAGATCCCCTGGAGAAGGGAATGGCAACCCACTCCAGTATTCTTGCCTAGAGAATCCCCATGAATAGAGAAGCCTGGCGGACTATAGTCCATGGGTCAAAAGAGTCGGACACGACTGAGCGACTAAGCACAGCATAGCACAAATCTTTTCAGACAATACACTAGGTCAAAGTATTGTTACAGTAATACATTATTTGCCTTTTCTTCCCTATATTGACATTAGCTGATGGTTCAAAAGCTCTGGTGAATAAAAGTGCTGGAGCCTTAGTGTGAATCAAGGCAGTTGCACCAAACTACCAGTTAGCCATTGTATTGTTTACCACCAATTTCACTTAGGGTTCTTGATAAGGCAACATAAATAATTACCACAGTACAATGGCTCTTTCAAGGAAAACCACTAGTGAGACCGTTTTGAGTTGTAAGATAAACTAGCTTTCTTATCCTCCCATCAGTTCAGTTGCTCAGCCGTGCCTGACTCTTTGCAACCCCATGAATCACAGCATGCCAGGCATCCCTGCCATCACCAACTCCCGGAGTTCACCCAAACCCATGTCCACTGAGTCGATGATGCCATCCAACCATCTCATCCTCTGTTGTCCCCTTCTCCTCCTGCCCTCAATCTTTCCCAGCATCAGGGTCTTTTCAAATGAGTCAGCTCTTCACATCAGGGGCCAAAGTACTGGAATTTCAGCTTCAACATCAGTCCTTCCAATGAACACCCAGGACTGATCTCCTTTAGGATGGACTGGTTGGATCTCCTTGCAGTCCAAAGGACTCTCAAGAGTCTTCTCCAACACCACAGTTCAAACGCATCAATTCTTCGGCGCTCAGCCTTCTTCACAGTCCAACTCTCACATCCATACATGACCACTGGAAAAACCATACCCTTGACTAGACGGACCTTTGTTGGCAAAGTAATGTCTCTGCTTTTTAATATGCTGTCTAGGTTGGTCATAACTTTCCTTCCAAGGAGTAAGTGTCTTTTAATTTCATGGCTGCAATCACCATCTGCAGTGATTTTGGAGCCCAGAAAAATAAAGTTAGCCACTGTTTCTGCATCTATTTGCCATGAAGTGATGGGACCAGATGCCATGATCTTCGTTCTCTGAATGTTGAGCTTTAAGCCAGCTTTTTCACTCTCCTTTCACTTTCCTCAATAGGCTCTTTAGTTCTTCACTTTCTGCCATAAGGGTGGTGTCATCTGCATATCTGAGATTATTGATATTTCACCTGGCAATCTTGATTCCAGCTTGTGCTTCCTCCAGCCCGGGGTTTCTCATGACCATGGAAAACCATTTTTACTTAAAAGAAACACTAATAAAAATTATGGTTTTCTGACTGGGTGTTTGGTACACATTTTCTCAAACTTGAAGGACAAAACTAACTGCAGTCATTGCTAATGATAAAATTCAAGCTACCAAATTAAAATTGAAAATTTAGAAAACTTTCATCTGCCATGGTAAGTTTGAAAGGTTCTCACTAATTCATCAATTTTAGATGACTGATAGCGATATTAACAAATGTAATTTTAAAATACTGTGATTAAATGTGTCAACATTTAGAAAAATCTGCATAATTCATTGCACCAATGTTTTCCAAGTGGCCAATGCATGATGTTATAAAATCATGCCTGTGTAAGAGACCCATTCAAAGTGCAAGGCAAATCAATGGATTTTAACGTAACAGTGTAAAGAAAACTCACTGATATGAATTCAGATTCCACACTATAACTAATCTTGAAGGAATGACTACTTTTTGAGTTTTGTAGTTGTATCAAATAAAAATTTCCACGATTATCTGAGAGGCTATTAAAATATTCTTCCTTTTTCCAACTTCTTGTCTGTGTGAAGCTTCATTTTCTTTATACATTTACACTGAAGCCTCATTTCACAACAGACTGAAGGCAGAAGCAGATATGAGAATCTCTCTTCTATTAAGCCAATATCAAAGAGATTTGTAAAAATAAAAAACAGTGGTTTTCTAATTTTTTTGTTTCAGAAAATAGTTCTCTCTCACGTAATTTATATTAACATGTTGGGTTTATTATTTTAAAAATATAGATCAATTACCATTTTTGAAGCTTCTCAATTTCTTAATATAGTAAATATGAACAGATATGAACCACATAAACAAAAGCTATTGAGGGCTTTAAATACTTTGAAGAGCATAAAGTAGGCTTTATACTCTTTATACTCTGAAACCAAAAGAAGGCTTAAAACCACTGGCCTAGATAACTGTCCAGTGAAATAGGTACTACAATCTGTTTAGCAATTCACCTATTACACACACGTTAAAGGGTGGTGAAACTATTCTGTATGATACTGTAATGGTGTATACATAACATTATGCATTCATCAAAACCCACAGTACTTGAAAGCACAAAGAGGGAAGAGGGAAGCTTAATGTATGCAATATCATTTAAGAGATCAGGGATCCTAGGAAGGCATGTATACACAACTTTGCTGAAGGGCTGGGTGGAAAAGATGTTGGTTGAAACAACTTTGGAAATAAGTGGACTCTGTAAAACTACAGGCAAAAGGAACTTGCACAAGCACTGAGGTTTCCCACCTCTGAATGAGTTTATACTTCTGATACTGCTATACATATATATTGGAATTAAGCAAATAAATAAGTGGGTAACAGATAATGGGAATTTACAGATAAGCAAGGAGACTAGGTTAGCATACCCATGTGGTAATGGATTAGAGCCAGAAACATCAGTATAAACTCATGTTTAACTTAATATAGTTAGAGATGGTTACATACAGAAATATTTATAGATACGTATAAATACAATTTATATATATCTTGCTCTGTCAGTTGAGAGGGCCTATAATCAAGACACCCCAAGAGCAACAAACACACCTACTGCCCAGATCTTGGTTTGTAATACCATTCTCCAATAAAAGGAACCTGGTAGGCACATTCAAGAAATGGCTCATTCTAGGAGGATGGCAGGAAATACATGAGATTAACTTGGAGCATCTTTTAGTACCAGAAAATAAGAAAGTGCTAAAAACCAAAAACAAAGAACAAAACAAAAGCCACCTGCACTGATGGAGTATGTCAAAGGGGGAGGAGACTGACTGAAAGAGCTCCAAATGCCCAATCCTGGGATAATCTGAATAACAAAATAAAAAAGTACTGGATTAGAACCCAAAATATAAAATATGTATTCACGAATCTATACTGATATAAATACATGACTGATTAAACACATATATTGGAGAGAGGAGACCAATCTCCTTTGTAGGATTTTGAATAATAGTGTGAGTATCCTACTCTCAAAGAGGAGTATGACTTTCCGCTCCTTAAGTATGGGCTGCACATAGTGATTTCCTGTCAAAGAGTAAGTAGGGAAACGGAGGGGAAAGAGAGCAGTAATGTACAGTGGAGAAATCACTGAACACAATTCAGCCAGGATCAACAGACAAGAAATCATGTTGATAACATGTACCCTTCACATCATTTGGTAAAAAATGACACTTTACCGCTATGGTCTTCCTCCCCCAAATAAACAACCCCAGGTCTAATCATGAGAAAAAAAAATATCACTCAATAATTCCGATAGAGGAGCGTCTTCTAAGACACTTGGATACAAAATCTTACAAAAACAAGAAATGTCTGAGAAACTGTTATATCCAAGAGGACCCTAAGGAGACATGACAAGTAAATGTAATGTGGTATCCTGAATGGGACCCTGGAATAAAAAAAGACATCATGTAAGGAAATAAGAATAAACTATGAACTTTAGTTAACAATAATGTGTCAGTAACAATAACTAACAAATGCATCAGTCAAATGTTAGATTTTAATCATAGGCAGAACTGGGTGCATGGAACTCTGTACCAGCCTTTCAATTTTTCTGTAAAGTTTAAAGTTTTCTAAAAAAATAAAGTATATTTTTTAAAAGTACATTTAAGTACTGACTAAGCATTACAGATACACAATTAATTATAAAGAGTCAAAACTGTTGTTCCATGAGAATAAATCCTTAATTGTAATTCAAGAAAGTCACATGCAATGAAAAAACTTGAAAATTCGACAATTCAACTTCATTAAGAAATCTATATACTTTTAAACATAAAGTTTAACAATGGTTTTTCAACCTACCATTTTTTTCTCCCATCTTTTGGTGCTGTTTCCAAACATCAAATTCTTCAAAATTAACTGTATCAAAGAACTGAATCACTTTGATTGTAGAATATAACTGGAATCCAACTGTGGTCTCTGAAATTTGCAGTACTCAGAGAAAATATATCATTATACTGTTTTAAGCCGAATATTCTTTGACACCTGAATTTTAAACTGTGCTTGAAGAAACTTTCCGAAATGATTACTAGTCCAACTTCATGATCATTCCATGAATCTTTATCAAGTGAATACGTACAGTTGTATCAAATCAACAGTATCTTTTTAAAAACAAAAATCAACTCCATCTTTTGGTCCATGAATACATGAAACATTCTGTAAGGAAAACAATAAGGAATGGTAAAAGACATATTTGAAAATAATAAAATATATCAGAAAAAGAGGGTTGTTGTAACAATAGCTCTATCTTTTAAAATAGCATGAACTATCATGAAAAAAGAATACATATTAACTGGAAAAATATGTAAAATATCAATATTAGGAATATTATAGGAAAATTCAAAATTACCTATTTAAAATATATGTTAATTAATATAAAGTATCTCCATTTCATAAACCTTTAAAAACTTTTAAATGGGGCCAATAATGTTAACTACTTCAAAAGACTGTTGTGAGGGTGACTTAATCCCTTAGAATAATACCTGGCACATTACAAAGGACTCGACGAACGCTAAGTTATTATTATTCTTTCTGTATATATACTTTAAAACCAAAATTTGAATTTTAGTATATATAAATTTTTATGATCTTTCATTGATAATACATCTTCCACTTTCTCTCATCATTACTGTTTTTCTATAATATGACCTTTTAAGTGACTGCACAATATACTTTGGTCAATAATCCATTAAGTTAAAGTATACTAAAGAATTTAAATAATTAGAATGTAGCAAGTTATTAAGTCAACCTCTATATCAGACGTTTAGATTATTTCTATTTTCCCAGTACAATGAATAATGATGGAACATACTTTACGCCTATCTCTGATTATTTCCTTAAGATACACACCTAGAGGTGAAACTAAGGTCAAAAAGAGGTCAGCAGTTTTAGTCTCAGGATGTTAATCAACGCATGGTGAATTCTTCTCCTACTCCCACACCAAATTCACAGAAACCTTAAGTTTTTAAATTAGAAATATAGAATCATGCTGAAAATAAAAAGGAAATTATCTATAGACTGAGTCTGTGGGACCTCTCTGTGGAAAGGAAACAGATGGGAAGTTGCAAAGATAATGCCAACCACAAACGGATCATGGCAAAATAAAAAGCAGATCCTCCCAGAGGAGACGAGTACGTACAACCAAGAGTCACCAAACAGCTGAAAAAAGTCACACCATGGAAGAGACTTAACAAGCCCACCAAACTCATGAATTGAACTGAATTAAAGAGAATTAACTGAGCATCCTGAAAATAATTTTAAAACAAGTATTACTGTATTTAATATCAAAGAGCTAAAGAAATAACATACAATTCTGAAAAATGATTAACTGGATATCTTGGATATAAAAGTAGTTGTTAAATAAACTCAATAATTAACGTTCATAGTAACAGATTCGGATAAAGAGCCAGGAGACAAAGTTGAGTAACTCACTCAGAATGCAGAGCAAAGAACTGGCAAAAAGAGGGGTAAGCAGAAAGAAGACAAGGCAATAATGATCAAAAAATTCTTATAACTGGACAACACATAGGCCACTAAGAGTCCATTGAGTAACAAAATAAACTTATTAATACAAACCACTAGACAAACCATGGGTAAACTTCAGAATATCAAGAATAAAGACAAAACCTCAGAAACTTTCAGAAAATCTAGATGATCTAAAATGAACATTTATCAAACTGGTAATCAGACTTCTCATCAGAAATGTCGATGCAAAATGTTAAGGGAAAATAAGTCTGAATCCAGAATACTATTTCAGCCACCTTATGTTTCAAATAGCAAGAGTTAAAAAAAAAAAAAAAAAGACTCTTACAGACATTCAAAGAGCCATCAGAGACTCTGAAAGAAATGAAGAAGCGCTTCATTAATAAAACTAACCTAGAGGGAAGTGCTGAGGTAAAAGAAACAAAAGTGAGCAAATTCAGAAATAAAACACATTAATGCCAGATAAAGAGAGATTAAAAGTGGGTTTTAATGACGAATGAAATAATGCTAGAAAATAAAACCACAGGAAATTAACGTGTTTTTTTGGAGGAGGGATGGAAGGGGATTGTTGTAAGATTACAGAAAGCAAAGTAAATCACACTAAGTTCTTTGTAGAGAGAATATCAATACGAACTAAATGTATGAATTGCATTAAAAATATAAAGGTGACACATTGTAAAGCAACTATCCTCCAATAAAAATTTTTAAACATGTAGAAGTACAGTATGAAAAAGAAAACAGAACAAAGAAAACTTGGGGCTAAGCTCATTTAAAAAGAAAAATAGAAAAATACAAGATACGAATAGAAACATGGTAAAGAGGACGCGAAAAAGGCCAATTATGTTAGTAATCACAAAAAAGGTTTTCTTCAGTAAATTTGCAGAATATTGTAAAGCATAGAGAAGAAAATTTAAATCATTCATAATTTCATCATCCAGAGACTACCAATTTAACTTTAGATTGTCACAGTATTTAAAAATTTGTTCATATTTTTCCCCCTTCTCACTTTTTCATTTTGGCAGAAAAACACCGTTTCGCTTCGATTTATGGTTCGTTTTCACCAACAGGCTTTTGTGAAACTGTGACCATTTCTTCTGCTGTTTTACCAGTGATGACAGTAATGAACATTCATTGAGTATAAACCATGTGTCAGGCAGGCTTCTAAACACTTGCCGTGTTACTGACCTGCATAACAATCACGAGGGACAAACTGTAGCATGCCTGGGTTTCTCTCACAAAGAAGCTCAAGCATGTTACACTGTAAATAGCAAAGACAAACTAAGGAACCAAGCAGCCTGGTTTCTGAGCCCGTTTTTGATCCTCCTAATCTACCGCCTCATTCGTAACACACACAACTCACTGCAGGATTCCACTTGCTGATGAGCACAATTACGTATTGTTTCTTATTTCCTACCTATTGGGAATAACTACTTACTGGGTTGTGGTTAATGAAAGGAGCTCTGAGGATCTGCTCTCAACTCCGTGATCTTGGGGAAATGATTTTACTTATTCAGCGTAGTCTTACCTGTGAAATGAGTCAGTGGATAAACCGTCAAGCTCTGCTTCTGGATTTTGAACCGCAGTTCATTTTCCGCAGCCCCCTTTACAGCTTCAGGTTCCCAGCTGCTTTAGGAATCACCTCTCACGGTGTGCAACCGGATGTCAAGAGACTGAAATGTGGCGGGTGGGAACTCAGGGCGCCCGCGGTCCCCCTCTTCAGCCCGGGACTGTATGCGGGCGAAAGGGAGATGGGAGGTCCCAAGGGGTGGGATCCAGGCGGCAGAGAGCTCCGCCGCGTTCCGTGGTCCTGGGCCGAAAGAGCCTTCGGGAGGGCCACCCACGGCAGCTCCACTAGCTCAGCTAACGGTTTCCACGCAGCCCGCGACAGCCGAGAGCTGCGCTCCGCCCGCCCCACTGGCGAGGCTGAGTTCCCCGCGGGTCGGACTCCTCTCCCACTCCACGCCGCCGAGAACCCGCGGCCTCAGGTGCCCCCTGGCCGGGAAGTACTTCACCGTTTACTAGCCCTCACCTCAGCCAACAGTTCCGCCTCGCCTCAGCCGGATAGGGAGGACCGCCCATATTTCTAAGGTCCATGAGCCCGAAATGGGAATAGAACACCGACAGCTCCCACTTCCCAGGCTCTAGCTCATTGGCTGCACACCCCTACCAGGTTCACGCCTTGGAGGTTCCGAGCGCGTACAGCCTGCAACGCGACGGCGCTTCAGCGCGCCGTTTTCCGATTGGCTGTCAGAGTTCTCGGGTTGTCTCGCGCTCTCCGACTGGACCAATGCGGATATCCACAGTCTAGAGGCCGGCATCGCTGGAGTGGTGGTTCGTCTGTTTCCTCTGGTAGGTGTTTGGCTGCCATCTTGTGTGTGGCTGGGACTGGGCTGCTGGGCCTTTGAAACCTACCTTAGCGGCTCAAGCTGTAGAGATGTCCTGAAGAAGCAGTGGAGGAAAGAAGGGGCCTGAGGAAACAGACCTGGAAGCTTCTTACCTCCCTGAAAGGGAAAGGTTTTCCTGGTCTGAGTCTCAGCCCTGGCTGGAAAGAGATAAATGATGGAGGTGATTAGGATCACAGGCTTTGGTTGGTTATTGTCATGGCTTGGCGTGGACTCTGATGTTTTAGCAGTGATCCCTTCGGTTCCAGGGAACTATTCTAGTAATCGTTGTCTGCGATTCTGACCATCAACCCGCTGTACTCACAAGGAAGGTTGTCTGATGGACTGCCTGATTGAGAAAGAAACAAGACTGGTGATGGAAGAGGAGAGAGGGAGATACGACTATCTTTACTAGTCGGAAGAGACGTCTTCGTTTTCTGTCGTTTGCGAGGGAGTGACTACTCGTGTTTTGCTTAACTTCTAAGGCCATCCTTTGAAGCGGTGCCCCAGCTTCTGGGTTAGGGCAGTTTTATTCATTAGTGTACAGCTGACACTCCTGCAGTGGTTTTTTGTTGGGGTTTTTTTTTTAAGCTAGAACATGGATGGCCTTTGCAGAAACAGTGGAAGCAAAGGAAGAATTTTGTCAAATCTTGGTTTTCCTGATTACGATCTGCTGAAGATTTGGGAATCTCAGGGTTTGCTTTGGCATGCTTGGTGGCTTCGTCCTGGGTAGGCAGAAGTTTGTGTAAAAGAAAGTGTTTTGCCCAGAGTCCGAGTCCCCAAAACTGAGAGAACAAGACATACCCACCAGTGCAAAAGCATGAAAGGGTTTTATTTCTAGCTGGAGCCAGGGCCCCCCCCACCGCAGTGGAGTGGAGCGGAGCAGAGCAGAGCAAGAGCCCCAAGCCCAGATTTACAACAGTATTTATAAGTTTAGAACAGAGACAGGGAGTTGGCAAGGGTTGATTGGCTGCAGGGGTTTCCTGGTATTTACTGATTGGCCAGTTATCATCCCTCTGATTGGCCAGAGTTATCATCCCCGGAAGCCCCGGAGCCTGACTCAGGGATTATTTTTGGCCTAGTGCACCTCTCTGAGCCTGTCATGGCTCTGGTGAGGTTGTAACAAAAGCATTTTTAACTCCCAAACTCTTTGAGATGGGAGGACGGAGGCAGGAATTACCTCTTTCTCCTCTTTATTATTTTTAAAAATCAAAGTAGAAAGCTTGCTTGGTTATTCATTTAAGGGGGAAATTATCTCGGATCCGAAAACCTAGCTAAAAGACTAGTATTTTATGATTAATGTTACCAGTTTTGATACTCATGAGAAGAAGCGAAGATACTGCCTTGAGTTTAGAAATCAAATGGCAACCCACTCCAGTATTTTTGCCTGGAGAATCCCATGGACGGAAGAGCCTGAGCAGGCTACAGTCCACGGGGTCGCAAAGAGTTGGACACGACTGAGTGACTTCACTTCACTATCAAGGTTAACTGGTAACCCATTCAAGTCAACAGTGCCTTGTATTTTGTGGCAGGAATATCAAGGAGAACAGCAGTAAAATGTAAAATAAACAATTGAAAATTAATTTTCTTTAAAAATTTTACTTTTTATCCATGAATCTTAAAAGCTTAAGTTATAAGAGTTCAAATATCATTAATTTATTATGGAGTTGATGGCTTAGGTACTAGGTGCCTAAGGAATTTTGATGTCTGTGGGGAGTTTTGGAACCAGTCCTTGGCTCTGGAGAACTATATAGGCTATCAAAGGGATTGGTGGCTAACAAACATCAATAACAAAGTACCAAAAACAAAAAACAAAAAAACAAAGTACCTGCTCAGTAAATGTTTGTGAAAGCCTTTGGGTAATGATAACACGGTAATAGTTCTTGGCATATATTCAAAAATATAATTGTTGAATGAATGAATTTAAAAATATAGCAATTGGGAGGTATGGGTATACTTTTTTTTTTTCAGTTCAGTTGAGTCACTCAGTCGTGTCTGACTCTGCGACCCCATGGACTGCAGCATGCCAGACCTCCCTGTCCATCACCAACTCTCAGAGTTTACTCAAACTCATGTCCTTTTTTTTTTTCTTTAGCCTAACTAAAAAATAACTTTTTAATCTGCTTTTCAAAAACTTGACCTTCAGTTTGTTTTTCTCTTCCAATTTATACATTAGAATAATACTAAGGACAAGTTCATAATCCTTTTTTTCTGAGGTCTGTTTATGAGATCCTACAGTAGAGATAATGAAAATGAACCCTTAAGTAATAATGCTCTATTTGCCATTTTTTTCTTGAAAGTATCCAGTCAGGGTAAATGATGCCAAACTTATTGCTTTCAGTCTCTTCTGCTGAAGAAAATTTGTTACTCTACTATTTTCTTTTTGAGACAACTTAAAGTCAAAATACTGTGTTTACATTTACTATATTGCATAAATATGTTCTGTATATAAGTAATTTTAAAATAACAAATTAGGTATCTGCAGACTTTTGTTTGAAGAACATAATTCTCTAGATTTCATAATAATCTGAAGATCCATAGAAATGTTTTAAAATAACACTTTTGTGTGAACAATGTCAAGTGATGTTAAGTAAAAGTGATTTAACTTTGATTTAACTTGTATTAAAAGTTAAAGCCCTGGTGAGCTGCAGTCAATGGGGTTGCTAAGAGTCGGACACGACTGAGCGACTTCACTTTCATGCATTGGAGAAGGAAATGGCAACCCACTCCAGTGTTCTTGCCTGGAGAATCTCAGGGATGGGGGAGCATGGTGGGCTGCATCTATAGGGTTGCACAGAGTCGGACACGCCTGAAGCGACTTACCAGCAGCAGCATATATACAAATTTAGATTTTTTTCCCATTATCAAGTGATACATAGTTTCTAAAAGAAAAAATTTGATGACACCTTTTAAATATGTTTTGTAACTGAATGTAGATTAGAATATCACAGTAATCCAAGTCTATGCCCCAACCAGTAACACTGAAGAAGCTGAAGTTGAACGGTTCTATGAAGACCTACAAGACCTTTTAGAACTAACACCCAAAAAAGATGTCCTTTTCATTATAGGGGACTGGAATGCAAAAGTAGGAAGTCAAGAAACACCTGGAGTAACAGGCAAATTTGGCCTTGGAATGCGGAATGAAGCAGGGCAAAGACTAATAGAGTTTTGCCAAGATAATGCACTGGTCATAGCAAATACCAACAACACAAGAAAAGACTCTACACATGGACATCACCAGATGGTCAACACCGAAATCAGATTGATTATATTCTCTGCAGCAAAAGATGGAGAAGCTCTATACAGTCAACAAAAACAAGACCAGAAGCTGGCTGTGGCTCAGATCATGAACTCCTTATTACCAAATTCAGACTTAAATTGAAGAAAGCAGGGAAAACCGCTAGACCGTTCAGGTATGACCTAAATCAAATCCCTTATGATTATACAGTGGAAGTGAGAAATAGATTTAAGGGCCTAGATCTGATAGATAAAGTGCCTGATGAACTATGGAATGAGGTTCATGACATTATACAGGAGACAGGGACCAAGACCATCCCCATCGAAAAGAAATGCAAGAAAGCAAAATGACTCTCTGGGGAAGCCTTACAAATAGCTGTGAAAAGAAGAGAAGCGAAAAGCCAAGGAGAAAAGGAAAGATATAAGCATCTGAATGCAGAACTCCAAAGAATAGCAAGAAGAGATAAGAAAGCCTTCTTCTGTGATCAATGCAAAGAAATAGAGGAAAATAACAGAATGGGAAAGACTAGAGATCTCTTCAAGAAAATTAGAGATACCAAGGGAACATTTCATGCAAAGATGGGCTCAATAAAGGTCACAAATGGTATGGACCTCACAGAAGCAGAAGATATTAAGAAGAGGTGGCAAGAATACACAGAAGAACTGTACAAAAAGGATCTTCACAACCCGGATAATCACAATGGTGTGATCACTCATCTAGAGCCAGACATCTTGGAATGTGAGTTCAAGTGGGCCTTAGTAAGCATCACTACGAACAAAGCTAGTGGAGGTGATGGAATTCCAGTGGAGCTATTTCAAATCCTGAAAGATGATGCTGTGAAAGTGCTGCCCTCAATATGCCAGCAAATTTGGAAAACTCAGCAGTGGCCACAGGACTGGAAAAGGTCAGTTTTCATTCCAATCTCAAAGAAAGGCAATGCCAAAGAAGGCTCAAACTACCGCACAATTGCACTCATCTCACACGCTAGTAAAGTACTGCTCAAAATTCTCCAAGCCAGACTTCAGCAATACGTGTACCGTGAACTTCCAGATGTTCAAGCTGGTTTTAGAAAAGGCAGAGGAACCAGAGATCAAATTGCCAACATCCTCTGGATCATGGAAAAAGCAAGAGAGTTCCAGAAAACCATCTATTTCTGCTTTATTGACTATGCCAAAGCCTTCAACTCTGTGGATCACAATAAACTGTGGAAAATTCTGAAAGAGATGGGAATACCAGACCACCTGACCTGCCTCTTGAGAAATCTGTATGCAGGCCAGGAAGCAACAGTTAGAACTGGACATGGAACAACAGACTGGTTCCAAATAGTAAAAGGAGAGTGTCAAGGCTGTATATTGTCACCCTGCTTATTTAACTTATATCCAGAGTACATCATGAGAAACGCTGGACTGGAAGAAACACAAGCTGGAATCAAGATTGCCGGAAGAAATATCAATAACCTCAGATGTGCAAATAACACCACCCTTATGGCAGAAACTAAAAAGCCTCAAATGAAGATCATGGCATCCGGTCCCATCATTTCATGGGAAATAGATGGGGAAACAGTGGAAACAGTGTCAGACTTTATTTTGGGGGGCTCCAAAATCACTGCAGATGATGATTGCAGCCATGAAATTAAAAGACACTTACTCCTTGGAAGGAAAGTTATGACCAACCTAGACAGCATATTCAAAAGCAAAGACATTACTTTGCCGACTAAGGTCCATCTAGTCAAGGCTATGGTTTTTCCAGTAGTCATGTACGGATGTGAGAGTTGGACTGTGAAGAAAGCTGAGCGCTGAAGAATTGATGCTTTTGAACTGTGGTGTTGGAGAAGACTCTTGAGAGTCCTTTGGACTGCAAGGAGATCCAACCAGTCCATTCTGAAGGAGATCAGCCCTGGGATTTCTTTGGAAGTAATGATGCTAAAGCTGAAACTCCAGTACTTTGGCCACCTCATGCAAAGAGTTGACTCATTGGAAAAGACTCTGATGCTGGGAGGGATTGGGGGGAGGAGGAGAAGGGGATGACAGAGGATGAGAAGGCTGGATGGCATCACTGACTCGATGAACGTGAGTCTGAGTGAACTCCGGGAGATGGTGATGGACAGGGAGGCTTGGTGTGCTGTGATTCATGGGGTCACAAAGAGTCAGACACGACTGAGTGACTGAACTGAATTGAACTGAACTGATGGCTCAACTTAATGATTGTTGTATATGAAAGATACAGTTGTAAAAATCATAAATAAAGGGAGTTAGTAAGTGAATAATTTAAAAATAGTAATAGTGTAAGACATCAAATAAATGCAAATTTTTTAGAAAGCAGGGTTCATTATCTTAGTATTAGACAAGGCAGAATTTAATTGAAAAAGCATTAAGATGAAGGATATTATAAAATATCCCTTATAAAGCTAAGGGCTATATTTACAATAAATATTTTAAAAAATATCTGTTTACCAAATGACATATCAATAGATATGAAGTAGAAACTGCTAGAGATGTAAGAAGGAACAGAAGCCTGCTAATAATAGAAAACTTTAACACGTATCTCGACGTAAGTCAGGTTAAGTAGACCAACAAAATCAATAAAGTAGCTCTTACAGATTTGTATCAAAGTGAATCCATTAATAGAGGATATATCTTCTCAAGTGCACATGCTGCTGCTGCTGCTGAGTCACTTCAGTCGTATCCAACTCTGTGCAACCCCACAGATGGCAGACCACCAGGCTCCACTGTCCCTGGGATTCTCCAGGCAAGAACACTGGAGTGGGTTGCCATTTCCTTCTCCAGTGCATGAAAGTGAAAGTGAAGTCGCTCAGTCATGTCCAACTCTTCGCAATCCCATGGGCTGTAGCCTACCAGGCTCTTCCATCCATGGGGTTTTCCAGACAAGAGTACTGGAGTGGGGTGCCATTGCCTTCTCCGCAAGTGCACATAGGACAGTTATAAAAATCTATATTAGACCACAAAGGATATCTTGGTTCCAGAATACAAAAGTCAAAATTTTGACCACACATAGTAAGTCAAGAAAATAATTCAAAAATTAAAAAAATAAAACTTGGTTCAGGGTTTCTGTAGGATGATGGTAACTTTCTAAATCCAAATATCCTTTTTGAAAACCACATAGATCTATAAGGAGAGCAAAGTAAACTACCACCACCCTTGCCTGACTAACATCTCAAATTATGGTTATGTAGGCAACTTAACACTGAGACAAAACAGCATCAGCTCTAGAACCTGTGCTCAGAATGACAAAAGTGAAGTTGAGACTTCAGAACAGAGGAAAGGGAAGCAGGACCTGGGGTCAGTAGAATGCAAGTAGAAGGGAAAAGCCTACCCTAAAGAGGAAAACCCTTGGTGTCTCAGGGGGTAAAGAATTCACCTGGGCTTCCCAGGTGGCACTAGTGATAAAGAACCCACCTGCCAGTGCAAGAGATGCAAGAGACATGGGCTCAACCCCTGGGTCGGGAAGATCCCCCTGGAAAAGGAGATGGTAACCCATTCCAGTATTCTTGCCTGGAAAATTTGGTGGCCAGAGGAGCCTGGTGGGCTATATAGTCCATGGAGTCACAAGGAGTTGGACACACCTGAGCATATATGCATATTGCAAAAACAGCCAAAAATGATTCATGTTGACATATGGCAGCACCAACACAATACTGTAAAGCAATTTCTGTTCAGTTAAAAATAAAATTTTAAAAACAGCCACAACTGATTAATTATCTTAAAAAAGCCTTTCTCACCCAAATCCAAAGTTATATAATATAGTCTATGGACTGTGTGAGACCAGCACTTTGATGCCTTTCTGGTAAGAATGCAAAAGTGCAAATCCCAGGAGGAACTTTGACAATATCTTATAGAATTACGTATGTATGTATCTTTTGACCCAGACATCTCACTTTTAGGAATCTGTTCTAAGGACACATTGGCATAAAATATAAACTGGCATTTGTATAAATTTAGTCAAACCATTACTTGTATTAGCAAAAGATTGGCAACAATGAAATAATCTCCAGGTTGATGGTATCCCTTCCAAGCCGCCCTTTTCCTCAGAAGGCATAAAGAGACTGTAGAAAGTCTCCATGCACCAATATATGGTGATCTGCAGAGTATATTTTGAAATGGAAAAAGCAAAAGCCCAGAAGAGTGTATAGATTAATCTATAAGTAGAAAGGATGGTGCCAATGATGGAGAGATTTCCCTATAACTTGTTTATATAGTTTTGATCTTAGAATCATGTATGTTTACATATTCAAAAATAAAATAAACAGGTAGAAAGAGAAATCTAAAAAGGAAATAAATTTACATAACTATAAAGAATTTTGATGACATAGCCACTCAAGAAAAGGAACAATTTTAGTAACTTTATTTTATCTTTCAAATTTATTTATAGCTGCGTTGGGTCTTCATTGCTGCTGAAAGGCTTTCTCTAGTTGCAGTGCTTAAGCTTCTCATTGCAGTGGCTTCTCTTGTTGCAGAGATGAGCTCTAGGGTGTGCAAGCTGAGTAGTTGCAGCTCATGAGCTTAGTTGTCCCACAGCATGTGGGATCTTCCCAGACCAGGGATCGAAACAATATCCCTTGCATTAGCAGGCAGATGCTTAACCACTGGACCACCAGGGAAGCCCTGATTTTAGTGACTTTAGAACATAAATTCTGGACTGTATCTTGGCCCTCTGCATCTGCAGTGTCAACCAACCACAGATCGAGCGTGTTCCGGGAAAAAAAATTCGAGAAAGTTCCAAAAAGCAAAGCTTGAATTTTCCCCAATTTATAGAGCATGTACATTGTTAAATAATGTAGAGATGATTTAAAGTATATCTGTAATGTTTATGTAAGGGATCTAAGCATCCATGGATTTTGTTGTCCATGAGGGGATTGTGCTGGAACCAGTCCCCCATGGATAACAAGAGATGACTGTACCTTAGTGGGATATACTCAGTAGTATAATTGTTGTTGCATTGCTATTTTTGAAGTAGTTTATGTCTATTGTTGGGTAAAATAAGTGTTGCAAAATAAGTGTTACAGAATATTAATTCTTGAACAGAGCCACAGTAGTTTATCAGGGCTATGACTTAGAAAATTTAGCTTGGAAAGTCCTTTGCTAGATTGAGCAAAGTGGAAATGAAGTACAAAATTACACAGAAAGACAGCTAACATAACAGAGTGCAGGTAACATGGCAGGCTTTGTGCTAGGCACTATATATATATGTATATATATAATTTGACTCTTAAGAGGTGTCCTTTGAGTTTGTGATACTATTTTCATAAGAGGGTCAGAGATGTTGAGATTTAAACCCAGATCTATGTGATTCCAAAGCCTGTGTTTTTTCTACTACATTATTGTAGGATATATACATCAAGTATTGAGAAGAAAGAATATCAAGAGCTAAATGTTCTGTTTAAACCGGTAGTTGCTGCTCAGAAAATAAAGATGCAGACCCAGAGTCAGTGGTTTATACGTTCTTCATGCAAGAGCATTATACTGAAGGAGAGAGTGTAAGTTTTCTCTTATTTCTAATGGGAAAATGTAAACATACACACACGTACACGTGTACACCATCATATAGATGTTGAGAGAGAAAAATTTTATAAAAGTTGCCATTGATGACTGAAATTAGTGAAAGATATGAACTAAAGCTATGGCAAAGCAGAAAAGAGAAAAGAATCTAGTAGTCATGGGTTTTCATGGTGCTTTTATCAGCAAAAAAACCTTTCAAAGCTTCCCTTTGATATTTTAGAGCTCTTCTAAGCTTTGCACAACTTTTTGTACATATTGAAGTTGTGTAGTTTAGAAAATACTAGTTTAGATAAAGAGGTTTTCTCCTGTGTAAGGTGAAGGCTGATAGAGATTTCAGCCGTGTTAGAGTTCCTCTCATCCATACCACCCTTTCACATTTCTACTTATTTCCCCCAATGTTAAAATATTTTTATTTGGTTCAATACTACTCTTTTAAACGTCTACCAGTTAAAGTAATCGGAGTAGGCTATTTTAATTTATTTGTATTGATCTATGGTGATATGAAAATTCAATTTATAATTCTATGTACCTGATAACAATAAGAAAAAACTGTTAAAATTTCTATAAAGATTTTTTAAATTAAGTTTTTAGCTTTTCTTTTTGTCAGAAGCTGTGTTGATCAGTGACTGTGGTGAAGGCTGAGAAAGTTGAAGCAAATCTGCAGGTGATACAAACTTCTAAGGTAAGCTAACATACTGGATTGGCCAAAAAGTTCATTTGGGTTTCTCCATATCATCTAACAGAAAAGCCTGAATGAACTCTTTGGCCAATCCAATAACTCAGTCAAGATTATAGGTGCCCTTGACAGACTTGTAGACTACCCTAACACACCAAAACAAGATTTATCAGGAATAATTATAATATCCCAATTTAAATTGTGCAAAGCAATTGCAGAAGTATTAAATAGATTTCCATTTCTGAGAATATGATAGAGAAAAGAAAGTGAAGTTGCTTAGTCATGTCAGACTCTTTGTGACCCCATGGACTGTATGCAGCCTGCCAGGCTCCTCTGCCCATGGGATTTTCCAGGCAAGAATACTGGAGTGGGTTGCCATTTCCTTCTCCAGGGGAATCTTCCCGACCCAGGGATCGAACCCAGGTCTCCTGAATTGCAGGCAGACTCTTTACTGTCTGAGCCACCAGGGAAGATCATGATAGAGAAGACATCCATAAAATATGTAAAATAGTAGATTCCATATTAAAAAATCCTTTAAAATAAATGGATGAACCTATAAGAAAACAAAGGAAACTTTCTGGGGCTAGAAACCAAGCAAGCCTATTCTGTGAGGTAAACAAGTGCTGAAATCACTGAATACTTTGGTGGCATCCATCAATTTCTGTTGGCATAGAAACTTGTACATGGAGAAAAATGGAGACTTGGAGAAAATCCTTTGCATTCTGCGAAGTGTAGGGGGCCTGTTAGAAACCATCCTGGAGCGGCATACAACTCTAGGTGGAGTTAAAATCTCCCTGAGCAATTCCTGGTTACCAGGTCACATTTACTTGGATTTGAGGCCTTATTTTATACTATTTTCATGGTCTCTAAACTCTACAAGTAGAGAGTTTTAATTTATAATAGATGTGGGTCTGTGACAGTTTTCAGAAACCATCACAAATCCTCCATAGAGAGGGTTACCAACCTAGTTATCAAATAATCATAGTCAACATTCTAAAAAATAAGCTCATACACATTTTTTTAAAATCACAAAACATAACAAGGGAGAAAAAATAAAATACATTGAGCTAGAGTCAGCAGAAACCAGAACTAAAACTTATCTACAGATATTTCAGCTATTAGAAGTATCCAAGATATAAGATAAATGTATTTAATAAAAGAGGGATTTTTAAATATAAAAAGTAACAGACTATAAAAATGGCCAGGCACACTAAAATAAGAACAAATTAGGATATCAGAAATTATAAACCCCATAATAAAACTAAGAAGTAAAGATGTTAAACCCAGCATATAAGGCACAGTTAAAAAGAGAAAGAAACTGTGGTTGACCTTGTGAATTTTTTTCAAAAAGTACCTACTACAGTACTACATGATCTACGGTTGGCTGAACCCACAGATGTGGTTACTGCAATTACAGAAAGCTAATTTTAAAGTTAAACATAGATTTTTGACTGCATGGTGGTTAGTACCCCTAACCCTCCATTTGTTCCAGGTTCAACTGTGCATAGAAGGCCATACACAAAGAAAAAAGATACAGAAAAAAATAAAAGAAACTGTGAGATGAGTTAATCAGAATAACAGGATACAATTTGTGCAAGAAAGTTAATACTAAAGTAGAAAAGATGAACTTCTCTACAGAGAAAGCATCATCCCCTTTGTAAGGGGATAAAAGAAAAAAAAACACCTAATTTCATTTAGTGAGTTCCTCAACTCATCACATAAAAGTCAGCACTTTCTCCTTGTCTTACTTTTTGATTCAAGATAAAGAACGTAGTAGAACAGGAAAGTGATTCATAATTTTAAAAAATCAGTTGTAGATTTATTCACAAATATTTGCTGAGAATAAAGCAGGATAAAGCAGTGAACAAAACACACAAATTCCCTCCCTTCAGATTAATTTATGTTCTAGTGTCCTTAAAGTCATTTAGGAAGTAAACATCAAGACAACAGCATGCTTTTTCCTTTCCTTTTCATTCATAACTTTCCTCAGCATGGGATTAGAATGGAGATCCAGGAGTCTGCAGACTTTATCATATTCAGAGGATACAATAGTGTAGAGTGTGTACATTATATGTATCAGAGCCTACATTTTTTTAAAAATGCCTATCTAAAGAGAAACATAGCTGCTACTTTTTAAAAAGTGAAACTTTCTGCTTACAAATGCTATGGTAGAAAGTTCAGTGTTTTTCTTTTTAAACTAGAACATTTATTGAGCAACTAATTATCAAAACTCTTAAGATCTACTGGATGCTGCCACAGCTGCTCTTTTGGGATTAGGTGATGTTGTTCAGGAACTCAGGCCTGAATCTGCTGTATACACCTTTTAGGTGCCTTATTCAGCTAGTGCCAGTGGCATTTCTTTTAGCCTTGGCACTCCAGTTGTATCTTCTCTTGCACTTGGCAGGGTAGTCGCATTTGCCACAGATCGGTTTATGTCAGTGATAGGACTTAGAGCTAGGACAGCAACACAACATGTGTCTTACTGTGACATATTCTGAGCAACGACGTTCCCTTCCTCACCTTGCTTCTGATTATTACAGAAAAGAATAGAGGGGAAAAAAGTAATCCTAAAAACAAAGAAAATTGCTCTAAAATTTTCGTTGTATTTCCTTCTAATTTTATCTGGATAAAAATTATATGTGTATATGGACATGCAAATGGCTGTGTGTATTGTGGTTGTTATTGTTTAGTCACTAAGTTGTGTCCAATTCTTTGCGACCCCATGGACTGCAGCCCACCAGGCTCCTCTGTCCGTGGAGTTCTCCAAGCAAGACTATTGGAGTCAATTGCCATTTCCTTCTCCAGGTTGTATGTATATATGTAATTAAAAGTGAATTTGATGTATGTATATGGGCTTCCCTGGTAGCTTAATCGGTAAAGAAACTGCCTGCAGTGCAGGAGTCCCAGGTTCAATTCCTGGGTCCGGAAGATTCCCTGGAGAAGGAAATGACAGCCCACTCCAGTATTCTTGCCTGGAGAACCCCATACACAGAGGAGCCTGGTGGGCTCTAGCCCATGGGGTCTCAAGAGTCAGACACAACTTAGTAACAAAACCACCACCACCACCATACATATATGATAGCTGATTCACTTCATTGTGCAGCAGAAACTAATACCATATTGTCAAACAGTTGTAGTCCAATAAAAAATGAATTTGAAATACTCATATATTTTATCATTTAATTTTTATTTAGCATATTTTTCTTATATGAATATATGACCCTTTCAAATGTTATTTTGACATTCTATTAAATTCTATAATAAAATGGTAGCATAGCATAATTTATTCAACCATTTCTTTTTTGTAGCTATTCTAGGCTTTCCTATCATAAATAACATTGTATAACATCACTGAATATCTGGTCATATTTCTGATTACTTTCTCATACTAGCTTTCTGTTAGTAGAAATGGTGTGTTAAAGAGCATAAACATTCTGAAAAATTGCTTCCTACAAGTATTCTTAGTGATTTTATTCTGCACAGCAGCATATGAGACTTTGTCTTACCACCTGGTGGTAGTCTATGTTTTAAAAAATCTTTCTTCTGTTCCTTAGGAAGATTCTGTTTCTTATAACAGTTATGCTTCTTTTACTAAGGTGAAAACTTTCATCTACATTTTTGTTCTGTATTGAAATGGAGAAATTGTCCACCTTTTAGTAGTTGGCACAAGAAATAGTTCACATTTCCTTTGTAAAACAAGAGACCGTGTGTGTTTATATTTATTACAGATTTTTCCCCCCTGTGGTCAGTAGTTATTAATAGATTGTAATTATTTCTCCTATTCTAGATCATGTTTTAGAAGTCTTTACAGTTACAGTAAATGTGTTTTATAAAGAAAATGGAATCCAACTATAGTTACTGAACTAATTCCATAGATTTTTCCATTCAGTGTGCATGTTTTATTATAAGTTCTATGTATTTGTTTGCTGTCAATGGATTTGTTAGAATCTGAAAATTAAATATCTTGTTTAAAAGGACTTTCCGTTATTAACAAGCTTCAAAACATAGAAAGGGATACTCTGAGACAAGTTCCCCTTGACATTTTAAACTGAGTAATTTATAACTCAAGGTTTTCTTTCTCTTCATTCAGCCTTATCTTTCTTTGTCCTTTCTGTGTTCTTTTTAAATCCTGTTTTCTCCTTGGCTCTAGAGCACCAGCTTACAAATTGTACTTTTAAAGATTTATAATAGAAATAATATGATTTTCCAACATAAAATTTTTCATGTAGTTCTAATTTCAATAATTTGTAGCAAAGTGAAAGTTTGTAAAAACTTGGAAAATTAGAAGATGACGTACTTTATAAAAAGAGCAAACATGGGCTGAGAGTTGTTTAAAAGCTATATTGTGTTCATAACTGATTCAAGAAAGAACTTTTCGTAGAAGTATCGACTGTGGAAAAAGTAGAAAATAGCTCCAGCAAAGAAGGGCAGAGAAATATGAGACTCATCACCATCTGACTCTAGTTTTATAGCACTGAGCCCATCTTTGTTGGTTATGATGCTATTGTATATTATACCTGCGGATTCCATGATTTCTTTCTTTTGTCATTCTCTGTTAGTCCTTAAATTGGGAAGCTGGAGGAATACCATAGCGTGTTTCTCACCTAGTTAGTTTTTGTGGTGCAACTGTAAGTGAAAGTGTACCATTGGACGTAGAATTTGATGTACATGAATCATAGCCTTTAGCGTTTCTTGCTACATTTATGTGTTTTTGTAACCTCACTTTTCACTCTGCCCCAGCGCACAGTCTGTTACTTCACTCTTACTCTCTTGAGCTGATTTTGAGTCCTCTTCTGAGAAAATGGAAGCAATCATGTGCTTTGTAACTTCATTCCTCTTTACCCGGACAGTTTCTTTACGCACTCTTTCTCTTCCTTTTTCATTTTAGACAAACATATATAATTCTTTGTGGGGGTTGAACTTTCCACTTATGGTCTTGATTCCATCTTCTGTTGTGGGCTTAAGACTCTTGCCTCATTAATTTCCCTCTTCTTATCTTGCATCTTCCTCCTATCTGTTCCACCCACTCAGTCTACTGACAGTTCAAAGTTAACAACAAAAAAGCAACAAAAATCCCTTCAAGCTCTCCTTCTGTTCCTTATCAAATGCTTGGAAACAGTGTGCCTTCATCAGCTCATCCTTAACCTCTTGCAATCCTACTTTTGCCCTGGACTTCTGTTGTGTGTCAGGTACTGCGAAGACTCTGACCTTTCCATTCAGTGTTCTAGGTGAGGCAGCTGAGCCATGCTACCTAGCTCTGAACCACAATTACCAGTTTCCCAGAAGGACTGGCTAGGAGTCCTCTTCCTGCTTTATGCTTTGCTATAGTGCCCACATGGGGCTTCCCAGGTGACGCTAGTGGTAAAGAACCTGCCTGCCAATGCAGGAGACCTAGGAGATGCAGGTTCAAGCCCTAGGTGGGGAGGATCCCCTGGAGGAGGACATGGCAACCCACTCCAGTATCTTGCCTAGAGAATCCCATGGACTGAGGAGCCTAGCGGGCTACAGTCCACGGACTCGCAAAGAGCTGGACACGACTGAAGCGACTTAGCACGCATGGTGCCCTAAGATCTGGTGATCGCAACCTGGCTTTTACCTCTCTATCGAGAAAAAGAAACACAAAAAGGCAAAATGGTTGTCTGAGGAGGGCTTACAAATAGCTGAGAAAAGAAGAGACGCTAAAGGCAAAGTAGAAAAGGAAAGATATACCCATTTGAATGCAGAGTTCCAAAGAATAGCTAGGAGAGATAAGAAAGCCTTTCTCAGTAATCATTGTAAAGAAATAGAGGAAAACAATAGACTGGGGAAGACTAGAGATCTCTTCAAGAAAATTAGAGATACCAAGGGAACATTTCATGCAAAGATGGGCTCAATAAAGGTCACAAATGGTATGGACCTCACAGAAGCAGAAGATATTAAGAAGAGGTGGCAAGAATACACAGAAGAACTGTATAAAAAGGATCTTCACAACCCAGATAATCACAATGGTGTGATCACTCATCTAGAGCCAGATATCCTGGAATGTGAAGTCAAGTGGGCCTTAGAAAGCATCACTATGAACAAAGCTAGTGGAGGTGATGGAATTCCAGTTGAGTTTCAAAGATGCTGCTGTGAAAGTGCTGTACTCAATATACCAGCAAATTTGGAAAGCTCAGCAGTGGCCACAGGACTGGAAAATGTCAGTTTTCATTCCAATCCCAAAGAAAGGCAATGCCAAAGAATGCTCAAACTACCACACAATTGCACTCATCTCAACACTAGTAAAGTAATGCTCAAAATTATCCAAGCCAGGCTTCAATAGTTTGTGAACCGTGAACTTCCAGATGTTCAAGCTGGATTTAGAAAAAGCAGAGGAACCAGAGATCAAATTGCCAACATCCGTTGGATCATTGAAAAAGCAAGGGAGTTCCAGAAAAACATCTATTTCTGCTTTATTGACTATGTCAAAGCCTTTGACTGTGTGGGTCACAGCAAACTGTGGAAGATTCTTAAAGAGATGGGAATACCAGACCACCTGACCTGCCTCTTGAGAAATCTGTATGCAGGTCAGGAAGCAACAGTTAGAACTGGACATGGAAGAACAGACTAGTTCCAAATAGGGAAAGGAGTATGTCAAGGCTTTATATTGTCACCCTAGTTATTTAACTTATATGCAGAGTACATCATGCAAAATACTGGGCTTGATAAAGCACAAGCTGGAATCAAGATTGCTGGGAGAAATATCAATAACCTCAGATACACAGATGACACCACTCTTATGGCAGAAAGCAAAGAAGAACTAAAGAGCCTCTTGATGAAAGTGAAAGAGGAGAGTGAAAAAGTAGGCTTAAAACTCAACATTCAGAAAACGAAGATCATGGCATCTGGTCCCATCACTCCATGGCAAATAAATGGGGAAACAATGGAAACAGTGACTTTATTTTTCTGGGCTCCAAAATCACTGCAGATGATGGCTGCAGCCATGAAATTAAAAATCAGTTGCTCCTTGGAAGAAAAGCTATGACCCACCTAGACAGCATATTAAAAAACTAAGACATTACTTTGTCAACAAAGGTCTGTCTAGTCAAAGCTGTAGTTTTTCCAGTAGTCATGTATGGATGTGAGAGTTGGACTATAAAGAAAGCTGAGTGGCGAAGAATTGATGCTTTTGAACTGTGATGTTGAAGAAGACTCTTGAGAGCCCCTAGGACTACAAGGAGATCCAACCAGTCCATCCTAAAGGAAATCAGTCCTGAATATTCATTGGAAGGACTGATGCTAAAGCTGAAATTGCAATACTTTGGCCACCTGATAGGAAGTACTGACTCATTTGAAAAGACCCTGATGCTCAGAAAAATTGAAGGCAGGAGGAGAAGGGGATGACAGAGGATGAGATGGTTGGATGGCATCACTGACTCAATGGACATGAGTTTGAGCAAGCTCTGGGAGTTGGTGATGGACAGGGAGGCCTGGTGTGCTGCAGTTCATAGGATTGCAAAGAGTTGGACATGACTGAGCGACTGAACTGAACTGATCAGCCTATATTTCAGGATTTTAGGGGAATATGAATAGGTAAAGGTCCCCTTCCTTGTCCTACTTCTTTGGATATCACTGTTTCCGCTAATACTTTTGATTTGGAAGAATTGAAAGCGACCCCTGGCAGTTCAATTACAGGTGTGCGCAGGTGCTCATCCCTGCTGCACAGTGTTCGGTACTGTTATTGCACCCTTCATATTCTTGATGCTCTGACTTTTGGTCATAGTGGCAGTATACTCTTCTGGTTTTCCTTTCCTTCTCTATGACTTCTTTAGTCACTGTTTTTTTCTACCACCACCTGTAGGTGTCCTTTAAAGGTTTGTTCTTGTCTTTCTTGTTGGTCTCTCATATTGCATTGACTTCCCAGGCGGCACAGTGGTAAAGAATCCGCCTGCCAGTGAAGGAGACATAGGAAATGAGGGTTCGATCCCTGGGTCAGAAAGATCCCTTGGAGTAGGAAATGGCGACCCATTCCAGTATTCTTTGCTGGAAAATTCCATGGACAGAGGACCCTAGCTGCTAGCAGTCCATGGTGTCGCAAAGAACTGGACAAGCGTGAGCAGTTGAGGAGCATACATTGCATAGGCAGCGTGATGTGTGTCTCTGGCTCTATTTTCTCTCCTAGTTCTGTGTGTTCAGCTGCCTCTGTAAACATCTATATCCAGAAGCCTTGCTGGCATCTCAAACTTGTTACATAAAAGCAAGTTGTTATTGTGTAAAGATTTGTTTTTTCTTCTTCGGCCCTTATTTACTCTGAAGATATTACCCATCTACTCTCACATAGGCATGGAAACTCATCATCCTGTTTGTCCTCTCCATTACCACCTACATTTATTCAGTGGCCGAATCTATTGTCTCTGACAGTCAGGTAGTCCTCTCCTTCCCACTGTGTACTTAGTTTCATTGTCATCCTGCTGCTGCTGCTGCTGCTAAGTCGCTCAGTCGTGTCCGATTCTGTGCGACCTAATGGACTGCAGCCTACCAGGCTCCTCCGCCTGTGGGATTTTCCAGGCAAGAGTACTGGAGTGGGGTGCCATTGCCTTCTCCACATTGTCATCCTGCTGCTGCTGCTGCTGCTAAGTCGCTTCAGTCGTGTCCGACTCTGTGTGACCCCAAAGATGGCAGCCCATCAGGCTCCCCCATCCCTGGGATTCCCCAGGCAAGAACACTGAAGTGGATTGCCATTTCCTTCTCCAATGCATGAAAGTAAAATGTGAAAGTGAAGTCGCTCAGTCATGTCTGACTCTTCATGACCACATGGGCTGCAGCCTACCAGGCTCCTCCGTCCATGGGATTCTCCAGGCAAGAACACTGGAGTGGGTTGCCATTTCCTTCTCCAGTGCATGAAAGTGAAAAGTGAAAGTGAAGTCGCTCAGTCGTGTCTGACTCTTCGTGACCCCATGAGCTGCAGCCCACCAGACTCCTTCACCCACAGGATTTTGCAGGCAAGAGTACTGGAGTGGGTGCCATTGCCTTCTCCACAGTGTCATCCTAGGCTAGTACAACTGCCTTTCATTTCATCTCCTCCTATTTCTCTACCTTTTTGATTCATTTTTACTCTTCTAAATTCATACTCATGAAAGAGTTTGATTACTTCATGGCTCTCCTTTGCCCACAAATTAACAGGTAAACTCAGTAGCCTAGTATTACAAACTCTTCATAATCTGGTCCCAATCCGGTTTTCTTTTTACTGTCGTTCACATAGCATTTGCTTCTGATAAACTAAATTCTTGTTTGTTATTTACATCTTGCACTTCCTAAATCCTCTGTTCCTATCTCCATGTGACCAAATGCTACCCATCATTCAGAACTGGGTTCAATGTACCTTTTCTCTGAAACCTTCTGTGATTCCTCAAGATATAAGTACGGTTTGGCTTTCCTGAGTTTTTTGGCATTTCATTAGTCTTTTCATTTGTGATTCATAACTTTTTGCCTTACACTGTAGTGATTTTTGGTACATGTATTATACCCCCTAAGAGAATGTGAATTCCTTTTCACTCTGTAGCCCCAAAGAGCATATTTTCCTCAGATGGTTGGATGAATGAATCCTATATATGGACATGATAAGAAAGTTGTAACAGGGCCTTGCCATTGTGTTCAGGGCCATTGCATGTTAATTGTATGGTTTGTCCACTAATCAAAACTCTTGGCTAGGAAAGTGAGTAAGGCCTGAAATCCAGCTCACATTCCCCTTTCCCTCCAATCAAATTACGTGCCAGGGTGGTGCAGGGTTGCATCTGCCTGAAGGAAAGAATGCTTGCTCTTTGCATGATGATGCTATAGTCTGGTTAATCTGTGCACCTGCTTGACTGCACCTGTCCCTTGTTCTGACTCTTACCAAAGTAAGCTAGTAGCAACCCTGGAAGTACTGACAGTATTGACTGAAGTTCATTATGGAAACTACCTTGGGGACTTCCCTGGTGGGCCAGTGGCTAAGGCTCCCTGCTCCCAATGCTGGGGGCCCAGGTTCAATCCCTGGTTCAGGAACTAGATCCCACATGTGGAAACAAAGATGAAAGATCTCACGTGCAGCAACTAAGACCTGGTGCAGCCAAATAAATAAATAAATATAAAAAAACCCTACTTTGTGTCACATAGAAAATACCCCAGATTTGTTTGTTGAAATGAAAGATGTGGATTAATCAAGTGTAAAAGCATTGTTATAGACAGTCTCCTTGATAATTTGCAATTAATCTCAAATTGATAAATATTCTGGAACCCCTGTGATATTTCTAGAACCTTTGAGATTTCTTGTAATATTTTACTTAGATCAAATGGCTAATATCCCATTTCCCTTTCCCCCACCTCAACTCTTATATTTTGGTTAGAGTAAATTAGACTAGACTCCAGAGTTTCTGTGCTACTGTCCTATGCTTTTTTAAAATGCTGCATCCAGGGAATTTCTTGGCTGTCCAGTGATTAGTAATCCATGCTTTTAATGCCAAGGGCAGGTTCAGTTCCTGATGGGGGAACTAAGATCCCACAGGCCATGTGGTGTGGCAAAAAAAAAACCCAAAAAACTGCATCCAGAATGTTTTTTTAATTTTAATTGGAGGCTAATTACTGTACAATATTGTAGTTGTTTTTGCCATACATTGACATGAATCAGCTACGAGTGTACATGTGTTCCCCATCTGGAACCCCCCTCCCACCTCCCTCCCCATCCCATCCCTTAGGGTCATCCCAATGCACCAGCCGTGAGCACCCTGTCTCATGCATCGAACCTGGACTGGCAATCTATTTCAGAATTCTTTTAATTGAATTATTTTGGCCTGGTTGGTGTATAAGGCTTTTTTTTTTTTCTTTTTCTTTTTTGGACTTCCCTGGTGGCTCAGATGGTAAAGCGTCTGCCTACAATGTGGGAGACCCAGGTTCAGTCCCTGGGTTGGGAAGATCCTCTGGAGAAGGAAATAGCAGCTCACTCCAGTATTCTTGCCTGGAAAATCCCATGGACAGAAGAACATGGTAGGCTATAGTCCATGGGGTTGCAAAGAGTCAGACACGACTGAGCAACTTCACTTTCACTTTCACTTTTTCTTTTTTGGACTGTGCTATGGCAAACTCAATGGACATGAGTTTGAGAAAACTGCAGGAGATAGTGAAACACAGGGAAGCCTTAGGGTGCTGCGGTTCATCAGGTCGCAAAGAGTTGGACCCACCTGAGTGAATGAATAACAAAAGTGTCATACAGGATCTTAGAACCTCAACCCGGGGTCACCCACCCTTCCTGCAGTGGAAGCACAGAGTCTTAACCACTGGACCACCAGGGAAGTCTCAAGACAAATTTAAAAGTCCTTAAACACAGAGTTAATGACTTGGTGTGTGGGTTATGTATATCTCAGGGGCTCTTACTGTGTGCATCTACTAAGTGTTTTATGAATGAGATTGACTACAAACTACCTGTGACCCCCTCCAAAGGATCTGCCTCATCTGAGAGTAGTCACAGAGAAACTTCAAGCTGGATGATGTACTTCTAGAATGTAAGAGTATTTTTTTTAATTTTATGAGTGGATCAGTGTCTAACATTTAACAGTTAACTAGATCCCAGGCATGCATGTATAGTGTATTTCACTTGATCCTCTTTAGTGCTGGAGTGTGTATGGTTGTATCCAACTTAAAGATAATATTGCTTATATACAATTTGTTTTCATTCAAGTCTGGGTCAACCTAATTCCAAAGATTCTGTGGCCTATGAAACTAGCCACTTGATATGAGAAGAATGTTCACAATAGTTTATCACATAAACCCCTTCAGAGGCTATATAGCTATATTCATTTATTAGTGAATAGATGTACGTAGAGATATATCTTGGCATTAGGGAAACAAGGTGGCCCTTCCTTAGACGGGCATGGTAGAGCTCACTGCTGAGACCTAAGTATTTCAGCTGCCACTGCAGCGCTGTACCAGCAGGGGGCCAGAGTAGTGCTCCAAATTGAGAAAAGGTCTGATGTTCTCAACTTAAAGATTGCTCCAGCGTTTAGGAAATACAGCCAGTGGGCAGGATTGTCACCTAAATTCTGTAATCCAAGCTTCCTCCTGCCTAAAAAAAGCAGGAAGAGATGGAAGCAGAGTTAGCGTGAGAACAAAAACAGACTAATGAAGTTTTGTTATCTTGCTGAAGATCTTTTAAAGCTTTCCAAATTTAGCCAAGGATTAGCAATCAATGGATAATTGGAAATGTGTTTTCATTCTATCAATTAACCCCCATTTCACTGCAGCTTGGACACCTCTAAAGCATTTCTCATCTAGCATTTCGTCTATATTCTGCTTTTATGAAAACAATTTGAATATCTTTAAGCAAGTTCCAGGGTAACAATTCTGCCTGAAATGGGAATTATGAAAAGAACTTGAGGTATCTGTGGTACGTGGATAGCATGGCAAACTCCTAAGGTAGTAAATAGATTCTTTGCTTTGGGGCTTTCTTTTTGGCTTAAGACCATTGAAGAATAAGTCAAATGTTATTCCTAGGCTACCTGAATGTGTAGCTGTGGTATTAATATTTTGTATTTATACTGTAGTCTTTCAGAAGAGAGAAAAATAGAGAAACAAAAGCATAAATGAGAAGTGAAAGGGGGGGAAACAAAGAGACAGGTAAATACCACTTAAAAAAATCTTTAGTTGCCCAAATTAGCAAAATAATAGCAATAAATTCACAATACTTGTTAGCATATTCAAATAAGGGCTTCCTGGTAGATCAGACGGTAAAGCGGCTGCCTACAATGCAGGATACCCGGGTTCGATCCCTGGGTCGGAAAGATCCCCTGGAGAAGGAAATGGCAACCCACTCCAGTACTCTTGCCTGGAAAATCCCATGGATGGAGGAGCCTGGTAGGCTACAGTCCATGGGGTCACAAAGAGTCGGACACGACTAAGTACCTTCACTTTCACTTATTCAAATATATATATATATACATATATTTTATGGTGGTGAAAGTAACAGTCATTTCTGCTTTAACACATTTTGAAAACACAGGTTTGTTCCAATATCATTGATGTATTAGGAAACATTTAAATATAATGCAGATTTCTCATTTGCTTTTGTATAGTCTCATGAATGCAGAAAGCCACCCAGCTGAACCAAGCCATGGAGAAATACACAAAACATAGACATGCACACATCTCAAACACATACCAGCCATCTCTGTATACCTCAGGTTATGTGAGTCATATTCATCCACCTTTGGTGTTACAACTTTACAGCTGATAACAGACAATCCTCCCATCCAAGTACTCAGTTCAGTTCAGTTCAGTTGCTCAGTCGTGTCCGACTGTTTGCGACCCCATGAATTGCAGCACACCAGGCCTCCCTGTCCATCACCAACTCTCAGAGTTCACTCAGACTCCCGTCCATCAAGTCAGTGATGCCATCCAGCCATCTCATCCTCTGTCGTCCCCTTCTCCTCCTGCCCCCAGTCCCTCCCAGCATCAGAGTCTTTTCCAATGAGTCAACTCTTTGCATGAGGTGGCCAAAGTATTGGAGTTTCAGCTTTAGCATCATTACTTCCAAAGAAATCCCAGGGTTGATCTCCTTCAGAATGGACTGGTTGGATCTCCTTGCAGTCCAAGGGACTCCCAAGAGTCTTCTCCAACACCACAGTTCAAAAGCATCAATTCTTCAGTGCTCAGCCTTCTTCACAGTCCAACTCTCACATCCATACATGACTACTGAAAAAACCAGTCTTGACTAGATGGACCTTAGTCGGCAAAGTAATGTCTTTGCTTTTGAATATGCTGTCTAGGTTGGTCATAACTTTCCTTCTAAGGAGTAAGCATCTTTTAATTTCATGGCTGCAGTCACCATCTGCAGTGATTTTGGAGCCCCAAAAAATAAAGTCTGACACTGTTTCCACTGTTTCCCCATCTATTTCCCATGAAGTAATTGGACCGGATGCCATGATCTTCATTTTCTGAATGTTGAGCTTTAAGTCAAACTTTTCACTCTCTTTTACTTTCATCAAGAGGCTTTTTAGTTCCTTTTCACTTTCTGCCATAAGGGTGGTGTCATCTGCATATCTGAGGTTATTGATATTTCTCCCGGCAATCTTGATTCCAGCTTGTGTTTCTTCCAGTCCAGCGTTTCTCATGATGTACTCTGCATAGAAGTTAAATAAGCAGGGTGACAATATACAGCCTTGGCGTACTCCTTTTCCTATTTGGAACCAGTCTGTTGTTCCATGTCCAGTTCTAACTGTACTAACCAGGCCCAACCCTGCTTAGCTTCCAAGATGAGATGAGATCAGGTGCATTCAGGGTGGTATGGCTATCAACAAGATAAACCCTATTTCTACTTTTGACATAATTCACAAGCTATAAATCTTTTAACATCTACCTCCACAAGCAAATATCAGGTCTTTTTCAAGGAAAATGCCATATTTATTGTGGTATTTATTTTATGTATTTGTTTATGCCATATTTATTTTATGTATTTCTTAAACCGCTTGCTGTAAAAAAAATGTGTTATTTTTATTAGGTTCCTACTTTAAGAGAAATAAGTGTGTTTCTGATGACATTATTGAGTATTGGGCTCCAACCCAATTTCCCCCACAATTTCTTTGGTTCTTACTACATGATACAGAGCTGTGTAACGGGGTGATTTTTTAGGAACACTTATCTTGTTTTGTAGTGAAACTGATTGTACGTGTTAATTATAGCATATTTGGAAAACACTAGAATATATGAATGTAATCACCAGTGTTCCAGGACTTCCCTGGTGGTCCAGTGATTAAGATTCCACACTCCAAACACAGGGGGCCCAAGTTGCATCCCTAGTCAGGGAACTAGATTCCACTTGCTGCAACTGAAAAAACAAAATTCACACATGCTGCAACTGAAGGTCACACATGCGGCAACCAAGACCTGGCAGCCAAGTTAATAAACAAGTAAATGAGAGAAATGTTTAAAGAAACTTTAAAATATATTTTTAAAAAATTACCAGGGTTCCAACTAATGTTAATACTTGGTATTATTTCCATATCCATATAAAAAGAAATGTTTGTGGAAAAATTAGAACAAAAATTGTGAGCTCATATTCTTTATTAAGCTTAAGATCTTGGATTTTTTAACTTGATAGTATGCAATAAATATATCCCCATTTCTTTAAATATTCTTAAGCAGTTTGACTCTGATAATCTGTATGGATGAATGAACTCCACTCAGTATTCAGCAGACATGCTGAATGGCCTGGGACTATGCTAGTTGTTTGTACACTTGCTTCGGTTGGTCAATCCCCATGCTACATGGAATCCAATGACTAAATATAGTCAATCACGTAGTTTTGGACTTTCTGGGGAGGGGTGTTTGCTATACATAGTAGTAATGGCTCAGTGGTAAAGAATCCACCTGCAATGCAAGAGGTGTGGGTTTGAGCCCTGGGTCGGGAAAATCCCCTGGAGGAGGGCGTGGCACCCCAGGCCAGTATTCTTGTCTGAGAAATCCAGTTTACAGAGGAGTCTGGTGGGCTGTGTGTCCATGGGGTCACAAAAAGTTGGACACAACTGAAGCAACTGAGCACCCACAGTGTAATAAATATCTCTGTATCTGCTTCCTTGCATATTTGTTATTCTTAGAATGAATTTGTAGACATTGAATTACTAAATGAAAAGGAATATGAATATTTTAATATTAATATTAATATTAATATTTTGCAGCTTATTGTTAATATCCCTACAGGGAAAAGTTATGTTAATTTACACTCTGTGTCAAAGTACTAGAGTTCTTGTTTTATTTTACCATAACCAACCTAAGAAGTATAATTAAAGCAAACACAAAATAAACTTTCTTATCTGTTTAGGTAACTAGAGTGTTACTGATCAGGAGGGAAGACTGTGAGGAAAATAGAGGCTGACCCCTTTCTGTAGAGAGTTAAATACAGAAAGATGTAGACCATGGGAAGTGGAGTGATATACAGAACTAATAAATAGGAATTTAGTTAAGTAATAAGAGGTCTTTTAGAAAAATGCATGCAAGATAAGGTGAAAGGAGGCTGTAAAATTTCTGCCTTCTTGCAGTAAAACTTGTTGGCTGACCCAATGATATAAATAAAGTAGAAAAAGAGAGAAAGTCTTATTTAAGACCTTCCAGATATCACTTCCAATTGCCAGATTTTAAGCCACCCTCCTCATAATATTGTAAATAAGCAAAGTTGCAGGTAAATGAAATGATCATAATCACTGAAGTGAAGTAATATGTGATTTCACAGCATTCTACCTGGGTAGAATTTGAGTCACAGGATTTTGAGTAAAAGATAATGAACTCATATGAGAAATCTGAGCAATTGTTTTGTGTGTGTGTGTGTGTGTGTGTGTTTAAATTTTTGGCCACACAGAGTGACATACGGTTTTTTAGCTCCCTGACCAGGGATCGAAACTGTGCCCCCTGCAGTGGAAGTGAGGAATCTTAATCACTGGACTTCTACAGAAGTCCCTGAACAATTGTTTTAGATTTATAGGGCTTCCCAGGTGGCTCAGTGGTAAAAAAAAAAAAAAAAAAATCTGCCTACCAAGGTAGGAAACATGGTCCCTGGATTGAGAAGATCCCCAGGAGAAGGAAATGTCAACCCACTCCAGTATTCTTGCCTGGGAAATCCCCCAGACAGAAAAGCCTGCCAGGCTACAGTCCATGGGGTCACAAAAGAGTCTGACACAACTGAGCAACTAAACAACAACAACGTATACCATTGCAGATCCTCTGGCACTTGCTTGTCTCATTTCAGCTCTGTGCAAACCCTCATGCAGGTACAATCTCATAGCTTCATCTCTTGTCATTCTGCAAGCCCTTTGCTACCTGCCCCAAGGCTTCCCTGTGGCCACTGCTATGAGGTCTCCTCAAGGTCCAGACCACACTTGTGCAACCCAGAAGCCCAGAGGAGTTAAACTCAAGGGTAGGGGATTTAATGCCCTTTGGGGAAAGCCTTTGATCAAGAAAAGATGAGAGCCATAGGTAAATTCTTCCCCTTCCTTTTCCACCCTCCCACCCCCAAGCCCTAGGGGTGATCCTGAAATGCACTTTATATGGCTTCTAAGAGGCTCAGTCTGATAGATTTAACAGGTGGCCAGCTTGATGAGGCATTGTCATATTGGCTGTCCTCCTTTGCTTTATTTCCCTATTCCCTCATTCCTGCTCACTGTGATTGGATTTCTTATTAAAATAACATTACACGAGCTTTTTGCTTCAGACTCTGCTTTTGATGGGGGCAAAAACACAGGCTACAAGGACAGCAGCAAAAAGAATAGTGCCTGTAACTGACTGAAGCATATTGAATATATGAAAATTTGTGAACCTAATACGATAGTGAAAAGAAGAGAAAGAATTCCCCTACCAAAAAAACCCAGTCTCTCATTTGCCGCCATTGAAAGTGAATATTATGAGCCTCCTTCTCTCAGAATTGATAATCAGGACTTTCCTGGTGGTCCAGTGTTTAAGACTCCATGCTTCCGCTCCAGGGAGCGTGGGTTTGATCCATGGATCCCACATGACACACAGCATAGCCAAAAAAAAAAAGATATTTTGCTCTATAATTATACATGTATAATAATGAAAAAATGTTTTTTATAAGCTTTAGCTTTTAAAATTCTCACTGAAGGGGTGTTACATATCCTGACCGATAGTGCTTGTATGTGATGAAGTGGGGAGGGATGGGGAGCATTTGGTTTGCACATGAATGGTATAAACCATTTTGTGTTTGTTGTTTCTCTGTTCTATGTAATTTCCTTTGTATAACTAATATTGATGCTAAATTTCAAAATATGCCATATTTAAAAAATTTTTTCCACAAAATTACATTGAAATTATGAATACTCATTCTAACACCTCCCTTGCTTTTTTAAGAATCTTCTGACCTATAGTCAGATGCATTATCCATTGCCTCACTGACCCCCCATCTCCCTTGCTTTTTAAATCTCAAGATTAAATTACTAATATTGGTGTGTTTACTTCCTACACTTTCTTATTATGACTGAAAATAGCATCTGCCCAGAGGAACTAGCATATTGGCAGATAAATCTGTTATCACTATCAACATGCCTTTGTTATTCACATTTTGAAACAAGATGGTCAGGGCAATTTAATCTGTTGACAAAACCCCATGCAAGTATAGGACTTAGAGGGGGAAAGATGTAATGAGAAAAAGATTTTGTTTATCCCTAGACTTTTTTTTTTTTTTTTTGGCCAAGAATTAAATTTGCCTCAACTTAATTGCTTTACGCACATTCTTGTGACATTGCATGATTGGGAGGGAGGGAGAGAGAGATGGAGCTGTGACTGTGTGGAATGTGTCTAAAAGCGTGCATTAGAGGAGAGGAGAAAGCACAAGCAAGCTGGTTTGACCAGAAACAGAACTGCCTGTGACAGATTAAGAGACAAGCAAGGCTGGGAATCTGAGAGCAAGTAAAGAGAGTGGAAATTTACAGCTGCCCCGTGTGAGTGTTCAGTGAGCATTTTCTGCTAACGTTTTCCGGTGGTAACTGTTACTCTTCAAAGAGAGAGACAGAAAGTCAAGACAGATCGTGGAAAGTCTTTTCTCTGCCATGCTTTGGTAAAAGGAGGCACCCTCTGTTAAATGGAAGATAAAGGCTACTTCATCTAAAGTGCTTTGAGCCCCGGAGAGAGCTGTCTTCAGCACCTCACCATGGGTCTACTTTTCGCTGCTTAGACAAGCCTGGACTTTTCTATAACATTGGGTGAGTAATCAACCAGGTTACCTATCCTGGTTCACAGAAATGGAATTAATATGATAAACTTTTCATTTAGTTGAGGTTTTACAATTACTGCTTATAAATTTGTTTTATAAACCAAGCTGTTACCTCGTTTCTTTGTGCATGATGAACTGCTGTTACTAGGAGAGGTTTAAAAAAACAACAACTACAAAACAATACTTCTCTGTTGCCTAAGGCACTTGAATCATTACCAACTATTCTGTGTCCATGGAATATCTTATTTTGGAAATGGGTTTTTATTTACAGCGTGTTTCCAAAAATAAAACAGTGGCAGGATACCATTTTTCATGTTTCTCTTTCAACTGAATGAAAATTCCAAAGTTACCTCTATCTGTTTATTGTCAGTAAATTTAATATGATCATTGTGATGTTTGATAGTATCAATTATTATAAATTGAAGCATTCTCTCATAATTCAATTAGGAATGTTAATGAGGCCATTAATTAAAGGGATATGAAATTTGAATGTTGAATGCTTCAGTTAGACTCAAAGTTCTGTAGTGAAAACAAAAATTAGATAATTTACATCTCAGACTTACCATTTGATACAAAATGAATGCAACTTTCAAATTAAGGAATAAGGAATAAGAACAATTATTTTTTTCTCATAGGTGGTACATAATATAATATAATATTGTTCTGGTGAAGAACTATTTTAACGAGTTGCATTTATGTATGTAAACAGCAGAGCAGAGAAAAAAAGAGTAAACTCTTGAAATATGTATTCATATTCCAATAAACTTTATTTTACAGTCTTAACAGAGGAGATTGTATACTAATTTTACACGTCTTTTTAAAGGCACCCATGGAAGGCATGTAATCATTCTTCTGTGGGAAGAAGGAAGTATATATTGTTAACTGCTAAAGTGAGTCATTGCTTAAAGATGCATCTTTCTAAGCAAAGTTTCTAATCTACTCTGCCAGCCTCAAAAAAGATGTCCTTAGTTACTAATTCAAGTGAGTCCTTTAAGGCAGAACAACTTAGCAGAAGTGAAAACTTAAGCAGAGTGTCAGTGAACAATGAAAAGGGTTTGTACTCAAGGTATAATATAAACTGGCTGTACTTTCTCTAATAGTTCCTGTATGTGTTCAGAAGCATATAGAACAGGTTTTGTTTCATGGGTGTGTGTGTGTGTCTGTGTGTTTTTGTTTTTTTTTTAAACCTGTTGACCTGTGTATAAGAAGAAACTTAGCTGGTCTGTGGAAACCTTTTCCAAACTAGTATCTTGTTCTTGAAGTCAAAAGTAAATCCAAAGCAATTATATTTATATCACAAACCAAGTTTTACTTCTTTACAGAATTCCCCACACTCAGTGCTTAGACTGATGGAAGAATTGCATATAGCTTCACAATCTTCAGAATAAGCTTTTATTTTGAACTAGTATTTCATTGATATTATCTTAGTAGGGGCACCATTTCTTAAGCCTATAGGAATGTAAATATATAGAAATAGGGAATAACTCATCCTCAGATTCCAAGTGTTTTGTACCTTAGAAGTTTATTTGTGAGTGGGTTGTTGGGAATTTAGGAACCATCTTCCCTGGGAAACAATTTAACAAATGATTGCTTGATTTTATTATAGTCTAAGATTATATTTTATTCACACTATAGAAAAACCATTGCCACCCTGAAAAATATCAGAAAATCAGTTATTGCAAAGATTCGGACATGACTTAGCAACTGAAAACAACAAAAAAAAGTGATGAAACTAAATCTAGAAACAATTCAGGGTTGAATAAGGCATTTTTATTTTTCCTAAATGTTAATACATGAAGGAAAGCAATATGTTTATAAATAGCATTTCTATGTACTTTTCAGAGCTTCTAAGATTAACTGCACTGTTTATGAGCCCTAATCTTACATTAATATCAGTGATTTTTCTTTTCCTTGTTACAGAAATATTTCTAGCTGATTCTTTTATACTTATCAGCCATTTCTAAGATCTAGCCCAGTATCTGGCACGTAAGTAGGTAGCTAATAAATATTTACCACATGGAGACTGAACTCTTTCTTTGGTTTACAAAAATGGAACTGAGTAGTTTTTCCAATGTACCCCAAAAAGGAAACGGGTTTAGGGGCACACAGTTTTTATTATGAGAAAGAGATGGCCTGTCAAGAATTGAATTTTAAGAAGCAAGCAAAGCAATAGTAGTACAGAATAGGCCTAACTGTTAAAAGAAGAAGAAAAGACCAGGGTGTAACTTAGTGACAACCCTGAATGAGTAGGGATGGTGATGAGGGGGGCAATTTACAAGCTTGGTATCTTGAATATATGGGACATTCTGAAGTAAGGCGTCAACTTCAGACTTATTACTTATTACATATATATTACAGATCACTCTTACTTCAACTCAACAAATAATGGCATAATAACAATAATGATGTGCTTTGTAATTTATTATATCTGGGAAGGCAATTCTAAGTTATGATTTTGCAGTAGGGAGAGGCCTATTTGGGATATAACAAATACAGGAGAACTTTTATGTGTACCTTTTTATTTTAAAATTTACATTTATTCAAATGTACCCATTTTAAGAGAATGTTTCACTGAATGTTGAGAAATATATATACTCCTGTAATCTCCATCCCACTGATTAAAAAAAAAAATTTATGTACCTATTTTTGGCTGCATCCGGGTCTTACTTGCTATGCATGGGATCTTTCAGTTTGCTCAGGTTTAGTTGCCCCGAGACATGTGACATCTTAGTTTCCTGACCAAGGATCAAACCCATGTCCCCTGCCTTTGAAGGCATGTTCTAAACCACTGGACTGCCAGGAAAGCCCCCATCCCATTGATTTTTAAAAATGAAACTTATTGGCTCAATTAGTTTCCCCCATAGATATACTTTTTCACTGCATTATTTCTATCTGTGAGTCGTGTATGGAATAAAAGATAAAAGAATGGGAATTTCTGAACTTTCCTGAAATTTTCTTTAATGTGGTTGTTTACTTTTTTTTTTAGTTGAGAGAAGGTAACTGTGACTTAAGTTTAAATTAGCAAGCTCTATGGAAGACTTTTGGAAATGTTCCCCCCTTATCGCTGATTATAAAAGAAACCTATATGAAGGGGAAAAAAAGGCTCATTAAAAAAAAATATTTTTAATGGAGGATAATCGCTTTACAGTGTTATGTTGGGTTCTGCTGCACAACAAATTGAATCAGCTGTATACTTTTATCTATCTACCCCCTCCCTCTTGCGCGTCCCTCCCACACAGCCCCCCACCCCTCGGGTCCTCACAGAGCGCCAGGCTGAACTCCTGCGCTGTGCAGCAGCCTCCCGCTAGCTGTCTAGTTTACACAAGGTGGTGTGTATACGTCAGTGCTGCTCTCTCAGTTCGCCCCACCCTCTCCTTCCCCGCCATGTCTACAAGCCCATTCTCTACGTCTGTGTCTCTATTCCTGCCCTGCAAATAGGTTCATCAGTACCGTTTTTCTTGATTCCATGTATATGCATTGATATGTGATCTTCATTTTTCTGGCTTATTTCACCCTGTATAACAGACTCTGGGTTCATCCACCTCACTACGACTGAATCAATTTCGTTCCTTTTTACGTCTGAGTAGTATTCCATCCTATATAGGTACCACAGCTTCTTTTTTCATTCATCAGTTGATGGACAGAAGATACGGTTTACCCATGGAAATCCTGAGACTTTTCTTGTCTTCAGAGAGAAATTTCCCACTCCCTTAAGATTTCGTGGAAAACGTTTGAAGTTAGAACTGTTATTGAACAGTACAGTTGGAGATTAGACATAAAGGCCTAGAAATTCTCATTAGCTATTTCAGTTCAGTTCAGTTCAGTCGTCTCCAACTCTGTGACCCCATGGACTGTGGCACACCAGGCTTCCCTGTCCATCACCAACTCCCAAAGCTTGCTCAAACTCATGTCCATTGAGTCTGTGATACCATCCAACCATCTCATCCTCTGCTGGCCCCTTCTCTTCCTGCCTTCAATCCTTCCCAGCATCAGGGTCTTTTCTAATGAGTCAGTTCCTCACATCAGGTGGCCAAAGTATTGGAGCTTCAGTTTCATCATCAGTCCTTCCAATGAATATTCAGAACTGATTTCCTTTAGGATTGACTGGTTTGATCTCCTTACAGTCCAAGGGACTCTCAAGAGTCTTCTCCAACACCACAGTTCAAAAGCATTAATTGTTCGGCGCTCAACTTTCTTTAATGGTCCAACTGTCACATCCATACATGATTACTGGAAAAACTATAGCTTTGACTAGACAGGCATTAGCCATTTATTCCCCTTTAAAATACTTTAAAGGATACCATGAGGGCATTTAAGGCCCCAAATGACCTCTTCTCCTAGCTTCTCCTTCCCCCTTCAAATGCACTCCTCTCCACTTCCATCATAAACATGTTTAGATGAGTCATTGGAGTGACTGACATTGGGTCATCTGTAGAGGCGCACACACGTAAATTAGGAATATGAAATATTTCACTGTGTCTTAGGAAAAGGAATGCTGCCAAAATCTACTAAAAGTCTACAGGGCCTGAGTTGCCTAGGAGCAGAGCTGAATAATTTTTTTTGGCTTTCTCTCCAGGATCTAAGCCAAGTACAACTCTTTAATGAAATTTCATAGCCAGAGTAACAGAAATCATTTGTTTGACTAATGCTTTGAAAAGACATGATGATCAAATATTCCACAGTTTGAACTTTAAAAACAAGGTTATTTAGGCATTAAAATTTTCATTTATGAGAAGGTGTTTCCATTGTAAATGCATTTACATGATCTATTAAAGTTTGAAGAAAAGAAGAGAAAATGTTAAGGAAGAAGAAAATTAAATATTCATAATCCAGCTACCCAGAGGCTATCATTGTTAACTTTTTAAAATTATTTCTTTCTGCATAAGTTTTGCATATTTGTGGGTTTGCTTGCTTTTATGTAGTTGTCATTATACTCTATATTATGGGATGGTTCTTTTAGCAGCCTGTACATTTTATTTCACATTCTTTGTAAACATTTTCATAGCCATATACTGTATTCCATCAAATCTAAGAAGTCATTGGTTTTAAGGCATACACTTTATGTATCACTAAGAAAGAAAACAAACAAATGAACAAAAATACCCTGCCAGTTAGTATAAGGTTCCATAAATTATTAAGACACATGCACATTTTAGAGATGTTGAAATGTGAAAAAAAAAAAAGAGTTGTAAAGATAACCATTATTAGTTTATTTTCTTAGGACAAACTGATAGAATTACTGCATCAGAGGTTTTGATATTTAAAGGCTCTAGATCCATGTTGCCCAATCCCACCAATAAGAAAAGAGAGAGCCTGTTGCATTTCACCATCAATAGCTAGAATTTTCTCGAACCAACAAAGACACTATGTTACATCATGAGCAAAATAGTCCTTCATTTTTAACTTTGCGTGTTCCCATGATAGAAAATAAACATTTACTATGTGTTTAACTATATTTCCTCCTTTGTTGCTTTCTAATATGTATACATTATTTTTTCATGATTTTCTTATTTGTTTTAGATCTCCTTTTATAATGATTTTAGCCCTCTGTCTTTCGTATTCATGTCACAGGATTCTCTTATTTGTTGTTTGCCTGTAATGTTATTATTATATCCATAAAAATAAAAAAAGTTTTAATTAAATTTGTAGCATATTTATATTAACTGATTTGTCAGTCTTTTTTTTTTTTTGAGATTTACTTTATCACTTGTAAAATTAGAGAAATTATTTTATATCCAGAAGTTTAAAAGTCACTTACAGTCAGTTCTGTATCTGGCCTGTTTTGTTCCATTGGTCTGTTTTCCTTGTCTTACTGTTTTACTTATAGCACTTTATAACACTTTTAATTTCACTCCCCCGTAAGAAATCTTCCATTTTAAAATTTGTTATCCTGTTCTTTTATATTCCTGACTGAATTCATTTACTAAAAACTTTCTTGGATTTGTGACTGGAATTGTATCAAATTATGGACTTTAGGAGTAATTGACATTTTAATGATATTTAAATATTTAATATTTGATTTTTCTGTTCAAAAACAAAATGGGTTTTTCTGTTCAGTTCCTTGCTTAGTTATACGGATTTTTTTCCCTGAAAAATCTGTTTATTGTTTCAGGAAAGAAGAAATATGCTCATTATAGGTAATACAGAAAAACATCAAGATAACAAATCTCATTCGGATAATATGAATTAACATTAATTGAGCCACATTCCGGGAATGATTCTGTGGTTGTATACAGTTAAAAAGGTGGCTTGCTGAAGCATTGAATAGATAAATAGACATACTTTGTACATGTTTAAGTACATCTTTCATTTGTTAGTTTTCTGCCTCAAGAATAGTAACTATCCTTATGTTGGATTATTGCTGTCAATTTTCCATAGTGATAGATTCTTTACTTTTAACTTTTTATTTTGAGATAGCTATAGATAAGAAACAATACCAAGAGATCCTGTGTACCTTTCATCTAGTTTCAACCATAATGACATCTTGCATGCTAATTAGCAGTTAGTGAAAGTGAAGTAAAAGTCGCTCAGTCGTGTCCGACTCTGCCACTTCGTGGACTGTAGTCCGTCAGGCTCCTCTATTCATGGAATTCTCCAGGCCAGAATACTGGAGTAGGTTGCCATTCCCTTCTCCAGGGGATCTTCCCCACCCAGGGGTCGAACCCAGGTCTCCCACACTGCAGGCAGATCCTTTACCATCTGAGCCACCAGGGAAGCCCAACTAGCAGGTAGTGAATTAATTTAATGGATAATGATCAGGACTCTTTTTTTTTTTAATGATGTAGGATAGAACAGATAGAATGGAATCTATCCAGAGTTCAGGTATTGTTTCATGAGACAATTATACGACCATTTATACACTCCTTTGCTCTGGGTCACAATATAAAGTGCATTTTTTACTATATGTCACTATTTTAAAAGGTGAAGGAGTTTCCTGGTGGTCCAGTGGCCAAAATTCCTTGCTCCCAAGACAGGGGCCTGGGTTCGATCCCTGGTCGGTCAACTAGATCTCACATGCCGCAACTAAACATCCCCCAGGCCACATCTAAGACATGGAGCAGCCAAGTAAATAAATAAAAATTTTAAAAAAATTGAAAACAATTAGAAGTCAGAGAGTGAGTGAAATTCGCTCAGTTGTGTCCGACTCTTTGCAACCCCATACTCCAGGGAATTCTCTAGGCCAGAATACTGGAGTGGGTAGCTGTTCCCTTCTCCGGGGAATCTTCCCAACCAAGGGACGGAACCCAGATCTCCCACATTGCAGACAGGTTCTTTACCAACTGAGCCACCAGGGAAGCCCACATTGTGGTATAAGTGCATGCTAAGTCGCTTCAGTTGTGTCCAGCTCTTGGTGACCCTATGAACTGCCAGGCTCCTCTGTCCATGGGATTCTCCAGGCAAGAATACTAGAGTGGGTTGCCATGCCCTTCTCAAGGGGATCTTCCTGACCCAGGGATCAAACCTGCATCTCTTGCATCTCCTACATTGGGAGACAGGTTTTTTTTTTTTTTTTTTTTTTTACCACTAGCGCCACCTGGGAAGCCAATGGGATGCTCTATAGCATGTAAGATAAATGTGAGATTTGTATCAATACACAGATCTCATAAACATAATGTTGGTGGGGGAAAGAAACTGACTTGTAGTACAATTTCTGTAATGCTTCAAAGCACACACAACAATATCACATATTATCTGTAATATTAGTAAAAGTGTGAAAGTATGCATAGCTAGGGTACATGATAAATAGATACAGTATGAGCCAGAGGTGAATGCGATCAGAGAACTGAAGCTGCCAAGGTGGTAGCTTGGGTTGTTTTGATTTTTGACCTGGGTGGTAAATACACAGGAACTTGTTACATTGTTCTCTATTTCTTCTTCCAGATGCCCCAAATATTTTATTTAAACTAAATTAAAACATCTGGGGGGAAAAACCGAGTTGAAGGGTATTTTGATTAGCTTGGTGGTATCACAAGCCGTTTGTGAGCCAATTGCTAGAGCCAGGGCGGTGGAAGAGATACTTGGCCTGCCTGGGTCATGTCCTCACCCTCTTGCTAGAGTAGGTGGGGTGGTGTGTGTGAGGTGGGGTGGGAAGGAGAACAGAAAGGTCTATCACCAGAAAAAAAACCAGGCACCCAAAGTACCAGAGATTTTCTTTTCCTGTTTTGATTCGGTTATTTCTAATTTTATTGTTATTTCCATTCTTCTTTTTCTTTGAGATTTTTGAGGCAATCTCCTTTTTGACATGAATGAATTGTAGGTTCTCACCCTCCCACCTCAAGGTTCCCTTTCAAGAACTATTTCTGGTTTTCTTGAGCTTTTGTGGGTTTGACTCCATCTCAACTTTTGGTAAAAATTTTATGAAGTGTACACAGTCTATCTGCACATAAATATGTTGGCCAGAGATTTAATTATGAGGTTATAGACTTTCCTTTCAGAACTCTAGATTTCTCCATGGCTTCATGACGTGTAGTTTTATGAAAGTCCAAAGACAGCTTAATTTTGATCCTTTTTGTTGTTACAGTCATTTTGCAGGAATGAGCTTTCAGAGAAAAGTGTTGGTTTCTTCTGGAACCGCACTGAGTTTTGTTGATGTTGTTCAGTCGCTCAGTCGTGTCCGACTGTTTGCGACCCCATGGCCTGCAGCACGCCACAGCACAGTGAGTTTGGGGCCTCATTATTAGTCTCAGCAAGAAAAATCCTTTCAATGATCGCATTTAGATCTCTTTTCTACTTAAGCTGTTTTATCTTTGTTGCTTCTACTCCATGTTTTAGTTCCTTTTGCACTTGTTGGCTTCCTCCACCTGTTTTCATTGTCATAATATGTGTTTTTATAGGATATAACACTGTATCTTCTCCATATTTCTATAATACTGGGTTGGCCAAAACGTTCATTCAGGTTTTTCCAATGCAGCATATACTACACACACACACACACACACACACACACACACACACACGAGTATCTTATCTCCATCATTTTAGTTTGAGCTTTTCTGGTGTTCTGGCAAAATCCTTCTGTGTGGCTGTGTCTCCCACTACATCGAGCACTCTCTGAGGCTTATTAACGTTTGTATTTAGTAGTGCAAGGCCTCGAACCTTATAGAAACTCAGTAAATATTTTTTGACTGAATAAATATGGACTAATTGTGTACCTTTCAGTTGTCCTCAGTCAGTGCTCTATGGGGTCACTTCTGCCCTGTGCAGATCTGGATTGCTATGCTCTGTCTGGGGGTGTTTCTGTATGTGTGTGTGTATATTATGTGTTCATCTTTTATCTTGACCAGTTCTCCTCTCTGTCTTAAGTCCTTTCCTTTCCTACCTCCCCACCCTCAGTTATCTCTGTTCTGTCTCCTAAAGAGAATTAATTCTGGAAGTTACCTTTCCTGTTGAAGTCCGCAGGACACTTATCCCCTTTTCTTGTACTGCTGTAAAAAAAAAAAAAATAGCACCTGTGTTATTTGTTGTTTATTCTGTTTAATTACTTTGTAAATGGGAAAAGTACAACAAGGCCCGTGTCGGTCATCTGGTATTTGTGTTGCTGCGTGGCTCACTGTCACCACTAACCTGGAGGGCAAGTTGATTTTCGGTGCCCCAGGGGCATTCGTCTGGGCAGTGTGGGTCTGTTGGACCTAACATGGCATCTTCTCTTGTTCCTGCTTCTTGTGTTGCTGAAATATAAGGCATGTTCTAGAAACTCTGAGGTAGAATTTATGGAAAAATTACTAGTACCATATTATCCCAAGGAGGCATCATTTTCAGAACTCCCCCTTACACCCTTTATCTTTGGCCTTGATAGATACTAAGAATTAGACTCAGAATGGGTGTGGGCCAGTGATGAATAAGAGAGAGCTCACCGTATTTGGCCTATCTAATTTGAAAATATGATGCTCTATCTTTCTTTATGAATCAACCTTACAATATAAAGGTTCCTCAAAAAATTAAAAATAGACTGACCATATGGTATGGGTACTTACCTGAAGAAAATGAAAACACCAATTCATAAAGAACTACGCACCCCCATCTTTATTGCAACGTAATTTACAATAGCCAAGATAATGGAGACAAGCTCAGTGCCCACCTATGGATGAATGGATAAAGAAGTGCTCTGTGTGTGTGAGGTGTGTGTGTGTATAGAACAGTATTATTCAGCCATAAAAGAATGAAATCTTGCCATTTGTGACAAGAAGGATGGAACTTTGAGGGTATTATGCTAAGTGAAGTAAATCAGAAAAAGACAGATACCATATGCTCTCACTTATATGTGGAATCTAAAAGACTAGGAAACAGAAGCCGAGCTTATAGATACACAGAATGGATTGGTGGTTGCCAGAGGCAGAGGGCGGGGTGTGGATGAAATGGGTGAGAGGGTCAAAAGGTACCAACTTTCAGTCATACACTAAGTAAGTCATGGGGATGCATTAAAAAATAAAATAAGGTAACTTGCTTGGTACTAACAGAATGTATGTGGGCTTTCTCAGAGCCTTTGGCAACATTTGTCCTGATATCTTCATAAGTGAGATAGAAAAAATATGAGTTAAACGTTATGACAAGGTGAATTTGCAGTTAGTTTAAAAAAACACTTATTAAAAACTTAAATGACATGTAGACAAGCATGATAACTTCTGAATCATAGTGGATCAGTTACCAAGTCAGAACTAGATTAGGATTTAAATACCTCATGTTTGTTTAGCAGATATGTTGAATGCCAGCATTATAACTCTTGATCACAAACAACAAGTACTGAAGAAAATTTTTGGAAGGATCTCAAGTAACTCACAGATTGGACAGAAATCCTAGGGAAGCAGATTTGGGGAGCAGGAATCCAGGGGATGTAGTGTTTAGAACCGTAACCAAGGTTATGCTGGGTGCATAACTGGTTAGAGTATTGCTGTCGTTGCTGTTATACATTTGTGTGTAATATTCTTCACTGATTAATTGCATTATTGTTAATAAGAAAAATATGAGGAAAAATGGAGTTGACCCAGAAGTCTTTCTATAGAGGTATTGGTAAAGTAAAATTTAATAAGAAATTACCAAATACTCCTAGTAATTATATGTCTGTATAATGGATGTTGTTGTTGTTCAGTCGCTCAGTTGTGTCTGACTCTTTGTGACCCATGGACTGCAGCATGCCAGGCTTTCCTGTCCTTCACTATCTCCTGAGTTTGCTCAAATTCATGTCCTCTGAGTTGGTGATGCCATCCAACCATCTCATCCTCTGCCGGCCCCTTCTCCTCCTTCCCTCAGTCTTGCCCAGCATCAGGGTCTTTTCCAGTGAGTTGGCTCTTCACATCAGATGGCCACAGTATTGGAGCTTCAGTTTCAGCATCTGTCTTTCCAATGAATATTCAAGGCTGATTTCCTATAGGATTGACTGGTTTGATTTCCTTGCAGTCCAAGGACTCTCAAGAGTCTTCTCCAAAAGCATCAGTTCTTCGGTGCTCAGCCTTCTTTATGGTCCAGCTCTCACATCCATACATGACTACTGGAAAACCATAGCTTTGACTAGACAGACCTTTGTCAGCAATGTGGTATCTCTGCTTTTTAATATACCGTCTAGATTTGTCATAGCTTTCCTTCCAAGGAGCAGGCATCTTTTAATTTCATGGCTGCAGTCACCATCTGCAGTGATTTTGGAGCCCAAGAAAATAATGTCTGTCACTCTTTCCATTGCTTCCCCATCTATTTGCCATGAGATGATAGGCCCAGATGCCATGGTCTTAGTTTTCTGAATGTTGAGTTTTAAGCCAACATATTCACTCTCCTCTTTCACCAAGAGGTTCTTTAGTTTCTCTTTGCTTTCTTCCATTAGGGAAAGCCTAAAAAAAAATACTATAGCCTGAAAAATACTGTTTTTAGTATTATTATATTTTGGTTTTAAAAATACATTTTTATATATAGAGAGAAAAATTAAGGAGGAATATGTATAAAAGCTGATAACAGCTGTTACCTCTGTATCACTGGTTAATGGGAGCTTTTGATTAATTACATCATATTTCTGTAATGTTTGACATATTTTTACTAATTAATGTAAAGCAAATGAATATGTTTCTCCTAACTGGAGCCTTTAATTTAGATCTTTTTCCCCTAGCATATTTTTAGTATAAATAGGGTGATAATAGCTATATTTAGCTTTTTCTGCTCTATGCAAATAGATGCAAATAGTTCTATGCAAATAGTTCTTCTCAAAAAGAAGAACTGATTTTTCTTTTCCCCTCCTCCTCACCTCCCCACTCCCACCCATCATGGTAATCCTCATTTCATCAGTGAGTATGGCCAGCTGAATATTTGAAGAGTAAAAAAAAAAAAAAGATTCTAAATAATTTTACATTGTAATTTTGTTATTGCTATGGAGTGGAATGTTTTAAAATATTACTTTACTAGAGCTTGTGGATCCTAGTCTGACTTTTGTTTTACATGTTCTATTTTATTTATCATCATTAATATCACCATCTTCCTCACTCTGTTTAGTCAAAATATCTAGTTTTAAGTATCAGCTTATTCTCTAAGAATACTCCTTTTCCTATTCTTATATAAATCTTTAATTTCTTTTATAAGAAAGATATTAAACTCTGAGTAAAAACTTTTAGGTAAACCTTTAAAAATATCTTTCTTGAAATATTTTACACTAACTTAAATTTGGCATGAAACTTAAAACTTGTTTTAGTTTAATCGATTTTAATGTTCCATATTACTGAATTGGTTGTTGAAAACATGACATTTTGGTATAACAATTTAATCATGTTAAGAATTAAAATAATAATTTTTGTTTGTTTACTTGTTTTCAGCATTCTATATTACATGAAGAGATTTCTATAAATGAAAAAATGCCTCTGTTTAGTAAATCACACAAAAATCCAGCAGAAATCGTGAAAATTCTGAGAGACAACTTGGCCATTTTGGAAAAACAAGACAAAAAGACAGATAAGGTATGAGCTGAAACAATAATGTTATTATTAAAATGCATGAACAGACCAAAAGCCAATGTAAAAGCTTAATGAAGAATCCTAAACATGGTCTGCGATGCACTCTCAAGGTCTTTGTGAATACATTTAAATTGGTTTCAGTTCTTAATGCCCTTGATAATTATTGAATCTGTTGTCTTGATCTCTTCTTTCATTTTCTAAAGCCTCAGACCAGCCTTGGATCCTCTAGACTTGAGGAGTAATGGAATATTACTCAGTCATAAAAAGGAAAGGACATCTTGCCATTTGCAACAACTTGGGTAGACCTAGAGGTTCACTATGCTAAGTTAAATAAGTCAGAGAAAGACAAACACTGTGCAATTTCACTTATATGTGGAATCTAAAAAACAAAACAACATTAAGGAGAAACAGTTATTGTCAGAGGGGAGGTAGGGTTTGGGTCGGGGGAAGGAATTGGTGAGGGAGATTAAGAGGTACAGACTTCCAGTTGCGTGGGTATGAAAGGGTGTGGAGAATATAGTCAATAACTAAGCAGTGTCTTTGTTATGGCCACAGATCGTAACTAGACTTATACATTTTAGAAATGTATAGAAATGTCGAATCACTATGTTGTGTAACAGAAACTGACATAGTGTTACAGGTCAGTTATACTTCAAAAACATATGAACAAACAAACTCAGAAAAAGAGATCAGATTTGTGGTTACCAGAGGCAGGGGTGTTGGGAAGAAGGAATTGGATGTAGGCAATCTTCCAGTTGAAAGGTAAAGAAAGTACTAGAAATATAAGGTGCAGCATGATAAATGTGATCATCACTTCTGTATGTTATATGTGGAAGTGGGTAAGAGAATCCTGAGTTCTCATCACAAGGAAAAAATTTTTTTCTCTTCTGTTTCTTTAATTTTGTTATCTGTATGCAGTGATGGATAAACTTATTGTGATAATCATTTCATGATGTATGTAAGTCAAATCATTATGCTGTACACCTGAAACTTATACAGGACTATATGTCAATTATATTTCAATAAAACTAGAAGGAAAAAATTTAGAATGAAAAAAAAACATCCGGGGTTTTACAGTTAAACATCTAATGGGTTATACTATTGATACTTATACTGTGTATAATGTTATACATGAAGGGTAAAAAGTTTGTGTTTAAAGATCATCTGACAGTTTCTACTACGATGCCGCCTTTTTTCTCGTTTTGGCCACACCACAGCACCATGTGGGATCTTAGTTCCCCAACCAGGAATTGAACCTTGTACTGGAAGCATGGAGTGGTAACCACTGCACTGCCAGGAATACCCAGTGCAGCCTCCTTTTAACATTGTTTTTAAGTCCTACCCAGCAGCACTTCCTCAGAGGAAGTTCTTTTTAGTATCTTAGATATTCCCTCAAAGGGACATTGAATCTGACATATTCAGTACAATACCTTTAAAGTGACTGGGGCTTCCCTGGGGTCTCATCGGTAAAGAATCCGCCTGCAATGCAGGAGATGCGGGAAGTGTGGTTTGATCTCTGGGTGGGGAAGATCCTCTGGAGGAGGAAATGGCAACCGACTCCAGCATTCTTGCCTGGAAAATCCCCATGGACAGAGGAGCCTGGCAGGCTGCAATCTATGGGGTCGCAAAGAGTTGGACACGACTGATCACACCTGCACCCCTGCACCGCACTGCATGCGTGCTCTAAAACCCTGCGGTTCCCTCCTAGTGTAAACTCTAGAGATGTTCTTGCACACGTGCACCGGGATGTGCTGTCAAGATCGTTCATAGCATTGTTGTGCATAGTAGCCCATCAGTGGAAACACCTCGGTGTCCGTCAACAGTGAAACCGAGAAGTTGCTATCAGTCCAGCTATCAATAGAATACTATAGAACAGTGCATTTAAAGAAGTGCCGCGACATACAGCAGAAAGAATGAGCCTTACAAATACGGTGTTGAGCGAAAGAAACAAATCATAAGAGGGTACAGGTGCTATTCCAAGTCAGCAGAACTAAGCTATGTTGTTTTGGGAAACAAACATAGATGTTAAAATAACCTGTAAAGAAAAATAAATCAGTGATTATCACCAAAGACATAAAAGGATTTACTTCTAGACTGAAAAGAAGGCATTCAAAGTGGCTTCTGGGATGCTAAAAATGTTCTCTTTTTTGACCTCTGTTTTGGCCACACAAGTGTTTGCTTTGTAATTATTCTAAACTCTATATATGTTTAAAGTAATCTTCTATAGGTATATATCACAATTTAAGAAAACTTCTTACCTTTAATAAATTAAGGATTTCTTCAGTCATATCATGAAACGTACCTGGAAATTAATTTTTAATTAACAACTACTATGAGTTAGTTTTTTATTATTTTGCTGTATTCTATTTCCTTCTTTACTTATAATGATTAGAGTACAATACTTGAAAGTACTAAAACTATACCTACTTTAAAATATTCAGCAAAGTGTTAACTAATTTGCCTGTTTGTTTTCCTTACCTATTTTTAAAAATTTTTGCTGTAATTTCTTAGTATAATTAAGATACTATACAATCTACCATTTTAAAGTGTGCAATTCAGTGGTTATTAGTTTATTCAGAAGGTTGTGTACCCATCACCACTGTCTAATTTCAGAATATTTTCAGCACCTCATTCTCCCCTCCCCAGGCTCTACTCACTGATATACTTTCTTCCTCTATAGGTTCTCCTATTATTCTTCTGATTAATTAGTTTGGCTGCACTGAATCTTAGTTGCATCACATGGAGTTTTTAGTTGTGGCAAGTGAACTCTTGGTTTCAGCATGTCGAGGGCCCCCTGCATTGGGAGGGTGGAGTACTAGCCACTGGACCACCAGGGAAGTCCCTCTCCTATTTTTCTTTAGAATGTAGTGAGATTTTTGCTCTTTTTTTTTTAAGTTTCATAGATAACAAAAAGATAATGGTTATGTGTGAGGGATCAGTGGATTGACAAAGGTTATGGGTTTTGACAATATATGATTTTGTACCTATTTCATTAAAAAAATCAGAATTATAGGGATTTGTTGAAAATCATTAACAAATGCTTTAAATAAGACTACTTGCTACTGATAAGTCTTCAACATGAATTGAATTGAATTTCCAAGAGTTAAATTTATAATTAATTACTAGCAAAGTTCACTATGAATATGATTTAAAGAAAGATCATTTCAATTATATTAACCAAGTAGAAATACTAAAGATCTCTCTTTTATAAATTAATTTCAGTAATATTTTCAAAAAAAAACAAAAACAGTGCCTACTACATGGCTTTTGTTTGTTTGTAACTGTATTGAGTTCTTTAATCATAAATAAGCAGAAAATAGGTAACTAGTGGGAAGCTGCTATATAGCACACGGGGGCTCAGCTGAGTGCTCTGTGATGACCTGGAGGGGGTGGGGGTATGGGGTTGGTGGGGTGTTGGCGGGTGGAAGGGAGGTTCAGGAGGGAGGGGATATATAGCTGATTCATGGTGTTGTACAGAAGAAGCTCACGCAACACTGTAAAACAGTTATTCAAGTAATAAAAATAATAATTATACTTTTTTTAATTTTAAAAATTTATTTTGAAAAAATTTTTTAAATTAAAAAAAATAAAATAAAACCTGAAAAAAATAATAATTATACAGAATTTTAAAAGTAAATAAATAAGCAGGGCTCAAGAAGTGGTTTTTGTTTGTTTGTAGCCTGAAATTTTTTTTTTCACTCTTAACTGTTAGCGTATATTTTGGTCCCTAGGCTTCAGAAGAAGTGTCAAAATCACTGCAAGCAATGAAAGAAATTCTGTGTGGGACAAGTGACAAGGAGCCCCCAGTGGAAGCCGTGGCCCAGCTCTCACAGGAGCTCTACAACACCGGGCTGCTGGCGACACTCATAGCCGACCTGCAGCTGATAGACTTTGAGGTACACTATCTGCCAAAGGCTGACACTTGTGCTTTTCAGTTTTTATACACATGACTACCAGTATCTGACTGTCATTTTTTCTTACTGTTGTTGTTGTTCAGTCGCTAAGTTGTGTCTGACTCTTTACGACCCCATGGACTACAGCATGCCAGGCCTCCCTGGCCCTCACTTCCTGCTGGAGTTTGCCCAAGTTCACGTCCGCGGCGTTGGTGATGCTATCCAACCATCCCATCCTGCTGCCTTCTTTTCCTTTTGCCTTCTGTCTTTCAGGGTCCTTTCTGATGAGTCGGCTGTTTGCATCACATGGCCAAATTAATACTATTTATATACTATTTAAAATCCCATTTTCCCCACTAAAACTTCTAAAATCACCTTAATCTTTAAAAAAAAAAAATCAAAAGGTATACCATAGTTAAGTTTTATGCAGCCAAGTTGTGAAGTTAATGGTCAATAATAATAAAAGATAACTTGTTGAGTGCTTATTGAATGTTGTACAGTTTTTAAGCACTCTTCTAGTTTAATTCTTTTCTTTTTAAGTTTTAAAAAATATTTATTTATTTGGCTTGCCAGGTTTAATTGGGGCATGTGGGATCTAACCCTGACCAGGGATTGAACCCAGACCCCCTGCATTGGGAACATGGAGTCTTAGCCACTGACCACCAGGGAAGTCCCTCATTTTATTCTTAAAGCAACCTGTATGTGATCAGTACTATACTATTGGCCTTGATTTATAGATGAAGACCCTAAAGTTTAAAGGTATTAATTTCCCCACAGTCACTCGGTCACTAAGAGCCTAAGCTGAGGTTCAGATGTAGTATCTCCCAGGCCTGTTTCTTTAATTAAAGCATTTATACCAATGATTTAAGAATTTTGTTAAATGCTACTAATATAGGATATTTCTCTCATTTTTTGAAAGCAGTTATACCTAATTACTGAAATAATATGTAAAACAATAATCTAGAAACATAAGGGGTGAATGTGTGTAAGCATTTTATTATCTATGATATATCTAACTTAGAACAGTGGTTTCTCAATGAAATGTGTGGTTGTAAGACACATTTCATGATGGAAATCTTGGTTTTGATTTGATTGTTGTTTTGCTACTACTGTCAGGCTTCAGATAATGTCAGGTAAGCACTTAGATCTCCATTAATTCTCAGAGATAGAAGAGAATGGAGATTTCTGAAGTAAATTGCTTTAGTTTTGTCACTGAGGAAGTGAAAGGAGACTCATTACAGTGATGGACCAAGATAAGGTCGCGGCTCTGGGGATGTGTGGAAATACTAGCTCACAGTTCTCTGGATGGCTTAGATGGAAGAAGATTTTGGCCAACTAGAGCTGAGGGGGAGGAATGCAGGGCAAGACTGCTCTGTGTGCTTGACTAGAAACAAGACTGACGGAGGGCCCCACAGGGCCCAGATTTCAACTCAGCCTTCCTTTTAGAAACCTCTGTCTTGTTGGCCATACCACTCTGAGCGCGCCCAATCTTGTCTGATCTCTGAAGCTAAGCAGCGTTGGGCCTAGTTAATACCTGGATGGGAGAAACATGTGTCTTTTTCTTCCTTCCCTCCCTTATTTGTTTCTCTAACTTTGACATTTTCTGCTCAATTATCTCCTTTCTTACTTTTCCCTCTTGCTTGGCTTGTCATTCTCCCTCCCCATCTTACTCCCTATTTCCCTTTAAAAAATATTTTTACTTAGTTATTTATTTTGGCTGCACTGGGTCTTAGTTGCAGCATGTGGGATCTAGTTCCCTGACCAGGGATCAAACAAGGGGCCTGTGCACTGGGAGTGTGGAGTTTTAGCCACTAGACCGCCTAGGAAGGCCCTCCCCATTTCCTTTTTAAAACCAGACTTAATGGAATTAAACTGTAGTTTTATCATTGTGTTTATATACTTTCATGTTTCCTTAATTTAGTTTAAAATGAGGTATTATGGGCATTTGTAGGAGCTGTGCGTAGTAGGAAAACCCTTGACTTAGATTTAGACTTGTTTATGGAGTCCCTGCTCTGCCATTTGGTAGTTAGCAACATAACCTCTTTGGGACTAAACTTTACCATCTATAAAATAGGAATAATATGAACTTACAGCATTGTTTTTAAATATTAAACTAAGTAAAATATACATACATATATGTGTTATGGAAGAACACTAAATACATATGCAAATATATAGATGCCATATTATATTCTCATCTCTCCTTCTCAAACTTAAGTTAGATATAATCTGGTTTATTTTTGTTATAACCCTTGATGTCTGTTTCTTTGTTTATTATTTTAGTTTTAAACTTGGTTGGTGAGTGACTGTAAATGGGAAACTCCCCTGCTCTTAGAATATGGTGTTAGATTTCTATAAATCTATTGTTTTGTGTGTTTCCCTGAAAGCAGCAGTGTATTAAGCTATTATCATCATTAATTTAGTTTGAGTTAGTTTATGAGATTAACCTAATCTGCAGTGGGATGCTGGAAGGACTATGACCAAGGTTGGCTATGTTTTGAAGACTGAGTCAAGGGTGAAATATTATTGGGTCCGGTGACCTTGTGAGGCCTTGAGCAACCACAGAATGGCATAGGCTCAAAGTGCTCGCCAAGAATTGAGGAGATGGGAGTAGACCAAAGAAAAACTTTGTATGTTTCACATCTTTGTGCTGCATTGACTTAGGTAACAAAAGAGGAACAGTAAGAAAGTTTACTTTAAAATTATTTGGGAATTAAGTCATTAAATTGCCTAAAAATGGACTTCTACATTATCAAGTAGAGTAAAATTTTACTCCCTAAAATCCTTGGAGAAAAATACTTATCTTTCTGAATATTTGAATTTTCCATGTAGCTGAAGATTAAGTTAACTCTTCAAATGGAGAGAGATAAGTAGATAAGTAGTACTTTTGTGGCTTACTTTACATTTTCTTTATAAAATGCATTGTAGACCTGTCCTCCAAAATGATGTACTAAATGTAATAATTTTTCCTGGTGACTCAATACTATCATTACGAAGGCTTGCTGTCATGATAATTGCAGGCAGTTTTTTTTCCCCCAGCTTTATTGAGGTGTAGTTAACCAGACAGGTCTTGACTTTGTTCATTCAGTTGTGACCTAGAACATAGTTATAAATGAACGTGATATTCAGTAGGTGAGGCTGTCCTCCTCAGTCAAGCCCACAGACAATAAATACTTATAAATGCTTCTTGGTTGAATGAATGAATGAAAAGCAGTTAAAGTTGAGAACAGTTTAGTTTTAAGCATTCCACTGATTACATACAGTATTTTCAGAAAGAATGCACCATTACGAGCATCATTAGACTACTTGCAGAAATGTACTATCCATTTCTATGGACTAGAAGTGTTAAAGATCAGCCTGCGGGCAGCAACTTTTCTTCTCACGTGTAAAGTATCCACATTAAAAAGTGCGTTTTGCTTGTTAAGTCACTTCAATCATGTCTGACTCTGTGCGACCCCCATGGACTGTTGCCCTCCAGGCTCCTCTGTCCGTGGGATTCTCCAGGCAAGAATACTGGGGTGGGTTGCCATGCCCTTCTCCGGGGAATCTTCCCACCCAGGGATCGAACTTGCATCTCTTTGCTTGTAAAATCTTCGGTGTATTTTTATAACAGGAAAGGAACATTATTTCTTTAGGGATGGGCTGCAGCTTTTGCCAGATAGCCTAGAAAGATGGAGCATTGCTTACAGAGAAAAATAGACCTTCTGTTTAGAAGACACCTACATGGGCTTTTTTATTCACTGTGAAAAGTGAGGTCTCCAGGCAGTGTTGGGAAGGAAAAGACTGAAAGGAAAGAGCTTAGATTCCTTTTGCAGAGTAAAATAGCAGAAATTTGAGAAATGTCCTCTCATTGGCTAACTTTGATAGTAGAAGGAAATAGAAGATAGGAAAAGGGAATGGAGCAAGGGGGATTGAAGGCTCCAGAACCAAGACAGAGGAAGGGGCTTAAGGAAAAAGATGATCAGAAATGCTGAGGAATCTGTAATAATAGTGATGTGTGGGATTCAGTTGGACGTTGTTTCTGCAGTGTGCTGTAATTACCCTTTGTTACCCTTAAACCCTTGATAAAAGAACTATGTACTAATAATATGTTGAATGAAGGAGAAGAGGCAGTTTTCTACACCTGAGATAAACTGTGTATAAAATAGCTGGTTGAGGAAATAACTGGTTGTAGAAGGCAAGACAATGAACAAGGGTTGAGAGGAGGTAGGAGCAGGGATTTGAACTCCAGAGCTGACAGCGGTGATGGTGGCCCAAGGCGTTGGTTTCCGTTGAGTAGCAGAGACTGACTCAGCAATCTGTGTGACAAGCCCACTTCCTTCTTCAGAAACTGGGAGGAGAGTAGTCCAATGGGGTGAGTGAAGAACTGGAAGACCCTGCTGTGATGTGAATAAGGGCTCATTAGAAGACAGACCTTTGGGTTACAGTTGTTTAAAAAGAAAACTCATTACTTTATAACCATAAATTTTTCTCTAATCTTTTAAGCCTTAAAGATGCTGACAGAAAAAAAAAAAAATACTTCAGCGTATTCTTATGAGTTCAAAAAAAAAAAAAAAAGAGTTATGGCTGAGATTGCAAGCTGTCTGCTTTATGGGCTCAGGAACAAACTCAGAGCTATGGTGTTTGAGGTTTGGCCAGTATTCAAGACACAGCCTTAGACTCTTTGATGTTTTGAAATACAGTGTGATAAGAGATCAAAGGATGAAAACGTATTGTATGTAAGAGTCCATGCATTCATTTTAAAGGCAGGTATGCCTTGCAAAAATAGGCTGGATACAGTCAACTGTTCAGGTTAAATTAGAAGGCGGCTCCAGAATGCAGAAAACTTCCTACTGTGATAATTTAATCACTAATGATTATTTCTTGCTACAAAAATAAAAAGCAAAAAAAGCCCTCTAGAATCAGCTTCTCAATAAGCCAGGTTATGGTCCTGTTTTTGAAACTTTCTATCCCCTTAAGATCTTTTTCTGTTCCCCAACCCTAATTAAAAAGTGGTCCTCAACCTTTGGTTTTATTACTGTAAAAATAGAGATCATAAAGCCTTTAGACACAAGCTTTGACTGTACTTCATGCATTTAATGATTTGAAATGCTTACTAGGTGTGTAGGGCATGGATTTTATTTGGCCTTCACTCTGATTGTTTGTTTATTTTTGTACCTATCTTTAGACAAATGAAGTCAAAGAATGCACAGGTGGGAAAATATCATATTAAATGGACTGAGTATGTATGTGTTTGTATATAAACAGCTTTTGAAATAATGTACATGCCATACAATTCACTCATTTAAACTATACGACTTAACGGATGTTTGTTTCTTTAACAGGGAAAAAAGGATGTGACCCAGATATTTAACAACATCCTGAGAAGACAGATAGGCACTCGGATTCCTACCGTGGAGTACATTAGTGCTCATCCTCACATCCTGTTTATGCTCCTCAAAGGGTAGGTGCATGCTTTCCTTTAAAGTAGGTTTGAGTTTGGAAAAGTTGTTAAAAGCGGATGGCATCAGCATCATTTGAGATATGATCAGTTCCCTTTTAGATTCATATTTGCTATGCTTGAAGGCAGCCCTCCAAATCTATGTCTCTGTGATTGTTCAGGCTGCAACAAAATGCTTTCTAAGTAAAATTCCTTCCACCTACTGCTCCTCTTTCCTCCACTTTCCTTTCTTCTCTACCTATTACATTATAGCTTACACTTCCCAATCCACCCTCTTTCTGGCTGCCCACTTACCCTCTTCAATTCACTAGTGGCTCAGATGATAAAGAATCTTCCTACAAGAGACCCAGCTTCAATCCCCAGGTTGGGAAGTCCAGTATTCTTGTCTGCAGAATTCCATGGACAGAAAAGCCTGGTGGGATACAGTCCACGGGGTTGCAAAGAGTCGAACACGACGGAGCAACTAACACTTTCACATTCACACTTTACCCTCTTTACATAAAATTGAATCCCCTCATTACACAAATATACACAGACACGAACGGATACATACAATCCTTTCAATGGTTAGCTTCTACTCAGGCGACATGCTTTCATGTGGGGATAGAATAAATATCACTGTACATATATGGGACCACAGGGCAGCCAAAAACCTAAAGTCTAGTCGGATAATGCAACTAACACTTTCACATTCACACTTTACCCTCTTTACATAAAATTGAATCCCCTCATTACACAAATATACACAGACACGAACGGATACATACAATCCTTTCAATGGTTAGCTTCTACTCAGGCGACATGCTTTCATGTGGGGATAGAATAAATATCACTGTACATATATGGGACCACAGGGCAGCCAAAAACCTAAAGTCTAGTCGGATAATAAAATCCTCGATTATGACTCTTTTGTGTTTGCTCATTTACAGAAGTTTCTTGGGCATTGTGAGGCTACTCTAACTCCTAGGATCAGGAATATGAATGTAGCAGGACTTGGGGATAGTAGCCCTTTGTCTTTGGTCTCCCCTTCTCTGTCTTTCTACTTTACCATTTTGAACTTCACATGCTATTCCATACCTAGTCCATCTCATCTGTTTTCAATTCCCAAGTCCTTGTGCATTTTAAAATATTTAATTGTATCAAAATAATACGTGCCACATACTTTAAAAACCAGATATAGGGACTTCCTTGGTGATCTGGTGACTAAGACTCCACCTTCCCAATGCAGGGGGCCCAGATTCAATCCCTGGTCGGGGAACTAGATCCCACATGCTGCAGCTAAGACCCAGTGCAGCCAAATAAATAAACCAGACACAACAACAAATAGCAGCTCTGGGCTTCTTCCTTCTCCATTCCTCAGTCCCATTTACCAACGACAACCACTTTGATTTTTTAATTTGTTCATCTGGTATTTACCTCTGTATTATGAATTAGGAGCTTTTCCTAAGTTTTGATTTGCCTATTTAAAAAAATATCTGTTAAGTTTCTCATGGACTAGGTGACAATTTCGTTTTTCCACCACCACCACCACTACTCCATTTTCCTTCCCCTCACCCTCCCAATATCCTTTATCACAATTTTTTATCTCATTTAAAAGTCACATGTATATTATTATAACTATGTAGTGTACTATTACTTTGTTTTTCCGTACAAAATATTGTTTTTACTGGAGAATTAAGTCTTTAAATTCTGGAAAGGGCAATATACTTGTATCATGTATTAGGGTAGTTTAAAATTATAAGAAACCTTAAGCTTTATAACAAATAGTCCCCACAATGTAGTGGCCTCACTACAAGATAACTGGATTTCTCACGTAATAGATGTTCTAGGTCAGCAGGGGTTCCTTCAAAGTGTGCTTCCTAAGAGCACTGTGTTGATTGCCAGTTCAGCCCACAGGAAGGCAAAAACACTTGGGAGAATCTATGAGCCAGGCCTGGAAATGGCTTGTGTTACTCCCACTCACATTCCGTTTGAGAGCACTTAGTCACTTGACCTCTGAATTCTTAAGGGAACCTGAGAAATGCAGTGAGCACCCAGGAAGACAAGGAGAAGGGATTCTGCAGACAGCTAACATTCTCTGCCCCTTAGTGTTTCTTTGAAAATGTATTCCCTTCCATATTCTCTGTCCTTACTTTCTAGACCTCCTGTTAGTCAAAGCAAAATCTCTGAGATTGATTTCTTAACTCTTCTGTTTTCTGTTTGTCTTTTTGTCTCACTGGTCAGAAGATGTTCTTAATTGTATCTTCCATTGAAGATAAACTCAACTGAACTTTCAACTACCCTATTTTTAATTTATAAGAACTCTTTTTTGTTCTCTGATTATTCCTTTTTCTGGTCTCTTGCACTTATCTCTGTGACCTTGGGCAAGCCTCTGCAGCTTTCCACCAAGTCTCAGTTACCTTATCTGTAAAGAGTAAAATTTGTAATATTACCTTTGCACAAAATAATGTTACATTATATGCATTGTCAGGCAGATTTTTGTGTACAGTCAGGGTTCTGCTATTTACGTGCTAAGACTTTGGGCAAGTTACCTAACTTCCTTAAGTCTTGATTTCCTCCTTGCAATCTGAAGACAATAATAATACCTACTTCAGTAGGTCATTCTGAGTCTTTTAGTGAGGTAGTTTCTGCAGAGTTTAGCACTGAGCACATGGTACTTTACTTGGTAACTACTAGTCTAAGAAATTATTATTACTATCCCTCTTAAGAGCTGCAGTTCACACTGAGTAAAAGTTTGAACAAATATAATTAAGACCATACATAAGTGTCAGAATAATACTGTAAAGGGAAGTGTTCATTTCCAGTTCAGGTATATCTACAAGATTTAATGGGGTATGATCCTCATACCTGGTTATTGGTGGAAAACGCTGAAATGATCCATTTTTACTCCCATCTGGAGATTCTAAAATGTTAAGCTAAAGCATTTGACATCATCCTGTAGGAAATGAGAAGCCATTGGATTGTTTTGGGAGAAAAATATCAGATTTGTGTTTCAGCAAGTGAAGACAAATTAATTTGAAGTTGGCTTGCAGGACTTCCCTGGTGGTGAAGTGGTTAAATTCATCTCTGGATTAAATTAAATCCAGAGATTAAATTAACTGCCAGTGCAGGCAGGAATCTGCCTGCCAGTGAAGGGATCCCTCCATGTTCGATCCCTGGCCCAGAAAGATTCCACGTGCCATGGAGCAGCTAAGTCTGTGCGGCACAGCTGCTGAGCCTGCACGCCCTGGAGCCTGTGCTCCACAGCAAGAGAAGCCACTGCAGTGAGACGCCTGAGCGCTGCAGAGCAGCCCGTGCTCGCTGCAGCTAGAGAGCGCCCAGGCACAGCAATGAAGACCCAGTGCAGCCAAAAATAAATAAGTCGTTTCAAGTTCACCTCCTTCAAAAAAATTAAATGGAGTTAGCTTGCAAATAAGTGATCCCTTGACAATGCTGAAATATGTTGAAGAGAAGTGGTGTGGATGGTTTAAAACGGTATCTTCCGCAATGAGGTCATTATGTGAAAGGAGACACGCACCTCCACGAACTGCATTCTCGGAGTGGGAATTATTTGTTTGGAGGCTCTCCTTTCTGTAGTTGCTGTCACTGAATAGCAGTCAGATGATGGCAACCGTCTCTATTATAATGATTCTTCCTTTATTTTGTAACCCAAACTTTAAACTCATTCCTTCACGTCCCGCTTTATAGACATCACTTATTGAGTGTTTGCTATGTGCCAGGTGTTACATTCAGTGTCTTTACTTATGCTGTTTCATTAATCCTTCTATCAATACTCTGAGGACTAGGTATTATCCTCACCATTTTACAGATGAGGAAATTGAAACTTAGAGTAAGGCTATTATTGCTCAAGGTTATATGTACAACTGAGTGACAGCCAATTTTTCAGTGCAGATCTGATTCTAAATTCCATCTTAACCACTAATACATCCTTAAAAAGACTTGAAGCCCTTCAGATAGGAAGGGAGTGGGAATTATAGAAGACCCAGAGGACAGAGTAGACAAAAAGAAGCCTTAAATGGAACCAGCTTTCCCCATTACCATTTTCTAGGTTAGCTTGAAATGCCTGGAGTTTAGCTAGACATTTGGTAAAGGTCAGCATTTTTACTGAATTATCTCTTGCAAAGTTGTGCAAAAACTTAGAACATAACTTTACTGGTGCACTCATAAATCAAATAATGATGTTATTTAGGGATATGGTAGCAACATGCTATATTGGACCTAAGTTGAACCATAAAGAATTAAGACAGAAAGAAGTTGATTCTTGTCTATCAAGGAAAATCATTTGGGTATGGGATACAAAACTTGGTAAAAGGATTTGGAGCCCAAAGTTTATGAAAAGATTATTTAAAAGGACTTTCTTACTTTAGACAAACTTTTTTCCTGGCCCATGCAAATGACATTCCAGGATACTGAGAGGATTTGAGAGTGAGGTTGCTAAACTGCTGATCCATAAAGAGCCACTGCCAGTGGAAGCTGTTCCAAGTCCAATATTAAAATAGTAAATTTCTCCTAATAATCTTATTTTAAAAATTTTATTGCAAAACTTTTTTCAACCATATACAAAAGACAGAAGAAAGAAATCCCATGTCCCAACCTTCATAACCATTGATATTTTGCTGTGTTTTTTTTTCTCTATCTTTCCAACACCTCTCCCTTATTTTTTCTGGTTTTTTTTTTTTTTTTGTAGTATCATTATGAACTAGTGGACTTAATGTGTTTTCATACATCTTATATAATTGTACTTTTAATCAAGCATCAATTTTTTAAGTACATCTATATAAGATATATAAAAAAACACTAGGAAAAGCTTTATAAAATATCTTTCAGCAAACATTTGGCCTCCTCAATATAATCAAGAAGTTTTGCTTCTAATCTAGAAACATTTGCTAACTTTAAAAATAGCAAGCTAACACTGTCCACTGAAAAGGCCTAGAAGCAGTAACGACCCAATGTTAATGAGTATCCCTAGCACTCAGATTGTAGTTTCTAAGAACCATTTCTAACTAAGAGGAGCCAGAGTCCTTTGTTCAGTTCAGTTCACTTCAGTCGCTCAGTCATGTCCGACTCCTTGCAACCCCATGAACCGCAGCACACCAGGCCTCCCTGTCCATCACCAACTCCCAACTCCCGGAGTTCACCCAAACCCATGTCCATTGAGTCGGTGATGCCATCCAACTATCTCATTCTCTGTCATCCCCTTCTCCTCCTGCCCCCAATCCCTCCCAGCATCAGGGTCTTTTCCAGTGAGTCAACTGTTCGCATGAGGTGGCCAAAGTATTGGAGTTTCAGCTTCAACATCTAGGACTGGTCTCCTTTAGGATGGACTGGTTGGATCTCCTTGCAGTCCAAGGGACTCACAAGTCTTCTCCAACACCACAGTTCAAAAGCATCAATTCTTTGGTGCTCAGCTTTCTTCACAGTCCAACTCTCACATCCATACATGACTACTGGAAAAACCATAGCCTTGACTAGACAGACCTTTGTTGGCAAAGTAATATCTCTGCTTTTTAATATGCTATATAGGTTGGTCATAACTTTCCTTCCAAGGAATAAGTGTCTTTTAATTTCATGGCTGCAATCACCATCTGCAGTGATTTTGAAGCCCCCCAAAATAAAGTCTAACACTGTTTCCACTGTTTTCCCATCTATTTCCTGGAAGAAATATCAATAACCTCAGATATGCAGATGACACCACCCTTATGGCAGAAAGTGAAGAGGAACTAAAAAGCCTCTTGATGAAAATGAAAGAGCATGAAAAAGTTGGCTTGAAGCTCAACATTTAGAAAACTAAGAGTCCTTTGTAGAAACAGCTAATTCCAGGTCTGTGTTAGGAAATGAACAGGATGGCCAGAAAGCAAGGAAGTGTTCACAAACTAGTGGGAGTGATGTCAAATGGACAGGGGTCATCTGGAAAAGACCACTTTTGTTTTTGATGCTTTTCCTAGTGCTGGCTGCCCTTGTTTCTTCTATCAGGAGCAACAAAAGTCATTTTTCTCCTTACATAATATAATCTGCATTCTTAAACTGAGATATTCTTGCACAGGATCTTTCTTCAAATCATTTTATGTATAATATTTATTGTAGCTCACCACCAGATGAGATAAGTGCTCTTATACTTTGGCTTTTATTAAATTTGAAACAGATCTTCCGTGCTATTATTTGAATAAGCATGCATATAAAATAGTGTGCCTTCTCCACACTGACACAGTTAACTATACGGTCCAGACTTCCCATGTGGTTTCCCAGATAGCTCAGTGGTAAAGAACCTACCTGCCAATGCAGGAGATGTAGGAGACTCGAGTTCAATCCCTGGGTCAGAAAGATCCCCTGGAGTAGGAAATGGCAACCCACTCCAGTATTCTTGCCTGGAAAATTCCATGGAGAGAGGAGCCTGGTGGGCTACAGTCCATGGGGTTGTAAAGAATTGGATATGTCTGAGCGACTGAGCATGCATGTGTGCATATGATCTAAACAGCAAATCAGAAGGAAGATATGGTTCAGTCCTATAAAATAACGATTTACATTCATTGGAATAACTTTTATCAGCAACGTGCCACTAGGTTAGTTGTTGTGGAGAACAGAGTGATTTGTCATGGTCCTTGTCCTTGAGACCCTTATCCACAAGTAGAGTAAAATAGATGAGGTAAATATTGATTCTTTACCAAACCTAAGGATATTAATGTTCTTGGGATTTGAAACTTAAGGTACTTAACTTACGGAGCACTTCTTTTTATAGCAAGCAATAAACTATCAAAAGGCAGTATCCTGGAGGATAGTCAGTTTGAAACATGTGAATTACAAGTTCCTTACAGGGTACTGAGGAAAATTAGGAATTTCTTTATATATCCCAATATATTCCTAACTGTAAGAAGTTGTCAGCTCAGAGGAATGACCGTTCCTCTCTTGGGCACAAACTACTAGGATGGAATGACCGATGTTCTGACCCAGAGTAGCATTTTGAAAAATGCTCTCTTGTTTCTCAAGAATACATAGTCTGTGCATCACAGATGGTTCCGATAAACTTCACCTAATGAAACAAAAAAAAGGAACTAATTATACACAAAAGTTTCGAGTAGAAACTTTTATTCTATAGTTTCCATTTGATTAGTTAAGAAATGAGAATAGCTAGAGATCATACATTTTTTCCTGTAAGCCAAAGTTTGTGTCTCATTAGAGACTCCTCATATTAAGAAGTTTAATCAGAGTTTGAAGTTTGCTAAATTCTTTATACACTTTTGTGAAAGACGTTATACTAAGCACTCTTTGGAGACTAGGGTAAAGATGGAGGCAGGTACCAGTAAATAAGACACAGATACCCCATGGAGATTCACATAGAGGAGGAGAGAAAGTGACAGGGTGAGTAGAGCATATCCTTAGCAATGAAACTGTTTGTGGTAAGGTTAAGAAAACAAATGTATAACAATCTATTGAAACAGGCCACACTGAAGAATGAGAAATGTGTTAAAGTGGAATTACAGACAAGCTATTTAGGAGTCTGAAGGAGGGGAGGCTGACTCTGAATGGTAGGTGATTGGAAACACTTCGAGAAGGAGGTGGCATTTGAACTAAGTTTTGAAAAATGAGAGAGAATCTTAGAGGTGAAAACTTACGCAGCAGGGCATTCTAGGTTGAGAGAAGGCCATACCCCAAAAAATTAAGGGAGGTGTTGGCAGATGAAATTGAAAGGTTAAGTTTAAAGCAAAATTATGAACGTCCATAAGTATCTTACTAATAAGTCATTTTAGGATTTTAATTGTGTGCCCCTTACTTTTTTCTCTAGGTCAACAGTCTTTTTTTTTTTTAATCACTTCTTCAGTGCTCTATTAGTAAATGACTGTTCTTCTCCTTCACATTTCAGAAAATGTACCCCTCTATGAAGTGGTACATCTTTAATAAAACCCACCTTATAACTCTTCCATTTCATGCCAATAGGCTGATTTTCAAATTCTTCTGATAAGAGAAATTGCTAACACTATAATTTGGCATTTTTTAATATTCTACAAAGAATTGTACCTGTCTGAATATATTAGCGTTTAATGTTGACATGAGTTTTTCAGGGAATATTCAGATGATATTTGTGAATATTATTCCACATAAAAATGGGACAAAATGAATAAATACCGCCCTGGTTTAATAACTTCTCTCAGAGACCTTTCTTTACTGTTTTCCCTGCTAATATTATCAATTGGAAGTTGCCAAGTAGCCTGTTTCCTAAATTGTGGGAAAGAGATTTTATTCTCGAGTCTGAAATTCATGTAAATATTCTTTTGTTATTCTTGAATCCTCAGTTTCCCTCAGCCCAAATTTATTCCTCAACCTACCTCTGTTGACTCTTCCCCTGAACAATATCCGTGACCTGCCCACAGTCCTCTATTCTACTTCCATCGCCCAGCCCAAGCCCCCGTCATCTAGCTGGGCTGCTGTTCCTCCGCACTAGCTAGTCTCCCTGATTGCCCTTTAGCTCCACAGCCCATTCTTTTCTGTTTTACAGAATTCTCCACAGGGAGCCAGAATGATCATTGTTAAAGTATCTGATCAGCTGTGTTAATTGCGTATGTTAAACTCCGCAGAGGCTTCCTACCACACTTACTTGGCTTACAAAGCTGCTGGTTCTTTCCTTGGACCTTTTGCACTTTCAGTTCCTTTTCCTGGAATGCTTTTCTCCTTCCAGGACCACTTAGCCTAAAGTAAAACAAATTAAGGAGTCACACTCTCTAGCGTACCTATTTTATTTTCTTCAGTTTCATCGCCCTGAAGTATATGAAATTATCTGGTCATTGTTTATAGTCTGTTTCTTCTCCCACCAGAGGCATTTTCACTAAATTGTGAATGCTAGGAAGGCAGTGACCTTGTCTGCTGACTGTTGTATCCCCAACAAAAGATACTGTTGCATCTTTTCTAATCAATTCCAAGATTTCTTTAAGTCTGTTGAACTGTGAACATTTGATATCGCTTCAGATGCCTTTGCTACTTTTAAGGTATCCCCAGCATCTGAAATAGTGCCAGGCACATTGTAGATATTTAGTAGGTATTCAGTGAGTGGTGTTTGAATGAACTGTGACAAATGGTACCTATGCTTCCATTAACAGCAGTATTGAAATGGTTCTTCTAATACATAGTTCTCTTTCTCTCTTGTTTGTGCTTTAGCTATGAAGTCCCACAGATCGCCTTACGTTGTGGTATTATGCTGAGAGAATGTATTCGACATGAACCACTTGCCAAAATCATCCTCTTTTCTAATCAGTTCCAAGATTTCTTTAAGTATGTCGAACTGTCAACATTTGATATCGCTTCAGATGCCTTTGCTACTTTTAAGGTAATTCCCTGCCCCTCCCCCCTCACCCACCCCCACCCACCCACCAGAATCAGCAGGGTTATTTAGTTTCAGTACTTAAGTCACTTGGCTCTAGAAGGCAGTTTAATTTTAAAAAGCAGAAAATTGTATTTCTTAGACCTGAGCATAGCCAACCATGTATGATATGGATCATAAGAGAATTCAGTAAACAGAACACAATCTACTAGACCCGTCTGTCACATTGTGGAAAGAGCAACTCAACGTGCTTGTCATGGGGCTTCCCTGGTGGTCTAGTGATTAACAACCCACCTTGCAATGCTGGGGACTCTGGTTCAACCCCGGTTTGGGGAAGATCCCACATGACATGAGGCAACTGGGCACATAAAAAGTCTCACCTGGCCAAACAACAGTTGTACAGTGGCTACAGATGAAGCCCCCAGGAGTCTATCCTAGAACACATGGTAAGAGGGACCTTGGTGTGTCAAATAAAAAGGACATTTAACGCAAAGGACCATTCCATTTCTTTCTAGCAAATATTTGTGCTGAAATAATTCAGGTGTTCTCTATTAGTAAGTACTGTAGTGCCTTTTTCTTTCCCCCTTTTCTTTTTTTTTTTCCCCCTTTTCTATCTGATGACCCTTCGCCATCACAGAAGCAAGTTAGTTCCTTTATTGAAAAGCCATCGATAAGACTTCACAAATAGCTGTACACCTACAGCAGCTTTAAAGAAGGGGAGAAAAGCAAACTCAATTCAGCATGTATTTCTGAAAATTTACCCAAAGATTTTTCAACATTTAATAGAATAAACAAATGTAATAATAATGTCTTAACATCATATGCTCGACCCAATTTAACTTTCACCACAATATTGAAGCACAAAGATAAATTATAGCAGTTTGTACTTGAGCATATTTTTTGTTGAACTTAAGTCTCTGAGAATCTAAGTAACCTTAAAAAAAATAAACTTTCCTAGTATGCTACTGATATTGAAAATGCCAATTTTCTACATTTTACCAAAATGCTATGGTCAATATAATGTAATGAACACAAGTCTCTTTTTAAAAATCAATTCATTAATTTATTTTTGGCTGTGCTGTGCCTTCATTGCATGTGTGCAGGCTTTCTGTAGTTGCAGCTAGCAGGGGCTTCTCTTCCTCACGGTGTGAAGGCTTCTCATTGGAGTGGCTTCTCTTGTTGAAGAGCACAGTTTCTAGAGCTGGGGCTCAGTAGTTGTGGCACACGGGCTTAGTTACTCCGAGGCATGTGGGATCTTCCTGGACCAGGGATCGAACCCATGTCCTCTGCATTAGCAGGCAGATTCTTACCCACTAGGCCACTAAAGAAGTCCCACTTTTTTTTTAAGTAACTGCTTTCAAAGGGATTTGTTAGCTTGATTGCTTGGCTGGTTTGGGCTTTTGTTTTTAACTTCCTAGGCTTAGCCTTTTTTTTTTTTTTTGACCTGTAGGATGACTGTTCTTCAGTTTAATTATTGATATTTTACCATTATTCGATTATATTTTCTCATGGCCTTGTCTGCAAATTTTCCATTCCCCAAAGAGATTCCTTACAACCACAGTCTCTTCCATGCCCACCCCCCCCCTAGGAACTGACATGCTAAAAAGTGGTTTGAATTCCATCTCTGTCTGCACCTGATTTGCTGTATGTCCTTGAGCAAGTTAGTTAACCCTTGGGCCTCATTTTCTTCATCTATGAGATGAGGAACATAATCCCCGTTTTTGCAGAGTTGTGCAGATTAGAAATAACCTATGTAAAGTGCAAAGCACACTCTCCAGCACATAGTAAATGCAGCTGCTGTGAGCTGCTGTGATCTTGAGTCCCTGCCATGGAATGTGTGTCTCTGTCATTTCACCCCGAGTTCTTCCAGGCTGTGCAGAATTCACTAAAATACCAATATCAATAATTTTTAGCATAAGACTTAGACCATGCAGAAGCTAGTCCTGTCAAAACAGAATTGTTAGGAAGTGGGATGAAAGAATACGCTATTTTGAATACTTTTTAAAATTTTTTAAAATTTGAATTTTAGTTTTCTTGGCAATTTCCTGGCTTTTTCATTTTTTGGTAGAATCCTAGCTATTTTTTCTCCCACTCAGTTCTTTGATCTTTAATAATGCAACAGCTGTATTTGTCTATGTATTGTGTATATATACATGTGTGTATATATAATATATTATATATAATATATATTATTATTATTATATAATACTTGGATTTTTCTATAATATCTCATATATGTGTGTCTGTGTATATATATTATATATTAGGAATATATATATAATATGTATTATATAATATATATAATAATTATATATTATTATATTAATAATATAATATTATTGATTATTAATTATTAATAATTAATTATTAATATTATTAATTATTAAATATTATTAATTATTGTGTCCACGGAACTGGACACAACCGAAGCGACTTAGCGCACATATATGTATGTGGGGCTTCCCTGGTGGCTCAGACAGTAAAGAATCTGCCTGCTATGCAGGAGACCTGGGATCAATCCCTGGGGTGGGAAGATGCCCTGGATATGGTACACTCCCTCCAGTTTTGCACTATTATGTGTATAAATGTGAGGGTATGTCTATGTATATATAATGTGTACACACTCACTTATTGTCTCTATCCACATACATATGTGCTGGAGGAATTTTTCCCTACCCTATTATATATTCTATTGTTGGATTTTAAAGTTATTTTTTCCCTTAGAATTTGAAGGAGCCGCTGCCCACAGAAGCCCTCCTTATTCCTCTTTCTTTGTGTAACACTAATGTAGGGCGAATGGAAAACCTTCGCAGGCAGCACTTACCTGCCAGGTACTCTTTCCGGTGTCACCGTCGTTGCAGGTGTAGGGCCTGAGGCCACGGCAGATTGTGATCCTTGTACTCAAGGCTGATGACTGGCATCACAGATGCAGAGCTCCATGGGTGCAGCCATCCAGAGTGCCTGCTGCAGCCCATGCGGAGACCTTTCTAACCTGAGTCAGCTCAGAAAACCACTAGCAACGCTCAGGAGATTGGGGACGTGAAAACTGAGCATTCCAAATATCCACTTAGAAAAAGACTAGGGACTCCAAAAGGATGCTGTGGAACTAGGAGGTCCCTGATGTAGCAACCAGTTTGAATTTTGACTGGGATGAACTCCTTAGAGGGTTTTCCCATTTTAAAATCCCAGTTCCAGAACTGTACTGTTACGTTCTCCTGGGGAAACAAGTACGTGTCTCCATTGATAGGTCCCGTGGTCAAACAAGTTGTGACGACAAGTAACAGGAAATGAAGTTAATAGCCAGTTTCATTATTTTGGGGCTTGAAAATTGTAGTGCAAACTGATGAGGACCTACCGTATATCACAGGGAACTCTACTCAATACTCTGTAATGACCTATGTGGGGAAAGAATCAGAGAGTGGATATATGTGTACATATATAACCATATATACAGCAGAAACTGACACAACATTGTAAATCAATTATATGCCAATAAAAATTTTAAAGAAGAAAACTGTAGTGCAAAGTACTTTAAATATTTTACCTTTTATTGAAATAAAAATAAGTGGGTTTTACAACCCAGGACTCAGTGGCAACCTGGAGGGGTGGGATGGGATGGGATGGGAAAATGCGAGGGAGGTTCAGGAGAGAGGGGACGTATGTATACCTGTGACTGATTCATGTTGATGTATGGCAGAAACCAGCACAATATTGTAAAGCCATTATCCTCCAATTTAAAAAATTGTTTTAAAAAGAAGTGAGTTTTACCGTTGCAGCTGCCTTCTTTTTCTCTGTGAGGTTATGTTGTGTATCTTATATATACTTTTAATTAAATTAATAGTTTTAATTAAATATGTATTAAAGCATAAGAGTTTATTTTGGAAAACTTGAAAATTCATGTTGTTTTTAATTAAATTCTGCATAGTACCTAGGCAAGGCATTTAGCCTTTAAGCATATTAAGAGGATTAGCTGGGGCTTGTTTTCTTTTGACATCAAGGTGACTTAAGGTTATAATTTAGGTGTGAATTTCCAATCAAACGTTCCTTTATGCTTTTGTTCAGTTTCCTGGGAGTTAGGTGTATAATTAGATCAGGCTACTTGTCCTCAACTTTGAAAGGGTGCATTGTGCTACTTAGTAACTGCACAACACTTCACAGCCCACTAACCCAAGCGCAGGACTAGGACAATGCTGAGATAAATGTCATTCTTGTGGGACTTCCCTGGCGGTCCAGTGGCTGAGACTCCACACTCCCAATGCAGGGGCCCAGATTCTATCCCTGGTCAGGGAAGTAGATCCCACATGCCATAACTAAGAGTTTGAATGCTGCCACTAGAGATCCCACGTGCCACAACTAAGACCCAGTGCAGCCAAATAAATAAGTAAAATAAACATAGTTTTTTAAATGTCGTTCTTGTGCTTCCGAGAATCTTACTGCTGCTGCTAAGTCGCATCAGTGGTGTCCGACTCTGTGCAACCCCATAGACGGCAGCCCACCAAGCTCTCCCATCCCTGGGATTCTCTAGGCAAGAATACTGGAGTGGGTTGCCATTTCCTTCTCCAATGCATGAAAGTGAAAAGTGAAAGTGAAGTCGCTCAGTCATGTCCGACTCTTAGCGACCCCATGGACTGCAGCCTACCAGGCTCCTCCATCCATGGGATTTTCCAGGGGGCACCTCCATTTCAAAAGTGATCAAGAAGAAAACTAAAGGTCAATCATTGAAAATCTGTTACCTTGTGAGATATGGTTTTAGTCCATTCAGTTTTTTGCTTTTAATAGTTATTAATGACATTTTAAAAGATCATCATAAGCTTTATTTGAATATTTATTGTATCATATTTACAATGTATAGTTATGGGCTTGAAGAAATATAATGTAAGCTTGTCTCTTTGGTGACATTTGTTTCACTAGTTAAATTATTTCTATAATCTAACAATGATGAATTTAAAGCACTCTTTGTTGTTTTTACCATGAAACAAATTGTATTTCACACCTTAAACTAAGAAATGGAAATAATTCTGGGATGTAAATGAAAATATTCTGAAATTGTTGTGTTTCAAATTAACTGACTTAGAAAATCTTAGAAAAAAAGAATAGATTTGTAAAATTTATTACCTATAATAATTTTGTTTCATTGACTGTTCTTTTTCTAGGATTTACTAACCAGACATAAAGTGTTGGTAGCAGACTTCTTAGAACAAAATTATGACACTGTAAGTAGAAGTCATTTTTAAGTCTCTATCTCCTTCTTCCTTTCTCTCTCTCCTTCTTAGATCTCTTAGCCCTTACTTCTATTTATGAGAGAAGTTGAAACCAACCATCCACCCCCTTGGTTTATTACCCGGAAGTCAGATCATTGAGAAACTACGAAAAATAGAGGATAGCAGGAGATCAGGGCGTCCTTGTTTTTCTTATCTCTTCCTGTTGTGCTCTGGAGCTCCAGGAAACAACTAGCACCAGCTCACTTTGACCTTGACTTAAGAGCATCCATGTTTCCCTTAAGAAGCAGTGTATATGTATGTGCCAAGTCCCTTCAGTCATGTCTGACTCTGTGCAACCCCATTATAGCCCACCAGGCTCCTCTCTCCATGGGATTCTCCAGGCAGGAATACTGGAGTGGGTTGCCATGCCCTTCTCCAGGGGATCTTCCCACCCAGGGATCGAACCCATGTCTCTTATGTCTCCTGAATTGGCAGGTGGGTTCTTTACCACTAGTGCCACCTGGGAAGACCCAGAATACTGGAGTGGGTTGCCATTCACTTCTCCAGGGGAATCTGCCTGACCCAGGGATCGAACCCAGGTCTCCTGCATTGCACCAGAGGCTTTACCATCTAAGCCATATAGGGAACCCCACCCTTAATAAAATGAATCCTTTTACATGGTTGATAACTAGTTTCACTGACTAGTAGAAATACCAAAATATACATCTGTCTTCCAGCTCCCTTCTCTAAGGGTGAATCCATCTCATCCTTTTGATAATCAGCTATCATTGTTACTGACCAAACTTACCCAGCATGCAGCAAAGCCAGTCTGCTGACACCGGGTTGTGGTGAAGGAAAGTCCAGCATTTACTGCAAGGCAATAAATGCTCAAAAGACTCAAATCCTGAATAGTTTTCCAGGAAGAGGTGATGGTTGTGAGTGGACCATCTTCTGACTGGTTGGTAGTAAGGTGACAAGGTGGTATATCAGGGGTTAACATCATCAACCCTTTCGTTTCAACCAGTATGAGGTCTTCATACGTATGGTCAGTATATGGTTAACTTCTTCCACCTGGTGGGGATTTCAGTCTCTCTTAAACAACTCAAGGGTATGACTCAGGATATTATCTATAGACTTTATGGAGGAACTGAAGATCCCTGACTTTGTTTTTGGCTAAACTATTACTGTTTTGTCTTGCTTGACTGTTGTCCTTTGTTTCTGCATTTTCTCACGTCTCTGATTAAATTTGCTCTTGGAATCTGGGCCTTGAAGGGTAAACATTTCCTAGAAACAAGAAGTGGGAGACTCGGGAAGGTACATCCCCGGGATTGCCCGCAGGGTCCTGCTTGGTTTCATCATGTAGCTCTTCTAGGAAGCTTTCCCTAACATACACTCTAACCCCCTCACCCCCAAACACACACAAACACACACACACTCTCTCTCTCTCTCCCCCTCCCATTCTCCTTCTTTCTCACACGTTTCCCACATTGTCTAATATTATTATGGTGTGTCTTTATATCTTTCTGTCTGGTTCATAAGCTCCCTGGGAGGCAGGAATCTTATCGGTCAAACACAGGGGTTCAGAATGCAGTACAGATTTATGTCCAGTTGCTTTGCTGCAGAATCCTGCTGTATCTCTTACTAATTATGATTCTGGACAAGTTATTGTGCCTACTAAAAAATGCGGATATTAATAATAGCTACTTCATAGGGTTGTTGTAGGAATTTGACAAAATTTAAGGTTTTTGGGATAGCACCATGGATTAATTTTTATCATGATTACTTACATCCCTAATACCTAACTCAGTACCATATATTTGGTGGTGTTAAATGAACATTGAATAAGCATACCCAACCAAGAGCTGCTATGCTTTTGCTAAGTGTATCGGCAATAGAAACAGCATCCAGTTCAGTTCAGTTCAGTCTCTCAGTCGTGTCCGACTCTTTGCGACCCCATGAACCGCAGCACGCCAGGCCTCCCTGTCCATCCCCAACTGCCAGAGTCTACCCAAACCTATGTCCATTGAGTCGGTGATGCCATCCAACCATCTCATCCTCTGTCGTCCCCTTCTCCTCCTGCCCTCAATCTTTCCCAGCATCAGGGTCTTTCCCAATGAGTCAGGTCTTCGCATCAGGTGGCCAGAGTATTGGAGTTTCAGCTTCAACATCAGTACTTCCAGTGAACACCCAGGACTGATCTCCTTTAGGATGGACTGGTTGGATCTCCTTGCAGTCCCAGGGGCTCTCAAGAGTCTTCTCTAACACCACAGTTCAAAAGCATCAGTTCTTCGGTATTCAGCTTTCTTTATAGTCCAACTCTCACATCCATACATGACCACTGGAAAAACCATAGCCTTGACCAGACAGACCTTTGTTGGCAAAGTAATGTCTCTGCTTTTCAATATGCTGTCCAGGTTGGTCATAACTTTCCTTCCAAGGAGTAAGTGTCTTTTAATTTCATGGCTGCAGTCACCATCTGCAGTGATTTTGGAGCCCAGAAAAATAAAGTCAGCCACTGTTTCCATTGTTTCCCCATCTATTTCCCATGAAGCAATGGGACTGGATGCCATGATCTTCATTTTCTGAATGTTGAGCTTTAAGCCAACTTTTTCACTCTCCTCTTTCACTTTCATCAAGAAGCTCTTTAGTTCTTCTTCACTTTCTCAAATTATCCAAAGACTAATAGCTACCAGCAAGACTACATAGATGCATTTCTTTAAAAATGGCATAAAATGAGTTATTCTGCAGCTTATTAGATGAGTTAATAGATGCTTTCTTCAGGACTTCCCTGGTGTTCTAGAGTTAAGAATCTGCCTGCCCATGCAGGCAATATGGGTTCCATCCCTGGTCTGGGAAGATCCCACATCTGAGGGGCAATCAAACCCATGCACCGACACTACTGAGCCCATGCACAGCAACAGAGACCCCACACAGCCAAAAATAAAATAGATGTTTTAGTCAAAGTGATTTATTGGGAGGACTCAATTACTCCAATTTTCTACTCAATTTCTAATTTGCAGAACAGAGGGAAGCATGTCTCTGGTATCACCCGTCTCCTCGTCCTCCAAGTATCTCTATGAGTAAGTGAGGATGGAGAAACGGGGAAGCCTCCCAGTGGACAAAGGCAATCCGCCCAGAGATACACAGCACAACCGCTGGGCTGGGCTGAAGGACTAGGGATTTACTTCTGAAGCAAACAGACTTAATGCAGAGAAATCACTGCTGGGTTTCCATTCTTAATATTTCTTTTCTTTTCATTAGATTTTTGAAGACTATGAGAAACTGCTTCAGTCTGAGAATTATGTGACTAAGAGACAATCTTTGAAGGTAATGTCAAATTTCTTTAGGTTAGAGTCTCCAGAAGTTGACATTCTTGTTCCTAAATAACTGGTTTAATAGTGGACAAGTAGGAAATTCTCTGGTGGTCCAGTGGTTAGGACTCTGAGCTTCCACTGCAGAGGTCAGGTGTTTGATCTCTGATCAGGGAACTAAGATCCCTCAAGCCATTCGGCACCACCAAAAATCAAACCAAAAAATAGTGGGCAAGGAAATACAGAAAAATTATTCTCTTTTTTTTTGTAACTTGAGAAGCATTTTCTATGTTATGATCGTGTGTATTGGTCACTCAGCTGTGTCTGACTCTTTGTGACCCCATGTAGCCAGGCTTCTCTGTCCATGGAATTCTCCAGGCAGGAATACTGGCTTGGGTTGCCATTTCTTTCTCCAGGGGATCTTCACTCAGAGATGGAACCTGGGTCTCCTGTATTGCAGGTGGATTCCTTACCATCTGAGCCACCAGGGAAGCACATGTTGACAGTACTTTGTAGCAAAACAAGCTAAGTGCCCTGCTTCAAATACTTTTTGGAAGTAACAGTAAAATTATTATGTACAGCATAAGCACAGGATGAGGAGTCTGTGTTTGTATGTAACCAAACAGCATTTGTGATATGAGATTCTGTCCGATGAGATGCCTGTAGAAATGCCTGTCCCTCATCAGACAGGGACCCGGCAGAGTAGAGCCATATCCGTCTATGAGGGATCTCCCCTTCCTCAGTGGAGAGGTGCCTGGAGGCAGTCCTTTTGCCCGCATGAAGAGGGACAGCTCCTGAGGGAGTGGGCATTGGCTGGAACTGTATCTCTGCCCTTCAGATCCTACTCAGAGCTTCAAAAGAAAGTTTTTGGCAGATAATAATTTGATGTCTTTTGTCAAGCCATTTATATGATGCTTGAGCTTACTCAATATTATTTTATATTATTATTTTATTTATTATTTCTAAAATATATTATTTTTATATTATAAAACAGTGCATTTATTTCTAAATGTTGGATATAGTTTTAAGCTCAACATATAAATCTATATAGTATTACATATTAATATTCTATATAGTATTTCTAAACTATATTGTTTTTACATATTGACATTATAGAATAGTACACTTGTTTCTAAATATTGGATGCAGTTTTAAGCTAAAGCAATAAATTAAATCTGCCTTGTAGCACACATTTGTCAGTTCACTGTCCCCGTGGCTATATCAGCCTTGACCATGCTCCCCTGTACCTGCGCCCTCGCTGCTCCAGCTTTACCTGTTGAGGGGGAGATCAGGGGACTATTTCCAGCCAGTCATTCAGCACTCTTTATTGAGTTTCTCCTTGTGGAAAAACCCATACATTGTGATCCACATTGAGAAAAACATACCATGGGTACGCTGCTGTCTGTACTGGAGGTGAAGTAATGAGACGGAACTTCAGGCAAAGGCCATCAATGCTGTGTTCTCCCATGTCCAGAAGGCTTGTTAAAAGCAGTTGAAGGGGCTTCCCTGGCAGGTCCAGTGGTTAAGAATCCACCTCGAAGTACCGGGGACATTGGTTCAATCCTTGGTCAGGGAACTAAGATCCCACATGCTGTGGAGCAACTAAGCCTGCACACCTGCAAGTACTGAGCCCACACTCCGTACCTAGGGTCAGTGTGCCACAGTGAAAGACCTTGCACGACATAACTAAGACCCTATGCAGCAAATAAATTAATTAATTAGAAATTTTTTTTTAAAAGAAGCAGTCAAAGATGAGAGTACATCCTGTTGGCATAGCCATGTACTGAAAGAGTCAAGCCAGGGAAACTCTGTGTTGCAGAGGTGGAGGACTTTGGAACAGGAAACAGAGGTGACAGTGCTCTAAAGGGCCAATGTACAGCTAATCTCTCATGAATTTTCCAAGTCCTTCCTCTTTTCGATGGGCATCTGTCAAATACTGGACCAAAGTAGAGAGGTTGATGTGAACTAAGATGCTTGAACAAATTTGGATCAAGAAAGCTGGGGTCATGGGCTTAGAGTTGATCCTCGCACCATTTCCCACAGTGATGAGAACTTGTGGCAGATTTTTCAGAGATTGACAGTCTCTAGGGCTTTAGGCAAAGTTATAAAGCTGACATTTTTTTTACCCAGATATCTCCCTTCTTGGACTTCTTCCTGCTTTTCTTTCCCACTGTCCTGTCTTCCCGTTGTACACATGTGCCCTCATTCTCTTCTCAGGATGTTTTCAACCCCACCTGGTCCTGTTCCCTTGTTAATATTTGTAAAATGGTTAGAGCAGAACCCATCAAATGGTAAGGGCTGGATATATTTGCTAAAGAAAATTGAAGTAAATTTCATTAATAAATATTCTTCATCATTGTCCTCAGAGTTCAGTCTCTGGAAGGCACTGATCTATTCTAAATAAATAATTGGGACTAGGGTATGAGTTAGAGGGCTTCCCAGGTGGCTCAGTGGTAAAGACGCTGCCTGCCACAGCAGGATATGCATGAACAAAGCTAATGGAGGTGATGAAACTTCAGTTGAGCTGTTTCAACTCCTAAAAGATGATGCTCTGAAAGTGCTGCACTCCATATGCCAGCAAATTTGGAAAAGTCAGCAGTGGCCACAGGACTGGAAAAGGTCAGTTTTCATTCCAATTCCAAAGAAGGGCAATGCCAAAGAATGTTCAAACTACTGCACAATTGCAGTCATCTCACAAGCTAGCGAAGTAATGCTCAAAATTCTCTAAGCCAGGCTTCAACAGTATGTGAACTGTAAACTTCCAGATATTGAAGCTGGAGTTAGAAAAGGCGGAGGAACCAGAGACCAAATTGCCAACATCCATCGGTCATCGAAAAAGCAAGAGAGTTCCAGAAAAACATCTATTTCTGCTTTATTGACTATGCCAAAGCCTTTGACTGTGTGGATCACAACAAACTGTGGAAAATTCTTCAAGAAATGGGAATACCAGACCACCTGACCTGCCTCCTGAGAAATCTGTATGCAGGTCAAGAAGCAACAGTTAGAACTGGACATGGAACAACAGACTGGTTCCAAATTGGAAAAGGAGTACATCAAGGCTGTATATTGTCACCCTGCTTATTTAATTTATATGCAGAGTACATCATGAGAAACGCTGAGCTGGAAGAAGCACAAGTTGGAAGCAAGATTGCTGGGAGAAATATCAATAACCTCAAATATACAGATTATTCACCCTTATGGCAGAAAGCAAAGAAGAACTAAAAAGCCTCTTGATGAAAGTGGAAGAGAAGAGTGAAAAAGCTGGCTTGAAACTCAACATTCAAAAAACTAAGATCATGGCAGCCAGTCCCATCACTTCATGGCAAATAGATGGGGAAACAGTGAGAGACTTTATTTTGGGGGGGCTCCAAAATCATTGCAGATGAAATTGAAAGAAGCTTGCTCCTTGGAAGAAAAGCTATGACCAACCTAGACGGCATAGTAAAAAGCACAGACATTACTTTGCCAACAAAGGTCCATCTAGTCAAGGCTATGGTTTTTCCAGCGGTCATGTATGGATGTGAGAGTTGGACTATAAAGAAAGCTGAGTGCCAAAGAATTGATGCTTTTGAACTATGGTGTTGGAGAAGACTCTTGAGAGCCCCTGGGACTGCAAGGAGATCAAACCAATCAATGCTAAAGGAAATCAGTCCTGAATATTCACTGGAAGGACTGATGCTGAAGCTGAAACTCCAATACTTTGGCCACATGATGCAAAGAACTGACTTCCTTGGTAAAGCCCCTAATGCTGGAAAAGACTGAAGGCAGGAGGAGAAGGGGATGATGGAGAATGAGATGGTTGGATGGTGTCACCGACTCAATGGACATGAGTTTGAGCAAGCTTTGGGAGTTGGTGAGGGATAGGGAGGCCTGGTGTGCTGCAGTCCATGGGGATGCAAAAAGTTGGACATGACTGAGAGACTGAACTGCACTGGGTTTGATCCCTGGGTCAGGAAGATCCCCTGGAGAAGGAAATGGCAACCCACTCCAGTGTTCTTGCCTGGGAAATCCCATGGACAGAGGAGCCTGGTGGGCTATACTCTGTGGGGCCGCAAAGAGTTGGACATGACTGAGTGACTGATCACACACACACACGTGTATGAGTTAGACTTTTTCCTACCAGGATGCATTTGCATTTAAAAATCCAAGCCTCTTCACCCAGTAGATGTATGATTAGTACAACCCATAATATACATTTGGTGGGTAACAAAGGTGAGAAAGACACATTTCTCACCACCCTGCTCTCCATCATCCAGCTTCTCTTCCTCTTTTTCCATGGTTCTGCAGCTGAAGACCTCAGCACTGTTCCCAGTGACTCTGGCAAAGAGCATCTGACTTTGTACAGTATCTGGTATAGAAAGTCTCCTTTAAACTCTCCCCTTTTCGGAACTTCCCTTGCTGTCCAGTGATTAAGACTTTGCCTTTCAATGCAGGTGGTGCAGGTTCGATGCCTGGGTCAGAGAGCTAGTTCCCACATGCTGCAACTAAATATCCTGCATGCCACACAAGACCTGGCACAGCAAACAAAGGCATTAAAAAAAAAAAAGCTCTTTCCTTTCAAACTGATTGTTACCTGCTTATTTACAGATGCCCCAGCCCACTCATAAGGTCTCTTTCTTGTTCATTATTAATCTACCCACACATACTACATGAGCCACCATTTCTGCCTAAAATCCTTTACAGCTGACTGTCTCACCAATATTTGACTTACAACGTAGTAAAACCGAGCATTGGTCAGACATTGAAAAGCGCTGGTAAAAGGCAGATAAAGCATATCAAGAATGCAAAAATTGTTCAAATCATTATTGAAGATATCCTTTTTGAATGCTAGATTCTAGGTAGAGGTATTGCTTAGATGGTCTTGTATCACTCTATTCAAGGAATGAACTCCTTAAATATTGTTTGCTCTTGTCTTCAACCGAAGAACATGGTTCTGGAGAATTCCCCCATGCGCTGGTGGGTTTTCCTTTGGGAAATTAGATATGTGGTAGCAGTGTGTCCTGTTTTGATGTAACAATGTTTATATCTCTGGATTCTGTAGTATTCTGTGATATTTCATAATTTTAGAAAACAAGAGAGGTTAGATTATTATAAGTATAATTTACTCACAGTACCGTGTAAGTAATAGACTGAAAACTAGGCTATTTTCTGATTCCAAAGTATTTGCTACCTGCTGCTTATTGTTAATCATATTCTAAATTTTTTGAACTATCTTGAGGTGCTTAGATTCTTGGTGTCAATAAAAAGAAATTAACAGAGAAATTCCTTTCACTCAGGTGACACAGCTTAGGATTTATTTCTTATCTTCTTCAGAGGCCTGGTATTTAATTACTAGCAGGAAAGATTATAATTCAGAAGAAGCTTGGTGGAATTTTGGATTTGGGGATGGCTCTGATATAAGCGTCTGAATGCAGAGTTCCAGAGAATAGCAAGAAGAGATAAAGCCTTCTTCAGCGATCAATGCAAAGAAATAGAGGAAAAGAACAGAATGGGAAAGACTAGAGATCTCTTCAAGAAAATTAGAGATACCAAGGGAACATTTCATGCAAAGATGGGCTTGATAAAGGACAGAAATGGTCTGGACCTAATAGAAGCGAAGATATTAAGAAGAGGTGGCAAGAATACACAGAAGAACTGTACAAAAAAGATCTTCACGACCCAGATAATCACGATGGTGTGATCACTCATCTAGAGCCAGACATTCTGGAATGTGAAGTAAAGTGGGCCTTGGAAAGCATCACTATGAACAAAGCTAGTGGAGGTGATGGAATTCCAGTTGAGCTGTTTCAAATCCTAAAAGATGATGCTGTGAAAGTGCTGCACTCCATATGCCAACAAATTTGGAAAACTCAGCAGTGGCCACAAGACTGGAAAAGGTCAGTTTTCATTCCAATCCCAAAGAAAGGCAATGGCAAAGAATGCTCAAACTACTGCACAATTGCACTCATCTCACACGCTAGTAAAGTAATGCTCAAAATTCCCCAAGCCAGACTTCAGCAATATGTGAACCGTGAACTTCCTGATGTTCAAGCTGGTTTTAGAAAAGGCAGAGGAACCAGAGATCAAATTGCCAACATCTGCTAGATCAAAAACATCTATTTCTGCTTTATTGACTATGCCAAAGCCTTTGACTGTGTGGATCACAATAAACTGTGAAAAATTCTGAAAGAGATGGCAATACCAGACCACTTACCTGCCTCTTGAGAAATCTGTATGCAGATCAGGAAGCAGCCGTTAGAACTGGACATGGAACAACAGACTGGTTCCAAATAGGAAAAGGAGAATGTCAAGGCTGCATATTGTCACCCTGCTTATTTAACTTCTATGAGAAACGCTGGACTGGAAGAAACACAAGCTGGAATCAAGATTGCCGGGAGAAACATCAATAACCTCAGATATGCAGATGACACCACCCTTATGGCAGAAAGGGAAGAGGAGCTAAAAAGCCTCTTGATGAAAGTGAAAGTGGAGAGTGAAAAAGTTGGCTTAAAGCTCAACATTCAGAAAACGAAGATCATGGCATCTGGTCCCATCACTTCATGGGAAATAGATGGGGAAACAGTGTCAGACTTTATTTTTTTAGGCTCCAAAATCACTGCAGATGGTGATTGCAGCCATGAAATTAAAAGACGCTTACTCCTTGGAATAAAAGCTATGACCAACCTAGATAGTATATTCAAAAGCAGAGACATTACTTTGCCGACTAAGGTCCGTCTAGTCAAGGCTATGGTTTTTCCTGTGGTCATGTATGGATGTGAGAGTTGGACTGTGAAGAAGGCTGAGCGCCGAAGAATTGATGCTTTTGAACTGTGGTGTTGGAGAAGACTCTTGAGAGTCCCTTGGACTGCAAGGAGATCCAACCAGTCCATTCTGAAGGAGATCAGCCCTGGGATTTCTTTGGAAGGAATGATGCTAAAGCTGAAACTCCAATACTTTGGCCACCTCATGCGAAGAGTTGACTCATTGGAAAAGACTCTGATGCTGGGAGGGTTTGGGGGCAGGAGGAGAAGGGGACGACAGAGGATGAGATGGCTGGATGGCATCACTGACGCGATGGACACGAGTCTGAGTGAACTCCGGGAGTTGGTGATGGACAGGGAGGCCTGGTGTGCTGCGATTCATGGGGTCACGAAGAGTCGGACACAACTGAGCAACTGAACTGAACTGATCAATTTTATTAAAATATAAAGTTTTTATTTTTAAAGCTCTTATTACTTCTACATGGTTTCACTGTGTACTGTTAAGCCTGTAACATGAAATTTAAAGAAACAGAAATATGAATCTTTTGCCATTTACTTAGTACAGTATTTCTTTATAATGCTTTGTATTATTATGAAATGGAACACTTTTACTTACTATCAGTATTAATGAATAGACTAATATCTAATGACTAAAAGACTCAGTGTTTTTGGCCAAGTGGTTTGACACAATTGCTTGCTTCTGAAAAGTAGTGAAATTATATAAGGAGGATAGATTGATAGAATTTATATGTAGGCATCCCCATGTAATAAAAATTGAAATGACTTTACCTGAACTTAACTCATAAATATCACTACAATAAATTTTTATTGAATGTGTGTGTGTGCACAAATTTTAAGTTTTTTAAATGAAATTTCTCTGTGGTCAAAAGACCTTTTGATATGTGTAGGAGTATATGATATATGTGTATATATTATACATATTGTATTTAAATAAATATGTATCTACATAGAATTTATAGTTACACAGAAGCTATATATTCATATGTGTGTGTGTGTATGTGTGTGTGTGTGCGTGCTCAGTGGCTTCAGTTGTATCTGACTCTGTGCGACGCCATAGACTATAGCCAGGCTACGTAGCCCGCCAGGCTCCTCTGTCCATGGAATTCTCCAGCAAGAATACTGGAGTGCGTTGCCATTCCCTCTCCAGAGTATCTTCCCAAGCCAGGGATAGAACCTGCATCTCCTGCACTGCAGGCAGATTCTTCACCACTGAGACACCAGGGGAACCCCTAAGTGTGGGTATATGTGCAGATGAATATATGTGTGTGCATATCTGTATGTATATCTTTAGAAGCTTCTTGTCAGTTTTACAACCTAGAATAATTTTTTTGAGAGTCTGGGAGCCGTCCCCCTGGAATGTGAACATCTAGGAAGATAGCACTCCTGCCTCTCCATCACAGGAGAATTTAACCTTGGTCCTGCTCTCCAAGCTGTAACTATTTGCTTGTCAGAGTGATAAGAAGATTTATTATCGTCTTCATTAGCTGGATAAAAGCAGCTAGGTAAAACAAATGGCTACTTCCATGGCTGGGTGAATTCAGAGTGGACTATGAAAGGGTGCTGTCAAGCCCTCTTATAGGAGAAAGAAAGGAAAGTGAGGTTGCTCAGTCATGTCTGACTCTTTGTGACCCCATGGACTGTATGTAGCCCGCCAGGCTCTTCGGTCCATGGGATTTTCCAGGCAAGAATACCAGAGCGGGTTGCCATTTCCTTCTCCAGGGGAATCTTCCCGACCCAGGGATCAAACTCAGGTCTCCTAAATTGCAGGCAGACTCTTTACTGTCTGAGCCACCAGGGAAGGTCTCTTAAAGGGGAGTGACCAGTTATCTTTCATCTTGAGCATATATGTATGTACTGGATTATAACTGTTTGCCTGTATAAATGAGGCAGGATTGTATATCTTTGTAATGTCTTCTGTGTAGAGTGCCTATAGCGTCATGCTCTGGATACACGTATTCAGTAATAAAACTGCTTTCTTTCTTTTTACACTTTGTGGAGAGGATTCTGTGTTGTTTGGCCTTTATTTCCCCAACAGTATCCACACACCTCACACAAGTTGTCAAGGCTACTGACGTGAGCAGGATTTGATACATGCCCTTGTGAAGCTTGTATTCTAAATAAGTTTACCAGTAACTCTGTTCTGCAAAGCAGAGTAAGTACAACTAGGAAAAAGCAAAGAGCACAAAGGCAGGAGGGGAGAGTCAGCTGGGAGAAAAGTTGAGGTTGAGCTATAGAAACAGAAGGTAGAATGGTGGTTATAGGGTGAGGGGCAGGGGGATGGGAGATGTGGGTCAAAGGGTACAAGCTTCTGGGTATAAGGTGAATGAATTCTGAAGATCTAATGTACAGCATGATGGCTATAGTTATTAATACTGTATTGTAGGACTTCCCTTGTAGTCCAGTGGTTAGGACCCAAGTTTTCAACACAAGGGGTGCAGGTTCCATCCCTGGCGAGGAACAGTGATCTCACATGCCACGCTTACAGCCCCCCAAAAAAAAAATTCATAGTAATATTGTAGTGTATGCTAAAAAGTTGCTGAGAGTAGATCTTAACTAGTCTCACTGCAAAAAGAGGAAAGGGTAACTACATGAGGTGATGGATGTGTTAATTCAACTGATTGTGGTAAATATTTCACAGTATGTACTCGTATCAAATCTTCATGATGTACACTTTAAATGTATGCAGTTTTGTCAATTACACCTTGCTAAAGCTGGGGGAAAATTGGAGCAAGGGGAGTTATGCCACAGAAGCAGAAGAATGAGAAAAAATAAGTGAGGTAGTGGAGGGAGGGATGGAATAGCAATGAGTCCAGTCACAGTGGGTTTTGTTTTGGGTTGTTAAAAAATATTTTTATTTGTTTATTTCGCTGAGTCTTAGTTTTGCTGCCACTATGGTGAGTCTTAGTTTTGCTGCCACTATGGTGAAAATAAAAGTTCAGCTATTTCCTGCCAGAGGGTCTTCAACTATTCCCGCTTTTGGCATTTTTATTTTGTTTTGAAGTGTCTTAGTCTGTTTGGGCTGCTATAACAGAAATACCATAGACTGGGGGACTTAAAGAACGTACATTTGTTTCTCACAGTGTGGATGCTAGGAAGTCTGAGATCAAGGGGCCAGCAGCAAGAAAGCTCCCGGGGTCTCTTGTGTATTAGCACCAAACCCATGCATGGTGGCTCCACCCTCATGTCCTGTTGACCTGCCAAAGGCCCCACCTCCTAATACCATTGCGCTGGGGATTATGATTCCAACATATAGACTTACAGGGACAAAAACCTGCAGTTCATAATGCAGAGTAATGCTGCATTTTAGGAATTATTATCCCCAGAAAATGTTCTGTTTTACTTTTTGATAAAAACTTGCTATGCGTATTAAATTTCATATGGACTCAGGGTCAATGAATTTTTTCTCTTCTGCCTCTATATCAGGTTTTGTCATAAAATTTAGGGAGAAGGTAAGAGTCACTTAATATTATCTGTTTTTCCAGCACTACCAAAGTATATTTATTCAGATAAGGGAGAGATCATTGTTGAGTCAGTTTTATTATTCTTATCCTATCTCAGTGCCTAAGGAGCAATACATTAGTGAGAATCACATTAAAGCAAAGAATAAAAATTAGAAACTAACTTCTGGCTAACTTGATGAAAGCTGCAGAGGGAGCTTTCTGTTTGTCTGCGCTGGGCCTTCGTTGCTGCGTCTCTCTAGTTGTGGCGAGGGGGAGCTGCTCTCTAGTTGTGGGAGGTGGCCTTCTCGACGCGGTGGCTTCTCGTTGCAGAGCACAGGCTCTAAGGTGTGAGGACGCAGCTGCCACTGAGCATGTGGGATCTTCCTGGACCAAGGATGGACCCCGTGTCCCCTACTTTGCAAGGTGGATCCTTAACCACTGGACCACTAGGGAAGCCTGAAAGAGCTTTTTTTTAAGCTGCAACAATGAATGGCATAAAAAAAAAAAGACTCAGAAATGGATTAAGCACTGACTTTAGCAAGACTATATGAAAAGTTTAAAAATAACAAGGATGACTACAGCTTCCATGCCTGCGCTTTAAGATGCACTTAAGGACTCTGATTTTTTTTTTTCTCACGTCAACATTCATAACTTACATTTTGTTTTCTGGTGAGAAAGGAGTGGGATATATTTTGAATAAGAGGACTCTCAGATTCTACTTTGGTTTTGTGTTTTTCTGTAGCTGCTAGGTGAACTGATCCTGGACCGGCACAACTTTGCCATCATGACCAAGTACATCAGCAAGCCAGAGAACCTCAAACTGACGATGAACCTCCTCCGGGATAAAAGCCCCAACATCCAGTTTGAAGCCTTTCATGTCTTTAAGGTAAACAGCACCCTGCAGAAATAATGTGGACATTCCTTTTCCAGTTTCAAATGGCAAAATCCCTATTTTGGACCTTCCTTTTGACTTGAGAGAACATGAACTAAGCAATCTGTCGGTTTTGTGTGACTTAGGTGAGATTCTAGAGTTATTTGAATGGATGCCCATTTGTTTCAAAAAGATTTGCTGATGAATCTATATCTCGAAATGTTTGCATCTTTTTCAGTAAGAAAATAGGTGGATATTGTTTCCCAGAAGTTACTAAGATAATCAGTGATTGAGCTAAAACCCAAACCCTGAGTGTCAGAATTTGAATGTTTCACTTCTGCCTTAAGTGTTCCTTTGAACTTTAAATGAAACGGAAAGAAACACAGTGTACTACTTTTATTCCTTGCTTAGAAATATTTTAATGCATTTTAAAAGAAAACTAGTCTATATAATACCTACTTTTTCGAATATTTTTTCTGTGATGTAAGAGTAATAAAATCATCTCCTAGAAACTTTAAGCAGTAGATTTGTTTAAAAGTAGAGTGGGGGCTTCCCTGGTGGTCCAGTAGTTAAGAATCCACCTGCCAGTGCAGGGGACATGGGTTCGATCCCAGGTCGGGAAGATCTTGCATGCCAAGGTGCCGGGGGCCAGCGTGAGGAATTCCGCCCATGGCAAAGGTCATGAGGAAGGAGGCTTGGCATACGAAAAGGCATGATCAAGCCTCAGGAAACCCCCTGTTCCCGAGCATCTAACCCCAAAACCAGAGTCTGTTTTATGCTCTCACCTACACCTCTGACTTTACGGGGGGCTCTCCCCCATAACCGTTTCTCTTGGAGAAGGAGTAAGCGTGCAGCTCCAAGGCGACAAAAATTCTTGGGCGTGACAAGAGTGTTTCAGCTTACGGACTCCTCTGAAGGTTATCTAGCCCACTTGTATAGGTTTGTCCAGCCACATGTGATTGTTTACAGCCTCCCAACCTGAGAGGCATGAGATGTTTTAGACTTACTAAAGGCAAAATCTTTTGGGGAGTTGGAAATTATTAGTATAGTTGGTTAGGAATTATATTGGTGAAGGGTTCTTCATTTGTTGTGTCAATAATTGCTGCTAATTCTCTGCTCTGGGTGGGACAAGGATGTCTCAGGTCAAACCTCTCTGCTGACAGACTAGCTTGTGTGACAGGATTATCCATACTGCTGCCACTAGGCACATGATTGTTTACTACCTCTTAACCGTAAACAGCACAGAGAGTTTTGGAGTATTTTGAGAGTCTTAATTAGCATAGGACTTTTTCTTCTTGTTGAGTCAATGACTGCCTCCATATCCTTAGGCACTTGAGAATATATTAATCAATGTATTTGGAATATAGTAAAGGAAATGTAGTAGTTTGATGTTAGCAATACTAGACTTTTTGAGTTAATGGATTTTCTCTTTTGTAATAGATCACTGTACTTTGTTATAAATCACTGTGTCCTTGCTATCTAAAAATGTAACTTTATCATATCTTAAGACTAAATAGATCTTAAGGGGAGCATTGGTGAAAGGATTTTCATTTGTTGGGTTGATGTTTGCTGCTAAATCTCCATGTTCCCTACCCTTATAATGAATATAACTAGCATATAGGAAGAAATAAGTATTAACCTTTAAGCATATAGGAGAAATAAGTATTAACCTTTAAGACTAATCATGTTAACCTTGGGTTGAATAAATTCCTTTCTTGATTGTAACTCACTACACCCTCACCCTATAGGAATGTAACTTTATTTGGAGGGTGGTGCCTGGTTTAAGAAAAAACACCCTTGGAAGAAATAAGTTTTTTGGTTATCAGAAAGAAAGGATCATAAAATGTCAGCAGGTCTCACTCATGGCCAGAAGATGATGTAATATTCCTAAGACCTTTTTTATACATTTATGTGAAGCACCTGATTTTGATAAAGGTCAGGACTGCTGACCCCCACGTGACTCTGTATTCATCCCTATGTGTAACAAAAGGTATATAAGCAAACCCCAAAATAAAGAAATGGGATCAGTTTCCGGAAAGACTGATTCCCCCATGTCGCTTCTCTCTTGCTCCCGGTTTTTCTGGCTGAATTCCCATCTGGAGCATGGATGCTATTCCACGTAATCCAAGTTATTCAGCCTCCTTTTCTCCACTAATCTTCCTACTACACTATCCAGTTCTAATCTCTCTCTATCTGTGATTAAATATGTATTTTTCCAAAGACGCCGACTCCGTCCCCACCTTCGAATCACCCTGGATCCACCGGGGCTGGACCCCGGCACCAAGGAGCAGCTAAGCCTGTGTGCCACAACTGCCAAAGCCAGGACGCCCTAGAGCTCGCGCTCCACAGAAGAAGCTCCTGCAGTGAGAAGGGCGTGCACCGCACCTAGAGAGTAGCCCGCTGCAATTTGCGAAAGCCTGTGTGCAGCAGTGAAGACCCAGCACACCCCAAAATAAATTAAAAAAAATCTTTTTAAAAGAGTGAAAAGAAAGTGACATCACTTAGTCATGTCCGACTCTTTGTGACCCCATGGACTGTATGTAGCCTACCAGGCTCCTCCATCCATGGGATTCTCCAGGCGAGAATGCTGGAGTGGGTTGCCATTTCCTTCTCCAGAGGATCTTCCCAACCCAGGGATTGAACCTGGGTCTCCTGCATTGTAGGCAGATGCTTTACTATCTGAGTCACCAGGGAAGTCAAATCTTTTTAAAAATAAATTAAAAAAAATAAAAGTAGAGTAGGTGAGAGAAATCTAATCTGTAATCCACTAACTATGACTTAACTCTTGTAAAGATTTTAGTAAATTTTATTTTCCTGTGCACATATGTAAACGTTTTTTTCTGCAGCTGAATTCACATTGTACGCAATATTGATACACTAATTTTATCACTTAATGCTATACCATATGTGAACACTAATTCATTATTGTTATATATAGCTTTTTAAAAGAGTCAATAGTTTTACTGGTATCATAGTTTTTCACTGAGTATATTTAGTTTTCTTAAATATTCCCCTGTTGTTTATAATTAGGCTGTTTTCAAGTTGTAGCTACAATGAGCATTTTATGTTTCTAGCTAATTTGTTTCCAACTTTAGGATTATTTTCTTAGGATCAGTATCTAGAATAGAATTAAGGGTTGAGAGAGTTCCAACCTCTTTTTCTTTTTTAAATCTTTGTAAGGTATATTCTGTGATTGAATTTACATATATAAGTCAGAGACACAGCAATTTTTAAGGTGTGTGATTGTTGCTTTGAAAGGTAAAAAAAATTTTAGTCGATTTTTCAAGCCACCAGATCTTTATTGTGCAAAAAACCACTAGAGCCATTCAAATCCCATATTAATTTATAAATTCTATTTAATTGCAGTCAGAATCCTAGCAAGTCTTTTTCTGGAACCTGACTAGCTGATTCTAAAATTTGTATGATAGAGCAATGGCCTGGGATTATCCGTGACAATTTTCAAAGAAAACAAGGTAGAGAAATCCACTCTACTATATATTAAGACTTCCTCTGGGATTTGTCATAAGTGGAAATAGTACTGTATTGGCATGGAGACAGATAAATAGAGCAACAAAACAGAGTAAAGCCCAGAAGTGAGCCTGTGCAAATATGAAAATTTGATATTTGGTAGTGGAGAAATTATAAATCATTAAAGAAAGGGTTACTGTTTCTTAGTTCAGCTCAATCACTCAGTCATGTCTGACTCTTTGCGACCCCATGGACTGTAGCACGCCAGGCTTCCCTGTCCATCACCAACTCCTAGAGCTTGCTCAAACATGTGTCCATGGAGTCAGTGATGCCATCCAACCATCTCATCCTCTGTCGTCCCCTTCTCCTGTCTTCAGTCTTTCCCAGCATCAGGGTTTTTTCAAACAAGTCAGCTCTTCACATCAGGTGGCCAAAGTATTGGAGTTTCAGCTTCAGCATCAGTCCTTCCAACGAATATTCAGGACTGATTTCCTTTATGATTGACTGGGTTGATCTTTTTTCAGTCCAAAGGATTCTCAAGAGTCTTCTCCAACACCCAGTTCAAAAGCATAAATTCTTCGGTGCTCAGCTTTCTTTATAGTCCAACTCTTACATCCATACATGACTACTGGAAAAACCATAGCTTTGAGTAGATGGACCTTTGTTGGCAGAGTAATGTCTCTGCTTTTTTAAATGCTGTCGAGGTTGGTCATAGCTTTTCTTCCAAGGAACTAGCATCTTTTAATTTCATGGCTGCAGTCACCATCTGCAGTGATTTTGGAGCCCCCCAAAAATAGTCTGTCACTGTTTCCATTGTTTCCCCATCTATTTGCCATGAACTGATGGGACCTGATGCCATGATCTTAGTTTTCTGAATGTTGAGTTTTAAGCCTACTTTTTCACTCTCCTCTTTTCACTTTCATCAAGAGGCTCTTTAGTTCTTCTTTGCTTTCTGCCATAAGGATGGTGTCATTTGCATATCTGAGGTTATTGCTATTTCTCCTGGCAGTCTTGATCCCAACTTGTGCTTCATCCAGCCCGGCATTTTGCGTGATGAACTCTGCATATAAGTTAAATAAGCAGGGTGACAAGATGCAGCCTTGACTTACCCCTTTCCCAATTTGGAACCAGTCTGTTGTTCCATGTCCAGTTCTAACTGTTGCTTCTTGACCTGCATACAGATTTCTCAGGAGGCAGGTAAGTGGTCTGGTATTCCCATCTCTTGAAGAATTTTCCACAGTTTGTTGTGATCCACACAGTCAAAGGCTTTGGCATAGTCAATAAAGCAGAAATAGATGTTTTTCTGGAACTCTGTCTTTTTCGATGATCCAGCGGATGTTGGCAATTTGACTTCTGGTTCCTCTGCCTTTTCTAAATCCAACTTGAACATCTGGAAGTTCACAGTTCATGTACTTTTGAAGCCTGGCTTGGAGAATTTTGAGCATTACTTTACTAGCATGTGAGATGAGTGCAACTGTGCGGTAGTTTGAGCATTCTTTGGCATTGCCTTTCTTTGGGATTGGAATGAAAACTGACCTTTTCCAGTCCTGTGGCCACTGCCTAGTTTTCCAAATTTGCTGGCATATTAAGTGCAGCACTTTCACAATATCATCTTTTAGGAGTTGAAACAGCTCAACTGGAATTCCATCACCTCCACTAGCTTTGTTCGCAGTGATGCTTTAAGGCCCACTTGACTTCTCATTCCAGGATGTCTCACTCTAGGTGACTGATCACACTGTCATGGTTATCTGGGTCATGAAGATCTTTTTTATATAGTTCTTCTGTGTATGGTTCTAGGATAAAGGATTATTAATATAGAAAACTCCCATCCACTATATTCAGAAATAAATTATCAGTAGAGATCTACACTTGAAAAGCAAAACATCTTTTAACTTTTATTTTTTTTATTTTTTTTTCCAACAATAATTATATTTATTTAAAGTAATACATTTACAGCCCAAATAGTTCTACATTGTACGTTTCAGGTTTAACCAACTTCATAAAAATACTTGAGAACAGCTGAATTATTTTTTTGCCCATTCTTCTCTCTCTTTTCTTTCCCAAATAACCTCTTTCAGATATGGTTCAAGGTAGAATTTATCCTCCTCATATTTTGTCCACTGCTCTTTAGGCAGGATCTGCTGCCTCATGCTGAGGTCCAGTGCTCTCTTAATGCGAAACACTCTGTCATTATAAAGGTTCTCAGGAAGCCTTCTTATGGCTTCTTTTACATCGTCATTCTCATGTATTGTGTCATCTCGCATTAAGCCCAGTTTATTGAACCCGGCAGCGTTGTAATACCATTTTCGAATACCCTCCAGCCACTTGCTTGATGCTGAAACAGCTGGCCGGCCCGCCATGTTGACCTGAAAACTCTTTTAACTTTTAAAAGAGAAAGTAAACCTTTTATGATGTTGGGGAAGGAAGAATTTTTAAAAAGAATTTGAAACCACAAAGCATAAAAGGAAATAATATTTGACATTTAAATTTAACACCTATTTGAAAAGACATCATAAGCAGAGAGAACAGGACAGAATGTGGTACAGAGAGTTGACAAATCGTTTAGAAAAAGGCAAACAATTAAACAGAAAAATGGGCAAAGGATACAAGTTGGTAACTTGCAAATGAGGAAACCCGTTTTTGTTGTTGTTTGTTTAGTCACTCAGTTGTGTTTGACACTGTGACCCCATGGGCTGTAGCCCGCCAGGCTCCTCTGTTCGTGGGATTTCCCAGGCAAGAATACTGGAGTGCGTTGCCCTTTCCTTCTCTGGAGGAAACCTGATTGGCCAACAAATAAGTAAAGATGCTCATCTCAGTGGCAGTCATGGAAATGGCCATTAAAATATCAATGAGATGTCACGTTACATTTTTCATATTGCCAAAAATGTTTAGGTCTGACAAGATCAAATTGTGGTAAGGTTGGGGGAGCAGTCAGTTTGTACACTGTAAATTAGTATTAATACAAGCACTTGGGAGAGCAGTTTAGCAAAATAAAGTACTGAAAGTGTCCATACTCCTGATTCCTATAATCTCATTTCCTGAACAGTCTTGCTCACAGGCATAAGGAGTTATGTACCAAAATGTTTATTGCACATTGTTTAGCATGAAAATGAAAAAAAAATGGGTATCTGCAGAAATCTAGGACAATAAATTGTGATATATTTATATAATAGCATATTAGTAATGGGTTAAAATTAATAGAGTTATATGGAATCAATGTAGGTAAGTCTCAGAAACACTGAGTGGAATTAAGCAAATATTAAAAGGATTTTATTTATTTAAAGTTTAAAAACATGAAAAACTATACTATGTATAGATTCATACATATGTAGTTAGTGTCTAGGAGAAGGCAGTGGCACCCCACTCCAGTACTCTTGCCTGGGAAATCCCATGGACGGAGGAGCCTTGTAGGCTACAGTCCATGGGGTCACTAGGAGTTGGACACAACTGAGTGACTTCCCTTTCACTTTTCACTTTCCTGCATTGGAAAAGGAAATGACAACCCACTCCAGTGTTCTTGCCTGGAGAATCCCAGGGACGGGGGAGCCTGGCGGGCTGCCATCTATAGGGTCGCACAGAGTCGGACAGGACTGATGCGACTTAGCAGCAGCAGCAGCAGCAGTTAGTGTCTAAAAACCTGCATGGAAATGATAAATACCAAATTCAGGATAGCAGTTACCTCACAGGAGAGAGAATAACATCAGGAAAGAGAATGACATCAAGAAGTGTCTAATGGCCTTTAATTTTATCTGTAATGTTTTATTTTATTCAGATTCTGAAGGCACATATGGCAAAAATGATAGAGCTGATGGTGGGAACTTGGAATCTGCAGTGTTACTGCTGTGCTCTTCTCTGTATTATTTCATAAGGAATAAGCACAAATTGGATGGAATAAAAATAGGCTCTTGCAGGACAGGAAAATGCCTGCACAGTATAAAATGATAGACCCTCTTAAGATCCTTCCTTTTTGACTGAGGAAATTATAGAAGGCTTGCCATTGTTTTGTCATTCCAGCTCCCACAGAGTTTTACTATGCCATCCTAGATGAAAACATGCTTCATATACTTTTGTTCCAAAATGCAGTATTGTAGAAGTATTCAGTGGGTGGCAAAATAGAAATAACCTACTTCCATCCTGTGAGATCAGAATTTGGATTGTCTCATTATTGGACAGAGTACTTGCATGTGTATAAACTGGATGTACCCCGGACCCTGACTTTCTTCCTTCCACTGAAGTGCACACTGAATTACTTGCCAAAAATAATACTTTGTTATTTAGAAAAATAAAGTTATTTTTCACAGGTGTTTTTCAGTTCTTTATTAATAGTCTCTTTCCCCAAGTACCTTCCATAAGATATAGAAAATGTGGTCTAAAAATGTCTTCACCGGATTATTAATGGCCAGTTTTCATTAGCTTGCTTGAATCTTTCAAAGACTTGAATGAGATGCCATTTCATGTTTTCTCTGCTATTGACAAACAAGATTGTATGATGGGAAAGGACTGGCCAGAACTCAAGAGACCTGGGTGTTTATTGTGGCTCAGTTGCCATCAGGGACTTTGGGCAAATCCATTTGGATCTGTATCTTCACTTGCAAAATGTTAAATTAAAAAAGTTGAAGTTAGGGACTTGCCTGGTGGTCCAGTGGCTGAGACTTGCACGCTCCCAGTGCCCTGGGCCTGGGTTCGATCCGTGGTCAGGGAACTAGATCCCATATGCTCCAACTAAGAGTTCACATACCACAATTAAAGAGCTAAAGGTCCCATGTGCCACAACAAAAATCAAAGATACCACGTGCAGCAGCTAAGACCCAGCACAGCCAAATAAATAAATAAAATTTTAAAAATGTTTAAAAGGTACAGTTAGATTAAAATGAAAAAAATCTGGACAGGGTGGAAGGGAGGCTCAAGAGGGTGTGGATGGATGGATGTATTTATACACAGAGCTGATTCATCCTACTGTACAGCAGAAATAACAGAACATTGTAAAGCAGTTATACTCCAAGAAAAAATAAATAAACATGCAGTATTTTTTTTTTAAGTGTAATTCCAGGATACTAGGTTCAGGAGACCTTTGTCTCTATGATCCTGCCTCTTCCAAAGAGGCGCCCAATGTGAATTTAGGAATCCACTATGAGCTGGTATCTCTTTCCTTTCCCTGTTAGCCTCCTTAATAGCAAAGGACCCGACTGCCACTTTCTACTAAGCCATGTAGAGGATGGGGGTGGTCAGTGCCTTTCAGCTCACCACTCTCAGAGCTGCTGGAACTTGAGCATACGTGGTGCGTGAGTGAGACGTCGCTTCAGTCGTGTCCGACTCTTCGAGACCCCATGGACTGTAGTCCCAGGCTCCTCTGTCCGTGGGATTCTTCAGGCAAGAGTATAGGTGTGAGTTGCCATGCCCTCCTCCAGGGGATATTGTGGACCCAGGGATTGAGCCCCTGTCTCCTGCTTTCCTGCACTGGCAGATGGGTTCCTTACCACTAGCACCGCCCGGGAAGCCCAGTTTTGTCTCAATTATTACATTTAGCCATATGCACAGAAAAAATGGGCTTCCCAGGTAGCTCAGCAGTAGAGAATCTGCCTGTCAATACAGGGGACATGGGTTCAATCCCTGTGTTGGGGAGATACTCTGGAGAAATAAGTGGCAACCCACTCCAGTATTCTTGCTTGGAGAATCCCATGGACAGAAGAGCCTGGTGGGCTACAGTCCATGGAGTCGCAAAGAGTGGGACATGACTAAGCATCTGAGCACACAGCAAGCACTAGTCTCGCGGTTTTCATTTGTGTTTCCTAGTGACCTAATGATGTTGAACTTTTTTTTCACATGCATATTGATAATTTATATATTTTCTTTGGGGAAATGTCCACTCAAGTCCTTTGCCCCTTTTTAAAAAGCATTGTGTGTATTTTTGTTGTTGCATTAGAAGAATTATTTATATATTCTGGATAATAGACACTGGTCATAGGCACGATTTATAAATATTTTCTAACCTTCTTTATGTTGTCTTTTCACTCTCTTGATAGTATCCTTTGATGCACAAATGTTTTAAATTTTGATGAAGTTCGCTTTACCCATTTTTTTCTTTTCTTGATCATGCTTTTGATGTAGCTATGAAACCAGTTAAAGGTCATGAAGATGTACCCATATATTTTCCTCTAATATTTTTATTAGCTCTTATATTTAGGTCTTTGATCTGTTTTGAGTTAATTTTTGTTTATGGTGTGAAATAAGGATCCAACTTAATTTTTTTTTTTTGCGTGTGGATTTCCAGCTGTCCCATGTTGAGTGTTTGCTTTTTTTTAATTACTATGAAAAGGTATTGAAGTTTGTCAAATACTTTATCTGCATGTGTTAAAATGATCATATGGTTTTCTTTCAATGTAATCATGTGTCATATTGACTTCCTAGAGCTGGTTTAATGAAGTTCCATAGGCTAAGTGTCCTAAAACAACAGAAAGTCGTGTCTCTGCATTCTCCCAACTAAAAGTCCAAAATCGAGGTGTCGGCAAGCTTGTTTTCTTTTGGCGCTTTCAGGGAAAATCTGTGCCTCTCTCCTAGCTTCTGGTGGTTGCCAACAGTCCTTGGCACTCCTTGCCTTATAGATGCATAACCCCAGTCTCTGTTTCCATCTTTTTTGTTTTTCTTTTTAATTCAAGTTTATTCATTGTATCTGAAGTAAAGCTGATTTGGCAGCATTCCTGTCTGTCTCCATCTTCACATGGCATTTTCCTCTGCATATGTCCGTGTGTTTCTGTGTCCAAAATTTCCTCTTCCTCTAAGGATACTGGTATTAATAGTGGGATTCAGGCCCAGCCTAGCCCAGTATGAACTCATCTTAATTTGATTACATCTCTGCTTCCAAATAAAGTCGTATTCACAGGTACCGAGGGTTAGAGCTTGAACATTCATCTTTTGAGAGGATGCAGTTCAGTCCAGTACATGTGGTGTATTACATTGATTGATTTCATTATGTTGAGGATGCTTGTATTTCTGGGATAACTCCCAATTGGTCATAGTGTGTAATCCTTTTAATATTATTCTGGACTTCATTTGCTTGTCTTTTGTTGAGGATTTTTGTATCTTCATTCATAAAGGATATTGATCTGTAGTTTTCTTGTGGTAGTTTTGTCTGGCTTTGGTAACAGGGTGATGCTAACCTCATATAACGAGTTAGGAATTATTCCCTTCTCTTTTATTTTCTGGAACAATTTGAAGTAGATTTGTGTCGATGTTTCTTTTAAAATGTATAGAATTTACTGTGAAATCATCTGGTTCTGTCTGGACTTTTGTTGAGAGGTTTCTGGTTCCTGATTCAACTTCCTTAAAGAAATAAAAGATCACAAGAGAATACTACAAATAATTGTACATCAATAAATTAGGTAACCTAGATGAAATGGACAAAATCCAAGGAACATACAATCCACCAAAAAAGAAAGAGAAAATCTGATTCATGGACTCTCATTCCACCTACACCTTAATTTTCTTCTGAAAGGGAGTAAAATCTCAGGCTTTCTGTGTTCAATAACTCAAGTAACAGATGAGACGCGGGAGGGACCCGTGGTTTCCAGGTGTGCCCCCCTTGACCTGGGTGTGTGTTTCCCCATGTTTCAGGTGTTTGTGGCGAGTCCTCACAAAACACAGCCTATTGTGGAGATTCTTCTGAAAAACCAACCCAAACTCATCGAGTTTCTGAGCAACTTCCAAAAGGAAAGGACCGACGATGAGCAGTTCACCGATGAGAAGAACTACCTGATTAAACAGATCCGTGACTTGAAGAAGGCGGCCCCTTAAAGCCCCACCGAGATTCCTGCCACCGTCGCTGTCTCATTTATTCCGTTCGTGTGACAAGTGTCATTTCAGAAAGTAGCCATTCTTGGGAAGGCTGTGGAGGTGCCTGCTTTTCCTCAATCTGTCATTCAGGGTAGGTGGGATATAATCATTTTAATGAAAAAAATTAATTTAGAATAATATATTCATTGTAACCTGTGATTATTTATATGAAATCAGAGCCATCGTATTGGGGAATTGATGAAAGCAACTTTAACACTTTCTTAATGGAAGGCAGCAAGGCTGTGGGCTTGCAGATGAGCCCTCAGTCACCACGAGCCACCAAGTGCTGGGAACTCGAAGGGTGGATGTCACCCAGTCCTCAAGGAGGATTAAATTCTCAGAGGAGAATTGGGAGTTGGGGCAAGAGGCACAAAACTGTTTTGCCTATCTGCCCATTTGCCCACAAATTTCTTAAGGCACTAAGAAAATAAGATCCAGTATTTTCAGCCATTCCATATTCTATTCCCTGCCCACATCTATTAACCATAATCATTCATTCGTAGCTTCCTAGGAAACGGCTACCCTCCTTTCTGCTTATGACCCCACATTCCATCTCAATGAATCTCCTCTGCACACCTGACTCATGGTACACACACGCACACATACACCCTACTCTGACCAGATTAGTATGGAACCAACTAGGTATAAACAGGATGGTCTAACAAGGATCACAGGCATGGAGGACCCACTGGGGTAGGATCTGCTCACTTGAACACTTGTAACCAATGGTTAAGAACCACAACTCTAGCAGAAGTAATTGCTGTTTCACAGACTTCTATAGGGTTAGTGAATATTTGGGATATTTCATTCATACTTCTTAATTTGGGAAAGAAGTTTTGTGGTGAAAGTGTTTTTCAGAGTAAGAATCATTGCATCGAGATGCCTAGTGTGTGTAAAACCACAGGTCCAGAGGTCACACAGGGCTTTAGACCACTTATACATAAGGGAACACTGCAGTTGGGAGGGCAAATGATTACATGCATGAAACGTCCTCAAAGGACTAAAGCAAATTTCACTCTAATTTCTGATCTGTCATGGTAATTTCACATCAGATTCTTCACTGAAAAGGTTTCTGTGAAAATGTTGGTCTCAAGTACTCTCTTGCATACTAGGATGATTTAGGAATTAATTTGTGTGTTTTAAAATAAAGGTCACGGTTTGTTTTCAGACATCAAGTGTACAAAATGGAATTTTAAAGCTATATTTACAAGACATTAAAAGTACAATTGTTAGTCTGTACTTTTTTTTTAATGATTCTTGTTTCCAGATCACGAATTAGTGCCTTCCATAGGAATCTTCACTTTTTACAATATAGGGTACTATGTTCTTGAACCAGATATTTCTCCAGCCAGAGAGGGGAAGATCCCTCTCCAGGATCCACACTCTTGTAGATTTAGCATCTGAAGCATTACCTGGCGTGGTTTCATCCTTCTTGGCTGCGTTTATCCTCGCCCCCAGCCCCAGCGTTGAATTCTGAGGCAGATGCTATTGGATCTGCTGGAGATTCTTGTAGCAGCACTGACCAGTGCTGGACCATCTGATGGCCTTCAATCTTGCATTGCTGAGGTCAGATTATTTTTATAACATTCCCTGACAGTCCAGAGTCTCTTCGAATCTGACTTTTCTGGTTTTGTTTGTTTAAAAGAGATGAGTATAAATATTAAAAAAAAAAAAAAAGGAAGAAAGAAAGAAGGCACAGCAATGACTATTGGAAATTTATTTCTTTGCTTAAATACTGTCCCACACGTCATGGGACACGTACTTTCAAGTGGAAAGCAAAGCCTTGTTAGAGTTCTTTTTTTGATAAGTAAAACATATTTTATTTCCCCTGAGCTTGAATTAGCTCATTCCTAGCAAACCCCCGTAATAAATGAAGTAGCTGGGGTTTTGCTGTGATACAAATTTGTAAATTGTTAACGTGAGAAAGAGGGAGCCAAAAGCTCACAGTTAAAGTATGTTTGCATAAAAGTCACTGTAAATATTGTGAGATTTGAGTTTCAAAAAGGTCATATTTAATAAGCCATTTCAAAAGCACACATTTAAATAAAGACTGACTAAATGAAAAGGTGCCACATACTCCTTGGTTGGTTTCGTTTCTCTCTGCGTGTCCCGCCCCTGTGTTCTTGTCACCGCTCCAAACAGGGAAAGCACCGGCTGCCCGGAGGCCCCACGTCCCCCCGCCCTGTGAGGCTCACTGCCCTTGACCAAGGGCTGCCTGTCAGGCAGTAGACATTTCACGGGTGCTTCACTACAGCCAGAGTCATTCCCATTTTATATTTGAGGAAACCAAGGCGCTAAGGAGTTTACCCCAGACAACATGGACCAGAGCTGGGGAACAAAGCCACGGTGGCCAGAGGCCAAACTCCTACTCTTATGCTTTTTTTCATCCCCAGGGCTGTGAAGGAGGGGCGGGCCTGGGGGTCTGGACTCACGCTGTGCCCTCCCCCACTGCCGCCTGGCAGGCTCCCAGGGGTGAGGGCTCCAGAATGAAGCCAGGATGGATAGAGTTCATATTGTTTTTGGACGGGGCTCTGGCTCAAGCCAGGCGTTTGCCCAAATTTTAGGATTATTACCGTGGGAGGAAAGGCCAAGAGGCACGCGGTCTTTGAGCAACCGTTCTGCCAGCCAGCCTCTGTGGCTGCCCGTCTTTGGGAGGCTCTGGGGAGCAGTACCTCCTGGAGGGGGGTGGGCAGCGAGCTTCCCAATGCCTCTGTCAGCAACCGCACTTGCTGGTCCATGTGACACTCAGCTGCTCTGAGCCACGGTGCGATCTGGAAACGACATACGACCTGAAAGTGACTGGAATCATGTGAAGGAAAATGAAATTCAAAAATCACTAGGATTTTTAAAATATGAAATGATGGCTGTTTTAAAGTAACTCGACGGGTCTTTCTAGTCTTAGAGGCACTTGAGATTTATATCTTTTACTTTTTTTCTGTGTTATCCAAAAGAATATTGCATGTATGGGTGAATCACCACCATCTTTTCATGCCTGTTCTTTCAGGAAGGTTTGGGCTATTTTAATGAGGGCCCATAATTAGATAAAGCCCGAAACAGAAAGAGACCTGGAAAAGCTAGACTTAGTCTTCCTAAGAAGATTGAAAAGACAGAAGATGGCTGTGAACACAGGTGTGATTTTGTATTTTGGGTGGTTTTTTTTTTTACATAATTTATTTTTGGCTGTGCTGGGTCCTTGTCGCTGCAAGCAGGCTTTCTCTGGTTGCTGCAGGCGGGGGCTACTCTAGTTTCAGTGTGCGGGCTTCCCACTGCGGCGGCTCATGTGGACCAAAGGCTCAACAGCTGGGGCACTCAGGCTTAGTTGGTCTGTGGCACGTGGGATCTTCCCAGACCAGGGATCAACTGCATTGGCAGGCTGATTCTTTCCCACCCTGAGCCACTAGGGAAGCCCGTGATTTTATTTCTGACGTACAGAAAGTGCTGGTATGGGGCTTCCTCGGCGGTCCAGTGGTTAAGGCTGTGCTTCCAGTTCCAGGGGCGTGGGTTTGACCCCTGGTTGGGGAACTAAGATCCCATATGCCATTTGGGGTGGCCAAAAAATTAAAAAATAAAAATACTAAAAAAGTTATTTTAAAAAGAAAGTGTTAGTACATGACTACCTAATGAAAGCAAAGTACAGCAAAATGAGCAGCCTAGCTGACGCTAAGCCTCTTCAGACACACCTTTGTATCAGTCCCAGAGGTGATGGAGGAAAGCACTGACTCACAGAAAGGGTGAGTAACTTCACCCGATCAAACAGCTGGCAGCAGAGCCAGGATTGAGGGCCAGGTCTGACCCCAGAGTCCAGGCTGCACGCCTGGGCCGTCTCCCTCCAAGCCTGCTCTTTAGCTCCACCCCCAGGACAGACGCATCCTTCATCATGGCCCCCAAGGAAAAGAGGAAATCCTGCTGAAGGAGAACTCAGCAGGAAGATTTCAAAAGCTAGCTTCACTTCAGGGGGTAGCTTTGCTCCACGTGGTTGTCTGATCTTGGAAGAAGGCATTAGATCTACACGTGGGACAAGAGATTCCATCCTGAACTTCTGGATCCTTTGGAGCAATCTCTTGCCTCTGAAAAAAGAAAGTGAAAGTGTCAGTTGCTCAGTCCTGTCTGACTCTTTGCGACCCCATGGACTGTAGCCCACCAGGCTCCTCTGTCCATGAGATTCTCCAGGCAAGAATACTGGCATGGGTTGCCATGCCCTCCTCCAGGGGATCTTCCGACCCAGGGACCAAAACCCGTGTCTCCTGTGTCTCCTGCATTGGGAGGTGGGTTCTTTACCACTGGCGCCACCTGGGAAGCCTATGGTCGACTGCAGGATGGTGCAATTCACTGTAGAGCTGCCTTGGCTGAGCCCAGATTTGGAGCAGCTGAAGGAGAGGGTCCCCGGGGCCGGGGGGGGGGGGGGGGGGGGGCGGGGCTGGACCCCGACAACAGGCCCAGCCAGGAGGCCTGACCTGCCATGCCTCCACCTGCCCAGTGAAAGGGTGGCTGCCACCTCACTTCCATTTGCAAGGCTGCCAACTTTCTTTTGAGCCCAACCAAGCAGGAGAGGAGACCCTGGAAGCCTGTTGCAGCTCAGTTAAATGGACATGTTCAAAACTCCCCGTGTAGGTGCTGTACCGGGGGCTGTGTTCTCACATCCTCTTAGCATCTTACCCCCTTGAAGACCTCTGGCTGGTTTTCCCTCTTAAATGACACCAAAGTGTTGTGTGGAGTTGCTGGAACTACACAGACAGTGGGGACAACCATACCTGGACTTCATCCCAGCTCCACGACAAGGATTCGATCTTGAGAATCACTCACCTTCATTTTCCTAACCCGTAACATGACGGGGAAAGAGAAGCTGCTTCACGGAGAATCAATGAGATAAAATCTGTGATGTGCCAACCCAGGGTCACTCCCATGTTGACTCCCAGCTACCCCTTGGGGTTCACGGCCAGTGGGGGAGGGAATCACACTCCAGTGTGGAGTCCAGGTGGAAGGGGCCACAGGCATGAAACACATGTGCAGAGATGACAGGTGTGTGCCCTGAGTACTGAGCGTGAGGACACGGGGAGGGATCTCGGAGGGGAGCCTTCAGTGGCACCTCAAGGGTTTAGGGCCATCATGGAGGCAGCTGGCTTTTCAGTAGGAAGTGACCTGCATCCTGCCTGTCAGAGCAGTGTCAGTCTGGGGGGCAGTGGCCTGGCCTGGGGAGTGCTGAGCAAGGGGGTGCAAGACAAGGAGGAGGCTCTAAGAGCAACTGTGGCCGATCTGAGCCTTCTCTAGGTTGACCCGATTCCAGGTGCTTCACAGACACTAAACTCAAACCTTAGAACCTCCTGTGAGGAAGAGCTCTTACGATCCTGACTTTACAAATGCAGGAACTGAGGCTCAGAGAGCGTGGGTCACTGGCCAGGGATTGTCCGGTAAGCACATGGTGGGGCAAGATTCAAACCCAGGGGCCAGAGGCAGGAGCCTTGGAATCTGTGAAATAACTTAGGACTTGACATTGACTGGGCTTAGTTCCAAATCCCTTCTCAAAGATCAGGGCATTAAGAGCACGAGAAACTTGGCTAAAAGGATTCCTAGGAGATGGCCCCTCAGGGGACAAGTAAGAGACTGCTGTTTGAAGTGACAGTGAAGAGGAGGTTCAACTTGCTAGTACAACTTCTTGGACCGTCAACCCTCCTCCAGGAGCTTCTTTCCAGAAAAATATCTCCTCTAAAAAGTCACAATCACCTGGCACAATGTGCCCTGTGCATAGAGATGCCATGTGAAGGACCCCACGATGCCCAGGTCAACTGGAAAACTGCAGCTTTTATGGAAGATGACAAATGACCATCTAGCATCATACGCCTTCAGGCTGGTTTGTTTGGGCTTTGGGACATGCCCACATGACACAGTACACTTGGATAAACATAAAAAATTCTCCCCATGAACCAGAGATGCCGGTGTTCGATGTCAAGAAGACAACACGGTCAGATGACTTGCAGCTTCTCTTTATTCCTGCTTCTCATCCAGTCAATTCAGTTCAGTCACTCAGTCGTGTCCGACTCTTTGCGACCCCATGGACTGCAGCACGCCAGGCCTCCCTGTCCATCACCAGCTCCCGAAGCTTGCTCAAGCTCATGTCCATTGAGTCCATGATGCCATCCAACTAACTCATCTGCTTCTCATCCAAGGACCTGCTGTATCTAAACAGCACTTACCTGGCTTCAGTGCCAACCACCCCCCCCCCCCCCCCCCCGCCACACACACACCAGTTCACTGGTTTCTATAAAAATAAAAGGAGATATGGTCTCACTGATCATCTGCTGAGAATCACATCAAGTTACGTCAGCTCTGATTTGATGACTTGACTCAGCAAAACTTAACAAAGGCCATAAAGCATTCAGAGTCAGCAAGTGCCTCTGTCTGAACAACGGCAGACCATTTCATACCAAAGGAATGTATCTACCAGGCCTTCTCAGGCCCATTAGACAATATAAATGATGGGAAAGGGGAGAATTCCAGTCATTAGCCCCCCATTAAACATGGTTCTGCGGCTAATATTACAGAAAAGCTGCCAGCACTTGAGTCCAATTATCCATTTGCTTCTATTACTGTTTCCCTGATAGCTCAGCTGGTGAAGAATCTGCCTCCTAATGCAGGAGACCCTGGTTCGATTCCTGGGTCAGGAAGATCCACTGGCGAAGAGATAGGCTACCCACTCCAGTATTCTTGGGCTTTCCTTGTGGCTCAGCTGATAAAGAAACTGCCCACGATGCAATAGACCTGGGTTCGATCCCTGGGTTGGGAAGATCTCCTGGAGAAGGGAAAGGCTACCCACTCCAGTATTCTGGCCTGGAGAATTCCATGGACTGGAGAATCCAAGTGCATGGGGTCGCAAAGAGCTGGACACAACTGAGTGACTTTCACTTTCTTTCACTCTGTTACTGTAATGGGGCAGCAGGAGGGATCCCTCGGCCCTTCCTTGGGTTTCCCTGGGGGTGGTGTTTGCCCTAGGAACCCTGAAGGCAAGGCGCAGTCATAAACTTTCAGGAACTGTATCGTTTTAAGAGATTTTTTTGATGTGGGGCATTTATTGAGTTTGTTACAAGATTGCTTCTGTTTTGTGTTTTGGTTTTTGGGCTCCCAGGCATGTAGGATATTAGCTTGGCGACCAGGGTCAAATCTACACTCCTGCACTGGAAGGCAAAATGTTAACCACTGAATTGCCAGGGAAGCCCCATGAACTGTAACTTTTAAATGCTCTCGGCTGGGATAGAGACCCTTTGGTGACTAGTAAAGCCACCACATCTTAGTTTGTCCTGCTTACCTGTTGCCTTTCCTTATCATAAACACACACACATGCACACACATGTAAAAAAGGGGGGTTCCAGAGCAGGTCAGGCTTGTCTTTAGAAAGCCATCATCACTAGAAATACAGGCCACTGCTTAAAAGAGACCCTCATATTAAAAAAAAAAATAGAAGTTTCTTCATTTTTGATGACTACAGAAGTCATTAAAACAAGTCAGGGCTCAGAGTCTAAGAAAGATATTACTATTTGCAGCCTGGTTTAGTGCAGTGGTTCTCATTTCTAATACAGTAAATATTTTTATTTCTTATATAGTAAACATTGATAGGTGGCTCAGACACTAAAAGAAACAGCCTGCAATGCAGGAGACCTGGGTTCGATTCCTGGGTTGGGAAGATCCCCTGGAGGAGGGCATGGCAACCCACTCCGGTATTCCTGCCTGGAGACTCCCATGGACAGAGGGGCCTGATGTGCTGCAGTCCATGGGGTCGCAAAGAGTTGGGCACAACCAAGCAACTGAGCAGCAAACATTAATAGATTTAACCCAAATAAATGAATCATTTGGGTCTTTAATAATTTTAGAATGGTTTTATTTATCTATTGGCTGCGTTCTGGGTCTTTGTTCCTGCACGGGCTGTTCTCTAGTTTCCCAGAGTGGGGGCTATTCCCTGGTTGCTGTGCTCAGGCTTCTCATCGCGGTGGCTTCCGTTGTTGCAGAGCACGGGCTCAAGAGTTGAGGTGCACGGACTTAGTTGCTCAGTGGCATGTGGGATCTTCCTGGATCAGGGACCAAACCTATGTCTCCTGCACTGGCAGGACTCTTTACCACTGAGTCACCAGGGAAGCCCGGGTCTTTAATAATTTTTGAGAGTGTAAAGAGGTCTTGAGACCAAAAATTTGACAACCTTTGGTTTGGCTGAAGAACGGTACATTTTGGAGTAAAACGATTTTTAAGTTTGTTTTATCTCCCACTAGCTAGGAAACCTTAGCTGAGAAATTTAACCTCTGTGGCCTTCCATTTTCTATGGGTCGAACTAATTGCCCTTGTAATTATCTGCTCAAGCATGTTTCCCTGATTATGTCTGTAAGGTTCCTTCCATAACCCTAGCACAGCACATTGCATGATACAGGACAGGGCCTCAGTAAATAACTATGAACTGATCAGTTGATCGGTGGGACAGATATGAGGATTACATGGGGCAATATGTGCAAAGTGCTGCGGAGGTACCTGCCTGCAGGCACGCTAAGTCATGTCTGACTCTGTGACCCCATGGACCATAGTCCACGAGGTTCCTCTGTCCATGGGATTCTCCAGGCAAGATTACTGGAGTGGGTTGCCATTTCCTCCTCCAGGGGATCTTCCCCAGCCAGGGATCGAACCCAGGTCTCCTGCATTGCGGGCAGATTCTTTACTGTCTGAACCACCAGGGAAGCCCCAAGGTACCCAGCACGAAGCAAGTGTCACAGATACTCAGTAAATGTCAGATCTCTTTCCTCACCACAAGGCTGTTCTCCGTTAATGCGCAGTTCACCTAAATAAAGTGAATATATAAAGCACTGGGTCTCAAAGTGTGGTTCCTAAACTAGCAACAGCAGTAGCACCTGAGAAATTGTCAGAGATACAAATTATTTGACTCTCAACACTAGACTCATCCAGTCAGAAACCCTGGAGGTGGGGCCCATGGATCTACATGAAATATTGTTGGAAAGTATTCTAAGGGAGGAAGGTGGTTAGGCGGCTGAGAGGTGGAATCCCCCTGCAGCAAGCCCTGGGACCGCACAGAGCCTCGCCTGTCCCATCTCGTAAGAGTTGGGGGCCAAAGTTCTCCTAGACTAAGCGGCTGCCAGCAGCTCTTCCTAAAGACGAAGGCGAGGCAGTTGGGGCGGGAGAGTCAGAAAAAGTGAAGTGAAGTGAAGTGAAGTGAAGTGAAAGTTGCTCAGTCGTGTCCGACTCTTTGCGATCCCATGGACTTATACAGTCCATGGATTATCCAGGCCAGAAGTGTCTGGTAACCAACTCCGCCGCTTCGCGGAGAGGTTCCACCAACCCCATCCCTGAACCTAGCGGTCGGAAACCGCCGGTGCTCTGGCGCCCTCTAGCGACCCATCGCTGTGGGGTCAACTCTCCGCCCTCCCTCCTGCCTCGGTTCTCAGCCCGGGGCCCGCTAGGGGCTTTGAGCACCTGCCAGGCTGATGCTATTCCTCCTCTCCCTCTAAGTGCAAACAAGCGTCCTGAGGAGGTTTAGGATCTCTTGGAAAAGGAAGCTCTTTTAGTCAATACGCTTTAACCCTGAGAAGGTGGGTTTAAAGGCTCTATTGAAGGCTCTAGAATGAGCCTGCAATACTGTGTTTTCCTCCCGGTGTTTGCAAGAAGAAACAGCCCAGAGTGCAGTGTGCTTGCTGGCCCCTCGCTGACAGCAGCCTCTGGACATCAGGGGCCCAGGAAAGGCCCCGTCCCCCCTCTCACGGCAGCGCCCTGGCTTCTAACTCCCAGCCACGAGGCCTGGGCCTCTCCGAGGGACCCTGACGCGTGGGATCACCATGGCGCGTGGGATCACCATGGCGCGTGGGATCACCATGGCGCGTGGGAAGGTGGAGAGAGTGAGGGCTGGGCACCTGGCCTGCATCAGCTGTGTGACCTGGAATCATTTCCTGACCACTCGGTGCCTGGCTTTCCAAGCAGGACACAGAGGAGGCCCTGAACCAGAGAGAAGAGTCAGTCTCCCCAAAGAACCTCCTTTCCCACGGGCCCCAAGCCAAGCACAGGTGCCACACGTCATGAGCTGATGTGCGACAAGCCAGGGAACGCAGTCCAGCGCCCCGGCCCCCGGCCCTGCCTGAGGGACCCTCCTTTCCCTCTTCGGTGACAGCAACTCAGAGCCGGTCCCAGCGTCCCGGGATGTCTGAACTCCTCTGGTGTGGCCTGCTCCACACAGCTCGGTTTCCAGGTCATTCCGACAGGGAACAAGGGCACCTGCCCGGTGTTTTAGCTGCAAGGCCCCGCTTTACAAACTGCTCTGTGACTTTTGAGGTTGGGAGATGTGAACATAGAAGCCTGAGACCAGCGATCTTATACATTGATGATGCAAGTAGAAACTGGGGTAACCTCTTTGAGGGTACTTGATAATATTCAAATTTTAACTTCTGGATATTATTCCACAGATATCCCTGTGAAATTATTTTGACGCACAAGATATTTGTGCAGATGGCGAAGGTACAGGACTGGAAATGACTCACATTTCCATCAACAGAGACTGATTCAGTAAATTATGACAGGGCCATAAATTCAAATACACAGTTGTATTACATATGTGTATGTGTAAAATATAAACACATGTATATATTTTAGTTTTGCACCATGTGAATGTACTACAGATTCTAGATATTAGTTTTCAAAGTACAAAGCATCACATCTACCCTTTTAGAATGGAAATTCTAAAACTGAGGAAAAAGAGATAAATTATCTGCTAGTCTTAAATAGGATATGTGCACAGAACTCAAAAAACTGTGTGTGTGTGTGTGTGAGTGTGTTTGTGTGCGTGTGTGTGTGAACTTGCCTACATAGAACTGTGCTCTTAAGAACACTTCCTGGTACTTTCCTGTGAAATGAAAACTGTTATCTTGCTGATTGAGCTAATGGGGGTCATGGGATTTAAGATGACTGATTTAATCAAAAGGGTCACTTTGATTTAAGGGGGCTGATTGATCGAACGAATTTTGTGAAGAAAAATTGCTCATGCGCAGTTTTAGCTTTCTCTTTCAAATGTCACAGCTGAATCAACCAAGTCCACAGAGAAATTGCATGTATTTACATTTCAAAGGATCTACAGGGGAATCTTTTATTCTATCTTCAATGAAAGATCCATTCAAAAAGAACAAACTTTCTAAAGTGTTAATTTTACAGTCCTGGCTCAAAACATCAAAAATACATTATAACTTTGTATTTTTAGCTGTGTGTTTATTTGGCTCTATTGGGTTGCGGCACAGGGCCTCGTCACTGGATAATGGGGGAATCTCTCATAGCTGCCCAGAACTCTCTAGTTGCGGCACCCAGGCTCAGTAGTCCCCTGGCATGAAAGATCTTAAATCCCCGACCAGAGCGCAAACCTTCATCTCTTGCATTGCAAGGCGGATTCTTAACCACTGGACCACCAGGGACGTCCCTAACTTTATATTTCTTACAACTTGGAAAACTAGAGCTCTTTCTCCTTGGAAATACATGGAGAAAAATAACAATATTTCAGGCTCATGCTTGAAACCACCTTCGCAGGGTCAAGGTGTATTGACCAAAAAAGCTTCCTTCTCCAAGAGATCCTAAACGTCTGTAGGGCACTTCACGGCGCTTAGAGAGAGCGGAGGAGCGCAATCAGGCTGGCAGACGCCCAAGTGCTGGGGATGGAAGGCAGGAGGAAGGGCCGAGCGTCGGCTTTAGAGAGGACGGCCTCTAGAGGGCGCCGGGCACCAGCGGAGCCCACCTGCGGCTCCCCAGCCAGACCTCCAGGCTGCGAGACGCGGCTGGTGGAAGCCCAAGGATGAGCCCAGAGAGCAGAGGTTGGTTCCCGGGCGCCTCTGTCTCTCCGGCCCAAACTGGCTGGCCCCACAGAGGCCCCTTCGGCATCCGATGGGTCACTTCCCCTCTGATCGGGTGGCTCAGGGGCTAGACAGGCTGACGGGCTGTTTCTAAAGAGGCAGGACTCTGGACCCAGAACTACCTGGCTTGACTCTGGGACTTGCAGCTTGCCTGCGTGGGTGTTGGCATTTGGAAAAGGAGGGATGGGGGAGCGGCGGTCCTGAACCAGCAGCCTGTAAAGGCGGCGGTATTTTGGTGGGTGGGCTGTGCTCATCCCTGCGCCCTTTCTCTCGAGAGATCCCCCTCCCCCCCGCCCCGCAGACTTCTTTCTTTTCCATCTGAGCCTCTCTCCTGTCCCCACACCCCTTCTTCCCGCAGCAGAAGGGTCTCACGTATCCATCTGTTGCCCAGTCACTGATCCTAGACCTGGCGTCAAAAGCTATGTGAGGTGCTGGGATCAAGGAAGAGTTCCCAACTTCTGCAGTTGCAGGCTTAAGGGGCAGACGGAGCGGTGGAGCTGGGCCACGCGACTAAAAGCCGCCCACTTGCCCTCCGTCCCGGACACCTGGCGTTTAGCGCCCGGGGCGGGGCGGGGCCTGACAATAGAGCCTGCAAGCGACTGGGGGCCGAGCGCCCCGCCGCCCGGAGTGGAGCGGGGGGTCACTGCGGAGCCCGAACTCCTCGCGCCGCGACTCTGCCATCCGCCCTCGCTGAAGCCCAGACCGCACCTGGGGCCGCCCGCCAGGTGCGCTGGCCCGGACCCTGCACCGCGTGGGTCGGGGTGGGGGTGGGCGGCGCGAGGCCGACTTTTGAGGCGCAGGGGGTTCGCTCCGAGCTGCGGCTGCTCCTTCGGAAGAGCGGCCCCGCAGCACCTTCCGTTCAGTTCAGTTCAGCTCAGTCGTGTCCGATTCCTTGTGACCCAGTGGACCGCAGCACGCCAAGCCTCCCTGTCCATCACCAACTCCCGAAGTTTACTCAAACTCGTGTCCATTGAATCGGTGATGCCATCCCACCAACTCATCCTCTGTCGTCCCCTTCTTCTCCAGCACCTTAGCCCAGGGGAATTTGGGTCTCTCTTTTCGCCCCTTTGCCCTCTGCCCGGCTGGCTCGGCCCCGCGTGGAATCGGGGAGGGGGCGGGACAGAGTCCGGGCTGGAGTCGCAGAGCCCCCTCCTCCTGTGGGCCGGAAGTGTATGCGGGTGGGTGTGGGGGTCCTGGGTCTGCACCCCCGGGGGCGGGATTCAGCCTCCTAACCTGCCCTCACCTTAGACTGGAATTTGCGGTAATACTTAATTGCTTCTCGAGTTCTAGGGCTTAAAATTGATCCATAGATTCGCAAGTCCCTTAATTTAGCCAAGTGCCTCTGCGCTCTTTCCGCTGTTAGATCAAGTACCAGCGGGGAGGGGACAGCAGATGCGACTGGAGGGGCCCCTGAAGCCCTGGGCTCAGCAGACTAAACAGGTCAGAGCCGCGCGGTCATAGACGGCCTTCGGGTGGTCGAGGATGATAGTTAGCTGTAAATGGAATTATTTTATTTCTTTCTAATATTTGGTCACTATTGTATTCTGATGCTGGCAAGATTGAGGGCAGGAGGAGAAAGGGGCGACAGAGGATGAGATGGTTGGATGGCATCATCCACTCAATGGACCTGAGTTTGAGCAAACTCCAAGAGATGGTGAAGGACAAGGAAGCCTGGCGCGCTGCAGTCCATGGGGTCGCAGAGAGTCAGACACCACTTACCGACAGAATGATAAAACAACAGATTGTATTAATGTAATGCAGCTGACTTTTGTATGTTGATTCTGTATCCTACAACCTTATTGTACTTACTACTACTATTAATAACATTTGGGGCGGGGGAGCCATATATAAGGTCACGTTTTCTGAAGACAGAAGAAGCTTTATTTTTTCCTCTCCATTTTGGATGCCTTTCTAGTTCTTATTTTTCTGTCAAATTCCTCTGCTTAGGACTTCAGTACTGTCTGTAATAAGAGTCGTGAGTGTGGATAGCCTTATCTTGTTCCTGATTTTACAGGAAAAGCTCTGAATTTTTCACTTGGGACAGAACCCGGGTCTCTGGCATCTCCTGTATTTGGCAGGCAGATCCTTTACCACCACACCACCTGGGAAGCCCATAAATCTGTTAGGGTTACTTTTCTAAGGCTTCCCTGGTGGTTCAGTTGGTTAGGAGCCTGCCTGCAAGATGGGAGACCCGGGTTCGATCCCTGGTTGGGGAAGATCCGCGGGAGAAGGAAACGGCTAACCCACTCCAGTACTCTTGCCTGGAGAATCCCATGGACAGAGAGGTCACAAAGAGTTGGACATGACTGAGTGACTAACGCTTTTTACTTTTAGAAAGTGTTATGCAGGTCAGTGTTTTTCATTAATTTTCTGCCTGGAGATCTATCCCTGTTTACAGATGGGATATTGAAGTACCTTGCTATTCATTACTGCTCCTTTGTATGTAGTTTTGTTCATATTTGCTTTAAGTATCTATATGTTCCAGTGCTGGGTGCACATATATTTATACTTGTAATAGACTCTTGATAATTTGACCCCTTTATCACTGTAGGGTAACATTCTTTGTCTCTTGAGACTGATTTGGATGGAAAACATGTACTAATTACAGTTACTCCTGCTGTCTTTTGGGCTGCTATTTGCATGGAATGTATTTTCACATCCTCTCACTTTAATCTATATATGTCCTTATGTTGAATTAAGTCTCTTGTAAACAGCATATTGCACGTTCTTTTTAAAATTATTGTTTTATTTTGGACATGCCGCTTGGCCTGCAGGATCCTTGTTCCCCAACCAGGGATTGTACCCAGGTTCCCAGCAGTGAAAGTACAGGAACTTAACCTCTAGATCTCCAGGGAATTCCCTGTAGGTTCCTTTCTTAAATTAGTTATCACTTTGTGTCATTTAATTGGAGAATTTCATCCATTAATGTTTAAGTTGTTGATAAGGATTTTCATTGTTTTCTGTTTGTTATTGTTGTTGTTCTGAAGGAGGAAACAGAACAGGCTCTATCTTGAATGCAGGACTCCATCTTGGACTTTGAGCTCTACGTATAGTATCCATGGAAACAGCATACCAACTGGAAAACCAGGCCCCCAGAAGGAAGTACCCATTGCCTAAAAGAATACCCTAATTATCTGTGTAACCAAATAGAATCATACATTCTATTATGCTTATTGGGGTATGACCACAGGCCTATTGATAATTGTCCTCCGTTAACTACCTAGGCTTAAGGCATATGAATCATGGGTTAACTTTGATTTTATCTTTCTTTTTCCTTTGTTCAGACTAGTTTCGGGGAATTTGGGGTATGTAAGGTTTTCACAAAAACTGGCCAGGGTCCTTGGCTAAGAGGAGACTCTGCCTTGGGCCAGCGGGTGTAATAAACTGCACTCCACTATCTGCATTGTCCTTCTGAGTGAGTTTGTTTCTTGGAAATTGTGGCTACAACAGTTCCTTTAGGTTTTTTTTTTTTTTTTGATATGGTATGAATTAATTATTTGTCTTTTGTGTAACTATAGTAATTTTTCCTTTGTAGTTTCCATGAAATGTATATAAAGTATCTTGTATGTAAAATGTGTTTAAGTTAATAACTAACCTTTAATTTCATAAAATATTTCATGTAAACCATAAATTATCCTCAGAAAAATACTTGTATATATGTTTGTATATATATATACACACACACAGACATACACAAATATCCATTACACATTTGGATATTGGTATATTTTTCTTTACAGGTAAGATTTCTTATTATATTTAAGGAAGTCGTTTTTTCCTTTTCTTCAGTTATTTTTTCCTGTACTATCTATATGAGGAGTTCACGATAATTTTATTCATATGAGCACTTTCCACATGTGGTATTAGATTTATTTTTATTTTCTTTTATACTTTTAAACTCACAGCCTCCCTTTTAATAGACCTTTTAACTAATGTGTCTATGTGAACTGTGGACTACATACTTATGCTATGCTGCTGCTGCTGCTAAGTCGCTTCAGTCGTGTCCAACTCTGTGCGACCCCATAGATGGCAGCCCACCAGGCTCCTCTGTCCCTGGGATTCCTCTTAGGCTATAGTCTTTAAAAATATTTTGTCTTGGGACTTCCCTGGTGGTCCAGTGGTTAAGAATTCACCTTCCGTTGCAAGGGGTGCGAGTTCAATCCCTGGTCAGGGAGCTAACATCCCACATACCTTGCGGCCAAAAAAACAAAAGCAATATTGTAATAAATTCAATAAGGACTTAAAATAAATGTATTTTGTCTTATTTTCTGTAATGAATTTCCACTGGTTATTCGGACTTATTACATACAGATCCACATGCTCTACAAATGGAGATGATTATTTTACTACCCAAAGTGTTGTTAGGGGTTCATGTCTACTAGTGATCTTTCTGACAATTACAGGAAATCAATGTATTATTTCTCTATAGGTGAACTAGTGTGGGTATTGGAGATTTCTTTGGGTACATAAGCGTTAAGATCTCTTTTATTTTTAAAAGTGTTCCCTGCAATATTCTACCATGCTACTTTGTGTCTTTCAAGTGGATCACATGCTTTTCCTGAATTTATAAGTCAATTAGTTATATTTATATATTTCCTAATGTCACGCAAGTGTATGTTCCTCGATTTGTCTCGTCACAACAAAGATTTGGAGTGACGGACATTAAAGCCCCCTCGGCGTGTCGCAGCTCTCAGGTCTTGGATAGACCGACCGTGTTATAGCTCTCGGGTCTCGAATGGACCATGTTATAGCTCTTAGACAAATCAGTGTTACAGCTCAGTGTTACAGCTCTATTTTATTTAGAAGATAGCAGGAAAATCCATCTTCGAGGCGTGAGGGCACGTCGATCTAAAGACACGAGGAGAAGAGCGCCCCAGAGCGCGGGAGAGAGAGAGAGAGCTGGCTCTGGCTCCTGTATTTATATGTTTCTCTCTCCCTGGGCCTGTCCTATGTAAATTGGGCCAGCCAGGAGTGTTGCTTGTTTGACCTGAGGTCCTCACTCTGGTCCTCGGACCTTCTTCTGTTTCATTTTCACGGGCTTTTCCCTTCCTTCTCTGTAGCCACCACCATTTTGGACTCCTTTTCCCTGTTCTACCTACCTAACACTAACCACCAAAACATTGGGTTCTTTGGTGTTGAACTCACTTAATCTTGGTATAAATTTTTTCCTAAGTTAGCTTTGAAAGTGAATATCAAAGTCACTCACTAGTGTCTGACTCTTCGTGACCCTCATGCACTGTAGGCCACCAGGCTCCTCTGTCCATAGGATTCTACGGGCAACAATACTGGAGTGGGTTGCCCTGCCCTTCTCTGGGGAATCTTCCCAACCCAGGGATCGAACCTGGGTCTCCCTTATTGCAAGCAGAAGCTGTACCATTTGAGCTACCTGGGAAGCCAAAAGTTAGCTTTATTAAGGAATTATTCATTTCTTCAAGTCTAACTGAGAAAGGCAATGCAAAAGAATACTCAAGCTACCGCACAATTGCACTCATCTCACACGCTAGTAAAGTAATGCTCAAAATTCTCCAAGCCAGACTTCAGCAATATGTGAACCATGAACTCCCTGATGTTCAAGCTGGTTTTAGAAAAGGCAGAGGAACCAGAGATCAAATTGCCAACATCCGCTGGATCATGGAAAAAGCAAGAAAGTTCCAGAAAAACATCTATTTCTGCTTTATTGACTATGCCAAAGCCTTTGACTGTGTGGATCACAATAAACTGGAAAATTCTGAAAGAGATGGGAATCCCAGACCACCTAACCTGCCTCTTGAGAAATCTCTATGCAGGTCAGGAAGCAACAGTTAGAACTGGACATGGAACAACAGACTGGTTCCAAATAGGAAAAGGAGTATGTCAAGGCTGTATATTGTCACCCTGCTTATTTAACTTCTATGCAGAGTACATCATGAGAAACACTGGGCTGGATGAAGCACAAGCTGGAATCAAGATTGCCAGGAGAAATATCAATAATCTCGGATATGCAGATGACACCACCCTTATGGCAGAAAGTGAGGAAGAACTATAAGAGCCTCTTGATGAAAGTGAAAGAGGAGAGTGAAAAAGTTGTCTTAAAGCTCAACATTCAGAAAACTAAGATCATGGCATTGGGTCCCATCACTTCATTGCAAATAGGTGGGGAAACAATGGAAACAGTGGCTGACTTTATTTTTCTGGGCTCCAAAATCACTGCAGATGGTGACTGCAGCCATGAAATTAAAAGACACTTACTCCTTGGAAGGAAAGTTATGACCAACCTAGACAGCATATTAAAAAGCAGAGATGTTACTTTGCCAACCAAGGTCCATCTAGTCAAGGGTATGGTTTTTCCAGTGGTCATGTATGGATGTGAGAGTTGGACTGTGAAGAAAGCTGAGCACCAAAGAATTGAGCTGTGGTGTTAGAGAAGACTCTTGACAGTCCCTTGGACTGCAAGGAGAGCCAACCAGTGCATCCTAAAGGAAATCAGTCCTGGGTGTTCATTGGAAGGATTTATGTTGAAGCTGAAACTCCAAAACTTTGGCCACCTGATGCAAAGAGCTGACTCATTGGAAAAGACCCTGATGCTGGGAAAGATTGAGGGCAGGTGGAGAAGGGGACGACAGAGGATGAGATGGCTGGATGGCATCACCGACTCGATGGACATGGGTTTGGGTGTACTCCGGGAGTTGGTGATGGACAGGGAGGCCTGGCGTGTTGCGGTTCATGGGATTGCAAAGAGTCAGACACGATTGAACGATTGAACTGAACTGAACTGAAGGTCTACAGCATAATGATTTGATGAACATATATCAGGATTATCCCAATCAGTTTAGTGAACATTCAACACCTCATATAGGTATAAAATTCAAGAAATAACAAAAAATTTTGAGATAACTCTTATGATGTACTCTCTTGATAACTTGCATCTATAACATAAAGGGGTGTTAATTATATTAGTCATGTTGCACCTTAAATCCCTAGCACTTATTGATTTTATTACTGGAAGTTTGTAACTTTGGCTGCATTCCTCCATTTCCTTCTCCACCCATACACTGCATCAGTCAATCAGTTCAGTCACTCAGTCACGTCTGACTTGGTGACCCCATGGACCGCAGCATGCCAGGCCTCCCTGTCCATCACCAACTCCCAGTTCACTCAAACTCATGTCCATTGAGTTGGTGATACCATCCAACCATCTCATCCTCTGTCATCCCCTTCTCCTCCTGCCTTCAATCTTTCCCAGCATCAGGGTCTTTTCCAGTGAGTCAGTTCTTTGCATCAAGTGGCCAAAGTATTGGAGTATCAGCTTCAGTATCAGTCCTTCCAATGAATATTCAGGACTGATCTCCTTTAGGATGGACTGGTTGGATTTCCTTGCAGTCCAAGGGACTCTCAAGAGTCTTCGCCAACACCACAACTCAAAAGCATCAATTCTTTGGCACTCAGCTTTCTTTATAGTCCAACTCTCATATCCATATATAACTGGTAGAAAAACCATAGCTTTGACTAGATGGATGTTTTTGGCAAAATAATGTCTCTTCTTTTTAATATGCTGTCTAGGTTGGTCATAACTTTTCTTCCAAGCAGTAAGCATCTTTTAATTTCATGGCTGCAGTCACCATCTGCAGTGATTTTGGAGCCCCCCAAAGTAAAGTCTGTCACTGTTTCCACTGTTTCCCCATGTAATTGCCAAGAAGTGATGGGACCAGATGCCATGATCTTAGTTTTCTGACTATTGAATTTTAAGCCAACTTTTTCACTGTCTTTTATCAAGAGGCTCTTTAGTTCTTCACTTTCTGCCATAATGGTGGTGTCATCTGCATATCTGAGGTTATTGATATTTCTCCTGGCAATCTTGATTCCAGTAGTTTGAACATTCTTTGGGATTGGAATGAAAACTGACCTTTTCCAGTCCTGTGGCCACTGCTGAGTTTTCCAAATTTGCTGGCATATTGAGTGCAGCACTTTCACAGCATCATCTGTCAGGATTTGAAATAGCTCAACTGGAATTCCATCACCTCCACTAGCTTTGTTCATAGTGATGCTTCCTAAGGCTCACTTGACTTCACATTCCAGGATGTCTGGCTCTAGGTGAGTGATCATACCATCGTGATTATCTGTGAAGATCTTTTTTGTATAGTTCTTCTGTGTATTCTTGCCATCTCTTCTTAATATCTTCTGCTTCTGTTAGGTCCATATTATTTCTGTCCTTTATTGAGCTCATCTTTGCATGAAATGTTCCCTTGGTATCTCTAATTTTCTTGAAGAGATCTCTAGTCTTTCCCATTCTATTGTTTTCTTCTATTTCTTTGCATTGATCGCTGAGGAAGGTTTTCTTATCTCTCCTTGCTATTCTTTGGAATCTGCATTTAAATGGGTATATCTTTTCTTTTCTCCTTTGCTTTTTTTTTCTTTTGATTTTCACCCTGCTTTTATTATTTTTACTTTACAATATTGTATTGGTTTTGCCACAGATCAACATGAATCCGCCATGAGTGTACACGTTTTCCCAATCCCGAACCCCCCTCCCACCCCTGCCCCCCACACCATCCCTCCGGGTCATCCCAGTGCACCAGCCCCAAGCATCCTGCACCCTGCATTGAACCTAGACTGGCGATTCATTTCTTATATGATATTATACGTTTTAATGCCATTCTCCCAAATCATCCCACCCTCTCCCTCTCCCACAGAGTCCAAATCTCCTTTGCTTTTCACTTCTCTTCTTTTCACAGCTATTTCTAAGGCCTCCTCAGACAGCCATTTTGGGTTTTTGCATTTCTTTTTCTTGGGGATGGTCTTGATTCCTGTTTCCTGTACAATGTCACAAACCCCCGTCCATAGTTCATCAGGCACTCTATCAGATCTAATCCCTTGAATCTATTTCTCACTTCTGTATAATCGTAAGAGATTTGATTTAGGTCATACCTCAATGGTCTAATGGTTTTCCGTACTTTCTTTAATTTAAGCCTGAATTTGGCAGTAAGGAGTCCATGATCTGAGCCACAGTCAGCTCCTGGTCTCTTGTTTTTGCTAACTGTGTAGAGCTTCCCCATCTTTGGCTGCAAAAAACATAATCAATCTGATTTCGGTGTTGACCGTCTGGTGATGTCCTTGTGTAGAGTCTTCTCTTGTGTTGTTGGGAGAGGGTGTTTGCTGTGACCAGTGCGTTCTCTTGGCAAAATTCTGTTAGGCTTTTCCCTGCTGCATTCTGTACTCCAAGGCCAAATCTGCCTGTAACCTGGAGTACACTGCGTCTGGTAACCACAAATCTGTTTTACTCTGAGTTTGTTTGTTGAACTATAATTGGCCTATGACACTGGTAGTTCTGGTTGCCCAATGCAGCAATTAGATATTTCTGGACATTTCAAAATGATCAGCACAGTAAGTCTGTGTATGTCATCATACATAGGTAAGGATCACATAACTATTAACTACATTTCTCAAATCTCATACCCAAGACTGTTTATATTTGTTTGCAAGTATGTACTTCTTGATCTCCCTCACCTGTTTCTTCCCTCCTCCCACTCCCCTCCCTGGTGACCACCTACTTTTTCCTCTGTATTTACAAATCTGTTTTGTTTTGTTATCTGTTCATTTGCTTTGTTTTTTAGATTTTACCAATAATTGAAGTCATACAATCATTGTTTTTCTATCTTATTTTCACTTAGCATAGTACCCTCTAGGTCTATTCATGTTGTCTCAACTAGCAAGCTTTCATTCTTCTCTATGGCTGAGTAATAACCTGTTGTGCATATGTATGTATGTATAATCTTTATCCATTAATGGGCTCTTGGGTTGGCTATTGTAAATGATGCTGCCGTGATTGTAGTGGTGCATATATATTTTCTGATAATTGATTTTTTTCAGATAAATAACCAGAATTGGAGTTCCTAAAATATATGGTAGACCTATTTTTAATTTCTTTTTGGAAATAGCCATACTTTTTTTTTCCAATTTTTTCCACAGTGACTATACCAATTTCCTTCCCACCAAGAGTGAACAATGGTTACCTTTTCTCTGTTGTCATCTGTTATTGTGTTCTTGAGAACAGAATATTCTGACAGCTCTGAGATGGTATCTTCTTGTGATTTGGATTTGCATTCCTCTGATGAGTGATGCTGAGCATCTTTTCATGTGCCTGTTGATATCTGTATATTTTCTTTGGAAAATTTGTCTCTTCAGATCCCCTGCTCATTTTTTTAAGCTGGGTGCTTTGTTCTATTAATGTTGACTTTTACGAGTTCTTTGTATATTTGAGGCATTAACTCTATCAGATATATACTGTGCAAGTAAACTTGAGCCGGAACCACCTAGTGGGCCAATTCCAGCAGATGTTTAATATGAACCAAAATACATGGTTAGCCTGGTCACGTATTTTCTATTTTCAAGCCTTTTAAAATATACAATCAGAAATAACAAAAAGAAAGACACTCAAATGCTATAGTGGTGTTGAATAGATTTTAATTCTTTATCCCCAAAGATTGTATTTTAGAAAATCTGTATTTTTCAGGTATTCCTTCCTTGTCTAAAAAATAGCCCTCAGCAGAAGAACACATACTCCTCTGACACAGTATCTTTGGGGCTTATCCCCAGGGGAAAGATACATAATATTAGGGAGTGGCTATACTAAATGGGCTTCCCCAGTGGTTCAGCAGTAAAGAATCTGCTTGCAATGCAGGAGACGTGGGTTCGATCCCTGGGTTGGGAAGGCCCCCTGGACGAGGGCATGGGAACCCACTCCCATGGACAGAGGAGCCTGGAGGGCCCCAGTCCATAGGGTCTCAAAGAGTCAGACACAACTGAAGCAACTGAGCCCGTTTATACTAAATACATTATTTAAAATGACTGCAGGAAAGAATTTCATGCTTAAAGCCAAAACACTGCAGAAAATATGAAAATGGAGAAGTGAACAAACATATTAATTTACCTGTTTATGCCCCTGAAATCATAAAACGAGAGTGAAGTTTTTTTTGGCTTTCTCTGTTTTAAACATAAGCTCAGGACAGACAGAACGGAGGACTCAGTGAGGACAGTCGGATGCTCTGCCTGGGAACGTGCTGCGGTGCACGAGGCTGAGCTCTGCTCTATACTGTCCTGAAAGACGTTGCCCAGCAGCCCTCGCTGAATCTCGTGAGTCTGACTGACAGCCCCAACCTTGAAACTCACTCCAGTAGTGTACCCAGGATCAGGAAAGAAGGCCTTCAGAATTCTGAGGCGGGGTGCAGGGAGGGTCCGGGGTGGTGGTTATTCCCAGTCTACAATTCTACATCCAACAAAGTGTCTAAACTGAGGGCAGAATAAAGACATTCACAGATACTCACAGTATTGAAACTGCTCCCCATCTACAGTCATCTTACCACCATGTACCTTTTCTCAGGGACCTTCTGAAAGATATGCCCGCCCAACTGAGAAAAGTCTGGATTCTGGGGGTTCCAGCTCAAGAACGTGGAGGATGCCTCTGTCCCTGCCCTCCCCGACCCCAGGAGTGCCATGGAAGGAGAACCTGGGAAGTCAGCAGCGCAGAAATTCCAGTGACTGATCAGCCCAGGCTGGAGGTGGTCAGAGGCTCTGGGAGGCACTTCTTCAATAAGAAAAGCTTTTTAGGACACCCAATGTGCTTGAATACCAAAAGAAGATTACACAGCTGGGAGAAGGGTTTGGTTACAGCTTAGCAATAAAATATACAAAATCAATGTCCCCGCAGCCCCGTGCAGAAAAGACAAATTTGAAATGCACGAAAACACATTTTATACAGAAAGTCATCACAGTACATAATGTGATAAAGCTGTGAGTAAGCACTTAAAGTCATAATACCAAACAATGAATACTGATGCAATCAAATTGAAAGAATATTAGGAGGATGGGGAGATGGAAGTGTGTGCTGAGGAGAGGGAGGAGAAAGAAAGCCCTTCCATGATGGAAATTCAAAAGAAAATACCTAAAACTGAAACACTATTAAGAAACGTGATTTGGAGACAAATACAAAGTAAATCAGCTAAAATCCTTGAGCCTGGTGGCCTCTGGGGAGCGGTGATACAGAAGACAGAGTGGGTCTTACTGTTTCAAGAAAGGTTTATAGATTATTTTGCTCATTTTTAATGTGTAGGTGTAATTTTACTTAAAAAATGACTTAATTTACAACGACAGAAGTCTTTTATTACTGTCACATACATGTTAAAATCAGCTAATACGTCAACAGGTACAGGACAAATGAACACTGATATTAAAAACAAAACTGAAAATGTAAAGAGAGAAAAAAACCAAAGCTGATACTGATTTAGGCCCTTGTGACATCCTGAGCTAGACTTTAGGAAATCATTCACCTTCTGGACACTGGTGTTTCCAGTTCTGCAGAGGAATATTCTAAATAGATGAGATCTAAGTTCCTTTGAAATCTGAGTCTGTTTAAGTGCAGTAGTTGAATAGGGTAAACACATTTTATGGATGCATTTCTAAAGGGTATTCCATTTTAAACAGGCCTTGTTTTCAACTAGTACTGATTAATAGGGCTTTTCACTTTTCTTATATGTAATAATTTTAAATGATCACAGAAAAACCCCTTAATATGACACATGAAATGAAGGTTCTAAACTGTTCCTTGACCTTAAGAAGCAGTAGTAACAGCCGCAGCTCAATGCTAAGCGGCCACTCTTGGCAATACCAGAACTTCAAAACATAGCTCTAAAGTGGGTTAGAAGCAGACTGCTGTGGTAGATCTGAAAGCTCAACTGTTCATGCATAAACCGAGGAAGATTTATGAGAAGGTATATTCTCAAACTCATTAAGTAACTGAGGAAGAGAAACCCATGGAAAAGCCGAATAAAAGAAGAAGCGTTAGCAGTGATTAGATACAGGTAAACCCTCACACACCCCACCTGACAGCCGAGCGCCGCCGAGCCAGGCCTGCACTCACCCCACCTCCAGTCAGCATAGCTGCTGTCCTTGGCAGTAAACAAATGCAGAGCTCTGTTTCAAATTATGCATTTACTGTTGCCTTCCCAACCTTTGAAATTAATGGTGATGTATTTTTAAGGGCAAGTTCCGATTTCTCAGCCTGAGGGGTGAGCCCTCTTGACTGTGGGTGACTAGGTTTTAGGCAGTACTGTTGCTGCCCCAGGGGGCTCCTGGTACAGGTTAGCAATCTTTGCGTGAGTTCCCAGTCACTTCCCTTTCCTGCTGCCCGGGGTGACCACCCATCTCCATTACTTTCTCAGATGTTCATCTCACCCTCACTGTTCAGCTGCCCGCTCCCTGCAGTCCCTTCAGGACCTCCACTTCTACGGGGCCTCCACTTCACCCGAGTGCCTGCCTGTCCTCCTGTGTGTTCCTTCCACCACTGTTCCTTCAGTTACATCCACAGGGCAGTTCTCAACCTTGAAGGTCCTCAGAGGCACCTTCAGGGGATGCTGGCCCCAGCCCCGGAGTTTGATTCAACAGGTCTGGGGTAGGGCTTAACAATGTGCACTTCTAACAAGTCCCCAGATGAGGCTAACGCTGTTGGTCCAGGGACCCCACTCTGAGAAGCATTATTATTAATACGTGACTTTATGCTTATGTCTGTCACTAGACTGCAAGCTTCTTGAGGTCAGGGAGCATTTCTTACACGTCTCATCTCCAGGGTCTAGCCGGTGTCCAGCAGTCATTTAGTCAACAAATATTTATTGAATGCCTGTCACGTGCCAGACACTGTTGCAGGCACTAGATTCAGCAGTTTAAAAAAAAATTTACACACACAACACAGGCTAAGCAGGCTGCTGTCCAAACAGGGGCACAGGCCAGCGTGCGGGGTGGCCTGTGCACTCTCCTGAGAGTGGCAGGAGGCCCTGTGAGGATACGAGACGCCCCAGGGAGAAAGTGGGCAACAGCAGAGGTGAAGCTGACTCCCCGCACAGAGTCCGTCGAACCCCAGGGCTGCCCATGGGCCACCGGCCACACGGCTCCCTCCCTAACTCCAGGAAAGTACAAAGCCCATGCCTTTATCTTTGGGCTGATTTTCTGAAAGTTTCCTCACAAATAAAAAATGAGAGGACTCATGAAGAGCAATTTGGAAAACAACCATCATGTTCACCGTCAAGACTTTCAGTATTCTTAAGGTTTGCAAATGTTTTTATAAGGCCTTCCATTCAAAGCCCTGAAACGCTCTCTGCTAATTATATGGAGGGGATAATGGGCAGCATTTATGAATGGAATTCTAGACTAAAATATTTCTTCTCTTATTAGTGGTTTCAAGAGTCAGTGAGATCAGAGAATAATATTGTCCGAGAATAATGCTGTCTTCCTATTGCTACCCTGAATCAGTGATGTAACACCAGAGTCCAGCAAGTGATCATGTTTTACACACTGAAAGACTGAAAAAAAAAATAACCTTGTTAGGAACACACTTTTATAATGGAGAGCAGGTCCACCAAATTCATTTTTTATGACTCCAGGCTAATAAAGTAAATTCTGATTACCAGAAAGCTTTGGGTATAAATGGGGCCTTTTGGTGAGTCACACATTGACTTAAAAATGGTCAGGTTGCTGTTTATTTCCATGGAGTAGATTACTAATTATCACCTTCATAATCCAAAGGGATTAATATTTCTGAAAAGGTGTGTACTTCTCTCTGAGATGTGACCTCCAATGAACCAGCCCCTTTCAGACTGGATCCCCTAAAGCTAAGACCAGGAGAAATCAATCCCTGTAGCCGACTGAACTGGTCTCTTGAAATGACTGACACCTGCTTCAGTGTAAAAAAAGAACACACCACTATACTCTGGAAAACATACAAATAAATCTAAATAAAAATATTCTCCTTAGTATCATTCATATGCTAATAATAAATTAGCTTCCTTTAAAAAATTTTTTCAACTATTTACAAAATCCATTCTTATTTTCTGAGTTAACAAGGCTGGATTTTAAAAGTGCAATAAAAATTCTGGAGGGCTTCACCCCTTATTCAGACAAGACTTAGTGGTTTGCAAGACGCAGCTTCTTGTTCTGGTGTGGTTCTTCATCCAGGGGTACGGATCCCAAAACGCCATCTGATGGTCAAGAATAACTTAACGTCAGGAAAATGTTACTTCAAAGAAATGAGCTTTGTCACTTCAAAGAAAATGTCACTCCAAAGTCAGAGGCTGTAAGATCAAAACAATGCTTAAGCTAAAGAGGAATATTTTAAAAATAAAAATGAAAAAGGGCATATTGATTTTATCTTTAAAATTCTCAACTGTTAAAGAACAGATTCTAGATAAGTCATTCACAGGTGACACAATGTATCTGACCTTTTACAAACTGGATTCATCAACAGTGTACAGACAACAATTCACAAAACTTTTTCGGGGGAAAAGTTATTACTGTTAGGCTGGAGGAGACAAAAGGACCCGTCTGTTGTCCAGGGAGAAAAGGAAGTCGTCTGTGGGGCAGTGAGGTGTGAGGGGACACACCCCCCTCCCATTGGAAGGCAAGCAGACTCATCACCTTGGTCAGGTGGGAGACGGGCCTGGCTTACAGCTCGCCCCATGACCTGATTTCCCTGGCTTTCCTGGGACACACACTGTGTGCGTGTAAAGTGCACAATGTGATGGGTTTCAACACAAGCACACATCTGAGAAACCACCACCACACTTCAGATGGTAAGTATACCCACCACCTCTGAGAGTCTCCTTTTATCCTGCTGCTTTCTGTCTTTCCAGGGATCTGCCTGCCCTCCAAGCCTCTGTGCTCGCCTCGCTCTTCCTAGTCTTGAGGACACTTGGATCAGGGTGCAGGGAGAACAGAGCTGGAAAGCTTTCTCTCTCTCTTATTATGTAATATTGGAAACATTAAAAAAAGAAGACTGTGTGTGATACAGATGGGAGTCCTAAAGCCTAATAATAAATTAACACTCAAGAACCTACTTGGTCGGTGTTCAGTCCCTAAGCCGTGTCCGACTCTTTCACCCCAGGCTCCTCTGTCCTCCACTCTTTCCCAGAGTTTGCTCAAGAATCTACTACCCAACCCCCAAAACTGAGGGAGGGGTGTGAAACCACCCCCAAAACCACCTCTCAGGTGCCCCCCAGTCCAATCCCATCCCTCTGTCACCCTTATTCAGAGGTAACCACTGTGCTGAATCGTTTATCATTCCATTGCTTCTTAAAAATAATTTTGCCACAGGTACTAACCAATACACTATCTGCCTTCTTGTTGAACTTTACATCGAAGTTGCATTATAATGTTTTTAGTCTTCTGAAACTTGGTTTTTTCATTCAGCATTATATTTCTAAGATCCTTCCATGTTTAAGAAGCTGTAATTCAGTTTACTTTCACTGCTTTATAATACTCCACTGTAATATTTTAATTTCCAGAGATAAATTTTTGTGCTATTTTCCAGTTTTTGCTTTTAAGAGCAATGTTGCAATGAATTATCTATCTCTGTCTTTTCTACGAAACATGTAAGAATTTTCCTAGGGCATATGCTTAGAGGTCAAATTGCTGGGTCATGGAATACACACATCTTCAGTTTTACAAAGATAACCTTAAACTGCTTTCCCAAGGTGGCTGTATACATTTTTAGTCCAACCAGCAATATACAGAAGTTCCTAACGATCTACCTCCTCACTAGCACACTTGGTGTCGTCAAACTTTAATTTTGCAACTCTAGTAGGTACAGCAATAGGGGTGTAAACATTGTTGCAGTGATTTTAATTTGCATTTCCATGACTGCTAATGAGCTTGAGCATTTTTTCATGTGTTTATTAGATGTCTGTGTTTCTTCTGTTGTGAAATACCTGTAACTATCTTGTACCCACTCTCAAATGAACTCAACCGTTAATCAACTGTATATAATTGGCAGCCATGGACTACTTCATCCAACAATAGCAGAATACACATTATTCTTAACCTCACATGGAATGTTTACCAAGAGAGACCACATTCTGGGCCATAAAACACATCCTAATAAATTTAAAAGAATAGAAATCATACAAGATCTGCTCTCAGACCACAATGTAATTAAACTAGAAATGACTAATAGAAACATAACTGGAAAATCCCAAAATATATGTGGAAGTTAAATAATACATTGCTAAATAACAAATGAGTTAAAAAAAACAAAACACCAAAAAACTCAACATAAATTTTTAAATATTTTGAACTAAATAAAACACAACTTATCAAAATTTGTAGCATTCTGTGGAGGAAATGCTAGACAGAAATTTATAGCAGTGAATGTATATATGAGAAAAGAAGAATGATCTAAAATCAATGGCCAGAATATACGAATCCAAATAACCAAAGTAGATTCGTGGTAGCCTGGGGCTGGAGGTAGGAGGAAACAGGGATGACTAATAAAGGGGTAAGAGGATTCTTTTTGAGCTGATGGAAAATTCTGAAATTAGGCTGTGGTGATGGTTACACAACACTCTGAATCTACCAAAACCCACCCAATTCTGTACTTTAAAAGGGCAAATTTATGGTATATAGATTATACCTCAATCAAGCTCTTATAAAATTTAAAAAGAGATAAGGATATTATTTAGTGATATAAAAATACAAAAAATACATATTAACAATTTTTTTAAACAAATATGTATTTGTTAAAAAATACATACAAAACACAAACCTGCATTTCAGTGGACAATCATAAAGCAAACATTTAACCATCACCCAGGGCAAGAAATAAAGCCTTGCCAGCAAAAACGGAAGCACTCCTCTCATCCCCTCGCCATCCCGACCCCTCCTTCCCCTCTCAGGACACCCCCAACAGCACGTGTAGTGATCCAGGGACAGGGAATCCTGGCTACAAGACTCTTGATTGTAAGTGGCAAAAATCTCCTCTTTCACGGCTTGCCTTTGTACTCTTTCAGTGCTATCTTCTGACAAACAGATGTTCTTTATTTTAACACAGATAAATGTTTTTTATGTTTAATGCTTTTTTGTGTCTTCTCCCTAACAACAGGGAATTATTAACTCACCCCCCTCGAACACGATTATTGAGTACATAGTCTTCAATCAGATCCATATTTTTTCCTTTCCTTTTATCTTTAACCACCTCCCCCCAACTGATAAATTTTTAAAAAGAAAGATGGAGTGGATATGTACTTTTTTTCCAGACTGCAAATTAAAATTTCACTACTTGAATAAAATAAAGCTAAGTTAGAACACAGAAAATCAGGATATTCACATAGACATTATTTTCATAAAGACTTTCATATTTGCTAATTTTTCAGAGTAATCAAATCATTATTATCAAGAAAATTTTACTTATTATATTGAACTTCTACTTACCTTAAATCCAAACAGAAAGATAACAATACTTAAAATAATATTGTATAATAATAATCATATTCAAAATAATATGCATGAGGAATTGCAAGGTCTCCTAAAGACTATATTGCTTTAAAAATATGTATTAATATATAAACAGTAAAACTCTGAATACTAGTAATTCATTTATGGTAACTGTGATGACTCTTATCCATTCTCTGGCCAATCTGAGCTAATGTGGCTTTACTCAAACAAGAATGTACATAGCCTCATAATTTGGCCCTGGTTCCATCTGTATTAATTAGATGTATTTTTCCTTTCTAACTGTCCAAGAGGCTTTTGTTTTGGTACAGAAGAGCACTGTTGCCTATAGTCTCATATAAATTTAATTTATAAATTCGATTTGTGCATGATTATTTGTATTAAACTACAGAGTCCATAGGACTAGTCATTAATAAGCACTTCCCATGACATCTAGCATATAGTCGATACACAAGTGTTTGCACAAACTGAATGCAAAAATCTAATCTGCAAAAAGAATATGATCTCCCTCCAACCACAGCAATTTCCAACACCTGATCATTATAAGTTACTATTTTTCTTTTCTTAGCAACAAAGTCAACCTCAATAAAGGACTTGTAGATACTTACTCTCTCTGCTTTCAGGCTCATTTTGCTCAAGAACACCAGTTCTTGATGGATTCAGTTGCCACTATAAAAGGAAACAAACATTTTATGTATGTGTTTAAGAAGGTTTTTAAAAATGGCATTTCAGCATTGTGCCTTCAAATATAAAGACAGCTTAAAACAGTAAGAACAGTTAGTGTGCCATACCACCCAAGCCCTAATAACAACTTTGGATGGCCCTGAATGATATGACTGCTGGATTAAGGATCAAGATTCTTAGAGAATCTTATATATATGGTTTAGTAAGTATTTTTTAGGTGCTTTACATGTTCCAGGCACCCTGGACACAAACAGAAAAGTCAAGTTGAAATCTATAAACAGTACTATTATATCTTTTGTACTTACTGCAAACTATAGCATATAAAAGTTATATTAAGTGCCAGAATTATCACTAAAAAGCAACACATGATTCTGGACAGGATCCTTTTGCTATAAAGAACTTTATTGGGACAACTGGTAAACCCTGACTGAACTCTGTGGATTAAATGGTAGCAATATATCAGTGAAAATTTCCTGAGTTTTGTGGTTGTAGTGTGGTTATGTAGGACAACCTACTATTTGAGGAAATACACAAGAAAGTATTTAAGAGTGACTTGGCATCATCGCAACAACTTAACTCTCAAGTGTTTCTGGAAAAAAATTCTTCTAGTGTTTTTGTAACTTTTCTGCATGCTTGAGATTATTTCTAAAAAAAGAAAAGTTTTTAGAAACCAGAGTAGTTAAAGAAAAATCATGAGGCATTAAAGTTCTGAGTTTTCCACAAAATAATTACCACCTCAGCAGTTCTTTGGAAATATCAAATACTAATTGCTTCTAATGTTTTCCTGATTTTTCTCATGAGAAATGCATGTGTGTGTGTGTGCACACGTGTGTGTATGTGTCCCCTTCCTTTTGTGTAATCTTAAACTTTAAACTATGTTCACCTCTGCTGCTGCTGCTGCCGCTAAGCCGCTTCAGTCGTGTCCAACTCTGTGCCCCGTAGATGGCAGCCCACCAGGCTCCCCCGTCCCTGGGATTCTCCAGGCAAGAACACTGGAGTCGGTTGCCATTTCCTTCTCCAATGCATGAAAGTGAGAAGTGTAAGTCGCTCAGTCGTGTCAGACTCTTAGCGACCCCATGGACTGCAGCCCACCAGGCTCCTCCGTCCATGGGATTTTCCAGGCAAGAGTGCTGGAATGGGGTGCCATTGCCTTCTGCAATGTTCACCTCTATCTACTACTATATACTATTGAATTTAAGTTGGCATAAAGCTCAACATTCAGAAAACTAAGATCATGGCATCTGGTCCCATCACTTCATGGCAAGTAGATGGGGAAACAATGGAAACAGCGGCACACTTTATTTTTTGGGGCTCCAAAATCACTGTAGATGGTGACTGCAGCCATGAAACTTTAAGACGCTTGCTCCTTGGAAGAAAAGTTATGATCAATCTAGACAGCATATTAAAGAGCAGAGACATTACTTTGCCAACAAAGGTCCATCTAGACAAAGCTATGGTTTTTCCAGTAGTCATGTATGGATGTGAGAGTTGGACTGTGAAGAAAGCTGAGCACCGAAGAATTGATGCTTTTGAACTGTGGTGTTGGAGAAGACTCTTGAGAGTCCCTTGGACTGCAAGGAGATCCAACCAGTCCATCCTAAAGGAGATCAGTCTTGACTATTCATTGGAAGGACTGATGCTGAAGCTGAAACTCCAATACTTTTGGCCATCTGATGCGAACAGCTGACTCATTAGAAAAGACTGTGATGCTGGGAGGGATTAGGGGCAGGAGGAGAAGTGGATGACAGAGGATGAGATGGTTGCATGACATCACCAACTCAATGGACATGAGTTTGAGTAAACTCTGGGAGTTGGTGACGGACGGGGAGGCCTGGCCTGCTGTGGTCCATGGGGTGGCAAAGAGTCAGACACAACTGAGCGACTGAACTCAACCACTGAATTAAAAAAAGAAGGCTGTGGGAAGAGGTGGATCAAGGACTTTCTTTTGTTAGCCACCAGATGGCACTATAGAACCAACTGATTCAAGGTCTCTAAGGTCAAGTTCTTCCCTGGTAGCTCAGCTGGTAAAGAATCCACCTGCAGTGTGAGACTTGGGTTGGATCCCTGGATTGGGAAGATCTCCTGGAGGAGGGCATGGCAACCCACTCCAGTATTCTTGCCTGGAGAATCCCCATGGACAGAGGAGCCTGGCATAGCACAGCACAAGGTCAAGGTAAAATTCTCTCTCTAGAGATATATATTCATAAGGTAGATCCTAAGCTGAACATTTGTGACTAGGCAAGTGCTCGCACATAAAAATAAACTCAATGATAATATTTTGTTGAAACTCTTTAAAAGGGCAAGAATCGCTAATTTAAAATATGCAGCAGAGTAACGGAACAACATGGGCTTCCCAGGTGGCTCAGTGGTAAAGAGCTCACCTGCCAATGCATTTGATCCCGTGGTCGAGAAGATTCCCTGGAGGAGGAAATGACAACCCACTCCAGTATTCTTGCCTGGAAAATCCCATGGACAGAGGAGCCTGGTGGGCTATAGCCCACGGGGTCACAAAACAGCTGGACATGACCTAGCGACTAAACAGCTATCAACATAATACAAAGTATATTTGAAAACAATGTGTATCTACTTACTGTAAACTTGCTGACACCTTCAAGGTCCCCAAATCTCATGTAAGAGATGTCTGCCTTCTTTTTTCCAACATCTACATCCCCTGCATAGATTTGTTTTATGCCTGCACCTTTAATTAAAGGTACACATTCATCACAAGGGCACTTGGTCACAAAAATCATACTTCTTTCTTCTGGTTTTATTTCTTGACACCTACAAAAATACATATACACATGAAAAAATTAGGAAGGTAGTTTCTAAAAGGGTAAGTTATGTTTTAGAAAAATCTTTAAACAGAGTCATTTTGGAAACAGATTTACAACATTATACACAATAATGATCAAGCCTTATTCTTGCTGAATTAGTCAATGCCAAGATTTTCAGTATTTAGACTACAAAGGAAATGAAAACAGAGGGAATAATGCTTTCTAAGTAGGAAACTCTTTATAAAGCCAGAATTACGGGCCAGAACTAACGCCTTCCCTGAGAATGTACCATGTGTGATTAGACATTAAGTCATCGTGGTAGCCAGAAGATCTGGTGCCTAAGAGATATTTAATAAATGCTTACTAAATTGACTAATGTTAGAGTTCTGTTTTGAGTTATGGTTCCCTTACTGCTTTTACCTCACATAGGATAACTTAACAAACACTTGGCTTTGAAAAAATGAAGCAAGTAAATCTGTAATGAAGAGTTCAAGAAAAAAACCTGTGTAGTAAAATTCTGCACGCCGGGGTAGTTTAGGACTGAGGATAGAGGAGTTGCACTTCCAGGTTCTGTGGTTTACAAAGCTCTCAGTCGTATGCTCCCCATCACCAGCCTTCCGCATCCATGTCCTCAGTTGAGTCTCATTCGCTTCCCCTGGACCAGGGAAGCAGAATTGTATGCATCTAGCGACTTAGCAGCAGCAGCAGCAGTCTGTTCAAACTGTACACCTGTACCCTAAGTAATCATTACTGTAGCTCTGTCAATGTCTTTCCATTTGTCCACTACTACCAAATGAAGTCTAAACTCGAAGTACTCCCTTGTCAATCCCAAGCTAGCCCACGGTCCAGCCTAAATGGAACATCTACGTTCCTAAACACACAAGCATTTTCCTTCTTCTAGCCCACTGCTATGCCTCAGGCAAGAATGGTTTCCCTTCAAGTAAGCATCTTCAATTGCCACAATCCTACCAAAGCTTTAAAGCTCAGCTCAAATGCCAGTTTCTCCATAAAGGTTTTCCCTCACACTCCCTCTCCATCTATTGCAGCCCCTGAATTTCTACCCACTTTGTGCTGACCCTTCCCACACAACTGGCCATGTTAGGTTGAGTACAGTCTTATATCCCACACTGGACTATAAACTCTTCAGGACAGAAACCATGACTCATACAGATTTGAATCTCCCAAGAGCACCCACTAAATGGTAAATGCTGAGAAATATTTGTGGAAATTATCTAAATTAACATTAGAAGGAGGTAATGCCAGTGATAAGCTCTAACAAAAACTATGTTAAAGCAATTTATGAATATATAGATTCATAAATACATGCTCAGAATTTAGAAAACAAAGGTGATCTTATGATGCAGAAATATGCAAGACCCTAAGAACACACTTCAAGCAGTTTTATCCTGGAGAGAGAAGGAAGAAAGGAAAAAAGATTTGCTCAATAAATCTGAAGGCCTGGAGGATCCCTGACAGTGGCCTCTGGTCACGTAGCAAAAACCACATACGACTAGAGCTATACTTCTGAAAAGGATATTTCTTGGAATTTTTAAAAAGGCAATAAATTACAGCAAAATGAAAGCTAATTTCAATTAACCCTTGCTACATTTTATACAAAATACACGCAGACGGATTTCATACCTAAATGTTAAGGCATTCTGTTCCGCATGTACGATGTATCTGAATTTCCTTATTTCTCTGTCTTTCTGTTTGTCATCCATGTGCGGGAAGTCAGCATACTCAGATCCAACAGGAAAAGCATTATAACCGCATCCTATGAAGTACATGGCGCCTGTCCCATCACAACTTCTCTATGGAAAGTGAGCAAACCAACAAAGCCGCGTTCAACATTCTGAAAAGGCATCTTACATTCTATCTTTAAAGCCTAGCCTCACACTTTGTATAATGGATTCACTTTTCCATAACACACTATAAAGTTATGGCAAACCTAGATAGCGTATTAAAAAGCAGAGACCTGGCTGACAAAGGTCCATATAGTCAAAGCTATGGATTTTCCAGTAGTCATGTACGGATGTGAAAGTTGGACCATAAAGAAGGCTGAGTGCTGAAGAACTGATGCTTTCAAATTGTGGTGCTGGAGAAGACTCTCGAGAGTCCCGTGGACAGCAAGGAGATCAAACCAGTCAATCCTATAGGAAATCAATCTTGAATATTCATTGGAAGGACTGAAGCTGAAGTGCCAGTACTGTGGCCACTTGATGCAAAGAGCCGACTCATTTGAAAAGACCCTGATGCTGGCAAGAATTGAGGGCAGGAGGAGAAGGGGACGACAGAGGATGAGATGGTTGGATGATATCACCGACTCGATGGACATGAGTTTGAGCAAACTAGGGAAGGGCAGGGAAGCCTGGAGTGCTATAGTCCATGGGGTCGCAAAGTGACTCAACAATGAACAACAGTGATACACTGAGCCATCAGAAAAATACAGTACTGGATTTTCCTTCAGCAGGGTGATCTTGCCAAAGTTAAATTTTAAGCAGGCTAATCATCTCTAGTATATAATATCAAGACAGTCCTTCATTTAAGCAGTTAGTTAAATACTAGCTTAATTCACACACTGTTTCACTTGACTCAGACATCTCTCCCTGATCGGTTATAAGATCCTAGAGAACAGAAACCATGTTTTATACTGTCTTTCTGGCCCTTAAAGCACACCTATTATAGTGGTCCACACAGAGCAGGTACTCTATATTATTATAAATTATTGTTAATTTATTATATGCTCTGTGCTGTGCTACTGGTTAGCAAGTCACAAATTCCAAAAATATTTTGAGCAATTTCTGTTTGGGGTTAAAAATGTGCTATTATGTATACAGTTGGAAAATAATGTATTTTCCTTCCATCTTTATGTTTACTGAGCCTCTATTGTGTGTGTGTGTGTGTATACATATACATATAAATAATAGAACTTCCTACATAAGCGGCATGTTTCTTACTCCTGGTCAGTGGCATATTAGGTGTTAATATGAATGCTTTATCAACTCTAAGAGTAAAATATTTAATAAACCAAACCTGTTCAGAATAGTTTGGAAAATGCTATGCTGCTGCTGCTGCTGCTAAGTTGCTTCAGTTGTGTCCGACTCTGTGTGACCCCATAGACGGCAGCCCACCAGGCTCCCCCGTCCCTGGGAGTCTCCAGGCAAGAACACTGGAGTGGGTTGCCATTTCCTTCTCCAATGCATGAAAGTCAAAAGTGACAGTGAAGTTGCTCAGTCGTGTCCAACTCTTAGCGATAAACCTCACTAAATTTCAATATATTAATAATTACTCATGTGATAGTATCAACAGTATCATATTTACTGTCTCCTAGTTCCATTCCTTCTCAACACATCCCCATAATTTCAAGTCTTCATCATCTCTTTTCTTAATCTCCCTACTTCCTGTCTAGCCCCACTTTAAAATGCAAATCTGATCATTTTCCCGCTTAAGATGTTCTTGGACTGCACTGTCCAATACAGTGGCCATTACACGTGGTCAGTGCGAACTGAGAGGGGCCAGAAGATGCCCCGGGGAAGGGAACGGCAACCCACTCCAGGGTTCCTGCCTGGGAGACTCATGGGCAGAGGGGCCCGGGGGGCCACAGTCCATGGGGTCGCAGGACAGTCTGACACGACTGAAGTGACTAAACAACAGCAAACAAGTATAAACACACACACAGAATTATGACGACTCAATACTCCCCTCAAATGCAAAATGTTTCATTAAAAATATTAACCAATATTTTTATATTGGTTACATGCTGAAATGGTAATATTTCTCAACAGGTGATTAAGTATATTCCTAAAATTAACTCACTCCAGTGTTCTTGCCTAGAGAATCCCAGGGATGGGGGAGCCTGGTGGGCTGCCACCTATGGGGGTCGCACAGAGTTGGACACGACTGAAGCGACTTAGCAGCAGCAGCAGCAGCAAAATTAATTCACCTGTTTCTTATTTTTTTTAATGTGGCTCCTAAGAACTTTAAAATCATGTATGCGGCTTGCTTTTCATTTCTGCTGGTTAGTGCTATGCTCGGGTATCCCCACTGTCTAAAAGATAAAGTCTCAACTCTCCATGGTATATGAAGTTCTTCATGGTGCAGCCTAATCTTTTTGCTATTCTACTAGACACAGGACTCTGGACGCCAATGTGCCAAATCACTTGCATTTCCCCATATTCTTATGCGCTACCTCTGCGTGTTGCCCTGAGTCCCACTAACTTGCTCTGCTGATGAATTCCTCCTCATTCTTCAAGACTAATAGCACCTGACCTCCTCCAAGAATGCTTTAATTTCTCTGAGCTGAGTAAGAGGCCTCCTCTATGCTCTCATGGCGTCATGTTATGATTACAGTTATATGCCTGTCTCTTTTTCACCTCTGTCTCCATCAGTAGACTGTGTAAGGCCATGAAGGGTGGAATATGTGGCCCCACTGTTCACAGGGGCACAGAGTCTATCCTGTCCTGTGGAAGCTGTTGAATGAAGGTTTACTAAATGAATGTATCTATCTAGAAAACTGCTGAAAGAAAGCAGTTTTTCAGTTCAGTCAGTTCAGTCGCTCAGTCGTGTCCGACTCTTTTCGACCCCATGAATTGCAGCACACCAGGCCTCCCTGTCCATCACCAACTCCCGGAGTTCACTCAGACTCATGTCCATTGAGTTAGTGATGCCATCCAGCCATCTCATCCTCGGTCGTCTCCTTCTCCTCCTGCTCCCAATCCCTCCCAGCATCAGAGTCTTTTCCAATGAGTCAACTCCTCGCATGAGGTGGCTAAAGAACTGGAGTTTCAGTTTTAGCATCATTCCCTCCAAAGAAATCCCAGGGCTGATCTCCTTCAGAATGGACTGGTTGGATCTCCTTGCAGTCCAAGGGACTCTCAAGAGTCTTCTCCAAAAAAAAAAAAAAAAAAAAAAGAGTCTTCTCCAGCACCACAATTCAAAAGCATCAATTCTTTGGCGCTCAGCTTTCTTCACAGTACAACTCTCACATCCATACATGGCCACAGGAAAAACCATAGCCTTGACTAGACAGATCTTTGTTGGCAAAGTAATGTTTTTAGAACTTAATAAATACCCTAATAAGAAATATTAATCCCCATGGGTCAACAAAATGTCATGCACTTAAGATCAAAATATGTTAAACAAAATCAAGTGTAAATGGTTATAAAGAATTAATTTCACACTTACAGATTTTCCTTCCGCCCAGATGACTGCCCCGACTCCTGTTTTATGATCCTCTGAAAGATACATGGCATGTGACTCAGTGAAAACCAATGATCTGTTAGTTTCAGAAATAGACTGTTTTTCCAAAAACAATAAACATGTATTTATTGAAATATACTTCATAAATGTAGTGGCAATCCTTGACAACCTCACTAATTAAGGAAAAGTATGAGAATACTGTCAAGCATAGACTAGGGGAGCTAGGTGTGAACTAATTATAGACAGTGTCACTACCAACCCAGGCACAGACGATGCGTGTGCAGAGATCACTGCAGTAACAGTGCCCACGCTCACGTGACTTCAAAGCTGTGACTAGACTTTAGGGTAACTTTACTGAATCTCCACCAAGTCAGTTTTTAAATACCTATTTCTAAGAGATGATGAAAGTAAGACAGAAGTTTCTGAACTAATGGATTTGGTGTAATATAATAACCATTCACAACAATCAAATCTGTCTTCTCCTAGCATTTTTTGCACTCTCATCAAACAACATACATTTCATGGATGTGTTCTTGCTATGAAAAAAGTTCAAACTCATAAACATATATCCTTATGGGCCCTCACATACATATATATATTGCTGGAAGGTACATGAAAGGAATTTTAATTTACACAAAATGATGTCCTTTCCCTGACCTTCAGAGTTTACCTTGTGGGGAGAAGAATGCCAAGTTGTTGACATGATGCTCGTTTCTAAATCAAGTGGTAGAAGTTATAAATATTAGATTAAAATTTCCCTGCAGAACCAATTTAATTACTCTGCAACAAGCAAAGCTGTATTTCTTTAAACTATTAACCTTAAACAGAAAATACAAAACCAAAATAGAAATTCTACATATTCAAATTAAGTGATTAAGATTTAGATCTCTTCACCCAATCTGCTTGCCTTCCTCTGACATGAAGAATTTCGTAACCAAGACTTCCCTTTACTGAATACCTGAGTCCCTACCTCATGAAGCTCATGGTCTGGTGTGGGAGGAAGGTGGTAACAAGAAAGAGTCTAAAAGCGAAGGCAGCGTGCTGGGCTATAAGGGAAAGGAACATGATACCGAGGAACAATGTGGCAGCAACGTACGTTAGAGGTGGAGACTGTCAACAAAAGGATTTGGGGATAAACAAAGTCTTGTGCCTTCCAAGATCTTCAGAATATAACATGGTGAGAAAAGAACATAATTGTGGCTTTATGCTCATTTCTAAGGCAGGTAGCAGAAGCTAAAAATGAAAACCTCTAAGTGAAAGTGTACTTAATACATGCATAAATCTGGAACAAAAAATGAAAAACTCATGGAAATTCTTCAGATCCCAAGTTTTTAATTTTAAAAGTTAAACATATTAACTTTATCTAGAGAGCTCAGGGCAGTGACTAACATATGGTAAAAGCTCAAAAACCGTTTGCTGAATGAAAAAAACAGAATAATATGATTTTAATGAAATAAGAACATCTATTTGCTGGGGGGGGGGTAAGAAATTCTTCATATCAAGTCTACTTTTCCTACCACTGACACTAAGTATTCTTCATATTATTTTTAAGTCCAGGAGCCACCTTTTCTGTTTCAGTCTAAGGACAGACTAAATCTTGTCAAGAGGGGAAAAAAATGTGGTGTTTTAAAAAATTTTCTTCTTTTTTTTTTTAGAATTTTATTTATGGCTGTGCTGGGTCTTCGATGCTGTCCAGGTTTTCTCTAACTGCGGTGAGCGGAAGCTATTCTCTAGTTGCCGTGCGAGAGCTTCTCATTGAGGTGGCTTCTCGTTGCAGAGAATGGGTTCTCACCTAGGTCGCCCAGGCTGCAGGAGCTGGGGCATGTTGGCTCAGCAGCCGCAGCTCCCGGGCTCTACAGCACAGGTTCAACAGTTGTAGCATATGGCCTTAGTTGTCCCAAGGCATGTGGATCTTCCTGGATCAGGGATTGAAGTCGTGTTCCCTGCACTGGCAGGCAGGTTCTTTCCACCGAGCCACTAGGGAAGCCCCCCAGAATATGATTCCTAAGCTCCACTATTTAGCTAAGGTTAGCTTCACCAAGAGAATATACTTTACTACATGTCTTTTGAAATCGGAATAAAATTTCATCCATATACAATGGAGAAGGTTTCACCCAGCCCTCAAGGTTGGGTGACGGATGAGGTAATTTCTCAAAAAGCTTTTCACATCTGTAATTTTTATGTAAAACTTCTTTTAAAAAAATCTTTCATGTCTATAAATTGCTACCCAGGATCTGCTCATTCACAGGGTTTTCTCTGTATACCCTTGAAGGAAAGGTCAACTTGTAATCACTGAGCCAAACTCCTCGGACCCTTTGATCACCGGAAGTCAGAGGACTCCTTGTGCTATTGTTCTGGCACACAAGTGTGGCTATTTTCACTCCCAATACTGTGGTCACATCAGGGTTTGTCCAAGTGTGGTCCACAGACCAACTGCATCAGAACCATTGGACGCTTGTTCCAAAGGCAGACTCCTGACTCCCATGGAAACTCCCTGAATTAACCTCTCCAAGGGAGGCAGCAGACTTGGGAACCTAGACTTCTCATGAGCATCGCCTCAACTGAAAGTTGAGAACCGCTGAGTTATGATTTGAAACAGTTGAGCTTTTTTGGCTATGTCACCCTACTTTCATCATCAACACTGTGTGGTTCGGGAGGAAGGCATAATTGTCAGCTTTGGAAAACACCTAGTCTAATGGAAAACAGGACATAAAAAGAAATCAAAATTCACACTTAAACCAGATAGTTAAAATTAGATGCCCTACAGCGGTTTGGCATCATACAGTTTGTGCCTGTAGTAGAATCAAATTCTTTTAAGGTGATGATTAACCCTATTGAAATCCCTTGCAGAATTCTAAAAATTCACAGGCCTAGGACACACCTCTGACAGGGACCAGGCTTAGTGGGTCTGGATTAGAATTTGAGCATTTGTACTTAGAACTTCCCTGGTGGCTCAGATGGTAAAGCATCTGCCTACAATGTGCGAGACCCGGGTTCAACCCCTGAGTCAGGAAGATCCTCTGGAGAAGGAAATGGCAACCCACTCCAGTATTCTCGCCTGGAGAATCCCATGGGCAGAGGAGCCTGATGGGCTACAGTCTATGGGGTTGCAGAGTCGGACACATGACTGTGACTAAACTTTCACTTTTAATAAAAGTTTCTATGGTGATCCTGACAAGCTGCCTTTTGAAAACCTCCATTTTACTGAAATCACTTCAACCCAGGGTCTCTGTTGAGCATGTACTGCAGACCAGTGCATCGGTATGGACTCTTTCTGAAGATTTTCTCTATCCTCCTTCTCTTCTTGGGATAAGTTTTAAAATTCCTACTATAGCCCACTCACCAGGCATTCCTCTGCTGCTCCTCCTGCTGGCATTTTCTTTTCCCTATTCCAAAGTCACATTTTAAAAAGTGATCATCATTCTACTTTCAAAAATGTTATGTCTGGTAAGATGTAAAAACACTATTCTGTAACTGGAAATATAGATACCACCCTTTATCATGGTAAGGTAAAATTCCCAAGTAATATTTTCCTTCTTCACATACATACTCATGTACAACTTAATAAAGTTAACACTATTTGATTTCTCCCCTTGCTGTTTGAAAACATACCAGAAATTGGAAGAATCTGCCAAATTTCCTTCGATTCTACTGGTTATTTGAAATTCATATTTTTAAAGATTTTTCTACGTTTTTACTAAATATTGAATAGATATAGAATATTTAGTTAAAAAAGAGGAATAATTCTGGTTCTCTCTCTTTCTTTTTGTCCTTTCTCTATTGGAGGGCTCATTCAACTGGGAAATGATAAAAGCAAGAAGCAGAAAGGGCTGAATCAGATTCTGATTTAAAAATGCAGCATCCAATATAGGCCACAAGAAATCCTAAAACTGCTCTAAGAGATGTCTACTCAAAGGTCTCACTAACTTCTCCATATTGGTATGAGCAGCAACACTTTAGTATCTAAGAGTCAATAAACGCTACCAGAAGTGAAATGAACACCACTTTATGTCTGACACAAATACGACCCCATCAACCCCGATTTAGGAACTAAGCATGTAACTCACCAGTTCGATATGCCAGTAACCTGGCCTGAATCATGCAGTGCCTTGCAATTTCTTGTGGCAAACTTTGATTGTGAATTTCATTACTGTGTTCGGTGTTGCCACAATAAAATCCGTAGTGTTTAAAGTTGGGCACGCTGGAAGCTACTGCGGCCAGGAGAAGGACAAGGTCTTTCATGTTCTGCCTTAGATTGCTAAAATACGGATTCTCACACAAGTTCTCCAAACCTATAGTCATCAGTATTTGCTTATGCATTTCTTCATTGGAAACCAAAAATATCATTTCATATTCTTTTATTCTCTCTTGTTTACATTCAGAATAAAAATCAAAGTTAGTGTCTGGCAATGTTTTGGAAATTTTTTGAATAAAGTCACATTTGTAAGAGGTCTCCTCTACAAACTGCACCATGTAACACACCAAAGGCTGAAGTAAGACACACACGTGGGCCCGACTGTTTGACTTCAGTCTTTCTACTGCTTTGGCATCTAACTTTGCATCTTCAAAACTGGAAGCCTCAGTGAGCAAACTTATTTCTGGGTCAGCAGGCCAATATGAAATTCGATTAACTCCAGCTGAAATAAAAAAATATGAAAGGTAGTTAGCAGACGCCTGCTGAAATTAAGGGTTTTCTTGATAAATCTATCATATCATTGCAGTCGATCCTGAGGTCCCAATGTAATAAATGTCTACTACCAAATCACCAGTAATATAGCCCGAGTGTTGGCAAACTATGGCCACAGGCCAAATCTGTCCCGTTGGCTACTTCTGTACAGCTTGCGGGTCAAGAATGGCTTTCACAGTTTTAAATAGTTGAGAAAATGAAAAAAAAAAATACTTGTAACACAATGAAAATTATATAAAATTCAAACTTCAGTGCCCGTAAAGATTTATGGGAATACAGACATACCTAATCATTGACATAGTTTCATTGTTTCTGTACTATGATGGATTAGCTGAGAGATGAACAGCTGTATGAATATGATACAGCCTGTAAAGCCTAAAATACTTACTATGTGGCCCTTTATAGGAAATGTTTGCTGACAACAAAGCCAGTGGGAATCAATGGTTTTGCTAAGTGTGGTCCCAAAGCCCAGAGCTAGGAAGATGTACCAGAGTACTCCAAGTAATGAAATGGCTGCTTCTAGAAATAGTACGGCATAATTGATATTGACTAGAGTTGTGAACCTAAAATAAACAATTTATCCACGCATGAAAAATGTACTGGTACTTTAAACTCTTTTCTCTGGGAAGCTCATCTAAGAAAATATTTGAAGTAAAGACAAAAAATAAAAATTCATGTACTTGTATATGTTTAGTGCAGCACATTGTTTAAAACAGTAAAAATTGAAAAAATCTAAATGGCCAGAACAGGGGAACAGTTTAACACATTACAGTCCTCCTCATAATAAAATATACAGTTATCCAAAACATCCATAAAGAATTTATAACATGACGGGAGCAGGGAAGCAGGGGGAGAGGAAGAAGCGTGAGCTGCTTTTACGAATACAAAATCAAAGACAAAACAACAACTACAAGGAACATTCTTCAATCAATGTAGCAGAGGAAAAGTTAGTCATTTTAATATGGGCTCCTGTGCTTAGCGGCTCAGTCGTGTCCGACACTTTGCAATCCGATGGGCTGTAGCCCGCCAGGCTCCTCTCTCCATGGGATTCTCCAGGCATGAATACTGGAGCGGGTTGCCATGCCCTCTTCCAGGGGGATCTTTCTGACCCGCATCAAACCCAGCAGTACTGCAGGTGGATTCTTTACCACTGAGCCACCAAGGAGTCCCATCTTTAACATACAGAGACCGAAATTCTTGAGAGCACGTGTGAATTGACGAGAGAAAGTAAATTTACCAAAGAGAAAGCAAAACTGAATAACAAACATGAAAACAGTTTTAAATTTGTGTTTGGAAATGAACAACAAGATGCCTGATACAGAATTAAACACATAAACGTTCATCAATTAATTAGTATTTAAAACAAAGAAACCTCTTTGCTCATGTCTCATATAATTTCCATTAGAAACGGCATTTATTTTTTTATCATTGTGCCCAGAGGTGAATAGACAGATGGCCCACAGGTTTTCTATATTCAAAATAATAAACATCTGAGTTGAACAAATGCACATTTCTATCTACTCCTTGCTACTACAGACTCTTACTGTGGCTTGGGCTATAAGGTAATTGTGGAGGCCTCCTTTGAAGGAGGCTCTAGCCACGTGACCACTTCTTCTGGAAGTGCCTATAGCTCAAGGGAACTCTCCTTACCGTCAATCTGATCTTCACTCTCCTGCATTGGCAGGCACATTCCTTACCACTAGCCACCCAAGACGCCCATGTAAAAGATACACCATTTTTTAAATAGGAAAAATGGTCTGGATACATACCTAGGTACAAAACAGAATCATAAACACAGATTAGAGAGGAGCCCAGTGTGAATAGATAGCTATACATTAATTCTTTGTGCTCCTCCTTTCGAGGGGTAGAGTAGTCACTGGGAGGCAGCCACCCAGCTAGGAATTACAGTTCCCACAATGGACGAGAACAGAAATGATGTCTGCGACTTCCAGGCCAGGGCTTTTAAGAAACAGGTATGCTTTCTCTTGCTTTCCCTAGTGGTTCAATGGTAAAGAATCTGCCTGCCAACACAGGAGACCCAGGTTCGATCCCTGGGTTGGGAAGATCCCCTGGAGAAGGAAATGGCAATCCACTCCAGGACTATTGCCTGGAAAATCCCATGGACAAGAGGAGCCTGGTAGACTACAGTCCATGGGGTCGCAAAGAGTCGGACACTACTGAGCGACTTCACTTCACTTTACACTGAGGGTCACCTAACTAGTTAGTGATACAGCTGAGAGCAGAATACATGTTTTCCGATTCTTCTTCTTACAGTATATCAAACTGTCTTCAGATACATATGTATATTTTTAAATTATATTAGACAATTTGACTTGTTCTCAGATAAATGCTATTAATCCCCAACAAAGCCTTATAAGCACTTACCATTTACAATCATTTTCAAACAAGCAGAACATGGCTTTCTGGAAAAATAGAGATCACAATTTTTCAGCTTTGACCCATGTTTTATCAGAGCAATTTTCCCAGCATGTAAATCTTCACTTGAACAGTGGAGACCAACAATTTTCATATTTTTCACCACCACAAGACCAGTTCTCTTCACCTATATTAAGATATAAAGTAGTAACTTATTTTATAATATCTAATGATCATCTCATGGATTATACTTGATTTATGAATAAAACAAAAGTTTAATTCTTCATCTGAACATAGTTTGAACAAATATACATTTCTCATCAGGTCCAAAAAATTTTCTGAAGGTTTAAAACGTTGACTTTATACCAGAAGTTTTCTAAATCTAGGCTTTCTTAACCAAACAAGCATTTAATTATCACAAATTTATCCTAGTAAAAAATGAATTACTTTTTACCCTAGTAAAGGGCAATAATGAAGTTGATTTGACTTGTTTCTTATAGCATCTAGCCTAAGACTACTTAGTATTAAGGTTCTAGATAGTAAGAAGGAAAAATTTGGCAAACCCTGTGATTTTACACATGGGTAAGTGAAGCCCAGAAAATTTACATGACTTTCTGAAAGACTCACAGATGGTAAAAGCCAGAACTAAATCACAGGTCATCTTAAATTTAAAAAAAAAAAAAAAAATTTTTTAATTGCAGTATAGTTGATTTACAATGCTGTATTAGTTACTGCTGTAAAGCAAAGTGATTCAGTTATACATATACACATTCATTTTTTTATACATTCTTTTCCATTATGGTTTACAATAGGATACTGAAGATAGTTTTCTCTGCCATATAATAGGACCTTGCGTTTATCCATTCTATATAAAGTTTACATCTACTAACTAGAAATGTTCTAATTGATCCTATTTTACTTTTTATTCTCGTTTATTTACTTATTTGGCTTTGGCATGTGGGATTTTAGTTCCCTGACCGGTGGCTGAACCTGTGCCGTCTGCACTGGGAGCACGGTGTCTTAACCCCTGGACCACGAGGGCAGTCCCTAAAATATTTTAAATACTGACACTCTCAACTTCTTTCTAACAAATGATTCTACTAATTTTTTTTTTTTTTGATTCTACTAATTTTTAAGACTATGGCAGTCTAGACTAATGTGGTTAGGATTCACCTCCCACAAATATATAGGTTATTTATAATTTTTAAAATGTTTTAAAATGTATAGTCAAGCTCAAGGAAAGAAGACATAACCTTGGGTGTTAGAAAGAGAGAGAACTCAAGGCAAGAGCACTCAGCCACAGCCGTCTCAGCAGTCTCCCGCCCCCGGTAAGGGGCTGGGCTGACTTTTATTTTTCAGTCCCAGAAGCTGGGCATGAGCTGGAGGGCCAAAGAGTGGTTCCTTTAAACCTAAGGTGATCTAATTTATACAGATACTAATCAAAAAGGCAGCTGTAACAATATTACATCAGATAAAACACATTGAGGTTAAAAATCAGTTCTGCATGTGCCACAAAATAGCTGTTTTCACAGCAAAAAATTCTGAAGGGACATTAAAACTAATCCTTGGGTTCATAAGGGATTTTACAATATGAGGGGGACTTGGGCTGAGAACACAGTGTCCATTATTTCCTATTCCCTTTCAAAAAGATTTTGCTCTAAAGTTATTCTCAAGAGGACATGTTTGAAATCACTTTCAAGATGAGATCAAACTAAAAAAGAGCCAAGTTTCGGTTTCAGTTATGAGTATAAATTTCTGTAACGGTGGAAAATGAGACTCAGTGGAATATCTAAAAATCATTCTTTAAAAATGAAGCATTACTCATCAATTAACTTTTTTATTGGAACAATCTTTTAGGCCACATTTATCACTTTTTTGTTGAGAGTACTTTTTACTTTCGAAAATATCTTTTTTTTCTTCCCATTCTGTTTCTAGCTAGGGCCAAAACCTCAAGTTTGAGACCAGGATTCTTCCATCCCAAACTTAAAGCCAATAAAAGCCTCTGTTGCATTCCATTCTGGGACTTCTGCTTACTCCAACTGCCAGAACTAAATCTTTGCAGTGAGCCACTGTTCTGGATACTGATTTTGCTTCACTTCACTAACATCTTGACAAGTCGTCTACGTAAACCTAATTGCAGAGTTTTACAGTAAAACAGAAGTGAAAGAGGACAGTCTGTTGTGTATACGTTCACTACTTTTTTTCCTTTTGCATTTCTTATAATTAAAAACATCTAAATATTCTAAAACAAATTATTTCTATATTCTTGTTGGGCATTTTCGAGACTCACTCTCAGAAATAACCAGAAGTCTCCAGGAATGTACATCAAGGCAACTTTTTTGAATGATAAAAATGTACAAGGTAACTTTTTTCAAAATATGAATGTTTTGTCTCCTCTCCACACCCAGTGAATCACAGAGTCTCTCTGGAAAACCCAAAAGATTAAGATGGCAAGGAAATACAAGGCATATCAAAAAGAACAAGGCTCATCTGGTCAGGTCTGGGCTTTGATGTTACTCTACTTATAAGCTAGTAAGTTGGCCTGGTGCTGTTCCATAGATGCAAGCAGAAGACAGACTACATCAGAAATGACTATGGCTCCCGTACAGCAAGCAGTGCAAGCCTCACGTCTGCGACGGTCCCCTTGCCCACCAGGGGTCACGCGGACGGGCCTATATGGATTTCTAGACACAGAGTGAGCTAGCTGCATCCCAGGAGAGGAACACTGTGCTCGGGAATTCTGCTGTGTTTTATTGAGAATGGTGAGCAAGCCTGTTCTATGTCCCAGAGAGAGACATTACTTCAACCCTCAAGGTTACCTGCTGCAAACTCAACTCCTGAGAAATGGCCTGGGCAGAGCACAGCGAGGGCCTTGCCTTCTTGGCAAGACGAGCAGGATATGTTGGAGTTTGAGGGAATATGGAAAAGGGGTTTCTCAACACATTCTCTGTGAACTCACATGGGAAGGTGATGAGAGTGAAACTTGAAAATGTTAAAAAAAAAAAAAAAGAGCAAGACGTAGGAACAGATTATAGATTATATAACCCCATCTGGTCTCATCTCCCCACCCCCAGCCTTTGGAGAGACATACATAGTCTTATAAATGTATGATTTTTAGAAGGATACACAAAAACTCTCCTGGAAATGGGAATGGGGAACTTGAATATAAAAGAAACTTTTACTCTACTTTGTATCATCCCTTTTGCTTTGTTACTATGAACATGTCTTCTTTAAAAATCATAAAAATGCACCTGTTTTTTGTCAGCAGATACTCTGGCCATCTCTTCATTGTCTCCTAGGGGTCCATGCTTTCCTTCTTCCTTTTCCTAATTAAAAGCAGATTAAGGGGGCAAAAAAAGGATTAGTACATAAAATGTGATTAATTCAATATTTCCCATGTAAAGAACAGGAAGCGGAGGAAGTAATGATGTTGGTAATGAAATGATGGGGGTGTGGGTGGTGGTAGTGGTAATGCTGACTATATGTATGATGATAATAATAATTCCCAACAGTTACCATGTATCTGGTCCTAAATCACCTTCTTTAATTTTCCCAGCTTTTACAAAGTAGCTATGATTATTCTCATTTTCCAGATGAAGAAATTGTGGATAGAGATAAAATATTTCAACCATGGTCACAGAGCTAATAAATGGATAAGCAGGGATCTGAGCCCCTAATCTACTGTCTTCACCATTATGCTACATTACTTCTGTCCTGGAAAAGTATGTGAGGTCTTTCAGCATAAAGATAAGGTCCCAGAGGACACCATGGGAAGAGCTGGGAGAGGAAGACAATACATGATGTATAGAGAAACATGGGGGAACAATGCAATTATTCTAAAGTTTTAATGAAGTAATATTCGGGAAATTTTAGATAAGTCTTACATAACTGAAATTTAAAACTATGAGCTAGTAGGAAAGATAACTATTTTTAAGTGACAGCCATGTTCAATAGTATTTGATTTCTATTCCAGAATTTTTTTTCAAATTTATTTATTTTAATTGGAGGCTAATTACTTTACAATATTCTGGTGGTTTTTGCCATACATTGACATGAATCCACCCCGGGTGTACATGTGTTCCCCATCCTGAACCCCCCTCCCACCTCCCTCCCCATCCCATCCCTCTGGGTCATCCCAGTGCACCAGCCCCGAGCATCCGGTCTCATGCATTGAACCTGGACTGGCGATCTATTTCACATATGGTAATACACAGATTTCAATGCCATTCTCCCAAGTCATCCCACCCTTGCCCTCTCCCACACAGTCCAAAAGTCTGTTCTATACATCTGTGTCTCTTTTGCTGTCTCGAATATAGGGTTATCATTACCATCTTTCTAAATTCTATATATATGCGTTAATATACTACACTGGTGTTTTTCTTTCTGGCTTACTTCACTCTGTATAATAGGCTCCAGCTTCATCCACTTCATTAGAACTGATTCAAATGTATTCTTTTTAATGGCTAAGTAATATTCCATTGTGTATTATTCCAAAATTTTAAGTACTTATGGGTTTTTTTTTCCCTCAGAAGTCCCACTCATTTATCTAGTTTTAGACTGGATAATTAAAAATTCTTATTCTTTATACTATGTATACTTTGCTGAACAAACCTCAAGACACATTCATACAGTGTAAATATTTGACAACACAGAAAACTCAGATAGCAGTTAAATTCAGAAATGGTTGTAGTTAACAATTCCCTAAGGTTGGCAAAAATTATAATTTAAATATCCAATAATAAGGAAACAGACATGTTACATTGATAGAATGGATTGTTATGCAATCATTACGATGACAAAAAATGATAAAAACCTAGAAGAAAACAGGTGGTAAGCTTCTTGACATAGGTTTTGGTAATTTTTTGAATCTGACAGCAAAAGCAAAAGAGCAAAAGCAAAAATAAACTGGAAATACAACAAACTAAAAAGCTTGTGGAGTTGGAGAAAATATTTGCAAATCACATATCTGACAAAAGGCTAATATTCAAAATATATAGAACTCACACAACTCAACAGCAAAAAAAAAAAAAAATCAACAAATCCATTAAAAAAATGGGCAGAAGCTGAACAGACATTTTTCCAAAGATATACAGATGGTCAACAGGTAAACAAAAAGATACTCTACATCATTAATTATCAGGGAAGTACAAATCAAAATCACAATGAGATATCACCTCCCACCTGTGAGAATGGCTATCATCAAAGAAGCTAGAATTGACAAGTGTTAGGGAGGGTGTGGGAAAAGGGAACTCTTATGCACTGTTGACTTCACTTTCACTTTTCACTTTCATGCATTGGAGAAGGCAATGGCAACCCACTCCAGTGTTCTTGCCTGGAGAATCCCAGGGATGAGGGAGCCTAGTGGGCTGCCATCTACAGCATCGCACAGAGTTGGACACGATTGAAGCGACGCAGCAGCAGCAGCATGCACTGTTGCTGAGAGTGTAAATTGGTTCAGGCACTATGGAAAACAGTATGGCGGTTCTTCTAAAAATTAGAAATAGAACTATAACATGAACCAGCAACTTCACTTCTGGGTATTTATCAAAAGCAGATGAAAACACTAACTGGAAGAGATATATGCACTCCCAATGTTCACTGCAGCATTATTTACTTACAATATCCCAAATATGAAGACAACCTCAGTGTCCATCAACAGATGGAGAAGAAACACTGTGAGTCTTCAGTACACACAATGGAATATTATTTAGCTATGCCACAGAATGAAATCTTGCCATCTACAACAACATTAGGGGATCTCAAGGGCATTATGCTAACTGAACTCAGTCAGACAGAGAAAGACAAAGACCATATGATCTCTCTTATATGGGATCTCAAAAGAAACAAACAAAAACCCCCAAGTTCATAGACACAGAGAACAGAATGATGGTTGACAAAGACAGGGGTGAGGGTGGGGGAAATTGCTGAAGCACTGGCTACTCCGAAAGCATTAGACTAAGTCACCATTCCAGTGTTTATAACAGTATTGCAACAAGAGCATTTTCAATGTTGTTAAGTCAAAAGGGCAGGATCCAGAATTAAATGATATCCAGTGAATAAAGGAAATAGAGCAAAAAGGTTGTGAAACAGCACAAAAATGTTAGTAGTCTCCAAGTGGTGCAATTATGAGGGATTTTTTTTCTTCTATTTTGTAAATAAAAAACATGTATTATTTTTGTAACACATAAAAATATTTTATTTTTAAAAAAACAAAGACTTTTAGAGTGTCAAAAGCAGGGTTTCCAATACAAGTACATATGAAATTGCATCTTAGAGTTTCTGTGGCTTACTTTCTATAGCAAAAGCAGGATAAAGAATTTAAGTGAAATGAATTTATTACCTTAGCTTAGAGAACATTTTTCTTATTAGGAAAAAGATCTTATCAACTTTGTGAACATCATGTGCAATTAATAGTGGAATTATTTATATAAATTAATGTGCCTGTCTGATGAAAAAGAACAAGATATATTTTGGTGTGTGTGTGTGTGTGTGTGTGTGTGTGTGTGGTGTGTATGAATGAATTAAAATGATACCAAATCTTTATATTAAAAAAGGTTCTTAAAAATTATTACTCAATTTGTAAAAAGCCCCGCTTTTAATTAATGTTTAATTGAAATACATTTGACATATAACATTGTAAAAAATCAAGGTGTACATTACTTTGATACATTTGTATATTATAATATGACTGCCATTATAGCAATAATTAGCACCTCAATCTGGAGAAGGCAATGGCACCCCACTCTAGTACTCTTGCCTGGAAAATCCCATGGACTGAGGAGCCTGGTAGGCTGCAGTCCATGGGGTTGCTAAGAGTCGGACACAACTGAGCAGCTTCACTTTCACTTTTCACTTTCATGCATTGGAGAAGGAAATGGCAACCCACTCCATTGTTCTTGCCTGGAGAATCCCAGGGACAGGGGAGCCTGGTGGGCTGCCATCTATGGGGTTGCACAGAGTCGGCCACGACTGAAGCAACTTAGCAGCAGCAGCAGCACACCTCAATCATATTACACAACTATTCACTTCTTTTTAGTAGCTGGAATAATCATGTTACACAACTATTATTCACTTCTTTCTAGCAGTTGGAATAATTAAGTCCTAATTTCTTAGCATGTTTGATGATTATAAAACAGCATTGTTTTCTGCACTCCCTGCGACTGTGCACTAGATCTCCAGGGCTTATTTACTACTCATAAGTCTGTACCCTTAAACAACATCTATCTCAGCCCCCAGTAACCACCATTTTACTCTCTCCGAGTTTGGCCATACAGTCTTGTCTCTCTCTGTCTGACTTACTCATTTTGCATAATGTGTTCAAGGTCCATTTATTGTGCCGCAAATAGGAGGATGTCCTTCCTTCTCACAGCTGAATAACACTGTAATGTAAAGTCCAGCTTTTAAATGCACTTTAAAAGGCTTAAATCTTAAACATTTGCTTCTGTCTTTTTAAGACAAATTCCATTAGCAAAAAAAGATCCCCAAACCAAAAAACCCAACAGCTTGGCAATTCTTCTATTTTCATAAAATAATACTAAGCTATTAACAACTAGGGAGAATAAAGGACTTCAAAAGCCATGAAAAAATGAAGAACTTTCTCAAAGCCAGTAACAGTAAGTGGTTGAAAAATAGGAAATAAAAATGCACAACATCTTAAATAATGTTTTATTTATAAAACATTTCACATAGGTATTGGGAGAAAACCACTCCAAGAACTATCATTTTATCATGAAGTAAATTTCCCATCTACACACAGACCTTACACTCTCCTCAAAAATTAACTCAAAATGAGTCACAGACCAAAACTATAACACTCTTAGAAAATAACCATAGGAGAAAACCTAGATGATTTTTTGAGTATAGCAATGACTTTTTAAATACAACACCAAAGGCATGATGCATGAAAGAAGTCAATGGTAAGTTGGACTTTATTAAAATTAAAAACCGCTCTGCAAAAGACAATGTCTCAAAAGAATGAGAAGACAAGTCACAGACTAGGAGAAAATATTTATAATAGACACAGCTGATAAAAAGACTGCTCTCCAAAATATACAAAGAACTCTTAAAACTCAACAATAAGGAAACAGATAACCTGATTAAAATGTGGGCCAAAGACCTTAACAGCCAGCTGACCAAAGAAAATACCGATGGCAGTCTGAGAGGGTAACTGCTAATATTCTATTTTTAGTCTGGAAAGCGAAACCGTCACAGCTATGAACTACAAGCATCACACTAAATCGCGAGGGTGTTTTGCAATTTGAAGGCTTGTTGAGTTTGTTTTTAAGTGTGACCGAAACTAGAGCAATAAAATCAGATTTTAGACCATCGCTTGCCTAAAGGTTGAAAAACTATCTATGAAACAAATTATACCTGAGATTTCTGTCTTTGGGTTTTCACTGCTGGGAAGAGTTCCATCCAGAGACTGAGCAGAGTGAAAAGGTTGACTTTAGAAAGCCTTGGTATTTCACCTACAAAAAGAGAGGGCAAACACTTAAAACTTTTACTGATGATGAAAATCAGAACTAAGGTCACTGCCACTTGGGTGCTACAGCCTTGGCTCCGCTGTTTTAGCAAGAGGCAGAGAAAAAGGATTCGTGTGCAAAAGAATCAAAGCACTTTCTTATCAGAAAGTTTCAGCCTCCTTAAGGGCAACCTCTTCCAGCACCTTCCGAAGTTGGGCCCTCTTTCACCCAGCAGGCAAAAAAAAAAAAAAAGTACAAGTGATGCACATAGCTATGGGAATTATTTTTTTTAAGTTATGAAAAGTCCTTGCATCGGAGATCACGGTGGAGCAAGCTTTACTCTGAACTGTGATGAGGCGCTGCAACAAGGGCAGGGATTAGAACATAGAACTAAAAATACAGTGACCTTAAAAGGTAAAGGAGCTGAAATACAGGAAAGCGCCGCGTGCGGTTAATTTTGGAATCAAATTGAAAACAAAACAAAACAAAACACGATTTAGGGAATTTTCAGGCTCGCCGATCCACGTCCTGGGAGAAAAAGTAAAGGGGAGTGAGGAGTGCGCACAACTTCAGAAGCCAGTGCAGCCGGGCCAGGAGATCCCGGTGACGGAGGCCGGGACGCGCCCGGGGCAGGGATGGGACACCCGAGAGCAGAAACGCAGGCGAAGAAGAGCAAGAGGAAACCCGGAATGAAACGGCGGGAGACTCGCAGAGCAGAGCGAGAGGCTGACGGCGGGAGCAGGATTCGGGGCACTCACCGGTCATGCTGCCCGTCTGGGTGCTGACTGACCGTCCGGCCCCCGCGCTCTCCAGATTTTGCATCTGCCCCACTTCTCTCATCCCCAGCCTAGCGGCCTCTGCAGCCCAGGAAACCTCTCGCTGTCCTGCATGATCTTTGCCCCAGCAACCCCACCTCTCGCCTCCTCCTAGCAACCGACAGGACGGCGACGGCCAACTCGGCGCGCTCAGATGACGCACGAGCTCGGCGGCCATTTCCGGGCGCCCTGTGTGACGTCACGGCGAGGCGCGGCCGCGGTGGCGTAGGGACTATTCTTCCCGCGGCGACCCGGCCAGTAGTAGAGGACACGGGGCTGTGAATCATTTGACGCTTGTGTTTGACTACGTTCTTAGGGTTTGCTGAATGAAGTCTGCTCGCTTGAGGATGTCTTGGCTCGAAGTCCCAAGTTGCGCACACTCGGCGAGGGCGATGAGGGCTTCGCTTACCTGAGAGTTGGCCCGAGAGTGAAGGAGAATTGAAGTGGAAGTCAGTGTTAATGACTCAGTCGCCTCCCACTCTTTGCGACCCCATGGACTGCAACCCGCCAGGTTGCTCTGTCCGTGAGATTGTCCAGGCAGGAATACTGGAGTGGGTTGCCACTTCCTCCTCCAGGAGATCTTCCCGACCCAGGGATCGAACCCAGGTCTCCTGCATTACAGGCAGATTCTTTACTGCCTGAGCCCCCATACAGTTAGCGGTCAGGGTCTCAGAGAGTTTGAGAAGCGAAGGAGGTGGGAGCTGGGCAGTCCCAGGTGGTTATCCTCTAAGATTGGCCAGTCCGGGGCAACTTAGTGCCAGGGACTGCCACAAGAACATTCTGCTGCTTCTTAAACACATGAAGACATTGAGGGTAGAACTGTCCTCAGGAAATTGAGGATGGAGGAAGTGGCCCTTGGAAAATCTGAGAGGTACCAGACATTGTGGATTTGTGCTCAGTGCAATTTAGTTTTATTATTTTATGTGTCCTAGGCATGACTCAGAATGAAGCTCCTCCCTCCCCCCAGTGACTCAGCCCATTTCCCATCACTAACCTAAGCTGTTATCATAATCTGACATATTTTAAAAAATAGGCACAAAAAACGCTCCAAGACTATGAAAGCAAAAGCCAATATTATGAAAGTACATTATTTTGTAAGAGACTGAAGAGAATTTTCAGTGATGATGGAGATGACTGTGGTTCATTAATCGTCACTGCTGTATAGTATTTCATTGTAGCTATACACCACAATTTATTTACCCATATTTGAGTCAAGAGACATTTGCTCTATCTCCAGCTTTTTGCTATTGCAAGCAGTGCTGCTTTAAATTTTTTTTGTATATTTTTTTACGTTCATATGGATGAGCTTCTTTAGGGACTACACTTACGAGTAGAATTCTTGAGTTGTCAAGTTTTCCAGATACTGCTGAAAAGTTTTCCAGAGAGATTGGACCAATTTACGTAGCTCTGTATCCCCACTAATTCTTGGGTATTGTCAAACTTTTAATGTTTACCAATCTGGTTGGCATAAAATGATATCCTGTGGTTATGATTTTCTCTGGTTTCTACTTAGGTGCATTGGCCATACATATGTCCTCTCTATGAAATACCTGTTAAGCATTTTTCTATTTGGTACTTATTTCTTATTCATTTGTGAGCATTCTTTATACATCCTTGATACTCATTCTTGGGTGGGAATGTGTATGGTAAATATCTTCTCATTTGTCACTTGCTTTTTCACTTAATTATTTTTTCAGTGCATAGTTCTTTATTTTAACGTGCCAAACGTACGAATAATTTTCTTGGGTGAGTTTTGTATCTTTTCAAAAAGCATTTTTATCTGTTTATAAAGATATCTTTTGTCTGTCAATTATATCTCAGTTTTTTTAACAGTAGCTTTTATATTTCCACTAAAAGCCATAAATTTTTCCTTTCATATTTATATCATCATTCATCTAGAATTTAGTTCTGTGTATGATGTTAGGTGAAGAAGGAAATGGCAACCCACTCCAGTGTTCTTGCCTGGAGAATCCCAGGGATGGGGGAGCCTGGTGGGCTGCCGTCTATGGGGTCGCACAGAGTCGGACACGACTGAAGCGACTTAGCAGCAGCAGCAGCATGATGTTAGGTCAGGATCCACTTTCTTTTCCACTTGGATAATCAGTTAGCCCAGCATTATCTCCTTATTGATCTGCAGTGTCACCTCTGTCATATCAAGTTTCCATATATATGTAAATCTGTTTCTGGGTTCTATATTATTGGTTTATTATACCTCTGCCCCCTTGACTCCCCCCACCCCCACTAAAAAAAGCCACCTTATTTTCTTCAGGAGTATCTCGGTTATTCTTGACCCTTTAATCTTCCATGTACATTTTGTTTTATTTATTTATTTTTAAAATATTTATATATTTATTTGGCTGTGCTGGGTCTTAGTTGTGGCATGTGGGATCTTCAGTTGCACATGCAAAATATTAGTTGTGGCAAGTGGGATCTTAGCTTCCCAGCCAGGGATCAAACCACACCCCCTGCATTGGAAGGGCAGAGTCTTAACCACTGGACCGCCAGGGAAGTCCTGTTAAATGACTTTTTGACCAACTTATTCAGAGAATGGGGAAAGAAGGAGGGAGAGACAGATGGAGGGAATGGAGGAAGGAGGGAGGGTTATTATGTTTATCACAAGTTTTCTTAAAAACTCAATGATCCCAGGTAGCGCAGTGCTGGTAAAGAATAGGTGCTCAACATCACTAAATAGTATCCTTCCCCGCTTTGTGTTTCATTTACTTATTCTTTGTAGATAACCCGGGTCTCTTCCTTTTATTCTAGGTCCTGTTGATTGGGAACATTGGTCCTAGCAGTGTGTGTATTTGGATAGAATCCTCTTACAATAAAACAAGCTGAGGTGTCTGTGCTGGATTTCTTGGTACTGGTGAGGTTCGGCAGAGACCGAATACCTGGCTTGTAGAAGAAAACCTACCTCACCCTCTGTCTTGCTCGGGTGTGTGGAAGGCACACCAATGACCATGCCTCCTGCACGCCTGGAGACAAGGTCGCCGCAGGACTGACAGGGACCCCTGCTGGCCAGTGCACCCTTGTACAAAGGATCGGCCCTCATGTGGTCATTTTAGGCAAGGATGTAACCATAAGCACCACCCTGAATCCAGAAATTGAGGTTTCCTAAAGAGTTCTTGGAAGGCAGTTCCTGGCAGCACTTCAACCTCAAAGAAGCAAAGAGAAGCCAAAACAAAGTCCAGACGCCTTTCATGGCACATTTGCTTTGTTATGGAGGGCAGTGCTGCCAGAGAGAAGTCACTTCTCAAGTTTTCCATATATTGTCCCTACTGGTGTCTTCAGAAAAGTAAACTTGGTGCCACATAGGTCAGTGTGCTACAAAGTAAGACTGTCCAAGGACTCTGAGGACATCTGTGCCCCACCAGGTAGGAAGGACAGGCAGGCCCGCCTCCTGTGATGTCCTGGGGTTCTCTGCCATCGGTGGCCTGGGAGCAGGCAGGCAGTGGGCCTGGCACCATGGTCCATGACCATGCTTCATAAGGGTCCCCATGTGTGCAGCACCGTCTGGACTGGGTTTGGTTGTTTCTGAATCAGCAGCCTGAAGAGGTTCTCTGATGATTCATGTTAGAAGTCAAGGGACTGGAGGGAGGGATAGGAATGAGAGGACAGGTAAGACAGGGAATAGGGAACTCATGCTGGTGGAACAGCTACTTGAATCAACTTTACAACAATGATAATGGTAATGATAATGGTATCTTACAGTAGAGAGCGTTTTCTACATTCCAGACTCTGTTCTAGCCACTTTGCATGTGTTCAGTGCTCAGTCGCTCAGTCATGTCCAACTCTTGTGACCCCGTGGACTGTAGCCTGCCAGGCTCCTCTGTCCATGGATTTCCCAGGCAAGGATACTAGAGTGGGTTGCCATTTCCTTCTCCAGGGGATCTTCCTGATCCAGAGATTGAACCCACGTCTACTGTGTTGGCAGGCAGGTTCTTTACCACTGAGCCAATTAGGAAGCCCAGCCCCTTTTACATATTCATTTACTCCTTCCAACAACTGTATGAAGTATGTATTTTTATTTTTATCCCTACTGATAGGAACTGAGACATTGAGTACCTTGATCAAGCAGACATAGCTTGAGAGGGGTGGGAGAAAGATATAAATGCTCATCACTTCATTTAATACAACATCTATGATGCAAATTTTCATCATCTCCATTTTACAGGCAAGGAAGCTAAGGCCCTTGGACCAGCAACATCAGCATCATTTAGGAGCTTATTAGAAATGCATAACCTTGGGCCCTACTTCAGACCTACCAAAGCAGAATCTGTACAGAACCACTTTTTTTTTTTTAATCACCTGAAATTCTGCAGGCCTTTCTGATGTCAGTGCTTTTATTGGCCTGTGAGCTGAATCTTTGGTTAGTCTGGATGATACAGTCATACATTTCAAGGCCAAAAAGGCCATTCAAAAGTCGAGATGATTTCAACCCCATAACATGGACTAATGTTTCTACAGTATTTTGTCATACACTTTGCTCGGTGAGTATTTGTGCAGTCAATTAATGAAACACAAACTCTTCCCCAACGTTGGTACCTCACTTGAAAAAAGCTGGGGGGCTCAGAGAGCTCTTTCTGGGGTCATCGAGAGTTCCCAGTCAGGGCTTCCAGGACACCATCCGCAGGGCAGAGGGAGGCCCAGGACTGAAATCACAGCCACCCATCCCTCTCCAGTGACCCTTGACTTGAGACCCACGAGGCCACTCCTCACGTCGTTCTATGATGTCTCTCCCCTTTACAGCTAGTGGTTAACGTGAGAGGACACTTTCTGCTGTGCTAGAGAACACTTTAGGGGTTCCCAGGTGGTGCTAGTAGGAAAGAATCCACCTGACAATGCAGGGGACATGGGTTTGATCCCTGGGTCAGGAAGATCCCCCTGAAGAAGGAAATAGCAACCCACTCCAGGATTCTTGCCTGGAAAATCCCATGGACAGAGGAGCTTGATGGGCTACGATCCATGGGGTTGCAAAAGGTTAGACATGATTGCTGCTGCTGCTGCTGCTGCTAAATCGCTTCAGTCATGTCCAACTCTGTGCGACCCTATAGACGGCAGCCTACCAGGCTCCCCCATCCCTGGGATTCTCCAGGCAAGAACACTGGAGTGGGTTGCCATTTCCTTCTCCAGTGCATGAAAGTGAAAAGTGAAAGTGAAGTCGTTCAGTTGTGTCCGACTCTTAGCGACCCCATGGATTGCAGCCCACCAGGCTCCTCGGTCCATGGGATTTTCCAGGCAAGAGTACTGGAGTAGGGTGCCAGTGCCTTCTCTGTAGACGTGACTAAACACAGAACAATTTTAGACCTTAGAACAACTTTTCAAATATTTTTGACTATGACCCACAATGAGAATACATTTTATGAACCATGAAATATACCAACCGATATATAATTGCAACAAAAGTTTCACAACATAACAGTTGGCCTTACTACAGATACACTGATTAATCTATTCACATTCCAATAAACATGTCAGACTGCACTTATCTCACAATCCACCAATGGATGAGGTGGGCGTTTTGAAAGCAGGTGCCCAGCCATCCACAGGAGCGATGGAATTCAGAGACTCCATCTCAGGGACCCAGTGGTAAGGAAGGCTGATGCTCCTTGTGACACCTGGAAACACACCTCTGTCACAGGAAAGTGTGATGCAGATCCCTCTTTTCTAGAATCCGAACAAGAAAGCTCAAAGGAGAGCTCTTTGCTTCTAAACTTTATACCATAAATAAAACATAAACAAACACATAAAAGCATTATACTATAAATAATGTATCAATTCTTAGCCATGATTTTCCATAGGGAAGAAGCCACTTCTGAGTGCCCCAGAGAGGAACTCCCATGAGAAGAAAGACTGCGTGGTTGCAGCTCCAGCACGTGTCCACTTAGTGCCACCAGACAGACAAGTGGCGGAGGCACAGGGCTGTGCCGAGAGCACAGTGAGTCCCCCAATCAGTGTCCCCAGCAACAGCTTCTCAGAGCCTCCGACATGCTCTTTTGTGTTGTGTAACTCTTGGGAAGGTGGGTACAGCATGCAGTGTTTTTCTATCATAGCTGACCACAGAATCCTTTCTTGAAATGCTCTCTTAAAACCTGCAGAATACAGTTTAGAGACCGCTGCCCTCAGTGACCAGTATGCCTCTTCCACTAGTTGCAAGAAACACAGTGTAGATGGGAGGCTTCCTCGCTGCTGTATGAGGGCAGGGCCAGGGTGTTAGGACGCTTCAAGCAGACTTGAAGGCATCACGTTTATAGCTAATCACATGAAAAAGGACCTGGTCAGCATGTGGAGCAGACCCTTGTTTATGGAGTCACCACTGTAGCTCACAGCTGAGCTAGTTGTATCCTGCCTACCTCCAGGGGCCACCATTCATAAGACCCTGGCAGTGGCTGAGGCCCTTTGGAGTTCCCAGAGGCAGCAGCAGCCCTCTAAAAACAGGTTTATGTTTCAAACTGTAAAAAACAACGTCACACAGTTGTTGGCCAGAATATCCAGTACAGTCTCTCTCACCCCGACTGCATCCATCGTTGTTGCTCAGTCACCCAGTCCGCCTCTTTGTGACCCCATGGACTGCAGCCCACCAGGCTCCCCTGTCCTTCACTGTCTCCTGGAGCTTGCTCAAACTCCTGTCCATTGAGTCTGTGATGCCATCCAACCATCTCATCCTCTGTCGCCCCCTATCTTTCCCTTGACTCCTGTTTTTCTGTAAGTGTAGCTTCTCAGGGTGGAAGTGGGTAAGGCTCTTAAGAGATCAGACTCAGACCTGAGACTTGAATCCATCACTACTTATCCCACCAAGCCAAGGCGAATAAGGCATATTAAAGCTCTTATCAATGTGATCAGCAGTCTCTTCGTAGAAGCCAAGTCCTGCTGCAGCTCCCTGCCCTCAGGCTTCAGTGACTAGGTTCTGAACAGAGGGTACTGTGCCTAAAGTAAATGATTTTCTCCAAGCCTGAGAGAGGTGAGACCCCTGATCACTTGACTCTACCCAGAATTCCTTTCACTTGTTTCTAAACATTTTTTACTGCCATATGGAAACATTAAGTAATTTCTTGAATCAAACTCTCATTATCCTGGATTCCTTGTAGATGCACCATCTCATTTATCTAAAGCATAAAACAAAAACAACACATAACATATATCTAAAACAAAATACACCTCTGACCTCACAGGTGACAGTTTTTATGGCAGCATCTGTCTGGATTACTTGTTAACTGGAAAATGAGTGTCATATCCCAAGAATAGGAGAGTGAGGACTTAGAAAACCTCCCCAGAGCACATTCTGTGATGTGGGATTTTAGGAGGATGAAATGAACTTCCCCAAGGAGGTACATGAAAGGAAGGCCAGAGAAATTGGTACAGATACATCTCATACCTTTGTTTACAAAAAAAAAAAATTCATGCTAAGTTGCTGACAAACTTGCAAAACATCAACCACTCTTTCTTGTTGTTTAGTTGCTAAGTTGTGTCCGACTCTTTGCAACCCCATGGACTGCAGAACGCCAGGCTTTCCTGTCCTTTACCATCTCCTGGACCTTGCTCAAACTCATGTCCATTGAGTCAGTGATGCCATCCAACCATCTCATCCTCTGTGGCCCCTGTCTCCTCCTTTCCCCAATCTTTCCCAGCATCAGGGTCTTTAACAGTGAGTCGGCTCTTCCCATCAGGTGGCCAAAGTATTGGAGTGTCAGCTTCAACATCAGTCTTTCCAATGAGTATTTAGGGTTGATTTCCTTATTGCAAAATGTCAACTACTCTTTCCAGTTCTCCCTAACAGTATCCGTTCCCCCTTCCCGATTCTTTCCTCCCTACAGACATGTTTTCCCTTAAGTCCCAGAGCCATGGGACAGGGCGCCAGTGTTGGTTGCTGACTTCTGCATGTTGGCACTGTTTTCTGTGCAGCCAGCCCTGTTTCCGGCGGGGTTCCCTTTGGCCTCCCTGCTTCTGCAGAAACCTCTCTGTCTGGACCGCCTGGCCAGCAGCAGTTTCCAGGCCGCTGCTCTATACTTCTTTGAAATGAGGTTGTAGAGGATGGGGTTGATGGAGGCGCTCAGATAGAAAAGTTGCAGAGCAACGATGTTAAAGTACTGAGAGAAGTGCATCATCTGGGAATCCTCAGTATTTATGTAAATGATTCTGCCAACGTGGAAAGGCAACCAGCAAACTATAAACGCCAGAACCACCACCACTGCAAAACAAAACACAGGCACCAGAATTAGCTAAAGCATCTGAAAACAAGAGTTGCCACTGAAGCAATAATTAACAGCAGGATAAATAAAACTCTTGCCTAGCCAGATCCCCACCCCAGAAAAACTACCAGGTTACAGGCAGCATCCATGTTTGGTTTGAAATTGAATATTTGAGAACAACCAACAACAACTGAACATTCGGCTCAAAACTAGAGAGAGTGATTTCTACTAACAAGTAGAAATCGTTTCTTTCCACAAACCTATTTCAGAAACATGTTCTCTGTTTTCCGTTGAAAAGAATTATGCAACCTCTGTACGATCTTTATTTATTTATTTATTTTTTGATATGGGCACTATTCACTTTAGTCCTCAGGATAACATAACATTTAGTAAAGAAACTTTATCTTAACGTGAGGTATCCCGTCTTCTCCAGGGTTCTGTGAATAATTCCACATTTGCGGCATCTAACGGACACAGGCAGTGGGCTTAAGAGCCTGCAATCATTCATCTTGGATCAGTCTAGCTCTCTGCTCACAGAGGCTTTGGAAAATAATAGTTATTTACCAGACCCGGATATCCCACCGTTAGGGGGGCTCCCTGGGTGACACAGAGCTCCTAGAAGACGGGAGATGGTTTTCTACGGAGACTGGGGAGACAAGCTGGGGTCGAACCGCAAAAGGAAGCGTGGCCAGAAGGGGTGCTGAGGGCTGGGAGATCCGGGGAAGGGGCACCGCGCGGTCGGGGTGTTTGGAACAGAGGCGGCGCCACTTACGCAGGACGCGGACCGTCTGCCGGTGGCCCTTCTCCCGGCCGGAGGTGGCCGGGCCTCGCAGCTGCCCGCGGCTCCTCCACAGCTCGCGCCCGATGAGCCCGTAGAGGACGCTGAGGCATAGGAAGGGCAGGAAGAAGTAGGCGGTGGTGACCCACAGCATGACGCGCAGCGCACCCAGCTGCGCCGGGCTCGGCCGGCACTCCCGGCTGAACAGCGCGGCGGCAGCTGCTTCGGGCCCCGACGGCGGGGACCGCGGGGAAGCCTGAGAGGGCCCCAGGAAGGGCGGCGGCAGCGGCGGCAAGGGGGAGGGCCGCGCGGTGCCGTTTAGGTCCCGGAGCGCATCGTGGCCGGCGTCCTGCTCGACGCCCACCAGAAAGAAGAAGGGCCCGGCGGAGAGCAGCGCCACGGCCCAGAGCGCGGCGATGAGCGCGCGGACGCGGCGCCGGGTGACCAGGACGCGCGCCCGGAGCGGACGGCAGACGGCCAGGTAGCGCTCCACGGCGAGCGCCGTCATGTGCAGCAGCGTGGCGTAGGTGCAGCCCTCGCCCACATAGAGTGAGAGGCGGCAGAGGAGCTGCCCGAACACCCAGGGCCGCGAGCGCCACAGGCGGTACAGGTCGAAGGGGAGCCCGAGCAGGATGAGCAGGTCGGACACGGCCATGCTGCCCAGGTATAAGTTGGTGGTGGTCCGCATGTCCCGGTAGCGCCCGATCAGCAGCACGGTCACCACGTTGCCGCTCACCCCGACTGCGAACAGCCCCAGGCACACGGCGGTCACGGGCACCAGCGCCCCCAGGGGGAAGGGCGAGCAGCGGCGCTCGTCGCACGGCAGCAGCGCGGCCCACGGCGGCTCCCCGGCGCCCCGCGAAGCGTGGCTGCGGTTCCCGGGGCTGCCCATGGGCGCGGCGCGCTGGGCGGACGCACGGACGCTCGCGGGGTCCCCGGGGCAGGGCCGGGTGCCTAGCGCCTGGCCCCGCAGCGAAAGCGCTTCCTTCGGCGGTCGGCGTGCGCAATGCGCGTGGCGCTCCCGCCGCCCGCAAGGCTCGAGCCCCGCTGCAGCGCGCGCCGGAACGCGATTCCGCGGTGTCCTCTTTGAGGGCTGCCGAGCAGGTGGCGCGCAGTCCCCGCCCCCGGCCGCCTCCCTGCCGGCGCCGGCCCCGCAGGCGCTCCCGCTCCCCGGCCCGTCCTGTTCCAGGCGCTTCCCTCCCCAACTGAGCGCGGGAGGCGGCCGCCCCGGACGACGCCTGCCCCGACGCGGGAAAGAGATTTCTGAGCCCCCAACCACGTCGGTTACCGCACCCAGCGGAGTGCGGGCGCTTTTTTGGGGTTGGGTTCTGAGAGGGACCTTCCGAGGGACCTTGGCTCGTGGCTGCGTCTTGACGGCTCGGGAGGGAGCCGCAGGACCAATAGCGGGAGAGGAGCTTAGACCAGAATCTAGAGCCCCTCCTGGGTTCTGGTGGTGGCTCGACAGCCGAGTCTTCTCAGATCAGCCCCAGCCTGAGGGGGCAACAGCCAGTTCTCCTCTTCTGTAAATTTTCAAATGGTGATGGAGTTGACCAAGTAATCTGAACTATCTCTTATTACTGAAATCTATGGACATGACCATGTCTACTCATTTTAAGGGGCTTCCCTGGTGGCTCAGACGGAAGAATCTGCCTGCAATGCTGGACCCCTGGGTTCGATCCCTGGGTTTGAAAGATCCCCTGCAGAAGGGAATGGTAACCCACTCCAGTATTCTTCCCCGGGGAATTCCATGGACAGAGGAGCCTGGCGGGCTGCAGTCTATGGGGTTGCAGAGTCGGACCCCACTGAGCGACAGTCACACATGAAGGACTAATATCCTGGGGGAGAGACTGAAAACTGAGTCCTGAGTCCATTCATTGTGGTCTTGATGACAGTAGCTGACGCCGAGAGCTCAGGATGTGTCCGGTGCTGTGCTTTCCGTTTAGTTTTCGAGTCATTGGAACTGAGTTCTTTGTTTGTGGATGGACACCGTCTAGCGATTTTTCCATCCTTCCAACCGTGGTTTAAATCCTCGACTTCTTTTCCCGAGTTCCCTTCCTCTTCCTGGAACTGAAAGCAGGCTTTGCTCTAGCCTGGCTTCCCCTGCTCCGCTCAGCCCTCCGGAGGAGGGGTACCGGTCACCGCTCTCATCATCACTGTCCCCGTCGTCCTAAAACCTATCTTTAAATCTCACCTCCTCACACTGTGCCCTCTCCAGCCCCTCCCACCTCATTCCCCCTCATTCTTAAGAATTTTGCTGTCTGACCTTCATTTTCTCAAGAGCTCCTGATAATAATAAAATTCACACCCCTACACAATTCCTCTGCCTCTCCTTTCTATCCGTGGTCTTGTCCTCCACCCAGTCTCAGGCAGTGGCCCCTGTGAAACACATCCCTTATGCCTTATTGTTCCCAGGGGCTTGCCTTCATCTCAGTTTCAGCCACCCCAGATTCTAACCTCCACCCCCTGTCTGTCTAGCTCACTTTCTCTGATACCTCCTGCAGTTCTTCAACTGCAGGAGTTCAGTGGGACCTGCATTCTCCCTCTGCTCCACCCTGTCCCTCACGAGCCCCAGGTTCACACTTCCCGACTATAATGAATTTAAACTCCAAGAGCAATACTAATGGCTTCCAAGAAAACACTCTCAACGCCTGTGCTCTTTTCTTTCTGGTCTCTTTGGCCAGAGTAACCCTGGTGAAGCTAAACTCTCTGCTTACTTTGTGCAGACTTCCAAGTACCTTGAGTAGAGTTGCATCTCTTGAAATTTACAACCTTTAGCTGGGGGCTTAGTTTTCTCCCACCATCTTCATCCTTATCCTATTTCATTTGCTTTTCCCACCCTCCAGACCACTCTGTACATCCTCCTCTCTCCTTGATCCTCAAGACTTCTTTCCCATCCTCACGCTCAGGTGGTGACCTTGTACTTTAATTCCTGGGAAGAATAGAAACAGCTGGAATAGAACTACATGCTCCCATCACCACAGCCACCATCCCCCCAATCCCCAGACAGATGAATGAATGGATGTTGTTGTTCAGTCACCCAGTCTGCCTCTTTGAGACCCCATGGACTGCAGCACTCCAGGCCTCCCTGTCCCTCACTGTCTCCCAAAGTTTGCCCAAGTTCACTTCCATTGCATCGGTGATGCCATCCAGCCGTCTCATGCTCTGACACCCTCTTCTCCTTCTGCCCTCAATCTTTCCCAGTATCAGGGACTTTTCCAATGAGTCAGCTGTTCACATCAGGTGACCAAAATACTTGACCTTCAGCTTTAGCATCAGTCCTTCCAATGAGTATTCAGGATTGATTTCCCTTAAGACTGACTGGTTTGATCTCCTTGCTGTCCAAGGGACTCTCAGGAGTCTTCTCCAACATTACAGTTTGAAGGCATCAATTCTTTGACACTCCGCCTTCTTTACGGTTCAGCTCTCACAACAGTATGTGACCACTGGGAAGACCATAGCCTTGACTGTATGGACCTTTGTTGGCAGAGTAATGCCTCTGCTTTTCGATACACACACCCCCGTCCACTCCCTGGACAGATGAATGAGTGGATGGTACTTGTACCTGAACTCAACTCTGCCACTCGGCACTTCATTCACCTCCTCAAAATCCTAGAAATCACTCTGGAAGTTCTCTCTCACACGCGTCATCAGATTTTCCTCCCTTTTCTGGATTGTTTCCATGTTTTCAGCAAAACTCAAAAGAGTGTCTGCATCCACCGTCTCCCCTTTTCCTCCCTTCCCCCTCCCTCTCTGCCTAAGCAGCGAAAATATAATTTCTCCATCTCTAGTTGATCTGAACTCTCCCTTACTCCCTCAGGTAGCAAGAAACAATTATCTAGCCTGCGTAAAGCATTGTCCGGTTGAATGAATTAGACAGCCCCTCTCAGCAGTGCTCGGCCCTCTTCTCTCTGATGGCTTCCTGCTTCTGCCCCGTCTTTCCCTAAGAGGGCCCAGGTGGGCGGGAAGCGAAGGTCAGGTGGCTTAAAGGGCCTTAGGAAACCAGGGAGGGAGGGGGGTGCCTAGCTTTGTGTTGGTTCCTAGGGGGCTGGCATTTGCTGGACTCCAACTCGTCCAAGGGTCCTCGTCCCCCTTGGTCACCAGGCACTCTGCTGACCTGAAGGCAGAGGTCTGTGGCTCGTGAAACTGTGGTCTTTTTCTTTGACTCCCGTGATGCTCCCAGGAGCACGTAGGTACCAGCTGGTAGGTACCAGCTGTCGGCTGTCACAGGTTACAGCCCCCCCAAGTCTCTGTCCTTGGGTCCTTTCTGCTCCTTGGCCTGGTGGTCTGCCCATGTCTGCCAAAAGGCTCCCTCACCCATCTCCGCCACATGACAACTCTGAGAAAGACCCACTGGGGCTCAGAGCATGTCTGCACATCAGGCTCACAAAAGCCAACTCTCCATCTCGTCTGTACTGCACAGCTCCGTTCAGACCCTCCCCTGCGCTGCTATATTTTCTCTGTGGAGCTTATGACCAACTGACCTGCTACTGAATCTACTTAGCTGTTTGTTATCTGGCCCCCTCCATCTCCTGACATCACATGCTCCGGAAGACAGGATTTCATCTTTCCCTAGTGCCTGGTACCAAGTGAGAATTCAATAAATATTTTTCAATCTCAGAGCATGAATAAGTCTTTCCAGAATAGGGCACCATATTTTCTTTACAATTCCCAGCAGTTGAGAACCGTACTCTGATTACAGGGGCTGTTCAGCAAGCACTCCTTGATAATCTGGTTGGAGATAGAATACTGATACGGAGAATTAGATTCATGGACAGGTTTTTATTATGTTTTAGTATGACTTGGCCTCTGGGGCAGATCTGAACCCTATTATGATGGCTTGGCCTTCCATGTTTTAGGAAGAAATGGGACCAGATACCTGAAGAATGACTAAATCCTCTTTCTACTTTGTATTTCTGAGCCATCCACCAGCTCATGACGTTGTATTTCATTGGAGGAGAGGGAGAATTTTCAGTAGTCCAGGTGTGTGGCTACCCTCCTCCTCTACCAAATGTGAAGTATCTACCTTCACATTTGCTGCTTGTGTGGGGCAAAACCGAGCCTAGGTCTGACCCAGCTCTCCCCCTGCTTCCCTGGAAGCTGGTGTCCTTAATAGGCATTTTGCCCCTGGCTGGAAGCCTCATAGGCTGGAATGTTCTGGAAGAAAAAAAAAGCTAACTTTGTGCTATGTGTGAGGCGCATTTTCAAGTACCTGCATATGGTAACTCATTGAGTCTTTAACCACAGCCTTTTGAATGGGTGCTTTCAGTATGTCCATTTTACAGATGAGGAGACCAAGGCACAGAGAAGCTGCCTTAGGTCACGCAGCTGGTGAGCGTCTGCTTCCCAAGGCCGAAGGCACGACCTCTGAGCCAGGGCCTCTCGCTTGGTAGGCCATAGCACGACCAGTCTTAGGAATGGTTCCTGTGATCAGCTTCTGCTCGGAAAGTATCTTTTAGTTCGTATTCTATAAACCAGATTTTTGTGGACAAATGGAAACAGAAGGTTTTTTGTTTTTTTCAGTTGAAGTATCGTTGATTTGGGGTCTTCCCTGGTGGTTCAGCAGTAAAAAAAATCTGCCTGCAATGCAGGAGACTTGGGTTTGTTCTCTGGATGGGGGCAATCCCCTGGAGAAGGAAATGGCAACCCACTTCAGCATTCTTGCCTGGGAAATCCCATGGACAGAGGAGCCTGGCGGGGTATAGAGCAGGGGGTCACAAGAGTGGAACATGACTCGGCGACTAAACCACCACCATAGCTGATCTACCAGGCTGCGTTAGTTTCTCATTTACAGCGCCATCTCCCGTGCTCCTGGAGCCCTTGTAGGGTTGAGTCATCACTGAGCAGGCTCCTGCCTCTCACCTGCACCTCACTTGGGAGCTGCCCTTGGGCTGTAGCCTCTCCCATCTGCACAGGTTCCTGGAGACGGCGCCACAGCAACCCAGCCTGGTCCTCAGGCAGAGTGAGGGTTCGGCTTGAAGGTTTTCCACCCGGCTGCAACAGAGTAGAACCTTTGTATTCTGCTGCTGCTGCTGCTAAGTCGCTTCAGTCGAGTGCGACTCTGTGCGAACCCATAGATTCTCCAGGCAAGAACACTGGAGTGGGTTGCCATTTCCTTCTCCAGTGTGTGAAAGTGAAAAGTGAAAGTGAAGTTGGTCAGTTGTGTCCGACTCATAGCGACCCCATGGGCTGCAGCCTACCAGGCTCCTCCGTCCATGAGATTTTCTAGACAAGAGTACTGGAGTGGCTTGCCATTGTCTTCTCCATTTGTATTCTATTACAGGTTAATCGCTAAAGAGATGTTGCCTGGAAACGTAAATGGCCCACCTCTAAGGAGCCCTGCCTCCCAGGTAATGAGCATTAAGCTAAAACACCTTTGGGTAGCTGAACCACCCTGACCAGGCCCACCTGTGAATGACTCAAGGGAGGAAGAAATGAACACATTCCCTTTGGAGGCTCAGCTGGAACCGGACGTATTTGTCTTTACTTCCTACACTTTTAGCTAAAGAGAAGCCTGAATTCTGACTCGGGCAAGATGACTCCCCGGCTTCTTGGTCAGCTGGTTTTCTGAATAAAGTTGCTCTATTGATTTGGCCCGTCGTGTGGCGAGCAGTACCAGCTTGGACTTGATAACAAATTTTGGTGCAGTCAGCCAGGAGCCTTGCTACTCATGGCTAGCTGGTCCCCTTTGGGGAATTTTTGGGTAAGGCCCCTAGCAGCTGCTAGGACCGCTTATCTTGAAAATCTTCCCCTCAAAATGCCCCAGAATGGCTCTGGCTGCCCCAGCACTTGGCAGCTGGGGCAGGGAATCAGCATTTGGAGGCCGACAGGCTCCATATGGTAGGGTGAGTTGCTCTGGTGTGTACAGCCAAAAAATTTCTTTCCTCTGCGTTTGGGGCCTTTCTCCAGAATAAGCCAGTTTGTTTGTATGTGAGTGGGGAACCCTGTTGGAGAAAGGAAAGCTGTTGGGCTTTTACCTGTTTTGTGAGCCCCTTCATTTGTTTCTTGGGGTGCTAGTGTTCCTACGTGCCGTTTGTGCTTTTTTTTTTTTTAAAGTTACTCACCTTTTAATTGAAGGATAATTGCTTTACAGAATGCTTTATTTGTCTTGAATTTCTGTCTTTCAAAACGGAGAATGTTTCAACTATCCCTGAAGAAAGTCCTCTGAGGTGCATTTTGGATCTGATTACAGCTGTGAACCTATGAGTGAGAGGAAGATATTTTATTGAAACAACGTGTGGCCACAGTGCCTCTTAGGATCTCCAGGAGGGGTTGAGGCAGGGTTATCTGGGGACCCTGGGCACCTTGTACTGCTATGCTTGTGTTAATTAGGTCATTTAGGGTCTCCTACGTCACTGGCATATGTAAAGCCCCCAAGACCAAAATTGAGGGTTTATTTAGATTTTCTGATTGTCCTTTGGGTTTTTTTTTTTTTTAATTTTGCATGATACTGTTTCCCCATTTATAGCCAGCCCGCTTTTGTGATATTTAAAATTTTTTTACTGATGTCAAGTGGAGGTAAGGAACAGGAAAAAAAAGCAAAGAGAAAACAAAGTCTTTTTTTGTCCAAGAGTGGGATATTCCCGGGAAGAAGAGAAATCTTCCACTTGGTTCCTAAAATTACTGAAAGCTACAAATAGAAATAGATGTGTCTTTCCCAAAATATTAGTAAGGGGTTTTGCCGTCTAGACAGATAGGATTTATTCTGACAGAAACCCAGCTTGAATCCACTCTCTTTTGTAACTGATGGATTATACAATGTTATACCTGATTCATGACTGAAATTTTGGAATGGGAACTATGTTTGTTTGTACATGTTATAGATGTCTGGCATTGCCAGAATTAATTTGTAAAAGAATTTAATTGACCTAAAGGAATTTAGGCTTCCCTGGTAGCTCAGCTGGTAAAGAATCCACTTGCAATGTGAGAGACCCTAATTTGATTCCTGGGTCGGAAAGATCCCCTGGAGAAGGGACAGGCTACCCACCCCAGTATTCTTGGGCTTCCCTGATGGCTCAGATGGTAAAGAATTTGCCTGCAATGTGGGAGACCTGGGTTTAATCCCTTCATTGGTGAAGATCCCCTGGAGAAGGGAATGGCTACCCACTCCAGTATTCTGGCCTGGAGAATCCCCATGGACAGAGGAGCCTGGTGAGCTGTTCGCAAAGAGTCAGACATGACTGGGTGACTTTCACTTTCAAAGGAATTTAAGTGCTTAAATAAATACTCAAATGGTTTTTTTTAAAACACTGGCCAGAAGGAATTTCAGGTTCATGTGACCTAGGAAATATTCAGTATTGAATTAATGTCTGGTATTAAAGTTAGCTTAAGCTTGTTGGTTTGATTAATACATGTTTTAGGTCATCAACATCAAATATATTACTTTTTATTGTGCCTAGGTTTGCTAGAAATCAAATACTGAAAGACCTTATTATTCCTATTACAGCAAGAAAAATAATAATATGACAAAGCTTTTAAGTAAATAAAATAGAGATAAATGAGGTAAGAGTAAGAGGTAAACACTACAGAAATAGCTGGGGCTTCCCTGGTGGCTCAGACGGTAAAGTGTCTGCCTGCAGTACAGGAGACCCGGGTTTGATCCCTGGTCGGGAAGATCCCCTGGAGAAGGAAATGGCAACCCACTCCAGCACTCTTGCCTGGAAAATCCCATGGACAGAGGAGCCTGGAGGGCTACATACAGTCCATGGGGTTGCAAAGAGTTGGACATGACTGAGCGACTAAGCACAGCACACATAGCTATGTTGTGAAGAAGCAAGATTTCATCAGGTTCAAATAGTTGTAGATAAAAAAAAAAAAGGATTGATTAGAGATTCTAAGAATACTCATCACCTCCATTCAGTAAGAAATAGCCTGAACCATCTTCATCCTTTTCCTCACAAGATTCTGGAACTGACATGACACTGGAGAATTTTAGTAGGGAAGAACCTTTGTATTCTATTACAAATTAATCACTAAAGGGATGTTGCCTATAAGCTTAAATTATATATAAATGGCTCATTTCTGGGAACCCTGCCTCCCAGCTAATGAGTATTGAGGTAAATACCTTTGTTCAGCTCACAGGAAACATCCTGACCAGGCCCACCTGTGAATGACTGCAGGCAGGAAGTAACTAACAAGTTCTCTCCAGCGGCTGGCCGGAACCAGGCAAGGTGTGACTTTACTCCCTTCCCTTTTAGTGTAAAAGAAGCCTGAATCCCAACTCAGGCAAGATGGTTCTTTGGGATACAAATCTACTATCTTCTTTCTTGGTCTGCTGGCTTTCCAACTAAAGTTGCTGTTACTTGCCCCAACAACTGGTCTCTCAGTTTACTGACCTGTCGTGCAGCAAGCACTCCGAGCTTGCACTCAGTAACACAATCAATAGGCTGACACCCCAAAGGCTGGGAGACACCTGGGGAATGGCATCGCTGAAAGCTCATTCTCTCATCGTCTGGCCTGGATCCAGGAAATTTGAGGACAAGGGCACCTGACCAGAGTACCTGCATTATTTTGCACTTTGTCATTTAGCTCAATGAGTCATCTTGGTGCTCTTTCCAGATCAGTCAATAGGAGGCTACCTTAATCTCTTTTGCTATAGCTACACATGGTATTCCATTGCATTGGGTGTACAATTTAACCAGTCTCGCACTGTTGCTCATTTAGGTCATTTCTGGTCTTTTGCTGGTACAAATAGGTCTGCAATGAATGGTGCTGTCCAATGTGTCATGTCTGCAGATAAATATTTGTTAGTGGACTGCCTGCTCAAAGAGTGTAAACAGAAATTTAATTTCCCTTCATAAGGGTTGTATAGCTTAAGCTCCACCAGCACTATCTTATTTTTCTACCGTTATCAATGGTGTGTAATCAAAGCTTTGCATTTTTGCCAGTGAGAATGAAAATGGTGTTTCTGGGTTTTTATTTTATGTTTCTTATTTCATTTCCATATTTCGGAACTGACATTTTCCTTATTAGGAAGATTAGATTAGCCCTTTTCTGGGATATTAGTGCAGATATTTCCTGGTTGGCTATTGGCTCTAACTATTTTTATTTGTTTGTTTACTGCTAATACAGAAGTCTTTATCTTTATGGTGTTAAAATGATCAGCATTTCTGTGACTTCTATATCTTGAGGCATAATTTGAAAGGCCACCACAAGTCCAAGATTATAAAGGAATTCTCCCATATCTTATTTATTTAGTTTCATCATTTATATTCATTTGGAATTCATCCTGGTATAAGGTATGAGATGTGGCTACCCAGTTGTACCGATATCATTTGTTTTGGTGGTTTAGTCGCTAAGCTGTGTCTGACTCTTTGGGACCCCATGGACTGTAGCCTGCCAGGCTCCTCTGTCCATGGAATTCTCCAGTCAAGACTACTGGAGTGGATTGCCATTTTCTCCTCCAGGGGATCTTCCCAACCCAGGGATTGAACCTGTGTTTTCTGCTTGGCAGGCAGATTCTTCACCCATCGTTTGTTGACTTGTTCATTTTTACTCCACTGATTTGAGGTGCCACCTTTATTAAGTACTAAATTCTTCTATGTACTTGGGTCTATGGGCTTTCTAGTCGGTTCCAAACAACTCTTTTCTGCTGGTATTATTAAGGCTTTATAACTTAGTGCACCTAGTCCCCTCTCATTGCTCTTTTTCAGCATTTTTCTATTTTTGTTTTCCCAAATGAATGACAGTTTACTTATTTACAGGAGATTTATACTGTCTTTTAAAATTTGGTGTCCCTTTAAAATGTTATTGATGATATTGTCATAAACTGTGTGTGCTCTTTCTAGAATAATGTGTACTCCCTGGATCCTTTGTAGTTTCGTACTTGTCACCCCTCTGGGGTAATTAAAAAAAAAACTTTTTGGTTAATTAATTAGACTGCTTCGCATCTCAGTTGTGGCACTCTGATCTTCATTCTGTCAAGTGGGCTCCAAAGTTGTGGCATGCGGGCTTAGTTACTCCTTGGCACGTGGAATCCTCATTCCCCGATCAGGGATTGAACCCGTGTCCCCTGCGTTGCAAGGTGAGTTCTCAACCACTGGATCACCATGGAAGTCCCCCTGAGGTCATTTTGAGCCAGATTTACAATGATTGGAATCCACGTTCTTCATAGCATGACTGGATACTAAACTTCATGCTGGTTTTAAAGGTCTGAATCACATTTAGAGAATCACAAATTAATTCTATGAGTATTAGTCCTTAAAAAAAGTGGAAGTCGCTCAGTCATGTCTGACTCTTTATGACCCCGTGGACTGTAGCCTACCAGGTTCCTCTATCCGTGGAATTCTCCAGGCCAGAATACTGGAGTAGGTAGCTGTTCCCTTCTCCAGGGGATCTTCCCAACCCAGGGATCAATCCTGGTTCTCCTGCATTGCAGGCAGATTCTTCACTGTCTGAGCCACCAGGGAAGCATTAATACATGCATTTTCCTCACATGATTTTTAGGTTGCTTTTCAGAATACAGGCTGTAAGGAAAAAGGTCTTATGCTACCCTGTATGAACTTCTTACTACACAGCTACTGTCATTGGTAAACTGAAACTGTAAAGCGTAACTTCCTCTCCAACATCACTGGGTCATCCTAGAAATGTTAAGAGTCAGACAGAGCTGGTAACTAGTGGGCAGGCCAAATCATTTAATAGCTATTAATGACACCCATTACATCATGAGAAACGCTGGACTGGAAGAAACACAAGCTGGAATCAAGATTGCCGGGAGAAATATCAATAACCTCAGATATGCAGATGACACCACCCTTATGGCAGAAAGTGAAGAGGAGCTAAAAAGCCTCTTGATGAAAGTGAAAGAGGAGAGCGAAAAAGTTGGCTTAAAGCTCAACGTTCAGAAAACAAAGATCATGGCATCCGGTCCCATCACTTCATGGGAAATAGATGGGGAAACAGTAGAAACAGTGTCAGACTTTATCTGGGGGGGCTCCAAAATCACTGCAGATGGTGACTGCAGCCATGAAATTAAAAGACGCTTACTCCTTGGAAGGAACATTATGACCAACCTAGATAGCATATTCAAAAGCAGAGACATTACTTTGCCAACTAAGGTCCGTCTAGTCAAGGCTATGATTTTTCCTGTGGTCATGTATGGATGTGAGAGTTGGACTGTGAAGAAGGCTGAGTGCCGAAGAATTGATGCCTTTGAACTGTGGTGTTGGAGAAGACTCTTGAGAGTCCCTTGGACTGCAAGGAGATCCAACCAGTCCATTCTGAAGGAGATCAGTCCTGGGATTTCTTTGGAAGGACTGATGCTAAAGCTGAAACTCCAGTACTTTGGCCACCTCATGCGAAGAGTTGACTCATTGGAAAAGACTCTGATGCTGAGAGGGACTGGGGGCAGGAGGAGAAGGGGACGACAGAGGATGAGATGGCTGGATGGCATCACTGACTCGATGGACGTGAGTCTGAGTGAACTCCGGGAGTTGGTGATGGACCGGGAGGTCTGGCGTATTGCGATTCATGGGGTCGCAAAGAGTCGGACATGACTGAGCGACTGAACTGAACTGAATGACACCCATAAACGACTCCGTTTTACCAGGCACAACCCACCAACTAGAGGGAGTGGGAACACCCAAGGACATCAGGGAAGTTGGAAAAGGAAGTGAGAAGTTGGTCTGTGTCCTTAGAAATGTGGACTTAATGACTAGGTCAATTTAATTGACTCGATGTCCGGGATTCTCTAGTTACGTGCTATCTGTGTATCAGTCTTTAGGAATGTCTTATAGTCCCTTCTAGAGGTAAAAAAGTCACTGAAAATTAACCATTTTAAAGTGAGCATTTCAGGGGCTTTTATTTATTTGACTGTGCCGGCTCTCAGTTGCAGCATGTGGGATCTAGTTCCCTGACCAGGGATCGAACCCGGGCCCCCTGCATTGGGAGCATGGTTTGAGCCACTGGACTGCCAGGGACTTGTAGTATAGTCACAATGTTCCACAACACCCACCTACTTCTACCAAGTTCCAAACCATTTCCCCAATAGAACACCATACACAGTAAGCAGTTACTCTCCATCTCCTTCTTCCAGCTCCTGGCAACCACTCATCTTTCTATCTATATGGATTTATGTAGTCTTGATATTTCCAGTGAATAGAATCACACATGTGACCTGCTGTGTCTAGTTTCTTTCACTCAGCCTGTTTTCAAGTTTCAGCCACATTGTACTGAGTTGATCAAAAAGTTCGTTTTTCTGTAAGATGGCACAGAGAAACCCAGATGAACTTTTTAGCCAACCCAATAGCTATATTCCCTTTTTGAACAAGTGAGCTTATCTCACCTGTGGATGAATGAGTGTTTAAGAGAATGAGTTAAACCTAGGGCAGGGTGGAGGCTCAAAATGGGAATCAGTGTATCCAAGGATGAAATTTTGTTTTTTGTTTTTTTTTTTTGTTTTTGGTTATTGGTTTTTTTTTAATTAATTAATTTATTTTTTTTAATTTTAAAATCTTTAATTCTTACATGCGTTCCCAAACATGACCCCCCCTCCCACCTCCCTCCCCACAACATCTCTCCGGGGCATCCCCATGCACCAGCCCCAAGCACGCTGCACCCTACGTCAGACATGGACTCAAGGATGAAATTTTGGAGGAAAAGAAATTAGAGCTTTGTTTGGTCTGAAATGCCTGTACCAGATTCTCTATGTACTTGGGACTACGAGCTTTCTATTTTCTGTGTATGTGTGTGGTGGTATTATAAGTTCCTAAGGCTTTAGAGTTTAGTGCAGCTAATCCTCTCTCATTGCTCTTTTTCAGGGTTTTTCTGTTTTTGTTTTGTACCAGATTCTCTTAGTCTGATTTCTTTCTGTTCAGTTTTAAGAGGACTGTGAGCTGCTTTGGATGTGGTGAGGTGTTCAGCTTGACATTTAGGAAGTACTCAATAAATGCTATCATAAATGCAATTAAAGTCAATTATTATCTTGATTCCCTTGAGTTGAGGGCTTCTCTGGGAGACAGCAGAGGATAGTGGTCAAGTTCGGGGGCACTAGAGCAGTCACATGGATTCAAATATCTAATCTTGGGTTTCTCACTTATTAGCCGTGTGATCTTGAGCAGATAATGCTCTGTGCCTCAGTTTATACTTAATGGAGCAATTAAGAGGACTGTGAAATAACTAAGGTAACACTGAATATAACACCTTTAACACACTGACTGGTCAACAGATGCTATTACAATTTGAATGGGTCATGTGGCTTTAAAATGTTTTGAAACTTTTCTCTTGGCAAATTTCCCACAGCATCGTGTTATCTATAAGATGAAAAATAGTCCTTATATCGTCTAAACATTTGAAGGCACCAGTGCAGACACTGTTTTGCTGACCCCAACTATTAAAATCTTAGTTCTTCTTTCAACTTCTCCTTTAAGAGAGTCAGGGAGAAAACAAATGAGTAAAGGGACACATACAGATTGTTCTCAATCTGTAATATTAAAGGCTTTCTGGTGGCTCAGACAATAAAGAATCTACCTGCAATGTGGGAGACCCGGGCGTTTAAAAAACACAAAGCACTATGGTCACCTATGTTGATGGTAGGTGTTTAGATTCTAGGATGACAAGTGTTAGGTTTGGGAGACCCATTTCCTTTTTGCAGCCTCTTTGCGTAACTGAGCCACCACAGACATGGGATCCTCCTGCAGAGAATCTGTTGATGATGTTAAGGTACGTACACGTGTTGGAAACCAACCCACAAAATGCTTAAGCACAACATGTAACATTCCTATTTCCAATCTATAGGAAAAAAAAAAAAGGTGCTGTGGAACGGTGACTCCAGTATCCTATCATTCTCAAGGGTGGATTCCAACTCAGTGGCTTCCATGCAGCAATGTCCCTACGTCCAGTTTCTCCTCTTCCACAGCCTAACATTTTAAACTTTCTCATGGTGCCTACAGTTGCAGCAATTACAGATCCACTTGGATTTTAAAAAGCAATGTATCCCTGGACGAGGTCTGTGGGATGGAACTTTTGAGATAAGCGAGAAGGGATGTTGAATGTCCTGGTATGTGTGAGAACTTTATGGTATTAAGCAGGAGGGCATGTTGAACCTTCTGGTGGAAAGCAGGCCTGGCTCTGGGCCCTGTAGGTGGGAAAGAAGGCAAAGAATGCAGGACAGGTGAGGAGAGGTCAGACTTTCTTTCCAATGGGAAGTTTACCTCAGACCCATCTTTATTCATTAGATATCTTGTTTTCTTTATATATAGATATATAATGAGTTGCACAAAATCAGCTCACTAGGATAAAACTTGACCTTCTTGAATATGGATCCTTCTCCTGTTGAAGATTTAATTATTTTGAGAAAACTGTTGTAAGCCAATTGCAAGAGGGAAAAAAACATTTCATTCTCCAAAAGAGGCAGCAAATAATGTTTATGAATACAATAAACATATCTCAAAAGAAGAATGATACAACTTTTATTTTCCATGGATTTTAAAGATATTTTTGCTACATAGTTTATGTATTTTTATGAGATTATATTTTACCATCTGTATGAAGTTCATCCTTACACAATTTTAAGGTGATATGTTTGGTAGTGTGTCTATAATCTTTAAAAAGTTTAGAGTTTTTGGAATGTACAGTATATGAGGTAAAATCAAGGTGACATTAAAAATTGTTTCTCCTCTGCACGCGTTTTGCAGTGAGGCTCGAATGGCAAGCACACTATTAAATGACATTTACTATCAAAAATAGGAGTTCATTTGAGATACTATGAAAAACATAAGCCACTGTAACTGCCACAGTGGCACATTTTACCATTTTAGACATTCAACTATATAGAAATCTCTGGGCTATTACACTCAGACTCATTTGTACTGCCAAATGTGGCACTTTTCAGAAGTTTCTAGAAAACAATCACTGTTTCGGGGGACGTTATCAGCCTACATATAAGAGATTAAATTTAAATAAAATGTAAACATACAGTATTTTATAGTGACAGATCATTCTTACCACTTGGGAAGGCCAAGTTTATCCATTTCTTTTTTGAACAAAAGTTAATGTTTTTTTCTACAGCACAGATCATTTGACATAAATCAATTACAATACATGCCCATTCTAATAGAAGAAATTCTTCAGGGATCTTCAAAGCACAAAACATACGTCCTTTTTTTCAAAGACTGACAGAAGTGCTTAGTAATCACTAAAATGCTAACCTCAGCAACTAAAAATTAGTGATTCACTATCCTAAAATTCAAATAATAAATTAAAAAGGCTAGTTACAAGTGTTTTACAGATAACAGATGTGGTAAAACAAGAATTTTAGATAGTTTCATTACGAACTGTATTATTACTGGCAGTCATGGACATCTATGCAAGATGTACAATGTGATACTTGACAAGATTCAGTCTGATCATCCAATAACTCACAAATGCAAGCTCACAAAACATTAATGAATTATGTAATTGCAAAGTGCTCTAATGCAACATTAACCACATGCAATCAACAACTGGAACAGTATCCAAACAGACACTACATTAAACATTAGTTTTTCAAGAAAGAAAGCAGCTTGAAGTTTACTGGTGCAAATTAATTTTGTCTTCAGATTTGGTGCCCCAAACAAAAAGGTTAGGTTTGATTATGAATTCTGATGGTGATGGCAGTAGTTATGGGAGAAGCAGCAAAACTTACGGGAGTTCTTCAAAATTAGCCTATACCAGATAGATGGAGTGAGAGTGTCTGTGTGTGTATATTATATATATATATTTCTACACTTGGTATATATATAAAGCCATATGTACGTGCATGTCCTTATACACACACGTAGAGTTCAAAGGCTCAAAAATAAAGTAAGTCTGAAATTCAGGATTGATTATGAATTACTTTTAAAAAGTTAACTATCTAAAAGCCCTCTGTTCTTTTCCATGTTTTCAAGACCTGAAGATGTGTTTCTGAGTAAACGTTAAAATATTTTTAGGCCAAGTAAACTGTCTGTGCTTTCTTCAAGTGACTTATCTGTGAATTCATGAATATATACTTGTAATGAAGAACTCCACATTTATCAAACAAGAAGCTTTTTTCCATGCATATTCTTTCATCCAGTTTTTGTCTGCTAAGCCCCTCCAGTTATTCATCATAATCCCACTTACCAAATTAAGACAAATGAGGAGGTAGAAATATAGCACTAGATTGCTTTCACAGCATCATCATACTTTAACATTTTTATATAGCATGTTAGTGTGAATTTTAACCATTCTGAATTTTTCACTAGGTAATAATCTTTAGAACAAACAGATCAGGATGTCACTGTTACACTCATGCCGATTGGTCAAAATATCAATTATATATTGTATTGTTGCCTCTCAGAAATTTTGTTTCACAAGAAGGCATGTCAAAACAAGAAAAAAAAGCAAGAAAGGAAAAAAAAAAAAGAGCCCCAACCAAACAAAAAGCCGAAAATTGCTATTTCTGTGGCTTGCATTCTAATAAGGTGCCAGCCTCTACCTAGCAATATAAAGCATTAAAAATGGCCAAAATGATGTACTAGAGTCTCAATGCCAGTGCTTAATGCCACTGTTTTTGTAAAAGCAATACAGAAATAATTTTAGTACATGACAAAATAAAATGTAATATTAAAAATAAAGTTATATTTTCACTTGATTACAAAGTACTGAATGATAAAGGCAATCAAAATGGAAAAGAACGCAAAGAGCACAAGGATGACGGCTGCGCACTGCTCGTCGCTGAGCGCCCGCCCGCTGCTCGTGCTTTCCACAGTGTCTCTGCTGGCGCTGGCTGGTGGTTCAGTCCTCTGAGAGATGAAGAGCACTGTCGTGCTGTAGGGACCGACGAGGTCCTGATGCCCTGCAGGGTCTTGGCACTGGCGAATGGCACACACGCGGAAACGATATTCACAGTTCAGCTGAAGGCTTGAATACCGGAATGAAGAGTCAGGACCTCTGTAAATCTGATGGCAAGACATGGGGAAAAGGAGAATTGCATGTGAAGGCTGGGTAGAAAATCTATGTTAAGACTGGCTAGGTTTAGAGTTATTTTTGACATGGAAGCATGTGATAGCCACCGCCTGGCTCTTTTAAATGAGATTTTAAAATACCTATATATTAAAGAACTCAACTGTTTGCTGTGTAATGGCAGGGGAAATCTGAAGAGTCAGGGTGTGCCATCTCCCCTCACAGAGCTTACAGACCAGCTGAAGAGGGAAGATGTGCCCCCAGGGTAGCTACAGAATAAGCACAATCAGTCCACGGGCATTTCTCTGGTTTCACCAAATGTAAGAAGTCAAACTTGTGTGAAGCCATTCCATGAAAAGAGGAGCAGTGTCTCAGCTTCCTCTCCCATGGTGTCTTCGTAAAACTGGTTTTCTGTAATGTTTCAAACAGATGTGATGAATGAAACAATAAAAAAGGAGAGCTTGCTACAGGTGTCTGTGGCAAATCATTTTATAAACTTTAAAGTGAGAGATCACTTAGAACCAAAGAATTAGATCTTAAAACCCACTCCTCTGCTCAGTCCCCCAGAAGGGCAATAATAGGAATGGAATTCCACAGATTTTCAAGGCAGAGTGCTAGTGACTGTAGGGACTGGGCTCCGAGCTCTGCTCTACCCCTGCACACGCCGTGATGGTGTGACAGCAGTCATCCTGTATGGAAACTAATCTGTTACGGCGCTTCTTAGCACAGTGCCCAGCATACAGCGAGTGCTCAATATATGGAAGCTCTCACTTCCATTACTGAATCCCTTCACTCATTCTCTAAATGAAAAGACCAAGACTCAGTGGCTTCCCAGTTGAGTTTCCCCAGCTAGCTGGTGGGTTACAAGTAAGGTCAGGCAATTTTGGCTGCCTTATTTGTATCTGTGTTATAAATCTAAATTTTTACATACTGGTTTGCTCCCAAAGGAGCAAGGTAAGATCTTTCCCTCAATTCTGTGTCTCTAGCATACAATAGGTACTTGTTAATAAAAGGCCACTATATTAGTATTGACTATGTATATATCAAATGTATATTGGTAGATACTGAAAAGATATAAATTTATAAATTCATTCAATAAATGAATTTTTATTGAAAAATGAATCTTTAAAAAATGCTGAATATGCCTTAGTCCTGAAGAGGCAGATGAGCATTTCAGGAAGTGGGAATATAGAAATGATTTATGTTTCAGTGATGGTAAAAGGATGAAGTTAAGTAAATCAGAACACTGTATTAGAAAGCAGTGTGAAACAATATACATACAATGGGTCAATTTAGTAAAAGTTAAAAAATATGTATTTGTCCTACAGGTACAGTAGATGATACTCATTTTTGCCTTTGAAATTTTCTTTACTTTCCATTTGTCTCCAAATGATCACGGTAAAATGATTTGGGAAAAAGCCTCAACAAATGGCATGAGGGTGACAGGTGAGGCGATTTGACACCGAGAAGAAGAGCATATTACTACACTAACTGGAAACTTAGGTCTAATTCCACAGGGGCTTTACTGTGCGCTATTTAAACAGTGTCTAAGGAATCCTGATCGTAAGGTTGAGTGAGGGATTGAGGGAATTGGGCATGACAGGGCCTCCTGGTGATAAAAGCACAAGGTTTCAAGTGAAAGTGTTAGTTGTTCAGTTGCGTCTGACTCTCTGCGACCCCATGGGCTGTAACCCACCAGGCTCTTCTGCCCACGGAATTCTCCAGGCAAGAATACTGGAGTGGGCAGCCATTCCTTTGTCCAGGGGATCTTCCCGACCCAGGAATCGAACCAGGGTCTCCTGCATTGCAGGTGGATTCTATACCAGCTGAGCTATCAGGGAAGTGTTTACAGATACCGAAGTGTTTATGATAGTGATAAATTAGGAGGAAGCTGGAGAGAAGAGACTGGGAAGGAAGATGATAAGATCATTTTGTTTCAGATGTTGGGAAGATGTCTAAACAGGGAGACATCCTATAGGTAACTGTAGATACAGGATTTCGCTGAATATGAATAAGCAAGAGTTCCCCATGGCAGGCAATGAACACTGAGAGAAACTATGTCCCTGATGACTGCACTAAGCTCCTGGATCAATCTGCCTACCTACAGGGTTTTCTCTAAGAGGATTTATACTTTATACACCAATTTGAATTAATTTTCCTGGTACTTGTAACATTAATGAGCTTGGTCTCAGATACAGACTCCCAAATGGGAGTTATCTACTTTGAAGGTGGTTCTACTGTCCCCCAATATTTTTACTTCACCCTGTTATACCAATTGAAATGCTGCTTTGGTTAAAAAGCACTTGTTTAAAAAATGTATACAATGCTGGGAGGATCAAAGAGCCAGTAGACACTTGACTTTTGATATGAATTTTTCCAAGCAAAAAAATTTTCTCCCAATGCCCATAAGGTCAGTTATCCTGTGGAGATGAGAGTTACAATGTATGTGAGGGAGGGAGCAAGAGTCAGGGCAAGAGTGTAATTTTAGGGAACTAGGCCAGGCCTTGGCGAGGTGCTACAGAGTGGGAAGTCTGGTCAAAGCCAATGACTGATCAACCAGGGCGGAAAAGAGAAGAAGATAAAGAACTATACGTGTGGTCTAGGGTCAGAAGTACTAGTTGCTGCCACGCTAATTAGCTTTCAGATCCCCCAAACCAGCAACACTACAGGTTAAACAGGTTTTTATAGGCTCACCTAGAAAGTCAACCACCAACTTAAAAAAAAATAATCCCCTTCTTAAAAACATCAACAGTTCCTACTGCTGTAGAATAAAGACCCACCAAGACCTGGCCTCCTCCACTCCACACTCCATTCTTGAGCCTTACTCAACTCACACCTGAGAGGTCACCAGCTCCCTCAAGAGTCCCTTCAGTGATAATCCTTTTGGAAAACATTCTAAAATCCGGGGGTGGGGGTGGGGAATCATTCCTTTTTATAAAGTGTTTTATCTTTATTATGACCTTTTATTTGTTTGCTTACATAAAATGTCAATTATAGTTATTTCTGCTTGCTTGCTAATGTGTAATAAATGAAAAATAAGAACAGTAATATTAATAATGTAGCCTCAGTTTCTTCATGTGTAGTATTTAATACATGTGTGTTGAATATCAAGTAAATTTTAAGTAAAATATTAAATTCCACGAATGAGATCAAACTCTTAAAAAATGACCTTCAAACTTTTAGAATATAATTTGTCAGTAAATTATAAAATTATATAAACATTTAAGAGATTTAGATGAGCATATGTACATGCATATATATGATGAAGTTCTAAGGAAATCAGTTTTACAGTGTGCTTACAATCTAAAGTAAGAGTGTTGATGGGGATAATTTAGCTTTTAAATTACAATTAGCACTGCTGTTTCATGTAGTGATGTGTTCACATACTGCTCAAATGTCGGATCCCTATTTCCTTTAAACATGTAATGCAATTACATTTTCTTTAGTATTAATTTGATTTCCTCCTTGGAAGGAAACCTGCTTATCTGTAAATTATATTCAAATCCAATTATCATGTCAATTTGCCGATGACTTAATAAAGAAAACAACCACATTCCAAATTTAATCTGACCCTTTGGGGCCTTCTGTTAATTTTGGTTAAGAAATTATGCTTCCATATTTAGCAAAACTTGAAGGAAAAAATTATACCTATATTGAGAAGTAATCTATTATTAATAATTACAACAGCACAAGAGTGAAATAAAACAGATGAATGACTGGTTTTTCTACTGAGAAAAGAAAATACAAGGTTAGATACTAAATTGAAAACAACCCAATTTAAAAGCCCTCAAAAATCACGAAGTTTGACAGCAAAAAGGGAGAAGCAGATGAAATGCCTAAAAGAAAAAAGGCTTTTGAGCACCATAAAGACTTCTTTTCTAAGTTATAATGAACACTGACAGCTCCTCACTTCATTGGCTATTCACTCTCTATCAGGAATCCGTCTTTGAAATTTCTTGGCTGGGAAGGTGACACTTCCTCTAGGCTTCCATACTGCAACTCTGCACTCTGACTAGGGCTATTACCAACATTGTCAAAGCCTCCTCAGTGGTGTCTCTGCATCTGTCCTCATCCTACTCTAGTCACAATGACCTTGTGTCTGATCATGTGACTACTCTGGCTACAACCCGCCACTGGCTTCTCATTTCACGTGGAGTAAATGCTGGAGCGTGGCCTGTAACACCTTGCATGACCTCCATGCCACTCACAGACCCTCTATGATTAACTCCCTGACCTCATCTATTACTCCTCCCTTTGGTCACACTGCCCCAGCCACAGTGACTTTCTTCTTGTCCATTAAATTTAACAAGCATGTTCCTACCTCAGGGCCTTTGCACCTACTGTTCCTGCTTTTTGGAACACTCTTCTCCCCATATTCACCTCCTTTGAGTCTCTGTTCAAATGTTACCTGCTGTCCTGCATGAAACAGCACTAGCTATCCCTTGCCCTAGTACTTTCTACTCCTTTTATCCAGTTTTATTTTTTTCTCCATTGTGCTCATCACTATCTAACACTGATACAGTGATGTGTTTATCTGCTTCTAGTATCTCTTTTTTTCTGTTAGAATGTAAGCTGCACGAAGCCAAGGACTTTTTGTTCCGTGCATATCCTGAGTGCCCGGCACAGAGTTCAATAAAGCCTATCAAATGAATGAACACTCTGTTTAAGTACAGCTCATACCTAAAAGATTTTGAATCCTGATATACTGTATAGTTACTAATCTTTGGAACACAGTAAGCACTGAACAAACGTTTCTGAATTAGGAAGATAAAGGTTAGTCAAATCTTGTACTGAAAATATGTTAAAGTGAAAAAAGGTAAAAACATGTATCTATAGAATTATATTTTGACACATACCTGTTTGAACTCTGAATCTTTTCCCACCATAACTTGGAGACTGTAAATAACTGGATCACCTTTCATTGGCTGTAAACACTCCCATGTAATATCACAAATGTGATCATTCACTTTCTCTATTTTGGGGGCTGTAGAGAAGAAATACAAATAAAATCTGCTTGACTTGATTTTTCACTTGGCACATCACACGGACATTTGTTTTAATCAAAATCAACAGACTTTAAAACCTAGTTATAAACTTGAAGTAAGCATCAGTGAATGTTTGAAATCTGCCGAGAAATGGTCAATGGCTAACTCTTACCATCCTCCAGAACATGCAATCTATAACATTACAATGCAGACTCATCAAAAGATCTGTCAAGAGAAGCACTGTTTTCACTCAGCTAAAAAGCTAGTGGTAGTTCTACAACGTCTTTTATGGTGGTACTTCAAAGAGCATAACCAGGACATGAAATTTTATAATTTAATAAATTTCCTTAGAGAATGAGTTCAAAAACACCCCCAACTTCTTGGCCACACATATGACTACCTCACTCAGTAGTGAGGTAGAAGGTGTCAAAAGCAGTAATCTTCTTAAGGTTCAGAGACAACTAAACCAGATGAAGGAACAGGAAAATAACTCCGTGAAAGCCATCAGCATTACTAGGAGGAGTATTCCAGAACAATCTTGCCGTTATGGGTCCGGTTAACAGATGGTACACTCAAGTATATGATCCAGGACACTGTACTAGATGTGTTTGTGATTTGTCCCCAGAGGGACAGGAGTTTTAGTTTTTTCCTTGGCTAAATGCACAAAGTACAATACTTGCCAGGGTCATTTTAAAATAAGAACTCTGCTGAAATTAATCTTAAATATATATTACATGCACAAATGTGTGAATATGTATGTAAATTTGACTCAAAAATTCAAATTAACTTAGTACTCAGGTTTTGCTGAACAGATGACTTGACTTTCCTCCTGAAATCCAAATAAATGAAATAGCAATGACTCAAAACAACAAGGATTGTGATTTTTTTTTCTTTAAATAACAACAGTGAAAACAGTAAATGGCCCTATTAGAAAACCAGCCTGTCTATTCAATTTAGTACTTTTATATTTATTTAAAAGATGAGTGACAAAAAACAGCACTGATTATGCCAGATAAAATAGCTTTTATTATTAAGTGAAACTCCCAGTAAGTAGGCTTGTCTAGCTCATTTCCTTTTTATAATTTAAATGTTAGACACATACTAGATGATAAATTTTAACTGTACAAAAAGTACATTATGAAAGAGCATTTAAAATTATAATTTATTATTAAAGAAAGTAACTTGAAGATGGAGAACTTACCTTTCAGGGCAGCTGGGACAGATTTTGGAGTAGTGAAAATATATTCTTGGGAAAGAGGACCTTCCCCTGCTTCATTACAAGCTTGAATACAGAATTTATAGGACGTCGACTCGTTAAGTCTTTGTACTTTGTATGTATGACATGGACCTCTGTATAAGGATACAAACCTAAAATGGAAATGACTCTTATGAAAAATAAACCTTGACGACCTTATGAAAAATGTTTAAAAACTGCTAAAAAAGAACAGCTCAGACGTTATTTAGGAGCAGTAAGTTACTCCTAGAATTTAATGCCACAATGGTTTGTCACTCAATAAACCCTTATTTTTCATCAGATGAAAATCACAGAATGAGTTAATTTCCCAATTTGCCATAGTTTCCTGAAAATTTATTGCAAAATTTTATATACCATCACAGTAACTGTTTCTTTTCAGGCTTCTGGTATAGCTTTGCTTCTGACTGCTGTTTTTTAATGTATACATCTTAAAAGATACTCAGAACATCCAATTTTCATTATCAATTATTTCTAACTAGAGTTACAAGCATACAGTTTGTCATATAAAAAAGATAATTCCCTTTCCTAGGCATAACTTTAATTGATTTAGTGAGGTTTCCTTAATATTTCCCTAGCAGTATGAGATGACACTGTGTACAGTTTCCCACAGATCACCCACTTGAACTGTCCAATGGAAAGTTAAGTGTCTTATATGTCATACACATGCTGAGTGTTCTCCACATTTTTAACTGGCTGTTTTAAACATTTTTGGAGAATGAATAATGAATGCTCATGTAGTTCTAATAGTCTGAAAATTGTAGTTAGTCTAAAATGAAGGAATACTTAATGATCATTAGTAACACTGTTTCCAAGAAGTAGTAATTGGATAAGCCTTGCCTTTTGAATCTACATTTTTTTTTTTTTAAACTGAGAGGATTAAAAAAACCAGTGGCAAAGCCACTGTTGTAAAAAGCTGAACCATGATAAAAAACCTGTGGTCAGGGAACAGATAAGGTAGCATTCCAAAACAATCCCACAACAAATGTGAAGAGTTGTGAAAAATCAAAGGAAAGTAACTAAAGATATTAAATTGATTTAATTCATGAAATTTATGTGGTAAATTTACAATATCATAAAACACTTTAATTTCTTTATTTTCCACAAAGACCATAAGCCATACCCATACCCTGCAACAGTTCTCTAGCTAAACATTAATCATGCTTAAAGTTCTACAATATAGAATAATATCTACAATAATATCTAAATATAGACTAATATCATCTCTACTTCATAGAATCTTTGTTCTATTATTTTTCAACCAAATACCAATTAAATCTGTTTCTAGTAAATCTTGCACAACCCTAAATATGAATAAATTAATTCACCTAACAATAACAACATATATTAAAGATAAATAGCTATACAAAAATGTGCAGCAAGGCAAAAAACTTCCTTCCAGATATAAGATTACAAAGAGTACACAAAATTCTGCCAGGAGCAAAGGCTAACATTCAGAGAGGCACAGATTTCAGGAAATAAATGATCAATACTATTTGCTCTGTGTAATGCTCTTATGATTGATACAGGATGTTTAATTCTGTATGCTATTTTAAATGTATAATTATTTCTGATAGGGAGTACTGATATACAAGTACCTTGAGTATTCCATTATTGAATATTTGGCTGACATACAAACCCAATACAAAAAAAAGTAACCTTGGGAAAAACTGTCACTAATACTCTGAATCTATCAAACATACAAATTTATTTCTAACAAATTGAGTGAAACATAAAAAACAAAAACAAAACAAAATTCTTAAAAGATTAAAGTATCAACTGAGGAAGATATATGGCATTGTTTATTTTGGTTAAATTTAATATCAATTTACTACCCCAGATTGGATTTTGAATAATTTATACTAATTACTTTGAGCAACACTGTAATTCAAATGCATGTTTTAGTGGAATAAAACGGCACGCATGTAACGAGATGGCCAAGGACAGAACAGAGAAGAACCGGAGCAGCCGGGGGACTGGACTATGCGTCAGAGCGCCTAAGATCTGATGGTGAGGAAGTGCACTCCTGCATTCACGTGGTGTTCACGCTGTGAGTAAGGAGGAGGGTGAGACATAACCCTCAGGATCTCAAAGGTCTTATGCCAATCAACCGCTTACTGTAAAAACTACCTCTTGCTGGAAATCAGCACTGAAGAACTTATTTTGCAGTAAAGATTGCTCCTTTTACTAGCTTGAAGAGAGTGAATGGGTTAGAGAGCCAAAGAACAGCTCCCCTATTTTCTCTCTTCACTATGTCTTCTGATGTTTCAAAAATGGCATACTTAAAAAAAATTATTTCTTATGAGACTTCTGCTTTTGAAAACAATTTATTTTTAGTGTTAAAAAAATTTATATACAGAAGACCTAAGAAACTATGTAAAGAAGCAATTAGAAACACCCACCTTCCATTCTTATCCTCCATCTGAAGGTGGTACTGAACCGAATCTGTTGACAATGTCTTTGGGGTTCCTTCTCCCCACTTCAGTTTAAGGTTCTGGTGGCTGAAGGCAACGCATTCCAGACGAGGTGGATCAGGAGGGAGAGGTTTAGTTTTTAATTTTATCATGTGGCTGAAAGGACCAGCTCCAAGGCTATTCAAGGCTTGAATTCGTATTCTAAGCGCCATGTTAAAAAAAAAAAAGGTTTAGTTTATGATTATTCTATTTAAAGTGTCTCTCTGGTCTAGGCAAAAATGAAGATAGTTTTTACTGTGTACCTGTATGTTGTATCTGGCTGCAGATTGTCTAGGATGTAGTTTGTAATCTTTCCCACTGTCAAAGGCTGTTTATCTCCAAAGTCTATGCTATAGGCAAGGATTTCTGAACCATGATCACAAGGCTTTTCCCAGCTTATTGCAAGGCATGTAGATGGTGAATAATTGGGATTTTCTATATCATCATCACTTATTTCTTGAAGACAAGTCACAATAGCAGGAACTGATGGTGGAGTCATACAGGCTACTACTTCACTAAAAGGGCCTGCACCCACAATGCTCAGAGCCTACAAATTAACAGAGCCCCAAAGTTAAAGACAGAATTATGCAAATACTCACAAAACACAAGACTCTAGAGTGTCAAGACCCTGACCATCTTTACCTGGACTCTGCAGTAATAGGTGGTTGCTGGTGAAAGTCCTTTTAGTTCGTAACTGAGACCGGGCCCGCAGTAACATATCTGCATACTTCCTTCAACTCCTCCCCATTCCAATCGATATTCAGTGACATCAGTTCCATTACTCAAAGGGACCTTAAAGTTAAGAAAAGGGGATAAAGTCTTTTGTCTTAAGTTCTGATAATGATTACATAGTTTTGGGGCAAAAATGTCATTTCCCCAAGCACATAAAAAACTGAACTGTTTTTGGATTTCTAAAAGAATGTTTAACAGAACACAAACTGTTTAATATTACATTTTTATTCATTAAGGCCACCTGAATTAAAGATATAACTTTGTTTTCAAAAAATATAATTGTTTTCAATCAGACATAGAAATATGATTCAGTCACTTTAGAAAGAGTATCTTAAGGTAAAAAGACAATTTGAAATAATTCTATTAAGTAATATAAATGTTAAATCATACAAGGCTATTTTCTTTGTTAAATTTCAAATGAAACAGAAAATGGAATTATCATTATTGATTACTACTATATGCAGTAAGTATACTGGAGATAATAAACATAAGAGAAATAGTATACACTAATTTCCATGAATGTTTGTTCTGAAAATTAAGTGCACCATGGCTAAATATCTCAGTACTGAGATGGGGCACCATCATGAATAAGAATATAAATACTTGTAAACATATACCTTACTTAAATACTGCAGAGAGAGAAAAGAATTTACTTTTTACCAAGTGGATTTAACTAGGACTTAACTCTTTTTATAATTTATGGAGATGAATAGTATCTTCATTCTTTTATGTAAAATTATTTTAATCATTTAAAGCAAATATATGTGAAGGAAATTACAATACCTCCCAATTCACTTGTGCACAAGTTGCAGATCTGCACGTCACTTGAGGGGGCTTACACTGATCTGGTGGTCCAGGGGCTGTAGTAATATCATGTTTTTCTGAAAATGGCCCAAACTAGAAAAACAAATATTAATCAGTGTTTTCATTTTTCACCTACCAATTGCACAGCTCTCCATAAATATTCACAGATAATTAAATTCATCATCCCTTTCCTTTAAGACTAATTAGTCATAATAAAATTCTCCTAAAAGAAATCACAGAAAGTAAAGATTTAATTAATGATCATGGAAGTAAATATGTGAGGTTATTTTAAAGTTTCTTTTACTATGGTTTCTTCCCTTGCCCCTTATTCTTTTATGAATTGATTTTTTGTAAGAAGGGAGGGGAATTTAGGAATTAGGTCGAATAAAAGGAAGAAATCATGTCAGGAGTGAAGAAATGAATACCAATCAAAGGCACAAGAGATTGTAGGCATAAATTATAACTTAAATAACAGCTTTAGTAGGGTGTAAAAATGCATTCTGTGAAAACATAGGGAACAAATATTTACTTGAGATGATTCTGATAAGTTATCACAAACCTGAAAACCCAGATTATAGACACTAGTATTAAAGATGCTACCCCATGTACTGCAGCCTTGAGGGGCTGCCAAGATCATCAGGGTTTACTAAAATCTGACATAATGGGGAAAGACTTGTCAGCTTAATTTCATGAAATTTTAATTATACTGTAGTTTTAAGAAACACAGTGCTAACTCAAAGTCAGAAGTGACTGGTTGGTCCTCAGAGAACTTTTAATTCAGAGAGATGAGAGATGTCACAGTTGAGCGGAAAGGGTTTTGGCTCGAGTCGGACAGAGTGACTGATGTCTCCCACTTTTTAGTGTGTGTGACTGCTGAGGCAAGGAGTTGAGCTTTCCTGGGCCCCAGCTTCCTCAGCTGTAAAATGGAGATATCACCTATTCTGTCCATTTTATGGAGTTATACAGATACAGAGATAATTAAAAACAAAAACAAAAAATACACAAAACCAGAAATGCTTAGAATGTAAGTTTTTTCCCTTAGGCAAAAAAAATGAATCACGAGTAGTTGTCAACTGGAAATAAACACTGCGTACAACCAGCCTCAAAACACTTACTCTTAAGTATTTCATCTTATGATCATGTTTCTACTCTTCTTACCAAGTAAACTCCATTAGCACTGCCTGAAAGGCTCAGCTCAAGTTCAAAGTGTCACATATTAGTAACTGGAGTTTTAAAGTACTGATATTCTGTAACTGTTAAGCTATGGTACATACTGAATTCTCATTTATCAATAGAGGCTTATTAAAAATTGTAAAATTTGGAGTCACATGTTGAAAGCAAAATGGTCAAATAATGGGCACAATGACATGCTACATGATATACCACTGGGATTTATAATTCAGTCAGCTTCGTTTTCCTACCCCCATTTTGTTAGCTGCACGTAGTCTGAAGCTGTAAGTCTTTCCAGGAAGAAGGTTGCTCACTGTACATTCTACTTCAGGACCTTGGTAAACTTCTCTGGGTTCATCTCTTTCTGCAGGAGACATTTCCACCCCATAGCAAGAAATGGGTGATCCACCACTGACCAGAGGGGGTCCTAAAGGTGGAAAGATTCACGCAGTTAAATAAGAGGAATATATTTAGTACCGACTTAATTATAATTTATTACCAAAATGAAAATTACCCCATCGTAACTGTATTTCTTTTGCTTTGGGTCTACCCTGTAATCTGGGAGGGAGGCATGGGCCAGGAGGCACAGCTGGAGTCTGCACAAGTAAAGATTCAGATACCTGCCAAAACAAAAGCAAAAACAAAACAAAAATGCCCCAAGCCAAATAATCAGACTGCTTTTGTTAAAGGAAAGTAAGACGAACACAAAGACTGCACCAATAATTTGCATCTGAGTATCAACAGAAAAGGAATAACGTTTTGAATAAAATCAAATCTAATTAAATCATTAAAACACAAATTTTATACAGGCAAGTAAAATAAGGACAACTATTATGTACCTACTAGGTACAAAGTTACCAGGAAAAAAAAACAAACCCCAACAAAGAACTCTCTTCTTCCTTCCATAATTAAAACAAAAAACTTCCCTCATAACCTAATGGACATTATTTTTGGTGTCCAAATGGATCTACAAATCTCTTCTAAAGAATGTTTTAACATTCTATCAATGCTGTTTGCTGTGTTTTTAGGAGGTTTAGACTATTTTGACCACTTGACTGTCTTTTCCAACCTAAACGCTAATTTAATATTAACAACAAAAAAATCTTTTCTTTTACCCTAAAACTAATTTAAAAATCAGGTAAGTGTTCTCAAGTATTTAGCATCTTTTCCAGGTAATTGGTATTACTTTTCATTTCTATGCTACTAAAAAAAACTTTTATTTTAAAAGACATTCTCTTAAAAGCACTGACACAAACTCAGTGCTATATTCATTATCTGCACAGTATTAGGGTTTATACTTAACATTTTATAAACAGTACGGCTCATGCTTAAGATTTCTTATTAAAGAAAATGAAGCAATTGGATCCAAAGCCTGTTGCACAGGACTTGCAACTCAGCTTCACTGTACTCTCATTTTCAACAAGATGCTAATTCATTAAAAAAAAAACTACTTTCATTGCATTAAACCTCATTTGAAAAAAGTAACAATTATGAACGCTCTAAGATACATTATTGGTTGAATTCATTAAAAAATCACTCCTATTAAAAAACATTATACTTTTCCAGAACATTACAAATGTCTCATATATAATCAATGGCACATTTAAGTCCATTTCTGTCTCTAGTAAGAAAATAATTGCCAGACTTTTCTGAAATAAGTGTATATTTAGAATTTGTGTTTAAATAATGATTTTGTTTCTATTTCTGTTAGGGAGGGTTAATTGAGCATCATCCTAAAATTTATCTTTATAAAATTTTCTGCCATGTTTTTCTAAAACCTATTTTTTCCAAGGCTAAACAGCAACCAGACAACAGATATTCACTACAAGCTAAATACTACATTAGGCTAGTCTGGTCACTAAAAATTTAACCACCTGGGTTATACACTTTATGGATATATTTCAATATTTGAGGTGGCATCTGATGATTTCATTTCATTTGACCAAACTTGAGAAAAAAAATCTACACGTAAGTATTACCGCACTCTGTCCTCCATCACTGATGCAGTAAACTCGAAAACGATAGAAACAGCCTGGATTCAGTCGATCACAAAGATGTTCCCTAGTAGCGCCACTGTATATCATATCCCATTTGTTTCCTGTAAGATGGAAGAATTATGCTCCATCAGCGACAAGGTAATGGTTAACATTTTGGTATCAAGGACATGGCAGGTATCCTAGCTTCACTTCACTAAGTAAGCGTTTATGTAATTTGTCAGAAATGATTTAAGCCTGTTTTTCGAGTTTCCTGGAAATGATGTAATTTTCTTTATGTGTACAGCTTCTTAGACAAATTTGCATGGCTCTGTTGAAGTAAAATATCTCTGTAACTCTGTACAGACTCTGACTTAGATCGATAATTTGCTTTTAATTAAACATTTTAAATGTGTTTACTGGCCCAGGAATAACATTATAACACACAAAGAATAGAAAAAACCAATACCATAGGAAGTTTAGTCTTAATTAAAAGACATCTTTATTTTTTGCAAGGAAATAGGCCATTTGATATAAAGATAAAAATGTGTGATTCAAGAATAAAGTTCACTAGACAAAGAACTTATTACTAAAACTACTGTAAGTTAAATTTTAGAAGATTTTTCTGATACATCTGGGTATAAATCTGAGTGAGCTAACCTTCAGAAGACTTTAGGTATACTGGAATTGAGCAATGCAAACCAATGAGAAAAAAAAAGAAAATGTAATAATATAAGTATACAGCAGTCTTACATTTGAGTCACTGTATATCTGGAGATTACAACTTAAAGTGGATCATAACAGGCAAAATCTTATCTGCTACAAACAGGAAAAAAATCAAGAGGAAAGAAAAGACATCATGTAAAATTTAGAACCATGAAGACTAAAGGTAGACTGACTGGTATAGATTATCAGTTTTAATAGTTATTCTTACCGTTAGAACCTTCTGCCATCTCTACTACATATTTATTGATGGCTGCCCCTCCATTGTCTTTTGGTGGGTCTATCCAAAGAAGCAAAAGTGGTATTAGGCAGAGTATATACAATTCAAAAAATGACATAAACTCATAATAAACAGAACACCACACTCAAGATTGCTCTAAAAGAAAGAAGAATCACCTGCAATGACTTTTTAAAAATTAATACCAGCACCTTCTTTACTCTTTTGTTTTTACAGAAGCAGATTCTCAATACATTTTTGTTTTAAATGAATAAGCGATTTTAATTTCTCATGAAAACCAGAATGAGCCATGAACACTTTAGCTATGAGTTCAATAATCTTTCATCTCACACAGGCGGCCCCTGCTCAGAGTTCTACAGTTGACCCCAAGTTCTTCCTCCATCAAACCTGAACTTAGTATGTATGAGTACAATGCTCTCCATAAAGCAGATCATCAAACAGTGAGTCTCACATTTCTCACTGACCTTCCCTGAGCTAACAAATCTACTCAAGTGTCTTAAAAATGATCTAAATATTCAAATCATTTAAATCAAATATAAAAGTAGTGACATACAAATATGCAAAATATCTTACCCCAGGTTATTTTAAAACTATGTGAATGTATCTTTCCTTTAACTGAAGGCTTTACAGGGACTCCGGGTTTATCAGGACAGGTCGTAAACTCTACGACTTCACTTGGACTACTTTTACCTTCTGAGTTATAAGCAATAACCTATGATGAGAACACAAAGACATAATTAATGTCTGATACTTAATGATACTGGCTTAATGAACAAAGTGATGGGAGACAAATAGGGTCAATCAAATGATTTATGTGAGAACTGCTTGTCTTCAAAAGGAACTCAGCACATATGAAGAGAATTAAGGTATTCAGTCAGTCCTAAAAATACAAGTGAGTCTAATATTTTGATACTAAATAAGAGTCATCACTGGAACAAGCTATATAATCTGATGATACCTGGCGAGGCTTGATTTAACTTATTCTTTTAATATTCTTCAGGGATTTAAAAAAATGTCAGATTCTCTGAATTTCCTCTCTTTAAAAGATAAAGGTTTTAACTCCTCCTCCTTTTGAATTGTCCTTAATAACTTGCTTCTAACAAAGTGTGTAGCAGAAACGATGGTGTGTGTAGCTCCCCTATGGAGAAGCCCATGTGGTGAGGTTTTATAATGATAACTGAAGCAAAAATGCAATCCAACATCGTAAGAGGAAAACTGGAATAAATCTATGTATTCCTCAGATACTTTGTAAATTGTGTCAATATAAAAACTGTATTTGAAAATTAAAATGACCCAGTGCTACCAGAAGTCTTGAAAATGAAGCTAGTATACAAAATAAGTATTGCAGGCATACTCCTTACTGTCTGAGCCACCAGGGAAGCCCCAAAATAAAACATAACAGATATAATTATGCACCACATAAACAAATTTCCTGATATCAGTAAAATTTTCTTTCTTAGGTTCTCAAGGAGTAATAAAACTTTTCTTTTTAATAGTGAAAACACTTTACAATGGCTTCTATCATTTATTGGGAATAATTTGTTTAAACAAACAATGGTAGGAAAATTCAAATGTTGAATTTGTCAACTAGTAAGCATCCTGTTACCTTTTTGGGAAAACCTCTGTACGAAAATGAAGGCTGGCTTATATTAAATTGTATATTAGCTAATTCAAGGCCCTGTCTGCCAAGCAATAGCAATGTGTATCACTGACCAAGTCAAAGATAGACTATATCCTAGAATGGACGCTTGGAAAGATTCAGGATTTCAGGAGAATCCTAAAATGCTCACAGGAGAATTTTCAAAGCTTGCTATTGCTTCAAGTGAGCAAGAATGATATGTAGAATCTCCAGGCCTCCAACGAGCAAGAATGACATATAGAGTATCTCTACTTTCCTAAAATAATTAAGTCTGAAGGCCATCAGATGGGACAGTGAGACAAGCACGGGTGCTAGGGGATGGATGAAGGTTGGGTGGAGGCAGCAGCATTCACCCTGCACAAACTCAAGTGCTCTGGATAGGACTTTAGGGAAGGCTATGAGGGCAAGAGGGGTTTTATCCAGTAAGTAAAATACTGTGATAAACAGGGAAGAGTTTCTCACTGATGATGATGGCAGTTAGAAATAAGGACAGCGGGAAAATTAGAATTAATCTGTGGCACTAGATCAAATGGAGGTATAGAGTGCAAACTCATGACTTTTAAAAATAGATATGTATGTAGAAATACGTGTTCCTGCATGTAAAGGGTCTATGTGTGTCTACACACATACACACACAACATACACACGTACATCTAGTTCTTGGCTTTGTCCACTGAGAGGAGGCCTAGGAGTAGCAAAATCCTATAGCATTAAGTATACTTACTACCCAGATCCTGACTTCTAAACACCACTGTCTGCTTAACAGTGTGTTAAGTGTCTGCTTAACTTCTTAACACCACTGTCTCAGGTGCTCTGAGAAAGGGTCAATGTCAAATTTGAAGGAGAGAACTACATGATGAGAATGTAGTATCATGTGCCAGAAAGGAGGGGCTCAAAGAATGATGGGGTGGGGACATGTCAAAAAAACTAGAAGTCAGCTTGACAAGGGCTCCCAAAATCTAAGACAATTTGAACCTCATAACTGATAACCACAGTAACAAAATATACCCCACTCAGTAAACAGGAATCCATGAGTTCATACTAATATAAATGAGAAGAGAAAGCTTTTCCTTTTAGTATAATGCCAAGTAATCAATGTAGAAGAAATTTTAAAAACCAGCACTTGGCAACCATTAATCATAGTTACTGAATGATTTAGGGCAAGAATTATCAATGGATGTTAAAACTAGTGGGTGAGACTTTGATGAGGAACAAGATGTCTATACAGTATTTGCAAAATACTTATTACAAAGGGAGAAAGAACAACTTTACAGCAAAGAAACATGGTAGTTATCTTATCACCTTTATAGCTACTAGTAAGTGGACCACCACTTCAAAGAGCATAACAGCATTACTTTTTTCTGATATACCTGCCAAAAAAGCATATTCTGACTATGTTCAATGACACCCACATTTTAAAAGATGTTTTGTTTACATTTTACAGAGTCTTGTTAAACATTAAGACTGCTTTGAATTTAAATACATAAAGTTTGAGAAGCATTATATAGTAAGAGAGTAAAACAATAAAGCTCATTAGAAAAGGCCAAAATATTTAAGATTTAAAATTATGAGAATAAGGCATGTACTTGGTTTTAAAACAGAACAGTAAGAACAATAAACCTTTCAAGGGCTTTCAAAGCTTACCTTAAATTTATACTTTGTACTACGTCTGAGATTTTTCACTGTGTAAGCAAGGTCTTCTCCATCATATTTAGGCTTAAAACCATATCCCTGGAAAGGGAAAAAAAGTCTTTATTAGATGCCTTACAGCAGAAATACGGGGAATAAGCAATATGTGAAAAGATTCAGGTCCTCTTCATCTTCTGCTGTGTGCAATGTGAGTAATGCCTGGTTGACTGTAATCTTCTCCTTGATGTTTCTATCTTGAGAAGACAGATCAAGAAATGCTACTGACCACTTGTAGGAGGATGAAGACCCCCACTTATTCTCAGTAAATACAGTAACCAAGAGAAGATCTTCGTGTTGAGGGAAAATCAGAGACAATGGTAACATCACCATCAGTAAGCTTATCCCTAGAACTAAGGTGAATTTCCCAGATGGACGTTGCAAGAATTAAACAAAACTATAACTATTTAACATATTTAATTCTCCGTGCACACACACTTGTGTTTAGGTGAAAGATGAATGATTGGTTGGGCTGGCAGGTTGAGATGTTATTTAGATTTGGCATTATTATTTCTAGCCCTAGGGACAATGCTTCACTACTTTCACAATGTTATTTTTAAAAGTTAAAAAAAAACTGAGACATAATTCACAAACCATGAAATTCCCATTTTAAAGTATAAAATTCACTGGTTTACAGTATGTTCACAAGCTTGTAAAGCCATCATTTAATTCCTGGTTCCAGAATAAAGCCTAAATAAATAAAGTACCTTTATTTTCTGGTTAGCAGTCACTTCCTCTCTTCTCTTGTACACTAATATACTTTCTGTCTCTATGAATTTGCCAATACCTATATAAATGGGATCAGACTGCGCTCTTTTATTTAGCATGATGTTTTTAAGGCTCATTCATGTGTGGCATATGTCAGTACTCTATCCCTTTATATGGCTGAATGATATTCTACTATATGGATATGTTACATTTTGTTTATCCAATTATTAACATTAGTTGACGGACATTTCAGTTATTCCTACTTTTTGGTTATTATGATTAATGCTGCTATGAACACTGGGGTACAGAGTTTTGTACAAACATATTTTCAATTCTTCTGGGTATATATCTAGGATGGACCAAACTATTTTCAACTCATATTGCTTCAAAGTAACTCTGAAAAGCTATGGAGCTATAGGTAACTAACGGGACAGTCTACCGCTTGTTCAGCTCAGCGCTGTCTCACCGGAGACGAGACACTGCAACTGGACAGTATCACGTGAGGCTCATCGTCTCTGTGGCACCTGGGGAAGCGGCGGTTGCACACAGGTGGAGAACGCAGACACGCTCTTTCTTATCTTTTAGAGTTGCTTGGTCTAAGGCTGTGATGATCTTGCCCTCTCTTTATTCTCCCCAAAACAGATATACTTACATGGGGTCCGTGTTGTTCCCAGGCACAAAGTGCAAATATACACACACACATAAAAAACAAACCCCCCTCCAACATATTGAGAAAGCAAAAGACTGAGCTGTTCCTCACTTCCAGTCCTTTCCAAACAGTAACCAACCAAGGTTTCAAAGGGTCCGGGGAAGGAGCTGGCTATTGTGGCGGTATTTAGTGTATCAGGATTAATGTCACACTGAAATATTCTAAATACCCTATTTAAAATACATATACTTACTGAAGTTTCTTCCTCCATCTCTAAAATGTAAGAAATTCCTTCATCTGATGGCGTTCCTGAGGGTTTACTCCATTGTAAGGATAACCAAGTAACCCCAGCTTTAGTTAACACAGGACTTGCTGGCATAGATGGGGCACAGCCTGAGGTGTAATATAAGACTTCTTCACTAAAACCGCTGTCAAAACAAATGGTTTTTAAGAAGGAATGAAGAAAAGTTAGTTTTCTAAAGCCAAAGAACACAGTTTTGATAAATGACATTTTTGGTGAAAATGATAAATTTGATAATGAATTATAATCCAGGAATGTATCTTTGATGTGATAATCTTTATGGTAACTAGGTCAGATACCTAACAATCAATTATTCTTCTTTTAAAACTTCCATTTACATAATTAAATTTCTCTCATAGCTTTTGCTAGGTTAGTAACACATCTTAACCATATCAACAAAGTGATAATAAACTAAGGCAGAATTTTTAGTGGTTAATTTGGACTGTAAATAATTTATACAAATGAACAGTCTAAAATACCTATATTAAAATGTATCTTACCTTGTACCATAGTCATTTTTGGCTGATAGTCTAAATTTACAACCCATTGCTGGTGACAGTTTAGTAATTTTAAATTGCTTCTGTAAGCCCATATAACACTGACAAAATTCTCCATTCCCTTTTCCCTAAAAGAAAGTTTTTAAACATCACTGTACATTAATGTAAAACGAAATCCACATTAATTCCTGACAGTAACATATTAGCTAGTATACATTTAAAGTCATCTTCGTTACATACATGTCATGAATCTTAAGAGAAGGTTGAGATAACACATCCTTTATACGACACTCGTTCATTAATGCAAAATTAAAAAATCAAAGGGTAGGCATCTCTGTATAGCTTCTTGAACTAAACATCCCATTTTAGAGCTGATGCTAAACCTCTGGCTTTTAATAAAAGAAACTCTTTCTGGGTATGGACCCCACAACTCTATGGGGGGACTGGTAGTGGTAGAAATAGGTTGATCTTCAACATGAATATCTGGCTGCTCTTCATAACCTATGAAGTTCTATGCAAACAGTTTTAGAAAAGGTCCCTCCTATGCATCTTCAAACCACCTAGACAGCTGCTCAACATCCTTAAAGTAAAGACTGATGCTACTACTGATTAGATTTATCACTGAAAAAGTATAAATAGATAGAAAAACTCCATTATATGTATTAAGATGGGAGAGAGAAAAGTCTGCAGTTAGGACAAGTGAAGAGTTTCAGAAATTTAAGTGTTATATAAAATCGACAAATTTCTTATTTTCTACCCATTTCTCTATTGTGTGGTAGAGGTAAAGGACAGGGCTTCCCAGGTGGCGCTAGCGGTGAAGAACCCGCCTGCCAGTGAAGGAGACATAAGAGACACGAGTTCAATCCCTGGGTTGGGAAGGTCCCCTGGAGGAGGGCGTGGCAACCCCAGTATTCTTGCCTGGATAATCTCCTCAACTGAGGACCCCTGCGGGTGGGCTACAGTCCACAGAGTCACAAAAAGTCTGAAGTGACTTAAAACACACACACACACACATGCACATACATACACGTAAAAGGTTACAGTGACCTGTCAGAAAATCTTTAGTCTGAATTTGGTTGCTTTATTTAACTCTAGTTTTAATAATGTTTACAGTGTATTCTATTGAGTTATCTAAATAGAAACTCATATCATCTCTAAACAATGATAATTTTGTCCCCCAGGCCAGGCACCATAGCTCTACTTCTTTTTTTTTTGATACTGTTTAGCTATAATTTCCTGAGGAATGTCAAATAAAGGTGGGAAAAACTGGTAACTTTGACTTATTTTTGTCTGGCTAGAAATGCTTTTATTGTTTACTGATAGTACTTCTCTTAATACAAAACTATCAAATAAGGGATTACCCTTTTATTCCTAATTTGAGTTTTAAATGAAACTGGTAATAAATTTTATCAAATACTTGTCATAATTAATCAAGATGATATGGTTTTTCTTCTCAATTACTCTGATACTGCAATAGACTGTCTAATTCTGTATTCACTTAGAACTTCTGGAATAAAACTTCCTTGGGCTGCGCCTCATTACTGTTTTAATATATGGCTGGAATTTCTTCTACCCCCTCTGGCCCCTCCTCTTTGCTGCAGTGAAGCAGCAGGGCAAAAGAGAACATGGCAAATGACAGTAAAACAAAGTACTGAATAGTAGAGCCCAGGATGCTTGCTGTGGTAGGCCCCCAAAGACACCCAGATCCTGCACCCTGGAACACGTGAATGTGACCTCAGATGGCAGCCGAGGCTGTATAAATGTGGCGGAAGTCAGGCTCCTGAGAGTGGAGAGATTATGCTGGGTCATCTGGGTGCCTCCTTAATGGAATTACAAGTATCTCTTCTAGAGGAAGGCAGAGAAGGACCTGAAGATGACCATGTGATAAGGGCAGCAGGGGGAGAAAAGGCAATCTGATGTGGCCATGAACCAAGCAATGAGGAAGCCTCCAGGAGCTGCAAAAGGCAAGGCAATGGGTTCTCCTCTAGAGTCCCTGGAGTAAGCAGGGCTCAGGTGCCACCCTGATTCTGGCCCAGTGAAAGCCAGTTTGGATTTCTGATTTCCAGAACTATAAGAATAAAAGTGTTGTTTTGAGGCGCCCAGTTTGTGGTAATTTGTTAAAGCAGTCACAGTAAACAAACATGCTTGCCTTTAAGGCTGATGTGAAAGAAAATATTCCATCAAGTTAATTAACCAAGTGATTGCTTTGACGGTTGGTTTAGTTGGAAGAAACTAAAACATCAGGAGGTCTGGTCAGTAACATTTTCTAGGAACACCATCAACTGACTCAAGCACCACATGAAATCATTCATATTGTTTTTAAAGAGGAAAAAATTATTAAACAGAAAGGTATTTCTGCCTGAAGGTACACATACATTTTAGGCTAATTTTAAAAGTTCAAATGTACTTACCTCATCCCATTCTAAAATAAAACTTTGGATTTTAGAGCCATTGTCACTAGGTGCCTAAAACAAACACCAAAAAAACCCCAAATGAGTACAAGTTAGTACGTTTATAAAAGGTATTGGTGATGATCTAATCTAAGGCACCTATTGTGCTATAGATGTTCTCTGGGATTTAGCCCCGGAAAAATCTGCACAGAGAATACAGATAGAGATGTACATCCTATAATCCTTTTAACTGCCGGAAAAGAAAACAAAGCAGGAGGCTACTCAGATTTTTTAAAACTCTGAACAATCTCTTTTATCAAGAACTATCTTTTATCAGAAGGTTTTATCATCTTTAAGCTTCTGGGTTAGATAGATCCTGTCATTTTCATTAAAACTCAACTTATCAATACAATCTGCAAGTGATACCATGTAATACACTAAAAAGTAAAAGAGCAAGTGTGCTGAGAGGAACTCCAAAGGCGCATATTTTCTGGATCTCCACTTCTAGGCTCCATGTGTTGATTGCCTAAGACTGTTAATTCATCAATGTGTTAAATTTTCAATGGTGAAAATTTTAGTTCTAGTCATTTCCCCCAGGATTTGGTCACTCTAGAACTAAAGAATTTCACCTTTATTTCAGAACAAGGAAAAATTGTATTTTTTTCTCCAGGACATTTTTTGAGAGCCTATGATAATTAAAATTTTTTGTGTTTCTTTTTCCATCCTCTTTTTGGTAATTTCTTTAAAATTTATTTTTAATTGGAGGATAATTGCTTTACAATATTGTATTGGTTTCTTCCTCTAGGATTTCTGAATGTATTCCTGGATAGCCATATAGATGAATATCTGTTTATAATTATTATAGCCTAGAACTTGATTCCATTTTCCAAGGTATCAGTGGTATAATTTTAACAGTGTATTCCCCTAAGTCCAACTACTATGCAACTTGGGAAAGACTGTACTTAATTTTATTCAGAAATTTACCAAGACCTATGTTATGATTTCAGAAAATCATGTCACCAATGACAACAATGCCTGTTCTATCTGGGATCCAATTCTGTCCAGTGTCTATCCACTTTATTACATCTTCTTGTGTAATACTGGGTCCAAATATTTATACACTAAAAAAATATAAAGAAACTGCCTGTTGATGCAGGAAATGTAAGAAAAGTGGGTTTGATCCCTAGGTTGGTTAGATCCCCTGGAGGGGGGCCTGGCAAACCACTCACTCCAGTATTCTCGCCTGGAGAATCCCATAGACGGTTCATGGGGTTGCAGAGTCAGACATGATTGAAATGACACAGCATGAATTCTATTAGAAATAATTTCATTCCTCCTTTACGGCATCATATTAATATTTGGGTTAAGTTATTATGAATCTCATTTTAGGATAAAATTCAGGATATAAAGGTGTTATTACAAAATACAGAGAGCAGCAAGTTTGAGAAACACACTGCAGTGTCAGCACACATTCAGTGTAAGTACTGCTAATTATAAGCCAATCTTTTCCGTTATACTTATGTCACACGTATGTTATACTTTTCTGTTTCTGTTATATACATGTTATACATAACATATATTTTATGTTTCTGTCATAAAAATGTCATAAATATATATCTGTCATAAAAATGTCATAAAAACATATTTTATGTTTCTGTTATAGATAACATATATATATAATTTGTAACAATGTTTCTGTTACATTTATGCTACATTTATACTTGTGTTATGTAAGAAAAACTGTTAAGAGTGTTATTTTAGGATACAAGGAAAAAAATGCCTATTTGATATATGTGAAGAGCAAGAGCAAGTTAGCTTAAACCTCCTTTTGTCTCCGAAAACAAATGAAGTTTAATAGTACAGGGGAAAAAAAAAAAAGGAAATAAATGTCCAGTTGGAAACACTCTATAGTCTTACCTTCCACTGCAAAGTAAGTGAATTTTTGGTCCGATTGGCTATCCTTGGTGGATTAGGTATGTCAGGTTCACAGCTCAAGGTGGTAAAGGTTTCAGCTTCGGAAGGAGTTCCCTTTATAGAATTGTATTCTGCCTGGACTCTATGGTAATAAAATAAGTTGTAGTTTTATCCTGCAGAATCACTGTATCCTACCATTCTATAGCATCACCTTTAAGTATCTTCAAGTCAGTAAAGTGCCCTCTAAATGTTCTATCGAGAAACACACATATCAGAAATAAAGGGTAACCTTTAAAAAAAAGAAAAATAGAATAAACCAGCGGCTTTCATATTTTTCTAACTGCTCAAAGTAAGAAATACATTTTCAACTATGACTCTGTCTCTGCAATATGTATTTATACATACACACACATATATGTCATCCACACAACAAAAGTAGTATTCTGAAACAATATCCTTAACTGGGTAATATACTGATATTTTCTATTCCATTTGAGTATATTTAATTAAAAAAATTCTGACTAGAACCCACAAAATTACATGATTCAATAGCGGTTACAATCCACATTTTGAAAAATATTAGGTTGGATAATACTTAGGGTTCATCCACAGGGAGTATAACTGAAGACAGTTTAATAGGATAATCTCAAGTACAAGTGTTCTTTTTAAAAATAGGTGACTGAATAAACTGTTATACGAGTCCCAGCTGGAGAGGCCCTATAGTCTAAAAAATAATTTTGTGAAATCACAATAGAAGAATTGTGCAGAGTAAAACAGTAGTATCTAAGCTATCCCAATTAAATGTTACCAAATTCTAAGAGTTTTAATATTCCAAACTCTTACAAATTAGGCTGGAATAAATATACATAAGTGGAAGTTATTATTTATGATTTTGCTTTGTAAAAATTTCAAAAGCTGGCACAGTCTTCCAGTGCTAAATCAGGTATTACAGATATAATATACATATGATCTGTCAGTTCAGTTCAGTTGCTCAGTCGTGTCCGACTCTTTGTGACACCATGGACTGCAGCATGCCAGGCCTCCCTGTCCATCACCAACTCCTTGAGTTTACTCAAACTCATGTCCACTGACTTGGTGGTGATATATACTCATTCTAATCCCTAAGTTGTACAAACCAGGCCATTTACCCTTCAATATAACATTTCAGATAAAAGTTTTTCTGGGGAATGTGTTGATAATTATAGCAAAAGAAAAATCAAAATCCACAAACTCCGTGTTTTTAATCCAAAATTAATATTGAAATTATAGTCTACACTTTAAGGAAATCATTAAAAACAAACTCTATGCTATAGTATATCACATAAAAGTAGCATATAGGAATTCCTTACTTTGCATGGTAATCTGTAGCTGGTTTGAGATCATTTAAAGTGACACTGGTTTCTTCTCCTCTGGGGGGAAAAAGGTTAACATATCATTATTTGATAAATATAGCATTTTTAGAGAATGTGTCTTATGTATACTAGTTTGTGGAATTTTATGAAATTATACTGCTTCTTACTTTCTTACTTGAAATTATACTTACTTCTTACTTACTTTGTGGTTCCCAACTGTAACCACATTCAGACTGTATCAATAAGCAATTTGCGTATTTAGGATACATGCCACACTTAGGTATGTCCCTGCATAACACTTGAAAACAAAAAGGTGTGCTAAGTAAATGGACTGTATAAGCAAGACTGTGTGTGTGTACGGTGTGTGTGTGTAGTTAGGGTAGCTATTTAGCTTAACTGAAGAAATGGAACCATTTTCAATTACTGGCATATAGTTAAAATGCTAAGTAACACATGAAATCAAAACTGAAATCAAAACTATCAAATTTTTACAAGGAGTCTGCCACTATTGGATTTTATTTAAAATATAATGTGGAACTTTATTTAAAATGTTACAATTTAATGAGCAGGTTTCTAAAAAGTGAATCACAATTTAAGGTAAAGGATATTTCATAGCCACTATTACATTTTCAAATATAATAGCACATATTTTCTTAAATAATTATTTGCTACCACTATTATTTGGGCATGTAGCCAACAAGTTAGCCTATTTTCTCTTCCTTTTCTTTTAAATCACTGTTCTCTGTTCCATTTCCTTCAGTCAAGTTTCTCTCCTCTCCACTTAATGGACTTCTTCCTCCCGTCCCCCTCCCACTTTCCTTCCAGGTACCCTGTTTCTCAAATCAAAGCCAGTGAACAGCATGAGAAAGGAAACATGTCTCACTGATGGAAGGACACCTTACTGAACTGGGGCAGTTGTAGTAGCAGCCTCAGAAAGAGACTTTAATTGGTGCAGGATAACGAGATGACTGAGGCTGACTAATGTCCCCCTTGTGCTCTCTGGTCAGGCTGCAAATGGAGATAAATTCTTTCCCTTAGGAAGCAGTCATATCAAACTAGAACAGCCATTAACACCAAAAAGAAACCTTTATGTTGATGGTCCTTTACTCTCTATTTAGCCCGTAGGTAGGTTTGCTCTTTTAAGAAAATGAAATAAAATACACACAAGGGAGTCTCAACAAAGAGGAGGAGACCTTGTTACTAGATGACAGTTACTGAAGCAGTTTCACATTCCTTTCTTCCCCATACTTTTTTTTTTTTAAATACACCAAGGTTGATTTATCCAGTGTTTTGTGTTAGTAATGATCATTCAAATGGCTAACCATGTCCTCCTTTACAATCTTCCTGATGAAGTTATATAACAGTTACCAATTTTACTCTTTTTCACCAGAATAAACAATTTCTATATGAACAAGAACAGAAAAATAATTTATTTTACAGCTGTCAATCACAAAATCACAATTTTAGCCACTGACACTTTCTAAGGCTTGCTGGAGTATAACACACTTTTGAACCTAGAAAAGAGAACTATGGCATTTTCAACACACAAATGAGGAGCAAGGGTACTAAATTCATTTCACAATAGGACATGAGGTTGTATATGTAGGAATGAAATCCAGCTCCCTAGAGGAGCAACACTGCATGAGCTCACAATGTAAGACTTCTCCATTTCTGGTCCTGGCTTCTACATACTACAATTTATATTTATGTCTCAGGAATATGTAGATAGTGAAATATCTGTTAGGGAGCCCCTATTGAAAAATAAAAAAGCTGAATGTGGCCAATGAAAGTGAATTATTCCAAGGGAGTTGTAGACAGAAATGTGAACCAGCTGGCATGTGGACTATTTACATTGAAATCAGTATCACCGGTCAACTTACAGATTTAAAATAAAAGCAAGAAGAGAGAAAACAGCACAGAATTAGTATTAAGCTCTTTATGATAAACCATTAACTTATATAACGGGAAGGAGTAAAACAAAACAAATACCTACGCAAAAACACTTTTGTATTTCCCATCTTTTCCAGTGCTTGAGACCAGAATTTCATAACCATAGAGCTCTGGTACAGCCGTCTCATCTGTTTCACCATTTATGAGGCTGGAAGGCGGTGACCAGGTAAGAACTACTGTCCTTGCCTGGATGTCGGAGGCCTGCAGAAACATAATATTTAAAAGCTCTCTGAAACAACTGTAATGTGCACAACAAACAGCACAAAATCTAATAGGGTTTCAAGATTAAATAAAATGTATCTGTAGTTACTTACATAAAATGACTCACCAATAGAAACCTGCCCATTTGTAAATGAGATACAATCTGCCATGAAAGGGTAGATGGGATCGACAAAGTTCAAAGACCATTTTTTTTGGCTGTTTAAAACAATTACTGTAAACATCATATACAGTTGAAAGAATGGCAGAAAAAACTCACTTGTAACATACTTGAAAGGTTTCATTTCCTCACTTTAGAAAGTGTCTAACAATAAGAAAAAGACCAAAACCTTAAGAGAAAAATGAGCAAAAGACTGGGACTGTCAAAGAAAAATAACTGAATCATATTTAAAAAACAAAATATATCTAACTACCTTCATAATTAAATAATCTATACATAGCATAACTTTCTCTTCTTTTCATTTGTGTAAGTTTTTTACTGAAAAATAACACCTCACCATTTCAGAAAAGTTTATTTTTCTTTTAATTACTAGTGAAGAACCCTTTGGGGTCCTTAATGGGTCTAAAAATTCAGTTTGTATGAGCATTTTACTTAATATTAAATATTAATCTTTTATCTGATGGAAATATTTTTCCTATCAGAATGATAGCCTTTATTTAGGCTATTTTAAAACATACATTAGCTTTCCAGATGGTGCTAGTGGTAAAGAACCCGCCTGCCAAGGCAGGGATGCAGGTTTGACCCCTGGGCCAGGACGATCCCTGAAGGAGGGCATGGCAACGCACTCCACCATTCTCGCCTGGAGAATCCCATGGACAGAGAAGCCTGGTGGGCTATAGCCACAGGGTTGCAGAGTTGAACACGACTGAAGCGACTTAGCACGCATGCATGCAAAATACCCAGAAAATTTTATGCCACCAGTTTTGCTGTCATACATTTTTCTGCTTTCTTCTATTACATCTGCACACAAATAGGACTGGGGAATATTAACCTTCTTCTATGGTTTGATTTTAACTCTTTTTGCAACTGGAGCTATTGGATTTATTTTATATGGAAATAATTTTCTTTTTTTAAATGATTATCAGTTGTACCTACACTCTTCATTAGATCTTTGCCTGGTCCAGTGATTTTGAATGTCATTAAGCGTATACTAAAACCTTGTTTTAAAAATGAATTGCTGGTTGAGTATTCTGCCACACTGATTAACAGCTTCGCTCTCCTTATGTCAGATCTGTATTGATCTATTATTACTGATCTCACATTCCTTACATATAGTTAAATTTTACGTAAGCCCTAAACCTATCAAAATCCTATGTGAATATACTAAATGTAAATGTCAAGAAAATACATGTGATACTTACCACTGGTTTGACAATGTTGGAAAGAAGTGCTTCAAAAGCTTTAGTTTCTTCATCTTTTTCTTAAAAAAAAAAAAAAAAAAAAGGAATAAAAAAACCCCAACTTAAATGCAATCATCCTGCTCCCTTTACAATATGTCTTCTAAAACATGTAACAAGAGGTTGGTATTTGGGAATTTTATTTCCTAGTTTTTACTCCTTAGTTCATATTCAGCAGTTTGTGTTTTTTTATAGAGTTCTTCTGCCTCAGTTTCTATTTCCCTTTTAACCATAATAACTAGTTATAGTGCCACTATATACATCCCTTTAAAAAAATAAAGTACTCTCTCTTAAAAGCCCTTATTTGCCAATCTCATACCTCTTAATGACAAGTTAATAAGCATTTGTTTCATATATGCCTTAATCGTGGCTCCCAAATAGGAATATAATTGACCTGACGATAACTTAAAACCACCACTGAAGTATTTGAAACTTTAGCTTAACTCCTCTGAAACATCAGTGCTGAAAAGAATGATCAGAAGGTCTCAAAAATATGGGAGAACATTTTAATAAATGTTTATATTACAAGCCAAGAGGCTATGAAAGCACTAAATTGATGGGAAATAGAAATTTTAGAGAAAAGGAAGTAGTTCTCAGATTTCTTATGGTGGAAGCCACAGGTTAGATGAAGGATCTGAGGGAAACAGAAAAGAACTTTTGAACAAAGAAATGGAAACGACTCTGTCCTAGCTTTAACATTTATAGAGTATATAAATGGATTGGTGAACTACATAACTGGTTGCTATCAGGGACTTGTATAAGAAGAAGCTGGGAAGAATAAGGGTTTTGATTAAAAATCAGTTTAGCCTTATTTAGATTCAGGAAGAAGGAAGGAATCTGGATGAACTTTGAGTTTTCCTATCAAACAGAAATTTCTCAAGGTTAGTAAAATTTGTGATATAGGTGTATTAATTGAGCTTTCCCAAAATGTAAAAAGAAATACCCTAGTAACAATTCAGGTTCTAAAACTTACCCCTCACATTTAGACCGTGTTATGCTATTAACCTACAGTTTATGTGAAGCATGATGAAATGACTGAAAGGTCAGACTATATACTTTTAGTAGGTTAAAAGATGATAAAAAGACAATAAGAATATATTTTAAATAGTTACCTTCTATTTCTGTATCAATTTGCGCACCGCCTTTCCCCTTTCCTGACTTCTTCATTGATCCTGTGTTTGTACCACTAGCATTCTGCCCTTTTGTAAGCCCATTATGTTCACTTATAGGAGAAGGGCATTTCTGGGGTGATGATGGTGGACTGCTCATCTTATCTTTCTGTGTTCCTTGGCGATCCTTTAATTTCTTCTGCAAACGTTCGTATGTTTTACTAGATCTTTCATCTCTAAAGTTGGACCTTCCATGTGAAGAGTGAGCATCTAAGAAGAAATAAAGTAAAAATCATTTAGAAAAGGTTGCTTTCTCTAAACACATTTATGGCATGAGAAAAGAGTATGAAATAAATCTATCATTATATTATATAAAACTTATAATTCAAAGAAAAATCTTGCACAACACAAAGCTATTTCTGTGTCTCCACTAACTGAAGAGAACCAAGCTTTATGACTTGATTATAATTATAATCTTACAGATATTTTTTTCCTTCCTCTTTTCTCAGTATTAATCTCCATAGAAACAGCTTGGTCCTAAGCTATGACTGTCACAGGAGGGGAATAAGACCTGAACTGAGCTGTGTAGAGTTCTTTTATTCTACGTTAATTTTAGCCCCTCTTTCAACTTCAAACATCTTCTCTGAATAACAATGGCTTCTAACAATGTAAAACAGTAGTATACTGTAATAGTTAAGATTTTTCTTATAATTTTCTCACATTTAAGAAAACTAGGTCATAATTAGGAGTAAAAAAAATGAGAAAGACTGATTTGTAGTATAAACTCTTGCTATCAAAAGTATGTTCATTGGGCTACTGCATGAGACTTACCTGGGAATTCGTTAGAAATGCAGAAAACCAAACCACGCTCAGATCTACCGAATTAATACACATTACTTGGGCAATAGAAATAAGTTTGAAAAAATGTAATATATGACATGTAATATATCTACGACTTACAGGCTGTGTTGCATAATTTAAAATTTGTATTTAGAGTTATTTCTTCTACAAATTTACTAAGCTTGAATGACAAGTACTGATTAAGTGCAAGGAAAACAGTGATGAAAAAAACAGATTCAGTTCTTCAGGGCTTTACAGTTACATAAGGGAAAAAGACTTCTAAATAAACAAAAATAATCAAGTTGTGTTCAGTTCTGTGAAAGAAACAGGTTTCAGAGACTGACAAGGAAAGGTTATGGGAAGATCTCTGAAAGCTAAAATCTAAAGCAAAAAAAAAAAAAAAAGAAAAAACCCCAAAGCAGCAGCAGCTTACATGCAAAGCGGGGAAGAACACTTCTGGGAGAGAGAACATCATGTGTAGAGGCACTGAAGCAAGAAAGAGCTTGGTTCTGAAAAACCGGAGGTGGGGTGCGTACATGGGAACAAGACAGACCAGGCAGACTGAGGCCACAGAGCAGGATCTTGTCCAAGGCAGTGGTTGGCAACCAGGCCCAACTGTGGCCCCAGGAGTCATTTGGCAGTGTCTGGAGATACTTCTAGTTGTCACAGCTGGGTTGGATGAGGGTGAGGGGTGGAGTTGTGTGCTACTGGCATCTAGTGGGTAGAGGGCAGGGATTCTTCTAAACATCCTACAAAGCCAGTTCTGTCCTCCACAGTAAAGACTCATCCTTCTTCAAAGATCAAAAGTGCTGAGGTTGAGAAATTCTGGTCAAGGGGACGGGTTTAGGATTTTATTCTAAATGCAGGGGAAAGTCACTGAACTCTATTAACTAGAAGAATGGTCTGATTTACATTTTAAAATGATTACTCTGGCTGAGTGTGGGTGGCTGTGGGCAGGAATGACAGCAGAAAAGCCACTGGAAGGCTGTTGCTGCAGGTGTCCTGGCCAGAGGTGATGGTGGCCTAAGTCTGAGTAGCAGTGGAGAAAAGCAGTCATATCTGGGAATCTTCTGAAAGTAAGACACCCACTGATGTGGGGGTTGAAAGAGGAGGAATCAAATTTGGTCATCTGGTTTTCACTTGTGCAAACTGAGTAGACAGTGGTACTGTCCATGGAGATGAAGATGACACAGAAAATCAAGTTCCATAATTACGTTTTAAAATACTATTACTGAGATATATGAGACACTTAAGTGGAGTTATCAAGAAGGCAGTTAGGGAGTAACCTGGTGGCCTAGTGGTTAGGATTCCAGAGTCCAGGCTTTTAATACCACGGCCTGGATTTAATCCCTGGATTGGGAATGCAGCACAGTCCAAAAAAAAAAAAAAAACAAAAACAAAAAACCCACAGACAGAAATAAAAGCCTGGGGCTCAGAGGAGAGGTTTTTGACTGAAGATACAAATTTAAAAAAAACTGTCAGTCTATGGATGGTATTTAAAGCCACAGGAAAGAGTAAGATGATTATTTTGTGTATATGTAGCTTTCTATTCTTCCCAACAATTTATTAACTCCCCGAGGGCAGAGATTATGTTTTGTTTTTTTTTCCCCCCAGTATCTTATAGAACCTAGCAATGTTAGTTAGTGGCATCAGAGGCTTCAGAATTTAATAGTAGCATGATCATTCCTAACTAAAAAGTTTCCTCAGAGAGCAGCAGGACAGACAAGTAGACCCCTGGTTTGAATGTGTCCCCAATGGAACGTTGCTGCACGATGTAAGTTACTTTCCCTTTCTGATTTTCAGTTTACTCACCTGCCTTGAAGGGTGGGCATGAAGATGAAACATTTAACCTATTTTTTAAAGTTTAATTTTTACTGGAGCATAGTTGATTTACAATGTTGTGTTAGTTTCTGCTGTATAGCAAAGTGAATGGGTTACACATATACATATATCCACTCTTTTTTAGATTCTTTTCCCATATAGGTCATTACAGAGTACTGACTAGAATTCCCTTAACACAGTGTTTGAGTGATAGAAAATTATTGGGATAGTTACCATTTTTTGGCTTCTTTTATATAAAGTGATAATAGTACCTATTATACCCAAGCAAAGACCAGCCAACTCCATAAAACAAGAATGCTTTCTAGATGTCTTACCTACATCTCCATATACTTGTGAAGACTGATACTGCGGCATATACTGCGTTGCCATGTCTCCGGCTCCGGTTACCGGTGAGTACATGTGGCGTGGTGGGGGGGGCATCATGGTTGGGACAGGAATGAAACCAGGCAGAGGAGGGTGTGGAGAGCGGTGGATGACTGTGTGACCACCAGGATGAAACTCTGGTGCCTGAGGAACCACAACAACTCGTCGAACACCATTGTCTTCAATAACCTATAAAATGAACAACAGATTAAACGTTTCTTCCATAGGACGTTACAGATTTTTCCAGATATGTGAAAGTAAGAATTATTACACCAATTAGAAGTTAATTAAGAAATTTTACAGAATCAACATGAAAATATTTTATTAAATACATTATATACATATGAATTAGCACTGAACAACATATGAAGTAGTTTTGTTACACAATTGAATGTAAATCTTAAAACACAAGATTGGCTAAATAGTAAGATACACAGTGAGTTAGGATATTCAGTATTTATCTTAGGTGTGACATGCATTTAGTGATACAGTTAAAATGTAGCAATGGGACCAAGTGTCTCAAGGGACCTTCTGGTTTCAATATACTAGGGTCAGGAATTTCTTTCTTTTTGTGGGGTAGGGAAAAAATAAGATGTGGAAAGAACAGAAACTGTGAAATAGCAATGGGGAAAAAAACTGGATCCAAACTCCCCTGATCAATTGTATACTGAACTTAGGCATAAAACTCTTAGGACCATGACCAGAACAATTTTAACAGCTGAAGATCATGTCAAGGTAGGCAGAAACACTCCCAGTTAAGGAAAATATCTGTGGCTCTAAGTCTTAGAAATCACACATTTCCACATAGGGGTCACTCTGTGGAAAAATATTTTTAAAAATGACAGATTTCCCTTTGAACCTCACTGGAACAAGAAGAACATACAGGAAGGACTAAAAAGATACAAGATTTTACCTCAAATTTAGAAATCCTTCTACGAGAAGAGTTTGTTATCTTTTAGACTTTAATAACAGAAAATGATTAAAATGTAAAGCAGTACCTTAAAGGCAAATGGGAGGCCTGGCGTGCTGCGATTCATGGGGTCGCAAAGAGTCGGACACGACTGAGCGACTGAACTGAACTGAGTATTTTCACATTTTATTGTGGAAGAATAAGTTTTACTATGCCTAAACAAATAGCAAATTTTGTTTATAAACATACGTGCTTGGTAAGGATGTTAAAAAACACAGTACTTGGATACAGATAAGCCTAAGTTACAAATAAATTACTGCTTTAGCAAGAATACAGTTGCTATTAAATAGGTTATTAAACTTTCCCTGATGAAGTGTGAGACGACTTGTGAGAAAACACGGAACCAGAAGAGCAAATGAATCGCTGTCTTCATACACTCGGTGAAGAGTACGTTTGTTTCAGCACAGTGGAGACTGCATATCCCATGTCTCCCTATTTAACCCAGTTCTGGATTCAAGCCTGGACAACTGCCTATGACTGGTGGAAACAACGTCCTATCTGGAACCATAGCTGAAGATAATCCGGAACCTGTTTACCATTTTCCAGCCTCTAACCTACAGGATGGGACCTGAGAGCCTACAGGATGGGACCTGAGAGGAAGTCTGAAATGGATTCTGAGTGAGCCAAACCACAGTGCCTGCCATTAACATGCCACTTTCACCTTTATCACCATCTGACTCATAAACCTTAGATGACCCCCACTGCTGACAGGATTGCATGGTACATACTTTTCAACCTAGCATTCCATCTGGCTCCAACCTCTCATTATGGCTGTTATCTTTCTTCCACACCAAACTCTGAACCCTTCATTCCAGCCAGGCTGGTATACTAGAACACCTATCTTCACACTTACCTGCATATTTCTTTATCTTGTACTTTGGCTTATGCCATCTTCCCTCTTCATTTTACTTTTCCCCAGTCTACATCTATGAAAGTCCCATCCATCCTTCCAAATCTAGCACTAACCACACCTCCGTTCATTAAAACAAAATTTGTTTTTGAACAAAAAGATAGTGGTAATTTAGGAGAGAAAAAACCAGTGACATGTTTGTGTGGGCACACACTAACAGGGGCAGACAAACATGGCAGCAAAAGTAAGTTATCTAGCATGCTGCACGGCGATAAACACCATGGACAAAACCAACACACCAGGTGGGGGGGTCAGAAGGACCGCGAGAGGGGAACAGTTGTAGTATAAAAGAATGATCAGGATAGGCCTCATTGGCAAAGTAAAATTTGAGCAGAGATGTGAAGGAATTGAAGGAATTAGCCACGCAAAAATCTGAAAGACTGTTCTGGGAAGAGGGAACAGTCAGAACAAAGCCTTTAAAGTAGGAGTGGCTAGGAGGAAGCCAGTGTGACTGGATCAGCGTAAAGGAGGAGAAAAGACAGAAGCGGATGAGATCAACAGATACAAAATGGTAGAGATGATGGCCAAGTCAGGCAGGTTGTACTGTACAGGCTATTAGGGACTATATGTACTCAGTGAGATGGAGGACCATCCAGAAACAAGTGGTTCTCATCGAGGGGTGATTTTACTCCCTAAAGCAACAGTCTCCAACTTTTAGGAGGACTGGTTTTATGGAAGACAGTTTTTCCATGGACTTAGAGTAAGGATGGTTTTGGAATGATTCAAGTGTATGACATTTATTGTGCACTTTATTTCTATTATTATTACATTAGCTCCACCTCAGATCATGAGGCATTAGATCCTGGAGGTTGGGGACCCTTGCTGTAAAGGACATTTGGCTGTACCTGGAGTCATTTTTAGGGCTTCCCAGGTGGCGCTAGTGGCAAAGAAGCTGCCTGCCAATGCAGGAGACGTAAGAGATGCAGGTTCAATCCCTGGGTCAGGAGGACCCCCTGGAAAAGGGCATGGCAACCCACTCCAGTATTCTTGCCTGGAGAATCCCCATGGACAGAGGAGCCTGGTGGGCTACAGTCCATGGGGTCGCAGAGAGTCGGGCATGAATGAAGCGACTGAGCATGCTTGGAGTCATTTTTGGTTGTCACCCCTGGAGTTGGAGGCACTAACTATTTAGCGAGTAGAGGTCAGGGATGCTGCTAAATGCCGTACACCACAGAGGACAGCCCCTCCATACCGGAGAATTACTGGCTTACACTGTTTATGGTGCCAAGGTTGAGAAATCCTGATACACCCTTACACTTACTAGGGTTACTCTGGCTGCTGAGTTGAGGACAGACTGTAGGGCAAAGCCAAAAATGGGGAGGTCATTCAGGAAGTCATTGTAGAAATCTAGGCAAGAGATGGTGGTGGCGTGGGCCACAGTGCAGCAGTGCAGGGAGTGAGAAGCTGCCCACAGTCTGCGTGTCTTCAAAGGCAAAACAACAAGCTTAGCTGATAATTCCATTGGAGAAGTGTGAGAAAGTTTTGGAATGATGGTATTTCACCAACAGTGAGAGGGAAAGCTGTAGGTTAGAACAAGCTACTTCAGCAGAGTTGGGAGAAGGTCTGGAGTTTTAGGTTTTGCACATGTAAGTCTGGTAGGTCTGTAAGTGGAAATGTTGAGTAGGCAGTTAGAGAATAGTGGCCTGCAGTTCCACAAAGGCAGGAAAGGACAAACAGGTAAGGCAGGAAGAAAACTTGAGAGTGTGGAGTTTGGTTAAGTATATCAGGGAGAATGGACTGATTTGTTAAGTGTTGCTGATAGGTTCAATAAGATGAAGACTTAAGAACTGACCATTGGATTCAGCAATTTGGAAGTCATAGGAACCTTGATGAGAGCAGTTTTAGCATAATCATAGGGGCAAAGCCTGAGTGGAATGGACTGAAGAGAGGAAGTGGGGAGGAGAATTAGAGAGCTAAATTTCCTCACAATTTTGAAAAGTTTTCCTGTAGAAGGGAATATGTAGGGTGGTAACTGACAGCAGAAGAGTCAAGCAGCTTAAAAAATCTGTTGCTGTTTTTAGTGGGAGCAATTACAACAAGCTGATATACTAATGAGCATGATCCATCAGAGAGTAAGAAACTGATGATGTAGGGGCGAGAGAGAGAGAGAGAGCTACAGTAATGTCCTTGAGCAGGCAAAAGGAGAAGACAGGACTCCAGCTGGGGCGCAGGATTTAGATAGGAGCAGAAAAGTCTGTCTGATCTAGATGAAAGAAAAGTACGGATTGATGAGATGAGAAGGTAAAGAATGTAACTTCAGATGCCGATAGAGATGCGGGGTTAGGCGTCTGTAGCTTCCTTGATTGCTCTCTGTGAACCCTTCCCTAGATACCAGAATCTCAGTGTTCTCTCCTTCCTAACAATTCTATTACATTTATTCTCTAGCATCTGTTTGGTATCCCTAACACTGCAGTATTTGTTAATTTTCCAACATGTCTTACTCTATAATTTAACTCTAAGTTTCTCAAGGGACATGTGTTAACTATTCAATCCTCAAAACAATGCTAAAATAGGTACCATTATTATTTCCATTTTTTTTTAGACAGGGAAACTGACGCATAGAGATGTTAAAGAACTTGCAACGTCACACAGGCAGTAAGTGGAGGAACTAGTAACTGAACTCAGGTAAGCTGGCTTCAATTCCATGTTCTTATTCACTTTGTCAGCACAGAATCCACAAATAACTGCCTCCTAGTGCCCTTTTAAATTTCACAAACACAAGTGAGAGCTCATCAGTTAAAAAAGAAATGGCTAAATTGCTTATGAAATTAAAACCACTTTTCTGCTGAATAAGAACATTTCAAATATACAGATAAGCTGAGGGAAGGGAGACTGGGGAGTTAATTGTTTTAAAAGGTTGTGAAATGAGATTTCAACAAGAAACCTGATTTAAAATAGTCTGGAAGCCCTGAAGAGGGGGAACTCTCATGCACTACTGTTTGCTGTCTTTTGCAGACTCTAGCAGGAATCACATACCTTGCATTTCCCAACCAGAAGGAAGCTTACTTTTATACCCCAGCTGGAGGAAGGAAAATTTTTCTCCTTGCTTAGTATGGCCAATGAGAAGCTACCACAACTAGCCTAATCAGAAGCAGCCATAACCCTCAACTCTCTTTCCTCCGATGGACTTTGCTCAAAAACCACCCCTTCCCAACTCCCCTCTTTTCTTTAAGAATGGTCCTCTTCTTTGTTTTGGGAACTTGCCTATGGTTTGCCATAGTTTGCATGTCCTGCACTGCAATTTCTCTGCTATTCCTGAATAACATCATTTTGCTGTTAACTATGTATTTTATTTTTAAGGTTGATAAGGTACAGAGTTCAGTTTTGCAAGAAGAGTTCTGGGGATGGATGGTAGCACAACAGTGTGAACATACTTAATACCACTGAACTGTACCTTTAAAACTGTTATGGTATATTTTTAATGTGTATTTTACAATTAAAAGAAAACAAAATAAAACTAAGATACAGAGATTAAAAAAACTAAAGCCAGATCACGATCAAGAGGGTGTGGAGAACTCCACCACTTCAAGAAATCATCTGAGCAGCCAGTAACTTCAGAGTAAGGCCAGAGACCTCAAAACTATCCGCCTAGTCTCTAGCTGCCAAGAAATAGCCAAGACACTGAACTTTACACCAACAGGGTACAGTGATGGCAGAGATTAAGATAAACAAGTTCTGAGAAGGAAAAAAAGGTAAAATATAATCCAAATTAGTCTATGTTAAAAAAAATTAAAGACAATGAGATAAATGGAAATATCAACACAGTCTGACTACCTAACCACATACACCATATAATATCTAATTAGACAAAAGTCCTGTTTTGTCTCCTTCACTGAACACAGACGTAATTGAGAGGGGCTGCAGAGAAAGGAGGTTGTGTTTGCTATCTGATATTTTATATTGTGCTCCAGAATGGACATTCCATGACAGATCTGTTCTGTATTCTATTTTCTCCCCAATAACTGGTACGGTACATGTAGTGTATGACAGATGCTCAAAAAATATGTTTGATGACTGATATGACCAGAAATAAATGCTATTAGTTCTACTCAAATGTCCCACCCCTCTTAACAATAGCTAACTACTAGGGTTTTGTGACTTCTTCAATACCTACCACCTTTGCTTCCCTGCTACTTCTAGCAACCTACTTCTACTGCATCATTCTGAACTACTCCAAATTTAAGCTACTGAACAGTATTACAGATATTTCTGGCCATTCATCTAACAGATTCACCCAACGTCTAATCAAGCACACAGCAACACAAGCGACTACAACCTTTCTGTCCAGCTCTTACTGTGTCTCTTCAGCCTCATTTAAACCTTTCAGTCTCTTATACTGCTGTCCATCTGTTTTGGTTGTTCCTTCCAGGAGAGACAAAGACTGAGATCAGACTTGTTTGTACACTCTTTGAGAGATTTACTAACCTCACTGCTGTGTGCTGACATAAAGACACAGTGAAATACCAAGTCCAGCTCAAAGGAGTAATCTGAAACTTCATGAAGCTGACACAGGCCCTTTCCCCACATTATGAGATCTACAATCCCCTCCCTGTTAGGTACCCTGTCATCACCATAACAACCCACATTCCATAAAAAACAAGGAGCCATTACAGAAAGGCAGAAGGGGGGACCTTTTGGTATTACCTTTTAGGAGTCCCATTCAGGTTAAGTCTACACTATTTTCTTGATAATTCATTAACTTCATCACTAAAATATCAAGTGTGATTCTGAGCTGCAATACCCTTAGGGACCACAAGTTGTTATTATTTGCCAGGAAACTAAGTACCTTCTACACCTGTTACCATATGCTTTCTGTGCCATTTGTTTTCACTGCTTTTGTTTACTGTACTGTTTCTCCCTTTGGTGTCTGAGTTCAGCTGGCACATATTTCTGTCTATGCAGTATGTCAAACCGCTCATACATTTCCCTTTCTTATTTGTTAAACTGTAATAATCAAGTTCCTTAAGGTCATGTCTAAAATTATGTCTGTAATTAGAGAAAAGGCTAAGGGGAAACATACTTAATGTTTACAGAGAGTATCTCTGGGTTATAACACTCAATGGAATTTTTTCCCTACCCTTTTACATGTTTTCCAAATAATAATGATCAGAAAATGAACAACTATATTTGTTCTTTATCACTAAATATATTTCCCATTGGCTTGCTAGCAAAATTAATATTCCTTGACATTTAGGCTTCTGGTGAACAATGAACATTTTCAGTTCAGTTCAGTCGCTCAGTCGTGTCCGACTCTTTGCGATCCCATGAATCTCGGCACGCCAGGCCTCCCTGTCCATCACCAACTCCCGGAGTCCACCCAAACCCATGTCCATCGAGTCGGTGACGCCATCCAGCCATCTCATTCTCTGTTGTCCCCTTCTCTTCCTGCCCTCAATCTTTCCCAGCATCAGGGTCTTTTCCAATGAGTCAGCTCTTCATATCAGGTGGTCAAAGGACTGGAGTTTCAGCTTCAACATCAGTCCTTCCAGTGAACACCCAGGACTACTTTATGCATAAAATTTTAATGAACTTTAGGTTTCCCAATCATATTGCAAGCACCTGATGATTAATAAAAAATTTTAGAAAATGATGATCCATTTTTCTGATCCAACAACAAAAGCTATGCAACTAAAAAATTAAGACTGACTATTCTCATTACTGCTAAGTAGAATGCTGAAGTATCAGAGAAATAAGGTACAAATATAAATTAACAATATTATAGAACTCTTGGATAAAGCAGCAAAGAAAGTATAACAAAATTGGCAATTTTAACAGCAACTCTGGGCTTTTCAAATGGCAAATGAGAAAAACAGAACCAACGAATCCCCAAATTACCTAACATGTAATACCCTGTCTGTTATTCTCAAAAATCAAGTTAAAATATATGTGAATTATTGATAAGTGCACTTCTGAAGAGCTTCTAAACTTAATGGCATTTGTACAAACATAAAAAATTTAAAGATTGATTTATCCTGGGTAAATCATGATTTCTTTATTTCTACTTAAGTTCTTTGTTAAATCTCGATCTTCATCTAAGATTATTTATCTTTTGAATCTTTAATTTTTCCGCCTCAATATGCTCTTTGATTTGTAGCATGATTGCTTCCCCAGTGGTAGAGCTAGAGAGTCCCAACATTGGATTTTAATTTTTTTAAATTAAATTTATTTATTTTTAATTGGTGGATAACTGTCTTACAACATTGTGTTAGTTTCTGCCATACTGGATTTTAGTTTTTGCAGTCCTTGCTTGTCTGACCAAATGTTTTAGGATATTTACATTTGCTGAATATTTACATTTAGTGAATCCTGTTAGTATTATGTACTGAATTACATGATGGTATAGCAAAAACATTACTTGACCTTCCTTCGATCACTGGCCTTCAACAACAGATACACAGAAGGCAGGGATGGAGTTGATTAAACTGCTGCCCCAAGGGGAGAACGGTGTACAGAAGTCTAAAGAGACTGCAGGTGACGGCTATTCCTGGATTTAGTGTGTGTGCTCCTTTAGCTCCCACCGAGCCAAATCCAACATGCAACTTAGAACAGCCATCTACGTGTCTTAATGTTTGGTTCAACTCCCGGCTTCTATCTTTGCTAATATAATTATGTTTGCTTATGCGTTAAATTTTGGATAATTACCAAGCTCTTAGCTGTGCTGAGAACTTGGCTTTTGGTAAGTATTTTCTAACATGAGAAATTGTGTATGTCAGGCAATAGGGTGATGTCAATGGTGATGTCAAAATGTTAGAATTCATTCTTACACACTAGGTACTTAAATTATTTCAATAATGATGAGAATAGATTTTTGTCTTTGGATTACCGTTGTGTGATTTTAAATGATTACATTTCCTAGAGACAATGATTACTGTTAAAGTTCATTCTCTTATTTGACAAATATTTATGAAATACACACTATATTTGAGTTACTACAGAACAAAAATAAAAAAAGGTACCTCCATACACTCAAGGAATTTAAAATCCCATTTAAGGAGAATATATAGACACATAATTATAGTATCAGGTATGCATATGTAACTAAAGAATGGTACAAATAACTTGATCTAGGTTCTCAAAGATAGGTAGAATTTCAAAACGCAGAAATGAGGGAATGAATAACATTCCCTGGATAACAGCATTAAGAAAACCATGGAGAAAGAAGAACATCAAGTGAGCATGTGAGTAGTCCTGTTTGGCTGAAAAAAATAGATAGGTGATGACATTTATCAAGAGAAGGCTACAGAGACAAACCAGAACAGAACTATGTTAAGGCCTTATGTGTCAAGAAATCTAGACCTCACTGAGTGGCCAAGCCAACTAATGAGCACAGAACTGAAAAAATTAAAGAAGTTATATAGGAAGATTTTTTTTAGTGGCTCTAGCCCTAAAAATACAGCACTTTGGACTTCCCTGATGGTCCAGTGGTTAACACTGTGCTTCCAATGCAGGGGGTGTAGGTTTAAGCCCTGGTTGGAGAACTAAGATTCCATATGTTATGTGGCATGGCAAAATAAATTTTAAGAAAGATACAGAATCTCAACTTGGATGATTATTTGATTGATTTACTAGTATTTACTGAGCCCTTAATACATGACAGGCACTGTACTCAGCACTGAGGAAATAAAGATGAATGAGAATTCTGTATGGTCTAGTCTTATTATCTCTCTGACCTCACTCTTTACTATTATTCTGCCTTAAGGACTCAGTCAAGCTGCAACGGCCCCCTTGTTCCCAAGCATGCTCTCACGTTAGGCCTTTTGCACCAGCTGTTTCTGTTCCCAGAATCCTCTTTCCCTGAATAAATGCATGGCTAACTCCCAACTGTTCTTCAAGACTTGGTTCAAAGGCACCTTTCCAATGATGCCTAGTCTGACTACCCTATCTTAAAGTGTAACTAGCTCTGTTTTCTTTCTTTTCCCCCCATTTTACCACCGAATACATTATATATAATTTATCCATTTATTATGCTTATGTTTCCTTTTGCCCACAAGAATGTTGACTACAGAAGTACAGAGGTCCTTGCCTCTTTTTATTCAAGCACTGAGAGAGTCCCTAACATGTAAGAGCACTCAAAACATATCTTTTGACTACTGTTAAATACAGGAACTGTATGAATTCATAATCTTCTCTTCTCAGGAAAGAGAATTTATTAACTAAACAATGTGAAAAATTTGTTAAAAGAGGGATATACATAATGTGCTATGAGAACCCAAATGGAAAGGCAAGTGAAAAGGTTCAAGGAAAGTTAATTCTAGAAGGTTATAATTGAGTGAGTTGAGAAGAATAGAAATTTGCCATAAAAATGAAAGGTACTGTTAGCTGAGAGAACAGCAGAATACCTACAATTGCCTTTGAATAATCTGTCTTAATCACCGTTATGTCACTAGCACCCAATACAGAGCTTGGCACATGATGCCATTCAACATGTTTGTTAAAATGAGCTATGCTAGAGAGAGAAGATGAGGTAATCCTCTTTATGGAGACGGAGAAAGGTCTGAAAAGGAGCACACAGAGAAGAAGGAAGAATCAGGATAGCATTACTTCAAGAAAATCTGGGGTAATCTGGGGTAAATCATATCAATGTTGTTTAGTTGCTAAGTAGCGTATGATTCTCTGTGACCCTACGGACTGTAGCCTGCCAGGCTCCTCTGTCCATGGGATTTCCCAGGCAAGAATACTGGAGTGGGTTGCCATTTCCTTCTCCAGGGGATCTTCCTGACCCAGGGATCAAACCCGAGGCTCCTGCATTGGCAGGCGTACTCTTTTACCACTGAGCCACCAGGGAAGGGTCAAATGTTCAGAGGTCAAAAAGGACTGTTGCTGTTCAGTCGCTCAGTTGTGTCGGACTCTTTGCAACCCCATGGACTGCAGCACACCAGGCCTCCCTGTCCTTCACCATCTCTTGAAGCTTGCTCAAACTCATGTCCATTGAGTCAGTGATGCCATCCAACCATCTTGTCCTCTGTCATCACCCCATTCTCCTGCCGTCAATCTTTCCCAGCATCAGGGTCTTTTCTAATGAGTCAGTTCTTCACACCAGGTGGCCAAAGTATTGGAGTTTCAGCTTCAGCATCAGTCCTTCCAATGAATATTCAGGATTGATCTCCTTTAGGATTGACTGGTTGGATATCCTTGCCATCCAAGGGACTCTCAAGAGTATTCTCCAACAACACAGTTCAAAAGCATCAATTCTTGAGTGCTCAGCCTTCTTTATGGTCCAACTCTCACATCCATAAATGACTATGTTTTTAACAAATATTTAGAGGTCAAAGAGGATTATGCTGGAAAAAGGGCTTTGGTTTGGTGTATACCAGAGAGTAGTTTTAGTATGGTAAAAAAGGCAGGCAGGCTAAGGAGTCAGTGGGCTAAACAGAAGCAGAAATAATGACCAGATTATTCTTCTGGAAAGCTTACAAAGTACTTTCAAATATGAAAGAAAGTTAAAGTATTAGTCACTCAGTTGTGCCTGACTCTGCAAACCCATGGCCTGTAGATCGCCAGGCTCCTCTGTCCACGGGATTTTCCAGGCAAAAAATGGAGTGAGCTGCCATTTCTTTCTCCACTTTCAAGTATGTCATCTCATATATGTTATCATCTTATCTTACAGTGAGGACACTGAGGCTCAAGGAAGTTGATTTGTCCAAGGCCATGCAGCCAGCAAGTGTTTTAAACATGATATGGATCCAGCTTTTGGACTCTAATTCTCAACTATTTCCATTCTCCCCAGCATCATGGTCCTCTTTTGCTGTCATTCATATAGTGGGGTAGGCTTCAGATAGTGGGCAGTGAATCTACCACAATAGCCCACCAGTATTTTGGCATAATCAGGGAGGATATAAGAGAGGCTCCGAAGAAAAGTCTAAGTATACGGGCTTCGCTGGTGGCTCAGTGGTTAAGAATCTGTCTTATTATATAAAGATATGTTATATCTTAATATAATTATTATATATTTAATATAATCAAACATACACTAATTATAATTAAATATATATTCAATATATTAATATATTATATTATATTAAGATTCTGCCTTATTATAATGCAGGGAACATGGGTTCCATCCCTGGTCTGGGAAGATCCCACATGCTGCAGGACAACACGTGCAGCCTGTGTGCTGCAACTACTGAAGCCTGTGTCCCTGGAGCCCAGGAGTGGCAACAGGAGAAGCCACTGCAAGGAGAAGCCCACACGTGGCAACGAACAGCAGCCCCCACTCACTGCAACTAGAGAAAGCCTGCGAGTAGCAATGAAGACCCAGCACAGCCATAATGAAGACCCAGCACAGCCATAATTTAAACAAATAAACACATCTTAAAAAATTTTTCAAGTACAAACTCAGTGCTAGGATAAGAAACTGGCTATTTCCAAACAGCTTTTGAAGCAATGAGTGCTGACTACGTAGAATCTCAGTAGCAGATATCGACACCTATAGATTTTATAGTTTTACTAAGTTTGCCTGTGCAAATAAGTAAGCTATCCTTTTTTCTTTAAGTCAGAGCTTTTCAACTTGTATCTAAGAAAGAGCTACAGGTGTGTGGTGATACTGATCCCCTTAGCCCTTAGAGTTGCAGGTCTACAGGTCTAAATTCTCTTGTATAGACCACAATGTGCCATCCAATGATCATGGACCCCTGTGAATGAGTGTAAAAAAGAAGCTGGACGCACTGGCTTGGATTACTTTTAAGTAAATGGTTAATTTTAAAATGTTAGCATGGGTGCCTTTAAACCTTATGATATTAATTATATTATTCACATATCCCAGGAGAAAAAAACTCTACAATTAATTCTTTATTATAATTCAACACCCAAAAGACAAGGCCAAATGATGAGTGCTACTAACTTAATTTTTCCTCCTTTCCAAATAGCACTGATTGTGCTAAATTTGAAATAGATTCACCAAAGATATACTATACCGGGTAATAAGCTTCGGCATCTAAATTTTGTTTGCATTAAATAGTAACATTACGATCACTAACATACACATATATAGACAAAAGTAACACAAAACATACCTGTGGGGCATAGCCAGGAGGCACGTAAATTGGAGGCACAGAACCATTTGGGGACATCATTGGAACCTGAGCAGGACCTGAACAGATCACAGAAATCATCTATTAATCCTGGGTTACTTAACAAGCAAAAATTGAAAACAATTTGAATTACATTTTGAATTCTTCATTTTAAACTAAACCCTTAAATTAATAGTGTATAACCATGAAAGGAAATTCAGATGCTTCACCTGCTAAAATAGAAATGTTTATCTTGTAAAGGGCACTGACTGCTCTTTACCTACAGTTATGTTTTTCAAACCTGCCTGGTGATCGTAACAGTCGCCTGGGGAGATTTTTGAGCACACAGGGACTTCTCTGACAGTGCAGTGGTTAGGACTCTGCACTTCCACTGCAGGGGCTGCGGGTTCAATCCCTGGTCAGGGAGCTAGAGATTCTTGTTTAGTATGCTTACAGTAAATGGGGGTCTTGAATCAGTGTACTTACAGATGTCCCAGGTAATTCCTGTGCAAATTGTGCAAATTAAGAAACACTGACCCAGTGGAAAATCAAACCAAACTTTGCATATAAAATCAATGAAAAATACAAAAGGCAAAATTTGAAAAAAACAATAGGAAAAAATCAAGAAAAAGTCAAGAGAAAGAAGCAGTAAGAGGAAGATTAGTTAGAAATTTGGAACTTGTTTTCTTAGGGTTAAAAATCTCTTTTAACCCTGTAATGCATAAGTCATGCCTTTGGGGGCTTGAGAACGTTAGAAAAATGGAATACATGAGTATTTGCCCAAATAAAGGTTTTTTTGTTTCTTACACTGAAAAGTCCTTTTAAAAAAAAGAAAACTCAGCTAGTCTTAAATTCTACATTTCCTTTCATTTTAATAGTGATATCATTTCCCAACAACTTTTTAAAAAGTTGTTTCATATCTAAGGATATATTTCTACTATGTATTTAGTAAACACTAAAATATTATGTATTTTTTAACAACTGATGTAATGAGCTTTAAGAAATATGCTCTGATGCTTCTAAGGACAAGTAAGGCCTTCTTTATTTTCATATCCTTGGAAAACAAAAACAAAATTTTCCTACATCTAAGTCAACATTACCTATAAATTTACTAAACAATACTTGTGACATGCTTTACAACTCTAGGCAAGAGAGGCTTCATCCAAAACTCACCTTTCAACTTCAATATGCTGGACTCAAGAAATGACAGCAGTTTTAAAGTTATGCTGGTTTACTTCTGTTAGCTAATTTATAGAAAACTATGGCAAGCTAGCTTTCTGAATCCTGAGATCTGGCTTAGAGATTATTCAGAATGTGTGAAATATTGCTGAGAACCAGAAAGAGAATTCACTGAAAACTATTATATATAATTTTAATAAAGGAAATTACTTTGTTGTGTTTCTACTGTATGTGCCAGAGACTGGTACCTTGCATACGTGGTCAAGTTTAATCCCTATTTCAAGTTATCAGAACAAGCTTTTGTTTTTTAGCCATCAGAGTAAAAAATAAATTATTACCGATTACATTTAAACTTATAAAACTACATAACTGCTTTGGGTTGCTCTTCTTTCACTAAAGATATGAATATATAAATACTAACTAGTTGCAATTCAAACCATAATATTCTTTGAAAGCTGCTAAGTGTTTGTAATTTAGTAGTACAAAATTCTACTTTATTCTTTAATTATAAGTGTGATTACTGAAGAGAGCACAAAACAAACCTAATCTCAAATAAACCAGCAGTAAACCCATAACTAGCTGCAGTCCAGGAATAATCATTAACTCATATCCCTATGAAGTAATCTTTTCACTTTAGCAAGTGAATTTTCTTACCCTGAGGGAAAATGGTACAAGGTTAGATTTTTTTTCTTTAAAACCAAACCAAACCAAACCAAACCAAACCACACACTTCATGTATAGCATTATTTAATATCTAAAATACTGGTGTGAAGTAACATGCAACACAACCTATAAAACTCCCATTGTATAAACAAAATAAATACAGGTATTTATTTTGTTGCTTAGAACTACAATATTTACAGCACCATTTCTGTTGCTATTCCTGTCTATAGTAGCAAAACTCCAAAACCTCGCATACTTGATGATGCAGAAGTTCCATCACCTCCTTAGTTCCAACAATATTTTGAAATTTAGGAGGTACGAAAAGATTAACTACAAACTCTTGATTGAGGGCAGTGACGGAGCTCCTGTCTCAGTGAAGAAGCTAAGTCTGTTACAGACTGTACCATTAAGCACATCTGGCAGGAGAGTAGCTGTATCTGAACCACTGTAGATCCACCAGCTAACTCCTTAATAATATATACGATTTGAGCAAAATCTACCACAAATCATATACCTAGATTTTTAAGGGCATATTTCCTTTTCTAAAATCTTGCATAAGAGTAAACAGCTCTATTTACCAATTGCCTTAAGAAATCTGAGAAGCCTAAATTCCTTAAAAATTGCCATCAATGATTCAGTAAAGACGGTATTTCATCTAGTAAAATGTCAACTCTTTTTAAATTTTTTCTTTATTAGCAGATATGAGCAGACATCTGATTAAAAAACAAAACAAAACGAGAGATCTGTCTGGGTTCAAATTCGTAACAGGCAACGGGCTGCTGACGTGCCACACATTCTCCTTACAAGCAAGCTTTCACAATGGCTTCCAAATAATCTGATGCCAGTTTGCAGATTTTAGTTGTAAAAAGAAAATCCTAGTAAAGGCTCTGGAAAGGAATATTCTGTGGAATATAAAATCAACCCAACTCTAAACAGAGTCTAATCTTTTTATAACTACATGGCCACAATGTAAAATTTTTACAGCGACAGATCTGGCATCTATTGAAAAAACACACAGCATGACTTTAGAGTAATACAATACTTGCTACGTTTTAAAATAAAAGCAGAATGTTCAAAACCAGTAAATCTTACCACTCATTTTGTTTTTACAGTAGCAGAGAACAAGAAAATCCAACAAGGAAACAGCGTAGTACACGTTAGCAGCTTTAATTGGAGAATCGCGGTTGCTGCCTTTTTTTTTTTTTTTTAGCAAAGCTACGAGGAAAAGATCCTTTGACCGAGTCACGTGATACTAACCACGTGACCTGCAGTGACCCGCGGAAAGGGAAGGGGAAAAAAAAGCAAGCGTTCCTGCTGGCAGTGTTTGGCGTACAGTAAATGATTAAAAGATTTCTACTGATTCTGCCCTGGATTTGAAAATTTTCAGACTCCTTTATGAACCAGCTCAAAAGCTCATCAAGATATTCATGGAAACATAGATATCTGATGTAAAAAAACTCCCTTTGTTCTCATTTTCCTCTGATAACTAATAGGCCTGTGTGCTAAGTCGCTTCAGCCATGTCCGACTCTGCGACCCTATGGATTGCAGCCTGTTCTGCTCCTCTGTCCATGGGATTCTAAAGGCAAGAATACTGGAGTGGGTCGCCACGTCCTTCTCCCAGGGATCCTCCCGACCCAGGGATCGAACCAGCGTCTCATTAGTCTACCTGCATTGGCAGATGGGTTCTTTACCATTAGAGCCACCTGGGAAGCCCTACATACTATCTACTAATTCAAATTTTATTACCCCAGCCGGCTGCTTTTCATTTATAAATTTTAGGACACATATAACACTAATTTAGAAGCCTCACTCTGAAATGTCCTTGTGTAACTTGATGCACTCTCCATACTCATCCCTTAAAATTCTTTTGTGTATTGTGGGCAACCCTTAAGGAAAGCCCACAGTACACAAAAGAATTATCTACAGAATACAGGCTTCATCAACTTGTTCTTTAAGCATGGGATTTCTATTTCAGACAGGCATTTAACATCTCAAGTTAATAAACACTATCTTTTTTTTTGTATTATTATTACTGGTTTTACTTTCTTTTCATCTGATTTTTTCTTGTTTCTAAAGGTTTAACCTGGACACTAATACAGATACTGGGTAGATGGTATTCTCACTCATGCTCATGAAATCTGAAAAGACAGGTCATGATTGGGGCTTAAAGTACTTTACTCAAGCAGGTGTAGAGACCAGGAAGAAGACTAAATGTTCAGTTATAAGAGAGGGTAATAAGACTGTAAGAACTTTGGAGGGCTTTTCATTACTTTATGGTGCTGTGTAGTTAAGGACATTTATTTATAGCTAATACAAATATACAGGTAATGATAATGAATGTGATTTGTAATAAATTGAACAGTGGAAAGAAAGTGCATTTTCGTATTAAAAGATGTAAGTTTTAACAACAGCATCAATATTTATTAGCAAGGCAATTTACTGCTCTTCTGTGACTCAGTTTCCTTCTATAAAATGGTTAAAACAATCAACTTCATAGCATTGTTGTGAGAATCAAACTAGATAAATTTAAAGTACCAAGTACACTGGCTGCCACCACTCAATAAATGATAGTTATTATTATAAGAATGGTCACTATGGGGCTTCCCACGTGGCTCAGTGATAAAAAATCTGCCTGCCAATGCAGGAGACAAATGAGACATGGGTTCAATCCCTGGGTCAGGAAGACACCCTGAAGTAGGAAATGGCAACCTGCTCCAGTATTCTTGCCTGGAAAATTCCATGGACAGAGGAGCCTGACGGGCTACAATCCACAGGGTCGCAGTCAAACATGACTGCGCGCGCGCGCGCGCACACACACACACACACACACACACACACACACACAATCCACAGGGTCGCAGTCAAACATGACTGCGCGCGTGCACACACACACACACACACACACACACAATCCACAGGGTCGCAGTCAAACATGACTGCGCGCGCGCACACACACACACACACACACACATATCTGAGAAAGTAATGGACAGGGTACTATTCAATGTTTTACATGTGTTAACTCAATCCTCGAAATAACTGAAATAGGCATCGCTTATAGGTAAGGGAATTGAAGCAGAATGCAATAAAGTAACTTGCCAAGAGCACACAATGAGGCAAAGCCAGGATTATTTTAACAATAAGGCAATATTTTAAACATATATAAACCATGTTCAAAGACTTGGTCTTCCAAAAAGCTGGAGAAGAACTGGCAAGGGATAACCTGGAGGTTTCAATAAATACATGCCAGACATTTCAGAGGAGATAAGACACTGAAGTATCATTCTCACTAGTGAGGAAGGGTAATTGTTACCTTCTAAGTCTCACTAAAAGGCAAAGCTGCCCTGAGGAGCATAGCTTAATACCTAAAAGTCTCCTGGTCTCAACAGAATCTTCTCATAAATGTTGGATTCAGGCTCCCAGTAAATCCAACCATGCCTCTGATCTTTAGCCCCTAAACAAAAAGCAAGTCCCAGCAGCCCACTTCCTCATTTTGGCTCATGTTCTCACACAGCTGTGTTTCCATTTCTTGACTTTCTTTAACGGATGATCTTCTCATTTCTTCCCATTGTGCTCACTGGAACATTTTCCTTGTTATAAATTCCCCTAGATCCTCAACCTTTTCACAGAACACCTGCTGATGGGCTTTCTTTAAATGAAACCCAGCTCGCCTCCAGGACAGCTCTTCCAATAGCTGCTGGGAGCAGCAGCTTCTCATTCTCTCCTGAGGCAGGCTCCAGACACCCGAAGGGCTGCTTCTCAGCGCCACTACTGTTGCTGTTTCATGCTTCAGCTTCTTGTTCCTCGAGATCACGCCATAGTAATGCATGGTGATACAGCACCCTCTGCCCCTTCTCACTGCCATCATTTATTGAGAGCTTCAGCACCATGTTCACAGTGTTTTTCCCAGCTCTTGCCTATCAGCAAGACGACTTCCGTGTCCAAGAAAACCTAACATACCTTTCTTGAACTCTTCTATTGTTTTTAGTAAAGCATGTTCAGTGATATATCTTAGAATTTATCACTCAGAATTCCACTACAGAATCTCGTCTTTGAAATGTTAAAGCTCTCATGTTTAAATCTCCGGTCACTGTATCTAGCATCTCACTAGTTCTTTCTTCTGCGACATTAGGTCTTCCTCATAGTGATCTCCTGTTTCTCCTGATCCACCTGTGTCTTCATAGCCTGATCTTTTTTCCCATCCATGTCTTCCTTTTACCTTGCCTTCACTAAAAATACCAATTCTAACAAATCAGATTTAATTATCTTCTCATAGACCTGAACTGTAGAAATCAAATGTTATGTGGATTGGCATGTTTATGAATTTAATTATATCCAACCTTAACTCAGCCATGAGCACTGCCCAGGAATCCTTTCAGGAATTTATTCCTGGATAATAAACTTATATCCTGTTTTCTACAGGGATTATCAGAGATCCCCACCACTCTTTAAGGATATCCCCCAATTCAACCTCAACTACGTATCTCAGCATAAAATTGAACTCTTTCAATGTTGTTTACAAACTCTTCTCTTTTCAGAAGAATCATTGTCCTTTCACACTGGATTAAAGCTATCTCCCCCCCTTTCTAGTCTTGAGCTGATCTCTACTTCCTCCTCTACTGGGGTCTGCTTCAGTTCAGTTCAGTTCAGTCGCTCAGTCGTGTCCAACTCTTTGCGACCCCATGAACTGCAGCACACCAGGCCTCCCTGTCCATCACCAACTCCCGGAGTCTACCCAAACTCATGTCCATTGAGTCTGTGATGCCATCCAACCATCTCATCCTCTGTCATCCCCTTCTCCTCCTGCCTTCAATCTTTCCCAGCATCAGAGTCTTTTCAAATGAGTCAGTTCTTCCCATCAGGTGGCCAAAGTATTGGAGTTTCAGCTTCAACATCAGTCCTGCCAATGAACACCCAGACTGATCTCCTTTAGGATGGATTGGTTGGCTCTCCTTGCAGTTCAAGGGACTCTCAAGAGTCTTCTCCAACACCACAGTTCAAAAGCATCAATTCTTTGGCACTCAGCTTTCTTTACAGTCCAATTCTCACATCCATACATGACCAATGGAAAAACCACAGCCTTGACTAGACAGACCTTTGTTGACAAAATAATGTCTCTGCTTTTGAATATGCTATCTAGGTTGATCATAACTTTTCTTCCAAGGAGTAAGCATCTTTTAATTTCACGGCTGCAATCACCATCTGCAGTGATTTTGAAGCCCAGAAAAATAAAGTCAGCCACTGTTTCCCCGTCTATCTGCCATGAAGTGATGGGACCGGATGCCATGATCTTCGTTTTCTGAATGTTGAGCTTTAAGCCAACTTTTTCACTTTCATCAAGGGGCTCTTTAGTTCTTCACTTTCTGCCATAAGGGTGGTGTTATCTGCATATTTGAGGTTATTGATATTTCTCCTGGCAATCTTCATTCCAGCTTGTGCTTCTTCCAGCCCATTGTTTCTCATGATGTACTCTGCATGCAAGTTAAATAAGCAGGGTGACAGTATACAGCCTTGACATACTTCATTTCCTATCTGGTTTACCATTAGCGCCACCTGGGAAGACAGGGTCTGTCTTCAGTACCCTCCTAACAAGATTCAGCTCTATCCCCTCACTATCCTCAACTATTTCCACAGCTGCGACACTTCTAATGCCCAAGGTTAGTGTTAGGATCCATATTTTCGAGGACTTTTCAGTTACAATAGAAAAATAAAAGTTAAATTTATTTCATGTTTTCTAAAGATATGTTAATTTAACAATGTGCATCAATTTTTCCACAGAAATAAAGAGAGAGAATGCATTGAGAACACCACAATTACAGGAAAACATTTTGCAGTGGTGAATACATTTTTCATTTTCCCTTTTGTACCTGATTATATGACAATTTTAACAAACAAAAGGCTCCTGGTTTTTATTTTCTCAACACTGCCTCAAATGTTCACAGAGGGTTACTGGAGGCCTGATGACACCAAGTGGCCATCAGGGGCATGAGCATCACATACTGCCGTGGCCACCGGCAGGAGACTGGAAAGAGTTCTGCCCTTAGCCCTCCTTATCAAAGAACATTCTGCTCTACTGCTAAGTACCTTAACTGCCATGCTTGACTTGCTTCTGACAGGGGTCAGGAAAAGAGAAACGGTTTATTCTAGTTGCCTTTAAGTATAATCACAGGTTAAAGTAAAAACAAGAGATAGACAAGCTGCTTAGAGGAGATCATGGCAGAAACTAGCAACACGAAATGAAGGCTGATCAATACATCAGAGCTTATTTTAATGGAACTATTAATTATACTCTGTTAAAAAATGAAAAGTCTGGAACAAATGTTAAACCAGTCAGATATCAAGATGAGAGGAATAAACTGGGATTGTCCTAGACAAAATGGGACATAAGGTCACCCTATTAATAAGCGATGCTTATTTGTTCAGGTTACAAAACACCTGATAATTTTTATTTACATGAGGCTGGTAATCAGCACAAGCCTATATAGTCTTGGAACTGAAATGAGTTAGTCTATTGTAATTTGATTGTATGTATTTTTTTTTAATCATATATTTTTATTAGTGTATCTGAAAGGTCCTTGAAAGTATGGACTCTAACACTAATCCTGGGCATTAGAAGTGTGTGACAACTGTAATTTGGGAAAAAGAATGAAGTAGGAGATTAAAGAAAAAAGATCAAGGTAATTATTATTCACTGCTTTAGGGGACTTTCTTTTCCTTGAAAATTTATTATTCCTTTTTAAGGCTGGATGAAGTAGACTATTAAAATCAGGGGTCTATGGATGATTTAGAATTATGGGTAATTTCATTTATCTGTGTACAGGTAACTAGAAATTTCTATAATCAGACTTGCTAAGCATTTAGATGTATCAATGACAAGCATATCAAGTAGGAAAAGGATGAAGAATGACTATCATACTACGGTTAGAATCTATCTTTAGCACTAAATCAAGCTGTATATAGATAGAAAACAGTAGATATGTTTACCAAGCAAGCACCTGCTTCTAAACAAGAGTTATTTTTAGGGCTCTTGTTTAGAAAGCTACAAAGGCTCTGATATTAATGTGCGTGGATGCAGCAGATTGTAAACATTACTATTTTTAGTACCAGTCCAATGTGAACAACCACGAATCATTCTTTGTTATTCTAGTAGGAAATGGTGCTTGGGATTTACTACAGCACATGCGGTTAACTAGGTCTCACTAACTGTACACCCACATGCTGACATCACACAGGCAGTGATATGGATCAGTGACGCAAATCCCGTCAGGATCAAACATTAAGGCCACAGAGGTTAAAAAAAAAAAGTGCCTGCATGGCAGGGCAGACCCGTCATCCAACATGTACAGACTGGATTAAATCAGTACTGCTGCTGATGAAGAGGCTTGTGTTAGGTCCTTTTTATACAACAGTTTAACTTTATTTTAATTATAGATTTTCCACATATAGACTCTATATTTATCTTTATGTTTCTTCACAGCTTCTGTGGTTTAAGGTCTGGACCTTTAAAACATATGTTAAGGCTCCGCCGGCCACATGAGTTATCTGGAAAATGGCCTCCGCAGCCAGGCTCTTTGGACCCATCTTCTGAAGACTACACCACCAGCACTGATTAAGTATTTTATGTAATGTATGCTTAGCAAACAATAGTCAGATTTAGATCTGGAGCACTACTCCGATGCCTCAGCGTTTGCTGCTCCCTCAGTTTTCTTCCCACCGTCACCGTCCTCTTTGAGCAGTTACTGTTTTTAGTTTTATTGGCATCAAAATATTAATTTCTTATGGTTACAGATGGATTGGAAAAGATAGCTTATTAAGAATAACCATGTATCAGGTTTCAAAATCCCTTCTCTTTGAATTATGCGTACCCACCTGGAATCAGAGATTTCATCTCCTGTAACAGGAACAGAACCTATCCCTGGAGATGTGCCACAGGACGTTCAGGTTCTTCTGAAAAGGAACTTGGTCTCTACACTTAAAGCATCACCCTTCCTTCTCATTTCTCACATTCTACTCAAGGACTATCACTTCCCAGGAGAACTGGAAGGCCGGAAGGAGATGAGAGCTGGAGGTGTTTCCTTCTATCACTGTTTGACATAATCAGGCTAACATGAAACCACGTCTTTCCCAAGCTTTCAGGCACCTGTTTTCATGTTGTTCCCTCAACTAATGGTGCTTTTTATGAGAACGTAAAAAAGGCTGGTGAGGTGTCGTTGTTGTTTTAGTATTTACTGGAGTATAACTGATTCACAATGTTGTGTTAGTTTTGCGTTTATTGCTGAATAGTTGGTTAACCATGCTGTGTTAGTTTCGAGTGTATAAATCTTAATAGAGGTATTTAATGCATACAAAAGCAATTATGTGTCTACTCTTTTAAAAACACAGGTGACAGTATACTACACACATTGTTCTGCACCTTAATAATATAGTTTGCTTAGAGAGCTTTCCATGTGAGTACATGCACAGGCTGCTCCAATCTCTTAATGGCTGCATAGTATTCCACCATAACAATGTCCCATAATTTAACTATTTCCCTATTGATACTCAACTTATTTTCAACATTTTGCTGTTACAAACAATGGTGTAATGAACATCTCTGCACAAACATAATTCATAGATGTATCAGTATGTCAACAGGATAAATTACTAGAAGTGAAATAGCTATTAGCTATATCAAAGAGAATTTGTTTTTCAAGTTATCAAATCTCAGAGTTTGTATTTATATTCTTATCAACACACCCTTACCAGCAGTTATCAAACTGGGACTTCCTGGAGAGCCCTAAGACACATTACAAACCTTTCTTATGAGAAAGAGCTATAAAACCAAAAAGCATTTTGAACCTAACATGCTCAGTAATAAATTAATCATCTCTATCCTTCTACCCAAACCAATTTTTTTTCTCTTCCTTGTATATGTTGCAGCACAGCGAAAGATACTGTCATTTATCTTTACGCTCAACTGACTATGAAATCTGTAAATCATTCTAGTTTCTTCTTACCCTCCACACTGAGTGCCCAGGTCTTATTATCCTTATTACTTATTTGCTTTTGTTGTTGCTATTTTCCTGCTTCAAGTGAATCCTTCAGTGGCTCTTTGTTCTTTTTCAGGGAACACTTGAACTGTTTAGCATGCTATAAAGGTATTTGTAACACACCCTATGGGGCTTCCCAGGTGGTGCATTGGTCAAGAATTACCTGCCAATGCAGGAAATGCAAGAGACGTGGGTTTGACTTCTGGGTTGACTGAGCACCTATGTTTCCATTTTTAGTCTCATTTTCAGATACTCCTCAGTGTATTCTGTTTTCCATTATATTTCTTTATTCATACCTTTTCAGTCTCCTCTAATTTCTCTGTGCTATGCATTTGCACATGCTATTCCTTCTACTTCTAAGATATTTCTTGCTTATTTTTCCTCTTGGCTAAACAACTATTTCTTTAACCATCACCTTTTCCTGCACATGCATGTCTGTGTCCTCAGTCACTCAGTCGTGTCTGATTCTTTGGGGCCCTAAAGACTGTAGCCCACCAGGCTCCCCTGTCCATGGAATTTTCCAGGCAAGAATACTGGAGCAGGTTGCCGTTTCTTCCTCCAGGAGATCTTCCCTATCCAGGGATCAAACCTGCATCTCTTGCGTCTCCTGCACTGGTAGATTCTTTACCATTGTGCCACCTGGGAAGCTTTTTCCAGCACATCTGTGTGCCCAGCCGCTCAGTCATGTCCAACTCTGTGCAACCCTTTGGACTGTACTCAACAAATATTCCTAGCTGGGTTAGGTATGTCTCCTCTGGCCTCCCACATACATCTGGGCACACTTAATTCCATCACAGTACATATCACTCTCTCGGTTTTAACTGTAGATTACTTGCCTTTCTTCCCCACTGTGCTGTGAGGCAGGGTCTAAGTCTTTCAAATGGCTGTCAAGAATGAGTCATCCTTCAGAACAGTTACAGACTGGGGCAAATTCTCTTTCCAGGAAGAGAGTATGCATACACTTTTAGGTATCATGTCTTCTGTGTTCCGGCAACACCCAAGCATGGGAGACTGAGTACAGGATGGGGAGAAATTCCAACATATTAAGACTAAAAATAAAGTAAAATTTTTAAATATGATCTTTCACTGTAATGGTTTTTCCAAAACATTGAGGGATTATATGATAAAATGAAGCAGAAGAGGATGTCAAAGACAAGAGAACTTTGCTGATCCATAAATAATGGGAATGGGATTTGACTAAAGTTCACCTTCTAAAAGTGAATCAACATCCTTAAATAATGTTACTGCACATATTTTGAGATCAGAGTCCTATGTTAAAATTATGACTCTGGCAGACAGTAACTTTGCCTCTGGAGCCTCAGAGAAACTAAAACAGACATGCAAGGAAAACTTCTACCACCACCTTTATTATGTTGTGGCCTGACTCTTATGGTTAATGGGAGCGTGTTCGGATGTGCCTTAATGTAACACCACAACCACAGTCAGAGGCAAAGTCATACTTTTATAAAGATAAGAAGGGTCTGTACTAGATATGAAATTATGCTCGTGTTAGCTGCTGTGACACAGGAAGATAAGAACTGTGAAAGAATGATTTTTTTCAGCCCTTTATTATCTAGGTAGGTACTAAAAATCACATTCAATATTGTTGCCATATAAAGAAAGGAACCAGAAAAGATCTTTTTTTCCCTGGGACAGTCTTTGCAATAGGTAAAAGGATATATAAGTCAGATTATATAATTAATTCATGGTAGTCTCTTTATAACTTTATATAAATGTTCATGGAAGATTGTAGCCTTGTGTTGCCCCAGCTACACTTTGGGGGGAAAAAAACAGAAATGTTTATGCCTAAGTTAGACTGCTTAATTAACACTTCCCTGAGTTCAAATTCGTGGTTGCAGTCACTACAGGGCTAAAATAAGATAACTCTCTGTATCAGTTTGTATTCAGTTGCTCTTCTCACCAGGAGATCCTTCCAGTGATACTAACTTTAGAGAGTCTGGTCTTTATTTTTAATAAGGAAAGTGATCTTTCTAGACATTCTGACATAAGGTTAAGAAAAAGAATGCAAAGCACAAAGTAGGTTTGTAGTAAATACTTATTTCTTTTCTAGTATCCCTTCACAGAATGATTTGGTTAAATAGAGGGGATCCAAACAAACACTTCTTTCATAAATACGGACTAGCTTACTTACACTGGTATTTTTTTGGGGCTGACAAAAGTCCTCAACATCTAATGGTTTTTCCCTGGGTTCATATCTGTCCATTTTAATGTCAGAATTCTTTAAGCCAGTTCTAAATTATGGAATCAAATTTACACATTTCTTTTTTCCACCCCCTTGATTTCAAAAATTGTCAGACTATTATTAATATTATATACTTGTAAGCTTGGTATGTCCCATATTTTTAGCTTTCACTAGTTAAAAAATCACTTATCTGCACCAAAATGGTCCACCATTTTCCTTAATAAGCTCAGGGTCTCAGCTTAAAAAAAACTCAAACTCTAAATTTTATAAAATAAAATCAGGACTAAATTTTAAAAGAGTTACAACATTTATATGGTTATTTAAGCAATTAATATTGATTAAAATTATCAAGTTGTACAGAAAACATAAAGAAGGAAAGAGATTCCTATAATCTTACCACATAGGGGCAGGCACTTGAAGGAAATGTGCTCAAATTAGTTGTGATGCATATATACGCATTAAAAGTAATATTTTTCCTTATTACAAAAAAGCTAATTATGTTGATACCCTCAGTAATTTATAATCAATAAAGAGTCTTCAAGATTCAAGCCCTGATTGAACAAAACTACTAATTAATAATCTTTTTAATCTTCCATTTGGGGGAAATAAAAAGTAAAACCAGAGTTTATCCTTTGTGTGTCCTCCAGGACATCTTTCCTAGTCCCTGGCCTGGTTTGGATGTTCCTACCAGAGCTTCTATAGCACCCTTCCTGTTTTCTTCCTTTTCTCATGTTACTGACAATCTTCCCTACGAGATCACAAACTTTGTGAAGGGCAGGGATAGGGTCTATCTTACTCACCAGTAAATCCTCAGAGTTTTGGAATAGTGACTGTTCATATCGAGTTCATAATAATTTGCTAAATAAAAGAATGGGTTTTTAATGAAACCTAATATCCTAATCTAGACTCAGCAATTTACTCAGCAACTCAATCTTCTAAACAATCTGCACTATACCACCATAACAATCAGTTTTAATGCTTATAATGATTTAGGGCACTGGAAGATTCTAAATTATGTTCAGTACATTCTGTTCACTAAGGCTAAATTTAAGTGTTTATTTTGTAAATATTTTCAGTTACATGATTCGGAAAAAGATTTTCTGGTTTTCAGTTAATCAGAAAATATTTTAACAAGAACACCTTGCCCCAGGTTAAAGTTTAAGGCATATACCTTATGCCGTACTAAGTTAGACTGCTTAATTAACACTCTAATAATATCATCTTTAGCAAAAACACTTAAATCCAACTGATGAAAATTTCTTCCCCAAAAGATGAGGAGGTAGAATCGAAAGATACAAATCTTCCTGTAGACCATCCCCATTATTTTAGGGTAATAAAAATTAAGATCTTTCTCAAGTATAAATGAGCAAAGAACCTTTTCAAATTCTAACATTTAGAGCGTTTGAATTCGCTCAGTCGTGTCCGACTCTTAGCGACCCCATGGACTGCAGCCTACCAGGCTCCTCTGTCCATGGATTTTCCAGGCAAGAGTTCTTAGGGTATAGTAATTTGGTTTTGGATCTTTTGAAATAACACACTCCCATTTCTAGAATAGAATTTTGAATGACTTGTAGTAAATATGTGAAAATATTTTGGAAAAAAGTATGTGGTTGAGAGAAGCTAACTATTGTTAAGTCATGAGTAGAATGCCATCTCAGATACTTATGTTTGAGAAATGGCTGTAAAGCGTGGATTTTGCAGCCAGACTACCAGAGTTCAGGTCCCAGCTCAGCTGTTCAGTCACCCGAAACTGGGCAAGTTATTAACCTAGGTCTCAGTTTTCTTTGTCCATAAAATGAAGACAGTAATAGCTATCTCACAGGGGTGATACGAGAATTAAATAGATTAATTACATTCAGAATGTTTACGAAAGTAACTGCTACAGTAATTGTTCAATAACCATTAGACAGTATCATACATGCTAATTAAATTATAAGTTACTTTCTGCCCTTTTCCCCATTACTTGCAGTTCTATAAAGCACTGGTTTTGCAGTTAAAAATAAGTGCTGAAATAAAGACAACTTGTTGCTTATTCCTAAAATAAGTCAATTAACATTTGGAGTTTCTATAAATGCAAGGGACAGTTCCAGGTGCTAATGGAGAAGGAAAGGAGATCTAGACACAATATGGTCTGTACCATACTCATTTGAGAAAGGCTAATGTGGGTCTAGACACCTGCATGTTTAAACCTCCCTGTTGAGTCTGATCCCTTGGTGGAGGGATAAAAATTATAATCTTTACAGTCAGAAAGACCTTCCTTTGAGTCCCAGATCTTTCAGTAACTATCTATGAGACTTTAATGAACCTCAAGTTTCTCACTCTGTTAAGGTTTAAGTAAGATTAATTGTACACACCACAATGCTGTCAGACAATGAGAACTCAATTACATTATTAGTGGTGGACTCTAAAATAGAAAAAAGAGAAAAACCAGTAAGTGACATATAAACCAATAAAAGACATGCCAAGTTAGAGATAAAGGCCAGACAATGAGTGCCAAAGGAAACGGAGAAGCACTTTTTAACCCTGGGGTGGTCAGAAAAAATCTCAAGGGATGGGGAACTAGTTTGTACTGTGTTTTGAAGAATTGCAAAAATTCAGAAAGCTCTCGTGTGTACACATGTGAATGCATACTCTTGTGTAATTTTTAATGAAGGGGCAATGTAAACAAAGGTAAGAGAGGGGTCTCTGTAAGAAATATATGGGGACTGGTGCTGTGCTTAGTCCTTCAGTCGTGTCCAACTCTTTGCGACCCCATGGACTGAAGTCCACCAGGCTCCTCTGTCCATGGGGATTCTCCGGGCAAGAATACTGGAATGGGTGGCCATGCTCTCCTCCAGGTGTAGAAACTGGAGTATCTACTAATTCTGGTGTATCTGGAGTAGAAATTTCTGAAACTAAAACTAGAAAGAAAGACTGGAATGAGTTGATGGAGTGCCTAGAAAATGAGGCTGAGTCCTATGCTGTGTGAAATGAAAGAAGGCAAGGTTTTTTAGTTTGTTTTTAGCATAGTAATAAAAAAAGTCATGCTTTAGGAAGGCCAAACTTGTAGTTACAGAAACAAATATGGAAAATAACATTTCTGTAAAGAAATTTGAATCCAAATCAATGTGGGACTAATGTGCTTATTAAAAGACTTCCCTGGTGGCTCTGCTGGTAAAGAATCTGCCTGCAATGCAGGAGACCTGGGTTCAATCCCTGGGTTGGGAAGATCCCCTGGAGAAGGGAAAGGCTACCCACTCCAGTATTCTGGCCTGGAGAATTCCATGGACTCTATGGCCCATGAGGTTGCAAAGAGTTGGACATGACTGAGCGACTTTCACAGTAACGTGCTCAAAAGGGCATGAAACTACTCAATTAGGTATAATACATACTTACACAGATTTCTGTGACAAGTTTTAATCAAACCCAGTTAGAAAGTATAGCTCTCTAATGTGGCTATTTGTGGAAAATTCCCCAGTTTATCAAGGGCTTTCCTGGTGGCTCAGATGGTCAAGAATCTGCCTGCAATACAGGAGATCCGAGTTCAATCCCTGGGGGAGGAAGATCCCCTGGAAAGGGAATGGCAACCCCACTCCAGTATTCCGGCCTGGAGAATTCCATAGACAGATGAGCCTGGCGGCCACAGTCCATGGGGTTGCAAAGAGTTGGGGACACAACCGAGCGACTAACATTTTCACTTTCCCCAATTTATATGGCTAGTCAGATTCATTTGTTAAATTACAGTATCATCAGCCTTGGTTTCCTCATTTCGGAAGGAGCTGCTGCATACAAACAATACTCAACTTATTAGAAAGTCAACTGGCAAAATAGATATTTCAAACCCAGAATGTACTACTCCATGCTTTCAACTTTATAAATGGTAGTAAGGCTCTGCTATAATTAAAAACTCACAAAATAAATACTGATATGGCCTATAAAGTAGTTAAAATATTGTGCATGTGCAATGACAACAGAGTAGAATGACCTTTTCCTATTACTGTAAAATACATCAGAATGTATCAAATACTTAAAAATACCTTATATACTTCAGGTATATATATATATATATGTATATGCAATGTATATACATACATACATACATATATATATATATTTGACATGGCCTCCACTCCAAATGATGAAAATCTCAAGAGGGACAAGGAGGAACAGTGGAGAAATACTAATCACATTGGGACAGGTAAAATGTGGCTGAGGGAAGGTAGACAAGTATCTCTTGGGTAAAAAGAAAGGCGGGCGGTTCTTATATACAACTCTTATATTTTACAAGATTCAAAAACGAGAAAGTATAAAAAAGAAGAGAAGAAAAACTTCCCCTTCATCCCTGTTCCCAATTTCATGCACCAACACTCCATAAGCAAACACTGTAATTATTTTTAGAAGATCTTTGAATATTTTCAATTATTATTATTATTTAAAATAGCCTGTGGCATCTATCAGTTATTTTCTGGTATTTGTTCTTCACTTCTTCCATAGTAATAATCTTCTGAATGTTAGCTGGATCCATGGGCACCTCATCCAAAGGCAACTTTTAGTTTTCTTATTTAGTTAGAAGTGATCAGCTAAGCTATGGCCAGTGAGCACAAGTTACCTGTATAGTCTCCAAAGTATGTCCTTAAAGAAAGAGGGCATATCTTTTATCTCTTCTTCTCTTCCTCTTTTCCATTCTGTCTGGGACATGAACATTGGTGGTGAGCCACCACGGCTCATGCAGACGAGTGTAATATTCTAGGGATGGCAGATCAGGATGGAAGTAACCTGAATTCCTTTACTACCTATGGGGCAAAGAACTCCATACAAGTACTAACAGACCTCTGAACATGACACATGAGAGAAAAAATGTTCATGTTATAATTGTCATAGTTTTCTATTGCTTTGTTAACATTTGCACAGACTTAGTGGTTTTAAGAAACACCCATTTATTAGCCCACAGTTCTGTAGTTCATAAATCCTAGTGTTGTATAAACTGGGTTTTCTACTCAGGGTCTCACAAAGTGAAAAATCAAAGTACTGGCTAGGGTGTGTTCTCATTTGGAGGCTGGAGGCCTTTTCCAATCTCATGAGGCTGTGGCGGAATTGAGATTCTTACGGCTCTAGGACTAAGATTCTCATTTCCTTGTTAGCTATTTTACACAATTATATTTCTAGATCTTACATTGCTTTTACCATCACCACTCATTAAAAATTGTTTGAGATTTTTATCACTTAGAAAAAAACAGAACTCACTGAACTGGTTGAGATTTCCTATTTTCAAGAGAACAACAATGATATTTTATTCGTTAGGAACATAAAGAATTGAAGACAACTTAATTTGCCTGAATTTTCCTTTTTAGCATAAACATTGCAGTTTTCTCTTAACTAAGTCATATATAACACAGTTTGTCTTGAAAGGTAACATTTAATAGCATTTAGGGACAATCTGGGACTATTACACAAAGTACTCAAGATGAATCATTCACTTAACCTAAAATGGGCTGAATTTATGAATGGATGATCCATTATGTTTCATTTTCAAAAACAAGACTCATTAATATTTCAAAATGAGTCTTTTGAGCCTCTCTAGAGAAACTGATGTTTTCATTTTAGAAGGAAAAATGTAGAGGGCAAATTTTTAAATAATGGATTTCCACCACATAGTTACTTATGCTTTTAGAGTATTTCCTAAGGGTAGTTAAGCTTTCCTAAGTAATGTATGCTGCTGCTGCTGCTAAAGTCACTTCAGTCGTGTCTGACTCTGTGCGACCCCATAGACGGCAGCCCACCAGGCTCCCCCGTCCCTGGGATTTTCCAGGCAAGAATGCTGGAGTGGGTTGCCATTGCCTTCTCCATGATTTAGTTTATTAAATTATGAAAAAAATATAATAGCTAGTCATATGGGGAAAAGACTACTACATATGGTTTGGACTTGAGTTAATTATAATTTCCATATACCTTAAAGAACTTCATTTAGTTCAGTCATATTTGTAGTAAAAAAAAAAAGTCCTTAGTCCAAAGATTATCAGTGGTCTTTAAAAAAATTCTCGGAATACTGATCTCAGTCCAGTTCAGTTCAGTCGCTCAGTCGTGTCCGACCCTTTGCGACCCCATGAACCACAGCACACCAGGTCCCCCTGTCCATTACCAACTCCCGGAGTTCAATCAAACTCACATCCATCTAGTCGTTGACGCCGTCCGGCCATCTCATCCTCTGTCGTCCCGTTTTCCTGCTTCCAATCCCTCCCAGCATCAGAGTCTTCCAATGAGTCTTTTCAACTCTTTGCATGAGGTGGCCAAAGTACTGGAGTTTCAGCTTCAATAAGTCCTGCCAATGAACATCCAGGCCTGATCTCCTTTAGAATGGACTGGTTGGATCTCTTTGCAGTCCAAGGGACTCTCAAGAGTCTTCTCCAACACCACAGTTCAAAAGCATCAATTCTTCAGTGCTCAGCCTTCTTCACAGTCCAACTCTCACATCCATACATGACCATTGGAAAAATCATAGCCTTGACTAGAAGGACCTTTGTTGGCAAAGTAATGTCTCTGCTTTTCAATATGCTATCTAGGTTGGTCATAACTTTTCTTCCAAGGAGTAAGCACCTTTTATTTTCATGGCTGCAGTCACCAATTGCAGTGATTTTGAAGCCAAAAAAATAAAAGTCTGACACTGTTTCCACGTCTATTGGCCATGAAGTGATGGGACCGGATGCCATGATCTTAGTTTTCTAAATGTTGAGCTTTAAGCCAACTTTTTCACTCTCCTCTTTCACTTTCATCAAGAGGCTTTTTAGGTCCTCTTCACTTTCTGCCATAAAGGTGGTGTCATCTGCATATCTGAGGTTATTGATATTTTTCCCGGCAATCTTGATTCCAGCTTGTGTTTCTTCCAGCCCAGTGTTTCTCATGATGTACCTTGACGTACTCCTTTTCCTATTTGGAACCAGTCTGTTGTCCCATGTCCAGCTCTAACTGTTGCTTCCTGACCTGCATATAGGTTTCTCAAGAGGCAGGTCAGGTGGTTGGGTATTCCCATCTCTTTCAGAATTTTCCACAGTTTATTGTGATCCACACAGTCAAAGGCTTTGGCATAGTCAATAAAGCAGAAATAGATGTTTTTTTGGAACTCCCTTGCTTTTTCAATGATCCAGCGGATGTTGGCAATTTGATCTCTGGTTCCTCTGCCGTTTCTAGAACCAGCTTGAACATCAGGAAGTTCACAGTTCACCTATTGCTGAAGCCTGATCTACTTATTATTAAAATAAATTTAAGATATGGCATAAGATATTACCATAATTATGAATATCTAAAAAATTGAGAGTTGGTAGAAAATTGTTGAATCTAATTCACACTAGCGCATCCTCATTTCACAGATGTGCAAAATAATGGGCAGAATTTAAGTAATCTACTGAAGGATATAGAATCAGAACATTTTAGACTTGTGAAGAACCTTAAAAGGCATTAACTCCAACCATCCATTGAAGAGAAATTAAACCTGCTAATGGCACCATCAAGTGAAGACTCAGTACATGCATTACCACCTACAAAGGCAGATGGGAAACTGATTGCTCCTGAGTCTCTCTGACAGCTCTGTTTATTACAAAGTTGTTCCTCATATTAAGCTAAATTTGTTTTCCTTTAACTCCCACCCACTAGTCTCAGAACCCAGGCTGACCTACTCCCAGACTTGTACCTTTAAAAATACACCATTAAGTAATTCATACATTTTGTTATTAATATTTCTTTAAAGTTTTATTGTGAATTTAGTAAGAAAAATTATATTTCATTCTGCAAGTTATAGTAATTATAGCAAACAATACAGTGACCGTGATATATAAAACAGACATTTAACTTCTAATAAATTTCAGACATTTTTAATATCAAAGATCTGATATATCTAACAAGATTCATGGGGCCTAAGGTGTAGTTTGTACACGTCTCAGAGATTCTAGGATATCACAGCAGGTCACTAGGGGTCCTAGTTGGATGAAATCTTCCTCTCCCATCCCCAACAAAGACATCCTGGGAGAAAATGGCTCTTTTTTAAAACACGAATATTTGCAACCATTTAATTTATGTTAGCCAAAATCTGGAAACAACTCAAAGGTCCCTCAACAAATGATTTAACAGACACAATATGGGGGTGTTCACACAATGTAACACAACTCAGCAATTAAAAATGAGCGAACTAATGACACATGAAAACATGGATGGACCTCAAACTTGTTATACTAAGTGAAAAGAAGCCAAACAGAAAATTCTGTATATGCTTTCATTTATGAGCTACTACTAGCATAGGTAAAACTATAAAGACAAAAGCATTCTGAACAGACCTAACGAGTACAAGGATTCAGACTAGAACACAGAGGCCGGAAGTGCTAACATTTGGAGTGCAGAGAACTCACTCTAGGGTAACAGAGTTGGGATAACTGGGATACAGAGCTTGTAAGTATTTAACAAAATGTTGTTTTACTAAGGACCTAAATGTCATGTGGCTCAGTTTAGGAGAGACTTACTAACAAAATGCTCTGCAAAGGAGACGGCAAATATGAAAGAGCTGACCACGTGTGTGCTTATCCTCACCATGATCCCCAAACACATGGAGAACAGAGTGGTACTTACTAGCGGGGACAAACCTTCCCTAACTTCAGAAGCCCCTATAAAGGCAGGGAGAGTCAAGATCAGGTGTATGAGAAGATAATGTGAGAGCAGAAAAGCAGTAATAAAGAGCAGCAGCAGTAAAGGGAAGACAAACAGGAACAGAGGTGCTGACAGTAACCGCCCCAGGAGCAACAGTGCTGGTCGCTCTCTGAGTTAGATGACAGTGGAAGCACCAAGGGTCCAATAACCTCCCACTGGCAGACTAGAAAGTGACACCAGCAGCAACAATGGTGAAACACACATCAGTAACCACTGAGAAGCTGGTCAGAGCTACCTGGAAACAAAAAGGAAAGCAGGAAGATTTAGAGGCAGAGGTAGTATCAATGGCACACTAACTGTAGCGGGTCAAGGGGCGTGGAATCAACACACTGGGGAACTGTCGATTAGTTCATGACTTCTCGAGGTAAGGTGAGCTACTGCTTTCAACAAACGTGAATTTACTTTAACATTTTTTTTTTACATGTGAGAGTCAAATCATAAAAAAATAGCCAGAAATCCAGGATTTGGCTAAATGATTGACATCTAGGCATTACTTATGGCTCACTACATTTATATTTTTATATTAAAATTTCCATATTACCATGCAATCTTAATTGGTGCTCATATTGAAAACTCTAAGGCACTAAAATACCTCTGAGTATAAAAATATATTTTCAGTACATAGTAGTTACCAAGGCAAACAAGCCTACCAATATACTTAAAAATATTTTAGCAGTTAGTTTTAATAAATATCAACAGCACACCTACTAAGCAAAAGGCATTATTTTAGCACAGAGAATCAAAAGTAAAAATGACACAGTTTTTGTTGTTAAGAAATCAAAACAGAAGGAAGCTATTACTCCTTGAACATTTTTATTAAGTAAGGTTTTATGTACCAAGCTAAAGACAGTATCATTATTTCTGTAAGTTTTGAAGTTTAGTGGAAATTTCTCTTACAAGTGTTTATTTCATTAGGAATTTGAATTAGTAAATTAGCTAGTGGGCATCCTATTTATACAGGTCTATTAGGAGCAATAACTATTCATTAGCTTGATTACTCTTTGAAATGTGCCTCTGCATAGGTATACTTGTTAAATTTAGGACTCTCATTCAGAGCACTCACTTCCAAAATTAACTAAGATTTTAGTTTAATTAACAGGTTACTTTGGAATCAAGGACTCTTTAGTTAGAATGAATGCTGGAATTTACACAACCAAAATTCTTTTACTACACAAGAATTATGTAGTTATTCATCCAACCAGTACATGAGTACACATAATGATGGGTCTTTATAAAAAAAACCTTTTAAAGATAAGATCTGAGCTCAGTCTGGAAGCACTTGGATAGGCTGGAGGTAGTGGTGATATGGGTAAACTGTAGATAAGAAGAACAGTACAGAAAGTATTCAAATAAAAAGGGTTCAGAGAGAGCAGATAAGCCAACTTAGCAAGACTAAAGGAAAATAGTATTGAAAGGAAAGTGGAAAAAAAGCAAGCGAGAATGATGAAATGATCTTTCAAAAAGACTAAAGAAACTGAACTGGATTCACCGAAGATTTTTGAGCAGGAGACTGACATGAACAACATTATAGTATATTAACCAAGAAACCCTGGGAAAGAGACTAATTAGGATGCTACTACAATAGTTAAGCCATAAAGTATGCGAAGTTCATGCCTTGGTGTGGTGGCAGTCAGAAAGAAAGGAAGAAACCACAAACATAGAACACTTTTATGTTACCATAAACTTTAGTCTTGTCTCAAAAGATAATAAATTACCATTCTTACCTGTAATACACTGAAACTGTCCATCTTCTCTTCTTATTGTAAATGCTTCCCCTGGGTTAACTTGTACCAGAATAACCTTAAAATGAGGGGAAGAAGTATTAATTATAAGAACAGCAGATCAAATCTGCATATCAAGATATTAAATGTTGCAAGTTAGAGAGTAGATGTATGCTATTTAATAGGGAAGGAAAATGGGGACTACACATTTGTTGAAAAAATTAATTACTTCACTTTTCTGGAGATCAGACTTAAGCCAAAAGTAAGGGAATAAAAACAAGACACTGCACTGCTGACCTTCCAATTCCTAACCCCTCTAAAAAAACAGAGTTCAGATCTGACAGTTACACTACACTCTGTAAAATTACTGAATAGGTTCTCTTCTCCACTCAGCTTCTTTCATTTCTTACATCCTCGTATCCATGCTGCCGTGCTTAAGACCTCACTCAATTCGCAGGACAGATCAGCCAGGCAGTTTTCTTTTGTCATTCTTTACAGAAAATGCTTTTAATGCCTGATTTCCGTTAATACTGTCAACAGGGGATGAGTGGACAACTGATAAAAGGAATTGCCTGAATATTTGCCAATAGTTAACTTCTAGCTTTCTTAGCATTTTGAACAGAGACACATACAGCTATTGAGCATTATGCATTCTGAACTTAAATACTCATACTACTAATATTTATATTACTTCCTGAATAACAGATAAAACATGTTCTTTAAACATATGTTTTGGATAAGATGGCTACCACCAAAGGGCAGATTAAAGTTGACAATGACTATAAATAATGCCATATCACGGAGACTCTTAAATTATTCTTACAAGTAGGCAATGATGATACATGGGCTTCCCGGGTAGCTCAGGGGTAACAAATCCACCTGCCAACGCAAGAGATGTGGGTTCAATTCCTGGGTTGGGAAGATCCCCTGGAGTAGGAAATGGCAACCTACTCCAGTATTCTTACCTGGGAAACCCCATGGACAGAGGAGCGTGGAGGGCTACAGTCCATGGGGTTGAAAGAGTCAGATACAACTTAGCGACTTAACAACGTGATGACACACGCAAATACTAATAAAAAATGTTACATAAATGTAACATAAAGAGGTGTAATGAAAATGTCCCTGATTAAAGTTACAACCATGCTTAGTATATATACTAATGAAGACTAGAAAAATCTAGAAAAATGTGATTAACACTTAACATTTCTTAAATTTCCTAAGAAATAATAATTTAAAAAATACAGTGGCTTGCTGAAGTTATGGAAGAAAACAGATAAAATTTAAGAGTATCAAATATAAAATTATTTTCTTAAAGAAAGAAATAATTTTCAAAAAAAAGCAAGACAGAAGAAAAAGACATCTCTGGAATGAGAAGGAAAGAGAAGGACCAAGATGCATAGACAGATAACAGAAATCAGCAAGCCTGACATGAATACCTCTAAACAAACAGGGCATACAGCCTGGGGAAAGTCAGAGCTAAGGAAACCCGAGATATCATTTAGTCCAACACAGATTTATTTCTTTAAAAGTACAATAAGAGATTATCGTTGTTACTGAAAAGTTACTTCATTTTATAAGACCATTCAAACAAACTTTCCCTTAAGGTAAACTCCCAGTGCAGTGGACTTAAAACTTGTTAGCTAACTATTTAAAGTGAGGCAATTTCAAATGAACATTTACCACCTTGGAATCTGAACTACTACATAAAAGTGCCTAACTTTATCCAAATGTCAGGGCATAATTATTTATTAGTAATATCTACATATATTTTAAAGGAAACACAATAATGAGTGAACAGTTTTTTATTATTTTTATCAGTGCAGATCTGTTGCTTTAAGGATATGCTCTCTAGCGTAGGAGAAACGCACAAATTTACAGGACAGAGAAAGAACATACACAGGACACACTGTTTATAAGATTTCTCCTGAACTGATGCTGGACACCTGCCTGCCTCTTACTTTCCATATTTTCCTATACTGACCACCCTATAGCTTTTCAGCTATCTGTCTGCTCTATTCCGTTCAATCTAATATTCCATAGTCAGAAGTTTCATCTTCATTTCCTGGCCTCTGATTTATTTACTATTCTCCAGCACAATCTGATTCACACTTGACTTCTGCTGACGTTTTCCTATGAGGAAGTACTTCTCTCTTCAAGAAACGCTACTCATCCTTCAACAAGCTGACCACCCTAAAGCACAGTTAGGTAATTCCTGTATTAGAGACAGCACTTTGTATATCCTTCTATTAAAATACTTGGTGCATGACTGTATTCACTTGTTTGCATGTTGTCAGCTCTGCTACAACACACACGAGCCCTTTACTTCAGTCTATTTACTTTTTTTTTTTTTTAGTCTATTTACTTTTACATGCAGAGACTACAGAAGGTGAAGAAATGTTTGCTGAATTCACTAGTGTTCAGTCTCTAAATAGCTCCTAAATCTTTCCTTCTGGCTTTGAGAACAAGGCTAGCTGATAAAACTTTCTGTGATGATAAATGTATTCTATAATGGTGCTGTCTGATAATAGCCTCTAGCTATATTTGGCTATATATGGCCTGAAAATGTACACAAGCGCTACTGAGCATTTGGAATGTGACCAGTGAGAATGAAGAACTCATCTTCTTTAATCTTCTTAATTTTAATTAAATAGCCACATGTAGTTAATGGCTACTGAGTATAGCTCTAGATTCCCCAAACTCCAAAACTGTATTTCCAACTAATTTCTGGATTTACTTACCTTGATAAACTACAGATACCCAATCTTATTATGTCTAAATTTAAACTCATTATATGATTTTCCTAAGAAATTAAGCCAGGAAATTGATTTCACAAACAAGCATGAACTACTTAAACATCAAAATGTTATTAAGCTGACTTCACTATTAACAACTTTGAATCATGCTTTGTTCTTCACTGGATGCTGTCAATCTGTAGGGGGGGCGGCTGATGTAACACATTTCAGCTGAAGTCTACATAGAGATTAATAACTGTAAATAAAGGGGCAGCTATCAAACTAATGAATTTGAGTTTAATTCTTAGTCCTATGAAGGAAAATCATTTTCAAACTCAGGTAAGAATACCAGCATATAGAGAAACAATTGAGATCTGTTAACAAGTAATTAATGAGCAAATACTAAACGTTAGGCATGTTTTGCAGAGCTGAGGGTATACGGATGAATCATTAAGGGAAATTAGTTACAGCCAATTACAATGCTAAGCTAGAAAAGGTATGCAATATAAAATGTGATAAACAGAAAATACTTTCTATTAGGGTCATCTGTCTTCACAATCGCTTTTTTAGAAATAAAAGCACTATAATAGAAAAATATGAATTTGGAATCAGACAATTCTATACTGAAATTCTGCTCTATTGCTTAATAAATGTGGTTTTTAGACAAATTATTTAAACTCCAAGAACTTTAGTGTCCTCTTTTCTAAAATGTAGTGTTTTTGAAGGATTAACAGAAACACTGTATGTAAAGTGCCAGCACCGTGCCTGATATACAGCAGACCCTCAAAAACAATTAACTTTTCCTTTAATTAGGATTCTTTTTGTTTTGCATTTAATCTTTTATCTAGACTGTGGAATACTTCATTACAGTTTATGGCAGAATAACATTTCACTGCATCACATTTTGTTTATTCATTTGTTGATGGACATTTGGATTGTTACCACCTTTGGGCTATTAATAAAAAGGCTGTACAAATTTTTATATGGACATATGTTTTCACTTCTCTTGAGTAAATACCTAGAAGAAGAACTGCTGGGTCACATCATAACTGCATTTTGATTGTTTGGGGAATTGCCAGATTGTTTTTAAAGTGGATAGACCAATTTACATTCTCACCAGCAGCGTATGAACGTTCCAATTTTTCCATGTTTTTGTTAACACTTGCTACTATTTGACTTTTTTATTCTAGCCATTTTACTGGGTATGGTTTCATTTGCATTTTTCTAAACATTAATGATGACATTAATTAAATTAACTGAACATTAATGCCAAAAAGAAAGAAAGTGAAGTCACTCAGTCGTGTCCAACTCTTTGCGACCCCGTGGACTGTAGCCCACCAGGCTCCTCCGTCCATGGGATTCTCCAGGCAACAATACTGGAGTGGGTTGCCATTTCCTTCCCCAGGGGAATCTTCCAGACCCAGGGATCAAACCCAGGTCTACCTTTTTTGAAGGCAGATGCTTTAACCTCTGAGCCACCAGGGAAGCCCCTAATCAAGGCTATGGTTTTCCCAGTGGTCATGTATGGATGTGAGAGTTGGACTATAAAGAAAGCTGAGTGCCAAAGAATTGATGCTTTTGAACTGTGGTGTTGGAGAAGATTCTTGAGAGTCCCTTGGACTGCAAGGAGATCCAAAGTCCATCCTAAAGGCAATCAGTACTGAATATTCACTGGAAGGACAGATGCTGAAGCTGAAACTCCAATACTTTGGGCACCTGATGCAAAAAACCGACTGTTTTGAAAAGACCCTGAGGCTGGGAAAGACTGAAGGTGGAAGGAGAAGGGGATGACAGAGGATGAGATGGTTGGATGGCATCACTGACTAAATGGACATGAGTTTGAGCAAGCTCCAGGAGTTGGTGATGGATAGGGAGGCCTGGCGTGCTGCAGTCCATGGGGTCACCAAGAGCCAGACACGACCGAGCGACTGAACTGAACTGAAACATTAATGATGTTGAACAACTTTTAATGTACTTATTGGTCATGGACATAGCTTCTTTGAAGAAATGAGCATTCAAAACCTTTGCCCAGTTTTTAATTGGGTTGTCTTTTCATTGCTAAGTTCTAAGAGTTCTGTAAATATTCTGAATACAAGATCTGACAGATTTACAATGTTGCATCAGAAGCTCTTTGGAAAAAAGAAATGTGTTTATAGTTAATTTTTTCCTAAACTTGTGGTGTATTTTTCATTTTTGTTCAATATTCATGTTTGTATATATCTAATATTAGTACTGATACATAACTATTGATTTGTAAGGCTTTTTCTTTTCCAGTTTACGTCAGTGGCATCATTATAGTAATATAATGATCATATATAATATCCCTTTCTAATTTGCTGTTTCATGCACCCTTTTACTTGTTAAGATTTAGCCATAGTATAGGTTCAGACAATGGAATACTGGTGATCATATTCTAGCATTCCATCATATGAGGCTTCCCAGGTGGCACTAATGGTAAAGAACCCACATGCCAATGCGGGAGACAGAAGTGACACATGGTTGATCCCTGGGTCGGGAAGATCCCTTGCAGGAGGGCATGGCAACCCAATCCAGTACTCTTGCCTGGATAAACCCATGGTCAGAGGAGCCTGGTGGGCTACAGTCCATGGGGTATCAAAGAGTCAGACATGACTGAAGTGACAGCACACACACAGGCATTCTATCATATGAATCCTCTAAATCCTATTCATTTCTCTACTGTTAGATATTTATACTACTTCTTGTTTTCTTGTTATTACAAAGCAATGAACAGGCACGCACATGTGCCCTTGTATACATGTATAAGATTTTCTGTAGGATAACTACCTAGAAGAATATTATATTAGATTTTAGGTCTGCATCTTTTCTTTATTAAATATTGCCAGGCTACTTCCAAAAAGACTTGCACCAGCAGTGTATGAAGGATTCCACTGCTCCACAGACTTACTATATTTCAGGTTTCTTAATATTTACATTATCACTAAGGTTTTAATTAGCATTTCCCTTCTTCAAAACAGTTCCAAACTCCTTTTTCTCCCAAAACCCTTAATTAGTCCAATGAATCATCCCAAGAAGATAGGGTACTTTGTTACATACAGGCACTTTGTTGCCAACTTTGCAGCTAACATGAAATTCTTTCCTTATACACTAAGCAGTCATTAATGTGCCAGTTAAGTTTACCAGTGGTTTTAGTTTTAAAACATCAGTTTTTATATTACATAGGCATGTGTTAAGTTGCTCAGTAGTGTCCAACTCTTTGTGACTGCATGGACCGCAGCCCACTAGGCTCCTCTGCCCATGGGGTTCTCCAGGGAAGAATACTAGAGTGGGTTGCCATGCCCTTTTCCAGGGGATCTTCCTGAACCAGGGATCAAGCCTGGTTCTCCTCCGCTTCAGGCAGACTCTTTACCGACTGAGCCATTAGGGACGCACACATAGGTACACAGACCAATAAGTGGTCAATTGTATGTTCACAGATACTTATGACACACTGGAACTGATGTTTACTAATAATAGGTATTTTATTCAGATATTCCCCAAGTGGAGGCACATCTATTTTTGTTTCCACAAGAGGCATGTGGATATTTCCTTTAAAATTCAAATAGTATATATATCTATCATGATAATAGATAAAATGAAACAAACAGAGAATTCCAAATGTTGATTTGACTGCAGAGCAATAGCCAAAAACATACTGCTTGTGGAACTGGTGCTGTCTCTTTGCAAACCTTTTTTTTTTTTTTTTTTGCCAATAGTATGACAGGAAAAAATAATCTTACCCTAGAAGGAAGCAGCAGCTATTTGGGGAAAATTATAGTCCTCTACTATAAGGAAAAACTGAAGCAGCAATAAAAGCTTGGTGTTTGAGGGAATATGAGAAGAGTTCAATTGTATTTGAGGTATTGGGGATGTATAACTAGAAATAAACTAACAAAAATAACAGCAGTTACTACTTGAACATATATTAATATATTCCCTATGACCCATGCACTCCATTACCAGGTATATACCCCAAAGAAAAGTATACACATGTGCAGAAGTTGTGTACAGGAATGTTCTTGAAGAAATCACTTGTGGTAAGCAAAAACCGGAAACAACCCAATTTTCCATCAACAATAAATTGAAGCAACTGAGGCATATTTATAGGATGGAATATTATACAGCAAATACTATGAACAGCTATGAATGGTAACAGGAATGAATGTTGACCAAAATAATGCATACTGTATAATTCTACTTATGTAAAGTTCAAAGACAGGCCAAACTAATCTTTGGTTTGGGGAAGTAAAAAGGGATAGATAATCTTTGGGAGAGAGGGAATACTTCTCGGAAGGATTAAAAGCATAATCCTTCCCAAGAGACTTCTTGGGATTGATTACCTTTCAAATCCTTCCCAAGAAGCCTCTTGGGGGTGCTGGTAAAGTACTACTGCTTGACCTGAGGATGGCTACAGGGGTTACACTCCTTTTAGTTTTCTTAATTGGCCTGTACAGAAATGATTTGTGCACTTCTCTGACTTATGTTGGTTTTAAATAAAGACATTCTTAAAATCTTAAACATTTCAGATAAAGCAAAATTTTAACCTCTTGCCAACAAACTCCTCTTTCCTAAGAACTACTGTTAATAAATGGATATGTATGTGTACAGAGCTTTTCTTCCTGTGATATATGTGTATGTACACTTGGAACTGCATAGCTTTTTACCTTTTTCAAATTGTTAGAACTTTTTTTTGTTTAAAAAGTAATAAATCCACAAGAGTAAAAAAATACTCAAACAGTACAAAATGTTGTATAAAATGTAAACTCTTCTACTGGGGTCAGTCCCTGCTTATAATTTCTTGTATAATTTTCTGTCATGTATTTATATACGTGTGCATATTTGTCTGATTTTCAAAATGTTCTTTTTTGAAATATCACATAAATGCATTTCAGGAATTTGAATCCTGGGCGTTCTATCTGGCACTAAGTAGATATACAACAGCACTTGAATATAAAACAACCATAAGTTTATTATTGAAAGGGAAACATTATGAGAACTGAAAAAGCAGAATTCAACTTCTAGTTCTACAAACATCTATATAGTTTGTGACAAAAAAAAATCTCTATTTGTATTAAGCTAACGTAAGAACATACAAAAGATCATGGGGAAAATCATCTTTGTAAGAAGCCTCCTTTTCATTTAATGTCTCTTATTACAGAAGTTTATAATCAGATTCACTTTAAAGAATTTTCAGTATCCCATGGATAAATTTCAGTTGAATGCACTTCCTTATTTATTTAGTGCTGCTTACCAGTTATTCTTTACTTCTTCCTCACTTCAGTCCAACTTACATTTCTTAAAAGTCAACAATTCTTACATGATTCTGGGGCACAGGAGCTGACTAAGTACAGAGTTCCTTAACTAGAGAATTAGGAATTATTCTGACTGTATACTATCCAGGAGTTAATTTAATAGAATATCTATTGTTTTTAGATCAGAGTCCATCAAAATTCCATGACCATTATGCTTTATTTCACTAAGATGCTGTTCCCTTTAGATTTGATGATTCTGTCTTCCACAACAGGTTTAAGTGTGTGTGTATACTCATAAATATTTCACTAAAATAATGTAAAAAATTTCATGTTTCAAGTTATAGAAACAGCTAAGCGTCAATACATTGCAGGGCTGGAGCAAGGTTTCCTAGGAGGTGGCATATGCTCTAAATTGGTGTCCAATATATGTTGCTGTTTCTCTCATAGCCAGTCCAAGTCCAAGAGTCAAGGGATAAAAATGGGAGGGATACCACTCTCTTGTAATAAAAATATAATAAAAGATTATTATCCTGCAAGGTTACTAGATACTAAGCAATATATAAAAATAAGCTGTGTTTCTATTTACCAACAACAGAACATGATATTTCATATACATGCATACAATTTATAACAGCTTAGATATACCAACTTGAACTTTAAGGACTAAAAGGTTCGATACTGTAAAGATGTCAATTCTTTCCTAATTTGATCTACAGATGCAAAGTAATCCAAATCTGAATCTCAGAAGGCTGTGTCTGTGTGTACTGAGAGGCTATTTCTAAAATTTGTATGTAATGCAAAGGCCAAGCATGTCAAAACACTCTCAAAGAACAACAAAGTGAGACAGTTTGCCCTACCAGATTCCAAGACATCATTTAAAGTATTGGTGTGTTCTTGGCACAGGGATAATCAAAACAGATCAACAGAATAGAATTAATAATTCAGGAAAGATTCCACAGATTTATGGTCACTTAATTTATAGCATAAATATCACTGTGAAGCAACAGGAAAATGACGGTTGTTTCAATAAATGGTGTGAGATAATTAGATATATATATGGAAAAATAATCAAATTAACACAATTCACAGAAGAAAACTCCAGTGAATTTTTGAATAAAATGTTTAAAGTAAAACCATACTTTTTAGAAGATAATGTAGAAAAGCATTTTCATTACCTCAGTGTAGGGAAGAATTTTTTAAACAAACAAAAAACACAAATAGATAAAAGAACTGATAAATGTGACTACATTAAAATTAAGAATTGTTCATCAAGATACTGAAAAGTGTGGTTACAAGGATAAGAGAAAACATTCACTACACTGCTGCTGCTAAGTCGCTTCAGTCGTGTCCGACTCTGTGCGACCCCAGAGACGGCAGCCCATCAGGCTCCCCCGTTCCTGGGATTCTCCAGGCAAGAACACTGGAGTGGGTTGCCATTTCCTTCTCCAATGCATGAAAGTGAAAAGCGAAAGGGAAGTTGCTCAGTTGTGTTCAACTGTGAGCGACCCCATGCACTGCAGCCCACCAGGCTCCTCCGCCCATGGGAATTTCCAGGCAAGAGTACTGGAGTGGGTTGCCATTGCCTTCTCCAATTCACTACACTGGTGCCTGATAAAAGGTTTATATCCAGAATATATACAAAGGGTTTTGACAAATCGAAAGAAAAAAAACAGCAACAAACTAGAAACTGCCTAGATGTTCATCAAGAATAGAAGAGATAAGTGAATATACTGCTGTAAATCCATACATGGAATCCTATACAGCAAGGAAAAGAACACATTTCAGCAACATACAACAATAAATGAATCACACTGTTGGATAAAACCAGGAAGACACAAAAGATCAGCTATAGTAAAGATTACTTTAAAGGTCAAGAATAGGCAAATCTAAACCATTATTGCTTAGTGATATGTACATACATAAAACTATAAAGAAGAGTTTGGCAGTAATTCCCATAAAAGTAAAGATAATGGTAACCTCCAAATATAGAGGGTATTGTGAGGTAGAAGGAACACACAGGGGATTTCTAGGATGTTTGCAGTTAGTCTGGCTGGCAGTTATAAGAATTTATGTTTTATAGTCATGTGCTATATTATATCTTTGTTTTATGTACTTCTCTATCTATATAGGTTATAGTTTACAATTTAAACATGTTTTGAAAAGAGTAAGCTGAGGGCATGTTCCCTGTTTTCTTAAATTCTCTTCCTGGCATCTGTTTATCACAGGACCAATTACTTTAACCATATTTTCTTAGTTTCTGTGTTCTTGATGCTTTGGCATTTATGGTTGAGCTGGGTAGGGAAGAGACTGCCCATCCCAGGACTAACCAATTCTTAGAAGTGGCAAAGGGCTCAGTCAGGAGCACACCCCTCATATGCAAACCAACCAATTACAAGTCTACAACTAACCCCCTTACTGAACTCTTACAAGCCAATATTTCTAATGCTCTAAATCATCCCAGGGCCAAGTAACAGGCAACTAAAGACCACCTGTATAGCCCCAAATCTGCCAGAATCATTTTTTTATTAATATTGATATTTAATTGACAAAACACTGTATTGGTAGTTTTAAGTGTACAGCATGATTTGATATGAATATATTACAAGGTAATTACCACAGTAAGTTTAGTTAACATCTACCACCACACTGTTACAAGCTTTTTCTTGTGATGATAACTTTTAAGATCTACTCTCTTCAGTTCAGTCGCTCAGTCGTGTCCAACTCTCTGTGACCCCATGAATCGCAGCACGCCAAGCCTCCCTGTCCATCACCAACTCCCGGAATTCACTCAGACTCACATCCATCGAGTCAGTGATGCCATCCACCTGTCTCATCCTCTGTCGTCCCCTTCTCCTCCTGCCCCCAATCCCTCCCAGCATCAGAGTCTTTTCCAATGAGTCAACTCTTCACATGAGGTGGCCAAAGTACTGGAGTTTCAGCTTTAGCATCAGTCCTTCCAATAAACACCCAGGACTGATCTCCTTCAGAATGGACTGGTTGGAGCTCCCTGCAGTCCAAGGGACTCTCGAGTCTTCTCCAACACCACAGTTTAAAAGCATCAATTCTTTGGCACTCAGCTTTCTTCACAGTCCAACTCTCACATCCATACATGACCACTGGAAAAACCATAGCCTTGACTAGACAGATACTGGTTGGCAAAGTAATGTCTCTGCTTTTCAATATTCTATCTAGGTTGGTCATAACTTTTCTTCTAAGGAGTAAGCGTCTTTTAATTTCATGGCTGCACTCACCATCTACAGTGATTCTGGAGCCCCCCAAAAATAAAGTCTGACACTGTTTCCACATCTATTTCCCATGAAGTGATGGGACTGGATGCCATGATCTTCGTTTTCTGAATGTTGAGCTTTAACCCAACTTTTTCACTCTCCTCTTTCATCAAGAGGCTTTTCAGTTCCTCTTCACTTTCTGCCATAAGGGTGGTGTCATCTGCATACCTGAGGTTATTGATATTTCTCCCAGCAATCTTGATTCCAGCTTGTGTTTCTTCCAGCCCAGCGTTTCTCATGATGTACTCTACATGTAAGTTAAATAACTAGGGTGACAATATACAGCCCTGACGTACTCCTTTTCCTATTTGGAACAGTCTGTTGTTCCATGTCCAGTTCTAACTGTTGCTTCCTGACCTGCATATGGGTTTCTCAGGAGGCAGGTCAGGTGGTCTGGTATCCCCATCTCTCTCAGAATTTCCCACAGTTTGTTGTGATCCACACAGTCAAAGTAAGTAAGTGTGTCAGTCGCTCAGTCGTGCCCGACTCTTTGCGACCCCCTGGACTGCAGCCATGAGATTTTCTAGGCAAGGATACTGGATTGGGTTGCCTTTTCCTCCTCCTGACAAAAGCAACTTTCAAATATGGTGCTGCTAACTACAGTCATTCTGCTGTACATCGCATTCCTAGGATTTATTTATCTTATAACTGGAAGTTTGTATATTTTGGCCATATTCACCCTGTTTGCCCACCACCCTAATTCCCCACGTCTGCAATAACCAATCTGTTCTCTGTATCTATGAGCTCATTTAAAAATATATTCTATATAAATATTACTCAGCTATTAGAAAGAATGCATTGCATCAGTTCTAATGAGGTGGATGAAACTGGAGCCTATTATACAGTGTAAAGTAAGTCAGAAAGAAAAACACCAACACAATATATTAATGCATATATATGGAATGTAGAAAGATGGTAATGACGACCCTCCCAGTCCATCCTACAGGAAGTCAGTCCTGAATATTCATCGGAAGAACTGATGCTGAAGCTGAAACTCCAATACTCTGGCCACCTGATATGAAGAACTGATTCATTTGAAAAGACTTTGATGCTGGGAAAGACTGAAGGCAGGAGGAGAAGGGGATGACAGAGGATGAGATGGTTGCATGGCATCACTGACTCGATGGGCATAAGTTTGGGTAAACTCCGGGAGCTGATGATGGACAGGGAGGCCTGGTGTGCTGCAGTCCATGGGGTTTCAAAGAGTCGGACACAACTGAGCGACTGAACTGAACTGAACGGCCCTATACATGAGACAGCCAAAGACACACAGATATGAAGAGTCTTTTGGACTTAGTGGGAGAAGGCGAGGGTGGGATGATTTGAGAGAACAGCACTGAAACGTGTATCACCACATGTGAAACAGATCGCCAGCCCAAGTTCAATGCGTGAGACAGGGCACTCAAAGTCAGTACACTGGGACAACCCAGAGGGACGGGATGGGGAGGGGGGATTCAGGATGGGGAACACGTGTACACTGAGGCTGATTCATGTCAATGTATGGCAGAAACAACCACAACTATAAAGTGTGGTTACCACTACTGTAAAGTAGTTAGCCTCCAATTAAAATAAATTAATTAATAAAAAATGTATGTTCCATATATAAGTGAGACCATACCATGACTTCGCTATTGCAAATAATGCTGTAACAAACACAATACAGGGGTACATATATCTTCTTTGAGACACTGACTTCACTTACTTCAGATAAATACCAGAGGTAAAATTGCAGGATCATGTGGTAGTTCTATTTTTAATTTTTTGAGGAATCTCCATATTGTTTTCCATAATGTCTGCAACAATTTACATTCTTATCAACAGTGAACAACAGTGCCCTGTTCTCCACAACCTGATCAATAGTTATTTCTTCCCTGCCACAATTAATGAACAGCCAATCCAAAGCTGTTTACCCTGTTGTGTCTTTCCTGAGAAAGCACTAATTAATGGCTTTGGTCTAAGCTTTCTGCCTGTTTCTGCTTCTGCTTCCGGACCAAAATCTGGTGTTTTCCCTGTGGCCCAACATGGCATGGCATGCTCTCTTCTTTCAGGAAATATAAGTAACATAAATTTAGTCTCTCTATGTCATTACTCAAGTCACCTCCATAAATTAAAATCCTACAGGGACAAGTGAGATAAAATAGTAATGGAGATTTATAAAATAACAATTAATAAATTAATGAAATAGAGAAGATTCTGATAAAGACACTAGATAGGCACTGAGTTTTGAAAGACCTTAACCAAAAGTTTCCGTTTAGTTCAGTCGCTTAGTCGTGTCTCACTCTGCGACCTTATGAACTGCATCATGCCAGGCCTCCCTGTCCATCACCAACTCCCGGAGTCACCCAAACCTATGTTCATCGAGTTGGTGATGCCATCCAATCATCTCATCCTCTGGTGTCCCCTTCTCCTCCTGCCCTCAATCTTTCCCAGCATCAGGATCTTTTCAAACGAGTCAGCTCTTTGCATCAGGTGGCATAAGTATTGGAGTTTCAGCTTCGACATCAGTCCTTCCAATGAACATCCAGGACTGATCTCCTATAGGATGAACTGGTTGGATCTCCTTGCAGTCCAAGGGACTCTCAAGAGTCTTCTCCAACACCACAGTTCAAAAGCATCAATTCTTCAGCACTCAGCTTTCTTCAAATCCAACTCTTACATCCATACAGGACTGCTGGAAAAACCATAGCCTTGACTAGACGGACCTTTGTTGACAAAGTAATATCTGCTTTTTAATATGCTGTCTAGGTTCGTCATAAATTTCCTTCCAAGAAGTAAGCGTCTTTTAATTTCATGGCTGCAATCACCATCTGCAGTGATTTTGGAGCCCCCAAAAATAAAGTCAGCCACTGTTTCCATTGTTTCCCCATCTATTTGTCATGAAGTGATGGGACCAGATGCCATGATCTTAGTTTTCTGAATGTTGAGCTTTAAGCCAACGCTTTCTCTCCTCTTTCACTTTTATCAAGAGGCTCTTTAGTTCTTCTTCATTTTCTGCCATAAGGGTGGTGTCATCTGCATATCTGAGGTTATTGATATTTCTCCTGGCAATCTTGACTCCAGCTTGTGCTTCCTCTGGCCCAGTGTTTCTCATGATGTACTCTGCATATCAGTTAAATAAGCAGGGTGACAATATACAGCCTTGACATACTCCTTTTCCTATTTGGAACCAGTTGGTTGTTCCATGTCCAGTTCTAATTGTTGCTTCCTGACCTGCATATAGGTTTCTCAAGAGGCAGGTAAGTGGTCTGGTATTCCCATCTCTTTCAGAATTTTCTACAGTTTATTGTCATCCACACAGTCAAAGGCTTTGGCATACTCAATAAAGCAGAAATAGATGTTTTTCTGGGACTCTTGCTTTTCCCATGATCCAGCAGATGTTGGCAATTTGATCTCTGGTTCCTCTGCCTTTTCTAAAACCAGCCTGAACATCTGGAATGAACTTCACAGTTCACATATTGCTGAAGCCTGGCTTGGAGAACTTTGAGCATTACTTTACTAGCGTGTGAGATGAGTGTAATTGTGCGGTAGTTTGAGCCTTCTTTGGCATTGCCTTTCTTTGGGACTGGAATGAAAACTGACCTTTTCCAGTCCTGTGGCTACTGCTGAGTTTTCCAAATTTGCTGGCATATTGAGTGCAGCCGTTTCACAGCATCATTTTTTAGGATTTGAAATAGCTCAACTGGAATTCCATCACTTCCACTAGCTTTGTTCATAGTGATGATTCCTAAGGCCTACTTGACTTCACATTCCAGGATGTCTGGCTCTAGGTGAGTATGAGTGATCACACCATCATGATTATCTGGGTCATAAAGATCTTTTTTGTACAGTTCTTCTGTGTATTCTTGCCACCTCTTCTTAATATCTTCTGCTTCTGTTAGGTCCATAATATTTCTGTCCTTTATTGAGCCCATCTTTGCATGAAATGTTCCCTTGGTATCTCTAATTTTCTTGAAGAGATCTCTAGTCTTTCCCATTCTATTGTTTTCCTCTATTTCTTTGCACTGATCGCTGAGGAAGGCTTTCTTATCTCTCCTTGCTATGCTCTGGAACTCTGCATTCATATCTTTCCTTTCTCCTTTGCTTTTTGCTTCTCTTCTTTTCACAGCTTTTTGTAAGGCCTCCTCAGACATCCATTTTGCTTTTTTGCATTTCTTTTTCTTCGGGATGGTCTCGATTCCTGTCTCCTGTACAATGATATGAACCTCTGTCCATAGTTCATAAGGCACTCTGTCTATCAGATCTGGTCCCTTAAATCTATTTCTCACTTCTACTGTATTGTCATAAGCGATTTGATTTAGGTCATACCTGAATGGTCTAGTGGTTTCCCCCACTTTCTTCAATTTCAGTCTGAATTTGGCAATAAGGAGTTCATGATATGAGCCACAGTCAGCTCCCAGTCTTGTTTTTGCCATTGACGTTCACTCTTGTCATCTCCTGTTTGACCACTTCCAATTCGCCTTGATTCATGGACCTGACATTCCATGTTCCTATGCAATATTGCTCTTCACAGCATTGGACCTTGCTTTTATCACCAGTCCCATCCACAACTGGGTGTTGTTTTTGCTTTAACTCCATCCCTTCATTCTTTCTGGAGTTATTTCTCTACTGATCTCCAGCAGCATATTAGGCACCTGCTGACCTGGGGAGTTCATCTTTCAGTATCCTATCTTTCTGCCTTTTCATACTGTTCATGGGGTTATCAAGGCAAGAATACTGAAGTGGTTTGCCATTCCCTTCTCCAGTGGACCACACTGTCAGACCTCTCCACCATGACCTGTCTGAGGTGGCCCCACATGGCATGGCTTAGTTTCATTGAGTTAGACAAGGCTGTGGTCCGTGTGATCAGATTACCAAAAGTTTACATGCATTCAATATTTTTGGAAGGTAAATGAACAGAAATTAGAGAAGGTAAAGTTAAAATAGGAAAGTGCTGAACCACACAAGAAACCAAAATATCTGCACTTTCATTTTGTTGGTACCAATAGTGACTAGAACTAAGAGCATATTATGTACTTTAAAGCTCAAATTCCCTAAAGCACACGTGTGGGTTCTAACAGGGTAGGAGGAGCACTCATAAGGGCTTTACCAAGAAAAGATACAATCTCAGATCAAGCACATGCCTGAAGATGTGAAATGACATAGCCACTCTGGAAAACAGCTTGTTAGTTTCTTATAGAGCTAAACACAGATTGAGCAATGATGTTCCTAGATATTTATCCAACTAGTTGAAAACTTATGTCTAACCAAAAACCTACACATAAATGTTTAAAGCACTTTTACTTATAATTGCCAGAAACTACAAACCACCAAGCTGTCCTTTCATAGGTAAATGAATTAAGCAGTACATTCATACAATGAAGCATCATTCATATAATGTATTATTCATACAATACAATCATACAATGTTGATACAACAGTATCATTCATACAATAATAAAAAGAAATGAGCTACTGAAACAGCCACAAAAAGAAACTTTCTAGATCATATTGCTAAGGGAAAGAAGCTGGTCTGAAAGGCTACATACTGCATGATTCAAACTATAAGATATTCCGGAAAAAGATAAAAACTATAGCAACAGTAAAAATACAGCTATTTGCCAAAGTCTCAGGGGGTGGGGAGTGAGGGAGGAATAATGGAGCACTGGGGAGTTTTAAGGAAGTTAAACTGTTCTGTATAATACTATAATAATGATACATAGTATTACACATTTCCCAAAACCCACAGAATTGTACAATGCCAAGAATGAACCCTAATGTAAACTGTGGAACTTAATAATGTATCAATATTGGTTTATTGATACAATAATGTATCAATACTGGTTATTATTGGTTTATTTATTGGGCTTCCCTGGTGGCTCAGATGAAAAGAATCTGCCTGCAGTGTGGGAGACTTGGGTTTGGTCCCTGGGTTGGGAAGATGCTCTGGAGAAGGGAAAGGCTACCCACTCCAGTATTCTGGCCTGGAGAATCCCTGTGGACAGAGGAGCCTGGCAAGCTACAGTCCATGGGGTCACAAAGAGTCAGATACAACTGAGCAGTTAAGCACATTGGTTTATTAATTGCAACAAATGTTCCTATAAGATGTTAATAATAAGGGAAACTGTGTGTAAGATGTCAATGAGAAAACCTCTCAGCTCAATTTTTCTGTAAACCTAAAACACTCCAAAAATTTTTAAAAGATGAATTAAATTTTTCAAACACAAAAAACAGTTCAGGTGCTGCCAGTCAAAATGAAAGATAAATGTCTATCATAGCTTCCCTAAAAGCAACACTAGCAGTAATGATGTCAGGAGTGATTCCTTCCAGTGCAATTCATAAGCCAAAAGACCCACTATGTATGTGACATTGTATAAAATGCATTTGCTATAAAAAAGTAAGAAAATATTGATGAGTATTTTAGATAATCTGGATGGTCAACCATAAGAAAATTAATTTGATCTCAAGAGGCGGAACAGAAATCATCTCATATTCCCAAGAAGAAACAGAATGATATTCCCAAGACAGTAAAGACAAAGGACAACCTGTCTGTTATCCTAAATTGTTAACATCATGCATGTACACAAGACTTCCTTCTGTCAGGAACTGTCTTCAGCTTGCCTCTTTACTCTGGGCACCAACCAGGTGGTGTCATATCACTACAGGCAAGCTGTTAGTTTGGCCATGCTTGGCATAGCACTAAGTTCCTGAGTTAAGACAAAGAGATGTGTGTTGTCAGTTGTTACCTACTTATTGTTAGCTTCAGCTCCTTACAGTCTACCATAGCTATTGGTCTATTTTGTTACACTTATACTCAGTATCAGTCATGATTATTTCTCAGCTTACTATAACTACATCTGTTGACTTAAGTCCTGACTGACATACCTATAGAGTTTCTTCAGTCTTTTAAGCATTCACTGAGTGCTTCAATTTAAATTCAGAAAATATTTACTGAAGCTCATTTCACCCTCAAAGGTACACCTACTGTAAGCAGTTATTATTACCTCTCTCTCAGAAAGAAGTTAAATTATTTGTCTTAAGTCACCCAAATCAAATCTATCGACCAATCCTATGCTTGTTCCACTCACTGATATCTCTCCCCTAACTAGCAAAGAGTGCTAGTTAGAATTTAAGGCTTTATTCCACCTCTTGACACCTGACTTCAAAGCCTACCTAAAAACCTGTCTTCTAGAGCTACTGACTCCACCTGATCCTTCAAATCTTGCTCTAGTATGCTCTTCTATTCCCAGCTCCTTTCTCTGTATCCGTCTACACAATCACTACTATATGCTAGCCATGGTGCTCTTAAGATCTCAAGAAAAATTCTGCCAAAAGAATCTCCTTTTGAAAGAAAAGAAAGAAATAAGTCTTAAGAGGGCATGCTGGTCTTGTTTCAGCCTATTGTCTTCCCTTTAACAGACTATACACTATAGGAACTACATCAGTGTACTGTAATTAACAGCTTCAGATTCTTTCTTGTATTACACTATAAACAACTTGAAGCCAGTGATTTGCCTGAGGCAACAATGATAAAAGGCACTCCCAGAGCCTTGAAGTAAACGAATATCTGCCACATCTATTATTTTTAAGGGAGGAAAAGCCTGTTTAACGGACTTGAATTTTATCATAAAAAGCAACTTTAGTGAAATGAAGTTGTTGCTACAAGCTATCAGAGCATGCGTGAAAATAAAAACCAGTGTATACTTTTCATACCACGTTTATTCAAAACAGAAAAATGTAGAACACAAGCTCATCACTCAATTTTTCAATAGCAAAGTGAACAAAGTAGTTCGTTATCTGGTAAGCAAATAATTGCCCACTGTAGATACTAAGTTTATAAAATAACAAAATATGATTATATTTCTCTTAGTTTCCCAAGGAAGCAATATGAATAATGGAGCAAAAAAGCTTTGTGTGATCTTGGGCCTTTCTGAAACTCATTTTGTTTCATCTGCAATAGGGACAGGATTGCTGAAAAAATTAAATAAGATCATAAAGTTCTTAGCGCATGTTTTTTCCCATAGTGAGAAGCTGAATTGTTCCTTCTCTTCCCTCATTATTATTTATTATGTCCTTAATCTTTGTTTCCTTACTCACAACATTAAAATCCAGACCATACAAGGTAGCCGTGAGAATTAAGTACATAGCTTGGCACATCACAGGTACTTATGAAAGCCCATCATTCTCACCCCTTTAGGATTTCTGAGGGAATGAGGCATCAACGAAATAACAGAACTTTATTTATAAAGCCCTGGGAGAAAAACACACCAGGAATTGTGTGTTTGCTTTTAGGGGGGAGAGGGATTCTGGTGAGAAGAAAATATTTTATTATAATATAATGCAGGCAGTCATTTAATCATATAATTAAATCATGATTTCATAGTGATTTGAAGTAATGATCTATAATAACCATTGAGGCACAAGGTTAAACTTAGTTAAAAAACGTTCAGGGACTAGCATACTGTTTGCCTAAAGTAAAATGTTAAAAACAAGTTCAGTGGCAACTAAATAGAAACACAAGAAATTTAACCATTAATTAGTGAGACATTTTAGAAGCAGCTTCAAAAACAGTCTCATTTCATTTTCCTATGAAACCAGAACAACAGTGTGAACTGGATTTTAAAATATTAACAGGAACCCATTGTTGTGATGCTGCATTCTGTTCTAAATTTTGCATTCTTCTGAAAGAAATACATGTGTACTAGATATTAGAAAATAAACATTTCAGTTTCCTTACCTGTTGTGTTCCATCTGCACTTACAATAGGGGCAGACAGAAGAGAAATATCACTACTTAAAATCTGAGTTGTATCCAGTAGTGGTGGATGTTCTGCCATTATCAATAAGACATTAATATACCGGATAACCCTCCAACTCTGAAAAACAAAAATATATAGCCATTTGTATGTACATCCTTAAAAATACACTAAAATACAATGCATTCAAGATAAAGAGATATTCTGACTCTTTTTCTGTCAACAGATCACTTAAGGAAACACATTTCTTGTTTACCAACCATCTGTCAATGTAGACAGCAAATCAAGATATGTTATCAGGAGCTTCTATTTAAATTCCATGTCTGTCTGTCTATTCCTTCCATCTCTACATACCATTTATTTAATTTAACCACCACTACACTTTAGCTAAACCCTGGAATAAGAATTAAAATGCATGACTGAGTGAGGCAGCTCTATCACTGATTCTTTTTACTTGAGCTGAGAAGGTGTTTATGAAGAAACAATTAACTCTCATCACCCTATCAATCTCTAGGAACTACACAAGAACTACAATCTTTTATTGATTCCTCAGACAGAACAAAATGGTAGAAAAATTCCCTCAGGATTAGAAAAAGAAACTTCAAATTTTAAGTGTTAAGTTCTGGCTTTGGTCTTCTGTCATTCTGGTTTTATTGTTTCTTCCTAAGAACCTTACAATAAGCCAACTCATTTCAGTGAGAAAAGCTCATACATTTAGAACACTTTAACTGTATACACAGTATCACCTGTTATTTATTTTAATAAAAAGCAAAAGATTTGAGGTAGTATCAATCTACCATGTATAACATCAACCAATGTCAGCAAATTACATGTCAAAATGAGCACAACTGAGGTCAATCATAAATTTTATCAAATCTATACTGAAAGGTAAAATAAACATTGTTGGATGCTTGTAGTAGTCTACAATTCAGTAGGGTCAAAATGTTTAGCTTTTTTAAATGGAATTTTGTTTTTACTTATTCATCTTGGCCGTGCTGCACGGCATGTGGGATCTCAGTTCCATGACTGGTATCAAACCCTCGCCCCCTACAGTTTTCTTGGATTGCTTTCTTGTATGGCCATATTCACACTACATGCAAAGCAGCTGGTTTTACTTCAGCTTGCAAACTGGAAACTTCAGTCATGCAACTAAAATGTTGCATCTGGAAACCTAAAAGTTCCTTTCATTCCTGCCCAGAGAACTGTCAGCTTCTTTCAATCAATTTCTTTTAATTTTGCTATTACTCAGTTCCTATGTTCTCATCTTGTGACCACAAATACCCACTTGTTTTATTTTCTATTTTTTTTTTTACTTTACAATATTGTATTGGTTTTGCCATACATCAACATGAATCCTATGTATCTATTTTCACTTAAGTAAATTTGATATGTGAAAAAAAAGAGAAGTGATTTGTCACACTTGCTAATTTCTATGGAATGAATACACATTCCCCCACAAGCCACCATGGTTTAAAAACTGACCTGAAAATGCCTGAATTTTGAACAATCACTTTTGTACATAAGTACAAGATGGCTCCAACATATCACTCTCTATATCTATGTATCAATATTTGACCGTCTATGTGATAGTAATTTAACATCTAGCAAGTCTGGGTGAAGAATAATAGCTGGATATCTTTGTACTATTGCAAATTTTTTTTTCTAACTAATGTCAAATTAAACAATGTTTAAAAAATTGATGCCAGACAGACTGCATATCTGAATGCAAAAGGTAAGACAAAAAAGCTGCTAAAGATAACACAAAAGAAAATCTCATAACTGTGAGACAGAGAAAGGTTTTTTAAACAGGGTATAAATTATGTTTCTTAAATCATAAAGTAAAAGAATGACATACTGAACTTCATCAAGAACTATGATTCACTTAAAAAAATCTTTAAGAGAATGAGAGAGCAAGCCACAGAATGAAGGATATTTACAACATATATAACTGTAGAAGAGCACATATTTAGCAAATTCAGGCCTCCTAACAAATTGAGTTTTTTAAAAAAAAGAAAAATGAGATGAGACCTGAATACACTCTTCACAAAAATGGAAATTCAAGATACCAATAAACATATGAGAAGATTCTCAAGTTCATTATTGGGAAAAAGTTAATTAAAATCACAATGAAATGCCTACCACATACTAGGATGATAAAAGTGGAAAAGACTGATGGTATCAAGTATTAGCGAAGCTACAGAGCAACTGACACAATCATAAGGAATGTGAATGAAAACTCATAAAAATCACTTTGGAAACCAGTTTGATATTATCTACCAAAATTGAACATATATGAATATGCTATGACCTGGCTATGATTCAGCTATTAGACTCCTAGTATATGCCAAAAAGAAATGCATGAGCATGTGTATCAAAAGATAAGTACATGAAGGTATGTATGGCAGCATTCATCTTTAATAGCCATCTATAAGTAATCTAAATGTCCCTCAACAGTAAATGGAACACTGTATCTGATTCATCCAACTCACTACTATACAGCAATAAAAATTAATGGACTAGTGATACAGAGAACAACAAAAATGAATTTTATAAATACAATGTGAGTGAAAAATAGACACACAAAAAAAGAGTACATACTGAACAATTTATAGAAAGTTTAAAAACTAATTAGATTTGTCTGGTATTAAAAATCAGGTAGTGATTACCTTTGGAAAGGAAGAAAGGATGGGGACCGGGAGGGGCACGAAGGCAGTTTTGGGGCTGCTGCTACTATTCTACATCTTGACCTGGGAGGCTGTTACATGGTAATTACTAGTATGTTATAAGCTTCCTGGTGGCTCAGAGGGTAAAGAATCTGCCTGCAATGTGGGAGACCTGGGTTCAATCTCTTGGTGGAGAAGATCCCCTAGAGAAGGAAATGGGAACCCACTCCAGTATTCTTACCTGGAGAATCCCATGGACAGAGGAGCCTGGCAGACTACAGTCAATGGGGTCACAAAGAGTCAGACATGACTGAATGACTTCACTTTCAGTGTATTATAAATTTAGCTTTATACTATGTATGTACTTCTCTGCATATACTTCAATAAAATTATTTTTTAAAGTTAAAATGAACACATGATTACCTCAATTGATGTAGGAAAAAAACACTTGATAAGATTCAACAACTTTCATGATAAAAATACTCAACAAACTAGGAACAGAAAGAAACTACTTCAACGTAATAAAGGCCATGTGTGAAAACCTGAGTCAACATTATACTCAGTGATGAAAGGCTGAAAGATTTCTTCTAATCAGGAAAAAGGTTAGATGCCCACTCTCACCACACCTATTCATAGTATTGGACACAGTATTAGAAGTCATAGGCAAAGCAATTGGGCATGAAAAAGAAATAAGAGACATACAAACTGGGGAAAAATAAGTAAAACTATCTTTGTTCACAGATGACAGGATCTTAAATGTAGAAAACCTTAAAGATTTTTTTAAAAACTATTAGAACAAATAAATTTGGTAAAAATACATGACATGCAATCAATGCACGAAGATCAGCTGCATTTCTATAAACTAACTGAAACAATCTGATATCTGTTTCATGTACTTTTAAAAAGAATAATTAGGAATAAATCTAACCAAGGAGAACAAAGATTTGTATTCTGAAACCATGAAGTACTGCTAAAAGAAATTAAAGAAGACCTGAATAAATGGAAAGATATCCTGTGTTCATAGTTGGAAGGCTTAATATTGTTAAGATGTCCATAATACCCAAAGCAATCTACAGACCAAATGTGAAAGTGAAAAGTGAAAAGTGAAAGTGAAGTCACTCAGTCATGTCCGACTCTTTGCAACCCCGTGGACTGTAGCCTACCAGGCTTCTCCATCCATGGGATTCTCCAGGCAAGAGTACTGGAGTGGGTTACCATGTCCTTCTCCAGGGGATTTTCCCCACCCAGGGGTCGAACCTCGGTCTCCTGCATTGGAGGCAGACGCTTTACTCTCTGAGCCACCAGGGAAGATCAAAGAGCAAATGTAATCTCTATCAAAATCTCAATGGCATTTTTTTTCCAGAAAAATTCAGATGTGAAGAACTGACTCATTTGAAAAGACCGTGATACTGCGAAAGATTGAAGGCATGGGAGAAGGGGATGACAGAGGATGAGATGGTTGGATGGCATCACTGACTCAATGGACATGAGTTTGAGTGAACTCCAGGAGTTGGTGATGGACAAGGAGGGCTCACATCCTGCAGTCGCAAAGACACACGACTGAGAGACTGAACTGAGACCTGAGAGGAGAGAAATACATCCTCTCTCTCTTAATGTGGATGATGAAGCAGAAAGATACTGGCCACCATTTTGCAATAAGTGGACTGACTCACAATTAAGTTGCCGTCACTGAAGTGAGGAGGCAGAAATTTCAAGCCTGTTTAAGTGAACGTTTTACTTGGGAACTCCTAAATGGTACAAACTGCCTTTTGATTTCAGTGATCAAATACCCTTCCTTTTGTTTATGTCATGAAAATTCTTTTAGTAGTCCAGTGTTCCCCTCTGGGGGGCTTTATTTTATTGTTCTTTTTCTGACTTCTTGAGTAGCATGCTTAATTCATTCATTATTTTTGGTTTCTGATATTTTCAGTTAATTCCATAAAATTTCCTGTGAGTCTCACTTTGGCCTCATTAGATATTTGACCTCATTGTCATTCATTTCTATATTACTTTTTAATTTCACGCTGTATTTCTTACTTAACCCAAGAGTTCTGTGTGTTGTTTAATCTCCTGACAGATAGTTTGGGAAAGGGATAGGAGAATTTATTGAGGTTTTCTTTGTGCCTAGTATTTGGTAATTTTTATTGAATATTTCGTATGTGTGTGAAATAAAATTATGTGTTTTGAAACAGAAAAAATAAAAAATAAAAAAAAAATAAAAGAAAATATAAAGTATATTTTCTCTAGAAATCCGTGTGTAGCAAAAAGTCCAGAAGTCCTCTCCTTAAGTTTCAAAATAAGTGCAATTAAATAAGGTATTTGATAAAAAAAATAAAATAAAATAAAATTCCTATGGAATCTCAAGAATCCAAAACAGAAAAATAATTTCAAAAAGTACAAAGTTGGACGACTCAAGCTTTCTGATTTCAAAAAACATACTACAAAGCCATAGTAATCAAACAGTGTGATAATGGCATAAAGACAAATACACCAATGGAATAAAACAGACAGCCCAGAAACAAACTGTCATGTATATGGGCAAATGATCTTCGACAATGATGCCAAGACCAGTCAACAAGGAAGGGCAGTCTCTTCAACAAACAGTGATGGGAAAACTGCATATTCATATGCCAAAAAAAAGAAAGTTAAACCCTTATCTTGTACACCACATTCAAAAATTAACTCGAAATGAATTAAAGGCCCAAATGTGAAACCCATAACTCTCCAAGAAGATAACAGGGGGAAAGCTTCAAGACACTGGACTTGGCAATTATTTCTTAGATATAACACCAAGAGTAAAGGCTACAAAAACAAAAATAGACAAATAGGACATCAAACTCAAATACTTTTGTGCGTCAGAGGACACACTGAGTAGAGTGAAAAGGCAACCTATGGAAATGGAAAAAAAATACTTGCAAACTTAGCTCCAGTTGCTACGAAATACCACAGATTGGGAGGCTTAAACAACAGACATTTATTTCTCACAGTTCTAGAGGGTAGGAAGTCTAAGATCTGGATGCCAGCATGGTCAGGTTTTTGGTGAGGGCCCTTCTCCCAGCTTGCAAAGGACTATCTTCTTTCTGTACCCTCACATGGCCAAGAGAGAGAAAGCTCTGGTCTGTCTTCCTCTTCCTGGACTTAAAGGGCACTAATCCCATCATAGGAGCTCCACCCTCATGAATCACCTACCTCACAAAGGCCCCACTCCTTAATATCAACACATAATGGTACAGGGTTACATATGAATTTTGGAACGACACAAACATTTAGTCCATACTAAATTCTGCCCCTGCCCCCCCCCCAATTCATATCCTCTTTTCATGTAAATTAAACACACACACACACACACACACACAAACAACACATTCATTCCATCCCAAGAGCCACAAAAGTCTTAACCCATTTCAACACAGAGTCTAAAATTGCATCTAAATCAGATTTGGGTGAGACCTGAGGTACAATTCATCCTGAGACAAAATTCCTCTCCCACTGTGAACCTGTGAAACCTGTTAAGTTTCATGCTTCCAAACTACAACAGTAAAACAGGCATTAGATATTCTCATTACAAAAGGAAGAAATCAGATGCAAAGGGTGACAGGTCCCAAGGAAGTTCAAAATCTAGCAAGGCAAATACCATTAGATTTTCAGGCCAGAGAATAAGAATATCTTTGGTTCCAGGCTCTGCCCTCTGGACCCTAAGGGGTGTGCCATCACTTCCAAAGACATTCCTTTCGCTTGGCAGAGTCTTACCCATGTGACTCTGCAGGGCAGAAGTTCCATTCTGTGAATTCAAGGTGGAGGTACCCTGCCCTTCAGGCCTGTGCACTCTGACCCTGTGGTACTAGCAGCCCTGATGACCCTGAGTCACCTTTGGGATACTTCTCTATTCTTGAAGAATAACACATGTTTAAAGCCTTCCTTCATTGCATTCTCCTTGCTTCCTTGAGTCTCACACCTGGCCCTTTAGCCCCACCTGGCAGTGTTTTTAACGGTATAATTCCATCTCTTCCTAGCTTCTGTTGAGATGCTGATTAAGTCCTTGGCTCAGGTCCACACTAATATCCTTATTAAATGGTTGGTGAGCCACACTCTTGGTGTTTTTCCTTCTGAAGGTGCTTTCTCATTTTTGCAACCTGGATAGGCTGATAATTTTCCAAATACTTTTAACTTCTGGTTCTTTTCTGCTTAACAAACCCTTCTTCAATTCATTTCTCTTCTTTCACATTTTGCTATACACTGTCAGAAGGAATCAAGCCACTCCTTCAACACTTTGGTTAGAAATCTCCTCAGTTAACTATCTGATTTTATCACTCACAAGTTTCACTTTCCACAAAATGTTAGAACATGAACACAACACCGCCTAGTTCTCCACTCCTTTATAATAGGGATCACCATTTCTCCATTGTCCAATAACAAGTTTCTCATTCTCATCTGGGACCTCCTCAGAATAGCCATTACAGTCTATATTTCTACCAACATTCTGTCCATGATCATTTATGAATTCTCTGAAATGATGGAGCTTTTCTCTTCCAGCTCTCCTCTCTTCTTTCTAAGCTCTCACTATTTGCCATTAGCAGTCCCTTAATGACAATTTTGGGCTCCCCTGGTGGCTCAGTCGGTAAAGAATTTGCCTCCAAAACTTAGTCAACTCTCCATGAACTTGGGAGTAACTAGTTAGTGCAGTAGTTCTTGGGTTCCTCAGACTCAGAGCCTACCTTAATATAATCACATATTTTGAGATATCCCTTTCCTATTCTGAAATGAAATTCACAGGTAATGCAATCTAACTATACAGATAAAAAATAAATGTGAAATACCACCTGTCATATGAAAGAGAAATATAAAGAATATAACCTGATATGTATATCAACACATACATGGCTAAACTGGAAGATAAATTCTACAAATTTCCAAAACACTTCATGGGGAGGAAAACTAAGCTGGGTGAGACCACTTAGTGCTCTATTCTCCCTGGTGCTGGATGGTGCAACAAGTGATTGACAAGTAAGTTCTTTGTGACTTAGAGCAGGTTACTTTTTTCTCTGAGCTGGAGTGTCTTCATACTGAAATGAGAACACCGCTTACTTCACAGGAATGCTGCCTGTATCACTTTTTTACACACAAAGCACTCAGGACTACATCTAGCCCATAGTAGGGTCTCAGTGCATGTTGATTCTCATCATTTCTTTCTTGGAGGAGTCAAAGTTACTGTGGGTCCAAGGGTTATTTGTCCTCTTTGCAAGGGATACCTGATTGGGTTTAGTGTTCTTCTACTGGGGGAAATGAGAAGTGGGAGTAATTCAAAGACCAAAATGTTAAAGGAACAGTGACTTTTACTGCTCTCCACTGCTCCCGCCCCTTCTCCAAGTAGGTGAAATTAACATGGGTCAAATACATGGGTTAAACTGCCGTTCCTTCTCCCCAGCCCAGTCTTTTCATGCTAGGGACCTTAGTTCCATTCAGTTGCGTTCAACTTTTTGCAACCCCATGGACTGCAGCACGCCTTTTCCTGGCACATACATCAAGTTTGTCCAGCCTCTACTCATTCAGTTCAGTTCAGTTCAGTCGCTCAGTCGTGTCTGACTCTGCGATCCCATGAATCGCAGCACGCCAGGCCTCCCTGTCCATCACCAACTCCCGGAGTTCATTCAAACTCACGGCCATCGAGTTAGTGATGCCATCTAGCCATCTCATCCTCTGTCATCCCCTTCTCCTCCTGCCCCCAATTCCTCCCAGCATCAGAGTCTTTTCCAACGAGTCAACTCTTCACATGAGGTGGCCAAACTCTACCCATCACCCAGTTCCAAAGCCACTTGCACATTTTTAGATATTGCACTCTACTTATCATACCAATTACTGTCTTAGCTTGTGCTACTGGAACAAAATACCACAGACTGGGTGGCTTAAACACCACACATTTATTTCTCACAGTTCTTGGAGGCCGAGAGTCCAAGATCAGGTGCCAGCACAGATTCTTGGTGAGGGCCCTCTTCCTGGCCTGCAAATGGCTACTCTCTTGCTGTATCTTCTGTGTCTTATAACAATTAGTGAATCCATCATGAGACCTCCAGCCTCATGACCCCATCTAAGCTTAATAATCTTCCAAAGACTCCACCTCCAAAAACAATCACATTGAGGTTTAGGGCTTCAAGATGTGAGTTTGTGTGGGTGGGTGGGGGGAGGAGATATTCGGTTACAACACTACTAGGTTTAGGAACAGTACTGTTTTCTCACTCAGTCCCTGTCATAATTCTGAAACTGTACCAGTTTCCTTGTGCATACATTTTACCAAAGTTTCTCTTCCTAACCTTTTTATTAACAGCCATCCATTCTACATGAACTTGTTCTATTTTAATGATGCTGCTGTCATAATGATAACAGTCGAGACCTAGAAGCCAAGGTAGATAACTCATGGAAATAAGCTTGGCCGGGGGTTTGAAACTTCAGCTCTACTTGTTCAAAAACTATGTGGGAAAATACAAAGAAAGATCCTACTTGGATTACAGCCAGAGTGTAACTGACAGACACATAGGAAAATTATGTACATTTATTAATATATTGAGAAATCCAATTTTTTTTTTGGTCTTTTGCCTTGTCTAAATCAATGAAACTAAAAATTATAGGATTCCAAGGCCACACATGAAACACAAGGCTTTTATACACTCCAAGGTAGATTTAGTACATTTAAATCTACATTTTAGGATTACTTGAAAATATACATATGAAAAAACATTAGGTAAAAATATTAAAATTACAGTAGCAACTATATTAAGATAGTGGAATTACAGTATTTTTTTCTCTATTTTGTCAACTGTTTTGTAATATGGCTATGGTTTTTTCACTTTTATCAAAATTCTGATTTAAAAATGAACGGTCTTGAGAAGCCACAACTTCTCAAGGCAACTACAGAGTTGCATCCAGCTGTAAAAAACTACCTAAATATCCTTTAGGGAAATTTCAAGAAATTCTGCTTGAACTTGGACTTTTATCCAAATTACTAATTCATCTTATGAACTGATATCCTAAAATGTACTTTTCCAATTTAGATCCTTTTTTTTTTTCAAATGTCTCGATTTTTTACTTTCTAAACTTGACGACATTAGATTAAAAAAAGAGGAGGGGGAGCATTTTAAAATCCCCCTGCAGTGAAACTTACCGAGATGAAAGTCACAGAAACCACTATGCAAAATCATCTTATTATTTCTTACCAGCACCCCAAAACAAACATTTCACAGATCTGGCAATAAGTACATGATGTTAGATTATATTTTTCCTAAGACTAATTATAATTAATTCAATTACCCTGTTTGATGTTAATGGTACTCCAGAAGAGTGACTCTTAAAAAAAATTGATAGATATAGCTAAACTTCTACCCTAAAAAGACTTCCTTGGTGGTCCAGTGGTCGAGAATCTACCTTGCAACGCAGAGGATGCAAGTTCAATCCCTGGTCAGGGAACTAAGATCCCACATGTGGCAGGGAACTGAGCCTATACATGGCAACTAGAGAGTCTGTGCACCACAAGTAAAGATCCTGCAAGATGCAACTAAGACCTGACACAGCCAGGGCTTCGCTGGTGCTCAGCGGTAAGGAATTCACCTGCCAATGCAGGAGACACAGGTTTGATCCCTGGTCTGGAAAGATACCACGTGCCATGGAGCAACTAAGCTCACGTTTCCTAACTACTGGGGCTGCGGTTTACAGCCTGGGAACCGCAACTACTGAAGCCTGTGCACCAGGGTCTCCTGCTTGCCAGGCAGATTCTTTACTGCTGAACTACCTGGGAAGCCTGTATGAGGTTTAGGGGAGTGGTTTATTTATTTGTTTATTTATTGTTGGGGGAGTGGTTTAAATATAACTGTGTAGACTGGTGAGTGTCTTGCTTTTTCATGTAAAATGTCTTAAGAGTTTTCTAAAGAAGTATATCTGTATCTACTTCATCCTTTTTCATGACTGTCTAATATTCTACCAGGAGGGTACACTATAATTCCAATGATGAGCACAACATGCTTTCATCTTTCTTCATGTATTTCCCTTTCTTCAAGGAAAAATCATGTAGTATTCTCTATGAAGCTATGATATTATTTCTGTATTACAGATACACAGAAATGAAACTTTTGGTTTAGAAGTACACACTTTTTGCTCAGCCATGTCTGACTCTTTGCGACCCCATGGACTGTAGCCCACCAGGCTCCTCCGTCCATGGGATTCTCCAGGCAAGAATACTGGAGTGGGGTGCCATTTCCTTCTCCAGGGGATCTTCCCAACCCAGGGATCGAACCCAGGTCTCCCACATTGCAGGCAGACGCTTTAACCTCTGAGCCATCAGGGAAGCCTTCAAAATTGATAGATATAGCTAAACTTCTACCCTAAAAAGATAAAACTGTTCATACTCGAAATTCAACAGTTTGAGTGGCTACTTTCCAATCTGATACTTAGCTGAGGTTTTCCAATTTTTGCCAATTAACAAAGATTTAAAAACATCTTATCTCATCGACGTTTTGAATTTCTCTTATTATTGGTGTGTTTGAGTATCTCTTCAAAACTGTGTAGGCTATATTTCTACTTCTATGAATTTCCTACTTACATCCTTTCTCATTTTCTACCAGGTTGATTTGTAGGCACACCTTATATACCTTGAATATTACTTTGTCTATTACATGTCAAATATTTTAGCCCAAGCCACCATGCTTGTCTTTTTTAATGCCATTTAAGTTTGACATCTCATTTGAAATGGCTTTCACTGCCCTGAAATTTTTTAAAAATTTATTTCTTCCAAAATTTTTGCCATTTTATTTTTTACTTACTGAATGTATTTAGTCCAGCTGGAACTTAGTTTTGAGAGTGCCACAAAGTGAGTACTTAAATTATCTTTACCTCAACAGAACAGCCAATTGTCTGGCATCATTTATAGACTAGCTCTTCCATTACTCACTTGTTTACCATATAATAAATTCTTCTGTAACCATGGAGCTCCTCCTGAATTCCTTATTCTGTTCCTTTGATCAACATGCTCATTCCTACTCCAAACTCTTATTAATAATTATAATTTTACGGTATGTTTTTTTATCTTTGAAAACAAAAGGTAAATTCCCTTTTGTTATGCTTCATATTGAAACGTATCTGTCCATTCTGGTGCACTTTTTAAAAAATGTAGATTTATTTTAATTGGAGGTTAATTACTTTACAATATTGTATTGGTTTTGCCATACATCAACATGAATCCGCCACAGGTGTACACGTGTTCCCCATCCTGAACCCCTCTCCCACTTCCCTCCCCATACCATCCCTCTGGGTCGTCCCAGTGCACCAGCCCCAAGCATCCAGTATCATGCATTGAACCTGGACTGGCAATTCATTTCATATGATATTATAAATGTTTCAATGCCATTCTCCCAAATCATCGCACCCTCTCCCTCTCCCACAGAGTCCAAAAGACTGGTGCACTTTCTCAAAACTTGAAACATCAGTTGGTCAAATCCCATTTTAAAAATTCTGTTGGATTTCTAATTAGGATTACACTGTCTTTACTGATTAACTTGGTAATTAAGTTCTCACAGTCAGGAATATACTATTATTCTATTAGTTTAAGATCTTCTTGTACTTTTTTTCTTCAGATGGTGCAACATATTTCTAAAAATTTCTTAAGTATTTTACAATCTAGGCTTCTACTTTTCTTACTGTTTTTCACAGTTGGTTATTGCTGGTTTATAAGAAAGCTAATGAATCTTCTAAGTTTATCTGATAGCCACTTGGTTTACTGAAATCTCTTTTTGATTTAAATAATTTTCTGTTGCCTGTCTTACATTTTCTAAGTAGATAATTGTATCAACTGCAAATAGTAACTATAATATATCCCACCTCACTCCTCTTCCCCATTATTTAGAGGTTATTTTTCTTGTTTCTTAATTACTGGCTACTTTGACCAATGTTCCCTTCTTTTAATGAAAATACTTCTAATAGTTCACTATGACATTTAATACAGGTTTCTGGTAGTCTCTTTACAATATTATTTTTGGTTGATAAAAAGTTGTCAGGGATAACCAAATTTTAGAAAATGATTTCTTTTTTTAACATCAAAGAGAGAAACATACACTTTCCTCCATTAACCTATTAATATAGTGAATTACATTAATATATTTCCTAATACTGAATCAATATTACACTCCTGGAATTCTACGTATCAGAACTGGTATGATTCAAAGCTAGGCTCTGGAGTCAGATGCCTGGGTTCAAATCCCAAATCTTTCACTAACTAGTTATATGATTTTAAGCAAGTTATTTAACTTCTTTGTGCTTCAGTTTCTTCATTTTATAAATGATGACCATAATATCTACCTCAAAGAGTTGTTTTAAGGATTAAGTAAACTAATATATATAAAGTTGTTTACAACAGTATACAGAATACAGAAAGCATTTAATACATAAATAATTGTTACCATTTACTGAGTGCCTTACATTTGCCAGCCAAAAGGTATGCAGCATTACAGGGGTCAGCAAACTAAGACCTGTGCACTGAATCTGGCCTCCTGCCAGCTTTTATTGGAATGCAGTTATACCCAATATTTATAATTTATCTATGGCTATTTGTAAGGCTCCTAAACCACAGTTAAGTAGTTGCAACAGAGTTCATATGGCCACAAAGCCTAAAATACTTACTGTCTGCTCCTTTACAGAAAAAAAACAAAACAAAACTGCCAACCTGTGAAGTACTCTTCAAACTCACAGAGTTCAGTCTAACAGGTGAGACAGTCAAGTTAAAATATATATACACACATATATATATATGCTACAGGATGTTACGTACACAATCATGATATTCTGAGCATACTGTGGAAACATACGGCAGTTCAGTACTAAACTACAGAAAGGATTCACACGAGAAGAGAGATAAAAGAAGAGGTATTTTATTTACTTTTCATTTTAAAATATTTTTATATGCCTTTCTCTCTTATCTAACTGTGTGAATTGCTACACAAAAGGAATACAATGTTGATTTCTGTGACATTCATATTCTAAGTATCCAGAACATTTAAGCTTTTTAACAAATGATAGATATATAAGTGAATGGTGAAAACAAGAATTTGGATACCTAACAACGATTAGAAATGCCTATCAAAGGTCTAGATATAAGTATCCCACGGCAAGTATTTTACTTGCCATGTTAAATAGGCTCTTTTTAAATCCCTGTAACAGCTAATTCTAGGAGACAGATCCCTGTATTACCCCTCTTTAAAGTAAGGAAACTAAGGTAAAGTAATATGTTCATGTTCGTAACAGCCAGTAAAGGAAGAAGTCAACAAAGAAACCTATACCTGCCTAACGTAAAATACATGCTGTTTATACTACAAAGTTGGCAAGTGGTGGGAAATGGATATAGTCAAAGAATTGTTGTTGTTTTGTTGCTAAGTCATGTCCGACTCTTTGAGACCCCATGGACTGTAATCGGCCAGGCTCCTCTGTTCATGGGATTTCCCAGGCAAGAACACTAGAGTGGGTAGCCATTTCCTTCTCCAGGAGATCTTCCCAACCCAGGGACCAAACCTGCATCTCCCGCATTGCAGGCAGATTCTTTACCACTGAGCCACCCGAGAAGTCCAGCCACAGGATATCATCAGAGTACAAACTCTTAAGATAAAGACAGAATACTTTATAATTGACACAGCAGGAACTGTAGTGTAGTTTAATTTCTAAAACTGAGCAATGATTTAAATAAATTTGTATTTTTGAAGGAATAGTCTGGAAGCAGCCTGAAGATGAACTAGAGGGACAGCTGCCCACACATTCTACCCAAAGTCTACTCTGTCACACACATTAGACCAGTTTTGGTCAGGTTCAAGTAATTGATAAAAAAAATATGATTCTAGCACACTATGGAATTTGAAGAATAATGATCTGAAGTACTGGCAAGAGCTAGTTCTAATACAGAAGAAACAAAAATATATTTCATAAACTACTAACTAAAATGTAAGGGAAAATATATATTGCAAGTGAAAATATTACATTAAAAAAATTAAGTCTAAGAATGAAACTGTGATTGAGAATGGCTGTCACAAGAAAGACTCACAGACTTAAGAGAATGAATTTATGGTTACCGAGGGGAAGGATGGGAGGGAGAGATACAATGGAAGTTTGGGATTGACATGTATACACCGATATATATAAAATAGATAAACACCAAGGACCTACTGTACAACAAGGGAACACTGCTCAATACTCTGTAACAACATAAATGAGAAAAGAATTTGAAAAAGAATAGATCCATGTATAATTGATCTCTCTGCTGTACACCCGAAACTAACATAGCATTGTCAATCAACTATGCTCTAATTAAAAAAAACTTTGGAAAACAAGAAAGTATGGCTATCACAAGCCAACCAAAAAATTTAGAGAATGAAAACATAATAAAATCACAAAAAATTACATCTTCACTTTTATTTTCATTTACGCCAATCTAAAGACAAATGGATTTTGAAGTAAATGAAATCATTACTCCCTTCAAGCTAGATCTCAACAAAAGTACACAGTTGTATTTGACATCTATTCCTGCAAAGAAAGCATATAATTACTTTTTAAAGAAATGTCTTAACTGTGCTTTAAAATGTACTTAAACATCTGTTTAGAACTGCCAGAGAAGTAGGCAGATTTTTTTTCCTCCTCACTAGGGAATTGGATTTCACTAAGAAATCACTTAAATTGTTTAAATTGTTCTGTTCAAATATATGTTAAAATGTGGATTCTAAAGAAGGAAAGCAGAACACGGTAACTTTCAGACATTTTTGATAGAGTCTGATTAACAATCTATCAAATGCAGAGATCTTTTACACCGAGGTTTATTTCAAAGCACATATCATACTTACTTTGTATTTCTAACAACTAGCACATAAGCAATCTCAAGAAGTGAGGCAGGAAGAGATAGAAGTCAATCAGAATAGCTTCATCTATAAAATGAGAGTACCACCACATATCTGGCAGTCTATATGGGATTTAAAAAATATAATCAACTTTCCAGTCAGAGTTCAAGTGGATCTTATTACTATATATACAGAAATAGTCATCTACTTGAGAAAAAAAAACACATAAGGAATTCACTTTTGCATATTTCTATCCCACTGTGGAAAGACTAGCTGAATTTCCTTGGAATAGATCAGTATTCTCCTGCAAAGAGGAACACAGGCATTGGATAGGGACAATGAAAGATTAATAAGAATGGAAAGAAAGCTTTTAAAATGTGCACTCTCTTTGCCAAGAAGGCAGTTAAAAGTTTTGAGTAAACTAAATGTTTACTGGAATACTATTATTTACAGAACTTTGGAGGATAAAGCTTGAACTCATTTCTGGTATTACTAAAAAAAGGTTGCATTGCTTGCAATGTAAAAACATATGGTACATTAATACCATCATGGTTTCCAACATCTCTTTGGGTGCTCACGATATTTCTGTGGGGAAAATAGGATATATATTACTCTCATTTTAAGAACTGGGAACCCAAGACTGAAAAATAAAACACGTAATCTGAAATCATATGGCTAATAAGGGTAAAGTTGGAACTCAAATCCAAAGTACTTTTATCTCCTATCTAGGAAACGGAAATAGCTGGAATAATGAAGCTGTTTCAAATACTGACAAAAGTGGGGTGGCAGAGTGAATTGTTAATTTCTCCTTAAAGCGAAATTTAAAAAGCTGAACTTTTATTATGTAGCAATTCATGAAGGATTGAAATTTACTTCAAAAGGTCTATAATGCCTTAAAACTGAAAACAGTAAACACATACACAAAGTATGGAAAATGCTAGTACAAGTAAAAGGGCAAGAGTTAACTTCAGTTTGGGGGTTTTGTTGGTTTGTCTGCTTTCAATGTCTTTAACAGGGAAAAAAGAAACTCTATTGATTTTACCCAGACAGCTCTCCATCTTATATATCTTTACTTTTCCCAACACCCAATGCTATCTCTAACATACAGAATGTATTCACTAATACCTACCCGATTCAAATAAACTTCTCATGATATATTCTTACTTTCTTGGTAAGACAAAATACAGAGTAACCCTAGCCAATTTTATTCATGCAACCATAACCTGAAGTACCACTATTTATCTGGTAATGGTACATGAAACACAATGCGCTGAAGGAAACAGAACTGCCGAAACACACACCTATAAATTTAGAAACTTCAAAAGATATTTCATGTAGAGGAATTTTCAAAATAACTGATACTTACCCTTTAAATCACTGTAACTTATCTTTAAACAATCACAATGAAAATATTTTAAAAGAGATTTCTAGGTCTTTTTTCTCTGCCTCAATCTACATGTGATACAATCTTTTCTTGATGACTCAAGCTCATCAATGTGAATGTCAATTATGTGACTCTCGGAGTTACTGAGGGACGTTGCAACTGCTCTTCTCTTTACTAACTCCTCAACTACTTTTACAGACACTGCTTCCTGCTACGTGTTCCCCAGTTGTCACAGGCCACCAGCATCCCACCCAAGGCTTCTACAATGACAGCTGTAGTTTAAAAAATGTACAACCTGAATAGGCAGTTGATATACTTAACCTTATACAGATTCTAAATCAAGCCCTGGAGTAGCTATTTTCACTGCTCTAAGGACTAGCTCAAAGGCTTTTCTTCTTTCACTTCCTAGTTCTGAAACTCAGTCTAGGCAGTTGCTAGAAGTTTGGTCACAAAATAACAATTACAATAGAAGTTATTTCTGCCTGTTCTCTTTATTTTTAACATATGGAAAAACATAAATGATACTCAAAACACACAAAACAACCATGTAGGCAAATGATGTAAGGCAGCTCACATTATGTGCTATATGGACAATTAACTAGCCAATTATTAGCCAACAGTCAGCAAAGTAGGCCCGCTGGTCAAATTCTGCGATTGGAAGAAAACAAATAAAAAAGGATATTCAACAGAGACTATAAGTGGCCCACAAGGCCTAAAGTATTAGCTATCTGGCATTCTACAGAAAGTCCGCTGATCCCTGATCTAAGCTATAATAAACACACACATATAAAATATATAAGCTATTCCTCAAACATAAAGCTTAAGTTATTAATATGTCAAGGTAGATGCAGCATTCTTCCAGTGATGGCTTCACAATGACACAGGCAAACTGTCCTGTCCAGCCCTGCCTATTCCTTTCTTGACCATGTTATGGCGCTTTTAGCCAAAATCTTGACTTGAACCTTCTTTTCTTCTTCCTCCTGATACTTACCCTCTCAGACTGGTCTCCTTGAATGTCCTTCCTTTTGCTTGATCCCAAAATCCTTCCTAAGATTCAAGTCTGACTTCTTCTGAATGCCTTCCAGGATCATTCCTGCCCTCAGTAGCCTCACTTTCCTTTAAATTCCAGTTCTTGCCACATAATTTAATAAGGCCATCTTGTATTTTTTGTTAAGGATTTCTTGTGTGTTAGTCTAGTATCCCCAACTAGTCTGTAAACTACTTGAAGGAAGGAAACACATCCCATTGCTTTTGTATCCCCACTCTAATAGCTCACCATCCTCTGAGCATGTCATCTCTCCAGAGATGACACATTCAACTCTCTATCTTGAGAAAAAAAAGCCCGAGGCCTGGTAATGGATGATAAGTGATTGGAAATATCAAAGGAAGACACATACAAAGGAACTTGATGTAAGACCATAGATTACACCACAAACTTATAAAGTATATGTGAAAGGTAAGCAAAACTACCACAGTGGGAGGGTGGAGATAAGATCAAGGGATAAAGAGGCCACAGCATAACACTCTGAAATAAAATGAGGCCAAAATATTAAGAAAATAGTAAAAGCTCCCAAAACAGGTTAAAAAAAAATTGTCTGTCACCATTATTGGTCATTCATTTCTTATTAAGCAAGCAGCTCTCGACACTGATATCCACAGGGGCCATTTTTCTTTTTCTTTTTGCAATGTGATAAACAGAAGCACTGAAAAAGACTCAGTGGAATTGCAGGCAGAGCATTCTAAACCTTTGGATTTACAATATTGTGAATTTATTTGAAATCTGCTAGAGACTGCTCGGGGGAAAAAAGCAATCATTTATCTTTTGATCACCTGGCTAATAAAACTGGAAATCATATGCATAGCCCTACATCATTCTCAAAGACATCACCTAGACTCATTTTCATAGAAAAATGCCCCAAGAACATTAAAGAAAAAAAAAACCTTTAGGTTATCTCATCAAACTGTATTTTAAAAATACAGGCAAAATAGATGCACAAGCCTTGGGTATATACATATTAAAATAGACAAATATTTTTTAAACAGACATAACTATTAACCATCAATCTAAACTAAAATTATAAATTAAATGCTCTTCACCCAAGTAAAGCTACAAAAGATGATGAGAATATTAATCATGCATCCCTGTTCTTTCCTGGGTTTCGTAGCCTCTAAATCCTGACCTCTGCCTGGCTGGTTAGAGAAGAGGAAGAAATTTTTTCTTAGTCAGTAATAAAATATGTTCAATAGTATACCATAGAACTTAAAAAATTAGAACATAATTATTAAATGCAAGAGAAAATAAATCAGCTTTCAGTTACTCATATAAAGGGGGAAAGTGATGACACAGACGACATCAAAAGGTAATTCTAAATCTGTTTTTTTGAATGCATATCATTAATTTAGGAGAAGTAAATTACTCCTATGTTTGATTGAAACCAATGTTAACTAGCAGTTAATTTTTCCTAAACAGTCAATGACTTTTGAAGGTTCAGACAAAATGGAAAAAGAGGGAGTTCATTCAGAAGCATACAGGTGGTTAAAAGCAGCCAGCCTGAGATAAAAAAATTTTCAGTGAACCTACCCAAGAAAACTGAGAGAGGTTCTCTGAAAGGAAAAAAGAAAATTTCATAAAATTTACTATGATAGTGCTAAAATTCAGAAACAAAATTATTTATAAAAATTTTAACAAATTTTTTTCCCTGTCAAGTCAGTATCCTCTGTTCCCACTAACTGGTATAAGCGGTGATGGCAAGAATTATCAGTGGGTTAAGAAGCTGAAAGCAAAATTTTAGGCACTACATTATAGAAGATGTGTTACAACCAATCTCTTTTATCACTGTTTTAAGTCCACCATCTGTCTCAGTGTGCACTTTTATCTCATTACTTGAGCAAAATCAAATGAACCGAGAAAATATCAAAAAGGCAGGAGACTCATTTCTCTGGACTATTTTTAGGTGATTTAAAAGCTTACACGATGGCAAGAACTACAGATTTAGCAAATACACAAAAACTAAATATTTATCCAAATACAAGATCATAGCCATAAGACTCAATTAGTTTCTGCCCAACATATGGCTCCAACTCCTGGGTGGCATATGTTTAGCACTAGTGCTGGTACTATCATGGTGATAAAATATTATAGTAACAGTTCAACTTTTCATTCTTATAGTACAGAAAAATACCAATTTTGCTTTCTAGAACTAAAAACACGGAAAGAAGCAAAATCGTTTTGCCGCTCAATTTCGAGTCCACAAACCTACATGCACATGAGCTTTACATTCAAAAAAAAAAAAAAAAATCCTGTCAGCCTGATATTCTTAGTTAATAGATGCTCAGACGCAAAGGTGTCCAAAGGAACTTATATGAAATTTCACAAAAGAAAATCCAGAATTTACGATTCCTAGCACCCCCACTATCCACCCCCTACCCCTACAAAAAAAAAAAACACCCAAGGTTTGTTTTTTTTTTAACGCTAACAATTTAATAAAAGAACGACTAACAAACATTAATTAAAATAACCGCTTTTCTGCCCGCGATTTTACGGTTAAATTATGAGTTCATTTTCCTTTACCTAACACATGACGTCCTTCCACCGCCGTGTCAGAAGTTCAAAGATCCAGGTTGTTTAACAGGGCGAGGACTGCAGCCTGGAGTCCAACCCCCCGCGACTGAACAGGTGGTTAACTCAGCCCGCTGAGGAACGGCCAGGTACCGGCACCAGCCAAACAAGATCAAACACACCGGGCCGGGTTTTCGAGGTTTGAACCCCAACAGGCGCGGGGGGAGAGTCTCTTGAGAGGGGCGTTCAAGTTCGGCGGCCGCCGGGCGGCCACAAGCCCGGGCGCTGCGGACGCTCGGCGATCCTCTCCGGGAGGGCTCCGGCACTCGACCCCCGCGCCGCCAGGAGCGGCGCTGCTCGCCGCGGGCCGCCGGCCAGGGGGGGCGGAGGGAGGACCGCCCGCGCCCCCGCGCCGCCTCCGCGGGCTGGTGGCGGGGCCGTGGCCGCGCCCCCGCGAGCGCCTCCCGGAGAGACTCGGGCCCGGCAGGTGCCCGACAAGCGGATGCGTCCCGCCCGCGGCCCACTGCCCCCGCTCGGCAGAGCGCGCGCCCCCAGGACGGGGTGGGCCGCGCCCCTCGACGGGCCCGAACCCCCGCTCGGAGCCCCGGCCCTTCACACTCAGCCTAACGGTTTCCGTGACGCCTGCCCCGGGGCGCGACGGGACCGGGACGCCTCAGTCTCGCCCGCCTTTCCCGAAGGGAGCGCCCGCGCTCTCACCTCCGAGTCACGCCGCTCTGAGGCGGAGGAAGGCGGCTACCCCGGTGCCTCTTCTTCGGGTTCCTGATCGTCCTCGCTCCACCTCAGCGGCAGGGCCAGCTCTCGGGGCCGCCGCAGCCGCTGGCGCACTGACTGTTGGGGTGGTTTCCCGGCAGTGACGGCGCCGCCTCAGCCCCGCTCCTCGCTCCCTCTCCGCGTAGCTCCCGCTTTCTGTTTCACCCGAGGGACCGCGAACGCCGCCGCCGCCATGCTTACTACGGAGCCGGGAGGAGGAGCCCGGACTCGGCTCGCCGAGTGCGGCTGCGCGAGCCCCGCCGACGGCGCCCCCGGCCGGCCCGGACCCCGCGTCCCCGCCCCGCGCCCGCGCCGGCCGCCCGGCGGGTCTTTCCTCGGAGCGCCGGGCGGCCGAGTAGCCCCACCTCGCCGCAACCCGGGACGCCCACCGCCCTCTCGGGCTCCGGGCTCTCTCCCGAGGCCCGACTGCGCCCGAGTCGTCGTAGCCGCCGCGGCGGCCAGGCTGCTGGCGACACTAGGGAAATGAGTTAATAATGGGCGTTCCTGGGACCACTCACACAATTTCTCAGTCCAAACTCTAAAAGACTCCTTGTGAGGCGCACCGGGTCTGCCTCTTTCCGAAAGCACAAAACTTGATGCCGGCAGGTGCTTTTAAAGACACTCCCCCAAGGAACAGGAAGCCAACCGAAGTGGGCTTGGATGTTTTCAATTCCAAACGCTTTAGTGCCCGGGATCTCCTCAGCAAGCAAAAACACTTAGATATTTACTCCAGTTGAAAATGTGGGGGTTAGTTTTTTGGCCTCTTCCCCAGTCAAATCGCATGGAATCCCATTACCTTAATTTGTGCAACAGCCCGAAGACCTGGAAGGGAACGCAGCCGAGATTTCCCTGAACCTCCAGCGACTGGGGGCGCTGCAATAATGCCTGAGGGCTGCCCTGGGCTGCTTCCTTTTGCGGGTTCTAGGGGTAGTCCTTGGGACAGGGAGTCTAACCCAGGAACTGACCCTTCAGAAACAATGGCGATGTAACCAGGCTTCTTTGTCTGGCTTTATTTCGGTTTATTAATTGTGCTGCCTTTCAAAAATAACAGTGCTTTTTTCCTCCACCTTTTAACAGGAATTCTCTGAAAATGTATTTATTCCCTACCTTAAGGGATACAATGGTTAATGAAATCCTTTGTTGATGACTGGCCATCAGATGCCATACTTTGGCCATAACCTAAAGTCCCAAAGGGTTGCTGAGGTATATAGGGTCTCTTAGGTGATCTCTGTTTTCTTCTCTTTGGAATGTTCTCATTACCTTTTCTAATATCTGTTACTGCTTCTCCTCTTCTCACCTGCCTCTTGAACCACTCAGATCCTTCCTCTCATCCTTTCTACTTTACTGTTTATTTTTTACTCTTTTCTCCTTTCTTCTGTGCTTTATCTCTATAGCTCCAGGTAATGATTAATGAGGTGTTTATACACACAATCAGCCAATGAGAGATTTGGTTTCTTCCTCTTCTTCCCATCAGTAAATAGGACAGTGACTCTATATCAAGTGGTATCTTGAGATATTTTCATTGTTGTTCACTCTCAAAAGTTCTTTTCCTGCAAGAGAGAGAGGTGTTTCCTTTTCTTAACTTTCAGATTTGGCCCTCTTCCAGACAATTGCTGGAAAGCTGATCTCTGAATAACTGAAGCATAACTGTATGTTTTAAAATAGGACTTATCAGAGCGTGGGTGAGTTGGGTGGCTTCTCCATATTGCTTCCCTAGCTCTATTTGGTCTGAGACTAAGCTAGTGGTTTCCAAAGCCAACTCTAAGTAATTTCCAAAGCTTCCTATTCAGGAGCTTTTTAAAAAGACAGAATCTTGTAATCTATCCCTCAAGATTTAATTCCTTTGCCATTGGTGTGGGGGTAAGGGGGAAAAAGTTCATTAAAAAAACTATATTATTAAAAATTATATTTGGGGCATATCTACATGTATAGGCACAACAAGAAAGAAAAGCTATTTTGGAGGAGACTAAGACATGGCATCCGGTCCCATCACTTCATGGGAAATAGATGGGGAAACAGTGGAAACAGTGTCAGACTTTATTTTTTGGGGCTCCAAAATCACTGCAGATGGTGACTGCAGCCATGAAATTAAAAGACGCTTACTCCTTGGAAGAAAAGTTATGACCAACCTAGATAGCATATTCAAAAGCAGAGACATTACTTTGCCAACTAAGGTCCGTCTAGTCACGGCTATGGTTTTTCCAGTGGTCATGTATGGATGTGAGAGTTGGACTGTGAAGAAGGCTGAGTGCTGAAGAATTGATGCTTTTGAACTGTGGTGTTGGAGAAGATTCTTGAGAGTCCCTTGGACTGCAAGGAGATCCAACCAGTCCATTCTGAAGGAGATCAGCCCTGAGATTTCTTTGGAAGGAATAATGCTCAAGCTGAAATTCCAGCACTTTGGCCACCTCATGCGAAGAGTTGACTCATTGGAAAAGACTGATGCTGGGAGGGATTGGGGGCAGGAGGAGAAGGGGACGACAGAGGATGAGATGGCTGGATGGCATCACTGACTAGATGGACGTGAGTCTGAGTGAACTCTGGGAGATGGTGATGGACAGGGAGGTCTGGCATGCTGCGATTCATGGGGTCGCAAGGAGTCGGACACGACTGAGCGACTGAACTGAACTGAACTGAAGACGTAATTCAGAATACCATCGAAGTAGACATAGATTAGTCAACAATATACGATGCTGTAAGGTTGAGTCAAGTGAGGACTGGGGAATTTATGTTCTGTGGAGAGAATGAATCACACACATAAATAACCCTAGCATGGCCACCAGTATGAATTCTTTGGGAATCCAGAGAGCGACACTAAGTTACACTGACTTTGAACAAGTCACTTCTCAGTGCTTCATTTTCCTTATCAATAAAAGTTATTTAAAATCCTCATCTTTCTTGAGCTCTGAGTAATACCCAACAGTTGGATCACTTATCTCCTTGAATAGTTCTTCCTTTGGCACTATACTCTTGCCTTTTCCTGCTACCTTTCTGGGTATCATTTCTCTAATTCCCTCACAGATTCCTTCTCCTCTCCCTAACTGTTAAATATAGGAGTACCTCACAATTTAGTCTGGGTTCTTTTCTGTTTTCATTATAATCTCTTGGTCTGAACATCATCACCCACCCCAGTTACTTTCAGTTCAGTTCAGCTCAGTCATACTTGTTACCATCAAAAGTTGACGATTACCAGGTATGTGTCTCTAGCCCTGACCCTTACCCTAAATTCCAAATCAACTGCTTCAGTAACTCAGTCACTTAAAGTCTCAAAGTCACAAAGTTTAGACCAACTTAGTTGATAAACTCTTCTTGTTTTCCTTTCTCCTCATCTATGTGTGTGTGTGCACGTTTTAGTCACTCAGTTGTCAGGCTCTTTATGACCCCATGGTCTGTAGCCGGCCAGGCTCCTCTGTCCATGGGATTCTCCAGGCAAGAATACTGGAGCGGGTAACCATTCCCTTCTCCAAAGGATCTTCCCGACTCAGGGATGGAACCCAGATGTCCCGCATTGCGGGCAGATTGTTTATTATATGAGCTGTCAGGGAAGCCCTATCCTCATCTATCCAGTTGTTCAAATCAGGCAGTAATCAGCCCCTGACATCTCCCTTAGATTCATTGCAACACCAAGTTCTGGCAATTTTCTTTCCAAAATCTCTCAAATTGGCCTACTTTCCTGTTGTCACCAATCTAATCTGGTCTCATTGCATATGATCTGAGCCCTTCCATCAATTCTCCACTTTGCAGCTAAAACAGTTTTTCTAAAAGCAAGTAAGACTATTTCTCTTCTCACATAAAACCCTTAAACAGCATCTCCCTGCTCTAAGATAAGACTAGCATTCTTAAGGTGGCCTAACAGAGCATGTGAGGTCTTGCCTTTTCTAATCTGATCTGATACCACTCTCCCCTGGCTTCCTGTGTGGAAGACTTCCCCACCACCTTTTATATTCTCAAACATGCTGCAGTCTCAACAGCACAGGCTCTGTGCACATGACCCTCTTCTCCCTTTTAACTTGAGTGTGGAAAAAACATTTCTAACTTCCCAGACAAGTTCAAGACCCCTTGTTGATGAAGCCCTTCTACAACTAATGTACTTTTCCCTCTATGACTTACCTCAGTTTGTAGCATTTGGTTGGAGAAGGAAATGGCAACCCACTCCAGTATTCTTGCTGGGAAAATTTCATGGACAGACAAGCCTGACAGGCTACAGTCATGGGGTTGCAAAGAGTCGGACACGACTGAGCGCACATACATAGCATTTGCTATGCGTATATACTGCATGAGTCTATTGTTCCCTTCAAGAGAAGGACTGAACCTATTTTTGCTTACACAGTGCCTAGCATTTAATAGCTGCCCAATAAATATTTCTTAAATTAATGTTGTCCTCTGAGGTTCCTTTTGGCATTCTGGAAAGTTGTTGAATCACGCAATTAGGAGATCTGAGAGAGGAAACTTTTGTATGATTAGTAGAAAGAGATGTGGTATGCATTGGCAGACAATTCTTCACAGAGCTGTCATACTTCAGTACATCTAGTAAGCAGAGACACCAGCGGTTTTGATCTAGACTGTCTTTTCCAGATGTTTGTATATCAGATTTAGAAGGTTGAGATTGTATTTCCCACTGGAGCAGGAGGCACACCTTGTTTACCATCCAATATGATAACTTCTCCTTCTGTAGTGAAGGTTGAATGGGTTTACCTGTTCAGTTCAATCACTCAGTCATGTCTGACTCTTTTGACCCCATGGACTGCAGCACACCAGGCTTCTCTGTCCATCACCAACTCCCAGATCTTGTTCAAATTCATGTCCATCGAGTCAGTGATACCATCCAACCATCTCATCCTCTGTTGTCCCCTTCTCCTCCTGCCTTCAATCTTTCCCAGAAGCAGGTTCTTTTCCAATAAGTTAGTTCTTTGCATTAGGTGGCCAAAGTATTGGAGCTTCAGCTTCAGCATCAGTCCTTCCAATGAATATTCAGGACTGATTTCCTTTACAATTGACTCGTTTGATCTCCTTTTGGTCCAAGGAACTCTCAAGAGTCTTTTCCAACACCACAGTTCAAAAGCATCAGTTCTTTGGTGCTCAGCTTTCTTTATTGTCCAACTCTCTCATCCGTCAAGACTACTGGAAAAGCCATAGCTTTGACTAGACAGACCTTTGTCGGCAAAGTGATGTCTTTGCTTTCTGATATGCTGACAGAATGTGGTACACTGGAGAAGGGAATGGCAAACCACTTCAGTATTCTTGCCTTGAGAACCCCATGAACAGTATGAAAAGGCAAAATGATAAGATACTGAAAGAGGAACTCTCCAGGTCAGTAGGTGCCCATACGCTACTGGAGATCAGTGGAGAAATAACTCCAGAAAGAATGAAGGGATGGAGCCAGAGCAAAAACAATACCCAGCTGTGGATGTGACTGGTGATAGAAGCAAGGTCCGATGCTGTAAAGAGCAATATTGCATAGGAACCTGGAATGTCAGGTCCATGAATCAAGGCAAATTGGAAGTGGTCAAACAAGAGATGGCAAGAGTGAACGTCAACTTTCTAGGAATCAGCGAACTAAAATGGACTGGAATGGGTGAATTTAACTCAGATGACCGTTATATCTACCGGGCAGGAATCCCTCAGAAGTGGAGTAGCCATCATGGTCAACAAAAGAGTCCGAAATGCAGTACTTGGATGCAATCTCAAAAACGACAGAATGATCTCTGTTCGTTTCCAAGGCAAACCATTCAATATCACAGTAATCCAAGTCTATGCCCCAACCAGTAACGCTGAAGAAGCTGAAGTTGAATGGTTCTATGAAGACCTACAAGATCTTTTAGAACTAGCACCCAAAAAAGATGTCCTTTTCATTATAGGGGACTGGAATGCAAAAGTAGGAAGTCAAGAAACACCTGGAGTAACAGGCAAATTTAGCCTTGGAATGCAGAATGAAGCAGGGCAAAGTCTAGTAGAGTTTTGCCAAGAAAATGCACTGGTCATAGCAAACACCCTCTTCCAACAACACAAGAGAAGACTCTACATGTGGACATCACCAGATGGTCAACACCGAAATCAGACTGATTATATTCTTTGCAGCCAAAGATGCAGAAGCTCTATACAGTCAACAAAAACAAGACCAGGAGCTGACTGTGGCTCAGATCATGAACTCCTTATTGCCAAATTCAGACTTAAATTGAATGAAGTAGGGAAAACCACTAGCCCATTCAGGTATGACCTAAATCAAATCCCTTATGATTATACAGTGAAAGTGAGAAATAGATTAAGGGACTAGATCTGATAGATAGAGTGCCTGATGAACTATGGACGGAGGTTCGTGACATTGTATGGGAGACAGGGATCAAGACCATCCCCATGGAAAAGAAATGCAAAAAAGCGAAATGGCAGTTTGGGGAGGCCTTACAAATAGCTGTGAAAAGAAGAGAAGTGAAAAGCAAAGGAGAAAAGGAAAGATATAAGCATCTGAATGTAGAGTTCCAAAGAATAGCAAGGAGAGATAAGAAAGCCTTCCTCAGCGATCAATGCAAAGAAATAGAGGAAAACAACAGAATGGGAAAGACTAGAGATCTCTTCAAGAAAATGAGAGATACCAAGGTAACATTTCATGCAAAGATGGGCTCGATAAAGGTCAGAAATGGTATGGACCTAACAGAAGCAGAAGATATTAAGAAGAGGTGGCAAGAATACACAGAAGAACTGTACAAAAAAGATCTTCAAGACCAAGATAATCACGATGGTGTGATCAGTCACCTAGAGCCAGACATCATGGAATGTGAAGTCAAGTGGGCCTTAGAAAGCATCACTGTGAACAAAGCTAGTGGAGGTGATGGAATTCCAGTGGAGCTATTTCAAATCCTGAAAGATGATGCTGTGAAACTGCTGCACCCAATATGCCAGCAAATTTGGAAAACTCAGCAGTGGCCACAGGACTGGAAAAGGTCAGTTTTCATTCCAATCCCAAAGAAAGGCAATGCAAAAGAATGCTCAAACTACTGCACAATTGCACTCATCTCACACACTAGTAAAGTAATGCTCAAAATTCTCCAAGCCAGACTTCAGCAATACGTGAACCGTGAACTTCCAGATGTTCAAGCTGGTTTTAGAAAAGGCAGAGGAACTAGAGATCAAATTGCCAACATCTGCTGGATCATGGGAAAAGCAAGAGTCCCAGAAAAAACATCTATTTCTGCTTTATTGAGTATGCCAAAGCCTTTGACTGTGTGGATCACAATAAACTGTGGAAAATTCTGAAAGAGATGGGAATACCAGACCACCTGACCTGCCTCTTGAGAAACCTATATGCAGTTCGGGAAGCAACAGAACTGGATATGGGACAACAGACTGGTTCCAAATAGGAAAAGGAGTATGTCAAGGCTATATATTGTCACCCTGCTTATTGAACTTCTATGCAGAGTACATCATGAGAAACGCTGGGCTAGAAGAAGCACAAGCTGGAATCAAGATTGCTGGGAGAAATATCAATAACCTCAGATATGCAGATGACACTGCCCTTATGGCAGAAAGTGAAGAGGAACTCAAAAGCCTCCTGATGAAAGTAAAGTGGAGAGTGAAAAAGTTGGCTTAAAGCTCAACATCCAGAAAACGAAGATCATGGCATCTGGTCCCATCACTTCATGGGAAATAGATGGGGAAACAGTGGAAGCAGTGTCAGACTTTAATTTTTTGGGCTCCAAAATCACTGCAGATGGTGACTGTAGTCATGAAATTAAAAGACGCTTGCTCCTTGGAAGAAAAGTTATGACCAACCTAGATAGCATATTCAAAAGCAGAGACATTACTTTGCCAACTAAGGTCCGTCTAGTCAAGGCTATGGTTTTTCCTGTGGTCATGTATGGATGTGAGAGTTGGACTGTGAAGAAGGCTGAGTGCCGAAGAATTGATGCTTTTGAACTGTGGTGTTGGAGAAGATTCTTGAGAGTCCCTTGGACTGCAAGGAGATCCAACCAGTCCATCCTGAAGGAGATCAGCCCTGAGATTTCTTTGGAAGAAGTGATGCTAAAGCTGAAACTCCAGTACTTTGGCCACCTCATGCGAAGAGTTGACTCATTGGAAAAGACTCTGATGCTGGAAGGGATTGGAGGCAGGAGGAGAAGGGGACGACAGAGGATGAGATGGCTGGATGGCATCACTGACTAGATGGACGTGAGTCTGAGTGAACTCTGGGAGTTGGTGATGGATAGGGAGGCCTGGCGTGCTGTGATTCATGGGATCGTGAAGAGTTGGACACGACTGAGCGACTGAACTGAACTGATGCTGTCTAGGTTGGTTATAACGTTCCTTCCAAGGAGCAAGCTTCTTTTAATTTCATGGCTGCAGTCACCATCTGCAGTGATTTTGGAGCCCCCCAAAATAAAGTCTCTCACTGTTGCCATTTTCCCCCCGTCTATTTGCCATGAAGTGATGGAACCAGATGCCATGATCTTCGTGTTTTGAATGTTGAGTTTTAAGTGAAAAGCCAGCTTTTTCACTCTCCTCTTTCACTTTCATCAAAAGGGTTTTTAGTTCTTCTTTACTTTCTGCTATAAGGGTGTTGTCATCTGCGTATTTGAGGTATTGATATTTCTTGTGGCAATCTTGATTCCATCTTGTGCTTCATCCAGCCCGGCAATTCGCATGATGTACTCCACATATAAGTTACATGTAGCTCATTGTAAAAGATGGAGGCTTCTTAACCTTGAGGTTCCTCAGCTCTGATGCTAACCTACTTCATGTGCAGCATCACCTGGGTTACTCCATGTTTCCCTAGCTGAGACCTGGGAGGCAAGGGAACTGCTGTGAACAGGAAGCTGGTGCTCCTTGCTGTGAAAAAGTGAAAATGAAAGTCACTCAGTCATGTCCGACTCTTTGCAACCCCATGGACTGTACATTCCATGGAATTCTCTAGGCCAGAATACTGGAGTGGGTAGCCTTTCCCTTCTCCAAGGGATGTTCCCAACCCATGGATCAAACCCAAGTCTCCTGCATTACAGGCTGATTCTTTACCAGCTGAACCACAAAGAAAGCCCATGCCATGTGTAATACAGTCCTTTCACCCAGAAGACTCAGATATTCTGCTAGCATCCAAGAAACTGTAGCAGGCTAAGTTATTAGCTTGCAAGGAGCATAAAATCTCAGACCCTTCACAGCTCTTAAAAAGGTACAATGCATTGAAATGAAAGAAAGAGATGAAAAGGTCAAACAGCAGGTGGAGATTTGTCTTTTGGGAAATTTGGAGCGAAAGTCTCGTGAGGAAGAGAGCTGGGACAAGAGATTGAGGTGGGAACATTTTGCTGATCAAACCTGAGCAACGCTGGGAGTCATAACTCAGAACAGAGCCAGAGAGAACACTGATTGTCATTTGCTCCTCTTTTTGGATAGGAAACTGTTGCAAATCGGGAAGAGGAAAGGGAGGCAAAAGCAGTTGATCTGGTGGTACACCAGTTAAAGCAGCCTGAAGTTTTTCATTTGTCTCTGAGGGATGTGATGTAACGTGGGGGAGGAGATAAAGGCTTGCATGTGAGTGTGCTAAGTCTCTTCAGTCATGTCCGACTCTTTGTAACCCTATGGACACCTCTGTCCATGGGGGATTCTCCAAGCAAGAATACTGGAGTGGGTTGCCATGCCCTTCTCCAGGGGATCTTCCCGACCCAGGGATCAAACCCAAGTTTCTAATGTCTCCTGCATTGGCAGGTGGGTACTTTTACCATTGGCGCTACCTGGGAAGCCTGAGAAAGGCTTTGGAATCAGGTAAATCTGGGCCCAAATCTCAGCTCTATTTCTGACTGATTGATCAATCTTGGACATGTCATCCTTCAGAGCCTCAATTCTCCTCACCTGTAATCTAAAGATAAAATATCTACTTTGCAAGAGTAAGTGGCATGATGCATGAAAATGCCTGGTATATGCCCGGTGCTCAATAAATAAGTAATATTACTACTATATGATTAGGATGTCCTGGATGATTGTGACCTGGTGAGGGTAGGAAAGTTCAGAACCTTCCTCAGTATTTCCAAAGACAGGAGTTGGTCAGAGTCAAATTTTGCTTCAAATTCTCAATCCTATTGCAATTTCCATGCTTCACTGCACTTTCCCACCCATGCTTTCCTGTGTGGATGAAATAACTGCTTCCCTAAAAGCAAAGGAAACACGGAATAAAATAGAAAGCAACGCTGGCCATTTTCATCACGGGAAATTTCTCACAGGCCATCATTCTCCTCAGATCCCACTCTGCCACTCTGTTGCCTCGGATCCTCACTCTGCTAAAAACCTTCCCCACGATTTTTAATTTCTGGGACCCACCCCCCAAATCTGTCTTGGGACAATTCCCAAATTCTTGTTCATTTATTACTCAGAAATTTTTTTCTTTGTTGTCTGTCCTCGTTTGTATCCCAAATAGCTTTGGAAGCCTTATTTTCTTTTCAAAAAATCAAAAAGATCCATTCAGTGATTTTTGATAGAGTTAACTCTGTTTTACAGAAGTAGTTCTTAAAATTTTGCATGAATGAAAATCACCTGGAATGCTTACTTAAGATATAGTGGTTCTACCATGTGTCCTCCACACAAAGATTTGGATTCATGAATCTGTATTTTATAAGCACTCCAAGAGTTTCTGAAAAAGGCAGTCCATGGGCCATACTTTGAACATCTTAGAACAGCTCAAACAGCAGTCAGCTTTCACAAAATGAGATGGTTTTTCTCTCTGTGACATGGAGTTAAACTAGGATTGACTTAGTTGTTCAAGAAAACTGATCGTCTATGGCTCAAGTCTTTCATGTTGTTTCTGTATAGAGAGACCAATTAGGAAAGACTAATTCCTAATTCCTTAATCACAAAATGATATCCTAATAGTCCAAATTTGTTAATGTTAGTGATATGATTTCAAAGCAATGCTACAGGAGACAGTCTTACTTCCAAAGAGGGAAAAGTCTTATCTGATTACTGGCCAGGACTTATTGAATAGGTTCCTGATTTGAAGAGGCCATACAATAATAGCCAGATTATAAGGATTTTCTTTAGGTTGAGAAAATAAGGTTTTTATATCTGTCTTTTAGACTGTCAACAGGTCTTTGATGTTTTGTACAGCTTTAGGAGGCAGTGATAGCAGCCCTGGAGTTGAACACACCATAATCATTATCCAGCATAACCAGATGACATATGAATCAGTTTTAAAGACAGAAGAAGGAGATAGCCATCTATAAGGATAATAAGGCCAAAGATGACTTAGGATTCAAAAAAAACTATCTCCAAACTACTTACCTTTTGTTTCTCAAAAAATCAAATTTCAAAACCAGAGCAATACTTTATCAAGATAACAATGGGATGTTAATCTGGAAAAAATAAAAATAAAATTTAAAGAAGTTAGGAAATGAAAGTTCAGATAACCTAAATGCAATTGTCACCAAAGTTCTTCTGCAAACTTCAGAAGTAAATATTTAAACTGAGTTGCATTTTCAAACTAACAGGCAAATCAACTACTCATGGTAAGTAGAGCAAATATCTTTATACAATAGGTTATCATTAATTTTTACATATACAAGTGAAACAAGCATCTTTTAAATAAGGACAATGAGGTATAGTAGTGGGAAAAACTGCTGCTGCTACTGCTGCTAAGTTGCTTCAGTCGTGTTCGACTCTGCAACCCCATAGACGGCAGCCCACCAGGCTCCCCTGTCCCTGGGATTCTCCAGGCAAGAACACTGGAGTGGGTTGCCATTTCCTTCTCCAATGCATGAAAGTGAAAAGTGAAAGTGAAGTCGCTTACTGGTGTCCGACTCTTAGTGACCCCATGGACTGCAGCCTACCAGGCTCCTCTGTCCATGGGATTTTCCAGGCAAGAGTACTGGAGTGGGATGCCATTGCCTTCTCTGCTAATACTGGGCAATTGACCTTAAAGCGAACTTTTCATACTTCTCTTCACTTAGGGTGAGTTGTTTTTCCCCTTTGTAAATAGACTGCTCTGCTGATTTGCTAATGTGCCCAAACATGCTCAAATCCTAGACCAAAAAACAGTTTAGCTCAAACTGTGACCCCAGCTACAAAAACAACTTCTGAGGAGGGTCTTGGATGTTAAAGAGATGATTTACTATATTAATATTCTTAATAACAGCTTCCATTGAACATTGGACTTCCCTGGTGGCTCAGATGGTGAAGAATCGGCCTACAATGCAGGAGACCCGGGTTCGATCCTTGAGTCGGGAAGATCCCCTGGAGAAGGGAAATGGCAACCCACTCCAGTATTCTTGCCTGGAGAATTCCACAGACAGAGAAGCCTAGTGGGCTACAGTCCATGGAGTCATAAAAAGTCAGACATGACTGAATGACTAACACTTCACTTTCATTAAACATGGATTTTAGACTAAGCATCTTACTCAACATTGAAAAAGAACAACTACTTCCTCCTAAGAATTTAAACTGATAATCCAAATCTGCTTCAGAGAGAAGTCCATTGCAAAAAAGTGAAGTGAAAATCACGTCCGACTCTTTGCAACCCCGTGGACTATACAGTCCACGGAATTCTCCAGACCAGAATACTGGAGTAGGTAGCCTATCCCTTCTCCAGCACATCTTCCCGACCCAAGAATCAAAGCAGGGTCTGCTGTAGGTGGATTCTTTCCCCACTGAGCCATCCGGGAAGCTCTCCATTGCAAAGGACAGAATCAATCAAAAATATTTATAGAATACCGTTTATATTAAAGGCTTTGTACAAAGAACAAATGCCTTGACCTTAACAAATTTATTTTCTGTGCTGATTATTTATGTTGTGCGCTCTGTTCCATGCCCACCCTTTCATATTCTGCTCTGGGATGCTGGGTCTGGGTCTGGAAACTACATTTCCCAGACTCCCTTACCAGTTACCTTCATCTTAGGGTCACCTAGTGGAGGCTGTGGTAATTAAAGAGATATTGGAAGGTGGTAAAGGGGAGACAGGACTTGCTTTCTATTTGCAATTCCTGTCAAAATATAACAGCTCCAAAATAATTTCAATATCTTTGGGCATATTTAGACCAGCGATGCCACACCCCTCCACTGCTGCTAGGACTAGCCAACTCTTGCTTCTTTATTAGCGTAAACACCAGCCATACAACACGACCTTCATCAGTTCGGTTCAGTCGCTCAGTTGTGTCCGACTCTGCGACCCATGGGCTGCAGCATGCCAGGTTTCCCTCTCCATCACCAACTCCTGGAGCTTGCACAAACTCATGTCCATCAAGTCAGTGATGCCATCCAACCATCTCATCCTCTGTCATCCCCATCTCCTCCTGCCTTCCATCTTTCCCAGCATCAGGATCTTTTCCAGTGAGTCAGTCCTTCCCATCAGGTGGCCAAAGTTACTGGAGCTTCAGCTTCAGCACCAGTCCTTCCAATTAATATTTAGGACTGATTTCCTTTATGATTGACTTGTTTGATCTCCTTTCAGTCGAAGGGACTTTCAAGAGTTTTCTCCAACACCACAGTTCAAAAGCATTAATTCTTCGGCGCTCAGCTTTCTTTATAGTCAACTCTCACATCCATACGTGACCACTGGAAAAACCACAGCTTTGACTAAACGGACCTTTGTTGGCAAAGTAATATCTCTGCCTTTTAATATGCTGTCTAGATTGGTCATAGCTTTTCTTCCAAGGAGCAAGTGTCTTTTAATTTCATGGCTGCAGTCACCATCTGCAGTGATTTTGGAGCCCCCCCAGATAAACTCTATCATGATTTCTATTGTTTCCCCACGTATTTGCCATGAAGTGATGAGACTGGATGCCATGATCTTTGTTTTTTGAATGTTGAGATTTAAGTCAACTTTTTCACTCTCCTCTTTCACTTTCATCAAGAGGCTCTTTAGTTCTTTACTTTCTGCCATAAGGGTGGTGTCATCTGCATATCTGAGGTTATTGATATTGCTCATGGCAATCTTGATTCCAGCTTGTGCTTCATCCAGCCTGGCATTTCGCATGATGTATTCTGCATAGAATTTAAGTAAGCAGGTTGACAATATACAGCCTTGACATACTTTCCTCATAGACCTAGGTATTAACAATATGAAGACTCTTCCTATAAGCAAGCAGTTTTTTTATTTAGTTATCTGCCCTGCCCCAGCCCAACCCAGCAGTTTCTAGCTATTAATATTTTCAGCATTCCTGTTGCCCTTTCAGTTTTTCAATACCCATGTGACTGTGGTTCAGTCACTAAGTCATGTGCAATTCTTGCAACCCCATGGACTGTAACCCACCAGGCTCCTCTGCCCACGGAATTTCCCAGGCAAGAATACTGGAGTGGGTTGCCATTTCCTTTTCCAGGGGATCTTCCTGAACCAGGAATTGAACCTGGGCCTCCTGTATTGCAGGTAGATTCTTTACCATTCCTGTTGCCCTTTCAATTTTACAGTATCCATGTGACTAATTCCTTGAATTAAATTCCTCCATCTGAAATACCTAGCATGGTTTCTGACTTCCTGCCTGGACTCTGATTGGTAGATTCTAATCAGGTAGATTTAAAATATTTGGTCAAGGAGACAATATTTACTCATGCAAAAAAAAAAAAAAAGAAGGAAACATTCAGAAAAATAAATTATGAAATAAACTACTCTGATAAAATATCCTGCAGGGATTCAAAAAAGCAGCCAATCAGTTGCTATGGGTTGATCAAACACAGGCATCATGCCTTTTCTTTCTTAAAAAATAAATTTATTTATTTGTGTGGCTGTGCCAGGTCTTAGTTGTGGCATGTGAGCTCTTAGTTGCAGCTTGTGGGATCTTAGTTCCCTGACTAGGGATCAAACCCAGGTCCCCTGCCCTGGGAACAAGGAGTCTTAGCCACTAGACCACTGGGGAAGTCCCATGCTTTTACAGTTAAATTTTTTTGGATTTAATATTCAACAGTGTGATCAAAGTACTATTAGTTCTCATTCTATAGATGAGAAATACTGGTTCTGAGAGGTTAAATATATGCTTACATACAGCTAAGATGGTAGCAAAGCTGAGATTCTTACCTAGGTCTGTGTATGCATTCTTTCCATTATTCCATGTTAGTTCAGAAGGGGTGATACTTGAGGTGGATCTTGAAGAATAAGCTTCAAACAGACTGGTCAGAGGAGAGCACTTTAATGGGAATGATAGCTAACAAAGGCGTGAATTTGGGGAAATGCCAAGTATTCCTGGGGATGAGAAATAAAAACTTGTGCAAAAGTTTGTGATGAAAGCCATCACACAGGGCAGAAAAAGTAGGTTGGGGCCAGATTAAGAAGGACCTTGGGTGGCACATGAGGAATTTAGAAACCACATATTTTAAATCAGAGATCAGAGAAGTGAAATGGCAGAAGTGAGAAGCTGTTTGGTATTGGTGATTAATGGACTTCATCACTGATATTTGTCAAGCCACTGTTGTTACCAAAGGCTTTTTAAAGAACCAACAAATAAGAACAAGACAAGAGAAAAACCTTTATGGATTAACCATCAAAACAAGTGATTAGAAAAGGAATTTTAACTTTGCATAGATTTCAGGGTTAGCAAAAAAGCAAACATCAAGCCAAAAAAAGAAAAACAACTTTTAGAGAAAGAAACTGGTTTTCATCACAGAGGAAAAAGAAGAGTACTTGTTTATCCTTTGCTGTCAGATAAATCAAAGTCCTAAAATAATCTACATGGCTATGAAAAATGTTAAGTACTTTTTGTAGAAAGGTATTATTATTTGACTAATACATTTTTCGGGGATAAAATGAAGAAATATTAAAATGACAAGTCAGCAACCCTAAATTGAGACACACCAATAAAGTGGGCCACCCATCAACCTGTCAGTGGACTATTATGTTTTGTTACAAACCTTTCCGTGAAGCAATTGGATTCAGACACATTATGGGTTAGATAGACTTTTGTGGGCTAGTCTGGAAATTCAACTGTCATTTATAACTTTGTTTCCATGGCAAAATGCCTTTACAAGTTCTAAACAGCAGACTTTCAAATTAACTTTTGGAATATAACCCATTTGCAACTTAGGGACTGCCTGTGCTTTGAATGTAGATTGTCTATTATAACACGGTTTTAACTCTACTGAATCTCAGAGGATTTCAAATTAGTATCTTTCTTTCAAATCCAATACCTTATTTGGGAAAAGGGGATTTAAAAATGCAACCCACCTAGTGTGAAGAAAAGGCAAACCCAATGACTTTTTTCCATTAATGGTCTGATTATAAGGAAGCAAGCATTTTGTCTATAAGTAGAAAGAGTAAAATGATGAATTAAAAAAACACCTGAGCATTTATCTCATGAAGACAGTATTTGTTATCTTTTTGTATAGCTTTTCTCTACGACGCAAAGGTAACTCAAAGAAAAGAACTGCACCCATTAATCTTAAAAAGCCTGCTTAAATTATTCTTAATGATGATCTTTGTATCCTGTAGGTGAAAATTTTCTAGACTAGAAATGTAGGGATTATTGCAGTAATTTTCCATTGAACACTACAGCAAAAGACGTAGGCAAACATGTATAAATGAAACCTGGTGTTAAATTTTTTTCTTTTCCAGGGAATGAAATATTTGTTGTTCAGGAAAAGGATATAAAACATTTGCCTGGATTTCCAGTTAATTTTACTCTTTCAAGTAATTTCTTTTTTCCTCTTTAGAAAGAATTGAAATAGATACAGCAAAATAAGAGATATTTCTCTTTTCTTTCAACTTGTACTTTTATTGAAGACGTTTATTTACTCAAATTTATTTTTAATTGGAGGATAATTGCTTTACAATGTTATGTTGGTTTCTGCCAAACAACCTGAATCAGCCATGTGTATAGCTATATCCTCTTCCTCTTGAGCGCCCCCATCCCACCCCGCTAGGTTGTCACAGAGCACGTGGCTGAGCTCCCTGCGTTATACAGCTGTTTCCCACGAGCTATCTATTTCACACATGGTTGTGTATATATGTCAATGCTACTCTCTCAACTGAAGACTGACTTAAGCTTTTTAAATTCATAGCTGATAGTTTTGGGACAGTATATGAAATGAAGCTCTGATTTGCCATCAGTTAGAACGGTTTCCATCACCATTGTTAATGGTGGCTTATTTGTTTACCCCTGGAATTTTTGTTTGCTTCTTTTATAAACCAGATTTTTTCCTGGTCTATTTATCATGTAGGTGGTAGGGATAATACCCTTTATAGTGAGATCTTAAAAACACTTTTGTTTTATTAGAAACCTTAAGTATCTTTTGAAGCCAGCCTGACGGTTTGAAATTGTTATCTTTTTTATTTAAAGTTTACCTGGTCCTTTATTTTTGTCTATTGTTTTCAAAATTCTTCATTTTGTATTTTTCATAATAATACTCGAGAGCCACCAACCTGGGAGTCAAAAATTCTGGATACTAGTTTACTCTTTCAACAAGTACTTTCTGAGGGCCTTTTTGTGTAGTTCATTTATTGCCATTCAGTTCTACAAATGTTTTACTTCTTATTATGATTTTTCTCTGTGATCCATAGAGTTATTTAGGAGTACTTTTTGTTCTTTCCAAACATTTTAAATTCACGTTTTATTCTTGAATTCTAATATTTTTTATCCTGGGCAGAGTACATATTTTATACAATGGCTGATTCATTGAAGTGGTTCAACTCTCTTTGGTGATGTATATGTAGTCATTTTTTTAAAAATGTGCACTTGAAAAGAATGTATACTTTCTATCTGATGCAAAGATCTATTCATATCTATTGGCTTAAGCCTTTTAGTTTTGTTGTTCAACTCTTGAGAAAATTCTTATTAGTCATTTTGAGTTTGAGCTCTCCATTTAAAATCTTCCACTGAGATTATCAGTTCATTCATGTCTCCTAGTAATTTAGTAAGATATTGCTTTATAAATTTTGGAGCTATGTTTTAAAGTATATATTGGCTTCCATGTTGGCTCAGAAGGTAGGGAATCCTCCTTTAGTGCAGGAGACCCGGCTTCTATCCCTGTGTCAGGAAGATCCCTTGGAGGAAAGCATGGTAACCCACTCCAGTATTCTTGCCTAGAGAATTTCATGGACAGAAGAGCCTGGTGGGCCACAGTCCAGAGGGTCGCGACTGAAGTGACTAACACTTTCACACTACATGTTGAAGGTTGTTTTATTTTCTTGGTGGATCATTCTTATTATTCACTGTCTCTTTTATCTTATTGATACCTTTGCCTTAAATTCTCTTTTGGCTCATTTTACTTTTGCTATTAAATGCTTTTCTATTGGAGAAAGCAATGACACCCCACTCCAGCACTCTTGCCTGGAGAATCCCATGGACGGAGGAGCCTGGTGGGCTGCAGTCCATGGGGTCGCTAAGAGTTGGACACGACTGAGGCGACTTAACAGCAGCAGCAGCAGCAGCTTTTCTATCTGTCTGATTTAGCATATATCAAATTTCTGTTCCTTTATTTTTTTGTCTTTCTGTGCAGTTGTTTTACTTGTGTCTTGTATAAACATCTAGAGCCCATATTTTTGTACATTCTGATTATCTCTATCATTTTATAGGTGAATGTAATTTTTTAATATTTATCGTGATTGCTCATCTATTTAGACATATTTCTACACACTAGTTGTCTTTTTTTAATTGTATTTTTCTTTGCTTTCTCCTTTTTTGCTCTCTAATGGGTTAAACAAAGTTTTTCATGTGCCCCATAATTTTCTCTGCTGGCTTGGAAATTGCAGATTATTTTTCTGTTTTTGAGTGGATTTATGTATTTATTTCTATTTCTGTTCTCTCACTGAGCACAGTTCCAGTTTTGGCAGACCTTGTGCTAAGTCACTTCAGTTGTGTCCGACTCTTTGTGACCCTATGGACTGTAGTCTGCCAGGCTCCTATGTCCATGGGATTCTCTAGGCAAGAATAGTGAAGTGGGTTGTCATGTCCTCCCCCAGGGGATCTCTCCAATCTAGGGATCGAACCCGTGTCTCTTATGTCTCCTGCATTGGCAGGTTGTTCTTTACCACTAGTGCCATCTTGGCAAACTTTACTCTTTAGTAAATACAACTCCTCTGCTTTCTTAGCGCTCGCATTTTGTTACTTTTTTTTTTTTTTTTTGGTTATATCTAAAGTTTTAGTGTATCTCTTAATTGAGCAAAAAATATATTTGTGCATTAATTTATACTGTTATTCATATTTACTGGCATATTTTTAGCTATTTCTGTTCTCCATGTTACATCTTGTATCCTACGCTTTCCCTGTAAGTTCATTTCTCTTCTAGTGGAATGAAGCATGTACTTTAAAGCTCTTTCGGTGAAAATTTTGGTCAGGATCAAGTGATTCTCAACCATATCTGACCCAGATACATCTTTTTGTAATTAGTATTTTGTAGTGCCTTCTTTACTTCATGAAATAAAATACACAGATAATATAACAATAAATAAAAATTTTAAGCAATCCATATAATGTCACAACTGCTTAGTAGAAGGAAAGTAAATTATAAAAAATGATGTGCTTCCCTGGAGGTCTTCCTTGGTGGTTAAGAATCTGCCTGCCAATGCAGGGGATATGAGTTTAATCCCTGGTCTGGGCAGATCCCACAGGGTGCGGAGCAACAAAGCCCGTGTGCCACAGCTACTGAGCCAGTGCCCTGGGGCAGAAGAGCCACAGCTCCTGAGCCCACATGCCAGCTATTGAGTACTGGGTGCCTAGAGCCCCTGCTCAGCAACAAAAGAAGCCACTACAATGCGAAGCCCTAGAATCGCAAGGAAAAGTAGCACCGGTTCACCACAACTAGAGTAACCCTGTGCACAGCAACGAAGACCCAATACAGCAAAAATAAACAAATTTTTTAGAAGCACAATTTGTTTTATGTAAATAAAAGTTTGAATACAACCACTAGAAGGCATGATGAAGTAATCACGTGCTTACATATACTTATCATGTTTAAGTTTAGATTTAAGGGAAGGAAAGCAATATTTAACTCAATATATTTCACATTTTAATTTTACATTTTCTCATTGATGTTATTTACTGCTTATTTTATATTTTACTTCATATTTGACATTTAAATAAAGAGGCTAAATATGTGTGCACATCTACATATGCACATCCATACATAGAATAATATAACTACAATAGCTACAGGGTACAGATGTATTGTTTATTGGGACTCAAATTTCTTCAATGGCCTTGCTATTGGTGACATAGTTTTCCAAAATAGTGAAAAATCTTTAGTACAAAGTTTTAAATGACACAAATTACAATGGTCCCTCTCTGAATTTGCATCATTGTTGTTTTTCTGGGTAATTCAACACATATTATTTTTATGATGCTTTTGAACTATGGTGCTGGAGAAGACTCTTGAGAGTCCCTTGGACAGTAAGGAGATCAAACCAGTCAATCCTAAAGGAAATCGACCCTGAATATTTGTTGGAAGGACTGTTGTTGAAGATGTAATTCCAATTCTTTGGCCACCTAATTCAAAGAAACGACTCACTGGAAAAAACCCTGATGCTGGGAAAGATTGAAAGCAGAAGGTGAAGGGGGCAACAGAGGATGAGATGGTTAGACAGCATCACTAAGTCAATGGACATGAATTTGAGCAAATCCCAGGAGATAGTAGAGGACAGAATAGCCTGGCATGCTGCAGTCCATGGGGTCACAAAGAGTCAGATATGACTTATCTTATGAACAATTTTTGTGTTCCTATGTAAAAATGGAGATAGGTCTTAAGTTCAGAAGATTATAGAGAGGATTTTCACATATATATATGTGTGTGGTAGAACACTAGAGAGTCAGATATGACTTATGAACAATTTCTGTGTTCCTATGTAAAAATGGAGATAGGTCTTAAGTTCAGAAGATTATAGAGAGGATTTTCACATCAGTTCAGTTCAGTTCAGTTGCTCAGTCGTGTCCGACTCTTTTCGACCCCATGAATCGCAGCACGCCAGGCCTCCCTGTCCATCACCAACTCCTGGAGTTCACTCAAACTCACGTCCATCGAGTCCGTGATGCCATTCAGCCATCTCATCCTCTGTCGTCCCCTTCTCCTCCTGCCCCCAATCCCTCCCAGCATCAGAGTTTTTTCCAATGAGTCAACTATTCTCATGAGGTGGCTAAAGTGCTGGAGTTTCAGCTTTAGCATTATTCCTTCCAAAGAAATCCCAGGGCTGATCTCCTTCAGAATGGACTGGTTGGATCTCCTTGCAGTCCAAGGGACTCTCAAGAATCTTCTCCAACACCACAGTTCAAAAACATCAATTCTTCAGTGCTCAGCCTTCTTCACAGTCCAACTCTCACATCCATACATGACTACTGGAAAAACCATAGCCTTGACTAGACGGACCTTAGTCGGCAAAGTAATGTCTCTGACCTTAGTCGGCAAAGTAATGTCTCTGCTTTTGAATGTGCTATCTAGGTTGGTCATAACTTTTCTTCCAAGGAGTAAGCGTCTTTTAATTTCATGGTATAGTAGAACATTAGAGAGTCATTCAGGACAGAACAGTATTTTGTTGAATGGGACTTCCTCAGCATATAGCTGACCATCCAGCATTCTTGGCCCTCCTGTCCTCTAATGGCCAATAGTATCTCCCCAATTATGTGATACCTCAAATTGCCTCCTCACGTTTCTCACACACACCATAAGGGCAGTACTGCCCCAGTTGAGGCCAACTCAACTAGTTAATCTACTGGATAGTGGTTCTTCATGCTGGATCTGCAGAAGCTCATGTGATTTCAGGAGATCCATGGACTCCAAAAAAAAAAAAAAATACATAGACTTTCACACTTGATACGACATGCTTTGTTGCTTTATCAAAGACCACCGTTAATGCTCTGTTCAAGCCCAGCAACAAAAACATTCACATTGGTCTCTAACGTGAGAACTTACAGACCCCATCTATTTATCACTGTATAACCTATATAACTTATATCTCTCTGCATATAATTTATAAACATTTGCCTGTTAGATAGAACATAAAAAAAATCATATAATAGTAGGGCAAGTTTACTCCCTTCTTTCAATATGTTGATAACTATTTTTCAACATAATTGATGTACTTTGTTTTATGTGTTTAATTTTATGTATTTTAAAACATTATTTTTAGAAGTGAGTGCCATATCTTCACTAGATTACCAAAGGGGTTTTTCACCCAAAAAGTGGATAAAATCTCAGACCCAAGGCTTTAACATCTTCGAATTATTTTGCCTACATTGGCTCCATGGTAGGGGTTCAGAACCAAGACCTCAGTGAGGGAGTGTCCAAGAAGGAGTCAAAAGTCAACATAACTCAGAAATATAGTTAGACTGTAAGACAGGAATACAAGAAGGGACTGAAAAGGTAATAGTCTCTTTGACCCAGTTTCTCTTCCATCAAGCTAGACCTAGGGTTCTCAAACTTCGACGAGCCTAAGAATTCTAAAGAGTAAGTTCAGAAACACTGAGTTAGTTGAATCAGAATCACTAGGGGTTGGAGTATCATATTGGTGATATGGGTGATTCATAGACCAAACTCTGAGCAACCCAGGCTACACATGGACTTCTTACACAATATTTTAAAGGGAGCAGTTGGAACCTGATATACGTTGTATTTTCCCACTCCATTGCCCCGAAAAGTACTTCTTTTATTTCATCCCCTTGATGTACCTTTACTTATCTGTTAAGCCTACTGCACAGGAGACCCTATCTTTATTCCTTTCCAAAGTTCTCCCACCCCTCACATATTCCTTTATACATTTTTCATGCAAAAGGGGTTTTTATATTAAATTATTTATTTGAACACCTGTGTCACTAGGCTAAGATCCTTGAGGGGCAGAAAAATATTTCTATCCATCATGGGTTTTTTTCCTTCTCATATCTTAGATATTCGCTAACTTGAAAATGAAGAAATTCTCTTTTCACTGAAAATTTTCATGGACTTTATTCTAGAATCAATCTCATACTTTCAGACTTCTCTATCTATATGAAAGTTTTATTTATTTTGGGGCACTTTGTGCTCCAGGAAAACTGGTGGAACAGGATTTTAGATAGTTAGATATTTTCAGGAACTGATTTCATGATCCCAATCCTTGCATCTCCTCATATCTAGAAAAGCACTAAATCCCTTCATGGTGACATCAGTTCTTTGTCACTAGCAGAGAACCTTTGTAAGATAAGTGCTTAATTATGTGAACTCCTCCTTCACCAAAATCACAGATATTGATCTCCCACTGCCTCCTAGGAGCCAGCTTCTCAGAGCTGTCTGAGGGGCTGCCTCCAGGGCTGCAGTCCTCATTTTGCCCCAAATAAAACTTCACTCGCAAGAAAAAGTTTTATCCATTTCATCTTTTCCTTTCTTCGATCAAGTTTCTTGGGAATATGTACATATACATTCACCAACGTGTATTAAAAATACCACATATTAGTTATTGTGGCAGAGATAGTTGCCTTCCTAAAGTGAGAATGTCCTTTCTTACAAGCAAGCTGCCAAAACTATTCAAAAGTCTTGCTTGCAGAAGAGGACAATCCTGTTCCCAATGCTGAGATGGGAACAGAAATTATTGAGCAAGACCTCCAGGAAAACCCTTAGAAGGAGGACAGGTTTAGCTGGTTTGAACATTTTTGCCCTTTCCCTTTAGACCTTCAGCTGCCTTCCATCAGGAACATGGACACACTGTTGGGAAGTGAAGTGACCGTCTTGGGAGCCCAAAGTGATGAACAGAGTAGCATGGCTGAGTGAAGGATACAGGAACCTGGACACTGATTACATCATGGAGTTGCTGACCAGCCCTAGTAATTTCTATTTCTCGATTTCTCGCAGCTAGAGAAAAATAAAACCCCAGTTTATTCAAGTTACTCTTCCCTTTCTCTCTTGTTCCCCGCCCACTTCCTTCCTACTCCCAACCCCTCCTTCTTTTCCCCACCTTCTTTTTTTGGGGGGGTTTCTGCAGTAAAATGCAAACATTTGGCTGATAGTTACCTAGCTTCATCAGTGAGTAAGGTTACATTCCTATGAACCTATGTTATCGCAGCAGGAAACAGAAAGAACTTGTTATTCAGTTCAGTTCAGTTCAGTTCAGTTCCTCAGTTGTGTCCGACTCTTTGTGACCCCATGGACTGCAGCATGCCAGGCCTCCCTGTCCATCACCAACTCCTGGAGTTCATTCAGACTCGCGTCCATCGAGTCGGTGATGCCATCCAACAATCTCATCCTCTGTCATCCCCTTCTCCTCCTGCCCCCAATCCCTCCCAGCATCAGAGTCTTTTCCAATGAGTCAACTCTTCGCATGAGGTGGCTAAAGTACTGGAGTTTCAGCTTTAGCATCATTCCTTCCAAAGAAATCCCAGGGCTGATCTCCTTTAGAATGGACTGGTTGGATCTCCTTGCTATTACTTGGTTGTTTATTTGACCACTATAGAGATCAAATATATATTCCAGCTGCTTTCTCCATGGCTAAGTTATAAGGTGGCATTTTTTTGCGGGGCTGGGTCTTTGCTGGCGTGTCCAGGCTTTCTCTAGTTGCAGAGAGGAGGGGCTACTCTCTAGTTGTGGTGCATGGGCTTCTCACTGCAGTGGCTTCTCTTGTGGCACCCAGGCTGTAGGACACAGGCTCAGTAGTTGTGGCCCTTGGGCTTAGTTGCCCCATGGCATGTGGCATCTTCCTGGACCAGGATCAAACCCATGTCCCCCTCACTGGCATGCAGATTCTTACCACTGGACTGCCAGGGAAGTCCTAAAGTGGCACTTATAAAATCAATGTCATGTTTATAAAATCATATGTGGCGTGTGTATAGACAATAAGTATATATGTATACAAATACATAGCTGTTTAGAAAGATGTTTACCAAAGCCCCCAATAATTGACAGTCGTGGGATTTTAGATTATTTTTATTTCACTTCTTGTAATTTTATATTTTTCTTGCATCTCTTACATGACTGTGGATGTATGAACTTTTAATACCAAAAATAATAACACAACTTTTAAAAAGTTAAATATAATAGTAAGAACATTCATATTATTAAAGACAAAACATCTTTCTTAAGAGTATTGGTTAATTAAACAACTGTAAGGATGAAGCAAATGACAAGCTTTTAAGTCATCAGAAAGGATTTGGGCTCTTGTACTATTTCCCCCTAGGAGCCCTGAGCTGCCACTAAAAGTCTGACTGGACCACTGTGATGGAAAGGCCACATATAGGTCCATGCCCCACTTGAGCCCAGGCTTCTAGCCAGTGTCACCAAGGCAGCAGGCAGTGATGGAAGCCATCTTGGACCCTATCAACTCCACGTGGAAAAGAACAATCACCTGGCTGATCCCTGACCTACAACACCGTGATAAATAATAAAATGATTTTTGTTAGAGAAAAGGAGAAGATCTTGAGTTCTAACTTTTCTCTTCTCTTGGGATAATGGTCTTACCTACCCTGGAATCCACTTCAAAGGCTGGAGACTTACTAAGGGTGACTCTCCTCCACAGTGTCCTGGCCCTGCTTGGGACTTAGGGCATTGTGCCAGGGTTACTTTTTGTGCTGTCCCACCTGTTTTACAAACAGCCGTCTTGAAATCTTTCTATAGTTAAACACAGGAAGCTACAAAGTGATCAGTATATTTAAGAAGAAGAACGGGGACATTGGATAAAGTAGACAGGATTTAAAGTAGTTCTTTTTTTTTTTAGTTTATTTTAAAATTTTTCATTGTTTATTTTTTGTGCTGCATGGCATGTGGGATCTTAGCTTCCCCAATCAGGGATTGAACCTGTGCCCCCTGCAGTGGAAACAACGAGTCCTAGCCTCTGGGCCACCAGGGAATTCACTAGTATAGTTCTAAAGAGAACATGTACTAACACATACAATCATCACTGTGAAAATCTCCAGGGCTACAGTGTTGCAGCTTTTTAGGATTTTATGTAAACAGAATCTCCTGCAGTTACATAGCAACAGTGGTTTGGGAGGTACTCTGGGAAAATACAATGAAATGTAAGGGATATAGCTGTATGAGGCAGGGTTCTCCAGAGAAACAGAACCAACAGGATATATGTGGATGTATAGATATAAGAAGAGATTTATTATAGGAATTGGCTCCCATGGTTAGAGAGGGCGAGAAGTTCCGTGATCTGTGTCTGCAAGCAGAAGAACTGAAAGCCTGGGTGTAATTCAGGCCTGGTCTGAAGGTCTGAGAACCAGGGGAACTGATGGTGCAGCTCTTGGTCTGAATCAAAAAGTCCCAGAACCAGGGGCACCGGGTGTGTTAGGACAGGAGAAAACGGAAGTGCCAGCTTAGGCAAAGAGAGAACAAATTTGCCTGCAGGTGGCACAGTGGTAAAGAATCCGCCTGCCAATCCCAAGAGACACAAGAGACTCGGGTTCGATCCCTGGGTCTGGAAGACCCCCCCCCCCCCACCCCCGGAGTAGGAAATGGCAACCTACTCCATTATTCTTGCCTTTAAAACCCCACGGACAGAGGCGCCTGGCGGGTACAGTCCATAGGGTTGCAAAGAGTCTGACGTGACCGAATGGCTTTCATCGGTTCATTCTCCACTCACACGGGTGAGAGGGATCTTCCTTATTCAGTCTACTCATTCAAATGATATTTGTGGTGACCCAAGGACGAAAGAGCATATAAAACACCAAGGAGGGTCTTGGAATGGAGGAACAGAAAAACCACTCTTGTTGACCTTCCCTCCCATCCTCAATGATGTAACTATTAATGAATTTTAGGTCCTTCTGACCAGTATAACCTTCCCCACCCTTTCCCCATATAGGGAGAAGGTATTTGCCTTACTCTTCACCCCCCACCCCAAATACCTACCTCATTCAATCAGCAAATGACCCATAAGGCCCCTTTCCCACTCCTTACACCCAGGGTATAAAAAGGAATCAAGAACCCCTGTTCACTGTTGGCTCTCCCTGATTGTCAGGAAGCTGGCCTGTTGTGCTTGCAGTGACTCTCCCCTCCCCACTCTAATAAACTTTATTCTTCTTTCATTCTGCCTCGTGTCTGGAAATTCTTTTCCAACCCATGCCTGAACCACGATGATAATGTCTTCCAGAGACACCTTCACAGACACACCCAGAAATACTGAGGTTTTTTCGGTTTGTTTGTTTTAGTAACATTAGCCATCACGACATTTCCTCCAAGGACTTATAATTCGGCTTCAGAGGGCAAATATATTCAGACAAGCAAGATAACCAATAAGATTTCTGTCTTATATGCATGTCTTATGTACAACACAAGTATAATAAGTGCCATAGAATTTCAAGGATAGAAAACAATCACGTAGGCCAGCATGATCTAGAAAGCGCCTGGAAAGAGCATTATCCTATTGGTCCTGGAAGGTAGGCAGGAAATCTTACAGGCACACAGTAGGGGAAAAGAACAACTTCCCTGTTCCAAAGGAGCTCATTGAACTAGAAATTCTTTACTTAATAAGAGTTAAGTAAAAATTTTTTTACCCTTAAAAATTTTCCTACCCTATAATTTATCTAGTGTTTCTCTTAGCAGTGAAATTCACATTCCATGAAGCGTTATGTATGAAGCACTGTAGGTAGTTTCTCAACAGAAGACACAGGTCTATGTAGTTTAGATAAGGCTCAAGTATGTAGTATGAAAAATAAATCCTTAAATCAGCTTGATCTAGAATCTGTTGTAAAATATTACATTGAAAACAAAACAAGAGAAATCCGAGACCTTTAAAGGTTTTTATTTTCTAAATACTTACTCAAATCTTTCTTTCATATGTTAGTATTATTTACTTATAATGTTAAAAATTAGATGAATCCAACTCAGGGAACAAGAAGTCAGGTTCTCAGTTTTTGCTTGGCTTAAATACCTTTTTCAGCTCCTGGCACAAGCTGTTCACACATGATAGTCTCAGTACTTAATTGCTGAATGAATAATTACATGAATAAAGAACAAGGAAGATTCAGAGGGGAAAAATTTAGCAAAACCTGGTTAACACATTTCAGTAAATATTTTGGCTGTTGAAATGGAAACCAAAGCATCTTGTTTAAGAATAGGTGGCTTAAAATTACATACAAAAAAAATCAAGTTGCTTGATTTAAATGTACCTTGCTCTTTCTCATTAATGTACGTACTCATTGTTTTCTCCAGTTATGTTGCAACTGCTTTCAGGTTTAAACCTTCAGTCTTTTATTGTGACTCATTTTGTGTGTGTGTGTGTGTATGTGTGTGTGTGTATGTGTGTGTGTGTGTCTGCCTGTGTGTGCTCAGTCTCTCTCGGTTGTGTCCGACTCTTTGGACTGTAGCCTGCCAGGCTCCTCTGTCCATGGAATTTTCCAGGCAAGAATACTGGAGCAGGTTGTCATTTCCTACTCCAGGGGATCTTCCCAACCCAGGGATGGAAACCCACATCTCTTGTGCCTCCTGCATTGGCAGGCGGATTCTTTACCACTGAGTCACCTGGGAAGCCCATTTGCACTTTTTAAAAACAAAAAGGGACAAAAAAGGGTCATGAGGCCAACGATCACAACATATAAAGTGAATTAGCAATTCACTAAGCTTTTTCTTTCCCCTTGCACAAGCTTCTTAAGTTTTTTGCAATAAACATATGTTCCTTTGGTAAAAAGAAAAAAAATATCTTAAATGTTTATTTGAAAATACAGTAGGTTTGAAAGGATATAAAAGGGTTCAGGATTTTAACCAGTCACTCTATGATTTTATGGTATGGGGTGATTGTAGATCAATTATTTCCTACCTATTTCCCACTCTCACTGCACTTTAACAAGTGCTATTCAGCAGTTAGATGAGGCTGGAGGTAAGAGGCTCCCCTGGCCTGCTGGGTACAGATTCTAGCAGGTAGTTACTGTATTTAAAACTCTTTGAAGAAGAAAGGTATTATTTAGGTATTAAGCATTATTATGAACATCCTGTCTTTTAAGAGCTCAAAGGAAAAGACAAAAGGACCTGTCCTTATTAGTATTTCCAATTAAACTGGGAAGGATAAATTATTTCCAAACCATCTAATCTTTCCTACGAGTCCCCACTACCCCCACTGCTACATTTCAGTCAAATCTACACGTGGAGAGAGACAGGAATCTAACCTCTAATTTTCCTCTTAGCTCTAATAAACACAGTTTATTACAGGGTTTCCCTGCATGTTTGTTTGTATCTTCGAGGAGTCAGGTTGCTTCTGCTAATGAGGTTTAGCAATATTCTCATAAGCGGAACTACTTGCCCCTCTCCCCCAAGTTGAGTAAATAATACAAGAACATGTGGCTGTTTAGTTTGGGGTCTCATAAAGCATTGTGCAGGTCCTTTTACTGCAATACGGTGATGTAAATTTGTCTGGGTATTCCTAAAAGAGTCATATACTTCTAGAGATTAGTTACTGAGAAGTTTTTACCCTTTTCAGGGAATTAACAATAGTCTTCAGCTCAGTTCAGTCACTCAGTCGTGTCTGACTCTGCGACCCCGTGGACTTGCAGCACACCAGGCCTCCCGCCATCACCAACTCCCGGAGCTCACTCAAACTCATGTCCATTGAGTCAGTGATGCCATCCAAACATCTCATCCTCTGTCGTCCCCTTCTCCTCCTACCTTCAATCTTTCCCAGCATCAGGGTCTTTTCAAATGAGTCAGCCCTTCGCATCAGGTGGCTAAAGTATTGGAGTTTCAGCTTCAGCATCAGTCCTTCCAGTGAACACCCAGGACTGATCTCCTTTAGGATGGACTGGTTGGATCTCCGTTCAGTCCAAGGGACTCTTGAGGGTCTTCTCCCTCCAACACCACAGTTCAAAAGCATCAGTTCTTCAGCACTCAGCTTTCTTTATAGTCCAGCTCTCATACCCATACATGACTACTGGAAAAACCATAGCTTTGACTAGATGGACCTTTGTTGGCAAAGTAATTCCTCTGCTTTTTAATATGCTGTCTGGGTTGGTCATAACTTCCAAGGAGCAAGCGTCTTTCAATTTCATGGCTGCAATCACCATCTGTAGTGATTTTGGAGCCCCCAAAAATAAAGTCTATCACTGTTTCCATTGTTTCCCCATCTATCTGTCATGAAGTGATGGGACCAGTTAGTTTTCTGAATGTTGAGTTTTAAGCCAACCTTTTCACTCTCCTGAAAGAGGAGTGAAAGACTTTCTTCAAGAGGCTCTTTAGTTCTTCTTCACTTTCTGCCATAAGGGTGGTGTCATCTGCATATCTGAGGTTATTGACATTTCTCCTGGCAATCTTGATTCCAGCTTGTGCTTCATCCAGTCCAACATTTCTCATGATGTACTCTGCATATAAGTAAAATAAGCAGGGTGACAAGATGCAGCCTTGACGTACTCCTTTCCTGATTTGGAACCAGTCTGTTGTTCTATGTCCAGTTCTAACTGTTGCTTCTTGACCTACATACAGATTTCTCAGGAGGCAGGTCAGGTGGTCGGGTATTCCCATCTCTTTCAGAATTTTCCACAGTTTATTGTGATCCACCCAGTCAGAGGCTTTGGCATAGTCAATAAAGCAGAAATAGATGTTTTCTGGAACTCTCTTGCTTTTTCAATGATCTGATGGATGTTGGCAATTTGATCTCTGGTTCCTCTGTCTTTTCTAAATCCAGCTTGAACATCTGGAAGTTCACGGTTCATGTACTGTTGAAGTACTAAAACCACAATCACAGAAAACTAACCAATCTGATCACATGGACCACAGCCCTGTCTAACTCAATGAAACTATGAGCTGTGCCGTGTAGGGCCACCCAAGACAGATGGGTCATGGTGGAGAGTTCTGACAAAACGTGGTCCTCTGGAGGAGGGACTGGCAAACCACTTCAGCATTCTTGCCTTTAGAATGTATGAACAGTACAGTATGAAAAGGCAAAATGATAGGACACTGAAAGATGAACTCTCCAGGTCCGTAGGTGCCCAATATGCTACTGGAGATCAGTGATCAGTGAAGAAATAATTCCAGAAAGAATGAAGAGATGAAGCCAAAGCAAAAACAATATCCAGCTGTGGATGTTACTGGTGATGGAAGTAAAGTCCAGTGCTTCAGCAACAGTCTTAACTTGCCGGTTAAATTAATTGAATTATCAGACCCTTTTCATGAAGTCAGTTTTGACTTGGATGCTTACCCAGCCGTCTCCCATAGCTTTCAACCTCCTGAGTTATAATTCCAAAGTTATCCAGCTTTAAACTGGCCAAAGAGCTCATGATTTGATAGAAATGATATTTCGAGGGATATAAATTGAATTTCAAAATGACGTTAAGGAGTTCCAAATAACAACCTGAATATCTGTCACAAGTACAATGATTCAGAAAAGGGTATGTCTAAACAGATTAGAGACTCAATAGAGAACATCATAAATTTAGACCAGATAATTAGAGGATATAATTTTTAGCCTAGAGGGATGTGTTTTGAATTCAACACCAGCTAGTTTTGGTAGAAGGTTGAGTCTGAATATTTCAAATGAAATGGCACCACAATAAATTATGTGTTCTAAAATAAGGACCTTTGTCCTCTTCATGAGATTCCCTCTTAGAAGTACAGTGTAATAAATTAAAATTTGAACTGCATACTAAATTGAAAGCATGAAATCCCATTTTTAATTACTTGAGAAATCAAGCGTTTGCAAAATCACCGTATCTCAGAGGACTATTTTGCTTCCACATGTGTAAATGAATTGATTCCATAGACCCCAGAGGAGGAAATGGTAACCCACTCCAGCATTCTTGTCTGAAAAATTCCACTGATAGAGGAGTCAGCTGGGCCACAGTCTGTGGGGTTGCAAAGGGGTTTGACATGACTGAGCGACTGAGCACGTAGAGACCAAATTTCTTGCCCCATTGCAAAATAAAGAGTTTCAGTCAAAAAGTATAGTTTCTTCCTGCATGTATGAATTTAAAAGCCTGAACGCATTGTATGCTAGTAGTCAGGCGGTTGTGACAGCAGTCTAAAATGAAGAGCTCACTGCACCCTTCCAGAAGGATCATCAGGAACCTGATGACATCATTCAGACTATCTAGAGAGTCTCTTGAACCATGTTCCTGTCACCTGGGAGCTCTATTAAGGTGATGGAGACAGTCATCGTAAGTCATCAAACTTATTGATCACAAAATATAAACATATAAGGGAATAATGTTAGCATCCACCCTGTTAATGTGGGAAACCTACTTTTAAAAATAATTTGGGAGCCAAGGGTGACCTAATACTAATAGACACTCTCCTAATCTTGCCCTCATACTTTGGTCCCCTATCAGATTCTCTCTTCAGGAATAACATTCTCATCCCCCAGCTGCTGGGCACATTGGCTGCTTTCAGCTCACTCTGTATTTCTCACTGAAACTGCCCGCAAGGAACTGCTCTCACTAAGCAGCGGCTTGTGACCGATGACTGGAGGATATAGAGAGAAAAGGACCAGCCCCCACGCCTCGGCATGGAACCACACCCAGCCCCAGAGCCCTTTAAAGGGCTGGCTGAGGACTCAGTTGCAACAACTTTGCAGGTCAGCTCCTTTGCTTTAACTTTGTTTTTCACTCCATTAGAGGACAATGTCCTGAAAGCACTCTCTAAGTGAAGTTTTTGCAGTTCACACCTCATCTATCCCTCTTCTCAGGGAAGCCAATTTAACACAGAGAGAGTCAAAATGCATGAATGCATGCTGCGTGCTAAGTCGCTTCAGTTTTGTCTGACTCTTTGCGATCCTATGGACTGTAGCCCACCATCCTCCGCTGTCCGTGGGATTCTCCAGGCAAGAACACCAGAGTGGGTTGCCATGCTGTCCTTCAGGGGATCTTCCCGACCCAGGGATCGAACCCGAGTCTATTACATCTCTTGAATTGGCAGGAAGGCTCTTTACCACTAGCGTGAGGTTGGCCAGGTGTGTTGGCGAAAGCTGTGGCTACTTAGATTGACCATCTTGTCAAAAATATTACTACCACCAACCTGTTCACTCTGCTGTTAAATATTATCATGGTCAAACCATTTCTTTGAATTAGTCATGAAGGCATGGGATATGTGAGAAAGTTGTGTAGCAGAAAACAAGACCCACCGTGGAAGACAGTCTAATGTATAGTAAGACTGGATGAATTACAGGAAAAGAAGAGGGAAGAAAGATCTCATGCAATCTGCTTTGAAGAAGAAGTTCATAATGGGCTTCTCTGTACCCACTGGTGCTGGATTTATATGTGACTGAGGGAGGCATGAAGAAGGTGACAGGAGGGAATGGGTACTTGGAGTCAGGGGTATTGAAAGGAAGGCAGTGGAAGGGAGCAACTTCTTCAGTTCAGTTCAGTCGCTCAGTCATATCTGACTCTTTGCAACCTCATGGACTGCAGCACACCAGGCCTCCCTGTCTATCACCAACTCCCAGAGCTTACTCAAACTCATGTCCATTGTGTCAGTGATGCCATCCAACAATCTCATCCTCTGGGGTCCCCTTCTCCTCCTGCCCTCAATCTTTCCCAGCATCAGGGTCTTTTCAAATGAGTCAGCTCTTCTCATGAGTTGGCCAAAGTATTGGAGTTTCAGCTTCAATATCAATCCTTCCAATGAACACTCAGGACTGATCTCCTTTAGGATGGACTGGCTGGGTCTCCTTACAGTCCAAGGGACTCTCAAGAGTCTTCTCCAACACCATAGTTCAAAAGCATCAGTTCTTCGGCGCTCAGCTTTCTTTACAGTCCAACTCTGACATCCACACGTGACTACTGGAAAAATCATAGCCTTGACTAGATGGACCTTTGTTGGCAAAGTAATGCCTCTCTCTTTTTTTTTTTTTTACTTTGGATGAAATATGTTTAATGTTACAACAGAGTTCAATTTATAGCATATTTAAATATAATTATCATTTAAAATAAACTTATTGTAGCAGTTTACTTTTTTTTATTTTAGTTTTTTATTTTTTAAATTTTAAAATCTTTAATTCTTACATATGTTCCCAAACATGAACCCCCCTCCCACCTCCCTCCCCATAACATCTTTGCAGGTCAGCTCCTTTGCTTTAACTTTGTTTTTCACTCCATTATAGGACAATGTCCTGAAAGCACTCTCTAAGTGAAGTTTTTGCAGTTCACATGTATACTATCATGTAAGAATTGAATCGCCAGTCTATGTCTGACGCAGGATACAGCATGCTTGGGGCTGGTGCATGGGGATGAACCAGAGAGATGTTATGGGGAGATGAATGTCTCTGTTTTTTAATATGCTGTCTAGGTTGGTCATAACTTTCCTCCCAAGGAATAAGCATCTTTTAATTTCATGGCTGCAGTCACCATCTGTAGTGATTTTGGAGCCCCCCCAAATAAAGTCAGCCACTGTTTCCACTGTTTCCCCATCTATTTGCCATGAAGTGATGGAACTGGATGCCATGATCTTAGTTCATAATCTTGGCTTTAAGATGACTCTACAATGAAGCTACTCTAGACCACTCCTGCCCACACACATAGTTTTCTCTTTTGAATTCCTTTTGCCATTCAGTTTATTTGTAAATTTTTGTCTAATGTCACTTAAATATTTAATAGGAGTGTGCCTTTCCTCATACTGTTTTGAATGCCTTATGGCCCCAACACAGAACTATACATATAAGTACTGCTGAATGGATGAATGACTGGATAAACATAAGATGGAAAGTTTAACACATTAGAAACAAACACTTGTGATCCAAAGGTCCTAAATATACTGTTTTGGAAACTTTTAAATGTGGGATTTAACACAATGTGGTTTTTTTTTTTTTTTAGCACAACGTTTTTGATAGGGAACAAGGGATAGCCATCATTTTATGCTGACCAAATCCAAACAATATTTTTGAGAGGGCAATTTCAATCTCAAAGTCATAACGATATAAATATCTTGTCACAGGAAATAATAGATTCATGTAATTTCAGTATATGCCACAGCTCAGTGAGAGCAAAGAGACTTACTGAAAAGTTACATGCTTTTTGTAAACGCTGAGCAGTAAATGACTTCTCTTTGTTCAGGTATCTCCAGACACCCCCTCCTCCTGTTGAACACAAAGTTCTGCCTTGTAAGAGAACAAAGGTGCGGATGGCAGAGCACGTCTGTCTGGAGGCTGACCTGGCTGTAAACTGACTCCATTTCCAGACGAAATGACTCGGATCCTATTTCTCTTGGACAAAGTCTTGATACATTCCTTTCTTCCTCTTAATCCCACTGACCAAAATACTCAGGTGAAAACATTTCTAGGAATAGTTTGAAATGAGGATAATAACCATTTGCTTCTACCACACTCCACTTTTCCAGGAAAGATAATTTCTTCTTTAATTGATGCTTATTAAGAACACTCCACAGTTACTTCTTCCTCCAAATAACACATCGAACTAAAAATATTGAGATCAGTTTGCATGCATTCATAAAGTAAAAAGCTGTGGGCTAACGTCTATCGTAAGATTATTTAAAACAGACAGAAATGTGAATGGCTGTAATAGAGAACCAAATAATGATCTCTTTTTAAAAGGTTAAAGCATTTATGTTTGAAGAAACCTCCTTTGAACTGCAGCCACAATCCTTGAGGTGGTCTGCAATGACATTATTCATTTGAAATAGGACAAGCTATTTTGAAAAGGCATTTTTAAAGTCACACTCAATACATGGAATCTATGTTGAAAAAATTATTAATCATTTATAATAGTAAGAGCTCAGTTATCTAGAAACATCAGTTAACCTGAAATGCATTTGTTACACTTTGTATTTGGGTGATTCAGACGAGCTACAGGAAAAGCTGGTGAAGATAATAACTTAATATTGCAAGCAACTTTCAGAGGAAAAGCTTTCTTCAAGAAAGAGTGAGCCCTCTTAGGCCCATGAAAAATATATGATTGAATTCCTGAAAGTTTTAACCCATTGAGCATGACAAATAATTTTGGCCAAGAAAAATCTCAGTAATGCTCCCATGGAATATTTCTTTTTTTTAAACAAAATAGCTTTCTGATGAACTCACCATGTAATTCAAGTTACTACATGGATTAATGTTTTGCCTGGAATCAGGAAATATGAGTCAATTGCCCTTTGGAGGACATATTTTAAAGATAGTTTTAGTTTCAGGGACTTATACAAAGTCTTGTGTTTTTCTTTCTGAAGATAATCAGGCATCAGAAATAGTTAAGTAAAGTAAACAAGTGAACAAGTAGAATAAAACAAAACAAAATGAAAATATCATTAGGATTACTAGAGGAGAATGGAGACCATGCCTTCAAATAATTGAAATAAAAGTTTGATTATTCTGTCTACACTGCAAGGGTATTTCCCATTTGACCAGAAATATTACAGTGCAGGTCATCTATGAGGATCAATAACTGAACTTGCGTTTGTGTTGCACTGTCTGTAACCAACTCTTGTTTCTCAAATCAGTGCAAGTAAAGGTAACACAATGTATACAGATTCATGTGATTCTTGACAGATTTCTCCACAAGGTAAATAATATGACAATAATCAGTAAATGTCTAATGGTACCCGAATCCTTTTGCTCTTTGGTGTTAGTCATTCAGTCGAACGCACTCGCGTTCATTACCATCTGAACAACCAGGGAAGCCTTTGAACAAGAACAAAATGATGAACTGAGAAATCCAGATTTGTAGTTTGAGAAGGGAAGCTGGTCTAAGTTTTACAGAGCATTCAACAAACTGACACATCTAAATTTGGGGGAGAATAGAGAATTTCCTGGGAGACCCCTGGTAGCTCAGACGGTAAAGTGTCTGCCTACAATGCAGGAGACCTGGGTTCAATCCCTGGGTCAGGAAGATCCCCTGGAGAAGGAAATGGCAACCCACTCCAGTATTCTTGCCTGGAAAATCCCGTGGACTGAGGAGCCTGGTAGGCTACAGTCCATGGGGTTGCAAAGAGTCGACACGACTGAGTCGCTTCACTTCACTTCACTTCACAGAGAATTTACTGAAGAACAGAAAGACCACATTTGCATCCTTACATATGTACCATGCCTGTGAAGGTAAACAGGTGAGCCCTGCAGTCCCCTAATTAGAGCAGGCTTTGAATAGTTCTAGGAGACAGAAGTCTTTAGTCATGTGTGCTAGATAATCTTAAAATTTTAGTCAAATGAGAGATTAAAATGACTCTTTTAAAATCAAATTCATTATTTGCCAAAAATCTCAATTCTTATGTGATTGTTCAGAGTATAAATCCTCTTTTAATAACATGTAAATGAAGTTACTCGCTTCACTATGATCTATAAAATGCCTTCCACTACTTATTATTCATTACCTGGGAATAATTTTCTTCTCTGTGTGGCTCTATACTTTTTCTATCTTTAATCTAATTGTTCTGGCCAGCTGCTGTGATCTGTTGTGTCATGGGGATGGGGAGAATAATTTCTTAATTGGGGTCTAAACTGAAAGCAACTTTTCCATTAGGTAGAACATGGGTGCCATGGCGACTTCTGGGTCAGATTATTAAACTCACTTGCGGTTACCAAAGGACATTTATGCTTAAACTTTTCCATAGCTGATGTCACTCACAAGGTCAGTGTGTTATGAATCTTTCTTTTTGAAGCATTTCCTGAATAACAGTATCTCCAAATCTGTGTCATTAATTGCTTCTAATGGTCAAAGCCAGGACCTCCCACACTGACTTATTACAGATCTTAGTGGATGATAATGAGATTCAAATTTCATTAGCATGGTCCATGGGCTGTATTCTCTACTAGAAGCTGGGAACACAAGGACAGAGAGGCTTGTCTTGAATTGTCTCTTTCAATTCCCATTTCGCATGCACCTTTGCTATGTTGACTTCTATCAGGCTTTATATTCAATAAATATATTCAGAAACAGCTCTGCAGAGCTTATATTTGGGGTCCAGGAAGGAAGCCTCTCTCTCAAGGCAAGCAAAAAGGAAACTTCAAAACAAGCACTGCTGAACTCATATACTTACACATTTCTGATGGACTTGGAGAGCTCTTCATTTCAGGACAAAGTTTGTACGGTGTTGCAAGTCAGTCAATAAAGGGTTCAGGTATATTTCCTGCACTCTGTTCACTCAGAAAGAAAATCATGTGTACATAAAATCCCAAGTGATTATCTTCTCCCAAACCTGCTCTTTCCCCCATAATCCTAACTCAGATAATGATACCAGCATCCCATAAAACCCAAGTCGTTGCCTCTAGCATTGGTCTCTGAGTTGTGTGGATTCTGCCATCCAACCGTTTTTTGAATCCATTCTCTGTTCTCTACCCTCACTGCCATTGAGAAGCTTCGAGTTGTCATCACCTCTGTCATGAATCACTGCACAGACCCAGGATTTCCTCTTGGGCCCCATTACCTACAGCGTGTCCCTCTTCAGTCTGTCTGTTCTATACTCAAATTTGTCTTTTTAAGATACAAGTGTGATGGTGTTCCTTTCCTCTTTACAATGTTCATTGGCTCCTTGTAGATGATGTAGCTCTTCATTTGATCTTTTATTTTCATTTCCCATCTCTTCCCTGGTGGCTCAGATGGTAAACCATCTGCCTACAATGTGGGAGACCTGGGTTCAATCCCTGTGTCAGGAAGATCCTCTGGAGAAGGAAATGGTAACCCACTCCAGTACTCTTGCCTGGAAAATCCCATGGACAGAGGAGCCTGGTCCATGGGGTGGCAAAGAGTCAGACACAACTGAGTGACTAAACTTTCAAACTTTTCCCATCTCTTCCCATAGTATGCCCTCTGTACTTCTCTGCCCCTCCATGTATACCTCTAATCTATGCGCAATGCCTTTGACCTTGTTTGCCTTGCTTTGTTTTAATGTTTCAATGTCACAGCCTCTAATTCTTTTGCTGTTTTCTATAACCAGAGAAGACTGTACTTTTCTCTGTACTTTTGGGTTACTTTGTATGTATTTCTAATTTAACTAATCATTTTATTTTCCAATTATTTGATTCTGTTTTGTTTCTCTCTCCTACATGCTAAGCTACTAGAGAGTTATTTAGTTGCTAATTCATATCTGACTCTTCATGACTTTGTGGACTGTAGCCTGCCAGGCTTCTCTGTCCATGGGATTTCTCAGGCAAGAATACTAGAGAGGGTGCCATTTCCTTCTCCAGGGGATCTCCTGGGATCAGGAATTGAACCTGTATCTCCTGCATTGGCAGATGGGTTCTCTACTACTGAGTCACCAGGAAAGTCCCTATTAGAGAGTGGGGGTTCTCTTATTTGTTGTTGAATCTCTAGGCTTAACTCATTGATTGATCCAAAGTTGCCACCCAATCAACGTTGGATGAATGAAGAAACAAGAATTGATATGTTCCTGCAACTTATTTATTAGGTGTGTATGGAATATGGTGCCATCAGCAATGTGCTGGTAATGCATGATATTGATAGCAATAACATAGCCAGATTTTTCTTACTATGCTTTGCACTCCATAGAGAAAAGCCACAGATATGCATCTAATTTGCTTGAATTCTGGAGATGAAGTGCCATAATTCCCCAAAATATTGGATGAGAAAATTATACATGGCTCAGGAGAACAATGTATTCTTTGACATTAGCTGTGAAAGCTTTCAAAACAAAAATATAACTTCTCCTCGCCTCTGAGCTGTTTTCCCTGCTCCCTTTCCTATGAGAGATCGCATTTTTCTTTCTGTATGCACAGTATTTTTAGAGCACTCTGCTGTTATGGAGCATTCTGCAACCCCTAGTTAACCTATTTAGATCTCAGTGTTCTTATCTGTATGATGAGGCTAATGGTACTAAGCTGCTCTATCAGGGATGTTTGATTAAATATGTTTCTTGACATTGCACAGACCCTGCATACATCAGCAAGGGTTTTCAAAATAAAATGTTCTATACGCACAGAAAATTGTTTCATTTGGCATTGTCTTAAAGGCAAGCACATTTCCAACAGGAATGTTTGCATCATCAGCAAACGTTTCAAAATGGATCTAAGGTAAAAATTGTTATGACTGCAGTGAAAGTTTTATTTGGAGTTGATAAGATAGGCAAGTATTTCAAAACATCTCCACCCATATTTTTTTGTGGGAAAAGCAAGGCTTGGTGGAGGTAGCTTTTGCTCAGCATGCTGGTTCTTACAGGGAATTTTCTAATATTTTTAACTTCAAGACAGGCCTATGTTGGGTCATGTCTTTGTACAATGCCTTGACACTTCAAATAGGAATGGAGCCCAGAATTGCTGATGGCATGCCCTGCCCTGATGATTTTCCTGTCATTTCATGGGGACAAGAAGGCCTGCATTCATCTCTCACATGTGCAGAGCGAGATTGGCTTAGGTAGATAGAATCTCTTCTTTTACAACTCATTTTCCTGTCCATCTGATATCTTCTTTACTACTACCTTTTTTTTTTTTTGCCGTACTGCATTGGCACTTGGGATCTTAGTTTGCTAAATGGGGATCGAACCTGTGTCTCTTGCAATGGAAGCATGGTGTCTTAACCACCGGACCTCCAGGGAAGCCCCTACTTCTACTGCTTTTTGTGACAATGGCCAGTCTTTCTCCAAGCAAAAGGTAGACCACACAGAGAGGAGAAGCCAGTAGAGAAAGGAGAAAATGAATGGAAATTAATAAAAAATATAAACAAAACATATCCTAGAATGCTTCTGAGAGGCTGAAAATTGGTAGGATGAACTCAGATTTTCAAAAAAAATGCAGAAGAATATTCCAACTCACACTTTCCTATCATCTGTTTCAAACCTAGATTCAGTTGTCAATATGTGAATAAATGAGTGCTGGCTTCCTACAGTAAAATTGTTGTGAAAAATAATGGCAGTTAAGCCAGGAGAAATAGCGTAGATAAAGGTTCTGATTCCAGAAACTAGTTACAGTCAAGTTTTGATTAGGCTTCTTTACTGTGCTTCCATAGCTTGACATACCACAGAATCGTCTGGAAATATTTTTAAACATTAAGAGAAACTCTTTTTATTGAAGCATAATATATATTAAAATTTTTTTATTAGAGTATAATTGCTTTACAATATTGTGTTAGTTTCTGCTGTATAGTATACATCTTAAATGCATATATTTTAAGTATAAATGCTGAATTTTCACAAACTGAACACATTCATTACCAGGTCTCCCACATTGCAGGCAGATCCTTTACCAGTTGAGCCACCAGGGAATCCTTATTATTTATTAACAGAATTCTAATTTTCTGTTAGGAAAATTGTCAGAGAGACATACAGTTACCTAGAATCAACACTAAATCTTGACCTCTCTTGCAGTTAGATGTAGGCATGTAGCTAAAATATAGCCAATGGGATTTAAGCAGAAGTGTCATATGTGACTCCTGGGAAATCTTCAAAGGGTTGTGGTGTTCTCTTCTTGATCCTTTCCTTTCAGCTAGTGGCTGGAATATGGAAGCATTGGCTGGAGCTCAAACAGCCATTTGGACCCAGGTCAATAAAGCCCATATGTTATGGATGGCAGAGCAGAAAGCTGGACAGAACTTATGTTCCTTAGAACTTTATGGATTTCATACCAACTCTGTAGTTAGTATCAATTCAGAACTTTAGAATAAAGTATTTCATGTTTTGGCTACTATTAATGTGAGTTTTCTAATAGTAAAGCTGAACCTAATCCCAACTGACTCAGAGGATTTTCCTGTTCTATGTGCGTAGGATCCCAAGAAGAGGTGGTGATCTCTTAAGAACATGGTGTTCTATTACTTGCTAAGAAACAACTGAGAGCAAATTTGGGTTTTGATAATTAATTCTTAAATAAGACCAATGTGTGCAATTTTGTACAGTAGGAGCTTTCTTTCCAGGAGCTATGTTAGTGATTGGCCTCTTTCATTAGTCTTCACAGGGATCATGTCTTATCTGGTATCTGGAGCTCTTGGGTGAGATTCTCCAGAGAGTGGCTCATTCTTTGCAGGTCAGTGTTGGCCTTAACGTATTGTAGTTTTAGGGGAATTCTATGGGTTAGGGCTTCCCAGGCGGCTCAGTGTTAAAAGAATCTGCCTGCCAATGCAGGATACGTAGGAGATGCAAGTTTGATCCCTGGGGTGGGAAGATCTCCCAGAGGAGGACATGGCAACCCACTCCAGTATTCTTGCCTAGAAAATCCCACGGACAGAGGAGCCTGGCGGGCTACAGTCCATGGGGTCCCAGAGAGTCCAACACTGCTGATCACACACACAGACAAGATAGATGGATTAGGGCAAGCTTCCAGCAGCAGTTAAGGGTACTGGATTCAATTCCTAAAGAGATGAAGCTGGCATGAATTTGGCATATTGTCAGGTTTTAAGCCAAGACGAGCGGGAGTGGGCTCTCACTATAACTCCAGTACCAGGGGGAGAACCGAGATGGGAACCAGGTGCTGGGTTGGAGGTGAAGCAGAGGCAGGGAAGAGTAGCAGGTCCCCAGGCATCAGAATGCCCAGGATTGGCTGACTCTGGTCTGCAGCAAGACCAGCTTCAAACCTCTATTGATCAGTGCCTGAGGTTCCTAATGTTTGTATACCCTTTACCTTGGTCAGAACCCAGACAGGGCTGAAGTTACTGATAAAAGATAGCACTGCCTGAGGCCGAAATGCATGAGAAAGATCATTGTCTGACTTATTGCAACTTACTTAACTCTTCTTGGGCTTCCCTAAAGGCTCAGACGCAAAAGTATCTGCCTGCAATGCAAGAGATCTGCGTTTGATCCCTGAGTCAGGAAGATCCCTTGGAGGAGGGCATGGCAACCTACTCCATTATTCAGTCCATAAGGTTGCAAAGAATTGGATATGACTGAGTGACTAACACTCTCTTCTTAGCCTCAATTCTCTCTTCTGTAAAATTGGAGCTAATAAGACCTGGCTCAGAGGTATTCTATGATAAATTAAAAGAAAGAAAGCGATGTGCAAGGAATTTGCAAATTGTGACAAGTTATACAAATGTAAATTATTATTACTCTCTCAGGAGAAGGATGGCAGCAATTTAACTGTGCAGAGCAAATCTCCCTAGCATTTAAGATGAGACAAATATAATTCATTCATCTGAAACGAAAGGGGGGTAGATTTATAGGATCAGGATATAATTACTAGATTTGTAATCTGGTCAGGAAACTTTTGTCAAAGACATACTGTATTCTTATTTGAGAAAAATGCAAGGCTTTTAAAGAGATCACACAATGGACTTGTTTACCATTTAATCATTTTATGGGCAATATGGTTTATCTTAGGGAAGCCACGATTCACAAAAGTCCAGCTTATGATCTATGTGCCTCAAGAACAGCCGTGTTGAGAGAGATTAAATGTTGTGTGTTATTCAAGACAACCATTCAGCATCAAATACAAGAGTCAAGAGTGCTTGCTTTTTGCCATAAAACAGCATTGGGGCGTATAGGTTTACAATAAACCATATTTTATAGGCAACAGGTGTAGCTGACTTACATCCTAAATTGTGTGAGGCTGTGCTGTCAGGCAGGCTCTAAAGGGATTTGGAAAGATTTATGAGACTGAGTGACAGCCAAGGTGATTCTTGAAATTGACTTTTTAAGGTGTCATTTTGGTGAATGACAGGTTATAGTTACTAAAAAAAAAAAACCCCTCATAATAATAAGGAGTTTGTCTTTAAATGGCAGTAAGGCTGTTTCGTGGGGGGGGAGAAAAGCTCATTTTTAAACTAGAAATTGCTACATTTTGGACATCGGCAAATCTAATTGGCTCTGAGCATGTGGCCTGACTTGCTCAGCCATTCAGAATCACTTCTTCCCCCAGCCAAAGGCCACATGCCTTCAAACCGGGTTATAATCTACTCGCCCTGCTTAAACAGAGTTTGCTTTTAATTAGGATCTTTTCTGATTATTGCAATTAATTTTAAGACAAAGGAATCAGCTATGCATCAAAGGAAGAGAAAGAGGAAAAAAATAAAAGAAGGAAAAATATATTCTATGGTCTTGTCAAACGAACTTCTCTTTCCTTCTGTCATCCTGCTCAGGGGCCCCCATGCTTGCTCCTCTCCCTGAGATAAATCATTTAATCTTTATCCTCCTCTCATGTTTCAGACCAGTCAGCTAGTCTCACAAAGCTTGTCAGCATTTGAACTTAACATTTTCAGGTTGAATAAGAAGCATTTTTTTTCCTTTCATTTTTGATTGGTTGTAAAATACGATATCATAATTGTAGAGAAAATTTTAGAGGAAAAAAACGCCTGTCATTCTCCTTAAGGTTATTGTTTCTTTTGTGTTTTTGTTGCTAATTCATTTGTTTATATGACAAATAATTACTTCGAGCCTTCAATAGGCTGAGCTCCATTTTAGACTAGGGATATAACTGGGAACAAACCGCTCTGCCCTTCTGGGATTTTCATTTGAATGTGGGGAGAGAGAAACAAATGAATATTATGTCAGATGGTGTTGAGGTCTAAGGAGACAAAACAGGGTAAGTGTTGGGAGTGTGAGGTTGGGTGGGGAGGTTATTATTTCCTTTCTATTTTCTTCCAACCACACACATACTCACTCTGTGCTCTGTAAGACCATGTAGAAAATGCTAACATGCTCCACCCCTCCCCCACAAAAAACCCAACCTGTAAATATATATTTAGAGATACAGTCTAAACTTTATTTTTTCATAGCATGACAACACAAATAAAGAGTCTTCCCTGGTGGCTCAGATGGTTAAGAATCTGCCTGCAATGAAGGAGACCCATGTTCAATCCCTGGGTGGGAAAGATCCCCTGGAGAAGAAATGGCAACTCACTCTAGTATTCTTGCCTGGAGAATCCCATGGACAGAAGAGCCTGGCAGGCTATAGTCCATAGGGTCACAAAGAGCTGGACATGACTGAAGCAACTAACACTTCCACTTTCTTTCAACACAGAGAAGAAGTTCGATGCTAATTGTCAAATGCATAAACTTGGAAGAAATAGACGTAGAGAGATAAAGCATCAAATAAAAGAAGAAATTGGCAGAGGAGACAGAGGAGAAAAAGTTCTAGTCATTAAAAATTTGCATTCATATTAAACTCTGAGAATTTGGGGCAAGACCAAATTATAGGGTAGAGAAATCCTGAGATAAAGTTAGAAACAAATCAAGGAAAATTAAAAGCAGTTTATGTCAGGGGCTTCCCTGGTGGTCCAGTGGTTAAGACTTCACACTTCCAATGCAGAGGGTGTGGGTCGAATCCCTGGTTCGGGAATAAGGATCCCGAGGGAGGCCAAAAAACCAAAACAAAGCAAACAAAAAAGCAAATGAAATGCACACAACAAAACTTTTGTAAAGAGCAGTTTATGTCAGAGTCAACAATCTTGTCCAACCTGTGCACACTGATTGTTTCTGTTCTGCATCAAGCTCTTGATCCCCTCTGGTCCTAGAAAACAGTCAGAAGATTAAAGATATTAAGTTCTGCCTACCTAGAGATGTCAGGACTGTTAGCAATTTGAGAGATGCACTAACACCTTAAAACTGAAAAGTCTAAAATCAGAAAGATGCTAAGCTCTGATATGGGCTCTTTCGAGTCTACGCCAAGCTGAAAGTTGAGTAGTTCAATTTTCCCTGCCCCTTTTAAATGCAAGTATATTTGTATGTGACTAATTTTCATTAAGATACTGGTTAGAATCATCACATGTAAAATTCAATAGCCCCCTTTACTCTGGGAGCCACTAAGGACTAGCAGAATGAGCTCAGCATTGGCAGTAGGCAGATTTGGATTTGAATCCTGGCTTTTCCAGGTATTCATTGACCTCAGGCAACTCAGTTCACCTCATTGGAACTATTTGCTAGCCACTGGGGGCATTTATGGTGCTGAAAATGATATGCGTTCAAGGACCTAGTCTTGACTTGCACGCACGAATGCTCAGTTGTGTCCGGCTCTTTGTAACCGCATGGACTGCAGCCTGCCAGGCTCCTGTGTCCATGTATTTTTCCAGGCAAGAATTCTGGATTGGATTGCCATTTCCTTCTCCAGATATAGCGAGTATTCAGTTAAAAGTAACCATTATTGGGACTTCTCTGGTTTTCAAGTGGCTAAGACTCTGTGCTCCTGATGCAGGGGGCCCGGGTGTGATTCCTAGTCAGGGAACTGGATCCCACATGCTGCAACTAAAAATCCCAAGTGCTGAAACTAAGACCCCACACTGCCAAATCAATTAAAAATAATTGCCGTTATTATTGCCATGCTCATTCAGTATTTTAAAGATTTATTTACTCGAAAAATCTTACCATATTTGTATATTGATGAAGGCCTTTAGGTGTCCAAATGACAATCATATAAAGTTTTTTGTTTCAACAGTTTCCAGCTTTATTGGATGTAATCCATGTTTCATAAAACTGATCCTTTTAAAGTACACAATTCAGTAGTTCTTAGAATATTCACAGAATTATACCACTCTCACCACTAACTTTAGAAATTTTTATCACCCCTTGAAGAAACCCCATAACTTCTAGCTGTCACTTACTGTTCCCTCTCTCCCTAGCCCTTGGCAACTACTTACCTACTCTCTGTGTCTGTGAATTGGACTATTCTGCACATTTCATATAAATGGAATCAGATAATATGTGGCCTTTTGTGATTAATTTCTTTCACTTAGTATAATGTTTTTAAGGTTTAAACATGTTAGAGCATATATCAGTATTTCTTTCCTTTTTATGCCTGAATACTATTCCACAGGGTATTCCGTTTGGTTTACCCATTCATCAGTTGATGGGCATTTATATTGTTCCTACTTTGGGGCTATGTTATATAATGCTGCTATGAATATTTGCATACAGGTTTTTATGTAGACATATGTTTTCATTCTCTTACAAAGGAAACTGCTGGGTCATATGATAACTGTATGTTTAATGCTTGAAGCTACTGCCAAGCTGTTTCCTTTATTCTAAATGGCTAAGAAGTGGGTGATTCTAGCAGAGAAAATAGAAGATGAGCTTGGGGCATCTGTAGTGCAAGAAAGCATGGAAGTGCTAAAAAAATTAAAGATGAAGGCATATTAAAGGGACACGGGAGCCAACCTAAAGGAGCTACCAATGACCCGGAACAATTTGAATGGCAAAGGAAACAGCACAGCGTTAGATCACAATCCAAATACAAAATAAATATGTGTTGGTTCGCACTGATATAAATAAATGATTGAATAAACAGAGACTTCCCTGGTTGCTCAGTGGTTAAGAATCTGCCTTCCAGTGCAGGGAAGCTTAAGCCCAGGTGCCACAACTACTGAGCATGTGCTCTCGAGCCTGGGAACCGCAACCCCTGAGCTCAGGTGCCGCAACTACTGAAGCTCTCTTGCCTAGAGCCCGTGCTCTACAACAAGAGAACCCACGAGCACCACAACAAAAAGGAGCCTCCACTCTCCACAACGAGAGAAAGCCCACGCAGCAGTGAAGACCCAGCACAACCAAAAATAAAGAAATCAATAAAATCTAAAAAGTAGTTGAATAAACAAATAAATAGGAGAGAAGAGGCAAGCCGTCCTTAATGAAGAATTTCAAATAATATAAGTAGATATTGCCCTCTCCATAATGTGAAGTTTGAGTGTGGACTGAACTTAGTGACTTGTTGCCAAAGAATAGAGTATGGAAAGGGAAAAAAATAGTAACTTTAGAGAGATATCTGGCAACCCAATTTAGCCCATGATCCAGGTCAGCATTACTAGCAACAAGTCATGTTGAGCTCGTGTGCCCAGTGATACGATGTGATGAGAAGGGCACCTGACCTATGAGGTATTCTTCCCCAAGATCCATAACCCTGATTTAATCATGAGAAAACATCGTATACATGCAAATAGAGGGACATTCTGCAAAATGCCTGATCAATACTCTGCAAAACTGTCAGGGTTAGGAAAGAAAGCAAAAGACTGGGAAACTGTCCTAGAGCAGAAAAGACAAAGGAGACATGATTGAATGCCAAGTGGCGACTTGCTTGGGATTCTGGGGCAGGTAAATGACCTGAGCTGAGGGACTACCCTGGTGGTCCAGCGGTTTAGACTCTGAGCTTCCACTGCAGGGGGCACAGGTTCAATCCCTGGGTCAGAGAACTAAAGATCCCATATGCTGTGTGGCCCTGCCAAAAATTCAAAATTTTTTAAAAAAGGATCTGAGTGGGGAAACTGATGACATTCAAATAAAGTCCAGAATGTAGTTATTAGTGATGTACCAATGTTGGCCTCTTAGTTTTGGCAAATGTTCTACTGTAATGACATATGTTGGGGGTTCCCTGGTGGCTCAGTGGTAAAGAATACAGCTGCTAATGCAGGATATGTGGTCCCTAGGTTTGGAAGATCCTCTGGAGAAGGAAATGGCAACCCACTCCAGTATTCTTGCCTGGGAAATCCCATGGACAGAGGAGCCTGGCAGGCCACAGTCCATGAGGTCACAATAGAGTCAGACACAACTAAATAATAATAACAATGTCACATGTTAACATCAGGGTTAACCGAGTGAGGGGCGTATAGGAACCATGTACTATCTTTATAACTTTTCCATCGATGTAAAATCACTCTAAAATGAACAGCTTTACTTAAAAAAATAAATCCATTACATGTAAACATAAGTAATATGTTTTATTTGAAATATAACTATATGAGTCAACACACAAACAATTCTTTAATGAAAAAAGTCTAGTGAGTATAGGAATGGTTAGCCAGGAAATTCAGATAAAAGAATTTGTCACTGAGAATGAATGCTAAGATTGACCTGAACTGGTGGCTTGCATGGATTAAATTTGCCAGGGAATTGCTTATCTTTCTATCAAACTATCTAAAGTTACAAGGTTGGCTGCCTAAAGCAACAGCAGCTACTGCAGCAACACAGATTTTGAGCATTTGATCCCTGGCATGGGGTACTTAGGGCACAGCTCTGTTGTCTTCTTCTGTGGATTAACTTCTCCCTTTTCTTAAGCAGTATCAGCATTTACCAAATTAGTGAGTTAGGGTTACACCAAAGAAGATATTGATTTCTTTTGGCCTCCTTTGCCTGGGGTTGCTAAATACACTTTCCACATGCCTGCCAGTAGATCTCATTCCTAGTTCAGGACTCAGGTCTTGTGTAAACTGTGATGACTCCCAAATCTGTATTCTCACACTTCCCCCTCGACTTTCCGTTTTCTGACTTTTTCTCGATGTGAACTGGCTGTCCCAAGGGCACACAACTGAAAAGACTGCAAAGGTAAACCTATTCTCTTGCTACCTTTCATTCGTGTTAAAATTGTTCCTCCACCAATTCCCCTCCTGAGGTCTAATGACTCAGTGCTGTTGTGGTAGCACAAAAACAGCCATAGACAATACATAAGTAAATGAACGTGGCTGTGATTCAATAATACTTTATTTAAAAAAGGGCAGTGGGTCAGATTGGGCCTGGGAGCTATAGCTTGCTGATGTCTTGTTTAAACTATAGCATTGGGTGAAATTGCCTGGGGCGGGAGGCTGCAAAGGCCAGAAGCTCTGGAAAGAATCCAGAGGAACATCAGTGTTAAAAGTCGTTGACTTGGGAAAGAAATTCAAAGGAGGAGAATGAAGAAGAGTAGTCAGAGGGGCGGGAGAAAATTAGAATATAGAAGTCTCCTGGAAGTCAAAGTAATAGTGTACCTGCATCCTTAACAAATGCTTTCAGAGGGATGAAGGGCTTCTTAGGTGGCTTAGTGGTAAAGAATTCACCTGCCAATGCAGGAGATACAGAAGACGTGGGCTCGATCTCTGGGTCAGGAAGATCTCTGAAGAAGAAAATGGCTACCCACTCCAGTATTCTTGCCTAGCAAATCCTGTGGACAGAGGAGCCTGGCAGGCTACAGTCCATGGGGTTGCAAAGAGTCAGACATGACTTAGCAACTAAACAAAAACAACATAGAGATGAAGTAGGAATGTTGGATCTGGGTGAAGTTGGACATAAACCATCCTGAGACCACTGTGCTTTGTGACAAAGTGGACAAAATTTTGGAGCTGGGATAATGCAAGCTGAAGTTCAGCCATGAGTCCCAGACCATTCAAGGAAGACTGGGGTGAGAAGGAGAAAGAAGTCAAGTCCTCGGTGTATATGAGATCCAGGGCTTGCTCAGGATGCATCAAATATTAGTTCTGGATAGCAAACGTGTGCTTTGGAGTGGTGGAATAGTGAACTCCATGGCTTTACTTTTTGATTTTAAAATGTGGATAACGTATCTTAAAGAAGCATATAGACATTGACAATAAGTTATCACTGTAAGACATCATTTCTCAGTAAGATAACACTGTTGGTGGTTGGTGGTTTGGTTGCTAAGTCATGTCCTATTCTTGCAGCTCCATGGAATGTAGCCTGCGGGCTCCTCTGTCCATGGAATTCTTCAGGTGATAATACTGGAGTGGGTTGCCATTTCCTTCTCCAAACAGTGTCTATTGGCTTGGTCAAAAAGTTTGTTCGGATTTTTCTATGGAAAAATACCCGAATGAATTTTTTGGTCAAACCAATTCTTTCTGGTGGGGAAATTGGAAATAGAAAGTTTCTGGAAAGCTTGACATCATGGATAAAAGCAAGCAAGCAACCAACCAATCCACCAGTTCCTAACTGTGTCTCTCGATTTCTTTCCCCAGCCCTGCTTTTGTAGGGGTGAGGAGGCAATCAGACAATTTGAGAAGAATTTATTTATTTATTTTTTTATAGTGAAAACTTTTATATTTGAAATTAGCCAGCTGGACTCAGTTTAGATGATCCCAATTTTGTTGGCAACATCCAAAGCATCATAGTCAGGAGCCAGTCGAACATATGCCTTCTTCTCTCCATCAGGCCTGATCAGAGTACTGACCTTGGCCACGTCAATGTCATAGAGCTTCTTCACAGCCTGTTTGATTTGGTGTTTGTTGGCCTTGACATCCACAATGAACACCAGTGTGTTGTCTTCTATTTTCTTCATGGCTGACTCGGTGGTGAGGGGGAATTTGATGATAGCATAGTGGTCAAGTTTGTTTCTCCTAGGGGCGCTCTCCCGAGGATATTTGGGCTGCCTCCTGAGCCGCAGAGTTTTGGGCCGCCGGAAGGTGGGTGACGTCCGAATCTTCTTTTTCTTGTGGCTGTGGACACCTTTCAACACTGCTTTCTTGGCCTTCAAAGCTTTTGCTTTGGCTTCAGCTTTAGGAGGGGCAGGGGCTTTCTTCTTTGCCTTCGGTGCCATCTTCATGAAGAGGGCTGAGAAGAATTTAATTCCATACCACATAGCCCCCAAAATAATTTTCCATTTTCATCCTCTAAGAACATGATTGCACTTGACATATCATAATTAGAAAGATAGCTCACAATAACCTATTTGCACTAAATTGACTTTGAAACGGTTTTACTGACTATGGGAATACACCATGCCTCCTCAGTGTACAAATACTGAGACTGCCTCACATGGTTAATGATTCTGAACCTAAACCTTTCTTTTCATAGATTTGAGAAATCATTTCAAAAAGAAAGAGCTGATAGCCTTCACTGGTAACCTCATCTCAAACATTTTATTCATCATTCACATGACCACATTTTTCAATTAAAAAGATACTTTGGATGGAATTCTTATTTTTTCTTTCTCTTCTTTTTTCCATGTCCTTACATTTCTGGGACATAGACATGAGAGATTAACTACCTCAGAAACATCCTGAGGCTCAAATCACAGTAAAGCCCAAGAACACCCCATGACCCGGCTACCTTTTTTGTTCTAGGAACTCTGCTCTCTAGTTCTTGGAAAACATGAGAAGTGGATTAGTGTTACAGTCCAGTGTTTACTCGAGAGTCGAAAACAGAGATGCTGAGAGAGGCCTGTGACTGCTCATTTTGCCTTTTGATCAGTGGGAATAAAGCCTGGTACTGACCATTTTACCTCATTAGTGGGGCTCACTGACCACACCTCTCTCTTTAATTCTTTCCTGAGTGAATTTGTAATTTGCCTTTGGTTTCTGCTTTTAAAAGAACAGATTGTGAAGGATCAAAGAGGAACTGGATAATGACAAGGAGGAAGTGGCAAGTTAGTGATATCTTTGTAGGACTAGTAACTATACACAGTGTGATTAATCAGAATCAGTCTTCTGAGAAGTGACCAGAGATTAAATTCCAGTACAATAAACTCTAAGACTAAGTATCTTATTTATTCTTTACTTCTTGTCCAGCCATGAAGCTTTTATTGAGCATCTACTATATGTAACACTTGGTAAAAAAGAAGTGTAAAATAATGGATAAGAGACTAAGATCTTAAACAGAACTGTATATAAGTCCCTGGTTCTACTATTTACTAATTGTACTGGGTTATGTCAACCAGAAACTTCAGGAAGTGACCTTATTTGGAATAAGTCTTTGCAGATGTAATTAAGGTAAGGCTCTTAAGATGAGATCATCCTGGATTAGAAAGTGAAAGTGTTAGTTGCTCAGTCACATCCAACTCTTTGCGACCCCATGGACTGTAGCCCACTAGGCTCCTCTGTCCATGAAATTCTCCAGGCAAGAATGCTGGAGTGGGTAACTGTTCCCTTCTCCAGGGGATCATCCTGACCCAAGGATCAAACCCGGTTCTCCTGCATTGCCCTAAATCTAATGATGATTGTCCTTATTAGAAGCAGAAAAGGAGAAGAGACAGAGATACATAAGAAGGCTATATGAAGATGGAGGCACGGATAGGAGTTCTGCAGTCCCAAGGCCAAGAACACCAAGGGCTGCAGAGAAGCTAAGAGAGAGGCATGGGAGGGATTCTCCCTCAGAACTTCCAGAGGGAATTGTCTCTGCCAACATCTTGATTTCTAGACTCAACACAAAAAAATTTGCATTGTTTTGAGCCAACAAGTTTGTGATAATTTGTTATGGAAGCCCTAAGAAACCAATACACTAGATGTGACTTTGGGGTTAACTAACCCTCTATATTTTAGCCTCTGCCTCTATAAAAAGAAGAGGATAATAGTACCTCCTCCTAGAGTTATTGTGATGACTCAATGAGATAATACTTGTAAAGTGCTTCTGGCATACAGTGAGAGCTCCATATGTGTTGGCAATCATTATTACCATATTTTTGGTTCAAGTTGATTTCTAATTTATCAATATTATGATTACTTGCATAATTACCTCCCTTTCCTTTTTTATTTGGGAGATCTTTTACCTTTAAAAGGAGCAGAAGAGGGAAAGAGAGGGCCCATCATGCAGATGAATCACTCCTCCCAATATTGTTAGTTGCAGAAACCATATGGACCCCAGAACTTCTGCCCCTATGGCAAGAGCATGGTATACATTCCTTGAGGGGCTGCCAAAGGCTTGGTTGGAGCAGTAAGGGCTTTAAATATTGTTTACAGACTATAACTTTTATCAAGCTAGGTTATTTATGTCTCTCCAAGTTGATGGAAATCCTGGCAGTCCTCCAGGGCAAAGACTCATAGAACCACACCCCTTTCCCCTCCAAAAAAAAAAAAAAAAATCCCTGTCTTAAAATTGTGGTTGGGGGAACTATTTCTTTAGGTCTTTTTAGAAAACATTATATTTAATAACATTCTAAAGTTTTTTTTCATAAGGTTCTTATAGATATGTATTACATTTATTCTTAAGTTTCTAGCTTGCTTCTATTTCTAAATTACATTTTTGGTTTGCTGAAAATTAAAAACATTTTTTTCTTTTTATTGTTTTTGTGTTTTCTTTTATTTTTATTGAAGTACAGTTGATTTGCAGTGTTGTGTTAGTTTGCAGGAACTAAGATCTGGTGCAGCCAAAAAAAAGAAAAAAAAAAGTGGTATAAATTGCCTCCAAAATAAAAGCCCACCACGTGTCGTGCCACTTTTTTAGTGGTTGGTGGTAGAAGGTGCAGCAACTTGTTTTTCTTTTCAGCCTTGATGGATGTCTCAGCACGTTCTAGTTCATGAGAATCCGGAAAATTTACTGAGGAGATGGGTTCCTGAATTTTCATGGGGTTCATCTTTCACCTTCTGGTTTACATTCTCACACATTTTCTCCATGTCTATGTCAGCACAATCAACAACCCTTGCCCTTCTTTAAGCCATTTTCTCCTGAATCACTCTATGTACTTTCCCCTTTTGTACATGATGAGATCTAACCTTGTAGGTACCTGGACAACAAGGAACATTGAGGCAAATTCTTCAGGAGGATGAGTGCCACTTTATAAGGTAACTGCCTCAGGTGAAGTTATTATGGGGTATTCAAGCAAGGAATAGAGAGTCTCCTTAGACATGAGGGGCTTCCCTTGTGGCTCAGCTGGTAAAGAATCGCCTGCAGTGCGGGAGACCTGGATTCGATCCCTGGGTTGGGAAGATTCCCTGGAGAAGGGAAAGGAGTCACACTCCAGTATTCTGGCCTGGAGAATTCCATGGACTGTATAGTCTATGGAGTCGCAAAGAGTCCGACATGACTGAGCAACTTTTGCTTCACTTTAGACATGTAGGGCAGACTCCTTCTGCTGGCGAGAGAATCTCGAAGTGATTTAGTAATGGTGATGGTGGCAGGGCCTGTGTGGGGGAGCTGGTTAAAATTCTCATATTCTGAACCCAAGCAGACATCTCCATTCCAAATCTCATCTCATTCTTATCCAATCAATTCCTTCATTTTTACGTGAGAGACTTAGGCAGACTATGAATTTAATTTACATTGTAATTCTGCAACCTGTATTGTTGAATTTTGAGTTCAGTTTTCAAAGATATTTGCCTGTGGCTACCAAGGGAACAGTTCATGCAAAGATGGGCTCAGTAAAGGACAGAAATGGTATGGACCTAACAGAAGCAGAAGATATTAAGAAGAGGTGGCAAGAATACACAGAACTGTGAAAAAAGATCTTCACGACCCGGATAATCACGATGGTGTGATCACTCATCTAGAGCCAGACATCCTGGAATGTGAAGTCAAGTGGGCCTTAGAAAGCATCACTACAAACAAAGCTAGTGGAGGTGATGGAATTACAGTTGAGCTGTTTCAAATCCTGACAGATGATGCTGTGAAAGTGCTGCATTCAATATGCCAGCAAATTTGGGAAACTCAGCAGTGGCCACAGGACTGGAAAAGGTCAGTTTTCATTCCAATTCCAAAGAAAGGCAATGCCAAAGAATGCTCAAACTACTGCACAACTGCACTCATCTCACATGCTAGTAAAGTAATGCTCAAAATTCTCCAAGCCAGGCTTCAGCAATACGTGAACCGTGAACTTCCTGATGTTCATGCTGGTTTTAGAAAAGGCAGAGGAACCAGAGATCAAATTGCCAACATCTGCTGGATCATGGGAAAAGCAAGAGAATTCCAGAAAACCATCTATTTCTGCTTTATCGACTATGCCAAAGCCTTTGACTGTGTGGATCACAATAAACTATGGAAGATTCTGAGAGAGATGGGAATACCAGATCACCTGACCTGCCTCTTGAGAAACCTGTATGCAGGTCAGGAAGCAACAGTTAGTACTGGACATGGAACAACAGACTAATTCCAAATCAGGAAAGGAGTATGTCAAGGCTGTATATTGTCACCCTGCTTATTTAACTTCTATGCAAAGTACATCATGAGAAACGCTGGGCTGGAAGAAACACAAGCTGGAATCAAGATTGCTGGGAGAAATATCAATAACCTCAGATATGCAGATGACACCACCCTTATGGCAGAAAGTGAAGAGGAGCTAAAAAGCCTCTTGATGAAAGTGAAAGAGGAGAGTGAAAAAGTTGGCTTAAAGCTCAACATTCAGAAAACGAAGATGATGGCATCCGGTCCCATCACTTCATGGGAAATAGATGGGGAAACAGTGGAAACAGTATCAGACTTTGTTTTGGGGGGCTCCAAAATCACTGCAGATGGTGACTGCTGCCATGAAATTAAAAGACACTTACTCCTTGGAAGAAAAGTTGTGACCAACCTAGACAGCATATTGAAAAGCAGAGACATTACTTTGCCGACTAAGGTTCATCTAGTCAAGGCTATGGTTTTTCCAGTAGTCATGTATGGATATGAGAGTTGGACTGTGAAGAAGGCTGAGCACCGAAGAATTGATGCTTTTGAACTGTGGTGTTGGAGAAGACTCTTGAGAGTCCCTTGGACTGCAAGGAGATCCAACCAGTCCGTTCTGAAGATCAGCCCTGGGATTTCTTTGGAAGGAATGATGCTAAAGCTGAAACTCCAGTACTTTGGCCACCTCATGCAAAGAGTTGACTCATTGGAAAAGACTCTGATGCTGGGAGGGATTGGGGGCAGGAGGAGAAGGGGACGACAGAGGATGAGATGGCTGGATGGCATCACTGACTGGATGGACGTGAGTCTGAGTGAACTCCGGGAGTTGGTGATGGACAGGTAGGCCTGGTGTGCTGTCGTTCATGGGGTCGCAAAGAGTCGGACATGACTGAGCGACTGAACTGAACTGACCAGATATAAGAAATTCTTTCAGGGATAGAACAGAAATTATCTGATAATCTGTGACAAGCTGGAGTGTATAGAGACCTGGACTCGTAATTTTCTTTCTGTAACTGCTCCCTTTGCACTCAGAAGAATCCATTCAATGCTACAATCCTTGTGGTCAACCTAACAATCAAGTGAAGCAATCATTTGTGTCTCCAAAGTACTGAATCCATTGAGAACTTATCATAACCAACCAGAGGTATAACTTGATTAACTGTACTACCAATGCATGAATCACTAGTATTCACTAGTGCCATGATCAAAGCACTGCATTCAAGCTCCAGGACACAACCAAATCAATCCCCTAAATCATAGTTTTAAATTTTTCCCTTAGAAATTTCTGGTATTAACTCATGTGTAGTTGATGTCTCAGGAGACAGACTTTATACAAGTTATTTTAACAAAGATAATTTAATATAAAGAGTGATTAACTAGGTATTAAATTGATAATTAGGTGGGACTTCCCTGGTGGTCCAGTGATTAAGACTGCCTTCCAATGGATGGGATGTGGGTTTGAGCCCTGGTTGTGGAAGCTAAGATCCCACATGGCTCTCAGCCAAAAAAACCAAAACATAAAACAGAAACAAAATGTAACAAACTCAATAAAGACTTTAGAAATGGTCTACATTAAAAAAAAAAACTTAAAAAGATATTTATTTATGGCTGTGTCAAGCCTTAGAGGTAGCAGGAGGGATCTTTGTTGCGTCATGTGGAATCTTCAGTTGCTGCCCATGGACTCTCTCCAGTCGCAGTACAGGGATTCCAGAGCACACAGGCTTAGTTGCTCCGAGGCACGTGGGATCTTAGTGTCCCCACCAGGGATCGGACCCACATCCCCTGCATTGCAAGGCAGATTCTGAACCATTGGCCCACCAGGAAAAAGTCCCAAAATTATCTTAAAAGAAAATTTTTATAACTAAGTAACAGAAGAGCTAGAAAGAGAACACTAATACATCATGAAGACAGCAACTGTGGGGACAGTTTCCATCTTTGTGGCTGGGCAACCACAGGGAAGAAGCTGGAATTATTAAAACTCAAAAATTTGGAGGAGACGCCCCCCCTCCCCAACTGTGAGTAGGAACTCACACCGCTGGGAAGGGGACACAGTTTGACTGTCTGTGAGGTCTCTCAACTTGAAGGAGAAGCCCTGTGGAGGTGGGGCCCAGACTCCTGAGGTGGGGACACTAGCCAGTTGGTGCTGGTGTCTCTAAGGGAGTGTAACGAGGTTTGTTCTGCAAGTGTTGGAAAAATTGCAAACTCATCGAACTACTGGGACGGGAAGGAACTGAAGTTGCCAGGATGCAGGATGATAGTCACAGGAACCAGAAGCAAACAAGAAGCAAAGAGGAAGCAAACAGGAAGTGCAGTCCTTTCTTCTTCCTCCAGCCTTGCAGTCTCCCTGTAATGCTGCCTTATGATGAGTCTGACAGGGAACTAGGTGGCAAAGCAGAAATGTGGTTTGCAAGGTCCTGGCATGGGCACTACAAAGCAGAGAACGGAAGGATATGTTCAAAGTTATGGGACAACTGTTCAGACCCCTGTTTGACTCTCTTTCGTACAATTTTCTTATTAGTCTGAGTGAGTAGTACTCTGAGACAGCAAAGCAATGACAGCATTGAAGAAACATTTATTTACAAGCCATTAGCAATAATTATCACTTTAGTAGAGGTAACTATTTACTCAGAAATCCAGTGTTATAAAACAAAAGCCTTTAAAGGATTGTGCTTATTGCTTATAAGAACTGGAATTCATATCCCAATGACAGAAGTCTTAAAGGCTGGAAAAAAAGGTAGAATTGAATGGTTTAATTAGAAGGAAAAATAAAGAAAAATGCAAATTGGAATTTCATATAAACATAGATTTATTTGTGTTCTTATTGTGTAATTTGCAGCCATTTGACATTCTACTGATTCCTTATAAAATCTTGAAACTTATTGTGAGAAAACTCTTTTAAAAGGCTAAATTCAAATTTAATTGATGCCACACTAATAGAAAAAGGCTCTCATTCTTTATAACTTAAGATACATTTGTTCCAATTCAGTGATTCATAGTAGATTCATGGCTGATGAAGTTCGCCTTAAAAATAAGGAACAGAATATGGAAACATTTTAGTCAGAGAGAAGTTTCCTACAGGGTCTAATTGCAAGGATTCTCTGTAATTAAACTGTTCTGAATGTTGGCTTAAGTTTTAATAAGCTGATGTCTAACTTTCCCATGATTATCCTTATTCAAAACAAATCAGACTTAAGAAAAATATTTTTTTCCCCTGAAACTGCAGTGCATTTCAAAGACAGATATACTTAAAATGTATTCAAATTATAAAATGTAGTACCAAGTGCTGCATTTAGCCCTTAATGCGTTTAGTATTTCCATAGCAGTCTTACAACCCTTTTTTTTTAGCATTGTCATCAATCATAACACAGATGGTGTTTCTTGATATCTTTCAGTCAGATTTCAGTCCTGTGTCATAGCAGCAACCTCTATCAATATGGTTTTTTGGTAAGTGGCTTCATGTTGCTGTTGACAAGGCTGATATAAACAAGCTGTGTAATTTACTCTGCTACTGAATAAATCACACGTGAACGTTTAAGTTTAGCTGTGCTAGCCTGATAGTCTGGCAAGTGTTTTTGTCTACATAGAGAATATTGGACATTTCAGCTCAACCCAGACAAACAAAAACAAATGCTTGAATTTATTCTCCTATGTCTGAGAAGAGTAAAATGTGGTTTAGCTCTAAGTTCAATAATGAGGTTAAGGAGTCATACTTTCTATGGGTCTTTCTAGCAAGTTGTTTTTGAGGAAACCCCAAGTCTTCTCCTGATAATGGAAATGATGTCATATGGTGATTTTGATGTAAGCATGAGTCTGTGACTGAAACTGAAGGATGCTTGATTACCTATTGGTAAAATGTGTACATCCTGAACTTCTCTTGCTAGGAGGAATTAGTTAAGCACCTCCTGGGTATAGGAATGACACAGGACAGGTATGCCCAGAGTCTCTTACATTATTGAAGAGATGTTTTTGTCTTCCTCATTTCTTTAGATTCTAAGAGGACGGTTGGGTGATGAGTGTGTTGAAAAGATGCGCATGAAAATATGCTCAACATCATTAGTCATTAGGGAAATGCAAACCAAAGCCATAATGAGATAATACTTTACACCAGCTAGCTTGGCTATAATGAAAAGGAAGGAAAAATAAATGTTGATCAGGATGTAGAGCAATTGGAACTCTCATAGGTTGCTGATGGGAATGCAAAGTGATACAGCAGCCCTAGAAAATATTTTGAAAGTGAAAGTTAGTCTCTCAGTCGTGTCCAACTCTTTGTGACCCCATGGACTGTAGCCTGTCAGGCTCCTCTGTCCATGGAGATTCTCCAGGCAAGAATACTGGAGTGGGTTGCCATTTCCTTCTTCAGGGGAATCTTCCCAAATCAGGGATTGAACCCAGGTCTCTTGCATTGCAGGCAGGAGCTTGCAATTTACTGTTTGAGCCACCAAGGAAGCCCAGAAAACACTTCAGTAGTTCTTTAAAAGGTTAAAGATAGAGTTACTATATGATTCTACGTACATACCCAAGAGACCTGAAAATACTGTACATGAATGTTCACAGCAGTAGAATTCTTAAGAGCCCTAAAGTAGAGACAATGGGAATGTTAATGGATGAATGGATAAAGAAAAGGTAGATCCATACAATGAAACATCACTGAGCAAGAAAGAGGAAAGACACATGTATGTGCCAATACACGCGGCAGCACGGTTGAACCTTGAAAACAGTAAGGCAGCTGAAGGAAGCCAGACAGATTGTCCGATTCCATCTATATGAACTGTCCAAGTTGGCAAATTCATGGAAACAGAAAATAGATTAGTGGTTGACAGAGATTTGAGGGTTGGTTGGTATGAGATTTCTTTTAGGGTAATGAAAATGTTCTGGAATGAATGGTAGTGGAGACAAAACTTTGTGAATAGTACTGAGAATTAAAGTTCATAGTTAAGAGGATGAACTTTAGGGTACTGAATTATATCTTAATAAAGCTAGTACTTTTTTCCTCACCTTTTTTTCTTTGTTTGTTTTGTTTTGGCTGAAAATCTTGCAGGATCTTAATTCCCTAAAGAGGGTTTGAACCCACACCCTCAGCAGTGAAAACACTGAGTCCTAACTACTGGACCACCAGGGAATTCCCAATAAAGCCATTATTTAAAAGAAAAAAATAAGGTGACATTCATTTCAAGTGTGAACCCCACACTTGCATGAGCCTAGAAGTAAATGCCTCATTAAATTTTGACCCCTGGGTATCTTGCTTGCCTTTCCCTAGTCTAGGCCCCACAGAGACACGATGGAACTCTGCCATTGGCCTGGTCTTACATTTTGTTTGAGTCTTATCCTTTGTTTACTTGTACTGATTCAGTTTCATAACCCTAATTCCCCACATTGCTATACACTGACTGGCCCTCGCCAAAAGCCTATGACCTCCTTTGCCAACCCTGATTGGAATGTTAGGTCTGCGTCTGTCTTGTTCCGAGGCAGCCAGAGTGCCTAGTGTGTAGTAGGTGTTCCAATACCTGTTGAACAGAAGCCATTTTCTTAGAAAATGTCATGCAATGACTTCCTATCATTTTCAGGTTAAAATTCATACTTCTTCCTGGGTTGGCATGTAAGGTCCTTGGGACTGTACCCTTATCAGGCTGTTCCTCCTCCTGCTGTCTTGCTATTCGGAGCTCCTTGCATAATTTTCCTGTTATACTGAACCTTTTGTTGGTTGCTGAATGCTTCATACTTTGGCCACTTGATGAGAAGAGCTGACTTACTAGGAAAAAAAAAAAACACAGACATGATGCTGGGAAAGATTGAGGGCAGGAGGAGAAAGGGACCCCAGAGGATGAGATGGCTGGACGGCATCACCGACTCGATGGACGTGAGTTGAAGCAAGCTCTGGGAGTTGGTGATGGACAGAGAGGCCTGGCGTGCTGCAGTCCATGGGGTTGTAAAGAGTCAGACACGGCTAAGCGACTGAACGATGATGACAAATGCTTCATGAGCTTTCCTTTCTGCCTTTGTATTTGGTCCTCCTCTTCCTGGAACATTCTCCTCCAGTAGCAGCTCGGATCCTACTCAATCCTTCTTCCTTCCCCCGTCCCTCATGGATGTCAGATCTGCATCCGAGTCTGTCTGAGGTTCTTTCTGCTGTTTCTGACTTCAGCCTCTTTCTCTTTCACAGACTTTTTCCTCCAGCAAACCTCTTGTTTTCCTAATCCTGTTGTGGTATCTGCTTCTCCATGAACTTGAAGTAACACGCTAGCTTGACAGTCACACCTTCATTTTTCTTTTTGCACTGTTTTTCACTCCCCCAGAAATTATACTGTGGGCCTTAACTGACATCATTCTAAACTTAATAGCTTAACTTTCTTTCCAAATAATATGAAGACTTCTGATTCTTACACTGCATTTGTTCACGTTCCTCAGCAATATGGTATGAATGTTAAATATTTAATTCTTGCTTTGTTTTAAACATTAATAATATAGTATTATTAGTAATATAGTAATTATTACTATATAAGTATTATTGTTGTTTCATATGATCTTAATTTACATTTATGTACATATTTACTATTTTCAATGCACTTCATTTCTTCCATTTGCAATCATTTTCTTTTGGCCTGAAGTACATCCTTAAGCTTGGACTGTGAAGAGATCAAACCAGCCAATCCTAAAGGAAGTCAGCCCTGAATATTCATTGGAAGGACTGATGCTGAAGCTCCAATACTTTGGCCACATGATGCGAAGAGCCTACTCATTGGAAAAGACCCTGATGCTGGGGAAGATTGAGGGCAGGAGGAGAAGGAGACAGCAGAGGATGAGATGGTTAGGTAGCATCACTGACTCACTGGACATGAATCTGAGCAAACTCCAGGAGATAGTGAAGTACAGAAGAGCCTGGTTGCTGCAGTCCATGGGGCTGCAAAGAGTTGGACATGACTTAATGATTGAAGAACAATAATACCTTAGCATTTCCTTCCTTGAGGTCCTTCTGGTGGCTGACTCTTTCTGTTTTTGTTTATATAATGTCTTCACGTTGACTTTGTTATTGATAGGTAATTTCACTGGATGTAGAATTCTAGGATGGTAGTTATTTTCCATGACTTAAGGATGGTGAGAACTGGAGAGCTAGAAGGGTGTGTTTGTTGACTGAATAAGCCAGTGAAGCAAAGGACTTGTGATAGAGAAAAATTTATTGAAATCAAGGAAAATCAGCAATGTCAGTTAGTTAGGAAATAGGGGGAAAGTAGGTTACATATTGGAGTTGCTGTGGGCAGATAAGAAAAACCTGCTTGGGTGTGGGTGGGTGAAGGAAAAGAATCAAAGAATTTCAGTAAAAGATGTTTATCTATTCTTAGAGTGGGAAGATAAGAGCCCAGCTGGAACTCCTATCTAGGCCAACCTAACTACCTGCACACAGACCCTCCTCCCCTCCTTCCTCTTCAGGAATATTTCTCTCATGTATCATCAAATTTCCCCTTACCACTGGATAATTCTCAATTTTAAAATTTCCTTTTTTTAGAAATTATTTATTTATTGCTTTTGGCTGTTCTGGGTCTCCGTTGCGGTGCAGGCTTTTCTCTAGTGGTGGCTAGTGGGGGCTACTCTCTAGACGCGGTGTGCAGGCTTCTCATTGTAGTGGCTTCTCTTTCTGTGGAGCATGGGCTCTAGGTGTGCGGGCTTCAGGAGTTGTGACTCCCAGGCTCTAGAGCACAGGCTCAGTATTTGCGGAGCATGGGCTTAGTTGCTGCTCAGCGTGTGGGGTCTTCCTGGACAAAAGGGATCGAACCTGTGTCTCCTGCATTGGCAGGTGGATTCTTCACCACTGAACCACCAGGAAAGCCCTCATTCTCATTAAAAAAACAAAAACAAAAAAACTTATTTATTTATTTGGCTGTACCAAATCTTAGTTGCGACATGTGCGATCTAGTTTCCTGACTAGGGATCGAACCCAGGCCCCCTGAGTTAGGAGCATGGAGTCTTAGCCACTAGACCACCAGGGAAGTCCTGGATCATTCTGATTAGCATGCAAAGAAGTTATAGTGTCTTCAATCAAAATAATTGCCCTATAACTTCCCCATCCCCGTCCAACTACAGCTAAGTTTCTCTGTCCCATTAAAGCTGTTTGACAGAATTGTCTCCACTCACTGTTCCTATTGATACTTTCATCTCTTCTCATCCTCCTTTGAATTTATCTCCATCAGGCTTTTGCTCCATTACTTCACTGGAGCAGTTCTTCTAAACACTGTTATCGATCGACCCACAAATTGCCAAATCTGCAGGTCAATTCTCAGTCCTTATTTTACTTACTCTCTTAGCAGCTTTTGAAAACAATCTTCCTTCCTCCTTGAAACAATGCCTTCCAGCAGACCACTTTCTCAGTTCCTCTATCCAACACCTCCTCTTAAAAGACTAATGGGTGTTTCACATGTAATATGTACGATATTTAACTTCTGATTTCTACCTACAAACCTCATCTTTCTCTGTCCTTCCAGTTGCTCAGGCACTCAAAGTCAACTTTGAGTCTTTCTTCATCTCACATCAAATCCACTGGGCAAATCCAATTGGTACCATCTTCCAAACAAATTCAGAATTTGACCACTTCTTCACCTCAATTGATGTTGCCCTGACTGCAGCCACCATGATCTTCACTGGGTTATTGGAAGTGTCCCCTAACTCTTCTTTCTGATGTTACTCTTGGCTCTTCCCAGCTCCTTGTCTTACTCTATTCTCAGCACAGCAGCCTTTTAAAACCTAAAGATTCTTTTAACATCAAAGGTTATATCTTTTCAACATTCTCCATTGGCTTCCCATCTACTCCAGAGCAAAAGCCTCAGTGCCCCCAGCCCCTATTACCTCTTTGACCTCTCCTACAGATTGCTGCTGGTCTCTCTGATCATAGTGGTCTCCTGATTGTCCCTTGACCACACCAAACCCACTTTAGTCTCAGGACCTTTGCATCTCCTTTTCTCTGTAAGAAACGCTTTTTTGCCCTCCAAGAGCCTTATAGTTTACTCTCTCACTCCTTTAGTTCTCTGCTCAGATGTCACATTGTCAAAGAGGTCTTGCTTTTTAACCCTTTCGAAAATGGTACCTCCTCCCTTCACTCTCTTACATTGCTCCATGCTCATTTTATCATTGCCACATGTTATATTTGTATATTATATGACTCCCCTTCTACTATGACTGCGTCTTTCTTGCTTACTGCTATGTCTCCAAAGCCTAGAATAGTTTGAGGTACATTACTGGATGCTTTAAAAGTATCTGTTGTATGAACAAACGATTCCCTTCAGAGAGGAAAACAACATTGCAAAAGTCACTGAAGTCCTTTTAGATGCCGTATCCAGGACAACATCCATGGTGTAAGCTTTCCAGCCATGGCCAAGGATTTGGAATCCAGCAAAATGAACTAAGGGTATGAGCCCCCGAGGTAGTGGGGTGTCCAAGGGTTAGTAAAATAGCTAAAGCTGAATTAGCCCAGTGGAAATCTGAGGAATTCATGCCAGCCTGTGACTTGTGTCCCGTGTGTGTGGAGTGTGGCTTCTGAGATTCCTCCTTGCAGAACCAGAGTTGCTCCTGCTGTGATGTAAGGGCGATTGGTTGCCAGTACCATTTTGTGTAGGACTGGGGAGATGGCTGCAGTGGGATGCAGTTGAGTTGCTCCCAAACATAGACTCTTCCATGTTGCTACAGTGATGAGATAAAGAAACCAGCAAAGAGAGTGAAAAGGTAGTTTATTTTTAATCAAATAAATATGCTGATCCCTCTGTCTCTTTTAAACATTTCAGCACTATATCTGAGTGCCTTTGAAAATGATGAAATATTATTGGAATTTGACAGCTTAAGGCAACTAATATTTATTGAGTAATTAGCCTTCATCTGGATATTACAAGAGTAGGAATCGAATCAATCAAAATCACTAAACGTTGCCTTGAACAAAGCAATATGGTTAAATGTTTTAAAAGACAGAAATAGAACCTGGGTCATTGGTTCATGTAGTCATTGGATGTCCACTGTGGAGACCTCTGTAAGACTGACTGTTGACTTTCTGCATTCCTCGTGCTCAGAGCCTGGAATACTGCAGAGTTCTTTGTGAAATTGTTTTCCAGTCTCCCCTGCTGGTAGGGAGGCTGTTAGACACTAAAGCCAATCTCTGCAGTGGAGAATGGTTTTCTCTCTAGAATTTTATGGTTTTGAGCATATAAACCAATACTCAACATTTTCTTTTGTTTCTCTGTAATTCTTTTAGAGATCTACCAACATATCTTTTTGATCTACTGATAACCATTCAATGTATTTTTCAGAGACATCAATCGGGTTTTCAGAGAATCTACCAAGTTCTTTTCTGAGGCTGTTGATAAATAATCAAAGTAACAACATAAATGTTGTTTATGGCCACCTGATGAGAACAGCTGACTCATTGGAAAAGACCCTGATGCTGGGAAAGATTGAAGGCAGAAGGAGAAGAGGGTGACACAGGATGAGATGTTTGGATGGCGTCACTGATTCATTAGAAATGAACTTGGGCAAACTCTGGGAGATGGTGAGGGACAGAGAAGCCTGGTGTGCTGCAGTCCACGTAGTAGTGAAGTCAGACACGACTTGGCAACTGAACAGCAACAACATAAACAAATTCCATCTCTAGCTCATTCCACTCCCAGAGAAAGGTCTAAGGAACTACAGAATAGATGAAATCTGGTCTGGTGAGGCCAAGAAAAAACTACAAGCAGGGAACTAGCTATTACCTGAATTCGAAAAATGTGTGCCCTCTGGGTGAGAATTAGAAAACAGTCATTCTTTCTCCAAGATTGACAGAGCTGAGCCTGGAGCACCCAGTTTGGTGAGTGGGGCCAGACCCATACTTGGCAACACTTTCACCCTTTCTGGGCTCCTTGAGATCCCTTTGTTTGGGTGCAGTCACATGGTGCTGTTACCAAACCGAACTGGGGTCTGCTTGCTCACTAGGCAACAAAGTCAATTTACTCAAAACAGGTTGTGGTGAAGGAAAGCACAATGTTTATTGCAGGGTCAAGCAAGGAGTAAGGGCAGTTCAAGATCAAAAGATCTGAACTTCTTGATGGTTTAGCCGGAAGAGTTTTTAAAGGCAAAATTTGGGGTGAGGGTTGCAGGATGTGTAAGTTTCTTTGGATTGGTTGGTGGTGAGATAATGGGGTGGTGCTCCGGGCATCTTGTCCTCAGCCTGAAGTTACCATCCTCCCTCTGGGCGAGGGCCTTAGTTCCTTTAGAAAACTTCAAAGACAAATTTGTATGTGTATCCCTTGAGGAGGAACCAGGACTCTATTTTATTGCTGCTCTATTGTTGCACAGCTTTTCCTTTGTTTCTGCATCCCCTTATTTCCCAATTAGTAACTGTTTGAATATACCCTTTGGAACTCAGGAAAAGTCTAGAAAGCTGAAGCCTTTAACCTACAGATAAGAAATGGGGCTTTTGTACTGGGAGGGCCCCCCAGGTTTCAGTGGCTGGAAAGTTTGAGTTGTTGTTCAGTTGCTAAGTCTCCTTAGGGCTTCCTAGGGGGCTCAGTGGTAAAGAATCCACCTGCCAAGGCAGAAGCCACAAGAGATGCAAGTTCGATCCCTGGGTTGGGAAGATTTCCCTGGAGGAGGAAATAGCAACCCACTCTAGTATTCTTGCTTGGGGAATCCTGTGGACAGAGGAGCCTGGTGGACTTCACAGTCCACGGGGTCACCAAGAGTTGGACATGACTGAACATGCAAGCAAAGACAAATCCTTGGCTAGGGAACAGATAGCTGCGTGTTGGAGCTCCTTTGCTGCATTTTTCTCCAACAGAAATCCCAAGTGGGAGACTTCAAGTTGCAGGGCCTTAGTGTGCGCAACACAGGGTGTAGTGATCGAGGGAGTAAGATGAATGCTTTGTTCTCAACACCATGTTTAAAATAGGATATCAGTTACTGTCTTCTCTAGATCTTTCTTGCTTTATTTTTCCATTGCACTCCTCCATTTGATGCCCCACCACAGTGGTTCAGTTTCATAGCTTCTGTTTGTTTGTTTGTTTGTTTTTTTCCAGAATCCTTATAGGTCTGAACAGGTATATTTTAATAGACAAGCACATGGCTTACCAATGACCATACACCTAATGAGTGTACAATCCACAGGAATGGGCACTTGTTCTCTCACGTGTCTTTTCAGAATATCAAGAAGTGTTTGATCTAAAAGCCAGGGTTCTTGATGAAACAAACCAGAATCCAAGTCTCAGGCCTTTCCCTTACTAACTGTGTGATTCTGGGAAGTTTCTAACTACTAGGGCCTCCTTTTCTTCATGAGGATTAAACAAGAAAGCATACAAGTGCTCTATTAAGCCCAGAGCCTGATGCACAGCAAGCATTCAAACTTTAGAAGCTCTCTCTGGCATCACAGTTACTACAAAAAGTACCCTGCCCATGGCAGATCTTGCCAATCAGTCATGGTATGTACTACAGCTTGGCCTCAGAATACTTTCCAAAAGTAGATTTTAAGTAGTTACTACTCAGGGGTTGGCCTGGCCAACCTAGCAAAGTTATCAATACTTGTGTAAATATAAGGTATCCTGTTGTGGGGACAGTGGGGTAGGGTGGGCCAAGCCAGGAAAGGCTGGGACTAAAAGCCCACTCAAGGACAAGAAGGTGTGTTGGAACAAGAGGGAGAAGACAGACTTGGTACTGTGAATCAAAAGTATGAAGCCATATCCTTAAAAAACCAAAGACGGAGCTACTATGTGATCCGGAAACTCCACTCCTGGGCATATATTCAGAAAAGATGAAAACTCTAATTCAGAAAGATACATGGGATATATATGTATGAAAGTGAAAGTTGTTCAGTTGTGTCCAACTCTTTGTGACCCCATGGATTATACAGTCCATGGAATTCTCCAGGCCAGAATACTGTAGTGGGTAGCCTTTCCCTTATCCAGAGGATCGTCCCAACCCAGGAATTGAACCCAGGTCTCCTGCATTGCAGGCAGATTCTTCACCAGTTGAGCTACAAGGGAAGCTCAAGAATACTGGAGTGGGTAGCCTATCCCATCTCCAGCATATTTTCCCAACCCAGGAATTGAACAGGAGTCCCCTGCATTGCAGGTAGATTCTTTAGCAACTGAACTATCAGGGAAGCCTGATATATATGTATACACCACATCAAAAAGAAGATGTGATATGAGCTGAGTTGAGTTGAATTCAGTCACTCAGTTGTGTCGGACTCTTTGCGACCCCAAGGACCGCAGCATGCCAGGCCTCCCTGTCCATCACCAACTCCCAGAGTTTACTCAAACTCATGTTCGTTGACGTGGTGATACCATCCAACCATCTCATCCTGTCGTTCCCTTCTCCCGCCTTCAGTCTTTTCCAGCATTAGGGTCTTTCCCAATGAGTCGGTTCTTTGCATCAGGTGGCCAAAGTATTGGAGTTTCAGCTTCAGCATAAGTCCTTCCAATGAATATTCAGGACTGATTTCCTTTAGGATGGACTGGTTCGATCTCCTTGCAGTCCAAGGGATTCTCAAGAGTCTTCTCCAACACCACAGTTTGAAAGCATCAATTCTTTGGCACTCAGCTTTCTTTATAGTCCAACTCTTACATCCATACATCACTACTGGAAAAACCATAGCCTTGACTAGACGGACCTTTGTTGGCAAAGTAATGTCTCTGCTTTTTAATATGCTGTTTGGGTTGGTCATAACCTTTCTTCCAAGGAGCAAGCATCTTTTAATTTCATGGCTGCAGAGACCATCTGCAGTGATTTTGGAGCCCCCCAAAATAAAGTCTAAAGTCACTGTTTCCACTGTTTCCCCAACTATTTGCCATGAAGTGATGGGACCAGATGCCTGGATCTTAGTTTTCTGAATGTTGAGTTTTAAACCAGCTTTTTCACTCTCCTCTTTCACTTTCATCAAGAGGCTCTTCAGTTCCTCTTCACTTTCTGCCGTAAGGGTGGTGTCATCTGCATATCTGAGGTTATTGATATTTCTCCTGGCAATCTTGATTCCAGCATGTGCTTCATCCAGTCCAACGTTTCTCATGATGTACTCTGCATAAAAGTTAAATAAGCAGGGTGATAATATACAGCCCTGATGTATTCCTTTCCCGATTTGGAACCAGTCTGTTGTTCCATGTCCAGTTCTAACTGTTGCTTCTTGACCTGCACACACATTTCTCAGAAGGAAGGTCAGATGGTCTGGTATTTCCATCTCTTTAAGAATTTTCCACAGTTTATTGTGATCCACACAGTCAAAGGCTTTGGCATAGTCAATAAAGCCGAAGTAGATGTGATATATATAATGGAATATTCAGTTCAGTTCAGTTCAGTCACTCAGTCATGTCTGACTCTTTGCAACCCCATGAATCACAGCATGCCAGGCCTCCCTGTCCATAACCAACTCCCGGAGTTCACTCAGACTCGCGTCCATCCAGTCAGTGATGCCATCCAGCCATCTCATCCTCTGTTGTCCCCTTCTCCTCCTGCCCACAATCCCTCCCAGCATCAGAGTCTTTTCCAATGAGTCAACTCTTCACATGAGGTGGCCAAAGTACTGGAGTTTCAGCTTTAGCATCATTCCCTCCAAAGAAATCCCAGGGCTGATCTCCTTCAGAATGGACTAGTTGGATCTCCTTGCAGTCCAAGGGACTCTCAAGAGTCTTCTCCAACACCACAGTTCAAAAGCATCAATTCTTTGGCACTCAGCTTTCTTCACAGTCCAACTCTCACATCCATACATGACCACTGGAAAAACCATAGCCTTGACTAGATGGATCTTTGTTGGCAAAGTAATGTCTCTGCTTTTCAATATGCTATCTAGGTTGGTCATAACTTTTCTTCCAAAGAGTAAGTGTCTTTTAATTTCATGACAGCAGTCACCATCTGCAGTGATTTTGGAGCCCCCCAAAATAAAGTCAGCCACTGTTTCCACTGTTTCCCCATCTATTTGCCATGAAGTGGTGGGACCAGATGCCATGATCTTCGTTTTCTGAATGTTGAGCTTTAAGCCAACTTTTTCACTCTTCTCTTTCACTTTCATCTAGAGGCTCAGCCATAAAAGAGGATGAAATAATGGCATTTAAAGAAACACGGATTGGCCTAGAGAATATCAGACTAAGTGAAGTAAGTGAGACAGAGGCAGCTATTATATGATTTCACTTATATTTGGAATCTAAGAAGGAATACAAACGAATTTATTCACAAAACAGAAATGAATTCACAGACAAAGAAAACAAACTTTTGTTTACCAAAGGAGGATTAACTAGGAGTATGAGTGTAACAGATACGAACAACTACAGATAAAATAGATAAGCAACAAGGATTTACTGTATAACACAGGGAACTATATTCAATATCTTGTAATAACCTATAATGGAAAGTAATCTGAAAAATAAAACTAACCTGCTTTTTTGTAAACCTGAAACTAACACAATATTGTGAATCAACTATACTTCAATTAAAAAAAAAATGAGTATGAAGTCATGACCAGGGGCCAAACCAAAGGGAACAAATTAAAAAAGAAATCTGCGAAGGAGAGCCAGAAAGCAGTTTAAAAATTCCTATGGGGACTGGGAGTCTGGATGTTCATTTAAATGCAGGCTCAGGGGAGAAGGAGGACAGTGAAATCCAGACAAAGGAATCCTAGAATGGTGATCTGCAGTTGTTGACATGAATGTGAATCCTCCCAACAGTGCCCCAAGCTGTAACTTGGCTTACAGACAGGTGTGGGTAGTCTTCTGACCTTGTTTGCAACTGTGTGAAAGTGAAAGTGATAGTCGCTCAGTCATGTTCTGCTCTTTGTGACCCCATGAACTGTAGCCCACCAGACTCCTCTGTCCATGGAATTCCCCTGGCAAGAATACTGGAGTGGGCTGCCATTCCCTTCTCCAGGAGATCTTCTGGACCTAGGGATGGAACTGGCATCTCTTGTGCCTCCTGCCTTGCAGTCGGATTCTTTACCTTCTGAGCCACTGGGGACGTCCTTGTGACTGTGTATTACTCTACAATATAAGACACGGCTACTTCCGTGACTGGACTGCTGTTAAACCATTTTCTGGTACACAGATGAAGATAGTATTTGTTTAAGGTAAATGTTCCCTTATCTACCTGGATCCTCAGTTCCAAAAGGAATCCATACATTTGATAAACAATCCCACTTTGAATTTCACAGGAGATAGAAATGTATTTTGGTCTTTTGAGCTGGACTGCAATGCATTTTCCTATAGGCATATGCTTTGCTGCTGCTGCTGCTGCTAAGTCGCTTCAGTCATGTCTGACTCTGTGCGACCCCACAGACGGCAGCCCATCAGGCTCCCCCGTCCCTGGGGGGGATTCTCCAGGCAAGAACACTGGAGTGGGTTGCCATTTCCTTCTCCAAGGCATATGTTTTACTTGGGAGCAAATGCAATCTTAGTGGAAGGATTCTAAATTTAAAAATTTGAAGAAGTGTATAACTCAAATATTTTGTCCTACTGTCCTTGGGAATGCTAATATTTTGAATATTCCACTTCAGTTCAGTCGTTCAGCTGTGTCCGACTCTTTGAGACCCCATGGACCGCAGCATGCCAGGCCTCCCTGTCCATCACCAACTCCCAGAGTTTGCTCAAACTCATGTCCATTGAGTCGGTGATACCGTCCAACCATCTCATCCTCTGTCATCCCCTTCTCCTCCCGCCTTCAATCTTTTCCAGCATCAGGGTCTTTTCCAATGAGAAGCTCGTAGCATCAGGTGGCCAAAGTATTGAATTGAATATCCCAGATTATTTTAAATCCTGAAGAGGTGTGAAATTTTTTTGAATATAATTACTATAATTACAGTTTAAAAGGATACCTGAAAAATGTGTATTTGGTAAGTTAACCATTGCACAATATCGGTTCTTTGAAAGAATGACCATGAAGTCGTGAGCAACTGATTTTCAAAGAAGCATTGTTCATTTAGAGAAGATAAACAGTTTGTAGGAAAACAAAGAGTTCCTCTTATAGGCTACATAACTCCATCTGAAGCCAGTTTATTGAAAATGCAGCAACATCAAATGAGAAAGAAACCTCTAACCTGTGTGTCCTTATCTGTCTCGAGGACAATTTCTTTCCTTATAAGCTAGTTAGAAAGTTCTAGGGAGCTGGCCAGGGCACAGAGCTTGAGTGTGTCCTAGACTAGGTTGCTCTGTCCTTTCCCTGTCCAGCTCTGTTTCACAGGGGCTGATCCCTGAAGCCTGCATCTCCCAGGCTTTCTTGCCAGTTGGTGTCTGACTTGATTTGGCCAAGGGGAGGCTGTGGTGGGAGATAGAAGAGCAGGAAGGAGACGCAAGTCTCTCTTCATCTTTTTTTTTTTAAAACATGTATTTTTAAAAATTATTTTCTCACTGCTGTGGCTTCTCTTGTTTCAGAACATGGGCTCTAGAGCACTGGGTCAGTAGTTGCGGTGCATAGGCTTTGTTGCTCTGAGGCATGTAGGATCTTCCCAGACCAGGGACTGAACCCATGTCCTCCTCATTGCTAGGCGGATTCCTTTCCACTATGCCACCAGGGAAGCCCCTTTCTTCATCTTAACAGTGTCTTCTTTCTCGTCTCCTGGCACAGATAGCTCTCAGTGTCTTCCTGCTCCCTTGCCCCCTTATTCTTTAAAAGCATCTCCTTCAATAAATATTTGCATCTCTGATTCCACCTCAACCCCTGCTTCCCAGAAAACCCAGACCAACACTGATGTCTTCAGAGACCAGCAACAGGTCAGGGTTGACATTTTTGCTAGGAAAAACAAAACTGAAACATCACCATTCTGGTAAAGAAAGGCTTAAGATTCCACTTAATTGGTAGTTATGTAACAGAAGGGAAAGGGGCAGGGCACAACTTTTGAAAGAATGCTGTAGCCCAAGGATACAACATACACCCATTAGAATCAAACAGAACCAAGATGGCAGACGAGACTAGACCTTGATCCTCAATCAGCAAGTGGAACGACACACCCAGAGGCGCCATGACAGTTCCAAAGTGAAAGTCGCTCCGTCGTGTCTGACTCTGCCACCCATGTACTATATACAGAATACTGGAGTGGGTAGCCTTTCCCTTCTCCAGGGGATCTTCCCAACGCAGGGATCGAACCCAAGTCTCCCACCTGCAGATTCTTTACCAGTTTAGCCACCTGGGAAGCCCAAGAATCCTGGAGTAGGTAGCCTATACCTTCTCCAGTGGATCTTCCCTATCCAGGAATTGAACGGGGGTCTCCTGCATTGCAGGTGGATTCTTTACCAATTGAGCTATTGGGGAAACCTATGACAGTTTCAAGGCACTATCAAAAGACCAGGGAGTAGGTGGTAGCCCAATTCCTGAAAATCTCCACCCTTTCTCCAAAATAGATGGAATAACCCTCCCACTCATTAGCATATTTTACCCAGCCTATAAAAACTAATCACGCCACATTTTGTGGCTGCACTTGCCCTCTGCGATGGCCCACACTCTGTTTGTGGCGTGTGCTTCTCTCTGAATCTGAATAAATCAACTTCTTACCTATCACTTTGTCTCTCACTGAATTCTTTCTGCAATGAGCATCAAGAACCCGAGCTTCATTAGGTCCTGAAACTAGATACCATGGGTTTGGGTTGGGTTTGAGTTCCAGCACATGTGTTCAAGTCCCAGTCCAAAGTAAACAGTTTCAGTTAGACCAGATATACCCAGATAAAGTGTCATGTTCTTTTATTTTTGGTTTATCTCAGGTCCTGCAGTGTTTAATTTTTCCTCTGACAGTGGGTTGTGCTGTGCACACTTATGCACGAAGACATGAGGGCACAGCACAACACAGTTTCTACGAGTTCTGCTTTCACTCAAATTGCCAGAGGTGTTGTGAGCAGACATTAGAGGAAAAAGGAAGCTGAGTCAGTGCTACTTGTCCCTAAGGGCTTTGTGGTAGGCGGAAAAAACAGCCCCTCAAAGATGTCCACGTCCTAATCTCTAATACCGGTGAATGTCACCTGCATGGAAAAGAGACTTTGCAGGTGTGATTAAATCAAGGAACCTGAGATGAGGAGATTATCCTGGACTATTCAGGTGGGCCAGTGAAGTCACCAGGGTTTTATTAGAGATATGAGGGCCAGTCATGTTATGCTGCTAGTTTTGAAGATGGAGGAAGGGTTCACAACCAAGGGATACAAGCAACCTCTAGAAACAGAAACAAGGGCAAGGAAGTGGCTTCTCCTCTAGAACCTCCAGAAGGAGTGTGGCCCTGTGCATACCTTGATTTCAGCTTCAGTTCAGTTCAGTTCAGTCGCTCGGTCATGTCCAACTCTTTGCGACCCCATGAATCACAGCATGCCAGGCCTCCCTGTCCATTACCAACTCCCAGAGCTTACCCAAACTCATGTCCATTGAGTTGGTGATGCCATCGAACCATCTCATCCTTTGTCATCCCCTTCTCCTCCTGCCTTCAATCTTTCCCAACATTTCAGCTTAGTGAGAGTGATTCTTGACCTCTGACCCCCAGAATATTAAGATAATAAATTTGTGTTGTTTTGAGTCACTGCGTTTGTGGTGACATGTTAGAGCAGCAATGGGAAACAAGTATAGTCTTATTCAGGTTTGTAATTTTATCTTCTTTGGCACGTCCTGACATTCAGCATTTACTCATGGGCTCTGAAAAGTTTCATATCAAAGGTATCTCTTGGGTCCACCTCTATGTCATCATTTCATTCATTAACTCAAAAATGTCAATGTAGCACAGTTGATTAAGACTCAACCAGGTTTGAACCTTATGGCCTTCCCCAGTGGCTCAGTGGTAAAAATCCACCTGTGCTGCAGGAAATGCTGGAGACTCGGGTTCGATCCCTGGGTTGGGAAGATTCCCCTGGAGAAGGAAATGGCAACCCACTCCAGTATTCTTGCCGGGGAAATCCCATGGACAGAGGAGCCTGGTGGGGTCGCCAAGAGTCAGATATGACTGAGCACACACAACCACTGGCATTTCTCAGTTCTGTGACATTGGGCAAGTTACTCAATCACCCTGGGTTTCAATTTTCCCATCTTCGAAATGGGAAAGGGTTTAGAAAATTATGGGCTTTGGCAGCCTGGATGGGAGGGGAGTTTGGGGACGATGGATACATGACTCCCTTTGCTGTTCACCTGAAACTATCACAGAATTGTTAATTGACTATATTCCAATACACGGAGAAGGCAATGGCACCCCACTCCAATACTCTTGCCTGGAAAATCCCATGGACGGAGGAGCCTGGTAGGCTGCAGTCCATGGGGTCGCAAAGAGTCGGACATGACTAAGTGACTTTGCTTTCACTTTTCACTTTCATGCATTGGAGAAGGAAATGACAGCCCACTCCAGTGTTCTTGCCTGGAGAATCCCAGGGACGGGGGAGCCTGGTGGGCTGCCGTCTATGGGATCGCACAAAGTTGGACACGACTGAAGCGACTTAGCAGCAGCATACCCCAATACAAAATGAAAAGTTAAGAATAAATAAATATTCACACACACTCACACACATATATGTGTGTGAGTGTGTGTGTATGTATGACATTATGGCTTTTGGGCCAAACCCATCTTCTTGTCTCTTTTTACAAATACAGTTTACCTAGAACACAGCCATGTAATTTGTTTACATATTGTCTGTCTGTGGCTGCTTTCACACTATAACAGAGGAGTTGAGTAGTTGTGACAGAGATCATTTGGTTTATAGTACCTGAAATATTTACTATCTCACCCTTTAACAGAAAGCTTGCAGATCCCTGAAATAGAATAGATATCTACATCATGGCATTTTTATGAAGTTAGCCATGAACTCAGGAGTTCTTGACACATAGTAAGACCTTAGTAAATACTAGCTAGTGTTTTTAATATCATCATTGTATAATTTATTATTATCACCATCATTATTTGGCAATTCAGCACCAACGCCACAGCAGACATTGCGGGTCCCCACTAGCCCTGCTGTCACTGCTAGGACTGACTCCTTGAGTCTGAACTACAGGGTTTCTCCCGGAGTTCCCTCTATCCACACCAATGCCCACTTCCAGGTTTTGGGCTGCCTTTAGCCTAGACCAGGGGAGACAGTAGGGGGAAATATAATAAACTCACTGTGGATTTGAGAGTACTTTGAAATCTGTTTTCTCCCCTAATCTGCCTATACTCTTTACAGAATCCTCGAATGACTGCCCCATGCATTCTGTATTCAGTGGAAGAAACAGGTAGCGTGTGCTTATTCCATCTTACCTGAAACTACAACCTCTCAATGCAGTTTAGTGTCATAAATTTTAAGGCAAGATGCTAATTATTTCTGGGATTATTAAAAAATAGTACAACTTGGTCCCTGTCTTAAAAAAGTTTAATGGAGGGATTTCCCTAGTGGTCCAGTGATTAAGAATTTGCCATTCAATGCAAGGTTGAAGGTTCAATCCCTGGTGAGGGAACTAAAATCCCACATGCCAAGAGACAACTAAGCTTGAGTGGCACAACTAGAGAAGCTCACGTGGTGCAAGAAAGAGCCCACACTTTGCAATGAAGACCCAGTGCAGCCAAAAAAAAAACCACAAAGCTCAGTGGAAGGTAAGAGGTCAGGATAATCCCCACATGTCCGAGTTTGGTCTTTTTTTTTTCCCCCCCTGTGTATATGTGGGGAAAGGGTAAACAGTGGGCTGAGCTCTCAGCCAAATGAAACTAGTAGGGAGCTGGTTAGGGTTAGGGCTATAGTCCATGGGGTCACAAAAGAGTTGGACATGACTTAGTGACTAAACAACGCAATGAGCACCCAACCTTCTCCAAAGTAGGGTTCTCTAGTCAAAAGCTGTATTTTCAAGTGTGGCTTAGACTGGGAGGCTCCAGTAGGGCTTTGGATTCATTTCCTCTTGAAAATAGAAGGGCAGTGTCTCTGTTCATTTGGAATAGAATAGAATGGGCCTGAGAGAGGCCTTGCCTGGGCTGTTTCAGCAGCAAACCTTGCAGGCTAGCTTACCTCACAGGTTCAGCAAGAGAAAAAGCAGAGCATAACTATCTATCTTTTACATCGTACAGTAAGTTGGCCCACTATTAAACACAGTGCAGTTAGCATTTAACCTCTAATCAGATTGGCAATTCTCCTTCCCTTTGGGGAGGAGCTTGTAATAAACTGGAGAGAGGAATAAGAAATGTTATTGGACACTCCTTTATCTATGGGAGAATTTGACTTCCCAAAAGGGATGAAAGTGATTTTGTACATCTGAACAGAGAAACTCCAAAGGATATTAACCCATGTTAATACTTCCTGGATTTATGGTAGTAAACATAAATGAATGCCTGTTCCCCAGGCAATTTTGAACAGAGTCCAAACTTCCTCTTTAATACCTATGCTTGCCCAGAATTGTTTTCATAAAAGAGTGACAAACACATCCCTTGGTTGGTTTTCTCAAAAGCCCTCAAGTGAACTTAGATCTCCCCTGCAGGTCTCGTCAGAGACAGCTGAAACCTTTAAGCCTTTCTGGAGCTCCTCATGGCCAAGCTGAGGACAATTTGCGCAACAGAATAAACAATGATAGTGATTGATTATAATGCATAAAGCAAGACAAATATCCAAGAATCCGTATTGATGTTAATAAATAATTGAGTAAATAACGAGAGAGAGAGAGAGAACTGCTCTTCCTTATGGACTACCAGTTAAAGAATGGAGAAGGAATGACTGAAATAGAAAAACCACTCTTTTGCAAACACTTCTATAATAGTTGTTTCAAGTACCATCAGTGGATGGTAAAATTAGCAGTGAAGACATCATGAAAAACAGCTATTTGTCCAGTTTCCCTCTCAAGATATTCTTAATGTAAAAGGAAAATAGTAACTTTTATTTATTTTTTTAAAGATTTTTTTTTAATGTGGACTATTTTTAAGGTCTTCATTGAATTTGTTACAATATTGTTTCTGTTTTCTGTTTTGGTTTTTTGGCTTCAAGGCGTGTGGGATCTTAGCTGCCCGACCAGGGATGGAACCCATACCCTTTGGATTGGAAGGCTAAGTCTTAACCACTGGACCACCAGGGAAACCCCAAATAGTAACTTTTAAAAGTATAAAACTGGTAGATATCCCTTTAACCAAGTGATCAAAGTTAACATCACCACAATAAGACACACAGATATCATGTACCTCCTGGTCTGATGCACTAAGAAGGTTGAAGTTCTGTATTCTTGTTCCCAAAATGCATAAACTCAACTAATCATGAGAGAGATCAGACAAATTCAAACTGAGAGATATCCTACAAAATAAAGGACTCTATTGTACACTTTCATAAAAGTCTGAATAACTTTTCCAAATTGAGGAGACCAGGAGACATGACAACTAACTGTAACATGGGATCCTGGCTCGGTTCCTGAACCAGAAAAAGGACATAGGTAGAACAACTGGTGAAATTCAAATAAGATCTATGGATTAGTTAGTTTTATTGTACTAGTGTCAATATTCTAGTTTTAACAATTTTATTATAGTTATATAAAATGATAAAAATTTAGGGAAGCTGAGTGTAGAGGATATGAAACTCCCTGTACATACAGTCCATGGGATTCTCCAGGCCAGAACACTGGAGTGGGTAGCCTTTCTCTTCTCCAAGGGATCTTCCCAACCCAGGAATCGAACCCAGGTCTCCTGCATTGCAGGCGGATTCTTTACCAGCTGAGCCACAAAGGAAGCCCTTCTTGAAGTCTGAAACTGTTTTGAAATGAAAAGTTAGAAAATAAGGTCTTTCTGAATTCTGTGAAGATATTCCTTCACCTTTAGATTTATGCAATGAAGTAGGGCAGAAATTCAGAAGATAAAAATTTGGTATATGACATGATATATTTTGTAGCATATATTAGGCATGTAATTTGTAATTGATGAAACATAGTCTATAGGTTCATTTTAAAACAAAGTTGGATATTAAACCTTTAATTAGGAATTTAATGCCCTAATATGACTTTAAGTCTGTGAAGAAACAATTTTAAGCTTACATAATTTTGACTTAAGCCACTATTTCTAGAAACGCAATCCTCTGCAAAACTAGGAATGGTCCACAAATGAATTACATTTATCAGAGACTGAGTAGATTGATAGAATCTGACTTGCAGGGAGGTTCTGACCATCTTGATTTTTTTCCTTTCTGATTACAAATCATCATTGATTTCGATAGATAAACTTAATTGCAGCTAAAGTGTGGCCATCATACTGAAGGACTTTGGGGCATATGTCATTATGCAAGAATGCTTTGATTAAAAACAATGGAAAAGAAAGACAAAACCTAATTCAGTTCTGGCTTCTGAGAATAATTTTTAATCTGAAGATCTCAGAATCAACAGGGACATTCTTTGGGAAGATTCATTACCTGAAAGGACACTTTGTTCATTCAGGAGCATGTATTACAAGAACCAAGGAAGACGTATGAGAACATGCATGACTCTCCAAAAGGAAATGATATTGGGCATAGATGTTATTCCTGTCTGATTTGCGTGATGAATGTATTCCCAGATCCTATGCTGCGGAATACCAATCTATTGATTTTGGGAAGCACAGAGCTCTTAGTACTGGGTAACAGAAATGGAAATGCTGTGATAGTTCGTGTAATGGTCAGTGTGTATGGAGGTGGAAGTCACTTGCAAATACTCAGGTGAATTAGTGAATTTTGTAAAAATGCTGGTTTATTTTCTTGGGCAACACTAATCATGAGTAGAAGCTAACTTACAGAGTGCTTGCTACCTGTTAGGCTCTGTGCTGCACACTTTCTGCATAATTCATGTAATCATCAGCGCAACCCTACAGGGTAGATACTAACGGAGAGTTCTACTTTACAGATGGGGAAACTGAGCTCTGAAAGTAACTTAACTTGCCAAGTGGGTAAATCTGGGCGGCCCGGCTCTAGAGTTATGCTTTTAGCCACTGTACTATATTTAATGTAGGGCTTCCCAGGTGGCACATTGGTGAAGGATCCACCTGCAAGTGCAGGAGATGTGGGTTTGATCCCAGGGTCGGGAAGATCCCTTGGAGAAGGAAATGGCTCCTCACTCCAGTATTCTTGCCTGGAAAGTCCCATGGACACAGGAGCATGGTGAGCTACGGTCCATGGGTCACAAAAGAGTTGGGCGTGACTGAGCGAGTGAGCACGCAGACTTAATGTAGTTTAGGATTTTGCTTCCTTGGTTTATTATGTTCCCTCTTCTCTTCTGACCATATGCTAGCGATGTTCTATTGGTTCTGGATATATAGTAAGTACAATCAGTATTTTATAAGCACTTTATAAAAATTAAATAATTTAATTCCCATAACTAACTGGTGTGTGAATTTCAATGTCTTTGTTTTGCAAACTGAGGTTAAGTAAAAGTCCTAAGTCCCTAGCAATTAATTAGCCAAGGTGAGAGTAGCTATTAGAGAGACAGAACTTCTATTCTTCCCTCTCCCCTCATTTTTTTTTTTTTTTTGCATGTGGGATTCTACTTCTCCCACCAAGGACTCAACCCAAGCCACCGGCGTTGGGAGTGCACAGTCTTAACCAGTAGACGGCCAGAGAAGTCTTCAGGGTTCCTGTTCTTTTTTTTCTTATTTTTTTGGCTGCATCTCTTGACATACAGGATGTTAGTTGCCCGACCATGCACCAAACCCTCGCACATTGGGAACATGGAGTCTTAACCCCTGGACTACCAGGAAAATCCCCAGGGCTCTGATTCTTAAACACTGCTCTGTGCTCACTTTGGAGGATGTGGCAGATTGCTTTTCCTCACAACCCAAGTTTGTTCTCCCCCTTCTTCCCTATTGTGGAGTTTGGGGTGAATAACAGGCCCCTCTGTAGGGGCTTTGTTAACCAGATGCCCTTGAAGTTAGATTTGGCCATTCAACTAAGCTCTAGCCAATGGAATGTGAGCAGAGGCGAATCTTCAATTTCTATCAAAAAACTGGCCGGACTTCTCTCTTTCCTGTGGGGGAAAGCAGAGTTGCCAAGCTGGTCTGGATCTGCTGGACTGTGATACCAAATTTGTTCTGACCGAGGATAAGTCATAGCCCTTAAACAACTACTCTCTCCCGCATCATCTGACTTATTCTAATGACAAATGTTTCCTGCCTTCTGGCAAAGATGTTTTGTTTTTTTTTTCTTACAGAAGCTCAACTTCTACCACAACATCAAATGGTTTAATGGTCATGTACCAGAACCGAATATAATATTCCAAGCAGTCACCTATGAATTCAGGATCTAAGCATTCTGAGAACAACTGCTGCCTAAAGATGTTCTAGGTTCATTAGTTTGTGGACAGAAATATTGCTGTTCATTCGACTGTGATTTCCCAATGACCTGTGTAACTTTTATCATGCATCCATTAAAAATTATGGGGCAGAATACTACTTAATGACACAGAAGGGGAGATGTTCATGATATTTTTTAAGTGAAAAAAGTGTCTTCCAAAATGATAGGTCAAGTATGACCCCTGGTTTATAATAGTAGATCTCATTACGTTGAGTAATTACAGATTTTTATTTCCTCTTTCTTGACTTATTTGTATTACAATATTTTTTTCAATAAAATTGTATTATTTTTATTAAAAAATTTAAAAGATGAAATAAAGGTGGAATGTATAGTTTATATCTGTGTATGTGAATATGTATATATGTGCTGTGCTGTGCTGTGCTAAGTTGCTTCAGTCGTGTAGAGCTCTTTGCAACCCCATGGACTGTAGCCCGCCAGGCTCCTCCGTCCAAGGGATTCTCCAGGCAAGAACACTGAAGTGGGTTGCCATTTCCTTCTCCAGGGGATCTTTCCCACTCAGGGATCGAACCTGTGTCTCTTACGTCTCCTGCAATGGGAGGCAGGTTCTTTATCACCAGTGCCACCTGGGAAGCCGCGTTTGTGTGTCTGTGTGTGTGTATATATATATATCAGCTCTTTATGGAAAAAATTATATATATAAAATTATGTATGTAATATATATGTAATTGTGTGTATTTACATGTGTATATATATACACCTGTGTGAAATAGAGATGCTCTAACAAATTAAACTGAAAAATATCCTGGCTTAGAGAACTAGAGTTTCAGTTCTTGCTCATGTACTGGAGCAGAGAGCAGGTTCCAAGGTGGTTGGTGGTGGCTCTACTCCCTGCAGTCATCCAGGGGCTCAGGCTGACAGAGGCTCTGCCGCATTGAACAAGAGGCTTTCAGGTCACCATAGTCACCTTCATTCCCACCAGCAGGAATGAAGAAAGAGCCCAGAGAAATGCACGTGGCAGGTTTTTAGGGTCAGGCACACATTCTACTCACATTCCATTGTCTAGAACTCAGTCTTGCCACATCCAACCATGCCCCGTCGTCATTAACCTAAGACGTAATATCATAGTTCCCAGTTATTCACTCAGGTTGAATAAATAATTGAACAATATGACTTTTCATTTCTCATTGTTAGATTATTTTTTGGTTCAAACTTAGTGCTGCTAAAAGATAATTTATCAATTTTCCTGTCAAATTTTTTTTCATAAAGAGCGGGAATAAGAATCTTCTCTCCCCAAAGATTCAGGACCTAGCCTGTTGTACTTCAGCTTTATAACAATCATATTGATTCACTTTGGTATTATGGTCTAACTAAGTTTCATTTCAGAACAAGTGGCACCTATTATTTACAGGTCAGGAAAATAGTTGACATTCAGTCCTGTCTCTGGGGTGAAACTAATGAATTGTGAGATTGGGTCATGGTGAATAAATTACTCTGAAACTGTGGAATTCAGATGTTTGATATTTTCTTTTTTGAATCTCAGTTTGCTCTCTGTGACTCCCTGCTGTTTGCCTTTTGATTTTATAGATTGTATGAAATAAGCTCTTTGCATCCTCATCTCCACCCTCTTCTTTTCTAACCACTCCTCAAATAAAAGGGTAGTTTGTTAAATACTGAATATAATCCAAAAAATCAAGTGAGATTGATTTCCTTGAGTGATGGTCACAATACATTTCTTCTGATCAAGGATAACTCCTAACTCCTTAAGCAGCTTCTCCCTCTCACCCAGTCTGAAATATTCTGATGACAGAAATGTTTTCTGTATTCTGATCATGTTATTCTGATATTGAAAGAGAGGAAGCAGTTAGGAGATGTGAAATTCTGAGTCAGGAGAGTAAGAGTGATGGGTGAATAGCCTTGAAGCTTTAAGAATTAAGGTAAGGAAAAATGAAAGATTATGAACAATGTTTTGAAAGCTAATTCACGTCTCAGAGGACAGTGAAGAAAAGACCCAAGATCTGAAATGTACGGATGTGAGAGTTGGACCATAAAGAAGGTTGAGCGCCGAAGAATTGATGCCGTCTAACTGTGGTGCTGAAGAAGACTCTTGAGAGTCCTTTTGACTGCATTGAGAGCAAACCAGTCAATTTCAAAAGAAATCAACCCTGAATATTCATTGAAAGGACTGATGCTACAGCTGAAGCTCCAACACTTTGGCCACTTGATGTGAAGAGCTGACTCATTGGGAAAGACCTTGATGCTGGGAAAGATGGAAGGCAAAAGGTGAGATGGTGAGACAGTATCATTGACTCAATGGACATAAATTTGAGCAAACTCTAGGAGGTAGTGGAGGACAGAGGAGCCTGGTATGCTACAGTCCATGGAGTCAAAAAGAGTTGAACACAACTTAGCAACTGGACAATAATAGCAACAGAAATGTATGGTTGAATAAATAGAACTGCTTGTAAAAGTGGGTTTTCCAACACTCAAGAACCTATCGTCTTGTCCTCCTTCTCATGTCCTCCTCTTCAACATATCCTCTCCATCATTCATAAATTCTCCTTCTTTTCTCTCCTTCTCCATTCCCTGACTTTCTTATCTATTCCTTCACACACCTGTTTTTTCCTGGTACCATGGTCAACTCTCTACACCTCTTTCTCACACCTTAAGGTAGCCATAAAATGGAATGGTATAATCTAAAATACATACATTTATTTACAAATAATTTTAAGCTCTAAATGTCAGTGTCCACATTAGGATCTGGACATCCAAAGATGAACAAGGTATAGTAATAATTCATGATCTCAAATAACTCATAGTCTATTTGGTCAAATGCTTCCACTCTTTGGGAGTATGAAAGGTAAAAAAGATAATTTTACCAAGAAAAAGCTTCCCTGATTCTCCCTGGCAAATAAGAGGACACTTGGGTCTTAACAGATAATTAAGATTTTCCCAGGTAGAAAAGGAAGGAAGACACTTTCAGGCAGAGGGAACAGCATATAAACTCTTTTTTATTTTTCTTTGAAAAGAGATTTCCCAGTACTGAATGAATTTCTTCAAGAATTATTGAAGAGAAAGTATTTCCTTTCTTATCTATTCTGAGATACGTTACACTGATTAGTGATGTCAAAGCAAGATTTTCCTGTCTATAACCCAGTTATTTAGAATTCCTATCTCTTGAGAACACAGCTGAGCATCAAGCAATAAGCAGACAAAGATATCAGGGTAGCCAAGACTTTCGCTGCAAAGTGCCTCTGCTTAATGAAGAACGGTTCAGTCAGAGCTTCTTTCTGGTTATTACAGACATCGTTCTAACAAAGCAAATCAGAGACAGTCATATAGGGTGAGATCAGAGAAAGACCTGAGTTAGAGGGCTATTTCAGGCAGACATACTAGGAGTTGTTGTTTAATCACTAAGTTGTATCTGACTCTTTCTGCAACCCTGTGAACTCTAGCCTGCCAGGCTCCTCTGTCCATGAGATTTCCCAGGCAAGAATACTGGAGTGGGTTGCCATTTCCTTCTCCAGGGGACCTTCCTGTCCCAGGGATTGAACCCGTATCTCCTGCACTGGCGAGCAAATTCTTTACCACTGAGCCACTAGGAAAACCCTTACAAGGAGCAGTAAAAAGTAATGGCTAGAACCCTGAGAGTCTGAAAAGACTTATAAAAACTAGCAGGGGGTTCCGAAGCTCCAATCACAGCTGTCCTGAGACCACTGCGTGAGAAGGCAAAGAAGCTGGCCTGCTTTGGTCAGCTCTGCAGTTAGCTAGTTGCACTGATGCTTTCAGTGGTGATAATGGGTCATTTACAAAGGAGGTTAAATTCAGTTCCATGTGCTCTGCCTTAGAGAGCAGCTTGTGATTAATTTTAGAAAAACTGCCACCTAAAGTAGCTAAAATTTTCTTTTGAAATTTACTGCTGTATCCTAAAATAGTCTGCTCTATTAATTCTTTGCAAGGTTTTCTGATTTTACTATATATTCCTTAAAATCAGTAGTACTTACATTTTACCTTTAAAAAAAAAAAAACCCTTTTAACTGTCTTTACAACTTAAATCAAGAATTAGCTGTCAGGGTCAGGGAAAGATACAGGCACCAGAGCCTTCTTCCCGCCCATCAGAGTCACCACCAAGCTTGGGTCTGCACAGAGATGAGCAGGAGTGTGCTGCCTAGGAGAAGGATAACATTCTAGGGGAAGGACCACATCAAACCAGATAGTTCAACATTTAATTTCAAATGAAAAATTAAAGCATGTTCAAAGCCCTGTTTACATTTAACCACCATTTGTTTATATACCAGAATCCCTGGCAGGCAGCCATCTTGGCTTACCCTGAATCACTGAAGCCTTGGCATGGCCACTTCTGAATATGTTGCTGAAGATCAGAGCCTCCTTGACCACTTCTTTCTGGATTGTTCTCTGCTGCTCAGTCTTTTGACTTGACTAACTTTAGGGACATGCAACCCATATTTGAGGCTTCCCTGGAGGCTCAGATGGTAAAGAATTTGCCTGCAATGAGGGAGACCCGGGTCTGATCCCTGGTCAGGAAGATCCCCTGGAGAAGGAAATGGAAACCCACTCCAGGATTCTTGCCTGGAAAATCCTACGGACAGAGGAGCCTGGTGACCAACAGTCCACGGGGTTGCAAAGAGTTGGACACGCTTGAGCGATTAGCACTTTCACTTTCATACAACACATATTCATTTGGTGCTCTGTAGAAGAAACAGGCAGGAAACGGGTCAGGGCAGAGATGAGAGGCATTTGTCTTGCCCCTCCAAGAGTTTGGTGGGGCACAAAGGATGTTCACAGAGAATTCAGGTCAAGGTATAATGTGAAGAGTGTGATAAAAACTACAAACAAAATGGTATTGCAAGCATTGGTGGAGTGAGATTATTTTCAGCCCAGCAGTCAGTGGCTTAGGGGTTGAAGCAGGGAAGATTTTGTAAATGAAGAATATAGAAGCTTAGTCTTAAGGATTGGAGAAGGCAATGGCACCCCACTCCAGTTCTCTTGCTGGAAAATCCCATGGACAGCGGAGCCTGGTAGGCTGCAGTCCATGGGGTCGCTAAGAGTCGGGCACGACTGAGCGACTTCACTTTCGCTTTTCACTTTCATGCATTGGAGAAGGAAATGGCAACCCACTCTAGCGTTCTTGCCTGGAGAATCCCAGGGACAGAGGAGCCTAGTAGGCTGCCGTCTGTGGGGTCGCACAGAGTCGGACACAACTGAAGCGACTTAGCAGCAGCAGCAGTCTTAAGGATAGGAATGATTTCAAAGAGGAAAGATGACAAGGAAGACTTCTCTGGGTGATAGAGGAGACTGTGCGTGAGAGCATGGGGTTAAGAAAGCACATTATTATCAGAGGCTTCCCTGGTGGCTCAGTGGTAAAGAATCCACCTGCCAATGCAGAAGCAATGGGTTTGATCCCCGGGTGGGGAACATCGCAGAGCAACTACTGAGCCTGTGCTCTAGAGCTGGTGAGTCCTAACCACTGAACTCACATGTTGCGGCTACTGAGCCCATGCACCCGAGAGCCCAAGCTGCCCGACAAGAGAAGCCCCCACAAGAAGCCTGTGCACCGCAATTAGAGAGTAGCCCCCACTTGCAGCAACTAGAGAAAACCCTCCCACAGCAACGAAGACCCAGCAGAGCCAAAAAAATAAATGAATAAATCTTTAAGAAAGGACACGTTAGGTTTCGAGAATCAGGTTTTGAAGTGTGCAAAGATGGATTGGTATCGGAAGGAACCCTAGGCAGGGAGCCCGGAGCTAGGCTGTGAGGTGCTATGCCTCGGGCTTCACCTGTGGGCAGTGAGATGCGGGGGACGGACAGTTTGCGGCGCCTGCGTGATAGCCAGTGTTGCCGCCCAAAGTGGAAAAGCATCTGCTCCTTCCACGTGATCAGAGAAAGCTGGAGCTGGGAGCTCGAGGCTCGGGGCAAGAAGTGAGAAAGAGCAAAACAAATATTGCACAGCAACACGTATGTGTGGAATCTAGAGAAATGGTACAGACGGACCTGTCTCCAAGCCAGGAGTAGGGATGCGGACGTAGAGGATGGATTTGTGAACAAGGTGTCGGGGAGGGGAGTGTGGGACCAGCTAGGAGAGCAGGACTGACATATATACTACCAGGGAGAAAGCAGATAGCTAGTGGGAACCTGCTGCAAAGCATAGGAAGCTCAGCTCGGTGCCCTGTGATGGCCTAGACGAGGGGGGGGGGGGAGGGGGGATGGGAGATGGGAGAGGGAGAGGATATATGTATGCATATTGCAGACTCACATCACTGTATAGCAGAAACTGACACAACATTGTAAAGCAATTATATTTCAATTTTTTAAAAAGAAGAAGTTCTCTCAAGCACCCCTGCCTCTCAAGCCTCCCTTCTATCTCTGGAGGCCCATGGCTGAAGACCCCATGGTCTGGGTGACCCAGCACGGCCTGTGCTCAGCTTCTGCGAAGCCCCTTCTCCACTACAATGTGCCCTCACCCCAGGAACACAATCACCTTCATTCTTGAGCCCCATCAACACTGGCCTCTTTGACCACTACCTTAGGGTCTTTTGCTTCATGAATGAACTGATTTCAGCCTCCCCCTGAACTAGATATAAACTCCTGGAAGGCACGAATCAGTTCTTTTGCTTCTTTTGTTTACCCGTATTTGGTGACAGGTGCATAGTAGGCTTGCAAGAAAAAGGTCTTATTTTTTATACCAGCCCACTTTCCTCCCCACAAAATGGCTGAAGAAAGAGTATTAATATAGCAAACTACTTAATCCTTTAAAGATTCCCAAGAAGAAAGCTATAGCTGTCAAATCACTTAGATGGTTTTCCTTCAATTAGCAGCTTTGATTGCATGCAAATTTTTAGATTTCTGTTCAAGGTATAGAAGTCCCCAGGGTGCCAGTGGCCGTTTACACCCACTTCTTGGCCAATATTTTTTACCAGGCCCTGAGTCATAGCTCTGAAATCAATTCTGCCCTTTACTGCAAAATCATTACAGGGCCAAGAAAAATGATCCTTGCTGTTTAATCAGCAGGGGTGCTGGAAAATCAGGAGACATTGATACTGTACCGTGTGATAAAGGTCTGAATGAAGTATGCCACCAAAGACGTGAAGGATGTGATCACGTTCAATCTCAAGCCTGGCTCTAAAATGAACTCAAAGGAAATGGTGTTCTGATGTACTCTGTGTAATGCACAAAATCACAAATTTTTTGCACATTCAATTTCTCTCAGAGTCTTTTAAACCTTTCTTACCCAAATAAAAAGAACATTCTAAAGGTGAAGCGTGTGATCATAAGAAACTGAACCTAGGTATAAAATGATGTCAATCTACTGCCAATTTTTTTGGTGTGCTATCTTCCTTAGTTTAAAAAATGAAGTTGGACTCCAAGAAAATGATGAGAAAGCAAAGAAAAAATATTCCCCATGCAATCAGAAAAATCACAGAACTGAGGAGACTCCAGTAGGAAGACGTCACTGCTCTTGCTGTATCATACAACCCAACAGCTATAAGACTAAGGCTCGGGAAAGATGGAAATTCAAGAGCTGTGGGGAGGAAATGGGTCATTTCTTCATCTTTTCCTGGAGACTCTGGTGCCTTAACTGGAGACCCTAAATGAAGGCTTGGTCACCAATTCCCAACTTCAGTATGTCAGAGCCAGGATGGAAGGGACCACAAGACATAAAGCCTGATGGTTTAAATAAGGACCTGCTTCTGGCCTCTTTATTTGGGGGTAGTTTTGGGGCCTGTAGAATCAGAACCTCTGAGCCCATGGTCAGACTACAACTCCTTCAGGTTCATGGGATTTCCTGCTCTTTGCATTGTGAGTTACTGAGATCAGAGCCCTCTTTACCAACCATGGCAAATAGATGAGGAAACAGTGTCAGACTTTATTTTGGGGGGCTCCAAGATCACTGCAGATGTTGACTGCAGCCATGAAATTAAAAGACACTTACTGCTTGGAAGGAAAGTTATGACCAACCTAGATAGCATATTGAAAAGCGGAGACATTACTCTGCCAACAGAAGTCCGTCTAGTCAAGGCTATGGTTTTTCCAGTGGTCATGTATGGATGTGAAAGTCAGACTGTGAAGAAAGCTGAGCACCGAAGAATTGATGCTTTTGAACTGTGGTGTTGGAGAAGACTCTTGAGAGTCCCTTGGACTGCAAGGAGATCCAACCAGTCCATTCTAAAGGAGATCAGTCCTGGATGTTCATTGGAAGGAATGATGATAAAGCTGAAATTCCAATACTTTGGCCACCTGATGCAGAGTTGACTCATTGGAAAAGACCCTGATGCTGGGAGGGACTGGGGGCAGGAGGAGAAGGGGACGACAGAGGGAGATAGCTGGATGGCATCACCGACTCGATGGACATGAGTTTGAGTAAACTCTGGGAGTTGGTGATGGACAGGGAGGCCTGGCGTGCTGTGATTCATGGGGTCGCAAAGAATTGGACATGACTGAGCAACTGAACTGAACTGAACTTTCTGGATTGTTCCCATCAATCAGTCTCTTGCTTTGACTAACTTAGGGCCCTGGAACGAATACTCATTTAGTACTCTGGGACACACATACTAGGAACTGGGTGGGGGGAACTAAGATGAATAAGATCATTTTTTTTGTTCGTTTGTGTTTGTCCCTAGGTAGGTTTGGAGTTAGGGATGGGAAAGGATGATCACAGAGAATTCTGTACAAATACCTCTGTAACTAACCCTCTTAGCCTATGCATGCCCTCTTGCTGGGCCAGTGAGATACTCTCTTTGAGTATCTTGGCCATGGAGCCCATGGAGAGAGAGGCACAGTAGGGGGAGCTTGTTTATTTCCCCTCCTTGACAATAAGGTACTAATCTTGCTTATCTTTATTGGTCTAGATCTGTGGGCAATGACTGCACATACTACTCTCTCAGCAATTATTTGCAGTTGCTGCTAATAATAACGGGGCTTCTCAGGTGGCGCTAGTGGTAAAGAACCCGCCTGCCAATGTAGGAGACACAAGAGATGTGGGTTCGATCCCTGGGTCGGGAAGGTTCCCTGAAGGAGGAAATGGCAACCTGCTTGGAAATTTTCTTGCTTGGAAAATTTCACGGACAGAGGAACCTGGCTGGCTACAGTCCATGGGGCCACTGAAGCACAGCCAAACAACAATAATAATAACCATTTATATGTACCCAGAACTTTTCATGCACTATTTTCAGCAAATCATTATGAAAATCCTTCTGAAGTAGATACCACTATTTTCATTTTTCAGACGGGTCTCTCAGAGATCAGAAGCCCTACAGAGTATCTGAATAGTATGTTCTCATCATCACAGACAGACAAGGATATGCTTTGGATAACTTAAAAAAGCCTTGTTTTCTAGTTCTTTCATCAATTTATCCATTTAACAAACTCTTATTGAGTGCTAGGACTATGTGCTAGGAGACCCCAAGATAAGAAACAAATGCAGAACAAAGTGTTTTAAGACATAGTTCCTTGTTTTGAAAAATTCCTTTTTATGCAAAGGAGATAGACACATGAACCAACAATTTTATTTCAAAACCCTTAATGGGACTATTGAGCAGAACTACCTGCCTAATTAACAAGTTATGAAAAATACGGTATTCTAAAACATTTGTGATGCTAATTATGAGACTATTTACAAAAGTATCTGAAAATGGTTTAGATGTAAGGAGGTAATCTAAACCTAAATTAGAGGTAATTTAATGTAAGGAGGTAATCTAATCTAAATTAGAATCTTTATTCTAATTCTGATTTTTTTTTCTGTGATACCGTTTTCTTAGACGATAGTACCGCTGTTGATGTGTAGTTCCCCTGGTGTTTTTGTTTTATAGAAACAACTTGATGGAAACCTAATAGCTCTTTCGAAACACTCTTTAAATTTTCTTCTTGTCGTTCTTCCAAATACTTTCTCTCAGCACATTTTTTCTTTCAGATATTTTATGGTCAGCATATTAGAGACCGCTTCCTTTTTAATTTGGATCTTGGCACCTTAAAAATAGGGCTTGATAAAGGAGCGTGCTACGGTTCCTTTCGCAATCTTGAACTGCCTAAGACTGCCCTCTTAATAACGCTTCACATTTATCTTAGTACTTAGGAGTTTGCAAAGTGCTTTCCTATACATTATGTTAATGAACCTTCTTGATTACTTGATGGGATAGGCTAGAAAGTATTCTTATTGCCATTTTTATTAGTGGTACAATAAAGACAGAATACCCTCCAACAATACAGACAATTACAAAATAAAAAAATTTTTTTAAAAAGGGCTTCCCTAGTGGCTCAGATGATAAAAAAAAAATCTGCCTGCAGTGTGGGAGACCAGGGTTTGATTCCTGGGTTGGGAAGATCCCCTGGGGAAGAGAATGGCTACCCACTCCAGTATTCTTGCCTGGAGAATCGGATGGACAGAGGAGCCTGGTGGGCTACAGTCCATGGGGTTGCAGAGAGTCTGATGACTGAGCGACTAAAAAAAAAAAAATCTCTTCCCAGACCTTTCCTCATATGTTACCATTTTCAACTGCTTTTCTTTTCTCTTCTGGTACTTTTCTCTATAATTTCAAATAATAGCATCTGGTCATTTCTTTGCTTGTTAGCCTTAGGTAGAATCTAAGAATCTAAATGGATTCCTTTTTGTGAAAGTGAGAAATTTAGCTTATTTATAATATCTTCCTCTTTCACTCAACTTTTTGCTAGTTATATATTTATTTTAGTTCTTCATTGCATATCTTTATAATACTAAATAACATGGTGCTTAAAATCTGGAATGCTTCATATTTCAGGTTTAGAAAAAATATATTTACCCATTTTATGGCAGATGAAGAATTTTCACTCTTTACCTCATCAAATAATATTATCCTTTATCTCATCTCTCTCCCTTTTACTCCAAACTTCTATCAGTCCTATGATTACCTTTGTATGTTAAGGTTTTAAATTTTTACCTTGTGTCCTGTAACTATAATTAATTCTTACATGCTTTGTCTATGGGTTGATTAAAAACATTAAAACATGATACTTATTCTAATATGATTATGAAAATACCATGCACTATATATAGTCCATGAGGTCAAAAAAGAGTTGGACACGACTTAACAACAACATCTAATCAGTGATTATTTACACAGCGGTAAAGGTAGTCTTGTAATTAAACCTATGTAATTTAAAGGAGACTGTTTCAAAATCAAATGAGATTTAGGTGATATTGATTGTCTAAAACTGGACTGCAATGCTGCAGTTTGGGTCACATTTGGATCTATTGTTTTTTGGTTTTTTTTTTACAGCTTTTTGTTTTTCCTAGAATTTTAAATTGCTTAACTTTTCCCCTATGTTGTCAATCCACTTTATAGCCATGTCTCAGCTGCAATCAGCATTGGCTTCTAAGAGGTCATAAATGCCCGCTTTTCCAGAGAATTGTCCTGGGCCTAATGGAAGCTGCCTTTCCAGGGAGGTTACCCCTTTTCACACAAGCCTGTAGCTGGTTGACTGTCTGAATGACAGACACAGGGGCAGTAGACCAGTTTACTGCAAGATGGGGCCCATTCTCTCCTGCAATTTGTGGTCCCTATTTCCCTGTGGAGTTACTATATAGCTTGTATTGAGCAGAGCCACATTTTTGCTTAGCTTTTTAAAAAAATCTTTTATTATTTCCCTCATTCTCCTTCTCCAAAGAGTGTTTCCTCAATAAATCACTTGTAACAGAATCCTCGTCTTAAGCTCTGCTGGCATTATCAACTAAATATTTTTCCTCCTCAAAAATTTTCCTTTTGAAGTCCTGATCCCTACTGTGACGATATTAGGAAGTGGGGCCTTTGGGAGGTAATTAGGTTCAGATGAGGTCATGAGGTTGGAGCCCTCATGAAGGGATTAGTGTCCTTTTAAGAAGAGAAAAGTGTCCAGAGCCCTTCCTCTCTCTCCATCCAAACACACCACAAAAAAGCCAGTGAGCAAACAGCAAGAAATTTTATCTGCAAGCCAAGAAGAGGACTCTCACCAGACACCAAATCTGCCAACACCTCAATCTTAACTTCCCAGCCTCCAGAACTGTGAGTAATAAACGTCTGTTGTTTAACTCACCCAGTCTATGATTTTTTGTGATAGCAGCCCAAGCTGATGAAGACAGCTAGGATGTCCAATCTAAGATGGTTTTGATAGAAGATCACAAAGTGAAGTGAAGTTGCTCAGTCGTGTCCGACTCTTTGCGACCCCATGGACTGTAGTCCACCATGCTTCTCCGTCCATGGGATTTTCCAGGCAGGAGTACTGGAGTGGGTTGCCATTTCCTTCTCCAGAGGATCTTCCCGACCCAGGGATCGAACCTGAGCCACCAGGGAAGTCCTCACCAAATCACTTACATAGTTGTTTTTTTTTTAAACTTTACTATGTATTTTAAAGGAATCCACTTTCTTCTTGAATACATTTCTTGCTAGAATCCTCTGACTTCTAAGTTTGGTTCCACTGCTCTCTAGGTATACTATGCATCTAGAATACTGAAATTTCTGTGCCTCACTTCTGGGTTATATCCCCTAATATTTGTATCATACAGTACAGTGTTCTATTTCTTGGATTCCTTTTTGTGTTAAAAGAACATGTAATAAAATTTAAAGCAATTGTCACAAAATTTGGACAGGGGCTTAATTTTGTGAGTCATAACAAGGATGAAAATCTGTTTTCACCGACTTTATGATTGACAGTTTGGCCAAACATATAATTCTTGTTTCAAAATAATTTTCCTTCACCCTTTAAAAGGCAATTCTGCATTGTGTTTTAGTTGCTAAGGTTGCTGATGAAAAATCCAATTGTCAATCTGATTCTCTGGGGGGTGGGTAGGAAATCTATTATTTGTCCCTGAAGTTTAAAAAAATTTTTTATCCTTTTCAGTTTTCTGAACTTTCATCTATTTGGCCACTCAATGGGCTTTTTCACTCTGACAGCTCCAGCCTTTCTTCAGCTCTAGGAACTTTCCTTGAATTTTTTTTTTTTAATTGCTAAAGCTCCTTTGTTTTTTTCTGCCTCTTTCTAGATTTCCTCTTAGGTGCATAATGACTCTCCTGGATTTATCTTTTGTATTTCTCTTAGTCCCCACCTCCACTCTATATTTTAAAATTATGCTCTACTCACTGGGAAGTTTTCACAATTTTACCTTCTTCTTGGTGTCCTTCTTTGGGGCTGTTTTGATTTTTTTTCTCGATTATGAGGACTCCTTAGCTTTCCATTTATATTTATGAATAAAGTACTAGATTATTATTGTGAAGATCTGGTACGACTTGCCCCTGGGGTATGTGAGGTTCATGGTGAGCGAGAAAAGTAGTCTGCGTCTGTAATGGATGTTTAGTGTGGGCATGCTCAGTCACTCAGTCGTGTCCGGCTCTTTGTAACACCATGGACTGAAGCCTGCCAGGCTCTTCTGTCCATGGAATTTTCCAGGCAAGAATACTGGAGAGGATTGCCATTTCCTTCTCCAGGGGACCTTCCCCACCCAGGTGAATCATGCTTACTGTCATCTGCAGCTCACTTTTGTTCTCATATCTGCTAACTCTGGGCTTAGGGTTCCTTCTGATCTTACAGGGAGGAACATTTTCAACTCCTGTCTCTGCTGCAGTCTCCTGCGCGGGTCCTGGGCTGTGACTTCCTCTCTCAGCATGAGTCATTTCCAAGGCTTTAGTTTTTGATACTGTTATGGCTGTGTCCTCCTCATACATCTTTATTATTGATCTAAGGGATATCAGGGAGGACAGTGAGGTCAGCGCATGTGTGTCTTCTAACCTCCTGAATGAGATCTTGATCACTGCCATTTTCTAGTTCCCAAAACATGGGCACTGAGTGATTAAATGCTTTGTCTAATAACTAGTAAGCTGTAGTGGTGACGACTAGAATCCCAGTTTTCTGTCACCTAATGTTCTTTCCATGTCTCTGTACCTTTTTACCACCTCTTGTTCTCTCAGTCCTTATCAGTGGAATTCGAGACAGCTGAGCAGGAATGTTTACAAGCAGATTTTTGCGCATGTATCTCATTAGAGCCAGATGTGAGAACAGATAATGTATTTGTATTTGCTCTGAATGTTTTTCCCGAGTCAGTGTTGCTCTCACTCTCCTCTTGGGCTTACGCACAAACGTCAGAGATAAAGAGATTTGGAAAGTTTTTAGTTTTAAAATCAGAGTGAGTCACTTGCAATAAGAGCTTTAAAATCAATTAGTTGAGTAGGGGGAAAAAATCTCTTAAAAAAAAAATCTTCATTATGACCTGTGAACATCGCATTTATTAGGGCCTAGTTTGTTTCTAATTTCTGGAAACTAGCTTTGTGTGGGATGAAGGCAAGATATATAAATTACTTTCATCCACTGTGTAGTCAAAGCATACAACTCCCTTAACCTCATTCAGGTCCACCTAATATTTTTCCTCTTGCAACCAGTTTTTGTACCCATTAATAATTAAAAAATGAAAGCTGGAACATGGAATTATGGCTGTTATTAGACACACAGGCCTATTAAACAAAGTGGATTAAAATTTTTCACCTTCTTTTTGAGAAAAATATGGTTAATATGAAAGAAATAGTAGATAAAGTAGGGATTCCTTTTCATCAGGGAATCGGAGAGCAGAGAGTAACAATTCAATCATTCAATGAATGAGTATCTATTCTGTACCTCCTACTATATTCAGGCATTGTTGGAAATTTGGGATAAAAACAGATAAAATGGTGAGCCTCTAGTAGAGAAGGCCTATGTGAAGCAAATAATAGATATATATGGCAACATAATGAACTGGGAAGACACCATGAAGGGAAAGTCCACACACAGAACCATGGATAACTGGGGGAAGGCAGTCAGAGAAGGCTTTTCTGAAGCAAGGACGTTTAAAATGAGTTCTAAATGGGAGGGAGCAGGGTAAAAAGGGAAGAGAATTTTAGGCAAGGGAACAGAAGCTGAAAGGACCCCACAATAGGAGGGGGCATGGTCTAGCCTGAGAAGAGCCAGAGCAGCTGTAGAAGGGGGCCGAATCCACAGCAAAAGGGCCCGTGACCTTGGGCAGCAGGGAAAGACACTGAAGATGGTGAGGGGTCTGACTGGATTTGTGCTCAGAAAAACCCTTCTGTATCATGAGGTGCAAGCTGGGGATGGGCTGCAGAGGACCTAGCAGGTCAGCTGGAAGACCACACTAGTAACCCAAGTGAACAATGGCGCTGACTTAGACAAAGCTCTTGTAGCGGAGATAAAAATGGGTGGATTCAAGCAATATTGAGAAAATAGAATTTCTGGGGCTGGTGGTAGATTGAATACAGAGACAGCATGCATCCGGACCTCAAGGATGACTGGTTTCTCACAGGTGGAGGACACACGATATTTTGGGAATATGGCGATTAAGATGAGCTTGAGGATGGGTTCTATACCAATAGTTCAGAATGAGGGTTGGACTGCTGTATTTAAAATGGATAACTAACAAGGACCTACTGTAAACCACAGGGAACTCTGCTCAATGTTATGTGGCAGCCTGGATGGGAGGGAAGTTTGGGAGAGAATGGATACATGTATATGTATGACTGAGTCCCTATCATATCATTGTTTATCGGCTATACTCCAATACAAAATTAAAAGTGTTTAATTTTTTTTTAAAGGATGAGCATTGGGATGAGAAATGGCCTTTTAAGGTAAGGGGAAAGATGGAAACAAAAGATACAGGGGTAATATAACCCTGGGCACAACAAAAGTAGAAGACCACGAGGCGAGGATTAGGGTAGGCTGCAGAAGAGAAATGTGAGTCAGAGGTTAGAAAGGCTGGAAAGATAGGTGCAAGCTAGATTTTCCTAGAGCTGTGAAGGCCATCTGGGGAGTCTTGGCTTTATTTTCTAGATAGCGGGCTCCAGAGATTGAGAAGATTAAAGTGAATGGAGCCACGGCTCCAAGATTTCAAGCCTGAGTGGGTGGAAGACTAGGGGGCTATCCTCAGAATGGATAAGACAGCAAAACCACGTGTTCTAGAGGGGCTGATAGTGCTAAAGAATCCGCCTGCCAATTCAGGAAGTGTAAGAGAAGTGGGTTCGATCCCTGGGTCTGGATCCAAGATGCCTTGGAGGAGGAAATGGCACCCCACTCCAGCATTCTTGCTGGGAAAATCCCCTGGACAGAGGAGCCTGGTGAGCTACAGTCCACGGAGTCACAAAGAGTCGGACATGACTGAGCATCTGAGCCCTAGAGGGGCTGTCGGGACAGCCAAGGAGAAACATTTACCAGGCGTTTGAAAATACATGACTTGAAGGTCAGGGCTAGAGAAGTGGATTTGGAAGTCATCTCCAAATAGTTAAAGCTGGGATGGGGAGAGGGGAATGTTGGTGAGATCACTAAGGAATTAAGAGTAAGGATTTCAGAAGACAGACCCAGATGAGAATCTCAGGAAATGCATCACTCAAAGGGCATAGAGAAGACGAGTTGTCAATAATAGGAGTATGGATGAAGCTGACGGAGAGGCAGGAAATGAGTGGGAGGAGAGTGACGTCAGTCAAAGCAGGGGATCAGCTTTGTAGGATGAGGATCAGAATTGTAGGAGGAACAGGGTTAATAGTGTTAAATGACTCTTCAAGTCGTAAGTTAAGATTGAGAAATCTGGGAAAAAGCTCATTAGGCTTGAGGCAGAGAAGCAGAAGAGACAGGACCAATCAGAACTGAAAGGAGATGGGGACTGGCTCAGGAGATGCTTGTTGAATGCAAGAAGGCTGGAAAGTGGGCCAGCCTCCCTGCCAGGGAAAGCTCTCAGTGGTACCTCTAGAGCTTATGTTTTAATATGTTTCTTAATAATTGTATTTATTTGTATTTGGCTGTCCTGGGTCTTAGTTGCTGCACAGGCTTTTCCCTAGTTGTGGTGCACAGGCTTCTCACTGTGGGGGCCTCTCCTGTTGTGGAGCACGGGCTCTAAGGCACAGGGGCTTCAGTAGTTGCTGCAGCTGGTCTCTCTCTGTAGTTTTGGCTCCCGGGCTCTAGAGCACAGGCTCAATAATTATGGTGCACGGTCTTAGTGGCTCCATGCATGTAGGATCTTCCTAGATCAGGGATTGAACCCGTGTCCCCTGCATTGACAGGTGGACTCTTCACTACGGAGCCACCAGAGAAGCCCTCGAGTTTTCATTTGCAGCTGCGCATCTTCCGTGGTTTTTAATTGTGTTCTGAAGACCATAAAATAATGCAGCCGGAATGATTGTTCACCCCTAGGTCTTTTCTGGTCATTGTTTGATATTCAATGTGAAGTTATTGTAAAAGTTGTATTTAATCCACTTACTCAGTGACTTGGGAAGTTTGGCTTCCATTTAATGGCTGCACGAATGACTGATCGGGCTCCAGGTCTTGATGCAATTGACGTACTGATGCCTGGCGCTTCCTCCCACACAGGCTCCTTAGGTAGCACAGGAAACAGACAGGGGATCTAAGGTACCTGTAAAAGGAGGGCTTCTCTGACTGTTTGTACTCTTTGGGGTGGATTACAGAAGTGGGGAAGGGAACTTTCAGACGTTACTAGATTACTTTCAGTTTACTAGAGAGTTCTTGTTGGAAATGCATCCAAAGGACTAGGATGAGTAGCTGGCTGTTATCAGTAGGTGATTTGGTGGCTGCACAAGCTGCAGAATCTGCATAGCTACACAGTAAGACATATTTACATTTCTCTATATGTTCCAGAAATGGAAATCTGCAATGGAAATGAAAGAGCATGGTTCTGCTGTAACATCTTCCTGACACTCCTAATCAAAGCACATCATTACAGCTGCAAATATCCATGGAAAGGGCAAAGACAGGGGATATGGGGAAACCAGTGTTTAAATCTCTGCCCTGCACCTATTAGTATGACCCTGGGCATGTTACTTCACGTTTCTGTTTCAGATTTATCATTTAAAAGCAGGAAGTATGGGACTTCCCTGGGGGCCCAGTAGTTGAAGAGCCTGCACTTGCACTTCAGGGAACATGGGTTCAGTCTCTGGTCAGGAATTAAGATCCCAAATGCTGCATGCAGTTCAGCAACTTGACTGAACTGCAAGTTGCTCAGTCTGGTCTGATTCTTTGTGATCCATGGACTGCAGCATGCCAGGCCTCCCTGTCCATCACCAACTCCAGGAGCTTGCTCAAACTCATGTCCATTGAGTCAGTGATGCCATCCAACCATCTCATCCTCTGTCGTCCCCTTCTCTTCCCGCCTTCAATCTTGCCCAGCATGAGAGTCTTTTCCAATGAGTCAGTTCTTCCCATCAGGCAGCCCAAGTATTGGAGCTTCAACTTCAGCATCATCCTTCCAATGAATATTCAGGACTGATTTCCTTTAGGATGGGTTGGTTAGATCTCCTTGCAGTCCAAGGGACTCTCAAGAGTCTTCTCCAACACCACAGTTCAAAGGTATCAATTCTTCAGCACTCAGCTTTCTTTATAGTCTAACTCTCACATCCATAGGTGACTACTGGAAAAACATAGCTTTGACTAGATGGACCTTTGTTGGCAAAGTAATGTCTCTGCTTTTTAATATGCTATCTAGGTTGGTCATAATTTTTCTTCCAAGGAGCAAGCATCTTTTAATTTCATGGCTGCAGACACCATCTGCAGTGCTGCATGGCATGGCCAATATATATATATATAATTTAAAAATAAAAACAAGAAGTAACATGTTGCTAAGTCACTTCAGTCATGTCCGATTCTGTGTGACCCCATAGACGGTAGCCCACCAGGCTCCCCCGTCCCTGGGATACTCCAGGCAAGAACACTGGAGTGGGTTGCCATTTCCTTCTCCAATTCATGCAAGCAAAAAGTGAAAGTTGATGACTCCTGAATCTACACTACTCCCAAGCTCACTACCCTGATATTCAACTGCCTCTTGGACACTTTGTAGGTATTTCATGGGCAACTCAAGTTTGTTTGTCCAAAATCAAACTCATCTTTACCCCTACCCTGAGTAAAACAAAGTATTGCTCTTTCTGCAGGTTTCTAACTAATTTCATAAACTGGAAACTTGAGTGGCATCTTTGGCATATCTTCTGCCCCTCTCCATTTTCAGTTCATCACCATGTCTTATCAACATCATTCTCCAGCTGTCTGTCCATCCTGACTTTCACTATAATACTGACGTTTTCCTGTCTGGACCTCTCATCTCCTGCCACTTGCCCTCTTATATCTTGTACTGCAGCCACACTGAGCTGCTTTTAGTCCTTGAGATGTACCATGGGCTTACTTTCCACTTGACCTTTGAAACAGTGGTTCTCTTTGCCTGGAATGCTCTGGCCATATTGCATCCTTTTCTATCTTCTGCTTAAATGCTATTTCCTTTGGGAGCCTTCACTCATCCCCACCGCCTTCTGGACCAGGTTAGGTGACCCCAATCACCAATTCCATAATACTTGTGATACTGCCCCTACTATAGCACTTGTCAAAGTCTATTTTGGAGACTTGACTAGTTACTTATTTTCTTCCTAAACCCTTAGTTCAGAAATTGTATCCATCTTGTTTACTAATGGGGCTTCCCTGGTGGCTCAGATGGTAAAGAATCCACTTGCAGTGCAGGAGACCCGTGTTCGACCCCTGGGTTGGGAAGATCCTGTGGAGAAGGGAATGGCTACCCGCTCCAGTATTCTTGCCTGGAGAATCCCACGGACAGAGGAGCCTGGCAGGCTACTGTCAATAGGGTCGCAAAGAGTAGGACATGACTGAGTGACTGACCAACAACAGTGGATTGTAATAATACTAAGCAGCATTTTTTGAGTACTTAATACATACTAAGTACTTTACATGCATTATCTCGCCTAATTCTCATAACAATCCTATGAAACAGACATATTATTCCTGTCTGTATTAGGCAAATGAGGAGAACAAGGTTTAAAGAACTAAAAATAAAAACATTGTCCAAGGTCTTCTCAGCAGTGATTTTCCAAAGACATCTGCCAATGATCCTTCCTTCTAGTGACAGTACCGTGGTGAAGTCCCCTCTCACATTGAATGGGGACTGACCAGTGTGACCGGTAGAAAATGGCAGAGGTGATGGTCATGTAACTTCCAAGGCAAGATCATTGTGGCCTCTGCCTTGCTCCCTTGGCTCACTTGCTTTGGGGTAAGCCAGTTGCAAAGTCATCAGATCACTTAAGCTGCCTGGGGAGCCCATCTGGAAGGAAACCAGTCTCCCTGCCAATAGCCTACAGCACCTTGCCGTATGAATGAGCTACCTGGGAAACAGAATTCCCAGGCCCAGTCTAGTCTCCAGCTGACTGCAACCCCATGAAAGATCTTGGGCCAGAATCACTTAGCCAAACTGCTCCCAAATTTCTGAACTACAGAAGCTGAGGAAGATGAAAAACGATTATCACTGTTATAAGCCTGACAGTTTTGGGGTAATTTGTTTCACAGAAGTAGATAACTCGTAGACAGTTCAGTGGCGTGCGTGTGTGCTAAGTCACTTCAGTCATATCCAACTTTGTGTGACCCCATGGACTGTAGCCCACCAGGCTCCTCTGTCCATGGGATTCTCCAGGAAAGAATACTGGAGTGGACTGCCAAGCTCTCCTCCAGGGGATCTTCCCAACCCAGGGGTCAAACCTGCATCTCTTATATCTTCTGCATTGCAGGAGGGTTCTTTACCACTAGCACCACCTGGGAAGCCCCAGTTCAATGGGAGAACCAGGATTTTCTCCCAGGTCTGACTCCAAAATGCTCTTAACCATGAGCTCTCCATTTTCTTACACACTCATTTTTAACACAAAGTGTTAAAAATGATAGTTATGCAAGCATCTCACAAACTCTCTGTCACAGATGACAAAAGAGAGACACAGAGAGATTTAGAAATTAATTGGTGAATTCAAGTTTTGACATCAAGTGGTCTAATTTTAAGACCTGTGCTCTTTGTTACCATACCGAGCTAACATTATAATCAGAACAATCTTTCAGGAAAATTAATCTGTAGTTGGACTGCTAGATGGAATGGAAAGAAAAGAGCATGGAAGTGTGGTCCTTGACTGGGAGGCTACTGTGATTATCAAAGAGAATATTATTTGAGAGAAATCAAGACTTCTGTCATGGAGAACAACCCAGAAACTATTTCTCAAAGTATCTTTGAATACGATTTTTAAAGTAAGATTTTAATCTTTCATTGATATTATTTTTGTTTTGTTTCTTAAAGAATTGTTTATTTGCTTATATACTTTTGGCTATGCTGGCTCTTTGTTGCTGCGTGTGGGCTTTCTCTAGTTGCGGCGATTGAGGGCTACCCTTTGCTGCGGTGTGAGGGCTTCTCATCGCAGTGGCTTCACTTGTTGTGGAGCATGGGTTCAGGCTCAGTAGTTGGAGTGCATCAGCTTAGCTGCCCTATGGTAAGCGGGGTTTTCCTGGAGCTACGGTAGAACCTGTGTCCCCCGCATTGGCAGGTGGATTCTTAACCACTGGACTTCCAGGGAAGTCCTCTTCGATTACTGTTATCGCCTATTGAAGATTTGGATGGGCAAGTCATTGATCTTTAACAATAAAATATCTCTCAAATTGCAATAATCTCTACTTATTACTCAGTATTCTAGAAAGAGATTAACCATGATCATTGTCCAACTGGAGAAGGCAATGGCAACCCACTCCAGTACTCTTGCCTGGAAAATCCCATGGTGGAGGAGCCTGGTAGGCTGCAGTCCATGGGGTCGCGAAGAGTCGGACACGACTGAGCGACTTAGCAGCAGTAGCAGCATTGTCCAGCCTGACCTCCCAAATGGTGGGAGCTGGGCCAGCTGAAGACTTGTCAGCATTCTCTATAATGTGTAATTTCTATTTTCCTGCAGCATTCAATATTTATTTATTATTAGCTATATTTAACTTATTTTTTTAATTGGAGGATAACTGCTTTACAATGTTGTGTTGGTTTCTGTGGTACAGCAATGTGAATCAGTCATAAGTATACACATATCCCCTCCTTCTGGAGCTTCCCTCCCACCTACCTCCAATATTAATTTTTATATCAAAATATTTGTACTGCTGTCTTTAAAAAATTGTTTTTTTAAGTTTTTATTTTGTATTGGGTATAGCCAATTAACAATGTTGTGATAGTTTCAGGCGAACAGTGACGAGACTTAGCCATACATATATATGTATTCATTCTCCCCCAAACTCCTCTCCGGTCCAGGTTGCCGCATAACATTGAGCAAAGTTCCCTGTGCGGTACAGTAGGTCCTTGTTGGTTATCCGTTTTAAATATAGCAGTGTATGCACTCTGTTTTAGATTTTTTTCCCATTAGGTTATTACAGAGTTTTGAGCAGAGTTCCCTGTACTCTACAGTAGGTCCTTGTTGGTTCTCCATTTTAAATACAGCAATATGTACATGTCCATCCCAAGCTCCCTAACTATCCCTTCTCCCCATCCTGCCCCCAAGACCCCTGGCAATCATAAGGTCATTCTCTAAGCCTGTAAGTCTCTTTCTGTTTTGTGGTTCCACTGCTTTTAAAAAAGGAAGGAGAACAGACCAAGATTTTCTGCCTTTAAGGTAAGCTAACAGATCAGTGATAATTGAAACGAGAAATCCTGGTGCAGGAAGAGAACTGATTGTGCTCTGTCCTTGGTAGAGTCTTGAGTCATTCATGCAGTATAGTGTCTAGAGAGTTCTAGTGAGTCATGCATTGCTAACTATGGAAGAAAATGTATTTTCTAAAGCTGTCTGTTATGACTCATGTCTTTCAGTGAGCATCAGCAGATGTTGGTACCCTATTGACTGGTGATCTGATAGAAAGTTCCTCAGAGAGATCTGTGACGCAATTTCCCTCTTGGATCAATCTGGCACGGGTCCTTTCATTCGGCTTGCAAGATGCTTGTATTAACATTGTGACTTATTTTTGGCTTGGTGTTAAAAAGATTGTTTAGTAACAAAAATGGAGCATTTGGATATTGTGGCAGCTGGGAGGAAGGCTCTTATTTTAAAATGAAACAACTGAATGAATGTTTTTTACAGCGATTCATTCTTCATGTGGGAAACATTTCTTTGTATGTATATTCTCTCTCTATTGGATACGTGAAGCTGTTTTACCTTCAATATTTAGGCAGAATTTCCTAGCGAGCGATTTGGGAACAATATCTATAAAGGATAAAGATAGGTTCCCCTGCAAAATAAGCAGTATGGAAAGTATTAGGATTGAATGTTAGGAACCACTTGGATTCTACTCCTAATTGGGTCAGAGTCTGTGTATAACCTTGAGCTAGTCACGTAATCTTTTTTAAACTTAGGTTTTCTGTCTGAAATAGTCAGAAAATTGCTTACCTATTTAGCCAAGGCAGAAACAATTTCCTGATAGGAAGATGACTCAGCAGCCTGAGGAGGCAATGTAGCCTCTTGTCCTGGAAGTCTTCGGGGAGACAGAGGCAGCCAGCTGCCTGGATGGATTAAAGCATAGTGCTTGAAGATTGGAGACCAGAACACGCAAATGAAGCCTGACCTTTAGGAACAGTAAAGAGATGTAGTCATTAAGGTCATGTGGTTTGCCAGGCACTGAGCTAGATTCTGAGAGATAATGGTGAACCAGATGTACCCAAAGTTTCTGCCCTTATGATGTTTACTGTTAAAGCTGCTTTGTGCATGTTTGAGATGATTCAGAGAGAGGTTCTATTATTTTTATTATTTTAGTCTCTGGATCTGAGGCTTTTTTTTTTTTTCCTTTTAAAATATGGGATCATTCAGGGTCACTGCTCAAGAAACACAACTGTGGGAGTCTTATAGGAGAGGAGTCTGATGTTGTATGGGGTATTGCTAAAACAGGCCTTGTTAACACAGGGCTTAACTGCTGCAACTCAGATGGGAGTAATGGAGTCACACTGGCATTGCCAATTACATGAGATGAGAGTGTGGGGAGAGTTTAACATATATCACAGGGACTTTCGGGTCAAAGTTAATGGGGCCTCCACTGCCCCCAGAGGGGCTTTTCACCAATGTGCTGATGTCCAACTTAGATGATGATTATGCGGCTGCAGTAATTGAACCATGGATTCTGAGCACACGAGCCATTCATTTTCTGTGGTCAGGAGCATTTCCAGTGGTGGTGTACAGACGGTGTAGTGGTATCACTGGTCTTGCACCAAGGTTTTGTTTAGAGCTCACATCTTACAAAGCAGTCGATCTTCCTACCTTAAGAAATTTGAAAGCTCCTTCTCTTGCCATTGTGCCTGTTGCTCATGCAGGAGGAAAGCTGCCACAGGTGCTGAGATTAGGGTGGTGGAGAGAGAGCTGCAGCATCTCACAACAGCTCCTTTGATCAGATATCAGCTGGCTGGGGTATCCCAAGTCTTTCAGTGTTATTGGCTCATTTGTTCCATTATAGTTTTAATTTTTAAATTGCAATATTTGCTTTACTGAAGTGGTCAGAACCAAACCCACAGTATCTCAGAGGTCTGCCTGTACCCCAAAGAATGGGAAGCAGAGTCTCAAAGAGATACTTGTAAACTCACATTCGCAGACAGCTATTCATGATAGCCCCAAAGTGGAAGCAGCCCAAGTGTTGGTGGACGGATGCTTGGACCAGCAAAATATAATCTAAGTATACAATGGAATATCACTCAGTGTGAGTCCCTCAGTCGTGTCTGACTCTGCGGCCAATGGACTATAGCCTGCCAGCCTCCTCTGTTCATGGAATTATCCAGCAAGAATAGTGGAGTGGGTTGCCATTTCCTTCTCCAGGGGATCTTTGTGGCCAGGGGTCAGGGATGGGGAGTTAGTGTTTCCTGTTTCAGTTCGGGAAGATGAGAAGGTTCTGGAGTTGTTGGTGGTTTGTGGCGGCTGGCTGCACAGCAGTGTGAAAGTACTTGATGATACTGAGCTGCACACTTAAAAATGATTAAAATGGTGCATTTTAAAAATGCGTTTTTACAGTTGGAAACTGCTGGCTGCTGCAGTTCTCCTTGCACAGGTACCCTGGGAGGAGCCCCGCTGGGGCGCCCTGTGGGGCCTTGTGGACCGCTGCTCCCTGCCTGGCTCCCACCATCCAAGGCCATGGACTGGCTCCTGGGGTTGCTGGCTCCCTCCCTGGCCTAGTCTAGCAGGATGAGGCCCGCTGGGGTTTGACTGCACCATGATGTTGGCCTGAGACACCTAGTTGCTGACGGCGCCTTGGCCCTTGGCAAGGACACGCTCTGCGAGGCCGGTCCCAAGAGGCTGTGGCCAGGCCCTGAGCCATGGCTGCTGCTGGATAAGCTCACGGGGGAGGTGGCAGGCAGCGTGCTCTGTTCAGCCTACTGCATGGACACGTGGCTCGGACGGCTGCGGATCTGGGCCATGCTCAAGGGATCAGTGAGGCTGCCCTGGGGAGTGCAGTTCCTGGGCAGAACCACTCGGGGACAGACCTCGGGGGCCCAGCATCGTGCTCCGGGTTGGCTGGGCAGGAGCGGGGACTGCATGTTCTGATTGGAGTCCCATATTGTGGCCAGGTAGACTGGGTTCCTGTGCAGGCTCTCGTGGCACTGGGTGCGCTCGGCTGCCTTGCCCTTGCTGAGGTCGTCCAGGGTGCACTGGGTCAGGTGGTGGCTCTTCTCTAGCACCTTCTGGATGGTTTGCTGTATGACACCCTCCCCTTTGCCTCTTGGCCTGGCCAGGGACATGGCAGTGGATGCCCCATTATAATTTTTAAATTAAATGATTTTTATTTATAATTTTTAAATGAAAATGATTCCAAAGCCTATCCTACTTTGAGGGATGTCCCAGCAGCCATGGAATATCGCTCATGATTCTTTTTTTTTTTTTTAAACTGAAGTGTATAGTTGATTTACAGTGTGTTAATTTCTGCTGTACAGCAAAATAATTCAGTTATGCATGTATATTACATTCTCTTTTATACTCTCTTCCATTATGGTTTATTTCAGGACACTGAATATAGTTTCCTATGCTGTACAGTTGGACCTTGTTGCTTATCATTCTATATATAATAGTTTGCAACTGCTTATCCCAAACTCCAATCCATCCTTCCCCAGCCCCCTTCCCCCTTGGCAACCATAGGCTGTTCTCTATGTGAGTCTGTTTCACAAATATGTTTGTTTGTACCGTGTTTTAGATTCCATGCATAAGTGATATCTTTATTTGTCTTTCACTTTTTGGCTTACTTCATTTAGTATGATAATCTGTAAGTCTCTCTGTGTTGCTGAAAATGGCATTATTTCATTCTTTTTTTTATGATTGAGAAGTATTCTGTTGTGTATGTGTACCACACCCTTTTTATCCATTCGTCTGTTGATGGACATTTAGGCTGTTTCCATGTCTTGGCTATTGTGCACAGCGCTTATGAACATAGGGGTGCAGGCATCATTTTGAATTAAAGTTTCGTCTGGATATATGCCCAGAAGTGAGATTGCTGGATCATATAGTAATTCTATTTTTAGTTTTTTGAGGAACCTCCATTCTGTTTTCCATAGTAGCTGCACCAACTTGTATTCCCAGCAACAGTGTAGAAGCGTTCCCTTTTCTCCACACCCTCTCCAGCATTTATTGGTAGACTTAATGATTGCCATTTGGACTGGTGTGAGGTGGTTTTGATTTGTATGTATCTAATAATTAATGATGTTGAGCATCTTTTCAAGTGCTTTTGCTCATCTGTATGTCTTCTTTAGAGAAATGTCTATTTAGGGCTTCTGCTCATTTTTCAACTGGGTTGTTTGTTTTTGTTGTGGTGGTGATGGTTGAGTTTTATTCTGTGTGTATCTCATGATTCTTAAGGGTTTACATTTCTGAGATCCTACAACAAATGGTGACTATCTGATACGGGAATGTAAAAAAATCAAATCTCTTGCCAGAAATCAAATATTCAGCTGTTATCAAGTCTTTATTCTACACTGTCTTCCTGCTTCTTCTACAATTGGAAACACTAGCCTGTTTCTGGTGTTTGGTGTAAGCGTCCCCAAAACTGTACGTAAGACTAGATTAGGAAAAGTCACCCTCACATCCGCCATCTTTAGAACTGACGCATCCTGAGTAATGATTTGTAACTGTGAACCTGAAAATTTGGGGACGTACTATGCTAACTTAAGGCAATCAAACTATAAACTCATCAGATTAGTTTAAACTATAAACCCATATTAGCCTGTTTGCACTGTGTAAAGGAAGATGGTTTACACGAGGAAATACATTGCAAAGAACTCAGAAAATATTTGAAGGGAAGCTGTTGAGTTTGATAATAACAGCCACCAAAATCATCTCTCTTATTCCTTTGTCTTTGGTTCCTGGATAACAGTAATCTTCCCACTTGAATCTGACTCTCTAGGTACCACACAGAGACCAGTGGGAATGGGAAATCCAGTGTTCTTGATGATTACAGTTCTCAATGAAAAATAATAGATGTGCCAGTTTATATATTATTCTTTTGTGAATGTTATTAATGTTAACTGGAGCCCTAAAGCCTAGCAGTCTCTAGGCATACCAATAGAGCAGACCCTTTAGTCATAAAGTTGAGGACTAGACTCTAAATGAGATGATCAAAGACATCGTCATCCCCCGAGACCCTGACTGGCTCCCAGCCTAGATGAGAGCTCCGTCTCAGCTTTCTTTTACTGCCACATGTTGGACTGATACTATGCTTTGAGAAGGCAATGTCAGAACCTTAATGTTCTGAGCCAAAATCATCTGGTGGCACAGGCTGGCAACCTGAATGTGTTTTCCAGTTGAAACTAGCACGTGGTCGCAGCAGTCACCACGGCAACGGTGTGGCTGGAACCCTTAGGGATTTTCGGCTGAGGAATAGGGCAGCTGTGAGGATGGCTTCTACTGGAATTAATGGTGACTAACTTATAGGATTAGCCTCCTGGGAGCCCTTCATACTTTTTTTCTAGTAGACATAACTACACGCTGTGATTGTTCTTCCACATGAAACACTTCTCTTGACTTTCATTCGATACTATGACTCTTTTTCCTCTTCTAGATTTTACAAATGTTAAGTAAATCTTCATAAGGGGCTCCAATTTAAAGAGTGGGAGAAAGGTGAAGACTTTGTTTTAGGCCGCAGAAAAAGATAAGTTTTATCTCATTTTCAACCCTGAATTCCTGAGTTTTCCTTTTGCTTTCTACCTGCTGTGTTGTACTTATCTCCAAATTGAAAGAAAGGCAAAATAAGATGTTAAGGGGAGTAGAACAGTGAACTTGAAGAGTTGTTTAGAATCTATTCTATGAAGTCAGAGTCTTTTACATTATTTTTTTCACACTATAGACATACCAGTGCTAACATCAAATTGATAACGCTTAAATTCATATAAAAAACCAAAGACTGGGGGAAAAAAATCAGGAAAGCTTTATAACAGATTTCAGACATGTATTCAAAATTTTCCATAATGGCTTATTATTGGGGGAAAAAAGAAAGATAAATAAGCTAGATATCTGTCATGAGAGTGGTGGCTGCAAAATTATATGAGAATAATAAGCAATATTTTCCCATAGATTAGTGTTTGGGAATACATATGGAGTATACCATCACTGAAAAATATATTATGTTGGAAAGTTATGATTTTTATGCAGCTCTAAAGATAATTATAATTAGAATCTAGAAAACAGAAAATAACTTTGTTTTCCCCCCTGGCTTTGTTGAGTAAAATTGGCAAATAAAAACTGTATATATTTTAGGTGTGCAATGTGATGTTTTGATGTATGTATATCTTTTGAAATGATTACCACAGTCAGGTTGATGAAGATATTCATCATTTCATATAGCCACCATTTTTTGTTAGTGTGGCGGGAACACTTGAGATCTATTCTCTTAGAAAATTTTAAGTGTGCAATAGTGCATTATTAACTGTAGTCACTATGTTGTACATCAGATCCTCAGAAATGAAGTCAGTGTGATAACCATTTGCTTATTGATTGCATTTAGAATTCAGTCGTAACAACCTGTTTGGTTGTTAAGGTGCGGTGACGTTGCAGGTATTACTGTAGTGAATGTGAATAAAATATGCTTAACTGGTACTCTGGGCTTCCCAGGTGGCTCAATGGGTAAATTATCCACCTGCAACGCAGGTTCGACCCCTAGGTCAGGAAGATCCCCTGGAGGAAGGCCATGGCAATTCACCCAAGTATTCTTACCTGGAGAATCCTGTGGGCAGAAGACCCTGGCAGGCTACAGTCCGTAGGGTGGCAAAAAGTCAAACATGACTGAAGCAACTTAGCACACACACAATTGGTACTCAAGGAATTGTTCAAATTGTTTTTTAAAAAACCCAAAACTTCAAGGAGCACAGATCTGAGAATGAAAGGTAAGGACATCTAGACACAGGGTTTATTGATGGTGTTTATCACATACAAATGTAAGTTCATAGACTGAAGTGAGGTGCCATCTTGGTGAAATAGACTATGGTCAACAGGGTAGAGCCAAAGATGGTGACTTATTTAAGGTGCTTGTGACTTAGAGCAAATAATTGACTCACCATGTGGGCTCTTAGTTCCCCAACTAGGGATCGAACCTGTGCCCCCTGCACTGGAGGTGTGGGATCTTAACTACTGGACCACCAAGAAAGTCCCTAGGTGCTATTTTGAAAGGCTTCAGTTTAGTGATTAAAGAGATAGCCGTGGAGCAGGATAAAAGTCTATCCATAAGGATGAGCACTAATGATGAATGTGGCCTGTTTCCTAGTTTAGCCTGGAAACATGGCTTTCAAGTCTCTTGTTTTGTTTTATTTAGAGTTTAATTATTGCGCCTCTGGAGCAAAACCTCTTTTAGCCCCGTCAGCAGTTGGTGACTAGTAAGTATATCATGCATTGCTCAAATAGCATTCCCAGAGATCAAGGAATTTGCACAAATACAAAATTAACAGGCATCTCTACTGAAAAGTTCACTTACCTGACACTTTCAGAGAATGAGATGGGTTTTCCAAATAAGGTCAGGACCTTCCCCAAGGTGAAGGGCCTTGGGCAACCCAGTCAGTGTAGGTTCCTGAGATAATCAATCACACTGGAAAGGAGACCCTCTGCCAGCATCTTTTGTAGGCCCCTTGGATCATCTTTATTCAAGACAGAAATTTTTACATTGAATTTTAAAATGTTCCAAAATAGAAGAGTGTGGTGTAGCAACACCATGGGACCGAGGAAAACTGGGCCCACCGCCCTCCCCGAGGCATGGATCTCACTGGAATTTACCATGTAAAAGGCCACACTCATTTTAATTTAGCCATTGTTGTTCCAACATTTCCTCCTCCTTCCTGTTAATTGCCTCTTTTCTAGGAAGAAGTGTCCTGAGAAGTTGAAACAATATCGTAAGTCCAGTTTCACCCTAGTAACCCAACTGTGTGTGCGTGCTAAGTCTCTTCAGTCATGCTCAACTCTTGGCGACCCTCTGGACCATTGCCTGCCAGGCTCCTCTGTCCACGGAAGTGTCCAGGCAAGAATACTGGAGTGGGTTGCTGTGAGACGTAAATCAACCAACCTCACCCCCAAAAGGGCTTACCACTGATTCTTCCATAATTCCAGTTTCCACACAGAGAACTACTTTCAGACATAAATTGCATTTTAACATGGGTTTTATTCATGGTTTTACTCTTTTTATTCCTCTTAGATTACTGGTATGAATGACTTCAAGTACATAGTCACTCTTTCAACTATTCGTCTCTGTCTTTCCCAGGTGTATCTAAAGCTGTGAGGTGAGAGAATGAAATATTTGTGGGATGATGACTTGTCGTTCTGTGCTTCTTTTTTATCTAGCGCAAGTTCTCCATCAAAGGATCAGAAACAAGCTTTGAGAAAAAGAAGAAACAGGCTCTGTTTCAGGTATTTAATAGTTCTTTGTTGGTTTGCACGATGAAGGATGTCAACAACCACTGTTGTATTTTTGTAAAGAAAATTTCTTCAGAGTTAGAGAGACTATTTGATACTGGGCTGTCGATGGTGGCGGTGGGGGGCGGGGAGCCTGATGTGGCCCCTCCTTCTGGGGAGAAGTGTGTATTTCAGCTCCCTCCAACCCCCATACTACACAGTCTATGATTTAAGAGTTTCAGATGACAGGAAGAGAAAGAAAAATGTCTGTTCTTTTCTCTCAGGTATTCTTAGAAATGCCAACTCATTTTTCTGGAGTATATATAGCGCAGGTTAACAAGAAAATGAGTCACTTCCAGCCCTGCGTGGGAACTATGACACAGTAGCAGCACAGCTTCCTTACTGTAGCCTGGAAGCAACATCCTCTCGAGTTTTTAACGTCACAATTGAATTACCAAAAGGAGAGAGAGCGAGGCTAGGAGAAGGGTTGTCATCAAAGTTAATTGGATACACATTTATTATTTTTTTAATAAATATTTATTTCTTTCTCTTTTTTTAAAATGGATACACATTTAATAATAACATAAGGAATTATTGTGCTGAATGGCAATTAAGTATAAACAGTGCTCAGTCTATAGAACTGAGCTCAATTCTGAGTATACCATGGGCAAGTGGGGCTCCATAGCCAAGGATCAAGGTGTAGATGGAAAATCACCAAGAGGAAACATCAGGGGTACAGAGGCATTCTGGCTAAACCAACTTGATAATATTTTTGCTGAAGGCAGGGCCCTGGGGATGAAGAATTTGTTCAGATATGGAGGGTGAGGTTCTTGGTCAACTGACATGGCAGCATTTTTGCTAAAACTGGGTGATGGAAAGATGGACACAGAATTTTAGTGGTTGGCTCCTAGTTGAGAAGAAAGTTCTGAGGAATCTGACCAAAGTTTGGTCAAGGAAATAGTCTCTTTTTTGAAAAAATAAATAATTAATTAATATATATTTGCGGCTGTGCTGAGTGTTCGTGGCTGTATGGGCTTTCTCTAGTCGTGGCGAGTGGGAGCTTCTCTCTAGCTGTGTCGAGTGGGAGCTTCTCTCCAGCTGTGTCGAGTGGGAGCTTCTCTCCAGCTGTGGCACACGGGCTTCTCACTGAAGTGGCTTCTCTGGTTGTGGAGCGTGGGCTCTGGAGTACGTGGGCTTCGGAGTACGTGGGCTTCAGTCATTGTGGCGCATGTGCTAACTTGCTCCACGGCATGTGGGGTCTTCCTGGACCAGGGATCGAACTGGTGTTCCCTACATTGCAAGGCAGACTCTTAACCAGTGGACCGCCAGCGAAGCCCAAGGAGATAGTCTTTGTCATGCCTCATGTGTCCTGCCACAGTTCTCTTTTCTCTGAACCACTCATCCATTTCTGCTGACAGTCCCCAGTCTCTACATCAAATCTAAATCTGGACAAAAGCAATCACAAGAATGGCAAACAGATTTCAGAGATGCCTGCCCTGCTTGATTGGCAGTAGCTTCCAGCTCAGATGAAGAGGTGCCATAGGATAGGAAAAGATGCTGCAGCCAGCACCCCCTGGGACACACCAAGACTGATAAAGCTTAAGATCTGCACAGCTTACAAACAGAGATGACCACATGAACAGGTTGTCAGGGCCTTGGAAGGGGCCTTTGCAAAAGAAGGGTCTTAAAGCTTAGCTTCCTGGTAGATCTGCCTCTGATTGAAACGCAAACATTTCTCACTCAGATCCAACACTCTAGATCTCAGTGGCCCATTGTTCTTGCAACTAATCCAAATTATATTTCCTTTCTGGCTAGTGCTCCTTGTGTCCTCCTTGAGATATCTTTGCCTATTGTGATGACATTTTCCTTTCCCTCTCTCATAATCAAGGTACCCAGTCATCATTGTCATCCTCCTCCTGCTGCTGCTGCTGCTGCTAAGTCGCTTCAGTCGTTTCTGACTCTGTGCAACCCCATAGATGGCAGCCCACCAGGCTCCCCCGTCCCTGGAATTCTCCAGGCAAGAACACTGGAGTGGGTTGCCATTTCCTTCTCCAATGCATGAAAGTGAAAAGTGAAAGGGAAGTCGCTCAGTCGTCTCCGATCTTCGCGACCGCATGGACTGCAGCCTACCAGGCTCCTCCATCCATGGGATTTTCCAGGCAAGAGTACTGGAGTGGGGTGCCATTGCCTTCTCCGCCTTCTCCTCCTAGTATTTATTAAAGCCCTGGTGTACACCTGGCAAGGTATTAAGAACTTCTACTGCGTTGTCTTTTTTAGCCCTCATAGCCACTTGGATGGCAGATACTATTGCAGTCATTCCCACTGGACTGAGTTGGGAAGTGAGGCTTAGAATGGTTGGCCACTTGCTCAGGGTTAACTTGCTCAAGAGCCAGTAAGTGGCAGAACCAGGTTTTAAATCCAAAGTCTAAGTTCTTAACCCACCACGTAGTACTGCCAAAAGAATTAGTTTGGATTTATGGAATCTGTCTGCAATGCAGGAGACCCAGGTTCGATTCCTGGGTTGGGAAGATCCCCTGGAGAAGGAAATGGCAACCCACTGCAGTATTCTTGTCTGGAGAATCCTGTGGACAGAGGAGCCTGGCAGGCTACCATTTATGGGGTTGCAAGAGTTGGATACAACTTAGCAACTAAACCACCACCATGAGATTTAGGGCAAGAGAGAAGAGAGAAGAGATGTGTTAAGTCTAAAGTCCTTCCTTATCATTACATTAGTGGCTGTTTCCTTATAAGACAGTTTGGCCACACTTGAAATCTAAAGTACTTCGCTACCATGAATCTCAGATATGGCTTCCATCACTTAGTATTACAGCTTCAGTTTCTATCTGTTCCTTTTGATAAATCTTGAGCTCCTTGAAGGAGCTCAGTTATCCTCTTTTATCTAGAGGAGGATTTGGCATCCAGTAGGACTCAATAAAATTTTGTTATAAGAGGGCAGCTGGGGAGTTTACAAGGGTTGCAATCAGAACATCGGTTTTGATATTTAATCCTGCTACCTACAGGCTTTTTGATACTGGGCAAAGCATTTAACCTCTCTGAGGGTCTGTGCTGCTCCATTTCTAGAATATTGATGATTATTTCTTTAGAGCATTAGGGGATCTAAATGACCACATATATGTGAAGACCTTTTGAAATTTGCAAAACTCTACCTAAATGTGAAGTGGGCTTTCCAGCTGGCTCCGTGGTAAAGAATTCACCTGCCAGTGCAGGAGACGAGAATTTCATCCTGGGTTGGGAAGATCCCCTGGAGAAGGAAATGGCAACCACTCCAGTATTTGTGCCAGGAGAATCCCATGGACGGAAGAGCCTGGTGGCTTATAGTCCATGGGGTTGCAAAGAGTTGAACACGACTGAGCGACTAAACAATTACAACAAAATGTGAAGTCTATCTGAGTATTGCTCCTGTTTTCAATGTCAGCTGCTGACACAATGCCTTTCTGGCCCAGCATCCTGGGATGGTTGACAGTCTCCTAAGCTCCTTTGTCTCCCCACCACCCGGCAATGTTCCTTCAGGGTGGTAGGAGCTACTAATCAGTATTGCCCATGTCATACAGAAAATCTGCTTCATTTAGAGTTGCCTGTAACAAAATTGATGGATTTGAGGTTTATATTCTTTCATGTCTTCTGCCCACGTTTGCTCTAGGTCCTAAGGAGATGTTAAATGAGCATAAATCTGGGTAACTATTAGGAAGAGGAAAGAAAGGGTCTACCCAGGTCAGGTTGCAGACAATTGGCTTCTTAGCTATTGAAGGTTAAGTATAGTGACTCACCAAAGCACAATGTTCTTCCTAACAGTCTTTATCATCGACATTTAACCGGGTTTGCCAAATGCAGCAGAGAACATAAAAACCTTAGGAAGCTGACATCTGAAAAAGCTTTTAGAAAGGAATGAATCAAAGGTTCAAGAATTCCTTCAAATTTAACAATCACCACTAATTCAGCCTTCTTGTGCTTGTATTTTTGCTTATAATCAACTTTTCATTTTGGAGAAAAATTTTTCTTTTAAAAAAAAATTCCTGTAGACTATATCTTCAATCATAACAAATTCTCTCAAGATATTCTGAAGCCTTTAAACACCAACTGCTCTGCAAAGATAGGTATTATTTGCAATTGTCTTTTTTTCGTTTTGAAGATTTATTCATTCAAGTCAAGATGACGGTTTTACCAAAAGGATTTTAGCTATACAAAGCTAACAATGCTGTATTCAATATAAGCTTGACACTTTCTTTTGGACAATCATATAAAGAACAATATGAATACTTAGAATCATTAAATTGTATGTAGAAAAAATGTTTACAAAATTATAAAAGTTCTCTTGACTCAGTAATTATGTTTTTAGTAAACAATCTTGAGGAAATATTGAGGGAGATGGCATTTCACATAACAGTGAAAAATTGGGAAAAACTGAAAGGCCCAACTTTAGGGAGATGGTTAAATAAATTATTGTTTATTGAATAAACTGCAGCCATTAGAACGCTATTTTCTAAATAATTACAGGAAAAAATGCTGGCTAACATAATATCTAGTGAAAAGCCAAGTATATGTATTTTTATATCATAGGCATCCTACTTAGAAAATATATACATATTCATGTAGGAAAAAGACCTCTGTCCATAGGATTTCCCAGGCAAGAATATTGGAGTGGGTAGCCATTCCCTTCCCCAGGGGATATTCCCGACCCAGGGATTGGACCTGGTCTCCTACATTGCAGGAGGATTCTTTACTAGTTGAACCACCAAGGAAGCTCAACTGAAAGGAAACCCACCAATATATTAGTGATTGAGGTTATATATAATATAGTGATATAACATTATATTGAGGTTAACTGTGGGGGATGGATATGGATGTAAGATTCATTTTTGGTTTAATTTTTTTGTATTTCCCAGATTTTCTACAATGAGAATGTTTAAAATTTACAATCAGACACATGTACAGGGGGGACACATGTACACCCATGGCTGATTCATGTCAATGTATGGCAAAAACCACCACAATATTGTAAAGTAGTTGGCCTCCAATTAAAATAAATTAATGAATTAAAAAAATTTACAATCATAAAAAAGAATTACTTTAAACATGTCTAACACAATATTTACAGTTATTACACAGCAGATGGTGACGGCAGCCGTGAAATTAAAAGATGCTTGCTCCTTGGAAAGAAAGTTATGACCAACCTAGACAGCATAATAAAAAGCAGAGACATTACTTTGCCAACAAAGGTCTGTCTAGTCAAGGCTATGGTTTTTCCAGTAGTCATGTATGGATGTGAGAGTCAGACTATAAAGAAAGTTGGGCACTGAAGAATTGGTGCTTTTGAACTATAGTGTTGGAGAAGACTCTTGAGAGTCCCTTGGACTGCAAGGAGGTCCAACCAGTCCATCCTAAAGGAAATCAGTCCTGAATATTTGTTGGAAGGACAGATGCTGAAGCTGAAACTCCAATATTTGGGCCACCTGATGGGAAGAACTGACTCATTTGAAAAGACCCTGATGCTGGGAAAGATTGAAGGCAGGAGGAGAAGGGATGACAGAGGATGAGATGATTGGATGGCATCACCAACTCAATGGACATGAGTTTGAGTAAACTCCAGGAGTTGGTGATGGATAGGGAGGCCTAGCGTGCTATAGTTCATGGGGTTGCAAAGAGTCGGACACGACTGACCGACTGAACTGAACTGAACTGAACTCAACACTGTCAGATTCTTACATTGTGATAAAACATTGAAAGCTTTATATTTCTCCTGAGATGTCTTCCTATACATGTTTATTTCCTGGTTTTGTATGCCCATTTGACTGGATAGACCACAGAATTTTCTGGAAGAGTTCCATAAAGCCTTCAGACCAATAAAGCACTTTCCATGTCGCCCTTTGTTGGGTCCTCAATCCCAGTTAGAACAGACTGGGGCTGTGTGTAGGGAGAGCAGGAGGGACTGGTGACCTAGTTTAGTGAAGTAGCTGTGGTTATGGCAGGTCATGGGTTTCAGTTCCAACTGCATCTGTTCCTAGCCACTGCCTCTCTGCAGCCCTGTTTCCATGTGTGGATTAACTGACATAATGGAGGTCAGCGTGATGTCTGGCACTATAGTAAGCACTCAGTAAAAGTCAGCTTTTGTGTGCGTGTTGCGTGTGCATGCTCACTTGATTGCTTAGTCGTGTCTGACCCCCATGCACCAAAGCCCTCCAGGGGCCTCGGTCCATGGGATTTCCCAGACAAGAATATTGGAGTGGGTAGCCATTCCCTCCTCCAGGGGATATCTTCCCAACCCGGGGATCGAACCCCCTGTCCCCTTGTCTCCTGCATTGCAGGCAGATTCTTTACCACTGAGCCACCAGGGAAGCCCATAAAAGTTAGCTTTTACTGAACTTCAAAAGAAGTAGAACCCTTTCATCAACTCTGCAGGCAAGAGTTAGAATAATCTCAAGTTGCCCTCTTGGTAGGAAGGAAGCAATTAACGGGGTTGACTCTTTGTGTTTTGTTGTTATTGGGGGTGGGGAGGGAGGCGGGGCTCAGAAAGCCCCATAAGGGCTGTGTCCCGGGGAAGCACAGAGTTGGAGGCGCCAGATCAAGTGTTGTAAAAGAGGATTCAATTTTGGAGGGGCAGTTTAGGGACAGAATTGGGCAGAGCTAGGTGACAAATGTTTTAGGGACAGCTGACTGGGAGTGTGAGAGCTGCTTGTGTTTCCGAGTTTCCCAGACATCTTGGCCCAAAGCACAAGGAGAGAAGGCCACCCCTGCTCTGGTCACTGTCCCCTCCTCTCCAGCGCAACGCTTCCTTCTTCTGAACCTGCCTCTGGGAGGCTGAGGAATAGATAATTCTGGTCACACTGATGAGCTACTTATCCTGGGGGGAACAGGCAGTACCCTCCTCCCACCCCTCACCAGGGTGGAGTGTCAGGGACAACACCCTGTGGAAAGTGTCACTCCTCCACTTTTTGCTGCCAAAGGTGATAGGTGCTGTTCATTGGTTCAAAAGTGTGTTCACGTGCACTCAGGGGAAACGAAGCGGTGAGAAGCATCCAGGGCGGCAGAAAAGTCAGGAATTTGACATCTGTGGTGTTGAATTGCTTAGAAAAAGAGTTAGTTCCCTGAATGGTTTGTAAAAGAGGATCCTTGTCCTCTGTGATGAGAAAATTTGGATTAAAAAGAAAAGTGACATGCTTTGGCAATACAGCATCAGAAAGTGAATTTTAGAGAAATCAAATTTCCTTTGTAAGGATGTCTGGGGTGTTCTGCTGGTTCTTGGCAGACCCAAAGCAGCAGAACGGAATTTGTGAAGGAGAAAGTGATCTTCCCGTCCTATTCCTCCGACACACCGAGGAAACCAGAATTGAAAGAGACACATGTACCCCAATGTTCATCGCAGCACTGTTTATAATAGCCAGGACATGGAAGCAACCTAGATGTCCATCAGCAGATGAATGGATAAGAAAGCTGTGGTACATATACACAATGGAGTATTACTCAGCCGTTAAAAAGAATTCATTTGAATCAGTTCTGATGAGATGGATGAAACTGGAGCCGATTATACAGAGTGAAGTAAGCCAGAAAGAAAAACACCAATACAGTATACTAACACATATATAGGGAATTTAGGAAGATGGCAATGACGACCCTGTATGCAAGTCAGGAAAAAAGACACAGATGGGTATAACGGACTTTTGGTCTCAGAGGGAGAGGGAGAGGGTGGGATGATTTGGGAGAATGGGAATTCTAACATGTATACTATCATGTAAGAATTGAATCGCCAGTCCATGTCTGACGTAGGGTGCAGCATGCTTGGGGCTGGTACATGGGGATGACCCAGAGAGATGTTGTGGGGAGGGAGGTGGGAGGGGGGGTCATGTTTGGGAACGCATGTAAGAATTAAAGATTTTAAAATTTAAAAAAAAAAATAAAATTAAAAAAAAAAAAAAAGCAGCAGAACGAGGCTAAAATCAGTCTAGTCATTTGCCACCTGACTGGCAGTTCAGCGGGACGGGAGAAAGGTGGTCAGCTCAAAGCCACCATTTGGCTTGGCCCATATGCAGTGGGTCAGGGACAAATTTCAGCCTGGGTCGACCTTATTTATATAATTACTTTTTTATCTTTGTTTTTACATTTCTTATTGAAGTATAGCTATACAATATTATATAAGCTACAGGTGTACAATAGTTACAATTTATATATAATTTATATATATTATAACTTATATTCTCCATTTCTAGTGTTATAAAATAATGGCTGTATTCCCTGTGTTGTACAGCATATGCTTGTAGCTTATTTTATACCTAACAGTTTATACTTCCTGGTTGACTTTAAATCGTGTCTGTTCCAGCTGCCAGGCACTGATTCTCATTCCCGTCTGAATTTAGTTGTAGTATCCTTTTGTGTGATCAGCTAGTTGCTCAGTTGTGTCCGACTCTACGACCCCATGGACTGTAACCCACCCAGCTCTTCTGTCCATGGGATTCTCCAGGCAAGAATACTGGAGTGGATAACCATTCCCTTCTCTGGGGGATCATCTCGACCCAGGGATCGAACCTGCAACTCTGATGTCTCCTGCATCTTTTTACCTCCGGTAAATAAGAATTGTTTTTCCAGTAAGAATCTGATGTCAAAGGCCCAGATAATAATCCAGGAAAACTCAGGCCTCTGTTGGAAATTGTGGAGAACTGGTAGAGGAGGATATTTACTTACAAAAATATCTTCTTTCCGTGGTTTGTAAATTGTGAGACAGGCAAGGTCTTACCTGCTCCCTGCCTGCAGGCCTTTCCTTTCATCTAGAACTCTCCCTTCAGATTGTAATAAAATACTTTGCATTTGAAATAGCTCATCCTACTGAATACTAACTTCTTTGGTATTTCGAGGCTTTTTCTTTAAGAACTCTCTGTTAAAATGCATGGGATTCCCAGGTGGCTCATTGATAAAGAACCCTCCTGCCAATGCTGGAGACTTGGGTTCGATCCCTGGGTTGGGAAGTTCCCCTGGAGGAGGAAATGGCAACCCATTTCAGTATTCTTGCCTGGAAAATTCCATAGACAGAGGAACCTGGAGGGCTATAGTCTCGGGGGTCGCAATATTGGATATGACTGAGCATGTTCACACATTAAAATGCAAGCTTTCCAGGAAGGAGTCAAGTCTGCAGTGCTGACAGGTAATACTTTATCACTATCAGTCAGAATCACTTTAGCAAACATTTACTGAATCCTTCCTACCTACTTATTTATACATTTATTTGTTCATTTGTTTATTTAAAAAGTCGGATTTACTGAGGTACAATTTACATACAGTCAAATGTATGCTTTTTAATGTACAGTTAGTTGCATGCCTTTTGGAAAAAATACAGCAGTCATGTAACTAACCCTACAACCGAGGTATTAAACATTTCACTTTGGGGATGGTCCCAGTGCCTGGCAAGAATGCACCTGTTTTCTGTCCCCATTAGTTTTGCCTTTTCCAGTCCTTATTATTATTTTTTAAATGTTTCATTGGAGTATAGTTAATTTGCAGTGTTAGTTTCTGCTGTACAGCAAAGTGAATCAGTTATACATACGCAAATCAAATCCACTCTGTTTTAGATTCCTTTCCCATACAGGACATTACAGAGTACTGAGTACAGTTCCCTGTGCTATTCAGTAGATCCTTATTAGTTATCTATTTTATACGTAGTACTGTGTATATGTTGATCCCAAACTCTCACTTTATCCCTCCCTTGGCCCTCTACCTCTGCTCTCCCCATAAGTTTGTTTTCTGTTAATACATCTGTGCCAGTCCTTATTATTTATAAAAATAAAACACCCTCTCCTTAAAAAATGACCCCAAACTGTAGTCGACTCTGTTTGCAGTCTAGCTTATTAACCATTTCCCTTGGGGAGAGTATGGATAACCTTTCAGACCCATTTCCAGTCTCTACAGCCAGCCAAACACTTGTTAACCGGGGAGCCAGTGAATGGGAGCTGGGAAAGGAGAGAAGAGACCCAGGCAGGATGGGCATGCTGGGGGCAGAGCCATTGATTTAGGAAGTACACAGCAAGTCCCTACACACTAACCTTCAAGCTGCAGACTTTCAAAGATGCAAACATGTGTTCCATCAATGTCAGGCATGAGTGAAATTCCAGCTTACCCTCCTACTGCTGATGACCCTTCAGCTCTGCTGCTGCTGCTGCTGCTGCTAAGTCGCTTCAGTCGTGTCCGACTCTGTGCAACCCCATAGACAGCAGCCCACCAGGCTCCCCCGTCCCTGGGATTCTCCAGGCAAGAACACTGGAGTGGGTTGCCATTTCCTTCTCCAATGCATAAAAGTGAAAAGTGAAAGTGAAGTCGCTCAGTTGTTTCCGACTCTCAGCGACTCCATGGACTGCAGCCTACCAGGCTCCTCCATCCATGGGACTTTCCAGGCAAGAGTACTGGAGTGGGGTGCCACTGCCTTCTCTGCCCTTCAGCTCTACCATCTCCCATCTCCTCTCTCTCCTCCAACTCTTCTTGCCTGTTCACTTGAGGCCAGCCCCTATACGCCAGCTGTTGTATTGTGCTACTATACTTTTCAAGGTACTGCACTGTAAGATTAAAAATGTTTTCCTTATTTTTTGTTTGTTTTTTAATGTATTATTTGTGTGAAAAGTATTATAAACCCATTACATTACAGTAGCATATAGCCAGTTGTGTTAGTTGGGTACCAAGGCTAACTTTGTTGGACTGAATGAACAGATTGGACTTATGAACACACTCTGGGAATGGAACTTGTTCCTATGTAGGGAACTTACTGTACTCATCTGGCCGCCAGCCCTGCAGGTGGGCAAGTCACAGAGCACCCCTCACCCGGGCTTCTGTTGGCCCTCTCATTCAAAAATATAAAGCCAGGTCAGAGGCAGACTGTCAGCTTTATGAGGATGGATCCCCTCTCTTGGTCTCTATCATCCCCTTTACCCATTTGGTGGCATCTGCTGCGAGAGACTCTGTCTGTGGTGGGTCAAGGACAGAGGAGGGTAGAATCATTCCCACATTTCTGGCCACAGAGACTGGGTAGGTGATGGTGCCAGGAATAAGGGAGGAAAATGAGGAGAAATAATATTTTTTGCACGTCTTCCATGTCCCAAGCACACATGATTTCATTTAGTCCTCTCGTGCATCAGATGAGCCTCTGAGCCAGAGGCCAGTCCACGCCAGCTCTGTTCTCCCACCCCACGTTGCGCAGCATCGATCGTGACTGTGGCCGTCAGTTTACCCCGTAACTCCTTCCTCACCCTCCCTTTCTTTCCTCCTCACTGCTCTGTCTTCGTTCAGTCTCATTGTCTCTTGTCTGAATGCTTGCAACCATCTATTAGGATTCTCTCCACTCCAGCCTGGCCCTCATTTATCCCTTTCGTGGCTACCAAAGTTATTTTTCCCAAAAGGAAATCGGATCTTATTTGTTCCCTGCTTAGATTTCCTCTGTGACTTCCCATTATCCTCAGCGAAAAGTGGCAACTCTGACTCCTGGTAAACAAGGACCCCTGATGCAGTGCAAGCCCCCTTCCCTATCTCCTCTACTGCACCCAGAAATCTGCTGGTGGCCCTGGGCAACCACACTAGTTCATGCTCATCTTCTCCTCCTCCCTTTCCTAGCCGTTCCCTGGACTGCACAGGTCTTTCTTGTCTAGATGCAATATTACCCTCTCCTGTTCCCTGTCCAAACATACTGTTGACCTCTCCTTCCCTTGTTCTTCACGGCATCCTGACAATGTTCTATTACAGCCTTTGTGTGTGCGTGTGTTCAGTCACTTCCGTCATGTTCGACTCTTTGCGACCTTATGGACTGTAGGCTGCCAGGCTTCTCTGTCCATGGGGATTCTTGAGGCAAGAATACTTGGGTGGGTTGCCATGCCCTCCTCCAGGGGATCTTCCCGACACAGGGATCGAACTCGAGTCTCTTATATCTCCTGCACTGGCAGGTGGGTTCTCTACCACCAGCGCCACCTGGGAAGCCCCATTACAGTCCTTACCAGAGTTCATTGCACTTATGTGCTCACAGCTCTGCCTTGTGATCACTCTTTACCCTGTCTTTCTTACAATTCTTAGTAATTGGCAAAATATAATTCTTAGTAACTGGCAAAATCCCATTTGGTTTTACTTTTTTTAAAGGATTAAAAAAAACACTTATTTTTATATATTTATTTGGCTCTGCTGAGTGTTAGTTGCAGCATGTTAGTTGCAGACCTTTGATCTTTGTTGCGGCATGCAGGAATTTTAGTTACAGCATGCAAACTCTTAGTTGTGGCATATGGGATCTAGTTCTCTGACCAAGGATCAAACCCGGTCCCCTGCATTGGGAGCGTGGAGTCAGCCTCTGGACCACCAGGGAAGTCCCTCAAGGACCCATTTAAATTCTTGCTTTCCACAACATGAACCTAGAAAACTGGCTGACACTCAAGCCCATGCTGCTTCTACAGCATAAACTGTAGAAGCACATTTGGGAAGAAAGACGATTTTACTGGGGGTGTGCTGTATTTGAGATGCCTGGGGTCACTGAGGTGACTGTGTGCAGCAGACAATCGGAAAGGAGAGTGTGCACTCAGGAAGCAGTTTGGGGTTGGTTTTCAGTAAATAACTCTGTTTGGTAGACCCGAAGCACTCTCAGCTGTGGAGGCTCTTTTCCACATCATATAAAATATATCAAAATAATTCATGTACAATATTTTAAATAGGTAATCATATGAGTTACACTGCAGACCACTCACATGATTTAAAGACTGGTGATTAAACATTAATTTTTTTTTTCTCATATTTGGCTGCACTGCAGGGGCATGCAAGATCTTAGTTCCCCCACCTGGGATTGAACCTGTGCCCCCTGCACTGGAAGAGAGTTGTCTTAACCTCTGGACTGCCAGAGAAGTCCCTGATTAAACATTTATTCATTTCAGTTTTCAGTTTTCCTCCCTTCCTCTTTCTTTTCCTTCCTCCTTCCCCTTCTCTCTCAAATATTTCCTTGACATTTGAAAAGATATGGTGCTTCTTATACAAGCACCCAATAAGCTGTCCCAAATAAAGAGAGTTATGCCAATAAAAGTATCTAGATTCCTCTGTAAACTCAGCTTCAAGGCAAATCTCCTACTTCTCCCTGTAGAGAAATTCTGGTGTCTCTGCTGGGTTTGGGTCAGTGGAGTTCCTTTGTCAAATGAGAAGATGGCTGAGAAAATCCAACAGAACCCTAACATTTGAAGTATCTGGCAGAGAAATAGGGGTCTGGAGAGAGGGCCAAGAGGCTAGAGGTATACCAGATAGTAAAGACTGGAGGGTTTCTAAAAAAGGAAAAGGTCAATGGAAAGAGGGGTTCAGTATGAAAAACATGGAAAATAGTTCATTGATAGGCAATTTAGAAGCCATGGTGGGCAGAGCTAGGTTATCTCAAGATGACACAAGAAAGGGAGCTAATTGAGCAGACCAAGTGTAGACAATATTTTAAAGACACCAGACTACTAAGGGAAGAAAGGAGAGATATAGGGCATAACTAGATGCAATTGCAGTTTGCTTTGATTTGCGATGGGGAAGCCAAAAGATGCTCAAGGAGGCTGAGGGGAAGGAGCCAGTGGAAAGCATGGGCATGGGTCATGGAAAGCATGAGTTATCCATACTCAGCGCAGGCCAACCCATTTATTTCTACTCAGTCCCATTGCTCCTGTACTCAAGGACATTGCTCCAGTAATGTTCTTTTTCTGTTACCTCACAGTAAACCTCTTTCAAGGTGTTGTGTTAAGAAGGAAAAGAGAAAGCCAGGCAATGGCTTGAAAGGGGAACATGAATTCCAAAGATTTTGTTTTTAAGATGAGAGAAATCTCCATGGGTTTGTATGTGGCTGGGAAAGATCCAGGAGAAAGGAAAGAACTTGCGGAAAAAAAGAAAAGTGAAAGTGTTAGTCACTCAGCTGTGTCGGATTCTGCAGCCCCAAGGATTGATGCTTCCCTGGTGTTTCAGACGATAACGAATCTGCCTGCAATGCAGGAGACCTGGGTTTGATCCCTGGGTCAGGAAGATTTCCTGGAGAAGGGAACGGCAACCCACTCCAGTATTCTTACCTGGAGAACTCCATGGACAGAGAAGTCCAGTGGGCTACAGTCCATGGGGTTGCAAAGGATCATACATGACTGAGCAACTAACACTTCCACTTTTCATTTTTCACAAGTTTTTTTCATTTTTCCTGGATCTTTCCCAGCCACATACAAACCCACTAAGATTTCTTTCATCTTAAAAACAAAATCTTTTGAATTCATGTTCCCCTTTCAAGCCATTGCCTGGTTTCTCTTTTCTTTCTCAACACAACACCTTGAAAGAGGTCTACTGTGTTTATTGTCTCTAACTCCTCATCTCTCATTCTCTCCTCCATTAACTCTAGTGAGTGCTGGTGGGGTCGGGGTGTGTGTGTCCACCTTTCTATTGAAAGTTCCCTGTCAAGGTTATCGAAGGCATCAGGTGGCTAAATTCAACAGTCAATGAACAGTCCTCATTTCCTGCAGCATTTGAGAGGTGTGATCACTCTTATCCTGACACACTCTGTTCACTTGACCTCCAGTCCTCAGTCCTGTTGCCTTTTTTGGTCTATACTCACTTCTATGGTGATTTCACCCTAATCTCCTGACTTAAATACTAGTCTGGACTTCTCCCCAGGGCTCCAACTTCATGTTCAACTTCGCCGCTTGGATGTCTAATGAGCATTCAAAACTGAGCTCCTGAGAGTCCACTCCAGTCCACTGATCCTTCCAAGACCCTCCTCATCCCAGCAGATAACAACTCCATTCTTGCAACTGTCAAAGCCCAAAGCTTCAGAGTTATCTTAGACTCTTCTCTTATTCTTACTGGAGAAGGAAATGGCACCCCACTCCAGTACTCTTGCCTGGAAAACCCCATAGACAGGAGATCCTGGTAGGCTAGTCTATGGGGTCACAAAGAGTTGGACACGACTTATTCTTAAGTCCTGTGTCTATTAATTAGTAAGTACTGTTGGTGTCCATTCAAAATATATCCAGCATCTGATCACTTCCTGCCACCTCCACTGCTAACACCCTAGTGACTAGGGGCTTTCCAGACCACCATCATCTTTCACCTGGATCTGCTACATCAGCCTCCTAGTCGGGCTCCCTCCCTCTGCCCTTGTGTTTGTCAATCTAGTCTCAGCACAGCAGCCAGGATGTTCCTATTAAAGTGTAATTCAGGGACTTCCCTCATGGTCCAGGGGGCTTCCCTGGTGGCTCAGAGGTTAAAGCGTCTGCCTGCAATGCGGGAGTCCCGGGTTCGATCCCTGGGTCGGGAAGATCCCCTGGAGAAGGAAATGGCAGCCCACTCCAGTATTCTTGCCTAGAAAATCCCATGGAGGCAGGAGTCTGGTGGCCTACAGTCCACGGGGTCGCAAAGAGTTGGACACGACTGAGCAACTTCACTTCACTTCACTCATGGTCCAGTGGTTAAGAATCCACCTTCCAATGCAGGGGACATGAGTTCAGTCCCTGGACAGGGAACTAAGATCCCACATGCAATTAAGGCCACATGTTGCAACTACCGAGCCTGAGTTCTGGAGCCCGAACCACAACTAGAGAGAATCCTGAGCTCTGTAACGAACAGCCTGTGTGCTGCAACTAAGACCCAAGACAGCCAATAAATACATAAATACATTAAAAAAATAAAAGTGCAATTCAGGGCACATTACGCCTCCCACGGCTTCCCAAATCACTCGGAAGAAAAGCCAGTTTTGCCATGATTTCCTTTCATTGGCTCCTTCACATATCTTGAGCACACATCTGTCTTAATCCAAGACCTTTGTACTTCTTCTGCTGAAATGTTCACTCCCTTGCCTCCTGCAGGGTTTTAAGCATCTCCTTCGTAGGGTGACACCAACCCCTCTATTCAAAGTTGCAGCATTCTTTCCAGATACATGACTTTCTATCCTCTGCTTTGTCTTTTCCTCGGGGAAAGGACTTCTATTTTATCCCCTGTGATTGATCCAGCACCTAGGCCCTTGCTTGGCACTTAGGATATTGAACGAATGAGAGCAATCCCACTGGAGGACAGAGGGATTATTAATAGTGAAGGCTCAGAAGGGAGCACGTGGAAAGACAGATATAAAAAAAAAAAAAACTACATTTTTATCTAAAGAGACAGGGCACAGTAGGGAACCAAGAAAACTCCTGATACCATCATTTGCACGTCGACTGAAGCAGATCAATACCAGTATGTCACCTTTCCTATGCATTTCTATTTTTTTAAAGCTTTTATCTCTAATTGTGGTGGGACAAAAACTTTGTCCCTCTGTTAAAGGAATTGCATGTGCTATTAAGAAGATTGGTGGAGATTTACTCACAAAGCACAGAAGCCTTCTTGACCTTGACATTGTCTTACACCTGAGATAAACCAGCTTTATTCTTAAGACCTGTCATCCTGAAGCATAAAACAAGTCTTCTTTTTATTACCATTATTATTAGTAGTAGCAGTGTTGGCTTGCCTGGTTGTGAGGCTGAACTCTAGACATTCTAAGCACCGGTCCCATTGTATCCTTTCCAGCTTTGGACCCAAGACTCATCATATCCTGAGGAATCAGACTTAATGTTGCTAAACTTTTTCTTCTCTGAGTGTCCCTTTCTTCCCCTTCAACATGAAAATCCTGCTGATAATCCCCACAAACAATCACAAACCCCAAATCACAGATTTTCTTTGACCTCAGGTCTTTAACACTTAACCCTAAGGGAAGTGAGCAATTACATAATTGCTCAAGGACAACTGTAGGGGTAGGGGATAGCAAAGATGGAAGGAGAGACGACCATGAAGAAGACTGCATGCCTATAGGAGTAAGCAGGAAACTGAGGAAGCTTATCTGTGCTTGATTTTCTTCATCAGATTAATTTTATTCTGTTTTATCTAGGTATAACATGAACCCTCTATAAGAGCTAAGCATATATAAGCCACTTATGATATTGGTTTTATTACTTTGCACTCATCCTTCATATTCTTGAGACTGCATACTTTTTGCAACTAAAAAATAAAGAGGGAGTATTTTCAGGAAGCCAAAGACAAGCATGGTCTTCTGTGAGTGAGGTGAATTCATAAAGTTCAAGGGCTTCCCTGGTGGCTCAGAGGTTAAAGCATCTGCCTCCAATGCGGGAGACCCGGGTTTGATCCCTGGGTCGGGAAGATCCCCTGGAGAAGGAAATGGCACCCACTCCAGTATTCTTGCCTGGAGAATCCCATGGACGGAGAAGCCTAGTTGGTTACAGACCACGGGGTCGCAAAGAGTCAGACTGAGTGACTTCACTTACCTAAGGGATTTTAACCCTTACTTCATCCGTAGATTACTGAGTACTTAGCAGGTTTCTGCTGTGAATGACTTGTCTTGCTACTGAAGATAGATCATTTCGACCTTTTCATGCTTCTGTTTGTTTGAACATAGTAACAAATGGGCTTCCCTGGTGGCTCAGTTAGATCCCCTGGAGAAGGAAATGGCAACCCACTCCAGTATTCTTGCCTGAAAAATTCCATGGACAGAGGAGCCTGATGGGCTACAGTCAATGAGGTCGCAAAGAGACACGACTGAGTGGCTTCACTCACTTCACTGGTGGCTCAGTGGTAAAGAATCTACCTGCCAATTCAGGAGACACAGATTTGATTCCTGGGTCTGGAAGATCCCCTGAAGAAGGAAATGGCAATCCAATCCAGTATTGTTGCCTGGGAAATCCCATGGACAGAAGAACCTGGTGGGTACAGTCCATGAAATCACAAGAGAGTCAGACACAACTTAGAGACTCAACAACAACAAAGGAGAAGCAAATAGGGATGAGATGACTGTGAGAAGTCATGGTGGTAAAATAAAGCAAGAGATACGTAGGTACCTCGTTGAGGTTGGGAAGAACTGAAATGATGCAACATCAAAGTTCTAAAATTTTCATTGTGTTTTGTTGATGCGCCATGAAAGTGAAAGTGAAGAAGCTCAGTCGTGTCCGACTCGTTGCGACCCCACGGACTGTAGCCTATCAGGCTCCTCCGTCCATGGGATTTTCCAGGCAAGAGTGCGGGAGTGGATTGCCATTTCCTTCTCCAGGGGATCTTCCCGACCCAGGAATCGAACCCAGGTCTCCCGCATTGCAGGCAGATGCTGCACTGTGTGAGCCACCAGGGAAGCCCCATAAGGACCTATATTAAAGGACTTTTAAATGAACTTGGTTTGGGGTCCACCCTAGTAGGTTTGATGCTGAATAGATTTTGACCTTTAGGTCTTTCAGTTTCAGAGAAGAAAATTCTTGGAAGAGGTACCGTCAAAAGGATCAGTTAGACAACTCAAGCTCTGCATCCTTTCTTTGAATTCCGGTAATATCACTAGGAACACCCTGTGATTGCTATTTGCTATGCAAAGCCTGCATGGTAGGCCTAAGAAGATTGTTCTATTGACAGTACAATGTGACCGTCATAGTCAAGTCCCTTAAAAACATTCCAGATCAGAGTTTTCACACAACCCACAATTTATTACTCTGCGCTGCCTCTTTTGTGGAGAACGAGAAGTTTATTTGTAAAACTCCTAAGTATAAAGGGTTATAAAGGTTGTATATTTCAGTTTTAAATACTGAGATTCTATTCTGTAAGAATAGGACACAGAACAATAGTCTTAAGCCTCTAATTGTATAAAATGGAGGCATATTAAAGACTAACCTCGTTTGCTTTCCTTACTGTGGCCCATGTTTTATTTCTAATATTCTTTCCTAGTTAGATGTGGTTAAGATACTACAGTTCATTCTATACCATGTAGCTGTAAGCCCCACAGTTGTTCCCACTGGCAGTGGGTGGCTCTTTGTTACTGGTTTTTGTCACTTCATACTCATATGTAAGCCGTATTATTAATCTCAAGACGATATGGGGTCAAACACACACATTCAATGTTGGATTTGGACCTTGGGTCCTCTGCAGGATTTGAAATGTGAAATTTAATCTTTCAGGATTCTATAAAGGAAAAACAATATTGTTTCTTGTACAAATACAGCCTGAATAAAATTTGAAACTTCAGCTTCCTAGCACTAAGCGCCCTCCCTCCATTAAAACATGGTTTCTTATCAAAAGAAATAAACTTGGAAAAGTCAGTTTGGTTCTAGAGAAATCCCGTGGTTTCTTCTTATATTGTATACACGTTGAATGAGGGATTGTTGAAAGGCATTGATCCCAAAATAACAAAAGAAGAATGGAGGAGAATTTATTATTCCCAGTGTTCTCCTTACTCTTCTTTCTAAGAGTTGGAGGGAGAGCAGTTTCTGTCTGCATCAGACAGAAAACCAAACAGGTGAATTAGTTGGACATGCTTACTATTCATATTTTAAAGTAGCGCAAAGTCCAGGTCTCCCTGGAGAAATGCCCCAGTGAATATGTTAGGATTCTACAGACAAGTAAAATAGGGAATCCCCTTTTCATGGCTCTGGCCACGGGAGACTTAGAAACAACACCAAAATGAGCAGCTACCTCTTGTCTCGTTTCCCCAGGGCTAAGTGAAGCCTGCATTCTCTCCTATTTCCAGCTTCGTGTGTAGCACCCACACTATAGCTATTGCTTCTCTAAGCAGTCTACCCTCTCACCCCTACAGGGAAGGGCTCTAGGCTTGATTTCTGACCCTAAATGAGCATTTGAGATGTGAAGGACAATATCTCACAGAAATGGACTTTCCAGTGAAAAGGAAACTTATCCTTTCAAATGAATTTGGATTTTACTTTCCTCTCCCCTGTCTCTAACTGTTTAGAAATATGTTGAGTTTATTTTAAGAAGCTTTGCACTTGTATGTCAGTAACAAAGACTCTCAGTTGAGACTTGAAAAATGCTTCCATGTCCCAACTTTTAAAGGAAATTTAGAGTCAACTCCCCATGAACTTGGGAGTAACTAGTTAGTCCAGTGGTTCTTGGGTTTCTTAGACTCAGAGCCTTCCTTTAAAGAACCATGCATTTTGAGATATCCCTTTCCTATTCTGAAATGAAATTCACAGGTAATACAATCTAACTATACAGATAAAAAATAATAAATGTAAAATACGACCTGTCATATGAAAGAGAAATATAAAGAATATAACTTGATATGTATGTCAACACATACATCGCTAAACTGGAAGATAAATTCTACAAATTTCCAAAACACTTCATGGGGAGGAAAACTAAGCTCAGTGAGACCACTCAGTGCTCTATTCTCCCTGGTGCTGGATGGTGCAACAAGTGATTGACAAGTAAGTTCCTTGTGACTTAGAGCAGGTTACTTTTTTCTTTGAGCTGGAGTGTCCTCATATTGAAATGAGAACACTACTTATTTCACAGGAATGCTGCCTGTATCACTTGACATTCGAAGCACTTAGAAACACACAGCCCATAGTAGGATCTCAGTGAATGTTGCTTCTCATTACCTTCTCGGAGGAGTCAAAGTTACTGCGAGTCCAAGTGTTAGCTGTCCTCTTTGCAAGGTTTACCTGGTTGGGCTTAGTGCTTTTCTACTGCGGGAAATGAGAAGTGGAGTAATTCAAAGACCAAACTGTTAAAGAAACAGTGACTTTTATTGCTCCCCACTGCTCCCGCCCCTTCTCCAACTAGGTGAAATTAACATGGGTCAAATTGCCCTTGCTCCTCCCCAGCCCAGTCTTTTCATGCTAGGGACCTTATGCAGATTCCAACTACCTGTCATGGGAGGTAAGGGCACTTTGCAAGCTGTTGTTAGGTGGTTGAGGCTTGGATTGTGATTTGGAAAGCAATCTGAAGTCTCTGCTTCTCTAGGATAAAGGTTTATGAGGGTGAGCCATTTGTACGGGCAGGTAGAGCTGGTGGAGAAGAAGAGAGGTGGTAAATAGTTCCTCCATTCTCGGCTATTTATGCTGTTAGCACCCTATGTTAACTATAAAGCAGAAACCAAGGAGGCTTTCTTTTTAATCTCTAGAAACAACGTGCCAGTTCCTTTTTAAAACTAGTAGCCTCCAAATAAAATCCTCTACAATATTTTGCAGGTAAAACATGCAGCTCTCTTAAGAAAACAATTCAGGCTATAGTCTGTTTGCAGTTTAGGAAAAGATTGTTTTTGTTGTTGTTTAGTGAACAGAGAGGAGATTTTAAAGAAGATGTTCTCTCCCCCCTGTTCATTTAGAGATCCCTGCAAACAGTGATGTTTTAACCGTCGTGTTTTCATGTTTTAGAAAGCGTAGCAGGATTCTTATTCTGCGTTGCAAAACAAGATCCTTTAAAAATTATCTGGAGCAGCAAAATGTCATCCTCTATTTTATACCCTCATAAACAACCTCAACTGGATGAAAAGCACTTGTTGGTGGTGGGTGGAGGCAGGCCTCTCTGGTTACTGCCTCTTCTAGGTTTCCCTTCTCTGTCTGATTCTCCTGTTTGATAAGAGATCGGGTAACCATGGCAACGCTGCACAGTGGAAGTCCTTTCATTTTTGTGCTTTACATAATTCTGAAAATAAATCTGCTACCTGTTTGACATTTGCTTCCTTTTCTTACAAACTTTTTTTTTTTTTCCCTTTAATCTTAGCACAGTATCTCCTGAAAGAAACTTGCTACTTCAGAGGATTTGCTCCCACTGATGTACTTCCTGTTGGTAGCAGGGTTGACTTTGCATTCTCTGGGGCTTGGATTCCCACTGGAAATTCTCCTCACACACACTTCAAACTAAATTGTAGCTCTATTGTCTGGTTATTGAAGAATAGCAAGACTGTGGTGGTTCACAGGGATCTTTTCTGATTTAAGACTCACACAGTTCAAGTCTATGTCATCCAAAATGGCAGCTGTTGTTATTAGGCCAGTCCCTAGAACTCAGCATCACAGGGCTGGTTTCATAGGGATAATTTTTGTAGGAATCTTCCTAAAGTCCACGGTAGATTTGAAGCATTGGTTTTACACTCAGATTTTGACAGTGTGAAAAGACAGTTTAACCTAATCTTCCTTGAAACATCAAGACGGGAATATAATTTAATATATGACTCTTGACCATCTGCCCTTGCAATGACAGTGTGTATTGTACACACTTGGAAATGTTAGAAAAATTTTTTGGAAATGTTAGAATTTTGTTGTTGTTGTTGTTCAGTCGCTCAGCTGTGTCTGACTCCTCGAAATGCTATGGACTGCAGCATGCCAGACTTCCCAGTCCTTCACTGTCTCCTGGAGTTTGCTCAAACTCATGTTCATTGAGTTGGTGACGCCATCAACCATCTCATCCTCTGTTGTCCTCTTCTCCTCCTGCCCTCAATCTTTCCCAGCATCAGGGTCTTTTCACATGAGTCAGCTCTTCGAATCAGGTGGCCAAAGTATTGGAGTTTCTGCTTCAACATCAGTCCTTCCAATGAATATTCAGGACTGATCTCCTTTAGGATGGACTGGTTGGATCTCCTTGCAGTCCAAGGGACTCTCAAGAGTCTTCTCCAACACCACAGTTCAAAAGCATCAATTCTCTGCTGCTCAGCCTTCTTTACGGTCCAACTCTCACATTCATACATGACTACCGGAAAAATTTTGAGCCATCCCCAAAGACTGATTCCTTCCTTCTTTTTTCCTCTCTCCCTCCCTCCCTTCTCTCTCTCTCTCTCTCCTATCAGTGAGAAGAAAGATTTGATTCCATGCTGTAAATTCTAGAGACTTCCAGACTTCCACAGTAATGAAGTCTTCTCCTACAATAAAAGGAAATGACTCAGTTTTTTTTGGTTTTGTTTCCTACATTAATGGCTTTATGGAGATTCAGAAATTTGGATGCTGTATAGCTCTTGGTTGGATGGGAGGAAAGTATCATTAGGGTCAGAAGCAGGTCATTGTTTTGAAAGCAGCCCTGGTTCTTACCGTTACACACTGACTTGGATTGTGTGCAGGCAAACTGTTATTGATTGGGTTTATTTCCCTAATGCTTGCGTTCTGCTCTCTCTTGGGATCTTTAATGTACAAGACACATAGAGCTTTCCCCTGCATGTCTGCCGATTAAGTGTTATTGAGTTTAATGAGTCTATTCAACAGCACCCAACTCTCTAGTCTTTACTCAGACAGTCTCCTAGGAGTTGGAGCTCACAGAAAGGACTGCAGAAAGAAACCGACTAATTTGAATAACCTTATGTTTGCTTTTAAGTTCAGGCTTATTCTCCCTGGAACATAAGACAGTCGGTGTGTAACTACATGAAGTGTAATCATATCACTGTCATTCAGAATGACTGGACATTCCAACGACCTTTATTGGAAATGACTGGGCTAAGCTCAGGGTCTCGGTGCATACTGCAGAGGTTGTGCCTTGACTAAGGGTGGGGCAGAGAGTTAGAGTGAATGTAGCCTGTGTCAGCTCAGGGGGAAGGTGCCTTTTTCTAACTCCCCCAAAGACTCTGCCTGTGATGCCTTTGGATGAAGTGGTTTCGGTACCTCACTGTTCACATTCAACCACCTGGGTGAACAATGTCTCACGGTTCAGTTCAGTTCAGTTGCTCAGTTGTGTCCGACTCTTTGCGACCCCACGAATCACAGCACGCCAGGCCTCCCTGTCCATCACCAACTCCTGGAGTTCACACAAACTCATGTGAATCGAGTCAGTGATGCCATCCAGCCATCTCATCCTCTGTCCTCCCCTTCTCCTCCTGCCCCCAATCCCTCCCAGCATCAGGGTCTTTTCCAATGAGTCAGCTCTTCGTATCAGGTGGTCAAAGTATTGGAGTTTCAGCCTCAGCATCAGTCCTTCCAATGAACACCCAGGACTGATCTCCTTTAGAAGGGACTGGTTGGATCTGCTTGCAGTCCAAGGGACTCTAAAGAGTCTTCTCCAATACCACAGTTCAAAAGCATCAATTCTTCAGCACTCAGCTTTCTTCACAGTCCAACTCTCACATCCACACATGACCACTGGATAAACCATAGCTTTGACTAGAAGGACCTTTGTTGGCAAAGTAATATCTGCTTTTTAATATGCTATCTAGTTTGGTCATAACTTTCCTTCTAAGGAGTAAGCGTCTTTTAATTTCATGGCTGCAATCACCATCTACAGTGATTTTGGAGCCCCCAAAAATAAATTCTGACACTGTTTCCCCATCTATTTCCCATGAAATGATGGGACCAGATGCCATGATCGTCGTTTTCTGAATGTTGAGCCTTAAGCCAACTTTTCCACTCTCCACTTTCACTTTCATCAAGAGGCTTTTTAGTTCCTCTTCACTTTCTGCCATAGGGGTGGTATCATCTGCATATTTCTCCCAGCAGTCTTGATTCCAGCTTGTGCTTCTTCCAGCCCAGTGTTTCTTATGATGTACTCTGCATATAAGTTAAATAAGCAGGGTGACAATACATAGCCTTGACATACTCCTTTTCCTATTTGGAACCAATCTGTTGTTCCATGTCCAGTTCTAACTGTTGCTTCCTGACCTGCATATGGGTTTCTCAAGAGGCAGGTCAGGTGGTCTGGTATTCCCATCTCTTGAAGAATTTTCCACAGTTTATTGTGATCCACACAGTCAAAGGCTTTGGTATAGTCAATAAAGCAGAAATAGATGTTTTTCTGGAACTCTCTTGCTTTTTCCATGATCCAGCGGATGTTGGCAATTTGACCTCTGGTTCCTCTGCCTTTTCTAAAACCAGCTTGAACATCTGGAAGTTCACGGTTCACGTATTGCTAAAACCTGGCTTGGAGAATTTTGAGCATTACTTTGTTAGCATGTGAGATGAGTGCAATTGTGCAGTAGTTTGAGCCTTCTTTGGCATTGCCTTTCTTTGGGATTGGAATGAAAACTGACCTTTTCCAGTCCTGTGGCCACTGCTGAGTGTTCCAAATTTGCTAGCATATTGAGTGCAGCACTTTCACAGCATCATCTTTCAGGATTTGAAATATCTCAACTGGAATTCCATCACCTCCACTAGCTTTGTTCATAGTGATGCTTTCTAAGGCCCACTTGACTTCACATTCCAAGATGTCTGGCTCTAGATGAGTGATCACACCATTGTGATTATCTGGGTTGCGAAGATCATTTTTGTACAGTTCTTCTGTGTATTCTTGCCACCTCTTCTTAATATCTTCTGCTTCTGTGAGGTCCATACCATTTGTGACCTTTATTGAGCCCATCTTTGCATGAAATGTTCCCTTGGTATCTCTAATTTTCTTGAAGAGATCTCTAGTCTTTCCCATTCTGTGGTTTTCCTCTATTTCTTTGCATTGATCGCTGAGGAAGGCTTTCTTATCTCTCCTTGCTATTCTTTGGAACTCTGCATTCCAGAGTTCCAAAATATCTTCCCAAAATGGGAATATCTTTCCTTTTCTCCTTTCCTTTTCACTTCTCTTCTTTTCACAGCTATTTGTAAGCCCTTCTCAGATAGCCATTTTGCTTTTTTGCATTTCTTTTCCATGGGGATGGTCTTGATCCCTGTCTCCTGTACAGTGTCATGAACCTCCATCCATAGTTCATCAGGCACTCTATCAGATCTAGTCCCTTAAATCTATTTCTCACTTCCACTGTATAATCATAAGGGATTTGATTTAGGTCATACCTGAATGGGCTAGTGGTTTTCCCTACTTTATTCAATTTAAGTCTGAGTTTGGCAATAAGGAGTTCATGATCTGAGCCACAGTCAGCTCCTGGTCTTGTTTTTGCTGACTGTATAGAGCTTCTCCATCTTTGGCTGCAAAGAATATAATCAATCTGATTTTGGTGTTGACCATCTGGTGATGTCCATGTGAAGAGTCTTCTCTTGTGTTGTTGGAAGAGGGTGTTTGCTATGACCAGTGCATTTTCTTGGCAAAACTCTATTAGCCGTTGCCCTGCTTCATTCCATACTCCAAAGCCAAATTTGCCTGTTACTCCCGATGTTTTTTTACTTCCTACTTTTGCATTCCAGTCCCCTATAATGAAAAGGACATCTTTTTGGGGTGTTAGTTCTAAAAGATCTTGTAGGTCTTCATAGAACCATTCAACTTCAGCTTCTTCAGCATTACTGGTTGGGGCATAGGCTTGGATCACCACAATATTGAATGGTTTGCCTTGGAGACGAACAGAGATCATTCTGTCATTTTTGAGATTGCATCCAAGTACTGTGTTTCTGACTCTTTTGTTGACCATGACGGCTACTCCATTTCTTCTAAGGGATTCCTGCCCACAGTAGCAGATATAATGGTCATCTGAGTTAAATTCACCCATTCCAATCCATTTCAGTTCCCTGATTCCTAGAATGTCGACGTTCACTCTTGCATCTCCTGTTTGACCACTTCCAATTTGCCTTGATTCATGGACCTAACATTCCAGGTTCCTAGGCAATATTGCTCTTTACAGCATCGGACCTTGCTTCTATCACCAGTCACATCCACAACTGGGTATTGTTTTTGCTTTGGCTCCATCCCTTCATTCTTTCTGGATTTATTTCTCCACTGATCTCCAGTAGCATATTGGGCACCTACCGACCTGGGGAGTTCCTCTTTCAGTATCCTATCATTTTGCTTTTTCATACTGTTCATGGGGTTCTCAAGGCAAGAATACCCAAGTAAAACAGTGAGTGTTGAGAGAGGGCATCAGGGGGCAGACACACTAAAACCATAATCACAGAAAACTAGCCAATCTGATCACACGGACCACAGCCTTGTCTAACTCAATGAAACTAAGCCATGCTGTGTGGGGCACCCAAGACGGCTGGGTCTTGGTGGAGAGGTCTGACAGAATGTGGTCCACTGGAGAAGGGAATGGCAAACCACTTCAATATTCTTGCCTTGAGAATCCCATGAGCAGTATGAAAAGGCAAAATGATAGGATACTGAAAGAGGAATTCCCCAGGTCTCACTGTTAGGATGCTATAATGATGAGCAGGTGAAATGAGTAAAAAGATATAAGGTGGAGGTAAAAGGAAAAATAAATGCACAGACATCTGAATATCATAACACATTATTGACTGGAGACATTAACGCTGCAGGCATTGGTTTCTGCAAAAATCCCCCAGTCAATGGTGTGTTAACCTGACTGTTAGATAACTGATATCTGGTTGAATTCCAGATTTGGTGTGACCTAGGGGGCCTCTTTGTGTTGCTTCTGTCTGTGACTTTGATTCCTCATCTTTCCTACCTTATGGAACTGCTGTGGGGCTTCCTAGGGGGCACAGTGGTAAGGAATCTGCCTGCCAATGCAGGAGACACAGGAGACTCAGACTCCATTTCTGGGTCAGGAAGATCCCCTGGAGTAGGAAATGTCAACCCCCTCCAGTATTCTTGTCTGAAAAATCCCATGGACAGAGGAGCCTGGCGGGTTACAGTCCCTGGGGTTGCAAAGAGTCAGACACAACCGAACACACAGGCGTCTTATAGAACTGTTGTGAGGATTCCTTGAAATAATGAACATAGAGCTCTTGGTGCAGTGCTCAGCAAACAGTAAGTGCTCAATAAAAGTTTTCAGGATTGCCACTCCCCTCTCCCAGTCCCTGACTGTAATTTAGCCTTTCTGGCCACTTTGTAGGAGCTGATAGTCTGTGACACCACATGGAATACAGGGAGAAGAGGAAGGGAAACTGGAGTGTGGGGAATGAATACAACATACGGGATGGGACTCGAAGCATGTAGGGCTACAGGGAGATTTAATCTGCAACACATTTAACCAAGAAGAATCTTTAAAACTCAGACTAGATTTATCTAGGGTTTTGTTCTGGTTATTTTTGTAAATCATATATTGTGATTCTAAATACGCAAGAAATCTGCAGGTTTCTCTGAAGGTGGTAAAGAGTTTGCTTCTGATAATTACTGCTTGTGAATTCAAAAAGTAGAGGGCAGGTTGTAATTACATCTCTGTCTCTGACTACCAAGACAATCGTTCACGTCAGAGGAGGAGTAAATCTTCTGTTCCTTGTTGTCCAGTGTCGTCATCTGACCCCAGTGTCCACGATGGGCAGTGACCATATAATACTCAAGGAAACAGGGCTGAGGCCCTCCCCTGTCCACATTTAAATACAACGTAAGTATTTTTGTCTTCCGAACCTAACTGGAAACCAACTGGCTATACAACTGGATATTTAGCCTTAATGGTTTCCCATGATCACTCTCAATGCTGTCTTTATATACTATTTAAATTCTCTAGTGAGGGGAAATTCGAGGCTCAGAAATATGCTTACTTGCTCTAAACAAAATGCCACAATGCCATCTGCAAACCCTTTGAGAACCATCTGAAGCAAATGTGTCTAACTTGGTTGAGTTCAATCCCTGGGTCAGAAAGAGCCCCGGAGAAGGAAATGGCAACGCACTCCAGTATTCTTGCCTGGAGAATCCCATGGACAGAGGAACCTAGTGGGAGCCCCTGGTGGCACAGAGGAGTCCATGGGGTCGCAGAAGTCACAGAGTCAGACATAACTGAAGTGACTGAGTACAGCAGGTAGGAATCCCTAGTTTTAAGCTAATTTGGTTGTTTTGGGATTTTTTTTTTTTCCCCAGCCTCAAGAATGACAGGAAGAGCACTGGCCCAGAGTTGGACCTGAGCTGTAGAACCTGATCTGTTTCTAACTGATCTTGGGCACAGTGTCTTCCAGCCTCAGTTTTGTCAGACTTGAAATGGGAGGCTGAACAATTGTCTTTAATAGGGCTGGCTTCACAGTGAGGCCCAGTGTAAAATGAAAATGTAGGACCCCTCGTTCAAATGGCAGGAGCTATGAAAGGTATGTAACATGGCACATTTCCTTTCTTCCAAGTGTTCTCAAGCTGTCATGGTGGGAGTTTTTTTTGTTGTTGTTATATCATGCTTGTTGTTATTGCGCCGCATGGCTTATGGGATCTTAGTTCTCTGACTAGGGGTTGAACCTGTGCCCCTTGTAAAGGAAGGGTGGAGGAGTCTGAACCACTGGACCACCAGGGAAGTCCCAGAGGTTTAAAATTTGCTTTTAAATTTGCTATTTAATATCATTCTAAGTGAAATCAGAATTTTAAATTATTAATGTGAATTTTATCATTCGTCTTTACATTATGCAATTTTAAAATACAAACACGACAGCGTTTAACTTCTGTGGAATCATGATATGCAATTAGAACATAAGGGTCACAGGCATATGTCTTTCATTCTTAGAAAGGTGGGTACAGGGCACACACTAAACTCAGCTGTTTTCATTTCACTTCTTGATATGAGTACCTCCGATGAACACCTTCTGTCTTCACTTTACTGATGAGTAAGAAAGGATGCAAAGGAAAGGGACCCAGGGAGGGTCCTGGCCTTCCCTTTCTTCTATGTCGTCATCTTTAGCGGAAGTAGTTAGCCGATACACGGAAGTTACGCAAGTCTGAGTGGATGGGATAGGTTTTCTTGGTTGTTCCTACTTCAAAGAACTCCTTTGCCATCTTTCTGTGTTGGAAGCGAGTTCCATTTCAAATAAAAAGGGTGGTATCTCGGGGGCTGTCATTCCCCTCCTCCCACCTACTTAGTTGTCGAAGGAACCCGCTTACCTCCTGGTCCTTCTGAGCCTTGCAGAAGCCCCATGCGTCGGGGGTCACCAGAACCCTGTGCGTATTGGACATCAGGAGTCTGTTTGCTGTGTGGGAAGGGGGCGGCAGGGGATTCTGGGCACACATACTGCACTTCCCCCCCTCTGCTCCGATGTCTTGTGGCCTTCGCTTACAGAACGCAAGTTAAAAGATGAAATAATGAAGTTCAAGACGGATGGCAATCACAGCATAAAACGGAGGGTGGGGCCCTTCTGAGCCGCGGGGCTTTGTGTGGCTCCACAGGTCTCCCCAGCCCCAGGAGGCGGCCCTGATCTGGAAGTCTCTAGAGCTCATATAATCATCTGATTGCATCATGACTTTGTTTATTCCTGGACATGTTCTATCTTTGCAGAGTGACTGTGTAGAGTGACTCCAACTTAAGGAATTGCCGATCTGGTCATCACATTAAAGAAAGTCAGCCTATTAAGGTATACTTCATGTAACTTTGTGTGTGATAGTCGCTCAGTCCTGTCTCTTTTTGACCTCATGAACTTCAGCCTGCCAGATTCCTCTGTCCATGGGATTCTCCAGGCAAGAATCCTGGAGAGGGTAGCCATTTCCTTCTTCATAACTTTACATAGGTGTAATTCACTCACTGCAAATGAACAGCTTGGTCATTTTTAGCAAACGCATCCAGTTGTGCACCTATCACATCAATCCAGTTTGAGAACACCGTCATCACCCCCTAAAGTTACTTGTGCCCACAGCAGTGCATTTCTGTGCCCACCCAAGCCCAGGCATCACTTCCCCTCATGAAATATTTATATGGCAGCCTCTTTGGACAAATTTACAGTGGCAGTTCTGTGTCTATGAGGCAACTAGTGATTCAGACACAAGGGCATTACAGAAACGTTGGCTCACATAAGGATACCCAAGGCATAGAATCGATTGGAGAGGTTCTTGTGCCACTCATGAAGTACCTTTCAGTGGATTTAAAAACTGTGCCTGAATGCCACAACTAAGACCTGGCTCAGCCAAATAAATAATTTTTTTTTTTTTTTAGAGTTTGCCTCCTTCAGACAGAGTCAGCTCCATGGCTTGGAAAGCTCAGCCTGGGCTACACTTTTATCTCTAATCCCCCCATGACCTACACTCACAGCTTGGGGCTCCTTTGTCGGATACAACCTGAAGGTACAGCCCAGTGGTCTTAGGAAAAGTACTGTTATCAAGAGTGGGGAATGACAGCTTAGACCGCTTCTCAATACTAAACCTGGGTACCACATTAACTTTTCTGAACTTCTGTTTCACATCTACCCAGTGAGGACAGTAGAATTTTCCTTGCTGAGTTGTGGGAACAGTGTGGCAGGCGGCAATACACATTTAGAGGCTCCAAAATGTGCGGAGTGCTCCAAACTGTTAGTAATTGTTTTTACTGGCTGAAAAGTATTACTGGTGCTGTTATTTTCAGCACTGTATCCCAGGAGCAACAGCAGTCCAGGAGTGTCTGGTTCCCTCTTTAACTCTTAAATTACCAAGTGTTTTCTTTCTTTTTTAAAAAAATATTTATATATTTAGCTGCACCAGGTCTTAGTTGCAGCACAGGGGATCTTTAGTTCCAGCATTTGGGATCTAGTTCTCCAGCCAGGGATTGAACCCAGGCCCCCTGCATTGGGAGTGTGGAGTCTTAGCCACTGGACCACCCGGGGAGTCCTGCAAATGCTTTCAACTGAGTTCATTGATAGACTGTACTCTCAACTCTATTTCCAATTATAGAACAAAACATTAACGGGTACCTAGAATTTCATTTCAAAAATTCAATCCATGGACAAGTGCTGGAATACAGCTACTCCAGGAGTTTACCCTTCATTTTCTCCTTCCTATTTTTCCTTTCATTTAACCAAAAAACTTTGAAAATGCAGGAAGGGTTCTGCCAATAGCTCGTTTTTTCATGCTAGCCAAATCATTTGCTTTCTCTGGGTATCAATTTCTTCCTTTATGAAATGAAGAGTAGAGGCTATAGATATATGCTCAGGGTTTCTTCTGGTTCTAAAATGCTGTGGTCAGTGGTTACCTCTGGGGAAGGAGGAAACATGCTCATACAAAGAAAAGCCCTGCTCTATTTAAATCAAATTTCTTCTTACCATGTCTTTCTGTTCCTTTTCTTTTTCTATTTGCAATAAAAGTTGTGGGTATTGTACCTGATCAGACCCCAGCTGTGATGTCACAGCAGGAAGGAGCGTCAATCTTTGGGTCCCTCTCACTCCCAGACTTTGCAGATTGTTGGGAAGCAGCCTCCTGGCTCAGTGCGGCTCCTGGGTGTCATCATGGAGTAAGTAGGGCAGGTTTGCTGTGAAAAGGGGAGAAGTGAGGAGCAGAGAGGGCAGAGTCTACACTGGGCAGATGATGCCCGCATGTGCACCCTGACAGATGGAAGTGCTGTAAGCATTTATCATTCTTGACTCTGAGTTGTAACAGGATGTGATTGCATTTATTGCTTTTTTCTGATTAAAAAATAATTAAGGAAAGTTTTGCCCTTTTTTTCTTTTTAATTTTTTAATTGAAGGATAATTGCTTTACAGAGTTTTGTGGTTTTCTGTCATACATCAGCAAGTATCAGCCATAGGTACACCCATGTCCCCTCCCTCCTGAACCTCCCTCCTATCTCCCTCCCCATCCCACCCTTCAGCCGGTCACAGAGCCCCAGTTTGAATTCCCTGAGTCATACAGCAAATTCCCATGGGCTATCTATTTTACATATGGTAATGTAAATTTCCATGTTATTCTCTCCATACATCTCCCCTTCTCCTGCCTCTCCTCCCCCATGTTCATAGGTCTGTTCTCTACGTCTGTTTCTCCATTGCTGCCCTGAAAATAAATCCATCAGTGCCATCTTTTTAGATTCCATATATATGTGTCAGTATGTGGTATTTATATTTCTCTTTCTGACTTACTTCACTCTGTATAATGTTCATTCACCTCATTAGAACTGACTCAAATATGTTCCTTTTTATGGTGGAGTAATATTCCATTGTTTATATGTACCGCAGTTTCTTTATCCATTCACCTGTCGATGGACATCTAGGTTGCATCCATGTTCTAGCTATTGTAAATAGCGCTGCAATGAACATTGGGGTACGTGTGTCTTTTTCAGTTTTGGTTTCCTCAGGGTATGTGCCTAGGACTGGGATTGCTGGGTCACATGGTGGTTTTGTTCCTAGCTTTTTAAGGAATCTCCATACCATCTTCCATAGTGGCTGTATCAGTTTACATTCCCACCAGCAATGCAAGAGTGTTCCCTTTTCTCCACACCCTTTCCAGCATTTATTGCTTGTAGATTTTTTTGATGATGGCCATTCTGACTGATGTGAGGCGGTATCTCATTGCAGTTTTGATTTGCATTTCTTTAATAGTGAGTGATGTTTAGCATCTTTTCAAGTGCTTGTTAGCCATCTGTATGTCTTCTTTGGAGAAATGTCTCCAGGTCCCTTTCCCACTTTTTGATTGGATTGTTTGCTTTTCTAAGTTTTTCCCTTTTTATGAATGACATCTCTGCCTTGGTTTTTATAATGTGTGTGTGTTCAGTTGTTTTGTGTCCTACTCTTTGCGACCCTATGGACTGTAGCCCACCAGCCTCCTTCGCCCATGGGATTCTGCAGGCAAGAATTCTGGAGTGGGTTGCCATGCCCTCCTCCAGGGGATCTTCCCAATCCAGGGATCAAACCCTTGTCTCTTTATGTCTCCTGCTTTGGTAAGCGGGATCTTTACCACTAGAGCCACCTGGGAAGCCCTTTTTATGATGAAAAGCAATTAAAAAATAAAGATGACATATCTGGAGAAGTGAAAGGAACTTTGAAAAGGATTCATGTGCACTTCTTTCTTTTTAAAACTTTTTACAGTGGAATACCCAAAAGCAGAGAGAATAACATGCAATAACAATTACCCATCACCCATAATCAACAGTTATTCACTCTGGCCAATCTGGTTTTTTTCTGCAGTGTTCCTGCTACTCACTACCACTCTGTAGATTGTTCTGCAGTAAATCCCACACATCATATCAGTTCAACGCTAATGCTTTAGTATATATCTCTAAGATGTAAGTACTTTTTAATAAAAGCACAATCAGAATATAATTATCATGCCTAAAGAAGAGAACAGTTGATTAATGTTAGCAAATAGTCACTAGTCATATTTTTCCAATTATCTAAATTTTTCCACAGCTTGTTTAGGGTCCATACTGGTGCTAGCAGTAAAGAACCCACCTGCCAATACAGGAGACATAAGAGACATGGGTTCAATCCCTGGGTCTGGAGGATCCCCTGGAGGAGGGCGTGGCAACCACTCCAGTATTCTTGCCTGGAGAATTCCATGGACAGAGGAGTCTGTCCATAGGGTTGCAAAGAGTCGGATAACTGAAGTGACCTAGCATGCATGCATGAAGTCACTAATCCAGTGGTTCTCAAAGTGTGGGTCCCAGATAAGCATCATTAGTACCAGCTAGGATCTTCTTAGAAATGCAGTTTCTCTGACATTAGTAGCCAAGACCTACTGAGTCAGAAACTTTGAAGGTGGGACACTGCAAGCTGCCTTCTAAGTGATTCTGATACAAAGTTTGGAAGTGCTGCTCTAAACTTTAAGTTTCTCTCTCAGTAGATCTGTTGAAAAAACTGATTGTACGGTCATTATACTCTTCCCCATAGGTTGGATTTTGCCAGTTGTGTTCCTATAGTAATGCAACAATTGTTTTTTAAGCCAACTGAATAATAGTAAATGTGCTGTCTCCATATGGATCAATTCACATAAGGTATCACAACAGTTAGCATAATGAGCCACTATCAGCTGACAGTATTAGTTACCGTTTGTTCTGCCAGTTTGAAAGTGTGACTAAGAGAAACCAATGGATGTTTTGAAACTATCTGGACTTTATTTTTATTGTTAGAATTAAAATACCCCATTTTTGGACTTGTTAGCATGCCTGTTATGCCAAATAGCAGACTGATTAACACATATTAAAAAGCTGATACGTCCAATGGCATGATGGTAGGTCAGCTGTTTGATTCCCACCTCCCTGCTCTCCTCCCAGTTTATACAGTCTCTTTCCCTTGGATGATTCCATGCTACCAGAGTGATGTCATTGACTTGACGTCACTTGATTGCTGGCACAGTCAGCAATCAAGAGCCAATAGGAGCTGGCTCCATCACACCACTGGCTCAGTCTTTTAGAATCTGCTCTTTATGGCCACAGTAACTTGTGTAGTTTAGGCAAAACCCACCATTTTCCTTCATCTGTGTGAATCTAAACTAAGGTGCATGTGATAGTTGATTTTACTTGTTAACTTGGCCGGGCCACATGTCCAGATATTTGGTTAAACAGTACTTTAGGTATTTCTGTGAAGATGTTTTATGGAGGACATTAACATTTAAATCAGTGGACATTTAACATTTAAATCGGCTTGTAGTAAAGCAGATTGCTCTCTGCAATGTGGGTGAGCCTCATCTAATCAGTTGAAAGTCTTAAGTGAAGAATGACTTTCCCTGAGGAAGAGAAAATTCTGCCTTTGGACTCAAACGGCAACATCAGTTCTTCTATGAGTCTCCAGCCTGCTAGCCTGTTCTGCAACTTTTGGACTTACCAAGCCTCTACAATCTTGTGAGCCAATTCCTTAAAATAATCTCTCCCCTTCTCTCTCTCTGACTCCCTCTTCCCCTGCTCCTTGCTTTCTCTCTCTCTCCAAATGTATATGCATATACATAGACATACACTCTGTGGGTTGGTTCTATTTATGTTCCATAAAGCTAATTTTCCATAGAACTTAAATATTAAAAAAAAAATGTTGGGTTGACCAAAAAGTTCATACCAATAAAAAAGTTAGTCATAACTCTAACTTTATAACCCTGTAATAGACTGCGATCTGTGATTGGACAAAGACTAATTTAAGGGCTGTTTTCCCCAAGCATCTTTCTATTGGCTTTTCTACAACACTTGAAACTCCTACTTCATTTACATAAGGTGAGGCCTTGATGCTTGCATGCATACTCAGGTGCTAATTTGTGTCTGACTCTTTGTGACCCCGTGGACTGTAGCCCACCAGACTCCTCTGTCCATGAGATTTCCCAGGCAAGAATATTGGAGTGGGTTGTCTCTCTAGGGGATTTTGGAGATTTCCTCCTCCAGGGGATCTTCCCAACCCAGGGACTGAACCCGCATCTCTTGCATTGGCAGGCTGATTCTTTACCACTGTGCCACCAGAGAAGCCCCTAAGGCCTTGATAGCTCCTGTTAAAATATGGAGCAGGACAGCAATCAGGCTAGTATCAGCTGTCAGCATCTTAATGGGCTATATGTGCAGATTTTGTGTCCAATCACCCCTGAGAAATCTGTGCAGACAAGTTCTAAATGTGGTCCCCTGGCAGCTAGAAGTCCTCATGAAGCCCTGTCTAGGACACAGGTGGGCCTCTGTTCACTAATTTATGTACTTAAGTATATCTCGACTAGCTCTGGAAAGGATTTAAGATGGCTTTCAAAGAAATAAGTAGTGCAGCAAGGCCGCAGGGATTGAAAAAAAGTGAGGCAAGGGAAAATGATGGTAGAAGAGGATGGAACCGGGAGCAAGGCAAATGTGCAAATTAGATTTCCTGAAAGCTATGTGCTTCCAGAGGTGTGTTATACAATTGAGTTAAAAACTTCTAGGAGAATGTGTGAAGGGGGCTAAAAGGAGTCATATAACACAAAAAATAAAGAGTTAATCTGTTGCTTAGATAAGTCCAAGTCCTTTGGTCATTAAGGCCAGAGTGAGATTTCTTTAGTAGGTCTTCCAAGAGAAAACTCTGGATAATGTAAACAATTATGTCTTTGCAACATCTTTGGACTAAATGAAGTGACTCACTTCAAAGGGCCCCTTTTGATCATACTCTTCACTTAGCCAAGAGGATTATATCAAAGTGCAATTCAGTAGAAGTACTTTTCAGGTACCTGCCATGATACATCCCAGGTGTAAAGTCACTAGTGATCTGGTTTCATCCAGGGATAAGTTATAAATTATCTAGCTTTTCTCAAGTGCCAGTCTGGCAGGCAGTGATGAAAGTTCCATGGGTTCATGATGAAAATTAAAAAAACAGTGCAGTCACTAGTGAATTTTCCATAACACTAACTTTCCATAAGACTTCAGTTTAAAATACTGTCTTTAAAAGAAAAAAAAAAAAAAAGACTGTCCTTTTGTTATATCCTTACTTGGTAAAAATAAGTTAGCAACCTATGTCAGTAAACAGCATTAAAAAAAATTTTTTTTTAACTAGCCTGTGAAATATAAATATCTGGGAAACCACTGACCTAAGAGAATGGAAAGACACACAATCTTCCATGAATATTATTTTTCTCAGCAAGGCTTTTGGTATCTTTATAACTTGCAGCAATATGCTAGAAATCATACCCTCTGATGAATATCTGGAATGCAGCTCTCCAACATTACAAGTCTAATACAAAACCATACGTTTCAAAAATCAGTCAATCTGGAGGTAGCACTGATATACTGTTACAAAAATTTAGGAACCAGACAAGGACCATGCCTAACTAGAAACCACCCCCACTGTCGCTCTGAGTTGAACCAAGGGAGGGCTGGGCCAAGAGTGTCCTCGGGATGTTATTTTGAATGTTCACTACCTCATGGACATATAGGTGAGAGAGATTCCCAAGTTTTACACCATTGAGCACTGTTGCAATAATTCTAATTTGAGAAATATTTTAAAGTAGACATAACCAAGTAGACTGTGAAACATCTGAACCACACAGCAGCAGCAACCAAAATTGCCAACGAAAGCTACACAGTAATAAAACCTACAGAATCCTTTGCTTTGAGTGATTGGGCTTTTTTAGTTTCTCGAGAGGTAAGCAACTGTGTGTTACCAGATGATATCCTCTGGTAGGCAGGACGTGGTCCATATATAGATAGTTAATATTTCCTGGGGCTTCCCTGGTGGCTCAGAAGTTAAGAATCCATCTGCAGTGTAGGAGATGCAGGAGACTCAGGTTCGATCTCTGGGTTGGGTAGATCCCCTGGAGAAGGAAATGGCAACCCACTCCAGTATTCTTGCCAGGAAAAGCTCATGGACAGAGGAGCCTGGTAGGCTATGTTCCATGGGGTCGCAGAGTCAGACACAAGTGAAGCAACTGAGCAATATTTCTTGAGCACTGTTTTAAACATTTTATACGTAAATACCTTCAATCTTGACAACAACCTTATGAAATATGAATCATTATTATTATATTCCCAATGTACAGATGAACAAACTGAGGCCAAGAGCTGTTAAATAAATGTCATCCAATGACTACAAGGTAGAACCTTTTTTCAAACTCCAGTAGAGTAACCCCAGAGACTGTACTTAGAACAAGACGCTTCATTGACTCTGGAATACATCTGGAGGAAGCTAGGAGTTGATTACTAGAAATGATGCCCTTGATCTTAGAACAGTTCATTTGTGACCATTCTTTCAGGAAGTTACCAAATGACAAGGATAATTTTCTTGGAAGGCCATTTCTAGCCTGTGTTAATAAAATTGTATCATCTTCAGATAAGAAGGTGCTTTTTGTACTGTTTTTTTTAGAGTCCTTGGCCTCAAGCTCATCAGAAGCAGCATCAAGTTGTTTCAATATGAGCTGAAAACAAGGGGGATGGGGAGTGGAGTGTGACTCTGGTGCTCAGAACATATCTTCACTCTACACACAAATTCTTTTTAATTTTATTTTTAATTGAAGGATAATCACTTTACAATATTGTGGTAGTTTCTGCCATACATCAACACAAATCATCATCGGTATATACTTGTCCCCTCCCTCTTAAACCTCCCTCCCACCTCCCTCCCCATCCTACCCCTCTAGGTTGTCACAAAGTGGTGGTTTTCACACAAAATTTTATTGGTTTGGCCAGGTCACCCCTGAATCTCTGGCTTATAGAAGGTACTGGGCGGCAACCTCTGTGTGAACGTCAGTATCTGTGGTGTCTCTGTTGAATTCTGGTACTCTCACTCACATTGAATTCTATTCCACTGAGTCAAAGACCTAAGAAAGATTAAAAATAAATTGCAATCTGTTTTTTATTCACTTCAGTTCAGTTCAGTCGCTCAGTCGTGTCCGACTCTTTGCGACCCCATGAATCGCAGCATGCCAGGCCTCCCTGTCCATCACCAACTCCCGGAGTTCACTCAGACTCACGTCCATCGAGTCCGTGATGCCATCCAGCCATCTCATCCTCTGTCGTCCCCTTCTTCTCCTGCCCCCAATCCCTCCCAGCATCAGAGTCTTTTCCAATGAGTCAACTCTTCGCATGAGGTGGCCAGAGTACTGGAGTTTCAGCTTCAGCTTTAGCATAATTCCCTCCAAAGAAATCCCAGGGCTGATCTCCTTCAGAATGGACTGGTTGGATCTCCTTGCAGTCCAGGGGACTCTCAAGAGTCTTCTCCAACACCACAGTTCAAAAGTATCAATTCTTCAGTGCTCAGCTTTCTTCACAGTCCAACTCTCACATCCATACATGACCACTGGAAAAACCATAGCTTTGACTAGATGGACCTTTGTTGGCAAAGTAATGTCTCTGCTTTTCAATATGCTATCTAGGTTGGTCATAACTTTCAACTTCCCTGGTGGCTCGGACGGTAAAGCGTCTGTCTACAATTCGGGAGACCTGGGTTTGAGCCCTGGGTTGGGAAGATCCCCTGGAGAAGGAAATGGCAATCCACTCCAGTACTATTGCCTGGAAAATCCCATGGACAGAGAAGCCTGGTAGGCTACAGTCTGTGGGGTCGCAAAGAGTCGGACATGACTGAGCAACTACACTTAACTTTTCTTCCAAGGAGTAAGCATCTTTTAATTTCATGGCTGCAATCACCATATGCAGTGATTCTGGATTTTTATTAGGCCTACCCAATTTCTTCCAAGAAAAGAGCATAAAGAATGGTCAGCAGCAGTCAGCTGTGCCTATTGCTGACCTCCTGGGATGGAGGCAGAAGCATCAGACAGCCCATTATCAGTGTGTTCCCCGGAGCACTGGGGGCCGCCATGTTGCGCTTTCAGCCTGGAAGCCCTTCAATCTCTCACCCTAACCCCCGACTCCAATTTGTAAGTTGTCATCGTGACAATACTCACTCCATGCCCTTCTGGTCTCTGGTCTGCTGTAATACAGGCTGTCTCCAGCCAGTGAGTCAATAGAAGTTCGAAGTATTTACAAGCGAGGAAATCATGGGTTCCCAGAACCAGTAAGTGTCTAGCTTTTGAGACCATTCTCCCCAATTTCCCTGAGTCCAAATATCTTTTTTCTTTCATTTGGCTCTGCCAGATTTTAGTTGTACTGTGTGAACTGTTAGTTGCAGCACACATGATCTAGTTTCCTGACCGGGGATTGAACCTGGGCCCGATGCACTGGGTTTGCAGAGTCTTAGCCAAAGGAGCACCAGGGAAGTCCCCTAATATCGTGCTTCTGCCTGCAACCTTTGGGAAGAGTTTAATCTCTTTGTTTGGGGCTGCTCAGGGGATCTGTTCTTCTACTTCAAATACTTCTTTTTCAACTCAAACTTTTCTCTGATTTCCTAACCTAGGCTTTCTTTCTTTCTGACCAGCACTGTGGAGGCTTTGTTCTCTTTGACTGAAAGTCCTGAAAGTCTCAGAGTCCCTCCTGGGGAAAACGATCTTGTTTATCCATAGTTATCAGTCCTGTCATTGATGCAGGAACATGAGGCAGACTATCCACAAGAGGCCGGTACAAACGGTAGATGCTTCTCACTGCAGGGGAGGGACAGGGATCCAGAAACAAAGCTGCAGGGGCACAGAGGACAAATTTGCCTACTCCCCAAATTGTTACTTTTGACTTGCCAGAGGAGCATTAAATATTCACGCACAGACTCATTCAACAAATGTTTATTGTAAAGTACTGTGCCAAAGCCAGTCATGGAATTACTTGGGCTCTGCCTTTAAGGAGTTTTTGGTCTAGCAGGAAAGCTGTTGCGTGCATTGTACAACACAAAGATTATATTACAGGGACTTCCGTGGCAGTCAGGAGCAGTCACTGTCTTCCAATGAAGGGGGTGCAGGTTTGATTCCTGGTCCCAGAGCTAAGATCCCACGTGCCTCATGGTCAAAAAGCCAAACATAAAACATATTGTGACAAATTCAATAAAGACTTTAAAACATGATCCCCATTAAAAAAAAAACTTTACAAAAGAGATTATATTATAGGCAGAAAGTGATACAGCTCTAAGAAATGTACAAATAAAGTGCCGTGGGTGTCTAGATTACTTCACTGAAAAATCTGAAATGAATCAAAATTTTAAGAAGTAGGAATAAGAATTTATAGTGGGAGTGAATTTAAAGGTCAACGAGTTCATCTATTCACTTTGTAGATGTAACAAGGTGTCAAAATGCATTTTTTTAAGAAGCTAGACACAAACCCAAGTTTATTAGTAATTATATTACAGAGCAAATGCACCAAGTTAAAAAAGAAAAGTATGTTAAGAATGGATTTCAAATACTTAGGTATTTTATTTTGGTTTTTATTTTTACTTTTGGCTGTGGTAGGTCCTTGGTGCCTGTGAATGGGCCGTCTCCTGTTGCCAAAAAAATGCATTTTAAAAAGTAAAAAAGGAGATATACAGTTTAATTGTGACAAAATTGGTCTAAAACATAAGCCCCTGTATTTCTAGCCTGGAGCTATTTTCTTTACACCAAGCAGCTTTCCCCAATAAGCCAAGAACATGTGGACCACAAATTGAATCTAAATTAGCAATAGCCAGCAAAGCTGTTGTTTTAAAAATGGGGATGACCATATTAATTGGAGAACGTCTCAGAAAATACGGGAAAGAACTCTCTGGTTATATTTGGCATTGATTCATTTCTTGTTATAAGAAACTACATCCAAAAGAGAGCTATAAAAATAAAGGAATAAGAAATAAGACCCTAAGAAAGGTTATGGAAATGAGAGTGAGTTAGTCTGAAAAAAAGAATGTTGATGGGGGAATTCTTCAGCCTTCAGGGATCAGGAGGTCCCCCAACAGCTGTCCTCCATTTCTCCAGAAGGTAGAAAACCAGAGAAAATAGACTTGAATATCAAGCAGAAAAGATGAAGTCAGATGTAAGGAACAGGCCCCTGATCTGAAGGTCTAATACAGACAGAGGAAACTGCAGGATCCTGTGGCTAGTCTTTCTCTTTCAGTCTCAGGAAACGGAACCAACGCCTTTCCTAGAAGTTCTGTAGACCTGGCTGCAAGAGAGGATGGAGTCGTTTAAACCTTTTAACGATTCCTCCCGGTATTTGGGAGATTATTCCAACTCCAACACCCTTACTCTATTTGATCTTAGAAATGAGGGGAAAACAAAAAGATAAAAATAAAATGCTGCTTAATATTTCCTGGCAATTATAAACAGAATTGTGGTGGTTTAATTGCTAAGTCGTGTCTGACTCTTTTGTGAACCCATGGACTGTAGTCTGCCAGGCTCCTTTCTCCATGGAATTTTCCGTGCAAGGATACTGGAGTGGGTTGCTATTTCCTTCTCCAGGGGATCTTCCCAACTCAGGGAAGAAACCTATGTCTTCTGTGTCTCCTACATTACAGGCGGATTCCTTACCACTGAGCCACCTGAGAAGCTGGAGCTACATAAATAAAATGGGGTGTCTGATCTAAAACTGCCAAAGAAGGGTCTTGTTTTGCAAATGGCCATTTTGAGTCAAAGCTAAACATGAGACTGAGAAGGAGCCATGCTAGTTTCTCAAGCCTTTCCATGGAATTCCAGAGCCTTCCCGTTCTCACTCTTTCCTTTCCCAGATTATCATTTCTGAAAACATCTCTCAGGTGTTGATGAATCCTCAGAATTATTAACTGAGGATGGCATAAGTCCCTGGTTCCAAAACCTGGGCAGAGAATTATCTGGAAAGTTGAAAATAAAATATAAAAGTCTAGGCCTACAAGCAATAAATGCTGGAGAGGGTGTGGAGAAAAGGGAACCCTCTTACACTGCTGGTGGGAATGCAAACTAGTTCAGCCACTATGGAGAACAGCATGGAGATTCCTTAAAAAACTGGAAATAGAACTGCCTTATGACCCAGCAATCCCACTGCTGGGCATAAACCCCGAGGAAACCAGAATTGAAAGAGACACGTGTAACCCAATGTTCATCACAGCACTGTTTGTAATAGCCAGGACGTGGAAGCAACCTAGATGTCCATCAGCAGATGAATGGATAAGAAAGCTGTGGTACATATACACAATGGAGTATTACTCAGCCATTGAAAAGAATACATTTGAATCAGTTCTAATGAGGTGGATGAAACTGGAGCCGATTATACAGAGTGAAGTAAGCCAGAAAGAAAAACACCAATATAGTATACTAATGCATATGTATGGAATTTAGAAAGATGGTAACGATAACCCTGTATGCGAGACAGCAAAAGAAACACATGTATAGAACAGTCTTTTGGACTCTGTGGGAGAGGGAGAGGGTGGGATGATTTGGGAGAATGGCACTGAAACATGCATGATATCATATAAGAAATTAATTGCCAGTCTAGGTTTGATGCAGGATACAGGATGCTTGGGGCTGGTGCACTGGGATGACCCAGAGGGATGTTACGGGAAGGGAGGTGGGAGGGAGGTTCAGGATGGGGAACATGTGTATACCCGTGGTGGATTCATGTTGATGTATGGCAAAACCAATACAATATTGTAAAGTAATTAGCCTCCAATTAAAATAAATAAATTTTTAAAAAAAGTCTAGGTCTTACTCCAGAGCTTCTTACTTAGTAGGTGGGGGGGGGGGGGGCTCTCCAGGTGGTCCCAATGACCAGGTCTGAGGATAATTAAGTTGTGATATTTTCCTCTCCTGAGGTATTTTCACTTTAAGAAGGATCTCTTAAAGACCTCAGAGAGTTTCAAATCCCCAGTAATTCCAAGATGGTGAAATCCCTGCTGCAGGTGGTCAGAAAAGTGATTTTGGGGATTTCATCCCCTGAATCGTTCCACATGGACTCCACCTACTCTGCAGACTTGGTCATGATCTTGGCTTTGCCAAGGAGGAGTGTCGCCCTTGCATGCGAATAATTCTAAGGAAAGGAGCAGAACCGAAAATCCTGGGACAAGTGACAGCGGTCCTTAGGGAGGGATGAAGTGAAATGCAAGGCAGGCAGACCAGCAGACTGTTTTGGGGCTCTGCATGGGTTGTGTAAACCCCTCTTGCCTGCTGTTTTGTATTCTTTTATGAAATGGCCAGTTAGGTGTGGCCAGAAAAGGTGACAGCGGAAAGGCTCAGGAAAAAATAAAGTTTGTTATACTCACAGGTCCGTGAGAGCACAGCACGCCAAGGAGGGCTACATGGGAAAATCATCAGGGTGGCCAGGAGGCAGAAGGCAAGAGGGAGGGGAAGCTTGAGCCCAGAGACTTTATTGGCGTTTCCTTGGCAAAAGCAAGGCAGAACAGGGTCAACAATTTAGGATTGGCTACTTAGAGTAAGTTCTGCAGGCTTTGGAAGCCTGGAACTTGGCTCCGGGGTGACTAAGGCAGAGGAATATTGCTTCCTGGGGCCTGTGGGCCCAATAGAGGAAGTAAAGCTCTGGACCGGTTAGTTTGCATAACAAGGGCATGTTCCTGACTGGGTCCTTTTTCATGTCTCTACAAATTAGCTAGCCCAGGTAGACATAGTCTCTCTCCAGCCAGAAAGGTTTTCTAAAGATGTCAAAAGATTATAATAAACCAAAAAATAAAAATATTTACAAGACATTGGTTTCCTATCTGAGGGACTTTATTACTATTATTTTTATTTTTTTACCATACCCCATGAGCTGGTCCCCATAGTGTGGTGGGTGGGTTGCTGAAATTGTTGAAAATCTAGAAGATTTGCCAATTTTCCTCCCGTCTTGAGACATCAAAAAAAAAAAAAAAATTAGCTAAGGAAACTAAAGGACAATAAGAAACAAGCCTGCAAGGAAATAGGCTATGAATTGTTTACTGATACTTAAAGCTCAGACTTTCAGCACTGATCCTCAGCCCGGACAGATAATCAGAGCTGTTCTGAGAAATTCCTTGCTTCGTAAACTGGAGTACTTGAGTATCACACTGACAGGAACTCAATATTTTTCTTGGAAGGATTTGGTCAGCCTAAACTGGCTGTTCATTAGTAAATGGAGTCATGCCCAGGTAGTGATTACCAGCTAGTGTTTATCTCAACTACAGTGTGGCAGAGTCTTAGTTGTTCTTCTAAAAATCTCTTCTTCCCTTCTTCTTAACTGGTCACCTAACTGCCTAGTTAGAGACTGAATTTCCCAGCCAACTTTGCAGCTAGCATGACTATGTGATTCTATTGTCCCTCAATCAGTAAACTTGGGGATGATCTGATGCTAGTGATTTCAGCTTAAGCTAACTGAAAGAAAAGTGCTCGCCTAGGACTCTCTTTCATTAAATGGAAAGCACACCTACCAGAGAGTCAGCTGCAGTCATGGAGAAGAGGCTAATGCCCCACAGGAGCAGAGCAATGAGACGGAAGGAACCTGGGACCCTGAGGCATCTCCCAGAATCCAGCCAACCTAGCAACCGGAAGTACTCCCCTTGGGACTTTTACAGAAGAAATAAACTTCTGTTTTATTTAAACCTTGTATTGTGGATCTCTTTGTTATGACTGCAGAGTCATTATCTAATTAATATACATAGTTATAAGTTGCCACTTTTTTTTTTTCTAGAAGGAATTACAGTTTTCACAGAAACAGAATTTTAGAATGTAGAATAGACTCCCATGCAGGAGTCCCCTCTACACTAAGCCTTCAGGAGGTCACTCAGGCTCTCTAACCCTTTTGTGATGGGATCTATACTTCTTTACCAGGAGGCCCAGACCATGGGGCTGCTTTGTCTATACTGTGGATGAAGAATGTCGCCCACCATGTCAGTAAACAAAGGATGTTTTAGCCATCAAGCACCAGCCTCTGCAGCTAACCCCAAAGATGTACCCTGAGGGGATTCAGGATGGAGAAAAGGAGGATACTGGCCTTAGATAGTTAAGCTGCTTATCAAAGGAACAAGGTCAATAAGCCCAGACTCTTCCCATACACAGGAAAGCACTACATCCATTAACTTGAGATCTAGTTTTCTTTAATTGACAGTATTCTTTTAATGTTCTCACTCCCTGCTTTTTTGTTTGTTTGTTTTTTTGCAAAATTCCTATATATCCTGGCTCCCCCCTGATCTCTTCCTCAGAGCAATCTGAGAGGCTATCTCCTGGGCTTAAGTCCTCAGTAAATCCACTGAATGAAATGTAATTCTCAGCTTTTAGATTGTGCAGATTATCAGTACACAATTCTTTTATATCTTCCTCCTGTGGCCAATGGTGTAGTGTGTTGCCGCAAAACTAATTGGCCTATGAAACAGGTAACCCCTCCCTCCCCTAAGTATGGTCTTGTAACAACTATTCTAGAAGATGCTCCTTAAATACAGCATTTTGGAGCCAAATAAATTTTGAAAATACTTACACTATACCTACCTCTAAAGAGTATATATTAGTGTTTCAGGTGTAGAAAAGTCTGAAATAAATTTGTTTAACTTGGTTTAATCCAGATTTTATTAAACATATTTGGCCATAAACCATCCGTAATTAAAAAATTAATTTTTCCTGAATAATATCCATCCCTGTCCTGTAAAACTAGTGTGTTCTATAAAACACATTTAGGAAATACAGATCTAATCCATGACCTGGCCTTAATTGGCAATGTTTCCTAGACCACTGAGCAGGTCAGTCACAGACACACAGAATGTGACTCTGGATAGAAAAATGTTGGAATTTGTTTATATTGCTTGGTTATTGGATGTTAGCCCAGTCAGTAGTAAACAGGAAATGTTTTTATTTGAGAATATAGCAAGAACTCCAGAGACAAAGGAAATACACACCCCAAATAAAATCCTTACCCGACAAACCATGAACACATAACCAAACTCTTCCTTCCCACAATTCCCTTTTACAGGGCTTACTAATAGAGAATCTAATCTTTACTGATAAGAAAACCTAGTTTGTCTTCTGTGTAATCTCAGCCTGGTTTAGTAGGAAGTGTAGGGACTGTGGAGTCAAACAGCTTGATTTGAATCCCACTTGCTGTCCTTGTGATTTTAGAAAAAGTTTTTATTCTAACTGAGGCTTAATTTCCATTTTTATAAAGTGGGAATAAAAATACCTCATTATGGGGGACTTCTCTGGCAGTGCAGTGGTTAAGACTTTGTCTTCCAATGCAGGGTATGAGGGTTTGATTGCTGTAGGATCCCACATGCCTGGTGGCCAAAAAACCAAATCATAAAACAGAAGAAATATTGTAGCAAATTTAATAAAGACTTTAGAAATGGTCCACATCAAAGAAAATCTTAAAACAAAAATATCTCATGTTTGCAGGGATTAAGTGAGAATGCCAGCAGAGCCCCCACACAAAGCACCTGGCAAATAGTAGGAGTTAAAAAAAGGAATTACCTCAACTTCTCTATTCCCACATCACCCTCCTCTTTGTAGATATTTCTATTTCAGATTGACCTTTCCATAAATTTCGTTACTACAGGATGCGTCCCATTTTCCTTAGCCAAATTCAAGAAATGTATTTAACATCTGCTTAAAGTTAATAAATATAATTTGTTCATCTTGCTCCCCAGATAAAGTCTTTCTCTTCCTGATAGTTGTTATAGGATATGAATAGTTAGGCCCCCCTCTTCTGTTCAATGAAATTTTTGAGTTCTATCATTGAGGGCGTTATGGTGCCTTTTTACTATAATAATTGATTAATACTTGAAGAATATCGAAGACAGACACATTAACATTTTTCAACTAGATTGGATTTTTCCTCTTTATGGGGACAGAATATTGTGTCTATAATTAATTTTCATTTATTCCCCTACAATTCTATTTTAACAGATGTGAGCAGTAAGCGCCCCTGAAAGTCAAAGATACACTTTGAGTAAACAAAGAATTTTTCAGGAACTTAAAGAGGTCAAAAGGTTAACTAATGGTTAGGGATTTGTTTGAAGTTCTGTTGGTTCATCATATATGTAAAAGGCAAAAGTTTTGTTTGTGGCTATCATTGAGTAGCTTATGACAAACCCTCCCCTGAGCACAATTATAAGAGCTGAAGAGCAATTTTTAAAAGAACTCAGCTATTTGAAGATACCAGAAAACAACCATGGCAGCCAGGACTTCAAGGGCCAAAATTCCAGAGATAGCCCTTGACATAAGAATCTGATAAAAACGGAACAAGAAAAGAATGTTACAGGCTTCTCACTCATGAGCCTAGTTGCAGAAATCATAAACAAAACATTTACAGAATTCAATATTATATATAAAATGAATTAATTATCATGACCAAGTTGAGCTTATTCTAGGAATGCATGGTTGTTTAACATTAGAAAAATCAACCAATGCAATTTTCTGTCTTTACAGAATAAAGGGGGAAAATTATATCATCATCTCAATAGATGCAGCATAATTATTTTGTAAATTTCAGCTTCCCAAAGGACTTGCAGAAAGCTAGAAACAGAAAGGAAGTTCTTTAATTTAAAATTAAAAATGTTTCTGCAACAACCTACATCAAACTTTGTATTTAATGGGGAAATATTAAAAGCTTTTCTCCTGAGATCAGTAATAAGTCAGAGATGACTGCATCAGTTCTAATCAACATTTTATTAGAGTTTCTGGGCAATGAAATCAGGACCAAAAAATAAAGAAATATCATAAAGACTTGAAAGGAATATGTAAAACCACCATGATATGCAGATAATATAATTTAGTACATTGAAAACTCATAAAAATAAACAAAATTTAAAAATGAGTTTAACAAAGTCTCTGGATAAAAGGTCAACATACAGAATTCAACTGTATATCTGAACAAAGAAACAAGTAGAAATAAAACTTTTTAATGATATCATTTATATTAGCATAAAACATACTTATTCAAATATGTATTATACCTCTATACCCAAACCCAGAAAACATTAAGAACAGAAATCAAAGAAGACTTAAATAATAGAGCAATATACCATACTCATGGATTGAAAGACTCAAAACTGAAAAACTATCAGTTCTCCCCAAACTGATTTATAAACTTAATGTAATTTCAATCAAAACTCTGCAGAGTTTGTGTACACATATGTGTGTTAACTGACAGATTGCTTCTGAATTTTACAGGGAACAACTTAGGGCCAAGAATAATCAAGACAATCTTGAAGAATCAAATTGGGAACTTATCTTGATGAATATAAAGACTTATACAATGTAACAGTACATTACGGGGGGTGGGGGGGGAGGTTCCCAGGTGTAGCTAGTGATAAAGAACCCACCTGCCAATGTAGGTCAGATGTAACAGATGCGATTCCATCCCTGGGTCGGGAAGATCCCCTGGGGGAGGAAATGGCAACCCACTCCAGTATTCTTGCCTGGAGAATCCCATGAACAGAGGAGCCTGGTGGGCTATAGTTCCTGGGGTTGCAAAAAGTTGGACATGACTGAGCGACTAACACACACAGTAATTAGGACAGTGTGATATTATGCAAGGAGAGACAAACAGGTTAAAGGGAAAAAAAAGGGTTCAGAAATAGAGGAACACCTATTATGTTGTTTGATTCATAACAAAGATAACTACTGAAAAACAATGGAAATGTATATAGTCTTTTCAGTAGATAATGCCAAGCCAATTGGACATCTAACTGGAAAAAATAAATATTGATTTCTACTTTGCACCATTCATTACACCAGTTCTAAGTTGACTGTGGACTTCAGTGTGAAAATAACATAGGAATGTAACATTGGAATATGCAAAGATATCTTTCATGGATTACCAAAAGTATTAAGCATAAATGAAAAAATGGATAATTTGGAATTATTAAAGTTAAGAACTTTACTAAAAAAAGAGATGAGAACGAAAAAGCAAGCCTCAGATATGGCTATTTATAATACATATATCTGATATAACCAGACTTGATATGTATGTAATCTCTTCAAGAAAATTAGACATACCAAGGGAAAATTTTATGCAAAGATGGGCTTGATCAAGGACAGAAATTGTATGGACCTAACAGAAGCAGAAAATATTAAGAAGAGGTGGCAAGAATACATGGAAGAACTGTACAAAAAAGATCTTCACCACCAAGATAATCACGATGGTGTGATCACTCACCTAGAGCCAGACATCCTGGAATGTGAAGTCAAGTGGCCTTAGAAAGCATCACTATGAACAAAGAAAGCTAGAGGAGGTGATGGAATTCCAGTTGAGTGGTTTCAAATCCTAAAGGATGATGCTGTGAAAGTGCTGCACTCAATATGCCAGCAAATTTGGAAAACTCAGCAGTGGCCACAGGACTGGAAAAGGTCCGTTTTCATTCCAATCCCAAAGAAAGGCAATGCCAAAGAAGGCTCAAACTACTGCACAATTGCACTCATCTCACACGCTAGTAAAGTAATGCTCAAAATTCTCCAAGCCAGACTTCAGCAATACATGAACCGTGAACTTGCAGATGTTCAAGCTGGATTTAGAAAAGGCAGAGGAACCAGAGGTCAAATTGCCAACATCCGCTGGATCATGGAAAAAGCAAGAGAGTTCCAGAAAAACACCAATTTCTGCTTTGTTGACTATACCAAAGCCTTTGACTCTGCGGATCACAATAAACTGTGGAAAATTCTGAAAGAGATGGAAATACCAGACCACCTGACCTGCCTCTTGAGAAACCCATATGCAGGTCAGGAAGCAACAGTTAGTACTGGACATGGAATAATAGACTGGTTCCAAATAGGAAAAGGAGTACGTCAAGGCTGTATTTTGTCACCCTGCTTATTTAACTTATATGCAGAGTACATCATGAGAAACGCTGGGCTGGAAGAAGCACAAACTGGAATCAAGATTGCTGGGAGAAATATCAATAACCTCAGATATACAGATGACATCACCCTTATGGCATAAAGTGAAGCGGAACCAAAAAGCCTCTTGATGAAAGTGAAAGAGGAGAGTGAAAAAGTTGGCTTAAAACTCAACATTCAGAAAACGAAGATCATGGCATCCGGTCCCATCATTTCATGGGAAATAGATGGAGAAACAGTGGAAACAGTGTCAGACTTTATTTTTGGGGGATCCAAAATCACTGTAGATGGTGATTGCAGCCAGGAAATTAAAAGACGCTTATTCCTTTGAAGGAAAGTTATGACCAACCTAGACAGCCTATTAAAAAGCAGAGACATTACTTGGCCAACAAAGGTCTGTCTAGTCAAGGCTATGGTTTTTCCATGGTCATATATGGATGCGAGAGTTGGACTATAAAGAAAGCTGAGCCCCAAAGAATTGATGCTTTTGAACTGTGGTGTTAGAGAAGACTCTTGAGAGTCCCTTGGACTGCAAGGAAATCCAACCAGTCCATTCTAAAGGAGATCGGTCCTGGGTGTTCTTTGGGAGGACTGATGCTAAACTGAAACTCCAATACTTTGGCCACCTCATGCAAAGAGTTGACTCATTGGAGAAGACTCTGGTGCTGGGAGGGATTGGGGGCAGGAGGAGAAGGGGATGACAGAGGATGAGATGGCTGGATGGCATCACCGACTCAATGGACATGAGTTTGAGTGAACTCTGGGAGTTGGTGATGGACTGGGAGGCCTGGCATGCTGGGATTCATGGGGTCGCAAAGAGTCGGACACAACTGAGAGACTGAATTGAACTGAATAACTCCTATAAATCAATAAGAAAAGATGGATATTACTACTCTCCTTTCCCCAAAAATGGACCAAAGTTTTCTGCAGGCATTTCACCAAGGAGTATGTCCAAATGGTCAACAGATGTATGAAAATGTGCTCAACATCATTAGTTATGAGGTAAATGCTATTTAAAGTCATGGTAAGAAAGCACCCTCCATGTACCTTTTCTTAGGAATATTCTAGAGGAAATGTTCTGCTAAAGTTAGAGATTGAGCCAAGAAAGAGGATGATGTAGAATTCAGAAAACTGAAGAGCCTACACAAGATGGGGTGCTGGGTATTCCCGGGAGAATGGTCAGTGGGGATCACAGTGGAGACCAGTGTATAGCAGGTTGTGAAAACAGCTGGTCCAGACTGAAGCAGCTCAAAAGTTTCTGGGAGATCTGTCTTCAAGAAGATGAAATTCGTTCCACACTTTTAGGAGTTTTAAAATATAAGATGGACACAACTATAGGGAATTTGAGTTGGATTTGTGATTATGCATGGAAAACTGGTCTTCCCAGGGGGCACAGTGGTAAAGAATCTGCCTGCCAAAGCAGGAGACGCTGAGACCCAGGTTGTATACCTGCGTCAGGAAGATCCCCTGGAGTAGGAAGTGTCAACCCACTCCAGTATTCTTGCCGGGAAATTTCCATGGACAGAGGAGTCCATGGGGTCACAAAGAGTCAGATACGACTGAGCAGCAGCACTCGTGCACACACGTAGAAAATTAAGCAAAATAAAATATAGAAATTATTAACTTCAAGGAAAAGAAAACAGAAAGGACAAGCAATTATGACACACTTCATAGCTCAACTGTAAGTAATATTTATGTCATCAAATTAAATATTGATTACTGATCTAAACAGTATTACAGTATAACTACAGAGACAAGAGAGGATTGGAAAATGTGTCTTTTCTGTTTCAAGTTATACCTGAAATTGAAACAATAAAATATTTAGAGATATTAAAGTAAATAATAGAATCAGTTAAAAACACTTTATCTTTTTAAAAAAATTTTTATTTTTACTTTATTTTACTTTACAAGAAAGTAACGATTTGGGGGGATTAGGAAAAGGAGGGCGGGTGAGAATGGCTATTTTTTCCTAATAGTCTTTTAGAGCTATTTAACTGGAAGCATGTTAAATTGTGATAAAAATAGAAACAAACAAAAAAGAAAACTATGGAAAAACTTGAATTTTCTGTGATCTTGGACAAGTAACTTCTCAGGACATGATTTGTAAAATAAAGGGATAAGTAATCTTCTATTCTGGATGATCTCTGGCCCAATCAATTTGTGTTAAGCTGCTTAGTTCTAACTTCAAAATGCTTAACATCCCAGGAAATGACGCCAAATTTTAGACTTCGAAGGGTTAATGACGTCATGGAGTTAAATCCCTCAGTTTCCAAACAGAAAACCCTGAGAAGCCATGTCTGTGCTTTCTTTGCAGGCAGCAGCTCCTGAGTGGCTGGGAACACATTGGGACATGAGTATTCATATTTTGATCCAAACACCCTTTCTATTTTACCCCAACATCAGTGAGAGACCAAAAAATCAGAGGAGAATAACTGCCCCACCCCGCCCCGCCCTGCCCGGCTGCCCCCAGTTCTTAGACTATCATTTCCTGTGGTTGAGCAGGAAAAGTCATTTGATTGAAATCTCTCCCATCCACCCCACCCACCTCCTTCTTGATAGATTTGTGTGTCTAACTCTAATTGCAGCAAAAGGTCAAAGGCAAGAGAAGCCCATTTCTAATACAGAGATAAATCCAACTTCCCAATGCAGAGATTACACCAGAACCAGTTTTATTGTGTGTCACCAAGCCTTCCCTGAGGCCATTAGTAATTTTCCAGACTTCGGTCCCACACTGAGTCTGCAGCTGAATCAATGCTGGGGTTATAACAGGGATGCAGAGCGAGCCCATTAAAGCAGGAGCCAATCCTCAGACCGCGTTACAGGTGACATTCTGCCCGGAGCACACTCTGTATGCGGCGAACCTCTTCCCTTCCCCCAGTCAATCTGCTGGGCTCGCCTGGATGCAAACGTAAGAGGGGCATCTAAGAGCAGTTACTAAGGAGACAAAACAGGTGCTTGGCGTGAGTCATCCTCTTTGGAAGGAATCTGGGTAAATTTTCTAGGGTGGCAGCTTCAGTGGTGATTGATTCACTTTTGACATCCATTTCAATGCACAGGGGCTGAAGAATTAATTTCAAATTAGACTGTACTCCCCCCTTCCCCAACCACCACCACACTGGCAGGTGAAAGTAGAAAATGATTCACTGCAGTCTCGTCTGGGGTTACAAGAATCCCTCTGCTCTGCTGGGGGAAGGAACGGCAGAGGCAGAAGCTGCTGGTTGCCTAGATGGCTCAGCCTCTGGGCTGAGGAAAAGCGTGGGAGACAAATCAGTCATTTGGCTCAGCAGAAAGAGCTGGGGAAAGGACTGGATGTTAAAATGCTCCTGACCTGTGCGAAATCCTACAGAACAGCCAGTCCCATTCAGGCAGTCAATCTTGATAAGCCAGATAAAGGATTTGGGATGGGAGACAGGGCTTCCATGGTGGCACAGTGGTAAAGAATCCGCCTGCCAGTGCAGGAGACCCAGGAGCCACGAGTTCAGGCCCTGCATCAGGAAGATCCCCTGGAGAAGGAAATGACAACCCACTCCAGTATTATTGCCTGGAAGATCCCGTTAACAGAGGAGTCTGGTGGGCTACAGTCCATAGGGTCGCAAAGAGTGACTGAGAACTCAGGAGGTGGGGGTAGGAGACAAGAGAGAATACAATTTAGATTTGACTTTCATCCTGGGAGGCAGCACAATCAGATCAGTGATAATTACCATCCCAAGAATGCCAGGTAATGGCTCTGGGTCCTTAACCTTTCTGAGCATGGGTAATATGGGAACAATGCCTGCATCAAAGGTTGTTGTAAGGACTTACACAGAGCATGCTCCTAGAAAATTGTGGCATTCCTGTCCCTTCTCCTATGAGTTATGAACACGAGTTTAGATAAAAATCATAGAAACCCACCTCTAGAAAGGGGCATTTTGTCACTTGGAATGCTTAAAGAAACTCTAACCCCCTTAAAGGAGTCCAAAGTTTCTGCTCAAACACCTCTAGTAAGAGGGCATTTCCATTTCCAGAAGGAAGTCCTCTTTAAAAAAATGTTTTGACTGTGCTACATGGCATGTGGGATCCTAGTTCCCTGCCCAGGGATCGAACCTGCAACCCCTGACTGGAGGCATACAGTCTCAATCACTGGACCTCCAGGGAAGTCCCATAGAAAGCAATATTTTAATCTTCTGATAATTACTTTGGAAAGTCCTTTATATGTATGTCTCAGTTTGAGCCCCTAGGGGCACAGAAAATAAACTAGTCTAATCACTTCCACAGGAAGCACAATACTTTTCTTCCTAACACGATATGCAACTTTCTCCCATCATTCTGATGGCTGTTTCTTTGAGTTTATAGCAGAGAACTGTCATCTAGCTACCTAAATCCATTCTTCCATCCCTTGTTACTATAGAATTATAGTTAGGTAGATTTAGATAATTAGCTGAGCCACCTAGTTGCAATTCTTGGTCAGCACTTCAAGACGGTGGAAATGTCCTTCCTCTGCTCCCTCAGTTGTAACCTGGTCATTGTAGTAACCCTGTTTCAACACCATTGTTGTTGTCGAGACGTTAATTCATGTCCAACTCTTTTTGTGACCCCATGGCCTGTAGCCTTCCAGGTTCCTCTGCCCACGGGATTTCCCAGGCAAGAATACTAGAGTGGGTTGCCATTTCCTTCTCCAGGGCACCTTCCCAACCGAGGGACTGAACCCACATCTCCTTCGTTGGCAGGCAGACTCTACCGCTGAGCCGCAGGGAAACCCTAGTAGATGATAACGCCCTGGTGGATGATGAAGCAATGATTGTGGAAGGAACCTGGTTCTCCAAATGACCACGTGGAACAGAGCCACTTACCATCTTAGAATACCCACCTGGGACTGTTACTGCGAGAGAAGCAAGCTTCTTTGTTCCTTAAGCCACTGACTCAATAGATCTCATTGTATCAGCAGCCTGTTGCTGTTCAGTTGCCAAGTCGTGCCTGACTCTTTGTGACCCCTTGGACTGCAGCACACCAGGCTCTCCTAGCAGACCCTAACTAAGACAGGTCCTCTTCAGGTGTTCCCAAGAAATGGGTGCAATAATCAGGTGGTGGTATGGTTTCACTAGAGCAAAGACACTTATTTTTCTTTTGCCAGATACTATCACATTTTATGAAAGGAATCTAAGACTAATTATTCTTGTGTAGTCACATCATATTGGCTGTGAAAAGTGAAAGTCTGACTTTTTGCGGCTCCATGGACTATATAGTCCATGAAATTCTCCAGGCCAGAATACTGGAGTGAGTAGCTTTTCCCTTCTACAAAGCATCTTCCCAACCCAGTGATTGAACCAATGTCTTCTGCATTGCAGGCAGATTCTTTACCGGCTGAGCCACAAGAGAAGCCCAAGAATACTGGAGTGGGTAGCCTATCCCTTCTCCAGCGGATCTTCCCGACCCAGGAATTGAACCGGGGTCTCCTGCATTGTGGGTAGATTCTTTACCAACTGAGCTATCAGGGAAGCCCTGGCTGTACAGTAAGCTAAAACCTTACAACATTTTTTCCCGTGTTGTTGCTAAACTACATAGCCTCCAACCAATACTTGTGGAATGGGTTTTTGAATGCAAAGGAAATCCCTTATACGTATCATCCTTATTAAACATCAACTTGACAGATAGACCCATCCTTCTAGTTTGCCAAGATCCTATTGTTTTCCGGTTGTCAGCCACTCTGTTGGTTCCTCCTCTCAATTTCCAGTGATCCATATTTTTGAGCATCATGCCAGCTATAGCCTTTGGCTTCGTTTCATCTTTTGATACTTGGGTTAAGGAATAAAATACCTTACATGTATTTTTCCTGCTAAAATGAACCTAGAGTTCTCAGTCTACAGCTTAACAATATGATTATGATCCCCTGTGATGCAAGTAATAAATATACTCATAGGGTTGCCCCTGATATGGTGCCTTACAAGACAGTACAAAAACACCGGTGAACATCACTATGCTGGGAACATACTCAGTTCAGAGCCTCTCCTTCCTGTCTTGCAGGTGATGTCAAAATCTTGTCCACCCACAGGGGTACACTGCTTATTTCTAAATGGAAAAACGGTCCAACTCTTCTACTTCTTGGCAAATGAGTTCCTTTTGTTCCTTTCTCATTTGTAGACATACATCTGCAGACACAAACTTATTAAAAAGTGCGTTACCATTTTAATTATCTGTCATCTGTAAATGGACACATTAATGTAGCAGGCTAATGAAAAATTAACGACACGGCATCACTCTGAAGCTAAAAGCCAAGTTTTAGCTTCTAGTAACTGTTTGAGATTACAGTTACTGAATAAAAATAGTCTGATTCTGTTTAATTTAGTAGAAATGAAGGAGCTGATGATACTTACCAGAGGTAGCTGGAATTAGCACATAAGTTACCTTACATTTCTGTGTGTTTCTGTTGCCCAACATAACGCCAGTGCTGACCGAATACTGGGTGGGAGGTGGAGTCTTAGACTTGGGCCTGTTCCGAGACCCCTGGTGGGCTCTGTGCTCCTGTAGAACCACTGCCTTCCCTTGCCCTTGGGCCTCACCATCGCCTCTTAAATCCCCAGGCTTATTAGGAAGTTTCCAGCTGGTTGTGCCCAGGACTCCAATGCTAGGCCAACTTAAGCTAGTGGCCTTCAGAAGGTAGATGTGATCCATACCCAGAGGATCAAAAACATAGCAAGCCATCAAGGACACGATGGCCTGTGTTTTGAGTCCTGTTGGAGTGAACTCAGCATCACCAAATTTTAGGAATCCCACATTGTAGACAGATGCGTTACCGTCTGAGCCACCAGGGAATTCATAAATTTTAGGAGTAGAAAGAACTCCAGAGATCCTGGAGGGATTTGCTATGCTCCCATAAAAGAAGAACCTTATCAACCACGCCTGGAGCAGTGTGGAGGTTCCATGAAGCATGACCTCTAAGCTCCAGCTGTCATCTGTTAGATTCTTCTAGTTTCTCTGCCTTCAGTTCAGTCACTCAGTTGTGTCTGACTCTTTGCAACCCCATGAATCGCCTCAGAGAAAAACACTTAAAAAATTGACCCATGGTGACTACTTAGGAAGTTATTTCCATTTTAGGGCCTCTTCCACATTTATCTGCATAGCTTCTTTATGTGTTTTATTTTGTAATCTGAATAAAATGGTGTGGGAAATAGTAAATACCTGTGGTTTCCATCGAAGCTGTGCCTTTTCCCACTAGCCCATCTTTTCTTTGTCTTGTTTTCCCATCCAGTTCCCACATGCTTCTCTGTAGACAGGGCAAAACCACCATGGTTCCTTCCCAGCTGGAAGAAAAACATTTCATCTTTTAAAGTTTTTTCATCGGGCGATGTACATATCCAAAGCCTAATCTGGTCCTCCTCCTATGTTCGCCTGTCTTAGTGAATGGCACTATTATGGGTTTTTAGCTCAGAGATAATTTCTTTAGCCATGTCCAATCTACCAATAAGCCCATCAAAGGCATTCTTCATTTCTGTTACAGTGGTTTTTTTTTTTTTATCTCTAGCAATTTTTTTCTGATTCTTTCATAGGATTTCCATCTCTTTGCTTACATTGCCCATCTGCTCTTGCGTGTTGTCTACTTTACCCATCAAAGTCCTTAGTATATTAATCATAGTTGTTTTAAATTTCCTGTCTGATAATTTCAACATCCCTACCATGTCTGATGTATGTGTGTTTTGCTTGTAATTTTTCCTTGGTGGGTGGACAAGATGTACTGGGTAAAAGAAACTGCTGTAAATAATCCTTTACTAATCTGATGGTGACGTGCGTGTGCGTGCGTGTGTGTGTGTGTGTGTGTGTGTGTGGTGGGTGTGTTCTATCATCCTGTGATTAGGTAGATCTCAGTGTTTTTAGTGCCTGTGTCTGCTAATTGTGAACTTTGCAAGTGTTTCTGCTTTTTCTTCCCCCTTTAGTGTGACCGAGTGGCTGAAGCAGTCTGGAGTTGGGTATTTCCCTTCCCCCAGGTCAGTTAGGCTCTGATCACATCCCAGCAGGTTAGGTCTGGTTAACTAGTTGCCCCTAAGGGCAGGCTTTGTTGAGAACACAGTGCTCTGACTTGTTTCACAATGGTTTCTTTCCTCCTCTGGCTGGAGGCACAAGGGGATTTTTTTTTTTTCCCTCTGATGTTTATTGTGGGAGCCTGATCAAGCTCCTGGAGGTAAGTCTCACCATAATTGGGGCCCCTGTATGGCTGGCTCACCCTGGAGTTTTTAACTCTTGGAACTGTTCACTCCACGTCTCCAGCAACTCACTTATGCCAGTTCAGATTTTCTAACCCCACTACTGGCTTCCACAGGTTTATTTTTCTTTCTTTCTTCTTCTTTTCTTCCTATAATTTACTAAAAGCTCTATTATAAAAAAAGATTTCTTCTTTAAAATTCAGCTTGATATGGTGGATTTATGTTTTTATTTTTTATTGGAGGATGATTGCTTTACAATGTGGTGCTGGTTTCTGCCGTACAGTAACGTGAATCGATGTGGACTCAACAACGCGAATCAACCGTAACTATATACATGTAGCCCCTCTTTCTTGAGCCTCTCTCCTCCCCCGCCACCACCCCACTCCTCTAGGCCATCACGGAGCGGCAGACTGGGCCCCCTGCAGAGGCGTCGGCTTCCCGCTGGCTATCTCCTTCACACACCGTAGTGCGTGCATGTCAGCGCCACCGCCTCAGCGCGCCCCACCCTCTCCTTCCCTCGCTGGGTCCGCAGTCTGTTCTCTGTCTCCATTCCTTTCCTGTAAATAGGTTCATCAGTACCGTTTTGCATAGATTTCTGCTCACAAGTTTCTGGCCCGGTAAACCGAACTGCTTTGTATTCTCCTGTCTCTCTCATCTTGGCGCAGCAGTTTGTTCTGTGTCCCCCTCTCTCATATGGATCCAAGAAGAGTTGGTGATTTTTCAGCCTGTTCAGCTTGCTATTTGTTGTTAGAATAGACCGGGAACTCCCAAGCTCCTTACATGCAGAACTGGAAACTGACAGTCCTCCTGTTATGAGTTTTTAATGAGTTTGGGAATCCATCTAGTTGCGTGATTCATAAACTAGAATCTCATCTCCACATCACCTCCTGAGCCTGCTGACACTTACCTCCTAAATATCCCTTGGACTGTTCCCTTTCTGTCCTTTGTTGTCTCCCCACTGGTCCAAGCCACCTCATCTCCTCAGTGCTATCAGCAGCCCCCACTGTGGACCTCCTGTTCCACACACTGGAGCCAGAGCAATACTTCCAGAGCAGAAATCTCTGTATTACTAACCTTCTTTAGAAACCCTTGTGGCCAAAGGATAGTGAGGCCTTGCCCATGGAAAGCCCCTAAATGGACGGAGAGAATTTCCAGATTCTGCAACAAAGATGCAGAAGGGTCTTAAACATAGCCCAGCCAGAATTTCATCACTCGGCACTGGGTAATGTGGACCTCTGAGTGGGCAGAATTGTTGCCTTACCTGGGTGGGCAAATAAATACTGGAAGGCTGAAGGTTCAGGGCCTTTCACACTTAAAGGACTGACCTCTCTGACAGGCTGCTGACCACAGCTGATACCCTGAGAAGCAGAGAGGGAGGCTCAGGAGGTGTCTCTTTTTAAGTCTTAATTGAATTTGTTACAGTTTCCCTTCTGTTTTATGTTTTGAATCTTAGCTCCGGACCAGGGATAGAACACAGACCCCCTGAACTGGAAGGTGAAGTCTTTAAAAAAAAAAATTTAATTAATTTATTATATTTTTTGGCTGTTCTGGGTCTTGGGTGCTGCGTGGGCTTTTCTCTAGTTGCAGAGAGCAGGGGCTAAGCTCTAGTTGTGGTTCCCAGGCCTCTCGTTGCTGGTGCTAGGGTGCCCAGATTTCCGTAGCTGCAGCACGTGGGCTCAGTAGTTGTGGCACACAGGCCTAGTTGCTCCGTGGCACGTGGAATCCTCCCGGATCAGGGATAGAACCTGTGTCTCCTGAATTATTAAATGTGCATTAATTTTTTTAAACACCATCCTTGTAGAGAAGGGGGACAAAAAGAAGCAAATGTAGACAAATATGGGAAACCTATTGAAAATGTGTTCATTTCCCCAGTACCCCTCGACTCTCCCATCCTGCAACACAAAATTAGTGCAGCTCACGTTTTCATCAAAATTTGGCTGTAATTCAAAAAGCATTGGTAGGTGGATTCTTTACCATTGAGCCACCAGGAAAGCCCCCAGGAGGCAAAGTCTTAACCACTGGGTCACCAGGGAAGGCCTAGGAGGTGTCTTCTGCCCATGTTGCTCTTATATGCACCATGATACTTCAGAGTGCTTGCAAGGGGAACTGGTTGGGGCCCACAGGTTTCTTGGTTACTACCCACAAGCCCAGCCCTCGTTCCAGGGCCTAAGAAACCTTTCAATGATTTCTCATGACCCTTAGGATAAGGCAAACTCCTCAGCTGTGGTCCTTGGCTGGGTTTTCAGGTTCCTGTCCTGCCCTGCTTTCCCTCCCTCCCTCTCTCCAGAGCCAGTGACTTCCCCGCTCACTCTCTCCCACCCCAGAGCTCTTCTTTTAGTCGGGGATACTTTTTTGTGCTTTTCTCAGCTACATCACTTGCACACATCTTTCTGATCTTAACTCAAGGACCGTTTCTTCAGAGAAGATGTTCCTGAGCTTGTCTAACTACTCAAATCCCAGTGTAGGTTTTTACAGCGTCTTGTATCTTTTCCTAACATTTGTCACCGTTGTGGTTTGCATGGTGCGTGCTAAGTCACTTCAGTTGTATCTGACTCTGTGTGACCCCATCCTCTGTCCATGGGGAGTCTCCAGGCAAGAATACTGGAGTGGGTTGCCGTGTCCTCCTCAGAATTTTCCTGACCCAGGGATTGAACCCATGTCTCTTACGTCTCCTGCACTGGCAGGTGGGTTTTCTACCACTAGAAACATCTGGAGAGCCCTGTAGTTTGTATATCTGTGTAATTATTTGGTCGGTATCTGTTGCTCCATGAAGGCAAAGACAATGGCTTGTTTTTCTTATTTTCATTTCCTCTGTGCCTGGCTTGGTGCTTAGCCATGGGAGGCACTCAACAAATGTAATGAGTGAATGGGTGAATGCCTGTGTAGTGGTTATAAAGAGGAATCATTGCATAACTGACATTTTCTTTCCTTTTTTTGGATGGAGTTTGGCTGTTCATCAGCAAGTATTAAGTATTAACCTTGTATGAGGCAGAGAGTATTGTTTGTTGCTCTATTTTGTAATAGTATGTGGTATGTGAATTCTGTGCTGTGATTCCAAGGAAGACAAATATGGTATACAAATAAGGTGTAAGAGGCTGATCTTCTTCATCTTCTTTACGCAATATGCTAGCATAAAAGAAGTAACCAGAGACCAACAAACAAGCAGTGAAATCGCTTCCAAAAATAACACAAGTTAGTGATGGAGCTCAGAGTGATGGAAGGAAAGTAACCGCTCCCTCTCCCTTCAGCCACTTTGTACATTTCTATTAAGAGTTTCTCTGTTCTAGGTAAGTGTAATGTGACCTGGGGACACATGGTGAGTAGTACGGAGTGAGCGTTACATAATACATTGCAGGCAGCCAGTGAAAGTTTCTATAAGTTTCTCTCACAGGGAGAGAGAGAGAGAAGCCATTCTCCAGCAGGGCCCTGGAGAGGGTCCCCATCTGCAGGCCTGTGACCCAACACAAAGGGAAGTTGTCTCATTCCCCTTCTATAGGCTGCTGCTGGTTTAGAGGCATGCTCTGTTTTCACCACTCGTTAGCGTGGACTGCATGTCCTTACTGAGTGGTTGTGTAACAGCAGAAGTGATTCAAGGGGAATTTAAGACAGAAAGCTTGTTTACCAAACGTTAACTTTGGTCTGAGTACCGAGGCACTGATGTGTGCCATATGCAACAACACAATTTTGTTGGCCAGAGCAGGCACTGTGTAGACAAACCTCCTCTTTCCTGGGAAGGAGGTTTGGCTGGTACAGAAGAGCCTGGAATGAAGGCTGAGCCTGAAGCCCTCCCTGATGGCCAGGGGAACTATTGTGAAGCAAGGACTCACTTTGTAAATATCTGATGCCTGTTGAACAGCATGTGTGTCTTACTGGAGAAATACTGTGCATCTTAACAGCATTTTTTGTGGAGAACATGCTGTTTTGCTGATTGTTAAACCAGTTGCATAAGAAAACACACACACACACACACACACACACACACACACTTATTTATTCCAGATGTCTACTGGAAACCCAGTGTAGTCTCATTTGGACCTGATTTCCAGGGATGGTAATAGACTATTTCTTCACACTTCACTTTCATTAAGTATTTTGGAGATCATGAAATTAACTTCTCAAATAGTTTTTAAAAAAACCCCAAATCACTGATGATTCAGCCCCAGATTAATACCCTTTCAAAAGATGTGAATGAAGAAGTGAACAAAAGGAAGTGGGAATTTGTGAGGTACCATGGAAATGTGGGGTTGTGAGAATTTTAATATCAAAAGGATCAGTCATGGGTTTGAGAATATTTTTAATAGATTCCATTTTGTAGTTTTAGGTTCATAGCAAAATTGAGCAGAGTTTTCCCATATATCTCAAACATGCAGAGCCTCTATCCTTCTGGATCAGTCATGGATTTTGAAACATAAGATAATGGGTAGAAAATGGCCATTTGTTGATTTTGGCTGTCCAACATCAATGCCCTTCCATAGCATCCTGATTTCACTGGAAAGAAATGTCCTTCCCTCATGGATACTGTCCTCATGGCATAGAGAAGACATGCCTTCCCCTAAGCCGCAAGGGTCCCCAACGTCTGGCATCAAATGCCTGATGCTCTGTAGTGGAGCTGATGTGATAATAATAGACATAGTGTGCACATAAATGTAATGCGCTTGAATCATCCCAAAGCCACCCCCCACCCCCTGCCCCAGTCCATGGAAAAATTGTCTTCCACGAAAGTAGTCCTCAGTGCCAAAAAGGCTGGGGACAACCGCTCTAAGGAACCTGAAAGGAACTTACCCCTTCCTCTCCCTCGGGGTCAGATGGCACATGATCTGGGCTCAACCAATCAGACTCACTGTCTCAGGAACTGGAATCTTGACAAAGTGTTGAAAGGACACGAGAAAGGGGCCACAGGGACCTGGAGCAGTGACCCACCACACTGGGTGGCTGTGGCTCTTCTTTTACCTGGTCTTCTGGAAATCCTCGGTTCCTGCCGATTTTAATGGTTTAATGCCTACAGCCCCTTGTCAATTCTCAGCCCTCGAGTCCTTCCAAGAAATGATTTTGGCTTAAGATTGCCAGAGTTGTTGTTGTTCAGTTGCTAAGTCATGTCTGACTCTTTGCAACCGCATGGACAGCCACACGCCACGCTTCCCTGTCCTTCACCATCTCCTGGAGCTTGCTCAAACTCATGTCCATTGAATCGGTGATGCTGTCCAACCATCTCATCCTCTGTTGCCCCCTTCTCCTCCTGCCTTCAATCTTTCCCAGCATCAGGGTCTTTCCCAATGAGTGGGCTCTTTACATCAGGTGACCAAAGTATTGGAGGTTCAGCTTCAGCATCAGTCCTTCCCATGAATATTCAGGGTTGGTTTCCTTTAGGATGGACTGGTTTGATATCCTTGTTGTCCAAGGGACCCTCAAGAGTCTTCTCCAGCACCACAACTCGAAAGCATCAATTCTTCGGTGCTCAGTCTTCTTTATGAGTTGCTGACTAATATGCAAATGGTAAATTAGTGAGAAGGTTGTTGAGATGGTAAGATATTAAAAAACGACTCGAGTGTACGCTCGGGAGGAAACGGCAGGGCTGGGGAAGTTTGGGGCCAGAGTCAGAGGGCGCCTTTGGGTCAGGTTTCCACGAAGATGAGAGAAATGAGAGATGGGAAACTTCTCAGGTTTCAAGGTAGACTTTAAAGTCAGAAGAAAGCTACCTTACCTCCCCACACTGAATCATCAAGGACATAAAGGAACACAACACTACCGTGGCAGCAAGACAGAAAAGACAAGTTTTTTCATAGTAGAATCAATATGGAAAATGATACATCGTGTTCAGAATAATTCAAAAAGTGAACCGCTTCCAAAAAAAAAAAAAACAACCTAAAAATTAAAAAAAGGACTTCCCCCAAGACTCAGTGATTAGGACTCCGTGTTTTCACTGCCAAAGACCTGGTTTCAACCCCTTGTTGGGGAGCTAAGATCCCACAAGCTGCGAGGTGTGGCCAAAAAAAAAAGTGAACAGAGGAAGGTGAGGGAATGCAGCGATAAGGAAATAGGAAGCAGCAACTACCTCCCACTCTTGTCTGGAAGGACAAAAGAAGGAGGTGGTAGAACTGTGGTGGTAGGTGGGTGGGACATGGGTGGGGGAGATTCCTGCACTGTGCAGGCAAGAACTTTGGGGAGACCTCCTGATAGGTGGGAGCAGGAATGGCAGTAGATGTAGCCGGAGATGTCACTCCCAGAGGTACCGTTTCCATGGTCTGGAGAGAAGGTAGAAAACGCACTGGCGTCTCCTCCCATCCTGCCTTCTGGTCTTCTAATGCCTGCCATTGGCTGAACCCTGCTGGTAACCAGGTGGTGGGAGTCTGGAAATTTCAGCCTGCAGGGAAAGGCAGATGAGAGCCAATAAACAATGACCCCACTGAGTAGAAATGTGGTTGTCTAGCTAAAGAGGCCTCATAATATTCAAAGACAAGATCTGGAGAGGAGTCATATCACACGACTGAAACTAGAGCTGTCGGGAAAAGACTGCTCCTATTAATTTCCTGACAAGTGATCACAAATAGATTGGCTGAAAACATTACACATTTATTCTTTCACATTCTGGGAGGCAGAAGTCTAAAATCAGTTTCACTGGGCTAAAATCAGAGTGTCACTAGGGCTGGTTTATTCTAGAAGCTTCAGAGGAAGATCTATTTCATTGCTGTTTTCAGCTTCTAGAGGCTGCCTGCATTCCTTGGCTTGTGGCCCCTTCCTCAAATCACTCCAACCACTTCCTTGCATCATCATACCTCCTTCTTTGGCACTTACTTTCCGCCTGCCTCTAATAAAAACTTTTTGTAATTCCGTTGAGCCTATCTGGAAAATTTAGGATCATCTATCCATCTCAAGACCCTCAACATAGTCATATCTTCAGAGTCCTTGTTGCCATATAAGGTCGCATATTCGAAGTGTCCAGGATTAGGACATGAACATCTCTGGGGGCCATTACTCAGCCTACCACATGTGAATACTTGGAGCTGAGTCAAACTATGGGTCTTCCTTGGGACTGGGAATAGTCATTTGTTTTACAGCTTGAGTCCTGAGATCTTGCTCATCACAGTGAAACAGGACACATTGCACTTTGCACACATGCTGTACTGCTGTGGAACTGACATCTCAGAGGAGAAGGAAGTTTGAGTGGGACTCTCAGAGGGAGGTTGTTTGGATTAAACATTCTCTTTGGTCCCTCTTTGGCTGAGTCACCCAGTTCAACATCAGGGACAGAATGAAACCACCTGCAAGGCCACCTCCTTTGCTTCATTTCCTCTTGTCTCAAACCAGCTGTAAAGTTGTAACCACACAGCATGAAGAAGGTGTGAGAGGGGTGCAGAATCTAATTGGATCTGCCAGGAAGTGGTGAGGTCTATGAATAACCAGAAGAGAATCTACCATTCAATGAGGTACATAAGAAAATAGCTTAGCCTGGGGAAGGGTTTGAAAACTTGAGATCATCACATAAGGGAATGACATAAAGTATAACTTTAAACCTGGATCGACTCAACTCATCTGCAGGATATAGGATTTGACGTCTTTTATTGTCAAAGAGTCTATCCCCAAAAGGCTCAGGATGTCTTTCAGTGACTCAGAAAGAATCCCCTTAGATTTATTCATTCCCCCATTCCTGCCTGCTGACTTCAGATCTATGATCAATAAGCAATCTCAGGCTGCCTGCGATGATGATCCTGTTGTGGTCACTGGCAAGGCAATTGCCTCAACTCTCTATAGGAAACTGTAAGATAAGAAGAACTGAAAGCGGAGATGACAAACCCGTATATGAACACATGCATACTAAGAATGGGAGTATTTCATCGATGCTTGACAATAAAAGTACATGTGATACCTGAGAGAATTTAGTATGTTAGAGAAACTGACAGCTTAGTCTTATGCACTTGATTTAAAATGTATAGGCCTGTGTGTGTGTGTGTGGGGGGGGAATGTATAGGCTTGCTTTTTTAAGCAAAAAGCATAAGAGAAATGGACCTCGCCAATAAGTGGTATTATACTGTTTAAAAGGACTTAAATTTTAATTCACTAGATGGACAGAAGTTTCTAATAATACTTCTTCTCGTTGTAAGTCTTCCCTTTAGGTATTTGAAGGGCTTAAAAAGCAATCAAATACTATACTTTTAAATTAATTTCTTTAATTAATTTCTTCTATAATTAATGAAGTCTAAAATTTTAAAAGGGGGAATTTCCTGGCTGTCCAGTGGTTAGGTCTCGGCATTTTCATCTCAGGGGGCATGGGTTCGATCCCTTGTCTAGGAACTAAGATCCCATAAGTGGCAAGGCATGGCCAAATAAATAAGTAAAATGTTTACAGGGATCTGATTAAGTTTGTAAATGGGATTTATTGTTAGAATGTTCAGTGTGAGTGGATCAAGTGGCCTTTGAGTGACCCATCAGAGGCCTTCTTGTTTTTATTTTACACAATTTACCAGACTTATAAATACCCTAATAAGATTTTTAAGTGAAACCTCAGGCCATAATGTAAACAACATTTTAAATTTATTAATCAATTAGTTTAATTTTATGGGCTTCCCAGGTGGTTCAGTAGTAAAGAATCTGCCGGCCAACGCAGGAGATGCAGGAGATGCGAGTTCGATCCCTGGATTGGGAAGATCCCCTGGAGAAGGAAATGGCAACCCACTCCAGTATTTTTGCCTGGAGAATCCCCTGGAGGGAGGAGACTAGGGGGCTACCGTGCATGGGGTAGCAAAGAGTTGGACACGATTAAGCATGCATGCACATCAGTAGTTTAATTTTAAACTTGATAATTATAAATATTATTTTCTGTGCACCACTCCAGTATCAGAATACTCACACTGGCAGCTCACAAACCTATATGGGAAAGCTCAGGGCTGGATTAGCTCAGAGTTCTCTCCAGTAGAAAGCAATTTAACTAGGATTACACAGATGGAGATTTCGAGAAGGCTGCCCAACACATAACTTTTCATGTTGGAGATTTCTGATACACTGCAAATCACGTATCTACTCCCAAGCGTGGCCTTCAATTCATCCTTACCATTGTCACCTCTGTGTCAAGACCTGCCATTCTGTTCTGAATTGATCTGTTTGGTTGGTTTTCCAGCCTCCCCCAAAACAAACTTGGTTCTCAAACTCTCTCCTTTATGGGCATACCCCATCATGCGTCCACTCTGTGGGTCTGGAGTGACTGTTTGCTATGAAGTCTGTAGCACAGAGGCTGATTCAGTTTCGCATCTCTCTCTCCAAGTTTACAGCTTGTTTATGATTTCCTGCTTTGCATCTATTAGATTGTTGCCTTTTTTCCTCATCCGCCTGTCCAATTCATGACATTTTGCTTTGCTTTGGAATCAATCTCTCAGGAAGTACTTGGTGAGGTTTTGTGTTGATGACATTAGATGAACATGAACGGCATTTTGTGTTGCAAAGGAAAAAGGATTGCTTTTGTGTATTTTGGAGTAATGCAAGGAAAGCGAGCTTCCGTATGATTGTGGGGTGAAAGTGACAGGATCTCGTCTAATTTTTAAGGCAGCAGGGAAAACAAATTTAGACTGAAATGGGCAGAATGGAGCTGAAAGGCATCCTATTACCTGAGCATTAGGGCAGAGAGCTAATCAATCTCAGACAGCCCCGCCAGCTCTCATTTTCCAGGTCATCTGTCTTATCACTCGATTGTGTAGCTCAGGACAATTCATGGCCTGCTCATGGTCGTTTTGTGTTTATGTTTTTCAGAGTATGTTCAGCCGATTTTGCTGAGTTCCTCGTGTGTGCATTTGTCTTCTCTTTTGCCTTGATTATTTTGCAATAGGAAATTTACTCTGACTTTAGAAACCTATCTTAGGCAGGTAATATTTGGGGATCTCACTTGAAATTGATACAAAATATACAAATATAGAGGGGCTTCCTCTATGGCTCAGAGGGTAGAGAATCCATCTGCAATGCAGGAGATCCAGGAGATGTGGCTTTAATCCCTGGGTTGGGAAGATCCCCTGGAGGAGGAAATGGCTACCCACTCCAGTATTCTTGCCTGGAGAATCCCATGGACAGAGAAACTTGGTGGGCTACAGTCCATGGTGTTGCGAGAGTTGGACATGACTGAACACACACACACACACACAAATATAGAATGAACGCTGAAGTCTTAGGGGCATTAGCTTCATCTTCATCTGGGAAAATTGATCCACGTGATTTCCACACTCAAGATACCCTCACGTTTATGATAAGGCACTGCCATATGAACTGCCTTTTCACAGGGAGCTCGTGTTTACATATGAGACATAAATAGTTCGGGAGATTGTTGCTTAGTTGCTCAGTCGTGTCCAGCTCTTGAGACCTCACAGACTATAGCCAGCCAGGAACCTCTGTCCATGAAATTTCCCAGGCAAGAATACTGGAGTGGTTTGCCATTTCCTCCTCCGGGGGATCTTCCCAATCCAGGGTCAGATCTGCATCTCCCACATTGGCAGGCAGATTGTTTACCACTGAGCCACCAGGGAAGCCGGGGAGAGAGCAGGGAGTGCAGATAGAACAGAAAACAAGATAGGTCATGAGTTAACAACTGTTGGAGCTGGGTGATGGGTTCATAAGGGTGCATCATACTGTCAACTTTTGTTTACCTCTGGAAGACTCTGATGCCAGGAGAGACTAAGAGCAGGAGAACAAGGGAACAGCAGAGGATGAGATGGCTGGATGGCATCACCAACTCAATGGACATGAGTTTGAGCAAACTCCAGGAGTTGGTGATGGACAGGGAGGCCTGGTGTGCTGCAGTCCATGGGGTCGCAAAGAGCTGGGGCATGACTTAGCAACTCAACAACAATATCAAAATAACATAAACTTTAGTTTTCCCTACTGCTCAGAATATAGTCTAAACTCCCTGAAAAATTATCACTCTAAGCACTTCTCTGGTGCCCAGTGGCTAAGACTCCATGCTCCCAATGCAGGGGGCCCAGGTTTGACCCCTGACCAAGGAACTAGATCCCACATGCCACAACTAAGATCCAGCACAGTCAAATAAATAAACAGATATTTAAAAAATAGAATAAATGAAAAGTCAGTTTCAGCAAAAAAGTCAATTTTGTTTAAGAAAACAACAAACAAAAATTATCACTTCATGTACTTGGGAGAAGGTATTCTTTGGGCAAACCATAAATCATGGTTTAAAATTTTAAAAATTATAGCCCATAACTAATTTACAGTCTTAAAACTAAGTTGCAAATGGTAAAGAAAATCTGTATTTTAAACAATTCTTATCAAATCTAAAAATTTCCTCTAACCTCTTGTTAGCTGTGGCAAAAACAGGGTAATTTTTCACTAAAATTCTCATTCTCTTCTTCCTTGGCTACATTTCGTAGACTTTTTGCCTCTGGGTGGGGCAGTATGACTCATGGCCTTTGAGGGGAGCAGAGGTGTCACCCACAGACCAGGCAGTTAAAAGCTGGGGTGCTCTTCCTCTGCAGTCTTTCCTTTCAGTTCAGTTCAGTCGCTCAGTCATGTCTGACTCTTTGTGACCCCATAAACCAGGCCTCCCTGTCCATCACCAACTCCCAGAGTTCACCCAAACCCATGTCCACCGAGTCGGTGATGCCATCCAACCATCTCATCCTCTGTCGTCCCCTTCTCCTCCTGCTCCCAATCCCTCCCAGCATCAGGGTCTTTTCCAATGAGTCAACTCTTCACATGTGGTGGCCAAAGTACTGGAGTCTCAGCTTCAATATCAGTCCTTCCAATGAACACCCAGGACTAACCTCCTTTAGGATAGACTGGTTGGATCTCCTTGCAGTCCAAGGGACTCTCAAGAGTCTTCTCCAACACCACAGTTCAAAAGCATCAATTCTTCGGCGCTCAGCTTTCTTCACAGACCAACTCACATCCATACATGATCACTGGAAAAACCATAGCCTTGACTAGACAGACCTTTGTTGACAAAGTAATGTCTCTGCTTTTTAATATGCTGTCTAGGTTGGTCATAACTTTCCTTCCAAGGAGTAAGTGTCTTTTAATTTCCTGGCTGCAGTCACCATCTGCAGTGATTTTGGAGCCCCCCAAAATAAAGTCAGCCACTGTTTCCACTGTTTCCCCATCTATTTGCCATGAAGTGATGGGACTGGATGCCATGATCTTAGGTTTCTGAAAGTTGAGCTTTAAGATCCAGTGGTGAACCTCAGAGCTCTTCTAAGATGGCAGAACCTTTGACTCAAAGGAGCCTGGGGCTCTGAGTGATTGTGTGGAGCAGAGCTCCCTGCTGACACTCACTGGAGTGTGAAAGTGAAGTCACTCAGTTGTGTCTGACTCTTCGAGACCTAGGGACTATATAGTCCATGGAATTTTCTAGGCCAGAATACTGGAGTGGGTAGTTGTTCCCTTCTGCAGGGGATCGTCCCAACCCAGGTATCAAATCCAGGTCTCCCACATTGCAAGCGGATTCTTTACCAGCTGAGCCACCATGAGCAGTAAAAACATCTATCATGTTCAGCCACTAACATTTTGACATCATTATTGCAGTTATTTGGCCCTGATTAAGATATTGGATAAACATTAGTGCTTGCTTAAGAAAATGACTCTGAATGCTAATTAACTGGCATTTTCCCCCTCCAGAATGGTTTCAGTGGTCTTACGGCTCTGACAGTGTGTGGGGGGGAAAAGTTTACACATGTCCTTGCCAACATTGACTATTATCCTATTTAAAATTTTTTTTGCCAACTTATGTTTAATATAAAGAAGTATTTTATTCTTTCATTTTGTATTCCTCTCATTATTAATTAGGTTGAATATCTTATTTATATACAAGTTAACCATTCTGATTTTCCCTCCTATACATTGTTCATGCATATGGTTTGCCCATTTTTAAAATTGGGATCCCAAGTTTTTTCTTACTAATTTGTGAGAGTTCCTTGAAATACTAATCTTTCATGATTTTTGACTTGCAAATATTTTCTCCCAACCTTACCCTCAATTATTAAGTTTTTCTATTGTGCTGTTTCTTGAAAAGAATTCCTTCACTTTGATGTAGTCAGATCCATAATTTTTGTCTTGTGTTTAGTACTTTTGAAGTCTCTCCTGGGAAACTATTTGTACTCCAATGTGACAGAGGTAGGATCTGACACTTTTTCATTTATATTTTTAAGTAATCTGGAATGTTTCTTTGTACACAGAGTGAGTAGGATAGGAATAAACTTCATTATTCTCATTATGTGAAAAAGGGCAGAATTTCCCACAGTATTTCCCGTAGAAGATGAACCACGTGAGACGTTAAGTGGGCAGCAGAAAAAAAAAAAAGAGTTCCATGGTTAAATACATTTGAGATAAATCCAACTAAACAATGGCAAATACACTTTTATCCTACATATCTTTTCCGAGTCTTTAATGATTGCCGGGAGAAATATCAATAACCTCAGATATGCAGATGACACCACCCTTATGGCAGAAAGTGAAGCGGAACCAAAAAGCGTCTTGATGAAAGTGAAAGAGGAGAGTGAAAAAGTTGGCTTAAAGCTCAACATTCAGAAAACTAAGATCGTGCCTCTGGTCCCATCACTTTATGGGAAATAGATGGGGAAACAGTGGAAACAGTGTCAGACTTTATTTTGAGGGGCTCCAAAATCACTGCAGATGGTGATTGCAGCCAGGAAATTAAAAGACACTTACTCCTTGAAAAGAAAGTTATGACCAACCTAGACTGCATATTCAACAGCAGAGAAGACATTGCTTTGTCAACAAAGGTCTGTCTAGTCAAGGCTATGGTTTTTCCAGTGATCATGTATGGATGTGAGAGTTGGACTATGAAGAAAGCTGAGCGCCAAAGAATTGATGCTTTTGAACTGTGGTGTTGGAGAAGACTCTTGAGAGTCCCTTGGACTGCAAGGAGATCCAACCAGTCTATCCTAAAGGAGATCAGTCCTGGGTGTTCATTGGCAGGACTGATGCTGAAGCTGAGACTCCAGTACTTTGGCCACCTTATTCGAAGAGTTGACTCATTGGAAAAGACTCTGTTGCTGGGAGGGATTGGGAGCAGGAGGAGAAGGGGATGACAGAGGATGAGATGGCTGGATGGCATCATCGACTCAATGGGCAGGAGTTTGAGTAAATTCTGGGAGTTGGTGATGGACAGGGAGGCCTGGCGTGCTGCAGTTCATGGGGGCACAAAGAGTCAGACACAACTGAGCGACTGAACTGAACTGAACTGAACTGAACTGAATACACTGTATACATTTGGAACATTCAGGGAGATTCCATAGCAGGGTTAGGTAAACTACCCACCAGTCCATGGGCCAAAACTGGCCCGTGGTCTCTTTTTTTGTACAACCTGCAAGCAGTATTTGTCACATTATAAAAAGATTGAGAAGAAGATGCAGCCAGGCAGGGAGAGGAAGAGAAGGAAGAGGGAGGCAGAAGGGGGAAGAAGCGGAATATGTAACAGAGATCATACGTAGTCCACGAAGCCTAAAATATTTGCTGGCTGCCCCTTTCTAGGAAAAGTTTCCCCATCACTAGTCTAAACCGTGTTCAAAATAAATTGATCCCAGAACTTTTAGGATGAAGGTGGTCTCACGGCATTTGATTTCTGCCACACAAACACCAGGAAGCACTGACCTCAGCTAGGTTGAAGCCGTATTATAAAAGCAAAAAATCTGGTGATTTTCCAATTAATCTGAATGCTGTAGAGCCACAAAATTATTAAAGATTTAGTTGACCTTATTGGTTGTTCAGTCACAACCTTCTACCCAAAGTGCATCCAATCAATAAAAACCGACTGTAGAGGAGAAACACGTCTGGAAACACCTCCACACACATTTCTTTCCCCGAAGCCATTCTGCCACCTAAGCTGACACTGCAGTGAGTTTGTGCTTCTGCTTCAAGCCACTCACTCTGAACTCTAAATTCTATTTTTATTTTTCCATTTGCTTCGAGGTTGCTGAAAATATTGATAAACCTTCCATTTCACAGCCTTGCACTCCTGCTTTCTTCCTGAAATTGTTTCTTAAGGGATCTATCTAAGATGATTTCCTTTGTATATATATATATTTAAAAACACTTTGAAAGAGACAGATTAGAAATTATTTACTGTGTGATTTCTAATTACTGCAAAAGAGTTATGGGGTAGGACAAGGTGACAAGAATCCACACAATGGACCAGTGGATAATGTGCAGAAGTTTTAAAGATGTTTATCCTCTTGACTGAATCTGTATAAAAGGATTCTCTGCCTTTTAGAGATGAGCTTTGGGAAGAGACATGGAGAATTTAGAAAGTTCCCCCAATATGCAGCCAAAATAATTAGGTGGTTAAAAAGGAGTATGAGGGGTACTTTGAATGTGAGCTAGACATGTATCCAAAGAATGAAGTTTCAGTTCAGTTGCTTAGTTGTGTCCAACTGTTTGCAACCCCATAGACTGCAGCACGCCAGGCCTCCCTGTCCATCGACAATACTTGGAGTTGCTCAAACTCATGTGCATCAAGTCAGTGATACCATCCAACCATCTCATCCTCTGTCATCCCCTTCTCCTCCTGCCTTTAATCTTTCTTAGCATCAGGGTCTTTTCCAATAAGTCAGTTCTTCACATCAGGTGGCCAAAGTATTGGAGCTTCAGTTTCACTATCAGTCCTTCCAATGAATATTCAGGATTGATTTCCTTTAGGATGGACTGGTTGGATCTCCTTGCAGTCCAAGGGACTCTCAAGAGTCTTCTCCAACACCACAGTTCAAAAGCATCAGTTCTTCAGTGCTCAGCTTTCTTTATGGTCTAACTCTCACATTCATACCTGACTATTGGAAAAAACATAGCTTTGCCTAGATGAACCTTTGTTGGCAAAGTAATGTCTCTGCTTTTTAATATGCTGTCTAGGTTGGTCATAGCTTTTCTTCCAAGGAGCAAGCGCCTTTTAATTTCATGGCTGCAGTCACCATCTGCAGTGATTTTGGAGCCCCCCAAAATAAAGTCTCTCATTGTTTCCATTGTTTCCCCATCTATTTGCCATGAAGTGATGGGACCAGATGCCCTGATCTTAGTTTTTTTAATGCTGAGTTTTAAACCAGCCTTTTCACTTTCCTCTTTCACTTTCATTAAGAGGCTCTTTAGTTCCTCTTCGCCTTCTGCCATAAGGCTGGTGTCATCTGCATATCTGAGGTTACTGATATTTCTCCCGGCAATCTTGATTCCAGCTTGTGTTCTATCCAGCCCAGCATTTCTCATGATGTACTCTGCACAGAAGTTAAATAAGCAGGGTGACAATATACAGCCTTGACATACTCCTTTCCCAATTTAGAAGGAGAAAAATATAAAATTTATAGTGGTGAAAACTGGCAAATACTACCTTAACCAGATGAATAAAGTTAACTTTACCAGTGATGTCCTATAACTGACGGGTACCCCCAATACGACATGATGAGAAAGGTACTTCACCTCTGTGGTATTCCTTCCAAAATCCTATAACCACAGTTTTCTCTTAAGGAAAGCAACAGAACAACCCAGATAGGGGGACATGCTACCACTTCCTTAACTCATATGCCTCAAAAACTATCAAGGTCAAGGGGGTGGGAAAAAAAAAAAACAACAAGGAAAAACTGAGAAATTTTCAGTGGAAGACAAGAACATACTAAGGAAACGTGACAACTAAATGCAAAGTGGTATTCCTGATTGGTTCCTGGAACAGGAAAATAACTTGAAAGAAAACCTGGTGAAATCACAATAAGATTTGGAGTTCAGTTAACAGAACATGCCAGCGTTGGTTTCTTAATTTTAACTAATGGAGTCTCATAGTGTGGGATGGTAGCAAGTGGGTGCTGGAACTGGGTCAGGAGAGTGAATATAGGAAACCTCTGTAATATTTTTACAACTCTCCTGCAAATCTAAAACTGTGCTAAAGTATGATAACATGTTTATTTAAAAAATGAAATTGGAGGGGGAACAGAAAAGATGTGAAACAGTGGTGAGTGGTGATGGTATTAGGAAGCGTTCAGCTGTGGAGTGCAGACTGAATTCTTCAAGCATTCAAAGCAGAGAGAGAGTAGTAAGGGCTGAGATGGAAGGCTTCATGGAGCGATGGATGGGAAAATGAGCGCCTTACAGCTGAGGGGGGCAACATGAGTGGATGGAGGACTGAAGCAGTCCTGCTCAGGGACCAACACAAATGAGCTCACCAGAGCTATGTGGGCAGAAGTAGTAAGGAGATGGGTTTGGTCAGGTAGTGTGAAGCCAGGCAGGAGTGGAGCTCCTGGATTGGAGGGGCAGCTCAGAACAGATGTGTCTATAAAACCACTGAGGAATTATTGGAAAGGAAAAGATCTTTGTTGGCCAGAGTAGAGAAAGCATGGTTAATAGTTCTCTGCAGGCACCTTAATCATTTTAATAACTGGGAGGTGCAAATCATAAATGAAAAATGGAAGTCTTGTAATAGGTAAAGTGCTGTTTTTTTTTTTTCAATATTTGGCCGCACCTTGAGGCTAGTGGGATCTTAGTCCCCTGATCAGGGATTGAACCTGCGCTCTTGGCAGTGAAAGCATGGAGTCCTAACCACTGGACCACAAGGGAATTTCATAAAATGCATTGCTATGAAGGAAAATAAGCAGCTGTTTGGCATGGGCCTGATGATCTGAATGTGTGTGGTAAGGGAGGCTTAAATTAGACAAGACACAGTGCCTTTTGATTGAGAAGCCATTAAGTCTTAGAATATACCATGAGGGCTGGCAGAGAATCACTTACAGAGGTGGGAATACAGATCAGGCTGGAGGGCTGCTGTGCCTTCTTGGCAGGATAACCCTTTACTCCAGGTTTCTACCAGATCTATGGCCCTGTGATTTGAAAAACAGTTTTGATGACCTGGGTCATGGCTCCTGGTGAAAAAAATCAATGACTGTACAGGGCTTTCCCACTTAGCTTTTCATTTTTACATTCTTAGGTCAAGCTGGTGACTGTAACACTCAGGAAAATGATAGACTGCCCTGCTCAGAGCTCTGGGAAGTCGGAGGAGAAATACAGAGCTCGTTCCTTTGGGTGCCTGACTCTTTGGACTGGGGCCTGGCCTACGGCGTTCCTGCTAACCCGCATGGGCCTCGCCAGCTGTTGATATGATGAATCCATTGCTTCTGTTTCTGAACATGTTCTTTGATCCAGTCACTCTTGGCTACACATAGTCTGTTACAAAGAGCAGGAGCAGGCTTTCAGAGACACAGGGAAGCTTCCATGAACATCTGCTGAGTCTCACGAGCTTCCGGTCCCGGGGGGAAGGGCACCATTTCTCAATCACAGACTCCGAGATTTTTTTGCATCCATCACATACAAGCAAGCGTTCTTCTGGTAGCTCATTTCCCTGGTATGCTTTCTGGAAAAGCAAATAAAACTCTCTTATCATCTCGACTTATACACTCTTTCTGTTATCCACATGTTGCTGCTGTGAATAAGGCATAGCTTGGGTTCCTACAGATAGAGAGAGCCGTGGAGAAGATGGGGGCCTTCTGGGTAGGAGCAGATGTGTTTTTATGTCCTAGCTGTGTCCTTGAGGCTGTCACAAGTGACACAAGCTGATTTTTTTCCCTTATCACACTGAGATCTCCCCTCCTGCCAACACAGCCTCCTCTAGCCATCACAGCAGGCAGACAACACTGTTATCTTGCCCCCAGTCAGAATGCTGTTTCACTGGCTCCCTGGGAAGTGAGGTCTACCTTTACTGGTACCCTGATGTCAGGGGGAGGGTTGGTAGGAGGGGGATGGTGGGGTCAGCAAGCTGAGCTGCTTCCACAGGCTCCAGCTTGGAAGAGGGGTTCAGGCTCCCCATCCCCCATGGCTCCTGAGAAAACAAAAAGTGAAAGTTAAAACCGCCACCTACTACCCATCACTGCATCTGTGATTCATTGAAACTGTAGCCTGAGAGCAGCATATATGCATCAATCACTTAAACGGAGGGTAGTATTTCAATGTCTTGTTTCATCTCTAACTTCTTCTCTACCCTCTTCCCCATCCCCACTTCCAGATGATGCTTTTGCCCTTCTCTTGCTCCTGACATTCTCTACAGTGTCTGAGATGATGCTTGATAAATGGAGTAAGGTTGACTCTCCATGAGAAGAGAGATGTCTATTAAGACACAGCTATAGAATTCAAGCTCTTGAGGGAAATGGAACCAAGTGTCAATAGAAGATATTCACCACTGAATTCAGGGACCATTTAATTTGGCAAGATCGAGGCCGTAGGTGGCCTTGCCTAGAGTAGTCACAATGGAGTGGTGGGGAGAGGATCTCAGTTAAGTTGGTTTGAGGAAGGCAAGTGTAGGAAGGAAGTGGAGACACTGACCATGGGCTAAAGGTCATGTCAAAGGGCATGAAGTCAAGGGAGGGTTTTAGAGGCTACTAAAGCCTGCCTGTCTGCTGGTGTTGATGCTGTTTGCTGATCTAGGGAAAAAGACAGGACTGATGAGACCCGTTCGTCTCTTTCTCTTGCTTTTAAAAAAGCAAAGCCCATTGAGAAGGATTCAATTTCCCTTCACAGCCACTGCTCTTTCTACTAGTTTATAACTGTGTCAGGGTGGAAATCATATCTGATCCACTTCTGCATTTCAAAAAGTGCTTGGACATCAGGTCCATCGGGGCAGGGATCAGGACTGCCTTTATTCTCATTGTGTCCATAGTGGCCAGCACCATACTTTGAGCATAGTAGGTGCTCATTAAACTGTTGTGGCATTGAGCGATTGCTTAAAGAATGATTGCATGAGCACAGGCATGAGTGGACTCAACTATTTACTTTATGGAGTTTCTGTCGGAAATTTTGAATCATGAACTGCCTTCTCTCCTCTGCCTCTGTCAGTTCTAAAAACTTGCTCTCTAAAACACAGACTCATACTCAGGAAACATTAAATTTAATATACACCTAGAAAAACAGGTTTGTTGCAAAGGAACCTACCTGTAAGTTTCAAGTTCCCAGTAGGAATGATTTGGGGGGGTTTCCTCCATTTTGGAATATCTTTTGGTTACAGTTTTCTTTTTTTTGGCCATGCTGTGTAGCTTGTGGGCTCCTAGTTTCCCAACCAGGGATAGAACCTGGGCCCACGCAGCGAAAGCAGTACATCCTAGCCACTGGATCTCCAGGGAACTCCCTCATCATAGTTTTCTTTATAAAGTGTGTTCTCACCTGTCATCTCAACCTTTTATCAGTCCTGAAGTGAAGTGAGGGTCGGATATGATTCCCACTTTAGCAGTGGGGAAGCAGAGACCCAGAGGACTTCAATTTACTTGAGTTCACACAGCTCATTGCAGCAGATCAGGAACTTGACCTCAAATATTCTTGCCCTCCATTTAATGAATTAGTATTTAAGCTCTCAATTTAGTAAGAGCTCTTCACCCACATCCTGTGACTCAGAGGACCCACTCCTGTTTTTCTTCCACTTGTTTCATTTCTGTGCAAAGCAATAACAAGTCTATATTTCTCCAGGGCAGGCCATGGTTCATAAAAGCTTCTGCCAAGTTTTAACCTTTTCTAATAGTTGAGGCAGATGGGACAGGCCGTAATAAGACTGACTTTGCTTCGTGGGAATTGCTGGGTTGGACCAGACACGATGCATCCAGCCTGGAGGCTGAATCCTCCAGTGGCATTTCGGGTTTTGTGATATGTGGGCTTCTGAGCAGGCAGGCAGGGGATGAAGCACTACTGTTTACCAAATCAAAGCAGATGTTCCACTCTTTGAAAGGTGAGCTGGAGGCCCCTCCCCTCTGAAATCTGTTTTAAAATGTGTCAATCTGGGAAATGTAGGCTCCAGATACATACACCTGAGACTGTGTTGTGAGACAAGCTTGACAAACAGGCTTCCCTGGTGGCTCAGCTGGTAAAGAACCCACCTGGCAATGCAGGAGACGAAAGAGACTCGGGTTTGATCCCTGGGTCAGGAAGATCCCGTGGAGGAGGCAACAACGGACACAAGAGCCTATTGTATCTTCTGGGAAATGAAATAAACATAATGATAAACTAAAGACAGTGAATATTAGAGATGCTGAGTTTAGATTCACTCATGCATGTGTCTAGGACATACTCTTGGTTAAGTGTTGGGCTGACATATGAGCATAAGGAAGTGAAAGTCGCTCAGTCGTGTCTGACTCTTTGCGACCCCATGGACTATATAGTCCGTGGAATTCTCCAGGCCAGAATACTGGAGTGGGTAGCCTTTCCCTTCTCCAAGGGATCTTCCCAACCCAGGATCAAACCCAGGTCTCCCTCACTTCAGGCGGGTTCTTTACCAGCGGAGCAACGAGGGAAGCCTGACATAGGAACACAGCAGATTCAACTGCACAAGCCATCCAGTGTTTACAGACCAGCCAATCAATTAAAAGACTCAGAATGTGAACAACTGGATCATATTGCTGCACTCTGTCAACTTCTAACGGGATATGTGGTTCTGTTTCTTGTGGTTTTCCTTTTTTTTAATTTTAGTTGTATTGAGGCATAATTGACATAAAATTGTAGGATGTGCGTAGTGGACAGAAGGGTGATTTGATATACATATACGTTGCACTGGGGCGTCCCTGGTGCCTCAGATGGTAAAGCGTCTGCTTGCAATGCAGGAGACCCAGTTTTGATCCCTGGGTTGGGAAGATCCCCTGGAGAAGGGATAGGCTACCCACCTCAGTATTCTTGCCTGAAGAATCCCATGGACAAAGGACCCTGGTGGGCTACAGTCTAGAGGGTCGAAAAGAGTTGGACACAACTGAGTGACTAACACTTTCACTTGTCATACATTGCATTTTCTTTATTTTTAATCTATCATAAAATAGAGTCAGCCGAAGCATTTGACATTGTCAGAAGTTGACCACTTCAGTGAAATAAGGATGTACATAAGAATATACATGCATTTCTATATACATTTTGTCTTCACCTAATCATGAAGGAGTTTAGAGGAAGAGTTGACGATTATTGAGCTTGGATCGACTTATTTCCTCCTTTCACCCTCTTTTCCCATCACTGAACACACACTCTGTGTTAGACCCTTCTCTAAGTATTGGGGATACAGTAGTGAATACAGTGGACATGGTCCTTGGCTTTATGGGTCTTACGGTTGAGGTGGGGAGAGTATAGTGGATGGGTTGATTGGAATTATGTAGATAATTAATTATAATGTTTGTAAGTACTGCATAGAAATGTAAAGTGCTTGAACAGGGAAGAGAGAGCAATGGATACATTCAATGGATATGTGAGCTGAATCAACAGGGCTGGTGATTCATTCGATATGGGTGGGGGTGATATTTGATATGGGAGGGTAAGTGAGGGGTCAAGGACGGGACTGGACGATTAGCTGGATGGATGGTGGGAGAAGATGAAGGAGGAACAGACTAGTAAGAAAAAGTCCAACGGAAACTGGATTTCTTTTCTGGGTGAAGATATCCTATACTGATCTCCTTTCCTCTCTCTCTCTCTTTCTCTCTCTCTGTCTCTCTCTCCAGTATCTTCCTTCCCACCCCTCTCCACCCCCCAAAGAAAAGAGAATTTCTGAAAGTCCTTTTTTGATTCCCCAAAAGAAAATTATTATCTCAATGAGCCAGGAAGACAGGTCCAGAAAAAGCCTGTTTGGCAGGCTTTTCCACTCCTGATTGTAAATGGCACTCTAATCTCACCCTTTGTAGGAACCATGATGGTGATCTGCTTCTCCCTTTAATGGCCTGCCAGCCTGCTTTTCCTTGTTATTGTACTATATTGTGAGCTTCCTGAGGGTGAGGGTAGCATTCTTTTTTTTTTTTTTTGTCTCCCTCCATCTAAATAGAGCATGGCATTTAGTAAGTAATAATAATTATTTGTTGAATTGAATGATAAGACAGTTGTATGAATGCTGGCTATAATGAACTTGGGTTCTTTTATGCTTGCCTAGACTTTACGTGATGTTCCTAAGCACTGTGTATTTCTGCGTGTGGCTCCTTTTAAGGGAGGGGTGTGTCTGTCTTTCCAACCACTGCCTCTCCAATCCTGATATATGGCTAAGTTCAAAAATACTTGTTCAAGAGCAGTGGTTGCCAAAGGGGAGGAGGGTTGGGGATGAGTAAAACATGAAAAGGGTTTTAGAAGGTACAAGTTTCCAGTTGCAAACTAAATAAATCTCGGGGATATAAAGTATGGGATGGTGACAAGGGTCAATGAGAGTGGAGAGCGTATTTGAAAGTTGCCGAGAGAGTAAGTCCTCAAAGTTAACTTTGTGCAGTGACAGGTGGTAATTAGACTTACTGTGGCGAACATTTCACAATATCTGCAAATATAAAACCTTTACATGGTATACCTGAAACCAATAGAATGTTATATGCCAGTTAGACCTCAGTAAATTTGTTGTTTTTTTTTTAATACTTGCTCCATTTTTGAAAAGAAGAGGGCAAAGTGATTAAAAACCTCTGAAAGCATTCTGCATATTACGCAGGTCAGGGAACGGCAACAGCAACAAAGTACGCCACTGATGAAACTGAAGAGCCTCAGAAGTACTGTTGAGGCTTATTTTATGTATTTAACTAGTTAATTTATTTTTTGGCTGCACTGTGAGACATGTGGGATCCTAACTCCCCAACCCGGGATAGAACTGATGCTCTGAAATGAGGAGTCTTAACCACTGGACTGCCAGGCAAGTTCCCACTATGGTTCATTATACAGTTGGGTGTTTCTACCCACAGGCTGACCGTCTTTAGATTAGACAAGTTTGATTCAGATATTAGACCCTAAATTAATTTTCATGGTCAACAAGATTGGATGGATGTGACATTTGATACTCAAACTAGAAAGGAGGGTGGCTTTTCTTCATTGGTTTTCAATGATGTTCCGCAGAGTCTGGGGTTTCTTGGAAATCTTGAGCAAGCCGTTAGGTGGGGCTCTGACCTGTTACTTCTGCCTTCGCACAGCGCATCTCATCTGTATTTATTTTGCTTCAGTTCAGTTCAGTAAAATTTCCTTTGAAGAACAAGTTCAATGACTTTAAAGAAAAAAAAAAAAAACCCTATGTCAGATAACAACCTAACACTGTTCTCAAATAATGATAATATTCCTACATGTAAATTTCTTACCTGAGAAGTGATGGTGGCATCTGCTTATCTTTGGGAAACCACAGCTTAGTCTTCTAGAAAGTACACAAATCATTATCAGTTCAAACATCAGAAAGTTACAGATGTGCTTGTAAAATGCACACTTCTAACATTGCATTTTTTCCTTTTTTTTTTTTTTAAACTTGCCTGTTTTCTGGTGTAGGCTTCCCAACAACTTGCCTCTTTTCTAGTTCACTTCCCATTGTGAACTCTTTGAGAGCAGTAGCAATAACTCTTGTTTCTTTTGAGGTTAGCACAATGCCTAGCACAATAAAGTTATCCTGAGTAAATAAATGGATGTTTGGATGCATGAGCGGATGGATGGACTGGTGGAAGAGTGTCTGTGACAGAACACAAATGCCTGAGACTCGGTAACTTTGTTCTAACCCTGTCTCAGCAATCCTGTTTTGTAAGACCATGAATAAATTGATTTTGTATCTCATTATACTAAATATAAAAATTAAAAATAGAGTGTGTTTTGCAAATTAAGGATATAATGAGTCACTGTTTCTTGGGAATAGAGAGTGCATGAACAAATTAATTACAAAGTCTTATGTTATTATCATTATAATGTTAATTATAAGATATAGATGCTGTTGATGAAACTAACCCAGGAAAGAAATGTTAGATGAGCAGTTGGTTCAAATTTTGGGCCAATATTCTGGTGAACAAAATTATTGTTTATGACACAGAGCACCTCAGAGCACCTCAAACTTTGGTTTGACAGAATATAGGCTGTACTGGGTTTCTGCAGATTCAGTAACAGCAATGACCTGGTATCCAAAGGAGACACTGAAAACCAAGCAGATTTGAAGCGGAAGAGCCAACAGTTGTGAAAGGTAAAGACTTCCATCGCTTGTCAGCTGCTGTGCTGGATGAACGTATGTATGTGTGAATAAATTTAGTAGACCTTATTAAGCTGTTTTCCTGTGCAAGAGCTAGTGCTGAAGGAAATGAGAGATGAGTTACTAAGTCAAGGGAGACAAGACATAAACATATAACAAAGAAAGTACGAAGGGCCACAAGAGAACTAGTGTTCAGTGGTATGAGGATTCATGAGGAGGAGAATAATCTTACTCTAAATATTGCTTATTACTTGGATTACTTATGCCTTGGTTTTCAAATAAAACAAAACCTTTCATCTTCTCAGTAGAGCCTTTAGAATAAATAAATATGTAGAGAGTATTTCTGGCAAAGGTATGCATTCCCCAAAGAAGGAGGCCATTTTCATGCACAACTGTGTTTCTTCGTTGGGACAGCCGGCTCCGTTTTGCTTCCATCATGTCGTGAAGGCTCTTGACGTTGCAAAGTTGTCCCGGATTCTGGGTCAAAATTGAATCATCAGATTGACTGACCTCGCCACACCATGTGAATTGAATTAAAAATTTATGTGTGCACACACGTGTGTGTGTTTAGCACGTGAAAACGAGGACTCCCCAGGCCCCACACTCTTTGTTATTCCTACATTTACCAATGTTTTCACAATTCTGTGAAAACAACATATCTCTGATATATTCAAGGTACCTCATTTTTACAAGGCAGGATATTAATATAATCCAGAAAGACTAAGAACAGATTGATATGTGTACTCCTCCAAAAAAACAACAGTAACTTTTGACCTTCATGCAAATCTTTCCATTTGAAGGGATTGGTTCAATTTTCAATTTAGAAGAATAAAAAGGATAAATAGATGATAGATCGAAAAGAAAGTTTGAAGAAAAAAAGACATATATAATCTCATCCTAACTTAATACACAATTTTTTATTTTCATGCATTTCCCTCTAGTTATTTTTTTCTTAACTCACCCTACTTGGTTCTACTCCCACTGGGCCACCAAAATTGCTCTTATCAAGTCACCAATGACCTCAGTGGCTTGCTTTCAGTCCTTGTTTGCCTGATCTGCCAAGAGCCTTCAGCACAGTCTAGGCCCCATCTCTTTCTTTCTTATTCTCCGTGTTCCAACACTTTGGGTTGACTGACTTTGGGTCCACCGTGTTCTTTTTTGTTAATGGTTTCTGCCCTCTGTGTTCTCTGATCTGTCTTACTTAGAACTCCTATTATCAGATCTCCTGGGTTAATTCTCTAGTTTTCTTACCTTTAATGTCTGATTTCCTGTCCCTTTTCATGGTTGGGATATTCTCTTCTTTCTCTGAGGATATCGATGATTTTTTTTTCCCCTTCTCCAAGCATAGTCTTTGTTTTTTCCGAGTTACTTTTTAACTGAGTATTTATTTTGGTCTTAGTCTTTCAAGATAACGACTGTCCAGATGTGTGCTCACTTAGATGTTTCAGCAAGTTTGTTTGTAACTGAGAGACTGGGAGCTCTGAGAATGTGGATGGTATTGACAAAGCACTGTGGTTTGCCTGGGACTCCTAAGTTTTAATACTGAATGTTCCTTGAACTAGGGAACCCTCAGTCCTAGCTAAGGTCACCCTCTAGATGTCAGATCATCTAGAGGGTGAACTGTCTGGAAAAGTTCCTAGGGAGCCCAATGTCAGTGTCTTCAGCTCCTTTTTCGGTGAGCTGGCAGATTCCCCAAAGCATACTATTCCAATTTCCTGCACGGAGGTCAAAGCCCTGCCTTCGAACATTCTTGGACTTTAGCTGAGGGAGTGCAGCAGGGATTGTCAGCTCCCAATATGAAAATAGCCTCTTAATCTCACTTCAGCTGTGTCTGGATTTTCCTGTTCACTGTTTACTGAGTGCTTGCCATGTGGCAGGCACTGTTTTTAAGCACAGGAGAGGCTGCAGAGGGTAAGACACAAAAATATCTGCCTCTGTGACGCAAGTAGGAAAGCAGGCAATCAATCAATCAGTTAATTCTTAAAAATTATGATTTGTCAAAAAGAGGCAAACGCTTTGAATTAAGAAAACAACAACAACAACAACAACAAAACAAAAAAAAAAAACAAGAAAAACAGGAGTGAAGGAAAGATGGAGCTAGAGTGAAGCGAAGTGAAAGTTCTTCAGTCGTGTTGGACTCTTTGCAACCCCATGGACCGTGGCCCGTCCACTGGCAGGCAGGGTCTTTACCACTAGCACCACCTGGCAAACCCTTTATTTTATAAATAGTAGTAGGTATATTGGACACAACTGAGTGACTAATACTCACACATGCATATGAATTTAGGGCTTCCCAGGTGATGCTAAGAGTAAAGAACCGGTCTGCCAATGCAGGAGACATAAGAGATGCAGGTTTGATCCCTGGGTGGGGAAGATCCCCTGGAGGAGGGGATGGCAACCCACTCCAGTATCCTTGCTTGGAGAATCCCATGGACAGAGAAGCCTGGCAGGCAACTGTCCAGGGAGTCACAAAGAGTCGGACATGACCGAAGCAACTTAGCACACACACACATATGAATTTAAGGCTATTTAAAACAGAGTGATCAGAGAAGATGTTCCTGAGAGGATGACACTGAGCAAAGACCTGAGGGATGTAGGTGGTGCTGGAGGAAGAGCCTCCCAAGCAAAGGGAATGAGCAAGGTCCCTGAGGCAGGAACGTGCCTGATACCTTTGGGTATGGCTATCACATAATGTATGGGCTTCCCTGGTAGCTCAGCTGGTAAAGAATCCACCTGCAAGGTAGGAGACCCCAGTTCGATTCCTGGGTTGGGAAGAGCCCCTGGAGAAGGGATAGACTACCCACTCCAGTATTCTTGGGCTTCCCTGGGGTGGCTCAGAGGGTAAAGTTCCACCTGCAATACAGGAGACCTGGGTTCAATCTCTGGGTTGAGAAGATCCCCTGGAGGTGGGCTTGGCAACCCACCTCAGTATTTCTGCCTGGAGAATCCCCACAGACAGAGGAGTTGCAAAGAGTTGGACACAACTGAATGACTAAGCACAGCACAGCATGGCATAGTGTGAAAGGAGGTGACTAGTCATCTTAATTATTAGGTGTAAAATAGGCTGCATGGGCTAAGAGAAGAAAGAGTAACCCAGTTAGGAAACCATTGTATCACTCCAGTCAAATCATGGTGGTGCCTTGAACCAGGGCCAAACTGTGACCAAATTGCTGCTGAGAAATGGCTAGTTTCCAGATATGTTTTCTGGATTCGCTAATGGATTGGTTCTGAGGAGATAGAGACAGGGGGGAATCAAGGATTGACTCCAAGGGTCTTAGTCTGAGCATCGGGAAGAATGGAATTGCTATTTGCTGACACAGGGGAGATTATAAGGAAGCAGGTTTGGAAGAGACGTCATGAGTTAGGTTTTACACGCCATATTTGAGACATCTATGGAATGTATGTGTGGAGTAATAAGTGGCTGTATAAGTCTGGGGTTACGTGGTTCTGCACCCAATTCCAATGTGTGGAGGGGCAGCTCCCCCAACCCTCCCACATCATCAAGGAATGCTGGGAGCATCAGCTGGATGTACTATAACCCAGCTCAATTCAGACCCCATTTTTGCAGAGGTGACTCAGGCCATAAAGAATCCACCTGCAATGCTGGGTTTGATTCCTGGCTCAGGAAGATCCCCAGGAGAAGGAAATGGCAACCCCATCCAATATTCTTTCCTGGGAAATCCCATGGACAGAGGAGCCTGGTGAGTTACAGTCCAAGGGGTTGCAAAGAGTCAGACATGACTGAGAAATAGCATCAGACTCCACAGACAAAGAGTTCAATCCCACAGGACCACTTTCCCCTTCAGGTACCAATCACAAGTCCAGTTTGGTCCCTGCGCTTCTGACTAAGTGGCCATAACTGAGAGGTCCTCATGACCCTGCTGCTGCTAAGTCGCTTCAGTCGTGTTCGATTCTGTGCAACCCCAGAGATGGCAGCCCACCAGACTCCCCCTTCCCTGGGATTCTCCAGGCAAGAACACTGGAGTGGGTTGCCATTTCCTTCTCCAATGAATGAAGGTGAAAAGTGAAAGTGAAGTCACTCAGTCGTGTCCGACTCCTAGCGACCCCATGGACTGCAGCCTACCAGGCTCCTCTGTCTATGGGATTTGCCAGGCAAGAGTACTGGAGTGGGGTGCCATTGCCTTCTCCACCTCATGACCCTACTTGGGTTCAATCAATTTGCTAGAAAGGCTCACAGAACTCAGAAATCCTGTTTACTCACTGGGTTGCTTGTTTATTATTAAGGATATTAAAGGATATGAATCAATAGCCAGACGAAGAGACACATAAAGGGGACTTCCCTGGCCGTCCAGTGGTTAAGACTTCACCTTCCAACACAGGGGGTGAGGGTTCCATCCCTGGTGGGGAGTTAAGCGAAAAAGAAAACAAAACAGAAACAATATTGTAACAAATTCAATAAAGACTTTAAAAATCATCCATTAAAAAAAAAAAAGACCTTAAAAAAAAAGAGATACATAGTATAAGTTTCCAAACAAAGATGCTTCTGTTCTCATGGAGTTTTGGGGCCAGCACAGTTGCTTGGACTGCAAGGAGATCCAACCAGTCCATTCTGAAGGAGATCAGCGCTGGGTGTTCTTTGGAAGGAATGATTCTAAAGCTGAAACTCCAGTACTTTGGCCACCTCATGCAAAGAGTTGACTCTTTGGAAAAGACTCAGATGCTGGGAGGGATTGAGGGCAAGAGGAGAAGGGGACAACAGAGGATGAGATGGCTGGATGGCATCACCGACTGGATGGACATGGGTCTGAGTGAACTCCGGGAGTTGGTGATGGACAGGGAGGCCTGGCGTGCTGCGATTCATGGGGTCGCAAAGAGTCGGACACGACTGAGCGACTGAACTGAACTGAACTGAACAGTGGCACATGGGAGTGTTCTGTTTCCTCAACCTGAAAACTCTCAGAAAACTTATTCTTTTTGTTTTTTGATGGAGGCTTCATTACACAGACATGATTAATTAAATCATTGACCACTGGTGATTGATTCAGCCTCCAGCCCTTCTTCATTCCCTGCAAATCAGTCTGAATCCTCTATTTCTGGTTGGTTACCCTGGCAACCAGCATCCATTCTTAGGTGCTTCCCAGAAGTTGCCTCATTAACATAAACCCAGTTGTGGTACAAAAGCCTTTTTTTGTGTGAATTTCACCTTTACGGCTCTGAAGTGGCTTCAGGCACTGAGCACAGGAGACCAAATATAACAAAAGATGCTCCCACTGCTCTTACCGCTCAGGAAACTCCACGGGTCTGGGGAGCTGTGAGCCAGGAACTGTGGACAAAGACCAAATAAATATGAAAAATATATTTTGGTCATCTGAAGGACCAGATGCAAATTTCTTATAAATCACAATATTGTAGGTACTCAAGGAAGAGGCTGGAGACATAAATTCCAGGGATGGCATTGAAGGTCACGAGGCCGGGTGAAACTGCCTAGGGAATAATACAGATTGAGCAGTGGACTAAGCATAGACTGTACATCAACATTCAGAGGATGAGATGAGACGTAACTATCCCACGAAACCGAGAAGGAGGGACCAGTTAAGAAGACAGAGAATCAAGGGAGAGAATCCAGAAGTCAACTGAAAAAAAAAAAGTTTCAAGAAAGAGTGATGAACTGTGTTGGGCGCTGCTGGAAGAGCCCTCTAGTTCAGAGATACTTTGATCCATTTGGTCCAGAGAGCTTGTGTGGTATCTTCTCCTGGACCAAACCTCCAACCATCTACCAGGGTCAGAGGAGGGACCGTCACCGGCTTGTGCAGAATAGGAAAGAATAATGGGAAATGAGACATCAAAGTGCTTCTTAGATTGTCCACCCTTCCCCTTGTTCTAGCGGCCCCCTCCAGTCATTTCACTTTTAAGTGAATGCCACCAATTTCTGAGCCTTAAAAAGTAGCCTCCTTGGGACTTCCCTGGTGGTCCAGTGGTTAAGAATCCACCTGCCAATATGGGGAACATGGGTTCTATCCCTGGTCTGGGATAGATTCCACGCACTGTGGGGGCAACTAAGCCTTTGTGCTATGGGTGCTGAAGCCCATGCCCCCTGGATCCTGTGCTCCACAGCAAGAGAAGCCACCACAAAGAGAAGCCTGCGCACCGCAGCTAGAGAAAGCCCTTGAGCGGTGATGAAGATCCAGCCCAGCCAGAAATGGAGTAAATACATGTAACTTAAAAAAAGAAGCCTCCAATAGATTGATTCATACCTTGCCCCCCTGCCCATTGAGGAATCTGCTCTCTCTCTGATGTGCTGTCATTTACTTCTGAATGATCTACTACTTTCAGACTTCGCTAACAAAATTGGCTTGGTCTCCTTTTACTCTGGTCCTTGTGGACTTAAGCCTCTTAAAAAGATCCTTTCACTGTCACTTCGGGAAGGAGTAATAATGGATGCATGTATCCAACCCATCTTCTTCACCTGGAAGCTGTGACCACCGTTTTTGATGGTGTGAGGTTGTCAACTATCCGGACGTATATCATTTACTTAACTGTTCGCCAATTTGGACTTTTGGGTTGCTTCCAATGACACATAATACTATGCACTTTGTTCATGATTAGGATTTTTTTTTTTTTTTGCTCTGGATCAATTCCCAGAATGTAATAACTGGGTAGAGAGATATTAGAATTTGATACAGTAAAAGGCTGTACAGTGAATAGTTCAAAGCATCGTCTCCGGCATGTAGTCAGAGCGCCTTTGTTTGGATACTTGATCTGCTGTTTGCTAGCGGTGTGACCTTGGGCAAGTTTCTTAAACTCTCTGTGTTCCAGTGTCCTCATCTGTCAAATAGTAATAATACTAGTAGCATTACTGAGAGTAGAAGGGTAGGTTAACACACGTAACCTACTGTGACTGATACACAGTAAGTTAAGTCAATAAACATTCTCACTACCATCATTGTGATCACCATCAGGACATTGATAAGTATTGCTAGGCTGTTCTTCAAAAGGGGATCAACTTCAATGCCATCAGCAATGTGTAACTGTGCCCATATAAACACTTCTTTGCCAACCAAACTCAGTAATTATTGTAAAAGGTTCTTAAACAAGACTATCTTAAATTCCTCTATAGTTTTTGTAATTTAAAAAAAATGGACTACAGGACTTCGTTGTTAGTGTTCTGGTCTATAAAAGGAAAATCTCAGCAAATGACATGCAAATTCTGATACAGGGGCTTCAGATGGGGGAAGTCATATCATACTTGGATTTGACTTGCGCAAAATCAATTATATCCCTGGACAGGAGAAGGAGAAGAGAAAGAGAAAAAAAAATTTAAACCTATAGTGATTTTTTTTTCCTAACCAATCCACTCAAAGGATATCTGTGAGTTTGAGATGGAAAGTTGAATGTGATTTTTCTCAGTTAATCTGAGTTGTTTTTTTCCCCTAAATTTTTAATCTTGTATTGAAGTATAGACGATTGACAATGTTATAATAGTTTTAGGTGGACAGCAAAGGGACTCAGCCATATATATACAAATATCCATTTCTCCCCCAAACTCCCCTCCCATCCAGGCTGCCACATAACATTGAGCAGAGTTCCCTGTGCGCTGCAGTAGGTCCTTGTTGGATATCCATTTTAAATACAGCAGTGTGTACATGCTTAACCCAAACTGCCTAACTATCCCGTCCCCCTGGCAACCATAAGTTCGTTCTCTGTGAGTCTCTTCCTGTTTTGTAAGTAAATATGCCATTTACAGTATGAGCATCTCACACAGATTGTGATTATACAGTTTTAGATCGGTTTTCATGCCACATACCTCCCAGAGCCAAGACAACGCAGTTGGCCACTGTTTTGAAAGCTGCTGTGTCAGTGTATTCCTAAGCGATGTTCAAGAAACACTTTGATCATGTGTGAGACTGTCACCACATCCAAAAGTCTGTAGACAAAAATGATGATATTATTTTTGGTCTGTGGCTTAACTTTCTTTTTTTTTTTTTTCTGTTTGAGGCTTTTGATGTTGAACCAGCTAGATGATTTTCACTGATGCTATGCTGGCTTTGGATCCAGAAACACTTCCTTTCTTTGTTTGCCTGGCAAATTTAAAGCCATCCTTCAAGATTCAGCTCAGGCCAGAAGACTTCGCAGATCCTGTTGACACCTTAAGCCGCTGTGTTCAGACCACCATGTGTGGACCTCTAGTATAGCAGTTTTGAGTCATAATTGTTTGTATGTCTCTCTCCGCTGGTCTGTGAGCTTCTCCAGGATAGGGACTGTGTAGTAGCAATTTCTGTACCCCTGTGCTGTGCTTAGCCGTTCAGTCATGCCTGACTTTCTGCGACCCCAAGGACTGCAACCCACCAGGTTCCTCTGTCCATGGGGCTTCTCCAGGCAAGAATACTGGAGTGGCTTGCCGTGCCCTCCTCCAGCGGATCTTCCCAATCCAGGAATCGAACCTGGGTCTCCTTCATTGCAGGCAGATTCTTTACCAGCTGAGCTACCAAGGAAGCCTAGTAAAATGCCAGGAACATAGGAGACATTCAATGCAAACTCTTGATTGGAGGAATGAGAAATGGAAACTGAGGCAGAACGAGAATCGTGCATGGCTGTGTCGCAACATCCAGGGGAAGAGTTTACTAATGAAAACTCATCAACAAGAGCAGTAGTAACCTCTCACTATTAAAGACTAGGGTGGTCCAGTAGCTAGGAATCTGCCTTCCAATGCAGGGGATGTGGGTTTGATCCCTGGTTGGGGAACTAAAACCCCACATACCACCAGGCAGCTAAGCCCATGCACCACACACAGAGAAGACCGTGAGCGGCAATGAAGATCCTGAGTCACATTAAGACTCAATACAAAGAAAAAAAAAAGATTCATTGCAGCCAAATAGACAGATAGATAAATATTTTTTTGAAAAACAGAGACTCTCTGTATTCCAAAAGCCCCATATAAATTATAATCTTTCTTGCAAATCATTTAACTTATTTTACAGATGAAGAAAAGCCAGTTTCAGAAATCATGTATCTTGTCCAAAGTCCCCTGGCTAGGAAGATGGGAGCAAGGATTTGAACCCAGTTTGTGTATCTCCATCACTCTCTCCCAATTCCCTGATTCCATCCTATCAGAGGTAGAAGAGGAACCAAGTGGGGTGATCAGAAAGCATCCACTCAATTTGGCTATTAGGAGGAACTGGGGACCCTTGCTGATTTTAAGGGGCACACATCTATCTGTTCAACTTTATTTTTTACCCTGTGTGTCCAACTTTATTTTGACCCTCGAAATGAAGCTCCTGGTCACAAAGTATGTTGTCAGAACACAGCTCTTCATTAACAGAAGTGCCATGGAGTATCCTTCAAAAGATCATCATGTTCTCAAAAGGAAGCACAGTTTGCTATGGAGATATGGGTCATGGTGTTGCTCAGGGGACACAGGCCTGGAAATCAGGGACAGCTAGGAAACATGTCCTTGCATCAGGCTGGAAGTGAGCCAGGCGCCTGAACAGAACTTCCTGGAGAGAAGAATGCACAAACATGGATGTGTGTGTTTGTGTGTGTATGGTGGGGCGAGGGGGGCGGTTGGAGGTCAGGGATGGGTGTCATCCTTGAGGTGAGCTCCCAAGGACTGATGACGGCAGGAAAAGCTGATCTCTGAGCTGGTGAGAATGCATCTATTTACATAGCACTGGGACAATGACTGAAGTCCACTTGCTTGCCGGATTAAAATATGCTGCTGATGCACTGCTAAATGGAAGCTTGCTAAGTGTGAGTCACGATGACAAACCGCTGTAACAAGAGATATTGAAACCCTTACCCTCCTATACTCAAAGTCGTTGTTGGCTATGATGCTTCCAAAATAAAAAATCTCCCCAGTTCTTTTATTTATAACTTTCCTAAATCAAATGTAGCAGGGTGGTCTTGGCCCAACCTGTGAAGAAGTTGGACTGTGGAAACAGAGTGACTCCTTTGGACCCCCAGTAAGTTGTAGGTGATGGAAGATGAGGACTCCCTTTTGGCTGAAGGGAGAAAGGAGAGGTTGTGGGCACGGGCACAGAGTTTTTGATGCAGAAAGTATGGATGGGATCCGAGAATTTGCATTTCTAACTAAAAACTTGCCAGGTTATACTGATGTTTCAGATCCAGGGACACTTTTAGAACCATTGATCTAACCACTGCTCTTGACTCCTGAGAATAAATACAGAAAAGCTTTACATAAAGATACGGCTTAATCTGTAAAACCCACCAAACTCCAAGGATTACAAATAAAGTCTTTACATTTGCCACTACAAAAGAGTCACTCTCTCTCACTGTATTTCCAAGCTGAGACAATTTCCAGACAAGAGCTCCTTGAGTAGAGGAAGGCTGTGACCACTTACAGAAGGAACATGCAATCGTCCGACTGGTCCTTTATTGCATACCTTCCGGCAGCTTCTCCAAAGGGTCCTATGGTCAGTTACTAGAAGAAGAAAACATATCTAGTCTAACTGGAACATTAGACACTATCTCTAAGAAACATTAATTTTCAGGGACCCAGAATGCCACTGTCATCTATAGAGTGGAGGCTTATCAGGGCCATGCAACAGATGGAGATTTAACCTAAAGTCACCTCACAGTAGACTCCATAGTTATTGCCCTAGCTTTTTAGTGTATTGATATCATAGATTTACTTAGCAATCTTCAGAACCCCCTCATTGGGTCCTTGACCCATGGAATAAATCTATTCTCATTGGAAAGGTCAGTGAGAAACCTCTTACTCAGTAAATCAAATGCAATGCCTCAATCTTGATAAAACTGAACACATAAATACCATTATTATGGACCTGAAATGCTATAGGAGTGGGGTTATTTTCACATTCTCATTGGACTGCCCTTTTGGTAGTATTACAAGTGGTAGATTTTGGATCATGACAACAATTTGTTGTAAGCTTAATCAGGGAATAATGACAAATTGGAACTACTCTTCTGGATGTGGTCTTTTCAGTAAAGTGAATATATATATCCCATGGCGTCAGAAGACAGCTGTTGGTCTCTATCCTCCCAAACAGAAAATATATGGAGTACTTTGCTTTCACCTAGTGACTCCGGGAGATAGTGGAGGGCAGAGGAGCCTGGTGTGTTGTAGTCCATGGGGTCACAAAGAGTCGGACACGACTTAGCAAGTGAACAACAGGGAGGAGGGCAGTATAACTTCCATGTACTGCCCAGGGACACATCAACTTCCTGTCCTGTGCCTCACAAGTCAGTCTGCAGGGGCTTTGATTATCCCTGTCATCATCTCACAGATCACACCGTTTCAGTACATGGATGAGATAGATTTCTGGGAGCAGAAAGTCTCTGGAGCTCGATATACTTTGCTATGAATGAGGAGACTGGGAGGTAGACAGTCATGAAAATACTAGGTTTGAGAGGTCAGAAGTCTGAGGCAAGATGGGATACCATTTCAAGTCAACAACTTGTTGCTACATCTTGGAACCCCTACCACTAAGGGAAAAGAAAATGCTTAGTGGAAATGTTTGGATTTTGTAGAAAACATATACCACCTCTGGATGTTCTGTTTCTGCTCACTACACATTGAAAGACAAGCAGCTTTAAGTAGAGCCGGGGGCAAGAGAATTCTCTCCAGCTGATTGTGATGGCAGAGCACCAAGGCTCCAAGGGTTTGTTGCAAATTGTCACGTGGAATGAAGCCTGTCGGGAATCTCAAGGGGATTGCCACAGAAGCGGTCCCTAAGGCTTTCTAGCAAGTGAAGGCACTGTTCACCTTTGAAAAATCTCTCCTGCTTGCTGGTCAGCCCTGTTAAAGACTGATAGTGGGGGACTTCCTTGGTGGTCCAGTGGCTAAAAGACTATATGCTCCCGGTGCAGAGGACCGGGGTATGATCCCTGGCCTGGGAACTAGATCCCACATGCTGCACCTAAGAGTTCCCAGGCTGCAACTAAAAATGCTGCATGCTGAAATGAAGACCTAGCACAGACAATTAAATAAATAAATTTAGAAAAGGAGAAACACTAATAATGGGACAATAGGCAGTCAGATAGTCTTGACTCTTCAGTCATATTTTTTTCTGTATTTTCTTCACTATAGTGTCATGCTCATATTTTAACTATTTTTCCTCTTTTCTCTTCCCTTCTCCGTGATTTTGAATAGAATGAGTTGGTAGTAGTTGCCTTAACTATTGTGTGTGTGCTCGGTTGCTCGGTTGTGCCCAGTTCTTTGTGACCCCGTGGACTGTAGCCTGGCAGGCTCCTCTGTCCATGGGGATTCTCCAGGCAAGAATACTGGGGTGGGTTGTCATTTCGTACTCCAGGACATATTCTGGACCCAGGGATCAAACCCGCATCTCCTGGGTCTCCTGCATTGGCAGGTGGATTCTTTACCACTGACCCACCTGGGAAACCCCCTTTAACTACCACTAAATCTTTACCCCTTTAATATCTAGTCCATAGGATATTATAGGTATTCTAGAAAATCGCCACAGGTATTCCTCTTCTAGAGAGAGAAGAGTCCCACTGAGACTTCCAGGTCATGAGCTGGATGCAGTCCTTGATAAGCTTTGGTGTTGCCATCTTTCTGAGGAAGGAGTGAAAGATTGTCCGATTGTGTGAGGGATGGTTACATTTTGTCAGGCAGAAGCATTTGGGATGAAGAAGAGTGTCACTGTTGGATAGCCAAAAGGGTGGACGGTGGTGGGCATTTGTTATTTCTACTAACAATACCTCAGACTCTGCTCAGTGCAAAGTGCAATACCTAATGCCCAGTGGCTGAAGCAGAACGCCTTCTCTATACCAGTTCTCAGGCCCGTTTTGGAGCCTTGCTCTTGCCCATGTACCTGACCTTGAGTCTATGCTGCTGCTGCTGCTAAGTCGCTTCAGTCATGTCCGACTCTGTGCGACCCCATGGACCGCAGCCTACCAGGCTCCTCTGTCTGTGGGATTTTCCAGGCAAGAGTACTGGAGTGGGGTGCCATTGCTGATCACAATTCCAAATGTCCACTATAATTTTAATAAATTGCTCTTGTACTTACACCCATTTACATAGTTATTTTCTACTGCATCTAGCTGAGAATCCTGTCCAATCTTCTCATTAAAACAACTGCTGGCCACCTTCAAAAATTAGGAGGGGGATTTCTTGGGTAGTAGTTACAAACCTTCTTGTCACTGCATAGGGCTATCTCCCACTGTGTATTAAATACTGCATATTAATAATTAAATACTGCATATTAATTCCAATACTGATCTCTTGTAAGTTTGGTTTGCATGAATCTAACCCTCTGAGTCTAGTCTGCTCTGGTTACACTAATAAAATCCCAGTGACTTTGTGACAGCTGACTATGAGATTCTGTCTGAGTGGCTGCCTCTGATCTACCAAGATCTCCATCTCTTTCATCTTCAGCCCCCAAATCATGCCATGACTGACTCCTGGAATTCACATCTCCAGGGTACATTCACGTCCTTTCTCTCACTTATTCCCCTACAACAAGGCAGGCAGGCATTTTTTACCTACAGCCTAGAGGTGAACAATGAAAGCTAAGCATGCAACCAGCTGAGGCTTCCCTGGTGGCTCAGTTGGTAAAGAACCCACCTGCATTGCAGGAGACGGCCTGCAATGCAGGTGACCTCGGTTCAATCCCTGGGTTGGGAAGATCCCCTGGAGAAGGAAATGGCAACCCACTCCAGTTTTCTTGCTTGGGAAGTCCCATGGACAGAGGAGACTGCCAGGTTATAGGCCATGGGATCACAAGAGTTGGACACCATTGAGCAACTGAACCACCACCACCATCATTCAACCAGCTAGAGACAAAAGAACTAAAGAAAAGATACATCAACAAACTAGTAAGAAGATCAGAACCCAGAACCTGGGTCTTTGGATTCATGGATCAGCCTACTGCAGAGGGTGCTTTGCTTCATTTATCAAATCCAACGCGGGCACAGTGATGGGGGGATGCCTGTGTATGGAGCCAGTGCCATCCACACCCGTCAAAAAACACCTGTGGAGATCGCAAGAGCTACTTAAGCGAGTGTGACTTACTTCTAGGTGCCTTGCGGGCTTCTACACCTTGTGTGCTCTGCTTGTTTCCGTTTCTGCTGTTTTGAGCTGCTAAGTTATCTTTGCTCTGGTGTCTGGTAACCTTTGATTCTCATCTTCATGTAACTTTTAGGTTGCCCTTGCCATAGCCAGATTCATACACAATCAGCGCCACGAGCACCAGCACCCTGGGATGACACACTGAGCCCACGTGTGGTGTGGAAAATTTCACTCTTCAGAACCCAGGGGGTGAAGCACAGAGGCAAGCCGGTTCAAAGAGGTTCTGCGTCAGTGAGAGACATTTTCATCTCTTCACAAATGATTTATGCCAAGTAGACAGTAGCAAAATTATGCAGATCACCACAGGAACAAAAGTCTCATGAAAATAAACCTCTCACTGAAAGGCTCCTTTTCTGAAAGTCTACAGAAAGGGAGCCTAAACCTTTTAGGCTGTTCAGTTGCATGCTGGGCACATACGTGGTTTTATCCCTTTTGAGTTTGCTTTTAGTTCCCACTCTGACTTTATTCTGGGACCCACCTGTCTTTGAAATTGCCACTCAATTTACATTGCCACCATCTGAAATTTGCCAGCAGACCCTACATTACCTACATTACCCTTCCAGAAACTTAGAAGCCCTCAGTATTTTGTAGTTTGCTCTTTGCATAGCAAAGCATTTCCAGGTTTTTTTTTTTTTAAATGTCTATACTTTAAAACCAAAGTTACCAGGTTTCTATGATGCATTAGGTATACTGTTCACCTCTAAAGAGAATCAGTCAAGGTATTCTAGCAGCTCTTACCCTCGCTGCTTCCTCTCAGTGGCAATGTTTTTCACCCACTCATTCATTCAATTGGCATATATTAATCTTCTGCTAAGGATTCATCCCTAGTAAAACGGCATTGTGTTTAAAAAGGAGACATGAGGGGGACTTCCCTAGTGGCCCAGTGGCGAAGACCCCTCACTCCCAGTTGGGGAACTGTATTCAATCCCTGGTTGGGGAACTAGATCCCACATGCCACAGCTGAAGAGTTCAAGTGCTTCAGCTAAAGATACCGAGTGCCAAAATGAAGGTCCAAGACCCCATGTGCTGTGACTAAGACCCAGTGCAGCCAAAACAATCAACAAACAAAAATGAATATTTTTTAAAGAGGAGACAAAATGATGCTTTCTAATCAGGACTTACCACCTTCTTGGGTTGTGAGCCACAATTGGAGCTCACACAGAATACAATGTAATCATATAAACACATCCCCTGTGTGTTCAGAGAAATAAAAATCATCTGTGTTTGCTGTTACATAATCTGTAGGACACACCCTTTCAAGGTAGCTCTAGTGATAAAGAACCTGCCCGCCAACACAAGAGACATAAGAGACACAGTTTCGATCCTTGGGTTGGGAAGATCCCCTGGAGGAGGATGTAAAATCCAAGGACAGAGGAGCCTGGTGGGCTACAGTCCATAGGGTCACAAAGAGTTGGACACGACTCTGAAGTAGCACACAGTTACTGACAATACCTGTTATCCTGTGTTGGCTGTGAATTCTCTGTCAACAACTGGGGGCCCAGAACTTCCTGACTCAGCTGGCAGTCTCTTCATATCCCTAAGTGCTCCAACTCTCTCCCTTTCAATTGGCACTAGGAAGGCAAACTTCCCAATCACATGGCAGAAGCTGAGCCAGCCACAGTAGCTCACGTCTATGAAATGAGGTAATGCTATCTTTTTTCCCAATCAGAGGGAGTAACTTTCATCTTTCTAAAGAAGAAAAGAATCATCTTTGTGGGGGGATCTATTAAGAATCTTTTTTTTTTTTTTTGGTAACTTCTGGATGAATTTCTTTTCTAGTTTTACATTAAATTCTAGTATTTCTCTTAGCAGAAGTTACAGCTTCGATTTAGATAAACTGGCTTCTGGGACACACTAATAATTTGAGTTCTCTGAAACTGACATGAATGGAAGTGGAAAGATTACATATTCGCATTTGAGGATTTTAACTACAAGATGTTAACAGAAAACTTATTAGTTTAAATAGAGTTTTGATGGGCCCTCAAATGCTCTCCACCAATGTTGTGGTCATCTGTTACTTTTATTTCTGACCTTATCAACCCATCTCTTTCCTCTCCTAAAAGTTCAAGTCAAACCAAGGGGCATGTAAATGGGCTGTGGTTGACCCCATGAGCCCAAGTTTCTTTCCTATGGTTCAATCATCTGGCAAGGCTAAATCGTTTCAGATTTGGAATCTATTTTTTTCCCCCCTTCATACAAGAAAGTCTGCTTACTTTCATAGTCTCCTTGAAAATACCAATCAAATTCAGATAGGGCCCTCTGCTGTTAGGCGTTCCTTGCAAATGGCCTCAGCTCTTAGAGGCTGGTATATTCCACCTCAAAGAACCCACATGCCACAGCTTCAGTAAAGTGGAAGTCAGTCAGTCTGTCTATTTATCTGATTTATCTGTCTATCCATCGTTCTATCTTCCTCTCAAACCTGTATTGTTCACTTAACAAGCCATGCCAAACGTAGTGCTGGGCATATAGATATACAGATGAATAACATGGAGACAGAGATACTAGTGTAGTAGGAGAGAGACAGGTAAACAGACTGTGGTATGGGCTTCCCTGATGGCCCAGCAGGTAAAGAATCTGCCTGCAATGCAGGAGACACAGGAGACTTGGGTTTGATCCCTGGGTTGGGGAGATCCCTTGGAGAAGGAAATGGCAACCCATTCCAGTATTCTTGCCTGAAAAATCCCATGGACAGAGGACCCTGGTGGGCTACAATCCACTGGGTCACAAAGAGTCAGACACGACTAAGCATGAGCATGGAAAGTATAGCGTTGGTCTCTGCTTTTAACTCTGTTTTCAGTCTTCTATTTTGGTGCCTAGAATAGAGCAGGCACTCAAATCATTATTGAGCAAACTGGTGATAAATCACAGAGGCCAGAGTTGTTGGAGTGAAGTGAATGAGAGAGGGAGAGTTGTGGAGGAGGGCAGAGAGAAGGCAGGGTGGAACTGGGTGGGTGAGGGGTGGATGGTGTGAGGCCCTGTAGGGGATATAGGGCTTTTACTCCAAGAAAGATGGGAAACAAGAGTAGAGTTTGGGCAAAGGAGCGTCATGCTCTGACTTCAATTTGGAAAGTGTCCCTCTGGTTGCTGTGGGGAGAACAGACTGCAGTGAGAGCAGGTGAGAGGCTCCTGCAATAATCCAGAGGAGAGGGGACTTCCCTGGTAGTCCACTGGTTAAGCCTCCACATTGCCAATGCAGGGAACACAGGTTTGATCCTCCGTCAGGCAACTAAGATCCCACATGCTTGGCAGTGCAGCCCAACAATCAGAAAAAAAAAAAAAAAGACAGGAAAGAGATGCTGAGGCTTGAACCAGCACTGCAGGAAGTGAGCAGCACTCAACTCTGGAAATAGTTTGAAGGTATAGCTGATGGGATTTGCTGATAGGTTTGATGTGGGCAGTGAAAGGGAGAGGAAAGAGTCAGGATGACTCTAAGCTCTTTGGCCTGAGAACCCAGAAGGACGATGTCCCCTACCCGCAATGTCTACCAGCTCACTCCTTACTTTCCTGAGTTTTCTGCCTAAGTGTCTCTTTATCATCAGAGGCCTTCTTTGACCATGTGCAGCAATCATCAAGACTGCTCACACATGTTCAGTTCTCTCTTCTTAGGAAGATGGTAGGACTGCTCTTTCCACATCCTGTTTCACTCAGGTGTGATCATGTGACTCATCTGGGCCAGTGAAATGTGAGCAGAGAGGATTTCACCATTTTCAGGTGAAATCCTTAGCACCAGTGTCTGCTTCCTCTCCTTTTCTTTAGCCTCTGCCAAAGCAATGTTTGCTTGGGAACTCTGCTCAGTATTCTGTAATAATCTAAATGGGAAAAGAGTTTGAAAAAGAATACATACATGTATATATGTAACTGAGTCACTTTGCTGTACACCTGAAACTAATACAACATTCTTAATCAACTATGTTCCAATATGAAATAAAAATTAAAAAAAAAAAGAAATGTTTGCTTGGGCTTATCTTCAGAGTAGGGAATGTGGAGCTAAGCCCTAGATGACCCTCAGGAACCAAGGAGCATGACTAGAAGCAAATCTTTGTTTTAAAACTAAGGTTTTAGGGGGCTGTTTTTTAATTGCAACATAAGCCATCTTATCGTGACTGATATATCACCCTAAATAAAACAGAATTCTCAACCCCTTCCTCAGTCCCCCAGCCCTCTTACTTTTACAACATCCTAACAGTAAACACAGGGAAAGGAGAAGGGGGAAGCAGAGGATGAGATGGTTAGATAGCATCACTGATGCGATGGACATGAGTCTGAGCAAACTCTGGGAGATAGTAGGGGACAGGGAAGCTTGGCAGGCTGCAGTCGCAGGTCAGACATGACTTACAGACTGAACTCCAGCAGAGTATAGAATGATTTTCTTTCCTTTGCTTTGAATTCCCACCCCCTTTTGTTTGAATGAATGCTCCATGAGGATGGAGACGCAGTCTGACCTGTTCACTGCTGCCTCCAACATTTAGAACAGTATCTGGCTCACCGCAGGTTGTTAGGCTGCACCCGCAGGCCTGGAAGCTCTGTACTTGCCCAATCACAAGCCCAAAGATAGAGCCCAGGGTCAGCAACAGAGACAGCAGTGATTTGATGGATGGGGGACTCTCACATGTCTGAAGCAAAGACCTGGAGTGACACTCCACCAAGAAAGATGGTGGGCAGGATATAGCAGTAGTCTTCACTACTGGGGAAGAGGGAGATTACCTGTTATGGAGGTTACCAGGGAAACCAGCAGACCGGTGTGCCTTATTGCCCCATTGCTAAACTATCACGGGGTAGATAGTGCTGATGTAAAGATTAGAACCATCACTAGCTGGGGCCGGGGGCAAGTACACAGGCATTTACTGGTTAGGCTCATGATGAAGAGGAAAGGTTGGTTAGGTGAGTAGGGTAGAGGTGAAGCAGCGACTGGTTGAACAGGAGCTGCACGGAGAGCGAGAGAACAGCCATCTTGGGTGGCCTGCTCAAACACAGGTACTAAGGAAACACTAGTTCTGTGAATGAACAAATGCCTGGGACATCAGGGACCGCTTTCCAAAACAGACAGCGCAGAAACTGTATCTCCATGGATGCACAGAAGTGTGCCAACAGAAGGAAATAGACTCGGAAAAGACATGGCCTGTCCAGGGAACCCTAAGGAGTTCAGCATTGTTAGAACGTGGGTGAGTAAAGACAGTTGTGGGAGGAATTACGGTTTGGGGAAATGGAGTGAGGGAAGGAGGATGAGACTAGAGAGATAGGCTGGGGGTCTTCCCTGGTGGTCCAGTAGTTAAGAATCCATTTTCCAATGCAGGGGACATAGGTTTGACCCCTGGTGAGGGGACTAAGATCTCACATGCAGAAGGACAACTAAGGTTGTGCTACAACTAGTGAGTTTGAACCACAGCTGGAGAGAAGCTCACGCTCTGCAACAAAACGCTTGCGTGCTACATCTAGGACACAATGCAGCTAAATAGGTAAATAAATATTCTTAAAAAAAAGGAGAGAGATTGGATCTAGTTTTTAAAGGGCCTTGTATGCCCTCCTAATACACTTGAACTTCATTTTTTGAGCAGTGAAGAATCAATGGAGTTTTTAAATTAGGAAGTGGCAAGATCAGTTTTGATTCCGCCTGAACAAATTACTTTCAGGGAGCAATCTGCCCAGATAATATTCTCATTGCTCTTTGCCCACTGCAGCTATGTCCCCCTTCATCAAGTCATTCATTCGTTATTTCCCCACAACAAATGTTTACTGCTTGTTGATGAACAACGTACTGTGTAAGGGGCATGAAGAACAAACAGGAGTGAAAGATGCTCCTTGCTCTAAATGAGCTTTCCTAACCCAGAGTTCAAATTTAGCAACATAAAGGGTGACCACACAAGCCACGTGAGCAAAATTCTGCACTGGGGTCTCTGGCTCCTGTGACCCTTTCTCTCCATCAACACATCCACTCTGGTTCCACATACGAAATTCTCTTAAGTTCGCTTCAGAGTTTCACAACCTTCTCTTCCAAAAGAAACCATCATTGTTTCATCATTGCTATCACCATCCTCAACATCATCATACCATCCTCACAAAACAGCAGAAAGTTAGCATTTATCTAACACTTTACAGTTTACAAATCTCTTCGATATACATTACCTCATTTAACCCTGACAAGAACCCTATGAAGTATTGTTATCATCACCTTATAAATGAAAAACCAGACCCAAACTAAGCATGAGGTCATGAGAAATGGCAGCCCATCTAAAATCACATACTCAGAAGGGCCTGAAATCCAGGTCAGGGGAACAGAGAGAAGTAAGAAATGACCCTCACTGCACTTGCAGATTTTCTAGCTTCTGGTTTTCCACTTTGTTTCTCCCTCAGGACAACAAATATTTTCTGAGCATCTATGATGTTTCAGCCACAGTCTTGGGGCTGCAGAGTGAACGGCAAAAGAAAACACACAGGGTCTCTGCGTTCTTGGAACCTAGCAGCGCTTATAGTCTGGCTTTGGGGGAGTGGGGTGGGGAAGTGGGGGGAGCTTTCCCTTTTGCTGCCACTCCTGACCAACTGGTGAGGGAGGGCTTTCTCCCAATTGGTCCAAGGACAGAACGGGCAGCTGGTCACTATTTCTCCACCTCTGCAGCGGCCCCCTCCTTAGCCAGTGTGTTTGTTTTCCTCCGGATTAAGCACAAACGTGCTGGATCCTGCCGTTTCTGCCCTCTCTCGCCGGCAGCGGACTCTAAGGTGTTCTAACAGTCAGAGCTCCTCAGAAAGTCTATGCTACTGGTCTCTTTCCTCACCACACCTTCCTTTCTGTGGCCTGAGCTGCTGGGGTCTTGGTCGCCTCTCAGGGCTGGCTATTGCGCAGCCAAGGGGCGGGGCTCGGTCCTCAAGGGGTGGGGCTCGGTCACCAAGGGGCGGGGCTCGGTCACCAAGGGGTGGAGTTCACAGCGAAAGCGCCTTCGTCACCAGGCTTATTATTCTGTACTGGGAGCCCAGCCTGAAAGCATTTTGCAATTTTTTCCTGAGCTTTCTGGTCAGCAAGCCTAGTTCTCTGAGCTAATGGCCATTTCTGACCCTGCCTTCTCTTGCTCGTTAGTGCCTGTTCTGCTGCTCTTCCTCCAGGGCTGGTACCCTAGCTGGAGGCACCCAGTAAACAATTCCTTATCACTAACATTCCCCCAGCCCCCCTGGAGATGTCTGCAGGTGACAGCGTAGCCTTCTGATTCCAGCCTGCGGGAGGCTTACTCTGCTATGCAGAGTAGTCTGCTATGCAGATTCTATCTAAAATGGGAAAAAAGAATTTCTAACCACGGACTAGACGTTTGATCTGAAGGATGAAGTTAACGTGGCCAACCAGGCCTGATTTACCAGACTGTCATAGGTCTGGCCTGGGGACCTTAAGTGACAATAGCAGAGAGGATCTGTGGCTAACAGGGAATCTGCGGATAGTCTCCCTTGTTGTCATTCAGTCGCAAAGGGTCTTATCCAACCCTTTGCGACCCCATGGACTGCAGGACGCCAGGCTTCCCTGTCCTTCACTATCACCGAGTCTGCTCAGACTCATGTCCATTGATGCCATCCAACCATCTCATCCTCTGTCGCCGTCTTCTCCTCTTGCCTTCAACCTTTCCCAGCATCAAGGTCTTTTCCAATGAGACGCCTCTTCGCATCGGTGGTTCTCAAAGTCATCACAGCTCACATTTTCTCACTTTCTGTTTGATCCATTTACCGACCCGGGTGACAATGGAAGCTGGGAACTGAGAACTCAACTGTTTGGCACTGGACAGTTCCTTACAGGGGAGGTGACACGGGTGTTCGTGGGGTTCAGACCATGCCTTGGTCTAGCTCTGTACCAAAGAGTCCCTCTCTCCACCCATGCATGGCCTCTGCCAGTGGGGCTAACCTGTGGGGAGCATCTGAAAATTCTCCATCCCTAAATCCTAAAAGCATGATCTTCCCCTGGGGCAGGTGTGGGGAGTGGGAAGTGAGCTGCTCTCAACAGAAATAAAGGGATTTCAGATATTGGAAGTGAGATGGAAGCAGGCAGAGAGGAGCCTAACTTCTTGTCTGGAAAATGAACATGGCCAAGAGGTGAAATTCAGCAAGAGGGGTGGAAGAAAGGGATGGTCGTATGTGTTTCTTTTTTTAAAAAATGAAAATAACAAGATTTCCAATTATCATTACAAACTCACTGTGGAAAATTTGGAAAATAAAAAAAAAGAACTGCAAAGAAAATACTCATAATGTGGCTACCCACTCCAGTGCTCTTGCTTGGAGAGTTCCGTGGACAGAGGAGCCTGGCAGTCTATAGTCTATGGGGTCATGAGGAGTCAGACACAACTGAGCCACTTTCACTTTTTACTTTCATAAGGAAAATGGGGCTTCCTAGGCGGTGTGAATGGTAAAGAACCCGCCTGCCAAAGCAGGAGATTTAAGAGATGCAGGTTCAATCCCTGGGTTGGGAAGATTCCCTGCAGAGGAGCATGGCGGCCCACTCCAGGCAATATTCTTGCCTGGAGAATCTGATGGACAGAGGAGCCTGATGGGTTATAGTCCATTGAGTCGAAAAGAATCAGACATGACTGAAGTTACTTAGCACAGTCCTATGTAATATTTTGAAATGTTGCTTTTGACTTTTTTCTCAGTCCCTAAATACTGTCCCTGATGGGCCAGTGATTAGGACTCCACCCTTCCACTGCCGGGGGCCTAGGTTTGATATCTGGTTGCCCCTGGGAAAGGAAATGGCAGCCCACTCCAGTACTCTTACCTGGAGAATCCCATGGACAGAGGAGCCTGGTAGGCTACAGTCCATGGGGGTCTCAAAGAGTTGGACACAACTGAGCGACTTCACTTCACTTTGGGGAACTAAGATCCCATAAGCTGATTGCTGTGGTCAAAAAAAAAAAAAAAAAAGAGAGAAAGAACAGAAAGAATTCATCATAAATACACAAATTAAATTCCTCTCCTGCTTTTGAATATGCAAAATATTTTCAACTTTATGATGATAAGTAACTTGGTGATGAACATCTTTGTTCCCAAATATTTCTCTCAATTATTTCATCACGGTGCCTTTCCTCATGACAGAGAATGAAAACATCCCAAGGGGAAATGAGAGTGGGTCTTTCAGGAAGTTGGATGGTAGGGAGACCCCCTGGGAGGAGGGCAGAAATGTCAGAGTTCACAGAGATCAAGAGCTTGCGTGCACGTCCGTCTCTTGGGTGCTTATACTACTGCAGTTTCAGACTACATTCTTTTCGCTTTAGCTTGATTTTATTTGGCAATTGGCCAAAGTCTTCATTGTCCGGAGTACTATTGTGTGCATTGATAAGCTCCCCAGGCTGCCCAACCCTTTTCTATCAGGGAGAGGCGGGAAGATAAAATTGACATTTCTCACTCCTGGTACTTAGGCTCCAGGATGTGGTTTGGAAGGTGCCAATCACAGGTAGAGGACTTCCCTGGTGGCTCAGTTGGTAAAGAGTCTGCCTGTAATGTGGGAGACCAGGGTTCAATCCCTGGGTTGGGAAGATCCCCTGGAGAAGGAAATGGCAACCTACTCTAGTACTCTTGCCTGGAAGAACGCATGGACGGAGGAGCCTGGCGTACTACAGTCTGTGGGGTCTCAAAGAGTCGGACACGCCTGAGCAACTGAACAACAATATTCCATTGTATTTGTACACCACATTTTGCCTATCTATTCATCCATCCATGGGCACTTGGGTGGCTTCCATGTTGTAGCTGTTGTGAATAATGCTCTGGTGAACATGCTTGCAGGGTATCACTGATACTGAGGCCTGTGACGCTCATCACAGTCTCTGGAACAGTCTTGCACACTGTCAGCGGTGGCACACGTAGGCCCTTACTGCTCTTACCCTGCCCTCTCAGCTCCTCTGTAGATGGGGTTATTCTATTACAGTCTCGTGGGACTGAGATCATTTTGTCGCTACTGCAGGATGTGTCTGCTTTTGAGAGATGCCAATGCGCTCCGTGCTGCACTTTTTTTCCTTTAATAATTCTTTTGGGGAAATGAAAACCTTTATTTTGAGATCTTCAAGTGCACAGTTGATTGGGTACAGTCAATCTCTGTCTTTTTTTTTTTTTTTTTCAGCCGCACGTGGGATTTCAGTTCCCCAACCAGGAATCGAACCTGGGTCCCCTGCATTGGAAGTTTGGTGTCTTAACCTTGGACCACCAGGGAAGTCCCTGTGCTGTATTTCTAAATGGGCCTTTTGAAAGAAGCCCACCGTACTGTATGCTCCTAGCGCATAAGACCACTTGATACTTTTAATTTAAGATGCTGAGTATGGGCATGAGTTTCCTGCTAAATTTTTCCTGAAAGAACCACTTCTCTGTGTAATTGCGGATACTTCTACTTTTCAAAGGTTTTGCATATAAGAGGCAAAAATTAAGCTAATGCCCTCAAAATAGCAATTTTCAAATGAAGTGAATTGTGCTGGTTAGCATGCTCTGGTTAAGGAAAAGGAATATATGTTCCCATTTTAAAAGAGGCTTTTTGAGTAACTCAGGCTATCACAGGATGGAGAAAGAATGTGACTGGGAGTCAAGAGAGCCACTCTGACCCCTGCCCATTATTAGCAGTGAGAAAGAAAGCACTGTAATATTTCTTGTCTTTCTATTTCCCTCATAAGGTTGTTACGCTTTAATAAGATCATGTATGGAAGCACTGCACGCAGAGGCATACCGTTCATTCTTGCCTTCCTGCCAGTGTCATTCTAAATTCATCATCTACTTCTTGAGTACCAGCTCTGTGCCAGCAGGACTTTTATGGGCTTCAGGGACTTTTATAGGCTTATAGGGACACGTCAGAGAGTCAGTCCCACCTTTGGAGCATTTTAATCTAATTATTTAATTTATTTATTGGCCTTGCCACGTGGCATGCAGGATCTTAGTTCCCTGACCAGGGATCGAACCCATGCCCCCTGCAACAGAAGCACGGGAGCCCTAACCACTGGACTGCCAGGGGATTTTCCAGAGGGTTTTTTAACTAGTGAGAAAGGCTATGGCTAAGTAAAGAGAATGGTAAGTACGATAATAACATTATGGCCAGGAGTCCTCGCACAGAAAATGAGAGGGACCTTCACAGAGGGGTTTCGTGAGCTGGGTCTTGAAGAATGGGAATGAGTTCACCAGGCAGGTAAGAAGAACGGGTGTGAAAAAGCAAAGAGAAAAAGAGCACAGAGAGTTCTAAAACTGATGAGTATTTTTCTCTCTTCTAGAGAATGCCTGGTCCAGAATTCTCAGTCTCTCCTCCGGCTGGCATCTGTTCAAATCTCTGGGCACTGCATGCAACAGAGAAGCCAGGGATTATGAAGGCCCGTCGCAGGCTGGAGCTTCATGCATGAGCTCAGGGCTCCACGTCTCCCTGGAAAAGACTTAGCTCATCCTTTTCTCCCTGTTACCTTTTCACGGGAAAAATAAGTAAACCACCATGGTGGTGGGCGGCAGGCCTGCCTGTCACTGTTGATCACGAGAGATTTTTCTCTCTGGAATCAGGTCATGTAATCTCATTTCTAAAAGTGGTGTTCAGGTGTTGGGTAGGTGGGTGCTGCTAATAGCAAATGATCACTGATTCTTCCAGCAAAGACAGGAGGAAGTCATCTAGTGGACAGAAAAGTCTGTTCCTCCAGGTCTAATTAATTAAGAAAATTCCAGAGCGTGGATCAGTTTGTCATTCAAAATGGCCATTCCCAAATATAGTTCTTATGTCCCTATGCTCTTTTATAAACCTCTGGCATCTGCCAGCTGCTGCAGGTGAGACAGGAATGTTTATATCCAGGCAGAAGGGCAAAAACATGATTGAAAATGGACAGCCTGAAGCCAGTGTGAAATACTGAAAGAAAAAGCACAATCTACTTTTTGCTGTGTAGTTTAAAAGAAATTCCAGTCCAGTTGTAGCTGAGAGATGACTCACCCTGTCCACAGAAGCATCAAGAGAGGCAAAGCAGGAAGGGATGAAGAAAAACAAGATTCTGTTTTACATAATTCTCATTTTCATGCAAAGAGCTATTCCAACCGCTCATGAAATTAGCCAGCAATTTAACTACCTCATTATTTAGAGCGTCAGGCAAAGTGCACCAGATTTTTCTAGATAAGGATTATGACAGCTGGTCAGTAAGAAGACTGTCATAGGCCATATCCTCCGATCCAGAACACCAAGGAGTGTCCAAGCTCCTTCAGAAGCCTGGGAGGAGCCATGCATACAAACCCTTTGGTTGCAACTTGAGACCCACTCACATGACCTCAGAGAAGGGGCCCAGGAATCACTCCCTGATCAGGTGATTCACAATCTTGATTACACATTCACCTCACCCGAGAGGTTTTTCAAACTACTGAGATCTGGTTCTCACTCAAGAGATTCTCATTTATTCAGTGTGGGGTGCGACCTGGGGAGCAGGATTGTTTTTTCTAATCTCCTCAGGTAATTCTGACAGACAGCCGCGTCTGAGAACCACTGATAGAAATATATAAGAACCGGAACTATAACAGAAAGATTCCAGGAAGCAAAACAATCAGGGCTACCCGCATCGCACGGCTTCAGAATTAGTCACGAGGTGTTCTGTGTGAATGGCGCCCCCTGGAGGGCAACTCTGGATGTGTAAGCCTACAGTCGTATTGATGGTTCCTCCATCCTGTTCCTTGGGGACAGGGAACTGATTGTTCCTCAAGTCTTGAATGCTGCCTCACGTTCTTTCATGATAGCTGTGTTCCTAGTCGCTTAAGTCTCTCCATTTCCCAATTTCAAATCTCTAAGAGAAGACTTTAGTATAGCCAAACAGATGACAAAAAAAATCACTTTCTTCTGACCACCCCAATCCATCATGCTGCTGCTGCTGCTGAGTCGAGAATGGGGCAACAAGTCGTGCCGGTCGTTTAAGGGTCCAGAGCTTTGGGCACGAAATTTTTCCTCAGGAAGTGTGGGTAGGAAGGTGATGAGTGGTATCTTTAACACAGTGAGCTTGGCAGAGGCTGACCGATTTTATTCACAAGACTAACTGTAGAATTAATTGACCAAATTAAGACACTTTGAGAGCCCTGGGATTTCTTTGGGAGGAATGATGCTAAAGCTGAAGCTCCAGTACTTTGGCCACCTCATGCGACGAGTTGACTCATTGGAAAAGACTCTGATGCTGGGAGGGATTGAGGGCAGGAGGAGAAGGGGACGACAGAGGATGAGGTGACTGGATGGCATCACAGACTCGATGGACGTGAGTCTGAGTGAACTCCGGGAGTTGGTGATGGACAGGGAGGCCTGGTGTGCTGCGATTCATGGGGTCGCAAAGAGTCGGACACGACTGAGCAGACTGAACTGAACTGAACTGAGAATGAAAATCTGCTATTAATAATAACAACACTGGGGGACTCCCTGGTGGCCCATTGGTTAAGACTTCATGCTCCCAATGCCGGGGGCCTGGGTTTGATCCCTGATTTGGGAACTAGATCCCACATGAGACAACAATTAATAAAATGATCCTGAGGGCACAGCTAAGGCGTGGCAGTGTTCGTGGGTGCTGCCGGATCAGTCAAGTCAGGCTCCTTGCAACCCTATGGACTATAGCTCACCAAGTTCCTCCGTCCATGGGATTCTCCAGGCAAGAATGCTGGAATGGGTTGCCATGCCCTCCTCCAGGGGATCTTACCAACCTTGGGATCGAATCTGTGTCTCTTTCCTCTCCTGCATTGGCAGATGGGTTCTTTATCACTGGCACCACCTGGGAAGCCCCAAGACCTGCTCAGCCAAATAATATTAAAATAACAGCAATAATAACATTAGGGCAGGAGGTATAAACTGAACAGTTCTGGGCAAAGTGGTACGTATGGTCACCCTAGTTTGGCTTAAATTTTGATAGAAAAGGAGGGGAAAGGATCGAGGTAAAATTTCAGGATATGGATATGGAAAGTAATCTTGTGTTACAGTAGGAAGAACCATAGTGAAGACTATGAGGATGTGAAAAAATACACTCAGGCGACTTCTCCTAGGGCTTCCCAGGTGGTGCTGGTGGAAAAGAACCCACCCGCCAATGCAGGAGACGTAAAAGACTCCCGTTCAATCCCCAGGTTGGGAAAATCCCCTGGAGAAAGGCATGGCAACCCACTCCAGTATTCTTGGCAGGACAGAAGAGCCTGGTGGGCTACAGTCCATAGGGTCACAAAGAGTCAGACACGACTAAAGCAACTTAGCACAGCACAGCAACTTCTCCTATAAGGGATAGAAATTGCTGGGGAGGAGGGTCCCCTCATTAAGGCAGTTCTAGATATGCAAATTGCCCACCTAAGGTGTATTAATTTCCTAATTAACAAATTACCACAAATTTGATGGCTTAAAGAAATAGGAATCGATTCTGTCACAGTTCTAGGAGGCTAGAAGTCTGAATTCAAATGCCCCAGGTTCTAGTGGTGAAGACTCTAGGGGAGAATTCTTCCTTGCAGGTCCTGGAAGCTCTTGACAGTCATCAGCTTGTGGTTGCATCAGTCCAACATTTGCTTCTGCCTTCAGACGGCCATCCCTTCTTTTCCACCCACGTTGTATCTTCTGTCTCTTATAAAGGCCTTTGTCATTGGGTTTAGGGCCCACCCTGCTAATTCAGTGATATCCCATTTTAACATTCTTAATTGAATGACATTGGCAAAGACCCTTTTTCCAAACTAGGTCACACTCACAGACTCTAGGTGGACATTGCTTTTGTGGAGCCACCCCTCAAACTACCATAGCAGGTGTGGACCTCAGAGGCAGCTTCATTTAGAACAATATGGTCTGAAGACACACAAGTGCTCAAGAATCCATTTTCAGGCACCATATATTAGATTCTATGTTGCAAGTAGCTGGAAACCCATATGAAATCAGCCTAAACAAGAAAGAAAACTTATGGGCTCATGAAATATCAAGATAGAGGGCTACCTTCAGGTGAAGCTTGAACCAGCAGCTCAATCATGTTTCATTGCAAGCCTACAGTTTGCTCTCCATAGACTTAATTCCTTATAAAGCTAGCTTTTCACTTGTGAACCAAAAATGGTAGCCTGTAATTCCTGGAGCTGCAAATATTCTTGTTCAGGATCTCCAGGAAAGGAGAGTTTGTGCATGCTTGTGCTAAGTTGCTTCAGTTATATCTGACTCTTTGCAACCCCATGGACTATATAGCCCACCAGGCTCTGTCCATGGGATTCTCTAGGCAAGAATATTGGAGTGAGGTTAAGGAGAATTTACTTTTCAGTAATGCAAACTGAATCACTGAAATTAAACCTGTTTGGCTTTCATTGGTCTGACTTGGCTTGAGGTGATGGAACACTCCTATGTCAATTGGGACCCACCTCTGGAGTCGGGATGGGGTCAATCCAGCCTGAACTACATGACTAAGACTTAAGAGACTGTAAAAGAAGGAAAGTAATAAGGATGCTGGAAACAAAACCAGCATCAGGTATCACATAAAGAAAATGAGAAACTAAAGACTGGAAGTAATATTTTTGGAGTGCTTATCGTATCCTGTGTGCAAATGGCAACCCACTCCAGTACTCTTGCCTGGAAAACTCCATGGACAGAGGGGCCTTGTAGGCTACAGTCCATAGGGTCGCAAAGAGTCAGACACGACTGAGCGACTTCACTCACTCGCACCTGAATTAGATCCCGTGTTTACAACGGCTGTAAGAGATATTGCAATGATCCTCACGTTACAGATTAGGAAACAAAGACATGAGGTGTTAAGTAGCTTACTCAGAGCCACACAGCTAGTCAGTATATTATTCTGAAGGCACCAAGGACTGTCACGATCAAATTTATCTTTGAAATATCATTCTGGTACCAAGGAGGAAGAACTGGAAGAATAAGAAGAGCTGCCAGGAGCCCAGTAATTCAGATCAGCAGCAATGAGGACCTGAACCAGAACAGGGTCCAAGGAAAAGGAAAGTGAAGTCACTCAGTCGTGTCCGACTCTTTGCGACCCCATGGACTGTGGCCTACAAGGCTCCTCTGTCCATGGGATTTTCCAGGCAAGAGTACTGGAGTGGGTTGCCATTTCCTTCTCCAGAGGATCTTCCTGACCCAGGGATCGAACCCGGGTCTCCCATATTGCAGGCAGATGCTCTGAGCCTGCAGGGAAGCCAGGACCAAGGAGGGAGAGAAGGAACCAGTGTGAGAAATGCCAAGGAAGTAGAATCAGTAGGGCCTTCTCAGGTGGCACTAGGGGTAAAGGACCCATCTGCCAATGCAGGAGACAATAAGAAATTTGGGTTTGGTCCCTGGGTCAGGAAGATCCCCTGGTGGAAGGAATGGCAACCCACCACAGTATTCTTGCCTGGAGAATCCATGGACAGAGGAGCCTGGAGGGCTACAGTCCACGGGGTTGCAAAATGTTGGACACAACTGAAGCAACTTAGCATGCACACAGAATCAGTGGACTTGGTTATTATGTGTGAATGCACAGAATAGAATCATTCATGAGGCCCAGGCCTCTAACTTGAGTGACTCAGCTAATTCACTGCCATTAACTGAAATTGAATAATAGCTTATATTTACAGAGGGCTTACTTTGTACCAAGCACTTCACTGGGACTTGCTCATTTCATCTTCACAATATTCTTCTAACGCTAAATGATAAACAACCGAAAAATCTCAGGAGGCTCATCAACAAGCTTTAATTAGCCAATGTGTATCTGTGAGTGGGAGACAGAGGTCAGCTAAGGTATATAGGTGAGGAAGTTTGGCTCTGCCTCACCTGTCTCTTATCCTTCCATAGGGACCTCCACTCTTACCAGATAATAGCACTTATTGCAAAGATGTACCTACTCTAAGATAGTGTAATATTGACTTGTTGTTTAGCTGCTCAATCATGTCCAACTCTTTGTGACCCCATGGACTGTCGCCCACCCGGCTCCTTTGTCCATGGAATTCTCCAGGCAAGAATACTGGAGTGGGTTGCCATTTCCTTCTCCAATGCATGAAAGTGAAAAGTGAAAGTGAAGTCACTCAGTCGTGTCCGACTCTTCATGACCCCATAGATCCTCCAGGGGATCTTCCCGACCCAGGGATTGAACCCATATCTCAGGATTCTTTACCACTGAGCCACCAGAGAAACCCAATAGGGACAGATAAATAAAGCAAGGGAATTTTTCCCAAAAGAGAGGTCGTAAGGGCATGAAGACATGGAAACTTTGTCATTGTTATTGGCAGAATAAATCAATACAATCAGTTTATAGAGCAATTATACAATATCTAATGAAAAGAGCATAATGCTAGTTATATGGAAACCTGATTATGACAGAGGTGGCATTAAGAGTCAGTGGAGAAAGGATGGGCTCTGTAATAAGTAGCACTAGTACATTACACCGGAGAAGGCAATGGCACCCTACTCCAGTACTCTTGCCTGGAAAACCCCATGGACGGAGGAGCCTGGTGGGCTGCAGTCCATGGGGTTGCTAAGAGTTGGACACAACTGAGCGACTTCACTTTCACTTTTCACTTTCATGCATTGGAGAAGGGAATGGCAACCCACTCCAGTGTTCTTGCCTGGAGCATCCCAGGGATGGCGGAGCCTGGTGGGCTGCCGTCTATGGGGTTGCACAGAGACGGACACGACTGAAGCGACTTAGCAGCAGCAGTACATTACATATACAAAGTTGAAATTAGATACTTATCATATGCACAAAATAGGTTTCAAGTGGATAAAAGATCTAAAATTATCTTTATGAATCTGGGATGGGAAAGGACTTTTTGCAAAGTCACAAATCATTAAGCGAAACATTGATACCTTTGATTATTAAAATTAAAAACCTCTGTTCAACAACCTACCCAAGCATCATAGCTAACACGGCCTTTAACTGACAGTCGTTTAGTATCCAGAATATAGAGAGAACTTTCATACATCTATAAAAACAAATGCAAACTACAAGTACTGAAACAGGCAGAAAATATTAAACAGAAAATATTTTTGATGCTTGAATTGCCAATATGCATATGAAAGTTTTCTCAACTGCACTAGAAATCAAGGGAAAAAAAATTAAAATCACATTGAGATATTTCACTCCCTGTCAGTGTGGTAGAGATGAAAAAGTCTGGCATTATCAAGAGTTGGCAAGGAGAAAAAATATTAATGTCATGGAATTTTATTTTTTAAGCTGGGGAATTTTTATGGATTAAAGGGAATTAAAGAAGACTAAAGATATATGACAATTAAATACAATGTTCAATCCCTGATTAGATTCTGGACTGGAGGAAAAATTATGAAGAGCACTATTAGCTCAGTGGAGAACTTTTAACGTAGCCTATACAATAGGTAATAGAGTTATCTCAGTGTTTAATTTCCTGAGTGTAATAATTGCATTATGTTATGTAGGAGAATATCTTTGTTCTAGGATAGATACATACATATTTAAAATTTTATTTGTATTTATTAAATATCTTCATTTTTGTCTGTATACATGTGTTTCAATATATGTATCATTTGGAAACAGAACACTAAAGGCCAAGAAATTTTGAAAAGAAAGGGAAAACAAATGTAGCAAAATGTTAGTAACTGTTGAAATAAAGTAGATACATGTGTTCATTGTAGCATTTTGGCAACTTTTCTGTAAGTCTGAAATTTTTTTCCATATAGAGGAAGCAAGGACATGAAAAAATGGAAACCTTGACATTGTTATTGGCCATATAAATTGATACAACCACTTCAGAAAACAATTTGGCAATATATAGTGAAGTCAAAGATATCTAATTCTATAACCCACCAATTCTGCTCTGGACATATTTTCTCAAATTGCACAGTAGATGTGTATAAGACAGGTCACTGCGGTATTGTTTTCACAGGAAAAAAAAAGAGGAAGAGCAAAATGTTCACAAATCACAGAAAAAAATAAAGCAACCATCTATTCTTACAATTTAGTAGTTAGAGTGAATGAGCTAGTCCTATGCGCATCAATATTTTAAAATCTCAAAAATAATATTATTGAGTGAAGAAAGCAATTTACAGGAAGATCAGTGCAGTAATATGTCATTTTTATACTGCTAAAACAGTTCAAAAACAACACTAAATCTTGTTTATGGATTCATACATATGTAGTCAATGTTTAAAACTATTGAAGATGATAAACATTAAAATTCAAGATTGTGAAGAGAGACGGGGATGAGATTTGGAGCTCTTGCCCCCAAGGAATCTTCATCCGTATCTGTAATTTACATCTTGAGAAAAAGAATTTGGGGACAATACAGTAAAATGGTAACACGTGACCAAGTGGCTGACAGAGGAGAGGTGTCTGTTATATTAGCCTCTCAATTTCACCATGAGCGTAAAATATTCACAAGACATTTTTGAGATCCTTAGCAAGACAGGACCAGGAAATAAGCATTTTACTCAGCTCTTAGAAGAAGCATACTAAACACCTGCTATGGGCTCAGGAGATGGAGCTCTCAGGAGAGGCTGATTTCGGGAGGTATCTCTCGCCAAGGCAGCCAGTTCACTGCAGTGCTTTTATGCCCATGGGGAGCACTAAACTGACACTGGGAGCCGCGCTTTGGCACTGCATCTCTATCCTCTAAAAATTGCACACATCTATATCTGCAAGGGATTTAGGACAATGGCTGTGAGCTTCAGCCCTACAGTGCCGCACACCTAGAGGAAGACAAACGGCCTGAAATAAATTGTGCAAAAGCTTGCTGACTGTGGAGTTCCTCCCTGGAAGAATTCCCAGCCCTCACTGAGAGCCAGAGGGAGCATCAAGAAAGGGGCCAGAGGGACGGCCCCCAACTCCTTGCTCTAAAAGGGGTCTCTAGTCAGGCATACACAGACTCCAAAAGAAGCCCCATGGGGGAAGTCGCCAATGTCGCTTTGACAGCCTCAGCTGTGCCCAATGTCCTAGACTCGTGTCTTGGAATGTAGTTGAGAACAGGAGCTAACAACTGGGATTGCATGGACACCCCTCCCCCAGCTCTTAAATACAGGTCAGTTGTATGGTTTAAAGCATTGGTCCCCAACCTTACTGGCACCAGGCATGGGTTTTGTGGAAGACTATTTTTCCATGGAAGGCGGTGGTGGTCCAGGCGATAATGCAAGCAATGACGGTGCCACTCACCTCCTGCTGGGCAGCCTGGTTCCTAACAGGCCGTGCACCAGGGGCTGGGGAAAGTGAAAAGTGTCAGTCGCTCAGTTGTATCGGACTCCTTAGGGCCCCATGGACTGTGGCCCACCAGGCTCCTCTAACCATGGAATTCTCCAGGCAAGAACACCCTGGTTTAAGGTGTCGCCCTCTCCATCCTGAGAAAAAAACAGGATCATTTGGTAAACGTGTGGAATGGTAAGCGTCTCTTCTGTGGGAGGCACTGGGCTAGACTGCACAGCCAAGGATGAACAAGAGCAAGTTGGGTCCTCAGAAGTCCAGTGTGGGAGGCAGACAAACGGATCAAAGGCAGAAGGTGGAACGTTCCAGTGGTCCAGGGTTCTAGCTGTGACGGAGTCCCCGGCAGCAGAGAAGAGAGCACCAGGAACGTGGATGGTGGCCATCGGGGTTCCGTAGAGGAAGCAATGTCCGAGCTGATGACGTGTGGCCAGGAGGACACGGGCAAAGCCTGCGTGTGTGTGAGAGCAACGTGAGCTGGGGCCCTGCCCTTGAAAGAAGATGGACAGGAGGGTTTCCCAAAGCCTTCAAGGCAAGCAATGCTGTATTTTTAAATTTTGTTTTTTTATTGGAGTATAGTTGCTTCACAATGTTGTGTTGGTTTCTGTTGTACAACATGAATCAGCGAGAAGTATGCACATGTCCCCTCCCCCTTGAGCCTCCCTCCCTCCGACCCCGCATCCCACCCCTCTAGGGCATCACAAAGCACCGTGCTGAGCTCCCCGTGTGATACAGCAGCTTCCCACTAGCTATCTACTTGACACATAGTAACATATTACTATATATTGCTTTCACTTTGTGGGGCTGGAGAAGCCTCTTGAGAGTCCTTGGACTGCAGGGAGAGCAAATCTGTCAATGCTACAGGAAATCAACTGTGCATATTAAATACTTAATAAATGTTCATTATCATTATTGTTGTTAATGCTGAGTCCATGTTTCTGATAGCATTTAAAAAAAATGTCATGCCCTGTCAATGCTTTTTCTCTTTATCCTTTGCATACAGCCACTAGATAGACCCCCCTCAAGGCTTTGCTTCCTGTGTCTGTATTATGAAGAAAGTAGGCATGGACCTCCCTGGTGGTCCAGCGGTTAAGACTTCGCCTTCCAATGCAGAGGGGCCAGGTTCCATCCCTGGTTGGGGAACAGATCCCACACACCTTGTGAAGCGGTCAAAAAGAAAAAGGAAAGAAAAGAGAAAAACAGGCATATTGGATATTCTTTCTCGAACCAGGGTTGCTCCCCTGGAGATCCTGACATCAGACTCCAGCTTCTACCCTCCCACCTCTGGTTAAGAAACCCCCACAGGGTCATTGCAGGCTTTTAAACAGAGAAGACGCACAGCAAGATAAGGCTGTTTGCAGTATCACTTAATTATCTTGGGATCAAATTTATAACACGTGTCCAAAATAGTTTATAAGCTCTTGGGTCTTCATTTGTCAACGGCCTGAATTTTTTATTTCTGAGGAGGTGACCCTCAGGCTTCCCGGGTCTATAGTACTACTCTGGGCCCGGGGACGGTATATTTTACACGCTGTTGAAATAAGCCCTTGTCATTTTTTGGGCTAACACTCCCTGGATGAGTCAGTTACTCGTTTCCAAGCACCGCGGCCTTCGCAAGCCCTCTTAAGGTTCAGGCCGCTCTCTTCTCCGAGGGTCCCCGGCTCGGCTGCCACCTAGTGGCGAGTTCTGTAACAAAGGGCTCTTGAGACACACTTCAAATGCGCCCTTGGAAACGAGACCCTCCGTCGCTGTGACTCATTCCAGGATGACAGTGCAAAAGATATTTACTCATCTTCTTAAAAGATGAGTAATCGGCTTCTGGCTGATGGGAGGCTGTCTTTGAAAAACAATCCGATGTTGTTTTCTTCAAATATGAATATCAGGATTTTCTAAGCAAATTAATGATTTTTTTTTCCCCTTCAAATCCACTCCTGCAAGGGAAGGGCTAGGCCAGCATTGGGGGAGGGGTGGGCGTATTGCCAAGGATCGTCAAGCCTTTAGAATGGGCTGAGTTCTGTTGTAAGCACTCAGAACATCTCATCTGATCTTTATTTCAATCCTGAGGTAGGTCTTGTAATAAAAACAAAGCTGGTAATTATTATTTATTGTCATTGTTGCTTTATAAATGAGGGAATTAAGGCTTAGGGAGGTGTAACAAGTGACAAGACCGGGATTCTAACCCCGATCTGTCTGACACCAGTACCTGTGCTCTTGACCATCCCACTCCTAAATGATTATTTTTCTGCACCTGCCTGGTTCCAACATCAGTTCATCCTGCAAATATTTGTCAGGGCTTCCCAGGTGGCTCAGTGGTAAAGAATTCGCCTGCCAAGCAGGAGATGCAGGAAACACGAGTTTGATCCTTGGGCAGGGCAGGTCCCCTGGAGAAGGAAATGACACCTCACTCCAGTATTCTTGCCCGGGAAATCCCATGGACAGAGGAGCCTGGTGGGCTACAGTCCGTGGGGTTGCAAAAGAGTCAGACGTGACTTAGCAACTGAGCATGCATGCACACAAATATTTGTCAAGACCCTGAATATTTCTTCTTTTGAATGTTGATTATTCACAATGATCCAGACAAACACCCTTCCCTGATGAAGCTTACAGTCTAGTGGGAGAAAAGAGAAAATGCTTCATAGCTTGATAAATGCTGTGATGAGCTTAGCACAGGATGCTGGGGGCCATATATTTGAGTAGTTTACCGTGTAACCTGGGGGCAGTCAGGATAGACTTCCTAGAGGAGGTGACCAAGTAATCTTACTGGATGAATTACTTACTGGACTAATTCTTACTGGATGAATGGGAATTAGGCAGGCCCAAGGAAGGAGGGAATTAGAGAAGGACATTTCAGACAAAATAAGAAGCCAACACAAGTGACCAGAGGTCCCAGGTGGGAGCTGAGCACTGGGAGAACTCTTATAATTGGAGAGTTTCAGAAAGGGACCCAGGAGTTGGCTCCTATGGGTGCTGACTTTTGTTACCTATGTCTGGCAGGATGCTGGCAACTTCATTCTGAAAGGAACACTGCTTTGCAGAGCAAAAGCTCTGAGAGAGAGAGGAAAGAAAGAAGCCTTCTCTTCCCCCTTGTGGCCTGAAACAGAGGTGTGACTGTTGTCCTGAGCCTCAGCAGAAGCTCTGAGAGGCCTGATAAAGATGCTCTGTGATAAAGCACTAGGTTCGGCCATGGTGGGCCTGGAGGACTGACCCCATGTCATGTGGCTAAGACAGCACAGCGCCCCACGTTACACCCTGGATCAGCCTCAAAGCCAAAGTTTGAAAGGATGAGTCTTGTTTTCCCTATTATTTATTTTTAAAATTTTGGGCCACACCATGGGACTTGTAGGATCTTAATTTCCCAACCAGGGTTTGAACTTGAGCCTCCAGCATTGGAAGGCAGAATCTTGGACCCTCAGGGAAGTCCCTTGTTTTGCTGTTAAACATAAGTGCAGAGAAGAAGGAAACGACTGTGATGGAAGAGAAGGCTCCTTGCTGCGCACTGCTAGCACCTTCCACGAATGGTGAGAACCAACTACATGCTCTTCTCTAACAGGTGAGACCTTGGGAGGCCACCCTTCCCGCTGTTTTCTCCATGGTACTGCCCCCTTAAATGACGCTTACTCCTTGGAAGAAAAGCTATGGGCAACCTAGACAGCATATTAAAAAGCAGAGACATTACTTTGCCAACAAAGGTCTGTCTAGTCAAAGCTCTGGTTTTTCCAGTAGTCATGTATGGATGTGAGAGTTGGACCATAAAGAAAGCTGAGCATCAAAGAATTGATGTTTTTGAACTGTGGTGCTGGAGAAGACTCTTGAGAGTCCCTTGGACAGCAAGGAGATCCAACCAGTCCATCCTAAAGGAGATCAAACCTGAATATTCATTGGAAGGACTGATGTTGAAGCTGAAACTTCAGTACTTTGGCCGCCTGAAGAACTGACTCATTTGAAAAGACCCTGATGCTGGGAAAGACTGAGGGCAGGAGGAGAAGGGGATGACAGAGGATGAGATGGTTGGATGGTATCTCTGACCTGGTGGACATGAGTTTGAGTAAACTCCAGGAGTTGGTGATGGACAGGGAGTCCTGGTGTGCTGCGGTCCATGGGGTCGCAGAGTCGGACATGACTGAGCGACTAAACTGAGCTGCCCCCTAGTGGCTTTCAGTATGACTAGCTGTTACTTGGATGCTTCTTGGGCAAAGCCACTTTGCCAAATTATGAGTAAATCATGAAGAAGGTCATTTACAGGTATGCAGTGTATTCAGTCAACCAGATTTTGCTTCACAGGGTGATTGGGCTATAGCTTAATCAGTTTCTGTCTTCTGTTTACTAGCTGCCTAGTGGGGTCATTTCACTTTGGTGACACTTTTGACCTTTTTGTTAGACATTCCAGAATGAACCCTTTGATTGAGGTTGAATGAATCCCAGGTCAGTGTTCGTTTGTTTTTCCATATTTTTCTGTGTCTCTTAACCAAATCTTCCCTCTCTGGCTCTTTCTCTCCTCATGGAGAATTTCTCCCTCAGTGATTGCTTTTTCTTTAAGTCTTTGTAGCAGCAATGGAAATCTTCCAGTGTTAATGGCAGTGACAAGGGGCCATGTCTTTAAGTCCCAAACAGGGGAATTTGTTATGGCAACTGGCTATGAAATAGGGAGGACTTGGCACCAACTTTTCTATTTGTGACTCATATTTAGAACCTTTTTAAACCACTTTCATAATGTGGTGGTTAAGAACAGTGACTTAGGTTCTGCCGGTTGAGTAATCTTAGACAATTTACTTAACCTCTTCGTGCCTTACTTTCTTCATCTGTAAACTGTCCTGAGACCAGTGCCTGGCCCAGAGTAAGCACTATTGAGTCTGTTTTGGGGAAGGGATGGCGGGCCACACTGCGTGGCATGCAGGATCTCAGTTCTCCGACCAGGGATCAAACGCACGGCTCCTGCAGTGGAAGCACGGAGACTATCGAACCTTTGCTACTGTTCCCTTTTCTGACTACTTCCCGTGGTCCCTCTAACCTTGATCAAATCATCACTTAATTCCCTTGTGTCAGGCTTCCCTGGTGGTCCAGTGGTTAAGAATCTGCCTTGCAATTTAGGGGACACCGGTTCTATCCCTGGTCCGGGATGATCCCACATGCCTCAGAGCATCTAAGCCCATGTGCTACACTACTGGGCCCACGTGCCATAGCTGTGAAGCCCGAGTGCCCCAGAGCCTGTGCTCCACAACAAGAGAAACCACCGCAAAGAAAGAGAAAGAGTAAAGAAACGGAAAGCACCGCCCTTGTGCTTCAACTAGAGAGTAACCCCTGCTCGCCGCAGCTAGAGAAAGCCCCTGCACAGCAACTAACCACGCTACAGGTAGAGAAAAGAGTTGAGAACTTAAACCAATTTTCTAAATACCACTTTAGTTAATAAGATAATTACAATGATAGTTCCTTGTTTTGCAGAAAATATTGACAGTGTGCCATATCTAAAATGAAATTAATTCCGGATGAAGATTTAAATAAAGAGGGAAAAGACAAAGCATTAAGACAACATGTTAATAAATCCAGAAAATCTAGGGAAAACCTTCAAGAAAAAAAAAAAGGATCCAGCACAGCCTAAATTAATTAATTAATTAAATATTTTAAAAAATTCCCTCATGTGGAGGTTCACCCTGTTCATTCTGGAGTGCCGTTCCTCACCATGACTGCCCCTGTTCAAGAAAGCCCACATGAAGTAGGAAAGAGCCTGCTCACACAGGCTCCCAGCTCATCCCTCCTACCCCACAAAACCACGCTCTCACCTTCTCTAGGACCCCCTTCCAAATGCCAGCTGTGGACTTCTCTATTTATATGGTGCCCATTTTCTCCTCCAGTATTAGTTCTGAACCCTCTCAAGTAATCTTGAGTAATTTATGCCAGATAGCTTTATATTAGAATTTGTAACTTACACAACGCTGGAGACCAGTGTCCCATGGTGTGTTATTTTACACTTTCTGTCTTGGAGTCTGCTCCGTTTATTTGTGAATTTCTCCACAGAGTTTGGATAGATGCCTACCTTGGTGTTTTCAGCATCTTCCATAAGCCTGAACAGAAGCCTGACATGACACGGCACACCCATCACTGCCTTCTCTTTGAGAACTGCTCTGTGCAATAATAAAATGCTATTGCTTTTAGTGATTTGTTTGTGACAAAAGGGCCAAAAATTATATCCTGCTGCAGAAAGATCATATTTGCCTTTAAAAACAAAATTCTGTTTCTTTCAGGGGATAATATAATTTGATTTTCTGTTTTCTTCACAGATATTGCATTTTCATCTTTGTTTTTCTGAATTCTAGTACTCTAGTTCTCTCTGTTTTACCATGGAGGAGATGAGATTTTTAAGGCAAAAACTCTCAATGCTTGAGCTCAGTTTTACTTTTATCTTCGTAAGAGTGTAAGGGATAACATGACTTTTCCCGATGTTAGCTCCTCTGCCTGCAGTAGGGACCACAGTAGACTTACCTGGAGGATGTGTCCTAGCGGCTCTGTGGCTGGGAAATGTTAAGGGTAAGTTTACAGCCACGACTATTGGCAACAAGAAGAAATACTGAGCTGTTAAGAAAAAGACATGAATACGGTGGATATGACATCAGAGCAGGTTGCCATAGTGTACATTCCAGGATTGAGTCCCCTGGCCACTGAGTGATTTCAGTTTATATACACTACCTTCCCGTAGTTGGATGGGAAACTGGGAATCTCATATAGGGCCTCCTCAGTAAAAGGGATCCTGTGTTTCCTGCTTGTGAGATCCCAGGCTTCCATGTCTCACCCTCAGCTGGTGGCGGCCCTGAGTACTCCTCGATAGCACTATGTATGAAATAGGTAGAGGCCATCTGGGGGTGCGTCTGCACATCTCCCTCAGGGAACCCTTTGCCCCACCCTGGGCTTGCTTCTCCTGTGGAATCTCTGGCTCCCTAGAGCCCTTTGCTGTTGGGCCTTAACCCTCGTCAACTCTCACTTCTTTCCCTTCTTTCTTGCTGCTTTGGAGAGAAAAGATAAATACATAACATTTGCTTTTGACACCTAATTCCATTTCAAAGCCCTTTGTCTTTGTACTTATCATCTGTATAAACGATTTTAAAATCATTATATTGGATTTTTTTCCCAATAAAATTAAACATGTATAGGACCTGTATGCTGAAACCACAAAATACTGATGAAAGAAAGGATGAAAGATATAAAGAAATGGAGAGACATACCATGTTCATATTTGGAAGACTCAATGTAATAAAGACGTCAGTTCTCCCCACACTGATTTGCAAGTTTAATGCAATTCCTATCAAAATCCCAGCAAAATTTTTTTGGTAGATATAGGCAAGTTTATTTTAAAAGTGATATGGAAGGACAAAAGAATTCGAAGAGCTAAAGCAATTATGAAAAAGAATCAAGTGGAAGGAGTCACTCTACCTAATTTTAAAACTTACTACAAACTATAGTACTCAACTTCAGCCATCCTCTCCACTCGGATGCCACACTAATCATGTCTACAGCCTGGAATTCATTCTCAATTGCTTTCTGGAATCCCCAGTAACTTGCTGGCCGTTTTTACCTTTCACTTGGGGTTGTCTCACCAGACCTCAAATTTAACTTGTTTAAGCCAGCTATACCAACAAGTTCCAGATTTTCCGCCTTCACCCTGTGATGTCATTGTCTCTCTTGCTGTTTCTGTAAGCCTACCATCTGCTTGCTCTCCAATTTGCATTTATTTGTCCCTTATTTTCCTTTCCCTCTGTGGTCATCCTAGTTCCCATTCTTATGGTTTCATTATCAACTCTTTGTAATAGTCCTCAAACTACTCCCCCATCTTATATCTTTTCCCCTCAATGACAACCGCCTCTAAACACCACCACCAGTGTAACTCTCCTAAAACTTCACTCTCACAATGCCATTTGTCTGCTCAAAAAACTTTCAGAGACTTCACTATTGAAAGGAATAAGCCAAACTCCTCAACTTAGAATTCAACCTCCTTTTTATTGAGCCCAATTAATCTTTGTAAGAGCTTCCCTGGTGGCTCAGATGGTAAAGCGTCTGCCTGCAATGCGGGAGACCCAGGTTCGATCCCTGGGTTGGGAAGATCTCCTGGAGAAGGAAATGGCAACGTACTCCAGTATTCCTGCCTGGAGAATCCCACGGACGGAGGAGTCTGGTAGGCTACAGCCCATGGGGTCGCAAAGAGTCAGACTTGACTGAGTGACTTCACTTTCACTTTCTTTCTTCAATCCTTGCAAACTTGATTCCCACTGTTTTAAAAGAAGTGGACCAAGTAGGCTCGAACACTCTCAATGCCTTAATCACCCTGGGGCAAATTCTCACTTGGGTGCCTTTGTTTCTTCAGCTGAAAATGCTTCCCCTGTTGACCTTTCAGTTTTCTCATTCCTGTAGATTCTTGCATATCCCTCACAATTCTTAGTTTCCAAATACTGTCCCTGAACCTGCACAAACGCTGATTTCTCTCTCACTGGCCACACTGCTAACACTGACCAAGTATGCTTTCCCCACTTCATCCAGCACATTACGTCTGCATCCAGCTGTCTACTATAAGGACCCTGAAAACAGGGGTCATGACCTACGTACACACACCAACTCACCTCGCACGGTCCTGCACACAGCCAGGGCTCAGGACACAGCTTTGGCACACTTATGTGTCTTGATGATAAGGCTTTGTAAAAGCTAAGTTGCTATATCATGTTCATTCTTTCTTAACCTTGGGTCTAAGACTACAGACTACGAAGAAACCATGGAAAATTCGATATGAAGTGGTTAACACTCGTGCCAATGAGCTTGTTGCTTTTCTGAAATTATCTGAACACTGTCTCTCAGAAAGTGTCATGGTTCTGCCAGTGGGGTCCATATAAGTCCAGAATGAGAAGTGACATCCAAGCGTTTGCACAGGACTGGCTTTTGCAGACATGAATTCAATAAAGATGCAGGACTTAAAAGCAACACTTCACAGGGAACTCTGCTCAATGTTATGTGGAAGCCTAGATGGGAGGGGATTTGGGGGAGAACGGATACATGTGTATGTGTGGCTGAGTCCCTCTGCTGTCCACCTGAAACTATCATAACATTGTTAATCAGCTATACTCCAATACAAAATTAAAAGGAAAAAAAAAAGACACTTTCAGCAGTCACGAAAACAAGGACTAAGTGGTCAACACTGCTGGTCAAACTCATGTTCACTGAGTCGGTGATGCCATCCAACCAGTGGGCTCTGCGGATGAGCAAAGTCATTTCTTAACACACACAACAGCCTTTACTTGGGAGACAGCTCCTCGGTGATGAGGTTTGGAAACTCCTGCAAGAAATGACACGTGTACCAACCACAAACCCTTCAGAAGGCAGAGTGGGAAAGCCTCTGATCATTAGCCTGCCCTGGCAGGCACTGAGGGTTCATGCAGAGAGCTCGCTCAGAGAAGGGCCAAGGGAAACTTGACTCCCTGGAAGAGAACATGAAAGAATAGCTTCCCTGTTTTGCCTGGCACCCCACCCCAAACACACACATATTATCTAATTTAATCCCCGTTTCAATAAAAGGGGGCAGAGTCTCCAAGAGGGTTCGGAAATGAATTGTCCAGGCTGTACAGCTCCTCAAGAGCAGGGCCACGTGCATGTATGCTGTGTTAAGTTGCTTTGGTCGTGTCTGACTCTGTGCGACCCTATGGACTACAGCCCGCCAGGCTCCTCTGTCCAGGGCTGCTCGGACTCAAGAGTTCTCTCTCGAGGGCTCAGAGTGTTGCACATGCAGCACTTTTCAGAAGAACCTATTCACCCTCCGGGAGAACTGAAGCTGTGCCCGCAGCAGCCTGGGCTGGCTGGCTCTGAGGTGTGAATTTCAGAGACACTAGGGGGCTGCCTGCTGACCCCCTAGACTCTCCCCCCCCAGAACCCTCCCCTCCATTACCAGACACTTGGAATTAAAACCCAAACCAAAGAAACAAGTCTTCCCATTCCTTAACTGGAGATGTTGCAAAATGCAAATACTGTTACAAAAGGTGGAAGCACTGATTTAAATTGGTACTAAAGGGAAAATAGGAAACACAGCCAAAGGGGAAGAGCGTGGGCTTTGGAGTCAGAAGTGAGTTCACACCTGGCTCTACCAGATGTGAGCTGTGTGGCCTTGGGTTTGTTGATTCACCTCTCTAAGCCTCAGATTCCTCATCTACAAAGTAAGAATTACACTACTTACATCTAAGGGCGAGCAGGAAGATTTCACAAGAAGTACACAGAAGTGACCGGTACCGGGCCTGGCACATAATATATGAAGAATCCATGATAAGCATTCTTTATATGACTATCACAACTTCTCAGTATTTTTGAGTTCTGTAAAGTGTAATCATACAGAAGATAGACATAAGTGATTAGCCGACTTCAGTCCCACCATTTGGGAGCTCTGTAACCTCGGGCATATCACTTACCCTTTAAGCCCTTACCGTCAAACCTGATCACTGTGGGCATCGAGTGAAATAACATGCTTTGTAACATAGGAACACCTATGTCTATATGCAGGGAGGGTGGATATTTGAAAGTGAAGGGTAAGCACAGCTATGTTTTGTTTATGGTTATAATCTTATTGACCAGACCACTAATTACAGGTCATAGATTGTTGATGGCAGACTCTCGCCTGAGTTGTAAAGAAATTTTGCCTTAATGCTTTGTCTCTATTAGTGTGTGTATATGTATATAAATTGACATACAAACTGTATAGATGTGTAATAAGAAGTTGAGCGATGGTATCAGTTTGACTATGCATCATGTAAATCCACCAATAGTTTGTCCTTTCCTTTTGAACTTTTTATTTTGTATTGGGGTATGCAGAGAGCTGACTCATTTGAAAAGACCCTGATGCCGGGAAAGATTGAGGGCAGGAGGAGAAGGGGACGACAGAGGATGAGATGGTTGGATGGCATCACCGACACAATGGATATGGGTTTGGGTGGACTCTGGGAGTTGGTGATGCACAGGGAAGCCTGGTGTGCTGCAGTTCATGGGGTCATAAAGAGTCGCACACAACTGAGCAACTGAACTGAACTGATAGCTGATTAACAATATTGTGATAGTTTCAGGTGAACAGTGAAGGGACTCAGTCATACATATACATGTATCCATTCTCCCCCAAACCCCCCACCCATCCAGGCTGCCACATAACACTGAGCAGAGTTCCATGTGCTCCACAGTAGGTCCTTGTTAGTTACCTATTTTAAATACAGCAGTGTGTACATGTCCATCCCAAACTCCCTAACTATCCCTCCCCCCTGGCAACCATGAATTCATTTTCTAAGTCTGTGAGTCTCTTTTTGTTTTGTAAGTAAGTTCATCCGCATCATTTCTTTTTAGACTCCACATACAAGGGATGCCACACCGTATTTCTCCTTCTCTGTCTTGTTTGTCCTTTTCTTTCGAAGCACTTTCTAGCACTGCCCTCGAGGGTCTGGGAATAAGTGCTGCTGTACATGTTGACTCAAAAATACAGCCTGACACTGCAAAGCTGGGCCACCAGAGACACACTCAGATGGAGCCCTGAGGACACAGTCAGCTCTGAAGGCAGCTCGTCCCTGAACAGATCTGAAAAGCCAGGATGGGTATGAACACATTCGTAGACGTGGGCCTCCTGTGAGGCCACCAGAAGCCAAACTCTGAAAAAGCCATTCGAGAGCTTTCCCAGACTGCAGGCAGATGCTGGGGCTCTGGGGGTGGGGGGTCCGGCAACCCAGCCCCTCTTTCAGGATCCTCACAGAGTCTAAAGGAGAAGCACCCTCTCTCTTCTGCCTGCTTCCATCTGCCGTAGCAATGTGCTTAGTGTTCATCAGTTTGCCACAAACCCTTGGGCTGTGTTTTACTAACGGATTCTCTTCCCTCTAGCGAATTTGCTCGTCTGGCCTGGCATTCCTCACAGTTTTACTCCAGAGAAGTGAATAGTCTTTTAGGATGCAAAGAAGTGCAATGGGGGAAAACACAGATTGTTTTATGGAGCGGTCGGCCAAGTGGATACAGTTAGCAGCTATCAGGCCCTTGAAATATGAAAATTAATTAAATTCAATTTGATGAGCGAGAATAATTACTTCAACAAGCTAATTCGATAAATAATCCTTCACATAAGGGAAACAAACATTTCAATTTGGGGGATTATTTGGAGGATGGCTGAAATGCAAAACTATCCAAGCCTTGAAGAGAATGGTATTGATGATAATGAAGTGAGGCCTGAGGGTCAAACCAGCAGGACTCTTGCTTCTGACCACTGGGTGAGTGGGTTCTCACTTTCCACCAACTAAAAGTATTCTGCTCCCCCAGAGTGTATCCCCCTTCCAGTATTTATGTCCCCTTGCTGCTGTAACAAATTACCAGGAACCTGGGGGCTTCAAACTGTTTTCACGTTTGTTCTCTTTCGTGTCCATAGATCAGAAGTCCTATATGGGTCCCACTGGGCTAAAATCAAAGGTGTCGGCAGGGTTGTCTTTCTTTTGGAGATTCTAGGGGAGAATCCACTTCCTTGCCTTTTCCAGCTTCTAGAAGCCACTGACATTCCTGGAGAACGGCCCCCTCCTCCATCTTCCAAGCCAGCAGCTTCCTATTTCTCTCCCTCCAACTTCTGCTTTCAGTTTAGCACACACGCATTTCGCTTACATACATTTGTCAGAACCTACAGGGGTACAGCACCGAGTGAACCCTCAGGTAAGCTGTGAACTGGGGATGGTCATGATGTGTCTATGTAGGTTCATCAGTTGTAACAAGTGTACCATCTGGTGGGAGATGTTGATGGCGGAGGAGGCCTTGGATATCTGGGAAAAGGAAGTATATAGGATATATCTGCGCCTTCTGCTCAGTATTTGCTGTGAACCCTAAAACTGCTTTTAAAAATTAAATCTTGGGACTGAGACAGTCAATTTCTAGGTAGATTGATAAGAAGTCTGGGGTCTCTGAGGAGGAAAGAGGGGTCTGGGGCTCTCGAAGAGAAGACAGGGGTCTGGAATTCTCAAGGAGGAGGAAAGGACAAATATCTTTTTTTACCCTCTACATTCCTTAGTCTTAGTCACAGAAAATGTTTTTTTCTTTAAACCTAATGATTTCACAACAACACAACTCAGCTTAAACTCTGTATAAGGGTTATATAACAACAATGTGTCCTGCTTGAGGACAGTTTCTCCTTCCTGTTGTCTTAAAATGTATATCATGGGAGTGGGTCTGGTTCAGTTCAGTTGAGTTCAGTTGCTCAGTTGTGTCTGACTCTTTGTGACCCCATGGACTGCAGCACACCAGGCCTCCCTGTCCATCACCAACTCCTGGAGTTTACACAAACTCATGTCCATTGAGTCGATGATGCCATCCAACCATCTCATCCTCTGCTGTCCCCTTCTCCTCCTGCCTTCAATCTTTCCCAGCATCAGGGTCTTTTCCAATGAGTCAGTTCTTCGAATCAGGTGACCAAAGTATTGGAGTTTCAGCTTCAGCATCAGTCCTTCCAATGAATATTCAGGGCTGATTTCCTTTAGGATGGACTGGTTGGATCTCCTTAAAGTCTAAGGGAGTCTCAAGTCTTCTCGAACACCACAGTTCAAAAGCATCAATTCTTCGGCACTCAGCTTTCTTTATAGTCCAGCTCTCACATCCATACATGACTTACTGGAAAAACCACAGCCTTGACTAGACAGACCTTTGTTGGCAAAGTAATGTCTCTGCTTTTTTAATATGCTGTCTAGGTTGGTCATAACTGTTCTCCCAAGGAGTAAGCGTCTTTTAATTTCATGGCTGCAATCACCAACTGCAGTGATTTTGGAGCCCCCCAAAAACAGTCTGTCACTACTTCCACTGTTTCCCCATCTATTTGCCAGGAAGTGATAGGACCGGATGCCATGATCTTAATTTTCTGAATGTTGAGCTTTAAGCCAACTTTTTCACTCTCCTCTTTCACTTTCATCAAGAGGCTCTTTAGTTTCTCGCTTTCTGCCATAAGGGTGGTGTCATCTGCATATCTGAGGTTATTGATGTTTCTCCCAGCAATCTTGATTCCAGCTTGTGCTTCTTCCAGCCCAGCGTTTCTCATGATGTACTCTGCATATAAGTTAAATAAGCAGGGTGACAATATACAGCCTTGACGTACTCCTTTCCCTATTTGGAACCAGTCTGTTGTTTATTTTAATAACTAATTTAAAAAGTATATAGCTCCCTTGCTAAGACTAGCGGGTGAGGCACTCTCCGCCCTCTGACGTCTGTATCAGAAGCATTCTCTGTCCCTTTTCACTGTAACGAAGCTTTTCCCACACAGGAGCCCTGAGTGGTCAGGTCTGGTCTCTGGTCCTGAAGCTAAATCTTCTTCGGAGATCATGAATCCAACATTGTTCACCGTAAGCTATCAGAACTTCCCTGGAAGTCCAGAGGTTAAGACTTCATCTTCCAGTGCAAGCGGTGTGGGGAGCTAAGATCGCATCTGCCTCCTGGCCAAAAACAAAAGGAATATTGCAACAAATTTGATGAAGACTTGAAAAATAGTTCACATTAAAAAAAAAAAAACCTTTGAAAAATAAACTAAAATCATGGGAGGTCCCTGGTGGTGCAGTGCTTAGGATTCCACACTTCCACTGCAGGGGGCACAGGTTTGATCCCTGGTCAGGGAACTAAGATCTTGCAAGCCAAATAGCGTCGCTAAAAAACAAAACAAAACTTTTTTTTAAAAAAGTCTTTTAAGAGAAGAATGAGCTGTGTGATGTTTGTGAAAAGATTAGAAGGTACTGCATTAAACCTACCTTATTTCACTTTATATCCTGAGAGCTACACAAATCCCTGCCACTGGTGGGAGCTGAATCTACCGCCACAGGGCCACCAGGGTGTGCTGAAGTTTCATGGAACTCAAGGTCAGCTTCCCTGTCAGCCCAGAGCAGAAGTAGGGAGCCCGAGATGAGCAGTTTTCACCCCCTTGTCAAGCATATCTGAACTGTCCCCCTTCAGGCTCACAACACTGCAAGGGAAATATTAACATCTCCATTTTTAAAATGAGAAGCGTAGGGCTCGGAGAGATTAAGTAACTTGCCAAGCTACAGGTCGGAGGGCCTGGATTCAAACGTAGGTTTGTGTGGGCCCAGAGCTTATGCCAGGCTTCCCCCTCAAGTCACTAGAGAGAAGGCCGTCCTCTGTGGGTGTTCTGAGCTCTGGATGTGGAAAACGGGCAGAAAAATGGACCTGCAAACCAGGAGCGGCCCCAAGGGCGGGGTTCAATGCTGAAGGCTGCCTTTCATATTCGTATAAAAGTCTGGTTGCTACTGGAAGAATTCCCATCCCTTGGAAGATTCCGGGGGTCCCTGCGGGCTCTCGCCTGAAGCGGGAACCTGGGTCTAAGGCCGCCTTAACACCAAGCGGTGCTGGAGCGGAGGCAGGCCGCCAGAGGGCGCTGTGCAGACACGGTGAGCTCACGTCTCAGTCACAGGACCCTGCCCAGTTCAGACGCAACGAGTGCCCAGTCAAGGGTGAAGAGAGGTCACTTTGAACTAAGTTTGTTTCTTTCTCTTGAGAAAAAATAATACACAACATATTTTTCAGAAATCTCTTGAGAGTGAAGTTTGCCTCTTGCAAAATTGCTAAACGTTGTGGGTTTCTTTCTCTTTCATAAGACTTCCTTTTGCCACAATGGATGTCAGCAGATACTGCAGAAAAGTGGGTGGAATAGAGAACGCGAGCATGCCCAATCCCAGATCTGCCTCTTCTTAGAAGTGAGGGTTTTCTCTGAACCTCTTTTGTGTCTTCTGTAAGCTGGAGAGCAAAGGCTTTATCTTACAGGTCTGTTCTGAAGACTAAAGAGCAGGCACAGAAGTAAGTAAACAGTCTCGCTCAGTTTGCAATCATTTTGGTCTTATGACCTCTTTATAGTCTTAAAAAGTTATCGAACACTCAAAGAGCTTTCTTTCTTTCTTTCTTTTCTTTCTTTCTTTTTTTTTTTTTTTGCCGTGCTGTGAGGTTGGCAGGCATCTTAGTTCCCTAACCAGGGATCGAACCCAGGTGCATGGCAGTGAAAACGCTGGATGTAACCACTGGACAGCCACAGAATTTCCTCAAAGACCTTTCCTTTATGTGGGTTCTATCATACTTTGTTGTTGTTCATTTGCTAAGTTGTGTCCGACTCTTTGTGACCCCATGAGCTGCAGCACGCCAGGCTTCTATCATATTTACTACATTAAAAACTAAGATTCACTTTTTAATTAAATTTATCATTAAAATATCTATTTCATTAGGAAAAAATATTAATTTAGCAAGAAAACCTGTAAAACAAATATTAAAAAAAAGAGGAACCCAAAACATGTATCAGTTCAGTTCATTTCAGTCGCTCAGTCGTGTCCGACTGTTTGCGACCCCATGAATTGCAGCACGCCAGGCCTCCCTGTCCATCACCAACTCCTGGAGTTCACTCAGACTCACATCCATCGAGTCAGTGATGCCCTCCAGCCATCTCATCCTCTATCGTCCCCTTCTCCTCCTGCCCCCAATCCCTCTCACCATCAGAGTCTTTTCCAATGAGTCAACTTTTCCCATGAGGTGGCCAAAGTACTAGAGTTTCAGCTTTAGCATCATTCCTTCCAAAGAAATCCCAGGGCTGATCTCTTTCAGAATGGACTGGTTGGATCTCCTTGCAGTCCAGGGGACTCTCAAGAGTCTTCTCCAACATCACAGTTCAAAAGCATCAATTCTTCGGTGCTCAGCTTTCTTCACAGTCCAACCCTCACCTCCATACATGACCACTGGAAAAACCATAGCCTTGACTAGACGGACCTTTGTTGGCAAAGTAATGTCTCTGCTTTTGAATATGCTATCTAGGTTGGTCATAACTTTTCTTCCAAGGAGTAAGCATCTTTTAATTTCATGGCTTCAGTCACCATCTGCAGTGATTTTGGAGCCCCAAAAATAAAGTCTGACACTGTTTCCACTGTTTCCCCATCTATTTCCCATGAAGTGATGGGACCAGATGCCATGATCTTAGTTTTCTGAATGTTCAGCTTTAAGCCAACTTTTTCACTCTCCACTTTCACTTTCATCAAGAGGCTTTTTAGTTCCTCTTCACTTTCTGCCATAAGGGTGATATCATCTGCATATCTGAGGTTATTGGTATTTCTCCCAGCAATCTTGATTCCAGCTTGTGCTTCATCCAGCCCAGCATTTCTCATGATGTACTCTGCATAGAAGTTAAATAAGCAGGGTGACAATATACAGCCTTGACGTACTCCTTTTCCTATTTGGAATCAGTCTGTTGTTCCATGTCCAGTTCTAACTGACCTGACCTGCATACAGATTTCTCAAGAGGCAGGTCAGGTGGTCTGGTATTCCCATCTCTTTCAGAATTTTCCACAGTTTCTCGTGATCCACACAGTCAAAGGCTTTGGTATAGTCAATAAAGCAGAAGTAGATGTTTTTCTGGAACTCTCTTGCTTTTTCCATGATCCAGCAGATGTTGGCAATTTGACCTCTGGTTCCTCTGCCTTTTCAAAAACCAACTTGAACGTCAGGAAGTTTACGGTTCACGTATTGCTGAAGCCTGACTTGGAGAATTTTGAGCATTACTTTACTAGCATGTGAGATGAGTGCAATTGTGCAGTAGTTTGAGCATTCTTTGGCATTGCCTTTCTTTGGGATTGGAATGAAAACTGACCTTTTCCTGTCCTGTGGCCACTGCTGAGTTTTCCAAATTTGCTGGCATATTGAGGGCAGCACTTTCACGGCATCATCTTTCAGGATTTGAAATAGCTCCACTGGAATTCCATCACCTCCACTAGCTTTGTTCGTAGTGATGCTTTCTAAGGCCCACTTGACTTCACATTCCAGGATGTCTGGCTCTAGATGAGTGATCACACCATCATGATTATCTGGGTCATGAAGATCTTTTTTGTACAGTTTTTCTGTGTATTCTTGCCACCTCTTCTTAATATCTTCTGCTTCTGTTAGGTCCAGACCATTTCTGTCCTTTTTTTGAGCCCATCTTCACCTGTATCAATATATATCAATTTAAAAAATATGGATCCATTTTTAAAGTAAGCAGAAATATATATCAATTAGCCCATCACATGCTGACTTACAAGTGTTTTTATGAAAAATAACTATTTTCAAAATAAAAAAATAGAAGAGAGACGTTTTCCATTTTTGCAAATGTCTTTAATGTCTGACGTTCACACATGTGTTGTACATGCAGACTGTTGTGATGTCACATGCCAGCAATCTCTAGAAGAACTTCCGGTAGACTAGTGAAACGATGGGAGTGAAAAATGCAAGCAACACCCCAGTGAGGGCTTGCCAGGCGGTGCTCGTGGTAAAGAACCCGCTTGCCAGTGCAGCAGACAGAAGAGAGGTCGGTGCCATCCCTAGGTCGGGAAGGTCCCCTGGAAAAGGGCATGGCCACCCACTCCAGTATTCTTGCCTGCAGAATCCCATGGACAGAGGAGCCTGGGGGGTATAAGACGCAAACAACCAAAGCGAGTTAGTACGCACACACACATTCTGTGGAAATGGTTTTGATCCAGGTACTCCTGAGTGATAGTGATGACATTGTCCTGTGAACTAAAAAAGGATGCATAACTTGAGAGTTTCAAGCTAAGTCTTGTTTGGGGCAAAATGAGGACTGCAACCTGGGAGATAGCACCTCAGTTCTGAGAGCCTGCTCCAAAGAGGTAGTAGGGAAAGGTCAATATATAAGATTTTGGTGAAAGGGGTGTTCAGTGTAGTCAAGCACTTACTTTACAAGAGCTTTTCTGCCAGTCACGAGGATCTGATGACATCATGCGGGGATTTAGCGTTTTTCTAGATGTGAAGACATGCAAAGGTTGGGATCATGAAATCAGTGCCTGAAAATATTTAACTACCTAAAGACCTGCCCCTCCAGATCCCCTGGTGCACAGAGTGCCTCACTCTGCCCTGAACTCCCTCAGGGGTGTTAAAGGTCAACAGCAGCAGCTCAGGGCTCAGTCTCCGCAGAGGCAGGTGGCAAGTGCCCTTGTTGCTATTGTGCAGTCACCAGCAAATGCTCTCGGCAAGTGCCAATTTGTAGTTGACCTTCCCCAAAAGAGTTCATCCCAATTTGGGGTGACTGCTCCAGCATGTAACACAGGACACTCTGTTCACAGGAGGTAAGCTGGTCCTTGGAGAAAGTGTCTGACGCAAGGGTTAGGAGAGTTTTCACTCAGCATGCAAAGAGCCTGATGAAAAATTAAGTCGTGGATGAAATGTCTCAGATCCTGCACAGTTGGAATAAGCCTGAGTTCAACAGTGCTCCCAGTGAGTGCCAAGATGATATCTATCTTGAACTTACAAAATCCAGAAGTCATAAAAAAGAAAGAAATTCTGCCGTTTGGACCTAGAGAATATTAAGTTTAGTGAAATAAATCAGACAGAAAAGGACAAATGCTAAAAATGAAACTACCATATGACTCAGCAATTCGACTCCTGGGTATATATCTGGAAAAAAAATGAGAACAGTACTGTAATTCCAAAAGATACAAACATCTCAGTGTTTAAAGCAGCACTATTTATAATAGCCAAGACATGGAAGCAATCCAAGGGCCCACTGACAGATGATTGGATTAAAAAGATGTAGTGGGTGTTTATGTATGTGTGTGTGTGTGTGTGTGTGTGTGCTGGAATATTACTCAGCCATAAAAAGAATGAAATACTGCCATTTGGAGCACCATAAATGGGTCTACAGAATATTATGTTTGGTGAAATAAGTCAGACAGTGTTTGCTGTTTATCACTTGTATGTGAAATCTGAAAGATATTAGGTAAATAAACATGCAAACAGGAACAGAGGCACAGATTCAGAAAACAAGCTGGTGGTTGCCGAAAGGAAGAGGCAGGTGAGGAGAGAAAAATCAGAAGCATGGAATTAAGAGATACAGAACCACTACGTATAAAATATTAATAGATGAACAGCAAAGGCACATTTCCAGCACAGTGAACCAACTGTGTGCGCGCATGCTAAGTCGCTTCAGTGTGTCGCTTCTTTGTGACCCTTCTTCAATTTAAAAAAACAAGTCAGAGAGCAACTGGTTAACCAAACATTTAATTCCAGTTAACATAAAATCTGCCTTTCAACGACTTCCAAAATGTTTCATTTCCTTCCTGCTCTGAAGGATGAGATTGATTCACTGTGTTTCCATCTCCTCCCCAGCAGGCATCCCAGCCTGAGAAGTCCTGTGTTAATGAACTTCTGACTCCTGCTGAGACCTCTGTGACTTCCGTGGGCCCGAATCGCGGGTCTGCCCAGGTGGGCATGAGGGTTCCCGGGCTGCCTTCCGCGAAGGCAAACACCAGCCAGTGGAGCCGGGCTTCAGCTGTGGTGTGCCTGGCGGTGTTCTGGGGCTCTGTCAAGGTCCCATTTACCTCGGTTGCCAGATTCCTCTTCCTCCCCTCCTCCCCACCTCCCTCCTCCTCACTCCTGGCCAACCCGTAACAAAACTCCCTCTCCTTGATCCTTGGGACTCTGTTAGTCCTCTCTATAACCCTCATTTCTCACCTAGTGAGGACATGTATCAGGCCCACCTCCTTAATATCCTCCCAGCTCCATTGAAAAACCCCTTGACATAAGCAACCTCATTTTATTTCACCTTTCACACAGGTGGGGTCTGTCTTCCTGACTTGTAGACAGCTACCTTCTCACTGGGTCCTCATACAGCCTTTCCTCTGTTTGCATGATGGGGGTGTGTAGAGGGGACCTCAGCCTGAATCCTCTCCACCAACTTCTGGCTCTCTCCCTGTCCAGCCCCACCTCTCCACTTAAGCCCTTCTCACCCTCACCTCTCTCCTCTGTTTTCGGTAGACTGCCCTTCACATGCTAGGGCCATGCTGGGCTCTTGCATATACAGTGATGCAAAGTGAGTAGCATTTGTACCCATTTTCCAGACCAGAAAAATAAGGCACAAAGGAATTAAGTAACTTGCCCAGGTTATTTTGTCAAAGCTATGTTTTTTTCCAGTAGTCGTGTTTGGATGTGAGAGTTGGACCATAAAGAAGGTTGAATGCTGAAGAATTGATGCTTTCAAATTGTGGTGCTGGAGAAGACTCCTGAGAGTCCCTTGGACAGCAAGGAGATCAAACCAGTTAATCCTAAAGGAAATCTACCCTGAATACTCATTGGAAACACTGATGCTAAAGCTGAAGCTCCAATCCTTTGGCTGCCTGATGCAAAGAACTGACTCCTTGGAAAAGACCCTGATGCTGGGAAAGATTGAGGGCAGGAGGAGAGGGTGATGACAGAGGATGAGATGGTTGGATGGCATCACCGACTCAATGGACAGGAGTTTGAGCAAACTCTAGGAGATGGTGAAGGATAGGGAAGCCTGGCATGATGCAGCCTGTGGGGTCGCAAAGAATCAGACATTGGTTCCTACGGCCATTACCACCGGGACCCGGCTGTGACCCGACGGCTGCCTGACTTTCCATTTCATCACTGATGCCTCTTTTAAGCAGCTCTTTCATTTGGACACTGTCCATCTTCAGTGTGTTTGCCGTGTGCCACCTTTGATAGGTCTCATCTCACACATACCTACCCTCTAAACAAATCTTCCGGCAGACTACAAGTTGATGGAGTCCGTGTGATGTGCCAGGAATTGCCCTGGGACCTGGGAGAGAGTGGTGAGCAGGCCTTCTCGCACAGAGCTTCCAGGCTCTTCCTTTTTGCACTGATCCTGGGGCTCATTCAGGCACTTTTGCTTCATCTGCTGTCTTCTCCCTTTATTCCAGAGGCACTTTTATCTTGGGCACATATGGACAGGACAATGGATTGCCTTGTGCTTTGTCTTTCGCAAACCCCTCCCAGCCTCTCCTCTCTCAAGGCAACGCCTGCCATTGCCAGTTTTGTTCCCGGCCTTTAAGAGGTCAGCTGGCCCTGCGCCCCCTGCTTTTCCTCATCCACCCCTCTGCCCTCTACCATTTCAGGGGAAAGCCACCATTTCGGGGAATCTGGACTTTCTGGAACTTCTCACACAACTCATGGCAGCCCGCCACCCATTGTCTGCAGAAAGCAGGAAGCTGACATGGCCCTAGAGGCTGTGGGGTGATGCTGGTCAAGGTCGGTCTGAGATGAGAGAGCTCCGTGAGGCCAAGGGCAGGCCAGAGGCCCCTGAGAGCAGCACCTAAGTGAGGAAGAGCCAACTCAGGAAACAGGAAACAGGTTAAGTGCCTCATTCATTCATTTAGTGTCTTCATTGTTTCAGGGAATATTCTGGGCCTGGGCTACAAGAAATCTGCCTTTGGGAAATTTATAGTATACTGGGGAAGACAAACCATAAACCAATAAATATATATGAGAGTGTCAGGTGGTAATAAATACAAGGAGAAATAAAGCAGTGTGTGGGGACAGAGCTGACGGACATGAGGGGAGGGTGTGGGTAGTATCGTTTTGGTAGTGTCGTAAGAGAAGAGCCTTTCTCGGGGGGAGGGTTGGCATTTAAGTGAAGTAATACACGAAGAAGGCTGAGCGGCAAAGAATTGATGCATTCGAATTGTGGTGCTGGAGAAGACTCTCGAGAGTCCCTTGGACTGCAAGGAGATCAAACCCTGAATAAAGGAGATCAGTCCTGAATATTCATCGGAAGGACTGATGCTGAAGCTGAAACTCCAATACTTTGGCCACCTGATGTGAAGAACTGACTCGTTGGGAAAGACCTTGATGCTGGGAAGGATTGAGGACGGGAGGAGATGGGGGCCGACAGAGGATGAGATGGTTTGATGGCATCATCAACTGAATGGACATGAGTTTGAGCAAATTCTGGGAGATGGTGAAGGACAGGGAAGCCTGGTGTGCTGCAGTCCATGGGGTCACAAAGAGTCAGACACAGTTTAGCGACTGAACAACAATAAATGAAGTAAGAGAGTGGTCCATGTGAATACCTGATGGAGAGATTCCAGGCAGAGGAAATAGCTGTTGCCAAGTCCCGGAGGTGGGAGCGTGCTTGTTGGGCTCATGTGCAAGGAAGCAGGAGACCAGCATTGCTAGAGGGAGTTAGAGAGAAGAGGGGTCAGGAGTGAGGGTGAGGGAGGGCACGGAGCCAGAGCCCCAAACCTGGAGGGGCTTATGAGTTACAGGAGGCTGTTAGGATTTGAGCCTGGACTTCTGTTCCCAGGTACAGGGCTCTTTACACTGTGCCATGCTGCCTCTGCAAGAAGTTATCATGGGGCTTCCCTGAAGGTCCAGTGATTAGGACACTGCTCTTCCAATGCAGAAGCCATGGGTTCAATCCCTAGTTAGGGAACTAAGATCCCATATGCCTTGTGGTGAGGCCAAAAAAAAAAAAAAAAAGTTGTCATAAGACAGAGTCTGGCTTTGCAGATCAGCAGAAATGATGCTTTGGATTCTCTGTATTTTCTTCCCTTCAGTTTGCTTGCAAACCAACCAACAATTGGAGTGAAAGTTAGGCACAAGATCAAAAATACAAAGAACAAAGCTTTCTAACACCTTTCTTAGTCTTCATAGACTCAATAAACTGCATATCCCAAGCTCTGAGTTCATACAGCCCATGAGGAGAGTGGAATCTGCCATCAAGAAGCATCCAGAACCATTGGGCTGAGGAGGGTCCTGTTGCCTTCGGGGGCTTGGCCTCCAGTTAGCTGTTGCGTTCTCCTATGGATGAACTATGTCAACACCAAAATCCATATGTTCAAGCCCTACTGCCGATATGACTGTACTTGGAGACAGGACCTGAAGGAGGTAATTAAGGTCCTAAGGGTGGACCCTAATCTGATATGACTGGTGTCCTTATAAGAAGAAGAAGAGAGCAGAGCCCCCTTCCCACCCTATTCGCCCCACTCCCTCCCACTCTGTGCAAACAGAAAAGGCCCTGCGAGGACACAGGGAGCAGGCAGTCGTCTGCAAGTCAGGAAGAGAGACCTCACCAGTGTGAAAGGTGAAATAAAATGGGATCACTTATACTAAGGGGCTTTCAGTGGAGCTGGGAGGACATCAAGGTGGGCCTGATGCATGTCCTCACTCGATGGGACTGTGAACTTTTGAACTGGGCCAAGTTGCAAATATTCCAACAACTCTGCAAGAATACCTGCAACTTGCTCCAGTAACAGGCTTCTGCCTAGTGACCGCCTTAGCAACCAAATCTTGTGTAGCCAAGGCAAGCATTCCACGCCAACACCAATAAAAATTTTTTGTAAACAACTTATGCAAGCATTTCCTTTTGTCTTTAAAAACACCCTGACTATCACTGCCTAATGGGATACTCTTTAGGTTTCTAATCAAATCTGTGCACCCTGAATTGCAGTTCTTTGATCCCAAATAAACAGCTTGATTGATCATTGCCTCCTGAGAATTTAAAGTTGACACCAGGAACCAATCTTGATGGCACCTTGGTCTTGGACTTCTATCTTCCAAAACTGTAAGAAAATGTGGTTTAAGCCACCCAATCTGTGGAATTTCGTTATGGCTGCCTTAGCTCATACACATCCCAGTGAGCTATTTGTGTATTCTGTTTATTATGCATCATTTGACCTCTGGCAGGCCTGGCAATGGCTTACCTTTCCATCAGATTAGAGAAGAAGGCACCCTCTGACTTCTAGGAAATGTAGCTTTGCTTGCAGGAGGGTTGAGCAAGAGGCTGTTTGGAATCCAAGATACTACAACCTGTTTGTGCTTCTATTTCTTCATCTGTAAAACTGGAGAAGATAATACCAGTGCTTTGAGGAAAGTTCTAAATATAAAATTCAGTTGAATAAATAGCTGTTTACATCATTTATGCATAAGGTCTTATGCTGGGAAGGATGTAAGGGTAAATATGTACGTTCCACTTGAGGGAAATTTTTCTTGATAGTGAGGTGCATTGTTCAGTAGCTGTAGAATTATTTTTTTAATTAGTTAATTTATTTTAATTGGAGGCTAATTACTTTACAATATTGTGGTGGTTTTTTGCCATACATTGACATGAATCAGGCACTGGTGTACATGTGTCCCCCATCCTGAACCCCCCTCCCACCTCCCTCCCCATCCCATCCCTCAGGGTTGTCCCAGTACACCAGCTTCGAGCACCCTGTTTCATGCATTGAACTTGGACTGGTGATCTATTTCACATATGGTAATATACATGTTTCAATGCTATTCTCTCAAATCATCCCACCCTCGCCTTCTCCCACAGAGTCCAAAAGTCTATTCTTTATATCTGTGTCTCTTTTGCTGTCTCACATATAGGGTCATCATTACCATCTTTCTAAGTTCCATATATATGCCTTAATTTACTGTATTGTGGTTTTTCTTTCTGACTTACTTCACTTTGTATAATAGGCTCCAGTTTCATCCACCTCATTAGAACTGATTCAAATGCATTCTTTTTAATGGCTGAGTAATATTCCATTGTGTATATGTACCATAAGTTTCTTATCCATTTGTCTGCTGATGGACATCTAGGTTGCTCCCATGTCCTGGCTATTGTAAACAGTGCTGTGATGAACACTGGGGTACATGTGTCTCTTTCAGTTCTGGTTTCCTCAGTGTGTATGCCCAGCAGTGGGATTGCTGGGTCATATGGCAGTTCTATCTCCAGTTTTTCAAGGAAATCTCCACACTGTTCTCCATAGTGGCTGTACTAGTTTGCATTCCCACCAGCAGTGTAAGAGGGTTCCCTTTTCTCCACACCCTCTCCAGCATTTATTGTTTGTAAACTTTTGGATAGCAGCCATTCTGACCAGCAAGAGATGGTTCCTCATTGTGGTTTTGATTTGCATTTCTCTGATAATGAGTGACGTTGAGCATCTCTCCATGTGTTTGTTAGCCATCCATATGTCTTCTTTGGAGAAATGTCTGTTTACTTCTTTGGCCCATTTTTTGATTGGGTCATTTATTTTTCTGATATTGAGTTGCATGAGCTGCTTGTATGTTTTTGAGACTAACAGAATTATTTTTTCACAGTTTTAGAAGAGGAGGATTTTTTTTTCATAATGTTAGCAATCTTATTACTTGCTTAGTGTAAACAACTGATTTTTAATCATTATAATACTTTAAATATTGTCTCTTAAGGTGTTAAAACATTTGCAAGTCTAATATATTTGTGACTTCAATTTGACATTTAGAAGTATTAGATTAGATAGCTTTGCAATATCTAAATATTTGAAACAATTCACTTTATTAAATTTATATATTTGATTTATTACTTATATAATTAGTCTGAGAATACTTAGAGGATTGTTGATTATTCAACATTCAAATAAGTGGTAATCATTTAACAAATTGCATGTGTAAGATCATTTCAGGCTTCCCAGGTGGCGCAGTGGTAAAGAATCCACCTGCCAATGCGGAAGATGCAGGACACTCAGACTGGATCCCTGGGTCAGGAAGTTCCCCTGGAGGAGGAAATGGCAACTCATTCCAGTATTCTTGCCTGGAAAATCCCATGGACAGAGGAGCCTGGAGGCTACAGTCCATGGGCTCATAAAAGCGTCAGACATGACTTAGGGACTAAACTACCACTACCACCACAAATGGCCTAAACCTAAAATTCCTGCAAAATGACTGTGCCCAAGTTGATTTATAGATAGAGGATGATGGTATTTAGATCAGAGCATTTCACAAAAACCACAAAGGCTGGAACTTTCATCCAATGCTTGAAATGTTTCCCTTTTGACCTACAAAATGACCGCACACACACACACACACACACACACATTGAGCTGGGATTCTTTATGGTTCCCTCTTTCATTACTATCTTACAATACTATGAAAGTTCAAGTGTTCTGACCCTGTGGTTTGATGGAATTCAGGACACAATATATAAAAATATGGCATCTTGGCATATTGAATATTTGGGGCCGAGAAAATTTGAAAGAACCGCAAAAGCAGGAAGATCATTCCAATGCTTTCCTTGACCCCTCTTCCCTGAAAACTCCTCACAAAACTTTCATGTTAGGGGTGCCCTTCTCATACCCACAGGAAAGAGGCATTCTTATCTCTGAAAATAAAGGGACTCCAAAAAGAATCTGAATAGGACTTACCAGGTTTCTCCCAGTTTACTCCACTCTTCTCATATTCCTTAACCTGTCATATTTCTGCTAGCTCTTTATCAAACCTAGCATAAAACACTCAGGTCTAAATGTTTCTTCCAGGTCTTCAATTCCTTCATTTCCTGTGACATGTATCAGTTATGTTAAATAATTGTGTATATGCTCTTTCTTGCTTATCTGTTCTACTGTGTGTTTTTCCAATACCACAAAGCAGTTAACTCAGTTCTAACCCTATCTACCTGGCTGTTGTTCAGTTGCTCAGTTGTGTCCAACTCTTTGCAGCCCCAAGGACTGCAGCATGCCAGGCTTCCCTTTTCATCACCATCTCCTGGAGTTTGGTCAAAATCATGTCCATTAAGTTGGTGATGCCATCCAACCATCTCATCCTCTGTCATCCCCTTCTCCTCCTGGCTTCTATCTTTCCCAGCATCAGGGTCTTTTCCAATAAGTTGGCTCTTCGCATCAGGTGGGCAAAGTGCTGGAGCTTCAGCTTCAACATCAGTCCTTGCAGTGAATATTCAGGACTGATGATCTCCTTGCAGTCCAAGGGACTCTCAGGAGTCTTTTCCAACACCACAGTTCAAAAGCATCAATTCTTCAGCGATCAGCTTTCTTCATGGTCCAGCTCTCACATCCATACATGACTATTGGGAAAACCATAGCTTTGACTATACAAACCTTTATCTACCTGGAGAGAGCATCATATTCCCAGATTAAGGGCCCAGTCTCTCAAGACTGCCCTCCTCCACCCCATGTGAGATGTCAATTGCAAATCCAAGTTGTTACCTGTGCTTCTGGCCAACTGGCTATGCATTGGAGGGTCCCCTGTCCTCCTCCTTCAGTTTGATTAAGTTGCTAAAGTGTTAGCTAAGACTAACTAAAGACTTAGCTAAAGAGTCACTTCAGTTATGTCTGACTCTATTCAACTCTGTGGACCGTAGCTCACTAGGCTCCTCTGTCCATGGGCTTCTCCAGGCAAGAATACTGCAGTGGGTTGCTATGCCCTTCTCCATGGGATCTTCCTGACCCAGGGGTGGAACCTGTGTCTCTCATGTCTCCTGCATTGGCAGGTGGGTTCTTTACCACTAGTGCCACCTGGGAAGCCCATAGTGGCTCCCAAAACTAGGAGAAGCATTTATTTATATTTACCAGTTTTTTCAGTTTCTCTCGTGTCTCAGTGGTAAAGAATCGCCTGTCAATGCAGGAGACCTGGGTTCGATGCCTGGGTCAGGAAGATCCCTTTGAGAAGAAAATAGCAATCCACTCCAGTATTCTTGCCTGGGAAATCCCATGGGCAGAGGAGCCTGGTGGGCTACAGCCCATGGGGTCACAAAAGAGTTGGAGAGGGCTTTGAGACTAAACAACAACAACAAAGAGTTTATTAGGGAATTCCCGGGTCATCTGAGTGGTTAAGACTCTGAGCTTTCACTGCAGGGGCCCAGATTTGATCCCTGGTCAGGTAACTAAGATCCCACAAGCCTGACAGGGCAGCCAAAAACCAAAAAAGAGACAGATTTCTAATCATTTGAAAAAAAAAAGGGGGGAGAATATTAAAGGATACAGATGAATGGCCAGATGTAGAGGTACAGAGGGGTCCAGAAGGATCCCGAGTGCAGAGCGTCTGTCTCCATGGAGCTGTGTGCACTGTCCTCTCAGCACGTGTCTGCTGTGCTCAGCGCGAGCATCCCAGATGCTCATCCACTTTCACTGTTCAAGGGCATTTCCAGAGTTTCCTCTTTAGCCCCACCCACCCCACCCCCCAATCTAGTGGATGGTGCTGAAAGTTCCAACTCTTAATCACTTTGTCTTTCTAGTGACCCCCCTCTGCCCCGCTCCCAGTCACCCCAAGGCTATCTAGGGATCCTACCCTAAGGCACCTCATTAGCATAAACTCTGTGTCCTTGAAAGGGGCACTTGTGAGAAACACACTCCTATAGTTCAGGAAATGGCAAGAGATCCCAGTTCGATTCCTGGGTCAGCAAGATCCACTGGAAAAGGGAAAGGCTACCCACTCCAGTATTCTGGCCTGGAGAATTCCACGGACTATCCAGTCCATGGGGTCACAAAGCGACTGAGCGACTTTTACTTTCACTTTTCTTTCAAGCTAGGATCCAGGGACAAAGAACAAATAGATTTCTTATTTTACTGCATCCATCTTCTTCAGTTTAATTTAAAAACTCTCTTTCCTCCCCTACTGGTTCACTCTACTAGAATAAGCACGGCTCACTGAATGCCTCCTCTGTACCCAGTACGTTGCTAGCTGCTGTTAAACAGATTAGCATCTTCACAACACTGTGAGATTTCAATATTTTCAGTTTTACAGGTTAGAAAACCAAAGGTTCTAGAGATTGCCTTCCTTGCCCGTGAATCCAGAGCCGCAGTTCAAATGCTGGTCTCCCAGACTGCGAGTCCAGAACCTTCCCCCCCATCCCCACTCCCAACTCCTCCACCCCCCATCCCCCCCTCTCCACCCACCTCCCCCCACTCCCCCACACCCCTACTAAACTGTTTTTGAGAACCTTAGCTTTGAGTCTTGTATGTGACCCATAGCTTAGTCCTCACTATTCTGAGTGCAGCCTTGTGGTAAAATGAAAAAAAAAAAAGGCAACACAAAATAAACCCCATAAACTCTGGTTTAAGGTTATGCATTTCAAACTTCCCTAAAGAACCAATAGTCAGGACTGAATTCAACCAGCTTTGGATCACTCTTGATTTCTAGCACGCCAGCTTTGAGAGTCTAACCTTTCTCATTTGAGATTATGGCTCTATTGCCATATTTCCGGAAAATGGCTAACTATATTTATGAAACAAGCTGTTTATAGATGCCTGCATTTGAGAAGAGGTTAAGGAGACTCAGAGTGGCTTTAAGTCATAATCAATTAGGCTCCTGTGACATCACTTCACACGTAAAGAGGACCGAAGTTGTGTTCCAGGAGCCCTTGGGGGGCATGTGGAGGCTTTCCAGGAGACTTACTGGTTGCTCATCACGAGAGCTGATGCCAACATCAGAGCTCCCTCTGTCCAGCGCTGCATTACTCTCAGCATAATTACTGCAATCTTTTAAGCAGGAACTTGAGTGCGCCCTATTTCTAGAACGCTCAAAATAGCAAAATTCAAAGACCAGAAATCAGGGACTAATGTCACAAATTAATTATTTGCTCTAAGGAAAGATTCACTGCCTGACTTCATTTAAGGGTCAGACTCCTCAAAGGCATTTAACATGTAAGTTGATTACTATGAACTCTGTTTATGCATAACATCTAGTAGCATAGAATAGCTGACATTTCTGTGGGGGCTAGTGGATTTCAAAAGGATTTGACATGGGTTTTCATATTTTATTTTGTCATGAGGATCACTTTGCAAGATGGGGGTGAGTATTGTTGTTCCAGTGTTACAGATGAGAAAACCAAGCCAAGAGAGCTAAGTTCTTGGCCTGAGGTCACATAGCTGGAAAGTGTCTGAGATGATGTTAGACCCCAGCTCATGGGACTCTTCACTGAAACACTCTTTCTTTATAAACACACTTCTTTTTTAGAGTTACTTTTCCCTTTGTAGCAGAACTCAGATACTTAAGAGATATTTTGGAGTATATTCAAATTTGAAATGGAGAACTGTTTATAAAAAATGATTTGACATCTTCCAAAGAGGGTAACTTGAGATGTGTGTGGTTCTGAAAAGAGAATCTAAAAATACGCTTCATCCAAATAACTGATGAAGCTTTAAAAAAAAAAAAAAAAGGATGATCATCCCAGACTACAATTATACTCAATAAGAATTTGCAGGTGTGGGTTTGTTTGTTTTTCTTTAAAGAGGCGAGTCAGCTACAACTAAAAAAGCACAAGTTTAAATGTGGCCAGAGTGAGGAAATCTGAGGATAGCTGAAAAGATCAAGTTTTTCCAAGTAAATGGCTCCTTTGCTCATAGATTTATGCCATTTCCTTGCAGGAAAACTTAATAAAATTAATTTGCACTTAACTCCTCTAGCAGAGAAGAATGAATCATTTATAATTGAAGACAATCAAGAATAAGTTCTGTTTAGCTTTAGAACCGGAGAAGGCAATGGCATCCCACTCCAGTACTCTTGCCTGGAAAATCCCATGGACAGAGGAGCCTGGTGGGCTGCAGTCCATGGGGTCGCTATGAGTCGGACACGACTGAGCAACTTCACTTTCACTTTTCACTTTCATGCATTGGAGAAGGAAATGGCAACCCACTCCAGTGTTCTTGCCTGGAGGATCCCAGGGACGGGGGAGCCTTATGGGCTGCTGTCTATGGGGTTGCACAGAGTCAGACACGACTGAAGCGACTTAGCAGCAGCAGCAGCTTTAAAACATGGTTCTATATTTATGCTGAAGATCTAGCCTTTAAGCTACTTCTAGAGTAATGGTTCTCACACACAGGAGGCTTAGTTATTCTATTAATTAATACTACTTCTCAGAAGTTTGTCATGGTCTCCCATGACCCCCTAAATACCTGTAAGTCCACCAGTCTACATTAGAGTGCTTACAATTTTCAAAAAGCACTAGATTTTATTTGTGTCTTTATCCATGTCCCTCAATTAAAATTCCCTTTACTTTTCTCTTCCCCAGCGTCTGCCTGCTAATTTCTGTCTGTGGGTTGACTGGACTCACCTGGGAAGTTCTCACTTGGGGAGTTTCCTGGGATGGAACCTGGAAGGAAGCTGGGGCTGGAATCATCTGAAAGTTTGGCTCTCCCCCGGGAAGGGCTCACTCATGTGGCTGGCAGTGGATGCTGGCTATTGGTTGGAACTTGGCCAGGGCTGCTAACCAAAACATCTTCATGTTATCTCTCCAGGTAGTTTGGTCTTCTCACAGAATGACAGTCACATTCTAAGAGCGAGCATCTCAAGAGCAATTGTCTAAAAGACTCAGGCAGAGTTAAGACTCATGACCCAAGGCTGTCATGAGCGAGTCTTGGAAGCCCCAGAATGTCACTTCTGCTGTCTGCTGTTGTCCCAGCAAGTTACTAAGCCCAGACCAGATTCAAGAGGCAGGAAATTAGATTCCACTTTTTGATGTGATGAACACTATGCAACCACAGGTCGAGAAGGCCTCAGTGGCGACCTTTCTGGAGAAGGTCTACAATACCTTTGAATAAAGCTAGAACACGGCTGTAAGTGATGCAGAACCTTGGCCTCTGTGTACCGGTGCCAAATTGAATCTCAGAGACAGAGTTTGGGGTGGAAGTAGAAACTAGTAGCTTTATTGCTTTTCTAGGAAAAGGGGAACATAGCTAACAACCTCAAAACTGTGTGTTCCAACATGGGGGATTTGGTGAGGAGCTTTATAGCAATGGTTCAAGGGGGGGTTGCTGATAAGGGTCAGGGTGTGTGCAGGGCCTACATTCCTTTAATCTGGGCTTAGGAGGTCTCCTGATGAGCTTCCGTGGTTTTCAGGATCATCACACTGTGCCCTTCTCTCTGGAATGAAGAGTGCTTCATCAAGTGGTTAACATCTTCCATTTGTTGGGGGTTTTAGTTTTGCAGAAGAGCTCAAAGATACTGTTATATTTATCCTTTGAGATGGGACCAGGATTCTGTCCCAGAGCTGTATTATTGTTCCTCTCCTAGTTAGCAGCCGTTTGAACCTGCCCTATGGAACTCAGGGAAGGTCATGGAGACTGAAGTCTATTCCCTACAAACAAGAAACGGGGGACACAGAAAGGTTTTCATGCCCAGGATCCCCATAGGGTCTTACTTGGTTTCATAAGCTCCATTCTCAGTGTAAGAGCAAATAAGAAACAGACATCAGACAGAAGTAATAGACTTTGTCTGTGTGGACCCCTGAGATGCAGGTGGAAAATTTGAATCACAAGCCAGTTCTTGGGGAATTATGGCCAGAATTTTCACTATCTGTGTGGTGTAAAAAAGAAATCCAGTAGTGAATTTAATCTAATGTGGTCATAGGATTGCAATGCATTCAAGAACCTGGCAGAAAATAAGGGCAAAACCTCTGTGGAGGAAAGTCAGTATGAGCCTCAAAATTTTTTCACTGATCAAAATCCAAAGTATAGGAGCCCATGGTCACTACATCCCCCAGATTACTCCCTCCCCACTCCCATTCTCTACAAATAGGACCTCTATTTTCAACATCTTTTCCAAGAAGAAAAGTGAATTCTCTATAGAAAGCCATCTCCCTTACTGATATCCCTCCTAACACATCTTTAACTAGTTTGATATGATCTCTACTCCAGTTCCTGGTGGCTCAGAGGGTAAAGAATCTGCTTGCATTGTGGGAGACCCAGGTTCAATCCCTGGATTGGGAGGATCCCCTGGAGAAGGGAATGGCTACCCATTCCAGCATTCTTGCCTGGAGAATTCCATGGACAGAGGATCCTGGTGGACTACAGTCCATGGAGTCTCAAAGAGTTGGACATGACTGAGCGACTACCACATCACTACTCCAGAATAAATTACAAATCAGCTTAACTAAATCAAAATCAGAGAATTGGTCATTTAAAATAGTTACAAAATAGAATGGCATTTGCCTTTTAGGTCCCATGGTAAAAGCACAGTCCCAGTATCATAATTCTACTAAAGTTTACACAACAAAAATCTTTTCTCTCCATTGAACAATATATGTACTTTTTTGAAGAAATACCTAACTTTTCAAATAAAAAGGACTGTACCTAACACCCCAGACACTTTTGGCTTTCACTTTGGTAAATGAAGAGCTCCCTTTTGTTTTATTGTTCAAGGACAACGTTCTTTACCCCACTGGGAAAAGGAAGTCTTGGGAAAAAAGAAAAGTAAATCATTAAGTTCCTCTCTCTTAAACACACACACACACACCATAGACTTAAAGATACTAACTCACAATGCTGTCATCACTACTCACCCCAAGGATCCTTGGTTGCTCCCAGTATCCCCAGCTTTATTTAGGCTGACCCTTGGAAAGTTATTGAGATTTCTGTGCTGTGTTGTGCTCAGTTGCTTTAGACATGTCCGACTCTTTGAGACCCCATAAACTGCAGCCCATCAGGCTTCTCTGTCCATGGGAGTCTCCAGAAAAGAATACTGGAGTGGGTTGCCATGCCCTCCTCCAGGGGATCTTCTCGATGAGGGGATCAAACCCGTGTCTCCAGCGACTCCTGCATTGCAGGTGGACTCTTTACTGCTGAGCCACTTGGGAAGCCCCCATTGAGATTTCTAATTGCCATTTAAAAATCTCTAAGACTGTACAATAAAAACATGTTTTAGCTTTCACCCTTCTTTGAGAACATCATTCCTTCCACCCTGCTCAGTTGCTGGGTCTGTCGAATGGATTCAGATTATGTCCATCAGAGATGGCTGGCTGGCTGGGGGTTCTCTTTCCACTTCACTTACAACACGGAATATGTGGTTTCTGTCAGCACCATTTCAACCTGTTCCCAGGTGAGATTTCAATGGGTTTAACCATAACCCTCTGCTATGGCTCAGCGGTATCTGTGTGCAATGCAGGGAACTCCGATTTGATCCCTGGGTCAGGAAGATCCTTTGTAGGAGGGAATGACAACCCACCCCAGTATTCCTGCCTGGAGAATCACTTGGACAGAGGAGCCTGGCAGGCTACAGTCCTTAGGGTCACAAAGAGTTGGACATGACTGAAGCGACTTAGCATGCATGCAACCCTAATCCCTCTTTCTTTTTCCATTCATCTCTCTATTTATTTATTCTTATTGAAGTATACTTGACTTACAGTATTGTATAGTTTCAGATGTACAGCACATTCATTATTTTTATTTATTATACTCAATTTAAAGTTGTTACAAAATAATGGCTATATTTCCCTGTGCTGCATAATACATCCTTGTTGATGTTCAGTTCAGCTCAGTTGCTCAGTTGTGTCCAACTCTTTGTGACCCCATGAACCACAGCATGCCAGGCCTCCCTGTCCATCACCAACTCCCGGAGTTTACCCAAACTCATGTCCACTGAGTCGGTGATGCCATCTAACCATCCCATCCTCTGTCATCCCCTTCTCCTCCTGCCTTCAATCTTTCCCAACATCAGGGTCTTTTCAAATGAGTCAACTCTTCGCATCAGGTGGCCAAAATATTGGAATTTCAGCTTCAGCATCAGTTCTTCCAATGAACACCCAGGACTGATCCCCTTTAGGATGGATTGGTTGGATCTCCTTGCAGTCCAAGGGACTCTCAAGAGTCTTCTCCAACACCACATTTCAAAAGCATCGATTCTTCAGTGCTCAGCTTTCTGTATAGTCCAACTCTCACATCCATACATGACCACTGGAAAAACCATAGCCTTGACTAGATGGACCTTTGTTGGCAAAGTAATGTCTCTGTTTTTCAATGTGCTGTCTAGGTTGGTCATAACTTTCCTTCCATGGAGTGAGCATCTTTTAATTTCATGGCGGCAGTCACCATCTGCAGTGATTTTGGAGCCCCCTAAAATAAAGTCTGACACTGTTTCCACCGTTTCCCCATCTATTTGCCATGAAGTGATGGGACCAGATGCCATGATCTTAGTTTTCTGAATGTTGAGCTTTAAGCCAACTTTTTCACTCTCCACTTTCACTTTCATCAAGAGGCTCTTTAGTTCTTCCCTTTCTGCCATACAGGTGGTGTCATCTGTATATCTGAGGTTATTGATACTTCTCCCAGCAATCTTGATTCCAGCTTTTGTAAGAAGCATCCCCTTATTTCTATCTCACCCCTCCACCTTTCCCTCTCCCCACTGGTAACCACTACTTTGCTCTCTATACCGTGAGTTGGTTTCTGTTTTGTTAAACACTTGTGATTAATTTATGGTTTCCACGTACATAAGACCCCTTAATTTCTTGTCAGGTAGGTTTAGCATTGATGAACGATATTTGCTTTTGCTCACTTGAGAAATCTTTATCTCTCTTTCTATTCTATTTTATTATTTATTTATTTTGCTGCACTGGGTCTTAGCTGTGGCATGCAGAATCTAGTTCCCTGACCAGGGATCGAACCTGGGGCCCCCTGCATTGGGAGTGTGGAGTCTTAGCCACTAGACCACTAGGGAAGTCTCTCCTTCTATTCCAAATGCTCATCTTGCTAGGTAGAGTATACTAGGTTGCAGCATTTTCCCTTCAACACTTTAAATATATCATTCCACTCCCTCTGGCTTATGAAGTTTCTCCTGAAAAATCAGCTTATAACCTTTAGGGTTTCTCTTGTACATGATTCTGTTTTTTTTCTTGCTGCCTTTGGAATTCTCTCTTTATCTTTTAACTTTTGCCATTTTAATTATTATATGTCTTGGTGTGGGTCTGTTTGGGACCATCTTGTTTGGAACCTTCTGGGCTTCCTGTACCTGGATATCTGTTTCCTTCTTCAGTTTGGGGAATTTTTCAGCCATTATTTCATCAAATACATTTTCAAACCCTTTCCAGCATTTCTTTCTGGGACCATTATAATGTGAATACTGGTACACTTGATGCTGTCTCAGACTGTCCTCATTTTTTAAATTTATTTCTCTTTTTGCTGTTCTGATTGGGTGGTTTATGCATTCATTCTTCTGTATCACATAGTCTGCTCTTAATTCCTGCCAGTGTGTTTTTCGTTTCAGTTATATTCTTTATTTCTGACTGATGTTTCTCTATAGTTTCTGTTTCCTTGTTTAAAATTCTCACTGTTTTCATCTGTTCTGTTCCCTAATCCAGTTACCATACTTTTTACTACTCTTTGTTTCATTAGTTGTCTTTCTAGGGGATTTTCTCTTGCCCTTTCAATTGAAAGAAATTTCTCTCTTTTCCTTTTGCTTAACTTTCTCTGTCTCTATGAAATTAGGAGAAACAGTTACCTATATGAAGGGGTCTTGAAGGGCTATCCTAGTGTTCGGTCACCCCTGGACCCACTGCATGTGCCACTGGCTTTGGTGGGAGACCTGGATCTGAACACGTGTGTGCTAAGTTGCTTCAGTAATGTCCTACTCTGTGCGACCCAACGGACTGTACCAGCCCACCAGGCCCCCCAGTCCATGGAATTCTCCAGGCAAGAATACTGGAGTAGGTTGCCAGTGCCCTCCTCCACGGGATCTGAACGCAAGTTCCATCTTCCTCAGGATGTGCTGGCAGCTATCGTCTTGGTAGGGGGTGGGGCTGGCGGTGGAGGGGCGAGAGTCAGAGCCAGGTGTGTGTGTGTGGGGGGGGGTGTGGGGGGATGGGGGGTGGTTCTTCTCTGCCCAGCGGCTGTCACTTCCGTATTGGCTGTGGGGGTGGGTCCCAAGTTGCTCGAGCGGAAGCCCTGAGGGTCGGATCCAAGCTGGCTCTTTCCTTGTAAGCGTCTGCTCTGCCGGCTGCCAGAACTAGCAGCCACCCCAGACGGGAGCAGTGCTGGAGCAACAAGGGCTTGTGCGGGCGCTCAGCATGGCGGGCGGCCTGGGCTGTGGGATCCAGATGCTTCTGCTTCTGCTGAGCTGCCTGTGGAAATAATGGCTGCCCCTCCCTCAACACACACACACTCAGATACCACTGGGGGATCTGAGCCTCCTTTGTCCCTCACAGCCTGGCTCTCCCTTGACCTCGGCCACCCTGCGGCCGCACTGCAGCAGCCCTTGCCCCAGCGTGGAGCTGCGTTGTGAAGCAAGCCGGGCTGGAGCGGTCCGTGGTTCAGGCGGGGGCGACTGTGGAAAACCACCCGGTCACCCGTGCAGTTTCAACCCACCTTCTCCACCCTGATAAAACATTGTGTACATGTTTCTCACGAGTGGAGTCCAGTCTCCCCACAGTCCTCCTCTTAGTCTTACCAGGCCTCCAAGCAGCCAAAGGGACGCGTCTTCCTGGTGTCCAACCCCAGGGCAGGGGTGCCTAATACGTGGTTCTAACTGCTCACTCCCCAGGGAGGGCCTCCACACATGTAATCTCCCTTCTCTTCTGAGCCCCAGTAGCTTCTCTTCCCTTCCTACCTGATTATGTGTGGATCTTTCTTATAGCTTTGATTGTAGATGAGTGTTCCTGCCAGTCTCCAGTTAGTTTTCAGTCAGAATTGTTCCATGTGTGGATGAATTTTGGATGTGTTTGTGGGGGGATGTGAGGTCTGCATCCTCCTACTCCGCCATTTTGATCTCCTCCCTCAACTCCCTCTTGAGGTGTAGACTCTGTTCATCCTTAGTCAGAGAAATCCCTTACTTGGTTTATTAAGGAGCTGGTCTGTAATCTGAGTTGTTTAGTCACTAAGTTATGTCTGTCTTGTTTTTGAGCCCATGGATTGTAGCCCACCAGGCTCCTCTGTCTGAGGGATTTCCCAGGCAAAAATATTAGAGTAGGCTGCCGTTTCCTTCTCCAGGGGATCTTCCCAACCCAGGGGTCTCCTGTATTGGCAGGAGTGTTCTTTATCATAGAACTGCTAGGGAAGCCCATGTAATCTGACTAGGTCTATCAGAAGGAAGCCGGTGATTTTGTTAGATGACTTGGGCAGGATATACTATTTCTTTTCCTGGATACAAGTAAGGAAGCATGCAGCCCCTGGCTGTTTTGCAATCAGCTTATTTCCATGAGGTGATTCAGCCTTGGGACCAAGCCCAAACCTAAAGAGGAAGCCTCATAGACATCCTGGCTGAATAGGACCTGAAGCCCAGCTTTCCTTTGTATGGTTCAGTTATACGATATAGTGACTGTTTCAGCCCCTTGTAGTTGGGTTTTCTGGTACTTGCAACTAAAAAAATGTTCTATCATGCCAAATCACCACTGACCTCATACTCCCCTCACCTCAAAATGGAGCTTCTTTTCTGTGGCAAGGCTGGGTGGGCTACCCTCAGGGGCCCAGATCCAAATGTACTCCTTTTCTGCTTTCCTTTCTTCTCTCAGTGTTCAATTTCCATTTCTGGTAGCCTTTCTTTTCTTCCTTGTCTTTTTTATTTTTTAAGGCAGAATTAATTTGAATTTTAAAATTTAATTTTGACTTAATTTTTATTTTATTTCAGCAATACATAGTCACAAGTTAGACAGTTAAATAGTTATTAAAAGGAAAAGAGAGATCCCCACCCTATCTTCCCACACCCAACTTCTCTCCAAAGGCAATCCTATCAATCATTTTTACTGTTTATTCTGGGCTTTAGCTTCTATTGTTAAATAGCACTTTTATACAGGTAGTTATCATTCTTTAGCTTTAGTTATCATGCATTTTCTGTGATAAAAAGTAGGGACATAGATTTCTTATACCCCTCCCTCCACATACACAACCTCTCTCCTTCATTTCCTGAAAAAAATTATATCACAGTATTTTGCTATTTATATTCTCCATGTAAATATTGTTCACAGCTGAAACATGTAGAGTACTATGGTTTTATTTCCATTCTTGAACATCAGTTTCTTTCCCCTTAGTATTTAGTAATTGTCTTGTCTTTTAACTTGCCTGTTTTCCTGTGTATTTTTACCAGTTCATCCCACACTATCCAAGAAAGACATAAATCTCTCCAACACATGTAAATCAATCAGTTTCTTGTTTTTCTGCTGCACACCAACGTCCTAGGAATTTTCTTCATCTTTATCCTGTGTTGGAGTCTCTGCTTTCTAGATGTCATGTTTTCCTTTATCTCGGTTTACTCTCTTATTTTGGAGAAGCAAACTCTCCTGTAGCTTTCTGTTAAAAGATGTGAAGGTGTTGAAAATGTTGAGACTTTTCATACTGAAAATGTTTCTATCTACCCTCTAATTTCCTGTTGCTTTTTAATGTTCTGGCCCTTTTCTCCGATGTGTAGTAGTCATTGACTGCTGTCCTGTAGGAGGGTCCTCCAGGCATCTGCCTTGACAAGGTGTGAGTCTGTTAGCATTCTGGCGGCTGAGTGACCGAAGAACTCTGAGGCTCCTGTTCACTATGAGGACTTTCCCTCAGTCTTTTCCTAGTCTCGGAACACTACCTCCTTCCCACCCTCCACTCTATCTTGGGGCTGACAATTCCAAAGAGAGAAACTTCAGCCTTCAGTCTTTTCATGAGAGGGAGAAGGGGTAGGTACCTGATGGGGGAGGAAAACTCTCACTTAAGACGTTCAAGTAATGTCCCTGGAGGGTTGCCAGGGGAACGGTGGGTGAAGCACCCAGCCAACCCCTCTGTACAGATGTTTTTAAAATTCTTGTGGAGCTGTATGAACTTGAACAAAATTCTTAATTTCTCTGGGCTTTAGTTCCTTCATCTGTCAAATGAAAATACAGGGCTTTGGTGTGAGGGTTAAGTGGGATTAATGAATGAGTAGTGCCTTGCACAGGCTTCTCTCGTGGCTCAGCGGGTAAAGAATCCACCTGCAATGTGGGAGATCTGGGTTCAGTCCCTGGGTTGGGAAGATCCCCTGGAGGAGGGCATGGCAATCCACTTCAGTATTCTTGCTGGAGAATCCCCAAGGACAGCTACAGTCCACAGGGTCACAAAGAGTCAGACATGACTGAGTGACTAAGCACAGGACAGCAGAGTGCCTTGCACAGCCTGCCCAGTGCAGAGGGCACTCAACTGTTGACAGTACAGTGGTCATGGTGGTGGCAGTAGGTGGTCGACTTGGTTTTGCTTCAGTGGGCAGACAGGACCCCGCCTCCCACAAACCAGTGCTTTTCTACACTCTCTCAGAAGAAAGCCACCCTTCTCATCTTCTGTCAAAATGTTCATCAAATTTCATAGAATTTCAGGAGTGCCACAATCTTTGCAACTTGCCTTCTAGCTCACCCTCTCTCTGAGTGCCCAACCAAACCCTTAGCACCATCTCCTTTATTCTGGAGGTTTATCCCATCCAAATGGATTAACTTGTAGGATGAGAACTGCAGGAAACAGCCCGAACCCAAATGTCAAGAGTAAAATTGACCCCCTTCTTTCCTATTCTGCCCATAATCCCTCCACCCTGAGGGCATCCTTCTCCTAATCTTCCTGTCTTTCCTAAGCCCCTGACAAGAGGAAGGCATAGCTTTTGCCTTTGCATTTTCATTTTGCACTAGAAATCCTCTCCTCGTGCAAAATGAAATTCTTTTCCCCTTTTCTCTCTTGTCCCAGGGCTTCTCTCTGTTTTCCTCCCTCAGTTCTTGTTGGGGACCTTGACTCTGCTTTGTTAGAGGGCAGATTTCCTCTTCACAATCTTTCCCCTGAATTCTAAGGATGCTTTTCTTATCTGTTCTGGGGCCTCCAGTAGCTTTGTTAATTGGCTGTATCCCAGGAGAATGAGATGGTTATCATCACTGACTCAGTGGACATGAATTTGAGCAAACTCTGGGAGGCGGTGAAGGACAGGGAAGCCTGGCATGCTGCAGTCCACGGGGTCGCAAAGCGTTGGACACATAGTGACTGAACAAGAATAACAACAGGAGCTTGAAGAAGGACGAGGAACAAGAGAAGCTGGAAACGTTGGGGTTGTCTTAAAACTAAGCATTTAGAATGCCTAGTGGGCCAGAGATCTGACTGATACAGAATTTGATGAGAAGCAGCAGCCGCTGTGCTCAGCATGCTCTCCCAGTCTGACATTTCTGGTTGCAAGACTCTAAAGGGGATTTTTCCTGCTGTACTCCTTATTTAGGCTCAAACACTGAAGATACACCTAATGAAAAATCTGAAGTAGGTCTTATAATAAAATCACGGTCGATTAAATCTTGGGAATCGACTTTTGTTGGGAATGGTGTAAATATATGGTCTTTTGGATGAAGGTGGACACAAGACATAGGAACAGCCTTGCCCAAGAACCCCTTACACTCCTGTTTCGTTTTTCAGCCACACACAGAAAGGAAAGCAGCACTTTGGTTCCTGTGGATGATCTTTCCTGAGTGCAAACTTTAGTCTGTCCTTAAAATTCTCCCCAGCAAAGTAATAAAGCAAAGGGTTGAAGCAGCTGTTGGCTGCCGCCATAGCCAGTGTGATGGCCACAGCTTTATGCAGCAGGTCACTGCATGAATCTGCCTCCCACTGGAGCAGGTGGAGGGTTCTCAGTATATGATAGGGCAAGAAGCACAGGAGGAAGATGACCAAGGCAATGATGATGGTGGTCAATGCCTTCCTGTGAGAAAGCCGCAGCCCTGATTCTGGGACCTCCGCCTTCAGCAGAGCTCGGATGATCAGCAAGTAGCAGATGCTGAGCGTGCAGAAGGGCAGCAGAAAGCCCACCACCAAGGCAATGTAGTTCATGGTCTTCAGTTTAGGAGCTTTATTACGATTCAGCTCCAAGCACAAGGTGACATTGCCCTTCAGCTCAGAGCCATTGTTCAGTAGCGTTATTGAGGAAGCCATGATAAAGACCCATATGATGCCACAAACAATCCAGGCATTCTTGATGCTGGTGGCATGAAGGAGCCGGAAGGGGTGAACGGTGGCCAGGAAACGCACCACACTCAGCACAGTCAGGAAGTAAATGCTGCTGTACATGTTGACATACAGAGAGTAAGACATAATCCTGCAAGTCAGGTCCCCAAATATCCAATTGGACCCTCTGAGGTAATAGTCCACCCTGAAGGGCAGTGTGGCTGTGAACAAGAGATCCGAAGTAGCCAGATTGAGCATGAAAATGTTCACAGATGTGGACTTCCTATAAGGTTGCAGGAAAACATATATGGAAAAGCCATTTCCCAAGGCTCCCCAGATAAATATTACCAGGTACACGATGGGGTAAAATTCTCTCTTAAAGTTTTCAGCTGTGCAGTTCCTGTTGCTATGGTGATCGCTGAAGGTGCTGTTAATTTCCATTTCTGATGTGGAGATGGATGGAGATAAGGACACAAGTTTTCTTTCCATGCTGAATCAAAAAGAAACAGATACAAAAAATTGCTTCCTGCTCATTGCTTACATTTATCCAGGTTTTAATGAAACAGAGAGAAATACTAGCTTTTCTTTGAAACTTGAATCAAAAAATATTGGCTATGTCTTACCATGTGCTTATCCTTTTACCATCTGTCTTTACTATATGTTTCATTTCATTTCATGATAAACTTCTAGAATGCAGAATAACCATTCATTTATTTGACTGAAGCTGAAGTCTCAGACTAGGGGAACTCTTGCCGAGGGTCCAGATGAAGATCATCTGAAGCTTGTCTCTGACCCTGGAGAAAGTCATCAATTACACATCTTCTGCTCTGGAAGCTGACAAAGATTCTCTTCTTGATGAAACTCTAGCCAGGCTCCTCTGAATCCTCTTGTCAACCAGGTGTTAACCTTGACTTATGCTGACTTGAATAACAACTAACATAAAAACACTAACATAGCTATGAACAACTCAAGACTGCATCTCAAGGATGACCCCTTCTTACATAGCCTGAGAAATCTCAAGGCTGCCAAAAGAATTCAGTGTTTGTTCCAGCCAACACCTGGACATAGGGCCTCTGCCTCAAGCCTCTGTGGGAGGGTAAGAGCCCAATCTCTTAAGTACCAGTTAGAAAACCCAGATACTTTCCACTTGGACCCAACCCCTCCTTCCTATTTGTAATTTTTAAATTCCCTGACTCTACTGAGCCCCTGCTCACTCACTCTCCTCTCCTTTCTCTCATTCTCTTTTTAAAACACCCAGGGACTTCCTTGGTGGTCTAATGGGTAAGAATCTTCCTTGCAGTGCAGGGAATGTGGGTTTGATTCCTGGTCAGGGAACTAAGATCTTACATGCCATGGAGCAACTGAGCTTGCGCCCTGCACCTACTGAGCATACATCCATGACTAGAGAGTCCGAGCGCAGCAGTGAGAGATCCCATAGGATCCAACAAGGATCCTGTGTGTTGCAACTAAGACTCGGTACAGCCAAATAAATGAATAAGTAAGTATTTTTTTAAAAAAAAAATAAATAAAATAAAACATCCAGTTACTTCTGAGTTCAGTTCATGTTGGACTAGTATATTATTGAAAAAATTACAATAGTATATTATTGAATACAATCTGTCTTACCACTCTTAGAAGTGTGCAGGTTTTTTTAATCTTTGACCAAGCATTGGTTTAAATGTAAATTTACTAGGCATAGTTGTCATGGATAATCACATGGTTCTTAATTTCTTCTTTTCTAGTCAAAGAGAAATTTATACTGAACACTTCTTGCCTTACCTATGTAAATACTACAGGACAGCCCATAACTGCAGAGGTAGGGGCAGACTTCTAGATGTCTAAGGAAAAAAACAAGTGGCTTGGGGAGACATATTTTCATTGTCTGGGTATGGTAGTCCGGGTCCCTATTTTACAGAGTTTTTTTTTATAAGAACTAATAACCATTTTTGTTTCTGCAAAGTCCTCCGTTTTTTAATCTAAGCCCCAAATTACCTAACAGAAGCACAATTCCTGCAAGAATTCTTTTCCAACACCCTCTTCCTGAGATATTCTGATTTCCCATGGTGTGCATTCTCCTTGATACAACAAGTCAATAAACTCAATGCTGTTCAACTACAGGGGTGTTCATAAAGGCCTTTGACTAGAAGACACTGACTCTGAGAATTCACAGAATGATACTTCTAAAAGAAGTATGGTAAAATGTTAGTTAAATTAACTTACCCAAATGTATGCTTTGTAAATGTATTTCCGATACAGCAAATATGTTTTTCAATTCTCCTTCAGAGACTGATGTGAAGATGCAACTCAGAAAACATGGTTGGTATGTAAATGACGTAAAAAAAAAAAAAAGTCTTTTCTTTAGTTCAGCACTTCCCAAAGTATCTTCCACAAACTACGAATTCCATGAGATGTTCTGTGTAAGGAAAGGCTTCTGTGTTCAAATCAGCCTGAGAGACACAGCAAGCTTTAGTATCTCTCTCTTGGAGATTCATAACACATGTCAAAGCTCTAGGAGGTCCTATAAGAAAAAAAAAACCAAGTCTGATTAATACAGTGTGTCCCTCTTTATTTATTTATTTTTTTACTCTGAAAACGTTTTTGCACACTGAAACATTCTACTATTCCACAGAACTAATGTTCTATAAAACTGTCCCTGTGAAATGCTGCTGTTATTATATAATTTATCTAGAATATGATTTTGATAGATGAAGAGGATCCCTACTTAATGGGCCAGATCAACAAGCCAAGATTCAAATGTCTGGAATTAAAGAGTGACTGCAGCCATGAAATTAAAAGATGCTTACTCCTTGGAAGAAAAATTATGACCAACCTAGATAGCATATTGAAAAGCAGAGACATTACTTTGCCAACAAAGGTCCATCTAGTCAAGGCTATGGTTTTTCCAATGGTCATGTATGGATGTGAGAGTTGGACTGTGAAGAAAGCTGAGCCCTGAAGAATTGATGCTTTTGAACTGTGGTGTTGGAGAAGACTCTCGAGAGTCCCTTGGACTGCAAGGAGACCCAACCAGTTCATTCTGAAGGAGATCAGCCTTGGGATTTCTTTGGAGGGAATGATGCTAAATCTGAAACTCCAATACTTTGGCCACCTGATGCAAAGAGTTGACTCATTGGAAAAGACTCTGATGGTGAGAGGGATTGGGGGCAGGAGGACAAGGGGACAACAGAGGATGAGATGGCTGGATGGCATCACTGACTCAATGGATGTGAGTCTGGTTGAACTCTGGGAGTTGGTGATGGACAGGGAAGCCTGGCGTGCTGTGATTCATGGGGTTGCAAAGAGTCAGACACGACTGAGTGACTGAACTGAACTGACCTGAACTGAACTGAAGTTACTTTGGGGGCTTCCCTGGTGGCTCAGATGGTAAAGCATCTGCCTGCAATGTGGGAGACCTGGGTTCGGAAAATCTCCTGGAGAAGGAAATGACAACCTACTCCAGTACTCTTGCCTAGAAAATCCCATGGACTGAGGAGCCTGGTGGGCTACAGTCCATGGGGTCACAAAGAGTTGGACACGACTTTTTCCTGTGGTCATGTATGGATGTGAGAGTTGGACTGTGAAGAAGGCTGAGCGCTGAAGAATTGATGCGTTTGAACTGTGGTGTTGGAGGACTCTTGGGTCCCTTGGACTGCAAGGAGATCCAACCAGTTCATTCAGAAGGAGATCAACCCTGGGATTTCTTTGGAAGGAATGATGCTAAAGCTGAAGCTCCAGTACTTTGGCCACCTCATGGGAAGAGTTGACTCACTGGAAAAGACTCTGATGCTGGGAGGGATTGGGGGCAGGAGGTGAAGGGGACGACAGAGGATGAGATGGCTGGATGGCATCACAGACTTGATGAACGTGAGCCTGAGTGAACTCCTGGAGATGGTGATGGACAGGGAGGCCTGGCGTGCTGCGATTCATGGGGTCGCGAAGAGTCAGACATGACTGAGCGACTTCACTTTCACTTTCTACCTTTTATGTTAGAGTCAGTGAAATTTGGAAATTTGGAAGCACTTACTATTGGGGGAATGAGCATTTCTAAGCATCAGTTACTTTGTGAAATGAGAGTTGTATTAGTTTCCTACGGCTCTTTAACAAAGTACCGCAGGGAGTTCCCTGGTGGTCTAGTGGTTACAATTCAGCGCTTCCACTGCTGTATCGCAGAGTCAATCCCCAAAGCCATGTGGTGCAGTCAAAACAAACAAACAACAAACATACAAACAAAAAACACACACACGGGGCTTTGCTGGTGGCTCAGCAGTAAAGAATCTGCCTATCAGTGATCTTCCCTGTAGCTCAGACAGTAAAGAATCTGCCTGCAATGCAGGAGACCTGGGCTCGATCCCTGGATTGGGAAGATCCTCTGGAGAAGGGAATGGCAATCCAGTCCAGTATTCTTGTCATGGAGAATCCCATGGATAGAGGAGCCTGGTGGGCTACAGTCCATGGGGTTGCAAAAAGTCAGACATGACTGAGCGGCTAACACTACTACTACTGCTATCAATGCAGTAGACATGGGTTCGATCTCTGGGTCAGGAAGATCCCCTGGAGGAGGAAATGCCAACCCACTCCAGCATTCTTGCCTGGAAGATTCCGTGGACAGAGGAGACTGGTGGGCTGCAGTCCTTGAGGCTGAAAAGAATCGAACACAGCTGAGCATGCCCACACAAGGAGGAAAGGGGTGGAGTGGGAGAAATTGGGAGACTGGGATCAATACGATGTACAAAACACACAACTGTTGGGAACACAGTGTGTAGCACAGGGAACTCTAATGCACTGTGATGTCCTAATGGCTTGTTATTTAGTTGCTAAGTCCTGCCTAACTCTCCTGAGACCCCATGGACTGTAGCCCACCAGGCTCCTCTGTCCATGGGATTTCCCAGGCAAGAGTACTGGAGTGGTTTGCCATTTGCTTCTCCAGGGGATCTTCCTGACCCAGGGATCAAACCCACCTTTCCTGTATTGGCGGGTGAATTCTTTACCATTGAGCCACTTGGGAAGCCCATGTGTTCTATTACCAATGGCCTTTTTAGAAAAGGACAGAGTCCTGTCCATATGGCCCTGACTTTGGAGCCAGAACTTGGATAGAATCTTAAGAAAAGTTTATATCAGGAAAGGATCTAAAATAATAGAAATAGACTTGAGAGCAATCAAGTCCTTAAATGTTTTGACCATAAAGACCTTAAAACTGCTTCTCCCATCTCGAGACCAACAGGATCCCTATGACTTGCAATGAGGAAGGCAGTCTGGCCCTGCACCCTGTCCTTTCCATCACTGGGGGCAGTAAGCCTGCAAGGAGAGCCACAGATGCTGGGAGAGTCCCTTATCCCAGGCAGAGCATGGGGCCCAGCAGGTATGAGCATGGACAGGAGAGCAAAAACAGATGGTAGCAGTTGCTCCCTAGGATACTGATGGGTGTGAGGGAACCAACAAGAGCCCCTGGCAAGAGGAACTTTTTGAGCAATTGGGGAAGAAGGCAGAACTCAGGAGGGAAGGTCCATTGGCAGGCAGCGAGGCGCTTGTACTGCCAGGCTACGATGGAAAGAGAGGACTTTGGGCCTGAGAGGAGGCCTGGCCATTGCAGGCAGGCCCCAGTCTTTGCGGGAGAACCTGAATGCCACACAACACCTTGGGCGCAGAGATCTGGGCCAGGGGTGCCAAGAGAGGGGCCGTTTGCCTTTGTTGAGAAGGGGACCGAATCTCAGGAATGAGAGAGATGCTCAGTTTTAGAATCAAGGCATCATATCAGGAAGAGATCAACCCCAAGGGTAAGGAGAGTACCAGAGTTACTTCAAGTCCTCTGCCTCGGATTGGGATGTGTTCTGGGCCCCAGAGGGGCTGGAGGTGAAGGGGAGGGAGCAGGCGTGGCTCAAGGCTGTCAAACTGCCCCAGTGGGAGGGAGAGGGGCTGAGGCTACAGAAGCCAGGGCTTTGATTCGAACAGCGTCTTCATCCTTGGAAAGCTAAAGAAGAAAAACACAAACCCCCCACCTAGAGGGTCTTCTCTGGTGGCTTAGCAGTAAAGAATCTGCCTGCAAAACAGGAAATGTGGGTTCAATCCCTGGATTGGGAAGATCCCCTGGAGGAGGAAATGGTAGCCCCACTCTAGTATTCTTGCTTGGGAAATCCCATGCACAGAGGAGCCTGATAGGCTACAGTCCATGGAGTCGTAAAACAGACACAATTGAGCAACTAAACAACAACGCTTCCTAGAAGCCTCATTTAACTAAGAGTCATAGGTTAAAAGCGGGGCCAACTCAAATCCAAAATTCCATTCAGTGCATGGCTTTCCTTGAAGAAACATTTAAAACACTTTGTTCCTCACTGCCCATAAAAACATGCACTTGACTATACCATATATGTGGCTCTAAAAATCAGCCAGACAAATTAAGTATGTGACACGAAGCTGAGAAGAGGCAAATTCAAAGAAAATTAGGAAATAAATCGATAGCATAAGTTGCACTGCTTTAGAGAGATAGGCCCTGTGCACTAAGTACAGGTGGCAGCGGTGGCGCCCGGCACACTAATCGTGGCCGAGAGCTACCCCATGTCCGAGGTCAGGGGCAGCGGCCTAGAGTGCCAGGCTGCGACGGCGCAGGAACGGCCAAGAGGAGCTACCCCATGTCCGAGGCCACGGACAGCGGCCGGGAGGAGCTACCCTGCGTCCGAGGTCAAGGGCGAAGGCCGAGACGAGCCACCCAGTGTTGGAAGCCAGGGGCGGTGCCTGAGGCCAGAGGCTGCGGCTGGGAGGAGCAACCGCACGTCCAAGGAGTGGTGGCTGTGCAGGCGCAGGAAGGCCTAGAGGAGCCATCCCACGCTGAAGGTCAGGAAGGGCGGTGGGAGGAGATACCCCTCATCCAAGGTAAGGAGCAGCGGCTGTGCTTTGCTGGAGCAGCCATGAAGAGATACCCCACGCCCAAAGTAAGAGAAACCCAAGTAAGATGGTAGGTGTTGAAGAGGGCATCAGAGGGCAGACACACTGAAGCCATACTCACAGAAAACTAGTCAATCTAATCACACTAGGACCACAGCCTTGTCTAACTCAATGAAACCAAGCCATGCCCATGGGGCAACCCAGGGTGGGCGGGTCATGGTGGAGAGGTCTGACAGAACATGGTCCACTGGAGAAGGGAATGGCAAACCACTTCAGTATTCTTGCCTTGAGAACCCCATGAACAGTATGAAAAGGCAAAATGATAGGATACTGAAAGAGGAACTCCCCAGGTCAGTAGGTGCCCAATATGCCACTGGAGGTCAGTGGAGAAATAACTCCAGAAAGAATGAAGGGATGGAGCCAAAGCAAAAACAATACCCAGCTGTGGATGTGACTGGTGATAGAAGCAAGGTCCGATGCTGTAAAGAGCAATATTGCATAGGAACCTGGAATGTCAGGTCCATGAATCACGGCAAATTGGAAGTGGTCGAACAAGAGATGGCAAGGGTGAATGTCGACATTCTAGGAATCAGGGAACTAAAATGGATTGGAATGGGTGAATTTAACTCAGATGACCATTACATCTACTACTGCAGGCAAGAATCCCTCAGAAGAAATGGAGTAGCCATCATGGTCAACAAAAGAGTCCGAAATGCAGTACTTGGTTGCAATCTCAAAAACGACAGAATAATCTCTATTCCTCTCCAAGGTAAACCATTCAATATCACAGTAATCCAAGTCTATGCCCCAACCAGTAACACTGAAGAAGCTGAAGTTGAATGGTTCTATGAAGACCTACAAGACCTTGTACAACTAACACCCAAAAAAGATGTACTTTTCATTATAGGGGACTGGAATGCAAAAGTAGGAAGTCAAGAAACACCTGGAGTAACAGGCAAATTTGGCTTTGGAATGAGGAATGAAGCAGGGCAAAGACTAATGGAGTTTTGCCAAGAAAATGCACTGGTCATAGCAAACACCCTCTTCCAACAACACAAGAGAAGACTCTACACGTGGACATCACCAGATGGTCAACACCAAAATCAGATTGATTATATTCTCTGCAGCCAAAGATGGAGAAGCTCTATACAGTCAGCAAAGACAAGACCAGGAGCTGACTGTGGCTCAGATCATGAACTCCTTATTGCCAAAGTCAGACTTAAATTGAAGAAAGGAGGGAAAACCACTAGACCATTCAGGTATGACCTAAACCAAATCCCTTATGATTATACAGTGGGAGTGAGAAATAGATTTAAGGGCATAGATCTGATAGATAGAGTGCCTGATGAACTATGGAATGAGGTTCGTGACATTGTACAGGAGACAGGGATCAAGACGATCCCCATGGAAAAGAAATGCAAAGAAGCAAAATGGCTGTCTGGGGAAGCCTTACAAATAGCTGTGAAAAGAAGAGAGGCGGAAAGCAAAGGAGAAAAGGAAAGATATAAGCATCTGAATGCAGAGTTCCAAAGAATAGTAAGAAGAGATAAGAAAGCCTTCTTCAGGGACAATGCAAAGAAATAAAGGAAAAGAACAGAATGGGAAAGACCAGAGATTTCTTCAAGAAAATTAGAGATACAAGGGAACATTTCATGCAAAGATGGGCTTGCTAAAGGACAGAAGTGGTATGGACCTAACAGAAGCAGAAGATATTAAGAAGAGGTGGCAAGAATACACAGAAGAACTATACAAAGAAGATCTTCATGACCCGGATAATCACGATGGTGTGATCACTCATCTAGAGCCAGACAGACATCCTGGAATGTGAAGTCAAGTGGGCCTTAGAAAGCATCACTACGAACAAAGCTAGTGGAGGTGATGGAATTCCAGTGGAGCTATTTCAAATCCTAAAAGACAGTGCTGTGAAAGTGCTGCACTCAATATGCCAGCAAATTTGGAACACTCAGCAGTGGCCACAGGACTAGAAAAGGTCCGTTTTCATTCCAATCCCAAAAAAGGCAATGCCAAACTACCGCACAATTGCACTCATCTCACACGCTAGCAAAGTAATGCTCAAAATTCTCCAAGCCAGGCTTCAGCAATACATGAACTGTGAACTTCCAGATGTTCAAGCTGGTTTTCGAAAAGGCAGAGGAACCAGAGATCAAATTGCCAACATCTGCTGGATTGTGGAAAAAGCAAGAGAGTTCCAGAAAAACATCTATTTCTGCTTTATTGACTATGCCAAAGCCTTTGACTGTGTGGATCACAAGAAACTGTGGAAAATTCTGAAAGAGATGGGAATACCAGACCACCTGACCTGCCTCTTGAGAAACCTATATGCAGGTCAGGAAGCAACAGTTAGAACTGGACATGGAACAACAGACTGGTTCCAAATAGGAAAAGGAGTACGTCAAGGCTGTATATTGTCACCCTGCTTATTTAACTTCTATGCAGAGTACATCATGAGAAATGCTGGGCTGGAAGAAGCACAAGCTGGAATCAAGTTTTCTGGGAGAAATATTAATAACCTCAGATATGCAGATGACACCACCCTTATGGCAGAAAGTGAAGAGGAACTAAAAAGCCTCTTGATGAAAGTGAAAGAGGAGAGTGAAACAGTTGGCTTAAAGCTCAACATTCAGAAAACTAAGATCATGGCTTCCGGTCCCATCACTTCATGGCAAATAGATGGGGAAACAGTGGAAACAGTGTCAGACTTTATTTTTTTTGGCTCCAAAATCACTGCAGATGGTGACTGAAGCCATGAAATTAAAAGACACTTACTCCTTGGGGAAAAGTTATGACCAATCTAAACAGCATATTAAAAAGCAGAGAGATTACTTCATCTAGTCAAGGCTATGATTTTTCCAGTAGTGATGGATGGATGTGAGAGTTGGACTATAAAGAAAGCTGAGTGCCGAAGAATTGATGCTATTGAACTGTGGTGTTGGAGAAGACTCTTGAGAATCCCTTGGACTGCAAGGAGATCCAACCTGTCCATCCTAAAGGAAGTCAGTCCTGGGTGTTCATTGGAAGGACTGATGTTGAAGCTGAAACTCCATTACTTTGACCACCTGATGCATAGAACTGACTTATCTTAAAAGACTGATGCTCGGAAAGATTGAAGGCAGGAGGGAAGGGGATGACAGAGGATGAGATGGTTGGATGGCATCACTGACTCAATGGACATGAGTTTGAGTAAACTCCGGGAATTGGCAATGGACAGGGAGGTCTGGCCTGCTGCAGTCCATGGGGTCGCAAAGATTTGGACATGACTGAGGGACTGAACTGAACTGAACTGAGACCAGATTAGAGGAGTGTAGGCTCTGGACACACGCTAATCTTATCAGCACTCCCACCCTTGAATCATTTGCTATGAAACTCCTCATCGAATCCTTCTGGGCTGGGATACACTGTTTTGAGGGCAGGAGTCCATTGTGCCCCCTTTGCCTGGCAAAGCAATAAAGCTATTCTTTTCTACTTCACCCCAAACTTTGTCTCCAAGATTCATTTCAGCTCCAGTGCACAGATGCTGAGCTTTCAGCATCATTTCACCAATACTGTAGTCGATAGCCATTCCCTTCTCCAGGGTAGCCTCCCAACTCAGGAATCTAAACCAGGTCCCCTGCATTGAGGGTAGATTCTTTACTGTCTGAGAGATCAGGGAAGAATTAAATAATTAAAATTATTAGTAGCTCAGTTATGTCCAACTCTTTGCAAACCCATGGACTGTAGCCCACCAAGCTCCTCTGTCCAAGGAATTCTCCAGGCAAGAATACTGGAGTGGGTAACAGTTTCCTTCTCCAGGGGGTCTTCCTGACTCAGGGATCAAACCTGGGTCTCCTGCATTTGCAAGCAGATTATTTACTATCTGAGCCACCTGGAAAGCCCTTCTGTATCATTAGCTGTTATTACTGCAAAAGTTCACAGACTTAGCTCCCTGAAGTTGTACAAAGAGGACTCAACCTTCTGGATTGAAACGTTTTACAGCCTCAAAATCCCAGAGGCCCCAGAGTGGTAGCTAATATACCCTCCAAAATAGAGAAGTCTCAGTGAGTGCCTTGTTCTTGAAATCCAACCCTGCTAGCTCAGCCCTCAGTTGTAACAGGCTCCAAATGTCCAGGTGGAAACGTATAGCTTGAGACACTTCTTTAGCCTCCCAGAAACAGTCTTGTATTAATACTTTCAGAGTTTTTCAAGGGCTAATATGCATTCACTTTTCAGTTTCATGCATTGGAGAAGGAAATGGCAACCCACTCCAGTGTTCTTGCCTGGAGGATCCCAGGGACAGGGGAGCCTGGTGGGCTGCCATCTACGGGGTCGCACAGAGTCGGACACGATTGAAGCAACTTAGCAGCAACATGAATTAGAAGCTTACAGATCAAAACAGAAATACAAACGAACAGATCTGAGATTACCATATCTTTTGAATGAGGAACTGAGCTGGTCTCTGGGCTTCTACAATAAACAGGGGGCAGATGAGTGAACTCAGAGCCTTGTTCTATGGAGTCAGCATCTTGGAGTGTTCTGGCGCTCTGATCCTCCACCCCGTCTGTCCCATAGTGCCAGTCCCTCCCATCCTTTCCCGTACCACCAGCCTAATGGTCAATTCTGCCAAATGCCATTTTCCTCCCACACTTCGCAGCTATGATGTCAGCCTGTCAGTGAAAGAGGTGCTAGCAGATCAGCTGTAAACCAGTAGGTGTTAAATAGCATTTAGGGCTTGGGAAGTTCCCACAGGAGCAAATTCTCCAGTCTGTTTAATAGATCTGGGGCCCAGTGGGACCCCTCAACCAGAGTCCTGGGCCTGATAGGATGACCTTGAAGCTTCCCCTCCAGGGCCCGACTTTCACTGTCTCCTACCTGTCCTCTGCCTAGGAGTTCATGTGCGCAAGTTACAAAGCTCATAAGGCCCAACCTTTCCTCCCAGATCCCAACCAAACTGTACCAGACTTGCTCCAGGGCTCAGTAGACAGAAAAGTCAGTGTGCCCTTCATGAAATTTCCAGGAGTTCCTGGGAAGCTTGAAGACCCAAGGAACAGTGTTTGGATCTGGTCTCTTTGTCATCAGGGAAAGAGTTGAGTGAGTCTTTGCAGCAGGGGTGGGAATCGTTGTGGCGGAGGGCCCCTGTGGGAGGCTGAATGCCCTGAGTAGTTTCCTGCTTATAAGTGCCTCCTCTCACTGGCTTCTTTTATAAGGAAGCTGCCTGGCCCGCCTTCATCTCTCCGCAGATTTCTCAGGAACCCCACAGGATTCAGCAAACAGGAAGGGGGAAAGTGTTAGTCACTCAGTTGTGTTTCTGATTCTTTGCAACCCTATGGACTATATAGCCTGCCAGGCTCCTCTGTCTGTGGAATTCTCCAGGCAAGAATAACGGAGTGGGTTGCCATGCCTTCCTCCAGGGGGATCTCCCTGATCTAAGGCTGGAAGCCCTGGGAGCCACCAGAACCTTCCTTGCCTGGACTCCGCCTCAGGCTGCTTGAAATACTGTGTGTCGGGCCCCATGGGGGTGGGGTGCACATGCGATGCACAGCAGCTGTGGCCTGCCGCCACCAAAAGGAGAACTTGCCTCAGATGCAGAGTGTGTGGTCAGTGACATTCACCACCGCAAGACGCAGGAAGAAGAACCTCGAGAAGAAGCATGGTGCCAGGCCACCATCAGGGCAAAGATCAGCACGGATACACAAAAGGTGACAATTTGGAGAGCAATGGCATTGCCAAAATGTCAGCTCCTTTGAGTCGCAGCTTCTTGCTGATGGGTTAGCAATAGCTGCCTTTTCTCTCTCTTTTGCCGACCAGTTGTCCCCGCTCTGTTCACTTGATCAGTCAGTTTGCACATTCTCTTCTGAAATTCCACTCTCGAGAATTTCCCTGTGCCCAAAGGTGCCCATGGGTTGTGGACATATGTGGGGAGAACTACGCCTTAATTTTGTTATTTGATGTGCTATTTGGAGGAGAAAAATGCTTCCAGAGAACAGTTTATCCCAGGGGACTGAACCCTAGGGGAGGGTTAATACCCAAGCCACTGAGGGGCCTTTCTGCCTCTGAGAGCAAGATGCACGGCTCACATCAGTGGATTGATTCAATGGACATGAACTTGGGCAAACTCCGGGAAAGAGGAAGGGACAGGGAGGTCTGGTGTGCTGCAGTCCATGGAGTTGCAAAGTGTTGGATACGACTGAGTGACTGAACAACAGCAGCAACAAAGCTGATTATGGGTTTAATTTCATAAAGAATCTGAGCATTTAAAAAATTGTTTTCTAATGCACTTCATCAGTCTATGAAGATTGGAAGTATCTGTTATTAACCCAATTTCTGATCCAAGAAATATCAAGAAACATCCAAGAAACGTCACAGACTCATTCTGCAGCTGAGCCTCTGATTCCCAAGTCTTCTGATTCCAAAGACAGAAAACCAGCAAGTGTGATCTCAGAGGCCATTGCCCTACTCACCTCAGTAATTTCACAGGGGTCGCGTCAGCATCAGGACTCTCGCTGTCCACAATCCAAGTGACTACGAGACACGACTCAGGGGCTCCCCTAAAGCCCACTTACTCAAATGAAAACTGCCTCTCTGTCTTTCCCCTTCCACCTTAGCATTTCACCTTCCATTATTAAATTCACTTATTGGAGCAAAGGAATTATTGACCAAGGTAGGCAGTTAAGCATCATATGATTCCTGGCAGGATACAGTGGCGGGATGAAGTCATAGAAAAATTTGGGGAGTAAATCCCAACAGGATCCAAACCCTAGCTCTAGCTCTTAGAGGTGGCCTGAGCATTTTCAGCAAGTACTCAGCCTTTCGGCATCATTGAGAGGGCCAGGGAGACAATACCATGGAAGACCCCCCACAGCTGCACGGAGCCTGCACATCACACACTTTCAAGGCATCAGCAGCCTGTGCAAGCCTGGCTACTGCCAGGGGGAAAATAGTACGCCAGGTGCAGGAAACCTGTAAAGAATGGTAAAAAAAACTGTAAGGCAGTGGTCTCCAGTCTTTCCTGCACCAGGGATGGGTTTCATGGAAGATAATTTTTCTGTGGATCGGGGTGGGGGATGATGGTTTTGGGATGATTCAAGCATATCACACTAACTGTGCACTTTATGTCTATTATTATTATTACATACATAAGCTCCACCTCAGATCATCAGGCATTAGATCCTGGAGGTTAGGAGGTTAGCGTTACCCCTGCTGTAAAGGAAAGTAAGAAAGCTGTAAAGGATAAGAAGAAAATGTTTTCCTAGGTCTCAAAAAAATTGAAAATCAGCAGAATTGTCCAGGAAGGTGTCCTAACCAGCTGCCAGTAGCCTGGGGGACAGTGGACATGGGTGACCTAAAAGGGAGAGGTCAAAGGACAAAGCCCACCGCCGGCTCCCCCCACCCCTCAGCCCACAGCCCCAGATCATCCTGCCACCCAATGTCTCCTTCAAGGAAGGCCTGCCCTTGTTACCCAAGGTTCCCACCAGCCCCTCTTTCCACCCAGGGGCCCTCTCAAGGCCGCCCATGACAGGCTGTCATCTCTCAACCGCTGTCCTCAGAAAAAAAATCCACTCCAGCCTCATAACTTAGTGCAATGCTCTGAACACACCAGACTCTGTCTTACCTACTTAGTCTGAACTCCAGTTCCTCACCTGGCCCTTTATTTGCATATGTGTGCGTGCTCAGTCGTGTCTGACTCTTTGCAACCCTATGGACTGTATGTAGCCCACCAGGCTCCTCTGTCCATGGAATTTTCCAGGCAAGAATACTGGAGTGGGCTGCCATTTACCAGCCTCAAGTTTCTTCCCAGAATCACTTCTAGAAAGAGCATTCTCTGAGCCCTCTGGGTCTTGGCTGTTTCAGTGCTTCCTGTCTTCACACCACCCACAGGGTAGCCACTAGCTCCTGTTTATCCCTACCCTGCAGAGTGTTCACTCACCGAAGCAAGAACATCTTGCTTGTCACTGCTGTATCCTGGGTGCTGGCATAGCTCGTGGCCATAAATGTGCACAAAGAAATAACCAGTGAGTGAGCAAAGGAAGCTATGATTCACCCACTCCCTGCTCATTTTGTGTTTCACGATAGATATCTTCCAGGGAAGAAAAATTCTCAATGGTCTTTTACAACAGAATTGAAGAACTGACTCACTGGAAAAGACCCTGATGCTGAGAAAGACTGAGGCAAAAGGAGAAGAGGGCCACAGAGGATGAGATGGTTGGATGGCATCACTGACTCAATGGACATGAGTTTGAGCAAACTCTGGGAGATAGTGAAGGACAGGGAAGCCTGGTGTGCTGCAGTCCATGGGGTCGCAAAGAGTCGGACACGACTGAGCAACTGAACTGAACTGATGTCCAGGCATTCTTCCTCACAAACTTTTTGTCTCTGAAGTTCAAATCTAAGATCTGGGGACAGGAATGCATGTGAGTGCTTAGCCCCTCAGTTGTGTGTCTAACTCTTTGCGACCCTTTGGACTGTAGCCCGCCAGGCTCCTCCATCCACGGGGTTTTTTTAGGCAAGAATTCTGGAGTGGGTTGCCATTTCCTCCTCCAGAGGATCTTGCTCATCCAGGGATCAAGCACACGTCTTCTGTGTCTCCTGCACTGCAGATGGATTCTTTACCTGCTGAGCCATCGGGGACAGGAATATATCAGGTCAATGGTCTATAGGCAAGAGGAAGGTTGCAAAACACACCCACACATCATAGGAGGTGACTCTCTTTTTATCTCTGAGGGTTGCAAATAGTCTTTCTGACTCTGGGCCAATAACACCCACTGCAACTAACAAAAGGAGTCCCTTTCAAATCTCTCAGAATTTGCAAGAGAACAAAGTTCTACTTGATGTAAGATTCAAAATAAAAAGAAACAAACTTATTTCAAAGAATCTGCGATGCCTTCAAGCATTTTGTAGATGATTGTGTTTCCTGTGCTAGAGGAACAAACAAGATAAAACCATAATCCCACAGGAAGGCACTTACTTGGGGAATGGTGTTTTGTTTTTTCCATGATAAACATATTCTTGTTTTCATAACATGCAATAGAAATAATAACCGTGGATTGGACCCTTTTCGATTCTCCCAGCTTGATGAACGTCCGGAGCAAACAGACTCCCCTTCTTACCCCTTCTTCCTCTCTCTTCCTTTTGCTGCTCCTCCCCTGACTTATCCACCTATCCCCCCTTCTTCTTGTTCTTCCTCAGATCTGCTTGCTTCTTTAAAACCTCTTCTTGAAACACTGAAGATGTAAAAAGCTTCTGCACTAACACCGGCTCTTCCTGAGGATGCTCCAACTTTAAGATTCTTTGGTTCCAGGTTGCTGTTCCAGCTTCCATTACTTTCTCTGTCCAAGGGGTCAGCCCTTACTGCCACCAAGCCAGAGAAGTTTCCCTTTAAAGATTGTCCAAGACTATACCACTTTCTCCATGGGTCAATTCACATAAAGAGGTTAATAGGTTCCATAGAGATAAAAAGAAGCTGTTAACTAAAGTTTACATTCATCGATGAATTAACGTATTTACACTTGCCTGTTTATTCTTAGGGCTTCCCAAGTGACTCAGTGATAAAGAATTTGCCTGCCAATGCAGGAGACATAGGTTCGATCCCTGGGTTGGGAAGATCCTCTGGAGCAGGAAATGGCAACTCACTCACTCCAGTATTCTTGCCTGGGAAATCCACTGAACAGAGGAGCCATGTGGGCTACAGTCCATGGCATCACAAAAGAGTCGGACACGACTTAGCGATAAACAATATTTATTCTTAATGGAGCCTGTGTACTAGGCTGTCTGCAGAGACTCCATCTTCAGCCATTCTTCATCCAGCAGAAGGAATGAGACTCACACATAAGTAATTCTAACACAAAGAAGTGAGCAGTTCTGTGAGAACACCATAGATACAGTGCTGTGGGTTCTGTTGTGGATTTGATAAGGCTCTGCAGAAAAGCTGATAAACCCAGGCCAATTCTTCAACATTGCCCATCTTGGCTGCTGTATAAACCAGAGCTCACTGGGTCATTGCACAATCCCTTGTTAGGTTTCTACCTTCCAGATTTAGCCTTGGGGGATTAGCATGCCTCAGATGTCTGGTGAGCAAGACAAATTAGGAAAGCAGGAGTCCCTGAGTCTGGAGCACACATGAGATACTCAAATGCCCAAGGTGATCCTGACATATAGCAATGTTGTTGTTGTTCAGTCACTAATCATGTCCAACTCTTTGCAACCCCATGGACTGCAGCACACCAGGCTTCCCTGTCCTTCACTATCTCCCAGAGTTTGCTCAAACTCATGTCCATTGAGTCAGTGATGCCATCCAACCATCTCATCCTCTGTGGCCCTCTTCTCCTTTTGCCTTCAGTCTTTCTCAGCATCAGGGTCTTTTCTAATGCAATGCTGCTAAGTCGCTTCAGTCGTGTCTGACTCTGTGCGACCCCAGAGACGGCAGCCCACCAGGCTTCCCCATCCCTGGGATTCTCCAGGCAAGAACGCTGGAGTGGGTTGCCATTTCCTTCTCCAATGTGTGAAAGTGAAAAGTGAAAGTGAAGTTGCTCAGTCGTGTCTGACCCTCAGCGACCCCATGGACTGCAGCCTACCAGGCTCCTCCATCCATGGGATTTTCCAGGCAAGAGTACTGGAGTGGGGTGCCATTGCCTTCTCTGTCCAGCGCAATGAGTACACCACAAAAAATACATCACTTTCTTCCCCAGTGAGTGATGTGTACATGACGCGGGGTACCCTTGATGACCTCAGGTCAGGGAGGAAAGAGGGTATAACGAATGAAAACATGTGTTTTGAGTTAGAGGGGACCTAGGTTTGAGCCTCAGCTCTGCCTCTTGGTCACTCTTATTCCTGTGCTTCAAGACCTTCATCCGCAGAGGGAAGACTGGGCATTGATGAGGAAAACTGATACAATTAACTCAATGTCTGACACTTGGTAAGTTTCCAGGTGATGCTAGCTAACAATAATAAGAACATGCTAGCTAACACTAACAGGAATTATTTGTGACAAGTATGAACAAAACTCATCAAGAATTAAAAGAAAGGCTTCTTTACAGCCAAGTAAAATGAGTTGATACCATTGTATCTGGAGAAGAGCCAACCAGAAAGACAAGAACAATTCCATTCAATTTACTTCACATCTTCATTACACAAGCAATGAATGTGGTTAAAAAAAGAATGTAATACCAGCTGAAATAAACTTAAATGATAAGATTTACCTCCAACCAGACACATACAAATGTTTGTGCCTTTACTTCCTTTCCCTTTTCTTCAAATCTACATATTTTCAAACAAAAATGAGTCCATATTTTAATGCTATTTTGTAACCTTGCTTTTTTCTTCTTGCTAAATCATGATCATTGTCATGTAAATAACTATTACATGTCAATGTCCTGTAAAGAGCTAAAAGAATATTCAATTATATAGACATAACAAAGTTTGAACAATTTTTTTCTACAATAACCATTACTCAAGATGTATGTGCCCTGAACTGAACCAGATTGGGCCAGTTCTGGTTCGATCCTAGGAAAGATCCTGTGTCCTCTTGGCCTCACTTTCTTATTTTAAAGTAAGAGTTACACACTCCAGCAGTCATGTGAATCAAATGAACGACTGTATGTGAAGGAATTTTGTAAACAGTGAAGGCAGTATTGAAAGGGAGACTTAGACAGCTTGCTTGATAGTGTATCCCCTTTCCCTTAAAATGTATAGCTTTCAGGTATGGGTCAGAGAGAGAGAAATACTGCAGATAACCTAGGTTGGTTGTTATTATGCTTCTCACCTGTTAGAGCCACCTGAGAAATTTTTAAAAGTTAAAACAACAGCAACAACAACAGATGAGTGGCTCCTCACCAAAGTTAATTTTCAATTATTCTAAAGATAAGTTTCTAATCTCCCCAGAATCAAGTGATTCTGATGGAGCGTACGGCCAGAGTTGAGAACCACTGGCTGAGGTCCCCAAAGGGTCACAAGCAGATTATAAGCACACGGTCTCATACACACCTTCCCTCTCACTGTGCCTCTCAGTAAAACTGAGAGCTGAAATCTACATCCTCAAATTTAACCTCCTCTCCTCAAAAAACAAGACTCTGAAAGGAAAAAATATATATACCTTATGTTATCAAATGACCCACTCTATGAAAAAAGGAAAGATGCTATATGACCCTATATAGGGGAATGCTTGGGCAAAGTACAGAAAATTTCCTCCATGTAATACTATGTAGCAATTTTAAATTATGATTATAAAGCATTTACACAATGTGGGAAAATGTATGCTGTAATGGAAAAAAGGAATATAAACCTATCTGTTGTGTACAAGCATGACTACCAAAATTAACTAAAATCATAGGTAGACACACATAATAAATGGAAAGAAATAACCCCCCAAATATCAATAGCAGCTATCTCAGTGGTGGTTTTTGCTTCCTTCTACTTTTTTTGTACTTTCCAAATGTTTTTTAAAGTACCATGTAGTAGAAAAAAGTTTATAGCAGAACAAAATTAACTTACTTTTAAAAATTATTCTTCTTCCTATGAAGCATAGCAAAGCACAATTTTTAACAACAAGTTAACAGGGCAAAGATAAAAATGCTCACCTGAGTTTGCTTTCTTTCAGCTGCCTCGGCTCTGTCTCCCCTGTCTCTGCTGTCTTCCTCCTCCAAGTAATTCAGTTTGCTTGTTTAAAAAAAAAAGCAAAACAGCAAATTGTATTTGATGAAGGGTATCAGCCAATGGCAAGAGAAGAAGGAACTCCGGTCAGACAGCCATTTGTGCTGTAAGGAACTTTGGTGTCAGAGCTGGTGCTGGCTTCCTTCTCAAGATAAAGAGTGTAAGATTTCTACTTAGGGACCACAACTAAAGGAAGAAATCTGTATTAGCTCCTCCCCTCTCATTGTTTTTATTGGCATCGTTCACAACAAACCAAGGGGACGTGATGGGCTGGAGTCAGGAGTTTCAAGTGGCTTCAGTTCTCCTGCATGTTTTTCGTTTCTACGACAACACTAAAATCAACACCACCTTATTAGTATAGCACTTCAAAGCTGCTCAGGGCGATTCCAGCACCCACTTGCTTTCTCAGCGTACTTGTGCTTAGGCAGAGATGTTATCCATTCTGGTGAAAATGCTGTCGAATGCTGTCATGGTATCCTCGCTGCTCACTTAAAGGTCCTGGTTTCGTCCTCGTCTTCCTTCCTCAATTTGTTTTGCACAGTTAACCACTGTCAGTTTCTTGAAACTTTCTCCTCCTTGTTTCTCTGACTCTCTTGGTTCCTATTCTATCCCTTGGATTGTTTCTTCTTTGCTTCCTTTCTGATTCTCCTTCTTTTCTCCTTTTTCTAAATGTGAGCTTTCAGAAATGGGCTACAAGACCAGAAGACACAACAGTCTGCCTTCTGATCTCTTCTCATCATATTCTGCTTTTATCTATATTACCCACCTGGATGCATGCTCAGTCACTCTATCGTGTTTGACTTGTGACCCCAAGAACCATGGCCTGCCAGGTCCCCTGTCCATGGGGTTATCCCAGCAAGAACACTGCAGTGGGTTGCCATTTCCTCCTCTAGGGGATCTTCTTGGCCCAGGAATTGAACCTGCATCTCTTGTGTCTCCTGAATTGGCAGGCAGATTCTTTACTGCTGAGCCACTTGGGAAGTCTGTATTATCCACATTCATGGACATAATGTGGCCAAACAGAGCTTTTCTCTTCCCTACCCAAGGACACACCCTCTCATTTACCCAAAATTTAATGAAATGGCACCACAGTGATTCAGCCAGTCAATCTCACATAAACCTAGAGGCCATCCTTAACTTCTCTTTCTCCCACAGCCAACATGCAAGCCAATAATTCCGTTTGTTCCACCTGCAATATATGTTCTAAGTCTAACCATTTCTCACTTCCCCCATTTCATTAATATCTTCAGCATTAATGCTGCAATAACATTAGGCAAGAAATAAAACCCACACCAGTATTCTTGCCCGGAGAATCTCCAGGGACAGAGGATCCTGAAGGGCTACAATCCATGGGGTTGCAAAGAGTCAGACATGACTGACTGACTAAGCACAGCAAAAGGCATCCAAACTGGAAAGAAGGAAGTAAAATTATGTTTGTTCATAGATGATATAATCCTACATGTAGAAAACGCTAAAGACTGCACATACACAGAGACCTGGCAGAACTAATAAAAAACATTTGCAAAATGGCAGGCTACACAAAGACCAATTGCATTCCTATGCACTAACAATGATCAGTCCAACAAGGGAATTTCATTTACAATACCATCAAAAAATCCCCATAGGAATCAACTTAACCAAGGAGGTTAAAGATTTGTACACTGAAAATAAAACATGGCTGAAAAGTATGAAAGACATAAATAAATGGAAAGATATCCCATGTTCATGAATTGGAAGGCTTCATATTATTAATATACTACCCAAACTGATCTACAGATTCAGCACAATCCCTATCAATGGTGCTTTTCAGAGAAACAGAAAAAATCCATCCTAAAATTCATGCTGTGAAAAAAAATTCCTTGAAAATTCCAACAGCAAACAAAACCTGATTGCCCAACTAAAGCTAAACTAAAATAATTTTAATTAAGCCTTTGCAAGAGGAACTTAACCTCAGTAGAATCGTTTTGACAAACTTCCCAAAAGCAAATTATAAACTGGAGTCTTTTGGATCTGGAAGCAAGTTGAGATTTTGTCGAAGGCCCCTAGAACATCGCAAAAGATTTATCTTGTCTTTTAAAGGAGATAAGTTAAACTGATTAGGTTTATTTAATATGTTAAATTAAGCTCTCTTTATGTTGTATCTGTCACATAGTTACATGCTATGTGTTCTAGGAGAAGGGGGCAACAGAGGATGAGATGGCTGGATGGCATCATAGATGCAATGAACAAGAGTATGAGCAAGCTCCAGGAGATAGTGAAGGACAGGGAAGCCTGATGAACTATGGATGGAGGTTCATGACGTTGTACAGGAGACAGGGATCAAGATCATCCCCATGGAAAAGAAATGCAAAAAAACAAAATGGTTGTCTGAGGAAGCCTTACAAATAGCTGAGAAAAGAAGAGAAGCAAAAAGCAAAGGAGAAAAGGAAAGATACAACCATATGAATGCAGAGTTCCAAAGAATAGCAAAGAGACATAAGAAAGACTTCCTCAGTGATCAGTGCAAAGAAATAGAGGAAAACAACAGAATGGGAAAGACTAGAGATCTCTTCAAGAAAATTAGAGATACCAAGGGAACATGTCATGCAAATATGGGCTCAGTAAAGGACAGATGTATGGACCTAACAGAAGCAGAAGGTATTAAGAAGAGGTGGCAAGAATACACAGAACTATACAAAAAAGATCTTCACGACCCAGATAATCATGATGGTGTAATCACTCACCTAAAGCCAGACATCCTGGACTGTGAAGTCAAGTGGGCCTCAGGAAGCATCAGTTCAGTTCAGTCGCTCAGTCATGTCTGACTCTTTAGTGGAGGTGATGGAATTCCAGTTGAGCTATTTGAAATCCTAAAAGATGATACTGTGAAAGTGCTGCACTCAATATGCCAGCAAATTTGGAAAATTTAGCAGTGGCCACGGACTGGAAAAGGTCAGTTTTCATTCTAGTCCCAAAGAAAGGCAATGCCAAAGAATGCTCAAACTACCACACAATTGCACTCATCTCACATGCTAGAAAAGTAATGATCAAAATTCTCCAAGCCAGGCTTCAGCAGTATGTGAACTGTGAACTTCCAGATGTTCAAGCTGGTTTTAGGAAACACAGAGGAACCAGAGATCAAATTGTCAACATCCACTGGATCAGAGAAAAAGCAAGAGAATTCCAGAAAAACATCTATTTCTGCTTTATTGACTGCCAAAGCCTTTGACTGTGTGGATCACAAGAAACTGTGGAAAATTCTGAAAGAGATGGGAATACCAGACCACCTGACCTGCCTCTTGAGAAATCTGTATGCAGGTCAGGAAGCAACAGTTAGAACTGGACATGGAACAACAGACTGGTTCCACATAGGGAAAGGAGTACGTCAAGGCTGTATATTGTCACCCTGCTTATTTAACCTCTATGCAGAGTACATCATGAGAAACGCTGGGCTGAAGGAAGCACAAGCTGGAATCAAGATTGCTAGGAGAAATATTAATAACCTCAGATATGCAGATGACACCACCCTTATGGCAGAAAGTGAAGAAGAACTAAAGAGCCTCTTGATGAAAGTGAAAGAGGAGAGTGAAAAAGTTGACTTAAAGCTCAACATTCAGAAAACTAAAAAGATCATGGCATCTGGTCCAATCAGTTCATGGGAAATAGATGGGGAAACAGTGGAAACAGTGTTAAACTTTGTTTTTTGGGGCTCCAAATCACTGCATATGGTGACTGCAGCCATGAAATTAAAAGACCCTTATTCCTCGGAAGAAAAGCTATGACCAACCTAGACAGCATATTAAAAAGCAGAGAAATTACTTCGCCAACAAAGGTCCATCTAGTCAAGGCTATGGTTTTTCCAGTAGTCATGTATAGATGTGAGAATTGGGCTATAAAGAAAGCTGAGCACTAAAGAATTGATGGTTTTGAACTGTGGTGTTGGGAAGACTCTTGAGAGTCCCTTGGACAGCAAGGAGATCCAACCAGTCAATCTTAAAGGAAAATAGTCCTGAATATTCACTGGAAGGACTGATGTTGAAGCTGAAGCTCCAATACTATGGCCACCTGATGTGAAGAACTGACTCCTTGGAAAAGACCCTGATGCTGAGAAAGATTGAAGGCCAGAGGAGAAGGGCACGACAGAGGATGAGATGGCTGGATGGCATCACTGACTCAATGAACATGAGTTTGTGTAAACTCTGGGAGTTGGTGATGGACAGGGAGGCCTGGAGTCCTGCAATCCATGGAGTCACAAAGAAATGGACATGACTGAGTGACTGAACTGAACTGAACTGAGGGAAGCCTGGCATGCCGCAGTCTGTGGGGTCACAAAAAGTTGGACATGACTGAGCAACTAAACAGCAACAACATGTTCTAGAAATTAAATAATATAAAATTCCTAAAATTCTGATATAATTGTCAAATACAAATTGGCACTTATCAATTGCCAATGATGGGAAAACATGGAAACATTGTCAGACTTTATTTTTTGGGGCTCCAAAATCACTGCAGATGGCGACTGCAGCCATGAAATTAAAAGACGCTTATTCCTTGGAAGGAAAGTTATGACCAACCAGGATAGCATATTCAAAAGCAGAGACATTACTTTGCCAACAAAGGTCTATCTAGTCAAGGCTATGGTTTTTCCAGTGGTCATGTATGGATGTGAGAGTTGGACTGTGAAGAAAACTGAGCACCAAAGAATTGATGCTTTTGAACTGTGGTGTTGGAGAAGACTCTCGAGAGTCCCTTGGACTGCAAGGAAAGCCAACCAGTCCATTCTAAAGGAGATCAGTCCTGAGTGTTCTTTGGAAGGACTGATGCTAAAGCTGAAACTCCAATACTTGGGCCACCTTATGTGAAGAGTTGACTCACTGGAAAAGACTCTGATGCTGGGAGGGATTAGGGGCAGGAGGAGAAGGGGACGACAGAGGATGAGATGGCTGGATGGCATCACTGACTGGATGGATGTGAGTCTGAGTGAACTCCAGGAGTTGGTGATAGATAGGGAGGCCTGGCGTGCTGCGATTCATGGGGTCGCAAAAAGTCGGACACAACTGAGCGACTGAATTGAACTGAACTGAACTGAACTGAACTGAACAACAAAGGCATTTGCCATCTGCCATGGAGATTGAACCCCATGCTGCTACAGCTGTTGACCTGCATGCAACACCCACTGAGGGAGTTCAGGGTGGAGTGAGGCACTCTGTGCTCCAGGGAATCTGGTGGATGTTTTTAGGAACAGATTTTATGGTCTCAATCCTTGCATCTCCTCATATCTAGAGAAGCGCTAAATCCCTTCATGGTGACATCAGACCCTCATGACTAACAAAAAGCCTTTTGTAAAATGCATGCTTCACCATATTGAACTCGCTTCACCAAAACCTTATATATGGACCTTCCCCCACTGCAGCTTTGGAGTAGTCTCTCAGAGCTATCGGAGGTGCTGCCTCCTGGGCTGCAGTCCTCATTTTGCACCAAATAAAACTTAACTCACAAGTCTCAAGTTGTACATCTTTTTCGGTCGACATAATGTTATCAATTATCATTTTTAAATGTATGTCACAGGATAACTAAATTTATTTGTCAATTGCCATTTTTTGTGTGTGTCTGTTTGTGCCCTTTCCCTCGATCTATAAACATGGCTGTATTTTAGTTTTTTGTCATTTGTCAATGGTTATTGCCTTACCCTGATGCTTTTGCAAAAGTGTTCTTGCAAAATTTCTTCAAAGATATTGTAAAATATGGAGAAATATTGCAAAATATTGCAAAAATATTGCACAATATTTCTTCTCCACGAAGAGATTCATGGAGAAGACCCTGACAAGTACTTTAGAATGAGGTTTTCTGATAACTTGAAGATCATAATAATAAACAAAGTAAGAATTTCTAAAACTCTGATGGAAAACTGATGAATTTATAAAACTGCTAATAACAGATCAAGATAAATACGAATTAATTACAGGCTACTAGATGAACTGATGAGGATGACTATAATTTTTATGACTTCATATAAAACACTGCTGCTTCTTTCATGTTTTACTTCTGGGATTCAAAGGACTCCCTTTTCTCCACTCCTTAAAGCAATCTATCAATAACTTCTGACAATTTGGTAAAGGGTATCTTTGCAACAAAAGTTAGCACACTTACATTTTCCTCCTTACCTGATCCCTCCAGAATTTTGAATTTCTTATTAAAGATTTTTATTTTTCATGACAATGTTTTTATTTGTCTATGCTCAATAGGAATTTAATCTCCTCTCTATTGTTGTTGTTTAGTGGCTAAGTCATGTCCAGCTCTTTTGCAACCCCATGGACTGTAGCCTGCCAGGCTCCTCTGTGCATGGGACTTCCCAGGCAAGAATACTGGAGTGGGTTGCCATTTCCTTCTCCAGGAGATCTTTGTGGATCGGGGACCGAACCCGAGTCTCCTGAATAGGCAAGCAAAGTCTTTACCATTGAGCCAGGGTGCAATTGGACAAGTTCTTACCTTGACTTCTTAGCCTTGAGAGGTTTCTTCTTTCTTTCCATCTTTGCTTTTACTTATTTATTTTGAGAGTCTTTGAAAAGTTCAAGCTGCAATTTCTGACTAAAGTTCTAGCAGAGATTTAAAATAATAGAGTCAATCACTATTCGTGCTGCACTTATATAAATAAACAGGTCAAGTTAATTGAAAGTAAGCATAATTTGCAAACAAATTTGTCTTACTGTAATCAGCTGTGATTTAAAAAAGAGGGCAGGATTATAGAGAGAAAAAATTGTATTTTGTTAATACCCCTTTTTGGATATCAGATCCTAGTGCTGTCATCTTTAATGTTTTGTTTTCTACCTATTCACTGGAATGAAAACTGAATTCTTCTAGTTTCCTCCAATACTTGGCTAGAACTTCCCAAATAAGCATTTCTGATTTTTTCCCATTTTGACTTGTAAACAAAAACTGTCATTTTCCCCAAAGTCATGCAAGCCAAAGCTGAACAACTTAAAATGAACTTCAGAGGAATCATCACAACAGCTCACGTGTGGTCCATTTTGTTCCTGTTGCTATATGATCACTTAGAAAAATCACCCGAGATATTCACGTTGTAAACCAGGGAAACCTGCTGCTGCTGCTTGCCCGCCTTCCACCTGAAGAAGGGCGAACTCAACATCTGGAAATTTTCCCACCTGGCTGCTCTGCAAACTCAGAAACTGAATTTATAATTTGCTCAGAAATGGAATTTATAATTTGATATTAACCTTTATTTTTCTTTTGTTTCCATGGAAACTACTCTCATTAAATTACCTGGTTGCTCACACTCTGTCCTGTGTGCTCAGCCCCTTCAGTCATGTCCAACTCTTCGTGGCCTCATGGACTGTAACCCACCAGGCTCCACTGTCCATGGGATTCTCCAGGCAAGACTGTTGGAGTAGGTTGCCATTTCCTTCTCCAGGGGATTTTCCCACCCCAGGGATCGAACCCACATCTCCTGCAAGTCTCCCTCATTGTACGTGGATTCTTTACTGCTGGGCCAGTGGGGAAGCCCAGCTTACACCCTATAGAAGCTTAATCTTAGTGGAAACTCACCTTCAATACCATCTCTTGAATTACAACATCTTCATGTTCATCTTGCAACCATGAAAATATGAGGATATGTGTTTGCTATTACATCATGCTGAGTCCATGTAAATAAGTTAAAAAAATTAAACCCAATTACACGTTATCCAAAAAATTGTAAATAGATTTAGAGGTAAAACTTGCATCTGATTATAACCCATTTGAATTATTTAATTGCTTAAATCTTGTCTCCTGGGGAATCTCTGCTTCAGGAAACTTTCCAATCCTTGGCTATTAGTTTCCTTATAGTTATCATATTAACCTCCTGAAGACATTGCATTCTCTTGAGGATTTTTAAAGCCTGTCAGAGCCGCTCTCACGTGAAGTGATATCCATCACAATCAGACAACCAGGTGAAATAAACAATAACCACGTAAATAATGAAGATGATGACCACATGGCCCTCTGGCCTTATGATTCAACTAATGGACACAGCGAATATGCCATTCTTTGGCCTGACTATCCATCAACAGTAGGTAAAGGAGAGTAATGCTATATCAGTTGGTGATACTCTCAGCCTGCTGAAAGAATGACCAAAAGGACCATAAAAAGGCTGAGCATGGAAGAATTGAAGCTTTTGATTGCATGCAGAAGAAGACGCAGCAAGGAAATCAAATCAGTCAATCCTAAAGGAACGCAACCCTGAATATAAATTGGAAGGACTGATGCTTAAGTTGAAGCTCCAATACTCTGGCCACTTGATGTGAAGAGCAGACTCACTGGAAAAGGCCCTGATGCTGGGAAAGGCTGAGGGCAGGAGAAGGGGACAACAGAGGATGAGATGGTTGGATGGCATCACCGACTCAATGGACATGAGTTTGAGCAAACTTTGGGAGATGGTGAAGGACAGGGAAGCCTGGTGTGCTGCAGTCCACGGGATCACCAAGAATTGGACATGATTTAGTGACTAAACAACAATTAGAATAAAAAACAAATGGAGACCAGCCTTGAAAAACAAAACCAGTTTAGTTATATAAAACTTAATTTCGTTTACTGGCAAGACTAACACTGCTGGGGTCATTTCTTGCTTATGCCTCTGGAAATCATAAGCAAAACTTGAACTATTTCCCAAGACTGGTATGAGTCAATCACTGAAAATTCTAATATTATAACCAATCACTGTGAAAAATGAACCAATCACTGTGAAGAATGAGTAGTTACTTCTTTCTCCCTATAGAAGCTGCTTTATAACAATATACTTTTGCTCCTCATTCCAGGTTTTGATTTGAATCCTCCCAGTCTGTAGTATCTTTTCAATATGTGCACAATAAACTTTTACTAATTACTACTTCAGGGATTCATTGGCTTTGCTTCAGTTATTCCTGAATGTTCAAAATGGAGAATTTAAAGGGACCCCTAAGGAGCCAAAACAATGTTTAAAAAGGAGAAAAAAGTTGGAGGTCAAACACTTCCTGATTTCAAAACTTACTACAAAACTACAGTAATAAAAAAATGTGTAGAGTTAGCATAAAGACAGATATATTGCTTACTGGTGCAGCATAGAGAGCTGAGAAACAATCATTTTTTGACAAGTTTGCCAAGATTGTTTCACTGCCCCTGCAAACAGCCACTCTTGGCTACCCTAGGCCACAGATATACACAAGATGTATGCTCCAACACATCAGGGAAGAGAGCACACAGCCCCTGGGAATATTTGACTGGGGGATTCTCAGGAAGGGCCGAGGGGATAGGCACACCCTTTAGCCCCACAGACTCCCAGCCCTCTTCTGACAGACAGGGCTGGGAGAAGACCAGAGCAGGGTGGACCAAAGCCTAACACCCAGGGCAGTGTCTCGCCATGCCTGAGGCTACCAGCAGTTCTGTCCTCAAGGTCCCACCTCAGCCTTTCTTTCTGGTCACATGTCCTGTTAAGGAGCCCTCTTGCTCCTTACCCACACTCCAGTCAAACGGAACTATTTGTTCATCTCCCAAAATAAAAAGCACTATTTTCAGGCCTGAGAAGAGTGCAAAATGGTAAGGAGTTTATTGTGTTGGATAAAAATAAATAACAAATCGATCCTCGAATTGTAAGAAGGCTTTGGTTGTTTTGCTTGTTTATAGTTTATTTGCTGGAACTATAATAGATCTGGGGAAAAAAAAAAAGATCATGATCCATATGAAGAAACAGAGCCTCAGACCTGCTGAACCCTTCACTCTCCTCCCCAGTCCCTGCATACAGCTAGTAAATATTCCTCTAGGCCTGGATGCCAGAGCAGGCGTCTGAAAAACTGCCAAGAATCCATGATGCCTGCTTCCCCTTCTGCCTTCTGTTGACCTAGAGGCCGTAGGAAAGACAAGCTATCTCTGGACGCATGCTCATCCTTGGACTCCTCTGTCCCTGGAAACCAGTCAATTCAGCACCCAGCCCCAGCCCTTCCCAGCCCTGGTCCTGACCTTCCTCATCCAATCTGTAGCTCCCCCAAATGACACAAATCTCGAGACTTACATAGTACATAGTGGCGCATGGTGTTAGTTGCTCAGTTGTGTCTGCCTCTGTGTGACCCCAAGGACTGTAGCCCACCGGCTCCTCTGTCCATGGGATTCTCCAGGCAAGAATACAGGAGTGGTTGCCATTTCCTTCTCTAGGGGATCTTCCCAACCCAGGGGTCGAACCCAGGTCTCCCACATTGCAAGCAGACTCTTTACTGTCTGAGCCACCAGGGAAGACCTAGGGCAATGAAAAATAGGTCTTCCTTGAAAGCTCTGGGCTGCTGCTGCCAAGATGGAGGGGGAGGAGGCTCCTGGATCTGTTGCCTGAATGTCCCACAGCTCTCTGGCCATGACTGTGGCCAGGACAGTGCGGTGGTCTGATCTTCACACTGAAGAAGTGAGTATGAGGGCGGGCAGTTCTCTGTGCTGCTTCTTCGTGGAGCTGTGGAGAAGGGGCTGAGGCCAAGCCTGTTGCTCTGAAAGCAAGATTCTTCTGAGCCTGTGACTCTATTTCTAATATTTAATTAACTCACGTGGAAATTCACAGTGTACAAATATTACAATATTACTGTTCTTACTCTTAGGGGGAAAAAAAAGCTTGAAAAAATAATTCAACAATTGACCACTATAGGTTTTCATGCCTTTCCCCAAAAGTCCAATAGATGGACTGATTTTCTTGTTCAGTCACTAAGTCATGTCTGACTCTTGCAACCCCATGGACTGCAGCACACCAGACTTCCCCATCCTTCACTATCTCCTGGAGTTTGCTCAAACTCATGCCCATCAAGTTGGTGATGTCATCCAACCATCTCATTCTCTGTCATCCCTTTCTCTTCCTGCCTTCAATCTTTCCTGGTATTGAGGTCTTTTCCAGTGAGTTAGTTCTTTGAATTAGGTGGCCAAAGTATTGGAGTTTCAGCTTCAGCAGCAATCCTTCCAATGAATATTCAGGATTGATTTCCTTTAGGATTAACTGATTTCATCTCCTTGCTGTCCAAGGGACTCTCAAGAGTCTTGACTAATCTACATCTCATTAAAATAAAGTTAAAAGGAAATCCAACCCTCTACTTCCAGAGCTAACTCTGCATGCCAGGTTTTCAAGGAGCAGAATAAGACTCTTTTTTAAGAATGATACGGAGAGAAAAGTTTCTTCCTTATTTTCTTTCCTCCCTACTTCTCAACATGTTAACCTCAAGGAAAGGAGAAATCTCTTCAAGATTTTATTTTTAGAACAGCCTAGGATTTCAAATAGATATATAGATAGGATGAAAGTTACCCATTATAAACTCTTTCCTTGTACAACTTGATCTGAGGACATAAAGAAATAAAATCTCATTTTAATCAGATTTGCCAGGATGAAAAAATGAAATTGTTTGCAGTAGACAGGGAAAGAGTCCATGGCTTTAAAGAAAAGACAATCCGAACACAGCAGAGAAATGAATCAACACATTTTTCAACCTGTTACTCCTGATGACCTTGAGAAATAAATAGAAACAACAAAAATGGCAGCATGTTCAATATACACAGTGCACAGAGAACTTCTCTGGAACTCTAAAGGCCTGAAGAAGTCATCAAAGATGAGAATCAACTCTAATTTTGAAGGAGATCTTTAAGTTTATTCCTGGATGACAAAGTGAGTTAAGGAGAAATGGGGCCAATTTCTTGCTGGTTACAATAAAGCACTAGTCACAGCTTGTTGACTCCGACTTTTAGACATAAGCTTGGCTCAGTTGGTAAAGAATCTGCCTGAGTTTGATCCCTGGGTCTGGAAGATATCCTGGAGAAGGAAATGGCAATCCACTCCAGTCTTCTTGCCTGGAGAATCCCATAGACAGAGGAGCCCAGCAGGCTACAGTCTATGGGGGTCACAAAAGAGTCGGACACAGGTGATCAACTAAACCACCACCACCACCAAGCTTGATTCTAGCACGTATGTTCTCACCAACACAAATCTGGGATTTTTAAATAATCAGAACCAGAGAGAGTAGCTTATTTTCAGAACACAAGGAAGAAGTAAACAGGAATCATGTTTCTATTTAGGCCATTTTGTTTTTGTTCAATCAGTAAGTTGTGTCCGACTCTTTTTGACCCCATTGACTGCAGCACACCAGGCTTCCCTGTCCTTCACTATCTCCTGGAGTTTGCTCAAACTCATGTCCATTGAGTCAGTGATGCCAATCAACCATCACATCCTCTGTCACCCTCTTCTCCTCCCACCTTCAATCTTTCCCCACACCAGGTGGTCATTTCCAATGAGTCAGCTCTTTGCACCATGTATTGGCCAAAGTACTAGAGCTTCAGCTTCAGCATCAGTCCTTCTAGTGAATATTCTGGGTTGATCTCCTTTCAGTTCAGTTCAGTTCAGTCGCTGAGTCATGTCCGACTCTTTGTGACCCTATGAACCGCAGCACGCCAGGCCTCTCCGTCCATCACCAACTCCCGGAGTTCACACAGACTCATGTCCATCAAGTTGGTGATGCCATCCAGACATCTCATCCTCTGTCGTCCCCTTCTCCTCCTGCCCCCAATGCCTCCCAGGATCAGAGTTTTTTCCAATGAGTCAACTCTTCACACGAGGTGGCCAAAGTACTGGAGTTTCAGCTTTAGCATCATTCCTTCCAAAGAAATCCCAGGGCTGATCTCCTTCAGAATGGACTATTTGATCTCCTTGCAGTCCAAGGGACTCTCAAGAGTATTCTCCAATACCACAGCTCAAAAGCATCAATTATTCAGCACTCTGCCTTTTTTATGATCCAACTTTCACATCCATACATGACTACTGGAAAAAACATAGCTTTGACTATACAGACCTTTGTTGGCAAAGTGATGTCTCTGTTTTTAATATGCTGTCTAGTTTTGTCATAGCTTTTTTCCAAGGAGCAAGCATCTTTTAATTTCATTGCTGCAGCAACCATCCTCAGTGATTTTGGAGCCCAAGAAAATAAAATCTGTCATTGTTTCCACTTTTTCCCCATCTATTTGCCATGAAGTGATGGGACCGGATGCCATGATCTTTGTTTTTTCAATGTTGAGTTTTAAGCCAGCTTTTTCACTCTCCTCTTTCACCCTCAAAAAGAGGCTCTTTAGTTCCTCTTTGTTTTCTGCCGTTAAAGTGGTATCATCTACATATCATATTTCTCCCGACAATCTTGATTTCAGCTTGTAAGTCATCCAGCCTGCCATTTCTCATGATGTACTCTGCATAGAAGTTCAATAAGGAGGGTGACAATATACAGCCTTGATGTATTTCTTTCCCAATTTTTAACCAGTCCATTGTTCCACATCCATTTCTGTTACCTCTTGATCTGCATACAGGTTACTCAGGAGACAGGTAAGGTGGTCTGGTATTCCCATCTCTTGAAGAATTTTCCACAGTTTGTTGTGATCCACACAGTGAAAGGCTTTAGCATAGTTAATGAAGCTGAAGTTTTTCTGGAATTCCCTTGTTTTTTCTATGTTGCCAATTTGATCTCTGGTTTCTATGCCTTTTCTCAGTCCAACTTAGGTAATTTGCAAAGCGAAAAAAATGAAAGCAAAACTTGAAAACACATGTAATTTAGAAAACAACAAACCTCATGTGCAGTTGGACACATTCTGTGATAAGAGAAAAGAATTACCCAGTGTAGTGGCCTGAATGGTAGCACCAACAATATGTCTACATCCTAACCCCAGAATCTGTACATGTTTTGGAGAGATGTTCTAAATTTATTCTGAATCAGATTAAATTATGTTCAGTATGGCTCAGTTCTTTGCAAATCAGAAGTCTTGGATATGTGTTAAAACACTTAACTGGTTCTGATGTTTATTCCTTAGTTATACTTGATACACATCCGTTTAATTCTACAAAAGGCAACGCTGGTGTGGTTTACTGTGATGCAATGTGTGGTGAGGAGACCCTGACCTAGCAATTGGCGAGTGAGGAATCCACAGAAACCCTTTAGGACCTCCTTCCTCCCAGGCCATCTTTTGAGTGCCCGCTCTTCAGGCATCCCTTGATGTTGAAGTAAAACAAACTCTACAACCAGAGTTTAATATTGCAGTGAATGGGCTTGTCCCAATAACTTAAAATTTAAAAAACAAAAGCAGCGAAAAGAAAGTATACTTGAAGTTAAAGCACTTCATCCTTGGGACTCCCCTGGTGGTCTGGTGGTTAAGACTCCTAATGAAGGCGGTGCAGATTCAACCCATGGTCGGGGAACTAAGATCCCATATGCCACATGACATGGCCAAAAAGTTCAAGGTCTTCATCCTCTCCAGTTTGGCTTCTCTGATGTTCAGAAAGATGACCTAACACTGCCTTACATGGCAAACGTTGTGACTGATAGAAGGATCCCAAGAGGAGGAATCACTCCTGGATTACTCAGGTGGGCTCAAAATGCAATCACAGGGATTGTTGTAACAGAGGGGCCGAGGGATGTCTGACAGGACCCCACAGGGGAGAAGGCCCCCTGGAGTGGACAGAGTGGATCCGCTGTCCTTGATTCTAACCGGAAGCCACAGAAGCTGGAAAAAACAAGGAAGGATTCCCCTGGAACCTCTGGAGGGTGCTCTCCCAACACCTTGATGTCAGAAAACTGGTTCCAGAACTGTGCGAGAATAAATTTTTTGTTGTTTTAAGCCAAGCTAATGGCAACTTGCACGGCAGTCTTAGGGAGCTCATACCCCTACCTTCTCCAACCTCGAGGATCTAAAATTCAGGAAGAAAGTGGTCGGTTGCCATGAACCATCCAAAAGTTTAATCCATAGGGGACTTCAGTTCAGTTCAGTCGCTCAGTCGTGTCCGACTCTTTGCAACCCCATGAATCACAGCACGCCAGGCCTCCCTGTCCATAACCATCTCCTGGAGTTCACTCATACTCACGTCCATCAAGTCCGTGATGCCATCCAGCCATCTCATCCTCTGTCGTCCCCTTCTCCTCCTGCCCCCAATCCCTCCCAGCATCAAAGTCTTTTCCAATGAGTCAGCTCTTCCCATGAAGTGGCCAAAGTACTGGAGCTTCAGCTTTAGCATCATTCCTTCCAAAGAAATCCCAGGGTTGATCTCCTTCAGAATGGACTGGTTGGATCTCCTTGCAGTCCAAGGGACCCTCAAGAGTCTTCTCCAACACCACAGTTCAAAAGCATCAATTCTTCAGCGCTCAGCCTTCTTCACAGTCCAACTCTCACATCCATACATGACCACAGGAAAAACCATAGCCTTGACTAGACAGACCTTAGTCAGCAAAGTAATGTCTCTGCTTTTGAATATACTGTCTAGGTTGGTCATAACTTTTCTTCCAAGGAGTAAGCGTCTTTTCATTTCATGGCTGCAGTCACCATCTGCAGTGATTTTGGAGCCAAAAAAAATAAAGTCTGACACTGTTTCTACTGTTTCCCCATCTATTTCCCATGAAGTGATGGGACCAGATGCCATGATCTTAGTTTTCTGAATGTTCAGCTTTAAGCCAACTTTGTCACTCTCCTCTTTCACTTTCATCAAGAGGTTCTTTAGTTCCTCTTCACTTTCTGCCATAAGGGTGGTGTCATCTGCATATCTGAGGTTATTGATATTTCTCCTGGCAATCTTGATTCCAGCTTGTGTTTCTTCCAGTCCAGTGTTTCTCATGATGTACTCTACATAGAAGTTAAATAAGCAAGGTGACAATATACAGCCTTGACGCACTCCTTTTCCTATTTGGACCCAGCCTGTTGCTCCATGTCCAGTTCTAACTGTTGCTTCCTGACCTGCATACACATTTCTCAAGAGGCAGGTTAGGTGGTCTGCTTTCAGAATTTTCCACAGTTTATTGTGGTCCACACAGTCAAAGGCTTTGGCACAGTCAATAAAGCAGAAATAGATGTTTTTCTGGAACTTTCTTGCTTTTTCCATGATCCAACGGATGTTGGCCATTTGATCTCTGGTTCCTCTGCCTTTTCGAAAACCAGATTGAACATCAGGAAGTTCACGGTTCACGTATTGCTGAAGCCTGGCTTGGAGAATTTTGAGCACTACTTTATTAGCATGTGAGATGAGTGCAATTGTGCAGTAGTTTGAGCATTCGTTGGCATTGCCTTTCTTTGGAATTGGAATGAAAACTGACCTTTTCCAGTCCTGTGGCCACTGTTGAGTTTTCCAAATTTGCTGGCATATTGAGTTCAGCACTTTCCCAGCATCATCTTTCAGGATTTTAAACAGCTCAATTATTAAGATAAAAATTCTCTTATTTTAATATTTTGATTTTCAGTCTTTCATGATTAATCCTCCCTTCAGGGGAACAACTTAACTTCCCAAGGAGGGCTGGCTCCTTGGAGAGATGCTGAGGCTGGAAGGAGCATTGCGTGCTGTGCTAAGTCACTTCAGTCGTGTCTGACTCTTTGCGACCCCATAGACTGTAGCCCTTCAGGCGCCTCTGTCCATGGGATTCTCCAGGCAAGAATACTAGAGTTGGTTGCCACACCGTCCTCTAGGGGATCTTCCTCACCCAGGGATCGAACCCGCGTCTCTTGGGTCTCCTGCATGTCTCTTGTGTCTCCAGGCAGGTTCTTTACCGTGAGCACCACCTCAGAAGCCTGACGTGAACATTAACAGCCACTATAGTCCAGCCAATCAGAGAGCAGGAAGAAGGAGATGGAGAACCATACTGCTGGTCAGTCACGTGATACATTACAGCCCCTCCTCACCCCCAACACATACACACTTATCCCATTGAAAAATACTTTAAAAAAAAATTATTTATTCATCTTTAACTGTGCTGAATCTTCCTCTCTGCACTGTTCTCTAGTTGCTGGGAGCAAGGGATTACCCTCCATCCACACTTCAGGGGCTTCTCATTGCCATGGCTTCTCCTATTGCAGAGCAGAGGCTCTAGGGCACAGGCTCAGGAGTTGTGGAGCACAGGCTGTGCTGCTGTGAGGCATGTGGGATCTTCCCAGGGTAGGGGTCAAACCCGTCTCCTGCACTGGCAGGCAGATTCTCTACTACTGAGTCACCAGGGAAACCCTGCAAAACGCTTTAAAAAAAAACATTGAGCAAATTGGTGATGCGTTGCTGAGTTAAGAAGTCTAACAGGAGGTTAATTTTCTTTGCAGAATATTGCATGGTAATGAGTCAGGAGACTCCAGGTCTAGACATTAAGGGGCCCAGCTCACAGTCTTGGCAAAGAAGCAAGTTCGTTTTCCTCAGTATGATGTGTACAATCGAGTTTACGCAGAAGTTTCTTTGTGAAGGGGGTAAACAGAGGAGCCTGGCAGGCTACAGTCCATGGGGTTGCAAAGAGTCAGACACTTCTGAGCGACTAACATACGAAGATGGCGAAGCCCTCTCACTCTTCATTCCCTTATCAGACCCCTTCCCCTCCTTTTCAGGCCCCCCTTTCTGAGTCCCTGAAAATCTCTTGCTGCCCATCCTAGACCTTTTAGAGGAAACAAAGTTGCTTATGATAAATTAAGGCCTAAGAAATGGCAACCCACTCCAGTGTTCTTGCCTGGAGAATCCCAGGGATGGGGAGCCTGGTGGGCTGCCATCTATGGGGTCGCACAGAGTCGGACACGACTGAAGTGACTTAGCAGCAGCAATGTATTAGAACATAACAGCATTCTGGAAAAAGCCCACAGAATTAGAGCCTGAACAAAACACATGTACAGAAGAGAAGTGAAACTAACTTGTTTAGTCTCAAATCTGGAATTGCTCATTGTTGCCTTCTGCTGCTGCTAAGTCACTTCAGTCGTGTCTGACTCTGTGCGACCCCACAGATGGCAGCCCACCAGGCGCCCCCGTCCCTGGGATTCTCCAGGCAAGAATACTGGGGTGGGGTGCCACTGCCTTCTCCGATGCATGAAAGTGAAAAGTGAAAGTGAAGTCGCTCAGTTGTGTCCGACTCTTAGCGACCCCATGGACTGCAGCCTGCCAGGCTCCTCCGTCCATGGGATTTTCCAGGCAAGAGTACTGGAGTGGGGTGCCATTGCCTTCTGGTTTCCTCTAAATCCCAAACATGACATCATGAGCCCAGCCTGACCAGCTCTCAAGTCTCTCTCCCTGCCCTCTGTGACTTCCATCCTGGCAACTGACTGCCTTCTTCATCCCCATCTTTGCCTGAGGTGACACGTGGCTAGATAAGAACCCTGGAAAGAGAGTCAAGAGATAGTCTGGTCCGATGTCTTCAGCCTATGTTGTGTGGTTTTGGAAACACACTGAAACTCCTCCATGGGGCAAGGGGAAGAAATTGAGGATACAAAGGCAAGTATGACCAGTTACTACTGAACACAAGGATTTCTAGGATAAACTTAGTTTCCTTCCACAAATATCAGTCGTATGACTACTAGTAGTAATGTCAGCCGCTCATTTGTGTCTGACTCTTTGCGACCCCAAGGATGGTAACCCGCCAGGGTCCTCTGTCCATGGGATTTCCCAGGGAAAGGATACTGGAGTGTGTAACCATTCCCTTCTCCAAGGGATCTTCCCAACCCAGGGATCAAACCCAGGTTTCCTGCATTGTAGGCAGAATCTTTGCTGAGTGAGCCACCAGGGAACCCCATCATCAATCATTCTAAAAAGCCCCCAAACACAGCATTTCTGTGCACTGCCTTCTGGGCATTTTACTCTGGTGTTTGCTCATTTGTCACTTCCTGTGTTTGACATAAATTTTCATTCCACTTTTCCCACACCATACACTTTAACTTTCCATGTCAGTATACACATTTTAATGACTGAACTCATCAGCAAGAGGCACTACAGCTGGGAGAATAAATTGTCTTCATTGTTATCTGTTTTCCCCTGATGCATGAAGCTTTTCACAAATTTGGGGTGACAGACCGCTGTGGATGGCTCCGGGTAGGTTTCAATAACAGAATGTAAGGAGGGAGTTTGTAAACATTAAGCTCAATAGAGCAGATAATGGAAACACTCTTGAAATAAATGACAAATGAGCCATCAGAAAATCCTAAAAAATGTTCTGCTCTCCACATTCCCTGAGTTGAATCTGAGGCCAGGGTTTTAAGAACTACTAATATAGGTGGCTCGTGGAGCGGAGTATCCCCTAATACGATACCCCAAGTCCAAGCGTCTGGGGATGTGAAAAATCCTACTTCTTTCCAACTCTGGGCAGAGCGCATGCGCCGCAGAGCATGGTGTTGCCGGAATTCCGTGCTGCTTGGCGGGCTCAGACCTTGCACGCACGCTGACATTTAGACAGCGGTGCTTCCCTGATGGCGCAGTGGGCCTGCTGTCTGTTCTTCTTTCCCATCTGTAGATGGAACAATGACCCAGCTTGAGCAGAACACCTCAGGGACATCGGGGAAACAGAGGCATGGGGCCGACTGAGGGCAAGGACAGGAGAGGAGGAGATGGGTTGGAAACAAACTCACCCCAGATGAAGAACTGGGAACCAGACCACTTCACTTGGTCCGTCTGCTCCAGAGGCTCTGGAGCCAGCTGGGTATCCCAGGGCCTGGGCCTGTTGACTCACAGCTGTGTTCCTGTCTCTCCCCTGTTCTTGCTCTTAGTGGGGCGTGGAACTAGCGGAAGAAAGGGAGAAAAAAGCCATGGTATTTCTTCTCATCTGCTCCTCATGTGACATTTCTTTCTCTTTTTTGGCAGTGCTGCATGGCATGCCAGGGGTTGAACCCAACCCCCCTGCAGTGGAAGTGCCAAGTCTTAACCACTGGACCACCAGGAAAGTCCCTCAGGTGGCATTTCTGATGGCAGCTGTGTCTCCACTGTGGCTCCAGCTTCTGCCCACCCCACCCCCTCCTGCCATGGGCCCAACTTCTGCCGGGTGACCCCTGAGCTTGGAGAAGGCCATGTTTGCCCTCTGTCCATGTAGCCCCTGATGGTCACGTGGGCTGTTAGTCTCAGTTACCCTAGTCTGTCTTTTCCTCTTTTGGTTTCTCAGCTCTTGCATCACCTGAGCACATCTTCCCTGTTTATTTTATTTTATTTTATTTTATTTTTTGGTTGTCCCACATGGCATGTGGGATCTTAGTTCCCTGACCAGGGATTGAACCCCAGGCCCACAGCAGTGAAAGTGTGGCGTCCTAACCATTGGACTGCTAGAGAAGTCCCCAAACCTTCCCTGTTTTAAATATTCAGAATGGCTTCTGTGTTTCTGGTTAGTCTTTGGTGACTGTCACCAAGGTCCAGGAAAACTGAGGGAGGGGCTTCCCTAACGAGCTCCTCATCTTTGAGGGATGTGTTCACCACACTCACTTCTCCAGCAGTCAGCTGCTGGCCACCCTTCAGTTGCCAGGCCCATGCCAGGCACTGCCACACACAGATTTCATGTAGTATTGCAGTGACAGTGAAATACAGTCCTATCTCATCATATCTAAATGATAAGGATCCTGAATTTCAGAAAACTTGAGTAATCATGCATGCGTGCCAAGTCACTTCAGTCGTGTCCAACTCTTTGCAACCCCATGGTCTGTATGCCACAGGCTCCTTAGTACATGGGATTCTCCAAGGTAAGAATACTGGAGTGGATTGCCATTCCCTTCTCCGGGGGATCTTCCCCATCCAGGGATGGAACCCGAGTCTGTTTTATCTCCTGCATTGGAAGCCGGGTTCATTACCTCTAGGCTGGGAAGCCTGAGTAATCATGCATCCTCCTATCGTTAGCAAATACTAACAATACCAACTGTAGTTCCTTTGGCTATGATATTAGCCATCCTGCCCATATTAGGGAATTTCTGCTTACTAATAGAACCAACAGCTTCTCTTAGCCTTGCTGAGCGTTTATGTGACACTCACATTCACTGAGCACCATTGTTTCCTCAGTTAAGCAGGCTTCTGTGCCTCTTAACAGCTTGAGGATGCGAGCAGCAAGGGCCTCTTGGACAGGCCAAACTAAAATGAAACTGGGCATGTGCAACAGAATAGATGGGCGAAGAAAACGAAACAAAACAAAAGACATGTATCATGCGTTTAAGTACCTAAAGAGAGCTTCTCTGGTGGCTCAGTGGTAAAGGATCCAACGGCCAGTGCAGGAGACGGGTTCAGTCCCTGATCAGGGAAGATCCCACGTGCTGCCAGCAGCTAAGCTCGTGCACCATAACTATTGAACCTGTGCTCTGGAGCCTGGGAACCTCAACTACTGAGCCCACATGCTCCAACGGAAGCCCCTGGGCCTTGGGGCCCGTGCTGCATGACAGGAGAAGCCACTGTAGTGAGAACCAGAGCCCCCAAACTGGAGAAAAACCCACCCAGAAACGAAGATCCAGCACAGCCCTAAATAAATAAATAAAATTATATATTTAATAAAGTATCCCAAGAGTACTTTGCAGTTGCTCTAATAGCTGGAAGGATTGAGGACAGGAGGAGAAGGGGACGATGGAGGATGAGATGATTGGATGGCATCACCGACTCGATGGACATGGCTTTGGGTAGACTCCGGGAGTTGGTGATGGACAGGGAGGCCTGGCGTGCTTTGGTTCATGGAGTCGCAGAGTTGGACATGACTGAGTGACTGAACTACACTGGATAGCTGGAGACTTCAGAAATCTGCATAAAGCCCAGGAAATTGTATTATTTCATCCAAGTCATTAGGGAGGTCCAAGTACCAAGCCCTTGTAACTGCCCAGACCAGCCAATTCACTTTGCTTCTCATAGACAAGCCAGGAGGCTCCTGTTGATGACAAGCCAGGGTGCAATTAGAGGCTGCTTTCTGCGCTGGTGGGGAGCAGAGGAGCTTGATGCCATGGAAAGAAAGGAGCCTGGGCTCCATCCTGGTGGTGTGCAGGGAGGTGGGCTTGGTAAAGGTGTGGGTGCTGCAGATAAACAGATGGGAAATGCACAGTGGAGAAGGCATTCTTCTTGTTGCTTTTCTTTTTTTGCCACACCACGAGGCTTGTGGGATCTTAGTTCCATTATCAGGGATTGAACTCAAGCCCTCAGCAGTGTGAGCATGGAGTCCTAACCGTTGGACCACCAGGGAATTCACCAGGGAAGGCATTCTGAATTTCTCACACTCTAGGGGTGTCAGTGCTTATAAATTCTTTCTGCTGGTGCACATAGAAACACTCTTCTGTTTTGATCATGTATAGTAATTAGGAGCCTGGAAGGATGAAACCCCAGAAAACCTAGCAGGGTGTGTTAAGGAACCAGCTTGATGTAAGGCTGATGTTTTTTTCTTTCTGTGTAAAGTGATTGAAAAGAAAAAAATGAGTTTCTTCTTATGAACCAGAATTAGAACACCCAAGGTGTCTCTCTAGCCCCACTGTCCGCTAAGGAATGGTTGTTTTTATTCAGTTGCTAAGTCCTGTCCAACTCTTTGCAACCCCATAGACTGTAGCACACCAGGCTACCCTGTCCTTCACTATCCCCGAGTTTGCTCAAACTCATGTCCATTGAGTCAGTGATGCCATCCAACCATCTCATCCATTGCCTCCCTCTTCTCCTCCTGTCCTCAATCTTTTCCAGCATCAGGATCTTTTCCAGTGAGTCAGCTCAAAGTCGAGTAGTTCAGATAAGACACTTATACAAAAATTATACTCCAAGTAGAACGTGAAAGTTCTGCAGAGGAGATGATTAATTTAGACTCCTTAATGTTGAATTATCTTCTAGGCAGGTATTATGGCTGATTTTATGTATCAACTTGGCTAAGTTATGGTGCTCAGTCGTTTAGTCAAACACCAGTCTGGATGTTGCTGTGGTGGTGTTTTTTCAGATGAGATGAACAATTAAATCAGCAGACTTTGAGCAAAGCTAATTATCCTGTATCATGTCTGTGCGGGCCTTATCCTATTAGTTGAAGGCCTTGAGAGCAAAGACTAAGATTCCCCAGAGCAGGAGGAATTTTCAAGATGGCAACACAGAAACACTGCCTGAGATTCTAGCCTACTGCCCTGGGGGATTTGGACTCAAGACTACAACATAACTCTTACTAGAATTCCCAGCCTACTAGACTGTTTTGTGGTTTTTGAACTTGATCCCATATTCATGTGAACCAGTACCCTAAAATAAACTTCTGCGTGAACTGTGTCCTATTGGTTCTGTTTCTCTGGAGAAAACTTGATAAGTACAACATATGGCATAAGTGTGTGACAAATAAGTAAGACTGATATACAAGGGAGACAGTAGGCTAAAAACTGCTCTCTCTGGGGAATACAAATTCAGAGCATTTTTGAAGCGAGGTAGGGAGTATATGGGAAATAGATGGGGAAACAGCGGAAACAGTGACAGACCTTATTTTTGGGGGCTCCAAAATCACTGCAGATGGTGACTGCAGCCATGAAATTAAGACGCTTACTCCTTGGAAGGAAAGCTATGACTAACCTAGATAGCATATTCAAAAGCAGAGATATTATGTTGCCAAAGAAGGTCCATCTAGTCAAGGTTATGGTTTTTCCAGTGGTCATGTATGGATATGAGAGCTGGACTGTGAAGAAGGCTGAGTGCCGAAGAATTTATGCTTTTGAACTGTGGTGTTGGAGAAGACTCTTGAGAGTCCCTTGGACTTCAAGGAGATCCAACCAGTCCATCCTAAAGGAGACCGGTCCTGGGTGTTCATTGGAAGGACTGATGCTGAAGCTAAAACTCCAATACTTTGGCCACCTCGTGCGAAGAGTTGACTCATTGGAAAAGACCCTGATGCTGGGAGGGATAGGGGGCAGGAGGAGAAGGGGACAACAGAGGATGAGATGGCTGGATGGCATCAGTGACTCAATAGACATGGGTTTGAGTGAACTCCGGGAGTTGGTGATGGACAGGGAGGCCTGGTGTGCTGCAATTCATGGGGTTGCAAAGAGTCAGACACGACTGAAGAGACTGAACTGAACTGAGGGGGGTGTATAATAACCAAGCAATCAATCTCTGTGAGTTTTTGATTTGGGGCCTCTTCAATCTCAGTTCCACGTTGCATTAAAGCTTGTCTTCCATAGGGACTTTCCTGGTAGTCCAATGGCTAAGACTCCACACTTGCAATGCAGGGGACCTGGATTTGATCCCTTGTCAGGGAACTAGATCCCACATGCAGGAACTAAGACCTAGTGCAGGCAAATAAATAAAATTAAAAAACAAAACAAACAAACAAAAAGAACTCAGGCCTGCAGAGACTCTACAATTTTAAACAATCCTCTCAAGGATTTACTTCACTGTCAACAGTGCGTGCTAAGTTGCTTAGGTTGTATCTGACACTTTGCAACCCTATGGACCAGAGCCCTCCAGGCTCCTCTGTCCCTGGGATTCAATAGGTAAGAAAACTGGAATGCGTTGCCACTTCCTTCTCCAGGGGATCTTCCCCACCCAGGGATCAGACCCTCATCTCTCATGTCTCCTGCCTTGGTGAGTGGATTCTTTACCTCTAGCACCATCTGGGAAGCTCAGCAATGATGTGTAAGGCTTTTTATTTACTGTTTGGCACTTCACTGAAGCTGCCTGACATTCTAACACCTGGGTTTTGCCCTCTCTCCAACTACAGTATCAGTTCAGTTCAGTTGAGTTCAGTCTCTGAGTTGTGTCTGAATCTGCGACCCCATGAATCGCAGCACACCAGGTCTCCCTGTCCATCACCAACTCCTGGAGTTCACTCAGACTCATGTCCATCCAGTCAGTGATGCCATCCGGCCACCTCATCCTGGGTCGTCCCCTTCTCCTCCTGCCCCCAATCCTTCCCAGCATCAAAGTCTTTTCCAATGAGTCAACTCTTCCCATGAGGTGGCCAAAGTACCGGAGCTTAAGCTTTAGCATCATTCCTTCCAAAGAAATCCCAGGGCTGATCTCCTTCAGAATGGACTGGTTGGGTCTCCTTGCAGTCCAAGGGACTCTCAAGAGTCTTCTCCAACACCACAGTTCAAACGCATCAATTCTTCCATGCTCAGCCTTCTTCACAGTCCAACTCTCACATCCATACATGACCACAGGAAAATCATAGCCTTGACTAGATGGACCTTAGTCTGCAAAGTAATGTCTCTGCTTTTGAATATACTATCTAGGTTGGTCATAACTTTCCTTCCAAGGAGTAAGCGTCTTTTAATTTCATGGCTGCAGTCACCATCTGCAGTGATTTTGGAGCCAAAAAAAAATAAAGTCTGACAGTGTTTCCACTGTTTCCCCATCTACTTCCCATGAAGTGATGGGACTGGATGCCATGATCTTCATTTTCTGAGTGTTGAGCTTTAAGCCAACTTTTTCACTCTCCTCTTTCACTTTCGTCATGAGGCTTTTTAGTTCCTCTTCACTTTCTGCCATAAGGATGGTGTCATCTGCATATCTGAAGTTATTGATATTGCTCCTGGCAATCTTGATTCCAGCTTGTGTTTCTTCCAGGCCAGCGTTTCTAATGATGTACTGTACATAGAAGTTAAATAAGCAGGGTGACAATATACAGCCTTGACGTACTCCTTTTCCTATTTGGAACCAGTCTGTTGTTCCATGGCCAGTTCTAACTGTTGCTTCCTGACCTGCATACAGATTTCTCAAGAGGCAGGTCAAGTGGTCTGGTATTCCCATCTCTTTCAGAATTTTCCACAGTTTCTTGTGATCCACACAGTCAAAGGCTTTGGCATAGTCAATAAGGCAGAAATAGATGTTTTTCTGGAACTCTCTTGCTTTTTCCATGATCCAGCGGATGTTGGCAATTTGACCTCTGGTTCCTCTGCTGTTTCTAAAACCAGCTTGAACATCAGTAAGTTCATGGCTCACATATTGCTGAAGCCTGGCTTGGAGAATTTTGAGCATTACTTTGCTAGCATGTGAGATGAGTACAATTGTGCGGTAGTTTGAGCATTCTTTGGCATTGCCTTTCTTTGGAATTGGAATGAAAACGGGCATTTTCCAGTCCTATGGCCACTGTTGAGTTTTCCAAATTTGCTGGCATATTGAGTGCAGCACTTTCCCAGCATCATCTTTCAGGATTTGAAATAGCTCCACTGGAATGCCATCACCTCCACTAGCTTTGTTCCTGGTGATGCTTTCTAAGGCCCACTTGACTTCATATTCCAGGATGTCTGGCTCTAGGTGAGTGATCACACCATCGTGATTATCTGGGTCGTGAAGATCTTTTTTGTACAGTTCTTCTGTGTATTCTTGCCACCTCTTCTTAATATCTTCTGCTTGTTAGGTCCATACCATATCTGTGCTTTATTGAGCCCATCTTTGCATGAAATGCTCCCTTGGTATCTCTAATTTTCTTGAAGAGATCTCTAGTCTTTCCCATTCTGTTGTTTTCCTCTATTTCTTTGCATTGATCCCTGAAGAAGGCTTTCTTATCTCTTCTTGCTATTCTTTGGATCTCTGCATTCAGATGCTTATATCTTTCCTTTTCTCCTTTGCTTTCCGCCTCTCTTCTTTTCACAGCTATTTGTAAGGCCTCCCCAGACAGCCATTTTGCTTTTTTGCATTTCTTTTCCATGGGGATGGTCTTGATCCCTGTCTCCTGTACAGTGTCATGAACCTCATTCCATAGTTCATCAGGCACTCTATCTATCAGATCTATGCCCTTAAATATATTTCTCACTTCTGCTGTATAATCATAAGGGATTTGATTTAGGTCATACCTGGATGGTCTAGTGGTTTTCCCTCCTTTCTTCAATTTAAGTCTGAATTTGGTAATATGAGTTCATGATCTGAGCCACAGTCAGCTCCTGGTCTTGTTTTTGCTGCCTGTATAGAGCTTCTCCATCTTTGGCTGCAGAGAATATAATCAATCTGATTTCGGTGTTGACCATCTGGTGATGTCCACGTGTAGAGTCTTCTCTTGCATTGTTGGAAGAGAGTGTTTGCTATGACCAGTGCATTTTCTTGGCAAAACTCCATTAGTCTTTGCCTTGATTCATTCCTCATTCCAAGGCCAAATTTGCCTGTTACTTCAGGTGTTTCTTGACTTCCTACTTTTGCATTCCAGTCCCCTATAATGAAAAGTACATCTTTTTTGGGTGTTAGTTGTACAAGGTCTTGTAGGTCTTCATAAAACCATTCAACCTCAGCTTCTTCAGTGTTACTGGTTGGGGCATAGACTTGGATTACTGTGATATTGAATGGTTTGCCTTGGAGAGGAACAGAGATCATTCTGTTGTTTTTGAGATTGCATCCAAGTACTGCATTTCGGACTCTTTTGTTGACCATGATGGCTACTCCATTTCTTCTGAGGGATTCTTGCCTGCAGTAGTAGATGTAATGGTCATCTGAGTTAAATTCACCCATTCCAGTCCATTTTAGTTCCCTGATTCCTAGAATGTCGGCATTCACCCTTGCCATCTCTTGTTCGACCACTTCCAATTTGCCGTAATTCATGGACCTGACATTCCAGGTTCCTGTGCAATATTGCTCTTTACAGCATCGGACCTTGCTTCTATCACCAGTCACATCCACAGCTGGGTATTGTTTTTGCTTTGGCTCCATCCCTTCATTCTTTCTGGAGTTATTTCTCCACTGATCTCCAGTAGCATATTGGGCACCTACTGACCTGGGGAGTTCCTCTTTCAGTATCCTATCATTTTTCCTTTTCATACTGTTCATGGGGCTCTCAAGGCAAGAATACTGAAGTGGTTTGCCATTCCCTTCTTCAGTGGACCACATTCTGTCAGACCTCTCCACCATGGCCCACTCGGCATACACACTGAAACCATACTCACAGAAAACTAGTCAATCTAATCACACTAGGACCGCAGCCTTGTCTAACTCAGTGAAACCAAGCCATGCCCCCGGGGAAACTACAGTATAAACCTCTCTAGTTATTCTAGGCATAGAACCTGCCATTCTAAACACAGTGAAAGTGAAAGCGAAGTCGCTCAGTCTTGCCCGACTATTTGCAACCCCATGGATAGTAGCCTGCACCAAGCTCCTCCGTCCATGGGATTTTCAAGGCAAGAGTACTGGAGTGGGTTGCCATTTCCCTCTCCAGGGAATCTTCCCAACCCAGGGATCGAACCCAGGTCTCTCACATTGTAGACAGATGCTTTACCATCTGAGCCACCAGGACAGTAGGTGCTCAGTAAAATTGGTCAAATTGAATGGAATAAAATATGTCTTCCCATGGACCTCAGATTACTCTGCTAGAGTCTATTAAAGTCTCCCAAGTGATAGTTTTCTAGGCAGGCCCAAGGGGACATTAGATGATTTAGAAACTGCTCTTCCCTCTTTTTCCCCCCTCCCCCTCCCTCCACACTCATTACTAAACCCATCCCTGCTCCCTCTTCCCCTCGGCACCTGGCCTCTGGCCCTTCTTTAGCCAACAGTTCACGAGGACTGATAGAATGTAGGGCCTGGTGGGAGCGGAAAGGACCTGAACTCCAGCCTCTTGGCTTCTTGGCTGCAATGTTCACTTTCTCCACCCAGTCTCAGCCATCCCCCAGGAGCAGCCTCAGCTCCATCTGCACCATTAACCACATGTTCTCCAAATCCTTTATTTCAAACATCCTATTCATGCATGACCACCACTTCCTCAGCTCCTGACTCATTCATCCATGTTCCCCCATTTCAGTTACATTTCAAAATCACGAGGTGCCCTGATGCTCAGTACACACACACACACACACACACACACACACACACGGACACACACACAGCATACAAAAGAGCCACCCTCTCCATCTCTTCCATTCCCAGCTCAGAGTTCAGCATTCTAGCCCCTCTCCTACAAACAGCCCTGGTCTCCTGTCTCTCTCATGCCATTGAAGTCACTTGGCAGAACTCCAGCCCTAATTAAACTCAACTGTCTGCCTACCTCATGCGGGCACTCCAGCTGCCAAAACCAGATGAAGAAAAGCAAACATCCTACTGCTTTTTTTGTTTTACTTTAAATTGATGATAGCTCTTAACTGGGTGAGTTTCCCTGGTGGCCCAGTGGTAAAGAACCCACCTGTCAACACAGGAGAAGTGGGTTTGATCCCTAGGTCAGGAAAATCTCCTAGAGAAGGAAATGGCAACCCACTCCAGTATTTTTGCCTCAGAAATCCCATGGACAGAGGCACCTGGTAGGATATAGTCCATAGGGTCCCAAAGGGTTGAACATGACTGAGCGACTAAACAACAGCAACTTAACTGTGCATTCTGTTTCCCCATGTGAATCCAGTCCCCTCTCTTGAATCAGATCATTTGGCATCTTCTCCTTCATCTTCAAACCTCCAAGAAACTTTCCCCCTCACTTTCAGCTTGTGACCTCATTTCAAACTCTATGAAGAAAATAGATAAATTGGATGAGAACTACCTCATTTTCCCACCACCAAACCCAGGACCTGTGTTGAGACTACACATTCTGCCTTCTTGATTGCTAGCAGGGAGTGAAGATGAGCACTCCTGTCCAAAACCAGCTCTATCCTATGCTCTCCTCCAGCCATCTCTCTCTACTTAAGCTCCTGTTCCTACAGCATCAAGTTCATCATTTCAATCAACATATTGATAGGCTTTAATAGTAGAAGTGAAAGTGTTAATCACTCAGTTGTGTCTGATGTTTGCAACCCCATGGACTGTAGCCCACCAGGCCCCTCTGTCCATGGGATTCTCCAGGCAAGAATACTGGAGGAGTCTACCATTCCCTTCTCCAGGGGATCTTCCCAACCCAGGGGTTGAACCGGGGTCTCCTGCATTACAGGCAGGTTCAATGAACTTCTTGACCCCACACCTTTCTGGCTACTCGTCCATTTCTCTGTTCTTCTTTAGAGCAAAGACACTGTCTACCTTTTTCATTCTACCATCTCATCCTCCATTCTCTTACACAACCCCCTGGCAGCCAGGCTTTTGTCCTCATCAACCCACTGATGACTCTTAAGAAGATCAGTAGTGACAGATCTCTTATCATATCCAGCGGCCAGTTCTCTGTCCTCATCTTGTTCACCCTCAGCAGCACTGGCCATCGACCATTGTTTCCTTCACGGACACATTCTCTCTAGGTTCCACAGCACCACAGTCTTTTCTTACACTGGTTGCCATCCTAATTGTGTGGCTACTTTCCACTCTCCACCCACCTGCATTATTTATTTATTTATCTGGCTGTGCTGGGTCTCAGTGGGCAGCGTGCAAACTCTGAGTTGCAACACATGGGATCTAGTTCCCCGACTAGGGATCAAACCCGGACCCCCTTCATTGGGAGCATAGAGTCTTAGCCACAGGACCACCAGGGAAGTCCCCTCCTGGCTTTTTAAAACTTTCTATTATAGAAAATTTTCAATATGTACAAAAATAAACAGAAGAGATACATGTATGATTGAGTCCCTTTGCTGTCCACCTGAAACTATCACAACAGTGTTAATTGGCTCTATGGCAAGACAAAACAAAAAGAGGTTAATAAAAATAAAAGTACACAGAAGAGTCTAAAGAATTCCCATGGTCTTATCAGTCAGCTGCACTCATGATGTGTCTTGTTTTATCTATCTCCCACCCACTTCCTCCTTCTAAATTATTTGCAAGCCCCAGACATATTATTTCATTCTTGAATATTTCGGTATTCAGTATTCTCTAAATAAGAACTGTTTGGTAAGAAACATAACCACACCATTGTTATCACACTTGAGAAAAAGATGAACAACATTTAATATAATCAAATATCAATGACTCCTTACCGGTTGTCTTTGCTGTATCCCCTTGTCTACCAAATCTCTCAATGTTGGAACTTCAAGCTGCATACTTAATTCACATCTCTCTTTATGCTCTTTCCCTAGATGATCCCATCCAAATACAGAGCTTTAAATGCCATCTCTATGCTAAGAATCCCCTGAGTGCCACGTTTCTGCGGTCAATGGTTTAACTTAAATTTTTAAAGACAACAGCAATTTTGATATGGCAGAAACGGGATCTTTGATTCTTTCTCCACCCACCCTCTACCCCATACCTGCTCATCTCCCAGTCCTTATATATGGTGCTGCCATCTATATTTTCTCAGGTGAAAATCAGGCAATTAGTGTTGATTCTTTTATTCTACTTCTGTCTCATATGATGAGGACTCCTATTTGTCTCCATTTCACCTTCTTCCCTAGTAATAGAAATTCTTCCTGGGCACCTGTGCAGAATGAAGACTACATGTCCCAGCTTCTCTTGCAGCTAACTGTGGACTTGTGACTTAGTTTTGGCCAACTGGATGTAAATAGAAGTGTTAAGCAACCACTTTTTATCTCCTTATCATTTCTTCTGTTTTGATGTTTTGAATAGTGGTGCTGCCTTGGACCACAAGGATGAGGGTTGCACCCTACGATGCCCTAACAGTGAGCTGTATGTGTATTCCATCTGGAGACAGAATTTGAACAGGCAATGTGTCATATAAAGAATTATTAACCATTTATGGGAGGAGGGGAGCTCAGAGCTTCTTATATCACTATATTATTTGCCTTTGATTTCCCTTAAAGACTTCCTGTGACTTGCCAGTAAAGACTTAAATTGAAGAAAGTAGGGAAAACCACTAAACCATTCAGGTATGACCTAAATCAAATCTCTTATGATTATACAGTGGAAGTGAGAAATAGATTTAAGGGCCTAGATCTGATAGATAGAGTGCCTGATGAACTATGGAATGAGGTTCGTGACATTGTACAGGAGATAGGGATCAAGACCATCCCCATGGAAAAGAAATGCAAAAAAGCAAAATGGCTGTCTGGGGAGGCCTTACAAATAGCTGTGAAAAGAAGAGAGGCGGAAAGCAAAGGAGAAAAGGAAAGATATAAGCATCTGAATGCAGAGTTCCAAAGAATAGAAAGAAGAGATAAGAAAGCCTTCTTCAGGGATCAATGCAAAGAAATAGAGGAAAACAACAGAAAGGGAAAGACTAGAGATCTCTTCAAGAAAATTAGAGATACAAAGGGAACATTTCATGCAAAGATGGGCTTGATAAAGGACAGAAATGGTAGGGACCTAACAGAAGCAGAAGATATTAACAAGAGGTGGAAAGAATACACAGAAGAACTGTACAAAAAAGATCTTCACGGCCAAGATAATCATGATATGATCACTAATCTAGAGCCAGACATCCTGGAATATGAAGTCAAGTGGGCCTTAGAAAGCATCACTACGAACAAAGCTAGTGGAGGTGATGGCATTCCAGTGGAGCTATTTCAAATCCTGAAAGATGATGCTGTGAAAGTGCTGCCCTCAATATGCCAGCAAATTTGGAACACTCAGCAGTGGCCACAGGACTGGAAAATGTCCGTTTTCATTCCAATTCCAAAGAAAGGCAATGCCAAAGAATGCTCAAACTACCGCACAACTGCACTCATCTCACATGCTAGTAAAGTAATGCTCAAAATTCTCCAAGCCAGGCTTCAGCAATATGTGAGCTGTGAACTTCCAGATGTTCAAGCTGGTTTTAGAAAAGGCAGAGGAACCAGATCAAATTGCCAACATCCGCTGGATCATGGAAAAAGCAAGAGAGTTCCAGAAAAACATCTATTTCTGCTTTATTGACTATGCCAAAGCCTTTGACTGTGTGGATCACAAGAAACTGTGGAAAATTCTGAGAGAGATGGGAATACCAGACCACCTGACCTGCCTCTTGAGAAATCTGTATGCAGGTCAGGAAGCAACAGTTAGAACTGGCCATGGAACAACAGGCTGGGTCCAAATAGGAAAAGGAGTACGTCAAGGCTGTATATTGTCACCCTGCTTATTTAACTTCTATGCCGAGTACATCATGAGAAACGCTGGACTGGAAGAAACACAAGCTGGAATCAAGATTGCCGGGAGAAATATCAATAACCTCAGATATGCAGATGACACCACCCTTATGGCAGAAAGTGAAGAGGAACTCAAAAGCCTCTTGATGAAAGTGAAAGAGGAGAGTGACAAAGTTGGCTTAAAGCTCAACATTCAGAAAACAAAGATCATGGCATCTGGTCCCATCACTTCATGGGAAATAGATGAGGAAACAAGGGAAACACTGTCAGACTTTATTTTTTGGGGCTCCAAGATCACTGCAGATGATGCTTGCAGCCATGAAATGAAAAGACACTTACTCCTTGGAAGAAAAGTTATGACCAACCTAGATAGCATATTCAAAGGCAGAGACATTACTTTGCCGACTAAGGTCTGTCTAGTCAAGGCTATGGTTTTTCAAGTGGTCATGTATGGATTTGACAGTTGGACTGTGAAGAAAGCTACATGCCAAAGAATTGATGCTTTTGAACTGTGGTGTTGGAGAAGACTCTTGAGAGTCCCTTGGACTGCAAGGAGACCCAACCAGTCCATTCTGAAGGAGATCAGCCCTGGGTGTTCTTTGGAAGGAATGATGCTGAAGCTGAAACTCCAGTACTTTGGCCACCTCATGCAAAAAGTTGACTCATTGGAAAAGACTCTGATGCTGGGAGGGATTGGGGGCAGGAGGAGAAGGGGACGACAGAGGATGAGATGTCTGGATGGCATCACTGACTCTACGGACGTGAATCTGAGTGAACTCTGGGAGTTGGTGATGGACAGGGAGGCCTGGAGTGCTGCAATTCATGGGGTCGCAAAAAGTAGGACACGACTGAGCGACTGAACTAAACTGAACTGAAGTATCTTGTTTGCTAATGAAGATGGATTAACAAAATCTTCTCTGTGACTTTTTCTAAAATGAGTTACAAGAAAAGTATTGGATGGGGTTAAGAATAAGACATAGGGCTTTCCTGGTGGTCCAGTGGTTGAGATTCTGCCTGCCAATGCAGGGGACATGGATTTGATCCCTGGCCTGGGAAGGTCCCACATTCCACAAGGTGACTAAGCCCATGCACCACAACTGCTGAGCCCACACAACTAGAGCCCATGCATGGCAACGGGAGAAGCCACCACTATGAGAAGTCCATGCACTGCGACTCTAGAGTAGCCCCCACCAGCGGCAACTAGAGGAAGTCCTCAGGAGGCATCAAAGACTCTGCGCAGCCAGAAAATTAAAAGGACAAAGAATTGATCTCCACCCACTTCCATCAGGCCCTGAAATTAACTGGAATATTACATCTGGTCAAAAGACCTTGAACCTGCCCCTTCCAATCTCCTCTTTCTTCACAACCCTCCTTACTGCAATATTGCAGCCATATCCCCTGGATATTTTATCAACAGAGGGAAGTGCACATAGGTTTCTCCTTTGGGATCCGTAAGAACATTTTAAACCACAGGTTTGGCTCAATTGGAGGACCAAAGCCTTGAGTAGGTGTATACAAAGGGGTTTATCTAAACAAAAAGGCAACAAAATTTACCATGATTATAGAAAGCTGAGATGGAAGGAAAATTACAGGTATCTCACTTTCCTCAGCAACACTATTTCCTTTAATTCATTCTCGTGTTTGCTGATCAATCTGGTGGTAAACACTTCACAGGTGGCATTTTAATCTTTTCCTGGAGTCCTAGAATAGCACTTACAGCCCATAAGTATTTTCCCAACATTCAGTGTTATTTCCTTTTCTCAACCCTATGTTCCTAACTCAGAAGTGTTTGGGCCTTTTTATTTAGCCCAAGGTCTCCTAGGGCTTCACCAGGTCACTGACTTCACCACTAATCAAATAAACAAATAATTCCCAAGGTCCTTGGCTGGGCCAGCTGCCCATCTCACATGAATCTGGTTAGCCTGCAGCACAGGAGAAGGGGGATGATGCCTTAGTGCCCTGGCTTCCTTCATGATCTCTGACCTCATGACCTCCTCCCTCTTCCCTATGGGTCCATTAAGATAGAAAAGAGAGTCCTGGGCTTCCCTGGTGGCTGATCCCTGACCTGGGAAGGTCCCACGTGCCATGGAGCAACAGAGCCCAAGCACCTGAGCTCTGCAACAAGAGAGGCCCCTGCAGTGAGGAACCCGAGCATGGCAACTAGAGAGCAGTCCCCGTACAGCACAACGAGGGAAAAGCCCACGTGGCAACAAAGGCCCAGCGCAGCCGCACAAATAAGTAAATAGAAGCGAGAGTCCGAGAACCATTTTCAAGATTTCCAAATCGCTAACATTAATATAAGCTATAACATGCACTTGCACCTTCCAAGCTAAAACATCAGTCATCTCCTTAAACAGATAAGGTTAATGGTTAGTCACCATCTCTGTGGCTATTCAATGGGCTAGTCACTTCCACAAAATAAGCACCAACTCATAGTTTTTCCTCTGTTGCTCCTAACTCTTACATGATCCAAGTTCCACTAATGTTCCCACCTCTTCACGCCAGACCACAATCCTGAGAAAAGCCCTCTACCTAAGTATTTCCAGAAAATCCCTGAGGGTATCTCACAGAGGTTCAAGTCCGCTCAGCTCTCTGCCACTTCTAGCCTCTTCATCTGCCTCAGCTCCCTCTGCTGGTCATTGCCACGTCCTTGGGGCCAGCTGACCTGGTGGACACCTCTGCCTTTTTCTTTCAGGAGTGGTCACATGACCTTGAGGGGCTTAGCAGTATGGTTGACTGTGGCCAACAAGTGGACAATATGTCTATTTCTATGCTTCTTTAGCATGCTTAGCCGTTCAGTCATGTCCAGCTTTTTGCATACTATTTACAGACCCCATGGACTGTAGTCAGCCAGGCTTCTCGGTCCAAGGGATTTTTCAGGCAAGAATATTGGAGTGGGTTGCCATTTCCTCCTCCAGGGGATCTTCCCAGCCCAGTGACTGAACCTGAGACTTCTGTGTCTCCTGCCTTGCATGCATATTTTTTACCCACTAAGCCATCAGGGAAGCCCAAGTATGTTCCTTTAGAGGAACACCAAACAATGATGTTCATCCCCCAATATTGCAACATTTTCAGTGAAACGGTCCTTTCTGTTGGCATTTAGTGTCTACCTCCCCTCCTGTCCTGCCTTCATTCCTATGATTCCATCAGATCTGGACATGGGAGGCAGAGTCATGCACTGTATTGGGAATTACACCTTCTTCCATGGATATGGTCCATGTGACTGGGGCAGACTCTCCTTGCCTGGGTCCTGGGGAATTCTTGCTGAGGATGCTTGTCAAACCTCTTGGCAAATAAAATTTTTACTGGGCCTGTCTTTCAGGTTTCCAAATGTGCTGGACCTTTTCTGATCCCCAGTGGTGGATAGAACTTAGGATTCTGTAAATTCAAAGCACCCTGTAAAGTTGATCCCATGACTCTCTTCTTGTAAATAATGGAACAGGCTTTGGGGAGATTAAGAGATTCATTCAAAGCTCTGTAGCCATGTCTTGATTAATTTAAAAAATAAATGAATGGACTTCCCTGGTGGTCCAGAGGTTAAGAATCTGCCTTGCAATGCAGGGGACTAGGATTCAATCCCTGGTAGGGGAGCTAGGATTTCACATACCCGAGAGCAAGTAAGCCCACAGGCCACAACTAGAGAGTCCACGTGCCACAGCGAAAGATCCTATATGATGCAAAGAAAATTCTGCATGTTGCAACTAGGACTGGATGCAGCCAAATAAACTTTTTTAAAACTTAGCCATTTAAATAAATAAATAATAAAATGCCAATGCCAGGTCACACTTTCAAATTAATCAGTCTGACTGGACTTCAGGCACTGGAATAAAAAAAGCCAGATAATTAATTAATACAGCTTTTGGAGTAGAAGATTTTTAAAACTGGTGACTGAGGGCCATTGGAGTAGGCATCAATATCCAGATGTCAGTGGGACAACTGGCTCGACTCCGTGTTTCCACAATCACACCAGATGCTTCTACTGCTGCCAAAGCTCTGCGTGAACTCCACTGGAGGAAACCTCGTTGCTTTCCTCTTCATTTTCAGTACAAATACACTGCTCTGAGGAACCGTTGGGAGACATTTGATTTAAGGCTGAAGATTAAGATGCAGGCCTGGTGTCCAACCATGGTTTTCTGGACCCTGGCGTGAATGAAGAAAGTGATTACTCTCAGGCAGCCTATGAGGACCAAGGCGATCCGCAGTCCCAGAGTCTGCTTGGAAGTAATACAGATGGGAAATAGGAAACCTCATCACTCTGCTTCTTAGGGGAGGACAATAAAAAACGGGCAAGTAAAAGGAATTCCAGATGAAGAATGTTTAAGCTTGAAAGTGAGACCAATTATTCAAAATCTTTATGACTGTACCAGTCCACTGTCTTGACTGCAAAAGAGAGAAACCAGCTTTAGAAGCTTAAGCAGAAGGGGAATCTATCAGAAGTCCAGCTTCCCTGGAGGACCTGAGAGAATTGTTAGGATGGCTGGAGAACCAGGCTTGGAAGAAGGGCGAGGAATAAAGGGCACCCAGCCACTCACTGCATCTGGGTCATTCAGGACAGCCTGGGCCAGGGGAAGCTGCTGCTGCTGCTGCTGCCCCTGAATGTCCCATGGCACCCCAGTCCTGCCCCCCAGCCCTGCCACCACCACATACTGGCCTGTCCTACTGCCCAAGGGCTGCTGGGCCCTGGACAAAGGGAGCCACTACCCCCACCAGAGCTGATTCCAAGCTGCTCTTGTTTGCATACCTCACTCCACCTTGGGCCAGACTTGGGCCATGCGCCCCCCTCGGTAGCTGCTGAAGAAGCAGGAAAAGCATCCACCTACCTTTTCAGCTCGCCTACTAGTGGGTGGAACCCTGATTCCTAGCAACATTCACCCAGCACCTAGTTCCTTTGACATGGGAGGGCGTTCATATCATTGGTACCCACGCTACTCCTGTCTGGGGCTTCCCAGGCGGCACTATGGTAAAGAACCAATGCAGGAGACATAAGAGACACAAGTTCAATTCCTGGGTCAGGAAGATTCCCTGGAGGAAGGCTTGACAACTCACTCCAGTATTCTTGCCTGGAGAATCCCATGGGCAGAGGAACCTGGCGGGCTACAGTCCACGGGGATGCAAAGAGTCGGACACGATTGAGTGACTTAACATGCACACAGATGCTCATCTCTTAGGTCTGCCATACTAGAATACCACAGATGGTGGCTTAAACAACAGAACATTTTTTTTCTCAAAGTTCTGGAGGCTTAAAGCCCAAGATGAAGGTGTGGATGGGCTTGGTTTCTCCTGAGGCCTCTCTTTCTGTGAACTCACTGTGCTGTCTCTGTGTGCATTCACATTTCCTCTTCTTGGCACCCCTCTGCTGGTCCAGCGGCTAAGACTCCACTCTCAATGCAGGGGGCCTGGGTTCGATCCCTGATTAGGGAACTAGATCCCACGTGACTCAACTAAGACTGAAGATTCTACATGCCACAACTAATACCTGGTGCATCCAAACAGAGTTAAAATAAACAAATTTTAAAAAACATTAAAGAAAATAAAACAATTCTTCTCTTACAAGGACTTCAGTCAGATAGGGTCCTTCCTAATGACCTCATTTTAATTTAATCACAGCATTAATGGCTTAGTCTCCAAACACAGTCACATTCTGAGGCACTGGGTATTAGGCTTAAACATGTGAATTTGGGGGTGGACACATTTCGGCCAGCTAGAGAAGGAACTGGCAACCCACTTCAGTGTTCTTGCCTGCAAAATCCTGTGGATAGAGGACTTGGCAGGCTGCAGTCCATGCTGTCATAAAGAGTCAGATACGACTAAGTGACTAAGCAACAGTAATTCAACCAGCACCCTCCCAAACCAAAAAATGTCAAACCTTTGCGAGTGAAAACAGAGACAATAAGTAGGAATGGGGTTGATATGGTGGCTCCCTGGTGACTCAGATATGGCTTCCCCAGTGGCTGAGACAATAAAGAATCCACCTGCAGTGCAGGAGACCTGGGTTGGGAAGATCCCCTGGAGGAGGGCATGGCAACCACCCCAGTATTCTTGCCTAGAGAATCCCAGGGACAGAGGAGCCTGGTGGGCTATAGTCCATGGGGTCCCACAGAGTTGGACATGACTGAGCAACTAAGCACAGCACAAGCTGATATGTGTTCAAAGGCAGGACGATGTGCTATGTGCTACGTGCATGCTAAGTCACTTCAGTCATGACCAAAATTTTGTAACCCCATGGACTGGAATATCCCGTGGACGGAGGAGCCTGGTAGGCTGCAGTCCATGGGGTCGCTAAGAGTCGGGCACAACTGAGTGACTTCACTTTCGCTTTTCACTTCCATGCATTGGAGAGGGAAATGGCAACCCACTCCAGTGTTCTTGCCTGGAGAATCCCAGGGACGGGGGAGCCTAGTAGGCTGCTGTCTGAGGGGTTGCACAGAGTCGGACACGACTGAAGCGACTCAGCAGCAGCAGCAACATGGACTGTAGCCCGCCAGGCTCCTCTGTCTATGGGATTCTTCAGGCAAGAATACCGGAGTGGGTTGCCATGCCCTCCTCCAAGGGATTTTCCCCACCCAGGGATCAAACATGAGTCTCTTATATCACCTGCATTAATAGGCGTGTTCCTTACCACTAGTGCCACATGGGAAGCCCAACACTTTGAAAGATTTATTTGCTGCAGATGAGAGGGGGCAGGTCTATGTGCCTCAGAAGCCCTTGCTGAATCCAGAACAGAAAAGGGACCACGGGCCTCCTGCCTTAGGGCCTCGCAGGCTCAGAAAGCTCTATTTCGAGGCCACAATGACAAGAGCGGCAGGGACCCTCTCAAGTCTATTTCTTGGCACGGGAGGGTAAACTTCATATTTTTAGTTCAGTTCAGTTCAGTCTCTCAGTCGTGCCCAACTCTTTGCGATCCCATGAATCGCAGCACGCCAGGCCTCCCTGTCCATCACCAACTCCTGGAGTTCACTCAGACTCATCCATCGAGTCAGTGATGCCATCCAGCCATCTCATCCTCTGTTGTCCCCATCTTCTCCTGCCCCCAATCCCTCCCAGCATCAGAGTCTTTTCCAATGAGTCAGCTCTTCCCATGAGGTGGCCAAAGTACTGGAGTTTCAGCTCGAGCATCATTCCTTCCAAAGAAATCCCAGGGCTGATCTCCTTCAGAATGGACTGGTTGGATCTCCTTGCAGTCCAAGGGACCCTCAAGAGTCTTCTCCAACACCACAGTTCAAACGCATCAATTCTTCCATGCTCAGCCTTCTTCACAGTCCAACTCTCACATCCATACATGACCACTGGAAAAAGCATAGCCTTGACTAGACGGACCTTAGTCGGCAAAGTAATGTCTCTGCTTTTGAATATGCTATCTAGGTTGGTCATAACTTTCCTTCCAAGGAGTAAGCATCTTTTAATTTCATGGCTGCAGTCACCATCTGCAGTGATTTTGGAGCCCAAAAAAATAAAGTCTGCCACTGTTTCCACTGTTTCCCCATCTATTTCCCATGAAGTGATGGGACCGGATGCCATGATCTTTGTTTTCTGAATGTTGAGCTTTAAGCCAACTTTTTCACTCTCCTCTTTCACTTTCATCAAGAGGCTTTTCAGTTTCTCTTCACTTTCTGCTATAAGGATGGTGTCATCTGCATATCTGAAGTTATTGATATTGCTCCTGGCAATCTTGATTCCAGCTTGTGTTTCTTCCAGGCCAGCGTTTCTAATGATGTACTGTACATAGAAGTTAAATAAGCAGGGTGACAATATACAGCCTTGACGTACTCCTTTTCCTATTTGGAACCAGTCTGTTGTTCCATGGCCAGTTCTAACTGTTGCTTCCTGACCTGCATACAGATTTCTCAAGAGGCAGGTCAAGTGGTCTGGTATTCCCATCTCTTGAAGAATTTTCCACAGTTTCTTGTGATCCACACAGTCAAAGGCTTTGGCATAGTCAATAAGGCAGAAATAGATGTTTTTCTGGAACTCTCTTGCTTTTTCCATGATCCAGCAGATGTTGGCCATTTGATCTCTGGTTCTTCTGCCTTTTCTAAAACCAGCTTGAGCATCAGGAAGTTCATGGTTCATGTATTGCTGAAGTCTGGCTTGGAGAATTTTGAGCATTACTTTACTAGCGTGTGAGATGAGTGCAATTGTGCAGTAGTTTGAGCATTCTTTGGCATTGCCTTTCTTTGGGATTGGAATGAAAACTGACCTTTTCCAGTCCTGTGGCCACTGCTGAGTTTTCCAAATTTGCTGGCATATTGAGTGCAGCACTTTCACAGCATCATCTTTCAGGATTTGAAATAGCTCCACTGGAATTCCATCACCTCCACTAGCTTTGTTCGTAGTGATGCTTTCTAAGGCCCACTTGACTTCACATTCCAGGATGTCTGGCTCTAGATGAGTGATCACACCATCGTGATTATCTGGGTCGTGAAGATCTTTTTTGTACAGTTCTTCTTACTTTAAAATTTTGCACAGTGATCTCTAAACACAGCGACTGTTTTCACTATTTTGGACAAGTTTCTTAAGCACCTCCTGGCTCAGTTTTCTCATCTGAAAACAGGGATAATAGTACCTGTCTCCTGAGGCCGTGTGAGGCTTTTTTTCCCCCTTCTAATTTATTTTGACCGTGCTGGGTCTTCATGGCAGCATGCAGGCTTAGTGGCCCTATGGCCTGTGGGATCTTAGTTCCCTGACCAGGCATTGAACCTGCATCTCCCGCACGGGAAGGTGGATGCTTAACTACTGGATGATCAGAGAAGTCCCCGTGTGAGGACTGGGTGGGTTAATCTTGCAGAGGCTGAGAACAGTATTGGACACATAGCAAATGCTGCATAGGGTTTCCCCAGTGGCTCAGCGGTAAAGAATCTGACTGCAGTGCAGGAGCCGCCGGAGACGTGGATTCAGTCCCTGGGGGGGAAGATCCCCGGGAGGAGGGCAGGGCAACCCACTGCAGCATTCTTGCCTGGAGAATCCCATGGCCAGAGGAGCCTGGTGGGCTACAGTCCATGGAGTCACACTTAGCACTGAAGCGACTTAGTACACACACACACACACACATGCAAATGCTACCTAGGTTAGCGGTTATTACTTTTATTTCAGGAGAGGTAAAAGAGGTCCCATGACTTCCTTCTTGGTTTTCTTTTATCCTTAGGAAGAGTTAACATTCAAGGACAGAATTAATCCCCTAGGACCCATCCACATACCTAAAATTTTGGCCAGAATTTTAAGTATTCACATATGTATTTTCAAACGGTACAAGCTTCTCTGGCTTTAGGACCAATGTTTGAAAGTGTTACAGTCTGGCTGGTGAATATATGTACATGTGAAAGTTGAGTTACTGGTTCAGTCAACTCCTAGCCTGCAAGAAGAAGAGGACAGAGTCTTGAAAGCAGGAGAGAGAGAAAGAGATCAAGAAAGAAAGACTCTTCAGAGCAGGAGCCAAAGGGAGAAGATATGTTTTTGCTATATAGACAAACCAGAAACACAAATAATTACCAGCCTTTGGTTAGTAAGGAAGTTGCCCAGCAGCGCCTCCTACAAGGGTGAAGGAAACCTGAAGTGCAGACCACCAAGGTGGTTGAGGAGAGGCCAGCCTGGCTTCCTGAAGCCTGAGGGCCTGCTGAGAACACATCACAACCTGGTACGCTGTTCTCCAGCGCACAGCAAGCGCTGGGCACCGTCCCATCTGGGCTGCATGGAAGATGGGAAATGTTTTTGGTAGGGTTTGGTTTGGTTTGGTTTTCCTTGAGCTCTGGAACCTCAAGAGAATGGAAAAAGGCAAATCCAGAGTCACGTGTATCCAGTACCAGAGGCTCTGGGAAGTGTGGAGGAGGCACCAGAGGCCGGGGGAGGAGAGAGCCACCAGCTCTCGTATAGATGGCCTGAATCTGGGGACGTTTCCCTGTGAGAACAGACTGCCTTTTCAGAAATGAGTCAGATTCATGCCCATCAAATATAATTTCTAATTTTAGACAATTTCCTAGGAAGTGACCAAGTTGAATTTTCAGTGCTAATCATCTTCTCTGGGAAATGGATAAAATTTCCTTCTTTGGAACCGAGCTGAAGAGCTTTGGGACAGAGACGACCCCCATGTCACTTGGTGCCACAATCCTGGTTCCACTACAGGAACAGCTGTCATTTCCCTTTTGTTATATGCTGACCTCGATGGCAAGTGAAGGAAGACAGAAAAATACAATTTGAGGGAAAGTGACCCTAAAGCCAGTTTCCCTCTGCCTGGAACGTCCCTCCTCCTGCTTGATTTCTTCCCATCCTTTAGAGCTTGGTTTAAATATCACCTGCCCCAGGGACTTCCCAATTGCCTGTCTACCATAAATATACCCCCTTGACAAGTGATGGTGGGCCATGGTCTCCAGATATGGTCAAGCATCATTCTGGATGGTTCACTGAGGGTGTTCTCAGAGGAGATGCACATTTAGATCAGTGGACTATGGCTAAAGCAGGTGGGCTTTCCTAATGCAGGTGGACCTCCACCAGTTAAAGGCTCGAATAGATACAAAGGCTGACCTTCCAGGAGCAATGGGGAATTCTGCCAGCAGATGGCCTCCAAACTTCATTGGCATCATCAGCTCCTCCCAGTTCTAGAGCAGACTCAGATTGCAGGTCTTTCCTGAGTCTTCAGCCTGCTCCTCCCCGACCCCCGACTGCATTAGATTCTGGACTCCCCAAGCCTTCACAGTTGGGTTAGCCAGTTCCTTAAAGTAAGTCTCTTTCTGTCCATGTGTCTGCTAAGTCGCTTCAGTCGTGTCTGACTCTTGTGAACCTATGGACTGTAGCCCGCCAGGCTCCTCTGTCCATGGGATTCTCCAGGCAAGAACACTGGAGTGGGTTGCCATGCTCGCCTCCAGGGGATCTTCCCAACACAGGGATTGAACCTGTGTCTCTCCCATCAAACTTGCATTGGAGAATGGGTTCTTTACCACTAGCGCCACCTGGAAATCCCTTCTGTGTATATGCACACATCCTATTGGCTGTTTTCCTGGAGAGCCCTGACCAATACACCCTCTGTGCACAGACACACCCTTATTCTTTTCCTGGGTCTTTGCTCACGTCCTTCAGGAGCCTGCACCAACATGCAGCTGTGTTGCTCAGTGTTTCACCTGTTTCTTCAGTGTCTTTACCAAACAAAAGCTCCCCCAGGGCTGAACAGCTCTGCCTGCCCCCTGCCCTGTGAACAGCTCTGCCTGCCCCCTGCCCTGTGAACAGCTCTGCCTGCCCCCTGCCCTGTGAACAGCTCTGCCCCCCTCCCCTGTGAACAGCTCTGCCTGCCCCCTTGACCTGTGAACAGCTCTGCCTGACCCCTTCCCCCCCCAACCCTGTGAACAGCTCTGCCTGCCCCCCACCCTGTGAATAGCTCTGCCTGCCCCCTATGCCCTGGGAACAGCTCTGCCTGCCCTGCCCTGTGAACAGCTCTGCCTGCCCCCTGCCCTGTGAACAGCTCTGCCTGCCCCTTGCCCTGTGAACAGCTCTGCCTGCCCCCTTGACCTGTGAACAGTTCTGCCTGCCCCCTTGACCTGTGAACAGCTCTGCCCCCCTGCCCTGTGAACAGCTCTGCCTGCCCCCCGCCCTGTGAACAGCTCTGCCTGTCCCCTATGCCCTGTGAACAGCTCTGCCTGACCCCCTCCCCACCACTGCCCTGTGAACAGCTCTGCCTGCCCCCTATGCCCTGTGAACAGCTCTGCCTGACCCCCTCCCCACCATTGCCCTGTGAACAGCTCTGCCTGCCCACCCCCTGCCTTGTGTTCTCAGAAGTGGGGGGAACACAGCAGAATTAGCAGATCTTGGTTGAATGAGTGGATGGTTAAGCTTATCTGATAGACTATGGAGAAGGCAATGGCACCCCACTCTAGTACTCTTGCCTGGAAAATCCCATGGATGGAGGAGCCTGGGGGGCTGCAGTCCATGGGGTCGCTAAGAGTCGGACATGACTGAGTGACTTCACTTTCACTTTTCACTTTCCTGCATTGGATAAGGAAATGGCAACCCACTCCAGCGTTCTTGCCTGGAGAATCCCAGGGATGGGGGAGCCTGGTGGGCTGCCATCTGTGGAGTCGCACAGAGTCGGACACGACTGAAGTGACTTAGCATGGGCTAGGGGAACTCCTATATGCAAATCAAAGTTCTAACATGTGTGGGAGTATTGTTTTAAAACTACAGTGCATATTCAATAAATTACATACCTAGGGGGAAAAAAATACAAGACTTCTCTGGTGGTCCAGCAGTTAAGACTCCGCGCTTCCACTGCAGGGGGCACAGAGTCCACCCCTGGTCAGGGAATGATGATCCCACACGCCATGCAGCATGGCAAAAATATATTTTAAATTTTTTTTAAATGATCACAACCATAGTGAGGGGCCATTTCACACCCACAAGGATGGATGACTGTAGTCTCACATACACACAGAGCTAATAATAACAAGTGTTGGTGAGGAGATCAGAATGCTTAGACATTGCCGATGGTGCAGCTACTGAAAAACAATTTTTCACTTCCTTAGAAAGTTAAACATAGAGTGATCCTTTGACCAGAAATTCCATTCTTGACTATACCCAAGAGAGATGAAACTTATGCACAAATGTTCACAGCAGCCTTAGTCATAATGGCTAAAATCTGGAAACAACTCAATGTCCATCAGCAGCTGAAAGGATAAACAAAATGCGGTATATCCATATTTGGATACATCTGTGATGGTTGTACAGCCTTGTATACTTACTAGATGCCCCTGAACTGCATACTTTTAAATGGTGAGTTTTATGGTATGTGAAATGTCTCAATTTTTTAAAATAATAAAACGCAAAAAAAAAATGCTCTCAAGAGATGAACTCTGTGGGCTTCATGTGCAGAATGTATCCTCAAGTTAAGTGGAAAGTACAGCATCCCAACCACTCCCTTAAGCCCCTCTACCGTGGGGATTCCCTGGTGGTCCAGTGGTTATGACTCTGAACCCCCACTGCAGGGAGCCTGGGTTCCATTCCTGGTCAGGGAACTAATATTCCTGAGAGCTTGGGGCACAGCCAGAAACAAAAAAAGACCCTCCACTGTGTAAGCAAGGGCATCTCTAATTGAGGGTTACACTTATCGGCATAAGAATGGTAATAATAAAATGATTCTCTATTTCTCTTTTTGGCCTATGAATACGCTTAGAGGTGAGTTATCAGTCTCAAAACTCAGCCATTATTTTTTGTAATTCATTTATTTGTTTTTGGCTGTGATGGGTCTTCATTGCTGTGTGCAGGCTTTCTCTAGTGAGTGGGGACTGCTCTTAGTTGTGGTGTGAGAGCTTCGCATGGAGTGACTTCTTGTTGCCGAGCAGGGGTTTTAGGAGCTGGGAGTTCAGTAGCTGCAGTACACAGGTTCAGTAGTTGAAGCTGAGGCACTCTAGAGTGCAGGCTCAGTACTTGTGGCACATGGGCATGTGAGATCTTCCCAGACTAGGATTAAACCCATTGCCCCTTCGTGGGTGGGCAGATTCCTATCCACTCTGTCACCAGGGAAGCCCTCACTTAGCCGTTATTTAAGAAACTGTAGCTGTAGCCCATTTGAAAACCATGCGTCAAAACCCACAAGTGAATGGAACAGTACCAAGCGTGGCTCTTGGGAAATGACACTTTCGGCTGCCCGCAAAAATAAAATGAAACTCCCCACTTTGTCAGCTTCCTGGAGGAGCACTGGAGACATTTGTCATGAGTCCAATCTTGACCACAAAAACCAGGTTCCCTGCTTGTCCCCACCCTCTCCACCGTGTGCTCTGGCTACTCCCTGTTGCTAAGTCTGCCCCATGGTACCTTGTCCGTAAAGGCAGTGGAAGACAAGCTGAATGCAAGATTCAAATCCAAGTTTGTCTGAGGATAGGGTTGGAGAAATTGGGCACTGTGTTATTTAAGCTCACGAGTGTCTGTATTCATTTTGTAGCATTGTCCAAGGAAAGGACTTTTCATTTGGGGTATGTTTCTTAAAAACTATTATGCTTCCAATGTCCTCTAATTTTGTGTCAAGCCCAAACATCTTGTTATTCTTAACTAATGATTACCCTCAACCCCTCATTTCTGACAGTGCATCTGTGTTTCCCATAGGTGAGTTTAAACCATTTTCTGTTCAGAAAGGAACACCTACCGAGCTGTGACATCAGGACCCATCAGCCGGCGCTGGAGCAGATGACTATGAGTGCTTGGACCCAAATAACCAGAGAAGAACGGCCTCTATCCCGGCTGAACCACCTGTCCCCAAGGCAATTCCACACCTCCAGGGCAGGTGTCAGAGCTTCAGGCCACGGCCTCTTGGCCTGGGCCATGGCTCTATGTTCTTCAGAGCCAATACAATGCAGCTGCACGTGTTCACCAGGCACCTTCCCGTCTAGTCAACCCTGACCCTCCAGTCCCGGGCCGCGCTGGACACTGCCTTCACCCTCCACCAATGCCAGGGCCTCTCATGCAGGACACAGATTTCTCAGTCTGACTTTGGCTGCTGGTTTGCCTTCACTTGACTCTCAGTGCTGGGTTTTCACTCACTGGTGACAGCAGCCAGCCCTTCCTTTCCCTCCACTCTCACTTCACCCCTACTCCTTGCCTGTATGTTTTTTAAGATGATAGTAATTAGCATTGTTATGACAACAGCCAACATCTATTCAGTGTTAATAATGTGTTTTACATATGATTACTTCTCTAAGCCTCATGAAATTCAGTAAGGTAGACATCACCTTTTTATAAGGAAATTTAAACAGAGAGAGACAACAAAAATCCCCAAGGTCATATAGCTAACGGATGGAATTGTCGGAGCTTGAACCCAGGCATTTTCCCTCATGGACTCGGGCTGCCGATCTGACTGGATTTCCCCACGTACCCTCCTCCACCACACCCCCCACCCACGACCTCGATGTTTTCTTTGTGACAACAGATATAATGGCAAATATAACTGCAACCAATGGATGGCATCACTGACTCAATGGACATGAGTTTGAGCAAGCTCAGGGAGTTGGTGATGGACAGGGAGGCCTGGCGTGCTGCAGTCCATGGGGTTGCAAAGAGCTGGACACGACTGAGTGACTGAACTGAACTGAACTGATAGTTGCAACCAGGAAATAGGTCACTACTTGTTTCTACTGTCCAACTCAAATTTAGATAAGGAGGCCCAAGGCAAATTAAACTATATTCTGACTGTTGTGGATATTATCTACTCCTTCCTTCCTTTGTTCATTTTTCATTCCTTCCATTGATCCTTCCAAATAGTAGACTTGGAACAAGACGGCAGCTTCACAAACATGGGGCCACGGGGGATTGTGTCACACAGCGAGCACAAGGTCAGCTTTGGCATCTGCTCACTGACAAACTAGTCCAGATCTGGGTGATTTACCAGTGGCGGATGCAGGTGAACACATCCTCAAAGGTCACTGATGATGACTTTTCTTCACTTCTTTGGAAATTTCTAGGAAAAGTTGGTTCTCTTTCTGTCATCCCAGTAAAACCATGCAGCGTAGATTGGGACTTGAACCCATGGTCCTTTCCTTAAGATCACACACCTGGTCTTAGGACTTAATGAAGCTCAGGTTCTTCACGTCTCATCACAGAAAGAATTCAGTGAGAGACGAAGTGGTAGGTAAGAAGTGGATTTATTTAGAAAGAAGCACACTCCACAGACAGAGTGTGGGCTATCTCAGAAGATGAGAGGCCCTGAAATATGGCATGATTAGTTTTTATGGGGTGGGTAATTTCATAGGCTAATGAGTAGGAGGATTATTCCAACTATTTCGGGGAAGGGGTGCGGATTTCCCAGGATTAGGCCACCACCTACTTTTTTGGCATTTTATTAATCGGCCTCTGGAAGATCTCCTGGAAACGGGAATGGCAACCCACTCCAGTATTCTTGCCTAGAGAATTCTTTGGACAGAAGAGCCAGGGAGGCTACTGTCCAGGGGGTTGCAAAGAGGTGGACACCACTGAGTGACTAACGTTTTCGTTTTCAGAACTGTCGTGATGTTTATGAGTGTATTATTTAGTATTTGCTAATATATTACAATGAGTGTATATTAAGGCTCAAGGTCTACTGAAAGTTGAATCTTCCACCATCTTGGATCTAGTTAATTCTAACCAGTTTTTGCCATGTCCTTCGGCCATGTCATTCTTTTAAAGGATGTTTTCTTGAACTCTTCCTGTTTCACCAATGGCTAGAAGGGTCCTTAGCATTTCTATACTGGTTGGTCAACCACAAAGACAGGGTTGATAAAAGAGAGGGGTGTGTGGTACATCTGGATAGATTACTATTCAAGACCAGTGTTTTATCCATTTTAGTTTCTATATATAACCAGTTTACTCATGAGTCTAAACTCGTCTGTCTAAAACATAAGATGATCCTATTTTTTTCTAGTAATTTTGCCCAGCTGGCCTTGTCAAATTTTACCAATGGATAGCTCATTCTTTTGGGCTTCCTTTGTGGCTCAGCTGGTAAAGAATCCACTTGCAATATGGGAGACCTGGATTCGATCCCTGGGTTGGGAAGGTCCCCTGGAGAAGGGAAAGGCTACCCATTCCAGTATTCTGGCCTAGAGAATTCCATGGACTGTATAGCCTATGGGGTCTCAAAGAGTCAGACACGACTAGGCAACTTTCACTTTCAGCTCATTCTTTATTGATATCTTGGCCAAATTTTATAATTTTTCAGGGGTTCTTGTTTTGAAGCAGTCTCATTTCAGCATTTGAAACTCACTTCTGTTCATTTCAAAATTTATTTCTCAAAAGTCATTCCAAAAAGTCACTCAAAAAAATTCTTTTTTCCTCGTCCTACTTGTACCAAGTAAACCTGGCTTGGTTCTTGGGGTTTGTGAAGTTAAATGTAGTTTATACAACTGTGGTCTAGAGCAGGTTTGAGTCTCCCAGCAAGATCAGATTTTATCTATGAGACAATATTCCCGATCATGTGACCCTGTAAATTATAGTAGTTCCCTCTTCCCCCTTCTCGTTGTCCCCATCTGCACCAAAGATCCATCCCATTACCTCTTGCTCCTGGGGTTCCTCTTTCCTGCAGGTTAAGTGGCTTCAATCTGATATCAGTAACATGATTCAAATCTGGTTATTTTCACTAGAGTCTCTTTGACCTACCAGAAACATATACATCTTTTCCTGGTCAAATAGTGGGTTTCTCTGGCAGTTCAGTGGTAGAGAATCTGTCCTCCAATGCAGGATATGTGGGTTTGATCCCAGAGTCAGAAAGATGCCCTGGAGAAAGAAATGACAATCCACTCCAGTATTCTCGCCTGGGAAATCTCATGGACGGGGAGCCTGGCAGGCTACAGCCCATGGGGTCACAGAGTGGGACATGAATTTAAGCGACTAAACAACAACAACCCCTATACTCCCCAAACTCGTTGTTCTACTCTAATTTTTTCATCTTGCACAGCATCCTTTCACATATCATATAATTTACCAATCTATTATGTCTTCTCCCCAAGCTAGAATGTGAGTGCCTCAGAATGGGGATTTCTGGCCGCTTTGTCCATGAAAGTTGACACACTGCTGCTGCTGCTAAGTCACTTCAGTCGTGTCTGACTCTGTGCGACCCCATAGACGGCAGCCCACCAGCCTCCCCCATCCCTGGGATTCTCCAGGCAAGAACACTGGAGTGGGTTGCCATTTCCTTCTCCAATGATGAAAGTGAAGTCGCTCAGTCGTGTTCAACTCTTTGTGACCCTATGGACCGCAGCCTCCCAGGCTCCTCTGTCCATGGGGTTTTCCAGGCAAGAGTACTAGAGTGGGGTGCCATTGCCTTCTCCAAGTTGACACACAGAACTTAGTAAATACGTGTTGCATGAGTGGGTAAAAATGAATGAATGATTCTATTGGGACAAAACTGATTCCATGACAAGGCATCTTAGGGCAGATAATCCTCCTCCCAATGGCTTGTAAAGACTAAATTCTTTGGTCAATGTATTTTTAAGTTATATCTCCCAGATCCAATTTAAACCAGGATCTTTGCAAGTTAATCAAATAAGCCTTAAATTAGAAAATATATGTACATGCAGCTAACACTGTTCCTGGTGCAGAATAATCTCTAATAAATTAAGTTTCTAACCCCCGCTTTCCGAGAAACACAGGATTTTATTATCCTGAAGGAGGGTGGAGGGCCTCTTTAATTTGAGTCCTTCTCGTGACAAGGACAGATTTATGTGGGGCCATGGCATCAGACGGCTCCTGGCACTTACACCAGAGACTGCTCTTCCAGACTTGCCAGCCTGACAAGCTGACGACAAGAATGAAGACAGGCTAGCAAGGTGACATGATGGAAAGGCAGAACCATAGTCGTAATGTGTGGAAATTCTGGGTTCCTGCAGCAAAGAGTTTTTTTTTTCCTTCCTCTTCTCCCCGTTAGTTTTGTTTTGTTTTGTTTTTTTCAAAAAATGCTTTATTATTTATTTATTTGGCTATTCCAGGTCTAGCTGTAGCTTGTAGGATCTAGTTCCCTGTCCAGGGATCAAACCTGGGGCCCCCTGTAGTGGGAACTCAGAGTCTTAGCCACTGGACCACCAGGGAAGTCCTTGCAACAGACCTTCTTGCTCCACAGGGGGAATAATTTTTACTGTTAAAGATCTGGTCCTTGCCCCCAGTGCCCTCTGGCATTTTGTGTCAACGCATGGCAGCAACATAGGGGACCCAGAGGAAAGAGACAGTTGTGTCCACCAGCACACACTGACACAATGAATGCTGCTTGATACAGACGCCCACCGTGGGACCCCCAGGTCGTGGGACTGACCCTTCCAGAAGGCAATGAAGTCATCCAACAATAACTGTCTCAGTGGAAGGAGATGTGCGTCTCTTAAAGGAGAGCTTAGGTAGCTCACTTGTTCTGATTCATTCTTCTCTTTTCTTACCCTTTTGCACTGAAATCATGTGAGATGTCATAGACTGTCTCTCTGAAGTTGTCCTCTATTTTTGGTCACCATGTCAATAAAATATGAAACCATACCCTGGAATCCCTGAAAGCAGTACCGTACCTTGATGAAGCATTGAAATTCTTCTAGAGCTTCCCTGGTGGCTCAGGTGATAAAGAATCTGCCTGCAATGCAGGAGACCTGGGTTCAATCAATCCCTGGGTTGAGAAGATCCCCTGGAGAAGGGAATGGCTACCTACTCCAGTACTTTTGCCTGAAAAATCCCATGGACAGAGGAGCCTGGTGGGGCTACAGTCCACGGAGTCACAAATAGTCAGACAAGACTGAGCAACTAAAGCTTTTGACCAGGAAAAAAAAAATGTCAAATTAGTAAGACATCTCTCTCTTATGTGTATACATTATCTCACTTCATCGTCTCAGGCGGAGGGTATTACTATTTTATAGGTGAAAACAATGGACTGCATAAACTGAGAAAAAATGCATGGTTTTGCTATATTAGTTTTTTAGTGCTCCATAAAAAATGGCCACAAACTTAGTGGTTGAAGACAACAGACATGCATTCCCCTGAATTGAGAGAGTAGCCCTGACTTATATGCAGCTGTTGTTGTTGTTCAGTTGCCAAATTGGGTCTAACTCTTCAGGACCACACAGACTGCAGCACGCCAGGCCTTCCTGTCCCTCACCATCTCCTGGAGTTTGCCTAAGTTCATGTCCATTGAGCTGGTGATGCCATCCAACCATCTCATCCTCTGTCATCCCCTTCTCCTCCTGCTTTCAATCTTTCCCAGCATCAGGGTCTTTTCCATTGAGTTGGCTGTTCGCATCAGGTGGCCAAAGTATTGGAGCTTCAGCATCAGTCTACTGCCATGATTAAAACAGATAGCTAATGGGAAGCTGCTGAATATCATAGGGAGCTCAGCTCAGTCCTCTGTGATGACCTAGATGGATGGGATGGGGGAGATGGGAGGAGGCTCAAGAGGGAGGGAACATATGTATACTTATTGGCTGATTCATGTTGTACAGCAGAAACCGACACAATATTGTAATGCAATTATCTTCCAATTAAACAAGAAAGAAAAATGTATCTCCACCCAGATTTTAGGACTTCCAGAAGTCCTAAATCAAGGCATCAGCATGTTCTTTCTTGCAGCATCCAGGAAAGAACCCTCCCTTGCCTCCCTCCCAGCTTCCAGTGGCAAGAGCATCCTAAGCATTGCTTGCCTTGTAGGTGCATCGCTCCAGTCTCTACCTCCTTCTCCACAAGGCCTTCCTCTCTGTATGTCTCTGCGTCTGTTAAGTCTGCCTAGCCTTTCTCTCAGGACACCAGACATTGGGTTTGCATCCCTCTTTGTGTTGGGATGATCTCACCTCTAGATCCTTAATTTATTGACATCTGCATGTGCTCATACTCATGCTCAGTTGCTCAGCAGTGTCTGACTCTTTGTGACCCCATAGACTGTAGCCCACCAGGCTCCTCTGACAATGGGAGGCCCCAGGCAGGAATACTGGAGTGGGTTGCCATTTCCTTTTCCAGGGGATCTTACCGACCCAAGGATCGAACCTGCATCTCCTGTGTCTCTCCTGCTTTGGCAGGTAGATTTTTTACCACTGAACAAGCAGGGGAAAGACCTCATTTTTGAATAAGCTCACATTCACAGATATCAGGGGTTAGGACTCGGACATATCTTTTCAGGGAGGACACAAGTCAACCCATTATAGTCACGAAGAAGTGGCAAAGCAAGACTCAAAACCAATTCTACATAAATTTAGCAATTCTGAATCACATAGGCTTCTTCAGTGATTCAAGAGGAACTTGCATAAACCCCTCTAGACTTATAGCTACACTTGAAGACAAGTTCCTTTTCTGGATTGTCTTCCTTTCCTAGGAAAAAAGTTTCCCTTTCTGCTTTTCCCATTGCTTCAGTTCGGTTCAGTTCAGTCGCTCAGTCGTGTCCGACTCTTTGCAACCCCATGAATCGCAGTACACCAGGCCTCCCTGTCCATCACCAACTCCCGGAGTTCACTCAGACTCACATCCATCGAGTCAGTGATGCCATCCAGCCATCTCATCCTCTGTCGTCCCCTTCTCCTCCTGCCCCCAATCCCTCCCAGCATCAGAGTTTTTTCCAATAAGTCAACTCTTTGCATGAGGTGGCCAAAGTACTGGAGTTTCAGCTTTAGCATCATTCCTTCCAAAGAAATCCCAGGGCTGATCTCCTTCAGAATGGACTGGTTGGATCTCCTTGCAGTCCAAGGGACTCTCAAGAGTCTTCTCCAACATCACAGTTCAAAAGCATCAATTCTTCGGCCCTCAGCCTTCTTCACAGTCCAACTCTCACATCCATACATGACTATTGGAAAAACCATAGCCTTGACTAGAAGGACATTTGTTGGCAAAGTCCCATTGCTTAGCTGGATTCAAATGGAATATAATATGAGTCAAGTCCTTCTGAGAATTTCTTGGGAAGTATGTGGCGGGTTATTCTAATGTTAAGTGTGTTTGGCAGAATCTCTCTTCCTATGAGGTGCTGAAATTGTTCTGAGAAAGAATCTGGATTCACACGACAACAGAAGCTCTGGCAAACACTGAACCAGGAGGGAAAAGAACTTATTTCCAAATAAAGTCTTACTAAATTTGTAAAGATGCTCCTGACATGGGAAGGAGTGCTTTAGAACTATCTGTTGTGTCTGAATTTCTTTAACAACAAAAATTCATTTGGATACTCTGCAATAAAGCAGGGGTCCCCAACCTCTGGGATCTAATGCCTGATGACCTGAGGTGGAGCTGATATAATAAGAATAGAAATAAAGTGCACAATAAATGTAACACATCTGAATCATGCCCAAACCACCCCCCTCCACCTGTGGAAAATTTGTTTTCCACGAAACGTGTCCCTGGAGCCAAAAATGTTGGGGAGTGTGCAGTAAAGGATTATTTCAGCAATTCTAGATTGTCTAAACTCTGCACGTTTCAGAGACATTTCACTTCCAAGGTGGTGCTAAAGAACCAGACTGCCAATGCAGGAGAATTAAGAGATGCAGGCTCGATGCCGGTGTTGGGAAGGTCCTCTGGAGGAGGGCGTGGTGACCCACTCCCGTATTCTTGCCTGGAGAATCTCATGGATGGAGGAGCCTGGTGGACTACAGTCCGTAAGGTCGCAAAGAGTCGGACGTGACTGAGGAGACAGCATGCACGCAGCACACACCCCCCTCGGTCTTTAGCCATGCCAGACAGTTTATGCAAACAACTTGACTGAGGGAACCCTTGGGCCACATGGCATTAGCTTGGTCTCTGCGGTTAGGCCAACCACACAAGCAGTCAGCCATGCCTCTGTGACAGAACCCCAATAACAATCCTGGGCCCCAAAACTGAGGTGAGCTGCCCTTCTTGGTGATACTTCATGTGCACTGCCACACTTTGATGCCTAGAGAATTCACTGTCCACGTGACCCCACTGGGAGTGGACGACTGAGCTTATGCCTGGTCTCTCCAAGGATTCATCCTATGACCCTTTCTCTGTTGTCGATTTTAGTCTAGATCCTTTCACTGTAACAGGTCCCAACCGTGATTATAACAGCTTTGCTGATTTCTGTAAGCCTTTCTAGTGACTCACTGAACCTGATGCAGGGCCCTGGGAGTCTAAAGAAGACCCCTGAACACAGAAACTATAGTCTAATAAAAGTCTGTAATTTTTTAAACAGTAGATTGTTTCCTTTAAGATTTCCGTTCCATCAAAGTCCTGCTAAATTACATCGGAAACTCCATTACAGTGAGAATTGCTCCTTTCTCTGTTCATCTCCTTTCTTTACATCTCCTTGTCCCCACAATACACATACAGAGCTTTGAATGTACTATGTGTTCAATGAGGAGCAATTGGAAATGACATGAAATCTGAGACCAGACTGAAGAAAACTCTCCTATCACTGGAGCTGACTTGCAGGCCATAGGCAAGCATTGTTGTCAATACTGGGCTTCCCAGGTGGTTCAGTGGTAAAGAACACCCGTGCGAATGAAGGAGAGGCAGGAGACATGGGTTCAATCCCTGGGTTGGGAAAGATCTCCTGGAGGAGGGAAAAGCAACCTACTCTAGTATTCTTGCCTGGAGAAGGCAATTCTAGGAATAAGCAACTTCTTAAATCACAGCCTTGAAACAGATGCTGTGATTCTTCAAGAAAAGCAGCAACGTCTTCAATGGATTTTTGTTTTACAACTATACTTTTAGTGGACTCTTTGAGGTTGGTCAGAAGTCTTAGAATAAATAAAACTGGATGTGAGAGTTGGACTGTGAAGAAAGCTGAGCTCCGAAGAATTGATGCGTTTGAACTGTGGTGTTAGAGAAGACTCTTGAGGGTCCCTTGGACTGCAAGGAGATCCAACCAGTCCATTCTGAAGGAGATCAACCCTGTGATTTCTTTGGAAGGAATGATGCTAAAGCTGAAGCTCCAGTACTTTGGCCACCTCATGCGAAGAGTTGACTCACTGGGAAAGACTCTGATGCTGGAAGAGATTGGGTGCAGGAGGAGAAAGGGATGACCCAGGATGAGATGGCTGGATGACAACACGGACTCGATGGATGTGAGTCTGAGTGAACTCCGGAAGATGGTGATGGACAGGGAGGCCTGGCGTGCTGCGATTCATGGGGTCGCAAAGAGTTGGACACGACTGAGTGACTGAACTGAACTGAACTGAAGCAAATATTAAGTCTCTCCAGCCATCTAGAGCTAGCATACTTCTTAGGGGTCTCTGTTCTTCGCTTTGAAAGAGAATAAAATTTTTTTAGCACATAATGCCAAGTGGCAAACTGCCCAACAAATTGGGCAGTGGTCACTAAAACAGAAGGCTAAAAGCATTTTACATTGCATGGAAGTTGTACTCTGCCATCCAGAAATACTCAGCATTGCTTCTTTGTTTGTCTGTTTTTTCTCATAACAATATCTTCACTAGCAAAATTGTTGTGGGTAAAAAATTAAAACAAAACCAAAAGGGTTGATTACTGGTTTTTGACAAGGACACCAAGACAAAAGGGGAAAGAGTAGTCTTTTCAACAAATGGTGCTGGGGACAAATGGAAAGCCACATGCAAAGGAGTGGAGCTGGAGCTTCACTCCTTCACTAACAAAAACTAACTCAAAGGATCAATGTAAGACTAACGCAAGACTTAAGAGTATCAAACTCTTAGAGGAAAATACAGTGGTTAACCTTTGTGATGGATTGGGCAATGGTTTGTTAAATATGACACCAAAAGCACAAGTGACATTAGGAAAAATTGACTTAGAAAAATAACAGCACCAAAATTCAAATTGTGTGCACCAAAGAACACCATAAAGGAAGCAAAAAGATGATGTACAGAATGGGAGAAAATATTTGCAAGTCATACAGCTGATAAGGGACTTGAATATATACTATATAAAGAACTCATAACTCATTAATAAGAAGACAAGCCCATTTTAAAATAGGAAAGGGACCTGAATAGACATTTCTGCAAAGAAGATATGCAAATAGCCAACAAACACATGCAAATGTGCTCAACATCATTGGCCATCAGAGAACTGCAAATTGAAACCAGAATGAGATAGCACTTCACACCCACTAGGATGACCAGAATCAAAAAGTCAGATAATGACAAATGCTGGCAATTAGATGAAGAAGTTAGAATCCTCATACACTATTGGGAACAGAAAATGGTGTAGCTACTTTGGAAAATAGTCTGATAACTCTTCAAATGTTTAAAAATAGAGTTCTATGCCATATGATTTAGCAACTCCATCTCTAGATACAAACTGAAGGCAAATAAAAACATACTTTAGTCCATTTGGGCTTTTACAACAAAATGCCATAGCTTGGGTGACCTAAACAGCAAACAAATCTATTTCTCACAGTTCTGGAGGCTGAAAGTCTGAGGTCAGGGTACCAGTGTGGTTTGGTTCTGGCAAAAGTTCTTTTCCTGATTTATAGATGGTATCTTCTTACTGTGGTCTCACATAGCAGAGAGAGCAAGAGCACGCGCTAGTCTCTTCTTCTTATAAGGGCACTAATTCCTTTAATGAGGCCCCATCCTATGGCATAATTACCTCCCAAAGGCCCCACATTCTAATACTATCACATTGGGAGTTAGAACTTCAACCATTGAATTTTGGGGGTACACCAACATTCAGGCCATAGCCACACACATCCATGCAAAAATCTGTATGTGAATGTTCAGAGTAGCATGATTCTTAAAGGTCCCAAAGGAAGAACAACCCAAATCTAGTATCTGATGAATCAATCAATAAAATGTGATCTGTCTATAGAATGGAATATTACTTGGAAATAAAAAGAAGTACTAATACATGTTGATGGCTCAGCCAGTAAAGAATCTGTCTGCAATGCAAGAGACACAGGACATGCAGGTTTAAGCCCTGGGTCCCCATATTTCCTTTGCCAGCAAATCAAATGATAACCCACTCCAGTATTCTTGCCTGAAAAACCCCATGGACAGAGTAGCCTGACAGGCTACCATCCAATGGGCCACAAAGGGTCAGACACAACTGAGAAACTGAGCACTAATATGTGTTAATGTACTGATACTAACTCATACAATGTGGATGAACTTCAATAGCATCCCGAGTGAAAGAAAACAAATGACCACATATCATAGGATTCCATTTGCATGAAATGCCCAGAATAGAGAAATCTATAGAAGTAGAAAATAGACTAGAGGTGATTGCCTAGGACTGGAGGAAATGGGGCAAGGGTGGGGGGTAGTGATGGCTAAGGGATGTGAAGTTTATTTGTTGGGTAATGAAAAATTTTGAAGTTGATTTTTATCATGATGGATGCATAATTTTGTGAATATACTAAGAGTCATTAAGTCATGCACTCTAGATGGGTGAATGGTCAGAATGTGACTATTTCTCAAAAACATTTTTAAGTTGCCTTTTAAAAAAATATGAAGGTTGAGAACAATTTCAGAAACTGATGACATGCAAAAATAAATAAATAAATAAATCATGTAGGTTAATCCCTCCCCCGTATCTCCCAGCCCAGGTAAAGAAAACAGCTTTGCTGTGCACTTCATTGGTGTGAAACAATTCTGTTGTAAGTCTGCCAAGATCACACAGCCAGTAATGGGGAGGCCAGGCCCCCTTGAGGAGGGACCTTTTTGTTGGTTTGTTTAGTTGCTAAGTCATGTCCGACTCTTTTCAACCTTATGGACTTTAGTCCGTCAGGATTCTCTGTCTATGGAATTTCCCAGGCAAAAATACTTGCCAGAGTCCAGCGCTAGCAGCCAGGGATTTAACCTGAAGGGTGAGCAGTGTCGGTGAGAAACTGAGGCAGACTCTGAGTTTTCTTGGACTGCCTATTTATTTCAAGCTAAGATTCTCTTTTATACTTTTACGAAAGCATTAGGTCAGAGGTTTGACATTTTCAGTTCCCCCTGACCCAGATTTGTTGTCTCCAAAAATCATTGTTGCCCCCTCAAAAGGAGTTCCTGCCTCAGTGATTCTCTTATCTACTTCTCATGTATCCTTGTGAATACATAATAACTCATGCTAATGTCTGGGCTGCATACCACATTCCTCAGTTTATTTCTTATCTTTCTTTCTAACTCCTGTTGTCTCTAGCATCCTAAGCTCGCTATTTCTTAAAAAAGGCTTCTAGGTATTAATATCTCTAAAGTTCCTAATCTCTATAAGCTATAGTAGAATATGCTACCATTACAACATTACTTAAATCTTTAGTTCAGTTCAGTTCAGTTGCACAGTCGTGTCCGACTCTTTGCAACCCCATGAATCACAGCACACCAGGCCTCCCTGTCCATCACCAACTCCTGGAGTTCACTCAGACTCACGTCCATCGAGTCAGTGATGCCATCCAGCCATCTCATCCTCTGTCGTCCCCTTCTTCTCCCGCCCCCAATCCCTCCCAGCATCAGGGTCTTTTCCAATGAGGCAACTCTTCACATGAGGTGGCCAAAGTACTGGAGTTTCAGCTTTAGCATCATTCCTTCCAAAGAAATCCCAGGGCTGATCTCCTTCAGAATGGACTGGTTGGATCTCCTTGCAGTCCAAGAGACTCTCAAGAGTTTTCTCCAACACCACAGTTCAAACACATCAATTCCTCCATGCTCAGCCTTCTTCACAGTCCAACTCTCACATCCATACATGACTACTAGAAAAACCATAGCCTTGACTAGATGGACCTTTGTTGGCAAAGTAATGTCTCTGCTTTTGAATATACTATCTAGGTTGGTCATAACTTTTCTTCCAAGGAGTAAGCGTCTTTTCATTTCATGGCTGCAGTCACCATCTGCAGTGATTTTGGAGCCCAGAAAAATAAAGTCTGACACTGTTTCCACTGTTTCCCCATCTATTTCCCATGAAGTGATGGGACCAGATGCCACGATCTTCGTTTTCTGAATGTTGAGCTTTAAGTCAACTTTTTCACTCTCCTCTTTCACTTTCATCAAGAGGCTTTTTAGTTCCTCTGCACTTTCTGCCATAAGAGTGGTGTCATCTGCATATCTGAGGTTGTTGATATTTCTCCCAGCAATCTTGATTCCAGCTTGTGTTTCTTCCAGTCCAGTGTTTCTCATGATGTACTCTGCATAGAAGTTAAATAAGCAGGGTGACAATATACAGCCTTGATGCACTCCTTTTCCTATTTGGAACCAGTCTGTTGTTCCATGGCCAGTTCTAACTGTTGCTTCCTGACCTGCATACAGATTTCTCAAGAGGCAGGTCAGGTGGTCTGGTATTCCCATCTCTCTCAGAATTTTCCACAGTTCATTGTGGTCCACACAGTCAAAGGCTTTGGCATAGTCAACAAAGCAGAAATAGATGTTTTTCTGGAACTCTCTTGCTTTTTCCATGATCCAGCGGATGTTGGCAATTTGATCTCTCATTCCTCTGCTTTTTCTAAAACCAGCTTGAACATCAGGAAGTTCACGGTTCATGTATTGCTGAAGCCTGGCTTGGAGAATTTTGAGCATTACTTTACTAGCATGTGAGATGAGTGCAATTGTGCAGTAGTTTAAGCATTCTTTGGCATTGCCTTTCTTTGGGATTGGAATGAAAACTGACCTTTTCCAGTCCTGTGGCCACTGCTGAGTGTTCCAAATTTGCTGGCATATTGAGTGCAGCACTTTCACAGCATCATCTTTCAGGATTTGAAATAGCTCAACTGGAATTCCATCACCTCCACTAGCTTTGTTCGTAGTGATGCTTTCTAAGGCCCCCTTGACTTCACATTCCAGGATGTCTGGCTCTAGATGAGTGATCACACCATCGTGATTATCCGGGTCATGAAGATCTTTTTTGTACAGTTCTCTGTGTATTCTTGCCATCTCTCCTTAATATGTTCTGCTTCTGTTAGGTCCATACCATTTCTGTCCTTTATCTAGCCCATCTTTGCATGAAATGTTCCCTTGGTATCCTTAAATCTTTAGCTTCTAACTATTTTAATTATTCCTAAGCCCTAAATTCAGCAAACTTCTTTGCCATAAACACTTTCCTCAAAAGTAGGCTTCAGATAGCAATCCCTCCCATGGCCTCAAGCTGTGGCCTACGTGTTCACCCTGGAACACTCTTTTGTAAAAGTCCTGAACAAATGTCAATGATTAACTTTATGAATTATTTTCTGAACACAGCTGCAGAAGACTTTATGCCTTCTCATGCTCCTCTCAAGAACAATAAGCACCTTAATATTCTTTTCAGTCAACTCAGCTGAGGAAAGGAAAAGACAAGTTAGAATCACAAAGCCTAACTCCTTCATCCTGGGTCTGTGCCTGCGGGACAAAGAGAGGGAGTTGGGGCCAGGCCTCCATTTTGTCAGCATGCTTAATGCGGCTCCCGACAAATACTAGAGTGGGTTAACTCTAGTATTAACTCCACTCCTTCTCTAGGGAATCCTTCTGACCCAGGGAATAAACCCAAGTCTCCTGCATTGCACCTTGTTACACTGATAAAAATGTGTACTGTTCCTCTTTATCCCAGCTGTCTCCAAAGGGATCTTTGGCCTTTTACTGAGTGACTGTGAACTTGGGAAAAGGAAATAACCAGCCATTCAGCAGTCACTGGACACTCAGTTCAGTTCAGTTCAACTGCTCAGTCGTGTCTGACTCTTTGCAACCCCATGAATCACAGCATGCCAGGCCTAACTGTCCATCACCAACTCCCAGAGTTCACCCAAACTCATGTGCATCGAGTCCCTGATGCCATCCAGCCATCTCATCCTCTGTCGTCCCTTTTTCCTCCTGCCCTCAATCTCTCCCAGCATGAGGGTCTTTTCCAGTGAGTCAGCTCTTTGCATGAGGTGGCTAAAGTATTGGAGTTTTAGCCTCAGCATCAGTCCTTCCAATGAGCACCCAGGGCTGGTGGACACTAGCTGTCAGTTAACACCAGTCCCAGGAGACCCAGCACTTCACTGTGGCTCACCAGTTAGAGTGGGGGCTTATGGCGCTCAGGTGATCAATGATATTTTAGCTCAGGTCTGTCTCACAGTGGGCCCCTGAACTCATCCTGTGGTTATCTCATTTTGAGGAAGCATAATTGCAATAGATGTACACAGCAGCTGAGAAAATCCCCATGGGAGTGGGAGCCTGCACTGAAATCTCGATTTGTTTGACTCCAGAATCTGTGTTCTCTCCACTCTGCCAGATGTCTGGAGGGCAAGACAGCAAATTAGTAACAAGAGGCTCCAGCAGCCCTGAAATTTATGCCTACTTTCTGCATAATGGAGTTATGGCCGGTGATCTGGTTTGTCAACACAGAGCAGATTGAAGCAGCAAATTAGAAGGGATACAAATTATACAGAAGTATTCTGCTGACAGCCATGAGGGATGATAGGCCTCAGTGGGAGACAGAAGCTGCAGAAAGGCGGGAAGAGCTCCTCTTGCAAAGGGCAAAGCAGTCACTGGATGTAGGGCAGAATGCAGCTCCACCCCTCTCCACCCTGCCATGCCCCAAGAGCATCCTTATAGCAGCCTTTCTCAAACTTGAGTGAACTTCACAATCACCGAGGGGAGTTCTTGTTGTTGTTCAGTGGCTCAGTTGTGTCTGACTCTTTGTGACCCCATGGACCACAGTATGTCAGGCTTCCCTATCCTTCACCATCTCCCAGAGTTTGCTCAAATTCATGTCCATTGAGTCGGTGATGCCATCCAACCATCTCATCCTCTGTTGTCCCCTTCTCCTCCTGCCTTCAATTGTTCCCAGCATCAGGGTCTTTTCCAATGAGTTGGTTCTTCACATCAGGTGGCCAAAGCGTTGGAGTTTCAGCTTCAGCATCAGTCCTTCTAATGAATATTCAGGACTGATTTCCTTTAGGATTGACTGGTTGGATCTCCTTGCAGTCCAAGGGACTCTCATGAGTCTTCTCTAGCACCACAGTTCAAAAGGCGGGGAGGGTCAAAAAAAGTTTCCTGGACCCCACACCTAGGATTTCAGATTCAGCAGGTCTCAGGGAGCTGAGAATGGGCCTTCCTAATGCGTTCTGGGGTTGCTGAGGCTGCTGGTCCCAGGACAGACTTTGAAAACTGCCAACCTAAGTGTTTGTTGGAAGGACTGATGCTGAAGCTGAAGCTCCAGTACTTTGGCCACCTGATGCAAAGGGTTGACTCATTGGAAAAGACCCTGATGCTGGGAAAGATTGAGGACAGGAGGAGAAGGGGGTAACAGAGGGTGAGATGGTTGGATGGCATTATTGACTACTGACATGAGTTTGAGCAAATCTGGGAGATAGTGAAAGACAGGGAAGCCTGGAATGCTGCAGTCCACAAGGTCACAAAGAGTCAGAAGTGACTTAGTGACTTAACAACAGCAACAACCTAGAGACTAGCCCAGCGCATTACCAGGTGTTCCCAATAGTTGCACCTTTTAAAGAAAGATGTGACTATGCCAGGTTTCTGTGTTATAAAGCAGAGGCGTACAAAGCTTGTAAAATAATTTGGTCAAAGCTAGTTAGAATAAAAATTGGGGATATTTAAAGAGGTAAGCCTTGGAAATTGGAAAGATTCACTCCTCAGGAGCCCTGCACACGGATCCCCTGATCCATGGGGGAAAGACTTCCCTCATCCCTTTAGCCATCCTCTCCCCACCCCGAACCCCATCCTGCCATCCCTGGTCCCTGCTCCCCAGCCTTGCTCTACTTCATCTCACAGCATTTCTCACAGCTGGATGCTGCATTGTGCATTTATTTGTTTACATGTTCATGGTCTTTCTCCCACAGAAAGCAAGATCCGTGAAACCAGTCTCATTTTATTCTGTTCACCAAGGGTCCCCAGAATCAAGAACAGGCCTGGAACCTCGCAGGGTCTTGTTGTTCAGCCACTCAGTCTTTTCTGACTCTTTGTGACCCCATGGACTGTAGCACACCAGGCTTCCCTATCCTTCACCATCTCCCGGAGTCTGCTCAAACTCATGTCCATTGAGTCGATGATGCTGTCCAACCATCGCATCCTCTGTTGCCTCCTTCTCCTCCTGCTCTCAATCTTTCCCAGCATCAGGGTCTTTTCCAATTAGTCAGCTCTTTGCATCAAGTGGCCAAAGTGTTGGAACTTCAGCTTCAGCATCAGTCCTTCCAATGAATAGTCAGGTTTGATTTCCTTTAGGATTGACTGGTTTGATCTCCTTGCAGACAAAATAACTATCAAGAGTCTTCTCCAACACCACAATTTGAAAGCATTAATTCTTTGGCACTCAGCCTTCTTTATGATCCAACTCTCACATCCATACATGACTAATGGAAAAACCATAACCGACTAGATGGACCTTTGTTGGCAAAGTGATATCTCTGCTTTTTAATATGCTGTCTAGGGTTGTCATAGCTTTTCTTCCAAGGACCAAGTGTCTTCTAATCTCATGGCTGCATTCACCATCCACAGTGATTTTGGAGCCCAAGAAAATAAAGTCTGTCACTGTTTCCATTTTTTCCCATCTATTTACCATGAAGTGATGGGACCAGGTGCCATGATCTTAGTTTTTTGAATGTTGAGTTTTAAGCCAACTTTTTCACTCTCCTCTTTCACCTTCATCAAGAGGCTCTTCACTTTCTGCCATGAGGCAGGGTCTTAACAAATAGTTATTTACTGAGCAAATGATGAGAAAACAATGCTTTGTGAAAATTGTGGCTAAAGGTAGTGGGTGTGTGTATAATGTTCGTGGTGTGTATGTTGGTGGGGCACTGTGTGTTAGTGTGCTTAGTGTGTAATATGTGTAGTGTGTGCGCATAGTGTGTGTTGTGTGTGTGTCCTGTGTAGTGTGTGTGCAGTATGTGCAAAATATGTTTATGGTGTGCAGTGTGTGTGTCTACGTGTGTGTCTGCATGCTTTGAGAGGATCAGGGCCCAGGAAGAGGTATAATTGTTGGGTGGCTACAAGTCAAGGAAAAGGACCCTCCTCTCTGCACCTCCTTTGAGAAAATGGCATTTGAGGAGCACGGGAAAGGAGTGGAGGGAAACCATGGATTCGGAAGAAGCTGTTTCCTTCTCCATCTGTTTGCTGAGAGCAAAGCCCAGCTCGGGAAGGGCAGGAACCCCTCACAGGTTTCACCTGGTGCTCCTCCTCCTCCCCAGGCCTGTAGTCAGGGATCTAACGCCTTTGCTCACTTTATCCTTCACCCAGTTTATCCAACCCCAAGTCCAGTGTCTGTTGGGGAAGAGAGGAGGCGTCTGAGACTGACTGTCTGCTCAGTGACTCCTCAGGGCAGCTGAGATAAAAGCCAAGTGTCTGGTGGTGGGAAAATACAAAAATAGAAATACCCCGCACCACTCCTCCTCTCTGCTTGTCTTCCAAACAACATCCTGTTTTCCCTCGCAGTTACTCTCCAGAGGATCCCACACATACCTCCGACACAGAAAGTCAGGGGTCGGCCTTCTCTGACACAGAAGCAATCACAAAGGCCCAGGAAACAGAGGTCACTCCCCCCCCGACACAGAAAGTCAGGGGTCGGCCTTCTCTGACACAGAAGCAATCACAAAGGCCCAGGAAACAGAGGTCAGCCGCAGATCCAGGACCAGAATTCAACTCTGTCCATCAAGAGAGCTTTCTGCTACCCACCCTGTCATTGCAGACTTGGAGTGCCTGCGGAGAGAAACTGCCCCATTCATCTGATGGACACCATAGCTAGTACAAAATAGATCTCAAGAAGTAGCTAAGGACCAAATAGGAGAAAACGTACTACCTTTTCCTCCATGTACCCTGCAAGAGGCAGTGTGATTATGGATGACATAAGAAACATGTCTGGTGTGGTTAAAGAGAGAAAGGGACATGAGAGAGAAATTGCAGCACATCCAGGCATGGAAGAGCTAAGGAAAATCAACAGGGTGGGGTCAGCCTTTCCAGGCTCTCCTCATACATTGTGTCTGGAAGCTCAATTTTGGGACCATCTCAAGCTAACAAAACTCACAAGAGATCAGAGGGCAGGTAATCCGTATTTAGTGTGCAGGAATGACTAGGTATCTGGATTAGTTCATCAATCGTTCTCTCCCTGTGGGAAGATTTAATTGGCAACCATATCCCCTAACTGTGTGTCCCAGTCCAACCCCTAGCACAGTGACTAATCACTTAAAATTATTCTTCTTGTTAAGTAAGCTCCAAGAGGGCAGGCATCCTTGCCTTTCTTTCTTGTCAGTGTATCCCAAGCACCTAGAAGAATGTCCATCACATAGCACATGCTCAATGAAGAGCTCTTTAATCAGCACTAAGTTAGGGCAAGGAAAATTGCACTATTGGCAGCAACAGGCTTATGTGGACAGATACAGCCATGTCTGCTAAGAAAATACAGCCGCTAAGCAGACCCAATGGGTGTGTGTCCATGGGCATCTTCATTGAGGGTGTTGAAGACACTGATAAGCCCTAGCTCCCTGACCTCCCTTTACTCTGCAGATCTGCCTTTGGGGTGTAAGAGTCTTTCTCTGGACAAGGTATAAGCCAGTTCTCTCTTTCTTGATTACCGCCCCTCCCCCTCAAGCGCCTAGTGACTACATTTTGGCACCTGGCTACCTTGCTTGAAAGTGGGTGAGGCTTGCTAGAATCTCCCCAAATGCTCATTTGTATCTCTTGGCGGGGAGTCAGTCCTTTTCAACAGGTTGATTCATCTTTGTTTCCTCCACAAAGGGCAACTGAGTTTCCAAGTTCAAAACTCCCAGTGATCTAGCCACTGTCTGTAGCAAGTATTCAGAGGGAATCATGGGACAACCCAGGAAATAAAAAACCCTCCAAAGAAGAGATTCTCCTGAGCAACTAGCTGTCAGCTCTGCCATTCATTGTCAAGTATAATTAACCTGCTCATAAAATCTTACAGTGTAACAACACTCTTATATATGATATCACTCTCATTTTTATTATTCAAGTATCACTGATATATATATATATACACACACACTCATCAATATCAATGTATATCATATATATAAGATGTTATGGAAAAACTCAAATGAACATTTTGGCCAACCCAATGTATATGGATAACTGAATCGCTTTGCTGCACACTTGAAACTAACACAACATTGCAAATCAACCATAATTTTTTAATTTTAAGGAAAAAAATACAGTTGACTTACAATATTAGTTTTATGTGTGGAACACAGTAATTCTTTATTTTTATAGAGTGTACTCCATACAAAGTTATAAAACATTGCCTAGGGCTTCCCCCCGTGGCTCATTGGTAAAGAACCCACCTGCCAATGTAGGAGACAAGGGTTCGATCTCTGATCTGGGAAGATCCACATGCTGTGAACTTACTAAGCATGTGAGCCAGAACTACTGAGCCTGTGCTCTGGAGGCCTACATGCCGCAATACTGAGACCCCAGGTGCCCTAGAGATGCCGCCACAGTAAGAAGCTCATGCACCCCAACTAGATAGCAGCCCACGCTCGCCAAAACTAGAGAAAAGCCCACGGAGCAACCAAGACCCAGCACAGCCAAAAATAAATATATAAATAAAATAACTTTACCAGAATAAAATAAAAGATAAAATACTGACTATGTTCCCTACACTGCATATTATATCTTTGAAACTGGTTTACTTGATACTTAGAAGTTTGTACCACTTAATATCCTTCCCCAATTTTGCTCCTCCTCCCACCACTCTCCCCTCTGGGAACCACTCGTTTGTTCTCTGTATACACGTGTTATCTCTTGATCTGATGCTCATATAATCACCTGTCATAGATACAGTCAGGATGGGAGAGGCATTCCACAGAGGAAGACATGGCAGGAGCTTTACCGCCTGGTCTAAGCTGACTCTGCTACTGAAGAACAGAAGTAGAGTTTGAGCTGACTTTGTAGGACCTCAATCCAACAATCTTCCATTATGTTCTCTCCCTCTATAAACTGAGGATGTCATTAGGATGAGGGGAAGGTAGTGACTGAACCCAGCAGTATGTCCAGGTCCTAAGGAATAAAGAGACCAGCAAGATAGAAACTAAACCACCAGGTGCCCACAGTGCTGAAACCTCCATTCTGCCCCTACCCCCATCAGCACTGCTCCCTCAGTCTTTCTTCTGAGAATCCCCCCAAAATGATCATCAAGCAATTTAAAACTTATAAATCCATGAGGTTCAGGAGAACCCAAGAGGAAACAATGATAGACAAGAAGTGCCCACCTAGTTTTCAGTTCAACTCAATTCAGTTCAGTCGCTCAGTCATGTCCGACTCTTTGCAACCCCATGAATCGCAGCATGCCAGGCCTCCTTGTCCATCACCAACTCCCGAGTTCACTCAGATTCACATCCATCAAGTCAATGATGCTATCCAGCCATCTCATCCTCGGTCGTCCCCTTCTCCTCCTGCCCCCAATCCCTCCCAGCATCAGAGTCTTTTCCAGTGAGTCAACTCTTCGCATGAGGTGGTCACCTAGTTTTATAAGATGCTAAAAGATTGTGGATATCCAGAGACTTTTATTTGTGTAGAACTTAGATCAACTTGGGCTTCCCTTGTGGCTCAACCGGTAAAGAATCCGCCTGCAATGTGGGAGACCTGGGTTTGATCCCTGGGTTGGGAAGATCCCCCAGAGAAGGGAAAGGCTACCCACTCCAGAATTCTGGCCTGGAGAATTTCATGGACTGTATACTCTATGGGGTCTCAAAGAGTCAAACAGTCGACTGAGCAACTTTCACTTTCACTTTAGATCAGCTTAATATGATGACACAGAAAGTTGCATAATAAGACAAAGAGATATTTGAGAAACGGTAAGAAAATTTGGTATCTGGTGGTATAATATCTGACTAATAGGACATGGGAGAAAGAGAGAAGTGAGAAAACAGAGCAAGGAAATTTTAAGGAAAGAGAATAAGAACTTTTAACCAGGCTGAAGGAAATAAGACTCTGGGCTGAAAGGAGCCCACTAAATATCCAACATGATAAGTTGAAAAGGACCCCCACAGCCCAGCATCATGAAATTTCAAGAACCTCGATATTAAGAGAACACTCTAAAAGCCTCCAACCAAATATAAGTTCTAAGAATCAGAATGACTTTGGACTTCTCAACAACTTCTCTAGTGTATCCGAGAAGCTAGGATACACTAGATGTTTCAAAATTCTAGGAACTCAGTCTATCAATTGATACGTGAAATTGAGGCATTTTCAAATGCACAATGCTGAGTAGTTTTGTGTCTCATGTCTGCTTTCTCAAGAAGCTACCAATCAAAAGAGTAAATGTGAGAAGAAAGGGAAAGAGTGAATACAGGAAGAAAGGGCAAGGCCGTGGATACAGAACACCAGGATCCCAAAGAAGAGAGCAGTCAGGAGGGGGACCCTGATGCTGACAGGGTGAGACCACCCCACTCCCAGCAGGGCTCCGGAGGAATAAAAGGAACAGATGCATTGCCCGGTGGCTTTGATCATGCTCTACAGATTACTTGGCCTCTTTAGGAAGAATTAAAGAGTGGCACGAAAAGATAACCAAATAATAAAAGGGAGACAAAGATTAACTCTGGACAATCTAAATATGTATAAGAAGAAATGTAATGGTTGGCTCAGCACGGGACATTTACACAGCACTAATAAAGAACATTCTAAATATGTGTGTGCTCCGTCGCATCATTCGTGTTTGACTCTCCGTGACCCCATGGACTGCAGCCCTCCAGGCTCCTCTGTTCAGGGGATTCTCCAGGCAAAATACTGGAGTGAGTGCCATGCCCTCCTTCAGGAGATCTTCCTGACCCAGGGATCGAACTCATGTCTCCTGCAGTGCAAGTGAATTCTTTATCCACTGAGCCACTAAACTAAAACAAAGCCACTAAAAACTAAACAAAAAGCTTATGATATAACCTAATTGACAGCTGGAGGGAGGGGAAGAAATAAGGTAGGGATGCCCAGCAGCTAAACCCTCATCAACTGCAACAGGACAACAATAGCTACCATCAGAAACTGACAAGTCGGGAAATAGCTATATGTGTATATTCCTTAGAAATGTTCAGTTCAATAGCAGAAAACTAGAAGGGGCTTGGAAGGGTGGAAGGTGATGGCCTTCAAGGAGCAGAAATGGAGAGACAGAAAGACAGAAATGTGAAGTAGGGAGCCATTTTTATTTGTCTTAATCTCTTAGTACTACTGGACTTAATATGCGTGTATATATACCACGGATGAAAGTGAAAAAAGGCACAGAGACAGCTAGGGAATGTGGTGCATTATAAAGAAATTTCCTGCGAAAATGGCTGCAGTCAGCAAGCACGCATACAGAATTTAAGAGTCAAGCTTCAGCTGTTTGAAAAATGCCCGCTCAGGGCTTCCCTGGTGGTCCAGTGGTTAAGACTTCGAGCTTCCAATTCAAGGGGTGCTAATTAGATCCCTGGTCAGGGAACTAAGAAGCCACATGCCATACAGTCTAGCCAATAAATAAATAGATAATATGAAAAATAAAAATGCCCACATGCGGTGCCCCTCGTCCCCAACGCTGAGCCCAGCACTGTTACCACACCCCTCAGCTCTCAGCACAGAATCTCCCCTCACACTCCACCTATTCAGTGAACAAACTGTTTGCTCTGCGAATCTGGGCAATAAGGGTTTTCTCCAGGAGATTTGTACTTTTCTATAGCTGATGAAGCATGTCTCTTACATAGCCCTAAGGGATATTTTGTTGACTCAGCCCTTCTGTCTTTGCCAAGCATCCAAAACTGTCAGGCTGTGTGAGTTCTAAAACCTGTAGGACTGGGGTTATGACTTTCATGGGCTCAAGGAACTTCATCTTTGTGGCCCCTTCCTCCATTAAAAAAAAAAAACAAAACATATATTTATTTGTTTATTTATGTATCACACTAGTGTAAAGGTTAATATAAACAATCTAGATTCATTGTTATATGTGTTCATTAAGATGTGGGTTTTGTGGGGTTTTTTTTTTCTTTTCCTGATTTGAAGAGCATTGAAAACCATTTTCACTGGTCCTGAGAAATGCCAGGAAGGGATTAGCTGACTTCAGCACTCTACCACCCTCTTCAGGTTCTGGGAGAAAAGTGTCAAAAAGAAATAAATGACAAGCATCAAACGGGACAAAGTCATGGTCAAGTGTAAGCGGGTGTTTGTTAAGAAGTTATTACATGTGTTGTGCTAAGCAATTTGCAGGCACATATCTTTGAGGTCCCTCAGCCTTCCTGTGAGGTAGGCCGCATGTCCGTTGACATCCCAGTGGCTCCTGAGGTTAGATTTTGTGCTTAAGTTCAACCACGCCATCAATGGCAGCCCAGGGGTGTGTGACCAAGTCTGCCTCTTCCCACCTTGCCCTCAGCCTTTCTGGTGTGGTGGGGGTGGTGGGGGCCATGCACCTGCTCCTGTCACCCTCTGTCTGAGTCCTCCTTTCTCCACCATACACTTTACCTTGCACGGAAAAGAAAAATGAACATCGGTGTGCAGTGAGAGTGAGGCCAGAATCTGATACACTAGGAAACTCCACGAGTGCATGGTCCCTTGTATCTACAGAGATCAGAATGTTGGTGACACTTTTTCCCCTCTCTATCTAAGATTCCTTATCAGCACCTTGTGTTCCCATTTCAGTCTGTGTCATCAGCCGGCCTTGACGGTTGGTCACCTTTTGTGGTACCTGAATGGTGACAAGGCATGAGTACGAGAAGAGTTCCCCCTTACTCTGAGAGACTTTAGATGAAGTCACAGCCAGCCAGTAATTTCAACTCCACCTTATTTTCGTCAGCTCTTACCCATGGAAGAGAAGCTATGACGAACCTAGACAGCATATTAAAAAGCAGAGACATCACTTTGCCACCAAAGTCCATATAGTCAAAGCTATGGATCTTCCAGTAGTCACGTATGGATATGAGAGGTGGATCATAAAGAAGGCTGAGTGCCGAAGAATTGATGCTTTTGAATTGTGGTGTTGGAGAAGGCCAAAAGAAATCAAACGTGGATATTCATTGGAAGGACTGATGCTGAAGCTGAAACTTCAACACTTTGGCCACCTGATGCGAACAGCCCACTTGTTAGAAAAGGCCCTGATACTGGGAAAGACTGAGGGCAGGAGGACAAGGGGGCAACAGAGGATGAGAGGGTTGGATGGCATCACTGACTCGATGGACATGAGTTTGAGCAAGCTCCAGGAGATGGTGAAGGACAGGGAAGGCTGGCGTGCTGCAGTCCATGGGGTCGCAAAGAGTCGGACACCACTGAGTGACTGAACAACAATATTACCCATGTCTATCTGTGAAAGGGACTCAGTGAGAAATGCGACAATTTGCATTTATACGGAATCCCAACGTTAATTAATCAGAACACTTAGCTACCTGACAAAGCCTTCCCTGAAAGTCAGAAAGCTAAACCTTGTTTGAAAGAATGATTTGGGCTGCCGCAGAATCTCACCACAGGACTCCTGAGCCTCACAACCTGAGGAAATCATTCTCTGTGGGAAAACCTGTCCATTTATTCCCACAAGGTGATGTTCCTTTCCACTCTGGCTACCTTCCTACCTACCTCTGTACCCACTCGCTAAGCAAAAAATCATGATTAAAAAGGAAAAAACGGGACTTCACTGGTGGTCCGGTGGTCCAGTGGTTCAGTGATCCTTCCAATGTAAGGGCTGAGGATTCAATCCCTGGTCAGGGAACTAAGATCCCACATGCCTCATGAACAACAGCAACAAAAAACAGCATAAAATAGAAGCAACACTGTAATAAGTTCAATAAAGACTTAAGGGGCTTCCCTGGTGGTTCATTGGTAAAGAGTCAGCCTGCCAAGGCAGGAGACACTGATTTGATCCCTAACTGGAGAAGATCCCACATGGCATGGAGCAACTAAGCTTGTGCCCTAGAGCCCGTGTTCAGCAGCCAGAGAGGCCATCGCGATGAGAAACCCACGCACCACAACTAGAAAGTAGCCTCCACTCCCTGAAACCAGTGAAAAGCCTGCGCAGCGACAGAGGTCGCACACAGCCAATAAATAAATCTTAAAAATTATTTTAAAGCGGGGAAAAGAGAGATTTTTCCTAAAGTAAATGAGAAACCACAGGAGGGCAGGTTGAGTCACAGAACGCCAGCGTGACGCCAGCTGCCACGAGCAGCGGAAAGCTGTGAGGAAATAAATGACCAAGTGAAGGAACGGCAGGCCCGAGGCAGAACCTTGGTAAGAGACAGAAAACTTCAAGAAATGAATCGCTGTGATGAATATTGGGGTTGAGCCCCAGACTGTTCACTGAGGGGTTACCTCAGAGAAATAGTTCGGAGAGGGAGGCCGTTGGGGTTGCAGAAATCACTTCATATTCTTCTGGAGGTTTGAAATATTTGTTAAACAAAGAGCATGTATTGGTTTGATTCCTTTCGGCTTGGCTTCCCTGGTAGTTCAGCTGGTAAAGAATCCGCCTAGGTTCAGGAGAATTGGGTTTGATCCCTGGGTTGGGAGAAGGTAAGGGCTACCCACTCCTGTATTCTGGCCTGGAGAATTCCACAGACTGTACAGTCAACGGGGTCACAAAGAGTCGGACATGACTGAGTGACTTTCACTTTCAGCATAATAGAAATAAAAGAAATTAAATGATAGCCATGGGAGGCCTCCAGGCCAAAAAAAAAAAAAAAAAAAAAGGTAAGAGCAGAGAAGCTGGAGACAAGGACTTGAATTCATCCTTCAGCTTTCTGCTTCTCAGAGTCTTCGCGTGAAAAATGCAGAATTATGATACTTCTGTACAAAAAAGATCTTCACGACCCAGATAATCATGATGATGTGATCACTAATCTAGAGCCAGACATCCTGGAATGTGAAGTCAAGTGGGCCTTAGAAAGCATCACTACGAACAAAGCTAGTGGAGGTGATGGAATTCCAGTTGAGCTATTTCAAATTCTGAAAGATGATGCTGTGAAAGTGCTGCACTCAATATGCCAGCAAATTTGGAAAACTCAGCAGTGGCCATAGGACTGGAAAAGGTCAGTTTTCATTCCAATCCCAAAGAAAGGCAATGCCAAGGAATGCTCAAACTACCACACAATTGCATTCATCTCACACGCTAGTAAAGTAATGCTCAAAATTCTCCAAGCCAGGCTTCAGCAATATGTAAACCGTGAACTTCCTGATGTTCAAGCTGGTTTTAGAAAAGGCAGAGGAACCAGAGATCAAATGGCCAACATCTGCTGGATCATGGAAAAAGCCAGAGAGTTCCAGAAAAACATCTATTTCTGCTTTATTGATTATGCCAAAGCCTTTGACTGTGTGGACCACAATGAACTGTGGAAAATTCTGAAAGAGATGGGAATACCAGACCATCTAACCTGCCTCTTGAGAAATCTGTATTCAGGTCAGGAAGCAAAAATTGGAACTGGACATGGAACAACAGACTGGTTCCAAATAGGAAAAGGAGTATGTCAGGGCTGTATACTGTCACCCTGCTTATTTAACTTCTACGCAGAGTACATCATGAGAAACGCTGGACTGGAAGAAACACAAGCTGGAATCAAGATTGCCGGGAGAAATATCAATAACCTCAGATATGCAGATGACACCACCCTTATGGCAGAAAGTGAAGAGGAACTAAAAAGCCTCTTGATGAAAGTGAAAGAGGAGAGTGAAAAAGTTGACTTAAAGCTGAACATTCAGAAAACGAAGATCATGGCATCCGGTCCCATCACTTCATGGGAAATAGATGGGGAAACAGTGGAAACAGTGTCAGACTTTATTTTTTTTGGCTCCAAAATCACTGCAGATGGTGACTGCAGCCATGAAATGAAAAGACGCTTACTCCTTGGAAGAAAAGTTATGACCAACCTAGATGACATATTCAAAAGCAGGGACATTACTTTGCCGACTAAGGTCCGTCTAGTCAAGGCTATGGTTTTCCCTGTGGTCATGTATGGATGTGAGAGTTGGACTGTGAAGAAGGCTGAGCACCAAAGAATTGATGCTTCTGAACTGTGGTGTTGGAGAAGACTCTTGAGAGTCCCTTGGACTGCAAGGAGATCCAACCAGTCCATTCTGAAGGAGATCAACCCTGGGATTTCTTTGGAGGGAATGATGCTGAAGCTGAAACTCCAGTACTTTGGCCACCTCATGCAAAGAGTTGACTCATTGGAAAAGATTCTGATGCTGGGAGGGATTGGGGGCAGTAGGAGAAGGGGACGACAGAGGATGGGATGGCTAGATGGTATCACGGACTCAACGGACGTGAGTCTGAGTGAACTCTGGGAGATGGTGATGGACAGGGAGGCCTGGCGTGCTGCGATTCATGGGGTCGCAAAGAGTCGGCCACGACTGAGCGACTGAACTGAACTGAATTGATGATACTTCTCCGCCAGGTTTACCACAGGAAGATTCCAGCAGGTGATAAGTGAAGAAAGCACAGGGTGTCTTTTCACGTAGCCCCTTATCACTAACCCCTCTCTCTATGGAGGATGGAACATGCTATGTCCCCAAACACAATTTGCCAAGGATTTTCCTTCAGGCCGTGTCCAGGCAATGTGAGGGTCCCCAGCCTTGAGGAGCTGCCCAGCAGACATGAGATCCAGGCGACCTGTCAACCAGTAGCCAGGACAAAGCTGACAGACCCACAGACACGTCACCTACACAGGCGTGCACACACACTCACTGGTAGAGGCGAATGTGGAAACATCCCCTGACACCTTCATTAGGGCCCAGAGTGAGGTGACTGAGAGGTCAGACTGGGAGCGTCAAAGATACACAAGGAGGGGGCATGGTGCTTGGGGCAAAGGAAAGGGTGTTGCCAGAAGCAAAATTCAGCCACCAAAATATCCTGCTGAGAGAGGGTTCTCTCTGAATTCCAAGGGTCCTAGCAAAGTTGCCATTAAGCCCCTGCTGCTGCTGCTAAGTCGCTTCAGTCGTGTCCGACTCTGTGCGACCCCATAGACGGCAGCCCACCAGGCTCCCCCATCCCTGGGATTCTCCAGGCAAGAACACTGGAGTGGGTTGCCATTTCCTTCTCCAATGCATGAAAGTGAAAAGTGAAAGTGAAGTCACTCAGTTGTGCCCGACTCTTAGCGACCCCATGGACTGCAGCCCACCAGGCTCCTCTGTCCATGGGATTTGGGGTGCCATTGCCTTCTCCGCATTGAGCCCCAGGTTGCCCTTTTCCTTCCATTCTCACCCCTCAGCTTCCCCAATGCCTCAGGGGTAAAGAATCCGCCTGCCGTGCAGGATAACGCAGGAGACCCAGGTTCGATCCCTGGGTCAGGAAGATACCCTGGAGGAGAAAATGGCAACCCTCTCCAGTGTTCTTGCTGGGAAAATGCCGTGAATGGAGGAGACGGGAGGGGCTACAGTCCATAGGGTCGCAAAAAGTCAGACACGACTGAGTGGCTGAGCACGCAGCATGCACCCCTAGCCATCCATCCATCCACACAGACTAAGAACCACCCCACATCTGGCTACCTCCTGAAGAGAGGTAGAAGAGAGAGTTTATGGGAAGAGAGATGGGGGTGGGGAGAAAGTCTACAGTGGGGTGGGGGTGGGGGTGGGGGGACCCTTCAGGCTTAGACCCTAGAGCTCTGTGGGGAAATGATTTGCACCATTCCTCGTCACGCTAACGACCAGCGTTGCAGGCATCACTGGAATTTTTATTATACTCTTTGCTGCTCTGGAAAACTGTGTTCCCCAGGCCTTGATATGTTGGTTCTTGGTGTTAAACCAAGTTGATTATTTAATCCTCCCCCTTGTGTAAGGAGAACAGACTGAGCAGCACATTCAAGCTGTCAGGACACATTCTTCTCATCTGTTAAAGGGGAAACTTCTCATAAATGAAGGCTCTGCCTTCCAAGATGGACAGGAACAAGCCAGACTGTGCTCAACATGTTCAGTCCAGGAGAAATAGTAAAAGCTGGGCAAAAATTCATAGGTTGTGTTTTGAGGTATTGCTGGCAGAGAGGGTAAAAAGTTCTAACAAGTATTATTAGTATTCTAGCATCAAGGATGCCGGAAAATGTCAGGCTCTGTGGACCATCACTCAGTAAAATGTCCTGAGGCTGCTTCCTCAGGTCCACATACCATGCCAGAAGCTCTGTGATAGAAATCCTCCTTATTGCGGCTTGTCTCAGGAGGTGCTGTGGAAAGATTAATGGCTGAGAAACAGCTGAAAAAGACTTCAAGAGACACCATCTGGGACAACTCCCTAACATCAGACAGACATGTGTTCTTGTCACTGATTGTAAGTGAATGGTACCTGGGGCTGGAGAGGTGCAGTGACTCACCCAAGATTACACAGCCAGTGATGGAGAAGCTAAGGTGAAGACTCTCATCTCTGCTTTCTGTGCATGCCCTTTCCCCTTCTCTGTGGCTTCCCTAGCCCAGGGAAAACTTGGGGCTGATTTCCTGGTCACTGTGGATTGCTACCACTCAGACACTATCCACAAATTCACCCCATTTACTTACCCTCCAATCCATCCATCAACTTATCCATCCATCCACCCACCCATTGATCCATCCATCCATCCACCTACCCATTCATCTACCTATTTATCTACCCATCCATCCACTTATCTAGTTCAACAAACATTTACTAAGGACCTACTCTGTCCCAGAGTCTGTATTCTCCAGCAGTTGGAGGTAGAAAAATAGGTTAAGAGGCATCTTCTTCCTATAGGGGTCTGAGGCTCAGTGGGGAGGCCCACACATACTCACCCACCTGCCACACTTAGATTCAAGCTAATAAGAATAGAGGCTTGGACGAGGCAGACAAGATGGGGTGGATGAGGGAGGGGCTATGTAGAAAGAGCTGGAAAGGAGAGGGCTTTCCTACTAGAGGCATGGGAGGAAAAAGCACCAGGAGTGGTATGAGAATGCAAGAAGACCACACTGTCTGGCTGGGTAGAGGATACAATAAGTGATCCGGGTTAACAGAAGCCCCAGTAAAGACAGTTTGAATGCCCTGTGACCTCCTGGCTGACCCTGCTCCTCGGCAAGTAAGAGAAATGTGGGGGACAGGATGGGACATGAGGTTGGTGCTGGGCTATGTGGACATTGAATGTTGGAGTTGGTCTCTGAGACTCGATCCTGTGAGGGTGTCCCCTCTCCCTGTGTCTGAGTCATGAACCAATCCGGGGAGATCTGTGTGACTGATATCCTGTTCCTAAGTGCTTCTGAACTGTTCTTTCTGCCTAGCTTGCTTCTAGTACTCCCCTGAGGGGATGGGCAGGGGGGAATTCTGCCTCCTTCATCCTTCATCCTTCACGCCTTCTGCCCCAGTACGTAACCCTGATCACTTCCTGATTGCTGGCTGCTGCTGCTGCTGCTAAGTCGCTTCAGTTGTGTCTGACACTGTGAGACCCCAGAGACAGCAGCCCACCAGGCTCCTCTGTGCCTGGGATTCTCCAGGCAAGAACACTGGAGTGGGTTGCCATTTCCTTCTCCAATGCATGAAAGTGAAAAGTCAAAGTGAAGTCGCTCAGTCGTGTCCGACTCAGTGAACCCATGGACTACAGCCTCCCAGGCTGCTCCGTCCATGGGATTTGGCAGGCAAGAGTACTGGCAATGGGGTGCCATTGCCTTCTCCGATTGTTGTTTACTCGTGGTTGTTTTGGAACATCGTGCATGGCCAAGTTATAAATAGCTTATTTCATTTAAGAAGTCTAAGTATGCTTATCCACCTCACTGATACACGCTTGTCTCTGATGGTACAAACACTTCCTGTTGTGTCTCCCCACGCAGCTAACCAGTGGCCTTTGACAGTGGCCCATTCTGCTGGTTCTGTTTCCTTGTGATTAGCTCCCTGTTGCCTCGCAGAGTGTGACCCCAGCTCGTGTTAGGCCAGCTAACCCAGAGTCTGTCAGCAGGTTCCAACATGGACTCTGCTGCAGACAGAGGCTGGCCATTGGCCGAACTCTTGAGGAGGGACCGCATGCAGCCTTCCTGTGGGCAGGAATGCTTGACAACAGTTAGGGCAGAAGCCAGCCGTGAAGACTTTGGTTATCTCTGATTCCAAAACCATACCCCAGATAACTATGTTAAGTAAAGAAAAGAAAAATAAATTGCCTTCTCCAAATGCTTAAAAGGTGAGGGCTGGGACTTCCCTGGCTCTTCAGTGGTTAAGACTCTGAGCTTCTACAGCAGGGAGTATGGGTTCAATCCCTGGTCAGGGACCTCAGATGCTGCCTGCCAACTGACCCCAGAGCCGATATTACATAACACCAACAATAAACAGCCAGAGTATAAGCTACAAAAACACAAAACAATACAAAAATTCAGCTGCTTGGAAACTGAAACTCTCCTAAATCTTAAATCAAGGAGAAATCAAATATGTAATTACAGAATGTTTGGAAGAAAAAAAATTATATGAACATTTCATATTAAAACAAAGCAAACTGATAGCATTATTGTGTCATATTAAAAAACATAAAAAATAAATGTGAGGGCCATCTTTACTTCATACAAGCACTACTTAGCTAGAGTCAGTACCAAGTGGCTGTTCTATTATTGGATTCAGACCTCATGGGATGCCATAGCTCACACAGATAAAGGGTTTGAGAACCAGTGTCCTTCACATCCCATGGCTGAAATAAAGGATTTTTAATTTTTTTATTTAAGAAAGTGAGATAATTGGTGAAGAGATGGAAGTGGGGTAAAGAGAGAAAGGCAATCATTAGATGAATTATGAGAGAAGAGAATACACACACTTTAGGATTGTCACTAATGAAAAGTGTGTCTATCATGTGTTTTTGATAACTTGTGATGGAGGGAGAGCACATGTTCTTTTTAGATAAGTAAAGTAGTCCGGGTTATGTAGCCTTGTTTCCTGCTATGATAGAGAAACAGAAGGAAAAAACATTCCAGTGGTTATGAAAATGAGGACGGTTGAATCCCCATAAAGGGTTGCCAACAAGATACCTCATTATATTCACCTTCAGAAAAATAAGGAATAGTTTTTTTGTGTGTAAGTATATCCCAAATATTGTATATTAAAAAATTTCTTGTTGTTTATCCAAAATTAAAATGTAACCAGATATCCTGTATTTTCATCTGTTAAATCTGACAACCCTGCTCTTGCATTAAGAATGAAAACTCTCAATAAGCTTAGCATGAGAATGGTGTTTAGAATATAAGAGAAAGGTCAGCAAGAGGTCATCCGGGAAACACCACAAAGAGCTTTTATTCAGGATGTTGAATAAACACCCGGTAAACCGCGAGCTTCTTGCTCCTATGAAAGGCTGGTTCTGTTTCTTGGCAGGATGAAGGCTGCCCTCAGTAACCCCAGTTTATAGCCTGATTGGAAAACTCTCTCGGATTAGAACTGGTTTCCATGGGAACACCCTGGCTGCCCAGTACTTAAGTGCCTGGCATGCATTGCTTATAGTAGATGTTCAGGAAGAAGGGGAGGTTGGGTGAGAGAGCTGGTAGATGAATTCTCTCAACTTTAGCATCAGAAAAGTGGCTGACTTTTTAAAAAATAATTAAGCTTTATTGTAGTATAATTGCTGCTGTATTAGCACCTGCTGCACAGCAAAATGAATCAGCCATACATGTACAAATATCCCCTCCCTTTGGGATTGCCCTTCTACTTTGGATGGGCTTCCCAGGCGGCTCAGCAGTAAAGAATCCGCCTGCCAATGCAGGAGATGCAGGTTTGATCTCTGAATCAGGAAGATCCCCTGGAGAAGGAAATGGCAACCCAGTCTAGTATTTGCTGGGAAATCCCATGGACAGAGGAGCCTGACAGGCTACATACAGTCCGTGAGGTCTCAATAGAGTCAGATAAGATTTAGCCACTAACAACAACCCATTGGGGACGCCACAGTGCCTTAAGTAGAGTTCTCTGTGCTATACACTATGTTCCCAACAGCCGTGTATTTTGTACAAAGTATGTGTATTTTGATAGTGTATACGTACCAGTTCCAGTCTCCCGGTTCCTCCCACTCCACCCCTTTCTGTCCTCCTGTGTGAGCATGCTCAGTCGTGTCTGATTCTTTGCAGCTCCATGGACTGCAGCCCACCAGGTTCCTCTGTCCTTGGAATTTTCCTGGCAAGAATGCTGGAGGGGGTTACCATTTCCTCCTCCAGGGGATCGTCCCAACCCAGGGATCCAACCCTTGGCTCTTGCATCTCCTGCATTGGTAGGAGGATTCTCTACCACTATCACCATCTGGGTAGCCCATCGTTGCCTCCTTGGTGATTGTTTAGTAAGACTAATCAGCCATCCAAAATGTTTCTGTCTGCATTCATTGGCCAATGTTCAGTTTTTTAAGTATAAAAATAGGCAGATCTCCAGACAAGGTTGCTCAGCAGCTTAGTGGCAGAGCTGGGAAGAGAAGAAGAAACTATCATGCCGTACTATATGCCTTGGCACATGTTTCCATTCAACAGTTTGCTTTCTTACTTGATAGCTAAGATTTTTAATCCTCACAGGGTCAGATAAAACCATACTTTCCCACAGGCATTGTTCTTTACCCATCATGTGTAAGACAATTTACACAGCCTCCATTTTCTCAATTTTTGGTTTGTATGGGTTGATTTATTTTGGAAAACCATCACATGATGGAACCATTCCAGCTACTCCTTTTATCTGCAGATTTATGAATATTTAAATGAGCTTGGTCCCTGCCAATTTAGATACGATTTAGGTGGAAATTTGTATTGCTTCTTCTATCTTCCATGTATCCAAACTCCATTAAGTGATGGTACATGACCATCATTTAAATCTAATTCACACATTTAGTTGGGAGTTAGAATATACTTAGGGAATTACCCTGAAGTTTGATTTTATTTATTTCATTTAATTAACTTATTTACTTGATTTTATTTATTTTATTATGTTTCTGTGACTTTGATAAAATTTAGAAGCATTCCCAGAAAACATCCATTTTTGGGTACTTAGTATGTTTCAAAATCTACATCAATAAATGAGTCTGAGTTTTGAGCAGAGTATCTCCTTGCTGTTCAGTCACTTAGTCGTGTCCAAATCTTTGAAACCCCTTGGATTGCAGCATACCAGGCTTCCCTGTCCTTCACCATCTTCCAGAGTTTGCTCAAACTCATGTCCATTGAGTCACTGATGCCATCCAGCCATCTCATCCTCTGTTGCCCCCTTCTCCTTCTGCCTTCAACCTTTCCCAGCATCAGGGTCTTTTCAAATGAGTCAGCTCTTCACATCAGGTGGCCAAAGTGTTGGAGCTTCAGCTTCAGCATCAGTTCTTCCAATGAATATTCAGGTTTGATTTCTTTTAGGATTGACTGGTTTGATCTCCTTGCAGTCCAAAGGAGTCCCAAGAATCTTCTCCAGCACCACAGTTTAAATGCATCAATTCTTTGGTGCTCAGCTCTTTTTGTTGTCCAGCTCTCACATCCATACATGACTACTGGAAAAACCATAGCTTTGACTATACAGACCTTTGTAGGCAAAGTAATGTCTGCTTTTTAATACGCTGTCTAGGTTTGTCATTGCTTTTCTTCCAAGTATCTCTTACAGGAGAGGAAAAAAAAGATGAATCAGACTGAGCTTCCTGGTTTTCCCTTGATGCACAGCCTTCCATCACTCAACTCAGGTCTACTGACCTAGAAGCAGCAGGCAGGGCCTCACAAAGGTCACCCAGAGGGTGTCATCATCATCCATGACAAAATCCCTGATCGCACTCACAACTACTTTACCTCACAGATGCCTTTGGCTGGAATTCCAGAAGAAACTACCAAGTTTCAGAAATTATGTCATCCTTGAAATGTGTGATGAGAAGAAGTGCTTGCTTGGATCTGAGAAAACAGAATTGGGCATTTACGTGGAAGATGTATTTTATGAACTCACACAGCAGTGGTGTGGGATGGCCCTGGGACCGGAAATACTTTTGGAGCCCATGCTCCATACCAGATATTGAGCTAGACAGCTGGGAAATAGAAAGATGAATTTGTCTCTCTCTTCTCAAAGGACCGTGAGACATGTAGTTGACTAATTATAGCACAAGGCAAAATACAAGGCATGTCGTAAAAAAGCACAGAATATCATATTATTAAGAGGAAGGAAAGGGACTGCCCTGGTGGTCCAGTGGCTACAACTCCGTGCTCCCAATGCAGAGGCTCTAGGTTCAGTCCCTGGTCAGAGAAATAGGTCTTGCATGTCCCAACAAGGACCTAAAAAAAAAGTGAAAGTTGCTCAGTTGAGTCTGACTCTTTGCAGCACCGATGGACCATAGCCTGCCAGGCTCCTCTGTCCATGGAATTCTCCAGGCCAGAATACTGGAGTTGGTATAGCCAAATAAGATAAAAAATAAATAAATATTAAAATACATAAATAATTTTTTTAAGGAGGAAGGCGAGAGGATTGTATTGGGGAATAATCAGAAAACAGTATTTCAGCCTTGAAAGTGGCTTTTGATGACAAGACGAGGATCCAAGCAAGCTAGACTCTAATAGGGGACAGTATAGCGTGTGTGAGGAAGACATTTTGGTCTTATCAGTAGGATGTAGAGGACAGTAAGAGCTGAGCCTAGAAAGGTAGGCTGGGGTCAGGTGGTGCCGGGCCTGGAATGGCTTAGTCTGGTGTTCAAGTTCCCTGAGGCAGAGGCTAGATCATCCTCACATCCCCACATTCACCCAGGCCCTCTGGTTTCATCATCTATGTCCATCCTAGGGTCCTGTCCCGTACATATGTGGAAAGAGGTGCTGGATGGTGGCATTAATTTTTGCTAAGTAGCTAGAGACCAAAAGTTATCATCAAATCTTCAAGAGAGACAGAGAAGAGAATTCCTTTCTAGAAACATAATCTTAAAACAGAGACATCAGTCTGCCAACAAAGGTCCATCTAGTCAAAGCTATGGTTTTTCCAGTAGTCACAGACGGATAATGAGAGTTGGCTTGTAAAGAAGGCTGAGTGCCAAAGAATTGATGCTTTTGAACTGTGGTGTTGGAAGAGACTCTTGAGAGTCCTTTGGACTGCAAGGAGATCCAACCAGTTCATCCTAAAGGAAATCAGTCCTGAATATTCGTTGGAAGAACTGATGCTGCAGCTGAAGCTCCAACACTTTGGCCACCTGATGTGAAGAAATGACTCATTGGAAAAAAACCCTGATGTTGGGAGAGATTGAGGGCAGGAGGAGAAGGGGACAACAGAGGATGAGATCGTTGGATAGTATCACTGACTCGAGGGACATGAGTTTGGGCAACCTCTGGGAAATGGTGACGGACAGGGAAGCCTGGCGTGCTGCAGTCCATGGGGTCACAAAGAGTCGGACATGACTGAGCAACTGAACAACAACAGCTTTTACACAATGACAGAGGCACATCACAAGCCTGCCCCCCAGGTGACCCCAAGGGAAAGCCATTGCCTGTAAGGGCCAGGGCAAGAGTGGAGGGAGAAGAGGAGCCGCTTGAATACGAGTGGCTTCTTAGAGCCTGGCTGTGGTCAGAGTGTGGCTCTCCAGTGACTGCTCCTCAGGGGAATTAGGTCAACTGTCTGCACACTGGAGGACGTTACCGCTTGGCCAGGCCACAGAAACTATTTCCCACATCCTCAACATCTCTGTTGTACTGCCCCAGAAGTAGCTGTGGGAACTCAGCCTATGCCCTCACTCTTGTTTGCACCTCCTCGTCACCCTTCTCCCACTTAACAAAAGAGAGAGAGACACCTCCGACCGTCTCACACGTCTTACCACATACACGGTCCCAGTGTGTGAAAGCACGCACCAAACAACCCAGCCAAAGGAAACTTCAGATCCGAGAGAGGAAAGTCCCGTGAGAGCAAAGCAGAAGGAGCTTTCTGGAAGGAAATCCTAGCAGGGCAGAGCAGCCATCAGCCTGCCCTGCCCTAGCTGCTCACCTGCCTCGGTATCCAAGACAAGAATACCATGGTTGCCACCACAAAACAGTTTCTTGAATGGAAAACGATTGAGTAAAAACTTTTTTTTTCCCCTGTGAGAATGCAATTTTAATTTGTCCACTGGCTTGACAGTGAGGACTGACTTTGCCCATGAGGAGATTCAGGGGGCATTTTTTTCTCCATTTTATTTTACTTTACTATTTTATTTCATTTCATTCATTTTTGTTATTTCAAAATATATATATATTTTAATTTTTGCCACCCTGCCTGGGATCTTAGTTTCCTGGCCAGGGCTGGAACCCATGCCACCTGCAGCGGAAGTGTAGAGGCTAAACGGCTGGACCAACAGGAAAGCCCCTAGATGTCAACTTTAAAACATGCAAGGGGCACATAATTGCTCACAACTATTTTAGGGGACATAGGAAGGAAGCTTGAGGATCCCTGTGTTAGTCCCTCAGTCGTGTCTGACTCTTTGTGACCCCATGGACTGCAGCATGCCAGGCCTCCCCATCCATTGCCAACTCCCAGAGCTGCTCCAAGATGGAGGGAAGCCTGGCATGCTGCAGTCCATGGGGTCGCAGAGAGTCAGACATGACCAAGCGACTCAACTGAACTGAGGGGTCTTCAGGATCTTCCCTGGTGGCTTGGATGGTAAAGAATCTGCATACAATGCAGGAGACCAGGGTTCGATCCCTGGGTGGGGAAGATCCCCTGGAGAAGGGAACGGCTACCCACTCCAGTGGTTATGGTCTGGGGAATTCCATGGACAGAGGAGCCTGGCGGGCTACACTCCATGGGGTCAAAAAGAATCAGATATAACTGAGGGACTAACACAGGGATCCTCAAGCTTCCTTCCTAAGTCCCCTCAAATAGTTGTGAGCTATTCTGTGCCCCCTTCACATTTTAAAGTTGACATCTAGGGACTTCCCTGTTGGTCTAGCTGTTTAGCCTCTACACTGCCGCTGCCAGCTGGCATGGGTCCAACCCTGGCCAAAGAACTAAGATCCCACATCCCATATCAGTGTGGCAACAATTAAAAAAAAAAAATTGAAATAATAAAAATGAATGAAATGAAATAAAACAGTAAAGTAAAATAAAATGGATTAAAATCCGTTTAGGGATTTCTACAGATAAAGATCCCTAGACCTTCAAGTTCTCTTCAAATTAACCAGTGTTGGGAAATATATTAACATAAACTGGGGAGCTGAAATTCTAGTTTTATCCTGAAGAGGGCAGCATTGCTAAAATGTTACAGAGCTGAAAAAAAATATTTTTCCTAATGGTTCTCTCTAAGCTAACTCATCCTGAAGGAGATCAGTCCTGAGCATTCGTTGGAAGGACTGATGTTGAAGCTGAAACTCCAATACTTTGGCCACCTGAGGCGAAGAACTGACTCATTTGAAAAGACCTTGATGCTGGGAAAGATTGAGGGCAGGAGAACAAGGGGACAACAGAGGATGAGATGGCTGGATGGCATCACCGACTCCATGGACATGAGTTTAAGTAAACTCCAGGAGTTGGTGATGGACAGGGAAGCCTGGCGTGCTGCAGTCCATGGGGTTACAAAGAGTTGCAGACGACTAAGTGGCTGAGTTGAACTGAACTGAAGCTAACTCTCCTTATTTGCTTTCAGATAATTTTACTTCAAAAAAGAATGACCTTTAGCATTTGAAGGCTTGAGGAGAGAGTAGCTGTCTTTTCAGAACAGAAAGGCATCTGTGTCAAGCACATTTTTTCAAGACTGAAACAGTATTATTATTTGTTTGCTTAAAAAAAAAAATTTCTTGAGTTCCAATAGCAAATAGGTGCTCAAAAAAGTGCTTCCCTGGTAGTTCAGCTGCTAAAGAAACTGCCTGCAATGCAAGAGACCCCAGTTCGATTCCTGGGTCAGGAAGATCTCCTGAAGAAGGGTTGGGCTGTTCACTCCAGTATTCTTGGGCTTCCCTGGTGGCTCAGACCCTGCAGTGATCCACCTGCAATGTAGGAGACCTAGGTTCAATCTTTGGGTAGGGAAGATCCCCTGCAGGAGGGCATGGCAACCCACTCCAGTATTCTTGCCTGGACAATCCCCATGGACAGAAGAACCTGGCGGGCTACAGTCCATGGGGTTGCAGAGTTGGACACAACTGAGTGAATAAGCACAGCACAGCTCAAAAAAGTGTTTGACACTTGGACAGTCACGCTACCTCCAATTCCAGGGAAGATTTTGGTTAAACACGCAGGATAATTTTGTATCGACATGACTCCCAGGTAAGGCTCACCCACGTCCCCTGAAAGCCCACCTCACTCAGATTGCTTGAGCCTAGCAGTGCCCGGAGAGGTCAGACACAGTGTGTAATTAAAGAGGACTTTGGCACTGGCTGACATGCAATGGCCTAAACGTGATGATAGCTGTTTATAGTTCTCAATGTCTCCAGGAAATTGTGTTCTGACGTCATTTCACTAAGAAAATCATGTGGTTTCCTTATGGGGAGTTAATTATTGCCAGGTCTTGAATAAATGATGGTCAAAAATTTACAGTGAAAGCACAGATAAAGCATGTAGACAGATAATCCATGGCTCACATCGAACACCACCCTGTCAGGAAACGGAAACTTCTTCAAAGATGAGACGGGGAAGCAAGATGAAGTTGGAAGAAAAAGCGTGAAGTAATGAGTTCTGACTCTGAGACTCTCAATTCCTCTTTTTTTAATTTTTATGTTTAATTGGAGGATAATTGCTTTGCACTGTTGTGTTGGTTTCTTCTCAATTCCTTTTTCTGCTGACGCATCCACTCCCAGCTAAGTGGCTACACACTTCTCGTTCTAGACGTAAAAACTGCCTTCTGGCAAGTTTTAACTTGTCAGTGTTGGTTGCCTCCAGTAGAGTATTTGAATATTAAATGGAACTGAAATAGATGATTTTGCTCCGAGTAGAAGGAATTCCAGCATCAGAGACAGGCGTGGGAGGTAGCTTTTCCAGAGAGTAAGTTCTGTTACTAAGATGGCTGGGCAGGTGTGAAAGGAGCCCTCAGAAGCCCTCCACGCAGCCCTTCGGACATCTCATCAGCACCTTGGCACCGCCAAAACAGAACGTCAGGTCAAGGGATCCAATGCTTTCAAGGCACTGAAAGTTTCGAATATAATCTACAACAATCAAACCACAAAACCAGAGGCACAAGATATGTGTGCCTGTGTCTGTGTGTGTATATATGTGTATATATATGTATGTGTGTATATGTGCGTGCATGCTCAGTCACTGAAGTCATGTCAGGTCCGTTTTGCAATGCATGAACTGCAGCCCGCCAGGCTCCTCTGTCCATGAAATTCTCCAGGCAAGAATATTGGAGTGGGTTGCCATTTTCTCCTCCAGGGGCTCTTCCCAGACCGGGGACTGAACCTGCGGCTCCTGTGGCTCCTACATTGGCAGGCAGCCTCTTTACCAGTGAGCCACCTAGAAACCCCTGCGTGTATAAATACACACGCATAAATATCATAGCAATGCTATATACGATATATTGGGTATACATATATTTAAGCACACAATTAACTGCAAAACTATAATGCTTGCTTTATCAGGAACTGTATATCCTACCAGGAGGGAATCTGTCATCACCACCGCCAATGGCAAACAGTTATTAAATGTCCATGTTCACATGGCATTTTCCTGAGCATACAAAACCCCCTGCAGCTCTCCCTGAGTTTACCATTGTGTTAAATACCAGTGTGGGCCCTTCCACAGAGGGAGAGACAGACAGAAATGAACAACAAGGGCCAGGAGATGATCAACACAGAGACAAGCATCCGGACTGCATGACATCCTGGCCTTGGCTGGGCCCTATTTCTTCATTTAATACATACTACTTATGATCTTGGTTAACTGCTAACCTGACTTATTCAGGTCTTGGCTTATTCCAAACTAAACCACTGTTTTCCTGTTTCCAGATGTGTGTGTATGCTCAGTTGCTCAGTCGTGTCCAACTCTTTGCAATTCCATGGACTGTAGCCCACCAGGCTCCTTTATCCATAGAATTTCCCAGGCAAAAATACTGGAGTGGATTGCCATTCCCTTCTCCAGGGGGTCTTCCTGACCCAGGAATCAAGCCAGTGTCTCCTGAATCTCTTGCATTGGCAGGCAGATTCTTTACCACCAAGCCACCTGAGAAGGTGATGATCCAGATTTACTGGTAAGCTGGCTTATTCAGGTTCTGGCTTATTGCAGACTAAACCACTGGCTTCTTATTTCCAGATGGCAACATCAAATACAGTGGAATGAATATTTACTCTCTCCAGAAATTCTTGTGTTGAAATTCTAACCCTCAGGGTGTTGGTATTAGGAAGTGGGACCTTTGAGAGATGGCATTTTTCTTGAAAGGTTATGAGAGTGGAGTCCTCAGGAAGGAGATTAGGAGGCTTATGAAAGAGACCCCTGGGAGCTGCCTCACCCCTTCTACCATGTGAAGACACAGCAAGAAGTTTGCCGTCTATGAATAGGAAGTGAGCCATTGCTGCTGCTGCTGCTGCTGCTAAGTCTCTTCAGTCGTGTCTGACTCTGTGCGACCTCATAGACAGCAGCCCCAAAGGCTCCCGCGTCCCTGGGATTCTCCAAGCAAGAACACTGGAGTGGGTTGCCATTTCCTTCTCCAATGCATGAAAGTGAAAAGTGAAAGTGAAGTCTCTCAGTCGTGTCCAACTCTTAGCGACCCCATGGGCTACAGCCTACCAGGCTCCTCCATCCACGGGATTTTCCAGGCTAGAGTACTGGAGTAGGGTGCTATCACCTTCTCCAGTGAGCCATTGCTGGACCTCAGATCTGCCAGGACCTTGATCTTGGACTTCCCAGACTCCATAACTGTAAAAGACACATTTCTGTTGTTTAAGTCATGCAGTCTAAGGTATTTTTGTTATAGCAGCTTGAACAGACTAAGACCCAAGATAAAGGCCATGTTTATTATGCATAGGCTTGAGGGTCCCAGAAACTAGTATTGTCATCTGGGTACTGAAGAAAGGGACCCAGGAAACTGGTGAGGAAGTCTACTGGAAAATTGCTTCTAGTTTACCATTAACTGGAAAACTCAGTCCTAGCCCACCTTAAATAGAGCTATTGCCAGAGTGGTCTCTAAGTCAAGAGGGCAAGGGGAAGGAGGGAACAAAAGACATTATAGCCCAGTTCCTGGAGAGTCTTACTTGCATTTCTTCACCCTCAATAAGACTATTCCAGGGGATTAACCCCAGAGATGCCAGGGAGACAGCATCTTTGACTCTTAAGAGGGAACTTTCAAGGTTAAAAACCACATTCTAAACCTCAGCAGCATCAGGCCAGGCTCTACCCAGGATAACACATACCCCTAGGAAAAAGTAGGGGCTTCCCTGATGGTTCAGATGGTAAAGAATCTGCCTGCAATGCAGGACACCTGGGTTTGATCCCTGCGCCAGGAAGATCCCCTGGGGAAGGGCATGGCAGCCCACGCCAGTATTCTTGCCTGAAGAATTCCATGGACAGAGGAACCTAGAGGGCTATAGTCCATGGGGTCACAAAGGGTTGAACACAACTGATCAATTAACACTTTTTAACTTTTGGAAGAAGAATCGCTTGCCCCAGGAACCCAGGAGTCCACCCTCCCAAGCACTTCCTCGGTGACTCAGATCCTAGCACATTTGGTGACCCTTGGGTGTGATAATGGCTTTGAAGCTTGTGAAAAGTTAAAGAGGAAAGACGTCAGTCCCACACACTCCTCCCCACCACCCCAAAGAATGAAAGGTCTTAGAAAGGTCTCTAAAGAATACAATGACCAGACACAGAGCTTTAGCTTAGTGTTTTGATTCTTATTTTTTTTCAAATAGTCATGGCTTCCTTTACAGTCTCAGAGGGAGTCTGAAATTCACCCAAATTCTTAAAATAAATCCAATTTAACTTAGAAAAATTACTGTATGTCTGACAACATTTTCAGAAGAAGATAGGGAAGGATCTTTCTACACAAAAGAGCAATAATAAAATGACTGAATTCATTAAATACCATGTACCAATTTTTATATATATTATATATAGTGTATATCTATAGCTATATCTGGGCTTCACTGGTGGTTCAGATGGTAGAGAGTCCACCTGCAATGCAGGAGACCCAGGTTTGATCCCTGGGTTGGAATGATCCCCTGGAGAAGGAAATGGCAATCCACTCCAATATTCTTGCCTGGGAAATCCCATGGACAGAGAAGTCTGGCAGACTATACCCCATGGGGTAGCAAAGAGTCGCATAGGACTGAGCATCTAAACAGCAACAACAATATGTATCTGTATCTGTCTAGCCTGAAGATAAAGGATACTAATAAGCAGGATCCCAGTTATTCCTGCTAGGCATTTTGTAACATCACCTCCCTTAAACCTCCTAGACAATCACATGAGGAAACGGGGGGTTTGCCAAGATCTGGCAGCTGATGAAATCAGGTGGGATCAAATCTAGATCTGATGAGCCAGAAGCCAGTATTCTCAGCTGACTCTGTTCCACCAACTTCCTGGTCATACTCAAAGTGGGAAAAAGAAAGGTTTCATGAAGATCTTCAGAAAGAATAGAAGGCTATTGCATCTGATTGGTATCAGCCTTTGTAAGTATCACTGGTACTCACCAGAGTGTCCCTTGTGGCTCAGATGGTAAAGAATCTGCCTGCAATGCAGGCGACCCAGGTTCAGTCTCCGGGTTGGGAAGATCCCCTGGGGAAGGAAATGGCAATCCACTCCAATATTCTTGCCTGGAGAATTCCACGGACAGAGGAGCCTAGTGGGCTACAGTGCATGGGGTTGCAAAGAGCCAGACGCGACTGAGTGACTAACACTTACTTACTTACTATCACTGGTAAATACAATATCCGTGGTTTATAGCTAACATTGTTTCCATTTGTGTCTTAAAAATTTTTTTCTTTAATTAATTAGTTTGGCTGTACTGGGTGTTGGTTGGGGCACATGGGATCTAATTCCCTGACCAGGGATCAAACCCAGGGCCCCTGCTTTGAGAGCACAGAGTCTTAGCCACTGGATCACTAGGGAAGTCCCTCCAACTGTGTCTTAAAGGGAGGAAGGGAATGGGAGAAGGAGAACGGAGAGGGGAGGACAAGAGTTAAAGCAGCTTTGAAATCCTTGACGAGTCTACTCTTTGTCCCACTAGGCAAGTGGAGAGCACACTTTCTGGGAGAAAAGTCATTCTCCACGGCACATCACTCCCCGAGAACAACTGGTTACCTCCTTCAGAGGGAGGCGTGTGATTCCTGCTGGCAGGGTGAAGCACCTGGCTTCAGGAAGGATGAGACATTCGGAGATGTAATCCAGTTCATCCTAAAGACCTGGGCGGGGCAGCCTTTAGAAGGCCATTCCTTGCTCCACAAGCCCCAAGGATTTGAATGCCAGCCAGAATGACGCCAAGGATCCTTCCTCTTTCCTTATGGCAGGGACCGGCTTCCTGGCTGGATGTTTGTCATCCACACCTGCAGACCTTAGGAAACCTAGGGTGACCTCAGTAGGTGCAGCCTTGACTTCCTTCCCACCACCACCCCTGAGATGTGGGAACTGAATGAAAATCCACACTGGGACCATCCGCTCAAGCAAACGGGTCAGGGTGGAGAACTTCCTTGCTTTATGGTCAGCAAATCAGGTGTTGGGCCGCCTCCTGGCACATCTGATCAAAGGACAAGACCATTCAGGCAGTAGGTCAGGCTGTTTTCTTACAGGATGGTGTGGTGGGGCTTCTATTTTGTGGCTCATCCGGAAGCAGATGGTATTTATGTATTTATTTAGGCTGTTCCAGGTCTTTGTTCCAGCCTGTGGGCTTCTCTAGTTGCGGCTCAGTTGCCTTGAGACATGTGAGATCTTTCCAGACCAGGAATCAGACTCATGCCCCTTGCACTGGAAGTCGGATTCTTAACCACTGGACTACCAGGGAAGTCCCAGATGGTTCTGATTCTCTCGTGATACTCCCAGAGCCTGTGCTAGAGCAAGGAAGCCACCCCGTTGGGTTCTTGGACGTTGGATTAAGCCAGACAATCAGACTGCAGCCTTTGTGCACTGTATTTTCTTAGCCTCTCCTAAAAGGGCCCCCTTTTGCATTAGTGAACACTATGCCAGCTGGAGGACCATTTCTGTGATACCACTAAGCGCTAAATTGGTTCAGTCGCATCCCACTCTTTGCAGCCTTATGGACTGTAGCCCTCCAGCCTCCTCTGCCCGTGAGATTCTCCAGGTACAAGTACGGGAGTGGGTTGCCATTTCTTCCTTGAGGCGGCCTTCCTGACTCAGGGATCAAACTCCTGTCTCTTATGTCTCCTACATCGGCAGACAGGTGCTTTACCACCAATACCACCTGGGAAGCTGGTGCTACTAAGGATGTGGCCCAATCCAGCTGACAGCATTAATCCCCTTTTTCAGGCCTCTTAAAGAGAGATTCCTCTGGGTTTGAATAACCAGAAAAATGTGTGTTTCTCCTGAATGTGAGCCCGTTTTCTTCTCCGGGCATTATGAATCTGGTAACTTACAGAATTTCCCTCTTTACGTTGGATGTTGGGAAATCCAAAGCTAAATAGGTTGCCTACTTCCAACAACTTGCACAGTCCCACAGGGCATGTATTGTCTGTACACTCTTTGCACTTGTGTTCGTCCTGTTTTCCTACCCTTGCTTTCTTTTTGCCCTGATTGCTTCATCTCTTAGTTGTTGTTGATCACATTGGATATATTCTAAAGGTCAGAGTAGGCCTACTAAAATCACAAATGACTCCCAAAATCTCAAAGCAGTAAGAGAGGATGACCTCTGACTTGGGCTTCACAGGTGGCTTAGTGGTAAAGAATCCACCTGACAATGCAAGGAGACATAGGAGGCATGGGTTTGATCCCTGGGTACTGAAGATCCCCCCCGGAAAAGGAAATGACAACACCCCCCAGTATTCTTGCCTGGGAAATCCCATAGACAGAGGAGACTGGTAGGCTACAGTCCACGGGGTTACAGAATGAGACACGACTGAGCAACTGGGCACACACACACACTGCCTGTCACTTGACTTAAGTCTAATGCAGCTATTACGTGGTGATTCCCCTCCTCAGGAACCCAAGTCCTTTTCACCAAGAGGTAGAAAGATAGGAAGCATATCAGAAAATTGACTGCTTCAACCTGGAAAGCACACACCATTTCTTTGCACTTTCCATTGGCCAACACTAGTCACACAGATGCCATATTTCTTGGAAATATATTTCCCAGTTGGGCACACTCTTCCTCCAAGCAACTCTATATGGGAAGGAACATGATTCCTTGATGGAGGGCTCTGCTTTCTCTGCCACACTCCCTAAATTGTTCTTGGAATAAGAAAATTAAACTAACTCAATAGACTCTAGATAAAAAGGAAATTTCTCCTTGCCAAAGAACCAATCACTCGAAAAGTAACCAGAATTGGTGAAGATCTGTGGCTGGACTCTGTGCTGGGTATTGTAGGTGACACAAAAAGGTAAGTTATACAGTTCTCGCCTTCAAGCAGATTACAGTGTTCCGGGTATACCTTCTATACTTCCACTTTCATGGTTAGGTAGAGATGTAGCCACCCTCAAAATCATTCTCTGGTAGAGACATCATTCTACCAGATATCTTTCCTGTCCTCATCAAGTTCTGTAAAGAGAAGAGTCAGACTTGACAAGGAGCTAGCTTGTTTTGCGGCATAAACTAAAGGCCTTCTGAAGCCACCTTTAGGGCAGCCAGTGAGAAGCAAGGAGGCGGGCACTCTTCATTTCTGGCCTTGGGTAAAGGGTTTAATTTCCTCTTGCCTGGATTCCTAACCTGTAAATTGGAGATAATGATGTTTGCCTACCTTGCCCTCAAAATTAATTAGTGGTTGTGTTGTGCTTTTTGTCTATAGATGAAAGGCTTTCATGTAAACATCATCACCATCATCATCATGACCATTATTACCTTGGGTCCTGAAGATAAAGTGATGGAATTCCCACACAAAGTTTCCAGGAGACTTGACCTTTCTAACCTTTCAGTCTAATCCTCTACACTTTTAAAAAGAACTGACCCACTTTCCCCCTCTTTCTGACCTTGCTGTCAAGGACTGAGAAAATGAGAGCTAGTCATCATTTCTTAGAGACCTGTGTTTCACACACCCCAACTTGACGATGACTTTCTCCCAGCAATCAAGACTATACCATTTCAACCACTCCCCGAATCCAGATGTAAGAGATAGATCAGAAGACAAGGGAAGGGAAAACACTTAAAGAAACTTTTTAAAACATCTCGGAACTCTTCAAAAAATTATTTCATTTTTTTTTCTCCCAGGATATCTAACTATATATATTGACCTTTTCTATTTACTTTTCTATTTACATTATAGGTATTATTTCCTTTCTTCCAGGTAGCTCAGTGGTAAAGAATCTTCCTGGCAATGCAGGAGAGGCAGGTTCAGTCCCTGGGTTGGGAAGATCCCCTGGAGGAGGGCATGGCAACCCACTCCAGTATTCTTGCCTGGATAAACCCATGACAGAGAAGGCTGATAAGCTACAGTTCACGGGGTTGCAAAGAACCAGACATGACTGGGCATGCATGCAGAGGCACAATTATTTCCTTTGAACTTAGTACCATGGGCTGGATCCCAAGTTCTAGGGAGCTTGTCTGTCTCTGAACTCAGTAAAAGGTCAAACTCTGAAGTGAAAACTGGAGTCCTTCCAGGGAGATTGACAAGGCTTTGGACAACATCCTACTTTTGGAAGTGGGAGCTAGAAGCAGAGGTGGTATGGGTGATGAAGTGATAGGAGCAGCACCAAGAAAATAGGGTCAGTTTATCAGAGGAGATCCTGAAGCTTCCTTGGTACCTAAATGTAGTGTTCCTGAGCCAGTACTGAGTTGGCATAACCCAATGGGGACTTATACACAGTCCCAGTTCCCAGGACTAGATTAATTGGGGTCTTGATATTTCTGGGTCGCCAATAAAATAGTTTGCTAAAGCAGCGTAAACCCTTTCATTTATCATCGGTGCTGGCACTTCCTCATTCTAAATGAGCCCTGAAATGTGAAAGCTGGTCGGGATTGGAATGAGTCAGCTACCCCTGTGATTCCAGCCCCAGCTTGCCTTGTTTCCAGTGACAAGTTGTACAAGGGGATTAAAGTTTTGATTCTAAGTTCTTGATGACTCATATGCTTAGTCAGGCAGTAATGAGCATAGCAAATATGTTTATGCCTTTTCCCGTGTGCTAGGCATTGTTCTACCAGTCCTTGGCATGAAATAAGTCATTTAAACCACCCTAGGAAGCAATTTCTATTATTACCCCTATCTTAGAGATAAGGAAACAGAGGCAGAAAGGGTTTAACTGTCTTATGCAACCTTTCAAGGCCAGGCAGAGGCAGAGCCAGTCTTTGAACCCAAGCTACCTATACTCGGAACCCTAAACTACAGTGACTCTGCTGCTGCTGCTGCTCCTGCTAAGTCGCTTCAGTCATGTTTGATTCTGTGCGACCCCATAGACAGCAGTCCACCAGGCTCCTCTGTCCCTGGGATTCTCCAGGCAAGAATACCAGAGTGGGTTGCCATTTCCTTCTCTAATGCATGCATGCGTGCTTAGTCGCTTCAGTCGTGTCTGACTCTGTGTGACCCCATAGACGGCAGGCAAGAATACTGGAGTGGGTTGCCATTTCCTTCTCCGACAATGACTCTATGAGTGTTCTTTTCTGTGTTGTGTAGCATTTCTGTGCATTAGGAAGTCAGTCCCTATTCCTGGACTGAATTTAAACGATCTGTTTTTTTCTGCAAATTGGAATCTTCATACCTACAGAAGACCTGCAAATACTGGGTTGGCCAAAATGTTTGATTCTTTTGGCCAACCCAGTATGATCAGCCACAAAGGAGGGAAAAGGCAGAGCCCAGCAGAATGGATGCTACCTAGTGACCACGTGGTACAGATAGAAATACACGCTGAGGGTGAAAGGAGGGTACTGAGGGCATGGGTCCAGTCCTTCCATGGCCAAGACAGGGTTTGGGTTTGGGTTTTTTTTTTGATTAAAAACAAAACAAAACAAAAAAACACTCTAAACCAAGATGCAGATATCTGTTCCTGATGAGAAAATCTCTCAGAAAGTAGAAGAGACAAGAGGACCTTTTAACAAATGGTGCTGGAATAACTGGAGATCCACAGGCAAAAAAAAAAAAACACCCCAAATTAATTTAAGCGTGCTGCTGCTGGTAAGTCGCCTCAGTCGTGTCTGACTCTGTGCGACCCATAGATGGCACCCTACCAGGCTCCCCCATCCCTGGGATTCTCCAGGCAAGAACGCTGGAGTGGGTCGACATTTCCTTCTCTAATGCATGAAAGTGAAAAGTGAAAGTGAAGTCGCTCAGTCGTGTCCGACTCTTCGTGACCCCATGGACTGCAGCCTACCAGGCTCCTCCATCCATGGGATGCTCCAGGCAAGAGTACTGGAGTGGGTTTCCATTGCCTTCTCCTAATCTAAGTGCAGATTTTACACTTTTGGCAAAAACTAACCCAAGATGAGTCATCAGTTCAGTTCAGTTCAGTTCATTCCCTCAGTTGTGTCCGACTCTTTGCGACCCCATGAATCGCAGCATGCCAGGCCTCCCTGTCCATCACCAACTCCCGGAGTTCACCCAGACTCACGTCCATCCAGTCAGTGATGCCATCCAGCCATCTCATCCTCTGTCGTCCCCTTCTCCTCCTGCCCCCAATCCCTCCCAGCATCAGAGTCTTTTCCAGTGAGTCAGCTCTTCGCATGAGGTGGCCAAAGTACTGGAGTTTCAGCTTCAGCATCATTCCTTCCAAAGAAATCCCAGGGCTGATCTCCTTCAGAATGGATTGGTTGGATCTCCTTGCAGTCCAAGGGACTCTCAAGAGTCTTCTCCAACACCACAGTTCAAAAGCATCAATTCTTTGGTGCTCAGCTTTCTTCACAGTCCAACTCTCACATCCATACATGACCACAGGAAAAACCATAGCCTTGACTAGATGGACCTTAGTCGGCAAAGAAATGTCTCTGCTTTTGAGTATACTATCTAGGTTGGTCATAACTTTTCTTCCAAGGAGTAAGCGTCTTTTAATTTCATGGCTGCAGTCACCATCTGCAGTGATTTTGGAGCCCCCAAAATAAAGTCTGACACTGTTTCCACTGTTTCCCCATCTACTTCCCATGAAGTGATGGGACCAGATGCCATGATCTTAGCTTTCTGAATGTTGAGCTTTAAGCCAACTTTTTCACTCTCCTCTTTCACTTTCATCAAGAGGCTTTTTAGTACCTCTTCACTTTCTGCCATAAGTGTGGTGTCATCTGCATATCTGAGGTTATTGATATTTTTCCTGGCAATCTTGATTCCAGCTTGTGCTTCTTCCAGCCCAGCATTTCTCATGATGTACTCTGCATACAAGGTAAATAAGCAGAGTGACAATATACAGCCTTGACGTACTCCTTTTCCTATTTGGAACCAGTCTGTTGTTCCATGGCCAGTTCTAACTGTTGCTTCCTGACCTGCATACAGGTCTCTCAGGAGGCAGGTTAGGTGGTCTGGTATTCCCATCTCTTTCAGAATTTTCCACATGAAGGGAGAGAGGGATATAAATGGAGCACAGGTGATTTTTAGGCAAACTATTCTGTATGATATAATAATGGTGGGTATATGACACGTATTTGTCAAAACTCACAGGCCTGTACTACACAAAGAATGAACTCAAATGAAAGCTATGGACTCTAGTTATCATATTGGTTCATCAATTATAATAAATGTTTCACACTACTGAGAACTATTAACTATAGAGGAAAGTGAAACAGAGAGGAACAGGTAAGAGGGGTGCATATGGGAACACTTTATACAATCTGCTTCCTTTTTCAGTTAACTACAATTGCTTTAAAAAGTAAAGTCAGGCTTCCCTGGTGGTCCAGTAGTTAAGAGTCAGCCTTGGCAAGCAGGGGACACTGGTTCAATCTCTGGTCCAGGAAGATCCACACACTGCTGAGCAACTAAGCTTGTGTGCTACAGCTACTGAAGCCCATGTGCCTAGGGCCTGTGCTCCACAACAGAGAAAAGCCACCAACCACAATAAGAAACCTGCACACATCTAGAGAGTAGCCCCCACTCACCACAGCTAGAGAAAAGCTTGTGCAGCAACAAAGACTCAGCACAGCCAAAAATATAAATAAATAAATAAATGAATAAAATAATGAATGTTTTTTAAGAAGTAAAGTCATGGGAATTCCCTGGTGATTAGGACTCTGTGCTTCCACTGCAGGGGACACAGGTTCGATCCCTGGTGAGGAGTGCCTTGTTGTGCGGTCCAAAAAAACAAAAGTGGGGGGAGTTGTAATTATAAAAAAGGCAAAATACAAATAATGAGAAAATTGAAGGATTAATTCAGAAAATTCAACATCTGGCCCACCATTATAAGGATGCAAGTTCAGCATGGGGAGAGATTTTATCCCTTTGGTTCATTGTTATGTCCCAAGAGCCTAGAACTGATTCTGGTATACCAGAGCTAGGTATAAAACAATGCTATATAAAATATATTTAATATATATTAAAATATATAAACAATGCTAGGTACTCCAGAAAGAAAAAGCAGAGAAAATGGAGAGGACAAATTTATTAAAGAAATAATACATTTCTCAGAACTGAAGTATACTCTGAAACAGAAAAATGAGGGACCAGAGGGCCAACAAAGCATGTTACCTGCCACTTCAGAACATCCACAATAAGGAAGATCCAGAAAGTTTACAGAAAGGACTAAGATTGGCATTGGGTTTCTCAACAACACCAAAATCTAGATGAGAATGGAGCAATGTCTTCCAAATTTTGAGGGAAATCTTCAACCTAGAATTCTCTGCCTTGTTGAAATATCAATTGAATATGAAGATAAAATAAAGTCTTTTTCACACCAGCAAGGGCTTCAAAATTTCCCTCCATCAACTCTTCAGGAGCTTCCCTGGTGGCTCAGCAGTAAAGAATCCACCTGCGCGCAGGAGATGTGGGTTTGATCCACTGGTGAAGAAGATCCCCTGGAGAAGGAAATGACAACTCACTCCAGTATTCTTGCTTGGATAATCCCATGAGAGAGGAGGCTGACGGTCTACAGTCCATGCAGTGGCAGAGTACCTCCTTTTCAGAAAGTTCCAGAAGGATGTACTCCACCAAAGGAAGGAATTAAACTATGAAAGAGGAAGGCACAGATTCTAGGAAACAGAGGCTTCAACACAGAGTGTGGACAAAGGAAATTTCCCAGGTGCTGACGAAGAGAAGTCGAGTCACAACTGCAGAGCAGACCCAGTGAGCAGCCAGTCCCAATCGGAGCCAGGACAGAGGGATCTCTATCTTTTTCTAAGTGAATACATGTACATATTCATGGTCATGTAAATACCAAATGTTGATTTAACCCCAGTTTTGGAAATGCCCATATAGGGAGGTAGAGAGTGAAAGTGGGAAGGTGGAACTGAACTGAAGTCTCTCTGCTGCTGCTTCTGCTGCTAAGTCACTTCAGTCATGTCCGACTCTGTGCGGCTCCATAGACGGCAGCCCACCAGGCTCTCCCATCCCTGGGATTCTCCAGGCAAGAACACTGGAGTGGGTTGCCATTTCTTTCTCCAATGCAGGAAAGTGAAAAGTGAAAGTGAACTCGCTCAGTCGTGTCTGACCCTTAGCATGGACTGCAGCCCACCAGGTTCCTCCATCCATGGGATTTTCCAGGCAAGAGTACTGGAGTGGGTTGCCATTGCCTTCTCTCATTCTATAGTAAAAAGTCAACGTGTAATGTTTATGGTTGAAAAATTGATAAAAAGCAACACAGCCTATTTGGTTAAAGTATGGAGGTTATTACTTTGAAAACACCATCAGTTTCCTGTAGAGAGGAGGCCTCTGGACGGGGAAGCTGTCTCTCATTAGAAAGAAATATAGTGTTCTTTGTCTTTTGAAGCTATGACATGTGTTATATCTTCAAAACACAAATTCAGTTAAAAAAAAAAAAAGAAGAAGAGGAAGAAAAGTTGTAGTAGTAACTCCAAAAGGACTCAAGCAGATACTTAAAATGGATAACCAACCAGGACCTACTGTACAGCACAGGGAACTCTGCTGAAGATTGTGTGGCAGCCTGGATGGGAGGGGAGTTTGGGGGAGAAATGGATACATGTATATGTATGGCTGAGTCCCTTTGTTATCTACCCAAAACTATGACAACATTGCTAATTGGCTATACTCTGAATTCAGTTCAGTCACTCAGTTGTGTTCGGTTACTCTTTGCGACTCTATGGACTCTAGCACACCAGGCCTCCCTGCCCTTCACCACCTCCAGGAGCTTGCTCAGACTCATGTCCATTGAGTCAGTGATGCCATCCAACCATCTTGTCCCATTGTCCCCCTTCTCCTCCTGCCTTTGCTCTTTCCCAACATCAGGTTTTTTCCAGTGAGTCAGGTCTTTGCATCAGGTGGCCAAAGTATTGGACCTTCAGCTTCAGCATCAGTCCTTCCAATGAATATTCAGGACTGACTTCCTTTACGATTGATTGGTTGGATCTCCTTGCAATCCAAGGGACTCTCAAGAGTCCCTTCTCCAACACCACAGTTCAAAAGCATCAATTCTTTGGTGCTCCAGCCTTCTTTATGGTCCAGCTCTCACACCCATACATGATTACTGGAAAAACCATAGCTTTGACTATACGGACCTAATATAAAGTAAACTTTTTTTTTTTAAGGACTCAAGCAGGGTCCTTTGGGTTGCCTGCTGATTGTATGAGGATGGAGAGGCAGTGTACAGGTGGCCTGTCTATCTCAAATTCCTTCTTTGGGACACAGAACCCAGACTGTGTCCGGGGTCAAGTAGTAGGCTCATTTGGGTACATCAGCAACATCATTTTTGGTCTTTGATTCTATGCTCTCTGCCTCTCTGACTGTGAATTCTTCGCAGGTTTGAAAATACTGCAATCATACCTTAGCAAGAGGGACAGATCCACATTTTATGGGACCTAAAATTTATATGACTTTGGAGATCCTCGCTAAGAAAAATAATACAAGGTATACTTACTTATTATTATTTAGAATGAGACAATATCACAATTCAAAATGTTTAAAGCTGTCAAATACCCAAAGGCTAAAAATCCAAAGAAGTGATGTTACATTTATTAATTAGCTCCCTGACACACCCTTAAAATAATTTTTTCCTATATTGTTTTGGATGCATAATCTTTGCTCCCTATAACAAAATTTTATCATATTTTTAAGGAGAGAATAGAAACATAATTCAGTCTTCTCTCTAGCAAGTTTGATTGAAATCTTTTTTTTTTTTTTTTTTTACAATTGGTTGCCTAGAAAATGTTTTCTCTGGTATCTAAATCATTATTAGTAAAGGCATGTACATGTTTAACATTGTTGTCTTGAATATTGAAATATCTTTTTGTTTTTTTAATTTATGAACTACTTCAGACACCTTGCTTTTGTGGTGTTACTTCAGACTTGTTGCCTGCAACACAGGAATTCTGATAAATGTTGTTGCATGCAATTTCCATCAATACATGAAAGGGAAAAAAAAATATATGTATATATATATGGGCTTCCCTGGTAACTCAGCTGGTAAAGAATCCACCTGCAGTGCAGGAAACCCTGGTTCAATTCCTGGGTGTGGAAGATCCTCTGGAGAAGGGATAGGGTACCCACTCCAGTATTCTTGGGCTTCCCTGGTGGCTCAGTGAAGACTGCCTGCAATGCAGGAAACCTGGGTTTGGAAGGTCCCATGGAGGAGGGCATAGCAACCCACTGCAGTATTCCTGCCTGGAGAATCCCCGTGGACAGAGGTGCCTGATGGGCAAAGAGTCAGACATGACTGAGTGACTTAGTGTGCTTAGCGCATGCACACACACACACACACACACACACACACACAGTGTATCATAATTGTCTACACTGCATTTTCAAGTATATTCCTGACAAGAAAGAACATGCATTTTGACCAAACTTGTTTGAGAGCTGAATCTTGCATTTACTGAAGATTGGAAGAGTGTTCCACATTCTACATCTTCCCAACTGAAAGATGTTTTTCAGTTCTAACCTTTCAAATCTTGTTTCTCCTTCACTGTCCTCATGCTTCCAGTGCCAAATGCCACAGGGCTTTCCATGTCATGAGATGGCCTCTGTTCCCTGCATCTTACTGTCACGACTCCCAGCCAGTGAACAATAGGAGTAGCCCTTAGACATACTCAGCAGAGACCACAGCATTCAACAATATGTATCACTAAACCCAAACTACATGTATTTCCAGCTCAACTTCCTCCACAAAGCCCAAGGAAAGCCACAGTGTCCCCACCAGATGGGAAAGAATGATGGAAAGGAAATGAGAAAAGAAACAGGGTCTTTACTGACTGGTTAAAATATGCCTTGCAAATTATATATTTTTTAAAAAGCATATGACCATGAGGCTCTATTTCTAGAGCCTTAGAAGGCCCAGTGCAAAGGAAATGCCCTGTAGTTTAAGCTTCACTCCCTCTGACTGGCAATTAGGCAGGAAAATGGCCAGTACTCCAGTCCTTCTGCCCTGATGTGAAATGTCATAGCCGAGGCCAGGGGTGGGGAGGTTTGGACTTGGGGCAGGTGAAGGGGTAGGGCTCATGCCTGGCTTACCTGAGCTGACCCTGGCTGTGTGGCTTAAGGGATGTGAGCAGAGGACAAAGGAGTTCACCCTGGAAGCACTTTCTCTGCCAGCTGGCAGGGGAGGAGGCAGGGTGGGGAGTGTTGAGGGAAGGCAGGAAAGAAAGGAAAACCTGGTCCCCAACAATTACTAGCAAGCACCAGAGAAAGTCTCTTCTGGCATTGGATCTTTGATTCACATCACCAGGATAATCAATTCATTGATTATTACCATTTTTTCTGAAGACAGCCATCTTTCCTGTATTTGTTTTTTTTTTTTTGAAACAATATATTTAACTATATTTACTGTTCATGCCCCTTGAATTACTCTTCAAGGGGTAGAACATTTTTTTTAATATTTTATAATATTTTTAAAATTATTTATTTTAGTGAGCGAAGTTGCTCAGTCATGTGTGACTCTTTGCTACTCATGGACTGTAGCCTACCAGGTTCCACCATCCATGGGATTTTCTAGGCAAAAATACTGGAGTGGGTTGTCATATTTATTTTAATCGGAGGCTAATTACTTTACAATATTGTAGTGGTTTTTGCCATACATTGACATGAATCAGCCATGGGTGTGCATGTGTTCCCCATCCTGAACCCCCCTTTCACCTCCCTCACCATTCCATCCCTCAGGGTCATCCCAGTGCACCAGCTCTGAGCACCCTGTCTCATGCATCAAACCTGGACTGGTGATCTATTTCACATATGATAATATACATGTTTCAGTGCTATTCTCTCAAATCATCCCACACTTGCCTTCTCCCACAGAGTCCAAAATTCTGTTCTTTACATCTGTGTCTCTTTTGCTATCTTGTATATAGGGTCATCGTTACCATCTTTCTAAATGTCATATATATGTGTTAATATGCTGTATTGGTGTTTTTCTTTCTGACTTACTTCACTCTGTATAATAGGTTCCAGTTTCATCCACCTCCTTAGAACTGATTCAAATGCATTCTTTTTAATAGGTAAGTAATATTCCATTGTGTATATGTACCACAGCTTTCTTATCCATTCATCTGCTGATGGACACAGAGGTTGCTTCCATGTGCTGACTATTGTAAACAGTGCTGCAATGAACATTGAGGTACATGTGTCTCTTTCAATTTTGGTTTTCTTGGTGTGTATGCCCAGCAGTGGGATTGCTGGGTCATATGGCAGTCCTATTTCCAGTTTTTAAAGGAATCTCCACACTGTTCTCCATAGTGGCTATACTAGTTTGCATTCCCACTAACAGTGTAAGAGGGTTCCCTTTTCTCCACACCCTCTCCAGTATTTATTGCTTGTAGACTTTTTGATAGCAGCCATTCTGACTGGCATGAGATTGTTCCTCATTGTGGTTTTGATTTGCATTTCTCTGATAATGAGTGATGTTGGGCATCTTTTCCTGTGTTTTTTAGTCATCTGTATGTCTTCTTTGGAAAAATGTTTTTTTAGTTCTTTGGACCATTTTTTGATTGGGTAGTTTATTTTTCTGGAATTGAGCTGCCAGAGCTGATTGTATATTTTTGAGATTAATTCTTCATCAGTTGTTTCATTTACCATTATTTTCTCCCATTCTGAAGGCTGTCTTTTCACATTGTTTACAGTTTCCTTTGTTGCACAAAAGCTTTTAAGTTTTATTAGGTCCCATTTGTTTATTTTTGCTTTTATTTCTGTTACTCTGGGAGGTAGGTCATAGAGGATCCTGCTGTGATTTATGTCGGAGAGTGTTTTGCCTATGTTTTTTTAGGAGTTGTTATAGTTTCTGGTCTTACATTTAGCTTTTTAATCCATTTTGAGTTTATTTTTGTGTATGGTGTTAGAAAGTGTTCTAGTTTCATTCTTTTACAAGTGGCTGACCAGCTTTCCCAGCACCACTTGTTAAAGAGATTGTATATTTTCCCATTGTATATTCTTGCTTCCTTTGTCAAAGATAAGGTGTCTATAGGTGTGTGGATTCATCTTTGGGCTTTCTATTTTGTTCCATTGATCTATATTACTGTCTTTGTGCCAGTACATTACTGTCTTGATGACTGTAGCTTTATAGTATAGTCTGAAGTCAGGCAAGTTGATTCCTCCAGTTCCATTTTTCCTCAAGATTGCTTTGGCTATTTGAGTTTTTTTGTATTTCCATACAAATCATGAAATTAGTTGTTCTAGTTCTCTGAAAAATACCGTTGGTAGCTTGACAGGGATTGCATTGAATCTATAGATTGCTTTGGGTAGTATACTCATTTTCACTATATTGATTCTTCTGATCCATGAACATGGTATATTTCTCCATCTACTTGTGTCATCTTTGATTTCTTTCATCAGTGTTTTATAGTTTTCTATACATAGGTCTTTTGTTTCTTTAGGTAGATTTATTCCTAAGTATTTTATTCTTTTCATTGCAATGGGAAATGGGATTGTTTCTCTAATTTCTCTGTCTGTTTTCTCATTGTTAGTGTATAGGAATGGAAGGGATTTCTGCGTGTTAATTTTGTATCCTGCAACTTTACTATATTCATTGATTAGCTCTAGTAATTTTCTGGTGGAGTCTTTGGGGTTTTCTACATAGAGGATCATGTCATCTGCAGACAACGCATGTCTCCTGTATTTGGCTGAATGTGTTCATTCTGTGGACTGTGACAACAACAGCTTGCCATCAATTGTACTTTGGATCTGTCTCTCCTGTCATCAGTTGTACATGCAAAAGAAATATAAAAAGACATTACTGGTAGACCAAGGAAAATATAATGAAGAAGATGATTTCAGACAGAAGGTAATATATTCTACAGTCAAACAGATATTATTCTTAAAAGTCTGTTTATTTCTGGCTCTTGGAGGAACAAGGGGCTTCCCTGATGGCTCAGTGGTGAAGAATCTGCCTGCCAGCACAGGAGACATGGGTTCAATCCCTGGGTCAGGAAGGTCCCCTAGAGAAGGTAAGTGGTAACCTACTCTGGTATTCTTGTTGGAAATCCCATGGATGAAAGAGCCTGGTGGGCTACAGTCCATGGGATTGCAAAAAGTCAGGCACAAATTAATGACTGAATGTGCACTTGGAGGAACAAACATTTTTAGAGGTTTACTTTGTGCCATTTGTATTATCTCCTTTAATCTCACAATAATCCTGAGAGGAGGTGCTATTAGTTGTATTTTGCAGAGAAGGACACAAGCCCAGAGTAAAATTAAAAGGTTCGGGGTCTGAACAAGATAACACAAAGGTTGTCTGGCTCCCAGGCTGTGTTTTTCCACCACCTCACACTGATCACCGAAAACCACCCATAACATCATGTCCTCGGGCTGGTCAGTATTCTCCCCACTGAAGGGCTTGGTGTCCAGGCCTTTCATGCTCTGAGCATCTGGACCCTGACCAAAGCAAACAACCTATCTTGTCCTTTACAGGGCTGCTCAGAGCTTATGGACTGATCCTGACAACTAAGGATAGATTTTATTCTTTTCCCTGAAGAATCACCTCTATCCTCAGAAGCAAGCCCTAGAACTAACAAAGGTTGTAGAAAACTTCTTTTATTAATAGAAACAGTTAAAATTTTCATTTTCAGGTCACAGATTAGGGAGCCTTGAAGGTTAATAATGCTGAGTTGGATGAGTTTTTTTTTTAATCTTTTCATTTTTGAAACTATTATAAATATTATAGAGACATATTTTCACTCTATATCCTGGGAAACTGTCAACCAAACACTGGCTTCCTTCTCTGAGTTCTGGTGTCTGAAACAAAAGCTGATATTTCTTGCTTGCATGCCTGGTTGTTGTTTCAAAAGGAAACTGGAAGATTCTCAGCCTTCAGGCAGCACTAGTAGCCACAGACAGCTGGCAATTCTGCAACCACAGTGAAGAGGTTAGGGGAAACTCCCACTAGGTCCCACACACAGATCTGCTGTGTGTGCATGTTTATACATATTTTTTAGTGAAGCACAAAATGTAGACTCAGAGAAGCACGACTGCGGTTACAGACTGAACTACCTTCCTGTCCTGACTTTGTGATTCACTGGACAAGTGGTTTGGGGGCTGAAAGAGGAGGGGGCCAGGAGCGTGAGTCCTTTGATTACACCAAAGCTTTAGAGACGTTTCTGGAAGAATAAGCAGATTGTCTTCTTTTTCTAAATATATATATATATATATATATATATATATATATATATATATATATATATATGTATGTATGTATAAAACATATGTCAGGCAATGGAGACTGTTGCTTTTTCCCACACAATCACATGAGCTATTTCAGTCTCCATGGCAAGAAGAGGTCCTTGACCTGTGTGCCTTGTCCCATAAAAGAGTAGAAGCAATCATGATGCCAGAACCATGCTGGCAAACCTCGAATGACTTTTTAAGAAATTAATTAATTTAATTGGAGGATAATTACTTGACAATATTGTGTTTTGTGTTTTTTTTGCTACATATCAACATGAATCAGCCACAGGCATACTTGTGTTCCCTCCCTCCTGAGCCCCTCACCCACCTGCCACCCTACTCCATCCCTCCAGGTTGTCACAGAGCACCAGCTCTGGGATTTTCCAAATGACAACAGTAATCATCACAGGGACTTCCCTAGTGGTCCAGTGATTAAGGCTCCATGCTTCCACTGTAGGGGATGTGGGTTCCATCCCTGGTTGGAGAGCTAAGATTCTTTGTGCTGCACAGCATGGCCAAAAATAAGAAATAAATAAGTAAAAATTTTAAAGTAACATAGAAACTATTTTAAAAAATGATCGTCATGTTTGGAGACATCTTTCTCTAGGGGAGCCCAATGAATGATAGCCCTGTCTTTAACTCTGACCTTTCCCTCTGAGTCCCTAAATCTCATTTGCCACAGAACGGTGAGGCATCTGCTCCTAAGTCTCCCTTCCTAGGGCCCCCTCATCCCACTCAATGCCCCAAAACTTTCTGATGGCTCTGGGTTGCTCAGAACTCCAAAAGTGGGACACAGCTTTGCTATTCCCTGGCTAGCAATATTGGCCTCACCTGGGGGCTGGTCAGAAATGCAGCATCCTGGGACCTAGCCCTGACCTGCTGGATGGAGTCTGCATCCTAACAGGACCCTTGGTGACTTGTAGGCATGTGTGTTTGTAAAGGGCTGGTCTACACATTTTCATGAGGGTACAGCTGAGCCTCGTCACCAACTCACATATGACCTGGGGCAGGTCAGGACATACCTCCAGGCCTCAGTTTTCTCATTTGTGAAATGAAGAAGTAAAACCATCCTCAGGTGGCTCCAGAGTCAGGCCAACCACTCACCTCTGGGTCAAACGAGTCAACCCCCACCCCCCAAGCCTTAGTCTATGCTCGTCGCTAAGTCAAGTCTGACTCTTTGCAACTCCATGGGGTGTAGCCCTCCAGGCTCCTCTGTCCATTGGATTTCTCAGGCAAGAAGGCTGGAGTGGGTTGCCATTTCCTACCCCAGGGGATCTTCCCAACCCACAGATTGAACCCACATCTCCTATGTCTCCTGCATTGGAAGGCAGATTATTTAACACTGAACCACCAGGGAAGTCCTTAGTTTACTCATTTGCAAAATAGCAATATTAAGTACCCATCTGATGGGGCTATCATAGAGAGGGGGATGGATGAAAAAAATCTGTATTTTTTCCCTGTTGCTGCTGTAATAAGTTATCCCAAAGTTAGTGGCTTCAAGGAAAAAACACTTTTAACTTACAGTTCTAGAGATCAGAATCCTGAAATGGGTGTCATTGGGCCAAAACCAAGGTGTCAGCAGAGCAAGGATGCTCAGAGGAGAATCTGTTTACTTGTGCTTCCAGCTTCTAGAGGTTACCCACCCTCCTTGAGCCATGGCTTCCTCCACCTTCAATCTCAGCAATAGTTAGTCAAGCCCTCCCACCACATCATTCCACCCACTGCTTCTGCTATTATAGCTCCTTCTCTGACATTGCCTGTTGCCTCCTGTTTTCACTTGTAAGGACTCCTGTGATTACCTACCAGATAATCCAAAACAATCAACCCATCTCACTGTCAACTGATTAGTAACCTTAATTCCATCTAACCTTAATTCTTCCTTTGCTGTCTAATGTAACATAATCACAGACTCCAGGGATTGGGACACAAGCATCTTTAGGGGGCAAATTTTGGCCACCACATGGCATTAGGGAGTTATTACTGTGCCTGGCAAGTAGTCAACACTCAATAAATGTTAGATGTTTTTATCCTGTTTTATAGGAGCAGAGTGGTGGAGTGGCTGTGTTTTCATGATGAAGTTGAAACAGAGTAGGACCCTATGGGCCCTGTTCTCCACGTCCTCAGCCTGCCCTTTGTCTGTGGAAAAACTCTAGCCAAAGAATAAGTTTAAGCAGAGAAGTGAGAAAATGCAGAAGCAAAGGGAAACAGTCCAACAAGACTAAATAATAATAATAGTTTGATCATTAAGCAAAGTCAAGGACCTTTGGTTCCTCCTCAAAGGCTATAGATAAGATTCTGAGCTATGTCCTGTGAGCTGTCTTGTAGATATTACTGAAACCCCCACCAGGTCAAAGAAGTTCACTACATGATGACCAGACTATAAGCCTTGACATAAGTTGCCGCAGTTCTGAGAACTGGCCTCAAGGAAATGGGAACAAACCAGCCCTGGAACTGAAGACTAACTGTACTTAAAACAATCAAGATGACACTGGTCAGACCACTGATGACCAATTTGAAGATGACTGTCAGAGCTGACTGTACTGTTTCTTCAAGTAACCCCCTCCCTGAGCCTGTAAAAGCTTTTTCCCCCTGATTGTCAGGGTAGGGAATTGGCCTTTGGACAGAAGTCTACCCTCCCCTATCTTCTCGGTTGCCAGCAGCCAAAATAAACAAACTTTCCTTCCCACCAACCTGGGAAGGCTTTTGAGTGTTGAGCAGCCAGACCCCACTTCCTGTCACAAAATAACCAAGACTGTTTCCATAGACGTGTCTTCTGGTTCTGGCTTGTCTTATCTGCTACAACTTTGGCTCCTGTGGTTAGACACACATCCCTAACTAGGGGGCTCCCTCACCCCCTGACGAGTCAGCCACATCCCATGTCTAAAGCTTGAGAAACTTTCATGTGTACCTGTGGATAATAAGTTACAGCTTCATGACAGTTACAGAGTTCCCTGAACCCACTATCTGAGTTTTCTCCTGCAGACCACCTATCCTCTATCATGTTCATTCATTTGAGAAATACTGAGTACCCTCTCAGGGGCTTCCCTGGTGGCTCAGTGGTAAGGAGTCCACCTGCCAATTCAGGAGACATAAGAGACACAGGTTTGATCCCAGTGTCAGCAAGATCCCTTGGAAGAGGAAATGGCAACCCACTCCAGTATTCTTGCCTGGAAAATCCCATGGACAGAGGAACCTGGCAGGCTACAGCCCATGAGCTCACAGAGTTGACATGACTTAACAACTGAGGATGCATGCACCAGTAACTTTCAGGTGCTGGGCACCAAAGCTAAAACAAGGTTGAGAGGACTTATCTCCATTTCTCGATAGAAACCTATGTACTACAGAGTTGACTTGGGAGCTGCCAACAGGGTTCAGAGGGAAGCTGGGAGGCCCTGGCTTCTCTGAGCCTCACTTCAACAGAGCAGCTTCACAAGAGACTCTATGGCCATCAGTGCAAAGACTTTAGACCAATTCTTTGTATTACACTTGGTTACCTCTTGGTTAGATAACATCTGAGTGCAAATCATTGAACTTTTTAACCAAGTATTGTAGAGAATAAATCATAATTTAAAAAAAAAAAGCAGCTTCATCTTTTTTTTTTTCTGTTTCACATAGTGGAGTTCTGCACAGTATTTTGTTTAAAAGCAGTGTCTCCCTTCCAGGGCCTGGCACTCAGTGTGCTCAGTTGCTCACTGTGTCCGATTCTTTGTGACCCCTTGGACTGTAGCCTGCCAGACGCCTCTGTCCATGGAATTTCGCAGGCAAGAAAACTGGAGTGGGTTGCCATTTCCTACTCCAGAGGATCTTCCTGACCCAGGGATCAAACCCAAGACTCTTGCATCTCCTGCACTGGCAGGAAGATCCTTTATCACGATCCCACTTGGGAATCTCTTGGCATTCAGTGGACACTTGTAAATAAGTAAACCTCTGTGAGTCTGCAAAGCACTAATCTAGGATATGGAGCCCCTTTCCAGCTGAGTCTCCTGGGTTGGGCCCTGGGTTTGCTAACGCTGATGCCCCAGGTCCTCTGGTCCTGAGCCTGGAAATGCCTTCTCACCTCAGCTCAGTTGCATGGCTTCCCCTGAGCGCCTTGAGCAGCTCTCCCTCCTTTGTCCTCATTAGTTTTGACTTCCTCTCTTTTCTTTCCATTTCTAGGCACCACCCTCCACCACCTTTTGACCCACTTCTGGTATTTCTGGAGCACATGTCACCCCTCTTACCATCTTTCTGTCTCCAGTCAGTTAAATCCTGGTTTATCATCATAGTAGTCAGCTCAACCCCCCGTGATATTTGTTGCCTTCTAAAAGGGATTCAGCCTGCCCTACTTCCCAGGAGGAGAAATCACCCTCTTCCCCTTGCCAGCCCTGCCCTCTCCCCGTCTCATCCATACTCCACACTCCGTCCCCCACCTTACCATAGAGCGACAACAACCCTTACATAGGGCTTCCCAGGTGGCTCACTGGCCAGTGCAGGAGACACGGGAGACTAGGGTTTGATCTCTGAGTTTGATTTGGGCAGATCCCCGAGAGGAGGGCACAGCAACGCACTCCAGTATTCTTGCCTGGAGAATCCCATGGACAGAGGGAGCCTGGCGGGCTACAGTCCACAGGGTCACAAAGAGTCAGACACAACTGAGCAACTGAACAACAACCCTCATACAGCTCTTCTCCACCCCAGGGGATTTGAAATTACTTAAATTAAGCTGTCTCATCATTCCCTTCCAATCACTTCTAATAACACCTTATATTTATAGCTCTTTTGAGTTCACAAAGCTCTTTGACATTATCGCATTTAATTTGAGCCTCAGACGCCCGTATGAGGTAAGCAAGGCGGTGACTTTTTCTTCTCTTTTTGCAGAGAAGGAAACCGGCTCTGGGTGAAACAGCACTTTGCTGAAAGCCACTGCGGTAAAACCAGCTGCAAGTTGAGGTTTGCCCAAGCACAACCCTCTCTGCACTGTGTATTCAGCTTCGCATCCAGGGACTAAGAAGTTTCAGGGCCTGTGTCATGTTTTTTTCGGAGGTGGAATTGGCAAATGAGCAAGTTGCTCTTGATCCTGCCTGTGGCTGTTGGAAAACTTGCCTCGCCCTCCTCACATTAGTTGCCTGTTGAATTTGGAACCTGAAACAAAGAAATCTTCCGTTTGCTTGTTTGCATTTTATATCGTTTCCTCCTGAAACTTGCATTTCTGCCATAGTTAGTCACTTTAATTAGGCCATGACACTTGAAAATTAAGCCAGCTTTGTCATGAAAAGCAAGTTTCTTCTGTTGAAAAAGGACAGCCTTTTGAAGCCAATGAAGATAAGTAGTTTGGCAATATTCTGCACAGCACACCCTTGACAGGCCACAGAACAGAAGGGTAGTTAAGATACCATATCTGAATTATTTGGTAACAGAGATAAATTCTCCTGGTCTCAGGACTCCAAATATTAAGAAATACAAATGTAGGCTGTAAGGGATCACTAGACGGTCAGTTCATGTCATTTCTGTTCCCTCTCCTCTGCGTTTCTTGGAGAAAGCTATACAATTTGGGCTGTTCTCAGAACCTTAGAGACATGTGAAGTACTTTGTATTTTCAAACATTTTTTTTTTGGTTAAAATTGATGCTGAAAGAAATGACAGATTACACCTTCAGAGCCAGGCAAGAGGAGTGGAAACTATTGTATTCTGCTTGGGAAAAGTGGTCACCCTAAAAGCTAATCAGTTTTCAGATCAGCTTCCTCTTACTGAGTCAGGCTCGGAGCAGAATAAGAAATAAATGGTTCCAAACTTGAACGCAAAACAAGAAGTACCTCTGACTAGATGGTACTGAATTGAATGAATGTAGAATGCTTTTCCATCAAAGGAAGAACCAGGTGGTTCTGGATTAGAAAGAGAGGAGTCAGTGTGATTCAGTCATGACTTAAATAAACATATATTATAATTTTCCCTACTGAAGGGCCCTAGAAACAATGACTCCTCAGTAACAATAAACACACCATATGCCCAGATATTGATTTCGAAATGCCATTCCCCTGGATTTGTCATGAAAAGGAACAGTTTCAGGGCTGGGGAAGGGAATACAAGATAAACCTATGATACGCCAGAAAGTAGAAAAGCAAAGACTTACACGTATTCATAAAAAATGTCATGCAGGGACTTCCCTGGCAGTCCAGTGGTTAAGACTCCATGTTTCACTGCATGGGGGACAGGTTTGATCCCTGGTCAGGGAACTAAGATGACTCATGCGACACAGCTTGGCTGAGAAATTTTTTAAAAAAATAAAAAAGACAAGAGCATACAAAGACATTCATAAGTCTTAAATGCATATTGGTCAGTGAAAGAAGTTGGTCTGAAGAGGCTACATGCTGCATAAATACTGTATAATTACATTATGTAATATTCTGAAAAATGCAAAGCTATAGAGAGGCTAAACAGAACAATCTAGGGTGGGGAACAAGATTGACTGATTAGGTGAAACGCAGGGAAGCTATTCTGAAAAGTAAAGGATTTTTTTACAAAAAATCACTTTGAGACTTATCTGTTTTCCAACTTCAGATTTTACTGTATAGAGTTTTCTAAAAGGAAAGAACATACAATATACTTACACATGTATGTACTATAGAATATATAGGAAGAACTGAAAACCTCAAGTGTTGATTTGTAGGGTTTATAAATGCACGAAGGCAATATCTTGGGAGAAAGAGTATAATAAAGTTTCAATACATACTGCAATTTGTTTAATAGACTGATTCATTTGATTCAGACATCACCTTAGGTTCCATGGAAAAGAGAAAGTGTTATTCGCTCAGTCATGTCTGACTCTTTGCAACCCCATGGACTATAGCCTACCAGGTTCCTCTGTCCATGGGATTCTCCAGGCAAGAATACTGGAGTGGGTTGCCATGCCCCTTTCCAGGGGATCTTTCTGACCCAGGGGTCGAACCTGGGTCTCCTGCATGGCAGGCAGATTCCTTACGATCTGAGTCACCAGGGGAAGTTTCATACTGCATTGTAAATAGACTGAATGAAGTTTAATAACAAGTGCAACTGAATTAAAAACAGAATTTCCCTCTCCATCATGTCCTACCCCACTGCTGCAAAAAAAGTCTCATAAAACATAAGGGACCTATATGTTACAGACCCTGGGGCATGAAAGGCCAGAATATCATTGATAAGGCTGTCACTCTGCTCGCACCTATTCAGAAATCTAGAACCCACCTGTAATGCCTCTGAGAAGGGGACATTTTTATTTACTGTGGCAAAGTCAAATGAGGCCCATCGAATGAGCCCATCTTTCATGGTCCCAGCTGTAAAGGTGTCTACAGAAGATGTAGAGGTGGAATATCACCTGAAGCCTACAGAAATTCCAGCCTCACACTGCTCCTGGGCTAAATCTCATGGTCCTCTGAAGATTAACTTCCTCACCAGCGTGCCTCATCTAGGGCCCCCGCACACACACCCTTACTCACATTTACACACACACATACGTTTCCCTCTTTTCTTCCCTGAATACTCAATTCCAAGGCAAACTCTGCATCGCACCATTTGTTTTCTTTCTTTCTCTCTTTTTTTTTGCCTCTGTAAGGAGCATGGGGACAAGCTTACAGATAACTGCAAACTTGTGCAGAGTCAGTATTTGTAAAACCTCTCAAAGTGACTCTTATCACTATCAAAATAGACTAGGTCAGCAGCCTGAAAAGGATGTAAAACACAGAGGAAGAAAGATGATCTTCTTAAACCGGCATAAACATCCTTATTTATTTGTTGTGGCCTCTTATTATCGTTACTTTTCTTTGCTGGAATAGCATGAATATCTTTTCATGAATTGTTATCACCAATTAGCCCAGAAGAAGAATAGCACTTATTTATCACTCTTTCTACTTTCTGCCTTTCTTGTCACAACCATTTTCAATCTCTTTCCAAGATACTGCTTGGCACCACGTATCAGGTCCTCCCTTGGACACTTTTACCAGCAATGCTGAGAGAATCTATTACTTTTGTCTTCCTGGTGAGTCACACAGTTTATTAAAAGCATTTCAAGGCCAGTGTAAGTGCAGTTGACTTAATAGTTGATGAAACACAGAGGAAGTTTTTTTAATTAAGTGAAGGCACGCATGTCTTTATGTTAAAATTCTTTTGGCCACTGTCCCTGGTAGTTCAAGCACATGTTTAATATAATAATTACCCTTAAACAATTCAAGCAATGTGGGTTTGGACACAAAGGAACCAGAAGAATGGAACTGATCATCAGAAACCTTACAAAATAATCAGGGAAAAATTACTCTGTCTCAGTTCTCTACAGAATTGGGGAGTGTTAGAGCAGGAAGGGACTTTGGGGGGTTGTCCATTTTAATTTAATTTGATTTAATTTTATAGATGAGGAGGCTGGGGGCCAGGGAGTTCCGATGCCTTATTGAGGGCTAGCAATTAGCTGCTGGACAAAACAAATTTGACCCAGTGTTTCTCCATTAAATCGTGGACTTGTATTATTTTGGACTTTTAGACAAGAAAGAAATATGTTTGTTAATTAAATTGCATGCTTATTATAATCATAGTGCTGAATATCATAAAGGTCTCTAGAAAGATGTAACCAAAGGGCATATGGCTCTAGGCCTTAAACACTGATTTCTGGGAATATTTAAGTGCCTTCAAGTTCAGTAAAGGATTCAGAAGAAATCATAGTTGACATTTTCTAATTTCTTTGAAAAATAGGCAGCGATAGAAACTGTTTTGGTTACCAGATGTGTGTGTATGTTCAGTCGTGTCCAACTCTTTGTGGCCCCATGGACTGTAGCCCGCCAGGGTTCTTTGTCCATGGAATTTTCCAGGCATGTTTACTAGAGTGGGTTGCCGTTTCCTACTCCAAGGGATCTTCCTGACCCAGGGATTGAAACTGCCTCTTTTCATTTGTAGAAGGATTCTTTACCACTGTGGCTCAGCTGGTAAAGAATCCACCTGTAATGCGCAAGACCTGGGTTCAATCCCTGGGTTGGGAAGACCCCTTGGAGAAGGGAAAGGCTACCCACTCCAGTATTCTGGCCTAGAGAGTCTGGCATGACTGAGATACTTTCAATTCACTTCACTTCACTTCACTTCTTTACCACTAGCACCACCTGGGAAGCCCCTTGGCCAACAGAGGAGACAGTCAGGTGTTGCTGGGAACTAAATGTTTTCTGCCAGTTGCTCTCAGTTTCAGCCATCTTGAGATACCACTGAAAATGGGATCTATGGGAAGAATTGAAGGCAGGGAGATCATTATGGTTAAGAGGTCAACCATTCTGGATAGGGATGGAAAATGATATTTCCTAATATCTAAGCCACTGGCAAGGCCAGGAACTGTGGTCAGGAGCCCTCATTCTGCACCCTCTGTATATTAACCTTACCTGTCTTCTCTCGTGTTATATTAATATATTATTATATTAATGCTACCATCATCAGGCTTCTCCTGTTATCCAAGAAAAAGGAACAATTAAAAAATCATTTGAGGGAATTTCTTTTTGGTGCAATAGCTAAGACTTGGTGCTTTCACTGGTAGGGACCCAGTTCATTCCTGGTTGGGGAACTATGATCTGGTAAGCCACATGGTGCAGCCAAAAATAATTATTTTGGTGTTCTCCCATACTTTGTCAAAATTTGGGCATGTAAGAAGCTCTTCATTTGTGTTTTACTTTTGTTATCAATTATTTAGTTGATTTGGAGAAATTGTACCAAGTTTGGGTCCGCCAATTTGTAACCATGAAGTAGACCAGTTGACCACATTGCAGAATGGAAACCCACACCTGGAACTTCTCCAGGTAGTCTAAATGTGAAGCCACACTCCTTGTGAGTAACCACTTCTGTGGTCCACACCTAGTTCTCACTGCCTCTGATTGAATCTCTCTCATGTATGTTTTCCCTTTGTTTTTCTCTCAGGTTAGTGGCGCTTCCTGTAGATAAGGCACTAAACATCTCAAGCCAGAGTATATCATTCTTTTTGCTTTACAGGTCACATTCAGCAAACAAGACACACTGGTCAATATAAATGCCTCTTGCATTGGATTTGGCTTCTGATTTATCATCTTCAGCGTCAGGATAATTACGGATTTGCTTTCAACAGCGGATTCATATATCCAGTGGGTCATTAACTCCATTTCAATGACACTCACTAAACACCTTCATTGGGCTTACTGTTCTGACAGGCACTGTAGAAAACATGGTCTCTTCAGGCAATAAAATCTAATTTATTTAACTTGTCATATTATTGTAATTTAGATGTATTTCCTATAGTTTGCTCATTTTATCTTTCATTTCTCAGTTTTTTAAAACATCGGAGCAATAAGTGGTGCAATAGCTGCTTAGTAAATTTTTTTATGCACATTATTCTTCTGCTTATGAATTTGTAAACTAATCAGTTCATATGCTAATCTGCTATGGATCTGTGTTATTTAATTAAATCTGAAAATAGTATATTAATATTTATCAATGTTTAACTGACTAAAGTCAACCTTATATATATATTTAAATTAAGTATCACTGTAAACAATGGAACCATAAAAAATTCCTGAACATTTTGGGTCAGATTTTTCAAATCTGAGAGGAATGAAAAAGCTCGGGTTATCAGCAGTAATCTTTTAAAACTCAGGGTGCTTGAAGGACAGCCAAAATTATAATGAGCTTGAAGCAAATTATCTAATTAATCTTGGTTGATGCAATGACTGTCCTAGCTTGTGAAGCCACCTGTCTCCATTTGAAGATGTCAACATCAAAAGTGAAACATTTACTGAGAGCCCACAATGCTTCAGGCAGTGGAGAGGAAGGCAAAATGAAAAGACCTCACTTTAGTGAGCTTATTTACAAGGGAAGTAATGGGGAGGGTATTTTAGGGGAGAAATAAATAGAAATAACAAGATAATACTGAGCAAGAAGAAATTTTAGGATGAGCTCAGGAAAATAATTCCTATCAAAGTTCTCAGTATAATCACTGGAGACATTATAGTGTATAATGTTGTTGGGGTTATTAATATTAATCATAGTAATCATCATTTATTATGAGTGCAGCATACAGAACAATTCCGCAGTGGTAGGATGATGGAACAGATAGAGCTGAACAAGGCTGTGTGGTTTATGAATTCTAAGAACAGAAGGGCTTATGTACTTCATTATCAGAGATAAGTGCTGCCTGACCACATCTAAACACCTGTCTTCTTTGCAACTCTACTCTTAATTAAAGAAAATGATCCTTAATGTTACTGACTCACTTGAAAAAACACTACATCCAAGAATGTTCAGTTATCGTTAGTGGGGAGCATGTGTATCCATCTTCCTGTTTTCTTTCATCTTTAAGAAGTAATCAAATAAGTTTACTTACAAATAAGTTTATCTTGCTATTGTGCATAATTATTTGCTTATCTTGCAACTATGTGCAAGATAAATCAGGTGAAGAATAAAGAAAGCAACTTGAGTAGAAAAACTAAAGAAATTTAGATTACTAAACCATTTTTCATTGAATTTTTATTGAAATAATTATAGATACACATACAATTATAACTTCAACTCAGTTTCCCTCAACACTTTGCAAAACTCTAGTATAATATCACAACCAGGATATTGGCATTGATACAATCCACTGACACTATTCATATTTTCCTAGCTTAACATGTATACATTGATGTGTACTTAATCTTATACAATTTCATTACATGTAGATCCATGTGTCTATCACCACAGTCAACATATAGAACATTCCATCGTCACAAGGATCTCTCCTGTTGCTTTTTATTAGCAATATCCAACTTTCCTCTCACCCTGTTAATAACCCCTGGCAACCACTAATCCATGTCCTATTTCTAAAATGTTGTCATTTAAAAATTACTGTCTAAAGGAATCATACAGAATTACCTTTTGAGATTGGCTCTTTTCACAGAGCATAATTCCCTGGAGATATATCCAAGTTACTACTTGTATCAATAGTTCATTTCTTTTGATTGCAAAGTAGTAGGTCATGGTACGTATGAACCATAGTTTGTTTAACCACTCACCTGTTGAAGGACATTTGGGCTGTTTCCAGTTTTTAACTATTACAGAACACTGCTATGTACATTCACAAACAGGTGTTCATTATGTTTGTCCAAGAGTGCAATTGTTAGATCAGGTGGTTACTGCATATTTAGACTTATAAGAAAACATCAAATTGTTTTCCAAGTGGCTATACCATTTGTAATTCCCACCAACAATGTATCAGTGATCCAGCTTCTCTGCATTCTTGTCAGCACCTGGTGTTGTCAGTATTTTTAATTTTAGCCATTATTGTGGATGTACAGTGATATCCCATCATGGTCTTAATGTGGATTTCTTGAATGGCAAATGATGATGAACACCTATATATTTATTTGCCAACTGTATGACCTCTTCAATAAAAGCGTCTTCATGACTTTTATCAAAAATTATCATGACTGATGAGGGTTGATTCCAGGAATACAAGAATGGTTTAAGACATGAAACCCTATTAAGATAATTTTGCACCTTAATACAGTTTAAAATAAGGGATAATCTCTATATATGTTCTCCTCCAATTCAATAAGATTAGACATTTATCTATGATATTTAAATAATTAAAAAAATACTTTAGAAATTAGGAACAGAAAGAAAATTTCTTCAAGTGATAAAGGGTAATTATAAGAAATCTGCCGCAATTATCATACTTAGTGAAACATTAGAAACATTCTGTTTAAAGTCAGGAAAATCACAAAGATATCACCATTACTATTTCCATTCAACTCAGTTCTAGAAGTCTTAGTCAGAGCTAAAAAAAAAAAGAAAAAGAAATAAAATGGAAGGGGGGAAAAATCAGTTCCAAAGAACTTGATTGTTCAAACAGTGCGTCCAAGAGAATCTACAAATTTTTCAAGCTAATAAGATGGCGTGTTACAAGAGCAGTATTAAAAAGTCAGTGGCATTCCAGGACACTAGCAATGACCAATCAGATTATAATTTTTTTAATGTCCATTTATAAAATGCAATAGGAATACAACTAACATGAAATATATGAAAAACCTTATAATGTATTACCTAGTAACATAAAAGACCTAAATAAATGGGGAGATAGACCATGCTTATGATTTGGAAGACTCACCACAGTGATGTCAGTTTTTCCCCCAAATTAATCTACAGATTTAATGCTTTATCTTGGGCTTTGACAAGTTGAGCCTAAACGTCAGGGATCGAGTCCAGGTCTCCCATATTACAGGCAGATTCTTTACCATCTGAGCCACAAAACAAGGCTCTTCAGGACAGCTAAAAAAATTTTGAAGGAAAAAGTAGACAAAAGGATAAAAATATGTAAAAAGATATCACCTTTTCAGATATCAACATTTATTATAAAACTATAGAAAGGAAAACAATGTACCATTGACAAAAGGGCAGAAAAATAGGCCAGTTAATCAGAAAAAAAAAAAAAGTCCAGAAAAAAAGCTTGGCAAGTGTGGAAATTTGATAGCTAACAGAGGAAGCATTACAACTCAGTGTAGACAAGATGACTAATAAAGGATGCAGGAACAATATGTTACTGTAGGGAGGGAAACATTTAGAACTTCATCTCATTTTGTACACATGCTCAATTATAGACAGATTAAATACACCAAAGCCTCTGACTGTGTGGATCACAACAAACTGTGGAAAATTCTTCAAGAGATGGGAATACCAAACCACCTGACGCCTCCTGAGAAATTTGTATGCAGGTCAAGAAGCAACAGTTAGAACTGGACATGGAACAACAAACTGGTTCCAAATCGGGACAAGAGTACGTCAAGGCTGTATATTATCACCCTGCTTATTTAACTTATTTGCAAAGTACATCACGTGAAGTGCAGGGCTGGATGAAGCACAAGCTGGAATCAAGATTGCCAGGAGAAATATCAATAACCTCAGATAAGCAGATGATACCACCCTTATGGCAGAAAGAGAAGAAAAACTAGAGTTTCTTGATGAAGTGAAAGAGGAGAGTGAAAAAGTTGGTTTAAAACTCAACATTCAGAAAACAAAGATCATGGCATCTGGTCCCATCACTTCATGGCAAATAGATGGGGAAATAATGGAAACAGTGAGAGACTTTATTTTTGGGGGGCTCCAAAATCATTGCAGATGGTGACTGCAGCCATGAAATTAAAAGACGCTTTCTCCTTGGAAGAAAAGCTATGACCAACCTAGACAGCATACTAAAAAGCAGAGACATTACTTTGCCAACAAAGGTCCATCTAGTCAAGGCTATGGCTTTTCCAGTAGTCATGTGTGGATGTGAGAGTTGGACTATAAACAAAGCTGAGCACCGAAGAACTGATGCTTTTGAACTGTGGTGTTGGAGAAGACTCTTGAGAGTCCTTTGGACTGCAAGGAGATCCAACCAATCAATCGTAAAGGAAATCAGTCCTGAATATTCATTGGAAGGACTGACGCTGAAGCTGAAACTCCAATACTTCGGCTACCTGATGCGAAGAACTGACTCCTTAGAAAAGACCCCGATGCTGGAAAAGATTGAAGGTGGGAGGAGAAGGGGAAAACAGAGGAGGAGAAAGGGAAAACAGGATGAGACGGTTGGATGACATCATCGACTTGATGGACATGAGTCTGAGTAAGCTCCAGAAGTTGGTGATGGACAGGGAGGCCTGGTGAGCTGCAGTCCATGGGGTCATGGAAAGTCAGATATGACTGAGCCACTGAACTGAACTGAAAGACTCTAATATGCAAAGCAAAGCTCTAAAACTTACAGAAGATTAATTAAGAGAACATCTTTGTGACCACAAGGTAGAATGTATTTCTATAAAAGAAACCACAAATCATAAAGGAAGTATAATTAAATCTGAGTATTTTCAAATTTAAAACAAGATATTTAAATTTTAAAAATACACTTAAACTAAATTTGAATATTTAAATTTAAATGTAACACACGATATTGAAAGGTCAGAGATTTGGAGAAGACACTTAAAATGCATGTCTAACAATGATTCAACAGTCAAACTATATGAAGAATTTCTAAAAATCAAGAGGAAAAGTCAAATAACAGTTGGATAATTGGGGATGCTAAAAGAGTAAATTCAAAGAAATGTATTAACATAAATACAAAAAGATGTTCCAACTGATCAGTAATCAAGGAAATACATATTAGAACAAGGAAATATCTTTTTAGGCCTGTCAGATTGGCAAGAATTTTCACAATACCAAGTGCTGGTCAAGATGAGGACATTTCATTTAGTCTTGTCAAACTGATGAGAAACTGACGCAAACACTTTGAAAAATAATTTTGCATTATCTGATAAATTACAGTTGTTTCCCTGGTGGCTCAGAGGTTAAAGCATCTGCCTGCAATGCGGGAGACCCAGGTTCAATCCCTGGGTCGGGAAGATCCCCTGGAGAAGGAAATGGTAACTCACTCCAGTGTTCTTGCCTAGAGAATTCCATGGACAGAGGAGCCTGGAGGGCTACAGCCCATGTGGTTGCAAAAAAGACAGAGATGGACACGACTAAGCAACTAACACTTTCACTTCATTTTATTCACATACCCTAAATCCATCAATCCTAATTTTTAGTACATAACCATGAGAAAATTTTGCACAGTATTTAGGGAGGCATTTAAATGGATTTTCATCACATCATTGTTTGTAATAATGCAATGTTGAAAATAATTTAAATATTCATCATTGGAAAATAGATAGTTGTGATATCTAGTTGAAGCACATGAAACTGCTGCTATTCAACCATTTGGATATGGTTCAAGTTAATAAATGTATAAAACTGAGTATTATACAGGAGCTAAAATGAGTGAACTAAACCAATATGATTCACCATGGATAAACCCCTAAAATAAAATATTAAGTGAAAAGCCCATGCTATAGTATTTATGGTATGATCACAAACACATTCAGGTGAAAATCTTCATCTTTCAGATCGAGGATCTATGCATAAAAATAACTAGAAGTGTTTCAAAAATTCAGAGATTTTTGAAGATGGTGGAAGGATTCATTGAGAACTGTATGGTTTATGCTCATACTGAAAGTAGTGGTTCCTCTGAAGGAAACCGGAGCATTATTAGACAAGAAAATAGGCTCTGTGTGGCCCCAAGTTACAGATGTTCACTGTACTATTCTAGTCCCTTACTTATTTCAGTTTATTTCATATTTACTAGGTGACCCATTACTGGATATTAATCCAAAGAGAAGAGAGTAAATAATTCTATGTAGAAGACCAAAAAATCTCCAGAGGTAGAAAAGAAATAGATGTTATTAATTGAAACAAAGGAAATGGCAACCCACTCCAGTATTCTTGCCTGGGAAATCCCATGGGCCAAGGAGACTGGTGGGCTACAGTCCATGAGATCGCAAAGAGTCTGACACGACTTAGGGACTAAACCACCAACCGCCACCATTAACTGAAAATCTTTATTACAACACTCTCCACTTGTTTCTAGAAATTCCTATGTATATCATATCAATCCTAAGCTTCTTTTCAGCAAAGATTAAGATTGGCAAATTCACTTTTATTGTTCCTCTTCTTTTCGCTGACAAGGTCAGCGATGCATACATGAGATTTTAAAAATATGTCATCTGGTTTTTAGTGATATAAAGAGAAAGTGCAACAATACCACAAATGTGAATTAATTTTATTTCTTTATATCTAAAATTCACTATGTGTTCCCTACCATATGTGCCTGTGCGTGGTAAGTCACTTCAGCTGTGTTGACCCAGGGATTGAACCCATATCTCTATGCCTCCTGCACTGGCAGGCAGATTCTTTTTCACTACCACCACCATGGAAGCCCATCAGAACAATCATCTTCAAACCAAAATAGGGAAGCTGTGGGCTTTCTCAGGATTGTCTATTTGGGGCAGCAATTTCTCTGAGCTTTTAGGGCGACGCGGGAGTCATGTCTGAGCTGCGAGCTAGTTTGAGTGGCCCCAAATGTGGAAAGGAAAGGGAAGGAGGATTTGAGGTCAAGAGAACCAGGAAGACTGGTTAAACCAGGGCCTGACATTCTGATGAATTTAGTAGGTGACAGAGCTTGGTCACAGATGGAGGTCACAAGAGTCAGCACTGCTGTCAGAAATGAGTGTTGAGAGACCAAAAGGACACTGAAGCCCAGAGCTGAGCCAGAGAAGAGCTACTGTCAAATCCTAATTAGAGAGAAGAGCAGAAGAGATCGGAGTTAGAAGTGGGTTGAGGTGAGAAGGGAGTTCCCAAGATCACCGGGCAAAGCCAGAGGCAGGCAGCATGGCGCCACAAATTCCTAGTTTCTTGATGTATCTCCTGCTTCTTTTGCACTCTGTTGTTAACCACTAACAACTGACTTCTAATTTGCCTAAAGCTTCACTGTTCATTTCTCCTTTTGACTCTTTGCAACCCCAGGGACTGTAGCACGCCAGGCTTCTCTGTCCATGGGATTTCCCAGGCAAGAATACTGGAGTGGGTTGCCATTCCCTTCTCCAGAGGATCTTCCTGACCCAGAGATTGAACCCGGATCTCCCGCACTGCAGGAGTCCACTGGGGAAGGGACAGATAGCCATTCGGTTTGGTGATGTTGAGACAAGGGTTCAGAAATTCATCCATAACCCAGACTGAGCAGATCCAGGGAATAGCGCCAGAATTTTCCTACAAACCTCTCTCCTAATTTTAATTTTAGGAACCCTGAAGGTGGCCTTATCACAGCCCATTACATGGGTAATTTTATTTCAATGTGCAAAAAGTCAGAAAATGGGTGAAGGGGGTCAGGTGTATGGTGATGGATGGAAAGTAGACCTTTGGTAGTGTCTCTCTGTTGTGGATACAGAATATAATCACAGTGGTGTACACCTGAGACTTATGTAATGGAATATTACGTATTTTCAATTTTTAGAAAAGCTAAAAAAAAAGTTAGAAATTTCATTGTGTTCTTCATTTCACTATGATATATTTGAGATCATCAGGTCAGACTATGGTATCAAGCCTTGGAAATATCACACCAGGCCCTGCAAAATGAGATCATGAATTGGTTTCCATGTTTTCTCTAGTAACTTGGATCTGAGGTCCTAAACCTGAGCTAGGAACTAGCACACTAGATAGAAATCTCAGAAGGGAAGAGGATTAAATTGACACTGGTACTAAATAATACAGTCTCCACAACCTTACTTCTAGGTGGGACTCTTAAACTCTCCCACCACTGACCCATGCCTTGTGTTTTTACCAGAGGGGATGGCATTCTTGACCCAAAGTAGGCCTGAGATCCTGAATCCTGAATGGCTTGGCGGGAAGACAATCTCAGCCTTTCTTCCAAATTTGCTACAATATTTTCTCCAGGGGCGCACTGACTCTGACTGCTGTGGTAAGGTCAGTTTTGAGTCCCTGCTGTTGAAGCCTTGTTTGTTGTTTTAGTCGCTCAGTCGTGTCTGACTCTTTTGTGACCCCATGGACTGTAGCCCACCAGACTCCTCTGTCCATGGGATTCTCCAGGCAAAAATACTGGAGTAGGTTGCCATTTCCTTCTCCAGGGGATCTTTCCTACCCAGGGATCCAACTGGTGTCTCCTGCATTGGCAGGCGGATTTTTTTTACCGGTGAGTCACCAGGGAAACCCAGAAAAGACTTAGGGAGGCCCTGTCTAACCTCTGACCAGATTTCAGAATAACCTGTCCCCTAAAAGGCAATTTGAGTGAAGAGCCAGTGGTATAGGAAGACCCCAGACGATCAGGCCCATCATGAAGCTATAAGAATGCTCCCAGGGGAGGGTATGAGCAACATCACCTCACTGGAGACTCAGGGCAGGACAGGGAGAAGACACCAAGGCTATAATATGCTCCTTGGAGAGATGGCCTGCTGTATTTGTCCTGGGGTCAGGGTCACATCCCTGTGTCTGCGGGGAGGTGATTTCTACTGTGAATCATCAGGTGATGAGGTGGATCTATTGCAGATATCTGCAGATAACCTGGCTCAGAGTTTCACCACTTCCATGCTGCCTGCCAGGAACAAGCTGCTTCTCCTTTAGAGCTCCGACCTGAGGATGGATGGGAAAATGCTTGCTCTCTGTTACCCTTCCCACAGATGAAGTAAATTCAGCTCTGCCAAAGGCTCCATGGTGTCAAGAGAGAACAAGAGAGAAATGACCCCAGAGACCATAGAATGTAAGTGTTTGCTTAATCCCTCTTTTCTCCTCTCCATCCCCAAATGACCTCTCAAATTCATGCTTGCATCGTCTCCTCTAGACTCCAGGGGCGCTTCTCAATCCGTCCCCCTACATTTATCTACCCCTTCAGGCCATCCCCCAGACCATATCTGATCTCTGTTAAAAATTCATCCGTGACCTCAAGGAACTGCCTTTCTAGATTCGCCTCCAGCTTGTCTCCCCGCATGCCTTCATGGTGTCTGCACTAGCTCGCGAGGTCTGTGAGAGCAAGGTTATCTTGTTCACTGAATCTGCCACAACATCTATGGTAACACAGAGAGCACAGCACGGGGGTCATAGATACATGTGGATTCAATTCCTTTGTCCACTGTCATAGTCAGCATGGCCCTGGCTCCGTGTGTTGAAGGCCCGGTGGAATCAGCCACGCAAAGGGTAATTAACTAAAGGAAAAAGGCTCTTCTTCCATTTTACTCTGGAGGGCAAGAATATTCTTAAAACCAAAAAGATTTTAACATCTTTTCGGCTTTAATGTAATTTCTTGGGAGAATTAAAGGTGCCAAACGAATACAAATTTCTTACATGTAGGCTACTTATTATTTTTACCACTAAGTGAAAATTGTGCCAATTTTATTCTCTTGGTGACTGCGAAATGTCTCTCTAATAAAACGCATGTTTTTCTCAAAGTTTTTTTTTTTTTTCTCCAGCAGGATAACTATGTCCCCCTGGGCTACAGAGTATTGTTAAGTATAATGATAAGATACACAAAGGAAAAAAAAAAGATCAGGAAATGCTTAAAAGTCTCCAACAAATGTTTATCAGGAAATGTTATTCCAGAATCAAAACATTTCCTGTCCAATGATTATGGCATGGAGAAAAATCATGTGATGCCAGTTATGGGGTCTTATAAAAAGAATTTTTCTGATGAAATATGTTTATTTGAAGCAAAATCATTACAAATAACATGAGATAAATGAGAGTTGCTCAGAGTCACACTTTTTAAAAAAGTTTATTATTCACATCAAAATCTAAACCTCAAACTTCACAGAAATATATAAGGAGTAAATTGGAAATTCACCATCTCACCACTCAGAGATAACCACTCTTAATATTTACCTCAATATTTAAATGAACATAATTCCAAGTGTGTGAATGCTTAGTTACTCAGTCATGTACAACTCTATTTGACCCCATGGACTGCAGCCCTCCAGGCTCCTCTGTCCATGGAATTTTCCAGGCAAGAATACTGGAGTAGGTTGCCATTTCCTCCTCCAGGGGATCTTCCTGACCCAGGGATCGAACCCATGTTTCCTGGGTCTCCTGCACTGACAGAAAGATTCTTTACCACTGAGCCACCTGGGAAGTCGTTGGACTGCAAGAAGATCAAACCAGTCAGTCCTGAAGGAAGTCAACCTTGACTATTCATTGGAAGGACTGATGCTGAAGCTGAAGCTCCAACACTTTGGCCACGTGATGCAAAGAGCTGACTCATTGGGAAAAGACCCTGATGCTGGGTAAGATTGAAGGCAAAAGGAAAAGAGGGCAGTCTGGGGAGGCCTTACAAATAGCTGTGAAAAGAAGAGAAGCGAAAAGCAAAGGAGAAAAGGAAAGATATAAGCATCTGAATGCAGAGTTCCAGAGAACAGCAAGAAGAGGTAAGAAAGCCTTCTTCAGTGATCAATGCAAAGAAATAGAGGAAAAGAACAGAATGGGAAAGACTAGAGATCTCTTCAAGAAAATTAGAGATACCAAGGGAATATTTCATGCAAAGATGGGCTTGATAAAGGACAGAAATGGTATGGACCTAACAGAAGCAGAAGATATTAAGAAGAGGTGGCAAGAATACACAGAAGAACTGTACAAAAAAAGATCTTCACGACCCGGATAATCACGATGGTATAATCACTTATCTAGAGCCAGACATCCTGGAATGCAAAGCTGGTGGAGGTGATGGCATTCCAGTTGAGCTATTTCAAATCCTGAAAGATGATGCTGGGAAAGTGCTGAACTCAATATGCCAGCAAATTTGGAAAACTCAGCAGTGGCCACAGGACTGGAAAAGGTCAGTTTTCATTCCAATTCCAAAGAAAGGCAAGGCCAAATAATGCTCAAACTACCACACAATTGCACTCATCTCACATGCTAGTAAAGTAATGCTCAAAATTCTCCAAGCCAGGCTTCAGCAATATGTGAACCGTGAACTTCCTGATGTTCAAGCTGGTTTTAGAAAAGGCAGAGGAACCAGAGATCAAATTGCCAACATCCACTGGATCATGGAAAAAGCAAGAGAGTTCCAGAAAAACATCTATTTCTGCTTTATTGACTATGCCAAAGCCTTTGACCATATGGATCACAATAAACTGTGGAAATTCTGAAAGAGATGGGAATACCAGACCACCTGACCTGCCTCTTGAGAAATCTGTATGCAGGTCAGGAAGCAACAGTTAGAACTGGACATGGAACAACAGACTGGTTCCAAATAGGAAAAGGAGTACGTCAGGGCTGTATTTTGTCACCCTGCTTATTTAACTTATATGCAGAGTACATCATGAGAAACACTGGGCTGGAAGAAACACAAGCTGGAATCAAGATTGCCAGGAAAAATATCAATAACCTCAGATATGCAGATGACACCATCCTTATGGCAGAAAGTAAAGAGGAACTAAAAAGCCTCTTGATGAAAGTGAAAGAGGAGAGTGAAAGTTGGCTTAAAGCTCAACATTCAGAAAATGAAGATCATGGCATCCAGTCCCATCACTTCATGGGAAATAGATGGGGAAACAGTGGAAACAGTGTCAGATTTTATTTTGGGGGGCTCCAAAAATCACTGCAGATGGTGACTGCAGCCATGAAATTAAAAGATGCTTACTCCTTGGAAGAAAAGTTATGACCAACCTAGACAGCATATTCAAAAGCAGAGACATTACTTGGCCGACTAAGGTCCATCTAGTCAAGGCTATGGTTTTCCCAGTAGTCATGTATGGATGTGAGAGTTGGACTGTGAAGAAGGCTGAGCGCCCAAGAATTGATGCTTTTGAACTGTGGTGTTGGAGAAGACTCTTGAGAGTCCCCTGGACTGCAAGGAGATCCAACCAGTCCATTTGAAGGAGACCAGCCCTGGGATTTCTTTTGAAGGTATGATGCTAAAGCTGAAACTCCAATACTTTGGCCACCTCATATGAAGAGTTGACTCATTGGAAAAGACTTTGATGCTGGGAGGGATTGGGGGCAGGAGGAGAAGGGGACGACAGAGGATGAGATGGCTGGATGGCATCACTGACTGGATGGACGTGAGTCTGAATGAACTCCGGGAGTTGGTGATGGACAGGGAGGCCTGGCGTGCTGCGATTCATGGGATCGCAGAGTCGGACACGACTGAGCGACTGAACTGAACTGAAAGGATGAGATGGTTAAATAGCGTCATTGACTCAACGGATGTAAATTTGAGCAAACTCCAGGACATAGTGAAAGACAGAGGATCCTGGCGTGCTACAGTCCATGAGGTCACTTTTCACGCTTCAGTTCCTTACTTTACTTTCTTATCTAATTGTAACCATTGCTTTATTACTATATTTAAGGGACATGCTATTAGGATTTCACCATTAAACATAAAGTTAGTTTTCAGTGTGTGCATGTAGGCTTTTACTAAAATTTCTTTTTATCAAAAATGAATATAATGATTGAATCATATCAAAGATATAAACACACCCTATTCCTTTGGCCTGTTTTTAAAATCACACTACACCTTTATGGTGCTTTTGCAGATATCTTGTTTTTTTTTTTTTTTTTTTTTTATAAATTGAAGGTTTGTGGCAACTCTGTGTTGAGCAACTCTTTTGGCACCACTTGTTTTTCCAGCAGCATTTGCTCATTTTGTGCCTCTGTGTCACATTTTGGTAATTTTCACAATATTTCAAACCCTCCACGAGGAAGAGATTATGACTCACTGAAGGCTCAGATGAGATCTAGGAGTTTTTGTCCTTTTTTATTTAAGGTATGTACATTTTTAGACATAATACTTTTGCATGCTTAATAGACAAGAGTATGGTACAAACACAACCCTTATATGCAATGAGAAACCAAAAAACATGCAACCCACCCAGGCATACCTTGGAAGTTAGGTCCCAGATCATCACAATAAAGCAAAAATTGCAATAAAGTGAGTCACATGCATTCCATGGTTTCCCAGTGCACAAAAAAAAGCCATGTTTACACTATACTGCAGTCTTTTGACCTATTCTTATAGAGAAATAAGTTAACCAATATTTTCTCAAAATCTCAAATTCATCTTTTCTTCTCCCTTTAAGCCCACCCCACTGTCACACTGAGTTCAACTCTTCTAACCAGACTTCTGGAAAAAACCTAAAGTTCTGAGAAAGAGAAAGGGTTAGTTACTCAGTCATGTCCAACTCTTTGCGACTCCATGGACTCTAGCCTACCAGGCTCCTCTGCCATGGTGTTCTCCAGCCAAGAATACTGGAGCGGTTTACCATTCCCTTCTCTGGGGGATCTTCCTGATCCAGGTATCAAACGTGCATCTCTTGTGTCTCCTGCATTGACAGGCAGATTCTTTACCATTGTGCCACTTAGGAAGCCCATTTAAAATATTACACAGATTCAAAACATGTGGTGAAATCAGATGCCTGCCTACAGAGCTAATGGTATTCTAAGGAAGTTGGTCTCTACATATTCAATGATTTGACGTCTTTAATTCTGGCTGTGTTGGGTCTTCTTTTGGGCTTTTCTCTACTTGCGGCAAGCAGGAGCTACTCTGCAGTTGCAGAGTGCAGGCTTCTCTTTGTGGCCGCTTATCTTGTGGACACGGGGTCTAGGGTGCACAGGCTTCAATAGTGTGGCACGTGGGTTTAGTTGTTCTGCTGGATGTGGGATTTTCCCAGATCAGGGATTGAAGCTGTGTCTTCTGCATTGGAAGATAGATTCTTCACCACTGAGCCACCAAGGAAGCCCTCTACACGTTTTTGATCATGTACTAGGACCACCAAAAATAGGCACTATTATAAATCTCCTTGTTAAATACTAGTAAAGTTTGATTTCTTAATTTAGACAAAAATAGAGGTATTCTAACAATTTCTTTCCACAATCCAAGTGCTCTAGGTGTCAGATTTGTTGCAGGAAATTTTCTACTTTATATTCTAGGAGTAAATGCTATAACCAACACTTATTGAATCCTCTGTTCTAATCATTCTTGCAGTAATCTCATCTTAACATCAAATTCCCCATTAGCAATATATTTCAGTGCCTGAAATCACAGACGGTCTCTACTATAAACTGTCTTTTATTTTTTCATCATTTAGGAATAATCTCAGGACTAAAATCTTCAAGACTTTAAAGACATATGTATCTTATTTTAAAAATACCCTATCTTTTAAAAATTAATTACTAATTTGTCAGCAGTATTATTTCTGCAGAGAAAGGGTTGTTACATAGGTTGATTTGTAAATTCTGCATGACAGTCCATATGAAAGGTTTTTTTTTGTTTTTTGTTTTTTTATAATTTTGCTTTCTAAACAGTGACTCAAATCCCTTGCATGTGTTCTAAGTTGCTTCAGTCATGTCCGACTCTTTGCCTCCCTATGGACTGTAGCCCGCCAGGCTCCTCTGTCCATGGAGATTCTCCAGGCAAGAATACTGGAGTGGTTGCCGAACCCTCCTCCAGGGGATCTTTCCCACCCAGGGATCGAACCTACTGCTAATCAAGTCTACTGCACTAGCAGGTGGTTCTTTACCATTAGTGCCACCTGGGAAGTCCCTGAATCCCTTAAAATTACTTAAATATACTCTGGATATGGGGAAAAAGAGGCAGGAAACAGTGAGTGTTTGAGTAAGAAAGAATTCCTGTTTCGTGAGTCAACTCTAAATTTGTTTAATGATGAATTTTAGCTTTGGTGGTAATCAAAGGAAAAGTCCTTTCCTGAACAGAAAAATAAGTGATTTTTAATGAAGACTCAGTGTTGTGCTAATATGCGACAAGGAAAGTAGGAGGGAGAAAATTGGTTGATCAGGTATTAAAAAAAAAAACACAACACCATGACTTAAAGCATTTTCGGATTAGTATCAATCACACTTAAGACTATGCCAAAGCCTTTGACTGCGTGGATCACAACAAACTGTGGAAAATTCTTCAAGAGATGGGAATACCAGACCATCTGACCTGCCTCCTGAGAAATCTGTATGCAGGTCAAGAAACAACAGTTAGAACTGGACATGGAACAACAGACTGGTTCCAAATTGGGAAAGGAGTACATCAAGGCTGAATATTGTCACCCTACTTATTTAACTTATATGCAGAGTACATCATGAGAAATGCCAGGCTAGATGAAACACAAGCTGGAATCAAGATTTCTAGGAGAAATATCAATAACCTCAGATATACAGATGATACCACCCTTATGGCAGAAAGCAAAGAAGAACCAAATAGCCTCTTGATGAAAGTGAAAGAGTAGAGTGAAAAAGTTGCTTTAAAACTCAACATTCGGAAAACTAAGATCATGGCATCCAGTCCCAACACTTCATGGCAAATAGATGGGGAAATAACGGAAACAGTGAGAGACTTTGGTTTTTTGGGCTCCAAAATCATTGCAGATGGTGACTGCAGCCATGAAATTAAAAGACAATTCCTCCTTGGAAGAAAAGCTATGACCAACCTAGACAGCATACTAAAAAGCAAAGACATAACCTTGCCAACAAAGGTCAATCTAGTCAAGGCTATGGTTTTTCCAGTAGTCATATATGGATGTGAGAGTTGGACTATAAACAAAGCTGAGCACCGAAGAATTGATGCTTTTGAACTGTGGTGTTGGAGAAGACTCCTGAGAGTCCTTTGGACTGCAAGGAGATCCAACCAGTCAATAGTAAAGGAAATCAGCCCTGAATATTCATTGGAAGGACTGATGCTGAAGCTGAAACTCTAATACTTTGGCCACCTGATGGAAGAACTGACTCATTGGAAAAGACCCTGATGCTGGGAAAGATTGAAGGCAGGAGAAGAAGGGGACAACAGAGGATGAGATGGTTGGATGGAATCACCGACTCAATGGACATGGGTTTGGGTGAACTCCGGGAGTTGGTGATGGACAGGGAAGCCTGGTTTGCTGCAGTCCATGGGGTCGCAAAAAGTTGGACAGGACTGAGCAACTGAACTGAACAGAACACTTAAGAGGTGTGTCTAACCAGGCTATCAGGTCCAGGAGAACTGGCACAAACCATCCCAAATGAAAGTAGACTATGGATTCATGTTTATGCTTCGGTCTTTTCATGTAGTAGCAAAGCATATTTGAGGACCCAAAGGCACATACTGTGTTAGTCACTCAGTCGTGTCTGACTCTTTGGGACCCAATTAACTGTAGCCTGCCAGGCTTCTCCATCCATGGAATTCTCCAGGCAAGAATACTGGAGTGGATTGCCATTCCCTTCTCCAGAGGAACTTCCCAACTCAGGGATCAAATCCTGGTCTCTTGCCTCTCAGGCAGATTCTTTACCGTTTGAGCTGCTGCTGCTGCTAAGTCACTTCAGTCATGTCTGACTCTGTGCGACCCCATAGATGGCAGCCCACCAGGCTCCCCCGTCCCTGGGATTCTCCAGGCAAGAACACTGGAGTGGGTTGCCATTTCCTTCTCCAATGCAGAAAAGTGAAAAGTGAAAGTGAAGTCGCTCAGTCATATCCAACTCTTAGCGACCCCATGGACTACAGCCTACGAGGCTCCTCTGTCCGCAGGATTTTCCAGACAAGAGTACTGGAGTGGGATGCCATTGCCTTCTCTGATCATTTGAGCTACAGAGAAGTAAAAGGCACATAATCAAGGGTAATTTGATTCCACAAACAATTCTTAAGCATTTTGTGACACATACATAATAAGGCAAGATCTATGCCCTCAAGGGTGTTTCTCTGGTGGCTCAGACGGTAAAGCGTCTGCCTGCAGTGCAGGAGACCTGGGTTCGATCCCTAAGTCAGGATGATCCCCTGGAGAAGGAAATGTCAATTCGCTCCAGTACTCTTGCCTGGAAAATTCCATGGATGGAGGAGCTTGGTGGGCTACAGTCCATGGGGTTGCAAAGAGCTGGACACAACTGAGCGACTTCACTTTCTTTCTTATGCCCTCAAGAGTTTCACAATCTAGCGAGATAGAAACATCACAAGTAATTGTATATGGAAGGTAAGTTTAAGTGATAACCCCACCTCATCTGGCCACCCTCCCCCTTAGATAAACACTCTTGAAGGAGTTCCTTTTGATTATCCTTTTCAAATCAAAATTCCAAGCTGAACTTTCACTTACAGTTTTATTAGTTTATATCAGAAGGCCAAAAGGGGGAATTCCCCAGCATTCCAGGGCATGGAATGTGGTTAGGATGTTGGGCTCTCACTGCCAGGGCCTGGGTTCAACCTCTGGTCAGGGAACTAAAATACCACAAGTTGAGCAGTGCAGCCAAAAAAAGCAAGCCAAAGGATAACTAGTTGTTTGGTGGGGTGGGGTGGGGAGACTTTGTCTTATGCAATGTCGTCATGCATGTAAGGCTTCTGCTCAGCTCATATCCCATAACATCAAATAAATGCAAGACCCGTGGGGCTCAGAGGACTATTATCTGATGATAGACATAACGCCTGCCAACTATAGCACCTGCCATAAAAGTGGCTAGATGTTCCAGAATGATGCTTCTTCAATGATATGACAAAAGCCAAACCACACAAAAGACTGACATGGTCATTCTGAATTGAAATCTCAGTTACTCCACGCGGCTATGCCACTTTTGGTAAATCATTTGAACTTTGAACCTGTGTCAAACGTTTCAGATGCATGTAGCAGTAAGTGGCAGCTTGCAAGCAAACAGCAGTGAGCGATGGCTGGAAGCAAGGTCTTAGTTTCCCAAACCGGGAGTCCTAATCACTGGACCACAGGAGCCAGGAGTTAGGGGTAAAAGTCCCTAGTCTTGCCTGCCTAGTCAAGAACAAATTCAGATGAGGAGGCAGAAGGTAAAGAGTAAAGTAAAAAGTTTATTGAAAAGAAAAATACATTCGGAAAGGTACATGGGGAGCTGAGAGAAAGAATCACGCCTTTTGGAAGCTTAAATCCTTCATTAAGGGGCAGTTTTCCAGGTCTTCATCTTCCCTCAGGCCAGTCACCTTGCTCTGTGCCCCCTAGTTAATTTGTCTCAGGACCCTCCCCTGGGGTGCCCATGCACACCCTAGCCAAGATGGATTTCTGAAGTGAAGGCTTCTGGGAGGAGCAAGACTCATTATGGCCTGGAGCTTAGCCTCTGACTTTTGACTCCAAGGAGCCTTTCTGCACATGTGCAGTTGTCTCCCTTATCAGATAGGGCTCCTTTATCAGACAGGGTTTTGTTTTTTTTTTTTTTCCTTTCTTTGTCCTTGCCATGATTATTCCCCTGAGGTGAGAGACAAAGACTGGCTATGTATCCTGTTTTTGTTGGCTGTAAATTCCTCAACTGGAGCCCATCTATCTCTTATCTCAAAAACTGCAAGCAGAAGGGTGACTGTACATTTCCAACCTGGAGCCCATCTATCTCCTACCTCTAAATCTGTGTTAAAAAACCAGTGTAAAAGAAATCAGTTTACTTCATAGGAACAGCTTAACAACATCAGTTACAGCGCATTTTATCAATACCAAAACCCACTTAGACCCAACGTCACTGTAGCAAGGTGGAAGAAATTATTGCACATTATAAAGCTGTGATTACAAAGCTGTGAATCTGCCTGCAGTGCAGGAGACCTGGGTTCAATCCCTGGGTGGGGAAGATCCCCTGGAGAAGGGAATGGCAACCCACCCCAGTATTCTTGCCTGGAGAATCCCATGGACAGAAGAACCTGCCCGGCTGCAGTCCATGGGGTGGCAGAGTTGGAAACGACTGAGCGACTAAACACACACACAAAGCTGTGATGCATTTTACGAAAATCTACGAAGACCAAGAGAAGCGCAGTGTAATACAAGACATGATTGCAAATCAATAAACGGAGATCGCGGTTGTTCCAAAGGAACCAACGTAACCTGTAACCCAGGTCACCGCCTCAGCTCCCATCACTCATTATTTCGGCCTTTGGATTAGAAAGGTACAGGACTTCAGCTCCACAGCAGTGAAGGGAAACAGGGAAACCGTGTGTGGAAGTGATCTGAACTCCCTGATGGAGGGACCACCAGCCGAAAAGCCAGCACTGGTTTGGGGAGTGGGACTGTACAAGAGGTTGCCCCAGCATCTTTTGTGCGCCTCACCCTTCCGGGTCAGGCATCTCCGAAGTCCCAAGACTTTGGGGACCAGAAGCCTGGAGAAGGTGGGGTGCGTCCACAGGGGAATCCCTGAGAAAAGGGCAGAGGTGCACACAGCGGGATGGCCGGTGCCCAGTCCTAGGGGTCCGTTCACAGGCGAGAAAGGGGGCGGGGGCGGCAGGGGGGCAGCGGGGAGGAGGGGCGAGGCGCCGTCGCCCTGCCCCCTCCCCTCCCCTCGGGTTCGCTCCCCTCCTCTTCCCTCGGCGATCGGGCATCCGGGCGCATCCCGCCGAGGCCCGGCTGCTTCTGGGGGAGGCGCCAGCTGGTCGTTGCGCCGGTCCCCCGACCAAGCAGTAACGGCGACCCGGGAGGCTGAGCGGATGTGGTTCGGGCCTGCGTTGAGGTAAGGGCAGAGGGGATGGCGCAGGAAGTCAGAAGGGGGCGCCGGGCTCGAATCCGGCCCCTCGCAGATCCCCCCAGCGGGAAGCCACCTCTCCCCGCCCCCGCTGCCCGACCTCGGGGCGCGGCGGCTGTGAGAGTAGCCCCTGGGGCGAGAGCCCCGCCCGGGGCCGCTTGCTTAGGCGTCTCTGCGCGTGCGCAAGTCCTCCGGCGAGGCCTGGGCGCGGGGCTCGGGGGCGACACTTGCCGGGTACTAGGGCCCAGGTGTCGGCGTGCGTGGGCACAGCCGCGGGCGGCGGCAGGGCGCACGGCCCAGGGATCGTACCCCGACCCAGGTCTCGGACCGAGGCGGCATGAGGTGCGCATGCGTGAGTCGCTGGCGGAAGTGGCGCGGCCTCGCGAGGGTCGCGTGTGGCGTCTCGCCAGGGCCCGTCACCCGCCTGGAGGCTTCTCCTCCTTAGGCCAGCGCGGGTGAGGCAACTGCCTCGGGGCTTCGCCTTCCTTTCCCGCTCTCCGCACCTCCTTGAAGCTGCGGTTTTCGTTTGCGTCGCCTCAATCCTGGGTTCCCGTCCTGTGCATCTCTTTCCCTCAGCTTCCGGGCCCGAACCCGTGCGCTGAACTCACTTTGCCAACATTTGGTCCTGATGTCAAGGGATAGTGCAGGAAGTCTGACTAAAAGCTAGGCCAAGCTGTTTGGGAACTGCTGTGGGGGGATGGGGAGAAATAGCCTTCAGTCTTTATTTTAAGCTGGAAGATACTTGCCCTGGAAGCAGAGATTTTTTGAGACGCTGAAAACTTTCCAAGTGCTCCGCCCAGGTGGAGAAAGAACTTCCTGCCTGAGTTGGAAGGCGAGTTCAAAGGGAACTTTTTGCTTTTTGTTCTTTGGGAAATTACATAATAGGTCTGAGCAGTTCGAGCCCAGGACTGTAACAAAACACATGTGGGAGAACTGACTGGTACTGCGCTTGGCTACTTAATCTTTGTCAGAGCTGAGTAAAAGGGTGGAGCGTTCTCAAACAGTGCTTTGCCACGAAGATCTTTCCCCCAGACTAGGAAGTGACAGTCACTGTTTGATGTTTATTGAGGCTCCTAGCTTTGCACCTTGCTAGTACTACGTTCCTACTTGACTTTGCACCTTCTTGGTCAGTGGTACTTAGGTCAGTTTCGTGACTCCTGTGGCTGTTCTTGGAATGATTTTTAACTATTGCCGTGTGCCTTGTAATCTGATATGATGTGCTGATACAGCTATTCGGAGGCTGGAATAGAAGCATTTACTATCAGAGAATCTGAGTACTCTAGGTGAAATGTAATCTCTCTTTTCCAGGGCGTTAGGCGATATACACGTTATTAAGTGTGGGTAAAAGCAATAGGGGGCGTCCCATGTGGCGCTGGTGGTAAAGAATCCATGTGCCAGTGCAGGAGACCCAAGAGACCCTGGTTCCATGCCTGGGTGGGGAAGGAAAAGGAAATGGCAGTCCACTCCAGGATTCTTGCCTGGAGAATCCCATGGAAGGAGGAGCCTGGCTCGCTACAGTCCATAGGGGCACAGAGTCTGACAGGACTGAAGGGACGTAGCACCCATGCACGCAAAAGGAATGGATACCACATTCTTGCACACTCCACTCATTTTGCACAGGCCTTACTGTTGTTTCTGGACTTAGGAAGAAGCCTGCCTCCACCCTCAGCAGTGTGCATTTCCTCCATGTTCAAAGTTCACTTAACCCCTCTACCCAAATCTGCATGGCACTGAACTTCATTAATTGGATCTCAAATTAATTGCCATCACTTCAAAGGTGACTACCTCATCTAAAAAGGCACTTCTCTCACTCTCCATCGCCTTAGGCTTTTTTTTTTAATCCTCTATTTGGCTTTGTAGCACTTATCACTGTCTTTTTTTTTTTTTTTCAACATTTATTTATTAGTTTGTCTGTCCTGGGTCTTGGTTGTGTCACTCGGAATCGTCTGTCTTTGTTGCTGCATGTGAGATCTTTGTTGCAGAATGTGATCTCTTAGTGGAGACGCGTGAGATCTAGTTCCCTGACAAAGGATGGAACATGGGCACCCTTCATTGAGAGCATGGAGTCTTAGCCACTGGGCCACTAGGGAAGTCCCAGTAGATTTTGTTAACTGTGCACATGAAATTGGTATTTAGCTGTAGAATATTGTTATACTAAAGTCGCAATGTGGATTCATTCATTCATTCAAAAAACATTTTCTGAGTGACTAGTTAAGATTGTCTTAGGTGTTTAGAGTATGTCAGTGAACAAAATAGACAAAGATCTCTTTCCTCTGGAGCTTAAATTCTAGCAGAGAATGATTAACAACAAACATATTTAATTATTTATTGTGTTAGAAAATTGTAAGTGCTATAAAAAAATGAAAAAAAGGAGAGCAGAGAAAGGGAAGTGAGAATTTAGATGTGGGTTGCAATTTTAAACAGCGTGGTTATGGTAAGTCTGAAGGATAAACTGAAGGTGATGTTCATGGTGGAAAACTGGTTTTTAGAATTGAATTATCTTTCTGGGAAAACTTTTTCTCCCCACCATTCTCTACTGTGTGTTTCATGGGACCCCACAGCATGTCCATTGTGGCTAATGTAACTTTCCTTTGTGATAGGTGAAAAAATATCTTTTCCAAAAACTTCACAATATTCATAGTTTTACAGTTTAATGCAGCACATCAGATGAAGAGACTGGGCTCTTGAATGGATAAGATGAGCCAAACAAATACTACAGATGGGTGGAGGAAAAATGTGTATTCTCTTCATATTTTACTACACTTTGCAATTGTTTCTTGATGTCCCTGTGACTATGGATGACCAGGTGAAGTTGTTTTGTATGAGTAGTCATTGATTTTCTTTATTTGAAACTGTGTTGAAGAGTCACCTGATATGACGTCATGCTTTAAGGTACTAAATTATTGCTCTTAGAGGTTTCTCAATGAACCAGACAAGCCTGGCCAAATTGCAGTACATAATTAAAGGATGCTTAGAGAAAGAGGCTGATGGAGAGGAACAGTTTTAGAAAGTGAAGTGTTTTTCCCTTTGGGTCCTTTACTTAAGTGGATTACAAACACTGTGTTTAAACATCAAAAGGTATTAATCTAAAACTATAAATGTAGAGTACCCAGGGGATTTGCTGATGACTCTAGGAGTTTGTCATATCTAATTTTGGATTTATCACATGGCTAAAGTGAAATTAAAATGCCCCTAGGAACCTCAGATATGCAGGTGACACCACCCTTATGGCAGAAAGTGAAGAGGAACTAAAAAGCCTCTTGATGAAAGTGAAAGAGGAGAGTGAAAAAGTTGGCTTAAAGCTCAACATTCAGAAAATGAAGATCATGGCATCTGGTCCCATCACTTCATGGGAAATAGATGGGTAAACAGTGTCAGACTTTATTTTTTTGGGCTCCAAAATCACTGCAGATGGTGATTGCAGCCATGAAATTAAAAGACGCTTACTCCTTGGAAGAAAAGTTATGACCAACCTAGATAGCATGTTCAAAAGCAGAGACGTTACTTTGCCGACTAAGGTCCGTCTAGTCGAGGCTATGGTTTTTCTAGTAGTCATGTATGGATGTGAGAGTTGGACTGTGAAGAAGGCTGAGCGCCGAAGAATTGATGCTTTTGACCTGTGGTGTTGGAGAAGACTCTTGAGAGTCCCCTGGACTGCAGAGAGATCCAACCAGTCCATTCTGAAGGAGATTAGCCCTGGGATTTCTTTGGAAGGAATGATGCTGAAGCTGAAACTCCAGTCCTTTGGCCACCTCATGTGAAGAGTTGACTCATTGGAAAAGACTCTGAGTGAACTCTGGGAGTTGGTGATGGACAGGGAGGCCTGGCGTGCTGCAGTTCATGGGGTCGCAAAGAGTCGGACACGACTGAGCCACTGAACTGAACTGAGGATGCTGTTACCTTTGAGGTTTACTGAAATTGACTTCCTGTAAATCAGAACTGACCAGGAAAGATTTGAGAATCTCTTTGAAGGGGAATGGAATTATGGAATGGAATGGAATGATCAGGGTTGTAGTGTGACATCAGGGACTCCTGTTCAAAGCTGAACATGGAGGGCTGAATGAGGTTTTTTTTCTTTTTTTAAAATATGTTTGCCTGTTTGTTTTTGGCTGCACAGGTCTTCACTGTTGTGCAATGGCTATTCTTTGTTACAGTGCTCAGGCTTCCCATAGTGGTTTCTCTTACTAGGCACACAGGCTTCAGTAGTTGTGACACACAGGCTGAGTTGTCCTTGGCATGTGGGATCTTTCCGGACCAGGGATCGAACCTGTGTCTGCTGCATTGGCAAGTGGATTCTTAACCACTGGGCCACCAGGGAAGCCCTAAATGAGGATATCTACTTAAAAGGAGCAGATAAACTTCCTTCTCTGAAGGGATATTCATAGTGTCCTTCAATAGAAGGCTGGTAGGATCCTCCTTGCTTTCATTATTCAGAAGGGACATTTGTGTGATTCACTTGGCGAGCTCATCTTAATGTGAAAGTCTCCAGGGAATTTAAGACATACTAGTTTTTTTCAGCATTAATCTGACATTAGAGTGTACCTTTTATATATCTCAGCCTTGCTGATGTAACCTGAACTCATATCGAGTATGTATATGTCCCCATGGAAGACATTCTGAGCTGACATGTACCAGTGGATGATAGTATGTGAATAAATCATGAATTGTGATCACATTACAATATATTCTGTGTTATGCTGAGTGTATTTGACTGAACAGTGTGAATTGCAAATGGAAATGAGCCAAGGCCAAGGGGCTGCCATGTTGAAGTTACATTGTGGGGCAGAGATTTTTTTAACAAAATGCTATTTAATAGCTGTGTTAAGAGCTTAAAAAAATTATATTAGATCTATAAGGATCTAAACTTCAAATGGATTTACAAATGTCTCAAGTACCTGTTCATTTTAGCTAGTGTGTGAAAGTGAAAGTGTTAGTTGCTCAGTCGTGTCCAAGTCTGGCTCCTCTTTCCATGGAATTCTCCAAGCAAGAATACTGGCGTGGTAGCCATTCCCTTCTCCAGGAGGTCTTCCTGACCCAGAGATCAAACCCAGGTCTCCTGCATTGTGGGCAGATTCTTTACCATCTTGAGCCACAATCTAAAAATATTTGTATAGTTTATGTTGATGATTTTTCATATTTGAAAGTGGCACTTTTGCTGTGCTTCTCTGAAAAGATCAGTGCTGATGAGCTTGGTAATCTCTTCTAACTAAATGCAGATTTGCTTTGGATTGAAGGTCTGCTTCATCACTCTTAGTGAAATTTGGAAACTACAATGAAATCATTAAAATGGCAACTATGTTTCTATGTTTCATAAGTTATTTTGCTGTTTTTCATAAACATGTGACAATACCATTCCCTTTGAAGTTGTGCTTTGGTTTTAGTTGGGCTTTTAGTTTTTCAGTCTTGTCCATCCTGTCTATAATTGACCCACTTTAGTTGGCAGTTTTATAGGGAGGGATCTTACTGTCATTTGTCATTGATTTATGACACCTCATTCAAGTGGAGGTAAGTTATGCCTACCATTCTTTTTGGCAAGGGATTATTGGGATCATGTTTAATCACCTTATATTACATTTATACATACTTACATTATTTCTGAGTTTCAGATGCCATGCCATTTAAGGGCTCAGGTCAGCATGCGGGTCGGCAGCATCATTACTGCATTGACATTTACTTGGTCTGGAGCTCATCGACACACTGATACTATAAGCTGTATGCTGGTGTCTTAAAAGACATTGGCTTTCCTTCATGCCCTGTTTCTTCGATTATAAAAGCATCATCAGCTGTGTTGCCCAGAGAGGCAAATTTGTTAAAAAAGCATTGAGCGTTGTATTGAAAGAAAACTTTTTTATGTATTAAGTTTCTCAAGCATAGCTTTAGAGTTGATTTCATACTGTGAAGTTGAATTTTGAAAATATATGACACTGGGCTTATTCTCAGTCATGTCTGACTCTTTGTGACCCCATGGACTTCTCCATGGAATTCTCCAGGCCAGAATACTGGAGTGGGTAGCCTTTCCCTTCTCCGGGGGATCTTCCCAACCCAGGAATCGAACCAGGGTCTCCTGCATTGCCGGCAGATTCTTTACCAACTGAGCTTTGAGGCTTTCTCTGCAAAAAAATAATTTTCTTATTTTTCATTTTCTTCTGGGATCACTTCTAGAGAACAGATACCAGCATTTAGGAGCTTCTAATTAACTGCACAATAACAATTTCCATGGAAAATGCATTCTCTGATAGATGGTGTGTCTAGTTTATTAGTGTTTAAGGCCCATGCTTACTACTTACTGGGCTGGGGTGATATTGACACAGGCAGCTATGAGCTGGATATCCTTTTGCTCCATGTTATTTTTATTTTTTTACATATTTGCTTTCAATTTAGTGCCTACTGCAGGCACTAAATCAATATCTTTTGAATGAATTAGGCAAATGAATGCCCATTTATCAGTTTAACTAATTAGGTCAGAGGTATTATCAAGTAATATGATACATTGCCATATTAACAAACACTGAATAATACTGGTTACCAGTAATAACATGTAGAGATTGCTTATTATATGCTTTGAACAGATAAATGAATTATTTATCTTCAAGAGGATTAGGAATGGGTATGTTTATTGTGTTCAGTTTTACTGAAGGACTGTCGTCCTGTCCACTGATCTTTAACTGTGTTATTATTAAAAGTACAGATAAAACTCTCAAAATACAGTATGTACAGAAAGAAGTTAATCTATCCCAAACAGGGATAGTTTAGAAACAAATTATTGAACTCTACAAGTTTAGAGAAACAGCCAAAGTAGGAAATGTCATGCAAAAGATTACCTAAGTTGATATATATTTGGTTTTGGAAGTTACTCTTGTGGGAATTCTCCGGTGGTCCAGTGGTTAGGACTCTGTGCTTCCACTGCAGGGGCCATAGGTTTGATTCCTGGTCAGGGAGCTAAGACCCCACATGCCATGTAGTTTGGTGGAAAAAAAGAAAATTACTCTTACAAAAACTTGGAACATTGGCTCTTGAGTGTCTTGTTTGGAGCCCCTGAAGGCAGATGTCAGTGGCAGGAGCTTCTGGCTGGAAAAGGTACTTATTCTATTTCTTTTTATATTGCAAGGCAAAATATCAGTATGTTAAAATTCCATAATAACATTGTTCTTTCATTACATTTCAACAAAGTGAGGAAATGCATAAAAACTATTTTTCAAAGCACAAGGCACTTTTTAATTTGAGTAACTGAGTAAAATCCATGAGCCAAGTTATATATCCCAAAATAGACATAAGGGAAAAACAGTAAAGCATTATATATTGTGGGTATCACATGGGATGATCTTATGCCGCGACACTGTCCCTGTGAAGAAGAGCTTCCCAGTGCAAACGCCAGCCTCTGCCCTGGGTCTCCCTCCTGTTCAGAAAAGGGGGAAATCTGTAAGCAGAGGGAGACCAGAAGTAAAATCACATTCTAATGCACATTTTTTCTATTTCAGAGCCTTCTTCCCTGGCCTTTAAGATACCCTCCTTTTTCTGTGTTATTGAGTTAATATCTTCCTGTGCTGTTGGTAGACTTTCATCTCACTGATGATGAGAGAAATTGTGGTTTATGAATTATCACTATCAAGCCTTTATTGAATTCTTATGTTCCTGGTAAAGACAGTATTAGAATGGTTTATTCTGATTCTACAATTTTGTTTCCCTTACTATTGGTTAACTGTATCCTTCCTTCATACTCAGATGATTAATTTAACTTAAGCTTAAAATCTTGAAAATTCTCTTGTCAATTGGAAAAACCAAATTACACTAGTTCATTGATAGAATTACATGGCAAATTTTGCCTTTGGCATTACCTCTGGTCTGAACTTCCTTATGAAAACATTTCCATCAAAGTCCAGCCCTGGGTATGTCAGTATCTGTTACACATTAAAGTAGTATTGTTTTCTGCATGTTTTAAAACTTTATCAAATAGTGTATCATGTGCATCATTCTATGACAGTGATTCTTGATCAGAATTGTTTTGGAGACTTACCTGTGTTGATTCTAGATAATTTGTTTTAATTGTTTTGCAGTATGCACGATTTGTAGGTTTTGTCGATGGAGCCTGTTGATCAGTTCTATGCGCTATTTCTAATGTTTTCCTATTGCAAACAATCTTGTATATGCTCTAGAGTTTCATCTATTACTACTAAGTCGCTTCAGTCGTGTCTGACTCTGTGCGACCCCATAGACGGCAACCCACCAGGCTCCCCCATCCCTGGGATTCTCCAGGCAAGAACACTGGAGTGGGTTGCCATTTCCTTCTCCAGTTTTCCGTTAAAATTGGAGGAAGTTACAGTTCAGTACACACAGGCAAAGTCATATCCGACTCTTTGTGACCCCATGGACTGTAGCCCACCAGGCTCCTCTGTCCATGGAATTCTCTAGGCAAGAATACTGGAGTAGGTTGCCATTGCCTTCTCCGTTGCCTTCTCTGGAGTTTCATCTAGGCTAATGTTTTCCAAGACGTGACTTATTAATGATCTTGAAGTTATCTTCAGTTCAGTTCATTTCAGTCGCTCAGTCACGTCCAACTCTTTGCGACCCCATGAATCGCAGCACGCCAGGCCTCCTGTCCATCACCAACTCCCGGAGTTCACTCAGACTCACGTCCATCCAGTCAGTGATGCCATCCAGCCATCTCATCCTCTGTCGTCCCCTTCTCCTCCTGCCCCCAATCCCTCCCAGCATCAGAGTCTTTTCCAATGAGTCAACTCTTCACATGAGGTGGCCAAAGTACTGGAGTTTCAGCTTCAGCATCATTCCTTCCAAAGAAATCTGAGGGCTGATCTCCTTCAGAATGGACTGGTTGGATCTCCTTGCAGTCCAGGGGACTCTCAAGAGTCTTCTCCAACACCACAGTTCAAACGCATCAATTCTTCGGCGCTCAGCCTTCTTCACAGTCCAACTCTGTGAAGTTATCTTAGTGGGCTGAAACCAACATTGAAACATTAAATAGAAAAGGATAAATTAGGGTAGGAGTAGAATTGTTGTCCAGTTGCTGAGTTGTAACCAACTCTGTGACCCCGTGAACTGTAGCATGCCAGACTTCCCTGTCCTTTACTGTCTCCTGGAGCCCTTCACTATCACCCGGGTAGACTAGAATGATGTAAAATAGAAAAAAATAGGAAAGAGGTTATCCCTTAGTATCTCATGTAGCAAGAATGATTCTGTGAAACTTTTGTTTCAGGTACAGATATGTATCAAAAAAGCTTGAAAGATACTGTTCTAGTCTAAATATTGTTGAGTTGCTCTAAAAGTGATTGTACCAGTTTACACTCCTTCTAGTAATATGAGTAAAATGTGCCTTTTGATCTTTATCCTCACAAACACTGTGTATTATCCCCTTTAATTTTGCAGATCTGATTGGTGAGTTCTTTCTCATTGTGATTACATTTCCATGATACTTTCTGTGGGTATGTTTGTTAATTTCTTCTTCTGTGAATTGCCTCTGTCCTTTTTCCATTTCTAAATTGGATTGTTTGTGTTTCTTTTTCTGCTTTTAGGTATTCTTTATATATTATGGATATAAATTATTTGCCAGCTATCAGTTATATATGTTGAAAATATGTTTTTCCACTCTGTGGCATGTTTTTCCTTTTGTTCATTTTGTCTTTTATAATGCCAAAGTTTTAAGCTTTAGTATGGTAAAATTTACCAGTCTTTTCTTTGTGGTTTGTGCTTTTGTGTCTCAGTTAAGAAATCTTTCCCTGCCCTGAGGTCGTAAAGATATTTTCTATACCTTCTTCCAAAATTTGAAAATTTTGCTTTTTTTCCTTTTGCAGATGGTTTCCCTTGCACTTTTTATGTTGAAATACTATAGATTAAACTAAGTGTCTTTTGGTAAGTTTCAGTGTCCATATTGTTGAAGCCTTGTCCCCAAACTTATAATATCTGAAAGTTATGTTTTATAATAAATTAATTCTTTTTATAATTGAGCACCTCTACTGCTGACTTTCTAATAGTAAATTTAACTGATACAATTTTTAAACTATATTTTTCTCAGATAAATACTGGCTTTTTGAAGCCAGTGGTATGTTCTATGCAAGGTGGTATGTTCTTTTTCTTTTCTATTTTTCTGTAATAGAATTTATTTATGTATTTTTTGTTTTCAGTCACATTAACCTTACTCTAGAAGACAACTTCACAAAGATCTAGAAGGAAGGGGATTAAAGATGACTGAATACTGGGCTCCAGAAATTTAAAACAATCAGGTACAAACATTTTTGGAGAGAATATTCCCAACCAGCCAGTACAAAATGAAACCATCTGTAATGTACACAGGAAAACTTAAAATATCCCTGCAGTACAGGGGAAAGTCCCAAGATCAAGGGCATTGAAATGAATCCTGGCTCCAACCCTGACTGGCTGGTGACTGTTGGTCAAAGTATTGAAATATGTCTGTTAAACAGAGGCAATGATGATACCTGTTTCTTCTGGCTATTATAAAGATTGAATGAGATAAGGCACTTAGTGTTTGGCAATAGTTTGGGTAACTATTTATTTTAGCTATGATTATTATTCCTGTTATGTAGAATCCATGTTTATCACATCTTTGATGTGGCACTCTATGTGTGTATTAATGGATTTTAAGATGTATATGTTGACATATTACTATAACATTGTTATTAGTAATGGCCAGGTAAAATCAAATAGATAACAGGATGAGATGATTATAATCCTCACCTATATTCCACAAACTGTCTTCTTCAAGTAGTGTAAACTGGGGAAGCTTCGTTTTCTCTGTTATATTTGTATCACATCAGAATAATGTTACAAAACCAACCAGGGAATTCCCTGGTGGTCCAGTGGTTGCGACTCCACACACTGCCTTGGGTGTGGGTCCAATCCCTGAGTAGAGAACTAAGATGCTGTAATATGCAACAAGACCAGAAAAAAGAAAGACAAAACACATTTTCCACAGTGCTACAGATTTTGACATTTTTTTCATAGTACTGCATAACAGTAAGTAATTGTGAACCATTTTTAAATCTTCAAAGGCATTCTGACAAAAATGAAGTGATGTTAATATTATATTTAGTGTTAATTGAATCTTACTGAATGTGATTTCTTTGAGTATGGTGATTTTCATCTGCCATACATGTAGTTATGTCTTAACCTGATTAGTCAAATAAATGGAATGACCTGTTTTATACCATTCCAATTTTTAAAGAGTTAAGATAATTGCAATTAATCAAAGACACTGAGAAGAGCTATTTTTTTGTTTCCTTGAGCACCCAGGATATGCTGGTGTTTAAAATTTTCTATTAGCTGATATAGAGTACTTTCCAGGATACATTGTTAGGTGAAAAAAATAGATTACAAAAGAGTATGTGAAGTATGCTATTTTTTGTATAAGGAGGAATTGGGAAATAAAAACACATATATACTTACTTTGCAAAAAGAAACAGAAACAAACCAGAAACCAGTGAAATTAATTATCTGCAGTGGTGGAGGGATGTGGTGGGGAAACAAAACAAAGCCCAGGATTACTGTGGCGCGATCTCAGCATATTAGCAGGATTTCCTTCTACTGGGAACAAAGGTGTCCCGAAGTCCAGCAAGAGGCAGTCACTTCTCTAATTAGATCCCGTTTCTTTCTCTTGTTTCCTTTTTTTTTTTTTGCCTTTGAATTCCCTTCCTCTGCTCTTCTCCTTTGTCTTCTCTTCCCTCACCTGTCTTTTTATCTTTTATTCCAATAAACTGGGGGCAGCTGTGGAAAAGATCTTTCCAGTTAGGATGAGGCAAAAAGAGAAGAAACCCCAGTATAGACTGTCTGCAGTCAACAAAAGGCTGTATTCAAAACATGCTTTCAACAAATATCTTACGTTTTCTTCTGAGCTGTGTGTTGTGGTGGTAATAGCAGTGACTGGGTCACGATCCCCTCCCTTTTTTGCTATTTTGTTATAACTTACCTATTTATCTTTGGCGGTGCTGGATCTTCGTTACTGCACAGGCTCTTCTCGAGTTGCAGAGAGCAGGGGCTACTCTCTAGTTGGAGTGTGTGGGCTCATGGTCCCCTCTCTGAAAGAGCTTGCAGATTAATAGAGAAGACAGATGATATAGGAATAACTGCCACATGAAATGATTTTTTCCATATTGGCAGCCAGATCAAATCTTAGAAATTTATAAGTGAGGAAAGTCTAAGTGATCCTTTTCTCAACAGCTGTATTTTTTTCCAAACATTAGAAGTAATGATTTGTATTATTGCCATAGTTTGAGTAACTATTATTCTGAAGGTATCATTTATTACTCTGTATATGCTAAGGGACCTTTTTACAGCTGAAGAAAACAGAATTTTACCAGTATCCTCAAGTGAATATAAAACATCGATAAGTCCACTGTTAAGAGTTACTCTTATTTTGATGATTGCTTTTATCTATTGCTAGGCTCTAACTGCTTGTAGGTAACAAACATCAAGTAAGATGTTCCCGATGTTAGCACTTGAATTCTGGGTTTTATTTGAGTAAATAGAAGCCAACCTAGTAAATCAGAGTATCAACACGGTTTGACATGATTACATTAAATTGCTTTTGGGGGGGGAGAGAGAATATTTATTCCCATTTATTTTTAGTGATAACTGTGTAACGATGTAACCAGATTCCAGACATCCTGCATATTTTGTGACAGGGCTGCTGCTTCTGCTGTTACTTGTATGTAGTATAAGGTAGTCGTTGTGGCGACAGTTAGTTAAGGCAGGAACATTCAGTGCGATGGCTACATGCTTGGTGGCTGTTTTTTCAGATATTTTGTTAAGGTCTAAGGTAGCACAGTCACATTTGTTCATTCATCCTTTCGTCCTTTCCATTCATTCATTTTTTTCCCCCACTTAGCAAATCATATACTCTTCAGTGAAGCTGAGAAGTGATAAGTCTGCTCTTCACAGTGATTTGGAACTTTCCAGTCCCAGAGGCAGTTTGACCAAGGTCCAAAATTTATTTTTTCTTGTCTCTAGGAAGTAAACTCTGAAATAAAAATTTTCTACTCATTCCCTAGTAAATGTTTATCTTCTACTAGGGAATATACTTTTATCCTGGGATTATTTTTCACACCTCTGCTGAAGGATTCTCATCAGAGAATAACAGTTAAAACATTTTTTATGTTTTATAGCTGTTAACGCGCATGCCCCAAACTTAATTCCCTTCACTATATTTGAACTTAGCTTCTTTTCTCTGTTAACTAGAAAAGTGAAAAGTGAAAGTCACTCATTGATGGAATTCTCCAGGCCAGAACACTGAAGTGGGTAGCCTTTCCCTTCTCCAGGGGATCTTCCCAACCCAGGGATTGAACCCAGGTCTCCCACGTTGCAGGCGGATTCTTTACCAACTGAACTATCAGGGAAGCATTAATTGGAAGTAAAATAATTTTAACCTGCCCAGTTTCACTCGACACATGGTATCCTGATTTTACTACATACTTTTTCCTCAGGGACTACACAGAACCATGGAAGACTATTTGGAAGAGGAATTTTTCCTTCTCTGTGCTCTCTATGGAAAAAGTGGCAAGGTTAGAGAAATCATGCCCGTGGAGCATGTATTTTCTGTCATGTAAAAGAAACTTTGTCAAACATCTATTGGTCATTCAATAAGGAAGATCAATGAGATAGTGTCTTTCTTTGCAGGGCTCACAGTGTAGTGGCCAAGCTGCTGGCAGGTCACTGCTGTGGGTGTAGAGAATGCCTGGGGGCCAGCAGGGGGTGTGGGGATTGTTTGAGGGTTAGAGGAGGGGTTCCCAGAGGTGGTGACGTTTGAGCTGGATGAGGAGGAGGCCACCCCTACTTCCACAGATAATGCCGTTTAGTCGCTCAGTCTAGTCCGACTGTTTATAACCCCATGGACTGTAGCCCACCAGGCTCCTCTGTCCATGGGATTCTCCAGGCAAGTTCTCCTGGAGTAGGTTGCCATGTCCTTCTTTAGGGGATGTTTCTGACACAGGGATTGAACTCGCATCTCCTGCATTGACAGGTAAATTCTTTACTGCTGAATCACCAGGGAAACCCTCCACAGATAATGCTGTCCTACAGAAGGGTCTGGGTTGAACAATGTTTGCTCCACTGCCAGAGATTAAAAAAAAAAAAAAAGATTCAAAATAGTTAATCTTCGATGACATATCCTTAATTCATCGCAGATATTCTTCATTTCATTTCTGTCACATCCAGACATTACCGTCAACCAGCTTAACTCTGGTTAGTGTCCCAGCTGACGTTGAAAGTTTCACATCTTTCAGCAGGCACATCCATCTCCATCTTGTGTTGATTTTAGTAAATTTATGAAATACCTTTTCAGTGTTAACAGCTTAATGTTAACTGTCGCCGTTAACTTTCATTTTTCTGTTTTCCACTTTTTAGAAAATAAAATATAGTCAAAATGCCATAAAAGACGTAAATCATTATCACAGCCCGCATAGTGTACGGGATAGTGCTGTGACCCATAGACAGCAACCCGAGCCACAGTACTGCTGTGCGCTGACTTGAAGTGCTGGTTTGTGAGCTCCTGTAGCAGAGTAGCTTGAAAAGCAGTCTGTAGAACCCGAAAGTCTTACAGAATATTCATAGAAGATTTCTTTGTTGTTTTCTGGGAACAGATTTGGTGAAATAACAGGCTCACAGTATTAGCGACGAAATTACTTTATTACATGGTGTTATACTGCCAGGAAATCCTTAGTGGGTGAGGTATCTGCTGTTATTTTTGAAGGTTTTTTTTTTTTTGACTATGCATGCCTGCTATGTAATCTTAATTCTGTTTTTATATGCTGTATTGTACATTGAATTGTGACGACTTACTAATTGTCCACAGTTAAGTATCATAATCCACTTGGTTCTTCGTATGCATGCAGGAGCAGAGTTAACACGGAGAGTGCACACTCAAAGGATAATAAAATGCATTTTGGTATCTAACTTTATGGAGATGTATTTCCTTAATTATGTTCTCCTTGAGCTAATATTAAAATGTCACCACTCTGCCTTTCCAAACAGATGCCCGTGAAAGATGAGAGAGGTGACCTGGATGTGAGCGAAGTAGTGAAGGTGAGCTGGCCTAGGGTTAATTCTCACCTGTGTTGGTGAGTTGTGTGGGAAAAGGAGGGTCCAGGCTAGGATGCAGATTCCGGGGACATGACCTTAATGATGTAAATGTCAAGCTTTCATGCCCTCGTAGTGTATTTTTCCCTACAGATTTTTAAATTGCCCGCTCTTGACTCCTGCTCAGCCAATCCCTGTCTTAACAGTTGGGCCCAGAGGTGGGTGGGTGCCTTCTGCAGAGATGCCTGCTGTCATGCAGGTTGGCCATCGTGTGATTGAGGCTCCTAAAGTGTGTGGATCCTTACGTACACTCTTACTGTATACAGTGTACGCGTGCATGTGTGCTAAGTCACTTTAGTTGTGTTCGACTCTGTGCGACCCTATGGGCTGCAGCCTGAAGTATGTGTGTGTGTGTGTATTTATACACACAGGGTATACATATATGCTGTATATGTATACAATATATACAACGTATGTAACTATATATGCTCATGATTATGCCAGACAGAAGAATGTATTTTTCTCGAAGGAACAAAGATGCTCAATTCCTTGAGAGTGATTAAACACTCAAGTAAGTTAAACATTTACTTCAGAAAAGAATATTTAAAAAGTGCATTTTATAAATGAAGTCATCAGTTTTCTGTGAAAAAGTTTCCCCATAGAATTAGAAAAAAATGAATTTCTGGTGACTCACCTCCAGGAGCCAGACTTCTGGCAGAGATTTAAAAAGCAATATTCACACTTGTGTTGTGTTTAGGTTATATTGTAATTATTTGTTTTCTATTAAATTGTGAGCTCCATGAAAGCAGTAACTATGTTTTACTTTTGTCTTGGTATCTGATACTTGGTAATGTTCATTGATACCATCAGACCCAATGTTCTCTCACCCAGTAGCCTTCTTTACCAAATGTACCACTGCAGGTGATGTCACAGACCCACACACTGGAATCCCACTCGTCAGTAGAGTTATGGGTTGGGTACCATAGGTTTTGTAGAAGTGGGCCAGGAGGAAAGCTCAGAACTAATGATTTGTAGATAAGTGTTAAGGACTTGGCTGGATTAACAGCCAGATTCTAGGCATCTAGTTCAGTTCAGTTCAGTCGCTCAATCGTGTGCGACTTTGCGACCCCATGATCCGCAGCACGCCAGGCCTCCCTGTCCATCACCAACTCCCAGAGTCTACCCAAACCCATGTTCATTGAGTCGGTGATGCCATCCAACCATCTCGTCCTCTGTCATCCCCTTCTCCTCCTGTCCTCAATCTTTCCCAGCATGATGGTCTTTTCAAATGAGTCAGCTCTTCGCATGAGGTAGCCAAAGTATTTGGAGTTTCAGCTTCAACATCAGTCCTTCCAATGAACACCCAGGACTGATCCTTTGGGATGGATTGGTTGTATCTCCTTACAGTCCAAGGGACTCTCAACACCACAGTCTTCTCCAACACCACAGTTCAGAAGCATCAATTCTTCAGTGCTCAGCTTTCTTCATAGTCCAACTCTCACATCCATACATGACTACTGGAAAAACCATAGCCTTGACTAGATGGACCTTTGTCTCTGCCTTTTAATATGCTGTCTAGGCATCTAAGAAACCACTTGATTTTGTAGCAATCAAAATCCAAAAATCTGCTTGAAAGGAAAAAATGAGGTAGCAGTCAATCACTGTATGCTACTTATGTTCTTGTTGTATGTCGCCATCTGTCCTGTTCTTGGAAAGACAACCTGTGGTTGGCATTGGCTTGTTCACTGAAGACTTCATGAGCACAGCAGCCCAGACCCTACAGATGTGAGCAAACACTGGGTCTGCCAGGAGTGTCACTTTTTATGTGAACTTTTTACTCAGCAACAGATGATGTGTGGAGAGAAATCTGGTCCATCTACTCCGAAGCTAGTGATGTTGGAGGACTTCTTAGTCCCTCTGACCCTCAGGCTCCTCCCAGGTAAAATGAGGACAGCACTATGTGTGTCCTTCACTTGTGAAGATGAGAAATAACAAGAATATGTAAGAACCCCTTTAACTAGCACATTAGCATATCTCCATGAAATGTTTCATGCCATATCCCAAACAATGTTCTTTCTTAAAATTAAAGACTTAAAAAGGAAAAAGCATTAAAATGAACCGCTCATAGTAAATAAGACTCCGTCCTAATATAATGAGGTGGGTAATTTAGAAGCTTAGACTCAAAGCTGACATAACAAGGTTCTGTCATTAGCGCCACAGGGGCCCCAAAGATAATAGGAGACATCACTGTCCGGACAGGACTTTGCAGTTTGAGTGGCATAGTGGGGAGATTTGGCACCAGGGGAGGCTCCGCCACTTGTGAGAGTGATGCTGCTAGCATTGACAAACTGCTTCCCCTCTGTGTTGGTTTCTTCACATTAGTTTCCGTCCTGACAAAGCACCACAATGCAGGTGGTTTAAAACAGCAGAAATCTATTCTCTGACAGTCCTGGGGACTTGAAGTCTGAAATCATGGTGTCGGCAGGGCCACGCTCTCTGAAGTCTCGAGGGAAGAAGTCTTCCCGCCTCCTCCCACCTTCTGCTGGCTCCTGGCACTCCTTGGTGTTCCAGGACCGTAGCTGTATCACTCTAGTCTCTGCCTCTGTCTTCACGTGGCCTTCTTCACTTTGTGTCTTCACGAAGCTAACTTTACATGTCAACTTGAGAGGCTCCCTAGTGCCCAGGTTAAACATCATCTGTGGGTGTGTCTGTGAGGGTGTTTCCAGATGAGAAAGCACTCGAATTGGCAGACTTAGTAAATGGGTTGCCCTTCTCCGTGTGGGCGAGTTTCCTCCAGTGTGTTGAGAACCTGAATGGAACAGAAGGCAGAGGAAGGAAGAATTGGTCCTTTTTTCCCTGCCTCACTGATTTATCTGGGAGATCTCATTTCATCCTCTGCCCTGGGGCTGGGGTTTACATCATTGTCTCCTCTGGTTCTCACGCTTTTGGACTTAGATTGAATTGTGTCATCAGCTTTCCTGGGTCTTCAGTTTGCAAATGCAGATATAGGACTTCTGCACCTCCATAATCTTGTGAGCCAAGTCCTTATAATAAATAAATTAATTAATTTCCCCTGACTCCTTTAGCTAGTCTGATCTTCTCCCTACTAGAACATATATCTGGTAAGATGGACTTAATATCTGATGGAAAAAACAGGCCCTAGAAAATTCTTTATCCCTTTAAAGGTAGAGTATGGTGATTACTGGGGCTTCCTGGGTGGCTCAGCTGGTAAAGAATCCTCCTGCAATGCAGGAGACCCTCGTTCGATTCCTGGATTGGGAAGTTCCCCTGGAGAAGGGATAGGCTACCCACTCCAGTATTCTTGGGCTTCCCTGGTGACTCAGACAGTAAAGAATCCGCCTGCAATGTGGGAGACTGGGTTTGATCCCTGGGTTGGGAAAATCCCTTGGAGGAGGGCCTGGCAACCCACTCCAGTATTCTTGCCTGGAGAATCCCCATGGACAGAGGAGCCTGGTGGACTACAGTCCATAGGGTCGCAAAAAGTCAGACGTGATTGAGTGACTAAGCACAGCACAGGACATGGTGATTGTTGAGGGAAATGCCATTTGATAGGCCTGTTGGCCATTATGTAATTTTACTGTAATCTTAAACATTTTTGGAAGTTGAAAAGTGTGTAAGTGTATATATTTCCAGTATAACAAGTAGAGAAGGGCATGACAACCCACTCCAGTATTCTTGCCTGGGGAATCCCATGGACAGAGGAGCCTGGAGGACCACAGTCCATGGGCTCGCACAGTGTCGGACACGACTGAAGTGACTTACCACATAGCAAATCCGTAAAAGCTCTCTTTAAGGAAGCTTTATCGTGTCCACGTTGAATGCTCTTAGGGGAGTGTGGCTGCTTGTAACCTTAATGGATACTGTGCTGGGTTTGATTTTATCCCCCCAAATTCATATGCTAAAATCCTAACCACCAAAGGTAATGGTTTTAATATTAAAAGGTGGGGCCTTTAGAAGTTGCTTAAGTCATGAGGGGTGAAACCTCATGAATGGAATTAATGCTTTATAAAAGGGGCTCCAGAGAGACCCCCCAGCCCCTTCCACCATGTGAGGACATAGAATATACGGGCTCTGAACTAGGAAGGGCACTTTCATCAGAACACAATCATGCTGGTGCCTTGATCTCGGACTTCCCAGTCTCCAGAACAGTAAAATACAAATTTTTGTTGTTTATAAGCCACTCATTCTATGATATTTTGGTTTAGCAGCCCAAAGGAACTAAGACACCTCATTATTCTGGAAGGTGACCTTATTTGGAAATGGGGTCACTGCAGATGCAAATCATTTAGTTAAGAGGAGGTCATGAGGGTGACCCAACCCAGTATGACTGGTGTCTTTCTGAAAGGGGGGAAATTTAGACACAGAGAGAGAAAGACTTGGGGAAGATGATGTGAAAGACATTGGAAGAGTCAGCCCTCTGCAGGCCTAGGGGAGAGGCCTGATAGATCTTCCCCTGACAGCCCTTAGAAGGAGCCAAGCCAGCTGATACCTGGACTTTGAATTTAGCCTCCAGAACTGGGAGAAAATAAAGTTCTGTAGTTTAAGGCCCTCAGTTCGTGGTTCTTTGTTACAGCAGTCGTAGCAAGCATATGCACATGCTCCCTGGGTGTTTCTTCCTACCAGCCAGATCTGAGTGGGGGCCCGAGGGAACCCGCCAGCTGCTGCAGCTGAATGGTCAGAACCGACCCGTGAACTGACCCGTGAAACTTCTGGACGTTTTCCTTGGTGGCACCTTTGGCATTGTCCTTTCCCAAGGGCTTTTGCTGAGACTCAGGCAGCTGATGAAACCGTAGTCTTCCCTCTTCTTGCCTGCTTTTACCCCCAGCCTATTTCCCAAAGCCACATTTAAGACGTAAGTGCCACTGAAAGTGCTCGCCAGGCATTCAGCTCCCCGGAGTTCAGCCTTGGATGGTTCCAGGGCCTTTGAGGAAAAGTAATAGGTGAGATCTGATTCTGTCCTGGGCCTCTGGCTCTTGGTTACGGTGAGAACGGTCCGAAGTGATCGAACCTGTAAAGACAATTCCCCAAAATAGATAGGGTTTGTTTCTCCTCATACCAGTGCACACTCTTAAACAGAAGGGGGCAGAGAAAATGTGTTTTCTATGAATCATTTAAAAAATAACTTTTAAAAAATTCTTTTTCAGCCAGTCCAGGCTACTCTGTCGTCTTTGAAGATGTTAGATGTGGGAAAGTGGCCAATTTTCTCCCTTTGTTCTGAGGCAGAGCTGCAGTTAGTTCGCCAGGCCTGTGTCTTTGGCAGTGCCAGCAATGAGCTTCTGTATACTACGGTAAATGATGAGGTAATGTGGAAGAAAAAAAATTCAGCCACGTACATTTTTAGTAATGGATCTGCTAAATTGAAGATCTTGGGGGAACTAAGGAATTAAGATTTTTAAAAATGCACAGAGTAGATCCTTATTTGTTAAATAATGAAGCAGTTTTCCTGTAAGGGGACTATGTCTGCTTTGAATGTATTTACAGGTTTGTCGGAAATAGAACTGCTTGAGCTAACGGTGGTTTTTCCCCACAGATTTTTGTGCTTGGCACAAACTGCTGTGGTTGTTTGGGATTAGGTGATGTCCAGAGCACCATTGAACCTCGGAGACTGGATTCTTTAACTGGCAAAAAAATCGCCTGCCTCAGCTATGGGAGTGGGCCACACATTGTCCTTGCAACAACAGGTAACCTAGGAACACAGGGTAGAATTTTAGCTGTTGCTTCATTTGTTGAGGAGCAAGACTGGGACCACCCCTTACACTGAGAACATACTCTTTGATTGGGCAAGACTTTCTGCCTCTACCCTGTGAATTCGTCTATGCTTTGGATTGTATGAAATATGAACATATCTGGATATCAGAAGAAGAAAAGGTGGCCGATGGAATCTAGCAGTTACTGGCACTTTGGTTGTCAGAATGACAGTGCTATAAGCCTGCTTTAGAAGTGTAATTATTTTGCGATAGAATGCTGAACCAAGAATGATCTGGACATTTTGAACTTGAGATTCTTGATCTACAAACAGAGAGATTAAAGCTAGATTCTAAGATCCCCTCTAACTCTTAACATTCTGTGATTCTGATATTAAACAATGACTGCTGGCTCTAGTTGGTGTCAGTAGTATAAGGACTTAAATATTCTCATGGCTTTTTCATGCATTCAGACTGATAAGACATTGTCTTTAAAACATACCTTATTCAAAACAGTACATAAAATATATATACACAGTTTTATAAATAAATACAAAGTATGCGTCCATGTTCTGCCACCCAGATCAAGAAATACAATCTTATGATTACCCCCAAAGCCCTGAATATGTATTGTACTGTGCAATAAGTAATATAATAAAGATTTTAAAAATTAACTTGGTAACCATTTATAAATCAGGAAATTAAGATTCAGAGACTCATAGTCTTTTTTTTTTTTTAAATTTCTCATAGTCTTCTGAATTTCAATCTGGGTTTGTTTGTTTTTTTCTCTCTTAGTAGCCTTTTTTCTGTTATTTATCAAAAACCTATCTTCCAGTTATTTTAATTGCATCCATTTAAATTTCATCTTGTTGCTTTGAGGCAGAATGTAGTTTAACTTTCCAAATGTTTTCTTTTATAAAATGAGTTTTGTGGAATAGGGAAGTTGATTAACTTTTCGCATGTGAATTTTTAGTTTCCATTTGTGGAAGTGTGTAATATATATACTTTCATATAATGAGTAGTTGTTTTGAAAGTCGGTTCTGTTTCTTTTTATTTTCAGAAGGAGAAGTCTTTACCTGGGGTCATAATGCTTACAGTCAGTTGGGCAATGGGACAACTAATGCTGGTCTAGTTCCCTATCATATCTCTACTAATCTGTCAAACAAGCAAGTCATTGAAGTGGCCTGTGGGTCTTACCATTCTTTGGTGCTAACATCTGATGGAGAGGTGAGAATAGTCAGCCTAAATTTCACTGATCATAAGGTTTCAATAAGATTATATAGATTCCTGTAGCAGACATGGAAATATGATCATTTAATTAAAATAACCACCAACCTCACATTCATCTTTCTCTTGTTAGCAGGTCATAGTCATGGTGTTTATATCATGACGTGTACCTGTATGTGGTAAGGATTTGTATAGCTGCAAAATGTTGAAGGATGTATTGTTACTTCTCTATTGCTATACTCAAGAGGGTTATTTGCAAAAAGAAAAATTCCCCAAATGCTAGAAAATATGGCTGAGGCAAAGTAGATATTTTATAGGAATTATATGACATTTGATTATAATTATTGCTGTTTGTGTAGATAATGCCATAATCTAATTCTATAAAGTAATATATTTTATGAGAATGCATCCTGTGAAAACTTCCTTGCCTATGTTGTGAGAATTTATGGATATCAAGCAAGCAGAGGGCAAAGATGAGGCCAGAAGTGCCACTTGAGACACTCTGTGTATTATCGTGTTTCATTTACTGATCTCTTCTTTCAAATAGGTATTTGCGTGGGGTTATAATAACTCCGGGCAGGTAGGGTCTGGATCAACAGCCAATCAGCCGATCCCGCGAAGAGTCACCGGCTGCTTACAGAATAAAGTGGTTGTGAACATAGCCTGCGGGCAGATGTGCTCGATGGCAGTGGTGAACACCGGGGAGGTAAGAAAGGCATTTCACAGGTCACTTCAAAAAGCCCGTCCACCTTCTCAGTGTCCTGCTGACCTCAGGACAGAGACCATGACTGTTTTTCGGCTTTTGTGGGCATCGCGTCTCTCGTTTTCTCTCAGGTCTTTGTCTGGGGCTACAATGGAAACGGGCAGCTGGGACTCGGCAGCAGCGGCAACCAGCCAACCCCCTGCAGGGTAGCAGCTCTCCAAGGCATTCGTGTCCAGCGGGTACGTCCCCTTGGGTTTACGTGTGCCTGTTTTTAAACCTACGATGGCAGACATACCATTGTACTAAAAAAAACCAGTCGTCTTAGCAGGATAAAATGTTGAAGTAGAGGTTAAAGTTCTTTTCCTGAATTTAGTTGTAATGTTTATAAGAAAATTTTTATCTCCAATGTACTCTCACATGTAGCTCTTGGAATGTAAACTTTTATTGTGTTTTCCAAGGAAACTTTGGCAGTATGTATCAAGAGCCTTAAAAATATTCACCCTCTTTGATCTGTAATTCTGCTCTTAGGGCATATATCCTAAGGCACCAAGGAGAAAGTGACTTATAGAAGGTATAGTTCCTAGAGCAGACAAGATAAAAAAAGGATGAGAGAAAAAGAAAACAATGGTAAATAACAGATGTAGCATGATTTATCCAATCAGACGGTAAGTTAATGGTTAAATAAGTGATACTAAATCTATATTAACAGAAATGATGCTTACAAAGAGTTTTAATAGTGCTATATGCACTGTTAAGTGAAAGATACAGGACTACTTATACAGTATGATCACTTTAAAAAAAGCTTTCAATGCATAATATCTCTATATATTTTTATAAATAAACAATCTTGACCTTGAGATGACTTTCATAATTATATTTTTTGTATCTTTTTCACATTGAATTTATGTTTACTTTCATAATAAAAAGAGACAGTAATTCCTGAAACAGAGAAGAATCTGCTTCTTATTCCTTTCACGCGCCTTGATCTCTGAGCATGAGGAGTGCCACGGCAAAGGTGGCTAAACTGGACTCTTGGCACTGCAGGACTCATGTTGATCTCCGTGCAGTTTTCACCACACGGGGAACCTAAGCTGCATCTTGGGGGGTGTTGGCTAACTTCAATGCCTGCCTCTCTGGCTGCCGTCTTCCCTTTTTCATTTTTGATTCTTAACCTGTCCTGTGGAAAGCGTGTTTCTCTCTGTTCGCGGCCTGAATGGGTTTGGTTTTTCTCTTTCCAGGTTGCCTGTGGCTATGCACACACGTTAGTATTAACAGATGAAGGTCAAGTGTATGCTTGGGGCGCAAATTCTTATGGCCAGTTGGGCACTGGCAATAAAAGTAACCAGTCCTACCCTACCCCTGTCGTCGTGGAAAAGGACAGGTAATATGCGTATTTTCAAAGTGAATTCAGTGTTCTTCAGTGATTAAACAAAACTGAGGCATGATACAGAATTACGGGCAATTTATTGCTAGTATTAGAATATTCCTGAACAAGAACCATTCAATCCTTTTTAAAATTAGCTTTAGAATTTGGGGGAAGGTTGAGTGTATGTCAAATATTCTATTTTCGTCACCCATATTTCCTCTATACCTGTAATAGTCACTCTATACAAACTACGATGACTGAGCCTCCAACAGCTCTTTGGCGTTATTCTTCTCACTCAGAAACTTCCTTTCCGCCCATTCCCATTGTTCCCTATTTCACGTTCTTAAGGAGCTGATAGCATTTGAGGTCTGTCTTCTATGGTTTAGGAAGATGAAAGTACCTCCGATGGGAGTATAATGCCATTCACCCAGCTGCTTATCAGATTTGCCAGTTGGAAAGGATAGAGCTGTTCTCATGACCTCAACTCCTAGGCTGTCACTCTGGGGAAGAGCAGAGTGGTTATAAAATGAAAACTTGGTCTTGTGCACTTGTGTGCACAGTGGTGTTAGTGAAGTGAAAGTCACTCAGTCGTGTCTGGCTCTTTGCAACCCCATGGGACTGTAGCCTGCCAGGCCTCTCTGTCCATGGAATTCTCCAGGCCAGAATACTAGTGTGGATAGCTGTTCCCTGCTCCAGGGGATCTTCCCAACCCAGGAATCAAACCCAGGTTTCCTGCGTTGCAGGTGGATTCTTTACCACCCGAGCCACCCGGGAAGCCCAAGAATACTGGAGTGGGTGGCCTGTCCCTTCTACAGAGGATCCACCAACCCAGGAATCAAACTGCAAGGTTGTGATAAGTGATTAACATAACCCCAGAGTTTTTCTTTTCCAAATTATCCTGCTATTTTTGAAGGTCTCTTGAACTTCTCAAACATGGCCTTATCACTGCCTTTTCACTCTTCATTTCTTGACACAGAAGCATGGAACATGAACATTTCATTATCTTTTCATTAAACCAGGGTTGAAATCATTGTAGAAATCAATATTGCTACTTTCATTTTTAGTGTACATATAAATTTCTACAATATCTGATTTTTAAATATATGGATAAGTTGTTTTGCATTTGTATGCAGTTCTTTTCTGTATTTCTATTGGAATATTTAACAGTGAAAATGAAGAACCAGTCATTTTCAGTCCCTTGATTTTCATTTGAGTATTGACCTCCCTGCCCCCACCCCGCCCTCACCCCCCCCCCCGCCCTCACCCCCCCCCCGCCCCCCGCTGATCTTATAGTAAGACCCTAGACTTCTTAAGAACTGGGGAGGATGGAGAAGGAAATGGCAGGCCACTCCAGAATTCTTGCTTGGGCAATCCCCTGGACAGAAGAGCCCAGTGGGTAAGGGTTGCAAAAAGAGTCAAACTAGACTTAGTGACTAAACAACACAGAGAGACAGAGACTGGCGGCAGACGAGGGCCGAGGGGCGTGTATGGGCACCCAGGATCACAGCAGGCACCCCTGTCCTGCATCTGCGTCGGCCTCCTGCAGCCTGATGGCTGAGGGGCCCTAGAGGGCCACTGGCGGGGTGCTGCTGAGCTCAGAAGTATACCTGGCATCACACCAGGGAGGGGGTCCATGGGAGGTGATCGGGATCTCCCCCTGCCCCATGCCTGCCCAGGACCAGGTGCTGGTTTCCAGTTGCTGCAGTGAACCACTCAAGCAGGAAAAAAAAAAGAACAAAAAAGAACTGGGGAGGAGGGAAGATAATGATGGTCCTGTGCTGACAGGCACACAGCAGATGCAAGCAGCCATGTCATTTTTATTTCTCTTAAAGGTAGTTCAGAGCCACTCAGTGAAAAGAGAAGAGACAGCCTTGAGGCTTTGAATAATCACAAAAGTGCCTCAGGCCAGCAAATCCAGTCACTCGGGACATTTGGTATTTAGACAGCACGGCACAGAAGTGTGACAGGCCCAGAGTTAGCATGGATATAAAAACAAGCTATATCTGCATGGCGCTTTACCATTTTTCTCATGCTGCCTCACTTCATATAAACTTGCACTCCTCTGTCCTTGGACTCATGGAATCGGCTGCCATGTGCCCACCAGCGATTTGCCCCACCTCGTGCCACTGGTCCTGATGGGCTCAGAGCGAGTGTCGGGTCTTCCCACTGGAGTCACGCTGGGACGGACAGAATATAGGGCGACTCAGTGGGAGAAAGCTAGAGAGCGGGAGACGCAGGCATGGGGGTTACGTGAGTGTCCAGATGCCTGGCCCTGGAGAGTTACCTGTTCCTTTCTGTTTTAAAAATCTTCACAATTTAAAAACATTTGTTTTTTTTAATTATATAGGTAGAAGTAGAAATTGCTAAACACATCCATACTTGATGTTGTCCACCTAAACATGATTTTGGCTAGAATATCAAGGATGAGTGTTTTGAATGAGATGCTCCTGCTTTTCTCAGTTTCCCGTGCTTGAATTTCGTGCGGTGATTTTGAGCTTGTGGGCTCTCTGTCGCACGAATATTGCAAGGGAGGAACCTCTAGGTTTGCTAGGACTTGTTCTGCACCTCCCCGCCCTTTTCAGTGACTGAAGCTTTGCAGGAACATTATGACTTACCTCTCAGGAACTCCTGACTCTTGGGGCTCGTTGTGGGGAGGCTGAGCTAATTAGAAAGAACAGGGTTGAACTCAGGCCAGGATGGATCATCAGATCTTGGTTGCGTGTTCCCAGAAGCGGAAAGTGAAAATCTGGTTACGTGGTTTATTTGCTCAAATAACAACCCAAGAAAAACCTGATTAAAAAAACTTTTTTTCACAGAAGCCTATTTATGATGAAGAATGCTAACATTTTATGTTCACAGAGAAGTGATTTTAATAGTTAAAATGATTCTCTTTAACTTAGTCACTCCCAGTCTTTCTGAATTTTCAATACTTTGATTTACCAGCATTTAAAGTTCCATAAAAAAACATATTTTGAGTTAAATTGATTTCAAAACTCACTTTGCCTTGCATTTTTGTTAATTTTGTAGCTTTTTGAGGTGTTAGTAATTAGTAGTGTGTTGGCCTCACAGAACCAGCATTGAGAAACACTGCTCTGCATCTTGTAATGGCCACGATTTCCTCTCTGCTCTTCTTCTTCTTCACAAGTTACCTTATTTTCGCTCCTCACTGATTTCTGTTTTGCACTCGTTCTCACTCTCTGCCGTTTCAGTTCTAGTGCCTCTTAGCCATTAAGCCGTGCCGTTGTGGTGGATCTAGTTTTATTGAAGTGACACCAAATCCATTTGTTTTCAACATATAGGAATTTTTTTTTCCAGTAAAAATGGCTGGCTACAAAATAAAGTATGCAGTACGCCAGACCTCCTGGGCTTCCTAGGTTCAGCAGTAAAGAATTCACCTGCCAATGCAGGACACATGGGTTTTATCCCTAGGTCAGGAAGATTGCCCTGGAGAAGGAAATGGCAACCTACTCCAGTATTCTTGCCTGGAAAATCCCGTGGACAGAGGAGCGTGGCACGCTAGTCTGTGGGGTCACAAGAGTGTCAGACACGACTTAGCGACTAAACAACAACAGTGCCAGACCTCCTGACAGTAAACCTTAGCTCAGTTTATCGTCTACTGCATGTATGACTGGACAATTTGAACTTCCATGTTTGCTTCTTGGTATGAAGCAAGAAGCATATGTCCTTCAGACGAAGGACAGATGACCTTAGACAAAGGCAGGGCACTTTGGCAGGTGCTGGAGTCCCAAGCCCAGACCTGAAGGTTCCCCTAAACTTTCTCGCTTCTCGTTGCTGTAGCAGCTGGTGCTGTCCGCCAAGCCCAAGCCCCACCCCTGACTTCCCTAGTGGCACTGGGTGTTCCAGGTAAACGCCCTAGCCATGCTCAGGGAGGGCCAGCCTTCCCAGCTTCTCTGTATCTTTAACCCCTATCTGTGGAAGCAGCATCCTGCCTCCTCGAATGAATGGCAGGGGCTGCTCCCCGTTCTTGGAGGGCCATGGTAAACATTTCCAAAGTGAATGTAGGAATGAAGTTATTTTGGTTTTCTGGTGTTGGGTAGTTTAGCACAGAAGTTCACGATTGTGTTCCAGTCCAGTTACATTTTTCATGGCACGTTTGTTATCAGGGAAAAGAGAGGTCCATAAAGAGGTCTGTCAAAGAACATTCCTGACCGAGGACTTTGTGCATAGTGACATTGAGAGGCAGTGAGTACTTTCTGTTTGTTCAAACAGAGGGGGTGTGGGCAAAGATGATATGAAAGAAAGCTGGCCATAGACAGTAGGCAAACATGTCTGAATTTTTGTCTTGTGGGAAGTCAGTGATAGGTTTGAAAGGAGTCATGAGAATGGTTTTTCTTTTTTTTTAATTTTACTTTACAATACTGTATTGGTTTTGCCATACATTGACATGAATCCACCACGGGTGTACATGCGTTCCCAAACATGAACCGCTCTCCCACCTCCCTCCCCATAACATCTCTCTGGGTCATCCCCGTGCACTAGCCCCAAGCATCTTGTATCCTGCATTGGACATAGACTGGTGATTCGTTTCTTACATGATAAGAATGGTTTTTCAAGAGAATCATTAACTTGACAGCATTGTGCGATTTAGGTCCGAAGAGAGAGAAAGTCTAAGACAGGGAGACTGGTCTGGGTATGGGGTATGCTTGATAAGGCTCTGACAAGTGGGAGTTATTACAAACAAAGAATTTGTTGTTATTTTGCCAACTGGATATTCTGAAGAAAGTGCTAAGTGAGGAGGGAGGAGAAGTCAGAGATGACCCTAAAGTTCTGGGAATGCTGGTACCATTGCCCAGGGCAGAATCAAAATGGCACCTCACTTGGGGTAAAATATTATTTTAAGTCTGTGTGGTGGCTTGGTCTTAGAGAAGACAATTAGTCTGAAGTCAACAAAACAGTGGTTTCCATTAGGAAGTGTTCTGAGAACTATCTGCCTGTCAGCCATGAACTTACTGAAGTGAGGTCTAACATAATGTTTGGTCCCAGAAAACTGCTCTCTGGGGTTCTAGATGATATCATTCAGTGATCAGAACTACTGCACTTAACTGCTTGCAGAGTGAGTTGGGGTGCCCCATAGAATGCTCCATGGAACCCTAAAATTGGTGAAGTTTTGATAAAAATATTTATTGACCCTGGGTGGAAATGCCCCACATCTTTTTGATTTACTTTAGTAAGCAATGTTTTAAGAAAAATTAAATCACCTTTTTTTTTTTTTTGGTCTTTTAGTCTGTTCTCCTGGCTTGTACTTCAGTTTCAAAATAGGTGCCATATTTTTATCGGCCTACTGGCTAGAAGTGGTAACAAGAGGACCTTCATGATGTATAAGTGCTTAAACGAGACATTGCTTAAATGTAGATAACGGTTTGGTGCCTGAAAATTTACAAGCTTAGGCTTAATGAAGAGTTTGTTTGTTTGTTTTTTAATCAGTTAATGCTAAGGGAAGGAAAAATTGACTTGTTTCTTCTCCTGTTGACTGTTTACTTGGTGTGTGTTTGTGAACCTAGAATTATAGAGATTGCGGCCTGCCACTCGGCGCACACGTCGGCCGCCAAGACGCAGGGCGGCCACGTGTACATGTGGGGCCAGTGCCGCGGCCAGTCGGTGACCCTGCCGCACCTCACGCACTTCTCCTCCACCGACGACGTGTTCGCCTGCTTCGCCACGCCCGCCGTCACGTGGCGCCTCCTGTCTGTGGGTGAGTGACTGCTGTCTGTCGGGTGGTGGCCTGAGAGCTAGGAAGAAGACTGGGGCTGTTGTTTCTCAATAGTGGGGACTTTTGTTAAATGCAGGATCAGGCAGTTCATTTCCCTCTCACAGGTTCCTGTGAAAGAGAACTCACTGGACCGATTCATTTTCCTTAAAAGTATTAGAAATCTCATACTAAAATTCGGAGAACTTCGGATGGCTTTTTGATGTGACTGGGAAACCGTGGCTTTTATTTTTAGCGGGTATATTTACTCAAGCTTTCAACATGTTTATTTAGCGAGGTGCTTGGGGCTTTAGTTATTTTGCCAGATTTACAAGCAGATGTGTCTGAGGTTCTTAGAACGATTGCAGCAGCGGGAAATCTGTATTTAGGGAAAAAAGCACACTGCTCAGTTGGTCAGTTATTTTGGGAAATTGGTATTTTCATGAGTGTGAGCAAAGCGATGCTATATTTGGCCTACATTTTCATTGGAAAACACTGGTGTCATTCCCTTAGAACCCGACGACCACCTCACAGTGGCCGAGTCCCTGAAGAGGGAATTTGACAACCCCAACACCGCAGACCTGAAATTTCTGGTGGATGGAAAGTACATTTATGTGCATAAAGTCCTTCTCAAAATCAGGTAAGGCATCATTTGAGAATTGAAATAAATATGTTTATTATTTTCTAGTTGCAAAGACCTATGTCAGGCACTTCAGTGATTCTGAAACAATGTAAGGCTCTTTTCGCCCTTATGAGCAGACAGTACAGCAGGGAAAACACATTATATGTGAAACAAGAAATCATAGAAGCCGTAGTATGCAGCGGGTGGGGTGGGGTGCAGGGCATACACAGTTGGCTTCCTCAGAGACTCTGTAGACAGCTTGTTTGCCTTGGCACTGGAGAGCAGCCAGCCAGCCAGCGGTGAACATCTATTGAGCCTTGTTGGGGCTGCTTGACCTCAGTGAACCTCCCTGCCCAGGAGCTGAGTGCAGCCCATGAGAGTCACTCTCCTTAATCAGCTGTGGGATACTGCAGGTTTAGACCTCGAAAAAAGACAGGAGCAGCAAGGTTTGGGGTAAAACTAACAGGCAGACTTTAAAAAATTCACTTTTATTAATGGATAATTTTTGAGCATCCATTTAAAATGTGCAGCCTGAGGCATTTTGACATTTGTATGTTCTCTGGAAACCACCATTCCACACCAGGATACAGAATATTGGCATTGCCCCCCTCAAAGATCCCTCAGGCCCTAGCCCTGGGGCAAGCCCTGATCTTCTTTCTGTCAGTATAGATTAGTTAGCATTTTCTAGAAGTTGATGTAAATGTAATGATACAGTATGTATTCTTCTCTGCCCGGCTTCTTTCTTCTAGCCTAATGATTTTGAAATTAATTTTGTTGTTGTGTAACAGATGTCCAAATCCTCCTGCAGTGAATCACAAACACAGTATAGTATTTCAGTCTCAAGTTCACTTCTTAGTAAGGCCAGGCTGTGGAATATTTTCTCACTTCTACTGTTGTCCATAAACTTTCATAAAAATGAGGAGGTTGTGGTTTGTTAGGGCTGTTGTAACAAAGTTCTGTAGACTGATTGGTTTCAATAACAGAAATTTATTCTCTTATGGTTTTGGAGGCTGGAAATTCAAGACCTTGTTGAATGAATCAGGTTGTTCCATCCTCTGTCCCATCTTCTGGTGGTTTGCTGCCAGTTTTTTGCCCTCGTTGGCTTATGGCAGCATAACTCCAGCCTTAACATGGCTTTCTCCCTGTGTCCAAACCCCTCTTTTTATAAGGACACCAGTCATGTCAGTTTAGGGCCCACCCTAATGACCTCCTTTTAATTTGATCCCTTCTCTAAATACAGTCATATTCTGGGGTTAGGACTTCAGTCTGTGAATTTAGGGATTCAATTCAACCCATAACAGAAGGAGAAGAAACAAAATTACTCAGAATTTTTAAAAATAAAGCCACCTGATTTCTATAAATGCTGCTCTGTGGACATGGGGTGGGAGGGACCCATCTGTGGCCACAGAGGTGGCCGCCCCAGAGCAGGCTAGCATTTGCAGCCTCCTCCAGTAAACCACTGTTTGCAGACTTCTGGCCAGCAGAGGAAGCGAGGGGCCAGGCCAGGACATGAAGGTGTGTGGCATGCGTGTTTCCTCTCTGCATGGTAGTTGTTTCCTCTTTAACCACTACGAGCACGTGCTCCTCGGGAAGGTTATTGGCTCTTGCCCAGAAGCCAGGACCTGACATCTTTCTTCCTTCAGGTGTGAGCATTTTCGCTCTTCTTTGGAGGACAATGAGGATGATATTGTAGAAATGAGTGAATTTTCGTATCCTGTTTACCGAGCCTTCCTGGAGTACCTGTACACGGACAGCATCAGCCTGTCCCCCGAGGAGGCAGTAGGTAATTCTCACCGGATTTGACCAAGAGTTTGGCAAAATGGTGGTTTGTGTAGAGCCTGAAAGGAAGTCTCTGTGAGGGTAGTCACAAAACTAGTTCTGTTTTTGTGTGCTGAACCCAAACTCTCTTTCCTTCTTCCCACCTCATACAAAGGTTGGCTTGATGGATAAAATGAGAGGTGGGTGAATTATCAACCCGTCAACACTGTGGGGTGGGTGCCATTTCTCCTGAATTGCTAGACAACGTACACAACTTTTTAGTTTCCACAACCTGCTGTCTTCAAGATATTTGCATTATAAAAACGGTAAGATGCATGTAATAAGAAGCCCTGATGGCCTCCATAACTGTGACTGTCTCTTTGGGACAGATTGCCATGGTCCAGTGCCTCACGGCACTTCAGGGTTACTGACGGTAAGAAAGCAACACAGGGCATCCATTTGGGCACAGGGTGAAAAACCTACTCAGTTTCAGGTTATAGCTGTCAGTATCATTGGCTAGTGGGACAGAAGAATGAAAGAATTGCTTCTGTAAGGGACCAAAGAAAGAGTTTAACCCTTAAATTTTTAAATTCGGTATTCATTTTACATTTGTAAAGCCAGTAACACTTTTTACCAGATCAGCATTTAATTTTCCTCGGGTGAACAGAAGTCTGATTTCTGAAGTTTTCTAGTTTTCCTTCCTTTCTCCCACAGTGCTGGAGGGCCAGGGCCCATGGTGTGCCATGCTCCCCTTGGCACCCGTGAGGGAGACAGACCGAGCCCTGCCCTGTGGAGCTGGTGCTCAGGGAAGGGAGGCCAGCCCTTAACAGGAAATCAAAGTGGTCAGTCAGGAGGTCAGGGAAGGCTTCCGTGAGGAAGTGTGCTGAGCAGAGAGCGGGGGGAAAGCAAGCAGACACGCAGGCGAAGAGCATGCTAAACGAGAGATAGTGTAAAGGTCTGAGGAGCATGGAGAGTGCGTGGAAGAGGAGGAGGAGAGGGGAGAGAGAGAGAGATGGCAGTGGAGGTAACTGAGGCCAGGCAGCTGGGTCTGGCCAAGACCAGATGCCACCTTGGAGGTCACGATGAAGGGCTCAAGTTTTAGTCTTGAGGTGATAAACAGCCTTGGAAGATTTTGACAATGGGGGTTGTGTATTTAGTTTTTGCTTTAATAGTAAAATGGAAAAAGGAAGTGGCTTAAATGAAGTGGTTTCTCTGTCTGTCACCCAGGGACACAGTGCAAGGCATCCTTAGGTGTGGCCCCTGGATTCACGCCCACGGCCACATCTGCACTGCAGACAGCGGGGCGGAGGAAGGGACAGTGGCAAGGCGCCAGGGGCAGACCCCGGTGTCTGTTGAGGAAGTCCCACTTCTTTTAAAACAGGGACCAGCGATGACCAAGGCCTTAATTAGCTGCATAGGAAGTTGCAGGGAGTGGTCACTTCTAGATGGCCATGCCTCAGCCACATAGTCTAGGATTTGGGGAGAAAAGGAGGATGGGTTTGTGTATTCATTTATGGAGGGAGGAGGCACCCACAGCTTCAACTCCAGGAGTGAAAAGATCAGGCACTGTAATGGTTGAGATGTCAGGTGGTGGTGCCCTGGGTTAAGGTGGTCTAGCGTGGAGGTGTTGAAAGAGATCAGGGTCTGGACACATCTTACATAGCAAGCTGACAGAATCTGTTGGTGGTTGGTTGTGGGGTGTGAGGGAAAGAGAAGGATGGGGTGTTTGGCCCGAGTGTGGAGAGCACCAGGTTTTGCTCTGGAGTTTGAAAACTCAAAGGAGTTTGAGCTGCCTTTTAGACATCTGTGTGGCAGGTTTTCTATAGGCCCCTGGGCAAGAGTCTAAAGGAGGCCTGCATACCACATGTCTAAAAATTTAAAGTTATGTGTCAAGCTAAAAGCTCCAGATAAAATGTGTTAAATCCTCATACCTTGAAAAATACACCTTCATTAAGAACTGAGAGGCCAGGGTGGCATTTCATCTGGAATTTAGAGTGGTAGGTCTCCTGGAATTCCGTGCTAGGACACCATTGCACAGGAAGGTCAGGCCCCTGGCCTCCAGCTTGGGATCTGCTGTCTTTGTTTACCGGCTACCTCCTGCACCACAAGAGGTACGCGGGCACGCAGCCTGCATCTCCGTGCTCCGTCCATCCCGCCCTGGCCACCCCTGGCCCTGGGGGTCTGTACCTTGGTGACAGGGTCGAGGGGAGGAAACACTTGCGTGTATGGCCTCAGGGCTGATTAGGCAGGGAGTCCCAGGGTCCCTAGGGGCTCAGACGGTAAAGAATCCACTTGCAATGCAGAGACCCGGGTTCGATCCCTGGGTCAGGAAGATCCACTGGAGCAGGCAATGGCTACCCACTCTAGTATTCTTGCCTGGAGAATTCCATGGACAGAGGAGCCTGGCGGGCTATAGTCCACAGGAGCGCAGAGTCGGACATGACTGAGCGACTAGCACTTTCACACTGCCAGAGTCCTGGGTGCACGAAGTGTGGTCTAGGAGCGGGCACGTCGCTCCCTGGCCACTGTAGGGAGGGGCTGCCTGGAGCAGGTGCAGAGCTGGGCCCTCCTGAGCGGAGGATCCAGGCAGTACCTGTGAGCACACGCATATGTGAGTCTGGTGCCTGGGGTGTGGGGAGCTGTCAATGTGAATCTGAGAGTTGTTGAGAACCGGCTAGAAACAATCAGGTCATTCGCAGCTCTCAAGATTTCAAAAGATTTCAGTTTGTTTCCCCCAGTGGGCCATAGGCCTTTCTTCTATGATAATATTTGTCAGGTTACAACGAAAGCAAGTTTCCAACTAAAATCTACCACGTTGTGTAAAACTTCCTGTAAGGTTGAAGAAATCCTGGCTCTGTGTCCTTTGGGCCCTCTATGCAGTACCTTCCGTGAAAAGGTTATCTTGAAGTAAACTTGACAACAGTCTAGAGTCAGGATTCAGCTGGCTTTTGATCAGGCGGCAGCCAGGACTGAATTGGACCTAGCAAGTGTTCCACTCTTCCCAGGGTGTAGGACTGCTGAGCCCCTGGTGTGGATCCCATTCATGCAGGGGTGGAGGGGACTCTCACAGTATCTCCAGCCGAGTGACATAACTCGGGTGCCGCTCACTGCACCAGTGACACACGTTATGCTAATTAACAAATCCGCAAACGGAGACTTAAATAACCATAATGGAAGCTATTTGACAAGGGCCTTTCGAATACTGACTGACCATTCTTTTTTTTTTTTTGGCTGCATTGCACAGCATGTTGGATCTTTGTTCCCTGACTTGGAATTGGACCCTTGCCCGCTGCAGTGGAAGCTTGGAGCCTTAGGCACTGGGTCACCAGGGAAATCCCCTGACTGACCATTCTTGATTAGAGTGCTTTTCGTAGTATCCCTTGTGTGCATGTTCAGTCGCTCAGTCGTGTACAACTCTTTGCGACCCTGTGGGCTGTGGCCCGCCAGGCTCCTCTGTCCATGGGATTTCAGGCAAGAATACTGGAGTGGGTTGCCATTTCCTTCTCCAACAGTATCCCTTGGAGTAGCTTAAAAATCAACTTAAACATCTAAATCACTCTATGTTGTATTATTTGAAAGTAGATGACAGATAATATCTATAACAAGAATCATCAGGTTTTTACCAGGCAGTATTAAAACTGTGCAGCTGGAAATAATTTAGGGAAATAAGTGAAGTAAGAGTCTGAATATTGAACTCTGGGGCAATCGAGTACTCAGAAGTCAGGAAAAATGGTCCAGCCACGAGACTGAAGAGTAACTTCTGAAGGAGAAGAAGACCTGAGCACGTGTTTGAAGAAGCTGGGTGCTCTCACAGCACGTGTGAATGCTGCTGGAGAAGCTGCTGAAGCTTCAGCGGGAGGGACGGACAGAAGACCGGAGCCGTTTTCACTTGCTGCTCCTTTCCCCACAGCTGCTTGTTTGTGTGCTGCGTTTGCTCAGGGCAGCTGTGTTCTTAGATCGAGCCACACACTCAGAGTGTGTACGTCAGCCTAAGCTTCAATTCTCACACCCCTTCGCTAATATTATATTGGGTTGACCAAAAAGTTCGTTTGGGGTTTTCCATATGATGTTACAGATAAATCTGAACAGAAAGTTCTGGCCAACACAGTATTTAAAATAATCTCTGATGGGTTGAGTGAGCTTAAATCAGGATACTTGAGATCATTCCCCTAATAAACATCTCTTTCTACCAGGGTTGCTTGATTTGGCTACATTTTATAGAGAAAATCGTTTGAAAAAACTCTGCCAACAAACTATCAAGCAGGGAATCTGCGAGGAGAATGCCATCGCGCTGCTGTCGGCTGCTGTGAAGTATGAAGCTCAGGTAAGAAAAGCATCCTTTCAACAAGCTCACCTTCTGGAAGAAATAGCTGTCTACTTCACGCCTTATGCTGAAAGAAAGTCTGCCTAAAGATTTAATTTGAATAAAGTACTAAAAGAAAAAATATATAAGGGAATGTTTATATAAAGTTAGGATGAACTTCAAGGGCAGAAACCATGAAGGAAAGGATTGATAGATCTGATCTCAAAAAATTAAAATGTTTACACACACGCATACACACACACAAATAGAAAGTAAATGACACTCTGGAAAAAATATCTTTAACACAGTGAAGCAAGTTTAGTTCAGTTCAGTTCAGTCGCTCAGTCATGTCTGACTCTTTGTGACCCCGTGAATTGCAGCACGCCAGGCCTCCCTGTCCGTCACCAACTCCCAGAGTTCACTCAAACTCATGTGCATCGAGTTGGTGATGCCATCCAGTCATCTTATCCTCTGTCGTCCCCTTCTCCTCTTGCCCCCAATCCCTCCCAGCATCAGGGTCTTTTCCAATGAGTCAACTCTTCACATGAGCTGGCCAAAGTACTGGAGCTTCAGCTTTAGCATCAGTCCTTCCAATGAACACCCAGGATTGATCTCCTTTAGGATGGACTGGTTGGATCGCCTTGCAGTCCAAGGGACTCTCAAGAGTCTTTTCCAACACTACAGTTCAAAAGCATCAATTCTTCAGCACTCAGCTTTCTTCACAGTCCAGCTCACATCCATACATGACCACTGGAAAAACCATAGCCTTGCCTAGATGGACCTTTGTTGGCAAAGTAATATCTCTGCTTTTTAATATGCTATCTAGGTTGATCATAACTTTTCTTCCAAGGAGTAAGCGTCTTTTAATTTCATGGCTGCAGTCACCATCTGCAGTGATTATGGAGCCCAAAAAAATAAAGTCTGACACTGTTTCCACTGTTTCTCCATCTATTTCCCAAGAAGTGATGGGACCAGATGCCATGATCTTCGTTTTCTGAATGTTGAACTTTAAGCCAACTTTTTCATTCTCCTCTTTCACTTTCATCAAGAGGCTTTTTAGTTCCTCTTCACTTTCTGCCATAGTTAATATATAATTCTTTTTAAAAATGATAATATGAGCAGTTTGATGGAAAAAAATGGACCTAATGGATTTATGAACAAATGAAAACTAAGAATGAAAATAAAGTATAATTTTTCAGTTGTCAATAGGGAAATCTATTTTTAGAAGTAGTACAGGCTCAGGATAATGGGTATTGTCCTAAATTGCTGAGGAGAACGCAAATTAGTGTAATCAGTTGGGGCAGTTTGGCATAATATGTAATAAAAGCTTTAAAAATTTTATTCTTTAAGGAATTCACTTGTAGAAAGTTATCTTAAGAAAGTAATCATGGATTCAAAGATTTAGCATCAAGGACATTTCCCTGCAGCATTGTTTATAATTTTAAAAAATTAAAAAAATTCAGCACATACATATCAGTTCTCAGTTCAGTCACTCGGTCATTTCTGACTCTTTGTGACGCCATGGACTGCAGCACGCTAGGCCTCCCCGTTCATCACCAACTCCTGGAGCTTACTTAAACTCATGTCCATCAAGTCGGTGTTGCCATCCAACCATCTCATCCTCTCTTGTCCCCTTCTCCTCCTGCCTTCAATCTTTCCCAGCATCAGGGTCTTTTCAAATGAGTCAAGTCTTCGCATCAGGTGGCCAAAGGGTTGGAGCTTCAGCTTCAGCATCAGTCGTTCCAATGAATATTCAGGACTGATTTCCTTTAGGACTGACTGGTTTGATATCCTTGCAGTCCAAAAGAGTCTTCTCCAACACCATAAACACAGCATAAAGGTAGGAGAAAATTGTTTAAAAAATGGTATAGTCTTTGGGGTCACAAAGAGTTGGACACAACTTAGCAACTGAACAACAACCTCACATATACAGATGACACCACCCTATGGCAGAAAGTGAAGAACTAAAGAGCCTGTTGATTAAAGTGAAAGAGGAGAGTGAAAAAGTTGGCTTAAAGCTCAACATTCAGAAAACTAAGATCATGGCATCTGGTCCCATCACTTCATGGGAAATAGATAGGGAAACAGTGGAAACAGTGGCAGACTGTATTTTGGGGGGCTTCAAAATCACTGCAGATGGTGACTGCAGCCATTAAATTAAAAGAGGCTTACTCCTTGGAAGAAAAGTTATGACCAACCTAGACAGCATATTAAAAAACAGATATTACTTTGCCAACAAAGGTCTGTCTAGTCAAGGCTATGGTTTTTCCTGTGGTCATGTACGGATGTGAGAGTTGGACTACAAAGAAAGCTGAACACTGAAGAATTGATGCTTTTGAACTGTGGTGTTGGGGAAGACTCTTGAGAGTCCCGTGGACTGTGAGGAGATCCAACCAGTCCATCCTAAAGGAGATCCATCCTGGGTGTTCACTGGAAGGACTGATGCTGAAGCTGAAACTCCAATACTTTGGCCACCTGATGCGAAGAGTTGACTCATTTGAAAAGACCCTGATGCTGGGAAAGATTGAAGGCAGGAGGAGAAGGGGACAACAGAGGATGAGACAGTTGGATGGCATTAGCGACTCAATGGACATGAGTTTGAGTAAATTCCAGGGGTTGGTGATGACTCCTGGCATGCTGTAGTCCTTGGGGTTGCAGAGTCAGACACGACTGAGCGACTGAACTGAACTGAACTGAACTGAACAACAACAACATTAATACTATTCAAGATATATCACTGACTGAAAAACTGTGGTCCTATTTTTTAATAAGTATATTTGTTAAATAAAAATATTTTAAAAATTTAAGTATAAATAGCTAAATTGAAAATGACTAAAGTTTATTATCTACATAGAATAAGACTGAAAAATATAGTCAGTGGTTATCTTTGAATTGGTGGGATTGTAGATGATTTTTATTTTGTTATCTTTGCTAGTTTTTCCTGAATTTTCTATAGTCACCATGTATTGTTTTGATAATAAAGAAAACCTGTCTTAGAGTTAAATCTTGAGGAAGCAGGCCAGACTCCTTGGAGTCAATTTCCTTAAGGATATCCTTTCCTTTGTCCAAGAACAGGGACATTTTAGCAGTGAGCAGAAAAAAAGCCTATAACGTCTTTTCTGCTTATATAAGTAATAATATGCTTATTAAAGAAAATTCAGAAAATACAAAAAGTGTGAGGAAGGAAATGCCTCATCAGCCAGAGGACACAAACATTTCATACAGCTCCTTCTGATTTTTTTCCCTAGGTTATGTGTATATCTCTAAATACTAGTTTTTTTCACTTAACATTAAAAAAAAATCTTCCCTGCCTTGAAGCATGGACATTGAAAAGCATAGTGAATATTTGTCTTTCATCAAGGTAATAATACATTGGGCACTTAGAACACGCAGAATGCTTCATGGCCAGATAGTAGCTATGTGCTTGGTTTCAAGAGTTTGTTACAGTCACGGCGATAATACTGGACTCTTCTGGACTGCATCAAATGATGAGATGGCAGGCATATACTGTTTTCCTCTGAACTAGGCTTAATTTGCAAGACTTCTTCACATTTCCTATTTATGTGAATTATTTGAATGCTTACCATCCAGCCCTCTGTTTTCTAGAAAGTAAGCTCCTTGAGGAACGGCAAGGACTTTGTTCTGCCAGACCCCTAGTGCCTAGGATAGTTCCCGACACATAGTAGGTGCTCGCTAAATGTTTGTTTAATGAACGTCCAACTTTGCCTTTAGAGGTAGACTAACTAACTGATGTGCCCTAAATTAGTACAACAGCCCACAAATAAAATTGACTCAGTGCATACGCCACATAAAAGTTCTTACAAAGAACAGTGCATTTGATGTGACTAGTATTCTTACTTGCTGACTCTAATAAGCAAGAAATGGACAAAAAAGAAATGGACCTTTTCAGCAAATTATCCCTCATGGTTGACTACACTTAATACATAATTAATACAAGCCAGGGATTATTCAAAGTACAGTTCACATCCTGCTTAATTCTCAAAAGAACCCGATAATATAGGTATTATTATTATTCTAATTTACAAGTGAGGAAGCTTGACTCTGAGAGATTAAATTCTTAGTAAGCTATTAATAATAATTTTAAAGCTGAAATGCATTCCCAGGTTGGACCAGTTTCAAAGCGCACGCTCTACCACAGTTCTCTATTGTCTCCGTAGTTTAAAATCAGCAGTGTTTATGCACTGGCTCAGCAGATGTCCACCGAGTGCCCATTAAATGCCTGACACCATTCTAGGCACTTGAGGGTACAAGAAGTGAACAAAACAGACCAAAAGCTCTGCCCTCATGGAACTTTCTGGTGGTGAGGGCAGTAGATAAACTAATACAATATGTGTTCTGTTAGGTGGTGATAAGTGATATAAAAAAGTTAGGGAAGGGCAGTGGGAGGAGGCCAGATGGAGATGAAATCTGAACGTTTCGATTGTGGTCGAGGAAGGAAGGGAGGTCTCACCAAGGAGAGCCGAGCACAGCCATGAAGGAGACACTGTAGGCCGTGCAGGCCAGGGCCCAAGGCCCTGGGTCTCCACAGGCCGGCCTGCCTCGCGCTCTCAGTTCTCTGGGGCCAGAAGTGTGTCCAGCCGCCTGATTTCTGAGTCTCAAGTTTGCAGATCTTATCAAGGGAATCACTATGGGACTTTTTTTTTTTTGGCCTGGCGTACATTACAGTAAGCCAGAAATCACCAAACTGGAGTTTCTCTCAGCGGAAAGTTGTGATTTCTTCCAAGCACTTTCCCACTTCAGAGTACTGAAGCTCTGTATGATCCGATGAAGCCTAACCATCCCAGCCTTGTCTTCTTGTGAAGGAGAAGAGAGCAGTGGTCTGTTCATGACTTCAGAGAAGCAGTTCCCCAGATGACTCTTTCATAGCATAAGCTTTCCTCACAAATTCTTTACAGGTAGAACTATTTAAGCCCCATAAGAATATAAAAGAGGAGTGTTGGGCTGAACATAAAGAAAATCTCTTAATCAATTTACTCTATGCATTCACACAATAAAGAAATATTTATTACACAAACAAGAAAGAGTGTTGTACTCTGAATAAGTAGTGAAAGAGGAATGAACAATGCCCATCAGTGCCTATCTCTGGGAAGAAAAAGTCTCACTTTTTTGCATTGGTTACTGTGGATGAACTTGAATGCTTTCCTGTTATTTACATTTTTACAAGCATAGACTCGTATCAGCTGTATAGTTTTACAGCTATTCTTTAGGTACCGCTGTCCCAGCAATTCTTTCTGTTGGCCATCAAATCTTCTTTCCTCACCTGTGTGTTTTAGGAATTTTTGTGCTATGTTGCATTGCATCAGGGTATGCGAATTTGCTAAAACGTTTCTGTTGTCGTCCCTAGGACTTAGAAGAATTCTGCTTCAGGTTTTGCATAAACCATTTGACTGTAGTAACACAGACTTCGGGCTTTGCAGAAATGGACCATGATCTCTTGAAGAACTTCATCAGCAAAGCAAGCAGAGTTGGAGCCTTTAAAAACTGACCCTCACCTGCAGGAAAGAATTTCTAGTGTTTCCACTCTCCCTGCAACAGCCAGAGAATAACTTCTCCTTAATAGTGTTGATGATGAGCTACATTTGGGCTGAAAATGTTCTGTCAAAACAAGGGGATGGTGGTGAGTCTTCCCCACCTTCTGAAATCCACTGTCTACAAGAGAAGGCATTAAGTGCTCTGTTCAGATGGAACTAAGCTCAAGGGGAAAAAACTGAAATGTCTTACTGTATTTACCATTTCCTCTTACGAGTCACTTAAGTTGGAGACTTTTGGTACAGGGGTCTAAGTGTATGCTATTCTGGCCAAATTTGCATATTCAGCAGGCTGGTACCACACGGATAAGCTTGACCAGGAATGCTGTCACTAGCTCACTTTCAGCATCCAGCACAGTGCCTTGCATATAGTAGGCACTCAACTTATTATCAGTTTTAATCATGCCTGAACAGCTTTTTATTTATGGGACACTGGATGAAGGAATAACTTAGGTAAAACAAATGTAAAACAACTGAGTTTCCTATTCTTATGGTACATTGTTCTGAGGAATAGTGGCTAATTTAGAGCGTTAATTAGAATTCACAAAAGGCCTTGGCAGTTAAATTGTTGAAGATCCAAGGGCTAATTTTAATTGTTTTACTCTGAGTCATTATTTCTCATATGAAATCACTGAGTATGAAATACTTTGAGTGAGTGTTATTCCTGGGCTCATTTGCCTTACATAATTGCATAATGTCCTTTTACTTTTGTGTTAAGAGATTTGCCTCCATAAGTAAAAATGGTTTTCTCTTGTAGTTGATTTTTATGTCACCACAAAACAGGTCTTTTAACTTGGCCCAGTGTGATGATAAAAGTAGCAGCCAAAAAGGAACTAATACATTTCATGGGCAGCACTAGCAAGAATGAGGTAAATTCATGCTTTTCAATCAAGTTTCCCAGCTGCGGATGAGGAACCGAAACAGGACGTAGGCTGCAGCGTCAGGCCCCTAATGTGTGCTTCCCAACAGGGCACTACTGTGCGCAGAAACCGCTTTTGCAATTAGAAACCTTGTTCTGATGCTGAACTGTTTGATGATAAAGTGCTCATTTGTAGGTAACAGAACAAATGTGTTTTTTTAATTCATCAGAAGCAGCAAGATTCTACCAACCTTATGTCTCTCAGATACACATGGATTGTTTCATATAAGCTAATTTTTTAAAGCAGTCACTCAGATAAGGCATCATAGCAAAGCCTACCCTAAAACATAGATGACTTCTAAACAGTTTAATTACTATTCATCCACTTACCTACAAGTGAATGGTCTTTACTGGTGAGGTCACTTGAATCCTTGTTTTTGTTGATCTGTTTTTGCAGACCTGGTCTGGTAGAGGCCAAGGAGTCCAGATGTCTCTAACTAAGTCAGAATCCCATTTTTGGAACTACACAGTTTGGGTTATTTTAAAACAGCCTCACCCCATGTGTCTGAATGTTCTGGTAGGTTTACTGTTCTCTCCAGCAAAGAAACATCGAGGCTTGGGTGTTACCAGCCAGCTTCAGTCCTCACAGTCAGATGTCCACAGGCTTCATTCACTTCCGACTTCTCCTCACCCTGCTATGCTTGCTGTCACTGACCAAAAGCCTTTGTATTTTACAGTGTCTTCCCAAACCTTCTCTTCCTCTTTCTTGCCCTTTTCGGGCAGTCTTCTGAAGTTCCTCAGTGCCTTTTTCTTTTATGAACTCATTTCATGGAAACATGGGACCACCCAGAAAAACAGGTAAGTTTATTTAGGGATGAAAAATGGATTACCCTTCACAAGGCTCCATAGTGGGTCACCACTCTGCCAGAGTACATGTTAGTAAGAAGGGATGGATGGAGTTCTAGCTAGATTTCCTCCAGAGAGGGAGAGAAAATGATTTGTTTCCATATACTTGGGAAACATACCTTCTGTGCAGACCCCCCCACCCCCCACATATGGACTTCTGGATGCTAGAACTACAGTTGTGGGTGAGACCAGTCAGGTTGATCCCAGGATGGGTAAACAGGCAGTAGGCAAGCTGAGTAAGGTCATTTCTGATGGCGATGATGCTGTTACACTTTCAAAGGAGAGCGGCACAGTACAGAGGAAGGATTTTTAGCTTGGGTGTCAAGGAAGACCTCTGAGCTGAGAGCCCAGAGATAAGAAGCAAGCTAAACAAAATTGTGGGGGGAGATCACTTATGGACAGAAGGAACAGCAAATGTAAAAGCCCACGGCAGGGACGGGCTTGGCATCACAAGACAAAAAGGCCAGTGTGGGTAAAGCAGAGTGAGCACAAGGAGGAGGCAGTAATCCACAGTGTGAGCACCCCTATGAGAGGAGTGCAGCCAATCCATTTACACTTTTAAAGGATCACTTTCACTCTTCAAGGAGTAGAAAGGTGAGGAGGGAGGCAGAGACCAGTTAGAAGTCTCTTAACAGTGGTCTAGATATGAGCTATCAGAAGACAGGTTTTTATCTTGAGCAAGTATGTGTTCAGTTAAATGGGGAAAGACCAGGGTAGAAACAAGGTGTTTTTGTTTGTTTGATTCTGGTTTATATTTTGAGAAGCTGGGTGGGGTAGGAATTGAGTTCTTTCGGCTGTGAGAGCTCTGACTTCCATGAAGAGGTCAGGGCTGGAGAAATAAATTTGGGATTCATCAGCTTACAAAGCCCATTAAATGCTAAGAATGGACGAACTACTAGGAGAGAATTTAGATACAGAAGAGACTGTTACTGCACTTAATACAAAGACCACATCGGACCACTGAGACTCTTAACTAATTTATTGAAAAATAGACAAACTATTGTTAATTGTAGAAAATAGTAATGTAGCAATTTCAAATGTACAGTTTTAACCAATACAAAAAGCAATAAAGCAGTATCTGAAATCTTATGTAAGAAATCTCAATACACGATCTCTGAAGTTCCTTAAATTCTGACACTAATTCTAACATGAACTTATTAGCAAAAGACCCAGTAATGTGGTAAGCCCTTGACCTAAAAGCTAACTGATTTGTATGATATTCATGCAAAAATGAATGAGGACATGAGATAAAGCTTTCTAGTGCCTGTGTTACCAAGATAACTGTCAAAAAATGAGTTTCAACTTAATTGAGCACAAAATAAAATTTTGCTTTCTAACAAATAAGATCAGATTTCTTTTTAAAAAGAACTCTCAGTTTAAACAAAAGTAATTTTCTAAAAGCTAGTAGATGCTACCTTAAATACCACCTATTTTAAATTATACCATCTCTAAATAAGTTAATCACACAAGATAGTTTAAATTACACCTTTAGGTGTTGGGGGAGGGGGAAAGCGCCTCTTTTTCTACTGTAGCTATTTTAATTTGAAGCTTCTGCACAAAATCAGAGAGAGAAACATTAATGCCTAACCCAAAGACCTTTCATCACCTGCACTGTGGCCTAGAAATAATGTGGCTTTGAATGTGCCAGTGTAAGACCATGCTGAAGTTAATAAAAAAACCAAAAAGGCAACTGCTAGTTCAAAAGATAACATGGAAGACATGTACCATTCCAGGAAAAAAAAAAAAAGCCCTCTTCCCAAATTCAGGAGAGGAGAATCATTGGTGAGATGCAATTAGGAAACTCTCTAAGAAAAAAAATTAAGGCTCCTATAGTTAACAGTTGGTTTGCAGAGTAAAATTACTTTGTATCTTGATTCTTTGGGACCCAGAAACATCAGAAAGTGTCCTTGGGATGTACTGGGTCCGGGTCCTCGACAGCAAAGCTCTAGTTGAACACTTTATTTTCCAAGTACTAGACAGGTACTTAATGAATTCAGTGATCTGAATGGTATAAAAACCAAGAGTACTATTAATAACTCTTTATTTTTAAAGCATGAGTTGGATAAAGAAAAGGATCAATAAACTCTTACAAGTCCTGAGGTATGAAACCTGTATCAGTAGTATGACAGTATCTCATAGGTTTATACTTTTGTTTTCTGTTTGCATTTTAAAACTAAAATTTATAAAACAAACACACAGTACACCCATTTAGTTTCCATTAGTAAACTCTAATGTGTAAAAAAATCAGTCATTTTCTCCTAAGTTTCTAGCATCTGTTTTAGCGCAAGAGTTCAGGGTCATTTGGGTGAATGGGGGCAGTCAGCCAAATTGCATTTGGAAGACAAGACGCATTTTCTAAGGGTATTCATGTTAAATTAAAAAAATAAATATAAATTAATAAAAATAACAGCAAACATCACATACGTGCCACAAGAGAAGACAAAGTACTCGGATAGGCACAGGTTGTGAGACTCACTCCTGGGGGATCCTGCCACCATTTGTAAAGCAGAACAATTATTAAGTAAGACCCCTATGTATCAACAAGTTCCATTCCAAGAGCACGTTCTTAAGTCCAATTTGTTCATAAGTCCAACAAAGTTAGCCTAGGTACCCAATGAACACCTTGGCTATATAGTACTGTACTATAGTAGGCTTATAATACTTTTCACACAAATAATACATTAAAAAAACATAAAAATAAAACATTTTCAGTCTTACAGTACAGTACCTTGAAAACTACAGTAGTACAGTACAACAGCTGGCACACAGGCTGGCACTGAGTAAACAGCAAGAAGAGTTACTAATGGCGAAGGGACAGGCGGAGGGAGACGGCAGAGCTGAAGGGCTGTCAGCAACAGGAGACGGAAGGCAAGCTGCAACTTTGTGCCTGATACTGACGGCACAGGTTCTGGTTCCTCACTGGATTCAATTGTTCACATCTTTGAAAGTTCACATCTTGAAGGTTTGTATGTAGGGGCCTTACTGTACTTTGGAAACAGAAACATCTGTACAGCTTTTTCAATGGCAGGATCGACATAAGATTTGATCGACAGACACAAGATTTTCAATCTTGTACAATAATAATGCATGTTCTAGTGAGTACAATGTTGCCAGTGGCTTAGGAATCCCCTGCACAAATACTCAACTGTGCTATCCACAAAAAGATATGTATTATCTTCTTCACTAACTGTGGCTGTAAACAGAACCTGGGAGAGTCCTACAATCAGATCTGTAGGAGACAAAGACAATGAAGCCGGACGCGTATAGGGTGCCCACCAAGGTCGTGGGGTCCTCACTTTTCTTCCCTGTTTGAGGTATCCATGCTCTCATTCATTTTCTGCTTTTGCATTCGTGTTCGAGTAGATGCTAAAAAAAGGATGAAGAAATGTTAACAGCACTGATGGTGTGGGGTAAGTTGGTAAAGGCCTACCCAATTTGTTATGCTCACACCAAACTGATGGAGCCCAGGACCTCACAAGCTGTGGTTTCCAATTTTTTAAATCATAGACCCCTATCAACCAGCTTTCCCCCAAAATATGTACCATTAAAGTATGTATGTATTTATAAAACACATATACCCCAAACATTAAAACTCAATGAGATAAAGATAAATAAGCATTCTAATACTGCCTTATGTACCCCCACAAGGTGATCTTACACACACTCAAGTGTGCCCAACTTTGTAGACCACTGCTCTAGAGGTGATGTGGTTAAGTCTGGCATCTGAGCAAACCAGAATCGTGGTCTGGTCCAGAATCTGCTGGAGTGAGTGTTATTCTTCATGAAGTTCAGAATTCCCTTGTGTTTGGAGATGCACTGCAAGTACTGCAAACACATCAGCTCACGGCTGATTTATTATTTTTTAAATAATCGGGCTGCACTGGGTCTTATTGCTGCGAGGCTTTCTGCAGTCTCGGTGAGCAGGGGCTGCTCTAGCTGCAGCACGCAGGCTTCTCACTGCGGTGGCCCCCGTGGGGCAGAGCAGAGGTGCCTGGGCTGCAAGTTGCAGTGCGTGGTCTCTAGAGCACGGGCTCAGCAGTTGCGGGGCGCAGGATTCCTTGCTCCTCAGCATGTGGGATCTTCTCAGACCAAGGATCACACCTATGTCCCCTGCATTGGCAGGCAGACTCTTAACGGCCAGACCACCAGGGAAGTCCAGCTTACAGTTCATTTAATTTGGACGTGGACATTTTAAAATACATTATTAATTACAACATAGACAAAAACAGAAAGCTTCTTTTAAATTATTTCAAAGTTCTTAACTTGATTTTAGAGACAGGCAAGAGTTTTTTTATAAAGAAGCACAGAGAACATTCACACTAAGGGCAGAAGGAGCGGCTCTCAGTCTCCTCTTCTGGCTCCTCCGCCCTGAGCAATCCAGCACTGTGTGATGGTCTGTTTCTGAGGAAACCAGAGGAGCAACCTGGAGAATTCCCTACCCTTATGGCTTAAGACTCCTGCCACTTCTCCATTTTCTAGCTGTACGAAGGCCCTGAACTTCAGCCTGGCAGAGGGAATTCAGTCATTGCTAAGTGTGTCAGTGTGAAATGGACTGACTACGGCAACTGAGCTCCTCTGTAAGAAAATACACATATTTTTACATCTTTCTACTCCTTTTAAAATGCATACTTGTGGGCTCCAAAAGGCTTCTACATGTTTTTAAGGCCTGATTTTGGTTATAAGCTTCATGTCTATTTTCATGCACTGGGGAGGAAAAGCTACAAAAAACAGTAGTATATTAATTGATGTAAAATCCAAAAAGAGATTCATTTATAAGCAAAGAACTTAAACCTGTTACATTTAGTTTCAATAGTATCTTCAAATAATATACATAGAAAAATGGTTTGAAATCAAAAGTAATTTTAAAAACTTTGTATCTCAAAGTTAGTATACACAGAGATGTATTGAGAGAACGCTTCTTTTTAAGAAGTCACACTTTAATTGGTATTGGTCTTATCAATATGTCCTATGACCTAAGGATGACGATTTTAATTATTATCTCTTAAATATTTGTCTTCTTTCCAAGACCTGGCTCTGTTTCCTGTTAATGGATCTGGCACCAGATTATCAGGAAATGTCCCCTTTTCCTGGTGGCATTTCGTGGCTACCTACCTCTCTAAGACAGTCCAGTAACAGTCTGTGCTTTCCTGGTGGCTCAGTGGTCAAGAACCCATCTGCCAGTGCAGGAGACCTGGGTTCGATCCCTTGGTTGGGAAGATTCCCTGGAGGAGGAAATGGCAACCCACTCCAGTATTCTTGCCTGGAGAATTCCATGGACAGAGGAGCCTGGTAGGCTCAAAGAGTCAGACATGACTTGGCAACTAAACAACTACAATTTATGCACACTGATCTTTTTCCTTTTTTTTTTAACGTGGACCAGTTTTAAAAGTCTTTATTGAATTTGTTATTGCTTCTGTTTTATGTTTTGGTTTTTTGGCTGTGAGGCATGTGGGATCTTAGCTTCCACATCCCCTGCACTGGAATGTGCCGTCTCAGTCACGGGACCACCAGAGCAGTCCCCTGATCTTTTTCTTAATGTCCTTTCCATCTAACTCTACTTGGGCTAATCCTTCACAATCTCAGATTAGTTTAGGAGAGAATTCCATTTGCCTTAACATTCCAGTGGAAACAGTGACAGACTTTATTTTTGGGGGCTCCAAAATCACTGCAGATGGTGGCTGCAGCCATGAAATTAAAAGACGCTTACTCCTTGGAAGAAAAGTTATGACAAACCTAGACAGCATATTAAAAAGCAGAGACATTACTTTACCAACAAAGGTCTGTCTAGTCAAAGCTATGGTTTTTCCAGTAGTCATGTATGTATGTGAGAGTTGGACTATAAAGAAAGCTGAGCGCCAAAGAATTGATGCTTTTGAACTGTGATGTTGGAGAAGACTCTTGAGAGTCCCTTGGACTGCAAGGAGATCCAACTAGTCCATCCTAAAGGAAATCAGTCCTGAATATTCACTGGAAGGACGGATGCTGAAGCTGAAACTGCAATACTTTGGCCACCTGATGTGAAGACATGGAAAAGACCCTGATGCTGGGAAAGACTGAAGATGGGAGGAGAAGGGGATGACAGAGGATGAGATGGTTGGATGGCATCACTGACTTGATGGACATGAGTTTGAGCAAGCTTCGGGAGTTGGTGATGGACAGGGAAGCCTGGCATGCTGCACTCCATGGGGTCACACAAGAGTCAGACACAACTGAGTGACTGAACTGAACTAACATCTAACTTGGAAATGATTTAGTATTCTTTATCAAAATTCTGATTTCTAGTAATGGAAAACTGTTGTTTGAAATCCAGTTCTAAAACTTGCAAATTAGGAAAGTTCAGTAATAGCAGAATAAAAGATTATTCTTTACGTAAGGGTGATGATATTTATATATGCTAAGTTTCTAACATCCTCCCTATATCCAGCACTCAGAGAGTTCCTCATTATAGTTCTGCTATCCTAAAATATTTTCTAGCCACAGCCATCCGTAATGAAGATGTGGTTTCACTTCTCAGTCTTCCTGCTGCACAGTAGATGTTGGGATGGATGAAGATGACCTGCACTTTGCATCATACATTTAATCCACAGATACTTGTAAATAACATATTGTTGAGTGAATTATATTTTAAATGCATAAAAGTCTGTTAATTAAAGGGATTCTATAAATTTATCCTTTTATAATGAAAAGGCTTTCTGCAATACAAACAATTGTTCATTTACTTACTTACTCAAATAAGTACTTACTCATTTCTGCCAGTTTCTGTTGAAATTTGGATTCCCCTGGGAGATGTTTACTGCAGATTTAAAAATTCAAAATATTTCATATGTATATGTATAAATGAAAAACTGAAATTTCCAAAAATGATGGCATTTTCAATGACTATTTATGCTCTTTAGTAAATAGCTTTTATTGTCAAAGGATTATAAACCAAACATCTAAAATACAAATGTCATAAATTTATGAGCCTAGATATTTTATCAGTGGTTCTTATAAAATAGGGTAGCGTTTTTCAAGAGTGAGCATTTTAAAATCTAATGTTAATCAAAACTAACAAAATTCTATCCATGGCACTGTAAAGGCTGATTAGATTTGTAAACATCTGATATTTTTAATGAATTTCAGTAGATTTACGTGGTGCTTTTTTAACTGTGGGATGCAGTCACATCTTCCATTTTGAGCAAGCCTCACAGTTTCCAAAATATTACTGGCATGAGAGAGACTGGCAGGAGCCAGGACCAGAGCAGCCACTCTGGGTTTCTCCCGACGACCAGCTCAGCTCCTGACACACGTGCTAACACCGTCCCTACCTTCCATCTGCTTCGTCGGATCCTTCGATGTCAAAGCGCAGTTTTTTCAGTGGTTTAGGAGGGTTGCTTCCTTCAGCACTTCTTTTGAGCACACGGTCGCTGTTACACACCATTTGATTTATTTTCTGGAACTTCTCTGAAGTCTACAAATTATGGAATTCTTTATTTTAGTTCATTTTGTAGTTAGCAACCCCGAACTGTAGGTTTGTGGTGGGTCAAAAATCAGGCAGAGGTAATACCTGCGTTTAACTTCCTGCTTCTTTGGACCAAACAGGAGATATGAAAAATGTTAAAATCAGACTAACTACACCCAACTTCCCTGGTGGCTCAGATGGTAAAGTGTCTGCCTACAATGCAGGAGACCTCGGTTCAATCCCTGGGTCGGGAAGATCTCCTGGAGAAGGAAATGGCAACCCACTTCAGTATTCCTGCCTGGAAAATCCCATGGACTGAGGAGCCTGGTGGGCTACAGTCCAAGGGGTCACAAAGAGTCAGACACGACTGAGTGACTTCACTTCACTTCACATCTAACTCTGCCCCAGTAAATACCTGCTCTTCTCATACCCTCCTGTGTCTTCCCAACAACTCTGACTACTACTCCAAAAGTCCTGGTTCCTCATTTTCAGAATTTACTCAAGCACAAAACCAGGGCTATTTCTCAGAAGCATGCAAAGCTGGAAGAGCTTTCTGGAACCTTGTTTTTTTTGTTTTTTTTTAAAGCACAGCATAACTGGAGCAAATGTTGCAGAGGTGTCTAGTGAAGAATAATTTTGGACTCACTTTATGAATATCATGCTGATAAGTCATACAGCTTATAAATTTGAAATCATCATTGATTTATAGTATTTGTTGATATTCCTAACTCTTAAAGGTTTAAAATAAAATATTAAATATCTGAAAAACTCAAAGTATTTGAGTCCTTCCAAGTACTATTAGAGATAATTTGATTTATATATCTCCTGAGGAAGAATCCTTTCACAGTTAAGAAAACTTTGGTTAAAAATGCTAAAGAGGGCACAATACCTCATTTTATCCAAAGGACAAACACATGGAAAAACTGTGTCTTATCTATTTTAGAACCAGAGTGAGGTGATTATCTCCATGATGTGTATTAACATGTTTTTTTGGATTCTAGAATGAAATCAGACTTTCCAATAGAAGTTAAATCTGATTTGACTGATTTGACACTGAGGATTAGCTTTGCATAATTAACTTTCATTAGCTAATCTACCAAAAATTAAATGAACTAAGTTTCCAAAAATTAAATGCAAAACCAGATTTTGATGGAAAATATATTTAGAGCACATGTATAATATGATAGAAATGAAATTCTATACACCTATTAAATGGATTTCCAGTTATGAGCTTTAAAATATGGAAGTATGTATAACCTTCTTTCAACTCTTTCAGAGTTTATCACAAGCAAAACAGTTTGAAGACCACTACTCTATATCTGACTTCCCTGGTGACTCAGATGGTAAAGCATCTGCCTACAATGCGGGAGACCCGGGTTCGAGTCCTGGGTCACGAAGATCCCCTGGAGAAGGAAATGGCAACCCGCTCCAGTACTCTTGCCTGGAAAATCCCATGGACAGAGGAGTGTGGTAGGCTACAGTCCACGGGGTCGCAAAGAGCCGGACACAACTGAGCAACTTGACTTTCTTTCTTTCACTCTATACTTAATCTGGATCCAATCCTATTTATGTGGTCTACATCACCTCTGTGAAGCCTGACAGCTGTAGCCTGTGTTGAGCTAAATGTCATCACATTTACTATTTGTAACACACATGTTAACATTTGGTCTTTTAGTATACAACACGTATCTTTCTCTAGTTATTTCATTGGAGGGGCAGTGCGTAGGCAGACACTAAAATGGCTCTCACTAATTGTCTCCTTGAATGTGGGGCTGGACCTAGTGTTGTCCTGCTTCTGATAAAATAATGCAGCAAAAGTGATGGCAAGTCACTTCCAATATGACAAGAAGACTGACTTCAATTTTGCTTATCTCCCTCTTCCCCTCCCTCCTCTCTGTTGTGAGTAGCCAGCCACCCGAGGGAGAAGCCCGGGTGTCAAGGAACTGATGTTGGCTTGAGCCAACAGCCATCAAGGATCGGCCAACAGCCATACAAGTGAGTCTGACTGAGAAAGGTGGTCCTTCAGGTGAACCTGGAGATAACTGCAGATCCAGCTGACATGCTGACCGCAGCCTCGTACAGATAGACCCTGGATCCGGCTGAGCCAGGCCTGCTCAGTGAGCCACAAGGAATGAGATTTCAAAAGGTTTAAATGCCTAAGTCTGGGGGTGGTTTGTTATGCAGCAATAAATAACAAATATAGGCGGGGGTGGTGGGATGAAACATTCAGTAATGCTCACTGAATATAGGACTGTGAATTAGTGATGGTAAGGAAAGGCCAGCTAAGAGTAGTGGGCTCCCAGACTAGAATAACCATTTCAAAGCTTAACCTTCCCCTAGATTCCTCTGCAACAAAGACCACCACATAGCCTGTCACTTACACTGGGGCATGTAACCAATTCCTAATCAATTTACCAGGGAAGAATATCCTAGAAGTTGGAGAGGAAGGAAAAGCAAAAATGTGTATATGTATAGAAGGAGACAAGTGGGCATGGTGGCTACATTTTAGAGTGCTTTAAATCATACTCCCAATTAGTGAAATTCAAAGCTGATTTTTAAAACAGTCCTTTGAGACTATATAATGCACATACATATTTGTATGTATATACATTAATGTATATACACATATAATCTCAAACGTGTTTAGAAAGCAGTTTTGAAATACACCAATTATGGATATGATTTAAAATTAAACCTGATTTGAAAATAAATCTGATATATATATATCTTCTAAATTTTATGCAACATGCTTGAATGAGGTACTTGAATAGTAGCATTTATAAATTCAATTACAGAAAATTTCAAATTCTTTTATAATTATGGTATCATGCTATAGTAATTCACAGAAAAAATACTCACCCCAAATGATTCACCGATTGATACTAAGATTCTGTCAAGTTAATATAAAATACAAATTAGTAATGCAAATCATATACAACTATGCAGAGATGAACATACACACGTCATTCTGAACTCACAGGAAGACCAAATCAAAGGTTTCTTCTACCCCTAGAACCACTGACAGATTATACTTATTAAAGGCTAATTTTGGTAGTGCTAGTCTAGTCACACACTAAGCTCATTCCTTAGATTTTTAAAGCAAGAACTGCATGTCTACAAGAATATATTTTGCCATTGCTCACAAGGAAAGAGGGTAAAAGAAAATTTTAAGTTTACTCATACTTAACTCTTCATAAATCAATGAGTAAGGAAACAATTCAAATTTATTTCACATTTTCTCATTAAAAATTCAAGTTATACTTGGTAAAACCAAGTTATATATGGTATAAATGATAATCTGAATTCTATTTAGGATCTACACTGATATATGATAAAGGTTTAACATGTGGGCTTCCCAGGTGTCTCTATGACAAAGAATCCGTCTGCCAATGCAGGAGACGCAGGTTTGATCCCTGGGCTGGGAAGATCTTCTGGTGAAGGAAACGGCAATCCACTATAGTATACTTGTCTAGGAAATCCCACGGACAGAGGAGCCTGGTGAGCTACAGTCCACGGCGTCACAAAACAGTCGGACATGACTTAGCAACTAAAACAACATTTAACACATATCTTAGAATCAGAAATCTCTTAGTTTGTCCCTGTTTGAAACATATAATTTATGCATTTGATAATAAAGCTGAAGAACAACATTAGCCTGATATGACAAAGATGTGATCATATGCACACGGAATCAACAGATATATGGATTTTATTGTTCTCCAATTCTTTGATAAGTAGCCATCATTCTATATAATTTACCAAAATATGGTGAATACAGAGAGTGTTAAGATGCTCTCTTAATAGCTGATCAGGATTTTCAGAATGTGACTTTTTTGCTAAAGGACTCCAACCCCGAAGTGAATTAACTAAGATCAGCAAGTAGCTATCATTATCAGCATAATATGGGTTAATTATCATCATTAAAAATTTACCTAAGTATACATTTTCCTGTAGCAATGTATAAATTAGACATGGTATGCACCTCAGCAGCTTAAAATGTAAATTGTAGATATCAGCACATAGATACTCAACCATAAAAACACTAAATATATAGAAAATAACACAGGGGCACATGAGAGCATTTATATCATTTCCCAGTTATTTTCTACTTTTTCCTTTACTGTACAGTTTGAAATTTTTATGAGTGGGCATTGCTTATATAAGTAAACACACTACACTGTTTTCACAGGATTAATATATCCCCTTCTTCTTGTTTGTTTTTCTTGCCCATTAAGTGCAACTATATGGGCTAACAATTTCTGAGATGAGACTACATTAACTTTACTAATTACTCTGCCTCCACTATTCAAATAAAGTCAGATTCAAATAGCCCATGATAGCATATAATAAGTCAGCTGAAGTACTTCAAAGCCAGAGAGCACCCACTGTTGAATGCGGAAGATAACATAATGATTTGTAGGTGCACGGAGTCTTTCATCTAAGAATTTAAAACGGCTTCACACTCATCATTTACCTGAGCCACAGCAGCCTTCTGAAGCAGAGACCTGCCCAAGGTAATACAAGGAGGCCGCAGGCAGAAGTAGGGATGGACTTCTAAAGACTTCATTTACCATCATCTACATTTAATCAGTCATCTACATTTTCATAAGCAAGATGAACAGAACCACAGAAAGAGTTCACAGGACATTCAATAAATTCTAGAATAAAAACTCTTAGCAAAAGGAATCTACTTTGTTTAGCAGGGTGGCTACTTAAAAAACTCTGAGAGTGATCTGAAACTTAGGATCAAACTAGTACTCAGATTGTTTACAAAAGACCCAAGAAGCCAGGAAAGTTGATGAGTAAATTTGCAAACCCATCTAAGTAAACAGATTGTCTCGCCCCCAACACCTCCGATTTTTATTTTTATCATAGCACTTAATATAAATTAGGAAATTAGGGACTAGAGCTAAATAAAGAAAGCTTTATGGTTTTATGCTTGGATTAAAAAAGAAAAAAAAACCCTCTCATTTGTTACCGCTTTCCTAAAAAGAAAACACAAACCTTGATCTTGGAGTCATTTTTGTTGGTGTAGGCAGACCTTCTGAAATTTTATATGGGTTCTTTAGGGGTGATATATAGATGTTCCCCCCAGGAATCCGTAAAGGTGAACTAGAAAACTTGTAAGGGCTTCGAGGAATGTGAGGAATCGGTGACAAGGTAGGGGGCTACAGCAAAAACAAAAGCAGGAGGTTACTTAACACTTCAGTGAGATCCACTGGTTTATAAGCAGATTTGCCCAAATAAAGGATGCCTTCAACATACCCTGGTGGAAGCATACTGCAGAATATTTGTTTTCAGTCTCTGCATGAAGACTGAATTATAGAATACGATAATGGAATCATACTCCTCTTCTCTGATCAAAACACGTTTGAATGTCTGAGGAAGAAGAGCAAAAATACTTGTTAAATGAATTTGGGAATTTATCTCTTTAGAGTTTCTATTTTAATAGTTCATGATACTTTTTAACAGTAAAAAGATGCATTACTTTATAGGAAAAAACAATCTAAAGAAGCCATTTTAGGCTTGGATTATAGCTGTTCTACTGGAAGTGAAAAGTCATACATATATACTGTATGTGTTTTATGTATATATATATATAAGTTTATTATAAATATTCTGCTTATTGGCATAATACAGTGTTCCCTATTTATTTTATAATATGAATTTGAATATTAAAGTGTTAGCTTCCCAACTGGAGAAGGAAATGGCAACCCACTCCAGTGTTCTTGCCTGGAGAATCCCAGGGACGGGGGAGCCTGGTGGGCTGCCGTCTACGGGGTCGCACAGAGTTGGACACGACTGAAGCGACTTAGCAGCAGCAGCAGCAGCTTCCCAATTACATTTTAACTACAAATAATTAACTAATAGTATGAAAATTAAAAGTGGACATGTAAATTTATACAAATCAGTCAGAACATATGGTACAATTAATGACTAAAGTTATCCGTATTATAGATAATGGATATTTTTGAAAACTCTTATCATGGAAAATTACCTACCTCCTGAACAGCATGAGGAAGATCTTTGTACGCTGTGACAATGATTTTGAATTTAAGGTCTATATTCTTCACTTTGCATATGCCATACATGGAACACATCATAATCTAGTAAATAAATTTGATACAAAAGCAGTCAGGGTTTTGTTACATGGTTGTGCTCAGAGAATGAGATGGCTGGATGGCATCACCGACTCAATGGATATGATGAGTCTGAGTGAACTCCAGGAGTTGCTGATGGACAGGGAGGCCTGGCGTGCTGTAGTCCATGGGGTGGCAAAGAGTCAGATATGACTGAGCGACTGAACTGAACTGTGGTCTAAAACACACTGTTATCTTTCTTTCAGTTAAAAAAAAAAAAGGAAATTTAATCTCCCACAGAATTATCTTTTCCTGTCCTGAGCTCATTTGGCACTGTTTTAGATCAACTATTCTTACGCCTCATGCTTTTTCCACACCTAATGAATTCTAGTTTACAACAACACAGAAAACGCCTATGATAAAATTTCTTCAGTGGTTTCTGCAACAAGAGCTTTCATGTCATGAAATAAGTAAATACTGAAATATTCTCAAACTCTAAAGCTCTCATTTGTAAAAAATACAGCAAAAATATAAAGGGTAGCCAGTAAGCAAATATGTTAACTACATTGATGCAGCTTCTCATTTGAATCCAAACTTTTCTTAAGAAATCAGTACATAGCTAACAAGTAAGCAGGAGAAGAAAAGAGAAGTGCATAATTTCCTTACCTGGTCCAAATGCCTGTCTCTCATGAGTTCATACTCATTTTGCAGTGTGTGCTGGAAAAGGGTCCAGATGATATGCTCTAGCTCTGGGTGGTCAGACAGAAGGCGTGCACACAGGGTGTTCAGTCGAAGATATGCTAGTCGATACACTGGAAAAATAAGGGGAATTAATCATATTTACTCTTAATTTTGTATCACAGGTAGATATTTTCAAAATATTAAACTGTTATAATAAAATGCTGTTAAATAGCATTTAACATTGACTTATGATTTCTCACTATTTTCCTTATGATTTCTAGTCTTAGGACTATTCTACATACACAGAAGGCAAAACAATATTTGGCTGAAAATACTATTCAGCAAAAATAATTCTTTTGCTGAATTATTATAGCATAAAGTTGAAGCAGAAATGAAAATGAGAGGAAGAAAGATCCTAAGATATTGTGAAATTAGACAACCCAAATACTGTTTGTTTCAGTTTCATTGGTAATCACTCATCACAGATGTTGAATACTTTATCAATATTCAAGAGAGTAATTATTTTTTTAAATAACAGAATTTCCGAACTCCCTTAATTTTTTCAATCCTGAAAACAAAAAACAAATAGTGTATTTCTCTATAAAAATGCTAGACTTGTAGATTGCCTAAGTGGTAATATGACTGTGATATTAAATATATTGCGCAAGTTTATTTAAAAATACTACTGGAACACAGGTTGGAGAAAAGTAATCCACAAAACTGAATTTTCCTCCATCTGGTTTAAATGCACCTGTCAAAGACTTGCATACAGTAATCAGAATTTTTTAGTTAATAATTTATCCCACTGGCACTGGTCTTCAACTTTGGCTTACATCAGACTTGCACTGAGGACTTGTTAAAACAAGGATTATTTCCTCATCCTACTAGAGTCTCTGATTGAGTAGTTCTAGCATTAGGGGCTCAAACAAAAATTCTCCTTTCTGCAACTTATCGAGTAAGGTGGATTCTGCTGGTTGGGGACCACACTTTGGAACCACTGCTTTAATTCAAGGACTTATAACATGCCTATAAAGCTCAGTATATTTGCTTTATCCAAGTCAGAAATAAGATTTATCACAGAGGAATCTGGCCTCCTACCTTTCTTCAAAGAGCTTCAAGTGGGTGTGCACTTGCATGTACATGCACAGACACCCAAATGACCTCCCCACCCCATCACACACACACAATCAGAAAACGCTGTACAACCTGGTCACCAGGAAATGCATCTGCATTAGGCCACAGCCCATTGTATAATCCCAACGTACACATCTCAACAGAGGAAGTAATGTTAGGGGCAAATATTTCCGAGCATAAATTTGAAAGCGTAACAGTAAGCAGCAACAATAACAACATCTGACACTTTCTGAGTGCTTACTATGTGCTAGACACTCTTGGAAGCATTTTATGTATTCATTCACTTAATTATCTCAAAACCCAAATAAGGTAGGTTATTATTATTTCCATTTTACGGATGAGGAAACTGAGGCATAGAGCTTTTAAAGTGACTTGCCCAAAGTCATACCTAGTAAGCCGAAGAGCAAAGATTTGAATCCAGTCAGCCTCGTTTCAGAGTCCACGATCTTCAAAGTAATCATCTACTAACCTTTTTTGTAGAAGAGTGAAAGGGAGGTAGATTTCAATGGCTTCTGAGTCTGGAAGGCTGAGGTTGCTTGTGCCTCTGAATTTGGAGTAGAATTTGCACGTGGAGTTGACGCTTTTTTCTTTGGGGATCTTACAGGAGAAAGGTACCTAGATATATTCAAAGGAAAAGTCTTCATGTGAAGTTTTCTCAGAATCTCTCTCTTTCACAGATACACAAACACACACAGCTGGACACATGCATCCAAACACATCTTGTCTATTTAATCCACTGTTTTACACCAAAGTCCTATTTAAATACAAGTTGGAAAAGAGAGCTTATGAGGAAAACTAGGCTTGCTGTTATCATTTCTAACCCTATTTTAATAAATGGCCTTTCCTAGAAATTACTGCCTTACTTGAAAAAAATAGCTATATATCTTTATATGTTCGATTTTAATAATTAAAGTGAGATTGAGAAAATAAAAATGACTCCAGCTTAAAAGAACAAGCCATTGATATTAAAATATCAATTTCTCTGATTCTTCTCTTAAAAATGTTTCACTGATAACTATGGTTCATTTACATAAGACTTAAGTTACACACACATACATCTTCCTAAATTATATAGTACAGAATTATATGAATTAATATTTCAGGGAGCATTCTCAAGGCAGGTCTACACCCATATACTAAACATGTAAGGCACACATCGAGACAGAGATATTAGTACGTATGAACTCCAGTTTCTGACCTATCACCACTCTGTGCTGCCCTTTACTTCAGAGGGTAGTTCAGACCTACCTTCTAATTCTGTTTTAGCATCAGATGGTAAAAGAATCCACCCGCAATGTGGGAGACCTGGGTTCGACCCCTGGGTTGGGAAGATCCCCGGGAGGAGGGCATGGCAACCCATTCCAGTATTCTTGCCTGGAGAACCCCATGGACAGAGGAGTCTGGCAGGCTACAGTCCATGGGGTCGCAAAGAGTCAGACATGACTGAGTGACTCAGTACAGCTGAGAAATAATTCTGAGCAGAAAGTAGGATTTGTACCTTACTATGGATGTTTCTACTACATGTAATATATTAACTAGAACACTAGAAAAAGGGAACCAGTATCACGATTTTGTAAGTACCAGGGTCTAGTCTATCACCCTCCCCTTCAATTCACTAGTAATACTGTAGACTGACTTAACTTGGGTAGAAGTTAGTCTCCCTGGAATTCCAGGTGAATAATAAGTATCCTGCTGGATAATAGGTAATAATTATAATCGAAGCAGGATAATACTTACTTCGCTTCCTGAATCTCAGACTTAAGAAGGCCAAAGTGGAGCTCTTCATTTCTCTGTTTTTCCAATCTCAAGAAATGGCTCCATATTACAACCAGTTTCTTAAGTCAAAACCTTAGAAGATATTTAAAATTTTTTCCTTTTCCCAATCTTCAAATCCAATGGAAAAGAAAGTTCTCCCTCTAGAAACATACCCTAGATATTTTCCATTTCTTTGTATCTCTACTGACATATCTTAGACCAACTCATTTATTTACGTCTCTCATTTGGACTGTGGAAATTGTCTCCAAACTGGGTCTTTCTACTTTCTTCCTTGCCCTGTTCTTTTCTCTCCTCCTACCCCGTCTGTACTTCAAATGGCAGCCAGAAAGTGGCCCTTTAAAAATACAAATTATAGCAAGCTGGCCCTCTGCTTACAACCTTAATGTTCTCCCACAGCCTTTTAAAATCTGAACTCCTCTCTGTGAGTCTCCTCTCTGATGAGACTACAAGATGTAGCCACAGTCTGCCTTTCCAGCCTCATCTTGTACCGCTCTCCTCTTGTTTGCTTTGGGATTTCTTTCTGCTCCTAAGACCAGGTATGTCTGGTCACCCAGGGACACTGCACCCCCCATTTGCTCCGCCTGGAATGCACACCATACAGACTGTGGCAGGCCAGCATCCATTTGTTCTTCAAGTCTCAGGTCAAGCATCATTTCAATACAGAAAGCTTCCCTGAACATTCTATCACTTTCTCAGCTCCTCTCTTTCACTTCATTCTGTTTATTTCCATTACAGAACTTATTATACTCTAAGATCACCTTATATATTAGTTTCCTTGTTCACTGTTTATTTCCTTTCTTCAGCATGTAAGTTCTGTGAAGGGAAGGACCTAATCTATCTTACTTGCCTCTGTATTCCCAGTGCCTAAAACGCTTCCTGGCACCCAACAGTCAACTGCTTATTGAATTAAAGAAAAAGATAAGGCTTGACATATTTATATTAACGTATTACCTAGCAAGCTAAGTTATACATGAAGGCAGAGGTTCCACACACTAGAAATACTCTGGATACAAATGAGCATGGAAATGGCACCTCTGGAAAACAGCTCCTGCACTCGTCACAGAGCTTTGTAATGTCAATTTTTACACAGAACTAAACAGAAACATAACATTACACACACTCCTGTGAAAGGCAATGTAGCTGGATTGTTTCAGAGCATGGGCTTTGGGGTCAGACTGCTTGGATCTGATTTCTGTTGGCTTTTGGTAAGTTACCTTATTTCTCTAATTCCTTTTTCACAGATAATGAAGGCTGCTACAGTGTCTATTACCTTACAGGACTGTTTGGTAATTCTCCAGCACTGAGTGATAAATAAAGGTTAGTGATTGCGTTCTTCTTCGAGCACGTCATCAGGCACTCATCAACCATTTTAGTCTCCTGTTCGCACTGGGTACTCCCTATGCCCACCCTATGGTGGTTTTAGTCGCTCAGTCATGTCCGACTCTTTGCGACGCCGTGGACTGTAGCCCGGCAGTCTCCTCTGTCCGTGGGGTTTCCCAGGCACGAATACTGGAGTGGGCTGCCAGTTCCTTCTGCGGGGATCTCCCCAGCCCGTCCTGTGCGGCACTACGAAGGCGCTGAGCTGCACTTCTGGAAGAATGTTTCCTGCTTTCCTGGCTGTTCTGCTTTGAGGTACGCTCTTTCTGTCTCCTCGGTCCTCTCCCTCCTCTCTGGTTTCCATGTTGAAATCCTAGTCTACCTTTGAGGACTATCTAAATAGTCATCCCTGCATGAAAACTGTCCTCCTGACACTAAACTGGAGTGATTTCAGTAGCACTCTGTACCACTCCATATGACCTTTATTGGGGTCATGTATCTTATATTCCTGATTCCTGAAAGCAGGAACAATGTCTTATGCAAAATTCTATTCCCTGCAGCTTTTGCATAACAGCTTGTATCACACTATGCTCAGAATCATTCTGTGAGGTGGATGGACAACAGATTTCACTCACATATCTGCTGCAGTGTGATTATTCTGGAGAGGAAGGTTGAGAGTACAGGCAGGTTCAAAGTGATCAACTGGTCCTTCTCGGTCCTTTGCTTGTTTAATAAGATCAAATAAAGGTGAATCCTATGTGAAACAAGATGACATTAAAACAACACTGGTAAGTGTGACCTTCTTATGTATGTATCAAAATCATAGTGTTTGACATAGTGAGCATTATTAATATAGTTGTAATTGACAATGGCAATTCTGAAGTCAGAATAAGGTTCTTGTTTCCATTTTGAAAATGATTGCCAATTTTTGTACTATGCACAAAATAAAGAATTAGGAATATGTATAACTTCAAATGCTTATATTAGAAAAGAAATTAAAAGTTAGAGAAAGAGATACAGAAAAGATCCAAAGAAAGTAAAAGGAAGAAAATAACAGAGACATGAGCAGGAGTTAATGAAACTGAAAACAAAGATAAAATACATGGTCTGATAAACAAAGCTAGTAACTGCTTCTTTGAAAGAACTAATAAACAAACCTCCAGTCAGACTGAGAAAGGAAGAGACAGATAAATAATATTAGGAACAAAAATAGGGCCACCATTACAAAGATCAGAAAGATAATAGGGGACAGTTATAAATAATTTTATGTCAATAAACTGGAAAATGTAGACCAAGTGGAAAATTCCACAAAAATAAAAATTAACAAAACTCAATAAGAATAAACCTCAATAGTTCTATCAAGTATTAAAGAATTTGAAATGGTAATTAAAAGTCTCCCCACAAAGAAAACATTCAAGTACCTCTGGTTTTATCAGTAAATTCTACTAAACATTCAAGGAATAGAAAATTCGACTTCTACTTCAACTCTTCTGAGAATGGAAAAAGTAAGAACATTCTTTCTCTGATTTTTGAGGCTAGAACAACACTGATACTAAAAACTGTCAAGGACATTACAAAAAGAAAAATTACAGCCCATTCTCACTCATAAACAGAGATATAAAAATCCTAAAATTAGCAATCCAAATCAGCAGTGTTAAAAACAGAGTATGTCATTTACCAAGATGAGTTTATCCAGGTTGCAAGATTAGTTCAATATAGAAAATCTATAATGCAATTCACCTTACTAATAAATCTAAAGGGAAAAATATTGTCAAAATCAATGCAGAAAAAGCTCTCATTTAAAAACCCATTTATTATGTTAAAAAAGAAAAGTCTTAATAAATCAGGAACATAAGGGTACTCCTAATTTGATAAATGGCATCTACAAATAAACAAAAAACCCACAGCAAACATCATGTGTAATGGTGAAACATTAAAAGCATTTCCCTTAAAAAATCGGAGATAAGAGAAGGATGTCCCATTATCACGCTTTCTATTCAGTATTATACTTGAGGTTCCAGTCAGTTCAAAAGATAAGAAAAGAAATTAAAGATCAAAAGACCAGGAAGGAAAAAAGAATAAAAATACCATTATTTGCAAATGATTTATGTCAATAAGGTGGCTCAGTGGTAAAGAATCCGCCTGCCACTGCAGCAGATGTGGGTTCAGTCCCTGAGCCAGGAAGATCCCCTGGAGGAGGAAATGGCACCCCACTCTAGTATTCTTGCCTGGAGAATCCCATGGACAGAGGAACCTGGCAGGCTACAGTCCATAGGGTCGGGAAAGAGTTGGATACAACAAAGAAAACTCAAAAGGATCTACAGAGAAATTATTAGAATGAGAGAGATTGGCAAGGTCTCAATACTGTTGTAAAACCAATACAAAAAAATATATATTTCTATATATCAAGCAAGTTTAAAACACATAATTTAAAAATCATTTATAAAAATGTAAGACCAGAAGTAAGAACCATTAAAATAATTGATTCAAAAATTGTAACTTTCTGGAGGTGACACCTTGCAAGACCATAAAACCTGGGGACATACTTATTTCACTCTTTTAGTGCTTAAACTAAGAAAGAAAGAAAAAGAGACAAATTGCCAAGATGCTAGATTTACATAAAAAGGAAAAGTGGTGCATCTGTAAATAAAAATACAAAACACTGTAGAATGTAGATTTTGTGAAAGTATGAAGATGTCTATTCAATAAAATGTGTTTGAAAAATTGGCTAACAATTTGAAAAAAAAGGCTATTACACTTTCACAATATACAAAAATTCAATTACATTAAAAAACAAAACTGACGAAGTATTAGAAATACAAAAGAATATCTTTATAACTTTTAAAAAATCTTTTTTCACCTTTATTGAAGTATAATTGACAAAAACCATATATATTTAAGGTATACTATGTGATGGTTTCATAGAAACACACACTGTGAAATAATCACCACAATCAAGCTAGTTAGCATTCATTACCTCACAGAGTTACCTTCTGTTCTCTTTGCATCCCTTCCTCTCCTTCTTTATAACTTCTTGATCAGGAAGGGCCTTTCTAGATTTGACCAAAACCCAGAAGTCGTAAAGAAAAACACAAAACAACTGGACTACATAAAGCCTGAAAACCTCTGTGTGACTAAAACAGCAATAAACTAAGTTAAACAAAATCTTTAAAAAGTAAACAATACTGATTTATTCTACAACCACCATAATGCATTGTACTAATTCCTACTGTCAAGTCATTCTTTCCTATATTCGTTAGGGGCACCCTGAAGTGCAATCTCAATAATGGCTTGCAGCTGAGTAAAGTAAGGCTAACAATGAAAACCAGCTAATGCATGTATGTCATAGTCAGTGTTTTACATTTTCTAGTCATTGATAAACTGAATATCTTTTCATATGGGATGAATCTACATATATTCAGCAGGAGTGGCCTTATCCCATTCTTTTCTCAAACAAAGACCTTTCAGAAGACCTCGAGACTCACAGAGATATGCAGGTAAACTTGAGCCTTTAATAGGACCTAAGTATGTGGCTGATGGGCATTTTACTTTCTCTTCAAATATGGTTTAAACCCACAGATGGTTTACCTGGTTGAATTATCACAATAGGATTATACCAAAGTGAATTCTTCTTCTAAGAATGCAGATGCCATTCTACTCACCAACAGTCTTCATGTTTCACCCAAGTATCACTTTTACACCTCCATCTCTCCCAACCCAACTGATACAGCGGTGTATAGATACAGAGAATGAAGTATACCATGAGAATAATAAGAAGCATGGCGCAATGCACAGAGCACAGACTCTGGAGTCACACCACAGGTGTTCAAGTCTTGACCACGTCCTGGCTGCCTGACCTTGGAGGGAGTCGCTTTACCTTGTTACGATTCTCTTTTCTGTACTGTGAAGTGGAGATACTAATGACAGTAATGTCCAGTTATCATGCATCCATCCACCCACTGTTTTCCATACGTCTACTCTGTATCAGGTGCTATATTAGGAAGTAGGAACATAACAGTAAGCAATCCTCCAGTTGTCAGCTACTGATAAGAGTCCCTTCAGAAGCACCTGTCCTCTTTCGCCTTACTCAACATGTTCATCTGAAATAAACTTTAATCATCTTCTACCACAAAAACCTTCCACTCCTATCCAGTTTTCCCCATATCATTATCACTTATATACAGTTGTCCAAAGCAAAAAGAAATCACCTACGTTATTCTTTCTCTCACTCTCCACTGGAATCCAATCCACGAAAGTTATATTGGCTCAAACTTCAAAATATATCCCAAGTCTAACTTCTTCTCCAGGTGGGACTTTTAGAGAGTCCTTAAAATTCCAGTGCCAAGCATATATTGGACACTCAATAAAAATTTCTAGAATGTTATATGACAAAACCCTATCATGGGTTTAATTAAATACAGCAAAGCACAAAGACGAAGGTGGATGATAGGACTTGCTTTCTAATTGATAAGTAAATATCAACCGTAGCAGCTGGCTTCCAAGATAACCCGATTAATTCCTCCTACTGTGTATTTACACCCTTGTACACTTGTACACTGTACCTGGGTTAGTCTGTGTGGCCCATGGCATACAGCAGAAGTGATGGCATGCCAGGTCTGAGATTAGCTTATAAAAAACCTGCAGTTTCTATCTTAGGTTCTCTCTCACGGATCTCTGTGTGCTCTAGGGGAAAGCAGCTGCCATGGACCAAGCAACCCTACAGGGAAGTCTACACGGCAAACAAACGAAGCCTCTGGCCAACAACAAGCAAAGGAAGGAGGGCTACTAACAGCCACGTGAGTGAACGTGGGGGTGGATTCTCCATCTCCAAGAAAGGCCAAACCCGACGGCAGCCTTGGTTGGTAACTTGAACAGCTCTCCTGAAAGAACTGGAGCCAAAACTACATAGCTAAACCACTTCCAGATTCCTCACTTTCAGAAATTACGTGCAAAGTGAATCATTAGCTCTTTTATTAAACTGTTAAGCTGTGGGGTAATTTCTTACACAGCAATGGATGGATAACTAATACATAATCTGACTTTTTTAATCTAAAGAAAACATTTAATGGAATATTTAAGTTTTGAAAATTTATGTATTTGTATTTATAGCACTGCTTGGATTCAGGACTCAGAAGTTTACTCTTGGGCTTCAGGTAAGCTGTTTTATGTCATTGCTAACCTACTTAAACTAACTCTTAGCATAATCACTCTCTGGACATTTCACTCCATTTTGCCACTTAATCATGTGAAGGAAACCAGATTCTCCCTGTCAGCAAGATTAGTATAAATCCCACTTAATAAGTAATATGGATAGAAAAAGTAGAAGTTGTAAGTCTGTTCTACCTGACCTTTCATATTAACATGCATCTAAAGCAAGAGCAAACGTTCCCAGAGAGTAAAGGACTTCAAGGCTATCAGGTCAAGGTATTCCTAAAAGAGATTCTGATTATCCAAGTAAGTACAAGGTCTCCAGTGCTAGTAGAAAAGTTAACAATAGGGGAAGTGGAAGACAGGAATTGCTATTGTTTTCTGGGCATTTTAAGAAACATTATTGGCCCTACATTACAGGAAATGTTTTTGTACTATCCTAAGCCAAATCATTATAAGACCATTTTACCCTGCAAAAGGAAATTAGAATACAAAACACAAAATTGTGGGCAGGCCTTAACCTGACAGTTCTTTCCCATTTAACTTCACTACTTCTTTAACACCGAAATTTTTCAGGATTCTTTCGCTAATATATATGCTGGCTGAGCCATGATCATGACTTTAGTTCTCTCTCTGCTTACTCCTAAACCTATTAATACATTTCTGACTAAAACTACTCTTTCAAATTCCAGATCCAGCGCTTCCAACTAAACTCCTCAGATCTCCGCATATATATGTGGCAAGTATCTCAAATGCTAACATGTTCAAATATTAACATGAACGTATTACCTTCACCACCAATCAGCTAAGACTTCTTCAATATCCTCTTTGGTTAACTGTTAGCAATCACCTAACTGCCCACAGAACAAGTCTTAGAATTACCCTGCACTTATCCTTTTGATTCATGCTGTTAATTTTAATATATTTACACTTTCATATTTAAAACTGGTTTCTTATAGACAGCAAAGAGCTGGGTTTTGTTTTTTATCCATTCTGAGAATCTCTGCCTTTTAATTGGAGTTTGGACTATTTACATTTAATGTAATCATTGACATGGTTAGTTTAAATTCTATATCTATTTGTCCCATCTGTTCTTTATTGCCTTTTGACAAATGTGCAAAAGCAAATCAATGGAAAACGGATGAATCTTGACCTAAATCTCAAATTTGTAAAAATAAACTGGAAATGGATGACCTAAATATTAAATGTGAAGCTATAAAACTTTTAAAGCATAAGGGAAAACCGTGGCAATCTAGAGTTCTTAAGACTTGACAACAAAAGCATGATCCACAAAATTAAAAACTGATAAACAGCACTTTCATCAAAATTTAAAATTTTTGCCTTGAGAAAGACCACATGAAAAGAAGAGTCTACAGAAACTGTGAGAAATTATTTATAAGCCACATATCCAACAAAAGACTAGAATCTAGAATAAAGAACTCTCAATGGTAAACAAACAAACCCACAAACAAGTCAATTAGAAAATGGGCAAAGACCTGAAGAGATACTTCACCAGAGAGAAAACACAGATCACAAGTAAACAGAAAAAGATATTCAATACTATTAGCCATCATCCTGATGGGCAATGTAAATTATAACGTCAATGAGCTATCCTTACATGATCAGAATGGCTAAAAGAAAACTGAGACAATACCAAAAAATGGCAAGGATGCAAAGAAACTGGATCACCCATGCATTGTTGATGGTGATTCAAAATGGTACAACTGCTCTGGAAAATATCTGGGAGTTCATACAACACAGTAATTACATGACTTTGCAGTTGCACTCTTTGAGTATTATCCAAAACAGTGAAAACTCACATGTTTATATAAAACCTGGACACAAATGTTTATGGCAGCCTTACTTGTAACAGTCCAAAAGTAGAATCAGCCCAGATATTCTCTAATATGTGTACAGTTAAAGAAACTGCAGTACATACTATGAATATTAGCAATAAAAAGTATGAACTATTGATATATACAATATCCTAAATGAATCTCCAGAGAATCTGGCTGAGAAGAAAGATAATCCTATTTGATTTCATTTATATAACATTTTGAAGTAAGAAAAATTTTGGAAATAAAGGACAGATTAATAATGGCCAGGGGTTAGGGCAGGTGTAGTCAGGCTGGAGAAATATGCATATAGTTCCTTGTGTGATGGAACTGTTCAGTTTCTTGTCTGTGAGGGTGATTATGTGAATCAGCACATTGTCCCCAGACAGGCTCAGGCTGCCAGGTAACTCTTAGTTGAGGGCATTATGGTAAGTGAAATAAGTCAGACAAAGACAAATACAGTCAGTCTTCCATATCAGGGGATGTGGAACCTGTGGATATAGATGGCTGACAGGGCTATGCCATTTTATATAAGGGACTTGAGCATCCACAGATTTTGGTATCTGCAGGAGTGCTGAAGCCAATCCCTTGCAGACAACAAGGGTTGACTCTACAGTACAATCTCACTTATACGTGGACTAAAAAAAGAGCTCACAGACACAGAGAACAGACTGAGGGTTGCCAGAGGCAGGGGGTGGGCAAAAAGGGGGAAGAGGGGCAAAAAGGGGGAAGAGGGGCAAAAAGGGGGAAGAGGGTCAAAAAGTAAAAACTTCTAGTTATAAAACAGTCATGATAGAAGGTACAGCAGGGTGAGTATAGTTAATAACACTGCAGTGCATATTTGAAAGTTGCTAACAGAGTAAATCTTAAAAGTTCTTATCACAAGAAAAAAATTCTAACTACATTTGGTGATGAGTGACTTACTGTGGCGACCATTTCACAATATATACAAATACTGAATCATTACGTTATATACCTGAAACTAATATACTGATAGGTCAACTGTATCTCAATTAAAAACCATTTTTTAACCTGGAAAATTATAAACAGATAATTAGAATAGTAGAGTTATATCATCTGTTCACTTTTAAGCTTTTTCTATTTCTCTTATTATTGCTAAGAACCTTAATAATATCTTTCCTACATTATAAATAAAAAATGTATTCCTAAAAAAACCTTAAACCTCACAGAATGATATCACATGTGTTTAGAAAGTAGCAGAGTTTAGTCAGAGAAAACTGAAGTCATGATTCCGGGTACAAGTAGGGGTGGATAATGGTCATATGTCAGAAAATGACAGTAAGGCCAAGACCTGACTGTAAAGGACAGACATGGTAACCAGAATCTGAAGGTAGATTCAAACTTAGGGTACTATGTTATCAAGGAAAAAAGGACAAGTGGGATAGAACTACCTTTAAGATCCCAGATGCTCATTCAACCATACGTAGGATAATTAACAGAAGTCAAGAGAGCTGACCTAGTTGTGCCTACTTCAAAACATACAAACAAAGCACAACGTTAAAGTTGAGTCAGGCTTATTTAGTATCTTACTGAGGACTGCAGGCTGGAAGAGGTAACGGAGGAGGTCGGCATATATGTGCATTCGGTGAAGGTGAATCTTGCAACCAAGCACCCATCTGGGTAGAAGGTTAATGGTGTCAGCGCTTTTCTAAGCATAGAGAGATGCAAGAATCCAGGTTCATAAACAATTTCTCCTGAAAATGCCTATCGGAAGGCCTCTTCTGCCAGTTTTCCCACAGCACATTCTGCCCTGAACTCCTTTCAGGGGGTGCTAAAGTTCAGTGACCACACTGACCAAGGACTCAATTCTTGCAGAAACTGGTGGCAAGAGACGTTTTTAGTTGGCATTTGTATCAACAAGTCAATACAGGTTGTCAAATGGCACTGCTTTATTGGAAAACTGAACTCAGCAGAAGAAAATTCAGTCCCTTGAGGTAATAGGGTACTAGCCAAAGCACCAACGGAAAAAGATACAATAACTGCACAGGAACACAGAAGTCAGGGTAGATCTGACCTGAAACGGAACTACTGACCGGGGGCTCTTCTGACAGTTAAGTCTCCTAGAAGCATTTAGCTTGAAGAACACTTTCAAGCAGCCAAAACCAAAACAATACAGAGCTCCCGGTTTATGATGTGCCATGCCAAACAAAAATCAGAAGCAGACACACAGAATTTCGTCAAATTTAAACACTATCTAGAGATTTCTAATTGCCACGAAAATCTTGGGGACAGGAACTTGGTGAGTAAAGTCATGGAAGATAAAGCTGGGAAATAGAGACTGAGGAGAGCTTTTTATAAGATTCTCTTAATTGTCCCTCCAACACAGCACTGTAAAGCAGTTTAAATCTCCCAGTTAAAAATAAATTTTAAAAAGACACTGTTTAATAGTTAAAGGGTAATTCTCTAAGACAGCTATGTGATTTATTCTTCACTTCTTTCAAGTTTTCCTTCAAATGCCCCCCTCATCAACGAGTGCTTCCTAAAACTCTACACAGAACCTCCTTTTTCCTAATAAACGTAGTTTTTTTTTTTCCAGACAACTTATCACCATATGTCCTACCCTTCCTATAATTCTCTACTAGAACCACCTTTTTCCTAATAACTGTAGGTTTTTTTTTCCCAGAGAACTTATTACCATATGTCCAACCATACAACTGTTTGCTTATTGATTGTCTGTATTCCCACAGTAAAATATAAGCCCAGAAATTCTCTTTCATTTGCTTCTATACTCCCAACACCTAGAAGAGCTCTTGGCACACAGTTTGCACTGAGTAAATATCTGTTCCTGAATAAACAAATAAATACAGCATACCAGAGATAAAGATAGCATAACCAGGAAAAATAATTTAAATGTGCTTATCCTTTCCCTATCCATATAACCAGGACAACAATCCAGCAATCTTTCTCTTGTTTTGATCAGCCTGCAACAGTTCGTTTTTGTTTAACTGAAAACAACAACAAAAACAAAAGGTTTGGCTTTAAAGGGGGCCCTTTTGTAGTCAGTCCTTCCGGTCTTTTGTTTGTAACCTTTCTGAGGCAGCACTGGTAACAGCTGGTATTGACAGGAAGTCCTCAAAATTCCCAAGAATGTGAAATCAATTTATTAAAATGAACACACTGGCAAACCAATAAAAAGAAGTGACCATGACAATTTTGTTCTGGGAATGGATCACTAGTGGCTTAGAATCTTAGTGATTAATTCTTCCATGTGCCTTTGCATTTAATATATGTTAAAGAGAAAATCTTTTCCTTTGAATTTTGGCTTGGTTAGGCTAGGTTAAAAGCAAAACATCTACATAAATGCTTAAAGTCAAAGGTATTTCTGCTTTTAAATGTATTTGCCATCGTGTTCACAGTATTAGATCTTAAAAATATGTCATTCGTTAAAAAAAGGAAAGAAAGAAATGAAATGTATATACTCATTGCCCTTCTAGGAATTTAGAATGCAACTAGTTATGAGGCATCCTTCAGAGAACTGAGGAGACAATCACCCAAAATATCTTCTGTGTTTTTGGTTGAGAAAGACATGACCATACTAGTGAGACTATTGCTGTTTTTGTTGTTTTAGTCACTAAGTCACATCCAACTCTCTTGCAACCCCATGGACTACACTAAGACATTATTACCAGGCCTGGCTCTAGTCATCAAATCTTGAAATTTGAAACTTATTCAACTTTAAAGGCTAGCCTTCTCTAGACAGCATCTGCTCTGGAGGCCCTTTAACTGACTTGATTGACTCTCATCTCCATATTGCTTTTGTATTGCATACAAAAGCTACTGTTATACTCTATATTACAAGTATTTCTGTGTTTTTTTTTTAAACCTAATTCAGTTATATGAATATATTTTAAAAGTGAGACACTTTAAGTATCGTGGAAGTACAGAAGAGGAATTGATGAGATCGAAAGGTCTCCACAGAAAAATAGGATAAAGTTTTAAGAGGGGCAGATGAAGGAATGGGGAAGGAATGGGGAGCAGGAAGATAGGAAAAAAGGAGGAAGGGAACAACTCAAGTGTTAACAGTGATAAACATGCTCACTCAAGTCAAGTCTTACACCACATTCTTGCTTCTCTTTACTTCATCTCTTTGCTTGAACCTGCTACAACCATCGTTCTTTACACTTTTACTTTGTTATAAATCACCATCCATTAGCTTTTAAATCTTTCTTCTAATCCCACCCATCCCTACAAGCTGGTTGCACCGTCTGAACTTGTGTAGATGACTCTCGCTCCAGTAAAGAGTAACATAAAGTGTTCTGTGTCTGCAGTAATAACAGAAAGGTAAATCATTTTCAAATGATATCAATTATCACAAATTTAATAAATATTCCTGTTAGGTGAAAATATTTTTTATATAAAACAAATATATTCTATCAACATATGTTATAAATGTTCTTTTTTCAAAGTGAGGAAGTTCTGCTTCTAAATCTAAATAGAAACTTTATCGTGGGAAAATCTAAAATGAGAAAACTTTGGCTTTTTTCATAGGTGTAAATTTGAGATGGAAAAGGACCCTGACGAATCACTTCTCATCAAGGCAAACATTTCTTGTATTCAAACGAATAAAATAAATTTAGAATGTTTTTCTTACATTTAAAAACTTCACTGTTTCACACTCTCTTTTAAACTTGAATATATTTATTTCACATACTTTCTCATTCAATTTTTTGCATATATTTGGACTATCTTAATATTCCAACAAATAATACATTTTCCCAAAACCAAAATTTGACATTGGGTGGTTTTCCCAAATTGAGAGCCAACAAGAAATGGCATACCTTCTACCATTAGATCATGATTTGAAGTGGTTCATGTGTAAAGATTCACAATGTATTTCTGAGATAAAGCAAATTTCTTTCTTTGACACCCTGGAATGTTTTCTTTCACTTAATGAAAACTACGCAATCTACTTTATTTTCCTTTTCTCCCTTGTGCCAAATGCAGCAGCTCCCCCTTGCCTAGATTTTTCTGCCCTTCCATTCTTCTCTTTCCCATGGTGTATTCTTTTTTATTCTTCTACTAATGTGTTCAAAAATTTATGTTTTAAGATTTTTATTTTTTGCTTTTTGCAAACATTTATTGCATTCAAAAGGAATAATTTTTAGAATAATGGATATGACTAATATTCAGAATAATTTCTCTCACATTTTTCACATTTAAAAACTTTTAACTGTGCCACACCAACTCCCTTTTTAAACTTTTAAAATGTAGGTATAATTTACATAAAATAAAAATCCTAAATATTTAGTTCCATCAGTTTTTGACAGTTTTAAAATTATAACCTGCTTTAAGTCCTTTCTGGATGAAATGAAAGGTATAAATGAATAAATAATTAGTTGATTCATTCATGACTTGGTCTACGACTACCTGGCAGGGTAAACTGGTAGGACTGGAAATAAGACGAGTAAGACATTATAACAACCATATAGATAAGAGCAGCATGGTCAGTTTAAGAAGACAGCAGTGAGAATAAAGAAGGTACAAGATACAACTTATATTACTATCAAGGCTAGAAATAACCAATATGAAAAAACAGAAAGGAAGAATAGCTAAGGAGCCTGCTTTACACATTATATGTTTATAGCGGTGTTCAAGAAAGCCTATTTTGAATCAGGCATGAAAAAGTAGAAGACTCCCTGGAGAAGGAAAGGGCAACCCACTCGAGAATTCTAGCCTGGGAAATCCCATAGACAGAGGAGCCTAGTGGGCTACATATAGTCCACAGGGTCACAAAAGAGTCAGATATGACTTAGCAACTAAACAACAACATGAAAAAGTCAGATTTCTTGCCTTCTCACAGCCACAGTTATAGCAGAAATTTAGTAAAGAACTCAAAAGTTACTCAAATCCTTACACTTATAAGTTAACAGAATTCTCTCTCAAACTGATAACCAAAAAATAGTTACACAACTAAAACACAACTATATCATTACTAGAGTGATAAATAAAATATATACTTTGAAGGCTAGCTACTGATAAAAATTTGAAAAGTGATGAGAAAAGTGAAAGGTAATAAGATTCATAAAATTTCAAATCAGCTCTTAAAAAACCCATATAAGAAACCGATAGATTCCCAGATTTAACTTTGAGAAGTATGTTGTTGTTCAGTCGCCCAGTTGTGCCCAACTCTTTGCTACGCCACGGACTGCAGCACACCAGGCCTCCCTTCAGAAGTATACAGATCTCACAATAAACTGTATCAAATACAAAAGCATCTATTAAATATACTTGAGTACTTAGATTTATTTAACTGCCTTTGTAAGTAGTTATTTCACAATTTTCATATCTTAATCTAAGGAACTTTAAAGTTATCTAATTTCACTTTGGTTCCTTAACTAGAAGTCAAATTAAATATTTTGAAACATCTAGCATTCAATGATCTTCCCATTCAAACAGTCATTCTGCTATTGCTCTTCCTCAGTAGAAACAATTCTCAATAAATACCAGTTTATCAGTATAATTCATGCTTCAGTAAACATGTGAGTATCTACTAAGGGCCAACCACTGTGTAAAACTTGGAAATACAAACATATACTAATATACTGATAATTACGGAAAGTTTATTTCAATGAATAGTGATCTATCCATTTTTAAGCAAATGAAACATGAAAAAACTACAAATGATCAGTTAACTGAATATTAAGTCAAGTGAATAACATCAATACGTGGAAGAATATTCCAACGTCTCATTAGTTTATTTTATGGGACAATGCCATATTCAAAATGAAAGTAAAAGTAAACAAGATCAGGGCAATAACTGATTATATTTCATTATTTAATGATATACCTAAAGAGACTGTCAATTCGAAAGTAGACTACTGAGAAACTGTAACAGAAATTCTTCCCCGATGAGAATACAAGCTTATTAACTACTCTCCTTATTACTGTTCACTCTAAGTTTCTACCTGTCTTCTTTTATGAACACATACTGCCTCTCTTCCATACCAATGTGATACAAAGAAATTCAGCCTTCTAAAGTTTTAAGTTTATTGAGTGCAAGTAACATTTTGTGTGTCCCTTGATTATAAATTACCTAGTCAAAACAACAAAAACAGACTATAATTCAGGGGATATTCATCAACAAACAACAAAAGTTGCTGATCTTGGTGAGAGCGCAGTCCAAATTAAAAAGGTTAAAAATCAAAAAAAGGAAAAAAAGAAAAAAAAATCAGCATAAAACATACTGCAAAACATCAGTTTTAAATTAGCTACGTAATTCATGAAAGAAAAATAAATTGCTCTTAAATGCCCTTCACTCATACCCTAAAGGAAGAATTTCAGCCCAAATGGAACCAATCTAGAAAATAATACCAATATAATACAACTAGATGTAGCCTTCTCTGAAAAACGGTAATACAAAAAAAGAAAAAATAAGAAAATGTGTCCATAGATTGTGATATCATCACTCCTTGAGAAGTAACACCTACATTCAACTACCCCTTTCCCACATATACTTTCTTCTGATTTCTTTGGGCTTTAAAAATGAGTACACTTCAAATATATAGCGAGAAAACACTCATAAGAGCTTTCAAATGAAAACAAAATCTGACCTATAGCCCAATATATAGTTAATGTCATAATAAATAGGGTAGAGGGAGGGCTGGTGGGGGGGGGAGGGCAAGTGCTTAAAATAAAATTCTGAACCTAAAATTTAGCCAAGTAGTGTAACTTTTATTTTCCAAAATTTATTTCAAGCAATATAGGGAAAAAATATATTTGTTTACAAAGATACAATTTTGTTCTGTAAGATTAATACTACTACCCCAAACAGAAACATTTTTAAATTTATTCTTCGGTAAAAGTGATTATTAAAAAAAATGGAAGTGCTATAAAACATTAATTTAATTTTATAGAAAAGAGGAAAGAATGTAAGAAAATTGTTTATGAAAAAGTAAAGAGATTCAGGATTGGAGCCATTCACAACCATGGCAATTAAATTAAATCCTGAAGAGCAATTATGGAAAACAGAAGCCAAGGGTGGCAAAATTTGGGTCTCTCAATTCAAATCCTTTTTACAACTAAAGATGAAATTTCTCTCTTTTACAGCCAATAGATTTTTTAACGTTATAGTAAGTTACCACCAACAATTTCAATTTATAAATATACCTACACATTTTAGTTCCCCCCAGCCCCCAAAAAGTCTAATCCCAAACACAGAAGGAATCACATACAGATTTTTTCCCCTCTCTTGATTACTACCAAAAAGAAAGAAAGAATTAAAAAAAAAAAAAAAAAGAAAAACCTCCTGAGAGGGTAGCCAACATTCCAGAAGGCATTTCCGCAAAAAAGGAGTTAAAGGGCAGACTGCTCAATTAAACAGTCAGAGGCCCTTTGCAAGCCTCCTAGGTATATCCCCAGCAGATATGGTATCAGATTAAAGGAACTGCAAACAAACTGGGCTGAAACCTTTCTTTGTTCAAGCCCAGCCTCTTCTTCCTGTGATGTCATATTACAAATCGAGCAAGCCTCTCTTTTTCTCTTCAGAGAAAGCTCGTCTCACGACACAGCTGGCACCTGAGGGAAGGCCTCCGAGTCAGCAGGAGCGAACACGCTTAGGAATTTATTTCGGAACCTTTGAAAGACTCCTCTGCTTACCCCTATCTGGGATCCACTGCAGGAATACCGAAAAGGAAAACTTCATTTAAAAGGTGTAAGAAATAAGTGAGATTGAACTGGGAATGTTTAAGTCTCAGAAACTTTGCATTGAAAAGCAAAATGTGATTGCTAACTTCAGCTTAAACATTCTGCAGCATAAAGAAACTTTCATTTTGGAATATTCATCTTGACCACGGAAACCGAAGTTTACAGGATGAGGAGTTTTACTCCGTGTCAGAACACAGTTTTTATTCAAACTTTATAATCCAATGGATTGGCTTCATAGTATTTTTAATACGAAGCCCTGGGATCACAGATCTTCTGGAGACTTGAAAATGAAAATCTTTTCTTGTTGAAGAATCAAGTGGAAACTTTATAGCAACAAACTTCATGTTTCTTTCGGAAGAAAAAGAAATATTTGTAAAATCTTGCAAAGATCCAAAGGATTTGCAAATACACTGGAGGTTACAAAGTAATCACGATCTGAATATCAAAGGAGACTGTTGCTGACCAAAGGACTTCAACACTGTAAACTGGACGTGCCTTTAGAATGGTAAGCAATAACAGCTCTGACTGCATATATAATGACTCCTTTAAGTACACCTTGTATGGGTGCATGTTCAGTATGGTGTTTGTGCTTGGGTTAATATCCAACTGTGTCGCCATATATATTTTCATCTGTACTCTCAAAGTGCGGAATGAAACAACAACATACATGATTAACTTGGCAATGTCAGACTTGCTTTTCGTTTTTACTTTACCCTTCAGGATATTTTACTTTGCAACAAGGAACTGGCCCTTTGGGGATTTACTTTGTAAGATTTCAGTGATGTTCTTTTATACCAACATGTATGGAAGCATTCTGTTCTTAACCTGTATTAGTGCTGATCGGTTTCTGGCCATTGTCTACCCATTTAAGTCGAAGACGCTGAGAACCAAACGAAATGCAAAACTCGTTTGTATTGCTGTGTGGTTAACTGTGATGGGAGGAAGTGCACCAGCAGTTTTTGTTCCATCTCCGGGTAACAATACTTCAGCAACCTGCTTTGAAAATTTTCCAGCAGCTACATGGAAAACCTTTCTCTCAAGGATTGTAATTTTCATAGAAATAGTGGGGTTTTTTATTCCTCTCATTTTAAACGTAACTTGTTCTAGTATGGTGCTGAGAACTTTAAATAAACCTGTAACACTAAGTAGAAGTAAAATAAATAAAACTAAGGTTTTAAGAATGATATTTGTACATTTGGTTATATTCTGTTTCTGCTTCGTGCCTTACAATATCAACCTTATTTTATATTCTCTTATGAGAACACAGACGTTTGTCAATTGCTCAGTGGCAATAGCAGTAAGGACCATGTACCCAATCACTCTCTGCATTGCTGTTTTAAACTGTTGCTTTGACCCTATCATTTACTACTTCACGTCGGACACGATTCAAAATTCAATAAAAATGAAAAACTGGTCCACCAGGAGAAGTGACTCCAGATTCTCTGAAGTTCAAGGCACAGAAAACTTTATTCAACATAACCTACAGATGTTGAAAAATAAGATACCTGACAATGAATCTACAATATAAGCTGTATGAAATAAGAACACCAGGACTTTACTGGGACAGAACCTCCAAGGTCCTTCAACTGTGAAAATTGTTTTCCTGGACAACAATTTTTCCACCTCAGAAAGAAAATAAACATGTGGACATTTAAAAGTTTTTAGTATTAAAAAAGTATTTGATGTGTTAAGCATTAAAATGTATTCTGTTCTTGTATACACTCAGTTTTATTTTTCTGAGCCACTTTGATTTGTACCTTTCTCTTCATTAGAAAAAAAAAAACTCTAGAAAAGTTGTTCAAAATATAAAAGTAATCATGATTTAAGTCATGTGATAACCATCTGTATGGTCTTTGAATATCAGTGATTTTATACTAAATATTTAACAAATATTAAAATTTTCATTTAAGTGTTTAATACCTTTATTCAGTATACATCTAATTTTGATTTCAGTCTTAATTGAATCTCTAATCATGTTTCTTAAACTATAATAACATAAATGAAAACAAGTTATTTAAAGAATCCGTAAGTGTCTTTAGAGTATTTTTCAAAAAGACAGTAAAAATGTCTTCTGTAGAATGACATACTGACACTATTTGAGGATGTCGAGCAGTTACACTTACAGATAATATTTAGGATTTTGTCTTGGTATGCAATTCGTAAAAAGCAGAAACTGTATATATAGAATAGTATACTTAAAAATTACACTTTTGGTTCATTTTCTGCATTTAACAGCACTCAACTTAAAAACAATGTATGTTGTGGAAACTAACAAAATGTTATTTTGCTAAGTAAATTTTAAAAAATACTACTACAGTATATTTTAAAGGCATATTTATGTCACAATAAGTAACCTGTTTTTTAAGTATTTTAGTTCAGAGAAATAACATATAATACTTGACACTTAGTGATCAGTACATATGTTTTGATTATTTAAGGCAAACAAATTTTTAAATGTCTAGAAATTTGTATTTTCCCTTTACAGTCAATTAGTACTTTTTTCCATATAGAATTTTAGGTTTACAATCATTATCTTTCTGAACTTTTGAGGCCTTGATCCATCTTTCTTTAAATTGCAAGGCTGTTAAGTCAAATATTGAATAGCTGAACAATATTATTGCAGGTAGACAAGATGTTATTGTATGTCAAAATAACTTGTGAAGTAAGGACACAGGTCCTTCCATAAAAAACAGCAAAACTAGAGGGTCAAATAACTAAGTACAATTACATTTTCATTTTACTAAACATAAATAAGGTATCGAGTTAGCTGAAGCACTATCTACACTGAAATGCTTTCATTTTCCAACAGATTTTTTATTCCCCAAATTCAAGCAGTTTTCCAAAGTTAACTAAAAAAATTATTTATTAGCATTCAATCTATCTGATTTTCACATTTTCAATCTTTCAAGTCCTGAATACAAATTTGGATAAACAAAACACTCTCTGTTTTAAGGTTTAAGTTTGAATTTCGCTGTTCTCTGGGTTTGAGCTGCAGTGGTTTCAAATAAATCACAGAAGTAAGCTCATGTCAAAACTCATTTCAAAGAAAATAACAGTGGAGGATTTTCTTGCTAGTAAGTGATAGTCTCCTTTAAATGAATCTAAAACAAAATAAATCCTTTAAAAAGAAAACTAGTGAAGAAATTAAACATAGCTCTTTATATCCCAAGAGAAGTATATATGTTGTAAAGATGTTTTCTTCAATTGACCCTGAAGTGCCTTTATTTGATACCATTCTTCAGAAGAAAAAAAAAAAAAAAAAAAAAATATATATATATATATATATATATATATATTTAGCACTCTAAACATATATTTTTGAGTTGGAAAGCAACTAACAATTTAATAATACAGAAGAAAGGTGTAGAGTTTGTAACAGATTTCAAGGAAGTTTTCTTGGATTAAGCATCTGAGCAAGAATTCAAAAGCATGGATATTATTTTAAAATATAAGCAAAAATAGTCATCAGATAGTTGTTACTACTGGAGAAATTTTTGTTGCCTGCTTGTCAATAGGAAGATGAATCAAAAAATTTATAAGATTCTTCTTGAATACATAACAGACAAACATTAGTTTTCCTCAACTACAACTTCAAATCCTAGGTAAATCTTAACTACAGGGACAAAGAGGGTACAAAAGTTATTTTTCTCTGCTGGTTTTGCATTGTTAAGTAAATTATACATTCAGAGGGTTATCTCTTTCCCTTTTACCCAGAAAATCTGTATTAAGAAAACTCAGAATTTACTTTTTGTTTCCTTAGAATGACAATACTAGCCCCTCCCTCCCCCAAAACTGCCCACTGTTTTTTACATCTTGATAAAAGAGTAGATGATTTACCTGATCTTCCTTTCTGTATTAAAGTAAAAGAAGTAAGATGAAAAGTTTTCAGGTGTGTAAAACCACTTTCCAGCATCCTAAGGATTTCGAACTTAGAAGTGATCTTTTCTAAGAAAATCAACCAAGTAGCTAGTTTACCAAAAGAATGTATGAAAATATATGTATTATATCCACAGAAAATTTAAAGGAACTTAAGGCATTACTTTATCAAGGAGTTTTATTTCATATCCTACATTTAAAATACCGAGAGTCAACCTGACGTATAAACCTTAATTATGGGACTGGCATTTAAACAATTAGTGACTCATTTGAGGAATAGAAAATGGGACATCAGCAAATTTCATAAACCCAACTGAGAAACATTTAACTTATAACTGGTATGCAGCTAGCAAGAATCTGAGGCAACTGCAATTTTAGACCTCTGATGAACAAGGTACCCAGTCTTTTGTCACTGTATTAAGTTACTCCTGCCCTGCGGACTGATCTTTACTATCTCCCAACACTCAAGAACTTTTTAATACCTGCATGCCACATCCAACCCCAGATATCACAAATGAGGGAAGATATGACCCTCATATATATAACATTTTATAAATAGTGCCTACTAGTAGATGAATCTTAAGGAAATCCTAAGGGAAATTATTTCTAAAAAGTTCTTTTGAGCTGTCCTGAAAACCAAATAATCCATTTATAATATGACTTCTAAAAAATAAACTCCAAAATTAAAAGAATGAATGGATAAATGTAAAGACACAGAACATACTTAAATCAACCAGAGTATTTAATGATCAACAATGTTCCTTAAATAGCAACATTTTCCAGAGGTCAACATTACACTATCCTAAAATCACTAGTTCTTAAATTTCTTTTATCTCTTTCTTCATTTTTTTCATGACGTCTGCTACCAATTTTTTTGACAGTCAATTTTATAAAAGTACAAAGAATATCACTTAAACAGGGCAATAATCCAGGATAATAAAAGAATATGAAATTAACTCCAGGCAAACTTTTCTAATAAGTCTTTCTCCTTCCATCTCTTAAAAAGATTTATTTCAGTAACTCCTTAAAGGGGAACAAAATTACCAGTGCTAAAAGCAGTGGCCAAAACAGAATTCAAGATACAGGACCCCAGAAGTAGAGATAATTCACAAATTTAATGAATGGTTTTCAAACTCAAAATCTGCTTTACTTATATAGATTCAACCAATACTCTTTGAAAATAATTGGAATATTTATGGCCAGCAGGAATGTGAAAATATATTCAACATCACTAATTAAAACAACAATGAGATATTACTTCATACCTGTTAGAAGGACTCTTCTCAAGAAGCAAAGGGCTAACAGTGTTGGTGAGTATGAGGAGAAAAGAGGACCCTCCCGCAGTGCTGGTGGGAACGTGAATGGGTACAACTATGGGGAGCAGCATGAGATGCCTCAAAAAGTTATGAACAGAACTACCATACGATCTAGCTGTTCCGCTTCTGAGTATTTATTTGAAGAATATGAAAACATTAACTAGAAAAGATACACACATTCCTATGGTCATTGTACCATTATTTTTAATAGCCAAGATATGGAAACCACCTAACAGCCCATCATCAGATGAATGAATAAAGAGTCTGTTATCTATCTGTTAAAAAACCCTTGCCATTTTCAACAACATGGATAGATAGATCCAGGAGGCATTATGCTAAATGAAATAAGTCAGATGAAAAAAAGATAAATACAAATGATTTCACTTGTGTAGAATCTAAAAAACAAAACGAATTAAAAAAACAAAAACGTGTAGATACTGAGAACAGATAGTGATTACTAGAACAGAAGGGCTGAGGGGTAGGTGAATTGGTGAAGGGCATCTATTGTATGGTGATCAATGGTTTTTGGTGATGATCTCTTCATAGTATATACAGCTGTCAGACTGCAGTGGTACACACATGAAATTTATATAATGTTATATACCAATTTTACCTAAATAAAAATAGGAATAACCTATGGAAATAAAATACAATGAGAAACAAATATGTGCTTTTATGGCCAAGTTACAGTTATTAGTCATAGGGTGAATGTGTTGAGTTTCATTATCTTCCTATCAAAATGACTGCTGGGAAATTCATAATTTAAAAACTGAAAGAGTCCGGGGGTCATTTATACAAATTCTTCATCTTAGGTAGAAGAAATGGAAGAAGTAAAAGGCCAAGCAACTTCATGAGGTCACATAACAAGTTAAGGTAGAGTCAGGTAATTTTTTTTTTTTTTGACTTGTCTACTCCTTTAATGGTGGTAAAGGGAGTAGCAGATGCAAAGGCCTCCTTGGAGAGAACCTGATATGTTGAAGAGATTAAACCAAATCCACAGGGTCTGGAGATGGAGGGCTGAGATCCCTCATAAGCCATGATACAGCCATGGCAAGCTCTGAGGAGGTGGGGGGCACGCTGAAGGATTCCAAATAGAAGGAAAGACACGAGCGTGTATTTCGAAAAACTCCCATCCCTCTGATTATAGTGAAGAGATGCATTTAACTTCAGGAAAAAGAAAAAAAACAATCACAATAGGAGCTATATTTATTTCATTTAAATTTAAAGAGATTCTCCTATCCTTCATTTTGGTTATGTCCTTTCCCCCTTATTAAAATGCTTTCTTTTTGAAATGATGGTGATGATGAGTAGGAAGACTATTTTAATGTGTGTTACTTGGGAAAATTAAGTTAGCAGCCCTGTGGAGAAATTGATAACATTCATATACTGCTGGTGGGAAACAAAATGGTGTAACGCTAGTGGGTGGGAATTTGGTGCACACACAGGCACACGCACACACAGTCGCTCACTCCTCTCCTCTACTCCAGCGTTCTGATCTCTAGGTATTTACCTTGAAGACACACTTTCAATAATATAAAAACACATATGTGTACAGGACGCAGTCTTGCTTGAAATTGGAAAACACTGACAATCCCCTAGATGTCCAAGCGCAGAAAACTGGTTGAATAAATCACAACACATATACACATATTCACAGCGCAGTATGTTAGTCTTTGAGAATTCTTAGAGTATAATAAAAATCTTAAAGAGAAATTATCTGTTGTAACTTAATGGAGGCTGAAACTGAGCAAAAACAATAAAAAAATTTTTTGGGGGGGAAAGAGTGAGACACAAAATACAGCTGTTTCCTATTCTAAGTTTTCTTATCATGTTCTAAATCTAGCATGTGCAGGAAGACACCAAAAATACCTTTGATATTTGTCTATTTCTGACAGTAGCAGAAAATATTAAGAACCAATATGCAAATTAATAAAGCCACATATGCAAAGGCCACTTGAATGCATTTTAAAAGAGACTAGGTTGTGACAGTTTAGTTTTTAAAACATGACATAAAAATCTGGAAAAGACAGATGTCAAAAAGTTGGTTCTCTTTTATAATTAAAAGTAACTGAACTTACAGTGTTTAAGAACAATTGCCCTAGAGTGGTTCTAAAATTTTATTAAACTCACTATCAACAACAGCTTCTGATTTTGCTGGAGGAATTCAGAAACTACATTAAATAGAACTGAGATTTCATAAGATACTTCTTTTTTTTGTTCCCTGCACGTCCAGATTCCAGAGTCCTTCCTCACTATTACAGTTAGGATATGACATGACACTAGTTTAGAGACTGAAAATTCTTGGACTACATTCAGGTAATTTTCTAACATCATGGCCTTATAGAAGACACTCTCTGAACAAGAGTACAAGTGCCTCCATTTCAATAGGTTAAGTAACAAGGATATTTCCAAGCTATTCTTTTACAGTTGCCATTTCTCTTGTTTGTACTTGACTAATGAACACTGACCTCAGGGTAATTAGTGACATGATTCACAACTAAAGCACCACAACAAATTCCAACGGCAGTATAACAGAGAACGCTGCTCACATTTAACAATGCTGGAGTTCAGTTACACCTCTCTTCCCCTGAACTTATTCCATTCTGAGAAGGCAGTGAGAGAGACAGAGGTATGTCAGAAGAGAAAATTTCTACATACTTGTAAGCCAGGACAAACAGATCCAATACTGTTTAACTGTGTTCTCAGTCCTCTGTTCTTAGGAAATCACTGTATAGTAGAGACAATGAACTAAAGGACACTAATGATTAATTGTGATGTTTCTAAAAGGTACCATTCTCATAAATGTACATTTATTCCTCATGGCAACCCTGCTAAGTATTATCATGCCCATTTTACAGATGAGGAAAACACAGTCTGAGCTACAGACACATAACTTGCTGAGAATCACCCCAAGCAAGTTACATGGCATCTCTGAATGAACCTCAGAGTTTCCTTGTCTGTAAAACAGGAACAGCAATGTTTATCTTCTGGGAAGATTAAATGGGATATGGTGACGCCAAAATCCAGACAGGAGGATCTGCTACAGCACAGTGACACAAACACAGGTAAAACACGAATAAAGAAGCTAATCCCAATAGTGCATGCACCTGGGGTGAATTAACATACACCACCAGGCAGCACAAAGGTTGAAAGTGCCGCCTCTGGGACCAAACCAGTTTGAGTCAAAATTCTAGCTCTGCTACCAACTTAGTTTTGTGGATAGGGGAAACGTTCTTAATTTCTCTGTGCCTCTGATGTTTCATCCATGAAGCGGTGGTAACGAGAGTATCTACCTTCATACATTTGTCAGAAGTCAATGAGTGAACACAATGTTACCTACTGTCGCTTCTACACTGGAATGTAACATGCATAAGTGAGGGTCATTCTGATGTAGGTCTGCATGATGACCAGATTCCAAAGAACCTAGTGATGAGCTGCTTACAAGCACTGCTTCCTAAAACACGTTTCTATGAGCCATCTAAGGGACATTTTTGAGTTTGAGATTTTTATGTTCCTGAATTTCTTTAGTCCTTTGTGCCAATTCATGAACAAGGAGAATGTGTCATATGGATGATGGGGGAGGGGAAGGGAGACATGAATGGACAAGTCATGAATACTTTCCCTCCACAGTGAACTCGAGCAATTTCTCATGTGTGTCAGGGTGTTCCAAAGATTAAAAAAAGAGACAAGAGCATAGAGAAAAGAACACACTGAGGAGTCAAGCCCCGGGCTCAAGACAAGATGGCACTTGAACAAAGGTCTAGAGATGGAAAAAATTTTATGTTTAAAACCATAAACAGATCTGGATCAAGAACTCAGGTTCACATAAACATTCAATACAGGAGAAGATGTGGAACAATTTATAACAGTTATCTCAGTTTCTTTGGGTTTTCTGTTCGTAGTTTTTTAAAATATGAAGAACTACATAAAAAACCACTTAATGCCTCACTGCTTCTTTAATGGTTCAATTATGAAGAAAAGTTACTTTATTAAATTGAGCTTACTTAGAGCTTTATAAAGCAATCACTTATTTGCATTTCAGTGGATAATTTTTCATATGAACTAAGTTACTATCCTTATTTTTGTGCTTTTTCTGTATATCTGTATTTTTTTTAACTTCTTTCTAGACTACTTCACTAGTAGGACACAAGGTCCCTATCAAAAATTTTATTTCTAAGATATTGCCTTCCTTTATTTTTCATTCTTGGACTTTACATTTTTTCATTCTTACAGAAGATGTTAGGCATACCTGAAATTTTTCATTTAAAACTCAGAAAGAACTCAGTTTTAACATTTCAATCTATAAAGAGAACTAGTTTTCCATTTCACCTCACTCTCACCCTTCCCTTCAATCTCCCTGAGAGTTGACTCAAATATTTAATTTTCTCAACCCTAAACTACATACAGATTGAAAAAAATACTTATATTACTATATTAAAATATCATTCGGAGAGCTACATAAACGGAACATACAGATGCACAGTAACTTCTTTTAAAATCTAGTTTTCTCCCTTCGTAAAGTCTTCTAATCTTTTCTTCCTGAGGAATCTAGTAGATCAACGGTGACAGTACACCACACAAAGGAGTGCCTCACAAAGGGCTGCATTTTCTCCCGTTTCCAGTACCAACCAGCTCCAGGGCAAAACAGTCATCTTGTTACTCAAGATAAAAAATGTACATGCTATGATTTTCATTTAGAATAACATTTTATACTGTCTTCTGTGCGGGACTACATGCTACAGTGGTAATAAATACAGTGTGAATGAATAAACAGAAATAATGTGGTACAATGAAAGGAGAACTTTCCTAGACTAACACCAAGTCTGGAATCAAACCAGTCTGGGTTCAAATGCCAAGTGGGTGACTCTAGACAAACTGCTTAACCTCCCTGAGCCTGCTTCCACTTTTGAAAAACGGAAACAGTATTAACAGCATCACAGGATGATTATGAAAATTAAATTAGACAAATACTTTTGGTGCACAGCACACTGCAACTAGTCAAGGAGTATTAGCTGCCATCCATCTACGGCTAATGAGCTGCTAGCTGGGAGACAGATTCCTAGGTTCCTCCTCATACGGGAAATTAGATTCACGCCTATACCTACTTTGTGGAGTCAGTGTAAAGAATTAAGAGAGTACTTCACTTTAAAGTCAAAATCATGTAAAGTCATCTAGGATTTGGCCACTCTAAAGAGTGGTCCATGGGCTAGCAACATCAGAAGCACCTGGGGGCCTATAAGAAATGCTCAATCTCAAGTCCTGCCCTAGAACCACGTGATAAGAAAATTTATTTTAATAAGATCTCCATGCATAGTAAAGTTTGAAAAATACTACTAAGAAAATAATCCTCTGCCTAGAAGGAAGAAAAGAACATTATCAATATCAACTTTGCCAAAAACCCAAAAGTACAAAGGGCATTTACAATAGAACATACTGATTTAATTAGCTCAGGAAAGTAAGTTGGAGAAAACAGGCATCACGGACTGACAGGATCTGAAATTGTGAGAAATACAGAATAATTCACAAGGAAAGGGAGGGGGAAGGCAGGAAAAAAAATTAAAACACTGGGTAAAGAGCACAATATTTTCCAGAAGCAAATGGGTACTCTCACCCATGAATAATACAGTAATGTCTATAATGATGTCCCTAGCTCAAAAAGTAAAATTACTTTAAATACACTCTGCCAAAGAAGACAAGAAAGCATATATATTCTCTTTCAAAATTATTTCCCTCAAAAAACCTGTGTGTTTACACACACGCACACATATACACACATATATTTTCTTTTTAAGTAGTGCATAAAAAAAATTCAACCCTGAATATTCATTGGAAGGACTAATGCTAAAGTTGAACTCTACTTCGGCCACCTGATTGGAAGAACTGACTCACTGGAAAAGACCCTGATGCTGGGAAAGATTGAGGGCATAAGGAGAAGGGAGCAACAGAGGATGAGATGGTTGGATGGCATCACTGACTCAATGGACATGAATCTGTGCAAACTCCAGGAGATAGTGAAGGACAGGGAAGCTTGGTGTGCCGCAGTCCATGGGGTTGCAAAGAGTCAGACACAACTTAGCGACTGAATAACAACAACAAAATTATCTTGTACATTCACTTTTGTACAATATCTCATTTACCAAGAGAGCTAGCTCTTCACTTTTAAAGAGATTAAAAACAGACTTTTGAGACTAATTTACTAGTCTTAAATCAGGACTCATGTACCATTGCCAATGTGGTCCATAATTTTCCCCCAAATATCTTTCCACATTTCCACAGCCAGTTTAAGTTTTTTCCCATCCACTTACAATTGATCACTCCCTCCTTTGACCCTCATGGCTTATCTTATTTCTCAGTATATCACAATGATTTACTTTCCTATAGGTTCCAAGTCTCTTTAAGGGTAGGCACTATTTCCCATGTCATTAGATACCTTCCTGGGGCAAGTACAATTCCTTTCAAATAACTGATAGATAAATATCAGGTACGATCCAAAGAGAATTGGGGAAAACTGAGGTAAAGGAGAGCAGGGAAATGAGACCTCTCTGTTATCCTTTTTTGAAAAATGTTTCTTCAACATTTTATACATTGTGAAGCAATCTAAAGTAGTGGCACACCTTCAGCAGCGGCAAATAATTCGCAACATTTAAATAGTTTTGTAGAATCATAAAATATGTGAGCTAGAAATACTAAAATCTTTTTGGTCTGTCTCAATTTACAAAGCAAGAAACTAAGACAGAGACATTAACTTATACGTGGAAGAGGCAGGCTCTAAATGTCAGGTCTTCTGATACCCACATTAGGCCACACTCACTCTCACTATGTCAATGTGGTTTGCTCCAGAGATCCAAGAACACTCTGAACACAGTGTTTCACCATGTTGCAAAGGAAGGATACTCCAATAAAAAAGATTAAGAAAAACAAACCAAAACAACAATAAACATAGGGAGTGCTTGAAGAATAGCAGAAGGCTAGAAAGGTAAGGCAGGGTCCAATTATCACAACCAGAGTAAAAAGGCTGCATTTATCTAGTGGCAATGGGAGCTACTGTGGGTTTCTGAACAGGAACATTGCATGAAAAAGCATTTAAGAATATTCACTCAGCACCAAACTATAGAATGCAGGGTAGTACCAAAGCTGCGAGACCAGGCAGGAGTCTATAATGGTATGTTCAAGGTAAGAAGGTAATGATGTGATCTAGGAAAATGTAAATGAAAATAGATATTTAACATACTAAATAAATATGACACATGGTAATTTTGGGGGGGGTTTCTGTATTTATAATTACTGATCAACTTTAACTAATGCTTTTGAACTGTGGTTAGAGAACTTCTTAGAGAAGACTCTTGAGAGTCCCTTGGAAAGCAAGATCAAACCAGTCAATCCTAAAGGAAATCAACCGTGAATAATCTTCCACAACAATAGTCTTGTGGAAGGACAGATGCTGAAGCTAAAGCTCCAATACTTTGGCCACCTGATGTAAACAGTTGACTCACTGGAAAAGACCCTGATGCTGGGAAAAACTGAAGGCAGAAGGAGAAGAGGGCAACAGACAATGAGATGGTTGGATGGTATCACTGATTCAATGGACATGAACTTGGGCAAACTCCAAGAGACTGTGAGGGACAGGAAAGCCTGACGTGCTGCAGTCCATGGAGTCGCAAAGCGTTGCACACGACTTGGCGACTGAACAACAACATTTTATATTACAAGACTACATAAAACTACAGAGAAAAAGAAGAAAAAAATGTTCGGTATTCAAGCCCTGATGACTTGAAAAGTAAAATGTAAAAATACAAATATTGGGAAGCAAAGGTGTATGTAGAACAAAATAAAATAATTTTAGCTTTGAAAGGTAAAGTCAAATATTCTAAATCACTTGAAAGCACCTACTTAACCATGGGAATTAAGAGCAAGAAATTAGGAGTATCCTGGGTCAGAATGAGAAACATTATAAAACCACAGTGATGTTTTCAGAACGAATCAGATTTTTAAAAACTAAAATGTTTTGCTGGAAAAAAGATAAATATATGCTTACTTAAAAAAAACTCATAAAAAAAAACTCATGAGGAGCTTTAAAAAAACCCAACATAAAGCATGGTTGCTGTATAAATATAGTATATGACATCATATTACCTCACCATCCTTATTTTTTTAAGTGTTAAATACAGCTTAATCATTATCTTACAATTCATTTGCCTTCCTGAGACATTGCTCTTTGTAAAATATAACTTTTGAAAAAAACTAACGTCTAATGATAAATACTAAAACCATTGTGCAAAGTGCACCAGAGGTTAATGATCTACCATCCAAACACACAACAGATATCCTTTCTGGCTTTTTCAGAGCCACAGGCTTTTCTCCCTTTTGTGTTCATTTCCTGTCAAGTTTGACATTTCAAAAGAATACCAAAGAAGCTTAAAAATTTGTTTACAAGTGTGTCATTAAATCAGGACTCTAAAAATAAAAGCTATTCATTACAACTGTACTGATGTACAAAAGAGGCCTTTATTTAAATTTTGGAAAAATAGTAAAAAAAAAAAAAAAAAAAGGAAACATTTTTAATCTTTTCTTATATAGAAGTGCTCTGGTCCAATATTTTTGCAATTGAATGAAGAAACTTGCTGATGTGTAGTGACTACAAAAAAAAAAGCCACACACAATAGAATCCAATTTAATGAGTCAGCTATATTTGATAGCATTTAGAGGAGGCTCAGCTTTCTTATGATTTATTAAAATTTAATACCACAATTAATTACTAATACTTCTACATTCTCCATATAATAAGTATCCTCCGAAATACTATTATTCAGAAGATATGATGCATTTAATACAGGAAAATAGAAATGAAACCCTAAATATTCTTTAACTATACATACTCAAAAATCTTTATCAATCACTAAATACTATACATAACTCTTTTGGCTGTGATAAAGGAACAGAGACCAGATTTGTCTTAACTACAAAATCAAACAACATAAATAATAGTTTTTAGACACTGAGTACAGGCTAGTAATAGGACAAGCAGTATAAGACAGTAACTCCTGGGGGGAAAAAAGCAAATGCTTAAGCTCCACCTTTGCCTGGAGACTTCCCAGGTTACGAGTCAGGGAGGAGAAACTGAAATAGACCTCAGTGGTCTCCCTGGTTGAAGAAACAGAATTGAGAATTCAAGACAGAGAAATTAGGAAAACTAGCAGGACAGAGTAGCAGAGGAGAGACTTACACAGAAAAGAAAGAGTTGCAAAGAGAGCGCTCCAGGAGTCTGCAGAGAGTTACTCTTGGTCTTTACCCCAGTCCTGATCACCGCCTGCAAACTACTGGAGGCCAAAAAAAGAAGCGTGAGAAGAAGCAGAACCATTCCAGGAGCTGTAACAGGGCCAAGAAGAGTTCTGATTTCCACCAGCCAGTCTGGAAAAACCTTGTAATGTATGAGACACCAGGTAGAGCACCTAGAAGGGGAATGCCTCAAGAGTGGGGGAAAATTAGTCATAAGATTAAAGATTGGCTTTGTCTAGAAAAAAGAAAAGCCTTTAAAGGATCAAATGCTTCCAAGTAACTGTGTCCCAAGACACAAGAATAGTGAAGGGAATATGAAAATATCCAGGACCACTAAGGTAAAATTCACAAGGACTGGCATCCAATAAAAAGTTACCAAGCAGCACCGCCCCCCAAAAAGAGACCCTTCAAAAGAGAAGTTATCAGTCAATAGACAGTACTAAAAAGATATAGATATTAGAATTAGTGGACAGGGACTTTAAAATAATTATTATAACTATATTCCAGATGTTGAATGTAAAGGAAAGCACAGACATGCTGAAGAGAGATATGAATGATTTAGAAAAGGATTCAAATCAGATTCTAGAGATGAAAAATCTAATACCTAAGATTAAAAGCACAGTAGATGGAATTAATAGCAAATAAGACATTTCAGAAGGAAAAAATCAATGAACTTGAAGACAGGTGTAATAGAAACAATTTCAAGTGAAACAGAAACAGAAACATCCGGGACAGCAACCAGAGCACCAGGGAGCAGTGGGACAATTTTAAGTGACCTAATACATGTGTGACCAGAATCCCTGCAGGAAGGGGTGAGAGGAGTCAACAAAAACATTTTGAGAAAATAACGGCCCCAGATTTGATGCAATCTATAAGCCCACATTTCGAAGTAGAATGCCAAGCAAGAGAAACAGGAAAAAAACTGAATTAAGGCACATCTTAATCAAATTGATTAAAACTAGAGATAAAGAGCTGCTCTGTAAGAAGGGCAACTACTATAAAACCAAAAATGCTATGCTGCTGCTGTTGCTGCTAAGTCGCTTCAGTCGAATGCTATGAGATGCACAGTTTCTCATATGAGAACTCAGGAGGATAAGACGAGGAGGGGGAAAAAAAAACAAAGGGAGGGAGAGGTCAGCACATACCAGGCAGGAGCAAGGTACCAGACTTCTAAGAAACATTTTAGAAGTGAATCTTGCCCCAGACCCCAGCTGACACTGCATGGTCTGGGAGGAACTGTCCAGTCTAGCTCTTCCCAGATTCCTGACCCACAGAATCATAAGCAAAATAAAATGATTGTTTTAAGCCACTAATGTGCCATTCAGCAATAGATAACTCGCTTATATCAACATTTAATCCTTCCTTTCCCATCTTGAAAAATAATTATCCTGCTGCCTGACGTACCTCCAGCTATACCTTTACTTCCCTTTACAGATAAAACTGGTAGGAACTATTTATAACCACTGTCTCCACGTTATTTCTCACTCATAACTCAGCCAAATTCCGCTGAGATCTACTTCTGCTCCCACATCACTTCCGACAGTCCTTGCTACCTTCACCAGCGGCTTCCTTGTTGCCGAAACTAATAGCCACTCTTCAGCTGCTACTGACACTCAGACCTTTTCATTCTCTTTCTGACACCACTGCTGATATTTCTCCTTAGTGACAGGAGGATTCCTTGATTTGATCTCTTTTGTAGGCTTCTGTTTTCTGTCTACCCCTTAACTGTTGGTGCTCCTTAGGATTCTGTCCTAAATTACATTCTCTTTTTGTACTACACTCTCCTGTTAAGTGACTTTATTCTATTTCCTAAACTTTAGTCATTTGGTAAAACACAGGGATTTATAGTTTTGGAGCCAGAGAGACCTGTGTTTGAGCCATAAGCTCTGCTGTTTAGCTTATATGGTTTAGGGTAAGTTATTAAACTTCTCTAAGCATTATTTCCCTCATTTAGAATAATAATACCTCATGGATTATTATAAAAGTCAAATGAGATAAGCACTCACCATAGTGTGGGTGACACAAGATAAACCGTCAATAAAAGGTGGTAATTTCTGTTACTATATATGTGCCAGCAGCTCTCAGGTTTCTGTTCCTGGCCTAGAATTTCCTTCCTAAACTCCAGACACACATACCCAACTGCCTCTTGACACCTTTACTTGATGATCTACAAGCAATTCAAACTCAACATAACCAAATTTCACCTCCAAGGAAATCTCATTCAATTCCAGCTATCTTTAATGAATGACACTACCTTAACATCATACGTTGACCCTTTCTCTGTCCTTCATTCTCACTCGTGTAATTAACTGCCATATCTTATAATACAAAGCCAGAGACGCTGCTCCAAGTGCTTTTCCCATACATTAACCCATTTAAAATGGAACACACACATGTAATAAGATACAAAGTTTATAAATGACCAGGAAGTAGTATTGATCAACACTGTAAGACTGCAAAGGAGGAAAGAATGACTATAGATTTAGGATGGTCTCAAAAGGCAAAGTGGAAGCAGACCTGAAAATCTGGTAAAATAAAAAGGGGAAAGTATTTCAGGTGGAGCTTATGAAGTGAACAAAGACTCAGAGACAGGCACAGACAAACATGAATGTGTGACTAACAGCAAACAGAGACGTCTGAATCGAGAACAGAATATAAGGAAAGTATTCTCAAAATATTTTGGACTCAGCATCTTTTAACATTCTTAAATTATTGAGGACCCAGAAGTTTTTGTTCAAGTGAGTGTGTCTATCAACATTTGAGAGCCCCTTGGACAGAAGACCCTGGCGGGTTACAGTCCATAGAGTCACAAAATGTTGGACATGACTGAAATGACTTAGTATGCATGCAATATTACTGTGTTAATAATTAAATTTAATTTAAAGTTAGTTAAGAAAACTAAGATCATGGTATCTGGTCCCATCATTTCATGGGAAATAGATGGGGAAACAGAGGAAACAGTGTCAGACTTTCTTTTGGGGGGCTCTAAAATCATTGTAGATGGTGACTGCAGCCATGAAATTAAAAGACACTTGCTCCTTGGAAGAAAAGCTGTGACCAAGCTAGACAGCATATTAAAAAGCAGAGACATTACTTTGCCAACAAAGGTCCATCTAGTCAAGGCTATGGTTTTTTCAGTAGTCATGTATGGATGTAAGAGTTGGACTGTGAAGAAAGCTGAGTGCCAAAGAATTGATGCTTTTGAACTGTGGTGTCGGAGAAGACTCTTGAGTGTCACTTGGACTGCAAGGAGATCCAACCAGTCCATCCTAAAGGAGATCCGTCCTGGGTGTTCATTGGAAGGACTGATGCTGAAGCTGAAACTCCAATACCTTGGCCACCTCATGTGAAGAGTTAACTCATTGGAAAAGACCCTGATGCTGGGAGGGATTGGGGGCAGGAGGAGAAGGGGACGACAGAGGATGAGATGGCTGAATGGCACCACTGACTCGACGGACATGAGTTTGAGTGAACTCCGGGAGTTGGTGATGGACAGGGAGGCCTGGCGTGCTGCAGTTCATGGGGTCGCAAAGAATCGGATACAACTGAGTGACCGAACTGAACTCAAGTATAATTAAAACTGAAAAAATTTTAAGAATACAATTTATCTGAAATAACCAAAATAAGCTTGCTATGGACATGAGTTTGAGTAAGCTCTAGGACTTGGTGATGGACAGGGAGGCCTGGCATGCTGCAGTCCAGTGCTGCAAAGAATCGGACGTGCCTGAGCGACTGACCTGAAGTGAACTGAAGCTTGCTACATGTTAACAGAGCTAACATTTTCATGGAGCCTAACTCTATTTCCCTAAATAAACAAAAAATTAAAACAGTGGCAGAGCTTTACAATCCTGCACATCCTTTTAATATCTAGCCTATACAACAGACCTGAATTCTCATATCTGCTTCTGTATTTCCTTCATTGAAATGTGTTGTCTGTTTGAAGTATAAGAATATCTGGCCTCACACAACATGTAGTTGAAAAAACAAGGAGTATTTTAATAGACTTTTCAGATAATAAAGGATATTCTTTTTTGGCACTACCCTAAAACTCAACAAGCAGTAGTTTCTTAAAGGTTAATTGCAATGTGAAATTGGAAGTAATTTTCATGAATTTTAATTTTCATTGAATTTTTAACCTTAATTTTCATGAATTTTAATTCATGAATTAAACTTCACATTCTGATACCTTAGAAACCATTGATTGATCGATCAAAGACCTTAAACTCTGAATAAACTTCTTACTCATGTGTGATTTTATAGCATGATGCACAGATCTTACAAGGCTGATGAATCTCTCTATGTAATGTTGAACAATCACATTTACTAACACTACCACTGAATTCATCAGAAAAGTCTTTGATGTACTGGGAAGCTATTCTGCTTACAGTGAATACAAGATTATCAAAATTCTAATTTTCCCTTGAGAACTCAAAACTTATCACTGGCAATGTTTATCATTAGTTGCGTTCAACCACACTGTACTTGAGAATACAGATTATATAAAATAAATACTTTTAACTGGCTCATCAATGATGTTATTAAAAGACAACAGGCATGTTTTACGTTGTTTCTTTTTTAACTGAGAGTTTGTGGTGGTGAAGAATACACTGACCACAAACCTGGAGGGGAGGGGACTTAAGGGCAGAACACATACAAGTATATATGTGGCTGATCACCAGAACCCCTTCGCTGTTCACCAGAAACTCTCATAACATTGTTAATCAGCTATACCCAAACACAAAATAAAAAGCTGAAAAAAAAAAAAAAAAACCACAAATGCTTTGATGCTACTGCTCTAATCCGGTGCAAAGGTTCCAAAAGTTTTGGAATAAATGTCATTGGCATAAATGTCAACAGAGTGAAAAAAAGAAATAACATCTTAACAGTAATATGAAAATAGCTTTCACACTGCAGCTCCCCTAAAATGTTTTCTGGGATCACCAGGGGATCACAGACCATACTTTAAACAGCTAATAAGAAAAAAAGGAAGAGACAAAGCTTCTAAAAGAAGCCTTGCAATCATCAAATATTTACTTAAAATTCCCACACTAAAAACATACATTTGATTCCTTTGACCCTCTCTGTAAGCTGGGTAATTATAGAACTGTATCCTGAACACCATAAATGTTTAAGTTGTAAAGATTCTGGATTTTGCTATTTCTCTCGAATGAGTATTTTTTGTTTCTTTGTCTTAAAGCAGGTAATTATTTTTACTGAACTTGAGTTGTAAACTGTTTATTCACCAGCAGCTTCTGTTTCAAGTCACATCTTTTGCTTCAAGCTGGTTTTAGAAAAGGCAGAGGAACCAGAGATCAAATTGCCAACGTCCACTGGATCATCAAAAAGGCAAGAGAGTTCCAGAAAAACATCTATTTCTGCTTTATTGACTATGCCAAAGCCTTTGACTGTGTGGATCACAATAAACTGTGGAAAATTCTGAGAGAGATGGGAATACCAGACCACCTGACCTGCCTCTTGAGAAATCTGTCTGCAGGTCAGAAAGCAACAGTTAGAACTGGACATGGAGCAACAGACTGGTTCCAAACAGGAAAAGGAGTTCGTCAAAGCTGTATATTGTCACCCTGCTTATTTAACGTATATGCAGAGTACATCATGAGAAATGTTGGACTGGAAAAAACACAAGCTGGAATCAAGATTGCTGGGAGAAATATCAATCACCTCAGATATGCAGATGATACCACCCTTATGGCAGAAAGTGAAGAGGAACTAAAAAGCCTCTTGATGAAAGTGAAAGAGGAGAGTGAAAAAGTTGGCTTAAAACTCAACATTCAGAAAATGAAGATCATGGCATCCGGTCCCATCACTTCATGGGAAATAGATGGGGAAACAGTGTCAGACTTTATTTTGGGGAGCTCCAAAATCACTGTAGATGGTGATTGCAGCCATGAAATTAAAACACGCTTACTCCTTGGAAGAAAAGTTATGACCAACCTAGATAGCATATTCAAGAGCAGAGACATTAACTTTGCCGACTAAGGTCCGTCTAGTCAAGGCTATGGTTTTTCCAGTAGTCATGTATGGATGTGAGAATTGGGACTGTGAGGAAGGCTGAGCACCGAAGAATTGAAGCTTTTGACCTGTGGTGTTGGAGAAGACTCTTGAGAGCCCCTTGGACTGCAAGGACATCCAACCAGTCCATTCTGAAGGAGATCAGCCATGGGATTTCTTTGGAAGGAATGATGCTAAAGCTGAAACTCCAGTACTTTGGCCACGTCATGCAAAGAGTTGACTCATTGGAAAAGACTCTGATGCTGGGAGAGATTGGGGGCAGGAGGAGAAGGGGACAGAGGATGAGATGGCTGGATGGCATCACGGACTCGATGGACATGAGTCTGAGTGAACTCGGGGAGTTGGTGATGGACAGGGAGGCCTGGCGTGCTGCAATTCATGGGGTCGCAAAGAGTCGGACACGACTGAGCGACTGAACTGAACTGAAAGCCACTTTGAGACAGGCTTTGCTGGTGGCTCAGTCAGTAAAGAATCTGCCTGCAATTCAGGAGAGCAGGGTTCAATCTCTGTGTCAGGAAGATCCCTCAGAGAGAAGAATGGCAACCCACACCAGTAACTTTGCCTGGAGAATTCCATGGACAGAGGAGCCTGGCAGGCAACAGTCCATGGTTGTTTCAATTTTCCAGTTTCCCTAGTCAGAAAGCCTGAGATTCTCCCACTGGCACTCAGTTCAGTTCAGTTCAGACACTCAGTCCTGTCTGACTCTTTGTGACCCCATGAATCGCAGCACGCCAGGCCTCCCTGTCCATCACCAACTCCCGGAGTCCACCCAAACCTATGTCCATTGTGTCAGTGATGCCATCCAACCATCTCATCCTCTGTCGTCTCCTTCTCCTCCTGCCCCAAATATCTCCCAGTATCAGGGTCTTTTCAAATGAGTCAGCTTTCCGCATCAGGTGGCCAAAGTACTGGAATTTCAGCTTCAGCATCAGTCCCTCCAACGAACACCCAGGATGGACTGGCTGGATCTCCTTGCAGTCCAAGTGACTCTCAAGAGTCTTCTCCAATACCACAGGTCAAAAGCATCAATTCTTCAGTGCTCAGCTTTCATTACAGTCCAACTCTCCCATCCGTACATGACTACTGGAAAAACCATAGCCTTGACTAGATGGACCTTTGTTGGCAAAGTAATGTCTCTGCTTTTCAATATGCTGTCTAGGTCTGTCATAACTTTTCTTCCAAGGAGCAAACGTCTTTTAATTTCATGGATGCAATCACCATCCACAGTGATTTTGGAGCCTCCCAAATATAAAGTCAGCCACTGTTTCCACTGTTTCCCCATCTATTTCCCATGAAGTAATGAGACCAGATGCTATGATCTTCATTTTCTGAATGTTGAGCTTTAAGCCTACTTTTTCACTCTCCTCTTTCACTTTTATCAAGAGCTCTTTAGTTCTTCTTCACTTTCTGCCATAAGGGTGGTATCATCTGCATATCTGAGTTATTGATATTCCTCCTGGCAATCTTTATTCCAGCTTGTGTTCTTCCAGCCCAGCATTTTTCATGATGTACTCTGCATATAAGTTAAATAAGCAGGGTGACAAAACATAGCCTTGACGTACTCCTTTTCCTATTTGGAACCAGTCTGTTGCTCCACGTCCAGTTCTAACTGTTGCTTCCTGACCTGCACATAGGTTTCTCAAGAGGCAGGTCAAGTGATCTGGTATTCCCATCTCTTTCAGAATTTTCCACAGTTTCTTGTGATCCACATAGTCAAAGACTTTGGCAGTCAAAGCAGAAATAAATGTTTTTCTGGAACTCTCTTGCTTTTTCAACAATCCAGCAGATGTTGGCAATTTGATCTCTGGTTCCTCTGCCTTTTCAAAAACAAGCTTGAACATCTGGAGATTCAGGGTTCATGTACTGTTGAAGCCTGGCTTGGAGAATTTTGAGCATTACTTTACTAGCATGTGAGATAAGTGCAATTGTGCGGTAGTTTGAGCATTCTTTGGCATTGCCTTTCTTTGGGATTGGAACAAAAACTGGCCGTTTCCAGTCCTGTGGCCACTGCTGAGCTTTCCAAATTTGCTGACATACTGAGGGCAGCACTTTCACAGCATCATCTTTCAAGATTTGAAATAGCTCAATTGGAATTCCATCACTTCCACTAGCTTTGTTCGTAGTGATGCTTCCTAAGGCCCACCTGATTTCACATTCCAGGATGTCCGGCTGTAGGTGAGTGTGAGTGATCACTTCTTTGTGATTATCTGGGTCGTGAAGATCCCTTTTGTACAGTTCTTCTGTGTATTTTTGCCACCTCTTCTTGATATCTTCTGCTTCTGTTAGGTCCACATCATTTCTGTCCTTTATTGAGCTCATCTTTGCATGAAATGTTCCCTTGGTATCTCTAATTTTCTTGAAGAGATCGTGAGTCTTTCCCATTCTGTTGTTTTCCTCTATTTCTTTGCACTGATCGCTGAGGAAGGCTTTCTTATCTCTCCTTGCTATTCTTTCGAACTCTGCATTCAAATAGATATATTTCCTTTTCTCCTTGCTTTATGTCTCTTCTTTTCACAGCTATTTGTAAGGCCTCCCCCTATACCTTCCAGCCCCAGGCTAAAAGCTTCCTACCCAGGCCCACAACACCCTTACTCCATTTCTTAACCCACAGCACCCTTACTCCATTTCTTAACTCAGCTGTCTGCTCTAAAAGGTCAGTGACTCAGTGGAAGAGAATCTGCCTGCAAATCAGGAGACACAGAAGCTGTGGGTTCCACCCCTGGGTCAGGAAGATCCCTTGAAGAAGGAAATGGCAATCCATCCAGTATTTTTGCCTGGAAAATCTAATGGACAGAGGAGCCTAGTGGGCTACAGTCCATGGGGTCTCAAAAGTCCATGGGGTCTCAAAAGTCCATGGGGTCTCAAAAAGTCAGGCACAACTGAGTGTGCACAGGTTTTATAGCTGTATTTTTTTGTGAGGAGTCATATGGTATGGTCTCCCTCCATATTACCAGAGGTACAGATTCCTTACAAAAGATTTTTCATCTGAGGAATTAGAATCATGAGAGTTGTTCTGCATTTATAAAAAATTACTCTGGTGCCTGTGAGAGAAACAGTGTTAAGGTAGCCACACGTGTGTAGATCAAGAGGAAAAATCCACAGAAGTCCACAAAAAAGACCATTTAGAGAATAAACTACCTGGTCTATTTCGGTTTACAAAGATTTTACTGAAAAAATCTAACACAGTCTGAATATACTGAAAGTAAACTATCCAAATCTCACCTCATCATCTACTGGCATGATAAACTGCTTAACAGATTTAAGAGGCCTAAACGTCTGTAAGTCATTTGGCCCAATGCTTAGGCATGGTTCATTTTAAACCACCCCTAATCTTCCAGATTTCCAGAGGACAAGATTTCACTATGTTTTTCAATAGATTATTTAGCATTTTATATTCATATATTGCCTGTTAATCTCTCTGGGATGAAAAAAAAAACAGAAGTGTGCTTATGCCTTCTTAAAGTAATTCTGTTCTTGATTTAGTATTTCTCAAGACTGTGCAGTAAAGGTACTCAATCCTTTTCCCATGTAACCATTAAAAATAAAATTATGTTCTTTCTTTCATTAAATTACCAATGAGTAAAGTAAGTAGTATCTCACTTGATGTTTCCCTGTGAGTATGTTCTCATAAATATCCTCAGTTCAGTGACAGATTCTGACTGTAATACAGAAACAAAAAACCAAGCAGGTTTGCTCTGATTCTTGATCTGGATTTTGGTATCATAGGTATGCTGAATTGCTCTGATTCTTGATCTATATGTTAGCAATGTGGGTACATTCTATTTGTAAAAAATCCTTTTTAGTACAACTTGTGAAATATGCTTTTCTGTATATATGTTATACTTCAATAAAGAAAAAAATCCTACAGTCTGTGAAAGCTCAAACTTATCTATGGTATGCCCACTCTCTGAAGTGTTAATTATTCTCACAGGAAAGACTCACATATTATGTTGTGTGGCATGACTTATGTTCATAGTTACCCACCACCACTCTGTTCTGTTTATGATTAAAACAGCAGTATGTATTGATTTTTTTAGAATTCAAACACTAAAAGTAGTCTATAATCTCATCCCCTAGAAATACCAAAGTTAGAATTTAAATTCAGAGGCTTATGAAGTCCACACTATTCTATTATTAAAAAACTGTACCCTTGACCAGACTTTGTGCATGTTACTTTTCCTCCAAAAATTCTCAAAAATAAAGGAATATTGTTTAGAATCCTAGAATACCAGTAACTGAACTCAACAGGCTTGAACATAAGCAATTTTCAATAGTAAATTTCTACTACTTCCTCTATAATTTTCAGAGCTCATATCTTTTCTATATCCTCACAATATCTACCTCAATGCAAGGCATATAGCAGATGTGCATTGACAGAAATAAAGTTCTCTAAAAGAAATAAGAATAGTCACTTTCAGATGATACAATAATGCCTTGATCTCAGTTTCTAGGAAAAGCAGGCATGGCACCCTCTGAAAAGCACTCTGTTTATTCCATTTATTGATCTATGTATTTATTTTTGCTACTTTCACTGAACCCCCAGATTCTGAGAGTTCTCTCCTAACTACTCCTTTTTTTTTTTTTACAAAGCAGAAGCTTTTGTATAAAAGACTTACCCAATTCAATCATAGCAATACAATGTCTATCAACTTCCCCTACTTCTCTCCTTTTCTATCCTCTCTGTCTATACAGCAATACAAGAAAAGCACAAAGAAACAAGTTATCTCTTAGCCATTACATTTTTAAAATATAAAAAAATTTAAAACTACATTTACATGAAGATTAAGATTCTAATATAACTAAAGCCTTAATTTTTTCACTGTCATTTCTATATGCTGATAGAAATGAAAAGATGTAAGCTTAGCACGCAACAGTTTCAAAAGAAACCAACTGTATATCAATCTGCAAACCTGATGATTAACAAAGTATTGCCCAACTATGAAGATTTAAAGAGCATAACAGAAGTACTTCATATAAATGGTTTATTATTACTACATAGGAAATATAACCTTTCTTTAAATAAAGCTTTATCAATAGCTTATATGCTATAAATAGACTACCTAGAATATTCTTTTTGCCCATACAGTGCTATAAGCAATAACTACATCTGTGTAGATTTTAGATTATGTTTAACAAAGGGACAAAAAAAATCAAATTAAATTGAAATAAAAATTTGTACTTTTAAATCATCTCAATAGCCTGTCAATTTTTTTTTAATTATTCTGTTGAAATTTAAGACCAGACATTTAAATTTTCAAACATGACACTCCTACTTTAAATAAAGTTCCCAACTACTTTAAAGAATTCTGCTTTGTTTTGAAGTGCCAAGCTTTAAGAAAAGCAATTCATAATAAATTCCTATATGAGATAGTCTGGAGAGCTCAAAGACACCATTCTATTGATAATATTTCACTTGATTCTTGGGCTCTACTTGGAAATCATTAAATCGCATATTTGCTCGAGGTAAATTTTAACAAATACATCTCACTAACAGATAACTGTTATCCATATGCATATGAACATCTTTAACTATTTCAGCTAGTTACTTACTGAGAGCCATGCAAGGGACTCCATGATCCGATGTTCACATCGTTCTAAATGTTTAATCATTTCTCTGGTCAGGTTGGCTTCTGCTTTGATGAAACTTTCAATCACTTTGTAAAAATCAAAAGCTTTTAAGTTAAATACATTCAGAATCCATGGGAAGGATAGATCTGTCCCAGTATCCAGGCTCTGAGACATACTTCCTAAAAATGAAAGAAAAATATAACTTAGGAATGAAACAGAAAGTCTTGAATTACATTATTTTTCAGTTCAAAGGTTTTATTAAACAAAAAATTAAAACACACTAGAAAGGCTAAACAAAAAAATTTATTTAAAAAGGAATTTTTTATTCTGGAGTCCACAGACTCCTAGGAAATAGGCTTCCCAAGTCTGAGGGCATACGATGTATGTCTCTTTTAGACAGAAGGCTCATAGCTTATATCAAATTTTCAAAGATTTAAATTTTCTAAACTTGTATCAGGGACAGGCTTAACATCCAACCAGTAATGCACTGGCATATCCATTTAACTGTCTCATTAATCGTTGATAAAGAGGGGAAGTGATTGTTTAGATTTTGATAATTTGGTTAGAAAAATCTGTTTCAATTGTGCATTTCTTGGTTATATTAGTTATGTAATATATTTGTATTCTTAGACAAATTTTTTTCTTTTGTTTTTTACAAACAAAACTTTTTTGACAGTCGCAAGATTATTTGCAAAGTAATAATACATGTTGAAAATTGTATTTTAAAAAACCACTATTGGTGCCTCTGTTCCATTTATCTGGCAGATTTCAGTTCCAACCTTTGGTCTCATAACCACTGAATATATATATGTGGCAGTGCTTCCTTATCAGTGGAAGCTGCTCAATAGTACTTCTCAGGGATTTTACAATCTCCTAAGTCTTTAAAAGGGTAATAGGTACATTTCCTGGATTCAGTATAGACCAAAATAGAGACCTTGTGAAAGTATTCCCAAGATGATTTGAAATAATCCAAGTTCACAAGCCGTTCTAAGATGACCAATTACATTCTTTCGTATATAATGATTTAAATATGCATTTCTTCTCCTTAACTTCTCTAACTCCTACCCTCCTAAAAAAACCCACACAACACCTCAGATAAGTTTTTTAAAACTTTAAATTGAACTAGAATGTTTATTTACTAAAATTTAACTTACTGCTATAGGTAGCCATTACAACCTCAAGAGCGCATGCCAACAAAGACATATGAAAGATGTTGTCATTCAGGAGTTTGCTAAAGGAAAAAAAGAATGATTTTTGTAACATTTACTTTTATAAAAAAAAAAAAGAAATTGTTTTACTAAAACAAAAATTTACCTAAAATTTTGAATGGATAATCGTTCTTCTTCCTAAAACAGATTTAAAAAATTAACTGAAGCCTTCTTTGCATTAGCAATTAATTTTTTTTCTATTATATTCTTTTAAACTTACTGATTTAAGCATGGATTCCATTACTCGGTAATACAATCGGACTCCAAGTTTGTATCGCTACAAAGAAATTAAAAAAAATCAGATCCCACTATTTTAGAAAACATAACAATTACTAATTTGTAAAAAGTTTTGCCCTGAGACACATCTCTGACCCTTCTTAGAAATATGGCTACCAAGACAGCACAAAAGCTAGCTTGTCTAAAACCGAGGAAACTGAAAGTGCTGGTCACTCAGTTGAGTCCGACTCTCTGTGACCCCATATAAAATGACGGTTTTCACATTCCTGATAAATTTTCAAGAGGAGGGGTCCAGTATATGGTTTTCCTACATTCCTACTTCAGTCTACATTGTAACAGATATATATGTACTAAGAATGTATTATATGTTAGTGTTAGTTGCTCAGTCATGTCCAACTCTCTACGACCCCATGGACTGTAGCCCACCAGGCTCCTCTGTCCATGGGATTCTATAGGCAAGAATACTGTAGTGGGTAGCCATTCCCTTCTTGAGGGGATCTTCCCAACCCAGGGACTGAACCTGGGTCCACTGTATTGCACACTGATTCTTTACCATCTGAGCCAGTGGGGAACCTAGTACTGTTCTAACTATTTTACACATGAATGAAACACTTCTGTGACCTAGTACATGTAGTTAAGATAGCTCTCCAGGATTAAGAGAATAGTACCTTTCCAAAAAGCTGGCAAAGGTAAAAATCAGATCTAAAGGGTCTTATCAGCAAAAAGTTTTAATCAAATAACTAGTTTCCGTTAGTTTAAAAAACAGTCCAATTTTAAATAAACACAAATATACATCATAATCCTTCATTCCAAATTATGACCAAAAGAACTTTTAAATATAATTGTTTAAAATACAGCTGGTATCAAAATATAACCTCATTACACTAAAGTAAATATGTATAGTAGATTACAGTTTTCAAATATATTTTATATATTACCTCAGTAATGCCACAAAGTAAAGCAAATATAGAAACCTGACAGCTCATATATGAAAGAGCCAGATATGAAACCAGGGCTCGGATCCAGAGCCCATTCTCTTGCCAAATATTAGTTTTAGATTTTCTGAAATAATAACAGCAATAGTAAAAGTAACATCATTCAATAATACCACTAATAAATGGCATGTATAATATTCCATTCATTTAAGTATGTGCATACATAATATTTCATATGTGTAAAAGTTAAAGAATATACACCAAAAACTTAATATCAACAAGATTTTGATTTTTTTTTTACTTGTACTTTCTAAAATTTACATAAGTTTTCTAAAATTTTCTACATGTTTCTTTTTGGTTTCTGTAATAGAGTAAGGAGAGCTAGCCCATAAAGTTTTTTCCAAATAGCATCATACACAGCCGACTAGTATATGGTATATGGTAGCTGCCAAAATTTTATACTATTAGATAGCATTTATACAACTTGGACAGATGCTGCATTTGAAATTATTTACTATACAGTGGTACTCATCAAAATGAGTTCAAGTTACCTGTGATCCAATTTCCATACATCCTTGTCCCACAGCTTTAGCAAATTTCTCTTTAAAGATGTCCCCAATATCCTTCACTCTTTTCAGGATACTTTCCTTTGGATTCACTGTACAATTCTTTAAGAAGGAAAAATAGAAATTAAGATAGAGGATACTGTCTAACCAGAGAATTAACACTTTCTGTTCTATAATAGCATGACTTATTAATTTCAATTGTTTATACTTTGAAAACACTTCACAATAAATAAGTAAATACAACTACTGAAAATATGAGAAATATAAAGCATTCCATTCTGGGATGATAGGGACCAAAAACTACCAGACTACAACTAAAAAACCCCTATTATCTAAATTTTCTGCTGGCAATTTAGGAAAGAATTGTTAGCCCTTCCCTTAGATTTTACAACTGATACCAAAGAAAAAGAGTTATTCATAAAAGACACAAATGAAAGTACTGCATGCTCAAGGAAATTAATAGTTAAAATATTCATAATACTCAAAGCAATCTACAGATTCAAAAAATTCCTGTCAAAATTTCAAGGTATTTAACAGAGTAGAGCAGCTGTATGTAGAACCACAGAAGACCCCAAACAGCCAAAGCAATCTTGAGAAAGAAGAACAAAGCTGGAGGCATCAAACTATACTGTAAAGCAGTAATCAAAACAGTTTGCTTTGGTATAAAAACATAGATCAATGGAAGAGAACCGAGAGCTCCAAAATAAACCCATGCATATGATCAATTAATTACCACAAAAGAGTCAATAATACAAAATATTAAGTAAGGAATGGGACAATTTCTTTAATAACTGTGCTGCTAAAACTGGATAACCAGTTTCAAAAAACTGAAATTATATCACTATCTTACTCTACACACAAAAATTAACACAAAATGGATTAAAGACTTGAACATAAGACCTGAAACCATGAAACTCTTGGAAGAAAACATGGATGGTAAACTCCCTGTCATTAGTCTTGGAGATATTTTGGAATTGACTCCCCAAAAAAGGTAACAAAAGCAAAATATACAAGTGGAACTATTGCAAAGCAAAAAGCTCTGTAAAGGAAAGGAAACTATCAACAAAAAGAAAAGGCCACCTACAGGATAAGAGAAGATATTTGCAAATGATATATCTGATAAATGGTTAATAGCCAAACATAAAAAGAACTGATACAACTCAATACCAAACAAACAAAACAAAAAACTAGCTGATTAAAAAAGAGGCAGAGAACTGAATATACATCTTTCCAAAGAAGATATACAAATGGCCAACAATCACAAGAGAAGATGCTTAACAACTCTAATCATTCCCTGGAGGAGGGCATGGTAACCCACTCCAGTATTTGTGCCTGGAGAATATCATGGACACAGGAGCCTGGAGGGCTACAGTCCATGAGGTCTCAAAGAGAAATGGCTAATCATCAGAGAAATGCAAATCAAAACCATAATGGGATATCACCTCACACCTGTTTAATGGTTATTACCGAAAAGAGAATGAATAATAAGTGTTGGTGAGGATGTAGAGAACAGGTAACCCTTGTACACTACAGGTGGAAATCTAAATTGGTGCAACCACTATAGAAAACAATTTGGAGACTCATCAAAAAATTAAAAACAGAAATACCATAAAATCCGGCAACTTCACTTCTGGGTATTTATATGAAGAAAATGAAAACACTAATTTAAAAAATATTATGTACCCTTGTGTTCACTGCAGCATTATTTACAATAACCAAGAATGAAAGCAACCTAAGTGCCCATCAATAGATGAATAGATAAAGATGTGGTATACAGGTATTCCAAATAGGGAAAGGAATACGTCAAGGCTGTATATTGTCACCCTGCTTATTTAACTTATATGCAGAGTACATCATGAAAAATGCTGGGCTGGATGAAGCACAAGCTGGAATCAAGATTGCCAGGAGATATATCAATAACCTCAGATATGCAGATGACACCAACCTTATGACAGAAAGCAAAGAAAGAGCCTGTTGATGAAAGTGAAAGAGGAGAGTGAAAAAGTTGGCTTAAAGCTCAACATTCAGAAAACGAAGATCATGGCATCCGGTCCCATCACTTCATGGCAAATAGACGGGGAGACAGGAGAAACAGTGACAGACTTTATTTTGGGGGGCTTGAAAATCACTGCAGATGGTGACTGCAGCCATGAAATTAAAAGACGCTTCTTCCTTGGAAGAAAAGTTATGACCAAACTAAACAGCATATTAAAAAGCAGAGACATTACTTTGCCAACAAAGGTCCATCTAGTCAAAAATGTAGTTTTTCCATTAGTCACGCATAGATGTGAGAGTTGGACTATAAAGAAAGCTGCTGCTGCTGCTGCTAAGTCACTTTAGTCGTGTCCGACTCTGTGTGACCCCACAGACGGCAGCCCACCAGGCTCCCCTGTCCCTAGGATTCTCCAGGTAAGAACACTGGACTGGGTTGCCATTTCCTTCTCCAATGCATGAAAGTGAAAAGTTAAAGGGAAGTTGCTCAGTCGTGTCCGACTCTTCGCAACCCCATGGACTGCAGCCTACCAGGCTCCTCTGTCCATGGGATTTTCCAGGCAAGAGTACTGGAGTGGGGTGCCATCGCCACCGAAGAACTGACACTTTTGAACTGTGGTGTTAGAGAAGACTCTTGAAAGTCCCATGGACTGCAAGGAGATCCAACCAGTCCATCCTAAAGGAAATCAGTCCTAAATATTCATTGGAAGGGCTGATGCTGAAGCTGAACTCCAATACTTTGGCCACCTGATGTGAAGAACTGACTCAATGGAAAAGACCCTGATGCTGGGAATGACTGAAGGCAGGAGAAGGGGGTGACAGAGGATGAGATGGTTGGACGGCATCACTGACTTGATGAACGTGAGTTTGAACTCTGGGAGTTGGTGAAGGACAGTGAAGGCTGGCATGCTGCAGTCCATGGGGTTGCAAAGTGTCAGACACAACTGAGCAACTGAACTGAACTGGACTGATACAGGTGTATGGGCTTCCCTGGTAGCTCAGCTGGTAAAAGAACCCACCTGTAATACAGGAGACCCCGGTTCGATCCCTGGATGGGGAAGATCCCCTGGAGAAGTGATAGGCTACCCAATTCAGTATACTTGGACTTCCCTGATGGCTCAGATGGTAAAGAATCTGCCTGCTGGAGAATCCCCTTGGATAGAGGAGTCTGGCGGGCTACAGTCCATGGGGTCATAAAGAGTCAGATATGACTGAGCAACTAAGCATAGCAGAGCACATATAAGTATATATATATATATACAATGGAATATTATTTGGTGGTAGTTTAGTCACTAAGTTGTGTCCAACTCTTGCAACCCTATGGACTGTAGCCTCCCAGGTTCTTCTGTCCATGGGATTCTCCATGCAAGAATACTGGAGTGGGTTGCCATTTCCTTCTCCAGGGGATCTTCCTCACCCAGAAATCAAACCCGGGTCTCCTATACTGCAGGCAGATTCTTTACCGACTGAGCTATGAGGGATGACCCATTCCCTATGAGGGGATATTATTTGGCCATAAACAAAAAAGAAACCTTGCCATTTGTGACAACAAGTATGGATGTAGAGAATATTATGCTAAATGAAGTAGATCAGACAAAGAAAGCAAATATTATATGATTTCACTTATATATGAAATCTAAAAAACAAAACAAATGAACAAATGTAACAAAACAGAAACCATCATAGACATAGAGAACAAACAGAAGGGAGGGTGTGGGTAAAGAGAGAAACAGGTGAGGAAGACTAAGAGGCACAAACTTCGAGTTACAAAATACATGAGTTATGGGTATGAAATGTACAGTGTGGGGTATACAGCCAATAATTATGTAATATCTTTGTATGGAGACAAAAGGTAACTAGATTTACTGTGGTGATCATTCTGAGATGTACAGAAATACTGAATCACTATACTGTGTACCAGAAACTAACCAAGACTTGCAGGTCAATTATACTTCAAAGACAGACAAACTCATAGAAAAAAAGATCACATTTGTAGTTACTAGAGGCAGGGGACGGTGGGAGGGGGAACTGGATGAAGGCAGACGAAAGGTACAAATTTCCAGTTATAAGATAAATAAGTACTAGGGATGTAACACACAATATGATAAATATAATTAACACTGCTGTATGTTATACATGAAAGTTGTTAAGAGAGCAAATCCAAGAGTTCTCGTTACAAGGAAAAGAATTTTCTTCAGTTTCTTTTATTTTGTATCCAAATGAGACAATGGATGTTCACTAAATTTATTGAGGTCATCATTTCATGATGTATGTAAGTCAAATCACTATGCTGTATGTATAAACTTGTACAGAGCAATATGCCAATCATATCTCAATAAAACTGGTAAGAAAAAAATGTCTATAGCTTCTAATATTTTACTTACACAAGTAAGGAAGATGGCACTGATTTTTAAAATGAAGAAACCAAGAAACAAATTCAGAGAAAAACTTAATGATTTTCAAGATATGCCCCCTCTGAGACAGGCAATTTGTAGTGTATGCAAAACTTTGCAGCCAAACTGTTGCACTCCATTTAATGTTAACCTTTAAACTAAGTTCTGGAAAATATCTCTGAGGCAGAATTTTCTGCTCAATAGAAATAGTTTAAAATAAAAAAGAGGTCCTACATACTTTAAATGCTGGAGGAAATAGCAAAAACAATATTTAAGGAAACAGACTGTCATTCTTTTTACTTATATCATCATCCCTTCTAAAAGTTCTAAGTAACTGAGTACCTATGTTTAGGAACTATTCTTGTGCTACAAATTACCCAGAAATAAAAACAACTTTATGCAAATTGGACAAAGAAAATCAGTTCTGAGCCAACACAGTTATGAATATGATGACAGAAAAATACTTTGTTAATCCCTGGGGGGGAATATAAGCAAGAAGGCAACAAAGACAACGACAAAACCACAGGCAGCTTATGATATTAAATAGAATGTTAACCAAACAAAGCACACAGTTACTGGATAAGCCAAACTTTAGTAAGTCTTCAAGCCTCATCCCGCTTCCACAGAGGAGCCTTTCAGTCAGTCCCAAGCCTCATCTAATTTTAAAGGAGGAAAGGAACAAGCACGCAATACAGACACTAGCCTTCATTCTCTTTCTTTCTCACTCCCTTTTTTTAAGGGGAGGGAGGATGGCAGGTGCCTTTCAGATATCAAACTCAGGGTCTATCAGGAGTATATACTGTAATGAACACAGGGCCATACAGTAAAAATAAATGAAAATGGACTAAATAAAAAAGACTGCAGAGATATGACAAATATTAAATCCTATCTAATGTCACATTCAAAGGAAGTATCTTAACAGCAGCCAGAGGGAAAAGATAGATTAACTATAAAGAAATATCTGAATTGACAGAAAACGTCTTACTAGCAACAATGAGAGTCAGGAAGTAGTAAAGTAATACCGTCAAACTACTAAGGGAAAGTAAAGGTCAACCTAAAATAGAAGATCCAGGTAAACCGCCTCACCAAAAATAAGAATAAAGTTATTTTAAGCAAGAAATAAAACACAAAGCTTGTAAACTCATATCAAACTAACTCTCACTAAAGGAATTATTAAAAGATGTATAGGGGCATGGAAACTCAAGAGGGAGGCGATATAGTTATGACTGACTCACACTGTTGTTTGGTAGAAATCAACACAACATTGTAAAGCAATTATCCTCCAATTAAAAAAAAAGATGTATCTGAAGAAAGAAGAAAATAAAAATGGAAGAGAGGTCTAAGCTGCAAGAAAGAATGGTGAGCAAGACAAACAGTACCCAGGAGAAAATCTGAAAATAACACTGTCCAAATAAAACACTACTACTAATAATATCTAATTTGGAATTAAAAAGAAAAGCAAGAAATAAGATAATAGACAACTTATTGGGAAATGGGTGTTTAAAAAAACAGTATTTTAACTTCTAATTTCAAATTTGTTTGCCAAGATATCATAATAAAGTGTTTCACATATGGCTTACATTAAAATAGGAAATCAGATTTTCCGATGGTTGATCACTCGCTGAGTTTAAGATCATCATTAATTGTTGGATAGTATTCATAACAGTCCTAGAAAAAAATATGAATAAATGTTAAGAAATGAAGTAACAAAAAGAACAAATGACTTGTATCTATGTCATAAGTTACACTTCTCTTCAATCTCACTGTCTCTTGTTAATCTTTAAGAAGTTCTCTGAAATAAGACTTTACAAATCCCTTAGTGTACTGCTGCTTATAAGGAATTAACGTTTTAGTTAGATCTTTAAGAATTGATATGTTCATAATGTTTATAATTTTAAAACAGATATGCTTATTTACTAATATAACTATATATCAATAAAACAATTGATAAAAGTAATGACATTGTTTTAAGGACAAAAGGGCATCAAAATGGTAATATTTTAAGCAAACGTTACAATTAAATATCAAAACTAGTCAAATAAAGACTAAGATATTTAATAACTCAAGTAAAGAACCAAGTGACTCTCTTTTACAGAGATCTTCAAGATGAAGGCATACCTGATTTTAGAAGTCATCATTACTAAAATGTGAATGTAGGTTAATCTCTTATAATTTTGTGTGTATTGGGGGTACATGGTAAATATTAATAATCCAATTTTGGAGTAGAAGTACATTGCTACTCCGTATGCACTGTTTAAAGATGCAAAAAGCTGGTGAATGTTTATGGCCGAAAGGTTCCTTAAACATTATTTAATAATCCATGTTTGGTTCTCAGTCAAGCCTCTCGAAACTGACAGCTACAATTCCTCGACTTTTGAAAATAACACTTCTATGACATGTTGTACTAATTCTGTAAGCCACAATGACTAAAGTCATAAGTGACCAACTGCTAAAACCAAAAGATCTTTCTTATTTGGTCTGATACTTGGTTTTCTTGAGACATCTCCCACTCTAAAACACTTGCTCTTTTCTGAAACTCCCTCCCTCCCTGACTTCTTTGGCTCCACTCTCTGGCCTCCCCAATCACACCTCTCATTCTTTTTAATCTAACTTCTATCTAGTCCTTAAATTCCAGCACTCTCAGTGTTCAGTCCTTAGTCATCCATCCTTGCTATTATAACCCTCACTTCAGAAAACCTCATCGGTTTTTCCGGTTTTAACTCTCCCTGCTGATTCCCAAAATCTATTATGTAAGATCCTTATATCCTACTACTTATTACATTATCTTCTTCACGTCCCATAAATTCCTTAAGAAAAATATTCTAAATTTGAATTCATCAACTGTTTATCAAATCTCTTCTTCCTACTACCTATCTTTTGGTTTAGATCTTCAGCATCTCTCAAGTGAATTGCTGCAATGCAGGATTTTGACAGGGATTTTGACTCACTGTGTCTGTGGCAGGAGGATCAAGGCATATGTACTTTGGGGGAAAAAAAAACCTCCTCAGGTTATCTAATTTGCACCCGTGGTTAAGAACCAGATTGACAGGTCTCTCTATTTCTCACCACACCCTCCTCAGTCCCTCTCTTCACAGGTGACTATCATGTAAATTTTCAAAAACCAAGTCTGATTTTATCCTACCCCTGCTTAACCCATGTATAGCAACAGACTATATCCTGCACAAGCTGAAGTCCAAACTTCTGAGTATGGAATAATAATAAGGCCCTTCATGACCTAGTACCCACCCTCCTCCTCTGCCATTTCATCTTCCCATTTAGTCCGTCAGTACAAAGTTGCTTACAGTTCCCCTGACACATTGGGCTGTTTCATATGTCCATTCCTCTGCACGTGCTGTTGGGCTTCCGTGACACAAACTTACACGTTTCAAAATTCAGTTCAAACATCACTTCATAAAGTCCCTTCTGTGCCAAGCCTAAGTCTATTACTGCATTCAAACAAGAATGCATTTTTATACGTGTATGTAGTCATTTGAAAAAATTAATGATTGGTAACTCTGTATCAAGTATTATCTTAGGTCCTAATTATTTAATTTAACGGGGAACAAAAAAGTCATGGTACACTGCAGTATAAACTTAAAGGTTATTATGGGTATTGACAGAAACAAGTAAATACACAGATGAATTCATAACTATAAATTGTGATACACACTATGAAGGGAAGAACGGGATGCTGTGAAAAATAATAATTTCAGAGAGAAAGACATCTGCATTATATATTTGTATATACATGTAACAGGTATATATTGAGTGCTCTTTGTGTGCCAGATGTACTACTAATTGCCAATGATATTATTATTAAACATAGGTCTGTCTGCCCTTAAGGAGTATAACCTAGAATGAGAATGTGTTCCATTTTAGTAAATAAAAAAGAAAAGTGTTATCATTTGCTCTGTATATATCCCAGAAGGACTAGAACCATTTTTAATGTCTTTTCCTCACAAATGATTAAACCTGAAGCACTATAAAGCACTGATTAAATAATTATAACGAAAATCAAAAGTAAGAAAAGTCATACCTAACTGGAGTCTGTGGAAGAATCATATTCACCTCTTCATCAGGGTTACTTTTCCGTGGTGTTCTTTGCATTTCAAAACTAAATAGTGGTAAGCAAAGTAATTCAGACTGAAAATTTACAACTTGGCCTTTATGAGTCAAAAAAGCAGTATAATACCTTCTGTTGCCTCACGACATCATACAAAATGGTTAAGTAAGTAACAGAAGTTAAAGGAAATAGATGATCCAAAAGCTGCTTACACAAATAAAATTTCTTTTTTTCATCATCTTTTTAAAGTTAGGTTTCTTTCCACTAGGTTTACAGACAAACAGGTGTACAATCATTAAGAATTTTTCTGAAAGTGAAAGTTAGATGCTTGTTTTCTCTAGAATGTTAGATGTTGATGATATTACTAGCCAAGTTGTTCAGTATTAAAAAACATCAGCGCTCAAGTTTTTTAATCATTATGCCTTCCAAAATTTACTTTGGCTTAAATAAAATTAGAAACACTTTACCTGTGTTTAATTTTCCAAATCATATATACATATATGTATTTTAGCTAATATTAAACGATTTCATGCTTAACGACATAAAATTAACCATATAATCATTCAAAATTTTTGTACAAGCATATCTCATTTTACTGCACTTTGCTTTACTGTGATTCGCAGAATTGGTTTTTTAAAACATTGAAGGCTTGTAATCCTGCATTGTCAGATGACAGTTACCATTTTTAGCTATACGGTGTTCTTAAATTAAGGTATGTACATCATTTTTTTGGATATAAATCTATTGCACATTTAACAGACTATAGTACAATGTAAGTGTAACTCTTCCATGCACTGGGAAACTAAAAATATTTGTGTGACTTGCTTTATTATGGTATTTGCTTTATTGCAATGATGTAGAATGGAACCCATAATATCTCACAGGTTTGTCTGCAGTTATCTTAACCACTCCTATTTTAGGATTCTATACAACAATTCAAAAGAATATACTTTGGTATTATTAAGTTTTTAGAAAATGAACCAGCATATCAACAAATAATAATATATCATGTGTAATACCTGTCTGTAGGATCAGCCTGAAGAGTTTTATCATGATCCAGAAATAATCTTGCATCTAGATCTTTGTTTTTAAGGTAAATTTCTTCATATTGTTTAGAGAGATTTTCCACCTTAAAAAACAAAAAATATTGATGATTATCCCTTTCATGCCATTGTATCTCAGTATACATATTTAAACAATTTTTGTACCTAGAATATCACCTGGTTCTACATTACATAGACTTCACATGCAATATAAACAAAGGCATATATCTAAAAGTGAAGTATTTTAGTGCAAAACTAGCACACTTTTTTCAATTCTAATTTTAAATCTTGTTTTATGGATATATCCCATACTTTATCCAGACAAGAATCACCAACACTACAAAACAATCCTGAGATGGAAATGTAGATAAAAATAGATATATAACCACTTAATTGCCAAGATCCTCCATTCTATACATCTTTCACTTTTAATCTTCTACTCCAGTTACCAATATAAAATAATTTTTCAAACACTAACAAATCTTACCTATCTTTTCTAAATCCTTTGGTTTACTCATGCTTTCTTTAGTAACATATCTTGGGCATATCATCTCAATTAATTAGCCTAATTAACATACTTGCACAATTTATTTCCAATCTCAGACACTTTTCCAAATGCTAGAATCAATAATTCTTTTATCAGTCCTGGGTTCATAATTTTCCAATCATAATATAAAAACTAATGCCTCGTAGAAAATTATTTAACATGCCTTCTCCTGTGACTTTCTGAGAGTGCTAAAACTGCATTCTAAAAGGAGCAGTAGGAAGAAATTCATTTAAATGTAAACTTTGTGCTTGCCCGCATAAGTTTTTTAGGCAATGCAGGCATTCCTATTTGTTTAATCAATGTTCCTGCCCTGTCTCAGTGAGGCACTCAATATCAACAGGTTATTGACTAGTAGCCGTTAGTGCTACATAATATAAAGTTTATCTTGAATTTTCTAACCTTGTAATCCTTTCAAAGGGAAAAAAATTACAAATGCCTAAGATTCTTTAGAGTTGTCAATACCGTATTTTTTGATATGTAAGTTGGTAACAGGACGCAGTAATACACCATCCGGCCCCTTCTGGCTTCCTTAGTGCCATGTCTTACCAGTCCCTGCTCTGTATCCCAACTTTAAGGAGTTAGTTGGAGTTCACTGAACAGACGATACTATCACATATCACTGCGCCCTTGAATCTATAATTTCCAACTCCTGGAAATGCTACTTCTCATAAATCTTACTCCATTCAGAAATCACATCATCTCCAAAGAATTTTGTGCAAAATCTACCTGGCCCGATTTGAATTAGGTACCCCTCCTCTGAGACGTCCCCACACCCTGTGTACACATCTATTAAACTCTTGTAGACTCCTATTAGTAATGTTCTACGTATGTCTCTCTCTTCCACTAGCATCATAAGGACAATGACTGTGAGTTAAATCTCTACAATGACGACGTGTAGCATGATGCCTGGCACATGTTAAGCACTCACTGAGTAACTGATGAATAAATAAGTTAGTTAATTCAAGGACTAGCTACCAACTCAGGTCACAGAATCAGCAATCTAGCTCTCTGATTTCATGTCTTTTGGTCTTGGTGACTGATGCTCAGTCAGTTCAGTTCAGTCACTCAGTCGTGTCCGACTCTTTGGACCCCATGAATCGCAGCACGCCAGGCCTCCCAGTCCATCACCAACTCCCAGAGTTCACTCAAACTCACGTCCATCGAGTCAGTGATGCCATCCAGCCATCTACACCCTCTGTTGTCCCCTTCTCCTCCTGCCCCCAATCCCTCCCAGCATCAGAGTCTTTTCCAATGAGTCAACTCTTTGCATGACATGGCCAAAGTACTGGAGTTTCAGCTTTAGCATCATTCCTTCCAAAGAAATCCCAGGGCTGATCTCCTTCAGAATGGACTGGTTGGATCTCCTTGCAGTCCAAGGGACTCTCAAGAGTCTTCTTCTCCAACACCACAGGTCAAAAGCATCAATTCTTCGGCGCTCAGCTTTCTTCACAGTCCAACTCTCACATCCATACATGACTACTGGAAAAACCATAGCCTTGACTAGATAGACCTTCGTTGGCAAAGTAATGTCTCTGCTTTTTAATATGCTATCTAGGTTAATCATAACTTTCCTTCCAAGGAGTAAGCTTCTTTTAATTTCATGGCTGTAGTCACCATCTACAGTGATTTTGGAGCCCAAAAATATAAAGTCTGACACTGTTTCCACTGTTTCCCCATCTATTTCCCATGAAGTGATGGGACCAGATGCCATGATCTTAGTTTTCTAAATGTTGAGCTTTAAGCCAACTTTTTCACTTGCCTCTTTCACTTTTATCAAGAGGCTTTTTAGTTCCTCTTCACTCTCTGCCATAAGGGTGGTGTTATCTGCATATCTGAGGTTACTGATATTTCTCCTGGTAATCTGGACTTCCCTGCTGGCTCAGACGGTAAAGCGTCTGTCTATAATGTGGGAGACTGGGTTCAATCCCTGGGTCAGGATGATCCCCTGGAGAAGGAAATGGCAATCCACTCCAGTACTACTGCCTGGAAAATCCCATGGACAGAGGAGCCTGTTAGGCTACAGTCCATGGGGTCGCAAAGAGTCGGACATGACTGAGTGAATTCACTTCACTTCACTTCAATCTTGACTCCAGCTTGTGCTTCTTCCAGCCCAGCGTTTCTCATGATGCACTCAGCAAATCTGGAAAACTCAGCAGTGGCCATGGACTGGAAAAGGTCAGTTTTCATTCCAATCCCAAAGAAAGGCAATGACAAAGAATGCTCAAACTACCGCACAACTGCACTCATCTCACATGCTAGTAAAGTAATGCTCAAAATTCTCCAAGCCAGGCTTCAGCAATACACGAACTGTGAACTTCCTGATGTTTAAGCTGGTTTTCGAAAAGGCAGAGGAAGCAGAGATCAAACTGCCAACATCCGCTGGATCATCGAAAAAGCAAGAGAGTTCCAGAAAAACATCTATTTCTACTTTATTGACTATTCCAAAGCCTTTGACTGTGTGGATCACAAGAAACTGTGGAAAATTCTGAAAGAGATGGGAATACCAGACCACCTGACCCGCCTCTTGAGAAACCTATCTGCAGGTGACTGATGCTAGGTGTGTCTAAAACACTGCTTCACCATTGAGAACTTGCTCTTCATCATTTAGGCATCCTTTTCCCCACAAGTTACCACATAAAGTTCTCAGCTGTTCTGTTCTCACTGAAGAGCAAGACATTTGAGGCAAAATGTGAAAAGAAATAGATGGATGGCATATCACTAAGTTACAACATGTCTACAATATAATCACAGTCATTTCAACCAAAGCTATTTCCAATTAAGTACCCGAAAGAAGAAATTCCCTGGCAGTCCAGTAGTTAAGACTTGGTACTTTCACCACTGGGGCCCAGATCTGATCCCTAGCTGGGGAACTAAGATCCTGCAAGCTGCAGGGTACAGCCAAGAAAAAAAAAATACTCAAAAGGATGTTTCAAAATTCAGTAATGCCGATAATGTTGATGGCATTAATCAAGGCTTCTATGCTTAAAGAAGCATAATAAAGAAAATCAGAATAAATTAGATTGCAGAAATTTAAATATTTAAGGCATTTAGAAGTTCAAAAGCCTGCATTTTGATTTTCGAAAACTTTCAGCACAAATCAATGTCTAGTGCAAATGTTAAAATGTTGTTTACATATACATTTGAGCATATATCACAAAGGGCTTTTCTGTTACTATGTAAAATTGATTCACCACAATTTGACTTAGATTCTTTCCTTGAGTGAAAAATATTTAATATATAGTAAAGTAATATGGAATTTAGACAACTCTTCTTCCCTCCCCAAAATCCCGAAACATATTAACTTTTTATTACATTTTCATTCAGATTACCTCTGGAAGTCCATTAGAAGCTACAATTCCAAGAGAATTCATAAAAGGTATAAAATTTTTGAAATAAACATTTTTCACCTGAAAAAGATAAAGTTACAACATGACCATTGAAATTTTAAAAAACTGATTTTTTAACTGCTTTTGACTGGTTTTTTGACTGCCGCTATTAATACTAGAATGAGTGAACTGACATTTTGATCAATAAGTTACATTCAACTCAGTGTGATGTTTATTTATGATTAATACAATTATTCACTTTTAATTTATGTGAGGCAGATTTCAGGTCCTAAAATGGAGGTACAGGGGCCAGTTGTTAATGAAATGAGATTTATAAGAAGAAAATCCATTGAAACCAATTTCAAAATCCCATATTTAACAAGTGGTGAAAAGATCAGAGGCTCAAAAAAATAAGCAACCTGAGCAAAGTTACATAGCTAGGAAGCGACAGAGCCGGAATTGAAACCCAATCTGCCTAGCATCAAAGCCAAGGCTCTTTAACTTCGCTACACTGCCTCTGATTTCTCCCCAGAGAGTATTTTTGGGCCATTTCATACACATATCATAAAGCTTAATGTATACTGAGTCAATTATTTTAGCACAAATTTAGGAAAAGGACCTGCTTTTATAAGAAAATAATTTCACATACATATACCTGATCCAAACTTAGGATGACAATTTACAAAGCATAAAAGAGATGCTCAGACCCTGTTGTCAGCTATGCCATGGGAAGAAAGCAGTCACTGTCTACACTTCTCTAAAGAAGTTTCTCACAAAGAAACAAAACACTGCATTTCTCTACATTTTAAATTACAGTGTGCTAAGTAAATATTGGAGAAGGCAATGGCACCCCACTCCAGTAACTCTTGCCTGGAAGATCCCATGGATGGAGGAGCCTGGTAGGCTGCAGTCCATGGGGTCGCTAAGAGTCGGACACGACTGAGCGACTTCACTTTCACTCTTCACTTTCATGCATTGGAGAAGGAAATGGCAACCCACTCCAGTGTTCTTGCCTGGAGAATCCCAGGGACGGGGGAGCCTGGTGGGCTGCCGTCTCTGGAGTCGCACAGAGTCGGACACGACTGAAGCGACTTAGCAGTAGCAGCATAGCTAACAATTCTCTTCAAAACTGAATGAAAATGCTTTGTTTGGGACTTACGCAGTTTCATACAAACCTCCCCCACTATATTTAACATGGATAATAAAGACCATATTTGGAAAACCTGGAATTATATCTCTGACTATTCTATACTGACAAACTGTCATAGAATTGTAAGCAACTTACTTTTCTTTATATAACTTCCTTTACCAACTTTGGAGTCTGCATTTGTTAAGGTAGAAATAATTTAATATATGCCTATTAATCAGTTCCTATTTTCTACTTCACAAATAAGCTATAAGAATTAAGCTTCTATAATACTTAGTATTGTTTTCCAATTAATTCCCACTTAACTGGAATAATTATAATATGGGTAGTTCTATTTAACCAATTAGTATGACTGACCAATAATGATATGACCATAAATATAACTAACCAACAGTTATATAATCATAAATGCTATACACAAATAATATTACATATTTTAATATATAAAGTATCAAATTAATTGATATAAATTACCAAAGCTATTGATCACCTACACTTTATAAGTCACTGTTACATCATAAATTATGAAAGAATTATTTAAAAGGAAAACATGATTTATTCCTAATTTTTGGCAAGCAATTATATAAGGAGTTCTGAAATCCAGAGGTTTAACCACCAGGAATTAGAAAGCTGCCTTTATTTATATTCTTTATCTTGAAGGACTAAGCAGCAGACTGGAGTTAAAAAGAAAAAATTTCAACTACATTTGTCACCTTATTAGTGAAGATAATATGTTATTCTAGAAAAGTAAAAGAGTATATTATTTTGTGTAAAGTTGATATGTCTACATGTCTGTATCTATATATTTGATGAAATTAACAAAACTCATAGTGCCAAAATTCAGACTTGATAAATCACTCTAATACTTCTTAAACTAGATTTTGATATCATACCCCCATTCTTTCCCAGAGTTGACAGAGAAATTTCAAAGATGCGACATTTCATACAGTGAATTGTGGACAATATAACAATCTATGAGAGAAAGAGCGTGGCACAGTGAAAGCAGCACTGGTGGCAGATGTTCTGAAGCACACACTTTGTTAGTATCAGCTATCAGTCTCTAGAAGCTTGTCTGCTCATTAGTAAAAGGAGGCCAAGTACATTAATTCCAAGATTCCTTCCAGTTCTAACATTCCAGATTTTATTAACAAGATAAGCAATTCCTGGGTGTTCAATGTATCCTCTACCAGTCATTAACATCTGGTGTGATACTCAGAAACAGAGTAATTAATCAAGACTGAACAGAAATTTGGGCTTCCCTGGTGGCTAGCAATAAAGAATCTGCCTGCCAGTGCAGGAGACGCAGGTTTGATCCCTAAGTTGGGAAGATCCCTGAAGAAGGGAATGGCAACCCACTCCAGTATTCTTGCCTGGAGAATCCCATGGACAGAGGAGCCTAGTGGGCTACAGTCCACAGGGTTGCAAAGAGTTGGATACAACTTAGCGACTAACAACAAACAAATTTAATCTTGGTATCACTTATCACTAAAATCAAAACAATAGGGTTTTCTTAGTAGCTTACTCTAAAACATTAGGAGTATCAATAACCACAGAAGAATGAAGGAACAAATATATTTGAAAACTACTGCCTAAACCATGTACATTTCAGTGATTCCAGAATAAGGGAGCTATTCTCTTTAAAATCAAAGTAACTGAATATGAAAATTAAACTTTTTCTAAATATTTTGCTACTACAAAAGAGTTGGCACTAATTACAAAAAAGCAAGCTCATCATGAAAGAATCATATATTGTTAGGAAGAACTTACATCTAAATCTACTGTAACTATTTTAAAGAAATCATGAAGTTAAATTACCTCATCTATATTACATTCATGTTCTTTACAGAGAACTTCAATAATTCTTGTATCATTTTCTAGTTGTTTTGCTATCCGTGCACTCCTGTTCTGACCTCGCCTTGGTGTTCGAGGTGAACCATTAATAGGTATTACAGCTGTTTCTGTAAAAATGGTAAATTAGATAAGAACAATTGCACATTCCACTGTATAAAATAATGAAGTATTCTAATTATAACTTGGAAGGTTGGAAATAATCTTGGTAACATTCTGCTACTTTTACTTATTAGGCTTCATGAAAAAGCTAACAGCTTCATCTATTTACTGAATATCTATTATAAATTATATACTGGTAATAGTTTTTGCCATCCCTATTCTCTTCTGCCCCCAGCTGGTCCAAAAAGAAACCTAAAACTCCATAGACAAATATGAAAAAGGCAAGGGAAATAGCCAACTTATAAACTAATTTTAAGTGTATTCTACTCAGTTGGTAAGGGGGGAAAAATGTTTCCTATCTTTAAAGAATCTTAAGAATGTTAAGCATTATTTATGGATTCACTTTCAAGGTAAAGTATAAAAATAAGTTTTAAAAATTTTAGCAAATGCCATATAAATGATGATGATTAAAAAACATAAGCATACAAATATAATAATGTGACACTAAATTGTGATTTCAGAAAAAAAATCCCCTGGATTAATTTGAGCATTTTCAATTCAAACTGAATGTGGATTGAGCTATTAAAGAGATTATAGATGACTAAGTATAAAAAATATTAACTGCCTCTAGGCCCAAAAAGAAACTGAGAGGACAGAGGAACATGTTAGACTATACCATAGGATGCAATCAGTAAAAATTAAACCATGGAAAAGTCAACAGAAAAGGCCACCTGATTATTTAATAAATAAATTACAAGAAAAAAAAAGAGAAAGATAGATGGAGGAGGAATATTTTAAGTCCTAAAGTCGTATCAATCAATCACAAAGTATAGATGTTATTTAGATTCTGATTTAGTCAACCTATAAACATTTTTAATTACTTTTATAAAACAATTGAAAACATGGGCACCTACTAGATATCTGGTGGAATTAAGGAATCACTATATTAACTGGTTTTTAGATACGAGAATGATATTGTCATTATGCTTTTCAAAAAAACTTTATCTTTCAGGGATATATATTGATATTTATAAGGATGAAATGGTATGCAAAAATGTGCTTCAAAATAATATTGCCGGTAGAACTAGGCAGTAGATAGGACTATGAGTTGATCAAAAGTTATACACTGAGGGCAGATGATAAACACATGGGGGCTTATTATATGATTTAATTATGTTCACGGAAATTCTTCTTAATAAAAAGCTAATTAAAAGTTTACCATAGACGTCAGTTTGATACTTTACCCTGGTCTCTCCTTTAACATGGCACTTGGAGAATTAACTGAATATCCAAATTATCCAAAAGCACAAAAGCTGTCAACCTAAAATTACATTCTTCATCAACTTATTACAGTTATAACATAGTTTAAAAGTGAGGAAAAGGCATATAAAGGAAATTTTTAAAGATTCGGGAAGTTTTTGAATATATTGTTTTGTATTTTTTTCATTTTGCAAGTGGTTTCTGCTAAATGACCTGCCTTTTCTGTCAAATCATGTTCAACACATTTTCAAAATTCTGCTCCAGACCTCATTTTTCTATGAAGTTATTGCTCATGTAGATTAATTAGGCTTCAGCTTTTCAATCACTTCGACAATACTTTGGGACTTACATGTTTTGATCTGTCCTCTATTATTTTTAGTATTATTAATATTTTATCATTTTAGGAGCAAGGAATCAGTTAAGCCTAAGTTAAGTTTACATCTTTCTGTAGTATAACAAGTGTTTTTTTAAATCCCACTCTATATGCCATCAAAAGAAGCAATTTCATTCTAAGAGGAGTATACTTATCTTTGCTTAATGCTATCTAATTATTTCAGTAATAGTTATTATTTAACTACACTTTCCATCTCATTACCCTCTGAAGTGGATCAATTACAGTTCACATGCCAGAAAAGAAAAATCAGTCACATAATCATTATGGCATCCAATAAAAAAATGTAGTTAATCTGTTCCTGTAGGATGGGCCACCCTTTCCTATACAGTTTAGTTCATATCTGTTCCTTGCCTATTGATTTTCTCTTTACTGGGCATGCCTTCCCCAAACTTACCATAACCCTCAAACCCCAACTACCACTTCAACACTCAACTCAAATGCTACCACTTCAAATAGCCTTCCTTGGTCTTTCTCAGCTGGGAAGACTCTCTCATGTCCTAAACTCCCATAGTATTTGCTGTATTTTGGCCCAGACCACTTTCAACCATATACTCTAAAAGCTTGCTTACTTGTCTGATCTCTTCTTCCATATCTTATGCTACTTAAGAGGAGAGGCTATGTCTGACTTCTTTTTTATTATTCCTTTGGCTCTAGAACTATGTTTTGGATCTAGGAGCAGTCAATAAACAACTTTGAATGATGAAGTAGGAGGGGTATAAATTAAAATACTCACTATATGGTTCTTTGAGCAATGCAGGAGGTGAGAGTTTGATAAAATAGTCAAGGACACACAGCATTAATTGAAATGAGATCACCAGATCATCTTCCATTTGTAATACTTGTCCTGAAAACAAAAATGGTCCACATTTTAAGGTAGAGATTGAGATATTAAGTCAGGAAAAATTGTGGACATGGGTGTATCCATATACTCATGATTCAACAATCACTAGGAGCACGTTAAAAATCATTTTCTATATCCCTAGGTATGGTGCAAAAATTTGTTTATAATACACTTAGAAGTTGTTAAGAAATGCCATAGAGGTAAAGAATATCAAGAACCTCTAGTTAAAAATAGTAGAGTGAGGTCAGATCAAAAAATCTCTCTTCCAATACCTAACAAAATGAAAAGAAAAATAGGTACTGGTTAAGTTCCAATAAAAATACTCAGAACATCCTTATCTTTCCCCTCTTTTTACTTAGAAGGAATAGGTATCACTGATGAGAGAGGGGAAAATGGAGGAAGTAAACAGCTACACCAACTCTGACAAACACAAAGACTCCAGTATAATATGCTGAATTAGGGGACAATCTGAATCCTAACACAGTCCTTTTATGCAAACAGGACAAGTGCCTGTTTTACAGGTCATTCTAACAAAAACCTCAGAACAATGACTCATATCATTCCAGATGAGGTCCTGACTTTCTCCCTCATCCTTTAAAATTTTTTTTAAAAGAGACTGCTTTCATACAATAGCTCTTTGGAGAACACAACAAGTCACAGATAAAGTGCAAAGTGAGTGAAGGGAAATGCATTCACACTACATCAAAGACAACAGAACATCAGGTCAGAGAGGCCCAACTAAAGTCCTAGCAACAAGGTGGATGGAAAGAGAGTGGGAAGCACAGTAGTTATGCAAACATATTAGAGAAAAGAAAAAAGAAAATTAAAAAATAGAATCACGATATAAGAAGGGGGAAAACTGGGTAGAGAACCCCATCTTGAAGATAGAAAGAAAGAAGAAAATGTCCTGAGTCCTTGCACTGAGAACTCAAAAGAACACGAATTACATAAAACAAGGAGCTAGATGAGGTAAGGAAAAACTCAAGACCAAGCAACAATTACAAACATACAAGTCAAGTTTGAAATGAAAATAGTTAGTACATAAGAAAAAGACCAAAGGTTAAAATAACATTACAGAAGACAATAAATAGGGAGGACAAAACCAATCTAAGGTAAGACAGTGGGTGTTCTCAAAATTTAACAGAATAATATCTTAAGATGTAGCATGCTAAGATTTCTCTGACATCAAGAGCAGAATCTTCAGGACATGATTCATAAACAGGCCAAACATAGAAAACAGGGCACCAAAAAGCTTTTTTGAAAAACTCAAAAATGGTAAAATCTAGACAGCTAAGGATAGATCAAAATAAAGAACTCAGAAATGGAGAAGCTATGATACAGGAGTGACAAAAAGCTAATAATTCATTTAAACACATAAATGAGATAAAATTAATGTGATAACTATAATTACAGAACAGAATATAACCTTGGATAATGCAATGATGATAAAAAATAAGCAAAGCAGAAAGGAGGAAACAGGAAGGTGACATGGAGAGGATTCTTTTTCTTCAGGGCAGACTAATATATATATCGCTTTAACTTATAACACAAAGTTATATAAAAGAGATTCCAACCTCTTAAATGTTTTCATAATGCTTGAGAAATATTTTAGAAAATATTGCTTAAGTGATAAGACATTCAGATAAATTTAAGCAATTCCTTCCTTTTCTGTTTATTTTCTTCTATAAAATGAGTACAATTAATTTTTACATTTTAAATAGCACAATACTATGATCTTATTTTTAGAAAATTATATCTCCTTGTGAATGCACTCATCCACCCATCTATTTTAATCAGCATGTCATTTCAGATGAATTTTGTGCATACACATAATTTTGATCATTATTTTAGGTGGGTTCTGGGTAATTTTTCTTTGCATTTCACTGTATTACTGAATTATCACGAGTACACATCATTTTTATAAAAACAGTAACATTACTCTTAAAAATAAAAAAGTAGGAAAGAATGAAAAAATATTAGAAAAAGAAGCGAAATGAGACATTTTCAAGGTTGCTTCCAGTACCAGAATTATGAATTTGCTAACAGTTAAAAAATGACAAGAACTGGAGGTAAGGAGGAGCAACATTGAACTGAATTAAAATTTTGAGCTTACTCAAAAGAAGGATCAATTATTACATTTGAAACATTAGCATGTAACAATGACTTTACCTTTAGCTAATAAAAATGTGATCCAAGAAACTTTTAGCACCAACATGGAATTTATTTCAGTGGATATCCTAGTAAACAGAAAAAAAAAATTAGTTTTCCAAATATACCTTTTTCCCCATGTTTTACAATTACAGACTACAGTTGACGGCATAACAGAATACAGTCCATTTTAAATGCACAATTTACACATGAATTCAGTTTTGTCTCAATTTAGTTTGTGTTTTTTCCAAGTTATTTATATTTTCCCACGGAGTAGTAGACCTTTTCTAAAGAAAATACTGAATACCTTCCATTGCAATCTAAAAATACGCCCAGGAAGTGGTAATAATATGACATACTTGGTTTCCAATTAATTCTTTTCTGCTGTTTTCTAATTAAAATCAATTTTATGTGAGCAGAAAATACACAGGTTTGGGTGACTCTAGTTTACCAGTTTAACACCATGCCCTCATAAACTTTAGGACTTCCCTGGTGGCTCAGACGGTTAAGTGTCTGTCTACAATGTGGGAGACCCAGGTTCAATCGCTGGGTCGGGAAGATCCCCTGGAGAAGGAAATGGCAATCCACTCCACTACTCTTGCCTGGAAAATCCCATGGACAGAGGAGCCTCGTAGGCTATAGTCCGTGGGGTCGCAAAGAGTCAGACACGACTGAGCGACTTCAGTTTCTTTCTTTCCTCATAAACTTTAAATCGTTCACTTGTTGGAGTTAACAAGTGGAATTAGATTAATAGAGTTAATTAATAAATATACAATTTCTCTTTGTATCAATTGTCTTCAGTATCATTATTTCTGTGGGGCAGAAAATCTCATGTATTACTCATTATGTTTTTTTCAGTTTTTTCTGGAAAAAAAAAAAAAACAAAAAACTGTAGAGCTCTTACAATGGTATACTGCTGGAATATGTATCATATATTTAAAAAGACTATTTGGAAATTTAAATATAGACATTCATGTTTATTCTTACACAAAAATTATGCTTTAAGTCTTAGTTAATAAAATGTCTGTAATACACCCTCAATAAAGATTCTGTCAATGAATTAGCATTTTTCTCAGAGTTGGTAAAAAAAACTGCTCTGAATCAACTTCTCCCTTTAGTTTCCAACTAGTTCTCCCTTACAGTAAAAGGCAAGTATCTCATACCACTTTCTTTGTGAAAAGATAAATAATCTGCACAGGGCTTAAATCTATGACCTTAATTTACGAAGTAGTGTGAAATAAGCAATCAAATCAACCCTGAAATTATCAATGTGTTTGGGATTGTTTCATATATTAAAAAACCCAAAAAGTGAAAAATAACATGCTCTGAGGTACTTACGAACTGCTGGGTTGTGTCAAATATATAAGCTCACATGTCCTGAAAGGAAGAAATAATTATGTTAACATCATGGCTTTTTTAAAAGTTACTTTTAACATTTTTTCATAATTTAGAAGTCAATTTTATAATGCTTTATTCATCCTGTTTTAAGAAGGATACGTGTTTTAAGTACAGCATTACAAAACAAAGTTAAAGTAGATGTTTCCAATTTATGACATTCCATACATCCCTATAATATCTAGTTACAAAACAACTCGACTCCATGTGTGCATCTGCAACTTGGAATACATTCTGTAACTGAATCTTGATCTGGTTACAATCTCACACCAGCTCATAAAAGCTTATTTAATAAAGTCTTGCTGAAATACCACAACTGAAAAGTACTACTTAATGGAAACCTACTTATTTAGGGCAGTGACTTCCGGAATGGTGGGTAGAGTAAGGATCTTTACAGACCTGTTCCCTAAAATAATAACTATAATTGGTAAAAAAACTATTTCTGAAAAACCATTTAAAGTCTCTGGAAATTTTTCTAAGGGCATACAACAAAAAAGGGAACATATCTTCAAGAAAATCTAACAAATCTTGATGAGAACAATGAGTCTGAGGAATTCAATGTAAAACTCATTTCTTCCTCCTCTCCAGTTCAGCATAAGGAAGCTCTATGCCTGACAGGTGAAACCAAGAAACAGGGCTCCTCTCTCTCCAGCTCTCAACCTGGAGCTCTCTCTGGGGAGAGCAGGCTATCAGTGCTTCTCATCTCCCACAGGTCTATGTTGCAGAAGGTCTAGCCCAGGCAAGAGGAGCTGAGCAGCATGGGGCTCCTGTCCTTCACTTCACACCCACTCATAGGGTAAAGTTTTATGTCAGGCACACAACACATCAAAATACTGATTTGTCTTGTCTCAGCTGGCTCACAGGACAGAGGTTCCAGCCAAGAGAGGTGACCTGGGAAGACTAGGGCTACTGTCTCTCCTCAGTGCCCTGCTCTTAAAGCAGAGGTGTCGCTGCAAGAGACAAGACCACTGTCAGCTTGTTCTCCCAACCAGCGGCACAGAAGTGGCAGCCTGGGGAGAAGCAGGTCTCAAGAACACAGAGCCCTGAGCTCTCCCTAGGGGAATTAACTTCACCCAGAATGGTGTGGGGGTGTTCAAGAATAACAGCACGGTTGAAGGCAATGCAGATTTTGGTAAAAGCCGATAAAAGAGAAAACCAACAGATCTTATGAGAGCAAAAAGCTAAATCCTAGATCACTAAGAGGAGAACCAGGGAAAGAAACAGCTAGGAATAACTCTCCTGACATCAAAGACTACTCCTGCAAAGGGAGCCAAATTTAATTGGATTAAACTGTGAAGCACTTTGTGATTCAGAGCGTTGTCAAAAACAAGAAAGTAATCAGCAATAAATGACAGGTAACAATTAAGTGTGATATTAACAGGGGCAGTTAGCTTAACAACAGGGGGAAAGATGGTTAAAGAGGAAAAAACCGCTGTCAGCTCAGTGACTGTGCACCTGTCCAAGGCTACACTGAGGAGCAAATCAGAGGTTAACATACTGGGAGAGAAGACTTCACTGAAATAGTGCCTTCCATGTCATAGATATGCCTGTCCTGGACATATCATATAATAAAAGTATGTGCCTTTTGTATCTGGTATCTTTCACTTAGCTTAATGTTTTCAAGGTTCATCCACACTGTAGTATATATCAGTATTTTATTCCCTTTTATGGCTGAAGAGTATTCTACCATATGGATGTGTGTGTCAGTTGCTCAGTTGTGTCTGACTCTTTGCAACGCCAAGGACTGTAGCCTACCAGGCTCCTCCAGGCAAGAGTACTGGAGTGAATTGCCATTTCCTTCTCCAAGAGATCTTCCCAGCCCAAGGATCGAACCCAGGTCTCCTACGTTGTAGGCAGATTCTTTACCATCTGAGCCGTCAGGGAAGCCCTCTAACCATATTGATAGTTCACATTTTGTTTACCCTTTTGTCAGCTGATGGATATTTGGGGTGTTTCTGTTTTTTGGCTAATACAAATAACACAGCCATAAACACCTGTACACAAGTTATGGATGGATGATGCATGTCAAAATTTGATGTTTTGGGATATATGAGTTAAATAAAACACTAAAATTAATTTCACTTGTTTATACTTGTCATGCAGCTACTATTTAAAATATACGGCTTGCATTTTTACATTTCTATGTAACAGCACTAATATAGTTAGTAATAGCTTTAAAAGCTACTGTTTATTAAGCATTTAGTATGTGCTAGGAGGTGAAGTAACGAGTAATACTGTCTTACTTAATTGTTACAATTACTCTGCAAGGAGAGCATTATTAGCTCTATCTTACAAATTGAAATTGAGGTTTAAAGATGTTAGGTATCTTTCTCTAGCTTACAAAGTCAGTAAATGATAAAACTAATATTCATATCTAGATCTGTTTAGCTTTTTAAAACTTATCCTAATCACTACATCACACTGCCATATACATACATATAGTGAACCCAGAAATAAACAGGCTTTGGCAGGCCTGTTTATTTCTCCATGTGTCCATGAGTCAGACACAACTGAGTGACTTTCACTTTTGGTATCACAGCTAATTTTCCCAACAGTTCTTCAGAAGAAGGTACACATAAGATAGGGAAAAAAAAAAATCCTGATTCACTTCAAGACGAATAAACATTAAATTATCTCATAAACTAGTCAATAAGAATTCCAAATCCCTTTAACAAAGGCCTGAGTGATCTTTTACAGACCAAATCAGACTCAGTCACTTGCCAGCTTAAAATCAATGACTCCATCGCCTTCTGGGCAAAGTTCAAGCTCACTATCAGTCTCATCCCCTCCTACCTTTTAGCCATTAGCGATATCCAAAGTACTTTATGGTACTGCTTTGGCTTTGTACACATGCTGATCACTCTGCCTAGGATGCTCAGTCCCAGTCTCCACATATTTTGCTTGGTGAGTTTCTAATTATCCTTTAACTCTACTCAGACACTGCCTTCTTCTACAGTTTTTTCACCCCATAATTCTTCTTATTACCTTAAAAATACACAGTATTGTTACCCACTACATAATTTCTGCTTCTTACAAACAACCCTCTACAATAGGACATCAAACAATTACTGCATGTAATTTTATTAAAATATATAATTTACTTATTTACTGTAAACTTCTTGATGATCACAGTTATCATATGATTTCATATTACGAGCATCTAACACATAGTGGTTACCAATAGTCATTTCATTAATGCCTGTGTAGTTTCTTAATTTATATGCACTAAAACAGCTGATAGCCTAAAGTTTCTTAAAGGATATTCCACCAAAAAGCTACTTCCTCTAAATCACCATTAATATACAAGTCATAACTTGGCAGTAAGGTCACCACTCAGTTCAGTTCAATTCAGTTGCTCAGTCATGTCCGACTCTTTGTGACCCCATGGACTGCAGCATGCCAGGCCTCCCTGTCCATCACCAACTCATGGAGTTTACTCAAATTCATGTCCATTGAGTCGGTGATGCCACCCAATCATCTCATCCTCTGTCATCCCTTTCTGCTCTCGCCTTCAATCTCTCCCAGCATCAGGGTCTTTTCAAATGAGTCAGCTCTTCACATCAGGTGGCCAAAGTACTGGAGTTTCAGCTTCAACATCAGTCCTTCCAATGAACACCCAGGATGGATCTCCTTTAGGATGGACTGGTTGGATCTCCTCACAGTTCCAGGGACTCTCAAGAGTCTTCTCCAACACCACAGTTCAAAAGCATCAATTCTTCGGCGCTCAACTTTCATTACAGTCCAACTCTCACATCCATACATGACCACTGGAAAAACCAGGGCCTTGACTAGATGGACCTTTGATGGCAAAGTAATGTCTCTGGTTTTGAATATGCTGTCTAGGTTGGTCATAACTTTCCTTCAAAGGAGTAAGCTTCTTTTAATTTCATGGCTGCAGTCACCATGTGCAGTGATTTTGGAGCCCCAAAAAATAAAGTCTGCTACTATTTCCACTGTTTCCCCATCTATTTCCCATGAAGTGATGGGACCAGATGCCATGATCTTAGTTTTCTGAATGTTGAGCTTTAAGCCAACTTTTTCACTCTCCTCTTTCACTTTCATCAAGAGGCTCTTTAGCTCTTCTTTGCTTTCTGCCATAGGGGTGGTGTCATCTGCATATCTGAGGTTATTGAGATTTCTCCCGGCAATCTTGATTCCAGCTTGTGCTTCATCCAGCCCAGCGTTTCTTATCATGTACTCTGCATGTAAGTTAAATAAGCAGGGTGACAATATACAGCCTGACGTACTCCTTTCCCAATTTGGAACCAGTCTGTTGTTCCATGTCCAGTTCTAACTGTTGCTTCCTGACCTGCATACAGATTTCTCAAGAGGCAGATCAGGCGGTCTGGTATTCCCATCTCTTTCAGAATTTTCCACAGTTTGTTGTGATCCACATAGTCAAAAGCTTTGGCATAGTCAATAAAGCAGAAATAGATGTTTTTCTGGAACTCTCTTGCTTTTTCAGTGATCCAGCAGATGTTAGCAATTTGATCTCTGGTTCCTCTGCCTTTTCTAAATCTAGCTTGAACATCTGGAAGTTCACGGTTCATGTATTGCTGAAGCCTGGCTTGGAGAATTTTGAGCGTGTGAGATGAGCACAATTGTGCGGTAGTTGGAGCATTCTTTGGCATTGCCTTTCTTTGGGATTGGAATGAAAACTGACCATTTCCAGTCCTGTGGCCATTGCTGAGCTTTCCAAATTTGCTGGCATACTGAGTGAAGCTCTTTCACAGCATCATCATCTTAGGATTTGAAATAGCTCAACTAGAATTCTATCACCTCCACTAGCTTTGTTCATAGTGATGCTTCCTAAGGCCCACTTGACTTCACATTCCAGAATGTCTGGCTCTAGGTGAGTGATCACACCATCATGATTATCTGGGTTGTGAATATCTTTTTTGTACAGTTCTGTGTATTCTTGCCATCTCTTCTTAATATCTTCTGCTTCTGTTAGGTCCATACCATTTCTGTCCTTTATTGAGCCCATCTTTGCATGAAATGTTCCCTTGGTATCTTTAATTTTCTTGAAGAGATCTCTAGTCTTTCCCATTCTATTGTTTTCCACTGTTTCTTTGCATTCATCACTGAGGAAGGCTTTCTTATCTCTCCTTGCTATTCTTTGGAACTCTGCATTCAGATGCTTATATCTTTCCTTTTCTCCTTTGCTTTTCACTTCTCTTCTTTTCACAGCTATTTGTAAGGCCTCCTCAGACAGCCATTTTGCTTTTTTGTATTTCTTTTTCTTGGGGATGGTCTTGCTCCCTGTCTCCTATACAGTTTCATGAACCTCCGTCCATAGTGCATCAGACACTCTATCAGATCTAGTCCCTTAAATCTATTTCTCACTTCCAGTGTATAATCATAAGGGATTTGATTTAGGTCATACCTGAATGGTGCAGTGGTTTTCCCTACTTTCTTCAATTTAAGTTTGCATTTGGCAGTAAGGAGTTCATGATCTGAGCCACAGTCAGCTCCCGGTCTTGTTTTTGCTGACTGTATAGAGCTTCTCCATCTTTGGCTGCAGAGAATATCATCAATTTGATTTCAGTGTTGGCCATCTGGTGATGCATGTGTAGAGTCTTCTCTTGTGTTGTTGGAAGAGGGTGTTTGCTATGACCAGTGCATTCTCTTGGCAGGACTCTATTAGTCTTTGCCCTGCTTCATTCCATATTCCAAGGCCAAATTTGCCTGTTGCTCCAGGTGTTTCTTGACTTCCTACTTTTGCATTCCAGTCCCCTATAATGAAAAGGACATCTTTATTGGGTGTTAGTTCTAGAAGGTCTTGTAGGTCTCCATAGAACCGTTCAATTTCAGATTCTTCAGCATTACTGGTCAGGACACAGATGTGGATTACCATAATATTGAATGGTTTGCCTTGGAAATGAACAGAGATCATTGCGTCAGTTTTGAAATTGCGTGCAAGTACTGCATTTCGGACTCTTTGGTTGACTACTCCATTTCTTCTAAGGGATTCTTGGCCCACAGGAGTAGATATAATGGTCATCTGAGTTAAATTCACCCATTCCAGTCAATTTTAGTTCCCTGATTCCTAAAATGTCAACGTTCACTCTTGCCATCTTGTGTTTGATCACTTCCAATTTGCACTGATTCATGGAGCTAACATTCCAGGTTCCTATGCAATATTGCTCTTTACAGCATCAGACCTTGCTTCCATCACCAGTCACATCCACAACTGGGTGTTGTTTTTGCTTTGGCTCCATCTCTTCATTCTCTCTGGAGTAAGGTCACCACTAGGAAGAATCTTAAATTTAGATGACTCTTCCATTCAGAACTACAAGTCTTCTGGCAGAGAAGGCTAAAGTGGAAACGAAGTTCAGTAAAACACGTAAAACATGAATAAAACAAATAATTTTGGAAGAAACATTCAGAATGTATATGACTGGACAAATAAGAAAGTCAAGACTATTAAGGGAACAAATCTAAGGTACAATACATAATAACTTTACTAAGTATGTAACAGTTCCCAGATGGAATCTAATATGAACAGTGACATGAAAAAGCAGGGTGCAATCCTAATAAAATTTTTACTTTACCTTTCTAATTTGCTGTAGAGTGCACACAACACATTATACTTCTTCAACAGTCTTGACATAGCATTATCAACTTTGGTGCTAGTATCGATTTCTTTTAGTAAATCAAAGAATTTATAGACACTGCAAAGGAAAGAATAGAAAAAAGTGAATCCACAGTTTTAGAAATTCATTTTTTCATTTTCAAAGCATAGACATTTCAATTCAAAAGGCCTGTTAGCTCTGTACCAAATCACTATTATACCCTTTGGAAAGAATTAGTTTTTGCATTTTACTAGAATTTAAAGGGAAAAAAAGAAATCAACTAGTCTTCAACCCATATCCCTGTATCTATACACCTAAGCCAAGAACACAGAAAAAATAAGGGTTATTACAGACATACAAATATTTAGTTCTATATCTAGCTATATGTTTTAAAAATCCTAAGTTCACATCCATTTATCCAACACAAAAACTACCTGTTTTGTTCCAATGTTTTCCATTACATATTATAACTCTCCTTTGACAGTGAGAAACCTGGGATCCACCTATCTCTAACTCACTCATTTAATCAATCCCCCTGTAACGACCAAGCTACCAACTCCTCCAAGTCGGCACCCTCCTCTCCTGCTCGGACTGACTCCCCACCCTAAACTGCCCTCACCCCTCCATATAGGCATCTGACTGCTCATCCCAGACAGCTCTTACCTCACATGTGCTGTGACTCCCTACACCAGCTCTCCACACACCTGCTTGGTCTGCCCTTGCACACCAAGCAGCCCGTGTCAGGACACCCTTGGGGGATGACCTCCTCATCCCACTTTGGCTGTAACACCCTTCTCAGGGAGCCATGGCTCTCCCTCACCACAGATGCACACACCTTCTCTCTGTACCCCACCAATGGTTCTAGGGGAAGGAAAAAGGAAATAGCTGGGAGCTCAGATGGTAAAGAATTTGCCTACAATCCGGGAGACCTGGGTTTGATTCCTGGATTGGGAAGATTCCCTGGAGAAGGGAATGGCAATCCACTCCAGTGTTCTTACCTGGGAAATCCCATGGACAGAGGAGCTTGGCAGGCTACAGTCCATGGGATTGCAAAGAGTAGAACATGACTGATCAACTAACACTAATAATTTTTATTTCACAGGAAAGGAAAGGAACCCGGGACTTAATAAGGATAAGCAATCTATTTCAAGTCATATATCTTGTAAAACATACCTAGACTATCTTAACCCAAATATTGATTCTCTTTCCAATCCTCTGAGGTCACTAAAACATTTGCTGATGTAAAAATTTACCTCTATATTCAGATTGTTTTCAGCTATATAAAACCTATTTTGGTTTAGTGATTTAATAAAGTTAAACTTTGAAATCTCTGAGAGGTAAACAACTTCTAATTTAATCAGTTAAATATGTACATACAAGGTCTTTGTTTCCACATTTTATTTAGAGGTGGTAAGAAAATTACTAAAATGTGAAATAATTTTATCTCATTTACACAAAACATCAATTATGTTTAACTCTAGATGGCTTTATCCAAGAAGAAACATACTACTATCTTTTTTGGTAAATTATTTACTGTTAGATATTATAAATATACTGCAAAAGAAATGACTAGAAGAAATGACCAGAAGGCTTCTCTTGAGTTGTTGGAAACAATTAGTAAACTCTCATTAGGCTTATAAACTCAATACAGACATTAAGTAATTACAGGGGCAAGTATTATAATAGATACTTAACTGAACACACAGTCTCAAAACATATACAATTATAATATCTATTATATTAAAAGTCTTAAACTTTAATAAATCAATTAAATTCCTTGAAGATGGGCTCACACTACTTTTACAAAGGTTTTAATATATAATAAGCCTATTTAATAAATCTGCCTATTTTGTCCACTTTATCAACCGCTACAATTAAGAAAGTTAACACAGTGAGAGATACAATGAAAATTTTCCCAGACACAGACTGCTACATTTTAAAGAAAGACATTAAGGGCCCCAGTAGAGTAGGAGAGTTCACTAGTTGACCCAAGTTCTCCATGTTTTAGTTAATTTTGGCATTTCCCACCAATTCCCTGAAGTCTATTAAAATGATAGTTCAGGAATAGTTTTTTTTTTTTTTTAACGGCAGAGGCCTATATTAATGCAAGAAATTTTACCTGGTTTCAATATTTTTCTGTAGCTCAGTGAAAGTGAATGGCATCTCATCTAAGTCAACTGCTGCAATAAAGATACAGATTCCCCACAGTTCCTTTTTCTTTTGAACATAACCTTCCTGCAAACAAAACAAAACAAAAAGTTTCAAGTAATTTGTTCAATCATTTACACACAAAATACTAGGCAACTATTTTCTTATTGAGCATAACAAAATAAATTTGTTCCTAAGTCTTTATGAGAGTATTTAATTCTAGGCTAGTACAAACTAGTTACAAAATTAGTAACTAAATTTTATATTGTAAAGCAAAAAAAATTACCAGATAGGTCAAAAAGTTAAACTACAACTTTCTATAAGCAATCTAGAAGCCAGTCAGTTCTCTGAGGTAAACATTTTCAGTTCTCAATAACACAACATCATCCAAGCCAAGGTGAAAGATTTTACTTCATAACATAAACTGTTTTTAAAACAAGCCCAGTTTCTCACTTGATTATCCTCCTTTGGCTCTAATTCACTTGTTCTTTTACCAATCTGTTGATTCAAGTATTTTTTAACCTTATGAAATTTATCTCTCTCAGTGCTCTAACTGCCTTCCTTGTAAAATGGAAATAATAATACTTACCTCACTTTGTAAGAATTAAATGAGACTTTATATAAAGCCCTTACCACAATGCCTAGCATTTAATTTGTACTCAGTGAATGACAGCTATCATTATCATTAGAATATTTTTTCGTTATCATTAGAATACTTTTTCCCCTAAAAATGTATCTTTATTTAAATTACGTGTTTTATAGGTAAAACTGGATTATATTAAATTGAAAACAAAAGAAATAACAAATTATCTAATGTTCTATCAAACAGTTGGAACTACTTGCTTACTCTTAATTGTAGAGTACAATGGGGCTGAAAAGTATATGATGCAATTTTATATTGTTTTGAAATCTCAATTATTTAAAAGTTTTAGGAAAAAGAATTATTCTAGATTATCAAATTTTAGGGATAATACAAAGCTTATCACTATCCAACTCTAAACTTTTCCTTAATTTTAAAAATCATATCTTTATCTTCATACAGTTTTATCTCTTCCAATTTGTTTTTTTAGTATCTTCTAAAATTTGACGTATCTAATATTTTAGATCACCGACTCAACGGACATGAGTTTGGGTAAACTCCGGGAGTTGGTGATGGACAGAGAGGCCTGGCGAGCTGTGGTTCATGGGGTCAGACACAACTGAGTGACTGAACTGAACTGAATAATTTTTAAAGAAATGATCATTACGCAACTAACACAGTTTTGTCACTTTGAGGATACAGTGATGAAAACAGAACAAACAAAAAAATTCCCTGTTTCCCCGGGAGTTACACTTCTATTTAAGTTAAAAACATGAATTTTTGTGTCAAACATTCAAGACTTTGAACACATACTCTAGTTGTATAACGGTAAGCAGCTGATTCGGAGAAGGCAATGGCAACCCACTCCAGTACTCTTGGCTGGAGAATCCCATGGACGGAGAAGCCTGGTAGGCTACAGTCCATGGGGTTGCTAGGAGTCAGACAAGACGGAGCAACTTCACTTTCACTTTTCACTTTCATGCATCGGAGAAGGAAATGGCAACCCACTCCAGTGTTCTTGCCTGGAGAATCCCAGGGACGGGGGAGCCTGGTGGGCTGCCATCTCTGGGGTCGCACAGAGTCAGAAACGACTGAAGCGACTCAGCAGCAGCAGCAAGCAACTGATTAAATCTAATTAAACCTCAGTTTTTACTAAACTAGAAATGGTAATAGTATCCTATCTGGGTCACTATGAAATCTAACAGTGAGGATGCTCTTAAGTAATCGGCACAGGGCCAGGCGTTATACTCACTCAGTAATAAACAGCAGCAGCACTATTATCAGCGAATCTAGCACTCATTCCTCTACATCATATCTGTCTCAGAAACTGTCCACAACCCAATCTTCTCCACACCAAAAATATTCACCCCTGGGAATGCTGAGGACTACTGGAGTTTTGTGTGTAAGAAATCATTCATATTGACTTCCAGTCCCTGGCAATCACTGATCTGATTTCAATTCCTTCTCTAGAATGTCATACAAATGGAATTATATAGGCTGTAGCCTTTTTTGTCTGGCTTCTTTCACTTGGCATAATGCTTCTGAGCATCCATATTGTTGTACCTATTAGTATTATCCCTTTTATTTGTTGAGTAGCACTCCATTGTATGAATATACCACACTTTGTTTATCTATTCCAATAGCTGGATACACTGCTATGAATAAGGCTGTTAACCTTGAGCCTTAAATATTCACCTACAGATCTTTAAGTGGATGCGTATTTTCATCTATCTCGGGTGAATGCCTCACTGGGGAAAGCTAAGTTCTATATTAAATGTAAGTTTAAGTTTGTAAGAAACTGGTAAACTGTTTTCCCAGGTGGCTGTAATACTTTGCACCCCCGCCAGCTACAAACGAGAGTTGACGTTTCTTCACATCCTCACCAGCACTTAGTTTCTGTTTGTTTTCCAGTCATCCTAGTAGGTGTGTAGCGGCACATTTTCCCAAGGACTGATAACACTGAGTACTTCTTCAAATCTCACTTAGCATCTGGATCTCTTCTTTTGTCAATTTTCTATTCAGTTGTTTGTCTTATAAAGTTGTTAAGAGTTACTTAAACATTCTGGATTCAAATTCCTTAACAGGTATGTGTTTTGCAAAAATCTTCAACTGATATGTAGCTTTCCATTTTCTTAAATAGCATATTTCAAAGGGCATAAGTTTTTAATTTTGATGGAGCTCAATTTATTATTTTGTTTTATAGATCATGCCCTTGCTGGTACTATCCATGAAATCTTTATTTAATCCAAGGTCACAAAGATTTTCTCCTTGGTCATCTTCTGGAAGTTTATATCTATGCTTCCTTTGAATTAATTTTTATGATTGGTGCAACATAGGGACTAAAGTTCATTTTTTGCATATGGATGTCGAATTGCTCCAGCATCATTTGTTGAGAGGAACTCTTTTCTCCATTGAACTACCTTAGCACCTCTGTGTGCAAACACTGACACATATGTGTGAATTGTATTTTCTGATTCTCTGTCCTGTTCCACTGACCCAGTTGTCTTTCTTTCCACCAATACTACAATGACTTGATTACTACAGCTATGTTTTCTTCTTTTTTTAGTTCAGTTTGATTCAAGACTTTTAAATCCGTAAAACGACATTTGATTCAGTTCTCATTGTGCAGATTAAGAAATTGAAGATAAGAGCGTGAAGACTTGCCCAACGCAGCCTATCAATGCCACAGGCCTATAAAACCCAAGTTTCCTAACACTCAAATTAGTCTTCTTCCCTTTATTTAAGAATATTTCCTTACTACATTTCTACATTGATTTCCTAACATTTTCACTACTGTAATCCTTAATCTCACCACCCCACTAAAAGTTTTGTACTCTTCATTTCTATTTTGTTGAGATTAGAAAATCACAATTCCAAAGGCCTCAATATGTTTCTCCACATCAAATAATTTCTAATTACCATGTACTCCCAATGTCCCTGCATCTAGCTTCAGGTCCCTCTTCTCTTCTGACTTTGACAAATGAACATCCTCCTCCACTCTTAAATCAGTAAATGTACTCCCTCACTTCTTCCCACTTTGGATCACCTCCTTCAAGACCTAGTTTGTCTTACATAATTTATCTTACAGTTCTTTCTAAACACGTGCTTCTGTTTAGCTACAAACAAGCTTGTGCTGTGCTGTGCTAGGTCACTCAGTTGTGTCCAACTCTTTGGGATCCCATGGACTGTAGCCCGCCAGCCTCCTCTGTCCATGGGAATTCTGCAAGCAAGAATACTAGAGTGGGTTGCCATGCCCTCCTCCAGGGGATCTTCCCAACCCAGGTCGCTCCTGCATTGCAGGCAGATTCTTTACCATCTGAGCCACCAGGGAAACCCAAGAACACCGGAGTGGCTAGCCTATCCCTTCCCCAGGGATCTTTCCGACCCAGGAATTGAACCGAGGTCTCCTGCATTGCAGTCAGATTCTCTACCAGTCAAGCTACCAGGGAAGCCCCACAAACAAGCTTACATCACTTAAAAAATTTTAAAAAAAGCTATCCTTCTATCCCTGGACTTTATCAAGCTACTGTTTGAACCACACATACACACCTCTCACTATTCACACACACACTCACCAGATACACTCTCCCAGTACACACCTACTGCATCCACTGAACACATACTTCTACTATATAAGCGCTATTCTACTGAGGCTATTGTCTAAGTCTCGAGAGATCTCTCTCTAAATTGAATAGACTTTTCTTTGGTTTCATCTACAAAGACCTCTATACAACATCTGACACCACTGTAATGAAACTTTTCTCCTTAGCTTTTCAAACACAGTTAACATCCTCATTCTCTTTTTTATCTCTATCAACTTCTTCTGAGTTTCCTAATTCCAAAGACTTTTCCCCACCACCTTCTTTTTCCTTTTGCCGTCTGTAGCTTCATCCACTTCTACAGCAGCCCCAACTCCTCGATACAGATGTTTCACGTGACTCATCTTGCTTTCCAGCCCTCACTGCTGTCTCAAGATATAGGCCCTATTTTCCAAAGGCAATTACAACCCAAAATTTGTAACTGAATTGTTTCCTCAAAAATTTAGTTGAGAATTATGTAATGGCCTAGGAATAGCACCTTTGAAACCATTAAAACAGAGGAAAAGCAAGTTTTACTCAGCCAAAAGAATCACAAAAAAATAAATGAAAGAAGGAAAAAAATGAGGAAAGGATAAGAAAAAGCATTTTGCAAAAGAAAAAGACAGTGATTTTCAATAAACATATTTTGAATATAAGAACCTCAGAAGAGTGTTAATTGAAGGACATTTTGCTAATTTGCATCAAGAGCCTTAAGAGTTCAGTTTTATCTCTATGAATTTATCCAATGAAAATAATTACTAAGATTTAGTATAATAAATGTTCAAAGAATTACTTACAACAGCAAAAATAGTGGGAAACATTTAAATATCTTTAAATAGAACAGTTAAATAAATTATGATAGAGCTGTATCAGGAGCTACATAAGACTCTTAGAAAACATTTCAAAGATTATAAGGACATGGGAAAAAAAAGAGACACATTAAAAGAAAAAAAAAACATCAGAATACAAAATTCTGTGTTTGACTCCAATTTGTTGAAAAATTTTAAAAGAAAGGATAGGCAAAAATATATCAAAATGTTAACTATTATCTCTAGGTGGTAGGATTACAAATGGTTTTCATTAATCCTAGGTATATTTTCTAAATTACCTACAATTATAAAATAGAGGGGAAAGCAAGTCAATTAAAAAGTACTAAAGTTATATAAAACAGGTGAGAGGAAAAATTATGAATATTCTTGAGAAAAATTTTTAAAATGGTAAAACTTTAATTACATATACTACAGTTTAAATGAAAATCTATAATCAACACTTAAGAGACTACTCATTTAAGCTATCATTTAGTTTAGTTTACTTAAACCACCCAACTGGTAACCCTGAGTTAGTGATATGACTTCTACTGGGTTAACCAAAAAGTTTGTTGAGTCTTTTTCCCCATGATAGTTTATGGAAAATACCGAACAAAGTTTCTGGCCAATCCAACACTTGCTCTTTTACGATGCACTAACTTATAAAAGAGCTCCCCCAAGTGGTAACATAAATCATCTTAGAAACATCTGAAAAGTAGGTTATCTTACTGAAAAGCAGGTTAACATAACTAGCATGAATTTAACCTGAAATTTTAAAAGTTAAAAACACTACTCTCTCTTATCTTTACTTTTTAATATATCAACCATGAAAATGATGGAAATAAGCCATAGTAAACACGCTCTTTATCTCAGGGTCAAAAGGATACATCCTTACACCAGATTCATGAGACTGTAATGAGTGATTAGCAATAAAGTTACAAGTTAAATGTATTACAGGAGTAGAGAGGCTAAGGCCTGCCTTTATATCTTCCCCTCCTGGATTTCCTTACCAGGGTTATATGTAAGAACAAAAGAAATAACATGCTAATATGCCAGAAAATCCTCCCTCTCGCTTGCATAATATCAGCTGACAGCAGTGAGTGCTAACGAAATTCTTGATGTGCTCTCAAGAATCAGAAGGCAAGAGTAGCACAGCCAAGAAGAATACAAACGCTAACTTCACTTGTGCTCGATCATATTTTTGATTCAACATGCAGAGGTAAACACCAACTGAATTAGCCATCCAGTTACACAATGCCTTTGTGGGGAAAGAGTTGACTCTACTCCCAGAAAAATATGTTCTTGGCAAATTCAGATTCCTCTAGTCTTCTGCCCAAGAGATGAGTACTTGGAGCTAAGAACTTCTACAGAATTCAGTGGTTAGGACTATTTAAGCACCTAACTAAACTCAAGTTCAGTTTACTAGATTGTTCAATTGTCCCTATCTCAACTAGTTTGTAAGATTTTGAAGGCATAATCACACTAAGTACACTGCTGAACCCCCAAGAACCTAGTACAATGGCCAGCACTAATTTAACATTAAATGTATATATTTTTTAAAAGCAGCATCAATAGTCATAACCCAGCATAGGATAGAATGACTTTTGACTTTTTGACTTTCTCATTTTTCCCCCTAGTAAAAAGTTTTAAGGTGAGAATATTGGTCCTACCACAATTTCTTTATCTCCTGATCACACATTGATCAGCTACTGACAATAAGCAGGATTAATTCACACAAAGAAATGAATTACAGTCTTCACTTCCTGAACCTGTAATACATAACTGACCTGGAATTTAGTTTCTAGTCAAGCTCTCTGCTTTACTGAGTCAAAGGCCCAAAAAATGATCCACCCAAGAAGATAGAGCCATAGAGCAGTGAAAACAGCCACCATATTAAGACAACTACTCATTAACTGATGTCCACCCCTCTTAGAAACAAAGACGAAAAACAGTGAGGAAGTCAATTACTACAACTCAGATTTAATTATGTGTATAAATGGTATTTTTCAAAGTTAACATGTCCATTCATTCCACCAGTATCATTTGAAAAAATGAAAACATAACTACTGAATAAATGAGTTGGCATTAGAATAAAAGAATCTTAGTTGGAAGGGAAAATGAAAGAGATCATTGATCACTGAAGTCCTGTGGTCTGGGAGTCTCTAGGGTTCAAATCATAAAATGATAATCTTTGGCAAATTTGCTTAAATTTTTTAAAACTTAAGCGAACCCATATGTTTACTTTCAATAATGCCTTAGTAACTAAAGTAGCAAGTGTTTCACCTTTGCTAGAATTCAATGCAGCAAGGTAACACAATTTACCTTTATACTGATAAAAAGCAAGGGCTGTCAGGCTTGAATAAAATTAGGAAAAATTTTTATTTAATAAAGTTTGGTACACTTTCTAAAAGAGATCTAAGGTGGGGGAAAGTTTGGTGGTTTCTGACTGCAATATAAATCTGATTCAACTTATCTTAAAAATGGTTTGCAGAATGAGAAAAATCAAGGCACATACTGAAAAGAGGTAAAACAGAAAAGGGACAGGCATTTTTGACAAAAATAACTCACTTCAAAACTCTCCTAAATATCTAGGTCTCATATAAACTTGACTACTTGTTTATAGCTGAACATGTGATAGAAATAATTACCAATCTGAACATCAATAATTATGAATATCAGGCCTTTAAAATTATAATGTACATAAGGAAAAAAACTGATTCACTGAGAGAGTATTTATAATCACTTCTTTCAAAACAACACCTGTTGTATCTAAATTATATAGGGCATAAAGATGTTTAAAGTACAGAAAAACAAACGGTCCTATTAAATTGAAGTTGAAGATACCCTAGCAAACCTGGAAGCCTGTAACTCTCCACAGTCATTTCAATCCTAAGGGGAAAAGGTGCTATATGGAATGTGATATATTCTTCTGGTAGCTACCATTCTTCTGGTATCTACTTCTAACATGCAGAATAAAGAGAGGTGAATGAATAAAGAAGATGTGGTGTATATATAACCAACTAAATGTCACTCAGCCATATAAGAGAAGGAAATCATTAATGCCATTTGCAGCAACATGGACGGACCTAATCATACAAAGTTAAGTCAAAGACAAATCTCATATAATATCACTTACGTGTGGAATCTAAAAACCGATACAAATGAACTCACAGACAAAACAGAACAAGACTCACAGACATAGCAAACAAACTTATGGGTTACCAAAAGGGAAAGAGCTTGGGAGAAACAAGATATTCAATATCTTGTTATAACCCATAATGGAAAAGAATTTGAAAAAGAACACACGCACACAGAACTGAATCACTTTACTGTACACCAGAAACCAATACCACACTGTAAACTTCAATTAAAAACAAAAAGCAGGGTAAGGTGAAGAGAAAATCTAAGGGAGAACTAGGGCAGAGCATAGTATTAAACAGTGCTAGGCCTTATTGGAAAAGCGAGATATCAGCAAGATACTATCCTATGAACAAAGACATAATCTATTAAATTTTGTAAATGTGAAATGTCTTCTGACCCAGTGGTTTCACTTCTAGGAACCAACATTACAAAAGTACTCTTATTTGTGCACTAAATGTATATATAAAGCTATTCACTGCAGCAGTTTGTAGTATCAAATGTTCAAAAATAAACTAAATGTTTGTTAATAGGGGAATATATAAATAAATTACATGTCCATACAATGGAAAATACATCCGCTAAAAAGATTAAGCTAAACACAGAAGGAGAGGTACTCTTCACTACATGAAAAAAGCAAGGTACAGAAAAACACAAAAACTAGAAACTTTTATTAGCTGCCTATGGAGGAGAAGTAGGTAACTTAGGGGAAAGAATGAGAGAGGTTTTCATTGCTTACATTTTTATTTCTTTTGAATCTTAAACCATCTGAATCTATTGCCTATTCCAAAAGCATCAATAATTACTTAAATTGGTTAAAAAGTATAAATAAATAATAAAACCTCAGTGGAAAAAAAAAATCCTGTGTGTGTGTGTGTGTGTGTGTGTGTGTGTGTGTGTGTGTGAAGGGGGAAATGAGGAAGGGTTAGAGGGGCAGAATGAATAAAAATTTATCAGTGGTTATTTCTATAAAGGTGGGAATACAAAGAGAGCAATGGATATTCACTTCTCACTTTAATACTATGAGTTTCGACTATATATGTGTGTTTATATATAAATATACATTTATATATGCATGTTCATATAGAAATATATATTTCTTTGAAATACTGAAAGGGAAATATAGAAAAATGGAAAAAAATGACAAGAAAGATGTTAGTGAGAAGAACTACATGCTATGCCTTGAAAGTTGGCATTCAAATCTGTTAACAGTTACAAGAGTCATAATGACCACAAAATAAAATAAAATTTCTTCTCCGAAGAAGCCTAGCTAGTCTTCATTCAGAGATGAGAGTAAAATTCCTTCCATGGGTCCTCAGAAAAAACAATATATGCTGCAGTAAAAATAGCAGTCAAATTACATATTATTATAACAATTATCTACAATTACATGTTAGATATATCTGAGTAGTTCATGATGAAAGCTCATGATGAACTTTAATAATGCTATCCGACATATATATTAAGTTTAAGACACTAAATGGTGAAGAGGGAAGAAATGGTTTGATTAAATTTACAGAGTATAAAAGTAGAGAAAAGTCAACAAAACCAAAAATTGGTTTTTTGAAAAAAAGATTGATCAAGAAAAAAGATTCAAATTAGTTAAAATTAGAAATGACATAAGGATATTAAGACCAACCTTATAGAAATTTTAAAAAGAATCATAACAGGAATGCTATAAGCCACTGCCTGCTGACAAATCAGATAATTTAGATTAAATGGACAAACTTCTAAAAAGACAGAGATGACCAAACCAACACAAAAAGAAACTGACAATTTGAAAAGACCTGTAACAAAGTTACGAGACTAGGCTAGTAATTGTAAAACCTCTCCACAGAGAAAAGTCCAGGCTCAGCTGGTTTCATTGATGAATTCAAACATCTAAAGCAGAATTAGTATCAATTCACCAAGTGAACGGAGAAGGCAATGACACCCAACTCCAGACTCTTGCCTGGAAAATCCTATGGACAGAGGAGCCTGGTAGGCTGCAGTCATGGGGTCAGGAAGAGTTGGACACGACTGAGCGACTTCACTTTCACTTTTCACTTTCATGCATTGGAGAAGGAAATGGCAACCCACTCCAGTGTTCTTGCCTGGAGAATCCCAGGGACAGGGGACCCTGGTGGCCTACCGTCTAGGGGGTTGCAAAGAGTCAGACACGACTGAAGTGACTTAGCAGGAGCACCACCACCAAGTGAAAGTGAAGTCACTCAGTTGTGTCCAACTCTTCAAGATCCCATGGACTGTAGCCTGCCAGGCTCCTCCATCCATGGGATTTTCTAGGCAAGAGTACTGGAGAGGGTTGCCATTTCCTTCTCCAGGGGATCTTCCCAACCCAGGGATCAAACCCTGGTCTCCTGCACTGCAGACAGATGCTTTACCATCTGAGCCACCAGGGAAGCCCATCAATTAACCAAAATGCTCCATAAAAGCTGAAGAGAAGGAAACAATTCCCATCTCCTTCAGCAGTCAGTACTACCCTGACACTAAAATCAGACAAGACACTGTAAGGAAAGAAGATAGAGATCAAATCTCTTATGAACAAATGCATAAAAATGCTGAACAAAATACAAGGAAACAAAATGTAAATATATGTGTATATATATATATAAGAATAATTACGTACCATAAACAAGTGAAACTTTTCCTAGAAACACAATGTTGGTTTAAAATCTCAGAAGAATATAATACATTTTAACAAGGAGAAAAAACATACAGTTGTCTCAATAGATGCAGAAAAAAATCATTTGACAAAATCCCAAACCATTTGACAAAATACTCAACAAAACTGGAACAAAAAAGAAGTTCCTCAACCTGACAAAGGCATCTCCAGAAAGCCCACATCATAGGTAACAGTAAGACTGAATGTTTTCCCACTAAGTTCAGGAAAAAGGTAACAATGTATCAGAGGTTCTAGCCAGGGCAATTGGCTAAGAAAAAGAAATAAAGGGCATCCATCTCAATCCCAAAGAAAGGCAATGCCAAAGAGTGCTCAAACTACCACACAATTGCACTCATCTCACATGCTAGTAAAGTAATGCTCAAAATTCTCCAAGCCAGGCTTCAGCAATACGTGAACCGTGAACATCCAGATGTTCAAGCTGGTTTTAGAAAAGGCAGAAGAACCAGAGATCAAATTGCCAACATCTCCTGGATCATTGAAAAAGCAAGAGAGTTCCAGAAAAACATCTATTTCTGCTTTATTAACTACGCCAAAGCCTTGGACTTTGTGCGGATCACAATAAACTGTGGGAAATACTGAAAGAGATGGGAATACCAGACCACCTGACCTGCCTCTTGAGAAACCTCTATGCACGTCAGGAAGCAACAGTTAGAACTGGACATGGAACAACAGACTGGTTCCAACTAGGAAAAGGAGTACGTCAAGGCTGGATATTGTCACCCTGCTTATTTAATTTCTATGCAGAGTACATCATGAGAAACGCTGGGCTGGAAGAAGCACAAGCTGGAATCAAGATTTCCGGGAGAAATATCAATAACCTCAGATATGCAGATGACACCACCCTTATGGCAGACAGTGAAGAAGAACTAAAAAGCCTCTTGATGAAAGTGAAAGAGGAGAGTGAAAAAGTTGGCTTACAGTTCAACATTCAGGAAACTAAGATCATGACATCTGGTCCCATCACTTCATGGTAAATAGATGGGGAAATAGTGGCTGACTTTATTTTTTGGGGCTCCAATACCACTGCAGATGGTGACTGCAGCCATGAAATTAAGACCCTTACTCCTTGGAAGAAAAGCTATGACCAACCTAGATAGCATATTAAAAAGTAAAGACATTACTTTGTCAACAAAGGTCCATCTAGTCAAGGCTATGGTTCTTCCAGTGGTCATGTATGGATGCGAGAGTTGGACTATAAAGAACGTTGAGTGCTGAAAAATTGATGAAGAAAAGATAGAAAAGATATTACTACTACAATAACAGTAGTAGGAATTTTGTTTCTATATAATTTAAGAGAGTGATGCATTAAAAAATCATTAGTTTGTTTTGGGACTCTCAATATAAAAAGGCATACTTTTGTGACATCAATAACTGAAAGGAGTGTGGACAGGGCTAATGAAGTATAATTTTCTATATTATTGAAGTTAAGCTTGAAAAAATTCAAATTAGAGTATAAAACTTTAAGATGCTAAATGTAATCCCCATAGTAATGACAAAGAAAACAAACAATATACACAGAAGGAAGTAAGAAGGGAATTTAAACATTTCAATACAAAAGGTCAGCTAAATACAAAAGAATCACTGAAAATAGAAAATCAACAGAAAATCCAAGGAAATCAAAAGCTGATACTTTAAAAAGATCAATAAAATAAAAAAGCCTACAGCCAGATTAACTTTTAAAAAGAGAGTGAAAAAGAAGACATTATTATAATAGAAATGTATGTGACTCTTTTTTCCTTGCTGTCTTTTGAATTCTCTCTTTAACTGTTGCCATTTTAATTATGATATGCCTTGGGTTCATACTGTCTGTGACTTTGTTTCCTGCACCTGGATGTCTGTTTCCTGTCTCTGTTTGGGAAGTTTTTGGCCATAATTTCATGAGATAAATTTTCTACCTCTTTCTCCCTCTCTTCTCTTTCTGGGACCCCTATTAATGTGATTTTTAGTACACCTAATGTTGCACCCAAAGTCTCTTAAACAATTCTCATTAAAAATTTTTTTTCTTTTTGCTGTTGGGACCAAGTGATTTCCATTATTCTATCAGATACCTTATGCACTCTTCTGTATCACCTAACCTGCTGTTAATTTTCTCTAGTGTTTTTCATTTCAGTAATCCTGTTTTCTAGCTCTGACTGGTTCTTTTTGTATGTGTTTTCTAATCCCTTGTTAAAATTCTGTGTTCATCTATTCTTTTCCCCAATTCAGTTAGCATTCTATTGGATTCTTTATAAGGTATTTACCTCGTTTCATCAGATTTTTTTCAGGGGTTCCTGCCCTTTCATTTGAAATACAGTCCTCAGTCTTCTCATTTTGTTCAGCCTTCTGTCACCATGAAATTAGATGAGACAGTTACCTATCCCAGTCTTGGAGGTATGGCCTCGTGTGGGGGTGTCCCAATGCGGTTTGCCTGTGCCCAGTGGCTCTGGTCTGCGAGCTGCTGGATCACAAGCGAGCGAACGCAGGCTGTTTTCCCCTGGGCTGGGCGGGCAGCCATCATTCTGGTGGCCTGGAGTTGGAGCAGCTACAGTCCGAACTGGGGCTTCTCTGCTCAAGGGCAGTCTCCACCCTATAAGGGGTGGGGGCGGGGCTCCAGCGGCTGGAACGAAGTGTACTGAGGCAAGTGGGTTTCTGACAGGAGACCCTGTCTAGGTATGGGGCGCGTCCAGGTCTGAGGACACGGGGCTGAACTTCTGTGCTGGTTTCTCTCCCTCCCCAACCCCTGGCGTGCATGCCTTGCTTAGAGGCCGGGTCAGGACTTGAGCGGGCGCCTGCGCTCACTGGCCCGGTTTCACTCCCCTCCAGATGCGCGCAGGGACACACAAGCCTGCGATGGCAGGTCCCACCCTAGAGCTAGTTTTACTTCCCCTCAAGTGTGCGCAAGGTCGGCCTACCAAGTGACAACATTCTCCGCCTGGGATACACTGACACCCAGGCTGGCAATGTCTGCCTCCACACTGGTCAGAGTCGGGGCAGGGTGCAAGCAGGCTCGCAGCCCTCCAAGTGAGCACACTCTCAGGAGCACCCCGTGCCTCAGTGGGTGCAGCGCCAGGGCAAGAGGCGCTGGAGCAGGAGCCCTGAGCAGGCTGCAGGATACACTGGGATGGTCCTGGTAAGCCGGGCCAGGAAGTTTTCCATCTGCTGACTCTGTGCTGTGACCGGGAGGAGGCAAGTCTGTGCATGTCCTTCAAGGGCCGAGACTTGGTTTCTTAGAGCCCTCTGGTAAGCCCCAGTAGTTTCCAAACCAGCTCAAGGGGTCGTCTTCCCAGTGTTGGACCCGTGGGCTAGGTTGCCTAGTACGTGGCTCAAATCCCTCACTCCCCCAGGGAAAACCCCCAAGCCTGTGCCATCTCCCTCCCCTTCTATACCCTCCACTAGCGGGTGCAAGTCCTGACCAGACCAGACTGCTTCTCCTCCCTTTCTGCCAGCCTTTGTGTAGTTCTTCCTTTACAGCCTCGGTTGTGAGAGAGCCATCTGGCTAGTTCCCAAATCAGTTTTACCAAGCACCGCTCTATATGTAGTTGTGGTTTTGACGTGTTGGTGAGTGAAGGTCTACTCCATCGTGATCTCTCCTCCCTAGGTATGGTTTTTCACAATGGACGCACCAATATACATTCTTAACAACAATGTACTGTTCCCTTTTCTCTATATTGTCACCAACGCTTGTTACTTCTTGTCTTTTTGATAATAACCATTCTAACAGATGGGAGTGGTATTTTACTGTGGTTTTGATGTGCATTTCCCTGGTGATTAGAGGTTAAGCACCATGTACTTGTTACCCATCTGTGTGTCTTCCACGGAAAAATACCTATTCAGTCCGTCATCCCATTTTTTTTAAACTGGATTGTTTGTTCTTTAAGTATTTTGGATAGTAACTCCTTATTAGATACAAGATTTGCAAATATTTTCTCCCAACTGGTAGGTTGCCTTTTTATTTTGTCAATGTTTCCTTTCCTATCAGAAGCTCTTTATTTTGATGTAGTTCTACTTGTTTATTTTTGCTTTTGTTTGCTCTGCTTTGGGTGTCAAAAAATCATCGCCAAGACGGTGGTCAAGGAGCCTGCACCTATGTTTTCCTCTAGGAATTTCTGGCTTCTTACGTCTATCAAGTCTCTTAATCCAATATGAGTTAATTTTTATCTATAGTCTGAGACAGTGGTCCAGTTTTCCCAGAACCCTTTACTGAAGAGATGGTCTTATCACTATTGAATATTCTTGGCTTCTTCTGTCATAAATTAACTGACCATATATGTGCAGGGGTTTATTTCTGGGCTCTCTTTTCTTTTCTCTTGATCTATGTGTCTGTCTGAATACTAAATCCCATTCTATTCTGATGACTACAGCTGTGCAATAGTTTGAAATCAGGAAGTGTGATGGCAGTGATAATGATACAATACCAAAGGCATGATTCATAAAAGAATTTATAACCTGGACTTTATTAAAATTACTTCTGCTCAACGAAAGACCCTGTCAAGAGAATGAGAAGTTAAGCCACAGCATGGGAGAAAATACTGGCAAAAGGAATATCTAAAGAGGACTGTTTTCTAAAACACACAAACTCCTCCTAAAACTCAATAATGAGTAAATATAAACAACAGATTAAAAAATTGGCACAAGGTGTCAACACCTCTCCAAAGAAGATGTACAGATGGCAAATAAGCATATGAAAAGATGTTCAGCATCATACACCGTTAAGAGAATTACAGATTAAAACAGTGAGATGTCACACCTATTAGAATAGCCAAAATGCAAGACAGTGACAATACCAAATGCTCGCAAAAATGTGAAAGCAGCAGTGCTTTCTTGAATGGTACCACCACTCTGGGCACAATTTGGAAGTTTCCTACAAAAATGAACACACTTTTACCACAGGATCTCTGCAATAGGATCCAACAACAACACTCCTTGGTGTTTAAAGAGTGGAAAACTCATGTCCACAATAAAAATCTATTAACAAATGATACAGATAGAGAAGCTTCATTCATAGTAGCTAAAACCTACAAACAACACAGCCACCTTTCAATAAGTGAATGGTTAAACAAACTGTGGTCCAGCCATACCATGGAATACTACCAAAAAATAACAAAGAAACAAACTATTTTCAACGAGCTGGATTGAGTTCCCTCCACAAAACTCCTATGCTGAAGCTGGACCCCTAAGTATCTGAGAACATAACTGTTTGGAGATAGGGTCTCAAGTGGTACATAAGTTAAAATGAGGACAGAAGTGTAAAGCTAATTGAATCTGACTAGCATCCTTACGTGAACAGAAGTCTGGACACCCAAAAGGGCACCAGGGATTTGTGCACAGGAAAACCATTCCAGAAGACAAGGCAGCAGCCATCTGCAAACCAAGGAGGGAGGCTGCAGAAGAAACCAAACTTGCCCATAGTTTATCTCGGACTTCCAGCCTCCAGAACTGGGAGAAAACACATTTCTGTTGTCTGAGCCACTCAGTCTGTGGTATTTTTTTACGGCACCCTTAGCAAACAAATATAATGACATTTAACATCAGTGTGTCTCCAGGGAATTATGCTTAGTGAAAAAAAAAGACAATCCCTAAGGTTAAATACTACATGATCTTATTTCCATTTCATTCTTGAAATTACAAAATACAGCTGACTCTTGAAGAACATGGCTGCAAACTGTGTGTTATATATATATTTTCAGTTAGTAAAGACTACTGTTGTTTTCCAGTCACTAAGTTGTGTCCAACTCTTTGTGACCCCATGGACCGCAGCATGCCAGGCTTCCCTGTCCTTCACTATCTCCTAGAATTTGCTCAAATTCAAGTCCATTGAGTTGGTGATGCTATCTAACCATCTTATCCTCTGCTGCCGCCCACCCCACCTTGCCTTTGATCTTTTTCAGCATCAAGGTTTTTTCCAGTGAGTCAGCTCTTGCAAGACTATAGTACTACACTACAGGCATTTTTTTTCCAATAGTAAATATTATAGTACTACATGAGCTGAGATTGGCTAAACTCTCGGATGTGAAACTACAGAAATGGAGGAACCATGTATATGAAGAAACTGTGTATACAGAGGGTCAACCATAAGTAATACAGATTGTCGACTGTGTGGAGGTTTGCTGCCCCTAACCACAACACTATTCAAGGATCACCTGAATGTTATCTTTGAGTAAAGATCTTATTAAATGTCTATGTATAGTCAAACTGGTCTATTGGTATTATAAGATAATATTAATACTTGAAAAGATGATTATAATCATTGGTCACTTTTGGGGAATGTTACGAGACAAACTCATCAGCTTGAAAACTAGTCAATAAACAAAAAGAATAAAGCACTTATCCTACCTTTCCTGAATGATCTATACTTCAGAATAAACTTTGATGGAGCAAAGTTTCTATTTACAGAAGAATTACAACTATTAATTGAAAAGGGAAAGATTAGTTCCTCTAATGGCTCCAGTCAATGGTCATCAATAATAGCTTACAATAAAAGAGAGAGAACAAGACATTATGTGTCTACCAATAGGCATACACAAAAACATCTCTGAAGCATTTCTGAAAAATATCTACCCAGGATCTGATCAGGCCTCTAGAATCATTTCTAAAAAACACAGAATTAGGAAATATGTAAACAACGAAGGAGGTATAATGCACACAGTAAAAAATCTCACAGGATAAAAACTCCAGTTTCTTCACAAATACAGTGAAAAAAAAAAAAGAAAAGAAAGGAAAAGGGGGAGGAAAGGAAAAGGTAAAATCTACAGACTGAAAGAGATTTTAAGACACAGATCAACCAGTCACAATGTGTAGGCCTTATTTAAATCCTGAACTTACTGAAAAAAAGAATTTATGAAACAAGATAATTCAAACAATGGATATTTGATATTAAGGAATTTTCATTAATTTTATCAGGTGTGATGAACTGTGGTGCTTCTGTTGTTTGGAGGGGATTATCTTCTGGTGCAGCTTGTAGGATCTTAGTCTCCAAATCAGGGATTCAGTCCATGACCCCTACAGTGGAAGTGTGGAATCCTGATCAGAGGAACACCAGGAAATATCTTGTGGTCATTGTTTTAAAGAGTTCTTTTTTTTTCCCCCATACATACTGAAATATGTATAGATGAAACATCATATCTTGGATTTACTTTAAAATAATCTGGAGTCAGGGAGAAATAGAGTTTGGCCATGACTGATAACTACTGAAGCTGGTTAAGAGGTATGTGAGAGTTCATACTATTTTCTTTAACCTACTTATATAAATATCTGAAACTCTCCAAAATAACATGTCTTTAGAAATTAATCTTAGAAGTAGAATCAGAAATAAAAGAACCTGCAGACATCCTACATCTGTAATACCAATGTAACATTCACATCCATGTTCTTTAGCAGTTTACAGTCCGTGGGGTCGCAGAGAGTCAGATACGACTGACGACACACACACAAACATGTTCTTAAATGTATTTTGCTCAGCAAAACCCACAAGCAATCAGAATATAAGCACCATCTTCAAATAGATAGGGTGTATATATAACTAAGGACTAAAAAATTACAGGTAAAGAAATTTTTCATTACACATAATTTTAAAATATATTTCTGCTAAGATTATTAAGAAACCTCTTCATATTTTTGTAGCACAGCTTAAATAGAATGCCTAGTTTTACTCTAATTCCAAACTATTCTCTTCAATTATCTTTCTAAATGTAATTACCTCTAAAATGCTTCTATCAAGGGTAATATATTTCAAAGCCCTTGAATATATACACACACAAATAAACATACAAACATACAAATACACACACAACCCTCTATGCAAAAGCCTAAAAGGCTGATATTCAGACATCATTTCTGCTTATGAGCAAACTGAGAACTGGTTAATTGGGATTAACCAATTTGCTTAAAATCATATAGCTATATTACAACTACAATAAGAGTTTTTTGCCCTGAGGCCCAAGGTTTATTTCTTCTCTGCCACACTGTGATTCAAGATGCAGGAAGAAAACCAATATTCCAACAACTGATTTACCATAAGTCACAGTATGAGAAGTACATCTGACCAATTTCTTATTTTATTCATATGCTGTAAGCAGCATCAACACAATTTAATCATATGACAGCAACCACATATTACACACTTACTAAACATTTATACAAAAAGGAGAAATTTCTAGACAAAATACCACAAACCTTTCCTTTAAAAGGATTAATATATGCTTTCCTGCATGTATAAACGACTTTTTTTACTCTCAAGAACCTAAAAATATGCATTTTAATGAAAGTGCCACGTCAGAATCACTATACATCCATTTAAAACTTCAACCATTTTAACTGATCCTTAAATTCTTTAAAAAAAAAAAATACTAATATAAGATTTTCTGCAGTAGCTCATTAGTAAGAATATTCTACTTGCATGACCAAATATAAGCACTCATTTACACTAATAAATGCTTTATATGCATGAATTTAATCTACCAAATAACTCCAAGACCCAGAAATTATTGTTAGTTCCATTTACAAATAAGATAATTGAGACTTGGAGATTTCAGGTACCTTTTCAAGATCACAGAGGCAGTAAATGGTAGATTTGAAACTTGAGTCAGTCCAGTCTCATGACAAATTCTTGCTCTTAACCCATCCTTTGTTTCAATAAACATTATCTATTTTCAGTTGCCAAAAATTACCCTGTTACCACATTCTTCTTGTTTCAAAGAAGATAGCCAAGTGCAACTAGAATGGCTGCATCAGAAACAGGTTCATTTTGTCACTCTCTGGCTTCTCAGCACTCACTGTGTCACATTCTCCCTTAGAAATTACTGTATAAAGGAAGATTACATTATCAGGCCAACTCTCCAAAACTTAACTACCACTGAAAATAACATTTCTATGGAAGAGTCTGGTGAACTGTAACAGAAAAATACAACATCATCCTGTCGCACCCAACGAAAAGATGCCCCAAGTTCCAAATGTAACGTGAAATTCCTTTCTTATTTTCCTCAGCACACAACCAGGAATGACTTCTCATCTCCTAGTCCCCATCAAGAGCATCATCAGGAGATGAGTTTTAAACTATGCCAGTTCCCATGGAAGATAGGGACAAAGCCAGGAGAAAGAAAAGGGTAGGATAAAAACCAGTAACATTTATTTATTTATATATGTATATATGAAAGCTGAAGCCCAAAACTATTACTGCTAGAATTCAGTCTTTTTAAAAAAGTTTCCTGTGAACTAGCCTGCAAATCTAACTACCTTATTATACTTACTAAGAGATCTGGATTCCTGGGTCAGGAAGATCCGCTGGAGAAGGGATAGGCTACCCACTCCAGTATTCTTGGGCTTCCCTTGTGGCTCAGCTGGTTAAGAATCCACCTGTAATGTGGGAGACCTGGGTTCGGAAGATCCCCTGGAGAAGGGAAAGGCTACCCACTCCAGTATTCTGGCCTGGAGAATTCCACGGATCAGAGTTCCATAAAACTGAGTGACTTTCACTTTGAAGAGATCTGGAACACAACTCACTTAAAAATTGGCAACTATCTGCACTTACCAATGCTGTCTATAATCAACTACCCCTTCTCAACTTTCTGAAAACTAAAAGCCTAGTATCTATGGAAGAGAGAGAAGTGAAGGAGTGATGACTCTCTTTAACAGCACATGCAAAGAAACAGCTTTGTACATGATGTACTCAAATCAGTGGAAATATATATTAGGTGCTTTGGGATGATAATACCAAAGTCATTCATCCAAGATACTGGAAGAATGCCTTTTTAGTATGTAGTTCTAGAGTATGTTCAGATCTTTGGAAATTGTGAGGTTCCTCTTTTCTTTATTACCAGATGCTGAAGCTGAAACTCCAATACTTTGGCCCCCTCATGCGAAGAGTTGACTCATTGGAAAAGACCCTGATGCTGGGAGGGATTGGGGGCAGGAGGAAAAGGGGACGACAGAGGATGAGATGGCTGGATAGCATCACTGACTCGATGGGCATGAGTTTGAGTGAATTCTGGGAGTTGGTGATGGACAGGGAGGCCTGGTGTGCTGCGATTCATGGGGTTGCAAAGAGTCGGACACGACTGAGCAACTGAACTGACAGACCGAATGCTTGTGTCCCCCTCAAATTCAGATGCTGAAAACCTGATGCCCAACAAGATGGTATCAGGAAATAGAGCCTTCAGGAGTGATTAAGTCAGGAGGGAAGGGCCCTTATGAATGGAATCGGTGCCCTTCTGAAAGAGGCCAGCAAAAGCTCCCACCAGCTCTGCCAACCAAGGCCAGTGACAAGGCACTATCTGTGAATTCCCTGTGAATAAAGAAGTGTGCCTTTACTAGACCCAGAATCTGCCTGCATCATGATGTTGGACTTCCCAGCTCCAGAACAGTGAGAAATAAATTTCTATTGTTTATAAGCTATCCAGTCTAAGGTATTTATTTTAATAGTCCAAACAGACTAAAACACTAGAGCTTTTTTTTAACAGTTATAAATAGTATTTTTATGGGATGTATATAAACATAGTTTGCTGCGTTGATCAGATCAGTAAAAAAACAAGTAAGCAGTGTACTCTAATACAATGCTGAATGAAAATGTAAACTCATTAAAAGTGATTAGAGTGCAGTTTAGCAAAAATTACCAAAAGTTTTATAAATGCTCATAGCTTTTGACTCAGTAATTCAAATTGTAAGAATTTATCCTAATAATCAGAGATTCATTCATTAATCCATTTAACAAATAATTGAAGACTTAATTTGCACCAGGTATCACTCTTACGAATAAGGATGTTTATCACATTATTTTACAGCTCCAAAAAGTTGGGGGAGAAATGTCAAATAACAGAAAGCTAACAAATCAGAATACAGCTAATGGATAAAATATTATAACACCACTGGAAATGACATTATCAAATACATCAAAAAATATTTAACAACATAAAATGCTCATGTTAAGAAAAAAACATTTTTTTAAGATACAAAACTACATGTAATTACATATATAACTATATGTATGATCCCAAATCTGTGTTTTAGATCTTATTAGTCGGGATCCTTAGTTAAGTTACTCAGTCTCACTCAGCTTCAGTATCTTCATTTATAAAATGAAGATTTTACATTTTACATGTAAAATAAGGATTTTATACTTCACATCTTAAAGGCTTGTCAGATGAGTTATTTGCAAAATGCTTATAATATTCTCTAGTACATATAAAGTGTCAATAATTATTTGCTAGTGATATTATTATATCCATAGATGTTAATATATATGTACATGTATTCAAGAAAAAATAGAATGTCAAAATATTATCAAGATTCTGAATTCTAAATAATTATAAGGCAATCGGGAAATTTCAATACTGATTATATATTATGATATTAAAAATTATTTTGAGTCATTTTTTGTTTTTTAAGAAGTCTTTATAGCATAATGAACTATTTATGAATAAAATATGAAACCTAAGATTTGTTTTAAAATACTTTGGTGAGGGGCTTACACGGAGAGTTGGGTTTTAATTTTTAATGTTATCAGAAATAAATTACCTCTGGGTAATAGGATTATTAGTAGCTTTGCTTTATAATTTTCCACTTTCCAAATTTTCTATGGTGATTAAAAATTACTTCTGAAATTAAAAAAAAGTTTTCAAAAATTTTTGACATTCCTTACCAATACTCCATCCACAGATGAAACTTTTTCCCAAGTTAACCAAGCTCTTTCTCTGACATGATCTGGTATCTTTAATTTCTGACATAATGCAGTAAAATCAGGTTCTTCAGTTTCTTCAAACTCAAGCCTACCAAATGAAAAAATATATAATAGGCACATATTTACAATCAAATTAATTAGATAAATATGTTTCAATAGTTTGCATAGAACAGCACTATCCTGAAAGACAGCATCACTAAATACTTTAGAATCTTATTTATCTTTGAAAAAAATTACACTTAGAATTTAAACATATATTTATCTTTTTCAGTCTTTCCAGAATGGTAATACCACACAGTGAAAAATGTTTGCTGGTCTGGTGAATCACATACTTCAGAGCAGCAAAGTAGCTTAAAGTAAGTACAAGAGCTAAAACTGGGAAAGTTGGGTTGGTTAACAGCAAGAGGAAAGCAATAGATAATATTACAAAACCAATTCAATATCATTAACTTTTGCTAAAATGCAGTCTACCCTTCACAGTGTTTTATTTAATCTACTTACTAGTAGTTCTTAGATGATGATTAAATTCAAGCTTTCTTTCTGATTTTCCTTAACCAAGACAGGCAGTCAAAAAACTCTTCTTGGCTAATTCTTTTTCAATCAGTTAATGTCTACTTGACCTCTAATAATAATAGTACAAGGAATCGCTAATAATTTTTTAGTATTTATTATGATCCCACACAAAGTACCTTAGATGAAGGTAGATTGAATCCCCACATCAGCCTATTAGGTAAGTCCTCTTACCCTGTTTTACAGATAAATACCAAATCAGAGAAGTTAAAGCACTCACTTGAAATCACAAACAGTATGTCAGAAACCCTGATAGAAACCCAATAATCTAACTCTATAATCCTTGCCCTTGAGCACTATTCCAGACTGCCAACCCTTCTCTGAAACATAATTAACTTTTGGTTATCTCAAGAATGAAGATGGTGTGCTGTTTCCCTTAAGTAAACTCTCAACTCTCAAAGTAGGCATGGGCTCCATCACTGGAAATGCAATTGGACTGGGCCCTGAACCCACCCCAGGTAAAGTTCTCAGCTTCAGACTGCCAGGCAGTGGTTCTATCTTTGTTAAGTAGTTAACCAGTAGTTTGATAGCCCATAAGGACACATTTTATGGGTAAGGATAGATCAAGAACAGACTTTATCTTGCATGGTTCTGACTTAAAGAATTTGTGATAGTTTCATCATTTAAAGTATATAAAATGAAATGTTGTAAAATAGAAGGAAAAAAAGACTTTCTTTTCCCAGGTGCTGGCCAGAACTTCAGTATTTCTGGTTACTCCACAATATTCAAGAATGCTTCCAAGCTCTGTGGATAACACAGGGTTCTTTGCAGTAGACTTCACTGCTCTTACCAAAAGGAAACTGGAAAATACTGGACATATCAGAGTTTAATCAGAAACTAATGTCTTCTCCTAGAACATCCCTGGGCTTTCTTTTTTTTTCCCACTAGTGAGAATGATTTTTAATTGATAAGACAGTCATATATGAATTTCTAATAGCCTTTCACAAGCCATTTCCAAAAGCTTTTCCCAATCTTTAACAATTTGTCCCGAATTCTCTTAGCGCAGGGGAAGGTGAGAGAAATAGGGCCTGCTGATCGGCTAGGACTGTGGGAGGGAGACAGAAAGGAGTCCCATTTCCCTGTAATTGATGTGCAGTCTCAAAGCAGGGCCAACTCTGACAATAATAATGGATAATTATACTCGCTCAATTTTTGGTTCTAACCATAAAGCATCACAATCAAGAAAAATAAGATGTTGCAATACATTATCTCCCTGTCAAAGTTCCACTGCATTATCGTAGACTTGCTTAAAATTTAGAATCCACTTACGAGAAGAAAAATAATTCCACGTGAGCACAAAAACACTCGTTTTGTACTCCAACAAACGAAACAAAAAAAAAAAAAAAAAAAAAAAAACAAGGACACCAGGATCCTTGCTGGCTCAAAGCCGAAAGGCAAAATGGAAGAAATAACGAGGCACGCTGAAGCCAACGAAAATACGCAAGAAGAGTTCTAGAAAACAAGAGAAAAGTTCAGGAACTTTTAAGCTCTTGGGCTAAACGTCTCACAATATTTTTGCCCAGGTACGAGTTCTTTCTAAAGAGTTACGTTCCACCAGTCACTACCTATGGCCATGAATCCCCAAGACCGAAAAGCCCCTTCTAAGAGAACGCCACAAGGCGCCTCAGCCGAGCTTCCTGGGGGGTAACCGACACCCAGGACCCTGCCCTTCACGTCCGCGGGCATCTCTGCCGCTGCATCCAAGGCTTTTCTGACTGTCTCTCCCAGGACTGGGCTTCAGATACAGCTGCGCGCCCGGGGGCGGTGGGGGGAGGGGGGCACTTCCAACTGTTGCATCGCTAGAGACCAAAAGAGAAAGTCAAAAGACCACTGGAGGACTACAAATCTCAACGGGGAGAAAAACCTATCCAGCAAACACCAGTTAGTTCTTTTCTTTTTTTCCTCTTTTGCGTGTGATGGGGTCTCGAAACACCCGCCGGATGCGCAGGGCCGTCTCGCGGAGCAAAGGCGGCACCTGTCACTTCGCTCAGCGACCCGAGCCCCACCCGCCCGACACCTGTCAAGCTGGAGCCGAGACCCCCCTCCCGGCCGCCCTTCCCAGGCGGCGCCCGCACCCAGACCCCTGTCAGCTCCCTCCCGGCGCTCCGCCGCGAGGGGTGGTAGAGGGGGGACCGTCCTCCCGCCGGGACCGGCGCCCCGCGGGGACGCGCCCCCGCCTAGACGCCGCGGCTGCCGCCGACGCAGCCTCGGGGCGCCCTCCCCGCTCGCCGCCCGCCGCCGGTGGCTCGGCCCGCTCACCTGGCCAGAGGCAGGTCCTCGGAGCCGCTGTCCTGCTCGGGGTCCTCCTCAGGGGGCGGCGGCGGCGGCGGGGGCTCCGCGGCGGCGGCGGCTGCTCTCCGGGGGGTTTTGGGCGGCATGACGCGCTCGCAGGGCAGGCGCCGGAGGGTGCTGGAGTGGGGCCGGAGAAGGGAGAGGACGCGCGCACCTCGGGCACGCCCCGTCCTCGGCCGACTCCCGTTACAAAAATAATTTGAACGTTCCCCTGAGAAAAAAACCGGGCCGGCCCTCCCCCGCCCGGCAACCGAGCGCCGCGTCCAACCGCGGGAAAACGTCACTTCCGCCCGCGGCGTCACGTCCGCGAGGCTCGCGGGCCCGCCGGCGTCGGGAGGGCACCGGGGTGCTGGGCGAGGCGAGGCGAGGCGCGCGCCGGGCGGGCGGGCAGCCCCGGGCCTGCAACCCAGGCGCCCGCCCGGAGGCAGCGGCCGCCGCCGCCGCCTCAGCCTGCCTCGCCTCGAAACTCGCCCCTGCGGGCGTGGGTGGCCGGGTAAGGGCGCTACCCGGCCCGGTGGGTGCGCGCGGGCTCCCTCGCTATAGCCGGGTGGGTCCGGGGCTGCGGCCGAGGCCCCCGCCGGGGAGTATCGGGCGAGCGCACCCGGGGCGGGCACGCCCCTCTCCTCCGTGGGCGGCGCCCTCCCGCTCGCCCGCGCTCCTCCCGCCCAATCCGTTAAGCGAAGTCAGCCAAAACAAAAACAAACTGCCTCTGGGACACCTATGAGGAGCTGGGTTTTGCCCACTACCAGCGGAGACCAAGTACGGGACGACGAAACTGGCCTTTTGAGAGTTCTTTGAGGGAAGAGGGGTGGGGGCTGCGGGCAAAGAACTGATGACAAGGTGCTGCGCGGTTTTAATAGTAGCGTAAAACCAGGAAGCACCATCGAAACGCCTAAAGGACATCTTCAGAGGAGCAGGGGCATTTGAGTAGAAGTTTGCCAGACGGACTTCACATCTAAGGAGGACTTACTATGTGCACAGGGGATTGTTCTGGCCATTTTATCTCATTATCTTACCGAATCCTCAGAAACAGCCCTTTAAAATGAGTTGTAGTCGTATTACACTTTGGATAGGGAAGACAGGCTCAGAGGAGTTAATTCATTTGCCCAGTACTCCAGTATTCTGGCCTGGAGAATTCCATGGACTGACAGGCTATAGTCCATGGGGTCGCAAAGAATCAGATACGACTGAGTTACTTACACACACACACATACACACACAAACACACACAGCCGATGGGTGGTAGAGGTTTTGAACTGAGATATATGTGACTCTACTTATCCATTAGTGAAGTGAATTCGCTCAGTCGTGTCCGACTCTTTGCAACCCCATGGACTGTAGCCTACCAGGCTCCTCTGTCCATGGGATTTTCCAGGCAATAGTACTGGAGTGGATTGCCATTTCCTTTTCCAGAGGATCTTCCCAACCCAGGGATCGAACCCAGGGCTCCCGCATTGTAGGCAGACGCTTTACCGTCTGAGCCAATACGTTGTGTTAAAGAAAACACCACGAAGAGAGAAATAGCATGTGCAAGGCACAAAGACACCAGAAAAGAGTTTGCAGGAATTACTATGGTCAAACATTGACTTAGAAACTGTGTCTCCTGTCTCTTGGTATTTACTTATGCTAATAGATTGCCTAGTTTGAGTATCTGCTTTTGTATCACTGGCAGATGCTGTGGGTTGCCCGCTAGGAGCTTCCCAACTGAGGTGCTATGAATAAAATACAGCTGTGTTCTGACGTGAATTCCCTCATCCTTGGAACAGCTGAGCAGGGCTGAGGCAGCCAATGCCTTCAGGCAAGTGGTAGCTCTTGGGTTTATCCCTGTGGGCCATACAATGGATTATCATTTTCTGTGTATATTATGGTGTATGCCAGAATGTGAAAAGGGGTTAGCCGTTATTGGCCTACTCAACAACAAGTTCTGCCTAAGTTCAGTCTCTTGGGGACTCAAAGTTTATCCGAAGTGAGGGTCCATGCCCAGACCCAATTTCAGAGGGCAAATACCATTACAGCGGTAATTCCACTCATCTTTCCCAGGATTCGAGTGGAGTAGTCAGGAACACAGGACACAGTTTTGGTTTTTGTAAGATGCAGTTTTGGTTTTTGCAAGATCAAAGATAGTCTGCTGGGTGCCTCTAAAATGAGATACAGATGTCATAGTTCTACCCCTTAACTATTTTGAGAATGTTTCACTTGCAATTGCTGCAGCCATAGTGACTTAAGACAAGCTGACCTGAGGATGAGGCAGAAATACTAAAGATGGCTCAGTAGTAATATCAGAAAATCTGGGTCTTTGGTGACATGACTGAGCCTCTGATTTGACTGGTCCTGGAGCTGACCTTGATGGAGCTGGGGTTTTCAGTTGTTTCCACCAAAAAGCATCAAAACCAATAATTTTGCTCCAGTGAACTCCTTCCATACAGAGACCAGTCATTAATGTAGCCTTAGTACCTAGCACGGTGTTGGGCACACGGTAAATGTTTCTTTGCTAAAACTCAGGATGGAGTGAAAGCAGAGGAAAGTCTAGGAACTGAAGTAAACTCTCTTCATATATAGATACGACTTGCTTTATTAAACCCATTTTGTCAATACCCAAGTTTACCGTAACTATGATAGCTCAGAGATTTCTGTTTACAAAAGGATGTGTATCTTACCATGGATACATTTAAAGTCCTGGGAATTCCCAGTGGTTAAGTCTCTGAGCATTAAATCCAGTGGATAAGGCTGCGTTTCCAAAGCAGGGGGCACAGGTTCAAGCCTTGGTTGGGGAACTAAGGTCATGCACACTGTTTGGTGCAGCCAAAATCAAGTCTTTATACAAAACTCAGGAGAAATTGAGTCCATTAAAATCCTTGTATTCCTCCCACAGCTTTCTGTTGCATTGCCAAAGAAGTGTTAGAAAGTCTACAGATTCTCCAAGGAAGTTTCCCCTGATCTCTCTGCACCTTCATAGTAGTTTTAAGATTACTGTAAAACCAAAAAAAAAAAAATTATTTCTTAGATTTTCTACCTGGAAACAGAACTGTTCAGTTTGAGGCCTCTTCAGTGATATCAGACTTTTTTTAAGTCTTCCCTAGTCTAAGAAGTCTGCCTTTGACTTTTTTCTTTGATTTTTTTTTTCCTTTGGCTGTGCTGGTTCTTTGTCCTGGTGCACAGCCTCTTCATTGTGGTGCATGAGCCTTCTCTGGTTGCAGAGCAGCAGCTCTAGAGTTGGAGGGCTTAATAGTTGCAGCACACAGGACAGCTGCCCGGTGGCATGTGGGATCTTAGTTCCAGGACCAGGGATCAAACCCTTGCCCCTGCATTGGAAGGTTAAGATTCCTAACCACGTTGGCCCATCAGGGAAGCCCCTCAACCTCTTTGTAAACTACCACACTGTCTCCATTTCTTTCCCATGTAGCTTCTTGAAAGGGTAGTCCCCATTTGCGCTTCTCTCGCAACTCCTCAGCCTGCTAGTGTTGCCTCCAGGACTCCACTGAAACCACTCTTTCAAAGGTCACCAGTGTCCTAATTGTCAATTCATGGCTTCCTTTTGGTCTCAACCTACTTGACCTTTATTGCAGTTAACACAGTGAACTACTTCCTCTTAAAGCTTCCATAGTCTTCCACAAATTCATGGTCTCCTTGTTCCCCTCCTCTCTTCTATTACTTCACAAACTCCTCTACTGGTTCTTCTCCTAGCAGTGCTGGTTCTTGGACCAGTGCCAGTCTGCAAACTACTTGTGTTTAGTACACAAGGAGATAAGGACAGAAGTTAAGAGTAAACGTTTCAGGCTTCCCTGCTGGCTAAGACAGGAAAGAATCCGCCTGCAAAGCAGGAGACCTGGGTTCAATCCCTGGGTTGGGACAATCCCCTGGAGAAGGGAAAGGCTACCCACTCCGGTATTCTTGCCTGGAAAATTCCATGGACAGAGGAGCCTGGTGGACTACAGAAAAATATAATTAGCATTCTATAAACATGAAAAAAAAAGAGTAAATGTTTCACAGCGTTTATAGGAGTTTAACATTTCAGCAGTATCCAAGCATGTGATCGTTGGACACCTGTGGTTAAACAGAGTATAGAGTGGTTCAAATTTCTCCAACTTGCGTGACAAGTAGTAGGTCAGTGGCACAAATTGTAGCTCTGTGTCCTTGTCATGTGCTATAGGACCACATTAGTGAAAGAGTGAAATTTTTAAGGTTTGTCAACGGTAAGCCAAAAGTAAATAAAAATATGTGGGAATGTAAATTTTTCCATTTATAACTAGTTATTTTTACAGTCATTTTATTTTTGCAGCCATTTTCCTTTTTAATCAAGCCTGTTTTTGAAATTCACAGCTAAAGTTGGGAAGTAAAATTTGTGTCATTTATTTTTAACCCTAAATTACAAATGGTAAAATAAGCCTTTTCTGTCTTGTCAAGAAAAGACACATCAGTAGTGGGTTAGTAATGATAGTAGTAAACTGAATAATAACCAGAGAAGTAATTCCAAAGAATTAAATATCTGAGTGTTTGTATTAACTTTGCTCAGAAGTGTAATTCCCCATCTACTGAGTTCACAGCCATATCTCATAGCAAAGTACTGAAAGTATGAACTGACTGATGAAGCAAGAAGGCCACCATACATGGCATTTATACATAAAATATTAAAAAACTATGAATTTGAGAAAACATTTTGAATTTTTATTTTCTACCAAAATAAACATACATAGGGAATTCATGAATCCAGAATCTATTTCTTTCATTGAAAGATAATTTAAATATGACTATTAATATAATAGGATAAATCTTTGGAACAGGCTACTAATGAAAAATTGAAAATGAATTTTTAAAATAAAGCAGCATTTGCTTCATTTGGAATAAAAGTTAAGAATGAATATCTGAGCTTACTGAATTTGCTTTAAAATCTCAGTGGTTAGGACCCAGCAATTTTGCTTCCAGGGCACAGCTTCTATCCCTCCTTGGGGAACTAATATCCCACAAGCCTCGTGGCAAAAAAAAAAAAAAAGTAACGTCTTTTCTTCCGTTTCCTTAAACATACCTTTAAGAGACTGATTGCTCTGCTATTACTGTTCTTAAATACAGCGCAGGAACAGTTTAGGGACTTCTGTGGTGATCCAGCAGTTAAGACTCCTCTCTTCCACTGCAGTGGGTGTGAGTTTGATCCCTGATCAGGGAACTCAGATCCCAACTGCTCCACAGTGTGGCCAAAAAATAAAAAACAACGGAAAATAGCAACAACAACAACAACAAAATAGAAACAATTTAAATATACATTATGCTAGTGGCATTGTCAGCAACTAAGCTACATTAGAGGACTTAACAAGGAAGAAAAACATCCATTTATCATGTTAAATACTTTAAATGTTAATAGACTTAAAATATTAAATATTGTTATAGTATTTGATATAGGAAATTGTCACTTTACTGCCAACCTTTTGTTTAGACCGTGGAATGATGGAAAATGAAGGGTGTATTAGCTATTCTCTATATTGATCACCTATCTGTACACTTCCAGTGAACAAAGTGCAGTTGTTATAGTTTTTTCCTTTTATGTTATTTTTTGTTTTAATTCTGTTTTTTTGAAATGCAGTTTTATGTCTGTTTGAAATACTTGAAAGTGTGAGTGAGCTTGTGTTTGGTGTGCCATTTTTGTTTTCATTTCATTTTTCTAGTGCTTTTCCATATTTTACTTTCCAAAACTTTATTTTTCACAAAAAATTAAAATTACAAAGTTCATTCCTTTATGGGTACTGTGAGATAGCCCTGGCCTAGAAGATATGCATCTCTCTTCTTTTCTTGCTCTATTTCATTCCCATGATTTAAGTCACCTCCCACATGTGTGTGCTTAGATTCTTTCTGATTTCAAGAAATAGAAACCTACTCAGTTTACCTGAATTATTCAGGGTTTAGAAAGGCAATGCCAAAGAATGCTCAAACTATCGCACAATTGTACTCTTCGCACATGCTAGTAAAGTAATGCTCAAAATTGTCCAAGCCAGGCTTCAGGAATACATGAACCGTGAACTTCCAGATGTTCAAGCTGGTTTTAGAAAAGGCAGAGGAACCAGAGATCAAATTGCCAACATCCGTTGGATCATCGAAAAGGCAAGAGAGTTCCAGAAAAACATCTATTTCTGCTTTATTGACTATGCCAAAGCCTTTGATCACAATAAACTGTGGGAAATTCTGAAAGAGATGGGAATACCAGACCACCTGACCTGCCTCTTGAGAAATCTGTATGCAGCTCAGGAAGCAACAGTTAGAACTGGACATGGAACAACAGACTGGTTCCAAGTAGGAAAAGGAGTACGTCAAGGCTGTATATTGTCACCCTGCTTATTTAACTTATATGCAGAGTACATCATGAGAAACACTGGGCTGGATGAGGCACAAGCTGGAATCAAGATTGCTGAGAGAAATCTCAATAACCTCAGATATGCAGATGACACCACCCTTATGGCAGAAAGTGAAGAGGAACTAAAGAGCCTCTTGATGAAAGTGAAAGAGGAGAGTGAAAAAGTTGGCTTAAAGCTCAACATTCAGAAAATGAACATCATAGCATCTGGTCCCATCACTTCATGGCAAAGAGATGGGGAAACAGTGGACACAGTGGCTGACTTTATTTTTCTGGGCTCCAATATCACTGCAGATGGTGATTGCAGCCATGAAATTAAAAGACACTTACTCCTTGGAAGGAAAGAAAAAGCAGAGACATTACTTAGCCAACAAAGATCCATCTAGTCAAGGCTATGGTTTTTCCAGTAGTCATGTATGGATGTGAGAGTTGGACTATAAACAAAGCTGAGTGCCAAAGAATTTTTTGAACTGTGGTGCTGGAGAAAACTGTTGAGAGTCCCTTGGGCTGCAAGGAGATCCAACCAGTCCATTCTGAAGATCAGTCCTGGGTGTTCATTGAAAGGACTGATGCTGAAGCTGAAACTCCAATACTTTGGCCACCTCATGTGAAGAGTTGACTCATTGGAAAAGACCCTCATGCTGGGAGGGATTGGGGGCAGGAGGAGAAGGGGACGACAGAGGATGAGATGGCTGGATGGCATCACCGACTCGATGCACATGAGTTTGGGTAAACTCCAGGAGTTGGTGATGGACAGGGAGGCCTGGTGTGCTGCGATTCATGGGGTCGCAAAGAGCTGGACACGACTGAACGACTGAACTGAACTGATGATTAGTTTAGGGGGAAAGTGCAAAAGACCAAAAAAAGATTCCCTGCTGCTGCATCCGTGTATTTTGCCACCCATCCAGCAGCAGGCACTGTGAACGCTGCTATTCTTCATCTCTTTGTTCTGTTCTCCTGCCACAAGAACCTTCTCTCCATGCCACCAATTCACACTCTTCAGGAGAGAAAACGTGATCAATTCCCCTACTAAACCATAATTTATATTAACGGGATCAGATAAGATAATTCATGGAGCGCAGTGTCAAATGAAAATGTAGAGCCTATTGTTCGAAAATTATTGAGACTTCCAAGATGGTGACAACAGAGCTTTAAATCAGGCCCTTCTAATGTGGAGTGTTACAGAACTGCATGGTCTACATACCCAAAAAGCCAGGTCTGTCCATAAGGGTAGATCGATGTCTGTTCTGCTAACTAGCATATCCCCATGCCTAGCATGTGCCCACAACACTGAACAGTCAGTTGGATAGCCAGTTTAGTACTACACTATTATACTGAGTTGACCAAAAAGTTTGTTCAGGTTTTCCGTAAGATCTTCCAAACAAACTTTTTGGCAACCCAGTATTAGTTTCCCCTCCTCCCCTGCCCACTCCCTTGTCTTCACTCCTTTTTCTTTCAAATGGCCCTCAGGCTCTGTTTTCTAGAGAATTCAAGCTAAAAGACAGGCTCTGTTTTTTAGAGAATCCAAGCTAAAAGACTTGGCATCAAGCTAAACTCCAGTTAGAATGGGGACCAATGGGGTTTTGACTCAACACCACATTCTGTGGTTAAGTCACTGGAAAACAGAATGTGGATGGATCTAAGGGAATGAGAAGAAAGCATTTCTATCTTTGTATCTCATGTTCATTTTCACCAAAGAGCATCTACCACAGCAGAGGTCCTCAGGCACCAGGTGAACAAGATAATTTGTGGTATCAGCTAGATCCTGTGATAGAAAGGTCATGGTGGCAGGGATGAAAGTCTTGCATGGGTCCAAAAATATGGACTCCTTACCAATTCTGTTCTACCTAGATTACTAGCTGGTGCCATTGCTGAACTCCCAACTTGCTATTTGCGGAGACCAAAACTGAGCCTTTAATAAGGCATTACTCTTTGAGAAGACCGTCTGCCACTTGATGGCAGATTGATTACACTGAGAAGGAGGAGATAGTGATTCATCCCTAAAGGAGGCAGTGATTCATCTTTATCAGAACTGGTAACTAATGTGGTTATGAGCTTGCTTCCTGGCCCTCAGTGCCTCTGCCAGCACCACAGCTCAATTTATGGAAGCCTAATATGCTGACCAGTCGATCCTAAAGGAAATCAACCCCAAATATTCATTGGAAGGACTGATGGTGAAGCTAAAACTCCAATTCTTTGGCCATCTGATGTGAAGAACTGACTCACTGGAAAAGACCCTGATGGTGGGAAAGATTGAAGGCATGGAGAGAAGGGGGAGGCAGAGGATGAGATGGTTGGGTATCACCGTCCCAGTGGACAGGAATTTAAGCAAAGTTCAGGGAACACTGGAGGACAGAGGAGCCTGGCATGCTGTACTTCATGGGGTCACAGAGTCAGACACAACTTAGCAACTGAAGAACAATAATATATTGACATGATTTCTTTCATAATAATGGCTCAGATCAAAGAAGCCATTTTATGACAAAAGAGGAGAAACAATGAACACATGACCAGGGGCCCCTCTGGTTTTACTGTGGGACACGTCTGTATTAGATAGATCTTATTGCATTAACAGAACACTCCAGACTTAGCACATTCCAGACTGCAGGAACCTCCCTGCAAAATGCAGTATAAGCACCAAACTGACTGCTCATATATGATGCTGTGGCCCCCAACAACTAAAATATAAGGGTACAAGAAATAAAGAATGGAGATAGAATTAGTCCCTTGTGGTGGATGAATGGGGCTTCCCCGGTGGCTCAGATGGTAAAGAATCTGCCTGCAATGCAAGAGACCAAGGTTTGATCCCTGGGTTGGGATGATCCCCTGGAGAAGGGAATGGCTACCCACTCCAGTATCCTTGCCTAGAGAATTCTAAGGACAGAGGAGCCCGGTGGGCTACAGTCCATGGGGTGAGGTGGATGGATGCTGTTGGTGCTTCGCTTAAATCTCCTTTCTCTATTGGCACTCATCCCCCAGCTAATGTGAGTGTTGACTGGGGATTGTCCTCAATCAAATGGGAGTTGCCTCACCTATGACATCTGTAGTCCCTGATCTTTGTTCCCCAAGCAGGGATAGAACCCATGACCCTGTATTGGAAGAGCAGGGTCTTAACCTTTGGACTGTCCAGCAAGTTCTGGTCCCAGAGTTTTTCAGTTGGCAATGAGGAATGAGATGTTGAGGGACCAGACAACACCTATACATGCATAACCCAGAAATGTGGGAGATTTAATGTCTGAGAAGAAAAATCTTATCTCTTCTTTATCTATCTTATGTATCAAACAAGGGAAAAAACAAGGGGGGTTAACAGATTTTTTTTTCTTTTTTATCTTTTGACCACCAAGAAACATGTGGGTTCTTAGTTCCCTGACCAGTGAGCAAACCTGTGCACCCTGCCTTGGAAGTATGGAGTGTCAACCACTGGATTGCCAGGGAAATCCCTAACATAAATTCTTTGTCTTCTTTTTCCCAGAAGTTTGTTCTGAGATTAGGGTCATTTATATTGTCTTTTGAAAGATGCTTTCATAAGACTGAGCAGTTATTAACAGTTGTGCTTAATACTCAGTGATGTCAAGTTCAGGCTTCCCTGGTGGCTCAGTGATGAAGAATCCACCTGCCAGTGCAGGAAACAAAGGTTTGATCCCTGTAAAAGGAAATGGCAACCCACTCCAGTATTCTTGCCTGGGAAATCCCACAGACAGAGGAGCCTGGCAGACTACAGTCTATGGGATTGAACAGTCAGACATGACTTAGCAACTGAGCACAAACACTCACACAATGTCCAGTTCATAGAAGAAACAATAAGGTGCATATATTAATACCTGTAGGATGAACAATAATGTGTAGGCACAGGTTATCTCTCTTCATTCACTTTATTTTTATACAATAAGTTTAGACTTGTGCAATCCTATGTATGATGTTCTATGATAAGAAAAAACTAGTTTTAATTTATGAATCTATATAATCATTATTGTGAGATTCTTGCATTATATGTAAAGTTGTATAATATTAGTTCATCAGAGTACATATTTTAATCGCAGAGCAATCAATATCCAAAAAAATGAAAAAAAGACATAACTGAAAAAGAAATACACTCCAATTAAAAAGCAGGATACAAAAGCAAGACATGACAATATGCTTTTTATTAATATAAGAAAGTGAAAGTTACTCAGTCGTGTCTGACTCTTTGCAATCCCGTGGACTATACAGTCCATGGGATTCTCCAGGCCAGAATACTGAAGTGGGTAGCCTTTCCCTTCTTCAGGGGGTCTTCCCAACCCAGGGATGGAACTCAGGTGTCCCACATTGCAGGTGGATTCTTTACCAGCTGAGCCACAAGGGAAGTAATATAAGAGATTTACTCTAAATACAAAGATGTGACTAGGTTAAAGTGATGGACATAAATATGCCATGAAAATATTAATCATAAGTTAGAGCTTCTATTTTAATATAAAAGAAAGTAGACTGGGACTTCCTGATGGTCCAGGGGCTACGACTCTGCACTACTAATGCAGGGGGCCTGGGTTCAATCCCTGGTCAGGGAACTAGGTCCCATATGCAACTAAGAGTCCGCACACTGTAAGTAAAGATCCTGCGTGCCACAACTAAGACTTGGTGTAGCCAAATAAAAAAAAGGAGGTAGGCTTCAGAACAAGGAGTTTTATCAGAGATGAAAAGGATATTTCATATTGATAAAAGAATCACTCAAGAAGATATAATATTTTTAAATATGCATATGTCAAATATAACTTCAAATTCATGATGTAAGAATGGACAGAACTTAAGGGAGAAATACTTACTTCACAGGAATTGATAAAAACAAGTACACAAAAATAATGGAGCATTTTCTAGACTTTTTTGTATTGATCTCTAATTTGAATCTGCTAAAGCTGAAACTCCAGTACTTTGGCCACCTCATGTGAAGAGTTGACTCATTGGAAAAGACCCTGATGCTGGGAGGGATTGGAGGCAGGAGGAGAAGGGGACGACAGAGGATGAGATGGCTGGATGGCATCACCGACTCAATGGATGTGAGTCTGAGTGAACTCCAGGAATTGGTGATGGACAGGGAGGCCTGGCATGCTGCGATTCATGGGGTCGCAAAGAGTCGGACGCGACTGGTGACTGAACTGAACTGAACTGAAGCTCAAAAAACATACTGTTCGATTTCAGTCATTTGAGATTTATTCAGACTTGTATTATGGCCCAACCTGTGGTCTGTCTTGGAAAATCTTCTATGTGTCTTTTAAAAGATGTGTATTCTGTAGTTGATGGGTGAAAAGTGAAAGTGAAAGTGAAGTCGCTCAGTTGTGTCCTACTCTTTGCGACCCCATGGACTGTAGCCAACCAGGCTCCTCCCTCCATGAGATTCTCCAAGCAAGAATACTGGAGTGGGTTGCCATTGATGGGTACAATAGTCTAAATATCAATTAGCTTAATTTTTATATAGTGTGATATAGGAGTGATGGCTCATTTTTTCCATATAAAGGCTCAGTCATTTCAATACTATTTGTGAGAAACTTTGTGAACAGAATGTATAAAGAACTCTTCCAACTCAATACTAAAAAGACAAACAACACAACTTTTTAAATGGGCAAAATACTTGAAAAGACATTTGCCAAAGGAAGATATATGAGTGGCCAATAAGTGCATAGAGAAATGCTCAGTATATTAGACATTAGGGAAACTCAAAACCATACTCTCCAACAATTAAAATGCTTCGAATTTAAAAGAAGGCAACACCAAATGCTGACAAAGATAGGAAGCAGCCGAAACTCTCATTCATTTATGGTGGGAGAATGAAGTCCACACACTCTTAAGGTGGCTCTCTGTGATCCCTACCCCTTAGTATCCCTCCCCTGTGTGCCCCCCTCCTCTTGAAGGTGAGTGGAACTTGTAATGGAATATGGATAGAATATAGAATGTGGCAAAGGAGATGGGATAGATGTGGTTAAATGTATTTGATTACTTGATTACATAGTATAAGATTGTAGCACTCATCTTGCTGAGGTCTCTTCCTCCTTCGCTGGCCTTGAGGAAGCAGCTGACCATTTAAGGAACCCCACATAAGGAACTGCATGCAGCCTCTAGAAGCTGAGGGCAACCTGCAGCTAAGAGCCAGGAAGAAAATGAAGCCCTCGATCCTGCAATCAAAAGGACATGAATTCTACTGACAGCCACATGAATCTGGAAGCAGGTCCTTTTCCAGTTGAGCCACCATATGAGAAACTAGTCTTGTTCAACACCATGATTGCAGCCTTCCTTGCAAATGATCAGCTAAGCTGTAATTCCTGACTCACGGAAACTGGGAGATAATAAATGTGTTTTGCTTCAAGCTGTTATGTTCATGGTAATATTATTAAGCAACAATAGATAACTAATACAGACTATAAAATGGCACAGCCACTTTGGGAGATGGATTGGTATTTTCTTATAACATTAAACAGAAACCCACCATAAAATGCACATATTCTACAATCAAGAGAAAGATCATAAGCCCTCAAAAAAGACCCATATAAAATATTCTTAACTTTATTCATAATAGCTAAAATTCAGGAAAAACAAATTTCCATCCATACAAAGTAGATAAAGAAATTGTGTGTATTGATATAATACAATGAATATTACTCAGCAATAAAATGAAATAAACTTTTGATGGACATAAAACATGAATGAATCTCAAAAATATTGTGCTAAGCTAAAGAAACGACACAAATGAGTATAAATTGTCAGATTCTGTTTATGTGAAGTGCTAGACAGGAAAATCTAATCATGGTAAAACAACTGAACCGATGATTGTCTCTGGGGGTTCAAGGGCAGGCATTGACTTGAAAAGGGCATGAGATCATCTTCTGCCCTGATGGCCATACTGGCTGTCTTGATGGATTAGGCTTCCGTGGTAGCTCAGCTGATGAAGCATCCGCCTGCAATGCAGGCAAGCCTGGTTCAATTTCTGGGTTGGGAAGATCCCCAAGAGATAGACTGCCCACTCCAGTATTCATGGGCATCTCTGGTTGCTCAGATGGTAAAGAAGCTGCCTGCAAAGCAGGGGACCTGGGTTCGATCGCTGGGTTGGGAAATCCCCTGGAGGAGGGCACGGCAACCCACTCCAGTATTCTTGCCTGGAGAATACACATGGACAGAGGAGCCTGGTGGGCTACAGTTCATGGGGTCACAAATAGTTGGACATGACTGAGCAACTAAGCATAGCACAGCATGCATTTGTCAAAACATTTTGAACTGTATACATAAGATCTGTGCTTATCACTATATGTAAATTGTACTTTAATTTGAAAAAAGTAAAAAAAAAAAGGAAAATGGAAATACTTGTTTAGTAAAGATAGTGCACATGGCAACAAATTACCCCAAGACGATTGCAAAGATAAAGAGAAAAATACAGACCATCTGCCATGTATAGTCTGTAAGAACATAGGCTTTCAGAGGAAAAGGCACCTGCTGATTGGTTCTGTCTTCTCAGTTGATATTTGTGTCTGGAGCTTCATTGACTCAAACCACCCAAAGAATACCATCCCACCCAATGAATGCCAAGAACTCTACAGCCCATATATAATCAATGCTGCTGCTGCTGCTAAGTCCCTTCAGTTATGTCTGACTCTGTGCAACCCCCTAGATGGCAGCCCACCAGGCTACCCCGTCCCTGGGAGTCTCCAGGCAAGAACACTGAAGTGGGTTGCCATTTCCTTCTCCAATGCATGAAAGTGAAAAGTGAACGTGAAGTCGCTCCGTCATGTCTGACTCTTCGTGACCCCATGGACTGCTGCCTACCACGCTCCTCCATCCATGGGATTCTCCAGACAAGAGTACTGGAGTGAGCTGCCATTGCCTTCTCCTTGGTAAGTGCAATAAAGAAAAAAAACAGAGTAAACTTTTTTTTTCTTTTTCAAGTGTTAGTCACTCAGTAGTGTCTGACTTTTTGTGACCCGGTGGACTGTAGCCCACCAGGCTCCTCTGTCCATGGAATTCTCCAGGCAAGGACACTGCAGTGGGTTGCCATTTCCTTCCACAATGCGTGAAAGTGGAAAGTGGAAAGTGAAAGTGAACTCGCTCAGTCGTGTCCGACTCATAGTGACCCCATGGACTGCAGTCTACCAGGTTCCTCTGTCCATGGGATTTTCTAGGCAAGAGTAGTGGAGTGGTTTGCCATTGCCTTCTCTGATAAAATCAATGAGTACTCATAATATGATCTATACACAAACAAGTCTCCTGAAATAACTTTATCCATCCTTATCATGTGGTTACTTCAGACAGGATCTGACTTTCACCCAGTATCAAAGGTAATACTTAATTCAAAATAATATTTATTGTGGTGCTCTGCCAAGCTATATACAGAGATGAAGTTATCAAAAGACCTAGAAGCAAAAACCTGTCAAGGATATGAAAAACAAGAGAAGTCTGAGAATCTGGCATCATCTAAGGAGCCTAAGGAGAAATAACAACTAAATATAATTTCATATCCCAGGTGGGATCTTAGAACAGAAAAAAGGACGTTAGGTTAAAAACCAAAGAAGTCTAAATACAGAGTGAAGTAAGCCAGAAAGAAAAACACCAATACAGTATACTAACACATATATATGGAATTTAGGAAGATGGCAATGACTACCCTGTATGCAAGACAGCAAAAAAGACACAGATGTGTATAACGGACTTTTGGACTCAGAGGGAGAGGGAGAGGGTGGGATGATTTGGGAGAATGGCATTCTAACATGTATACTATCATGAAAGAATTAAATCACCAGTCCATGTCTGACGCAGGATACAGCATGCTTGGGGCTGGTGCATGGGGATGACCCAGAGAGATGTTATGGGGAGGGAGGTGGGAGGGGGATTCATGTTTGGAAAAGCATGTAAGAATTAAAGATATTAAAATTTTAAAAAAAAATTAAATAAATAAATAAATAAATAAAAATAATAAAAATAAAATTAAATTAAAAAAAGAAGTCTAAATAAAGTATGGACTTCATTAATAGTAATCTGTCAATATTGGTTCATTGACTGTAAAAAATGTACTAGTACAAGATGTTAAATTAGAGAAACTGTGTGTAGGGGTGAAAGGCTATATGGGATCTCTCTGTGCTAGTTTCTCAATTTTTCTGTAAATATAAAACTGCACTAAAAAATAAAATCTATTAACAAGAAAAAACCATGAGAATGAAGTTTAGTATCATGATAGGATCTGGGAAACAAGCACTGTAAGAGACTGATCACATACAGAAGATTAGAAGACATGGGGTCAGAGCAATGGGGTAGCACCCCAGGAATAGAACGGTGGTTTTGAGTCTGTTATATTTCCTTTCTTCCAAATTGTTTCTTCAGTTGTAGTCAGCGTCAACCAGCCTCTTCTCTGGCACCTGCTGTGATTTCTGTTTTTATCCCCTGCCAATCTGGATATGCAACATCTGCAAGTTCCCCCAAATAAATTACTGGCATAAAAATATTAACAAGAAATGTGGTTGTTTTTGGTGATTTCATAGGGAAAATGGAGGAGGCATTTATGCTGAACACAGCAAACAATTTTTAATCCCCTTTAAATTGGAGATTTAGAAGGATGTTTTTGGGAAAATGGGGGAAGTGTTCGTGTGTACTGAATATTAGATATTTTATTGTATCAAGTTTAAATTCCCGAGTGGAATAATTATACTGTGGTCATATAGGAGAATGGTTTCATTCTTAAGAGACACATACAGAAGTATTTCCTGGTGAAGTTTCATGATGTCTACCTATAACTTTCAAATGTTTCAGAAAAGTATATACATATATATATATTTCTCTCTGTATCTACTTTTTATCTAACTATATACAAAATTTGTGAATACATACATTTATAAAATGTACTCTTTGTCTCTATACATGTAGATGCAGTGGATATACTACATTGTACTATTTTTGCAACTTTTCTAAAAGTTTGGTCTTTTTCAAAATTGGTGGGAATCTCCTTTAATATATCTGTTCTCCAAAATCCACACTTGGCTCCCCACTACAATGGATCTCTCTTGCATACTCTTTCCCCCGTCCTGCCCTATCCTTTTGATGGCTCTCGTGTTTTATCCAAGATTTCTTTCTCCCTCCCCTTCAAATATGTCTCCTCTTACTTACCTCTGCTTGGCTTCTATTCTCAAACTCACAATCCTAAACCCATCACAATTTCCAGTGAAACCTAGGGGTCTCTAGTTGATAAGGCTTACCTTCCCAAAAAGACAGTCTAGCAACCATCATGTGCAACTGGGCATGTGTTTTTGAGCTGTCTTCCCTACCCCAGGTAGCACAATGAAATAGTCCCACCAAGTGCCACTTTGAAAGATATCTGGGGAATGAAATTTTCATCTCATGTCGCAACTGGAGGATTCCAACATTGCACCAAATTAGGAAGACTGCATCTGTTTCTAAACTTACGGCATGTCATCCAACCTCATGTTCAGCTTTCAGAGTAAGAACAAAAGTTTTCACATATAAGTGCTGAGCTTCCAGAGACGTCTGAAAGGAAGAACAACTAGTTGAGCTAATAGCAGGGGCTTTCATGCTAAAGACTATAACTAAGAGGGATTTCCAGTGGTTGAAAAGATTAACTCTTGGTTTCTAAAGCCCCAATTCCTGTTAAATTTCTTACACTGAAAGCTTGAGAAGTGATTGTCCTATTCCAAAACTATAAGATAGGGCAATGTACCATATATTAAATGTCAGTAGATCGCAAAAATGAATGGGCAAGAGACTCTTGACAGGTACTCCTAAGTGAAGAGTTTGATGTAATTACTGAACTTCAAGTCAGGATACCTGGGTTTGCCTCTGATGCCCATATAACTCCTCTCCTTTTTTCTCCTCTTCTGGACCATGTTTTTCCAGTAAACCTAATTTCTTTGTGTTGAACTATCTGTTCAGAGACTCCAAAATAGTACTGTTCACCCCCATGTGCCGTCTACACGTGTACACTTCTTTCCCCATTGTCACCTCCCCTGAAAAATCATACCCCATGGGGTCCAGTTTTTACCACTTACAAAGCTCTTTTTAAAATGTTTTATTTTTGTTTGTTTGTTTGTTTGCTTGCCCAGGTTTTAGCTGCTTCAGGCAGGATCTTCAGTTGCATCATCTGAACTCTTAGTTGCAGCATGTGGGATCTAGTTCCCCTTGGAGGGATCGACCCTGGGCCCCCTGCATTGGTAGTGCAGAGTCCTAGCCACTGGACCACTAGGGAAGCCCCACAAAGCTCTTTCATGTATAGTGACTCCCTTCTCTCAATAATTCAATGCTATGTGTTTTATTAAACCCTTTTTACAGTTGATTTGAGGGTTCCCCTGGTGGCTCAAAAAACTGCCTGCAATACAGGTGACCCGGGTTCGATCCCTGGGTTGGGAAGATCCTCTGGGGAAGGAAATGGCAACCCACTATAGTATTCCCACTTCCCTGGTGGCTCAGGTGGTAAAGCGTCTGTCTACAATGCGGGAGATCCGGGTTCGATCCCTGGGTCAGGAAGATCCTCTGGAGAAGGAAATGGCAATCCACTCCAGTATTCTTGCCTGGAAAATCCCATGGACAGAGGAGCTTGGTAGGCTATAGTCCATGGGGTCGCAAAGAGTCGGACACGACTGAGCGGCTTCACTTTCACTATAGTATTTTGCCTAGAGAATGCCATGGACAGAGGAGCCTGGTGGGCTACAGTCCATGGGTTGCAAAGAGTCAGACACGACTGAGTGACTAACACTTACAGTTGATTTGAAACTGAATTTGAAGAGGCTAAGAGGTTGTCCAGGGTCACATATCTATTTATGGCAAAGCCAGAAATTCAACCTGGATTGTGATTTCATGTCTGACATTCTTGTTTTCTCACCTCAGATAAAATTCCAGTTTCAGTGGTTTAGGTTAAAGTGTCCTTCCTGAATATGCTAGAAAAACAGGAAATCCCATGGAGTCAGTATGAATATCATAATAAAAACAAAAGAGATGTTGGATATTCATCTATTTTCTTTCTTTTTCCTCTTGACTCTCTCTTCCAGTTAGAAAGAGGATTTCTCAACCCTTCTTTCCTATTTTCTTTTTTCTTCCCCCAAACACCTTTCATTCTCCTGCTAGTTCAGTAGAGACCCACATCTCACTCAGATCTGCTTCTCAACTGCAAAACTAGGTTAGGGGATACTATTAATAAAAGTAATGGTTTCACTTTTAGCTCCCAAACCCAACTGTGTTAGAAACTAACTTTATTTTCCTCTGAACTATTTTCTACTTAGAGTCCCCACCCTCTAAGTGGCAAAAATTTAAATTTAGTCAACATACATCCAAGACATATATCTAATTTCTGGAGTGCATGTGGAGTGTCAAAGCATTGGATGTTGTGACATCTGTGGCTTGGCTTCCATTTAGCCATCTATCATCTGGTTTCATCTTTGTTTACTGGACATACAAGGCGATTACTGCATCATCCCCATGAGCCCACTAAAAAGGCCCCTGCAGGTTTGACAATTATTCTTTCAACTTCTATACACAACTAAGGTCCACCTTTTCCTGTGGTCATGGATGGATGTGAGAGTTGGACTGTGAAGACAGCTGAGCGCCGAAGAATTGATGCATTTGAACTGTGGTGTTGGAGAAGACTCTTGAAGGTCCCTTGGACTGCAAGGAGATCCAACTAGTCCATTCTGAAGGAGATCAGCCTTGGGATTTCTTTGGAAGGAATGATGTTAAAGCTGAAGCTCCAGTACTTTAGCCACCTCATGCGAAGAGTTGACTCATTGGAAAAAACTCTGATGCTGGGAGGGATTGGGGGCAGGAGGAGAAGGGGACGACAGAGGATGAGATGGCTGGATGGCATCACGGACTCGATGGATGTGAGTCTGAGTGAACTCCGGGAGATGGTGATGGACAGGGAGGCCTGGAGTGCTGCGATTCATGGGGTCGCAAAAAGTCGGACACGACTGAGCGACTGAACTGAACTGAACTGAACTGAACAGACTCTGGGGTGCAAAAAAACTCATTCCACTGCCAGGCTGAGTCACGGAAACTGTGGGGTGCTCCCTGAAACCCCATCCACTCCTGTGGCACTCTCAGGCCACGGAACCATCCACCTACCACACGGCATCACATGGGACTCTCTAAGCTGTCCCACACTTTGGACTTGTCACACAGCCCTTCAGCCTCTGAAATCTTGGGTCTCCTTGGGCCTCTTTCTAAGAACACATGTAGATTGCCTCTCCTTTTGGATCCCACAGACTTATCTGATGTTTCTGTCATGTTGCTCCTCCCCACTGGGAGCAGGATCAGTCTGTCTTCAGTGACCCATAGAGCAAGTTCTCCTCTTGTTCTATTTGCCGTCTAGACTTTCCCCTTTCCTCTCAACCCAAACGATCTTTAATTTTCTCTGATTCATTATCTTCTTCTACTTAATTGCTTATGCCCTGAGTCCTCCTCTCAGGGTTTATGAAGATTCCATGAGATAAGTAAAAAAGTGTTAATTGGGAAAACGAGTTGGGACTTCCCTGGCGGTTCAGCGGCTAAGACTCCGCACTCCCAGTGTAGGAGGCCTGGGTTCAAAGCCTGGGCAGGGAACTAGATCCCACATTCACCCCTGAAAGATTCCACATGCCGCAGGGATGATCCCACGTGTGGCAGAGCAGAGCCCAAGTACCACAACTAAGACCCAGTGCAGCCAAACAAGTTTTTTTTTTTCTAATGAGTTAAAATTGGCCATAATAGAAGGTTAAGTCACAGGGACTTTTTAAAATTAATGTTAATTTTTAAAAATTTGTATTACTTTATTTTGGCTGCCCTGAGCAGCACCTGGGATCTTACTTCATAGCCCAGGAGCTGACTTGTGCTCCTTGGCGGTGGATGCGCAGAGTCCGAACTACTGGGAAGTACTCCCTCATGGACCTTCTAATCCAGAGAAGCTTTTGAAAATAATTTTCCATTAAAAAGGTGCTTCCTGAATCTGTCATCTTTCCGTTCTGAATAGTAACTTTTATTTACTTTATTACTCTATTTAGTCACAGTTAGCATGGCTTTTATTTCTACTAGCTAGTGTACCGGTTTACCTTCTTGTTACAGCCTTCGTTTTCCTTTGTCATGTCAAGAAATGTAATTTTAGAATGTACAGTTTTGTAATAACTTCTCCTAAGGGTTAGTTCATTTTTCTTTCCCTTTTCAATTTAACTTCTCTTTCTGAAAGCAATTGAGAAAAAATTTGTTAAGTCCCTCTTTATGCACAGGTATGGGAAGAATATAAAGCAGAAAACCTATAAACACTCTCCTCAAGCAGCTTATGATCTTTTAATAAAGCGAAATCCAGACATAAGTGAAAGTTAAATAGCAAGAGAAGGGTATGAGTGAAAAACGTGCCTTTAGAAGATTGTTCCAAGTTGTCTGAGTTTTTATTAGAATCTCTAGGAATTCGACTTTTGAGAAATTTACAACTCTTAAAGAAGGGCTACATTATTTTTGATTGATGTTATTTTTTAACAGAAGGGGCTAGTTAACATATATCACTAAATAAAGAAATACGGAGGGAAAAATATTTTTGTATGTTTCAAGAAGCCAAAGTTCTAAACCTACCTTTGACCTCTGTATGCTCTGCGTATGAATACATGTGTGTGTGTGTGTGTGTGTGTCCACACTTGCCTTGGTATTTTCAGTAGGCCAGAGGGGAAAAGAGAGAGACTTAAGAAAAAGAACTGGAGGAGAAGCCAGGCACCCGCTCCTGCAGCTGTCTAGTATCTGCATGTCATATGGAAGAAAAAATTCGTCACAAATGTGATAGAACTGTGTATTCACCAGCTGGTGAGGCCTTCAATAGTAACTTGCCCATATTTTTTTTGTTAATTTATTCATCCAGTAAATATTTACCAAGTCCCTACCATGTGGATACTCAGAGGGGGAGCCTTTATAGGCTGAGATTCTGCCTTCATGAATCTTACAAGCTGATTGGGAGGAAGACATTAAAAATTAATCAGATTTATAATTACAGACTAGGAAGGAATGGGATGTAGGGTAAAAGGTAAAATGAGGGAATTCATCGGGGGACTCAGGGCAGCTTCCCTGAGAAAGTCACATTTGAACTGAGCTCTGAAAGATGAGTGGGAATCAATAAATTAAAGAATCAAAGAGAATGGCATGTGGAAAGCCCTCAAGGCAGGAGGGAGCGTGGCATATGAAGAACTAAAAGAAAATTGGAGCACAGCACAGAAGGAAGGTGGCATGGGATAGAATTGGAGAGGTTGGCATGGGTGTACAGGGCCTTGGCAGGCCACAGTGTGGGAGACAGGAAGGGATTTTAAATAAAGGAAGGACACAGTCAAATTTCCTGACTGCTGGGTGGAGACTTGAAAAGAGGAAAATAATGGACAGGAGGAGGTCATTTAGGAAGTCATTGCATTAGTGCCTGATGTGATAAGAGCATCCTACTGTTCTTCTGTCTGGGCCTCCAAGCTCAAGGTCTGAATGAATGAGGAGAAGCCTTTCAGAAGATCCTTCCATCCCCAGGTCAGTCCTTGTCCACAAGTCTTTCAAGACAGTGAAGTCCCCTAGTGCACCCAAACCTCTGATGATCTGTGTGGGGCAAGAGTTCTGCAAATGGATTGCAGGAAACGCAGTGTCAAAAACAGAATGGTTCGAGGTAAGAGAGACAGGGAGCTCTGCCTTTGGGGCTGAGGCCATTTGATAGAGACAGACTGAGCCTCCTCTGGATGAATGGCACTGGGCTGCATTCACTCGCTCCTGGGTGTCAGGTTTAGGGGAAAGAATCCTCAGAGACGGAGAGGTAGGGATGTCAGGCTTGAGTACCTGAGATCTGATGTCAGGCTTTCACTGCAGCTGGCTTTATTGCCTGGTTCAGTTAGGGAACTTGCTGCCACTGCTGTGGGTGAGATCCATGAATCACTCCTTTGCCTTTCTTTTTTGGTATTATTTTAATTGGAGAAGTATTGTTTTACAGTGTTGTTTTAGTTTCTGCTGTTCAACAACGTGGATCAGCTATCATGAATTAATCTTGAAAGCACTCACATAGTAAAGTTGGTGGTAATCTCTTTTTGCATCTGGGAGATGAAAGTTATAGAACTGTGGTGAATGGAACCAAGGAATGTTTAGCAGCTCTGGTGGATCACTAAACTCCCGAAAACCCTATGTAAAGGGCTTTATCGGGAACTCTAGTTATTTCATAGGAAACCAACAGTCTTCATTTCACTCCAACAAAAGGATGATTGTGAGACTTTGGCCACAGCTGTAGGATGCAGGGCCACCTGTCAGCTAAATAAAGGAATCTGGGAGTGGCAAACTGCTCAAGACTCTACATAAGGTTTGGCTGATGGCAGAACAGCCAAGAAGTCTTGCATCAGAACTGTGGGCCCTGCGGACAAGTATTTTATTTGTGCCAACGTGGAATTTTTCCAGCCTGTACAGTGGCTAGATAAGTGATTAGCTTCTCCATTATTTTAGCGGGGAGAGACCTAGGAGTTGGCAGACAGCGTAAGTCCTAGGAAGAAGCAGGAGCTGGCAGCATGGAAGGCAAGTATCACAGACAGAGGCAAGTAGCAAGTTCACTCTATTGTCCAAGAAGCAGAGGAGATAAGTACTGCAGAATGCTCTGGGCAAAGGTCAATAATCAACACAGAGCTATTCCAATTTTCCAGTCATTCCAAGTTCAACCGAATTAAGCACTTTAACAGTAGGCATTTTGAAAAATAAAACATATCAGGGTGGTCCAGGGGTTTAGACTCCTGTTGGCAATGTGAGGACACAGTTTCATCCCTGCTTGGAGAAATAAGATCCTACATGCTGTGGAGCAACTAAGCCTAACAGTTGAACCTGCAGCTCTGGAGCCTGCACTCCACACCTAAGGAGTCCAGAAGATTCGGCAGCAAAATTCCCGCATGATGCAACTAAGACCTGACCCAACCAAATTAATAAGTAAGTAAAAATTTGAAAAATAGAACAGATCCATTTAGCGGGTATTTAGATAAAACTCAAAATCTAGACAAGAGATCAAAACCTTTCTAATATCCTACACACTAGCATTACTTTGCTAGCATGTGAGATGAGTGCAATTGTGTGGTAGTTTGAACATTTTTTGGCATTGCCTTTCTTTGGGATTGGAATGAAAGCTGGAATGCAAAGTCAAGTGGGCCCTAGGAAGCATCACTAGGAACAAAGTTAGTGGAGGTGATGGAATTTCAGTTGAGTTATTTCAAATCCTAAAAGATGATGCTATGAAAGTGCTGCACTCAATATGCCAGCAAATTTGGAAAACTCAGCAGTGGCCACAGGACTGGAAAAGGTCAGTTTTCATTCCAATCCCAAAGAAAGGCAATGCCAAAGAATGCTCAAACTACTGCACAATTGCACTCATCTCACACACTAGCAAAGTAATGCTCAAAATTCTCCAAGCCAGGCTTCAGCAATATGTGAACCGTGAACTTCCTGATGTTCAAGATGGATTTAGAAAAGGCAGAGGAACCAGAGATCAAATTGCCAACATCTATTGAATCATTGAAGCAGAAACAGAGTTCCAGGAAAACATCTACTTCTGCTTTATTGACTACACCAAAGCCTTTGACTGCATGGATCACAACAGACTGTGGAAAATTCTTCAAGAGATGGGAATACCAGACCACCTGACCTGCCTCCAGAGAAATGTGTATGCAGGTCAGGAAGTGACAGTTAGAACTGGACATGGAACAACAGACAGGTTCCAAAATCAGGAAAGGAATACATCAAGGCTGTATATTGTCACCCTTCTTATTTAACTTATATGCAGAGTACATCATGTGAAATGCTGGGCTGGAAGAAGCACAAGCTGGAATCAAGATTGCCAGGATAAATATCAATAACCTCAGATATGCAGATGACACCACCCTTATGGCAGAAAGTGAAGAGGAACTAAAGAGCCTCTTGATGAAAGTGAAAGAGGAGAGTGAAGAAGTTGGCTTAAAGCTCAACATTCAGAAAACTAAGATCATGGCATCTAGTCCCATCACTTCATAGCAAATAGATGGGGAAACAGTGGAAACAGTGAGAGACTTTATTTTCTTGGGCTCCAAAATCACCGCAGATGGTGACTACAGCCATGAAATTAAAAGACGCTTGCTCCTTGGAAGAAAAGCTATGACCAACCCAGGCTGCATATTAAAAACTAGAGACATTATTTTGCTGATAAAGGTCTGTCTAGTCAAAGCTGTGCTTTTTCCAATAGTCATGTATGGATTTGAGAGTTGGACTATAAAGAAAGCTGAGTGCTGAGGAATTGGTGCTTTTGAACTGTGGTGTTGGAGAAGACTCTTGAGAGTCCCTTGGACTGCAAGGAGATCCAAGGAGTCCATTTTAAGGGAATCAGTCCTGAATATTCATTGGAAGGACTGATGTTGAAGCTGAACTCCAATACTTTGGTCACCTGATGTGAAGAGTTGACTAATTTGAAAAGACCCTGATGCTGGGAAAGATTGAAGGCAGGAGGAGAAGGGAACAACAGAGGATGAAATGGCTGGATGGCATAACCAACTCAATGGACGTGAGTTTGGGTAAACTCCGGAAGTTGGTGATGGGCAGGGAGGCCTGGTGTGCTGCAGTCCATGGGGTCACAAAGAGTCAGACACGACTGAGCCACTGAACTGAACATCTCACTTGTTATTGGGGACTCAATCAGATTTAAAACAAAGAAAAGGGGATGGAATAGATAAGGCAATGAACTCTCATTTCCACTATCCTTCTCTGGGCTCCTTCAAGGTTCTTTAGTACCCCTTCATGTGTACCACATTTGAATCAGCTTCTATATTTATGTATTTATATGGCCCTTCATTCAGCTATCCCCTGCATGCATACATGCTAAGTCACTTCAGTCATGTGGGACTTTGCCACCCTATGGACTATAGCTGCTAGGCTCCTCTGTCCACGGGATTCTGCAGGCAAGGATACTGGAATGGGTTGCCATGCCCTGAATAAACCCGTGGACCTTACGTCTTCTGCATTGGCACGCAGGTTCTTTACCACTAGCACCACCTGGGAAGCCCTCAGCTATGCCATAAGTCAATGCCAAATTTTAAGATTCTAATTGCTTTTTGTGGCAAATGTCTAGCCTGCAGATTTTTAATTAGAGGCTAGAGGGAGATAAAGCACCTTTCAATTTTCCCTTCCACAAAGAGCATAGATTGACTTGCAGCTATGTGCATTCTGATTTCAGTGACTGTCTAACAAATAGCATATATATGTACTATATATAGTAATGGACATTTATTAAGTCTATATTTATGTGTTTAATTTTTAGATTACACATCTGTTATTTAGAATAATCTTAGCAGTATTAAAATAATAGCATACATGCTATTGTTTTTGAATTTGATAAAATTTAGCCAAATTTTTCCTAAATCTTCAAAGCAATATGACAAGCTGTTTATAAAATTAAATATACAAGCAACTCCTGCAGCTCAATTCCAGAAAAATAAACGACCCAATCAAAAAAATAGGCCAAAGAACTAAACAGACATTTCTCCAAAGAAGACATACAGATGGCTAACAAACATATGAAAATATGCTCAACATTACTCATTATCAGAGAAATGCAAATCAAAACCACAATGAGGTACCATTTCATGCCAGTCAGAATGGCAGCGATCCAAAAGTCTACAAGCAATAAATGCTGGAGAGGGTGTGGAAAAAAGGGAACCCTCTTACACTGTTGGTGGGAATGCAAACTAGTTCAGCCACTATGGAGAACAATGTGGAGATTCCTTAAAAAACTGGAAATAGAACAGCCTTATGACCCAGCAATCCCACTGCTGGGCATACACACCGACGAAACCAGAATTGAAAGAGACATCTGTACCCCAATGTTCATCACAGCACTGTTTATAATAGCCAGGACATGGAAGCAACATGTCCATCAGCAGATGGATGGATAAGAAAGCTGTGGTACATATACACAATGGAGTATTACTCAGCCATTAAAAAGAATACATTTGAATCAGTTCTAATGAAGTGGATGAAACCGGAGCCTATTATATAGAGTGAAGTAAGCCAGAAAGAAAAACACCATAACAGTATACTAATGCATATATATGGAATTTAGAAAGATGGTAACAATAACCCTGTATGCAAGACAGCAAAAGAGACACAGATGTATAGAACAGTCTTTTGGACTCTGTGGGAGAGGGTGAGGGTGGGATGATTTGGGAGAATGGTATTGAAACATGTATAATATATAAGATACGAATCGCCAGTCCAGGTTCGATGCAGGATACAGGATGCTTGGGGCTGGTGCACTGGGATGACCCAGAGGGCTGGTACGGGGAGGGAGGTGGGAGGGGGGTTCAGGATGGGGAACATGTGTACACCGTGGCGGATTCATGTTGATGTGTGGCAAAACCAATACAATATTGTAAAGTAATTAGCCTCCAATTAAAATAAATAAATTTAAATTAAAAAAATTTTATATGGAAATGAAAAGGGCCAAGACTTGTTCAGATATTTTTGAAGAAGGCAATGGTGGAAAGACTTGATTTACTAGGTGCTTGGTTCAGTTCAGTTAAGCTCAGTCATGCAGTCGTGTCCGACTCTTTGCGACCCCATGAATCACAGCACGCCAGGCCTCCCTGTCCATCACCAACTCCCAGAGTTCACCCAAATTCATGTCCATCAAGTCAGTGATGCCATCCAGCCATCTCATCCTCTATCATCCCCTTCGCCTCCTGCCCTCAATCCCTCCCAGCATCAGGGGTTTTTCCAATGAATCATGAGGTGGCCAAAGTATTGGAGTTTCAGCTTCAACATCAGTCCTTCCGATGAACACCCAGGACTGATCTCCTTTAGGATGGACTGGTTGGATCTCCTTGCAGTCCAAGGGCCTCTCAAGAGTCTTGTCCAACACCACAGTTCAAAAGCATCAGTTCTTCGGCTCTCAGCTTTCTTCACAGTCCAACTCTCACATCCATACATGACCACTGGAAAAACCAGGGCCTTGACTAGATGGACCTTTGTTGGCAAAATAATGTCTCTGCTTTTCAATATGCTATCTAGGTTGGACATAACTTTCCTTCCAAGGAGTAAGCGTCTTTTAATTTCATGGCTGCAATCACCATCTGCTAGGTGTTAAAGATTACAAAGTTAAAATAACTATAACAGTGTGGTGTTGGCACAGGAATGAATAAAAGGACAAATGAAACAGAATAGAGAGCCCAGAAATAAACCAAACGTAAGGATATTTGATATGCAACAGAGATGGGACTGCAGAGGAGGGAGGGAGAGAAGGGTATGTGTGTGAAAGAGAGAGAGGGAGAGAGTCGGGGGAAGAGACTAACTAACTTCAAAAAGCAGTGTTTATAGAAGAAATTATATGATACTAAAGATTTGCTTCAAAATAATCTATAGGAAGAAGGAGAAAAAGATAAGACATGATTACATGTTTCATAATTGTTTAAAATGAATATTTAATTTATGAAGGTTTATTATAGTGTTTTCTTTCCTTTTCATATGTTTGAAATCTTTTACAATCAGAACTTAAATAAGGAGATGATCTGAATGTCAGGGTGAGGAGTTCTACAGACCTACTCTCTGGTGAAACAACCCTAAATGGTAAAAAAAATTATATGTATATTAAAGAAAAACATTTAAAATCTCTGTAAATTGTCCTAAAATCATACAGCAAATGAAATGTTTACTCAATAAAATTTACTAAACCTCAGTAAGAACAGTCAGAATCTATGGTACTTGTGTCACAACCCACTCCCCTCTTCGCCCCTTTCCAGTTCAGTATAAAGAACTTCACTCTGAGCAGATGTGGCCACGAATCAAGATTCAACTATATACTATTTACAAGGCACTTCTGATTCAAGATACAAAGAAGTTGAAAGTAAAAGTATTGAAAAAGATGTATCATGTAAATAAGCATAAGAAAGCTGGAGCAGCTATATTAATATCAGGCAAAAGAAACTTTAAAATTATTTGCTATTGATAAAGAGTTTTATGATAATTAAAGTGTTAATATATTAGGAAGATGTCATCATTTTAAACATGTATGCTTCTTAACAACAGAGCCCCAAAATGCATGAAGCAAAACCTGACAGAATGGAAGGGAGAAATAGTCAATTCAACCAGAAGTAGTTGGAGAATTTAATATCCCCTTTCAATAGGGATAAAACAACTAGATTGAAGGTCAGCATGAAAATAGAAGACTTGACGGACTTTGTAAACCAACTAGTCCTAACGCATCTATAGATCAACTCCACCCAACAAAAACAGAAAATACATTCTTCTTAAGTACACATGGAATGTTCTCCAGAACAGACATCTGCTAGGCCATAATACAAACTCAGTAAAATTAAAATGATTGAAATCACACAAAGTATGTTTTCTAACCACAGTGGAATGAAAATAGATATCAATATGGAAAGAAATTTGGGATACTAAAAATTATGTGAAAATTAACAGTGTACTCCTATATTACCAGTAAAAGAGGAAATCACAAGAAAAACTAGAAAATACTTTGAAGGATCTCCCTGGTGGTCCAGTGTTTAAGACTCTGTGCTTCTATTGCAGGGGGCATGGGTTTGAGAGACTCAGACCCCACAAGCTAGAAATAATGCCCAATTCAGTAGCAATAAGCATGTTTTGTACCCCAAATTTTCATCTCCAAATTTCTCAGTAAAAGGAATTAGAGATCCTTAGAAACTGGCCAATTCTTGATCTGGAGAAGAAAATATTAATAAAAGCCTGGAATAGCTTATCATTCCAGAATGCAAGAAAGCTATCAAAGACGATTTCAAAAGGAATCAAGAGTCAAATTGAGAAGTCTCCCACTGAAAATGTGACAACTTGAGCGCAAATAAAATTAATAACTAAAATGAATTGAGATACATCAACCACATTTTCCCATTGAATTCATGATGTCCTTGGACTTCCCTGGTGGCTCAGAAGGTAAGGAATCCATCTGCAATGCAGGAAACCCAGATTCAGTCCCTGGGTTGGGAAGATTCCCTGAAGGAAGAAATGGCAACCCACTCCAGTATTCTTGCCTGGAGAATTCCATGGACAGAGGAGTCTGGCGGGCTACAGTCCATGGGGTCGCAAAGAGTTGGACATAACTGAGCGACTAACATTTTCACTTTCATTTTCATGACGTGCTTACAGTAAAACAAAAAAGAAAACACATTTTTCACCATTGAGGTTACTAAGGAAGTAAGTCATTTTGAAAATTGTTAAATTAAGGCAAAGAATCAAATATTTATCCCACTTCTTATATGAACTCTAAGGTAGTTAATTAGTTGATGATGGTAAGTTTCTCTAAACAGAATTTTTCCGATAGATAAGAAAAGGGAGTGAGAGAGTTAAAATATCACTTTTGGGGTAACCTTTATGAATGAGTGAAAGTGAAAGTTGCTCAGTCGTGTCTGACTCTTTGCACCCCCATGAACTGTACAGTCTTCTCCAGGCCAGAATACTGGAGTGGTTAGCCTTTCCCCTTCTCCAGGGGATCTTCCTGACTCAGGGGGATTCTTTACCAACTGAGCTATCAGGGAAGCCCTTTATGAATGAATAGATCCTGTTAATTATTGTTCAGTGGTGACTACCATCACATCAGAAAAGACACCAGATAATATGTGTCTCCTGATGTGTTTATATCATCTGTGAAGTATTCTTGCTAAAAAAAAAAAAAAAAGAAAAAAGAAACCAGAATCAAATCACATCTTTAGAGTCGCTACCAACTTAAGGGAAATGCAGTGAAGAGAAACAGGGAAACTTGTTAAATGAAACTACAAGGGTGCTAGCAACAAAACCCAGCCTGTGGGACAAACAACTCAGTTTCTTCAACAAATAAATTGCAGGAGGGGAAATGAAAGCGATAGGCAAAGGATAGAAAAAGATGAAAGTGAAGGATCTATGGATTAAAAGAGTTTTAAGACTCTTACTTTACAGCAAATACAAAAATTAACTAAAAATGGGTCAAAGACCTAAATGTAAGAGCTTAAACTATAAAAAACTCTTAAAGGAAAACATAGGGGGAAAGCTTCATGACCTTGAATTTGGCAATGGTTTTTTGGATATGATACCAACAGCACAGGCAACAAAAGTGAAAGTAAATTGGAATACATCATCAGTTTAAACTTCTACAACATCAAAGTGAAAAGTGAAAGTCACTCAGTCGTGTCGACTCTTTGCAAACCCATGTTTGCAAAGTCCATGGAATTCTCCAGGCCAGAATCCTGGAGTGGGTAGCCTTTCCCTTCTCCAAGGGATCTTCCCAACCCAGGGATTGAACTCCAGTCTCCTGCACTGTAGGTGGATTCTTTAGCTGAGCCACCAGGGAAGCCATCAAAAGACACAATTAAATTGAAAATTTAGCCTATGCAATGGAGGAAATATTTGCAAATCATGTATCTGACAAGGGATTAATATTCAGAATATATAAAGAACTCCTACAACTTAACTACAAAAAAAAACAAACTATTTTAAAAATGGACAGAGGACTTGAATAGATGTTTCTTCAAAGAAGATGTACAAAAGGCCAACAAGCAAATGAAACAATGTTTACAGTTAGTCATTATGGAAGTATCGATCAAAACCACAATGGGTTACAATTTCATGCCCATTAGGATGACTACGGTTAAAAAAAAAATGAAAATCAGAAAATAACAAGAGTTGGCAAAGATGTAGAGAACTTGGAACCCTTGTGCATTATTGCTGGAATGTAAAATGGTGTGGCCCCTAAGGAAAATGGTATAGTGGTCCCTGAAAAGAAAAAGAAGTAGAATTACCATAAGATCCAATAATTCCTCTTCTGGGTATATATCCAAAAGAATTTAAAGCAAGGTCTGGAAGATATCTGCCCACCCGTGTTCATGGAAGCATTATTCACAATAGCAAAGAGGTGGAAGCAACCCTAGAGTTCATCAACAGATGAACAGATGGATGAAATGTGGTATATACATACAATAGAATGGTATTGAGCCTTGAAAAGGAATGAAATTCTGATACATACCACAACATGGATGAACCTTGAGACCATTATGTTAAGTGCAATAAGCCAGTCACAAAAAGACAAATGTTGTATGATTGCACTTATTTGAGAGACCTAGAGTAGTCGAATTCACAGAGACAGAAAGTAGAATGGTGGTTGCTAAGGGAATAGGGCAGTGGGGAGTGTCGGTGTAATGAATGCAGAGTTTCAGTTATGGAAGATGAAAAGCGTTTGGAGATGGATGGTGATGATGGTTGTGTAACAAGGCGAATACACTTAATACTACAGAACTGCACATTTAAAAATGGTTAAGATGGGAAATTTTATGTTTCGTGTATTTTACCACAATTAAAATGTTTTTAATCTTAATTTTAAAAATGTTTAAGAAACAGCCAACTGAAATGTATGGACCTTACTTGGATTCTGTTCCATACATATGAACTTAAAACAAAGAAGGAGGGATTCCCTGGTGGTCCCAATGGTTAGCACTTGGCTCTTTCACTGCTGCGGTCCCAGGTTCCATCCCTGCTTGGGGAACTAAGATCTCACAAGCATAATGAAAACAAAAATAATGAAAAAGATCTCACAAGCTGTGCAGCCAAAAAGAAAAAAATTTCAATAGTAACTGTATATTTAATGAATTTTTATTATCCAATTTTTAGATGAGATATAGTATTATGGTTGCTTTTTTAAAAAAAGAGTTCCTGTCTTGTAGAGATAGATGCTAACATATTTATGGATAAAATAATTTGATGTCTGGAATATGCTTTAATATAGTGAAGGCAAGGGACAAAACAGATCAGCTAAGAGTCGATAATTGTTGAAGTTAGTTGTTAGGTATGTCAGTGTTCCTTCTCCCCCATTATGTATTTTTTAAAAATACTTCTTTGAGTTGAATGTTGGTGGTAGTTGCTATTATTCTTTACTACTGGATATACATATCAGAAGGATACTACATTTATGCCAATTTATTCTCTGCCTACAATGACAGGCTTGTTTTCCACCTCGTCTAGCAAATCTGTTCCCTTCTGTCAAATGCTGTGGAACTAAATAGTTCCCCACATTCCAACTGCTTAGAAGCCAGAATAAATAGCTATATACCGCATGGCACCATCAGTCCCTGTTCACAGTCCAGAAATATCATTAGAAAACGGGTAAGTGATGCATGTCTGTCAGCTGACAGTATCATGTGAGCCACAGTGTCAAAAACCTGTGGACTGATGATTGCCCTACAAACAGGACAGCACTGGAGACGCCCAGACTGATTTTTAGGTTAAATTTATCCCTGAAGGAAACAGGGAGGCAATGTTTATACAAAATGGTAGGAAACTGGATATGAAACACATCATCTAGCTGCTTCAAACCATTGTCCCAAGAGCTTGTTATTGAGTGAACAATTAGTTATTTCCTGCCATTTATTTTTAACTTCCATGTTTGCATTTTAAAGTATAGCATAATAAAATATTTTCTCTTCAATTTTCCCTAGTGAGTTTTACATTTTTACATTTTTCTATATTTCAGTATTTGTAGAATATGATACATAATATTACAAACATATTCTTCTACTTTTATTTGGGAATTAAAATGGCTATAAAAGGCACATTTATTTAAACTTTTCTTGCAGAAGATTAAAGAAACTAGAAAAAAATAATCATAGCCTTATTTAAATACGTTTTCTCTCCCTGTCTGAAGTCCTTCTTTGTATCCTGGTCCTCAGCTTACACAATAGTAGGAAGCCATTCTTGGCACATGTTTTTGCAACTGTAGGACACTTCAGAATCCGGTTAAAACCAGTGCCCACCCCAAGTGTAATGAAAAGATTGTTCAAGCATTTCCTTCAGTTCACAGAGGGAAAAATTTTCAAAATGGGTTAAACTCACATAATGGTGATCAACCATTTTGCCTTTTTGCATTTCTTTTTCTTGGGTATGGTCTTGATCACTGCCAAAGATCTGAGTTCAAATCATGACTTGATATCAAAGCAGTTGAGATTGTTTGCCAAGTACAAGCTTGCTCTATTTGCCCCACACAGGCCAACAACATCCAAGAGACAAGGTGCTGAGGCACAGAATATGAATTTATTCAGAAAGCTAGCTGATTGAGAAGATAGAGGACTAATGGTCTCAAAATAACCATCTTATCAGGGTCTGAATGCCAGGATCCTTCCTAGAACAGAGACGGGGAGAGGTGAGGAGGTAAAGTAGAAAGGGGCATTAATCTTACAAATATCTCCTGGAGTGGCTAGTCTTGGGGAGGGGATGTGTTAATTTTGCCCTTCCTGTAGCCGTCTAGAAGTGGACAGGGTCCTGAACAAAGGCATTTTGGTTTCACATTCAGGTAGAGAAGCAGGCTTCCCTGAGGCAGGCCTTTATGTACGGACAATATCCTTTTAGTAAACAAAAGCAAGGAGAAGCAAAGGTTAAAGTAAAAGAAACAGATTCAACAAGGAGTCACTTCTTCCCTGTAATAGAGTGACCCGAGGAAAGTCACTGAACCCACTGGGTCTTTGGCCTCTTTGTTATATATTAAGAAAGTTCCAGAAGATGAGCTTTAAAATACCATCCAGTTCTAAAATTCTGTGCTTTGAATTAAACCATGCAACAGGTTATATATATAACAAGATTTATAGATGACCCCAAACCTGGTCTCCCCCATCACAGATTTTTATCCACTTTTCCATTCTTTTCACCTACTTCAAGTTAAAGACTCTTAACTATCACTACCACGAGAAAAGATGAGTATTACTCACTCAGTCGTGTCCAACTCTTTGCGACCCCATGGACTGGGGCTCGCCAGGCTCTTCTGTCCATGGGATTCTTCAGGCAAGAATACTGGAGTGGGTTGCCATTTCCTTCTCCAAAAGAGCTTCCCAACCGAGGGATCAAACCCAGATCTCCAGCATTGCAGGCAGACTCTTTACCGTCTGAGCCACCAGGGAGGCTCAAGAAAAGAGAGAAATAATAAAGATGAAGAACACAGGAAACATGTCAAACTTTTTTTAAATCTCTGAGAAATGGAAAACTTTCTGCACTTTGTTTCTGTATGCCTAAATGGCTTTGCCTTACTAAAGATCAGATAAAATCTCTCAAACATGTTGAGCAATGATCACATTTTATTGTGCCCATCAAGTACATATTTAACTGACTAGATAGAATGGCCCTGTTTGATATCAGTATCACAAAATTCAGGAAGGAAATGAATGTTTGGACTTTGGATTTGAATCAGAAGACTTCAAGAGTCTGGGCTCAGAGTTAAAGACTCCAGGAAGCCTGAGTGTCAATCTCCTCTTTTGTTAAACGGGAGTATAACATTAATACCTCTGTTCACAAGGTCATTGTGACAATAAGTAAAAAATAATGTAGAGAACACCAGCTGAGAGCGGACAGGAGTGCCTGACCAGAGGAAAAGAATATATTGAACCACGCAAAACTCGGTAGCACGAAGGAACTAGGGGGGAAAATAGGAGTGTTAATAGGACTGGACCTGCTCTCAGTGGGTCAGGGAACTGAAGCAGGGGTCTGATCCCCACATTGCGGCAATCACTTGGGTCAGAGGAGAAACATTTAAGGCTGAGTGAAACAGCTGATCTGTGGCAGCCTAAATGGAATGAGAATCGGGCAGTCCTTGCGGCAGCCATACCTACCCCGGACAGGGACGCAGAGTTTGGGGATTGTGGAGCCATCCCAGGGTGAGGGCTGCTGTTGACTGTGGAGAGACGGATCAAAAGGAAGTGAGGGAGGAGACTGTGGTGGGAAATGCCTGTGGAGGAAAGCTGTGCAGCCATGGAAGCAAGGCGATACTGCTGAGTCACGCGTAAGGGGTGGAGCCATCACCATAGCCTCTCTCTCCACACAGGCCAGCATCAGCAGCTGATCAACAGAGGCTGGCCCATCAAATGCCTGATGCGCTGAACTACGGAGTAGGACCCCTGAACTTGCGGAACAACAGAGAAGGACCCCAGGCAAGGGAGCCCTCTAAGTGCCTGAACAGGTGGAGCTACAGAAAAAGACCGAGGAAAGCAGCCTTCTGATTGCCAACTACAAGAGGCTTGAAAAAAAGACTCTGATAGGGCCATAACTCCTGCGGCGGAGGCAGTCCGTGTCCCTGCACACTTGGCGCCACTAAGGTCCCGCAAGTCAAGCAGCTGCGCCACCTTCATGCTCAATTCTCACTGGGGCACAGCTGCCACAGGCAAAAACAGTCTTGGATCTATGCACACAGGGTTGCTTCGGTAGTGTCTGACTCTTTGCAACCCTGTAGACTGTGGCCTGCCAGGCTTCTCTGTCAGGGAGGGGTTCTCCAGGCAAGAATACTGAAGCGTATTGGTCAATACGGGTTGCCATACCCTTCTAGAGCACCTTCTGCTGCTGCTCTGGCCACCAACTCCCCTGAGTATCTGGTGCTGCCAGAACCCCTGCGACCTAAGCAGCTACCACCTCCACACCTGGCCCTCCCAGGGGCAAACCCAAGTCCTCCAGGGCAGCCTCAGGAGCAGACCCTAGTGGACGACCCATGTGCAGAGGTGGAAATAAAGCCACAGTGGAAACCCAGGGGCAGTGTGGCTAAGGAAGAAGACCCAAAACCTTCCCACCAGCTGTATAAACTGCAGATTAAATCCACACGATCAACTAGGCAGACTCTCTATCTATAGAATATATAAAATGTCATTGAGAGCTCCCACAAAAGAAAATGCACTAGTTCTGATAGCTGTGGACATTGGAGGCAAGAACACAAAGGAGTAGGAACAGATGAGAATCTGAGCTGCCCCCACAGAAGGTCCAGAGATGAGCGCAGTGTTGGAGGGCAACCTAGGGAAGGGAGGTGGACTGTGACTCCCAATGAGGGAGAATCTGACAGCAGTGACTCAAGAAAAACGTTTATTGTTCTTGTTCTGACTTGTTCTGTAGATTCTTTTGGATTTTTTTCCTTTTTTTTCCTTTTTTACTCCCTCTGTTGTAGTTGTTGATGTTATTGGATCTATGAAATCTAATTAAGCTTTTGAGCTTTTTTATTTCAGTCACATTTTTTATTGTCGTTATAAACCTCTGCCTCTACGTTGAGCTTTTGCAGTTCTGTGGAGTTTTTTCTTTCTTTTCTTTAGTTTTAATTTTTAATTTTTTAAACCTATTATTATTTTTTCTACATTTATCCCTTTGTTTGGTTTTCCTGTTCTTTTCCCCTTGCAGTTAATCTAATATATATATAAATCTTCTTTATCTACCTCTATGTAACTTTGCATATATATTCTTTCTTTCCTTTCCTCTCAACATATTTGTCAGTTTTATTTTCATTGCTTTATTCCCCCACTTGGCACTTTGCTTTAGTTTTGTTTTCCAGTTTGTGCTTAGTTAGTTTTGTCCTGGTAGATATAACTTTTGGTTTCCTTTGTTTGCCTGGTCAATCTATACTACTTTATTTTTGTTGGACTGTTTTGATTTTGCTTATGAGTGTATATGTCTATGTGTATATTCAGTCACACTTTTTATGGTTGCTATAAACCTCTGCCTCTACATTGGGCTTTTGCAGCTCTGTGGAGTTTTCCTTTTTTCTTTCTTCTTCCATCTTTTTTTTTTCTCTTTTTGATAATTTTAATTTTTAATTTTTTTAAACCTAGTGTATTTTTTCTACGTTTATTCCCTTGCTTGCCTTTCCTATTGTTATTTTCCCCTTGCAGTTAATCTTTAATGTATGTCAATCTTCTTCATCTACCTCTGTTAAACTTTGCATATCTATTCTTTCTTTCCTTTCCTCTCAACATATTTGTTAGTTTTGTTTTCATTGCTTTATTCTCCACTTGGCACCTTGCTTTAATTTTGTTTTCCACTTTGTGCTTTAGTTTTGCTCATAACTGGTAAACATAATTTTTGATGTACTTTGTTGGCCGAGTCAATCTACTGTACTTTATTTTGTTGCACTGTTTTTACTTGGCTCATGAGTGTATAAGTATATACATTACATATGTATATGTAGTGTATGTTCCATTATTTTAATTATTGTTTGCCTGATTTTGTAACTGCCATTTGTCTGAGGCTCATCTTTGGCTTCTCATTTTTGGACATTTGTTTTAATTTCAGTTAATGCCAAGCCAGGCTTCAGCAATACATGAACCGTGAACTTCCAGATGTTCAAGCTAGTTTTGGAAAAGGCAGAGGAACCAGAGATCAAATTGCCAACATCTGCTGGATCATTAAAAAAGCAAGAGCATTCCAGAAAAACATCTATTTCTGTTTTATTGACTATGCCAAAGCCTTTGACTGTGTGGATCACAACAGACTGTGGAAAATTCTTCAAGAGATGGGAATCCCAGACCACCTGATCCGCCTCTTGAGAAATCTGTTTGCAGGTCAGGAAGCAACAGTTAGAACTGGACATGGAACAACAGACTGGTTTCAAATAGGAAAAGGAGTACGTCAAGGCTGTATATTGTCACCCTGCTTATTTAACTTCTATGCAGAGTACATCATGAGAAACGCTGGGCTGGAGGAAGCAAAAGCTGGAATCAAGATTTCCGGGAGAAATATCAATAACCTCAGATATGCAGATGACACCACCCTTATGGCAGAAAGTGAAGAAGAGCTAAAGAGCCTCTTGATGAAAGTGAAAGAGGAGAGTGAAAAAGTTGGCTTAAAGCTCAACATTCCAAAAATGAAGATCATGGCATCTGGTCCCATCACTTCATGGGAAATAGATGGGAAACAGGGGACACAGTGGCTGACTTTATTTTTGAGGGGTCCAAAATCACTGCAGATGGTGACTGCAGCCATGAAATTAAAAGACGCTTGCTCCTTGGAAGGAAAGTTATGACCAACCTGCTGGAGCTGCTGCTGCTGCTGCTAAGTCGCTTAAGTCCTGTCCGACTCTGTGTGACCCCATAGACGGCAGCCCACCAGGCTCCCCTGTCCCTGGGATTCTCCAGGCAAGAACACTGGAGTGGGTTGCCATTTCCTTCTCCAATGCATGAAAGTGAAAAGTGAAAGTGAAGTTGCACAGTCGTGTCCAACTCTTAGCAACCCCATGGACCGCAGCCCATCAGGCTCCTCCATACACTCGGTTTTCCAGGCTAGAGTACTGGAGTAGGGTGCCATTACCTTCTCCGATGACCAACCTAGACAGCATATTCAAAAGCAGAGACATACTTTGCCAACAAAGGTCCATCTAGTGAAGGCTATGGTTTTTCCAGTAGTCATGTATGGATGTGAGAGCTGGACTAAAGAAGGATGAGTGCTGAAGAATTGATGCTTTTGAACTGTGGTGTTGGAGAAGACTCTTGAGAGTCCCTTGGACTGCAAGGAGATCCAACCAGTCCATCCTAAAGGAGATCAGTCCTGGGTGTTCATTGGAAGGACTGATGTTGAAGATGAAACTCCAATACTTTGGCCACCTGATGTGAAGAGCTGACTCATTGGAAAAGACCGTGATGCTGGGAAAGATTGAGGGAAGGAGGAGAAGGGGACAACAGAGAATGAGAAGGCTGGATGGCATCACCAACTCGGGTGGACTCCGGGAGTTGGTGATGGACAGGGAGGCCTTGAGTGCTGCGATTCATGGTGTCGCAGAATCTGACACCACTGAGCAACTGAAATGAACTGACCTGAATGTCATGATAAACCACTTGTGGAATCCTCGTTCATGACCAGAGATCAAGCCCCGAGCCTTTGGAGTGGGAGCACTGATTCCAAGACCCTAGACTACCATAGAACTAACCCTAGGGAGTATCACATAGTGAGAACTCACACAAAGGAAACCACTGTAATACAACACCTGGCATCACCCAACCACCACTAGTACCCCATGCAGGACGCTTCATCTAAACAACAAACAAAACAAAAGTACAAACCAAATCACCAGCAGACAGGATTAGCACCTCACTCAATCATGTCCATCAGAGGAAAAACAAACAAACAAAAACTCAGCACAAATCTCACGCTATAGGAAGCTTACACAAACCACTGGACCAATCTTAGGAGGGCAAGAGCCAAAAGGAAGAAAGAATTCAACCTTGAAGCCTGGGAAAAGGAGGCCTCAAACATAAGTTAAAAAATAAATAAATAAAGCAGAGAAATACTACACAAATGAAGGAACAAACTAGAAACAGAGAAGTCCAAATAAATGAAGAGGAAATAGGGAAAGTGCCTGAAAAAGAATTCAGAATAATGATACTAAAGATGATCAAAAGCCTTGACAACAAAATGGAGAAAATGAAAAATCAATTTAAAAAGACCTATAAGAATTAAAGAATAAACATACAGAGACAACACAATTACTGAAATTAAAAATACTCTAGAAGGAATCAATAGCAGAATATCTGAAGCAGAAGAATGAATCAGTGAGCTGGAAGATAAAATGGTGTAAATAACTTCTGAAGAGCAGAATAAAGTAAAAAGAATGAAAAGAACTGAAGATAGTCTCAGAGACCACTGGGACAAAATCAGGTGCACCAACATTTGAATTATTGGGGTCCCAGAAGAAGAAGAGAGAAAGAAAGCATATGAGAAAATTTTTGAAGAGATTATAGTTGAAAATTTCGCCAACCTGAAAAGGAAATAGTCAATCAAGTCCAAGAGGTGCAAAGAGTCCCATACAGGATAAACCCAAGGAGAAACATGCCAAGACACATACTAATCAAACTAACAAAGACTAAACACAAAGAAAGAAAATTAAAAGCAGCAAGGGAGAAGCAACAAGTAGCACATGAGGGAAACCCCATATGCTTAACAGCTGATCTTTCAGCAGAAACTCTGCAGGCCAGAAGGGAATGACAGGATATATTTAAAGTACTGCATGGGGAAAATCTACAACCAAAGTTACAGTACCCAGCAAGGATCTCATTCAGAACTGATGGAAAATAAAAAGCTTTTCAGACAAGCAAAAGTTAAGAGAATTCAGTACCACAAACCAGCTTTACAACAAATGTTAAAAGGACTTATATAGTCAAGAAATACAAAAGAAAAAAGATCTACATAATCAACCCCAAACCATTAAAAAAAATGGCAATAGGAACAGATATATCAATAATTACTTTAAATGTAAGTGGATTAAATGCTCCAACCAAAAGACACAGACTGGCTGAATGGGTACAAAAACAAGACCCATGTATATGCTGTCTACAAGAAAAACATATTCCATGCAAGTGGTAAACAAAAGAAAGCTGGAGTAGCAACCCTCAGATCAGACAAAATAGACCTTAAAATAAAGAAGATTACAAGAGATAAGGAAGAACCCTACATAATGATCAAGGGATCAATCCAAGAGAAAGACATAACAATTGTAAATATCTATGCACCCAATACAGAAGCACCTCAATACATAAGACAAACACTTACACATAAAAGGAGAAATTGAGAGTAACACAATAATAGTAGGAGACTTAACACCCCACTCACACCAATGGACAGATCATCAAAACAGAAAATTAATAAGAAAACACAAGTCTTAAATGATACATTAGATGAGATGGATCTCATTGTTTTCTTCAGGGCATTCCATCCAAATGCAGAAGAATGCATCTTCTTCTCAAATGCACAGGAAACATTCTCCAGGATAGACCATATCTTGGGTCACAGATCAAACCTCAGTAAATTTAAGAAAATTGAAATCATATCAAGCATCTTCTCCAACCACAACACTATGAGACTAGATGTCAATTACAAGAAAAAAAGCTGTAAGAATCACAAACACATGGAGATTAAACAACATGTTTCTAAATAACCAACAGGTTACTGAAGAAATTTAAAAATTTCTGAAAACAAATGACATTGAGAACACGACAACTCAAAAAAACAACAACAACAACAACAACAACAAAAACCTATGGGATGCATAAAAAGCAGTCCTAAGAGGGAAGCTTATAGCAATACAATCCTACCTCAAGAAAGAAGAAAAACATCGAATAGTCAACACAGCTTTACACCTAAAACAACTGGAAAAAGAAAAACCCCAAAATTGAACCCCAAAACTGATAGAAGGAAAGAAATCATAAAGATCTGAGAAGAATTAAATGAAAAAGAAATGAAAGAAACAATAGTAAAGACTAATAAGACTAAAAGTTGGTTCTTTGACAAGATAAACAAAATTGACAAACCTTTGGCCAGACTCATCAGGAAAAAAAGAGAGAAGAATCAAATCAGCAAAACTAGAAATAAAAAAGGAGAGGTTACACAGACAATGCAGAAATATGAAGGATTATTAGACTATTATGAACAACCATATGGCAATAGGATGGATAACCTGGAAGAATTGGACAGATTCTTAGAAAAGTTCAATCTTTCAAGACTGAACGAGGAAGAAATAGAAATTATGAATAACCCAATTACAAGCACTGAAATTGGAGCTATGATAAAAAATCTCCCCAAAACAAAAGCCCAGGACCAGACGACTTCACAGGAGAATTCTATCAAACATTTAAAGAGCTAATGCCTATACTTCTAAAACTCTTTCAAAAAATTGCAGAGGAAGGAATACCTCCAAACTCATTCTAGGAGGCCACCATCACCCTGATATGAAAACCAACAAAGACAACACAGAAAAAGAAAACTACAGGCCAGTATCACTGATGAACATAGATGCACAAATCCTCAACGAAATTTTCTTGAACAGAATTCAGCAACACATTAAAAAGCTCATACACCATGATCAAGTTGGGTTTATTCCAGGAATGCAAGGATTGTTCAGTATATGCAAATAAATCAATGTGATATACCATATTAATAAATTGAAAGATAAAAACCATATGATCATCTCAACAGATGCAGAAAAAGCCTTTGACAAAATTCAGCACCCATTTATGATTAAAACTCTTCAAAAAATGGGCATAGAAGGAACCTACCTGAACATAGTAAAGACCATATATAATAAGCCTACAGCAAACATTATTCTCAATGGTGAAAAACTGAAAGCATTCCTCCTAACATCAGGAACAAGACAAGGGTGCCCACCTTCACCAGTATTATTCAACATAGTTCTGGAAGTCCTAGCTACAACAATCAGAAAAGAAAAGGAAATAAAAGGAATCCAAATTGGAAAAGAAGAAGTAAAGCTCTCACTGTTTACAGGTGACATGATACTGTACATAGAAAACCCTAAAGATAGTATCAGAAAATTACTAGAGCTAATCAGTGAATTCAGCCAAGTTGCAGGATACAAAATCAATACACAGAAATCACTTGCATTTCTATATACTAACAATAAAAAATCAAAAAAACTAAGGAATCAATCCTATTCACCATTGCAACAAAAAGAATCAAATATCTCGGAATAAACTTACCTAAGGAGACAAAAAAACTGTACACAGAAAATTATAGGACACTAATGAAAGAAATCAAAGATGACATAAACAGATGGAGGGATATTCCATGTTCCTGAGTAGGAAGAATCAATATTGTGAAAATGACTATACTACCAAATGTAATCTACAGATTCAATGCAATCCCTATCAAATTACCAATGGCATTTTTCACAGAACTAGAACAAAAAATTTCACAATTCATATGGAAACACAAAAGACCCCAGATAGCTGAAGCAGTCTTGAGAAAGAAGAATGGAGCTGGAGGAATCAACCTTCCTGACTTCAGATTATACTACAAAGCTACAGTCATCAGGACAGTATGGTACTGGCACAAAAACAGAAATATAGACCAGTGGAACAAGATAGAAAGTCCATAAACCCATGCACCTATGGGTACCTTATATTTGACAAAGGAGGCAAGAATACACAATGAGGCAAAGACAGCCTCTTCAATAAAAGAGGCTGGGAAAACTGGACAGCTACATGTCAAAGAATGAAATTAGAACACTTCCTAACACCATGCACAAAGATAAACTCAAAATGGATTAAAGACCTAAATGTAAGACCAGAAACTATAAAAATCTTAGAGGAAAACATAGGCAGAACACTCGATGACATAACTCAAAGCAAGATCCTCTATGACCCACCTCCTAAAATAATGGAAATGAAAACAAAAGTAAACAAGTGGGACCTGATTCAACTTAAAAGCTTTTGCACAGCAAACGAAACTATAAGTAAGGTGAAAAGACCACCCTCAGAATGGGAGAAAATAATAGCAAATGAAACAACTGACAAAGGATTAATTTCCAAAATATACAAGCAGCTCATACAACTCAATGTCAGAAAAACAAACAACCCAATCAAAAAATGGGGAAAAGACCTAAACAGACATTTCTCCAAAGAAGACTTACAGATGACTAACAAAAACATGAAAAGATTCTCAACATTGCTCATTATTAGAGAAATGCACATCAAAACTACAATGAGATATCACCTCACACCAGCCAGAATGGCCATCATCAAAAAGTCTACAAACAATAAATGCTGGGGAGGGTGCGGAGAAAAGGGAACACTCTTGCACTGTTGGTGGGAATGTAAATTGATACAGCCACCATGGAAGATGGTATGGAGATTCCTTTAAAAAAACTAGGAATAAAACCACCATATGACCCAGCAATCCTACTCCTAGGCATATACCCTGAGGAAACCAAAACTGAAAAAGACACATGTATCCCATTGTTCATTGCAGCACTATTTACAATACCTAGAACATGGAAGCAACTTATATGCCCATCAACAGATGAATGGAAAAAGAAGCTGTGGTGCTTACTTAGTCACTCCAGTTGTGTCCGACTCTCTGCGACCCCATGGACCATGGCCCGCCAGGTTCCTCTGTCCATAGGATTCTCCAGGCAAGAATACTGCAGTGGGTTGCCATTTCCTTCTCCAGTGAGAAAGTATGAAGTGAGTGAAGTTAGTGAATTGAAGTCACTCAGTCGTGTCAGACTCTTTGTGACCCCATGGACTGTAGCCTACCAGGCTCCTCCATCCGTGGAATTTTCCAGGCAAGAGTACTGGAGTCGGTTGCCATTTCCTTCTCCGAAAGAAGCTGTGGTACATATACACAATGGAATATTACTCAGCCATAAAAAGGAACACATTAGTCAGTTCTGATGAGGTGGATGAACCTAGAACCTATTATACAGAGTGAAGTGAATCAGAAAGAGAAGGATAAATATCAAATTCTAATGCATATATATGGAATCTAGAAAAATGGTACTGAAGAATTTATTTACAGGGCAGCAATGGAGAAACAGACATAGAGAACAGACTTATGGACATGGGGTGAGGGGAGGAGATGGTGAGATGTATGGAAAGAGTGACATGGAAACTTATATTACCATATGTAAATTAGATAGCCAACGGGAATTTGCTGTATGGCTCAGGAAACTCAAATAGGGGCTCTGTATCAATCTAGAGGGATGGGATGGGGTGAAGATGGGAGGGAGGTTTAAAAGGGAGGGGATATATGTATACCTATGGCTGATTCATGTTGAGGTTTGACACAAAACAACAAAATTCTGTAATGCAATTATCCTTCAATAAAAAATTAATGTAAAAGCACTGCTACATAGCAGGTGCTCAGACTACACTCTTCCTGCCTTCCTTTCTTCTTTCTAGTATCATTCACAATAATAATAATAGGTACCCCAAAATATTTGTTAACTGAAGAGTTTATTGGATGATATTTTAAAAGGCAGCATAAGACTAATAGGGAAAGAAGGGAAAAACTTTCAAGATTGATCAATCAAAACAGTAAAAACCTAGAAAGACATATGCCAAATGTAAATGGTAGTCTTCTTTAGATTGTGGGAATGCACTTACTTTTGATTTTTGTATTTATTGCCATCTGTATTTTCTAATTGTTCCACAGGGAATGTATCATATCATAATTAAGAATTTTAAAATAGAATTTTATTTTAAGTAAAGAATTTTAAATAAAACAAGATTTTAATTAAAAATCTACCTGAACCCATCAATCAAGCTGACCATCACTTCCTATTGACATGACGTTATAGGAAGATTACAGCACAGCCAATGAAATGCTCTTGCCAAAATAAGTAACCTGAATTTGATTCCTCATCCAAATCTAACTCAGTTTACAAAAAATACAAGAGATACAGGAGAATTTTAAATGATTTCATGGAAATGCAATCAGAAAAGTCCAAAATTTAAGAAATACCAGAGGACACCTGACCCAACTTTTCAGTCAATGAATGTTAGGAGGGTGGAGAAGGGAAGATGAAATCATATATTAAAAGAGATGTAAAAGATATAACAGTTATCACACAGCAGAAACCAGCACAACATTGTAAAGCAATTATCCTCCAATTAAAAATTTTTAAAAAGGATATACCAATTAAATGCAAAGTATGGACCTTGCTTAAATCTCAGTTCAAACAAACCAACTATCAAAAGCCAGTTGAAGAAATCTGAACATAGATTTAGATATACATTAGTTGATTAAGAAATAATGTTAATTTTGTTGAGGATGAGGATAACAGTCTTGTGATTTTTGCTAAAAAAAGAAAAAGATAGTATTGATGGGTGAAATAATACTTGTTTGAGAGTTACTAAAATATGCCAACAGAAATAAAAGTAAAACAAGGGAGGGATAGATGAAATAATAAAGAAAATATTGCTAACAGGTGGTGTTGGAGAAGACTCTTTTGAGTCCCTTGGACTGCAAGGAGATCCAACAAGTCCATCCTAAAGGAGACCAGTCCTGGGTGTTCATTGGAAGGACTGATGCTGAGGCTGAAACTCCAATACTTTGGCTACCTCATGCGAAGAGCTGACTCAGTGGAAAAGACCCTGATGCTGCAAGGGATTGGGGGCAGGAGGAGAAGGGGACGACATAGGATGACATGGCCGGATGGCATCCCCGACTCGATGCACATGAGTTTGGGTGAACTCCAGGAGTTGGTGATGGAGACAGAGAGGCCTGGCGTGCTGTGATTCATGGGGTCGCAAAGAGTGGGACACAACTGAGCAACTGAACTGAACTAAAAGCTCAGTGATGAGCTCATGAGAATTTATTATACTTTTGTTTCTATCTTTGTATCTGTATTAGAAATTTTCCATAACTAAAAGTCAAAGATGAAGACTTCCCTGGTGGTCCAGTGGCTAAGACTCCAAATTCCCAACGTAGGGGGTCCGGGTTCAATCCCTGGTCAGGGCACTATATGCCACATGCTACAACTGAAGATCCCACATGCCTCAATGAAAATTAAAGATCCTGAGTGCTGCAACTAAGACCCAGCACAGCCAAAACACAGTCAAAGATGTGATATTTAAAAGACAAAAAAGTAATGGTCAACAGCAAAATGTCTCTTCTGTTCCTGCTCATTCCTTGCTGTTCTCTCTGCTTGGTCTTCTGTTCCAGTCACATAGATGTGGCCATACAATCTGTATGTCTAAAAAGGGCTGGCTGGGTCAATAATATTAAAAACTGAGTTTCAAAGTCATTTCCAAGAGATCTTAGATTTTTAAGTCATTCCAGGAAGCCTGTGACTTCTGGGTAAAGGTATGAGTTACAGAGAAAAGGACCTTCCATTTTCTAAAGACTGATTCTTTGTCAACAAGTCATACCTGGTCTCAGGCTCATCTTTCTAAGTGAATTGCATTGACAGTCATCAACTTTGAAACAAGGAAGTTTATACCAATTAGCTTGTGTTTTCCCCGTGGGTTTTTGTTTGTTTAATTATGTTTTGTTGTTTAGGGTTTTTCTGGTCTGAACACTTTCACCCTGTGATTTTTCTGCCCTGGTTTAAATTCTCTCTACCTGCAATGCCTTGTTTGTGTGGCTCTGTGACCAAATAGAGCCAGCACTCTTAATCCTTGGCCAGACCCCTCTGCCTAGAGTTAATCTATTCCAGACTTGTTTAATTTAGCAAAGTCCTTCACAGAAACCACATAAATATTTGACTTTGCACTTTCAGTTTTTATATGTACATGGCTTCTTAGAAAGCCGATTACTCTGTTTTCCATATTTATTATTTCTGACCAGAATTTGGTGTGGCATGCCCTTTTCTTACAAAAGCCACGGTCTCTGAGTATCTGGGGAAGATGAGTCAGGTATACAAGATTCACTACCCTCCCAGCCACGAGATCCACCCTTGGCTCCAAATTGAGCTGATACACTATCAAAGTGATATTTTATCACTCTCATCAGTTCAGTTCAGTTTAGTCGCTCAGTCGTGTCCGACTCTTTGCGACCCCATGAATCACAGCACACCAGGCCTCCCTGTCCATCACCAACTCCCGGAGTTCACTCAGACTCACGTCCATCGAGTCGGTGATGCCATCCAGTCATCTCATCCTCGGTCATCCCCTTCTCCTCCTGCCCCCAATCCCTCCCAGCATCAGAGTCTTTTCCAATGAGTTAACTCTTTGCATGACGTGGCCAAAGTACTGGAGTTTCAGCTTTAGCATCAGTCCTTCCAAAGAAATCCCAGGGTTGATCTCCTTCAGAATGGACTGGTTGGATCTCCTTGCAATCCAAGGGACTTTCAAGATTTTTCTCCAACACCACAGTTCAAAAGCATCAATTCTTCGGCGCTCAGCCTTCTTCACAGTCCAACTCTCACATCCATACATGACCACAGGAAAAACCATAGCCTTGACTAGACGGACCTTAGTCGGCAAAATAATATCTCTGCTTTTGAATATCCTATCTAGGTTGGTCATAACTTTCCTTCCAAGGAGTAAGTGTCTTTTAATTTCATGGCTGCAGTCACCATCGGCAGGGATTTTGGAACCCCCAAAAATAAAGTCTGACACTGTTTCCACTGTTTCCCCATCTATTTCCCATGAAGTGATGGGACCGGATGCCATGATCTTCATTTTCTGAATGTTGAGCTTTAAGCCAACTTTTTCACTCTCCTCTTTCACTTTCATCAAGAGGCTTTTCAGTTCCTCTTCACTTTCTGCCATAAGGGTGGTGTCATCTGCATATCTGAGGTTATTGATATTTCTCCCGGCAATCTTGATTACAGCTTGTGCTTCTTCCAGCCCAGTGTTTCTCATGATGTACTCTGCATAGAAGTTAAATAAGCAGGGTGACAATATACAGCCTTGATGTACTCCTTTTCTTATTTGAAACCATCTATTTCTGCTTTATTGACTATGCCAAAGCCTTTGACTATGTGGATCACAATAAACTGTGGAAAATTCTGAAAGAGATGGGAATACCAGACCACCTGACCTGCCTCTTGAGAAATCTGTATGCAGGTCAGAAACCAACAATTAGAACTGGACATGGAACAACAGACTGGTTTCAAATAGGAAAAGGAGTACATCAAGGTTGTATCACTCTCATGCTGCTGCTGCCGCCGCTAAGTCACTTCAGTCGTGTCTGACTCTGTGCAACCCCAGAGATGGCAGCCTACCAGGCTCTTCTGTCCCTGGGATTCTCCAGGCAAGAATACCGGAGTGGGTTGCCATTTCCTTCTCCAATGCATGAGAGTGAAAAGTGAAAGTGAAGTTGCTCAGTCGTGTCTGACTTCTCGATCCCATGGACTGCAGCCCACCAGGCTCTTCCATCCATGGGATTTTCCAAGCAAGAATACTGGAGTGGGGTGCCATTGCCTTCTCCGATCACTCACAGATCCTATCAAAATCTGCAAAACAAAGTTTAGCTGTTTCCAAAATACAAAAAGAGGTGATCTATAAAACAGCTTTATTAGTCAACATCTTTTCTTCTGCTGGAAACAATGAGACTTATAGGGAGAGGGAAGCTTATCATGCTTCTTTCAACCACTACCTCCAGGCAGACAGAAATTGCAGACTCCTTTAGGTCAGAGCTTAGTGCTGTAATCTGCACACAAAAGTGCTCATGAATGTACTTATTTTCCACCAGGGATTTGGATTTTCTCGGTCATCTAGCAGAAAATAGTTTACTATAGAGGCAATGTTGACTTAAAAAAATAGATCACAAGTAGGATTACATATTTGAAGGAAGTCTCTGTTATACTAGACCCTTGATAAAATTATCTGTTGGACTGAATCGATGAGCAGTTACGGTTTCTGTTTTGAGTCTCCATACCATTCACACTCATTCAGACCTCAGAATATTCCATGTTGAATAAGCAGGACCTTTCTCAGAATGTTGTTTCCAAGAGGCCTTTTACTTGTCAATTGGACTGAATTTCAGCCTTTTATTCTCCAATGTGATTCAGCCTTATTACATTCAAGGGATCCCTAGATTAGAGGCAATTTGAACTTTAGACATTAAATAAGAAAATAAATTTTCTTATACTCTGGCTACTGAAGACACAGTATCCAGCTCACTGTCCCAACATGGCAACAAAACCAGTGACAAGTCTGAGGTGTATGTGGCTTGCATTCCCATGGTCATGAAAAGAAAGTGTTAGTCGGTCAGTCATGTCCAACTCTTTTCGACCCCAAGGACTGTAGCCCACCAGGCTCCTCTGTCCGTGGGATTCCCCAGGCAAGAATACTGGAGTGGGTTGCCATGCCCTTCTCCAGGACCCAGGAATCAAACCTGGGTATCCTGCATTGCAGGCAGATTCTTTACCGTCTGAACCACCAAGGAAGCCCATTCCAACCCCTAAATGACATTCTGAAACTCAAAGGAAAGAAAAAAGCCAAAAGAGAGGTTTGGTTTGGTTTGACATTAACAGTGGCTAAAGTCCTTACAATGATACCAATTTTGGGGAGAGACTACACAGAATGATGTTAAATGCATTGAACAAAATTAATTCCGTTAATCTTTATTATTTACTGAGTGCCAGCTGCCATTCTAAGTACTGGGGAGGAGATATAGCATGAACGAAATGAGTCGAGTCTCTGTTGTCAGGGAACTTAACATTTTACTTGGGGAAACAAGCAACAAATATGCAAAAAAATAAAGATATAATAGGTCGGGTGATAATAAGAATCATGAAGAAAGTAAGGCATTATGGTAATTCATGGCTTCTAAGAAGACAGACCAGAAAACTCTCAGACCCTGTGGAGTGCAGGCAGAGATAAAAGGAGATTATCAAAGTCACAGTCACCCACGCACAAGGCCCCGACGATTGGTCTCACTGTGCAGCAGAATGATAAGACAGGTGGTTTCCAGCTGCTGGAGGCCAGGGGTGAGGGGAGGCAGGAAGGCAAAGCCCACAGTTCTGTGCTTCTCGACTCTAGTGGACATTTCACTCCAGGTGGACTGAGGGGATCACCGAATCCCAGAGGAGCTTCCACGAGGAAACAGGGGAGGCTGTAGACAGTGTTCCCAGCCACTTTAAAAAATAAATTTTCCTTTTTAATATTTATTTTTATTTGGCTGCTCCAGGTCTTAGCTGTGGCATGTGGAATTTAGTTCCTGACCCAGTCTCCCTGCACTGGGAGCTCAGAGTCTTAGTCACTGGACCACTAAGGAAGTCCCCCCAGTCACTTTCTTATTTCATTCTTCTTTACATTACTTATTAGCTGTTTTAAGAGCGTTGAGTCAAGTTCTTGTCATCACATTTGCCCTTCTTTCAACTTGAAGCTGTCTTTGTGGGCTGGCCTGGGTTGGGCTAAGAACACAGTACAAATCGACATTGCTGGTGTTGAGGGTGGAGGTGGGATTCACTTTAGAAAAGGTGCTCAGACCAGACCTATCTAAAGTAAGGCAGTGAGCCTTGGGCGGTATGTAGGGGCTGGAGGTAGGAAGAGTGGAATTCCTGGCCCAGAAATAGCAAGTGTTGAAGTTCTGAGGCAGGATTGCTCTAGGTAGTTTAAAGAAAGGGGAGGCAGCCACGTGACTGGAGAGGAGCAAGAAAGGGGAGAGAAAGCCAGTGAAGGGGAGGTCAGGGGATTATTTATGGCCTTGCAGAACATGTGAAAACCTTGACTTTTATTCTGAATGAAAATGGATTGCGGTGACTGATGTAACTGAGACTGGGGAAGGACCACTCTAGCTGCCCTATTTGGACTAGGCTCTAGGGACCACAGATAGAAGCAGCAAGACTGGTTAGGAGGCTGTTTCACTGATCCAAGCAAGAGCTGACAGTGGCTTTGACTACATGTTAGCAGTAGGGAGAGTGAGAAGAGGCTGGCTTCCTGATAGTCTGTATTTTGAGGATAGAGCACACCAGATTTGCTCCTTGATTAGGTGTGAGGTTTCTGAAAAAGAGAGGTATCAAGGATGAAGACACATTTTTAGTTTGAGCAACTGAGAAAAGAGTTGACATGAGAATATGGAAGGGCTGGCTAGCTTATTTTTGTGTGTGTGGAGGTGGGTGGGGTAGATAAAATTTTCCTTTGAATATGCTGAATCTGGTATGCCTACTGGACAAGTAAAATGAGGATGTGAAGATAGCGACTGTAGCTTTGTTGTTGTTTAGTTGCTACGTCATGTCTGACTCTTTGTAACCCCATGGACTGCAGCACACCTGGCCTCCCCATCCCTCACTATCGCCCAAGTTCATGTCCATTGAATCGGTGATGCTATCCAACCTTTAGCTTAGGGGGAATTTAAATGAGAAGTTTTCCAAATGACAGATGTTTATTTGAAGGGATAAGTTATGTACTTGCCTTGGCCTTCAGTTTCAAAACAATGGGAAACTAAAATATATAAGTTGTTTTCAGTGTTTAAGTTATGATATAAATCTAATACTGGGACTGCTATATTTTCACTCCCCCTCCCCATCCAGATGTGAGGTTTACAATAAACAGACTTTCACAATGAAAACATTGAACAAAGATTTTGAAACATGAGCTATCCACAAAGAATTGTGCATGAATGCTCATACCAACTTTATCCATAATAGCCAAGCATTGGAAATAACTCCATATGCAGGAGAAATGATAAATTATAGTATTTATTAAAAAGTAAAATTGTTGTTCAGTTGCTAAGTCATATCCAACTCTGGCAACCTCATGGATTGTAGCCTGCCAGGCTCCTCTGTCCATAGAATTCTCCAGGTAAGAATACAGAAGTGGGTTGCCACTTCCTCCTGCAGGGGATCTTCCAAACCCAGGGATTGAACCCGTCTCCTGCTTTGGCAGGAGAATTCTTTACCACTGCACAACCTGGGAAGCCCCTAGGTAAAATACTACTCAGCAATTAAAAAGAAATACTGATTCATGCAACAACGTGGATGTCAAAAATTTTGAGTGAAAAAAGCCAGAATAAAAGACTACAAGTTCTACGATTCAAGTAAATTTCAAGAACAACCAAGAACTAATCTAGGGTCATAGAATTCAGCAAGTAGTTTCATCAGATGGAGGAAAATTGATTGGAAAGGAGTACAAGGAAACTCTCTGGGATAATGAAGTTGTTCTGATGACTGTTAACCCAGACATAGAAAATTGTCATAATTCACTGTATTGAATACATGTACATTTTATTAAATGTAAATTCTATCTAAAACACACAACAGGACATGAGCCAACTACTGAAAGGGTTATATACTACTGAAAAACCTAGGAGAAAAGCAATTAATCTAATTGAGCACAAACTGGGAGCTCTGTTTTCCAGCAATCAAAGCAAAAGGGAAGCATTATTTAGCTCTATTATCTAATATCAGCATGTATAAAATTAAAAAAAAAATTCCTATCACTACATTTTAAAGAATATCCAGGGGAATTCCCTGGCAGTCCAGTGGTTAAGACTCAGCACTTTCAATGCAGGGGGTGTGAGCTCCATTCCTGCTCAGGGAACTAAGATCCAGTATACCAAAGTGCAGTCAAAAATGACTATTTAGATAAAAACATATTACACATTTTTTCAAGAAAACCTTCATAGAAGTTGAAGAAACATTTTGGGCTCATTTTTATTTCTGTCTGTCCTCAACAGAAGTAAGAGAATATTAAGTTATGGGTCCATGAAGGAGGGCCTCCCTGGTGGCTCAGTGGTAAAGAGTCTGCCTGCAATGCGGGTGACACGGGTTCGATTTTTGGGTCAGGATGATCCCCTGGAGAAGGAAACGGCTACCCACTTCAGTGAAACTAAGCTATGCGCTGTGGGGCCACTCAAGATGGGCAGGTCATGGTGGAGAGGTCTGACAGAATGTGGGCCACTGGAGAAGGGAACGGCTACCCACTCCAGTATTCTTGCCTGGAGAATTCCAAGGACAAAGAGAGCCTGGCAGACTACAGTGCATGGGGTTGCAAAAAGTCGGACACTGAGCGACTTTCACTATGAAGGAATTTCTATGGGGAACCTGAAGGAGGCGTTCAAGGTAGTTTTCTAGACTGCCACCTAGCTGCAAGGATAGAATCTAGGGACTCACTCTTGAGAAATAAAGCATTCTCAGATTTCATAAGCTCACTTTTCTGCATGCCTCAGCTGGCTTTGTGACAGGAGTTGGATATCAGATAATTAGGGGTTAACTAAAGTGGAATGTTCTCTGGAGTTGGTTAAAACTATATATGTGGAGTTCAGCTACTGAACTTGTGTTTGGTTAATTATATGTTCAAGAACCTTTCTGGGACTTCCCTCGTGGTCCAGTGGTTAAGACTTTGACTTTCAATGCAGGGGTACAGGTTGGATTCCTGGTCGGCAGTGGTTAAGACTTTGACTTTCAATGCAGGGGTACAGGTTGGATTCCTGGTCGGCGGAGCTTAGATCCCACATGCCTCTCAGCCAAAGAACCAAAGCATGGAAACAATATTGTAACAAATACAATAAAGGCTTTAAAAATGGTCAATTTAAACACACACACACACACACACCCACACACACACACACACACACACCCTAAAAGAAAAAAAAGTTCTAAGAAGCTGCCATATCCACACCCAAATAGAAAACCATGCCTGGGCCTGCTTAGTTGGGACTTAATGGATAACTTCATCTCTGGCATTTAGGTACCTCTTCTGCAACTCCTGCCTGTGCTTCCCAGCAGTGCTGTAATTGACAAAATTAGGCAGAGTAGTACTTTGTTAGGCCTTTCTTGGTGGCTCAGCTGGTAAAGAATCTGCCTGCCAATGCAGGAGACATGAGATCCAGGTTCAGTCCCTAGATTGGGAAGACCCACTAGCGGAGGAAATGGCAACCCACTCTAGTATTCTTGCCTGGCGAATCCTACGGACAGAGGAGTCTGGCGGGCGACAGTCCATGGTGTCACAGAGAGTTGGACGTGACTGAGCATGCGCGCGCACGCACACGCACACACCACACACACACACACACACACACAGAGTACTTTGTTGTTCAGGACTCCCAGCTTTTAACACGTTTAGCATCCTTGGCTCCACTCAAGAAGTGCAAGTAGCATCCTTAGCCTTACGACAACCAAATAGTCCTGCTCTGTTTTTAAACTTAGCATCACCCCTTTCAGTAAACACTGGGGCTTAAAACAAAGTTGGTATCCTTTTGAATATGGAAAAGCATCTGATCCCAAATTCAGTGGAATCACATGACACAGAAAAAGATATAAGCTTGGTTTGAAACATTTGGGGGACATATAGTATCAGTTATCCACTTCTGTCATACAAAAACTTGAATATGGTTCTCAGAACATTTTACTTAGAACAAGGCTATGTCTTTGCACAATGAGCCTACCAGGATGAAACAGCCTCCAAGTAAAATCCTCAGCAGCTGAAAAGAACCCACAAAATGTTGCTCATTCATTCAATAAATATTAATTGAACTGTCCATTCGAATAATGAAGATTATCTGCCCCAAATACTTTGGTTATAATAAAGTTGATGTTAAAACTTTTTGTTTTCTAGATACAACTGATCAAGAAGTTAGTTTATTCCTTCATTTGGTGTTAAGACCTATTACACGCCAAGTAGAGAGGACACAGTGGTAAGCTTTGCTGATAGTCTACTGGAATGTTTCAGGGAAATAGATAATAAATATGAAAATTATTAATATTAGAATTAAAGAGTTATAGTGACTTTTTCTGAGGAAATTTTAAAATTGAGATATAAAGGATGAAGAGAAATTAAATGTTTTGTTTGTGGGGAGGGAGGGGTTTAGGGAGAGAATTAGGCAGGAGCACCAGATTATACAAAAGCCAGAACAGGTTAGCATGAACACAGAAAAGTGGAGAAGACAAATCTCATGAGGGCAGAATGTCAGGGCTTGGTAAGATTTCAACCTTTCTCCTAAGTGTAGCAAATCACCATCATAAAATTTAACCAAAAAAAATACATGATCAGACTTATGTTTAACCCAACTCATTCAGATCCACAATGGATAGATTGGAGAAAGCCAACTTAGATTTTGGAAGTGACATCTAGACGACTGGGTGGGCAATGTTATATTACGTAGTAAAGTTGATGGCGGGCAAGACAAGGGAATGAAGGTGGAACAGGGAGGAATGATGGATTCATTGAGTAAATAATTGAGAGCTCCAACTATATGCCAGTGCCCTGTTAAGATACTGACGAGTCAAGTGGGGAAAATAAGCAGGAATAACAAAACAAACTTTCAATCACAGTGCCATAAAGGAGAAATATGTGATACTATGAAGTCGTGAACCTTTTCCTAACGCTTCAGAAAAGGTCTCCTTTGGGAAAGGGAACTAGAGTCTACAGATTGACTGAGAAGTCAACTGCAGGGCATGGTGAAGAATGAACAGGAATAATTTTCAAGGGAAGAAAAATAGAATTTACACTGTAAGGAAGCCAGTGTGAGACACCAAAGAGCAAAGGGGAGTTTGATGAAGACGAGGTTGCAGAGGTGGGACAGCACTGTATCATGCAGCAGTGAGGAATCTGTCCTTTAAGAGCTAGGGAAAGCCTTGAGCAGGTTTTAAAGCCGTGTGTATTATTTAAAAAAAAAAAAAAACACATCAAATTTGTGTCTTGAAGAGATTATTGTGGCTGCAGTATGACGAATAGATTGTGGGGGTGAAGTGGATATTAAGCCATCTCTGCAAAAACCACGAAGATGCTGGGATGTGAAGGACTTGGTGACTGGGGAAAGGATGGGGTTTCTGGGTTGGGCTTCTTAAAACATGCTCCCAGTTCATGACAGGTAAAAGCACATCATCTGACTAGAAGCTTTTTTTTTTTTTTAATGTTTATTTGGCTGGCTATGTCTTAGCTGTGGCATGCAGGATCTTCAGTCTTTGCAGAATCATTAGTTGCAGCATGCAAACTCCAAGTTGCAGCATGTGGGATCTAGTTCCCTGACCAGGGATGGAACCCGGGCCCCCTGCACTGGGAGTGTGGAGTCTCAGCCACGGGACCACCTGGGAAGTCCCTGTTCTCACCTTCTTACTCACCAGGGCAAGAATTACACCTTGCCTTGGTCATCTAAAAATTACATGCTACATTACACGTTCAACTGTCAAGAATGGTGGGAATGGGGCTAAAAAGGATGCTAGGAAGAGGGGGGCATTTGCTTTTTACCATCAACATTCCTATATGACATGACTTTTACAATAAAAACGTGAATACAAATATAAGCCGAAAATTGAATATAGAAACCCCATCAAATTATTTACAAATATAAGCAAGAAAGCTAGGATTACCTTATTTTATGCCACTTAGAAATGGATTTTGAGCTCTCAAGAGCCCACTCCCACCCATCTGCTTCTTGGGACTCATCTGCAATAGAAGACTGGAGGGATTAAGAGTCCACGCCAAATATAGGCTACAGTATATGCAGGAGATGTAAGGTACGCGAATTCAATCCCTGGGTCAGGAACATCCCCTGGAGAAGGAAATGGCAACCCACTCCAGTATTTGTGCCTGGAGAATCCCATGGACAGAGGAGCCTGGTGGGCTATAGTCCATGGGGTCGCAGAGTCAGACATGCCTGAGTACACGTGTTATTTTTTTAATCTTAAACTGTGATTAATATTTTGTCAGTAAGATAAAAGCCTAACAATGATCAGTAGTGAGAGAGCGGACTAGACTATGCTTTTCCCTCATGTAATATTTGAATGAGAAAGACCCAGAGAGAAGAAAGCTACCCCTGACTTTGGACAAGACATTTAACAAACTGACAGCTCTGCAGTTTCGTGGAGCTGAAACGATGTCCTTTTTATAAACACATACACGTGAAGTCCTCACCTGGGAAACTGAATCTCAAAGAGTTAAACATGCAAGGATTGGTGCCCATCGTTCAGAGCAGGATTCATAGAATTCCAGCCAGCAAACTCCTCTCTAGGTGGAAAGGAGGTGTCCAATAAACTATTAAGTGTGCACTTAGCAGGATGTTAGCCATTTAGCCAGCATTAACTCATAACCACATTCAAATGTGGAATCTGGACTTTTTCCTTCCAATAATCCATTTGCTTCTTGTTTTATTATTCAACTGCCTTTGGGTTTCTTTACAGTCTACACCCCACTTCCGCTGTTTGAGATAAACACCCTTGAGAACACTGTTTTGCTTTTGCATCCTACTTATTTTAACATGGATGTGGAGAATCTAAAATGGACACAGCAAAAGCAGAAAATTTTAAAACGTGCACTGAAGAACAGGATCAGTGTTTACTTGCTAACACATACCAGTGATGGGGGTTCCCAAAACACTAGATAGCGGCTGCAAACAACTAGACGGCACTATACAAAGCTCTTTCACATTTATTTTGTTCCATCTTCTGCCACAGTGATCAGACCAGAGTCCTAACGACGTGCAAAGATTTTAATCTTCTGACGTGTGCTCTTTATTCAGCCATGCAGTAGGATGTTTCTGGAAGGGAGCTAGCCAGATTACAGCAATCGTAGACAAACGTGCACATACGCAAGACGGAGAGCCCCAGGGAAGTCAAGGGTAGGGAAGCATGTATGAGTCTCCTCCACCCCCCAGGAAACTGGGCAGTCCTCTCTGCCACGCTGATTCGGTCCTCTCTCACTTCCTTTGCCTTCTGCTTTCCCCAAGCTCACGACCACACCACGACTGTAGTCTCAGGCATGGCGTATGAGTTCAAAGGGTACAACCCTGAATCTCAGCTGGAGCTCCAATACTCCTGGGCCATGTCTGACTGACCAAGCTTCGGTGAGAGGGATACCTCTGTTCAACTGACTCTAAATAAGGGATACACACCTCAGCATTTTTAATGGCAAAAAATGTTACCCATTACCGAAATGTCCAACAAGAGAGAACTTACTAGAAAGTTACACTACACCCACAATAAATATAATTCAGCCTTTAAGAGGTAGAATGCTCAACGGCCTGGGAAAGTGCTTCCATTAAGTGGAGGAAAAGACTACAAAACAGTGAAGACACAGAAGTGCAAACACCAAAATAACAACAAAACACAGTCAGTTCTTGGTGGGGAATAATTTCCCCCTTTCCTTGTGTTTCTATGTATTTTCCAAATCTACAAAGAGCATGCTGCTGTTACAGTAAGATGATACAGTTTTAAATATACACTCAATTCCTTATTATGATTATTGCTGGGTAATAGAATTACAGAGGATCTTTATTTTCTTCTGAGTTTTTTTTTTTTTCTTTCATTCATTTGAACTGTCCACTCGTGGTAAAATTAAAAAAAGACGCTTTGTGTTCAGCACATCATTTTGGTCCCCTTCCTGGACACACCTGATGACTACATTCCCCACCTCCCTTACCACTGGCCCAAGGTCATAGGGCTGGGCGCTGGCCAATGGAAATGGGGAACAGTGATGCGCACCCTAGCAGGCCTGCCCATAAACCCCTGCAGGATCTACCACTCCAACTCCCCTTCTTCCAGGGCAAGTCTGAGGATTCCAAGCTGGCACTGTCACAAGATGGGCAAGTCTGGGTCCCTGGGAACCTTCCTGCCACATTGAAGTAATGATGAAAACAGACAGAAGACCTGCTGTCCGAAACCACTGAGATGTTGGAATTGTTACAGCAATTCATCTATCCTATCATCCTAAAAATTAAGATGCTCCATGCAGAACACAAACCTTCAATACCAGTCCATGATCTCTTAGAAAGAAGTCCTCAGGATGGCAGAGAAGGTCCACCATAACCTGGTCCCATGCACTTCACATCCCCCAAAATCTCACTGACCCTTCTAAAGGCTCCTAAAACGTCTGGACCCAATCTTCCCCTCTTCCAGCACCAATCACAACTGTGTTACAATTAGTTGGTTATTAATCGGTTCCTTTCATGAGACTGACAGTCTCTACTAAGACGCAGTTGTCTTTCTTTTTCACAGGTGTAACTTCAACACTTAATGCTGCGTGCTGGGCATATAGAAAGGATGCGAAGTATCTGCTCAATGAATTAATAATGTGCTCCTAAGTGTTCATAGCCCCTAAAAACCATGAAATGTTAGTGCCTTGGAGGCAGGGAAAAGCAGTTCTCATTTCATCAGAATATATTCTCTTCTAAAACAAATTTCAATCCCCAAGTATCTGTCTAGCCAGCCTAAAGCTTTTACAGTATTACTGAAAGGAAACCAAGAGCCAGGACTCAAAATAATATCCTTGTTAGCCTAGTACTGGTTCCTAGACTAAATCCTTTATGGGTTTGTAAAGCTTTAAAAAGTCTAACTTCTTAAATTCAGAATTGGAATTTGTCTCAAGAATTTACAAGGAAATTACTCTTAGATATTTTAAATAGAGGTGGATTCTAAATTATTTCAGATAGGAAACAAACTTAGACATATAAGAATCACCACTATAATCAAAATGCTCCATTTGTGAGGAGATATTCCCAGGAAAGCACTTTAGGTTATGCTCCTTGGAAAGTTTAGGTTTAATGACAGCCCTTCCATTAAATACAAAAACATTCCTTCAAAATGTTTTAAACAGCATCTTCAGTCTTAGATGTTACTTGAACAGTATCCATGAAGAATATAGTTATAAAACCTATGTCTTTACCCACTGTATATAGAGAACTGGAGTTTTAAGAAATGGTTTTTTCTTTAATATGGATTACCTCAAGATATGAAGAACCAAATTACTCTTTGGTTTTATTATATGGGAAAAACAACACACAGTCCTTTAGTCAAACAACTTTGTGATATTTATATTCCATTGCACAGGTAGAGATTATACAAATTAGTAAGACAAGTTATTCCTTAAATTCCAAACAGTTTCTAAAATAGCATTACACCAGATGCCTAGAATATTAAAACATCGAGGTGGAAATCATACTCTAAATAGTTAAATATGACACTGAAAATACTACACATTTTAATTAGAGGAGAAAATTAAAATGTGTGCTAAAATGCTCTAACAAACTAAGTAGCAGAGCAACAGCTACAAGTAAGTCCCCATGGTCCATTTTTACGTATGCATATATGTGGTTATTAGAGAACCTCTCGTCTGGAGAATGCATCAGTAAAACACAAAAATCTGGATACATGGATTAATGAAACTTAAACACTTCCTAATACCTAAGCTCTATGATGAAGTGTACTATTACCTATGACTTTCTGTAACTAATTCAAGATAAAAGACACCACACTTGGAAAGAAAAAAAAGATTTTTAAAGATAATGGTTTTAATTGAGTTAATGAGATGAAAAAATCGTGAAGCCCTATGTGCTACTTACATGAAAGAAGATTTTTTAAAAAATAATCACTGCACAAAATACAAAGGGTGGGGTTATGCTGTGGTATTAAATTTCTCTCCATTATGTTTTTCTTGACTGTTCAAGAGCAAATTAAAGTTTCCACGGCAAATTTGTTCTCAAAATGCCGAATCGTAACACAGGTGCTGGCTGCACGTTTCTGAATACCTGTTTGAAAGAAAAAGTTTTTAAAATTTCTGGTTCTTTGGTAATAAATATTTATATCAATCTTCACAACTATTATTCAGACATATACAAATATTTTACTCTATCTATAGTCCATTAACTTCTGTAGTTTGATTTGTTTTAACATGGCAGAAAATAATTTCTGCTCTTTTCTAAACTAAGCATCTTTACAGAGGTTGATAACAGTAACAATGGCATACATATAAATTTGTGACCTTGCAGGTAACAGAAACATTCTATATCTTGATGTGGTGGGGATCTGTTGAAATTCAGAACTACACACTAAAAGAGGGTGAATTTTATTATACATAAAATTATGGCTTAAAAAAAATTATGAACCATGAAGTTCATTTCACAATGTAAGACATCAAGCCTCAGGTTTCAGGTAACTCATCATCAAAAAAGTATCATCAAATAGTAGATCAGAATCATCAAAAGTGCTAACAAAAAGCCAGGAATCCATTTAACCAGGTGCCACAATTTCAAAGAAATCACATCACAGTGTATCTGCATGGCATGTCTTACTTTCTAAAGCTCTGTCACCTGTACTTTCGTTTTATTTTTTGAATGATCTTGAAAAGAAATGAGGAGATAAATAACATCATCGCGTGAGAAAACAAAGGTCAAGCGATTTGGCAAAGTTACCTTAACTGTGTCAGTGCTTGTAATTCTTCAGCCCAGTTCCTTTCTAACTAACCTGACTGTGGTTATCGTCAACGTGATCCAAAAGGCCCACTCTGCTTAGAACCCGAGTGCACACCTGAGAGCTACTTCAGAGACTCTTTGGGTAAGCAGAACCCTTGCAGAGTCTGGCTGAACCAAAGTGGGAGGATGGAAAGGCAGACAGGGGGACCATATGGAAGTGAACTGACAGCACATCCAGGGAAGGAAGTTCACACTCCCCTATTCTCTACATCTGAAAAGAGGAGATTCAGAATTAAGATGATTCTTCAGTAATCTAGAAATAGTATACAGTGTACAATACAGGCTTATTTCTTACTCATGGCCCATGTATTGGTAACAATGACAAGCCTGCAACTAAATCTAACTTAACACAATGAAGTGAAACCAACTTTTCTGCCAACACTCTGACATTCGTTAAGTATTACCTTTGATGGTGTCTCTGCGTTGCAGTTTGTAAGTTTCCTTGTCATGGCACAGTCGATAAATGTAGAAACCCAGGTGATCGATGTTTTCAATGCGATCAGTGATGACCATGTGTTCATGAATCAGATATGACTGAGGCAAGTAGGTCCCAGCCTACATTTGGAAAAGAATTATATTACATGGATATCTCAAAACATACATTGAACAGACAAGGAAAACAAACAAAATTTTTAGGGATTATAACGCAAAACAGAGATTGGCAAACTATCACCCACCATCTGTTTCTATAAAGTTTAACTGGGGACTTCTCTGATGGGCCAGCGGTTAAGAATCTGCCTGCCAATGCAGGGGACACAGTTCGATCCCTGCTCTGGGAAGGTTCCATACACCACAGGAAAACGAGGCCCAAGAGCCATACCTACTGAACCCCATGCACCTAGAGCCCATGCTCCACAACAGGAGAAGCCACCACAATGAGAAGCCCAGGCACCACAACTAGAGAAAGCCCACACACTGCAACAAAGACCCAAGCGCAGCCAAAAATAAATAAATCAATAACTTTTTAAAAGTTTTATTGGAGTATAGTTGTGCCCATCTGTTTACATATTGTCTATGGCATCAAAATTGAATAGCTGCAACACTGACCTTATTTCTTTAAAGCCTACTATTTATTCTCTGGCCCTATGATGTAATTTAAGAAATCACATTTTAATTTCAATAAATAAAATATTAAAAGAGACAAGGGAAAAAAATCCGAAACCACCAGTCTCAGTTACTTGTCATGTAAGATGCTTATTAGCTATACTGTCAGTAAGATGGGCTAATTTATCAATAAGGAATTCCAAGATCCTATAACAGCAGCAATAAGAAGTATCTGAAAGTTTTATACCTTTATGTTAATAAGCAGCTCCAATAGGTTTTTGGGTGGCATGACAATGGAAGTGTTCAGAGGAATCACATAGCACTTATCCAGGTTAAGATCCAAATAGGCGGTAAGTTTCTGGGAAGAAAAAGATGATATTTTTGTTAGATTCATGTATAAATATTACAAATATACAAACAGGCAGCAACTGGATTTTTAAGAACAATTTTGTACCATTAAAATGGGGTGGCTTTAGAATGTGTCAGTCACTGGCATTTCAACAAATCAAGAATTTGGTAGGATAGGAATGGAAGTAGTAAGCGGAGAGGAAATTCTGCTACTAGTCAGAATTTACATACTGATCAGATAATAACAAACTATTAAAACTAACTCCAACACCCTATCATCTGATTTAAGAGACTTAGTCCCGGCACTTATAAACCATCATGCCCTCCAAGGCATCCATCTATTGTATATAAAAATTAACTTCTCTCTGATGCATCTAGAAAGTATTGGCTAGTTACTACCATCCACCAGAGAACTGGATGAAACTGACTGAAATAAATCAATTAAATGACTCTGTTCTTGTGGTTCAAATGAGAAACCATGATTGAGAAATACTAACTCAACAGGATGGTTCTGAGGATTAAAATGAGTTAAACCAAAACATGTAAATATTTAGATTTCTAAAAGCAATTTAACAGCAGAGAAGGAACAGCATCTGGTATGCATTAAGACAGACAAGGAAAGGGGGAGAAAAAGTAGATTCCCCGAGGGTTGGCCTCAGACAAAGAGCCCATCAAATGTTGGAGTTTTTCTTGTAGGGCAGAAAAAACCCAAGGCCTTTTTTAAAATTTTCTTTTCAAACAGTAAACCGTAAATAGAATAAATTAGCCAATATTAAAATTAAAACTACAAAAGCATCCATCAAGGGACCTGCATTCTTTTTACAGTTCAGGGCACCTGGCTCACCTTGTTAAAGTCATGAACAATATTGGCAGGGTCACTATCTGCAAACTCTGGGACAGGCACGCTGATGAATTCAACCTCATCTTCCTCAAAGATCTTGATATTTTCTTCAATGGTCTGGTAGCGAGAGGCTGGGGCGTCTGCAGAAGGCTCATTTAAGATGACATCATCTTTGATGTACTTGATTCCACAGTAGTAGACGTCATCTGGCTACAGAGAGTTTAAACACTATTTCAGCAATGCAGTGGGAGACAGGTTTTTAAATGTAAGTATTACTTAAGCTGCCACCTTCATCTAAATAGCATTTTGCTTGCAAACTCCTACTTTTAGATGACAAGTCAGACAGTTTAATTACAGAGTTAACACATTCTTTAAGATCAGGTGTTGAAGTATTGTAAAAAAAAAAAAAACAGTTTCAGAAGGAAAAAAGCAGTTGATTTCTCCTTTGCTTTTTGTATTTGATTAAAAATAGACTATAAAAGCAATTATCCATCTGGTGACAAGTAAATCTGAAGAAACACACGCCTCTTTCTACCTGTAGACCGTAATTTTATAAAAGGAATATATTCATAAACCAGGAATATTTTTCTTAGAGAATATACTTTTAATTTTGCTGTGATTCACTGATTACATGATTTTTCTCTTATTAGCCAAGAAAGGGATGGTTTTTCTGTCATTTCTACAGGCATACAGGTAGCTCTCATTTTTCCTTAAAATATATCACAATTAAATGGAAAATATCAGATTATAGCAAATCATTATAAAGATTTTAAGTAGGCATATATAATAAAGATTATGAGCATATAACAAAAAGATAGATCAACAAATATCTCTCGACAGTGGAGCTGCAATGACTTTTTATATCGAAAATACATTTCTTATAAAAAACTGCATTAAGAAAGATGACTTGTATTTCACTAATAGCTATCACCATGCTATTATCTCAAACACAGAAAATGAGCACAAACCTTATACATCCTCTATAGACTGTCTCATTATTTTAATAAAATCTATTTGTCAACAGTTTCTCCAAATTCTGGTATATTAAATGAAATAAAACTACTGGATTATTGGCAGTAAAGAGAGATCATAAATCTCAATAATTGTAATCAGAAGAAAAAAACTATGGCTCAATCCACTGGGATTCCTATTCTATAATAAATACAAACAACTTTCATCCTAAATTACATCAGCATTATTGCCAAAGTCCCAATTCTTAAGATAAACCAATGGCTGAGAAAGAGGTAGAGAGAAATGCAACAAGAGTACTCTGGGCCCGGAAGCAAAAAGCTACTGTGGGGAAGCCCAAAATGTCGATCCAATAAATTACAGTTTATCAACACGACATCTGAGGCTGGTATATTTATTCAATTGGCAACTGAAAAATCCTATAACTTAGCTATTAATCATGGTAGGAAAATGGAGGGTTCGCCAGTTTTGAAATATCATCTAGCCATCTATATCCTTCAGTCAGCAGCATTTCAAAACAATGTTATTCTGCTTTTAATGACTGTCTAATAGGCTCAGTGAACTTATGCTCAGGGAATTTTTGAACATAACCAGAAAACAGTACCACCACTCTGGCTAAAAAGGCCACAGACAAAAAGCACAGGCTTAGAATAAGTTTGGGCCAATTTTCTAATACAGGTGATGGAAAGGCAGAAGTGTCCTTAGCATTTCCCCACTTACTTGAAATGCAAAATATTTGTACAGGTACGCTCCCCCTAGAATGACACCTGCGAGCATAAACGCCAGTCCAAAGCACATGCACCAACACCAAGCTCTTCTTTGGCCAACTGGAACCACTTCATCTGGGTCCTGAAATGCGGAAGACTGATGGTCAGTATCTTATCTCCAGTCAGAACCACGGAAATGTCAAGCTGAAAGAAACCTTAAGTATGATCACTTTGTAAACAAAAATACAGAAAACCAAAGAAGTCCAGTCTCTACTCAACAATTCCCTAGGAATGATTCAGTGGTGGCACCGGGCCCCAGCACGATGCCTCCTGAGCTGAGACACCAGGCCCTTGGGAGAGTTCTTGACTTCTTCTGACTTTCAGCATCCCATCTGCCACCCATACCTCCAGAGCAATCAATAACATACTCAACAACTTCTACTTTCTGTGCATAACTTTTGTGGTTAAAATATCTTCTAATATTTAAAAATTTAGAAAAGGCTACAACTTTGTCATGCAAAATTATGGTGCTGCGCCTTGTGTATCGGGCTTCCCCTATGGCTCAGTGGTAAAGAATCTGCCTGCCAATGCAGGAGATTCAGGTTAATCCTTGGGTCGAGAAGATCCCCTGGAGAAGGAAATAACAACCCACTCCAGTATTCTTGCCTGGAAAATTTCATGGACAGAGGAGCCTGGCAGGCTATAGTCCATGGGGTCACAAAGAGCCAGACGTAACTGAGCACGCACACACGTCTTGTGTATTACAACTTCAGGGTATGTGAGGTTATTCTTAAAATTATACGTCAGCCTGCTGCAGGTAGTTAATATTTCACACTAGGTACAAAGCCATTCCTAACGAAACACAAGAAAAATTAACAGGAAAACTGGGGCAGACCAAATAATATTAAACAGATTCTTTAAATAATGAGAATCTCAAAGAAGTAGGACAAACATATTCAGAAATAATTCCATTAATGCATTGCTCTACCCTAAAGGATCCCAGTTTAACAAAGTTATTCACTTTAAAGATAGAAGCAGTAGAAAATTGAGGAAAGATTCAGTAAGAAAAACTTACTTATGATTAAGAGACATACAACTAGTATGCAATTGTTAGAATTCTGATTCCGACCTATTCAAGGAGGTAATTTAGCCCTGAAACATCACCAAGGGTCAGGATATGCACAGTCCTTAGATACACTTGCCCTTCTAACTCAGTCCTTCCACCCTGCCACTTCAAAGTTACAGCTAACTTATCTGTACCCAGGTTTATGTGCAAAGAGCTAACAAACAAATGAGATTAGCTGCTGGTGTTATATAACCAGTGGCTCAAAAAACAGGACAGACAGCAAAAGAGAGACTCCAGTGGACTTGAAACCAACATAATAAAAGATGATCTACTAAGTAGTATCAGAGAAGGCAATGGCACCCCACTCCAGTACTCTTGCCTGGAAAATCCCATGGACAGAGGAGCCTGGTAGGCTGCAGTCCATGGAGTCGCTAAGAGTCAGACACAACTAAGCGACTTCACTTTCACGCACTGGAGAAGGAAATGGCAACCCACTCCAGTCTTCTTGCCTGGAGAATCCCAGGGACAGTGGAGCCTGGTGGGCTGCCGTCTATGGGGTCGCACAGAGTTGGACACGACTGAAGCGACTTAGCAGCAGCAGCAGCAGCAGTAAGTAGTATGTGTGTGCAGCCTCTCAAGTACTGTACGCAACTCTGACCTTTACTTGGAAAACTCACTATGGGATGAGTTAGAGGACAAAGGAGACTTGACCCCACAATTACATAGATAAACAGGATATAACTTATAAGTTAGGAATGAAAACTGCATGAACAATGCTGGAGGGAATTCTCTGGTGGTCCAGTGACTGGGACTCCGAACCTTCAATGCCTTGGCCCGGGATCAATCCCTGGTCGGGGAACAGGGATCCTGCAAGTCACATGGCACAGCCAAAACAGAACAAAACACCACAATAAAAAAAAAAAAACAACACTGGATATAGTTGAAGCCAGAGTTCAGATAGGAAAGACTGAAAGCTAAAGTTACGTTTTCAATTCTCAGACGAGGAATCTTAACTTGATATCACCTGGGAAAAGCCCAAGCCCAGATGTCCCAGCCAACCAAGGATAATTTTAAAGTTGGTTGAAGTTTAAACACTGTAGAAAAAATGTGTCTCAGTCTAGGGATTGACTCAGATGCTGTGAGATCATCACACTTTGCTGTGGTAGGTGTACCTGTCAACAGACTGTATGTATACTTAGAGGACGACAAGTGCACTGCAAGGAAGTAGTGTGTACCAGAGAATAAACCTAAGGAATTTATCGGGTCAGGTAAGACATCCCGTCTGTGAACAGAATTCCATGGAGTCATCAGGTATTATGAAACCCCAATACCAAAGGACATACAGTGTTTTGCTTGAGTCCTTGTCTGACACAAAGATCTAAGAAGACAGGAAACAGTTCCAAGGATAATTAATTTTAGGGTGGAGGCAGGGTGGGGAGACGAAAATGGCAGATGGAAACAGTGAATTCTACACATTTGGTATCAGCTGCTGAGACCGTCAGATGTGTGTGTAACAGCCCCCTGTTTTGGCAGGCCCTCTTCAGTAGCAGCACTTCAAGGAGCAGCCGGAGAGCATGGGCAGACCCTCGTAAAGGAATACGCAGTCCCAACTGTTAATTTGATGACAAGTTTCCAGGCCTTTTGCTCTATCATTTTTAACGGGTCAACAAGCAATATTTTCAAGACTAAATTATAAATGCCTACTATGGACCAAGTGCTATGGGTATATAGCCACAGCCAAGAAAGGGAGCATTCAGGTCAGCCTGGAAAATCAATCTATAAAAAAGAACATAAATACGTTACAAGCTCTAATAGGAGAAGGTAGAGAACACAGGAGGACTAAATTTGGGAAAGCCTTCCCAGGGGAGAAAATACTGGAGTGGAATGAAGGACAAATACTCATTAACTGCGTAGAAGGTGGAGTTAACGGGCGTCATATGTAGGGCAAAGAATGAATAACCAGAACGCATTACTTCTCCACAGTCACCTGGGGTATGGCTCGAGTGCCCAACGTGGTGGCAACGGATGCAGAGATGAGAATGGACAAGTTACTGGGGCAGGTCACAAAGGTACTTTATGTAACATGCTATCTCTTGTTCATTCAAAAATCACATTTCAGGACTACAGCAATAAAAATTTAAATTTCCCAAAAGAATCTAACTTATACAATCATTTATTTCATAAAAGAGGTACCAGGTCTTCCAAGTCTAACTAATCTCTTGTTTTCTCTAAATTCCTATAAGGTTAGTATGGTAGCACCAAGCCAACCTTGGCACTCAATAAATAATTGATGAGTGGATAAAATTTAAAAGCTTTAAAACTTATTTTTTAATGACCCCCAAAATTACATTAACAGCCAGGATGGTAATGAAAGGTGGGGGCAACCTAAGAATTTATTAACCCACAAGAGACTGTGGCTCTTTAGGGAAGAATAGTAGCCCTAAGTACTGAGCCCAGTTCAACATTAAGGGCCTGTTATTTGCAACGTACTGTGCTACATCCTGTGGGAAATTCAAATGTGATTAAGATATGGCTGAGACCTTAAGCAATTTACAGTTAAAATTAACAGTATGCATGACAATTAAATGATGTTCCTTTATTACAGTCTTAGTCATGGAGAAGGGATGAAAGTGTATTCAAGATAGAAAAGTTTTTAACCTAAGTGATTTAAAAATGTATTTCAAATAACTAAATTTTAAAACTTGAAAGAGTAAGCTCAGAGGGGAAAAAAGCCGCATATAAGGTTAAAGAAAAGCCCCATGACCATCTCAAAATACGTAGAATACATTTGATAAACTCTCACTCCCATTCATAATAAAATCTCTTTTCAAACTAGAACAGTTGAAATTCATTAACATGAAAAAGGTTAATGATCAAAAATCAGTCCCAAACCTCATATGTAACAGTTAAGCTTCAGAGTTAAACCATAACCTTTCAAGTCAGGTGTATGAGGATGCTCGCTAGAACGGATTCTTTGTTTTTGTTCGAACACTGTACTAGAGAGCCAACGTAGTTCAAAAATGACAGAACATGAACAGAAAAGAAGATTAGGAAAAAGAATACAAAGCTGTCATTATGTTAAGTGATATAACTGTCTAAGCAGAAAATCTGAGAAAGCCACATTATTCAAACTAATTAGAGTTCAGCAAAATTGCTGAAGATCTGTAATTAAAAATCAACAGGTCAAAGATTTATACATAAATAGTCATAGCATCACTGTTCATAATAGCCCCAAAGCAGAAACAACATAACTATCCACTAACTGATGCATGGATAAATAAAGTGTGGTTTAATCACACTGAATCTCAAACACATTAGAGTGAGAAAATTCCAACACAAACGACTAGCTATGAAAAGGAAAAACTACAATGACAGAAAGCAGCTTAGTGGCTGTCAGGGTGAAAGGAAGATAGAAGAGCCATGGGGAAATCTTTTAGGGTGATGGAAATGTTTCATATCATGAGTGGTGGTGGATATATGACTTTATACAAGGACCATAATTTCTATCAAATTATATACATAAAACAGGTGTATTTTGCTGTCAAGTTTTTTCTTTTTCTTTTTGGCTGCGCTGGGTCTTCGCTGCAGTGCGTGGGCTTTCTCTAGTTTGGGGGCACGGGCTTCTCGCTGCAGTGGCGTCTCCTGTTGCAGAGCGTGGGCTCTAGGGTGCACAGGCTTAGCAGTTGTGGTGCACGGCCTTAGTTGCCCGTTGGCATGAGGAATCTTCCCAGACCAGGGATTGAATCCGTGTCCACCGCACTGGCAGGCAGACTCCCTACCACTAGATCACCAGGAAGACCTACTGCCTGTAAAGTTTATTTCAATATGGGGAGTGAGAGAAAAAAATATCAACCGAGTTCCTATACAGTCGGCAATAAAAGGAAGCCTAACAACACCAGTGCTGGAGTGTGGAACAAAGGGAAGTGAGAACTTTCGCACAGTTAAAGACAGGAGCTGGTACCAATGTTTTGAATGACAATCTAGCAGGATCTAATACAATTAAAGGTATGTATACATCCTACAAGCCAGTGTTTCCAGTCCTAGCACTATAATCCTAGATAAACACTTTTGTACACAAAAAGAGGCTCAGTAATGATAAGTGCAGAATGGTCATTAAGAAAAAAATTGGAAATAACTTAAATGTCCATCAAGTAAATAATAAAGTATAGGTTCATACAATTAAAGTCTAAATGAAACCAACTAGCACTGCTGACTTTGTGATTAATCTTAGAATTCTGAACCAAAAAAAGTCAAGTTGAATTAAAAATTTACATCACATATTTAACACTTAAAAAAACATTAAAAAAAAATAAATGGTACTCTAAACCTTTTTTTTTGGGGGGGGGGGATGTTTGGATTATTTCATAATTCACCACCACAGTAAGAAAAAGGAAAACCACTCATGAACAAGAACATCTTCACTGACATCTATAACTTCACTTGGCCTAATTTAAACAAGTAACAGACATTTCCTCCCCTGGCACTGCAATAAAACTGGTGCACCTTAAATTATGCTGATAAGGTAAAAGAACTCCCACAGGTGCTATACAATTATCTTCTCATTAATCTTCCTAAAACCTCAAGTTTTCATCCCAGTTTATAAATGAAGATGCCAAAGCACACTCTGGCCCATAATCACCCTTGTCACCCTCCACAGTAGGAAAAGAAAGAAACTGCTTCAAATGCATTATCACTCTGACACTACTAATCTCTGGTTCAAATGAATCTTATCACCGTATTATAAAGTAAAATTATTTAACCAGTTATATCTTAAGCAAAATGAAGGATAAATTCAGTTCTGGTACTTCAATTAGTTAAGAATTAGGTCACCTCAATGAGTTCCCTAAGAGGCTTTAGTAAATGTGCTTCAACTATAAACTGAACTCAGACAAGATGCAAGGGTTTTCATATAATTTTTATTCTGTTCCACCCTAACAACTCACTTCATGAGCCTTCTTTGCAGAATGAATGAGGAGACATTTCTTCAAAGCTCCCAGAAATATTACTCTGCATTATTAGAGCAAGTGCAACAACAATGCTGTAAGAACCAGAATTACCAAAGAAGAAACTGTCTCTCAGAGTTGAAAATCGTATTACAAAAACGAAAAAGAACGTGATGGTGTAAAAACACTTCAATATAAAACGTGAAATTCAGGGGGAAAAAATACAATTTATTCAACTCAGAGTAGCATCAGAAGTAGATTTAGTTTATTTCAAAATATGTGCTTTTTAAAACACATTCAGTAATACTGATAAACGTGGGGCTGCACAGGCTGGCTGCCCATGGGTGTGCTGTTGAGCCTGCGACTGTTTTACAAAATACAGAATTAGCTGCCAACATTTTAAAAAAGCGAATAATTCAAATTTTCATAAATAAACTTCTCATCTATGTTCTAGTCTTCTCAATTCCTCCCTCATCACTTTTCTTCCTAGTTAAGACCAAACATACTAAGTTCTTTTCTACAAAGTCACTTAGTTTTGGACTTCAATCTTCACTTCCATACCTATGACTAGGTTATGTATGATTCCTTCTGAGTATCTAATTTTAAACCACTTCTCCACATAAAAGGATTTAGAGTTCTGGGTTTTAGAGACTAGATTAATATGGTGAATAAAGCATCTTAATCCGTTAAATGGCAGAACAGGTATTCTTTTGCAAAAAATAGATCCAAGGATGAATGGCATAAGCAAAAATGGTGACAGGGAGGAGCCGGGTATTGGATAAGCTCAGAGAAAGCTGTGGTCCAAGAACTGTTGCATCAAAGATGCTCGAGAGGACGCCCAGTTCTCAGGGCAGGAACGATGAGAATGAAGGACAGCCACTCCCGGTATAATACCTCTGGTATGAGGTTCTGGAAAAGGTAAATAACAGAGACAGAAAAACGGAACAAACTACAAAGTGATGTGATCACACAGCCGCATATATTGGTCAAAATCAACAGAACTGTATAAAGTTCCAGGGGCTGAAATTTTCAGGATGTAACTAATACTCCAACAAATCTCAATTCCTCTCTTTCCCAGCTTATGAGGAGCAAGGAGAGGATTTTTTCCTAAGACCTCATAAATGAAAGATTGAAGGCAGCAGGAGAAGGGGATGGCAGAGGATGAGATGGTTGGATGGCAGCACTGACTCGACGGACATGAGTCTGAGCAAGCTCCAGGAGTTGGTGATGGACAGAGAAGCCTGGCATGCTGCAGTCCATGGGGTCGCAGAGTCGGACACGACTGAGCAACTGAACTGAACAGCAAAGTACTGAAAAAGCCAATTGAAAAAGACATTACTAGAGAGGAAAAGAAAATGACTTCCTATTCCAATAAAAATTAAAAATAAAACCCTTGGTCATTACTGAAGATCTATTTTTAAATATTTCCAAAATAATTTCCTAACTAGACTCTTCAAACCACTGAAATAACATAGGCAATTGCTCCATCTGATTACTATCATGTAGAATAGCGGGGTCATTCGTTTACCACCGTACTTGTTCTAAAGTCACCTGGCTTCTACATTAGCTTTCTTTCCTATCATGGAAGCATCAAAAAGACATGATCCAGCAACCTGTTCACCATTAACAGCATTAACTGGTTACCAACTATATTCTGCTATATGTAAAACACAAAAATCTATGGCTAAGAAGCTAAAAAATCTATAAAGCCACCAAACATCTGTTTGCAGTTTCTCTTGCTCATTTAAACACGTAAAACTGAATTTTATCTTCTCATTTGATTTTTCAAGTAAGACTGCTACTATCTCAACCATGTGAGAAAGTCCACGAGAAACCTTGTGTATAAGATGCAAAAAGGGAGCAGTTTTCCAAGTGATTGGCATTATATGCATAAGGTTATTGCATTATTTTACACTTGCATAAGGAGAGATTTTTCAAAACAAACTAATCTAAAATTATAATGTCTACAAAACCAATTTCTCTTTAACGTCCTTTGTTAACAAATCCTATGACACAACCAGCAAAATAGGAATTAAAAAATTAACAATGTAAATCCACTGCATAACAATTTAACTACTGTGAGAAATACAAAAATCTGAACCAAAATTATTGCCATTATGTAAAATTAGCACAGGCCGAGGTTAAACAAAAAAATAGGCCAGAGCTATAAAAAAGAAAAAGATCAGTCTGTAAATGCTTTTAGTGCTGGACTGTCACTTAATCACTTTTTACATGATTAGGAGCAAGCAGAGTATCTGGTACCTAGCAGAATATTAATATAGGAATACCTTAAAATCTTCTATTCTTTTTCCTGCTTATTTTAAAAGATGACCATTTCTATATAGTGTTTATTCCATTTACACTGAAGAAAAGTGTAATATTTCATCAGGGTTTCAAATTCGTATTAGTGAGATATAAAGGTAGTGGGTAGTCAAAAGAAAAACTTAGACTAGCACTGACTGACAGACGTTTGTAAACAACACTATTATATACAAATAACATTTATCGTTAGTAACAGTCTTTAGTAGGGATAGACAACTTGGTCAAGACAGATATCTTCTGCTACTGGCTGAATCACGAGTTCATACTGTTCTTAATGAGAGTATCAACCATCTTCCAAAAATTTTCAAGTAGGATAGGAATGCTCTACTCTATAATTCATCATAGAATTACATGTCAAGATTAGAGGGGGGAGGGAACAAACCTGTTCTGGACTCATTTTTGTATAAATCTTCGATTTTAATGTCATTCAATAAGATAATTATACATTTGTATTCAAATATGAGTCATTCCATTTAAAATGCAGCATTTTTGACAAGAAAATTCCACATATAGTCTTTTTAAAGCATAAAATAATTCGAAGGCGGAAAGCTGTATCTTCCATCCAAGTTCAGAAATTTGGAAGTTATACAAAAAGACTATTAGAAAAAAATAATTCCAGTCCTGAGATCACAGATATTTGTACCCATATAGTGAATACATGGTAAAACGTGCTTTGAACCTATGCCTAGCACCAAATACATGAGCAGTAAACATTCAGCGGTCACTTGATTCTGCTCCCTTATCCTACTATTCGCCTCACTCTTGGATCCAGGAGGGTTGTTTTCTTGTGAAAACAGATACAGATATTTAAGCAGGTTGTGGTTAATTTGGTTTACGTAGTCGGTCAGTCTCTCTGAGTTACACTAGGGGTTTTTTGAAGGTTGGGCCTTCAGTAAATTTTAACTTCTTAGTATAAGGTCTGGTCATGCAACAGCGGCCCCTGAATATGTGAACTTCTTAGAAAGCAAAGATCCTCTATGCAAGAGCAGTGAGAGGTCATTTAGTCCAATACGTCATTTTACAGATAAATATCCAACCAGAAATGACCTGAGTTTCTACAGCTTTTCCCTATCATAACAGGTTTACTCAAATTGACTCACACTCATAGGAAGCACTGTGTTAACTGTTACAACAGTAGTGTTGTTATTAATGTGTTGACAAAGTTAATAGAATAGAATTTTTTTCTATTATTCATCAAATTAACAAAGGATAGTAACAAAAAGTATTTAAATCATATGCACATGAAGGAAGAACAATGAAGGAAAATATCTCAGGCTCACTAGAATATAAACATTTCAAAGATGAACAAGGCAAGACGTTATTACAAAAATGAAGCTAGTAAAGTTAGGGAAATAAAGCCACAAAGCAAAAATCATGAAGTTGGCAGTGAGGGAGCTGAAGAAAATTACTCATGAAAAGACAATTCTGGAATATTAAAAAAGGAGACAAGCAGATGCCTCTCTATAGGTTATCCTGTCAGACGTTAAACTGATGCTAATAAAAATGAACATGGTTTCCTATTATTATCTACTATTCCTATTATCTATTATCATTAAAATTCCATTTTCAATTTTAAATAAAACGATCTAGTAAGTCTTAAAGCTATGAAGACAGCTGAGTTGAAAGTCCTGTTATTGATTTCCAGTTAAAGTCATCTTTACTTCCTCCTGAAAGCTCAAAAGAGTGATAGTAAAGGGATAAACAAATAAACTATAAGCTAGAAATGGAAATGACAGAAGATAAAGTATGTCAATAGAAATTTTAAAAGCTGAAAGCATAAGGGAAAAAACCTCAAGCTTCTGGAGGAAAAGTAAAACAAAAGTGGTCATACTCAAAGAACCAGGAATCAGAATGGCATCACAGAAGATGGAGCAACACCATTAAAATGCTGAAAGAAAATTACAGCTAACCTAGAATTTTATGCCCAGATAAATTATCAATGAAATGTGAAGACAGAGTAAAGATTCTCAGACAGGTTTAAAAAAAAATTCCATCTCAAATGCTGTTTCTTGGATTTATAAAACTGAAGATCCAATGGAGGATGGAGGCAAAGGCAGAATTCTAGGATAATAATACTCTCGGGATATCTGTGCAGCCACATACCTAGAGCAGGACTATCTGAGTGGAAAGACTGAATGACAAGTGAAATATCACCAAGAAAAATAGAAAACTCGGTAAATTATCTGCTAAGTTTGTAGATATGAAAGTTTGTTATCTGAAAGTTTGTCAGAGACACTGAGGATGAACTAGCAATACACAGAAAATTAAGTAACCCTCTCTCTTGACTCAAGAAGCCAATTATCAAATTCAGGGAAAATAATGGCTTTGTACAAGAAAGGAAGTAGAAAAAGTTATATTACATTACTCTGATGTAAGTTTCATGTCAATTACAATAAAAGCATGGACCAGCAATTTAACCAGACATTACTGTAACTATACCAGGAGAAGAGACTATGTATATACTATATAAACAAATAGAAAAGGCTAAATAGTCACTTCCCATTTTAGGAAGCCAGTAAGTACTATCTAAAATTGCAAAAAATACAAATGAAAACAAAAACCATGAAATAGCAAGTATTTAGAAGTTCTCCAAATGTGCTCTAGGGACAGACAGCACAATGTCGGGGGGGGGGGGGGGAGGGATCCACAATGTCAAAACTAATTTTGTAATAAAAATAAGCCTCCCCCACCCCCATTCCCATTCTCTGGACAGTGTACAGTGGAGTTTCCCAGAAGCTGAATGCGTGACACAGCATAGAAGCCAACTGGAGAATTCAGCTGTCTTCTATTAGCCACTCAGTAGAAGGTAAAAATTAAAAAAGACGTTGCTCTTCCTGTTCTGAAAGTCTGTCGGTTATATGGAAATTTTTATTTATAAATGTTATTTTTGCTAACATTATAGGTTTTGTATTATTTTAAATCAATAAATATTGTTTTAATTTTGAATACAGCAAATATCAATAAATATAACCAACATAAATCAAAAGCTCTTTGGGACCCTCAACAATTTTTTAAGAGTACAAAGGGTTCCTGAGACCAAAAAGTTTGAGAACCATTAATGCACAAAGTGGGTTCCCCCAAAAATGTGCGTTCTTCAGAGATAAGTTTTAAAACGCAAATAACTGTCCTGCCCTAAGTATTACTTTGGTTAAACCCCAAAATAAATTTATAAAATTATATCAACATTCTATTCTGTAATAAGAAATACTTCTATACAAAAAGGGACATAGCTACTGAATGCTAAGGATTTTTATGTTGCAGGAATGACTCTGGCAGAGTATCTCAGGGGAGCAGGGTGTTACTTATCAACAATACTGCAATTTAACTGACATGTGAAGTAGGGATGAGGAATAATAGTAGCATAAGAAGTAACATTCCAACAAAAGAAAGATGAGGGGGCTAAAAATGGGACTTCTAACAGATGGGGATTTGGGGAAAAGTGCTAACATTTAATGAGTTTCTATGTACCAGGGACTGTTAATTCTACCACAAGAACACTATTTAAGGTCGGCACCATTACATTATTTTACAAGTGAGGGAACTGGGGCTTGGGAGGTTGTGGGACTTGCCCAAATTATCAGATCCAGGTAATACTATTAACCTTTGCCAGCAGGCTCTAACACTATCTGAAGACAGTGTTGAGTTTGAGGTATTAGTCTATAAAAAACAGTATAAAATGAGTAACTGCCCTGCTTCATTAAGTTTCTACTTCATTAAGTTCTACTTCATTAAGTTTCTACTTCTACCCTATGGCTGAGAGGGTGAAGAGTCCGCCTGCAATGCAGGAGACACAGGAGCCTCAGGTTCGACCCCCTGGAGGAAGGAGGAAAGGGCAACCCACTCCAGGACCCTTGCCTGGAAAACCCCACAGACAGAGGAGCCTGGCGGGCTGCAGTACCTGCGGTCACAAAGAGTTGGGCATGACTGAGCACTCAGGCACACCCACCCTGAAGTCCACTTCCAGAAATTTTGCAGTGGTGCCAAATAAAAGTTTGAATCATTAAAAAAAAAAAAAAATCTGTAGTAGTAATAATAGCATCTACTGAGTCATACGCTGTTCCAGGTATTGTGATACACTTTTTACAAATTATCTTATTCCCCAGTTAGCTGATGGAGAAAGACACAGAGAGTTGTAGTAACTTCCCCCCAAGTATCGCAGTAGATGGTAGAGACAGAATCTAAACCCTTAAAGTATAAACTGCATAGTCTGAGTTCTCAGTAAGTAGACAGTGTGGCTTTCCAAATGATACTCCTTTTTCGACTGTGAGGGAACTGGGGCAAATTGGAGAAATTGATTATTTCTCCCCAAACATCTAAAAATATATTTTTTAAAAAAATCATTCTTAGCTCGTGGGTTATACAAAAACAGGCGGTAGGCCATAATCTGCCAGTCCTGCTCTCCACTGTAAAGGAGACTGTAAATCGGTGGCCTGTGTCAGTCGTCTGTGTTTCTGCATGAAATTCTTGTATGAATTAGTGGTTAATATTTAAAAATATTTAAAAATATTTAAATATTTAAAAATTTAAATATTTAAAAGTTTTGAATGAAACCCATTCCAGCTTACCTTTAAAACCTGGAGGATCAAGCAACATTGGATCTTTCACTTTTTAAATGAAAATGAAGAATATTCTAAGTTGCTTAATATGCAAAAAAAAAGAAAAAAAAAGAAAAAAGTAAAAAGCTTGGCTTCACTAAAACATCTACTTGGGCCCAAGAGTATTGAATTTGCCATCTCTGCTTAACATGCATAGTTTTTGCTTGAGCTAAAACTGATGGAATTGGGAAACTCTTCCTAGCATTAAAATGAAAGCAAAGTAAAATAAATTGAAGAGAAAGCTAGAAAATGAAAAATGAAAAAACTGCCATGGTATATACAGCAGAAATGAAATACTAGAGAGGCTGGCTGAAAAAAAAAAGAATTTTAAGAAATGCAGACCTAGGTTCCCGAGTGGCCTAGTGGTGAGGATTGCAGGCTTTCTCTCGTGGCTAGGGTTCAAATCCTGGTCGGGAAAGTGAGATCCCACAAAAACCACAGTGTCCTCCCACCCCCACCCCCCAAAAACCTGCAGACCTAGATGGACTGACCTTTAAAAGTCATTTTTCCCAGCATAAAGATGATTCTTCTTCTGGATGTTGCAGTAAGTGACTTAATAACGCAACTTACCTTTTAGGTTTTTATATTACAAAATTTTAAACATCATAATCATATTTAAAGCAGAGAAAACAATCCAAGATTAACTTTGGCATTAAAAGTTAAAAACATTCAAAGGTACAAAACCTCGTTAAACCTTTTTTAAAATATGAAATTCAACTATGCCAAAAAAGGTTTATGCAAGTATTTCAGAATCTTAAGGTACTAAATACCTCACACGCACTTAGTATCCATTTCCCAAATAAACTCCCTACATTTTTAATTTGAAAATGTTTAGGATTCATAAACTGTGCAAATTTAATTCCAACATTAATTTATCTTCTGACAAATATATCTTAGCTCTAGCTCATATAATTACTGCTAGAAACTAATCAATGTTAATATTATCAGTTATCAATAAATATTGATAAATATTAAATGAAAAATTAGAATATCCCTCTATCATAAAAACAAGAGTAATTCTGTCATTTTTAAAGAATTTTTCTGCATAAGTCTATGTTCATTTTACTTGATTTTCCCCCAAATGACAGAATTATAGAAATACTTCATTAAGTTATTAAGTTCTTTTTTTCCCTTTGATCAAGAGTTCAAAAAAACTTCAAATGTTTACAAACAATTTTGCTCAATTGTTGGTAACATAAAATAGGATTATTTAAAGCTATTAAGTGTATATATCATAAACATTGATTAAAAGGGAAAATCACAATTGAATGATTTTTATTGATATTCTTAGGGTCACATCTGTTACAAAATTTCTAATTTTCAACTTTCAGTTGTCCAGTCTGTAAAATTTTCATTGTTAAGCCATGCAAAGTAAATAGGAAAGACAGGAAATAACTCTTTACACATAAGCTTCTTGAAAACATAACTCCAGTGTTATTGCTTTCTACAGCATTTTGACAAAAACCACCACATTCAGAAATTCAGCACTGTCAAATCCTTTATTTTTAACAGGCAGCAGCTATGGCCTGAAAAAGTCCTTTGATGGCAAAGTCCTTAACTCCTTTAGTTGAAGCTCTAATAAAAAGTGACAAGTTTACCAAAAAGTTTAAGAGGATGGATTCACTGATGTCAGTTTGAAAAGACAAATTTTTTTCTGGTTCTTCCTCTGCTGACACTGTGATAAAAGAGTTCCTGAAGTTTTAGTTATGCCATGAATTCAGAAAGCATTTTCCTTTCGAGGGAGAAAAAAATGCCTTTTAAACAGACATTCCAGGTATTTAAGTTAGGGTATGAAAGAACAAATAAATAAAATGTCCCACTTTACATCAAGCTCTAGCAATACATACTGAAAATTTTTAAAGTTAAATTCTATGTCAATTTAAATAGGCCTGTACCATGTGTTCCGAGAGATATTTCTGGTTAAAGTAATACTTTTATGCACCTAAATCTCTAATATGGCTGAGCTGAATTCCAAAATGTCTTACAGGTCTAGATTTTGCCAAGGATAATATATTTGGTTCTATCTAGTCCAAAGAAGATTATGTTTAAGGTGACACTGGGAAGACCCCAAGCAGGGTCTTGGGGGCAGTTTTCTGCTGCACAATGTACAACTTTTCCACCCTCTGGAGCGGCAGCCACCCATGAGGCATGTGGACACAAAAAGATCCTGCCAAGGTCACTTGGTATGCACAGGGGCAATTAATTCATCTCCCATCACTAAATCCTCACTTCAGATATCAATATCCTCACCAAGAACTAAAATGCAGCGACTGTAAACTTTTTGCTGGTCAATGTTTTACTGACACTAAACTATACAACAGGGTAATGATATGCTCTTTTGTTAAAGGGAACCAAGCTCCCCATCCCTTCTCTAAAGACCAAAACATTTCAGTATATGACGTCAGACTTTATGTTCCTCTTCCCCTCTAGTCCCCTACCCCAAACAAAAAATAAAATGAACACCAACATCACCAAAAAGCTAAATGACCAGTCCTGTTTTATGCAGAGAGAAATGCCAGAAAGTGAAAAGAATTAGGAGGGAGATAGCTGTTTTGTGATGGCTGACTCAGAACTTACTGGGTTAGTAGCCCTTCACTTAGGCTTCCATCCTCCCCTTTCTTTCCCCTCCACAAGCATTTCACTTTTCCTTTTAAGGATGTCTACAACTACAATGTACTGCAGAGAAGAGGCAACATTATTTATCAGCAAAACAATTTACAGGGATACCTAGGAAGAAAACTTGAGCTTCTTCAAGGCCTGAAACGGGAAAAGGCATTTCATAATCAGGCATGACAACAGGAGTTATTGACAGCTACTCTTCTACAGTGAGGTAACCCAAAACCAAAATTTAGCTTATTACATAATACCTCTAGCCATCTCTTTTCTCCGTGACCCACAGCTACTTAATAAGAGGAAGACATGTAACAAGCTGAACAAGGGGAGGAAAAAAGGAACAGTCTAGTTAGGGTGAGAGGGGAACAGTTAAAACAATCTGACTCCTGCCAAATATAATTATGTAATTCTTGCCATTTTCATAGAATTTTAAAACTGGAAGAGTCCTCCACAGACCATCTGGTCCTACCCTGTCATCTTACACATAAAGAACTCTTCAAAAAAATAAAAAGCTTAAACCCAAGATCAAGCAGTTGTGTACTGACAAAACTGGGACTTCTGACTCAGGACAGTAAGTATTTTCTTTGATATTTACACGTATATAACAAACAATGTTTCAAAGTTCAAAGTAAAAACACAAAAGTTCATGAATGAATAGCTGCCTCTCACATAAAACATTCATAATTTCAAATTCACCTCTATTACATAAAACCTAGGGGGATTTGTAGAGAAATAATAATAAACAGCAAGCTAGTTGAGACAATATAATCCACAGACGTGGCTGCTGGGATTAATAGCTACTGAAAAGACAAATCTAAAAGATAGGACAATGCAACAGCTTCCAGAGAAAAGAGCTAAAGAAATGGCAAAAGACAGGAGCAGTGTAAAAGTACTGGAATGTGAGTTACATAAGCCAGCTGACTGGAGCGATCAGAATTCTTTACTGCAGAAGGTCTGAAGAATCTGCATTTTAAAATCAGAATCCCAGGTGATACTAGGTGATCCTTAAGGGGATATCTGGAGAAACAATGGTCTTCAGGACACTGTGGTCTGGGAGAGTTAAAGATAACTCAAAATTCTTGTTCAGGAGTTCTTGCTCATAACTAGCTAAACCGGATCCTCTTGACCAACCAGGCAAGGAAATGCCCCAGGCAAACACAGGAAGGCTGATTCTGTGCAGAATTCGGAGAGTCAAACTCAGTGGTCACGGTACAGTCACCCGAAGGAGTCAGAACATTATGTAATCACTGTCCCAGCTGTAAGAGACCGTCTGCAAATGCCTGTTACTAAGTAAGGTTTGCATTTACTGTTAAGTGACTGACGGGTTATAATGATTCTCCTTCTAATGTACAGCAATATTCTGTTACTTAAGAGGTCTTTGAGTTCACAGCTCGAAAAAGCATTAGTCATTTTGTATGTGCCAGTTCATCCATGATTGCTGTGTGGTTATAAAGGAAGACAGGCCCTCACAGCTTAGTTCCAGTATTTTTCTTTGGATATGGGGATCTGAGAAAACAGCTAGGAATGGTTACTTTTTTAACTGCTGCTATGACCACAATATTTGAATATGGTGAAATTGAGAAATTCTGAGAACCTGAAAACACAGTCACCGTTTCAGAAATGACAATAAATGTCCAAAATCAGATTTACAGCTACCCAGCAAATTAGTCTGATTTTTGTCCAGCGTTTCAAATCTCTTTCACAACAGGAACAGGGAAAAGCTATCTGAAGTGACATCATCGGATCCTTTCTTCCTCTCTTTTTTAGTGAGAGGAATTATATTTGTTCATAGGATTTTTTAAAAGATATGTAATAGGATTAAAATCTACCTAATCTCTATATATGTATTTCAGTCTGTTATGATGGGGTACTTGACTATCAATTAAATTTAGGTACAATGAATGTTAGACAAATACAGAGCTCAGATAATAATTTGCTGCTGCAATTATCCTCTGTGGATTCCAAACATTTTCTCTAAAACCTAGGCTGTCTGCAATGGATTCAGGCAAACAATACCAATGCCAAAACGCTTATCCTTTTGGGCAATCTGTCCACTTCCTATTTCAAGGCAAGACAGTCATTTAAAAAATCAACTCCTGACATTTGTGTTTTTAACTAGAACATTTCCAAACATCCAGTACAGGCACGTGCAGATTAACACTGTATTTTCAACCATTTTTCACACTGTGTTTCCCAGTAGTAGTAATATATTAAATAACAGTCCTTAATACCTGCACAAGTTACTGGGTTTTTTTTTTTAAGTTAAAACTAAGTTTACTCTACTTACAGCAGGTCTTGAAAAATGCTAACAAAAAAATTAAAAGTTAGGAACATAAATAATTCTACAACTAATTTCTATAGAATTAAATTTTTGCAGCCTGAAGAAGATCTGGTAGAAAGGTTGTGAACCTTTCCTGTTTATTCAACTTCTGAGACAATCACATCCTAAACGACTATTACTGTAGCACGATAATAGTTCCTCTCTGGATTTTTGCTTAGGGCTAAAAGGGGGATTTTGTAAAATAAAGAAAAGTTGTTGAAGGGACCGAGGACAATTTTAAAAGGGATGAAGGACAATTTTGAAAGAGACTTAGGACAAGTTTGTTTAGTTTCACTTAGCTTAAGGGGTTCTCGTAAAGTTGCTGATATAATTTAAAAGTGAACTGTCGGTTTTACACTAACATCCAGATAGTAATCAGTAACCTTTACCGGGAATATTTCAGTTATAAAATGAACAGCCAGAATCTATTCTGAGCAGACCATCACCTTGCCTTCTCCCCTCGCCCGCTCCCTTCTTCTCCAGACCCCACGGCGAAGTTCAGGTGCCGCTACCAAAGGGCCGTGGAAAAAGAGAAGGTTAAAGAAAAAAAAAACGCTTTTAAAATTAAGAGGCTTACAGGAGCCGGACTTAGTTCCAGTGCAGTTCAGCCTGGAAACGAAAGTAAGGAAGCAACTGCGGTTTAGGCTTGTAATGATGTCAGCCATCTTAGGGACATTATTTATACTGGGAGGACGTGCCAAACTCTTGTTGTTGTTTTGTCGTTTTGCATGTCGCCGCCGATCTCCAGGTGGAACGAACCCCGGCACGGCTCCACGCACATTCCTCGACTGCACCAAGCACCGTGCATTCGGCCCGGTTCTCCAATCCTCCTCCCCCGGAAGCCCCCAAGCCCCCGATTCCGCGCCGGGCACCGCTTTCTGTACACGCACTTTCTTACAAAGAAGCTGCGCCGGACAAGAACGGGGAGCAGCCCGAGAAAAGGGAGTACTCGGCCCTCTCACGGACCCCCGTCCCGCGCGCGCCCCGCGCTGTCCCGGGGCGCACAGCCGCCCTAGCCCCGCGCAGCTCTCCCGGGGCCCCAGCGGGCCCACTTCCCCGAGCCCCGGCCCTCGGACCTTGCAGTCCACGGCAACGGCGTCCGGAGGGATGATGAGCGCCTCCTCGCCGCTCTTGGGCTCGTCCTTCTTGGCCTCCTTCTGGGCCAGAGCCGAGTTGAACGTCACCTTCACCATGGCGCGGCCTGGGGCGCCCTCGGAGGGCGGCGGCGGCGGGCTTGGGGCGCGGGCTGCGGGCTCCTGGCGGCGGTGGCAGCCTCCTCGGCCGGGCTCCGAGCGCGGCTAAGCGGTGGCGGAGGTGGACCGGCAGCTGCGCGGTGGCCGAGGCGGCGACTGCGGCACCAGTCCTGCAGCCTCGCAGCTCGGGGGCGAGGGCGGAGACGGCTGGCTCCTCGCCGGGGGCGGGCCGATCCGGGTGGGCGGGGTCAGGGGCGGGGCCGGAGGCCAGATGGGCGGGGTCCCGCAGTCTGAACCCCGAGTGAGCAACCTATTGCGGGAGGGGGCGGCGAGCACTGCCCTCATCCCGGATCGGAGGAGGCGATCCGGCAGGGAAGGAAAGAGGGGTGCTCTTGTGCGAGGGCCTGGATTTTGCAGTTCCGATTTCGCTTCCAACCCTGTTTACCGCCGCGCACAGGATTGCAGCTTTTTAGCAAAATTAGGTGAACTTTCCTGGGTCCGCCTGGACCGTGCGTTAACCTCTGGCAGAACCAGGTCGACCCTTCCCTGCCTGCTGCCCCCACCGAGAACCTAAAGGCTGTGGACTCTGGGGGCCTCCATACCTCCACTGTCTAACTTTACTATGGATCCGACTCAGTGGAACATATTCAGTGCTCTCTATCCTTGTGATCTCACTTCTTTATCTTTCCCGGACCCCACCCAAGGGCGTTACCTGACTCACACTTGCCTTGTTTTCTCCCCCCGCGCCGCCCTCGCAAGGTCCCAGGCTGCCCTGCCTAGTCCCAAAGCAATTCAGAGGAAGGTTCTTGGCAGATTTGTATTTCATACATCTCACATTTCTAAAACAAAATGTTCCCCTCTTGTGTAGACTTGGACAGAACCCACATGAACACGGGCTGATTTGTGATTCATATTCGCTGACGAGTCTTTAGCGGCTTTCTACGAAATTAAAAAAAAATTATGGATAAAGCAAAATTTTGTTTTGAAGAGATTTCATTTACCACTAATTCGAGAGAGGATACGGGCCTGCAGTGATACTGAGTTAATGACGGTCAACAGATGAACCTTTGGATGAATGATTGATCTTGAATCCTTGTTCCACTCCATTCTGTCCACATTAAGCCAGAGATGTGGGCGTACTCTAGAATGTTTCAGCTGTGTCAGCTCTGCTCTGAGTCAACCATGAAGAAAGTGGGTTGAGTGTGAGGTTCTGGGGAATTTGGTTCTGTTCAAGGAGGGGGTTTAAGTCTCTTAGACTCTCCACAGAATCCGACCATGCCTGAGTGCTAAGTCCCTTCAGATGTATCTCTTTGCATGGCTATGGACTGTAGCCCACCAGGCGCCTCTGTCCATGAGGTTCTTCAGGCAAGAATACTGGAGTGGGTTGCCATGTTCTCCTCCAGGGGATCTTCCCAATCCAGGGATGGAAGTTGTGGTCTCCTACAACTCCTGCACTGGCAGGTGGGTTCTTTACCACTAGGGCCACCTGGGAAGCCCATAATCAGACCATAACTCCCTGCAATCATACCAAGATCTCAGAATCTTCCAGATCATATATTTGCAAGAGTCATCCTGGACTGAGGTAGAAATCCAGACCAAACACTGAGTCTGCTTAAGCATTCTGAAATTCGACTACAAATGAGTTATGTGTTCCGTTGAAAATACTAAGAGATAGGTCAAGTCCTGGCACATCCTGACCCTAGCTAGCCATATGACTTGCAATGACTTATTTAAACTCCCTGGGTTTCCCTGGTCCAGGGATCAACTCTGTGGGGTTGACTCTGTGAACTGACATAGTTTCAGAGATTTCTTGAAACTCTATAATTGAAGACCAAGAAATTTTGGAAGCAAGATCTAGATGATTATAAATGGTTATACATATCCTTCCTAGGAGAAGGCAATGGCACCCCACTCCAGTACTCTTGCCTGGAGAGTCCCATGGGCGGAGGAGCCTGGTGGGCTGCAGTCCATGGGGTCGCAAAGAGTCGGACATGACTGAGCGACTTCACTTTCACTTTTCACTTTCATGCGTTGGAGAAGGAAATGGCAACCCAGTCCAGTGTTCTTGCCTGGAGAATCCCAAGGACAGGGGAGCCTGGTGGGCTGCTATCTATGGGGTCACACAGAGTCGGACACGACTGAAGCGACTCAGCAGCAGCAGCAGCATATCCTTCCTGCTCCACTTTTAATGATACTAGAATGGTGGAAAAACACCCAAGGCATTTTGCACTATAGAGAATGAGGGAAGAAAACAAAATTATAAACAGCACTATTAAACAAATTAACAAACTGAACAAAGATGTTTGCCTGAACCAAAAATTAACTAGCCCTTAGTTAATTTCTAGTCTAAAAACTCAGGAATAAAACACTATTCCTTGTTTTGTGTACCAGCAGCAAGCAATAGTTTAAAATCAGATGGCAAGCAGTCTGGGAATAATCTGGTTTTGTTTCTCCACTTTATCTGGTGTGTCTACGAAACTGTGTAGTACACAACAGAAGAGATAATGAAGAAGCTGGAACAAGACCAAACAAAGCAAATCTAGTCCTGTGATTTACAAAGGGTTGCCCAATGACCCTGGAAACTGAGAGGGGAGGAGGAGTCAATGACTCAACAGAAGAAAGTTGAAAACATTGTCATAAGTTACCGCTAACTACTGAATGTGAAGAGAGTCTTGGAAGACCTCTGTTTTCTCTTTTCACGGTGATCTTGAGAGAGTGATGGGAGGACACACTAGAGTCAGCAAAATAAATTCAAGGATCTTAGATCATTTAGATTTGTGTGATGTGTTGGAAAGGGATTTGGAGGGGCCAACACCCTCCCCGCCCCGCCCCTAGTCCCTGCCTGCCCCAGGGTTCTTTTACGTCTTCATGCTTTCTGTGCACTCTCCTTCAGATTTAGCAGGTTGATTAGGAAAACATTTTTGCAAATATAGGCCCCTTAGTGAAACAACATCCCTGAATATGTCCTTTAAAATATGTTCTTGACAAAGTCCCTCTTAACCCAGTGTGTGACTATAGCTGAACACCTTGTGGCTTTGTCTTAGATTTTATTTATTTAAAGGTGTTTCTTCTAGGCAAAAGGTGAAGGCATCTACTTGCTTCTCTCTAGACTTAGGAAGCATCACTCCGAACAAAGCTAGTGGAGGTGATGGAATTCCAGCTGAGCTATTTCAACTCCTGAAAGATGACACTGTGAAAGTGCTGCATTCAATATGCCAGCAAATATGGAAAACTCAGCAGTGGCCGCACGACTGGAAAAGGTCAGTTTTCATTCCAATCCCAAAGAAAGAAAATGCCAAAGAATGCTCAAACTACTGCACAACTGCACTCATCTCACACATTAGTAAAGTAATGCTTAAAGTTCTCCAAGCGAGGCTTCAGCAATACGTGAACCATGAACTCCCTGATGTTCAAGCTGGTTTTAGAAAAGGCAGAGGAACCAGAGATCAAATTGCCAACATCTGCTGGATCATGGAAAAAGCAAGACAGTTCCAGAAAAACATCTACTTCTGCTTTACTGACTATGCCAAAGCCTTTGACTATGTGGATCACAATAAACTGGAAAATTCTGAAAGAGATGGAAATACCAGACCACCTGACCTGCCTCTTGAAAAATCTGTATGCGGGTCAGGAAGCAACAGTTAGAAGTGGACATGGAACAACAGAGTGGTTCCAAATAGGAAAAGGAGTACGTCAAGGCTGTATATTGTCACCCTGCTTATTTAACTTCTATGCAGAGTACATCATGAAAACTGCCAGGCTGGATGAGGCATAAGCTGGAATCAAGATTGCTGGGAAAAATATCAACAATCTCAGATAAGCAGATGACACCACCCTTACGGCAGAAAGCGAAGAGGAACTAAAGAGCCTCTTGATGAAAGTGAAAGAGGAGAGTGGCTTAAAGAGGAAAGTTGGCTTAACGCTCAACATTCAGAAAACTAAGATCATGACATCTGGTCCCATCACTTCATGGCAGATAGATGAGGAAAAACTGGAAACAATGGCTGACTTTATTTTTCTGGGCTCCAAAATCACTGCAGATGGTGATTGCAGCAATGAAATTAAAAGACTCTTACTCCTTGGAAGGAAAGTTATGACCAACCTAGACAGCATATTAAAAAGCAGAGACATTACTTTGCCAACAAAGGTACGTCTAGTCAAGGCTATGATTTTTCCTGTGGTCATGTATGGATGTGAGAGTTGGACTATAAAGAAGGCTGAGCACTGAAGAATTGATGCTTTTGAACTGTGGTATTAGAGAAGACTGTTGAGAGTCCCTTGGACTGCAAGGAGATCCAACCAGTCCATCCTAAAGGAGATCAGTCCTGGGTGTTCATTGGAAGGACTGATGTTGAAGCTGAAACTCCTACTTTGGCCACCTGATGCGAAGAGCTGACTCATTGGAAAAGACCCTGATGCTGGGAAAGATTGAAGGCAGGAGGAGAAGGGGACATCAGAGGATGATATGGCTCGCCAGCATCACCGACTCGATGGACATGGGTTTGGGTGAACTCCGGGAATTGGTGATGGACAGCGAGGCCTGGCATGCTGTGGTTCATGGGGTTGCAAAGAGTCAGACACGACTGAGCAACTGAACTGAACTGAACTGAACTGAGACTTAAGCAAGCATTGTTTTCCTCACTCCTTCCTAATTTCAAAATTGTGGTTGTTGTTCAGTCGCTCAGTCATGTCCAACTCTTTATAACTGCATGGACTGCAGCACACCAGACTTTCTTGTCCTTCACCATCTCCTGGAGCTTGCTCAAACTCATGTCCGTTGAGTCAGTGATGCCATCCAAACATCTCATTCTCTGTGGCCGCCTTCTCCTCCTGCCTTCAATCTGTCCCAGCATCAGAATCTTTTCTAATGGGTTGGCTCTTTGCATCAGGCGGCCAAAGTATTAGAGTTTCAGCTTCAGCATCAGTCCTTCCAATGAATATTCAGGGTTGATTTCCTTTAGGATTAACTGGTTTGATCTCCTTGCAGTCCAAGGATTCTCAAGAGTCTTTTCCAACACCGTAGTTCAAAAGCATCAGTTCTTTGTTGCTCAGCAATCTTTATGGTCCAACTCTCATATCTGTACAGCTACTGGAAAAACCATAGCTTTGCCTAAATGGACTTTTGTCAGTAAAGTAATGGCTCTGCTTTTTAATATACTGTCTAGGTTGGTCATAGCTTTTCTTCCAAGGAGCAATCATCTTTTAATTTCATGGCGGCAGTCACCATCTGCAGTGATTTTGGTCCCCAAGAAAATAAAGTCTGTCACTGTTTCCATTGTTTTCCCATGTATTTGCCATGAAGCGATGAGACCGAACGTCACAATCTTACTTTTTTTGAATGTTGAGTTTTAAGCCAGCTTTTTCACTCTCCTCTTTCACCTTCCTCAAGAGGCTGTTTAGTTCCTCTTTGCTTTCTGCCATAAAGGTGGTGTCATCTGCATATCTGAGTTTATTGCTGTTTCCCCTGGCAGTACTTCAGATAGCCTTTATTGTTTCTAAGTTTCTTACCTCCCAAGTTTATATATTTTATTGCCTCCCCACCTCCATTGTTGTTGTTTGTTGTTCAGACACACTAAGTTGCGTCCGACTCGGTGACCCCACGGTCTGCAGCATGCCAGGCTTCCCTATCTTTCACTATCTCCCAGAGTTGGCTCAAACTCATGTCCAATGCTATCCAACCATCTCATTCTCTGTTGCCTCCTTCTCCTCCTGTCCTCAATCCTATATATATTTTCTAATTATCTTATTTTATACCATGTAACTGCTTTCCCTGATGAACTAAATTAGTTTTTAAGGGTGTTGTAATATGCCAGTGTTAGTCGCTCAGTCATATCTGACTCTTTGCAACCCCATGAACTGTAGCCTGTCAGGCTCCTCTGCCCAAGGAATTCTCCAGGAAAGAATACTGGAGTGGGTTGCCATTTCCTTCTCCAGGGGATCTTCCCAACCCAGGGATCGAACCTTGGTATTCTGCATTGCAGGCGGATTCTTTACCATCTGAGCCACAAGGGAAGTCACCCTGTAATATGCCAACCCTTTGGGAATTGTCTTGTTTATAAATGCAGTTCCGTTTCGACTCGATTGACTGTGGCATTGACATTTTTACAGTATTTCAGTTTGATTGTGAGAAGAGTAGCTATGTTCCACTCTGAGTGCTCTGGTTTTCTAGTTGCCATCTGTCTGTTGCCCTCCTCCAAAGCCTGGCTATCAAGTCCATTCATGCTAAGGATATGCTACGAGTCTTCACATTTAAAAGAGAGGGCTGGGGGCGGGGGTGGCGGGAAGAAACCATAAGAAATGCAAGTTAAAAAAATAAATGACAGAGAGGAACTGAGAGATATGGCAAGAAGGCACAAAGATAGTCCAACAGACAGAATCCACTCAGACCTGAACCCTACTCTGGCTTAAACCTCATCTTGCCTCAGATTTTATCAGCAATACTCAACAAATAAACCATCTGTTCAGAGTAAGAGGTTGGAGGCTGCAATGACCTGGAGGGGCCTGGTAAGTTTTCACAGAGACAACATTTTAGTTGGAGGAATGGGAAGGATTTGGATGCAGGGAAACGAAAGGGAAGAGCACCTGAATGGAGGAAACAGCGAGAAAAACACCAAGACCACTAGAAAGAATTGAGCCAGGCAAAGAGCAGCCTCTGGGAGAGGGTGTATGCTAAGCAAGGTGGGGATCAACAGCTGCAGAGGGTGGATGGAGCTGTAAATCTGCATGTCCTCTTAGAATGACTAGTGTGGAATTTTTCCTGAGGGGATTGTTGAACATTTCTGCAAATAACCTGTTTGGAAAAAAAAAAAAAGTTTTCTCTATAAAGATTAATCTGGCATTCTGAGCAAATGAGAAAGAAGGAAACACCAAAAACCATTAAAACAGCTTTCCAGACCATTGAATCTACTTCCCTCTTTAAAAAAAAAAAAAAAGAGGATAAATGTGTTCCTTAATGCTTTTATTTATGTTAGAATAAAGGATACCATATAAATCAGCATAGCTAATAATAACATATGATAGAGAGAGAGTATGTGTGTTTCTAGGTCAAATAAGTTATTATAAAAGTCAGGTATGCCAAGACTAGCCGAAGACTAAAGAAACTCTGCCCTACTCTAGTTAAATTTTACCAAGCATCATAGGCCTTCCTTCATCCAGGAAGCCTAAGAACTTTCAGGCAAATGGTGCAGAGGTGCTGCTGTTGTCATAACTATTATTTTGGCAACACGGATTGTTGAGGAAGGCGCTAATATTTCTCTATTGCGAGTGCATACGTACATAGCCCCCACACACAGGCAGTGTGTGTTTGTGAGCATGTATGTGCATGTGTGTAGCCTAAACTTTGTAAGGTCCTCTATCAACAAATCAATCTAATGTCCCCAGTGAACTCTCTTCAGTCTATTCTGGGCAGTCTTCAGTGCAGGAGTTTGTCCAACTTGTGTCTTTATCACAATCTTTTTTCTCATTAATACAGAGAAAGCTGGAGAAGGAAATGGCAACCCACTCCGGTGTTCTTGCCTGGAGAATCCCAGGGACAGCAGAGCCTGGTGGGCTGCCGTCTATGGGGTCGCACAGAGTCGGACACGACTGAAGCGACTTAGCAGCAGCAGCAGCAGCACAGAGAAAGCAGGTAGTTTGCCATTTTGTTACAACAAAAGAGGAATGAATATGAAATCAGTACTAAGACATTTATTTTCATGAGTTTCTTAGACTTTTGATTAAATTTCCAGATAGTTCCACTTTTTTTGTTCACTTTTTAAAAAATTAGACACTGTATGTAGTGTTACTGACACTTTTGAGCCCCAACAAAGGTTCTCATGCCCGATGTTGCTTGAACCAATAGAACAAGACCAAGTTCAGTTTAGAAGCAAAGGAAATTTTTAAAAAATGTTTATTTATAGTATTATTTGGCTTTACCAGGTTTTAGTTGCAGCATGCAGGATCTCTAGTTATAGCATATGGGATCTAGTTCCTTAACCAGGGCTTGAAACTAGGCCTCCTGCATTGGGAGGGTGAAGTCTTAGCCACTGGACCACCAGGGAAGTCCTGGAAACATTTCTTTTATCAACGAATGGAGAGCCAGGTGTGAGCTTGGGCTCCAGAGCACTGAACTCCACAGGCCGTGGGCAAAGCTGCTTTATCGGAACCTGTTCAGCAGGGAGTGGGCAGGGTTCTCCCAGGAAGGCACACCTGAGCCGCACAGCCCGTCTGCACACAGCCTGCCTGCACACAGCCCGCCGCTGCCATTTTGAATTGAGGTATCCTCTGTGTGTGTGTGTGTATGTGTGTGTGTGTGTGTGTGTGTGAGACCTGCAGATGGCCCTCCCAGCTGAGGTGTGGAGGGAGCCATTTTGAACCAGGAACTCTGGTCTGAAGCTCCAAGTTCAAGCCCTCTGCACGTGGCCCTCTATGAGCACGTGAAACTAGACTAAGCACAGAAGAAGAAAAAAAAAAAGGTTGGATTTTATTTTCTATTTTGGTTTCCCAGGAATTATTAACAGGCTTGGTCAATGATAGTAGGACATATATGAACTCCTGAAGGCAGACTTCATCTAACACTGATTTTTTTTTTTTATGTATTCATTACCCTAGGATTAACAGTCCCCATGTGATTCCTAAATATACTTTTCTTCCTTACTTTTTGACTTTTTCTTTACAGCTGAAACAAAAACAGTGCTCACCACATGAATTCTGCTGAGTTATTTACCATTCTGACACTTTAGTGACATAAAGGAAAAAATATCACTTAAACCTAACTCCAAAAATATTATTTGAACTGTAGGTGCATTCATTATTGGAACATATGGCAACATATGTTCTCTCCTGGAAATCTTTTCGTAACTTTAATTGCCAAATAACTTGTAAAATTAATTTGCCTAGAAGCTTTATGAGAATGGCTAGGATAGTCTAATCATGGTTTGAAATACCACATCTCTATAAATATTTTTGTATATTATATCTTGTATTTAATATATACTCATTAATTACATCTAAGGTATATATACAATTTTAAATCTAGGTCAAAATAGAAAAATAAAGATTGGGCAGGGAATTTAAGAGTTAACCTGGCTGTTTAGGAGTAGTCAAATTTCTGAAAACCATAAATATAAAATCTCATGTTCTCAAACTAAATAGCCAGAAGATTTTGCCTTGTGTTCAGTGTTCTACCTACTACAATCACCATCCTGGAAAAGCCTTCAAGAAGTCTTCTGAAAGTTCTTTTACTGCCTTGTCCAAGAACAGACTGCAATACAATCTAATGGGAAGGTCATGCTTCTTCAGACACAACGCAAAATAACTTTCCTTCCGATCGTTTAAAAAAAAAAATTTTTCAAAAATCAACAAAAAACTTGAATTCGTTTGGTCTCCTGCACAACTGTGGTCAACTGAGCTATGATCACTAAAATGATATTTCCAACTTGGGACCTCAAGATACATTGCATCCAGCAATGGTTATTAAGCAAGTAAAACATTCATAAAGCAGCATAATTAATGGGGTAGTAAGATTAAGGGCTTTATTCCACATTGACTCTTCATGACTTCTAGGTGGTAGTACAACCCAAACCCAGCCATAGATACTGATAAGGAGGCTATGTGTGTGTTCCTGAGTCGCTTCAGTCGTGTCCGCCTCTGTGCAACCCTATGGACTGTAGCCCACCGGGCTCCTCTGTCCATGGGATTCTCTAGGCAAGAATACTAGAGTGAGTTCCCATGCCATTCTCCAGGGGATCTTCCCGACCCATGGATCGAACCCATGTTTCCTGCACCTCTTTTTTTCCAACAGTAAAAAGAATCCACTACTGCTGAGCCACCTGGGAAGCCCAATGAGGAGGCTATTTCCTACTTATTCAGAGATCATTTCTTAGATAACCATGACAGTCTATGCCTAACTGAAACTTTCCCTGTATTTCTAACCCTTAGTAGACACAAAGACCTGGGAAAGACCTTACAATGAGTTACTTAGCACCTACTGGCACAGTTAATCTGTGTTGCCCAGTTCTGACTCTTTGCTACTACACTCCTAGGGCAAACAGAGGTGGGGCATATATTCAGAGCTGTGTTTCTTAAACTTGGTAATAATTGCAAGATCTCTGGGATAGTGAATGAGTTGTTTTCTTCTCTTCGGTTCTGCCCCAGTACTCTCTAAAAATACTTTAAGGTTGTTCCATGCCCAAGAGGAGACTATTAAAAATATATATCTTTAGGGGGTGATATCTGTAAAACAAATGAGCAGACTACAACTAAAGGAGCTCAAGATAAGATGTATAACAATGAACTGTGCTGTGTGACCCATGCCAGGGACAAAACAAGGTCTTAGGAAGTATTTTTAAGAGCCTCCCCATCACAGATCGCACTTTAAAAAACACTCGGCTACAAAAGGAATTATTTTATTCTCCACTTAGGGAATATGGGTCCCAAATCACTTTAACCAACTTCAGAAGAACATGAGAAATGCAAATAAGTCCACCAGAACAGGAGAAATCTACTTGGATTTTTACTTTGAATATGGTATCATCAGCTTCCTTCTGCTTTGAATCATTGCATAAGAGGGAAGGCATATACCCAAGAGAAAAATTGTGCTTTGAGTCAGAAAGCATCTAAAGGGATCATTTCTGTATAATCTATCATTTAGCTTTCCTTTGGCTAAATTTAAGAAAAGGTTGGGGGGGGGGGGAGTTTGATTTATGAAAACTCTAGAGAATCAAGACCCAAGTATTTATTTAGAAACTTCTTTTTTTATGTTTATAATTTCCTTTAAAAGATGTTTCAGGCAGATAAAATAGGAGCAGAGCTGGAATATATGCTTTGAAGGCCAAGGGAAATTCAGGCATGTTACGTATACTAAACACACACGTTTCTCCTTAGGATGTTCTTGGAGCTGGTTGATTACACTACATAATAGGCCTTAAAAATCCATCTTGAGAAATTACCTGACCTAAGCCAGAAACTGCTCATTTAGCTGCCATTTGCTTTAAGAGACTACATGGAAGGAAAAAAAAAATATTATAAAAGAAAATCAGATAAGATGCTAAAAGATAGACTGAGGAAGTGACCCACCTTTGGTTTCACCAGAGACAACAGCCAAGGAATAAAGGATAGTATCTTCTTCCTCTTTCAAAGTGCTCTCTCTGGGCCATTTTTTTTCAGATGTAGAAGAATTGAGGGAATAAACACAGTAAGACATTCCCTGAAAGAACAAAATCGTGCAGAACTGCAAATAAACTTCCAGTCATACAAAGAAAAAATTCCTTGTAGTTTCAGAAATGTCCATACACTTAGGCACATATTTAAAGTAACCTAGTCTCAATGATCATCCTTAAAGTTACTAACAGGAAAAGGGAGACATGGGGGCAATACTTCACTGTGGCTTGCACTACTCAGAGGAGGACCGTTTGTTCTCTTTTTTAAGATTTTTTTTTTTTTTTGATGTGGACCATTTTTAAAGTCTTCGTTGAATTTGTTACAGTATTGATTCTGTCTTATGTTTTGGTTTTTCTGGCCATGAGGCATTAGGGATCTTGGCTCCCTGAACCTGCACCCTCTGCACTGGAAGGCAGTCTTAACCACTGGATCTCCAGGGAGCTCTTTCAATGCCTCTCAGTGCTGTGGGTCAAAACACCACCTATGGAGCTTGCTGCTCTAGATACACCATACCGAGTTTTTCTTTCCTTTGGGTTATTCGGTTTTCAAAAAATTCATTTCTTTCTGGAAGTGAACTAGTTACATTTTTGCAAAAAGAAAGATGATACTTTGGAGGCATAGTAAAGTATATTGCATTATAGACAATCCCAAGAAATAACATGGCCGTCATTCTAAGACACCAGAGTTAATTGAATGCAAACGAGAGTGCTTATAACAGACGCAAACATGTGTATGCTGCAGATGAGGGATCTTACTGGCATTTAACCAAAGCAATTCAATTCAATTTTTTAAGAAAATATTGGCCACAGTACCTATAGACACTTTATAAAAAGGCATAACTGAAATAATGAGGGTGAGAAAGGTCCCTTGTTAAAAAAACAAGTAGATTCCCTTGTTAATAACAAGTTGGTTTCAGAACAGTGTACAAGGACACAAAGATAAAGGAAAACTTGAGTAAAGAGGGTGTGGTGTATGAGAAGTGGAAGAAAGGACACGTAGCATTAAGAACAAGTGGGTTCTGCGAGGCAAGAGTTTAAACTAAAATATCTTGTTGTCAAATGGAATGCATCCAAAAGGAAAGTAAATGGCTGAGTGGCTGCTTCCGTCAGGTTTCCAAGAGGACTTTCTTATAGAGTTCCCAAGAAAAGCCAGTCTTTTGGAATCTCTAGTACCCATGATCTAAACGGTATTTTCAAACAACTAAGGAGGGAGGCAGAACTAACATGCTTGAAGTCATGACTTAACAAAAAAGACAAGGGAGGAGAAGAATCATTGCTAAACTGAAGTTAGCCCTGAACCCAAAGGCGCAGAGCACACGAAGCTCTGTTCCCAAGGTGATGCTGGTCTCACTTGGGGAGCGTCTCCTTCCCAGCCAAACTGAAAATTCTTACTTGGAGCAGGCTCCCTTTGGAAGAAACCTGAGGAAGATATAACACACACATGCACACACACACACACACACACACACAAGGAAGCTAAAAGAGTGTTTTTAGTCTCACACATCCTGTGCTTTTTTCAGCTGCTATTTTGAAGGATAAACATTACATTTGTGGTTGAATTTTTCCCTAGGGTCAAGAAAAACAAAACAATATGGTCGTGAAGAGATTTGAGAGGGAGCTGATGACCTTGGAAATGCAAGCTGCTTTCCTGGTTTACAAAATAAAATAAAACAAAAGAAACCTTAAAAAAAAAAACCCAAAACATAAAGTGCCTGAAAAAGCTTGAAGACCTTGTATCTATCTCCAGTGCCCACGGGGTGGGCTGGTTCTAAAGGAACCTAAACACAAAGACACTCTGTCAAGTGGGAACTTCTGTAAGCAGAGAAATGACATGCTGTACCTGTATGGCTGCATTCCATTTTTAGGTTTCATTCAACTGGCATTTTATAAGGCGGGACATTTTGCTCAACTCTGGTCCAATGGAAGCGAGAACGTTTCCATATTCTTCTCAGCCAGATAATTATAGCCAACTGTATTTAGGAAACTGGCAGAATTTTTTTCTACATGTGAAGGAACCTACTTTACCAGTGTGTCTGTTCCATACAATTGTTTGTTTCCATATTAGATACCAAAGGTAGTTCTTACTTCTATATCCGGGAATCCTGCTGTCATTACAAACACTGTCCTAAAGGCTAGAGTCTCCTGAGAGATGGGAGAATTTGACAGGTAACAGATTCTTGGAGATCAACCTGCACAGAACTGTTGGGGGCAGTGGGTGGAGGCAGTGCTGATCTACATACTATTGAGCTGCCTCGAAAAACGACTCAAGCTGGCTGATAACATGCGTGGAAGGGTCCTATAAAGCGGCTTCTTTCACACAGTCTACAGTGTGATTGACTTGCGTGGTACCATTAGGTCAGAACTGGAAGATAAAAAGGGTTTCAGGAGCCCCCAGATGTATGATTCTTAAATCTCCCTATAACTGAAAAAGTGTATTGGATAGGAATCATATTCACTTCTTATGGTGGCTCTAACAAATTATCTCAGAAGTGATGGCTTCAAACAATAGAAATTTATTCCCTCACAGATCTGGAGGTCAGAAGTCCTGGACTCGTATCACCAGACTGAAATCAAGATGTTGATGGAGGCACACGTCTTCCAAAGGGAGAATCCATCCATTGACTCTTCTTGCTTTTGCTGGCTCTTGACATTCCTTGGCCTGTGGCTTCATCAGTCAAATCTTCAAGTACAGCATCTTTAAATCTGTCTCTGCTTTGTCCTCTTTGCTTAGTCACTAAGTTGTGTCTGGGCTCTTTTGTGACCCCATGGATGGTAGTCCACCAGGCTCCTCCACCTCCGGGATTTCCCAGGCAAGAATACTGGAGTGGGTAACCATTTCCTTCTCCAAGGGATCTTCCCAACCCAGGGATTGAACTGGGGACTCCTTCATCTCCTGCATTGGCAGTCAGATTCTTAACCACTGAGTCATCCTGGGAAGCCCATCCTCTACAAAGCTAGAATTTAAAAGTAATGAACCACCTGGACAATTGCACTCATCTCACACACTAGCAAAGCAATGCTCAAAATTCTCCAAGCCCAGCTTCAACAGTACATGAACCGTGAACTTTCAGATGTTCAAGCTGGATTTAGAAAAGGCAGAGGAGCCAGAGATCAAATTGCCAACATCCGCTGGATCATCAAAAAAGCAAGAGAGTTCCAGAAAAACATCTACTTCTGCTTTACTGACTATGCCAAAGCCTTTGACTGTGTGGATCACAACAAACTGTGGAAAATTGTTCAAGAGATGGGAATACCAGACCACCTGACCTGCCTTCTGAGAAACCTGTATGCAGGTCAGGAAGCAACAGTTAGAACTGGACATGGAACAATAGACTGGTTCCAAATAGGAAAAGGAGTATTTCAAGGCTGTGTGTTGTTACCCTGCTTATTTAACTCTTATACAGAGTACATCGAGAGAAACGCTGGGCTGGATGAAGCACAAGCTGGAATCAAGATTGCCAGGAGAAATATCAATAACCTCAGATATGCACATGACACCATTCTTATGGCAGAGCGCAAAGAGGAACCAAAGAGCCTCTTGATGAAAGTGAAAGAGGAGAGTGAAAAAGTTGGCTTGAAACTCAACATTCAGAAAACTAAGATCATGGCATCTGGTCCCATCACTTCATGGGAAATAGATGGGGAAACAACGGAAACAGTGTCAGACTTTATTTTCTTGGGCTCCAAAATCACTGCAGATGGTGACTGCAGCCATGAAATTAAAAGACGCTTACTCCTTGGAAGGAAAGTTATGACCAACATCAATAGCATATTCAAAAGCAGAGACATTACTTTGCCAACAAAGGTCTGTCTTGTCAAAGCTATGGTCACATATGGATGTGAGAGTTAGGCCATAAAGAAAGCTGAGCACTGAAGAATTGATGCTTTTAAACTGTGGTGTTGGAGAAGACTCTTGAGGGTCCCTCGGACTACAAGGAGATCCAACCAGTCCATCCTAAAGGAGATCAGTCCTGGGTGTTCCTTGGAAGGACTGATTATGAAGCTGAAACTCCAATACCTTGGCCACCTGATGTGAAGACCTGACTCATTTGAAAAGACCCTGGTGCTGGGAAATACTGAAGGTGGGAAGAGAAGGGGACAACAGAGGATGAGATGGTTGGATGGCATCACTGACTCAATGGACATGAGTTTGAGTTAACACCGGAAGTGGGTGATGGACAGGGAGGCCTGGCGTGCTGCAGTCCATGGGCTGCAAAGAGTCCGGCCACAACTGAGCAAATGAACTGAACTGAACTGGTTGATCAAACAGGGGCTTTCCACGGGGGTGCTAGTGGTAAAGAACCCACTTGCCAAGGCAGATGTAAGAGACGTGGGTTCGATCCCTGGGTCAGAAAGATCCCCTGAAGGAGGGCACGGCAACCACTCAATATTCTTGCCTGGGGAATCCCATGGACAGAGGAGCCTGGTGAGCTACAGTCCATGGGGTTGCGCAGGGTGGCCGTGACTAAAGCAGCTTAGCACACACACATTGATGAAACGGCACATATTATCAGAATCAAGCTGTATACTCTTCAAAGTGTTCAACTGAACATTGTAGTTGACAGTCCAACACCTATTCCATTCCAATCACATTGAAGAGATTTGGCTATAGATTGAGGACATACCCAATTTTTACCAATGGATGTAAGTCTTCAAAGAAAAGCTTTTTTCCTTTTATGAAAGAACCAAGAGAGAGATGACTTTTCTTCTTCCTCTACATTTTGCCATATCTGGATATGACTTAGAATTATTTACACACTGTTACTTTTTTCCCCCTTTTTGGCCTTGCTACACAGCTTGTAGGATCTTCATTTCCTGACCAGGGACTGAACTGAGAACCTTGCACAGAGTCCTAGCCACTGAACCACCACAGAATTCTCCCCACTATGTTACTAAGAGAAAATCTAAGAGCTAAATAGAACCTGGGTCTTCGTGGCATTACAAAAAAATATGGTAGCAAACTAATTTATTCTTTTTTTTTTTTTGGCTGCAATGGGTCTTTATTGCAGGATTTGGGTTTTCTCTAGTTGCTGTGCTCAGACTTAGTTGCCTGGAGGCATGTGAGATCTTAGCTCCCCAACCAGGGATCAAACCCATGTCCCCTGCAATGGAAGGCTGATTCTCAACCACTGGACCACCAGGGAAGTCCTCTGATGTCAAGACTGAGATAACATACTGACCCATTGCAGATCTCACCTTACCTCTGATTAAGTTAGTTAAGCTACTTCCTCCTTAAGTCAGTTTTTATTGTGTTTTGTTTTCACTGTGTTTTCTATAGCTGTACTGGAAAGAATCCTGACTGATACCAAGTATAAAAATAAAGTAAATGTGTATCAGTGCAACTTTTTTGAAAAAGAAAGAAAGAAAACACAATAGAGAATATGCAAAAATATGTAACTGCTGGGGATGGCCAGCATTTAAATAAGGTTTGAAGTTGGCTGGGCACTGGACTACGTACTTTATATATGTTAACTCATTTTATCCTCATAATACTTCTAATGAGGTGATTACCATTAACATCCCACTTAACAGATAACAAGCTATCTGTTGACAATTTGTAAGTGCTTGGCAGAGCCAGAATTTGACCCCAGGCAGTCAAATTCTAGAATACTCATATGTTATGCTGTACTACCTCTCATGTCTCTATATTTCTCTTTTTTTTTTTAAGTGGCTCTTCCAAATAAAGAGTTAAACAATATTCCTAACTGCACTTGATAAGTGGTTAAAGGAGATATGCACACTGTATCAGTTATCAACTGTTGGGTCACAAATCAGCCCCAAATCCTGTGCTTTAAAACAAAAACAATTATGTGTTTTGCTCATAAATCTTTAATTCGGGCAGTACTCAGCAGGATTGCTTACCTCTGCTCTCACCCCACAGCATCAGCAGGAGCGACTAGTTTGAGCACTAGTGAGTCAAGCTGACTCATGCATGCGGTTAGCAAGTGGGTGCTGGCTTTGTTCTGAGCTCAGCCAGGACTATGCGTTGCAGCCCTCTGTATAGCTGCTTCACCTGGACCTCCTCACAGTGACTTGGGTTTTCTCACAGCAAAGTGGCTGAGTCCTAAGAGCAAGTGTATAATTCGATGCACTTTTTTTGAACTGAAGCAGACACTGTATTGCTTTTTTTTTTTTTAAACTTAACCTTGGAGGTCACATAGTATCACTTCTGCCAGAGTCATAAGCCCACCCAAAATCAAGGGGAAGAGCATAGAGCTTGTCTCTCAGTGGGAAGAGTGTCAAAGAAAAATGTATTGGATGATTAGGTTGATATAGACAGATTAAGAAATGCCTGGGACAATATAGATAGGAAGTCATTGAGTGGGAAAACACAGTCACAAATGTGAAAAAAAAAAAAAAGCCAATTTAAAAACTTCCGAAAGAATAAAAGATTTTGTGTTTGGCAAGGCTGAAGGTGAATTGTAAATGGGGACATGCTTTTTGGAAAGCCGCTTGATAGTATTCATACTCTTTGACACAATATAAAAATATTCTTATTTCTTAATACTGAGAAGATGTCCATAAATATCGGTGATTTACATTCTGTATGATAATTATATAACTAAGGCTTCTCGAGTGGTGCAGAGGTTAAGAATTTACTCTCAATGCAGGGGACACGAGCTCAATCCATAGTCGGGGAAGATCCTACATGCCGAGAGACAGCTAAGCCCATGCGCCACAACCACTGAGCCCACTAGCTGCAACTACTGAGCCCATATGCCACAGCTACTGAAGTCCACGCACCCCAGAGCCTGTGCTCCACAAAGAGAGAAGCCGCTGCAATGAGAAGCCCGCGCACTGCAGCTAGAGAGAGCCTGAGCACCTCAGTGAAGGTCCAGCACAGCCATAAACAGATGCAATTATTTGAAAAGTAATTAGGTGGGTAGTAAAAATGGCAACTTTGTAGAACTCTAAGTAAACACATACACTAACATAACAGCACAAAAATAGTATGTATAAAGTATTCAGTTCAGTCACTCAGTTGTGTCCGACTCTTTGCCACCCCATGAATCACAGCACGCCAGGCCTCCCTGTCCATCACCAACTCCTGGAGTTCACTCAGACTCACGTCCATTGAGTCAGTGATGCCATCCAGCCATCTCATCCTCTGTCGTCCCCTTCTCCTCCTGCCCCCAATCCCTCCCAGCATCAGAGTTTTTTCCAATGAGTCAACTCTTTGCATGACGTGGCCAAAGTACTGGTGTTTCAGCTTTAGCATCAGTCCTTCCAAAGAACACCCAGGACTTATCTCCTTTAGAATTGACTGGTTGGGTCTCCTTGCAACCCAAGGGACTCTCAAGAGTCTTCTCCAACACCACAGTTCAGAAGCATCAATTCTTCGGAGCTCAGCCTTCTTTATAGTCCAATTATCACATCCGTACATGACTACTGGAAAAACCATAGCCTTGACTAGATGGAACTTTGTTGGCAAAGTAATGTCTCTGCTTTTGAATATGCTATCTAGGTTGGTCATAACTTTCCTTCCAAGGAGTAAGCGTCTTTTAATTTCCTGGCTGCAGTCACCATCTGCAGTGATTTTGGAGCCCCCAAAATAAAGTCTGACGCTGTTTCCACTGTCTTCCCATCTATTTCCCATGAAGTGATGGGACCAGGTGTCATGATGTTTGTTTTCTGAATGTTCAGCTTTAAGCCAACGTTTTCACTCTCCACTTTCACTTTCATCAAGAGGCTTTTTAGTTCCTCTTCACTTTCTGCCACAAGGGTGGTGTCATCTGCACATCTGAGGTTATTGCTATTCCTCCCGGCAATCTTGATTCCAGCTTGTGTTCTTCCAGCCCAGCGTTTCTCATGATGTACTCTGCATATACATTAAATAAGCAGGGTGACAGGACTATGCAATATGTGTACATATATACTGACAGATTAAAAGTGAACATGGAACAATAGAAATAGAATTTAATGGCTTTTGTGGTCTTCTGTAAATTTACTTAAACATATAGTATTGATATATCATTTTAATATACTATATAAATTAAATATATCGTAAACTCCAACAGTCATAATTATAGCACACTAAAGAAAGAACCCATGAAAATAGAGCCCTGCTACTTCATCATACATAGGCTAACACACATGATTTGTTATGAATGTAGAATATTTAGTGAAGAATAACTTACTCGTCTTTTAGAATTTAGAAGATTCTTGGTAAGTTGGAAGATTGCTAATACAAGTTAAAATAACAGTCTATGGAAGTTAATTACCACTTCAACCTCATTTTTTTTAAATTATGGTACGTCTAGAAGATTGATTTCAGATGGAGGACTATAAGGAAAGGTCTCCCTACCCACCTGTTCTAGTCCCTCAAAATTACAAAAATTATAAAGACAAAGCAGAATTCATATTATTGCTTGAAAATAACAAAATATGCTCTGATTAGGTCCTTGTGTTTGAAGAATTCCAGAAATATCGAAAGCTTGTATCATTGGATTAACAGAGTAAACATCAGCTGAAAACAAAATACCAGTTGTAACCAATGTACCACACTGAGGCGGATGTTGATGGTGAGGGAAGCTGTGTGTGGGTTGGGGAGGGAGTGTATGAGAGCAGCCTGTACTTCCTGCTTGATTTTGCTGTGAGCCTAAAACTGCTCTAAAGAATAAAGTTTATTAAAAGAACAACAGCAACTAGACATCCTAGTGCATCAGAGACTCTAGAGGTAGGAATGACTCAGGGAATGTTGGGATGTTCTAAGCTCAGAGGCACTGAATATGGAGAAGCAGGAGAGTTTTTTGGGCAACAGTTTTCTAAGCAGAGAGGCTTCCCTGGTGGCTCAGATGATAAAGTATCTGCCTGAAATTTGAGAGAAGTGGGTTGAATCCCTGGGTTGGGAAGATCTGCTGGAGAAGAGCATGGCAACCCACTCCAGTATTCTTGCCTAGAGAATTCCATGGACAGAGGAGCCTGGTGGGTTACAGTTCATGGGGTCGCAAAGAGTCGGACACAACTGAGCAACTAAGTTTCACTTTCACTTTCTAAGCAGAAGGCAGTAAGAGCATTTACCTCCAGGACACTTGGTGCAGAAAGGCAGGGATGTTCTTCAGAGCACACAGCATCAGCTGGGGGTGTGTACACTATTCCTCCAGGTGTGGCAAAAATTGGTTTGGGGGTGGGGAGTGGGGAGAGAAGAAAAACAAAGAACCCCTTAAATATTGCAATAATTTGCGGCCCTCCAAAGGACACCTGATATGAAGAGCCAACTCATTGGAAAAGACCCTGATGCTGGGGAAGATTGAGGGCAGGAGGAGGAGGGGACGACAGAGGATGAGATGGTTGGATGGCATCACTGACTCAGTTGCCACGAGTTTGAGCAAATTCCGGGACATGGTGAAGGACAGGGAAGCCTGGTGTGCTGCAGTCCATGAGGCTGCCAAGAGTCGGACACAGCTTAGAGACTGAACAGCAACAAAGGGCAACAATAAATAAGCAGATATACAGCACATGTGTGGTACTAAAATTCATTGAGCTTAGGCAGTGGCTCGGGGGGAAGTGTCATAGAAAAGCTTCTTAGAAGAACAACAATGAAAAGAGGATTGAGAAACATGTTCCAGAGGGTAGTGAAATTGCGGTGGGTGGGGGGGAGGTATCTAGGAGGAGGAAGGAGAAGAGGGCTGGAGAGATCCACAGTGACTGGTACAGCTCCCAGGAGCAGAAGCAGCTCCCACAGAAAGGGCTGCTCAAACACGAAGACAAGCGGGGCGCCAAGAATCACCAAGGTTTTAAGGCAAACCAACACCATGGAAGACAGGCATCAAAGGCAATAAGTATAAGCGTGAATGCCCAAGGAAACAGTTTCTAGAACAAATCGTATTTCAGGTTAACTATGATCAATAACTGCAGAGATATGACAGGATACTATACCTGTAAGAGCAGGCAGTTTTTAATTAAAGAATCACTTGTTGCTCTTGTAAACAACACACACACAAAAATATGATCATTGAAATAAAAGTCCTAGTAAGTAAACCAAATAAGGGCTTCCCAGGTAGATCAGTGGTAAAGAATCCACCTGTCAATGCAGGTTTGATCCCTGGGTCAGAAGACGCCCTGGTGAAGGAAATGGCAACCTGCTCCAGGATTCTTGCTTGGAGAATCCCATGGACAGGGGAGCCTGGCGGGCTATAGTTCACGGGGTCCTAAAAGAGTTAGACACAACTCAGCGACTAAACAACAACAGATAAACCAAATAGCAACATAAACACATCAAAGTATATGAACTAGTGAATTTTAAGGAATGAACCAAAAAATTTAGCCACAGTAGAGTGTACCAAAGATGAAGTGTAATACACATAGAAAAGGAATTTAAAGAAAATAAATTAGTGCATTTTAATTTCGTTACTATATTTTTTTGGGGAAAAAAGGAAAGCAACTTGTATCTACATGTAAATGTGGTAAGCCGTTTTCTAAAATGAATCTTAATGATCCCTGCCAGTAATGCAATCTTGTAAAGTTTCAATCTACTTTTCTATAAGAAGGGAACTTGATAGGCCAACATTATAAACTGCTAACTTCAGAAGATTGGTGGGAGAATTATTATCACAAAATAGACCTCAACTGCACAGTTTATCAATTACCACACGTTTCCTTTCCTTTCCCTTCTGATGTGGTGCTATTGCCTAACCATGACTAAGATTTTTTTCCCCCATTTCACAGTGGGATCTTAGCATCAATAAGCAGGTTTGAAATGATTCAATAACTTTCTCTAATTTTACTGCACAATGGTAGTGAGTGGAGCTCTGAGTCAGTTGGAAAAAAACAGCACATTTTAAGTCAGGTGAATAAGAACCACTTTACTAATAGTAGCCTTCAAACTGCATATTTACAGTAATTCACAATGAGCAGTTAATTGTAATAAACTAATTGTCCACATATTACAGCTTAGCAAAGTAGAAAGGCTGAACTTGCATGATTTCCCAAACCTGTGAAACAACACTACAATTGGAATTTCTCATAATTCCTAACTTTCTGATATTCCCTTAGATTTCTACAAGGGACTTGAGGCTCAGATAGACTTAATTGGACTTAGGTAATGAAAAGAGCTAATACTTACTGAGACCTATTATGTTCCAGATACTATGATAAGTGCTTGATGTGTATTACCTCACCAAATCCATCCATGGGACATCTATACGAGGTAAGCCTTACTACGATTACTCTCACTTTTTAAGAGAAAACTGACATCCTCAAATGTTTGAGCAACTTGCTAAGGACTCACAGCTAGGCAGGTAGCAGAGTCCAGTGTGAATCGGGCAGTTTGGCTCCAGAGCCCACGCTTCTTGACTTTATGCTTTGGGGAGACGCTTTGGGGCTATGGTCTGAAAGGGTGGAGAGCTTTGAAGAGTTTTAATGGGGTGGGAGTTGAGAAATGAAGCATACTATTGAGCAGAGCTATTGCTGCCTGGCAGTAAATGCTGATTCTGCTTCCAACAGGCTTTTCTCTTACTCAATTACTCTTTCCCTTGACATCTTTTCTTCCTTTTCTCTTGTGGATTCAGATCAAGCTTCAGGAGGGGTGGCCACCAATACGAAGCCAGCCGTCCTCATGTGCAGAACAGTGTGTACACACGGGAAAGCAGAGGGAGGCTCACATATGGTGATCTTTCAAAGCAAAATATGGGAAGCCTAGTTTCATTCATTTGCCATATTGTTTTTAAAATTACATCTGTTATTGGTTTTGTTTTTGTCAAGATTTTCATAGGAAGATATAGCTGTACTATACTAACTGGTGACTATATTTTTAAAAACTGTGATACTTATATATACTCATTGTAAAAAAAAAAATCAAAGAGTTCAGATTTGTGTAGAACAAAAACTTTTAACTTGGATCAGAGACTCAAATGTAAAAATAGGCCATAAAATAAGTGGAGAAAAACATTGGTGAATTTAAATAATAATATTGGAGTGAAGGAAGAACTCTAAGTGTAAACAATACACTGAAATGATGAAGGAAAATATCAACACATTAGATTGAATGAAACCTTCTTGTGAAAAAATGTATCACAAACAAATAAAAATGATTAACAAAAGCAGGGGGACAAAATTTAACACCTATCAAAAATAACTATTTGAAAAATATATACAAAGAGCTATCTCAAATCAATAAGAAAAATGAAATTAAATAGAAAAATAGGCAAAATATATATAAACAGTTTACAAAACATAACAACCATAAAAATGTTTTGACCTAGTTCAGTTTAGTCACTCAGTCATGTCTGACTCTTTGCTACCCCGTGGACTGCCGCACGCCAGGCTTCCCTGTCCATCACCAGCTCCCAGAACTTGCTTAGACTCATGTTCATCGAGTCAGTGATGTCATCCAACCATCTCATCCTCTGTCATCCCCTTCTCCTCCTGCCCTCAATCTTTCCCAGCATCAGGGTCTTTTCAAATGAGTCAGGTCTTCGAATCAGGTGGCCAAAGTATTGGAGTTTCAGCATCAGACCTTCCAATGAATATTCAGGACTGATTTCCTTTAGGATGGGTTGTTTGGATCTCCTTGCAGTCCAAGGGACTCTCAAGAGTCTTCTCCAACACCACAGTCCAGAAGCATCAATTCTTTGGCACTCAGCTTTCTTTATGGTCCAACTCTCAGATCCATATGTGACTACTGGAATAACCATAGCTTTGACAAAACAGACCTTTGTTGGCAAAGTAATGTCTCTGCTTTTTAATATGCTGTCTAGGTTGCTCATAGCTTTTCTTCCAAGGAGCAAATGTCTTAACTTCATGGCTGCAGTCACCATCTGCAATGATTTTGGAGCCCAAAAATAAAGCCTGCCACTGTTTCCACTGTTTCCCCATCTATTTCCCATGAAGTGATGGGACTGGATGCCATGATCTTAGTTTTCTGAATGTTGAGCTTTAAGCCAGCTTTTAAACTCTCCTCTTTCACTTTCATCAAGAAGCTCTTCAGTTTCTCTTCGCTTTCTGCCATAAGGGTGGTGTCATCTGCATATCTGAGGTTATTGATATTTCTCCCAGCAATCTTGATTCCAGCTTATGCCTCATCCAGCCCAGCAGTTTTCATGATGTACCCTGCATAGAAGTTAAATAAGCAGGGTGACAATATACAGCCTTGACGTGCTCCTTTCCCGATTTGGAACCACTCTGTTGTTTATGTCCACTTCTAACTGTTGCTTCCTGATCTGCATACAGATTTCTCAAGAGGCAGGTAAGGTGGTCTGGTATTCCTATTTCTTGAAGAATTTTCCACAGTTTGTTGTGATCCACACAGTCAAAGGCTTTGGCATAGTCAATAAAGCAGAAATAGATGTTTTTCTGGAACTCTCTTGCTTTTTTGATGATCCAGCAGATGTTGGCAATTTGATCTCTGGTTCTTCTGCCTTTTCTAAAACCAGCTTGAACATCTGGAAGTTCACAGTTCACGTACTATTGAAGCCTGGTTTGGAGAATTTTGAGCATTACTTTACTAGCATGTGAGATGAGTGCAATTGTGCAGTAGTTTGAGCATTCTTTGGCATTTTCTTTCTTTGGGATTGGAATGAAAACTGACCTTTTCCAGTCCTGTGGCCACTGCTGAGTTTTCCAAATTTGCTGGCATATTGAGTGCAGCACTTTCACAGCATCATCTTTCAGGATTTGAAATAGCTCAGCTGGAATTCCATCACCTCCACTAGCTATGTTCGTAGTGATGCTTTCTAAGGCCCACTTGACTTCAGACTCCAGGCTGTCTGGCTCTAGTTGAATGATCACACCATCGTGGTTATCTGGGTCATTAAGATCTTTTTTGTATTGTTCTTCCGTGTATTCTTGCCATCTCTTCTTAATATCTTCTGCTTCTGTTAGGTTCGTACCATTTCTGTCCTTTATTGTGCCCATCTTTGCATGAAATGTTCCCTTGGTATCTCTAATTTTCTTGAAGAGATCTCTAGTCTTTTCCATTCTATTGTTTTCCTCTATGTCTTTGCATTGATCACTGATGAAGGCTTTCTTATCTCTCCTTGCTATTCTTTGGAACTCTGCATTCAGATGGGTATATCTTTCCTTTTCTCCTTTGACCTAACCCATGAATAAAATATTATCTCACTAATTTAAAGGTTTAAACTTTTTATAATACCTAGTATCTGAGGGGTGTGAAGAAATAAGTACACTCACATATCCATAGTAAGAGTGTAAACTAATGAAACCTTTTTATTAATGAAGTAAACTAATGAAGACAACTTAGCAGTATTTATGAACATTTAAAATTCTCAGACTTATTGACCAAGCAATTCTATGAAGAATTTATCTTACGTACATATTAATATAGACACTCCAAAATATATGTCTTTGTGCCACCATCTATAATAAGGAAAATCTGCAAACAACCTAAATGTTCTTCCGCAGAAGAAAGGAAAAACTATGGCTTTTCCTTTTGAGAAAACACCATCCGGCATTTAAAATAGTGAAGCAGGGCTAAATATTTTCACGTGGAAAGATGTTTAGAATGTATGACTTAGTGAAAAAAGCAATTTGCCATACAAAATCTATGATATGATCCCATTTGGGTATGTGTGTTTTACAGTATAAATATGTATTGGTTAGTATGCTTTTGTCGTAAGTAAACAGATAATCATGAAACTGATCAGATCCCTTGGTTTACAGTGTAGAGGCTTGCTGGATATAGGGTTTAGCTTCAATGGCTTAATCTGCTGGCCCAACTCTGTTTCTCTGGTTCTCCTGGCCCAACCTCCTCTGTTGACTTTTCAGACTAGTTCTAGCAGTTCTGGGACTACTGTGGTTCTCATGAGAGGAACACCCGCCCCCACCCCCGCCCACAGCAAATTTCTCCTTGCATCTTATTGGCCTGAACTGAATCATAGCAGTGACTCATGAGCTCATTCTCAGCTGAATCCCTGAGACAGGAAAGTACCCTACAAGGATAGCTTAGGCCTAGCATTCTGAACCAGGTACCAGTAAGGGATGATTTGGGCTTCCCTCATAGCCCAGCTGGTAAAGAATCCACCTGCAATGCAGGAGACCCCAGTTTGATTCCTGAGTCAGAAAGATCCCCTGGAGAATGGATAGGCTACCCACTCCAGAATTCTTGGACTTCCCTGGTGGCTCAGACAGTAAAGGATCTGCCTGCAACGTGGGAGACCTAGGTTTGATCTCTGGGTTTAGAAGATCCCCTGGAGGAAGGGTTGGCAACCCACTTCACTATTCTTGCCTGGAGAATCCCTGTGGACAGAGGTGCCAGGCGGGCTTTAGTCCATGGGGTCGCAAAGAGTCAGACACGACTGAGCAACTAAGCAAACACAGCACACAAGGGAGGGTTTAACATGCTTATCTGAGATCAATTAGAGTTCACCCAAGAGGTGAGGTCAAGGTCATCCTACCTCCATCCCCCACCCTTCCCCCCCAAATCCCCAAGTAAATAAAAGGCAACTGGGCATAGAATGGAATGGAATTAAAGGCTATGGGGTAGAAACAGATTTCTTTTTTCACTTCTTAGCCTTCTACACCATTAAGTTTTTTTTTTTTTTTCAAACATAGCTGCATGTGTCTGACTCAGGATCAGAGCAGGAATCCTATGAACAGAGGGTTTGATGAAGAGACTTTAATAAAGAGATGGTTTGCACACACATGGGTGAGGTTAAAGGAAGAATAAAAGGGATGGGAAAGCATGCAGGGACTGGCAACAGCAGGAAGTTGTTCTTAACCCCAGGCCTATGGGGCAGGGGTGCAGTCAGAGTGGGGAATGGTGTTAAGGGAGCCTAGAGTGAGCTGGTGCTGAGGAAGTGGGGTGAAGAGCAGCCACTCCCTGAACCGTGCTGAGCAGGAAGGGAGTGTTTGGGTGGGGGGATAAACGAATGCCCTCATGCCCTTCAGGCTCCTGATGGTGCTTCCATGTGCCAACCCAACTGCAACCAGAAACCAGAGGGCGAGGGGGAAGGCAGTCTGTAGAAGTCAGCCTCCTGGGACTCAGCAGGGAGAGGGGGCTAGAGAATGTCTGATTGGGGGCAGGTGGAACAAACAGCTAGCACAATATACATTACCTAATTGAAAACATCAGTCACTTTTTAGGATTAAATAAACCATGGGAAATCCTGCCTGTGCAAGGATGTGCATGGATAACCCTACAGTGTGGAATAGATCAGTCCTCGAAGGACACACACGATTCTGATTCTCCTATGTGAGTTAACGAAAGTAGTCAAGTACATAGAAACAGAAAGTAGACTGGTGCTCGCCAGAGGCTGGGGGAAGGGGGATGCAGCGTCATTGCCCAGTGGGTACATAGTTTCAGTTCTGCAAGATCAGAAGACTTCTGCAGATGGTTGCACTGCAGTGTGAATAAATACTGCTGAAGGTGTGCACTTAAAATGGTTATGATGGATGGTGGCCATTTTAATAAGTGTGCAGGGGATCTCATCGTTTTAATTTTCAACTCCGTAACACAAGCCGAACATTTTTTCATGTGCACATCTGCCATCTTCACATCTTCTTTAGTAAAGTGTCTGTTCAAGTTCCTTGCCTATTTTTCAGTTGGATTGTTTGCTTTGTTATTGTTGAGTTTTAAGGGTTGTTTGTATACTTTGGATAACAGTCTTATCAGATATATCTTTCATGAACATGTTCTCAGTCTGCGGCTGGTCTTCTCATTCTCTTGCAAGTGTCTTTTGCAGAGCAGAAGTTTTACATTTTAATAAGGTCCAGCATATTCATTCGTCTTTCACTAACAATACCAAATAGTAGTGAAGATGTAGACCAACAGCAATTCTTACTCGTTGCTAGCCAGATACAAAATGATATAGCCACTTTGGAAGACAGTCTGACAGTTTCTTGCAAAACGAAACATTCTCTTACCATGTGATTTAGCAGTCATGATCCTTCGTTTTACCCAAATGAGTTGAAGACTCCATTCACACAAAAATCTGCACACAGATGATTATAGCAGCTTTATTCATAATTGCCAAAACTTGGAAGCAACCAAGATGGTCTTCAGCATGTGAATGGATAAATAAACTGTGGTATATCCAGACAATGTATTCATAATATTAGTGCTAAAAAGAAATGAGCTATCAAGCTATGAAAAGACATGGAGGAACTTAAATGCATATTTCTAAGTGAAAGAAACTATCCTGAAAAGACTGCCTATTATATGATTCCAGCTATATTCTGGGAAAAGCAAAACAATGAAGACAGTCAAAAGATCAGTTGGTTGTCGGAGGTTAGGCAGAAGAGGGGGATGAATAGGTGGAACACAGAGGATTTTTAGTGCAGTAAATCTGCTTGACATGATACTATCATGGGCAGGTCATTATACATTTGCCCAAACTCATGGGATGAGCAACACCAACAGTGATTTCTAATGTAAACTATGGATTCTGGGTGATGATGTTGCGTCCGTGTAGATTGATCAGTTATAACAAATGCAGCAGTCTGGTGGGCGATTTTGATATGGGAGAGGCTATGTGTACATGGGGGAAAGAGGTATTTGGGAAATCTCTATACCTTCACCTCAGTTTTGCTGTGAAGCTAGTACTGCTCTAAAAAATAGAGTCTGTTCTCTATATTTTTATTTATTTATTTTTGACGGCGATGGGTCTTCACTGATGCCTGTGGGGTTTCTCTAGCTGCAGTAAGCAGGGGCTCCCCTTCACGGTGGTGCGCGGGCTTCTCACTGCGGAGGCTTCTCTTGTTGTGGAGCACGGGCTCCAGGCGCGTGGGCTTCAGAAGCTGTGGCTCGTGGGCTTAGTTGCTCCGCAGCACGTGGAATCATCCAGGCCCAGGAATCGAATCTGTGTCCCCTGCATTGGCAGGCAGATTTTTAACTACTGGTCTACCAGAGAGGTCCAATAAAGTCTATTTTTAAAAATTGGTTATAATAGTACATTTATGTTCTGTATTTTTTAATCACACTTTTTCAGAAAGCAAGAGTCTTTTCCTCCTCACTCCCTCCCCTCAGCAGCAACAAAGACCATCAAAGTGTCCATATTTTTAAACAAGTTTTAAACTGCACACTCTTATTTTCTAAGATAATGATTTAAAAGCAATCTTATGCTCAGAGAGAGGTCCTGACTACAGAAGTATAGATTTGTTAGTTACCAGCATGGGTGTGATCCTTCTATCATGGACTGAAGGAAATCTCCAGGGACTGTGTGCAAAGCAGGTAGGAGAGGCTAAGGAGGAACCCAGGGAAACCAAATTAAAGAGGCAGAGAAAGTCGGAGAAGTCAGCCGGGAAGCATGAAGAGTGAACAAAGAACCAATAGAAAAGCAGGATCCAAAGACAGAGAGCATTTTAAGAACAAATGCATACATTAAAGCCACAGTGAGATACCACTTCACACTCAATAGGATGGCTACTATTTTTAAAAAGACAGAAAGAAAAATAAGTCTTGGTGAGAATGTGGAGAAAATTCACTGCTGGTAGGGATGCAAAATGTTGCAGCTGTGTGGAAAACAGTTTGGAAATTCTTCAGGAAGTTAAACATAGAATTATCATATTGTAAAAGCAAAGACCTTTGCATTCTATTACAAGTTGATCACTAAAGGGATGTTGCCCTGTAAGCTTAAATTATACATAATGGCCCATCTCTGGGAACCCTGTATCCCAGGTAATAAGCATTAAGCTAAAATACTTTGTTTAGCTCCCAGGAAACACCCTGACCAGGCCCACATATGAATGAGTGCAGGAAGAAATGAACACATCTCCTCCAGAGTCTGGCTGGAACCAGGACTTTTTTCTGTTCTCTTTTGGTATAAAAGAAACCTGAATCCTAACTCAGGGAAGATGGTTCTTTGGGACACAAGTCTACCATCTTCTTGGCCTAGCAGTTTTCCAAATAAGATCGTTATTCCTTGCCCCAACAACTCATCTCTCAATTTATTGGCCTGTTGTGGGGCAAGCAGTATGAGCTTGTACTCCGTAAGAACATGACCCATGAATGCCGCTACTCAAAAGAATTGAAAGCAGGGACTCAAATGGCTATTTGTACACCAGTGTTCACATAGCACTGTTCACAATAGCCAAAAAATGGAAGCAACCTTAATGTCCACTTTAGGACAAAGTCAGTAATCAAAATGTGGTATATGCATACAATGGAATATTATCATTATAAAAGGGAATGAAGTTCTGTTACAGCGTGGATGAATCTTGAATACATTGAAAGTGAAAGTGAAACTTAGTGTCCGACTCTTTGTGACCCCATGGACTGTAGCTTACCAGGCTCCTCTGTCCATGGATTTCTCCAGCAAGAAAACTGGAGTGGGTTACTATTTCCTTCTCCAGGGGCACTTCCTGACCCAGGGATCAAACCCAGGTCTCCTGCATTGTGGGCAAACTCTTTACCGACTGGGCCACCAGGAAAGCCTTTAATACATTACACTAAGTGAAATAAACCAGACACAAAAGGGTAAATAGTGCTCGATTCCACTTATATAAGGTACTTACAATAGGCAAATTCATAGAGACAGGAAGTAGAATAGAGGTTACCCGGGGCTAGAGGGGAGGGGAGACGGAGGCGTTATTGTTTAATGGGTATACATTTTCAGTTGGGAAAGATGTGAAAGGTCTGTGGATGGATGGTAGTGATGACTGCCTGACAATGTGAATGTACCTAGAGCCACTGAACTGTATACTCAAAACAGTTAGAATAGTACATTTAATGTTATGTATATCTTACCACACAAAAAAGAATAAAGGCATAAAAGAAGCCAGACGCAAAAGAGTACACACTGTATGAGTCCATTTATATGAAGTTCAGGAACACACAAACCGAATTGAAAGTGGGGGTGGTGTCTGAGCAGCAACTACCTTAATATATGTGTGTGTGGGAAGAAAGCAGAAGGAAAAGAGGCACACAGGGAAGGTTTCCAAGGGCTTTGGACAGGGGACACACCAGGTGATGTTAGCTAGCAAAGCTTAGAATGAAACTTTTCTTTCTTTTTAGGAGAAAGAAAGTTGAATGTATTTTTAGTGTAAGGAACAGATGGACAGGGAGGGATGACAACACAGAGGGGAAGAGGCAGGTGACATCCGGAGGTGTGAAGGGAGAGGATGAGGAGAGGAACAGCGGGGGAAAGCATAGGACACTTCTCCCGCTGTGACTGTGGGACGGAGGGCAAGGATGGGCGAGGATTAGCAAGTGAGGACTTGGAAGAGAAGCAGAGTGAAGGAGACCAAGTTGTACGGTCTTGGTTTTGTTTTTTAAACAACCCAGTTTTTACAAACATTGATCTACTTTTTGGGCCGCACCAGGTCTTCAGTGGCAGCACCTGGGATCTTCTACCTTCATTGCAGTATTCGAGCTGTTTAGTTGCATCATGTAGGATCTAGTTCCCGGACCAGGGATTGGACCCAGGCCCCCTGCATTGGGAGCGTGGAGTCTTAGCCACCGGACCACCAGGAAAGTCCCTGCATGGTATTGATTTCACTCCGCTCAATGGGGCTTCCCCTGGTCTGTTTGGTGTTACCAATATCCTTCCAAATTCCAACTGTTCATCTATTACTCTCTCTAAAGCCAAACTCTGTCACTAACCACCACCTTAAAACCTTCTCTGTTGAAGTTTTCCTTGATGAAAGGTATTTGATGAGAAGATCTCCAAGATTTCTTCAAGGTGCAAGATTATGTTTTACCATGGATGTGAATTTTAGAATGAAGCAGTTGAAGAATGTATGTATTTTTAATTTCCTCTGTGTCCCAAATTTAACAAATGCAGCTAAGAAATATAGGCAAGAGTACTGGAGTGGGTTGCCATTTTCTTCTTCAGGGGATCTTCCCGACCCAGGGATTGAACCCGGGTCTCCCTCATTGTAGGCAGATGCTTTTACCATCTGAGCCACGAGGGAAGCCCAAGAAATAGGCACATTTATGCCAAAATTGTATTAGAGGGAGAGTGCCATCTCCCTTCCTTACAAAAGTTTGGTTGTATTGCTATTATTATTTTAAAGTGAGAACTTTCTTTTCTACAATGAAATTGATTTTAGACTTGGATAACTAAGTTAAATATATCCACTTGTATTTGCTGTACCAAAATTTGTTAGTAGGAGATGAATAACTGGCCAAGTCTGTCCATCTATTCAGAACTGTAAAGACTTCATTACAGTGTAGCAGCCAGTGATAAGATTCTGGGACCACTCTAAAATGTATGGTCTAATTAACTCAGAATAGAGGCCTCTGATGAAGGGCAGGCAATATTGCAGTAGGAGTTTGGCTAGAAGACTACTTCCTAAAAATCACTCAGAAAAATCCCGTTGAAAAGGCATGAAGACAATTCTAAAGGTAAAATTATAAATGACAGAGGAAAATGGAAAGCTCCATTAATATTCAAAGGATGAAAACTTAAATGCCACCCAGATGCCATTTTATCTTATCACATTAATAGGATTTGTAAAATCATACTCAAGGGTAAACAGATGGGAAATCTCATTGACTGCTTGTGAGTATAAACTGGTTTATCTTTTTTAAAAAAATAGAAGAATATGGATGAAAAGCCTTAACAAGTGATTCAAACAGCCATATCTTTTGAATCAATAATTGCAGTGCTAGGATATTATCCTTTAAAAACCTCAGAAAAGTGGATAAAAGCATTTTCACACAAAGAAATTCATTGCAGTGCTAATTATGATAGAAGAAATTAGAAACACCTGAATGTCTTACAATGAGGATTTCAACTATAAAAAATTTACCTGATATTACACATTTTATAGTCATTTAAAATGTTTATGAAGAATTTTTAACTGTAGCGAAAATGTAACATATGGTAAGTGATACAGTATTATTACTATATTGAAATATGTATATATATATATAATACAAGAAGGACTGGAAAGTGTCAAAACTTAAAGTGGTTATCTCTAAGTGGCCGGGTTTGAAATGATTTTCTACTTTTTTTTACACTGCTCTCTGTTTTTCACAATGATCAGCATTTTTAATCAGAATATGAAGTTATTTTTAAGCTTATTTTAATTAATGTACTCATTTTGCAAGCCATATAGTTTTTTTGGGGGGGGAGCGGTGCTGTGTTGGGTCATCCATGTGGTGGATGGACTGTTCTTTGTACTATGTGGGCTTGGTTGCCCCACAGCCTATGTGATCTTACTTCCCCCACTATGGATTGAACCCCTGTCCCCTGCACTGGAAGGCAGATTCTTAACTGCTGTACCACCAGGGAGGGAAGTCCCAGAGTTATTTTTTTAATAAAGAGAGAAAGTTACCCTTGATCATTTTTGGTAATGGTTACATAGCTGTACTCCAGTAAAATGGACCAAGACATCCAGTGGCAGTCAGCTATTCATTCAACAATATTTATTAAGCGTCTGCTCTTCATCAGGCTCATGATATGTGCCGGGGATACAAGTTTAGAGAAGACATCCAGACACTTGGCTGGCCCTCGATAAGCTTACAATCTGGTAGAAGGCATAGTACAGTAGTTTGCCAGGGTTGCCAGAACAAGGACCACAGACTGGGTGGCTTAAAAGAACACAGGTTTTTATTATACAATTCTGGAGGCCAAGATCGAGATGTTGGAGGGTTGGTTTCTTCCCAGGTCTCCCTCCTTAGCTGATAGACAATCATCTTCTCCCTCTGTGTTTATATCTTCAAACTGAGTGTGACTGTGTCCAAAATTCCTCTTCTTACAAGTCATATTGGATTAAGGTCCACCCTCATGACCTCATTTCAATTTAATTACCTCCTTCAAGATGCTATCTCCATTGCTTCTTGGCCTTTTGACTAAGAAAAAAAAAAAAAAGACCCTTTCTCCAAATATCATCACCCTCTGAGGGGTCACCTGTACTGGGTTTAGGACATTGGCGTGTGAATTTAGGGGAGACGGAAGTCAGTTCATAACAAATGACAATAAAACAAGCAATAGCATCAGGAAGAACTGGAAAAGTTGAGACCATAGGCTAGACACTATCATCGCACTCTAAGCACTGGTCATTTCTGGGGAAAGTGCTGTGTTTACTCTATTACAACACTTGCGGCTTTCAGTCTTCTTTTTCAGTGTGTTTGTATGTTTTGGAGCTTCTTAATTTAGCAGATTGATAGGAATGAAACAAATTTTCGTCTAGTGAGGATGAAATGCAACTGACATTTTAAATTTATCTTCTCTTCAGAGTGTCAGAAAATGAATGTTTATTCTTTGATGCCTTATATTACAAAGTCATTCATTATCTTTCAGGGACCAGATTGGGTTATGAATTGATACCTGCTGAATTCCCAGATGAGCATATGTCATAACTCCCAAGAAGGGCTTGACTAGTTCTAAGTCTCTAAAGCTGTAAGCAAATGGAGGTCTGGGGAATAAACTCTTTCCAGTCTAATAACTTCTCTGTGACTCATTTTCAGTAATTTTCAAAATTCAGAACATTTTTTATGGTATCATATATAGAGTCCGGAAAAGGCAATGGCAACCCACTCCAGTACTCTTGCCTGGAAAACCCCATGGACGGAGGAGCCTGGTGGGCTGCAGTCCATGGGGTCGCTAGGAGTTGGATACGACTGAGCGACTTCACTTTCACTTTTCACTTTCATGTACTGGAGAAGGAAATGGCAACTCACTCCAGTGTTCTTGCCTTGAGAATCCCAGGGATGAGGGAGCCTGGTAGGCTGCCATCTCTGGGGTTGCACAGAGTCGAACACGACTGAAGCGACTTAGCAGCAGCAGCAGCAGCAGCAGCATATACAGAGCCTGCCTAATTCACAGTCTACTTCTCATAAACCTATATTTCTTGTGGTCTTAGAGCCGTCATGGCCTGTGGCCAGGCTAAAATTAAATTTATTACATTCATTTTTAGTTCATTAAAAATAGAGCAAATTCTTCTTCTAATATTTATTTATTTGGCTGTGCCAGGTCTTAGTTGTAGCACAGGGATCTTCAATGTGAGGTCTTTGGGTTCTGGCATGCGAATTCTTTCCTGTGGCATGTGGGATCTGGATCCCTGGCTAGGGCTGGAACCCAGGCCCCTTGCATCGGGAGCTCAGAGTCTTAGCCACAGGACCACCAGGGAAGTCCCACATATAGAACAGACTCTTGAGGTTGTGTAACTCACAGCTGCAATACCTTTTTTAGATTGCACTCATATATACACCTCATGGCTCCTCCAGTCCAAGAACAGACACAATTTCACATAATCATTTGAAAAGCAGGAGAAGGTTGGTGCAGCCAAGGGCTTAAGGGCCTGGGCTCTAGGGGCAGCGGCACCACTTCCTACCCCCAGGAGGATCATGAAGGTGAAATGAGTGAGGCCTTGGAGAGCCCTTGGAGTAACGCCCCATGCCCAGCGACACACGCAGCCTGTGAGAGCTGCTGTTATTGGACTTCGCAGAGCAGACTTCCCATTTGATGGGGTCTCTTTCCTACACTGAGTTCAGACTTAGTCCAAGTCTTACTCAAGATCCGACTTGGACTCAAGAGTGAGTGGTCTGTGACAACTTTGAACCCTGCTGATGGTTACATTTTAATAAGATAAATACTTGACTTAATGGCACCCCACTCCAGTACTCTTGGCTGGAAAATCCCATGGATGGAGGAGCCTGGAAGGCTGCAGTCCATGGGGTCGCTAAGTCGGACATGACTGAGTGACTTCACTTTCACTTTTCACTTTCATGCATTGGAGAAGGAAATGGCAACTCACTCCAGTGTTCTTGCCTGGAGAATCCCAGGGACGGGGGAGCCTGGTAGGCTGCTGTCTATGGGGTCACACAGAGTCGGACACGACTGAAGTGACTTAGCAATTAGCAATTTCCAGGTCAGCCTTTGGCTAGCTGAATCCACATAATTGCAGTGATTCCCCTTTCTAGGACTACAACATTAAAATTCTAACAACTGTGGAAGTGTACTTTTAGATGCCTTTCCAGGAATCTGCAAGCACTTCTTAGTCCCCTGAATTCCTCCAAGTCATCTGTGGATAGTCACCGTGTAGGACTCTCTTGCTTCCTCTGGAAATTCTTGTGCAGGTTTAGGGGGCTTAGGTGGCTCCAGTCTCTGGGGCTCTGTTGTTGTTCTTTCCAGTTTGTAACGCTCCTTTTCATCTACATTATCCCTCCTTTATTTCCAAATTGGACCCCAAATGTCTGGAGTCTTATTGTTTTTACTCCTCTGCCTGATCCCCGATTAATACTTACATATCTTTGACATTATGTTATGTTGCCCTTCTGAATCATTGATTAAAAAATGTTGTTTCTTTCTTATTTGTGCCTTTTGTCTCTCTGTTAGATTGTAGAATCCTTAACAATAAAGTGCATGTCCTTCAATCCTTTTGTAGTTTATCCTATCAAACATAGTAAGTAACACTTACTGCCTACTATGGCCATTTTATCACTTTTTCCTCCTAATCACAATTTTCTCTTCTCTACTTTGTAAGCTAGCCTTTATCGCCGGTCTTCTTACAGTTAACATATAGCATTTAAATGGCCCTTCCTGGTGGCTTGGCAGTGAAGAATCTGCCTGCAATACAGGAAATGCTGCAGGAGCCATGGGTTTGGTCCCTGGGCTGGAAAGGTCGCTGGAGGAGGAAATAGCAACCCACTCCAGTATTCTTGCCTGGGAAATCCCACAGACAGAGGAGCTTGGTACAGTCCACGGGGTAGCAAAAAGTCAGACATGTCTAATGGGTTTTCTATCCTCTTGTATTTTTATATTGTCAAGTATATTCTTTTTTTAAAACAAATTTATTTACTTATTTTTGGCTGTCCTGGGTCTTTGCTGCACGTGGGTTTTCTTTAGTTGCGGCGAGTAGGGGCTACTGTTCATTTTGGTGTGTGGGCTTCTCATTGAGGTGGCTTCTCTTCTGCAGAGCATGGGCTTCAGTAGTTGGGGCACTCGGGCTCTAGAGCTTGAGCTCAGTAGCTGTGGGGCACAGGCTTAGTTGCCCAGTGGCATGTGGGATCTTCCCTGACCAGGGATCGAACCCATGTCTCCTGCGTTGGCAGGCAGATTCTTAACCACTGGACCACCAGGGAAGTCCTCAAGTACCTTCTGAGAACTTTTAAAAAAATAATAATAATTTTATTTGTTTTTGGCTGTGCTGGTTTTCGTTGCTGCCTGCAGGCTTTCTCTATTTGTGGCAGTGGGGGTGACTCTCTAGTTCCGGCTTCTCATTGCCGTGGCAGCTCTTCTTGTGGAGCAGGGGCCCTGGGGCGGGCAGGCTTCAGCAGTTGTGGCTCCGAGGGTCTAGAGCACAGGCTCAGTAGTTGTGGTGCCTGGGCTTAGTCTCTCTGTGGCATGTGGGATCCTCCCCGATCAGGGATTGAACCCGTATCTCCTGCATTGGCAGGCTGATTCTTCACCACTGAGCCACCAGGAAAGACCCTGAGAACTTGTTTTCTCTTTCTCTGTTGCCCAATTTATGTACACGTTATACCAGTGAGATTAAAAAGTCTAAATGTTTCTCAAAATATACAAAGGGAAAAATAAGCAAAATGTCCCATTCTGAGTAGAAGCGAGTCTTTCTTCTTTGTGGTCCTGACAGTATTCTTTATCACACGTTTTTGTGTAACAAACAATTTTTATCTTTTCCATTTCTCTTTATCATTTATTGACTATTTAGGATTCAGCTAAATTCTCCAAAAGCCATGGATAGATAATTCACCTGTTAGCTTTGGACCTAGGTTTGGGAATTGGTACAGAGAGGTTTCAATTCAGGTAGATTTGATTTATCCATAATTACATTTTTTATTTTTTTAAAAAAATTGGGAAAATGTACATAACATACAGCTTACCATTTAAGCCATTTTAAAGTGTGTAGATCAGTGGCATTAAAAACATCCACATTGTTGTGCGACCATTAGCACTATTCATCTCCAGAATTCTTCTCATCTTCCAGAGCTGGAACTCTGCACCTATTAAACAATAACGCCTCATTCCCTTCTCACCCCAGCACCTGGCAACCACCATCCTACTTTCAATCTCTGTGAGTTTGAGGTCGCCCATTGTATCATGAGGACTCATGTGGTATTTGTCTTTTTGTGTCTAAGTTATTTCGCTTAGCATAATCTCTTCACGGTTCATCCATGCTGTAGCCTGTCAGAAGTTCATTCCTTCTTAAGGTGGAACACAGTTTTTTTATTTTAATGGTTGCAAAACATTCCCTTTCTGTTGTGTGCCTTCAGGTGTTTCCTCTTTCTTAGCAATTCTAGTTAATGAAAATCAAGCTCTGCCTTTAAATGTACCTATGTTTTTTGAGGCCTGAAAAAACTGGGAAGCTGAAGAAAACTATTGACAAGTCTAGTATCCAGGAAATCTCATTAAAAACATGTCTTCATGCTTTCAGCGGAAATACATATATTTTAAGATGCATTAAAGAGTGTTTTTAGAAGCAGAGGAAGCCAGTTGTTCAAATGTGTGGCTTTGTTGTTGTGCTTCAGCAGTGATTACCGCATCATCTTGGTCAATATATTTACTGACCATCAGTTCAGTTCAGTTCAGTCGCTCAGTTGTATCCGACTCTTTGCGACGCCATGAATCACAGCACACCAGGCCTCCTTGTCCATCACCAACTCCCGGAGTTCACTCAGACTCACGTCCATCGAGTCAGTCATGCCATCCAGCCATCTCATCCTCTGTCGTCCCCTTCTCCTCCTGCCCCTAATCCCTCCCAGCATCAGAGTCTTTTCCAATGAGTCAACTCTTCACATGAGGTGGCCAAAGTACTGGAGTTTCAGCTTTAGCATCATTCCTTCCAAAGAAATCCCAGGGCTGATCTCCTTCAGAATGGATTGGTTGGATCTCCTTGCAGTCCAAGGGACTCTCAAGAGTCTTCTCCAACAGAAGGAAAGAAATAGATTCCTTGATAACATTGAGACTGAGTTGGCAAGTGATTTCTGAGCTCCAGGATAGGTTGAAAGGTGAAAGGGAAGATGTTTTAACCTGCCAAGACTAGAGTTAAAGCCTTTAAAACTGTTTCTTTTCCAATAATTTCTGCTCCTGCTGCTACTGGTGCTAAGTCGCTTCAGTTGTGTCCGACCCTGTGTGACCCCAGAGATGGCAGCCCACCAGGCCCCGCCATCCCTGGGATTCTCCAGGCAAAGAACACTGGAGTGGGTTGCCATTTCCTTCTCCAATGCATGAAAGTGAAAGGTGAAAGAAGTCGCTTAGTCGTGTCTGACTCTCTGCAACCCCATGGACTGCAGCCCACCAGGCTCTTCCATCCATGGGATTCTCCAGGCAAGAGTACTGGAGTGGGGTGCCATTGCCTTCTCCATATTAAATCGCAAAACTGGGTAAGGAAGCTTCTGGCTTGTACTTTATTTCAGACAGCAAGCTACTAAAACAGTGAGGAAAACAGAGAGACATCAAGGACTTAAAAGGCCAAATTACATATAACTATCCTGGTAATTGAAAATATATTTTAAAAATATGAATGGAGGCTCTGATCACAAGCCTGGAACTACACCAGGTATGGATGTTCTCTTTTTCTTACAAGAAAGGAAATTTTACGTTGCATTTTATTACCCCAGGAGGAAGAAACATTTTTGCATTCATTATTTACATCCTACTACAAAAATCATTTGAGGCAATTGAGAAAAAATTAAACAATGTGATTTAAGAAATCTGAATGTAAATTCTCTCTTCTGGTTCTTGTCTTTCCTTGTTCAAGCATTGACCTTTTCTTTGAAAAGATTAACAGAAATCTTAACAAAAAACACAAACTCCAATGACGGGAAACAGTCTAGCAGCCTCTCGATGGTGTGGCTGTGTCTCGTCTACCTAGGGTTGGCAAGTTCAGCCCTCTCTTGTATTAGGTTTTTCTTGGCCCATAAATAGAGTAACCATATGTTCTAGATTTTCTGGTACAGCCCCAATTAGAAATATTCTTTCCTGTTGTCAGACCATGTGTCAAACCATGTGTCCTGATATTTTTATGGAAAATGTGGTCAGCTTCCTCAGAATTTTCAGTGTTTCTCTAATGGGCCTTTCCTTGCCTGGTGTCCAGAGGTCTCTGCGCCTGGTATGGGCTGTGCATACATCCTACTCAGTCTGTGCAGGCTGATGTCTTTGCATCTCCTAAGAGCCCAAATTGCCTTTTCCAACCATGTGCAGAGACCTCCCATCTCTTATTATTACTTATTGTTACATTCTACCTAATATTCCATTGCAGGCGGTCTTACGTTTTTCTTATTGTTTCATTTGGGCTAGGTTCATCTCTTCAGCTAAAGTATACAGTCTGGAGGAAAGGCCAAGGCACATGAATTTCTTGCACAACCTCCACAGTGCCTCATTCAGTGCTGGGCATGCAGTAGCTCCTGTGAAAGAAAGAAAGGGAGGGATGGAGGAAGGAATTATGGGAAGAAAGAAGAAGGAAGGAAGGAAAAAGGGAAGGAAGGAGGGAGGGAGGGAAAGAAAAGATTCACTGAATATTTTTGTCATTCAAGGCAAAAAATTTGAGCGCTTTTTTGAAAAACTCTTTACCTGGACCCTGTTATGAAACCATACATATATTAGGTCATTGGTCTATATCCTTGTCAGAATTCAAATATAGATTTTTAGCATCCGATTTCTATTCCAAGGCATTGATAATAAATATATACATACATATGTAGAGGAGGAGGGCTATAGAAACCCAGATCTGATGTGCAGAGTGCAAACGATAAATTTCATGACTTCGTTAGGCTTCTCTTCCTTCAGTCCCTTTGATCTCGGTGTCTTCCCAAACCTCGGTGCTGTATTCTCTAAGCATTTGCTCCATGGGAGTTGCTTACAAGGTAGACACTACCAAGGTGATAATATTAATATCAAATCAACATTTCTTGAAGGTGCTTTTCCCTGGGCTCCAACCTGTGATTCACAAGCAGGCCGAGATTATGGGACTGGAGTGAGGGAGACGGAAACGTGGGGAGACTTGGGCAGCCTCAGGAATCAGGGAGCCTTTTCGAAATATCCGCAGTATTTGAGATTGAGTAGGTTTGTGCTGGAGCTTGGGCATGTGTATGTTGGAGGACTCCTGTGATTCTAATTTCAGGGAACCTCAGTCCCAAACCTCTTAATACCAATTTCATTTTCTTTTTTTCTGGCCATGCCACACAGATTGTGAGATCTTAGTTCCCCTACCAGAGATCGAACCTGAGACCTAGTCAGTGAAAGCACAGACTCTGAACCACTGGACTGCCAGGAAATTCCCACTTAGTAACAATTTCTTATGGCACATCTTTTAAGGCCTTGCATCAGCATGCCTTCATCATACCACCTTCTCTTTCCAATTTCCTCATTCCTTTCAGTATTAACATTCTTTTTTCCAAGTAGGTAAGATGCCTAAGAGAATTTAATTTGCCTTATTTATGCATTTAATGCATTCAATTAATAAGGGTTATTTAAGTATTTGGGGAAGCACTCATAAGGTTATAAATTTGCTCTGCAGGCTTTTTGAAATGTTTATAATAAAAATTGGCTCTATTAAATTTATAAATGCAGTTTAAAATGTTTAAGGGGATTTAATTATCCAAGCTTGTACTGATTATTTAACCTAATTTAGTTTCTTAGCATGAGCAAACCCAATATTAATTAAAGAAAAGTGAGAGAGTAATCTAAATTTGCATAACAAGATCACTAATTTAAACTCAAGGAAAACTAAATTTTTAATTTTGTAACTAAAAAATGGAGTATCAATTTGATATCCTAGTCAGTGTAAATAGTTTTGTTCTACTCCTAAGGTTTCTTTCTGTCCAAGACATTAAAAAAAAAAAACAACCCCACCAAATAAACATCTGACAATATTAAAAGAGAGGCCCTAAATATGTTTAAAGTAAATGAAACCTTATTCCTCACAGTCTCTTTGCTCTTTAGGGTCCTGAAATTTCTGGAATATAAATGATCCACACCAGCCTTCTTTAACCTAAGGAAGGGAATTATTAGCACTTTAAAAAACTTCTGTTAAATACAACATTCCTTCAACCATTAGGCATATAATATGCAATATGTGTTACAAAATGAAATTTGCTCACTTGGTTTGTGAATGATCTATGTTAATCCTTGGGGCTTAATCCAAGCCTATTACTAAATAAATTACAAAAGCTCTTCTACAGCTGGAAAGAAATCTCAGACCCGGAACCTTCTCCTCTTCTCCCCTTGCTTGCCTTAGTTTCTCTTCTTGGGGGCAATTCAAGTAAAATAAAGAATTGTGATGCCAGCAGATTCGAACACAGACGCAAAACCTAACGTTTTTGATGTTGGGAAAGCTGAAACTGTACACTGCTCTTTTTCCACTAGGGAGTGGGCACATCCGTTTGCGTAAAACTGCAACTGCAGCCAGGGCCCGGCGCAGGCGCACTGCACAAGATTAAGCGTCTGGCTGGACTCCAGAGCATCTTGCCTAGGCTTGCTCATCTTTCCTGCGCTTGCTCTTCACACACAGTAGTGACTGCGCTTTAGCAGACGACCTACACCATGGCCCAGCATGGCAATCTCACACTACAGGTGTCTGCGCACTCATATTCCCGATGGAGGCTTCTGGCCATTCATATTTTCGTTAAGGAAGAAAAAAATTTCCGCCACTCCTTTCTGGATTAGTTTAATTGAAGAGTGCCTTGTGATGGTTTGTGATGGGCGTCTCTGATGGCTCAGAAACGAAAGAATCTGCCTGCAATGCAGGAGGCCCTGGTTCGATCGCTGGGTCGGGAATATCCCCTGGAGGAGGAAATGGCAACCCACTCCAGTATTCTTGCCTGGAGAATTTCATGGACAGAGGGGCCTGGTGGGGCTGGCAAAGAGTTAGATATGACTGAGTGACTAACACTTGTGATTGCTGGCCAACTGTAAAATACAAAACAAACAAAAATTACCATATGTAAGTATTTATCTCTATGAATCACTGTATGAGGATTTTCTTGCTACATAAAACCAAACTAAAATTCAGAAATGAATTGGACAGCTGAGTGCTAAACCTAATACAACATGTAACTCTCTTCAATCACTCCAGAGTTAGAATTTTCAGGTTTATTTAATCAACTTCCTTTATCTTTGCTTTGAGATTATTATAAACATATTATGTGTTCAAAGCCATAAAATATTCTCCTAATAAAAGAACCACTTTTTCATTTTTATTTTATTTATTTTTATTTTTTGCTTTATATGTTGGAATTTCACGTAAGATTTCATATCTAGAAGGGATTTCCTGCAAAGGAAAGTTTGAAAAGTCACTGGTTTACCTTAGGCTAACAGCTTCTTAGTTTTCCTCTGGGAGTTCAGTCCTTTCAGCCTTGTGTAACACACCACCACCAACAACACATGCATTTCCTAAAGATTTCCTGGTATTTCTTGCCTATTCAAAAATTTCTAAAGGCTCCTATTTGAACTACTAAACTAAGTTCAACATTTTCAGCCTGGCTTTCCAGGTAGAAATAACCTGACCTTACTTCACTTATCCAGGTATGTTTGTTTTCAGTCACACACAGATCCTTGAGTCTGAGAGGGGTAACGGGGGAGCCCTGCCCCCACTTCCTTACCTCCTGCCCTTGACAGATCTTGCTAATCCCCCTGCACTGAGCCACCGCCAGTCTATTCGAGTTGACATGTGAAACGGAAGCCCGTTTGCCACCAGTTCTTTTCTGTACTCTGGTGTGCTCCGCATCTTGGTTCATCATGCCCTTAAGTCTGAGAGTTTTCCCCCTCTCTTTCCTTCATCCTGGGCTTCCCTTGTGGCTCAGCTGGTAAAGAATCTGCCTGTAATGCGGGAGACCTGGGTTTGATCCCTGGGTTGGGAAGATCCCCTGGAGAAGGGAAAGGCTACCCACTCTAGTATTCTGGCCTGGAGAATTCCATGGACTGTATAGTCTATGGGGGTCACAAAGAGTCGGACATGACTGAGCGACTTTTACTTTCCCTCATCCCAATTCCTCCTTAACCTTCACAGTCCACACTAGACTCTTCATTAACTCCCTGAGTTCATGGTGATCTCTTCTTCCCACAGGTTTAGAATTTAACTTTGCCTAACAGCCTTCTTTGTTCTATGATCTTCCCACCAGCATAACAAACTTTTGTGTTTCTTCACAAGCTTCAGATAATTAATTGCAGGGAAAGCTTTTTGAAGGATGGAAAGAGTTCTGAAAGTGAAAGTGAAGTCGCTCAGTCGTGTCTGACTGTGACCACATGGACAGTAGCCTGCACCAGGCTCCTCCATCCATGGGATTTTCTAGGCAAGAGTACTGGAGTGGGTTGCCATTTCCTTCTCCAGGGAATCTTCCCAACGCAGGGATTGAACCCAGGTCTCCCACATTGTAGACAAACGCGTTACTGTCTGAGCCACCAGGAAAGTCTGAACTGCAATGATAATGACCTGAATTCAACTTTAATCCAATCTGTAACTTACTGATTCTGCAGTTTTAACCAGATCACTTAAATTCATATAGCCTCATTGTGCCCTTTGTAAAACAGGGATAATAATACCTGTTGTATTTTAGAAGAGGATGGAATGGTCTGTTGCTTGTTTTGGCTAGCTACCTTACTGGGGTCACCGTGGATGGAGAGATGATTATCAAATTCTTTGGGTTCAGAAAGCTGATCTTATTAACCTACCCAGAGTTGACAGATTGTAAGAATCTGACTTTGGAGATTCTTGTGGCTTGTCTTGTCTACGTTTTTTCCCTAGGTGACCTCTCTAATTCCAAGGTTTTAGATGCTTTTTATACACCACTGACCCTCAAATGTCCAGAAAGCTGGGTCTCTCTGCTAAGACTCCTTTACCGTATATCAAAATGGTCACTCGACACTTACTTCCCCTGGGAAATTTCACGTCCTTTTCAAACTTAACATACTCAAACCAAACTCTTCTTCATTCCCTAACATCTATGTTCTGACCCAGAGCCACATCTAATCTTTGCTCATTTTAGTGAGTGGATGGCAACTCTTCAAGCTTTCCTTGTGGTTCAGATGGTAAAGAATCTGCCTGCAATGCACGAGACCTGTGTTCGATCCCTGGGTTGGGAAGATCCCCTGGAGAAGGGAATGGCAACCCACTCCAGTATCCTTGCCTGGAGAATTCCATGGACAGGGAAGCCTGGTAGCCTATAGTCCATGGGGTCACAAAGAGTTGGACGTGACTGAGTGACTAACACACTATAACTCTTCAACCCAATTACTCAAGCCAGAATTCTTTAGCTTCCTCCCCTATATCCACTCTATCTCCAAGCCCTCGTAACCCTGTCTCCTAAATATATTGTACTTCTGTTCCTTTCTGTCTGCTGCCAATATTCTTATCCATGTGAGTATTGCCTCTTGACGGAGTGATTGCACATTTCTCCTACCTGGTCTCTCCGTTTCCACTTTCATGCCCACTCCAATCCATTCTTTACACAGCAACCAAAAGGGTCACTTGAAAGGACAAACATCACCATGTCTAACATTATCTTCGTATTTTGTACTCAAATCCAAGCTGCCCCTGAGTGGCCTCTGAGGTCCCTTGTGATCTGGCTCCTGCCTACCTCTCCAGACTCATGCCCCTTCTTTTCCTTGATACTTCCAATCTGTATTGGTCTTTCAGAGTCCCGAACACACCAAGCTCTTTCCTACCTTTGGCCTGACAGCTTACCCTCTTTCCATTGTCTGGTTAATCCCTAGGTCCACTTAAAGTGTCGGAATTAAGCCTTAATTGTCCAGTCTAAGATAGCACTTAGCACAAGATGCAGTTATGTTTTTGTTGATGTGATTTCCTTCCTGTAACTTCCTCTCTGCGCTGTAACAAGAAGGCAGGAACTACCTACCACTAACACCACTGTATGGGGCCTGCCCTACACTAGTAGCTCAGTGAGTATGTGATGGCTGAGAAAAAATGAATACACTTATTTCTTAGAGTAATTAATATCCGGTTTATTCTTTTTCCTGGTTCCTGCAAAACTGATCAAAGGCAAAATATTCGCTTGATGAGCATGGACAATTAGAACCAAAATATTTGCAAAGTATCTGGAGAAATTTGTTCCATGAGTTTTACTTCCCTTGCCTCACACAAGCATCTCTCTTAATTGGATTGCACTGGATATATATCACCTATTTCTTTCTTCCCACTTCAATTCCTCTGCTCGACTAATAGGTCCTTGTGATTACAAGCAATTGTGTTGCTTCAGACAGTCAGATTACTATATGTACTATTGATTGGGTAATAGAATTACTCTACTACTAATAACAGTCATTACAGCCACAAACATTTATATCATACTATACAATTTTCTAAGTGCTCCTAATGTTCATATCTCATTTAATTTGGACCTGAAGATGCTCCCTTGATTCATTTGGATGGTTCCCAAAGCTTTATCTGTAGCAGCTGGAGGAAGGACTACTCAAGTTGAGGGCTGAATTTATGTTTTTTTATGTTGACTTTTGATAGTTCCACTTCAAGACAATGATGTTCTCCTCAGCACATCCTCAAACTCTGGAGACTCTTACTGTGTATATACCTTAATTTACTGACTATAATTTTTCCTAGGATTGCTGGGACAGACAAAAGAGATAATAATAATAACTAATATTTGTTGAGTGCTTGCTATGTGCCAGACAATGTCCTAAGTGATTTACACATACTAATTTATTTAGTCCCCATAACTGACCCAAGTTATGAGAAGCAGATAGCATTGCTGTATCCGCTTAGAAAGATGCAAAAGTTTATATAATTTGTCTCCTTGCTAGTAAGTGGGGAAGTTGGGGTACGAACCCAGCAGACGGATCCCAGAGTCCATATTGTTAAGCAGTATATATGTGAATGTTTATTCTTTAATACATTTCTTTAATGACATTATTCTCTAATATACTTAATTTACTTAAAATATTAATATTAATAAAATATAACATATAAAATACAATACTTAATATAATTGAATGGAATTTAATATATTTATCAAAATTTTAAGGAGAGCTTACTGCTTCCCTAGTGGCTTTGATAATAAAGAATCTGCCTATAATGCAGAGACCCAGGTTTCATCCCTGGGTCAGGAAGATCCCCTGGAGAAGGGAATAGTGTCCCACCCCAGTATTCTTGCCTGGAGAATTCCATGGACAGAGGTCCTGGTGGGTGGGCTATAGTCTATGGGGTTGCAAAGAGTCAGACATTACTGAGCAGCTAACATTTTAACATTACTGTGTGCCAGGCATTAAGCTTAGTGCAGGAGTGTAGCTTGCTTTCTAGGAGGGAAGATGGACTTGAATGACTAATTATGAGCAGGATATGTGCTGTGAAAGCAAAGGAACACTGTGGTACGGGAGAACAGGACAGAGGACCTGTTCTAATTGGGGTCAGGGAGAGCCTCCTCAAGGAAGGGACAGTTTAGCTGAGGCCACATGCACAGAGGCTAAACAAAGGGGAAGTGAGGGCCATCAGCAGCCGGGCACACCCTTCCCTGAATGCTTGAGGAACTAAAGGAAATCAGTACAGCTGGAGTTTTGAGAGCAGAGAGGCAAATGAAGTGAGGTGATGATGAAGAACAAACCAGTTTCTATAACAGAGGGCCTCGGGTGCCAAAATAAGGCTTTGATATTTTGTTCTAAGGACCTTGGGCAACTGTTGAAAAGATTTGAAGTGCAGGGTTTTTAAGGCTGTTTCAGCTGCAATGAGGAGAAGGGGAAATCAATGGGAGATTGTTGTAGTCTTCCAAGAGAGAGGGGCTGAATGGGATAGGTGACAGGTGATTAGGAAGTGGATGGGGTCAAAATGCGTCCAAGAGGTGCAATGAATAGAGATCCCGGTGACTGGATGGATGCGGAGGATGAGAGAGAAGGAGGAGTCAAGGTTTCTGGCTTGAACAAAATTTTGATAATGGAAATAGAAATGGATAATAGGAATAGGACAGATTTGGCTGAGGAGACTGATGGCTTAAAGGATGAAATTTCAGGGGTGCTCAAATGGAGGCAGTCGTGCCCAGCAGGCAGTTGGACTGTAGGAATCTAAAGATGAGAAAGAAGTAATGGGCTTAGAATTTAATTCTAAGATGGACATTTTTACAGTAACCATTTCAGAAATTAGAATGGGCCTTTAAAAGTTTGTATATTAAAAATAGCATTTTCATGGTGAATTATAACTGATGGTGTCAAAGCAGAGGATATTTTGTAAAATAAGAATAATCTGTGAAACCGTAACTACTTTGCATTTCATGGTGTTTTGAGGAATCAGAGGAGGAAAGCCTTTAACACATTCTTTTTACAAGAAAGATTGTATTTAGTGAAAGTAAAATTCAGTACTAGCACTGAGTTTTGGCACAAACGCCAAACTGGTGAAGTTCAGCTTAATGAGGCTTTACCATAATTGTTAACAAGCTTGAAGTGTTTGTTCTTTTTAAATAAGTCCAAATCATTCCTTCCTCCATTTCTACCTCCAACACAATTTTTCCTACACCATTAACTTGATTAGCAATCTCTGTCTCCACATTACTAAAGTATGCTTTGTCAACCTTGGATAGAATAATGTGTCTTTAAATTATAGGAACTTAATAAGATTTTAATGTGGTGTATTTCCTACCCCTGAATGTAAAATGCTGTCTTTTCATGTAGTTGTGGCAGTGTTTCACATACCCATCACCCCAGTCCTTGGCCCTCTATGTGTTAGATGAGTAAAAGGGAGAGCACGCTTAGTTTCAAAGAAGACAAGGACTCATGGACACCCTTTTCTCAAATTCTACATCATTTACCATCTGTGAGGTGTTTTTTTGGCCAATATATTATCTTCCATTGTCAATTTAATATTCATTACTGCAAGGAGATCCAACCAGTCCATCCTAAAGGAGATCAGGCCTGAGTGTTCATTGGAAGGACTGATGTTGAAGCTGAAACTCCAATAATTTGGCCACCTGATGCAAAGAACTGGATCATTTGAAAAGACCCTGATGCTAGGAAAGATTGAGGGCAGAAGGAGAAGGGGACAACAGAGGATGAGATGGTTGGATGGCATCACCAACTCAATGGAAATGAGTTTGAGTAAACTCTGGGAGTTGGTGATGGACAGGGAGGCCTGGCGTGCTGTGGTCCATGGAGTCGCAAAGAGTCAGACATGACTGAACAACTGAACTGAACTAAACTGTGTGTTTAACCTTCAGTAACCAAAGTTGCTCCCTATAATCCTTGGTTCCAGCATCTTTCCTGGCTTCCTGCTCCTTTTCTACTAGAGTTTTCTGGATCCTTCAACTAAGGCTCTCCAGATCTCACATAGACCACTTCTAAGTACAATGAAGACTCAAAGAATACTCAATGAAGCTCAAGAAGACTCAAAAAATATTTTTCCTTTTATTGTGGTAAAATACATATAACATAAAACTTGCTATCTCAATTATTCTTGAGTGTAAAGTTCAGTGATATTAAATATATTTAGTGTTGCACAATCATCACCATATCACAAGGAAACTTTTAGAAAGTACTCTTTGCTTTCTAACTTGCTCTATGAGGCAAGCATTACCGTAATACCCAAACCAGATAAAGACATTTCAAGAAAGAAAACTACAGAAAAAAAGAAAGAAAAAATAACAAAAAACTGAAAAAAGACAAAAAAATAACAAAAAAGAAAACTACAGACCAGTATCTTTCCTGGATACAGATGTAGCAATCTTCAACAAAATATTAGCAGATCAAATCTAGCAATGTATAAAAAGAAGTATGTACCAGAACTGAATTGTATTTATTCCACATATGCAAGGCTGATTCGATATTTAAAAAATCAGTCAATGTAATCCACCACATCAACAGGCTAAAGAAGAAAAATCAGATGATCATATCAACTGATGCAGAAAAAAGCATTTAACAAAATCCAACACTCATTCAAGATGAAAATTCTCAGCAAATTAGGAATAGAGAGGAAATTCCTCAACTTGATTTTTAAAAAATCTATAAAAAACCTACAAATAACATCCGCTTGGGAATCCCCTGGTGGTCCAGTGGTTAGGATTCAGTGCTTTTTCTTCTGGGACCTGAATTCAAGCCCTGTTCAGGGAACTAAGATCCTGCTAGCTTCATGGATAAATAAATAAATAAATAACATTCCACTTAATTGTGAGAAACTATATACTTACCTTTAAAGGTTGGAAAAAGGCAAGAAGTCCTTTGTCATCACTGCTATTCAACAACATACTGAAAAGCCTAGCTAGTGCAATCAGATAAGAAAAAGAAATAAAAGGCAAACAGATTGGAAAAGAACTAAAACAAACCTTAACTAAGAAACAAAGATAGGCACCTCGAGTCCATTTTAGAATTGGTAGACTTTCTTTATTGCATACGTATTTTCTATTGCAAAGATTTCTACATTTATCTTTATTGTAACCTTCCATTTCCTTTGGGTTTAATTTGCTGTTCTTTTTGTAGCTCCTTAAGATGGAAACTTAGATCATGTGGATTTTCAGTCTTCTCAAATATATACATTTAATTTCCCTGTAAGCCTTGCATTGGGCTTCCCTGGTGGCTCAGAGGTTAAAGTGTCTGCCTCCAATGCGGGAGACCTGGGTTCGATCCCTGGGTCGGGAAGATCCCCTGGAGAAGGAATGGCAACCCACTCCAGTATTCTTGCCTGGAGAATCCCATGGATGGAGGAGCCTGGTAGACTACAGTCCACAGGGTCGCAAAGAGTCGGACACGACTGAGCGACTTCACCTTTCACCTTGCATCACAAATGTTTTAATATGTCATATTTTCATTATCATTTATCTTAAAATATTTTCTAATTTCATTGCAGTTTTTTCTTAGACTTACAATTCTGTTTAAAAATGTATTGCTTACTTTCCAAGCATTTGGAGATTTTCTAGTTTTCTTCCTGTTATTGGTTTCTAGTTTGATTCCTTTGTAGCTGGAGAACATGGTTTGTATGATTTCAGTCCTTTGAAAATTTTTGAGACTTGCTTTATGGCCTGGGCTTCCCTCATAGCTCAGCTGGTAAAGAACCTGCCTGCAATGCAGGGGACCCCGGTTCTATTCCTGGGTCAGGAAGATCTGCTGGAGAAGGGATAGGCTACCCACTCCAGTATTATGGCCTGGAGAATTCCATGGACTGTATGGTCCATGGGGTCACAAAGAGTCAGACATGACTGAGCGATTTTCACTTTCACTTTATGGCCTAACACCTGGCCCATTTTGACAAATGTTCATATACTTTTGAAAACAACAGTATAAGGTCATTGTTCATTGTTATATTCTATGTATGTCAATTAGGTTAATTTGACTACTTGTGTTATTCAAGTCTTTTCCCTTTTTTTTGGTATCTTTTTTGATGACTTGTTCTATCAGCTAATGAAAGAAGTGCTAAAATCTCCAATAATGATTGTGGATTTATCCATTTCTTCTTTTAGTTCTGTCAACTTTGCTTAATATATAATGAAATTTTGCTATATTTTTTATAAATTATACATTCTTCAGTGTATTACAAACTTGCAACAATTTAATTTGATCATTAATTGACACTTTTATCATTATGAAATGTCTCTTTTAATCTCTAGAAATATTTCTTCCCCTAAAACCTGTATTGCCTGATATTAATATAGCTACACTAACTTTCTTTTGGTTAGTGTTTACATGACATATTTTTTTCAATTCTTTTTTTTTTAATGTTCTGTCCTTATAATTGCCTCATTAATAGCATAGAGATTTTAATTTTTTATCCAAAAGCAATTTTTTCTTTTAATTGGAGTAATAATCTATTAACATTTAATGTAATCATTGAAATGTTTATATGTACTTTCTTGTTTCAATTTCTGTTTTTTATTACTTTATTTCTCCTCTTTTTTTGAGGGGAGAAATCAAATGCTTTTTATTATTCCACTTTTCCTCCTATTTTAGCATATTGGTTATTCACTTTTAGAGGCTCCGTATTATTTTACATTCCTTCTAAAAGGGAGGCAGTACAGACAAATCACCTTAATATGTCAAGGGTTGATTTATTAGCTTTGGTCTCCTTTGGTTTTGGCTTCAGTGCCAGGATGAGGTCTTTCTGAGACCTCACTCAGAAGTCTGAGTGTTGCTCTTTCACTTTGGTGCCCCTTGTACTCCCACCTCACTAACACCCAGTGCTGCAAGAACTTTGCACAATGCATCGGCCTCCCAGCTGCTGCTTTCTATTAGGTTTCTTGCAGTCTCTGCTGTGTTTGCTCAGCTTAGGAGCTGTCAGACAGCTCAAGGGGAGATTGCCTTTGGGTTCACTTCTCTGAAATTTCCTTCTCTCTGGGATTTTATCACCCAAGTCCCAGCCACTTTGGCAACTTCAAACTCCAATCTGGCTTACTTGTGCAACAGACTAATAAAGTAGCAGCCTGCTACTCTGTTCCTTGCCCTGTGAATTGAGCCAGGGTGAATATGGAGGTCATATTGATGTGCCCACGTTCTCTTAGGGATCATCTGTGTTGGTCACTCCCCACATTCCTTCAAATGGTGTGTTAAATATTTTGTCCAGCTTTTAGCAATTTTCACTTTGGTTAATGAAAACTACCATGTTATGGCTAGAATCAAAAGGTCCCCCCCCCACACACTTTTTTTGGCCATGGTCTGAGGCACGCAGAATCTTAGTTCCCTGACCAGGGATGGAACCCGTGTCCCGTGCAGTGGAAGCACAGTGTCTTAACCACTGGACTGCTAGGAAAGTCCTCAAAGTTTTCCTTTTTTATATACAAATATTGAATTATAATGTTGTATGCTTGAAACTAACATAACATTATATGTCAATTATGTATCAATTAAAAACAAATGAAAGATAACATCTAATTTTTTTCTTTTTTACATTTTGCATACTCTATATTATAAATAAAAAATCTAAAAGAACTCAAGTGAATGAAATAAGGAAATTAAAAAAGCATAAAATTTGAATTATAGATCATAGAACTCTAGTCCCAATCTAAGACTGTCCTCAAGCCTTCTGAACTCAACATTCTGCCCAGATCAGATACTCTTCCTGCCCAGATCAGATGCAGTTTATTTCAGTTTGGTTCTTTGGCAAAAGCTTTGCACTCAGAGGAAGCTTGTTCTCTGAATGTCTATGTAAAAGTTGTGTGATCCTGGACAAATCTCCTCCTTTTACCACTTTAGCTTTGTCGTTAATCAAGGAGAATCATCATCAAGGTCCACTTGCCTTAAGTCTTTTTAGGAACAAGCTGGACAAGTGCTTGCTCTGGCTTCCTAAACAGAGGCTGGTATGAGATCAGCGTAGCTGAGAAGGCAAGGTTCACAAGAGTCCCACCCCCCTACAGATGTGGGTGCTTTAGCGATTTCCCAGCTCTTGGACAATTTCTCCTCACGCTCTGTTTTTCTTTTCTCCCCTTAATTGGAGTTGTAGGTTAGTCAAAAATATGAATTCTCTTTCCTCGTTCTTCTGGATCAGATTGTTCTGATCCGACTGACCCCCAGAATGATTAATAATACAGAGGTTTGAGTGGAAAGTTAGTTTGGGGAGAGCTGACTGGCCAGGTGAGCCTGACCAGAGAAGATTCCTTATAGACAGGCCACAGAGGAGCTGAAACTATTAGAGAAATTTTGTTCGGTGTGTAATCTGAGTTTAAAAAAATCATTAATGAATGGCATTGAATTTGGACAGCCAAATGGATATGTTATGATTGGAACTCCACAGCCTAGCATACCTTCAGGACTTTCTGCCTTAATTTATGTTTCTCCTCCTAAAATTCCATCTGTCCATGTTTACTGAACAGGTACTATGTGCTGAGAACACATAGGAAGACAAGAACATAAAGCCTGTAGTCTAGTAAGAGTGTAGATCCTTCCAGGGAAGCTAATTTAACAATGTTTTTCATCTTCCAAATTTTCTACCGATTAGTCACACGTATACATAAAGGCTATAGACTAACCAGGAAAAGTGCCAAATATACAAATAAATGCATAACCCTGAATTGAGATAAGCACTGTAAAGGGAAAACAGGTTTCAAAGTTTTTCAAAGTTCTGTAGGAGAAAAAAAACAGATACACACACACACACGTATGTGGGAGAGGGAGGTATTTATCACAAGGAGTTGGCTTATGCGATTGTGGGGCTGGCTCGGCAGATCTGAGATCTGTAGTGCAGGCCATCAGGAAGGGCAGGCTGCAAAATCTTGGGTAAGAGCCGATGTTGCTCTTCACAGGCGAATTTCTTCTTCCTCAGGGAAACTTCAGTTTTGCTCTTAAGACCGTTCAGCTGACTGGACAAAGCCATGCAGCAGAGTGTGAAGATAATCTTCATTTACAGCCAATGAAATAGATATTAATCTTATCTACAGAGTACCATCACAGCAACACCCAGATTGGTATTTGATTAAATAACTGGGTGCTGTAGCCTAGTCACATTGATACAGAAAACAAACCCACCCAAGAGGGTTAAAAATGTGTTGCTTAAGATTCATTCGATGGAAGAAGCTGAGAAGGGCGTAAATAGTGAATGTATTGGTTTTCAGCCCAGGAAAACCAGAAGTAGGGTGGGGTGCTTAGACTCTGGCTTTGACCCTCCCCTCCAAACTCAGGCTGCTTGATCAGATGGCACAGCTGCTCTAGCCTCGTCTGTATGAGGAAGAGAAACAGTCTCTTCCTGCCATTGTCTTTGAAAAGTGGGAAACTTTTGAGATGCTTCCAGTGAATCTCCTTTACATCTCATTGGCCTTAACTGGAGCTCCAGAATGCTCAGGGCCCATCTGGCCATCCCAAGGGATAAATCTTTCTCTGCACAGCAATAGGGAACTACGGTGTGTTGGGTTAAACGATCAGGACACACGCGCTGGGAATCAGATCCATTCCCAAACTAGGAGCGTTCTACTCAATCAGGGAGAAGTGGAGTGGCTATTGAGGGCACAATGGGCAGTAAGGAGTGGGGACAGAGAGCATTTGGGAATCAAAGATATTTCTCGAGGTACTGGTTTCAATAACTGGAGAGATGCTGGTTGTATAATGAGGCTGGATGGTGCTGGCTCACTAGAGCACACTGTGTGTGTCTTGTCCCAATTCTTTACTCAGTGTTGGGAATATTTATAACACGGAAATCGACAAAGGCTGCAAATCAGTGTTTTGTTTTTTCCCTAGGGAGGCATTTGTTAAACATTTGCAGTGTCAAACCTGGGCCTCCTACAGTGGAAGCACAGAGTCCTAACCACTGGAATGCCAGGGAATTCCTATATTTATTCTTTATTATAATATTTTATTTTGAGATCAGTGATATATTTACATGGTTTAAAATTCACTAGGTACAAAAATATATCCAGTAAAAAGTCTCCCTGCCCCTTCTGTCCCCCAGCCATCCAATTTCCTTCCCTAGAGAACACCAATGTTATGAGTTTTTTTGGTATACTTTCTGAAAATTCTTAAAGTAGTAAAAAGTTCTTAGACTACTTAAACACACACATACACCCTTTGTTTTTCTTCATGTAACAAAATATGTTGAAGCTGGTTCCATCCCAGTGCATAGAGAGCTTCCTTATTCTCTTTTACAGTTCCGTGTAATCCTTATACACATAAAACACTGTTGTGAATTACTTTGAATATACTTCCTTTTGTGTATACACATCTGTAGGACCAATTCCTGCAAGTAGAATTGTTGGTCAAAGGTTATGCCTATTTGGAAGCTGGAAGCCATTAAACTGAAAGTGTTACTTGCTCAGCCCGCCAGGCTTCACTGTCACTAGAATTCTCCAGGCAAGAATCCTGGAATGGGTTTCCATTTCCTCCTTCAGGGGATCTTCCCAACCCAGGGATCGAATCCCAGTCTCTTGCATTGCGGCAGATTCTTCAGCATCTGAGCCACCAGGGAAGACCTGTTGAGATAGTACTAATTTACACTCACTAGCAATGGGTAAGATATATACACAGAATGAAGTATATTCACAGCTCGGCCTACAAAATATGTCACCAAACTTTTGTTTTTGTCAATCTGATAGGGGGAAAAAAATCTATCAGGGTGGTTTAAATTTCCCTTCTTTTTATTATGATTGAGGTTGAGCATCTTTTTATGTATTTATGAGTTATTTGTGTATCCTTTTTTGTGAGCTCTCTGCTTGTATCCTTTTTTTCTGTTTTTTTTTTCTATTGGGTTTTGTTACCCTGCTTATTAATTTTAGGTGTTCTTTTTGAAACAGACTTACAGATAAAGGGGCTTCCCGGGTGGTGCTAGTGGTAAAGAACTTGCCTGCCAATGAAGGAGACACGGGAGATGCAGGTTTGATCCCTGGGTGGGGAAGTTCCCCTGGAGGAGGGCATGGCAACCCACTGCAGTATTCTTGCCTGGAGAATCCCATGGACAGAGGAGCTTGGCAGGCTGCAGTCCATAGGGCTGCAAAGAGCTGGACACTACTGAAGCAACTTAGCACACACGCACGCACAGATAAAGAGAATAAACAAGGGTTACCAGTGGAATGAGGGAAGGGGGAGAGGCAAGGTAGGGGTGTAGGTTAAGAGGTACAAATTACTGTGTGTAAAATGAATGTTACAAGGATGTATTGCACAGCACAGGGAATATAGCCAATATTTTATAAAAGTATAAATGGAGTATTACTTTTAAAAGTTGTGAATCACTCTGTTGGACACCTGAAACTTATATAATATTGTAAATCAACACTACCTCAATTAAAAAAAAAAGTTAAGAGTTCTTTTTACCTGGGGGAATCACCCTCTTGTGACAAGAATTGCAGGCACTTTCCCCCAGTTTGGCATTTGTTCTTTGTCTTCGTCTCCAGTCATTTTTCTCATGAATTTTTAAAATTTTATTTTATATACTTCAATCTACCAGTTTTATATAGTTGAACCTTTTATGGCTTCTTGGTTTTACGTAATACAGCCTCACTCCCAAAACTATTTAAAAAAACCATTAAAAAATTTAAACCATTTTTCCTAGTACTTTTATATTTTCCTATGTATTTTTAAATCTTTGCTTCATATGAGTTTTATTCTATTTTTTTTCCCATGTGGCTGTATGGTTGCCTCAATAATATGTATCGGATAATCCGTCTTTCCCGCCACTGTTTTGAAATGCCGTCTTTAGACATTAACTTACAGAAGAGAAAGCTGGAAGGATTGGTGTCTGCCATTTAGACGAAAGAGAACTCTTCCTGTCTTTGGGAAGTGACAGTAGAGGCATGCCTTCACCTGCTTGTACTAGTAGATTTCTACGTTTGCTCTAATTTACTATTAAGAATCCTGCCTGTGGCAAGGGCGGCAAGGGCGGGGCAGGGGACACCAGCATTCTTAGGACAGGTGGGAAACAGAGTTCACACTTTGTTGATTTTGCTATTCCTGTTCTTCTTTCAGAGAGGAGGGAAGTCTTAGAAATGAGAGGAGGAATTGAACACAGAACTAAGCTACTTCCTGAGTCTCCGCTTTCAGCTGCTTGGTTATTTCCTCCCTTTACCAAGGAGTTCCTTGTCTATTTCTTGGGTAGCATCGATTTTGCTGTCAACTATAAACATACAGAAAACAGGAATGGTGGCTAATAGATTTTGTAGTCTGTATCAGAGAAAGTAAAGTTCCTGCTCATACAGTAAAGCATTCTGACCACTGTTTTGGTGAACGTAGAATTTTTCTCTTAACCAAAACCGAGTGTGGTTCAGAATCTGTAGATAGTGCGATGCTTCAACGGTCATTGTTTATCAGGTCAGGGACAGGAAAAGGAGGAACTGCAGATAGCTGACAGAGTGCCCGGAGGTTGTGGCTCTGTCACATGCTGCTGCCTGGAAGTGGTGTAAAACCAGCAGAACCAGCACGAGCCTCATCGCTGGTCTGGGCGGGCGAGGGGCCCAGGCAGTTTGCTCTTTCTTCACCGCACTGTTCCGTGCACATCATGCACTCGGGATGCAGTGCGGAGCTGCTGCCTGGAGCCAGGAGGTGTGACAGGCAGCCTACACAGCACACAGGGGAGAAGAGGACTAGGGAAATAACAGCAACTTCATCCTCCGAAGTTCTCCTAAATGCCTAAAGAACCTGAAATGACCTTCCGCTTCCTCTAGCCGTGGCCTCTGCCTGCATGGCCCTGTCGCAGTTTCTTTACCCTTCGTGGGGTCCTTGGTGTTAATTGCAATTTAATTTCACCCCCTTGCATGGAGGTGGGGAAAAGGAGGCCAACAGGCAGGAGAGGCACAGTTGTGTTCTCCCAACCCTGGACAATGACTCTGGGCTCCAAGTACATCTCCACCCGAGGGAAACCTGAGGTAGGGTATAAGTAGTGAGCAACCTGAGGGACCTCGGACTAACTGCTTCCTCCATGTAGATTGCTTACGGGAACTGACTTTATCATAATGAAGCTTGTTCTTTGCAAAACTGGCAGGCAGGGGCATCTTGTCTTGCTTTTTTCAACCTCAACTTACTCCTTACTGCCCTCTCATACTCTTTAGGGGCTCCTGTGATGTCACCACCTGATACATGATTCCTTTACTCTGAAGGTCACGAGACAAAGGTAAGGACTTTTTTTTTTTTAGTCTCAGCCACTGCCCATGAAGTAACAGAGGCCACCACAGTGAAATAACTACATCTCCAAGTGAAATATTAAACCCATGTGATGTAAAGAAAGTACAAGACAAGTGTGTGTATAACACAAACGCACACTGCATTTCTAATATGTTTGCCCTAATATGTGCTGGTAGAGAAAGTAGGGAGAAAAGAAAGAGACGGGATTTGGGAGGGACCGTGGATTCAGTGCAGGAAGAGTGACAGCGTTGATTATTGTCTATACTTCCCTTTGAAGTGTCAACATTTTGCAAACAACTATTTCCAGTTTTCATTGCTTTCTTCCTTAATTATAGAGGGTCAGTCCTGATTGAAGCAACCCAATCATCATCTATGGTGGAAATCATTTTCTAACCTGCAGAAGTAGGTCAACTACCTATTCTGAGCTAAAGTTAATTACCCCAAGGTCCTATCAAAAGCCAGCTATTATGAGCTAAATGTTTGTATGTTCCCTCCCGCCCCTGCAAATTCGTATGGTTGGTGGTTTAGCCGCTAAGTCGTGTCCGACTCTTGCGACCCCATGGACTGTAGCCTGCCAGGCTCCTCTGTCCATGGGATTTTCCAGGCAAGAATACTGGAGAGGGTTGCCATTTCCTTCTCCAGGAGATCTTCCTGACCCAGGAATTGAACCCGGGTCTCCTGCATTGTAGGCAGATTCTTTACTGGCTGAGCTATGAGGGAAGCAAATTCGTATACTGTAGATCAAATTCCCAATGTGATGTTATTTGGAGGTGTGGCTTTTGGGTTGTCATTAGGTTCATATGAGGGCACAATGCGATAAGTGTCTTTATAAGAAGAGGAAGATAGAGAGGTCTTGCTCTCTCCACGTGCACAAGCAAACGAACAGAGCTGTACAAGGAACAGCAAGAAGGTGGTCATCTACAAGGCAAGAAGCATTCTCACAGTAAACTGTTGGCCCTTGGATCTTGGACTTCCACCCTCCAGAACTATGAGAACTAAATGCCTGTTGTTTAAGTCACCCAGTCTCTGGTATTTTGTTATAGCCTGAGACGACTAAGACATCAGAAAACTGGAGACCCACCTATCAGCTAAAGGTCATGGTCATATTAGGGGCTGGGGCGATGGAGTATGTATGTGTGTGGTGCCAGCTGTCAGCACTAAAAAGTCATCTCAAAGATTCCGGTTTCAGCAAGAAATACTGGCTGGTCTCATACAAAGAATATGCATTTTGATACAGGCCCCTTAAATTCCAGGTGCCTATAGTACACATTGAAATTAGTCACTAATGGTGGAATTCCAGGTGTTGCTACAAGTAAGATTTGTTTCCCTGGGGAGAAGAAAAAAATTTGCAGTTTTTCTCAAAGAAAAAAAATTTTTTTTTAATTTTCAAATTTTCCATAAGTGAGAGGTTATTCTTTCTGTAAGAGATCTTTTCTGGACATATTTATGTCAAAATATTTCCCCCTTATTTCACATAAGCTTATACACAAGCTTCAGTTCAGTTCAGTCGCTCAGTTGTGTCCAACTCTTTGCGACCCCATGAATCACAGCATGCCAGGCCTCCCTGTCCATCACCAACTCCCGGAGTTCGCTCAAACTCATGTCCCTCGAGTCGGTGATGCCATCCAGCCATCTCATCCTCTGTCGTCCCTTTCTCCTCCTGCCCCCAATCCCTCCCAGCATCCCTTCTCCAATGAGTCAACTCTTCACATGAGGTGGCCAAAATATTGGAGTTTCAGCTTTAGCATCATTCCTTCTAAAGAACACCCAGGCCTTATCTCCTTTAGAATGGACTGGTTGGATCTCCTTGCAGTCCAAGGGACTCTCAAGAGTCTTCTCCAACACCACAGTTCAAAAGCATCAATTCTTCTGGAAAAACCATAACCTTGACTAGACTTACCTTTGTTGGCAAAGTAATGTCTCTGCTTTTCAATATGCTGTCTAGGTTGGTCATAGCTTTTCTTCCAAGGAGCAAGCGTCTTTTAATTTCATGGCTGCAGTCACCATCTGCAGTGATTTTGGAGCCCCCCCAAAATAAAGTCTGACACTGTTTCCACTGTTTCCCCATCTATTTCCCATGAAGTGATGGGATCAGATGCCAATCTTCGTTTTCTGAATGTTGAGCTTTAAGTCAACTTTTTCACTCTCCTCTTTCACTTTCATCAAGAGGCTTTTTAGTTCCTCTTCATTTTCTGCCATAAGGGTGGTATCATCTGCATATCTGAGGTTATTGATATTTCTCCCGGCAATCTTGATTCCAGCTTGTGCTTCTTCCAGCCCAGTGTTTCTCATGATGTACTCTGCATAGAAGTTAAATAAGCAGGGTTACAATATACAGCCTTGATGTACTCCTTTTCCTATTTGGAACCAGTCTGTTGTTCCATGTCCAGTTCTAACTGTTGCTTCCTGACCTGCATACAGGTTTCTCAAGAGGCAGGTCAGGTGGTCTGGTATTCCCATCTCTTTCAGAATTATCCACAGTTTGTGATCCACATAGTCAAAGGCTTTGGCATAGTCAATAAAGCAGAAATAGATGTCTTTCTGAGAGACATGAGTTTTTCTCGATGGACATGAGTTTGGGTGAACTCTGGGAGTTGGTGATGGACAGGGAGGCCTGGCATGCTGCGATTCACGGGGTCGCAAAACTCTCTTGCTTTTTCCATGATCCAGTGGATGTTGGCAATTTGACCTCTGGTTCCTCTACCTTTTCTAAAACCAGCTTGAACATCTGGAAGTTCACGGTTCACGTATTGCTGAAGCCTGGCTTGGAGAATTTTGAGCATTACTTTACTAGCGTGTGAGATGAGTGCAATTGTGCGGTAGTTTGAGCATTCTTTGGCATTGCCTTTCTTTGGGATTGGGATGAAAACTGACCTTTTCCAGTCCTGTGGCCACTGCTGACTTTTCCAAATTTGCTAGCATATTGAGTGCAGCACTTTCACAGCATCATCTTTCAGGATTTGAAACAGCTCAACTGGAATTCCATCACCTCCGCTAGCTTTGTTTGTAGTGATGCTTTCTAAGGCCCACTTGACTTCACATTCCAGGATGTCTGGCTCTAGGTGAGTGATCCCACCATCGTGATTATCTGGGTCGTGAAGATCTTTTTTGTACAGTTCTTCTGTGTATTCTTGCCACGTCTTCTTAATATCTTCTGCTTCTGTTAAGTCCATACCATTTCTGTCCTTTATTGAGCCCATCTTTGCATGAAATGTTCCCTTGGTATCTCGAATTTTCTTGAAGAGATCTCTAGTCATATACACAAGCTTAGTGGTGTTTATTAAGTAGCTCTTGCTGGGAAAGGGAGAGGCTGTATGTGTGTGGGGGGACAGGGGGCCCTCCCTTTCTTCAGCTATCATCAGCCTCTCTGGCTCTGCCTCTGTAGAATGAGAAGGAGTCCCACCCACTGTGACTAACACTCTATTAAAGCGCTTAATGGCTGTCCTCCTGAAGCATCTCCCAGCATAGGCCCAAGTGGGGATATACTGTCCCCTTCCTCCCACTCCAACTGAAAACTAAGGAAGCTTGGGAGGGGGTGGTATTGAGGGCCAGGTTGGAGAGCAAGTTACTTTGTACTCATTTCCTGGGACCTTCCACAGCAGAATGCCCTTAGAGAGCTGGTTAATGTAGGCTCTTATAGTCAATGAAGCCATTGCCCACTTCATTGTTAATTTGGGGGCAATGATTTGCATTTAATGAAAACAATCCTTTTCCACAGCCTCTAGAAAACACAGTTTGGCTCTATTGCGGTGGAAGGGGCTTACTTGCTTTCATGTCATCCCAATGAAGTTTTCAAATCTCAGAAGCTTCCCTCACTCTCCATGCATTGGTAACTACAGATGGAAATTCCTAAGGCAGTGGGTTGAGGAAGCAGGCAAGGGTAACCAGCACTCTTCAAACAGGAGGAACTGGTTTTCTGTAGCCGCTCTTTTATGAAGAACAGCAGTGAGAAAACTGATTACCCTCCGAGTGGAAGCACGGCAGCTGGTTGGCTCTGGACTGTCGAGCCTGCTGCTTCTCAGACCTTGCCTTGTGTCAGCTGCAGTCTTGTCTCTCGATTACAATTCCAGAAACTGCAATTTCCCTGAAACGGCTCTTCTCTGACAGTCTGGGCGCCTCTGGCTGCCTCTGGCCACACCTTGCTTAGAAGGCAAATAAGCAGCTTTAATTTGGGCTCCCAAGTGGAAATAACAGATAATCATCAAGAACAGCAGGCTCTTGCCTGGGCTTGCTCAGAAAATCCTTTTGCAGAGGAAGGCACAGCTGTCTCTCCAGTTCCCTGGTTATACATCCCTTGTCAAATTATCAGGAAGTTTCATACTGTCAAATATGAATATTAACCCTTGTCCTGAAGGCTTCAGTTGGTTTAATGAATAGAGAGGAGGGTAGAAGGTAAAAGAAAAGAGAAAGAGCATGCAGAAAGCAAGAGAAACCAAGTAAGGGAGGATCTGAAGGGCAAGGGGAGAGAATATTAGTCTGAGGAACTTTCAGTTCAGTCCGCTTTAGGGGGCTTCAATGTCATTATCTGCTCTGAGCATGCGCACCAGCTGTCTCATCACTTGCAAATTTGTCATAGGAAAAAATAGAATTATCAAGTGAGAAAATAGATTAAAAATAGCATGTATAGCACATGTTTTAAATATACTTTTAAATATATGTTGGCATAAATATCTATAAGGCTATAAATGAAAAATTTTAAGAGTTATCTTGGAATGGTAGGATTCTAGATAAGTTTTAATTTTCTTCTCTTATCTGTATTTTCAAAGAGGAATGTTTATTGTCTCTAATAGAAATATCAAGATTATACTAAAAAGTGAAGAAAGAGGACAGATACAGAGGAAGAAAAAGAGCTGAGGGAAGGAGACAAAATTTTTTGAGGTCTATGATATTTCAGATATTTAATCAAGCTATCCATTTCCCAATTTGCAACTCAGGGTAGATGTTTGACCACTAGTCACAGCTTCTTAAGGCCTCTGATTTGTAAGTCTTGTCTTAACCAGAAGTATGCATGGGAATCGTCAGGGAAACTTTTTCAAAATATCCTTGCCAGGGTCCCGTCCTCAGAAGTCCTGATTCAGAGTGCCCAGGTGGGCCCTGGACAGGAGGCTTTTGAAAAAACCTTCCCAGGGGTTCTGATCCTCAACTCATCCTGTTTGAAAATTCCATGGTGTGCTAGATGATTCACTGAGATACTGAAGAAAAATACTAGAACTTCTAATTTTATTTTCTATCACCTCCTTAAAAAAGACTCTACTTATATATATATTAATATTGTATATGATAATGCTATAGGAAGACACATATAATTTGTAAATAAATCAATTTGCATATTCGAGGGCATGTTAAAAATATGTTTCTTAGAAGAGTGTCAATGGAAAAATTTGGAGACAACTGCTTCAGAGAATTCATTATGAGTGGAATAACTCAAACATCCAACAACTCCAGGCTGAGACAAGGAAATGTCTGTCGCATGACGGCTGATGAGTCGTTTTGACCCACGTAGTTTCCTTCTTAGGAGTGTATTGCTATTTACTGGTCTGGGGTCATCAGCTGTGGGTGTATGATCTTCCCCAGGTAGGCTGTAGCTGTCTCGACAACGGTAGGTACACATGCACATAGAAGCCCCTACACAGGTCAGCATTTGCGAAGCTCTCAGAGCCCTAAAAAAGCCAATCTTTATTTCATAGTCTCTATGCGCTATGCTCTTTCTTTACTAACGTTTAGTTTATTAATTTTTTTACATGTTTATTTACTTATTTATGGCTGCACCGAGTCTTCATTGCTGGGCATGGGCTTTCTCTAATTGTGGTAAGCCAGTGATTCTTCAGTTGCAAGAGCACGGGCTTCTCACTGCGGCGGCTTCTCTCGTTCGGGAGCACAGGCTGTAGGGCACGCGGGCTCAGTGATCGCAGCTCTCGGGTTCTAGAGCGCAGGCTCAGTAGCTGTGGCGCGTGGGCTAAGTTGCTCCACCGCGTGTGGAATCTTCCTGGACCAGAGATCAGACCTGTGTCCCTCGCCTTGGCAGGCAGATTCTTAATCACTGGACCACCAGGGAGGTCCTGCGCTATACTCTTTGAAAAAAGCAACTAGATTGTCTTAACTTGGAAAGCAAAACAATGAATGATAATTTGTAAACAAATATTGGTTAAAAAAACAAAACTGTCAGAAATGGAAAGAGGAAGAAGTCAATCTTCCTGGTGAAGATGGAAAACTGTACAAGCACACATTTTCGCTTTCTCTTTTTAGAAGTCTCATGCAAATGATGCAAATGAATTTTTTAAGCGAAGAAATAGTAGCAACAAAAAATGTGTAACTTCCCATAGCAACAAAATTTCAAAAGCTCGAAAGGCAGAAACATGGCTAATGACAGGGCAGACAGGGGAAAAACTGAATCCTAAACCAGCAGTGGAACAATTCAAGAAGCCGTCCAGAATTCCCCAAAGGCTCATGAACAGGCTGCACCAGGCACCCTTGGTAGAGAAGTGGCAGCATGACAAAACCAAAGTATCAGTTCAAAGTTCATTTAGGAAGCAATTAGACAGCACATTAAAAAGCAGAGACGTTACTTTGCCAACAAAGGTCCGCATAGTTAAAGCTATGGTTTTTCAAGTAGTCATGTATGGATTTGGGCTTCCCTGCGTGACTCAGATGGTAAAGCATCTACCTGCAATGCAGGAGACCTGGGTTTGATCCCTGGGTTGGGACAATCTTCTGGAGAAGGGAATGGCAACCCACTCCAGTATTCTTGCCTGGAGAATTCCATGAACAGAGCAGCCTGGCGGGCTACAGTCCATGGGGTCACAAAGAGTTAGTTGTTAAGAGGACTGAGCGACCAACACTTTCACTTTTACCTCTTTTCATGTATGGATGTGACAGTTGGACCGTGAAGAAGGCTGAGCACCGAAGAACTGATGCTTTCACTGTGGTGCTGGAGAAGACTCTTGAGAGTCCTTTAGACAGCAAGAAGATCAAACCAGTCAATCCTAAAAGAAATCAACCCTAAATACTGGGAGGACTGATGCTGAAGCTGAAGCTCCAATACTTTGGTCACATGATGTGAAGAACTGAATCATTTGAAAAGACCCTGATGCTGGGAAAGATTGAGGGCAGAAGGAGAAGGGACGACAGAGGATGAGATGGTTGGATGGCATCACCGATTCAATGAACATGAGTTTAAGCAAGCTCTGGGAGATGGAGAAGGGCAGGGGATGCCTGGCATGCTACAGTCCACGGAGTCACGAAGAGTCAGACACAGCTGAGCAACTGAACAATAAGACTCCCAGATCTCCTCCTGTTTCTTCAGAGCCCGATCAGTGCCCCTTCCCCACTGCAGAGAGACCAAAACAGAGATCTGTAGATTGGAGGACACCAGGCAGAGTTGAGGACTGGGTGCTGTAGCAAAAATAGAGGGGCTGAGTGAATAAATGAAGACCCAGGGCTCTTTCCCTGTTGTGCTCCCACAATGCCTGCAGCCAGAATTATATCCTCTGGGCATGAGCTTGGAAGAGTCCTGTCTGGGGAATTTGGACTCCCAAAATCTTTCAGTTTTTTGAGGAAAAACAGGAATTGCTGATGGACAGAGAAGCCTGGCATGCTGCAGTCCATGGGGTTGCAAAGAGTCGGACATGACTGAGCGACTGAACTGAACTGATGTGGGCATCTTCCAACCGAACATCCCCACTGGAACGCACAGTGGATCGTCTGGTCACAAAGCCCTTACAGGTTCAGACTTTCCACTCAGCTCTTCAGCTCCCACCACCACCCCTGCCGCCCCCAGCTCCCCCCATTTTAAATAAGAGCAGACAATCCACATTTCCCAGACACTGTGGGTGCCTCTCACATGCATTACAAAGACCAAAATGAATAGAAAAGGCAACTTGGAGAAAAGAGAGACAGTGCAGGTTGAAGAAAACATCAAATATCCTCTGATTAACAACCTCAGAACTAAGATGTATAACCATCAAAAAGAATATGACATCAGGAAAAGGAGCATTCAGGGAGACACAAGAGACCTGGGTTTGATCCCAGGGTCAGGAAGATGCCCTGGAGGAGGAATGGCAATCCACTCTAGTATTCTTGCCTGGGAAATCCCATGGACAGAGAAGCCTGGCGGGCTACAGTCTATAGCGTTGCAGAGAGTCAGACATGAGTGAATACATACTCATAAAAATTCAATAAAGGAGTTAGAAAATAAAGGAGAGTAAATTTTCCTGAAGTTAGAGCAAAAGAAAAAGAAATAGACAAAGGAAAGATAAGAAAACCGAGTCTCCAGAACAGGAGATCTAATATATGAAAATAGATTTCCAAAAAGTGAGAACAGAGAAATCAGAATAGAGGAAGTCATTAAAAATTTAATTCAAATTCAAAACTATTTCCTAGAACAGAGGAGCATATTTCTAGAATGAAAGGGCCACCAAATGCCCACATAGAATTGAAAATAGGCTCATGTCAAAGCACACCAAGGTGAGATCTTGAAACAATGAGGACGAAGGAAAGATGCTACAAGGTTTCAAAGAAGAGGAAATAAAGGGTGGTGAATCAGAACAGATTCAGACTCGTCAGCAGCAACCCTGAAGGACAGATGGCCGCAGCCTTCAAAGTCCTCAAAGAAAATAATTTCCAATTTAGAATTCTGTGTGTACCCAACCCCAACCATCTATCACGTTGTCAAGATAGATTAAACGCGTTTCAGACATACAAGTTCTCGAAAATTCATATCTTGTGCCCCTGCCTCAGGAAGTCTCCAGAACACAAGTCAGAAGGTGGAACAAATAAAGAAAGAGGACCCAGAGTTTAGCCAGGAGGGAGGCATCCCTGGGATGAGGGAAAAAGAGGGCTTAAGATGACAGCCCTGTCTCAGGTCCAGGCGGCAGCATTTTCGGAGTCTTTGGGAGACACTGCTGAAATATATGAGAATATCTGAATGTTTTCAATGACCTTGAGAGCAGATACAGGCAAACAGCAAATATAAATATGTAGGAAGGAAATTCCCTGGCAGTCCTGTGGTTAGAACTCAGTGTTTTCTCTGCTGAGGGCCTGGGTTCAATCGCTGCTCAGGGAATTAAGACCCTGCAAGCCACATGGTTCGCCCCCGCCCCCAAAATAAAAAATTTAAAATAAATGAAAATGTAGAAAATAAAAAAAGAAGAAACAAGACAGTTACTAGTTCCAGGGACCAAAAAAAAAAAGTATGCAAGAAGGGAGGATGTATCATAATTTACTATAGTTTGTCTGTTAATAGTAACACACCTAACAGAGATTATAGGGTTGCTATGTTGGAAGAGCAGGTGATGGGGAAGCACACTCATACATGTGGGGCCCAAGAGGAAAGACACCAAATCCTTATTTCTATGGTGGGGACAACTCAGACAATAGCCACCATTGAAAGAGCAAGGAAAAGTCTTTCAAGCCTGTGAATTTAGAGACCTGAAGACCTAAAGAGTCACCTAGAAGAGGTGATAATGTGGAAAATGGTGAGGAGGGATTTCTAGAGGATTTGTGGTTTTCACAACACACCTTGTAGAACTGTATTCTACATGTGTATAATTTTTAGATTATACATATGGGGGCTTCCCTGGTGGTCCAGCGGTTAAGGCTCCATGCTTCCACTGCAGGGTTCAGTTCCTGGTTGGAGAATTAAGATTTCAGTTGCCACCTGGTGCATCACAAAAAATAAATAAACAATAAATAATAGATTATACAAATATATAACTCTGGAAGTGGGGGGAACAGAAAAAACAAATCAGAATCTATTGATACTTTCTTCGGGAAAAATCAAAGTAAATCTCCTATCCTTTTGGGATTCGAATCCCCCCAGCCTTGCTGGCTAGAGACCCCTCACTGCTCCTTGTGAATCCTCAGAGTACTCCATGGCTGTGCACCTGTGCCTGCAATAGTGAGTTTTGTGATCCTCTGTGATCTCTAGCCAAGACTCTTGAAGCTGAGACGTCTAGGCTGCTTTCGTTTTCTGAGGCTCCCAATACAGTAAGAAAGGAGAAGTTGCAAAAAAATGGGATCATAAAACTGGGCTTTACACTAACAAATGAACGCCTTTATCAGATACCAGCATGCTGTCAGAATTCTAAATTTCAGGGGCTATGTGAATGCGAGGCCCAAGCCAAGTGGCCTTCCAGCACCCGCCCCCAGCACCACCAACTCTGTGGCCAGCCTTGCTACAGGATCCTTCTCTAATGTCACAGTCTGCCCCCGCCCTGCCTGTTACTGTACCGTTTCCTCCCTTCCGCGGAACGTGTATTGTTCTGTGCTTGCCTTCCCTGACCTTCATTCCGTTCCCAGCAACTCCTCCAGCACTTCCTCACCCCGCTGTCACCTGTCCTTTGAATCAATATGCTCTCCATCCAAACAACCCTCCTTAATTAATTAAAATGCCTGCCTCTGTCCGCCTGTTTTCCATTTTGGTACCACATTCACATTTAATGAGCATGCTCACCGTTTCATCATTCAGGTCATTGATGAAATGTTATATCACCAGGCCCAGTCTCTGTGGATACCACATTGTTATGCCCTCTCAGGTTAATAATAATCCAGTGTGCTCATTCTCCAGGCATGCAGTCACTCCTAATCATGTGATTTAGAATTTAAAATTTTAGCCCGGTGGTTTGCAAACCTGGCTATCAACTTAGAGACACCAAGGGAGATTTTTAAAATATGGATCCTGGATCTTCCAACAATTGTATCATACTGTGTTAAAAACTTGGCCCAATAAACAAGCCTGGTTATCTTAGATGTAGAATCTTCTCTGTCTCTTCAAAGAGAAGGAAAGTAAAATGTTCGAGATGGCTTGCAGGAACTTGTGATAAGAAGACACGACAGACTGTCAGATGTTAAGTTCTAGTTTTTCTTTTCTTGAATTCTAAAGGAAAAAAATTAAGAACCTTGTCATAGGTGTTGTATTAGTTTCCTATTCTTGCTGTAAAAATAGAATCTGTGTTGTTTAAAGCCTAGATTTAGTGGCTTGAAATTTATTTTTCTGGAGGTCAGAGTCTGACATAGGTCTCTCTCAGCTGACGTCAACGGGTCAGCTGTGGTCCTTTCTGGTTCACTTTCTTACCTCTGCTGGCTTCCAGAAAAGTGTGAGGGTGTTACTCGCTCAGTGGTATCTGACTCTTTGTGACTCCATGGACTGTAGCCCGCCTGGCTTCTCTGTCCATGGAATTCTCCAGGCAAGAAGACTGGAGTGGATTGCCATTTCCTTCTCCAAAGGAACTTCCTGACCCAGGGATCAAACCCAGCTCTCCTGTATTACAAGCAGATTCTTTAGACTTCCAGAGGTTACCCGCATGTCACAGCCTGTGGCCCCATTTCTCCAGCAACATGGAGTCCTCCTCACACCTCCATCTTGCACTTTTTTAAGAGCCCTTGTGATGACATTAGGCCCACCCAGTCAGGATAATCTCCCCATCTCAAGGTCAGCTGATTAACAGCCATCGATTTCTGCCTCGTGGCCTGACACGGCCCCAGTTTCAGGGAGTAGGACATGGACGGGGACATCATCAGGGTGGAGTCATTGCTCTGCTTGCCACAGGGGCAAATTCAGGTTTCCCCTAATGATTTTTAGGGACCATAGGAGCGAGTACAAATCTTTGAATTCTAGATCAAGTTCGCAGCCTCTTGAGCACAGTCACAGCCCTGGCCTTGCATTTAGAGGTCTTCTCCAGGAGCTGAGGAACCTACTGCCACCAAGGTCTGCCTCTACACCGGCCTGCACAGCAGTGGCCCCTCCCTTGGTTCTGAGACCTCCTGATTAGGCCAGTAGCCCACCCCATCCCTCGCCTGCCCCAGCCACCCTTAGGATCACTGTGTTCAGCATAAGCTGGAAATACCTCCCTCGTGCACTGGGTGAGGGGCAGCCAGGGACAGGAACAATAAGATCGTTTCTGTGTTAATGTCCATGTGCTCTATTTCCACGGCTGCACAAAAGTTTCTAAGCCACAAGCCATCATCAGGAGTCGCCAAGCCTTCCCACGTTTCCTTTTGACTCGGAAGCTCAAGAGGTGGGACCCAGGAATCTGTGTTTTTAACACTCCCAGTTTAAGTCTATGTATAGTCAGTTTTGGGAAATTCTGGTTTAGACTAAATTTTTTTTAGCTTCATGAATATTTTGTAAAGATTCAAATTTAAACCTACTAATTAGGATGTATTAGTAGCATCTGTTTCTGTTTTTGGAAATGTCAGATCTATATATCTATATCTAATAGAAGGAAACCAGATTAAAAGGATGCTCTATTTAAGAAAATCAATGGATTAAAATCAAATTTTCAAAAATAGTGATGATAGCAATAGTTATTGTTCAGTTTGCCTGGTCGTGTGACCGCACGGACTGCAGCATACCAGGCCTCCCTGTTCCTCACCATCTCCCAATGTTTTCCCAAGTTCGTGTCCATTGCATCGGTGATGCCATCCAGCCATCTCTTCCTCTGACACCCTCTTCTCCTTCTGCCCTCAATCTTTCCCAGCATCAGGGACTTTTCCAATGAGTTGGCTCTTCGAATCAGATGACCAGAATACAGGAGCTTCAGCTTCAGCATCCGTCCTTCCAACAACAAGTAGTAACAATTAGGGAGTAATAATTTACATTACAAAAAGCATTCACTATGTTATTTCCTTTAAAGAACAAGTCTCTCTAGGTGTCTTTACGTGTCAGTCAGCTTACAAACTGCTTATTGCTTTTCAGGAGCTGAGTCCTGAAGGAGTGGCTCTTTCAGGGTGTAGGATGCCATTGCTCCATAGGGCCTGCTGCCCAAGTCTTCTCCCCGTAGTGCCCACCTGCCGGTCTCACACAGGTGCGCTCTGTTGGCTTGTTTCTATGGTCCAGCTCCCCTGACCCTACCTCAAGGCTCAGCCCTGGCGTGATCCTGAGGTCACAGGCATCTCAGGATCCCCAGCTCAGCACTGAAAACAAGCACCCAATCGCCCTGTGGCCCTCCCTTCTGATGACTGGGCTCTCTGTTTTCTTCCCCAGGTCTACAGTTTGAGTTTTGCTTGGGTTTTCTGCCTTCCTTGGAGCCTTCTTACTGCTCCTCTCAATGGCAGACTCTGAGGGTGTTTAACTTGAAACTTTGACCATGTGCAGACGCAGAGCTTTTCCCTGATAGGACAGACCCAGACTCACCCACCAGGGGCATATGAATGGAGACTCTGATGGCCTGGCCATTATAGCACCCTCAATACTCATTATAGACTATTTTTTTTTAACATTAATTAATTTATTTGACTGCACTGTGTCTTAGTTGTGGCACACAGGATCTTTAGTGGCAGTATGGAAACTAAAAAAAATTTGACCAAATAAATGGGAACTTATGTTCATACATAAACCTGCATGTGTAGCAGCTTTGTTCATAATTGCCCAAACTGAGAAGCAACCAAGGTATCCTTGATTAGATGGATGGATAAATAACCTGTGGTATATCTAACAATGGCATACTATCCAGTGATTTAAAAAAAAGAAAGAAATGAACCATCAAGTCATGAAGAGACAGGAAGGAATTTTAAGTGCATACTGCTAAGTGAAAGAATCCAATGTGAAAGGCTATACACTGTAAGATTCCAACCCTATGACATTCTGGAAAAGGCAGAACTGTGGAGACACTGAAAAATCAGTAGCTTCCAAGAGTCCAGGGGGATGGGTGAGTCCAAAGGTGAGGGATGCATGTGTAAAACACAGGGGATTTTTAGTGCAACAAAACTTGTCTGCGCGATACTGTCATTGACTTTGTGCACTTGTAAACTCTTAGATTTGTACAACATGAACCTTAATGTAAACTATAGCTGATAGCTAAGTCACTTCAGTAGTGTCCAACTCTTTGTGACCCCATGGACTGTAGCCCGCCAGGCTCCTCTGTCCATGGGATTCTCCAGGCAAGAATACTGCAGCGGGTTGCCATGCCCTCCTCCAGGGGGATCTTCCCAACCCAGGCATTGAACTCTGAGTCTCCTACATCTCCTGCACTGGTAAATGTGTTCTTTACCACCAGCGCTATGGACTTTAGTTAATTATGTATCAAAACTGGTTCACCAATTGTAACAAATATACCACACTAACACAAAATATTAATAAAATAAGGAGCTGTGCGTGAAAGTAGAGGAAGGGAGGCGAGGCTATGGAAACTCTGAACCATCTGCTCAATTTTTCTGTAAACCTGACACTGTTCTAAAAAATAAAGGCTATTAATTAGATAACAATAAATTCTAAAATAGGGTTCATACCACAAAAATGTGGTTTATTTTAAATATCTCCATTTAAAAATGCAATGATTTTGAAACAAATGAAAATAAATAATTGTGCTGCTCATAAGGTAATTGTGGGATTATAAATATCTTAATTCATGACTGACGAGTGATCTAGTAACAAGAGACACGTTCCAAACTGTATGAGGCATGTTTCAAACTTCAGTCCTCTCAGTGTGTCTCTGTAATGTGTGTGAGACTTGCCAACAACTCATGAGGAGCCCTTCATACATGTGCGGCTTGGTAAGTGGAGCACCAAGGTGGGCCCTGTTTGACCTCAGCTTTGTTCTTCCAAGCCCATCTCTGACTCTGCCAGTTCTGCTCTTCAACCTGAGTTGAGTGGCTGCCTGCAGGTAGACATTTCTAGTGCTACTGCCTATCTACCTAGACTTCCAAGCCTCACCTGCTTGTGATGCCTGATTCCTATCCACCTGTTGAACCCCCAGGAATCTGCCTGGGCCAGCAATTTGGATCAACTACCATGGTGGTGCTGCTGCTTAGTCACTTCAGTCGTGTCCGACTCTATGCAACCCTATGCACTATTGCCCACCAGGCTCCTATGTCCATGGGATTCTCTAGACAAGAGTACTGGAGTGGATTTCCATGTCTGCCTCCAGGGGATCTTCCCGAGCCAGGGATCGAACCTGGGTCTCCTGCATTGCAGGCAGATTTTTTTTTATCACTGAGCCCCCAGGGAAGCCCACCAAGGCTCTAGCCACTGTGTTTTGTCTGCTACACTGGACTTCCTCCTCTATTGGAGCACGTTGGGTTAGTAGCTCCCAACAGAGAGCAGACGAGAGATTGAGAAAGAAGAAATGGTTTCATCATAAATAAGGCCTTCCTGCAGTGTCACTTCTATGTCTAGCTTGTACTTCCTCTATTCCCAGGGATGGGCCTAGTTCCAAGATAGACAGAAACGAGCACACTGGCTGACTTTCCTTTCCTTCCACTTTCGTCAAGTCTTTTCTAATTATGATAGTAGTAGGTATGCCTCTAGAAAATTTGCAAGTCACAGAAATGCAAAAAGAAGCACAGGAAAAAAATAATCCCAGTCCTGTATTACCCAGAGGCAACCACTAATATCATTTCACCTGTGTCATTTTTAGCTCACTCTGTGAAGAAGAGAGGCGAAAAGCAAAGGAGAAAAGGAAAGATATAAGCATCTGAATGCAGAGTTCCAAAGAATAGCAAAAAGAGATGAGAAAGCCTTCTTCAGCGATCAGTGCAAAAAATAGAGGAAAACAACAGAATGGGAAAGACTAAAGATCTCTTCAAGAAAATTAGAGATACCAAGGGAACATTTCATGCAAAGATGGGCTCGATAAAGGACAGAAATGGTCTGGACATAACAGAAGCAGAAGATATTAAGAAGAGATGGCAAGAATACACAGAAGAACTGTACAAAAAAGATCTTCATGACCCAGATAATCATGATGATGTGATCACTAATCTAGAGCCAGACATCTTGAAATGTGAAGTCAAGTGGGCCTTAGAAAGCATCACTACAAACAAAGCTAGTGGAGGTGATGGAATTCCAGTTGAGCTGTTTCAAATCCTGAAAGATGATGCTGTGAAAGTGCTGCACACAATATGCCAGCAAGTTTGGAGAACTCAGCAGTGGCCACAGGACTGGAAAAGGTCAGTTTTCATTCCAGTCCCAAAGAAAGGCAATGCCAAAGAATGCTCAAACTACTGCACAATTACACTCATCTCACATGCTAGTAAAGTAATGCTCAAAATTCTCCAAGCCAGACTTCAGGAATACATGAACCGTGAACTCCCTGATGTTCAAGCTGGTTTTAGAAACGGCAGAGGAACCAGAGATCAAATGGCCAACCTCCGTTGGATCATGGAAAAAGCAAGAGAGTTCCAGAAAAACATCTATTTCTGCTTTATTGACTATGCCAAAGCCTTTGACTGTGTGGATCACAATCAACTGTGGAAAATTCTGAGAGAGATGGGAATACCAGACCACCTGACCTGCCTCTTGAGAAATCTGCATGCAGGTCAGGAAGCAACAGTTAGAACTGGACATGGAACAACAGACTGGTTCCAAATAGGAAAAGGAGTGCGTCATGGCTGTATATTGTCACCCTGCTTATTTAACTTCTATGCAGAGTACATCATGAGAAACGCTGGGCTGGAAGAAACACAAGCTGGAATCAAGATTGCCGGGAGAAATCTCAATCACCTCAGATATGCAGATGACACCACCCTTATGGCAGAAAGTGAAGAGGAGCTAAAAAGCCTCTTGATGAAAGTGAAAGAGGAGAGTGAAAAAGTTGGCTTAAAGCTCAACATTCAGAAAACGAAGACCATGGCATTTGGTCCCATCACTTCATGGGAAATAGATGGGGAAACAGTAGAAACAGTGTCTTATTTTTTGAGCTCCAAAATCACTGCAGATGGTGACTGCAGCCATGAAATTAAAAGAAGCTTACTCCTTGGAAGAAAAGTAATGACCAACCTAGATAGTATATTCAAAAGCAGAGACATTACTTTGCCGACTAAGGTCCGTCTAGTCAAGGCTATGGTTTTTCCTGTGGTCATGTATGGAAGTGAGAGTTGGACTGTGAAGAAGGCTGAGCGCTGAAGAATTGATGCGTTTGAACTGTGGTGTTGGAGAAGACTCTTGAGGGTCCCTTGGACTGCAAGGAGATCCAACCAGTCCATTCTGAAGGAGATCAGCCCTGGGATTTCTTTGGAAGGAATGATGCTAAAGCTGAAGCTCCAGTACTTTGGCCACCTCATGCGAAGAGTTGACTCATTGGAAAAGACTCTGATGCTGGGAGGGATTGGGGGCAGGAGGAGAAGGGGACGACCCAGGATGAGATGGCTGGATGGCATCACGGACTCGATGGATGTGAGTCTGAGTGAACTCCGGGAGATGGTGATAGACAGGGAGGCCTGGCGTGCTGCGATTCACGGGGTCACAAAGAGTCGGACACAACTGAGCGACTGAACTGAACTGAACTGTGTTCACTCCTGAACCAAGCACAGTTGGATTTTGCCTCCTCCGTTTCCCTAGAACTCTTCTCCCAAGGGTCGGTGTCTATCGGAGGCAACCTTCCTGGTGTGCTCTGGGTTCTATCTTGTCTTCTGTCTCAAAGAGTCTGCCTCTGCAGTTGTTTACTTTTTTCTGCATTATCAGTTTCTCCCGTTCATTGAATCACCCCCATCAATCTGTTAAGCTGACTTAATGTTGCTCATCTTAATCCCTTTCTTAACCCCGTTACCTCTTCTTTGTTTCCCTTTAGGGTAAAACATCTCAAAAGAGCTGTCTCCATCTGCCTTCTCCGCATTCTCACCTCCTGTTCTTTTGAATTTGCTCCAGTAGGACTTGTCTTCATGTCTTCATCACTCCACTGAAGCGGTGGCTCATGAATGACGTCCATGTTGCTAAATCTTTTTTTCTCTTTTTTTGGCTGTGCCACATGGTGTGCGGGATCTTAGTTTGCCAACCAGGGATTGATTGAACCCACACCTTCTGCATTGGAAGCACAGAGTCTTCACCACTGGACCACCAGGGAAGTCCAAGAAATCAGTCAATTCTCCGTCCTCATTTTCACTTCCCTGTGGTATTTGACAGTTCATTTCGCCATCCTTCCAGAAATAATCTGTACTCTTAGCCTCTGTTGGCAACACACGCTCCTGGTTTCCCGCTTACTTCATTTTTCCTTTTCAGCCTTCTTTGCTGGTCCCGCCTTCCATGTGTAATTTCTGAGCCCTAATTCCAGGGCTTGATCTCAAGCCTGATCATCTCTACAGTCTTTATTTGGTAATTTCACCAGTCCCGTTGTTTTAAAGACCACCTATATGATAGCGTGCGTGCATGCTCAGTCACACAGTCGTGCCCGACTCTTTGCCATCCCGTGGACTGTAGCCCAACAGGCTCCTCTGCCCATGGAATTGTCCAGGCAGGAATGCTGGAGTGGGGTTTCCCTCTCCTCCTCCAGGGGATCTTCCTGACCCAGGGAGCAAGCCTGCCTCACTTGCATCTCCTGCATTGGCAGGTGAAATCTTTACCACTGACTCACCTGGGAAGCCCTTATCTATATGATCTTGACTCTCAAATCTGTATTTCCAGTTATAACCCTTAGGGTTAGTTTAGTTTGAATGTATCAGAGAAAAAAAAAACACCCAAATAATAGTGGCTTAAAATGTTTGTTTTTATTCAATATATGAAAATTTTTAAGGAAAGTAAACTAGTATGGGATACAGTGGCTTAATAGTCATCATAGACCCAGGGAACTTCTCTTTATTTGTTTTATTATCCTAACCCTTGGCTACCATCCTCAAGGGCACCTCTTTATTTCAGAATGGCTGCTGGAGCTCCAGCTAAATCATCCACATTCCAGACTGCAGAAAAGAGAAAACAGAGATGAAAAACTGACCCAGCTGAGTCCATTTTCTTGAAGGAACATTTCCAGTTTCTTCACAAAACTTCTACTTATGTCCCATTGTCCAGAAATTAGTCATATGGCCAAACTTAACTGCAAGAAAGGCTGGGAAATGCAGTCTTTCCTGATAACTCACCACATGCATCTCCATCCTGACCTGTTTCCTGAGGTACCGACTCTAACTTCTGGGGCCCTCTTTGCACCTCAAAAGAACTACCTTCCAAACAAATGACTTCTCCCCTTTCCCCCTTGCCACAAGTATATCCCTCGTCTTGTGTTTCCTATCTCACTAATGACACCATTGAACCCTCATCACTCTTAAGAGTGACCTTTGCCCTGTCTCCCTTTATCAGCTTCCTCAGCCTGTCGGCCTGTGCTGGTGAATTTGTCCCCTTTATTCTCCTGACAACAGCCTTCAGGACTCTATGTGACCTGACCCTCCCTCATCACCTCTCCTCCCTCCCTGCTCTCCCTTCGATCACTCTGCTCTTAGCCTCCCTGACCTCCTTGCTTGCTGTTCCTTGACCAGGCCAGATACAGCCCTGCCCAGGGTTTTGCCCAGAACGCTTTTTTGGAGGTGTATTTCCCATCTTCTTCACATCTTTGCTTCAATGTCCCTGCCCTATCTTTCCTTTTTAAAAAATATTTATTATTTTCAATTATTTATTTGGCTGTGTTGGGTCTTAGTTGTGGCATGCAGGATCTTCCATCTTCGTCAAGGTTTCAGCACATGGGATCTAGTTCCCTGACCAGGGATCCAACCCAGGGCCCCTGCCTTGGGAGCACAAAGTATTAGTTAGCCACTGGACCGCCAGGGAAATCCCTGTGCCGTCTTTCCTGATTCACCTTATGTAAATGCTAAAACCTGACAACTGACTCTCCTTAACTCCTTCCATTGTTTTATTTTCTCCATAGCTGTCCAACATACTGTATTACTTACCTATTCTTTTTATTTATTGTAGCCCCCTCTCTGCACCTTGCAGTCCCCCACCAGAGGATGTGTGTACCGTGGCGACAAGAAATTCTCTCCCTAAGGCTCACAGTAGTGCCTGGCCCATAGTAAACACTCAACGAGTATGTGCTTAATGAATTAATTGACCACCAGATCTCGCCCTGACATCATTAAAAAAAAATTATTTCAAGACATTTTATTTGAAAACAGGTCACAGCCCCCAGCTTTTGGCCCGTTCTGCTGTTGCACAAGCTACAAAGTCTTCCTCAGCAACTGAGGGACACTCTTTACTAGCATGTCTGGAGAGTCAATAAAAAATTCACACGAAACAAATGTTCAAATAGTTTCCATAGCCTGCCATTCTTGTAGTCTCACTACCCTGCTGTATCATGGGCATATGTTTCTGACCCGCAAGGAAAAGTCACAAGTCTGGCCATTTGGAACTGCCTCTCTGGCACAAGTTTTCTCTAGTAAGCTCTGTGTCTTGGCCCTTCTTGGCCATGGAGGGCTTAAACTTGTCAGAAAGTCTTGTAGTGTCTTAGCTACCCCAACCTTTCTTTGTTCTTGCCACAAAAGGCAGTATCCTGTCCCTTCTGGAAAAGCCGGGTTCCATCAGGTTCCTTGAGGAGTACAGTGGAGATGAAATCCTTTAAATCTCCATCATCTTTTTCTCTTAGTTTGTACTCACTCCGAAGGCTTTGTCACTCCTTCTTTCCTAAGAAATAAATGTCACTTTAGGATGATTAAGCTTTGTTTAAAACCATGTTGTGGAAAAAAAGTGGAATACCACTTTTTTTTTGGTGGGGAGTAGGGGTGTGTGCCACGCTGCATGTCGTGCTTGATGTGGGATCTTAGGTCCCTAAACAGGGGTCGAACTGGTGCCCTCTGCAGTGGAAGCGTGGAGTCTTAACCACTGGACCATCAGGGAAGTCCCTCTGCTTTTATTTTTTTTAAGCATTTTTCCATTACAACAACGCATGCACATTTCACTAGAATTTTTTTTAATTTACTTATTTTTAATTGAAGGATAATTGCTTTACAATATTGTGTTGGTTTCTGCCATACATCATCATTAGAAATTTTTTAGTGTAGGGGAAAAATATCCCCCAAAGATAATCACTGTTCCTATTTTCCCATTTCTTTCTATGAATATTTTTCACATGAATATATATTCTTTTTTTTCAGTTAAGATTCTAATATAACAATATATCAATGTTAATATAGTTATATAATTCTGCATAGGGTATTAGATTAAAGTACTTCATCTAATTTAAAATAAAACAAATAAGTTATTAAATAAAATTAGGACCCTTGTTTTTTTCTTTTTCAAATTCTCCTAAATTTGACACAGATTTCCAGTTTCTTGCATTCAACTAAAATTGAGATTAACTTCTTTGTGCCATGTGAATTTTCCTGATGTAGGGATTATTGCCTTAGATTGTAGTTCCGGAGAGAAGGTGAGGAATCAAGAGAGTGGAAATGATTGTACAGCTCTAGATATCTGCAACCTAATTTCTTTTCAGAGGTATTTGCCTGAAGCACATTCCTGGATGCAAGGAATCACTCTAGTTCCCTCAGTCATTGGGAAGTTTGTAGGAATGAAAGCTGCAGAAACATTCAGGGCAGGAATCCAAGCCATAAAGCCAGAGCTCCTGTAACATCACAGAGTGAACAAGAACTAGCTGAACCACACAGGCTGCAGGTGAAGGTCATTCGGGATGTAGGAGAGCTCTGGGGACCAGCCTGTCCCCTTGTCACCGGTCAGCAGTTGCCGCCCAGGAAGCTCTGCCCTCAAGATTCCATTAACAACTCGTCTATTTCATCATCTGCTCACATTACCCATTTATCTACTTCCTTTCATATTTTCAATTCATTTTCCCCACGACTGACTCAACTGATAGACATCATGCCTATTAGGTTGAATTTTTACTTCAGGCTACATCCGTGGTCACTCGAACAGATTATCCTTGGCTGCTCTGGGTTAAAGGCCCATCTCTGTCTCAATCTTCTGTGGGTTTAAGAGAAGCAAGAAAAAAAAAAAAAAGAGGCAAGAAAATATGAAAGGAAGTAGATAAATTGGTAATGTGAGCAGATGATGAAACAAATGAGTTGTTAATATGTTCAAGTTATGGTAATCTGCATGTAATTATTCAAAGTACTTAACCACTAATGGCAGAGGCCCTAGCTGATGTGCCATGGTGGAGTGTCCCTGCCAGACTTCATCCTGGATAGGAGTCCAGCAGGCTTGTTGGTCGGTCTGCTCAGTACCAGTTCATATGCCTATCAAAAAGGTGGCTGATCATAGCAGCACTACTCACGATAGCCAAAAGAGGAAAACAACCCAAGTGCCCATCAACAGATGACCCGTCTAGTCAAGGTGTGGCATACGCAGGTAGCCAAACAGTATTTATTCATTAAAACAAATGATGTTTTGCTACAAGCTACATTGCAGATTGACCTTGAAAAGATTATGCTAAAGTGAAAGAAGTCAGACACCAACTACACATTGTGTGATTCCATTGACATGAAATACCTAGAATAGGTAAATCCATAGAGACAGAAGGCAGATTGTTAGCTGTGAGGGGCTGAGGGGGGAAGAGAATGGGGAGCAATTGCTTAACGAGTATGGCCTTTGTTTTTGAAGGGATGAAAATGTTTTGGAACTAGATGGAGGTCGTGGCATAGTGTTGTGAACATACTAAATGCCCCTGACTTGCTTACTTTGAAATGGTTAAAGGAAATGGTTCTCTTTGATGGTATGTGAATTTCATTTATAAAAAAAGTACTCAGCAATGCTACTTCTGGGACTATATCCAATGCACTGAGTCTCAGTTGCAGCATTCAGGAGCTTTAGTTGCAGCACGAAAACTCTGAGTTGTGGCGTGTGGAATCTAGTTTCCCAGCCAGGGAGGGACCCCAGGCCTCTGCATTGGGAGCGAACATGGAGTCTTAGCTACTAGATCACCTGGAAAGTCCTGGGCTGATCTTAATGAGAGAAAGTGGTGGCTTGGGCTAGAATCATGACAGTAACAGTGGTGACTATATTAACAATGGAGATAAAATGACACTGCTTCGCAGTATATTGGACTTGGGGGTATAGCAGAGGGGAAGCTAACAATGCTTTCCAAGTTTAATATTTTTATCTGCTTTTTTAATTTTTTGCTAGACTATTCATATTCTTTGCTCACTATTTATTGAGTAGTTTTAAGAGTTTCCTTTTGTATCAATTGGATGTTAAAGACAATAAATCCTGTTTGTTTGCCTTTATTTCTTTCCAAGTGCAGAAATTAAAAATTTTTCATATAATTAAATATTTTCAATGGTGTTACGTTTTCTTGTATCCTTATTTAAAATTCACTCAGGTTTTCAAAATTCTTTTGATTGAAGACTATTATAAATGGTGCTGAAATGAATACATATGAATTTAAGACTCATAGCTAATAAATAACTACGCTGGCATTTTAAAGAGGTGTCAGGGAAAAAAAAAAAAATAAAGAGGTGTCAGGGGATTTCCTGACAGTCCAGTGGCTAGGACTCAACCCTTTCACTGCAGAGGGCCCAGGTTCAATTCCCCATCAGGGAATTAAGATCCTACAGACTGCATGGTGCAGCCAAAAACCAACAATCTCATTCCCACCTCTGAGTCCACTCAGGGCCTCCTCCCTACAATCACTTTTATTCATTTTCAGAACCTATTTATGCAAAAATAAACAAAATAAATGGTAATGTATGTTCCTTTTCTTCCTGCTTATTTTTAAAATAAAAACTGTTCTGTACACAGTGTTCTGCACCAAGGTATATTCACTGAAAAACAGATCTTGTGGCCATTTCCATACCAGAATGTTGTGTGGCCCCAGTTTTAGAGCTGTATAATATTCCATTATATGGATATGCCCATAATCTGTTCAGCCTACTGAGTTCAATCCTTTTTCAAAACAATTTGGGACTGAATAAACTTGCACGGACCTGTACAAGAACAACTCTGAGATAAATTCCCACACTTGAGGTTTTCTAGTGCATTGGATGATTACAAAGAATGCTTCATGTTGTATGTACCCTGAGGATTATAATTCTGTGGATCTTCGTTAAGAAAAAGAATACAAAATTATCCAATTCAAAATTGGTACGAAAATGAATATTTATATAGAAAGAAAATCACAATAGACTACTAATTTTGAAAAGCTAAAAAAAAAATACCATGAGTATTCTGAAAAGTAACATAATAGTTTTACTAATTACGTGAGACATCTCCATAATGCTTTCTTTCTCTTTCTGTTTTTTTAATTGGCTGCATACACTTGGGTTACCTCTTCATGTAGCTACAATGTTGTGATATTTTAAAGAGAGAAAGCGGAAAGGTAATTTAGGCTCTGCTTTAGTGTGGTTAATTTACATTTTAAAAATTATTTTTTGAGAGTTGGCGTGCATGAAGCATTCAAATCTTGCAAACATTTGCCATTTGTAGTGCTGCTATAGATTTGTGCCCTACAGTCCAGACATTCTGATAAAGTCTGTTTCATAGGATTCTCATTTCAAAAATGATTATAAATACACAGGCCATTTATAATTGCTACATTGTGAAGGACATCCATTTTGACCAGATACTGGTTAAAAGCTGAAGAGTCCACTTATAATTTTACATGTCTAACAATTAAAATAATTTTCCATAGATTGGCTTTAGGCTTCATATATTTTAAACCTTGTTTCTTTTCCACTCTGTACATAATTCTGGTATCAGGCACCATAAGACATGTTTGTATTTCAGTAGAACTTTTTACCCTGTAACTTCTAGTCAGGACAACAGGTAGTTGGCAAAGTGGGTGATAGGAATATTTCTGGAAACCGTTCTTACAGCAAGACATCAGGCAATAACTTGGCTATAATGGAAGTGACCGCATACCACAGAAGGGTATGCTACTAAATCCAGACTAAATGTATCTACATATCAGCTTTCCTTTAGCCTGACCCCAAAAGCTCCTGATGCCATTTCGGTGCCACACTTCTCAAGGGAAAGTGGAATAGAGAGGGAGTCTCGGTGGAAAGGGAACAGTGGTCTTAAACAATCGTGATGAAAATATCTAATTTTTGGAAAGTTTTCAAAAACAACATAATATGTTGAAGAACTATTGAGACACTTTCCAGGGCCTGGAAAGGGATCTGTGCAAGCAAGGGGTCCTAAAACTTGCCTTGGGTTGTGTGGCTTTGTAGTTTTGATAGATATTTTTATATTGCTGTCCAATTTATTCTTCTACCCTTAGCGCTTTCCTTCTCAAGGTCTTAGCTAAGGAACAAGTTATCAAATGTGTAGATTTTTGCCCACCTGATGGGTAGGGCAAAACTACTTAGAATAGTTATATCTTGCACTTCTTGAAGATGCTCAAGTTAAAGTGAGTATCTCCCATATGTGTTTATCTGTGAACTCTCAGTTCATTTTCTTTGCCTTTTTTCCTGCTGGGTTGTTGATCCATTTCTTATTGATTGCTGAGAACTCATACACTGGTACATTCACTTTTTATCTTGATATGAATTTCAAACTTTTTTATCTGTTGGTAGTTAATCTTTCATTTTAAAAAAAGTGTGTATGTTTTTGTTGTTTTTAATTGCTATATTGTTAACCTTATCTAACATTATTATTTCTGGGTTTTAGTTGTAATAGAAAGATCTTCCCCACCTTAAGATTATAAAGAAATTCTACCATGTTTTCTTCAAGTATAAAAATGATTTTATTTTTCATTCCTGAGTCTTTGATCCCTGGAAGGATTTTTTTTAAATTGATGATTTAAAAAAAGATTCTAGGTTCTATAGAAGATTGAATTCTAAGTATTAATTATGGAAATTAATTTCCTACTGCTGCTGCTGTTACTAAGTTGCTTCCGTTGTGTCCGGCTCTGTGCGACCCCATAGACAACAGCCCACCAGGCTCCCCCGTCCCTGGGATTCTCCGGGCAAGAATACTGGAGTGGGTTGCCATTTCCTTCTCCAAAGCATGAAAGTGAAAAGTGAAAGTGAAGTTGCTCAGTCATGCCAGACTCAGCAATCCCATGGACTGCAGCCTACCAGGCTCCTCCATCCGTGGGATTTTCCAGGCAAGAGTACTGGAGTGGGGTGCCATTGCTACTGTTCCTAAGGCTTACCTAAAAAACACTGTACTAATTAAAGCTTAAATATTAATATGCTTCCTTCATTGAGCTAATATTATGTGCTGAATCATTGCATTTCTCTGTGTTGAAAAATACAATACTGGGCATGAAAGAGTTCTAAATAAAGACTATTCTCAGAAATAGAAAATAAATAAATAAATGTAATGCTCCGTGGGCAGAAATAAAAATTCTTCATACTTCCCAGACATCTTAATATTTATAGCATTACAGATGGTTCTTCATGGTTGGTGCCACATGCTTCCTGCTTGAGGAGCTCATCCTTCCGTGGGGACAAGCAACTTTCCTTTGTGTTGTAGGTAGTTATTTTCCAAGAAAAGATCAAATGCTCCTCTCAGCTGGAGACACCCACTCTTCATGTTCTTTCCAAGGGTTCTTACTCCTGCATTCTAGACATGTCCAAACTAAACCCTGGTCAGAAGGAGACCTGGCTCTGATTTCCAGGGTAACTTGTCTTTTACTCTAGAATCAGATCAGAAGAGTATGTTATTCTTGATTCACAATGACAATTTTATAATTGTGTAATAATTTTACATTAATTAGTACTTTTCAACATTTATCATTAACATAAATAGTCTTTATTCTTTCCTGGTGTTCAAAGATGACTCACAGACTGAATTCAGCTTAACACTCAGCTTCATGGTTCTTTCTTTGGTACTTAACAGAGCTCTTTGAGCAGACTTAAGGAACTGGAATCTACTTATTGTTCAAGAAAAGTGCCATCTCTGAAGCATAAACAGAAACGAAGGGACTAAAGCAATGTTAGAGCTGAAAAGTGCTTTAAGGTACCTTGGTTCAACCCATTACTTTAAAGATACGAAAGCAGAGATCTGGAGAACTCTGAGCTTAATGACACATTACCTGTATTTATCCTAAGTCATCACATCCATCAATCAAAGAGTGTCTTAGTCCCCTCTTCATTTTTATTTGATTAACTCATGTCATTAATATGTTAGTTTTGTTTCTTTTTAAAACTGTGTAACTATAAAATGTTGGGGGAAAAAACCCACCTTTCCCTATCTTAGGACAATCATTGTTAAAAGGCAGCATGACTTTCATTAAAGGGACAAATTTTGGAGCCAGACAATGCCAGAGAGAACCCCATCACTTAACCTATCTAAGTCTCAGCGTCTTTATCTTTAAAAGAGGGATGATAGTACTTAGCTCATACTGAAAATGAAAGTCTATCACTAGGCAAAACATTCAGTTCAGCGACTGGCATGGTTTTATTCAATTCATGTGACCAATTACTCATATTACAGTTGAGATAACACTCTCTACTTTGTTTTTTAACTGATTATTTATTTATTTTTTTACAGTAGGTCTGTTTTAAATGTAGCAGCATGCTAACAATAAATCTCAAGATGCATAGAAAAAAATAGCAGTGTGTACATGTCATTTACTCTCTACATTTTTGTATGTTTTTTTCACTTACTGTATCATATGCATTTTCCTAGGTCATCAAAGAATCTTTACTATGTCATGGCCCTCTTTGTAGAAAAAAAAAAAAAAGGAGTTATTTTCCATTCCATACCCAGGGTTGCATATAATTTCTCTTTAGCCAAAGAAAGGCTGAGTCAGCAGCTGCCAACTAAAGAGAAAGGAAACAGGGTTAATTAAGAGGAGCTATTGTGGAATAAACAGCTGGATTTACAAGGGTGTGCATGAGAATGCTTTGATGCAGGCATTTAGAGAGAAAAGGATATAGAATAATTGGTGGTTATATTGGCAGATCAAAGGGTCTCAAGGGCATTGCAGGCCATGCAGGTAAATGGTTTGCACTTTTCCTGCAGTTAGAATGTACGCATTTTGTGAGCATAATAATAATTTGTAGTCACACAGGACCTTTCGTCTGGGGAGGAGCTCAAAGCACTTTGAAGATGTTAATAAGCAAAAGACCTGCTCATTAAGATTGCTTGAAAAGAAAACTTCTCCTTTCAGCATATGTACATGATGGCTGAGAAGATTCTGACTTACAGAGATTTGTTATCACAGGCAAGTTATTTCATGTTTTCTTTTTATAACATACCATTGGATTTGGAGTACCAGTAAAACCTCTTTCTCCGGACAGTCACACCAGATGGAACAAGTAATTCAATTGTGATGCGCTTATGTAGAGATCACACTCTCGCCCAGAAAATCTGGAGATACAGCAAAAGCAATAAGTATGTTGGGTATTTGTAAATGGATATTTCAGGTTGTGAGACAAAGTTGTAGACTAAACTCAGTCAAGCACGCCTGCAAGAAGGACAGAGCATTCCTAGTCCTGTCTGAGACTGTGTTTGTTATAGGAAATTCAAAAGCAAAAATACTAGAGTCCTCTGTCCCGGTCAACAGGATGATTTTAAGGCTTCTATGGGGATTTGCCCGGTGGCCCAACGGCTGAGACTCCACACTCCCAATGCAAGGTGCCCAGATTCAACCCCTGCTCAGGGAATTAGATCCCATAAGACACAACTAAGACCCAGCGCAGCCAAATAAATTAAAATAAAAAAAAATTTTTTAAAGGAGTTTTACAAGCTCCCATATCAGTTTCCCTACATCAAACACTACAGCAAATCTCTCCATAGATGAAGCCTGCTTATCAAACCTTCTCTCACCCCAGCTGTCAGTATTGGATAACTCCTTTCTGTATGCTCTCTAGGCAGGGAATGTGTTGTATGTTTGAATATCCCACTTGTCCAAGTTCTTAGTATTTAAGTCATTTTTTCTTGCGTCAGTTGGATGCTTATAGATCTTCCCTACTAGAGAGCAAACTCCAGGAAGGCAAAAAAAAAAAATCTATTTTATTCACCTTAACATCCTCTAGAGGGCTTAGCACAGGCAGGGGCTGAACCATAATACAACCTATTAATAGTTATTAATGGGTCAATTAATATCTATTAATTCCCGTTAATAGTTATTTATTTTAGTTAAGAATTGCACTATAGCATTTTTGTAATAGGAGGAGAAATTGTAAACAACATAAACGTCCATCCATAGGGCACTGGCTTTTGGCACGTCTGCGCAACGGAACGACCCAGTGTCACAACTAAATGGAATGAGGACCTGGAAAAATGTAATAATTTGTGCAACGACCATCTCACGTCAAATAATATCTATCTGTTTCAGGATCTCCATTTTTTACAAAACAAAACAACGACAACAAAAATCCCCGAGCGGATGATTGAGAGAGATATGAGGTGAAGAGATGGAGAACTAGATGAGCAGAGAGATCAGTTTTTTGTAATTCATAGAAATCGGAAGCCCTGGAAAGCATGAGCCATTATCCACAGTATTTCTGGTGAGTGGGGCTGTAGGGAGTAGGCTGGCTGTGAGACGAAAGCGCTTCACTTCTTACTTTTATTTCTGTACTGTTTGAATTTTTAGCAGCAAATAAGTATTATTTGAAGTCATTTGAAAAACAAGAGGAAAATATCAACTTGAAGTTTGGGTTTGCTGAAGCTGCCTTCTGTTGGGCAGATGACCCGATATCCCATATTTCTCAATTTCACGGCCTTTCTCCCTGAAAGAGCTTCTGGCACTGAACAAGCTAGAAGGGACAAAGTCTTCCTTTTTTCAGAGTAAGCATTTGGCCGGATTCAAACTGACTCCCTTGGGCATCTCCCTGGGGCATCTTTCCAGGACCTTGCTTTCTAAACTTGGTATATTAATGCGCTGGGACAGACTCCCGGGCTGACTCTGGACGTTGTCAAATATCTCTCTGGTAACTTTCCTAGGCTTTCTGGTCTCCAATGAGACTTGGGCCTTTTTCAGTTGTAAATTAGCCTGGATCAAAATTCAGGCAGGAGGCCCCACAGCCCCTGAAATCCCTCCGCTTTCTTTCTGACCAGGGCATCCGCACTTTCTTGAAAATCCTGCTCTACCCATGAGGGGCTGGGGTGGGCAACTGTTGCGGTGGCGGGGGGGCGGGGAGGGGAGGGGTGCGTGTGGTCTGGATCATCTGAAATAACCGCTGGACTTATTTCTGAAGTGACTCCTCTCTTGCCTTGACCAGCAGGAGAGATGTCATTTGTTTTCTACTCTGTGTATAGGTTGGCCTGCTGCCAGCATGATCCTCTGAGCTGAAGAAAACTGAACCGTCTCTCAAATGGAAAGACAAGGGGGAATGTGTGTGAATATTATGAATCAGTGCACTTTCCTGTGATCTGGCCTGGCCCATTTTTAGTAGGGGGTTGGTTTAGGGTTAGTTTGTGGTTCCAGAAACTTGCCTACAGTCCAAAGGAGGAAAGAATACCCTCTGGTGGTTAGAGCACATTCCTGCAGGAGACACCCTGGACACCCTAAATTTCAGCCTCCCATCCCCACCCCCGGCCAAGTTGGTCCTGGGACACATGAGCATTATCAGTCAAAGGAAACCACGCTTAGAGAAATCAGCTCCACCTAAATCTTCAGTGATATAAAGAGACACAGGCAGTAATATTTCCATTTCCCAATTACACTTTTTGTTGTTGTTGTGAGTTACTGGGTTATATGTTGTACAGATTAAAATGCTTCATTCTGTTATTTTATTATGGAAAAATTTCTCATCATGATACAAACTATCGACCTGGACTGGTTTTTTATGTGTACCATTATTGATGATGTATCTATCTATCGTTATGCTCATTTCAGGACCATCTGGGCTTTCCAAATGTATCTATTCTCATAAGAGACTTTGTGGGCTCAGAAAGTATTACTAGTCCTGCTGATTGCTGTGATATTCAGAGGTATTTGTGGTCGTAGGTTCTAGTCTTCTTGTTTATCTGTTCTGTGTGTGCTAAGTCACTTCAGTCGTGTCCGACTCTTTGCAACCCTACGGACTGTAGCCCACCAGGCTTCTCTGTCCATGGGATTCTCCAGGCAAGAATACTGGAGTGGGTTGCCATTCCCTTACCAGGGGATCTTCCCGACCCAGGGATTGAACCCATGTCTCTTGCGTCTCCTGCAGTGGCAGGCAGATTCTTTACTGCTAGCGCCAAGCCACTTGAATTGTCATAGTTGGCCGGATTGCCCAGGAGCGTTATCAAAGCAGATGCTCTGGAGAGGCACGGAGCAAGCCTGGTGTGGAATGCTCAGCGTGAGACGGACTTCCCGTGGACCCTGGACTTTTGCCTTCCTGAATCGCTGCCTTTTGCCTCTCCCTTTGGGAATCGTGCCATCAAGGTCACTGTTTCCTGTTCCAAATATTCCTTTTAGTTTCTGTTTTGTGAGAACTCTGTACAAAGCTTTTTCCCTTGACCGTCTGTCCTCCCAGGCCTGAGATGGCTTCTGTAGTGAGCAGAGCTGAATAAACTCAAGGTTCCTTCTCGAGAAGTGGGCATCATTGCCTGCTTCTCCACTTGTCACCAGAGAGTGGAGTGTCCTTGGAGAGGCTGTGGCACCAGGATTTGAGAGGAGAGAAGATAAAGTAGGTTCAGTCCATTAGTTAAGACCTGCATTTGCTTCTTATCAAAATGTGCACTGGCCACCTGGTAAGTGACCAGCTGTCCAGGTCTGCCTGGGACTGAGACACAGGACTTTCGGTGTTGAAACTGGCAAAGTTCCGGGTGAGCAGGACGAGTGGGTCACACCAGTGTGCTTTTAGGACTCTGTGAACCTGCTTTTGTTCCTCTCTTTCCCCAGATCTGATGAGGCCTGTTCCTTATGCCTCCTTGAAAAATCCACAATGTTTGAAAACAGTCACACACTAAGGATTTACTGCCTTTCGAAAGTGCTAGCCATGAAAAACTTTTCATTTGAGTTAAAAGTTACACAAGCATGAACTTGTGTCAGGCATGCCTAAACCACTCTACTGCAATGATTTATCATCATTTATAAGCACGTTGTCAAGGCTGACTGTTTCGGACAAAGTCCAGTGGTGGGGCGGGGGGAGTTGAAGGGATAAACAGATCAACCACAGAAATTACCAAGTGCTGGGCGAGTGGTGTGGGAGGCCAAAGAGCAAAGTGATGACTGTGGGCTGAGACAGCTGGGAGAAGCTTAATACAGGAAGTGGGATGTGGAGAGGGCTGGAGAGGACTCTGCGAAGAAAAGGTAGCTTTAAGTGAGAAGAGCCTCTTCCAGGCAGAGGAAACAGCTGCCTGTAGACCCAGGAGAGCGGTGTGTGGGAGCTGCCTAGGCTCCTTGCCCTGAAGCTGAGCTGTCAGATGGGTGATCAGTTGCAAGAGGGTGTGGAGGACCATCCCTGTGTTTCTGTATAGAGGCTTTTGCAATTATTACAGGCACACGGAGCACGCCTTTTCCAGACAGAGGGAGCACTTCTTTCTTCTCCTGTCCCTCTGCCAGCTTTTTTTATAGGTTAGGCCCAGCCTCTCTAAAGAATTACCTGACTGTCTCAGTAAATATTTGGGGTGCAAAGTCCTGGAGCATTGTCAAAACTCTGTGTGCCTGCTCCACCCTTCCTTCCTGAGGCCAGCGCAGGGTGGGGCAGCCCGCAGAGTGTGGGCAAGGAAGCTATCCTTCACCTCCCTGTAAACAGGCTTAGACACAGAGACGCAGAGCATCAGCCCCGGCAACCCCATCCTCAGCAAACGCAATGGACGTTTTCTATGTGAAATGGGCTGGTTAATGACTGTCTGTCTCCCTGACACATAAAACAGGAACCGCTCGGTAGTGGACCTTCAAAGACCTTATCACAGATTGAACGTAACATTGTGCCTGTGGGTTTGTCATTTAGATGTTACTGTATCACAGTGAGTGTGGAAGAGGTTCAGGGTGTACCAGAAGTGGAATCTTCCACCCTTTGGGGCCTAGTAGGTGGTAACCAGTTTTTGTTGTATCCTCGATGGCTACGCCATTCTTCTAAGGTGTGGCCTGCCCCCTTACCTCCCATCTCAATGGCGTGGATTTACCTAAATGACCTTTTTCTTCCACAAATCCCATTGTTCTTTAGCGAAGGGAACCTCTTTCAATGCAGCAAAGACCCTGTGAAGCTGTGTCTGTGAACCAGGTAACTGCCAACATAAATGGGGTCGTGGGAGACAGAAGCAAAAGCAGAAATTGCCTTCCATGAGATTTGGGAGAAGGGATACCAGGAAGGTTCTTGTACCTCGTCCACCAGCTTTTGACCTGAAAAATTCCTTCTCGTGATGCTTTAGTCTCCCAAATACTCCTGGGAAGATTATACCTTGCCTTACTTTCACACTAAAAATCTGTATCACTATTCTCCTTTTGTGAGGAATAGACAGGGCCTTGAGTATTTAAAGAGAAGAACCCATAGATACGAAAAAACACTGCCAAGTTTAACACTAATGAGCTGCCACTAACGCTAAGAAAACACTGACGAGCCTAGGCAGCTCCCACAAGGAAGTCTTAGCCTCTTTAAACCAAATCTGTATCTCAAGTTTTCTGCAATTTGTCACAGTTTTTATTTGAAGCGGTTTGAATTACAGCAGCACTCAGAAAAACTCCCTTAGTTTTCTTGTTTGGGGTTTGTTGCTTCTTAATACTGTATGGTCTTCCCTTCTGTCATTCAATTTCCTTCCCTTGCTCTCACACGCTTTCCGTAAACTATTTTAATCTGTCCTATTTCCGATCCTGAATTCCCACCTTGGTCCCCACTGGTTGTGTTTATTTTTTAGCTCACATGATCCTTTCTTGGGTCGAGAGAGACCTGACTGCCCCAAGATATAACTCTGTCCTTAGAAGACCAAAAATCCGAGGTGAAATCATTGAGTTAATAACTGCATCTATTAAAAATATTGTGATCACCCTCCTGCTTTCATCGGTTTTATTTGAAGACATAGGTTGGCAATTAATAGTTCTATGCTTAAAAAAATGGAAGAGAAATTCCACTAGATAGTGTGGACTAATCAGACACATTTTTCTTGTTTTAAAAAAAAGTAGCTTTATACTTCTTTTGGGTTTTCTGTTTCTTAATTGTAGCTATAACTGAGACATCTCTCCCCATCCTCTTGTCTTGGGCATCTTCTTACCCATGTCTCTTTATAAATCATTATTATTATTATTATTTTTTAAACAACTTTCCAATGGTTCTGCCCTTGTAATGTCAATTAGATCAGTATCATTTGAATTGAATCCTAAGGTATGGTGTTTGCTATTAGGTTAAACGTTTCCTTGGAGTCGATCCAGTTCTTTTTAACCTTTTTTGATAAGTAATGGCTTTCAAAGTCCTGGCTTGAAGATTCTTGTTTTGAATTAGGAATTCTTATCTCTACATAATTGGAACAATCCCAGACTATATGGACATGGCCCAAGTCTACTAGACAGTTGCCCTTCATTATAGCGGGGCCGCTTGAAAGCCTAGAGGGGAATTCAGGCAGCCCTAGCAGACCAGGCGGCCGAACCAAGAACATCCAGAGGCTACTGTGAGACTATCCTACCACTCCCCTTAATCCAAATTCAGCTGCCAAGTCACACTGTTCTCTCAAAGTTCAGTTAGTCCTGGTTTATGGCTCAACGCACTTTGCATGGATCAGTCCACTAGCCCTTGGCATTCCTCTGAGTCAGGAAGCTGACAAGTGGAACGAACCCAGCTTCCAAATGTGCACTCAGAGGCATAGAAAGCTTAAATAACTGCAACAGGATTACTAATTCAGGCAGCAAAGCCATACACACTTGGGAACCAAGGCGGTATCAAAATGTTCCATAGGACCCAATGTAACGTCCTCCCCAGCACTGGAGCTCCTGTAAGTAGCAAATGCACAACTCTGTGACAAGATAAAACACCTCTGCATGGACTCCTTCTCATTCCAACACTCAGAAGTAAACAGGCTGACTTTAGGCAACATCATCCATGTAGGAGAGTTTTGTCTCCTGGGCCATCTTCTCTCCAAATCAGTTTCCTTTCAACTATGGCCAAGAGTTTGAGCAAGCCCCGGGAGATGGTGAAGGATGGGGAAAGCTTGGAGTGCTGCAGTCCATGGGGTCACAGAGAGTCGGACCCGACTTAGTGACTGAACAACAACAATAACCAGGAGTATGGACTCTGGGACTCGAAATGCCAGAATTCAAATATTGGTCTCACCCCCATGACCCTGCTGCTGCTGCTAAGTCGCTTCAGTTGTGTCCGACTCTGTGCGACAGAGTCCCATAGACGGCAGCCCACCAGGCTCCCTCGTCCCTGGGATTCTCCAGGCAAGAACACTGGAGTGGGTTGCCATTTCCTTCTCCAATGCATGAAAGTGAAAAGTGAAAGTGAAGTCACTCAGTCGTGTCCGACTCTACGCGACCCCGTGGACTGCAGCCTACCAGGCTCCTCCGTCCATGGGATTTTCCAGGCAAGAGTACTGGAGTGGGGTGCCATGGCCCTGAGCAAGTACCTAATCTCTCTGTGACTCAGCTTTCTCATCTGAAAAATAGGGATTAGTAAGAGTACCTTCCCCAGACAAAGCACTTTGGGAGGGAATGAGTTAATCCATGAGCACATTTAGAACAGAACCTGGCCACGCGTACTCAGTAAATGTTAGTTATCCCTCTTGTCACCATGTAATATGCTTTCCTTCCTTGGGAAGACCTCTGGTGCCAGAGCCCTCTCATACTCTTACTTTTTCTTCCTATGGAAATAGCAGAGGATCCAGTATCAGCCATTAACATTTTAGTGAGAAAGAGTTTCATGTTACCTCTGCCAGCTGGCTTGCTTATCAAGCTTTGTCTCTAATTGTGCAGATAATTACTGTTTATGGCTTTCTGGATACCATAAATGTTTTGAGGGAGTGCTGAAAGTTGGGTGATGAGAACAGGAAAAATCTCAATTGCCCTTGACCAAAACCCTCTCTTTAAAAAAAAAAAAAACCCTAAATCCCTTCTCCATCCTTATCGTGTTCCTTCCTGCCTTAACATGAATCGCTTTCCCTTCACTCACCCTAGTATTTTATCCAAGACCTCCAATTGCCAGGAATGCAGGGTCTGTTTTCATGGGTCCTCTGCTTTGTCAGTTACTTCTGGTCTAGTTCTCTTCACCCCAGCCCCGCTTTGCTGAGATAATGCTGTTGTGTGGACCTAAAATGAGAAGACTTAACCTGTAGAAGTATAATTTGCATACATAAAAGTAACACAGGCTACATATATGATTACTTACCAATTAAGCCTAATTGTCTACCAGCATAATAATATAGCTCTGTATTATTAAGTCCTAATAATATTAACTTCATTAGTCTTTATTTGGAAATGGCAAAACTCTCTTCACGTATATTGGGCTTTCCTAATTAGTTGCTGTCATAACCTTATCATTTGATTATAGCCTTGTCCATTGTGGTTTTGCTTCCAGGCAAAACAAAATTTTAGGTAATTATTTCATGTAATTCAGTTCAGTTCAGTCATGTCCTACTCTTTGCGACCCCATGAATCGCAGCACGCCAGGCCTCCCTGTCCATCACCAACTCCCGGAGTTCACTCAGACTCACATCCATCGAGTCTGTGATGTCATCCAGCCATCTCATCCTTTGTCGTCCCCTTCTCCTCCTGCCCCCAATCCCTCCCAGCATCAGAGTCTTTTCCAATGAGTCAGCTCTCATTGAGGTGGCCAAAGTACTGGAGTTTCAGCTTTAGCATCATTCCTTCCAAAGAAATCCCAGGGTTGATCTCCTTCAGAATGGACTGGTTGGATCTCCTTGCAGTCCAAGGGACTCTCACGAGTCTTCTCCAACACCACAGTTCAAAAGCATCAGTTCTTCGGTGCTCAGCCTTCTTCACAGTCCAACTCTCACATCCACACATGACCGCAGGAAAAACCATAGCCTTGACTAGACGGACCTTAGTCAGCAAAGTAATGTCTCTGCTTTTGAATATACTATCTAGGTTGGTCATAACTTTTCTTCCAAGGAGTAAGCGTCTTTTTATTTCATGGCTGCAATCACCATCTGCAGTGATTTTGGAGCCCTCCAAAATAAAGTCTGACACTGTTTCCACTGTTTCCCCATCTATTTCCCATGAAGTGATGGGACCGGATGCCATGGTCTTCGTTTTCTGAATGTTGAGCTTTAAGCCAACTTTTTCACTCTCCTCTTTCACTTTCATCAAGAGGCTTTTTAGCTCCTCTTCACTTTCTGCCATAAGGGTGGTGTCATCTGCATATCTGAGGTGATTGATATTTCTCCCGGCAATCTTGATTCCAGCTTGTGTTTCTTCCAGTCCAGCATTTCTCATGATGTACTTTGCATATAAGTTAAATAAGCAGGATGACAATATACAGCCTTGATGTACTCCTTTTCCTATTTGGAACCAGTCTGAAATTCAACTCCCAGCTATTTGCTACATGGAAGAGACATAGGATAAGGAATGGAAAGGAGAAGAGAACAGAGGGGAGGGTATGAAACAAAAATTTCCCCAGGCCTTCCCCTTAACTTCACCACCCAGAGTTAATATTTTTAAAACACAAGGTTTAAAAGAAGCCAGTGATTCACAGACTTAAGTTCCAGTCATCTTTAAGTGACAATCTAATTCCAAAGCCTTTTTCTTTTTTAACACAAATAGAGATTACACTTCATGCCACCGTTCTAAATGACATAAATAACTTAACAGAAACAGTGACTAATTTTTCTTTAGACCTCTGAGCAAATTTGACAAGGTTGTTAATCTCTTAGTCTGTTTTCATATCTGCTCATCACTCTTTCTATGTCCTTTGTTAAAGCCCCATTATTTGTAGTTTTTAAAATTTTATTGGAGTATAATTGCTTTACAGTGCTGTGCCAGTGTACTTTTTATGTGAAGTTCACAGGCACCCAGATTTTTCACTGAGCATCTTAGCAACATTCCATTGTTGTTGTTCAGTTGCTAAATTGTGTCTGACTCTTTGCGACCACATGGACTGCAGCACACCAGGCTCCCCTGTCCTTCACTGTCTCCCTGAGTTTGCCTAAATTCACATCCATTGAGTCGGTGATGCTACCAAACCATCTCATCCTCTGCCACCTTCTTCTCTTTTTGCCTTAAATCTTTCCCAGCATCAGGGTCTTCTTCAAAGAGTCAGCTCTTCACATCGGGTGGCCAAAGGATTGGAGCTTCAGCTTCAGCATCAGTCCTTCCAATGAATATTCAGGGTTGATCTCCTTTAGGAGGGACTGGTTGGAGCTCCGTGCTGTCCAAGGGACTCACAAGAGTCTTCTCTAGCACCACAGTTTGGAAGCATCAATTCTTTGTCACTCAGCCTTCTTCATGGTCCAACTCTCACATCCTATTATATATGTTTTAAAAGCTTCTGTGTCTATTCACAGTGACTCCAAATAACAGATTTTATTTCCTCTAACCTAAGGTCTCCTCCTAAACTGTTTTCCTTGGCAGTGTCAATTATGTACCCTTCACATAGGTTCAGGATCATACCAGCTCAGATAGACACCAAATATTAGAAGGAGCTTCAATGGAGCCAACTTCAGATGTTGTCTGTGGTTATTACAGCATGAATGGGCCAGAAGTAAAGTATTGAACTCACTATAATCAGGTTAGGACGTATGGCTTTTAGTTTTGGCCGAATAAAGCAATTGTTTCCAAACTACATTCTGTAAAAACTTTGGAGGCTCAACAAGAGATTCTTAAGTATCTTAGAAGGAAAAGAGTGTATCTGAATATATGTTTTTGATTCGTCTCATGAGTTCACGCTACTGGTAATTATGTAGGAAAAATAGCTAGTGGTGATGGTGGCGGTGGTGAGTCACTAAGTTGTGTGTGACTCTTTGTGACCCCGTGGATCCATGGGGATTCTCCAGGCAAGAATAACTGGAGTGGATTTCCATGCCCTTTCCATGACCCAGGGATTGAACTTTGGTCTCCTGCATTGGCAGGTGGATTCTTTACCACTGAGTCACCAGGGAAGCCCAGGAAACTTGGGAATGTTTGGCCAAATGTGGTGCAATTCAAAATTTATCATTCAAGTCATATTTTATATGAATGCTAATTTCCTGAGTTCTTATTGTAAAAGTGAAAGTCACTCAGTTGTGTCCAACTCTTTGTGACCCCATGGAATTCTCCAGGCCAGAATACTGGAGTGGGTAGCCATTCCCTTCTCCAGGGAATCTTTCCAGCCCAGGGATCGAACCCAGGTCTCCCTCACTGCAGGGGGATTCTTCACCAGCTGAGCCACCAGGGAAGCCTGAGTTCTTATTATGTGCCAGCAGTTACTTGGATTACTTTCATTAATCTTAACAATTCTGTGATCGGTGTTCTACTATAGAAGAAGCAGAGACTCAGGAAGTGAAGAGGCTTGCTCATGGTCTCAGAGTAAAAGGCATCTAAGCCTGGATTGAAACCCTAGCATTTGGCTCATATGCTCTTAAAAATGGTGATTTGCTGCATCCTTAATGGTTAGAGCTGACAGCAGTAGAATAATCTATATATTCAAGCTTTCCCTTTGTACAGTATGTTTGACCCCGCCCCTCCGATATCCCCCACCCTGTTGAATGTGTAGATTATAAATTTGAAATTTCAGATCTTCACGTGAACCATGTAAAGCACTGGGGAGTGGAGAGGTTTCCCTTGTACAGCTGTGTTTGTATCTGCTGCTTTCCATGCGGTTAGTTGAGAGCCAATCTATTTTTTCATGTTCCACCGGCCAGTAGAAAGGAGAGACTGCATTCTCTAATGACCATTCTTGTGGCACAACCTTCTCTCAAAGGGCCTTGGGTCAGTGCTGCCCAGGGAGGGGACCCTGCAGTCCCTCCCTCCCCACAGCTTTTTAGCTCCTGGCAGTACAGATGGAAAAGAATCTGCCTACAATGCAGGAGACCTGTGTTCGATCCCTTGGTTGGGAAGATCCCCTGGAGAAGGGAATGACAACCCACTCCAGTATTCTTGCCCAGAGAATTCCATGGACAGAGGAGCCTGGTGGGCTACAGTCCATGGGGTCCCAATTAACATTTTCACCTTTCGCTGCTCTGCAGACTAGTGAGTTGTCCCTGGAGGCGCCCTCTCCTGGCTGTTTCCAGGTCTGGCAGATTGCGGTTTTTTTATTACTCTATGTGGACAGGCTCAGTCTGAGATGCCCTGGAGGTGAAAAGTTTATGCTTCCGGTGCCCTGCAGCTGCTGACCTGACCAAATCCCTTAGTATGAAATACGGTCCCCTGGCACTCACACTGCCACCCTGAAGTCTTCAAGCCAACCCCCACGGCCTCCACTCCCAAAGCTCCTCCACCCCTCACTCCACCATTGTCCATCCATTATAAGTGACCATTTGGAGGCTGTCATCTCGATGACTGTTCGGTGGGTGCTAGAACCCTGTAAGCCTCCCACCACAGGCTGATGGAGACTTGCCTCTCAGGATTACAAATCCATAGTCAAGGAGAAGCGCCTTCTGTCCCTCTGGAAAGCCCTGAAGCCCTTCCTAGTTCTTAATCGCCACAAGGCAGCCTCATTTACCCTACAGCAGCTTTCTTTCTGGAGTCCCAGCAGGACGGATTAGGAGAAACTGTGGTGAAACCAATCCATGTTTGCTTTTTCTTAAATGACTCTAAAATCGGATCCCTCCTCAGCGACTCTTTTGGGCCCCAATCAGTCTCTTTTTCCCTTTAACCTGAGCACCATTTCTGCATTGTTATGTCATTTATTTCTTTAATGTCAGGAACCCAAGATTCATCTGTCTACCCCCTATCTGTCCATCCACCCCTCTAATTCACTGAACCCCTTGCTCACTATAAGGCATTTATTGAGCCTCTCCTATGAGGGGTATTCAAGCAGCTGGAGTTACAATGATTAATAATACACAGTCCTTGGACTTCCCTGGTGGTCCAGTGGTTAAGAACCCACCTGCCAGTGCAGGGGACGTGGGCTCGATCCCCGGTCCAGGAAGACCCCACATGCCACGGGGCAACTAAGCCCCTGCACACAACTACTGAAGCCCAGGTGGCTAGAGCCTGTGCTCCACAATAAGAGAAGCCACCACAGTGAGGAGCCACCTCAGTGAGAAGCCAGTGCATGGCAACTAGAGGGCAGCCCCGCTCCCCACAACTAGAGAAAGCCTGCTTGCAGCAAAGAAGACCCAGCACAGCCAAAAATAAATAAACTTAAAAATTAAAAAAAATAATACACAGTCCTTGTCCTTGAGGAGCTAAAAGTCTATTGGAAAGGTTGAAAAATAGTCTGGCAGTTACAGTTATCATAATGTAGTAAGTGATGTTGCTGTCTTTCAGAGTACCGGGGGCTGGGGCGGGCGGCGGGGGTGGGGGGGGGGCATAGGCAAGCAGCCTTGGTCTTCCCCTTCTCTCTTTGAGTATCAGGTATATTCCATCTCATTGTGACTTCTGACCAACCTCATTAGGCTCATCACAGCCTGGGCTAAAGTCCAGTTTATAAAAGGAAAATGGAAAACCCCACACCCTTTGATAATGAATCAACTCATTTTGGAAGCGAAAGTAATACTGAGAGAAAACATGTTTTCCAGCTTGAGTCAGGTTTTCTTCCCTTACTCTTTTAAATGAATTACCCAGAGCACTGGGAAATGCTAATATATGAATTATCAGGGTCCTTACCAGTTAATCCCAAATATTTATTCTGAATTGCAAACTCACTTCCCAGGCTTCAGTGAGTGCATTGCAGTGTTTACAGTTAAGATGTCTCAGAAGAACAGTTATTTTGTCATGCACCTTAACTCTAAACATGCTGATGAAGCAAGCTACCTGATAGTTCTTTCTTGATGTTCTAGACCCAGCAGGACAGTCATATTTCCAACGGGTCTTAACTCGGAACATCTGTGCTGCTTCATTACACCCTATGTAGATTCTCAGAATGACCTGGACATAGGGTTCGCTTTCCCAAGAGCAACATTTTGCCCTTCATCCTACTGCTTCTAAAATGTACCTTTAAATTAAAAGTCATCTCCTTGGATCCCCAATGCAGTCAATCCTTTCCCCCTGCAAGACATCCTGATATTTACAACAAGCACTCTGATTATGCTTGGCCCATTGTTGGCCTGACCCAATATTGGCTCAAATGCCCATTCATGTTATAGTAAAAAAAAAAAAAAAAATTCTTTTGGATAAAAAAGTGAATACAGTTCACACCTGGTAGATTCTAGACCCTATACTAAGCACTTTCACTTACGTTGCTTCATTTAATTCTCAAAATAACTCTATAATGTGGGTAGAATCTTGCTTGGTGCACAGAAGATGCCCATAAAGCATTCACTGAGTGAAGAAAGAAATTACAGTTCCCATTTTACAGACTAGAAAACTGCAGATAAAAAAGGTCATGCCTTTTGCTTGAGATCACCGCCTCCTCGTTCTCCAGGCCCCCTGGACCGCGTGCTTCAAAGTGGAATGTGTTCAGGAAGACTTGGGCTGCATCACCATCTGATGCCCTAAGGATTTTCTAAGTCATTGTAGGCAACACTTACTAAGCCCCCTTAAGTAGTCAAAAGTCCTTTAATCCTCAGCTGTGAACACATAAAGCAAGGCTTTATCTTTGTTAGATAAAGGTCTCTGCTGAATCTCCTTGGTCTTGGATATCAACCATCCAAAGATGTAGAGAAACTCTTCAGAAAATTCACAGGGCAAAATTAATTTTAATGACTTCAATTTACATAGAAGTGAAGTGAAGTCACTCAGTCGTGCCCGACTCTTTGCGACCCCATGGACAGTAGCCTGCACGAAGCTTCTCCGTCCATGGGATTTTCTAGGCAAGGGCACTGGAGTGGGTTGCCGTTTCCTTCTCCAGGGAATCTTCCCTACCCAGGGATCGAACCCAGGTCTCCAGCATTGTAGACAGACGTTTTACCATCTGAGCCACCAGGGAAGTCCATTTACATAAGAGCACATGAAATAACTATAGTCTACAGACCCCAAATCTCTGCCGCATTGCCGTTGGTCTGCCTTGCTGAGTCCTAACCTTTGTCTGGGCTTCAGGACCCATCTCCCTTCCTCCTCCCTCCCAGTGTACCCTCTGGGTCCTGATCTTTCCACCCAAAGCTTATTCCTATCTGTGGGTCACTGCCTGTGATCCATCCCAGCACCGAAAAGACTTGTGTGCCTCCTCCGGACTTATGAAAAAAAGCAAGGCCACTCTCTCGATTTCAGCCACAGTCCTGTCTCCTTTTCTGGATTCACTATAGCATTAGTCGGCCCTCGTGGCGCTTATTGTAGGGTCCCTCATCTTGTCTTCCAGCTGGCTTGGACAATTATCACCCCCTCATTCTCCTAAACATGTCAGGTAAGTGGTGGGCATAGAGGCAGGTGGTATAGAGTCCTATTAAGTACTTCTGATAAGCACACCCGTCCCCAACCAAGCACCAAATAAAAGAGGAACCCTGACACGCTCTCCCCTTTCATGGCCTGAGTTCTGAATTTCCCCTGCACAAAAGAAGAATCTTGCTGCTGGTGGCAATGTTTACAGCTTTCTTTCCACAAACTGCACTACAGCCTGTGTTCCACAAACCGAACCAGCCCGAAGACAAGCGCTGCCTGTTTCCCCAAGACCTCTCCCTTCCCCTGTGTTGCCCGCCTGAGTTAATGACACTGCCTCCACTGGATCACCACCCAACCTCCTCATTCACCTTTTCTCCATCCCTCACCTCTCTCTTTTCTCTCTCTTTCCCTCCTCCTCCTCTCCTTTCCCTCTCTGTCTCTCTCTCCCTTAAATTCAGTCAGCCAGTCCTTTTGTATTTTATCTACTAAATACTTCTTAAATTGTCTATTCCTTTTTATTCCCTACATCTCCTGTCTTGGTTCAGACTCACATTACACTAAGTCCCCTACATATGTATAAGTTCTGTTGCAAGAGCATGTTCATAAATCTAATTTTTTTTTTCATTCAGTCCAACAAAGTTAGTCTAGGAGGCCAGCTAACACAATGGGCTGTATAGTACTGTAATGTAGTAGGTTTATAATACTTTTCACACAAATAATATGTACAAAGCAAACACAAAAACAATAAAGAAAACATTCTAAACCTTACAGTACAGAACCAGTAGTACGACTGTAAAAGAGCTTCTTAGCAGTACCCACTACATCACTGCTGCTTTTCCACGTGCTTCTGGACTTCCCGGGCTTGAAATAAAGCTCCTGCACCACTGTACCCTACACAGTCCTGCAGAGTAAAGCACACAGAAGCACAACCCCCTGTAGAGCGTGCATGCACGTGAGACAGTGTGAACGGACTTACGTTATTGGACATGTGAACACACGTTCGCAGTTTTGAAAGTTTGTAGCTTGAAGGTTCATAGGCAGGGGACTTACTGTCTTGCTTTCTTAGACTGTTGCATTATCTCTTTAACTGGTTGTGTGTCCCAACTCTTGTTCCAAACCCATTCCTCACATGGTTGTGTCACCCTCTTGCTAAACATCTTTCAGTGACTGATAAAACCACGTCCAATTTTATTGCTGATTTCTAGCTTAGAATCTCATCAGAAAATAATGATCTATAAAATCTCTTTTAGGATATTCTGTTATTAAGATTCTCTTTGTACCTAAATGCATGATCTATATTAGAAGATTCTCCAACAACACAGGAAAGGGTGTGTATTTTCTGTTTCTGATTTACAGAAAGAAAAGTATATATTCACTATTTACAGTGTTCGTATCCTAACCCTGTTTATGCTAAATTGATTTCATGATTATATTCTTCAATGTCTGATTGGTCACTTTTTGTTTGATATTTGGAATTTTAAAAGCTAAGTATTTACAGCTACAATTTAACAGTGTTTTGTAAAAATTTCCATTTCTAGTTTTTTTTAAAGTTGGAAGATACACTGTTGCATAATTTTTGCATCTTCTTGTGACTAAAACTTTTACCAATATTTATCTATAAAAAAGAATAAGTCTAAGATTTTTATCTTGGAAATAAAAATGCCCTTCCTGGAATGGCTTCTCTTTAAATCCCCAGCCTTCTCTTCAGCTGTGACCACTTTATATTCTGATATTAATTGTACAGCCTGCTACAAGTGCTTCAGAACTTTTCAGATACACCTAAAATTTTGCTGGTCCTAAAATTCCCTGCATAACTATGTTTCAGGTTTATATCTGATGTAACTGTTATAACCGAACGTAACTGTGTCCAGCTGTGATACCTTGAACCCCTAGCTTAATCTAAATGCACTTTGTAAACTCATAGCACCCGTGCTAACCTGCTTCTCACCACATTATGTAATCTGTGTATACGTCTGGGTTCCTCACCAGACTTTAAGTCCTTAAGAACATGGAGCAGGCCATCCTCTCTTTTCGTCCCCTCACAAGTTCTGAAACTTGGTAGGTTGTTCAGTTTTCTCACGCTGTACCTCACAAACAATTTCCATCCACCAGCTCAATCTGAGCCTTATCTCATCCTATCCCATCCTCATTATGTCCAATATGATTATCATCTTGGGTTTCCATCAAGCCTTCACTCCCTTTTACTGTTTGACCTGACTTCTCCAGAATATTCATGAGTGCTTCTTGGCAAGAGTCAGCTTCTCTCCCCTGTTCTTTTTCCTCATCCTTCCTTGGGCCACCGCCCCCGGATTTGTGGTCTCTGGCCTCAGAAGTGGTTTCTTGTGATTCAACCCCTGGAGAAGGAGTTGGAGAGAGATCAGACATCACGACCGTTCAATGCTTTTTGTTCTCCAAGGCACTTTTTGATCGCAGTTGGACTCATCGAATTGAAAAACAGTTGATCCGTGGACAGGGACATCTACAAACACTCAGAAGTTATAGTTCTCATTATAACTGCATCAGTTTGCCTTGCTTTAATTAATGACTTTCTTGAAGAATTAGTTTGTATAACATAATGGTTGATTCAGATTCTTTTAAGTTGCAAGGAGCAAAACTCAGTCAAGCTAGCCTGCATGTGGAGGGGGAGAAGCTCCTCCATATGGAGCAATATGAGAGACAGGGTCATGAGAATTCATGACTGGAACACGTGATAAAGCTGAAGCTTATGGGAACTGAACCTAGAAAGTTGCCAGGAAGTGGGCTGGCCCCAGGGACAACCACTCGCCCCCATCCCTCTCTCAGGGGCCATATCATCTCTCTCTTCCCACTATCCTTTTCTCTCCCTGTTCTCTGCATATCGTCCATCTTCTTCATAGCATCTACACATGCTTGGGTTTTGCTCCGTTATAAATTCAGCTTATATAACCCATCATGTTCCCTTCATTCTCTCTCCGCATCAATTTCATTCTCCCCATATTTTTTTGGCTTCATTTCCTTAGCGAGAGTTGGCTCCAAGTTATCTTTTTAAGCTGTGGATGAATGTATCTGTAATCAGCCAAATTTGCTCCATTTCCATGGCTACTATTTTGGTCAAATCACAAATATCCCCCCAAATTAGTATAATGACTTTTCCTACCACTATCTTCCCTCATTCCCAATCCATCTTCCATACCCTTCAGAGAATTCCCATCACCTTCATGATAAAGTACAGATGCTTTAACACCCTGATGTGACTCTTCATGATTTAGCCTTATGACCTGGATCCTTAAGTACATTTCGGCCTCAGTGCTTCCCACTTCTCAATGTTGTACTCTGCCTCTCATCTTTCTGAAAATATTTCTTAAAATGCACCACGTTCTCTCTTACCTCTGGCTATATGCCATTCCTTCCAACTGGAAAACTTCTACAACTGGTCTTCTCCTACTTAATCTTCAGCTCTCAGCTTAAACGTCACTTCCTCCAGGAAGTCTTCCTTGACCAGGTTACTTGACTACGCTGCTGTATGTTCCCCTAGCACTGCACTTTCCCTATCATTAAGTTCCATAATAAGCAAGGAACATGTGTATTTTGCTCATCTCTGTATCCCTAGGACATAACAGGCACTTAAATACTTAATAAATGAGTGAGGGCCCTACCATAAGTCACTGGTGCTGTTAGGCACTGGGGATGTGAACAGCTCGTGACAAGCGGATGCACCTTAATTCTAATTGACAGATCTGAAGTAGGTTGGTGAGAAGAAAAGCGGCCCTTGGTAGGGACTAAAGTCCTGATAGGCAACATGGTTGAAATATTCAGCACCCTGGTGGCTCAGCAGTAAAGAATCTGCCTGCAATGCAGGAGACCCAGGCTCAGTCCTTGGGTTGGGAAGATCACCTGGAGAAGGGAATGGCAACCCAGTCCAGTATTCTTGCCTGGAAAATACCATGGACAGAGGAGCCAGGCGGGCTACAGTCCATGGGGTCCCCAAAAAAGTTGGACATGACTTAGTGGCTCAACAATAGCAAACACACAAAATCTGATCTCTTTTTATGACCCTGAGTATTACATGACTTTACCAGGTTGTAGGGACCCCATGAAATTCAACCCAAAGCCACCTACTGATCACCCTCTCCACTCCCATTGTAACAAAATTAGAATACCAACTCCTTGCTGTGACCTACAAGGTTTCACATGATGGGGCCTCTGTCTGACACTCACCTCATCCCACATACTCTGCCTCACTCACTGTGCTCCAGCCTGCAGGCTTCCTCAAACACTCCCAGGTATTCCCTGTCTCAGGGCCTTTGCATTTCCTGTTCATTCTGCTTGGAATGAACAGAATGATCCCCAGATCATCAAACAGTGAGAACTTCCTTTTCATCTTTTGGTTCTTAGCTAAAAATCAACCTCCTCAGTGATGCCCTCCTTGGCCACCCTGTATAACATGTCACCCACCCCTTTATAACATTTATCATAAACTAAAATTAAAATCTGAGTGGTAAAGAATCTGCCTGGTAATGCAGGAGATTCGGGCGGTTCAATACCTGGGTCGGGAAGACCCCTGCAGGAGGAAATGGCAGTCCACTTCTGTATTCTTGCCTGGGAAATCTCATGGACAGAGGAGCCTGGCGGGCTATAGTCCACGGGGTTGCAAAGAGTCGGACACGACTTAGTGACTAAACAGAAACAACAACAACAAATATCAGATATATTTGCTTATTAATTCTCTGCCTTCCCCATTAGAAGGCAAGCTCTAAGAGGGCAGAGAATTCATCTGACTCATCCTCTACTGCGACATCAGAATCTAGAGCAGTATTCAGGATCATAGCTGCTCAATAAGTTGCTGAAAGAATGAATGAACAGGAAGACTTGCGCCCAAAGTTGGCACAAGATTTCTTCTATTTGGACCCTCTTCAGATTTTTTACTGCAATACAGTTTCCCGAGAGAAATGCAAAAAGGGGACAGTCTAGCCAAATATATGCCGACTATCCCTACCGAGGCCCCTGCGTCATCTGCTGCTCCCTGGGGCTCCCCCAGGCTCCCTCATCCTGCCCCCATCCCCATTTCTGACTTGACCTTCTCTTCTGGTAATTCAGGGCAGTGCCAGACCTCAGCAGCCTTTCTTTCCCCTAATATTTTGGGCCACCCTGAGCCTGCCTGGGCCCCTGGGGTGCATGCCAAATACAAAATGCATGTACACCAAGTACTTGGAATAAGAAAGAGGACTGATTGGAGCTTTGCATCCCTGGACTTCTGCCCACTTCACTGTCCTTGGTGCAAGACTGGGGATGGGCCCTTCACTCACACTAGGGATGTGAAGTTTTCTGACCAATAAGCCAGGCTGCGAGAGATCCGAAAGGCATAGGTTGCGAAGAGATTGAAATATGCAAAAGTCTGTTAGAATGGTCCCTTGCCAAGTGACATTTGTGCTTCGTAATTCCACCACTTCACATCAAAATCCAGCACTAAACACCCAGCAGGCTGGATGTCTGAAGACTCAGAAAAGAACCACTGACACTCCTAAAATCAAGGGATCTAAGCTCCCTTTGAAACTGCAAAGCCTTTGTTGAGGAACGTCATGGCTGTTTTGCCAGAACCCGAGGCAAAACCGGAGAAATACCTTTGGGGCACTTTGTACAGCCCACTGGCCCGGCAGGGGCTTGTGTACATCCAGTCTTGAAAACGGATCGCCTGATCATGCGGCAAATGAAGCTTTATTATGCATTGTCTGGTTGAGAAGAGATAAAAAGCATGGATCAGATGGAGTGAACTGTGGCCAACGTTTGGAACGGGCTTTCCAGTGAAAATACAAGTTCCTAACGAAGAGCGGCTTGCAGTTTCAGATCTCCTAGGAGAGAGAATTTGGGGTCTGTAATTAGAAGTTTTACATCAGGTGTTAGGTTCACAAAATGGGCAGGGCACATTCTGGAAGCCCAGCCCTGGAGGACAGCGAGTCAGTGTGTTCACCGCTGGCCGGGCGGCCCCAGGGGAGCGACTCGCGGGGAGGGTTACGACCAGAGCTGGCCGAAGCTCTTAGTTATCCAAGAAGAGGCAAGGGCCAAGCCCCAGAGAGTCTGGAAACACAAAGGGGCCACTGTTCTCCCTGACCAGGGCCAAGAAACCGCCTTCAACCTCAAGCTTTTTACTCAAACAATTAGCAGCAAACTCATCTGTATGGCTTTAAGGGTAAAAATCTGGCCAGTATCAGAAGCAGATAACATGAATGCAGATGTATTTGAAAGTTATCAGAACAATGGGAAACGATGATGATGTTGTTGTATCAAGACGGCTAAACGGCCTCGAAATGTGGTGGTTCTGAGCATGCTTCATCAACGCTTCATCTCCTCACACTTGAGTGTTTATCTCTTTGCTTTTGCAGGGAGGCGTTACACAGACTCATTTGCCTACATGGTCCTGTGGTTCATTCCGGATTGTGAAACATTCAGAGAGACGATGGATGAAAGCAATCTGAAGCCAATTTTGCCAATTGAACTATAGGGTTTAGCTCACGCGGTGTTTTCCTCAATTAAGTTAGTAAACATTGATTGAGGATCTGCCTATCATGTGAAAAGCTGATATACAAAAATGAACAGGATTTGAAACGCGAGGAAATGAAAATCAAACCGGCAGCCTGGAGATTATAGTTAATCTTCTCTGAATTGTCTCCACAGTTTGAGACAGGAAGTGAACTAACTTACTAACAGCCAAAAAGGAGAATTTTTCTGGGAAATCTCCCTCAATATAGCCAAAACAAATATTTTGATCTGGGAGAAAACAGAAGTTAAAATGAATGTAACACTGACCTTCACATTCACATGCTAGATAAGTCAAAAAGCTTCAGTAAAAATACTGAACATTTGCTCTGTGGTAGGTACTGGTTTTATGAAATTAAAAATATGTGTCCTTAAATGTAAGAACAAATTTAAACGTATTCTGTCAAAAATGGGTATTAAACAAAAGCATGTTCCTTTTCCTCAAACCTCGTTTCGTTGCTGTTATTGTTGTTTAGGAATGTTAAATGGAGAAAAAATAAAAATGATCATAAGTGAAGTTCTTGAATTTGGCAGAGTCTATCATGAATTACTTGAATACCAAACAAAGAAATATGGACAGGGTGATGGTAGAGTAGGTGGATTTTTGTGGTTAATAGTTCATACCCCAACAGCACTGATTTATTAATTGATGGCTGCTGTGTCCCAGAAAATTCTTGAAGACATCAAGGCTATTGGGCTAACTGGAATATCACACATCTCCAAATACACATTCACAGATTCTGGGACGTGGACATATCTCTTTGGAGGTTCAAAGAGATTCAAATGTGTAGTGAATTGACTACTTAATCCTCCATATAAATGGACTGAATTCTCCATTTAATTCACTACATGTTTGAATCAAGAATGGTGAGATATCTGAACCATTCTCTTTCTGACATTGATTCCTTATTCTAGTTCTTCTTCCTTCTATCCCTGCCTACCTTTCTGCCCCATGTCCAACACTTAGCCCAGCCAATTTCTACCTTCTTAAGAGTTTCTGAGGGCATCTCTTCCAGGAAGCCTTCCATGACCACTGCAGGTCCAGCATTCAGTGTGATCCCTGGCACATAAAGAGCTCAATAAATATCTGTTGAGAGAATAAATGAAACTATCAAACCAGGCCAGTGATGATGCCCACCTTCTCTGGAGTTACTGAGAATGGTAAGTTTTCAGTGATGCCTGGAGAATTTCTAGCAGGAGATGAGACTAATATTAGAAGGTTTATTAATTCTAGAAAACCTTTTCATTGAAACCACACCATGAATATTTAAAGAGAAGCAGATGTTTAACCTAAACTCCTTTTTATTTTCAAGGCCCAAGAATGTAGGGAGTTAAAAGAAAAATTGCTTAACTTTCCACCGGGCTAATGACTTTAATTAACACTGAGCAATTTTGGACAGTGGGAGTTTTTTTGCCGTGTTGTGTTTTGGAAAGAGGAGGATAAGGTTCTTCTGATGAAAGCTTCCCATTGTAACCAGGACAAGGAAGATAAGGGGCCTTGTTCAGCCTGTAAAACTTCTCCTGATGTAGAGCAATGCCAGTTGGATTGAGTAGAGAGAACTCGGCTTATTAAAAGCAGTTAAAATGGCACATTCTGAGGCTTTGTAATTGATTTAAAAATTGAAGTTGCTGGACTTTCCTGGTGGCGCAGTGGATAAGAATCCACCTGCTAGGGGCTTCCCTGGTGGCTTAGTGGTAAAGAATCCTCCTGCCAATGCAGAAGACATGGGTTCGAACCCTGGTTCCAGAAGATCCCACCTGTGTGGAGCAACTAAGCCTGTGCACCACAATTACTAAGCCTGCACTCCAGAGTCCAGGAGCAACAACCACTGAGGCCCGCACCCTAGGGCCCACGCTCTGCAGAAAGAGATGCCACTGCAGTGTGAAGGCTGTGAGCCACAGCTAGAGAGGAGCCCCTGCCTGCCACAACTAGAGAAAACCCCACGCGGCAAGGAAGACCCAGCACCGCCAAAAATAAATAAATAAATCCATAACTTTTTTTTTTTAATAAATAAAACTGAAGTTGCTAACACAACATTGTAATTCAACTATCAGTTCAGCTCAGTTGCTAAGTCGTGTCCAGCTCTTTGCAACCCCAAGGACTGCAGCACGGCAGGCTTCCCTGTCCATCACCAACTCCCGGAGCTTACTCAAACTCATGTCCATTGAGTTGGTGATACCATCCAATCTCATCCTCTGTCTTCCCCTTCTCCTCCCGCCTTCTTTCCCAGCATCTTTCCCAGGGTCTTTTCCAATGAGTCAGTTCTTTGCATCAGGTGGCCAAAGTATTGGAGTTTCAGCTTCAGCATTAGTCCTTCCAATGAATATTCAGGACTGATTTCCTTTAGGATTGACTGGTTGGATGTCCGTGCAGTCCAAGGGACTCTCAAGAGTTTTCTCCAATACCACAGTTCAAAAACATCAGTTCTTCAGTGCTCAGCTTTGTTTATAGTCCAACTCTCACATCCACACATGACTACTGGAAAAACCATAGCTTTGACTAGACAGACCTTTAGGGCAAAGTGATGTCTCTGATTTTTAATATGCTGTCTAGGGTGGTCATAGATTTTCTTCCAAGGAGCAAGGTGTCTTTTAATTTCATAGCTGCAGTCACCATCTACAGTGATTTTGGAGCCTCAAAAAATAAAGTCTGACACTGTTTCCACTGTTTTCCTATCCATTTGCCATGAAGTGATGGGACCGGATGCCATGATCTTAGTCTTCTGAATGTTGAGTTTTAAGCCAGGTTTTTCATTCTCCTCTTTCACTTTCATCAAAAGGCTCTTCAGTTCCTCTTTGCTTTCTGCCATAAGGGTGGTGTCATCTGCTTATCTGAGGTTATTTATATTTCTCCTGTCAATCTTGATTCCAGTTTGTGCTTCATCCAGTCCAGCATTTTGCATGATGTACTCTGCATGTAAGTTAAATAAGCAGGGTGACAGTATACAGCCTTGACGTACTCCTTTCCTGATTTGAAACCAGTCTGTTGTTCCGTGTCCAGTACTAACTGTTGCTTCCTGACCTGCATACACATTTATCTGGAGGCAAGTCAGGTGGTCTGGTATTCCCATCTCTTGAACAATTTTCCACAGTTTGTTGTGATTCACACAGCCAAAGGCTTTGGTGTAGTCAATAAAGCAGAAGTAGATGTTTTTCTGGAACTCTCTTGCTTTTTCCATGATCCAGCAGATGTTGGCAATTTGATCTCTGGTTCCTCTGCCTTTTCTAAATCCAGCTTGAACATCTGGAAGTTGACAGTTCATATACTGTTGAAGCCTGGCTTGGAGAATTTTGAGCATTACTTTGCTAGCGTGTGAGATGAGTGCAATTGTGTAGTAGTTTGAACACTCTTTGGCATTGCCTTTCTTTGTGATTCTTTGGCATTGCCCCACAAAAGACTGACCTAGACTTGCCTGTGAGTGTCCAGGTGTCTCTGGTGGGGGCGTGGGTGGATGGTAGGCTGCTGCAGGGTTGGGGCACTGAGTGCAGCAGTCTGTGCACAGGACCTTTTGAAGGAGGTCACCATTATCCTCATTACCTGCACACATGCTAGCAAAGTAATGCTCAAAATTCTCCAAGCCAGGCTTCAGCAATACGTGAACTGTGAACTTTCAGATGTTCAAGCTGGTTTTAGAAAAGGCAGAGGAACCAGAGATCAAATTGCCAACTTCCGCTGGGTCATCAAAAAAGCAAGAGAGTTCCAGAAAAACATCTACTTCTGCTTTATTGACTGTGCCAAAGCCTTTGACTGTGTGAATCACAACAAACTGTGGAAAATTGTTCAAGAGGTGGGAATACCAGACCACCTGACCTGCCTCTTGAGAAATCTGTTTGCAGGTCAGGAAGCAACAGTTAGAACTGGACATGGAACAACAGACTGGTTCCAAATAGGAAAAGGAGTACGTCAGGCTGTATATTGTCACCCTGCTTATTTAACTTCTATGCAGAGTACATCATGAGAAATGCTGGGCCGTATGAATTGCAAGCTGGATTGCTGGGAGAAATATCAATAATCTCAGATAAGCAGATGACACCACCCTTATGGCAGAAAGTGAAGAGGAACTGAAGAACCTCTTGATGAAAGTGAAAGAGGAGAGTGAAAAGTTGGCTTAAAGCTCAACATTCAGAAAACTAAGATCATGGCATCTGGTCCCATCACTTCATGGGAAATAGATGGGGAAACAGTGGAAACAGTGTCAGACTTTATTTTTGGGGGCTCCAAAATCACTGCAGATGGTGATTGCAGTCATGAAATTAAAAGACGCTTACTCCTTGGAAGGAAAGTTATGACCAACCTAGATAGCATATTGAAAAGCAGAGACATTAGTTTGCCAACAAAGGTCCATCTAGTCAAGGCTATGGTTTTTCCTGTGGTCATGTATGGATGTGAGAGTTGGACTATAACATTGATGCTTTTTAACTGTGGTGTTGGAGAAGACTTTTGAGAGTCCCTTGGACTGCAAAGAGGTCCAACCAGTCCATTCTAAAGGAATACTCAGGACTGATTATTCATTGGAGTATTCATTGGAAGGACTGATGCTGAAGCTCCAATACTTTGGCCACCTGATGCGGAGAGCGGACTCATTTGAAAAGACCCTGATGCTGGGAAAAATTGAGGGCAGGAGGGGAAGGGGATGACAGAGGATGAGATGGTTGGATGGCATCACTGACTCAATGGGTATGAATTTGAGTAAACTCTGGGAGTTGGTGATGGACAGGGAGGCCTGGCATGCTGCAGTCTTGGGGTCGCAGAGTCAGACATGAGTGAGTAACTGCACTGAACTGAAGTGAGTTGAGGGAGGCTGCAGGCAGTGTGGCTGGGTGGGTGGGGGTGTGGATGAGGAATCCCAGCTTGCTAATGTCTTTTTAGACACCCAAGTGGAGGACTCTCAAGTAGCCAGGAGGAGCTGCATTTGCAAGTGTGAGTGCAGAGGACAGATCTGGGCAGGAAATAAAAATTTGGGAGTCAGTTTACAAGTAGCATTTAAAGCCACTGGACTGAATGACGTGATCTGAAGTGAGCCAGATGGAGATGAGAACCTAGAAGTGGCCCTAAAATGCTCTTCTGTACATAGGCCAGTTGGGCTTCCCTAGTGACTCAGATGGTAAAGAACCTGCCTGCAATGCAAGAGACCCAGGTTCGATTCCTGGGTTGGGGAGATCCCCTGGAGAAGGGCATGGCAACCTACTCCATTATCCTTGCCTGGAGAATTCCATGGACGGAGGAGCCTGGAGGGCTACAGTCCATGGGGTCGCAAAGAGTCGGACATGACTGAGAGACTGACACGCTTTTTCACTTTCACAGAGGTCAGGAGGAACCAGGAGGAAGCAGCCAGAGAGATGCAGAAGAGAGATCAGTGAGGAAACAGAAAAATGAAGAGAGTCTGGCATCTTAGAAATCAAGTGAAGAAAGCGTCATCAAGTAGAAGCGGGTGATGCACTGTGTCCAGGCGGCTGAGAGATCAAGCACAGCGAGCACTGACCTTCACATTCAGCAGCACAGAGGTCTTTGAAGACCTTTACGAGCTGAGTTTAGGTGGGGGATTAGAGTTGAAAAACGAACTGAAATTGACAGGAGGAAGGGCTAAACTTGGCAACAAAATAATCTGATCTCTTTGCTGCTCAGGGGAGCAAAGAAGCCAAGCAGTTGCTGGTGAGGGAAGTGCGCTCAAGAGAAGATTTTCTTGACAGGAAAAATAGCCCCGTTGGCCTGCAAGGAGATCCAACCAGTCCATTCTGAAGGAGATCAGCCCTGGGATTTCTTTGGGAGGAACGATGCTAAAGCTGAAACTCCAGTACTTGGGCCACCTCATGGGAAGAGTTGACTCATTGGAAAAGCCTCTGATGCTGGGAGGGATTGGGGGCAGGAGGAGAAGGGGACGACCGAGGATGAGATGGCTGGATGGCATAACTGACTCGATGGACGTCTGAGTGAACTCTGGGAGTTGGTGATGGACAGGGACGCCTGGCGTGCTCTGATTCATGGGGTTGCAAAGAGTCGGATACGACTGAGCGACTGAACTGAACTGAATGATAAGAATGAGTAAAGGATGGAAATTACCACAAACTCAGTTGCTTAAACAATATAAAAATTTCTCACTGTTACAGAAACTGGAAGTCCAAGGGAATTCTCCAGTGGCTCAGCTAGTAAAGAATCCACCTGGCAATGCAGGAGATACAGGAGATGTTGGTTTGATACTTGGGTCAGGAAAAGTCCTTGGAGGAGGAAATGGCAACCCATTCCAGTATTCTTGCCTGGGAAATCCCATGGACAGAGGAGCCTGGTGGGCTACAGTCCATGAAGCTGCAAAGAGTTGGACACGGCTGCGTGTGTGTGTGCCCGTGCGCGTGTGCACACACAAACACACTGGAAGTCCAGGACCAGTGTGGCAGCAGGGTAGTCTTTTCTGCAGCCTCGTCTTGGCTCGCAGATGGCTGTCTACCGCAGGTGCCTCCCGGGAGTGAGACGGCAGTATCCTCACACCATCTTTGCTCTGCGCTTGCACATCCCTGGTCTCAGTGTGTCCCCACGTCCTCTTCTTATAAGGACACCAGGCATATGGGATTAGAGCTCACCCTAACAGTTTCATTTTGACTTAACTACCTCATTAAAGGCCCTACCTTTAAAGGCAAAGGGACTCAGTCATACAAATACAGGTATCCATTCTCCCCCAAACTCCCCTCCTATCCAGGCTGCCCCATAATATTGAGGAGAGTTCCCTGTGCTATAGAGTAGGACTTTGTTGGCTATCCATTTTAAATACAGCAGTGTAGTATGTATCCTTTTGGAATCAATAGATTGAGAAAATACTTTACACTCAAAGTTACCATGAATTCAGTTATCATAGTTCAGTTCAGTTCTGTTCAGTCGCTCAGTCGTGTCCGACTCTGCGACCCTGTGAATCACAGCATGCCAGGCCTCCCTGTCCATCACCAATTCCTGGAGTTCACTCAAACTCACGTCCATTGAGTTGGTGATGCCATCCAGCCATCTCATCCTCTGTCGTCCCCTTCTCCTCCTGCCCCCAATCCCTCCCAGCATCAGAGTCTTTTCCAATGAGTCAACACTTCGCATGAGGTGGCCAAAGTATTGGAGTTTCAGCTTCAACATCAGTCCTTCCAATGAACATCCAGGACTGATCTCCTTTAGGATGGACTGGTTGGATCTCCTTGCAGTCCAAGGGACTCTGAAGAGTCTTCTCCAACAGCAAAGTTCAAAAGCATCAGTTCTTTGGCGCTCAGCTTTCTTCACAGTCCAACTCTCACATCCATACACGACCACTGGAAAAACCATAGCCTTGACTAGACGACTTTTGTTGGCAAACTAATGTCTCTGCTTTTCAATATGCTATCTACCCCATGAACAGTTATCATAAGAACAGTGTAAATATATAAAATATTCATATTTAGTTACAATTGACCCTTTAACAACACAGATTTGAACTGCAGGGGTCCCCTTACATGTGGAATTTTTTCAATAAATATAGAAACTGCATTTTCCTTTCATAGATCTTTAAGTTAAATGAGTGTAGATCTTCAAGTTAAATGAGTGTGGGGGAAAGCTTTAGGTCACAACATATGGAATAAAAAAACTAGGATTTGAGTCCCGATTCTGTTCAGTTCTGCCTTTGGTGAGAAGGAAATGGCACCCCACTCCAGCATTCTTGCCTGGAGAATCCCATGGACAGAGGAGCCTGGCGGGCTACAGTCCACGGGGTCGCAAAGAGTTGGACACGACTGAGCGACCTCACGTTCACCTTCTGTTCCATTCTGCCCTGGGTGAATCACTTATCAGATTCTTTGTTTCAGGGCAAAGGCAGCAGGACTCCAACTGGCACCCCTACCCACCACGTTGCTCAATGGCCAACTCTATATTATAAAATAGCTCATATTTTGTTTACCATACTTGGGTCTTTACAGTTGGCAAAAGAGTGTATCAGTAGGAAGTACCATTGCTTATTAGTCTACAGAGAGTATTCAGTGTACATGTGAGTTTGCGCACATCTGAGGAGGTATGTAGTTCACAACACACAAGGGCATGTATGCATGCTAAGTCACTTTAGTCGTGTCCAACTCTGTACAGCACTGTGGACTGTAGCCCACCAGCTCCATGGGATTCTCCAGACAAGAATACTGGATTGGGGTGCCATACCCTCATCCAGAGGATCTTCCCAACTCAGGGATCGAACCCACGTCTCCTGCAGTTACTACACTGAAGGTGGATTCTTTACCACTGAGCCACCAGAGAAGCCCTCACATCACACAGACAGTCCACGTGTTGACCCTGGTTATCTGTAAAGGAGGATTTGTAACTGGCCATTTTTAACTAATTAGAATCCTCCCAGGATTTTTATGTGGAAGCTACACTAATATGATCTACCTCATCCCCTCACCAGAATCTTGGCCCAAGACAAACAAAATCCACATAAATTGAAGGAGTTTAGCCCCTTGGAAACTTAATATAAGAAATTATCGACTAGAGCTACTGGGAGGCATGCTTAGAATGCAATTGTAATTAAGAAAGCCTAAATCTAATTAAGTCCATTGCCTGAGAACTGACTGTATGAAATGAAGAGGTGAGCCCCCAGCAGAAGTAGGGGGTGGTAGGACAATAAAAGCTGTCCATAAATCTCGTCCTGTGTAGGGAAGAAGGCAACTCTGACCGATGAACACAAACATGCCAATCTCTTTAACACCGATATCCCTACACCATGGTGCTGTAAGTCCTGATGATTGCATCAATTAAATCTGTGTTTATCTTCATTTGTTCTGATCCAGGTTTACCAGTCAGCATTCTGGTGATAATTTGTGGCTTTCAGTGTGGGTTTGTCTATGCATATAATTGTGCTCAACTTAATAAAATGCCATTCTGGATTATTACTATTCAGCAGTTGTAATGAATGAATTTATTCAGCATGAATCCTGAGGAAATCCTTCAGCAGGAATCAGGTTTGGCACCTCCAGAAAGGACAGGCCAGAGGACAGGACCACAGGTACTCCTGGCTCCCTTCCAGCTGCTGTCTGGAAGTGACATCTTTGCAGCTCACTCTCTGTGACAGCAGCTTGGGTCAGATGCAGAGCTCCCACATTCAGGGCTGTCTAACCTTGGGTTTTCCTAGTAAGGAAGGTCTTCTGCTACATTGTTTTCCCTGCTGAAAAGTGAGTTAAATCACATTTTTGGTTGATTTGGAATTGTTATTTAAATTATTGAACTTTAAAATTATTTAAACTACATCAACTGTTTAAACTGTTTTCAGGGGTGTCCCTCATGGTCCAGTGGTTAAGACTTCACACTTCCAGCCCAGGGGGTGTGTGTTCAAGCCCTGTTCAGGGAATTAAGATTGCACATGCCTCGGAGAACAGACCAAAAAACAAAAAGAAAAGCCCAAACGAACTATTTTCAGCAACTACCACTTACACGGTTGCTCAGTCGGTAAAGAATCTGCCTGTAATACATGAGATGCAGGTTTGATCCCTGGGTCACAAAGATCCTCTGGAAAAGGGAATGGCTACCCACTCCAGTATTATTGCCTGAAGAACCCCATGACAGAGGAGCCTGGCAGTCTACAAACCATGGGGTTGCAAAGAGTCTGACACGACTGACCAACTAACCACACACACACACAGCACTCACATACCACGTTCATTGACTCAGTTCACTGGTCATCTTGAACAGTAAACTAAACATTTTGGTGGGAGATATATGATTATAAAGATGGACTATAAAATTGTGGAAGCAACCCAAGTGTCTCTGACAGATGAATGGATAAACAAGAAGGGAGGGAGGAATGGGAAACTATTATTTAATAGATATGGAGTTTCAGTTTTGCAAGATACAAAAAGCTCTAGAGGAGGATTACAAATAGCTTACAAATGGGATTACAAATAGCTGAGAAAAGAAGAGAAGCTAAAGGCAAAGCAGAAACGGAACGATGTACTCATTTGAATGCAGAGTTTCAAAGAATAGCAAGGAGAGATAAGAAAGCCTTCCTCAGAGATCAATGCAAAGAAATAGAGGAAAACAACAGAATGGAAAGACTAGAGATCTCTTCAAGAAAATCAGAGATACCAAGGGAACATTTCATGCAAAGATAGGCTCGATAAAGGACAGAAATGGTCTGGACCTAATAGAAGCAGAAGATATTAAGAAGAGGTGGCAAGAATACACAGAAGAAGTGTACAAAAAAGATCTTCATGACCCAGATAATCACGATGGTGTAATCACTCACCTAGAGCTAGACATCCTGGAATGCAAAGTCAAGTGGGCCTTAGGAAGCATCACTGTGAACAAAGCTAGTGGAGGTGATGGAATTCCAGTTGAGCTATTTCAAATCCTGAAAGATGACGCTGTGAAAGCGCTGCACTCAATATGCCAGCAAATTTGGAAAACTCAGCAGTGGCCATAGGACTGGAAAAGGTCAGCTTTCATTCCAATCCCAAAGAAAGGCAATGCCCCCAAATGCTCAAACTACCACACAGTTGCACTCATCTCACAAGCTAGCAAAGTAATGCTCAAAACTCTCCAAGCCAGGCTTCAGCAATACGCGAACTGTGAACTTTCAGATGTTCAAGCTGGATTTAGAAAAGGCAGAGGAACAAAAGATCAAATTGCCAACATCCGCTGGGTCATCGAAAAAGCAAGAGAGTTCCAGAAAAACATCTGCTTCTGCTTTATTGACTGTGCCAAAGCCTTTGACTGTGTGAATCACAACAAACTGTGGAAAATTGTTCAAGAGATGGGCATACCAGACCACCTGACCTGCCTCTTGAGAAACCTGTTTGCAGGTCAGGAAGCAACAGTTAGAACTGGACATGGAACAACAGACTGGTTCTGAATTGGGAAAGGAGTACATCAGGCTGTATATTGTCACCCTCCTTATTTATCTTATATGCAGAGTACATCATGAGAAACGCTGGGCTGGATGAAGCACAAGCTGGAATCAAGAGTTCTGGGAGAAATATCAATAACCTCAGATATGCAGATGACACCACCCTTATGGCAGAAAGTGAAGAGGAACTAAAGAGCCTCTTGATGAAAGTGAAAGAGGAGAGTGAAAAAGCTGGCTTAAAAGTCAACATTCAGAAAACTAAGATCATGGCATCTGGCCCCATCACTTCATGTCAAATAGACGGGGGAAAAATGGAAACAGTGAGAGACTTTATTTCTTGGGCTCCTAAGTCACTGCAGATGGTGACTGTAGCCATGAAATTAAAAGACGCTTACTCCTTGGAAGAAAAGCTATGACAAAGATAGACAGCATATTAAAAAGCAGAGACATTACTTTGCCAACAAAGGTCCATGGGGTCGCAAGAAGTCCGACAGGACTGAGGGACAGAACTGAACTGAACTGAGAGAAGGACGGTAGCGCAATATGAAGGTACTTGATGTCACTGAACTGCGCGCTTAAACACGGTTAAATGGTACATTTTATGCTAAGCGTTATTTTACCACCAAGAAAAAAAGGAAGAAAATATGATAGATCTCGGTTCCTGCCCTAAACTTCTTACAGCCTTCCTGAGAGCCCAAACAGGAGAACGGGAATAGCGTTACGGGAATGCAGACTAGAGAGAAGTTAGTAAGAGGAGCCCCCCACCCCACCCACCCCCTGCCCGCCCATTTCACGAAGAAACTGACACAGAGGCAAGTCCTTCGAATGCTGAAAATCCGTCGAGCGGAAGCTTCCCATTCCTGCTTGAATAACTTAAGGCTTAGGAGACTCTAAGTTGGACAGGGCTGAGCGACAGGGCTGAGCAAGCACAGGCTAGGAGACTCTGACCGCGTTGGCCCGCAGTTCTCGGTTTGGCTCTGCCTCCAGCGGGTGGAACTGAAGCTGAAATCCCAATACTTTGGCCACCTGATGCGAAGAACTGACTCATTGGAAAAGACCCTGATGCTGCGGAAGACTGAAGGCAGGAGGAGAAGGGGGCGACAGAGGATGAGATGGTTGGATGGCGTCACCGACTCAATGGACACGAGTTTGAGCAAGCTCCGGGAGCTGGCGATGGACAGGGAGGCCTGGCGTGCTGCAGTCCATGGGGTCGCAACGAGTCGGACACGACTGAGCGACTGAGCTGAACTGAGTCAGGGGCTGAAAGGAGAAGACCTCACTAACCAGCAGGGGGCGCTGGCGCCCTCAGCGTACCGCCAGGCGCGCAGGGGGCGCTCTGGCCCGTCGCTCCTCCCCGCCTCGGCGATCCTTCCTTCCGCCGGGCGAGCCCGCCTCTCGTCGCCAGTGCGCAGCTGCGCGCACGCCAGCCCGTGGATACCATGGCGGCGGCGTCGAGCGGAGAGGAGAAGAAGGAGCGTCCGGGCGGCGGCTTAGGAGCGGCCGGCGGTAACAGCACGCGAGAGCGGCTGCTCTCAGCGCTGGAAGATCTGGAGGTCTTGTCGAGGTGAGGCCGTCGGCCCGAGGCCCTTGCTGTGGCTGGGCCGGGAGGACTGAGTCGGGACCCCCGGCCTGCCTTGGGCTGGTTCCCCGGGGCTAGAAGGGGAGGGCTGCGCCCCGAGGGACAGTGCCCGAGCGCCGTGGAAGTCCGTTTACAACCCTCAGGGACTCGGGGTCAAGAGCCCTCTTTGTTGTTATCGTTCAGTCGCTCAGTCGTGTCTGACTCTTTGCGACCCCATGGACTGCAGCAGGCCGGGCTTCCCCGTCCTTCACCATCCCCTGGAACTTGCTCAGACTCACGTCCGTCTTAATACAGACAGTGACCCTGGATCTCCAGAATATGGGAATCTTAGCGGACGTTAGAGGTCGCCGGGTGTGGGTCCCTTCGTCCACCGACACTCGAGAGACGTATAAGGAACTCCCGTGGGTGCTGCGCGCCGGGAGACGCACCCCAGGGGTGAGACTCGGTGCCGACTACGAGGAGGAGCCTGGTGTCATGGGGGAGAGCCCACTGACCCAGAGGAACGTCTGTGTCAACAGTGATTGTGGCGCGGAGCCTCCCCAAGGCCTGTCCTCGGTGTAGTCAGATATTGTGTTAGTTCAAGATGTACAGTGGAGAAGGAACTGGCAACCCACTCCACTACTCTTGCCTGGAAAATTCCATGGATGGAGGAGCCTGGTAGGCTACAGTCCATGGGGTCGCAAAGAGTCGGGCACAACTGGGCGACTTCACTTTCTTTCTGTAGTTCCTTTTGGAGAAGGAAATGGCAACCCACTCCAGTGTTCTTGCCTAGAGAGTCCCATGGACAGAGGGGCCTGGTGGGCTACAGTCTGTGGGGTTGCAAAGAGTCGGACACGACTAAGCAACTAACACACACACACTCACACATGCGTGAACAGCAGAGTGATTCAGTTACATGTGTGTGTATGTATATCAGTTATCCAGTCCTAGCTCCTACTGTTTGCCACATGACAGGCCAATAGAGAGAATTGTTGGGGCAGAGGAATAGCAACCTTATTCAGAAAGCCAGCAAACCTAGAAGATGGTAGAGTTGTGCCCTAAAGAGCCACCTGTCTGAGTTAGAATTCAGCCTTCTTTTATACTAGAAGGGGAGGCAAATCAAATGTTTCCCACAGCTTCTGGAGGGGAATTGTTAATTTCTTCCTCCCTGCAGTCCTTCAGGGGTGGGCCTGGTCAGGATGTTTCCTGTGAGTTAAACAAGGTATTTTAGCTTAATGCTCATTACCTGGGAGGCAGGCTTCCCAGAGATGGGACATTTTGTATAATTTAAGCTTACAGGCAACGTGTCTTTAATGATTTAACTTTTAGAATACCAAGATTTTTTTTTACCTATTAAATTTCTATTCTTTTTCAGATTCTTTTCCCATATAGGTTATTACAGAGTAGAGCTCCTTATTCTGTACAGTAGATCCTTGTTGATGATTTGTTTTATATGGAGTAGTATGTATGTGCTAATCCCAACCTCCTGATTTATCCCTCCTCCTTCCCACTTTCTCCCTTTGGTAACCCTAAATTTGTTTCTTGAGTCTGTTTTTGTTTTGTGAATGAGTTCATTTGTTTCATTTTTTTTTTTCAGATTCCACATATAAGCAATATCATATGTTACTTATCTTTTTCTGTCCAACTAGTAGGATAATGTTTTGTTCCATCCTTGTTGCTATAGATGGCATTATTTCATTCTGTTCTACCGCTGAGTAATATTCAGTTGCCACATTTTCTTTGTCCTTTCCTCTGTCAGTGGACAGTTAGGTGGCCTCCAGCTCCTTGGCAGTTGTCAGCAGTGCTGCAGTGAACGCTGGGGTGCATGTATCGTTTTGAATTACGGTTTTCTCTGGATATTTGCCCAGGACTGGGATTGCGGCATCACATGGCAGTTTTAGTTTTATTAAAAAATTAACTTATTTGTATTAATAGTTATGGTGAGTGGGGATCACTCTCTAGTTGTGGTTCACAGGCTTCAAATTGCTGTGGTTTCTTGTGCAAAGCATGGTGAGTTCCATGCTTATGGGCTCAGTAGTTGTGGCACACGGGGTTGGTTGCCCTGTGACATGTAGGATCTTTTAATCCAGTGATCTCTATTAGAAATGAAGTAGAGATTCAAAGAAGATAGGTTTATGGATTTAACATCCCATTTGCTGGGTATTTACAATGATCCTGGTTCAGGATGTGTGACTAGTTAGTGGCTGAATTGAGATGAGAACTGTGGTGTCCTGTACTCTGAGTTCACTACTATTTCCAGGATACTATTTGTCATGGATTATTAAATTGGAATTTGGTTAAGATATCAACTAAGGGCTATAATAATTTGCCTCCGAATTCTCATTCCTATTAATTTGGATCTTTCTGACACAGGGATCGAAACCCAGTCTCCTGCAATGCAGGCAGATTCTTTACCATCTGAGCCATTGGAGGGAAATCCAAATAATTTGTATCAAATAGAACTGGCATGCTTGTTGCATATTTCAGGTGTATATTGAGGCATAGTTCTAATTTTTAATCCTGTTTTCTTCCTTCAAGGGCCTGTTTTTAGCTTTAGGGAGTTGCGTATGGCCCCAGGGTCTTGAAACGGCTGTGATTTATTATAACAATTCCAGTCCAACGCCATTGGCCGCAGTTTCCCACCCTAAATTCTCTCTGGTTACTTTGACTCCTGATGAAAATTATATTGGCATCATGCTGCCTGCAGTGTGGGACACCTGGGTTCAATCCCTGGGTTGGGAAGATCCCCTGGAGAAGGGCATGGCAACCCACTCCAGTTTTCTTGCCTGGAGAATCCCATGGACAGAGGAGCCTGGTGGGCTACAGTCCCTGGGTTCGCAAAGAGCCGGACACGACTGAGCGACTGACACACACATGTAGGATCCTAGGAGCTTCGATACTGTTCTCCGTAGTGGTTCTATCAGTTTACATTCCAGCCAACAGCCAGGGTGCTGTTTTAAGTCCTTCGGATACATACGGACATCGCCTCCTTAAAATCACTCTGTATGGTAGCGCTATGATTTCTTACATTTGGCTGATGAGGGATCCACAGTACAGACAATCGCAGCATCTTTTCCAGGTTGCACAAGAAGAAAGGAGTAGAGGCCTGAATCCACGCTCTGATGTCCGTGCCTGAGTTCTTGGTCAGCCCCGTGGACTTCCTTTCTCTGCATCTCCCACCATACTCCCTGCAGCCACCCCAGCCCGGCCCCCAGAGGCCAGCTTGCATTTAGGCCAGGAGTTCTCAACTCTCTTCATCTCATTAATGGGGTACAGAAATGGGCTAAAACAGTTGGTCATCTTAGCAAGTCCTGTCAGCTCTGCCTCCAAAGTATACCCTAAATCTGTCCAGGTTTCCCCATTTCCGTGACTAAATCCTCATGCCTGGGACCTAGTCAAAGCCAGTGTCATTCTGTTGCCTGAGTTCCTACAAAGACCACCTAACCTGATTTGCACTCTAGCTCTCTTACAGTCTTGTCTCCAGATGGCTCAGTAATTGTCTAAAAACATGAATCAGGTCATGTCCTTTTCCTGTTTAAAACAATTTAGTAACTTCTCTTTGCACTCAGAGTGAAAGACTGAACCTTTAACCTGATCTGCAAGGCCCTGCACCAGCAGGCGCCAGCCTTTGGGGCACCAGGGACCAGTTTCGTGGAAGAGTTTTTCCAGGGACAGGGTGGGGAAGGAGAGGGGTGTGGTTTCGGGATAACTTGAGGGCACTACCCGTACTGTGCATTTTACTTTCTGTTTTGTAGTGACCTCGGAGTTCTCCCCGGGCTGGGGACTCCTGCCCCACACGGTGCAGCCCTCGCATCCTTGCTCTGTGCCCTCCCTGGCACCTCCTGTGCGCTTCCTCAAGCCTGTCTTTGTGCTGATGAACTGGCTGTGTCTTTGACAAGCATTCTTTCCTCCCACATCTGCTGGCTGGCTTCTCTTGTTTAGTTCATGCTTTACTCCAAAGATAACCCTGTAGAGAAACCTCCCCTGACCACACAGTGTAAGTAGCCAGACTACCTCCCTGACACTTTCTGGTATAACACTCTGCTTAATTTTCTTCCTGATCCTTGTCAACTCTGGTTTTACTTATATATTTTCTTGATTTCTGTATTAGAATTTAATTCACTTTTATAACCCAAATCATCTAGAAAGTGCCTGACCCATAATAGGCACTCAAGAAATATTTGAATGTATGAAGACTTTTCACCCCCTTAACCACTTTTTTCATTAATTAGCTTTAATTAATTCATATGTAATGGTGTATGGGAGGGAGGTAGTAGTGGGGAATACTGAGTCCAGTTGGTACCATCCACTAAAATAGCCTGAGGCTGGTGAGAGGAAGGTGGATGGTGGGAATATGAAGGTAAAATGGAAGATGAAGATAAATAGGGGCAACCCTGGCCTGACCAGTCGTGTCAGGTGGCTGATTGTGAAGCTGTCCTTTCCTGGATAAGTTCTGAATTGTCCCATCTATCATCGGTTTTGAAATTAATGTAGAGATAGAAAATGCCTGCTGCACATTTCCTCCCAATCATTCTACTATTTTTCATATAGGAAAGTTAACATATTTAACAGAGAAGCATTTTAGAAATGTATGATTTATTATGTGTAAGAATCCCTCTTAGTTGATACCTGTTTGGTTAATTTAAAAATGTGCAGGCCACAAGTTCTCCGTCACAACTACTCTGTTCTGCCTTTGTCATGAGAAAGCAGCTTTTGGCAATAAATAAATGAAGAGGCGTGGCTATCTTCCTAAAATAGCTACTTACCTAAACCACAGATGGGCTGGATTTGTAGACCCTACTTATTTAACTTATCTGCGGAGTACATCATGAGAAACGCTGGGCTGGAAGAAGCACAAGCTAGAATCAGATTGCCGGGAGAAATATCAATAACCTCAGATATGCAGATGACACCACCCTTATGGCAGAAAGTGAAGAGGAACTAAAAAGCCTCTTGATGAAAGTGAAAGAGGAGAGCGAAAAAGTTGGCTTAAAGCTCAACATTCAGAAAACTAAGAACATGACATCTGGTCCCATCACTTCATGGGAAATAGATGGAGAAACAGTGGAAACAGTGTCAGACTTTATTTTTGGGAGGCTCCAAAATCACTGTGGATGGTGACTGCAGCCATGAAATTAAAAGACGCTTACTCTTTGGAAGAAAAGTTATGACCAATCTAGGTAGCATATTGAAAAGCAGAGACATTACTTTGCTGACTAAGGTCTGTCTAGTCAAGGCTATGGTTTTTCCTGTGGTCATGTATGGATGTGAGAGTTGGACTGTGAAGAAGGCTGAGTGCCGAAGAATTGATGCTTTTGAACTGTGGTGTTGGAGAAGACTCTTGAGTCCCTTGGACTGCAAGGAGATCCAACCAGTCCATTCTAAAGTAGATCAGCCCTTGGATTTCTTTGGAAGGAATGATGCTAAAGCTGAAGCTCCAGTACTTTGGCCACCTCATGCAAAGAGTTGACTCATTGGAAAAGACTCTGATGCTGGAAGGGATTGGGGGCAGGAGGAGAAGGGGACGACAAAGGATGAGATGGCTGGATGGCATCACCAACTCGATGGACGTGAGTTTGAGTGAACTCCGGGAGTTGGTGATGGACAGGGAGGCCTGGTGTGCTGCGATTCACGGGGTCGCAAAGAGTCGGACACGACTGAGCGACTGAAGTGAACTGAATTGATGGAGTAGGAGTTTTTCTTGCATAGACCACCCATAATTCATCATCTGCGTTTTCTCCTTCAGTTTCTTTAAAGTGAAATGAGCCCTTGGCCACTCATCAGGCAGTCTTAGGGCAGGCTCTTGCTGAGTTTTTATGACTTGACTTCTCTTGGTTCAATAGATTTCCTTTGTAACACCTCTGTTGAGCATTTCCAAGCTTAGGTTTTTATAGAACCAGTTCTTCCTATTCATAGTCATACTTCATTTGTGTTTATATACTCCATATTGATTTATATAATTATAGTAATAGTAAACTTGAATAAATGGGACTGGTAATGAACACAGCTGAGTCTTGGTGAGAATGCACTGTGCTGGTGAGAGCTGAAGCCCAGTCACAGGGCCTGTGGGGCAGAAGCCCTGAGTCAGCTTGCTGTGAGGACCATCAGTCCAGCACGTCAGTTGGGTGGAGGCCAGGAAGAGAGCCTCTGTTGTGTTTACTTTGCAGCCTTTGTTTTTGTTTTATAGAGAACTTATAGAAATGCTGGCAATTTCAAGAAACCAAAAGTTGCTACAGTCTGGAGAGGAAAACCAGGTAAGTGGTTTCTTTTTGAATTAAAAACAAAAATCTCCATCATTTCTTCAGTTTCCTGTTTATGTTTACTTTGTGAGAACAGGAAGATCAGACTATTAAATTATTAATTGCAGTTTTTAAGTGGATTTTTTTGCACCATTTAGGTGAGAGGTAATTGAGATATAGTTGACATATATTTAATACATTATTTAATATATTTAGTATTTTATTTATATTTAATTATATATTATAAATATGTTAATAAATATTGGATACAAATAAGTAATATATTCAATACATTACACTGGATTAGCTTAATATGTATATCATGATGATTTGATATATGTGCAGATGGCAAAATGACTACAAGTTTAGTCACCATGCGAGACCTTAGTTCCCTGAGCAGGGACCCAGCCTGCACCTTCTGCAGTGGAAGTACAGAGTCTTAATCACTGGATTGGCAAGGAAGTCTTTTTTATGATAAGACTTTAAGAAAATTGCAAGGAAGGCAGAGGTGGCACCTTTTCATGTACCTGTTGGCAATTTGTATGTGTTTGGAAAAATGTCTGTTGCATTCTGCACATTTTTTAAGAACTTTTATGTTGCTGAGATGTACTCTTTGCAACTTTCAGATCTACGGTGCTGTATTCTTAGTTACAGTCACCATGCTGTATGTTACATTTCCAGAATTTACTTGTCTGATAGCTGGAAGTTTGTACGTTTAGACCACCTTCACCCATTTTACTCCCTTCCCTCTGGCCTCTGGCAGCCACCAACCTGAGCTCTCTTCCTGTGTGTTTGGCTTTTTTAGCATTCCACTGAGATGATACCATGTCTTTCTGTCTGACTTTGCTTCCTTTAATGTGATGGTCTGTGAGGTCCATCCATGTTACCACAGATGCCAAGGTTTCCTTTTTGCGGATGAATGATGCTCCCTTCTGTGTGTGTGCATGTGTATAGGTCTACCTCGCACTTTCTTTTTCCGTCCATCCATCGTGGACACTTGGATGACCTCCATGCATTGGCTGTTGTGAAGCATGCTGCAGTGAACATCTCTTTCCAAGTAGTGATTTCATTTCTTTTGGATAAATACCCAGAGATAGAACTGCTGGATCATATGGTGGTGTGTGTTTTTTTTGACTTTTTAAGTATCCTCCACACTTCGTAGAGTGTTTTCCGCAGCAGCTGCACTAATGTAGATCCCTGCCAACAGTGTGCTAGGGGTTCCTCTTTCTCCACATTCTCGCCAACACTTGTTATCTTTTGTCTTTCTGATGATAGCACCTAGCTGGTAATATCTGCAAGGTAATACCCAGTTGTGACTTTGATTTGCATTTCCTTGATGATTAGTGATATTGGATGCCTTTTCTTCTGGTTTTGTTCATTTGTGTATCTTTAGAGAAATGTCTGTTCAGTTCCCAGTGTTAACTAACATACATACATACATGCTTAGTTGCTCAGTCGTGTCTTACTCTTGCAACCCCATGGACAACCTGCCAGGCTCCTCTGTCCATGGGATTTTCCAGGCAAGAATACTGGAGTGGATTGCCAGGGCTATCGACTAAAATCATCTCAAATAAATTTTGCCTTCCCTGAGAAATGAATAAGCCTGCTCATTTTGGTATATTGCTAGTTCTGAAAGATTTCTTTTGTATGAAAGAATAGCATATAATTAGAAAAAGTAGGAAATCTTGATTAATCTCTTTTCTAAAATAATCATAGATAGGCTATTTTTATTTCTAATAATGATTAGAAAATAATACTTTGAAGGTGTTAAAATTTTGAGGACTAGCCAGTTCACCTGTGGCTTCTTTGTTTCATTGGAAATGTAGTTCTTCAGTATTCTGTTGTCTGTTTTAACCAACTATTACCTCACAGGTCCTGGAGTTGTTAATTCACAGAGATGGGGAATTTCAGGAACTAATGAAATTGGCACTTAATCAGGGAAAAATCCATCATGAAATGCAAGTTTTAGAAAAAGAAGTAGAAAAGAGAGACAGTGATATTCAGCAACTACAAAAACAGCTAAAGGAAGCAGAACAGATACTGGTAAGCTGATAGAGGCTGGTTCTTAATGTAAAAAGGGCTATTATTTACTCTATTTACAAAAAATAAACCTATTTTCAGAATTTTGAAGTGGCAGAAAACTTGAATTTCCAGGTCTAAAATCTAACCAAACTTGTCACTTTCATTAGATGAAACACCATGTCATTCACTTCTTAATTATTGTTTTCAGATACTCTGCATTTCTTTAGAACCATATTTTCATTATTTAAAGATTTCACAAGATTCAATTCACAGAAGTATGACATTTTACTTTTATCCTGTCTTCAATATGTTTCATTTATTAATAGTCTAAATCTTCAGTTTTAGAAATTTTGCAATCAGTAAAAATATATACCACTTTTATAAACTGATTAAAATTCACATTAATTTATGTCATCTTCCATCTTAAATGAGGTGGGATTTGGATATGTCAAGGACTCTTAGTTTTTCTTGTTCTACTATTTCAAAGAGACAATTTGTTTGTTCAATTATTTCTCTCAATGCTGACCAACATAATTGTTACATGGTGGTATTGCAGGAAGAGCTGAATTTGATTCTCATTTGGACCAGACTTTGCAGGCTCTTCTCTAAAGACAGTGAACATGAGGGCTAGAAAAAGAATAACCCTTATGAGTTAGATAATGGCAACTAACAGTCTTACCAGTGCACCCTGGTGCACTAGTGTATTAGCTTAATCTTGACAATTTTATGAGGTCAGTACCATTTTTCTATTTTTACAGATGAAACCATGACTTTAAATGAATACCTGTCTTGCCCAAGAGGGTAAAAATAGAGAGATGGAACTTAAACCTAGATCTCTCTGCCTGCCTACTTCTACCCACTGTGTTATCGCTGAGGATGCATATGCTAGGGTCAGCTTCATTCTGCCCTGTTTGTCTTTGCCCAGGGTGGGTACGTGGAGGAGTTCATTGTAATAGTCATTATGCATTGATAATGTATAAATGAATGACATTCTCAATCCACAGACTTATCTTGTAAAGTAGAAAAAAAATAGTTGTGGTATTTTATCCTTGAACCAGATGTAAGGATTGTTTTGGGAGTAGTACCTGGTCTGTTTTCTACATTCTTATGATAGAAGACATGAAGCAAAAATGGTAGCGAACAATCCAATTTATGTTTTGTTTCCAACAACTAATTTGTGAATGGAGGCTAATTCATAAATGCATAAATAATGGTTTTTTCTCATTGATTATAGCTGATGTAAATGATACCCAAGTGGTATTTCAGAATATTACAAATAAATTGTGGGGATTTCTAGGTTTTATATATTGTTTCTATGGGATAAATGGTTTTGGGAATTAGGCCAAAAACTGGACTTGGTATAGTTCTGAATAACCTGTATTTCTTTTTAAAATGTTGTTTAAATTAGGCAACAGCTGTTTACCAAGCAAAAGAAAAACTCAAGTCAATAGAAAAAGCAAGGAAAGGTTAGTAATGTGGGAACATTAAATGACTTTCTGAAAGATTCAAGTTTTGGTTTCAAGAAACTGATGAGAGTATTAATGGTAATCACGTCTCATGCTGTTAAAAAGTTTCCAGTGAATTTTCATTGTGAAATGTCTGCCATGTTACAGCCCTGTGCCGGGCATTGTTAGGGAGGTGTCACGTCCTTTTGCAGGTTACAAAATGAGATGAAGAAGTTATGGCTATTACTTAAATGTGTAATAAAGACAATGGGGTTTTTACATTGTTGGGAGACCAGAATATGGGCTGGAAGCAATGTGATTTGAGGTGGACCTTGAAAGACGGGATGGAGGGTGAGAGAGGCATGCAGTGGACAACTCGAGTAGGGCCAGAGCACCATGAGGTCAGAGCTGAGTAAGCCCTTGGGGTGTGCGCCCGTTTAGTGGTGCTGGGAGACGCTCAGTCTGCCTTCTTGTCCTGTCCTGCTTTTCTCTTTAAAAGGCTTCCATTTTGGACCTTTTAGTTTGGATACTAAAAGTCAGAATTGCAATGAAAACCTTGGTGGTTTGCTTTTCATGATATATAGGTACGATTTACATCTAAATTCCCTCTTTTCCTATTTTAGATTAACTACTGTTAATGTTTGATGTGTGTGCTTCCAGATTCTTCTATGTGTAATACATATGTGATAATGATAATGCGTAAAACCAGGTCATGGAATACAGATTACTGCTTATGTGCACTTTTGTAACCAAATGAATAGAAGTATGGAGCGTAACTGTGACCTGCGCACTGATAAAGTTGCATGTTAGTAGACTCAAATGTTAAACTCTCCTCTCCACTCTCTTAGGTGCTATTTCCTCTGAAGAAATAATTAAGTATGCACATAGGATTAGTGCAAGTAATGCTGTGTGTGCCCCACTGACCTGGGTCCCAGGTAAAAGTGATTCCCTTTTTACTAGATATATGTGGTTTTGAAAATTCTTAGGTAACTATACATAAAAATAGGAAAGAAGATTTAAATATAGAATGTATATATTTTAAAATACAAGGTAATATGTGATGATTCTAAAGCTGTATTATTTATATACCCGGAAAACCCTGGCTGGCCAGGAGCCAACTTTTTCAAGGGATTTCCACAAGGGCTCCAGCCTGAGAAACAGACAGGGTATAAAGATGAAGCGCTGAACACCAGGCAGCAGGTGCACAGGGCTGCAGAAAGCTGGAGTAACTCAGGAACAGGAGAGAGAGAAACTGCAACATGTATTGACAGATAAAACACTTATAAGCCAGAGACCTCAGGTAGAGCTCCAGCCTTTTGGGAGGATGGGAAGTAGTTATTTTTGGTCACTCCTAACAGTGGTATTTTGCCATACCTTGAAACATTAAGGGTAGCTGCAGTTCTGGAGGGTAAATAATTTAGAGTTGGTGAGAAAATACCCCAGTATTGGTTCAAATCTGGCCAACTTTTCATCAACCCAGAACTAAAGAGTGTGCCTTCATGTTTGGAAACAAACATCATTGGCCTCTGATTCTCCACCTGAAAGTTACAGGAATTAGTCTTTTTTGCCGCCCTGTGTGGCATGTGGCCTCTTACTTCCCTGACCAGGGATTGAACCTGAGGGCCCTGCAGTGAAAGCTCAGAGTCTTAATCAGTGCACTACCAGGGAAGTCCCCAGGAATTAGTCTTTAAATGACATGATTAAAGAGGTTGATTAGGAAAAGGTTTTAATTTAGAGCAATCAGGATTATAATTTTGTCATTTGAAATGGTTGCTGAAATGACAATTTTCATATAGTGTTATTGTGAAGATCTAAAGAAGGTATAAAAATACATGTAATTAAAATTTTAACATGTTCTTAATAGCAATTGATGACTTTAATATTCTAAAATTTAAAATGTGGCTTGAGTTTTTCAAAGTGAACCAAGGAAAATCAATATTTCAAATAAGGTATTTAAGCATATTTCCATATGTGACTGAATTAAAAGCAGGCTGTATTTTTTAGGGGACCCACGGAGACCATACCCAACTGATTTGGAGATGAGAAGTGGATTACTGGGTCAGATGAACAATCCTTCCACTAATGGAGTAAATGGTCATCTCCCAGGGGACGCACTTGCAGCCGGCAGACTGCCCGGTATGTGTTAATCAGAATAGTGCTTCCAGATAAAGGCTTTTTTTCAGAGATGATGATGAAGACAAAGGTCTGGCTGTTGAACAGGTTTGAGGGTCTGGACCCATCTTATTTTAGTTGCTAGAGTTAACTTTACCAGTTTGTCCTGCACTCTGCTTCTTCTCATTTAAGACTGGTCTAGATGGAGGCTATGAAATTAGAATCTATGTGATGTGAAAGTCACTCAGGTGTGTCCAACTCTTTGCGACCCCACGGACTAGAGTCCATGAATTCTCCAGGCCAGAGTGAGTTGCCATGCCCTTCTCCAGGGGATCTTCCCGACCCATGGATTGAACCTGGGTCTCCTGCATTGCAGGTGGATTCTTTACCAGCTGAGCCAGAAGGGATGCCCCCTGAAATTGGAATGAAGTGATATTGTGCCATTTTCCTCAGGCCTCTCATTAACTTAAGCTCCAGACTTAGTTTTTTTAATGAACCATACTTTATAAATAGAGTAAGATGTATTCAGTTTAAAGGATACCACGTGAACATACTTGTTAAAACCCCCCAAATTAAGTGAATAACAAAGCTTCTAATGGACTTTTTAGTATCTAAATAGAGTATGTTTTTCATGAGAGCTCATTCTGAACTCTTCAGCCCACCTCCGGTTTCACATAGAAGTCTACTTGTTTTCATCTGGTAGAACTTTTTAAAAAAGTTTTCTAAAAGGCATAAGATAGGAAAAAAATTACTCTTTTGGGGCAGTCACTTAATATTTTACACATCTCATGATTTTCCGTGTATTTTTAAAAATACCTATTTTAAATTTATTCATTCACTTATTCAGCTCCACTGGGTCTTTGTTGTGGTTCATGGGCTGTCTTTAGTTACGGCAGGCCGACTTCCCATTGAGGTGGCTTCTCTCGTTGCAGAGCAGCCTCAGTAGTTGTGCTGCACGGGCCCAGCTGCCCTGCAACATGCGTAGTCCCAGTTCCTGGACTGGGGATTGAACCCTCGTTACTGGCATTGACAGGCAGTCCTAGCCACTGGGAAGCCCACCCTGTATTTTTTACATTGCTAAAAATGTACTCTAGATAATGCTTTTTTAATGTTTAACGTTTCGTTGTCAGGCTGTCCCTGTGTTACTAAAAATGCTTTTGTGAACATTGTTAGCTAAGACAAACTGGGAGTTCACTGTGCATTAGTTTTCCTTAGTATCACCTCATTTTTCTGTGATTGTACCATATCATGTCAGTACAGTCCCGGCAGTAGGCTGAAAGTACACCATCCCATCCAACTGGGATGCCACTGACATCCTGCACACCAGCCAGGCACCACAGGAGGGAATGCAGGCCCCAGTAGGGGAAGAAGCCTTTTCCTCTTATGGGTGTCCCTCATAGCTTAGTCAGTAGCGTCTGCCTGCAGTGCAGACCTGGGTTCGATTCCTGGGTTGGGAAGATCCCCTGGAGAAGAAAATTGGCAACCCACTCCAATATTCTTGCCTGGAGAATCCCATGGACAGAGGAGCCTGGTGGCCTACAGTCATGGGGTCGCAAGAGTTGGAGACACAACTTGGTGACTACACCACTGCGGCCACCTGTGGAGCCCCTGCGGCGCCCTCTACGGGCAGAGCTGAGCACTGTCGCTGCTGGCAGAGAACCGTGTTTAGGGTCCAGGGAGAAGAGTGCAGGCTTAGAGGCAGCTTAAACTGGAATACCTAGTATAGTACACATTAGCTATTCATAATGTGTGTATAGAAAGTACTATACATGACCTATTACATATATAGATGAGACATTTGATTTGAAATTGTGACCATCTAGAATAGTGACTGTAGGAAAGTATGATTTTAAAAAATAAGTCATAGATTCTAGTTACTAAAACATCACGTTTTTCCTCGATAAGTTTGATCATTAATTTGGCCAAATGTATATTTTGATTTTTAACCTTTAAAAAACTTTTCGAAGTGTCTGCATGAAGGAAAGAGTAAGGAGCGAATGAATTGCTAGTTGCACTGTCCTCCTGTGTGCGTCTTTCTCCAGATGTCCTTGCTCCACAGTACCCATGGCAGGCAAGTGACATGGCGATGAGCATGCTCCCACCCAACCACAGTCACGACTTCCTGCTGGAACCTCCAGGGCACAACAAAGAAAACGAGGACGATGTAGAGGTTATGTCAACGGACTCCTCGAGCAGCAGCAGTGACTCTGATTAGAGGCCGTAAGACAAAAAGCATACAGAATTGAATACTATAGAAATCTGTTTGTTAAATGGCAAACGTGGAAAGCTAGCCAGGTGATGTTGGCTGTAGTGGAATTGTTCTGCCATTAAAAATCATAGTGGACTTTCTTTTTAAAGCCCCAAAGTATGGTTTCAGTTCTAAACCACTAGGTTAATACTTTAAGAAAAATCACACTTTACTGTTGGGGTACAGCTTTTTCAGTTCAATGCTGTCTTACCTTGTTCTGTTCCAGTTGTGTTGGACTTGTGCATAGTACTGGAAATAAGATTTGAGGGGAATGACCCATGTGCATATCACTAATAGGCCTCCTGGAATTATTTAGAAAAGCATAAACAAGAGCAGCACGTCACTCAGTGTGCACTGTATACCAGAAACCTTCATTTGAAAGTAAAGGCTGTTACTTTCTGTCACAGGAAGAGGAGAAATCATCTCAGTTTATACTTGATAATTATTGTATTTTTTGTAAATAAACTTATTCTTGTTTGTATTCTTGTATGTATTTAAATTTTTTAAAATGTACTTCCAGTGTAGATAAGATAGGTCTGTAAATCCAGTTGCGTTTTGTCCATACTTTAGAACCCGAAAGATGAGCAAATGTGACGCAGTGCATATACACCTGAACTAGGAATCCCAAATTTGGTTTAGGTTTCTCAAAGGCATAGACTGCCCTTCTTAGAAGAAACAAAATGAAGTAGGTGTTTTTTCTGACAACTTACCATAGAAATGTCCTAACAAACATAAATTGTAGGAAGGGTTTTAGAAGGGTAAACACTCTCAGGCTTCACCTTCCCTCTTATTGCAGCTCCTAGAATCACTGTTAATTTTTTTCTGGTGGTTAACCTTGTTTAAATAATACGCTTATACAGCTACATTTTGATTTGTCAGTTTTAGACAGTACTGCATCGTTTACTCTTTTTCCTGGTGTAGACTCTTCTCTTAAAAAAGGCACACTATATACATTTTGTAAAAAAAAAAAAAAAAAAAAACACACCAGCCCATATTACCGATGTTAGATTTGTGCAGAGGACAACAAACATAACTAGTTACGCTTTATCTCCAAAGTGGTATTTCTCAGTGTGGCCACAAGCCAAGCGTATGAAAATCACTTGGGTGCTGTTAGAAGGCAGATTGAGGATCTGCTTCTTAACCTGCTGAAACAGCATCTGTGTGAAGCCTTCACATCCAAATCTAAGTACTGGGGCCCTAAAGCCCTTAAGCTCCTTGCCAGTCACTGCCATTCACAACCCAAGAATCTTGCACCTTTTCCCTTGAGGGGCTTTCACTTATAAACCAACACAAACAACACAACAAAAAAATAAACCGAAATGGAAAAATAGGACTCAAGGAATACCTAGATTCTGAGTCTTGGTGGACCAGCGGATTGGGAAATAAAAGGGAGTTCCATGTGTACCTCAAATCAAACTGCTGTGTACATGCTCATTTGGTGTTTATCTGTACAGCTCTACAACCTCTCACCCAAAACCCTTAGGTCTAAAATTACCTCAGAACTTGGATTTTTAAAAAATATTCTAGAAAGTTAGCAGGACTTAAATACTGAATATTATAGAATAAACCCCCAGCAAGAACTGAAGAGGCATCTTATAAATTACACATATTAAACCTTCATTTTAGGCACATTTCATATACACACACGTTATTTAGCAATTTCCTCAACACAGGAACTTGTCCTCATTATTCCTGTTAAACTGATGATTGGATTTCCACTCTCCCGCCTGGTTTTGGCTTTTGCACAGTTCTTTAACCTTCAGGGCATCTCTATTTCAGACTTTAGCTCCTCTCTCTACACTTACAGAAACAGCTCTCGTTTATGTCCCTCAGACGTTTCAAGGATCAGTGTAGGAGGACTTGCCTGGGATAGAGGACACCTTGGGGCTTGATTTAACAAACACATGAAGGGCTATTTCAGACTTGCCAGCATCCTGGCAGAGTGAGGTATAGACATTTCATTTTAGGAGAATATTGCTAGTAGTCATTAGTTTTTTCTATTAAAAGCAATTCTCAACCATTTGAGAATTAACTGCTTACTCAAGAGCTCTAAATCCTATTCTGGCCATTCGCTCTTTTAGAGAAATTATTTAGTGATAACTGGATGCCACTGCACACGTCAGATGCTGAGAAAGTACGATCCCCCTCTACCTTTTTACTTTTCACTATAAATAAAGAGCCCAGATTGGTTTTTCTCTTTCCATTGAAGTAAACCCTCATGTCTAGTTTGGTGAATTTAAAACAAATGGAAAACCTCACAAGCTCCTAATTAATTTAAAAATTAAAAATTTTTTAAGTCTACTGAAAATTTTTAAAAGGAGATAACGGAAGAAACTTGTAGTTTATGTTAAGTTTCTGAAACTATAAAACACCTGTTTATATAAGTACTAGCTAGCATAAAGATATATCTCAATGAATTCCCAATCAACTATACTTGGGATTAAGTTATTGAGGAGTTTCATCCACAAGCCTTGCCTGGGTTCTTATCAAGCCTCCCATATCTGCCATTCAAGGAGGAGGCTTCCCTGGTGGCTCAGACAGTAAAGAATCTGCCTGCAATGTGGGAGACCCAAGTTTGATCCCTGGATTGGGAAGATCCCCTGAAGAAGGGCATGGCAACCCACTCCAGTATTCCTGCCTGGAGAATTCATGGACAGAGGAGTCTGGTGGGCTGCAGTCCATGGAGTGGCAAAGAGTCAGATACGACTGAGCAGCTAACACTTTCACTCCACTTTCAGGGACAGAAAGGGGTTAAGTCAGTTGAAGGGAGTAAAACTAATGAGCAGGCAAAAGAAGGATGTGAATAATCAAATAGGAGTAGGAAAAACTGTGAAATTCATTAGTTTAAGGAACATACACTAATTTTACTTGAGCTCACTCTAAAACGTTTGGCAAAACAGAAAGAGATTTGTAAATGGTAAACTTGATATGTGCACATATAATTTAGAAAAAGGAAGCAATTAAAACAACTTTAAAAATGATCTTCATTCATTGGAGAAAGATTCTTTTGTAGCATGTATTACAACAGTACTCGAGTCTTCTGAAAGGGCAAAATTCAAATATAACCAGCTCTAGGAGAAGCAAGGGATTTTATAGAAATGGGTTCATGATGAAAAAAGATGAGTTTATGGTCTAATTCAGCAGTTCTCAAACTTTGGTTTTGAATCTTATTACACTGTTAAAAATTACTGAGGACCTAAAGATTTAAAAAAAAAATCACTCAAACTGATAAAGTTAGTAAGGTGCATATGTGCGTGCTCAGGCATGACCAACTCTTTGTGACCCCATGGCTGCAGCCTGCCAGGCTCTGTCCATGGGGTTTCCCAGGCAAGAATACTGCAGTGGGTTGTCATTAAACAAAAAATATTAGAACTGATCAATGAATTTAGCAAGGTTAATTACAGGATTAATTACATAAATCTGTTGTATCACAGAGAAAGTGAAAAATAATCCCTTTAAAAATCACATTTAAAAAAAAACGAAAAAACAAACAGGAATAAACCTGAGCAAGGAGGAGAAAGACTTATATGCTGACAACTATAAAACATTGATAAAGGAAACTGAAGATGATTTAAAAAGAATGTAAAGCTATCCCACGCTCCCAGACTGGAAGAATATTATTAATGTGGCCATATTACCCAAAGCAAATCTACATATTTAATGCAATGTCTATCAAATTACCCAAATACTTTTCACAGAATCAGAAAAAAATGATCCTGAAATGTATATGGAGCCACAGAAAACCCAGAATTGCCAAAGCAATTCTAAGGAAAAAGCAAAGCTGGAGGTATAACCCTCCCAGACTTCTGACAACACTAGAGTATCAAAACAGCTAATACTAATACTAAAAGCTGATACTAATAACAAAAACACACATCTGGATCAATGGAACAGGAGAGCGAGCCCAGAAATAAACCCACACCAGTTAATCTTTGACAAAGGAGATTAAAAATGCAGAGAAGACAGTCTCTTCAGCAAGTGGTGCTGGAAAAGTTTGAAAATTGCATGAAAATCAATGAAGTTAGAACACTCCCTTTTACTAAACACAAAAATAAACTCTAAATGGCTTAAAGACTTCAATAAGACGTGACATTATAAAACTTCTAGAAAAGAACACAGGCAAAACTCTGACATAAAATTGTACTAATGTTTTCTTAGGTCAGTTTCCCAACCAAGGCCAAAGAAATAAAAGCAAAAATAAACAAATGGGACTTAGTCAAACTTGTAAGCTTTTGCACAGTAAGGGAAACCGTAAACACAACAAAATGACAACCTACAGAATGGGAGAGAATATCTGTAAATTATGCAACTGACATGCAGCTCAACATAAAAAAAAAAATCATAAAAGTGAGAAGACCTAAATATCATTTCTCCAAAGACATACAGGTGGCCAAGAGCCATAAGAAAAGATGCTCAGTATCACAAATCAAAACTACGATGAGGTACTACTTCGTACCAGTCCCAACGGTCATCATCGAAAAGTCTACAAATGATAAATGCTGAGGAGGGTGGGGAAGGCAGCGGAACCCTACTACACTGTTGGTGGGAATGTACACTGTGCAACCACTGAAGAGGCCAGTAAGGAGGTTCCTTAGAAAAAAATAAAAAAGATGCCATATGATCCAGAAATCCCTCTTCTGGGCAGATACTCAGAAAAGATGAAAAGGAATTTGAAAAAGTTCACACACCCCAATGTTCACAGCAGCACTATTTACAATAGCTGAGATGTGGAAACGACCTAAGCATCCATGAACACAGGACTGGATAAAGAGGTGGCTCGCACATACAATGGAGTATCACTCAGCCACAAAAACAATGAACTAATGCCACCTGCAGCAACATGGGGGGCCACAGTCAGTCAGAGAAAGACAAACATCACGGTACCACTAATGCGTGGACTCTAAACAAATGGCACAAAGGAACTTACTTACAAAACAGACAGACTCACAGATGCAGGGAAAAGGCATGATTACCAGAAGGGAAAGGAGATGGGGAGGGACAAATTAGGAGCTTGGGATTAACAAATACACACTGTGTATAAAACAGATGAACAATAAGGACATACTGTATAATACATGGAACTCTATCTTACAACAATCTGTAAAGGAAAAGAATCTGAAAATGTGTGTGCATTGATACATATCTAAATCACTTTGGTATATACCTGAAACTAACACTACATTGTAAACAACTATACTTCATTAAAACACAAACAAACAAACAAACTGAGGCCCCAAAGAGTTTTTGTAGGATGTTATCTAGTATCATACTAGGAATTAAAACTGATAAATTTTAAGAATTCTTTTATTTATTTACAAATAACAAAACCCCATAACACAAAACTTGTATGTTAACATAATTTTTATAAAAAATATAGATGTTTTTCTTTAAAAAAAAAAAGAAGTGAGAAGCATGGCATTGTTTGACATTTTTGTCAGTTTCTTCCACATCTAGCTTACTAGGAGAGAGCCAGATTTTATCAGCTTTGCATTCACTCTACTAGAGTAACCTGTAACACGCAGTTTCTGGAAAACTCCTCTGTACACTCAGCAAAGAATGAGGGTGTGACATAAGCGACTCTGACCCCGAGGCCCTAGTCACGTCACAGTTCACATACAAGGAAATCGAATCTTGAGCGAGATCAACTGAGATCCAAAATGGTAAGGCCTGTTAACAATGGGATACAGATCCTGGATGGTTTAACTTGCTTCCCTGGGTTTACATTCCCAATCAGAAGTACACCCTAATGACCTGTCCTGTCTGCTCTAGTTGTAGGCACTGTCAAAATACATCAACAACAACAACAACAAACAGAAAAGGAAAAACCAACAAATGAGATAAATTCTGTGTTGGCACTTCAATTAGGATCTCTACTAGAACTGAAACGCTAAGACAAATTCTACTGCACTCTCCTCCACACACATCAATACCAGAGAAATACAGAAAGTGGAATTACCATTTTATAACATCACCAATTATCACATTTTCTCAAATAATTCATGACACAATCTCTGAAAATTTTTCACAAGTACTGAATGAAAAGGTGTTGGGTATATTAAGAGACTACAAATAAACTGTCCATCATGTGGGACTTTTCAAGTAAAATGGAGTTGTTCTGAAATGTAGATTTTTTTTGTTCTTTAACAGGACCTTATTCTGCCTTTTATGTACTGGGTTGGCCCAAAAGTTCTTTTGATTTTTAAGCAAAAATAAAACACATTTTTCACTTTCACCAATAACTGAACTGAACAACATATTCACCATTTTGTTCCACTACCTTCTGCCATTTTTCAGGCAACTTCATAATTCCATCTTCCCAAAACTTTTTATCTTTTTGAGCAAAGAACTGTTCCAGGTGCCTTTTGCAGTCTTCCAGGGAACTGAAATTTTTTCCATTGAGAGAATTTTGTAAAGACCGAAATAAATGGTAATCTGAAGGTGCAATGTCTGGGGAATATGGTGGAGGAATCAGAAGTTCCCAGCCAAGCTGTAACAATTTTTGTCTGGTCATCAAAGAAACATGTGGTCTTGCGTTATCCTGATGAAAGATTATGCATTTTCTGTTGACTGATTCTGGACGCTTTTCATTGAGTGCTGCTTTCAGTTGGTCTAACTGGGAGCAGTACTTCTTGGAATTGATTGATTGGTTTTCTGGAAGGAGCTCATAATATAGGACTCCCATCCAATCCCACCATATACACAACATCACCCTCTTTGGATGAAGACTGGCCTTTGGTGTGGCTGGCGGTGGTTCATTTCGCTTGTCCCATGATCTCTTCCGTTCCACATTATTGAACAGTATCCATTTCTCATTGCCTGTCACAATTTGTTTTAAAAACGGAACACTTTCATTACGTTTCAGTAGAGAATCACATGTGGAAATACGATCAAGAAGGTTTTTCTGGCTTAACTTAAGTGGAACCCAGACATCAAAGCGATTAACATAACCAAGCTGGTGCAAATGGTTTTCAACGCTCGATTTGGATATTTTGAGTATGTCGGCTATTTCTCGTGTGGTATAATGTTGATTGCTCTCAATTAATGTCTCAATTTGATTGCTATCCACTTCAACTGGTCTGCCTGACCGTGGGGCATCATACAGAGAGAAATCTCCAGCACGAAACTTGGCAAACCACTTTTGACATGTCCGCTCAGTCACAGCACCTTCTCCATACTCTGCACAAATCTTTTTTTTGGTATCTGTTGCATTTTTACCTTTCTTGAAATAATCAAGCATAATATGCCGAAATTGTTGCTTTTTTTCTTCCATCTTCAATATTAAAATGGCTACCCCCAAATTCACCAATTTTGATAACTTTCTTTTAAAAAATGCACATTGCTGTGACAGGTGTCACAATACAATCTCACAAAATTGTTTTAAATGAAGTTAGAGACAACTAAGCACAATAGTCGTCGTACAATAAAAAAGCCTAAGTGAACTTTTGGGCCAATCCATTAAAAAAAAAAAAAACAACTCAGTGAATCTCCTTGTTCACCTCCAGGTGACGTCCTTTATATCCTACCAGATGATCCAAATCTTCTTTAAAAGGATCGTAGCCTTGTTCTTTTAAACAACGTAGTGCCCAGAAAAGCTGGTCCAGGGGAGGAAATTCTTCCCAAGGAACCCACTCCCAACCTAGAAAAGACAGACATTAAAGCAATTTCTTCAGTTGAAAGGAAACAAAGCATATTCATTTTGGCTAGGTAACCTGTACTAAGAAAAATTAATTTTAAAAGTGATTTGCTACTAATAAAATGAAGCGCAATGCTATGCATTATCTTGGCTATACAAACATAATTTTCAGTGGCTCAGCAGTAAAGAATCTGCCTGTGATGCAGGGTATATGGCAGGAGCTGTGGGTCAGGAAGATTCCTTGGAGGGCATGGCAACCCACTCCAGTGTTCTTGCCTGGATAATCTCATGGACAGAGGAGCCTGGTGGGCTACAGTCCACGGGGTCGCAAAGAGACATGATTGAGCGTGCACAGATGCTCACAACAGGTGAATGTTTAAATATTATATTAACAAAAATACAATGATTATTAAGAATTCTACGTTCTAAATTAGTTTATGATTACATGTATATATCTATGTGTAACTACTGTTTCTTCCATTACGCATCTCTCTGCCTATAAAATACAGATATGTAGTTTTACTCTGGCAAGGGAGAGGACAAAGAATCCATGGACCTGGAACAAGTTCTGCAAGGGCTGATCAGCACCTGTGACCACACAGTGTGGGGGGGTAGGGGGAGGAGAGGTGGGGGAGGAAGAGGGGAGGCACACCCTAACCATGTGTTGCCAAGATGCTGAGTTAACTGAGTCTCCAGAGACCTGAAGTAGCGTCTACCCTCTCTCCTAGAGAAGGAAGCATCTGGATAATCCCTCTAATTATAATCTGTCGGCTGGAGGAAAGATGCGGTAACTAGCAGGCTGTTCGGATCCAGGGCCTGATGAACACAGGGCAGAGTCTGCATGCCCGTATTATAAATAAAACAAAACCCCCGAGCCACTGTACCTTGGCCAGTCATCAGCTCCCCTAGTTAATCTGGTACAATCCTGCCTTCCCATTCTTAAGGCGTGAATAATTTTTCTTGTACCCTAGGCCAGCTGAAGGCCTCTGGATCCTTCTTGTGTTTTTCTTCATGTGATACCATGAAATAAGAAATATGTATTTGGTCTTCATCCCTATTTCCTGGCAGGATTCCTAAAACCTTTGTATTAATAATTTCCTGAGTGACAGGGATCAGAGGAGCATCTTTCTGTTTTCCATGATAAGCCCCTTTCAACCAAGGCTGCGTCAATGCTGATGAGATGGCTGGTGGCTCCTACACAGTTTCGGGAAGTGGGTGCTGACCAGAAAGACAGAGGCATGATCACAGGGTTGGAACTTTCAGCCCACTGCTGACCCCCACACTCCACCTTAGGGGCGGGGAGAGGGGCTGGAGGTTTGAGTTAATCAATAGGCAATGGTTTAGTCAATCACAATAATAATAATCCTGTAACATAATGATGCTTCATAAAAACTCCACACAACTGGGTTCAGAAAGCTTCAGAGCTGAACACGTCAAGCTGCTGGGAGGGTGGTGCATCCATGCCCCCGTCCCCACACCGTCCCGTGTTGTTGTTTAAACCCTGTCTGACTCTTTTGCAACCCCATGGGCTGTAGCCCATCAGGCTTCTCTGTCCATGGGATTACCTAGGCAGGAATATTGGAGTGGGTTGCCATTTCCTCCTCCAGGGGATCTTCCTGAACCACAGATCGAAACCCCATCTCCTGCACTGGCAGGTGGATTCTTTACCTCTGAGCCAGCAAGGAAGCCCCAGAGACAAAGTGTAGTACACAGTAAATAAACGGCTATTAATTAGTCATTAAAGCTTTCAGAGCACTCAATTCAACACAGAAGGTAACAGATTAGGTGTTTTGCAAGCTAATCATTTTCTATAAAAGAAAGTTATTATCTCTCTTGCACAGGTGAGAAAACTGAGGAAAACACATTAAATGTTTTGCTTAAAAAAAATCAGTTTGAAACAAACACGAGCAATACAACTAACACTGTTCATTAGGACGGGCCCACTGTAGGTAATAACTCATTTCATCCTTACAACAACCCATCTGAAGTAGCTACTATTATAACAAATGAGAAAAGAGGCCCAGAGACCTAAAGAACTTGGCTGGAGGTCACAAACCTCTAAGCGGAAGAACCAGGATGCAAACCAAGCAGTCTGGCTCTCGACCCATTCTCTTTCCTGTTCTATCCTTATGTCTTCAGAACCTCAGCAGATTTAAGCTCTAATTAAAGTATAATTACATTCTAACTCTCTTCATATGGTGACATAAAGTAATCTTCCTTCAGACATATGCTCTCGTAGAAAATGCACTATTGTATATAATTCTCTTACTTTCATTCTTTTCAGGCTCTAGATTCTTTGGTTCTGAATCATGAGTCAGGTCCACCTCTCCTTTCATTAAAATAGTGACATAATGGTAATTCTCTTTCTCAATGAAAGAATTCACAACCGAGGCAAAGCGAACATTTTTCAGGTGAAGAGCTGCTTCTTCCCAGGTTTCCCTTTGAGCACATTCTTCCCAGCTTTCACTGGAAAACAGAAACACACCACCATATTCAATTCTATTTATTCATTTTTTTTTTTTTAGCCATGAAATTCCTGGCTAGAAATTTCCAGTGTAACCCCAAAAGAGCTGTAATTGATTCATGCTTTAAAACAATAAATCAACAACCCTCCTTGGATAGTGTTTATCCTGTATCTAGTTATCTGAAGACCAAAAGGGCTTCATATTGAACAACAAAAAATGAACATTTAGCCAATTCAGCACCAGTTCACTTGCCTGGAAGCAGCATGCAACCAGGAGGTGGTCTGATGTATCAGTTAGGAGCACAGGCCTTGCAGTTAACGAGACCTAGGTTTGAGTTCAAAGTCCATTACTTTCCACCTTGGATAAGTAAAAAGATAATGCTACTTTCTCACAGGCTTGTTTTAAGTGTATCAAGAAGTAAGTAAAGTCTTTTCCAGTAGGTTCAGAATTTCAGTTTATGCCTCAAAATTGAGAACAAAAGGCATTCACAAAATATTAAAATACACTGATGTGATTAGTTCACCTTCAACATATGATCCATAATAACTAGATACTGACAAGAACTGATACTCTAAAAGTTACCAAAACCTGCATATAAATTCAAACATTTCACTATTCAGTTTTCATACATGAAACAAGATTAAAAATATATAGCATCTCCCTTTAGAAATGGTTCCAAATGGAATTTTATAGTCAGATAAAGTACATGAAAAGTGAAAACAAGTATGAAAAGAAATCTGTGTGGTTCACTGACTTTTAGATTAAATTTCCTTATATTTATGAAGCACTTTAGTATGTGAGATATTCAGCAAAAAATAATACTGTTTCTCTATCTTTTGTACCTTGACTATTTCTCTACCTAATCTACCCTCACTCTACCCATTAGACAGATCTTTGGAGGGAGGAAAGTTGTGAATTTTCAGGCTGTGGGAATGTTCCCTTTCTTCCTGATGGGGGGGCCACCTCTGCCCCCAAACCAACCAAGAGGCGCTCCAAGAGAAAGAAACGCTCACGGAGACGGGGTGACCACGGACTCTCAAGGAGGCACCGGTGCGCCACCCCCACTTAAAGGGCTGAGCTGTGGAAGCATACAGGGCTGCCCGGTGCCTCAGAGCAGAGGACCAGCAGGCAACGAGCTGGGGAAGTCTGAAGTGCGTTGCGTGGGATGCACGTGAACACAGAAGCTCGTCCCCACTCTCGGCATTTGCACGGTAGGAGCCTGGCGAAAGCAGCCCACGATGGCTGAGCAGAGAAAACGAGCAGCAGACGAAGCAGCACGTTTTCTCCGGGCCAAGCAGATGCTGTGAGACTACTGGGGACCCGGCAGAAGAAAACGCAGCGCGGGGCGCCAGCACCAGGAGCTGGCGACCAGCATCATAAGTTTTTGGTCACCTGTGTCAGGGAACTGTGCAGTGCAGAAATCCTTGTAGGACTGGAGGACTTCCAACCAGCACCAAACATCCGCAGAAAGACCGCACACGTGAATACTGCACCCAGAGGGCACATGCAGCAGCAGGACCCAGGGGAAGCTCTGCGCCCTCCCCTCCGACGCAGAAAGAAATCAGAAGCACCGGCCGAGAGCGCAAAACAAGGGCCCGCACCTCCTCTCCCCACCACAAAGGAAACAAACGCCTGGAAGGAAGAGGACCGGAACGCCCAAATACTACTTTTTTCTTTTTTAATTTTTACGATGTTGTGTTAGTTTCTGCCGCACAACAATGTCATCAGCCATAATTGTACATCCCCCCTCCCTCCATCCCGTTGATGATGGAACAGGCTGGGACCTGGGGCCGGTTACGTCTCCTCTCCTCTGTATCCGGCAGAACAAAAACAAATAGGGACCAAAAATAACTATACCAGCGCACAGCTGCCATAAATTATGAACAAGATTTAAAAACCCAACTGCCACTTGTGGGCTGCCAGGAGCAAAAGCAGGGCACCTCACATGATCTCCGCACCCAGCGCCGTCAAGGGGTGTGCTTGCCTGTGCGATTCCATTTTTAATCTAGTGATTTTATTATTTATTAAGTGATAGCTTGCTGCTACTGCTAAGTCGCTTCAGTTGTGTCCGACTCTGCGACCCTATGGACTGTAGCCTGCCAGGCTCCCTCTGTCCATGGGATTCTCGAGGCAAGAATACTGGAGTGGGTTGCCATTTCCTCCTCAATGAGATCTTCCCGACCTGCTTCTGTTATATCGCCTGCATTGGCAGGCGGGTTCTTTACCACTAGTGGCACCTGGGAAGTCCTAATCACATGCAATATATACCCTCTCTTTGGTCTAAATTGGTACAAAACAGTAAAAAGACATTTTCAAGCCAGTTGCAAAAAATGCTGGACTGGGTATCACAGGCGGATTCTTTACCACTGCGCCACCTGGAAAGCCCCTTGAACGTTTCTGATGCTGTTTATCTGCAGCAGACGTCATCCTTATTCTCACTTTGAGATAGGATGGAACCCTTTCCCGGGGTGCTCGCACCTGGACAAAGTTAGAGACTAAAAATAACGCATGCACAGTTGGGGAAATTAAAGGCAAACTACAAAAAAGGCCACAGACCTACAGCCATTTGTGAGCTGCTCAGTACTATTGCCTGGAAAATCCCATGGATGGAGAAGCCTGGTAGGCTACAGTCCATGGGATCGCAAAGAGTCGGACACGACTGAGCGACTTCACTTCACTTCAGAGCGAAGCAGGGTTACCAGGCATGACTTCCGTGCACAGAACCAAGGGAGCAGGCAGACCACCTAAGCTGCACCTTCCGCGCAACCTGCAGATCCGTGCCCACGCCCCACTCCATTTAAGAAACCAGCTCACCACCACCTCCCGCTCCAGGAGAGCGAGCAAGGGCACCTGTTTCTTGTTCTTGCTCCCTCCCTCCGGCTACAGCATGAGCCCGGACAAAGCTCTGCCTAAATTCCTCCTCTGGCATCTTACCAATTTCTATCGATTAAAGAGTCCAAGAGCCCGGGTGAACCCACCTTCTAGGTCAATCTCAGCCTTTCTTCACCCCTGTGTAGAACCAAACTTTCTCTGTCGGTCTGACACCTCAATTCACAGAAAGTCAAAGCAGAGAAGGAGACCATAGGGAGTACTTCGGGCGATTTCCCCGTTTTAACGAGGGAGGCAGAGAGGCCCAGGGTTTCCGTCAACCATTCGCCTGGTTAGAGCGCTGAGACTTACGGAAGCAGGAAAATAACATACCGCCTGAGTTTAAATCTCCAGCAAACCATGCAAATGTCTGAAGGGACAACTACACTATTCGAGGCCTGTAAATACGCACTTCCGGCCTTTCTAGCGCAAGCAGCAGGAAAAAGACAGCTCACACCAACCAGCCGCGTCAGGGCTCGAGAAGAGCTGACCCCTGGAGGGCAGCTCGCACGCGGACGTGGCGACTCCTGCGTCCGCCTCGCGCAGAGCAGCACCCCCTGCCGGCCTCAGGCGAGAAAGACAAGCGCGCGAGAAAGGACGCAGCGTCAGCGCGCACGCACGCACAGATGCACGCAGGAGGCGACGTCGTCCTTTGCGCGCCCGTTCCGTTTTCCCAGTCAGTCAGGCGGCTGCTTACCCGAACTCCAAGTGGCCCCCGGGAAGCTGGAAACTACCGGCTCCGAACGACCCTTTCCTCCTTCCCAAGAGGACGCAGCGCGGATGCCTGCCGCTGGTCACCACGACGCCCACTCCGACCCCCGGGCGCCGCCCCCGCGGCTCCACGCTGGCCGTCATCGCGCGAGAGGACCAGGCCGGCCGCGACGGGAAGTGACGTTCGGCCCCCCTCCCCGCCCCCGCCCCCGCGGCCGCTGCCAATCAGCCTGAGCAGGTGAGGGCGTGCAAACCTGGCCTCGGCGGTTTGCGTCTCTATGTGTCTGCTTCATTTACGGCTTTCAAATTGTGATATTTGTTTCCTCCCAGGGGACTGCGCGGCGGGAGTTTTTCGTTTAAGCGAGTGCCGTTTACTGTGGATGTTTCAACGTGCATTATTTATCTACTCTCAGATTACTCCTCGTGCTTACCAGCCACCTACTTTTTTATAAACCTCTGTGCCTTTGCACATCCTTTTTTTTTTTTTTTAATGAGCTTCACTACAGTTAACTCATGCTATGTTTAATCGCTCAGTCGTGTCCGACTCTGCGACCCCTGGACTGTAGCCCTGTCCGTGGGTTTCTCCAGGGAGAAATACTGGAGTGGGTTGCCATGCCCTCCTCCAGGGGATCTTCCCAACCCAGGGGTCGAACCCAGTCTCCCACACTGCAGACGGATTCTTTTACTGTCTGAGCCATCACGGAAGCCCAGACTCATGCTACTGTATTTCTAATCAGTGTAGTATTCGAACAAGGACAAATAATACAGAAACACCGTGATACAAGAGTATTAAATCATGGGAAGAAAATTAAGGACTAATTAATCAGTTATGCTGGGACAAATTAGTTTTCTATTTACCTTTCCAGTTTGCATGGCATGCACCAATAAAAAAAATCTCAGCTGAATCAGAGTTGTTTGGTTTCTGGTTGGAGAGGATCTTTATCTTTAATTTAAATTGTTTTACTTCTAAAATAATGTGCACATAATTTTAACAGGTGGTACAAAAAGTGGAAGAATAACCTCATTTTCTACTCCTGCTTCCATTCACTTTTAATTCTGAGCTGTTATTTCTGACCCTTGCTTACATATTTTTAAGTAATATGCTTACACTGCATGTTATGGTAAATGAACTGATTAAACATTTTTAAAGCATCTCTCCTTCCACCCAGAAATTCAGCAGCCTTCAGTGTGTTGTGTCCATAAAGATACTCTGTGATGCTTTCCCAAATAAAATTGGCAACATATGAAAAGGAGACTATTGATATATCATGACTAAATGAGGTTATTTCCAGAAATACAAGTCTGGCTTAATATTTGAAAACAATGTAATTCACCATTCTAAAAAAGGGAAAAAAGGAAACATATAATCATGTTAATAGATGCGGGAAAAAATCTGATAAAGTTCAGTACTCATTCAAGATTTAAGAAACAAGCAAACGGGAACCATTAAAGGGTGCCACTTACTGAACTATATGCTTAAAAATGGTTGAGATGATAAATTTTATGTTATATGGGTTTTTAAAAATATTTATTTATTTGGTTGTGACAGCATGCAGGATCTTTTAGTTGTGGCAGGTGGGATCTAGTTCCCTGATCAGGGATTAAGCCCGGATACCCTGCGTTGGGATCCAGAGCCTTAACCATTGGACCACTAGGGAAGTCCCAGACAAGATATTAAAAAAATGATAATAATAACAAAAATGCTGGTAGAACAGTGTGACATACAAATGTTAAAAGAAAGAGCCTTGATCTATATCTGGCACCATATCTAACAAGTCACACCAGGGCTTCCCTGGTAGCTCATCTGGTAAAGAATCCCCCTGCAATGCAGGAGACCCTGGTTGGATTCCTGGGTCAGGAATTTCCCCCCGGAGAAAGGAAAGGCTACCCACTCCTGTATACTTGGGTTTCCCTGGTAGCTCAGTCTGTAAAGAATCCGCTGCAGTGCAGGAGACCTGGGTTCCATCCCTGGGTCAGGAAAATCCCTCTGGAGGAGGGCATGGCAACCCACTCCAGTATTCTTGTCTGGAGAATCCCATTGACAGAGGAGCCTGGCGTGCTGCAGTTCATGGGGTCGTAAAGAGTTAGACACGACTGAGTGACTGAACACACATAACAAAATGGATTCAGTTCAGTTCAGTCGTGTCCGACTCTTTGCGACCCCATGAATCGCAGCACGCCAGGCCTCCCTGTCCATCACCAACTCCTGGAGTTCACCGAAACTCATGTGTATTGAGTCGGTGATGCCATCCAGCCATCTCATCCTCTGTCGTCCCCTTCTCCTGCCCCCAATCTCTCCCAGCATCAGAGTCTTTTCCAGTGAGTCAACTCTTTGCATGAGGTGGCCAAAGTATTGGAGTTTCAGCTTTAGCATCATTCCTTCCAAAGAACACCCAGGACTGATCTTTAGAATGGACTGGTTGGATCTCCTTGCAGTCCAAAGGACTCTCAAGAGTCTTCTCCAACACCACAGTTCAAAAGCATCAATTCTTCGGCACTCAGCTTTCTTCACAATCCAACTCTCACATCCATACATGACCACTGGAAAAACCATAGCCTTGACCAGACGGACCTTAGTTGGCAAAGTAATGTCTCTGCTTTTGAATATGCTATCTAGGTTGGTCATAACTTTCCTTCCAAGGAGTAAGCGTCTTTTAATTTCATGGCTGCAGTCACCATCTGCATGGATTAGACCTACATAAGAACAGCTGAAAGTATAAACTTTCTAGAAGAAAATAGAAAATTTTTGTGAGTTTGAACTAGGCATAAACTTCTTAGATGTGACACCAAAGACATGACCCATAAAAGAAAAACTGTTAATTTGGAATTCATCAAACTTTAAAATTTACTCTGTGAGACATTGCTATGGACTGAATTGTATTTCCCCATAGACATATATTGGAGGCTCGCCCCCTCAATTATCTGATTGTGGAGGTTTTAAGAGGCTTGGATTCCCTGGTAACTCAGATGGTAAAGAATCTGCCTGCAATGCTGGAGACCTATGTTCATTCAACCCCTGGGTCGGAAGATCCCCTGGGTGAGGAAATGGCAACCCACTCCAGTATTCTTGCCAGAATTCCAGAATTCCACGGACAGAGGAGCCTGGCAGGCTGCAGCCCATGGGGTTGAAAAAAGTCGGTACATGACTGAGTGACTATGATTCACTCACTTAGGAGGCTTAGGTGAGGTCATAAAGGTGGGATCCTCATGATGGGATTAGTACTTTTATGTAAATGGGCTGCCATCTGTGGGGTTGCACAGAGTTGGACACGACTGAAGTGACTTAGCAGCAGCAAGGCCACCAGAAAGCTTGAGCTCTCTCTCCACACCATGTGCAGACACAGCCAGAAGGTGGCAGTCTGCAAGCCAGAAAGAAAGCTCTCACCAGATACTGAACCTGCTGGCATCCCGGATCTTGGACTTCTCAGGCTCCAGAATTGTGAGAAATAACGGTCTGCCGTTTAAACCACCCAGTTTATGATATTGGATTATAGAGGCTGGTTTAAGAAAACGAAAAGACTAAATATAGGCTTCGGAGAAAATATTTGCAAAGCATATTTCTGCTAAAGGGCTGGAATAAGAATATGTAAGGAATGCTCAAAACCCAACAATAAAGCAAACAAGCCAATAAGTAAGTAGTCAAAAGAATTGAAAATATTTGAAAAGAATTGAAAATATTTCACCAGAAAGAAATATGGGTAGCACATAAGCACATAAAAAGATGCTCAAGTCATTAAAAACTAAACTACACTGAAGTACCTGTACATATCTGTTACAATGAATAAGATTATTAATAAAATACAAAAAAACCCTGGTATTACCAAGTACTGGTAAGCATACAGACTAATTAGACCTCTCATACATTGTTGGTAGGAATGCAAAATGGTACAAACAGTATGGCAGACAACTTATTATTTCATATAATGTTGAGCATATGCTTATCACACAACCCAGAAGTTCCATTCTTGGATGTATACCCAAGAGAAATGAAAACTTGAGTTCATTCAGAAACTTGTATGCAAATGTTATAGAAGCTTTATTCATAATCATCAAAAACTGGAAATAACTCAAATGTTCTTCAACTGTGAATGGATAAATCTACTATAGTATGTTCATACAATGACTCAGCAATACAAGGAGCAAACAACATGGATGGGTCTCAGGTGAAAAAAATCATATATTAAAAGCTGCCTGCTGTTTGGATCCATTTATATGACACTCTGAAAGAGGCAAAGCTATAGACACATAATACAGGGCACTCTTGGCCTGGGGCTGAGGGTGTAAAGAGGGTGAGCACAACGGGACCTGACGGATGGTGGGGAGTCAAGCAACTGTCCTTTGTCCTGATTGTGGTGGTGGTGGTAACATGGCTATGTTTGTCAAAGCTCAGAACTATACACTAAAGTAGATGAATTTTATTTTATGTACATTAAATCTCATTAAATCTGACTTAAAAGAAAACAAAAAAGCATAGTGCACTTTGGACTTGAAGAAAGGAAAGTGAAGTGAAGTGGCTCAGTTATGCCCGACTTCTTGTGACCCCGTAGACTGTAGCCTACCAGGCTCCTCTGTCCATGGGATTTTCCAGGCAATAGTATTGGAGTGGATTGCCATTTCCTTTTCCAGGGGATCTTCCCAACCCAGGGCTTGAACCCCAGTCTCCCGCATTGTAGACAGATGCTTTACTGTCTGAGCCACCAGGGAAGTCAGAGAAAGGAAAAGTCAAGATGCAGTTTAGCAATGGTAAGAGTCAAGATCTTACAGAGCTTGGGACTTTCCTGGTGGTTAACTCTGCACTTTCTATGCAAGGGGCATGGGTTCAATCCCTGGTCGGGGAACTAAGATCCCAGATGCTGGCGGCTTAGCAAAAAAAAAAAAAAAAGACATTTCAGAGCTAAACTGCTCTATTAACAATACCTGAAGTTGTCATCCTTGTGGATGGAGTTGTGGAAGTGATGACATCTCCTGGAAAGCTAGCGTTACACTGGAGATAAGGGGAGGAGTTTCCTGCTCACTGGGCCTTAGAAGATTCAGGGAGCCTGAGCTCTGGTGGGTGATGTTCATGGTTCTTGGTAAGGAGGGTAGCCTACTCCTAAAACACAGTAGGAAGTCTGGGGCTAATAGGAGTGGGTAGATAAGGAGATTCAGAAGAAGTCACATTTAGTAGCCAGTTTGAAGTATTCCTTTGTTCTGTGCCCAGTTCTGTTGAACTCTTTGCAACCCCATAGACTATAGCCTGCCTGCCTGGCTTCTCTGTCCATGGAACTGTCCAGGCAAGAATGCTGGAGTGGGTTGTCATTTCCTCCTCCAGGGGGTCTTCCTGACCCAGGGATTGAACGGCTCTTGTTTCCTGCATTGGCAGGTGGATTCTTTACCACTGTGCTACCTGGGAAGCCCAAAGTTTTCCCTTACTACGCTGTAATTTCATTTTACTATCCTGAAGCCTTCAATAAAGTCTGGTTATACATTACAGCCTTGTCTTAACTTGTCTTGAAGAGTTAGGATGGGCCTGAGTTTACCCTCCTATGAAGGAATAAAGAAAAAAGAAGGGCATCAGGCCAGAGAGCTTTGAGAGAGCATCAAATGTCAAAGCCATTTGATCAAAGTCTTTGATCTCACTGCACTATGTACTCAAGCTATACTTAACACGTAAGTGCCCTATACTTGAATACTTGAACAAAAGCTACTGTCCACATTATCATTTAAGGAAACTAGAAAAAAAATTTTCTCAAAATCTTTATGCTGATTGACATGAAATACAAATGGTTATGAAAGGAAAAAGGCACCAACCTGATGTTTAGGGGTCCTACAAGAGAAATATAAATCAGCCCACATGGATGTTACTTACTCTAATTAGACAATCCGCATACCACAATTCCTTTCTGCAGGACCACCAGCCCATTGAACAGGGCATACCAATAGTTCCTGCAGCATTGGAACCCGACAGATCTTCTTATCACTGCATCTCTTTTTAGTTTACCTAGATTCTCAGCTGAAGGGTACGGCTCTCAGGCACAGGGGACTCCCATGCCCAGTTCGAGGACTTTCCTGGGAGGGCACACTTCTCCTCCCACCCATCCAGGCAAAAGTATTAAATGCCCACCAGGGAGGGTGCTGGAAATCCTCCAGACTGACTCTTTTGTCCAACTTCAATACATCGTTATTTTAATGAAATCCTGTTTATTTTCTATACATTTTCTATTTATTTATTATAGTTGAGTCAGGTTTTTTACCAGAAGTTTATCTGATCTTCCCCAGTGGCTCAGATGGTAAAGAATCTGCCTGCAATGCAGGAGACCCAGGTTCAATCCATGGGTCGAGAAGATCCCCTGGAGAAGGGCATGGCAACCCCCTCCAGTATGCTTGCCTGGAGAATTCCACGGACAGAGGAGCCTGGCAGGCTATGGTCCACAGGGTTGCAAAGAGTCAAACACTACTGAAGCAACTTAGCACACATGCATAGACCAAAGGAATAGAACAGAGATCCAAGATATGAACCCTTGTGTGGGTAACTAGCATTGTCCAGCTGTTAGCTCCTTCAGATCCTCCCACCCTCAGTGTTTCAACTGAGGTCACCTTCTTGTGGTGTTCCTCAGCCAGTGACTGAGATCACGGTTAGAGGCAGAGGTACAAGGCACTTTTATCCCACATAGAATTTATCTAACAGGCCGTTTTTGCTCCAGAGCTCCCTACTGGGTTAGCAGTCTTGTCAGGTTATTGTTTGATGGCTCCCCTGCTCAATCGTTTTCCCTCACTGTTTCTTAAGAAGCATCAATAAAGCTTCAGCACTGCCAACTCAATCTCTGTACCCACTTCGTGTGTCTGTTGTCAGGCGGTGGTTTGTCTGGTGACTAGATGATGTAGGGGGCCCTCCCTTACTTGTGATTAGTCGGCTGGGGTTGGGACAAGAGGAGCAGTGAGCCACTTGTCGCTCATCATTCAGAAGGGCAGCCTGGACTTGTTCTCATGGTGAGTGATTCAAGAGCAGCAAAAAGGCAAGTCCCTGTGCACAAGCACTTTTCAAGCTCATTACATTTATTAACGTCTCATGTGCCAAAGCCAGCCACGTGGCTGGCCAACCTGATTTAAGAGTGGAGAAAATAGCCTCGGCTCCTCAATGGGAACGTCTGCCGACTGACACTGTGAGGTGTGGATGCCAAGAGAAGACTGTGGCCATTTTCATAATCTACCAGAGAGACCTTGGTAGAGTTAGCCAACTCAGTTTTCTCTTAGGTAAAATGAGAATAATGAGTACCTATGACAGCTGAAAGGGTTATTGAAAGACTTCCATAGGACACAGTGAGTAGAGGGTCTGCTCCGGTATATGGCTCACAGTGGGGCTTCTCTGGTAGCTCAGGGGTAAAGAATTACCCCCTGCCAATGCAGGAAACACGAGTTCAATCCCTGGGTTGGCGAGATCCCCTGGAGAAGGAAATGGCAACTCACGCCAGTATTCTTGCCTGGGAAATCCCGTGGACAGAGGAGCTTGGCGGGCTGCAACCTTTGGGGTTGGAAAGAGTCGGGCATGACTTAGCAACTAAACATCAACAACAAATGCCCCACAGCAGGCACTCTTAGGCAGCTCTGCCTTGTGCTCCTAAGGATACAAGAATGTTTGCGTCCTCATGGCATGTGTAAGTGAATACGTTTTGTGAGAGGTTGTATTGTTATTCCCAAATATCCACAGATCCCTTCCTTGTAAAATGATTATACACTCCTGTCTACGGCACTGCATCCCCCGGACGGAGTATAGGTGCCTGTCACTAGGCTTAGCCACGTCACTTTCTTTAACAACAACAACATAACAACAAAACTCCACCAAAACCAAAACCAAACCAAAAGGAGATTACAATGTGCTAGTTCTTAGGAGAAACTTTAAGAACCATTGCTGTTTTCTACGAACTCACTTAATATTTTCCTCTGCCATGAGAATGTCAGATCCGGATAAAGACTATTCCTTCGGCACCAGTCCTAGAATGAGAAGCAAAATGGATGAGAGCCATAGCCAGCCTGTAGCCCTTCGCATGTAATATGAATGAGAAATACACTTGTAAGCCATTGAGATTTGTGGGGCTGTTTGTTACTGCAGCACGATCTGGCGAAGTCAAGTACATATTTCTTGTTCTCAGTTGGAATAGAGGATGTATCCTTGTAGATACTTCAAGTAAGAAAAACTTCTGTTTAATTTCAGAATTTCTCATCTAGTTTCAAACTTGTATCACTCAGACTATTTATAATAATAGTTTAGTTATTTTCCCTTGGGTAACTTGTCATTGCCTGAGATTAACTAAAAATGTGTCTTTCCCCCATTATGAGTAGCAAACTTTCTTGTAGCCTTGAATTTTCCTTCTTCTATACTGTAGATCAATATCAATATTAAGCCACACAGCTGGTGTTTTGCAAGTTGTTTACTTTTCTAACACATTTCATTTTATTAAATGGGTATCTATTGATTCTTCACAATTGCACCACTGCTGAAATGACTAGAGATTATTTCTTTTGAAGTCTTATAATCCCTTTAGTTTGCAGCCAATTTTGCCCTAAGAGTAGATAGTCTGAGCCTGTGAGAAATTTAGAAGAGGCATAATATTTTTCTACAGTTAAAAAAAAAAAATCAGTCAGGTATAGTCAATATAGAAAATGTAGCCATGAAGAAATGTACAAAGGAGAAAACCAAATATACCAGCCAGAGATGACTATGGTTAGCATTAATGCTGTATATCTCCAGTTCCTCTCCTAAGACACCACTGGAAAACTAATAAGCATCTTATCTATCTATCCTTCTTCCTTCATATGAAACAGGGTAAAATCAATTGGGTCTTGGATACACCCGCTTCTAATAGATCCAACTCTCTATCCTTTTCTCTCTACCCTTCCTCCCTCTCCCCAACTTTAACTACTGCTCAGCCTCTACTGCAGTACTTGAAAACTCCTCTTGGGTGGAGGTATCCTGGGGTACAGCCCACTTCTGGAACAGTGACTTTGCCTGGAACAAGGGCACTTGGCAGAGCTTTTCTTGAGGGCAGAGACTTTCCATTTCTTTTGTGGTCTATCAGTTTAGTTCAGTCACTCAGTTGTGTCCAACTCTTTGTGACCCCATGAATCGCAGCAAGCCAGGCCTCCCTGTCCATCACCAACTCCTGGAGTTCACTCAGACTCATGTCCATCCAGTCAGTGATGGCATCCAGCCATCTCATCCTCTGTCGTCTCCTGCTCCTCCTGCCCCCAATCCCTCCCAGCATCAGTCTTTTCCAATGAGTCAACTCTTCGTATGAGGTGGCCAAAGGACTGGAGTTTCAGCTTTAGCATCATTCCTTCCAAAGAAATCCAGGGCTGATCTCCTTCAGAATGGACTGGTTGGATCTCCTTGCAGTCCAAGGGACTCTCAAGAGTCTTCTCCAACACCACAGTTCAAAAGCATCAATTTTTCGGTGCTCAGCCTTCTTCACAGTCCAACTCTCACATCCATACATAACCACAGGAAAACCATAGCCTGGACTGGACAGACCTTAGTTGGCAAAGTAATGTCTCTGCTTTTGAATATACTATCTAGGTTGGTCATAACTTTTCTTCCAAGGAGTAAGTGTCTTTGAATTTCATGGCTGCAATCACCATCTGCAGTGATTTTGGAGCCCCCCAAAATAAAGTCTGACACTGTCTCCACTGTTTCCCCATCTATTTCTCATGAAGTGATGGGACCAGATGCCATGATCTTTGTTTTCTGAATGTTGAGCTTTAAGCCAACTTTTTCACTTTCCACTTTCACTTTCATCAAGAGGCTTTTTAGTTCCTCTTCACTTTCTGCCATAAGAGTGATGTCATCTGCATATCTGAGGTTATTGATATTTCTCCTGGCAGTCTTAATTCCAGCTTGTGTTTCTTCCAGTTCAGCATTTCTCACAATGTACTCTGCATATATGTTAAATAAGCAGGGTGACAATATACAGCCTTGACGTACTCCTTTCCCTATTTGGAACCAGTCTGTTGTTCCATGTCCAGTTCTAACTGTTGCTTCCTGATCTGCATACAGGTTTCTGAAGAGGCAGGTCAGGTGGCCTGGTATTCCCATCTCTTTCAGAATTTTCCACAGTTGATTGTGATCCACACAGTCAAAGGCTTTGGCATAGTCAATAAAGCAGAAATAGATGTTTTTCTGGAACTCTCTTTCTTTTTCCATGATCCAGTGGATGTTGGCAATTTGATCTCTGGTTCCTCTGCCTTTTCTAAAACCAGCTTGAACATCAGGGAGTTCACGGTTCATGTATTGCTGAAGCCTGTCTTGGAGAATTTTGAGCATTTCTTTACTAGCATGTGAGATGAGTGTATTTGTGCAGTAGTTTGAGCATTCTTTGGCATTGCCTTTCTTTGGGATTGGAATGAAAACTGACCTTTTCCAGTCCTGTGGCCACTGCTGAGTATTCCAAATTTGCTGGGATATTGAGTGCAGCACTTTCACAGCATCATCTTTCAGGATTTGAAATAGCTCAAATGGAATTCCATCGCCTCCACTAGCTTTGTTCACAGTGATGCTTCCTAAAGCCCACTTGACTTCACATTCCAGGATGTCTTGCTCTAGATGAGTGATCACACCATCGTGATTTTCTGGGTCATGAAGATCTTTTTTGTATAGTTCCTCCATGTATTCTTGCCACCTCTTCTTAATATCTTCTGCTTCTGTTAGGTCCATACCATTTCTGTCCTTTATCTAGCCCATCTTTGCATGAAATGTTCCCTTTGTATCTCTAATTTTCTTGAAGAGATCTCTAGTCTTTCCCCTTCTGTTCTTTTCGTCTATTTCTTTGCATCGATTGCTGAAGAAGGCTTTCTTATCTCTCCTTGCTATTCTTTGGAACTCTGCATTCAGATGCTTATATCTTTCCTTTTCTCCTTTGCTTTTCGCCTCTCTTCTTTTCACAGCTATTTGTAAGGCCTCCCCAGACAACCATTTTGCTTTTTGCATTTCTTTTCCATGGGGATGATCTTGATCCCTGTCTCCTGTACAATGTCACGAATCTCATTCCATAGTTCATCAGGCACTCTATCAGATCTAGGCCCTTAAATCTATTTCTCACTTCCACTGTATAATCATAAGAGATTTGATTTAGGTCATACCTGAATGGTGTAGCAGTTTTCCCTACTTTCTTCAATTTAAGTCTGAATTTGGCAATAAGGAGTTCATGATCTGAGCCACAGTCAGCTCCTGGTCTTGTTTTTGTTGACTGTATAGAGCTTCTACATTTTTGGCTGCAAAGAATATAATCAATGTCCATGTGTAGAGTCTTCTCTTGTGTTGTTGGAAGAGAGTTTTTGCTATGACCAGTGTGCATTTTCTTGGCAAAACTCTATTAGTCTTTGCCCTGCTTCATTCCGTATTCCAAGGCCAAATTTGCCTGTTACTCCAGGTGTTTCTTGACTTCCTACTTTTGCATGCCAGTCCCCTATAATGAAAAGGACATCTTTTTTGGGTGTTAGTTCTAAAAGGTCTTATAGGTCTTCACAGAACCGTTCAACTTCAGCTTCTTCAGCGTTACTGGCTGGGGCATAGACTTGGATAACTGTGATATTGAATGGTTTGCCTTGGAAACGAACAGAGATCATTCTGTCGTTTTTGAGATTGCATCCAAGTACTGCATTTCGGATTCTTTTGTTGACCATGATGGCTACTCCATTTCTTCTGAGGGATTCCTGCCCACAGTAGTAGATGTAATGGTCATCTGAGTTAAATTCACCCATTCCAGTCCATTTTAGTTCGCTGATTCCTAGAATGTTGACGTTCACTCTTGCCATCTCTTGTTTGACCACTTCCCTTTTGCCTTGATTCATGGACTTGACATTCCAGGTTCCTATGCAATACTGCTCTTTACAGCATTGGACCTTGCTTCTATCACCAGTCACATCCACACCTTATTTCTACTGATGGAGGTGTAACGTGTGTATCACTATTTTTGCTCACCCATTTCCCTTCCTTTTTAAAATTTCTATTTGTTCATTTGGCTGTGTTGAGTCTTCTTTGTGGCACAAGGGATCTTGACTTGTGGCACATGAACTCTTAGTTGTGGCATGTGGGAGCTAGTTCCCTGACCAGGGATCAAATCCCAGGCCTCCTGCACTGGGAGCTTGGAGTCTTAGCCACTGGACCACCAGGGAAGTCCCCCATTCCCTTCCATACTACAACTGTGGTAACAGGAAATTCATTCCTACTTTTAACAAGCATATTTCAGGAACTTGCTATCTGCTAGAGATAGTACTGGGCCCTGTGGTTAACAAGATGCAGCCTGTCCATCCAGGTTTTAATCGAGAGATAAAACCTTAGAGAGAGCTAGTGTTAAGTTTTCTCTTAAGTGAGTGAGTGACTATTTATTAGACTGTACCCTGGGCTAAACCCTAATCAGCGTTTCTCTGCCACCCCTTCCATCTCCTTGTCTTAACTGAAATCTGACTCTTCCTTGGGTCAGCACTTTCCCAGCCAAGGTCACAATGAACCTGGAGGGTGCATTTGGCAGACCTGAACGCCATGCCTTTTGGGCTGATACAGTCCACTGGGTCACAGTTTAGGGAATGTTCTTCTCATGTGTGCCTTTGCCTAGATTAAATGTTGGCTGTTCATGCCCTTAGACTCCACTGGCCTCAGGAATCAGCATTCCCAGTGCTAAAGAATCCACCTGCCAATGCAGGAGACACCAGTTCAATCCCTGAGTTAAGATCCCTGGTTTGATCCCTGGAGAAGGAAATGGCACCCCACTCCAGTACTCTTGCCTGGAGAATCCCATGGACAGAGGAGCCTGGTGGGTTAACAGGTTGTGGGGTCGCAAAGAGTTGGACCCACTGAGTGACTAAGTTTCTGTCTGCCTTCTGTTCACTGCCTCTTCCAGACCATTACTCCCTCACTCTCCTGCAAAAACATTCTCCTTTACTAAGGTTCATGCCTTTTGATCTGCTCTCCCATCTGTCTTCAAGTCCCTGTCGTATGCCCACCTGTGGTTGTACTCTGTCATTCAGTGAAGACTTTGATGCTCAACTCATGGCCTTCTCTACTGCATGTGCCATCCCCCTCCATGGATGACCCTCCAAGACTTTGGCTTCTTCATTTTCAGTGGCCTTTTCTCCACTTCTGTTACAAGCTCCTATAGCCACACCCCAACTCTTACCATCATTTGAAACTATTTCCAAAGTAACAAATTTAAGTACTGATAAATGTGTGCATTCTAAGTCACTTCAGTCATGTCCGACACCAGGCTCCTCTGTCCATGGGATTCTCCAGGCAAGAATACTGGAGTGGGTTGCCATGCCCTCCTCCAGGGGATCTTCCTGACCCAGGGATTGAACTTGGGTTTCCTGCAAATCCTGCATTGCAGGCAGATTCTTTACCACTGAGCCACCAGGGAAACCCCCTGATAAATGTGTAAGGACCTGTAATTGTGTCCTTCCCTCTTCAACAGCCTAGTTAGGCTCAACACTGGGGAGAAGAAACCTGGGAAAGGGTAGTGTGTGGGCTGAGGTCTGGGGCTTATTATGCTCATGGTTGACAGAGAAGCAAAATGGAAGCTAAATAAGTACAACTCTTAACCACTTCATTGATGGCTTGGTTCTCTGCCTCGTTTTCATGCTGTTTCCTCTAGTATTGTTTCATTATCTCTTAGTATCTATGTTTTGTGGAAGAGGCTCTGTTTGGAGGATGTGATCAAGGGTAGCTGCTCCATCCGCCGTCTTCCAGCTCTGCCCCGTCCTTCCTTCCTGCCGTCTGTATGTCCACTGTCTTCCTCCTTGGGCCTTCTGGTCCACTGACACCCCTCCCACTTTCTAATCCATCAGGCTTCTCTTCTTGGGTTCCATGGTTTCTTAGTTCCATAACATTCTTAACATTATACTAAACTCCCTTCACCCACTCGCACTTTCTCATCTCCATGTGACAAAAACCCAGCCCGGAGTGAAACCAACTGTGCGCTGTCTCTGTGGTTGCCCCTGAGCCTCTGTGTCTGCTGGAGAAAATGGCATAATAGGCAGACTGTCGTCAGTATATAGTCAGCATCACCGCCTTCAGATGGGTTCTTCTTAACACAGCCCAACTGTCCTGAGGCTTCTCACTTGACTTGCTTTCCTACAGTCCATGATGAAAGCTTCAAAGCCTCTCCAGTCTCTTCAGATCTCTGACTTTCTCACCTTCTGCCTTTTTTCCCAGTAGACAGCTGTGACTCCTCTCCCTCAGAAAATCCAAGCTTTTGGATCAAACCTCATTCAGTTTTCCGGTACAAAACCTGCCACCCTGCTACTTCCGTATCCACTCTCAGTGCTCCCTCTTGTGGCTTCAGAAGAGGCCAGTCCCTCCACGAGGGTTGTAAGATACCCTCTCCAGAAGTGTGATGTTATTTAATTGTCTTCTCTCCTGTATATTATTTAACCTCTTTCACTCAGTTGAATTGTTCCCATCCAATCTAAATATACTCACATCTTTTCCATCTAAAACCATACAAACGAATATGAACAGAACATAATAGTCTAGATCAGGGTCCTTTTTAACTGCTCTCATTAAACTGTGTTCCTCATCTTCAAAACACACAGTTTAGTTTCAGCTATTTATTCATTACTGTGGGTATTTAGCTCATGCCTGCTCGTCCAACAGAGTGTAAGCCATATGAGAGGTGATGCTGTGTTAATTTTTTGCTTTCCATTGTTTTCCCAGGTGCCCAGATCCACAGCTGCTTGAACAGAGTTGACATTCAATCAATAGATATTTTGTGTTGAAGTCCTTCATCCATTCAACAGTTCATTTTTGACCAGCTGCCAGGCACTGAATTAAGCACCAAAGATAAAAATTTGCCTTGCCTCAAAGAACTCAAGTTCAGTGAGGAAAAAAGATCAAACCCTTGAGTGATTTCAGTATAATGTGATATGTACCAAAAGTCATACACAGCATAGCAGCTTCAACTTCAGCCTGGTTGGGAGTGGAGCGTGAGAAAAGGCAGGTAAAGGTAGTTGAGAAAGGGTTCCAAGAAGAGGTACGCACTGTGTCAAGTCCTAAGAGCCAATGAGGTGGCAGTTGCCCGGTGAGTGATGAGGAAGACAGGGAACAGCAGGAACACTGGCCTCAGGGCCATGACCTTTAATTGCAAAAGACCTCTAACTGTAAGGAGTTCAGTGAGTCTCCAGACTGTGTAAGAATGTGGAAGGAGCTGGGAGATGAAGAGATTTGGAATTTCAAGGAACCACTGATGGTCTTTATACATGGAAACACAACCACACCTCTAAAAGCTATTGTGATGCTGTATTTGCTATATTTGGGCTTCCCAGGTGGCTCAGTGGTAAGGAATCTGCCTGCCCAGCAGGAGATGCAGGTTCAATCTCTGGGTTGGGAAGATCCCCTGGAGAGTGAAACGGCAACCCGCTTCAGTATGCTTGCCTGGGAAATCTCATGGACAGAGGAGCTGGTTGGGCTACAGTCCATGGCGTCAAAAAAGAGTCAGACACGACTTAGCAACTAAACAACAACAACAACAACATCTGCGTTGATTACTCCTGTATGGAGGATGGACTGAAGAATGACTGGGAGAATCTGGAGACCCCTTTTGGGTTCCTCTTCTTCTTTTTAAATGTATTTATGTATGTGACTATGGCCGGTCTTAGCTGGTTGTGACATGAGAACTCAGTTGTGGCCTGTTCGATCTCTTAATCATTCCTTGACCAGGGATGGAATGTGGGTCCCCTGCTTTGGGAGCATGGAGTCTTAGCCACTGGGCCACCAGGGAAGCCCTAAGTTGATCTTTAACTGGCAATATCAGACTAGCTTCTTTGAGGTCACAATTAAACCTTCAGCTTGCCGTCTTTTAAAATTTATTAAATGAGAGATAAATGATGTTCCAGGTCAAGAGAGAAAAAGACCTACATTAAGTTCACCTCCTAATCCAGGCTCCAAAGTAAATCTCTGTACTATCCTGGGTATTTGGGTTATCAGTGTACTATTCTCCCCACCTCTCCAATGTCTATTTATTTTTTGCTCTGTTTTGTTTTTATTTCTTAAGTTAAATTGACCTTTGAATTGAGGGCTACATGAAACAGCTCCATGGGAGTATTAACACTACACTTACTCTAGTTCAGTTCAGTTCAGTCGCTCAGTCATGTCCGACTCTGCGACCCCCATGGACTGCAGCACGCCAGGCCTCCCTGTCCATCACCAACTCCCAGAGTTTACTCAGACTCATGTCTGTTGAGTTGGTGATTCTATCCAACCATCTCATCCTCTATTGTCCCCTTCTCCTCCCGCCTTCAATCTTTCCCAACATCAGGGTCTTTTCAAATGAGTCAGTTCTTTGCATCAAGTGGCCAAAGTATTGGAGTTTCAGCTTCAGCATCAGTCCTTCCAATGAATATTCAGGACTGATTTCCTTTAGGATGGACTGGTTGGATCTCCTTCAGTCCAAGGGACTCTCAAGAGTCTTCTTCAACACCACAGTTCAAACGCATCAATTCTTTGGCGCTCAGCTTTCTTTATAGTCCAACTCTCACATCCATACATGACTACTGGAAAAAACATAGCCTTGACTAGACGGACCTTTGTTGGCAAAGTAATGTCTCTGCTTTTTAATATGCTGTATAGATTGGTCATAACTTTTCTTCCAAGGAGTAAGCATCTTTTAATTTTATGGCTGCAATCACCAAATACAAGTCTGTCACTGTTTCCATTGATTCCCCATTTATTTGCCATGAAATGATGGGGCCAGATGCCTTGATCTTAGTTTTCTGAATGTTGAGCTTTAAGCCAACTTTTTCACTCTCCTCTTTCACTCTCATCAGGAGGCTCTTTAGTTCTTCTTCACTTTCTGCCATAAAGGTGGTTTCATCTGCATATCCGAGGTTATTGATATTTCTTCCAGCAATCTTGATTCCAGCTTGTGCTTCATCCAGCCCAGCATATCTCATGATGTACTCTGCATGTAAGTTAAATAAGCAGGGTAACAATATACAGCCTTGATATACTTCTTTCCCTATTTGGGACCAGTCTGTTGTTCCATGTCCAGTTCTAACTGTTGCTTCTTGACCTGCATACAGATTTCTCTGGAGGCAGGTCAGGTGGTCTGGTATTCCCATCTCTTTAAGAATTTTCCAGTTTGTGGTGATCCACACAGTCAAAGTCTTTGGCATAGTCAATAAAGCAGAAATAGATGTTTTTCTGGAACTCTTGCTTTTTCTCTGATCCAGAAGATGTTGGCAATTTGGTCTCTGGTTCTTCTGCCTTTTCTAAATCCAGGTTAAACATCTGGAAGTTCACGGTTCATGTACTGTTGAAGCCTAGCTTGAAGAATTTTGAGCATTACTTTACTAGCGTGTGAGATGAGTGCAACTGTGTGGTAGTTTGAGCATTCTTTGGCATTGCCTTTCTTTGGGATTGGAATGAAAACTGACCTTTTCCAGTCCTGTGGACACTGCTGAGTTTTCCAAATTTGCTGGGATATTGAGTGCAGCACTTTCACAGTGTCATCTTTGAGGATTTGAAATAGCTCAACTGGAATTCCATCACCTCCACTAGCTTTGTTCATGATGATGCTTCCTAAGGCCCACTTGACTTTGCATTCCAGGATGTCTGTCTCTAGGTGAGTGATCACACTGTCATGATTATCTAGGTTGTGAAAATCTGTTTTGTATAGTTCTTCTGTGTATTCTTGCCACCTCTTCTTAATATCATCTGGTTCTGTTAGGTTCATACCATTTCTGTCCTTTATTGAGCCCATCTTTGCATGAAATGTTCCCTTGGTATCTCTAATTTTCTTGAACTGATCTCTAGTCTTTCACATTCTATTGTTTTCCTCTTATTTCTTTGCATTGAGCACTGAGGAAGTCTTTCTTATATCTCCTTGATATTCTTTGGAACTCTGCATTCAAATGGGTATATCTTTCCTTTTCTCCTTTGCCTTTCACTTCTCTTCTTTTCACAGCTATTTGTAAGGCCTCCTCAGATAGCCAGTTTGCTTTTTTTTTACTTACTCTAAGGATATTGTACATCTTCCCTGGTGGCTCAGAGGTTAAAGCATCTGCCTCCAATATGGGAGACCCGGGTTCGATCCCTGGGTTGGGAAGGTCCCCTGGAGAAGGAAATGGTAACTCACTTCAGTATTCTTGCCTGGAGAATCCCAGGAGAAGCCTGGTAGGCTACAGTCCACAGGGTCACAAAGAGTTGGACACGACTGAACGATATTGTAAAAAATTCATTTCAGAAACAACAACCAACCCCCACTTGACACACACATACACACCAAACTCATAGAAAAATAGATCAGTTTTGTGATTTTCAGAGGTGAGCAGTGGGATAGAGCCGGGGTAGGGGGAATTAGAGGAAGGTGGTTGAAACCTACAAACTTCCAGTTAATGTTAAATAAGTACTAGGGCTATAATATACAATATGATGACTATAGTTAACCGTGCTGTATGGTGTATAGGAAAGTCATTAAGAGGGTAGATCTTAAGGGTTCTCATTATAGTGACTGTTTTTTCTTTTTATGGTATCTATATGGGATGATGGATGTTAGCTAGACCTTTTGTGATATCATTTCACAATATATGTAAATCAAACCATCATGCTCTACACTTAAACTTATATAGTGATGTATATCTATTTCTCAGTAGAACTGAAAAATATGTTTTCCATTATGTCCCATGTGACCTTACAGTGATCCTGGTAAGAAACTCTTGCCTGATCTTAATATCAAATGTAAAGACCCTGAGCAATGACCTATTTATGTATCTACAATCAAATTACATAACTCACTAGTTGTCTACAGAAAGGCTTATGGATCTGGTTTGGGTCCTTTCTTAATAGGGATTATTATTGCCAACATACTTTCAGTGCTATTCCTGGCCTAAATGTTGACCTTTCCCCTCCTCTTTTTACATTTCACTTTAAGGTGCGAGAGTGAGTCAGGCAGCTTATGGGTGAAGAGCATTCTCGTTGGAATGAACGACAACTGTCTAAAGGTCAAGGCAGAAGCATGCCTGATGTGTTTCAGGAAAAGCCTGGAGGCTGGCATGCTTGGAGTGGAAAAAGCAAGGGAGAGTAACAGGAGATTCAGTCTTAGTGGTTAGTAGGTCTAACCATGGCTTTGCAGGCCATTTCGAAGAAGTCTGGTTTTTACCCTAAGATGTGCAAAGTGGCACGATCTAACTTGTATTTTCACAGGACCACTTTGGCTGCCGGGAGCAAGGGTGGAGCTGGGTTATTAGTTAAGACGCTGTTGCAGTAATGCAGGTAAGAGATGATGGTGACTTGGACAACAGTGGTATTTCTTTTTTTAATTTTAGTTATTTGTCTGTACTGGGTCTTTGTTGTCACATTGACTTTTCTCTAGTTGCAGCAAGCGGGGGATACTCTCTAGTTGCGGTGTGCAGACTCCTCATTGTGGTGCTTCTTTTGTGGCAAAGCATAGGCTCTAAAGCATTTGGGCTTCAGTAGTTGTGGCACTATGGACTCAGTAGTTGCTGCCCCCTGGGCTCTAGAGTGTTGGCTCAATAGTTGCGGTGCACGGGCTTAGTTGCCCCATGGCATGTGGAATTTTCCCAGACCCGGGTTCGAACCTGTGTCTCCTGCATTGACAGGTAGATTCTTTATCACTTGACACCAGAGAAGCCCAACAGTGGTATTAATGGAAGGACTAAGAAGTGGTGGGATTCTAGAGGTATTTCAAATGGGGAGTCAATAGAATTTGCTGATGGATTGGATATGCAAGAAAATGTGGGATGTGAGTAACTAGAAAAGTATACGTGGCATTAACTTTCAGGAGGAGCAGGCTTGGGAAAGAAACCCAGGAGCTAAGTTTTGGATGCGGCAAATGATACATAACTCAGTGAACCAGTACTTTTTTTCAAATGATCAATTCATGCCTGTACAAAATCATGCATAGGTAAAGATTCATTCAACAGTCGCAATAGATCAATGGACTTCAAAATTACAGTCTGAGAAATTCACTGACATAGTTTCAGATTCTACGTTGCAGCACATCTTTAGGAAACTATCATCCTTTGAGTTTCAGGGTAGTGTCAAAGACAAATATCCATAATTATCTGAAAATAATAAAAATAACAAAATATTCCCCTCTTTTCCCAGTTACATATCTGTACATGTTTTCTTCATACCCTTGGACCAAAACACATGCTACAGTAGATTGAATGCAGAAATACATATGAGAATCTTACTGTTTAACATCTACTGTTAAGCCAGACATTAAAGAGATTTGCAAAAATGTAAAACATTGCCACTCTTCTCATTAATGCTTTTTATTTTGGAAATAATTATTTTTCATAAAAGCATACTATTTATGTTAACATGTGATAGGTTATTTTAGTTATTTTTAAAGTAAATCTAAATTTTATCAATTCAAATTAAGATGGTATACAACATTGAGAGATAAAACCACACAAACAAAAATTCTCTGAGATCCTCAACAAGTCTCAGGGTGTAAAAGTATTTTGAGACCAGAAAGTTTGAGAACTGCTGGTTTTGTCTGCTTTGCATAGCTAGCCTAGATTCTTATGATGATTGTAAACTTATCTCCTTTGGAATTCTTAGTCCTTATCAGGACCAGAGCCAAAGAGTTAGGGCTCACACCAGCTGGCTGTTACTATTCATAGGCGACAGAGTGGACATTAGAGACTTTGCCTTCGCTTCTGTATCCTTCACTTAGGGTGCAATGGACCGAAGAATACAACAGCGCTCATCATGACCAGGAGCCAAAGGGAAGCCATTCTTCATGTTTATGAGATGGATTTCAAATCTTAAAACCATTTGGAATTGTCTTATGAAGTAATTTTAGATAAAGTTTCCTAAACAGAGAGTTAATTTAAAGGCTCATTTAGAATAGGATATATGTACAATTTTGATATCCTATACTCCATTGAGAATTAAGTAAACCTCTTTTGTCCATTTTTCAACTGAGTTATCTTTTTCTTTTAGTGTATTAATTACCTATAATGTTGGTAATTGTCACATAAGTACCTTTATAGTTTGTAATATAAATGTGTTATGTTTCTACAGGTCAATCTACAATAATTAAAGTTAAATTTAAGGTCTGAATGGATTTATTTTCAAATGCTTGCTGATATCAACTGTACAGGAGACAAATTAATTCATTTATCAAGTTAGATACTACCTCAGAAAAGTAACACAGGAGATGCAACAATTAATTCAGGCATATACTATCTTGTGTAGATTTGTCATAGAAATGATACTTCTGTTTCAGTTGATGCGTAAATTCTATGATCAGTTCTTGAGCAATATATAGGATGGCTGCAAACCATTTCTTAACAGTTTTTCACAATGCTTGGATCCCACTCTGAAATACTTTGGTTATAATGCACTTGCCCAAGGTTTTGTAATTCCATGCTGAAAGTGAAAGTTGCTCAGTCATGTCTGACTTTTTAATCCCATGGACTATATAGTCCATGGAATTCTCCAGGCCAGAATGCTGTGTGGATAGCCTTTCCCTTCTCCAGGGGATCTTTCCAACCCAGGGATCGAACCCAGGTCTCCCTCATTGCAGGCAGATTCTTTACCAGCTGAGCCACCAGGGAAGCCCAAGAATACTGGAGTGGGTAGCCTATCCCTTCTCCAGCGGATCTTCCTGACCCAGGAATTGAACCAGGATCTCCTGCATTGCAGGCAGATTCTTTACCAGCTGAGCCACCAGGGAAGCCCAAGAATACTGGAGTGGGTAGCCTATCCCTTCTCCAGCGGATCTTCCTGACCCAGGAATTGAACCAGGATCTCCTGCATTGCAGGCAGATTTTTTACCAACTGAGCTATCAGGTCAACATCCCCATGCTGAAATGTCCTACTACTTATCGGAATAAACTTTATAAAATTCTTGCTCAGATAATAAAAAGACAAGAAATTAAAATGACAAATTTCCGTTACCAGTTTCATGATAAAATTTATAAACTCAAAACTGATATTTACGTTCAAATCAACAATCTGAAAATTACCCATGCAACCTAGCTAACCTGCTGTGTAGGTTAATTTCATTAATTAAGTCATTGACTTATTCAGTGAACATTTATTGAGTGTCTAAAATACATAATTGACTGTTAAAGGTCCTTTGTGCAGGCAGGCATGCTCAGTTGCTCAGTTGTGTCCGACTCTTTGCTACCCCTTGGACTGTAGCCTGCCAAGTTCCTCTGTCCATGGGAGTTCACAGACAAGAATACTGGAGTGGGTAACCATTTGCTTCCCCTGGGAATCTTCCCAACCCAAGGATCGAACCTGCATCTCCTGCTTGGCAAGCAGTTTCTTTACCACTGCACCACTTGAGAAGCCCTGTTAAAGGTCCCAGCGTAATGAAAAAGACAAAATTCTTACGCTTATACTCTATATTCTAAGTATAATCATGTAATTCCTAAGTGGGGTATTTGTTTGGAAACTGAGGAACTATAGATGAGAATAATGACAACAGTAATAAGTAATATGTTTTGAGAGCCAGGTACCAGGCACTGTTCTAAATACTATGTATTTCTGACAAGGAAATTCTTCCAACACATCACTGCACTCTCCTAGTTTCAGCCTCTTTCTAAAGTAACACCCTCGTTATATTAGGATGGGGAATGGAGGAAAGACACCAGCTTCTTGCTGCTATTGTTGTTCAGTTGCTAAGCTATATCTGAGTCCGACCCTGTGGACTTCTTGCTGTGACTTCTACCATTTACCTTGTATGTATATGTATGTGTGTGTGTGTGTGTTTGGCAGGGGTTGGAAAGGAGGGAGACTAGATTCCCTGTTTACTTTCTTCTTGGTAATTTTTGGTATTGTATGTTCTTCACCACGAACTCACATTTCTGGTTTTACTAGTCACCTGGCTCCTTGGGTTTCTCTATTACAGGAAACCCCAAATTAAATTGCTCTTAGTACTGCCTAGGGGAAGGGTAAAGAGCTCTCAAGACAATGGTAGTTGAGTTGTTTGTAACAGGCAGCTCCACTTAATAACTAAACACAGAGAAACGCAGCACTGTTTAATCTTGTAGTATCCTGATACCATACCAGTCTTCTGTTTCGGGGGAGGGACTAAAATATAATCCATTTTTCAGTGGAAACCATCCTAACGGAAATAAATCTGGATTCCAGAACTATTAACTTCATATTTTCTTTATGTTCCTTCACAATTTGGGCTAACATTTGTCGAGCACTTATTCCAGCCACTGTTTCAAGCACTTTTATACAATTTAACTCACTTTGTACGCATGATTACTTTAGGGCTGGTTTTGATGTACATCTATTTCAAAGGCAGAGAAATTGGAATTCCCTGTCAGTCCAGTGGTTACGACTCCATGCTCCCATGCAGGACTCACAGGTTTAATTCCTGGTCAGGAAACTAGGATTCTACATGCCACATGGGCAGAATAAATGAATAAACAGTAGAGAAACTGAGGCATGAACAGCTGAAGAAATTTCTCACAATTATAGAGCAGGCAAATCGTAGAGCCAGGATTTGGGTCCAGGCAGTCTAGCTCTACATCCCATGCTCTTATCCCCCTGAGAGATGAACCGTATGATTGTGTTCTTTTCATTATATCACACGTGTGTTATTCATGCACTGACAAAAGGTGCATGTTCAGAAGACAAATTGAAATTATCCTGGAGTAATCACAGTGCAGGCAGACAAAAATGCAGTGAGGAGGCCGGTTCTTCCAGTTCACAAAGTCTTTGCTCTGCTCCCATTCTGCTGTTGAGCCTACCACCGAACTTCCTTATTTCAGTTACTGTATTTTTCACTCCTAAAGTTTCCATTTGGTTCCTCCTTTTATCTCCGATGACTTGCTGAGGGTTTTGATTTTTTCGTCTGTTTCGAGCATGTCTATAGTTGCTCACTGAAGCATTTTTTTTATCATGGCTGCTTTAAAATCTTTGTCAGGTAATCTGATGTTGGTATCAGCTCTGTGTTGGCATGTATTAATTGTCTTTCATTCATTCAGTTTGAGATTGTGTGGTTCTTTCATTTGGAAATCTGGACATTTTGTATGATGTTATGAGATTTTGGGTTTTATTAAAACCTTCTGTTCAGCTGTTTGTTTTTTTGACACTGCTCTCTCAAGGAAAAGGGGGTGCTGCCTAGATACTGCCAGGTAAAGGGAAGAGACCAAGTTCTCCTCTTGGCCTTCACTGACTCCCAAGGTGGGGAGCTCCTTATTACTACTGGGTGGGAATGGGAGTCCTGATTTCCACCAGCACCAGAGAGGAGGTGGTTTTGTTACCACTCTACAAGGGTGAAAGTACTGACTCTGTCGGGTCTCTTCTGACACCACCCAGGTCAGGAGGGAGAGAAGAACCTCATTACTTTTGGGTTGGGGCAGAAGACCAGGTTCCCCATATGATCTCCACTGAAACTGAGGGGTGAGGGGGCTCAGTGTCAGTGAAAATACGGTTCTCAGTGTTCTTTTCTGACACCACCCTTAGTGGGGTGCTGGAGCACCTAGCTATAGTTTGCAAGGATGGAATCCTCCCCCCGCCCCCATATTTCTTTATTTAGTTGGCTGTGCCAGGTCTTAGTTGCAGCATGTGGGATCGAACCCAGGCCCCCTGCATTGGGAGCATGGTGGAGTCTTAGCCACTGGATGGCCAGGAAAGTCCCAAGGATGGAACTCTTGAAGCTGTACTCAAACTTTGTTGGCATTGGTGGACGAGGGGCCACAGATTTTCTTGTGGTGTTTGGCCAGAGCAGAATGCTGTTGTCTGACAATTTTCTATCTTGTTAGGCTGTACACTGCCTTTTAGTTAGAGAGAACAGACTTTGGTGGGGGTTATTTTTTTATTTTTGATCTGTACCCAGTGGCATTTCTGGCTTGCTAGCTTCTTTAGCACCGATTTGGGATATACAGGACAGAGAAGAAAATCCAGGGAACTCACCGCCATGTTGTTCCTTGGTTCTAGGGATCCCTGGCTGGCTTGTCTTCTTCTCTCCTGCTCTCAGAGTCTTGTTTTGATTGTTTTATATATAAGGCCTACAGTTTTTAGTCGAACTAATTGGGAAGAATAGGAAAAGTACTTGTACTCCATATTCCCCACTGTTATTTATTTTGTTGTTCAAATTGTCTCATAACTGGCTACTGGGGGACCCTTCAAACTGGCTTCTGTATATTTCTGATGCATTTTCATCATTCTTTCAATACACCCTAACTTTCTGGGCTAACAAAATATTCCAGGCTCATCATATGCTTTCCCTGCTCAATCCTTAAGCAGCCATTTCTTTAAGAAATCCGACTTCCCTCCAGTGGAGAAGGGTAGTTATACATGGGCACTAGATGTGCTTGCTGTTATTGGTGGTTATTGCTGTATTGATGTTGTTATTACTGCTCCCAGGTCTTCTCCGTGAACAGAGCACACATACATATTTATATCTGTGATGGTCAGTCTTATGTGTCAATTTGGCTGGGCAATGGTGCCCAGATACTGGGTCAACCACTATTCTAGATGTGTCTATGAGGGTGTTTTTGTATGAGATTTACATGTAACTCAGTGGGCTTTGAGAAAAGCAGACTGTCCTCCATAGTGTGGGTGGGCCTTACCCCACCATCTAAAGGCGTGACTAGAACAAAAGACTCACCACTTCCAAGAAAAAGGAAATTCTCCAACTTGATGGACTTTGGACTTGAACGAAACTCTCTCTTTCATGTGTCTGCTGATGGCCTTTGAACTTGAACGACCACATCAGCTCTTGCTAGGGTTTCCTGCCTGATGACTCACTCTTTAGATTCTGGTCAAATCCAGAATCTAGCTCCATTATTGAATGAGCTAGCTCAAACGGTAAAGAACCTGCCTGCAATGCGGGAGACCTGGGTTCTATCCCTGTGTTGGGGAGATCCCCTGAAGAAGGGAAAGGCTACCCACTCCAATATTCTTGCCTAGAGAATTCCATGGACAGAGGAGACTGGTGGGCTACAGTCCATGGGGTCGCAGAGAGTCAGACACGACTGAGTGACTAACACTTTTAATTTACCAAAATGAATCTCTCTCTCTATTCATATCCTATTTGGATTTGTTTCTCTGGAGACTCCTAACAGTATATACTCCTAACACAATATTTATACTTATTTATATATCTGTATATTGAAAACCATGAGTTTATGCTAACAATTAACTCCAATTGAGAGAAAACTCTTTCCTTCTGTATTTTAACTTCCTTCTTTGATACAGAAAAACCTGGATCCCACTATTTTTAATATATTAACTATTTGCTTAATTCCTCTTACAAGTCTTTGAGAGATGGTTATATGTATTTTGTTAATTTTCCAACAGGCAGAAGCGAAGTGTCCTGAGGATGGGGTCACTTTGCTTTCTAATTCCATAGGAGACTATAGACATGGGGTGATGCTGGTTTGATCTCCAGGGAAGATATCCCAGGAGAGGAGCTGGGAGGTTGCCAGGGGCACAGCACACATCCCTGGAGGTTTTAAAAGCCAAGTCATGGAAACTGGCAATACGATTACAGGTTGTACAATATTTGTCTAACATTTTAAAGGAACTTTCACATATTTGTTTTAGTTTGCTCCTAACTACCTTTACCTTACATTTTTTTTTTTTTTTTTTACCTTACACGGCAAAAAGTACTTAGCCAGTATGATTAAACTAGGGTTTTAAGATGAGATCATCTTAGACTATGGTTCGTTCTCAATGTACCTGTATCCTTGTAAGAAAAGAGCAGAAGGAGATTTGACACAGATTGAAGAGAAGGAGGCCGAAGTTGAAGTCACGTGGCTACAGGCTATGGAGAGCTAGCATCCACTGGAAGCTGGAAGAGGGTTCAGAAAGCCCTGGCAGACTCTCCCAAATACTGAGAATATGACTCAGCTCCATCTGCAGAGAGGCACTAGCCTGCCAGAGGTTCCCACCCTCGTGCTATCCCTGGAGTCAAGGATTTTCAGTCTCCCTCTAGTGCTCCTTCTTTGAGATTCCCGAATCTCTATGGGTGTAGGATTAAATTTTGGCCTGGAGATGATGGCCTTGGCGAGTACACAGCAAGGGGACCTTCCTTAAGGAACCACCAGAGACTGTCTTTCTTTTCTTCTATGCTCGTCTCCATTTTCTTGGGGGGCAGGGATCCTTCCAATTCCATTTCTGAGGCATAAACTTTCCCTGAGTCCTACTGGACTTTGAGTTAAAGTTCAGTCTCTTGCAGTTCAAAGCTCTTGAACTTGCAGTTCAAAACCTGTTCTCTGCTGGTCTGCACTATCATCCTTTTCTTTAGATGATGAATACTTTTAGCTAAATGGTGTAAGTAGTGAAGGATTAAAGAAAATAGGAGGGTATAAATCTCAGTTGTTCTCTCAAATACTCATCCTGCCACTGAGAATTGGGTTTGAATATTGTGCTGGAACAGCTGAGTAAAAGCTATGACACTGGGCAAGTTACTTATTGTTTATGAGCCTCAATTTTCCCTTCTGCAAAATGCAGGATTTGTTGTGAGGATTAATGTGCAAATGTATGTATCTTGCTTTGTTGGCATTGCCATTCAAGGGTGGTCTAGATTGAGTGTTCCTCCTAATTGCTGAGACTTCAAGAGAACTAAGAGAAACCTCGTGTAAACATCCAACTGTCTCATGTTGTGTTACTGATCTTCCTTCATCCCCAGACTTTAGTTCAAGAGATTGTATATATCTGGTTAGTTTTTTTCTCTTGCAGAGGCTGGACGGGTAAAATGGAGTAAGATGAAAACCAGAGAATTCTGGAAATGTCTCATGGCAAAATGAAGGATAGGAGAAAAAAGAAAAGAGAAAGAAAATATATAAAAGAATCTGGCATTAGGGACTTACCTGGTGATCCCATGGTTAAGACTCCATGCTAACACTGCAGAGGCCGTGGGTTCCATCTCTGGTCAGGGAACAACAACAAACGATCTGGCTTTAAAAATAAGTGTTCAGTGAAAGTGAACTTGCTCAGTCGTGTCCAACTCCTCTTTGGACTGTAGCCTACCAGGCTTCTCCATCCATGGGATTTTCCAGGCAAGAGTACTGGAGTGGGTTAACATTTCCTTCTCCAAGGGATCTTCCTGACCTAGGGATCGAACCTGGGTCTTCCACATTGCAGGCAGACACTAACATATGAGCCAAGTGTTCAGTTCAGTTCAGTTCAGTTCAGTTCAGTCGCTCAGTTGTGTCCGACTCTTTGCGACCCCATGAATTGCAGCATGCCAGGCCTCCCTGTCCATCACCATCTCCCGGAGTTCACTCAGACTCACGTCCATCGAGTCCGTGATGCCATCCAGCCATCTCATCCTGGGTCGTCCCCTTCTCCTCCTGCCCCCAGTCTCTCCCAGCATCAGAGTCTTTTCCAATGAGTCAACTCTTCGCACGAGGTGTCCAAAGTACTGGAGCTTCAGCTTTAGCATCAGTCCTTCCAAAGAAATCCCAGGGTTGGTCTCCTTCAGAATGGACTGGTTGGATCTCCTTGCAGTCTCCAAGGGACCCTGAAGAGTCTTCTCCAACACCACAGTTCAAAAGCATCAATTCTTCGGTGCTCAGCCTTCTTCACAGTCCAACTCTCATATCCATACATGACCACAGGAAAAACCATATCCTTGACTAGACGGACCTTAGTCGGCAAAGTAATGTCTCTGCTTTTGAATATACTATCTAGGTTGGTCATAACTTTTCTTCCAAGGAGTAAGTGTCTTTGAATTTCATGGCTGCAGTCACCATCTGCAGTGATTTTGGAGCCCAAAAAATAAAGTCTGACACTGTTTCTACTGTTTCTGCATCTATTTCCCATGAAGTGATTGGACCAGATGCCATGATCTTCACTTTCTGAATGTTGAGCTTTAAGCCAACTTTTTCACTCTCCTCTTTCACTTTCATCAAGAGGCTCTTTAGTGCCTCTTTACTTTCTGCCATAAGGGTGGTGCCATCTGCATAGCTGAGGTTATTGATATTTCTCCCGGCAATCTTGATTCCAGCTTGTGTCTCTTCCAGTCCAGCGTTTCTAATGATATACTTTGCATAGAAGTTAAATAAGCAGGGTGACAATATACAGCCTTGACATACTCCTTTTCCTATTTGGAACCAGTCTGTTGTTCCATGTCCAGTTCTAACTGTTGCTTCCTGATCTGCACACAGATTTCTCAAGAGGCAGGTTAGGTGGTCTGGTATTCCCATCTCTTTCAGAATTTTCCACAGTTTATTGTGATCCACACAGTCAAAGGCTTTGGCATAGTACATAAAGCAGAAATAGATGTTTTTCTGGAAAGATGGCTTTTATTCATCTCAGCCCTCAGAAGGGTTGAAGTAAGCAGATATATTGCAAGTTGTTTCTATGGCACTTTGTAATTCTATTACTTCTATAGTTAACTTAGAACAGTTTAGCCAAGGCTTTGCTCTGGGCATCAAGATGTGAAGGGTATATAACTTTAATGTTTTTAAAGCACTGTTAAAAAAATTAAAGCCACTCTGTCTCTCAGGAAATTTATTTTCCCTTTTTTCCCCTGCATACCATCCTACCATTAATTTCCTAGTAGAAAAAAGAGACAGACAAAGTGGGAGCCTAAACGTTGAGGATTGTAATTCCACTGTACCTGAAGAACAATTCTTTCTTTCCCCTGTTCCTCAAATATTCTTCCTCCTACCTCCCTGAAGTTAAGAAAAAATTAAACCAAAACCCCTTAGCATCTATTTTACTTAATCATATTCTGCTATCCTTTACTGCCCACTGTGTGCATGCTAAGTTGCTTCAATTGTGTCCAACTCTTTGCGATGCTATGGACTGTAGCCCACCAGGTTCCTCTGTCCATAGGATTCTCCAGGCAAGAATACTGGAGTCGATTGCCATGCCCTCCTCTAGGGGATCTTCACCACCCAGGGATCAAACCCGTGTCTACTAGTTTCTAAAATCCTTGCAGATAAGGACTGCAAAAGTTTTTTGCTGTGCAAAAGGTGGTTTCTTGATAAAGTGATTTCATTTTTTAAGGCTGGTTGTGTGGTGGTGAAGCACTTAGGTAGGAGGCCCACCATCACGTTACCTACTTAGTTCTTTAAGGAGGTATCCAGAGGTAGAGAGCTCTGAGCAGAGCCAAGAAGTGCTGTGGGAGGAATCTGCCCCCTCCCCCTGCCTTGTGTAGGCTTCCAAAAGAGCTGGACCCCAGGGGACCTACATGTTCTCTTTCTCACTCCTGCTCCTATTGGTTACTTCTGCTGTTGCTGTTCTTGCTTTTGAGCCAATATTACAGAGGGCATGGCAGTGGAGATGTTTCCTTTAATGAATCAACTATGACCGACTTGAAGCTTGTGAAGCAAAGTTAACCCAGTCAGGATCCTAACAGGGCTATAGCATTACATCTTATTTTAGTATGCTGACTTATTCTGGTTTCCCCCTGGTGCCCTTTAAATAACTGGCCTTGGGCTCAGATGGTGGGTGGTACTTGGTAGCTCAACTTCTGTGTCTACTAACAGTTAAAAAGAGCTGGTTTGACAATGCGTGAAGTCGCTTCAGTCGTGTCCAACTCTTTGCAACCCTATGAACTGTAGCCCGCCAGGTTCCTCTGTCCATGGGATTCTCCAGGCAAGAATACTTGAACGGGTTGCCCTGCCCTCCTCCAGGGGATCTTCTAGACCCAGGGATAGAACCTGTGTCTCCTGTGACTTCTGCACTGCAGGCGGATTCTCTACTGCTGAGCCACTGGGGAAGCCCCAATAAGTATGCTGTATACATATCTAATGGGATACATGTTCCTAACAGAAACTGGCAGGTCTCAGTGCCAATTTGGGGGACTGATTATCCAGATTTTATTTGATTGGTTAGATTGGGCAGTAGAAAGGAGGAGTAAGAGACATCTGAACCACTACTGTTTCCCGTTTCCCTGTTTTTAATTGCAAAGAATATCAATTAGTGCTGAGCCTTGAGGTCAGTCCCCCATGAGTGTCAATGAAACAATAAAGTCCTTAAGACCATCCCTGCCTTTAAGAACTTAAGAGCTGTGGGAGATGCAAAAAGCTCCCCTCCATTCTCTAAATCGATAGGCTCCTTGATTTGGATTCACTTTTTCTTTACATAGTGCCATTCAGTGGATTGGGTCACTACGCATCAGAGGTAGGTGCCAGAGCCTGGTTGATGCCTGTCAGCAGTGTCCACTTGCTCTTAGGTTAAGATCTTGCCCACAGAAATCGCTCTGACATATTTCAAAGCTCGCTGCTCAGAGCAGAATAGACATCCAGTCATTTGTCCAGTGGTCAACTCTCTGGTGGGGCACATGCCATCTCAGGTTTTCCATGCACAGTGTGTACATCTGATTCAAAGAAATACAGATGTCCTGACCCCGCTCCATAGATGGGTTCTGGTGAAGGTGTTTTTCACAAAAGTCCCCAGGGACTTCCTGGTGTCCAGTGTTAGGACTTCACCTTCCAATGCATGAGGTGCAGATTCAAGCCCTGGTCAGAAGCTAAGATCTCACATGCCTGGGGCCAAACAACCAAAACATAAAACAGAAGCAATACTGTAACACATTCAATACAGACTTTTAAAATGATCCACATTAAAAAAAAAAGAGAGAAGCTTTCCAGGTGATTCTGGTATGCCCTCTGGGTTGATAATGTGGAATGTCACCCCCTGATTCCACTTATAAAGGATCAAGCTATCCTAAACCACTGCAGCCTCGCACAAGCACACACACCTCCTCTCCTTGGTGTGCCCTGAAGGGAAATCAGGATGGCAAAAACCAAAGCATTCTGTGCTCTGGATACTGGCTCTAGATAGTTAAGGGGCTTCCCTGATAGCTCAGTTGGTAAAGAATCCACCTGCAATGCAGGAGAACCACCCCAGCCCCACCTCCGCCCCCATCCCCTTCAGTTCCTGGGTTGGGAAGATCCCCTGGAGAAGGGATAGGCTACCCACTCCAGTATTCTTGGGCTTCCCTTGTGGCTCAGTTGGTAAAGAATCTGCCTGCAATGCGGGAGACCTGGGTTTGATCCCTGGGTCCAGAAGATTCCCCTGGAAAAGAGAAAGGCTATCCACTCCAGTATTCTGGCCTGGAAAATTCCATGGACTGTATGTACAGATAGTTAATATGCATTTCTGAGGAATAATTTCAATCAACCGAGATCCTTACATCTTCCTATACCTAGAAAAGCTCTAAAATCATTAACTTGAGATGTCTGTTCTTTAATTAGCAGTGAAGGCAATGGCACCCCACTCCAGTACTCTTGCCTGGAAAATCCCATGGACTGGGGAGCCTGGTAGGCTGCAGTCCATGGGGTCGTGAAGAGTTGGACACGACTGAGCGACTTCCCTTTCACTTTTCGCTTTCATGCATTGGAGAAGCAAATGGCAACCCACTCCAGTGTTCTTGCCTGGAGAATCCCAGGGACGGGGGAGCCTGGTGGGCTGCCGTCTCTGGGGTCGCACAGAGTCGGACACGACTGAAGCGACTTCGCAGCAGCAGCAGCAGTTATATGTTTAACTACATGTTCTTTTCCCCCAGCAAAAAAGTCCTGTACATCCTGGCTTCTCTTTACGTTTTGGGAGCAGTTCCTCAGAGCTATCTGAGAAGTTATCTCCTGGCTAGGGTCCTCAGTAACTAGTATTTGATCATCTTCCCTTTGAGGACAGAATCATTCTGTTGTACGTATTCAGTCAGTTCAGTCGCTCAGCCCTGTTCCACTCTTTGTAACTCCATGGACTGCAGCGCGGCCAGGCTTCCCTGTCCATCACCAACTCCCGGAGTTGACTCAAACTCATGTTCATCCAGTCGGTGATGCCATCCAACCATCTCATCCTTTGTTGTCCCCTTTTCCTCCCGCCTTCGATCTTTCCCAGCCTTTTCCAGGGTCTTTTCCAGAGTCAGTTCTCTGCATCAGGTGGCCATACTGGACAAAGTATGGGATATTTATCCCAAAGGCAGTATTTGGCACAAAAACAGGAATGCAAGTTCTTGTTTTCTGAACGAACCCCGTTTTACAGATGAGGCACCTGAGACTCGGAGATGTTAAGATCACACAGGTGGTGGCGTTGATCATCTCCATTACATTTCGCTAGGAAAGCTTCGGGTTTCTGAGCGCCGACCTCAGGTCTGATGTTCAGGCTCCGGTGTCCAGTTACAAAGGTTAAAGTTTGCTCTCTGTCCGCCTACGCGAGCTTGTCAGCAGGAACGCCTGCTGCACTTGCCCATGGCCGCCACCGCAGTTAATCCGAGGCCCCGCCCCATGGGCGGGGCTAGGGGCGGTGCGCGCGTAGGGAGCCGCCGCGTCTCCGGCCGTCTCGAGGTTCTGCGCCTGCGCGCGGCGCCCAGGGGACTTGGTCGGACTGAGAAATGGCGGCCTCCGTGTTCTACAGCCGGCTCTTGGCTGCCGCCACCCTGAGGAGCCACCGACCCCGGACGGCGCTGCCGGCCGCCGCCCAGGTATTGAGGCCCTGCCCGCGCTCGCTTTGAGGGTTGGCAGGAGAAAGGGCGAGGTGGAGGGCTGGCTCCGGTGGGCGAGGTGTGAGGGGGCCCGGGCTCCGGGTCACTCCGCAGTCGGTGACATTGGGTGACAGGGGGTGCCCCGCCGGCGTGGCGGGCGGCTTGCCCGGGAGTGCTGCCCGCCAGGCCTGCGAACGGGCTCAGGTTTGCGCCTTTTTGCTGCAGCCTGAAGTCAGCGAGGAGCTCTGGCCATCTGGCCAGGGCTGCTCACCTTGCTGCTGAGAGGGCGCCGGCGGCGGGGAGCCAGGGTGGGCTCCAAAAGGAGAGGCGGGGGCTGGGCACCTTCTGCTGCTTGCTCCTGCCTCCCGCGCGGTGGGCCGAGGCTTCCGCGGCTCTTTGAGGAGGAGGGCATGCCCTTCAGATACACTTTTGTGTCTCTTGGATGCTTCGCAGAACCAGCACTGCTTGCTGACTGGCCTTTCCTGAGAGGAGGCCGGGAAGCTTCCCGTTTCCCCCAGGTAGTTGTTGAATAGAATGAGATCATGTTCACCATCTTATCAGTTGGGAAAATAATCTTTTGGATCACTTTTTTTTTTTTCTGCATACACCATAGCATCATAGCCTCAGTTTGTGTGTGTGTGTAAGTGTGTGTGTGTGTGTGTGTGTGTGTGTGTGTGTAAGTAAAAGTACGGAGCAAGGGCTTGAGTGTCCGTGGCATAGAAAGCCAAATTCTGACAGGGGTTGTTTGCAGTAAAATATGGGTTTATTTGCAGGGCACCAGGCAAGAGAGTGGGAGACAATTCACAGATCCACTGCAACTTGATGTTTCAGTTAGGAGTTCGTTTTTTTTTTTTTTAAGGAGTTTTCTTTTTAAAGGGGGAGAACAAAGAAGCTGGGATTAATCATTGGTTTGTGTAATTTCTGTGACATTTCTGATTCTAGTGTCAGGGAGTTGAGTTGTCTATGATTTACGATTCTCTGATCAAATGGTCCAAGGCTTGGGGCCTGTTAGCTCCTCTTGCCCTGGAGAAGCAGCCTGAGTTTGTTCTTTAATGCTGGTCTCTGCAGTAGCAGGTTTAGGACATTAATGATGTTATCCACACAGCAGTTTTAGTCATCAAACTCCGGTTGATTAGTGTTCAGATAGCACAGGATTGAGGTAGGAGGGGACAAGAAAGGGAATAAAGTTTTGGTAAAGAGGTTAATCATAAATTCAGTAAGGGAATTTGGTGGTAGGAGGCCTTGGTTTCCTGTGTGTTGGAGCATTTGCTGTATGCCAGGAACTGTGCCAAGCATTGTACATGTAGTCTTGAATTAGGCTTTTGAGCAACACTGTAAGGAAGTCGTTAATCTCCATATCGCTGATGGAGAAACTCTGGCTAAGAGAAGGAGTAATTTGGTCTAGATCACCAAGCGGGTGAGATTAGAGCTGAGCCTTCATTCCGGAAGCGTGTAGCTCCAAAGTCTGTGTTTGAATCTGCTCTACAGTCTTTTTCTAGAGCATAAAAATTAGACAATTCTTCCCAATATTGTTGACACTAATAAACTTGTGGAAGGGTATGATTGGCTTCATAAGTCATTTCTAGAGCTTTTGGTTGTGTTCTGAAGTAGCCTCAGACATGCTGTAAATGAATTTAGACTTTTTTTTTTCTTTTTAAAGCTGTTCATTCTTTCAATCTAGTCAGTTCTGTGAGTTTGCTTCCTAATAGGAGAAGTGATTTTTTTTTTTTTTAAAGCCTTAAACTTCCTTCTTTTGGGTCTTAAAGGGTGCTGTCTGGTTTTTAGAAAATGAGACTTTGGTGAACAAATCTGTTTCCCTTCTAATTGTCTTTATACTTTTGGAAATTCCTTTAAAAGTCTTTATTTCTCCTTATAGAGATGCCTAATATATTGTCTTAAACATCTCTTCCACTCTCACATTAAGAAATACAGCTTTGGAATTTGAATTCACCTTAGTCTACCCTTGCTTTTATTTTTAATTTAATCTTTAATTTGTATTGGAGTACAGTTGATCTTTAATGTTGTGTTTCAGGTATAGCTTAGTGATTCAATTATATATATATATATATATAAAATACTCGATTTTAGTTATATATATCAATTATATATGGATATATATGTGTGTGGTATACACATATATATATATTCATTCTTTTTCAGACTCTTTTCCCATCTAGATTATTATAGAATATTGAGTAGAGTTTCTTGTGCTATAGAGTAGGTCCTTATTGATTATTTGTTTTATATATAGTAGTGTGTATGTGTTAATCCCAAACTCCTAATTAAGTGTTCCCCAGCCTCTCTGGCACCAAGGACCAGTTTTGTGGAAGACAGTTTTTCCACGGGCTGGGGGTGGGGATGGTTTTGGGATTATTCAAGTGTATTATATTTATTGTATGCTTTATTTCTATTATTATTACATCAGCTCCACCTTGGATTATCAGGCGTTAGATACCGGAGGTTGGGGACCCTTGTCCTAATTTATCCTTCCCCCCCAAGTTTTCCTCCTCCCCTTTGATAACACTGTTTTTGAAGTCTCTGAGTCTGTTTCTGTTTTGTAAATAAGTTTGTTTGTATTTTTTCTATTCTGCATGTAAGTGATACCATATATTTATCTTTCTCTGACTTAGGATAGTAACCTTGAAACCCATCCATGTTCATGCGATGGCATATCTCATTCTTTTTATGACTGAGTAGTATTCCGCTGTATAGATGAACCACATCTTCTTTGTCCAGTCCTCTGACAGTGGACATTTAACTTGCTTCCATTATCTTGGCTATTGTAAATAATACTGTCAAGAACATTGGGTCTAACCCCTTGCTTTTGTAGATGGGGACATAGGGGTGCAGAGCTTAAGGAAGCTTGTTCAAGGTCACCCGCTGAGTTTAGCAAATTCGCTTAAACATTTTGTTTAGTGCTCTGACCCTCTTCTTGTTTCTCTGTATCTTTTGCCTAGTGTATACTTGATAAAAGTAGTTCAAGTTATGAGCATATTAAACAATTTTAGATATCTTCTTGTTCGTTGTGAATCATACTCCCTAGTAACTACGTTTCCCCACATTTGAGTAAGTATTACTTAAACTCAGTATGGATTGGAGAGGTGGTGGTGTAGGAGTTTGGTCAGGAGTTGGTGGCCTTTTGGCAGCAGGAATCTTCTAAGTGATATATCAGGAAAGAAAAATGCATCAGTGTCGGGAATCTTTGTGATTATGCAGGGATTTATATTACCGTCATGATTCCCAGCCGATGATATTTCAAGTTATAGCTTCTAGTGGCACAAGGAAAGGATTATCAAAATATTTCTGATATTTAAAAAAAACCTTAATGTGGTCTGAAAAGCTATCAGCAACACCTTATGAGTACTACTAATTCTTTTAGACATTTGAAAGAAACCATAAAAATAGAGTTTTGTGTCATGGATTTATCATCAAGCTTTTTTGGAAAAATTTCAAACTGAAATACATGTTTCAACTATACAGTGAACACCCATATTACCCTCACCTTCATTTAACATTCTGCCACATTTTCTTTATCTTTAAAAATTTATGTTATTCAATTTGTATACTATAATTTATATAAATTATATCATTTAAAATATATTAATTTATATATAATATATATAATTTATGTACATATGCGTGTATGTATAAATTACATTCATATATTTTTGTTGAAGTATTTGAGAATAAGTTACAGCTATCATGGCACTTCATCCTTAGATATTGCAATGTATGTCTCTTAAGAATGAGAAATACAAATAACCACAATACAGTTATCATACTTTAGAAATATAAAATTGCCATAGTACTTATATCTAATGTATAGGGCAGTATTTTCCCAGTTGTCCCCAAAATGTCCTTTTTAGCTGTTAGTGTTTTTTGTTTTTTTTAAACTGGAATCAAGCCTCTAGTATTTTTTTCTGGTCTGTCTAGATAATTAACCACCTGGTGATTATGCTCACTCTTACACTTGTTGCAGCTGTTTATTTACACATCTGTGAACTCTGTAGTTGGGACCAAGCTGATCTCATTCTTTTAGTGTTCCTAGGACAGTTGGACTGTAAAGAAAGCTGAGCACCGAAGAATTGATGCTTTTGAACTGTGGTGCTGGAGAAGACTCTTGAGAGTCCTTTGGACTGCAGGGAGATCCAACCAGTCCATCCTAAAGGAGATCAGTCCTGGGTGTTCATTGGAAGGACTGATGTTGAAGCTGAAACTCCAGTACTTTGGCCACCTGATGCGAAGAGCTGACTCATTTGAAAAGACCCTGATGCTGGGAAAGATTGAGGGCAGGAGGAGAAGGGGATGACAGAGGATGAGATGGCTGGATGGCATCACTGACTCAATGGACATGGGTTTGGGTGAACTCTGGCAGTTGGTGATAGACAGGGAGGCCTGGCGTGCTGCGGTTCATGGGGTCACAGAGTCGGACACGACTGAGCAACTGAACTGACTGAACTGAGTACAGTGTCTGATATATAGGCATCCAAAAAATGTTTCAGTGTATGGCTATTTTTACCAAGTTTATGCTAGGTACTCCCCCTTGGCCCTCTTATTTTTGTTATTTTGAGGTATAATTTCTGTACAGCAAAGTACATAATTTATGTATAACTTCAGTTTTTGCTGTTCAGTTGCTAAGTTGTATCCTACTCTTTGTGATCCCATGTGAGTAGCTAGATTAATTTGTATGTATGGATCCGTCTGTGTAGCTGCCATTCAAATCGTGGTGTGTGTGTATGTATGTGTGTGTGTATATATATTATATATATATACTATATATATATAATATATATATAGTGTTTTTAGCCTTCAGAAGGCACTCTATTTATCAGTACTCACCAACAGAAGGTAACCAACCACTTATTCTGACTTCCATCACTGTATGTTAATTCTGAGTTTGAACTATATTTAAAAAAATCGTGTAAGTTTGTATTATTGTGTCTGGCTTCTTTCCCTTAAAATTGTACTTGTGAGATGAATCCATTGTTGTATGAGCAATACATTTTTCCTTTTTGGCTCTTTTCCCTTCTATTGATATAGTACATTTTACCCATTCTTCTATTTTTAAAACAATTTAAATTATTTGTTTTTCTATTTTGGCTGTGCTGGGTCTTCATTTTGGTGCTTAGTTGCCCTAAAGCATGTAGGATCTTATTTTTCCTACCAGAGATTAAACCCATGTTCCTTGCATTGAAGGGTGGATTCTTAACCACTGGACCTCCAAGGAAGTTCCTACCTATTCTTGTGCTGATAAGCAGTTAGGTCGTTTCCATTTTTTTTGTCTCTTATGAATAAGCCTGCTATATATGCCTTTTGATAGACTAAGTACTCATTTCTCCTGAGGCTTTACCCAAGAGTGGGATTTCACAAGGTAGACGTACACTGAAGTTTGGGAGATTTTTAGTTTTTAATACTGAAGTGAAACTAAATCAGGGAATTGAGCTACCAAGAGAAATTTTATCCAGGGTTTTAGCTTACCAAATGAATCAGAAATAGCTTGCTCTTCTATGTGATTGATTTGTTAGACTATTCGTTCTCAAACTGTAGAGTGCTTAAGAATCAACTGAATAACTTTACAAATGCAGATTTTTTGTGGCACAGTCCAGAGATTCTGCTTTTATAAATGAGAGTTGGGCCTTGGGATCTGCATTTTGGAGGCATTCCTAGGGAATCTTGATGCAGGTGGTTCATGAACCCTCTTTAAGAAGCAGACTACTTTCTATGCAATTCCTTTAAATTCATTTCTTATGATACCTGTGTTTCATATGAACAATGTTTCAGCATTGTGTGTGGAGATAATGGAAATGTATGGATGGATGACATTTAAATGTGTGATTGCAGTAGCACTTAATTTGTTCTGCATATTGCCATATAAAGTTGATAGAACTGAGGAGTCTGGAAAAAGGTTGAGAAGTGTTTCTGTGTGGTGTTAATGATGGTTTAAGACTAGGCTCTAACTTAGGGGGAAGTTTTGGGACCCATAGATGCTTGAGGTCTTTCTGATTGCATCCTTCTTTCAGTACTTCTCATTGTTGTGGCGCTGCAACCAGACGCTGACAACTCTCACTCCTTTGTCTTTCAGCAGTGACTTAGTGAGCTTGTAGAGGAATATCTTGTTTCTCTTTCCTATTTATTTCTTTTTGAAAAGATAATTCTTAACTCAGCACCCCCTCCCCCCCGGCCCCGAGGGATATTTTAGTGGAGAAAACTCCTGCAACTGTATAAAATAGCACTTCTTATTTTTTAATTTTCTATCTTTTTACTTTTATTGCTGTTTGGCACATTTTCTTTCTTTATTGTTTTTGCCTCCCCCAACCCCCGACATACAAATACATACTAGTCTGTAAGCTTTAGGTGCAAGGGTTTTGTTGGGTTGACCTCTCTATTTCCAGTGTCTAGGTGCTCAGTGAGTTTTTGAGTGAATGAATGTTTTACGTAGATTGAAAAAGGGGAGTTGGTGGGGCATTTCTTTCTTGGAAGCTTTCACAGTTTGTTTGTGAAGCACATACACCTAAAGGGATTTTTAAAGGGAATTGTTTAGAAGGAATGCATTAAAGATAATATTGCAGATTGTAATTTGCTGAGTATTCGATGGAGAGTTTCATGGAGGAAGTTTATTGAAAAGTGATCGCAGGATCAGTACCTGTGGGAGAGTGAAGGAAGGAGGATTGACTGCAACTCCAGTGCAGTGCAGTGGGACCTCTGCTCTTCCTATGAGAGGTCTGCAACTAGGAAGGTCCTGAATTGTCCCAAATTGGGGTGAGGTGCCAGGTATTTGGGCTTCCCTGGTGCCTTAGCAGTAAAGAACCCATCTGCTAATGCAGGAGACATAAGAGACATGGATTCGATCCCTAGGTCAGGAAGATCCCCTGAAGAGGGCATGGCAACCCAATTTTTCCAGTATTCTTACCAGTAGAGTCCTATGGACAGAGGATCCTGGCAGCCTCAGTTCATAGGGTCACAAGGAGTCGGACCCGACTGACTGAGAGACTGAGCATGCACACGCACACCGGGTTTTTACATCCTTACCTTAATTCTCATTGGCCAGTCATTGGCTATAGGCTGACAGTGGGAAAGGAGTATGACTGGGCAGAAAGGCTCCAATGAGGGGACTCAGCTGAGGCCTGTCCGCTGCCAGCCCTCCCAGCAGCTGGGGCCATGAATGCCCTGGTCCTGAGGGGGGATCTGGACGGCACACCACGATGTGCAGTGCTGATGAAGTCGGGGTTTGAATTTTGAAAGTATGAAAGATTGATCGTACCGCATCGTACGGGTACCTCATATCTCGTGTCAGGCAATTTGTTAGGTGCTGGAGGAATGATGGAGAGAAGAAAGATGGGAAGGATTTTTGATTTGGTTTTAGATCTGCAGAATTTGGCTTTGAGGTAGAAATGCTCTGTAGATCATTAGGGATATGGTTGTAAAGCTCAAGTGAAAGTTAAAGACTAGAGATAATGAGGAAAAATTTGAAACTATAAGGGTCACTTTTGATGTTTAGCTAGTAGATTAGCTGTTAGTTTTGTGTTGTAATTTACTCTGAATATGATATTTTGATGTTTTACTACGACAATTTTATTATAGTTTTGAAGAATCAAGTACTCTAAAGTATTTTGAAGTGTTTTTAACCAAGAATTCCTGCTAAATCACTCTTTATGTAAATATGTCCCCAAATTCTCTAGGTCCTGGGAAGCTTTGGATTGTTTAACAACCATGGAGTCCAAATACAGCATCAACAGCAAAGGAATCTCTCGCTGCATGAATACCTGAGTATGGAATTGTTGCAGGAAGCTGGCGTCTCTATTCCCAAAGGACATGTGGCTAAGTCACCAGATGAAGCTTATGCAATTGCCAAAAAATTAGGTACTAAATTAAGAAATAAGTTCTCAGATAAGATATGAACTTTACTTCTGGCTTAATAACAACTTTTGGCTTTTATATTTTTAAAAATAAGTTTTATTAATGTAAAAGAGAAGGTGGAACTTATGATTGGTGACATGCTAAAATTATTGAGATTTTCTGAGTTCCCATAGTGCTCGTATCTTAAGAATCAAAGCTTCAAGAAGCTGAAGTCCTGTTTTTAGTTTTTGAGCTGAAGTCCTTTAGGGAAGGAAATTCTGTCTCTGTTGATTCTTCAGGGAATGGTGAGAGATCTTAGCTGTTTATGTATTTGTAAAGAGAAGTCTGGGGCTTCCCAGGTGGCACAGTGGTAAAGAATCTGCCTGCCAGTGCAGGAGACCCAAGAGACTCTGGGTTGAGAAGATCCCCTGGAGTAGGAAATGGCAACCGGCTCCAGTATTCTTGCTTGGAAAATTCCCCAGACAGAGGAGCCTGGCGGGCTGCAGTCCATGTGGTCACAAAGAGTCAGATATGACTGACTGACTGAGAACACAAAGAGAGGTACAGTGTTTCCCCGTCTTTTTTTTTTTGACATTAGAAATAGAGAATCAGGAGGAGAAAAAAAGAAGTTTAGCATTAGAATGTAAGCTCTATGAGAGCAGGGTTTCTTTGACTTTTATTCACTAATAGACCCCAGTCTCTTAGAAGAGGGCCTGACACTTAGGTAATCAATATTAACAGAAATGTTAATATTTTTAAATGAATTAAATAGTTGCCCATGTTTATTAGATTCTTTTATTGATAATAGAAACCTTAATAGCTTTGATTAATTTGAATTTATGTTAATTAAAAAATAAATTTGGAGTTTGGAAAGTGCTTCACTTTTATTTTTAAGGATCTAATAAGAGAACATGTTAATGAGTAATGTACTAGCTCTACACTGCATTTTCTTTTTAGTAGTATTTAAAATCACACCAATTTATGTATTAATAATTATCATAATCTCTCTTGTATGTACATTTGATTAATATGCTTTTAAATGTGTTTTGGTGAAGACTTTGCTTTTATTATTTTTTTTAGGAAAGATGTGGAACATTTTAAACTGTTGAAAATTGTAAAAGTTTTCATCTCTATTTGTACTTACTGGTTTCTAGGATGGGTTTTTGTTTCAAAAGTGAAAGCATGTAGAAGATTAGAAGGTTGTCATATATCCTATGATATGTTTTTGAATGGGGCACTCTTGATTTCCTTGTCTTGGAAGTACGATTTTTAATTTACAGTTTTGTTTATTCTTAATCAGAAAAACAATTCTTTTTATTCAGATTACAGGCAAACTTATTTCTATTCAGTAAAAGTCTGATGTAAATTCATACTAATTTTGGTGAAATTTTTGTTAATTAATGGTAACGTGCAGTTTGAACTTGTCCATGGTAAAAGATGTACCTCATTTTAATCTTTAAAACATCATGTATATTAGGGGCTTTTAAGGGTCACGGCTTAAAGAAAACTCATGATTATAATTCTGTAGTATTTCTTGCAAAGGCACTTTTTAATAACTATCCTCTTGAGATTCAGTCTTAGATATGTGACCTAAATGTTAATTTCTAAAGAAGACCCAGATAACTAGGAAGCAAAAGTTTTTCTTATTCTACCCTTCTGTACTTAAGGATGAATTTCAGACTTTTGACTTTGTTCTTTTAATTTTGTTAATTTTTTGAGTGATTCATTTTTTGTTTACTAGTTCTTTCCTTCTTCATAAAGCTGAAGGCATAAAGTGTTTTCCATACACTTTATGTGATAAAAGGGCCAGATTTAATGAAGTCAGTTAAAGTTAGTGTTTCTTTTTTCTGCTTCCAAATTATTATAATTGGTTTTTGTAGTTTTCCGTATATTTTCTCATTTAGTCAAATTTCACTGTGTTGTCCAAAAAAAATAATTTGTGTACAAACTTTTTCATAAAACAAGCAGGATTTATTCAGATGCCAGTCTCTTGATTTATTTACTCACTGTAAAAATCTTGAATGATTTCTAGCTGTGGAAGAAAGAATAGTTAATATGTAGGATATATTATAGCTGTGAAATTTCTGGCAAGTTCTCTGGATCCAGGACTTAGAAGTAGTAAGGAGCAGATAAGCAGCTCTGATTCTGAGGCCCTTGGAACAGAAGGCATCATGTTTATCTAGAAAGTGTGCTTTTGTCAAAGAAGGCTGCAAATGATGATTGTCGTAAGGAGCAGGATTAGTGATAAATAGGACCTTTAAATCTAAAGGATCAGAAACACTACATTTTAAAAGATGCATTTCATAACTACTTTAAGAATGTTGAAACAATTTTGTTTTTTGTGGTGAGTCATTAATATCAGAAGATACCAATTATGGGATATAATTGTACAAGTTGTGTTACGAGGTGTGCTAGAAATACACCTGATTCTTTCCATCTAGCTAGCAATTTTCAGTGTCGATTTTGGCTAATTTTTGCTTCTCAGTTACTCCAAAATTCATAAAATGTTAATTCCCCCCACTTTTCTTTTTAAATCTTACCTTACCAACTGATAAACTAGGGCAAAAATGTGTTACAGATGTGACAGAGTATTGCTTCCCTTCAGTTCTGTGGGTGGCAAGAGAAGTTTGGTTAGCATGAGGCCTGGGGCCACTGAACCCTGTAGCTGGTAACTGCTTTCAAAAGAGCTCTGACCTCTTTCCCCAGTATTCTCTACAAATTCTATCATTTTCTGGCATGTCATGATGTGATGAAAGTTTGAAAATACTGCCCTAGGGGCAAGTTTTACCTATTGTGAATAATTGAAGTTAGGGATAGGAGAATAGTTGGAAAGAAATCTACTTCCAGTATTTTAAGACTCATAGGAGTCCGCACAATGAAGGATGATAAGCTGGAACATAATGCAGGCATTTCTGGAATGGATTATCAAAGGGTTGTTAAGCACAGAGAAATGAAATAGTTATAATTTGGGGTCAGTTCTAAGAGCAGGTTCCCATCTCCTTCTTACAGTTACTGCTTTAAGAAAACATGATTTCACTAAGGCATTTGGTAGAATTCTTATGATTTCCCTGTTGATTGTAGAAATATAGTTTGGATTCTAGTATAGTTGAGATAGAATTTCTCTCTGGTTAAATAAACATGCAGAGGGTGCCGATTAGTGAATGTCAGCCTGGAGGCAGATTTCTTTTGGCATACAACAGGACTTTGCCTCCTTTTCCTTTTACTGATGTCTGTTAGATGACTGTGTATGAGGAGTGCTTAACAACGTTTGTGAATGACTAGATTCCTTCGTGGCTCAGGTAAAGCGTCTGCCTACAATGCTGGAGACCCAGGTTCAATCCCTGGGTCAGGAAGATCCACTGGAGAAGGAAATGGCAACCCACTCCAGTACTTGCTTGGAAAATCCCATGGACAGAGGAGCCTGGTAGGCTACAGTCCATAGCGCTGCAAAGAGTTGGACACAACTGAGCGACTTGTCAATGTCAATGTCAAAAGCTAGGAGGGATGGTGAATAAACTTTAAAAATAATCTTGAGACCCACAAATTTTGCTCTTGTCTGACTAGAGAAAGGGCCAAATCCAGTAAGACTGAGCTCTCTGCTCATTATTGTATCAAGAACTCTAGCACAGTATCTCGTATGTAGATGTAACTGTTGATTGAATTAATGGAATTGAATAAAATCTTCTTTCAATCATTTGTCCTCAGATTTATCTTCTAATACTCCCTGTTTTGCTAGCTGATGAGATTGTATGTCATTACTTGTGGGGTTGTTTTTTTTTTTTTTGGCTCTTCTTTTGTTGTGAAGGACTTTTTTAGAAGGAACTTTTAAAGAATCTTTTGTGCCCTTAAGGAGTTTATTTTCCTAAGAAAAAGAAAATTGATACTTTGGGGGAAGCGCTTTCTGTTTTGTAAAATGTTTTTGAAGAAATAGAACTTCATTACTCTTACTTAAATAGATCAGTATGTTAAGTTCCCAGCTTGATGAATAGGAATGTTTGAATTTAGCCCAGCAAAGCACCAGTTTAACTGTTGTCCATTTTTATATTATATTTATACTGTTTGGATTACAGATATCCTCTTTGGATTTAAATGAATATTTAAGTACTGGAAAACTGACTCGACAGGTAACCAGAAACAGGTAAAAATGACTAGTGGCTGCTACTTTTATCAATAATTTGGGCATGTACTCTAATTTGCCGTAGTCCCTGAGGCTACCTGTTGTTTTCTCAGTAAGGAAATTATTTTCAGTTTTAAGGAAATTTCTAAACTTTCTCTAATCTTTATCTAAAATTAGTTGTTACATTTGGGAATGGTGGGGACTGTGGCAAATTGAAATAATGTCCTGTGTAAACAAAACACTTTTAGTCATTTCTGGTTGTAGGGCCCAAGATTTCCAATTCAGATTTTTCAAGAGCAGTGGAAAATCTGGATTCATAAGAATTCTCTTGGTTTGTAAATGTTCTTTTATTCATCATTCAGAATATATTGTGTACTAGGAACTCTCCCAGGACCTTGTAAATATCACTGAACAAGATTCTGCCCTTCTGGAGTCCACATTCTAGTTGGGGAGCAAAACAAAAATGATAGACATGAGAAAATTTTGTTTGAAGGCAATGAATTCTATAAAAAAAAAAAAAGAGCAGGGTAAGGTGGATTGGTCACGGTGGGCAGTTGCAGTGTTAAGTAGAGTGATCAGGGTGAACCTCATGGACAGTTTAGACTTAAAGAAAAACTGAAAAGGAATGGGTACCTTTCCTAAATGGATACCTGTATGCAGAGTATTCCAGGGAGAGAGGTTGCTGGGAGCCAGATCCTGAAGGAAGACAGGAACATGCCCAGGACTAGAGAGACTAGAGTAGCTGGGGCGTGAACAGTGAGGAGGAGGTGATAAGGGGCAGGGGTTCTGGGGGATTATACGGAGCCTTGAGGCCATTGTAGGGACTCTGCCGGTAACTCGTGGGGAAGTGGGCAATCACTGCAAGGTTTTAGGTAGAGGAGTTTCATGCTCACGTTGGCTGCTGCCAAGAATATCCTCTTGGGGATGAGGGTAATCTAGGTGAGATGTCATGGTGGCTGGGATGAGGGCCGAAACTGGAGGTGATGACAAGTTGTCAAGAGACTGGATATATTTTGAAGGTGGAACTAGTGTGGTTTCCTGACTGAATGGATAGTGGAGTGTGAGAAAGGACTTTTTTAAAAAACACTGCCTGGACTGACTCACAGAGTTGTCTTCTGACTTGTGTACATTTCCAGTGTGAACAGATTCATATCATTAGTGAAAGTTGCTCAGTCGTGTCTGACTCTCTGTGATCCCATGGACTATACAGACCATGGAATTCTCCAGGCCAGAATACTGGCGTGGGTAGCTGTTCCCTTCTCCAGGGGATCTTCCCAACCTAGGGATCGAACCTAGGTCTCCCACATTGCAGGCGGATTCTTTACCAACTGAGCCACCAGGGAACCCTGAGAATACTGGAGTGAGTAGCCGTTCCCTTCTCTAGGGGAACTTGCTGACCCAGGAATTGAACTGGGGTCTCCCACATTGCAGGTGGATTCTTTACCAGCTGAGCTACCAGGGAAGTCTAAACATTTTGTAATAATTGTTCCAGTGTAAACTTTTGATCATTTCTAATTTGATTACAATCTGTATTTGTTACCTCCTTGATCAGGTGAGGGTTCCCTCTCATTTGGCTTGGTATATGCATGTTAGAGACTGGCTTTTCCTGGTGGTAGAATTCCCATCTTTAGCCTATTCAGATACACATTTATGGAGTGGTCGTTACATCCCGGGGACCTCTTTGTGCTGAGGATACAACAAATAAGATGACAATGTCCTTAATCCTGACCTCAAAGGTTAATTGTTTTTCATAATGTAATAGTGGTGTTACACTGCTGTAACAGTGTAACTGAGCACGCATCTGTGCTCAGTCATGACTGACTTTGAGACCCTATGGACTGTAGTGCACCGGGTTCCTCTGTCCATGGATTTTTCCAGGCGAGAATACTGGAGTGGTTGCCATTTCCTCCTCCAGGGGCTCTTCCCCATCCAGGGATCATCCACTTGCACTGGCAAGTGGATTCTGTGGATTCAGGCGGTAACACCCGAGTATGGGCAAATACTATGAGAAGCAAAATGAGGAGGCTCTGAAATTCTGCCTGTCTCGGGAGACAGAATGCACCTCTAAAAAGTGTTGCTCTGGATCATGAAGAGTAGTACCTAAGATAATTTTCTTCATCATGTTAGAAAAGAAAGGAAAAGAGATCAGTTTACCTGTTAAAGAAGAAAAATTCAGATTATTTTCTGAAAAAATGTCTTAAAGACTTGGAAGCATAACATTCTGGAATCTTTGGATTAACATACCTTAATTCCTATCATCCCCCTCACAACAGTACAGCTGGAGAGTGTCAGTGGGATGGTGTGAGCTGTTATCAGTAGTGGAACTTTCCCTCAAAGTCATGGTACATTTCTACTCAAAGCAGCATTTATACCTCAAATTTTCATAGGATAGCAAGTTTACATGTCAATAGAGAGGGAGGAAACTGTTAGGAAGGTATTTGACTCTCAATTTTGTAAATTTAGTACTTTGTAGAGCCATCTATGGGGTCGCACAGAGTCGGCTGAAGTGACTTAGCAGCAGCAGCAGCAGCAGAGTAATTAATATTTAAAGTACCAGATAAAGGTAAACTTGTTTTCAGTATGCTTAATAAATGGTTTAATATGAGTGGCTGATTTTTTTAAGTTTGTGAATCTTTCAGTTCAGTTCAGTCGCTCAGCCGTGTCTGACTCTTTGCGACCCCATGAATCGCAGCACGCCAGGCCTCCCTGTCTATCACCATCTCCCGGAGTTCACCCAGGCTCACGTCCATCGAGTCTGTGATGCCATCCAGCCATCTCATCCTGGGTCGTCCCCTTCTCCTCCTGCTCCCAGTCTCTCCCAGCATCAGAGTCTTTTCCAATGAGTCAACTCTTTGCATGAGGTGTCCAAAGTACTAGAGTTTCAGCTTTAGCATCATTCCTTCCAAAGAAATCCCAGGGTTGATCTCCTTCAGAATGAATTGGTTGGATCTCCTTGCAGTCCAAGGGACCCTCAAGAGTCTTCTCCAACACCACAGTTCAAACGCATCAATTCTTCGGTGCTCAGCCTTCTTCACAGTCCAACTCTCACATCCATACATGACCACAGGAAAAACCATATCCTTGACTAGACGGACCTTAGTTGGTAAAGTAATCTTTAGGTGGTGAATATTTTAGTGTCCTAATCTAGAAAATCTATGTATGTGGAGTGCCTCGTTTTTCTACATTGTGAGTAAATGGATCTTAAATTTACTATGTTTAGTAATATTGCTAAATGTGTATGTTTAATAGCAAAGTATTGCGTGTTGTGTGCTGCTCCATGCTTCGTATCTAATAGAAGTGTTTTTCTTCTAGGTTCAAAAGATGTTGTGATAAAGGCGCAAGTTTTGGCTGGTGGCAGAGGAAAAGGAACATTTGAAAGTGGCCTCAAAGGTGGAGTGAAGATAGTTTTCTCGTAAGTTTTTTTTTTAATCATCGCTATTAAAGAAATAATGAATATTATAAAAGATGCCCTATTGAATTGATAAAAATACTGAGATTTAAGTAGTAGGTGAGATAAGGTTTTGGCTGTCATGTGCTTATATTTACCTCACTTGGAAGAGAAAAGAGTTTGAGTTCTTTTTCTTATTTTAGTCCAGAAGAAGCAAAAGCTGTTTCCTCACAAATGATTGGGAAAAAGTTGTTTACCAAGCAAACAGGAGAAAAGGGCAGGATATGCAATCAAGTATTGGTTTGTGAACGAAGATATCCCAGGAGAGAATACTACTTTGCAATCACAATGGAAAGGTCATTTCAAGTGAGTAATTGTAGACATGATGCATTTAGGATGATCTTATTACATTCAGTATCAAAAGTTGATCATTATTTCTATTTGTATGGGAAAGATTAAAAAGGTATGGTCCATAATCTATTTGTATATGTCAGGAGAACAGTGTTTTTGTTTAAAAAACCAGCATGATTAATGCCATAAAACTTAATAGAATCTTGTGTAATAAAAATTGTAGGTAAAACTGTGCTGAAGCAAAACCCACAGAATTTCTAAATTGTTAATTTACTAAGAGCAGCTTAAATCATCTCTAATTCACCTTTAGATTCCGTAAACTGAGAAAAGAACTTCTAGCACCGTAAAATGGTCTAACCAAAGAGAAAGTCTCCGTATCCACTAAGAGAATGTGTACCCCTGGCTTCATCTTTGTCTTTTTCAGCTTTTTGGTATTTTTATACTTTGAGGTTTGTTTTGTGATGACCTGCTACTGGGTAAGTTCAAGGAAGACATTCAGTAGCAAACAATATGCTTCTACGGAACATAACCTTATTCTGCCTTGCTTTCTTTATGGAACTTAATATACTAGCAATGAATTTAAGGCATCACGGAGCGAGAAATTTCTTTTGTAGACCTGCTTGGAGAGGGTGTTGAGAGTCATTTTATAGTATAATTATCTGGCTTTCTGAGTGCATTGGTTAAATTTTATGAGCTGAATCTGTGTGCTAACTAGCTTGTCTTTTGAAGCAGACTGTGTTCATAGCCCTGGTCAAGATTTGATGTAGAACATCACTAAATTATATAATTGGTAATATGACAAATTTTAAGAGTCATGAAACTCTTTTCTTACATAAAACATCTTTTAAAAAAATAGCTGTTTTCCATACTGTTTTTTTTTAACATTTAATTAAGTCTTCTAATAATTTTTGAGTGATATTATAAAATGTCTTTTGTAACTTTTAATTTTTATAAGAAAGTATTTCTTAAGGTATAACACTAGATGGTAGTAAAAACCCACTCAGGATATAAGATAAAAAGCATTGTTTTGTTTGGAAATGATGTCTTTACCTCTAGGTTTCTTCATGTGATAGAATTTACTTTTGTAAGTTGCTTTAGAAATCCCATGACAGTAATCTTGTATATTATAAACATTTATAAAAATTATGTTTTTACAAGTTCATTTATGTTTTTCTACTTTTTCTTTTCCTTTTCAGTGATGTTATATATCAACATCTATCATTCTGTTAGTTATTATGTTTTTATTTTTTGTTATAGCCAGGAACAGGATACATGTGCCTAAACAGTTTGAGATAATGAGTCCTGTTATATTGCATATTCAGAGTAGCTCATTTTGATGGGAATAAAGGTAGCAAACTGAATATGTTTTAAAGATACAGCTATAACACTGTGAATATGTTTTATTAAAGATATTTTAAAGCAATAGAGAAAAGGATCAAATTTGAATTCATTTTAAGAACTTGAATTTTTAGAGAACTCAGAGTCTTATTAAGGAAAACTGTTTTTATTTCATTTGTACAAGTAATATATAGTTGTAGTAATTCATGCAAAAATTCAGTAGTACTAGTTGAACTGTTCAGCCAAAGACATTATAATGTACTTTGATACTATCATGTTAGACCAATGTGGAGTTGGTTGATGTTACTTTTGCGGGTAAAATGAACTATTTTGGGGATCCCTGTGGACAGTTCCTTATTAAGCAACAAAAAATAAGTCAGCCACTTAAATTAAAAAGAGAAGTACATTTTGATTGAATTAAAGTCAAATACTTCTAAGTTAATAGATCTTTAAAAATTGATTTGGTTGCTTATCTGTTTTCAGGAGATGAATCATAAGCTCTGCTGGTCTTCTTTAGTGTGTATCACATAAGGAAGCCTGAGCAGATATGTACCATAGGGTTGATGTGCCCCCCAAAATTGATTTTAAGTTCCTCTTCAGTATTTTGGCACTTTAAAAACAGATTTCTTAACATTTGCCTAGTGCCAGTTGGGTACTTTTGGGCTGAGACAAATCTAATTTAACAAATCATATTTGCTACTTAATTTTTCTAGTAAAACATTGCAGGCTGCTGTAAATGAATGGTACATTTAACTCTGTCAGTTTTTTCTTTTTCTTTTTTTTTTTTACTTGCTTAGATATAAAATGTGCTGCAAGAATTCCAAATTTTATTTTCCATACTTTTATTTCTTTAAAACGAGATATATAAAGTGGCTTCTTTGTCATATAATTTTATTTTATTTATTTTTTCTTTTATTTATTTTTATTTTACTTTACAATACTATATTGGTTTTGCCATACATCAACAGGAATCTGCCACGGGTGTACATGAGTTCCCAATCCTGAACCCCCCCTCCCACCTCCCTCATACCATCTCTCTGGGTCATCCCAGTGCACCAGCCCAAGCATCCTGTATCCTGCATCAAACCTAGACTGGTGATTCGTTTCTTATATGATATTATACATGTTTCAATGCCATTCTCCCAAATCATCCCACCCTCACCCTCTCCCACAGAGTCCAAAAGACTGTTCTATACATCTGTGTCTCTTTTGCTGTCTTGCATACAGGGTTATTGTTACCATCTTTCTAAATTCCATATATATGTGTTAGTATACTGTATTGGTGTTTTTCTTTCTTTGCTGTATAATCGGCTCCAGTTTCATCCACCTCGTTAGAACTGATTAAAATGTATTCTTTTTAATGGCTGAGTAATACTCCATTGTGTATATGTACCACAGCTTTCTTATCCATTCATCTGCTGATGGACATCTAGGTTGCTTCCATGTCCTGGCTATTATAAACAGTGCTGCGATGAACATTGGGTACATGTGTCTCTTTCAGTTCTGGTTTCCTCAGTGTGTATGCCCAGTAGTGGGATTGCTGGGTCATAAGGCAGTTCTATTTCCAGTTTCCACACTGTTCTCCATAGTGGCTGTACTAGTTTGCATTCCCACTAACAGTGTAAGAGGGTTCCCTTTTCTCCACACCATCTGCAGCATTTATTGCTTGTAGACTTTTGGATCGCAGCCATTCTGACTGGCGTGAAATGGTACCTCATTGTGGTTTTGATTTGCATTTCTCTGATAATGAGTGATGTTAAGCATCTTTTCATGTGTTTGTTAGCCATCTGTATGTCTTCTTTGGAGAAATGTCTATTTAGTTCTTTGACCCATTTTTTGATTAGGTCATTTATTTTTCTGGAATTGAGCTGCAGGAGTTGCTTGTATATTTTTGAGATTAGTTGTTTGTCAGTTGCTTCATTTGCTATTTTCTCCCATTCAGAAGGCTGTCTTTTCACCTTGCTTATAGTTTCCTTTGTTGTGCAGAAGCTTTTAATTTTAATTAGATCCCATTTGTTTATTTTTACTTTTATTTCCAGCATTCTGGGAGGTGGATCATAGAGGATCCTGCTGTGATTTATGTTGGAGTGTTTTGCTTATGTTCTCCTCTAGGAGTTTTATAGTTTCTGGTCTTATGTTTAGATCTTCAATCCATTTTGAGTTTATTTTTGTGTATGGTGTTAGAAAGTGTTCTAGTTTCATTCTTTTACAAGTGGTTGACCAGTTTTCCCAGCACCACTTGTTAAAGAGATTGTCTTTACTCCATTGTATATTCTTGCCTCCTTTGTTGAAGATAAGGTGTCCATAGGTGTGTGGATTTATCTCTGGGCTTTCTATTTTGTTCCATTGATCTATATTTCTGTCTTTGTGCCAGTACCATACTGTCTTGATGACTGGGGCTTTGTAGTAGAGCCTGAAGTCAGGCAGGTTGATTCCTCCATTCTTCTTTCTCAAGATTGCTTTGGCTATTCGAGGTTTTTTGTATTTCCATACAAATTGTGAAATTATTTGTTTTAGTTCTGTGAAAAATACTGCTGGTAGCTTGATAGGGATTGCATTGAATCTGTAGATTGCTTTGGGTAGTATACTCATCTTCACTATACTGATTCTTCCGATCCATGAACATGGTATATTTCTCCATCTGTTAGTGTCCTCTTTGATTTCTTTCACCAGTGTTTTATAGTTTTCTATATATAGGTCTTTAGTTTCTTTAGGTAGATATATTCCCAAGTATTTTATTCTTTTTGTTGTAATGGTGAATGGAATTGTTTCCTTAATTTCTTTTTCTACTTTCTCATTATTTGTGTATAGGAATGCAAGGGATTTCTGTGTGTTGATTTTATATCCTGCAACTTTACTGTATTCATTGATTAGCTCTAGTAATTTTCTGGTGGAGTCTTTAGGGTTTTCTATGTAGAGGATCATGTCATCTGCAAACAGTGAGAGTTTTACTTCTTCTTTTCCAATTTGGATTCCTTTTCTTTTTCTGCTCTTTTTGCTGTGGCCAAAACTTCCAGAACTATGTTGAATAGTAGCAGTTAAAGTGGGCACCCTTGTCTTTTTCTTGGCTTTAGGGGAATTGCTTTCAATTTTCCACCATTGAGGATAATGTTTGCTGTGGGTTTGTCATGTATAGCTTTTATTATGTTAAGGTATGTTTCTTGTATTCCTGCTTTCTGGAGAGTTTTTACCATAAATGGATGTTGAATTTTGTCAAAGGCTTTCTCTGCATCTATTGAAATAATCATATGGCTTTTATTTTTCAATTTATTAATGTGGTGAATTACATTGATTGATTTGCGGATATTGAAGAATCCTTGCATCCCTGGGATAAAGCCCACTTGGTCATGGTGTATGATCTTTTTAATGTGTTGTTGGATTCTGATTGCTAGAATTTTGTTGAGGATTTTTGCATCTATGTTCATCAGTGATATTGGCCTGTGGTTTCCTTTTTTTGTGGCGTCTTTGTCAGGTTTTGGTATTGGGGTGATGTTGGCCTCATAGAATGAGTTTGGAAGTTTACCTTCCTCTGCAATTTTCTGGAAGAGTTTGAGTAGGATAGGTGTTAGCTCTTCTCTAAATTTTTGGTAGAATTCATCTGTGAAGCCGTCTGGACGTGGGCTTTTGTTTGCTGGAAGATTTCTGGTTACAGTTTCAATTTCCATGCTTGTGATGGGTCTGTTAAGACTTTCTGTTTCTTCCTGGTTCAGTTTTGGAAAGTTATACTTTTCTAAGAATTTGTCCATTTCTTCCACGTTGTCCATTTTATTGGCATATAATTGCTGATGGTAGTCTCTTATGATCCTTTGTATTTCTTTGTTGTCTGTTGTGATCTCTACATTTTTATTTCTAATTTTATTGATTTGATTTTTCTCCCTTTGTTTCTTGATGAGTCTGGCTAACGGTTTGTCAATTTTATTTATCCTTTCCAAGAACCAGCTTTTGGCTTTGTTGACTTTTGCTATGGTCTCTCTTGTTTCTTTTCCATTTATTCCTGCCCTAATTTTTGAGATTTCTTTCCTTCTACTAACCCTGGGGTTCTCCATTTCTTCCTTTTCTAGTTGCTTTAGGTGTAGAGTTAGGTTATTTATTTGACTTTTTTCTTATTTCTTGAGGTATGCCTGTATTGCTATGAACTTTCCCCTTAGCACTGCTTTTATTGTGTCCCACAAGTTTTGTGTTTTTGTGTTTTCATTTTCATTCGTTTCTATGCATATCTTGATTTCTTTTTTGATTTCTTCTGTGATTTGTTGGTTATTTAGAAGCATGTTGTTCAGCCTCCATATGTTGGAATTTTTAATAGTTTTTCTCCTGTAATTGAGATCTAATCTTAACTGCATTATGGTCAGAAAAGATGCTTGGAATGATTTCAGTTTTTTTGAATTTACCAAGGCTAGATTTATGGCACAGGATGTGATCTATCCTGGAGAAGTTTCCATGAGCACTTGAGGAAAAGATGAAATTCATTGTATTGGGGTGAAATATCCTATAGATATCGATTAGGTCTAACTGGTCTATTGTATCATTTAAAGTTTGTGTTTCCTTGTTTAATTTTCTGTTTAGTTGATCTGTCCATAGGTGTGAGTGGGATATTACTGTCTCCCAGTATTATTGTGTTATTGTTAATTTCCCCTTTCATACTTGTTAGCATTTGTCTTATATGTTGCAGTGCTCCTATGTTGGGTACATATATGTTTATAATTGTTATATCTTCTTCTTGGATTGATCCTTTGATCATTATGTAGTGGCCTTTGTCTCTTTTCACAGCCTTTGTTGTCTATTTTATCTGATATGAGTATTGCTACTCCTGCTTTCTTTTGGTCTCTATTTGCGTGGAATATCTTTTTCCAGCCCTTCACTTTCAGTCTATACATTTCCCTTGGTTTGAGGTGGGTCTCTTGTAGACAGCATATATAGGGGTCTTGTTTTTTTATCCATTCAGCCAGTCTTTGTCTTTTGGTTGGGGCATTCAACCCATTTACGTTTAAGGTAATTATTAATAAGTATGATCCCGTTGCCATTTACTTTATTGTTTTGGGTTCTGGTTTATACACCCTTTTTGTATTTCCTATCTAGAGAATATCCTTTAGCATTTGTTGGAGAGCTGGTTTGGTGGTGCTGGATTCTCTCAGCTTTTGCTTGTCTGTAAAGCTTTTGACTTCTCCTTCATAGTTGAATGAGATCCTTGCTGGGTACAGTAATCTGGGCTGTAGGTTATTTTCTTTCATCACTTTAAGTGTGTCTTGCCATTCCCTCCTGGCCTGAAGAGTTTCTATTGAAAGATCAGCTGTTATCCTTATGGGATTCCCCTTGTGTGTTATTTGTTGTTTTTCCCTTGCTGCTTTTAATATTTGTTCTTTGTGTTTGATCTTTGTTAATTTGATTAATATGTGTCTTGGGGTGTTTTGCCTTGGGTTTATCCTATTTGGGACTCTCTGTGTTTCTTGCACTTGGGTGATTATTTCCTTCCCCATTTTAGGGAAGTTTTCAACTATTATCTCCTCAAGGATTTTTTCATGGTCTTACTTTTTGTCTTCTTCTTCTGGGACTCCTATAATTCGAATGTTGGAGCGTTTCATGTTGTCCTGGAGGTCTCTGAGATTGTCCTCATTTCTTTTACTTCGTTTTTCTTTTTTCCTCTCTGATTCATTTATTTCTACCATTCTGTCTTTTATTTCACTAATCCTATCTTCTGCCTCCACTATTCTACTATTTGTTGCCTCCAGAGTGTTTTTGATCTCATTTATTGCATTATTCATTATATATTGACTCTTTTTTATTTCTTCTAGGTCCTTGTTAAACCTTTCTTGCATCTTCTCAATCCTTGTCTCCAGGCTATTTATCTGTGATTCCATTTTTATTTCAATATTTTGGATCATTTTCACTATCATTATTTGGAATTCTTTATCAGATAGATTTCCTATCTCTTCCTCTTTTGTTTGGTTTGGTGGGCATTTATCCTGTTCCTTTACCTGCTGGGTATTCCTCTGTCTCTTCATCTTGGTTATATTGCTGGGTTTGGGGTGGCCTTTCTGTATTCTGGCAGTTTATGGAGTTCTCTTTATTGTGGAGTTTCCTCACTGTGGGTGGGGTTGTATCAGTGGCTTGTCAAGGTTTCTTGGTTAGGGAAGCTTGTGTTGGAGTTCTGGTGGGTGGAGCTGGATTTCTTCTCTCTGGAGTGCAATGAAGTATCCAGTAATGAGTTATGAGATGTCAGTGGTTTTGGAGTAACTTGAGCTGCCTGTATATTGAAGCTCAGGGGTGTGTTCCTGTGTTGCTGGAGAATTTGCGTGGTATGTCTTGCTCTGGAACTTGTTGGCCCTTGGGTGGTGCTTGGTCTCAGTGTAGGTATGGAGGTGTTTGATGATCACCTATCGATTAATGTTCCCTGGAGTCAGGAGTTCTCTGATGTTCTCAGGATTTGGACTTAAGCCTCCTGCTTCTGGTTTTCAGTCTTATTTTTACAGTAGTCTCAAGACTTCTCCTTCTATGCAGCACTGTTGATAAAACATCTAGGTTAAAGATGAAAAGTTTCTCCACATTGAGGGACATCCAGAGAGGTTCACAGAGTTACATGGAGAAGAGAAGGGGGACGAGGGAGTTAGAGGTGACCTGACTGAGATGAGGTGGAATCAAAAGAGGACAGAGCAAGCTAGCCAGTAATCACTTCCTTATGTGCGCTCCACAGTCTGGACCACTCAGAGATGTTCACGGAGAACACATATACGAGAAGAGAAGAGGGAGGAAGGAGACAGAGGTGGCCAGGAGGATAAAAGGGGGGAATGAAAAGGAGAGAGCCAGATCCAGCCAGTAATCAGTTCCCTAAGTGTTCTCTACCGTCTGGAACTCACAGAGATTCACAGAGTTGGATAGAGGAGAGAAAGGGGAGGGAGGAGACAGAGGCGACCTGGTGGAGAAAAAGGAGAGTCCAAAAGAGGAGAGAGCAATCACGCCAGTAATCTCACTCTCAAGTAAAAATGGGTACTGAAGATTGGATTTTTGAAGGTACAAAATTGATAACAAATACCAAAAAGCAAAGATTAAAAATCTAGAGTAGAGGTTGGATTTTCAAAAATATAATATTAAGGAAAAGAAGAAGAAGAAGAAAACAAAAGTCACAAGAATTAATATAAAATATATATATTAAGTTTGCTTTAAAAATAGGGTCTTTTTTTTGAAAAGAAATAGTAGGTTATAAAAATGAAAATTAAAGGAGTAATAGAGGACTTAAAATTTTTAAAAAGTTAAAAAAAAAGAAAAAAAGAATGATCGTAAAAATAGTAAAGATATATCTAGGACTTTCTCTGGTGGTGTTGTGGGCAGTGTGGGGTCAGTTCATTTTTGGATAGTTCCTTGGTCTGGCTTATATTTCTCAAGATCTATAGGCCCTTCCTATGTAGTTGGTACTAAAGACAGGGTTTTAATCTGTTGCACCTGTCACTTCCAAGGCAGTTCCCTCTGTTTTAGCTTCTTCTGTTTGCTGGTCTCTTCAGTGTCTGATTTCCACCCTGACACAAGGGGGGCGGTGGTGGACACTTTTTTTAGGCTCACTTGTTCAGTCGTGATGTGGGGAGGGAGGGACGCTGCAAACAAGTAACACTGGCGTGTGCTTGCAGTGTCTCAGCCACATGGGGCCTGCCCTCGCTCACGGTGCACACCGCTGACGGTGCACGCCGCTCAGGCTCTAGGTTGCTCTGCCGGGAACCGTCTGAGGCCAGCCCTGGGCTGCATGCACCTCCCTGGTCTAAGCCGCTCAGGCTCAGGCACTCAGGTAGTCCTCAGAGGCTCGGACTCGGTTGGGCCTGCGTTTTGTGCCATTCCCAGGTCCGAGTAGCTCAGGTGTTTGGCGAGCGCAGTCTCTGTGACTTATCACCTCTTCCATCCCTGCTGCTCAGTTTTCTGGGTGTACAACTGGCGCACCTTCTCAGGTGGATGATGACTGTCCAGAGCCCCAAGAAGTCTTAATAAAGAAGCCTGTTTGCAGTATGGTAGTTAATGTCTCTCTGGGGCTGCTATTGCCCTGTTCCGGCCCTTCCGGTTCTGGCCGCTTGTCACCGGAGGGGAATGGTTGGCAGCCGGCTAATTCTGTTCTGTCCTTTGTTCTGTGCACGGTCCTGGTGGTGTCTTATGTTAGAGCTTTTCGCTTGGTAGCTATCCTACAGTCTGGTTTGCTAGCCCAGGTTAGTTCACTCTGGTTACCCTTGGGGCATTCAGGCTGATCCTTAAAAAGCAATGCAGCCTGCGCCTCCCTGCCCAGCACCCGCTTGCTAGTGGCGGATGCAGGCGTCTGCGCTGCTTCTCCTCTGGGGAGTTACCATTGCGTTCGTAATCTGTGGGGTTTAATTATTTATTTATTTTTCCTCCCTGTTATGTTGCCCTCTGTGCTTCCAAGGCTCGCCACAGACTCTGCAGTGAGATTGTTTCCTGGTGTTTGGAAACTTCTCTCTTTTTAAGACTCTCTTCCCGGGACGGAGCTCCCTCCCTACCTCTTTTGTCTCTTTTTTTGTCTTTTATATTTTTTCCTACCTCTTTTCGAAGACAATGACCTGCTTTTCTGGGTGCCTGATGTCCTCTGCCGGCATTCAGAAGTTGTTTTGTGGAATTTACTCAGCGTTGAAATGTTCTTCTGATGAATTTGTGGGGGAGAAAGTGGTCTCCCTGTCCTATTCCTCCGCCATCTTAGGACCGCCCTCTGTCATATAATTTTAAATCCAGTTCCATTTTAAGGTAAAACCTTTCATAAGATCAACAAAAAAAAGAGAAATTCAGGTTAAGAATGTGAAAGTAGCATTATTAATTTATTTGAAATTATAATTCTTTGCCAGAACTTACTGTTCTGAAAGTTAATCACTAAAATTTCAGAGTTGAAATTTGATTATTTGAACTGCCAGTTAATTCAACAGGCATGACCATATGCAAAACTACAGCCATTGTTTTAACAGATCTCTTTCTAATTTTCCTATGTAAGCTTTCTTCTGAACAGTTGGCTACAGATTTGAGGGTTTCTTTCTAATTAGGGAATTAGTACAAAGAGCAGTTCACTTTCTGTTTATATATTTAATTTCTTATGTATTTCTTTAGATTTGTCTCTAACTTATAGCCAGTTCTTGGAGATCTAATCATTACTTTAGTGAGAATTTAATATTAACTATTTTCCCCCAGTAGCGCTGCATTTTATTTGGCTTTTCACTTCTCTTATTGGTAGCTATGAGAAGAAAAGGATGGTACAACTAAAATAAAATGTTCAAATTCTAAAAGTTTATTCATTCTACCTCTTCTTTTGAGTAAAATCATATTTGGGAGTTATCTGTACATTAATTCATCTATATTATACTTCAGTAGCAGGACAGTAGTAAATAGACTCTTAAATCTGAATTTTTTCTTCTCTCTTTAGATCTCTGTAAAAGCTTATAATTATGAATTGCCTTTCTAGGGAGGAAATGAAGAATGCCTTTTCATTTGAAGTTTGTAGAGTGTTGAGGTCCTTTAATGGACCAGAACCTGGTGGTCTGGAGTTGACCGAAAAGAAAATAGCGAGAAAGAGGCTGATATTCCTTGGTTTATGCAGAAAGCCAGTAAAACCCCTGGCATGGGGCTTGCTCTGTTCATGGAGGCCTCAGGCGCCCTCTCGATGAGGTGAAGGCGCAGAGTGCCTTCTCAAGTGGGTCTTAGAAGCCCAGGCAGGAAAGTGAACTCAGAGAGCCTCTGTGCTCCAAAGAAATCACCTGAGAGAGAAAGAGGGAGAGAGAGAGAGGGAGAGAGAAAGCAAGACATGGGTACCAGAGCTCTGATGGAGCAGAGGTGTTTTAATCAACATGGTGTGGGCATATATACTGTAGTTATTCTCAGCAAAGATAAAGATTAAAATTCCAGACTTACAAAACATAGGCAATCCACATTAGAGAGAGAGAGAGTTGTAAATAATCACTTTTACCATATGGTTCCTGTGTATTCCCCCTTTAAAAATTTTTTAATTTGAACTTTAGTGTGTGATGTGCTCGTTTGACTGTGCCTTGTACCTGTGGCTTATAAGCAATACCTGTAATACATTTAATAGAAAAAGATGGTAAAAATTGATTACAGTGTCTAGAAATATAGGCAGGGCCATTGTCTGTTTTTATAGGAGTTCCCATGACATCAAAAGCTAATTAAGTCAGTTATAACGTGCTGTGTAGCTTCACCACGAAGAGGTGTGTCCCAAATAAAAGCATTCGTGAGGCTTAATACCTTGTGTGATAGGCTGAGGTCTGTTAGGAGACGCCATTTGTTAGATTTCTTTTTTATGACAAAAATCGGAGAGTTCCAAGGAGAACAAGATTCCTCAATATGCTTTAATTCTAGTTGTATATCTGTAAGTTCCTTAGCTGCCTGTAATTTCTCTTTCGTGAGGAGCCACTGCTCTGTCCAAATAGGCTGGTCATACTTCCAAGTTATGCATATATCTGACTTTTTCTTAGCAACTATGAAGTGTCTTATATATTAGCATTTTATAGATTGGTGAATATATTTATTATATCATATTATAATATATGTTATATATAAATGTATATATTATACATTATATATTATTAATAGTTTAAAATCTCTAGTTTTTCTGTAAGAAAAACTTTTTGTAAGAGGAAGTTAATGTTCAGTAATTAATGTTTTAAAATCTTATTTTATTTGGAAATGACCTAGTTATTTAATAAAATTTTATTATTTACTTTAGTACAACTCCAGAAATTTAAGTTATCCCAATCTTAAGAAATTATTTTTTGGGCTCCAAAATCACTGCAGATGGTGATTGCAGTTATGAAATTAAAAGACGCTTACTCCTTGGAAGGAAAGTTATGACCAACCTAGATAGCATATTCAAAAGCAGAGACATTACTTTGCCAACAAAGGTCCATCTAGTCAAGGCTATGGTTTTTCCGGTGGTCATATATGGATGTGAGAGTTGGACTGTGAAGAAAGCTGAGTGCCGAAGAATTGATGCTTTTGAACTGTGGTGGAGAAGACTCTTGCGAGTCCCTTGGACTGCAAGGAGATCCAACCAGTCCATCCTAAAGGAGATGAGCCCTGGGATTTCTTTGGAAGGAATGATGCTAAAGCTGAAATTCCAGTGCTTTGGCCACCTCAAGCGAAGAGTTGATTCATTGTAAAAGACTCTGATGCTGGAAGGGATTGAGGGCAGGAGGAGAAGGGGCCGACAGAGGATGAGATGGCTGGATGGCATCACCAACTCAATGGACGTGAGTTTGAGTGAACTCTGGGAGATGGTGATGGACAGGGAGGCCTGGTGTGCTGCAATTCACGGGGTCACCAAGAGTCGGACACGACTTAGTGAGTGAACTGAACTGAAGAGATTATTATAATAATAAATTATAATAATAGATTATTATTATTATTATTATTAGAAATATAGAATAATCTATTATAAAAATATAATTATAAAAATGTAATTATTTTAAATATTGTTTATCTAAAAGTTTTCATCTCATTTATATATTTATATATATATAAAGAGTTACCTTTTTGTTGACAAATTTAGTTTACCTTAAACCTAGGCATAATAAAAGTATTATATAATGTTGATGACTTAAGACATGTCTTAATTAGATTAGCAAACAATTATATTTAAATTATATTTATATTTAAATAAACATTATATTTACTATTTTTCAGTTCACTGGGTTTGAATTTAAATAGAGCTCATTAACTTCATATTATCTAAAAACAAAGCTGGTATATGACGGCAGCACTGCCGGATGTTGAGGGTTTGAGAGAAAAGATGGAATTTGCCCCAGGTTTTTGTTGAAGGAGACCTGGGGGCCCCCCTGCTTGGAGTTTCCTGGAATAGATTTTCCTTCAATGTCAAATTTAGACTTTGGCCCAATGCATTTCTCTACGGCAGCGAGGGCAGATTTTTGGAGGTTTTTTATTTTTATATATTTTTTTCTTTTTTTTTTTGTAGCTCTCTTAGGGCAGTCCCTTTTTAAATGGTTCTTATTTCCACATGTAAAGCATCCTTCATTTCCCTTTCTTAAGGCAGCAACATTGTTTCAGCTAGCATTTGCATCTTTTGAGTTTCTAAGCCTAGATTGCAACCAGCCTTCAAATAATCAATAATAGTCCCTGTCTCATGAATTGGAGCTATAGCTTTTTGACATTCCTGATTTGCATTTTCATACGCAAGTAATTTCTCTAGTTGCCTTTTGGCTTCTTCTCCAATTATAGTACAGGAAATAGCAGTTTGTAATCTAGCTGAAAAATCAGCATACGTTTCATTAAGTCCCTGAACTTTAAATAAGTGACGAAGTAAAGTAGAAAAGTGACGGGGCTTTCCCGCCGTTTTGCTCATGTCTTAATACTTCGGCCTCAATAGGCCCTGGGGTCACTCCGTCCGAATCTGCATACGTGTACCAAGCTCCTGTTCTGGGCTCCACTTGTTGAGGTCCTTTAATGGACCAGAACCTGGTGGTCTGGAGTCGACTGATAAGAAAGTAAAGGAGAGAGAAAGAGGCTGATATTCCTTGGTTTACACAGAAAGCCAATAAAACCCCTGGCATGGGGCTTGCTCTGTTCACGGAGGCCTCAGGCACCCTCTCGATGGGGTGAAGGCGCAAAGCGCCTTCTCAAGTGTGTCTTAGAAGCCCAGGCAGGAAAGTGAACTCAGAGAGCCTCTGTGCTCTGAAGAAATCACCTGAGAGAGAAAGAGGGAGAGAGAGAGAGAAAGCAGGACATGGGTGCCAGAACTCTGATGGAGCAGAGGTGTTTTAATCAACATGGTGTGGGCATATATACTGTAGTTATTCTCAGCAAAGATAAAGATTAAAATTCCAGACTTACAAAACATAGGCGATCCATATTAAAGAGACAGAGAGTTGTAAATAATCACTTTTACCGTATAGTTCACAAGAAGGAAGAGGGTATTTATCACCATATAGAAAAACTAACGAAGGAAATGCCTGGATTCCTCAGCCCCCTGGAGAGGCTTGCCTCTCCTCTTAATTCCTGAATATTCAGCACACGGGAAGCCTCCTGTTAATTGCTTCCTGACAGTAGAGAAAGTAAAAATTATACTTTTAATTTAAAACATTTCCCTTTACTTGAGCTTGCTTCTGTTTTCTTTAGTTTCAGAAAGGCACCGTGAATTATTTTGTTAAAGTGTGTGTGTGTGTGTGTGTTGCAGTGAGTTCTGACAGCAGGGTACCCAGAGGCGAGCCAGACTTCACAGGTTAAGGGCACATTCCTCTGCATGAATGCCCTCACTTCAGACATCAGTTGCAAGTTTAGCGTCCCCAGGTCACCTTCACTTCTGACTAACTGGCAACAAATTTAGGGATTCCTAGTATCTTGCCTGGAAAATCCCATGGATGGAGGAGCCTGGTAGGCTGCAGTCCATGCTAAGGGTCGGACATGACTGAGCGACTTCCCTTTCACTTTTCACTTTCATGCATTGGAGAAGGAAATGGCAACCCACTCCAGTGTTGTTGCCTGGAGAATCCCAGGGACGGGGGAGCCTGGTGGGCTGCCGTCTATGGGGTTGCACAGAGTCGGACACGACTGAAGTGACTTGGCAGCAGCAATATCCCTCAGGTTCATAATTTGCTAGAATGACTCACAGACCTTAGGAAAATACTGTATTTGTGATTACAGTTTTATTATAGCCAAAGGATAAAAGCCAGAACCAGCCAAATGGAGATGCACAGGGCATGGTCTGGGAGAATCCCACACATAAAATTTTCATTTGCTTCAGGATTGTGTCACCTTCCTCACATACTGATATATGACAACACACAGAGTATTGTGCAACCTCAGAAGCTCACTGAGCTTGTGGTCTAGAGCTGTCATTTTTTTAAGTTGTGGTCAGAAACATAGAATATGAAATTTACTGTCTTCAACTGCTTTTATTTGTATCATAACTAAGATCATGGCATCTGGTTCCATCACTTCATGGCAAATAAAAGGGGGAAAAATGGAAACAGTGACAGACTTTATTTTCTTGGGCTGCAAAACACTATGGATGGTGACTGCAGCCGTGAAATTAAGACTCTTGCTCCTTGAAAGAAAAGCAATGACAAACATAGACAGCGTATTAAAAAGCAGAGACATCGCTTTTCCGACAAAGGTCTGTATAGTCAAAGCTGTGGTTTTTCCAGTATTCATATGAATGTGAGAGTTGGACTATAAAGAAGGCTGAGCACAGAAGAATCGATGCTTTCGAATTGTGGTGTTGGAGAAGACTCTTGCGAGTTCCTTGCACAGAAAGGAGATCAAACCAGTCAATCCTGAAGGAAATCAACCCTGGATATTCATTGGAAGGACTGATGCTGAAGGCGAAGCTCCAGTGCTTTGGACACCTTGATGCAATGAACCGACTTATTGGAAAAGACCTTGATGCTGAATAAGATTGAGGGCATGAGGAGAAGGGGACGGCAAGGAATGAGATGGTTGGGTGGCATCATTGACTCAGTAGACATGAGCTTGAGTAACCTCCTGGAGATAGTGATAACAGGGAAGCCTGGCATGCTGCAGTCCATGGGGTTGCAAAGAGTCTGACACAACTTAGCCACTGAACAGGAACAACAGTATTGAAATCTAGTCCTGTAATATTACATTTAAAAGGTACAAAGATGTACAGGGAAGTATAAATCTTCCACCTACCCTTGTTCCTCTACCACACAGTTTTTTTTCCTCTAAGACTGATACTTTTTAAAAATCTTTTTTTGCCTAGGTATAGTAACTCTCTTTTAAAAAAATAATAAATATTCCCAGCCTCATCTCTTTGGCTGTTGCAGTATTTTGAGGATTTAAAACACTGTATTGTTCTCCAAACAGTAATGAATATTTTGGTTTGGCCAAGAGGTTCATTCAGTTTTTTCCATTAAGACAGCTGTAGTAGTGCTACAGAGAAGGCAGTGGCACTCCACTCCAGTACTCTTGCCTGGAAAATCCCATGGATGGAGGAGCCTGGTAGGCTGCAGTCTGTGGGGTCGCCAAGAGTCAGAAGCAACTGAGCAACTTAACTTTCACTTTTAATTTTCATGCATTGGAGAAGGAAATGGCAACCCACTCCAGTGTTCTTGCCTGGAGAATCCCAGGGACAGGGGAGCCTGGTGGGCTGCCGTCTATGGGACTCCGTGGCACAGAGTCAGAAACGACTGAAGCGACTTAGCAGCAGCAGCAGCAGCAGCAGCAGCAGCAGCAGCAGCAGTAGTGCTTCAGTTCAGTTCAGTTTAGTTGCTCAGTCGTGTCCGACTCTTTGCGACCCCATGAATTGCAGCACGCCAGGCCTCCCTGTCCATCACCATCTCCCGGAGTTCACTCAGACTTACGTCCATCGAGTCTGTGATGCCATTCAGCCATCTCATCCTCGGTTGTCCCCTTCTCCTTCTGCCCCCAATCCCTCCCAGCATCAGAGTCTTTTCCAGTGAGTCAACTCTTCGCATGAGGTGGCCAAAGTACTGGAGCTTCAGCTTTAGCATCATTCCTTCCAAAGAAATCCCAGGGTTGATCTCCTTCAGAATGGACTGGTTGGATCTCCTTGCAGTCCAAGGGACTCTCAAGAGTCTTCTCCAACACCACAGTTCTAACGCATCAATTCTTCGGTGCGAACAGTCCAACTCTCACATCCATACATGGCCACTGGAAAAACCATAACCTTGACTAGACAGACCTTAGTCGGCAAAGTAATGTCTCTGCTTTTGAATATACTATCTAGGTTGGTCATAACTTTTCTTCCAGGGAGTGTCTTTTAATTTCATGGCTGCAGTCACCATCTGCAGTGATTTTGGAGCCCCACAAAATAAAGTCTGACATTGTTTCTACTGTTTCCCCATCTATTTCCCATGAAGTGATGGGACCAGATGCCATGATCTTCATTTTCTGAATGTTGAGCTTTAAGCCAACTTTTTCACTCTCCTCTTTTACTTTCATCAAGAGGCTTTTTAGCTCTTCTTCACTTTCTGCCATAAGGCTGGTGTCATCTGCATATCTGAGGTTATTGATCTTTCTCCCGGCAATCTTGATTCCAGCTTGTGTTTCTTCCAGTCCAGCATTTCTCATGATGTACTCTGCATATAAGTTAAATAAGCAGGGTGACAATATACAGCCTTGACATACTCCTTTTTCTATTTGGAACCAGTCTGTTGTTCCATGTCCAGTTCTAACTGTTGCTTCCTGACCTGCATACAGATTTCTCAACAGGCAGGTTAGGTGGTCTGGTATTCCCATCTCTTTCACAATTTTCCACAGTTGATTGTGATCCACACAGTCAAAGGCTTTAGAATAGTCAATAAAGCAGAAATAGATATTTTTCTGGAACTCTCTTGCTTTTCCATGATCTAGCGGATGTTGGCAATTTGATCTTTGGTTCCTCTGCCTTTTCTAAAACCAGCTTGAACATCAGGGAGTTCACGGTTCATGTATTGCTGAAGCCTGGCTTGGAGAATTTTGAGCATTACTTTAGTAGCACGTGAGATGAGTGCAATTGTGTGGTAGTTTGAGCATTCTTTGGCATTGCCTTTCTTTGGGATTGGAATGAAAACTGACCTTTTCCAGTCCTGTGGCCACTGCTGAGTTTTCCAAACTTGCTGGCATATTGAATGCAGCACTTTCACAGCATCATCATTCAGGATTTGAAACAGCTCAACCGGAATTCCATCACCTCCACTAGCTTTGTTTGTAGTGATGCTTTCTAAGGCCCACTTGACTTCACATTTCAAGATGTCTGGCTCTAGATGAGTGATCACATCATCATGATTATCCGGGTCGTGAAGATCTTTTTTGTACAGTTCTTCTGTGTATTCTTGCTACCTCTTCTTAATATCTTCCGCTTCTGTTAGGTCCCTACCATTTCTGTCCTTTATCGAGCCCATCTTTGCATGAAATGTTCCCTTGGTATCTCTAATTTTCTTGAAGAGATCGCTAATCTTTCCTATTCTGTTGTTTTCCTCTATTTTTTTGCATTGATCGCTGAAGAAGGCTTTCTTATCTCTTCTTGCTATTCTTTGAAACTCTGCATTCAGATGCTTATATCTTTCCTTTTCTCCTTTTCTTTTCGCTTCTTTTCTTTTCACAGCGATTTATAAGGCCTCCCCAGACAGCCATTTTGCTTTTTTGCATTTCTTTTCCATGGGGATGGTCTTGATCCCTGTCTCCTGTACAGTGTCACGAACCTCATTCTGTAGTTCATCAGGCACTCTTATCTGTCAGATCTGGACCCTTAAATCTATTTCTCACTTCCACTGTATAATTATAAGGGATTTTATTTAGGTCATACCTGAATGGTGTAGCGGTTTTCCCTATTTTCTTCAATTTAACGCTGAATTTGGTAATAAGGAGTTCATGATCTGAGCCACAGTCAGCTCCTGGTCTTGTTTTTGTTGACTGTATAGAGCTTCTCCATCTTTGGCTGCATAGAATATAATCAGTCTGATTTTGGTGTTGACCATCTGGTGATGTCCATGTGTAGAGTTTTCTCTTGTGTTGTTGGAAGAGGGTGTTTGCTATGACCAGTGCATTTTCTTGGCAAAACTCTATTAGTCTTTGCCCTGCTTCATTTCACATTCCAAGGCCAAATTTGCCTGTTACTCCAGGTGTTTCTTGACTTCCTACTTTTGCATGCCAGTCCCCTATAATGAAAAGGACATCTTTTGGGGTGTTAGTTCTAAAAGATCTTGTAGGTCTTCATAAAACCATTCACCTTCAGTTTCTTCAGCATTACTGGTTGGGGCATAGACTTGGATAACTGTGATATTGAATGGTTTGCCTTGGAGACAAACAGATCATTCTGTTGTTTTTGAGATTGCATCCAAGTACTGCATTTCGGACTCTCTTGTTGACCATGATGGCTACTCCATTTCTTCTGAGGGATTCCTGCCCACAGTAGTAGATGTAATGGTCATCTGAGTTAAATTCACCCATTCCAGTCCATTTTAGTTCGCTGATTCCTAGAATGTCGACGTTCACTCTTGCCATCTCTTGTTTGACCACTTCCAATTTGCCTTGATTCATGGACCTGGCATTCCAGGTTCCTATGCAATATTGCTCTTTAGAGCATCAGACCTTGCTTCTATCACCAGTCACATGTGCAACTGGGTATTGTTTTTGCTTTGGCTCCACCCCTTCATTCTTTCTGGAGTTATTTCTCCACTGATCTCCAGTAGCATATTGGGCACCTGATGACCTGGGGAGTTCCTCCTGTGGTATCCTATCTTTTTGCCTTTTCATGCTGTTCATGGGGTTCTCAGGGCAAGAATACTGAAGTGGCTTGCCATCCCCTTCTCCAGTGGCTAAGTTGTTTTTAATTTCATTTGAAACACTTTTGTTAGATGTGTTGTGACAGCTGTCAGATCAGTGAGCTTATAATAAAATCACAATTGGTGAATTTTTGTATAGCCATTTTAATATTGAAGATGGAAGAAAAAAAGCAATGTTTTTGGCATATTATGGTTTATTGTTTCAAGAAAGTAAAAATGCAACTGAAATACACAAAAAAGATTTGTGCAGTGTATACATAAGGTGCTGTGACGGGGTGAGTTAGTCAAAAATGGTTTGTGAAGTTTTGTGCTGGATATTTTTCACTGGACAGTGCTGCTTGGTCGAGTAGACCAGTTGAAGTTGATAGAGATCAAATGTGCCTTTTATTTTTACTTTAAAAACCGGACAAAGATTTTGGCCAACCCAATAATATTATTTCTTTACTTTATATCTTGAAATGAATTTGTTACTGAGACATTTAGATGCTTGGGTAGAAAAGTGAAATTAGTCTTTAGGTTTATTTTTTTCTTTCCTGAATTAAGAATCGTGTATTCACTGTGGAAATTTTCTTTTTTTAGAAAATGTTGTTGTTCAGTCACCAAATAGTGACACAAATAACAAAATAAAATAATAGAAGTCTTACTTAATGTTTTATTTTTTATCTTTTTGTGTGTCTGTGAATTGTGGGAGGGTGCACTTTTAAACACATTTCATGTTAAAAAAAAATTGAGTATAGAATCTAGAGTTTTGTACCTTTTTTCACCCAGATTATACTGCTGAATCATTTTCCTTTCCAGAAGCATTAAATAATCTTCAGTATGTTTTTACCATTTCCTATTTTTGCATATTAAGATTATTTCCACTTTTGTCCATAGATTGGTAAATCTATTAGATAATTTTGCTTCAAGGTTTTTTCCTTAACTGATCTTAGGAGACTTAAAAGTTAATTGGTTAGTCTTTATGTCTTATTATATTGTTCATGATAATAGCTGGAGCTCTTTTTTGAAGGTAGATAGCTTTCTTTTTCGGAAAAGGCAGTGGCAACCCACTCCAGTACTCTTGCCTGGAAAATCCCACGGATGGAGGAACCTGGTGGGCTGCAGTCCATGGGGTCGCGAAGAGTCGGACATGACTGAGCGACTTCATTTTCAGTTTTCACTTTCATGCATTGGAGAAGGAAATGGCAACCCACTCCAGTGTTCTTGGCCTGGAGAATCCCAGGGACGGGGGAGCCTGGTGGGCTGCCGTCTCTGGGTTCGCACAGAGTCGGACATGACTAAAGCAACTTAGTAGCAGCAGCAGCAGCTGTCTTTTTCACTGACTTCCAATAGCCTAGAGATTATAAATCGGAACGTTTGTTCATTAGATTTTCCCTTTTAAGTATCAGTAAACTGTTTCTATTATTTTTTAAATGTTCTTTAAACAATAGTTTAATGTCCCTGCAATTCTTGTGAGAAATGTAGAGGTTATATTTCACATATACGTGTATATTTATATTGTTTGGATACATTGTGTACATTTTTAATCCTTTTCCCCTCACAGGTAAGACAATGTCTTCCTCCGCCTTTCCATTATTTCAATTAAATGTTTAGAAGAACACTGTAGGAGATGCAAGGATAAATTCTCAAGGGGGTTTAAAAATAGTGGGAAGTGACAGATGTATAAGTTTGATAGTATGCATAAATAGATTTTAAGATTTTATTGATGGGCCCAAAATAAAATCTAGATGTTTTTTCTGTTTCCCTTCCTGCTAGGGTCCTGTATTAATAGGAAGTTCTCACGGTGGTGTCAACATTGAAGATGTTGCTGCTGAGACTCCTGAGGCCATAGTTAAAGAGCCTATCGATATCGTAGAAGGCATCAAAAAGGAACAAGCTGTCCGGGTATGTTGTTTTGAAACATTTCTAGCTTTTAATTGGATAATTGCAACACTTAAAGAGAATTAACTTTATGTAAGTGAAGTGCTTGATAAAACTTCTGAAAACATTTTAAAGATAAGGATTCTTTTAAAAGAGCCACTATACTTTTCATAGCCATACCTAGTAAACTCAGTATTGTCACTTACCCAGTCATTCCAGTTCCCTAGTTGTCTCGTGTTTTTTTTTTTTTTTCCTTTTAGAATCTGAGTTGGGATCCACATAAGTTCCTTCATTGCAGTTGGTTAATAGGTGTCATAGGTCTTCTGTTAATAGCTTATAGTTTCCTTTTCTTCACTTTCTTCATCCATTTTCTTTCATTTGTTGAAGAACCTGGAGTGATACTCTGGATTTTACATCTGCATGGTGGCATTTAATATGTTCCTGTCCCCCCTTTATTTCCTATACACTATATGGAATGGTAGGGACACTGTCTCATATATCCCTGTGATAGATCAGTGATTTTATTTTGGGGGTTTTATGGGTGCGTTTAAGAATCTGATTAAAGCTGTGGGCTTTCTCTCAGTGTATTCACATGCACAATAAATTTTGCCTGCAATTACACTAGTTTTCTATACCATCCTTGTGTGCCTCTGCCTCTCATTACATTCCCCCCTCAAAAAGAGCTCTCCAAGACAAAAACTTAAGTATGAAGTTAATTATGGTGTGTGAGAGTTGCTTGGTAATGTTTGTAATATTGCTATTAAATTGTTTATATATAAAAAATAAGTGACCCATCTTAAAAAGAAGTTTGAGTATTAAAGTTTGAATGAAATTAACATCTCTTATCAGGAAACTGTCAAACGAAGCTAATGGTATTGAAGTACAGTAGAGCAGGAATTTTGACTGATACAGAGACCTCCCCGATAAAGCGTGAAGCAAATCATTTAGGCAAGTGAGTGGTATAAATGTTTAACGGGGACAGAGATTTGACTCATTAGATAGTTATATGAGAGTGGTAACTAGAATCTTGAATTTAGATGAGAGAGAAAACATTTGATTTACAACAATATTTGAAGAAATAGTGTACTAAGTTTGTAGCTTTTTGAGTGATGGATGAATGGAAATTTTACTCAGTATAATGTGAGACAAACTGATGTCATACTAGGCTGATCAGAATTCTTTTGCAGTTTTCAGATGTTTAAATTTAAAACAGTAGATTGTGACCTCTGAAATCTTTCTAAATGAAAGGGTACTTTTAATTCTTCTTACTGTTTTTTTTTGAAATGTCTTAACCCCAAATGGCATTTGTCAATTAGATCATCCAATTTATTTTATTTGTATTTAATTGTTTGCATTTGACTTCTTGCAGAATCACATTCACTTTCAAAGAATTTAGTATTTTCTGTTATTAAAAGTTAAATGTATTGTAGTTTTAGATAACAATTGGAAAACAGGAGAAAACTCCTCCAGAGGGTTTCTGAGCAGCTGTGGCATTTAGGATTAAAAAAAGAGACATGTAACTTCCATGCATGTAGCTTCTTCTGTAGGGTCAAAATTGCTTATAAAACTTTAAAAAATTATAGATACTTGATCGCCTGTAGAACCTGTGAATCACAGCCTCTGGGTTGAGACCTTGGTGTATGTATTTTTTAAAAAGCTCTTCAGGTATATTTAGCAAGAAATCTTTGCTCAAGACTGTGAACTCTTCTACTAGATTAGAAGCTTGAAGTGAAAGTCGCTCAGTCATGTCTGACTCTTTGTAACCCCATGGACTATATATAGTCCATGAAATTCTCCAGGCCATAATACTGGAGTGGGTAATCTTTCCCTTCTCCAGGGGATCTTCCCAATTCAGGGATCGAACCCAGGTCTTCCTTATTGCAGGCAGATTCTTTACTAGCCGAGGCACCAGGGAAGTTTAGGTTTAAGATATCTTTTGAATCTAGCATTTATTAGGTACTCAGTACTCTTGCCTGGAAAGTCCCGTAGATGGAGGAGCCTGGTGGGCTGCAGTCCATGGGGTTGCAAAGAATCGAACACGACTGAGCGACTTCACTTTCACTTTTCACTTTCATGCTTTGGAGAAGGAAATGGCAACCCACTCCAGTGTTCTTGCCTGAAGAATCCTAGGGACGGGGGAGCCTGGTGGGCTGCCATCTATGGGGTCGCACAGAGTTGGATACGACTGAAGTGACTCAGCAGCAGCAGCAGATTTTTGAATGAATAGGATGATACTCATTTTACTAGTCATTTTACTGAATGTAGACACTCTTGATCAGAGAAGGCAATGGCACCCCACTCCAGTACTCTTGCCTGGAAAATCACATGGACGGAAGAGCCTGGTAGGCTGCAGTCCATGGGGTTGGTAAGAGTCGGACACGGCTGAGCGACTTCACTTTCACTTTTCACTTTCATGCATTGGAGAAGGAAATGGCAACCCACTCCAGTGTTCTTGCCTGGAGAATCCCAGGGACGGGGGAGCCTGGTGGGCTGCCGTCTATGGGGTCGCACAGAGTCGGAAATGACTGAAGCCATTTAGCAGCAGCAGCAGCAGCAGACACTCTTCATAAATTACCTAAAAGGTAAAATAGGGTTAGTATTTTGGCCATTGTTTTTAGACCAGTGAGATTAGTAGTCTACCTTTTATATGTAGTTTTAATGAAATATAAGCCTCTTTGTTCAGTTTAGGTTCGCTGTAAGGCTTAGTAGCAGTATGGAGGCTATGGGATAAACATGAGAACAGGGATTGAGTTGAATGGCAAGTCACTTGACCTCTCGGAATCTCTTTCTTTGTAAAATGGGCATACTATCTGCTTTGTGAGGATTTTGAGTAGTTTTGTTTAACCATTTATTGATAATATTGATTAATATTTGATCATAAATGATTCATGCTTATTATTTAAATAATAAACTACAAGGTTATTTATTTGTAACAATTTAATGTTGATTGGATATTATGCAGCATTCCTATAATAAAGAGACATATTGCTTTCAGCTTGCAGAGAAGATGGGATTTCCAGCCAGTATTGTGGATTCTGCAGCAGAAAACATGATCAAGCTTTATGACCTTTTTCTGAAATACGATGCAACCATGGTAGAAATAAATCCAATGGTAGAGGATTCAGATGGAGCTGGTAAAGTATCTTCTTTCATCAAACATTGATTATCTGTTTAGCCCCTATCATATGCTTCACTGAGGAATTGAACTCGTAAGGAAGTGAACTCATTCCTATGTAGAAACTTGTGTTATAATGAAAAGAGTGAACGTGAACAAAGAGACACATTAAACAAACACTTTATATATTTACGCACAGAGGGATTAAAGCTGTACTGTATGCCAGCTAACAGTCACATGTGGCAGTTAAAATGAAATGGTATAAGATTAAAATATTTCTCAGTTGCACTAGTTACATTTCAGGTGCTCTGTAGCCCCATGTGGTTAGTGCATTAACACACATACAGAACAATTTCATTTTTGCAAAAAGTTCTGCTGGGCAGTTTTGGATTAGAGTATTTAGCGCTGTAGTGGATAGTTATCATTTCAGTTCAGTTCAGTCGCTCAGTCGTGTCCAACTCTTGGCGACCCCATGAATCACAGCACGCCAGGCCTCCCTGTCCATCACCAACTCCTGGAGTTTACTCAGACTCATGTCCATTGAGTCGGTGATGCCATCCAGCCATCTCATCCTCTCGTCCCCTTCTCCTCCTGCCCCCAATCCCTCCCAGCATCAGAGTCTTTTCCAATGAGTCAACTCTTCGCATGAGGTGGCCAAAGTACTGGAGTTTCAGCTTTAGCATCATTCCTTCCAAAGAAATCCCAGGGCCGATCTCCTTCAGAATGGACTGGTTGGATCTCCTTGCAGTCCAAGGGACTCTCAAGAGTCTTCTCCAACACCACAGTTCAAACGCATCAATTTTTCGGCGCTCAGCCTTCTTCACAGTCCAACTTTCACATCCATACATAACCACAGGAAAATCCATAGCCTTGACTAGATGGACCTTGGTTGGCAAAGTAATGTCTCTGCTTTTGAATATGCTATCTAGGTTGGTTATAACTTTTCTTCCAAGGAGTAAGTGTCTTTTAATTTCAAGGCTGCAGTCACCATCTGCAGTGATTTTGGAGCCCCCCAAAAATAAAGTCTGATACTGTTTCCACTGTTTCCCCATCTATTTCCCATGAAGTGGATAGTTATAGTTTGGGGTAATTAGCCATTTTAATCTCCCCAGGTTTCAGACTTTAGAGACATGATTCTTTTTGTACAAAGAGTATATTTTGATACTGGAATCCTTTTAATATTAGGGAGAAAAGATTAGCTTATCACTTTGACAGCTTTCCTTTTATATGTGTTTAAAAGGCAAGTCAGATTTTGAATTACCATCCCTTCCCTGTATAGATATTCTAAAAATATAAGCTGCTTTATTGTAGCCTAAGTTTTTCTTGCTATTTCATGTGAATTGCTTCTCTTGCTGTGATTTGTTAGATTTTATTTCACATTTCTTCGGATATTTCTAATCCCCTTAAGCATTTGTAGAACTCTTTCACTTTTGTACTTCTAATGAGTTCTGTTTATTATTGTAGAAATCAATTTTTAGGTGGTCATTTATAAGGTTATATAAAGACAAAGGAGTAAATTCTCTTGTGATTATAGAGGTAGTTTATAAAACTAAAATAGTTAAACTTTTTAAAGAGTGAGGGCTGATACACATTTTAAAAATGAAATTTTAATAATTTGTGTAGGAGAATCTGTATAAAACTTTTTTTTCCCTTTTTTTTTTAGGGAGACAGTTCTTAACCTATTTATTCTTTTAGATTGGCATTACTTAACCCATTGTGGGTCAAGTACTAATTTTAAGAAATGCAGTGAAATTGTATGAAAGCGAGTAACACTCACCAAGGAATCGAACCAGTGTTCCCATGGGTGCGTGTGCATATGCACTGTAGAAGTCTAAACTTTCATGTGGTTTAGAGCTTCTCAGATTCCTTAAAGCCTTTAGTCCTGCATTTGGTACTTGGATGTCAAATTACTAATTCCTATTGCTAGGCAACCTTTAGAATCTTTTCTTCATGTTTCAAAACCAATCATGCTGGAATTTTATTGGAATTGTATCATCCCTATAAATTCTTGGGGAAAATTGACATCTTTCTAAAAGTCAGGTTTTCCAACTAGAAATACAGTTTTTTCCATTTATATTTTTTAAAATAAGGCATCTTTTGGAAAGTATTTCCTTTTAGATTTATTTGTAGAAATATATTTTTTGTTGCTATTTTGAATAGGATTTTTTTCTGCCATTGTATTTTCTTACTGTTCATTGTTGCTATACAGAGGCTTTTGATTTTGTTCTTCATTTGTTGATTTTAATTCTGTCATTTTATTTGTTTTCCTTAGTCTGTGAAAAATATCTCTACTGTGTTTCAGCTTGTCTCCCATGTTTTGGTTTGTTCCCAATTTCTTCTTTCATAGTATATAGTTTTGAATTTTGACCATGCAAAATAGACATTTTAAGTATAATTTAGTTTCCTACAGTAAAGTTTTTTCTTTTTTTAAAATATTTTCCCTCTATAAACAAAAACATAGAAATACTTAGTGCCAGGCACTATTGTAAGAGCTTTTCAAATATAGACCCTGTAGTTCATTAGATGTTTATAACAGTTCTGGCAAGGTAGGTACTATTACTATCCTTACTTTATAGGGCAGGAAACTGAGTTATCAAGAGGTTTAAGTGACTTACCCAGGGACACATGGCTAATGGTAGAGCTGGACTGCCAGGGGCCAGCCCCGGTGGATCCAGGGAATTCGAAGTGGGGACGGCGTTGGCGAGGAAAGACTTATTTATTTATTAATATAAGATAGATTAGGAAGAAATAGTATAGTAGGAAAATTAAGTGGAGAAAAGAGGCTGATTAACTTGATTTACGTGGAAAACCAATAAAGTTCCAGACGAGGAACTTGCACTATCTACGTTAGGCCGCCGGCGTCCGTCCGTTTGAATATCGGAGAGTGCCCCGCCTTGGGCTCTCTTCCGGGGGACAAGTAAGTATACATGGTGAGCCTCCATGCCCCAGATGGGAATTCAGCCTGAAATTAGAGTAAAGAGGAGACACGGGGGAAACCAGTCCTTCCAATGACTGGCCCCCCCTCTATTTTCCTTCAAGGCCTTTTATACTTTTGATTATACATAGAGATCAATGGGTAATACAAAATTATGTAGCCTTAGCAGCCCAGACTCTTTCTGTATATCTTTTTGTATACAAAAGGTCTCAGGTGATTTACATTATCTTCTGGCGGAGAGGCTTGCTAACACTGTTTGGCTCTCTTCCTTAATGAATGTTAATTTTGTTTCCCCTGAAGTGTTTTTCTTTAATCTGCATCTCCTTAAAGCACTAAAGTTACATCTCTATAGAACAAAGGCGCAGTGGGTTATAACAAAGAAGGTACTTAACTCAAAGATCTAATGTTGCTACTTGTTTTTTCTATATACCAACTATTATCAACAAGTAAAAGATATGAAAATTTGGCAGCAAGTATTGGCTCAACAAATGAAACCTTTAATCAGTCCTATTCTGATGATTTTGACTCCTCGGAAGCCCCTTCATTCCTAGGATGTTTTAAGCTTCCTGTGCCTCCTGCAGTCAGGAGGCCTCAAACAATCACATGCGCAGCTATAGGAGTCCTGCAGGCAGGCTAAAAAGCCATCAGAGGGGTTTTTGGATTGAAACACCCTTTCAAATGCAGAAGACTAAAGCCTTGAGATGACTTTTTCCAGGCAGGCATATTCTTATTTTGGGGGGGTACACGCTCAGGAAATACCAGGGGGAAAACCTGAGATCTGACTCGACCTTGCCCATCAGATCTCTGCCGCATGACCTTGTCACGGGTGGGATTCCTCATGCTGGCTCCCGGCACTGGACTGTGAATCCAAATAGTCCACTGCAGAATTTGTACTCTTAGATATGACACAGTTGTATGACAGGGATATTTTCGGTAGAGAGTAGTCTATCAGCAGTACTGGAGTAGTAAGGGATTAGCTGTTGGGGTCATCTTTTAGGCTGGGACTTCCCTGGTGGCTCAGTGGTAAAGAATCTGCCTACCAATGCAGGAGAATATGTGTGCTGTGTGCTCAGTCCAATTCTTTGTGACCCCATGGACTGTAGACCCCCACCAGGCTCTCCTGTCCATGATTTCCCAGGCAAGAATACTGGAGTGGGTTGCCATTTCCTTCTCTAGGGGATCTTCTTGAACCCACATCTCCTGAATCTCCTGCATTGGCAGGCAGATTTTTTACCACTGAGCCAGGAGGCCAGGTTCAATTCCTGGGTGAGAAAGATCCCCTGGAGAAGGAAATGGCAATACACTCCAGTATTCTTGCCTGGGAAATTACATGGACAGAGGGGCCTGACAGGCTAAAATCCATGGGGTTGCACGACCTATCGACTAAACAACAGCAGTCTTTTAGGCTGAGAAGCTTAGTAGTAGTCCAAACAGAAGGTAACAGAGGCAGTGGGAGTGGAGAGAAGGGTTTATTTTACAGACAAGTTCAAGCTCAGGCTCTGTTAACACATCTACATTTCTCATGGTACCTTCTTTTATGTATTTTGAATGGAGGCTTCAGATCAGTGTACTCTGGGTAGTTTTTAAACATCTACAGATTGATATGTTTTATTTATGAGGTACATACTGAGTTTTGAAAGTAATATTTTAAAAAAATAGGAAATAAAGATATTTATCTCCTTTTGTACTAAGCTACCATATGACAAGATAGTATATACATTTGGGGAAATTATCATAGTATTCTCTAAAATAGTTGTTTAAGGACATTTTGAATGACTAAATTTGGAATTATTTCCTTTGTGCACAGTTCTTTTGGAACATATCTGCTGCATAGAATTGAAGTATACCTGTTAATTTGTACTGGTTTAATTGTTTGAATAATTTTAAGATGCAAGCTTGTAGACTGTAGACTTACTTTCCTAGTAATGCTCTGAAAACATAGGATAATATAAAAATATACATATGTATTTGAATAGAATTGCTTAAATAGCTTGACATACCATTGCTGTCATTGGGGTTTCTGAGAGATCTTCCAGTGACTACCCGTCTTCCCTGCCTGAGTTCTAATTAAAATGGATCTGACAGCTAAATTACAATTAGACAGACTTAATAAATCTATTTACATATGAGGCTTTAACAGGGCAGTCCTTTCAGGGATAGGCTATGCCTTGGAAATAGCAGTTGGAAATGCTTGTTCCCTGTGGGAAGCTTACTCCCAAAAGGAAGAAAGATTGAGCTAAATTATGCATGTCTGGTTTTATAATATCTAGATTAACTAGACAGTTAATTTACTTCCCTTCCTCTGGGAAGAAGTAAGTAAAGAGGCAGTGACAAGACAGATGTTACACTAAGTGAGCCCTTCGGATGTGAAAGGAAGCATCCAGAGTGGGGGGATTTGCTCACCTGCTCCCAAACATTCCACAGTATTTTCTTTACCCACTGAGCTCAGCCATCAAGCCTGTGATCTATCAGCGTGGATGTGGAAATTTTGAGGGAGAGAGATTAGCTGTCTGTTTGCTGTCTTGTTCTGATTTTGAGGCTGTCATTCCAGTCCCAGCCATTGTTCCTTTGGATGTTATGGGTTCCCTTATAGGTAGTTTGAATTTTTACCCCCAGAAATTTCCAAAATGGGTCAAAACAGTATACCAGTGTCAGCTGTTTAAGAAGGTGTTAGGCTTAATTCTGGAAATTTACTCTTTTCTGTTTCTGATTCCAGATTATGTCCAGTCATCTATTGGAGTATCAGAAGTTCATGGGTGAGATTAGATTATATAGCATTAAAATTCCCTGAAATACTTTAATAGTAAACTGCATAAAGACACACTTGAAACATAAAGACACAAATGTGATGAAGTCCAGAGGACTTAGAGAACTGAAGTCCCAAGTCAGATCCTTTTATCTGAGTTAGAAATTCAAAGGAATTAATGTTCTTGCTAATTTCTTGACTATTTTCATTGAACAAGAGGCTGTGAATTCTAGATACAGTTTAAATTCTTTCAGCCAGGGCAGTTTGGATTTTTTTTTTTTTTTTCCATAGGAATAGGTCGAGTTTCTCTGTAGTCTCAGAAGTTGCATTATTTGAATTTCAGGTCTCTTATGGACCTCAATTCTAATGGTGTACAAAAGGTTAATAATACATATAAGTTTATCACAGCTTTGACCCTCCGTTACCAAATTTGGAAAAAAAACAAACCCAGGCCATTCCCACTGCCAGGAACAGTGATCTCAGGCACAGTTATTTCTCAGAACCATGTACTTCGCTTTATGAAGGGTCATGGCAGAAACTCAGGCTTCCCTGGTGGCTCAGACAGTAAAGAATCTGCCTGTAATGTGGAGAGACCTGGGTTCAATCCCTGGGTTGGGAAGATTCCCTGAAGGGGAGGGCATGGCAACCCACTCTGGTATTCATGCCTGGAAAATCCACATGGACAAAGGAACCTGGTGGGCTGCAGTCCATGGGGTTGTAAAGAGTGGACATGACTAAGTGACTAAGCACAGCACAGCACATGGCAGGGACTCAGCAAAAGCTGAATAAAGGAGAGTGGATTGATTTTAGTCTTACCAGGATGCCGGGTGATTATTTTACTTGTGGACTTTAAATCAGTTGAGAGAAATCTTTGAGCAGGAAATTAATTTTGGCCTAGTGATTTTGGCAGTTAATTTGGTATTTGTGATTTATAGGGGTGAAAAACCGTATGTACATCTCTTAAAAGCTTTCCCTCTTTTGAACACTATGAATTGAGCGTGGGCTCTGTTTGCTGCTATTACACATACCCTTGCTTAGTTAGCACAGTTGTCAGTGGCTGGTTCTACTGACTGTTACAGAGCTCAGGCCTAGGAAATGTGCTTCCTAGGTATTTCACCCCAGGTTGTGTTTATTGGAGAATCACCCTCAACTTAGTGAGCCTGTCTTGATCTTCTTGAGTCTGTATGCCTTGGAGGCCTACTAAGGATTCGTTCCTTAGTAATGTAATCCATGTAATCCTCATTAAAAAAAAATAGATACACAGTTGATCATTGAAAAACATGCGTTTGAACTGTGAGGGTCCACTTATATACAGATTTTTTTTCCCCAGTAACTATGTACAACAGTACTACACATTCTGTAGTTGGTTGAATCTGTGGATGCAAAGCTACAGATACGGAGGGCTGTCTATAAAGTTATATGCAGATTTTTGGGGGGACGTACCTTGAGCACTTTTTGTGTTTACTGAAATATTCTAAAACATTTACTTTAATGTTTGTAATCCTGTCGTATATAGATATGCCACAATTTATAAATTTGTGATTATGAAAATACAAGGGATCTGAAGCATATAAGAAACATATATAGATATGCCACAGTTTATAAATTTGTAAGTGATTATGAAAATACAAGGGATCTGAAGCATATGAGAAACATATATATTATCATTCACCAGTGATTTCACATCTTGTACTTTTCAGTTTAGATTTCCAATATGGTTCGTTTCATAGTTTTATTTTCTGATGATATTTCTTATCTAGTGCTTTATTATGAACATATTTTCCTTTAAGTCATTTTAAACATGTTTAAAAAAGCCGTTTCACAGTTCTCTGATAATTTAAAATTTGAGTCGTCTTGGGTTTTATTTCTTTTGACTGCTTTTCCTTTTTGCCATTGGTTACATTTTCCTGTTTCTTAAGAGATGTAGTAATTTTTATACTGGACATTTTGGGAGGCTGAATTCTGTCTTCTTCCTCTGAAAGAATGGTTGGCTTTTGTTGTTGTTAGTTAACTTGGCTGACTCCGAACTTTGTCTCTTGTTTTGGGCAGCAGCTGAAACTGCTTGGTTCTTTTCATCTCTATCCATTCAGGAATAAGGACAATGTTGTAGTTAGATTGGAGCAAGGAAGGGATAAAATACTGAAAGATGAAGTCAGAGAATTAGCCTTCGTAAGGACCATTTTGGTAGAGCGCTGCAGGTAAAAGCTTGACTAGAGTGAATTTAAGAGAGAATGGCAGGAGGAAAACTTGGTGCAGTGAGTTAAGCACAGGTATTGGCAGAAAATAAGTATTTCAGGCTTTGTGGGCCGTGTATAGTCTCAGTTGCTGCTGTTTTTCTCCTTCCTTTACCCTTTGTTTTTTCTTCTTGATAACTTTATTCATAAAAGTGTAAAACCCTTTGTTAGCTCACAGGCCATTAAAAAACCAGCACAGGCTGATTCTGGCCCATGGGCCATAGTTTGCTGACTCCAGATTTAAACAGCTAACTTTTTCTGTGAATAATGCTGTATAAGAAGAGGAGAGTAAGCAGGGAGGTAGTGGGTAAAAGAGTTTCTTCTTTCTTTTCATTAGGTGGGGGAAAGGATAGCCTTTTTTGCAAGCCAGTTTAATTTAGCCCATGGAAAAGTGGAGTGAAATTTATGGTGCTGGAAAAGCAGAATTGCTGTGACAGTGCCCTTGAGTTGGGACCCAGAACCCAAGCAATAGAATTAGCTAAGAGCATGGACGGTTATTTCTTGGTGATTAAAAAGAACATTAAATGCTTCTGAGGTTTTTCTTTCTTCCTTATCTGTTGCTTAGGACAGATGTAGAAGCAGTAACTTTGATGGGACAGTTTTAAATTCTCACATATTCTTATTCAGGAGATAGTTTGAATCGGTTGTGAACATGAGTTGAAAAACTTTCAGTAAGTAACAAAATGTGTTTTTCCCCTAAAGTAAAAAAAAAATTTGGTTATTGTATAGTTTTTTTTTCCTATCTTGAAATTAAAATCGCTTTCTTTTTTTCCTTTAAAGTGCTGTGTATGGATGCAAAGATCAATTTTGATGCTAATTCAGCTTACCGACAGAAGAAAATCTTTGACCTGCAGGACTGGACCCAGGAAGATGAAAGGGACAAAGATGCAGCTAAGGCAGATCTCAACTACATTGGCCTTGACGGAAATATAGGCTGTCTCGGTACCACGTGTTCTTATGTTAGAGGTGGACTGGTTAATCTTCTTTTCTTTATGTTTGTCGCGTACACAAATCATTTTCCTCTCTTGATAGTGAATGGTGCTGGTTTGGCTATGGCTACGATGGATATAATAAAACTCCATGGAGGGACTCCAGCTAACTTTCTTGATGTTGGTGGTGGTGCCACAGTCCATCAAGTAACAGAAGCGTTTAAACTTATCACTTCAGATAAAAAGGTAAGGGCAGAACCTGTGTTTTAGATTTGAATGGTAAGAAGTAACTTGATTAATTAGTAGAGTACATAGTTTTACTTGTTGAGCATACATAGGTCATTAATAAATATTTGTTATTGATGGTGCTGTGTATTTTTTCTTGGTGTTAGATTCTAGAATTGTTTAATAAAATTTTTCATTTTATTGCCCTTTCCCTTTGAGTCTATGGACTTATTTGCCATATTCAACGTTATAAAGAGCATTAAACTAAAATGAGATACAAAATGTGCTTTGTTTCTTTTGTTTTATAATTATTCTTTTTAAAATAAATTTTATTGGAACTATATTCCTGTAGCTTCCTTTGGCAAAAACTCTAAAAGCAGAGCATTATTTAATTACCTAACCGTTGACTACTTGTCTGAGCCACCAGGGAATCCCAATAATGTGAACTAGAGTTCTTATTATATCTCTAAGCATGGCTTTTGAGGCCTGTGTACAAGAATGGAGAGAAGCACATGAAGAGTTCCTGTGCTGGGGCATTGGAGTCGGAAGCAGGCCCGGAGCCCGGGGTGACAACGTGGATAGCATGGAAGTAGCTGTATACATCTGTCCCTTTGTATTGGACACTGGGCTTGGATTTAGGAACACATGGTTTTTCCCTTCAAGGCCTTCTGTAGTGTGTTGAGGCTGATGAATTGAATGTAGTGCTATAGAAGAACAGAAGACAGAGCTGATAAACTGGGAGAATCAGCGTGGCCTGACTATGTGATCATGAAAGAATGATGACCCAAATGAGCCCTGAGGTTTGAATGTGGCCTGTATTCAAAGAGTGGCCACATTGTTGAGTGCTTTGGGGGATGGGGTGTTTGTGGAAAGTTGGTAGAGTTGATGGGGAAGAATGAAGAGAAATCGTGAGGACTAAGCTGGAGATCTTGCACATAACGTTGTCTTACCACGTGGCCTGGACTAATGGCTTTGCTTAATAGGAAGCAAGTAAACGGAATCCGGAGGTCTTGTTAATATGGAACTGCTGCTGCTGCTGCTAAGTCACTTCAGTTGTGTCTGACTCTGTGCGACCCCATAGACCAGGCTCCCCCGTCCCTGGGATTCTCCAGGCAACAACACTGGAGTGCGTTGCCATTTCCTTCTCCAATGCATGAAAGTGAAAAGTGAAAGGGAAGTCGCTCAGTCGTGTCCCATTCTTAGCGACCCCATGGACTGCAGCCCACCAGGCTCCTCTGTCCGTGGGATTTTCCGGGCAAGAGTACTGGAGTGGGGTGCCATTGCCTTCTCCATAATGTGGAACAGGAGAGAAGAAACTGTGAACTAGGTGTTGAAATTACCCAAGGAGGGGAAGGAAATTTTGGTGGGTAGTGGACTGCCAGACTTCAGTGAGGAGAGCTGCACGCAGACAGTATGGCTGTTTGGTCTGAAAATGTTTCTGTGGGGTTAGCTTCTGTAAGGCACAGATAGGGCTTTCCCAGTGGCTCAGTGGTAAAGAATCTGCCTGTGATGCAGAAGACACAGGAGATGCAGGTTCAGTCTCTGGGTGGGGAAGATGCCCTGGAGGAGGGCACGGCAGCCCACTCCAGTATTCTTGTCTGGAGAATCCCATGGACAGAGGAGCTGGTGGGCTGTAGGCCTAGAGTTGCAGAGAGTCAGACATGACCGAAGTGACTGAGCACACACACAAGGCCCAGATATGAGTGTGTTCCTGAGAAGGAAGGAAAAAGAGTCATTCCTTTAAAATTTTAACCTCCCAAAACATTTTATTGACAGGTACTGTCTATTTTGGTCAACATTTTTGGAGGAATCATGCGGTGTGACGTTATTGCACAGGGTATAGTCATGGCAGTAAAGGATTTGGAAATTAAAATACCGATCGTGGTACGGTTACAAGGTGAGTGTAAAAGGTATCTTGTAGTTGTTTCACTAACTCTAAAAGTTCATAATTAAACTTTTATTTAAACTTTTAAAAGTTCATTATTAAAAGTTCGTAATTCCAGGGAGTTTAGTTCATTTAAATTTAGTTTTAAATGGCTGTATTTTTACAGTACACTAACACATATATATGGAATTTAGAAAGATGGTAATGATGACCCTGATGCGAGACAGCAAAAGAGACACAGATGTGTAGAGCGGACTTTTGGACTCTGAGGGAGAGGGAGAGGGTGGGGTGATTTGGGAGAATGGCACTGAAACATGTATACTATCATGTAAGAAATGAATTGCCAGGCTATGTTCGATGCAGGATACAGGATGCTTGGGGCTGGTGCACGGGGATGATCCAAAGAGATGATATGGGGTGGGAGGTGGGAGGAGGGTTCATGTTTGGGAACTCATGTACACCCGTGGCGGATTCATGTCAATGTATGGCAAAACCAATACAGTATTGTAAAGTAAAATAAAGTAAAAAAAAAAAAGTCAGCCCTACAGTTGAAGCTATTAAAAATAAATAGCTGTATTTTAAAAATAAGAGTGTATAATAGAGACTTTTTAAAATGTGAGTTAAAAAAAATCTAACATTGGGACAAAATTATTGATAGTTTTGTTTGGTATAAATTGATACATTATTTGCTATGCGTTGTCTTGAGTTCCGACTTGTCAGAATTACCATTAATGTGATAAGGCAAAGTATTTTACAAGATGGCTCCAGGTTTTTACAGTATTTTCTTTGGTTTAGAAGCATTTGTATTAAATGACAGAAGTTGGTTGAACTTTTATATTTGTAGTATATTGTGACAAACATTTTAAATGATTTTGTGTATGTATTTAAAGCATCTTTATATTTGCATAAATCATTTCCAGGTACACGAGTTGATGATGCTAAGGCACTGATAGCGGACAGTGGACTTAAAATTCTTGCTTGTGATGACTTGGACGAAGCTGCTAAAATGGTAAACGGGTTATGTTGATCTAAGGAAAAATTTGCAGTGTCTGAAAGGTTAACAGGCACTTCGATTCTAAAGTGAACAGCTAATACTGCTAATAATTAGTGTTTCACTTAAATACTAGGAATATTGAATCCCATATACCTTTCATATCCCAACATCCTAAACAGTTACCAACTCATGCCCAACCTCGTCTCATCTAATTTTTACCTACTTCCTTCCATTGCCCATGATTATTTTGAAGCAAATCCCAGACACTGTATCATTTCATACATACCATCATGTGCCTATAAAAGATAAAAGTATTGATGATATAAAGGAATTATTGTTATTTCAGGTGGGATAGTGGTATTAGGTTTATATTTTATAAAAAAGAATCGAGTCAGTGTTGAAACGTCTCTGATTTTCATAAATATACTTTGCCTACGATCTTTGTTAGATTTAGGATCAAAATAAATCTATGCTTGCAATTGGTTAATATATCACTAAATTTCTCCTTATAGATTCCCCCTTGCCCACCCCCACCCCCCTTTTTAAGTTTATTTGTTGAAAACAAAACAGGCTGATGGGCTAGTAGTGTCTCCTATAGTCTGGATTTTAATGATTGTATCTATGGGGTGACATTTAACAATTTATTGACCAGAGTTGTATTAATACATTGTTACCTGAACACTATTCACTGGAATGTTTCAGTATTAACTTACATAATATATTGCTGGCCACAGGCATTCAGTTCAGTTGGTCAGTCGTGTCTGACTCTTTGCAACCCCATGAATCGCAGCACGCCAGGCCTCCCTGTCCATCACCAACTCCTGGAGTTCACTCAAACTCATGTCCATCAAGTCGGTGATACCATCCAGCCATCTCATCCTCTGTCGTCCCCTTCTCCTCCTGCCCCCAATCCCTCCCAGCATCAGAGTCTTTTCCAGTGAGTCAACTCTTTGCATGAGGTGGCCAAAGTACTGGAGTTTCAGCTTTAGCATCATTCCTTCCAAAGAAATCCCAGGGCTGATCTCCTTCAGAATGGACTGGTTGGATCTCCTTGCAGTCCAAGGGACTCTCAAGAGTCTTCTCCAACACCACAGTTCAAAAGCATCAATTCTTTGGTGCTCAGCCTTCTTCACAGTCCAACTCTCACATCCATACATGACCACTGGAGAACCCATAGCCTTGACTAGATGGACCTTAGTTGGCAAAGTAATGTCTCTGCTTTTGAATATGCTATCTAGGTGGGTCATAACTTTCCTTCCAAGGAGTAAGCATCTTTTAATTTCATGGCTGCAGTCACCATCTGCAGAGATTTTGAAGCCCCCAAAAATAAAGTCTGACACAGGTGTTAGTTTCTGCAAAAAATCCCCTGGTCAGTAATGTGTTAACATGTTCCTTTGCTCCTATACTCCCTGTAAACTGGTAGTTCAGTCTGTAGGCTTGATCGTATATGTATTTGATTTTGGGGAGCGGGAAGCAAGAATATTTTATTGTTGATTTTGTGTAAGTACATAAAGAGGTATATAAATGTCAAGTAACTGCTCAGATAATACTAGCAGTCCTTGACACTTATAACTTAGATGTAACATTTTATGCAAAAGTGGTGATTTTTCTAATTCTGTAATTATTTATTATATGGAATACATATAAAAAGTGAAACTTTTCTTGTATCAATTATTTTATTGTCATGGTGCCCATTTTGCCTAGAAAAGGCAGGATACTTACTTGATTCTTTGCTTTTATTGATAAGTAAATTTTAAATGATTTTGTGTAGATATTTAAAACCTTTAAATTTGCATAAATCATTTCAGGTACATGAGTTGATGATGCTAAGGCGCTGATGGTATCAGTGCCTCCAGTATGGCTTATGACAGTAACACAGGCTTTTTTGTTTCTTAGTTTTTGTTTTTAGGTGTGTGTTGTGTGTTACATGGCATGCATGTATGCACATCCTATTTTGAACTCATGGATTTCAATACATTTGATGTGGTTCAGTCCATTTTAGTTATTTTTACTGATTCTTAGATTATCCCATCTGTGGTCAGTGAGAACCTCTTCACGTTGACTCCTCACACGTCCTATGATATGCTTTCTGGTGTAATGAGGTGTTTCAGGCTCGTTTTTACATTTCTTGCTGCTGACCTGAAATCAGCCAAATGGTGTTTATATATCACAATTTAAACCTTAAGGGTACTTATAACTTTTGGGTTGTTCATGGTTTCTAGATTTTAAGTTACAAGTCTAGGAAAATACATATTTTTTAAAGAGAGAAATACATGAGCACGTACTGATATTTCCAAATCCAGGAGTACAGTTTTATTTTTTTTATCTGATGTGTTTCTCTTTTTTTTCCCATTCCATGCTAACATAAATATTCATTGCTTTGTCCCTCAATACAAACAGAACAGTTTTATAATAATGATACCAACAATATGTCTACTGAAAGTAGAGTAGTAGATTTGTGTCCACAGTTCTTTTTGTCCTTTGAAGTATTTCCCCAAATTTGCTGGATTCTAAAATTCTTGTGAAATAGTTCTTTGTTTTATCCCACTTTGATGCAGTTTCATTTCCTTATTTTAAAGTAATTGCTTAATTTTTTTTTGTTGCAAATATTTGCATGGTTCCAAAGTCAAAGTATAAAACAAGATATATTCAGAGAAGCTAGCCTTTATACCTATTACTGTTTCTTCCTTCCCCATAGGTAATCAGATTATTTTTTTTATTAGAATTTCTTAGTTCATCTTTTCACTTTCTTTAAAAACACAAATACGGTATGTATGTATGTGTATACATATATCTCTCCACTTTCCCACATTACATCATGGTAACATGTATCTTACCTCATTTCTTTTATTTAATACTATATCTTGGTGAATACTCTGTAGTGGAAACAGAGGTGTTTCTAAATGCCAACTTTTGACTTTTATCTGAAGTTCATGGACAGTTCATTGTGAACTTACACACAATCCTGAGTTTAAATTAAGATTTTGAGTAAGGGTATGGTAGGGAGAAAGTGTTTCAGAAAGCCTGCTTTGACACTGAGATGTGGGATCAGTTGCTGAAGGAAAGAGTGAGGGATAGTAGGAGTCTGGCTAGTTCAGTAATTAGATGTGAGGTGAGGTGAAGGGAATGAGTAGGTTAGAACTTTTCTCTGAAAATATGCTTGTTTGCAGTGAGAGCCTGAATTAGGAAAAGCTCTTTGGACATGGCGAGAAAGGGTAAGAATCAGTAGGAGCTTGATCAGATAAACCGTGGAAGATAAAAGTGAACAGTTGATTTAAGTTGTGTCTGTAGTGTTTTTCTAGTGAGTAGGAGGTTATGGAAGTCATGACGGTATTAATAATATGATGATAATATTAGCAGTTGCTGCCACTTATAATTTATTATGCATGCAATTCTAAGCCTTTTTTTCCCCTTCCACTATTACCTGACTTAATGTAAGTTCGCTGATATAATATCCACTTTTATAGATGAAGAAACAAAAGCTCGATATGTTAATCTTATTCAGGATCACATGTTGTAAACGTCAGAGTGGGATCTGAACTCAAGGTGTCTAAAACCTTCTCCTAACTATTCTGCTGGAGAGGAGAGAAGCTAAATTTGTTGTTTGGTTTTAGATATGTTTAATTTGTATATTTTGTATGGTACCAGCTGAATATTCTCAGATAGATTTATAGAGAGAACATTGGAATTCAGGTTGATAATTGTTAACTTACTGACAGGAAGTAAAATAGTAACTTCTAGATTCAAGCTCCTATCCCAACATTCTAGGATTATATACATATTTTAAAAATCAGCTTTTATTTATTTATTTATGTCCATGCTATGTGGCTTGCAGGATCTTAGTTCTCTGACCAGGAATTGAACTTGGGCCCTGGCAGTGAAAGCTCTAAGTCCTAACCACTGGACCACCAGGGAATTCCCCAAACTTTTATTTAGGTGTGCTTTGCGTTGTGTAGTATTGCATTGTGTAGTTGTGTCCGATTCTGTGTGACCCCAGAGATGGCAGCCCATCAGGCTCCCCCGTCCCTGGGATTCTCCAGGCAATGGGTTGCCATTTCCTTCTCCAATGCATAAAAGTGAAAACTGAAAGTGAAGTCGCTCAGTCATGTCCGACTCTTTGCGACCCCATGGACTGCAGCCCACCAGGCTCCTCCATCCCTGGGATTTTCCAGGCAAGAGTACTGGAGTGGGGTGCCATCGCCTTCTCTGATAGTTACGAGCAGCAGATGTAAATAGACATTTCTCCAAAGAAGACATACAGATCGATGGCTAACATGCGCATGAAAAAATGCTCAACACTGCTAATTATTAGAGAAATGCAAAACCATCACTGAAAAGTCTATAAATAAATGCTGAGGAAGGTGTGGAGAGAAGGGAAACGTCCTACAGGTTTTTGGTGGGAATGTAAATTGGTGAAATCACTATGGAAAACAGTATGGAGGTTCCTCAGAAACCTAAAAATAGAACTACCATATGATTCAGCAATCCTATTCTTGGATATATCTGCAGAAAACTGTAATTGGAAAAGATAAATGCACCTCAGTTTTCATAGCAGCAAGTTTACAGTAGCCAAGAGATAGAAGCAACCTAAATGTCCATCAACACATGAATGGATAAAGACGATGCAGTATATATACATACACATATATTCAATTGAATACTACTCAGCCATAAAAAAGAATGAAATAATGCCATTTGCAGCAACATGGATGGACCTAGAGATCATCATACTAAGTGAAGGAAGTCAGAAAGAGAAAGGCAAATACTGTATGATACCATGTACATGTGGAGTTTAAAATATGTCACAAATGAACTTACAGAAGAGAAACAGACACAGGTATAGAAAACAAGCGCAGGGTTACAAAAGGTAAAAGGGAGGGGGAGAGGAATAAATTGAGAGTTTGGGATTAACATATATCCACTATTATATATAAAATAGATAATCAGCAAGGACCTACTGTATAGCACAGGGAACTATATTCAATATCTATAAGGGAAAAGAATCTGGAAAAGAATCTATATATGAGTAACTGAATCACTTTGCTGTATACCTGAAACTAACACAACATTGTAAATCAACTAAACTTCAATTTAAAAAGAGGGAAAAATTAAAGATATAAATAGGGCAATGAAAAAGAGATATACATATATAAGACATGTGTCTAATACCTTCTGATTTTATATATGTGAATAGAATCTAGTGTGGGTTATAATATGCAGGTTATGAAGTGTTAGATTTGACTGTCATCCTCAGAGTGGCAAGGGCTTCCCGTGTGGCACTAGTGGTAAAGAATCCTCCTGTCAGCGCCAGAGAGGTGAGAGACATGGGATCAATCCCTGGGTTGGGAAGATCCCCTGGAGGAGGGCCCAGCAACCCACTCCAGTATTGTTGCTTGGAGAATCCCACAGACGGGGGAGCCTGGCAGACTGCAGTCCATAGGGTCGCAAACCGCTGGACATGACTGAAGCAGCCTAGCATGGATGCATGCCAGAGTGGCAGATGCTTCTGAGACTGTGAAGTAGTTTATAACAATATCAGAGTAGCCCAGATGTTTTAAATGAAAAGGATTGAAGATGCAGTTAATTTCGCATTGACCAATTGTTCTGATTCCGTGTTCTTGTGAAAATAGAGACGAAGATTGTCTTCTTTTCCTTTCAGGTTGTGAAGCTCTCTGAGATAGTGACCTTAGCCAAGCAAGCCCAGGTGGATGTGAAATTTCAGTTGCCAATCTGATCTGAGAATCCAGTGGTCGACTGAGGATGTTAAATGTGTTATAATTGTTAAAAATACTGTGTTCTGTATCACTGTTGTTCCTTTTCTCTTAAGCGTGTGCAGCTTTGTAATTACCACCTAGGCATAAAAACTAAAAGCGTTTGGTCCGCGTTTATTTCTATTCGAAAGGGGCTGTTTGTGTAAAGAATGTGTAAGGCAGTTATCTGGTCTGTTCTGTTGCAGCTTTCTTTTTCACTTTTACAGAATATGCCAGTTTATTATTGCAGTATGCCAGTTTATTATTGTTGGGTACAGCATTCTTCATTGATAAGAGTCTTATGAATAAAGTAAATATGAAGATAAAGCTTTATTCTTTAGTGTTAGAAATGTATTATATCTAATAAACTAGTTTCATCAGTAGAGCAATGTATTAAAACAATGTTTTATATAAGAAGTGTTTATCTTCAGCACCAAATACTTAACTAAGTATATCAGTCACTATTTATAAGCAGATCTTTCAAACACTCCCCAGAATATTCTTTTAAGTATTTCGGTGAAGTAACTTATGAATTGTTTGAACATTATTTTAATCATTACAAAACTCTTGATAACTGCTAGTCCTCATGATGATCCTGTGTTATGCAGAACCTGGAAGTTTGTATCAAATAAGGGTCTATTTACTAAGGACTTGGCAGACAAAATTAACAATATCAATTTAAATTAATAAAGATCTCCCAATGTGATTTGGATTTTTTTTTTCCTTTTTAAGTAAACACAGTAAAAAGTGATGTGTTTATCATTGCACTAAATACCTCTGAGGAACTGATTCATAGATTGTGTACTAGGAATGATATTTGCATATAATAAAGCAATCTAAAGATATTTCACTTGAATTCCACTGTTTATATGTTTGCCATCTGGTACTCTTCTCCAGAAAAGCCTACACTGTCCTTTGTGTCCCAATTCGTATATGTGTGTGTATGTAGATGTCCATCTTCATTGCATAAAACAGTTAATAATTTAACTATTAACAGGTTAAGCACCATGGGAGGAAATATCAACTAAGGAGTAGACCACGTATGTAAACATACTGGTGAATTTGAGAACTTCTACCTATTTCTTGAAATGTGATCACACACGCACGTGCGTGCGCGTGCACACACACACACACACACACACACGAGGCAGCATAGCACAATGATCATGAGCACAGGATTTGAAAGTAGATGATCTGGTTTGAATCTTGGTTCCACTACTTACTAGCAGTATAAGCTGGTCAAGTTTCTAAATTTCAGTGTACCTCAGTTTCCTTAGCCCCGTTCTCATCCTCGCTAGAATTACTTAGTGGGGAGAGGGAGACAGAGGCAAAGAGGGGGAAGGCAATTGTATAGGGAGAACACATGGAATATACCTGCATTCAAACCACCTATATCATATAATCTGTCTTCCCAGCCTACACATTGAAAGACTAAATCAGAGCCATCGAACCATTTAGAATTGTGGTAAAGTTATAATTAAAAGTCCAAAGCCTTTAGCTTTTAATTAAATCATTCCCAAAAATGCCAGCCAGTGATTAGCTCAGAAAATACTGGCATTTGTTTTGGTTGGGTCTAGTCAGGAATTAAAGACAGCTTGGTATTTCAGAGAGGATGTAATACAGGCTCCTGGTAATACTTGTTTTTTCTATTCTTGCATAATAGATTATCCCCAAACTAGTGATTTTCAAATAACAAAATTTTAACCTCACAGTTTGTATGTGTCAGAAATTTGGAAGTAGTTTATCTGGGTGGTGGTCCTGGTGATACACTGACTTGCAGGTTTGAGGACTGCTTCCACGATGGCCCCCACTCACGGCTGTTGGCCTCTGTTTCTCCCCGTGTCGGCCTGTCCTCAGGGCTGCTTGAGTGTCCTTGTGACAGGGCAGCTGGCTGCCTCCAGAGCATGTGATCCAAGGGAACAAGAAGGAAGTTGCCCTGCCTTTTGTGTTCTAACCTCAGATATTTGTGTTCTCATCTCATTGTCCCTTGTGTGACACACTACTAGAAACGAATCAGTAAGTCCAGAGATTTCCCTGGTGGTACAGTGGCTAAGACTCCGAGCTTCCAACGCAGGGGGCTCCGGGTTCCATCCCTGGTCAGGGACCTAGATCCCACGTGTCGCAACCAAGTTCTCGTGCTGCACACAACTAAAGATCTCGCATGTTGCAACAAAGATTAAAAGATTCTGGGTGCTGCAACTAAGACCCAGCACAGCTAAATAAATAAATACATATTTTTAAAAAGACCTTAAGAAAAAAAGAACCACTAAGTTCAGTCTACAAGAAGGGAATTCATCTCCATTCTTGAAGAGGGAAATATCAAGGAGTTCGTTGACATATTTTAAATCACAATGTGTGCTGGGTACTGAAAGCAAACTGTGTGCTGAGTTCAGAGATCCATAGCTGTTCCGACAGATGTAATGAGCATCTAGGGTCTTTTTTTTTGATAGGTAAGAAGTGGATTTATTCAGAGAGAAACATTCCACAGACAGTGTGGGCCATCACAGAAGGTGAGTGCAGCCAGCATCTAGGATCTTGGAAGAGTTCTGAGGCTTGGACCACTGAGAGGAGAGCGTCTTGGCTGCTAATGTTCAAACCTGCTTGAATGGTGGACCCTGATAGTATCAGTTACAGCTGAGAAGTCAGGTAAAGAAAGTGAAGTCGCTCAGTCGTGTCCGATTCTTTGCGACCCCATGGACTGTAGCCTATCAGGCTCCTTCATCCATGGGATTTTCCAGGCAAGAGTGCTGGAGTGGATTGCCATTTCCTGCTCCAGGGGATCTTCCCGACCCAGGAATCGAACCCGGGTCTCCCGCATTGCAGGCAGACGCTTTACCGTCTGAGCCACCAGGGAAGCCCAACAGGACAAAAACTAGTGGAATTGAAGCAGCAGGCTATAACTAATCTTGATAAGAATGATTATAATGTAATGGTGGGGGAAGAAGTCAGTTCTGTGGACAAGAGAGAGTGGAGATAACTGACTGGTGTCTACTTATACACCCTCCTTCCTCATCCCGCAAGCACACATACAGGCACACCTTGGAGATAATGTGGCTTTGGTTCCAGAATACTGCAATAAAGCCAATATCCAATAAAGGGAGTCATACCAATTTTTTGTTTTCCCAAGATATTTTTATACTGTGGTCTGGTACGTGTGCAATAACATTATGTCTAAAAACCAATGTACATACCTTCATTTAAAAAACTTATATTGCAGGGACTTCCCTGGAGGTCCAGCAGTTAAGACTTCACCTTCCATTTCAGGGGGTGTGGGTTTGATCTGAAACTCCAATACTTTGGCCACCTGATGCGAAGAGCTGACTCATTTGAAAAGACCCTGATGCTGGGAAAGATTGAGGGCAGGAGAAGGGGACGACAGGATGAGATGGTTGGATGGCATCGCTAACTCAATGGACATGTGTTTGGGTGGATTCTGGGAGTTGGTGATGGACAGGGAGGCCTGGCGTGCTGTGATTCATGGGGTCGCAAAGAGTTGGACATGACTAAGCGACTGAACTGAACTGGGGATGTCTCGTGGCCAAAGAACCAAAACGTAAAACAGAAGCAATATTGTAACATGTTCAATAAAGACTTTAAAAAAGGTCCACATCAAAAAATTAATAAAAATAAATTTTTATTGCTAAAAAATACAGACCATTATCTGAGCCCTCCATGAGTCATATTAGTGACTTCAAAGATCACTGATCACAGATCATTAAGACATAATAAAAATGGAAGAGTTTGACATATTGCAAGAATTCCATAATGTGACACAGACGCTAAGGGAGCAAATGCTGTTGGAAAAATGGCACCCATAAGCATGGGTGCCACAAACCTTAAACTTGTAAAAATCATGGAATCTGTGAAACACAATGAAGTCAAGTATAGTTAAGTGCGGTGTGCCTGTGATACTCATGAATGTTCTGTCTTGAGGCTTCCTTCCTTACAGCCCTACTTGCTTCATGTGGAAAGAAAACCTACCTTAATATTTGACTTCTTTAAGTTACAATTATATGGGTCTACCATATAAACTTCTCCGGTTTCTCCATAGAATATAGCCAATTTTGACTATTATATCAACTTTACAGCTACAGAACCTAGGGCAGTAAGCTTGATAGATACTGGTGCTTTGTAGCAGGTGGGATTTTAAAAACCCACACATGTTAAGGGAGAAAGCAAGCAAAAACCAAAAAGAAGTGACACTCACAACTCCAGCAGGACATTGAAGCTATTCACATTTTAGTGAGCTGCTTAGTGAGTGCTTTGCCTGGCTGAGAATTCTATTTAAAGAAAAGTTAAAACATCATGGGCGTAAATGTTAGCAGGCTGAGGGTCAGGTGTGCAGGGCTGTAATTAGAATCATGCTTTTTGGTCATGTTGAAACGTAAAGGGTGAGAAAAGACCTTTGGAAAAATCAATTTTCAGATGTATGTAATTTATCGTGTGGTGATAACCTGAAATGAGATTTAGAGGTTTGCAATATAAAATGAAGGAAGATGAAAGGTTGGGAAATCAATTTTTGTTTCACGTTTGATTTAAAACGAAGTGGTGAACGTGAAGGGATGAAATAACAATGATGTAAACGGGGGCGTCTAAGCAACAGCCTGGAGAGGCGAGAACTGGGCAATGAAGGCTTGTCTGCAGTGATGCAGGAGGGACGGGATAAAGCCGAGTGTCCTTGAGCACCAGGATTTGACCTACCGTCTGAATGTTCTCGGAATTGAGGTTGTGGCGGTCTTCGTTCTCCTTTTCAAACAGCCAGCTCCGACAGCATCTTTTTCTGCTCTGAAGACTTTGAAGGGCTTTCTTACTCACAACTTTGCCTCATAAGGAGGTAAGATCATGGACAACTCTTTGTTTCTTCACACATAACCAGCTTCTTTCCATTTTTCACTTGTTTCAATCGTGTGTGTACATTGCTGTATTCCTGCGTCTTGCCTCCCCTTCAGGTAGTCAAGGGGAGCCACCCCCATTTGCCTGCCTTCACTTGACGATTCCGCTGATGGTGCAGCGGCAGCAAAGTGCTCAGTAAGCAGCCATCTTGGAGACACAAGACAGTTAGGGTCCACCTTGTCAGGATCCGGTCAGGCAGCTTCCTGGAGGAGTTTGATGAGTCCTCCACAGTCACCTGCACTGTTTGCCGTTCCTTCGTTATAGTCTATTCCTGTCATGTTAGCCTTTCGGTTCTCTGCTTGAAGAGCAAATATGTGAGTTCTCCTGGACTTCACCTTGCCCTGTCTGCAGTCAGCAGAATAATAGCCCCTCGCAGACATCCACATCCTAATCCCTCTAACCTGTGCTTATGTTACATTACAAAAGGACTTTGCAGATGAGATTAAGGCTGTGGCTTTCAAAAGAGGAAGATTATCCAGGATTATCCCTGTGGGCCTCTTTTAGTCCATTTAGGCTTCTATAGTGAAATGCCACGGGCTAGGTGGCTTATAAACAACAGAAAAGTGTTTCTCACAGCTCTAGAGGCTGGGAAGTCTAAGATCAAGGCACCAGTAGATTCAGTGTCTGGTGAAAGCCTGTTTCCTGGTTCATAGTTGATACCTTCTCCCCATGTTGGAAGGGGTAAGGGAGCTCCATGGGGTTCCTTTTATCAGAGCTCTAATCCTTTAGTTCCTGGGGGCTTTCCACTGATGACCTGAACACCTCCTAAAGACCTACTTCCTAAGACTATCATATTGGGCATTAAATTTCAGTATATGAATTTTGGGGGGCACAGATACTCGGTCCACAGCAAGGCCCAAGCCCTTAAAAGCAGAGAACAGCCTCCAAATGGAAGCAAGAGAGATGCATTCAAAGGAGAAGCTGAGAATTCCAGACATGAGAAGAATTCAGAGCACAAGGACTGGAGAGGAGCCTTTAACTGAAGATGGCCCTTAGCTGACAGTGAGGAAAGGGCTCAGTCCACAGCGAAAGGAATTAGATTTTGCTAACAGTTGGATGCATTCCTAATGAAAGTGTACGTAGCTGGCTGACACCTTAATTTTAGTTTTGTGAGGCTGAGCTGAGAAACTAGAAAAGTCCACTGGGACTTTTGACCCATAGAACTGGGAGAAAATAAATTTGTGTTGTTTTAAGCTGCTAAAATTGGTGGTCATTTGTTATGGCAGCAATGGGAAACTTAATATGCTAATATACTCAGACTGCTGGAAATAAGTTTCACCCCTTAAACTGAGGTGAAGGAGCTTTCTTTAAAAATTAGAAATTTATACCTTTTTAATCTATCATGGACTGATTCTTTTATAACACACTATTAGTAATAACAACTATTACTGAAGAAATAAAATTTTAAAAAGCATGCAAAATATAAGCCCGGATTCTTTTACTTATTTTTGATTCAACAGCGTAAAATTGCTCTTTCAAACTGCTATAAAGGTTTCTAAATGCTTACCCTAAAATATCTGCTTCTGTCTTTGAGGTTTGTGAACTGTCCATGGATCAGCATTAGTCCACACAGATCACATTTTCAGTAGGACTGAGAGAGGCTCCATCACATCCAGTTTGTAAGAATGTAAACACAGGAATTGGAAGTGGGATGTAAACAAACATCTAGGGTTGAGAGGCTTAACTAAATAGTTTCTAGTGAACATTATGATACTTACAGCTTTGTAAATCTCTGAAGCAATTGCAGTTCATCAAAAAAGCCACGTGCCTTCTTTATGCCCTAGAATCTAGTTGACTTTTATGTGGAAATTGATCTGTTTAGCCAAATAGAGGGGAATGCAATGAAAGGGCCAGGAGTATCCTGAGTTTCATGATGCTAACTGAGCCCTGACATTATCAACATCTTTAGTTACCTGACCACCAGTTGACATCGTGCGTGTTCAGGCAACATGCTCCAGGTTGATGGGGTGGACATTTCGTAAGAAGGAAACTGGAGACAAACCTTGAATACTGCATGATTATTTCTCTGATGAACTCCAAAAGCAGAAAGCATCCTTTCATTCTGTTTTTGATATTATATGCTTGATGAAACTAGCATTTTCTTACAAAAAGAGACCTTTGGTTAAGTGAAAATGATACACACTCATTGTAAAAACAAAAACCCCCAACAATACAGAAAGTACAAGACAAGTAAAAGATTAATGCCAAAGCCAGATCCCAGAGATGACTTGTTAAGTTTGCTAAACATACCTCTGGTCTTCTCTACATATGAACATTTGTGCACACACACACACACACACACATACTTTTTCATGCTGCTAAGTCACTTCAGTCGTGTCTGACTCTGTGTGACCCCAGAGACTGCAGCCCACCAGGCTCCCCCGTCCCTGGGATTCTCCAGGCAAGAACACTGGAGTGGGTTGCCATTTCCTTCTCCAAAGCATGAAAGTGAAAAGTGAAAGTGAATTCACTCAGTCGTGTCCGACTCTTAGAGTCCCCATGGACTGCAGCCTACCAGGCTCCTCCATCCCTGGGGTTTTCCAGGCAAGAGTGCTCGAGTGGGGTGCCATTGCCTTCTCTGATACTTTTACATAAATGGGATCAAATTATATATAATGTTCTACAATTTGCTTTTCTTCAGTAAAACACTTGGACCGCTTTCCCTGGTGTCCGATATAGGTCTGCATCACTTTCAATGGCTACACACATGGAAGAATACACATACTATCATTTTACATAACCTAGTCTTGTATTATTGGCATTTACTTTCTACATTTAAAAACTAATTTTATTTATTTATTTATGGCCCTGCTGGGTCTTCATTGCTGCACAAGCTTTTCTCTAGGTGGTGCGTGGGCTTCTCTTTGAGGTATCTTCTCTTGTTTCAGAGTATGGACCCTAGGGTGCTCGGGCTTTCAGTAGTTGTGGTTCCCAGGCTCTAGAGTTCTGGCCTCAGGAGTTGTGACACACGAGCTTAGTTGCTCCACAGCACATGGGATCTTCCCATAGCAGGAATGGAACCTATGTTTCCTGCATTGGCAGGTGGATTCTTTACCACTGAGCCACCAGGGAAGTCCAGTTTTTGCATTTTTAACATTATAAATAACAGAGGTGAATGCTCTGGTGCATATTCTCATCACGTGGTTAATTCAGGTGAAAGCCTGTAGGTGGAAGAGATGTGTAACAGCGTAACTGGTGGTGGTTTAGTCTCTTAGTCATGTCCAACTCTTGCCACCCTTTGGACTGTAGCCCACCAGGCCCCTCTGTCCATGGGATTCTCCAGGCAAGAATACTGGAGTGGGTTGCCATTCCCTTCTCTAGGGATCTTCCCAACCCAGGGATCAAACCCGGGTCTACTGCATTGGAGACAGGTTCTTTACTGACTGAGCCACCGAGGAAGCCCCAGAGCATAACTATATGTAATATTTTCATGGCGGTTACTGAGCTCCTTTGCAGAAAATCTGTACTGGTTACTCACCCATTTGCAGTGCATATGGTTTTTCCAAGGTTTTGACAATGGTGCATCCCTAATTCCAAACGGGCAAAAAACAGATTCTTCCTGTTTAGTATGGACTGGGCTTTCATCTGTTTACTAGTCCTTTGTGGAGAAGCTTGTGTATGTGACTTCCACTTCATGCTCCTTGACTACTTTTCCAATGATTATTCATTCTTACTGATATTTAAGAACTTTTTACATATTTGAGATTAGCCACATTTGTTATATACTGCATGTTTCATCACATGTAGTTTTTTAAAATTGTGGTGAGAGCGCAATAGGAAATCTACCCTCTCAACAAGATTTTAAGTACATAGATAGGATTCTTAACTATAGGTACCCCGTTGGTCAGCACATCTCTAGAACTTGTTCATCTTGTATAACTGAAACTTGACGCCTGTTGAAGAGCAGCTCATTTCCCCGACCCCAGCCCCTGGAAAACTGCAATTCTACTCTGTTCCTGTGAGTCTATTTTAGATACCTCATGTAAGTGGAATCATACAGTATTTTTCTCATATGTACTTTTTAATATACTCAAATGTGCATTCTTTGTGGTTTCTGATTTTCATGACATATTTTGAAAGACTTAATTTATAATATAATTTCATTTATTTGCTATAAGGTCTGAACTTGAGTTATGAATGCAGATATTTATTCCCCCTAAATTGTTGGCCAACTTTACAAACACAGTTTTTTTATTATTTCATCCATTTCACCAAGTTTGGAATGTTGCCTTTATTACATACCAACTTCCTATGTGTTCTTGTGTGTATATGAAGTGAGTGAAAGTCACTCAGTCGTGTCCAACTCTTTGCAACCCCATGGACTGTATAGTCATTGGAATTCTCCAGGCCAGAACACTGGAGTGGCTAGCCTTTCCCTTCTCCAGGGGATCTTCCCAACCCAGGGACTGAACCCAGGTCTCCGGCATTGCAGGTGGATTCTTTACTGGCTGAGCCACAAAGGGGAACCCCAAGAATACTGGAGTGGGTAGCCTATCCCTTCTCCAGTGAATCTTCCCAGCCCAAGAATCGAACTGGGATCTCTTACACTGCAGGCTGATTCTTTACCAACTGAGCTATGATGGCCTCAGTATATATGTATATGTATATATGTGTATATATGTATGTATACATTATATACATGTATGCATATATGTATATATATGCATACATACATACATGTATGTATGAAACTAGCATTTAAAGACATGCTCTTTATTTAATTTTTATTTAGGGTAGGAAACCATGGCACAGGATGTCACAGGCAAAGGAGTTTCCCTTCAGTCATTTACTGTCAAAGTCATCACTGTTTATTTGTGAATATTTTAACTTTCCTCTTTCTGATGATTCAGATTCTACTAGAGGAAAAAAACTGTAATATTTAACACCAAATGTATAAGATTGTGTGGGCTGACAAGAAGAAATGGAAATACTGGTTTGAGTGATGAGTTACTTTGTGTTTGGTGGGCCAAGACTCTTGTGAAGTGGGAAAACATAGATCTGAATCTTTTTAATGTAATGCTTTTCTTCCAAGAAGACCACATAAGGAGCCATATCTGACTCTTTCCTCTGACCCAGCATTCCTGACATTCGATGCCTGTTATAGTTCCTTTCCCTCTTCCCTGGTGGCTCAGTGGTAAAGAATCCACCTGCCAGTGCAGGAGAGGCAGGTTCAATCCCTGGGTCGGGAAGATCCCCTGGAGAAGGAAATGGCAACCCACTCCAGTATTCTTGCCTGGGAAATCTCATGAACAGAGAACCTGGCAGGCTACAATCCATGGGGTCAAGAGGAGAAGAGGGTGGCAGAGGATATGATGGTCAGATGGGATCACTGACTCAATGGACATGAACTTGGGCAAACTCCAGGAGATAGTGAGGGGCAGGGAGGCCTGGTGTGCTGCAGTCCATGGGGTCACAAAGAGTCAGACACTACTTAGCAACTGAAAACCAACAAACCCTTGATATTACTATTGCATCTTTGCACGGTCAGGTCAGTATGAACTGAACCCAGCCTTCTGGCTTCAAATTCCATGTTTTTCCAAACTATATTTCCACACACTTCCTCTATATGTTGCTGGTTTTAAAGTGAAGGTGATGTTAGGCTGTAGAATATTCTGCCATTTGATAGTAGTTGCTAGAAGAAGTCAATTCAGATTCCCTTTCTGAATAGGAGCATTCTTACAGGGGCCATTCCTGGTGGGATTCCTCTGCCCCTCACCAGCCTTGTGCTGTTTCGGTTCTTCCTTTTCCCCTCCTCCCTTCTGCTTGCCCATCTTTCCTCTCTGTCCTTTTCTTTTTGCTCTTCCTTTCTGCTGATGCCCAGGCTTCAATCTCTCAGACTGGAGCGGTTGATGTTGTTGCTCTTCTTGAGTCGCTCAGGCATATTCAACTCTTTGTGACCCCATGGACTGTAGCCGGCCAGGCTAGATTCCTCTGTCCGTGGGGTTTCCCAGGCAAGAATACTGGAGTGGATTGCTGTTTGCTCCTCCAGGCCATCTTCCCGACCCAGGGCTCAAACTCAAGTCTCCTGCATTGGCGGGCACCAGGGAAATTCTCGAAAGGTAGATGACCTCACAACTATAGCATTCTATCATTGGTAGGAGCAGGGGTCAGACTCTAAGAACCCCTGAACCTGCACACTCTGGGGTGCAAAGATAAACAGACTGCATAATTCATCGAATTGAAATGTATCAATATTTGGACTAGATTTTATGCCCTAAGTTAGGGCACTGAGAAACACTCACCCAAAGGAAAATAGGCTACTTGGTAAACTATAGCAAAGGTAGAGTGGGCATTAGTTAAGAACACAGATAGCAAATGTATAAGGGGGTGGTGCCTTTATAATCACATTCCAAAAAAGCTGTCAATGCTGTATAGGAATAGAAAGAACACCAGACCTCGTGAAAAGGAGTGAGATACGAACTCCTCAGAGGTGACAAAATCAAATGAACATTTCACCCCTTAATTTTCAAGGATAAGAAATCTCTTCTGTGTCCGACTAAAAACAACTCAAATAGGTTGGGCTTTCCAGGTGGCTCAGTGGTAGAGAATCTGCCTTCCAATGCAGGAGACACAGGAGATGAGGATTCAATCCCTGGGTCGGGAAGATCTCATAGAGAAGGAAATGCTACCCACTCCAGTATTCTTGCCTGGAGAATCCCATGGACAGAGAGCCTGGCAGACTACAGGCCATGGGGTTGCAAAGAGTTGGACGTGACTTAGTGACTAAACAACAGCAACAACACAACTCAAGTAGCTCATTACTGCCATAATGAAACAAAGAACACAAGTTTGGGCAATATATAACTTATAGGGAATGTGATTTGTTCCTTACATTGAATTTAATGTTCCTATAAGCTGTCACCTTAGGTCAACACAGCTCAATATATTACTTTTCCCATTTCTAGGCAAGACAGTGCTATAATTAAGCAGTGAATAATTAGCTGCTTTTTCTCACATGAAAATCCCAGTCACCCTGAAAGATGGCACTAGAGGTTTATTTTCCACAAGTCAAACCAGCCAGTTCATTATCAGATAAAGCCCCTGCCTTTTTTTCACTACTGTGACACCTACGATTTACAAAAGGGAATTTCTAAGAAGGACTGTTCCTTTTCCCGAGAAGTAGAGCTACTTCTTTCTACCCACAAAATTTCACATTTCCTATTTATTCATCCTCTTCACTCCACAAAAGGACTTGGGTGACTTATAACAAAAGACATGCAATTCAGTTGAGTTGAACAAACGTTTGTCAAATGCTAGACTCTTCAGCAGGCACAGGGAATACAAATTTGACTAAGGTAACTGTGTTTCTTGATGGGTCTCTGGGCTTCCTGGCAACTTGTAAAGTCCAGGGTTCAAAGGATGTTTATTAGTGCCTCTCTTTTTTAAAATTGAAGTATAGTTGATTTAAGATATTATATTAGTTTCAAGTGTACAGCATAGTGATTCAATATTCTTATACTCCATTTAAGTTATTACAAAATAATGGCTATATTCCCTGTTGCTGTACAATATTTCTTTGTTGCTTATCTATTTTATACATTAGTAGTTTGTACCTCTTAATCCCACACCCCTGTCTGCTCCTCTTTCCTTCCCTCTCCCCACTGGTAACCACTTGGACTCATAAATATAAATAGAGAAAGTGAACTATATGAATGGTTCTTGAATGCCAGCACAATGAAAAGTCCCTTCTACTTTTCACCTATGAAGGCTAACTTATTTAAATTTTTTTTTTAGTACTTCCTTTTATTTATTTATCTGGCCACTCTGGGTTTTCATTGTGTCATGCAGAATCTACTTCCCTGACCAGGGATTGAACTCAGGGCCTCTGCATTAGGAGCACAGAGTCTTAGTCACTGGACCACCAGGGAAGTTCCTTAAAAAATGTTTGTAACTTAATGTCTCTTGGAAATTGCTTCAGTTCATAGGGAGATTCCTCTTTCTTCTTTACATGGTACTCCCTTGGTTGTACGTACCATAACGTATGCAACCAATTCCCTTGTTTCGGACGTTTAGGAAGTTTCCAATATTTTGCAGGTACAAGTAATGCTGTCATGAATAATCATGTGCATGTATATGTTGGTATTATTGTAGGTGTATCTTTAGGATAAATTCCCACTGATGAGATTACTGGTTTGATGTCGTTTTTTAAAGATATTTCCAAATTTCCCTTCTTGGGGACTATTTCACTTTGCTTTTCCTTCAACAATGTGTGGGAGTGCCTGTTTTCCCCACAGTCTTGTCCAGCGAGGACACTGCAACATTTTTATTTTATTATTTTTTTCAAACTGATAGGTGATAAACGTGATCTCAGTAAAGTTTTAAAGTTTTGCATTTCACTTATTGTAAGTGAACATTTATTCAAAGTTTATTTTAAAATCTTTTTTTGAATTGTCTGTTCACGCCTTTTACTTATTTTTGGACATTTCCCCTCAACTTAAAAAGTTAAAAAGATAAATTGGGGATATTAGCTTTGATGTATATTGCAGATATTCATTCCCAATCTGTCATTTGCCTTTTGACTGCTTACAGTATTTTTGACCACGCAAAAGTTTTTATTCTTTTCTTTATGTAGTCAAATTTATCAATCTTTTCTTTGATTGCCTCTGAATTTTGAGTCATGATTAGAAAATCTTTCTCTGCTCTGAAGTTAGAGAGGATTCACTCATGTTTTTTCCCCATACTTGTGTAGTTTCACTTTTTGGGGTCTCTGATCCTTTTGAAATTTATTCTTTTCTCTAGTATAAGCATTGAATCTAATTTTTTTCCAAATGGCCATCCAATTGTCCCAATCTCATTTATTAAAAGTGACTATCTTTGCTTTAGTGATTTGAGATCCCATCTTTATCATATGCTTGATTTTTATATGTAGCTGAATCTGTTTGGGAGCTTTTCATTCCATTTCTTGGATTTGTTTTCTATTTGTGTACCAGTACTACACTGATTTAACTACAGAGGCTTTGTAGTTTGTTTTAATATCTGATCAGGCTAATCCTCCCCAGAACTCTTCCTTGTTAGTGTTTTCTTAGCCTTTATTTTCCCGTGTGCCTTTTAGGATCATCTTTTATGAGACATTTAATTCTTGATTTTGTTTATTCCTGAGGTGTTCTGGGACTCTTTTTGAAACTATCTATCCTAGGAATATCCCTCTCTCTGCCCTAAAGTAACTGCAATCATGAGATTCTTTTACTGATGGCTTACATCACAGCTTGCAGGTAAGTTAAAGCAGTAGCACAATAATTTTTAACCTTGGTTCACATTAGAATCACCCAAAAAGCTTTTAAGAATTACTGGTGTCAGGGCCTTCCATTAAATTAGAATCTCTGAGGTTGAAGCCTTGGTACTTGAATTATAAGAAAGCTTCCCCGGTGATTCTAATGTGCAGGTAGGCCTGAAATCCATTGCTTCAGAGATGTAACTGGGAATATCTTGGTTTAACACTTAAGGTACACAAGAGAACAGAAATAGTATGTAATAAGCTGTGATACAGGCATACAACCAGAAGATTAGTCCCATAGCAGGCAGGAGGTGATTTTGAGCTAGTGGAAAGTGATCAAATGGTGATATTTGGGAGAGAAAATAATGGGAAAAAGAACAGTGGTCCGAGAACTCTCAGAGTGGATATAGACCATACGCTTCATGCTTAATACCTACGTCAAATAGTGTGCTTCATAATTACACTTATTGAAATCAGTCAGGTACAAATGTTCTTCTTAAGCTTCAAATAATCCATGGAGGCTAAAAACAGTGGTTTTGGGTACCTGTGGGGAGAGGGAGTTCACATGAAGTTATACTAAACAGAAGCTCCTCTGATAATGTAAGAAACTTATCTTTATTTCTGAAGGGTGTGACTATGGTTAGAGTACTTACCTCATGGTTCTCTTCTGGAACATTTTCATAGCACACTTGGTTATCATGCCTTAACTCAGACTGCTATGACAAAAATAACATAGACTGGCAACTTAAATAACAAACATTTCTTTCTCACAGTTCTGGAGGCTGGGAAGCCCAGGATCAAGATGCTGGCAGATTCATTGTCTGGTGAGGACCTTGGAAAGGGTATCTTGTTCTTGGTTCTTTGTGTCTTCCCAAGGACACAGAGCAAACTCTCCAGGGTGTCTAATCCCATTCATGGTGGCTCCACCCTCATGACCTAAGCACCACCCAAAGGCCCCACCTCCAAATGCCGTCATTTTGAGGGTTAGGATTTTAACATATGAATTTTGAGAGGACACAAACATCCAGTCAGGGCTTCACAGGTGACTCAAGGGTAAAGAATCCGCCTGCCAACACAGGAGAGGCAGAAGACTCGGGTTCTACCCCTGAGATGGGAAGATCCTCTGGAGGAGAAAATGGCAATCCACTCCAGTATTCTTGCCTGGAAAATTCCATGAACAGAGAAGCCTAGCAGGCTATATAGTCCATAGGGTCCCAAAGAGTCAGATACTACTGAGTACACACAGAACATCCAGTCAACATCATCATCAGAAAGTACATAGCTTCTGACCCTTGCTTAACAATAATCATTCTCATTTTAATGCCACGTGCTCATGTTTTGTAAGCTACCCTTCTTTAAAGAGTAATTGTCCTGCTTCAACCTACAGTTTTAACAACTATAGTTGAGATATATTCAAAGAAAGAGAAAACAGAAATGAGGATGTTTTAAAATTTTTTAAAAAAATTGGAGCCCTCTTCCCAGGAACATGCTTCTCCCTATAAATCTTTTGCAGAATTATTGTCAGGCACATTGTCCACTAGTTGACTTAAAAAACCCATTTATCTAACTGCATCTTCCCCTGGAGCAAATCCTCTGGGGTAGCCAGTGATTGAGCTGTCCCTCTGAAATCAGGGTGTTGACATCAAAAATGGTATGTTGCTTTTCCTTCTCTTTTATTTTATCCAGTCTTTGCACAGTGTGTCACTTAATTAAAGTGAGTGTAATTTTATATGACTTTCCTGCTTTTCATGGCTTGTTATTTTTCCTCCAGTCTAGGAAGTTGCTGTACACATCATTTCTCATTCTTTCTCTGTCTCATAGAAAATGACCAATTTGAAAGACAGTTTTAGTTTACTTCTATGCAAGACATCTAGTGACCTTTCTGCTTGCCAACAAAAGAACCATTTCCTGTCCAGCATTAGCAATTAACTTCTTACAATTGATTCTGTTTAAGGTCAAAACAGAGACATCACTTTGCCAACAAATGTCTGTATAGTTCAAGCTATGGTTTTTCCAACGGTCATGTATGTATATGATGTACTCTGTACAGCATGAGAATGAAAAAGTTGTCTTGAAGCTCAACATTCAGAAAACTAAGATCAGGGCATCTGGTCCCATCACTTCATGGCAAATAGATGGAGAAACAGTGGAAAGAGTGGCTGGCTTTATTTTGCGGGGCTCCAAAATCACTGCAGATGGTGATTGCAGCCATGAAATTAAAAGACGCTTACTTCTTGGAAGGAAAGATAGGACCAACCTAGACAGCATATTAAAAAGCAGAGACATTACTTTGCCAACAATGATCCATCTAGTCAAGGCTATGGTTTTTCCAGTGGTCATGTATGGATGTGAGAGATGGACTAAAGCTGAGCACCGAAGAATTGATGCTTTTGAACTGTGGTGTTGGAGAAGACTCTTGAGAGTCCCTTGGACTGCAAGGAGGTCCAACCAGTCTATCCTAAAGGAGATCAGTCCTGGGTGTTCATTGGAAGGACTGATATTGAAGATGAAACTCTAATTCTTTGGCCACCTGATGTGAAGAGCTGACTCATTTGAAAATACCCTGATGCTGGGAAAGATTGAGGGCAGGAAGAGAAGGTAGTGACAGAGAATGAGATGGTTGGATGGCATTACTGACTCAGTGGACATGAGTTTGAGCAAACTCTGGGGGACATGAAGGATGGAAGCTGTCGTACTGCAGTCCATAGGGTTGCAAAGAGTTGCACATGACTTAACAACTAAACAACAACAACAAGGTCAGTGCTAGCCCACAATATAACATTTCAGTAAATGTAGCTTTATAGAAAATGGAGATCATGTGTGAGACTGTAAGTGAAATCTCACATCTCAAAGTAAGGCAGTTAATTTTCTGACGTTTTTAAAGTAGTTGCCGATGGTGTGGTATGATCTCCAAAAAAAGCTCACACCACCTTGGAAGCCACTGGCCACATCCCATGACCAGAAAGTTCTTCTGTATCTTGTTCTGGGTTATTCAGTTCAGTTCCTAATGTGAAGAGTCAAGAGAGATGCTCACAGGACTTCCCTGGTGATCCAGTGGTTAAGACTACACTCTCAATGCAGGGGGCATGGGTTTGATCCCTGACCAGGGGACCAAGACCCCATATGCCAACTCATCAAAAAAAAAAAAAGAGAGAGAGAGAGAGAGAGATGCTGACAAAATAGAAGATGTTCCAGATATTCATGGGGCTGGAAAAAATCTCTGAGAGTACTGCAAAAGTTTAGCTGGGTATAGAAAAGATAGGGTGGATGTGATGACAACTGTCATGTCTTTGAAAAGGTATTTTGTTATGAGAGGTAGTCATTTTTTTTTTAAATTGAAGACCAGTTCCCAGGAACTATAAATCTTTTGCAGGATTATGTCAGCCACATTATCTGTAAGTTGATTACAAAACCAGTCTCTGTAACTGTGTCTTTCCTTGAAACAAATCATCTGGGTAAGCTGGTAACTGAACTATATTTCTCTTTTAAATCCAGGGGTTAGCATCAGAAATGGTTCTTTTGACTTCAGAAGCATAATAATTGTCAAGGGGGTATAAGTATAAATATGGCAAACAATCGTAAGGATACCTGTAAATTAGTGAGTAGCTCCCTGTCATTTCAAAGCATTAAGTGAGAAGCTAGATAACCATTTGCAGGATTTTTGTAAAGGGTTTTCCTGTACTGGGTGGGTCTCCGTGATTCTTATGTGAACACACTGTTTTTCATGATGATAACGAAGAAATATTGGGCTTCCCTTGTGGCTCAGCAGTAAAGAATCTGTCTGCCAATGCAGGAGATGAGGCCCATGCAGGAGATGCAGGTTCGATCCCTGGATCAGGAGGAACCCCTGGAGAAGAAAATGCCAACCTGCTCTTGTATTCTTGCCTGGAAAATCCCATGGACATAGGAGCCTGGCGAGCTACGGTCCTTAGGGTCGCAAAGAGTTGGACATGACTTAACAACAAACAACAACAAAAAAGGAAATTCTCGCCTTTTCAGTTTAAAATGGTAAACTTAGAGAAGACTTAAGTCCTTTCACATCATAAAATTTGGGCTAGAGTTTTAGGTTGTGGATATATTCCTCATTTGCTCAAGGGAAAACTATTCAATATAAAATGTTAATATTTGTGGGTTGTATATAAGCTTTTATAAAGAAAATGCTACTCTAAATGGAAACATCACAGATGCACATGTACCAGTTTCCAGCAAACTCTATAGATGGAGTGGCTTCGGATGGTCTCAGATGACACTCAGTTCAGTCAGTTCAGTCACTCAGTCATGTCTGACTCTTTGTGACCCCCATGGACTGCAGCACGCCATGTTTCCCTGTCCATTGCCAATTCCTGGAGTTTACTCAAACTCATGCCCATTGAGTCAGTGATGCTATCCAACCATCTCATCCTCTGACGTCTCCTCTTCCTGCCCCCAATCCCTCCTAGCATCAGGGTCTTTTCCAATGAGTCAGCTCTTCACATCAGGTGGCCAAAGTATTGGAGTTTCAGCTTCAACATCAGTCCTTCCAATGAACACCCAGGACTGATCTTTAGGATGGACTGGTTGGATCTGCTTGCAGTCCAAAGGACTCACAAGAGTCTTCTCCAACACCACAGTTCAAAAGCATCAATTCTTCAGTGCTCAGCTTTCTTTATAGTCCAACTCTTACATCCATACATGGCCACTGGAAAAACCATAGCCTTGACTAGACGCAACTTAGTCGGCAAAGTAATGTCTCTGCTTTTGAATATGCTGTCTAGGTTGGTCATAACTTTCCTTCCAAGGAGAAAGCATCTTTTAATTTCATGGCTGCAATCACCATCTGCAGTGATTTTGGAGCCCCCCAAAATAAAGTCTGTCACTGTTTCCACTGTTTTCCCATCTACTTGCCAGCAAGTGATGGGACCAGATGCCATGATCTTACTTTTCTGAATGTTGAGGTTTAAGACAACTTTTCCCCCTCCCCTCTTTCACTTTCATCAAGAGGCTCTTTAGTTCTTCTTCACTTTCTCCCATAAGGGTGGTGTCATCTGCATCTCTGAGGTTATTGATATTTCTCCCAGCAATCTTGATTCCAGCTTGTGCTTCATCCTGTCTAGTGATTTGCATGATGTACTCTGCATATAAGTTAAATAAGCAGGGTGACAATATACAGTACTCCTGACGTACTCCTTTTCCTATTTGGAACCAGCCTGTTGTTCCATGTCCAGTTCTAACTGTTGCTTCCTGACCTGCATACAGATTTCTCAAAAGTCAGGTCAGGTGGTCTGGTATCCCCATCTCTTTAAGAACTTTTCAGAGTTTGTTGTGGCTCTGGCATTGTCAATAAAGCAGAAGTAGATGTTTTTTCTGGAACTCTTTTGCTTTTTTGAGGATCCAACGGATGTTGGCAAGTTGATCTCTGGTTCCTCTGCCTTTTTCTAACTCAATGAACGTGAGTTTGAGCAAGCTCCGGGAGATGGTGAAGGACAGGGAAGCTGGCAAGCTGCAGTGCATGGGGTCACAAAGAGTCAGACACAACTGAGCAACTGAACAACTGTAGATGGAATGATTTCTCTGACCTTAGAGAATGGGGATTATTGCAGATCCTGATGTGAGCAAGAAGTTGGTTATTGACTGTGCTGGGAATTCTAAGCCATGATATGTCAAACTGATAAACTTTAAGAAACTGGCCTTTTCTCTTAACAAGACACTTTCTCAAAGCCCTGACATGTGTTCAATATCAATTATTTGCTGTCTTTGTTTTCTAAAAATACCACCTTGATATTGATAACATGAAGCCAATGCGTTCAAGGTGTTAAATCAGCCCTAGAAGGAAATTGTTCAGGACTTCTAAAGTAAGAAATGGTTCCCTTTGCTCTATGAAAAGAGAGAAAAAGAAAGGAATATTTCCCACCTGCCTCTCCTGACAACCAGAAAGTCTCTACATAGTCTGATAAGCTTTTTGGTCTCTTCAGAACTTTCTTACTTATAGCTTATCACTGATAACTGTCCACACTTATCATTCAACAAATCCAAACAGCCTAAGGATGAAGTTTGCTGCTATCTGCTTTGTAGGGAGGGGTTAGCTTGGGTACCTGCAGCACGTTACACTCTTAGCCTCTTACTTCTTTGCAATAAGCACTAAAGTATCCTACATGTTATTTTTTTGAAAACAAACTTTTGAGAGCATGAGATGCCCCAGTGAAATGCCATTAATTTAGCAGGCTGCATAGCACACGAAAACCTCCACTTCAGCAAAACAACTCAGTGTATGCAAGGTACTCAGTCCTCTTTGATGGCCTTGATTTCAGAATAAGGTTAGACCTATTTTGCTCTTAAGTGTGTTAGGTGGTGTGCTAAGTACTTTACATATTGCTTCTTGCTTCATCTTCTCATGTCCCACTCTTTGTGGCCCCATGGACTATAAACTGCCAGGCTCCTCTGTCCATGGGATTTCCCAGGCAAGAATACTGGCATGGGTTGTCATTTCCCTCTCCAGGGGATCTTCCTGACCCAGGGATTGAACCCAGGTCTCCTGCGTCTCCTGCACTGGCAGGCAGATTCTTTAACACTATGCCACCTGGGAAGCCCCAGTACACGAGGTAGGTAATATTATCCACACTTTGCAGATGAGCGAACCGGTGCGGGAAACTAGAATCACTAGGTTATGGGATTAACTTCTGTTTCGCTTCAGTAGATTCATACAGTTTCCCTGAGGCTCTTTAAAACCTTGAGCTCTGAGTCTTGGCCTCCTTGAGCTTGAGAACTCTCAACTTCCTCATGATACATCCAAGCCCAGAGCTTGGGGAGGGATGAGGAAGGGAAGTAACTAGGAGTTAAACGGTGGTTTAACTGGAAGGTCTGTGGGAACGTGCAGGGGTTCAGAAGGGGTTCAGAACTTGCAGAAGCAACTCAGCCTCAAAGGTCAGGCAGGGTGGAGACTTCCCTGGTAGCTCAGCAGTTAAGGCTCTGTGCTCCCAATGCAGGAGGCCTGGATTCAATCCCTTGTGGGGAAGCTAGATCCCACATGCTGCAGATCCTGAATGCTGCCACAAAAATCCCATTTGCTGAGACTAAGACCAGTACAGCCAAATAAAAAAATAAAATAAAAGGGATAAGCATCAGAGGCTCTTCCCTAAAGAAAGAAAGAAAAAGAACAGCTACCAGGCAGGGTAAAGCAGGGGCTCCTCACTCTGTGAGAAAACCAAGGTCCAGAGAAGGGATGTACCCCATCCAGGCCAGGCCAGGAAGGAGCTCCAGTGGACTTAATTCCATTCTCAGTGGGGATGATGTGGAGCTTGATATGATTCTGGGTGAACAGACAGGGAAGTACCTAGTTTCAGCAGTAAATCCTGCAAGAGAGGATTCCTACCTGTTATATATTTCATTAGCAATTTGATTTCTTTCAGATCCAACCACCACCTTTGCATTTATACAAATTCCAGACCCTATTTCTGATTCTCTAAGAGGTTTGTCCACAGGGCCTCTCCTGCCCACTTGCTACTGCCCAGGTTCAGGCAAATGAAGACTTCATGCCTGAGGCTACAGGCCAGTGATGGGTGGGTGGCTACCTTGGTTTGGCCTGGGGTTGCTGAGTGCCTGAGACTGCTCATTTGGCTGAAGGTCCTGGCCTGAACTGTGGGGCGAGGCTACCTTCTAGAAGTACAGACCAGATCTTGGAAGTGACTGTCAGTTTCCCTTGAGAAATGAGAGAGGTCCCCAGAAGGACTGCAGCTGTCTTTCTCTGCTAGGAAAGGATATAAATAAAGACAGAGAGTGTCAAGAGGAACATTTAGAAAAAAATCTTTATTCTATGCTCTTCTGCTAGGACCAAGCTCCTAGAATTGACCTTAGATCTTTGTCACTGAAAAGCAAGAGATGAGAGGTCACCTTCTTGAGATCTTGGAGCCGAGGTTCCTACTGGGTGTGACTTTCAGAGGCATGTGTGGGACTCTGATGTTTAGGATGTTGAGATAGAATGTTTAGCCTCTGTGATTTCATCTTAACATTGTTGACGGCTGAAAATTTTGTGATAATAGAATGGCTTCTGAAGATGCTCATCTCTGGCAGGACATTAATTATAAGAATAAAACAAATCCCAGGTCTTTCTTTCCTTATTGCCATTTTCTAGTCCCCTTTGTCTCCGTTTCATCATATTTTTATCTAAAGGAAGAGGTCTGATGTGAAATTTCTTTCTTCATCATATTCTGGGCATATCTGAGAAAATGATCTAAGGGATTTCTGAACAATTCTTTCCTAGTCAATGAATTCCCGCCTTAGTGAAGTAAGCCATTCTGATGATAAACACTGGGAAGCTGTCATAGGTCTCTACTCTTCCTGAATTGTCTTCTCACTTTGAGATGGAGAATCCCTCATGGGGAGCAGCCCCAGCTTCCCCTTTGTCCGGATGGCTATTCTGAGTTTATGCATGTCTATACGTTCTTCCTTTTTGTACTTGTGGCTTATCAGCATGTCTGGGAGAAACTGGGCTAGTCCTGAGCATGGAGAATCCATCAGTTGTTTGCGACTCTGGTCACACATGAAGGAGGGAGGGATTTGAGTGTTTTGGCTAGTGTTAGATTTCTAAAAATTTATCATTTAAAAAATTTTATTGAAATATCATTGATCTACAATGTTGTATTAGTTTCAGGTGTACAGCCAAGTGATTCAGTTAAGTATGTGTATATATGTCTACATGTGTGTGTGTGTTCAGTTGCTCAGTCATGTCTGACTCTTTGCAATTCCCTGGTCTGTAGCCTGCCAGGCTCCTCTGCCCATGGCATTCTCTGGGCAAGAATACTGGAGTGGATTGCCATTTCCTTCTCCAGGGGATGTTCCTGCATCTCCTGCATTGCAGGCAGATTCTTTACTGCTGAGCTACTGGGGAAGCCCTATATATGTATTCTTTTTCGGATTCCTTTTCCATTATAGGTTATTACAAGATATTGAGTATAGGTCCCTGTGCTACACAGTAGGTCCTTTTGGTTATCTATTTATATATACTAGTGTGTATATTTAAATAGACAATGGTGTGTATATTTTGATCACAATCTCCTAATTATTCCCTCCCCCTTTCCTCTTTAGTCAACAGGTTAGTCTTCTATGTCTGAAAGTCTATTTCTGTTTTGTAAATAAACTCATCTGTGTCATATTTTAGATTCCACATAGAAGTGACATCATATTTGTCTTTGTTTGACCCATAGGTCCATCCATGTTGCCGCCTGGTGGTAGATTTCTGATGGACCTGTCCTTCGTCCCTCCCTGCCCGATCCCCTCCAATGGACCTTGGAGGATTAGACGCGCTGCAGCGCCTCTCACTGTGACTGGTATTCAGTCCATGCTTGTTGTCTGGAGCTGCATCTCATTAGTCATGACACAGAGGCCCAGGTGAACTGGCTGAATGTCAGAAGAACCAGAAGCTGTTTGGCTTGAGGCAGTTCTCTTCTTGGATGCTTTAAAGTTTTTAGCGACTGTTCTGTTACCATATGTATTCATTTGCTAGGGCTGCCAGAACAAAATACACAAACTGGTGGCTTACACAAGAGGGATTTTCTGTCTCATGTCTGGAGGCCAGAAGTCCAAGGTCAAGGTGTTGGCGGGTGTGGTTTCTCCTGAGGCCCCTCCCTGGCTTGCAGATGGCTGCCTTCCTCCCGTGTCCTTGCATGGCCTTTTCTCTGTGCATCCCTGGTGTCTCTCTGTGTGTTCAAATTTCCTTTCATAAGAACACCCATCAGACTGGATTAGGGACCATCCATGTGGCTCATCTAACCTTAATTACCTTTTTAAAGCTCTATCTCTAAACGCAGTCACCATCTGAGGTACCAGGAGTTATCAGTTTAACATATGTATTGGGAGATGATGTGATTTAGTCCATGGCACCATATATTTCTATACCTGTGATGGATACTAAATCTGAGAGTCAGAGCCTATTAGGATTGGAATGGACTTTATAATTTTAGTATTTCTTTTAAATTTATTTTTACTTGGAGAAAAATGTTGTATGGACTGGCATTTAAACACCCAATTTACAGATGCAGAGCCTGAATTCCAGAAGGGAAACTGGAAAAATCTGGATTGAAAAAATATGGGAATCCCAACTTCTTTTCCCCACAATCCCAGCTGCATTTGGCTCCAGTCCAGGCTGGAGCTACAGGCCCTACATGCCTCCACGAGGATGGAGGTCGGTCAGTCAGAAACCTCCTCAGAGTGACACCGTGTCCCACGGACAGGAGGGCAATGACATCCGGCTCCTTTCTTATAACACAGAGTTCCTCTCGACTCCAGGCGAGGCCTCCCCAACCCTCAGCCGTCGCTCACTGCTGGGGTGCTCCCCCCAACAATGAGCCACTCCTCCCAGCCTCCTCTGAGGCTTTTTCCAGCCTCTTTTTAGGCTTCTCCCAGGGGAAACACACAGGGCAAGTTGAGTTTGTCTTTAGCTACCCACCCACAGCCTTGGCATTCATTTTCCCTTCCTCAGCACCTGCAGGTCACATCCTAGCTCCCTTCTGCCCAGCTCCCCTTTCCTGTGATGTCCCCTCCAGGCCGCTTGAGGGCCCTTTCCTCCTGCTAGTCCCTGCCCCGCCACAGGTGGGCTGTACCTAATTGAAATATGGGGCTCTTCAGGGGTGGCCACATCCGCTGCTCCCAGGGCGCTGTGCTCACCCCTGCCCTGTGGCATTTCTCATCCTGCAGCTTACAGTAAGTCCCCTACATTTGAACTTTCAAGTCACAAATTTTCAAAGATGTGAATAGGTGTGCCTGCCCCCTGTATGCCGGCTATTGTGCTGTACCGCTGTACTTTTCAAGGCACTGTACTGAAAGATTAAAAATGTTTTCCACATTTTTTGTGTTTAAGTAAATATTATTGTGTGAAAGTATTATCAACCCGTTATAGTACAGTACTATATAGCTAATTGTCTTAGTTAGATACTTAGGCTAACTTTGTTGGACTTACAAACAAGTCAGACTAACAAACGAGCTCTCAGAACAGAACTCATTCTTATGTAAGGGACTTATGTAATTGTAGGCTCCCATTCTGGTCTCTGCTCCTAGATTATCAGCATCCAGTGCTCAGGGGCATTCCATTTCCTTTGTGCCCTTAGGATTGAGCACAGTATCTGGAACAGACTAGGCTTTCAGTAGGTGCTTCTGAGTGAAATCCCTAATTACCCACCACTCAGCAAGGTCACAGCTCGACTTGACCTAATGATCTGCTTGCTGTGGTCTGAGTGTTGAAGGTGAGGCCACCAATGGTTGGCACGCAGACCTATGAGGCAAGGGCTCCGGACCTTCCTTTCTTCAGTCATTCAACATTTCAGACATATTTTAAGCGCCTCCTGTTGTCGGGGATTGAACAGTGAACAAAATACGTTCTGTTGTCAAGTTCAACATAGAACATGGCATAGCTGGAAATTTTTCCTGTTTCCATTTGACACCATAGATGTGGTAGGATAAAGACTTGAAGTTACTTTGCTGGGTATCTACCAGGTTCTTTTTTTTTTTTCTTTTTTTGTTTTCACCAAGAACTTTATTGAACAATCTCAATCACTATTTTGTTCCACTACCTTTTGCCAATTTTCAGGCAACTTCATAATCCCATCTTCCCAATACTTTTATCCTTTCAAGCAAAGCAAGCTGTTCCAGGTACCTTAACAGTCTTCCAGGGAATTGACATTTTTTTCCATTGAGAGAATTTTGTAAAGACCCAAATACGTGGAAATCCGGAGGTGCAATGTCTGGTGAGTACAGTGGATGAATCAGAACTTCCCAGTCAAGCGGTCAGTTTTGCCTGATCATCAAAGAAACGTGAGCTGATGGCAGATGACGCACTGTCTGTTGGACAATTCCAGATACTATTTGTCGAGCGCTACTTTCCCTTGGTCTAACTGGAAGCGGTACACTTGGAATTGTTTGGTTTTCCAGAGGAGCTCATAATAGAGGACTGACTCCCTTCCAATCCCACCATATCTACATCACCACCTTCTTTAGATGAAGACTGGCCTGAATTAAGTGTGGTTGGTGGTGGTTCATTTCACTTGCCCCATGATCTCTGCTGTTTTACCTCGTGGAACAGTATCCACTTTTCATTGTCACATTGCCCATTCCTGTTCTAAAAATGAATGTTTTCATTAGAGGATCGTGTGTAGAAGTACGGTCAAGGTTTCTTTTGTAACTTATGTAGAACTCAAACATCAAAGGGAATAACATAATCAAACTGGTGCAACTGATTTTCAAATTTGAGTTGGATATTTTGAAATATGTCGGGATTGTTCTCAATGTCTCGATTTGATCGCTATCAACTTCAACTGGTCTACCCGACTGTGGAGCATCGTTCAGCAAGAATCGCCAACTTGACAAACCTCTTGACACATTCCATCAGTCAGAACACCTCCATACACCGCACAAATCTTTTTTTGCATTTCAGTTGCATTTTTACCTCTCTTGAAATAATAAAGCATAATATGTCGAAAATATTTTCTTCCATTCTCAAAGTGAAAGTGAAGTCGCTCAGTCGTGCCTGACTCTTTACGACCCCATGGACAGTAGCCTGCACCAAGCTCCTCCATCCATGGGATTTTCCAGGCAAGAGTACTGGAGTGGGTTGCCATTTCCTTCTCCATCTACCAGGTTCTTAAAGGTGTGTTGATAAGTTATTTCAGCGTCCATATTTCCAATATTTTGGATGAAAGCTATAGTATCATGGTGCAAAGTGTCAGGGAAGAAACAGAGGCTGACTAGCTCATTCCTGCATGGTTCATTTAATGCTGCTGGAAACCCATTTTGGTTGTCCGCACTCTCCCGGCCAGTCACAGCTTCAACATCCTCCATTGTTCTCTATTTTAGGAAAAAAAGAAAAAAAAAAGACTGAAAGTCTTTTTTGTGACACTTCTGCAATTATTGCTCACCTTCTCAAATTAATATGCTAAGCATCCAAAATGTAATTTGCATTGTGATTTGGGGGAGTGATGAATCTTGTGCCAAGGACCTTTCTTTGGATGAGAGGTAGCTAGAGTTGTGAAATTCTCGAGGTGTGTGACAGGAAGCTGGGGTTGGGCTGTGAAGAGAGGAAAGAGGGGAGAGTTTGTACTTTGCTCCTGCAGGGAACAGTAGCGATGGATGAATTTATTTACATTGATGAATATATTTACACACAGATGTAGCTTTGGGTTCTTAGGATTTTTTTCTCAATAATTTGCCATTTCTAAGATACAGTGAAACTATACTTTTTCATTGTTGAAAGCATCTCCTGTAAATGTATAAAAGTTAATTCCTTGATTTTAAAAATGTGCTTTAAATAGGTAATGCATGCCTATGATATGAAGGTATGGAAGAATATGCAAAAAAAATTGTGTCGTGGGTACTTGCAATTCTTTTTATTATTCTGGTAAAAATACATATTTGTCATTTTAACCATTTGTAAGTATATAGTTCATTCATAAGGTTGTATAATCAAAACCACTGTCAATGTGTGCATGGATGCATGCTAAGGTGCTTCAGTCGTGTCCAACTCTTTGCAACCCCATGGACTGTAAGCCTGTCCATGGGGATTCTCCAGGCATGATTACTGGAGTGGGTTGCCATGCCCTCCTCCAGAGGATCTTCCCAACCCAGGGATCAAACTGACGTCTCTTATGTCTCCTGCATTGGCAGGTGGGTTCTTTACCACTGGCACCCCCTGGGAAGCCCCACCACAATCAATATCCACAATTTTTCCATTATGTCCCCAATAAAATCTCTGTACCCATTAAACAATAATTTCCCCTTCCTCCCTGCAGTCCTCGGTAACCACTCTTCTACTTTCTGTGTTCAAGAATTTGACTCCTCATAGAAGTGGAGCCATACACTATTTGTCTTTCTGTAACTGACTTGTTTCACTGTGCATGCCTTAAAGGTTCATCCATGTTCTAACATGTATCAAAATTTCATTGCTTCTTAAGGCTAAATAACATTCCGTGGTATGTATGTACCACATTTTGTTTACCCATTCTCCTGTTGATGGACATTTGCATTGTCTCAACCTTTTGGCTAGTGTGGTGCTGCTGCTGTGAACATTGGTGTAAATATCTGTTTGAGCTCCTGCTTTTGATTCTTCAGCTATATACCTGTAAGTGTAACTGCTGGGTTGCGATTTGTTTGCTTAGATTCTTAGTCACTCAGCTCTGTTGGAGGAGTCTTCTTTTTGAGGCAAAGCCTGCTTCTCACACAAAAGGTAGAATTGATTTAGGGAACTATTTCTGACTTTTTAGTCCCCTATGCTTGATCCGGAAAATATCTAAGCCTTCTGATATCCTTCTGAAAGACTCCGTTCCGACTTAAATCAGCCAGAGTTGTTTTTGTTGCTTGAAGTGCAAACAATGACAGACACAGTTTCCAAGTTCCTGTTTCCAGCACAGTAGTTCTATTCTTCTAGGCACCCATTGTCACCAGTTTCCTGTGTCTCCCTCCAGATAATACTTCAGTATTTTTAAATGTAAAAGAGAGTATATTATTGCCTTTTTCACTAGCCCACACCTAACATGAAGGCCTTGAGAGTGTAAACTATGTACTGTTAAGTGTTTTTTGTTTGTTTTTAAAATATTTATTTGGCTGCGTCATGCCAGTTCATACTTGAGGCATGCAGGCTGTTGCCCTGCGTCATGTGGGATCTTAGTTCCCTGACCCGGGATTGAACCTGTGTCCCCTGCATGGGAAGGCAGATTCTTAACCACTGGAATACCAAGGAAGACCATATTAAGTGTTAACTTAGCAATCTTCTAATATCTGTGCTTGGGGGCAGTCTGGTGTTGATACTACTATGAGCTTGGACAGCCTTCTGATGAATTAACATGTATGGCAGAGAAAGAAAGTGTTAGTCATGCAGTCATATCTGACTCTTTACAACCCCACGGACTATAGCCTGCCAGGCTCCTCTGTCTGTGGGATTTCCCAGGCAAGAATACTGGAATGGATTTCCGTTTCCTTCTTAGGGGATCTTCCTGACCCAGAGATCAAACCCAGGTTTCCTGCCTTACAGGCAGATTCTTTACCATCTGAGCCACCAGGGAATATGGCAAAGTGTTAGCCACTCAGTCGTGTCTGACTCTTTGAGATCTCATGGGCTGTAGCCCACCAGGCTCCGCAGTCCATGAGATTCTCCACGGCAAGAATATTGGAATGGATAGCTACTCCCTTCTCCAGGGAATCTCCCAACCCAGGGATTGAACCCAGTCTCCCACACTGCAGGCAGATTCTTTACCTTCTGAGCCACCAGGGAAGCCTCTAAAACCAAGTGCCTACATTCTAAGTCATGTCCGACTCTTTGCGACCCTATGGACTATAGCCTGCCAGGCTCCTCTGTCCATCAGATTTTTCAAGCAAGAATACAAGAGTGGGTTGCTATTTCCTTCTTCAGAGGATCTTCCCAACCCAGGGATCAAACCCACATTCCCTGTGTCTCCTGCATTGGCAGGCAGATTCTTTACCACTGAGCCACCTGGGAAGCCCATATATGGCAAGGCTGTTGGCAAAGGGCTCAGTGGGAAGGGCAAGGAGGGGAACACAGAAGAACACAAGATGGGGACCTATGGATGACATCAGAACCTAGAGGCTGAGAAGCCGATGTTGAACACTTTGCTTAGGCTGGGTTCTTCAGTCTCTTGTCCCACTAGAGTGTGTCAGCAGATTCCATAACTATGGGAATTCTTGATTTTAATCCCCAGTCCCAGGGGTTAAAGAGCTGAGTGGAGCTTGTTTGGGTCCTGTGTAACTGTATTACCATAGGTTGCCTCCTCAGAGTCTCATTTTCAGCAGCTTCTTAGATCTCAAGCTGGGATGCCTGCTTTGATATGTCCCACCTAGCGGCTTTGCTCCTGAACTGTGCAGGAGAGAAAGGTAAAGAAAAAGGGAAAGAATGAAGAGATTTGTCTTTTGCAAAGGGCACCCTTGCTATAATGTGGAAGGACAACTGAAGGGAGCCCAGAGTCCATGGAGCGAGGGGATCCTGTTAGGAGGTGGCCGCTGTCATCAGGTCAGAGGTGGTGGCAGCTTGGACAAGGATGAGGTGGTGGAGGTAGACAGCTGGGGATGCATTCGGGAGAATTCTGAGAGAGGAGGCTAGCAGGACTTGGTGAAGGACTCTCAAGGTGGGTGTCAGAGGGGAGGGGTTAAGGAGACGCCCAGGTTTCTGGCTTGTGCCTGTGGAGCTTGGTGGGCTATTCACAGAGACAGGGAACCCGGAAGAGGATCAGGCTCCATGAGGGAATGATGACCTGTCAGGAGAGCTCCTGGAGAAAGAATAAGACAGCCACGTGACAGCAGAGTGAATGCATTAGAATTCTTCATCCATTCATTCATTAGTTATTATTGATAACCTAGAGACTGAATCTTTCTGAAAATGGGCCTAACTGCAGTCTACTCCATGGTGGTGAGGTCGTGTTGAGGGGTGATGAACTATTTGGAGATGGCTGTAGCTTCCTTGCCTGTAAAAATGAAGCATCCAAATAGATAACTCTAGTTATTGTACTATGAGAAATGAAGGCCTTTTCTTCTCTCTGCTGCTGGCCTAACAATCTCTGGACTGTAAGCTAGAGGAGGTCAGAGCACTATCTGTTTTTGTTCACCAGTCTTTTATATGTTAACTTCTCCTGGAGTGAGGACTGGAGTATTTACCTGTCTCCTTTACCTACCTGCCTCCAAGAGGAATGAACATCATTGCTGAACATTCATTCCAAAACCCCAACATCTTGCTTGTTTTGCATTCTGACATTACATAGGAGAACCTTTTCTGTGGCCTACTCCAAGTCCCAGTCACTTGAATGTATTTTTATCTGCAGCCATTTCCAGCAGTAAACTTGTTTCAGATGCAAGAGAGCAAAAAGTAAAAAGCGAGTTTGTATTATCCTGTCTCTGCCATTTAATAATCAGGAGAACTAGATCCAATTTAACTATTCTAAGCTCCTTACCAAAATTTCCCTTGGGGAAAGCATCTTGTGAAGCAGTCAAAACAAGTCAGGGTGGAAAGAAAGACATTCAGGTGCAGAACCCACTGTGTGGAACAAACAGCAAGATCGAAATCCAACCCCCAAATCTGCCCCAGACGACAAACCACCTCCAAACAAACAAAAACAGGTGCCTTCCAACCCCAACACACACACACACACACACATGCACACACACACACATGCACACACACAAATATACACACTTTTCTCATTTGGGGCATGTGCTGTGTTGGGGAACTGATGTAGCCCAGAGCCAGGGAGGGACTGGAACACCTCCCATGTCAAATTCTCTCCTGCTTGTCAGAATCTTCTCCTCGCTGTTCTGCTGTCAGTGATTCTGAAGACTATCTAGCGGTGGATATAACAGTTAGCAGTTCAGATGCTTTTGTTGGCCCCTCCCATCTTCTGCATGTCATCATCTCTTGCCGTCATGGGCTCTGAGTCACCACAGCTGTCACCATGGTGACATGAATATCTAGATCTTTGTTTAACAGTCTCTAGAAGCAACACTTTCTTCTCTAAGACAGTTGGACTCTTCCTCTATGTTTCTGAGCTGGTGGAAGGAGAAGAAAGAAGAAAAACTAAGTGGATATTGCTATAGGTGGTAGTTCAAGGGAACTGATTATGTTTCCAGGGTCCCTCAGCAATGAAGCAAAGTCTTGTGCAGCTCCATCTGAGGTTCTTAGGGCATCTTTATTTATTTTTATTTATTTACTTGACTATGTTGGGTCTTAGTTGCATCACATGGGATCTTTTGTTGCAGCACACAGATGGTGGCTCTTGGGTTTAGTTTCTCCACAGCATGTGGGATCTTAGTTCCCCGACCAGGGATCAAACCCAAGTCCCCCATGTTGCAAGGTGGATTCTTAACTACTGGACCACAAGGGAAGTCCTGTTGTTGTTGGTTAGTCACTAAATCGCGTCTGGCTCTTTGGATCCCATGAACTGTAGCCTGCCAGGCTCCTCTGTCCATGGAATTTCCCAGGCAGGAATACTGGAGTGGGTTGCCATTTTCTTCTCCAGGGGATCTTCCCGACTGCAGGATCAAACTTACACATCTCCTGCATTGATGGGCAGGTTCTTTACCAATGAGCCCCCAGGAAAGCTCAAAGTCCTGCTAGAGCATCTTTAAAAGTAAAGACTTGCCAAGATAGGATCTTAAAAGTTGTGGTAGAATTCACACATTTATATTTAATAATAAAATACTTTAACACATGTAAGTATAGTTGTTTTAGTGCTAAGATAATACTTATTATAAACTTAATAAAACATTATAGTTTTTTGTAATTTGGTTCTAATCAGTAGAGATAGATGATGCAATGAATAGTATGTTGAGATACACCATTACACCATAAGTCAGTTCACAGTGGAGCAAATATTTAAACCTGACCATTAAAGGTACTCAGAAAAACTACAGAAGAATTAAAAAAATTTTACTAGTGGGAAAGACTTTAAAATGTAACAAAAAACCCAGAAGCAGAAAAGATATTGTTGATAAATTTAAATATATAAAAGCATTAAATTTCTGCAAGGCAAAGTCCTGTATAATCAAAATCAAAAGACAATCAAATGAAAATAACTCATATCATAGACTGAGCACTGATTTCCCTAACATATTCAAAGTCCCTATAATCTAACGAGAGAGCAACAAGCCCAGAGTAAAATGGTCAAAAGATATAAGTTGACTGTTTAAGGTGATAAAAAAGGTTCAAACATATGCACAAATGCCCACTGCTTTTTTACTCCTAATAAGAAATTACAAGGTGAATTCTAGGACATCATTTTTCCCCTATTAAATTAGAAAATATAAAACTGTTTTGATAGTGTCTGTTAAAGAAGGTGTGGGAAATAAACATTCTTACAGATTGATGGTGGGAGTACAAACTCCTTAGATACCAATTTGCTAGCATGGATATACATTACAAATGCATGTGCCTTCCGGCCTGCATATGCCACTTCTAGAACTTTATCCTACGGTTACTCTCATGCAAGTATAAAGCGACAGATGTAGGCAATCCTTCATTGCAGCATGGTAGAGAATATTTAAATCATTTAAATCTCTTTCAAGAGGGGATAGATTAAAGCAAATATTACCAATGTGTAATCTTCAGGAAAGAATACTGGAGTGGGCAGCCTTTCCCTTCTCCAGGAGATCTTCCCAACCCAGGGACTGAGCCCAGGTCTCCCATATTGCAGGCAGATTCTTTACCTTCTGGGCCACCAGGGAGGCCTCAGAGAATACTTAAACCATTTAAATGTCTATCAAGAAGGGATGGATTAAAACAAATATTACAAATGTGCACAGTGGTATATGATGCAGCCATTAAAAATGAAGCATATCCTTATATGCAGAATCTAAAAAGAAATTATGCAAATGAACTTGTTTACAAAACAGAAACAGACTCACAGAGAATGAACTTATGGTTGCCAAGGGGGAAGGGTATAGGGAAGTGATAATCAAGGAGTTTGGGATGGACAGGTACACACTGCTGTATTTAAAATGGATAACCAACAAGGTCCTACAGTATAGCACAGGGAACTCTGTACAATGTTATGTGGCAGCCTGGATGGGAGAGAAATTTGGGGGAGAATAGATACATGTATATGTATGGCTGAGTCCCTTTGCTGTCCACTTGAAACTGTTAATTGGCTATACTCCAATACAATAAAGAGTTTAAAAAAAGAAAAAGTGAAGTATATCTTTATATATTGGTATGGAATTAATTCCAAAATATTTTGTTAAGGAAAAATAACAATCATTCCACAATGTGTGTAAGTCAAATCATTATGCTGCATACCTCAAACTTATACAGTGCTGTATGTCAGTTATATCTCAGTAAAACAGGAAGAAAAATACCAGCATGAAGAACAATCTGTATAGTACACTTCCACTTTAAGAGTATATTCCTCAACACACACACATTTGCCTGCGGATGTATAAAATCCCCGAAGTTTACAAACTCTCTTGGGAAAGCAGTGGGATTACTAGGAGACAGAAATGAGAAGGAGACCTATTGTTTATGACTGCACTTTGTTGTTGTTTAATTGCTCAGTTGTGTCCAGCTCTGTGAACCCATGAACTGCAGCCTTCCAGGCTCCTCTGTCCCTGGGATTCTCCAGGCAAGAATACTGAAGTACGTTGCCATTTCCTTCCCCAGGGGATCTTACCAACCCAGGGATTGAACCCACGTCACCTGCGAGTCTCCTGCATTGCAGGTGGATTCTTTACTGCTTAGCCACTGGGGAACCTTTACTAGAGCTTTCTAGTAGGCTTCACTAGAGCTTTCTAAATTTTGATATTATGAGTGTGGATTACACATTTAATAAATAAGTTAAAATTTAAAAATATTCCCAGAAGTGTGGTTCTATAATGGAACACAAGCCTAGACTTTTAAATTGACACCTCTCCCTTCCCCACCACACACACACGCACACACATACACACACATGCACACACACACATACACACACACACACCCCTGGCTAGACGCTGTTTGGGTTCTGGAGTCACCATTGCCCTTTCTCCTTATTCCACTGCTCGCTCCTGGGTGATACCCGAGGGTCACTCTGTGATTATAACACATGGTACCTTTAAATTGAATAGCTTCCAGATTCAGAAGATGCTGCCTTTTTGACAGAGAGGTACCAGGACCCAGGAGAGAGCTTTTCTGGCTTAAAGGGAAGCTTTTCTTTCTCTTAAGAACCTCTTTGTGCAAGTAGAGGAGATTGCTTTAGTGGTGGCAGGAACAAAAGGAGCCGAACCTTGTGACATATATATATATTTTTTTGAAAAAAGGCTGCTGTTATTCATGCATTATAAATGACTATTTTGACTTTGACTGTCCTCTTTTCCTCCCTCCCTCTGTCTCTCCCTCCCTTTTCTCCTTTCCTTCCTTCCATTATTCCTTCTCTCTTTGTTCTTTCCATTTTAGATATAGGTAGTGTTGGAAGTTCTGTTTGTGATTTTGCAATCACAGGCCTCATTTGGTAACACAGAGATTCCTTAAAAAAAGACTTTGCAGGTTCAAACTTTAACTGTGTCAGTGCTTTTGTTTGCTAATTCCTTTTTTAAACAATAGAGCTCTGTTAATGATCAGGAAACACATCACATCAACTGAGAGAGTAACTGGATGTCAATAAAACCTAGACGTACAAGGTTCAAATACTGAAGACTTTCAATATTATATATATATATATAAATACATATATGTATGTATGTGTGTATACATTGCTTCTGGAGCTTTATCATAGCCAGAAAACCAAATGTAGCCCCATCACACTTGGGGCACCACCAGCCTAAGGGATGTGTGGGAAGAAAAAAATGAAGAATTGGATAACTATAGTTCTCCAATTCTCAGGCTTCAACCAGTCAAAACCATCTCAGGGTTCCTTTGGCTTCATCACATTTGATCAACCCTGAGCCTTTGAGTCACTCCCTTAAGATTGGCAGGCTCAGGTGGGCGCATCCGATTAGCTGAGCCGTTGGGGCCAGGTTTCTGAAAGAGTGAATGTCCCTCTATCTTTGAGGAGGATGCAGATCTGTCTTCCATTTGTGTATCGTCCCCCATCCCCATTTTAGAAAGGGTCTTGAGAAGCCCAGAAGTACAAGTGTCCATATAAATTGTTTGGATTTTCTCCTTCAAATATCATCCCTTGTATACTATGATGATGAGTTAAAAAAAAAACTATAATAAAGAGTTTTGAATGACTGAAGAACTTAAATCACTAAAAGTTACTCATGGATAACTTAAGATAGATCTCAAATTTGGAGGGCTATTCTCAACCAAGATTTAGAAGCTCCTGGGTTGGGAAGATCCGCTGGAGAAGAGATAGGCTATCCACTTCAGTATTCTGGCCTGGAGAATTCCATGGACCATGGGGTCGCAAAGAGTCAGACACAACTGAGCGACTTTCACTTTCAATATTGAAGGTTAATTTAGAATTCTAGCTTCAGACTGCTTGGTTGCTTAAGTAGTAGTGCTATGGGGGACCACACTGCCGTAAGCCTTTTGGGTGATGTTATTTCTTCATGCCAGGCTAAAATCTGACATGCTGCTTTGAAGTGAAAAGAACCAATTACAAGAATTCTTGACCAAAAGCAACATAATTTCAAGTTGTAAAAATCACTTGATCTCTTCACTGTTCATCACTTTGCACCAAATAACAAGGACTTATTAATTTACTTCCTTGCTTATTTAATGACCATGTTTGTGGATATCATTAGTTAAAATATGATTACCTGTGGCTACTTTCATGGAAAGGGGTTTTTCAATAACCTTCTGAATAATTCTTCTTTTATGTGACTTTAAGGAAGAGATATTTGTGGACTGGGCAACTGAAATTAACATTAGTCAGATTAGTGTGCTCCATAAATGACAGTAAAAATCGTGTAGAGCAATTTCCTACAAGGAGAGGCTTACCCCAGGTCTCAAATGCTGAGCATGGGCCCATTTTCACTGTTATTGTTGTTGATTTACAGTGTCTGTCAATCTTCTCTTCAAAGCAGTTCACTTCAGTTCAGTTCAGTCACTCAGTTGTTTCCAACTCTTTGTGACCCCATGAATCAGAGCACACCAGGCCTCCCTGTCCATCACCAACTCCCAGAGTTCACTCAGACTCACGTCCATCAAGTCAGTGATGCCATTCAGCCATCTCATTCCTCTGTCGTCCCCTTCTCCTCCTGCCCTCAATCCCTTCCAGCATCAGAGTCTTTTCCAATGAGTCAACTCTTTGCATGAGGTGTCCAAAGTACTGGAGCTTCAGCTTTAGCATCATTCCTTCCAAAGAAATCCCAGGGCTGATCTCCTTCAGAATGGACTGGTTGGATCTCCTTGCAGTCCAAGGGACTCTCAAGAGTCTTCTCCAACACCACAGTTCAAAAGCATCAATTCTTCAGTGCTCAGCCTTCTTCACAGTCCAACTCTCACATCCATACATGACCACTGGAAAAACCATAGCCTTGACTAGACGGACCTTAGTCGGCAAAGTAATGTCTCTGCTTTTGAATGTGCCATCTAGGTTGGTCATAACTTTTCTTCCAAGGAGTAAGCGTCTTTGAATTTCATGGCTGCAATCACCATCTGAAGTGATTTTGGAGCCCCCCAAAATAAAATCTGACACTGTTTCCACTGTTTCCCCATCTATTTCCCATGAAGTGATGGGACCAGATTCCATGATCTTCATTTTCTGAATGTTGAGCTTTAAGCCAACTTTTTCACTTTCCACTTTCACTTTCATCAAGAGACTTTTTAGTTCCTCTTCACTTTCTGCCATAAGGGTGGTGTCATCTGCATATCTGAGGTTATTGATCTTTCCCCTGGCAATCTTGATTCCAGCTTGTGTTTCTTCCAGCCCAGCGTTTCTCATGATGTACTTTGCATAGAAGTTAAATAAGCAGGGTGACAATATACAGCCTTGACTTACTCCTTTTCCTGTTTGGAACCAGTCTGTTGTTCCATGTCCAGTTCTAACTGTTGCTTCCTGACCTGCATATATGTTACTCAAGGGGCATGTCAGATGGTCTGGTATTCCCATCTCTTTCAGAATTTTCCACAGTTTACTGTGATCCACACAGTCAAAGGCTTTAGCATAGTCAATAAAGCAGAAATAGATGTTTTTCTGGAACTCTCTTGCTTTTTCCATGATCTAGTGGATGTTGGCAATTTGATCTCTGGTTCCTCTGCCTTTTCTAAAACCAGCTTGAATATCAGGAAGTTCACAGTTCACATATTGCTGAAGCCTGGCTTGGAGAATTTTGAGCATTACTTTACTAGCATGTGAGATGAGTGCAATTGTGCAGTAGTTTGAGCATTCTTTGGCAATTGCCTTTCTTTGGGATTGGAATGAAAACTGACCTTTTCCAGTCCTGTGGCCACTGCTGAGTTTTCCAAATCTGCTGGCATATGGAGTGCAGCAGTTTCACAGCATCATCTTTCAGGATTTGAAATAGCTCAACTGGAATTCCATCACCTCCACTAGCTTTGTTCATAGTGATGCTTTCTAAGGCCCACTTGACTTCACATTCCAAGATGTCTGTCTCTAGGTGAGTGATCCCACCATTGTGATTATCCAGGTTGTGAAGATCTTTTTTGTACAGTTCTTCTGTGTATTCTTGCCACCTCTTCTTAATATTTTCTGCTTCTGTTAGGTCCAGACCATTTCTGTCCTTTATTGAGCCCATCTTTGCATGAAATGTTCCCTTGATATCTCTAATTTTCTTGAAGAGATCTCTAGTCTTCCCCATTCTATTGTTTTCCTCTATTTCTTTGCATTGATCACTGAGGAAGGCTTTCTTATCTCTTCTTGCTATTCTTTGGAACTCTGCATTCAGATGCTTATATCTTTCCTTTTCTCCTTTACTTTTCGCTTCTTTTCTTTTCACAGCTATTTGTAAGGCCTCCCCAGACAGCCATTTTGCTTTTTTGCATTTCTTTTCCATGGGGATGGTCTTGATCCCTGTCTCCTATACAATGTCACGAACCTCATTTCATAGTTCATCAGGCAGTCTATCTATCAGATCTAGGCCCTAAAAAAATCCCCAGGCTCAGGACTTACTTGGTGGTACAGTGGAAAAGAATCCATCTGCCAAAGAAGGTGGCATGGGTTCCATCCCTGGTCTAGGAAAATCCCACATGCCATGAAGCAAATAAGCCTGTGGGCCACAACTACTGAGCCTTTGCTCTAGAAGTTGTGCTCCACAACAAGAGAAGCCACTAGAGAAAGCCTGTGCAAAGCCACAAAGACCCAGCACAGCCAAAAATAAAACATAAATTATATATATTTTAAAAATATCCCTAGGCTCTACCTCCCACTGCTTAAATCGGAATCTTTGGGGGCAAGACCCAAGAGTCAGTATCTTTCAAAGCTTCTCAAATGGTTCTAATGTGCAGGTAATGTTGAGAACCACCAGATCATCAGACTGACTGGCAGATGGCTGAAGAGCAGATCAGAAACTCATACCCTGATTCCTTCTAGAAACTTTAGCTCCCAAATCTATAGCTTCAACTCTGGGCTCCCTCCTCCTGAGGCAGGGTTCCATATTTTTCACAACGAAGATCATGATCTAGCTTTCACCTCCTCTTGCCCTCCTTTGTTTCTATATTAGTTAAAGGTGTGTAAGTCCAAGTGCTGGTCAAGGGAGGTCTCTGATAGCTTCTTGTTGAAATGTAGATTCTGACTCAACAGGTCTGGGATGCTTCCACCTTCCAGGAACTGCACTCATTTAGAAAGGATTGAATGTCCCTTGTCCCAGTTATTTTTATTTTCTATCATAATCTCTCATAGTATCTTACTTAGTTTCTTCATCTTACTTAGTTTCTTCATATTATTCTTCAGAGTTATTTTGCTTATTTATTTATTCATTATCTGTCCTCCCACCGCATGAAAGCAATCCTGTTTCTCTTATATCTCAGTTCAGTTCAGTGGCTCAGTCGTGTCCGACTCTTTGTGACCCCATGAATTGCAGCCTGCCAGGCCTCCCTGTCCATCACCAACTCCTGGAGTTCACTCAGACTCACGTCGATCGAGTCCGTGATGCCATCCAGCCATCTCATCCTCTGGCGTCCCCTTCTCCTCCTGCCCCCAATCAGAGTCTTTTCCAATGAGTCAACTCTTCGCATGAGGTGGCCAAAGTACTGGAGTTTCAGCTTTAGCATCATTTCCTCCAAAGAAATCCCAGGGCTGGTCTCCTTCAGAATGGACTGGTTGGATCTCCTTGCAGTCCAAGGGACTCTCAAGGGTCTTCTCCAACACCACAGTTCAAAAGCATCAATTCTTCAGTGCTCAGCCTTCTTCACAGTCCAACTCTCACATCCATACATGACCACAGGAAAAACCATAGCCTTGACTAGACAGACCTTAGCAAAGTAATGTCTCTGCTTTTGAATGTGCCATCTAGGTTGGTCATAACTTTTCTTCCAAGGAGTAAGCGTCTTTGAATTTCATGGCTGCAGTCACCATCTGCAGTGATTTTGGAGCCCCCCAAAATAAAATCTGACACTGTTTCCACTGTTTCCCCATCTATTTGCCATGAAGTGATGGGACCAGATGCCATGATCTTCATTTTCTGAATGTTGAGCTTTAAGCCAACTTTTTCACTCTCCTCTTTCTTTCATCAAGAGGCTTTTGAGTTCCTCTTCACTTTCTGCCTTAAGGGTGGGGTCATCTGCATATCTGAGGTGATTATCTGCTGTATGCCTATTGCACTGCCTGGCATTTAATCATTACTACGTAACTATTGAATGAATATATGAACGAGTCATTATGCTGAAGAGACTTGTGGGAGTTGGGTCAAGCTGGAAGGGCTCTTTTCTAGTAGATTCTTGATGGGGATACTGAACTGTTAAGATCAACTGAGGTGAAAGGTGAAGAGAAATTAAGGGCATGAATGAAGGATGAGCAGAAGTTGGGTAACTGAACAGGTCGAGAGGACATGTTAGGGTTTAAGTGGAGAGTGGATAACAGCAGGTTTTAGGGACCTAATGTTAAAAATTCTCCATCACTGTTGTCCCACACGGGGTTACAATTGCTTGTCATCTATACCCCAGTGCTGCTCAGTCACTGGATATGGTCTGCCTGGGGGAGGACATGGTCTCGGGGGTGGGGATGGGGTTGTGGGTGGTGACTCTGCAGCTAAAGCAGGTCTGGAGGAACAAACAGCTGGGGTCTCTGTGCTGACAGCACTTCCCTCCTTTCCTCGAAGGAGAGTCTGGGTGACCCATCTCCATGTCTCCCGCAAGGATGGACGCCACTGCATCTCCTCATTCTTTTTCTTTTGGACTCATGTTGTCATAAGGCCTTGCCAGAAGATCTGGAAAATGTTGCCCATCAGTCTGAGTCCCATCCAACATCCCTTACAGTGCCATGTGCAGCCGAGAGTACAGGATCCATGGTTCTTTTGTGCCGGGATGTGGAGAAACAGTGACTATCACAGGTCCTGGTACAGAGCAGATGTCACAGAGGAGCCCTAGTCTCCTAGCAAATGGCAAGGAGCAAACCTCCTGCCACTCTCTGGGTGCTGAAAGTGGACAACACTTCAGGGATCAGTGCAATATGGTTTATTACTTATAGTGGGGCAGCAGCAGGGGCATTACCTAGATGGGACCAGTTACCCAGGGCTCTTGTGCCATGTGATGAGGAGGAAGGGTGCTACACACTGCACGTGGGGCCAAAGACCCATCATCTTCTTGAGCAAGCAGTGAGCAGTGCAGCAAGAAACAAGCTACTTCCCTTCCCTGGGGGAACAGGTTAGTTACACTTGGTTACCGCTTCATCATCTTCAGTGTCAGGAGAGGGAAGAGACTTGTGGTCTGGCAAACTCAGCAAGAAAACAGAATGCTTGGGACTAGGGGTGGATAGCCTCTCCCACAGGAATTATTCATAAGTGTTCATAGAATGAATAAACAAGGAGAATTATAATGCACTCTGCCTAATGTAGGAGGCCTCTGTCCCATTTCACTGGGTAACTTGGAGTGGAAAACATGTTCCTGTCATACTGTATAAGTCTGACTATACAGTTTTAACTGTAACTTGTTCTCACTCTACCCGGGACCTTGAGAAGCACTAGAAAGAAATATGGGTGTGTAGGAGGGTAGGGTATTGACAGATGATACGCAAATTTTGCTGGGAAAAGAGAGGCATTTTGGGGGAGCAGGTTGATGAGCCTTAAAACTATTTGCATAAGTGCTGGAAATTCCTACACAGTGTCTTGCTGTGATTGGTTATTAAGTTGCAGCTGCAACTGTAGAACAAGTTGCTATCCAAGTTTTAAATAATCCTCTGAAATGTGTAATTCTGCCTGGGATGGTAGATTGAAATTCATGCTGTCTGTTTTCTGTACTTCAGGGTATTTTCCTTAAAAAAAAAAAAAAATCACTATTGGGGAGAGTAAAAGAGACTGAAGAGAGTTTGGAAGATAATCAAGATAATCCCAGCCTGAAAGGGGCTGGCCGGGAGAGCTTTTCATCTGCAGCGTTAGGAATTAATGTCATCTTGTTAAGATGCTAAGAACTGCTCCAACTACTTTGAGAGATTATATTGGATCAGGTATCAGGGACCAGGACTAGACTGAGTTATCCACTGAATAAAACCACAGTTTAGAGACTGCCCTGGTGGTCCAGTGGCTAATGCTCTGCCCTCCCAGTGCAGGGGGCTTTGGTTTGATCTCTGTTCAGGGAACTAGATCCCGTGTGCCTCAGCTAAGGAAAGATCCCATCATACTTGCGTATTGCAACTAAAGATCCTACACGAGGGTAAAGATCCTATGTGCAGCAACTAGGACCTGTTGCAGTGAAAAAAAAAAAAAAAAGGTTTAAAACCATTTCAAGTGTCTCTAATCAACTCTTACAGCTAAAAATGAGCGATTTGCCTTGTTACGAAAATAAAGCAAGTTTTCCAAGATCCAGGAGAAAACACTGGCGGGGGTTCAATAGCATGTGAACTTTCTGAGTCTCCCTTGCTTGGGGGCCCTTTTCTCTGGTTCATTTCCCAAGTCTAACTTAGATCCTAAGTTGTATTCTCTGACCACTTCTGCCCTCACCTTCTTGGAGGGTCGGAGCTCTTTTTATTTATATCAGTGTTTTTCAAACTTTACTGGGAATCAGAATTACCCAGGAAGCTTGCAAAATCAGAATTTTGAGCCCTAACACTCTGAGTACGGAGGAGATCTGGGGTGCTGCTGGTGATTTTGCATTCTAAATTCCAAAAGCTATGCTATTGTTACTGTACCTAGTACCGCAATTCGAGAAACTTCAATCTCAGTACCTTGTACTTTTGTATTTTGTAAATATCTCAAAATTGGAGACTTCTCTTGCTGTACTGCTGTTGAAATGTTCACATGTATATGTCTTGTCTGACACATGTATCTTATTTATTTAATAAATGTTAGTTCCATTCACCACTCCCCACATTCTTATTTGAGTTATAAATTATTTGAAGAGTTTTTGATTTATGCAACTATGTACTTAGGAAGTACTCAATAAATATGTGCTACATAAAATGGATGGATGGAAGTTTCTTGATTTCAATCAAGATTTTCTCCTAAGACTTCTGGATTCTTACTTTGTTTTGTTATAAATACCTTCAGTTTTCCTCCAGTACAGTCCTAGTAATATAGAAATATCTTTTATAGGTTGAGTGTTATGGAAAGGACTGACAAATGAAAATGTCTCACTTCAATGTAGTTGCCAGTTGGCCAATAAGATTTTTTTCCATCTTAAGGTCTTTCACACTGCTGAGTTAAACGACAAGGTCATGAGTTTTCTGGCTTATGTCTCTGAAGTCTCTTGGAGCTGAGCTCTCACCAGGCTTACATTGAACTGTTGGAGATACAATCTAATGGTCTTTGTCTAAAAGACACTTTTTAACCTCCACCTTGACAGTGGCAGAGCCTCTTCCCTGGTGGCTCAGACGGTAAAGAATCTACTTGCAATGCGGGAAACCCAGGTTTTATCCCTAGGTTGGGAAGATCCCCTGGAAAAGGGCATGGCAACTCACTCCAGTATTCTCGCCTGGAGAATCTCATGGATGGAGGAGCCTGGTGGCTACAGTCCACAGGGTCCCAAAGAGTCAGACACAACTCAGCAACTAACACTTTTTTCACTTTCACTTTGGCAATGGGGCTGAGGGTGCCTAACATTTGCCTTTTTTTTTTCTTTGTCCACATTGGGACTTGATTATTGCAACAGTTTCTAGTTTAGGAGGAGAGCTTGGGAAGGAGATCACAGGATGCCTCTTTCCCTCCTGCTATTACCAAGTACAGGAGCAGAGTTTCCATTGACCAGTAAGCCAGAAGAGTAGAAGTAAGTCACTGTTTATTTCAGACACACCAGCAGAAAGCAATCCTTTAAAACAATATCACCAAGAGTCAAAGAATTTGAGAAATAGAAAAATTATCTCTTAACTGGTCCCCTAAAAAATAAATTGCAGGAATTCCCTGGTGGTCCAGTGGTTAAGAATCTGCCTGAAGGGAAGATTGCAGGGGACATTGGTTTGATCCCTGGTCCAGGAAAAGTCCACTTATTGCAGGGCAACTAAGCCCTTGCACCCCAACTACTGAGCCCTCGAGCCCTAGAGCCTGTGCTCTGCAACAAGAGATGCCACCACAATGAGAAGCCCATGCACCGAAACTAGAGAGTAGCCCCTCCTCACCATAACTAGAGAAAAGCCTGTGCACAGCAATGAAGACCTGGTGCAGCCAAAAATAAATAAACAAAATAAAATAAATGAATTTCATACCTAGCTTTTTTTTTTTCTGTTATGGATAAGCTTGTCCTCTATCTTGACACCTGAGGGAGAGAGTGGGGTCTCATTATCTGTAATTATTTTAGGGTAACCACTTGTTTCTGCCTATGTACAGCGGCTCCTGTGAAAGGGGTGGGAAAAAACATAGATTTGAGGCCATACCGAGTTCAGCTTTTGGCATTTCCCCTGCTTTAGTTCTGCTCTGTTGAGAAGCTGAAGCCAGAACTGGATAGCTGTACGGAGATTTAACGGGGGAGGGAGCAGGGGCCATGGAGTAGAGCAGACCTCATATAGCATGCAAGCTGGACACCTGAGACAGAGAACAGGAAGGAGGGCAGTGTGGGAAGTCTGCAGAGTAAATACAAAGGTTTGGTCAGGTTTATGGGGAACCTCAAGCCCAGGTGTCTGTTGGAGGAGTGCCATGTCTCGCAGGAAGGAGCCCGAGTTAGTCCTCAACTAGCAGCCTCCCTGTGCTCAGTTGTTGGCTGGGAGAAGTGGTGAAACCTATGGCCTTGTAATAGATCGGGTAGCTTGCACCCTACAGCTCGCAGCCCGTTACCAGCAAGGGTTATCAAGACGCTAGGGGCGCACGCTGTTTAGAGCGCGGCTAGTAGTTGTGCTCAGCCACTGGTCGAGGCACTGCAGTGAGCCCCTCCCCCAAGACACCAACTGTCAAGGAGGGACCGTCAGTGGACTTTTCAGTGAACTGTCGGGGAGTGGTGGTCGTCAGGAGGAGAGTGAGGTAAGAGGCGGATCCTGGCCTTTTCTCTGGAGCCAGCCTTCGGCCAGCAGGTGAGTTGGGGACCTTGGGAACAGGCTGGAGGCTGTGACCTGCAGGGCTCCAGCCCTGCCCAAGTCCCTCCACTGGGCTAGCCTGGGCCTTGAAGTGGCTGTGACCCTCTCCTCATCCCCACCTCTGCGACCTAATGATAGCGGTCCTCTGCAGGGACACAGTCTGCACTGGTCCCTGCTGTAGCACAGCCTGAGGAGCCTCAGGGCCATCTGGGTCTTGGACGCCTGCCTCCCTCAGCAATGACAGCTGGACCGGATCTGGGGCCTTGGCTCTGAGGGAGCCGGCAGCTGAGATCTGCCTCTTCAGCCAGGCCTGGGTGCTGCTGGGAGGACCCAGACTGGGTGTTGGGTGAAAGCTTGGGGTCAGGAAACCCATCCCTGCAGGCACCCTCCGTTTCTCCTTCTCAACCAGGCCTGGACCTTGGAGGGTGACAGTTGTGCCTTGGGACCTTGCCCTCTCTTGTCAGAACAGAGAATAACATCTGTTTGGTGAAGATTTATAGGAATATTGTGACCTGATCATGAGCTGATCCCAAGAACATAGGATGACCTCAAGAAGTTTGCAACAACTACCCATGCCCCTCTTTCACCTTTATTAGAAAAGGGCTTTGCTGAAAGCTTTCCAGGAGTTCAGAGTTTTTCAGGCAGGAGCCAGCCCTCTCTTTGCAGGGCCCTCAATAAACCGTTCTCTGCTCCAAACGCCAACGTTTTGGTATCCTTTGGCCTTATTGCTTGCCGGGCACATGGACTTAGATTTTGGTTACAGCTTTGGGGGAAAATGATGGTAGGTCCAGAGTGCATCAGCTGGGTGGCTAGATATCCTTATAGCAGGGCATCTGAGAGCATTATTTCCATGGCAACCACAGACTCTGAGAATACATTCTGTTTTCAAACTGAGTTCCCCCCCTGAAACTGATTTCCTCTCTTGAGTTTGTGAGTAACTCTGTCTGTCAAAATGTTCTTCCCTTTCTTGTCCAGTGTCTGTTTCACTCAAGACTGAGGAGTATTGGCTCTTCCCTGATGGTCCAGTGGATAAGACTTCACCTTCCAATGCAGGGGGTGCAGGTTTGAACCCTGGTTGGGGAGCTAAGATCCTACATGCCTCAGAGCCAAAACTCCAAAACATAAAATAGAAACAATATTGTAACAACTTCAATAAAGACTTTAAAAATGGTCCACATCATTATGCCAAGGAGCAAATAAAAATAAGCCCATGGGCCACAGCTCTTGAGCCTGAGCTCTAGTGCCCATGAGCTGCAACTACTGAACCTGCATGCAGAAACTACTGGAGCCTGAGAGCCTAGAATCTGTGCACCACCACAAGAGAAGTCACTGCTGTGAGGAGCCCACACGCTGCAATGAAAAGTAACCCTTGTAACCAGAGAAAACCTGAGTAGCAATGAAGACCCAGTGCAGCCATAAACACATAAATAATTTTTAAAAGGGTCCAAATCAAAACAAACTTTAAAAAATGATTGAGTAGTATCAAAGAAAAGGGAGTGCTGTAAGCAAGTAGGACCCTAGAGGACCTCCCTGGGAGAGACCCCAGTGTCCTACCTGCCTCTTGCTTGTAGCAGAGCTTGAGTTTCCCAGGCGGTCACTGAGTCTCAAAATTCTGGCTCAAGAGTTAAGCCTTGGGAAATGTAAAGATGTGGAAACAAAGAATACTTGTTGGGCTGGGAAACTGGTAACAATTTAAACTATAAACCAGCCACCCAGCCCAGTCACCAAACTCAGTTCCCTGAAAGATACAGGTGAAAGTCCGACACACTTTCCTAAGTTGTTTTTATGGGACATTCCAGAAAAACATCCATTTCTGCTTTATTGACTATGCCAAAGCCTTTGACTGTGTGGATCACAATAAACTGTGGAAAATTCTGAAAGAGATACCAGACCACCTGACCTGCCTCTTGAGAAATCTGTATGCAGGTCGGGAAGCAACAGTTAGAACTGGACATGGAACAACAGACTGGTTCCAAATAGAAAAAGGTGTACATCAAGGCTGTATATTGTCACCCTGCTTATTTAACTTCTATGCAGAGTACATCATGAGAAACACTGGACTGGAAGAAACGCAAGCTGGAATCAAGATTGCCGGGAGAAAGATCAATAACCTCAGATATGCAGATGACACCACCCTTATGGCAGAAAGTGAAGAGGAACTCAAAAGCCTCTTGATGAAAGTGAAAGAGGAGAGTGAAAAAGTTGGCCTAAAGCTCAACATTCAGAAAACGAAGATCATGGCATCTGGTCCCATCACTTCATGAGAAATAGATGGGGAAACAGTGGAAACAGTGTCAGATTTTATTTTTCTGGGCTCCAAAATCACTGCAGATGGTGACTGCAGCCATGAAATTAAAAGACGCTTACTCCTTGGAAGAAAAATTATGACCAACCTAGATAGCATATTCAAAAGCAGGGACGTTACTTTGCTGACTAAGGTCCGTCTAGTCAAGGCTATGGTTTTTCCTGTGGTCATGTATGGATGTGAGAGTTGGACTGTGAAGAAGGCTGAGCACCAAAGAATTGATGCTTTTGAACTGTGGTGTTGGAGAAGACTCTTGAGAATCCCTTGGACTGCAAGGAGATCCAACCAGTCCATTCTGAAGGAGATCAGCCCTGGGATTTCTTTGGAGGGAATGATGCTAAAGCTGAAACTCCAGTACTTTGGCCACCTCATGCAAAGAGTTGACTCATTGGAAAAGACTCTGATGCTGGAAGGGATTGGGGGCAGTAGGAGAAAGGGACAACCGAGGATGAGATGGCTGGATGGCATCACGGACTCGATGGACATGAGTCTGAGTGAACTCCAGGAGAGATGAACAGGGAGGCCTGGCGTGCTGCGATTCATGGGGTTGCAAAGAGTCGGACATGACTGAGCGACTGAACTGAACTGAACTGAACACTCAGATGAAAACTGCTGACTGCAAGCACATAGACCCCAGGCTAATTGAAACCAAAAGGTTAGTGATGCTTAAAACTTCACCTTGTTGCCAACGAATCCGAGAGGTGTGCACAAACTGCTCATGCATCCTGCAGCCTATGCCTCACTCTGCCTTTAAAATCTTTGTCTCCTAACTGGCAACTTGGAGGTAGTCCTAGGATGTTAGTCTGCCATCTTCCCAGATTGCCGTCTTCCTGAATAAAGCAACTTTTCCTTTTTCAGCAACCCTTGTCTCTCCAGGATTGGCCTTTCGGGTGTCAAGCAGCCAAACTTGGGTTCGGTACCAGCCTTGTGCTGTTACATTTTACTGCCTCATGGATACAGAATTATGGGAAAAACATTGAAAGACAGACTACCTTTCGTACCTAGGAATGACTGTGAATGAGGTCTGCCTAGAATTTTTATCTTGGGTAAAATGACCAAGAGATTAAAAACCACAGAGGTGAATTCATCTCAGCCGCTACTGCCTTTCCCCCTGCCATGTCTTCACTGAAATTTCTGAATCTGGTTCCCAAATTTTCCCTTCAAATCTTAATTTACTTCCCATTTTCTGTTTCAGTTGAAAATATTATTTTTATTGCTTTATAAACCAAAGAAGACTAACTTGCCCATGAACATTGATTTTGGGTGTTTTTCTAATCTTTTTGCTTTACTTAATTAAATGTGGGTGTTGCAAAAGTTAAATAAGAGAATATTTGAAACATTTGGTATATGTAAGTTCAGTTCAGTTCAGTCACTCAGTCATGTCCGACTCTTTGTAACCCCATGAACCACAGCACGCCAGGCCTCCCTGTCCATCACCAACTCCTGGAGTTTACTCAAACCCATGTCCATTGAGTCGGTGATGCCATCCAACCGTCTCATCCTCTGTCATCCCCTTCTCTTCCTGCCCCCAATCTTTCCCAGCATCAGGGTCTTTTCAAATGAGTCAGTTCTTTGCATCAGGTGGCCAAAGTATTGGAGTTTCGGCTTCAACATCAAGCCTTCCGATGAACACCCAGGACTGATCTCCTTTAGGATGGACTGGTTGGGAGCAGTGGCTGCCTGGCAACTGTTGGGCGGAGTGGCCGAGAGGAGGTACTCCACGTCCAAGGTCAGGGGCGGTGGCTGAGAGGAGCCACCCCATGTCCAAGGTAAGGAGCAGCAGCTGTGCCTTGCTGGAACAGCTGTGAAAAGATACCCCATGTCCAAGGTAAGAGAAACCCAAGTAAGATGGTAGGCGCTGAGAGAAGGCATTGGAGGGCAAACAGACCAAAACCACCATCACAACTAGCCAATCTGATCACACGGACCACAGCCTTGTCTAACTCAGTGAAACTAAGCTATGCTGTGTGGGGCCACCCAAGACAGACTGGTCATGGTGGAGAGGTCTGATAGAATGTGGTCTACTGGAGAAGGGAATGGCAAACCACTTCAGTATTCTTGCCTTGAGAACCCCATGAACAGTATGAAAAGGTATATGTAAGGCACCCAACAATTTTTCCCCCTTCAAAATTTAATATTTTAACAATGTATATCTCTGAGATTTGAGTTTGTACAAAATCGTATTAGGTGGTAAATGTTTATTTTTTACAAACATCACACTGTTTATTGAACATCAGCTGTGTGTGAAGTAAAATTCTACAAAAGATACTTCAAGATATGGTTCCCAGTCTCAGAGGGAAATAACCACTTTGTCAAAAATCTTAATTCCCTATTGTCTAAGATAAAATTCAAAATACTTTTTTTTTTTGTCATTTAAGTCCACTCAGCATCTCACCCTGTCTTTTCTTCCTAGCTTTATTTCAAACCCCTGCCCATCACATTCCCAAATTTACCCAGTCAGATAGAACCTGCTTTTCCCTTCTTGCGCCAGGGGTCTTATTAAGATGTTCCAGTTACCTCTTTGCTTTTACCCACTTGTCCTGCACCCCTGCCTTCTGCTATTAGGCTCCTACCTGTCCTCGTGCTGACCTCAAATGTCCTTGACATGAAGCCTTCTACAGTCTGAACTGGCCCCAATATTTCTGATCTCCTTTTCTGTCCTTTGCACATAGTAGCTTCTGTCTCCAGGATAGCTACGTTCGCCCACACTTGAACCTCCCCCGCTGGACTGGGCTTGCATCTCACTGCTCTTTATTTCCCCGAGAGTACTCAGCACAGTCTCCGTGACATAAATGCACCCCAAGTGATAACCAGAAGCACGTGGCAGGAGGGCAGATGGGAGCAATACTGTGTGATGGTAGCAAGCAGGTGACATTCCTTTGTGCTCTGCATTCTACTTCCTCAGAAGTATAGATAAAACTCTTTTTAAATTTTATCTTCAATTTCCAAACTTAGAGAAATGTAACTACAGTATAAAGAACTCCTGCACACCTTTCACCCCGATTTACTGACTGCTAATATTCTGCCACATTCACTTTTTTCTCATTTTTCGTGTCTATGTATAATCACTTTTTTGAACAATTTGAGAATAAGTTGTCGAAGTCCCATCACTTTCCCCTTAATATATCAGTGGATATTTACTAAGAGGATATTCTCTCAGCTAACCAAAGTACAATAATGAAAATTAAGAAATTTGTCATCAATTCAGAATTAGTCTATACCCTGGTTAAATTTCTTCAATTGTCCCTAAATATATCGAAAAAAAATTTTTTTCTGGTTTAGGACCCAACTTAGGATCACATGTTAAATTTGGTTTGCATGGCAGATAAGAAATTATGGGGAAAAAATGGCATGGGGTGGGGGTTCAGTTTCTACTCAAATTCCAGATGCCTGTTGTTTCTCGTACTGGCAAATTCTGATAGCAAAAAAGAGATTCTGGGTTTCCTGTTGCTTTTTATTTGTGGCCCTATCAGAAGCCCTGCCAGCATTGAGACCTAAGGGTTCTCCTCAACCCCCACCTTGGTGGTGAGAAAAGCTTTCTGGGGGATGAGGTGATGGTTGCTTGCAACTCCTTTTCTTTCCTAGAGATTGGCAAGGAAGTGTACTCCTGTGAGACCCAACTCAGCAGGGAGCACTCACTCAGAAGTGGTTTTGTGAAGCAGTATTACTGGGGTTGATTATTAATCATATTTATTTTAAGGTTCTAAATTAACACAATTATCCATATCTGATGATTACAGCAACACAAAATATTAGCCTTTCACTTACAAATGTGTAAATACTAATTTTAGCCTTTAATGAATTGAAAAGCAAATTACACTAACATTACTGACTGGAGATGCTGAGGGAGAAGAGAGACCATCTCTTTGATCCCTTGTGCTCCTGAAACTTTTTTTTTTTTTAACATTTCCTGGTTGGAGATTCTTTCTTATTTTAAACCATTTCAAGAGGGGAACTCATCTTGCTTGGCCCCCATCTCCCAACCCTTTGCAAAGAGAGAGGAGATCGTCTTTGTCGGATATCTTCCACCATGATGGATTTCTTACATGCCAGCTGTCCTTCCTGGGTAGTCCATTTCCCCTTTTCTCTTTCACAGTTAAGATGTAATTCAGTGTCCACCTCCTCCATGAAGGCCACTGACCCTTCAGTCACTATTTGTCCTTTCCTCCATGCACCTCAGCATTTGCTCAGTGTTGGAGAAGGAAATGGCTATCCACTCCAGTGTTCTTGCATGGAAAATCCCAGGCAAGACAGAGGAGCCTTGTGGGCTACAGTCCTAGGTAGGTGTTGCAAAGAGTTGGACACAACTGAACGACTAAGCATCCAGCATACCAAGTAATATGCTGTATTTTACAAACCCTATTTCCCTTCTTGGGAATCATAATGAATTCTGGAAATGAATTCATCCTGGAGATGAATTTCATCTTTGTCTCCTCCATACTCGACATGATTTTTGGCACATGGATGGTGCCCAAGGCATGAATGAATTTCTGTCATGATCTCATATTGACCTTCTAAGAATCTTTGAATACTCATCACTTTATTTTGGAGGCTGCTAGTTCTAATACTCTGTGCTTTCTGTCTATCTCTCCGATACTCATTGTACTTTACTTTTCACTTGGGTAGAAATGGATACTGCAGCTTTATTGCAGTTGAGAAGGCTTTCAGATTACAGAGCAGATATGATGTTTTGGGGGATAATTCCATTTGAAGACTATTGGAAAGCAGACACCTGGAGGGGCCTGCGAATTTGCCTTGTCACTTCTACTTCTTTTTGACTGATGGGCATTTTTATCATTCTCAAAGACGTCTAGGGACAGCAATTGTGTATAGTCCTGGATAGAAAACTTCACAGTGGCAGAGCTCTGAAGCATGTGTGACAGTTTAGAGTTTATAAAAATGGATTTTCTCAGCTGCCCCTACACAGAACACAGCTTCTCAAGTCTGAAAAGAAGTCTATTCACCTCAGAATGATAATAGTGCAAATTTATCTGGTCTCACAGATAAGCTTCCTGGTCACATTGTCTGTTCCTTCCACCTCATCAATTCAACGGGTCTGGCCTCGTCCAGGCCATTGGCCCTTTTTGTACTCAGCCAGTTTTACTCTTAAGCCAGCTTTCATCCTGCACCGCCTTTTGCTCCACTTCAACTCTATCTCCTAGGCCTTGGAATTCTATCTGTATCTAACCTCAGCCTCCAGCACGAGCACCTCTATATTAGTGCCTCAATGCCTAGCATGTAAGGTAAGGCTCAGAAGAGCCAGGGTTACCCACTTGCCTTTAGAGTGAAGTCTTGGCACCTTATATAATGATGCGTCCTATATTCTAACAAGTAAATTCGATCATGCGTCGCCTATCCATTTTAAAAGCTGATAAAAGAAACGAGTGTGTAGTTTTTATCACAGTAGTGGGAGTTGTAAGATTTAAAAAGAAAAAAAAAAAGGCCTGATGCCTTTGGCTTTGTTTCTCAGTAACCACTAACACCTTCACTCTATATTTGCATCTCAGTGATGCTCTGTTTTGCTGCTAGGCCAGGTCTATTGTTAGCACAGCACTTGTGGGCTGCACTGGCAATTTGTGTCCTAGGAGGTTTCAGTTTACAAGAATAGACAAAAATTGACTTTCACAGCCACTGCCTCTGTAATTAAAATGGCTTATTTCTTAAGTTAGTAAGGGATGAGTTCATGGTAAGGGGAATAAGAGTATTTCCAAAAAGCCTGAATTTATATTCTTGGACCACTACCATAAATACTAACAGGTTTGCTATTGCTTGAAAGTCAGTTTGGATGCTGGATATAACTAGATAGTGCAAATTGGATAAATTATGCTCTACATTCTTTTCTTTTGGAGAACATATTGACTTTTTTGGGGGGGTTGATCTTGGGCAAGTGGAGTAAATGAAAGCATTATGGCAGAAGTTTCTTTTTTCAAGAAAGTGTAGTTAGGGATATACATATCTTCCTATGGGGGGGAAATCTCTATTTTTTTCAACTTTGTTTTTGATCTCAGATACTATAGGTTTAAAGCGTATATACTTTGGCTTCTTGGGCTTGACGCTTACTCTTTTTAAATTTTTCTAGCTGTGCCTTGCAGCATGCAGGATCTTAGCTCCCCAACCAGGGATTAAACCTGTTCACCCTGCATTGGGAGCGCAGAATGTTAACCACTGGACTGCCAGGGAAGTCCCTTGATACTTGTTTTGTTGTAGATCCTAAGCAGGTTCCTGATTCTATTATTAAGACCGTGTGGTTCTCTCACCCCTTGTGGTTCTCTCACCCCTCTCACCCCTTGTCACAGGGGACAACTGTCTGTATGAAGTTAATGAAGGCATTAGTGCTCGTTAACTTACTGCTCCTCTGGGATTCGTTTAGGCTGGAGTAGCACCTTACATGGAGAAGGCAATGGCACCCCATTCCAGCTCTCTTGCCTGGAAAGCCCTGTGGACAGAGGAGCCTGATGGGCTGCAGTCCATGGGGTCACCAAGAGTCGGATATGACTGAGCGATTTCACTTTCACTTTTTTCACTTTCATGCATTGAAGAAGGAAATGTGCTGGGAGCCAGCGTGAGGAATCCCACCTGTTACAAGGTCATGCGGAAGGAAGCCTGACAAAACGCAAGGACGTGATCGGCTTCAGGGACTCCCCCTGGAAATTCCTGAGCATCCACCCCCCCCCCCCCCCCCCCCCCGAGACCAGAATCTGCCTGCTTTACTATGTTATGCTTTCCACCTACTCTTCTGTTATTAACAGGGGACTGTCCCCCCACCACCTTTTTCTGGAAAAAATTAGAGCTTTTTGATAATAAATCTCCTGGGCATAATACGAGTGTTTCAATCCAAAAACCCCTCTGATGGCTTTTTAGCCTGCCTGCAGGACTCCAACAGCTGCGCATGTGATTGTTTGAGGCCTCCTGACTGCAGGAGGCACAGGAAGCTTAAAATATCCTAGGAATGTAGGGGCTTCCGAGGAGTCAAAATCATCAGAATAGGACTGATTAAAGGTTTCATTTGTTGAGCCAATACTTGTTGCCAAATTTTCATATCTTTTATTTGTAGATATAGTTGGTATATAGAAAAACAGGTAGTAGACCTGGTATTAGCAACATTAGATCTTTGAGTTAAGTACTTTCTTTGTTATAACCCACTGCACCTTTGTTCTACAGGAATGTAACTTTATTTAGTACTTTGAGGGTGATGCAGAGTAAAGAAAAAACACTTCTAGGGAAAAGGAGTTTTCTGGTTGTTAGACAATTATCTAGGAAGAGAGCCATAAAAATGTTAACAAGCCTCTTGGCCAGAAGATAATGTAAACCACCTGAGACCTTTGGTATACGGGAGGGTATGCAAAAAGAAAGCCTTATCTCAATGAGGATCAGGACTGCTGCCCCTGCATAACTCTGCATATTCCATTATGTACAACTTGGGGTATATAAGCTGATTTTGAAAAATAGTTTTTGGAGTCTTGCACCGATGCTGGGCTTCCCCATATCATTCTTTCCCCCCTTTTTCAGCTGAATTCCCTTGGAACGTGGAGGCTCACCATGTCTACTTACTTGTCCCGGCTTCTATGATCCGTAAGAAAGAGAGCCCAAGGCGGGGCACTCTCCCATATTCAAACGGGCGCTGGTGGCCCAAGGTAGATGGTGCAAGTTCCGTTATTGGCTTTCCACGTAACCAAGTTATTCAGCCTCCTTTTCTCTGCCTAAATTTCCTACTATACTATTTCTTCCTGATCTAATCGTCTATTAATAAATGTCTTTCCTCGCCAACGCCGTCCCCGCTTCGAATTCCCTGGATCCACTGGGGCTGGACCCCGGCAGAAATGGCAACCCACTGTAGTGTTCTTGCCTGGAGAATCCCAGGGACGGGGGAGCCTGGTGGGCTGCCGTCTACGTGGTCACACAGAGTTGGCCACAACTGAAGCGACTTAGCAGCCGCAGCAGCTCACACCTTCAGTAGAGGGTGTGTGACAGATTGCAGCTGTGTGTTGCTCAGAGCCACGGGAGGAATTCGAAACTGACAGAGTGGAAAGCGCTTTAGGAGAACGTTGGCTGGGGAAAGAAAAGAAAGAAAGTCTAGTGGGGAAAGAAAAAAAATATCATCATAGGCAAAAATTCCTGCATCTTTTGAAGTCATTGAAATGAAAAGGCTTTTTGCTTGAGTTATTCAGCTAACTGCCTTAATTTTCCACCTGGTATGTCAGTTGAGATCTTTTATGTGAGTAAATACCTGGATTTAATGATGATTGAAGTAACTAAAGTTCAGGAAATCATGAAAGTAATATCCATTTCTTTGGAGTTTATTTACTTAGCCAACAATTGTGGTCTACTCTACTTCGAGCTTTGCACTAGGAAGTGGCCAAAACTGTGTCCTCAGAAAGGAGCAGTTAGGGATTGTGAAATGTGAGTATGCCTGTAAGCCTTTCCAGGGCAAAACTGGGTGGTGGTTTTCTTCCTGTCTGCAGATTCTTTGATAGTATTCTGTGAAAAAGCTCAAGTCTAATCTCCCCCCTGTGAATGTGATTGTGAGCTGAATTGGTGACTTATTTCTCATTAATAGAATGTGACAGATGTGATGGCCTAGGATAGGTCATTAAAAAAGATACATCTGAGAAATGGAATTCAGCTTTGTTGGGATAAAGTTCTGAATCTCTAACCCAAATTTTATTTTCACTGAACAGGTAAATCTTTTAATCTAATTGAATTTTGTGTGACCCAGGTGAGTCATGCTAGACTATAAAAGTTGGTCAGTCCACATTTGCGAATTGGTGAGAATGATTGTTTAGATGAGGCTGGTCTGAGCTTCTTTAGCTAGCGAGCAGTGCAAAGGATACACAACAAGACTAGGGATGTGTGCTGGTATAAGTGGATGTGGCTTCTCAGGACCTCCTTTGTCTCACATAGACGTGTTCTACCCAAGGTCAGAGGCCTCAGCAATCTTCAGTGACGGATGAATGTGTCAAGTCAGAGGAGCGCACAGATTCATAATTCTTGGCTGAACTACAATGAAATAGCTTAATTCTATAATACATCTTAGCCTGGGTTCTCTAAAGTGGATCCAGAAGCAAAGGCTTATATGCTCTTATGTTATCAAGGAGTATATTTTATACTACAAAGTACAAGTGAGGGACCAGGGAAGAAGGCAGGAATGAGAGAGCTGTTTGAGGTATCATGTGTGGTAACTGTTTGATCTCCATGGAACCATCTTCTAATTGACTACTTCTTGGGATTGTCCACTTGGCGGGGGAGGATGATAAAGAATTTGTCAGTCATTTCCATTTTTTCTGAATCAATGTTTTGCTTTTCAATTTCCCAAGTACTTATGGGTGACATTTACGTGGGTGCCAGTGGGTCCCACAATACCTCATGTCTCTGGGTCAACCATGAAGCCCTGGGGGAGGGAAGAATGGGAGACACAGGCATGGAGATGAAGTCCTGATGAATCGTAAACCCATGAAGCTGGCCAGAGTCCATGCAGAGCAGGTCACCAATTGCCAGGACAAGGGTATTGGTGACAGATGAGGCCTGAGAGGATCTGAAGGGTTGTAGGAGGTGTTGGAAGAGATGTCTGATACACAGTGCTTACAACCTACCAAACTGCCCATTGTATTCCTTGCCTGGTCATCAAGACTGGTGAGGTTTCAGAGTAGGGGTCAAGTCATAGACTTCATTATTTTTTAAAAGAGTTCTTTGTGAATGACTTGTGTCAGAAACATATAAAAGAAGAGGACACCTGTTAAAAATATAGATATCCTGGTCCCACTGAGACCTACTGACTCAAAATCTCTGAGTGATAGTCTGGACTTTTTGCGACCCTGTGGATTGTAGCCTACCAGGCTCTTCCATCCATGGGATTTTCCAGGCAAGAATACTGGAGTGGGTTGCCATTTCCTTCTCCAGGAGATCTTCCTGACCCAGGTATTGAACCCGGGTAACCCACATTGTAGGCAGATGCTTTACCATCTGAGGCTGGCAACTAAAATGGGCATGTTGAACAAGTAGCTTAGGCAGTCCTGAAGTGTACTAAACTTGAAGAATCACTAAGAAAACATGGGATATCAGTCAATTAAAGTCAACTTTATTGAATATTGCTCTATTGTTTAAAAACACTATGCATTAGAGTAGACTTTGAAGTAATTTCCATATAAAATAATTTATCTACCAGGCCCCATTTACTTCAAGACTCCTGACAGGCTATTATCCATTTAAATCCATTGACTATATTTTATTTAAAAGGTCAAGTACTGAAGCTCCTTTAGGTCCTTGAGTACTTTTAACAGCATAGCGACATAGCTCCTATAAAAACACACTTTTGTTGTCACTCATTACTCTATGGACTTTCCTGGAGCCAGCAATGTAATGTCACAGGGCCCACTCTCTGTGGTCTCTGAGCTCTGTGACCTGGACATTGCCTTCCCACCACTTTTGCCTCATGGGAGGCACTCACCACAGGACATGGGACCTGGGTTTCCTGGTAGTTGCCCTAGTGGGTAAACACCTGGGAAGTGTGAAGGAAATTTTCTGACCTATGGAAGATGGGAGATGGGCCCCAGAGGATAAATATGTCTCCCTTTTTCCCCTGACAGAATTTTTGAGGTGAAGTGGTTTCACAAGGCCTGTCTGGAAACCATGCCAGGCAACTGGCTGTGTTTTCTCGTGAAGTTGTGATTTGATGAAAGGTATGCTGCCTTATATCTGCAGATGCTTTCTCCTTTCTGTCTTACTCTTACTGTCCTGAAATTGCACTTTCCCATAAAGCCTTAGCATGTAAGTCTTGCCACAGCCTTTTTTTTCCCCCGCTTAAGGAACTCAAGGGAAGAAAATTGGTGCAGGAGTGGGTCTAGAAAGCAGATCCTCAGGACTGGAGTTTGAGTTTGAATTGCCTGCTGTCTGAAAGCCATAGGAACGCCATTGCTGCCAGCACATGGACAGTTAATAACTCTGGCATGCAGTGGCATCCCTAATTAGCTTTCTATAGCTGTTGTGACTAATTATCATAATCTTAGAGGCTAAAACAGCAGAAATGTATTAATTTATTATCTTCAAGTTCAGTAGGTTAGAAGTCTGACTTCAGTCTCACTGGGCTAAAATGAAGGTGTCAGTGGGGCTGTGACTCTTCCAGAGGCTCCAGGGAAGAATCCGTTTCCTTGCCTTTTTAAGCTTGAAGGCTGCAGTCCATGGGGTTGCTGAGGGTCGGACACGACTGAGCGACTTCACTTTCACTTTTCACTTTCATGCATTGGAGAAGGAAATGGCAACCCACTCCAGTGTTCTTGCCTGGAGAATCCCAGGGATGGTGGAGCCTGGTGTGCTGCAGTCTGTGGGGTCACACAGAGTCAGACACGACTGATGTGACTTAGCAGCAGCAGCAGCAGTGGCTTGTGGCAACTTTATCTTCAAAAGCCAGCGACATAGCATCGTCAACCTTTCTGAAGTAAAACGTTCATTCCCCTGTCTACTTCCTCACCCTCCACTGCCTGGATACCATGCAAAACCTCCTGTAAAGTCAATAACTTGCATGTCCTCATTAAGCTCAACTTTCATTATCCCTCATTGCAATCATGTTGAGAACAAGATTCAGGTCTAAATGGGGAAGGCCTGTTCAGGAAGAAATGGTTCTCAGAAAGGAGTTGTGAAAGTACCAGGAGGAACTTGGGGAACACAGGTAAAGGGCAGATCTTGAGGATGTTAGTTCAGGGAGGGGAGGAGCATACTATTGAAAATTCACTGACAAAGGGGCACCCATAGTCAGCATGCAGTGTTCCAATCAGACCCTGGTATTCATCTTAATCGCTGCTGTGCCAGGCCTTCATCAGGGCTGCTCCAGGCCTGAATCAGGCACTGGTTGCCAGCAAATCATGTGGAGATGCCATAACTTCCTTGACAGGGTGTTCTCTCTCAGGTTTTGAGAAGTGATGAACTTGTATGCCAGAGTTGTTTTTTTTTTTTTTTTCTTTTTGGCAGCCAAAGATGGAGAAGCTCTATACAGTCAGCAAAAACAAGACTGGGAGCTGACTGTGGCTCAGATTATGAACTCCTTTATTGCCAAATTCAGACTGAAATTGAAGAAAGTGGAGAAAACCCCTAGACCATTCAGGTATGATCTAAATCAAATCCCTTATGACTATATAGTGGAAGTGAGAAATAGATTTAAGGGACTAGATCTGATAGAGTGCCTTATGAACTATGGATGGAGGCTAGTGCCATTGTACAGGAGACAGGGATCAAGACCATCACCAAGAAAAAGACATGCAAAAAAACAAAATGGCTGTCTGAGGAGGCCTTACAAATAGGTGTGAAAAGGGAAGCAAAAAGCAAAGGAGAAAAGGAAAGATATACCCATTTGAATGCAGAGTTCCAAAGAATAGCAAGGAGAGATAAGAAAGCCTTCCTCAGTGATCAATGCAAAGAAATAGAGGAAAACAATAGAATGGAAAAGACTAGAGATCTCTTCAAGAAAATTAGAGATACCAAGGGAACATTTCATGCAAAGATGGGGTCAATAAAGGACAGAAATGGAAGAGACCTAACAGAAGCAGAAGATATTAAGAAGAGGTAGCAAGAATACACAGAAGAACTGTACAAAAAAGATCTTCATGACCCAGATAATCACAATGGTGGGATCACTCACCTAGAGACAGACATCCAGGAATGCGAAGTCAAGTGGGCCTTAGGAAGCATCACTACAAAGAAAGCTAGTAGAGGTGACGGAATTCCAGTTGAGCTATTTCAAATCCTAAAAGATGATGCTGTGAAAGTGCTGCACTCAATATGCTAGCAAATTTGGAAAACTCAGCAGTGGCCACAGGACTGGAAAAGGTCAGTTTTCATTCCAATCCCAAAGAAAGGCAATGCCAAAGAATGCTCAAACTACCGCACAATTGCACTCATCTCACATGCTAGTGAAATGATACTTAAAATTTTCGAAGCCAGGCTTCAGTAATACGTGAACTGTGAACTTTCAGATGTTCAAGCTGGCTTTAGAAAAGGCAGAGGAACCAGAGATCAAATTGCCAATATCTGCTGGATCATTGAAAAAGCAAGAGAGTTCCAGAAAAACATCTATTTCTGCTTTATTGACTATGCCAAAGCCTTTGACTGTGTGGATCACGATAAACTGGAAAATTCTGAAAGAGATGGGAATACCAGACCACCTGACCTGCCTCTTGAGAAACCTGTATGCAGGTCAGGAAGCAACAGTTAGAACTGGACATGGAACAACAGACTGGTTCTAAATAGGAAAAGGAGTAAGTCAAGGCTGTATATTGTCACCCTGCTTATTTAACTTCTATGCAGAGTACATCATGAGAAATGCTGGGCTAGAAGGAACACAAGCTGGAATCAAGATTGCCAGGAGAAATAATAACCTCAGATATGCAGATGACACCACCCTTATGGCAGAAAGTGAAGAAGAACTAAAAAGCCTCTTGATGAAAGTGAAAGAGGAGAGTGAAAAAGTTGGCTTAAAGCTCAACATTCAGAAAACTGAATACATGGCATCTGGTCCCATCACTTAATGGGAAATAGGTGGGGAAACAGTGGAAACAGTGGCTGGCTTTATTTTTCTGGGCTCTAAAATCACTGCAGATGGTGCTTGCAGCCATGAAATTCAAAGACGCTTACTCCTTGGAAGGAAAGTTATGGCCAACTTAGCATATTAAAAAAGCAGAGACATTACTTTGTCAACAAAGGTCCATCTAGTCAAGGCTATGCGTTTTCCAGTGGTCATGTATGGATGTGAGAGTTGGACTATACAGAAAACTGAGCTTCGAAGAATTGATGCTTTTAAATTGTGGTGTTGGAGAAGACTTGAGAGTCCCTTGGACTGCAAGGAGATTCAACCAGTCCATCCTAAAGGAGATCAGTCCTGGGTGTTCATTGGGAGGACTGATGTTGAAGTTGGAACTCCAATACTTTGGCCACCTGATGTGAAGAGCTGACTCACTGGAAAAGACCCTGATGCTGGGAAAGACTGAGGGCAGGAAGAGAAGGGGAGGACAGAGGATAAGATGGTTGGATGGCATAACTGACTCAATGGACATGGGTTTGGGTGGACTCTGGGAGTTGGTGATGGACAGGGAGGCCTGGCATGCTGCAGTTCATGGGGTCGCAAAGAGTTGGACACTATTGAGCGACTGAACTGAACTGAACTGAATATGCAAAGGTGCATATGGCACAAGAGCTCTCCCTTGCCTCAGGGAGTAACTAATCGAGTATGGAAGATATATACCCGGGACAGAAATCATCTTCTATCTCAAGGCCACACCGTTGTATTAATAAATCCTTTGGACATATATGTTGTGACAAATGAATTTCAGTGTAGTGGTTCTATAACTGCTGCTTTTCTGATGTGACAAAGTAATATGATCTTTTGCTAGCCACACAAAGAAGTGCGTATATTTGAATAGACTTATAAAACATTTCAGGAGAAGGCAATGACACCCCACTCCAGTACTCTTGCCTGGAAAATCCCATGGACGGAGGAGCCTGGAAGGCTGCAGTCCATGGGGTCGGGAAGAGTCGGACATGACTGAGCAACTTCACTTTCACTTTTCACTTTCATGCATTGGACAAGGAAATGGCAGCCCACTCCAGTGTTCTTGCCTGGAGAATCCCAGGGACGGGGTAGCCTGCTGGGCTGCCATCTATGGGGTCACACAGAGTCAGACACAACTGAAGTGACTTAGCATAAAACATTTCATCTGAAGCCTTCAACTTAAAAAAAAGATTCAAGAGGGAAAAATACAGATTCAGATAGTTGTTTCTTAAATACATTTATATAATTTCATTACCTGTTGAGACTGTTATTTGGAAGCTATTCAATAGCAATGTTTTACAAGAATCACTGAAAAAGCATACACCAATTTGGTGAATTTCTAATTTAAATAGTATTGGCTTAGAAGGATATGTCTCAAGCAAAAATCTCATAAATTCCTCATATGTTCCATTTTGAAAGTAACAGAAAGGTTTATGAATGAGGGGCAGAAGAAGAAAGATGAATTTCTGTCTTTTTTCATCTGCCGCTCAGACATTGTAATTTTTTACGCAAGAAGAACTACTTAGTTTTTGATAATTTAAATTCCTCACATAATTAATATTTTGCTGGTCCATCAACTTTGTCATTTCTTTCCCACTCTTTTGTGACTTGCAGCTCTAAGTAAGCACCAAAGTAACAGCTGAATAAGATGATTAATCTGTAAACCATGCACTCATTTATATGATTTTTATTCCAATTAAATTTTGGAAATATTATTAAAAAGATGAACATCAACAAAATTGTTTTGGAGCAATTCGTGAAAACTATCATGGTAGATAGAGGATGATCAATAAATATTTGAGTGATGATTGTAGAAGAAAATTTATAATGTAGAAGCAGTCATTTCCTTTACTAAAGAATTTATTCCTTTAAACTTAAAGGAATATTCTATTACTTTTCATGAGAGGAATGTTTGATTATTGATTATACATAGTTATAATTATGTATTATAAGAAGATGCTGCATTTGGAATGCTTAGTGCTGGCATCTGTTCCATGATGTGCTTTGCTTTTTTTGGGGCAAATAATATTAAGGACATATTACTTTTTCCCATTATAAAAATGATATGCTGTGTATTCATACATATGTATATTTTTTAAAAAATGAAGGAGATTATTCAGCGATCAATGCAAAGAAATAGAGGAAAACAACAGAATGGGAAAGACTAGAAATCTCTTTAAGAAAATTAGAGATACCAAGGGAACATATCATGCAAAGATGGGCTCGATAAAGGACAGAAATTGTCTGGACCTAACAGAAGCAGAAGATATTAAGAAGAGGTGGCAAGAATACATGAAAGAACTGTACAAAAAAGATCTTCACGACCCAGATAATCATGATGATGTGATCACTAATCTAGAGCCAGACATCTTGGAATGTGAAGTCAAGTGGGCCTTAGAAAGCATCACTATGAGCAAAGCTAGTGGAAGTGATGGAATTCCAGTTGAGCTATTTCAAATCCTGAAAGATGATGCTGTGAAAGTGCTGCACTCAATATGCCAGCAAATTTGGAAAACTCAGCAGTGGCCACAGGACTGGAAAAGGTCAGTTTTCATTCCAGTCCCAAAGAAAGGCAATGCCAAAGAATGCTCAAACTACCACACAATTGCACTCATCTCACATGCTAGTAAAGTAATGCTCAAAATTTTCGAAGCCAGGTTTCAGCAATACGTGAACCATGAAATCCCTGATGTTGAAGCTTAAAGCTCAACATTCAGAAAACGAAGATCATGGCATTTGGTCCCATCGCTTCATGGGAAATAGATGGGCAAACAGTGGAAACAGTGTCAGACTTTATTTTTTTGGGCTCTAAAATCACTGCAGATGGTGACTGCAGCCATGAAATTCAAAGATGCTTACTCCTTGGAAGAAAAATTATGACCAACCTAGATAGCATATTCAAAAGCAGAGATATTACTTTGCTGACTAAGGTCCGTCTAGTCAAGGCTATGGTTTTTCCAGTGGTCATGTATGGATGTGAGAGTTGGACTGTGAAGAAAGCTGAGCGCCCAAGAATTGATGCTTTTGAACTGTGGTGTTGGAGAAGACTCTTGAGAGTCCCTTGGACTGCAAGGAGATCCAACCAGTCCATTCTGAAGGAGATCAGCCCTGGTATTTCTTTGGAAGGAATGATGCTAAAGCTGAAACTCCAATACTTTGGCCACCTCATGCAAAGAGTTGACTCATTGGAAAAGACTCTGATGCTGGGAGGGATTGGGGGCAGGAGGAGAAAGGTACGGCCGAGGATGAGATGGCTGGATGGCATCACGGACTCAATGGATGTGAGTCTGAGTGAACTCCAGGAGATGGTGATGGACAGGGAGGCCTGGCGTGCTGCGATTCATGGGGTCACAAAGAGTTGGACACGACTGAGGGACTGAACTGAACTGAACCACCAAAAAATCACAACTGTTAATTTCTTGGTGCTTATTTTTTAAAATTTATTTTTAATTGAAGGATAATTGCTTTATAACTTGTGGTGCCTATTATTCTAGTCTCTCTATGTGTAACCATTTCATCAAATGAATTTGCCTCTTAGGGTACAATCAACAAAAGGGACTATTTCCCCTCCTACCCGCCCTACCCCAGTGCCTTCTAATATTTCCTTCAAATTATTTCTTCATTCTTTGTCTTTAACAACATCTCTAGCATTCTTCTTAGTGTTTTTTTTTTCTTTCAATTCTCTCTCTTTCTCTCCCCTTATTTGGCAATGGTGGAAGTATTTACTATGGGAATTGTAAATAGCTATGGGAATTGGCTATGATTCAGGCGTTGCCCTGCTTCCTCTGTCTGTACAATTATTGCTTCAAATAATCCAGTTCTAAGTCATTCGGTGCATGACATGCCCTTAGATCCAGGAACTGATTTAGAGGTTGCATAATCAATATGATACTTAGAAAATTTACTGGGAATTCTGGGACATGGGAAATACCTCTTTTTCTCTGTTGGATAATGGAGAATATGTATACAAAGATTGAACCTGCTGCCATGAGTATCACTGGGAAGTCATTTTGTGATGCAGCTCACCCAGACATAATGATAATGTTGAGAGAAATGTGGAGATATTGAGCTGGAGTCCTAAAGAAATTATGCCTAAGGTCTGTGCTGGCTCTGGAATTTAGGTTTATGTGAGCCAATAAATCTCATTCAGTGTCTGAGCCAGTCTGAGTTGAGTTTTATGTACTTAGCTACTGAAAACATCCTAACTGGCTCACGTGTGGTTTAAACAGATGGTAATTGGAGATTATGCTCATTTCCTCTTGCTGAACTGTCTGAGCGCAGTAGCATCACATGCTTTGTGGAATTCCAGAACTATTTTATGGAAATGAAGCACAGTTTCAGAAGACACTCACAGATATTTGAGGGGCATGAATTATACATTATGTTTCTGCAATGGTTTTTCAAGTGCAAAGCTCAGAGGATATGATGAATTCTCAAGAATATGTCCTATTAGTTTGGCTTAGTTTTAAGGGGACTCAATTGAGCTGAGGGATAACTAAGCCTTCCAAGGTGATATAGAATCTCTGTAATGCCAAAAGCAAGTAATTAATTCCAGAACTGTTATGAAATTATATGGCTAAAGTTTGGATTATATTTGCTTTCACCTATCTTTATGAAAATATTTTCTTTTTCGTGCGTGTGTGTGTTAGTCACTCAGTTGTGTCTGATTCTTTGAGACACCATGGACTGTAGTTCAACTGTCTCCTCTGTCCATGGAATTCTCCAGGCAAGAATACTGGAGTGGGTAGCCATTCCCTTCTCCAGGGATCTTCCTGACCCAGGGATCTAACCTGGGTCTCCTGCATTGCAGGCAGATTCTTTACTGTCTGAACCACCAGGTCGTGAAAGTGTTCAAATACAAGTTAAATACAAGTTGAGACACAAAATAAGAGCTATTGTTTGTGAGATAAATCTGGGGTTGAAATTTAGACATATACTTGTTGAAAAGATCTCAGTTTTTTGGAGACCAGTTTGATGGTTCAGACGGTAAAGAATCTGCCTGCAGTGCAGGAGACCTGAGTTTGATCCCTGTTTGGGAAGATTTCTTGGAGAAGGGAATGGTTACCCACTCTAGTGTTCTTGCCTGGAGAATTCCATAGACAGAGGAGCCTGGCAGGCTATAGAGTCTGACATGACTGAGCGACTAACACTTTCAACAGGCAAAAATTAGAATCAGGGAAAAACCCAAAGTGTCATGAAAAATCACTGATATAGAAAGAATGAATGATTTTAAAATGCATTTGTTTTGAGGAAGAATAAGTAATAGAGGTAATAATTAGAAGTTAATATCAGAAAAACCAGTAATGTTATAAGTAGTTGACTCTGGGAAGGAATGAGTATGAAATTGCTGCTTTTTACTGTATACTGTTCTCTACTTGATTTTTTAAAAAATCATGTGTGCACCTTACTTTGAGCAACTAAAGACATATCCCAGATAGGGCTTTATATCACACCTCTCCGCCCACTCCTGAATTTGGCTGCAGCGCACAGACATTTCCCTGCAAGTTCTTCAGTTCTTCCATCCACAGCATATGGCCTCAACTATAGTGTTTTTTTCCCTCTTACTTTTTTTTTCTTTATGCCTCAAAAGACTTCAAAATTATGGGAGCCCTCCTGGTTAATGAATTGAAGCAACTAGGAAGTGGAGATGCATACAGACTCCTGGGGATAAACTTAACAGGGCGGGGGAGAGAACCTGTGGACCCAATTTCAAGCTCCTACTCTTTTAGCTGGTAATGCTAGGAGGAATCTGAGTATTTACCGCCCTTGACAGAGGTCCCCAGCAGAATACATCCCAGGTTACCTGCCGAGATGATCTTGGGAATATATCCTTAGTTTGAAGTGTTCTCTTTCTCTCTCATCCTCCTATCCCCATTCCTTCTTCCTCCTTCCTGCTTCCTAGAATCACCTCTCAGATAAACTATCCACATCAAGTTCTCATCTCAGACTCTGCTTTCAGTGGAAATGAAGACAGCTCCTGATGTGAAAAGTGCTCATCCTCAGCACCCTGAAGTCTCTGGCCCCTGCTCTCTGCAGGACAGTTAGACTGCCCACGATTCCTGGGCACTGCTGCTGTGTGTGCCGACAGCAAAATAATCCCATTGCGAACAATCAGTTCAACTATTAGAGAAATGTACCAGACGAAAGGCTCATGGCTGGGGCAACAAATGCCATAAGGGGGTCTGTAAATGACTTTCTGGCCAGCCAAAGAAATGTCATAGAATAAGAAAGAAAGAAAATGAACGTGAGAGGGAAAAGAAGTTGGCATCTTACAGAGAAACGGAAGTGCTGTCTTTCTCTTTCCTCCTGTCAAGGAGGCTGAGAGGTGTGAGCAGCAGATTGCAAAATCAGCCAGGGAGCCAAGGACACTGCCAACTTGCCATAGATACTAGAACTGTCTCTGGGGTTTTTGGAAATCCACGACAAGAGCCTGGAAAGATGACTAAATAGAGACAGTGTCTGCCATGGATGTGGGGTGAAGGCTACCCATCGACTGAAACTCTGACAGGTCCAAGAATTCTGCAACCAGGAGCCCTGCCAGATTTCAGATTTCTAGTTTCCAGTTTGGCTTCTTCTAGACTATGAGTGGCCACTGGCTTCTCTCCATCCTTATCATTCCATCCCCACTCCCTCTTCCATTAGCTACAGTGGGCTGGTTCTTACTATTTGCAGCCAAGTTCCAGGCAGTTTCAGGTGCCCTCCCCACCAGCCTTGCCTCACCCATGCCCTCTCACTTGGGGTTGTTTCCTTCCTTAGTCAAATCTTGAGGGACCCTTTGGACTGAAGCCCCCTCTTCCTTTTCATTTTCCAGCTAATTCTATTCTCTATTTTCCATCTGCAGCCTCTTTAACCACCTCTCAGTACATCTAACAGATCTTCACATGTGATGTCGTCAGGTAAATGACATTGGCAAGTGGTAATTCCCTGGGCAGTCAATGCCAGAACCACTAAGAGGAGTAAAGTGCGAGTCACTTCCATCAATTTCAGTGTCCACCTTAGAGGGAAGGGGAATTACTGTGGGAGTTCTGAGGTCTGCATGACTCTTGAGTATCCATAGCCAACACAGTTACTGCTCACTTTTCCTCCCCATCTGCTTCTTGGCTGGCTGGTGGGGGTGGGGGTCCTATTGGAGGAACGCTTGTTTGCTAAGAAATTCTACTTCTGGCTTTGCTCTGAGGATCTCATGGATGCAACTCTAAAAGCAGATTCTCTCAAGTCAACTTGCTCTTTTGCGCTAGACTTCAGTAAGCATCAAAATTTGAAACAAATTCTACTATTCCTGTCACTGAAAAGGCAAATAATCAGCTCATATTTCTGGGTTTTGTTCTAAAAACCTAAACACTCTGATAGCAATATGTCTTTATGCCTAAAATCAGCCACTAATATGCCCCAAGTGGTGTAGACCTATTTTCTATTAATTCTTACATTTTAAATTTAAGCAAAAACTGCTTTAAAAAATGTTAAAAAAAAAAAATTGAAGCTGTGTTGGAAAGAAGAAGCATGCTGCAGTGGCTTAAGGAGTGGCTGGGCCAAACCACCAGGGTTACAATCTTGACTGTGACCTTGGGCTGTCCGAGGCTCTTATCTGAGATGGCAATAATAATAGTACCTACCTCAGAGTTTTTCATGAGGATCAAATCAGTTAATACTTATAAAGAACTTAGAGTAGTACCTCTAACACAGTAACTTAGTTCAGTTGCTCAGTCATGTCTGACATTTTGTAACCCTATGGACTGCAGTACACCAGGCCTCCCTGTTTATCACCAGCTCCCGGAGTTTACTCAAACTCATGTCCATTGAGTCAGTGATGACATCCAACCATCTCATCCTCTGTGGTCCCCTTCTCCCACCCTCAATTTTTGCCAGCATCAGGGTTTTTTCCAATGAGTCAATTCTTTGCGTTAGGTGGCCAAAGTATTGGAGTTTCAGCTTCAGCATCAGTCCTTCGAATGAATATTCAGGACTGATTTCGTTTAGGATGAACTGGTTGGATCTCCTTGCAGTCCAAGGGACTCTCAAGAGTCTTCTCCAACATCACAGTTCAAAAGTATCAATTCTTCGACACTCAGCTTTCTTTATAATCCAACTCTCACATCCATACGTGACTACTGGAAAAACCATAGCTTTGACTAGATAGACCTTTGTTAGCAAAGTAATGTCTCTGCTTTTTAATATGCTGTCTAGGTTGGTTATCAGAGAAGGCAATGGCATCCCACTCCAGTACTCTTGCCTGGAAAATCCCATGGACGGAGGAGCCTGGTAGGCTGCAGTCCATGGGGTCGCAAAAGGTCGGACACGACTGAGCGACTTCACTTTCACTTTTCACTTTCATGCATTGGAGAAGGAAATGGCAACCCACTCCAGTGTTCTTGCCTGGAGAATACCAGGGATGGGGGAGCCTGGTGGGCTACCATCTATGGGGTCACACAGAGTCGGACACGACTGAAGTGACTTAGCAGTAGCAGTAGCACTCTGCATATAAGTTAAATAAGCAGGGTGACAATATACAGCCTTGGCGTACTCCTTTCCTGATTTGGAACCAGTCTGTTGTTCCATGTCTGTTTCTAGCTGTTGCTTCTTGACCTGAATACAGATTTCTCAGGAGGCAGGTCAGGTGGTCTGGTATTCCCACCTCTTTCAGAATTTTCCACATTTTGTTGTGATCCACAGAGTCAAAGGTTTTGGCATATCAATAAAACAGGAATAGATGTTTTTCTGGATCTCTCTTGCTTTTTCAGTTGTCCAGCAGATGTTGGCAATTTGATCTCTGGTTCCTCTGCCTTTTCTAAAACCAGCTTAAATATCTGGAAGTTCACAGTTCACCTACTGTTGAAGCCTGGCTTGGAGAATTTTGAGCATTATTTTGCTAGCATGTGAGATGAGTACAATTGTGCTGTAGTTTGAGCATTCTTTGTCATTGCCTTTCTTTGGGATTGGAATGAAAACTGACCTTTTCCAGTCCTGTGGCCACTGCTGACTTTTCCAAATTTGCTGGCATATTGAGTGCAACACTTTCACAGCATCATCTTTTAGGATTTGAAATAGCTCCACTGGAATTCCATCACCTCCACTAGTTTTGTTTGTAGTGATGCTTCCTAAGGCCCACTTGACTTCACTTTCCAGGATGTCTGTTACTAGGTGAGTGATTCCACCATTGTGATTATCTGGGTCATGAAGATCTTTTTTGTATACTTCTTCTGTGTATTCTTGCCACCTCTTAATATCTTCTGCTTCTGTTAGGTCCATACTGTTTCTGTCCTTTATTGTGCCCATCTTTGCATGAAATACTTGCTTGGTATCTCTAGTTTTCTTGAAGAGATCTCTAGTCTTCCCCATTCTATTGTTTTCCTCTATTTCTTTGCACTGATCACCGAGGAAGACTTTCCTTTCTCTCCTTGCTATTCCTTGGAACTCTGCATTCAAATGAGCATATCTTTTCTGTTCTCCTTTGCCTTTCTCTTCGCTTCTTTTCACAGCTATTTGTAAGGCCTCCTCAGACAACCATTTTGCCTTTTTGCATTTCTTTTTCTTGGGGATGGTCTTGGTCCCAGCCTCTTGTACAGTGTCACAAACCTCCATCCATAATTCTTCAGGCACTCTATCAGATCTAATCCCTTGAATCTATTTCTCTCTTCTACTATAGAATCATAAGGGATTTGATTTAGGTCATACCTGAATGGTCTAGTGGTTTTCCCTATTTTCTTCAATTTGAGTCTGAATTTGGCAATAAGAAGTTCATGATCTGAGCCACAGTCAGCTCCCGGTCTTGGTTTGCTGACTGTATAGAGCTTCTCCATCTTTGGCTGCAAAGAATATAATCAGTCTGATTTTGGTCTTGACCATCTGGTGATGTCCATATGTAGAGTTTTCTCTTGTGTTGTTGGAAGAGGGTGTTTGCTACGACCAGTGCGTTCTTTTGGCAAAACTCTATTAGACTTTGACCTGCTTTATTCTGCATTCCAAGGCCAAATTTGCCTGTTACTCCAGGTGTTTCTTGACTTCCTACTTTTGCATTCCAGTCCCCTATAATGAAAAGGACATCTTTTTTGGGTTTTAGTTCTAGAAGCTCTCATAGGTCTTCATAGAAGCATTCAACTTCAGCTTTTTCAGCATTACTGGTTGGGGCATAGAATTGGATTACTATGATTTTGAATAGTTTGCCCTGGAAATGAACAGAGATCATTCTGTCGTTTTTGAAATTGCATCCAAGTACTGCATTTAGGTCTCTTTTGTTGACCATGATGGCTACTCCATTTCTTCTGAGGGATTCCTGCCCACAGTAGTAGATATAATGGTCATCTGAGTTAAATTCACCCATTCCAGTCCATTTTAGTTCGCTGATTGCTAAATATTCACTCTCAACATCTCCCGTTTGACCGCTTCCAATTTACCTTGATTCATGGACCTAACAGTCCAGGTTCCTATGCAATATTGCTCTTTACGGCATCAGACTTTATTTCCATCACCAGTCACGTCCAAAACAGGGTGTTGTTGCCTTGGCTCTGTCTCATCATTCTTTCTGGAGTTATTTCTCCACTGATCTCCAGTAGCATATTGGCCACCGACCAACCTGGGGAGTTTTTCAGTGTCCTGTGCACCTACTGACCTGGGGAGTTCATCTTTCAGTGTCCTATCTTTTTGCCTTTTCATACTCTTCATGGGGTTCTCAAGGCAAAAATACTGAAGTGGTTTGCTATTCCCTTCTCCAGTGGACCACATTTTGTCAGAACTTTCCACCATGACCCATCTGTCTTGGATGGCCCTACACGGCATGGCTCATAGTTTCATTGAGTTAGACAATGCTGTGGTCCATGTGATCAGATTGGTTAGTTTTCTGTGATTGTGGTTTTCAGTCTGTCTGCCCTCTGATGGAGGATAAGAGGTTTACGGAAGCTTCCTGATGGGAGAGACTGACTGAGGGGAAACTGGGTCTTGTTCTGATGGGTGGGGTCATGCTCAGTAAATCTTTAATCCAATTTTCTGTTGATGGGTTGGGGTGTGTTCCCTCCCTGTAGGAGTACGTCAAGGCTATATATTTTCACCCTGCTTATTTAACTTCTATGCAGAGTACATCATGAGAAACGCTGGGCTGGAAGAAGCACAAGCTGGAATCAAGATTGCTGGGAGAAATATCAATAACCTCAGATATGCAGATGACACCACCCTTATGGCAGAAAGTGAAGAGGAACTCAAAAGCCTCTTGATGAAAGTGAAAGAGGAGAGTGAAAAAGTTGGCTTAAAGCTCACCATTCAGAAAACGAAGATCATGGCATCCGGTCCCATCACTTCATGGGAAATAGATGGAGAAACAGTGGAAACAGTGTCAGACTTTATTTTTTGGGGCTCCACAATCACTGCAGATGGTGACTGCAGCCATAAAATTAAAAGACATAACTTTGAAGAAAAGTTATGACCAACCTAGACAGCATATTGAAAACCAGAGACATTACGTTGCCAACAAAGGTCCTTCTAGTCAAGGCTATGGTTTTTCCAGTGGTCATGTATGGATGTGAGAGTTGGACTGTGAAGAAAGCTAAGCACCAAAGAATTGATGCTTTTGAACTGTGGTGTTGGAGAAGATTCTTGAGAGTCCCTTGGACTGCAAGGAGATCCAACCAGTCCATTCTGAAGGAGATCAGCCCTGGGTGCTCTTTGGAAGGACATGCTAAAGCTGAAACTCTAATACTTTGGCCACCTCATGCGAAGAGTTGACTCATTGGAAAAGACTCTGATGCTGGGAGGAATTGGGGGCAGGAGGAGAAGGGGATGACAGAGGATGAGATGGCTGAATGGCATCACGGACTCGATGGACGTGAGTCTGAGTGAACTCCGGGTGATGGTGATGGACAGGGAGGCCTGGCGTGCTGCGATTCATGGGGTTGCAAAGAGTCAGACACGACTGAGCGACTGAACTGAACTGAACTGAAACTATGGTGGAGGTAATGAAGATAATGGTAACCTCCTTCAGGAACTGCTATACTCAGAGCTCCCAACCTGTAGCAGGACACCGCTGACCCACACCTCCAGCAGAGACTCCTGGACACTCACAGGCAAGTAAGGGTCAGTCTCCTGTGGGGTCACTGCTCCTTTCTCTTGGTTTCTGGTACTCACAAGGTTCTGTTTGTGCCCTCCAAGAGTCTGTTTCCCAGTAACACAGTAAGCCTCATATAAAAACTTTTGTTCTTGTTCAGTCACCAAGTTATGTCCAACTCTTCATGACCCCATGGACTGAAGCACACCAAGATTCCCTGTCCCCCAACTTCTCCCGGAGTTTACCCAAGTTCATTTCCACTGAATTGGTGATGCCTTCCAGCCATCTCCTCCTCTGTTGCCATCTTCTCCTTCTTCCTTCAGTCTTTCCTAGCATCAGGGTCTTTCCCAATGAGTTTAAGTCAGCTGCTTGTATCAGTCAGCTGTTCATGTCAATAAAAACTTACTGTATGAAATAAAATGTTTTCAAATATATTCTTCATTTTCTGTGTCTATATGAGCATATCAACAAATTATTTTTCTGTTTATATGAGTGTTCTGATATATATATACACACACACACATATATATACACATATATATATAATGGACCTGTTTTTTTCCCCCTTGAGAATGAGTTTTGGCCATCTTCATTGTCAATATTTAGAGATACAGATGTTGTTCTTTTTAAATGACTGTATATATTCCACTCTGTGGCTGTACAATGGCTTAACAGCCCTCCGAATGGATTCATGTTGTTCTAATGTTTCTGTTACCAATACTACTATAACATAGAGGTGTGGGCCTGTATTTCCAAACACCACAGCAAATGAATTCATAGAAATAAAATAAAATTATTTACTTTTATTTTACTAGATATGTATTGCCAACTTCTCTCCCAGAAAAGTTTACCAATTTATACTTGGTTTGGACTCTTCTTGACTGAAATATGATGACTAAGCACTGATTCTTGGTGGATGGGAATAAATTTGAAATGCAGAGAAATGTGTCTGTGGCATTACTGGACAGAATGTATGGCACTACATGAACTGAAATAAATTTAGGCCATAACTTTTCTGAATAGGAGCTTACCTTAGGTCTGAGCCCAGTTTTGAGAATATATAGAATAGTGCTAGCATCCATGGCCACTGCCTCTTGGCTCAGGAAATCTCCAGTTTATCATCATGCTCACAGTGATGGGCTTGGAAAACACTGCTTTGGTCTGCTTTTGTGTTTCTGTTGTTGTTCAGTTGCTAAGTCATGTCCAACTCTTTGAGACCCCATGGACTGCAGCACGCCGGGCCTCCCTGTCCTTCACCATTTCCCGGAGTTTGCTCAAACTCATGTCCATCAAGTCGATGATGCCATCCAACCATCTCATCCTGTGTCACCCCCTTCTCCTCTTGCCCTCAATCTTTCCCAGCATTAGAATTCCAATTAGTGGGGTCTTCATATCAGGTGGCCAAAGTATTGGAGCCTCAGCTTCAGCATCAGTCCTTCCAATGAATATTCAGGACTGATTTCCTTTAGGATGGACTGGTTTGATCTCCTTGCTTTCCAAGGGACTCTAAATTAGAGTCTTCTTCAGCACTACAGTTCGAAAGCATTAATTCTTTGGTGCTCAGCCTTCTTTATAGACCAACTCTTACATTTATACATGACTACTTGTAAAGACATAGCTTTGACAATACAGACCTTTGCTGGAAAAGTGATGCCTCTGCTTTGGAATATGCTGTCTAGGTTTGTCATATCTCTCCTTCCAAGTAGGAAGCATCTTTTGTTTTCATGGATGCAGCACCCATCATAGATAAGGCCCATGTATCAAATATGGAGAGAATAAATCTCTAACTATACTCTGCAACTACAAAAGAAGACTGTAAAGTATGCTGAGGGCAAATGGATGCAGGAAGTCATCTAGAATACAGGGTGCTGGAGAAGAAAGGCAGGAGGCCTACAGGTCAAGGAAATGACTGACCTCTGGCCTCTGGCCCTGGCCGGACACTCCTTTTTGTCTAAGGGTCACATCTTCCTCTCCTTTCAGACTTCCTCTGTGCTTTCCTCAAGATGCCAGCCAATGTCCCGCACTATCTTGCATAGCTTAAAGACAAAGCTTGGGATATTCATTATCTAGAACCCAAATGATACAAACTTCACTGCTGTGCAATTTCTGAGTCAGGGAAAAAATCATTTAATTGGAGCAATAAATCATTATTATTCATTTAATCTCTAAAGGGCATCAAGTAGGCTTAAAATATGGAATGCTGAAAAAATACAAGAAAGCAGGCAAATATTACCATAACCCCTCTACTTATACATTATACATAATTAAAAGTGAAAACTCAGATCACCTTTTTCTCTCTCCCACTCCAACTGCTATTAATAGTTTCAGGTCAGGGGCATCTTAGAATTTCTAATATTTTCAGTAGTCCGTATTAAAGAGAAAAAAATATCAGCTCTGATCTCCCCCACTGAGCAGCTAAAAACTCATAGAATGTTCTAGCACCTTCAGGAGACAAAGGAGAGAGAGAGAAGGAGGAAGGGAGAGGGGAGCGGGAGGCTGCAGGAGGGGGTCAGAAATGTCTGGGGGTGCCCTGGCTCCCCTACTGCTGTTTGTTGTTGTTTCGTCGTTAAGTCGTGTCCAACTCTTTTGAACCCCTGAACTGCGGCTTGCCAGTCTCATCTGTCCATGGGATTTCCCAGGTAAGAATATTGGAGTAGGTTGCCGTTTTCTTCTCCAGGGGACCTTTCTTACCCAGGGATCAAACCCATGTCTCCTGCATTGGCAGGTGAATTCTTGATCACTGAGCTACCAGGGAAACCCGTCTGTTTACAGAGGTGCTTTTCAGCCCTTCACTGTGATGCACCCTGGAGAACAGGATTCTGTCACTAATAAGATAATGAAGATGATAAAATTAACTATAGCAATGATTTCTTGAGCAGTTATTCTATGCCAGGTATTTAAAATGCATACCCCTTTAATTTCCATTTCACATTGAATCCTATTGTTATTTCCATTTCACGGATGAGGAACCTGAGGTCAGGAAAAAGTTATACAGCTAACAAAAAGAGTTCAGAATTCCAGTTCACACAGTTGGACCTCACAGCACACATTCCCCCTGCTGTGAAGAAGCCCTGCAGATACAGTCATGTTACATTTGATTCTTCTGTAGAAAAGAGTTTCCTGAAGTTATCCTTGGGGAAAGCTGCATTCCACATCTTTAGAAACCCACCCAGGCTAAGTCAGGAAGGTTTCCTACATGTACTTTTCTCCTGATGGGTAATTTCTAGAAGACTAGAAGGGTTCTATTTCTGTAGCTAGACTGATCAGCTTTGTAGACTCTGTTGCTTAAAAAGAATGGGCCAGGGGTTTCCCTGGTGGCTCAGTGGTAAAGAATTCACCTGCCAGTGCAGGAGACCTGGGTTTAATCCGCGGCCCGTAAAGATCCTGCATGCCTTGGAGCAGCTAAGACCATGTGCCACAACTATTGAGCCTGTGCTCTAGATCCCAGGAACTGCAACTATTGGGCCCACATGCCCTAGAGTCCTTGCTCCGCAGCAAGAGAAGCCACCACAGTGAGAATCCCGTGCACCTCAGTGAAGAACAGCCCCCGCTCACTGCAATTGGTGAAACCTGCCCACAGCAAGAAAGACCCAGCACAGCCATAAATAAAATTAAAGGAAAAAAAAACGGGCCAGAAAACTTCCAAAACAGTGCTGAGGCAGAAAGAAGTACCGGACAAAAGCAGAGCTGTTAGTGACGGAAGTTCAGAAATTCAGATTTATTACCAGTGCCTTAAAAGTTGGTATCTAGGAAGCTACATAAAAGGTCTGGGGAATCAGGAAGTAATAAAACACAAACATTACTGGTAGTCCTTGGCATTGATGAACATCAAAGCCAGGGCAGCTTGGGAAAAATAGGAACAGTTCTAAGCGGCACGTCAGAGTTGGGGAGGAAAGGTCTGAAATGTAAGGCTTGTTGGGGAGACTCACGGGAGGGAGAGCTGTCTGCAGACTGATAGTCGGGAAAAGGGAGGAAGGGAATGAGGTTGCATGTGGGGCCAGTGGACTGAGGGGATGTAAGGAGTGATGCTCAGACAGCGACTGATGGAGGCAGTGACTCTCTCTCGGGGGAGATGGTCCCTCCCTTGTGTACTCTCTGACTCCTGCCACCTCTTCCCAGCACTGGATCTGTGGGCCTCTTTGTGGGGCCAGAAAGAAGGCACAGCTGTTCACTGGGTTTATGGCCTCACAGGCATGTGGCTAGGAGGAAGTCATGCCCAAGAAACATGGGAAGTCAAACTGACTGAAGGGAACATGACATAGCATTAGCTGAAAGTGCTGTGTCTCACACCCTGTCAGCTATCAAGAGACAGAGCTAAAATCACTTGTAAAACCTTCTGAGAGGTTGTAAGTCAGGTGGCCAAAGAGAAGGAAGCCCTGAGCTCCCCTTGACCACTGGGAGAGGGATCTGGTGGATTGACCTTGGGATGTTCGATGACCCCATTAGCCTCTGCCAAACCCCGGAAGCTGCCTCAGAGTCCAGGCTTGTAGGACAGAGTTGAACAGGGTGATCAGGTAGAGGGAACGTGAGAGGTAAGCTAGCTGTAAGGCTTGAGAGTCAGTCGTGCAAGTGGCTAGAACATGAGAGCTGGAGTCTCATGGGGCTCTATTCACCCACTGTGGGATCTAGGACAAGTTACTCAACCTCCCTGTGTCTGAGCTTGCTCATCTGTAAAACAGGGCTCAAATTTGAATTCCTTTTTAAGGTCGCTGTGAGAATGAAATGAACTAATATATGTTAAGCACTTGAACAGCGCCTGGAACATAAAACATCTATGTGTGTCATTAGTGATTATTACCAAAAAGAAACTTTAAAAAGCCCACTGATTTTTAGTAACGAACGTTTACTGTGTCTTGAGCCTTTTACTAATCACTTCACCTGCCTTGTCACCTTTCATGTCTTCACTAGTTGTGATCAGCACGCCCATTTTTCAGAGGAGGATGAGATCGAAGGAGTAAGCACATTGCCTGAGGCCACACACAGCTTGCAAGGCCCAGAGCCAAGCTGCTGCTATTAAGAGCTAAGCAGGAAGTCTTGGAGGGAACATAAAGAAGGCAGGCATTGGATGTTACGAGGAGTGCCCTTTATCTTCACTAGTATTGTATTTGGAAGGGGACCAGGCAGATGTGTTGGGTTCCAGCTACTTGGAGGAGTATGAATAGTTTTGCTCCCTACTTTTTTGGCTCATTACTTTGTCATCCTTTTCTAGCAAACAATCATTTCACATCTGTGCTCTGCTGTAGTCCTCAAGCTTGGCTGTACATTACAGTCACCAAGGAGCCTTTCAAATCCTGACTCCCAGGCTTAGACCAATTATGTGGAAATCTCTAGGGGTGGGACCTAGGCACCCATACTTTGTAAATTGGCCCAAGTGAGGCCAACCCACATCACTGCGCCAAAGCTTCTCAACCTCATAGGCCATTTTGAGTCATCTAGGAATTTTTTGAGCAATGCCCAGACCCTTCCCCCCACCAGACTGAGTCACCTGGTCTGAGCTGGGACTCAGGACCCGTATTGTGTAAAAAGATCTCCAGGTGATTTGAATGCGCCACCAGAAGGACACTTTGGGCAGCAACCCAGGAGAAAATATAAGTTATTTTTAAGAAAAAAGAAAGGTAAAATTCAGGACATAGCTATATCAACCATTTACATGTTCATGACTTTGATTTTGAGTTCACATTCTACATCATTCTTGTGACAAGTCAGTCACTGACAAACACCACACACTGAGATCTGTCAGAATGAAAGAGTCATACAATAACTCACACTGACATATTTGTAAGATATGATCCAAAAGGCCTTTGGGGGATGTTGTAAGAGCTATTGAGGCACTTCCAAAATGATAAAGAAACAAAGGAGCTCTGAAGAAACTGGATCCGGTTCTCTTTGCTCAGGGTCACATACCAAGAAACTTTCACATTACTAAGAACAGCTGCTGCTCCTGTCACGTCATCTTAAATCCAGACGCTTAGAGTTTACTGAATTTATGAAAAGTCTCTGTGGTGGAGCTACAGTCACAGATTCCAGGTGGGCAGTGAGGGTGGATCAGAGCCCACACTGTAAGGGTGATGAGCAGGATGGATCTGGGTAGAGTTAATCTTCATCAGTGTGTGTGAGCTTCATTCTGTCCTCCTTGGGCTGGTACCTGGCCTGACTGTGAGGTGAGCTAGAAAGTGGACAGGGAGTGTTCAATATTCATTGCCCTTTCTACTCTCTGCCAACCCCCTTCACCCACTCAGAGCTGCTCTTTTCTCCTGAGCCTGCCCTAGGAGGGAGGTGACTCTGTCATCCCTGGAGGGTAGGTGGTCCTAAGCCCAGCATGACCCTACTTGCCATGTGATTTTGGGTAAACCTCTTTGCTGAGCCTCAGTTTCCCTATCTGTAAAATGGGCCAATAGCATCTATTCCAAAGGATTAGAGGAGGCATTATAGGAGGCATATTAGGCATTTAAAGTGGCCCTAGTAGATGTTTTGCATTACCCACTGCAGGCTGGTGTTTGGGGAGAGAGGCTTTGTGGGCTATGCAGGCTGACATGCTGGTGATTGTTGAAATCTGGGTCATCACAGAAATGTGTTAGTTGGGGAATCAGGTCCCATCACTGACTTGTATGGCCTTATGTCAAATAAGTGAGTTGTTCCTGCTGGTTCTCTTGGAAATACAGAAATTCATCAGTATTTCATTTCATATAGAAATGAACTAGGGGTTTAGAGTTTTTGGAATACCAGAGAGAGAGGCTGGTACCTGAAACCTGGAACCCGGGACTCTGCTGCAGTGCTTGCACCTGGACATATGTCTCCTCGAGCAACAAAATACAAAGAAACTCTAAGGGACTAAAACTAACTGTGTGCATGTGTAATTGTGGCAAATTATGAACAACAAGACACAAAAAGATGAAAAATCCAGCTGCTACTTCTGAGGAGCCAGGAGCAAAAGCAGGGTACCTTGCATGTGCCCTACACACAGGACCATGAGGGGTGGGCAGGCCACCTAAGCCACCCCTCTGGACAGACCCCTGGACCACCCCTACCCTCACCCCACATAAAGAACCAGCTCCTATTTTTTTTTTTTTTTAAGGAATCTCCATACTGTTCTCCATAGTGGCTGTATCGACTTAGATTTCCACCAACAGTGAATGAGGGTCCCCTTTCTCCACATCCTGTTCAGCATTTATTGTTTGTAGATTTTTTAATGATGGCCATTCTGACTTGTAGATTTTTTAATGATGGCCATTCTGACCAGGTGAGGTGATACCTGATTGTAATTTTAGTTTGTGTTTCTCTAATGAGACATGTTGAGCATCTTTTCATGTGTGTGTTGGCCATCTGTGTGTCTTCTTTGGAGAAATGTCTGCTTAGGTCTTCCACTCAGATTTTGGTTTGTTTGTTTGTTTTTCTGGTATTGAGCTGCTTGTACATTTTGGAGATTAATTCTTTGTCATTTGTTTCATTTGCAACTATTTTCTCCCATTTTGAAGGGTGTTTTAAAATCATGATTATTGTTTCCTTGCTGTGCAAAAACTATAAGGCCCCCAAATCCCACTCCTGGGTGTATACTCTGAGAAAACCATAACTGAAAGAGACACATGTACCCCAATATTCATTGTAGCACTATTTGCAATAGCTAGGACATGGAAGCAACCAGATGTCTGTTGACAGATGAAAGGATACAGAAATTTTGGCATCCAATATATATACAATGGAATATTACTCAGCTACTAAAAAAAAGAATGCATTTGAGTCCATCCTAATGAAGTGGATGAACCTAGGGCCTATTGTGCAGAGTGAAGTAAGTCAGAAAGAGAAAGACAGATATTGTATATTAATGCATATATATATACATATATATATGGAATCTAGAAAGATGGTACTGATGAATCTATTTGCAGGACAGCAATGGCGGCGCAGACCTAGAGAACAGACTTATGGTCATAGTGGGGGAAGGAGAGGGTGGGACGTATGGAGAGAGTAACATGGAAACATATACTCTACAGTATGTAAAATAGCCAGTGGGAATCCGCTGTGTGACGCAGGGAGCTCAACCCAGGGCTCTGTGACAACCTAGGGAGGTGAGGGGGGGACACATGTATACCTGTGGCTGATTCATGTTGATGTATGGCAGAAACCAATACAATATTGTAAAGCAATTATCCTCCAATTAAAAAAAAAAAACCAGCTCACAGCCCCCACCTCTCCCCCCAAATCAGGGAGTGAGCAAGGATATCACCTGTTACTTGTTTTCACTCCCTTCTGCTGTAGCACAAGTCCCAGTAAAGCCTTGCCTGAATTTCTCTCTAACACTGGTCAGTAACAACAGTGTCTACTACATTCTAAGTTAAAACATCTAATCATTCAATTTCAATTGTCAGTATTCTTAGCAAAAAATGCTGAAAGTGACTTTTCCATTTATTTAACTAATTGAGTGTATTGGGGAAAGGACCAACACACATTAAAAGAAAAAACCCAAACTTCCCAAAGGGTTTCTTTCAGCAAAGCATGAGGGAGGGGCATTCATGGGTCTATGATCAGCTCAGGCACAATTCTCTAATTGGTTGAGGTAACAGGGGTGTTAACCTTATCAATCTTCAGGTGCCAGCAGGTCTGGGGGTGGGGGGTTATGTGCTCATGATCATCAAGTAGTTAATTTCATCTGGTGGTGGTTTTTAGCATCTGAACAACTTGGGAAATAGGCGTGTCAGGGTACTTCAGAGAGGAGCTACTGCAGAGGCTATAGGGGAGGGGTCTGTCCTGGGAAGGCCCCATGGACAGACTGGAATCTGTACTGCTCACTTTCTGCAGTTGAGTGGTGGTTTTTGCAGGTCTGGGCATGGGTGCACTTCAGTTCAGTTCAGTTCAGTCACTCAGTTGTGTCCGACTCTTTGTAACCCCATGAACTGCAGCACGCCAGGCCTCCCTGTCCATCACCATCTCCCAGAGTTCACCCAAACCCATGTCCATTGACTCAGTGATGCCATCCAGCCATCTCATCCTCTGTCGTCCCCTTCTCCTCCTGCCCCCAATCCCTCCCAGCATCAGAGTCTTCTCCAATGAGTCAACTTTCGCATGAGGTGGCCAGAGTATTGAAGTTTCAGCTTTAGCATCAGTCCTTCTAATGAACACCCAGGACTGATCTCCTTTAGAATGGACTGGTTGGATCTCTTTGCAGTCGAAAGGACTTTCAAGAGTCTTCTCCAATGCCATAGTTCAAAAGCGTCAATTCTTCGGTGCTCAGCTTTCTTCACAGTCCAACCCTCACATCCATACATGACCACAGGAAAAACCATAGCCATGACTAGATGGACCTTAGTCAGCAAAGTAATGTCTCTGCTTTTGAATATACTATCTAGGTTGGTCATAACTTTTCTTCCAAGGAGTAAGTGTCTTTTAATTTCATGGCTGCAGTCACCATCTGCAGTGATTTTGGAGCCCCCCAAAAATAAAGTCTGACACTGTTTCCACTGTTTCCCCATCTATTTGCCATGAAGTGATGGGACCAGATGCCATGATCTTCATTTTCTGAATGCTGAGCTTTAAGCCAACTTTTTCACTTTCCTCTTTCACTTTCATCAAGAGGCTTTTTAGCTCCTCTTCACTTTCTGCCATAAGGGTGGTATCATCTGCATATCTGAGGTTATTGATATTTCTCCTGGCAATCTTGATTCCAGCTTGTGCTTCTTCCAGCCCAGCGTTTCTCATGATGTACTCTGCATAGAAGTTAAATAAGCAGGGTGACAATATACAGCCTTAACGTACTTGGCATAGTCAACAAAGCAGAAATAGATGTTTTTCCTTGAACTCTCTTGCTTTTTTGATGTCCAGCAGATGTTGGCAATTTGATCTCCGGTTCCTCTGCCTTTTCTAAAACCAGCTTGAACATCTGGAAGGTCACGGTTCAGACATGTTTTATTTACTCTGTTCCCTGCCATCATTGCAGACTCTCGGTGGGTCCTGTGGACAGGAAGCTCAAAGGTGCTCCGAGTAACTGTGCGATCTGTCTCCCCACTGCCACGGCAGCCAGGCGTGAAGAGAGGGGATCTCAATTAAAAAGTGAGAGGCTTTTCCTTTGATGGTGTTATGATATGTGTATGTACAGGTGTCCTTAACAAATATCCAGAACAAGAGCATTCACAGAGGAAAATGTGGAAACCTTGTAAGACCGAGTGTCTTACTTCTACTTTTGTATGTCATTATGTGTCTTTCAACTTTATGTGTGATTTCGAGAGTCTTCTAGTTTGTTGATATTAATAGTTGTCATTTTCTGGCTCCATGAAGAAAGGGTTCCCTTCCTTCCAGGATGTGCTCTTTGTCCTTTCGGGGGCATCTGTTCACAGGAGATAAATACCCTGTAATATAGTTTCTCAAATGCATTTCCCAGTGAGACCTGCCTTGTCTCAGAATTCAGTTTCTTTTTTCTAGAGAAGACACTATATTCTTTCTAAAAATTAAAGGGAAATAGCTACTTAAATATAATTTCAGGGAGAAGACACATTTCTGAGATCAAAATAAAGCATATTGTAGAGCCTATATACTTGAAACTTTTGACTCATGTGGTTTTAAAAATCAATAGTGTAAGACTTAAATTATAGGATGGCATATTCATTGGCACAATTGTGGTGGATGGCACAGTGGCTCGAAGGGGTCCTGAGATGCTGCTCAGCTTGTATGAAACCAAATCTGCAGAAAACTGAGAAAACTGTGAACTGTTTCAGGACCAGTCAGTACATTATGCAGTACTTGAGTACTTAAGTACATTACTCAGTACTTGAGTAAATGTTTGTGTGGGAGAGGTTTTGCATCCTGGGCAAAGTAAAAGTAGATTATAAATTGGGACCCCTGGGAGGTGACAGTTCAACAAACGAATCCTAAGGGATAAATCTCAAGGGTGACTTACTGGCTGTTAGAGCATCATCCATACTACAAACTCCAATCAGCTCTGTGCCTCTAAGATTTCAGGGCATGAGTCCGGGAGGGAGGGGTGAGGTGAGGGGTTGGATGGTTCTTGCTAGGGGACTAGCCAAATCCACACAGACATAGAGACCATGGTGATATCTAGAATCCGTACCCAGCTCTGTTTCTAGAAGAATCATGTGGTTCGTCCACATTTCATTTTGACATAGGTCCATCTTCATTTTTTTTTTAGCCTTTTCCATATTTGGATTAATTAGGATGATTATGGTACATCGAGCAGAAGTCAGTCCAGGTCAGGCAACATTCAGTAAATGGGCTGTGTGTCTGATGTCTTCTCTGGAAACAAAATTGGGACTGAACTTTTCATGAGAGACTCTCCAGTCCAGAAAGTCTAGGTTTATCTGTTCCTGAAGTGGTTCTGTAACTTGGCTCTTCAAAAATAAAGTACTTGAGCTCCCACCCTGGAAGGTAAACCGTGCAGATGGTATTGTACACCTAACACATGGATAGACATACATGCAGGATGCTGTTTCATCAGAGATTAAAACAAGTGCTTTGGCTTCCTCAGCAGCGAGGTGTCAGGGACCAACTCGGTACCTTGGAGGATGAGAAACCGAAGTCTAGGGGACAGGAAGCGCTCACCTCCCCTGAAGAAGAATCTGCTGATCCCTTCATTTTCAAGGGCTGTAGGACCCTGCGTGGATGGAGGAACATAAAAGGCAGGGTTGTGGTGGGCTCCCATGATCGTAGTAGGTTCCAGAGAGAATGGGAGAAGAGAGTTAGAGACAGTGATCTGAATGACTCTTGCAAGAAATTTTGCTTAAAATTGAGAAGTAGGTAGAAGTCCGGGGAATTTTCTTTGGGGAGAGAGAAGGAATGATTGGAATGCTTGGAAGTATCCTCTAGACTGGGGATAATGGGTTCAATGTCAAGGCTCTTGTTTGATTTGAGCGACTGAGGGTCAGAAGATTTGAAGCCTTGAGACATGTCTATGCGCTCATGGAAGATTTAAACTGTCTTCAGTGGAAAGAAAGCAGCAGCTAGTCTGGTCTTCTCAGGGGAGCAGTAAGCCAGGCCTCTGCGAGTTTGCTGTGTGTGGAGCAGCTGAGGGCAAGTGGACTTTACTTGTCCCAGAGGACCCTGCTCCACCATGGCCCATCTACCCTGGGGTTCTGTCCTTAAACATTCATACCAAGGATTGATTGGTAGGGGGTTTACCAGTTTTTCCTGAAATTGGCCACAACAGATTACAGGAACAAAATAACAAGACCCACTGAATGCTTTAGTAAATTATTATGGAGTGTAATAATCCAAAGTGAAGTGAAAGGGTTAGTTGCTCAGTAGTGTCCAACTCTTTGCAACCCCATGGACTGTAACTCACCGGGCTCTTCTGTCTGTGGAATTCTCCAGGCAAGGATACTGGCTGCTGCTGCTGCTAAGTCGCTTCAGTCGTGTCCGACTCTATGCGACCCCATAGACGGCAGCCCACCAGGCTCCCCTGTCCCTGGGATTCTCCAGGCAAGAACACTGGAGTGGGTTGCCATTTCCTTCTCCAATGCATGAAAGTAAAAAGTGAAAGTGAAGTCTCTCAGTCGTGTCCAACCCTCAGCGACCCCATGGACTGCAGTCCACCAGGCTCCTCCGTCCATGGGATTTTCCAGGCGAGAGTACTGGAGTGGGGTGCCATTGCCTTCTCCAAGGATACTGGAGTGGGTAGCAATTCCCTCCTCTAGGGGATCTTCCCAACCCAGGGATTGATCCGGGTAGTGTAATAATGGTTTCTACTTATTGAGTCACTATGTTGGGTATTTAGTATACATTAGTTTTATTTCTTATAGTAGTCCTATAAGGCAGGTATTTTGATCTTCATCTTTTTTTTTTTTCTTCTATTTTTTGGCTGCACTGCCTAGTTTCCTGATGAAGGATCCAACCCATGCCCCCTGTCATGGAAGCATGTTGTCCTAACAACCGGACCACCAGGGAAGTCCCTGATATTCATCTTATAGACAAAGAACCTTAAGTGAAGATCAATGTGATGTCCCCATCACTTGGCAGACAGGGCTGCTGTTCAAACCCACTCTGTTTGAGTCCAAGGTTTACACTGTGTAACACTGCTTCACTATTGATTCTGGTGACCAGGAGTTTGCTTAACCTTTTTAAAGATTCTATTTTTATATTCAGCTTTTAGCTCTTGAAGCAGGAAGTGGAGGAAGATTTCATGATTGTTGTATAAATTGCCAACCACATATAGTAGCAAATTGCTTTGTTTAGTCTTCAGTTTATTTCTCTCAGACATTAAGAGCTACCCGATAAACCTAATATTCTGAAAGGTGAAGAGCAGACATTTATTCCACTTATGTTATTTATTGTTTGTGTATCTCTATCTTGTTACTTCTCCATCTTTCTATTTTATAAGTCAATGGGAAGTATGTGTTTGTTTGTGTATGTGGCTGTGTCGGGGCCTTTAGTTGTGTCATACGGAATCTTTTGTTGCAGTGCATGGACTCTCTAGTTGCAATGTGCAGGCTTAGTTGCTCTGTGGCATGTGGGGTCTCGGTCCCCCGACCAGGGATTGAACCCACTCCCCTGCATTGCAAAGCAGATTCTTAACCCCTGGGCCACCAGGGAGGCCCCTGCTTCTCCATCCTTTCCACTCCTCACTACAGAGTCATGTCTTTAAACGCTCTCTTCTCCTCGTGTTGTGGCAGGTCTGCTGCTCCCTCTGCCCCACCATCTGACCTTCTCTGGACTCCCCTTAGTACAATGATGTCATTCTTAAGCAGGATTTTGCACAGAGTTCTTATCTTGAATGCATTATGGCTTTGAATAAGGCTAGGAGTTCTATTTTGCTTCCATTATGTTCAGATAACTTCTATTACAAAGATTAGGCCAAAGGCCTCAGCAGTTCACTGGACTGATGTCTTTAAGCTCAGTTTATAGTGACTTTTAGATTCCTTTCGAAAGTTATGGGCTTGGAGCCTATTCTTCATGATTCAAAACAGCATTTCCCTAGCTGGGTTTTATGGAACACTGTTCAGGGAGATGTGACTGAAATGCCATTAAGAAGGTGAACTCAGTGTCCACAAGTTTGGAAACTGCTGTGTGTGCTCTTTCTCTTTCTAGGACTGACAGTACATAAGAAAAGCTAAGAAGTCACAAAGGATGTTGCAGGTCAAGTTCTGCTAGAAGCAGATCCTGCAGTAAGGATTCAAGGGCAAGTGATTAATTTGGGAGTCTGGGAAGCACAGAAGAGACGTGGGGAAGTGATATAGGAATGGGAAGGAAGCCAATAAAGCGTGCATTATCATGCTGGCCATTACTTTCGGGAAATTCTGGGAGACTCCTCATGCCTCAGAGTTGTCCCATCTGTCCGTCATCACTAATGGCTGCTCCCAGTTCTTGTTCTTCCAGTCTGTTGCTGGCAAAGCAGCCTTCTGGGTTTTGGAAAAATCCCTTAGGCAAAATAGATGCAATGGCCATCTGAAGTCAATTGGAGGAATATAGGAGGAATAGAGAGCATGGACATTGCCTGCTATGCAGAAAGAATCCTGTTTAATTTGGTTTAACCACAGATTTTCAAATCCCAGTTGAGCATGAAACACTTGTTTTCAGCTCACTCCTACTGCTCTGACTGCTATGAGAACTGACTCACTGCAGAGAGAATCAGTGAATGACAACGAATGTACCAGAGCTAGGGACAAGGAACCATGCCTGTAACCGTGTGAACACCTTTTGGACATGACCGTAGTATGAACTGTACTAAGGGAACACGCAATACTTTATACTTAAGGTGTCTAATGGTCCTTGTCTGAAACAAACTCGATTGTTAACAGTTTCATTACATTTTTCCATGTTTCAGTGACCTGGACATTCCTTAGAGAGTTGCAGGTTTGGAGAAATTAAATTGCTGCATAACAAGCGTTGACGTTAGTAAGGTTTTGAGTTTCATTTTGCATGAAATTGTTGATAACTGAATACAGAAACATGGTGGAGACCAGCAGTTCCTAACCTTTTCCAAGGAAATGGCTTCTTTATGATGTAAAATCACGTGACAGAGTCTTCATCTAATAATGTGCCATTTTCCCTAGTCTGTAGTAAATATGCATCTGAGTTAGTGTATTCTCTGGAATAATTACTTGACCCCAAGCCATAGGCTGGGTTTCTGCCACTTAATTATTAGAGAAGGGGAAGCCACTTGCAAAGAATGGCTCTTGGTGTGGAACATGGAAAAGTGTCCGTGGTTCTCCTGCTTAGGAGCCTTCTTACACCTAGAAACTTCTTCTGGCTATTTCGGGAATGTTTCCAGCCTTCTGGTTTATTTATTTATTTATTTGGCTGCACTGGGTCTTAGCTGTGGCATGCGAACTCTTAGTTGTGACGTGTGGGATCTAGTTCCTTGACCGGGGGTTGAACCCAAGTCCCCTGTATGGAGTCATAGCCACTGGACCATCAGGGAAGTCCTCATCCTTCTTATTTTGACAGTTTATCTTACTTTGGTCATCCGCGTCAGGCCTGAGCGGAAAATCATACCCCAGTTGAATGGTTCAGTGACTCCTTCCTTTCCTTTATAGTAGCAAATTTTGTCCCAGTAGAACGAAGCCAAATGAGTGATATGGAAAGAAGCCCCTTGGCTGTCTGTCTGTTGATTCTGTTTGTCGTTGCCTGTGGGCCCAGTATTGAGACACGTCTTCATAATCTGGGTAGTGCCTCATCCCAGCTGGCATTTGAGAGCAGTATTTCAGTGGTTCCTGCAGATCCCCTTACAAAGCTGCGGGAAGAAACAGAAGACTATTTTGTGTAGTTACTGCCTTATTGACACCTCTGATTTCTTTGGGGCTACAAATCCTGCAGCTTCCTGCCCTGGTTTTGCTGGGGTTGTAACTGCTCCCAGTTATTACTAGCTCAGAAAAGAGAGAGGTCTCCTGTGAGTTCACTCCATTCAGTGGCAGCAGAGGAACATTCATGGCACAGTTGGGAAAACATTCTTGCTTTTCTTGAAGGAATAATCTTTCCTTCGGCAGGAACAAAACCGGTATTCTGTCTAGCAGAGAAACACTCATGTTGTCAGAAAGACAGTCATTTTTAGCTTTAAAAAAATCGACCAATTGAAAACTGGTTTTGTGATGCAAATGTACCGCCAGTGACTCAGCTACTGTGAAGTGTAGAAGCTGCTGAGAGGCTGAGCTGAGGCCTGGAGCCTCCAGAATATTCTGAAAAGAGGCTGAAACTTACTCAGATTTTAAGGTTACCTTTCTTACACTGAACAGCATCTCTCTAAGGACAGTTTTGATATACAGTCCTTTCACATTGAACCCCCTCTGAAAAATAAGCCACCAGGAGAGAAGTCTGTATATTTCTGACTCTGGGATTAAATGCTATTCAATCATTTATTAGGTGTGTGCACTTGAGAAAGTTACTTCATTAAGCCTCAGTTTCCCCATCTGTAAAGCAGAGCAGACAACATAATCTATCTCATGGAGTTGTAGCGACATTAGAGGTATAGCATAGTGCGCGCCTTGCACGGTGCAGTGGCCCAAATAGTGCTAGCTATTTTTATTCTATTATAAATGAAATGAGCTCCCCTGGTGCTCAGACGGTAAAGAGTCTACCTGCAATGCTAGAGACCCAGGTATCTGACAGTAGCTAATACTTTATACCTACTCTCAAGTCCTAACTTCTTACTCTTGTCTTATGCTTTTTGTGTGTGATACGCTAATACCCTTTAGCCCAGGACCACCAGGAACATACCTGCAGTTAAAAATAAGCACATCTGTTACTTGTGGGAGGTAGAACACAGTTCAGTGCCTGCTTCACCACTTCTTAGCTCCCATTTCTAGGAGACCTCCATGCACATGAATTGAAGTTCATTTCTTTTTCTTCTGTCAATCTGTCTTGGGTCAATTTTATTATTGGTCTGGCCACAGGAATTCAGGAGGGGTAGAGAACCCCTTCCTGCCAGTGAATTCTGGAGACTGTGTCTACTGGGAGAGTCACATAGTCCAGCCGTGAGTGCCAGTCCAGTTCCTGAATGTTGCGAGCTGCTCATCTTTCTTTCTCAACTCTTAAGAGTATGCTGAAGACATATTCCAGTGATTAAAATGAATATTGCTTCCACCTCCCATGAGGAGTTGAATAGGATCCTAGCAAAGTTTTCAGGAAAGTCATCATTCATTTATCCATTCAACAAAGAGATATATATATATATGTGTATATATATATATATATATATATATATATGTATGTGTGTATATACACATATATTTGGAATTGGCTTCTGGGCATTGTTCTATGTGCTGGGGCTTTGACAGTAAACAAAGGGAAACAGCATATTTATTCTAGAGGACCTTGCATTCCAATTAGGGCAGACAGATAAACAAGGAGACAAAAGGAGACATCAGATAGCTGGCTCAGACGGTAAAGAATCTGCCTGCAATGTAGGAGACTCAGGTTTGACCCCTGGGCCAGGAAGATCCCCTGGAGAAGGGAATGTCTACTCACTCCAGTCTACTTGCTTGGAGAATCCCATGGGCAGAGGAGTCTGGCAGACTGCAGGCCATGGGGTTGCAAAGAATTGGACACAACTGAATGACTAACACTTCATTTTTTAAGAAGGTAAACAGGGTGTTTGGAAACTTCAGGTTTCATTCTGTGGGTTTTTTTTTTTTTTTAATCCCTGAAAAATAGTACTTGGTGAGTGGGTTTCTTCTTTGTGCAAGATTTTCTTTCTTATCCTTTCATATCTTATCTTTCCTTTGTCTCCCCACATTGGTTGTCAGGGTCCCTGAACAGAGCAGGTGTTGGGTGAAGGCCTGCGGGTTGACTCTTGGGTTTCCCACCATTCTGTGACCCACATGTCAGCTGTGCTCTCAGCCTATAACTCCAGAAGCCACAACCACTCTTTCTGTGTTCAGCCCATGACTGGATGCAGACCCAGCACTGCTTTGTCATTACTTGAAGAATCTACTTACCCAGAAACCTGGTAGATCAAGATTCATTGAGGATTTTATAGTGAACACAGAGGAGATTTACCTCAAATGTTCACATCATACAACTTTAGCATCTCCAGTGTTGTTGCTATTGAGTTGCTCAGTTGTGCCCAGCTGTTTTGCGACCCCATGAACTGTAGCTCGCCAGGCTTCTCCATCTGTGGGATTCTCCAGGCAAGGATACTGGAGTGGGTTGCCATTTCCTTTCTTCCTGACCCAGGGATTGAACCCATGTCTCCTGCATTTCAGGTGGATTATTTGCTGCTGAGCCACCAAAGAAGCCCAGCATCTTCATGAAGAAAGTCTATCTTGTCCTCAGTTTGGTGGCAATCGAGTTTCCCTGCCTATTTTTCCCCAAAGAAAGAACTTTTCTCTATTTCTTGGATTTTCTTTGGGGCACCTAAAAATGTTCACCTCCTTATCTTGGAGTGTGATGAAAGCTATCATTGTGAGGCATTCTTTTCTGAGCTATTACTGAAATAATAACTGTCTATCAGCTTCATTCTAAAGCCACTTTCTTGGCATGGAGCAGTCTCTGCTCTCCCAGCTGTCCACCTCCCACATTTGAGAGTAAATATGGGACGTAAAATGGGAAAAGTATATAAGTAAATATAGTTCGTGTTTCTGCAGATGAGAACTACAGTTCTGGGACATCAGTACATTTCAAATATTAATTTTAGCAAAGAGAACAAAAACCATTCAAAAAACAAATTTCCTCTTATCTCTTGGATTCAGATCTTCTTTCCTACTGTGCCTTTGGGCTTACTTATTTGTTGACTGCCTTTGCCATTTTTACAGATCTTGTCAATATACTGTTTGATTATCCTTGGTTGAAGCTAAGAGTTGCACGGAAAAATGAAATTCACAGTCCTTAAACTTTTTTTTTTTGGATACTTATTCCAGCTTCTTTGAGCAGAATTGCAAAATAAATGTATTTGAATTTTATCTTCTTGACTTTCCAGCTTGTCTTTGCTGAAGAAACATGTTGCAGTGATGAATACAGATGTTTGCAGTCAGTAATATGGGCTTGTATTGAAGGTTTATTGTGCAGAATGGAAACCGGTTCAGAAAAATCCCTAACAAAACCTTCAAAAGAAACAACTCAGAAGCGACACTCTTTTCCACAGGAGCCTTTCTTGTCTTCATTTCTAATGGTTTCATGTGTTTTTGGAGGGAGTTTGTGAATGTAGTGGTTGATTTCACTTTAGACATTGTTATTTGTCAGAAATGATTTATAAAAATTAGATGCATCTTATACCTATATTTCCTCTTTCCTTTGAATTAGAAATGAGAATTTATCTTCAAGGATTTGAATCTGAGCTAGAATTTATCTGCAAGAGACTCTGCAAGGGGAGATGTCAATAGTGATAATAACTGCTCTTGTTTATTATTAATACTTGCTATTTTGTGTTTATGAAAAAAATCTTTAACTCTTGGGGTGATATGCAGAGCCTGGTGTACTTGTGGACTGAATGCCTTTTAAAGTTCTCAAATCCCAATTCTGATACCATTCTTACTAGATTTGGGCAGTCTCGTTCTGTGCTGTCCAAGTTTCCAGCTACTGTTAGTGGTTCTATGGGGGAAATAATGATCATAAAGATAATTACAATTCCTTGCATTCATTTCATGCCTGTTTTGTTGAGGTATTACATGAGGTGTTTACGAACAACTTCCTGCACATTTGAGTTACTGAAGGATTTTTAAACCCTTTTAAAAAAGGAGCTCAGATCACAGCTTTGCTTGAGTTGCTCAGTTGCTTCTGCTTTTTGTCTAGGGCCATCTTTTTTTTTTTTCTTTTCTTTCTTTTACTTGTATTCTAATATGTTTGCTTACAAGTTACAACAAATAAATTCCATACACATTAAGGAAAGGATCTTACATTTTTCCAGGTTTTTAGCTATTCATTTTTGCTTGTTGAAATCATCCAAATAGCAACACATTTTATTTTTCCCCAAACTCCTCTCACATCCAGACTGCCGTATAACATTGAGTAGAGTTCTGTCTAGGGCCAGCTTGAATTGACCCACAAAGCCTGGAAATGGAATCCTCTGCTCAATATTGAGAGAAAGAGTTTGTAAAAATTGCAAAAATAGGGGCAGCAAGCTGTTACTTTTGCCATGCTATCCCCTTTGCTGCAGTTCTAGAATTTTAGTTTCCTTGGTCAGTTGCAGTGTTATCAGAATTCAGTGAGGCAGAACCTGCCGTCAGCCCCCAAAGCCCTAACAATTTCCTCTGCATCCCACTCACATTTGCATTCTCCAAATGTAAGAGGGGGAATCGGAGGTCAACTGGCCAGACTGGAATCCTGGTCCCTGAATATCTAAACATGTCTCCTCTCTCCTTAATGTATCAAGGTGTGAGCTTTTGAAAATGTCCCCCCAAAGCTTAAGAAATCATCTCACTCACTGGATTCAAACTGCACTCCTTGAAATGACTAATGAGTACCTTCAGCAGCTCCAACAACAGATGCCAACTTGATGAATGAGAACCAAGAAAATGCTAATCACATGTTAGCCTGAAGTTATAAAATGATAGAACCAAAGTATTTGGGGCCACCCCAGCTAGTGTGGCAGAAATGATCTTGGAGTTTGAAACCAGAAGACCTTGGCAATTCAGGGAGAAACTCTAAGTGTAAGTAGTTTTCAGACCAGTTATGTGGTGCCTCTATAAGTCAGAAATGATAAAAAATACTCATTTTACAAGGAAGTGAGTATTGAATGGGAATTATGAGCATTAAAACACTTTGTAAAATGTAAGCCTCTCTGCAGATATTTGTTGTTGTGTTAATTTATTGGAAAGCTGATAGTTCCAAAAAGTGAGAAGGGGACTCTTGTTGAACCTTATGATTCCAAGGTGCTAAAAAATGAGTGACTTTAGATTAGAGGAGCTTGGAGAGACAGGTATCAAGAAACCTAAAGACCAGAATTATGGAAATTTCACTCTTGACATCTTGCAAGAGTTTTTATTTTAATTTATTTTTATTTGGAGGATAAATCGTTTCACAATGTTGTGTTGGTTTCTGCCATAAAACAATGTGAATCAGCCACAGATATACATATATCCTTTCCCTCTTGAACCTCTCCCTCATCCCCATCCCATCCATCTAGGTCATCACAGAGTACAGAGCTGAGCTCCCAGTGCTGTATAGCAATTTCTCACTAGCTATCTATTTTACACATCGCATAAGTTTTTTTTTTTTAGTTTTTTATTTTTAAAATTTTAAAATCTTTAATTCTTACATGCATTCCCAAACATGAACCCCCCTCCCACCTCCCTCCCCACAACATCTCTCTGGGTCATCCCCATGCACCAGCCCCAAGCATGCTGCACCCTGCGTCAGACATAGACTGGCGATTCAATTCTTACATGATAGTATACATGTTAGAATTCCCATTCTCCCAAATCATCCCACCCTCTCCCTCTCCCTCTGAGTCCAAAAGTCCGTTATACACATCTGTGTCTTTTTTCCTGTCTTGCATACAGGGTCGTCATTGCCATCTTTCTAAATTCCATATATATACACATTGCATAAGTTTTTAAAGGGACGCTTCAGGTCTCAGTTCAGTTAGGATCAATAAACCATTACTGAAATACTTGTTCCAAGTACTGTATTAGGTGCTGGTGTTCTGAGATGAATGAGACCTCATTCCTACCCATTAGAAGCTACAGGTTAAGGGAGAAACCAACATAAGCAGACTATTTGATATACTGTGGTACAGTTAGAATGGATTGATATTCATGGTGGTCACCAACAGTCCCTAGATCTTCAAAGCCAATGGAGATTTTAAAATTCTTCTAGGAATACTATTCTGTATATCTCCATGGTTGACCTCTCCAATGACCTGTAAACTCCCACATTTAACTGTTCTTTCTTTTTCCTTTTTTGTTCTTTATCAGTTTCAACCTGTCCCATACTGAGTCAGTCGCTACACGTTGACACCTGAGTTACTGTGTGGATTTTTAGGTGTTTTGATAGTTTCCTATATTCCATCTTGTGATGGAATTAAAATTTTTTTCAGGCCTTTCACAGTTATAATGCAAAATGTGACTTAGGTACTGCCAGTCAAATACACCTGCGCAGGACTCAGGGAAAGAAGCAGCATAAGAAGGCAGCTGTAGGAAGACTGATCTGGGCTGTGGTAATGGGGGCATCCGGTTCTTCTGGGGCTCTAGACAGAGAGTTTCTGGCATTCAGTGTCTGTGTGCTCTGGGCCAAGTGGTTACTGGAAGAGGTGGTTTCTCTCCCGTGATCGAGTATTGCTCCTGAGTCATCTCAAGATGTGTATCATTCATAACAAGTTCTCTGATTCTCTATAAATTCTGCAAGCTAACAAATATCTCTTAATAAATTATTTCCTATTTAAGACAGCTAAAGCCATTGCTTGTAACTGCCAGTACTGACTTTGTATGGGCCTCAGGTTAAGAGTTCTGATGTTATCTTTCAATGAAGTTGTACACACATTTGCATTTGTATGTTACAAATATTAATTTAAAGAAAAATAGACTTTATTTTCAAGAATAGTTTTAGATTCAGAGCAAAACTGAGCCTAAAGAGATTTCTCATATATCCTTTCCCATCACACATGCATAGCCTCTCCCATTATCAACATCTTGCTTCAGAGGGTGACATTTGTTACAAGTGATGAACCTACATTGGCGTGCCATTATCACCCCAAGTCCATAGTTTATGTTAAGGTTCACTGTTGGTGTAGTACATTCTATGGGTTTTGATGATGTATATTGATATATATCCAGTATCATAGTGTCATATTGAATAGTTTCACTGCTCTAAAAATCCTCCTTGCCATACCAACTCATCTCTCCCACCACACTAACTCTTGGGAACCACTGATCTTGCTGTGTTCATAATTTTGCCTTTTCCAGACTGTCGTATGGTTGGAGTCATTCAGTAGATAGCCTTTTCAGACTGGCTTCTTTCACTTCAGTTCAGTTCAGTTCAGTCGCTAAGTCGTGTCCGACTCTGCGACCCCATGAGTCGCAGCACGCCAGGCCTCCCTGTCCATCACCAACTCCTGGAGTTCACTCAGACTCACGGCTATTGAGTCAGTGATGCCATCCAGCCATCTCATCCTCGGTCGTCCCCTTCTCCTCCTGCCCCCAATTCCTCCCAGCATCAGAGTCTTTTCCAATGAGTCAACTCTTCGCATGAGGTGGCCAAAGTACTGGAGTTTCAGCTTCAGCATCATTCCCTCCAAAGAAATCCCAGGGCTGATCTCCTTCAGAATGGACTGGTTGGATCTCCTTGCAGTCCAAGGGACTCTCGAGAGTCTTCTCCAACACCACAGTTCAAAAGCATCAATTCTTCAGTGCTCAGCTTAGTAACATGCATATAATTTTCCTCCATGTCTTTTCATGGTTTGATAGGTCAGTTCTTTTTAGCCCTGAATAATAATCCATTGCCTGAATATAACAAAGTTTATCCATTCACCGAATGAAGGACATCTTGGTTGCTTCCAAGTTTTGGCAATTATGAATAAATCTGTTATTATCTTCTGTGTGCAAACATAAGTTTCAACTAATTTGGGTAAAATCAAGGAGCATGGTTGCTGGTTCATATAGTTAAGATTAGCTTTAGTTTTGCAAGAAACTGCCAAACTCTCTTCCAAGGTGGTTGTACCATTTTGCATTCCTACCAGCAATAAATGAGAGTTCTTATTGTTCCCTGTCCTTGTCAGCATTTGGTTCTGCCTGAGTTTGAATTTTGGCCATTTTTAATAGGTGTGTAGTGGTATCCCATTGCTGTTTTAATATACAGTTTCTTAATGACATATGATGTTGAGAATTTTTCATGTATTTTCTAAAATAATTTAGAAATTTATTTAATGTTAAATAATAAATCTACTATCCTATTTTGGATTTTCTTTATAATTTACTATTTTTTAGTTACCAAAAAAAAAAAAAAAAAAGATTTGCCCAGAACTCTCTTGAGTTCTGAGAGACTCTGCCTTAAGTTGAAGAAAGAAGGAAAGAAAGGTTAGGGAAAGAGAAGTGGGGGATGATTGTGAAGAAATAAATTGTCAGGTGTGAAAGATGATGGTGGTGTTAAAATTGCTCAGTCATGTCTGACTCTTTGTGACCCCAGGGACTGTAGCCTACCAGCCTCCTCTGTCCATGCAATTTTCTAGGCAAGAATACTGGAGTGGGTTGCCATTCCCATCTCCAGGGGATCTTCCCAAACTAGGGGTCGAACCCGGGTCTTCTGCATTGCAGGCAGATTCTTTACCACATGAGTCACCAGGGAAGCCCATGTGAAAGAGACTGAAGTTAAAAGCAGAATACTCCTAAAAATGAAATACTAAATGACAGGTTATACTATTTCCTTTTAGAAAAGGCAGAGGAACCAGAAATCAAATTGCCAACATCTGCTGGATCATGGAAAAAGCAAAAGAGTTCCAGGAAAACATCTATTTCTGCTTTATTGACTATGCCAAAGCCTTGACTATGTGGATCGCAATAAACTGTGGAAAATTCTGAAAGAGATGTAAATACCAGACCACCTAACCTGCCTGTTGAGAAACCTATATGCAGGTCAGGAAGCAACAGTTAGAACTGGACATAGGAAAAGGAGTACATCAAGGCTGTATATTGTCACCCTGCTTATTTAACTTCTACGCAGAGCACAGCATGAGAAATGCTGGGCTGGATGAAGCACAAGCTGGAATCAAGATTGCTGGGAGAAATATCAATAACCTCAGACATGCAGATGACACCACCCTTATGGCAGAAAGTGAAGAGGAACTCAAAAGCCTCTTGATGAAAGTGAAAGAGGAGAGTGAAAAAGTTGGCTTAAAGCTCAACATTCAGAAAATGAAGATCATGGCATCTGGTCCCATCACTTCACGGCAAATAGATAGGGAAACAGTGAAAACAGTGTCAGACTTTATTTTTCGGGGCTCCCAAATCACTGCAGATGGTGACTGCAGCCATGAAATTAAAAGACGCTTACTCCTTGGAAGGAAAGTTATAACCAACCTAGAAAACATATTAAAAAGCAGAGACATTACGTTGCCAACAAAGGTCCGTCTAGTCAAGGCTATGGTTTTTCCAGTGGTCATGTGTGGATGTGAGAGTTGGACTGTGAAGAAGGCTGAGCACCGAAGAATTGATGCTTTTGAACTGTGGTGTTGGAGAAGACTCTTGAGAGTCCCTTGGACTGCAAGCAGATCCAACCAGTCCATCCTAAAGGAGATCAGTCCTAGGTGTTCATTGGAAGGACTGCTGCTGAAGCTGAAATTCCAATACTTTGGCCACCTCATGCGAAGACTCATTTGAAAAGACCCTGATGCTGGGAGGGATTGGGGGCAGGAGGAGAAGGGGACGACAGAGGATGAGATGGCTGGATGGCATCATCGACTTGATGGACATGAGTCTGGGTAAACTTCGGAAGTTGGTGATAGACAGGGAGGCCTGGTGTGCTGCGGTTCATGGGGTAGCAAAGAGTCAGACACGACTGAGTGACTGAACTGAACTGAACTTTACAAAGTGAAGTTTCCTATTTACTTTTCTATTTACTTCACTTTTTTTTTTTTTTTTTTTTACAAAGTGAAGGGTGAATCAGAGTTTCCTAAATGTCTACTGCTAGGCTGTTTGGTGAACAAGAGAAAAACTGTAAAGTAGAATTTTATGTGTAGTAGTTTCACCTATGACCTCAGGCTCTAGGAAGGCTCATTTTGAAGTGGATTACACTAAGTCCCCTACACACAAACCTTCAAGTTTCAAACTTTCAAAGATGCGAATGTGCTCCTTTGTGCCAGCTGTTGTACTATACTATTGTACTTTTCAAGGTACTGTACTGTAAGATTAAAAATGTTTTCCTTTTTTTTTAATGTATTAATTTGTGTGAAAAATATTATAAACCTATTATAGTACCGTACCACATAGCTGACCATGTTAACTGGGTACCTAGGCTAACTTTGTTGGACTTACAAAAAATTCAGACTTTCAAACACACTCTTGGAACAGAACTCATTCATAAGTAAGGGACTAAATGTAGTCATGCTCATTGTATAGGAATTGCTGCTGCATGCTCTCACTTTCACCAACTCTCCAAGAGAGAGTTTGCCAAGTATATTAGCCTAACTATTAGCAAAATTCACTTCCACTTTTTTTCCTGGACAATGAACATCTACCCATCATAAGGGTGTTATTAAGATAAAATATGATAATGGTGTGAAGTTGTTTTAAAACATAACATATTCTACAAAGGGAAATTGTACAGGATTGATTTTCTATTTTAGCCTCTTGTTGATTCACAGTCACCTCAAATATGAGACTTTTAAGGTACAATATTCGCCTAAGTTTAATGCAAGATTTATTTTGCTTCCTAAACTGATCTTGTCAATGAACACCTCACCACTTTCTTTTTTTGTAGTAAAATACCTTGTGGCTACTCAATAACATTTTTAATAATAAAGAATTGAAAGTATCATTTAATCACCATATATTATGTTATACATTCCAAAAGTTTTCAGTTAGTAATCTCTCTTTTTCTTTTTTTTTGAGAATTTCCTCTCACATTAAATATCGTCCTTAATATTCATCTGTAAAACTTGATGTTGGGGTTTTGATGTGTTTCTATCTTTATAAGTAGAATGAAAACAATAACAATAGCAATTTTCTTATTATATTCAAAAGCCTTCAAATGCTATCTTAAATATCTTTTGTTGCCTACATATTTTTTTTTCTTATAGAAAGGTTTCTTCTTTCTAATTTTGTTGGAGTAGGTCTGAATAACGATATTTTAAAATAAAATGCCTTAAGAACTGACTAGAAACCAGCATGATGAGTAATATCTTTTTTTAAAAAAATAAGCATTTATTTTAGCTGATATTTGGGCTTCCCTAGTGGCTCAGTCAATAAAGAATCCACCTGCAGTTCAGGAAATGTGGGTTTGATCCGTGGTCAGGAAGATCCCCTGGAGGAGGGCATGGTAACTCACTCCAGTATTCTTGCCTGGAGAATCCCATGGGGTGAGGAGCCTGGTGAGCTGCAGTTCATAAGGTCTCAAAGAGTCAGACATGATTGAGCAAGTGAGCAAGCACATATGGCTACTATTTATGTGAAGATGCAGTGATTATATTGTTTCACTGAATCATTGAAGGAGAGCAATTGACAAAACCTGTCATGTTAAAAAATATTCTTATCCTAAAAGTTGAGAGTTATGTTTTATTTGGCGGGAATTTTTACAATATCAAGCCCAGGAGGCAGTATCTCAAGTAACTCTGAGAGAGCTACTTTGAGGAGGCAGGGGTGGAGGGGGTGAGAGGAGCCAATTTATATATTAATGGAAGCTTTGCAACAAAGAGCGTATAGTCTGAATTGTCAAAAGATTATTGTTAATTAAAGAATTAAAGAAAACTACCCCACTCCAGTACTCTTGCCCGGAAAATCCCAGGGACAGAGGAGCCTGGTAGGCTGCAGTCCATGGGGTTGCTAAGAGTAGAACACGACTGAGTGACTTCACTTTCACTTTTCACTTTCATGCATTGGAGAAGGAAATGGCAGCCCACTCCAGTGTTCCTGCCTGGAGAATCCCAGGGACGGGGGAGCCTGGTGGGCTGTTGTCTATGGGGTCACACAGAGTCACACATGACTGAACTGACTTAGTAGTAGCAGTAGAGACCTTAAGGTATGTAGGGCTCTTCTAAGTATAGGCAGTTTCAGGAGCCTTGGCTCAATGAAATCACTCCTTTGATAGGCATATCAGCTACCTGGGGCGTATCCTGTGCATCCTAATTTCCTCAGGATCACTGTAGGGAGTGGCTGCAGTCTGATGGCTGCTCTTCAATTCAGTTGCTCAGTCATGTCCGACTCTTTGTGACCCCATGAATCGCAGCACGCCAGGCCTCCCTGTCCATCATCAACTCCCGGAGTTCACTCAGACTCATGTCCATCGAGTCTGTGATGCCATCCAGCCATCTCATCCTGGGTCATCCCCTTCTCCTCCTGCCCCCAATCCCTTCCAGCATCAGAGTCTTTTCCAATGAGTCAACTCTTCGCATGAGGTGGCCAAAGTACTGGAGCTTCAGCTTTAGCATCATTCCTTCCAAAGAAATCCCAGGGCTGATCTCCTTCAGAATGGACTGGTTGGATCTCCTTGCAGTTCAAGGGACTCTCAAGAATCTTCTCCAACACCACAGTTCAAAAGCATCAATTCTTGGGCGCTCAGCCTTCTTCACAGTCCAACTCTCACATCCATACATGACCACAGGAAAAGCCATAGCCTTGACTAGACGGACCTTAGTCGGCAAAGTAATGTCTCTGCTTTTGAATATACTATCTAGGTTGGTCATAACTTTTCTTCCAAGGAGTTAGCATCTTTTAATTTCATGGCTGTAATCACCATCTGCAGTGATTTTGGAGCCCCCCAAAGATAAAGTCTGACACTGTTTCCACTGTTTCCCCATCTATTTCCCATGAAGTGATGGGACCAGATACCATGATCTTCGTTTTCTGAATGTTGAGCTTTAGGCCAACTTTTTCACTTTCCACTTTCACTTTCATCAAGAGGCTCTTTAGCGCCTCTTTACTTACTGCCATAAGGGTGGTGTCATCTGCATATCTGAGGTTATTGATCTTTCTCCCAGCAATCTTGATTCCAGCTTGTGTTTCTTCCAGTCCAGTGTTTCTCATGATGTACTCTGCATAGAAGTTAAATAAGCAGGGTGACAATATACAGCCTTGACTTACTCCTTTTCTTATTTGGAACCAGTCTGTTTTTCCATGTCCAGTTCTAACTGTTGCTTCCTGACCTGCATACAGATTTCTCAAGAGGCAGGTTAGGTGGTCTGGTATTCCCATCTCTTTCAGAATTTTCCACAGTTTAATGTGATCCACATAGTCAAAGGCTTTGGCATAGTCAATAAAGCAGAAATAGATATTTTTCTGGAACTCTCTTGCTTTTTCCATGATCCAGCAGATGTTGGCAATTTGATCTCTGGTTCCTCTGCCTTTTCTAAAACCAGCTTGAACATCAGGGAGTTCACAGTTCACGTATTGCTGAAGTCTGGCTTGGAGAATTTTGAGCATTAGTTTACTAGCATGTGAGATGAGTGCAATTGTGCGGTAATTTGAGCATTCTTTGGCTTGGGATTGGAATGAAAACTGACCTTTTCCAGTCCTGTGGCCACTGCTGAGTTTTCCAAATTTTCTGGCATATGGAGTGCAGCACTTTCACAGCAGCATCTTTTAGAATTTGAAACAGCTCAACTGGAATTCCATCACCTCCACTAGCTTTGTTCATAGTGATGCTTTCCAAGGCCCACTTGACTTCACATTCCAGGATGTCTGGCTCTAGATTAGTGATCACACCATCATGGTTACCTGGGTTGTGAAGATCTTTTTTGTACAGCTCTTCTGTGTATTCTTGCTACATCTTCTTAATATCTTCTGCTTCTGTTAGGTCCAGACTATTCTGTCCTTTATCGAGCCCATCTTTCCATGAAATGTTCCCTTGGTATCTCTAATTTTCTTGAAGAGATCTCTAGTCTTTCCCATTCTGTTGTTTTCCTCTATTTATTTGCATTGATCGCTGAAGAAGGCTTTCTTATCTCTTCTTACTATTCTTTGGAACTCTGCAATCAGATGGGAATATCTTTCCTTTTCTCTTTTGCTTTTCGCTTCTTTTCTTTTCACAGCTATTTGTAAGGCCTCCCCAGACAGCTATTTTGCTTTTTTGCATTTCTTTTCCATGGGGATGGTCTTGATCCCTGTCTCCTGTACAATGTCACGAACCTCATTCCATAGTTCATCAGGCACTCTATCTATCAGATCTAGTCCCTTAAATCTATTTCTCACTTCCACTGTATAATCATAAGCGATTTGATTTAGGTCATAGCTGAATGGTCTAGCAGTTTTCCCTACTTTCTTCACTTTGAGTCTGAATTTGGTAATAAGGAGTTCATGATCTGAGCAACAGTCAGCTCCTGGTCTTGTTTTTGTTGACTGTATAGAGCTTCTCCATCTTTGGCTGCAAAGAATATAATCAATCTGATTTTGGGGTTGACCATCTGGTGATGTCCATGTGTAGAGTCTTCTCTTGTGTTGTTGGAAAAGGGTGTTTTCTATGACCAGTGCATTTTCTGGGCAAAACTCTTAGTCTTTGCTCTGCTTCATTCCACATTCCAAGGCCAAATTTGCCTGTCACTCCAGGTGTTTCTTGACTTCCTACTTTAGCATTCCAGTCCCCTATAATGAAAAGGACCTCTTTTTTGGGTGTTAGTTCTAAAAGGTCTTGGAGGTCTTCATAAAACCGTTCAACTTCAGCTTCTTCAGCATTACTGGTTGGGGCATAGATTTGGATAACTGTGATATTGAATGGTTTGCCTTGGAGACGAACAGAGATCATTCTGTTGTTTTTGAGATTGCATCCAAGTACTGCATTTAGGACTCTTTTGTTGACCATGATGGCTACGCCATTTCTTCTGAGGGATCCCTGCCCGCAGTAGTAAATATAACAGTCATCTGAGTTAAATTCACTCATTCCAGTCCAATTTAGTTCGCTGATTCCTAAAATGTCGATGTTCACTCTTGCCATCTCTTGTTTGACCACTTCCAATTTGCCATGATTCATGGACCTGACATTCCAGGTTCCTATGCAATATTGCTCTTTACAGCATCGGACCTTGCTTCTATCACCAGTCACATCCACAGCTGGGTACTGTTTTTGCTTTGGCTCCATCCCTTCATTCTTTCTGGAGTTATTTCTCCACTGATCTCCAGTAGCATATTGGGCACCTACTGACCTGGGGAGTTCCTCTTTCAGTATCCTATCATTTTGCCTTTTCATTCTGTTCAAGGGGTTCTCAAGGCAAGAATACTGAAGTGGTTTGCCATCGCCTTCTCCAGTGGACCACATTCTGTCAGACCTCTCCACCATGACCCACCCGTCTTGGGTGGCCCCACAGGGCATGGCTTAGTTTCATTGAGTTAGACAAGGCTGTGGTAGTAGTGTAATTAGACTGACTAGTTTTCTGTGAGTATGGTTTCAGGGTGTCTGCCCTCTGATGCCCTCTTGCAACACCTACCATCTTACTTGGGTTTCTCTTACCTTGGGTGTGGGATATCTCTTCATGGCTGCTCCAGCAAAGCACAGGTGCTGCTCCTTACCTTGGACGAGAGGTATCTCCTTACCGCCGCCCTTTCTGACCTTCAACGTAGGATAGCTCCTCTAGGCCCTCCTACGCCCAGGCAGCCACTGCTCCTTGGGTTGCTCCTTCCGGCCTCCGGCCCTGGCCTCGGGCGCCGCCCCTGGCCTCGGGCGCTGCCCCTGGCCTCCAGCGTGGGGTGGCTCCTCCTGGCTGCCACCCCTGGTCTCAGGCGCAAGGTGGCTTCTCCCGGCCACGCCGGGTCGCAGTCGCCCGCGCTTAGTGCACAGGTCGCAGCCGATTCTTTCCTTCCTGCGTTCCTTTACCAGATCACCATAGGCTGTGGCTGCAGTCGATCATGACTGTGACATCCCTTGTTTGCTGGTATGACAGGCAAAATTCCGTTTACCAGTACATTAAAAGGGTTTTTGAAAATGATTCTATTTTTAAGAATCTAAAAAATCCTTAATAATTGCAAAACCAGCACATTAAAATTTCAATGCCTAGCATTGCACAGTAATAACTTGACATTTAATTATGGGAACAGTTATCCAAAGAGTGGTATCACTACCAAAATAATAAATAAACTTTCAAAGGAGGAAATTAGAGGTAAATTTACTTGGCCCTGTGCTGGGCAGCTGAGTCCAATGGAAAATAAAAGAGAGCAAGAGAATAAATTCATTGGGAAAATGTTGGCAATGCTCAATGTATATTAAATGGATTCAGCAAGCAAGGGAACATTAGTACAAGTTAAATGAAAATATCTTTAAAATGTGTGCAACTCGACATAAGTAGAACTGAGCTTAGTATTATCTTCATCACTTTCATTCTTCAGCCAGCTTCTCCTCTTGATTTCTGTCTCAGTTGGTGGCTTTTATGCCCTCCTGGTGTCTCAACCTGGCATCTGGAAGTCATCTGAGCTTCCTCCTTCTTTGTTAACTTTGTGAGTGGCACAGTCTTATCAATGTTACCTCCTAAATTCATTCCCTTTCTTGGAATTCACTAGCTTCATTAAATTACCAGAAGTGTTCCTGCCTTATCTCTTGCCACTTCTCTGTCTCACCTAGGAGACTTGTTTTTCACAACTTGCCCCAAGGATTGCTTTTTTTTTTTTGCATTAAGATTGATTCTGACACTTGACTGTTCCAGTAAAACAGTCGTTCTTATCTCTGGCCACACTTTGGAATCACCTGCCGTGTTTCAGAAAACTAATGCACTTCCAGATATTCTGATTGAATGGGTCTGGGGTGCAGCCTGCAAGGGGATTTAAAAATAATCTCCTGGTGATTCTAAGGGGCAGCCAAGGTTGAAAACCATAACAATAAATAAATCTCCTTTGTGTTGCCTTCTTTATCTTAAAACAATAGTTCTGGAACTTGATTAAACATCAACATCACTGAGGTGCTTTAAAAAACCCAGACTTGGGGTTGTGGTGGATTGTGTGTGTGTGGGGGGTGTTGTGGACTCTAAGGTCATTGTTGTTCAGTTGTGCAGTTGTACCCGACTCTTCGCGACCCCATGAACTGCAGCATGCCAGGACTCTAAGGTATCCAACCAAATAATCCCCGCTTCTAGGGATCAAGCCCTTGTAAAGCCCCTCTTCTTGAGTGTGGTCAGGGCCTGTGACTTGTTTCTCACCCACAGAGCACAGCAAAGGGGATGGGCTGTCGCTCAGTGATTATTGATCATCTTAGGTTCTTTTCCCCTTTCCAGCTTGAAGAAGCCATCTGCCATGTTGTCAGGAAGCCATGGAGAGAGCCAGGTGGCAAAGAACTGTGAGCAGCCTGAAGGAGCTGAGAGTGGCCTCCAGCCAACAGCCAGTGAGCAGGCAGGAACCTCGGTGTTACTGTCACAAAGAAAGAAATTCTGGTAACAATGTAAAGGGAGACAGATTTGTTACCATTCATGGCTCCAGAAGACTAAGCCCTGGGTGACACTTTGGTAGCATCTTTGCAGAGGACCCTGTTAAGGCAGCCCAGACTCCTGACCTGCAGAAGTAGAGAGACAATAAATGTGTGTGGTTTTAAGCTGCTAAGTTTGTGGTAATTTACTTGGTGGCATTTTACACTAATTTCGGACCCCACGCGCGTGTGTGTGTTAGTTGCTCAGTTGTGTCTGACTCTTTGTGACCCCACGAACTGTAGCCCACCAGGCTTTTCTGCCCATGGAATTCTCCAGGCAAGAATACTGGGATGGATTGTCATTCCCTTCTCCTGTAACTCTATTTATTTATAATCTACCTCAGGGATAGGCTACCCACTCCAGCATTCTTGGGCTTCCCTTGTGGCTCAGCTGGTAAAGAATCCACCTGTAATGTAGGAGACTTGGGTTTGATCCCTGGGTTGGGAAGATCCCCTGGAGAAGGGAAAGGCTACCCACTCCAGTATTTTGGCCTGAAGAATTCCATGGACTGTATAATCCACGGGGTTGCAAAGAGTCAAACACGGCTGAGTGACCTTCACTTTAAGATGAAAAGACACAAACTACTTCACTGGTTAAATATCTGGATGCCTCTGGAATGGTCCAATAGAAGTCATCCTCAAATCCATCACGTTTAAGCCTTAAGATTCCAAAGCCCCCTCTTCTACTCCTGAAGCCTTTGTGGGAGTGGAAAATGCCATTACTGTGTGTAGTGACCAAGCCCTTGGTGCTTTCAAGGGTATCTGGTCTTATCAGTGATGCTTGGTAGGAAATGTCCACGAAATGGTCCTGAGAACTTAGTGAGGTTCCTGCAAAGAGAGGACTAACCGGATTAGTGAAACCAGTTCAGGTAAAGAGTCACCATTCACTTTTCCTGCATGTGAAATCTTCCTATGGAGGCTTAAAGTTGAGGCAAGGAGACAGGGTTGAGAAGATTCTCTGTAGGCATTTTCCTTCAGGATCCACCAGTTGGAACAGATTCCAGGGGCCTAATGTGAAATCTAACTTTTCCCCTCCAAACTCAGCCATGGAATAGATGCCCTTCAGAAGAGAGTTTCTGGTTGTCAGCTGTATTCAGGCAAAGATTTGATGGCAAGTCAAGGAGCAAGTGGCCAGGTTTCTATACAGGTTAAGAGTTTGAATGATACTGAATCTTAAGGTCCTTTCTGTCTCTAAGAGTATATATTCTAGGATCTGCACTACTCTTAAAATAATTCAGTGAGGAGGAGGTTTGTATCTAGGTAAATCAGCTGGTCATGAGTATTAGTCTACTGATAAATGTCCACCCAGCTTCCTTCTTCCAGCAGCATCTATAAGCATCTATAAGATAGTTGGCTGCCTCAGAACTGCTGAGACAATTGCCTTTTAAAGTTCCATTAATGTTGTCCTTTAATCATCATTTTAGTTTCCTTTTCTGCAGATTATAAAAAATGAGGTATTGTCTTATTAAAAAAAATGTATTTCTGGAAATTTACATTTGGTTTTCATGTGTCACTTTACACATTAGCATTTAATTTGCCCTTTTGTAATAGCAAACTTTCTAGTGATTATCCTATCTTGAATTTCACATTATTAACAATATCCATTTTGCTTTCAAAATACAGTGAAGAATAAAATACCTTTTTAATACCTTCTCTCATTGTATTAGATTAGAGACATTGAACATGTTTTGGAATGCCTAATGAAGTCACAGAGTACCTTTTTAAAAATAATTTCTTGAAGTTAATAACTCTTTAATACTATCAGGTCAGGGGTCACTTGTTTATACATACTGTGAGCCCATGCCAGATCAAGAGAAAATAAAACACAGATTTTATACACAAGGAATTTCAGGCCAGTTGAGGACAAAGTATAAGTACACATGAGGCAATGGGATTCTAGGGAACAGTTGTGCAGAGGACAGATGACCAGAGAGGTCAGAGATCAAAGCAGACTCAATGATGCAGTTCACAGAGGGGTTTGGAGGGAGAGCCACTCAGCTGAGCTGAGGAGGGTTGTAGGAGGTGGGTGAGAAAAAAGAAAAGAAGGCAGCTGTTACTTGTTAGGGTGGAAACGGTTAGGGAAGAATTAAAGCTCAGTGGCATTTGTGTATTAGTTTCCTCAGTTCAGTTCAGTCGCTCAGTTGTGTTCAACTCTTTGTGACCCCATGGGCTGCAGCATATCATGCTCCCCTGTCCTTCACCATCTCCTGGAGCTTGCTCGAACTCATGCCCATCGAGCTGATGATGCCATCCAACCATCTCATCCTCTGCTGTCCCCTCCTCCTCCTGCCTTCAATCTTTCCTGGAATCAGAGTCTTTTCTAATGAGTCAGCCCTATGCATCAGTAGTTTCCTAGGGTTGCTGTAACAACGTACCACCAAGGACATGACTTAGAAGAGCAGACATGTATTCTTTCACTGTTCCAGAGGCCAGAAATCCAAGATGAAGGTGTGAGTAGGGCCCTGCTGCCTCTGAAGGCTCTAGAGGAGAACTGTTCTATGCCTCCCTTCCAGCATCTGATGCCTCTGACAATCCCTGATCCTCCTTGGCTTGTGGGTGCTTAGTTGCTCAGTCATGTCTGACTCTTTGCAACCCCACAGACTCTAGCCCACCAAGCTCCACTGTCTGTGGGGATTCTCCAGGCAAGAATATTGGAGTGGGTTGCCATTTCCTTCTCCAGGGGATCTTCTCAACCCAGGGATCAAACCCAGGTCTCCCTCATTGCAGGCAGATTCTTTACCATCCAGTCTCTTTCTCCATTGTCACAGGGCATCTCCCTGTTTCTCTTCATGTTGTCTTCCATTTGTGCCTGGATATCACTACATTTCTTCTCCTTTTCTTATAAAGACAATAGTCAAGTTGGATTAAGGGCTCACCCTGCTCCAATATAACCTCAAACTAACTTACACATTAATGATATTTTCAAAGACTCTGTTTCCAAAAAAAGGTCTCACAGGTTCTGGTGGGTAGGATTTCAATATATCCCTGTGGGGTATTCAGTTCCTCACTCAGCAACATCTATGGGGGTTAGTGAAGAAGTCCTGAATACAGAGCTGAGGGCCGCATTGGAAGCCTGAAGAATTCTGAATGCCGGTGTACACTGCAGAGGAGAGGGGCATGCTGAAAAAGTACAGGAACACTAATAGCTTTTGTTTTATTTTATATTTATTTGCATTATTTATCTATTTGTGCTGAGTCTTAGTTGTGGCATGTGGGACATTTTAGTTACAGCATGCAAACTCTTAGCTGTAGCATGTATGTCTAGTTCCCTGATCAGGGATTGAACCCAGGCCCCTGCATTGGAAGCACAGATTCTCAGTCACTGCACCACCAGGGAAGTCCAAAACTAATAGAATGCATTTGGGAGGAAGGGAGCAAGGTGTGCCATTAGTATGCATAGTGTGATAGGCTTTATATTTTAAAAGTGATATAGTCTTTTATTATGTAGAGACTATTTCTGGAAAAATCCAAAATGTAGTCATAGTGGTTTCCTCTGAAAAGAGGAATTGAGGGTCTTTGGGATAAGAGTGAGATCAGAGACTTCCCTTGTATAATCTATTTTATTGTTTGATTTCTGTTTTTTTTTTCTTTTTTTAATAACTGTGTACCGTAAATACCTTAAAAAAGTAAAATCATAAACACACTTAAGGCATTATTATGTAAAGCCAACTAGGGATGACTTTAAAAATTGTAATCATTGTCATTAGAGAATGAATGCATTTGTTTCCACATTGAAATTTCTTTAAATTGAGTTTTCTGGATCAGGCCATTTCTGGATGTCAAAGGACTAGCTAGCCATGGTGTTAGCTAATTACTGAAATACCCAGTTGGCCTGGGTGTTTGAATGCTGATGCTGTATTTGTGGCTGCCTTTTCTGATGTCCTTGTTACTTCAGATGTTTAATTTTAAATCCATTTTTCCTCTGTGGTTTAAAGTTACACTTTATTCCTCAGAGAGTGAAAGATAAGACTAATTATACTGCCAGTACCACAGAGAACGTGGGGTGACCTTGTCTTGAACACTGAAGGACCCAGGATCCAGAGAACAGCTCGGCACATCTATTTCCAGACCTCCGGTGACTCCCACGGAGACAAAGAGGAGGCAGGTCTGTTTTGATTGTTCCTGTTGGCAGTGGTGAGCGGGAGAGGTGGAGGCCTGGGGAGGCCACTGCACGGAAACCTGGCCCGGAGGAGAAATGTGGATTGAAATCCTGTCTGCCACGGGAATGTGGTGAAACCTGTTCCTCCTCCACCTTTAGCATACCTCTGCTTCCAGGCTGGTACATTCAAGTGTTAGTCACTCAGGTGTGTCCGATTCTCTGTGACCCAGTGGACTGTAGCCCTCCAGGCTCCTCTGTCTATGGAATTCCCCAGGCAAGAATACTGGAGTGGGTTTCCGTTTCCTTCTACAGGGGCTCTTCCTGACCCAGGAATAGAACTCAGCTCTCCTGCATTGCAGGCAGACTCTTTACCATCTAAGCCACCAGGGAAGCCCCAAGGCATTCAAAGGCAGAGGCATTAACGATGAGGACTCCTTTCTCCAGATAGGACCCTGGACATTTTATCAGGGTTTTCTTGAACACTGCTTTCAAATCCCTAAAAATGGGTAGTATATCAAAAACCTACTTCTTGGTCTTTATCATCCCTAGGCAGTTTATTTGGTGGTAGTGCTTCGAATTGGGGAAGTTAATATTAGGCAGAAAAATTGCTTTGTCTTTAACTCTTGTCACCCTTACTTTTGCAGTTTGGGTCTCCTTGGGCTTCCAAAGCTTTAGGGTAAGGCCATTAGCAAATGCGAGAGGCTCGGCTTGATGAAGGAGTGGATAACTTGAAACCAGCCATTCAGGGCTTCCCTGTGGCTCAGCTGGTAAAGAATCCGCCTGCAATGCAGGAGACCTGGGTTCAGTCCCTGGATTGGGAAGATCCCCTGGAGAAGGGAAAGGCTACCCACTCCAGGATTCTGGCCTGGAGACTTCCAGGGACTAAACAGTCCACGGGGTTGCAGAGTTGGACACAACTGAGTGAATTTCGCTTTCACTCTTCACTTGAGACTAAGAATTAATCAATGGAATGTAACACCCTTGCTGAGCACCAGTCATAATGAGCCAGGTACTGGGGACGATCACTCAAGGCATGGTTCTTGGTCTCTCATGAGAAAGACAGACGCATTACAAAATACAGGTTCACAGTCACACCTGCACATTTCTGATACCTCCAACTTTGTGACACTGAATTCTTTTTTTCCATGACCCATCTGGCAGCAAACTTAAATGGATTTGAGTCTGTTGGGATGGCTCAAAAAGTCCATTTGGGTTTTTCCGTTACATCTGATGGAAAACTTGAATTAACGTTTTGACCAACTCAATATTTATATCCTTGATTTCTCCTACATAGTATTAGTTTCTTGTGTTTTGCTCAAGAAAAATGGGATGGTGTACTCAGACCTCAATGGGAAAGTTACATAATGCTGTTGATTACGCATCAGAATTTTTTCCTAAAATCCACCAATACAGAATTCTTAAACACATCTGGCACCAAGAGGTTGGTCTGGGGGTCTAGGTAACTCTTCAGTGCGTCTTTCTCCTCAGGAGACCCTGCTACTGGGCCACCTGGCGTCTTCTAGGACAAGGACTCAGGTGACATTGTCTTTTCAATACAAATATTTCCATCTTTTCAGTTAGGATTTTCTGGTTTTCAGATGCATTCTGAATAATTGTCTTTCCTCACTGAAAGTGCTGCCTTGCCAAAGACTTATTCCCTTTTCCTATTAAAGAGATTAATACCTCCCCAGTTTCTCCTTGTAAGTATTGTTTAATCCCCATGCAGTTTGATTGTTTCTTTCAGAGCACTAATTAGTCTGTGTCCCACTTAAGCTGCAGGGGGCTCTCTTTGAACAGTTAGGTATAGCAGCACCCAGGAGTCTTGTCTCTGAAACACAAAGATCAAATCAAATTTGATCAGATCAAATAGGCTCCTGTGGACTTAATATAGATATTTCTAAGAAGTGTTCTTTCCCTTCCTCTCATCCTCCTCCCTTTCTTTCCTGCAGACGAATATTGACTTGTTTTAAGTTTAACCTTAATGGGCACCAAGTTCTCTTTCTCTGGGAATACATGCTCACACCCCTAAGCATTCATTTCTCTCACCTGAGCGGGACAGAATGACTCAAATGGCCAGAGTTCCTGTGAACTTTGAGGATGAGATGGTGGGGACCCTCTTTAAAACTCCTCCGGCATGTGGGATGTAAACTACACACTGCAGTGGGTGGCAGCCTCTTCAAGGGGCTTGGGAAAGCTTTGTTTTTTCCTGCAGAACTGAAAGCAGATACTCTTTGTGTGAGGCTCACTTTTCTGGGATGGAGGTGGGCGTAGGACCCAAGGACTGAGTCCTGGATGGACACCCCCTGCAGGAGGAGAAGAGTAGAAAGGCTTTAGTTTTTAAAGAAATTTCCAGGAACCAGAAACCAGAACTTCAAAGCAGCAACTGCATTCATAGTATTTCTTGTTAGCATTAATAGTTTTGGTTTCCTACACTTAGCACTTAGGAGGAAAGCTAGTAAAAAGGAAAAAAAAAAAGTTGGTGGGATTATTTTTAAGAATAGAAAGTCTGAGTCTCCTTTTATTATTTGAGAACTTCTTCCTCCTGTCCTTATTTAAAAAGTTTATCTCCAAAATGCAATTCTTCACAGAAAATTTAGAAAATACAACTTAGTTATAGAAGAAAAGGGAAATCCCATTATCTTGCTGCATAGACATGACTGTTTCTATCATCTTGGTGTATGCCCTTACTGACTTTTCTAAGCCTGTTTTTAAACTTCACTGGTGTGATACATTTGCAAGCTGTGTGTTCATGTATATAGTGTGTATCTGCACGTGAAAGTCATGGTTTTTACATTTAAAGATATTAAATGCATTTCTTCATGTTTCAGTAAATTTATTCCTCACCCATTATTTTATTCTGATTCTAGCGGTAAAAAAGAAGGCCCTTTAAAAAATGGAGGTGGTGGTTTTGGAGAGGTGTGGTGACAAAGAAAAATTGCACCCAATGGATTTAAATAGGTAAAGAAAATGTTATGGAAGATAATTGCAAGAGGGGAGAAAGCTTCACCCCCAACCCTATTCAGGCAAAAGATGGGGGCATTGGGGTGCTAGAGTGACCAGCTGGAAAAGTCCTGAGGGCCATTAGGGAGGAAGCTTGCCTGTGGGATTAGGACATCAGGGTTTACTAACTGGTGCTTATTGAAGTCAAGCTTTTACCTAATGAGGGCCTGGGAGACAGGGGTTTTATCTTCCTTGATGATATATCAAAGGGATGGCTCCCTGATCTTTGAGAAAGACATTCCTGGGCTGTAAAACTGGCAAGTATTTTTTTTTTCCAGTCGCCCAGTCATGTCTGACTCTTTACGACCCTATGGACTGCAGCATGCCAGGCCTCCCTGTCCTTCACCATCTCCCAGAGTTTGCTCAAACTCATGTCCATTGAGTCGGTGACGCCATCCAACCATCTCATCCTGTTGTTTCCTTCTCCTGCCTTCAGTCTTTCCCAGCATCAGGTCTTTTCCAAGGAGTTGGCTCTTCCCATCAGGTGGCCAGAGTATTGGAGCTTCAACTTCAGCATCAGTCCTTCTAATGAATATTCAGGGTTGATTTCCTGTAGGATTGACTGGTTTGATCGGCTTGCTGTCCAAGGGACTCTCTCAAGAGTCTTCTCCAGCATCACAGTTTGAAAGGATCAATTCTTTGGTGCTCAGCCTTCTTTATGGTCCTACTCATATCTGTATATGACTACTGAAAGACCATACCTTTGACTATATGGACATTTGTAGGCAAAGTGTTGTCTCTGCTTTTTAAACCAGCAAGAAGCTGGGAGAAGTTTTACATCCCCCAGGGGCAGAGAAAGAATTTTTGATTGCAAATTTTCTAAAATATATGATATGAGGAAAGGAAAACAGGGGTCCATTGTTCAGAAGAAACTCTGAGTAGTTTAACCTTGCTGGAGGTGGGTAGAGTTGGGTGTGAGGTAAGCCTGCCGAGCCCCTAGAGAACTGTGTGGAAGGAGATTTCCTTAGGACCTGGTCAGCAGGGGCTCAGACCATGGTCTGCCCTGAAGAGCAATCACCAAAAGTGTAAGTTAGTAGTAAGTATCTTAGTGCATTTTCAACCATGTTTATATTAGTTTACAAAGGGGAAACTGTCTGTTCAATAAAAGGGATGTTGCTGTTGTTTAGTTGCTAAGTGGCATCCCACTCTTTTGCAACCCCATGAACCGCAGGCCGCCAGGTTCCTCTGTCCTTGGGATTTTCCAGGCAAGGAGGCTGGAGTGGGTTGCCATTTCCTACTCCAGGGACTCTTCTGTTGCTGTCACTGGCTGTTACATTCTCCACAGGCAGCTGCTCAGAGGCACAGGAGTGTGTTTGTTTTCACTCCCCAAGTGTATTGTTTAGCATGAAGTCCTCAGGGTTCACTGCCGTTGTAGCAAATGGCAGGATTTCCATCATTTTTAAGCCTGAATAATATTTCATTGTATGTATAGACCACATCTGCTTTGTCCATTCATCTATTCATGGACATTTGGGTTGTCCCCTTTTCTCTTGTGGACACGGAAGTGCAGATTCTGTTTTCAGTTCTTTTGGAGAAACACTCAGAAGTGGGATGGCTGGAGGGAATCTGGAAAACAACACAGGAAGCTGATGAGTAGCTTTTGAAGTCATTTAAGTGTTTGTTCTCCTCAAGGTAGCTCAGCTGGTAAAGAATCAGCCTGCAATGCAGGAGACCTGGGTTCAATCCCTGGGTTGGGAAGGTCCCCTGGAGAAGGGAACAGCTATCCACTCCAGTATTCTGGCCTGGAGAATTCCATGGATGTATAGTCTATGGGGTTTCAGAGTCAGACATGACTGAGCGACTTTCACTTCACAAGTCATTTCTGCTCACAATCCTGCTCAGTAGAAAAGGATTCATAAGGAATTTATGAAATAACATAGGAGATTGATGAAAAGATTTTGTGTGCATGCATGCTAAGTTGCTTCAGCTGTGTCTGACTCTTGGCGACCCGATGGATTGTAGCCTGCCAGGCTCCTTTGTCCGAAGAGAGAAAATAGATGTTTTAAATGTTGGATGACTCCCTTGCCCTCCTCCCCAGGCTTGTCCAGTGGGACTTCTTAGAAAGAGAGAAGCTTTGGGATTTGGATTTCTATAGGGCCTGAGCTGGGCTTCAAGCGGTGACTGGCCTCTTGGATTTGTTTGTAAAACATATGTGTGGAGCACTCTTTAGCTGTCACCAGATTCTCAGAGAAGGCCATGACCTTGAGGAAGCCAAGGACCAGTGCTTTAGAGACCGGCTATCCTGCTCTCTCAGATAATCACTCTGTTGCTCAGTTGTGTCCAACTCTTTGAGACTCCATGGACTAGAGCCGACCAGACTCCTCTGTCCGTGGGATTTTTCAGGCAATAATACTGGAGTGGGTAGCCATTTCCTGCTCCATGGGATCTTCCTGACTCAAGGATTGAGCCCAAGTCTTCTGCATTGTAAGGAGATTCTTTACCACCAGAGCCACTCTGTGGCCTTGGGTCAATTATTTGACCTGGGGACTCACTTTCCACACCTTAGAGTGTTTTTCAGTTCAGTTCAGTCACTCAGTCACTCTTTGAGACCCCATGGACTGCAGCATGCCAGGCTTCCCTGTTCATCACCAACTCCCGGAGCTTACTCAAACTCATGTCCATTGAGTCGGTGATGCCATCCAACCATCTCATCCTCTATCGTCCCCTTCTCCCTTCATCCAAAGCCTGTCTTTGGGTGGATAATAATGTCACATCTCACAAGTTTGGAATAAAGTTTAAGTAAGAGGAGAACATAATGGGTTCTTCTACTTAGAGGCTTAATAATTATTTATTTATTTTCTTTTTTTCCTCTTCTTTTCCAACTTGTCAGAGCAGAACTTCTCTCTGGAGAATTTGGGACCAGCAGGTTCTATTCTGAGTGCACCCTAAGAAATGTTTAGGCCAAATAGTTTCAAAGTTATAGGAAGAAGAACCTCCAATATTTAAAAAAAAATTGAAACATGTTTGACATGTAACATTGTGTTAATATAAATATGTAACATGTTGACTTGACAAATTATATATTTATGTATCATATAAATTTATATACTTATACATCAATTTTTACATATCGATGTAAAAGCAGGCAGACGCTTTACCGTCTGAGCCACCAGGGAAGGCCATATCAATATTTACGATTTATATATCATATCACATAGTTATTTCTTTGGGGAGGAGCTGGAATAATTAAGATCTGGTCTTTTAGGAAGTTAGATTATTACAATACAATATTGTTGTCTATATTCACTAGGCCAGAGAGCTAATGATCTCTAGGATTTACTACTGATGCAAGTCTGTACTCTTGGACAACGTCTCATTTCCCCACCCTAGACGCTGGTAGTCTCCATTTTACCACTCATTTTAAATTAAATACCCTTTGCTGCTGTGATCACTTACCAGAGACAGCAGCAGATGTCATGGAGAAGTCCACGCAGCAGGGGGTCATCCTGGGAAGCATTTACTAAATTCCCACAAGTGCTGGGAAGATGCTGGACTTGGTCTCAGAGTTCCTTCCCCCCAAAGACCTTCAAAGTGGATCTACTCAGCCTTGCTAATGAAGGACACTCGGGGCTGCCAGAGTCCACTGAACCCCGTCTGGGAACCAGAAACCAATTATTGTTTAGTTTAGACTCCAGTGAAATCTTTTCTGGGTATTTTATGGGGATGAGCTCAGTTTGGTTGTTGAGGCTCAGAGGGGAGCTAATTAAAGATGTGAAATGACCAAGCAGAGTGAATCTTTGTAACACTGAACAGGTGTGGGACCAGTTCCCACTTAGATTCTTTAAAAAAAAAAAATCTGTATTACAACCTTCAGACTTCTCTTTTGAGCAAAATCACTGCTTAGGTAAAATTGCAAATATGAAATTATAAAGAGATGAGATCTGGCAGTCAGTTTGAATTTTCCTTTCCCTTCCATTAATTTTGCATCTCAAATCACCAACTAGCGCATGGTGATATAAAGAGAATGCTGTGTCATTTGCGTCCAGTCTACCATGAAGGATGTGTGAGAGGATATGTTGCTGTGAGGGCACTGGAGGGGCTTTCAGGGAAAACAGAATTGCACACTCAGCTGGTAGAAAGGCCTAATAAGATTTTCAACTAGACCATGCTATGTATAACACATTATATATAGTTTACAGTTTTATTTTATAAATTATGTATATCCTAAAATTAAAACTACTACCTTCTCCCTTCAAGCCTTTGGAAATTGCCCCTGTAAGGTCTGGAAGGGAGCTAATTTGCACATGGTTACAGAATCAGTTGGGGTAATTCTCTAAACATTCTCACAATTTGACATGCATTTTATATTTTCTATCTCAATTGTCAGCAGGTATTTCTTTTTTATTTTTTGCTTTTTAAAAATTTTGTTTTAAATTTTTCTTGGAGTGTATTTGCTCTACAGTGTTATGTTAGTTTCTGCTGTACAGCAAAGTGAGTCAGTTGTATGCATATGTATATCCCCTCTGTTTTGGATTTCCTTCCTGTTTAGGGTTTCCTTGGTGGTTCAGATGGTAAAGAATCTGCCTGCAATGCAGGAGACCTGGGTTCAATCCCTGGGTCGGGGAGATCCCCTGGAGGAGGAAATGGCAACCCCTTCCAGTATTCTTGCCTGGAAAATTCCATGGACAGAGGAGCTTGGTGGCCTATAGTCCATGGGGTCCCAAAGAGTCTGATGCTGGGAGGGACTGGGGCCAGGAGGAGAAGGGGATGCCAGAGGATGGGATGGCTGGATGGCATCACTGACTCGATGGACGTGAGTCTGGGTGAACTCCAGGAGTTGGTGATGGACAGGGAGGCCTGGCGTGCTGCGATTCATGGGGTCACAAAGAGTCGGGCACGACTGAGCGACTGAACTGAACCGAGAGACTGACACTAGATCTCCACAGAGCCCTGAGTTCCCTGTGAGATAAAGTAGCTTCTCACTCAGCAGTTCAGTTGTTCAATGTCCTACTCTTTGAGGCCATTAGTTATCTATTTTATGCGTAGTATCAATAGTGTATACACGTGAATCCCAATCTCTCACTTCATGCTACTTCACCTTCCCCCCCTTGGTATCCATATATTTATTCTCTATGTCTGTGTCTTTATTTCGCCAGCAGGTATTTCTTAAGGAAAAAATGCTTTCCCTTGACACATTTTCTTGCTTAGATCTGAGTCACATTGTGTTACCTTAAATTGCCCTGGTGAGTTAAATAATATGTTGTCATTGAGCAGAATTTTCAGTTTCTCTGAGGGTTGGATATTGTCCCGATGCTCATTGAATAGAGATATCTGGGATGTTTTTACTTCACTATTAGAAGAAGAAGGAACCCATCTTAGATTCTCACCTTATAAGGTACACTCACTCTGTCAACTAATTTTTTTTTTCTTTTTTTTACCCCTGACATAGTAGACAAAAGCTAAAGTGTTAGGAACTTCTTAGAACTGAAATATTAGTTTGCCTTTCCCCAACAAAGAGTCTACAGCTATAAATAAGTCATTTGTTAAAAGAGTAGTATTTAATTATGTGTGGAAACATCCTCTGGCAACCCATTTGCGCTTGATATTCCAAAAGAATTTTAATAGAATCTGATCATGGGCTTGTGTTTATGAACGTTTTCCCCCCCAACAAAATAGAGCCTAAAACTGACCAATTAACTTTTTAATTTCATACAATTTGATTGTTCTTCTTCACTTAAAAAATCAAATAAATGCCTACATAGTGGAGACATTTTTGTTTATCAGGCCTGCAAAGTACATGTTGAAATACTCCTATGAACACTAGAGAATGGCTTTTTCTATTGTTATCTACATTTCCGCCATAATTTTACTGATAGTGGTTTGTATACAGCAGATGCTCAGTATTTCTAATAAATTGATAATAGGACATACCAATATTTAATACCTTTTTTTATCTTGTTACAGCAACACAATGATCTTTCATTAAAAATTTTTTTTTGGTAACAGCTTTACCAAGGTATAATTCACACACAATTCATCCATTTAAACTGTACAAGTCAATGATTGTATATTCACAGCTATGCAACCATGAACACTACTTAATTTTGGACCATTTTTATCAACTGTCCCCACCAGCCTCAAAGAAACCCTGCATTCATTAACTCATTAGCGGTCACTCCTCACTCTCCTCCAGCCTGGTCAAACTCTCAGCAACCTCTCATCTACTTTAAGTCTTTTAAAATTTGCCCACTCTGGACTTTATTCGTGGAGTCATACAATATGAGGTTGCTTGTGTCTGATTTTTTTTTTTTTTCACTTAACATAAGTTTTTAAGCTTCATGCACAGTATAGCATGTATTAGAGAGAGGGTAACAGACAGGAAGGCTAGGGGTCTTCAAACGGAGGAAATAGGCTGAAAGCGTCAGACTATTTTTTATTTCTCTCGTAAGTGGCAGGAGGAAACAAACTACAAGTGTCAGATTTTTTTTTCCCTTTTCTATATAAAATTAAAAGGAGATTTCTCTTAAAATTCAGTGTTGCAATGATGACTCCTGGTTCCACCTGAACTTAACTTTTCTCAAACCTTGAGCTAACCAATGCATTTTTCTTATGGAAATGTTTTTCTTAAGCTATGTTGATGAATTATGTATTTACCCTAGATTCTGTCTTTCTTCAAGTCAGTTCTGCTTAAGACTCAGAACCCATAAGGGCTCAACAAACCAGTATATTTTACTCATACGATTGTTCTCCTAATCTAAGTTAATGAAACTATATATTTGTTTGGAAACCTGCCTTTCTTCAAGATACATGTCAATTGTTTTATGGCCCGGGATGACTCACCTTGTCCAATGTTATCTCAAAATGCATGTTGTGGGTGAGGGCCTGGTGCCACTCTGAGTTTTGAGATATTTCCTTTCTCTAATTAGCAGCCTGCTGATAGGCATATAGCATAATGCTAAAGGCTAACAGGGGGGCACTCTTTCTGCCCCCTTCTGATGTTTATGTCAGAAGCTTTCTCTATCTCTTTTATACTTTAATAAAAGTTTATTATACAAAAGCTCTGAGTGATCAAGCCTCATCACTGGCCCCAGATTGAATTCCTTTCCTCCAGAGGCCAATAATCCCAGCATCTTTCACAATTCAGCAACAACCTTTCATTAGTACTTTATTACTTTTTGTTGACATAATCATTCCATAAAAGATGATGCTGTGAAAGTGCTGCACTCAATATGCAAGCAAATTTGGAAAACTCAACAGGACTGGAAAAGGTCAGTTTTCATTCCAATCCCAAAGAAAGGCAATGCTAAAGAATGCCCAAACTACTGCACAGTTGCATTCATTTCACATGCTAGTAAAATAAAGCTCAAAGTTCTCCAAGCCAGGCTTCAGCAGTATGTGAACCATGAACTTCCAGATGTTCAAACTGGTTTTAGAAAAGGCAGAGGAACCAGAGATCAAAATGCCAACATCTGCTGGATCATTGAAAAAGCAAGAGAGTTCCATAAAAACATCTATTTCTGTTTTATTGACTATGCCAAAGCCTTTGATTGCGTGGATCACAATAAATTGTGGAAAATTCTGAAAGAGATGGGAATACCAGACCACCTAACCTGCCTCTTGAAAAACCTAGATGCAGGTCAAGAAGCAACAGTTAGAACTGGACATGGAACAAAGACTGGTTCCAAATTGGGAAAGGAGTACCTCAAGGCTGTATATTGTCACCCTGCTTATTTAACTTCTATGCAGAGTATATCATGAGAAACTCTGGGCTGGATGAAGCACAAGCTGAAATCAAGATTGCCAGGAGAAATATCAATAACCTCAGATATGCAGATGACACCACCCTTATGGCAGAAAGTGAAGAACTAAAGAGCCTCTTAATGAAAGTGAAAGAGGAGAGTGAAAAAGTTGGCTTAAAGCTCATTCTTCAGAAAACTAAGATTATGGTATCCAGTCCCATCACTTCATGGGAAATAGATGGGGAAACAGTGGAAACAGTGGCTGACTTTATTTTTTTGGGCTCCAAAATCACTGCAGATGGTGATTGCAGCCATGAAATTAAAAGACGCTTACTCCTTGGAAGGAAAGTTATGACCAACCTAGACAGAATATTAAAAAGCAGAGACATTAGTTTGCAAACAAAGGTCTGTCTAGTCAAGGCTATGGTTTTTCCAGTAGTCATGTATGGATATGACAGTTGGACTATAAAGAAAGCTGAGTGCTGAAGAACTGATGCTTTTGAACTGTGGTGTTGGAGAAGACTCTTGAGAGTCCCTTGGACTGCAAGGAGATCCAACCAGTCCATCCGGAAGGAGATCAGTCTTGGGTGTTCATCGGAAGGACTGATGTTGAAGCTGAAACTCCAGTACTTTGGCCACCTGATGTGAAGAGCTGACTCATTGGAAAAGACCCTGATGCTGGGAAAGACTGAAGGCAGAAGGAGAAGGGGATGACAGAGGATAAGATGGTTGGATGGCATCACTGACTCAATGGACATGAGTTTGAGTAGACTCTGGGAGTTGGTAATGGACAGGGAGGCCTGGCGTGATGTGATCCATGGGGTCGCAAAGAGTTGGACCGAGTGACTGAACTGCACATTCCATTTTATGCCTATGCCACATTCTGTTGATCATCAAATGACGGACATTTGTTTTCACTTTTTGACTTTTATGAATGATGTTGCTATGATTGTATGTGTGCGTGTGTGCTCAGTCGTGTCTAACTCTTTGTGACCCTTTGAACTGTAGCCTGCTATGCTCCTCTCTCCATGGAATTCTCTAGGCCAGAATACTGGATTGTGTCAGCATTCCCTTCTCCAGGGGATCCTCCCAAGCCAGAGATCAAATCTGCATCTCCTGCATTGGTAGGCAGATTGTTTACCACTGAGCGACCTGGGTTGCCCTTCCTAAGTGACTGTACTGTTTATAATACCAGTGGCACTGAAACCGTTTACCACAGATTGGGACTTGAACCCACGTGCTGGGACTCAAACCCATGTGCTGGGACTCAAACCCAGCCAAAACCCATGGTACCTGGTTTCAGTACCTAATGAAGCTCAGGTTCTTGATGTCTCATTGCTGAAAGAATTCAGTGACAGACAAAGTGATAGGTAAGAAGTGGATTTATTCAGATGCAGAGAGGAGCACACTCCACAGCGGGCAAGCGTGGCCCTGAAATTTGGCATGGTTATTATTTATATGCTGGGTAATTTCATATGCTAATACGTGGGAGGGTTATTCCAACTATTTTGGGGAAGGGGCAGAGATTTCCAGGATTTGGGCCACCACCCACCCCTTGGTCTTTTAACAGTGCCTTGAAACTGTCATGACACCTCTGAGTGTATCATTTCACTTGCTGATTGAGGATCAAGGTCTAGTCCTGTCTGCCATCTTGGTCCCATTTGATCTTGTCGGTTTTATGCTGTGTCCTTGGGCTGTGTCATTCTTTCAAAAGTTGTGCCCTGCCCCTTTCCCTCCTGTTACAGCAGTGAGAAAGTTCCAATTTCTCTACTTGCTCACCAACACTTATCATCTACCTTTTTGGTTATAACCATTCTAGCGGGTAAGGAATGATAGCTCAATGTGATTTTGACTTGTATTTCCCTGATGGCTAAATAAATATTTGTCTTTTCATGTGGTTATTGGCCATTTGTACATCTTCTTAGGAGAAACGTCTATGCAAATCCTTTGCACAGTTACTACTGGCTTGCTTGTCTTTTTAATTATTGAGCTGACAAGTTCTTTATGTATCCTAAATACAAGTCTGTTATCAGATGTATAATTTGCAAATAGTGTCTCACACTATAGCTGTCTCTCTACTTTTTTGATGACGTCATTTGAAGCACAAGTTTTAAATTTTGATGAAGTACAATTTATCTGTTTTTCCTTTTGTTTCTTGTGCTTTGGTATTTCATTTTAACGTGCCATAGAGTCATGCTATAGGGGAAGATCTTAGGAGGAATACTTAGTTAGTTAATAAGGAACTCCCTCTTAAAATAGACCTGTTTTTAGCACTAACACTAGGTACAAATGTGATAGAGAGGATGCCTGTTATAGCGCTTCCTTTCTGCACTTCGCTGTTGCAGAGAGTGTGCTTTCTGCACATGCCCTTTAGAAGATGGGTCTGCTGTCCCACATCGCCTGCCCCTGCCCACTGCTGACTTCGGGCCCACATGAGGACTGGTGCCCCGGAAGGAGACCACACCCACTTCAGGTGAGGCCAGCCTGCCTTTCTATTTTCTGCTCCATGGCCTTCTCCTATGCGTGCAAAATAAATGACAATGTTGGTGTCTGAAGAAAGGGGCCAATCTTTTTCCAAGATTGATTTTATCCACCTGCTTTGAGGAGGCCTGGTTCATGTGTAATGTAGATGTGCACTGCATATTGTCACAAAGAGGGCATGTTACTTATTTTTTCTTAGTTCAGTTGTTTTTCCACAGAAAAAAAATTATGATATTTTCCTCATCACTTATAAGCCCCTTTCATATTTTTTCCTCTTCTTCAGCTACCTTTTGTCTGAACTACGAGACAAAGAGGGCTTTGAAGTTGCCCTATGGGTGCAGCTCTTGCCGATGAGCAGAGACTCTGTTTGTTTATGGGCTGGACTCTCCCCTGGCACCTTGACCTTGTTACCCTTTTTGAGAGGATTCACAGGAGTGATATTTCACTTCAGACAGAGCTCTGTCTTGGTGTCAACAGACGTGATTTTTCACTTTCTTTCTAAAATTAAAAGCAGTGAGTTAGTTTTAAGTAAATTACACATTTCTAGACTGTACTAGAAATAGGTGCTTGCTTAGGCATGAATGATCCCTGGGTCAGGAAGATCCCCTCAAGGAGGGCATGGCAACCCAATCTAGTATTCTTGCCTGGAGAATCCCATGGACAGAAGAGCCTGGCAGTGGGGGTCAGTCTGTGGGTCTCAAAGAGTCAGACACAACTGAGAGACTAATACTTATGCATGAATGACGGCCGTGACTTCCATCATCTTCATTCTTAAATAGAGACCAGAACAACTTTGGGTTCTGCAGGTCACTACCCTTGGACCGTGAGCTCTGGGGACTGTGGATGGCAGTGGTAATGACAGTGATAATGACGACAACAGTCACTTAGTGTAGGCCACTTACATAAGCATGCACGCATCTGCTTTGCTCACCACCTAATTACCAAGAAGACTGCCTTTCAGAGACGTTAATAAGCCCGAGGTCACTAGTAGTGGTGAAGCTGTGTTTCAAATTACTTCTGATGGTATCTAAACACTGACTTGATGGACATGAGTCTGAGTGAGCTCTGGGAGTTGGTGATGGACAGGGAGGCCTGGCGTGCTGTGATTCATGGGGTCGCAAAGAATTGGACACGACTGAGCGACTGAACTGAACTGAACTGAAAGAATGAGATCTCCCTGGAATCTAAAGAATGAGATCTCTCTGGAACATCCCTGGCAGTCCAGTGACTAAGACTCTGTGCTCCTAAACCCAGAGCCTGGGTTCAGTCCCTGGGTGGGGAGCTAGAGCCCACATACCATAATTAAGAGTTTGCATGCCACAACTAAAGATCCTGCATGCCACAATTAAGACCCAGCACAGCTGAATAAATAACAAAAAATATAATAAAAGAAATCTCATTTCTTTCTCTTTTCTTTTTAAGAATGAGCTCTCTCCACTGTATGGGCTTCCCCTGGGGCTCTGTGGTAAAGAATCCACCTGCAGTGCGGGAGACCCAAGTTCGATCCCTGGGTTGGGAAGACCCCTGGAGAAGGGAATGGCAACCCACTCCAGTATTCTTGCCTGGAGAATCCCATGGACAGAGGAGCATGACAGTCTACAGTCCGTGAGGTTGCAAAGAGTTAGACACGTCTGAGTGACTAATACATACTCTCCACTATACACACCGCCTTCCTCACTTACTAAGCGGTGGTTGCCAGCTTTTAGAAGGTTTTGTGTCCTTTGTTGCCATCCTATTGCCTAAATTCTGATTTTCCCTATTAAAATGTGTTTTATGCTACAATTTTCCTCAAAAGTATTTCGGGAAACACAAACAGGATTAAGTTCTGAATAGTTCTATTTAAAATATTGTTTTTTTCCCTAGGTATTTTCCCCAAACTATCTTGAAAACATAATGTTTATGAGAACATTTAAAATGTTAAAAATGTTTAAATGTTAAACATTAAAAAATGTTTTTTTTAACATTTTCTGTTAAAAGCCTTGTTTTCTACCATATTTTTACTCAAAAGTTGCGTGGAAACTTTGCTTTTTCTCTTTATCCCAGTGGACATTCTGCACTTTTCTAAGAATTTCTTTTATTAGATTTTTTTCCTAAAAGTTATCTTGGAAACATGACTCTCCCTCCACTCCAGCCTCCTCTCCCCAGTTTTACTAGAATTACTGTATACAATTTACTGTATAAATTTGAGATATGGCAAGATGATTTGATTTGCATATATGTGAAATGATTACCACGATAGGTTCAGCTAACATGCATCATCTCATAGATACAATAAAAAGAAAAAGAGAAAAAAAAATCTCCCTGTAATGAGAATTCGTGATTTACTCTCCTGACTTTCCTATATATCATACAGTAGCTATAACATCTCAGTCATCATTATAACATCTTAGTCATCATGGTGTACATTATGTTCCTAGTACTTACTCATCTTAGAGCAGAAAGTTTCAATCTTTATTCACTTTTCTTCAGCTCCCCCTCACCCCACCTTCCACCTCTGGTAACCACAAGTCTGATTTCTCTTTCCGAGTTTGTTTTTGTTTTGTTTTTTAGATTCCATGTATAAGTGAGATCATACATTATTTGCTTTTCTCTGACTTTTTTCACTTAGCATAATGCCTTCAACCTTTATCTGTGTTGTCACAAATGGCAGAATTTCTCTTTTTTATGACTGAATAATATTCCATTGTGTGTGGGTGTGTATGTATGTATATATATAGGAGAAGGAATATATATATATATATATATATATATATATATATATATGCCACAAATTCTTTATCCATTCTTCCATTGATGGACACTTAAGTTGGAATTGGCTGTTAATCACAGCAGGGTCAACTCTTCAGTTCTCAGCAGAATTTAAGCTCATTTTGATGAAAATAAAATTTCCAAGTTGAGTTTTAAGAAAAAACCTGGCACAAAACAAGCTTTTCAATAGAAAAAGTGTTCAGTTTAAGAACTTTGTGATAATCATATTTCCAAGGTAGTCAAAGATTAATCCTTTACTACTAGGACTGAGAGACCATTTCTCTTCCCAGTGAATTTTTTACCCAATGAATGTTTTTGATATGATTTACAAACAGATTTTATATTTACAGAGAAGTTCAGTTATCATGTTTTATGTTTTACTAATGATTCATGGGGTCACAAAGAGTTGGACATGACCGAGCAACTGAACTGAACTGAACTGAATGTTTTAACATTATTCATAACATTATATCTGTTGAAAAGCTTGTCTGTCCTTTGATGAAATTCTTGCAAGCCAGCTATCTTGTCCTCAATCTTGCCTTGTCCTCCCCACACCCTTAAAAACACCCTCTGTCCTACACAGATGATCTCTGTGTAGATGTCATTCTCTGATTCAAATTCTTCACAGGCTTTCTATCATCAAGAAAGTGAGTTTTAAACTGTATTCTGCAGGGGTCTTGAATTCTGTGTGTGTGTGTGTGTATGTGTGTGTGTGGTGAAGGCAGGGGCCTTGAGGCTGCTGTCAAGGGAAAGGAAACCAGATGGGGAGATTGAATCACAGGGACTCCAAGCCCCCCAATTTTCACATCAGTCAGAACAGCTCTAATGGTTTCAAGTCTATAGAATTCCAGAGTTTCCTGTACATTTTCCACTACGAAAGGGATTTCAGGGCCTTCAGAAAAATTCCCCTTTAAGAAAAGCCCCCTTTCAGTAATAAGAGTTGCAAATATTTTTTTCCCCCAGTTTGAATTGCTAGTATATACTAGAAGACGGTGATGTCCATAAATCTTTATCCTTTTATTTTTCACTTTAACAACAGCCGCAACAGAATCAGCTCACATGCCAAATTAGACAGAGTTCAGCACCTTCCTTTTTGATTGGCTGTGATTTTTTATGAACTCTAGGAATTTACAAGACCTCAAAGTTGAGGTTAGTCAGGAACACTTGTTAGATACTGTCATTACTTCTTGCAGCCACATGATGTCACTGTGGACAACTGGTCAATTTGACAGACTCTGCGGGTCTGCCTCTGGCTCACGCCTGTGCACATCACCAAGAAACCTCGAAGGAAGGTCTGCAGTGGTGGGCAATTAACTGCTTCCGTGTCATGCTTAGCTAAGAATCTCCCATACCTGAGCTCCCAGAGTCACAGTTCTTGACACTGACCTTTTTCTGGCTGAAGTCATCTGCTAAGGCACTCGAAACTCCTTGAACACTTAATGAACTGACTCTGGAGTCTGCTTCTTGTGAAGCAGCCCACTTATTTCTCACTGCTAATTCATATCCTTAGGAGTTGGGCAACCTTCCAACTCTTGAATGACAAATGGTTTTATTACATTAACTTTATTGGCGGATAGGATTATGTACCCCACTCCCCTTAACGACGGTTCCCTCATGACTTTCAGGGAACCAAACATCTTTACTAGAAGCCTTACCTGCCTTGGTGATTCCCGTCTCATGGGCAATCAGGATGATTTTCTAGAAGCCCTTGCTAGAGATAAGAATGATCCTCACCCTCGTTCACTCTTTCAAGTTTTAGTTTTCAGTAGAACTTTCTACAAATGGTCATAGTCCTTTCCTTTGAAAGAGGCTTACGCTTATAATTATTTTACATTTTACTAAGCACAACAAAAGAAGAAAAGAATATGCAAGAACAGATGCTGGAGAAGTTGTTGGGGCTGAGACTGTGAAAGAATTTTGTATGTTGTGATATGAATTTGGCAGAAAGTCAGAAAAAGAAAGTGAAAGTCGCTCAGTTGTGTCCAGCTCTTTGTCGCCCCATGTACTGTAGCCCACCACGCTCCTTTGTCCATGGAATTCTCCAGACTAGAATACTAGAGTGGTTTGCCATTTTCCTTTCCTGGGGAATCTTCCCAACCTAGGAATCAAACCCAGGTCTCCTGCATTGCAGGCGGATTCTTCATCATCTGAGTCACCAGGGAAGTTCAGAAAGTCAGAAGAGACATTTAAGCATCTGAGAGGTTCAGGCAGGAATTAGCTTTCAGAACGCTAATTACAGAACTTGTGAGGAAGATGAACGATGATAAGGAAATATCAGTGGTGGGGAGGCTATACGAATCAGTGGGCTGCTGTCGTAGTTTCAGTTCAGTCGCTCAGTCATGTCTAGCTCTTTGCAACCCCATGGACTGCCACACGGCAGGCTTCCCTGTCCATTACCAACTCCTGGAGTTTGCCCAAACTCATGTCCATCGAGTCGGTGATGCCATCCAACCATCTCATCCTCTGTCGTCCCCTTCTCCTCCTGCCTTCAATCTTTCCCAGCATCAGGGTCTTTTCCAATAAGTCAGCTCTTCACATCAGGTGGCCAAAGTATTGGAGTTTCAGCTTCAACATCAGTCCTTTCAATGAACACCCAGGATTGATCTCCTTTAGGATGGACTGGTTGGATCTCCTTGCAGTCCAAGGGACTCTCAAGAGTCTTCTCCAACACCACAGTTCAAAAGCATCAGTCCTTCGGTGCTCATCTTTCTTTGTCAGCTGTCAGCTTTCAGTTGTCATGGCTAGAAATGTTGAGGGCTTGAACCAATACAGTTCTGTGAGGCTGAAGAGGACCGACAGATTCCAAAGATTTTCCTGAGCTGGAATTGACAGGAATTGGTGTGACTGTGAAAGTCAAAAAGAGAAGGAGAGGCCATGATGGGCCTGAGAGACTAGATGTTGATACTATAAAGATTATGGTGAATTTCAAAGGGAGAAAAGGTTTCTAAGGGAGGAGAAGCTCTGTTTGGGGACATTGGATTGGAAAAATATTTTCACTGGTGTACACAAAATGTATTTCCACTGAGTTGGCAGATTTTTTTTCCCAGCACATGATATATGTCATTCTGTTGTCTTCTGGCTTTCATTGCAACTGTTGAGAAGTCATTCATAATTCTTTATAGTTCTGTTCATCTGAATGTAATGGATCTATTATTTTTCTGACTACTTTTCAGATTTTTTCCCCTTCATCTTCGTTTTGTAGCAGTTTAACTGATGTGCCTAGGTGTGGGTTTCTTTGTGTTTATTCTGCTTGGCTGGATACTTGTCCTATTTCGTTGAGCACTTTGAACTTGTTTGATATCTTTTAACTAGTTTTAGAAAATTATTGGTGATTATCTTCACAAATATTTATTCTGCTTAGTTTTCTCTCTCATCTTTGTATATTACTCCAATAACACATATATTAGAAAGCTTGGTATTGTTCCATATGCCTCTCATGTTGTGTTCTGTTTTTTTCTCATCCTTTCCTGTCTTTTCTCCATCTTAATTAACTGACCAATTTTCGCAGTTATGGGCCATGTCTCTTGCTGTTCAATCTGCTGTTAAGCCTTTCCAATGCATTCTCTTTTTTTTGAAATACTATGTCTTTCAATCTTAGTATATCCACTTCTCTATAGAAATTCTCCATTTTTCATTTGTTTTTTTTCCACCTTTTTACTCATTTATTTAACCTGTTTATAAAAGTTAATTAAAAACCTTTATCTTTTAATTCCAATGGCTTGCTTATCTGTGGGTATCTTATTGATTGCTTTTTGATTTTCTGATTATCAGTCATATGTTACTTAATATGTCTCATAATTTTTTATGGTATGCTGCTGCTTGGGCAACTTCACTTTCACTTTTCACTTTCATGCCTTGGAGAAGGAAATGGCAACCCACTCCAGTGTTCTTGCCTGGAGAATCCAGGGACTGCGGAGCCTGGTGGGCTGCCGTCTATGGGGTCACGCAGAGTCATGGGATTCTCCAGGCAAGAACACTGGAGTGGGTTGCCATTTCCTTCTCCAATGCATGAGAGTGAAAAGTGAAAGGGAAGTCGCTCAGTCATGTCTGACTCTTCTCGACCCCATGAATTGCAGCCTACCAGGCTCCTCCGTCCATGGGATTTTCCAGGCAAGAATATTGGAGTGGGTTGCCATTGCCTTCTCCCTATGGTACGTTAAAGACTGTGTTTAATAAATATTTTATTTTAGAATGGATTCAGTTTCACAGAAAATTTGTGAGAGTACAGAGAGATCCCATACACCGCAGATCCAGTTTCCCCTCTTATAAATGCCTCATGATAGTATGGCACATTGGTGACAATAAACCAGAATTATTACATTATTTATTAACTAAAAGCCACACTTGATTCAGATGTCCTTAGCTCATACCTAATACTTTTATCTTTTGCAGAAACCCACTCAGGATACCACATTATATTTAGATGTGCTATCTCCTTAGGCTCCTCTTGGCTATGAAAGTTTCTTAGACTTTTCTTATTTTTGATGAACTTGAACATTTTAAGGGATATTGGTTTAGATATTTGCACAATTTTTCTCAATTGGAAATAGTCTGGTGTTCTCTCCATGATTGAACTGGGTCATGGGTTTTGGGAAGAAGATCCCAGAGATGAAGTGCCGTTTTCTTTCCATCATATCAGATTTACATACTATTAACCTGACTTTCACTCTAATCTTGATGAGGTAGCATTTGTCAGGTTCTCCACTATGATTACTCTTTGTTTCCCCTTTCCATGCTGTACTCTATGGAGGGAAGTTCCTATGCAAAATCCACACTTAAGGAGTGGGGAGTTAAGCTTCACATTCTCAAGGACAGAGTATCTACACATATTATTTGGAATCCTCCTGCATGGACAATTTGTTCATTCTCCCTCATTTATTTAGATTATTATGGACTCTGAGATAATTATTTTATTCTTTGAGTTATAATCCAATAAAATATTCAGTTTCATGCTCAAATTGTTCCACATTTGGCTATTGACAGCTTCCCTGGAGGCTCAGGTAGTAAAGACTCACCTGCAATGCAGGAGACCTGAGTTTGATCCCTGGGTCGAGAAGATCTCCTTGAGAAGGAAATGTCTACCCACTCCAGTATTCTTGCCTGGAGAATTCCATGGACAGAGGAGCCTGGGCCGGGGGGTGGGAGTGGGGTCACAAAAAGTTGGCCATGACTGAGTGACTAACACTTGCAGTTGACTCATATGACATATCCCCTTCATTGTGGGTTTTTGAGCAATTTCATACTTTCTGGCATTATAAGATACTCCACACTCATCTTCTATATTTAGTACCAGCCCTTGGAATCATCCATTTCTCTAAAAGCTTTGATTCCTTTTACTGAAGAATAATATTAGAAACCAAGATCTGGGTGCTAAGTATGCTTATTGCTTCCATATCTTCTCAGCTAACAAAGCAAGGAAATATATGTGTGTAAATCAACCCATGTATATAAAAATGTCTATAAATATGCCTCCATGTAATCATCTGTTTCCATATCAAGCTAAAACATGAGTTAGCAAAGATGTATTCAGCTCCATTACCACATGGATTTTTATAGCTTTTACTCCTTGTTTATCTGTAGCCTCCCACTCCACAGTGAGAGAAACCTGGCTCCCACCATCTGCCATCCATTTACTTAATTGTTTAATTTCAATATGTATGTATAGTGGTTTCAGAATTTTTAATCCCTAGTCCCATGGGAAACAACTTTATCAGTTAGAAGACAGGGCTTCTACATAATGCTTTTCATCTTTACTTTGAGAGACTCCACTTATTTCCAAAGTTACTTAGGTCAGCACCTTTTCCCTCCACCTCCTTCAGTGATGTTGCTTCATACATTTGCAATACAGTTAGATATGTTTCTTTCACATTTTTAATTTTATCCTGGAATCTACTTACCTTCTAAATAATTTTAAAAACATTTTCATGCATTGAGTTTCCCTCTTTGTGCTATGCTATGGATTTTGACAAACGCATAGTTTTATGGCTCCATCATTACAGTGTCATACAGAAAAGTTTTACTGATCTAAAAAAGTCACCTACTTAATTGCCCTTTAACCTTTGGTAACTGCAGCTCGATAGTTTTGCCTTTTCCAGAATGTCATAGAAATGGAATTGTACAGCATGTAGCTTTCTCAGACTGTCTTCTTTCATTTTGCATTTAAGATTCACCAACTTCATTGAATGACTTGATAGCTCATTCTTTTTTATTGCTGAAAAGGATTTGAATGTTTGAGATGTATCAGAATTTGCTTATCTGTTAACCTACATCTTGGTTGCTTCTTGTTTTTGGCAATTCTGAATAAAGATGCTATACACATTTGTGGTGCAGGCTTTTGTGTAGGGAAAAGTTTTAAAATCGGTTGAGTTAATACCTAGGAGCACAACTGCTGAATTGTATGGTAAGATTGTGCTTGGCCTTGTAAGAAACTGCGAACCTATCTTCCAAAGTGGCTGCACCATTTTTGTATGCATACCAGCAACGAATGAGAATTTCTGTTGTTCTGAATCTTACTAGCAATTGGGTATTTTTAGTTTGTTGGATTTTAACCCCTCTAATAGGTTTGTAGTGGTATCTCATTAGTGTTTTAATTTGCATTTCCCTCATAACATATAATGTTGAGTATGTTTTTACATGCTTATTTGCCATCTGTATATCTTATTTGGTGAGTTGTCTGTTCATATCATTTACCCATTTTCATAATTTCCTTTTTCTGCTGTGGAGAAGAAACATATGGATTCCAAGAGAGGATGGGGGATTGATGGGATGAGTTGGGGGATTAAGATTGACATATATACATTACCATGTATGAAATAGGTAACCAACTGTATAGAGGACCTACTATATAGCACAGGGAATTCTACTCAATGTTCTGCGGTGACCTAAGTGGGAAAGAAATCCAAAAAAGAGTGGGTATATGTGTATATATGGCTGATTCACTTTGCTTTATGGCAGAAACTGACAGAAGTGTAAAGCAACTATATTCCAATTAAAAAGTTGGCTGTTTCATTATTGTTGAGTTTTAAGAGTTCTTTATTTATTTTGGACACAAGATTTTCATTAGATATATTTGGCAAATATCATGTCATTTTCCTTCTGCCTGATGAACTTCTTTTAACATTTCTTGCAGAGTACATCTGTCAGCAGTGAAATCCTTCAGTGTTTGTTGGAAAAAGTCTTCATTTTTCCTGAATACAGAATTTTAGGTTGTTAGTTTTTCTTCTTTTAGCACTTTAAATAGTTTGATCTGTATCTTCTTGTCTGTATGGCTTCTGATGAGAAATCCACTGTAGTTCTTATCTTTGCTCCTCTATTTTGTTGTTCAGTTTGCTCTAACTCCTGTCCATTGAGTTGATAATGCCATTTAACCATCCTATCCTCTGTCATCCCCTTCTCCTTCTGCCTTCAATCTTTCCCAGCATTAAGGTCTTTTCCAATGAGTTGCCTCTATAGATAAGGTTTTTTTTACCCTCTAACTTCTTTCATAATATTCATTTTGGTTTGTGTTTTTTTTGTGCAACTTGATTATGATACGGCTAGGAGTAGATTCTACTTGGTGTTTTTTGAGCTTCCTGGATTTCTTATTTGATATCTGTCATTTATTTTAGGACATTCTTTTTCATTACCACTTCAGATATTTCTTTTGCCTTGTTCTCTCTCTCTTCTCCTTTGCTGCTGCTGCTGCTGCTAAGTCACTTCAGTCATGTCCGACTCTGTGCGACCCCATAGACGGCAGCCCACCAGGCTCCCCCGTCCCTGAGATTCCCCAGGCAAGAACACAGGAATGGGTTGCCATTTCCTTCTCCAATGCATGGAAGTGAAAAGTGAAAGTGAAGTCGCTCAGTCGTGTCCACCCCTCAGCGACCCCATGGACTGGAGCCTTCCAGGTTCCTTTGTCCATGGGATTTTCCAGGCAAGAATACTGGAGTGGGGTGCCAGTGCCTTCTCTGCTCTTCTCCTTTACTATTCCAGTTTTACATATGTTATGTTACATTTTTTTGAAACTTCTCGCAATTCTGGACTTTAACATTTATTTTTTTCTTTTTCTGTTTTCGTGTCAGTTTGGGAAGATTGTATTCATGTATCTTCAAACTTCTTGACTTGTTCCTTGGTTGTGTCAAGTCTACTAATGAGCTCATTGAAGGCATTCTTCATTTCTGTTACTGTCTTTTTGATTGCTAGAATTTCTTTTTGATTCCTTAGAGTTTCCATCTCTCTGCTTCTATTATCCATCAGTTCTTGCATTTTGTCAACTTTTTTCATTGAAACTCTTAATACATAATTATTTCAAATCCCCTGACTGATATATTTCACTGACTGTTTCATATCTGAATCTGATTTTGATGCTAGCTTTATCTTTTCAGACTGTGATTTTTCTTCTTAACTGTTGACATGACTTAATTTTTTTTTCTTTTTGGTGAAAGCCAGACATTTTGTACTAGATACTAGAAACAGTTAAACAACCTTTTAGTGTGAGGATTTATGTTCATCTGGCTAGAAATTGGGCTGTAAATACAGCCCAACCTAACCCTTACTGTAGTTGTAGATATCAGAGCTTCAGATTCCTCTAGTGTCCTTGTTTTTTCTCCCCTGTTGACTTCAGGGAATATCTCTAAGTTCTGCTCCTCAGAGAGTATCTGTGTGTTGCATCTCTTTCAACTACAATCATTGTTATTATCAGTTCAGTTCAGTTCAGTCACTCAGTCGTGTCTGACTCTTTGCGACCCAGTGAATCGCAGCACGCCAGGCCTCTCTGTACATCGCCAATTCCCAGAGTTCACTCAGACTCACATCCATCGAGTCAGTGATGCCATCCAGCCATCTTATCCCCTGTCGTCCCCTTCTCCTCCTGCCCCCAATCCCTCCCAGCATCAGAGTCTTTTCCAATGAGTCAACTCAGCATGACGTGGCCAAAGTACTGGAGTTTCAGCTTCAGCATCATTCCCTCCGAGGAAATCCCAGGGCTAATCTCCTTCAGAATGGACTGGTTGGATCTCCTTGCAGTCCAAGGGCTCTCAAGAGTCTTCTCCAACACCACAGTTCAAAATCATCAATTCTTCGGTGCTCAGCTTTCTTCACAGTCCAACTCTCACATCCATACATGACCACAGGAAAAACCATAGCCTTGACTAGACGGACCTTAGTCGGCAAAGTAATGTCTCTGCTTTTGAATATACTATCTAGGTTGGTCATAACTTTTCTTCCAAGGAGTAAGCGTCTTTTAATTTCATGGCTGCAATCACCATCTGCAGTGATTTGGTGGCCTTGAGGAGCCACCCCATGCCTGAGGCCAGGGGCGGTGGCCGGTAGGAGCGACCCGAGGAGCTGTGGCTGCATGGACATGGGAGGGCCTAGAGGAGCTATCCCACATTGAAGGTCAGGAAGGGCAGTGGTAAGGAGATACCCCTCATCCAAGGTAAGGAGCAGCAGCTGTGCTTTGCTGGAGCAGCCGTGAAGAGACACCCCACGCCCAAGGTAAGAGAAACCCAAGTAAGATGGTAGGTGTTGCAAGAGGGCAGACACCCTGAAACCATACTCACAGAAAACTAGTCAGTCTAATCACACTAGGACCACAGCCTTGTCTAACTCAGTGAAACCAAGCCATGCCTGCGGGGCAACCCAAGATGGGCGAGTCATGGTGGAGAGGTCTGACAGAATGTGGTCCACTTGAGAGGGAATGGCAAGCCACTTCAGTATTCTTGCCTTGAGAACCCCATGAACTGTATGAAAAGGCAAAATGATAGGATACTGAAAGAGGAACTCCCCAGGTCAGTAGGTGCCCAATATGCTACTGGATATCAGTGGAGAAATAACTCCAGAAAGAATGAAGGGATGGAGCCAAAGCAAAAACAATACCCAATTGTGGATGTGACTGGTGATAGAAGCAAGGTCCGATGCTGTAAAGAGCAATATTGCATAGGAACCTGGAATGTCAGGTCCATGAATCAAGGCAAATTGTTATTATACAAGAGCCCAATTGTGTGATCATAAGGTATGAAGGGGGATGGGTGTTCTAACAACTTATGATTAAATTTCAGTCTTGTAGTAGGCTCGTGTCTCTTGTCTGTGACCTACAAAAGATTTTTTTTTCTGCCCAGTGCTATTGCTTTTTATTTCCCTCTGTTGCAGGAAAGGGGACCCATTCCAGGGCCCCAAAATGGACTCTTGTCTAACACTTGGAAATGAATTATCCAAGGAGACACGTGTGTTGACACAGCAAGAGAGTTTATTGGGAAGTGGTGCTCAGCGGAGAGCAGGAGTGTGAGGGAACCCAGAAGGACTGCTCTGCAGTCTCTGGTTTTATGATGATGGGATTAGTTACTGGGTTGTCTCTGGCCAGTCCTTCTGACTGGCTTTCCTGGTGGCATTACTCAGCCAGGATGGGTTCCAGAGTGGAGGATTCTGGGAGGTTGGTAGGACATGTGGTATCTCCTTTTGACCTTTCCCAATTTCTTCCGGTTGATGGTGGCTTGTTAGTTCCATGTTCCTTACCAGGATCTCCTGTCGTAAAATAACTCCTGAGAATGGTTACCATGGTACCTGGTCAAGATGGGTGATTTCAGTCAGTGTTTTCCCTAACACCTTGTTTCCCTCACTCCTTTGCCTGGTTATGGTGTTTTCAGTCTTTCCCGGCTAGAGCTTCTTATCCCTGTTGACTATGTCACTCCACCCTCTCTCCATCTTAGGAGAGATAGGAAGGCTAGAGGAGCCTGGAGTGGGAGAAATGCCTTTTCCCTAACTGAGAACAAGCTCACAGAATTTTTTTCTCCAGAGTAAGTCTTGGTTATGGACAAGGTTCTGGGTGTATCACAATTAGTATTCATTTCCTTCTTCCAGAGCAATGAGGGGATCTTTCTAGGATTTTTATCTTGAGAACCAGTGGAATTCCTGAAGGTAAAGCTTACAGAAATTTGAGGGCCCCTGAAGAGATTTTTATTCTTATGCTAATCCAAACACAGATTCTAGCAATTCATCAAATTTACCCCATTCAAATATTTCTACTGTTTTATCCCTTCACTGACTTCTGCTTCAGATGTGACTCTCTGCATGTACCTGCTTCTCTTGATTTGGGGGTGAAGTTTCCCTAAACCTTGATTTTTTAATGGGTACTAGGAAGGTCATTGTTTCTAGTTGATCCCACTTTTCTGCTTTTCCTTAATTATAAGGACGGTAGTGACAACTTCTAAACTGTTTACATGTTGGAGCTGAAACAGGAAATCTGAAGGTGTGTTTCCAAGAACCATGGAGATTTAAGTAAATATTATACCCTCCCTCCTCCCCAATTTTTCCTTTCATGTATATATAAAGCCTCAAGTCCAGAGGATTACCTATGTGGAATGGTTTTCAAAATGTCTCTGACTTCCCTTAAAAATTTTCAACAATAACAAATCTGCCTTGTTACTGACTAATGCTTTAATCTTCACCATGAAGGTATCTTAAAAAATACTTACAGTCTTCTTAAAATGAAAACAATAATAATTTAACCTGTTGTCTAAGATCATATGCATGTCTTTCTGTTTCTTTCTTGAGAACTTAAAGAAAAAATTTTATGTATTTACTTGGCTGTGCTGAGTCTTGGTTGGAATCTTTGATCTTCATTTTGGCACACTGGATCTCTAGCTGCCGCACATCAACTCTTAGTTGAGGCATGTGGGATCTAGTTCCCTGACCAGGGATTGAACCTGGGCCACTTGCATTGGGAGCATGGAGTGTTAACCACTGGACCAGCAGGGAAGTCCCCTGAGAAACAAAGCAAGACGACTTGTTTTGATAGCAAAAGAAATTAACGATGTGCTGTGTGAAATCCGTGTAAGAGGATGGCATGGATATATAGAAAGAGGTGACGGCGGGGAAAGAATGGCAAAGGTTGACAGAGCACAGACAAATTTTACCTACTAACACCTTGCCCAATGTCTTGCTTGGGTCAGCTTCTGTAAAAGTGCAATCTAATTTGGAGGAAAAAGTGCAATCTAATTTGCAGCGTCCCTTTCTTCCCCAACACTTCTGTGAGGCTGCAAATCTTGGTCTCTTTATTTTGCCTATTTTCTCTGGGTCACCCATACAGTGGCTGAACTACATGACTATTTCCTGTACTTCCAGACAGTACCGATGTGCCTCTTTTTTCCTCAGTCTTTTAAACTCTTTCTCAGAAGTCAAGGTTAAGTTGCAAGGGAGAATGCTAAGTGGTATAACTTGGACTCTTAGTGTGAAGAGGCACTAAGGTACAATTGTCAAGACACCTTCTTTCTCTCCCCTGATAAATCTTGGCACTTGAAGGTTTCACAATCCAGGCTAACATGGTTACACCCTGCCTTATGCCTGTTGCCAGAGTTTCATGAATTAGTAAGGTAGCGTCCATGTGGAAAATGGGGAGCCACATTGTTGAGACTTTTACTACCTTCTTACCCTATTCCCGATTAAAGAGCTTCCAATTACCAGGTGGCTCAGTGGTGAAGAATCTGCCTGCCAAGCTGGAGACTTAGGAGACTTGGGTTCAATTCCTGGATTAGGAAGATCCCCTGGAGAAAGAAAAGGCAACCCACTCCAGTATTCTTGCCTGGAAAATCCCACTGATAGAGGAGCCTGGCAAGTTACAGTCCATGGGGCTGCAAAGAGTCAGACACAGCTGAGTGACTAAACAGCAAGGAGCCCCTACCTTCAGCTAAAGCCTCACCAGAGAATGTGCCAATGAAACAGGGTCACTGCTCCAGGAGAGTTCCTTGCCTGCTTTATTGATTTATTTTTATTGCTTTAAGTAAAGTGTAGGCGATTTACAATACTGTGTCAGCTTTAGTTATAGAGCAAGGTGATTCAGTTATACACACACGCACACACGTTCTTTTTCAGACTCTTTTCCATTATAGGTTGTTATAAGATATTGAATATAGTTCCCTGGGCTATACAGTAGGGTCTTGCGGTTATCTAGTTTAGACATAGCAGTGTATATCTGTTAATCCTAAACTCCTAAGTTATCCCTCTCTCCCACTGTCTCCCACTTTCCCCTCTGGTAACTATAAGTTTGTTTTTATGTTATGATCTACTTCTGTTTTGTATGTAAGTTCATTTATATCATTATTTTTTAGATTCCACATATAAGTGGTATCATATTATATTTGTCTTTCTCTGACTTCCTTCATATAGCATGATAACCTCTAGATCCATTCATGTTGCTGCAAATGGGAATATTTTATTCTTTTTATCAGTCCAGTTCAGTCGCTCAGTCATGTCCGACTCTTTGCGATCCCATGGACTGCAGCACACCAGGCTTCCCTGTCCATCACCAGCTCCAGGAGTTTGCTCAAACTCATGTCCCTGGAGTTTGCTCAAACTCATGTCCATTGAGTTAGTGATGCTATCCAACCATCCCATCCTCTGTCATCCCCTTCTCCTCTTGCCTTCAATCTTTCAATGGCCAACTGATGTTCCATTGGCCATAAATGGATATATATGGATATATATATTCCATATATGTATAGATCATATCTTCTTTTTTCACTTTTTGGCCATGCCCCATGGCATGTGGGATCTTGGCTCCCTGACCGAGGAGAAAACCTGTGTTCCCTGCATTGCAAGGTAGATTCTTAACCATTGGACCAACAGGGAAGTCCCTGCCACATCTTTATTCATTCTTCTGCCCATGAACACTTAACTGCTTTCAGGTCTTCCTTGCCTACTTTACAGCTAAGCTTTGTCCTCTCATTTTCCTTTTGAGAATGGTAGAAACTACAGTTGGAGAAGAAACCAGGTTTCTATCCACTCTGTGCTATTTTAAAATTTTATATTTGGTTTACAGTGGCAATAAGGCTGTCAGCTCAGTCCTACAAGGACTTTAAACAGAAGGGCACTTCTTGGGACTGTATAAAGTTTTCTCAGTATGTTAGGTATAAAATAGAGAAATGGAGCCTGTGAAATACAGCTTTTATAAAACAGAGGGGCTAAACCCACTTGGAGGAATTCTCTGCTCCAAACTGCAGAAACTTGAGAAAATTTAAGCCATTGTTTAGTTATGGAAGCACTAAATTAGCAGTTTTTGATGTACAATTAGTACTTGCATCAGAGTCATTGCTGTTGTTGTTCAGTTGCTCAGTTGTGTTTGACTCTTTGTGACCCCATGGACTGCAAAATCATTAGGGAGAACTTACTTAAAATGCAGAGTCCTGTCTGACTCTTTGCCTCACGCATCAGTGTCTCTGAGTGTGGGACCTGGGAAATCTATGTTTTAAAAGACTTTCCTGGTAATTTTTCTGAGGATCACTGAATAGAGGTTGTCTTTTACATCTTATATTCCAAACTTGAAGAAAGCACTCCACAGTTGTTAGAAGGTGAATGCCATGGTGGACAACATTCTCTTAATAAGATGACTCCCAGTGACCCATGCCCTGTAAAACCCTCTGCCCTGGACTGTGGATGGGTTCTGTCACTTGTTTCCACCCAGTAGACCTTGGCAAGGATGATGGCATATTTAAGTGTCCTTGATTATGCTGTGTTATATAGCAAAGGTGAGGCCTTCCCCAGTGGCTCAGCAGGAAAGAATCTGCCTGCAATGTCGAAGTTTGATCCCTGGCTTGGGAAGATCCCCTGGAGGAGTGCATGGCAACCCACTCCAGTATTATTTCCTGGAGAATCCCATGGACATAGGAGCCTGGCAGGCTACAAGTCCACAGGGTTGCAGAGTCGGACACAACTAAAGCAACTGAACAAGCATGCACAGCAAAGGTGAAAAGATGTTACCGATGTGATTAAGCCCTCTCAGTAGTTGACACTAAGTTAACCAAATAAGAGATTAATTTGGTGGGCCTGACCTAATCACTTGAGTCCTTTACAAGCCAGTCAAGAGCCAAGACAGAAGAAATGGTGAGGCATCTGTCTATTGTCCTTAAAGAAACAAATGACCAAGCTGTGGAAAGAGTTACATGTCAGGGAAGAGTGGGCAGCATCTAGGAGCTGAGAACCTTTGTCTTGTAATCACCAGGACTCCTGAATCCTGTTGACAGTCAGTGAACTTGGACAAGGAGACAGACCCCAGGTGAGACAGGTGACATCTGGGCTACTGGCTTACGAGACAGAGCAGAGTACACTGCCAAGCTGTGTTTGGACTCCTGATGCATGGGAACTGTGATGTTGTTTGACCCTTGTTATGCAGCAATAGAAAATAATGCAAATATTAGAGAATAAAATATTTGATTTCTCAATCATTATAAATTAGATTTCTCAGTTGCTTGGAAGTCTGCAGTGATGGTCTTCAAATCAGGGTCTAGGTACCTGTTGGGAAATAGGAGGCTTTTCTAAGAGGTACACAATTTTGAGGAGCACCAATTTTCATATCATTGCTGCCTAGAATCCTCCTTTCTCAAATGTATTGGCCTGGAAGGATGCCTGCAATTCAGGAAGTCATGTGTGTTTTTCTTTCCCACCTTCCTTTTCACATCTGCCTTTTCCCTGCTTTCCAAAAGAAAATCACATTTTAACACATCTGAAATCTTACTGCATGAACTGTTAGGGGGTGTAAAAGTCTCTAATCAAATGAAAAATATCAGCATGCACGGTGTCTCCATTAATTTAAACCCAAAGCACCTGCTATAAAATTTCGTGTCTTTCTCAGACTTTTACATATTTCTGTTGAGTGCAAAGTGTGGCATTAGAAACAGGACTCAGATGGTAAAGAATCTGCCTGCAATGCAGGAGACCTGGGTTGATCCCTGGGTTGGGAAGATCCCCAGGAGAAGGGAATGAAACCTACTCCAGTACTCTTGCCTGGAGAATGCCATAGACAGATGAGCCTGGCAGGCTATAGTTCATGAGGTCACAAGGAATCAGACATAACTGAAATGACTAACACTTTCACCTTCAGAAACAGGGCATTTTGGCTTCTGTGACAATGTCCTGATCTCATTTCAATGTTCTGATCTCTGTTGTAAAATGGTGCAGCAGAAGTGATGGACGCTTCTTCTGTCCGCTACTTGATGCCTGTGAAGGCAGCATTTCCCAGGCAGAGGCACTGGAGAAAGAAGTCGAGAGAGTTTGCTGTACGTAGTCCTCATTCCAGGATCCAGGGTGAGGAGCAGCACCTACCTATGATCACGTCAGGGGAAGAGAGAAACTGTGGTGATAAGAGGTCCCTCCCAAAGTGTGTACTTGGAAGTAGCAAAGGTAGAGGTGCCTTATTTTGTCAAGGGAGCAAACTCATGGGAAAGATCTGTTCTAGAACTTGGTGTCTATGTTAGAATTCACAAGCTTGTCACAGAGACATGTGTTAACACTTTTTATGTGAATTGAGAAATGACATCAGGTATTTTTATTGTCAGAAATAAAATCTGATTTTACTGGTTGGGTAATGAGGACTGGTTGTGTCAATCTTGTTATGTGGTGGATACCTCCATAAATTGAGGAGCTAAGTCTACAGTGACAAGGTTTGGATGAATATGTTTAATCACAAGATAAAAATATTTTATCAAAAATACTGTATCAGTCAAGGAGTACTATAATTAACAGCATTTTGATATTCCAAGTTCATTATAGGATTCCACAAAATGCTTATACATGAGTCAGGTGTAATGAATATATTATTGGTAAGCTTGGGCAAAGCCTTTCTAAAAAATACTCTGAAATAAAGTTGAATGAGTCTAGTAATTGGATAGTGAGTAATTTGTCAAAGAGATTATTTCTAAGTCTGTGTTTTTAATAAAATTCAAGGAGGACTTAATTAAATTGTCACCCAGTAAAACATTAAAATAATTTTTTGATGATAAATTGAAACATGACTTTGGACATTTAATTCAGAAGCAAACTCCTTCCATTCTAATTTATTCACACATGTCAATATATTTTTTTATTGCTTATAGCTGTATAAATGAGCAAAAAAGTAATGAGTGTGATTCTTAACCTGATCACTTTCTGACAACAAATAACATTCGTCAATAGTTTGATAAACTAATTGAAAAAGTCCCATTCATATTATTTCCAATAATATTTAATTTTTATATTTGATATCATTTGTCAAAATTATACCAGATTTATATTGTATATTTTGATCGATTGTGTGCTATGAATAATTGTGATAATAATTCAATCCAGAAGAAGAAGTTCACTCTTGGAGTCTCATTAGAAAAGAAAATTCAAAATTGAATTATATACAATAGACAATTATATACGTTTTCTTTCTGAGAAGAAAGATAGAGTGACTAATAAAATCAGGATTCAGAAGTCTGTGGGGAAAGTAAAATGAAAATACAAGTTCACACCCAGAATGAATGATCTAAATTTTCCAACTATTAAAACTTGTTTATATATTTTTAAAATACATAAAATATGATGGTGGGTCTTATAATAATATGATTTTGTACTCATTTTGGTACATTTAAAAGAGTGAAGGAGTGGTTGTATTTGAACAACCAAAATCTAGGACAGAAAATGAAAACTTTACCATTTGCAAAAATTAAAATAACTTTCATACATAAGATGGAAAATTTTAGTTGCCAACTTAACTTAGATGCAATCTATAGTTTCTAAAAATTATTTTGGAAAATATACAGTTAAAAATTTGAAGACTATATGTAGATGACATCACCCTTATGGCAGAAAGTGAAGAAGAGCTAAAGAGCCTCTTGTTAAAGTGAAAGAGGAGAGTGAAAAAGTTGGCTTAAAGCTCAACATTCAGAAAACTAAGATCATGTCATCTGGTCCCATCACTTCATGGCAAATAGTTGGGGAAACAGTGGAAACAGTGTCAGACTTTATTTTTGGGGGCTCCCAAATCACTGCAGATGGTGATTGCAGCCATGAAATGAAAAGACGGTTACTCCGTGGAAGGAAAGTTATGACCAACCGAGATACCATATTAAAAATCAGAGACTTTACTTTGTCGACACAGGTCCATCTAGTCAAGGCTATGGTTTTTCCAGTGGTCATGTATGGATGTGAGAGTTGGACTATAAAGAAAACTGAGCACAGAAGAACTGATGCTTTTGAACTGTGGTGTTGGAGAAGACTCTTGAGAGTCCCTTTGACTGCAAGATCTAACCAGGCCGTCCTAAAAGAGATCAGTCCTGGGTGTTCATTGGAAGGACTGATGTTGAAGCTGAAACTCCAATACTTTGGCCACCTGATGCGAACAGCTGACTCATTAGAAAAGACCCTGATGCTGGGAAAGATTAAGGGCAGGAGGAGAAGGGGACGACAGAGGATGAGATGGTTGGATGGCATCACTGACTTGATGGACATGGGTTTGGGTGGACTCCGGGAGTTGGTGATGGACAGGGAGGCCTGGCGTGCTGGGTTCATAGGGTTGCAAAGAGCTGGACACAACTGAGCGACTGAACTGAACTGAACTGAATGTAGCAGTCAATCATTGGCCAAGGAATGCTGGGTTAATAATTCTCAATTTTCAGTGGCTTAGAACACAGAAGTTTGTTTCTCATGCATGCTACTGCTGCTCCTGCTCCATGCTCTTTTGTCTCCAGGATCCAGGTCAGTGAGCTGCTCTGCTGGGAAAGTGGCTGAGCTTGCAGCAAATGGAAAAAAGATCAGTAACATATGGCTACTCTTAAAGCTGTGACTTAAAAGTGCCACCGTCATTTTCATCACATTTTAGGGACCAAAGCAAGCTGCAAGGCCAGGCCTAACATCAGTGGGACAGGAAACAAAACTTTTCCACTGGAAGGATCAGCAAATATTTGGGAACATCATCTCCCACAATGATTTATAGAATTATAGATACTTACTTTGGGCAAAGTGTAGATATGCCCAGTGGAAAAGGTGTTGGGCAAAAAAGAAAATTAAAGATGTGCTTCAGTAAAAAAATAGAGGTACTAGTATAGGTTAGGATGCTATTAAATAGGCCGTTTCTTATTTGGATCGACCAGTTTTCTGACTTCTTTCAAATTATATCAGTTGCAGTCATTTAAATGCTTCATGGAATAGAATTTTTAGGTTGCTGACACATACATGAATCAGATCCGATCAATAGCAAATTCTTTATCAAAAACTTGTGAAGTTTGATGTTTTCAGTTGGGAGATTTGTTTCATTTTTATCCTACCAATAAGTACAGCTTCACCATTTGTCATTTGTGAGGTGATCTGTTCATCTGTTTGGAAACAGCATGTTAGAAGGTTGTCAGGGGAAATGAGTAGACAACAGATCCTGTTTTTAAATCTTTAAAAAAGTGTCCCTGTGTAAGAAACTTCCTAGAAACCTTCTGGTACTTTAAGACGAGAACTTCAAAGATCAGTCAGTCATCTAAATTTTAATGCCAGTCTGTACTACAAATGCTTCCAATATTCAAAGCTGTTCTGTCACTTGATGTATTTTACTGTGGAATCTCACCTCCTACAACTATATTGAGAGTTTTTTGATACATGAAAATTTCATATGAAGTTCCCAGAATTATTATGTGTTTAAAATTTTAAAACATTTTTTTCTCTTTAATTTCAATCTGTAGTAGTAGAAAGATGGATAGATTAGAGTTTAAAGAAAGCTTAGGAAAAAACATGATTGTGAACTATTGTCTTTATTCTCTTTTTACTCTCAATCAACTTTAAGTTAAGTGTTCGTTGCTCAGTTGTGTCTGACTCTTTGTGACCCATGGACTGTAGCCTGCCAGGCTCCTCTGTCCAAGGGATTCTCCAGGAAAGAATACTGGAGAGGGTTGTGGTGCCCTCCTCTAGAGGATCTTCTTGACCCAGGGATCGAACCCTGGTCTCCTGCATTGCAGGCAGATTCTTTACCACCTGAGCCACCAGGGAAGCCCATCAACTTTATCTATAGCCGTGATAACGTGATGTCCTGTATTATATAGTTCATGTAAATGACCTTTTCCCTTTGGACAATGCAAGGTACTTAGCATGTGCCAGCTACACGGTAAGTACTCAATAAATATGGACTAATAAAACACAGTAAGATTTTTATTAATGTAGTTTTTCCTTATTTTTCTTCCCTATTAATTTTTGCCTTGGGAATAATGGAATGTAATATTTCAGTGGCATAAACAACAAAGATTCATACTCACAGACCCTAGTGGTATCTTTAGCTAAAGGAATCATTGGAGAGGGGATTTAGGAAGAGATTAGAAAACAGAGAGAAGTGCGACTGTATCAGAGATGCAAATGTAAAAATAATGGAACCACACAACCACTAGAAGAAAGCGAGTGTGAGTCCTTTTATAACTGTGGTGTTGAGGGGAATCTTACTAAGACCCCACATCAAGGAGCAATAAAAGAAAAATTTGACAACAATAGCAACAAAAAACCAGCAAGTTTTTATTAGTAATCCCAGCATTCTGATAAAGTGAGGAAGAATGGTTAGGCAATGAGGGCCAGGGAGGAAGAACTTAAACTTTAGTTTGAAATGTTAATATATTTGGGTGAGTTTCTTGGTTGCCTAGTGGTTAGGATTCCAGGCTTTCACTTCTATGACCTGGGGATCTCAATCCCTGGTCAGGGAACTGAGATCCTACAAGCTGGGCAATTGAGGCCAATACAAAGTTAAGAAATAAAGAAAAGTTAATATCCTTTTTTTCTTAGTGGGCAGAGCTGTTGAGGGTGTTGATGATTTAAGAGAGTTGCTTTAGCCAGAATCTGATTGAGCAGCAGGATTCTGAGGATCAATTGAGTTTCAGTTTCTTCTTCTTTGAAGGTCTCAGAACTTTTTCTGGTAGGCTGAGTATAACACCGATCCATTGTATTTTATCCTGGAAATTTTGCACAAGGAAGTAGAATTAGAGTTTTGCCTATTCTGCTCTATGACAGGTAGTCAAATGCCTGTGTCCGTTAACTATCATCTACTTCTTAAAATTGTTTCCTTGGACTTTAGAGAAATGCAGTGATCATTCCAATTCACCCAGCAAAAAGTAATAGAATTGGACCAAGAAACCAGGCCTGGCTATGGATCTAGACTTTTGTCCAGTAAATTATAATGTTATGTTAGTGAAAGGTGATGAAAATTCGACTTTTTGAAGGATTGTCACCATATTTAAAAAAATAATTACTGTGATACTGCATGCTCTCCTAGGACATCTCTAGACTATTCCTGAAGACAGCTAATTGTCCTATTTTACCCAGTTGTAAGTACAATCTAATTTATGGAGCTTTCTTTCTAAATTAAACTTCAAAGACCTTTATCTACTTCTGTTTCCAGAGTTAATGGATTACGTTCAGGACTCTGAAACTATTCTGAAAAAAAAAAAATTGGCATTTTTTTTCTTGTTCTAAAATATGATCAATCTAGTCAATACAAGGTCAATATTACCTCTCTGAAATCATTAGTTTGAATGTAAAGTAAGTGTATAAGCATTTGTCTTAAAATGCCAACATAGCATTATATTGTATTATAAGGGGATAGTATAAATTTGAAGTAGAAAGAGAACACCTAATTTTATTTTGAGTTCTTTTTGATGACTATCCTCAACATTTTCCCATTTTACCCTGCTGTTGGGTTGTCTTCCAATGTCCTCAGCAGGGGAAGGTGGGAAGAAATAATGTTTAATTAGATTGCAGCTACATGACTCCAGCACTTTTCATTAAATCAGTGAAGAATCAGCCAAACCAGTTTGGTGTCTTGAAGGCAAAACAACTCCTTGATTAACTAAGTTTCTCACTTTTTAAATTGGTGGCTCTTTTGTTGCATGGATACAGCATTGGATAGAACTAAAAATTAGAGATTTTCTGCAAACCATAGGGAGGCATTTACAGCATCTATCAAGGCAGAGCCAAGTTGGAAGCCCTGAACACTGAGAAGGCAAAATGAACTTTGAGTCCTCTCGATTCTATTACAGCTCTCTCCAACTCTGCTCCTGGTGAGCCAGCACTAGGTACCTGGCTCGTCTGGTTTGGAGACGCCTGCTCAGTGTTGGGTTCCCAGTGGGCTATTTGTCCTGTGATCCTAGCTGAGATGTTAACTAGTAAATGACACCAGCTTTCAGCTTCCAGGGGACATCTGAAGTCTAATAAGAGATTAGAAGATATAATATCTCTAATGATTATATTTCAAGTAGATGGTGGGTAAAATCCCCACTTGGGCATTAGGGAATTCTGAAATCCCATCCCGTAGGTATCTGGCCCATGCAATGAGCATGGTTGATTCAAAAACACAGCCAAGGTTACAGCAATGGAGAAACAGACGTAGAGTACAGACTTATGGACACAGAGAGGGGAGGAGAGGGTGAGACGTGTGGAGAGAGTAACATAGAAGCTTACATTACCATATACAAAATAGATAGCCAATGGGAATTTGCTGTATGGCTCAGGGGACTCAAACAGGGGCTCTGTAACAACCTCGAGGGGTGGGATGGGGAGGGAGATAGGAGGGAGGTTCAAAAGGGAGGGATATATGTGTACCTATAGCTGATTCATGTTGAGGTTTGACAGAAAACAACAACATTCTGTAAAGCAGTTATCCTTCAATTAAAAAATAAATTAATTAATAAAAAAAGACTAAACAAAAACATAGCCAAGGTTAGACATTGAGGATTTTAGCCCAATGCTTCATTCGGACTCCCATCATTATTCCTACCTGATTCAGAGACCATGAGGATGAGTTTTGAGAATTTGCTGCCTATAAATAATGAGCTAGGGAAAGAAAGGATAATGATAGTAGTAGTAAATGTCGCTTAGTCGTGTCCGACTCTTTGCGACCCCATGGACTGTAGCCTACCAGGTTCCTCCATCCATGGGATTTTCCAGGCGAGAATACTGGAGTGGGTTGCTATTTCCTTCTCCAGGAGATCTTCCCAACCCAGGGATCGAACACAGGTCTCCTGGGTTCAGACGCTTTACCATCTGAACCACTGCGGAAGTCCCAAGGATAATGATACATAGTCACAAATATTTATTGAGAACTAATATCATCCAAACTCTGAACTAGGTATATAAGTGGCAAGACAGGGAGTGTCCTTGTCCTCATGATACTTGATAGAATGGTGATAGAAGCTAGAAAGTAATCAAATATACAAATCTATGCTATGAATTGCAATAAATATGGAGAGGAAAACTAATAGGATACTAAGAAAGTTACTGGGACTTTCTCGGTGGCTCAGGAGTGCAATGCAGGAGCCGCAGGAGATGTGAGCTCAATTCCTAGATCAGGAAGTTCCTCTGCAGGAGGGCACGGCAACCCACTCCAGTATTCTTGCTTGGAGAATCCCATGGATGAGGAGCCTGGTGAGCTACAGTACATAGGGTCATAAGAGTCAGATACGACTGAAGTGACTTAGCACGCATGCACACACACAAGAGTTACTGAGGGAGACTCTGACCCAGGGAAAGATAAACTCAGTGGTGAATTTCTCCAAGACCCTGGAGCCACAATGTCTGGATTCAAATCCCAGCTCAGCTGTGTGATCTTGGCCGCACCGCTTTCATTTTGTGTTGCCTCAATTTCTCGATCTGGAAAATGGGGACGATAATAATACCTATCTTATGGAGTTGTTATGAGGATTAACTGAATTAATACATGTGTGTAAGGTGTTTAGAACAGAGACGGGCACAAAGTAAACCTTTAGCTCCTTATTATTACTGGGGTCAGGGAGAGAACCTCACAGAGGAAATGCCATTTGACTATGATTAGAAGGAAGCCCCATGAAGAGGATTAGGACGTGGGCTCCGGGCAGAGGGCAAACTTCTGCGATATGAAGGAACTCACTATGTTTAAGAAACAGAATAAAGAGAGAAGCTATCTGGTTGATGCCAAGTGGCCAGAAGGTTGAGACAAGGCTCCAGAAGAGGAGGATAGAGGTCATATTATGTTGAGATTTGAAGAGTGTGTTAAGGGTTTTGGATTTTATTCTAAGTGCAATAGTAAGATAGACATGGTTTAAACTGGGAAATAATGTGTTATGATATATGCTCTAAAAAATAACATTCTGCCTATACTGTGGAGAATGGATAGGAAAGCTGGGCTACCACTTGGGGATGTGTGTTAGTCCAGTTAGGGTTCTCCAGAGAAACAGAATCAACAGGAGGTGTGTGCATGCTCAGTCATGTCTGAATCTTTGTGACCCCATGGAGTGTAGCCCCATCAGGCTTCTCTGTCCATGGGATTATCCAGGCAGGAATACTGGAGTGGGGTGCCATTTCCTTCTCGAGGGGATCTTCCCAATCCAGCGACTGAACCTGCATCTCTTGTGTCTCCTGCATTGGCAGGTGGATTCTTTACCACTAGCGCCACCTGGAAAGCCCTATATATAAAGTATATAATATATATAGTACCTTCCCAGCAACATTTAGACTGGTGTCTGAAACCATAACCTACCAAGCTGACCCATAAAATTAACCATCACGTGGCCTATTTCCATAGTCCAGGTGAGAGATAATGGTGAAGAGGGCAGTGGCTGGTGATTGAGAAGAGGTTGAGTCAAGATTTAGTATAATAAAAGAATAAGTAGTACTTGGTGTTGATGCATTATGACATAGCCTAAAAAGTGTGAGGGGGGTGGGAAGCCATCAAGAACATCCCCTTTATTTCTGTCTTTTGTCAAAAGCACAGTCCTACCTCACCCACCTAGGGGGGTCAAGCAGTGACCTTGTACAGCCTACCAAATGTGACCCAGTGAAGGTCAGGACTTGCAGGAAGGACTGGCTCAGTTGAACCCAAGCAGGAATATGAAGAGAGGTTAATGCTTCCTTTCTACCCAGCTTGGGGAAAGTTGCTTCCAAAAGGAGACAACGTAAGACTTCCCTGGTGGTCCAGTGGTTAAGACACCACCCTCCTAACGCAGGGGGCTCAGGTTCAATCCCTGATTAGGGAACTAGATCCCATATGCCACAACTAAGACCCAACACAACCAAATAAATAAATATTTTAAAAATTAAAAAATTCTTTAAATATTGTTAAGCTGTGTTCATGAAGCTGAGAGATATTGGAACGAAAAGGGCCCATCTAATTTGGTAGCTTTGCTGATGAACCCATTTTTCAGATGAACAAACTGAGGTAAGAGAGGTAAACTAACTCGTTCTAGTTCAAGCTAGCAGCTCAGTGTGTCTGCTTCCAAGACCAAACTCTTAACTACTGTCCATGTTTTTGAGAATGAGCACAGGGTGGGGTCTTACTGTCCTTGCCCTGACTTCATGCCCTTTTCTTGATGTGGCTGATGGACAGTGATGCTCTGATTTTGGACTTTAGCCCAGATATAAACTGGGTCTTCTGAAAACATCTCAAAGTTTTAATATTTAAGACTCTTTCACCAAATTCATAGTATTTGCTAACATTTTCTTAAAGTTTTAGTGGTGGTAAACCATCAATTTGTAACACCAGTTCTTAAAATCCTTCTTGGTTTAGAGATCCATGCAATTAAAGCAAATTTATCGAAATAGATTTTATACTTACTTAGTCTTGTAACAAGACTTTTGTTAGGATTGTAACCACAAACCAAGAACAACCACTTAACCATATTGAAGAGCTAATTTAGTTTTAGCCCAGCAATTTTGAAATAGTCACTTATATAATAAAATTTAAATCATAGGAGTTATTTTTTAGAAGTTACTGCATATGTATTCATAAGTTCATAATACATGCTATTATGGTTTATTTAATATTCTTCTATTTCCAACTCACATTCAGTTCCTTCTGTTTATTTGCCTTCTGGATCATAAGTGTCAATGATTCTTTGCTCATGTTTCATTTTCTATCTGGCACATAGAGCTATTGTACAAATCCTTTCATTTGTAAAAGACTTTTATGTAAGTTCTGTATTTTGAAAGCAATAACATGCCCCACATAAAAAATGACTGTGACACAGGTTATTTTTTTTTATTACTTTCAAGTCATGCTTGTAAATGCTCAATAAATATGCATTTTTTAAAAGAGATAATTTTATTAAACAGAAGAATTTCCATTCAGAAATTATACAACCTCATGTGGTGGTTTTTAAACATTTCCACCGACTCCTGGACACTCCTTCCTTCAGGAGGTGCTGTCTAATTTGCCTCTTATCTTAATTCCTCCTCCCCTTGCATGTGGGTAGGTGGACTTAGCTCTTAGCTTCTAACTAATGGGACATTCCAGAAGTCATGGGTATGACTTCTGAGCTGGGTCGTAACAGGCGTATCCATCCTGTTTTGTTCCCTTGGGTGACTCTACCAGACACAGCTCATCACCGTGATGTGAGGACACTCATGTTGCCTGAGGCTTCCTGCCCGAGACCTGTGCCAACTGCCAGGTGTGAGTGAGACAACCTGGAGGCAGTCTCTGCAGCCCCACTGAAGCCGTTAGCTGATGGCAACTCCGGCCATCATTTGGGTCTCAGGAGACACTGAGCCAGAACCACCCAGCTAAGCAGCCTCTAAATTCCTGAAGCTGAGAAAATCCAATTTTATTGTTTAAAAACCACCAAGTTTTAAGGTAGTTTGCTGTGCAGCTAAAGATAGCTAATAACCTTAGCTTTGGGAAAACCCTGGGGATGGTCAACGTTTTAAAGATTCAGTGTCCTCTTTTGGGAGGTCACTACCATTCTTCGCTGGGGTGGGGGCGGGGTGCTAGCTCTCATATGTGCACCTTTCTGGGGAATCCCCTATAAACACAGCCCAACCTGAGTGTGTTTGGAAGCAAGCTGGTGGAGTCCACACCACACCTGCAGACTATCTGGCCCCCAGCAGTTAGCGTGAGAAACACAGAAGTGTTTTGAAGTAAAACCACTGCATCCTTGCTACATCATCACCACAGACGCCACCAAGAGTGCTTGCGCTGTCACTTCAGTCATGTACGAATCTTTGCGACCCTCTGGACTGTAGCCTGCCAAACTCCTCTGTCCTTGTCCTCTCCAGGCAGGAATGCTGGCGTGGGTTGCCCTGTCCTCCTCCAGGGGATCTTCCCCACCCAGGGATCGAACCCACATCTCTCATATCTCCTGTATTGACATGAGTTGTTTACCACTAGCACCACCTGGGAGGCCCCTGGCCATCACCATCTTTGTCATTAAACATTGGGCTGCAGATGCTATTATAAGAACTAAGTGTCTATTTAAGAGGGAGAAATCAACCACACACCCCCAAAGGCAATGACCCTTAGTTTTTTTTTTTTTTAATAATTATTTCCTTAAAGTCCTTGACAGTGTGATGATGCTTACATTTGTGTGATGTAGCCCGCATTCCATGGGAACATATACTGGGAATAGAAGCCACAGTGCTTTCTCTGTCAGCCTCCATTGAAAATACTACTGTCAACTCAGCCATTAGCCTCATTTTGCGAGTTGATTCTCTTTATTGTTCTCCATTTTGGATGACAGAGGAAAGGGAAGACACTGAAGGAAGGAATACGCCTGCTGAGATAATTGCCCTGTCCTCTGCAGGAAATAAAAAATCTCCTTTATCCTTTCATTCCTCTAAGCAAGCTGCTTCAAAATGAGGTTCGGCAAAGAACTCGGATGTTAAAAAGCCAAGATATCATCTCCAGAGTAGTATATTATGCAGCTTTTGAGCTAGGTACAGACAAGGTGGCTAATGACTGGAGAGCTGATCAGATGCCCCAGAGAAGGTAATAGTCATGCTTGAGAGTGATTCCTCCTGGGGAGTTGGCAACAGCATTTTAAATCTCTGATTTGTTTGCTACAGCACAAGCCAACTGTGGTTCCTTCATGTTTACGTTCCGTGCAGCCAGAGGTGGTGAAAGATACATTTTCTCCCTTCCCATCCTCCAGTTCCGCGGAGCTCAATCTGCTACTTGAGCTAGGAATATTAGCTTCCCTGATATATGTGGGTATCAGGAGACAAGAGATTGTACTTCTAACAACGGAATCTCGATGCTGCTTCATGGTATGCAGCACCTCCTTTTAATTATAGGACTTTTGTTGGATGGACAGTTATTTTCGGTTGAATACAATATAAGTTTGAGAACAAGGAACGAGAGGATAGTGGTCACGGGAGAAGAAAACAGGCAAGTTAGGAGAGGCAGAAGTGAGAGGTTTGGAATTGCAGATCTGGACTTAAAAGAATAGCCACCTAGGGACCAATTTCTAAGTGTTTTTAACACAGGAGCAGTGAGCAGTTGTGTGAGCGTACCCTTCCCGCTCTGCACACCAACATTCCAGGAAACTCTCCTGAACGTGTTGCCAAAATCTTGGCTCCCTGTTCATTGATGCCATAGAATAGAAATATGGAGACAGAGTGGAGAAAATAGAAAAGAGTAGCTTTATTTTTTCCAGGCAAAGGAGAAACACAGCAGGCTAGCACCTCAAGAACTGTGCCCTTCCCTCACAGGAATAGGGAGAGGTTTTATATCCTCATGAAAGTCTTGCCTTTTTTTTTTTTTTTTGTGACGTTTCAAACGACCACGGCTACCACCAGGCAACTCAGCAACAGGACCTGGTGTCCCTGAAGTTATTGGCTCCTGACCTTCTGTTTGAAATGCAGAATGCTACAAGAGAATACAAGGGGAGAAGAATGCAGGTGCAGAGCACAGCTATATGAAGTCAAAAAGTAATTAGATTTGTTTACCGTTGTGAAGGACAAGTCTAACTATAAATGTTTGTTAGTAGTAACAGCTAAAGAATAACCAAGATTGCTTAACTCTTGCAGGCGTATTTGGCTGGTATGTGGCAAAGGCTGTTCAGTCATTTCTGTTTTTGCTGCAATAGGTGTGACCCCAAACAGCCCCACCTCCTGCTCCCAGCCTTCTTCCTTGTCTTTGCTGGAAGTGTCAATGAGATGGAGTCTGATTGTATGCCCACTGCTGCTGCTGCTGCTAAGTCGCTTCAGTCGTTTCCGACTCTGTGCGACCCCATAGACGGCAGCCCACCAGGCTCCGCCCCTGGGATTCTCCAGGCAAGAACACTGGAGTGGGTTGCCATTTCCTTCTCCAATGTATGAAAGTGAAAAGTGAAAGTGAAGTCACTCAGTCGTGTCCGACTCTTCGCGACCCCATAGACTGCAGCCTTCCAGGCTCCTCCGTCCATGGGATTTTCCAGGCAAGAGGACTGGAGTGGGGTGCATTGCAGTTGCATGAAAATAAGAAGAACTTTCTTTAAGAAAATTAAAAGCAAATGATTGATGGAAACATTTACTAAATCTTAAGAATGCATTTTAAAATGCATTAAAATCTTAAGAATGCATTTAAACCATTTTTGAATGTAAATAGTGTTGCATTAAGTACATTAACCATATTGTGGGGCCATCATCACTATGGATTTCCGGAACTCTTTTGTCTTTTCAGTCAGAAATTTGGTTCCGATGAAACAATAACTCCGCTTTCCTCCCTTTCCTCAGCCCCTGGTAACCACTATCCTACTCTCTGTTTCTGTATTTGCCTATTTTAAGATACCTAAGATACTGTAAGGTAACATTTGCCCTTTTATATCTGGTTTATTTCACTTAGCATCGTGTCTTTAAAGTTCATCCATGTTGCAGCATGTCAGAATTTCCTTCCTTTTGAAGACTGAATAATTTTCCATTTATGGATATACCACTTTAACTTATCCATTTATCTATTTTGTTTATTTTTGGGGTTTTTTTTGGCTGTATCTTGCAACATGTGGAATCTTCCCTGACCAGGGAAGTGCATGGAAGTGCAGAGTCACTTTCATGGAAGTGCAGTCTTGACTTCTGGACCACTCAGGAAGTCCTCTGTTCATCTATTGATGGAGATTTGGGTTATTCCTTTTTTTTACTATTGTGAGTAATGTTTCCATGAACATTGATGTTAATGAACAAAGACCTGTTCAAGTTCCTGCTTTTATTTCTTTTGGGTATATACCCAGAAGTTTTCCACGGTGACTATACCATTTTATATTCCCACTAGCAATGCTTGAGTGTTCCAATTTCTCCACATCCTCTCCAACGTTTATTTTCTATTAAAAAAATTATTTTATAGCAGCCATTTTAATGAGTGTGACGTGGTATTTCATTGTGATTTTGATTTTTATTTCCCTAATGATTAGTGATGTTGAGCATCTTTTTATGTGTTTATTGGCCACTTGTACCCTTTGGAAAATGTCTATTCAAGCCCTTTGCCCATTTTTGAATCAGATTGTTTATCATTTTGTTGTTGAGTTGTTGCTATTTTTGTAAATAAAGTTTTATGGCTGTTCATTTGCATAGTTTTTTACAGCTGCTGCCCTCTTATAATGACAGAGTTGAATAGTTGAGCTGGAAGCTGAATGGCCCACAGAACCTAAAACATTTTTTATCTGTTTTTTTTTTTTACAGAAAAAGTTTACCAGTCCCTGCTGCAAAACATCAGAGCTTCTATTGACATTTTCACCTCCCCTAGGAAAGCTGGCAACCTCTTCTCCCTATCCTTGTCCTCCTCATCACCCTTTTCCTCCTCTCCACCCTTGTCCTCAAGATGTGACACTTGGTTCATTGGTTAAGGCTGTGAAGAAAGGTAAAATTAGAGAGTTGGAAAGGAGTAGAATGAATATTCTAGGAAGGATAGAATCTTACAGACTAACAAGATGGTGAGGTGAAATGTGAAAGTGGGACTCCACAATGTTTATTTCTGTAATTAATATTTATTCATGACTTTTAATGTGCCAGGTATTGCTAGGTGCTTTCCACGCATAATAACATTTCATTATCAGAAACCTATCTCTGAGATAAATATTCTTATTAACATTATTTAAGCATGAGATTATTTGCTCAAAGTGTCTTAGTAAATGGCTGAGTCAGGATTTGAACCCAGGTCAGTCTAACTCCAGAGTCCAAATGTAACCATTCCATCACTATGCTGGGAACAAGTTCCATTTGGAAACAGGGGGCCCAATAGGGAAGAAGAAGTTGTGTGTTGGGATGGAGAGGTAGATAAGTTACGTGCTATAGATCTGAACTGAATTTCAGGTGATCCTGGTAGCCATGCTGTAGGTTTTGGACTTTATCCTGAGAACTATGGGGGGGGGCCTTCAGTGATAAAATTCATTTGGGGTTGTGAAGAATTGAGTGGTTGAGGAGAGGCAAGGCAGGGAGGGCAGTGAGCAGGCTGTTGTGGTCATCTTGCACAGTGGTAAACGCTTGAACTAGGATGCTGTACATTTTAAAATGGGTCATAAAACACCATGAATTTGTTTTCTCAGAGTAATGGCCTCCAAAACTATTTCTATTTTTTCTTTCCTCCTCCTTCTCTTCCTTCTTCTTCTTCTTCTTTTTTTTTTTTTTAAACATTTTGAATGTACCACACAGCATATGAGATCTTAGTTCCCCAACCAGGGATTGAACCCATGGTTCTTGCAGTGGAAGTGCAGAGCCTTAACAGCTGGACCTCCAGAAAAGTGCCTAGCTTAATTTTAGAGGAGGATGTATGTTGCTCTGTCTCTGTCCTTAGCTGCACTTGTCATCTACTGTGGAGCATGCTAGGAGAGGTGCCGTCATAAAAATGGGAAAGGGAGACATGCTGTGCCTTTCTTAAGGCGGTTGGGACTTTCTTAATGTAACCAGGGACTAAGAACTTTAATTTGATCTCCTTCTAGTTATTAAAAATTGCAGTTTTACCTCATTGTGTATGACAGATGGGACTCTCTTTATAGTATTTTTATTAGTTTTTCCAGATAAGCAGAAAAGAAGAAGTATTTATTTATTTAGAAGGGGTTTATTTAGAGCAGGAATAAAGATAAATGCTGCTACTCATACATACAGAGAACAAGCTAGTGGTTACCGGTGTTGGGGAGGTGGAAGAGAGGGGAATACAACCAATATTTTTAAATAGATGTAAGTGGAATTCAACTTTTAAAAGGCATATAAAAATTAAAAAAAAAAAAAGAAAAAGAACTGCTGTTACCACAAGTTCTCAGAGGCTCTGCATGTTTGAGACTTGGAGGCCTGTCTATGTCCAGAGAGGCTCCTGGTTGTTAAGTGAGGTAGACATTTAATGTAATTTTAATGAAGAATGGTTTGATCCCTGGGTTGGGAAGATCCCTGGAGAAGGAAATGGCAACCCTCTCCAGTATTCTTGCCTGGAAAATCCCATGGACAGAGGAACCTGGCGGGCTACCGTCACAAAGAGTTGGACATGACTTAGCGACTGAGCATGCATGCACAAAGCTGGTGGTGTTGATCAGAATTAGATTTGAAGTATAACGTATTCAAAATGCAACTAGTTCTCATGATTCGCAGTAGTTAAGTTGCATCAAGTGTCCGTGAACACTGACTGTGCAAATACTGAACTGTTTTCCTGAGGAAACACAGGATAGGTTCCCAAGAGTCTTGGGTCACAATATTTTCATTATCAGATGAAACGCATAACAATGTTTCATGTGTGTTTCTGTTTAAAGACACCTTGTTCCTGACACTGAACTATGGCCGATGTTAAAGCACTATAACTCATGCCTGAACAAAGCTTTTCCGACATGTGTTTTCTCTGTAAGGCATGTCACAGTGTTCTTGCTCACAGGAACGCTGGACAGCACAGCATTTCAGCACACCAGTTGGGGGCCATTATAAAAACAGCAAAATCACTCCCCCACCCCCCAAAAGTGAAGCGTGACAGTAAATAAACAACACAAAGGACCCTGTTTACAGCATGAAGGCTGGACTAAGATGGCTTGTACGACCTCACCTAGGACCACGTGCATTGGGTGGTGGATGAAAGGATTTGCTACAATAGTGGAAACGACCCCAAGAACTCCATGAGTATTGACTTTCCAGTTATAAATAGGTTTTGGCAAGAGGAGAATTTGCCAATATGGAACAGTGAGGGTTGACTGAACATGATTAATGAATGGCATTCTTTTATAACAGCAGTTTAATTTGGTTAACAATGTGCTAACCTCTGCTTAGTTAACCCCTGTCTGAGGAAATCTTTGATCCTGCACAGCCCTGCTGTGATTTATAGGCAGAAAGCGCAGGAGTAGCTACAGGGACCAGGTGCTTGGTTTGCCTTGCAAATCTAAAACTCTGCACTGCAGTGAAGGCTCTTTCACTAGTCCATGTGTGAAAAACACCAGAGTAGCCCATATGCTCACTGCACTACTAGTGAGAACCCACAACAGACTTCATCTGCTTTTGTCTTCCTTACGTCACTTACAACAGTTAGGCATGTGAAGCACAAAAGTGTTCTTATTCCAAGACAGGACTTCTAAGAGAGTCAGAACCACCAGAAACTTGCCTAAGCTAACCTTGCCTGTCTCCTGGGACAAGACGATCAGTCAATCAGCCTGCCAAGGGGGAAGTTGTTTGATGCAGCCCAAGGAGTTAAATCCAAGCTCAGAAAGTCCAGGAAGTCTAACTGCTGTCCTGCTAAATCATCTAGTTACTAACAAGCCTTGGTTAGTTAATTTTCATAGGTAGAAGCCAGAGACATAGGTAGGAAGAACGGTTCAGCTGGTTGATGGTAAAGGTTGATACAAGCCTGAAGTCATCAGACTTCTCCATACTGAATCATTGCCCCACTTGAATAAGTGAGAATATGTGGGGTCATTTAAAACTTTGGGAGCAATTTCCAAGCATGGACCTGAGCCCCACAAGTGCAAGAGGTCTGGGTGCAGGTTCCTGGTCCCATCAGCATCCTGCAGGCAACTCAAGGTCCCACCTTGGACAGCACCCCTGCACTCTTCCAGCGCCTAGATGCCTCAACCCTGCTGACTTGCCTCCAGTGCAGGGCTCCGTGCTTCCAGACCACATTCCTCCCCCGTCCATCAAAATGTCATTTTATCTGCTCAGGATATGATCTGTCTTCGCTCATCTCAGTTTTCTGGAGTAATGAACCAGCTGCCTCCAACCTTCTCCAGAACCAGTGAAGGTCTGGCTGAGCAGGTCTCCTGGAGTTCTTGCTTCAGAGCTGGTCTTTGAGGCAGCCTCCTTATCAACGTGTACCTGAGGAATGCCCCAGACTCCTCTGGCTTCCTCCTGGACATCTTCCCTGCAGTCCTAAGTTATGATTAAAGTACAAAGTAGCAGCAACTGACATTAGAAGTCCTGGGGAGATAGAAATGATGGTAGAGAAAATGGCTGACTTCAAGGGAGTAGGTATTTCCACAAAGAGCTGCAGGTATATTGAGGCACATACAGCGTATCTTACCTGGAGCAAGTTGAGTAAAATGGAGCACATGGAGCCCCCATGGAGCATTTGAATATTTACACATAGGATAACAATTGAGGCCTGTTGATTTTAAAATATGCGCAACCTAAAGGTTGAGTGTGTGTGTGAAGTAGCTTCAGTTGTGTCCGACTCTTTGAGACTGCACAGACTGTAGCCTGCCAGATTCTCCAGGCAAGAATACTGGAGTGGATTGCCATGCCCTTCTCCAGGGGATCTTTCCAACTCAGGAATCAAAACTGCATCTCTCATGCCTCCTGCATTGGGTTCTTTACCACTGGCACCCCCTGGGAAGCCCCAAAGGTGGAGAGTTATGCTTTCTCTGGTGGAAAATTATAGGACTTCAAGTCTGGGATGCAGCATCTTTTGTAATGCTGAGAGAATTGTTTTGAGGAGGCTAGGGGGGAGCTAGGATATATAGGAATTTTGCAGAAAAGGGCAGGTTATAGGAACAGAAGATTATTGCTAATTAAAGAAACTAGAAATCTTAAGGAATTCAGCACTTTTCTAAGTATAGAAAGGTTCAAGAGTCTGGGCTCACTGACATCATTTCTTTGGTATGTGCTTCAGCTAACTGAGGCCAGTATCCTGTGTTTTCACATCCCAGGTTTCCTCTGGGCTCACCGTAGGGAGTGGCTACAGTAGATGGCAGATGTTCTTTCCCTTCCTGAGTTTTCTCAGGGCTCACCAGCTCACCATTGGCTGTGGCTGCAATCACTGATGACTGTGGCATTGTTTACTGAGATGGCAGAAAAGATTCCATTTATTATGCCCGTAATGGCATCCTGGCCATTTATTGTTTTAAATTAAATAGAGACACGTTCTCAAATAAGATAGAAATAAAGCATTTCAGTAAAAATTGTCCTAAGAATGGTTAAAATACAGTAAATGAAAGCACTTTGGGAGAAGACTTCTCAGCAAATTCGGTTCTGTGCAACACTTTATTTCTGGATTATGTCAGGTAAACAAGACTTAATCGATTTGAGATGAATTGCTTTGCTCACAGCCTTCCTGGTTCATGCATATTTCTAATCTAGGCAGAAAGGATGACAGTAGAGGTTTTCAAATAAGAGAATCTGCCTGAGGGGGCCTGGGAGAGTCTCTGGGTTACCTTCGCAACAGCCACTCCCCTCCCGTTCTTCCCTGATGGCTCTTTCAGGGTCACCATCGCAAAAGATATCAGGTTACTTCCCAACATCCTTTGCAGCTAGCGGTAGACAGGCAGCCAGTTTACGGCTCATGAGAAGCAAACGGAAATCCGCCAGAATGTTTCTGGGAAAAACTTTCCTCTTAAATTAAAAAAAAAAAAAATTTGAACAAAACAGATACATGTCAGGAAATTCCTCTCAACATCCATGTCTCCTTGCCCACTTTCTGCCTTTGTACTGCCTTGAAATTAAACCTGCTTTAGCCCTCCTGCTGTCCTTGTAACCAAAATTGGGGTCTAGTTTCTTGCTACTCAAAAGTCAATAGAAAGGCAAGGTTAGTGGAAAGGAAAGTTTGCTTTATTTTGGATCCTGGCAACTGTTGTGGGGGGAGGGCAGGTGCCTGTCCAAAGGCCAACTCTATCCCACCCAACTCCAACAATCAGTGAGCAAAAGTTTTAACAGACAGAGGGAAGGGGCTGCACACAGAAACAGCACAGTCAGCTTCAATAGTCATCTTGAAACTGGTCATCACTGGTCTGACCAGCATCATTTTTGTTGTTTTAGATACAGTTAATCTTCAGTTCCAGGGTTGTTTGGTTCCCATTTCCTTGAGACCAGTTCTTGAAATTGTAGCAGCTTATGTCATGGATATAGTTAGCCTACCTGATGCGGGTTTCAGTATCTACAACACAGTTCACAGGAAATGGCTCAGAATATTATCCATAGCCCTTGAGAAGGAACTGAAGGTCCTGACTATGCTTTATGACTACATTATTATTATTTGGTTTCTCTTGACGGCTTTCCTTTTTTTCTGCATTTTTTCACTTCTTTGATTAAACTTACCCTTTGGCTAAAGTTTTTCCACAGACAAAAGGCAGGCTGAGGACATGGGGGAGGGGCAAGAACCATAAGGTCCTGCTTCACTTCATCATGAAGGGACAGGTCACTCAGGCACCAAGAATGACAGGAGGTAAATGTGCAGCAGTTTTGAGTCCTTGATGACACAGCTAAGCCCCTAGATCAACTTTGGCACCACCTTTATTTAGACTTCTAGTTATAATATGTGAGATAATTAAAATCCTACAAGTCTGTTCTTAATATTCTGATATTTGCACCTGTGAACTTCCCAGATGGTCAGCTGAGGTGATGGGGAGGGCTTCTTTTTAAGGCTTGTGTGCCAATTTTGATCCTTGGTAAACACCTTTTTGAAAAGCAAAGAAAGAAACCGAGGGGCCAATTGCAGAAAAATAATCATATATGTAGACTGGTTAGAGCAAGTTGTTAATGAGGTCGGGGTGGGTGAATTTCTGGGCAATGTGGCAAGTGTTTCAGTTTTATGCGCAAGGGCTGAGCTGTTCCTGCTCTCAACAATAGCAGCAACATGCACACCACCACGTCGGTGATGACAGCCAACATTTTACTGAGTGCTTATGCTGAGTACTGATACTGTTCTCAGATGTTTACACATATTAACGTTTTAATTCTGCTTGATAACCCTATCATGTCTCTAAGGTGACCCCCAAAGTTTCCCATCTCCTGGTATGCACCCCCTTGTCTTGTCACTCCCTGAATTTTACCGACGGTTGGTTTGTATGGCCAACAGCATCGGGCAGAAGGAAGGGATGGTGTGTCATCTGCGATTAGACTAGATTGTATTAGACTATGTGCTCAGTTGCATCCAATTCTTTGTGACCCCCAGGGACTGCAGCCCACCAAGCTCCTCTGTCCATGGAATTTTTCTGACAAGAATACTGGAGTGAGTTGCCATTCCCTCCTCCAGGGGATCATCCCAAACCAGGAATCAAACCTGGGTCTCTCGCACTGCAGGTAGATTCTTTACTATCTGAGCCACCAGGGAAGCCCTTCATTAGATTATATTAGACTATAAAAGCCTGGATTTCCTCCTTGTCAAGAAACTGTGGCCGCACCCAGATTGCCTCTGGGAGGCCTCCCAGTATTATTTGATGGCTTTAGGGAGGCTGCTCAGTGTGGGAGAAGTGGTTAGAAATCCATCACCACTACATGCTCAGAGTGGGTCCACAGGATCACGTTCCTACCCCAAGGACATTGGTATGTCCTCTCAGCCAACTCAGGATCACTCTCGTAAATATGTGACTTCAAGGGCTAGTGCAGATCCAAAGCCTGTGCTCCACAGTTTTCTTATCTGGGCCCTGGCAAGGATCTGGACTTGAGCAAATGATAAAGAAAAATTATTAAAAGTAGGAGTTACACTTTTGGGAGGGATTTTATTTTATCACAAATTTATTCCTGCTCTAAGCAGTGGGTTAACCTTAGAGTTCATATTCTTCTCAAATTTATATTAATTAATTCCTCCTCTCAATGACCTCTGGGTGCGTTGGAATGAAAGCTCTTGGCAGGTCGAGATGCTAGAGGAAATGTCAGACATTTAGAGAATTCATAGAACGTTCACCCCAGAGACAACGTACACAGAGGCTCCCATTTACCAAACTAGAAGTGAGGCACAAAATGAAAATTCCCTTTGAAATAATAAAAATTCTATAGTTTCCTGATTTATCTAGCTCTTTGAACTTTCCAGAATACCTCCATATACACTGTTTCTTTGGACCTTTAGAGTGTACTTATTCTGTCACTGTTGAGAAAGGTGACTCAGAGAGATCAATTGATTTGTTTAGGTCATACGATAATAATAGCTCAGTTTGGGGCTACTTACTGTGTACTTATTATTCCAAGCACTTTCACACATTAACTCATTCAATCCAAACAACAACCCTATGAGGTAGATTCTGTTATTGTGTGCATGTGTGCTAAGTTGCTTCCGACTCTTTGCAACATTATGGACTGTAACCTACCAGGCTCCTTTGTCCATGGGATTCTCCAGACAAGAATACTGGAGTGGGTTGCTGTGCCCTCCTCCAGGAGATCGAACCCGAGTCTCTTATGTCTCCTGCATAGGCAATTGGGTTCTTTACCTCTAGCGCCACCTGGGAAGTCCATATACAACCAGGCTATTTGTTTAATCATTAGGTTTTACTACAATTAATGAGTGCTATATGCTGGAGTCTGAACCCATTTTTACATCTGCAGAGCTCTTACTGATTTCTTTGTTCCATTTTGCTGCAGTACCAAATATCATATAATTTCATTTCAGATATCCATTCATTTGCAGGTGGCCCATTCTGTTTTAGAAAACTGTCAACCAGTTTACTAGTAAATATGGCCTTTCTAGCGATTGCAGCCATGAAATTAAAAGACACTTACTCCTTGGAAAAAAAGCTATGACCAACCTAGATAGCATATTGAAAAGCAGAGACATTACTTTGCCAACAAAGGTCCGTCTAGTCAAGGTTATGGTTTTTCCTGTGGTCATGTAGGGATGTGAGAGTTGGACTGTGAAGAAGGCTGAGCACCCAAGAATTGATGCTTTTGAATTGTGGTGTTGGAGAAGACTCTTGAGAGTCCCTTGGACTGCAAGGAGATCCAACCAGTCCATCCTAAAGGAGATGGGTCCTGGGTGTTCATTCAAAGGACTGATGTTGAAGCTGAAACTCCAATACTTTGGCCACCTGATGTGAAGAGCTGACTCATTTGAAAAGACCCTGATGCTGGGAAAGATTGAAGGCAGGAGGAGAAGGGGATGGCAGAGGATAAGATGGTTGGATGGCATCACTGACTCAATGGACATGAGTTTGTGTGAACTCTGGCAGTTGGTGATGGACACGGAGGTCTGGCATGCTGCAGTTCATGGGGTTGCAAAGAGTTGGACATGACTGAGCGATTGAACTGAACTGAACTGAACTGAACTGTTCTGACAGCTCTTGGTGGGGGCAAGGAGGTGGGTCAGTAAAAGAGAGTGACTGGAAAATGTTTACACCTGCAAAGAAGGACTCATCTCACCTACTGCATTGCATACACAATACTCGAGTGCTTACTTTCAAGAACTTTCCCATATGTAACATTATGTTGAATTAGCAACAACAGCTCTAACAAAAAGTACAACAGTTTGTTGTTGCTGTTGTTGTTCAGTTGCTCAGTCGTGTCCGACTCTTTGTGACCCCATGGACTGCAGCACCCAGGCTTCCCTGTCCTTCACCATCTCCCGAAGTTCGCTCAAACTCATGTCCATTGAGTCAGTGATGTCATCCAACCATGTCAACATCTGTCATCCCCTTCTCCTTCTGCCCTCAATCTTTCCTAGCATCTGGGTCTTTTTCAGTGAGTCAGCTCTTTGCTGGCCAAAGGATGGTTATTATTATTATCCTAAAAGATCTTACAGAGGTTTTAAGACTTGTCCAAGACCCAGGATCCAGATCCAGATCTTGCAACCTTAACTCTAATGCTCTTTCATTATACCAGCTACGGTGACAATAACCATGTTCTTTCAGGTAATCTCCAGGATGTTTTAAATAGGATCTTACAGAATATTCAATCAGTCCCTTTGAATTGCCCAATAATTTTGAGTTGACAGTAATAACAATGTCACCTCATAGTTACTGAATGCTTGCTATGTGTCGGGTACTGTGCTGGGAACTGGCTGTGCATTATCTCAGTTAAGTCTTAAAAACCAAGTACAGCTTGCTCCTCCAAATGTGGTTTGCAGACCATTAGTCTGGGCATCACTGGGAGCTTGTGAGAAACTCAGTCTCTCGGTCCTGCCCCAGATGCTGAATGTGACCCTACATTTCACTGAGGTCCCAGGTGTTGTGTGTGCTCCTGACAGTCTTGATGCTCTGTTGTGAGGAACGGTCAATAGTCCATGTTACTGAGGAGGAAAATGAGGCTTAGAGAGACTTAAGGAACACAGGTGTCTATTTAGCCAGTGCAGTCCAACCAGGATGCCAGCCTCAGAGCCTTGCACACCATGACTGGCTGCTCTCTGTTCTGGAGCCTCAGCCTGCCAGCTTGCCACACAGGAACAGTGGCGCCTCAGGGTTTTGGTATCACGGCACAAAATGCAAGATCACCATGCAAAACAGCAGGCTCAGTGCCTCGGCCAGGGCTAAGGACAGCTCTGTTTATTTCCTGTAAAGCGGTGGAAATCATGCCCAGCTGGCAGCATTCTTCTTCTTCTCTACCATAATGCCAGCAAAGGTCATAGCCAGCCTTCAGCCAATGGTGCTCATATTTCATGTGTGTAATGGTGACAAGCAAGGGTTTCTTCATAAATTTCCAGGCAAAATGTGATTTCTGATTGTTTAGAAGGACAAGGAGCCTTTCTGTGGCAAAATATACACACACACACACGCACACACATGCACACACACACACGCACACGCACACACACGCGCACACACACACACACATACCCCAATGCCATAGTAAAAAGCCTGAAATCAACATAAGCAGAAACAGAATCATTTTATCAACCCTGAGGCCTCAAGCTTCTCCTGAAATTATTTGCCTAATAGAGAGTGAGGTGGACCATGAGCAAACGTCGATTTCTGTGTTTTCTAGCAGTATCTCCCTGCTATGACTTTAAAAGTGTTTCAGCGTCAGTGAGTTAGTGCCACATTTCTCACTGAGGAGCAAGATACCATGGCCTGAAATACATAGCACACGTATCCTTATTCCCCTCTTATCTTCCCCGTATCTCTGTCACAGGACCCTTTTTCTTCAGAGAGGACACCCTAGGTCTCTCTGGGGTAGCTCACACTCGAGGTCACCCACTCACCACCCAGGGATCTGGCCATGTGGAACATCGCTGGTGTCACAGATGTGGGACGGATCTCCAGCTGTTGGGCTGCTGGGCCCTCCCCACTCTGTTTTTTGTCCATTTAAAGTACCCTGCCCTGGGGTTCTGGCAGGGGTCCCTTCCTCTGGCAGTGCCCTTCTCTTTTCTCTGAATACCTTTCTTTGCACAGTTTGTATCTAGGGAGGTCTTCCCTCATAGCTCAGCTGGTGAAAAATCCGCCTGCCATGCTGGAGACCCTGGTCAGTTCCTGAGTTGGGAAGATCCCCTGGAAGAGGGAAAGGCTACCCACTCCAGTATTCTGACCTGGAGAATTCCATGGACTGTGTGAGCCCATGGGGTCACAAAGAGTCTGATAGGACTGAGCGACCTTCAGTTTCACTTTCACTTCGTTTGAATTGTTCCCATTGACATAAGGCGGTTCAGTGCAGTGCCCAAGGCACCTCTGTCTGCAAAGACACACTGGTTACATTCACTCCTGACTGCTGGTTGCTGAAGCTTTTTGTGCCTTGCTTACATTGCTAAGAGAAAGAGTAAAAGAGCCTACTTGCTCCCTAGGGTTTTGAGAACTTGGACACCCTTAGAACAGTGCCTGACACACAGCAAGTGTTCAGTTATGAGTCTTATCTTTTTTGTTCCTCCCAGGAAATCTGTGATCCACTCAGGACAGTTCTGTTTCCATTTAACAGATGAAAACAATGGGCTCACTTTTGTTTGGTAACAATTACAGGGAGCCATCCTAAGAGCTCTTGCCTGAGACAGGCCGACCCTGGTCAGGGGCAGTCCCTTCCCTGATTTCCAGCAGCTGCTGGACCTCCTTTAGCTCCTGGAGCCGCGAGGGACTCTCTGGGACAGGCTCTGGCTGCCCCAGCACAGGAGGATGCCTTGAGCTACAGTCCAACGGGGTGTCCTTGGGGTAAGTTGCTCCAGTTTTGCACTGGGAATTCTACCCACTTCCTGTAGGCTAGTTTGGTTGTGGGAATTAAACCACTATGGGCTCGTTGTTGTTGTTGTTCAGTTGCTCAGTTGTATCTGACCCTTTGTGACCTCAGGGACTGCTGCACACCAGGCTTCTCTGCCCACCACTATCTCCCCGAGATATTCATGTCCATTGAGTCGTGATGCTATGGGCTCCGAGAGCCAATTCTGGGTTCTTTCTCTTTTAAGAACTGCGCCAGTCTATTTGGAGGTCCTGTCTGGGAGTGGAAGGGGAATTTTTAGACTACACATTCTCTGATTTTCTATCTGTATGGCCGTAGCTTATCTGTTGTTTGTGCTTTTGTGTGTGTTGTTTTGAGGTGAGGCACTCCGGTGGGTGCAGGATGGGAAAATTCTACCTGCTCCATCTGGGGAGTGAGTCATCTGGGGCTCAGTGGGAGCCACTTTGGGTCCAGGCCACTCTGGAAGCTTCTGTCTGGGAGTGGAAGTGGAATTTTTAGGTTACACCTGGTCTGACCCTTTGTTTGCGGGAGCGCGTCTGTTGCTCGTGTGTTAGTATCTGCTTTGGCTGGTTGCGAGGTATCTGGGGACCAACAGGCCTTGCGTGTGATGCCAGTTAGTGTCACCGGCGGCAGAGCGTGCCTGGGATTTTCCCTTTTGGACTAGTAGCAGTCATTCCTTCAGCTTCACCTCTGGCGGGTCATTAGTGGGGATGCTCCCCTTTTGAACTTGTGGGGCATTAGCTGGGAATCTCCTTTTATGGGGCTAGGGAATTGCACTGCCCTGAAAGACATTTCTGCACTGCATTGGTCTGCTGTTTGGCTGTGACTAATTAAGTATGGCTGAGTCAAGCTCTGTTCCATCTTACAGTCCCCTAGGGTATTTTTTGAAAAAACTGGGAGATCTTTAGTTATGCTCCAAGGAATGAAAGGAATTGGTATTTCTCTCCCCTAGTGCCTTGAGATGCAAATGTTCTACCAGGCTCTCAGGAACACTTATTCAGACTATTCCTGAGACTGAAGGAGAAAAAGGTGGGGATGAGGGAGGTGGGAAGGATTTTTTATACTCTAGCAGAAAAACTGAGATCTCTGGTTCTGTCTTTATGTAAAAATTAACTTGCAAATGAACTCTATTTAATGGAATTAAAAACTAAGTGCTTACAAATTAAATCTAAATATTTAGAAAGTTGGTCAGAATGAATTTCGGGCTCATATGATCTGGGAAATATTCAGTACTGAGTCAATATCTGGTATTGAAGCTGGCTTTGATTAATATAGACATGTCTTCAGAGTCATCCATGTTAAGTATAATATTTCTGTTGAGGTCAAATAAGACCTATCTGTTGCAAATATGTCAGTTGATATGATGAAACTTTAAGTAAATGCAAATGAGATAAGAACTTTTAGATAAACTCTGTAGGCATAATTATGTATTGGGAATGTTTACCTAAAATAGTCTCTCCAAAGACCCTCTTGCCTGGAAAATGCCAAAGAAAGAAAAAGAAAAGACAATCTCTTATATTTTTGCTGCACCAGTGCACTGTCCGCCCCATGGGACAGGGAGGATGTTGACCCACCTTGAGTGACATTGGATACTGGAAAAATCTCTTGAAGAAGCCTTCAGGGCACTCTGTAGGTTGGGATGGGAAATGTTCTGGGCGTGGTTTTCATAGCATATTTGGGTCAAGGAAATTGCAGCCCATGAATCCATTCTGACTTCTTTTGGCTGAGGAAAGAGGGAAAGACAGTCAGTCAGTCCGTCAGTCAGTTCAGTGGCTCAGTATTGTGTCCGACTCTTTGTGACCCCATGAATCGCAGCTCTCCAGGCCTCCCTGTCCATCACCAACTCCCAGAGTTCACTCAGACTCACGTCCATCGAGTCGGTGATGCCATCCAGCCATCTCATCCTCTGTCGTCCCCCTCCCAGCATCAAAGTCTCTTCCAATGAGTCAACTCTTTGCATGAGGTGGCCAAAGTACTGGAACTTCAGCTTTAGCATCATTCCTTCCAAAGAACACCCAGGAATTGATCTCCTTCAGAATGGACTGGTTGGATCTCCTTGCAGTCCAAGGGACTCTCAAGAATCTTCTCCAACACTACAGTTCAAAAGCATCAATTCTTCGGCGCTCAGCTTTCTTCACAGTCCAACTCTCACATCCATACATGACCACAGGAAAAACCATTGTCTTGACTAGACGGACCTTTGTTGGCAAAGAAATGTCTCTGCTTTTGAATATGCTATCTAGGTTGATCATAACTTTTCTTCCAAGGAGGAAGCATCTTTTAATTTCATGGCTGCAATCACCATCTGCAGTGATTTTGGAGCCACCCAAAATAAAGTCTGACATTGTTTCCACTGTTTCCCCATCTATTTCTCATGAAGTGATGGAATTGGATGCCATGATCTTTGTTTTTTGAATGATGAGCTTTAAGCCAACTTTTTTACTCTCCTCTTTCACTTTCATCAAGAGGCTTTTGAGTTCCTCTTCACTTTCTGCCATAAGGGTGGTGTCATCTGCAGATCTGAGATTATTGATATTTCTCCTGGCAATCTTGGTTCTAGCTTGTGCTTCTTCCAGCCCAGCGTTTCTCATGATATAGTCTGAATATAAGTTAAATAAGCAGGGTGATGATATGCAGCCTTGACGTACTCCTTTTCCTATTTGGAACCAGTCTGTTGTTCCATGTCTAGTTCTAACTGCTGCTTCCTGACCTGCATATAGGTTTCTCAAGAGGCAGGTCAGGTGGTCTGGTATTCCCGTCTCTTTCAGAATTTTCCACAGTCTATTGTGATCCACACAGTCAAAGACTTTGGCATAGTCAATAAAGTAGAAATAGATGTTTTTCTGGAACTCTTTTGCTTTTTCAATGATCCAGCGCATGTTGGCAATTTGATCTGTGGTTCCTTTGCCTTTTCTAAAACCAGCTTGAACATCAGGAGGTTCATGGTTCATGTATTGCTGAAGCCTGGCTCGAAGAATTTTGAGCATTACTTTACTAGCATGTGAGATGAGTGCAATTGTGCGGTAGTTTGAGTCTTTTTTGGCATTGCCTTTCTTTGGGATTGGAATGAAAACTGACTGTTTCCAGTCCTGTGGCCACTGCTGAGTTTTCCAAATTTGCTGGCATACTGAGTGCAGCACTTTCACAGCATCATCTTTCAGGATTTGAAATAGCTCTACTGGAATTCCATCACCTCCACTAGCTTTGTTCGTAGTGATGCTTTCTAAGGCCCACTTGACTTCACATTCCAGAAAATCTGGCTCTAGGTGAGTGATCACACCATTGTGATTATCTGGATTGTGAAGCTCTTTTTTTGTACAGTTCTTCTGTGTGTTCTTGCCACCTCTTCTTAATATCTTCTGCTTCTGTTAGGTCCATACCATTTCTGTCCTTTATTAAGCCCATCTTTGCAAGAAATGTTCCCTTGGTATCTCTAATTTTCTTGAAGACACAGGGCATTTAAAGCTGTGCAAGTACTTGAAAATCTAAATCAGTATCTAACTCAACGAAAGAACTAAAAGAAAAACATAAGTGATAAAATTAATAGGTTAGGGGACTTCCCTGACAGCCTAGTGATTGAGACTCCAAGCTTCCAATGCAGGGGGCTTAGGTTCGATCCCTGGTTGGGGAAATAAGGCCCCTCATGCTGCGTGGCATGGCCAAAACAGTAACAACAAACAAACAAACAAAAAAGCCCCAAACAAACAACAACAACAAAACCTTGATAGGTTAAAGTTCACTGTCTGAAATAATTATTCAAATATTTATTCAAATATCACCTGTGACATGTTGGCTAATTTCACTGCATAGTGAGAGGTCTGGAGGTGTGTAAGAGGAGGAATAAGACACAGATTTTGTCCTCAAGAAGCCACTGAAAATGCACTGAGCTGAGTCATCTGGAGGCTTGGCCATGGGGTTCCTCCTGGTTTTCTCCTATGTCAAATTGAATATCTAGGAGTATAAGTTTCTAATAAAGCTGAGGCTACAGCTTTTTTTGTTCCCATTTCACAGGACTTTTCCATCTTGCCCAGATCCTGTGACTCCATCTTTCTGCTAACTCCTCCTTAGCAGACACCTAATTACCCACCACCATTCTGGGGAAAGGGACTCAAGCAGTAGTCCTCGGTTCCAGTTGGTGAGCCAGGCAACCTCACATGCTTACTGAGTTCTCACCAGTCCCCTGGGGGTTGTAACTGCTACTAATTTTTCTGACATGGAGCCCAGACCCATATGTCAATTATAGACTGGGTACCTTCACCCTTTTGCAGTTCAGGCCAGGTCCTTGGGTAGTGACAGCAGCCTGGATTTGATTGAGGCTTTCCCACATTTGTTCACCCGTGTGCAGAAGGGAGAGGGCACATGCTGCTTCTTCTCTACTGATGCGTTTATTCCCAAGGATCCAGCCGTCTCCTGGCATGACTACCTAGTGGGACTGGAGGTAGGGTTTTGATAAGCGGATGTGATGAGCAGGGAGATATATGACAAATGAATGGAATAAGCAGGGTTGTGTTCCCAGGTGGCATTAACGGTAAAGACCCTGCCTGCTAATGCAGGAGCGGTAAGAGAAGCAGGTTTGTTCCCTGGGTCGGGAAGATCCCCTGGAGATGGGCCTGGCAATCTACTCCAGTATTCTTGCCTGGAGAATCCTCACAAACAGAGGAGCCTGGCGGGCTACAGTCCACAGGGTTACAAAGAGTCAGACATGACTGAAGCAACTTAGCACATGTACACACATTGAAAAAAAATGAACAGGGATGTGTGTAATGAATGAATCAAATGAACAGAGAGGTGTAAAACAAATAAATGAACAAGATGTGTAACAAATGAATTAAATGAACAGGGAGACATACAAATGAAATAAGCTGAGTGATATATAACGAATGACTGAAATTAGCAGCAAACGGGAGGTGTTTGGAGATACCAGTGAGAGTAGAGAACTGAGGCAGGAACATGGACCATGGTAAAATAGTAGAATAGCTATGTTTAGGGAATTCTATTTTCTTACATGTTTGTCTTCACCCTAGTCAGTCAACTTCCATTATGTATTTGAAGACTTTTTGTCCAATTATTTTCTCAAGTCAGCTGATACAAAGGTAAGGTCAGCACTCAAAAGAGCAAAGTATTCCTGTGATTTAACAATAAGCTATTTCCCAAGAAGAGAGGAATATGTGAAGCCATTCTGTAGATGTTCTGCTTGACCATATTGACTTCTTGTGTGGGTGTTTTTTCCTAACAATAGTAGAGGAAGTGACCCCCAGATTCCCAGAATCAATCATGGCAAATCTTGATAGCATGCCTGAGATTCCAAGAAATGCTCTGATCTAACAAAGGTTTGCTTCCAATGCAGTCTCAATCGCTTAAAATTTGCACCTACCCACTGCGCTTGTGCCTTCTGTGATTCTGTGTCACTGATGATCTTCTTGAGTTTTATAAACTTTATTATTATCAGAGCAAATCCAAGGAGGAAGCAAAACAGGTGCAGAGTACATCTCCCCTGTCACACTTCATGGACTGTCAGTATAAATCTCCCAGATGCAGACACACAATTACAACACAGTATTTATAGCTAACACCCCAGCCTTCAGTCCAGTTTATGGATTAGACTATCCTGTCCCATTCATTACTATATGTACTTTCTTTTCATTTCAGTGTTTGTTATCATCTCCAAATATTAGATTAAAAAGAAAACTCAAGCAAGTCTATTAAGAACTTAGGGTCTTGGAGAAGATGCTTGGTAGGGATTGAAGCAATTGACTGAGAGGCCATGTTTGGATTACACATGAACTTCAGCCATCTGTGCTTTTCCTGGGTCCATCTGTGTTCTCCAGCTTAGTCAACACTTTCCATCCTCCATAAAATGAGTGCTTGTACATAGCTCTTTGAGTTGGAGTGTGAAATTCCTGGAGAACCACCCTGTTACCTCACCACTGACTGATCAGAAGAAAGCCACACACTCAGGAGTCCTCCTTCCAAATTTTGCCTGTATAAGCTTTTCCCCACAAAACACTGGGGAGTTTGGGAGTTTTGATCATGAACCACCCATTCTCCTTGCTTGGCCCTGCAACAAACCCTTCTGTGCTCCAGACTCCTTTGGTTTATTTGGCCGCACTATATGCATGGGGGGCACACAGACTTTTGTTCAGTAACAGGGCCTCTAGAATTGGCTGTTTAATGGTGTTCTTGTGCAGACAGTTGAAATGTACCATTTAAATGCCCTGTACCATTGCTTACCCTCCTCCCCATCCCAAATGAAAATTACATTCTGCCCATTGATAGCTTAGAGTGAAAGATGTTGGATTTGTGATCTCCGAAGATTTAGCTGCAGGACCAGGGACCAGACTTGATCACTCAAGAGCACTCAAGCAGAGTTTTATTAAAGTACAAAAAGGGACAACGCTTTTGACATAGACATCAGAAGGGGGACGGAGAGTGTCCCCATCGCTAGGCTTCAGTTCAGTCGCTCAGTCTGACTCTTTGAGACCCCATGGACTGCAGCGTGCTATGCTTCCCTGTCCTTCACCAGCTCCCAGAGCTTGCTCAAACTCATGTCCATTGAGTCCCTAGTCTTATCAAGGCTTTACGTACTTTTACCAGACCGATTCCCACAACATACATCTTAAATTAACAAGATTAGAACTAACAATAGAAAGTGAAAGTGAACGTGAATTTGCTCAGGGCTATGGTTTTTCCAGTGGTCACATATGGATGTGAAATTTGGACTGTGAAGAAAGCTGAGCGCCGAAGAATTGATGCTTTTGAACTGTGGTGTTGGAGAAGGCTCTTGAGAGTCCCTTGGACTGCAAGGAGATCCAACCAGTCCATTCTGAAGGAGATCAGCCCTGGGTGTTTTTTGGAAGGAATAATGCTAAAGCTGAAACTCTAGTACTTTGGCCATCTCATGCGAAGAGTTGACTCATTGGAGAAGACTCTGATGCTGGGAGGGATTGGGGGCAGGAGGAGAAGGGGATGACAGAGGATGAGATGACTGGATGGCATCACCGACTTGATGGACATGAGTTTGTGTGAACTCCGGGAGTTGGTGATGGACAGGGAGGCCTGGCATGCTGCAATTCATGGGGTCACAAAGAGTCGGACATGACTGAGCTACTGAACTGAACTGAACTGAACTGTCCCACTCTTTGTGACCCCAGGGACTGTAGCCCAACCAGGGTCCTCTGTCCATGGGGATTTTCCAAGCAAGAATACTGGAGTGGGCTGCCATTTCCTTCTCTAAGGGATCTTCCTGACCCAGGGATCAAACCTGGGTCTCCCACACTGCAGGCAGATGCTTTACCACCAGGCAGATGTTTGAGCCACCAGGGAAATTTCAACAATAGAAAGGTCTCACCAGACCCACTCCCACAACATATAGTTTGAGATAATGGGATTAGAACTAAGAATAGAAAGATCTTACCAGACCCACTGCCATAATATACATTTTTAAGATGACAGGGTTAGTCAGAAGGTTCTTAAGAAGGAGAAACATGTCCTCAAGCAGGATACATTGTTGTTATATAATCACTGGTACAGAGTTTAAGGAAAAACATATCCTTGAGCAAGATGAGTTGTTTTGTTGTGCAATCATCAGCTCTGGGCTTAAAGAAAATCATCTGTCCTTTTCTCCTCCTTGAGAACTCCAGACCCCTCTCTCCTCCTCTGGGACCCTGGACTTCTTATCGACCTACCTAGGAATTGACTCTCTCACCAGAACCTGGCCATGCAGCTCCCATGGATTGCACAAAATGGCATATTTACAATTTATTTTATTCTCCAGATTTGTTGAGCTATAGTTGACATACAACACCATTTAAGGTGTACAAAATAAGGACTTGAAATATATATGTATTGTGAAATGATTACCACAGTAAGGATAACACATCCTTATCATTTATGTTTCCCATTTCCATAGATTTTGTGGGCAGAAAGATGTACATTTGGATTTGAGCTGTGTTAGTAGCTGTGAGACTTTGGGCAAGTTACTCACCTTCTCTGAGCCTCTTGCTCACCTATCTATTGTGGATAATACAGCTGTATCTCTGTGTTGTTATGAGGATGCAATAAAGTAGTTCGTATAATATACCTACGAGTGCTAATCAATAGATTCTGAATCTTTGTGAAAGCCTCTTACTCCGGTGGACCATTGCTAGGCTCTGCCTCCCTGGTTATTTTGCCTCTCCCATGCATCTCTCCAAACTTTTGTTATAACCACAAGATTTACTATCTTTGAAAGTGAAAGTGAAAGTGAAAGTGAAGTTGCTCAGTCGTGTCTGACTCTTTGCCACTCCGTGGACTGTAGCCTACCAGGCTCCTCTGTCCATGGGATTCTCCAGGCAAGAATACTGGAGTGGGTTGCCATTTCCTCCTCCAGGGGATCGTCCCGACCCAGGGATCGAACCCAGGTCTCCCGAATTTCAGGCAGACGCTTTAACCTCTGAGCCACCAGGGAAGCCTGGGTCTCTTTATTATCTTTATATACTAGTAAAAGTGATAAAGGACTTAAATCAAGTTCTTGGTCATAGGACTGGCATTTATTAGAGCCAGGATTTAAACCCAGTTCTTTCTCACTCATGCCCACGTGCTCTTTCTTTCCTCTGCTGAGTTAGCAGGCTTCCAGCATTTTATTCTACTCTAGCATTTTGTGGACCAAGTTTTCACAAGTTTTGTATTCTAACAGAATTGCACATTGTGAGCACAGAACAGATATTGACATGTGCCAAATGGCTATTGTTCTACTCTGCTGATCCAATATCCCATCCCTCAACCAGCACCAGAAACAGGTTTCCTCTCTATGTGACTGCACCTTTATCCATATATTCAAATGCGGGTAGCTGAAAATGGTATTCCCCACTTCTTGCCCCTAAAATATTCATAGCAAATTCTTGGAATCTATGAATGTTACTTTAATTGGAAAAAGGGCTGTTGCAGATGTAATTAAGGATCTTGAGATGAGGTGACAATTACCCAGACAGGACCTAAATCTAATGACAAGTGTCATTTATAAGAGAAAGGCAGAGGGAGATCTGAGATAAACAGGTGTGACCTCAAGCAGATATTGGAGTGATGGGGCCACAAGCCAAGGAATGCCTGGAGCTGTCAAAAGCAGGAAGAGGTCCGGAAGGATGCTCCTTCCAAGAGAGCATGTCTTGTTGATACCTTGGTTTCAGACTTCTGGCCCCCACTGTAAGAGAATAAATTTCTGTTGTTTGAAGTCACCAAATTTATAGTAATTTGTCACTACAATCAAGAAATGAGTACACCATCCATTGATATGCATGGGCTAAATATAATAATAAGAAATTACATTTCTTGAGTGCCTTCCCCCTCCTGTGATTTTTTTCCCGTGGGCACCGCTCCAGACTTTGGAGCAATGTAGTTATCTTATTTGCCTGTCTTGGCTATTGATGCTTTGGCTGCCTCCACTGATATTGTAGCTCTAGGGGTGCCACTCACCAGTCCTGAAGACAGCAAGTTCAGATGACATTGACTGAAGTTTGGAGAGTTTAGAAAACCAGGTCTTGGAATCTCAAGATCAGTGTTAGGTCTTTAATTTTTTCCTTAGAGGAAGACAGAAAGGTGAGGTCAAAATTTCTATTAAATATGAAAAATACTAATTAGGGAAATGGGCAGAGAAGATTGTCTCATTACCTGGCAAATTCATTTTTAACTCACTGCCAACTTGGTGCCACTAGATCTGAAAGTCATGCCAGTGGGTAGGTTAATACATTCTTTGCAGAGATGTGACAACTGCCACTAGGAAGAACGTGCATTACTTTAAAATTAAGGTAAATTCCTGTAGGTTTGTATTGAGGGAAAAATTAGCGTGATCTCTTAACAGCTGAAAGTGAATAAAGCCACCAATGGTTATTTGCAAGTAATTTGTAGTGAATAATTGCAGACCTAAGATGGAAAATGAAATCGATTAAATCTTAAAGGCTTGAGATAAGGACTCTAGGTCTGGAGCTAATGTGGTATAAGCTCTGTATCTCAGTAGATAGGAGAGAAAGGAGAATAGCTTTCTGATGAAAGAAACTCATCCACAGTGATCATCTCTCCAAGAGCCTATTTTCTTTGCTAGAAAATAAAAAAGAAAATTATATTTCAAGGTCATGGAATTAATCTTTCTCTGAACAATAATAACAAAAATGCAGTTTAAAAAAAAACAACTAGATTTATACCTGGAAATAAATCTGTTGAAAGGGACTGTAGTTTCTATTTGACACATAAATATAAAAATATTCCGGATTTTAAGAGCTGTGGAACCTGGATTTGATTTCAGGCCAGAGTCCATTGGTCACTCAGAGGTGGCTGAGCTCTGTTTCACAGAGAGGGCAAATCAGTCAGAGTGAGTGGAGATGCTCCTGTTCATCTCCATATTGTCACAGTTTTATAAATTCTCTATTTTAACTGTAATATCCATCATATTACATCCAACATCCATCCAACATCCATCCATTTTCTTTTTTCATGGCTATTACTGAGTCAGGGACATCACACAGCTGTGATGTCCTATAGCTTTGATCCTCTCCTCTTTTATTTCTGTCCGTTCATACCATCATCATAATACTTTGGGTGACAGGTGAAAGAACATGGCATAGAGGGGAACCATCCTTTTCCCCAAATTTTTAATGTCCAGATGTAGTTTTCTGGGGAAATAAATAAAAAATATTGTGTAATTTTTGAAAGTAAGCTACTTAACTGTAAACATAAGGCATGGTTTTATTTGTCATATAGTGTAAGAATTGTTTTGAAAAGTTTCAAGATAGAAAAGTAAAATAAAGAAAGCAGGGAGTGAATCTCTTGGTGATCCTGATCGGCATCATACATAGGTTATCTGGAATCTACCAATTGTTTTCTTTAATTTTTATTGAAGCTACAATGTTGTGTTCATTTCAGGTGTACAGTGAGGTGAATCAATTATGCATATACATATATCTACTCTTTTATAGATTCTTTTCCCATAGAGAACATTACAGAGTATTGAGTAGGGTCCCCTGTACTATACAGTAGATCTTAGTTATTTGTTTTATATACATTAGTGTGTATACGTCAATCCTAGTCTCCCAGTGTATCCTCACCCACTGCCAGCCCTCAACCTTTTACCCGCTGGTAACTGTAGGTTTGTTTTCTACATCTGTCACTCTATTGCAGTTTTGTAGATAAGTTTATTTATACCCTCCCTTTAGATTCCACATATAATGATGTTTTGTTTAGTCCCTAAGTCGTGTCTGACTTTTCTGTGACCCCCATGGACTGTAGTCTACCAGGCTCCTCTGTCCATGGGATTTTTCAGGCAAGAATACTACAGCGGATTGCCATTTCCTACTGCAGGGAATCTTCCTGACCCAGGTATCAAACCTGCGTCTCCTGCATTGGCAGGCAGATTCTTTATTGCTGAGCCACCAGGGAAGTCCCATATAAGTGATACCATATGGTATATGTATAGTATTACTCCATTCCAAATTTGCTGGCATATTGAGTGCAGCATTTTCACAGCATCATCTTTCAGGATTTGAAATAGCTCAACTGGAATTCCATCACCTCCACTAGCTTTGTTCCTAGTGATGCTTCCTAAGGCCCACTTGACTTCACATTCCAGAATGTCTGGCTCTAGGTGAGTGATCACACCATTGTGATTATCTGGGTCGTGAAGATCTTTTCTGTATAGTTCTGTGTATTCTTGCCACCTCTTCTTAATATCTTCTGCTTCTGTTAGATCCATACCATTTCTGTCCTTTATCGAGCCCATCTTTGCATGAAATGTTCCCTCGGTATCTCTAATTTTCTTGAAGAGATCTCTAGTCTTTCCCATTCTGTTGTTTTCCTCTATTTCTTTGCATTGATCACTGAGGAAGGCTTTCTTATCTCTCCTTGCTATTCTTCGGAACTCTGCATTCAGATGCTTATATCTTTCCTTTTCTCCTTTGCTTTTCACTTCTCTTCTTTTCACAGCTACTTGTAAGGCCTCCTCACACAGGCATTTTGCTTTCTTGCGTTTCTTTTCCATGGGAATGGTCTTGATTCCTGTCTCTTGTACAATGTTACGAACCTCTGTCCATAGTTCATCAGGTACTCTGTCTATCAGATCTAGTCCCTTATATCTATTTCTCACTTCCACTGTATAATCATAAGGGATTTGATTTAGGCCATACCTGAATAGTCTAGTGGTTTTCCCTAATTTCTTTAATTTCAGTCTGAATTTGGCAATAAAGAGTTTGTGATCTGAGCCACAGTCAGCTCCTGTTCTTGTTTTGGCTGACTGTATAGAGCTTCTCAATCTTTGGCTGCAAAGAATATAACCAATGTGATTTTGGTGTTGACCATCTGGTGATGTCCATGTGTAGAGTCTTCTCTTGTGTTGTTGGAAGAGGGTGTTTGCTATGACCAGTGCATTCTCTTGGCAAAACTCTATTAGTTTTTGCCCTGCTTCATTCCATATTCCAAGGCCAAATTTGCCTGTTACTCCAGGTGTTTCTTGACTTCCTACTTTTGCATTCCAGTCCCTATAATGAAAAGGACATCTGTTTTGGGTGTTAGTTTTAAAAGGTCTTGTAGGTCTTCATAGAACCGTTCAACATCAGCTTCTTCAGCGTTAGTGATTGGGGCATAGACTTGGATAACTGTAATATTGAATGGTTTGCCTTGGAGACAAACAGAGATCATTCTGTCATTTTTGAGATTGCATCCAAGTACTGCATTTCGGACTCTTTTGTTGACCATGATGACTACTTCATTTCTTCTAAGGGATTCCTGCCCACAGTAGTAGATATAATGGTCATCTGAGTTAAATTCACCCATTCCAGTCCATTTTAGTTTGCTGATTCCTAGAATGTCGACGTTCACTCTTGCCATCTCCTGTTTGATCATTTTCAATTTGCTTTTATTCAAAGTACTTCACTCAGTACTCTAGCAGATTTGGAAAACTCAGCAGTGGCCACAGGACTGGAAAAGGTCAGTCTTCGTTCCAGTCCCAAAGAAAGGAAATGCCAAAGAAGGCTCAAACTACTGCAAAATTGTACTCATCTCACATGCTAGTAAAGTAATGCTCAAAATTCTTCAAGCCAGGCTTCAGCAATGTGAACTGTGAACTTCCAGATGTTCAAGCTGGGTTTAGAAAAGGCAGAGGAACTAGAGATCAAATTGCCAGCATCCACTGGATCATTGCAAAAGCAAGAGAGTTCCAGAAAAACATCTATTTCTGCTTTATTGACTATGCCAAAGCCTTTGACTGTGTGGTTCACAATAAACTGTGGAAAATTCTGAAAGAGATGGGAATACCAGACCACCTGACCTGTCTCTTGAGAAACCTATATGCAGGTCAGGAAGCAACTGTTACAACTGGTCATGGAACAACAGACTGGTTCCAAGCAGGAAAAGGAATACATCAAGGCTGTATATTGTCACCCTGCTTATTTAACTTCTATGCAGAGTACATCATGAGAAATGCTGAGGTGGAAGAAGCACAAGCTGGAATCAAGATCAAACTGGGAGAAATATCAATAACCTCAGATATGAAGATGATACCACCCTTATGTCAGAAAGTGAAGAGGAACTCAAAAGCTTCTTGATGAAAGTGAAAGAGGAGAGTGAAAAAGTTGGCTTAAATCTCAACATTCAGAAAACGAAGATCATGGCATCTGGTCCCATCACTTCATGGGAAACAGATGGGGAAACAGTAGAAACCATGTCAGACTTTATTTTTGGGGGCTCCAAAATCACTGCAGATGGTGACTGCAGCCATGAAATGAAAAGATGCTTCCTCCTTGGAAGAAAAGTTATGACCAACCTAGATAGCATATTAAAAAGCAGAGATATTACTTGCCAACAAAAGTCATCTAGTCAAGGCTATGATCTTTCCAGTAGTCATGTATGGATGTGAGAGTTGGACTGTGAAGAAAGCTGAGTGCTGAAGTATTGATGCTTTTGAACTGTGGTGTTGGAGAAGACTCCTGAGAGTCCCTTGGACCGCAAGGAGATCCAACCAGTCCATTCTAAAGGAGATCAGTCCTGGGTGTTCATTGGAAGGACTGATGCTGAGTCTGAAACTCCAATACTTTGGCCACCTCATGGGAAGAGTTGACTCGTTGGAAAAGACCCTGATGCTAGGAGGGATTAGGGGCAGGAGAAGAAGGGGACAACAGAAGATGAGATGACTGGATGGCATCATTGACTCGATAAACATGAGTTTGGGTGAACTCCAGGAGTTGATGATGGACAGGGAGGCAGCGTGCTGCGGTTCATGGGGTTGCAAAGAGTCGGACACGACTGAGCAACTGAACTGAACTGAACTCCTTTCCATGGAGTAATATTCCATATATATATATATATATATATATACATATATACATATATATATATGTACACACACACACATATAAATACACCATATCTTCTTTTTTTTTTTTTTGGCCATGCTGTGCAGCATGTGGGATCTTAGTTCTCTGATAAGCAATTGAACCCACACCCCCTTCATTGGAAGCACAGATTCTTAACCACTGGGACGACCAAAGAACTTCTGTCCCGCATCTTTATCCATTCCTCTGTTGATGAGCATTTAGGTTTCTCCCTTGTCCTGGCTGTTGTAGATGGTGCTGCAATGAACACCAGTTAGAGTCTTTTCATGCTTAGGTATGTGCTATCTGTTTTTGTGTAATGAGTGACTCCAGTGTTAGTAGCTTAAAATAATACACATTTACTATACCAACGTTTCTGTGAGTCAAACTAGTTAGTGGCTTAGCTGGGTGGTTCCATCTACAGGTCTACCATGGGGTTGCAGTAAAGCTGCTAGCTGGGGCTGAGGTCATCTCAAGGGCTGACTATGGGAGGTTCTGCTTCCAAGTTCATCATATAGTTGGTGGCTGTTGGCGTATTGGTAGTGGCCATAGCCAGGCTGGCCTTGATAGGTGGAAGTCCACATCGCTCAGGCCATCCATACACCTCCTTTCTGCCATGACCACTGTGTTTGTGACACTACTGGTCTATGGCAGGGTGGCTGGAGAGAGAGGCTTACTACTCTCCACGACTGGCCCTGCAGGTCACCTGAGTGTTAAAATGCTCCCCTGAGATCATTCATATGGCACACGAAAATCTTTATACTCTGTGCCCATTAAAAATGTCTGCTACATACTTCTTTCCTAGAGCTCCTAGTCACTAGTTTTCTAATCTTGTTCTTTCCAAGTCCCTGACAGTCCTGCCAAACCATCAGCCACTGCTCCTGAACTGGCATAAACATGGCCCTTTGGGTATCTCTCACATTATTCTTCTCACATTAGTTTCTCACGTTTGACTATTTGTCTCCACTCATGGAAATTCTCACACTGTCCAGTAACAGCCGTGGCATATCAGACAAGATCATCCTTAGAGACACAAAACAGACATCATATCTTAATCAAAAGGGGCTTTATTGTTTTCATACAACAATTAATCTTGAGGTAGGCAGTCCAGGCTGAGTCCTCAAGGAAAACGTCAAGGACCGAGCCACCTTCTAGCCTCGTTACCATTCCTAGGGCGTGGCTTTCCTAGTCTTGTTTGTAAGATGATAGCAAGATTCTGCTGATCTTTTGTCCAAATATGGCTTTGTGCTGCCATTCTAGCAGAAAGAAGGAAAGGGCTAGAGTAGAAGCTTTAGGCCATCTGGTTCTTACTATTCTTATCAGGAAAACAAGAGCTGCTCTACTCTGCTTTTAATCTCATTTATCAGAACTGGGTTCCATGGCCATTCCAAGCTGAAGAGGCTGGGGAGCTGAATAGTTTTTACTGGTCACATTGCTTCCCAAAACAAAATTGGGATTCTCTACATAAGGAGGAAAAGATAAATGGAATTTTCTGCTACTTATGATTTTTTTTTTTCTTTTCCAGAGTTAGTGTGTGTTGAAGTTAGTGAATAGAAATGAGGGTAAGTTGAGGATCTTAGGGAAAGGATAGGAAAAGGAGGAGGGGACTGCCAGAAAGAGGAACTGGGTGCTAGAGGAATGGATTTCTTTCTTTTTCAGTATATTTAGTCAGTTTCTACTGTAGAGTAGAATGTGGTCTTATTCTATTAATATGCCTAAAAGAGGAGACCCAGGAGACAAGGGATTCCTTAAGTTTGATGCCTCTTCCCTTGTGTTCTCTCTCTGAGAGAAGAATCTCTTTATTTTAACCTTACTGCTCTATTAGTCTGGTCATATTGACCAGCAAGACTCTATGAGTCTTATGAGAAATTGCTTTGGTCCATGAAGCCTATCTTGGGGAAGGAAATGGTAACCCTCTCCAGTATTCTTGCCTGGAGAATCCCATGGGCAGAGGAACCTGGCAGGCTACAGTCCATGGGGTTGCAAAGAGTTGGACAGGACTTAGTGACTAAACCGTGAAGCTTACCTGGTGGTCCTGTGTCTTCTCTGTCAACACTGAGGTGGCTTCTTTGGGTTTGGACTTCTTGTCCCCATTCCTTTGGGAACACTGGCTCTGCGTTTGCTGTCTAAAGCAGAAGGTGGTTGTTTCAGGCTGAGTAGTTAGGAAGGGCAGAGTTTATTAGACCTCTGAGGCAGATAGTTTCAGGTAGCTGGGACTTAGGAAGACGCCAGGTCACACTGGATCTCACCTTACAGAGCACTGTCTGTTAGCCTAAGCAACGGTGCTTGGCTCTGAACATTGTACTTTAATTCATTTTAGTGATATAGGGTACCCCGGCTCCATGCAAATGCTTTCCCAATTCCTAGTGAACAGCGTTTGTACAAGATGGCCTTCTGGACAAAAGCTACTTGCATGAGCATATTTCATGAATAAGCCACAAATGGCACTAAGCATTAGTCAAATGGCAGGCTTTTCTGCCAATGACTTTTCCTTATGCCTTCTTCTGATTAACTACTGGAATAGAACTTTGATTTCTTTGAGGGGGTGGTTAACATATTTTTACATGTGAGTCTAATGTATATTGGGCTTCCCAGGTGGCTCAGGGTTAAGAATCCACCTGCCAATGCAGGAAAGGCAGGAGACATGGGTTCAATCCCTGGGCTGGCAAGATCCCTGGCAGGAGGGCACTGGAGTGGGCTGGAACCCACTCCAGTCTTCTTGTCTGGGAAATCCCATGGACAGAGGAGCCTGACAGGCTACAGTCCATGGGGTCATGAAGAGCCAGACATGACTGAGTGACTGAGTGTGCACTAATGTACATTATAAATCATATATATAAATATATATACATATATATTTGCATGTTAAGTTGTTTCAGTCATGTGCTATATATGTGACATTTTATATGTATGCAATATATATATATATATATACACATTTTATATATACATATACACACACAGGAAGCTACAGAAGTTACTATGCAATAAAAAGTTTTGGATCTAAATTAATAATGAATATAGTGAGACAAACCTGGGGTCACAGCTCATAAACAATGTGGGAAAAGCTTTTAATTCTTCTTTTGCTCTGAGATAAGTGTCACCAGTCTCAGTGGAAAGCCATTCAAATGATCAGAGTTTCTTCTTCTGAGATTAGTAGGTTTTCATAATTGAAGTCATGTCTTTGATTGCTGGGCTGTCTCACTGGTAACCCAGTTGGAAGTCTTTGTGGCAACTTAGTGGGTGAGAACGTGTCCCCGAGCCATGCTGACTTTCGGAAGAACTGCCAGCAGCTGTTTATTTTCCATCTATAGCAAGTCACAGAGCATCTCAGTAGAGCCACATTGCCCCCTACATCTGTCCTAAGGAGGATTTAGATACTTACATTTCAGAGTTGGGGACACTAGGGACGTCTACCTGACATGACATCACCTATCCTTCCCACAGCGTGTTCTCTTCTCTGGTGCAGCCATGTTCCAGTTCCTTGAATCTGTGGAAAAGTCAGACTTTTCAGAGGCAGAGGGGGCATGTGGCTGCTAACCTGGTCATGGCTCATGACCTTGATGTACCATTCGTCTGCTGTGTCTGCTGTGTCATGACCTTGTGAGTTTCTGTCTTTTCCCAGGCAGGTGTATACTTTATCAGCTGTCTGTCTCTATACTTGGATAAAGTTCTCTTAATCTTCATGACCCCTTTCTGTATAATAAGAACATAGGATGGGAGAGAAGGGAGGGAGGCTCAGGGCACCCCATCCTTCACTGCCTGCCAGCTCATTCCATGGCAGCTTGTTATACAGGTAAGATGTCAGGCTACCTTGAAAACTACATTTACTACCAACTCCATTTTTAACAGACACCCAAGGGAACATCAGAGAGCGGCAGGGCAGGATTAGCCGATGATATCTTTTTCTGGATCTACTTCATTATTTATCCTTTTTTTGCAACTGTCAGAACATATTCGTGTGTGCATTCATTTACAAATGCTGGCAAGAGTTAGTAGAAACCCAGCTGTCAGTTCTTCTTCCGTGGTGGTTTCATGGAGGAATTACCCTTCTTCATGTCCCAAAGAGATGTAGCCCACAGGAGTCCAGAAAGCCGGGAACAGCAGGCGAGCCAACTAGGGAAGGCATGAGACTAGAAACCTCCTGAAAATATTGGAGCAGTTCAACATCTCATTCTCATTCTCTATTGTCTTAGAATCCTCTCATCTTCCAATGAAAACTTCTTTTCCTTTATTTAAAATTTTTAAAAATTGTTTATTTAATTTTTAATTGGAATATAGTTGCTTTACAATGTTGTATTAGTTTCTACTCTACAGGAAAATGAATCAGTGTACATATCTATATCTATATCAATATTGATATATATCCCTTCACTTTTGGATTCCCTTCCCATTCAGGTCAGTTCAGTTCAGTCTTTCAGCCATGTCCAACTCATTGTGACCCCAAGGACTGCAGCACACCAGGCTTCCCTGTCCATCACCAACTCCTGGAGCTTGCTCAAACTCATGTCCATTGAGTCAGTGATGCCATACAACAATCTCATCCTTGGTTGTCCCCTTCTTTTCCTGCCTTCAATCTTTGCCAGAATCAGGGTCTTTTCTAATAAGTCAGTTCTTCGCATCAGGTGGCCTAAGTATTGGAGCTTCAGCTTCAGCATCAGTACTTCCAATGAATATTCAGGACTGATCTCCTTTAGGATGGACTGGTTGGATCTCTTTGCAGTCCAAGAAACTCTCAAAGAGTCATCTCCAACACAACAGTTCAAAAGCATCAATTCTTTGGTGCTCAGTTTTCTTCACAGTCCAACTCTCACATCCATACATGACCACTGGAAAAATCACAGCTTTGACTAGATGGACCTTTGTCGGCAAAGGAATATCTCCGGTTTTAAAAAAGTCTCTGCTTCATTCAGATCACCACAGAGAATTAAGTAGAGTTCCCTGTGCTTTACAGTATGTTCTTATTAGTTATCTATTTTACACATAATATCAATAAATAATGTGGGCTTCCCAGGAGGCTCAGTGTGTAAAGAATCCACCTGCAATGCAGGAGATGTGGGTTCATTCTCTGGGTTGGGAAGGTCCCCCGGAGGAGGGCATGGCAGCCTACACCAGTGTTCTTGACTGGAAAATCCCATGGACAGAGGAGCTTGGTGGGCTACAGTCCGTAGGGTTGCATAGAGTTGGACACAACTGAAGGGACTAAGCACGCATGCACACATCAATAATGTACCTTTCTCTTTTATGCTTGTCATTTCTCCTCAGATCTTCAGTTTTCTAAGGTGAGCTCCAACCCTGAGTTCCTTGGTTGCACTGGCTGTGGCAAAGATGACTAGCTGTCCTGGGACTCCACACCCCACGTGCCCTTGAGTCAAAGTAGGGTCATGTCAGTGTGGGGTTTGGATGGTGGGGTCATCTACAGTCAGTTCTGGCCACTATGGAACTAGAGTCAGAGAGAGAGAATGAACAAGAGCTCAGGATGGAGTGGCTGCAATGATGCAGGAGGGGCCAGACCTAGAGAAGAACCAAGGTGAGGGAACCAGAGATGCAGCCTTGGCCAAGCAATGATTTCACAGAGACAGCTCAGGGCCGGCTGACAGTTTGAAGGATGTTTAAGTTCAAGACAGGGAGAGAGAGTGTCTGATGTGATCCAAGGGAAATTTAACCATAAGATGAAAATGAAAACCTCAGCAGGGGATTTTTCAGAAAGGCTGATGGGAAGGAGAGAATAGACTCAAGGGATGTCTGACTGTTCAAAACATGGGCCAGACACTGCTGGTGATGTCCGACCAGTGCCTTCTATTCTCTGTGTGGCTGTGGGGAAAGAAGGTGAGGGTCTTATGATTTGCTGTATCTTTTTGTCCCTCTCCTTTTGGGTCATGTTAATGATGACACACTCATCTTGCCTTTCCCTCCACAGAGTTCTCATTGGACCTATCCCAGTGAATTCTGTCTGGTCCTTATCAGCCTCATGTCTCAACCACCATTAAATATTTGCATGACTGAGCGACTTCATTTTCACTTTTCACTTTCATGCATTGGAGAAGGAAATGGCAACCCACTCCAGTGTTCTTGCCTGGAGAATCCCAGGGACGAGGGAGCCTGGTGGGCTGCCGTCTCTGGGGTCGCACAGAGTCGGACATGACTGAAGCGACTTAGCAGCAGCAGCAGTGTGCCTTACAGGCTCCCCTGGTGGCTCAACAGTAAAGAGTCCACCTGCAGTGCAGGAGTCTCAGATGATGCAGGTTTGATCCCTGGGTCAGGAAGATCCCCTGGAGGAGGGCATGGCAACCCGCTCCAGTGTTCTTGCCTGGAGAATCCCCATGGACAGAGGAGCCTGTGGACTATAGACAAAGAGTTGCAAAGAGTCGGACACGACAGGAGCGACCTAGCATGTGTGCAAGCACACTGTGCCTTAAAAATTTTTTTTTCATCTAATGCTAGCCCAGGGTTCCAGAGCCTTTTCTGTGTCACTTCATCCTCCATGTCTCCTTCTCCAAAAATGTTGCAGTACAACTCTCAGGTGCTGCCCATTGCTGACTAACAGCTATTCGGTTAAGCTGTTCCTTTTCAGCCTCATCTACTGCCAGATTTTTACAAGAGCTGCAGACGTGCAGAGAAACTAGAAATGACAGAAAGCCTGGCACTCTGAATTGTGTAAGAGAGAAAAGAATCTGAATAAGTCAGTGATCATGTAATTAATCCTTGTGTGATTGGAGGCCACTGTTACTTGTGTCTCTGCTGGGACCTCTGAAAGCGACCTCAGGGGCCGTTGTTGCTCCTTTAGAGTGAACGCATTTTCTGGGCTGCCCATCTTTCCTTGGTCTTAAAAGGACTGACTTTCATCCCTTTAAATTTAGCTTTTTGAGTTGCTTTGCAGAAATGCTACTGAAGGGGTCTCCCAGGTTTTCATTGTGGAGGTGCTTTGGCGTAGGAAAGTCAGCCTTGGGTCTGGAGCTGATAGGCTGGGTTAGAGTTCTGATTCATTAGTTAATGAATTTTCCTAAGGGAAAGTCACTCAGCCTTTCTGAGCATCTGTTGTCCTTCAAGATCTCTTCCTCCCTTCCTCCTGGACACATGGCTGCCTGGCTAGAGATCACGTTTCTTAGCCTCCTTCACAGCTAGGTATGGTCTCAAAACTAAGCTCTTGTCAATGGAACGCAAGAAGAAATTGCTGGCCCTGGAATCTCTTTTCTTCTCTTTCCACTTCTCTTGGCTGGATTTTAAACCTGGGGTGACACAGGTGCAGTCGAGAACAACACCCCGAGGGGATGACAGACCAAAAGACGGAGTCACTTGGATGCCAAGATGACTTCATGGTATACAGCTGCCCTGCCAGCTTGGATCTGCAAGCTCCTCACGACCAAGCATGAGACCTAAGTGTGAGAGGAACAGATGTCGATCTTATTTAAATCACTCTTTCTCTGTTTCTATTATAGCTGTGTAGTCTTCAGTTCAGTTCAGTTCAGTAGCTCAGTCATGTCCGACTCTTTGCAACCCCACGAACTGCACCTCGCCAGGCCTCCCTGTCCATCACCAACTCCCAGAGTCCACCCAAACCCATGTCCATTGTGTCAGTGTTGGTGATGCTATCCAGCCATCTCATCCTCTGTTGTCCCCTTCTCCTCCTGCCCTCAATCCCTCCCAGCATCAGGATCTTTTCCAATGAGTTAGCTCTTCACATCAGGTGGCCAAAGTACTGGAGCTTCAGCTTCAACATCAGTCCTTCCAATGAACACCCAGGACTATCTCCTTTATGATGGACTGGTTGGATCTCCTTGCAGTCCAACGGACTCTCAAGAGCCTTCTCCAACACCACAGTTCAAAAGCATCAATTCTCCTGCACTCAGCTTTCTTTATATGTGTAGTCTTAACCTTAATTAATGCAGTAGGTATATCTTTATTTATAAGGACTGAGGAATTCATGTCTTTGTGACAGCGTTGTTGAGAGGGTTGTTACATAATGTATATGTGTTTAGAAATTGTAAAGCACTATTCTGCTGTTAACTTTTGTTGCTTTTGCCACTCTTGATGCCATGGTGAGAGCACCAGAGGGGACAGTAGAGGAAGAGATAAATCTGGGTGTGAATAATAAAGTTTCTGGAGGGGACATGAGGTATTTTTCTACCTGCAGACCTTCTGATCCTGCTGGAAAAAGGGAAGGTATTAAGACGATGGCCAAATGCACAGCTTTGCATTCTGACTGCCTGAACTTAAATTGTGATTCCACTATGTATTACTTAGGCAATTTACTTGAACTTTCTGTTCCTCAAATGCTCCATTATTCCTCAGATAGCAATGATACTGACCTTGTTGGTTTGTTGGGAAGATTAAATGTGTGCTGTGAGGATTTCTGTGTATGTGACTCTGAATAATGCCTGCAACGTATTAATTACTCAGATGGATTTCGTATTTGACTTACTTGTTTAGAGGAAAAGACACATGGAAATTGAGAGATGCAGTATATAAGTGAACAGACAGCCTCCCCATCCCAAGATTCACCATGATCTGAGACTGCTTCAGAATCCTTGTAGAGACTTACTATCCTTGAGTCCAAAAATTGTTTCCTTTTCAACTCCTGTTACCATACTTCATCAGCTCTCAGATGGATATATTTTTAAGTGGTAAAAATTGAGATGCATCCTAAAATTAATGGTGTTTTATAACTGCTGTGGACCAGGCAGGAACTGCCTGTTATGGCATGAACAAAGCTGGGCCACAGCTATTTATATTATTGTTAATGCAATTGGGTTATGCCCATTGTTGGTTTAATTGATACTTCAAATATCTTAATAAAGAGGACACTGATATTTAAATGATAAATTATTAACATAAATAGACATGGACACAGAGCAACAGATTGTGCATTTTATATTAGTGAAGCAGATATTTGTGGCTCGAGGCATGATATAATTCCATATTGTCCTGAGAAGTGAAAGCCAAGGGGATCATGGGAACTGAGGAAGAAAGATTTCTGTAAATCTATTAAGCTGTGTTATTCTCTATGGCTGAAATATTTGCACAAGAATTATCAACCCCATACCTAAACACATGACTAAAGATGGAGAAATTGCCACAGTTGCCAATATACATGAAGAGAAAATTTAAAGACACAAGAGACTGTGTGTTGAAGATACAAGAGACATGTGTGTTTAGATTATGACTAAAGCACTGAACCACTGAACATCAATTTGTCAGAAACCTCTGGATAACTCTGAACAGAAACAGATTAATTGCCAGCAACATGTAATTCAACTGAGGGAAAACTTATAAATTAAATCAAAGGGGGAATGTTGATAAAACTTCAGTAGTTTTGACATGTTTAGAAATTTATGTAAGGTATGAAGGAGACAAAGAACTTAACCATTGGTGGGAAAAAGCATCATATCACTGTAATAATATGTATAATTTCAGTAGCCAAAAATTGTTACCATATTTAATTTAGTCCACAAAAACCCAAGAATGAGTTAGTCATCTAAAAGATTTTTATTTTTAAAAGGATAGATAACAGTTGATTTAATAGAAGACTGGCTTAAAGTAATCTGAAAAAGACATCCTGGAGCTGTACATAAATCACTAAGAATGCTCATCATTAATGCAATTTGGGGATATGCATTCAAATAATTAAAGGGGAAGCTCACAGGGAGTTTAGGGACTTGGTTATTTTTGAGAGGTGTGACTGAATGCCTGCAGCCCTTCAATGTTTCCATCAAGAAACTTTTTAAAGACAATTTAAGGAAGGAATAGGAATCCTAGCTGTTTCCTGGAAACTTTCTGATGATGCCTTCTGGTAAGATGAAGAAAGTGCTGGTATCAAAACTGGCTAATAGGGTGGTAAGGAACTTGGAAGGAAGCCTTAGACACAAGTGCTGCTCATGATGGTACCAAGAATGGTTGTGCAGAAAAGAGGGGTGGGATGTGGAGGGGTGGGAAGCCCAAGAGGGAGGGGATATATGGGATCAGTCAGTTCAGTTCAGCCGCTCAGTCGTGTTCGACCAGGCCTCCCTGTCCATCACCAACTCCTGGAGTTCACTCAAACTCATGTCCATCGAGTCCGTGATGCCATCCAGCCATCTCATCCTCTGTTGCCCCCTTCTCCTCCTGCCCCCAATCCCTCCCAGCATCAGAGGCTTTTCCAATGAGTCAACTCTTTGCATGAGGTGGCCAAAGTACTGGAATTTCAGCTTTAGCATCATTCCCTCCAGAGAACACCCAGGACTGATCTCCTTCAGAATGGACTGGTTGGATCTCTTTGCAGTCCAAAGGACTCTCAGGAGTCTTCTCCAACACCGCAGTTCAAAAGCATCAATTCTTCGGTGCTCAGCTTTCTTCACAGTCCACTTCTCACATCCATACATGACCACTGGAAAAACCATAGTCTTGACAAGACGGACCTTTTTTGGCAAAGTAATGTCTCTGCTTTTGAATATGCTATTTAGATTGGGCATAACTTTTCTTCCAAGGAGTAAACGTCTTTTAATTTCAAGGCTGCAGGCACCATCCACAGTGATTTTTGAGCCCCCCAAAATAAAGTCTGACACTGATATATGGGATATATGTACACATAGCTGATTCACTTCATTAATGTATATCATAAATTAACACAACACTGTAAAGCAATTATACCCCAATTAAAAAATATACACAGAAGTATAGGTATCTGTGTATCCATCATCCACATTGAACAGATGTCATATTTGCTTCAGATTCAAGTCGCTCACTTGTGTCTGACTTTTTGCAACCCTGTGGATTGTAGCCCATCAGGCTCCTCTCTCCATGGGATTTTTCAGGCAAGAATATTTGAGTGGGCTGCCATTTCCTTTTCCAGGGGATCTCCCCAACCCAGGGACCAAACCCATATCTCCTGAATTGTAGGCAGATTCTTTACCTGCTGAGCCAAAAGGGAAGATTGCCATCTTTTAAGAAGTTACAGCTAAAGCCCCACTCCCTGAACCATACACCTCTGTGCTAGCTATTAAAGTATCATCTCCCAGCCCCAAACCCAGGCCTTTATGCTCTATATTGTTGTACCAGGGCTGAGACTTTGTCAACTGCCCTCTCCTTTGCCAACTAAGTCCCTCCTACCTTCTGTGAAGAGAGGATGGAGGAGGTAGATGGGAAGGCTGATGTCATCTCAGTGATGATTCTCCAAACTGCCAGCTGGCTGCCAGTGGTTGGTTCCAGGAGCAGTTGGCTTCAGTGTGCTGGTTCCCTCTCACTGCTGGAAACTTTTGTACCATCTCAGAGATTCCAATACCCACACTGGTTAGTCGGTGCCTCTGATCAAGTTTATAGGTGATTCATCTGCATCCCTGAGGTTTCAGCACCAGCTGGGTGGTAAAACTCCTCAGAGATCAGAATAGTTGCTGCAGAGAGAACTTTTGGTCTGAAAACCCCATCTCTACAAGAAAACGGCCTTGCAGCACTGATCTCAACCCGCATGGGGGTGCTTGGTAAACCCATTACACTCCTTGCCTGGAGCTGGAGAAAATAGCTCCTGTTCACGAAGCCTGTGCAAACTTCAGATTAGACTTCGAAGCAAAGCTCTAGGAAGCACTGGAAAAGCAGTTTTTAGAAGATATCAAAGTAGAGAATGTGATTAAATCTTGTTGCACCCTGGGAGAAAATGTGTTCCCTTGACAGAAGCATGACAGTTGAGGAGAGTACCTTTCTCGGTCCTGTCCCAGAGATTGCTGGTATTCTAATCTCTGACTAAAATAAGCAGCAATGGGGGATGGGGGTGGAGGGGAGAAGAGCCAGCCTTCATGAAGACAGTGAGCTTAAGTGGTGCGCACTGAGCTTGTGTGGAAGAGGTTTTCTGCAGTTAGATGAGTTTCAATCTCCTCTCGATTCTCATCCACACTTCTGGCCAGAAGAAGCTCCCAGTAAATGGTAGATATGCCCGGGATGAACATTTCCTTTGATTTCCCATCAGGGATTCTAATATTTTATTGTAAGAAGTTTCATCACGCGCTGTTGTGAGTTTTGCCTCCAGTCCTAGAAAGTGGGCCTACAGCCCCGTCTTCTTCCTTGTCTGCTAAGGGCAGTGAGGACGTGCCTGTCCTGCCTGGCTGACGCCGGAACCCTGGCCACACTGGGGCAGGCAGGGTGGGCCCTGGGCTCCCACAGTTCCCCTGACAGCAGAACAAACCTTCCAGCGGAGTGACCTCTGGGTCTTCCAGGGGATGCTTATCAGAGTATGCAGTTTGAGAGCATGATTGCTTGGGGGCCCAGAAAGGGGTCATATCTAATTTAAAACTCCCTCAGTATATTCAACCCTATGGAAAGCACAGGTAGAGAGTTTTCCTGTGAAGGCTACAAAAGGGCAGCCTTTCAGTGTTTTCATTTTTTTTTTTTTTCCCCAAAGTAAAAACAAAAGGAAAAGAATTAAGGGACATAGAAGAAAACTCTTTGTTATTTCTGTGGTCAGCAGACTTCCTGAGCATTTTCTCAGCTCCAGCGCCAGAGGCATGGGTCTTCTTTCCATGGAAGTCACAGCTGAGAGAGACATTATCCCATGAATGTGCAGTGGCTGAAACTGTGTTGGGGGTTTTCTGTTTGCCTGAGCAATTCCACTCTTTACAGTTACCATGATGCTCTGAACCCTGGGAGGGCAACCTTTATAGACTAAATCAGAGGGTCTCCTGACCTCTCTCTGGCTCTGGGATGGGTTTGATCAAAGGAAAACACTAGCCACGATGGGAAGGAAGGAGGGAGGTCCGTCAGATTGGACTATTTATTCCTTGGCTCTTCCCTACTTGTTGCTGCTGGTTAGATGAGTTCCCTGAGTTACGGTCACTTGCTCAGTCTTGTCCGACTCTTTGCGACCCTGTGGACTGTAGCCCTCCTCTGTCCATGGGATTCTCCAGGCAAGAATACTGGAGTGGGTTGCCATTTCCTTCTCCAGTAGATCTTCCTGACCCAGGAATAGAACCCAGGTCTCCCACATTGCAGGCAGACGCTTTATCCTCTGAGCCACCAGGGAACCCCCAGTTAGGGCCACAACTTCTGTCAACTGGTCCTCCCCTACAATGTCACTGATTTCTCAAGAATAACCAAACTGTGACACAGAGGTGCTAGTGGGCAAATGATGTTGGAAACATGGCACCCATGAACTTGCTTGACACAGGGTTGCCACAAACCTTCAACTTGTGAAAATACCCAACAAAACACACACACACACACACAGTCTGTGAAGTGCAATAAAGTGAAGCCCAGTAGAATGAAGTGTGCCTGTATAAACTTTAAAAATTCTGGTGGGAATGTTTGGAGATGTACTTGTCTTGCGCCACCCAAGACAAGCCTCATATGTAAGTTCTCTTGCTTATTAAACCTGCCACCTACCAATCTGGAGGTAGGTAGGTACCAAACTTCTTTCTTTGGTTTGTCCTTGTCCTCCATGGAGAGGGGCTGTTTTCAGATTTCAGCAAGAAAATTCACAAGGTTTTGAATCAACAGTATATGAAAGTGCTGGATACTAAATTTTATTCAACTTGACAAATCTGAATATTATTATACTTAATATTTTGCAGTATTGCATGTTATTAGACGTTTATACTTCTCTATCTGATTGGTGGACTCCTGCTTATTTTAATTCTCCTTGTCAACCAAATAATTCATTTAGGCATCAATAGCTTCAACTTCTTCCTTGTAAATTGAATATCCCAGTTAGAATGAATAGAAAGAAAATCTTCCATATACTCATGAATAACTTTTCCTTTTCTGACCATTCAATTTTTGCTCTTGTTATGCTCTTCCTTCAGGACATGTCTATAGCTTCTAAAATGTGTTTTCTTTTTCTGTTTTAAGTAAGTGACTATTTAAAATTAATCTATGTTTTTCTTTAACCCATCTTTGCTGTTCTCTCTTTGGGTACTTAACACTCATTATTTCCTAGGTTTTCAAGGTCATATGACTCTTTGACTTCTGTGTACATTGTGTTAATAGTAAGGATGTAGAACATTAGTAAAAAAGAAACCATCTAATTTCAGATAGAGATAAGTGCTACAAAAATAAAACAAGGATGGCTTAGAGAGTGTGTGTATTGGAGGAGGGAGGGGAAGCTGGTATTTAGATATGAAAGTAAAGCAGGATCTCCCAGAAAAGAAAACTTTTGGGCAGATCCCAATGATAAGGAATGAGACACGTGAAGAAGGGAAGGGGTAGAGGGGTGAACCAGGCAGAGGGAAGAATGTGCAAAGGTCCTGGGGTGGGAAGGAGGTTAGTGTATTTGAGATTAGGAAGAAGCCAACTTACCAGAGGTGTAGTGAGCGAGGGAGAGGAAGAAAAGTTTGGCTGTGCAGGCCTGAAAGGTTGGCTGCGCAGGCCTGTAGGCCACTGTAAGGAGTTGGGATTTGATTATAGGGAAGGAAGGCTGTTAGGAGCTGTGAAGAGACATGATCTGATTTATATTTTTAAAAGGCCATTCTGGAGACATGTGCTACTTGGGCTGTTCCTCCCATTCTCCAGCCCACTCAGCCTGGAGAAGCTTCTCTCTGTTTAAAAATAGCCCCTTTTTAAAAACCACTTGGCATTGTGAAATTACCGAGTAAAACAAAGTGGGGTTTAAGCTGTAAAGGTGGCTTTGTATGTGGTCCTTTATCTTTCCTTTGAGTCCTTCAATTTATCTCGTTGGAGATGGTTTAATTATATCAAGTCATTGAGTTCTAGCTGAAGTATTTTGGATAGATCTGCCCAAAGATTAGGTATCATTTAAACACAACTTGTATTTTTTTGGAACATGTCCAAGTGCAGCACTGAGTTGCTTAACAGTAGCTTCATCCTCCAGCTCTTTAGGATGCCTGAAAGGCTCCATTCCCATGAAAATGTAAGAGGAAAGCAATTTCGTATAAGTCTTCTCTTTTCCCCTGTCTCTGATTTTCACTAAATTTCTCCTTGTTTAAAAACATTGCCAATAAAACTCAACTTGAGTGTGAATTATAATTAGAGATACAGTCTCTGAGGTTGCCAAATTATGTCTTCCCAGATCTACTAACATTTCCCCTGTTCTGTTGGCTGATGTAGATCCTGTACCAGGAGGACTTTGGCTACTTTTCCATTGAGTTTCTGTGCATTGACTGATGTGTGTCAAGCTAATTGCTGGCTAATTCTATAATAGATGCATCCCAGGTGTACTCTTGGGTCTCTTGGGGATTTGTACTGTGTGATTTTCTGCACTTGAACCCCTACACACATCTTTACCAACTTGCATAATGTATAAGCCTTTAATCTCTCAGAAAACTACGCCCTTCGCTCTGCTGTAAGCCCTGGATTAAAAAGCCCTTGCTGACTAGACTGAGTGTTAGGAATTTTGATTAACAACAAAACTCAAGTCTAGAAGATTTGATTATTTTGAACTAAGGTCTGGGAATACACTACAGAGTAGGCCACTCACCCGGTGCAAACAGCAAGTTTAGTGGGTCAGAGTGAAAACTAGGTGGCGAAAAAGATCAATAGGCGATAGATAGTACCTGGTCTCCACCTCTGCTCTTTTCTGTTCTGGTTCTGCACTGCTTCTCAGTACCGCTGCAGTAAGTGTACCTAATATTTCAGCTGTTCTTTCACATTGCTTTTACTCAAGAAGCCCAGAAGTTTGGAATCTGGTATTTTCAAGACCCTCAAATAATAAACTCTTTGGTATTGTGGTTGGATTTTTTTTTAACACTCTTTACCAGTGATCTGTTAGTAAAATATTGTTCAACTATTATCTTCCTGAGGGTACCCACCCTGAATCACTCTATTTAAAACTGCACCTTCCACGCTTTCATATCTTTTTGTTGTTGTTCAGTCGCTAAGTCGTGTTCAACTCTTTGCGACCCCATGGACTGCAGCATGCCAGGCTTCCCTGTCCTTCACTATCTCCCAGAGTTTGCTCAAACTCGTGTCCATTGAGTCAGTGATGTCATCCATCCATCTCATCCTCTGTTGCCCCCTTCTTCTCTTGCCCTCAATCTTTCCCTGAATCAAGGTCTTTTCTAATGAGTCAGCTCTTCCCATCAGGGGGCCAAAGTATTGGAGCTTCAGCTTCAGTATCAGTCTTTCCAGTGAATATTCAGGGTTGATTTCCTTTAGGATTGACTGGTTTGATCTCCTTGCTGTTCAAGAGCCTCTCAAGAGTCTTCTCCAACCTCAGTTCAAATACATCAATTCTTCAGCGCTCAGCCTACTTGATGGTCCACCTCTCACATCTGTACATGACTACTGGAAAAACCATACCTTTGACAATATAGACCTTTGCCAGCAAGTGATGCCTCTGCTTTTCAATACGCTGTCTAGGTTTGTCATAGCTTTTCTTCCAAGGAGCATGCATCTTTTAATTTCATGGCTGCACTCATCATCTGCAGTGATTTTGGAGCCCAAGAAAATAAAATCTGTCACTGTTTCCATTTTCCCCCACCTATTTGCTATGAAATGATGGGACTGGGTGCCATGATTTTCATTTTTTGAATGTTGAGTTTTAAGCTTGCTTTTTCACTCTCCTCTTTCACCTTCATCAAGAGGCTCTTTAGTACCTCTTCACTTTTTACCATTAGAGTGGTATCATGTGCATATTGTCACCCTGCTTATTTAACTTATGCAGAGTACATCATGAGAAACACTGGGCTGGAGGAAGCACCAGGTGGAATCAAGATTGCCGGGAGAAATATCAATAACCTCATATATGCAGATGATACCACCCTTATGGCAGAAAGTGAAGAAGAACTAAAGAGCCTCTTGATGAAAGTGAAAGAGGAGAGTGAAAAAGTTGGCTTAAAGCTCAACATTCCAAAAACGAAGATCATGGCATCTGGTCCCATCACTTCATGGGAAATAGATGGGGAAACAGTGGAAACAGTGGCTGACTTTATTTTTCTGGATTCCAAAATCACTGCAGATGGTGATTGCAGCCATGAAATGAAAAGACGCTTACTTCTTGGAAGGAAAGTTATGACCAACCTAGATATCATATTAAAAAGCAGAGACATTACTTTGCCAACAAAGATCTGTCTAGTGAAGGCTATGGTTTTTCCAGTGGTCATGTATGGATGTGAGAGTTGGACTGTGAAGAAAGCTGAGCACAGAAGAATTGATGCTTTCGAACTGTGGTATGGGAGAAGACTCTTGAGAGTCCGTTGGTCTGCAAAGAGATCCAACTAGTCCATCCTAAAGATCAGTCCTGGTGTTCATTGGAAGGACTGATGTTGAAGCTGAAACTCCAATACTTGGCCACCTGATGCGAAGAGCTGACTCATTTGAAAAGACCCTGATGCTGGGAAAGATTGAGGGCAGGAGGAGAAGGGGACCACAGAGGATGAGATGGTTGGATGGCATCACTGACTTGATGGACATGGGTTTGGGTGGACTCCGGGAGTTGGTGATGTACAGGGAGGCCTGGCATGCTGTGGTTCATGGGGTCGCAAAGAGTCAGACACGACTGAGTGACTGAACTGAACTGATGTGCATATCTGAGGTTGTTGATATTTCTCCCAACAATCTTGATTCCAGCTTGTGAGTCATCCAGCCTGGCATTTCTCATGATGTGCTCTGCATATAAGTTAAATGAGCAGGGCAACAATATACAGCCTTGATGTACTTCTTTTCCAATTTTGAACCAGGTTTTACCCTTTTTTTTTTTTTAAATTAGCACTTGCCAACCTCTAACATACTATGCTACCTATTATGTTTGCCGTCTTTGTCCTTCTCCTGCTAGAATGTGAACCTCAAAACTACAGGGGTATTTGCCTTGTTCATTCATATATACCAGGAATGAACTTAGCACAGTGCCTTGTACAAAGTAGATGGTTAATAAGCATTTGTTGAATGGTCAAATGATGTTTCACAGCAAGAATGAGTCATAAATTTCCTCTCTGAAGACTACTTCTTATTTTAGCTATTTAATTAATTCAGGTGTTCAACCAGTCTTGTGAATGTTTGCATGACGTAATATGTAATCTATCTACAGCTGTCACGAATTATATAATAATTTTCTTACCAACCATTGGTACATTGTAGTTCTATTCTTAGACTACCACAACTTAGACTCACAAAACTGGCTATTACATTGTTTTTTTTTGTTTGTTTGTTTGTTTTTAGAAAAAAGAGTTTATTTGCTTGGCTGCACTGGGTGTTAGTTGCACCAAGTGAGATCTCCTACCTTCATGGTGCCATAAGGGATCTTTAGTTGCGTCACATAAACTCCTAGTTGCGGCATGTGAAATCTAGCTCCCTAGTCAGGGATTGAACCCCAGGCCCCCTACATTGGGAGTACAGAGTCTTAGCCACTGGACTGACAGGAAAGTCCCCTGGCTATCACCTTCTTGGGAGAAAAACTGATCTAATATAGCATGATTCCTATAATTAAGTATATGATATATTAATATTGTTTCATTGTACACCACTTCCCATTTTATTTTCAAGTGAATATACCCGTTCTTTGGATTTATCATAGCACTAGGTGTTCAGTACATACCAATTAAGTACTTAATAACTAACTGTAGAGTGTCATGGGAATTTGCATCTTCCTATAACTATTACAATTCTATGTCAGCTGTTAGCAGTTCTGTTGTTGGCAGCAATTGCCCCTCAGGAATTGGTCTCACGAAATGTATGTTGCTCGCTGGCCTCCTGCACATGATCCCTGACGGTATTTCCCTGCTTCCAGATCTTTCTCCCTCAGCTCTGGCATTGACAACTCTATCAAACTTGCCTCTTAGCTCTGATCATCCAGGCTAACCTCAAAAACCTTCAGCAGTCCTGAGTGCCTATGTGAGTATGCTGTGTATGCTAAGTCGCTTCAGTCATGTCTGACTCTTTGTGACCCTCTGGACTTCTAGCCCACCAGGCTCCTCTGTCCATGGGATTCTCCAGGCAAGAAAACTGGGGTGGGTTGCCATGCCCTCCTCCAGGGGATCTTCCTGACCTAGGGATCAAACCCACATTTCTTAGGTCTCCTGTATTGGCAGGCAGGTTCTTTAACCACTAGTGCCTGGTAACAAACCTGGGAAGTCTGAGTGCCTGTGCAGATAAACACAAATTCTTCAGCATCTTATTGAAAGCCCTCTTAAATGGCCTCAAATTACCTTCATAAAAATGTATGTCTTATTATTTTCATATTAACACTGAAATCAGATTGATTATATTCTTTGCAGCCAAAGATGGAGAAGCTCTATACAGTCAGAAAAACAAGACTGGGAGCTGACTGTGGCTCAGATCATGAACTCCTTATTGCCAAATTCAGACTTAAATTGAAAAGTAGGGAAAACCACTAGACCATTCAGGTATGACTTAAATCAAATCCCTTATGATTATACAGTGGAAGTGAGAAATAGATTTAAGGGCCTAGATCTGATAGAGTGCATGATGAACTATGGACAGAGGTTCATGACATTGTACAGGAATCAAGACCATCCCCAGGAAAAAGAAATGCAAAAAAGCAAAATGGCTGCCTGAGGAGGCCTTACAAATAGCTGTGAAAAGAAGAGAAGTGAAAAGCAAGGGAGAAAAGGAAAGATACTCCCATTTGAATGCAGAGTTGCAAAGAATAGCAAGGAGAGATAAGAAAGTCTTCATCAGTGATCAGTGCAAAGAAATAGAAGAAAACAATAGAATGGGAAAGACTAGAGATCTCAGGAAAATTAGAGATATCAAGGGAACATTTCATGTAATGATGGGCTCAATAAAGGACAGAAATGGCATGGACCTAACAGAAGCAAAAAATATTAAGAAGAGGTGGCCAGAATACACAGAAGAACTGTACAGAAAAGATCTTCATGACCCAGATAATCATGATGGTGTGATCACTCACCTAGAGCCAAATATCCTGGAATGTGAAGTCAAGTAGGCCTTAGGAAGCATCACTATGAACAAAGCTAGTGGAGGTGATGGAATTCCAGTGGAGCTATTTCAAATCCTCAAAGATGAGGCTGTGAAAGTGCTGTACTCCATATGCCAGCAAATTTGGAAAACTCAGCAGTGGCCACAGGACTGGAAACAGTCAGTTTTCATTCCAATCACAAAGAAAGGCAATACCATAGAGTGCTCAAACTACCATACAATTGCACTCATCTCACATGCTAGCAGAGTAATGCTCAAAATTCTCCAAGCCAGGCTTCAGCAATACATGAAATGTGAACTTCGAGATGTTCAAGCTGGTTTTAGAAAAGGCAGAGGAACAAGAGATCAAATTGACAACATCTGCTGGATCATCAGAAAAGCAAGAGAGTTCCAGAAAAATATCTATTTCTGCTTTATTGACTATGCCACAGCCTTTGACTATGTGGATCACAAGAAACTGTGGAAAATGCTTCAAGAGATAGGAATACCAGACCATGTGACCTGCCTCTTAAGAAATCTCTATGCAGGTCAGGAAGCAACAGTTGGAACTGGACATGGAACAATAGACTGGTCCAAATAGGAAAAGAAGTATGTCAAGGCTGTATATTGTCACCCTGCTTATTTAACTTATATGCAGAGAACATCATGAGAAATGCTGGGCTGGATGAAGCACAAGCTAGAATCAAGATTGCCGGGAGAAATGTCAATAACCTCAGATATGCAGATGACACCACCCTTATGGCAGAAAGTGAAGAAGAACTAAAGAGCCTCTTGATGAAAGTGAAAGAGGAGAGTGAAAAAGTTGGCTTAAAGCTCAACATTCCAAAAACGAAGATCATGGCATCTGGTCCCATTACTTCATGGGAAATAGATGGGGAAACAGTGGCTGACTTTACTTTTTGGGGGCTCCAAAATCACTGCAGATGGTGATTGCAGCCATGAAATTAAAAGACGCTTACTCCTTGGAAGGAAAGTTATGACCAACCTAGACAGAATATTAAAAAGCAGAGACATTACTTTGCTAACAAAGGTCTGTCTAGTCAAGGCTGTGGTTTTTCCAGTGATCGTGTATAGATGTGAGAGTTGGACTGTAAAGAAAGCTGAGTGCCGAAGAATCGATGCTTTTAAACTGTGTTGTTGGAGAAGACTCTTGAGAGTCCCTTGGTCTGCAAAGAGATCCAACCAGTCTGTCCTAAAGGAGATCAGTCCTGGATGTTCATTGAAAGGACTGATGTTGAAGCTGAAACTCCAAAACTTGGCCACCTGATGCGAAGAGCTGACTCATTTGAAAAGACCCTGATGCTGGGAAAGATTGAGGGCAGGAGGAGAAGGGGACGACAGAGGATGAGACGGTTGGATGGCATCACCGACTCAATGGACATGAGTCTGAATAAACTCCAGGAGTTGGTGATCGACAGGGTGCCTGGCTTGCTGCAGTCCATGGGGTCGCAAAGAATTGGACATGACTGAGTGGCTGAACTGAACTGAACTGATTTTAATATTCCCATCAATCAGGAGGATCGTTGTTCCCCTCATGCCCTGGGCATTTCTGATTCTCTAACTTGGCTCATGCTAGTCCTTTGCCCCATCCTAGGCTGGATTCAATCTGTCAAGCTTTTTTAATCTTTCAGAATAATCTCCTGGGCCACCTTCCTGAAATTTCTTCTAATTCCTTCCTCTCCTTTCTCCTAAGTACCGCAACTTTTAAAACAAAGACTTGCAACATGTAGTTCACTGTTCTTTTTAAAACATTTTCTTTTATTCTGATAAGAACACTTAACAGGAGATCTACTTACTTTTTTTTTTCAGCTTCATTAAGGAATATTTGACAAATAATATTATATCTTTAAAGTGTGCAATGTGATGATTTGATGTACATATATATTGTGAAAGGATTAGTATTTGTCTTTCTCTGCCTGTCTTATTTTCACTTTGAATAATACCCTATAGATTCATCCGATTGTCACAAATGTCAGGATTGCCTTCTCTTTAAAGGATGAATTATATTCCATTGTGTACATATATATATATATATCACATTTTATTTATTTATTCACTTGCTGGTGGACACTTAAGCTGTTTTCATACCTTGGCTATTGTGAATAATGCTGCAATGGACATGAACAGGGGAATGCAGCCATTTTAATGAGATACTGATGCCAATCTCTTTGACTATATACCCAGAAGTGAGATTGTTAGATCATATGGTCGCTCTGTTTTAGTTTATGAGGGACCTCTACTATTTCCATAATAGTATTTACCGATTTACATTCCCTCTGAGAGTCTATAAGGATTTTTTCTTCTCCATATCCTCACCAGCATTTTTTATCTCTTCTACATTTTCCCTGTCCCCCTCATGCATTTGATGATTTAGATGTCATAATTTACATCTTTTTATCTTGTGTATCCATTAACATATTATTGTAGTTGTTATTCAGTTACCAAGTTGTGTCCGACTCTCTGAGACCCTATGAACTGCAGCACGCCAGGCTTCCCTGTGCTTCGCTATCTCTCTGAGTTTGTTCAAACTCAAGTCCATTGACTCAGTGATGCTATCCAGCCATCTTTTCCTCTGTCACCCCCTTCTCCTCTTGCCCTCACTTTCCCTCAGAATCAGGGTCTTTCCCAGTGGATCGGCTCTTCACATCAGGTGGCCAAGTATTAGAGCTTCAGTTTCAGCATCTGTCCTTCCAATGAATGTTCAGGGTTGATGTCCTTTAGGATTGGCTAGCTTGATCTCCTTGCTGTCCATGGGACTCTCAAGAGTCTTCTCTAGCACCACAGTTTGAAAACATCAAGTATTTAGTGCTCAGCCTTCATTATGGTTCAACTCTCATAGCCATACATGACTACTGGAAAAACCATACCTTTGACTACACGGACCTTTGCCGGCAAAGTGACGTCTCTGCTTTTTAATATGCTGTCTAGGATGGTCACAGCTTTTCTTCCAAGGAGCAAACATCTTTTAACTTCATGGCTGCATCCTCTGTCCACAGTGATTCTGGAGCCCAAGAAAATAAAGTCTGTCACTGTTTCCACTTTCCCCCCATCTATTTGCCATGAAGTGATAGGACCAGATTCCATGATCTTAATTTTTTGAATGTTGAGTTTTAAGCTTGCTTTTTCACTCTTCTCTTTCACCTTCATCAAGAGGATCTTTAGTTCCTCTTCATTTTCTGCCTTTAAAGTGGCATATCTGTGGTTGTTGATATTTCTCCCGGCAATACATATTGTAGTTATGTATTTTTAGTGCTTTGTATTTTAATCTTTAAACTAGAGTTGCAACTGATTTTTTATTTTCTTACTTTTGCTTTTAAGTTTCTTCTTTTGTCTTTAGCTGTTTACACTTTAATTATAATGTGTCTCCACGTGATCTCTTGGAGTCTTTTAGTTTGGTTCTCTTTGGACTTCCTGTATCTAGGTGTCCTTTCTCCTCCATTGTTAGGAAAGTATTAAGCCATTGTTTTGTCAAATGAGCTTTCTGTCCTTTTCTGTCTTTCTTCTCCCTCTGTGAATACTGGTCCCCTTGACTGTGTCCCATAAGTCCCTTAACCTATCCTCATTCCTTTTTTTTTTCTTTTCTTTTTGCTTCTGCTCTGTCTTTGAGTTTATTGGTCCTTTCTTCCTCCTGATACAGTTTACTGAACTCCTCTGTTTAATTTTTCAGTTCATTTGCAGTATCCTTTGGCTCTAGGATTTCTGTTGACTACCTTCACAAGCCTTTCTATCACTTTGTTGAAACTCTCACTTTGTTCATGCGTTGCTCTTCTGAACATGGGGAACATCTTTGTGACCTTTATTTTGAAGTCTTTATCTAATAGATGTTCCATTAAGATTGGTTCTGGAGATTTCTCTTGTTCTTTTATTTGTAACATGTTCCCCTTTACTTCATTTCCTTTGATGCTCTGTGTTGGTTTTTGCACAGTAGACAAAACAGCCACCTCTTCTGATCTGGAGAGACTGGTTTTGCGTAGGAGATAAATCTCATCAATCAGCCTCTCAAGGTCGTGGTTGCCTCTCAAACCTTTGTGAATGTCAGGCCACTGTCTTTGTTCTTGGTGGCTTCCAGTAATTGAGGGTGTGCCAAGACCTGTCAGTCTCCAGACATGAAGGATACAGTCAGCAATAGTTGCATGCTGATTAGAACCTTGCAGAATATGCAGTAAAATCTTTTCCAGGAAAAGACAGGCAGATGGGACAGGTTACCTGTTCGCACAGAGTCCGAGGGAAGAGCTTCAGAGCTTCAGCAAGTGCTTATGTGCCTGTTAACAACTGCTGCTTTGTGTGCTAAATTCTTGTGGGGATGATGAATTCAAGCCCTGTTGACTTTCAGAGCTGTGTGATTTGGGGACCTGATTCTCAGGTGGCAGCCTTAAAAACTGTGGTGCTAGATATGTGCTCCAAACTCTTCACTTCTCAAGGAGTAGCTTACGAGTTAGGGGTTCCTTCCCAATTACATGGTGTTGGGCCAAGGATGGGATTCATGGTGAGAATATCTCAGCCTTTTCTACCCATTGTAATGTGAGTATTTTCTCAGTTGTCTGATGTATAGGAGTCACTCAACTTGTTTCTCTATTTGACTAGTTTAGATACTTCTTTTAATGGAATCATGCTATGTTTGTCTTCCTGTGACTGGCTTATTTCACTCTGCATAATGTTCTCAAAGTTCAACCATGTGATGCATGCTGTAGAATTTCCTTCTTTTTAAACTCTGAATAGTATTCCATTTGGGCTTCCCTGGTGGCTCAGAGGTTAAAGCGTCTGCCTGCAATGCGGGAGACCTGGGTTTGATCCCTGGGTCGGGAAGATCCCCTGGAGAAGAAAATGGCAACCCACTCCAGTACTCTTGCCTGGAGAATCCCATGGACGGAGAAGCCTGGTGGGCTACAGCCCACGGGGTTGCAAAGAGTCGGACACAACTGACCAAGCGACTTAACTAACTAAACTAAAACAGTTTCTTTATCCATTCGTCTATTGATGGACATATAGATTGTTACCATATGTTGGCTATTGTGAATAATGTTATAATAAACATAGAAATGCTAATATCTCTTTGAGATCTTGATTTAAAATCTTTTAAAGAAATATCGAAAAACAGAATTGTTAGATCATACGGTAAATTTAGTTCTAATTTTTTGAGAAACCTTTATATTGTTTTCAATAGTAGTTGCACCATTTTGCATTCCTACTGAGGTAGAAAGATTGCAGTTGTTCCACTTATTCATCAACATGTATCTCTTACTTTTTTAATAATTATTTTTGATAACAGCCAAAGGTGATGACACCCCACTCCAGTACTCTTGCCTGGAAAATCCCATGGACAAAAGAGCTTGGTAGGCTGCAGTCCATGGGGTGGTGAAAAGTCGGACACAACTGAGCGACTTCACTTTCACTTTTCACTTTCATGCATTGGAGAAGGAAATGGCAACCCACTCCAGTGTTCTTGCCTGGAGAATCCCAGGGATGGTGGAGCCTGGTGTGCTGCAGTCTGTGGGGTCACACAGAGTCAGACACGACTGAAGTGACTTAGCAGCAGCATCTTTACAGATGTGAAGTGACATCTCATAGTGGTTTTGATTAGGATTTCCCTGATGATTAGATGTTGAACATTTTTTCATATGCCCATGTCCACTGCCATAGCATTCTGTGTGTCTAATATACAGTTATTTTCTTTTACTTATATTTTAGTCTACAAACTTGTCTAGTTCTTATCCTCTGCTAGAAATCACCTATGGGTGGGGATCATATATATGGTACCTGGAATATAATATTTCACTGATGCACTGAATGGAATGAATGAGGAAGCTTATCCAGGATAATCAAATATTTTCCATCCTTTTATTCTGTTATCTCAAATAAGTTTAACCTTGAGTAAGGTGGAAGGAACATAGGGGGACTGATAAATTGACTGATAAGGAAGGTTTGGAAGTGTGTCTTTGAGGGACAAGAAAGAAGACTGACCAAGGACAAATGAAAAGCTTGCCTAGTAGTGTTGGGAACCCAGCTGAGCTAGTGAAGTGCTAAGTGGTTAAAAATTAGTAGTAATAATAGTAGTATATTATGTACTAAGCAATGTGCTAAGCATTTTACAATAGTAATTTTATAATAAAATTTTATTTAGTACTCAATTCTATCTATGAAGCAAGGTATTAATTTCATTTTACATATGCAGTAACTGAGGCTCAATGATTTATTCGAGTTCACACAGTTAAAGAGTGGCAATGTCAGAATTACCAACCAGCTCTTTCTGGTTTCATCTTTGGATCATTTAACAGCTGTACTAGCCTGTCTCTAGAGGAACTGAATTTACAGGATTTAGCATAACTTATCTCAGCTGCAAAATTACTCGGCCAAAGGACAAGCGCCAGCGCTCTTTGGATGTCAGCTTCCTTGTGTGTGATGTCTGAGTGGTTCTGTTGGGGGGTGAGAGGGGTGGGAGGCATTTAAGGTGATCTATCATATTCTGTGATTCTGTCCTATAGTAAATATGCTCAAACAGAGTTTCTACTTGCAATCACAGAACAGAACACAACAGCAGCCTATGTGGAGAGCCTCTGGTGCCTTATGTTTGTATAGAGCAATCTTTACAATTGTTTCCAATTCAATCTGCAACTATAACCTGGACAGCCAATTACTGTCCCAGCCACATTTTACTGTCTTCTGTGCTTGCTTATCAAGTTTTCTTATTCTCTGCCAACTTCTTGCTCTTTGGTCCCTGCTTTTTAGCATTTTTGTAGTCAAGGTAACTAGCCCTTAGATTGTTTACCCACTGCAGTCTGCCACCTCATCTCAATCAGAATTGTCAAGTGGGTTGCTGAAATCTGCTCTTTAGCCTGATTGGAGAATAGGGGCCTACCACCCTGCAGACAACTCCTTGCTGGGTGTTTCCCAAGTCTAGCACATTTCCTGCTTAGATACATGTTTTTGTTGACATAAAAAAATGCAAAACTTGAGAATTGTGAGTTAAGTTTTATCTGGGGCAAAATGAGGCTTGTAGTCCAGGAGACAGCATCTTGATAGTTCTGAGAAACTGCTCCAAAGAGGTGGGGGGAAGGTCAGTCAGCACATGTGTGATTTTGGTGAAGAAGGAGTGCAGTTCAAGCACTTATTTTTTGCAGGTTTCTGCTAGTTTCACAAAGGTAATTGCCGGTCATGAAGAGCAGACCTCACCGTGAAGGATTTTAGTGCATTTTTTAGATATGAAAGGATACAAGAATTGGGCTCATAAAATCAGCTCCTGAAAATATCTAGTTATCTGAAGACCTGTTCTGCCAGTTTTTCTCAGGGCACAGAGTGCCTCACTTCTGTTCTCCCCCCTGAACTCCTTTCAGGGGGTTCTGAAAGTCAGCAGCTGCAGCAGCACCTGATTTAATCCTTGTAGAGGTAGATGGCAAGTGCCCATGGCAAGTGCCAATTTGTAGTTGATGTTTTAAATCACAGAGTCTGCTCACTCTGACCTCAGTACCTTTTATTTCTATGAAGTCGAACCAGTTCTTAGAAAGAAACACTTTCCATTGACTTTAGGGATTTTCAATTACTGCAATGATTTTCTTTTAGGACAGAAACACACTTTTTATCATGAGGGACTACATGATTTTTCATCTCCGAATGGATACATGGTTACTTTTGTTTAAAGTTTGACTCTCAGAAAATAGCCTTGTGCTAATATTTATGTAAAAGTGACGGGCTGTGGGTCAGAAAATATAGGAGGAAATTTAAAAATACACTTTCGAGTGTGTTACGCTCAATTCTCCCAGGAGATTAATCTGCTTTGTTAAACTAGATATACCACCATTTGCATTTTCCCTAATATATAAACTATGATTTTTATCTGCAATATTTATAGTGTTGTGGAGTAACTCATCAAAGACAAATCTCAACAGGTACTTCCAGAAATAAGAGCTTCTCTGGCCATAAACCCAGTGCCTATGGGTCTAAAGTCTCAGGTCTCTGGACATGGGACGTTTGGTTTTCTATCATTAAGAGAAATGGACAATTTCTTAAGTTTTGCCTAAAATGAAACTCTACTTACCAATTTTCCCTTCATTTAGCGCTTAAGTTATCTGCTTTTAGTTATTTTTCATTGATCAGCAAGGAATAACTTTGAGCAAGACACATAGAAATTCAGTTCCACACAGCTCTTAAATTCTGATTTTTGGTGGGTGCTATGCATCATGGGAAAAAGTCTTCCCTGGTGGCTCAGATGGTAAAGAATCTGCCTGCACTGAGGGAGACCCGGGTTCAGTCCCTGGGTCAAGAAGATCCTCTGGAGAAGAAAACAGCAACCCACTCCAGTATTCTTGCCTGGAGAATCCCATGGACAGAGGAGCCTGGTGAGCTACAGTCCATGGGGTCACAAAGAGTTGGATACGACTGAAGTGACTTAGCAACAGCAGTGTATCATGGGAAATATAAAAATGACTAAAGTGTGGCCTCTCCTCTTTAGGGAGTCACAGTCAATTAGTAGGGACAGGCATAGACAAAAAGCTTGAATACAGTAAAGGGACTCAGCCAAAGAAATACATTCGCTGTTCTCCTGAAACTATCACAACATTGTTAATAGTATATACCCCAATACAAAATAAAAAGTTTTAAAAACAAAACAAATGCATAAAATCATGTTGACATGGTAACAAACTTCTAAAATATAAAAGAGAAAGAGATCAATATGATCATCTACAAATACCATAAATAAAACTAAAAGGCAAAAGAACAAGCAAGAAAAATATTTGCACTGTATTTAACGTTATTGATCTAGATACTTTAAAAATCATTTTCTTTTAAAAGATGAAATCCTAATGGCAAAAATTGGTGAGTTCAGTTCAGTCACTCAGTTGTGTCCAACTCTACGACCCCATGGACTGCAGCATGCCAGGCCTCCCAGTCCATCAGTAATTCCTGGAGCTCATTCAAATTCATGTCTATCTAGTTAGTGATGCCATCCAACCATCTCATTCCCTGTTGTCCCCTTCTCCTCTTATCTTCAATCTTGCCCAGCATCAGAGTCTTTTCCAATGAGTCAATTTTTCGCATGAGATGGCCAAATTATTGGAGTTTCAGCTTCAGCATCAGTCTTTCCAATGACTATTCAGGACTGATTTCCTTTAGGATAGACTGGTTAGATCTCCTTGCAGTCCAAGGGACTTTCAAGTTCTCCAGCACCACAGTTCAAAACCATCAATTCTTCAGTGCTCAACTTTCTTTATAGTCCAACTCTCACATCCGTAGCTAACCACTGGAACAAACAATAGCTTTGACTAGATGGACCTTTGCTGACAAAGTAATGTCTCTGCTTTTCAATATGCTGTCTAGGTTGGTCATAGCTTTTCTTCCAAGGAGTAAGCATCTTTTAATTTCATGGCTGCAGTCACCATCTGCAGTGATTTTGGAGCCTGCCAAAATAAAGGTTTTATTAAATAAGTATGCCATCATGTATTTAGCCATTCTTCTGGGTGCTTCCCAATTGTTTCTATCACAGACAAACCTAGGGGGACAGTTCTTGTACATTCATCATTGCCCACTTTTCTGATTACCTCTTTCGTATCTAATTCCTTGAAGTCGAATTATTGGGTGAAGTTTGTGATATTTTCTAAAACCATTGATCTATATTACCAAATTGCTCTTCAGGAAGTCTTACCAATTTATAGCATTTGAAGAAGGTAATGAGACTGTTCGTGTCACTGCACATTTATCAAAACAGAGTAGGACAATTTCTAAATTATCATCTCTCAATTATTATCAATTTCAAAGGTAAAAATAGTACCTTGTTTTAATTTGCATTCATTTATTTGTTGGAAGCTGAGTATTCTCTCACACATTTACTGGCCATTTTTATTTCTTCTTTTGTGAAGTATTCATCACAATCTTCATTGATAAAGGATAAAGGACAAAAATCAGTAAAGGTTGTGATGAATATCAATTGATGAACACTTCTGGCTTCTCTCCCCATAGGAGGAGGAGTAATCAGATCTACTCTTTGCAAAGCATCGGGTTAAGTGCTAGAGGCGCTGCCCTTGTGAACAATGACTGCCTTTGTCCATGCTTGCCTGGACCTGAGAGGAAAGCTTTGTTCATATTGACAGGCCTCTTGCACTTAAGCCTTGCTCCTCACCAATGATAATAAATTAGTGACAATGATATCAGAGATAAGAATGTGGCATAGACAAACACGCAGCAACACTTTCATCTTGACACACAGCTCCACTATTGAGAATATGCTAAGTGACTTCTCAGCTTATTGATCAGTTACTTGGAAAATTCTATACCATATTAGTCAGCTGTTTACTAATACAAAATGTTATGTGATGTTACATGATGAACAACTCCAAGATTTAGTGGCTTCTGACAGCAAATATTTCTTCATTGCTTATAAATCTAAGGGTTGGGCATGGTTCTGCTGGTCTTTACTTGGCTTGTAATCTCTTCTCATTCTGGGGTCATCTCTAGGCTGAGTTCTTCTCACAGTGGAAGGCAGGCATGTGACGGGCAAACTCAGATTTTTAATGCCTCTTAGGGCTTCCCCGTGGCTCAGATGGTAAAGAATCTGCCTGCAATGCAGGAGACCTGAGTTTGATCCCTGGGTAGGGACAATCCCCTGGAGAAGGGAAAGGCCACCCACACCCAGTCCAGAGAATTCCATGGACAGAGGGGCCTGGCCGGCTACAGTCCATGGGGTCACAAACAGTCGGACATGCCTGAGTGGCTAACACTTTCACTTTCCTGTCTTTTCACACATATGCATTGCTACATTCCCACCAGTTTAGAACTGAATGAGTTCTCTTGGTGTAAAATTATGTTTGCTAATGTGTGTGTATAGATAATATAGACGAAATTTATAGTAGGAATTGGGTTTGAAGTATGGGCTTCCCTCATAGCTCAGCTGGTAAAGAATCTGCCTGCAATGCAGGAGACCCCGATTCGATTCCTGGGTTGGGAAGATCCCCTGGAGAAGGAAAAGGCTACCCACTCCAGTATTCTGGCCTGGAGAATTCCATGGGCTGTATAATCCATGGGGTCACAAAGAGTTGGACATGATTGAGTGACTTTCGCTTTTACCTTTCGGAAATGAATGCAAACAAAAGTACCGTAGAGTTCAAGAGATTGAAATAAAACATAATAAGAGTAACAAAAATGTATCATTTGGCATATAATCTTGTGATAACTTGGATAGGAACTGTATGGTATAATGCTATGTTAGTGATCCTTGGGATAAGGAAAAAGAAACTTTAAAATGATAAAGAGTTAGCTATTGAGTCCTATGTAGTATATATTGACCATATACCTAACTGAGCTCTTGTTTATGAGAACAGAGGCAAGCCAGTTCTGAAACTGCTTTGCATATCAATGTCCCTCTGTATCTCCTTATTATTTCCCTTTGCTCTGCAATTATTCTGCTGGCTTTTACTAAACTATAGATATTTCATCCCTCTGTGAATTGAAATCTTTTGCTTCTGTCATTTCTGCACACACGTTGCATTTTAGAGTAAGTGTTCTGGGCATGCCAAGGAGGAAATAAAGTTTTCTCTTCCTTTGGCTTGGAATTTTTTTCTTTCCAATTAGTTTACAGAGTGTTTTCTTCTCAGGCATGTCTCTTGGTAGAAAAAATCTGTCTCCCAAAAGTGTGTTTGGAACTGAAAGTGCATCTGTCTTGAGAGTCTGGCGCCATCTTAAACGTAAATGTGTGCTTTGTGAACGTTAGTAATTGTTGAGAAAGACAAATAATGGAGAGTGTGTCTATGAATTCTCTCTGTGTGTGTATGTGAGAGAGAGAGAGAGATTCAGAGGGAGTCAGAAGGAAGAGGCAAAAGAGAACTAAAGGAAGAAATGGGGAATTCTTGAGATAGTTAATAAACAGAAATCAGTTTGACTTGAAGCAGGTGCCAGGGTTATGACTATATTTACTAATTAGACAGCTACAAAATGATGACAAAGGGGGGCCAGACACTTAGGGCAATCTTTTCAGAAAGATAGAAAGGTCACAGAGAAGAAAAATAGGAACGAGACAAGAATCCAGCTTGTCCTCCTTTTCTGGGATAATAAGAGAGTCCAATTTAAGGTCCTGTGACAATGGATGTGATAATTTGGGAGCCCACCTTTTCAGGATACAATCTAGGTAAGGAGCTAAACACCTGAAGTGTTTCTTCAAGTTCAGCAGGGAGGAAAGATGATTTGGAAATTGATTCCCAAAGGTGTTTGTTTTCCCAGGACTGGAGAAGGGGAGCACTTGGACTGGGGTCACCAGCCAGTGGAGACAAGAGTGCAATTGGAAATGGAATGAATAGAAACCTGGTCGATATGTTAAAGGGTGTTGCGTGTGTTGCTCAGTTGTGTCCGATTCTTTGCTACTCCACGGACTGTATCCCACCAGGCTCCTCTGTCCATGGGATTTTCCAGGCCACAATACTGGAGTGGGTTGCCATTCCCTTCTCCAGGGGATCTTCCTGACCTAGGTATCCACCCTGGATCTCCTGCACTGCAGGCAGATTCTTTATCATCTGAGCCACCAGGGAAGCCATTCTCAATATCTAATCTTTCAAACATTTCTTCTTTAACTTCCCGTGCCAGGGGAGCTTTAAAAACAACCGTAGGGTAGACATTATCTTTAAACTCACTCAATTCAGTCAATTTATTGAGGGCTCGTGTACTAGATGTTTCTAAGTGTGGGGATGAAGAGATAAGGAAGCTGGCCCCACTTCTTCAAATCTTACCACACAGGCAGCTTAGTGGAGAAATAAGCAGATACTGGTATGTGTGCTGTAAGGAAGGTGAGGAAAAATCCCATGGACAGAGGAGCCTGGCGGGCTATAGGCTATAGGGTCACAAAGAGTCAGACATAACTGAGTGCGTGTGTGCATGTGCGTGCGTGCACGCGCACACACACACACACACACACACACACTGGATACTGGGGGTAAGGAAGAAAGGAGAATCTTCTGAATCTTCTCTGATTCAGGAGAAGAAATAATGTTTTGGGACAGAAAGAAGAGCTCAGTTTTGGACACGTGCTTGAGGGATCAGGATTACCTAGATGGAGTGGATGGAAGTCAATCTCATTATTATAGAAAGTGAAACTTTTAAGTAAATGAGGCAACCTGGGCCATTATAAAGAGAAGATCCTTGGGAATGCCAACAGTTGCGAAACAAGTAAAGGTAGAAGACAAGTCAGTAAAGGGTAAGAGACATTTGCCAGAAGGTAGGAGAAGCTCTTTACAGTACAAAATGCCTCCAAACGTATGGGTTGAATGGATATAATTCATTAATTATATTTATTATACATGTGATTAATTGCTGTAATTAATACCTATGCAAATGAATCATTTTTCAAATTAGGCAACTGCACAGATTTAAATCATCTGTCCTTAGTTGGTGCTTAGAATAGTATTACTGAATGACTGCGTGTCCTAAGACTGAATGTGTGGAAAGGCTCTTCAGTGGATCTGGGGAGTAACTTAGAGTCACAGAGCCAGTGTGATCTAGAATGTAAAGGAATGAATGAAAATATATTCAATTTGAAGGGGAATTTCTTTGAGCAGTTTATTTGGAAAATATATTTCTTTTACCTATATTGTATTATCATAAATCTCCTTTCCCCTAAAAAGTTTAGTTCAAGAAGAGATCGATGTTCAAAATTAGATCTTATGAGAGACATTTTAGAAATAGTATCTGAAACACTAAAAAAAAAAAAAAAAATTCTATCAGATGCAATTGTGTCCAGTACTTTTCTTTTTCTTCATGTATCTTGGATATCTTTCCGTATCAGTACGCAAAGAACTTCCTTGTTCTTAAAAAAAAAAAAAAAAGTAGCTGTGCAGTATAGCCACTAAATGAATGTATGAGAATAGACAGATAACTCCATATTGCTGGAAATTAAGGTAATTTCTGATATTTTCCATTCAAAACAGTGCTGCAATAGATAGCTATTACATGTATCATTTTTACAGTCTGCTAATAAATCTGCGTGATAAATTCCTAAAAGTAAAATTGCTGCATTAAGTGATATGTGCAGTTATAATTTCAATATATACTGCCAAATTGACTCCATGTAAGGTTCCAATTTGAATTCTCATCAGCAGCATACAAGAATTCAGGTTGTCTTCACTGCTTTGAAGCAAGCCTACCTCCAAAATTTTAAAATGTTACCAATGTGATGTTAAAAATAATGCCACATATTTTAATTTGCATTTTTCTTATTAATTTGGTCATATATTTCCTATATTTTAAAATGTTACCAAAGTGATGTTAAAAATAATGCCACATATTTTAATTTGCATTTTTCTTATTAATGTGGTCATATATTTCCTATATTTAAGAGCTATTTGTATTTCCTTTCCTGCGAATTAGTTGTTCATATGTCGTGCTTTTTCTATTTATTTTTCATGGTTTTTAGAAATTCATTATGTATTAATGAAATTAATATATAAATTTCTCCCAAGCTATTTTTTTTTGTTTGTTTTTTTGATTTTGCTTTTGGTGGTTTGCTTTGCAGAAAGTTTCAACTTTTATACAGTCAAATTTGTTCGTTGTTTAAAAACTGTTTTTAAATTTCATAAGGCATAATAGCTACAAAGGTCTTCCTTATTCTGAAGTTGTAAGAAAATCCTCCTATATTCCCTTTATTGTTTAATCTTTGTATTTTAATTTTAAAAGATATTTGGAGTTTTTTCCTGATATAAAGTTGAAGTCCCTGCATAAAGACTTAGTTTGGATCTGGAAAATGTTGTTTTAAGAAGTTAATTGAGAGAGTAAGAAATTTGAAGTTTTGTTTTTTTTTTTAAATTAAAAGTGTAAAGTGATTGAGACATCTTTTTGGAGTGAGCGGTGGCTGTCATGATTTCAACACCCAAAGACAGTAGACAATCTCATTTCTATTTTTTTTTTTTTGTCTATTTCAATAATGTATTAAATAGAACTTATTTGGCAATGAAAAACCTTCTTTTAGATTAACTTGAAAGTGGACACAGAGTTCTGACCAGCGATAATAATGGAATGGAAGAACAGAAAATCAAGAAGGCTTAAAGTATTGTGGGGCTTCCCAGGTGGTAAAGAACCTGCCTGCCAATGCAGGAGACGTAAGAGATGTGGGTTCAGTCCCTGGGTTGGGAAGACCCCCTGGAGGAGAGTATGGCAACACCCTTCATTATTCTTGTCTGGAGAATCCCATGGACAGAGGAGCCTGGTGGGCTACAGTCCATGGGGTCGCACAGTTGGAAATGACTGAAGAGACTTAGCATACACGTACAAAGTATTGTGAGGGTATGGAACGAGAAACTTGAGGACCAAATCACAAAGTTGCTTTTTCAAAATTAGATTTTAGGGTGAAACTGGAGAAGAGATCATTGACAAAAAAAGATGTATTGTAGTTCTGAGGATGTGATAAATAATGGCTTTAAATTGCTCTTGGGTTCAGGTTTTGCATCAATTGAGTTCAGGTCAGGTCAGCTTTGCTGCCAAATGACTTTCTAAAAAATCTTTTATTTTCAGAACATTTTGAATTTCAGAATTTCCTGTAGATTTGTGGTCTTCAAATCATCTGAGTTATTTTTCTCTGCTATGATTTTCCCTGTATTTACCAGCATCAGATAGTTGTTCTCTGTGGCAGGGTAGGAGGGGATATTTTACATTGGAAAATGACTACCAGAGTAGAAAAAAGAAGACTCATATTCTAAATATGCTTTCCTGATAGTTTCATTTGATGGGATACCCTTCCATTTAAAGACATGTATATGGAGAACACTCTGATGAAACCCAAATTCATTCTTTTCTCATTTGTTTTATAGTTTCTTGATCACTTATATTGTAGCTTACAGTTAATATCCTACTAGGTGAATATTCTGCTTATGTGTTTGTACAGTGTGTGGTACTAGGTGCTGGGGAACCGAATTAGATGCTCTTTCTCCTGAGGGATCTTAATGTCGGTTTAGTGAGACGAACAGATAAAGCAGTAAGTGTAGCCCAGTGTGGTGAGTGTCAGGTATAAACAGGAACAGGGCACTTTGGGGGCGTGGAGAAAGCCCAGCTAAACCATATTGCACAGCTAAACCATACAGAAGGGGATGAAAGGCTTGATCTGAGTTCTAAAGTCTGGAAAGGAGTTAATGAAGAACTAGAAAAAGAAATGGAAATGGAGATCACTACAATGTATGTGGGTGGGGAAGTTCAAGTGGCTTCTTTGGGCTGGAGTGGAGGGCCTGTGTGGGGGATCGAGAAGGCAAGCCAGTGAGGCAGGAAGGAGTCAGGGTGTGAAGGGCCTGTGTCCTAAGCTGGAGCATCCGACTACTGTTTTGAAAGCCAGGGGATAAGGGATAAGCAAAAAACTAACATGTCTAGGTTTGCCTTTGATAAAGACGATTAAGATATTTTTGTGGAGGATAAATTTGGGGGGGCCGGATGGGGAGCTGGAAGACTCAGGCAGGCGATGAGGAAAGCTGGGTGGGAGAGATAAGACTCAAGAGGTATTAAGGCAGTAGAAGCTCTAGGGACAAAGAAAGTGAAAGTGTTAGGCACTCGTTGTGTCCGACCCTGAGATCTCATGGCCTGTAAGCCCTCCAAGCTCCTTTGTCCATGGTATTCTCCAGGCAAGAATACTGGAGTGGGTTGCCATTTCCTTCTCCAGGGGATCTTCCCAACCCAGGGATTGAACCCAAGTCTGCATTTCAGGCAAATTCTTTATCAACTGAGCTACTTTGGAGGCCTGGGACAAAGAAACTATATCCCAATTAAAAAAAAAATTCTGTAGTATAGAGTTAAAAAAAAGAAGCTGTAGGGACTGATGGTTGATTGAATGTGGAAAAGGGAGAAGCAGAGTCAGTTTGTAACCAGTGAAGCTGGGACCAGGTGTTTTGAGAAGCCTGTGGCCAGAACTGGAGTGGGTCTGACCTTGTTTAAACTCTGCTCCAGGGTGACATGTAAAAACCCTCTGGTTTGGGGTTTCTGCCATTGCCTAGAAGTTCAAATGTGACCATTCCCCATCCCCACCCTGCCAAGGTTGCTAATTAAAAAAAAAATAATTTTAATTAAAAAAAAAACTCTTTTGTTTAATCAGTTTGGTGGATGATAGTGCCTTTATGGACTTGGGGAGAAGTGGTCATTCTGCTCTGGATATCTTAAATTTGCCAGTGGGATAGACTAATGGGGTTACCTAGGAGATGGTTAGCAAAGAGTTTTCATGTGTATGAGAGAGGGTGAAGCTAGAGGATAGATTTGGGAGTTATCTAACCATTCCTGGCTTGGGTGTGACCATTCAGGATGAGACTATAGAGAGTAAAGAAGAGAGATTCTGTGTCAGTACCCCACAGAGACAAATGTTTCTCCTGTGTAAATTGGGCAGCCATCATTTTTTAGACAATTTCCTGAAGGGGGTGGCTGTAAGCAATGCATTAAGAACTTTTGCAACTGACTGGACTCACTTCTCAGGCCAGTTAACCTGTAGCAGAGAATGGTCAGAGTGGAAAAATTGCAGACGGAATTGCAAATCTGTTAGGTTAACTCTTGATTTGAGACTAAAGAGTTGGGCTGTATGCCATTGCCTAGAGTCCCTTTCAGAGTGATCTCAGGGATCCACATTTCCATACTGGAGATGGGCCTATTTGGGAGGTCTAGTTAAATGACCTCCGTGCCAAATGATGGTCTCCAATGGTCATCTTGACTACTGACTACTGGAAAACCATAGCTTTGACTATACGGAGCTTGGTCAGTAAAGTGATGTCTCTGCTTTTTAATATGCTGTCTAGGTTGGTCATAGCTTTTCTTCCAAGAAGCCAGAGTCTTTAATTTCATGGCTGCAGTCACCATCTGCAGCAATAACAGTGGTCACCATGCCATACTCTTGATTTCTTATCTTCTTATATTTTATTAGTAGAAGAATGTTGCAGTGTTGTAGGTGTAATATAGATAGGGATTTGAAATTTTTTGGGGGGTGGTCAGGCCAAATTTTAGGCCATAAGTCTCTGGATGTGTCTTTGCTAATTGTCGAACCTGAGTTGTTGTGTTACTTTTCTTCAGTTCTGTTCGAGCTGTCACATCCAAATCTTTCTATCCCAGAACATAAGTGAAAGGTAGAAAAGAAGCTTCCAGAATCTCTCTCCATCCCCATTTCATGCTACGCTTTCATTTTTTAATGTTCCAGAGCCACTGGTCTTGCTTTGTTTTTTCTATCACTGAGCTGTTTTATCGACCACAGGACCTCTGCACAGTCTGCCTGGAATCTCCCACAGCTTTTACTAACAACTGGCACTTTCTCCTGTTTCAAGTTCTGGTCTATTTGCCACTTTTTTCCTCCGATCACCCAATTCACCGAGAGGATTCCTCTCCCTATCCCCACTTCACAGCAGTCTGTCGATTTGCCTACTTGTTTTCTGTGTTGTTCAGTGGTACACCCTGACAACAATAACAATGTGAAGACATTTCAAATTTATTCTCATTTGAACAATTCGAATGGCTGGCTTCCCTGGTGGCTCACTTGACAAAGAGTCTGCCTGCAATGCAGGAGACCCCACTTCAGTCTCTTGGTTGGGAAGATCCCCTGGAGAACGGAATGGCAACCCACTCCAGTATTCTGGCCTGGATAATCCCATTGACAGAGGAGCCTGGTGGGTTACAGTCCACGGGGTCACAAAGAGTCTGACACAACTGAGTGACTAACACTTGAACAATTCAGTGTACCACGGTGAATCATTATCATTCACCTCAATGGGGTATCATTAATATACCCCAATGATAAATAAGAAATTGGAGGCCCTGAAAGCTCAAGTGAGTTACCCAGGGTCACGCAGTTAGTAATGACAGAGCTGCACATGGTCTGATTGACCGATCATGGCTGCTCTCATAACATCATCATCTTGAGGGGAGCATCTCAATGCGACCTTTCCAAGGACCAGCATTTCCCTCAAATACGCTGTCTTTGGTGAAGGCTTCACTTCCCTGTGTCTTTGCCTTTAAGACAATTTCTTTTATTCCTTTCCTGGAATCTATAGTGAATCTCCGAGAACTCCAGAGAAAGATGATTTTGTTTTTCCCTGTAAAAGGGAAATAGCCCCTGATTTCAGCACTGATTAGAAGTGAGGTCTTTCCCTGGGGACATAATCAGCCATGGACAGTAGGTTCTGATGATGTCTGAGTTTCTTTCTCCCGCTCTGCCCTGAGGGGAGATGAAGGGTTTTCACTCTTTACTTTTTAATGACTATGTAAGAGGAAAAGAACAAGCTGGTGCAGGAGAAGCGGTGAGTCATATTGGAAGCAGTGAGGAAGCATGCGAGGTGATACGCCGTGTGTTGGTGGCAGGGGGTGGTCTTTCCCAGTACTCAGTAATTATTTCAAGGAGCTCAATCAAACCCACTGCTGGCCCCATGTAAATCAAAGGGGGAGCTAACTAATTGCCAATGTCTCCCTTTAAATCCTTCCCTTCCTATCATTAAGGAATTTTGCAACACAGATACGTAAGTGCAAGAGCCAAGCCTGCATTCATTTGCACAATCTCTTCCCTCAATGTTTACTTCTAAAGGAGGCAAGAGGGGGCCACCCTGACGAACCCGATTTTCATAGAGTACTGACAGCCATCTAATTAGAATAAGATGAGACCTAAATTGGTTTAGGAGAACTTAGTCCTCCCCCTCATTCCCTAGAACTATCTTAGAGGTTTTAATTTTTTTTAAATTAAAAAACACTTCTGACTTTTTATTTTGCTTTCATGCTACAAAAATATACTCCCCTTACCCCTCCATCCTGCTAAATTCCTCCTTGATTACAGTGACAGGATAAAGGAGAACATTTTTAATCCTGTCATTTTACTTTGGTCTCTGAACCAAGGGAAAGACACAAGGAAGTGGAAAATTTGTTCAAGGGCACCAAGGAATTTCTTCCCACCTTACCAAGAAAGACTGTAGGAGAACCCCAAGCTCACTGCTGGTGCAAACATCACCATATTTTGCAATGTCTTGTTGAAGCAAAGATTTAATTTCTACCGTCAGCAAAACCTTCTCTACCTACATCCCAGAAGATCCAGCCAATTACCCTTCAGTCAATAGTAACAACTGAAGTAGTTTCATAGCTGATTATACTCAAATGTATCATTGCTCCACGTAAAAATATATACACATAAAAATTATAATGTGGAAGTGTTGACTAGCTGTAGTTATCTCTGAGAGAGTCTAATTATACAATTCATATTTTTTTCTGTATTTTGCAAATCTTCTACAATTACATATGTTACTTTTATATGCTGAAAATTAGACATTTTAAAATATCATTGTGCATTGGTTTTCTATATACCATAAAAATCTATACAGAGCAAAAAGACTAGAAAGAAATGTAGGAAGTTATTTTAAAAATAGTTGTTTATATACAATGTGTTAGTTTCAGGTAACAGCAAGGTGATTCAGTTAGACCTATGTATTCTTTTTCAGATTCTTCTCCATTATAGGTTATTACAGTATATTGAATATAATTTCCTGTTAGGAAGTTATTAATACTGGTTATCCCTAGATGGTGGGCCAAAGGGAAATTTGCCTTACTTTTCATCTATTATGATGTGATCAGCATGTGTTAGCTTTGAAATGGGAAATGAAACAATTAAAAAAAAATGAGATTAGAGAAAGAATGTACCAGTGCAGTAGTATGTATCACACTTAAAATCAAAACATTGATGAAAGAAACATGCTGGACAAGACTTAGGCAGCAAAACCAGGAACTTTATGCTGCCAAATGAAAGAAAAAAATCTTGCCAATGATTTTTATTGTTGTTTACTCGCTGTGTCATGTCCCTCTCTTTTGCAACCCCATGGGCTATAGACCACCAGTCTCCTCTGTTCATGGGGTTTCCCATACAAGAAAACTGGAATGAGTTGCCATTTCCTTCCTCAGGGGATCTTCCCGATGCAGGGATTGAACCCATGTCTCCAGCACTGGAGGCAGATTCGTTACCACTGAGCTACCTTGGAAGTCCTCCCAGTGATTTGAGGTCACCTAAATACCAAGACCTAAATAATTTTGATTTATGACCTAAATGAAATCCCTTCTGATTATACAGTGGAAGTGAGATATAGATTTAAGGGACTAGATCTGATAGACAGAGTGCCTGATGATCTATGGAATGAGGTTCGTGACATTGTACAGGAGACAGGGATGAAGACTATCCCCATGGAAAAGAAATGCAAAAAAGCAAAATGGTTGTTTGGGCAGGCCTTACAAATAGCTGTGAGAAGAAGAGAAGTAAAAAGCAAAGGAGAAAAGGAAAGATACAAGCATCTGAATGCAGAGTTCCAAAGAATAGCAAGGAGAGATAAGACAGCCTTCCTCAGTGATGAGTGCAAAGAAATAGAGGCAAACAACAGAATGGGAAAGACTAGAGATCTCTTCAAGAAAATTAGAGATACCAAGGGAATATTTCATGCAAAGATGGGCTTGATAAAGAACAGAAATGGTATGGACCTAACAGAAGCAGAAGATATTAAGAAGAGGTGGCAAGAATACACAGAAGAACTGTACAAAAAAGATCTTCATAACCCAGATAATCACAATGGTGTGATCACTCACCTAGAGCCAGACATCTTGGAATGTGAAGTCAAGTGGGCCTTAGAAATCATCACTACAAACAAAGCTAGTGGAGGTGATGGAATTCCAGTGGAGCTATTTCAAATCCTGAAAGATGATGCTATGAAAGTGCTGCACTCAATATGCCAGCACATTTGGAAAACTCAGCAGTGGCCACAGGACTGGAAAAGTCAGTTTTCATTCCAATCCCAAAGAAAGGCAATGCCAAAAAATGCTCAAACTACCGCATAATTGCACTCAACTCACATGCTAGTAAAGTAATGCTTCAAATTTACCAAGCCAGGCTTCAGCAATACTTGAACCGTGAACTTCCAGATGTTCAAGATGGATTTAGAAAAGACAGAGGAACCACAGAGCAAATTGCCAACATACACTGGATCATCGAAAAAGCAAGAGAGTTCCGGAAAAATATTTTTGCTTTATTGACTATGCCAAAGCCTTTGACTGTGTGGATCACAATAAACTGTGGAAAATTCTGAAAGGATGGGAATACCAGACCACCTGACCTGCCTCTTGAGAAACCTGTATGCAGATCAGGAAGCAACAGTTAGAACTGGACATAAACAATAGACTGGTTCCAAACCGACTGAACTGAACTGAACTGAAATACCAAGATTCTCAGCATGGTGTTCATGAGCCATTTATGAAGATGGTACAGCACTTCTGTGGACATTTGTGTACAGCACGTACTTCAATTTTTGTTTATGGTTAAGTTTTACCATACAATTCTTTGTGTGTCTTTCAGTTCAGTTCAGTTCAGTTCAGTTCAGTTGGTCAGTCGTGTCTGACTTTGCGACCCCATGAATTGCAGCATACCAGGCCTCCCTGTCCATTACCAACTCCCAGAGTTCATTTAGACTCACGTCCACCAAGTCAGTGATGCCATCCACCAATCTCATCCTCTGTCGTCCCCTTCTCCTCCTGCCCCCAATCCCTCCCAGCATCAGGGTCTTTTCCAATGAGTCCGCTCTTCACATGAGGTGGCCAAAGTACTGGAGCTTCAGCTTTAGCATCATTTCTTCCAAGACATCCCAGGGCTGATCTCCTTCAGAATGGACTGGTTGGATCTCCTTGCAGTCCAAAGGACTCTCAAGAGTCTTCTCCAACACCACAGTTCAAAAGCATCAATTCTTCAGCGCTCAGCTTTCTTCACAGTCCAACTCTCACATCCATACATGACCACTGGGAAAAACCATTACCTTGACTAGATGGACCTTTGTTGGAAAAGTAATGTCTCTGCTTTTGAATATGCTGTCTAGGTTGGTCATAATTTTTCTTTCAAGGAGTAAACGTCTTTTCATTTCATGGCTGCCATCATCATCTGCAGTGATTTTGGAGCCCAAAACAATAAAGCCTGACACTGTTTCCACTGTTTCCCCATCTATTTGCCATGAAGTGATGGGACCAGATGCCATGATCTTCGTTTTCTGAATGTTGAACTTTTAAGCCAACTTTTTCACTCTCCTCTTTCACTTTCATCAAGAGGCTTTTTAGCTCCTCTTCACTTTCTGCCATAAGGGTGTTGTCATCTGTATATCTGAGGTTATTGATATTTCTCCCGGCAATCTTGATTCCAGTTTGTGCTTCTTCCAGCCCAGCGTTTCTCATGATGTACTCTGCCTATAAGTTAAATAAGCAGGGTGACAATATATAGCCCTGGGGTACTCCTTTTCCTATTTGGAACCAGTCTGTTGTTCCATGTCCAGTTCTAACTGTTGCTTCCTGACCTGCATACAGATTTCTCAAGAGGCAGGTCAGGTGGTCTGGTATTCCCATCTCTTTCAGAATTTTCCACAGTTGATTGTGATCCACACAGTCGAAGGCTTTGGCATAGTCAATAAGGCAGAAATAGATGTTTTTCTGGAACTCTCTTGCTTTTTCGATGATCCAGCGTACATTGGCAATATGATCTGTGGTTCCTCTGTCTTTTCTAAATCCAGCTTGAACATCTGAATGTTCACAGTTCATGTATTGCTGAAGCCTGGCTTGGAGAATTTGGAGCATTACTTTACTAGCGTGTGAGATGAGTGCAATTGTGTGGTAGTTTGAGCATTTTTTGGCATTGCCTTTCTTAGGGATTGGAATGAAAACTGACCTTTTCCAGTCCTGTGGCCACTGCTGAGTTTTCCAAATGTGCTGGCATATTGAGTGCAGCACTTTCATAGCATCATCTTTCAGGATTTGAAATAGCTCCACTGGAATTCCATCACCTCCACTAGCTTTGCTCATAGTGATGCTTTCTAAGGCCCACTTGACTTCCATTCCAGGATGTCTGGCTCTAGGTGAGTGATCACACCATTGTGATTATCTGGGTTATGAAGATCTTTTTTGTACAGTTCTTCTGTGTATTCTTGCCACCTCTTCTTAATATCTTCTGCTTCTGTTAGGTCCAGACCATTTCTGTCCTTTATCGAGCCCATCTTTGCATGAAATGTTCTCTCGGTATCTCTAATTTTCTTGAAGAGATCTCTAGTCTTTCCCATTCTGTTGTTTGCCTCTATTTCTTTGCATTGATCACTGAGGAAGGCTGTCTTATCTCTCCTTGCTATTCTTTGGAACTCTGCATTCAGATGCTTATATCTTTCCTTTTCTCCTTTGCTTTTTGCTTCTCTTCTATTCACAGCTATTTGTAAGGCCTGCCCAAACAACCATTTTGCTTTTTTGCATTTCTTTTCCATGGAGATGGTCTTGATCCCTGTCTCCTGTACAATGTCATGAACCTCCATCCATAATTCATCAGGCAATCTATCTGTCAGATCTAGTCCCTTAAATCTATTCTCACTTCCACTGTATAATCAGAAGGGATTTGATTTAGGTCATACCTGAATGGTCTAGTGGTTTTCCTTACTTTCTTCAATTTAAGTCTGAATTTGGCAATAAGGTTTCATGATCTGAGCCACAGTCAGCTCCTGGTCTTGTTTTTGCTGACTGTGTAGAGCTTCTCCATTTTGGCTGCAAAGAATATGATCAATCTGATTTCGGTGTTGACTATCTGGTGATGTCCATGTGTAAAGTCTTCTCATGTTGGAAGAGGGTGTTTGCTATGACCAGTGCATTTTCTTGGTAAAACTCTACTAGTCTTTGCCCTGCTTCATTCCGTATTCCAACGCCAAATTTGCCTGTTACTCCAGGTGTTTCTTGACTTCCTACTTTTGCATTCCAGTCCCCTATAATGAAAAGAACATCTTTTTTGGGTGCTAGTTCTAAAAGATCTTGTAGGTCTTCATAGAACCTTTCAACTTCAGCTTCTTCAGCATTACTGGTTGGGGCATAGACTTGGATTACTTTGATATTGAATGGTTTGGCTTGGAAATGAACAGAGATCATTCTGTCATTTTTGAGATTGCATCCAAGTGCTGCATTTTGGACTGTTTTGTTGACCAGACGGCTACTCCATTTCTTCTAAGCAATTCCTGCCTGCCTTTAGTAGATATAATGGTCATCTGAGTTAAATTCACCCATTCCAGTCCGTTTTATTTGCTGATTCCGGAATGTCGATATTCACTCTTGCCATCTCCTATTTGACCACTCCCAATTTGCCTTGATTCATGGACCTGACATTCAGGTTCCTATGCAATGTTGCTCTTTACAGCATTGGACCTTGCTTCTATCACCAGTCACACCCACAACTGGGTATGGTTTTTGCTTTGGCTCCATCCCTTCATTCTTTCTGGAGTTATATCTCCACTGATCTCCAGTAGCATATTGAACACCTACTGACCTGGGGAGTTCCTCTTTCAGTATCCTATCATTTTGCCTTTTCATACTGTTCATGGCGTTCTCATGGCAAAAATACTGAAGTGGTTTGCCATTCCCTTCTCCAGGGGACCACATTCTGTCACACCTCTCCACCAAGTCCAGCCTGTCTTGGGTGGCCCCACAGGGCATGGCTTGGTTTCATTGAGTTAGACAAGGCTGTGGTCCTAGTGTGATTAGATTGACTAGTTTTCTGTGAGTATGGTTTCAGTGTGTCTGCCCTCTGATGCCCTCTTGCAACACCTACCGTCTTGCTTGGGTTTCTCTTACCTTGGGCATGGGGTATCTCTTCACAGCTGCTCCAGCAAAGTGCAGCCACTGCTCCTTATCTTGGAAGAGGGGTATCTCCTCACTGCTGCTCTTCCTGACCTTGAACATGGAATAGCTCCTCTAGACCCTCCTGTGCCCGCACAGCCACTGCTCCTTGGACGTGGGGTTGCTCCTCCCAGCCGCCACCCCTGGCCTTGGACGTGGGGTAGCTCCTCTTGGCCATGCTATGTGTCTTTAGAAGTCATCTTTTCCTTAACTGAGTCTAGATAGAGCATAAGTAAATAGACAAAATAATGTTCTCTAATGTTGTACTGATATATACCAAAGTGATTTCCATTAATCTGTCAAGGCACAAGTACCAGAACCATTTTCTATAATTTCTCTGATCATCATAATTTAGTTTAAGAAAATTATTTAGAACACTTCAGAGAAAGATAAAGAGCTGCTTTTGAGCATTTTTCTTGTATTTGGTTTTGAAAGTTATGAAAACCATGGAATTATTGTAAGAGGTTCATCAGCCCGAAGGTACAAATGTTTTCTTATTCCACAGAGACTAAAAATACATATGTTTTTATGTGAAGGTCTCTGGGCTTCCCAACTGGTGCTAGTGGTAAAGAACCCACTTGCCAGTGCAGGAGACATGAGGAACTTTGGTTGGATCTCTGGGTTGGGAAGATCCCCTGAAGGAGGGCATGTCAACCCACTCCAGTATTCTTGCTTGGAGAATTCCCCTGGACAGAGGAGACTGGCAGGGTACAGTCCATAATGTTGCAAAAGGTTAGTCATCATTGAAACAACTTAGCATGTGGTCTATGAGAAGATTTATGTGGAAATTATGACTTTAGAAAGTGGTTCTTTGATTGTGAGAGACAGTAAAGCATAGATATTGCTGTCATTCAGATCTGACTTCAAATTCCAGTATCTGAATCCAAGAGTTAGGGAAAAACATTCTATGTAGATTGAGACTTGAGTGTACTTTATAGGTTGAAGAACTTTCCTTAGCAGCTAAAAAGGAAAGGATAAAAAAAAAAAAATCAAAAGCCCATCTCTCCAAATTTCCAGTTATAAGTTGTTCCCAGTGGTCCTGTGGGTCTTGGGTTTCTTTGTTATACAGCTGTTAAGTGTATGACTTTGACAATTTACCTAACCTCTCTATGTCTTCATTTCCTTATCTGAAAATAAGACTTCCCACTGTCTCAGATGGTAAAGAATCCACCTGCAATTTGGGAGACCTGGGTTTGATCCCTGGGTTGGGAAGATCCCCTGGAGAAGGGAATGGCAACCCACTCCAGGATTCTTCTCTGGAGAATTCAGAGGGAGCCTAGCAGGCTACATTCCATGCGATCGCCAAGAGGTATACATGCCTGAGGGACTAACACTATTCTATTCTGAAAATAAGAGTAATAATGTCTTCCATCACACAATTTTCAAGAGGATAGCATAATTTGATTTATATAATTTCTTAGAACACTGCCTGGCACAAAGTAAATGCTCTATGAATGTTCTTAGCATTTATCTCCAGCAGTCAAAGTGTATGATGTTGATGGTAATATAAAAAGTCTTAAAAATAGCCTAGGATGTTGCTGATGATGGTAGCAAATCCATTGGGGCCAGAATTTCTCATTTATGCTTATTCCTCTTTCAGGAGCCAGGGTTATTTCCTAAATTGACACAGGCCCAGTGGATCTCAGGCAAAGTTCATCTGTCTCGATTCAGGCACTTATTCAAAAAATCTTATTGTCTTATTTTTGGATTCTGAAAAACTTTGAGAAAAGGAAAACAACCCTTAAGGTATTCTAATTTGCCAAGACCACTGTAATGTGTAGTGCAGAGCGATGTTCTAAGTTTACCCCATGTGGGTAACTGAAAAGAGATGAAATGACTCATCTGCTTCGTTCTCCGTAATCTCTCATGAACTTGACTCGGCTTAGTTAGAGCTTTAAGTGGGAAAAAGAGAAAAAGATTCCGTTGTTTAAAGGAAGAGAACTATGTTTCTCTCTCTAAGCGTTCTCTCTGTATTTACACACATGACAGTTGCTCAGTACTTTCGTGGTAGTCCTTGGTTTATTGTTTTAGTGATGTATCTTCCAGTTTTCTATGTATTTTAACTAAAATAGAATCAGATGTTGTTTGTTACCTGCCAAACGTTTTCTTGCCCTTTCCACCTACTTACTCATCAGCATTCCTCCCAGTATCTGACAAGAGCTCAGCAGGAAGCAGATGTCACACTTAAATTAGGATAATTTGAGGATGGTTTAATAAGCAGATGCTTTACAAAGACTTTGGGGGGATGTAGGGAGCCCCAGGGAACAGTGTGTCCCCTGGTGCTGGTAACAAGAGAGGACAGCAGGCAGAGGAAAATGATGGACTCTTAGAATCTCAGTGGAGCCGGTGTGATAAGGCCACTTTGAGAGGAGCCGTGACCACGGATTGCACAGTGAAGGGAGCAGCCAACCAAAAGCAACCCCATGAGGAGGGACCAGGCAGACTAAATATTTCTACTTCTCTCTTCCTGCTCCCACCAGTCCCCTGCCAGGACTTCCCATTGGCTGATCCCAAGGATAACCAGAAGGCATGGGACACTTGATGAAGACCCCCTCATCAGCCTTAGCTGGTGGAACAGGCTCAAAGAGAATGCAGGAGGTACCTGTGTGTTACCTGTCCTTTCTTCCTTTTCTTCCACGTCTGAGACAGGGATGCAATCCCTGCAGCCCATCTTTCTCCACTGATCATCTTCCTCCCCTCTCCCTCTCCACCATCTCCTTCCCAGCAGTGGATCATTTTGCTCAAGTTTCTTCCATTTAAAAACAACAACAGTAGACGTGGCAACCTACTCCAATATTCTTGCCTGGGGAATCCCATGGCCAGAGGAGCCTGGTGGACTACAGTGGCAAAGAGTTGGACACAACTGTAGAGACTTAGCATGCAAACACCCCCTTTTAGTATCATATAAGTGTTCTTGAAGAAATGACAGTTAAGATCCATGGGCTGAATTGATGTTAGACAGGTAAAGAGTGCATTTCAGGCAAGGAGAAGATTGTCTCAGTAGAGTTTCTGATGAGGAATAAGCAAGGGTCAGAGTGTTTGATGCTTGGTTAGCAAGGCTCAACAAGAGACTACAGGACTAGCCAGGATCTGAATCATGCAGGAACTGTCAGTTTCAGAAAGAATGTTGGATGTTATCCTGAGGACAGGTGGAAGCCGATCCAGTCACTATTGCTGTATAAATGAGTAACCCTCAAATTTAGTGTTATAAGAATGGCCATTTAATTTTTACTCAAATTTTGTGGGCCAATAATTCATAAGGGACTCAGCTGGGCAGTTCTTGCTCAGATTCTCATATTTAGTTTTGTTCAAATGTTGCCTGGGGTCAGTGACCATCAGCTGAAGTCTCAGCTGGGCTGGATGGTCAAGATGTTTGGCAGTTGGTGATGAGAGTTCAGCTGAGGCTGTCGACTGGAGTGCCTTATATGATTTCTGAAATGGAGGTCTACCTTTTTTTAAAGGTAGTATCATTTTATTTAGTGTTACAGGAATGGGGTTGCAAAGAGTTGGACATGACTGGGCAACTGAACAACAACATACAAAATTTTAGGTTACTTCTTAAAACCAAAAAAAAAAAAAAAAAAAGAAATTCAAAATTCCCCAAATAACAAGGCAGGAAATTGGAATTCCAGTTCGTTAAGGTTTTATAGCTGATTTTCTCCAAAGTAAGAATCTCAAGGAAAACAGATGGAAGCTTCCTGGCCCTTTTTGACCTAGGCCCAGAAGTCATATAATGTCACTTCCACTGCATTCCATTAATTGAGTCTGTCCTAGATTCAAGGAAGGCAGTTTTACTCCGTCTCTTAGCTGGGGAGAGTCCCAAGTCCCAATCACATGTGGTCCCGAGAGCATGTGTGAAGCATGTTATCATGGAAAATACAACCTCTCCTGCTACTTAAATACTTTTAACACAGTAGTAAGGAAGGCCAGTATGGGTCCTACAAAGGTCACTGTGCTTGCTGCTCAGAATAAAGAGTGAACAAGACTGTACATGGCAGCCTATGGAGGTAGTGCAGGCAAGATATGCTGATGGCTTGGTGCAGAGGGCTGGCAGCAGACATGGGGAGCAACAAGAAAATGAGTTAAGTTGTAGACGGTACTGCTGAGGCTTGGTGAAGGATGGGGTGTGGAGTGTGAAGGAGAGGTGATGTCATGTGACTCGCAGGTTTCTGGACTTGAAGCTGTTAAACGAATGCTGTTGCTATTTTCTGAGATTAGGCAGTTAGGAGGAGGGGTGCTTTTGAAGGCAAAAATCAAGGCTCCACTTTAGATTGAGTGTAAATTGGGCTTCCCCTTGTGGCTCAGTGATAAAAATCTGCCTGCAATGTAGGAGACCTGGGTTCAATCCCTGGGCCAGGAAGATCCCCTGGAGGAGGGAATGGCAACCTACTCCAGCGTTCTTGCCTGGGAAATCCCATGGACAGAGGAGCCTCGGGGGTTACGGTCCATGCGGTTGCAAACAGTTGGATATTACTGAAGCAAGTGAGCACACAAGTTGCTTTGGGGCCAACCAAGTAGGCTTCTCAAGAGGCTGTCTACATGCCCAGAGATGGGGCTCAGAAGAAAACTCTGGGCTAGAGATATAAATGTGGTGCTAGTCGTCATATGAATGATACGTAAAACCATGAAAAGGGATGAGATTCCACTAAGAGAATGCCTGCAGAGGGACGAGAGACAGGTAGGTGAGAGCGCTGAGAACCTGTATTGACACCGAGCAGAGGAGGCGCTTCCAAAGGAAACTGAAATAGCGAGAGACTGAGTGTATTTTTGGTGGATGGAAGGACATGTATTTTTCCAAACTCACATAAATCAACAGAAAAATCTCAATATAGAAAGTTGGAAACATTAAATATGCTTCTCCCAATTATCTCTTGGAAAGATTTTTTCCCCCTTCTTGATCAAGCACCTTTCATACTTAGCAGCCTAATAGGCAGTTTCTGATTTCCTGTGATTTCTGCGAGTGAGGTATTTGTTAAAACTAACTAGGTGTTAGAGATGTTATGCTAGAATGCTAGTCTCTGTGTGATCCCAAATAACTTGTTTAGCAGAGTGTGTTCTCGTTTGGAAGATACCTGGATGAAAAAATAAAGCAATAACTTAGAATTTTAACTTTAAAACTTAAAAATTTAAAACTAAGTTTAAATCTAAATTTAAAATTAAAACCTAAATTTTTAACTTTAAACAGTGTCACGCACTGTTTGCTTTATTAGAGATATTTTGTTCGGCTTCTTGTCAGAGAACTATTTTGAGGTAAATGTGATGAAAACGTAGAAAGGAGGTTCCAAATTAGGTAGTAGATATATCTACTATATCTACTATATCTACTATAGGGCTTCTCAAAGCAAAGACATCTGAAGTGGGTTGGATACCATCAAGAATGTGGCTGAGATGTATCATTTGGTGCAATATACAATTTCTTTCGTACAAAACCATAGGTGTGAAGACTAACCAGTGGAGGCATGGAAGGAAGTTGTCAGAAAAAAGATATAAAGCAGAAAAATGGGCAAGAGTTGTGTGCTTCATGACAAGAAGAAGCAGACATAGAGGACTTAGGTGAAAGAGGTTTATACAGCATCCTTGATGAAGAGAACATTTCTATTTTAACAACTAAGTGGCTTTTATTATATTCACAAAGTTGTACAACCATCCGCATTGTCTATTTTTCTTTTTGGCTGTGCCACACAACCTGTGGAACCTTAATTCCCTGAGCAGGGATTGAACCCATGCCCCTGCATTGGAAGCCCCCAAATTCTTGTTTTAATATTGCTCCATCTTTAGTAGTGATCATTGGAACATCATTTAATTTTTATTTTTCCATCTTCTGAAACTTCTAACACTGATTGCTTCAAAAAAGTGACTGTCATTCTCTGTTGGAATTAGTCACTCCCCCTCTTTAGAAAGGGTATCTTTTTGCTCAGATAGCCTGTTTTCACAGTATGAATTTGGGTGCAGTTACAATGAAAATAGCCAAACACTACTTAGGAGAGTGGTGTGACCTGATTTGCTTATTAGGATGGACACGTGGGAAGTTGGGAGCCTACCAACCTAGAGGAGACAGGATGAAAATCAGAACTGACTCAACAGTGGAAATGGCAGGAAGAACCCAGATTTGAGCACGTTTTTTGAAGTGGGTTAAACAGATCTTGTGGGCCTTCCCTGGCGGTCCAGTGGTTAGGACTTTCACCTTCCAATGCAGGGGGTGTGGGTTCGATCCCTGATGGAGGAGTTAAGATCCCACATGCCTCTCGGTCAAAAAACCAAAATGTAAAACAGAAACAATATTGTAACAAATTCAATAAAGACTCTAAAAAGGGCTCACATCCAAAAAAAAAAATTTCTTAAAACCAGACAGATCTTGGTGATAGATCTTGGTGACCAATTCAGTTGAGGCAGTGTCCAGGAAAGGGAGGAGTCTGATCAGGCTGATGTCTGCCTTAGATCTCAGGTGAAACAGAGTGTATGAGAAGGAACCACACGTGGGCGTGATACCAATGAGACAACTAGAGAACGTGCCCATGTGTTATCTTCTCAGCAGCTCTATGAAGTGGATCAGGCAGACTGTATTTTCCTCTGAGGAAAGACAACCCAGCTGACGTTCAAAACCCGAGATTCTCCAGATCTGTAGAGTTACTACTTGCTTGCCACTAGCACCTAGATGATGAAGAGTAGGAGTAGGGAAAGGGATTTATCTCCCTCAGCTCCACTCACACCAGCAATCATGACCTTACCTATACATGTATTTAAGGACCTCTTCTAGGAATATAGTTCCAGCTGATCAGCTAGTTATGACAAACGTCTTGGTCACGGAGGAAATTTCATGATGGATTGGCTTGCACGTTACTCTCACAGCTACAATTTCCACTTTTCCTTGCAGTCAGGGTTCTATCTTTAAAAGTCTTTAAAAATTTTAAAGGAATGTATCTATTTGGTTCTGCTGGGTTTTAGTTGTGGCATGTGGGATCTAGTTCCCTGACCAGGGATTGAACCCAGGCCCCCTGCATTGGGAGCGTGGAGTCTTAGCCCCATGGTGGCAGGAATGAGGTTTTCCTTATAACATTCTACAGTGGGTAGGGTATTTCTCCCATTTGCAGTTCTTTCTGGCTGTGTAGCATCTATTCTTGACTCATGGCCCTCCTGGAGGTGTGGTATGTCACCCAATAATCTATAATAAATGCCTGTCTGATCTGAGAACAGTGATGATGCTCAAAGTACGTGTGTGTGTATCTATCCATCTATTTATCTGCTAAACCAGACATAAATATGTTTATATTGAACAATTCATTTTGGCACAAGTCACAACTTTTATAGTACTTTCAAAAAATTTGACATTTAAAAATTATCAAGCAGTAATTAATTGGGCATTTCCTGGAGAAGGGAATAGCAACCTACCCCTGTATTCTTGCCTGGAGAATTCCATGGACAGAGGAGCCTGGTGGGCTGCAGTACATGGGGTTGCAAAGAGTCGGACATGACAGAGTCTAACACACAATTGGACATTTAGGATTTTTTAATTGAAGTCTAGTTGCTGTACAATATTATATGTTATAGGTATCCAATATAGTGATTCACAATTTTCAAAGGTTACACTCCATTTACCATTATCATAAAATATTGGCTATATCCCCATATTGTACACCATATACCCTTGTAGCTTATTTTATACCTAATGGTTTGTACCTTTTACTCCTTAGAGGTTCTTTCCTCTCCCCACTAGCAACCAGCAGTTTGTTCCTTATATCTGTGAGTCTGCTTCTTTTATTACATTCACTGTTTATTGTAACACTTAGGATTTTTAAGCAGTGTCCTAGATATGGATGCATTTGATGTCATGAGTCCTGGCCTTCAAAGAATCTCAAAATTTAGTGTCTCTCTCTGGCTTAAAATTCCTATTGGATGCTAACCTAGGAGGACAAAGACTGCCCCTTTCTCATTCACCATGGTATCTGAGGCCTGGCACCATGCTTAGCATTAATACATATACAGGAACACATACACACATATGCACACACAGGCATCCTCACACACTTCATGCACACCCACATGCATTTACTACATGAATAAAGGAAACTCCTTGCCAAGGTTACTAGAAGTAAATAACATGGGGAGAAATTCTTTGGGGCTATTTCATGCCAGCTGTCTCTTCTTTCAGCCATGAAACCCTACTTTCAAAATGACTCAGATTTGTTCTAACATGATTTTGTTATAATAATCTTTATTTTCCCAAGGTAATTTGCTCAGGCCAGAATTAGCTCAAAGGGTTTTGTTCTCTTTTCCGATTATGTAATTTTCCTAAAAATCTGCTTCCTTACTCTTGCCACGCAGACTCCCACTTTGTCAAAACATACATTTCCAGGGAGCTGATTCTTCTTGTTGGCACACAACCCCCAGGTCAATGCTTTATTTCCAGGGTAAGCATTTGCTTATCTATTACCCAGTCTACTCAATCAGGGCAGTCCAGACTGCCAGCTCAAGAGAGAGTTTTTTTAAAAAACAGTTTCACACATGATTTTTTTCCAGTTGGGGTTTGCTGGTACAGGTAGACAACGGGAGGCATATCTTACTAATGCTTCCATTTCATAATTGAGAAAACAGTGAAATGATGAAGTTACAAAACTTACATGAAAATTCATGGAGAACTGGAGGATGACTCAATTTTTGCTTCTTAAACTGTAATTCCTTACGATCAACGTGCTTGTTCAAGGTCACTTGAAATCTGTACTCCACACACAATCCTAAGACTTTTAAAGTAGGGATGACTCAGGCATGGAATGACAGTGATGGCTTAAAGGAAATAATTGGGTGTCACCTCCAGTCACATCTCTCAGATAACAAATAAGCTCAAGTGAAAACCGGGAGGACATGTTGGGTGATAGACATCTGACAGGTGGGCCTCTTATTGTTTAGGAAGAGAAGGGACTTAAAGCCTAGTGTGCTTTTTAGTGTTACATTCTTTGCTGTAGTCTGAAATCACCATCCATAAGAACAGAGAGCACTGTTCTCACCTCTAAAAATTCAGTCGTCCACATGCTGCTCTAGCATAAAATTTCCCCCATCACAATTCAGAAGAAATGATAATGTGCAGGTTTTTAACTTCCTTTAACAGGTGTTTTTCACGACTATTGATGCTTCGAGAACCTCAGATTTCTCTAGACATGGCTGTGGTTGACATCATTAACCTCAGTTGGCTTCATTGAAACACTTTGGTGCTAGCCTGTCAGCATACCGGCTTGTGGCACCTCCAAACACTGACTTGAGCCACCTTAGGCCAAATTCGTTTAATAAACATTATTGAACACCTTTGCAGATCAAAGCTCGTTAATAGGAGCTCTTGGGGTAAAAGGTGGTAGAATGTCTTTCCTGTCATGTTTCTTAGACTAGTTAGGAAACGGTCAAATGAAAGCAAAACAAACCCAAGCAAAACCCGTGTAGTCACCGACTAAAATAAGATGTCTTCCCAAGTGGTACAGTGGTAAAGAATCCACCTGCTAACATGGGGGATGTGGTTCGATGCCTGGGTTGGGAATGTCCCCTGGAGTAGGAATAGCAATCCACTCCAGACTCTTGGCTGGAAATTTCCATGGACAGAGGAGCCTGGTAGGCTGCCGTCCATGAGGTTTCAAAGAATTGGACATGACTGAGCACACACGCATGCCAAAATTTCTTTGCAGCAGGTGAGGTAGAGAAGAGAAAAAACGGAATGCCCAGATTCCAAGCAGCTGCCCAGTATTTGAAAGGGAGTTAACTTCATGGACGCCAGTCACTGTCATCATTCTTCTTAGAGGTCACAGAGTGAAAAGTTGACAAATGATAAGAAACTAGAAAAAAAAATGTCCAAATGAAGCACAAAGTAAGCAGGGAACAAAAAAGAAAAATAAAAAGCAGAGAAATAAGTTAATTAAAAGCAGAAGCACTAAAGAGAAGGTTGGTGAAACTGAAAGTTCATTCTTTGAGAAGGTTGATAAAATTTGTAAGCCACCAGGCCAACTGATTGTGAAATGATCAGTAATTACAGGATTGGCATCATAACAGGTTCTATAGATTTTTAGAAAAAATTTTGTTATTTATTTTTGGCTGTGCTGAGTCTTCACTGCTGTGCTGGCTTTTCTCTGCTGCTAAGTCACGTCAGTCGTGTCCAACTCTGTGCCCCATAGACGGCAGCCCACCAGGCTCCCCCGTCCCTGGGATTCTCCAGGCAGGAACACTGGAGTGGGTTGCCATTTCCTTCTCCAATGCATGAAAGTGAAAAGTGAAAGTGAAGTTGCTCAGTCATATCCGACTCTTAGCGACCCCATGGACTGCAGCCCACCAGGTTCTTCCATCCATGGGATTCTCCAGGCAAGAGTACTGGAGTGGGGTGCCATCGCCTTCTCCGCTTTTCTCTAGCTGCCATGAATTCGGGCCACTCTAGTTGCTACTCTCTTGCTGACGTGCTAAGGCTTCTCATTGCTGTAGCTTTCCTCTTTGTGGAGCAGGGGCTTAGGGTGTGCAGGTTTCAGCAGTTGCAGCTTGCTGGGTTCGGTAGTTGTGCCTCTCAGGCCCTAGAGCACAGGCTCAATAGTTACAGCACAGGAGCTTAGTTGCCCTGCAGCATGTGGGGTCTTTCCGAATCAGGGATCAAACTCATGTCTCCTGCATTGGCAGGCGGATTCTTTCTCACAAAGCCATCAGGGAAGCCCTGGGATTCTATAGATCTGAAAAAAAATTAACAGAAGGTGAAAATGACATAGGAAGACAAAAAGGGTAGTAATGCTAACAAAATGCAAATAAGTTATAGCAATCTTGAGCACATATTCCGTTAATGATAGAGCCTTTACATATATAAAGCGTCCAATTATACAGTAAAGCAGACAGAGCAAAAAAAGTATTAATAATGTTAGTGAGAGATTAAAAAAAAAAATGCATCTGTTTTGAAAATTGAAAGAACAAGCAAGCCAAAAATGAAGTAGAAGATTTGACCTAAAAGACTCATAGAATTTTATAATTGAAATTTTGTAAGTAGAAATATATAACTATTAAATACACATTGTTTTTGAGAGCTATGTGTGTATGCCTGTGTGCTAAGTTGCTTCAGTTGTGTTCAACTCTTTGCGTCCCCAGCTACCATAGACTGCCAGGCTCCTCTGTCCATGAGATTCTCCAGGCGAGAATAATGGAGTGAGTTGCCATTCCCTCCTCCAGGGGATCTTCCTGACTCAGGGATCAACCTGCGCCTCCTGCATCGCAGGCTGGTTCTTTACCACTAGTGCCACCCGGGAAGACCTTTGAGAGCCATGTTTCTGTTGTCCAGTTGTCCAGTCCGACTGTTTGTGACCCTGTAGACTGTAACATGCCAGGCCTCCCTGTCCCTCACCATCTCCCAGAGTTTGCCCAAGTTCATGTTCATTGCATTGGTGATGCAGCTATCTCATTGAAAGCCATATACTGTATTAAAAAAAATATGTTCTAGGCCACAAAGGAAATCCCAATAAATTACAAAGCATTGGCATCAACCTACTCCAGAATTCTTGCCTAGGAAATCCCATGTACAGAGGAGCCTGGCGGGCTACAGTCCAAAGCGTTGTAAAAGAGTTGGACATGACTCAGTGACTGAGCGGAAGGGACACAAAAATTGGCATTATACATATAATGTACTCTGAGCACAACACGGCACAGGCAGAAATTCAGAAAAAAAGAGGAGCTTAAGGAAATCTGCCTCCACATAATTTGAAAATATTGCTAAGTAATTCCCAAATGAAATAAAAAATTATTAAATGCTTAAAGCTAGATAACAAAGTGGTACATGTCAAAATTTGTGAAACAGAGCTAATGACTATCTGAAACTTTGATTGTGTTCTTAGATAGCAAGAAAGAAAACGCATAAACAAGAAGCTAGTAAGAGAATGACAGTAAATATAAATCAACAAGAAGGAAATAAATAACAGTGATACAGGCAGAAATTAATAAATTTAAGGAGAATAACAATAACAAAAAAATAGGAAAACTTGACACAAAACTGATTTGTTTAAAAGACTGTTAAGATCTCTGCTAAGACTAATTACAAAATGCAATGCAATAATGAAAAGAAGGGTATTATAGTTGAAGATTTTGAAATGGTTTTATTAAAAAAGTAAAGAATATCTTGAAGAAAAATGTGCCATGGAGTTGGAAAACTAAGAATAAATATCTTGATTTCATAATATATCAGAGTTGTCAAATGAAGAAATAAAAAGCTATAGTAAATTATGATTCCAGAGATTAAATGATAATTAAATCTTCCATTTTCTATGAAATATTCTCCCCCCAATTATTTCTGGGTCCAAAGAGTTTCTCTGATTTATTCTACAAATTTCAAGGAAACAGTAATCCCTATATAGATTACTCTAGAAAGTAGAAAAAAAGGAAAATGCTTACCTCATTTTATGAGACTAGTACAACATAATACTAAAAGCTAGTTTAAGAAAAGATAATTTTAGGTTACTATCACTTAAGAACAGATGTAAAACTTTCTTTTAAAATGTTTCTCAGCTATAATGATTTAAGAGTGACCATTGCATGTAATCACATGCAATTGACCATCGCACAATCATTGGAGAAGGAAATGGCAACCCACTTCAGGGTTCTTGCCTGGAGAATCCCAGGGACGGGGGAGCGTGGTGGGTTGCCGTCTATGGGGTCGCACAGAGTTGGACACGACTGAAGCAACCTAGCAGCATTGCATATAATACTGGAGAAAGCAAATCCTTGTCTATCTGGGGTTTACGACTGCTCACTGCCAGTTAAGGTGGCAAGAAATAAAAGATGTGCACAAACATAAAAATACTCTCTTTCTAAATCAGATACTCTATTTAAAATTAAGGTATCATGATCATGTCAGTTTTTTTCCAGGAATGTGAGGATGACTGAATATCAGAAAAATATATCCACATAACTCACCACATTAATGAACTAAAGGAAAAAAAAGTTGGTGCAAATAATTTGCTTGCTAATTTTCTACACACATTTACTATGAAAGCTTGCAGATAAGTAAAGAGTAGAAGGAAACTACCTTAACTGAAAAGTGGATATTGACACAAATCTCAAAGTACAAATGGTGCTTCATTATAAAATTCAGATTTTTACCTCTGAGTTCAGTAAAACAACAACAACAACAACAACAAACTTCCAAATGTGTCTGTTCTTGCTGCTGCAGTTCAGTGTGGAACTAGAGGTTCTTATAACTAAATTCAAAAATTCTAAAATGCTACAAGATTTAGAAGGGAGTAGATAAAATTATTACATACAGATGATATCTTAATTAACATATCAAACCCAAAAGAATCAAAGAAAGGTTCATGCAACTCATAAGAAATTTCAAAAGGATTCTTAGTTATAATATCCATATACCACATTAGTTATATTTACCTAAACCAACAACAACTGAGTAAAAGCTGTTCTGGAAACTAAGATGCCATTTACAATAACAACAACAATATCCTAGAAATTACAAAGAATGATAAAGAATTCAGAAGTCCTTTAGGGAGACAAGTTTTTAAAATTTAGCTTTTTATTGAAGTATTTTTATAGTGTTGTGTTAATTTCTGCTGTAGAGCAAGGTGACTCAATTATACACTTACATTCCTTTTTGTATTCTTTCCCATTGTGGTTTATCTCAGGATATTGAATGTAGTTCCCTGTGCTATGCAGTAGGATCTTGTTGTTTATCCATTTTATGTATAATAGTTTGCATCAACTAACCCCATTCCTCTCCCACCCCTCGCCCCCTTGGTAACCACAAGTCTGTTTTCTGTCTGTGAGTCTATTTCTGTTTTGTAGATAGGTTCATTTGTGCCATATTTTTGAGTCCACATATAAAGTGATATTGCATGGTATTTGTCCTTCTGATTTATTTAACTTAGTGTAATCTCTAGGTCCATCCATGTTGCTGCAAGTGGCATTATTTCATTCTTTTTTATGGCTGAGTAGTAGTCCACTGTATACATGTAGCCCATCTTGTTTACCCATTCATCTTTTGATGGACATTTAAGTTGTCTCCATATCTTGGCTATTGTGAATAGCGTTGCTATGAATGTTGGGGGTGCATGTATCTTTTTGAATTAGAGTTTTGTCTGGATACATGCCCAGGAGTGGGATTGTTGGATCGTATGGTAATTCTATTTTTAGCTTTCTAAGGAACCTCAATACTGTTTTCCGAAGTGGTTGCACCAATTTACATTCTCACCAACAGTGTAGGAAGGTTCCCTTTTCTCCACACCCTCTCTCTAGCACTTGTTATTTGTAGACTTTTTAGTGTTAGCCATTCTGACTGGTATGATGTGGTGTATCTCATTGTAGTTTTGATTTGCATTCATTTAATAATTAGTGATGTTGAACAGCTTTTCACGAGCCTATTGGCCATCTGTATGTCTTCTTTGGAGAAATGTATATTTAGGCCTTCTGCCCATTTTTTGAATTGGGTTGTTTGGGTTTTGTTGAGTTGTATGAGCTGTTTGTGTATTTTGGAAATTAAGCCCTTTTTGGTCGCATTGTTGGCAAATATTTTCTCCTAGTCTGTAGATTGTCTTTGCATTTTGTTTATAGTTTTCTTTGCTGTGCAAAAGCTTGTAAATTTGATTAGGTCCCACTTGTTTATTTTTGTTTTTATTTCTATTGCCTTGGAACACAGAGCTAAGAAAATATTGGTATGCATTATGTCAGAGAATCTTCTGCCTATGATGTGTCTAGGAGTTTCATGGTGTTATACTGTATGTGTATGTCTTCTGGCCATTTTTGAGTTTTTATTTTTGTGCATAGTGTAAGGTGTGTTCTAACTCCATTGCTTCACATGCAGCTGCCCTCTGTACTGTAGCCTGCCAGACTCCTCTGTCTATGGGATTCTCCAGGCAAGAATACTGGAGTGGGTTGCCATGCACCCCTCCAGGGGATCTTCCTGACTCAGGGATTGAACCCATGTCTCTTATGTCTCCTGCATTAGTAAGCAGGTTATTTGCAATAATTAACATTGTAAAGATATTCAGTTCAGTCCAGTTGTTCAGTTGTGTCTGACTTTAATTCTCCTTAAATTAATCTATACAAGGCATTAGCAAACTAAGCCTGGAGATCACATCCAGTCCACTAGCTCTTGTAAATAAAGTTTTATTGGAACCCAGCCACATTCTTTGTTTACATATATCTTAGGCTGTTACCCTTCTGCAATAGCAGAATTGAGTAGTTGCAACACATAATGTATGTCTGCAAAAACTAAAATATTTGTTACCTGGCTTTTACATAAAAAGTTTACAGACCCATGATTTAACCATTTTTTAACGCTATTCCAATCTGATGCTGAAGCTGAAGTTCCAATACTTTGGTCACCTGATGTAAAGAGCTGACTCTTTGGAAAAGACCCTGATGCTGGGAAAGATGGAAGACAAAAGGAGAAGGGGGTGGCAGAGGATGAGATGGTTAGATAGCATCCCCAACTCAATGAACATGAATTTCAGCAAACTCAGGGAGATAGTTGAAGGACAGGGAAGCCTGGTGCACTGCAGTCCATGGGGTTGCAAAGAGTTGGACATGACTTAGTGACTGAACAACAACATGGAAAATCTCAATGTTTTTTGGGCAAATAAGCAAACTTACTTTGAAGTTGTATGAATACCAAATACATTAGTAGTTATGATAATTCAGAGAAAGATAATGGAGGTTGACTTTATTAGATTAAGACACATTTCAAAGCTATTCTAATTAAAATAGCATGTACTGTATGGGAGCAGTCAAAAGGACCAATGCTGTACAGTAGGTGCAGATCAAAGTAAAATGGGAACTTGTTATAAGATAGAAATGCATCACAAATTCATGAGGAAGGATAAATAGTAAATTGTTTTATTAAAGGTGAATCAGTATATGAATAAAAGGTTGAATTCCTTCCTCACAACATTATCCCATGCATAAAGATAAACTGCAAAGTAATTAAAACTGAAATATCGAAAGAAAATCTATAAAGTGAAAAAAAGAGTTTGAAAGAATATCTTTGTGACTTTAGGATGGTGTATAGCTTTTGAAAGAAAAATAGAAAGTGCTCTGAAACTCAAAGTTAACAGTGTAAGTAACATAAAATTTGAATTGAAGGAGGGAGATGAATTTGTCAATGTGTATAAAGGAACTCATGCGAAGAGTTGACTCATTGGAAAAGACTCTGATGCTGGGAGGGATTGGGGGCAGTAGGAAAAGGGCACGACAGAGGATGAGATGGCTGGATGGCATCACTGACTCGATGGATGTGAGTCTGAGTGAACTCCAGGTGTTGGTGATGGACAGGGAGGCCTGGCGTGCTGTGATTCATGGGGTCGCAAAGAGTCGGACACGACTGAGCAACTGAACTGAACTGATAAAGGAACTCTGTTTAATGAAGAATACTGCAGACAAAGTCAGCAGCGTTATGATTCACTGTAAGAAGATTTTTGCAACATCTATAATGAACAAAGCACTTACAACTAGAAAATTAAAAGCAGAGAAAAGTAAAAAAAGACAAAAGCATCAAATAAGAATTTTCAGGAGGGGAAACAGAAAACATGAAGGGTATGACAGAGCTTCATTTTATCAGTGAGGTCAAATTCAGTTAACAATGCAGATACCACTTTGAATCCACTAGATTACAAAAATGAGTTAAGTGGATGTGCCGGGGTCCAGCCCCGGTGGATCCAGGGAATTCGAAGCGTGGACGGTGTTGGCGAGGAAAGACTTATTTGTTTATTAATATAAGATTAGATTAAGAAACAATAGTGTAGTAGGAAGATTAAGTGGAGGAAGAGGGCTGAATAACTTGGATTACGTGGCAGACCAATAAAATTCCAGACAAGGAATTTGCACCATCTACGTTGGGCCACCGGCGCTCGCTTGAATATCTAAGGGTGTCTCGCCTTAGGCTCCCTTTCGCGCGGGTCTTAACAGCCAGGGCAAGTAAGCAGACTTGGCAAGACTCCGCTCCCCAGATGGGAATTCAGCCTGAAATTAAAGTAAAGAGAAAAAGGAAAAAGAGAGAGAGAGAGACACGGGGAAAACCAGTCCAGCGACTGGCTCCAGCCCCTATTGTCTAGAAAGGCCTTTTATACCTTTTTTTGTACATAGAAATCAATGGGTAATACAAAATTATGCAGTGTTAGCAGTCCAGACTCTTACCAAAACCAGGCTTTTCTCTCTGCATACCTAATTGTATAAGTCTTAGATGATTTACATCATCTTCTGGCCAGAAAGGGCCAATTAACATTTTACAGCCTTTTTTCTGATAAGGGTTTGTCAACCAGAAGACTTATTTGTGTTGATCTTCCCAAAGTCTGGTGCCACTCTCAGAAAGCACTAAATAAAGTTACATTCTTACACAGCAAAGATACAGCAACTTATAACAAGTAAAGGGAACAAAGTGATTTACAACAAAAGAGAAGCAATTAACTCAAAAGTCTAGTGTTGCTAACATCAAAACTACTATATATCTTTTTCCATATCCCATTTACATCAATTAACATCCTCCCAGGTGCCTAAAAGGTAAAGAATATGGAGGTCTGGCAGCAATCATTGAGTCAACAGTGAAAACCTTCTACCAATATAAGTTTTAACTCTTTAGAAAAGGCTCTGTATCTATAAGATGCTTTTAAGCTTTGTGCCTCTCGCGGTTGGGGGCTGTAAGCAATTCACAAGCTGTAAGAGGTCCGGGGAACCTGTTAGGCAAGCTAGAGAGCTATCAGAGGGGGTTTAACTGAAACATCCCTTTCAAATGCAGAAGACTCAGGGCTTTAGCCCTGAGTTGACTTTTTTTTCAGAGAATATCAGAAGAGTGGAAAAGCAGAGTACAAAGGCTGGCAGATTTTTGGTTTTGGGGGTACATGCTCAGGAAATGCCAGGGGGAACTCCTGAAGTCTGATCACGTCCTTGCGTGTGTCAGCTTCCTCCCTCATGACCTTGTCACGGGTGGGATTCCTCACGCTGGCTCCCGGCATGGATGCTAAGAAATGCTGATGGGAATATGAGAAAAGAGAAACCATCGTAGTCTGCTGGGTGCACTGCCAACTGGTGGAAGAATATAGCTATACTTAACAAAATTAAATATGTGATACAATATGACCCTGCGCTCCTACCTCTGAGGAAATATTGCAAAGAAATGTTTCTGTGATTGTAGAAGAGACATCTGTGAGGCTTTCATTTCCCCATTGTTTGTGATAGCAAAAGTTGAAGAGATATCACTAGAAGAAAAGACAATGAGAGATCTTTTTTCACAGCAGATAGAAACTGCCCAACAGATGCAATAAATTAGATTAGATTTACATTTACCAACATGGATAGATTTCATATAGGTTAAAAAAAAAAACAAGGGTTATGGCACTGGATCATTTTGAAAAAATTGAAAAATTCCCCGCAAAATTAATAACTGATATTTTCCCAGGACAATATGTTTGAAAATAAAATCGTGATAGTTGGATTGCAAAGACACACTAAAATGAAGAGAGAGGGTATTTAGGGTCAATGGGAATGATAGCAGAAATAATAATCATAACAACTTGAGACTTTGTGTGGTCTAATAATGATGGTTTGCCCTGAACTGAGGTAGGTCACCCGAGTAAACCCTGCAACCCCCATAAAAAGGGCAGGTCTCAATGTCAGTGATGCAAGACAGTAACCACAATGGATTTGGGAGTAAAAGTCCCTTGAGATATCTGACACTGAAGAACTTGAAAAGGAGAGGGAGATGGCACAGTTAGCTGGTATCTAGAAAATGACAAAGACATTATCTATAGCTATCTATCCGTCTATCTATCTATATATATACACACGCACATACTAGATGGACAGGGACAATGAATAATTGGGCTTCCGAGAACAATTTGTGAGAACCAATTTTTCAGTATTAAAATAGAATGTGAACCCTAACAGTCAAAGACACTTCCTGTTTCAAGACTCGTAAACAGAATTTTTTATAAACAGAGCAAAAGGTTCTAAATGGACTCATGGACCCAGATGCTGTCACCAACTGAAGGGTTTTTAGCTCAAATTTTGATTTAGGGAAAAAAGCAGTCATTTATTAGGATTGCTCAGCCCTGACAGCTCTCACAGGCCTTGGTGATTATATTTGCAGAAAGGACACAGAGACACTTTTAGCATACACATTTCCTCTGAATGAATTGTATTTTTTTTTCTGTATTTACTTTTGCTTTTGCAAACTGAAAAAAATATGCTTTAAACAGAGCTTGGGTTCAATCATCCTCTTGTTAGTCATCTGAGTGTTAGTTTGGAATCTGACAAATATAGAACAAAACTTACCTTGAATTAAGTGCCTGCCTTAATTTTGATGCTTCTTCCTCTTACATTTCCCCTGGAAACTCAGAAAGAACCCAGCATGACCAGCAGATCCCCGAATTGGCTGGTTTCACTTCTCAGCAAATTTCCACCTTTTTAATTTTCTTTTTGAAGCTACAAAGTGCTGAAATATGGATGCAAAGCAAAATGAATCAAATCACTTTTTATTATGCTAAGAATGCATTTGTTGCTCTGAAATGTAAAGTGTCCTAAAGATTATTGTGTAATAGTTTCTTTTAAAAATTTTTACTTAATATTGGCATATAGTTGATTAATGATGATGTGTTAGTTGCAGGTATATAGCAAGGTGATTAAATGATACCCATACAAGAATGATATCCATTCTTTTTCAAATTTTTTTCCTATTTAGGTTAGCATAGAATACTGAGCTGAGTTCCCTTCATTTTTTCCTAAAGGCTTTTTTGTTATAATTTAGTATTTGAGTAAAATGGTCTTTGAAGCAGCAATTATCAACTCTGGAAGCAATTGATGTTTTCATTAATCTTTTCCTTGGGAAAACTTCTGAGGCTATACCATCTTCTGTGAGTAGGATTTAGCATAACAGTATTTCAAAAGTAGCCTTTCCATTGCAAGATAGTTGCTTGGTTTTAGCATAATATAGGCATGTATTAATTTAAGAAAAACCAACCTCTATTTCCATTGTTAATAAAGCCTGTAAAAATGAATCATATGACAAATAGTAAGATAGAGCATTTGATTGTGGGTAGTAGTCTGTCCAGTAGGGTTTCATAGGGAGGTAGTTAGTGAGCATGGAGAAGGCAATGGCACCCCACTCCAGTACTCTTGCCTGGAAAATCCCATGGATGGAGGAGCCTGGTAGGCTCCAGTCCATGGGGTCGCTAAGAGTCGGACACGACTGAGCAACTTCACTTTCACTTTTCACTTTCATGCATTGGAGAAGGAAATGGTAACCCACTCCAGTGTTCTTGCCTGGAGAATCCCAGGGACGGGGGAGCCTAGTGGGCTCCTGTCTATGGGGTCACACAGAGTCGGACATGACTGAAGCAACTTAGCAGCAGCAGCAGCAGTTAGTGAGCAACAGAGCTTGGAAGGATAAATACGTTTCTGCAAGTGGAATGAAGGCATCATAAACAGAAAGGAAAGAATGTTCAGGTGCTCAGGGGAGATGTGCAAAGGTTTATACTGTGATCATAGTTTGAAATATTGACTTTCACCTGGATTTGGGGTTGGTTAAGATGAAGCACAATGGTGATTCCAAGCCATAGGTGTGCATCTTTGAATATATATATGTGTGCATGTATGAGTGTGTGTGTGTGTGTGTATCCATCTCGCCATTGTGGTATAAACACTTTAGGGATGTGTATCTCATAATCCTACTATCATCAGTCCAATTCCCTAGAAAAGAGAGACTGAGGCAAACTATTTATACAAGCTAATGTTTTACTAAAGAGTCCAGTTCTAAGACTGCAACAGAGAAAAAATGAGGCTGGGAAAGAGCAAAAGCAAAAATAAGATGGTGCATTTTTATGCTGGAGAGACAGTCCTGCAAAGAAACATGAATGCTTTATCCTGTTGTTGGAGAGTCCATAGGGAACCGTGTGGCCTGGGAACTGTTCTTGGGGTAGAGGGATGGGAATAAGGAAGGGTAAAGCATCTATCCATCAGCTACTTCAGCTCCTGTTTCTTGGGAGTCTAAGTCTGGATTTCTGTTCTTGATTCAGTACTCACTCTTATATAAATATACGGGCTTCCCAGGTGGCACAGTGGTAAAGAATCTACCCCAATGTAGCAGACACAGGAGACATGGGTTTGATCCCTGGGTTGTAAGATCCCTGAAGTAACCCATGCCAATATTCTTGCCTGGAAAATTTCATGGACAGAGAAGCCTGGCAGGCTACAGTCCATGGGGTCACAAAGAGCTGGACATGACTGATTGAGCACAAACACATACATAGAAATAGATATGTTTGCACACTCTTTGCCATGTGACTTTGCAGTCCCACAGCTGGGTTGGGTGAAGTATGTTTCTGACCCCTCTGATGCTATGCTTGGCCACGCTTATGCAGAGCAGCTCACTGAGTACTCCATGACAGATGACAAATATGACAATGGGCTACTTTGGCAAAATTGTCCAGGAGATGATGAAGCCTAGATCACAGAGTTCCAAGCTGTAAGTAGGTTCTGAGCACAATGGAGTCCTAACCAGTTTAGCTGTACCCACATATCTGAAAAGAAGTGTGGTCAGGGTTTGGGGAAGAAGGCTGCCAGTCAGGCTCAGATGTTCTTATCCGAGAGAGTAGCTAAAGCAAAGAGACCTTGTAGATGGAGAGAAAAGTGTTGGCTCTGGAAGAACTGAGGATGATTGATAGTAACCAGCTGGAAGACTGAAGGAAAACGTTGTCAAGATGGAAGTTGGAAATGATTTGGACCACTCACGTCAGCTGAAGTTAAAGAGTATTTTGCTCATAGGTAGGGTTGTCCCTCTGTTGCCAGGTTAGTCCACATACTTCTGAACAAAGCTTCTTTATAACTACATAAAAGCCTGAGGTAAGATTGAGCAGCTAGGCAGTAGGGATGATCACGGACTCAGAATCACACAAGATCTGGGGTCACATCCTGCCTCTTCTTTTATGTGTGGGCTTCCTTGGTGGCTCAGACAGTAAAGAGTCTGCCTGCAATGCAGAAGACCTGAGTTCAATCCCTGGAACAAGAAGATCCCCTGGAGAAAGGAACAGCTACCCACTGCAGTATTCTTGCCTGGAGAATCCCTTGGACAGAGGAGCCTGGTGGGCTATAATCCACTGGGTCCCAAAGAGTTGGACAAGACTAAGCGACAAACACATACTTTTTTTTTTTTGGTAACTGTGCCAGGTTTTCTAAATTTCTATAAACCTTGATTTTTCACCTTTAAATGAGCATAAGGAAAGTCAGTATTTGACTGAGCTATTGGTCAGTGATAAAGATAAGTGATCTGATGCTTGTTTTATAGTCAGTAGCACTGTTGGAGGGGGCATCCTCCCATCTCCCAGGTCATTGCTAGCTCCTTGTTGGAGGGATGGTGCTGTATGACTTATTCTGGTCAATGAATTGTGGATGGAAGCTGTGGGTGCCATTTTGGGGCTGCTATATAACCTTCTGAAGACCCCTTTCCCTCTAGCAAGGTGATCAAGTGTTCAAGATAGTGGCTGCTCTGTTAGTTTGCTCCCTGAATAACTACTGTGAGCAGAACCCTATTGTTGATCTGCAATGTACCTGGAGTTTATGAGCAAATCATAAATCTTCACTGTTATAAGTAACTAAGATCTTTGATGGTGTTAGTTACAGCAGCATAACCTATTCTTTCCTGATATAGCATGAAAACATTTGATAAAACTTCTGGCACATTGCTAGTACTCAAAAATATAGTTACTAAATTGGAAATCCTATGATTCAATTAGGCATATTTTCCAAAGAGCTTTTGTTTTAATGTCTTATCATTAGTGAGGAGGAGATAGGAAGGAAGATGCGAAAAGACCTGAGTAGCTGTGGAATTTTGAGGTTTCTTTTATATAATCATTAATGTTATGATCATAGTGCATAAGAATACAGGAAGATCATTACTACACATGCAATTATCTTAGAAAAGTCTGAAAGTGTTGAGACAAGTAACTGATTGCATGAAAGTTTATGCAAAAACTTAAGTATAAATGCATGTCAGTGTCCTCTCCTAATTTAATACCTATGATCATTTCCACCTGGTTGTTTACTTGGATGATAGCTCCAGATAATACATCGATTTTTCATTCAAGAGCTATTAAAAAATAATATGACAGTAGATGAGAAAGCATCCCAATAGTTTTCTTAAGGTGACATTCACATTGTTGTATCCTGCATGCCAAGTACCTTCAGCCATGTCCAACTCTTTGTGACCCTATAGGCTGTAGCCCACCAGGCTCCTCTCTTCATGGGATTCTCCAGGCAAGAATACTGGAGTGGGTTGCCATGCTCTCCTCCAGGGGATCTTCCCAACCACCAGGGATTGAACATACATCTCCTGCACAGGCAGGCGGGTTCTTTACCACTAGCACCACCTGGGAAGCCCACACTGTTGCATCAGCGGTCTTCAAATGCCACTCATGATGTGCTGTTTCAGAATTGCCTGGGGAGTTAAACGAAAAACCTTTTTATTTCAAAATAAACTTAAATTGACACAAAAGTTGCAAGATTAATATAAACTCCTGTATTTCCCTGTCAGGATTTGCTAATTTTTAACATTTTCCAGATTTTTGTCCTCTCTCCTGAGACAAGGATATTTTTAAAAATTATCATTGTGTAGTTATCAAGTCCTAAGGATTCAACATTGATTTACTATTTTTAACCTAGGCTATAATCCAATCTAGTCTTATAGTCCAATTTGTCAGTTGTCTTAATAATGCATTTTATGGTATAATTTTCTCTTCATTATAAGATCCAGTCCAGGATTGTGGGCTGCATTTAATTTCCATGTCTTGTTAATCTCTTTCCATCTGGAATATTTCAGCCTCTGTCTTTTTTTGTATTGATGCCTTTGAAAATAAAGATCAGGGTATGTATCCCTTGCCAGAATACTCCAAAAGTGACATATGTATTTCTCAGGGCAAAGGTACTTAATACCCATTTACCTCTCCTGGGTGATGTTAATTTTGATCACCAAGCAAAGGTTTTGCCTAATTTTTCCATTGGATAATTATTATTTTTCCTCTTGCAAATAAGAAGAAATTTATGGGTGACTAATTTATGATCATGCACATATTGTACTCCTAATCCAGTGTCCCTTCTTAGGTTTGGCAACCGTTGTTGATTTTCCACATCTATCAGCTGGTTTTCTTCTATAGGGAGTAACCTAATGTTCTATTCTACCTATGCGTCTACATATGTCTCCATCTATGTTTCCATGTATCTATAAGTGATCTATCTATCATCTATCTTCATTAAAAGAACGTACTCATTGATTTCTATTTTATTCAACAGATTATAATCTGTAGCTATTTTACTTATTTTGTTGCTCAAATCGTCCCAGTTTTGGCCAGTAGGGGCTCCTTCAAGCCGACCAGATTGGCCCCTATGTCTTTTTTACATGCTTCCATTGTGTGTGTGTGGTGTTCTGGCAACACTTGCTTAATTTCTTGCAAAGCAAGATGTTCCAGGCTCATCATATAACTAACCTGGGTCAGATCAGGATTTATAGATCCCAACCCTAAACTACCTGAACTAAATGTCACAAAGTAGGGCTCAGATGTCTGTATTTTTAAAGAAAAGCTCCTAAATATTTCTGATGCTCTAGTTATTTTTGTTGTTGTTTAGTCAATAAGTCATGTCTGACTCTTTGTGACCCCAAGGACTATAGTCTGCCAGGGTCCTTTATCCATGAGATTTTCCAGGCAAGAATACTGGGGGAAGCATGGTTTAGTGATAAGATCTTGGACTTTGAAGTCACAAAGACATGTATGCTAAGATGCTCAGTTTATCTGATTCTTTGTGACCCTATGGACTGTAACCCTCTGCCCATGGGATTTTCCAGGCAAGAATACTGGAGTGGGTTGCAATTTTCTCCTCTGGGGGAATCCTTATGACCCAAGGATTGAACACATGTCTCCTGCTTGGCAGATGGATTCTTTACCACTGTGCCACCTGGGAAGCCCTTTCAGGTAGCTATGTGGATACTGTATTATTCAATAAAAGGGGTTATAAAATGCCCTATAATTGTATCAGTGATCATATTCTCTGGCCCTATAATGGGTTCTTGAGTCCTTTGGGATTCTGTTTTGCAATTGCACGCCATCGAAATGGTACTCAACTACCCTTTAGAAACACCCCACTACCTACTAGTCAAAATTATGAAAATGTGGCTCTTTCTTCAGGGCTCACCTTCTAGCCTGGTTCTAGTTCTGTGTTTCCTTGGCCCCTTTAAATCCCACCTTCAGATGCTCACTGCTTTCTTGTTCTCTTCCTCTTCTGATCCATCATTTGACAGCATAAACTATACTTAACATCTTTCAGGAATGGGAGAAAATTGTTGAATATTAGGGTTTATAAAGAATCGGCCTGCCAATGCAGGAGACACAGGAGACATGGCTTTGGTCCCTGGGTTGGGAATGGCAACTTCTCCAATTTCCTACTTCCCCTGGAGTAGGAAATGGCAACCCACTCCAATATTCTCGCTTGGAAAATTCCATGCACAGAGAAGTCTGGAAGGTTACAATCCATGGGGTCGCAAAGAGCTGGACATGACTGAGCAGGCATGCACATTCATTCTGGTAGTCAACAAACATTTATTGATTAGTCTGAAACACAAATTTCCTGTCATTAGTTTTAAAACGTGCATGAAATCAAGCTTCTTCTTTATATAAATGGGCTGAGTGGCAAAAAGCAATAGGCTTCAAAGCTTACTGTTAGTATTATTGTTATGTCTCTCTGTCTTTTGCTTTTGGTTTGAGTTCTTAGGTGTCTGTTACTGAGGAAACACTCTAAAATGAGCAATTGGTAAAAGGTTTAGCTAACAGATTAATTGATATTAAAATTTAAATATGAGCTATTAATAAATAGCCCCATGCCCTGGCATATACCTTCTTATGTATTCTTACCTATTTGCTTCCTCTGCAAATACTTGAAATAAATATTTGTATGTACTTATTGACTAGAGAAAAAGGGGCAGGTGTGGGAAAGATGGATGCACAAGAGTTGAATGTGGAAGGTGGTGGAGGTAAGGCAGGCATTAAATAAATGCTTAAGAACAGACAGAAGGCTGGCTAAATCCCTGTGTCTATGGGAGAGGCAGAGCTAGCTCAGTGAGACAGAAATTAACCCTAATGGTTGTCACCACTGAAGAAGAAATTTTTGGTATAAGAAATTCCAAGGCAAAAAGCCTTCCTTAAAAGCCAAATAGACATCATAGATTGTTGACATGGAGCCTCAGGAAACTCAGAGTGGTGTGTTGCCTGTAAATAAAGCCTGAGGACAAGACAGAGGAACCATTTGTTGTGTATGGCCAAAGTGTCTGAAAGGTGTTTCCTTTAAATTTAAAGCATAGAACAGACTTGTAGAGGGTCACCATGATTTCAAGGGTCTACATGAGGGGTTCACATGGAGAAAAAGCCCTAAGCCAGAGGCATTTCTTTCTCTGGACCCTCTAACAGCAATGAATTGCTGTAATGACTTGTTCATGTATAGCCAGAGAACTCCTCACGACTGGAGGAAAAAAGCTTTGTTGCACTGAAGCTTGCACGGTCACAGTTGTCAAAAAGTCACCCTGGGGAAGCTACTGACTGGGGAGTGTTTGATCCTGTTTCTTCTTTACGCCTCTTTTCATTGTCAGTAGCAGTTTTCTGAGCAGCTGCTGGTGCAATAAAATGAAGCTTACATTCACAGCAGCATCAAAGGGTGGGTCCTTTAACCACCTGAGAATCTTCTTCTGTCTATCATTTCCCTGTCATGGAAATACAGAGCACTTTTTCATTCAGTCCTAATGCCTGCAACACCCTCATGGCCTTCATGCACAGCTCTGGCTCGGATGAGGCAAGAACAGAAAAGCAACTGACAAAAATGCAAGGGTTGATGGGAGCTGGGTGAGAAATAGAAGGGACATTGCTGCTGCTAAGTCACTTCAGTTGTGTCCGACTCTGTGTGACTCCGTAGACGGCAGCCCACCAGGCTCCCTTGTCCCTGGGATTCTCCAGGCAGAAACATTGGAGTGGGTTGCCATTTCCTTCTCCAATGCATGAAAGTGAAAAGTGAAAGTGAAGTCGCTCAGTCGTGTCAGACTCTTAGCGATCCCATGGACTGCAGCCTACCAGGCTCCTCTGTCCATGGGGTTTTCCAGGCAAGAGTACTGGTGTGGGGTGCCATTGCCTTCTCCAAAAAGGGACATTAGGACAGGGAACTGGGGGCCCTGACCCACAGCATCTTTATTGCTGTGATTGGGGCAAACCTGCAAAGCTGATCCGAAGAAAAGAGATGCAATAAAAAGTGACAAGCGGCTAAACCAAGTCAGGTGCATTGTGGGTCAAGCTCAGAAGAGCTCCCAAAACCTTGAGGTCTTTCTCCCTGCAGGCAGTTTGGAGAGAAATCCCCTGGTGAAGGGAATGGCAACCCACTACAGCATGCTCACCTGGAGAATCCCATGGACAGGGGAACTTGGCGGGCTATAGCCCATGGGGTTGTAACACAGTTTAACACGTGTTCAGAGTTGGACATGAATGAAGTGACTTAGCATGCACACATGCAATCTAGTTAGAGACACAGCTGTTGAGAAACCTGAAGGGCAAATGCACATGGTGAGGTTGTCATTTAGCCAAGACAGAGTTTTGAGAAATTCCGTGTTCCCATCACACAGTTATAAACTCTTCCTTCATTGTGAATTAAATGAGCTCATGGTTTCTGAAAATAAACCAAAAATAATCTGTGGGTTATCTTTAGATGAATAATAGCAATCCTTAGAAGAGATGAAATGCAGAAACGTGCACTTCTTGATAAAGGAACACAGGGGAATTGCTTGCTGGTCGGTAGATGACAGCCTGCAGAACTGATATGCTCTTAATCAGGGTGTATTTGGTCTGTCAAGCCCAGAGAGGAACATTTATTTTCTGTGTTTTGCTGACTTGCACAATTCCCATTAAGAAAAACAACAGCAGCAAGAAATCAGTTACGGAAAGCCCCTGCTAACAGCATTGGTTAAATAATACACCATTGTTGTCACTTATCTGTCCAAATGGTTTGAGTCTAGGGCTGAGTCCCCCTGAGTCAGCAGCACCTGGGTCCAGAGGTCAGGTGGTGCCTCCCTGTGCAGCTCTGTCCTCAGGAGCCCTTCTCTCCCAGCAGGAGCCCTTTAAAGGTACAGGCTGAGTCTCCGGCCAGTGACCTCACTCAGGTAGAAGGGCAGGATTGTCTTCTAAACAGACTTTAGGATTAATGACATTTGCTTTGAGGATCCTCTGAACTAAACACTACCAGGGACTAATAAACAGTGAATCAGGTAAATAGGCTTTATAGTCATGTATTAGTTTTTGTTCAGAGACCATCCACATGTAATGTTAGCATTTAACAGTATTTCCTATTTCTCTGCCCACTCCTCATGGATTCAGGCACAACTCACTCTTTGATGTAGCTGCTGCCTGGTTCCTAGAAACAAATCCAGGTTTCCATTCCTGGAGAGATGATGGGTGTCATCAAGTGCTCAAGTAATGAGTTCAAGAGAGCTCATGTCTATCAGAAGCCTTCACCCTGTGTGCTTAGCTGCTGCTGCTGCTAAGTCACTTCAGTCGTGTCCGACTCTGTGTGACCCCAGAGACGGCAGCCCACCAGGCTCCCCCGTCCCTGGGATTCTCCAGGCAAGAACGCTGGAGTGGGTTACCATTTCCTTCTCCAATGCATGAAAGTGAAAAGTGAAAGTGAAGTCGCTCAGTCGTGACCGACTCCTAGCGACCCCATGGATTGCAGCCTACCAGGCTCCTCCATCCATGGGATTTTCCAGGCAAAAGTACTGGAGTGGGGTGCCATTGCCTTCTCTGTGTGTGCTTAGAAGAGCAGACAAAACTATTAGAAAAGACAGCAACTTTGAGAGCATTGGAAGTATCCGATGAAAGCAGATTTCTGGGGGCTGGTTCACTGTAGGTACATAAGTATACATCACCGGACTACAATAGCATTCATTGATCCTTCTGTGTCAGTCTCTACAGCAGCACTATCCTATAGAAACATAATTTGAGCCAATATGCTATTTTATTTTTTTAAATTACTTTTTATTTTTAAAAATTTTATTTAATTTCTTATTGAAGTATTATTTATTTACAATGCTGTGTTAATTACTGCCATACAGTAAAGTGATTCACTTATACATATATATTCATTCTTCTTTCTTGAATATTCTTTTTCCATTATGGTTTATCATAGGATATTTTCAGGTTAGCAGAGGATATCATAGGGTATCATAGGGTAGGATATTTTCAGGCTTTTATACATAGAATGGATAAAAGACAAGGTCCTACTGTATAGCACAGAGAACTATATTCAATATCCTATGATAAACATATATAATTTAAAATCTTCTTGTAGTCTCATTAAAAAGTTAAAAGAAATAGGTAAAATTAATTTTTAAAATATATTTTATTTAATCCAAGTTACTCTAATAATATCATCTTGACATGTAAATCAGGATAAAAAATTATCACAATGAGATATTTTGCATTCTTTTACAGTCTTTGAAATCTGGTCTGTATCTTACGCTTACTTAAAATTTTTTTATTGGCGTATTATTGATTTACAGTGTCGTGTTAGTTTCCTGTGTACAGCAAAGTGTTATCAGTTATACACACGCATATAGCCACTCTTGTAGATTCTGTTCTCATAGAAGTCGTTACAGAGTACTGAGTAGAGCTCCCTGTGCCGCACAGTAGATCGTTAATAATTATCTATTTTATGTATATAGCGTGTATATGTCAATCTCAGTCTCCCAGTTAGTCCCTTCCTCCACTGCCCGCCCATAGCCATAAGTCTATTTTCTACATTTGTAACTCTATTTCTGTTTTGTAAATAAGTTCACTTCTACCCTTTTTTGATTCCACATATAAGTGATATCATATGATATTTGTCTTTCTCTGCCTGACTTACTTCACTCAGTATGACAGTCTCTAATTTCATCCCTGTTGCTGCAAATGGCATTATTCTGTTCTTTTTCACGGCTGAGTAATAATCCGTGGAATGCATGTACCACATGTGCTTCCTCCATCCCTCTGTCCGTGGGCATTTACGTTGCTTCCATGTCCTGGCTGTTACAAATAGTGTGCTGCAATTAATATTAGAGTGTGAATTCAGGGTCTCTCTGGGCATACGCTCAGGAGTAGGATTGCTGGCTCATATGGTAGCTCTATCTTTAGTTTTAGAAGGAACCTCCATACTGTTCTCCATAGCAGCTGCATCAATTTCCATTCTCATCAATAGCGTGAGAGGGTTCCCTTTTCTCTACACCCTGTCCAGCATTTATCGTTTGTAGATTTTTTGATACTGGCCATCCTGACCAGTGTGAGGTGATACCTCATTGTAGTTTTGATTTGCATTTATCTAGATAGCATATTCAAAAGCAGAGACATTACTTTGCCGACTAAGGTCTGTCTAGTCAAGGCTATGGTTTTTCCTGTGGTCCTGTACGGATGTGAGAGTTGGACTGTGAAGAAGGCTGAGTGCCCAAGAATTGATGCTTTTGAACTGTGGTGTTGGAGAAGACTCTTGAGAGTCCCTTGGACTGCAAGGAGATCCATCTAGTCCATTCTAAAGGAGATCAGCCCTGGGTGTCCTTTGGAAGGAATGATGCTAAAGCTGAAGCTCCAGTACTTTAGCTACCTCATGCAAAGAGTTGACTCATTAGAAAAGACTCTGATGCTGGGACGGATTGGGGGCAGGAGGAGAAGGGGATGACAGAGGATGAGATGGCTGGATGGCATCACTGACTGGATGGATGTGAGTCTGAGTGAACTCCGGGAGTTGGTGATGGACAGGGAAGCCTGGCATGCTGGGATTCATGGGGTCACAAACAGTTGGACACTACTGAGTGACTGAACTGAACTGAACTGAATAATTAATGTTGTTGAGCATCTTTAAATGTGCCTATTGGCCACCTGTATGTCTTCTTTGGAGAAATGCCTATTGATCTTCCGCCCATATTTTGATTTTTTAAATTATTGAACTGCATGAACTGTTTGTATATTTTGAAGATTAATTCCTTGTTGGTTGGTTCCTTTGCAAATATTTTTTCCCATTCTGTGGGTTGTCCTTTCATTTTGTTTATGGTTTCCTTTGCTATGTAAAAGGTTTTAAATTTAATCAGGTCCCATTTGTTTATTTTTATTTTCAGTCTCATTACTCTAGGAGATGAATAAAATATGATCTTGCTGTGATTTATGTCTGACAGTGTTCTGCCTATGTTTTCCTCTTAGAGTTTTATAGTGTCTGGCCTTACATTTAGGTCTTTAATCTGTTCTAAGTTTATTTTTGTGCATAGTCTTAGGGAGTGTTCTAATTTCATTCTTTTATATGTAGCTGTCCAGTTTTCCCAGCATCACTTGTTGAAGAAGACTGTCTTTTCTACACTGTATATTCTTGCCTCCTTTGTCATAGATTAGGTGGCCTACACTTACTTTTAAATTTTCTATACAAGTATTTCTCTGCATTGCTAACCTGCTTGTTCATCACAGTCTCTAAGTGTTGCATATTACTGAATCACAGAAAAGTAATTTTTTATTTCCATATTTTTGGACATGGAAGGTTTTCATTTTGGGATATTACTATAGACGGCATAGTACTTAAAATTTTTTATAAAAACAGCTTTAGTTTTATGATTGTTTCAAGCCAGAGTCACAGGAATAGAATTACTGTTTAGATTTCACAAAACCTAATATGAAAAGTTTGGTTTTGGTAAACTTCTCTTACCAATCTGTTAGGGAGTTCATTTCACTTTAATATCATTAAGTAAAGAAAGATGTTAAAAATCCCCAAAACCTCACGTCACTTCGGAAGAATCTGAGAAAGATAGTGAATGAAAATTATTTTTTCTCATTTGCCAGTCCAAAATTAAATAGTTACTTCTGGAGTTCAGAGGTGGGAGAGACTAGAGACAGTGGGGAAAGAGAGAGAGAGAGAAAGGGAGATATCCTGAATGTGGGGAGCTGTGGGCCTCATCTTTCATTTCCATGGGCCAAGTTCTGGGCAGGGGAAGGAGGTAAAAGAACCCTATTCTCCTTTACGTTTGAAGGTTCAAGAGTGAAGGAGATGAATGCTATCTTATTTTTTTTTAATTTTTGTTTTTTGATCTGCAACACACTTGTTCCCACAGAAGCATCCTTGAGTCATGACAACCATCAAACCGGAGATAGCTAAACACAACACCTTGGACAGATAGGTCAGAATGTACCCCCTCTGAATCCTCTCTGACTCCAGTGAAATGTGTGAATAGTTTCCTTGCTGGTAAAGAGTGGCTTGATTGAGATGTTAAGACCCAGAAGTGGCCATGGGGCCATGACAGGGCTTTGTATCTGCAGAAAAGAGTATAGGTAGTGCAGTTATGATGGGAAATGATTTTTCAACTGACACCAACGTTAAGAAATGCCAGAGGCTTCAATAAAGGCCATCATAGAACAGACCAAGACAGAAGAGCAGAGCCCCTCCTTACCAGTGCTACACTTTTCAAGGCAAAAGGTGGAGACAATCCTAAAAGAAACTAAGTTTGACGGACTTCCCTGGTGGTCCAGTGGTTAAGACTCTGAGATCCCAATGCAGGTAGCCCAAGTTCCATCCCTGATTGGGGAACTAGGTCCCACATGTTGCAACCAACAGTTCACATGCTGCAATGAAGATCTCAGATGCCACGTGCTAAGAGCTGGTGCAGCAAAAATAAATATTAAGAAAAAACCCCTCAAATAATTAAGAGAATACTGATTTGACAGACTTCACTTGGCTATCAGTTGAAAATGAAGAAGGGTAAAAACAAAAACTTGATTCTAGTTGTTGAAAATTAAAGAAGTTTTCATTTTGCAAAATACAGGGAGAGTAAAAATTTCAATCTTTAAAATATGCATTATTTCTATATATTTTTTTAAAATTTTCAGATGTGAAACAAGTGACTTAAATTGTTCTTAGACTGCAGAATCACATATAACTCCCCATGGTGACTATTTTCTTTGAAAACTATAGATAGTAACCAAGTAAGTTATTTCAGCTCTCTGTATTTGACATGCCATTTTGACTCTATCAAAAGCATTTGTTTTCCTTGCAAAATAGTTTCATTTATCTCTTTTTGTGGCAAAACAAATGAATAGCCTTTTAAAGGGAACAGGATGTAGAAGCTCACAGAGGCAAAGTAGTAGTAAGCTGGACATGAGGTTCAGAGAACTATTAATATTAGAGCTGTCTTCAGAGATCACTGAAAGTCAATGTAATTGAGATACCCTGCCTGTGTCTTTGTACTGGCAGAAAATTGGTAGAAAATGCAAATGTGGCTCACCTCAGTTTCCATTATTTTTAGACAGCTTACTGAAGTTAGTTAAGTGTTGGGTGGCTATTTGTAAGAGGAGAGGCCAACACTTACATCATCATCATTGTGTAAAAGTACAGTCAAGTGTATATTCAAATTAAGTACAGCAGAGAGTGTTGCAACAAGTAAAATTTTCTACTTTTCTCCTGTTGTTTGCTCTCGTGAAAGTTAATGTGGACAAACGATGAGTTGTGGAATTTTAGAGGAGAGAGAAACCTCAGAGCATCCAGTCTAGTGGCTATCAACCTTTCAGATCCAAGAGCACTTTTTTCCCTTTGGCAACGCTATGTGACATGTGGGATTTTACCTTCCGGACCAGGGATCGAACCTGTGGCCCCTGCATTGGAAGTGTGGAGTCTTAACCACTGGATTGTCAGGGAGGTCTCCCAAGAGTACTTCTACAACAAATATTTTATAATACACCTCTGCTGCTGCTGCTAAGTCGCTTCAGTCGTGTCCAACTCTGTGCGACCCCATAGCCGGCAGCCCATCAGTCTCCTCAGTCCCTGGGATTCTCCAGGCAAGAACACTGGAGTGGGTTGCCATTTCCTTCTCCAGACATACCTCTACTATCCTAAAATAAAACTTATAAATCAATTTTATACACATAACTAAAAGTACCTTAACTATAAGTGAGAAATAAGATGAAAGTAATTTATGATGACATACTATATATATGTATATGTTTCATAGTGAATAAGTTTAAGGTTAAGATAATCAGGAGCTATTCTGTATAAGCAGAAGGAAAAATGCAAGCATTGAGGTACAGGTAGATAGTGGAATAGAAACTATTTCCTTTTACTTGTCCTGTTTAGTAGGACAAGTACATATTAAAACTGTGCAAAAGGTATTTTGCTTTCATATGTAAAACAGAGTTAGGTTCTAGGCTTAATTAATTTCATTAAGACTTTTCATCTACCTCAATGTCAGAGGGACCTTAGAAAGTTATGCAACAGGCAGGACAATTAGTGGTTTCCCCAGACTACTAAGCATTGCCGGATAACTAACGTCCCTGTCCACACTTGGCTAAATACCAGTGTGTCCTCAGTTGCTAAGTCGTGTCCGACTCTTTACAACCCCAAGAATTGTAGCCTTCCAAACTCTTCTGTCCATGGGCATTTCCAGGCAAGAATACTGGAGTGGATTGCACAATCCTTGTGAAAATCAAAATTCTCCCACAGGTGGTCTGCCTGTCCCCTGGGGGACAGTGCTGTCCCTGTGAAGGACCACTGAGCCAGTCTAATCCTCTTGATTTATAGGTGAGATCATTAAAACCAAAGGGGTTAAACAGCTGGTCCAGGTCTCTCAGCTGGTAGAAGCAGAATAAAGAATAATCCCTCTCATTCCTGCCCAGAGCCCGACAAACCTATGCTGTTCTTTTGCAATACGTCTCTCCACACTACATACTGTCTTGCTGAAGTCAGCTCAGGAAAGCCTCCACTGACCTTCACATCTTCACATTCTTTGATTCTTCACTGATTCTTGGCTTTGAAGGTTCTGAAGCTCTGGCACAAATGACCATCCTCTTTCCTTTCATCTCTCAAACTCCTGACTCTCATTTCTCCTGCTTACTTCCGTCTTCTATATTTACATGCTTTTTGAGTCACCGTATACAAATAATCGTCTATAACTGCAGATTCTTTTCTGTGGTTCTAGACTGTCATAATTTATTTGAATTAAATTAGATAGTTAACTCACATAGACTTTGTTCCTTAAAGGGATTGAGTCACCTTGTGTGACCTCTCTCTTGAGCCTTGATTCTGAATTTCTGAGCACTTCCAGTAAATCCTCATCTAGTGTTCATATTGGCATCTTAAGCTGGGTATGGTCAAGATGGAATTTTTTTTCTCCTGTAAATAAAGCTCTTCTGCTTCCTGATTTTCCTTCTTCAGAAATGCCATCATTATTTCCCTAGCCTCCTCTTTCAGGGAGTAAAAGGGGAAAAACACTGAAAAATGAGATCCAAATATCCTGCCAGCCCAGCAGAGTGGCTTGCAAAACAGAAAAGAAGTTGAGTGACTGAAATAAAGGAAGTTATCCTGCCTGCACACAGAAGTTTATGGATGGAGATTCATATTTTCACACAAAATTGGATGGAAAGCCCTCAGACTGAGAATTGAAACCCTGTAGAATGGGGCTTGTCTCAACATTTCCAGTTTTATTTTTCCTTCCAATTTTCTGCCTGTATTTATTTAGACTAGCTTCTTCACAATGCCCGGCTAATGTTTTTCCGTTCCTTCTCCTGCACTGACTTCTCTCTTGACCTAGCAAAGCCCTCCTTCAACTTTCCCTTGCTCAAATCCCGCCAGCTTCTAAGCACCTTCTCAAATGCCATCTGAGTCATTAGATAATTTCTGTTGTTTCCCTTTGCTGAACTTACAGGCATATTGCATATACTTCCCCTCTGGTCCTTGCTGGGCAAGGGAAGCAGGCATTTGTTCAGTTCTGGTAAGGATGCAGCGAAGCCCATCAACTCCAGTATTGTGCTGGTTCACTCTCGGGACCCACAGGTCAGAGGGTAGGAGAGGATGGATTTTGTGCTGACCATTTTGGGTGATCACCTGGTACTGGGATCCTTTGATCAGCTTAGACAGACACTGGGGGAAGGAATAACTCATCAAATCACTGATATGTAACTCAGCTCTGTGGATCTGGGCACAAGAACAGTGTGGTTTAAGTGTCATCTGTGAATCTGCCATCAAAACAGTTTCTGCAAAAATCTTTAATAAACTCGAGTCTCTCACTCAGAGCTTTCCTGATCTGTGTTCTGAATGTTGGGAAATTGTCCAAGCAGCAGTAAGTCCCACTCACCAAGTCTACACAGGAAAAGTTGATGCCCAAACTGGAAAGACCCTCAATGATGTGATAATCTGCCTTGCATCTATGTCTGCTCTCTCTTGCTCAGTTATAAACTGCTTAGGGTTAGAGTCTGTTTGCCTATTTTTATATGTTTCTTACTAACTGGCTTAAGTGTCAATTAATGTTTATTGAATTGGATTCCTTCATATCCTTCATCAATCCTATTTAATCCCTTCACGAAACATTACTTTTTCAAAACTAATCTCCAGATGAGTTTAGACACTGTATGTTAAGTACCAGAGTAGTAGACAGCCTTGGATTATTTGGGATAGCCTCCTCTCATGTATTTTCTTTTTCTTTCTAATAATAATAGCACTTCATTAAATGTGAGACCATACGCAACATCATTTTTCTTCATTTGTAGAATTTTCACATAAGTAAATCAGATTACTTATGCACTAGATGATGTAGCCTAATCATTATCCTGGAAAATATTCACATTATAGGTGTCCAGTCATGGTTATTTGTTGGTTCTGAATCAAGTGTTTATCAAATTCTTTCTTTCTTCTTAGAGTTGTGCTTTGCCTATAAGAGAAAAGTGGATAAGGTTCTCATCTCTAGGAGATCTGAGTTTAAATCAGAGATGTTGATGCAAACATATACATTGGGCATGGATTTTTGTTAGATGCAAAAATGCGCCTGATCAGTGCTTATTCAAGTGCAAGGCTTAGATTGAAAATGACTTCTCTGTGTCGTCTCTCCCTTGCTTACCAGGGTAATGATGTAATTTATTTCATATACTTTAGGGTGCCATTTGACTCTATGAGGAAAAATCAATATAAGGGAGAGTGAATGCCAGTTAGAAGCATTTATGATTTAGCTGAACCAGCCTGTTCCAAGTACCCAATAAACATTTAGAGTTCTCATGTTTAGAGTTCTTAGTTTCTAAGCATGCTGAGTTTAGGGAATTTTCAGTTGTACCAAGCAGTGACAAGGACAAAGATGTGGCTGTTCAGTCTCAAACAGGTACAAAGAAACCAACCTGGTTTTTCCTAAGAATGAACAAAATGCCTTCATTGATGTTTGGTGTGGTATTTGAAGCTTTGGGTAGTGGGGGGAATATTTGATGCCTTTAACAGAAAGTACCAGTCCAGATCCCTACTGGAATGTGATCGCACATGTGTGTGTGAGAGGGGGGATGGATAGGGAGATGACACACCAACATGGTCAACTTGGGTCTCACAGATATTGTACAAGTAAATTTCTTGCTGAGTCAAATCACTGAGACTTGAGGGTTTATGTTTTAGCAAGACATAACCTAACCGTCTAGAGTGTGTTAGGGGTTGGAACCAAGGCATTCTGGATGTAGAGATTTTCCCCTCAACTTGTGTGCTATAGTGCTTTTCTGCTAAAACACGGAAGGCACTTAAAAAATATCAGTAATGATTATTACCTTCCCTTTTGTGAGATCTTTATAAAAACAATTGGATATCTGTTTTAATCAAAGCTAAACAGACTGATTGAGGGTTCAGTTCAGTTCAGTCGCTCAGTTGTGTCCGACTCTTTGCGACCCCATGAACCACAGCATGCCAGGACTCCCTGTCCATCACCAACTCCCAGAGTTCCCCAAACTCATGTCCATTGAGTCGGTGATGCCATCCAACCATCTCAACCTCAACCTCCGTTGTCCCCTTCTCCTGCCCTCAATCTTTCCCAGCATCAGGGTCTTCTCAAATGAGTCAGCTCTTCCCATCAGGTGGCCAGAGTATTGGAGTTTCAGCTTCAACATCAGTCCTTCCAATGAACACCCAGGACGGATCTCCTTTAGGATGAACTGGTTGGATCTCCTTGCAGTCCAAGGGACTCTCAAGAATCTTCTCCAACACCACAATACAAAAGCATCAATTCTTCAGCACTCAACTTACTTTATAGTCTAACTCTCACATCCATATCAGTTCAGTTCAGTTCAGTTGCTCAGTCGTGTCCGACTCTTTGTGACCCCATGAATCACAGCACGCCAGGCCTCCCTGTCCATCACCAACTCCCAGAGTTCACTCAGATTCACGTCCATCAAGTCAGTGATGCCATCCAGCCATCTCATCCTCTGTCATCCCCTTCTCCCCCTGCCCCCAATCCCTCCCAGCATCAGAGTCTTTTCCAATAAGTCAACTCTTCGAATGAGGTGGCCAAAGTAATGGAGTTTCAGCTTTAGCATCAGTCCTTCCAAAGAAATCCCAGGACTGATCTCCTTCAGGATGGACTGGATGGATCTCCTTGCAGTCCAAGGGACTCTCAAGAGTCTTCTCCAACACCACAGTTCAAAAGCATCAATTCTTCGGTACTCAGCCTTCTTCACAGTCCAACTCTCACATCCATACATGACTGGGAGGAGCAACCCCACACTCAAGGCCAGGGGCGGCGGCCAGGAGGAGCAACCCCATGCCCAAGGAGCAGTGGCTGCGAGGGCAAAGGAGGGCCTAGAGGAGCCATCCGACACTGAAGGTCAGGAAGGGCAGTGGTGAAGAGATACCCCTCATCCAAGGTAAGGAGCAGCGGCTATGCTTTGCTGAAGCAGCCATGAAGAGATACCCCACGCCTAAGGTAAGGGAAACCCAAGTAAGATGGTAGGTGTTGCAAGAGGGCATCAGAGGGCAGACACACTGAAACCATATGCACAGAAAGCTAGTCACATCCATATAGACTACTAGAAAAACCATAGCCTTGACTAGACAGACCTTTGTTGACAAAGTAATGCCTCTGCTTTTTAATATGCTGTCAAGATTGGTCATAACTTTCCTTCCAAGGAGTAAGCGTCTTTTAATTTCATGGCTGCAGTCATCATCTGCTGTGATTTTGGAGCCACAAAAAATAAAGTCTGACACTGTTTCCCCATCTATAGCCATGAAGTGATGGGACCAGATGCCATGATCTTCGTTTTCTGAACGTTGAGCTTTAAGCCAACTTTTTCACTCTCCACTTTCACTTTCCTCTTTCACTTTCATCAAGAGGCTCTTTAATTCTTCTTCACTTTCTGTCATAAGGGTGGTGTCATCTGCATATCTGAGGTTATTGATATTTCTAAGGCTTCCTAAGGCCTACCTGACTTCACATTCCAGAATGTCTGGCTCTAGGTGAGTGATCACACCATTGTGATTATCTGGATTGTGAAGATATTTTTTGTATGGTTCTTTTGTGTATTCTTGCCACTTCTTTTTAATATCTTCTTCTTTTGTTAGGTCCCTACCATTTCTGTCCTTTATTGAGCCCATCTTTGCATGAAATGTTCCCTTGGTATCTCAGATTTTCTTGAAGAGATCTCTAGTCTTCCTCATTCTATTGTTTTTCTTTATTTCTTTGTATTGATCACTGAGGAAGGCTTTCTTATCTCTCCTTGCTATTCTTTGTAACTCTACATTCAAATGGATATATCTTTCCTTTTCTCCTTTGCTTTTCACAGCTATTTGTAAGTGCTCCTCCGACAGCCATTTTGCCTTTTTGCATTTCTTTTTCTTGGCAATGGTCTTGATCCCTATTTCCTGTACAATGTCACGAACCTCCTCCATAGTTCATGAGGCACTCTATCAGATCTAGTCCCTTAAATCTATTTCTCACTTCCCCTGTATAATTATAGGGATTTGATTTAGGTCATACATGAATGGTCTAGTGGTTTCCCCCACTTTCTCCAATTTCAGTCTGAATTTGGCAATAAGGAGTTCATAATCTGAGTCACAGTCAGCTCCTGGTCTTGTTTTTGCTGACTGTATAGAGCTTCTCCATCTCTCCGTCTTCTCCATGATTGAGGGTAGGACTTCTTAATATACAAATGTGTTAAGAATTTCCTAGAGAGAGAAGAGGGTATTAAGTATTTCTTAAAATGACTTGTCCCATAAAACTCTTTCCATGATCAATACTTTTGGAATATTGATTTTGGAGGCAGCATGGTTAGCAAATTCTGTGGAACTAGATTTTCTGGGTTCAGATGCCACCTCCTCCACCAGTGACCCTGGATAAACCCCTTCATCTTTTCAGCTTCTTCCAAGGTAAAGTAGAAATAATGGTAACTACCTTAGAAAATTTTTAGGAATCTCTTTTGACTTGATATTTTAAAGTGTTTTGAATACCGACTGACATTAATAAATACCCTGTGATGGGTGCATGTGTATGTGTTCAGTAAATCAATGAATGCACCCACCTCTCTTGCCTTGTCTACTAGTTTCCTATACTCCCTGGGCACCTTTGTCAATGTTTGAAGCTTCATTGCCTTAATACTTAGGAATAATTATCAAGCATGTACTTGGTGCTTGATAAATGTTGGTTGAAAATAAATGGATAAATTGATCTCATTCCATAGTAGGAGGTCAGTAAGTATTTTATTATTATGAACAACAAAGTTAAAGAACACTCGCATTTTAACATTGATAAGAATTGGTTCTGGAAGAGCAGAATCCATCAAATAACTCTAGTCAAGGTTCTGGTGCTCAGAGTGCATGGGTAAGGGAAAAAAAAAAAAATCTCTTTTACTCCCAGAGTGTGTTACATACCATATCAGAACTCTGGAGAATAGACTTTAAGTAGTTAATGAAAAGAATTAGATTAAGGACACTTAGCTAACTTTTTCAGCTTTTTCTCAAAGTCTTAATTTAAGTTACTTATTTATCCAAAAGCACTACTTTCCCTTATATACACCAGAAGGTGCTGATCTCAAGTTCACCTTGATGTATACTGACCATGAGTTTCCAGACAGTTCAACCAAAATTTTGAATTGTTGGAAAGGAATAGTTGAGCTAAAAAAATGCAGCTGATAGACAGAAGGTAAAAAATGGATTGAAAAAACTAAGGAACAATTTTAGAAAGAAGATAGAAGACTAGAATGACTTAGAATTTGCACTACATGGAAAAAGGAGTCAAATATTAAGCTTCCTGGACAGAGGCAAGGAGAAGAAGCAGGAGCACCAGACAGGTTTGGGGGACCCACGAGTGCTCTTTCTCAGAAAAAAGCTATGGGTCATTGCTCTTTGGAGGAATCTTACTGGTTGTGATATTCCATATAATGTCATCTGAAAGCAAAACTGAAAGGTAATCAATCCAAAACCATTTGTTAAGACTTATCATGAAAATAGGGCTTCCTTGGTGACTTAGATGGTAAAGAATCCACCTGCAATACCAGAGACCCAGGCTCGATCCCTGGGTCAGGAAGATCCCCTGGAGAAGGGAATGAAGGGAATGGCAACCCACTCCAGTATTCTTGCCTGGAGAATCCCATAGACAGAGGAGCCTGGAGTGCTATAGTCCGTGAGGTCTCAAAGAGTCAGCCACAACTGAGCTACTGAGCACAAAGCACACATCATGAAAATAGATTGAAAAAAAGAGAGATTTGTTGTAATGCAGTGTTTTTCAAACTGGGGTTCCCAGGTTCCTGAGCCCTAAGGATGCATTCTTGGGTATCTGAGAATTCTCAGCAAGACTTTCCAGATATGTTTTTATTATGGTATATCAAACTAACCACCCCTCCAAATCAACAAATAGATAATCTAGATTATTTGTATGCCACATTATTGGGTAGAAATATAGCAGATATTTCTGTTCATTTCAATGCCTGAATTTACTGTGGTGTAGAGAGAATAACAGTTCAGTTCAGTCGCTCAGTCGTGTCCTACTCTCTGTGAATAGAGAGAATAACAAGCAGATGAAATCTGAAAGTGAAATGTTCACACCAAGTGAGAGCCAAACGACACCATGGTGAGCTGAAGTGAAGTCAGTTCAGCTGAAGCTGAAGTCAAATGACTCTGTGACTCAGGAATATTTAGAAAACATCCCCCAATTCTGTTTGTCTACAATGTTTAGAGCAGAGATGCGAGAGGTATCCTACCGTGCTTTATCCTAAATCCTGATCTGTAAACAGAACATGATGGAGATGGGAAACCTTTATATATATATATTAGGAGGACCCAGGAGTAGAAGGCAATCTAAACTTTGCTTCTAGGTTTTGAGTCTATTGGATGTGGCAATACCCACCAAGATTTATGGCTGAGGAGAATGTCGAGGAAGATAGGGTTGTTGTCAGTTAAATGGTGCTTCCTGTGCCTTAGCCAGGCGTAGATATGGTAGAGAGGTCTGGATGATGGAAGGAACTTGGTGTACAGAAAGGAGGGCACACTTCATAATGACCTGCATGTGCTGACAACGGATTTCTCCACAAACACAACTGTGGACAGAGGATTTGAAGATCAGATAGTCACTTTCACTGGTCAATCACACTCTCTCCTACCATACATATGCCTTGATGTGAACTTGGGGTAAAGCAAGGCAAACCCTAAATTGATTCTGAGATTAAGTTTCTACTGTCCTGAAAGTGAAAGCATTAGTTGCTCAGTCATGTCCTACTCTTTGCAATCTCATGGACTGTAGCCCTCCAGGCTCCTCTGTCCTTGGAATTCTCCAGGCAAGAATACTGGAGTGGGTTGCAATTCTCTTCTCCAGGGGATCTTTCTGACCCAGAGATCAAACCTGGGTCTTCTGCCTTGCAGACAGATTCTTTTCCATCTGAGCCACCTGGGAAGCCCTAGCAGATGACAGCTAAAAAGAAAAATTAAATTGAGTCACTGAAATAATGGAGAAAATAAGCTTTCGATACATCAAAATTTATAGACAAAAGTGCATGCCTCTATGATATCAATTATAGGCACACAAACTCAAATGAAGCTGGACCATGACAGATAAATCCCCATTCTTGTTGAGAGCTGTGAACTATTTTAAACAAAATAAGATTGTGTGTTGTGTTAAATTAACATTCATTGGAATTGTATTAGTTTTGTAGTTTTATGTGTAATTAGTTTTGGCTTTTTAATTGTTTAAGAGCTAAAAGAATTCTACCCAATTTTATGTTTTTACATATTGACTAACATAATACCACTAATTCACATCCCAGCATTATCGTCTACTAGAATATTTTTCCTTTAATAGAGGTCCAGAAGTTTTTACATATGAGAAACACTACTGTCAAGACAAAGACAATAAACTTCAAGGAATCCTAGAACATGAAATTAAGACGTAAAACTTGGAGACTGATGTTTAGCTTTGATCAGAAACTGGCCGGCACTAATGCTGCAAAACAATTTTAGTTAATTATAGAAGCTACTCTTGTATAAATAAAATCATTCCTTCTCAATCACCATTTAGTGCATTGAGCATTTATTAGATATCAGACCTTGTGCTAGGAACTGTGAATATATGAAGTAAAACAACTCCTGCTTTCAAATAGGGGCTTCAACTATAGGGAAATGTATGTATACAATTGGACTTCCCCAGTGGCTCAGCAATTCAGGAGCCACAGGAGACCCAGGTTTGATCCCTTGGTCAGGAAGATCCCCTGGAGGAGGGCATGACAACCTGCTCCAGTATTCTTGCCTGGAGAATCTCATGGACAGAGGAGCCTGGTGGGCTACAGTCCACAAGGTTGCAAAGAGTTGGACAAGACTGAAGCGACTTAGCAGGTACACATGTATACTAAGATAATGCTATGCTTGGAGTCTGAACAATATTGCAGTGAGAACACAGCATATTATTAGCCCCCCTTTTGTAGAAGTAGATGTGGTATGTTGCAAAAGTGGTTCAAAATGTATCCCCTCCCTGGGCCCATGACCTTGTAAGTCTCCCTTGTAGAAGTGGAGTCTCCTTTCCCACTCCTTGAACTTGGGCTGATCTTGTGACTTGCTTTGGCCAGCAGGAAGCATCAGCCATGACAGTGTATCAATTCTGTGCCATCATGCACTCCACTCTTGTTTTTGAAACCCTTGTTGCCACCACGTGAACAAGCCCAGGAGAGCTTCCTGGGGCGTGAGACACAGCATGGAGCAGAGGCAAGCTCTCTGGCTAAGGATCCCCTTCACGTCTCCACTGACAGCTAAGCACAGACACGCAGGGAAACCCAGCTAAGACCACATGGACCAGAAGAGATGAGCCCAGCTTAAATTGGCAGCCCATAAAATTATGAGATAAATACACAATTGTTGTTTTAAGCCACTGAACTTTGGAATGGTGTGTTATACAAGAAATGCTAACTGAGAGTTGTTTGCAGAACACTTCACCAGGGAGGTAACAAATGACCTGGGCATTGAAGGAAGAGGTTTCTACAGACAGAAAAGAGTGGGGAAGAAAGGGTGTTTCCAGCAAAATAGGACACATAAGCCAAGGCATGGGGACTTGTGTTCATGGTGTTCTGGTAACAACCACACTGTAGTTTTGGGCATGAAGAGTTTAGATCAAGAATACGCAGGGCTGAAGACAAAATGATAAGGTATGGGAAGAGAGGTCTTTATAAGTGGTAATAATAATAATAACTTATCAAAGTGTCGGAGAAGGAGAATGGGGAGGGTGCCTATGAAAGGATCACTTTGAGGAGAATATGGCCAGCTGTGTTCAGTGAGCTCCGTTAAAGTGAGGATAAGGAAAAATTGATTGGATTTAGCAGTGATGAGAAAGACACTGGTGATTTCTGAAGAGTGATTGTTTTGTGTGTGCAGGCTCTTTCCTTCCAGGAAAGGAAATTGTCTTACAGAGAAGAAAATAAAAAATAGTGAAGACAGCTCTAATTTATTATCACATCATCAAGCTCAGATGAGCATCTTCAGTGTGTGAATTCTAGGGTTAATATGCAGGATAATCTCTTGCTCTGTCTCAGCTAAGTGCAGTTTGTGATTTCTTCTTTCCTGCTGATCATGCAGGTGTTAGGTTTTTTCCCTCCTCCATAATGAGGATGTATTGCTTGTGAGCTGCAGGAGATGCAACTTATTTCTTGATGTTTCTATTAAGCATCTCTCAGTAACTTCAAATGCCTGAGATCATTACAGTCTTTGGACTTTATCATTGGCACTTATATAACACACCTTTGGGAATAACTCTGAGCACATGGATTTGGAATAAGCACCAATTCTCTGTGGAATTAGAGAAAATAGAAAAGGATTAAAAGAAAACCTGTAAAAAATCTTTTAGAACTGAACTGAATAGATCTGGAAATGTGTCTTCTATGTTGTGTTCTTTCTAAAAAATGAAACAAAACCAAAATGTGGATTCTGTCATTTCCCCACTATTGACTCCCCATGGCTACAAGAAATATAAAGTCTCCTCTTTCTCTTGGTGAATTTAGTTAAATCCCTAACATTTACCACAGCAGTTACATCCTGGCTCCTCAGCCCCAAGAGAAAATAGCCCGGGCCTATAGCAATCCACCATTTATTGCTCTTGTTCCTACTACTAGCACCTCTGCAGCAAGCTGCACCTCAGTGCTTCGTTGTATAGGCTTCTGGAATTTTGGCCAAGGGGAGATCACAAACTATTTGATGCTCAGTAAGCAGACTACATACAAAGATGGTTAGAGTCTAGACATCGTTAAACATAATGTTACATCAGTTCCTTCATCACTTTTCCATCACCGAAATCATACTGCTAGTGCTGGCATGTTGTGTACGTGTGTGTGTATACGTATGTGTCTGTGTGTGTGCTTGTGTGTGGAAAATTCTTTTTTGTCACTCCTAATGACCCCCTCTCTTTGGAGCAGTCCTGAAAAAATCTGAACACCTTCCCTGAACGCCAAAGCATCATTTATCTCATCCTAGTTCCTGAGTATCAAGGCACACTTCTCCCCAGTCCTAGTGGCCCATTTGTTAGGGAAATTAAGTGGTCTTGTTTTAAGCTTCAGAGACAAAGCAGTGCAGGCCTCTGACCTTGCTTCTAACCTGCCAGGACACTGCTCTGACTGGGAGTGACTGTGAGTGACTGCCTGCTGTGAGGGCAAGATTTGCAGCACCATACAGTCAGCAAAAACAAGACCGGGAGCTGACTGTGGCTCAGATCATGAGCTCCTTATTGCCAAATTCAGACTGAAATTGAAGAAAGTAGGGAAAACCACTAGACCATTCAGGTATGACCTAAATCAAATCCCTTCTGATTATACAGTGGAAGTGAGAAATAGATTTAAGGGACTAGATCTGACAGACAGAGTGCCTGATGATCTATGGATGGAGGTTCATGACATTGTACAGGAGACAGGGATCAAGACCATCCCCATAGAAAAGAAATGCAAAAGAGCAAAATGGCTGTCTGGGGAGGCCTTACAAATAGCTGTGAAAAGAAGAGAAGTGAAAAGCAAAGGATAAAAGGAAAGATATAAGCATCTGAATGCAGAGTTCCAAAGAATAGCAAGAAGAGATAAGAAAGCCTTCCTCAGCAATCAGTGCAAAGAAAAAGAGGAAAACAACAGAATGGGAAAAACTAGAGATCTCTTCAAGAAAATTAGAGATACCAAGAGAACATTTCATGCAAAGATGGACTCAATAAAGGACAGAAATGGTATGGACCTAACAGAAGCAGAAGATATTAAGAAGAGGTGGCAAGAATACACAGAAGAACTGTACAAAAAAGATATTCATGACCAAGATAATCATGATGGTGTGATCACCCACCTAGAGCCAGACATCCTGGAATGTGAACTCAAGTGGGCCTTAGAAAGCATCACTACAAACAAAGCTAGTGGAGGTGATGGAATTCCAGTTGAGCTATTTCAAATCCTGAAAGATGATGCTGTGAAAGTGCTGCACTCCATATGCCAGCAAATTTGGAAAACTCAGCAGTGGCCACAGGACTGGAAAAGGTCAGTTTTCATTCCAATTCAAAAGAAAGGCAATGCCAAAGAATGCTCAAACTACCACTACTCATCTCACATGCTAGTAAAGTAATGCTCCAAATTCTTCAAGCCAGGCTTCAGCAATACGTGAACCATGAACTTTCAGAAGTTCAAGCTGGTTTTAGGAAAGGCAGAGGAACCAGCGATGAAATTGCCAACATCTGCTGGATCATGGAAAAAGCAAGAGAGTTCCAGAAAAACATCTATTTCTGCTTTATTGACTATGCCAAAGCCTTTGACTGTGTGGATCACAATAAACTGTGGAAAATTCTGAAAGAGATGGGAATACCAGACCACCTGACATGCCTCTTGAGAAACCTATATGCAGGTCAGGAAGCAACAGTTAGAACTGGTCATGGAACAACAGACTGGTTCCAAATAGGAAAAGGAGTACGTCAGGGCTGTATATCGCCACCCTGCTTATTTAACTTCTATGCAGAGTACATCATGAGAAACACTGGACTGGAAGAAACACAAGCTGGAATCAAGATTGCCGGGAGAAATCTCAGTAACCTCAGATATGCAGATGACACCACCCTTATGGCAGAAAGTGAAGAGGAACTAAAAAGCCTCTTGATGAAAGTGAAAGAGGAGAGTGACAAAGTTGGCTTAAATCTCAACATTCAGAAAACGAAGATCATGGCATCTGGTCCCATCACTTCATGGGAAATAGATGGGGAAACAGTGGAAACAATGTCAGACTTTATTTTGGGGGGCTCTGAAATCACTGCAGATGGTGATTGCAGCCATGAAATTAAAAGACACTTACTCCTTGGAAGAAAAGTTATGACCAACCTAGACAGTATATTCAAAAGCAGAGACATTACTCTGCCAACAAAGTGTGTCTAGTTAAGGCTATGGTTTTTCCAGTGGTCATGTATGGATGTGAAAGTTGGACTGTGAAGAAAGCTGAGTGCCGAAGAATTGATGCTTTTGAACTGTGGTGTTGGAGAAGACTCTTGAGAGTTCCATGGACTGCAAGAAGATTGAAACAGTCCATTTTAGAGATCAGTCCTGGGTGTTCTTTGGAAGGACTGATGCTAAAGCTGAACCTCCAGTACTTTGGCCACCTCATGTGAAGAGCTGACTCATTGGAAAAGACTCTGATGTGAGGAGGGATTGGGGGCAGGAGGAAAAGGGGATGACCGAGGATGAGATGGCTGGATGGCATCACCGACTCGATGGACGTGAGTTTGGGTGAACTCTGGAAGTTGGTGATGGACAGGGAGGCCTGGCGTGCTGTGATTCATGGCGTCGCAAAGAGTTGGACATGACTGAACAACTGAAATGACTGACTGAGATAAGATGGGGGAGGAATCTTGAGATTGTTGAGTCTCTGGAGGAGGTCTGGCCAATCACTCCCAGGATGCAACAACATTCCAAGATTTACAGAACAAAACAGCATAAACATGAAACCAGAGCTGCAATTTGCTCACAGATTGATGATGCTATCCGTTTGCCTCCTGGGATTATAAGCGGGACCTCGGAATTGCAATCTTTGAAGTCTCACTCATGGAGTGTACGTGCTGCCTGGGGCCCTTTGCCAATTAGGACTCCAGATGTTCTGTGACAGGAGACATCCCAGCTCTGTTTGAGTCTGGGTGTTGCTTGAAACCCAATTTGGTGATGCATTCTCTGCTCTTTCTATTTCTCTTTTTTTTTAATGTTAGTATGTTGAAAGTAAGCTAGATAATTCTCTAATAAATACATGCATTATTTATTTGTATATAATGAGTGGCTTATTTTGTTAATAAATCCTTTGAATCTGAGATGAAAGTGAAAACTTTCGGCAAAACGCCATTGGCTCTTGGGGTTGGCAGACCTCATTTCCATGGAGGGAAGGAGTTGAGTCTCCTCTCTCCATGTATGCCTCCCCTCATCTAAAATAAACCTCTGGGATATCCTCTTTACCGCCTCACCTCTTTCCCTTTCCACATCCATTTTCACTTTTCTCTATCCATCTTTTCCTCCAGTTTGCCCCCAGATTTCATGTTGTTAGGTGTGGGTCTTTCTGCTTCAATAAGCCCTTTTTTGAACCCAGACTCCATTTCTCCTCTGCTGGGAACTATGACTAGAAAAGCCATAGCCCCGTTGCTGAGAAAGATTCCCAAACACTTGCTTTTTAAATCCACTAGAGACTACCAGCCTAGAATCTTCTCCAAAGTAGGTAATGTACCACTCTTGACATCCCCTGGGTCTGCCTCTGTGCTTGCCACCTTGTAGGTGCTCCAAATACATACTTATTCACCTGTTCTTGAACACTTGGTGCTTCGGTTTTCTCCTGAATAGTATTAATAATATTATCTACCTCAAGGTGTAGTTGGTAGGAATTATAATAATGCATGTTAGCCTAGAACATAGTGCTGTGCAAATGTAAGATGTCATAAGTATTATTCCATGCACTTTCCCAGGCCTGGGTGTACAGCCTGAACAAATCAGAAATAGTAGTCTATTCCTTAAAAAAAATTACATTTTAGGGGAAGATAGCTATTTAACAACGAATAATAATGAGGTTAAACAAACAAAGATCTTTCTGTTGTCTTACATTTCGCATGTCTACATGCTCCCTTTCAGTTGTTTCAGTTGAAAATTTTCTTATGTTGTATGCAGGACAAATACCATTCTTCCCATTTTGCAGATGAGAAAATCGAGGCTTCAGTGGAATATGTGATCTTCCTAAGTTTTTATACCTTATGTAAGTGCTCTGACTTCAAGGCTAAGGTTTCCTCCACTGTTTCAGGTTCTTCCTTCCAGACCACCCTCTCTCTCCTGGGACAGATAAATACTTGAAGCCTCTGGACACACATGGCCAGAATGCTGGATGCTGTCAATGCTATTGGGATAGGCTTTTATTTGAATTATAAAAAGAGATGTTTTTCCTAAGTTTGCTCATACAGGTGGATGATATATTGTTTATTTATTCATTTTGGCAATGTGATCTAGGACTTTCTGACATCCTTCCAGAATAATCTAGTACAGTTCCATTGAGTGAAAGCAGCTCCTTTCTTCTGGAAGCACCAGTTGGTCTTTCAGGGGAGTGCATTTGGCAAATTTCACACTGCAGTTTTCACTTTTACTGTGCTTCTGGATCAGTAGTCTAATTAAACTACGTGGAATCTTGTTGAGTCATGTATGACAGTTTCAGCCAATTGAGAGTAAGTCATATCACTGATCTTGTTAAGTACTTTTCTTGTTGTACTCCAAGCAAAGACTGCCGAAGCAAAAATAATTACTTTAAGAATGAGCATATATTTGAACATTGTTTCCAAGGATGATATATTTCAAGCATGCTACCTGTGTTATCCCTAAACAAAAGGGATAATTAGAGGTTTATTTCTGTATCTAAGGAGATTATTTTAAAAGAATGTACTTTGCTTGCTCAAAGTAAATTTCAACTTGGAAAACAAACCTTAGTGACATACAAAATAGTCTTTACTTTTTAAATTCAGGGATAACTGGTTTAAAAATAACCTACAAAAACAAGTCCAAAATGACAAAGTGGCAATAAGAACACACATATCAATAATTACCTTAAATGTAAGTGGATTAAATACTCCAGCCAAAAAACATAGACTAGCTGAATAGATACAGAAATAAGACCCTTTTATACCTTATCCACAGGAGACCCACTTCAGATCTAGAGACGCATATAGGCTGAAAGTGAGGGGATGGAGAAAGGTATTCCATGCAAATGGAAATCAAAAGAAAGCTGAATTACCAATACTCTTCAGAGAAAATAGACTTTAAAATAAAGACTATTACAAGAGACAAAGAAGGACAGTACATAATAATCAAGGGATCAATCCAAGTAGAAGATATAACATTGTAAATATTTACGCACCCAACACAGGAGCACTTCAATGTATAGGGCAAATGTTAAGACTAGATATCCTTGTCTTTTCCTTATCTTAGAGGTAAAGCACTCAGTCTTTCACTGTTAAGTCTGATGTTGGTTATAGGTTACTTGCAGACTCCTGTTTGTCAAGTTGGGGAAGTTTCCTTCTCAAATTCCAATAGCTAGCTTGTTAAGAGTTGTATGAACGGGCACTGCATTTTGTCGAGTTTTTTTTTTTGCATCTGTTGAGATAATCATGTGGTTTTTGTTCATTGTTCTGTTGTTAGGTATATTTCATTAATTCTGGGGATAGCATTGCAGATTGATAGTTGTTTACTCAGTATTTTAAAGATGTTACTCTACTCTTATTTTGCTTGCTTTGTTTCTTAAAAGAGATCTTCTGGGTTCCTTTTGTTTTTTCCTGTAGGTAGCATGTCTTTTTTCTCTGGTTGCTTCTAAGATTTTTCTTTATTGCTGTTTTTGAGCAACGTGCTTCTGCTGTGCCATGCTTTAGTTTTCTTAATGTTTCTTGAGATTGGAATTTGTTGAATTCCTTAGATATGTGGCTTTACAGTTATTAATAAATTAGGAAATATTTATCTGCTAATTTTCAAATATTGTTTGTCTCTCCCTTCCAAGAGACTTTAGCTACTAATATATTAGGTTGTTTGGAGTATTAATAATTTCACAGCTTCCTGATGGTTTATTTAAAAAACTTTTCTCTCTCTCATTTTGGGTAGTTCCTATTGCCAAGTCTTCAAGTTCACTGATCTTTTCTTCTACAGTGTGTAATCGGTTATGAATCCTTTCAAATGTTATTTTTCTTCTCCTACATTGTAATTTTTACTTCTAGAAATTTGTCTTGGGTATCTTAAAAATATTTTGTTCATTTTTGATTAACTCATTTTTCTCCTCATTAGGGATTGCATTTTGCTTTCTTGTTTGGATACCTGCCAATCTTTGATTGGATGTCGTATGTTGTGAATTTTACCTTGATGCTTAAAGAATGTTTTCATATTCCTATAAATGGAAAACAAAACATTGTACTTTGAACATCTTTAGCTTTGCTAATGGATGCAGTTCAGCTACTTGGAATCTTTCTGACTCTTTCAGCTCTTGCTTTTAAGATTTGTTATGCAGGATGGAGCTGTCCTCAGTCTAGGGGTAAATATTTCTCACTACTGAGGTAAAACCCTTTATAATGAGGTTTTTCCAGCCTAGCTATTGGATATAAGTACATTCTCAGCCTTGTGTGAACACTGAATATTGTGACCTGTAATCACTTTAGGTACTTCTTTCCCAAGCCTTGGAGAATTTTTTACACATTATACCTAATGCTGGTCAATACTCAGTGAATCAGCCATGGGTGTACATGTGTTCCCCATCCTGAACCCCCCACCCACCTCCATCCCCATCCCATCCCTCAGGGTCATCCCAGTGCACCAGCCCTGAGCACCCTGTGAGAACTGATTTTCAAAGTCATTTCAGAATGACCCCAACCTTCTGCAATGTATTACATATGCAAGGAAAAATGCTTTGAATACACCTATGCTAGTATATGCATAGTACATCATGAGAAACGCTGGGCTGGAAGAAGCACAAGCTGGAATCAAGATTGCCGGGAGAAATATCAATAACCTCAGATATGCAGGTGACACCACCCTTACGGCAGAAAGTGAAGAGGAACTAAAAAGCCTCTTGATGAAAGTGACAAATGTGGCTTAAAGCTCAACATTCAGAAAATGAAGATCATGGTATCTGGTCCCATCACTTCATGGGAAATAGATGGGGAAACAGTGGAAACAGTATCAGACTTTGTTTGTTGGGGCTCTGAAATCATTGCAGGTGGTGATTGAAGCCATGAAATTGAAAGACATTTACTCCATATCATATGGGGTGGGAGGTGGGAGGGGGGTTCAGAATTGGGAACTCATGTACACCCATGGTGGATTCATGTCAATGTATGGCAAAACCAATACAGTATTGTAAAGTAAAATAAAGTAAAAATAAAAAATTAAAAAAAAAGACACTTACTCCTTGGAAGGAAAGTTATGACCAACCTAGACAGCATATTGAAAAGCAGAGACATTACTTTGCTGACTAAGGTCCATCTAGTCAAGGCTATGGTTTTTCCTGTGGTCATGTATGGATGTGAGAGTTGGACTGTGAAGGCTGAGCACTGAAGAATTGATGCTTTTGAACTGTGGTGTTGGAGAATACTCTTAAGAGTCCCTTGGACTGCAAGGAGATCCATCCAGTGCATTCTGAAGGAGATCAGCCCTGGGATTTCTTTGGAGGGAATGATGCTGAAGCTGAAACTCCAGTACTTTGGCCACCTCATGTGAAGAATTGACTCATTGGAAAAGACTTTGATGCTGGGAGGGATTGGGGGCAGGAGGAGAAGGGGACGACCGAGGATGAGATGGCTGGATGGCATCACCGACTCGATGGACATGAGTTTGAGTGAACTCTGGGAGTTGGTGATGGACAGGGAGGCCTGGCGTGCTGCGATTCATGGGGTCACAAAGAGTCGGACATGACTGAGCGACTGAACTGAACTGATACTCCACTGAGGCAGAAAAATAAAGTAACATATTTAGAATGAGTATTTCCCTCTTAGATTTGAGTACTTATTTTTTGAGGAGTAACTGATGAGAAAATAATATCCCACTTAGGATTTTCTCTACTTTAGTAATAACCTTGCTAATCCTGGTGTATCAAATTTAGAAAATATATTAACTAAAATATAGTACATATATAGTAAAAGTATAGCAAATAATATTTTGTCTTTATTTTCTCAGTCTTTATTTTAAAATTTTCTCAGAAAAACCAAGTAATTATAATACTATAGTGATTATTTTGAAAGTTTTTCTTACTCAAAAATGTAGACAGATTTCAGTAGGAGTGATTGTTGTACCCATAGAAGGCCTGTCAACAATCATATCATAGAGGAATTATGCAGCCCAGAATCATTTTGTGGCAAAGAGAACTTAGAAAAATATTGAGAATATTCTTAGCTTCACTACTCTTGATAAAGCCAGGCCTTAAAAATACAGAAATATGGAACAACATTTTGGCTGAAGTATAACTCTTGATACTTTTAAGTATTTGGTTTGTATAAATTACAGTCAATTTTATTTAAGTATCTTTTATGCACTCCTATTAATCTTCCCACTGACTGCTTTTGAAAGCAGAAATGCTATATTCTTTCAGAAAGTTGGAACTTTAATCAATCAATCAAGTGTGAAATAAAATATGATTTTATAGATCTTCAACTTGATTTCATTTCTAATTTGTAGACTTTCCTATGCTTGTTTAAAATACAATTTTATAGGTTAAATAAATAATAGTTTTTAGCATTGCATATAATTACCCTAATAAGTGTTTTAGAGCATCTACAGTAGAGCTGCAACATAGGAACTTTAAACTTCTGTGAATTAAACAAAATCCACTCAATCAAGGGAATAAAAGTTTCAAGAAATAGAAATATCAGTTTAGGAGGCCAAAAGATACTGTGTCCTCGGTTAAATTCTTTAAAGGGCAATGACTTTAAAGTGTTACTTCCCCAAGATATGCTCCCTAAGCCATAAAATATGCTGGTAAAATTCTTCTTCAATTTCTTCTCCCAATATCAAACCTTCAACCTCTTTGCCAGGGAGACAAAGAATTTTTCAAGGGATAATTTTGAACATATGCTATCCTCCCTTTGCTTCAATAGCTAATACCTGGATAAATGTGCATCCACTTATAAAGGTCTAGAAGAATGAAAAGAAACCATGTAGAGACCAGGATATTCTACATTCCTTTAAAATTTTCTCACAAAATTTCCAAGTCACTGAATCATAGATATGAGAGCAAACTGTAATGAAAGGTTTATATTCTACTACTAAGCAAGCACTTTACTTAGCAGATCAGTTCTTCCCACCTGCAACTCCTCTCACACAGGTGATAGTTTTTGCCTTAATTACATAAACTGTACAACAGTTTTAATGTTCATCAAAATAGCATCAATTAGCCAAAAGTTAAGCTAGATGATCTTCAGAATATTTGCAGAATATATGCTTGAAGTATTGAAGTTCTCATTTTCTTTTTCTTTCTGATTGCTCTGAATTCCCAAAAGTATTAGACTTTTGTTGGGAATAGTAAGTTAAAAATCTAGGTAGACTATTTCCTAGGTACCACAAACTCTGTGTATGAGGTTCTTCCCCTTATTTGATTCTGATTTATTTTATTGATTACTAGCTACAGGCCAACACATGACATTTTTAGGGCATTTGGAAAATACTCAGAAAATAAAGGCACTTCCTGGGTGGCGCTAGTGGTAAGGGATCTACCTGCCAAAGCAAGTAGATGCAAGAGACACAAGTTCCATCCCTAGGAAAAGGCAACCCACTCTAGTATTCCTGCCTGAGAAATCCCATGGACAGAGGAGCCTGGCCGGCTATAGTTCTTGCAGTCACAAAGAGTTGAACACGACTGGGCTGCTGAGCACAGGACAGAAAATAAATGAAATGTTATGTTGTATTATGAATTTGTCAGTTCTATTGCTTCAGCAAAATTAGGGTTACAGAGATGCAAGAATGAAGTCAGGACTCAGTGGACCCTGGGCATCGTCCTCCTGATGTTGGTCATTGCTGTACAAAACACCTCATGGGTATCTGTCAAGAGGTCTTTTTCTAACATATGTGGGTTGATAGTAGGACCTGATCTGGTCACCAAGATGAGCTGCTGGTCTTGGATTGGGATGGATGTAGCAGATGGGGAGTCATGGAGTTAATGAGGAAACGTGGGGCTTTTAGAGGAATTAGGTACAGAAATTACGAGGGAGAGTTATATGAATTGTCTATATAGAGGCAAGAGAAGAAAAAGATGCCTTTGTTGGACCTTTGCACTGGGCTACTTAAAAGGAAAGAGGACATTTAAGTCAGTAAAAAGAGTCCCCAATTTAGGGTGAAAGAGAGCTATTTTAGGGTGACTGTGGACTGTGTCTAGAGGTATGCTTCTCTAGGGCTCCAGTATTGTAAGCATGAACTAAGTGTTGCTGAAATTCTAAATATCTTAATATACTGACAAGGAACTAAAACAAGTCCACTTGGGAAGAAATGCAAATTACAGAAAGCATGAAAAAATGTTTAAATCTGTAGTAGCCATTAACATTTTACACTAAAGTTTTTATTTCTACTTCCAGGTATAAGGTAGAATTGTATGTTGGGCTGGGTTGTATCTTGTTTTGACCAATGAAATGTGAGTGGAATTATGTCCATCACTTGTAGAGGGAATTATTATTAACAGCCAGAGCTGATTCTCTAAACCCTTTATTTCTGCCTCCTGGCAATATTCCAGAGAGAACGGTTTTCTTGACCTGGATCTCAAATGAGATTGGGAGAGCCCTAAGCCAACCTATGCTGAGGATCTATCTAAACAAGAATTAAGGTTCTATTGTTTTAAGCCTCCCAGTATTCTTGCCTAGAAAATTTCACGGACAGAGGAGCCTGGCAGGCGTCAATCCAAGGGGCTGGACATGACCGAGCACAGCACGGGGGCGGCAGCAGTCTATCCTGACTAATGCAAACTTGAGCCGTAATCAGAGACATATTCACATATTCATCATATAACACACATATTCAAATAACAAATTCCTTTTCACTGTTTCCAGAATATTTGAAGTAGTTTACTTACTATATTGAAACAAGATATACTAATTGTAGCTAATTATACATATTAATAAATTCAAATGATACTGAAAGAATTAGGAAAAAAAATTAAAAGCCTTCAAATCTTAACCTCAAGAGATAATTGCCAATGAAATCTTCCTTCATCAGTAGTGAATAATCTGATTAATTTATATATTTTTAGTGGTTATATTTTTCATATCTAAAAGTTCCCTTTGGTTCTCTTCAAAATATGCTTGTTCTTTTTCATGTTGTTCTTTTATTGATTTGATGTTATTATTATTATTATTATTATTATTATTTTGGCTACCATGTAGCAGTTACTTCTAGGAAGGAGGGTGGATGAAGGAAACAGAGCACTTGTCTGTATTAATTTAATAGTTGTTCCTTTGCAAGTAATCTGGTCTATTCCCTCTTATTTTATATATTTCTACCAGTTGTTGATAATTTACCATTTTTCTTTTCGTTTTTGTGTATAGACAAGAATTATGTTTTGTTTAGGATTCATGAACTCTTCTCCTAGCTTGTGTGAGTAGTCATAGTTGTGTCCGACTCTCTGAGACCCCATGGACTGTAGCCCTCCAGGTTCCTCTGTCCATGGGATTTCCCAGGCAAGAATACTGGAGTGGGTTGCTATGCCCTTCTCCAGTGGGTCTTCCTGACCCAGGGATCGAACCCCTGTCCCTTATGTCTCCTGCATTGGCAGACAGGTTTTTTACCACTAGTGACACCTGGGAAAATCTCATGAACTCTTACTCTTCATTAATTATGGAAAATGAGCAAATATCACTTTTAAATTTCTCTTCTACTTCTTACTTTCTCATTTCTCGAACTCTTACAGACATTTTTACCACCTTCACATTCTCTCCTCCATGTTTGTTAACTTAGCTATTTGCTGTCTCTTAATCTTTCTTTTCTGCTTCCTCGAGTGAATTTTCCAGTTTTTGAATTATATCTCTGGCTGTGTCTAAACAGTTAGTTTATCTAATAATTAAGTATTTAACTTTCAAGACTATAGCTTTTATTTCTAAGACATCTGTTGGACTTAAAATTTTTCTCCTCTCTTCATAGTAATTAGTTATTGGTTTTAATTTTTATTTGACATATTTATTATTTTTAAACTTAGTTATTTTATCAACCACTCAAGATGAACTCATCCAACAATATGATGAAAATCTACTGTGTGAACAACACTGTTCTAGGCCCTGTACAACAGTGAACTAACTCACAAAAGTCCTTTCATTCTGGGATCTTACTTTCTAGTGACAGGAGATAGTTAATAAAATACACATTGTGTTGGAAGGTGATAATTGCTATGGAGAAAAGTAAAGCAGGGAGGGCTGAGTGTGATGGAATTTTAAAGTGTCAGGGAAGCCTTCTTCTAGATAATATTTGCACAGAGATTTGAAGGAGGTGAGAAAGGAAGGCATGTGGGTATTTGGGAGAGGAATATTTCAAGTAGAGATAACAACAGAGGTAAAAAAACAAACAAACAAACAAAAAAAACAAAAAAACCCCCCAAAAAACAAAAAACACACTCCATGTAGGAGGACACCTGATGTATTAGAAGAACAGTAAGAAGGTCACTATGGCTGAAGCCAAGTGAGACAGGAGAGATGAGTAGGAAGTGAAGCAAGGGGGTGGTGAGCAGGCAGATGGCATAGGGCTCGGGGCCACTGTAAGCCTTCCCCTTTTTCCCTCTGAAGGAAATGAGAAGCTGTAGGAAGGTTTGGGCTGAGAAGGGCAGGACTGAACACATGTTTCATGGCATCACTCTGTCTACTGTGTTGAGAAGAGATAATAAGGAACAAAGAAGGACCTCACCAGGGAGACTACTGCATTTATTCAATTGAGAGATGACAATGGACTAGGCCGAGGTGGTGAGAAATGGCTGGATTCACGGATGCTAGAAAGTGGACATGGCCTGCTGCTGCTGCTGCTAAGTCGCTTCAGTCGTGTCCGACACTGTGCGACCCCATAGACGGCAGCCTACCAGGCTCCCCCGTCCCTGGGATTCTCCAGGCAAGAACACTGGAGTGGGTTGCCATTTCCTTCTCCAATGCATGAAAGTGAAAAGTGAAAATGAAGTCACTCAGTCGTGTTCAACTCTTCGGGACGCCATGGACTGCAGCCTACCAGGCTCCTCCGTCCATGGGACTTTCCAGGCAAGAGTACTGGAGTGGGGTGCATTAGAAGTTAATGTTGGGAGAACTAAAACTATCATTGTAAATATTATTATTATTTTTTAAGTGAACTCTTTAAAAATGTATTTATTTATCTATTTAGGCTGCACTGGGTCTTCTCTGTTGCATGTGGATGTCCTCTAGTTAGGGCGAGCTGGAGCTACTCTTTGTTGCGGTGCAGGGGCTTCTCATTGCAGTGATTTCTCTTGTTGCACAGCATGGGCTCTAGGGTGCATAGGTTTCAGCCATTGCAGTTCTCAGACTCTAGAGCACAGGCTCAGTAATTGTGATGTGTGGACTTAGTTGCCCCATAACATGTGGAATCTTCCCGGACCAGGGATCAAACCTATGTCCCCTGCATTGCAGGCAGATTCTTAATCGTTGGATCACCAGGGATGTCCCTTTAGTGAACTCTTGAGATCTGCACATTATGCTAGAAGTTGAGGACCCAAGGAAATGATCACTTAGAAAGAAGTTGAAGTTGAGTGGATGTACTTACACATTTAATTTTTATTTTATGATGCTACCATTTGGCAAGAATACACAGAAGAACTGTACAAAAAAGATCTTCATGGCCCAGATAATCATGATGGTGTGATCACTAATCTAGAGCCAGACATCTTGGAATGTGAAGTCAAGTGGGCCTTAGAAAGCATCACTACGAACAAAGCTAGTGGAGGTGATGGAATTCCAGTTGAGCTGTTTCCAAACCTGAAAGACGATGCTGTGAAAGTGCTGCACTCCATATGCCAGCAAATTTGGAAAACTTGGCAGTGGCCACAGGACTGGAAAAGGTCAGTTTTCATTCCAATCCCAAAGAAAGGCAATGCCAAAGAATGCTCAAACTACCGCACAATTGCACTCATCTCACATGCTAGTAAAGTAATGCTCAAAATTCTCCAAGCCAGGCTTCAGCAGTACTTGAACCGTGAACTCCCTGATGTTCAAGCTTGTTTTAGAAAAGGCAGAGGAACAAGAGATCAAATTGCCAACATCCGCTGGATCATGGAAAAAGCAAGAGAGTTCAAGAAAAACATCTATTTCTGCTTTATTGACTATGCCAAAGCCTTTGACTGCGTGGATCACAATAAACCGTGGAAAATTCTGAAAGAGATGGGAATACCAGACCACCTGACCTGCCTCCTGAGAAATCTGTATGCAGGTCAGGAAGCAACAGTTAGCACTGGACAAGGAACAACAGACTGGTTCCAAATAGGAAAAGGAGTAGGTCAAGGCTGTATATTGTCACCCTGCTTATTTAACTTCTATGCAGAGTACATCATGAAAACTGCTGGGCTGGATGAGGCATAAGCTGGAATCAAGATTGCTGGGAGAAATATCAATAACCTCAGATATGCAGATGACACCACCCTTATGGCAGAAAGCGAAGAGAAACTGAAGAGCTTCTTGATGAAAGTGAAAGAGGAGAGCGACAAAGTTGGCTTAAAGCTCAACATTCAGAAAATGAAGATCATGTCATCTGCTCCCATCACTTCATGGGAAATAGATGGGGAAACAGTGGAAACAGTGTCAGACTTTATTTTTTTGGGCTCCAAAATCACTGCAGATGGTAACTTCAGCCATGAAATTAAAAGATGCTTACTCCTTGGAAGGAAAGTTATGACCAACGTAGATAGCATATTGAAAAGCAGGGACATTACTTTGCCGACTAAGGTCCATCTAGTCAAGGCTATGGTTTTTCCAGTGGTCATGTATGGATGTGAGTTGGACTGTGAAGAAAGCTGAGCACTGAAGAATTGATGCTTTTGAACTGTGGTGTTGGACAAGACTCTTGAGGGTCCCTTGGACTGCAAGGAGATCCAACCAGTCCATTCTGAAGGAGATCAACCCTGGGATTTCTTTGGAAGGACTGATGCTAAAGCTGAAACTCCAGTACTTTGGCCACCTCATGCGAAGAGTTGACTCATTGGAAAAGACTCTGATGCTGGGAGGGATTGGGGGCAGGAGGAGAAGGGGACGACAGAGGATGAGATGGCTGGATGGCCTCACTGACTTGATGGACATGAATTTGAGTGAACTCTGGGAGTTGGTGATGGACAGGGAGGCCTGGCGTGCTGCGATTCATGGGGTCGCAAAGAGTCAGACACGACTGAGCAACTGAACTGAACTGAACTGAACCATTTCAAAGTAATGTTTTTTTTTTTCCAAAATGAAATTTATTTAGTGTTATGAATATAAGAAACCTTGAATCATAAAAGAAAAATCAATTGCAATGTGAAATAAGAATACCATCTTTGAAAAGGGCATCAGTGTTTTAGTTACTTAGTGATTCTTTGAGCTTTTAAATAGTGAAGCTTCATGCCTCAAGTAAAGTTAACAAACAACTAATTTAAAGATAACATTTGAAATGGTCAGAAAAATAATACCATTATTATAGTTAAGCTCTCGTATGAAATTTGAAATAAATGACCATGAGCAGAAGGAAATTTTAAAATAAAATTTCACTTTATTGGTTCTCTGGATGAATTTGAATGCCCAATAATCTGGAGAGGAACTATTTAGGCTCTAGTAGCGTTGTGAATCAACATTTCTTTGTAAGGTGAGAACACTGAATTAGATCTTTCTTCTGACTTTAGTTATAGCTATAGTTCTGGCAATATTTGTTCTTTCTTGGTTCAAATAAGATTATACTAAAGAACATTCATCTGGACATTCGCCATGATTAGATATTTATAAAATTCGTGGTAAATGTATAAGAACACTGACTTACCTATCTTATCTGTTGGATACAGATTTTTCAAAATAGAAGAATGTCTTTTATCAAAATTCTGTTAAGCTTCAAATCATTCATTATTTTTAAAATGTAGCAATCCCGATGACTGGTTTGTGGTAGGCAGGATTTTTCTGAGGGGTGGGGGATGCCCCACACAGCTTGTGGGATCTTACTCTTAACAGTGAAAGAGCAAAGTCCTCAACACTAGGTCTCTAGGGAATTCACATAGTAGGTAGGATTTTTTGGAGAGAGTAACATGGAAATATATACTACCATATGCAAAATAGATAGCTAATGAGAATTTGCTGTATGACTGAGGGAACTCAAACCCAGACTCTGTAACAACCTAGAGGGGTGGGATGGGGTGGAGGTTCAGGAGGGAGGGGACATAGGTATACCTATGGCTGATTCATGTTGATGTATGGCAGAGACCAATGCAGTATTGTAAAGTAATTATCCTTCAATTAAAAATAAATTTTAAACAAGAATTTTAAAAAATTGACTCTCTCTTTTCACCCTTCAAGTGGAGACTTGCATGTCATGGGCAGTGACTGTTACCTGAATAGGGTATGGTTCTTCATAGCTGTTTCTTTCAACCTGTCCAGCTGATACCCAGGTCTTAGTCTGAGAGTAGAGCTAATAAATGGAGAAGGCAATGGCACTCTACTGCAGTACTCTTGCCTGGAAAATCCCATGGATGGAGGAGTCTGGTGGGCTGCAGTCCATGGGGTCGCGAGGAGTCGGACATGACTGAGCGACTTCACTTTCACTTTTCACTTTCATGCACTGGAGAAGGAAATGGCAACCCACTCCAGTGTTCTTGCCTGGAGAATCCCAGGGATGGCAGAGCCTGGTGGGCTGCTGTCTATGGGGTCGCACAGAGTCGGACACGACTGAAGCGACTTAGCAGCAGCAGCAGAGCTAATAAAACAACATGGCAACCAAGGGGTCCCCAGCTTCCTCATGTGGCATTTGCCACTTCCAAGATGACCTATTGTTCCACGTCAGTTTTCTTCCTGATCCTGGGGGAACCCATTTGGTGCTTCAGATGCTACAAGACTGCTTCAGGACTGCCCTGATTTGCAACCCCACAGCTGTGAACAGGCTCCCAGACCTCTTCAGATCTCTCTCAATGTCTCTGCTATACTTGGCCCCAACCTAGTAAGGGCATCACTAGGGGATCCAGGGTCAAGTTAGTGTCAGCACTCACCTTCACTGAGAGATACTAAGAGATACTTTCATCACACTCCCTGTAGTCTCCCTGGGTAAGCTATAGAATAGAACAGATAAGGATATACTGAAGGATATACTGCCTGTGAGTGTTTGAGTGTCTCCTGCAGAGGCACGGGTCAGCAGTGGCCTGCCACAGGGGCAGGGCCTTTGGGTGCAGCAGACCTGGGTGTGGCATAAACCCTCTTGGAGGAGGTCGCCATTAACCCCACCACAGAGCTGCCAGAACTTACACAGGACTGGGGAAACAGGCTCTTGGAGGGCACACAAAAACCCTTGTGTGCGCCAGGACCCAGGAGAAGGAACAGTGAACCCAGAGTGTGACCCGGACTTGCCTGTGAGTGTCTGGGAGTCTCTGGCAGAGGTGTGGGTCGGCAGTGGCCTGCTGCAGGGTCAGAGGCACCGGGTGCAGCCGTGCATGCACGGGACCTTTTGAAGGAGGTTGCCGTTATCCTCATTACCTCCACATAGCTCGGTTGGTAAAGAATCTGCCTGCAATGCAGGAAACCCCGGTTTGATCCTTGGGTCTGGAAGATCCCCTGGAGAAGGAAATGGCAAGCCACTTCAATATTCTTGCCTTGAGAACCCCATGAACAGTATATAAAGGCAAAAAGATATGACACTGAAAGATGAACTCCCCAGGTTGGTAGGTGCCCAATATGCTGCTGGAGATCAGTGGAGAAATAACTCCAGGAAGAATGAATAGACAGAGCCAAAGCAACAACACCCAGTTGTGGATGTAACAGGTGATGGAAATAAGTCCGATGCTGTAAAGAAAAATACTGCGTTGGAACCTGGAATGTCAGGTCCATGAATCAAGGCAAATTGGAAGTGGCCAAATAGGAGATGGCAAGAGTGAATATCGACATTTTAGGAATCAGTGAACTAAAATGCACTGGAATGGGGGGATTTAACTCAGATGACCATTATATCTCCTACTGTGGGCAAGAATCCCTTAGAAGAAATGGAGTAGCCCTCATAGTCAACAAAAGAGTCCTAAATGCAGTTCTTGGATGCAATCTCAAAAACAACAGAATGATCTCTGTTCATTTCTAAGGCAAACCATTCAACATCATAGTAATCCAGGTCTATGCAACCAGTAATGCTGAAGAAGCTGAAGTTGAATGGTTGTATGAAGGCCTGCAAGACCTTCTAGAACTAACACCCCCCAAAGATGTATTTTTCATCATAGGGGACAGGAATGCAAAAGTAGGAGGTCAGGAGATACCTGGAGTAACAGGCAAATTTGGCCTTGGAGTACAAAATGAAGCAGGGCAAAGGCTAACAGTTTTGCCAAGAGAACACACTGGTCATAGCAAAAACTTCCTCCAACAACTTAAGAGAAGTCTCTATACATGGACATCACCAGATGGTCAATACCAAAACCAGATTGATTATATTCTTTGTAGCCAAAGATGAAGAGACTCTATACAGTCAGCAAAAACAAGACCGGGAGCTGACTGTGGCTCAGATCATGAACTCTTCATTGCAAAATTCAGAATTAAATTGAGGAAAGTAGGGAAAACCACTAGGGAATTCAGGTATGACCTAAATCAAATCTCTCACGATTATACAGTAGAAGTGAGAAATAGACTTCAGGGATTAGATCTGATAGACAGAGTGCCTGAAGAACTATGGATGGAGGTTTGTCACACTGTACAGGGGGCAGTGACCAAGACCATCCCCCAAAAAAAGAAATGCAAAAAGGCAAAATGGTTGTCTGAGGAGCCTTACACATAGCTGAGAAAGAAAGAGAAGCAAAAGGCAAAGGAGAAAAGGAAAGATATACCCATTTGAATGCAGAGTTCCAAAGAATAGCAAGGAGAATTAAGCCTTCCTCAGTGATCAGTGCAAAGAAATAAAGGAAAACAACAGAATGGGAAAGACTACAGATCTCTTCAAGAAAATTAGATAAATAAATAAAACACCAAGGGAACATTTTATGCAAAGATGGGCACAATAAAGGACAGAAATGGTATGGACCTAACAGAAGCAGAAGATATTAAGAAGAGGTGGCAAGAATACACAGAAGAACTATACAAAAAAGATCTTCATGACCCAGATAACCACAATGGTGTGATCCCCACCTAGAGCCAGACATCCTGGAACGTGAAGTCAAGTGGGCCTTAGGGAACCTCACTATGAACAAAGGTACTGGAGGTGATGAAATTCTGGTTAAGCTATTTGAAATCCTTAAAGATGATGCCATGAAAGTGCTGCACTCAATATGCCAGCAAATTTGGAAAACTCAGCAGTGGCCACAGGACTGTAAAAAGTCAGTTTTCTTTCTGATCCAAAAGAAAGGCAGTGCCAAAGAATGTTCAAACTACTGCACAGTTGCAATCTTCTCACACACTAGCAAGTGATGCTCAAAATTCTCCAAGCCAGGCTTCAATAGTACATGAACCGTGAACTTCCGGATGTTCAAGCTGGATTTAGAAAAGACAGAGGAACCAGAGATCAAACTGCCAACATCCGTTGGATCGTTGAAAAACCAAGAGAATTCCGGAAAAACATCTAATTCTGCTTTATTGACTACACCAAAGCCTTTGACTGTGTGGATCACAACAAACTGTGGAAAATTTTTCAAGAGATAAGAATACCAGACCACCTGACATGCCTCTTGAGAAATCTGTATTCAAGTCAAGAAGCAACAGTTAGAACTGGACATGGAACAACAGACTGGTTCCAAATCGGGAAAGGAGTATGTCAAGGCTGTATATTGTCACCCTGATTATTTAGCTTATAGGCAGAGTACATCATACAAAATGCCAGGCTGGATGAAGCACAAGCTGGAATCAAGATTGCCAAGAGAAATCTCAATAACCTCAGATATGCAGATGACATCACCCTTATGGCAGAAAGTTAACAAGAACTGAAGATCTTCTTGATGAAAGTGAAAGAGGAGAGTGAAAAAGTTGGTTTAAAGCTCAAAATTCAGAAAATGAAGATCATGGCATCTGGTCCCATCACTTCATGGCAAATAGATGGGGAAACAGTGGAAACAGTGTCAAACTTTATTTTTTGGGGCTCCAAAATCACTGCAGATGGTGACTGCAGCCATACAATTAAAAGATGCTTACTCCTTGGAAGGAAAGTTATGACCAACCTAGATAGTATATTCAAAAGCAGAGACATTACTTTGCCAGCAAAGGTCCATCTAGTCAAGGCTATGGTTTTTCCAGTGGTCATGTATGGATGTGAGAGTTGGGCTATAAAGTAAGCTGGGTGCCGAAGAATTAATGCTTTTGAACTGTGGTATTGGAGAAGACTCTTTGGAGTCCTTTGGACCGCAAGGAGATCCTAAAGGAAATCAGTCCTGAATATTCATTGGAAGGACTGATGCTGAAGCTGAAACTCCAATGCTCTGGGCACCTGATGCGAATAACTGACTCCTTGGAAAAGACCCTGATGATGGGAAAGATTGAAAGCAGGAGGAGAATGGGACTACAGAGGATAAGATGGTTGGATGGCATCACTGAGTTGATGGACATGAGTTTGAGCAAGCTCCGGGAGTTGGTGATGGACAGGGAAGCCTGGTGTCCTGCAGTCCTTGGGGTTGCCAACAATCGGACATGACTGAATGACTAAACTGGCAGAAGGATAGAAAAGCAGATTGAACATTAGTTGACAAACAGACTGTTAAATGGAAAATAATGAGAGTGATTGCAGTCTTGCCAGAACAAAGCAGGGTGAGCCAATATCCAGTGAGTGATAAACCGAACAGCATTTAGATACGAGTAAAAGTTGCACATGTACCACTACGAGGGCTCACACCATGGGGTAATGGCATTATAATGAGAAACCTACAGGCAAGGGAAGTGAGCAGTAAATCAAGGGAGAGACACATGAAATCTTGCTAGCTTCAGTTTGGCAAAGTCTGGGAATGAAGTTCTGTTCCATGCAGAGGTGGTATCAGTTAGGAGAGCCTGGATGATGTTGTGGTAATAACTCCCAAATATCCATGTAAAAAACGAAGATTTATCTCTCAGTCATGTTGCATGTTATTTGTATGTGTCTGGGGAGTTCTAGTCATATTTTGCTCAGTTATTTTTCTGCGAATATTACACAGAAATTGTAATGACATGGAATAATTATGGTAAATTATTAAATGTAAGGAAAAGTAGAATGTGAAATTGTATTTTATAACTTTATAATAGAAATTGTAATATAAAACTCATGCATGGGAAAAGTCTGGAGGAAATAGTTTGAAATGCTGACAGTAACCCTATTGCTATGGCAGATTTGTGAATGACATTTTTTATTCTTGGGTTTTGATATTTTTCCATCTTTTCTCAACATGTGCTAACCTTAGGGCAGACAAAATGGAGTATTATTTTTAATAACACAACTAGGAAAGGAAGCTGAAGACCGGCTGTGAAACCAGATATTTGTTCAGTCACTAAGTCATGTCTATTTGAGACCCCATGAACTGCAGCACACCAGGCTTCCTTGTCTTTCACTGTCTCCCAGAGTTTGCTCAAACTCATGTGCATTGAATCAGTGATGCCATCCAACCATCTCATCCTCTGTTGCCCCCTTCTCCTTTTGCCCTCAGGGTCTTTTCCAATGAATCAACTCTTTGCACCAGGTGACCAAAGTACTGGAGCTTCAGCTTTAGCATCAATCCTTCTAGTGAATATTCAGGGTTGATTTCATGTAGGATTGACTGGTTTGATCTCTTTGCTCTCCAAGGGACTCTCAAAATTCTTCTCCAGAACCACAATTCAAAATTCAATTCTTCATCCCCTAACCTTCTTCTTTATGGCCCAACTCTCACATCCATACATGACTACTGGAAAAACCATACCTTTGATTATACAGACCTTTGTCAGTAAAGTGATATCTCTGCTTTTTAATTTGGAAAACTTAGCAGTGGCCACAGGACTGGAAAAAGTCAGTTTTCACTCCAATCTCAAAGAAGGGCATTGCCAAAAAATGTTAAACTACCATACAATTGTGCTCATTTTCACATGCTAGCAAGATTAATGCTCAAAATTCTAAAAGCTAGGCTTCAGCAGTATGTGAACCAAGAACTTCCAGATGTACAAGCTAGATTTAGAATATATATATACATGAACACATATATTTGTGTAAATACATACATACATATATATGTATGAGTGCATGCTAAGTTGCTTCAGTCGTGTCTCACTCTGCCCTCCAGGTTCCCCTGTCCATGGGATTTTCCAGGCAAGAATACGGGAGTGGCTTGCCATTTCCTTCTCCAGGGGATCTTCCCAACTCAGGGATGGAACCTGCCTCTTTTACATCTCCCGCATTGGCAGACAGGTTCTTTACCACCAGAGCCACCTGGAAAACCCATTTATATATACATAAACATATATATATATGTGTCTGTGTGTGTGTATTCATAAATATATAAACTTTTTTTAACAATAGTGAATGATGACATGTAACTATTTTTTGTTAGATGTTTTGTATTTGAAGATCTCTAAGCCTGTAGTTACAAAGTGAATTTTAGAGTTGTAATTCCAAATCCAGGATATGCTAAATCATAGGGGTTATAAGTGGCTGAGGGGACGGACCCAAGAAAGACGGATTTCCAAGTATGGAATCCAGGAGGGATTCTGATCTCTGGAGTATTTGTGTGTGTGCTTGGGGAGAGGGCAGAGAGGAGGAGGGGAAGAAAACTGGTCAAGATGTGGTGATATTGCCTAGAAAAGGGGCTGTAGGGAGGCAGGGAGGAGCCCTGTTTCCCCTTTACAGTGTTTCCAGCAGAAGTTAGGGCTGCAAAGGTGAAAAGAACTATTTGTGCCTTTAGGAGGTAACAGTCTTGGAAAGAGAGTAAGATGTAGAAGACAGAATAAGGCAAATGCTAACAAAAGGTAAACAGTGTTTCTTCACATAGTGCCCTGATCTTTGATTTCTACATGTGTGGATTTTTTCAGCAAAGCGTTTTCATTTGGATTAACTTCACTATTTTAACCCTATAAAGTTTTTTCTTTTCTCTTCTGTTTTTAGCATTTCACCTCTTTCAAAGTCTTTTGATCTTCTACTTTATTTGTTATTAGTCACACTTTTGCCAGGAGGTAAATATTAATATATCTATACTTCTACTAGACAAGGTATAAAAACAAACGGAAGAGAGAAAATGAAATGTCCATACCTTACAGATCTAATTCTTTGTTGCCTAATTTCTCATTAATCTTGTTTAGAAGTTCTAATTGTATGGTTCTGCCATCTTTAATGACTACCTTTTACTTAAAAAAAAAAAAACAACTTAAAAGGAACCCAAAGTTGTATAAAATAAGTTGTCTACATGTAAACTTTCATTATAACCTGTCTCTAGCACAATCACTATATAACAGAAAGACTTTTTGAATGTAGAAGTGAATATGTTTTATATCACATGAACAATAAAAAAATTAAATGATAATATTTATCTGCAATCCTGCCACTCAGATTATCCTTCTAGATTTTTTCCATGAATACACATAACACAACTGTGTGTTTTATAAAACTGGGGTTATATGATATACTACTGTACTCTCTTTCATCATTTATTATGACCATTCTATATTATTCTGTGTTTCAAAGTTATAATTGTTAATGGCTTGCTGCTGCTGCTGCTGAGTCACTTCAGTCGTGTCAGACTCTGTGCAACCCCACAGACGGCAGCCCACCAGGCTCCCCCGTCCCTGGGATTCTCCAGGCAAGAACACTGGAGTGGGCTGCCATTTCCTTCTCCAATGCATGAAAGTGAAACGTGAAAGTGAAGTCGCTCAGTCGTATCACTCTATTACATGGAGGCATTATGACATTTTTAACTACTGTACTATTATGGCTTTTAAGGGTATTTCCCAATTTATTTTTTAAATACAGTTAACAGGAAATTTGTTTCTTTCTGAAAGTGGTTTTCAGAGAAGATATAAAAAAAAAATCTTGACTAAAAAATAAATAAATAAAGATAACTATTCCTGAGAACTCAGATAGACCTGAGAAGCGTGTATGAATAGTTCTGTGAGAACAAATTAATTACTACCCTCTAGTGTTTCCAAGTTCCATTCATTCATTTTTGTAACACAGTGAAGAAGATAGCAGAGTTTTGAGTGCAAAACTGAAATCCAAATCTGGGTTCTAACGTTTACTACTACTGGTCAATTATTCAGTCTTTCTATAGGATTATTTACCCAGCATCCATCCATTCACAGAGCCGTAATGAGTATTCCATACACATTTAACAGGACTTTTAACTCTCTGACCATAGTTCATTAGATCAGTACATGCTATCCAGCACTCATAAGTTTATTTTTCTTCTTTCAGATACATTTTTTTCTCTATGTGGCTGTGCCATAATATGTACACTCGGGAGCCACAGGAGCCACGTTTTTCACTGTGTTGAAAGAGATGTAAAAGGCACACATTTGTCATGAATTAGGTCCAGAAATAGTAGCAGAGATGATGGCTGGAGACACTTGGTTTTAATTCAGTCCCAGTTTCCACCTGCATTCCTGCCAGGACAGAAATCTGAATGCTCTGAGAACACAGTTATTTCCCTCGTGGTAGCAGAGCCCAAAGCTGGCTTCGCTGGTCTGGGTTAGCCAGAGAAGAGCATGCTCACACCAGCCACTGAGCCCTGAGGCTCTTCCTCTGTAATGGGGCCATTTCTGTGATGTGGGATGTTCCTACATTGCCATGTCATGTGGCTATTACCTGCCCACTGGCCCTTTACAGCTGTGGAGCATTAGAGGGGCAGTCATCTTCACTACTGGGGCTTTGGTCCTGGTGCGAGCATCGTCTAAGCCCTACTCAACCCGGAGAATGTTGAAATCTAGGGTGACTGTTCCTTTTCTGCTAATTCTCCACTTTCCTTGGTTATTTCTGTTTTATATTTCATTGTGTGTTGCTGGTGGCTTGTATTCACAGCTTTTTTGCATGGCAATTTCCTACTTTGAGATAAGGAGATCTATTGTAAATAAATCCTTTTTTGTACCCTTAAGTTGATTCAAGTTAGGTTTCTGTTATTAGAAAATTAAAGTATAGGTTCTCTAAGCCTATTATCTCTTCTTTAAAAAATGAGGCCAACAACGTCAATTGAAATAATAAATATAACACTACTGGTACACAAAACATGTTCAAAGAATTTAAACTGAATCCTTCTTGAAGGACCAGTATTACAAAAATATGCAAATGATTGAAGGATCATAGAAATAAAGTACTTTCTCTTCCTGTGCATTTAAGTTAGTGACTGGCCAGATTCAGACCTTTCTGTCTTATCATTTATCCTACTTTCTGGTCTAACTTTTCTATTAATTTTAATTGCAACATACTTCTTGACATCTATTTATTACAGTATCTTTTTTATGTTTATTTGACTAAACCTTCAGTTCAGTTCAGTTCAGTAGCTCAGTTGTGTCTGACTCTTTGTGACCCCATGGACTGTAGCAAGCCAGGCTTCCCAGTCTTTCACCAACTCCCAGAGCTTGCTCAAACTCATGTCCACCAAGTCAGTAATGCCATCCAACCGTCTCATCATCTGTCATCCCCTTCTTCTCCCACCTTCAATCTTTCCCAGCATCAGGGTCTTTTCCAATAAGTCAGTTCTTCACATCAATTGGCCAAAGTATTGGAGTTTCATCTTCAGCATCAGTTCTTCCAGTGAATATTCAGGACTGATTTCCTTTAGGATGGATTGGTTGGATCTCCTTGCAGTCCAAGGGACTCTCAAGAGTCTTCTCCAACACCACAGTTCAAAAGAATTAATTCTTTGGTGCTCAGCTTTCTTTATAATACAACTCTCACATCCATACATGACTTCCCCCGGAGAAACCATAGCTATGACTAGATGGACATTTGTTGACAAAGTAATGTCTCTGCTTTTTAATAAGCTGTCTAGGTTGGTCATAGCTTTTCTTCCAAGGAGCAAGTGTCTTTTAATTTCATGGCTGCAGTCACCATCTGCAGTGATTTTGGAGCCCCAAAAAATAAAGTCTGCCACTGTTTCCACTGTTTCCCCATCTATTTGCAATGAAATGATGGGACCAGATGCCATGATCTTCATTTTCTGAATGTTGAGCTTTAAGCCAACTTTTTCACTCTCCTCTTTCACTTTCATCAAGAGGCTCTTTAGTTCCTCTTCACTTTCTGCCATAAGGGTGGTGTTATCTGCATACATGAGGTTATTGATATTTCTCCCGGCAATCTTGATTCCAGCTTGTGCTTCTTCCAGCCCAGCATTTCGCATGCTGTATTCTGCATAGAAGTTAAATAAGCAAGGTGACAATATACAGCCTTGACGTACTTCTTCCCCAATTTGGAACCAGCCTGTTGTTCCATGTCCAGTTCTAACTGTTGCTTCCTGACCTGCATACAGATTTCTCAGGAGGCAGGTCAGGTGGTCTGTTGTTCTCGTCTCTTGAGGAATTTTCCTCAGCTTGTTGTGATCCACACAGTCAAAAGCTTTGGCATAGTCAATAGAGCAGAAGTAGATGTTTTTCTGGAACTCTGTTACTTTTTTGATGATCCAACATGTGTTGGCATTTTGACCTCTGGTTCCGCTGTCTTTTCTGAAAAGGACTAATCCTTAAATTTCCTATTTTTCTTCTAACCTCCCTCCCCTGCCCCCAACCTAAACTCAGGAGCTAAAACAATCCATAACTATATTATTTCACATGTGTTTAACCATGCAGATGTGATGAGTCTATAGTTGTTTAGTGAAAGTGAAAGTGTTAGTCACTCAGTTGTGTCGAACTCAGTCATGTCCGACTCAGTTGTGGCTGACTGTTTGTGATCCTATGGACAGTAGCCTGCCAGGCTCCTCTGTCCGTGGAATTCTCCAGGCAAGAATACTGGAGTGGGTTGCCCTGCCGTTCTCCAGGGATCTTCCTGATCCAAGGATCGAACTCAGATCTTCTGCATTGCAGGCAGATTCGTTACCATCTGATTCATTACCATCTCAGGGAAGCCTGAGAATCTAAACAAAATGCCAGGGACCCACATTCTTTCCACCTTGCCTCCACACCCTTTTTGGCCTGTTGGCTTTGTCCTAGAGAAAGGCCATCATCCCTTCTCATCACAGATAGCTGCTGCTATTCCATAAGCCATATCAAAAAACTACCATCCAGACAGAAGAGAGGGCTTTTTTTCATTTGCGTCTTTTTCTAACCAATGCATATTTTCCTGGAAGCCCCCAGAGCCTTTTTCTCATGTCCCACTAGCAATGGCACAGCCCAGCAACTGTAACCAGCTGTTCTCCTAGGAGAATAGAATGAGTGTAACTGGCTTTGGAGGCAAAATGAGTAATTTTACACTAATGCAAGCAGCCTTTCCACAACAGGACCCCTTTGGGAATGTAGAGAACAAAGTAGAAATAAAAAGATTTTCAGAACGTTTAATCACCCAGAAGCTGTGACACTGCCCCACACAAAGCAATATACTCTCATAGCTCTTAGTTTGACCCTCTATGTTCTAATATGATTGTGTGAGTCTCTGGGCTCGGGTTTAAATCTTGACTTTTGTAATTTAGTGCTGCATGATACGGGCAGTTAACTCTGTTTCCAGATCTGGAAGTGGAAAATAATAGCACCACATTCATAGCATTGTTTTGCTTATTAAATGAGCTAGCATAAAAGAAGCATTTAGAATAGTGCCTGACTGTAAGAAGTGATCAATTAGGCACACACTCAGACACACATACACGCACACGTTTATTTATCGTTTATTCATATTCACATCTATTGAACCAAATAGGAGGGAATCAAGAAGTCATTGAGATATTGTTACATTCATGGTGAATCCTCAGTCATGTCACCTTTTGGTCTTAGGTCAAGTTCGCTGGAAACAGACTCTGAGATTTGCTTGCTGGAGGATTAGTGGGCAGTGCTCTCAGAAACAGCCCCTGTGAGTGGGTGATGGAAGTGTGAATGGATAGAAGGAGGCACTGGACAGTAAAGAAGTTGCCTTGAAGACTTTGTCTGATCCTTGGGGAACTTGGGAGCTGGGATAGTCCTCCTGAATTGTCCCAGAGGGAGGCAAAAGGGGCCGGGTTCTTGCACCCCACACATGTCAGTATCATCCAGTAATCAGGCTGCAGGGAGAGGTTGGGGTGAGGGCAGGTCCTGAAGGATGTGCAGTTAAGGGCAACACTCCTAGTACCTGGGGAATTCCAAGAGTGCCTCAGTTCTGAGGGACTGACTGGGGTCTGGGCAGCCCTCCCATCTCCCACAGCATCTGCTGTACCTTCCCTCCTATCAGCTCTGGAAAACCATTGCTGTCACTCGGTGTGGATAGAATGGAAGGCAGCAGGGCACTGCTAATGGCACGGGATGGACTGCCTGAAGCTTCCAACACTTCCAGCTACAGAGAAAAATCAGCCTCTGGTCATCGCAGTCTGTGCAGGGGAGCCCAGGAGAGCTGAGCCGACCCCTGCTGGGGAGGCCCCGAGGTGTCACCTGTCTGTCCCATATGGCCCAGGATTGCAAACCTGGACAGTCATGATGCCTTGGTTTTGGGCACAAAGGACCCCTCATATTCTGAGAAAACTCTGAAATATGGCCGAGAGAGACTAGAAATGAAGAGATGCCAAAACACCCTGGTAGTTCAGATGGCAAAGAATTTGCCTGTGATACCAGAGAACTGGGTTCAATCCCTGGGTTGGAAAGACCCCCTGGAGAAAGGAATGGCAACCCACTCCAGTATCCTTCCCTGCAGAAATCAGAGGGAGCCTGGTGGGCTACAATTCATGGGGTTGCAAAGAGTCAGACATGACAGAGCACAATAGACTTAATTTTCAAAAGTCAAAATTTAGATAATTGTATCGTGGTAAGTTATCAAGTCTCGAATTTTACCTTGAATGCCAATGTCCACTCTATGTCTGGGACACATTTTTAAACTAAAGCCCTACCTCTTACCTGTCTTTCTCAGCACTTAGATCCTGAGAACGGTAAAGGCATTATGTGGGCAAGAATATGTTGAAACCACAAGGGCATATTTGGAGTTGATAAATATATCCAATTTAGCACTTGTGCAACAGACGGCCTCCATTAAGTGGGTAATAAATATTTGCAAAACTAAAAGAAAGTGATGGGAAAGCATCAATTTCCGATTCTTTGAGTCACACAGTTGATGACTGAGTTAATTAGAAGACAGCTGTGAGGCACAAAACATATGTGGAAGTCAAGGCTGGCTTTTCATGTCTGAATTTTGAGAAATACCTAGTGGAATCATAAACATGAGTGGGCTTCCCAGGTGGCAGAATGATAAAGAATCAGCCTGCCAATGCAGGAGACTCAAGAGATGCAGGTTCGATCCCTGGGTCAGGAAGATCCCCTGGAGAAGGAAATGGCAACTCACTCCAGGATTATTGCCTGGAGAGTCCCCATGAAGAGAGGAGCCTTGGGGGTTATAGTCCATGGAGTCGCAAAGAGTCGGACATGACTGAGCAGCTGAGCACCTGGTGGACTAGCCACAAGAAGGAGAAAGTGAAGAGAATTAATCTTGCTGAAGTAAAGTAAATGAGCTGCTGAAGGAGTCAAGAATTGATTATCGGGAGATGGAGCAAAGAAAGCCAGGTGATAAATGCTCAGCGTTGCAGCCTTTCTGTCAGGGGAGGGATTGGATGTGTCAGCAGAAGACTTGGGTCCTAAACAAGTTCTTTCAGTTGCTAACTGTGTGATCTAGGATAAATTATGTCATGTCCAGAAACCTTAGATTTGTCACCTGACAAAGTGGTGCCTAGTGTAAGGCAGGATGCAAGGTCACTGAGATTCCTTCCGGTTTATATGGGTGCATTTTTCCATTTACTTTCTAAAGAACATCAAATAGGCCTCTCCTATCATGAATCAAATTTCAGTGAGCATATCCTGTTATAGCTTCCTCATCTTAAATACGAATTTCTCTGTTTCTAATATATGTATTCTAGGTGGAGTGTGGCTCTGGCTGGTTCCTTAGATCAACCAGTAGTTTATTTTGTACCTTTTCCTTTTAACTTTCTTTAAAAAATTAATTTCTATTGGAGTATAGTTGCTTTACAATGTTGAGTCAGTTTCTGTTGTGCCGCAAAGTAAATCAGCTACGTGTATACATGTATTGCCCCCGCCCCCAACCATTTTTTTGGATTTCCTTCCTGTTTAGGTCAGCACAGAGCACTGAGTAGGGTTCCCTGAGCTGCACAGTAGGTTCGCATTAGTTATCTATTTTATACACAGTATCAGTAGTGCACATATGTCAATCCCAAGCTCCCAATTCTTACCCATCCCCCTCAATGTCCATACATTGCTCTCTACATCTGTGTTGCTATTTCTGTTTTGCAAATAAGAGCATCTATACCATGTTTCTAGATTCCATACATAGGCATTAACATACAATATTGGTTTTTCTCTTTCTGACTCACTTCACTCTATATGAGTCTCTAGGTTCATCCACATCTCTACAAATGACCCAATTTCATCCTTTTTTATGGCTCAGTAATATTCCATTCTAATTATCTGCCACATTTTCTTTATCCATTCCTCTGTCTTAGGGCATTTAGGTTGCTTCTGCGGTCTGGCTACTACAGATAGTGCTGCAGTGGACACTGGGGTGCATGTGTCTTTTTGAATTATAGTTTTCTCTGGGTATACGCCCAGTAGTGAGATTGCTGTTCATCATCCAATAATGTTTTAAATAGTAAATACTGCCAGTAAAGTATATGCTCTTTGGAGATCTTAGAGATATGAAAGTAGACCAAATTAATTAGTTTAAAAAATCATTTTGCTGAATTAAAAAATGTGTCCAAGAAACTTTAGAAACAATTTTGTATTTTAATTTCCCTGATGTTGTTCAGGCACATTTTGTTTAAATGTAAGAGTATATTTTGATTCAAGTTGCATATACTGATCAGATGAAAACATGTATTGGCCTTCCTAAGGACTGATAGTTTGGGTTTTGTAGGGAAACCATTTTACATAAAGAATGAAGGTGCTTCTTTGGAAGAGACTGAACTTTAGGGAAAGAGACTCAGTTATGGTAAGCTTGGTTCAATAACTGATAGCTTAGAGGGATGAGGACATTTTGAATAAAGAACCTGAAATTTAGATTTTGTCAGAGAAGGTCATTGACGGGATGTGACTGCTTGTTGACCTACGCATTGTGCCTGCGTGCTCAGTCAGGTAGTCGTGTCTGACTATGACCCCATGGACTATAACCGCCAGGCTCCTCTATCCATGGGGATTCTCCAGGCAAGAATACTGGAGTGGGTTGCCAGGCCCTGCTCCAGGAGATCTCCCCAACCCAGGGGCTGAACCCACATCTCCAGTGTCTCCTGCATTGGCCTTGAAACCGGAAGATCATTTGACATGCCTGAACCCAGGTAAGGTCTCCGTGTAAGCTCTTAAGATTGCAGTCAGTGGTTGCTGTGATGTGCCTACTGCCCTGCAGTTGCCCAAGCTAAGCCTTGTGTACAAGTTTCCTTGTTTATTAAACCTGCCACCTATCAATCTGAAGTGCTCTGCCTCTTTTTCTTGGTCTCTCCCTGCTCTCTGTGTATGAGGGCCAGTTTGCAAACCAACAGATTTATCTCTGGACCACATCTGAGTCACTGGGAATGGGAGAGAGGTTACAAGTTAAAAAGAACAAAATCCAAACTCTGTAAGTTGTGGGCAGAAACCAGAGACTTTAACACTCATGGGAGCATGGGAAGAAAGCCCTTGGCATTCCCAGTGGGAAGGTACTCTTTTGATGTTCTTTTGGGAGGCTTGAAAGCAGAATGAAGGAATTTGGATCAAAACAGCAATAGTTCAAAGGACATCTCCCCGAGGAAAGGCAAGATGTGTTTGGGGAAGTCTCAGAAATAAATGGGTGAAACTGTGAGTAAAGCTCACAGCAACAAGTAGAAATGAGAGACAGAAAATTGTTTGCTGTCATCAAAGTAACGGGACTTCCCTGGTCACTCAGTGGCAAAGAATCTGCCTGCAGTGCAGGAGATCCAGTTAGGCACAGGGCTTGATCCCTCGGTCAGGAAGACCCTGGAGGGGGTCATGGCAACCCACTCCAGTATTCTTGCTTGGAGAATCCCATGGACAGAGGAGCCTGGTGGGCAGCAGTCCATGGGGTCGCAAAGAGTCGGACACGACTGAAGGGACTGAGCGCGAGCACGCAGTGTCAGGTAACATTTTTTCTAGTCAGTTTCCCCACCGCCCCCTCTTTATTTTTAGAGCCAATAATTTTCAGTCTCCCTTGCATTTGGATGTGACTATGACATTGAGTTCTGGCCAATGGAATGTAGGTGGAAGTGATGTGTGCCAGTTCACTGAGTGGCCTGTGAGCACCTCCTTTCATGGGCTAACCCCTTCCCTTTGTGGCCGGGGGAATTGAGAAAGCTTCACAGCCTCTCTCCCCAGAGCAAACTAGGGAAACCCCTGCTGAAGACAGCAGACGTGCGCGCTGAAGAAGTCTGCTGGAGAGCACCCTGCATCTACCCTACCCCAATCGCCTCTCCCACCTCCCCCCAGACACCAGAGTGAGCTGCGGGGGAGCAAGAAGTAATTGTGTGGTTTTTATTTTATGTCATTTCACTATATTAAGTCACTGAAATTCCAAGTCTTATCTGATATGATGACAGCTAGCAAGCCTCTCATTGACAGATATGTCCAAGGCTCTCTGGCCTGGGGAAACAGGTGACATACTTAACTGTAATACCAGTTGTTTGTGGGTCTTTGTTCTTTCCTTCATTTATCTGTCTTTTGTGTGCACATGTGTTATTTTTAGGTAGTTCCAAAGAATGAAACTCTTGAGATTACAAACTGGAGACTTAGGGTAGGATCAGGGCACACACATTGTTTTGTCTGGCTTGTGCAATTATTGAATATCGTCTGGGTTCATTGTTCACACACACACACACACACACACACACATAACTTAATTATCTGAAAGACGACAACAACAACAACAGAAGATTCCCTAACACTGTTGGTGGAGCTGAGTAGAGGTCATCCCTGTTGACAGAGCAGGGACCCTCTCCCCATTTGTCACCAACCGCCTCTTCCCAATTGTATCATGGCCAGCCTCTCTCCTCTTCTGGTTGTTTTTGCATGGTCCTCAGGGCCTTAGGACTTATTTAGTCCTCTTCTTTGGAAAAAGTACTTATGTTTTCTGAGAGGTGTTCTTTGGCTACTTTGTTTTTCTATGTATGTTCCCCCAATGACCCTCAGATGCCCTTCCAAGCTCTCCAGGGCAGATCAGGCTCCCCACTCATTTTCTGTTTATTTGCAGCATCTGGATGCTTTGCCTGGGGCCCTAAACTTGTTAGGCTTCTCCCTTAACCTGTTTGGGAGACTTTACTGTCTCTCCAGAATGACCGTGGTGGAGCTTCCTGCCACATTTCTTTCTAATCCATTTCCAGCTCTTGTTCAGATATAGAATGTTCAAAGCAAGGACCATCAGAGTGATGCAGGCACCAGGAATTGTGGCCCTTCGTCTTGTCCTGGGATCTGAACTGTCACTTTCTACAGATCACAGCCCACTACACTGATGCCAGGAACAATGCAATGAATTGAACAAAGCAATGATAAGGTGTTCTTTCTGGCAGAGAAACCGAGAGAAAGAAATTTGCTCTTCACGCAGACAGAAGGGTGGGAAAGCTCAAACTGGAGTGTGGATGCTTCCCTTTGAGGATAACTAGGGTGGTGAAGGTGTTGCTTTAAAAGCTTGACAGGGCAAAAAGTAAGGCTTGTCTTAAAATGAAGCACCTGAAATGGGGATTACATTTGATATTACATGGTCTTCCCTGGTGGCTCAGACAGTGAAGAATCCGCCTGCAATGCAGGAGACCTGGATTCCATCCCTGGGTTGGGAAGATCCCCTGGACAAGGGAATGGCTACCCACTCCAGTGTTCTGGTCTGGAGAATTCCATAGACAGAGGAGCCTGGCAGCCTACAGTCTACGGGGTCACAAAGAGTCAGACATAACTTAGTGACTTACACTGTCACAATTTCGTTATTACATAAGTAAGACGCTTTAACATAACAACACATGGGAACAGCCTGATACCCATTGTGGCTTCAGAAATCTGACAAAGTGGTTTAAATTCTTCTATTATTATCATTTTCTTTCATTTTTTAAAGAATCATGATATGACAGTTCTTTTTTTTTCATAGTTCTCTCTCTTGGTAACCTTACTCAAATCCAGGTATTTTCTCCTGAGTCTAAATGAATAGATCAGACCTGTATTAAGTCAGGGTCAGTGAGAGAAATGGGCTCTGTTTAATGGAAGTAATTTCAAATGCCAGCAAAATTCTGTTTGAGTTTTCCCCATTTCCATCTAGCAGGCTAATGCCCATCTGGCTTCGATGGCAGCATCTGCCCTTAGGGTGATCCTTATCCCTCTTAGATCAGGGTCGTATTCTTACCTGAATTTTGGGGTCGGATCTCTGTGGGGTCACCCTCCTGGCTGACGAGCTTTTCTGTGAGTAATATCATCATTTGCAGGGTTTTATCTTTTTTTCTTTCAGGCTAGCTGGTAATTCAAGTTTCTTTTTCCCTTTCTGTATATTTAAAGACCAGCCTTCAGATCCGTTCTGTGCAATCGATCACTGGTGCTGCCAGCTCCTTGAGTGGACTCTTTGGAGAACTGGCTCTTTGAGCTTAATCCTGCTCAACCAGTCAGCCCCCTACATGGCACATGTAAGGTATCCAGGCAAAGCCATTCTTGCATGTAGTGAATGGTGAGATCAGTCCCACTGACTTGTGAGGCTATTTCCAGTACCAGTTGGGCAATGATTGGGGTGTCCACTGAGTCTCTAACATTACCAATTTGGAAATCTCAAGTATTAATCTAACTAACAATTTCCAACATATTCCAGCCTCTGGTTTTCTGCCTTCCGAATTGCATGTAGAAATAGAGCTTGTGTGTGTGGTCAGTTGTGTCTGACTCTTTTGCAACTCCATGGACTGTAGCCCTCCAGGCTCCTCTGTTCATGGGATTTCCCAGGCAAGAATACTGGAATGGGTTGCCATTTCTTACTGCAGGGGGTCTTCCCGACCCAGGGGTGAAACACGCCTCTCCTGTGTCCCCTGCATCACAGGTGGAGTCTTTACCTAGGAAACCACAGAGAGGTAGAATGGGTGCTTATTTCACAAGCACTGTGAGGCAGCAATGGGAAGAGGTGGTTTTCTGATAGCTCAGGAGTTGGATGATATTTTTCTCTAGCACTACATAGAAGTGACTGGATTAGGGAGAGGAAGGCAACTCTGACCACATTTTTCATGCCATTTTTGGTAATAAGCAAACACAGGGTTTGTATATAAGCTACTTTCTATACATTCATACTCTAGCACATGTGTTCCTATTTTTGTGCATGTTTCATGAAATCTGTCATCACTTTGTAATCTCAGCATATGTATAACTGTAACGTGAAACTACAAGTGATTGACAACAGATGAAATCCTATATATGGCAAACGAGTCTGATAGTCCATTCAGCGTTTAGTGCACAATCAGTTACAAAATCCTGTTTGTGAAACATGAAATTTGGATTTGTCTAGACTTTGTTCTAGGTCTGGGAAAAATGGCATGTCCTTACTTTGAAGCATGTTTCTCAGAGTTTGTCTTTTCCAGTCTGAATACTTGATTACTGGTAAAATTAAGGTGTTTGAAAATGGTTGCTGGAATGTTTACAGTTCTTAAAAGAAAGGCTAGGAGGAGTCTAGGAAGCAAAGAGGCTTCTGAACAGTATAATAATCAAAGAGAATAAAACCTGCCATTTTCTGACTTCTGTAAATATCAGTGGTCACAGAGGCAGCCAGAGAGTTGAAACAGCAGTTGCAAACATGTTTTTTTCCCCTCTTCCGTTGAATCCATACCTACTTGGTAACTCTGTTTTTTAAAGAAGTAATTGGACCACGTAGTATGTTGATTTGAATGTTCCTTGCGGACCTGTCTTTGGTATGAAACTTTTATGTGAAACAATTATTTTATACAGAAATTTAAATTCAGAGATCAGAAAAACTAAGGCATATTCTTATTTTGAATTTCACTCAGTTAATATTCTGGGGCTTCCCTGGTGGTCCAGGGTTAGGAATCTGCCTTGCAATGCAAGGGACCCTGGTTTTATCCCTGCTCTGGGAAGATCCCACATGCCTTGGAGCAGCTAAGCCCGTGTGCCACGGCTACTGAGCCCCCAGCCTAGAGCCTGTGCTCCACAGGCCACTGCAGTGAAAAGCCCTTACCCCAGTGAAGAGTATCCCCCACTTGCTGCAACTAGAGAAAGCCCACGTGCAGCAACAAAGACCCACCACAGCCAACAATAGTGATAATAATAATACATCTTAAAAAATACTCTAGTAATAGTACTAATGAAAGCCTCGAAAGTACAGTCTCATGGATCAATTAATACTAGCTAATGAGAGAGCTCTGATGGGCACTGTATGTGCTCTGTGTGCTTTTTTTTTTTTTTTTTTAAATATTGGTCTTCTAGACTCATTCTCTTTCACGAATTTTAAGCCTAGTAGGAGAGGAGACCTATACTAGAGACACAATAGAAAACCAAATTAGAGAAAGGGGATTTCAAGAACCAATAAGTATGCTTCCTGTTCAGGTTGGTAAATAAAAAGTCACTGGGTGACATTTTTCAGCTGCTGATCCTGAGTTCAGGAATACACAATGCAAATGAAAAAGCATCTTTTAGCCGAGGTTAGCAAATAATCATAATTATAGTAATAGCAAACATTATTAACTATTCACTGTGTACCAGATCACTCCCTCTGAGCTATCTGAAATATTTTTACAACAGCAAGGTGAGGCAAGTATCATTATATATATTTATATATAATATTAAATATATATTAAATATATATTTATATTAAATCATATAAAATTAAATTATATTTAATTATATATTAAATTAAATTATATTAAATTATATATATTTAATATATATTATATATATAAATATATATTTATATATAATAGTATATATACTATACTATATATACACTATATATACACTATACATAGTATATATAGAAAATAAAATGTGGGAAAAAAAGTTGCTTCAGAATCAATATGATGGAGTAATAGTATATACTATTATAATAGTATATATTATATATACTATTATATAAGGAAACAGCTTTAGAGGGGATTACTCCATCATATTGATTCTGAAGCAACTTTTTTTTCCCACATTTTATTTTCTATGATATTCTGCCACAACTTAAGACTGATAGAGTCTTACAATCACTGTAGCCAGCCAGCAGTTTCGACTGATGTCATTGTCTGCTTGGTCATCAACATCAAGAATGCCAGGACGAAAACTTGCAGAATGTGTGCCAAATATTTGGAAGAACAGCCCAGAAGCAGCAAGCAGTGTGGGACTTTAGCTCTCATGGACTGAATGGTTGTGGGAACAGTGAGAGAGGAAGTGCATTAGATTTGCTTAGTGTCTTTGCCAAAGTTGGAGTTAAAAGTGGGGCAGTTCTGTAGCACTGGAAAGCCAGCACCATTGGCTTTAGTTAGTCCTCTAAATTTTCCTATGACACACTGCACTGTGCATGCTCTTGATGGACTGGTGGATACTGGACAATATGGTGTGAAAAAGCATGGAAAACTCTGACTCTGAATCTAAAATGACTCAGAAGAGTCAGATCCTATGTGGGAACAAATCCCAAAAATCCCTCAACTGATTTCATTCACATATATATTCCTTTTAACATATGCACACAGAGGAGACAGATGATAAAAATCTATGGCTCATGAAATTTACGTTGGCTGTTTCATGAATCCTTACATAAAATGTTTAACAGATAAAAAGTATTATGTCATAGCCTACAATCACTCATGTCTTCAATTCAATCAAATACAGTAAAAGAGATAAAGGTCTGTCTGGTTCCAGAGACCAAGTTCAGAACATAGGCCATAGTGTATTCACTACTATGATTTAAAACATTCATTTGTTGCAGACAAGCATGGCAAGACTGCTAACTTCTCTTTGATGAATACTGGGTTGGCCCAAAAGTTCATCTGGGTTTTCCTCTAGCAGCTTCAGTTCAGTTCAGTTCAGTTCAGTCGCTCAGTCGTGTCTGACTCTTTGTGACCCCATGAATTGCAGCACGCCAGGCCTCCCTGTCCATCATCAACTCCCGGAGTTCACTCAGACTCACGTCCATCGAGTCGGTGATGCCATCCAGCCATCTCATCCTTGGTCGTCCCCTTCTCCTCCTGCCCCCAATCCCTCCCAGCATCACAGTCTTTTGCAATGAGTCAACTCTTCGCATGAGGTGGCCCAAGTACTGGAGTTTCAGCTTTAGCATCATTCCTTCCAAAGAACACCCAGGACTGATCTCCTTCAGAATGGACTGGTTGGATCTCCTTGCAGTCCAAGGGACTCTCAAGAGTCTTCTCCAACACCACAGTTCAAAAACATCAATTCTTTGGCACTCAGCTTTCTTCACAGTCCAACTCTCACATCCATATGACCACTGGAAAAACCATAGCCTTGACTGGATAGACCTTTGTTGGCAAAGTGATGTCTCTGTTTTTTAATATGCTATCTAGGGTGGTCATAACTTTTCTTCCAAAGAGTAAGCATCTTTTAATTTCATGACTGCAATCACAATCTGCAGTGATTTTGGAGCCCAAGAAAATAAAGTCTGACACTGTTTCCACTGTTTCCCCATCAATTTGCAATGAAGTGATGGGACCAGATGCCATGATTTTTGTTTTCTGAATGTTGAGCTTTAAGCCAACTTTTTACTCTCCTCTTTTACTTTCATCAAGAGGCTTTTTAGTTCCTCTTCACTTTCTGCCATAAGGGTGGTGTCATCTGCATATCTGAGCTTATTGATATTTCTCCCAGCAATCTTGATTCCACCTTGTTCTTCTTCCAGCCCAGCGTTTCTCATGATGTACTCTGCATAGAAGCTAAATAAGCATGGTGACAATATACAGCCTTGACGTACTCCTTTTCCTATTTGGAATCAGTCTGTTGTTCCATGTCCAGTTCTAACTGTTGCTTCCCAACCTGAATACAGGTTCCTCAAGAGGCAGGTCAGGTGGTCTGGTATTCCCATCTCTTGAAGAATTTTCCACAGTTTATTGTGATCCACACAGTCAAAGGCTTTGGCATCATCAATAAAGCAGAAATAGATGTTTTTCTGGAACTCTCTTGCTTTTTCCATGATCCAGCAGATGTTGGCAATTTGATCTCTGGGTCCTCTGCCTTTTCGAAAACCAGCTTGAACATCTGGAAATTCACTGTTCACATACTGCTGAAGCCTGGCTTGGAGAATTTTGAGCATTACTTTACTAGCATGTGAGATGAGTGCAACTGTGCGGTAGTTGGAGCATTCTTTGGCATTGCCTTTCTTTGGGATTGGAATGAAAACTGACCTTTTCCAGTCATGTGGCCACTGCTGAGTTTTCCAAATGTGCTGGCATATTGAGTGCAGCACTTTCACAGCATCATCTTTCAGAAACCCAAATGAACTTTTGGGTCAATCCAATACATCCTGAGACAGAAAGGTAATCACAGTGCTGTGTACTGATAATTAACCAAAGCTATGTTAATTTTTTTTTTTTTGCACTTTACAGTTTGCATAGCTCTTTCAACTAGTTTGGCTTCGCTGGTGGCTCAGATGGTAAAAAATCTGCCTGCAATTTAGGAGACCTGAGTTGGATCAGGAAGATCCCCTAGAGAAGGGCATGGCAACCCATTCCAGTGCTCTTGCCTGGAGAACTCCATGGACATAGGATTCTGGTAGGCTAAAGTCCATGGGGTTGCAAAGAGTCAGACATGACTGAGTGACTAACATTTTCACTACTTTTCACCGGTTCAGCTCATTGACTTCTTACAACAATGCTATGAGGTAAGAATTGTTATCACCTCTTCATCTCATATAAAAGCAGAGTGCCCAGTGAATCCTCACATGTACTTGCTGAGTTATGGTGGGTTCTCTGGGAAGAGGACTCAAAGTGGAAATGTTTGTGTGAGAAGTTTAGTGGTCAGTGCTCCCAGGAACAGTGTCCACTGGGGATGAACAGGGACAGGACCAGGCAAGAGGAGAGGTTGAGCTGCAGTGAAATTGTAATAAAGGCCTCTGGTTGTCCCATGGAGGGAACTCTGGCATCCACAGATGTCCGTGACTGAGCCAGTGTGGAAGACCTATGAACCACTGCATCAGCCAGCCACTGGATGTGGACGGCCCCAGAGAGGACATGCGGTCTTGGGTAAGACCTTGAGCTGACAACAGTTCTCCAGGTGGGTCTCGACTATGAGCCATCAGCTCTCAGTACTTGTGGTAGCTGGCAGAGTAGCCACTGGTTCCGTAGTGGGGAACTGGTTGGTACATCACAACATCCACCAAAGTCTACTCGTGCTACTTATATGCACTTGCTTTGTATAATAAGTCCACTCCATGTGAGGACAACTCCCAGTGATTCTGATAGGTCTCTTCCTGGGAAAACTTAGAAGGAGGAGAATGGTCAGAAGAACCTGGTCTCTGCTTCTATAGCTAGTTGCCGATCACAGTGGTACTCTCCTTTCCTCCCACACATTCCCCTCACCAGGGCCTCTTCTGGTACAGGTGGCTTACCTGGAGGGCAACACAGTCCTTTATCCCCTGAGCAGTCTGAGCCCCTGGCCACCATTCCTATCTCAGGCCACGCCTGCTGAACTTTATTGCCTATTCACTACCAACACTGGACAAGTGGGTATTGATACACTGCAATGGATCTTGGTGTTTAGTCATTGTTATTTAGTCGCTAAGTCAAGTCTGACACTTTTGCAACCCTGTGGACTGTAGCCCACCAGGCTCCTCTGTCCATGGAAATCTCCAAGCAAGAATATTCGAGTAGGTTGTCATTTCCTTCTACAGGGAATATTGGAGGTTTGTTTATCTAAAGTATTGGTTGTGTTTGTAGTTCAGTCGCAAAGTCGTGTCTGACTCTTTGTGACCCCCATGGACTGTAGCATGCCAGGCTCCTCTGTCCATGGGATTTTTTGACTGGAGTAGGTTGCCATGCCCTCCAGGGGATCTTTCCAGACCAGGGATTGAACCCATGTCTCCTGCATTCAGCAAGTGGATTCTTTACCACTGAGCCACCAGGAAAGCCCATGATGGATCATGCGGGTGATCAAATATCTGCCATTGTTGTGAAAAAGCGATTCTGTCTCCTTCTGATGATCACTATCACCTATGATAGGATGGGCAGTCCTTTCTTTCCCTGCTGGCCTGATGGCTTGGGGACTGCAAAGTTCCTGGGTGGCAGATAGAGCTGAGAGTTTAATGGGACCTTGACTGTCTTTCTTGGTGGAAGAATCTCCCCTAGCACTTAAATTCAAAGACCCTGAAGTTTGGGGAATGGAAACAAAAATTCTTCCAGTGAGACATTTGAAGTAATGGAAAGCATGGACATTCTTGATTCTACCATTTGTATTTGTAACAGAATTTGTAACCATCCATCCAGCCTTCACTTAGCTTCTCACTGATGCTGGTGAATTGCTCACCAAGATTTAGTCATGCTTGAAAAGTGGAACTCAGAGAAAGTGGCCACCGTGGACCCAAAATAAAGAGACTTAAAAGCTCTGCAAGGAAGCTATAAAAAATGTGCTTTTAAAAAAATATGAATTTATTTATTTTAGTTGGAGGCTAATTACTTTACAATATTGTATTGGTTTTGCCATACATCAAAAGGAATCTGCCACAGATATACACATGTCCCATATCCTGAACCCCCCTCCCACATCCCTCCCTGTACCATCCCTCTGGGTCATCTCAGTGCACCAGCCCCAAGAATCCTGTATCATGTATCGAACCTGGACTGGTGATTCATTTCATATATGATATCATTCATGTTTCAATGCCATTCTCCCAAATCATCCCACCCTCTCCCTCTCCCATCAGCAGATAAATGGATAAAAAAGCTGTGGTACATATACACAATGGAGTATTACTCAGCCATTAAAAAGAATACATTTGAATCAGTTCTAATGAGGTGGATGAAACTGGAGCCGATTATACAGAGTGAAGTAAGCCAGAAAGAAAAACACCAATACAGTATACTAAAAAATGTGTTTTGTAATAAGAGGTGAAGATATTTTGACAGATCTGCATATTAGGAAATTTTAAATATACAAAGTACTATACCTGTTTTCTCTTACTTTGCCAGATCTGAATTATTTTATTTGTGACAGTCAGGGTCCACAAAGAATGGTCCACAGGCCAAATTCAGTCTGTTATCTGTTTTTGTAAACAAAATTTTATTGGAACACAGCCTTGCTGTTTATTTACATACATCTACAGCTGCTTCTCTGCTGTAAGAATAGAATTGACATGTGGAAACGGAGGCTGTATGGCCCACAAAGCTGAAAATATTTACTGCCTGGCCCTTTTCAGTAGTTTTCTGATCCCTGACTTTTTTTTTTGCTAGTTGAATTGTAATTAACAATTCATTTGGTCAAAAAAGTAGTGTTTGGCATATTTAGAAAGTATGATGTAAACAAGAGCTTTTATTTGAGGGTAACATAGCACGGAAGAAAATGAAGAGGAACTAAAAAGCCTCTTGATGAAAGTGAAAGTGGAGAGTGAAAAGTTGGCTTAAAGCTCAACATTCAGAAAACGAAGATCATGGCATCTGGTCCCATCACTTCATGGGAAATAGACGGGGAAATAGTGGAAACAGTGTCAGACTTTATTTTGGGGGGCTCCAAAATCACTGCAGATGGTGACTGCAGCCAGGAAATTAAAAGACACTTACTCCTTGGAAGAAAAGTTGTGACCAACCTAGATAACATGTTGAAAAGCAAAGACATTACTTTGCCAACAAAGTCCGTCTAGTCAAGGCTATGGTTTCTCCAGTGGTCATGTATGGATGTGAGAGTTGGACTGTGAAGAAAACTGAGTGCTGAAGAATTGATGCTTTTGAACTGTGGTGTTGGAGAAGACTCTTGAGAGTCCCTTGGACTGCAAGGAGATCCAACCAGTCCATTCTGAAGGAGATCAGCCCTGGGATTTCTTTGGAAGGAATGATGCTAAAGCTGAAACTCCAATACTTTGGCCACCTGATGGGAAGAGTTGACCCATTGGAAAATACTCTGGGAGGAATTGGGGGCAGGAGGAGAAGGGGATGACAGAGGATGAGATGGCTGGATGGCATCACTGACTCGATGGACGTGAGAGTCTGAGTGAACTCTGGGAGTTGGTGATGGACAGGGAGGCCTGGCGTGCTGCTATTCATGGGGTCGCAAAGTGTCGGACGCTACTGGGCAACTGAACTGAACATAGCAAAGTCTTTTAGGAAAAATACATATACTCTTTTGAATATTTTGAGGCACATTTCCAGTCTCAGCTGTCTTATGGATTTCTGGATTGTTCCTCACTTTCTAATTTCCATCAGCTGGCCTGTTTGGTTTGGTGTATTTTGTGTAGTTGGTGTATTTATTCAGTAGCTTGAGCTCCGGTCCCACTGGGCCCATCTAGAATTTGCTAAACCGAGTCTCCTGTGAATTTTTGCAGCATTTTAAATCTTCTTCTGCTGCCTTTTCTTTTTAAACACAGTAAAGAGCTTCATCTCTACACTCTGTGCCTCTAGCACTCAGGCTGCAGGGCCCTGGCGGGAACTTGCTTCTCCTATTTGCTGGGAACAGTGGACAGCAACAGTGTGGATATAAAATTGCATCTGGCTTCACTTGAAGATCCGTTTTTCCCCTGTGAGTATCAGTGAGGTCATTGGGGGTGTGTCTGGTACTTTTTGAAGTTGCTTGGTTAGGGGATTCCGAAAACGGGCTCTGTGTCTAGAGCCATAGATCTCAACTTTGCTGTTCTGAGTCAAGCAATGACACAGTCGTCCTCTAAATAGCACTTGAAAGCTTTGCTTTCCAGTGTTTTCAGAAGTCCCAACTGAGCAGATGAATATCTGAAAAGCCCCATTTCCCAAGTGAAAACTGAGCGAAACAATGACCCTCAGGTCCACCCTCACTAGTGAATCGGCTCTGGTGGGTTCCCCTGTTAGGGATGAAGGTGGATCATTTTTCTGATCATGAAGGAGGGTGGGAGAGGGCAGGGAAAGGGGCTACTGTGTGGTCTGCTATTTCCAGAGGGCCTGTTGGAAGAAGAGACTTCTTTCCCACTCCTTGAACTCATTTGTTTATAAGTGTGTGTGTGGGGGGGTGTCCTTCTGTGTGGCTCTTCACCAGTTCCTAGGGGATGGACTATGAGTGTGGGGAAGAAAGGTTTGGATGCTGAAATTAGAACGAGAGGTGAGGAGAGGCAGGGCTTCCTAGGTCCTGCCATGGCTCCCTGGCCCCCCTGTGTTGTCAACATTCCACATTACTGAGTCCTGAGAAACTCTTTTTTTTAATTTATATTTTAAATTGTGGGATCTTCCCTGGTGGCTCAGACCGTAAAGCGTCTGCCTACAATGCCTACCATGCGGGACACCCAGGTTCAATCCCTGGGTCGGGAAGATCTTCTGGAGAAGGAAATGGCAACCCACTTCACTTTTTAAAAATCTATATTTTAAATTATTAAGCATTTATTTTTATTTATTATTTTTGGCCATGCCAGCTGGCATGTGGGGTCTTAATTCCCTGACCAGGGATCAAACTGGTGCCCTCTGCTTTGGAAGCACTGAGTCTAAACCACTGAATCACCTGGGAAGTCCCTGTTCTGAGAAACTCTTGGTGCATTGCAGCAAGTTTATGGCTCTGGCACTCCTGTCCCCTGGAAACACTGCAACAGAATCCGCACCAGTGCCTGACCTTGGGTAGAACCCAGCAGAGACCACTGTTTGCCAAAGCTTGTATCTGAATGAAACCACTCTAGAAAATAAGCGCACTTATTTATTTATTTGGCTGCACTGGGTCTTAGTTGCGGCGTGGGGACTCTTTAGCTGCAGCTTGTGAACACTTAGTTGTGGCATGTGGGACCTAGTTCCCCAACCAGGGATGGAGCCCAGCCTCCCTGTATTGAGAGCACAGTCTTAGCTGCTGGACGCCCAGGGAAGTCTCAAGGCTCACTTTGTGTGTGCATGTGCATGCTCAGTCATGTCCTGCTCTTTGCGACCCCATAGACTGTAGCCCACCAGGCTCCTCTGTCCATGGGATTCTCCAGGCAAGAATGCTGGAATGGGTTTCCATGCCCTCCTCCAGGGGATCTTCCCCACCCAGGAATCGAACCCACGTTTCTTACTTCTCCAGTATTGGCAGATGAGTTCTTTATCCCTAGTGCCACCTGGGAAGCCCCAAGGATTACTTTGGGACAACTCAATTTTCTCTTAAGTAGCCTTTTGTGTCCAAGGCTTTACAGCTGAAAACCTTAACGAATTCAGGTTATTATTATTATTTTGCTCCTACCCAGGATGAGAAATTCTTTTAATATCCTGGCACATAGTAGGCTCTTGATAAGTGTTGCTTGTTTTGTCAGGCTTCCTATACAGTTCTGAGGACTTTGTTGATTATACCATTATTATTTTTTTTTAATGCTTTGCCAAAGGCTGGCCAGTGGCCAGGGCACACCAAAGTTTCTGGGAGCAGGAGAGTGCAGAATGTTCTGGCAGAGATGGGAGCATGCTCAGGGATTGCTAAATCCTCACCCTTGGCTAGACTTTCAGGAAACAAGTCCAGAGGACAGAGGAGAGGTGACCTCCTTTGTCTGCACTAGATAGTTGAAAGTCCCAAGTCAATTGAGCCGCTTGGATGAGCCAGCAATGACATAATCCACAGTGGAAGGAAATCTTTGCAGACACCTATGCAGGTGTGGAAAAGAGCAGAAAGGCTCTGGTATGCCTAGAGAGGCAGGGACAGTGCTGAGATGTGGAGGGCATTGGTGAGGTGGTACGTCTCGCAGGACTTAGACCAGGTGGCCAGGTTATTTGAGAGAACAAGTATTTCCTGAACTCCTCCTCTCTGCGTGGAGCTGTAGACAGAGAGTGAGAAAGGGGCAACATCTTTGGCCTCAAGGAGAAGTTTATAATCTAGAGAAGACTCTCTTATACAGAATCATTTATATTATGACTCTTGGTTGGATTAAATGAGTGAAAACACAGAATCATTTATATTATGGCTCTTGGTTGGATTCTTTCAGTGAACATTTGTTGTTGTTTAGTCACTAAGTCGTGTCCGACTCTTTGTGACCCCATGGATGGCAACACGCCAGGCTTCCCTCTCCTTCACTGTCTCCCGGAGTTTGCTCAAACTCATGTCCATTCAGTCAGCAAGGCCATCCAACCATCTCATCCTCTGTCGCCCCCTTCTTTTGCCCTCAATCTTTCCAAGCATCAGGGTCTTTTCCAATGAGTTGGCTCTTTGCATCATGTGGCCAAAGTATTGGGGTTTCAGCTTTAGCATCAGTCCTTCCAATGAATGTTCAGGGTTGGTTTTCTTTAAGACTGAATGATTTGGTCTCCTTTTTGTCCAAGGGACTCTCAAGAGTTTTCTCCAGCATTAGTGTGGTGTTATTTTGGATTTATGTGCTGAGTTACATGTGTAGTTTTTAGGCATTTGTCTTCAGTCCGATCTCTTGGGAGCCTATTCGGCAATGCTGGGGCAGAGTGCAACAGAGGAACCAAGGGAGACGGCTTATTCCCAGCCTCGTGGAGATCCAGCCCTGGGCTACTGGGCTGTTGTGTGGGTGTGGTTCAGCTACGGACTGCGCAGCTTTATCCTCTGGGGCTGCCATCCCCCCTCGAGGTTGCCTTGCTTTCAGTATATGCCTGTCTTTGGGACCTGATCATGAATTTAGAACACCTCTCTTGGGATGGAAACTCTGAATTACAGATGAGACAAAGATCACTTATTCAGGAAGGCCTCCAATTCCAAAACTAAAGACTGAAGAGCTGTCTGGATGTGAGTGCTGATGAACCTTCATTTGAGCACATATATATTTGCTCAAATATTACAAATGCCAATGTATTAAAATTATCTGTCATAAAATTCAAGCAGAGGGCTTCTGATGTCATATAGCAACTGAAAACTGATGTCTGGTATCATTTGAACTGGTATTTGATAGCATCATTTTTAAAATAAAAGCCTATTTTTCTTTTAAAAGGAAGGGTGACATAAATTGTATTTGCAATTGATATCTGTTTTTATCAGGATTAAGGGCAAATTTTGCATTCTGTCTGCCGGACAAACTGGGGAAGGACAGTAAAAAAATCTCATGAATTTATTGCATGGTTTATGAAAAATATAATAGTCCCTGAAAGCTTAGCAATCATAGAATACATTTTCCTTTAACTCAAGCTAATGACTTAAAGCCTGAGTCAGAAGTCCTTGAAGATTAATCAAGTGGGACACATATAGTCTGGCATAGTGTGTGACAGCAAAGAGTTCCAAAAGTTCAGGGTAGATCATTCTATAATCCCCAGGCTGCTTGGGACTGTGGTGGCCACTGAAGAGACAAGAGAACTCAGTTCTGCAGGAGCCCAGGATCCAAAGGGCCAGTAGAGTTCATGGCAAGTTTTGGGGAGCTTTTCCCAAGTGACCTCATTTTGCTTTCCAGGAAATTTGATCCCTGAGCTAATTATTCTAACACACAGTATTTGTCCTCCTACTGGAAATACTCACCAATTTGTTGTTCAGTCACTCAGTCATGTCTGACTCTTTGCAACCCCATGGACTGCAGCATGCCGGGCTCCCCTGTCCTTCACCATCTCCTGGAGCTTGCTCAAACTCATGCCCGTTGAGTTGGTGATGCCAATTACATGTGTTGTAAACATTCCCTGTTTGTTTGTTTTTTTTTTCTTCTTAAGAAGACAGAAACCTTGAGGAATTTAGCTTTTTAGAGAGGATATTTTGAGATAAAATACAAGGCATTATCTATGAAAGGAGCTGAAAAGAAACAAAGTGAGAATCAGGACTCTGATGGAAAGAGGAAGGATATTCTGTTTATATGGGGAGAGAGACAAAGGCAAAAATATTGTCCAGAAGACAAAAAAAGAAGAAATTTTGATAGCACAAGCTAACAGTGTATGATGGTAATTTGAACACTTAGCGAAAGCCACAGGTCATCCAGGTTTGAAAACTCTTGGTTCCGGCCCTGGAAGAGGAGTTGCTGCTGTGTGTGGGGCTCAAACGCGGTGACTCATGGAGTTGGCTGTCCTTCTGGGCTGAGAGTCTGAGCGTCGGAGCTGCAATTGGTACCCTTGAACTTCATCAAGCTGCTGTAACTGCTGCCCTCTCCTAGTTTACAAGTGAATAAATGATGCCCACAGAGCTTGAGCAAGAAGCTTTGTGTCCTGGTTGTGACAACTGATAACTTTGAGGATGTGCTTTGTATTTCCAACTCTTAATTAAGAGTTGGGTCTTCGGAAAATGAAGGAGAGCTCATGAAATGGGTGGCTTCACAGATGGTGTGGACTCTGGCTTGCTTTTATAGTGATTCATACTAGCTGTTGATTGATGGGTAATCTATTCTCAGTATTTATGGAGTATCTACTTTATTTAGTTGGTGCAAGAAACACTCCAAATAAATATGACAAACTTCTTTTTTTATGAATAGAATTTAGACAAATGGGTAAGAGAGAAGTAAAAGCACAGACTTACAAAGGATACAACAATGCCACACCCAGGGTGTTACGAGGGCAGAGAAGAAGGGTCCCTAATTTTAACCCGGAATGTTCTCATAGAGCATTTCCAGAAAAGATATGTGTTGAGCTGGGTTAGCTAGATATAATGTGGGAAAGGACATTCCAGGCTGAGAGCATAACATGTTTATGGTACAAAACTCCTGCCTTCCTGGAATCCCAAGTATCTAGTCATTGCTGGAATCTTGAGAGTGGGGTCTGGGAGGAAAGGAGATGAGAGATGAGTGGGGCGGATCTCAGAGGGTTTGGGGCAGGGGTTAAGCTATGGATTTGAAGTTCAGTTTGAAGCCTATGGGGAATTATTAAACTATGCAAAGCAAGGGAATGATATAGTCATATTTGCATCTTGGAAAGTTCATCCTTCGATATGTACAGAATGATTTGAGCTTGGTCACATTGGAGCCCAGAAGATGTGACTACTAGACTCAAGGCAAGAAGGGTTCTTCTAATAATAGTGACAATAAAAATTAATAATACACTTTTCCAGAGGCTTTCTGATCAAGAGAAAGGTAAAACAAATGTTGAATGAGCAAGGGAAAACCTCTTTGTTAGAACTAGAACACTGAATATAATGGAGTATTACAAATGTGTCATGAGACGAATAGTAGTTGTGGGAAGATTCGAGAAAATCCCCTGGAGAAGGGAATGGCAGCCTGCTCCAGTCTTCTTGCCTGGAGAATTCCATGGACAGAGTAGTGTGACAGGCTACAGTCCATGGGGTCACAAAGAGTTGGACATGACTGAGCAACTAACAATTTCACTTTTTTCTCAGAAAAAAGTAAGAATAAAGATCCACCCATTTTTTCCCCCCAGCAACAAAACTTTGTGTTATTTTCAGTTCTTCTGACTTCCAATTTCAGTTCTGAGAATGATGCCTTTGCCTCACATTTGAAATCCTGTTCCATGTTGTTCTGCTGTACTAGCAACTGGCTTTTTTTCTTTCCTGGGGCAGGGATGTTAGATGAATCTTTCAGGGGACTAATGTACTGTGTGAGCAGATGAGAGTTATAAGCCATTAAACTTCATTTTAAAAATATGGTCTCATTTGTTTCACAGATTGGTGAGTCCTGGGGAAATTTGGTTTATAGTTGCAAAGAAAACCAGAACATTTGAATTATAGTCTTCCCTGGTGGCTCAGACAGTAAAGAATCTGCCTGCAGTATGGGAGACCTGGGTTCGATCCCTGGGTTGGAAAGATCCTCTGGAGAAGAGAATGGCTACCCACTCTAGTATTCTTGCCTGGAGAATTCGATGGACAGAGGAGCCTGGTGGGCTACAGTCCATGGAGTTACAAAGAGTCAGACACAACTGAATGACTAACCCAACAATGGTTTTTATTAGTGACTATTCATAAAGTATGTCAAGGCTATATGTTGTCACCCTGCTTATTTAACTTATATGCAGAGTACATCATGCAAAATGCCAGGCTGGATGAAGCACAAGCTGGAATCAGGATTGCAAGGAGAAATATCAATAACCTCAGATATGCAGATGACACCACTCTGATGGCAGAAAGTGAAGAAGAACTAAAGAGCCTCTTGATGAAAGTGAAAGAGGAGAGGGAAGAAGTTGGCTTAAAACTCAACATTCAGAAAACTAAGATCATGGCATCTGGTCCCATCACGTCATGGCAAATAGATGGGGGAAAAATGGAAACAGTGAGAGACTTTATTTTTGGGGGCTCCAGAATCACTGCAGATGGTGAGTGCAGCTATGAAACTAAAAGACACTTGCTCCTTGGAAGAAGAGGTATGACCAACATAAATAGCATATTAAAAAGCAGAGACATTACTTTGTCAACAAAGGTCCATCTAGTCAAAGCTATGGTTTTCCAGCTGTATGTATGGATGTGAGAGTTGGACTTTTAAGAAAGCTGAGTCCTGAAGAATTGATGCTTTTGAACCGTGGTGTTGGAGAAGACTTTTGAGAGTCCCTTGGATGGCAAGGAGATCCAACCAGTCAATCCTAAAGGAAATCACCCTGAATGTTCATTGGAAGGACTGATGCTGAAGCTGAAACTCCAATACTTTGGCCACCTGATGTGAAGAACTGACTTATTGGAAAAGACTCTGATGCTGGGAGGGATTGCGGGCAGGAGGAGAAGGGGATGACAGAAGATGAGATGGTTGGATGGCATCACCGACTCAATGGACATGAGTTTAGATGGACTCTGGGAGTTGGTGATGGACAGGGAAGCCTGGTGTGCTGCAGTTCATGGGGTTGCAAAGAGTTGGACACTAATGAGCGACTGGACTGAACTGAATCATAGAGGATGTGACAAATGTCTCTGAATTGTATTAAAGCCAGAGGAATTAAAAGACACACCTATATCTTGCTCAACACTCAAAAGGATGGAACTCTGCTACTCCCTAAACTAAAAGAAACATCATCACACAGGTTTTACTTCTGCAGTTCTTATCAACTGTGTGCGACCAATAGGAGAGAATGTCTCAAGGTTAACAAGCAACAGGACTCATGCGAAAACTTTAAAAGGAATGTGTTTTTCCCTGAGATTTTTAGTTCATATTCTAGGCTTCCAAGCTTGGCACGTTTCAATTAGGATCTGAGGATAAAACCATTAATATGTTGGGAAAAAATAATTGAAAACAAAAATCTCCCAACCCAGAAAACCTCTTCACGGTCAGTAGAAACAGAGAAAGTGTTTTGTTCTTAAATAATCATTAAACCAGTATGTGATGCTCATGACAGGCCATTGCTAAGAAATTACAAAAACAGAAAGACATCCCACTGCCTTATATAGTCAAGAACATTCCCTACAATGTTCTCAAGATAAACAATAACTAGTCCTCAAGTCAGAGGACTTAACAGCACATTTGTCACTCATACTGACTTAACAGTAAATTGTCACTAAATTTACCTGGTAAGTGGATTAACCATCTGGGTTAGCCAATCGACTTTACACAAAGGGAAAATAAACTGCTCATAGCTTTATGACAGGAAGTAGTTTTGCAACTTGGAGCAAGGCTCCTGCCAAAGTCAGGCTTCTAACTTCCCAGAGACTGGGAGAATTGAAGGAATTCAATGGCTCCTACATCCTTGAGAAAGACATTTTTGGACTGTAAAATGGCAAAATACTTTAAAAAAGAAAGGTTTACATACGTCTCAAAAGGGTCAGAGAAAATTCATAATTACAGGTCAATTAAAAAAAAAAAACTCATGAAAAGAAGGGAGGACTTCTATTCCCTTATTTTTAAGAGCAAGAAATAAGCCTTTTGATTTTAATTTGGCTTTGTTCTAACAAGGCAAACTTCTCAGGTGTTTAAGCCTTACAATCAGCAATCCACAGAAACAAAAGGACAGGAATTCCTCAGACATCAACTCTAGCAATTAAACTGGAAAGAATACTTTCTTTTTCTTTCCCCTCACACTCTATTCAGGGTTTAGGCCATTTTTCACTGACTGCTGAGAGTTTTTATTATGTTACCAATTAATTGTTCTAGTTAAGAAAGAGAGAAAAATAAATCATCCCCTCCTGCTAAAGACACGTAGCTCCCCTGCAACAATTTGTCACTGTTTCCGAAAATATGTGAAGTCTTTGGCTGGTGCTTCATAAAAGAGATAGCAAATGCCTTTTCTGGGAATCAGAGGGTTATTTTCATAATATCTTGGTCTCTAGAGTAGAGTGAAAGGTAAGCTGGGAGACCAGGCTTTGATCTTTTCCAGAAGGGATGACTCACACCACCCAAGTGTACAAAATGACTTCCACTAAGGAATGGGTAAAAACTTATTTGCCTGGTTTGTGTGCACTCAGAATTTAGATTAGAAAATTCTTTGAAAAATTACTACTTATTCCTTCACTGTTGAATATAGCTCTGATCTAAGACACCTTCCCCATTTCTTAGCAAATCTATTTGAGGCTGGGTCAGTCTCCAAAAGATTCTGGGTGATTAGAGAGAATGAAAGGACTCTGGTTAGGGGTGGGGAGGGGCGTGAGAAGTAGGTTTGGAGTCAAATATTCATTGAAATATTCCTCTAAATATATTCAGACTTAAATCCTTTTTGAAAAAAAAATTGAAATATAATTGACCTGGAATATCATATTAGTTTCAGGTGGATATCATAGTGATTTGATATTTATGTACATTTCAAAGTAGTTATGCCAGTAAGTCTAGTTACCATTTGTCATATACAAAGTTATTACTAAGTTATTGACAATATTCTCTCTGCTGTAAATTATATACCATGCCTTATCTATTTCACAACTGAAGCCTGTACCTCTCAATCCCCGTCACCTCTTTTGTCACTCCGCCACCACACCCTCCCTTCTGGCAACCACCAGTTTGTTCTCTGTATCTATGAGCCTGTTTCTGTTTTGTTAGTTTATTTTTAGATTCCACATATAAATGGAATCATATGGTAATTGTCTTTCTGTGACCCATCCCACTTAGCATAATACCCATCCATGTTATCTCAAATGACAAAACTGTATTCCTTTTTATGGCTGAAAAGTATCCCTTAAATCCTTTTGATTTGTCTCTGAGCTCTTGTGAGGTTTTCCAGATAAGTAATGAAGTAAATCTGAACACTAAGGACTCTTCCTATTAACATGTATTTCTGCAGGATTGATGATTAATAAACCTGGTTTCTTCTGGTATATTTCATTCTGTGACTGTTTCCTAGGCTTGCAAATCAGGCTGCTCAACTTGCGTGACATCAGAGGTCTAGAAGTGAAAATACGTGAAACCGATACAGTTTTTCTGCATTGCTCTCTGCATACCCTCCCACCCCACCAAAGTAAAATTATAATTTTGGAGGCTACTTCATTTAGCCCAGGGGCATTTAAACACTTTTTCTTCTCATGGATACATGTAAAAATAATGTTTCTAATCTCTTAGCTTTCTGCCCGGAGCCTTTGATATAAATGTGACTTCAAGAGAGGTTAAATAGCAGTTGATATTGATGGTTTTGGCTGCATGCCATGCCAAGCGCCAACCTTAAAATTCTGCTTAGCATGGTAAAAAGAGGAAACCCCAAATATTTATGGTTAATTGGCTTTACCGTGGTATAACTTATAGGAATGTCACATAACAAATGTATTTAATCATGCGATGGAAGCACCAGTTAGTAGATAAATGGGCTAATTTTATTATCTAGATTTTAATAAAGCACTTACTACTTTGCCTTATGAAGCCAACTTGGAAAATTAAGTCGCATTAGCTCAGATGTGAATATTGTCACAAGTGCTCATTTTTTGCTCAAATCCCATAAAGAAAGAATAATGATGGTCATCAATGTGATAAAACTGCAGGAAGATGCCCAGAGCAGTGCCTCAGGAAATGGGCGATAGATTGGTTTAAAATAATGTTTCCACTAATGATATGAAAGTTATAGTGGAGGAGGGGTAGGGAAACAGCCTCCCAGTGGATTTCACAAAATATAAATCCCCGTAAATGAATTCTTTCTCATTTTTATTTTAGCCATCCTCTGACATCTTGAAAGAAGGCATAATCAGAAATGGTCCTGAAAACTCTTGGTCGTTTTAAAAACCCTTAAGTCTTTCTTCTGAAAGTCATTTCACATAGAAGTTAAAAATAAGTTGCCTTCACTTCAAAGTTTGCTCCCTCCAGAATGTGGAAATCAGTTTCTGTTAACTGTTTTGTATTACCATGTGTTAAATTGCACAACAGGATGAAAATAGCTCCTCCAGGATGGGAGAGGGAGTTGCTGCATTGCATTTGGAAATGCTGGAAAAGTACCTAAATTCATGTTTAGAAACTCTTTCCTGAGAAGATTGTTAAGAAGTGAAATCACCTACTTTGTATATTTGGAAAGTTTTGTGTGTGTGTGTGTGTGTGTTTTTTAAGTATGTGTTTGGTGTTGGTATGGAGAATCCCGGAAGTAGACAGTGAACTAGATGACATTTAAGGATTATAAATAGAAAAAATGTTCATGTTTGTGAAATGACCTGGAGAATGTGTACTGAATCCGTCCTCTTGTTCTTTTCATCAGTCATCTGGTCCTTCAAAAAAATTACTCAGTGGAAGACAGCAGCTTAAAAGCTCACTCCCTTCCTCTTTCCTAGGCAGCAGAGCCCGAACAATATATTTTACCATTACCTAATGGCTGCCTTATGTGAACTCATGGCTGTTTGTATTCTGAGATATTTTGTTCTTGTCATTTAAAAGGGATTTGATTTGTGAATCCAGGAGCTCTTGTTCGGCAGGATGCTGGGTTCTGCGGGACAGGTGAAGACTACCTGTGTGTATTATGGAGTAAGAGGCTGGGGAGGATGAGTCTGCTGTTTCATCATTAGAAAAAGCCTGTACTTTGAGCCTAGGATGGAGACTGTTACCACTAAGGAGCTGATAAAGCACAAAGTCAACCTGGTTTATATTGGCTGGGGGTTTGAACACCAGCTCTGTTGCTGGTTTATGTGCAGTGACAAAAAGGCAATATTAAAGGTATTGAGTGGCTGGACGTTACTTATTCAAGTGTCTGATAAACGTTAAGAAGGAGGTAGATGATGCCTTAGTTGAAATGCACTGGGTTGAGGGCCAGAACAGGGAGTTGATGAACCAGCTTTGTACTTATATAAGTAACTAAATTTTCTGGATTGTTGCTAGTTAACTCCAAAATTCTCGCACAATTGGGAAAGTTCTATAAAGCAGCTTGTTTGAAGAGTGGCTTGATGGGGGGAGGGAGGTGTCCCACTAGTAACATTATGTGGAATTGTCTTAAAAAACCAACAAATGAGTCCATTTTTAAACACCTGCCTCCTTAAAAAAAAAAAATACAGGACATTGTAGTATGGTAGTTCAGAGAAAGAATTATGGTGATCAGCATCAACAAAATACCATAGGGATCTAAACCTGACTTAAGCTGATCACCTGTGGAGAAGGCAATGGCAGCCCACTCCAGTACTCTTGCCTGGAAAATCCCATGGATGGAGGAGGCTGGTAGGCTGCAGTCCATAGGATCACGAAGAATGGGACACAACTGACCGACTTCACTTTCACTTTTCACTTTCATGCATTGGAGAAGGAAATGGCAACCCACTCCAGTGTTCTTGCCTGGAGAATCCCAGGGACGGGGGAGCCTGGTGGGCTGCTGTCTATGGGGTCGCACAGAGTCAGACGGGGCTGAAGCGACTTAGCAGCAGTAGCAGTAGTATGGTAGTTCAGAGAAAGAATTGTGATCAGCATCAACATAGTGCCATAAGGGATTTAAACCTGACTTAAGCTGATCACCTTTGGAGAAAGTGAAAGTGAAGTCGCTCAGTCATGTCCGACTCTTTGCGATGGACAGAGGAACCTTGCAGGCTGCAGTCCATGGGGTCACAAGAGTCGGACATGACTGAGTGACTTTGACTACTTGACTACTAAGGGTATAGGTCTCATGGTAGGTTGAATAGTGGTCTCAAGATGTCTATGTCCTAATCCCCAGAGTCTGTGAATGTGTTATCTCCTAAGGCAAAAGAGATTTTGCAAATGGGATTAAGTCAAATTGAGACAGAGGGATTATTCTGGATTATCCAAGTGGGCCCTAAATGTAATTATAAGCATAATTGTAATGTTCATGCAGAAGGAGGCAGATGGAGGTTTGACCAGTAGCAGAGGGGAAGGTGATAGGATAATATGATCAGAGGTTCAAGTGATGTGTTTTGATGGTGGACAAAGGGACCACAAGCCCAGATGGCCCTTGAGAAGTTGTCACTAGAAGCTGAAAAAGGTAAAGTAATGAATTTTCCAGAAGAAACCAACCCTGTTGATGCCTGGTCAGCCCAGTGAGACACATTTCAGACTTCTGCTTCTCAAGCTATGAGATGATAAATATGTCATTCTAAGTAACTGAATCTATGATGATTTGTTACAGCACCAATATAAGACACACATGCAGGGATAATAAGGAATGTCCCTCCAATGTTCCCAGGACGCAGATATGAGGCTCAGTATTATACCTGGATTGCTACTGATTTGAGGCCAAAATTCTGGGCAGGAGAATAATGTGCACACGAACATCATCAGAGATGTTAAGATCGGATGGTAGATCTTAGGATGCATGAAGGAAAATGATCAGAATAAAAAGGAATTCATAGAGTAACATGGTCTCAGCTAGAGCCTTTTCCATACAAACACTGTATTGGAAATAATGTCAAGGAACTTGGGATGCTGGGACAAAAGCCCTAAAAATTCAGGGTATAAATGATTTACAAAAAGTCTTTTAACCAGATTGATAGTTTCCTCTGCTATCAAGCTCCCTGACCTCAGGTTAGCTTTCCTGGGAACAGACAGACATTGTGTGAAACCTACTACAGAACTGAAGCTCTTAGATCCCAGTTAAGCTCGGTTTCATAAAAGGTGATGTGTCCTTGGGCTGACAGCGGGGCGTCACTTTTGCTTTGCTTTTCCAGCAGAGTTCACAGGAGCAGAATTAAAGAGGAGGACAGAGGAAGAGAAGAGGTCAAGTCCTCAGCCTCTGTTGGGATCAGGGCAACTTTTTGCCCACATGATGCTATAGTTGAAAATGAGTAAGTCGTTTTTCTGCTGTTAGTAGGCTGGGGTGTACCAGTCCTCGAAACTGCCCACTATTATGCAACAAAAGAGCGTGTGAACACAAGAGCATCTGTAAAATAAAAAGTTGGCAAGAGAATTTCTCCTGGAGAAACAGACACATTGAATTTCTCAGGAAATAATTTCAATTCCTAGAGAAAACTACATTCAGGTGCTTGATTATCATACAGTTTATCTCACGGATTTGCCACTTTCCTTGGAATAAAGTGTTTGCTTTCCAGAGAAAACAACAAACCATTAATTAGAACTGTTTCAGGGCAGAGGGATAATAAATCAAAGCGACCAGTCTCAAGTACCTAAAATGGACTGCTGAGTACAGTCATTTTTGATGGATGCACCATGGAGAAAGGTAACATTTTTTGCTAAAGATTCCAACTAGCAAAAGAATAAAATATAAAAAATGATAGTTTCTCACTTTAGCATAGAGAATAAATAAATTTCTTCAAAGTTTAAAATAATAATGAGCCTCCTTGAAGGGGATTCAGAGTTGGAATCCTACTCTCTTCCCTGGCATATTGCTTTCTCTATTCTAGGCTCTGAATGAACCATCTTCTTCTGTTTTTCACTTGAAAATTTGTAAAAGGAGAAATGCCTCACAGCCAATAGGGCACACTGAAAGCCTTGTTTAAGAGCAGTAATGAGACTTGCAATTGAAATCTGTTCCAAATATTTCCTTCTTTGACACATAAAATTTGAGATGGTCAATTTACCAACAATTATTCATAGGCATTCCTATGTTTGCTTACTTAGAATAGTGTGGGGAATGTAAGCAGATCTCATCTGAGATATCTTGATTGGCATCCATTCAGCACATTCTTATGGAACTCCTCTGGTTCCATAGATAGTAGATGCTGTGCTGGGACAAAGCAGACCCAGTCTCTGCTCCTATGGAGCTTACATTCCACCTGGGAAAACAGACAGTGATCACACACCAGGGATAATGAGCTGTTTCAATGAGAAGCATGCGGTGCTGCTGGGAATATTTTAGAAGACTTATAGTTGGGGAGGTGGTCAGGGAAGAATTCTCAGAGGAAGGAAGGATTGAATGGAGAGCTGAGAGTTAATAGGACTCAACCAGGTAAAGAGACAGGGTGGGGGTAGGGAGAGAATTCTAGAAGGAGCAAAGACTCTTGATGAGAAGAAGCAAGGTGCATTCAAAGAACTGAAAGAAAGATATTCTGGTGCCATGTAGAGAATGGATTGGAGGGGGCAAGCCAATTAAGAGAAAACTGCACTGGCATGGAGGTAGATTTTGTGTTAAGTGTTCTTACCACAAGAAACAGAACAAAACAAAAAGATATTTGCAGTAGCTGATTCTCCAAGATATGGCATTGTTTGAATAAAATCCAATTAGGCAAATACTGGACTAGCACTTCAACTCAGACCTGATGCAGTTTCCTCAGTGCCTACCTGTTCTTGTGGCAATTGTGTAAAATGAATTAATCTGACAAGATCTCTCTAGAGCTGCATTGTCTAATTCACTAGGCATATATGTAGCTACTGGGCATTGGGATGGGGCGAGTCTGAATTGGCCTGCCATGAGTCTGAAATATATACTGGCTTTCAATGGCAGAGTGAAAATAAAGTAAAATAATTCATTAATGGCTTATTTTGATCATTGTTTTAATAATATTTAGGATGTATTTGGTTAAATAAAACACTAAAATAATTTCATCTTTTTTTTTTTTAGGATTTTTAATGGGGCCACTGGGAAATTTAAATTACATTGTGGCTCACATTGTATTTTTGGGGGGAGTGAGGGTTGCCTTTGAGTATAGGCTTGGTTTGTTTCAGATAGTATAAAAGATCACTTTATAAAAGGATGTCAGTTTATTATATTACAAGGATGTCAGTTAATTACAAGAAGCGCATGTGGTGACCTCAGGCTTAGCTGTAGTGCAGGTCTACCATATGTATGCCGTGATTCATGGAGTGTGCCTTACTCCCGTGTAGAACAGCTACAACATCCTATGCCTCAGAGCGGGGTTAGAATAGGATTCTATGTAAGCACGTTATGGAGAAGCTTGTTAAATCAGCTTAAATGGGCCATAAGCATAACTGGGCATTGACTCCACAGCCTATGAAATAATATGTGTGTGTTTTTCTTATGTAAGATCTGCAATAACGAGCTTCCTGGGAAAAGTCTGGAAATGTTGAGATTTGCTGAGCATAATATACGGTCTCCCCTTGGCATCTATTAGCAGAGTAAGATGAAGCCAGTTACTTATTCTCCCTGCACCTCAACCTTCTCATTTGTAGGTAAAATCCGCTGCATAGGAGGGTTACTGTGAGGATTAGAAGTAAACATTTCTAACACCAGGCTGAAAATACAGTAAATGCTCACCGGATATGTATTAGTGGGAGCAGCGTGTGTTCAGGGCTTCCGAGTAATACGGAAAAGATGCACAGTCCAGGCGAGGTTCAGAAAGCCTGCCTCTCCATCTGTTTTGTGACCTTTGACAACTCACCAGTGCTCTTTAATCCTTGATGTCCAAATGCCTTGAACGGGTTAATGATGCCTTATCAGAAGAGGTCACTTACCAAGATGTCACCAGTTGCCTACAGAGGCACCACATATTGTTTATGGCTGAGGGAAAAGAAGTGTCCAACTCTTGGACAGAAATTTAAAAATCCAGTCCTGTGATATCATTACAGTACTTGAATTTGGCAAGACTCTCTCTCCTGTCACTAAAGTTGTGGACATTCCACATTTTCCTACAGAGCATCAGTCAATTTATTTAAGGTTTCCTACTGAAGAGGTAAGAAGGCATCTCATCTAGGCACAGGATTCGTCAATAGAAATCCATTTATTAGAAAGCCAAATTTAAACTATTTTATATCCTACCTTGGGTTCCACTTGGTAAAAGAAATTTCTTTTTCAAGGACAATCAGTTGAAGTGTTGACTTTGAGCCCTAGACTTGGTTCAGGAAGGGGCCAAAGTGCACATCAGAGCCTTCCTAGAACCTGAGTTCTGAGGCTCTTGGCTCCATGGGGAGGAAGGAGCCAGCCCACCTGCATGGGAGGTTCTGGCAGCCTGTGAGGAGCAGGGCCCTCTTTTACTCTGCAGAGTCAGCTTGACATTTTCCCATATCTTTCCTATCTTTTTTATTTGGTAATTATTTCCTTTATTTTTCCTTTTATATTTCTTTTTATTGAAGGATAGTTGATTTACAATACATATTAATTTTAGTTATACAACATGTCTCAATACCTTTGTAGAATATACTCCATTTATACTTATTGTAAAAGCAATCTATACTTTCCTGTGCTATACAATATTACTTGTAGCTTATTAATTTTATACAGAGCAGCTTGTACTTCTTTAGCCCATTCCCCCTTCCTCCCTCGTTTCCTTTCCCCTCTGATAGCCGCGAGTTTGCTTCCTCTGTCTGAGTCTGTATTTGGTATACACAGTCCTTTATTTTCTAGATTCCAGATTTAAGTGTAATAATGAATGTTTGTCTTTCTCTGTCTGACTTACTTCACGAAGGATAATACTCTATATGCTCATCTATATTGTTTCGAATGGCAACATTTCATTTTTATTTATGGCTGAGTTATTGAGTCAATTTCTCTTTGAAAATACCAGCTGTCTCCTCTAAACTAAGGTGATCCAAGATCAAGTTTACTTCCCCCTGTTCAGAGGAAAATTTAAAGGAAATTGGAATTTATTATTAAAATACATGCTCATTATACAAAATTGAAAAACAGAGAAAGAAGTGTATAACGAAAGTTTAAATAAACATGCCATCATTCATATGCAATGGTTGTTAACAGTTTGTCGTGTTTTTCCCTGCATGAGTATTTTTATGGCCATAGATATATATAATTTTTACAAAATTGGAATTCTTTCTATGTATGCATTCCTTATATATGTAGTACAAGTTGCATGTAGTTACACTACAGAATAATACTTCATATGACATTTAACAAATATTTAAAAGTGAATGTGTTGTTTATCTCTTTTTACTTTTATTTTGATATACATTTTATTACATTATTAAATATTCCTGGAAAAACATGACTTTAAAATGGCTGCTAAATATTATTTTTAAATGTATAACCATAATTTAATTTCCTATTTTTAGCCTCTTTGTTTTAGGTTGTCCGTTTCTAGATTGCTGGAATGAACATCCTTGTACATCATAAATCATTATGGATAGTTCTAATTTTTTAGGGTTAATTCCTAAACTGAAAATTTGGGGTCAGTGAACACAAACAGGTCGCCAAATTGTCTTCCAGAACTTTTACATTAATTTTCAGGGTGTGGAAATTACCAATTTTATTGCACCAGGAATGAGTGGGAATTATAATTCAGTTTAACAAGGAAAGTAATGTCATCATCTTAATTTTTATTTCCATGATTATTAGCAAGTGCCTGGTGAATGCTATTTCTTTGTCTCCTTTCATCTACAGATTCTGGAAGATACAATAACACAGTTTTTTATGATGCATTGCTCTTTTTAGCGAATCCAGTTTAGAGAATGTGTATTTTGAGTTAAATTGTATTGAAAGTTTTGCTGTCATAATTAATAATGTGACTCTGAGGCTTTGTTTGCTTCTTAAGGACAATCAGTAGGAGAAATTTCATGTAAATAAAAAAAGGAGAGCCCAATGTACTATAGTGTTAAGTGTTTGGATAGCTGTAAATTAAGAGATATGGAAATGTGATTGTTGATCAGACAAGTTTGGACCAGGCTTTTCATTTTGACAATGTGCAAAGAATCATATTGCTAAAAGAAATGAAAATATTCTGAAGAAAAGGAGGGAAACAATGAAGGTAAGGATGTACAAGAATTGTTTTGTTTACTTTTAAAGTTACAGTTGATATTTTAGAGGAAGTGGGGAGCATATGTTGAGAGAGAAGGTCTTCCTAAGCCAGAATTCCAGCACTGTCACTTATTAGCTGTGACCATGGGCCTAGTATATCACTTCTTTCTTCCTCAGTTATATCGTCTGTAAAATGGAAATAATGATAGATCTTTCTTCAGAGTGCTGGTGTGAGAACTGAATGAGATTCTAGTTGGAAAGTGCTTAAAATAGGCCTGGCCCCTGGTTAGTGCTTACAAATGCGGATTATTATTATTAAAAGTGAATGGGATTACTAGAATGGCCAAAATCTGAAACACTGACATGAAATGCCGACAGGGCTGTGGGGCAACAGGAACTCTCGCTCATTGTTGGTGGGAGTGCAGAATGGTACAGCCACGTGGAAGAACAAAAACGAAGCACGCTTGTACTACTTACCATACGATCCAGCAGTAGGACTCCGTGCCATTTACCCAAATGAGCTGAAAACCTTTTATCTACACAAACCTGGACATGAATGTTTGCAGCAGCTTTACTCATAATTGCCAAAAGTTGGAGGCAACGGGATGTCTTTCTGTAGGTGAATGGATGAAATGATCTGGAATACATCCAAACAACAGAATATCATTCAGAGCTAAAAAGAAAGAAGATAGTAAACCATGAAAAGACATGGAGGAGACTGAAATGCATATTGTTAAGTGAAAGAAGTCAATCTGCAAAGGCTATATACTGTATGATTCCAACTGTGTGACATCCTGGGAGAGATGATACGGCAGACAGTAAAAAGATCAGTGGTTACCAAGGGCTAGAGGGATGGAGTGAGGAACAGGAGGAGCACAGAGGATTTTTAGGATAGTGAAGCTCTTCTTTATGGTGCTCTACTGGTGGATGAAAGTGAAGGTGTCAGTTGCTTAGTCACGTCTGACTCTTTGAGATACCATAGACTGTACCCACCGGGCTCCTCTATGTGATTCTCCAGGCAATACCTATCATTATATATTTGGCAAAATAAATAGAATGAACAACACCAAGAGTGGACTCTAATGTAAACTGTGGTGATCATGATGTATTAATGTAGCTTGTAGATTATAGTTACAATCATTGATTGTAACAAATGTATTGGGTTGGCCAAAAATTTCACTGGGGTTTTTCTATAAGAAAAGCCCAAAGGCGCTTTTGCCAACCCAGTATCATACTGGTAGGGGATATTGTACATGGCATTGATCTCATTAAAAGTGTGTGAATAAAAATACGTGTGAACAACATTGTAAAAACTAGTAATACAATCATTTGACTTTATATTGGTATAGAAGAAATTTGTATGTTAATATTTTATTTATTGCGAGAGAAGTTTAAAGAGAGTGTTCAAGGTTGTCTTGCATACTGTGTGAGCATTTTGTAAAACACTGAAACCGATTTGAGATAGCAGTACAGGAGAGCATTTCTTTTGACTTGTTCTATATTCTTCTCCTCATCTTAAAAAGTTGAGTAAATCTGTGTGCTTCAGGGTTCCTACATTAAAAAGATAAACTGTGGGTGGCAGTGAAGAGAAGAGTGAAAGTCGCTCAGTTGTGTCCGATTCTTTGCAACCCCATGGACTATGTAGTCCATGGAATTTTCCAGGCAAGAATATTGGAGTGGGCAGCCTTTCCTTTCTCCAGGGGATCTTCCCCACCCAGGGATCGAACCCAGGTCTCCTGCATTGCATGCAGATTCTTTACCAGCTGAGCCACAAGGGAAGCTCAAAGAGAAGTCTGTAGGAATTCTTTGTATTTTTTTACTCAGCTGCTAAACCTGCTCTAAAAAAACACAGTGCACCTTGAACAACAAAGGTCTGAACTGGGCAGCTCTATTTATACTGAGATTTTTTTTCAATAAATATGTACTGTAGTCCTATATGAACCTGTGGAGGTTGGCAGAAGATCAACTGTAAAGTTATATTCAAGAATATTCAACTACTCAGAAGGTCAATACCCCTTAATACTCATGTTGTTCAAGGGTCAGCTGTATGTATGTCTATGCATATGTGTGTGGCTATATATACTATATATACACATACATATTAATAAAAATAAACTCACCCATTTTACCATAATTTAGATAACCTGTGATTGGATAAACTTAGTAATGAAACACACACTTACAAACTCACACATCCCGATATGAGAATTTCTGCTGTTAATCTGACAAACAAGAGATTTTCTAGAGTTCTAACTCATCTGTCACACTGAAAGGTTCAGTCATCCAGACTCTTCTAGAATTTATAGGATAAACTGTTTCCATAAAGTGCTTCACATTTAGCTGAGTTGGAAAGTTCATACGGCAGCACCACCCCCTTCATCTCTGGCCGGACGGTGGGCCCTGCGCACACACCGCTGCCTTACACAGCCCTGCCTTGACCCTTCTCTCATCAGGAGATGAGATACATAAATACTCTGCTGGAACTCAGTGAGCATCTGATGAATGATGAGGATTTTTCAGTATCTTCATGTGTCTCTGGTAACTAATGCAAATAAAAGAAAAGCACTGAAGAAACTGTGCTTTTTATTGTGGACACAAATTATAGTAAACTCAGCTAAAAACTGTGCTCCGAGGATAGCTATTTAGAAAAATCCCTCAGCCATATATTAAACAGATCAAGTTCCCAGTCGGAAATTTACATGCACTTTATATAACCCACCAGCTCCTTGGAAAGAACCTGAATTTCCCACGTGTACACTATATAAATTTCTCAAGCATTTACAATCCATTTGTCTTCATTGAGCCTTCAACCACTTCATTCCCAAGGAAATGCTTGGCTATTTAAATATAACTTTCTTCTGGGGTGGTACAGTCTCTAAGTGCCATATTTCACTTTCTAGAAGCCAGAGGCTTGAAAGAAAAAAATATGGACAGTCCTGGGAGAGCTTAGATAAATTGCAGTTAGAAGATTTTCACAAAATGCTCTGGGCATGTGAATGACCCTACCTCGAAGCTATATGAAACAGGAAAGGGTATGGAGAGGTTATCAAGTCCATTCTCCTGCCTCCAAGTGGGACTGCTCCATCCTCTGGCCTGAGTCACACGGGATCCAATGTACAGGAAGGCTTTGAAATGGAACACGAAAGCAGGAGTTTGACTATTTGCAGGCAGGGTGCAGTTAGAATATTGAAACCACCTAGTTATTTTAATATAATTTAATATAGATAGTTATTAATGAAGGTTTGTTGTTGTTGTTTAGTTGCTAACTTGTGTCTGACTCTTGGGACCCTGTGGACTGTAGCTCACCAGGCTCCTCTGTTTGTGGGATTTCCCAGGCAAGAAAATTGGAGTAGAGTGCCATTTCCTCCTTCAGGGGATCTTCCTGACCCAGGGATCAAACCCTCGTCTCCTGCGTTGGCGGGCGGATTCTCTACCACTGAACCACCAGGGAAGCCCTGTGGGTTTGTGCTGAGAGCCACTCATCCAACAGCCAAGATAACATCCAAGCTACAAGGTGTTGAGGCTCTTTGCTGGGGCCCACATTCCAACAACTCTGCTGAGAGAGACTCTCTCAGTACAAAACAGTAGGGCGGAGAACAGGAAAGCAGTTAAAGGTTGAAGTGGAAAGCTGGATTAGGGTGGTGGATGGTGGAAACGCAGGTAACTGAAAGCATTCTGTTGCCATATAAACGTCATAAGCAAATCGCTTTATGACCCATTCAGTACTTTGAAAGAGCAGATAACCCTGGCAAAATCAATGAGCTCCTCTCTGTTCTTTCTTCTGAAGGTGCCTGAACCTTAAGCAGAAAACAGAAGCAGCTTTGTCTCCTGTTAACATGAAATCCTGCTAACATTTTGAAGAGACTGCTTTCAAGCCTGCTGCCGTTCTCGGTCAATCCCATCCTTCCTTCTGTCTCAGGGATGGAGCAGTGATTTGACTCCTTCAGTTAGCTGTATTCAGAGACCACTTTGGAGACATTCTGGGGAGAATTCTTGCTCCAGTCTTTCTAAACACACAACATTAGCCTTAGCGTGTCTAGGCTTTGGGACAGCGTGTCCTGTCCTTTACAACCTGCAGCTCTTTGCATTTGTACCCGAAAATGAATCATACATTCAAATGCCATCATGGCTCTGTTTTCCTTCTAGTCATATGCCCTTTACCACTTTGATCATAGCTTTCCTCCTGAGCTTTCCTCCATGAAAGAGGAGTGAAGAATTCTACACCCTACTGTGATTGGAGTTTTATAGCCATGCTTAACTGTCAGACTTCCTTTCTTTGTGCGGAAAAAAAAAAAAAAAACATTTCCCTTCAATCAATATCTATCCCATTTTCCCTGGGTACGTGTGCAGCTGCATGCACACTGATGGCAAAATGCTCTCCTGTAAAAAGAACAAGAGATCAATGAAATAAAAAGAGGGTCGGAAAATAGCAAAATGAAGATAGAAGGACATAGCAATCAGGTGCATATGCTGTGAGCTGGTTACAGATGTTAGAGGCAAAGAAAGTGGAGTGCCTCAGGCGTCCACATCAGAGTGAAATGAATCATAGCTACAACTGGGGTGGTGACTCAAACAGTAATTTATGAAGAATTTGCAGAGAGATAAGAAGAAAAGCTAGCAACTCTGTAAGCCTTGGGAGTATCTGTTTGTACAAAACTAGTGAACCTCGGTGTGGTCAATCAATGTCTAACAACACACCATCTCTGGGTATTTCCGCCAATCAATGTGATGGAGACCTTCCTCCTCTTTCTAAAGATGGGTGAGATAAATGAATCAATGATGGTTCTCATCAACCCACCACTTCCTAAAGGAGAGGCTGAAATTTCTTGGTTGGGATTATAAACCAAAGAGTTAGCTAATTAAGGGACAGCATCACCCTAAAGGACTGGTTACCCTTTAGTAATACTAAAAGAAACAAAAATCTGAACCAAATTTAACCACATGGTATGAGTTTCTGGAAACCAGCAAAGAAAAATGTAAATTGTTAAGTTCCTCAAACCCAAATCAAACTGACTAACCCAGGCTTCTTCATTCAGTGGGGGCCTCTGGAAGGGTCTTTCAGTCCTTCCAGAATCTAGGATGACTGTGGGGCAGATCAGGACAAAAATTGGAGCTGTCCAGACATTTGTCTCCTTGGTGAAACTTGGAAGGCGACATCTTGCGGTGGAGAGAGGGAGGTATATGGAGGCCTCCTCCAAATGAGATCACTGTCTCTGGTTGTAAGTTTCCTTCTAACTGAAGGTGTTTCACCTGCAAGAGTTTCAGGTGAAGGAAGAACTCATTGGCTGGTCCCACAGGAAATGTAGACAGTTCTTGGGGAGGGAGCGCCTTCCTTGTTTTATGAATTGGAGAGGTAGCTGATGGTTAGGTGTTTCATTTCTATTCTCTGGGTGCTGAGGCCAGGAAGAGCATACTCGAGCATTTGGTCCAGTCAGCTCTTCCGTAGGGGTTCTTTGAAAATGTTCTTTTGGCTTCTGTGGCCTGGTTACTAGAAGAATCAAATGTACAAAAAGGAGAGGAAGACATTCAGAAAACAGAGAGAAGACAGTCAGAAAAGTGAGAAGACTAGGAAAGAAAAGAAAATGCCATCAGAAATGAGAAATACTCCAAAATAGTGGATAATCAGTGTAAACTTTTCAATCTCTGTTGTTACTATAGGTAGATAAAGGGCAGCTTGACCTACCAGAAGGAATCACCAGTAGCCGGAAAGCAAAGAAGAAAAGTCAAAGAAAGTTTTCCTACTGGGAGCTTCTCCTGAGCAAAAGCCTGTCACACTAAATTAGGCTGGGAAATTTGTTTACTAGCCAAATATCATGCCAGGAGCAGGGCTGGAGCTGCTGAGACCAGCTAGACGGGGCTACTAGGCTTGCGGGTAAACTTTGAAAACACTCCCGGCAGGCAGAGTAAACAGACAGGAGGGGGACCATGAGGGTCTCTGTCACCATCCACAGAGAGTGACTGAGAGTCTCTTAAGGGAAGGACAGTCGGGCAGTAAATCCTCTGTCAGTATGCCGCTTCTGTGACCATATGTAGCCGGGTACAGACTGCAGGTGACAGATTGGGCATGCCAAAGAGGACGACTGCAACTGATTCTGAAATGAATCTGTTCAACGGACAAAGAAGATGTGACATACACATGAGCACAGACACACACAATTAACTATTACTCAGCAGTGGAAAAAAATGAGTTTGCATTTGCAACACGGGTGAACTTGGCGGGGGGCTCCTATGCTGAGTGAAATGTCAGAAAAGACTATAGTGCAATATCACTAACACATGGAATCTAAATAATAAAACAAACTAGTGAAGATAATAAAAAACAAACTAGTGAAGATGACATAAAACAGACACACAAACTGTTATGTATATAACAAATACGCTACAGGCATATAATGGACAGCACAGAAAATAGACAAATATTTTATATCAACTACAAATGGAATATAACCTTTAAACTTGTGAGTCACTATGTTGTACTTCTGAAACATTGTACATCAACTATAACTCAATTTAAAAAGGAAGAATTCACACCTGGCACAGCCAGTTGTTAAATAGTCTGACATCCAAAAAAAAAAAAAAAAAAGGATTCTGTGACATCTGACCTCCCAGAATACCCAAGCCAATGGTTTCACGGAGAGTTTCTGTTAACACGTATGAGATGAAGAAGCAGAGAGAGAGGAAAAGGGGTTAATGTCATGACCGTCCCTAAAGGTTAACTAAAAACACGACACATGAGTGTTCTCTGTGTTGGGTCTCTGTATCTCAACATCTATGCTGTTTGCAAGTTAAAGTTCTAATCCTGAATACCTTCACTTCACTTAAAAGTTGGTGTGTTTCATTTTCACATTCTATAAAAGATATATACCTTTTCTATAATCAAATTAACTCCTTGGTTTATACATGAGGATGAGGTTAATATTCTGCAGCCAGAGGTGACTGCAATGTGTCAAAAAGTGACTAATTAAATCTACAAAACTGGAAACAAAATTTCACAGTGAGCATGTGTGCAGGTATAGGCTTATATTAGTATGCTGGATGATAGCAGCTTGGCTGAGCTCTTCATGACAATTTTTACGTGAACGTGTGCATTCTATTTCCCCTCTGAGGTCATGCTAGAGATAAAAATTCATCAATAAAAGTTTATATAGCAACAGCATAGTAGACATAATGAAAATATCCTTTGGTGTTTGATTTACCAGAGAAGTAAGTGGGTTTTGGAAAATCAAAACCATTAGTATAAATTAACTCATATACTTAATCACTAAGTCTTTATATCAGACTCAGTGTGTTCTAAAATTTAAGAAAAGGTGGGATCTTTTTTTTTAAACATTTCAGCTATAATTTCCTTGATTTGAGGTAAGGTTCCTTCTTAAATTCCTTGGATGACAAGCAAAATTCCTCCCTACTGTTTAAGGAAAGACCACTTCTTTCCCACCAAAGTAGTCTTTAGTATTTTGAAGGGTTGATTGGAAATTAGACACAGATAAAGAGAAAAAAATGTGGTAAGTAATGGCAGCCTGCCAACAGTTAGGAGTTGGAAGAAACTTTTTAGGGTTTTTAATAATTTTGGCCTAAAGCCACTACCTCCCAGCTTGGCAGAACAGGTGGAGGTAATAACTCTGCAGCCATTTTCTGGTGAAAGCACAGTATGAAGTAATTTTGAAAGGATTATCACACACTTTTATTTTTAAATAAAAAGTAAAAGGTGATGAAACATATGGTACCATGTCTGGGGAATCTTACGTGATATTCGCAGTTGATTCAGGAAGAAATTTGTCAGCAAGTTTGGCCTTTAATCTTTTGAGGTAAAGATGTATTTTATTTCATTCTTATCATAGAAATTACCTTAAAATGTAAAGTTAAAATTATGGGCAGAACATATTATAATTCATACCTCAAAATGCAAATAATTGTATTCTAGCAAATGTAACCTATATATATATATAACCTATATATATATATATATATATAACCTATATATATATATAACCTATATATATATAACCTATATATATATATAACCTATATATATATATATATATATGACATGGACACAGAAGTGTAACTGAAAAGTACTACCTGTATTTTTCTTTTATTATTTGATTTTTGTGAACCCAGATCACATTTGTAAAAACTCACAAAGAAATGATCAGATGTAAACTTTGTGGGTGAGATTTTTCACATTGCTAAATCTTGTACAAATTTTTAGTACTTTTTTAAAACTATGGATTCCATTGTACCTTCTGCTGCTGCTGCTGCGTCCCTTCAGTCATGTCCAACTCTGTGTGACCCCATAGAGGACAGCCCACCAGGTTCCTCCGTCCCTGGGATTCTCCAGGCAAGAACACTGGAGTGGGTTGCCATTTCCTTCTCCAATGCATGAAAGTGAAAAGTGAAAGTGAAGTTGCTCAGTCGTGTCTGACTCTTAGCGACCCCATGGACGGCAGCCTACGAGGCTCCTCCGCCCATGGGATTTTCCAGACAAAAGTACTGGAGTGGGGTGCCATTGCCTTCTCTGTTGCACCTTCTAAAGAGGCTATAAATATTGACATCAGACTAAAATTTGACCTGAAAATTCTCAGTATTCTAGAAATCTTTTCTACTAGTTTAATTGAAGCTTTTTAAATATTCAAAAATTATGATTTGAGCTAGATCTGCTTTGCCTATTAAATGTAAATTTTTCTCACCTTACTTTTTGCATTTAGCTTCTGAAAAAATACATTCCTTAACTGATGATTCTGTTCCTCACCAGCAGACTGGTAAACTAATGTTCACTAAAGGTGAATAGGCAAGTGGAAAACTAGTATTACCTGGAAAGTTTAAAGCAGGGATAAAGAAAAGGAAGGTACTACATAGAGATGGATTTTTAAATACTGTACTATTTTGAAAGTAAAGGAGAGGAATCAACCTGCCTGACTTCAGGCTCTACTACAAAGCCACAGTCATCAAGACAGTATGGTACTGGCACAAAGACAGAAATATAGATCAATGGAACAAAATAGAAAGCCCAGAGATAAATCCATACACCTATGGACACCTTAATTTCGACAAAGGAGGCAAGAATATACAATGCATTAAAGACAATCTCTTTAACAAGTGGTGCTGGGAAAACTGGTCAACCACTTGTAAAAGAATGAAACTAGATCACTTTCTAACACCATTCACAAAAATAAACTCAAAATTGATTAAAGATCTAAATGTAAGACCAGAAACTATAAAACTCCTAGAGAAGAACATAGGCAAAACACTCTCCGACATAAATCACAGCAGGATCCTCTGTGACCCACCTCCCAGAATACTGGAAATAAAAGCAAAAATTAACAAATTGGATCTAATTGAAATTAAAGTTTCTGCACAACAAAGGAAAATATAAGCAAGGTGAAAAGACAGCCTTTAGAATGGAAGAAAATAATAGCAAATGAAGCAACTGACAAACAACTAATCTCAAAAATATACAAGCAACTTATGCAGCTCAATTCCAGAAAAATAAATGACCCAATCAAAAAATGGGCCAAAGAACTAAATAGACATTTCTCCAAAGAAGACATACGGATGGCTAACAAACACATGAGAAGATGCTCAACATCACTCATTATCAGAGAAATGCAAATCAAAACTACAATTAGGTACCATTTCACACCAGTCAGAGTGGCTGTGATCCAAAAGTCTGCAAGCAATAAATGCTGGAGAGGGTGTGGAGAAAAGGGAGCCCTCTTACACTGCTGGTGGGAATGCAAACTAGTACAGCCACTATGGAGAACAGTGTGCAGATTCCTTAAAAAACTGGAAATAGAACTGCCTTATGACCCAGCAATCCCACTGCTGGGCATACACACCGAGGAAACCAGAATTGAAAGAGACACATGTACCCCAATGTTCATCACAGCACTGTTTATAATAGCCAGGACATGGAAGCAACCAAGATGTCCATCAGCAGATGAATGGATAAGAAAGTAGTGGTACATATACACAATGGAATATTACTCAGCCATTAAAAAGAATACATTTGAATCAGTTCTAATGAGGTGGATGAAACTGGAGCCTATTATACAGAGTGAAGTAAGCCAGAAAGAAAAACACCAATACAATATACTAACACATATATATGGAATTTAGAAAGATGGTAATGATAACCCTATATGCGAGACAGCAAAAGAGACACAGATGTATAGAACGGACTTTTGGACTCTGTGGGAGAGGGAGAGGGTGGGATGATTTGGGAGAATGGCATTGAAACATGTATATTATCATGTAAGAAACGAATCACCAGTCTATGTTTGATACAGGATACAGGATGCTTGGGGCTGGTGCACGGGGATGATTCAGAGAGGTGATATGGGGAGGGAGGTGGGAGTGGGGTTCAGGATTGGGAACTCATGTACACCTGTGGCGGATTCATGTCAATGTATGGCAAAACCAATACAGTATTGTAAAGCAAAATAAAGTAAAAATTAAAATTTTAAAAAAAGAAAGTAAAGGAGAAAAATATCAACACTGAATCTTCTACGGTAACATCAACAACGTCAACATCAACATTCAGAAAGCTCAATGACATCCTGAATGGAATAATAATAAAGTAGATTCTATGTAAGGAATTCTGTCTGCTAGGCTGAGGACCAAATTCCTAATGGTCCCCTGGGGGGAAAGTCAGGATTTCTTTCTTTTCCAGCAGAGGGCGTTTACTCTGACAGTACCAAACTGGAAGATCATTTGAAGTCCTAACGTTTTAAGAGCTCATTCCAGATGTATAGAGAAAAGTGTCACAAGGAAAGAAAGATGTAACAAGAAGGAAAATAGAATCAAAACCCCTATGTGTTCCTACAGATGCTTCATTTGGGAATTCACTTTTATTTACATCAATCCCACAGCCTGGAATAGGATAAATAACACAACCTAAATGCTTTATTAGAGTATGTTTGGGTCATAGTAAAAACATTTAGACATATGTTTAGTGATGACACTAAATAGTAGAAATATCAAATGTAGTAGGTGGAGATAACATTTGTACGTAAATGAGTTCGGAGATATCTCATACTGAAAGATAATTCAAAGCAAAACAAACGAAGGCCCCAGTGAGTTACCCTGGACCTGAAGGCCGGGTAGCCCTTGTTTCCAGACGCGGGCAGGTTGGACATCTGCTCAGGGACCCACAAAACCGTGAGTCCTTCACCTGAGAGTAACCATAAAACTCACTTCACTGTGGAAGAAAATCATCTTAACAAAAGTATCTCACCATCTCCCACACCCCACCCCGTTATATCACTGTTCAGAGTCTTTGGAGAAGGAAATGGCAACCCACTCCAGGGATCTTGCCTGGAGAATCCCTCATGGACAGAGGAGCCTGGTGGTCTATGGTCCATGGGGTCACAAAGAGTTGGACATGACTGAGCGACTAACACTTTGTGTTTCTGCATCTATTGCTAATGAAAATTGTCTTTATCATTATCTATCTATCTATCTGAGGTTTCCCTGGGGGCTAAGGGGTAAAGAATCCGCCTGCCAATGCAGGAGACCCAGATTCAATCCCTGGATTTGGGAAGATCCCCTGGAGGAAGAAGTGGCAACCCACTCCAGTATTCTTGCCCGAGAAATCCCGTGAACAGAGGAGCCTGGTGAACTGCAGTCCATGGGGTCACAAGAAGAGTTGGATATGACTTAATACTAAACAAACACAAAAAGCTAAACAACTGCCTGCAAATGAAATCTATTGCTTTCAGGACAATGTTCTTCTTAAATGCTTTTTGTGTTTCACCACAGTATTTTCCTGTTGTATTTGCTTAAGCCACATATTTTGTATTCAAGTGGATGTTTATGAAATAAACATTCATATTGAGTTTATGTGGCTCATAATTCCATGCATTACTGATTGTTTCAGAAGAATCTACAGACCTCGTTTTCTTCTCACTTAAAAAATGCACTCAGAATAATATTTAAATTGCATTTACACATCTAATAAAGATATACAATCATTTTAACAGCTCTGCACTGTCAATCACTGATAGGAAAATATAACCTGACTTGTTCCGGATTTATCTCTAGCGGGCAATGCATTTGAACGTGCTATAGCTCTTGGTTAGCACAGTCCTTTCCTGGGATGTCATCTGCCATCAATGTGCATGTTGTTTGTTTGTCTCCTTGCAAGACTCTCCTCTCCCCTGTCAGGGAGAAACACTGTTCAAATATGTATGTCTTTTCCCTCTTAGTAGTCAGGTGGATCCCACCATTTGGAACTGGTGGCTTTAAATCCAAATTAATTATATGATGATTTTCAAACTTGGGTTATGAGTAGTATATAAATTTACAAGGTTACAATTTAGTATAGACCAAGGGATGTGCTGCAGTCCATGGGGTCGCAAAGAGACGCAACTGAGCGACTGAACCAAACTGAAGGGATGTATTGCTTCCGTGGGCTGAAAATACAGCCTTCTCTGGAGTGCCATCGTATTCATTTCTTTAGAGTATTTTTGTATTAAATTGAGCAGAAGAGATGAAGATTTTTCTACATACCCCCTGCCTCCAAGCATGCATACCTTTTCTCATTATGAATATCCCCCTGGAGTGGAAAGTTTGTTACAACTGATGAACTTACACAGACACATCTCAGTCATCCAAACTCCACACTTCACTTAGGGTTCACTGTTGGTGCCATGTAGTCTGTGGGTTTGGACAAGTATATAATGGCATACAGCCTTCATAACAGTATTGTATAGAATATTTTTATATCTTAAAAACTCTATGTGCCCAGATGGCTAAAGAACTGCCTGCCAATGCAGGAAACCTAAGAGACTCAGGTTTGATCCTGGGGTCGGGAAGATCCCCTGGAGAAGGAAATGGCAACCCACTCCAGTACTCTTGCCTGGAAAATCCCATAAACAGAGGAGCCTGGTGGGCTTCAGTCCACAGGGTTGCAAAGAATCGGACATGACCGAGTGACTGAACACACACACACACACACACACACACACACACACCTACTTATCCTTCGTTTCCTGTAACCCATTGATCTTTTCCCTGTCTTCATAATTTTGCCTTTTCTAAAATGTCATAGTTGGAATCAAACACTTTGTAACTGTTTCATATTGCTTCCTCCTTTATGAATTAAAAATCACTTTAATGCTGAAAAAATGCACACTAACATCTGAGCCTTCAGCGATTTGCAGCCTTTTTGCAGTAGTAAGACCAAGTGAAGTGAAGTGATGTTGCTCAGTTGTGTCCGACTCTTCACGACCTCATCGACTGTAGCCTCCCAGGCTTCTCCGTCCATGTGATTTTCCAGGCAAGAGTACTGGAGTTGGTTGCCATTACCACAACAATTATCATCATAATGAAAAAGCTTGAAATGTTGTGAGAATTACCAAAATGGGACAAAGAGACATGAAGTAAGCAAATGCTGTTGGAAAATGGCGCCAATCAACTTGCTTGACGTAGGGTTGCCACAAACACTCAAATGGGAAAAAACAAAAAAAACAAAATAAAACAAAAAACACACTGTCTGTGAAGCACCATAAAGCAAAGCACAATAGAACAAGATGTGCCTGTAATTAAAGCCCCTAAGTGTTTGCTTTCTTTATTTTGGTTTTGTGTCTTACACTTGTGTTCATATTTAGAACAAAATTCTTTCTCAATGTTTTTGTCCAACAGATCCCGTTAGACCACCACGTTTGTTTTTCTCAAGTTTGTTTTTTCCCCTGAGAAGACCTCTTCACAAGCGCGGGTGCCAAACAGCACTCCTTTTTGGTGAGTCTCTTAGAAATCATGAGAGAATTTCCAAACACATATTGTGAGCTGACACCTCTTAACTCTCTCAAAGTCTCTCATTGTCAGCCTCAAAATATTATTGTCCTCCCTACGGCTGGATGATTCCTCAACACGGACCAAACTCTAACAAGGAATATCATTGCACAACTTTGCTGCTCACTCAGCATGTTTTACTGATGTTACATGATCTCTACTGGGTTTTCTTCTTCCTGTAAACAGGCTTTAATCTTCTCTAGCATGGCAACCCCGGAGAAGGCAATGGCACCACACTCCAGTACTCTTGCCTGGAAAATCCCATGGACAGTGGAGCCTGATAGGTTGCAGTCCATGGAGTCGCTAAGTGTCGGACACGACTAAGCGACTTCCCTTTCACTTTTCACTTTCATGCATTGGAGAAGGAAATGGCATCCCACTCCAGTGTTCTTGCCTGGAGAATTCCAGGGACGGGGGAGCCTGGTGGGCTTCCGTCTATGGGGTCACACAGAGTCGAACATGACTGAAGCGACTTAGCAGCAGCAGCAGCATGGCAACCTACTCCAGTGTTCTTGCCTCGAGAATCCCATGGACAGAGGAGCCTGGTGGGCTGCTGTTGCTGGGGTCGCACAGAGTAGGATACTACTGAAGCAACTTAGTATGCATGCATGCACTGGAGAAAGAAATGGCAACCCACTCCAGAATTCTTGCCTGGAGAATCCCGGGGACAGAGGAGCCTGGTGGGCTGCCATCTATAGGGTCGCACAGAGTCGGACACGACTGAAGCGACTTAGCAGCAGCAGCAGCAGCAGCTCTTCAAAATTGCTGCTATCAAGCCGACTTACAATGACTGCCGCACCTGGCCTTAATTCTCCACTATGCTTTCAATAAACATTACGCCAGAGATTGTATATCAGAATCATCTGGAAGGGTTGTAGGACTACGTGCTGTAGGGCCCACTCCCGTAGTTTCTGATTGGTAGGTTTGGAGTGGAGCTGAAAATTTACATTTCCTAACAGGTTCCCTGGTGATACTAATACTGCTGATCACGAATCTCACTTTGCAGCTCAGGATTCTACCAGCATGCCTTCTGCCTCATACTGTTTGCCGATTTTCAGAGCTAGGGCCACTTAACTCAGAAGTGATTCTGCCCCACGAGGGTAGAAAAGAAAGCAGGCCTTTCATTGGGTCAGCATGATGTAGCTTTACGGTGGGTTTGACGCGGGTAGCAGAGCTGAGCCCTTGCTGACTTTTCCAGCCGCTGCTCTTCGTCCTTCCTGGATTCCTTGCTGGACACGCTGTTTCCTCTGGGACTAGGACCCTTGGATTCCCTCTCTCAGTCCCTTTTGGAAGCTGAAGATGAGCAGGTAGCTTCACCTCCCACATCCCGGAATCTAGGTTGTTGCCTTCTGGACACGTGTGACCCTTGCTAGCCTTGGTGAACTCGGTTTGTCTTCGCTGTTTTCTTTCCTGTTGCTTGTGGTTTAAGACTTTGAAGTTTGCCTTTTCTGTGCCTGTGAGTCTAGTGTCTTGGGTCTGGCATTCCCAGGCCTGACTTCAAATGTCCCAGGTTACCCACTGGTCTGTTTTTGAAACGTGGGTCATTTATTCAGTTGAACAAGATTGTTGCTTTTTCTGTGAGTGCTGCCCATTGTTTCCTTCTCTTGCTTTCTGAAATTGTTTCCCAACCCCTCAACCCCAGGCTCCGTCTCCCTCATGCTTAGAGACTCAGTGTTGACTTGATCTTTTTCTTCTATGAATGATGGCTTTTCTCATAAGATTGTACATCTTGGCTGGGATGTTCTGCTGCCACCTACATGCATGCTCTCGATCCAAGTAAGTGAAATATTTTCTGCTTTTAAAATCCATATGAAGAGGTCTGTGAGCTTGCAATGCAAAGTGTCATCTGAGGATCAGTGGCTTTCAGTGTATTAGGGGAGCTTGCTGGAAATGCAGAGCCTCAGGCCCCACCTCAGATGTGCTGAGTTAGAATTTTTGCTGTAACAAGAGCCCCAGGTGATTTTCATGCACATTGTAAATAAATGCCTATACGATGAATTGCTCCCACCAGAGACTGTTGATGCTCAACCTTACCAAGCACTACTTTTTCAAACTTCTTTGTGGCCACAGATGTAATTTCAAAAACCTGTATTGGGTGAGTTTCCCGCTGATAATGTGAACTATGATGAACACCTCATGATTGTGCAGGAAGCCAGGGTACTGCGTATACCACCCATTTGTTGCTACTTTGTGTGTCCTTTGCACAAGGCCTTTTCAGCTATGACAGTCTACCAGAGGAATATTTCTTCATGCTTTAGACTATGATCTGATGTAGGCTTGCCTGGGGGTCCAGGGAGGATGAGTATCATTCAAGTTCAACAATGAATTTTAGGTGCTTAATGTTATGTTGGCCCACAGCAGGTTGAAACATCTCTCATCAGCTTTTATTATGGAGAAGGTGTGGAAAGTAGGTCAGGCTGGGTGAACTAACTCCACCTAGAGTTTCTGTCGTGAGTGGGGCCAGCAGTACTGGTCTGGACAATAACCAGTGAATGGCCTTGTTGCCAGAAACCCATCCCTGAAGTAACAGGACTCCAGCCAGTGAATGAGTCCACAGGTCCAACTATTGCAGGGAGGAGGCTAATAAGACATATGGAGTGTCACGCCTCGGTCAAGACTCCCCACATTAGGACAGGGCTGCAGCCCCTGAGAAAGGAAACTACCACATTAACCTGAGACCCAGGTAGACAGGCAAGGCCTCATTCATAAGCAATGTCATAGAAAGAACATGGCTTCTAAAGTCAAGCTGGGTTTGTGTGATCTTGAGTAACATTATCGTCAAATGGTCTTTCTTGGCAAATGAAAATGCATGTCCGGGATCTAATAGAGGACTGAAATAGTAGATGCTTAATTCAGTGAAAATTACCATTATGTTTACTACAAAGAGAATCATATTATGTGAGCCTATGGACCTCAGCGGTGTTCTAGGTTCTTTGAATTCAGACCTAACTGGTTGCAAAGTTGGGTAGCTAGTCACTTGCATTTATCTCCGTGTACCATGCTGTTTTCCATCCGACCTTCGCATATGGTACTTTAGCTGCCAGAGTAATTCTTACACCTCAATCTGGAGTCTGTAAACTTGTCATGACGCTGAAAACCTCTGCTGGCCCCATCTATGTCTTCTCCTTAGTGCTTCCATGAGTTACTTCTGTTTGTCCTTTAACACATTGTATCTATTCATTGACTAAAAGGTCATCCAGTCCTTAAAACAAATAGCTGAAAATGAAGATACAAAGATAAACAGAACAACTTAGCCCAGCTTTATATTCTTATTTGTACCTGTTTGTTTAATGGACTGTCTTTCTTAGTCTGTTATGAGGTGGTTATCCTTTCAGGACCTAGCACAGTATCTGTACATTGTAACTACCAAATATTTGTGTCTTGAATGACTTAATGAATGAGCACTATAGTAGACAAAGGAGGAAGTAGAAAGCCCCAAAGGATAAAACTTGTGTTGAAGTGCGTCAATGTAAACAGTGGTTTAGCCAACTCTTTGGAGTGAGTCTCAGGTATAATTATTTTTCTCTTTATTTTTTATCTATTTAATGTTTCTGTGATGAATGTTTATCTACAGAAGAAGAAAACAATTGAAAGCTTTCAAAAAGATTTAAACTTGCAGTTATTCACTACAAGCGCATATATTTTGTATTCTTCCAGAACGACCTCAAGTGAACACATCCTCCTGTATTTCTCAGTTCTGACAAACTGGAGCTCGGAGGGTTCATTGTATTAAAAATATCTGTGAGGATTTAGGTTAGCTACTCGGAACCTGAAGTACCAGTTGCTGTCCAAGATTACGTGTAGAAAGCTTGTCACTTAAGACATCTTTCTCCCACATATACACAATGGAATATTACTCAGCTATTAAAAAGAATGCATTTGAATCAGTTCTAATTAGGTGGGTGAAACTGGAGCCTATTATAGAGTGAAGTAAGTCAGAAAGAAAAACACCAGTATGTTAACGCACATATATGGAATTTAGAAAGATGGTAACGATGACCCTATATTTGAGACAGTAAAAGAGACACAGATATAAAGAACAGACTTTTAGACTCTATGGGAGAAGGCAAGCGTGGGATGATTTGATAGAACAGCATTGAAACGTGTATATTATCGCATATGAAATAGATGACCAGTCCAAGTTCAATGCATGAAACAGGGCACTCAAAGCTGGTGCTCTGGGAAAACCCAGAGGGATGGGATGGGGAGGGAGGTGGGAGGGGGGTTCAGGGTGGGGGACATATGTACACCCATGGCTGATTCATGTCAATGTGTGGCAAAAACCACTACAATATTGTTAAGTAATTAGCCTCCAATTAAAATAAATATATAAATTTAAAAAATCTTTATTCCTAACAGTTCTCATAACTTTTAAATCCAATTCTGTCTGACAAACTTCAAATCTGCATTTTTATCTCTTTAAGAAGTTTGACATTCCTAACAAGTATTTTCAATAGCTCTTCTCAGGGCACCATCTGAAATGCAGCTTGCATTCTTTCAGCTGACGTATATTTAGAACATCTGTCTTTTCCTATGGGTTTTCGGGCTATGCTTTTGTGCCTCTTGGGATGGGATATGGCAGAAAAGCCTGTGATTAGGACACATAGCGTCTGCCTTGAGCCGTCAGTTTTTGAAAATGTCCTGGACTGTTATTCAGAGGCAAAGAACACTGGAGAGAGAAGCCATAGTGAGAGATGGACTTTGTCAGATGCTTCAGGATTCTGGTGGGAGAGGAGAAACTTGAAAACCTGCCAGAGGGTTAGTCAACGTCAGGAGGATGAATGCTACTGAACACAGGTTAGTGAAGGACATTCTGGAAGCTGCATGCTATGCTGGTATGGCTGTGGGCTGGAAGCATGTATGAAACCTCTGTGATGATGGCTTGTGTCTGTGCAGATTCACCCCTCAAATTCAACATTCACAGCTATGAACAGGATAACATTAATATCTATTTCAAGAAAATGTGAGGCTCGTCTGTGTTCACCATATTCATGAAGTACAATAAATGCCAGTTTCCCTTTCCTAGTCAAGTAAATGAAGGAAAATAAAACCTTTAAAAATAAGTTCATAATTTGGTGATTGTTTACAGTCACTCTATTGTTGTCCTGTAGTTTTAGAATTTTTTCCTATGACTACAACTCTTATAAATCTTTTGAAGTTGCAATAAAACAGGTAACACTGTATTGGAAATCTGGAATAAATACTAGGCTCAAAAAGACTACCAACTAAAGCCACACAAATATCAAACTCCAGTAGTCCCAAACTTTGAGGTTAAAACAACAAAATCAAAGAGTCTGCTCAAAAGGAAAGAGAACTTGCTGATTCATGAAAAGATGGTCCAAGGGAGTAGAGGGGAGCCCCCCTTATCAAGCCTTCTCACTCGACATTCTCTCTCCTTCTCCCCTCTTTTCTTGAAATCTACCACCTCTCCAGGGTGGGGGTGAGGAGGCCAGGGAGACTTATTTTTATTCTTTTCATCAAGAGCAGGAAGTCTACTCGACCATAAAAGTGGGGGTCATCCCATGATTATAGTGATTTTTATAGGGCACTTCAAAATGAAAAGGCAATTTCAGAGGGAAAAAAAGTGCGCTGGCTGTGTCTGTACCAAAGAGAAAAGCAGGGAAATCACAGCATCTCCGGCTTCCAAGTTGAAACACATACACACCAAACAGAATGACAGATGCATCTAAATGATGGACTCAGTGAAGGCTTGTGACTGAGACGAAGTTGGAGCTTTTCAAGACACAAGTAAAACTCGTGACGTGATGCCGTTAAAAGTAGCCTTAACTGAGAGACACTGACAGCCAACATGGTTACTAGACCACACTAGGTTTCTGGAAGGGGATTTGGAAAATAACGACAGCTAGAACTTCTTAAGATGGGCTTCATAAATACCTTATTTAATCATCATTGTACTGCACAAATAAGTACTTTTATTAGGTTGATTGTCTGATGTAGGAACTCAGGCATAGGAAGGTGAACAATTTGCTAATTATCATGTGGCCAGTAAGTGGCCAGGCTTGAACTGTGAACCACTATGCTATGTTGCTTGATGTATTTCAGTCTAGTAAATGGGTAGCCGCATGGGGGTGGGAGTAGATGATTATTATGACATCCTTGGCTATTGACCAGGGGACTTAAAGAAAGTGTTAGAAGTCATATTGTGAACTTGTAACTCAAAGTGGGACCTGCAGCTCACCAGTCAAAAGCCACCAGGTTGGTGGCAGAGAAAGTTTGCTTTATTTCGGAGGCCAGCAACTAGATGGGGGAGACGGATGGACGTCTGTCCAGCGGTCAACTCCCCCAACTGACAATCAGGAGCCAAGAGCTTTTACAGGCTGAGGGAGGGGGCTCCATGCGGAAAGAGCACAGTCAGCTCTGACAGTCATCTTGAAATTGGTCAGGCAGTAGTCTGATCAGCACCCTTTTAAGTACTGTTAATCTTCAGTTCCAGGGTCCATTTGCTCCCACTTCCTTGAGGCCGGTTCTCGGAGCTGTGCCAGTTTATGTCATGGCTACGGTGGGGTCATCATATAGTTAACTTCTTCCACCTGGTGGGGGTTTCAGTGTGAGACAGCTCCTAGGATGTGGCCCAGAATATTCTGTTGCCCTTGGGAAGGAACTAAAGGTTCTTGACTATGCTTACTGACTAAGCTGCTGTTTTGTCCTATCTGACTGCTTTGCTTTGCTTTTGCATTTTCTCATTCCTCTGTTTAAACTTATTCTTTGGCTGAAGTGTTTTTTCACAGACAAAAGGCAGGCAGAGGACACAGTCGGGGGGGGGGGGACAGGTATGGGGCCCATAGGGTCCCATTCCATTGCAAACTGACCTTAGCCAGCTTGTCACACACAGTTGTGAGATTCTCCTTGGTATCTAGCTACTGCCCATCACCGTGGCACCAGGTGAGGATGGAAGCGAGTGTCTAATCAAATTCTTCTACACGTGGATACGTTTATGGTGCAAATATTACATTCAATAGTAAAGGCTGCACAAGATTTTCCCCCCATCTCCATTTTCTCCCCTCAGTGAAGTTTCAGGCTTCTGCCCTTGTAAGGAAATTTCACTCAGGCAGACCAACAATATTTTTGAGGCAGGATTCTGCATCCCAAGTGATAGTCACCTGTGGTTAGAATCATCCTAAATTAATGGCCAGCTAGATACAGAATTGATTACGGATCAAGCCACAGACTCCATCTGCAAGGGTGAAGGGTATGTACCTGGGAGGGGGAGGTTTCTTATACCTTTTTCTTACAAGGGTGGAGAGTGTCTCTAAATTTTTTTTTTTTTTTTTTTTGGTCTTGGAATAATTTTAGCCAACACACACAACTGCCACATGCACACAACTAAAATACCTTTATTTTCTTCTAAGGAGAACCCATTTCTGTATTCATAATGTTTAATGATGAACCACTGGTCTTTCAGTGAAAATCCATTTTGCCTTCTAGGATGCTAATTAGTAAACTGTCAACAGTTGTATCTTAGCTATACTTACCTTGTAGGAAAGTGTGGCTCTTCAGGTAGAATGCCAGTTGATGGTTTCTAAAATGAAGGTGCCAATATAATGTTACCTGATGATGCTGACATATTTCAAAGTAAACCACAGGCCATGTAACAGGATTGCATATTTCTAGTTTGCACATTTCTTGGGCATTCCTTTGTAATTCTGTTGGATTCTACTTCCATTTTTGGGAAGGTGATTTTTTTTTCCCTTTAAGCTTTTTGGTTTTGCCCATGAAAAACAAATACTAGGATGTTCTTTTGTGGTGTGTATGATACTACATCTATATTTATAATATTCACACCATTTGGATAATGGTTATCACATCTATTAAGTGCTTACTATAATACTGGGAATTTTATGAGACACTTTGGAGGTACTATTGAATTTAAACCTCACAGTGACCTAATGATTAAGTTATTTTAGTTTGCAGCAAAATAGATCTGAGACTCTGAGAGATTAAATATTTGGCCAAGGTCACATAGTAGATGGCAGCAACATTACTCAAACTCTGTTCCTGAGCCTCAAGTCTCATGCTCTTAATCAATGCACTCTACCACTCGAGTGGGGTTCTTTTAAAACACACATTGTTACTTGGAGAGTACGTCATTTACCCCTAATGGTTAACATTCTGCCTGTTGTGCAGGAACAACTTTAAGAGGATGAGGTTTTGTGTGTCTTTTTTTGTGGTCATTACATAAATAAAAATGCATGAAATAGAAAGCAGTAGGAGTATATGTGTGTGTGTTTGCTTTCCTATATTCGCATCTGTTTTCAAGACAATTACAGCGTTTTCAGATATATCCTGTTATGCAGAGTAAGAATGGCCTAGGCTAGTAGATCTTAGTAATTTTGATTGAACAGTCCAGAAATCTTCCAGTGACTGAAGAACTGTCTCTCTCACTCCACCCCATGCTTCTGTTAAAAGTTCTTTGACTTCTAGAGATGTAGAGAATGACCTTCTGTGTCTGCAACACAGGAAATAAGTACCTTAGGGACATGTTAAGTAGCTTGAAGACAACTCCCATGTAATGAGCATATAATTGCAACCATGCATGTCAATCTTTTTATGAAAACTATTTCAAATATGATCTATGTGAGATTCAAATGTATACAAAAATGCAAAATACTCCCAGATCTTCGGCTTAAACTTTTGTAGACAAAGGGGCCAACTAGACATTTATTTCTTGCTCAGATAAAGTCCAGTCAATTGTTGGGGAAGGTCGTGCTCCATCCAGTAGTTCAGGGACCCAGGCAATGGAGATCTGTGTCTGCAATATGGGACTTTCAAAGTGACCCCAGACATTAACATTTAGCTGAAATTTGGGTGAGAAAAGAAAATCGAGAACCACATAAAAGGGTTTATATGGGTCAGGCTTGAAAGTAGGCTATAACTTTTCCACTCACATTTCACGGAGTACAACTCAGCTGCTTGGCCTTGCTTAGAGGCAGGGGAGGTTAGGGAGAATGTAATCTCTTTCTGGGCAGAAGCTTCCAAGAGAAACTCTAAATGAAGTGTAAACAGAGGCATTACTGGGAAGGAACACTGGCCACAGTGTTGATTAAATAAACTAAGGGGAAGAATGTACAGAAAAATATTCGGATCGGTGAGTGGTATAAAATTCTTCCTGAGATTTTAGTTGCTTACTGGGGGAATTAATATGCAGGAAGATATTCTGGAATTAGCATACAGGAAGACCTCTTTGCTTACAGCTGTACCTAAAATGTGAAAATGTTAACTGTTGCAGGGAAAGTGGTCTGTTATCACTGAGAAATATGTTCTAAAATAACTCCATCAAAGGCAGTGTGTGTCCTACATGTGCTCCGTTGTTTGACTTTTTGCAGCCCTGTGAACAATAGCCCCCCAGATTCCTCTGTGGATGAAGTTTTCCAGGCAAGAAGAATGGGAGCAGGTTGCCATTTTCTTTTCCAAGGGATCTTCCTGACCCAGGGATTGAACCCACAACGCTGGCATCTCCTAAATTGGCAGGCAGGTTCTTTACCACTAGTGCCACCTTGAAAGCCCAGTACTGTGTATGGGAAAAAATAAATGAGTAAAAGCAGTGCTATGTATGAAATAAGAGCATGAGCCTTGGAGTCAGCCAGAGCATAGTAGCTGATGTCTAAGTATAGGACTATGTGAAATGGGTACTGAAGGGAAACCTTTCAGTGTGTCCTCAAATGTTAATGGCGATTAAAATCTGTGCTTCAGAAAAGATCTGGGGGTGACTCTTCATAGTTGCCTAAAGTCATCAGGCCAGTAGGCAGCCTGGACAACAGTGGATCACAGAATACTGGTGATCACTGCTAAGGATCCACACAAGGCATAGCACATCAGTCTTAGACAAACGTGGCTCAACAGACCTTGAATCATCCAGTTCTGCACTTATTGAAGATGATACTCCAAACTCAAGCCATTATTTAAAGCGATAGTTTTGAAAATAGAAGTGTTCAGAGAAATAGAGCTTCAACATTTCCTTATTGCTTCTCTTTTTCTACTGGGTGATTCATGCATATTTATAGCTCCGTGCTTGTGGTTTATAAATGTGTGTGTCTCACATGCACGCAAGGTTTCCTCCCAGGCTGTATCTGGGCAGTAGTCTAAGCTGCTAGACAAAACCAGGTCCCTCTTAGCTGATGCTTCAGGGCTAGAGCTGCCAGATGTTCAAAAGAAACATCTGTTCCTGAAGGCCACAGGAGATGACAATGAAAGGAAAGTAGAATAATTTTACATGACTGAATCCAACAAATGTGCAAACATAGCTAATCCATTCTATTTCAAAGATGCATATAAGAGGGACTAATGAGACAGTAACATTGCCTACTGCGCCGTAGGGGTCTGTTTCTGTTTTTAGAGGTGTGGTATCTGACAAGGCATTATGTTTTATCAGTTTTACTGCAAAGAAGTGGATGATGATATGAGGGGTGTGGCAATGGAAAAAATGCATTTACATCCCAATTTTGCCCCAAATGTCCATATAGGGAGATGGTTAAATCACCTACCCCTACATTTTGGCCATGATGGTGGTAGAGCCACACCTTCATTGAAGCCCACTGCAATGGAAAAAAGCCAAATGCAGAAAAGTGTTGCAACGTGAGCATCACTAGCGACTGGACTTTCATGGTGGAACACTGGGTTGCTGACTGTTCAGAAGGGAAGCAGAGGGAGAGAAAGAAACGAGATGGTGCAGAACCTCCATGTTCTAAATACTAGGGAGTGGATACCCATTGAGTTCAGGTGGTGCTTTCTGGAAATTCTTGGCCCAAAGTGCCTTCCAATGGTGCTGGTTGTAACAACGTGGGTCTAGGTGGCTCCTCCTGTCTTCCCCACGGTCCTGAGCACGTGGAGCTCTGGTTTCTGGCCACCTCAGGACCATTGCCTTACCCGCACCCCTTGATGGAGCCCATCTGTATTCTTGCACAAATGCCTGTCTTTCCATCCTCTGGCCTCCTGGCCTTCAGCCTACCGACCCTTTTCTTTCACCTTGGAAATGCCTGCAATGACACTGGCTGTTTTAAGCCCAAGAAATAGCAGATACTAAACTCCTACACATATTCCTTCTCCAGAAATCTTGTCCCAGACTGAAAAGCATATGCTCTGTTTTCTGCCACTTTTCGCCCAAATTCCCTCATGGTCTCTCCAGTCTCTCGGGGGTGCTGGCAGGCCTCTTCTTTCTATGATTTATTAATTTTTCAAAAGTCTTCATCTTGGCATCCAATTGTTTACCTTCAGGCCTCAGATCTTCACCATTTTTCTTCTAGAAATCTGTCAGACCAGAAAGGAGCCCTGGTGGTATGCTTTCTGGTGTGACATTCCAGAATTCTTGAGCTGGTTATGTGTATGGAAAATGCCACCTTCTCCTCTTATCTGTTTACTCCCTCCGCCTGCCTCCGCATATTGAAAAGCACAGACATTTGCAATTTTCGATCAGTGAACACTCTAAAAATAGTGCATTAGTGAGAATCTCTTCAGGTTTATTTTATTGTCTAAGAACTGTATGTCCCCATGTGGAAAAACATACTGAAGTTATACAGGACAAATAGAGTCATCCCTTATCCTTCGTAGGATCACATAAAGGGAAAGCAAAGATCATCCTTAATCATGAATACACTAAGACTTTTTTCCAGGGTCCAGCTCCAATATGTGGGATGTTTTAATTTCTCTGTTTGAGGACTTGCCAGGTGGCTCAGATGGTAAAGAATCCGCCTGCAATGCAAGAAACTTGGGTTTGATCTCTGGGTTGGGAAGATCCCCTGGAAGACGAAATGGCAACCGACTCCAGTATTCTTGTCTGGAGAATTCCAGGAACAGAGGAGCCTGGCAGCCTACCATCCATGGGGTCACAAAGAGTTGGACATGACTGAGCAGCTAAGCACACACATACCTGGCTAGAAAATGTCCCTTATCTGTCCTATGCATGTATGGCATATGGTCTTCAGTTCACATCTGAAGAGGGTAACCACGTATATAATTTACACGTTTGCCTTTCATTTACACCTGCTTGTAGGAATGACATGCTTGTACATGCAACAACTGAGTTTGATTCAGAGATTCCTATTTGAAAACACACAGTGCATACCAAGATGTCATCATGACAATGTGGAAAGAGCCACTATGTAGTTATTATTTTCTCTTCTGTTTTTCTACTGGCAAGAAAAAGAGGCAGTAACATCTCAGGTATATGTTGTTGCCATAGGGACAGAAGTTGTGATTTACTGAGGAACGTTGCTGCAAATAGCAATAAAAAGCAATTCAGTGGAGGTCAAAGGCACAGATTTGCTGAAGCTACAATCAAACCAGACAGCTACTCAATCTGTTCAATAAGAATTTTGCAGTTGCCATTTTAACGTAAGTGGAAGAATGGCGAAATCAAGCCAAGTGTCTCTCTCTTCTGCTTACATGGCTCCAAATGTTCTGACGTCCTTTAGCCATGGGCTTTCAAGCCTCTGTGTCAGGAATTCTGGGAAGTAGAAGGGACAGACAATAAATAAAGTGTTATTTTTAATTCAAGTAAAAATTCAGAACTACAGTGGGTTTCTTAAATACGACACCTTACGATCTAACATACAAACAGATAGGATTATATATTGAAAAGAAACCTGGAATTTGCTGCTCAAAATAATGAGCCAATCCCTGTCTTCCTAAAAGATGCAACTTAATTATCACTTAGGGCTTCCCAGGTGGCACAGATGGTAAAGAATCTGCCTACAATGCAGGAGACCTGGGTTTGATCCCTGGGGCAGGAAGATCCCCTGGAGGAGGGCATGGCAACCCACTCTAGTATTCTGGCCTGGAAAATCCCATGGACACTGGAGCCTGGTGGACTACAGTCCATAAGGTCACAAAGAGAGACAAGTGACTTAACACAGCACAATTATTGCTTAACAGATGGACATCACGTGAAAATAATTCATTCTTGTAAATCATGATAGTTATGGCTATTGTTTTAAGTAGGGTGTGTGTGTGTGCTAAGTCACTTCAGTCATGTCTGACTCTGTGACCCTATGGACCATAGCCCGCCAGGCTCCTCTGTCTGTGGGATTCTCCAGGCAAGAATACTGGAGCAGGTGGCCATGCCCTCCTCCAGGGGATCCTCCCGACCCAGGAATTAAACCCGCATCTCTTATGTCTCCCGCATTGGCAGGCAGGTTACCCCTAGCACCACCTGGGAAGCCCTTTAAGAGAATAGATTTAGCTAATGGCATTCTGGCTCACTTTTTCCCTAAGTCTTTACTGAATTTGTTACAATATTGTTTCTATGTTATGTTTTGTTTTTTTTTGTTTTGTTTTTTTTTTTTTTTGGCTGCTGAGGCATCTGGGATTTTAGCTCCTCAACCAGGGATTGAACCCACACCCCCTGCATTGGAAGGCAAAGTCTTAACCACTGGACCACTGGGGAAGTCCCCTGGCTCACTTTTGTATCTTCTCTTTTTTTCTGGAACACAGTGCCTGGAGGATAAGGGTCCAGCATAGCTTTTGGATGTTTCCTTCCTCATTTCCTAGGACAGGTCCCTGCAGTTCTGGCTCCTTTGTCTCTTAGCAGCTAAAGTTATAATAACTTTTAAAACTCTGATTTGATGGCAGGATGGTGGCAGTAGTGGTGTTCTGAAATGTGCATTTTAGACTCTACAGGAATATTTTTTTCTTTAACTAAGCAAATAGTTAATAGTAGCCGTTTGGTGGCTACTCCCAACTGATGGACAATGAAACATTCAAAATAACATAAGCTATGTTCTCTTTGTACATGAAATATTGTGGATGACATAGGAAAAAATTAAGTGCAGCACGTTGCTTTTTATAAGAATGCTGCTTGAGTGTTGGAACGATTCAATTTCGATGAATGCCTTTGAAATGATGTAGCACAATCAATGCCTCAGAAATTTCACTCCTTCAAAGCCCTCACATCTTAGCAGGAGAGAGACGGGTTCCCGGATACATGTTTCATCTTTTGATGGTCTGGGTGAGCCATTAGTTTGTACACATCTGTTTTTTTCTTTTGTTGAGGAAGGGCACTACTTCCTACGAAGCTCAAGCAAAGAAATGATCATTTGCACCAATAGTGGAAGAAAAGCTAGCTGCTTTGAATTGACTGGGGAGCTGTATGTCAGATATCAATGTATGATGTTCTTAATATGTATTGTATTTCTTTTTTTGGGGCATCTTTACACTTGTCTTGCTTGATTGTCTTCAGTGTGAAGAGCTGGGTTAATCAGTGTATGAAATGCTGTCATCTTTGGTCCTTTAGAATTTTGTCTAATGTTACTATTTTTCTCTTTAACGTCTGGTCTTAATTACAATTACCCTCCTCACTCTGTCCCCTGACCCACACCCTCCTAGTAGCAGCTACTCCTATAAATTTATTATGTCCTTGTTCCATGTATTTCATAAATATTTCTGGTAAATTTTTATCCTTAAGGAATGTATGGTGTTTTTCAGCGAGGTCATAAGGGTGATGATTGAGAGTTTGGACATTGAATGGGTGCGTGTATTTTTTTGAATTGGTGTTTTTGTTTTCTTTGGATAAATATCCAGAAGTGGAATTGCTGGATCATTTGTAGTTTGATTTTTAATTTTTTGAGGGAACTTCATACTGTTTCCATAGTTGTTGTTTAGTTGCTCAGTCATGTCTGAACCTTTGCGATCTCATGGACTACAGCCCACCTCCTCTGTCCGTGGAATTCTCCATGCAAGAATACTGGAGTGGGTTGCCATTTCCTAGTCCAAGATATCTTCCCAACCCAGGGATCAAATCCACACTCCTGCAAGTCTCCTGCACTGCAGATAGATTCTTTACAGCTGAGCCACTGAGGAAGCTTGCTTCCATAGAGGCTACACCAATTTTCATGCCTACCAATAGTGTGCAAAGATTCCCTTTTCTCCACGTCCTTGCCAACACCAGCTACTTCTTGTCTTTTCAATAACAGCCATTCTGACAGTTGTGAGGTGATATCTCACTGTGGTTTTGATTTATATTTGCCTATCACTGCAGATGGTGATTGCAGCCATGAAATTAAAAGACGCTTACTCCTTGGAAGGAAAGTTATGACCAACCTAGATAGCATATTCAAAAGCAGAGACATTACTTTGCCAACAAAGGTCTATCTAGTCAAGGCTATGGTTTTTCCAGTAGTCATGTATGGATGTGAGAGTTGGACTGTGAAGAAAGCTGAGCACCGAAGAATTGATGCTTTTGAACTGTGGTGTTGGAGAAGACTCTTGAGAGTCCCTTGGACTGCAAGGAGATCCAACCAGTCCATTCTGAAGGAGATCAGCCCTGGGTGTTTTTTGGAAGGAATGATGCTAAAGCTGAAACTCCAGTACTTTGGCCACCTCATGCAAAGAGTTGACTCTTTGGAAAAGCCCCTGATGCTGGGAGGGATTTGGGGCAGGAGGAGAAGGAGACAACAGAGGATGAGATGGCTGGATGGCATCACTGACTCGGTGGACGTGAGTTTGAGTGAACTCTGGGAGTTGGTGATGGACAGGGAGGCCTGGCGTGCTGCAATTCATGGGGTCGCAAAGAGTCAGACACTACTGAGCAACTGAACTGAACTGAATGATTAACGATCTCGAACTCAGGTCTCCTGCATTGCAGGCGGATGCTTCATGTTGTGTCTTTTCTGGAAAAAAAAATCTATTCAGATCTTCTGCACATTTTTAAATTGGATTGTTTGTGTTTGTTTGTTTTTCATTTGGTTCAGAGTTTTTTTGTTTTTTGTTTTCGCTTTTGAGTTGTATGAGTCTATATATTCTGGATATTGCCCCTTTATCAGGTAAATGACTCACAATTATTTTCTTCTATTTAGTATGCTGACTTTGCCTTTTCATTTTGTTGATGGTTTCCTTTGCTGAGCAGAAGATTTTTAGTTTGACGTCTTCCTACTTATTTTTGCTTTTGTTGGTTTTGCTTTTGGTGTCAGGTTAAAAAATTTATTACCTGACCTATGTCAAGGAGTTTACTGTTTATGTTTTCTCTTGGGAGTTTTATAATTTCTGGTCTTATGTTTAAACCTTTAATGTATTTTGAGCTAGTTTTTGTGTATGGTATAAGATAGTAGTCAGCTTTCATTGTTGGGCATGTGACTGTCTAGTTTTCCCAACACCGTATCAAAGAGACTGTCCTTACCCCATTTATCATGTTGACCCATCATAAATTAATCGACCCTATATGTGTGGGTTTATTTCTGAGCTTTCTATTCTGTTCCATGATCTATTGCCTGTTATGATACCAATATCATAGTTTTAATTACTGTAACTTTGCAATATATTTAGAAATCAAGGAACATGATGTCTCCAGCTTTGTTTTTCAAGATTGCTTTGGCTTTTCAGGGGTGGTTCCTTACAAACATTAGGATTATTTGCTGTATTTCTGTGAAAAATGCCTTTGGAACTTCGATAAAGACTGCATTGAATCTGTAGATTGCTTTGGATAAAATGAACATTTAAACATTATCAATTCTTCCTGTCCATGAGCATGAAATATCTTTCCATTTATTTGTGTCTTCTTCAATTTCTTTCATTAACGTCTTATAGTTTTCAATATACACTTTTTTCCCCTCCTTGGTTAAATTTATTCCTATGTATTTTGTTATTTTTGATGTAGTTATAAATGGGATTGTTTTCTTAATTTCTCTTGTAGTTCTTTATTAGTATATAGAAAGGCAACAGATTTTTGTGTACCAATTTTATTTCTTGCAACTTTACTGAATTTGTTTATTCAAAACATTTTTCTGATGGAGAGGTTTTATAATATAACAATGTTATCCACAAATAGTGACAGTTTTACTTCTTGCTTTTCAATTGGGGTGCTATTTATTGGTTTTTCTTGACTAATTGCTCTGGCTTGGACTTCCAATACTATGTTGTAGTAAAGTGGTGAGAATGGGCATCCTTGTCCTTTTTCTGTTTTAGAGGAAAAGCTTTGAGCTTTTCACCATAGACTGTGATGTTAGCTGTAGGCTTGACAGATATGACCTTTATTATTTTGAGGTACATTCTCTTTATACTCACTGAGAATTTTTAATCATGAATACGTATTGAATTTTGCCAAATGTTTTTTCTGCATCTATTGAGATGGTTATATGATTGTCACCCTTCCTGTGGTATATCATGCTGATTTTGCAGACATTGCCTCATTCCTGCATCCCTGGTATAAATCCCACTTAATCATGGCATATGGTTCTTTTAATGTTTTGTTGAATTCACTTTGCTAATATTTTGTTGAGTATTTTTGCATCTATATATTTGTCAGGAGTGTGGGCCTGAAAGTGAAAGTTTAGTTGCTCAGTCGTGTCTGACTCTTTGCGGCCCCACGGACTGTAGCCTACCAGGCTCCTCCATCCATGGGATTTTCCAGGCAAGAGTACTGGAGTGGGGTGCCATTTCCTTCTCCAGAGGATCTTTCTGACCCAGGGATCGAAGCCGGGTCTCCCGCATTATAGGCAGATGTTTTACCATCTGAGCTACCAGGCAAGTCTTTATTTTCTTTATTTGTGGTTAACTTTGACTGGTTTTGGTATCAGGGTAATGCTGGCATCATATAATGAGTGAGGAAGGATTCTCTCCTCTTATTTTTAGAAAAGTTTGAGAGCAATTCATTTTAATTCTTCTTTAAATATTTGATAGAAATCACAAATGAAACTCTCTGGCCTTGGATTTTTGTTTGTTGAGAGGTTTAGGGTTCCTGATTCCACATCCTTACTAGTGATTGTTCTCTTCAGATTTTCTGTTTCACCATTATTCCGTCTTGGTGTGCTGCATGTTCTAGGAATATGTTCATTTTCTTTCCAGGCCAATTTGATGGCATAAAATTGTTCATAGCTGTGGACTGATTTATGTGTTATCACTTGTAATGTCCCCTCTTTCACTCTGATTTCATTTTCATTCCTCTTTTTTTTTTTCCTTCGGTGAGTCTAGCTGAAGGTGTGTTGATTTTGTTTCTTTTCAAAGGATCAGCTTTTAGTTTCATTGATCTTCTCTATTGTTGTCTTTCAGTTTCTGTCATTTATTTCTTCTCTGTTATTTCCTTCTTTCTAACTAACTTTGTGCTTCATTTATTTTTCGAGTAGTTGCTTGAGAAATAAATTTAGGTTAAGACTTTTCATATTTCTTGAGATAGACATTTATCTCTAACTGTCCCTTATAGACCTGCTTTTGCTGCATCCTACAAATTTTAGTATGTTATATTTCCATTTTTGTTTGACTCCAGGATTTTTTTCTCTTATTTCTTCTGTGACCTATTGGTTGTTATTTAGCATTTTGTTTAATCCCATGTATTTGTGAATCTTTTCGTTTTGTGTATTTAACTTCTAGTTTCATATTATGATCAGAAAAAATTACTTGGTATGGTTTCATTCTTCTTAAATTTGTCAAAACTTGTTTTGTGACCTTTTTTGTAATCTAACATATGATATATCCTAGGTAAATATCTACGGGCACTTGAGACCCATTGTATTCCTGTGTTGGGTGGAAAGTTCTGTGTGTGTCTGTTAGGTTTATTTGATTCTACAGGTTTATTTGATTCTATTCACATCTCCTTTTCCTTATCTTTCAATATCCTGTCAATTATTGAAAGTGGGGTATTGACATCTATTATTATTGTATTCCTCTCTATTTCTTCCTTCAGTACTGTCAGTTTGCTTTTATATATCTAAGTGTTCTAAATATACAATTTAGATGTTGGGTACATATGTTTATAATTGGTATATCCTTCTGATGGATTGACCCTTTTATCATATATAATATCCTTCTTTGTCTCCTGTGATTTTTTGTTACTTAAAGACAAAGTATAGCCTTCCCCATTCTCTTGGTTACCAGTTGCATGGAATATCTTTTTTCATCCTGTCATTTTCAGCCTATGTCCTTAAATCTAAAATGAGCTCATTGTAGATAGGATATAGTCAGATCTTGTTTTTTACTATTCTCTTTCCACCTTCCACCAAATTTTAGTTCCTAAAACACACTACATTCTTCAATAAACCTCTGTACATGCTGTTTTGTGTGTGTGAAATGCTGCTCATTCTATAAATGTCAATTTGAATAGTGCTATTTCAGAAAGTTTTCCTTGATCACTTTTTCTAAAATGAGTCCTCTGTAGCATAATCTCCACTTAGTATGTCTTTTCCTCTATATCACTTACAAAATTGTAATTATATTGGTATCTTTTTTGTTTACTTAGTATCTATCTCCCCAGGTGGGTTGCAAACTGCAAGGCGTGTGCTTTTTGCTCACCATGTTGGTCTATCTAAAAGTGCCTATCACATAACTGGGATATAGTAAACATATGTGGGCTGAATGGCAAGAGTTACCTGCTGGGGGAGTATTTCTCTGTATTTGGCTGAATAAACTATGACTTGGGCATGTTGGTATTTTTTGCATTGTTGGTGTTTTATGGTCAATATTTTATCTTTTGCAGCAGATAAAATAGGAAATAAAATGAGCAAAGAACAATGTTTTCAGTGTCCGTATTTGTTATGTGTGTGTTTTTGACTTTTGTGGAAGAGGAAAGAAGGAAATTAGTAAATACGGTGCTTATGTGGTAATAAAGTCAATTCCACATTTTTACTGCCTTCTGCAGCATGGAGTAATTTGCTCATTCCCTGAAAACCTACTATGCATGAGGCTCTGAACTAGATACTGTAGAAAATTTAGACCTGTAGTCAATAGCTAAGATCCTGCACTTAGACATACAACCGTGGGTGTGTGGAGAGAAAATGATATAAATCGTTATTTTACAAAGCAGAGTATTTAAGTACAGAGCTCAGAGCTTGGCTGATGAACAGGAAGAAAACCAGTTAAAATTTGAGGACACGGATGACAGTGTCACAGTGAAGCATGGGCAGGACTTTGAGAAGCAATGTTAGGTCTTCTCTGCCTTCCAAAATATATGCGTGATGCTGTACAATGGTTCAAGCTCTAAGGTCAAAATGACTATAATAGGATTGTCTTTTTATGGATGTTGGTATTGCAAATAAAAATGTATGCTCTATATAAACGACACACAAGTTAAATTCTGAGATACTTAATTTAAGAGTGAAAAAAAGCTTCAGGCTGGTTAACTGAGTTTGTTTTGTGGTTCATCTGAAAGAAATGAAAGCTCATCTGAATCATGACTTCTTCTCAGTGGGCCTTTCTGAATTTGAGAAAAATGTGTTCTCAACACCCTCCATGAATTTTTAAGCAAATGCAGTTATGAATTTTTTTTAAAGCCTAGGAATCAAGTAATTCATCTACCAAAATATTTTTGTATATTTAAACATAAACCTTTTTGTTGCAATGGTGAATGGAATTGTTTCCTTAATTTCTTTTTCTACTTTCTCATTATTCGTGTATAGGAATGCAAGGGATTTCTGTGTGTTGATTTTATATCCTGCAACTTTACTATATTCATTGATGAGCTCTAGTAATTTTCTGGTGGAGTCTTTAGGGTTTTCCATGTAGAGGATCATGTCATCTGCAAACAGTGAGAGTTTTACTTTTTCTTTTCCAATTTGGATTCCTTTTATTTCTTTTTCTGCTCTGATTGCTGTGGCCAAAACTTCCAGAACTATGTTGAATAGTAGCGGTGAAAGTGGACACCCTTGTCTTGTTCCTGACTTTAGGGGAAATGCTTTCAATTTTTCACCATTGAGGATAATGTTTGCTGTGGGTTTGTCATAGATAGCTTTTATTATGTTGAGGTATGTTCCTTCTATTCCTGCTTTCTGGAGAGTTTTTATCATAAATGGATGTTGAATTTTGTCAAAGGCCTTCTCTGCATCTATTGAGATAATCATATGGTTTTTATTTTTCAATTTGTTAATGTGGTGAATTACATTGATTGATTTGCGGATATTGAAGAATCCTTGCATCCCTGGGATAAAGCCCACTTGGTCATGGTGTATGATCTTTTTAATGTGTTGTTGGATTCTGATTGCTAGAATTTTGTTGAGGATTTTTGCATCTATGTTCATCAGAGATATTGGCCTGTAGTTTTCTTTTTTTATGTTCATCGCAGCACTGTTTATAATAGCCAGGACATGGAAACAACCTAGATGTCCATCAGCAGATGAATGGATAAGAAAGCTGTGGTACATATACACAATGGAGTATTACTCAGCCGTTAAAAAGAATTCATTTGAATCAGTTCTGATGAGATGGATGAAACTGGAGCCGATTATACAGAGTGAAGTAAGCCAGAAAGAAAAACACCAATACAGTATACTAACACATATATATGGAATTTAGGAAGATGGCAATGACGACCCTGTATGCAAGACAGGGAAAGAGACACAGATGTGTATAACGGACTTTTGGACTCAGAGGGAGAGGGAGAGGGTGGGATGATTTGGGAGAATGCCATTCTAACATGTATACTATCATGTGAATTGAATCGCCAGTCTATGTCTGACGCAGGATGCAGCATGCTTGGGGCTGGTGCATGGGGATGACCCAGAAAGATGTTATGGGGAGGGAGGTGGGAGGGGGGTTCATGTTTGGGAATGCATGTAAGAATTAAAGATTTTAAAATGTAAAAAATAAAAAACTAAAAAAAAAAAACCTTTCTAATGGAAAGAGACAATAAATAAACAAGGATATAAATAGAAAAAAAAATAAACATAAACCTACTTCTACTTAGGACTCAATTGAGTTTGAACATAATTCTTATTTTCCTTTATAATCTTCCTTAGATTACACTATATACCACACAGTTAATTGCTTCTGAGCATTTTAATAGGAGAGGGAATTTCACTCCTCTCTCTCAAGGCAATTTGCTACTGTAAATAGCCAGGCTGTGTTCTTATGCACGTTAGTCACACAATGGTTTGTAAATGTTACAGCCTTTCTTTAAAGGTGAAATGATGAAGGCAAAGTGACCACTGGAGGATTTAATAATTCATGGGGATCTAGCTTTCTCCTGCGTAATCTCCTTTTCCTTAGGAAGCGTTTAGTAATATGCCCTTTACCGTGTCAAATTAAACTGGATGATATAAAAAATGAAGTTTCACGTGAAATTTTCTATCCTCATCTAGGGCAATAAGGGTCTACAGTATAGCAGAATGGCTCACTAAAGGGTTACCGGTCTTATTTGACTGGACTAAGCTAAGCTGCATGTATGCTGGCACAAGAGAGCCTTCAAATTTTACAGTAGTTAAGTCAGGAAAGCTAAATTGTAATACATCAAAACTGCAGTAGAAAAATAAAGGTCAATCAGATATTTGATTTAAAAATCAAAAGAGATAAGTTAGGCTCTATAATACAAAATCAATGAAGGTTGCATGGTTGAATTTTTTCCCATTTAAAAAAATTGTAAGTATAGTTGACATGCAATATTGTTAGTTTCAAGTGTACAACATAGTGATTTGACATTTCTATACATTTCAAATTGACCATCACAGTGTATCATCTGTCACCATACAGTCAGTTCAGTCTCTCAGTCATGTCTGACTCTTTGCGACCCCATGAATCGCAGCACGCCAGGCCTCCCTGTCCATCACCAATGCCCAGAGTTCACTCAGACTCATGTCCATCGAGTCGGTGATGCTATCCAGCCATCTCATCCTCTGTCATCCCCTTCTCCTCCTGCCCTCAATCCCTCCCAGCATCAGAGTCTTTTCCAATGAGTCAACTCTTCACATGAGGTGGCCAAAGTATTGGAGTTTCAGCTTTAGCATCAGTCCTTCCAAAGAGCATCCTGGACTGATCTCCTTTAGAATGGACTGGTTGGATCTCCTTGCAGTCCAAGAGACTCTCAACACCACAGTTCAAAAGCATCAATTCTTTGGCGCTCAGCTTTCTTTACAGTCCAACTTTCACATCCAAAGTTATTACAATATTATTGACTATATTTCCTATGCTATCTAACTTATTTCACTTAGCATAATACTGTTTAGGTCTATACTGTAATGTTGTCACAAATGGCAAGACTTTATTCTTTTTAATGGATATATGTATATATATTCAGTATATATGCTTGCCACATCATCTTTATTCGTCTATTGATGGACCACTTAGGTTGCTTCGATATCTTGGCTATTGCAACTAATGCTATATGAACGTAAAAATGGAAACATCTTTTCTAATTAGTGTTTTCATGTTCTTTGGATATATACCCAGAAGTGGAACTGCTGGATCGTGTAGTAATTCTTTTATTTTTAATGTTCTAGAAAAACTGATTCTGTTTTCCATAGTGACTGCACCAATGTACATTTCCATTAACCATCCATTAACCTTTCTCCACATTCTTGTTAGAACTTGATATATCTTTCTTTTCAGAAACAGCCATTCTGAATGAGATGCTATGTTATTGTGGTTTTGATTTGCATTTCCCTGATGATTAGAGATGCTGGGCATTTTTTCATGTCTTTTGGCCATCTTTATGTCTTAGAATTATCTGTTTTATTTTTGTGAAAAATACCGTTCACATTTTGATAAGGATTGCATTGAAACTGTAGATTGCTTTGGGTAGTATGAGGGTTTTAGCCATAATAATTCTTCCTCTTCATGAACTTAGCTTATCTTTCCATTTGTGTTGTCTTCAGCTTCTTTCATCAGTGTCTTACAGTTTTTAGAGTACAATTCTTTTATCTCCTTGGTTAAATATATTCCTGGGTATTTTATTCTTTTTGATGAATGGAATTATTTTCTTAATTTCTCTTTCTGGTACTTTGTTATTAGTTTGTTATTGAAAGATTTCTGTCTATCAATTTTATACTCTAACTTTACTGAATTTATAGTTCTAACAGTTTTTTGGTGGAGTCCTTAGGATTTTTTGTATGTAGTATTACGTCATTTGCATATATTGGCAGTTTTACTTCTCTTCCAGTGTGGATGCCTCCTTTTCTTCTTGAATTGCTGCGGCTAGAACTTCTAATACTGTGTTGAATAAAAGTGGCAATAATGGACACCCTTGTCTTGTTCCTGATCTTAGAGGAAAAGCTTTAAGCTCGTCATCATTATTTAGCTGTGAGTTTGTCATAGATGGCCTTTATTATGTTGTACGGCATACATTTTTAAAATCTTAAAGTTATAGTCATTTTTCAAGCATGTGTCATCCTATATATTTCAAGCAAACTCATCTATGTTTACTTTCGTGTCTAAGGCATTTTCACATTTAAAAATACATGCTGATTGAAATGAAGGTTGATCCTATCTGTTTAGCCCTGCAAGGATCTGGTGCCCAGTCTATAGAAAGTTCTTTTAAAAAAATTATTGGAGTATAGTTGATTTACAATGTTGTATTTGTTTCTGCTATACAGCAAAATGAATCAGCTATACATATGCATATATTCACTCTTGTTTAGATTCTATTCCCATGTAAACTCAGTACTGAGCAGAGTTCTCTGTACTATACAGTGGTTTATTAGTTATCGATTATATATATATTTAGAAAGTTCTCATAAGACACTTAGGTCTTCTCAGTCTACTTTCAGGGCTAAAACAGATTCAGGAAGTAGACTTAACATCTAGCTTTTGACCAGCTTTTTGCTTTAAATAAGTTCATTTATAGTCATACAAAATTCTGGGAATAGAGCCACTGGATTCAGACTCTGGCTTCTCAGTGAGATGTTTAATGGATTCTGCTCCAGTCTCTCTCAAGAGTTTTGCAGTAAGGGTCAAGACAGTTGCCCTAAGAGATAGAGATTAAACTCAATTCCACTGACACAAAATGTGAGGGAGTTTTTAAGAGTTGGAGTGAGTCACTAGGAAAGTTCTAGAGGTCATGAAGGGGCTGGTTTCTCAGTGTGATGAGGCCATCTGTACCTGCTATTTGTGGATCACCAAAGTTAGATTCCCTGCCTTTCCACAGATGCTGATAGGAGTCTTTGTTTCCTTCATTGTTACATTTCAAAGGGATGAGTCCCAGTCCTTGAGGAAGATGATCCTGGATTATAAAACTAATAAGAGTCGGGGCTTCCCGGATAGCTCAATGGTAAAATTTTCACCTGCCAATGCAGGAGATGCAGGTTCTATCCCTGGGCTGGGAAGATCCCCTGGAGAAGGAAATTACAATTCACTCCAGTATTCTTGCCTGGAAAATTCCATGGACAGAGGAGCCTTGCAGGCTGCAGTCCATGGGGTTGCAAAGTAAATGGTATAGGAACAAGGAAATCGGGGACCTATAGTTAGAAAGAATATGTCTCAAAGTTTACACAAATTTAAAAATGTTAATTTCCACTTGGTTATTTCCCATGGAAGAGATTTAAGGTGACCACCAATTAACCAACTTTCTCTCATTTTCTTAAAAATGAAGCTTCATATGCAGTAACTAAAGCAGACTGCAGGATTTTCCAAGTCAGGGTAATTTCCAAAGACTCCACATTTGTGTAGAGACAAAGGATTGAGCCATGAGCCTAGAAGGCGAGAGGAAAGATGGGGTGCAGCTGGCACTTCTGAATAAAAGAGGTTATGTTGGAACTGAAATTGTAGGCATGGAAACGGTACCTCTTCTCTGTGTTTTCTCCTCTTCCTCATAACTTACAGTGACTTGCTGCCCTTTATATCTTACCCCCCACCCCCGCCCCAAAGTTACCCTGGTTTCACATGTGTGTGAACATTGGAGTAAAGCAGTGGCACAGTAATGACCAGGAACAGCCCTGTGCCTAACGCCCAGATAATTCAGATTCATGGCAGTCACCTTTCTGGAGCACAGACGCCTTTCCAGTCTAGTAGTGGCTTTAAATTCTGTGCATCAAAAAGCTAACTCCTTGAAACTTCAGGCTGTAGTAGTTCAGCTTATTAGAAGAGATGTTTTTGGACTGCAATTTGGAGTATCATGGTCCTAAAAAATATTTAGAGAGAAATACACTCCACAGACGCTGTGTGGGATATTGCAGAAGACGAGTGCATATATACCCTGCTATATTTCAAATGGAACCAACAAGAATGTACTGTAGAGCACAGGGAACTCTGTGCAATGTTATGTGGCAATCTGGGTGGGAGGGGAGTTTGGAGAGAATGGATACATGTATATGTATGGCTGAGGCCCTTTCCTGTTCACCTGAAACTATCACAGTATTGTTTGTTAATTGGCTATACCCCAATACAAAATTAAAAGTTTAAGTTAAGGCAGGTGTACTGTGGGCGCTGCTGAACAGTGGCCAACGGGTTCAGCCAGACATACCTGCTTAGGAGACCAGCCAAGCATCGTATATTGACTGCAGCCACTTGCACACGTGGGCAAGCTGAACTTCAGTTTGCTCAATACTTGCAGGGAAGACATTTCTGATGATGTCCTATGACTATATGTGAAGCAGGAGACCAAGGGTTGGAAACTATATTTTCAAGAGAGTAAGGATGAAGAAGAGTTTCACTTACCTGGGGTGGGGTGTCTGAGACAGGAACTAACTGCCAGAGGGGATGGGAATATAGATTTTTGATCTGGTATGTTACAGAAGACAGAGTTTCCATTTTAGAATGGGGTTATGAGGATGGCCATCCCTCTTATGTGCCAAGTTGTAAACTCCCTCCCCTCAAGATTCTGATGCCAAAACACTCGCCAAGGAAGTCCATCAGTACTGCTGCTTGGCTGTAGTTGGGAAGGAGGGCTAAGCCCCATCTCCAACCTGGAAGCAAAGCCCTGCTCCTCTTCCCTCTGAAGGAGGCTGTGTACACCCCTGGATCAGACCCCCTTACTCCCCTGCCTGCTCTAGTCTTCATCCCTAGTCTTGTACTGTTGTGGAGAGGTTTCAAAATGTTGGATTTCTTAAGGTTATAAGTAGGGCAGTGAAAGGAAAACCAGCAAGGATCACTTCATCCCCTTAATTCTCATCTGGGAAGGAAGCAAGTTGGAAGGGAAGGAGGGGAAACCAGAGGCTGAGGGTTTGCACCAGACATCAGCAGGTGCTTCCTCAGCTTGAACGCTGCATTCAGTGGCTCCATCATTTTCCATGCTTACTTCCTGGTGGTTCTTCCTTAGTTCAAGGTTCCAATGCTTTTGTCTTCATTTTTGTTCACTCTCTCATGTTCAATGATGTTCAGTTGCTAAGTCATGTGTGACGTTTTATCATTTTATGACCCCATGAACTGCAGCACATCAGGCTTCCATATCCTTCTCTATATCCCAGAGTCTGCTTAGATTCATGTCTATTGAGTCAGTCATGCAATTGTGTCCAACTCTTTGTGACCCTATAGATTGTAGCCTGCCAGGCTCCTCTGTCCATGGGAGTCTCCAGGCAAGAATACTGGGATGGGTTTCCATGCCCTTCTCCAGGGGATCTTCCTGACCCAGGGGCCAGACCCACGTCTCTTACGTCTCCTGCATTGGCAGATGGGTTCTTTGCCACTAGCGCTACCTGGGTAGCCCCTTACCTTGCTGGTTAGGCCTCTGGTCTTATGTGATGGGCCTCTCTTGGAGCTGTATACTCACCCCGAGACTCTGAAGCTGTATACACACCCCAAGAGATCATGGGCTGTGACTGATGCAGTCTTTCCAGTGTGTTGTTTCCATTTGCAGTTTAGAATGTCCTGGACGCATTATGCATGAATATAAGTTTTCTAAGAAATGGTTTCAGTAGGTCTCAGGGAGAGGGAATTCATGATATTGTTCTAGCCTTTACGCACTTTGACTTACATGTGAAAGTTCTCCTTGTGCACACACAGTTTCTTTCTACTCTTTCCGATTTGTCCCCATACCTTCCATGGGCCCAGAGGACAGGGCCAAATATACAGCATTTATTGGATCAGCACGTGGGGTGGTTTGAGGTTTGGACCCACAAGACCTCTGATCCTGGCTTCTACTTTGATTCCTAGTCCTACTGATTTCAGCATCTTCCTTAGAGATAGTCTCAAAGATTAGGCAGTAGAAATTGTAAGCATTTAATAAATCCTTTTACTCTTGAATTTGCTACTGTCATCCTTCTTTCTCTGCACCTCCATTTCTGTTGCCGATTCCCTAGAAAAGTTGTGGACATTTCTGTCTGGGCTGTAGTACTAGTCCTCTAACTTGTCTCTCTGGCTTGGGCATCATCTCTCTCCTACGTTTCTTATACCCTTCGTTAGATCATAAAATACAGATCAGATAATTCTGTTTGCTTGCATAGAGATCCCTAATTATCTCAGAATGAAATTCAAACTCCTTATTGTATCCTTCTACTCGCTTGAATATTTCACTCCAGCTTTGCTCTACGGCCTCGTCTCCCATAATCTCCCGTCTGTGCAGCATGCTGGCCACACAGTTGATGCTTCTCAGGAAGCACTGTGTGTTTCCACACACTGTGCCCATGCTGTTCTCTCTACCCGGAATATTTTCCTCCACTTCTTTTCTGGGGTCAACTACTCTAATCTTTGATTGCTCAGCTTGATCACCCCCTTCTTTGTGAAGACATCTGTAGTCCCCAGGAAAGAGCAGTTAGTTGGCATCTCCTCTCTGCACCCCAGAACTCCAGCATTCTCATAAGGAGCCACACCACTCTGTCCTGATGGACAGTGAGGTCCTTCATGGCAGTGATGATCTTGTGTTCATCCTTGTAACCTGGATTAGTTTCCAGTCTGCCTTGATAAAATGCTACCGCCTGAGGATCTTAAACAACAGAAATTTATTTTCTCACAGTTTTGGAGGCTAGAAATCCAAGATCAAGCTGGGTTCTTTTGGAGTCCTCTTTCCTTGGCTGGTAGATGGCCACTTGGTACCACCTGTGTTTCACCTCTTTCCTCTGTTTGCACACACATCTGTGTCCTGCTCTCCTCTTTTTATAAGGACATTGGTCATATTGGATAAGGCACTCCCTCATGTTTGGGAGAATGGCATTGAAACATGTATACTATCATGTAAGAAACGAATCGCCAGTCTATGTTCGATGCAGGATGCAGGATGCTTGCGGCTGGTGCTCGGGGATGATCCGGAGGGATGATGTGGGGTGGAAGGTGGGAGGGGGGTTCATGTTTGGGAGCTCATGTCTACCCAGGGAGGATTCATGTCAATGTATGCCAGAACCAATACAGTATTGTAAAGTAAAATAAAGTTAAAAAAAAAAAAAGAAAGAAAAGGCACTCCCTCATGACCTCATTTAGCCATAATCACCTCTTTAAAAAACCCGACCTCCAAAGCAGTCATACTCTGAGGTACTAGGGATTTCTACATATGGACTTTGTGTGGGACACAATTCAGCCCATATATGACTCCAAACTATTCCCCTAGCTGCGTAGTTATGGGCGCCCAGCCAAGAGTTGCCAACTAATAAATGTTTGGTAAAGGACCAACTGAAGAAGCAGAGGGACACTTGGTTTCCAACTCTGTTTCCTTGTGGAAGGAGACTGAATGGCAAACTTTTCAGAGTGAGAGATCTGCCTGACCCACCCAGCCACCTCTGCAGAAGAGAGCCGCCTCCTGCGTGGCACTCGATGTCTGCCTTGACCTGGCCATCTATCATTCTCACGCCTTCTCTGCTCAGGTGTGTGATGATTCAGTCAACTGAGAAATGGACTGGAATCTCGTGGGTGGGGAGGGAGATGGTGCTGGCCACTTGCCATGTGACCTTACCTAATCACCCCCTCTCTTACTAGACTTCCTTCTGGGCTGGGGAGATATGATGTAAATGATATGTCTCATCCACTGCTTTTATTACTGAAAATGTTTTCAATTTTGCTAGTTACGTTAGAGGTTGAAAATACATTGATATAACACTGAAGTTATTAATACACATTTTCTTTTTTTTATATACGTTTTCAAAGATTTTTTTTATAACCTCAGGAATTCAAACTTAGAGCAATTGTTTTTTTAAACTGCAAAGTAGAACAAGAATTTTCCTTTGTGCAAAAGGTAGATTCATGTGTGCTGTTAGCTCATACGGTATAGCAATCATTCCATTTTCAAAGAGAAAGATTTCTATCAATATTCTATATTGATAAACTAGGGGTTACTTCAGAAGGAAATAGTTAAGGGTAAGAATAACATGAAGGATGTTTCCATTATATATGCTATTCCTATTTACTCTCAATGAATGGATGTTGACCAGGGATTTCTCAGGTATGATGGATTTCCAAGTTGTAGTTCTTTCATTTATGTATTATGCAAAGCTTGATGCAGTCAGTAAACAATATAGATTCATAAAGCCACACTTTTCTTACCCACACTGAAAATACCATCCTTTTATCCTCTGCCTACCAGTAAACACCTCAAGGGATGTTCTCAACAAGGAATTTTGCTCAACAAAACCACTTCTTGACAAAGGAAATTTATAGAAACATACTGATCACAAATAAATTATTTGGATCATAAAAAGAAAGACAAATGCATGGGAACTACATTTCAGTTTCCCATTAAGCCACACGAAAGGTGTATTAGGCTAATGTATCTAATATAGGCGAGTTGTTTAACAGAGGAACTGCTTGGAGGATGTTGAAATAGATCATGCTGATAATGCCAGAGAAAAAGAGATTTCTTTTTAATTATTCTACATCTGTTTAGAGAGAGGCAATTTCCAACTATGGAATTGGATTTTAAGTACTATTTCATTACTATAAATGAAATGTTACATGCAGTTACACGGAAAAGGCTGCAGTGCAAAAGCAGGCAGCAGCTCACAGGTTATGGCACTTTAGCATATGGAGGATGCTCTTCTTATGGTGTGATGTAGCCAGATCTAACAGAACTCTTTCCTCCTGGAGCTGCATGAGAGGCTGATTATATTTAGAGCATCTTCAGTTCCCACAATCATCTGGTGGGAAAGAAAGCACTGTTTAAACTTCATCTCTTCTGCTGGACAGTATCATGACTGGGAGTAACTAGAGGAAGAGAAAAGAGTAAATCCACCCAGGATCCAGATCTAGAATGCTCATCAGAGCACAAAGAGACAAATTCCCACCTGGGATCTTTTCCAGAATAGACACTGTTACTTCAATCCATGTGGGCAACTTTAGGTAAAGGATGAGCAGGTATACATCCTTAGTATAAATTTCAGACCACTTTGGGATCAACCTTGATTCAAGGAGGTCACTTTGAACCCCTCCTTTTCTCAGTTTCAGCTGCTAACAAGTTCAGAGTTTTTCTTACAGCTGCTGGATGAGAAGCAGGTGATCCTACAATTGTTCAAGGAAGGGTTCTAGATTTAGTGAATGGTGCAGCAGACGGGGGCATTAGAGATTGCTTACGATGAGAAAGGCCGGGTTATGTTGCTTGAGACGAAGCACACTGTGAGCAAGCTCTGTTGTGCCCTCATCGACTTCCTTGCTCCTTTCTCTGCATCCCCTTCCTTCTTTGTGTGCTGAAATGGGCTTTCTGTTCTAGCTGTAGGGTGTGTAAGCACTTGGTCATTGCTTGTGGTAATTTCTTTCCTGCGTCTTGCTCACTGAGGACCATCTGCCGCATCATCCTCCATATCTTTTATTGCTTTAAGGCCTGAGCTCCAGTGTTGCCAGCTGCCACCAGATGGTTTCTTAACACATTTCCTATCCTGAAAGGAAAATCAAAATGGGGTTGATATTGCTACAACAGTGCTCTTCAATGGAGCTGTGCGACTGATGCACTTCTCAGCTCAGATGAAATCTGACCTTTTGGCCATGAATTGTCATAGCACAGGCATCCAGAACATCTTCACAATGTTCTAGAAACCCAAGAACCTGATGGGACCCTTACCTTCAATGCATCATGATAGCCTATCCCGTAATATGGACAGATATTTATTTTCTTGTATCAGAGTACACCCTCATGACATTCGCCTTTATAAGTCCCTCAAGAGTACATCATGAGAAACGCTGGGCTGGAGGAAGCACAAGCTGGAATCAAGATTGCTGGGAGAAATCTCAATAACCTCAGATATGCAGATGATACCACCCTTATGGCAGAAAGTGAAGAGGAACTGAAGAGCTTCTTAATGAAAGTGAAAGAGGAGAGTAAAAAGTTGACTTAAAGCTCAACATTCAGAAAACGAAGATCATGGCATCTGGTCCCATCACTTCATAGCAAATAGATGGGGAAACAGTGTCAGACTTTATTTTTCTGGGCTCCAAAATCTCTGCAGACAGTGATTGCAGCCATGAAATTTAAAGACGCTTACTCCTTGGAAGGAAAGTTATGACCAACCTAGACAGCATATTAAAAAGCAGAGACATTACTTTGCCAACAAAGGTCCATCTAGTCAAGGCTATGGTTTTTCCAGTAGTCATGTATGGATGTGAGAGTTAGACTATTAAGAAAGCTGAGTGCCGAAGAATTGGTACTTTTAAACTGTGGTGTTGGAGAAGACTCTTGAGAGTCCCTTGGACTGCAAGGAGATCCAACCAGTCCATCCTGAAGGTGATCATTCCTGGGTGTTCATTGGAAGGACTGATGTTGAAGTTGACACTCCAATACTTTGGCCACCTGATGTGAAGAATTGACTCATTGGAAAAGACCCTGATGCTGGGAAAGATTGAGGGCAGGAGGAGAAGGGGGACGACAGAGGATGAGATGGTTGGATGGCATCACCAACTCGATGGACATGAATTTGAGCAGACTCAGGGAGTTGGTGATGGACAGGGAGGCCTGGTGTGCTGTGGTTCACGGGGTTGCAAAGTGTCGGACATGACTGAGCGACTGAACTGAACTTTCTTCTCTGGGATACTCTTTTGAGTTTACCTGAATCTGTCTCCCAAATTGCCAAGTATTATAACCCCAGATAAGCTCTTTTCTTCTAATTTTTCTGGTTGACACTATTCAAGTCTGTGTAGCCTCAGTAGATACAGTGTATATTCAATGCAATAGCCTCGTTTTAAGTGGTTTCCTATTGTTACTCCATTGTTTTAGATACCTGTTTCAGTTTCCCTCTCATGGTCTGGGTCCATAATTTCTTCTTTCTAAAAATATATGTTTATTTGGCTGTACCGGGTCTTAGTTGGCACATGTGATCTAGTTCCCTGACCAGGGATCCACCCAGGTTCCCTGCAGTGGGACACACAGAGTCTTAGCCACTGGACCATTGGGGAAGTCCCATGATTTCTTCTTTTATAAACCTATCTGTGTTTAATTGTCTCCTGGACTTTGCCTGAAGATTTTTGACAAAATGTGAGACAAATTTATTATAGTCATTGAAACTGTGCTTCAGCCAGGGGGAGAACGCAAAGGCATATTAAAAAGTGGGGCTACAGTCTGCCCAGGGCTGATTCTAACTGAATCAGTGATTAGTGTTTAGAGAAGGATGTAACTGAGTAGATTAGACTCCTTCACATCAATCAGTCAGCCTGTGTTAATTGAAGTCAATGAAATAGAACACTTTGAAACCCAACTTACTATAAAAAAATAAGATATTAACAAAATAATAAGAATAATCAAGCTTACTACTTAGAGACTAAAAGATGTTAACATACTGAATGTTTTTAATATAATTTAAAGTTTTGCAATTTAAATTTCTTCAGGTTGTGAAACAATTTGCTATGTTCCTAGATCCAAGGAATGCTTTTTGTGTATAATCTTAAACATCTTTTTCATAAGCATTTATAATGGTCATTTTCTCTTTCCCAGAAAGTGTGAATCATTAGAAATTTATTCCTCTTAGATACAGGATCAGACATGTGGTAAATTGGGAATTCTTTGGGGTTGTTTCCTTTTTTAAGAATTAATGGTGAGCTGAGCAAGGCAATGAAATAAAATTCACAAATGTTATTACCAGGAAGTGTTTCTCAAAAGCCTGTGTATGAAGCACTTAGAAAATTAAATATCTATATGCAATATAACCTTTTAAAAGTGCTTTTGGACTAAGGAAATCTTTTAAATTCCAATTGTATGCAAAGAACTTTTACAAGTAGCACCTCATCTAACATCAATGCAAGTTAAATTTTATTATGTTCCAACTTTTTATTTTAGATAAGTCTTTTCATTAGAGATGTTTTTGGTTAATATTTTCTACCAGTGTATGGTTTGTCTTTTCAGTCTCTTGATAGTGTCTTTTGCAGAGCAGAAAGAGTCTTTAATTTTAGTAAAGTCACATTTAACTTTTTTCCCCCATGGATTGATCATGCTTTCAATGTTGAATTATCAAAAGTTAGGGAGTTTGGGATGGACAGGTACACACTGCTATGTCTAAACTGGATAACCAACAAGGACCTACTGTATAGCACATGGATCTCTGCTCAATAAAAGGTGGCAGCCTGGATGGGAGGGGAGTTTGGGAGAGAATGGATCTGTATATATGTATGGCTGAGTCCCTTCGCTGTTCATCTGAAACCATTACAACATTATTAATTGGCTATGGTGGTGGTTTAGTTTCTAAGTCATGTCTGACTCTTGTGACCCCATGGATTGCAGCCCGCCAGGCTTCTCTGTCCATGGGATTTTCCAGGCAAGAATATTGGAGTGGGTTGCCATTTCCTTCTCCAGGAAATCTTCCTGACCCAGGAATTGGGTCTCCTGCACTGCAGGCAGATTCTTCACTGACTGAGCTATGAGGGAAACTCCAAAACAAAATAAAAAAGTTAAAAAAAAATAGTTTTCTATATATAGGTCTTTAGTTTCTTTAGGTAGATATATTCCTAAGTATTTTATTCTTTTCGTTGCAATGGTGAATGGAATTGTTTCCTTAATTTCTTTTTCTACTTTCTCATTATTCGTGTATAGGAATGCAAGGGATTTCTGTGTGTTGATTTTATATCCTGCAACTTTACTATATTCATTGATGAGCTCTAGTAATTTTCTGGTGGAGTCTTTAGGGTTTTCCTTGTAGAGGATCATGTCATCTGCAAACAGTGAGAGTTTTACTTCTTCTTTTCCAATTTGGATTCCTTTTATTTCTTTTTCTGCTCTGATTGCTGTGGCCAAAACTTCCAGAACTATGTTGAATAGTAGCGGTGAAAGTGGACACCCTTGTCTTGTTCCTGACTTTAGGGGAAATGCTTTCAATTTTTGACCATTGAGGATAATGTTTGCTGTGGGTTTGTCATAGATAGCTTTTATTATGTTGAGGTATGTTCCTTCTATTCCTGCTTTCTGGAGAGTTTTTATCATAAATGGATGTTGAATTTTGTCAAAGGCCTTCTCTGCACCTATTGAGATAATCATATGGTTTTTATTTTTCAATTTGTTAATGTGGTGAATTACATTGATTGATTTGTGGATATTGAAGAATCCTTGCAACCCTGGGATAAAGCCCACTTGGTCATGGTGTATGATCTTTTTAATGTGTTGTTGGATTCTGATTGCTAGAATTTTGTTGAGGATTTTTGCATCTATGTTCATCAGTGATATTGGCCTGTAGTTTTCTTTTTTTGTGACATCTTTGTCAGGTTTTGGTATTAGGGTGATGGTGGCCTCATAGAATGAGTTTGGAAGTTTACCTTCCTCTGCAATTTTCTGGAATAGTTTGAGGAGGATAGGATAACGGACTTTTGGACTCAGAGGGAGAGGGAGAGGGATAGGGTGGGATGATTTGGGAGAATGGCATTCTAACATGTATACTATCATGTAAGAATTGAATCGCCAGTCTAAGGATAGGATAACGGACTTTTGGACTCAGAGGGAGAGGGAGAGGGATAGGGTGGGATGATTTGGGAGAATGGCATTCTAACATGTATACTATCATGTAAGAATTGAATCGCCAGTCTATGTCTGACGCAGGATACAGCATGCTTGGGGCGGGTGCATGGGGATGACCCAGAGAGATGTTATGGGGAGGGAGGTGGGAGGGGGGTTCATGTTTGGGAACGCATGTAAGAATTAAAGATTTTAAAATTAAAAAAAAAAAAAGTTAAAAAAAATGGCAAGGTCATGTAGATTTTTCTTCTATGTTTTCTTCTGGAAATTTTGGAGTTTTGCATTTTACACTTAGGTATGTGATCTAGTTTCAGTTAAACTTCTATAATGTGTAAGGAACGTGTCTAAGTTTATTTTTCTGCCTGTGGATGTCCAGTTGTTCCGGCATCATTGCTTGAAAAGACAACGACTGTCCTTCCTCCACTGGATTGCTTTTGCTCCCTTGTCAGAGACCAGTTGGCTGCGTTTGTATGGATCTAGTTTTGAACTCTCCATTCTGATCCATTGGTCTATATGTCTGGGCTTCTGCTGGCATGCCCAGTTTTAACAGATGGAGAAATAATTTCAGGGAAATTAAAGGATCATCTCAAAGTCACATGGTCAGGAATTTGAACTCGCATACTTTGAAGTCATATCTGATACTTGCCTCCCTAAACTACCTCTCTTCCAATGCAGAATAAAAGCCAAGTATGACTTTTACTCGTGATACGGTAACCGTTATGTTTCCCTTGCACACTCCTCTTTGGGCCTGTGACCTGTTGCACATTGGCCACACACAGGCAGACTCGATGGAAAGAGTGACTGCTGGATAGATATGTGGACACAGTAAATCCCATCTACCTGTATAATCTGAACCTTGGCACAGACTAATCTGAATTTGTTTGCTTTACTGAAATATGCACAGGTGTGAATTAAAACCCAAGTTCCTTCACAAGCTAAGATGGAAGGTTTCTATAACTCTGTACTCTCTGGATAATGACTTGAGATGTTAATGAGGCAGCTGTAATGGGCTTGATTATTGCTCCTGCTCCCACTTTCCATAAAGAAGTTTATAGAAATGAGAGAGGATGAAGTCAGTTGTACTAGGAGAAATGGTTACAGAGCCCTAGATTTGCTACTGCAGACTTTTTTTTAGAAATAGAAAGGTTTAGTTTGAAACAAATTTTTTTAAGGATGCATAATAATAAAAAATCACTGCAGATGGTGACTGCAGTCATGAAATTAAAAGATACTTACTCCTTGGAAGAAAAGTTATGACAAACCTAGATAGCATATTGAAAAGCAGAGACATTACTTTGCCAACAAAGGTCCATCTAGTCAAGGCTATGGTTTTTCCTGTGGTCATGTATGGATGTGAGAGTTGGACTGTGAAGAAGGCTGAGCACCGAAGAATTGATGCTTTTGAACTGTGGTGTTGGAGAAGACTCTTGAGAGTCCCTTGGACTGCAAGGAGATCAGTCCTGGGTATTCTTTGGAAGGAATGATGCTAAAGCTGAAACTCCAGTACTTTGGCCACCTCATGCAAAGAGTTGACTCATTGGAAAAGACTCTGATGCTGGGAGGGGTTGTGGGCAGGAGGAGAAGGGGATGACAGTGGATGAGATGGCTGGATAGCATCACCGACTCGATGGACATGAGTTTGAGTGAACTCCGGGAGATGGTGATGGACAGGGAGGCCTGGCATGCTGCGATTCGTGGGGTTTTAAAGAGTTGGACACAACTGAGTGACTGAACAGAACTGAATAATAATTCTGGAAATAAAAGCAAAAATAAACAAATGGGATCTAATTAAAATTAAAAGCTTCTGCACAACAAAGGAAAATATAAGCAAGGTGAAAAGACAGCCTTCAGAATGGGAGAAAATAATAGCAAATGAAGCAACTGACAAACAACTAATCTCAAAAATATACAAGCAACTTATGCAGCTCAACTCCAGAAAAATAAATGACCCAATCAAAAAATGGGCCAAAGAACTAAATAGACATTTCTCCAAAGAAGACATAGGGATGGCTAACAAACACATGAAAAGATGCTCAACATCACTCATTATTAGAGAAATGCAAATCAAAACCACAATGAGGTACCACTTCACACCAGTCAGGATGGCTGCGATCCAAAAATCTGCAAGCAATAAATGCTGGAGAGGGTGTGGAGAAAAGGGAACCCTCCTACACTGTTGGTGGGAATGCAAACTAGTACAGCCACTATGGAGAACAGTGTGGAGATTCCTTAAAAAATTGCAAATAGAACTACCTTATGACCCAGCAATCCCACTTCTGGGCATACACACCGAGGAAACCAGAATTGAAAGAGACACATGTACCCCAATGTTCATTGCGGCACTGTTTATAATAGCCAGGACATGGAAACAACCTAGATGTCCATCAGCAGATGAATGGATAAGAAAGCTGTGGTACATATACACAATGGAGTATTACTCAGCCGTTAAAAAGAATTCATTTGAATCAGTTCTGATGAGATGGATGAAACTGGAGCCGATTATACAGAGTGAAGTAAGCCAGAAAGAAAAACACCAATACAGTATACTAACACATATATATGGAATTTAGGAAGATGGCAATGACGACCCTGTATGCAAGACAGGGAAAGAGACACAGATGTGTATAACGGACTTTTGGACTCAGAGGGAGAGGGAGAGGGTGGGATGATTTGGGAGAATGCCATTCTAACATGTATACTATCATGTGAATTGAATCGCCAGTCTATGTCTGACGCAGGATGCAGCATGCTTGGGGCTGGTGCATGGGGATGACCCAGAAAGATGTTATGGGGAGGGAGGTGGGAGGGGGGTTCATGTTTGGGAATGCATGTAAGAATTAAAGATTTTAAAATTTAAAAAAAAAAATGCAAAAAAAAAAAAAGAAGGATATATTTCTAGTTATAAAAATAAATGTCATGGAGATAATTACAATAAATTAGTCTGGAATTCTATGATTTATAGTAGTTCATACAAATGTCATCATTTTTTAAACTTAAGAAAGAGAGGCTTTCAATGGAAAGTCAGTATTTTCTTGCTTTCAGGATGGATGGCCACTTTAGTCTTTGTCCCACAGTGAAAATAATAATTTTCCAGCCAACAGTGAAAATAATTCAAGATTTAAGTTGCCTTCTACAGAATTTTGGAGAAGGTAATGGCACCCCATTCCAGTACTCTTGCCTGGAAAATCCTATGGACAGAGGAGCCTGGTAGGCTGCAGTCCATGGGGTTGTTAAGTCGGACACAACTGAGCAACTTCACTTTCACTTTTCACTTTGATGCTTTGGAGAAGGAAATGGCAACCCAGTCCAGTGTTCTTGCCTGGAGGATCCCATGGGTGGAGGGCTGCCGTCTATGGGGTCGCACAGTGTCGGACATGACTGAAGGGACTTAGCAGCAGTAGCAGCTATAGAATTTGAGTAAAATCTTGGGTAATTCTTGATAATGAATGAAGTCTAAAATGCTAATATTATCACCTAGGATAATTCCAGATCTTCCTCCTATCCATGTTTTTATAATGCCTTGTTGGGGTTATGGCACAAGAATGAATGATGATTTGATTAGGGTTTTTATAGTACTGTGGCATATGGTTTGTGGAATAGGGTATCACAAAGTTCCTAAAATGATTTTGGCAAAAGAATCTGTGAGTTTGGAGTATAAATCTAGGTTCTTTAAAAATATATAGTGTAAAGGGGTCAAGATGTTGTTCATAATTTATATAGGCAGTAATATTGCAATGGATGTTCTTTAAGATGTTTTTTAAGTAAAAGTAGTTAAGGTGAAGGCTCACTTATAGAAAGGAAATTGCCTGTCAAGTGCTGTATTACCAGTTTGTTTTTGCACAGATTGTAATCTTGGCAGTTCCTCGCATCTCTCAAAAGGCATAGATCTGCGTTTACACTATGGAAGTGTTTGGAATCCCAAACTTCCTCTAAGGCATCAAAATGCTTTGCAGATCTCAATTTTAAATATGGGCTAAACACTTGTATTCTCTCGGCTGATTTTTAACTTTGAAATATATGAAAATTACTTCTTTTCTACCAGAAATAATAGGTATAAATTAAATCAATTTTTAACTTTTACAGAAAAAAAGTTTTTTTGTTGATATTAGAAGGGCTCTTAACAGTTCTTAAGGCCAACCCTCCACTTTTTCAAATTAAGAATGGTCAGAGAATAAAAAGGCTGCCTGTGGTCCCAGAACACATCAGTGGAAGAGGGAGATCTCTGAACCTTTGCACAGGTTCATGTATCTTTAAAATGAGTTCTTTCTGCTACTATCCATCGCAGAAAACAGTACATACTTACAAGAAAGATTTCTCCAGTTTTCAAAGGACAGTTCCCCATTGAGCTTGTCCAGGGCTCGCATGGATGCTGATCATTAAAGCTGAGTGAGTGTGAGGGTTACTAGACTTAAGTCTTAAGATAGAGCCAAACCTATCAAAGGTTGTAATAAAGAACAACCAGGAGGGGGATCGGCTTCTGTAGAATTGTTGCTTCTTTTCTGGCAATGAACACACTGCTTTAAATGTGGACTAGAAAGGGTTTATATGCAAGAATATTGAATTTTTAAAGTTCCACAGTTTATCAAAAATGTGCTCCTAGATTAAAAGCATCGGCATGAACAGACCAGAAACTAGAGCATATTAGAATAAGTCAAGATGCAATAATATCAGTGGTTCTCATATTTTAAGGGCTTCTCTGGTAGTTCAGATGGTAAAGAATCTGCCTGCAGTGTAGGAGACCTGGGTTCAGTCCCTGGGTGAAGAAGATCCCCTGGAGAAGGGAACAACTACCCAAGCCAGCATTCTTGTTGGAGAATTCCATGGACAGTGGAACCTGGCGGGGCTGCAGACCATCATGTGGCAAAGAATCAGACATGATGGAGTGACTAACATTATTCACTTTCAAATTTTAAAATATATAAACACCACCTATGGCTTGTTCAAAATACATATTCCTGGGTAATACTCAGATGTTTTGATTCAGATGTGGATAGAGTCTAGTGTTTTATATATATATGAAAAAAAATTAGTGTTTCTGAAGCAGCTGGTTGGTAAGAGCTCAGGTTTTTTTTTTTTTTTAAACATGGAATGAGAACGTCAAGAGTAATTTTTGATACTTGTACACTTACTATTTCTACCTTTCTTTTCAAGCCTCATATCTTTTTTCCATTACAGATCTTTTAGTTGGATTTTTAAATCTAATTTTATTTTTATTTCTTTTAATTTAATTTTATTTTTAACTTTTGTATCTTTTGCTATTTTTTTAAATTTTATTTTTAACACCAAAAGCATTTTGCATTGAGGTATAGCTGATTAACACTGTTGTAATAGTTTCAGGTGGACAGGGAAGGGACTCAGCCATACATATACATGTATCCATTCTTCCCCAAACCTCCCTCCTGCCCAGGTTGGCACATAACATCTAATTTTATTTTTAATTCTTTAACTTCTCCCTTTTATTTCTATTCATACAAAGATACAATTTTCTCATAAGACCAAAGCTAAACTTAGGAAATCTCTCTCATAGCTCTGATATTTCCCACTCCTTTTAACCTCCATTGTGTAGATAGTTATTTTCCTTCTGTTCTCTGTGCTCTGGCAACTCCTAAGAACTACAACCTCAATTTCAGAATCCACTTTGAATTGGAAGTTCCTTATAAATGACTTTTCTTTTCCTGAACAGTATACCTGTCACACGGAGAAGGCCATGGCAACCCATTCCAGTACTCTTGCCTGGAAAATCCCATGGATGGAGGAACCTGGTGGGCTGCAGTCCATGGGGTTGCTAAGAGTAGGACACGACTGAGTGACTTCACTTTCACTTTTCACTTTCATGCACTGGAGAAGGAAAAGGCAACCCACTCCAGTGTTCTTGCCTGGAGAATCCCAGGGATGGGGGAGCCTGGTGGGCTGCTGACTATGGGGTCGCACAGAGTGGAACATGACTGAAGTGACTTAGCAGCAGCAGCAGATACCTGTCACAAATCCTCTTACTACAGAGAATTTGACAATTAGTTCTCCCAGTAAAGATTCTGGACAAAACTCCTAAGATAATTGGGGGCTAAATAAGTCATCTGAAGAAATGTATTATTCTCCAGAATAGAGTTAATGCTTCTTTTATTTCAGATTTCTTCTAAGGCTAAGCGGTAGACTTTAGTTAACACTTCAGTTGCTAGAATAATAACTGTCAACTTTTTAGGGACCAGGGACTTTGGTCTGGCTCAAAAACATCTATATAAACTAGCCATAGTTCTGGAGAGTGGTGCTTTTCTTGTAATTATTGAAAATATTTTAACAATTTGCATTGGTATGAAATATTCTCTTTGGAGTCCTGAGGGTTCTCCAGAAAAGTAGAACCAGTGAGAGGTCCATCAACCTATCTATGTAGATATACACTTAAATATAGTTATAAACAGACAAGATATTAAGAAATTGCCTCATTTGATTATGGAGACTCAGAAATCCCAAGATTTGCAAGCTGAAGAGCCAGGGAGCTGGTGGTCTCAGTTTCAGCCTAAATTTGGGGGCAGAAGACCAATGTCTCAGCTCAAAAAGTAAATTCTCCCTTCCTCAGAAAGTGTTCTATTCAGACCTTCAACAGGTTGGATAAGGCCTGCCAACACTGGGGAGGGCAGTCTGCTTTGCTCCATCTACTGATTGAAATGTTCATCTCATCCAAAAACATCCTCACAGACACACCCTGGATAATGTCTAACCAAATATCTGTGTATCCTGTGACCCAGTCAAGGTGACACATAAAATTAACCATCACAGTCCACTTCTGATTTTTTTTTCTCCCTTGGAGTTGGTACTATAAGATAATTTATGGGTTGGCTCCCATTTGGGGGAAAAAATACTATTTTCTGCCTCCCCCTATAACTCCCTCTCTATCAGGAAAAAACCCAAACTATTTTCCTTAGACTACCAAGCTTAAACAGTACCAAGGGGATGTAACTGACTTCTTTATAGGCAGAAATAGTCTTCATGTTTAAATGTCGTCCATCTTATCTCTTCAGGAGACTATGGTGGGACTTGAGGTCAAGTCCTGTAGCTTCCCTGGTGGCTCAGATGTTAAAGAATCTGCCTGCAGTGTGGGAGACCCAGGTTCCATTCCTGGGTTGGGAAGATCCCCTGGAGAAGGAAATGGCAACCCACTCCAGTATTCTAGCCTAGAGAATCCCACAGAGAGAGGAACCTGGCAGGCTACAATCCATGGGGTCACAAAGAGCTGGACACGACTGAGCAACTAACACTTCACTTTCCTGTAACAGGTGATGACATGTTTCTGGCTTCATCCTCTAGGAATGCCTCCTTAGGGAAAAATAGAAGAGAACCAGGCAGAATGTGTAGACATTGATCTTATCCACATTACAAGACTTAACTGATAACAATTAGTAGTACATTCCTACCACTGACTGGCCCAGGAGTGCCTAATAACAGTCCTTTATTTCATTTCTTCAATAAATATCTTACTGCCTACTAAGTAGTGGCATCAGAGTTAGAGTATAGAAAGCAGGCACCATCTCTGACCTTCTAGGGCAGACAAAGTTTGTTGTTGGATATTTAGCCTTTCTTGGTGCCTATGAGTCAATAACCAACAATGTTACTAAAAATAGTAGGCAGAACCAAGATATCATTTTAGTTAAGTAATTTTATTTTACTTGTCCAACTTCCCAGGACATAGAATAAGACTGCCAAAATCGGTCAAAGAAAACAAGTTGAGGAAAAGCTCTTTCCCATCTTGAGTGAATTTCAAGGACTGTGATGAAACGAAGTGCCTGGTGGGGAAGATGGGGTTAGACCCAAAAGTGACCTCCTGCAGTCCTTTCTGTTAAGGGCATCAAAAAAGAATGCAAGTAAGCTACTTTGATAAGTTCAGAAGATAATGCCTGTCTACTCATCCCCTCAAATTCATAGCTGATTGAGAGAGAGATGCATGAAACATATATCTGGAAATTGAAATACTAGTTTCATTACTAGTGAAGCAGCACTAAAGAATGTTTGGAATATAAATGGCTAGAGTCAATTTTCCTAAACCTGTGCTGTCCCCTCAGGCTCAAGATAGAAATGTATAATAGCGGTTACCCCAATAAGGACAGGTCACCTGGGGTAGATGTTCTTACTCTGGGTGTTGTGATGAACCATTGTGAGCAGTGGAGGGTTCCCCTCTCTATGTTTTGTAATTCAGTGGTAAGTTGCTTCAGTCATGTCTGACTCTTTGCAACCCCATGGACTGCATGAAGCCCTCCAGGCTCCTCTGTCCATAGAAGTTTTCCAGACAAGAATACTGGAGTGGGTTGCCATTTTCTTTTCCAAGGACTCTTCCTGACCCAGGGATGGAACCAGCATCTCTTATGTCTCTTGCATTGGCAGGCAGGTTCTTTACCACTAGTGCCATACAATCTTTATTTTTTGAGGGACCACTGTTTTTTAAAAATATATATCTTATTGATGTATAGTTGACTTAAATAATGTTTCAGGTGTGAAATAAGGTGATTTAGCTATACAAATAAACATATACATTATTTTTGAAATTATTGATGAAAGAGGAGAGTGAAAAAGTTGGCTTAAAGCTCAACATTCAGAAAACGAAGATCATGGCATCTGGTCCCATCACTTCATGGCAAATAGATGGGGAAACAGTGGAAACAGTGTCAGACTTTATTTTTTGGGGCTCCAAAATCACTGCAGATGGTGACTGCAGCCATGAAATTAAAAGACACTTACTCCTTGGAAGAAAAGTTATGACCAACCTAGATAGCATATTCAAAAGCAGAGACATTACTTTGTCGACGAAGGTCCATCTAGTCAAGGCTATGGTTTTCCCAGTGGTCATGTATGGATATGAGAGTTGGACTGTGAAGAAGGCTGAGTGCCCAAGAATTGATGCTTTTGAACTGTGGTGTTGGAGAAGACTCTTGAGAGTCCCTTGGACTGCAAGGAGATCCAACCAGTCTATTCTGAAGGAGATCAGCCCTGGGTGTTCTTTGGAAGGAATGATGTTAAAGCTGAAACTCCAGTACTTTGGCCACCTCATGCGAAGAGTTGACTCATTGGAAAAGACTCTGATGCTGGGAGGGATTGGGGGCAGGAGGAGAAGGGGACGACAGAGGATGAGATGGCTGGATGGCATCACTGACTCGATGGACGTGAATCTGAGTGAACTCTGGGAGTTGGTGATGGACGGGGAGGCCTGGCATGCTGCAATTCATGGGGTCACAAAGAGTCGGACACGACTGAGCGACTGAACTGAACTGATGACAAGATATTGACTATAGTTCCCCATGCTATACAGTAAACCTTTGTTACTTGTTACATATCTCATTTTTTAATTAGAAATCTAGCATTCTATTCATACCAAGGCAAACAAGTGGAATCAAAATGTCATTTTTTTGTTAGACAAAAATTCATTTTCTAAAATATATATTATACATATTTATATATATGTATACAAAAGGTTTACTACTACACTTGATAAAGGCTTGAGAAAAAACGTAAAGAAAAGATGGAGAAACTGGAGAATATAAACTAAGTGAAATGGGAGCACTGAATATGAAATAGAATAAGTGAAACAAATTAGATAAAAGTAAAAGATTATCATATAATCCAGTTGTTTTTAAACATGACTACTCATTAGAAACATATCTGGAGCTCTGGAGAAAAAAGGCAGTACCTGAGCATTTGTATTTTTAGAAAAATTTCAAGATAATTCTGATATGCATCTGGATTTTAAAAAGTTATTTCAGGTTTTTGTATTAGATCCTAGTTTTGGTGATAAAGAGTTCTGTTATTTTTCTGTTGAACAATCATGATACAATGGTATTAAGTGAGTAATACATAATCACAATAGTAAAAAATATCAGTTTTCACAGTAAATAGGCAAAATATAAAAGATAATTACAATTGCAAGCCATAATGGGAACATGATTAGCTTAAGAATATAAAATAATTACATACAACTTGGGGACGGGGGTCAGGCAGAGTGACGTGGCAGTGCATACATGCACGTGTTTTCATCCACCCTGCTGGTCTATGTCTTTTGGTTGGTGCATTTAGTCTATTTATATTTAAGGTAATTATTGATATATATAATCCTATTACTATTTTCTTGTTTTGGGTTATTTTCTGTAGGTCTTTTTCTTCTTTCGTGTTTCCTGTCTAGAGAAGGTCCTTTAGCATTTGTTGTAAAGCTGGTTTGGGTGTACTGAATTCTCTTAACTTTTCCTTGTCTGTAAAGCAATTGATTTTTCCATTAAATCTGAAGGAGAGTCTTGCTGGGTAGAGTATTCTTGGTTGTAGAGTCTTCCCTTTCATCACTTTAAATATATTCTGCCATTCTCTTCTGCCTTGTAGAGTTTCTGTTGAGAAATCAGCTGATAGCCTGATGGGAGTTCCCTTGTATGTTATTTGTCATTTTTTCTGTTGTTGCTTTTAATATTTATCTCGGTCCTTATTTGTCAGTTTGATTACTATGTGTCTTGGTGTGTTCCTCCTTGGGTTTATCCTGCCTGGGACCCTCTGTGCTCCCTGGAGACTTGGATGACTATATCCTTTCCCATGTTCAGGAAGTTTTCAGCTATTATTTCTTCAAATATTTTCTCAGGTCCTTTCTCTCTTCTCCTTCTGGGACCCCTAAAATGCAAATGTTGGTGCATTTAATGTTGTCCCAGAGGTCTCTTAGGCTGTCTTTGTTTCTTTTCATTCCTCTTTTTCTATATTCTGTTTTGTGGCAGTGATTTCCACTATCTGTCCTCCAGGTCGTCTATCCGTTCTTCTGCCTCAGTTATTCTGCTATTGATTCCTTCTAGTGTGTTATTCATCTCTGTTGTTCTTCCAGGTCTTTGGTAAACATTTCTTGCATCTTCTCAGTCTTTGCCTCCACTCTTTACCTGAGATTCTGGATCATTTTCACTATCATTATTCTGAATTCTTTTTCTGGAAGGTTGCGTCGGTTGTTTTTCTGGGGTTTTATCTTACCCCTTCATTTGGGACACAACTTTCTGTCTTTCAACATGATTAACTTTCTGTAATGTGATTTTTGTGTAGCCACCATGAAATTGTTCTTCTTGCTTCTTCTGCCTACCCTCTGATGAATGAGGCTAAGAGGCGTGTATAAGCTGCTTGATGGGAGGGACTAGCAATGGGAAAAACTGGGTCTTGCTCTGGTTGGCAGAGCCTTGCTGAGTAAAGCTTTAATCCAATTATCTGCTGATGATTGGGGTTGCACTCTGTCCCTGGTATTTGTTTGTCCTGAGGAGACCCAGCCCTGGGGCCTATGGGCTCTATGGCAGGGTTAATGGCAAACTCCAAGAGGATTTATGGCCAGGGGGACCTTCCAGTGCCCCCATCCCTGTGGTGCTCCTCTGCTGACCCACGCCTCCACAGAAGGCCCTCCAACACTAGCAGGTAGCTTTGGTTCAGTCTCCTGTGGGGTCACTGCTCCTCTCCGCTGGGTCTTGATGCATGCAAAATTTTGTTTGTGTCCTCCAGCACTGGAGTCTGTTTCCCTCAGTCCTCTGGAAGTCCTATAATCAAATATCACTGGCTTGCAAGGTCAGGTACCTTGGGGATTTCCAGTCCCTTTTTTGCATCCCCAGGTTGGGAAGCCTGGCGTATGGTTCAGAACCTTCACAACAGTGTGAGAACTTCTTTGATGTTATGGTTCTCCAGTCTGTGGGTCACCCACCCAGCGGGCGTGGGATTTGATTTCATTGTGATGGCACCTCTCCTACCTTCTAACTGTGGCTGCTGCTTTGTCTTTGGGTGTGGGGTATCTTTTTTTTGGTGGGTTCCAGTGTCCTCCTGTCAATGGTTGTTCAACAGCTAGCTGCAGTTTTGGTGCTCTCACAGGAGGAGATGAGCACATGACCTTCTACTTTGCCATGTTGAACTGGAAGCCTGTTCTTTTAAAATTTATTTTTAATTGGAGGATAATTGCTTTACAATGTTGATTTCTGCCATACATCAACATGATTCAGCCATAGGCATACATATACAAATTGATACAACCACTATGGGAAATAGTATGGAGATTTCTTAAAAAACTGAGGATAAAACTACCATATCACCCAGCAATCCCACTACTGGGCATATACACAGAGAAAACCATAATTGAAAAAGACATGTGCCCAATGTTCATTGCAGCACTGTTTACAATAACCAGAACATGGGAGCAACCCAGATGTCCATCAACAGATGAATGGATAAAGTTGTGGTACATATATGCAATGGAACATTAACTCAGCCTTAAAAAGGAATGAATTTGAGTCTGTTCTAGCAGGCCGCATTTTTCAGATTATTCCCTGGCCCATAAATGTTGTTCTCCTCCTATGACATTTTACAGGAAATTACAACACAATTCCCATCATCCCTTCCTGGGAAAAGTTAATCCAGATACAATGAAAATTTACCATTAGCCAACACCCTCTTTCCACAGTTCAACAAGGGAAGTGGGCATTATGTGGGGACTAGTCCATGATCACTCCAGAATTTACCAAGCTAAATTAAAACCCAAAGTCTATGTAATAGTAGTATCAGAGTTATTTTCTGTTTTTAAAATGTACTTTTCTGTAGAATCTAAAGAAAAGGAACAAATGAACTTACAAAACACACATGAACTTATTTATAAAACAGAGATAGTCACAGATGTAAAAAACCAACTTATGGGTTGGGGAGGGCACTGGGATAAATTGGAAATTGGGATTAGCATATACATGCTACTGTATAAAATATATAACTAATATGAACCTATGGTATAGTACAGGGGGACCTACTCAATACTCTTTAATGACCTATATGAGGAAAAAATCTGAAGAGTGGAGATATATATATATATTATATATATATTATATATATATATTTTATATATATATATAAAACTGATTCACTTTGCTGTACAGCAGAAATACAACATTGTAAATCAAGTATACTCCAACACAAATTTAAAAAAGAGCAATTGAAAAAAATACTTTAGTCACCTACAAATGACCTGAAGTAAAATTGTGAAGAAAGCAAGTTTATCCTTGAGAACAACCTGTTTGCCCCTCAACTCTAGCTACCCCTCCCTCAGGGAACCAAACTCACTGTAGCCAAGAACTTTCTCTGAGGCACCTGCCCCACTGGGCAGCATTGCATGCTTTATCATCGCCCTCTGGTTTACTTCCTACTAAAGAGGGTACCAGTGGGCTTGAACAACAAACAAACTCTATCACAAAGTGAGCTAGTTTTGCATCTCATATAGTGATAATGTTTTATCGAGTCAGAGAGCACTTGCTCCCAGAAGGTCCTACAGCAGTAATTCCGTGTATAAAGTGTCATCTCCCTGGATGTTAATCAATACTGAATAGTAGGGGAAAGACTTTTATGGGCAACGGACTTTTTGGGATAAAGAAAATTTATCAGATTTCCTTGGTGTAGGGATACTCAGAATCCTTACTTTGTTTCAGTACTCTGCATATCTCTTTCAAGGGATATGATATGCGACTTTTTATTTGTGTAGCATGTCATTGGACCATTTTCCTGCGGAATACAACTGGGAACACTGCTCCAGAGAATTGCAGCCTTTAATGAAAAGTGACAAGTATTTATTTTTGGTCAAGTAGAAAGTGGGCTCCACTTATTCCATCACGAATAACTGAGACCCAAGGAAACTAAATGTCTTTAGGAAAAGGCTGCTGCTGCTGCTGCTAAGTCGCTTCAGTCATGTCCGACTCTGTGCGACCCCATAGATGGCAGCTTATTAGGCTTCTCTGTCCCTGGGATTCTCCAGGCAAGAATACTAGAGTGGGTTGCCATTTCCTTCTCCAATTAGGAAAGGGCACTACAGTCCAAAGAACAAGTTTTGAAGAAAGTAAGATCTGTGTTTGAACCATGTATTAGCTGAGTGAGAGTAGCAAATTCACTAACTCTGTGCTTTTATTTTTCTTTAATCTGAAAGTAGGGGTAATAATTCCTGTATGTTGAGGATATTCAGATAATTGCCTGAGACAATTCTGTAAGGACCTAGCACTGAGAACTTGAAACATATGGTGTAAAATAATTTCTAACTTCTTTTCCTTCTCCAAAGTTTTTTTCCTCTACCTTTCTGGGGATTAAATTTTAAATGGTTGAAAATATTATTTTTCATGTCTTAAGATAACTTTCTTTTACATGATCATTCTAATAAGCATTTACTGTTTACATAGATATATCCCCTTCCCGTTATTATGATCTATCTTAATGGGAATCATTAAGATAAAAATGACACAGACCCAGTGTTCAGGCAGCAATTTGGCTTGTGTTCAGTTAAGTAAATAAATGCAATTGTGTCCTGTGTGTGTGTGTGTGTGTATGTGTGTATATGTGTATTATATATATAATATATAATTTGCAGTCTTGCATCATCTTTCACATATGTTCTCTCACTTAGTATTCCCAAGAACCTTTTGAAATAGGTGTTACTATTTCCCCATTTGTATATAAACAAACAAAAAAAAGACCCAGGGAAACTGCACAATTTGGTCAAGGTCCCCCAGCTCATAACCTCAAGCATGAAAAAGAACCCACAACCTCTAACACAAATCTTGTGACCTTTTCACTCCATTACACAATGACTGTGCTCACTACATTTCAAGTGAAAACCACTTAGACAATGCATTTCTTTTGAAATGACCATTGGATAGGTTGCTAAAACAAGACTTACTCTCCAATATGGATGTTCAGTCACGTCCAACTCTTTGTGACCCCAGGGACTGTAGCCCACGGACTACAAAGGCTCCTCTGTCCATGGATTTTTCAGGCAAGAATACTGGAGCAGGTTGCCATTTCCTCCTCCAGGGGATCTTCCCCACCCAGGGATTGAATCCATGTCTCCTGACTTACTATCAAGGAATACATAAGAATCTCACCGCTTAAGGCTGAGTTTTCAGCTACACAATGTCCTTTTAAACACCCTTGAAAAGCACATTTTGGAAGGTTTTGGGCCCTTCTGCCTCATGCTATTAAGGAACCACATGGACTTAAGATATCATCTCAAATGAAACAAGAACAATAACTAGGCTTTGCCTTGATAATAGGAACAAATGAGATACTATCGGGAGTACTTTAGAAGGTATAAAGCCCTGTGTAAATGTACTAATTTTTAATTACTCTCTTTAATGTGGGGAGCAGTGATAATACAAAAGAAATTTAGTCATTGGTTTGCAATGCATTTCATGATTTTTTTTGTTGGACAAGAATAGCATCCACCATTAATGGTCTGTTCTCCCTGGATATTCACCATTGAGTGGCAGGAGAAGTGAATCTGATTCCAATCTTGATGATTTTGAGGGCACTTCATGAATATAATTTGCTACAGATAGAACCAATATATCCAAGCATTGATTGTGTAAATGACGTTTCCAAAATAGGAAGCCCATTTAAAAGTAAAGCTTTTATTTACCTAAAGATATTTGTGAAAGTGAAATTGTTAGTTACCCAGTCACCTCTGACTTTTTACGACCCCATGGATTATAGCCCATCAAGCTCCTCAGTCCATGGAACTCTCCAGACAAGAAACTGGAGGGGGTTGACATTCCATTTTCCAGGGGATCTTCTCAACCCAGGGACTAAACCCAGTTCTCCTGCATTGCAGGCAGATTCTTTACAATCTGAGCTATACTTTCATAATTCACTTAAATATCTGGAGAATCAACTAGTATTGTGCTTTTTATTTTTACCTGTTTGTTTATTTTCCATGGAAAGTGCTAAGGTATTTCAAAGCTTTATTGAGGACTGCTCTTTTAAGGTTAGTTTTTTTTTTTTTTTTTTGGAGTTTCCTGATCTTCATTTGTTTACTTTACAATATTGTATTGGTTTTGCCATACATCAACATGAATCTGCCATGGGTGTACACGTGTTCCCTATCCTAAACCCCCCATCCTCCTCCCTCCCCATACCATCCCTCTGGGTCATCCCAGTGCACCAGCCCCAAGCATCCTGTATCCTGCATTGAACCTAGACTGGCGATTTGTTTCTTATATGATATACATGTTTCAGTGCCATTCCCCCAAATCATCCCACCCTCTCCCTCTCCCACAGAGTCCAAAAGACTGTTCTATACATCTGTGTCTCTTTTGCTGTCTCACATACAGGGTTATCATTACCATCTTTCTAAATTCCATATATATGTGTTAGTATACTGTATTGGTGTTTTTAGTTTAAGCCCTTATTGGCAGAAGATTTTACTAAATTCCTTTTTCCTCCTGTATGATCCTCCTCTTATATGTTTGTAATATGTAATATATAGTCAAATATATGCTAAAGTGTTCTGTTAGTATGTAGAAAATTGTGATTAAAGTGATAAAACTCATTGTTGGCAGGACTTCGGGTAAACATTTAGAAATTATCCTTCTGAGGAGCAATCTGGTAATATTTAATACATGTTAAGCACCAACTCTAGGCTCCTTGTTAGGTGATAGGGAAATTAAGTTGAATAATACATAGTTTTCTGCCTTTAAGGAATTCAAAACCTACTAGAGAAAGAACACATATGGACAGATGAGATGGTGCAGTAGACAGCAGACAGCACCTCTGCCCAGATCCTAATTAGGCCACCCACACTTCTGGTAATAAACCTCACCTTGAGGGCTCCAGGTGGTAATCTAGGACTCAGGCCAGTACATTTCCCAAGTCCTTCTCTAAGACTTTTCAAACTTAAATTTGTTTAGAAAAGCTTCTTTTCTCTTTGGATTAGATGGTAATATGTGAGTCAAGAGCTGAGCACAGCCATGTCCTAGGCAACATGGAGCAAAGCTGATTTAGACAAGGAAGATTTCAAAGCAAAGTCGAGTTGAGGTACAGAGAGAGGGTCCTGACAAACTTAGTTTCTGGATCTAGGCGTCTTACCTCCTTTGTGGTTTGGTTAGTGGAGCCAATGAATTTGCTTGGTCCAGATTTGGTTTCTGCTATTAGCCATCTGACCAATGTACATCATTGATGTTCTAATGGAAATACAAACTAAAGGACTACTCAGACCAAAAGACAGAATAATTTCACTTTTAGCAATATCAGTTCAGTCTCTCAGTTGTGTCTGACTCTTTATGACTCCATGAACTGTAGGAACAGGCCAGGGTTCCCTGTCCATCACCAACTCCCAGAGCTTGTTCAAACTCATGTCCATTGAGTCAGTGATGCCATCCAATCATTCCGTTCTCTGTTGTCCCCTTCTCCTCCTGCCTTCAATCTTTCCCAGCATCAGGGTCTTTTCAAATGAGTCAGTTCTTCGCATCAGGTGGCCAAAGTATTGGTGCTTCAGCATCAGTCCTTCCAATGAATATTCAGGACTGATCTCCTTTAGGATGGACTGATTAGGTCTCCTTGCAATCCAAGGGACTCTCAAGAGTCTTCTCCACAGTTCAAAAGCATCAATTCTTCAGTACTCAGCTTTCTTTATGGTCCAAATCTCACATCCATACATGACTACTGGAAAAACATAGCTTTGACTAGACAGCCCTTTGTTGGCAAAATAATATCTCTGCTTTTTAATATGCTGTCTAGGTTGCTTATAGCTTTCTTCCAAGGAGCAACCATCTTTTAGTTTAATGGCTGCAATCACCATCTGCAGTGATCTTGGAGGTCAATAAATGAAGTCTGTCATTGTTTCCATTGTTTTCTCATCTATTTGCCATGAAGTGATGGGACCAGATGCCATGATCTTAGTTTTCTGAATGTTGAGCTTTAAGCCAATTTATCACACTCCTCTTTCACTTTCATCAAGAGGCTCTTTAGTTCCTCTTCACTTTCTGCCACAAGGGTGGTGTCATCTGCATATCTCTGGTTGATATTTCTCCCTGCAATCTTGATTCCAGTTTGTGCTTCATCCAGCTGAGCATTTTGCATGATATACTCTGCATATAAGTTAAATAAGCAGGGTGACAATATATAGCCTTGCTGTACTCCTTTCCCGATTTGCAACCAGTCTGTTGTTCCATGTCCAGTTCTAATTGTTGCTTCCTGACCTGCATACAGATTTCTCAGGAGGCAGGTCAAGTGGTCTGGTATTCCTGTCTCTTTCAGAATTTTCCACGGTTTGTGGTGATCCACAGAGTCAAAGGCTTTGGCATAGGCAATAAAGCAGAAATAGATGTTTTTCTGGAACTCTCTTGCTTTTTCTATGGTCCACCTGATATTGGCAATTTGATCTCTGGCTCCTTTGCCTTTTCTAAATCCAGCTTGAACATCTGGAAGTTCTCTGTTCATGCACTGTTGAAGGCTAGCTTGGAGAATTTGAGCATTACTTTGCTAGCGTATGAGATGAGTGCAGTTGTGCAGTAGTTTGAACATTCTGTGGCATTGCCTTTCTTTGGGATTGGAATGAAAACGGATCTTTTCCAGCCCTGGAAATATAATTGATCCTCATTATTCTCATTACTGGTAACCCCAAAGTAAATACTTTAATTATGTTCTTGGTGATTCATAGATATGCTAATTGGAATGACAAATTTGAGTCTCCTACAGAGGAGCTTGGTGGGCTGCAGTCCATGGGGTCGCTAAGAGTCAGACACGACTGAGTGACTTCACTTTCACTTTTCACTTTCCTGTATTGGAGAAGGAAATGGCAACCCACTCCAGTGTTCTTTCCTGGAGAATCCCAGGGACGATGGAGCCTGGTGCACTGCTGTCTGAGGGGTTGCCCAAAGTCGGACATGACTGAAGTGACTTAGCAGCAGCAGCAGCAACATACTGTAAACAAGTGATCTTTTTACTACAAGTTTTTTTTCTTTTGTATTTTTGTGGGCTTTCTGTTGGTGATTTTGGTGTTTAAAATGGCACCCAACCACAGTGCTGAAGTGCAGTCAAGAATTCCTAAGTGTGAGACTGCTGTGATGTGCCTTACAGAGAAAATGCCTGTATTAGATAAGCTTCGCCTAGTCAGGAGTTTTAGTGCTGCTGGCCGTGAGTTCATTCCTAATGAATCGACAATACATATTAAAGTATTTAATTTTAAACAGAAGTGTACATGAAACAAGGTCATACATGGATCAGTTGACAAAAATGTGACAAGCGGTTCACCGCAACCTAACTCTGTGTCTCTGAGAGCAGTAGCTCAGTATTTACTAGTTCAGGGTTCACAGCAACATTATAGAATGTTAACTGGTGCTAATGATTATATTATTATACTTTAGGAAATAGTCATCTCCATTAAAAAAATCATATTTACTGATGTTTTCATAGAAGCTCCATTCATATTAGTGAACAGCTGGAGAAATGAACAGAAGTTATACTAGGTAGCTATTGTAAATTACAGTTATGTGGCTATGTCCTTACATAAGAGTGTATTTATAAAATGAATTATGTAGAATTGTTGGGACAGAATTCACTGGCCTAAGCAACTTGAAAAAAGATTCTGCATCTTACATTTCTGTCTGATTAATTAGCCTGGCATGTAGTAAATATGGCAAATCATGCTTACCCAGTAGACACTGGGTAAGTGTCTCATACTGCATGAGAACCTGTGGGACATAGTTCTGGCCAGTGAAGTCTATAAGCAAATCTCTTGGGTAAAGATTCATGGAAAGCTCTTTAAAAAAATAAATTCACTAGCATCCATATTTTGGCTGTTTTCCTTTTTCCTTCCAATTAGAACTTGGATGGTGCTTATTGGTGCAGGAGCCATCTTTCAGCCTAAGTATGTTTCTACAGGAGAGAAGACTATTCATGGTAAATACTATGCCTGTCCAACAAAGATAAACAGGAAATTATTGCACACCAGTTGCTAATTGCTTTTGTGTTATCACTGTTTCCCACACTAAAGAAAATAACTAGACATTAGTACATCCATATAGCACTTTCTATCTGCAAAAATATTCCAGATGGTAACTCATTTGTTGTTATCATCAAGGAAAAGCCTAGTTATTGTTTCTGGTTTATTTGAGATAGTATCTTAAGACCACATGGTTACTTAACAACCTAAGGCAGAGGAGCCACAAACCCTCCAAAATGTACTTTTCAAGGACTTTTAAAAGGACACTCTCTAGCTTAAACTATTTGTTAGCCTTAACCCCTTGGAATATGAGCATTATATGTTCTCCCTGAAGCTGTACAGTATAGTAACGTTGACATTCAGATAATAGGTGACTTCATAGAGGAGGAAACATCAAAAAACATATAAAATCATGCTTAAATTCACTAGCAATCAGATAAGTGCAAATTGAAACCACAATGAGCTATTTCACACACATAAAATGGGAAAACAATAGTCTGACCTCACTTAATGCTGGAGAGAATACAAACAAATAAAAACTATCACATTTTTCTAGTAGAAGAAAGATGCACCCATTTGGGAGAGCTATTTGGCAACGTGTGTTATCATTGAAGATGCTCATATTCCTCAAGTCAGCAGTTCTGCCCCTAAACATATACCTTAGAAAAGCAAATACAAGAATATTCATTGAAGCATTTTTGGTGATGACAAAAATATGGAAACAACCTGTGTACCCACTGAGAGGAGAGGAGATGAATAAATTTTGTAATATATGCAGAAGATGGAATATTCTATAGCAGTAAAACTAAACCAGTTTCATCCATCTCATCAGAACTGATTCAAATGAATTCTTTTTAACGGCTGAGAAGCTGGAGCCGATTATACAGAGTGAAGTAAGCCAGAAAGAAAAACACCAATACAGTATACTAACACATATATATGGAATTTAGAAAGATGACAATGATGACCCTATATGCAGGACAGCAAAGGAGACACAGATGTGTATAGCGGACTTTTGGACTCAGAGGGAGAGGGAGAGGGTGGGATGATTTGGGAGAATGGCATTGTAACAGGTATACTATCATGTAAGAATCGAATCGCCAGTCTATGTCTGACGCAGGATACAGCATGCTTGGGGCTGGTGCACGGTGATGACCTAGAGAGATGTTATGGGGAGGGAGGTGGGAGGGGGGTTCAAGTTTGGGAACGCATGTACACCCGTGGTGGATTCATGTCAATGTAAGGCAAAACCAATACAGTATTGTAAAGTAAAATAAAGTAAAAATAAAAAATAAATAAAAATCAATATATAGACTTAAAAAAAAAAAAAAACTAAACCAGTGGTACCCATTTTGTGTGTGTACATACATGCTAAGTCACTTCAGTCATGTCTGACTCTTTGCCACCCTATGGACTATAGCCCACCAGGCCCCTCTGTCCATGGTATTCTCTAGGCAAGAATACTGAAGTGGGTTGCCACGCCCTCCTCCAGGGGTGTATACTTTATAAAGGTGGCTAATCTCAAACACAGAGTATTGTGTGTGAAAGTATTGTATAGGCTTTATATTGCCTCCATATTCATAGCTGTATGAAACAATATACCTGCAAAAGAATTCTAGATAGAGAGTGGAACTAAAACAACGTGAATGAGAATGAGCTTTACTGAGTTAAGCATTTGTATGGTTACTTCCGTGGTTAGACATGGCAGAAAAGGGAAAAGAAAGGCAGTACAAGGGGCTTCATTTCTGTCTGTGATGATGATGATGATGATTTTTTTAAGAATGATCTGAAGCAGCTAGGGCAGAGGGTTGGGATATCAATGGGGCTAAACAATTGAATATAGGCATTTGTTTCATTGTTTCTTACATTTGCCTAAATGTTGCAAATATTTTCATACTTTAAAACTAAATATGGATGGAAAATTACTGCTGTTAGCTTGGATTTGAAAGTATTCTCCAGGTGCCTAGATGACTACGGGAACCTGCGTCATGGATACTAAAGTAATGATGTGGGTAGAGGAGGCCGCTCTCACACAGCAGGGGTTCCAACTGTGCCTCTGGTTTCTGCTGAGCTGCAGTGATGAGTAAGAAAGAGAAGCATGACATGGAAAAACTAAGCTTTCAGGTTCATATCAAATGGATCTTCTAAAATTTACAAAGTACATTCACTCTATTTTTTCTCTTCTGTAAGTTAGCACCATTTCCATTTTGCCAAGACAGCAATGTAATCAGGTAGGAAATATTTATTTATAACACTTAAGAGAGATTAGGAAGAACCGTATAAATGTCCTCAAACTGTTCACAATTTAACAGACTTTTTATATATGTGTGTATACACACACACACACACACACACATATTGTGTCCATATATATGTATACACACACATATAGAGTTGTACAGATAGATGATTTGCTTGGAAAATACATTCATCTTTTAATTTATATCCAAGGAAGGAGTGTACATTTCGGTGAGGTATATAACAAAGTAATTTCAGGCGAGAGACACGGGGGAAATGTGAACTACAGCATCTAGTACCACTTTGTTTTGTTTTTTTTCCGATTATGCAGATGCTGGAAGAAAACACACTCATGCAGTAAAGCTGCTAATTTTGAGGCTTATCTGATATCATCTCAGAGGATTTTAAAGTTACTGAGCAAGAGTGTTTAGAAAAGCCCATGTAGGAGGAACATCTTCCCAACTGTGGGATTCCCAATAAGTCCCTCCCTCCATGTTTTGGGAGTTTACAAGTGACCTCCAAATTTCTACACATGTACTTTGAACAATGGAGCCTCAAGCCAGCCCCAAAGATCTCTTACATTAGGACAGAATATACTCTACATGATGCATTTCCACCTGCCCTCTGGAGGTAATTTGGCAGGTGAGAATCTAAGAAATGATCAACATGATTATCAGTTAATTTGATTTTGAAATGACTTTTTTTTTGTAGCAGGAGATAGAAAATGACTACAAATTTCACAGAATAGAGACTGTAGCATGCATAGCACAGCCTTTCAGGAAATTTACTTAGTTTTGAGGAAGGTGATCATTGTTGGTTTAGCTACTTTTTCTAGGACCACAGGAAAGAATTAAATTTTAGAGTAGTCCTTACCTGAGAGTTACATTAAAAAAAAGGACTTTAATTAATACTGAGAAAAAGAAGATAACAATCACCAAAGCAATAATTGCATTTGGAAGCCAGAATTCTCCATGCAGCCAAAATCCTAGTCTATTGTTCTTTTTGCATCACCTTCTGGATTGAGGGGAATAAATATCTTTTCTAGGACTTTATCTGTGGGCAATGTCTAGCATCACCTGACAGCCCATGGACAATTCTTTTGTACATATAACATCCTTAACTTTTTCTTGTCCTCTATAATTATATTGAAAGATACTGTGCTTATCTCATAGTACCAAGATTAGAGTGAGAGCTTCAGGGCAGTACAGGCACTTAAGAGTTATGATTATGGAGTCATGTAGGGAACCAGCATTTTGCAAAGAGTAAAAGGATAGAGTAAAATCTCCTGAAAAATAATGGGATTAATGACTTGTCTCAAGCAAATGTTGAGTAAGGGTTTGAGCTAAATCTAAACATTTCTCCCAGTCAGCTTCTTGTTCTTGTTCTACCTGTATCTCTAGAATGGTGCCTGGAAACAAAAGAATTGTTGAGTGACTAGATAAATAAATTAATCAAAGAAATATGGGTATAAATTATAGGATCCTGATACAATAAAGCAACATGATGACACAGGTTAAACTCATTTCCCTCCTGCTTTGCCCTCTGTGCTTAATCCCTGACAACCACTAGTTTATTTTGTATTTCTAAAATTTTGGCATTTCAAGAATATGATATAAACAGTGCTGCAATGAACATCAGGAGCTCGTATACACCCATGGTGGATTTATGTCAATGTGTGGCAAAACCAATACAGTATTGTGAAGTAAAATAAAGTAAAAATAAAATAAAAAAGAAGAATATGATATAAATGAAGTCATGCAGTTATATCTTTTATGATTGACTTTTTTCACTCAGCCTAATTCTTTGAAGATTCATTCAACTTGTGTACATCAGCAACTAGTTCCCTTTTTTATTGCTGAGCAGCATTACATGGTGTGTATATACCACAGGTTGTGTAACCACCACTCATTTGAAGAGTTTCTGGATTGTTTCCAGCTTTTGGTCATTATGACTACAGGTGCTGTGAATGTTTGTGTGTACATGGACTTTTATGTCTACATGGTTTTCATGTCTCTGAGAGGAGTGCCCCTGAGAGCAACTGCTTGATGGTATAGTAATTACAATGTTTAGCTTCTTGAGAAATTGTCACACTGTGTTCTAGAGTGGCTTCACCATTTAATATTCCCACCAGTAATGCATGAATGATCAAATTTCTTTACATACTCCCCAGCATTTGGTGCCGTCACTATTTTTTTAATTTTATCCATTCAGATAGGTTGTGATATCTCACTGTAGTTTCAGTTTGATTTCCCTAATGTCTAATACTGTTGAACACATTTTCATGTGTTTATTGACCATCTCTGTGTCTTCTTCTGTTCAATGTTTCTTCGTGTCTTTTCTCTATTTTCTGATTGTTCTATTATTATGGAGTTTTGAAAGTTCTTTATATAGTCTAGATACTAATTTTTGTTTAACATGTGCTTTATAAATATTTTCTCCTGTGTGTTTCTCTTTTCATACTCTTATTGAGTTTTTCTCAACGTTTTTAATTTTGATGATATTAACTTTGTAGATTATACTTTAAGTGTCAATCTGAGAACTCTTTCCTCAGCCCTGTATTCTGACGAATTTCTCATATAACTTTTTCTAATTTTTGCCTAGTTTTGTTTTACATTAAAGTTAAAAATCTATTTTGAATTTTTTGTGAAGTGTAAAGTGTAGGTCAAGGTTCATTTTTCAACAAATAGTTCCAAAGCAATTGGATATCTATGAGGGGGAAAAAAAGACTACCCTTTCTCCACTTGTGTAATTTATTTAAAAAGTGGACATATTTGGATATATACCTGAGCTCTCCATTCCATTCCATTAATCTGTGTATCTGTTCTATTGCCATTACACCCAATTTCAATAGATAAGGAAACAGTCTCACGAAAAGTTGAGTGATCATTTTTTTTGTTAATTACAACATCTCTTTAGTTTCTGTTCCATTTCTATATATGACCCTTTCCTCCTGGTTACAGGTGGTATTGGTCTACTTTATTCATGCCTATTAATTTTTTATAGATATTGAATGCATTGTGAATTTTACATTGTTGCCTAGATTTTGTTGCATTCTATTAAATATTTGTTGGATATCATTCTGGAATGTAGTTAAATTACTTGTTACCTGTTTGATCATCTCAAGACTTACTTTTGAGTTCTGTTTGGATGTATCCAGAGCAGCATTTGGTCTGTGTCTAATTTAATCGAACTACTGAATCAACACCCTTCTCAGGATATATGTGATGCACTGTGTCCTGGAAGGGTATTCCTTCCTGCTGGTTGGACTTTGAACTATTACCAGCATTATGTAAACCCCAGGATTACATTGCCTGTTTGACACCACTGGCTTTTTCCTTATTTTTTGGTAGATTTCTCCCCCACACATACAGATTAGAATGTAGCAAAAGATTCAAGATTACGTCTCTGCAGCTCTTTGGAGCTCTTCTTGGCACACATTCATCCTCTCCCTATTTTGCCCACCCCATCCCCCGCCCAGCCAAAGTATAACCATCTAAATCTCCTTGAACTCCAAACTCCATATAATTGCTTCTAGAAATTACCAGGTCGTTTGATTTTCCATGCCTGTGTTATGACCTGAAAACTCTTCCCAGTCCATAAACTGGAGAAATCATAAGACTTATCTCATTTGGTTCCCATCTTTGAGGGATTACTGTCTTAGGATACTAGTAGTGTGATGTCTGAATATTACTATTTAATATATTCCATCCAATTTTTGAGTTGTACAAAGTAGGAAGGTGAGTTTGCTCCCTGTTACTCCATCATGGACACAAGTAGAAGTCTTCTTCCATAAAAATATAATTCTGTTTTCTAATTTGAGGCAGTACTTTCACATGCATTCAGTTCCAAATTTTTGAAATTTCTCAATGTTCTGTTTAGTATTTCCCATTTTACCTATCAGTGTTTTTCTGTTTAAATATGACTTTGTCTGGTATTTTAGTACTCTACCATCTTTCTTCTTCTTTTGCCATTTGCTAGGAAAATGTTTGCTATCCTTTTATTTTCAAACTTCCTGCATAACTGCATCTTTCAAAATCATCACTGTAGCTAACTTTTTAATATAATCAGGTAGTACATATTTTAATAGGTGAATTTAATGCATCTATATTTGTGTAACAAACTACTTTGCCAATTTACATTATCTATTTTATGCTTTCTCTTTATCACCTTTATTATTAATATAATTATATAAAATCCTGAGTCTTGGGTCAGATTGCAACTGTATCTTATGCCCAAAACTTCTGAGTTGCTTTAATCAATTTACTTAGCTCTCTAAGTGTCATTTTTCTCCTGTATCTAATGGGAATAAAATTATGGTCTATTCCACAGGGTTTCTATGAAAATTATTTGAGATATTACACACAAAGCATTTAGCTGTGTTCTTGGCACATAACTGGCTCTTGAAAGTATTCATTGCTGTTTTAATTTTTACTGTTTTCCCTTGAGATGGACGTGGGCCTTCTCAGCCTGAAGAGAGCTGGTTGCTTTAGAGCTATATTTCTGTGTTGGCTAACTGAGGTTGCCCTGTACACACATTATTAAAATTATTTCCAGTTATGGATAGTTTAGCTCTTCATAGAATTACTATAGTTGTGGCAAATGTTGGGCAATATGACCCTGCTCTGGTAGGTATTGCCTTAATGATACCAGTAATGGCTTGTGTTTACAAAGCCCTCTCCATCTAACAAGGAGAAAGCACTAAAGACTATCACATAATGAGTTTGCGATGTTGCTAGGCTACAAGTGCTATGCTAGTGTTTCTCTTTTGCACAGAGATCCTAAGTAGCTTGCTTATATTCACTCAGAAAGACAGCAGAACAAGGAAAAACACATTATGAGGGCCTCTGAAATTCTACCTGGAGATTTGGAGCCCCAAAACAAGTCACTTTGGAGCAGTCAATGTCACAGACACTCTGTACAATTTAAGATGATTCAATCAAAATCACTTGGCAGCAGGAAATCTGACAGTATGACATCATTGATTAAATATGCAATATATCTAGCCTGAACTTGATTTAGTAATTCTAACAATCAATCCTTAGGTTCATAGGACCCAATACATTTGACAACTGAGAGGGATAATTAGTGAGAAAATTCACATTTTCAGCCTACTTGATTTTCAACCAGTTTGACAAATACTAAGTGCCAGACACTAGGCAGCACACCATTGGAGGTAATAGAGTTCTTAGGGACTTATAGTCATCTGGGAAGTGAAGATGTGATTGTGTATAGAAATGAAGATCTAGATATTGATGTAGATATCAATTCATGCAAATAAAACTGTCATAAAGAGAAAAGTGCATCAGATAACAAGTTAGGGAAATGTTAATTTTGACCAGGGATCTGGGAAAACCTTGTGGAAAAGAAATGCTTTAAGATCTTAAAGAATTGGCAGATTGGAAATTGCAGCACATGTTTGCTGTAAGAAAAGAAAACCCCATGTACAGCAGGTGAAAGGGTCCTTGAAAGCCTTTTTAACATTCTGAAAATGGGCAATTATATCTTATCTGTTTGTTCTCCAGAGCTGGTGGGGACCTCAGTTTTATTATATCATAAACTTTGATTCCTATTAACTACTTGGAAGGAGAACAAAAGAGAGAAATGGGGAAAATGGGAATGAAGGATCTGTTTCAATTTTTTTTCAAGCTTCTTTCAGAAACAGAAATATAAACCATAAGCCGAATATGTCTGAAATACCTATATATCAGCCCCTTAGGTGGTTTCTTTCAGAAACTAAATTTATGTGTAAATCTAGTGATGTTTCTTTATTCTCTTGTTTAATTCAGAACTTAGTAGCAGTGAACTTTGTACCAATGATCTCAGTGAGGCATTAGAATTCTGCTGAATTCTACTAATTGCCATCCACTGTTGCACCTAGTTGGCTTGGGGAACAGCTCCTCAAGGGTACTTTGGTCTATTTTCCTACTGCCTGGGTTGGGAAGAAGACACAAGAGGTTTGTCTCAAGTGGCTCCAAGATAAGTTAGACGTCTACACCCACTGGCTAAGAGTCCATGGAGGCCTTAATAAGATGCATCACATATGCAGTCCAGATGGTTTCAGTAACACAGTACGGTCTTAAGGCTGTGCCCTTGAAGTGTCTTCTACTGTGGGAACAGTGGGCAGAATGTACATTCCAAGGAAAAGGGGGTGAGGAGCCTCTGGTTGCTGAGGTCCAGTTTGTGGGTCAGCTGGTGGTCACATTCTCTCATTGACTCCCTCCAAAACTCGTCTTGGCCTATTTTTTAATGATTGTGTGAAAATGTCTCTGCAGTTGACTTTGTTTAAATCCGGATCCCCACATTGCCATTGGTTGATACATCTTAAAACTCTTCATTGTGTCATTTATTGGTGGAAAGAACTAGATATTTACCTTACTGAATACTTAACACTCTGAATTTGACTCTCTACATCCTGTAGTGTCTTTTAACATCACCTACCTGGCACATATATGAAGATACTAGCTTAAATTCAGACTTTTTTTTTTAATGCACAAGAACCTTTCATTGGTGGAAATGTCTGTTTCCCATAGCATCATAGAAAGAGGCCCATGGTGTCCGGTCTTTTAGTAATGACATAGCAGTGGCCTCAACTGATGCCAGTCTAATCTATTCTTCATAAAGTTTCCTCATAGGCTTAATGTTTTTAACAGTTACTGATGGTTATTGCCCAGATTAATTTATATTCAGTTCAGTTCATTTGCTCAGTCGTGTCCGACTCTTTGCAACCCCATGAATAGCAGCATGCCAGGCCTCCCTATCCATCACCACCTCCCGGAGTTCACTCAACTAACCTCCATTGAGTTGGTGATGCCATCCAGCCATCTCATCCTCTGCCGTCCCCTTCTCCTCCTGCCCCCAATCCCTCCCAGCATCAGAGTATTTTCCAATGAGTCAACCCTTCGCATCAGGTGGCCAACGTACTGGAGTTTCAGCTTTAGCATCATTCCTTCCAAAGAACACCCAGGGCTGATCTCCTTTAGAATGGACTGGTTGGATCTCCTTACAGTCCAAGGGACTCTCAAGAGTCTTCTCCAACATCACAGTTCAAAAGCATCAATTCTTCGGCGCTCAGCTTTCTTCACAGTCCAACTCTCACATCCATACATGACCACTGGAAAAACCATAGCCTTGACTAGATGGACCTTTGTTGGCAAAGTAATGTCTCTGCTTTTCAATATGCCATCTAGGTTGGTCATAACTTTTCTTCCAAGGAGTAAGCGTCTTTTAATTTGTATTAGGGGTTTTTAAATAGTAATTTCTAATGCTTTTATTAAGGGAAATTCTACTATAAACAAGAATTTTCTCTAAACTATTAATACTATTTCAGTTCAGTTCAGCCGCTCAGTCGTGTCCGACTCTCCGTGACCCCATGAACCGCAGCTCACCAGGCCTCCCTGTTCATCACCAACTAGCGGAGTTTACCCAAACTCATGTCCATCGAGTTGGTAATGCCATCCAGCCATTTCATCCTCTGTTGTCCCCTTCTCCTCCTGCCCTCAGTCTCTCCCAGCATCAGGGTCTTTTCCAATGAGTCAACTCTTCGCATGAGGTGGCCAAAGGATTGGAGTTTCAGCTTCAACATCAGTCCTTCCAATGAACATGCAGGACTGATCTCCTTTAGGATGGACTGGTTGGATCTCCTTGTAGTCCAAGAGACTCTCATGAGTCTTCTCCAACACTACAGTTGAAAAGCATCAATTCTTCGGTGCTCAGCTTTCTTCACAGTCCAACTCTCACATCCATACGTGACCACTGGAAAAACCATAGCCTTGACTAGATGAATCTTTGTTGGCAAAGTAATGTCTCTGCTTTTTAATATGCTATCTAGGTTGGTCATAACTTTTCTTCCAAGGAGTAAGGGTCTTTAAATTTCATGGCTGCAGTCACCATCTGCAGTGATTTTGGAGCCCCCCAAAATAAAGTCTGACACTGTTTCCACTGTTTCCCCATCTATTTACCATGAAGTGCCAGGACTAGATGCCATAATCTTCATTTTCTGAATGTTGAGCTTTAAGCCAACATTTTCACTCTCCTCTTTCATTTTCATCAAGAGGCTTTTTAGTTCCTCTTCACTTTCTGCCATAAGGGTGGTGTCATCTGCATATCTGAGGTTGTTGATATTTCTCCTGGCAATCTTGATTCCAGCTTGTGCTTCTTCCAGTCCAGCATTTCTCATGATGTACTCTGCATAGAAGTTAAATAAGCAGGGTGACAATATACAGCCTTGACGTACTGCTTTCCCTATTTGGAACCAGTCTGTTGTTCCATGTCCAGTTCTAACTGTTGCTTCCTGACTTGCATACAGGTTTCTCAAGAGACAGGTCAGGTGGTTTAGTATTCCCATCTCTTTCAGAATTTTCCACAGTTTGTTGTGATCCACACAGTCAAAGGCTTTGGCATAGTCAATAAAGCAGAAATAGATGTTTTTCTGGAACTCTCTTGCTTTTTTGATGATCCAGTGGATGTTGGCAATTTGATCTCTGGTTCCTCTGCCTTTTCTAAAACCAGCTTGAACATCAGGGTATTTGAAATAGTACAGAAAAACACATAATTATAAACTTGACTTTTTTCCTCTATGATTTTTCAGAATAGTGATTTGATGTCCTTGCAGTCTTCAAAGGTGAACAATTAATTTGAACTTTTTATTCATATCATTATGAATGAATGATATTTGGTTTAGTGGTCTCCAGTACATATTTATTAACCTTCTTCTGATTTTCAGTCCCACTTTTTCCTCTTCTTCCTTGCTTTACGTGGTGATTCTTAGCTCAGAGATGCTCCAAAGTTCCATTAACCTTGTTAGTCGCTTAGTCATGTCTGACTCTCTGAGACTCCATGGACTGTAACCTGGGCTCCTCAGTCCATGGAATTCTCCAGGCAAGACTACTGAAGTGGGTTGCCATTCTTTTCTCCAAGGGATCTGTCGTACCCAGGGATCTAACCTGGGTCTCCTGCATTACAGACAGATTCTTTACTGTCTGAGCCACCAGGGAAGTCCAACTTTGTAGCTTCTTCTGAGGATACTCAAAGCTTCAGTGGCTCTATCCATTCCATGCATTAACTTGCCCTTTTTTCTAATTTCCAAAGATCTGTTTAAATATTTAATTTATTCATTCTTATTCTTTTAGTGTTTATTTTTCTCCTTTTCTTCTTTCAATTTGCGGGGGAAAATGTGTCTTGGTAATGCAGAAGACAAAGTATGTGCTTATCCACTATTATCTCATTTTCTTTTTAAAATAGACTCCCTTCAACTTATGTAATATAGCTGATGTTTTGAACTTTAGAGGAGTTTAAATGTATTAAAGTTTACAAATCTTATTTTTACATTTCTTTACAGATTGGAATGGGTATCTATTTCTATCTCAGATGATTTCATTCTTGTTTTCTGTGCCATACTTCTTCATTTAAGACATAAAGAGCTTAAGCAGCATTTGGTTACTGACCCAGATATCCTTGGAATCCATCTTTTCTAGCCTCTAATCCTAACATCTTTACCCTCTCCAGTAAACAGCTGTTCTGTTTCTCATACTCAGGAGATATGTAATCTTGGTTTTAGAAGTCATGAATCCTTCTCTCCTCTTGGATAAGAACAACTTCCACAGTTCTCAAGCTTCATCTCTCTTTAGAAATTCAAAGTGACATCTTATATGGTTACAGGCCCAGAAGTTAAGAGCTCTATCAACTGGACTGTTTCTGGAATCATTCTTTAGACCATTTAACTCCTTCAGACAATGATGCCATAGAAACTGGAGTTATAGGGGCAGAGAGCTGTTGCTCTGTGTGTTAACCTTGTATATTGCATGTAAAATGACTCCTCACATTCAGTAAAGTGAGCCTCAAAGATGTGGACAGTTGTGGGCTTAGGAAGCCAATCCTGAGTAAATACAAATGTCAGCAAATGGTTGTGTTACAGGAAGTACATAATTGAAAAAGTTGTGTTTGTAAAGATTAGACCATACATAGAAGGGACATTTTATATGTCCCACTGAATTATATTTGCTAAAATATAATTCTGGGGAAAAACAATGACAGTCCAAGGGCTAATATATGTTATTCTTTCTGTCTTAATAAGATTTAATAGCATCTACTTGAGTATTTGATTACCTGAACAATTTTTCATTTTCTGCAAAAAGAAAGAAGATGATTTTGTACTATATGAAAGACAACTATCAAAGTGAGTACAGAGGCAACATATATCAACATAGTAAAGGCCATTTATGCCAGGCCCACAGCCAACATAATATTCAATGGAGAAAAGTTGAAAGTCCTGCCACTAAATTCAGGAACAAGACAAGGATGCCCACTCTTACCACTTCTATTTAACATAGTTTTGGAAGTCCTAGCCACAACAATCAGGAAGGAAAATAAATGAAAGGTATCCAAATTCAAAGGAAAGAGATAAAGCTCAGTATTTGCAGATGGCATCACACTCTATATGGAGAATCCTAAATTCTTTATTTCAAAATTATTAGAACTAATAAATGAATTCAGCAAGGTTGCAGGATACACTATTCATATACAGAACTCTGCTGCATTTCTATACTAACAATGAAATATCAAAAAACCAAGTAAAACAATCCTGTTTCAAATTGCTTCAAAAATATTTTGAATAGGAATAAGTAATCCCACTGAAAATGGACAAAAGACTTGAACATTAATGTACAGGCTTATGAAAAAAATGCTTAACTTTGCGAATTGTTAGAGAAATGCAAACCTAAACCTTTGAATCTTGACCTGCATTTTGATGAAAAATCATTTTTATCTCGCAGTAATTGTTTCTTTATTCCTCACATGTGAGAAATCATCTTCTAAAATTATTCACCTCACTGTATTTAACAGGCTATATTTGGGTGTCAAACTCATGTCTGTCTTTCCTCAAAGGATTCTGATAAGCTTGTCTACATATCTTTCTACGTGCTTTATAAAAATGTGAATCTATGGGAAAGATCCTAAAGAAGGCTCAGTGGTGAAAATGCTAACATTCTGGGGGCTGTGAAAGTGGAAGGTAATGATTGGATTATTCAAAGTTTGGGGAATGTTAGAAAATTGCTTCCATGATCTTCTGCTAGAATTTCTCCATCAAAGGAAGCACAGAACTATATTTTGAGGTACAGAAACTCTCTAAACCTATTTCTGTAATGACATCTTATCATTCTAGCAATAATAATAATAAAAGTAACTTTGCAAGTCTCAATGTGTAGAAAAATATGCAGTTTTCCATAGACTTGCACTCTATAATCAGACTTCATGAACTAATATTTTAATTACACCTCCTGGATAATAATTAGCCATCTCAGCTCCTTACTTGTCATCTGAAAACTGCAGTCATTGTTCCAAGCTTACCAGACACTATTTCCTCTTTTTCCCTGTAACTACGATATTAATATTCTTTATTTGAAAAATGCTCCTTCCAACCATGCTAAAATTTCACCCTCATACAGAATTTCCCTATGTCTTATCAGATGTACTTTGGTTGCAAGAGCAGACTAAACTATTAATTACTTTAAAATATTCTGTCCATTTTTTTTTTTAACTTAAGCATGTGCTTGAATAGACTGTGTATTCAACCAGAAGAATCTAATTGCATTGTTTTGGTAAACAGCTTGTATTTATTTTCTAAAAAGCCTAGGATACAGATATACCTTCTAATGGTTTCATTTTTATTTTTAATACTGTGAAATCAAGGGCAGCTACCTTTGGCTCATTCCAACATTAGGCTTTACTGAAAGTCTTCTTGATGCAAATTTAGACATATCTCAATGATTTTAAGGTTAGAATGTTGGGAGGATTCAATGGGCTCATTTGAATATCAGGCTGTGGTGAGGTTTGCTCTGTCCCAGGAGACCTATTATTGCTGGAATTGGGGCTGCTGCTCTAGGAACCCGAGCCTTTCCATCTTTAGTGCTCTGAGGACCAGTTGAAGGACAAAAAAGGGAATATAGCTGGTATTAGCTAAGCTTCAAAGAAGATTGTATCATAGGGAACATAAATTGTGGTTTATTATAAAAGCTAGTACTTCACCCTTTCTCTCAGTGCTCTGTGTAATAGGATGAACAGTAGCCTGAGGATCAGAAGAGTAGTATGACTCCCAGCACCTCTGCTTTAGTCTCATAGTCTTGCGCAAACTGCTGAGAATTCCAAGCCTCTATTTCCAAAATGAGAGCACTGCATTAAATGATATCTTTGGTTTCTCTCAACTTAAAACAATGCTTTTTTGAGGTTGGGGAAGCAACTTACTCTATATTAGTTTAATATGCACTACATCTAAAGATTGTTTATGGAAGCATGACAATTCTGACTTGAAGGAATCTCCCCATTACTGGACCCATGGTATACAAATGTCTTATGTTGCCTTTCTAAACACATTATAATTACACTTTGCAGGATAGTATTTTTACATTTAGCAGATGGAGTTTCACATCCATAAATGTGTTTTGGATTCCCACTCCTCACTCTAACAGAAAGAAGAGGCACTGACTTCTAAAGAGATACTGTAGATTAGAGGGTAGAGCAAGTTGGTAGGTCCACGGTATATTTCATTTAATGTTGGTCAGGCTTTTTGATGTATCAAATATAAAATGCATACATAGCATGAGGCTTGGCTTAAATATTAATATTTGGCCCAGAATACATTCAGGCTCTGCCATCCTCTGAATTTTATGTATTTTTCAAGACATCCTATGAAAATCAGGATAGCTATTTTCTTTTGTATTTTTCGAATGAGGAAATAGACTTAGCATAAGTCAAAGAAGTATAGAACTTTAAAGGGAACCTAAAAGGCCATCTCATTCAACCTTCAAGGCCACTCAGCAAACTGATAGAACTCTGTCTCTTAGATCATTTGATTCCTAGGCCAGTGCTGCTGCAGCATACTGTCACTGACCAAGGGCTCCTTTGCTCTTGTGAAAGCCAGTTTGGGACAGGGACACTTAGAAATGCAAGGTAACAGATTGAGAACATTATCAGGACAAGCTCATAGGATTTGAAGTTTCCTAAAGCATTTAGGAAATATTTAGGGGGAAAAAAATCTCAACTACTTAGTATTTCCTAAGAATATTTAAAATTTTAAGATGCTTTTGTTAAATGCATGAGCCTTTTATTCATTAGGAAGAAATAGGATGATAAAAGATCCCAAGTGTCTTGCTCCAGAAAGAGTCCATTTGAAATACATTTTGGTTTGGTATTGAATCATGATCCCCAGGAACAATTTGTGCTCCATCTCTCTCTCTTTTTTTTTTTAAACCACACTCAGGCCTGGAATGGTTGAAAAGAAGAATAAATCCACTTTCCTTTTTCTCAGTAGTATCTATAAAGGGCTTTCTGTACGTTGTACATTGTAAAGTTTTTATCAGTTGAGAGTTTTGTTTCATCAGTCCTATGTTTAAAACTTGCTTATAGACTGTGGGGGAAATTTGCCATGTTATCCTGAGTATCTCTGAGGTTAAACTCTGGTTGACTGGGGCCCAGCTGAAATCAACAGAAATCTCTAAATATCACCCCTTCTCATCAGAATTCCAGGGGTCTTCTTGAAACTCAGAAGTTTCGGAAGTACAATAGAAATCTCCTGCTTAGTTTAGTCCAAGCTAGTCATCACTCTTCATACTCCTCAGGTCCACTTTGGGCCTGGTCTGCACATCTGAGCCTTTATGAAGTCTTTCTACAGTTATGTTCATTGGACCAAAACCACATGGCCCTGCTTCCAGGGAAGTCCCAACCTTTCTTTAGCAACAACCAGTTCTTCTTCTTCTTTTTTTTTTTTTTTAGCAGAATCACCCAGCATTGCATAGGAATTGAATTCTGCTTGGTTCCTCAGAAAACTTTCAAGCAGCAACTTTCATTTCTGTTTCTTTCTTTCTGTTGCCTACAGATTTAGTGATTTAAAAGTTGTGAGGCAGTAAAATTATACTTTGTTTTTGTTCAGTTGCTCAGTCATGTCCAACTCTTTGCAACCCCATGTACTGCAGCACTCCAGGCTTCCCTGTCCTTCACCATCTCCTGGAACTTGCTCAAATTCATATCCAAAGAATCAGTGATACCATCCAACCCTCTCATCCGCTGTCATTTCATCCCCTTCTCTTCCTGCCTTTCAATCTTTCAGCATCAGGGTCTTTTCCAATGGGTCAACTCTTCACATCAGGTGGCCAAAATTGTACTTAATGCTGCCAAAAGTAAGTGGGGTCAGGGATATGAAATCAGAATAGAAATTCATTTAAACACTGGAATAGAAGTTCATTTCAACTGAAGGAATCTTGTGACATTATGAATCTTTGTAGCCACTAAAAATGTCAATGTATGTATCTATCCTGCCAAAAGTCAGTGTTGTTCATTTCATATGGACAGGGCACCAAATGATTTATGGACGTTCCACCACGAAGTTCCTCTGCCATTAGCAGAATACTGGCTTGGTTGCTAAAAGACAGACATATTTGGTGGGCTTCATATTCCCATCAGTTCTCTCACCTCCGATGAGACGTATATGTTCATGGGCATCATTAAGACAAATACATCTCTTTTGTTTATTTAATTTTTAAACTTGATCTTTATTTTATATTTGAGTACAGTTGATTCATTGTTGTGTTTCAGGTGTATGTCAAAGTGATAGAGTTATACATATACATATATCCATTCTTTTTCAGATTCTTTTCCCATATAGGTTATTATAGACTATCGAGTAGAGTTCCCTGTGCTGTATAGTAGGTCCTTGTTGGTTATCTGTTTTACACATTGTAGTGGGTATATGTTAATCCCAACCTCCTAGTTTATCTCTCCCTGCTACCTGTCCCCTTTGGTAATCATTAATTTGTTCTCTAAGCCTATGAGTCTATTTCTGTTTTGTAAATGAGTTCATTTGTGTAATTCTTTTAGATTCTACATGTAAGTGATAGAATATGGTGTTTGTCTTTCTCTGTGGTACCGACTTCACTTGGTATGGTAATCAATAGGCTCATCCATGTTGTTGCAAATAGCATTATTTCATTCTTTTTATGGCTGAATAATATTCCATTGTATATAATTACCACATATCCATTATCTGTTGATGGACATTTATGTTGCTTCTATGTCATGGTTGTTGTAAATAGTGCTGTAATGAGCAGTGGAGTATATGTATCTCTTTGAAGGGTGGTTTGCTCTGGATATATACCAAGGAGTGGGATTATTGGATCATATGGTAGTTCTATTTTTAGTTTGTTAAGGAAACGCCATACTGTTCTCCATAGTGGCTGTACCAAGTTCAGTTCAGTTGCTCAGTCATGTCTGACTCTTTGCGACCCCATGGACTGCGCATGCCAGGCTGTCCCTATTCAACTCCCGGAGTTGACTCAAATTCATGTCCAACCATCTCATCCTTCGGTCTTACCCAGACATCAGGGTCTTTTTAAAAGAGTTAGTTCTTCACATCAGGTGGCCAAAGTATTGAAGTTTCAGCTTCAGCATCAGTTCTTCCAATGAATATTCAGGGCCAGTTTCATTTATGATGGACTAGTTGTATCTCCTTGCAGTCCAAGGGACTCTCAAGAGTCTTCTCCAACACCACAGTTCAAAAGCATCAGTTCTTTGGCACTCAGGTTTCTTTATAGTCCATCTCTCACATCCATACATGACTACTGGAAAAACCATAGCCTTGACTAGACAGACCTTTGTTGGCAAAGTAATGTCTCTGCTTTTTAATATGCTGTCTAGGTTGGTCATAAATTTCCTTCTAAGAAGTAAGTGTCTTTTAATTTCATGCCTGAAGTCACCATCTGCAGTAATTTTGTGGCCCCCAAAAATAAAGTCAGCCACTGTTTCCACTGTTTCCCCATCTATCTGCCAGGAAGTGATGGGAGCAGATGCCAATCTTAGTTTTCTGAATGTTGAGCTTTAAGCCAACTTTTTCACTCTCCTCTTTCACTTTCATCAAGAAGCTCTTTAGTTCTTCTTCACTTTGTGCCATAAGGGTGGTGTCATCTGCATATATGAGGTTATTGATATTTCTCCCAGCAATCTTGATTCCAGCTTGTGCTTCATCCAGCCCAGCATTTTTCATGATATACTCTGCAACATCAAGGCTGTATATTGTCACCCTGCTTATTTAACTTATATGCAGATATGCATATAAGAAGAACTAAAGAGCTTCTTGATGAAAGTGAAAAAGGAGAGTGAAAAAGTTGGCTTGAAGCTCAACATTCAGAAAACAAAGATCATGGCATCCGGTCCCATCACTTCATGACAGATAGATGGGGAAACTGTGGAAAGAGTGGCTGACTTTATTTTTTCTGGTCTCCAAAATCACTGCAGATGGTGATTGCAGGCATGAAATTAAAAGACACTTACTCCTTGAAAGGAAATTTATGACCAACCTAGACAGCATATTAAAAAGCAGAGACATTACTTTGCCAACAAAGACCTATCTAGTCAAGGCTATGGTTTCTCCAGTGGTCATGTATGGATGTGAGAGTTGGACTATAAAGCTGAGCACAGAAGAATTGATGCTTTTGAACTGTAGTGTTGGAGAAGACTCTTGAGAGTCCCTTGGACTGCAAGGAGATCCAACCAGTCCATCCTAAAGGAGATCAGCCCTGGGTCTTCATTGGAAGGACTGATGTTGAAGCTGAAACTCCAATACTTTGGCCACTTGATGCAAAGAGCTGACTCATTGGAAAAGACCCTGATGCTAGGAAAGATTGAGGGCAGGAGGAGAAGGGGATGATAGGATGAGATGGTTGGATAGCATCATCAGCTCGATGGACATGAGTTTGGTTGGACTCTGGAGTTGGTGATGGACATGGAGGCCTGGCGTGCTGCGGTTCATGGGGTTGCAAAGAGTTGGACATGACAAGCAATTGAACTGAACTGAAGTCTGCATATAAGTTAAATAAACACGATGACAGCCTTGACATACTCTTTTCCCAATTTGGATCCAGTCTGTTATTCCATCTCCAGTTCTAACTGTTGCTTCCTGGCCTGCATACAGATTTCTCAAGAGGCAGGTCAGGTGGTCTGATATTCCCATCTCTCTCAGAATTGTCCACAGTTTGTTGTGATCCACAGAGTCAAAGGCTTTGGCATAGTCAATAAAGGAGAAGTAAACATTTTTCTGGAACTCTCTTGCTTTTTCTATGATCCAGTGGATGTTGGCAATTTGATCTCTGGTCCCTCTGCCTTTTCTAAATCCAGCTTGAACATCTGGAAGTTCATGGTTCAAGCATTATTGAAACCTGGCTTGGAGAATTTTGAGCATTACTTTACTAGCATGTGAGATGAGTACAGTTGTGCCATAGTTTGAGCATTCTTTGGCATTGCCTTTCTTTGGGATTGGAATGAAAACTGACCTTTTCCAGTCCTGTGGCCACTGCTGAGTTTTCCAAATTTGCTGACCTATTGAGTGCAGCACTTTCACAGCATCATCTTTCAGGATTTGAAATAGCTCAACTGGAATTCTATCACCTCCACTAGCTTCGTTCATAGTGAGGTTTCCTAAGGCCCACTTGACCTCACATTCCAGGATATCTGGCTCTAGGTGAGTGATCACACCATCATGATTTTCTGGGTCATGAAGATCTTTTTTGTAGAGTTCTTCTTCTGTATTCTTGCCACCTCTTCTTAATATCTTCTGCTTCTGTTAGGTCCATACCATTTCTGTCCTTTGTTGAGCCCATCTTTGCATGAAATGTTCCCTTGGTATCTCTATAATTTTCTTCAAGAGATTTCTAGTCTTTCTCATTCTATTGTTTTCCTCTATTTCTTTGTGTTTGTCACTGAGAAAGGCTTTCTTATCTCTCCTTGCTATTCTTTGGAACTCTGCATTCAAATGGGTATAGCTTTCCTTTTCTCCTTTGCTTTTCACTTCTTTTCTTTTCACAGCTATTTGTAAGGCCTCCTCAGACAGTCATTTTGCTTTTTCGCATTTCTTTTTCTTGGGGATGGTCTTGCTCCCTGTCTCCAGTACAGTGTCATGAACCTCTGTTCATAGTTCATCAGGTACTCTATCTATCAGATCTAGTCCCTAAATCTATTTCTCACTTCCACTGTATAATCGTAAGGGATTTGATTTAGGTCATACATGAGTGGTCTAGTGGTTTTCCGTACTTTCTTCAATTTAAATCTGTATTTGGCAATAAAGGAGTTCATGATCTGAACCACAGTCAGCTCCTGGTCTTGTTTTTTGTTGACTGTATAGAGTTTCTCCACCTTTGGCTGCAAAGAATATAATCAATCTGATTTGAGTGTTGACTATCTGGTGATGTCCATGTGTAGAGTCTTTTCTTGTGTTGTTGGAAGAGGGTGTTTTCCATGACCAGTGCATTCTTTTGGCAAAACTCTATTATTCTTTGCCCTGCTTCATTCTGTACTCCAAGGCCAATTTACATCCCACTAACAGTATAGGAAGTTTCCCTTTTCTCTACACCATTCTAGCATTTTTTTTTTTTTGGTAGACTTTCCGATGATGGCCATTCTGATAGATGTGGGGCTCTACCTCATTGTGTTTTATATGTGTTTCTCTAGTAATTAGGAATGTTGAGCATCTTCATGTGCTTTTTTGGCCATCTGTATCTTGTCTTTGGAGAAATGTCTATTTAGATCTTCTGCCCATTTTTTGATTGGCTTGTTTTTTTGATTTTGGGTTACATGAGCTGTTTGTATTCAATATATTTTGGAAAGTAATCCCTTGTCAGTTGCATCATTTGCAAGTATCTTCTCCCATTCTGTAGATAGTCTCTTTTGTTTATGAAGATAAATCATCTTTTGATCATTCTTGTCCCTTTATACATCGGACTGCTGGACAAACTTGATTTGTATCCAATTTCAAAGGAAAAAATGATGGAAAATAAGTCTCTCCTAAAGATAACTCTAAGACAGTAATTCCTCTGTGGTAACAGAGGGATATTACATATTCCACACACAGAATGGATATATTCTACCCACATGAGAGCCCTTAAAATATATGACTCCTCAGCCTTCTTTGGAATTAGGGTAAATAACCTGCAGATTGGGTCCATGATCCTGGGCCAAACACTATTTTATGGATATGAACTTCTTTATCTGTACTGACATCTATTAGATATTTATGTTTGCATGAATGTTAGCAACATGCTTAACTTGAAACAGAGTTCCCACCAGTCTCTGCCATGGCTGATGTCACACGGAGGGGTTACAAGGATGCACTAGATCCTTCAAACCCACCCGTGTGAGTCCTTCTGGTGGCCTGGACAGATGGGTTCTATTAGTTCTGTTTTGACCACATCCATTGTCATGGGGATGAAGAGTTTGCTTTCTTGCTCTAATCCTTTATTTTAATCTATTGGGTATTTTTGGACATAAGCAATTTGAATTATGACAGTGGTTTTCAGAGTTCAAAGACACTGTAAATTTTTCAAAAGTATTGAAGATTTGGTAATTGTTTGATTAAATTGAACATTTTAGAATCACAACTTAAAACCATTGAGCCACTGATCATTGGTGATATATTAAGTTTTTTTCCCCCCAAATGTACAAAGAACTCGTATAATTCAACACCGAAAATCTAAACAATCTGCTTAAACAATGGGCAGAGAATCTGAACAGACATTTTTGTAAGGAAGACATACAAATGGCTAACAGGCACATGAAAAGATGCTCAGCCTCACAAATTATCAAGGAAATGCAAATCAAAACATGAGATAGCACCTCACACCTGTCAGAATGGCTATTATCCAAAAGACAAAAAACAATAAGTATTGGTGAGGATATGGAGGAAAGGGAGCGCTCGTGCACTGTTGATGGGAATATAAATTGGTGCAACCACATCCATAGATTGATGAATGAATAAAGAAGATGTGATATACACAGACACTCTGAAATATTACTCAGCCATAAGAAACAATGAAAGCTTGCTATCTGGGACAACATTGATGGGCCTAAAGAGTGTTATGCTGAATGAAATGTCAGACAGATAAAGATAAATACTGTATGATTTTACTTATATGTGGAATCTAAAGAAACAAATGAATAAACAAAACAAACAGTTATAGATACAGAGAAAAAACAGATGATTGCCAGAGGAGAGGGAGAGGAGTAAAGGAAAGAAAAAAATAGGTAAGGGAGATTAAAAGGTACAAACTTTCAGTTGCAAAATTGAATGAGTCACAGGTACAGTGTGGAGAATATAATCAATAACTATGCACTATATTTGTAACTAGGTCTAACATGGTGACCATTTTGAAAGGTATAGAGGTATCAATCACTATGTTGTGTGACAGGATATATTACATGTTTAACATGAGGAGAGCCTCTAACATGTTAACACATGGTGCTAGTCAACTGTGTGTGTGTGTCTTGTCACATTCAAGATTTGAACTAAAGTGTCTACCATTTCTACACATATGGGGAACTTTCTGTAAAAGTGTCGGATTGGGGAAGAGGTAGCAGTCTCATGCAAATTCGGGTCTGTACATTTCTTTTTACATGTAAATGTACAAAGAAGTAATTGTTTATGTCACACACCAGCCGCAATAAATTAAACACCAAGGCATGCTTAGACATAGCTTCTCAGTCTTTGCCCTTGCCACTGCACAATCATGGATTGTGTAATAACAGATGAATCTGTGGGACATTGCATGACATAATACAATGATACCATACTATAATATTTTTGGTACTTTTCAATTTCGAGTGCTTTTGGTTTGACTTTAATGTTCATGAGGTTCGACCTTGAAACACAATTTTGGTTTACTCTAAGGTTTAAAAGTCTTCCCTGGTGGCTCAGACGGTAAAGCGTCTGCCTACAATGTGGGAGACCCGGGTTCAATCCCTCGGTTGGGAAGATCCTCTGGAGAAGGCAATGGCACCCCACTCCAGTACTCTTGCCTGGAAGATCCCATGGACGGAGGAGACTGGTAGGCTACAATCTATGGGGTCACAAAGAGTCAGACATGACTGAGCGACTTCACCTTCACCTTCAAGGTTTAAAAATCATGATTACCAAATAATATATTGAGGTTCAAAACAAGCTGTTAAAATTTCCACATTAATAATGCTTATCTGTGGAGAAGGAAATGGCAACCCACTCCAGTATTCTTGCCTAGAGAATCCTGCAGATGGAGGAGCCTGGTGGGCTGCTGTCCATAGGGTCTCAGAGTCAGACATGACTGATGCGACTTAGCATGCATGCATGCATTAGAGAAGGAAATAGCAACCCACTCCAGTGTTCTTGCCTGGAGAATCCCAGGGACAGAGGAGCCTGGTGGGCTACCGTCTGTGCGGTTGCACAGAGTCGGACACGACTGAAGTGACTTGCAGCAGCAGCAGCAGCAGCAGCAATGCTTATCTGTGTGAATGACATTTTTCTTATTACTGTGCAACGCAAAATATACAGAAATATTTTGGATGTGGATACTACTATAAGACTGTAATCGTCAATCATGCTCTTGATTTTAAATTTTTGGGTATGTCAGGATGGCTTTACTTTTGCCATTGATTGCTGTTTAAATAAGTTAAGTTAACACATTTAAAGCATATATCCATGTAAAAATATTCCTTATAAATATTTTATATATTGGGATTTTGAGTAAGACTTCATTTGAGACAATAATTCTGCCAGTAAAAATCTCATACTAAAATCAAGTTCAGAAGGTCAGTGGTTTGTACTCATCTCATTTTTAACCTGCCTGGCTTTGCACATATTATTCATATCTTGAAACTTACAATAATGATAACTTAATTCACTTCTTCATGTAGAAGACTTGGGACCAGACTAAAATCTTGTGGCAACTGCAGTAGCTTAGAACCAAAATTAAAATGCAAATATTCTTTTTATTGAAGTATAGTTGATTTAGAGTATTGTATTAGTTTCTGGTGTACAACAAAATGATTATATTATATTCAGGGAAGAATACTGGAATAGATAGCCATTTCCTTTTCCAGGGGATCTTCGCTACCTGGGGATCAAACCCATGATCAAATCTGCATTGCAGACAGATTCTTTACTGTCTGAGCCACCAAGGAATCCTCTATATTTTATATATGTATATAAACACACATTCTTTTTCATATTCTTTTCCATTATAGAAAAAAACCCTGATGCTGGGAAAGATTGAGGGCAGGAGGAGAAGTGGGCAACAGAGAATGAGATGATTGGATGGCATCACCAACTCAATGGACATGAGTGTGAGCAAACTCTGGGGTGTAATGAAGGACAGGGAAGCCTGGCATGCTGCAGTCCATGGGGTCACAAAGAGCTGGAGACCACCTGCTGCTGCTGTTGCTGCTAAGTCGCATCAGTTGTGTTCGACTCTGTGTGACTCCATAGACGGCAGCCCGCCAGGCTCCCCCGTCCCTGGAGACCACCTAGCAACTGAATAACAGCAACAACAGGCTATTAAATATAGTTCCCTGTGCTGGACAGTAGAAACTTGTTGTATATCCATTCTATGTATAACAGTGTACATCAAAATGCAAATATAATTGCATGTTAGGTATATTCTAATGAAGCAGGTGCAGAGGAAAGTTAGTAGGTATTGCTATTTCAGACCTAATATAAAAGCCAAATTTGCATGAAGCATATATAATAGAAGACATGCATAATGATGAGAAGCTGATAATTTGGAAATGCATATTCTTTGATTTGTGAGAACATTTTTTCAGCCGATTTGCTTCCCAGTGGGGTCCGGGTCCCTCAGTGGCTTCTTAGGTGTACTAGTGGTAAAGAACCTGCTTGCCAATGCAGGAGAGCTAAGAGACGTGGGTTCCATCCCTGGGCCGGGAAGCTCCCCTGGAGGAGGGCATGGCAACCCACTCCAATATTCTTGCCTCGAGAATCCTCATGGACAGAGGAACCTGGCAGGCTACAGTCCATGGGGTTGAAAAGAGTTGGACGTGGGTGAATTGACGTAGGGTGCATGCACGCGTGGGACTCCTAAGAAATGTTAGCCAGTTTCATTCTCTGAACAGACCAGCAGAGGGGTGGGAGATACTGGGCTGAGATTAAATGGTTGTTCTGTATAATTGACAGGTTCCCTACAGTGGACATATTTCGATTTGGGGACTGTTCATTTCTGCCAGCCCATTTATTGCCTGCCTATCCCTTTACATTTCCCAGTGCATGTTCCCCAAAGGGCCACTTGCTTCACCATTAGCAGGGTGTCTGGACCAAAAAGCACAAAAAAAGCATACAGGAAAAACCACACAGGTGCAGTAAAACAAGTCACAGTCTAAGGTCTCACTTCCGCCCTCCAGGCTCGCTTCTGAGTCACCAGCAAGCCCACTGGCCCTTGCCGCTCCTGATAACCCTCAGCCGTGTGGTTCTGTCTGATAAAGAGCTGCGGATTCTATTCAGTGACACGTGGTCACCCTGAAGTGACTCAGAGTACGTCACCAAGTGCATGACCCACCTCTGAGTCACCTCAGGTCGTTCCAGTGGAGAGCAAGGCTGCAGTGCTGAAATGCTTGGGCCGAGGGGAGTGACTGTCATTCTGTGCAAAACCACCCTTTCCATTCTGATGGTCGCATTTCACAGTCTAGGGGTTCTAGCTTGCAGCAAAGGAGGTCAAAGCAACAGGCTGAATATGACAGTCTGTGTGCCGGGATGGAGAAAATCAGATCAACGTATGTCAGTAAACAGTTTAGCGTCTTGCGGAGATGACACGGTTTCCATTTACATCTCATCTCTAACCAACTCTGAGACATTTAGGAGGTTGCTTAGCCTCTGTGAGTCAGTTTTCTCTTATTCCTAAAGGGGATTTATTAAAGCCCATGTGCGGTGCTCAGAACTGCTGGGAGGACTAGACAAAGAGACTCGAGCCTAAGGTCTCAGAAGCTATAATGAAAGCCAAGCTGCAGAAATGACCCCTTGTGGAGCCTGCTGCTCCTGACTCCATCTTCCTACAACTTTTATTACAGTGTCTAAAACTGGACTCTTCTGCTGTGCTCCTCACCAGCAGTATCAATGACCCCTCCATCCTTCCCTTTCACAGGACTCACTTTCAAAGGCAAGTCTCATGTGGGGAAGCCGATGGTGGGCCTCTGAGGTCTCCTGCCTGCGCTGTAGTTGGGAGGCTGGAGTGGCCAGGTTTTGAAGATGCTGCTGGAAGGCAGAATTGATAACATGACACGTGATGAACATGTAAGGATGGTGTTCATAACAGAGTGGCTGCAAGTGGCAGGCTGCCTTATAAAACTGGTGTGACTATTAGAGGAGGTCACATTGTCAGGTATCCTCCACAGTGCCTGGCACACACTGGCACCTAACAGATCCCCTTTTCCTTTCATCCCATCTCTGGTGAGAATCTGAAAAATCCCACTCAGCAGAGGTTTGAGAGTTCTGTCAAGGAACTTCTCAGTATGCTGTGACTAATCGTGTTGACACTGAATCTTTGCCTTAACGTGGGAGCAAAGAAACAGTCTGATCTCTCCAAGCTCTTCTTTGATGCTATTTTTTGCTAAGGAGCTTGTCAGCACAAAGGATCAGAGTGCACAGGACAGTGGGCTGTATTCTCTTTTCTGGCCCCAGGAAGGTGATTTGCCTTCATAGGATGGAGAGAAGAGGTTCTTGCCCCCTGGCTCCCGCGGCATCTGGGAATGAATACCATGCTGGGAGCTGGTGCAACAGAGGTGGAAGAAACCCCATGTGTCTCCTCGATGGGCTGGTTCGTGGTCGTCCCATTCTTGAACCTTGTGGCGAGCAACAAGCTTGCTCTCATCCTTAGCTGTGACCCAAGGATTGTGCTTGTCCTCATGTAGAACCACTTGGCCAGAACCTAGAAAATGGTCATGGGAGTCAGGAGGTGAGAGAGAGGAATATGTTCCCTTCCTCTTTTGGGAGCAAATCCTTGGAGAGGCTTGCTGATACAATGATGGGATCCCGGGAACCTGAACTTAGTCAGGTAGGAAGTTTGCCAAAGGTCAGCACAACAGATAAGTAATCTCTGTCATAAAACCAAAGGCAGAAGCGTGAGGCTGTGCCTAGAAGGTCAAGGCTAAGTTGATGCAAGAAAGGAGTAGAAGGTAGCAAGCAATGATGGAAAAAGTGAGAGTGTATCAAATGGTCCTCCAAACAGCAACTGTGAAGGCCCAAAGGTATTCCATTATGGGCTGTCTAGGTGGCATCTTTATAGGTGTTTTATAGAAATAACAGTCTTCTGTTTGTTCAGTAATCTGAAGTTTGAAAAAATAATATTACATATTTTATTCTATATGATCTTAGTATACCCAAAGGTGAGCTAGTTGTTGTTCAGTTGCTAACTCTTTGAGTTAGTGGGTTAATTCTTGTTGTCTGACTTTTTGCAACCTCATGGGCTATAGCCCACCAGACTCCCCTGTCCTTTACTATCTCCTGGAATTTGCTCAAATTCATGTCCACTGAGTCAATGATACCATCCAACCATCTCATCCTCTGTCACCCTGTTCTCCTTTTGCCTTCAGTCTTTCCCAGCTAGGTAGCTGGTATTATCCCATTTTTTTACAGATGAACAAAAGGATAGTGAGTAAAAGTTAAAAGAGTTTGACTCAGGCTACATGGTGACCCTGTGAAAGCAGGACTCGGACCAAATGCTCTTTTGTTATTTAGGATGCCAGGCTGTGGCTAGTAGAGTCTTCAAAACCTTTCCATGAAGATTATAATAAAAATATGGAGGAGGGAGAATGAATGGCAAGAGTTTCCCATCTGACTTTCCATGGGCTTCCAGGAGACTGTTTTAAATTTGATCTCATGGATATTTTCTTCTAAGGTTCTAATTGAAAACTCCAGAATTATCCACTTTTGATTTGCCATTAAAATAAGTGAGGTTTAGGATGTTCCATTGCAGACTTTGCCCTTTGCTCACCTTCCTCACTTATGAGAGCAGGTGCTTATTAATTATAAGGAGGGACTTGAAATTCTCAGAAATATTTTCATCCTTGTTGAATCAGCTGTTGAACTGAAAACAAATCATGAAAGACAGAGAACTTACACCCTTGGTAGGCTGTTTGAAAGTGACACACAGATTTAGAATATTGACTTTTAGAGGTCTGAGATGGTCTGGAGCCATTTCATAACAGTACCTGGGTCATCCTTCCATGCCTCACTCAGGGCTCCTATCTGGGTAAAGTAAGCCTCTGAATTGCGGAAAAGGCAATGGCACCCCACTCCAGTACTCTTGCCTGGAAAATCCCAGGGATGACGGAGCCTGGTGGGCTGCCGTCTATGGGATCACACAGAGTCGGACCCAACTGAAGTGACTTAGCAAGCCTCTGAATTGCAGTCATGAAATTAAAAGATGCTTACTCCTTAGAAGGAAATTTATGACCAACCTAGATAGCATATTAAAAAGCAGAGATATTACTTTGCCAACAAAGGTCCGTCTAGTCAAGGCTATGGTTTTTCCAGTGGTCATGTATGGATGTGACAGTTGGACTGTGAAGAAAGCTGAGCGCCAAAGAATTGATGCTTTTGATCTGTGGTGTTGGAGAAGACTCTTGAGAGTCCCTTGGACTGCAAGGAGATCCAACCTGTCCACCCTAAAGGAGATCAGTCCTGGGTGTTCATTGGAAGGACTGATGCTGAGGCTGAAACTCCAGTACTTTGACCACCTCATGAGAAGAGTTGACTCATCGGAAAAGACCCTGATGCTGGGAGGGATTGGGGGCAGGAGGAGAAGGGGACGACAGAGGATGAGATGGCTGGATGGCATCACCGACTCAATGGACATGAGTTTGGGTGAACTCCGGGAGTTGGTGATGGACAGGGAGCCTGGCGTGCTGCAATTCATGGGGTTGCAAAGAGTCGGACATGACTGAGCGACTGAACTGAACTGAAGCCTCTGAAAAGGTACCACATTAGCAAGATTCTTATATGTAAAATAGCTTTCTAGTGAATTACACTTTTAGCTCAGTTGGTAAAGAATCTGCCTGCAATGCAGGAGACCCCAGTTCAATTCCTGGGTCAGGAAGATCCTGTGTAGAAGGGATAGGCTACCCACTCCAGTATTCTTAGGCTTCCCTGGTGGCTTAGATGGTAAAGGAAATGCCAGCAGTGTGGTAGACCTGGGTTTGATCTCTGGGTTGGAAAGATCCCCTGGAGGAGGGCATGGCAACCCACTCCAGTATTCTGGCCTGGAGAATCCCAATGGCCAGAGGAGAATCCCCATGGACTGGTGGGCTACAGTCCACAGGGTTGCAAAGAGGTGAACACGACTGAGCAATAGACCATGGAGCTCTTCAGAGCTACTAAATGTTTATAGAGTCCAGGGGAAAAGTAAAATGTAAGCTTAATCATTTAGGGGTTTTAGCTATTCTCAGTTGTTAGGATATTTGATTGAATTTTAGCACTTGTCCTACCTTCTTCCTTGGATTGTTAGGAGTAGAAAAAAAAGCAGAGAGACTGTCTTTGATATGTGTAAAGCACTGAATTAATTATTGTGGTTATTTTTTTAACTAAAGGGCTCAATTGTCAAATATACTTTTAGGCAGGAAAAGAAAGTTTCACGTATATATAATAGATTCTCTCTTAATACACCAGCTTTAAGAAGAGGCTGATTTTGTCCCATGTATCTGATCAGTTGAAGGTATTACAGTTTGTGCCAACCCACTGGCAAAATAAATGTGAACTCAAAAGAGGCTTTTACAAAACAAACGGATTCTAGCTGCCCCATATAATATGAAACGTTGATTTTTTTCCCCTCTGAACTTTCTTAACTATAATTTGCCATATCATTGGTCTTGAAATGAAGATTACATAAGATTTGATACACTTACAGTTGCTTAATATTCATTCCAGTTGGAGGAGCTTCAAGCATGACGAGGGTTCTAGAAACTCAGCAGGCATGTTTAAAGGCCTCCATGCATAATCCACCTGCAGGCACAGAACTGCACGCTTTCCCCTGAATACTCCATGACCAGCCCATCTTTGGTATGTGTTCAGTTGCTAAGTCCTGTCCAAGTCTTTGTGACCCCATGGACTGTAGTTCACCAGGCTCCTCTACCGTGGTATTTCCCACACAAGAATAGTGGAATGAGTTGCCATTTCATCCTTCAGGGGATCTTTCTGATCCAGGAATTGAACATGGATCTACTGAATTGGCAGGTGGATTCTTTACCACTGCACCACCTTGGTGATTATCCACTTTCAACAAGGCAGTGTCCCAGTGTAAACCACCTCATGCTTCCAGTAATTGCATACAAGGAACTCTTTAGAATGTTAGCTGTAACTCTTGGCTTTAGCTACCAGTCCTCACGAAATAGAAGTATTATGTAACATAAACAATGTGGCCTATCTACCTCAAAATTCTGACTCAAAAAGACAGTGGCATTCCTCCCTGAAGCTGTTTTGTTTCAATGACTTGTTATTACTGAACTGCAATCCATGGATTTATGCAAGTAAATTATTCTTTATCCAGGTTAAGCATCAAAACTCTCTTGAGACTCCCCTCTCCCCCAGAAAGTACATTCACTGGAACTTTACCACAAACTGACAAATCAGAATATTTAAAGTCAAATCTTTGCACGTGTGTTTTGGAGCATCTCCTTAGGTGACCCAATAAAAAGCTCTTAACCTCCCGAATTTCCCCCATCTATTTATAACCAAAATATCCAAGCAAAACTCATAGAATGTTATTAATACATACTATCCCTTCAAACTTTCTTCAATGAGAATACATTTCTCCTGCCCCCAGTGAAAGTTTTGACAATTCTCAACCCCGTTTCTGCTGTCTTATGTGATCTGCAGTTATGACAAACACAATCTCAATTATGATTAGAATAATAATATGGGTCCAACTGCCCATAATAACCAAAGGTTTAAATATAACTTTGTGTTAAATCTTCTCCCTCCCACAGTTTGGACCTTCTGGTTGTAAGCCTGAAGGTAGGGTTCTCTCCTTTTACCTGCTTACCTTCTCACCATGTGCTTGACTTTTTCTAGAAGATTTTCCCCAAGTTCTAAACTTGGGTGGGGAGGACAGGTGAAATGCTCAGACAGTTCCTAACTAGCTGGGTAGTTTCTACTGACTGGTCCTAGCAGTTGATTAAACCTGTCAGACCTGGGAGGAACTAGCTGGTAACTTTTTGTCGTGATCAATATGATGCTTTCATGGACTCTTCAGAGATTCCCTCCTGGGACTCTTCTGCTGCAGTTATCATGACCCTAGTGGGTGTTTCTCTACTTTGTACCATCACTAATGCTCCATCCCGCAACCCTTGGCATGAACAGCCTCTTTTTGCTAAGAATTATTCTTCCCTTTATGTGATTCTTTGGGCAGGACTCAGAACATCCTCAGGTGGGCTAGTGGTAAAGAATCCACCTGCCAATGCAGGAGACCCAAGAGAGGTGGAATGGATCCCTGGATTGGGGAGATCCTCTAGAATAGGAAATGGCACCCCACTCTAGTTATTCTTGTCTGGAAAATTCCATGGGCAGAGCAGCCTGGTGGGCTACAGCCTATGGGGCTACAAAGAATTGGACACAACTGAACAACTGAGCCCATGCATACACAAAACATCCTCACTTGTGACCCTCTCCAACAAAACCCACTCTGTCTGGGATGACACCCACACCACTTGCTTTCATGGGCAGTGGACTGCAGCTGATACCACACTACAGACTCGGCAAGATCCATCCTCAAGGCTCCTCCAGCCCCTCGATTTCCCAGGATGGAGACCTCTGAGAGTCCCCACGAAGACCTCCTCACTGAGCTTGTGGTTAGAAGGAAGCGCTGCCTCCTCTTCAAAAAGGATGGAGTGACTCACAGCTGACAGCAGATATCCCCAAAGACGTCTTTTCACCAACTTCCTGCTTGCCTTCTCTGGAGCCTTTTGCTATTCCTGGTCAGACTGAGGAACCAGGAGACACACAGCAGGTTCTCAGGGACACTTTTTCAGTTAGCTGCACATGGAGTGGGGGAATCTGGCTTTAGTGTGTTGATGCCTGTCAAACTGGGGTCTCAGAGGCAAGTGAGGCAGGCAGAGTCTCATTCAACCCTTCTGCCCCATAGATGTAGCATGAATTGTAAGAGTTTATACATACCACAAAGCCACTAGTCAAGGAATGTTGAAGAAGGACCACCTTGACCGCTTCATGGAGGAAAGGAGAGGCAAGACCCCAATGTAATATGTATTATATTTGCATTTTATGAGCTTGCTAGATAATTCAAGTCAGGCATCATCCTTTAACTCCCTTGAGGCTCAGATCTATTTTTGTTTCTTTCTCATTTGCATCTTCTAATGCTGCCTAGTTGTTGTTCAGTCACTAAGTTGTATCTGACTCTTTTCGACCCCATGGACTGCAGCACACCAGGCTTCCCTGTCCTTCACTATCTCCTGGAGCTTGCTCAAACTCATGTCCATTGAGTTGGTGACCATCCAACTGTCTCGTCCTCTGTCGCCCCCTCCTCCTCCTGCCCTCAATCTTTCCCAGCATCAGGTCTTTTCCAGTGAGCTGGCTCTTTGCATCAGGTGGCCAAAGTACTGGAGCTTCAGCTTCAGCATCAGTCCTTCCAATGAATATTCAGGGTTGATTTCCTTTAGGATGTACTAATTTGATCTCCATGCTGTCCAAGGGACACTCAAGAGTCTTTTCCAGCACCACAGTTTGAAAGCATCAGTTCTTCAGCGCTCTTTGGCACTACCCAGTTAGGTAGCTTTAGACTAAGAAACGGAGAAGGCAATGGCACCCCACTACAGTACTCTTGCCTGGAAATCCCCATGGATGGAGGAGCCTGGTAGGCTGCAGTCCATGGGGTCGCTAAGAGTCGGACACGACTGAGCGACTTCACTTTCACTTTTCACTTTCACGCATTGGAGAAGGAAATGGCAACCCACTCCAGTGTTCTTGCCTGGAGAATCCCAGGGGGAGCCTGGTGGGCTGCCATCTATGGGGTCGCATAGAGTCGGACACGACTGAAGTGACTTAGCAGCAGCAGCAGCAGCAGACTAAGAAAGGAAGCCCATCTCAGGTTGCTGGAAGTACAATGTCCCATGCTCAGTTTTGGAGGTCTGTGGATGAAAGCTTCCAGAGGTCCATGAACCTCCTGATGTTATACCAGCCTGCTCTATGGCTTCAAGCAGAAAAGTAGCATCAGAACAAAATAAGCCAATATCAGAGCATTCTAAACTGATCAAACTGAAGTAACTACATGTTTGGCATTCAGAGGCCAGGCCAGGTCAAGTTGAATCATTTCATTATTCGTTTCTTTACCAAAAGGAGATGAATTGCATGCATGAGTATCTTCGTTTCACGCATTCCATTCCAGCTTTCTCCCAAACATTGAATGACCAAGAACCTTCTCCACTCTCTAAGACCAAGCAATAATTTTCAACAAAGCCATTCTAAATTCAAGGCAAGACATCTTTCCCCCTCCAAATCTCTCTGAAGGGTATAGAACTCTGAGTCAGTCTTTACAGCTTACATTATTTAATAAATCTTATCTTCTCCATCTGAATATGGACATTAGGTTCATGAAAGACTTTGTATTCGTCTCTAGGAATTACCGTTATTTACTTTATAAGCTTTTTTTAAATTACAAAACTCACTTGAAATATTTTTCTAGATAAGATGAACAGTCTACCCTAAAGGTAAGTTCAAGTCTCATTTCAGATACAGAAAATAACTTGCAGCTTCAGGTTGGAGGGTTTTTGTCTGTTTGTATAGGACTCTAGGAGGAAACTATAATTCTTAATTGCAAAACTAATGAGATTTTGTGTCTCCCTCCACTGTTTTCCAAAGTTACATTTTATTTACTTATTTATTTTTAAATTTTATTATTTTTTCATTTTTTCTATTGACATGTAATTGCTTTACAGTGTTGTTTCTGCTGTACAATGAAGTAAATCAGCTGTACGTATACATAAAACCCCTTTCTCTTGAATCTCCCTTCTACCCTCTGCATCCCCAGTTGGGCCTATAGTCTCTCATACAGAATGAATTAAGTCCAGAGTTTCATTTCAGCCTTCTAATATTTGTCTGAACACTTGGCTGCAAGGGTGCTCATTGAAACAATAACATGGTCCCTGAGACTTTCAACAAATAAGAAAATAAACAAGATATTTAAAACAGAAAAGCTATGTGACCATGTCTATAAAATCATCTTAATAAGCCACTGTATGGCTTAATAACTTAGAAAGGTTTCTATGAAGAGGTATTACAGTTAATACAAGAAAATGTGTGCTGTGCTGTCTCTCAGTTGTGTCTGACTCTGTAGCCCCCAGGCTCCTCCGTCCATGGGATTCTCCAGGCGAGAATACTGGAGTGGGTACCCACGCTCTCCTCCAGGAGGTCTTCCCAACCCAGGAATCGAACTGGGGTCTCCTGCATTGCGGGGGGATTCTTTATCAGCTGAGCTACCCGGGAAGCCCATACAAGAAAACATCTCAGAATATTTTTAAATAAAAGAAGGCTGAAATTTTTTAGGAAATGTGTGAGAAATAATTCAACATGCTAGTATTTTGCCATTTTAAGCTGAGAGCCTATGTAATCTGGTTTTTAAAGATAGAAAATCTAAATTTGAGATTCTTTCCAAGAGCCCAGAAAGACGATAATACTCCTCAGATTCTGCCAAAATCAGTTTTGCCATTATCTTCATTCTTTAGAAGGCTTAGAAAGAGTTTTGTTAACACACCCCAAATGGAGGGAGATCTGACTGGGGGGGGGGGGGAATCACATCTGGCTTAATTAGTATATTTCATGGTTGAACTAATGCAGCCCTGAATTATATAGAAGAAAAACTTGGCTTGGGAAAGTTAGATGCGGGCTCAGTTTGGGATAAAGAAACACTGTACATTCTCTGGAAGATATTTCAAAGCAGTAGGAAATCAGAGATAAAAACTGTCTGCTCTACCAGGGAATCTGAATGTATAATAAATAAAGCCAGTAACTGGTTTTTTTTTTCCTTTTTCTCCCTCAGTTTCTTGAGTTTGTCCAATAGAATTTTCAATTAATTAAAAAAAAAAAACTTTGAATTGCTTCTGAATTTAAATAACCCTGTTTTATTTCTTTGAACTAAACTGAAGACTGTTTAAACATTTTTCTCTACCATAGAAGGGGTCAGTCACTTAATGCTGAAACATGGAAAAGTTGGAAAAGCTGACACAGAGAAGAACCTTTAAACTGTGCTGGCTGCTGCATTTTTTAAAGTGAATCCTCTGTTGTGTTATTCCTTGGGGCAGAAAAGCATCCCAGGATTGATCTGAAATGATTTAACTCGGCACTATTGGGCTGTCTCAGGAGACCATTCTTCTAATTTTCAGTTGTGGTATCATAATACATTTAAGCTTCTTATATAGCTAAAGTACTTATACATGAAAAGAGTACTTTTAGTTAATGCCTGAGAAAATAAATCAGGTTTATACTACAGTTGCATTTAAAATGCAGTGAAATTTAGTCTTTCTGATTCACATTAGGTGTTTGGGTTAGTGGGTTTCCTGACTTAGTAGGTTTCCTGACCTAGTAACATTTATGCTCTTGCTTAGTCACTTCAGTCGTGCCCTACTCTTTTCAATCCTATGGACTGTAGCCTGTCAAACTCCTCTGTCCATGGGATTCTCCTCTGTCTGTGGGATCTCCCCTCCTCCAGGGTATCTTCCCCACCCAGGGATCAAATCTGCATTGCAGGCAGATTCTTTACTGCTGAGCCATGGGGGAAGCCCAATTAATGTTTATTTTGCATAATAATCAGTACTACAGGTACATAGGTATACAGCAGCTCAGACTTTTGATAGCAGCACAGATTTTTAAAAATTTGACAGGTTTTTCTCCTTTCCTCACTAGTTCACCCACACATGTAGAAGTTTATTACAGCTGAATATTTATTACCATTTATATAATACTGTCATATTAAAAATGCCTACATTTTATTCTACTCCAAATATTTAAACATGTAAATGTAACCAAGTAATATTTTGTCATTATTGTGACAAAAGCATCTTAAGTTACTAGGCTAGTTAGTAAATCACACACTTGTAAGCTTCCTTTTAAGGTCAGTCCGGCTGGCTATTAAAGTTACTTTATCTTTGTTTATTTATATTTGATACTGTATCCTCTCTTTCTATTGCAAAAGCCATATTTATGTTTAGTGCAAATGAAAACTTCCAGGGCCACGTTCCTATAAGACTGAAAGGCACATTAGCAACTGTTTCTTCAGGGAGTGTTAGTGTTCTTAGCTAGTGTTCTTGTTTAAAAAAAAAAAAAAAAGTGACGCTTCCAGTATGTGAATCATAATTACAGGTTGCTGCTATCATGGGTTTTCCTTTTTGCTGCGTTCCATCCTCCCTTTGCTCTCCTCACGAGTGAGTGGACTTTCTCTTCTCCCTGGAGGTGGCAGCTAGCCAGCGCCCTATACTCTGTGCACCATGATAAACAGCACCGCGGTTAGCTATCCTATGAACAAACTGAAGTGGCTTCTTTTGTAATATGTAGGATGCCAAGTACCCATTGAGCGATACTCTAATGAATTGTCTTTTTTTTTTTAATGAGAAAGTTGCTTCATCTGTGTCTATCGTGACTCCTAATGGAGGTATCTTTGGGTTTCCACAATTGTGTGGTTTTGCTTGCGTTGGTATGAGAAAGCCCAGTTCAGGAAACCTTTCCATACCCTGAAGCCTCTGATGAAACCTGAAGTGTTTCTGAAATAAACAGTTGATTCTTTGAGTTGATTTACAAGTAGAATTTGCTGTCATCTTAGGCATTAAGGAATTTATTTCTGACTGGAAACTACCCTCCTGAAACAAACCTACCCACTCTCCTTACGTCAGCATCCACCCTTATCCAGTTCAACATAACCCTGTCTGAGGTAGGCTGATTTCCCATCCTGCTCTGAATCCTAAGCTGGCCATAGTCTATATAGTTTCTTTCCCCAGCAGGAACTCTGGCACAGATTTTCTGTCTGAGGCAGGAGCAGCTTTACTCTCAAGGTTTTCTTGTTGTTATAGCCTCAGAATGCTTCACTTTATTGTTATTATTTGTAAATAAATTTTTGTTGGAGTATAGTTACTTTGCAGTGTTGTGTTTCTGCTGTACAGCAAAGTGAATCAGCTATATGGATACATACAGCCCCTCTTTTTTTGGGTTTTCTTCCTGTTTAGGTCACGGCAGAGCACTGAACAGAGTTCCCTGTGCTATGCAGTAGGTTCTCATTAGTTATTTATGTGATGTGTGTGTTTGCTCAGTTGCTCAGTTGTGTCCAGCTCTTTGTGACCCCCTTTGGACTAGCCCACCAGGTTCCTCTGTCCATGGGATTTTTTCAGGCAAGAATACTGGAGTGGGTTATCATTTCCTCCTTCAGAGGATCTTCCTGAACCAGGGATCGAACCTGCATCTTCTTGGTCTTCTGCATTGCAGTCAGATTCTTTACCCGTGAACCATCTTTTATACCTAGGGCTTCCCTGATAGCTCAGCTGGTAAAGAATCTGCCTGTAATGTAGGAGACCCTGGTTTGATTCCTGGGTCAAGAAGATCCCCGGGAGAAGGGATAGGCTACCCACTCCAGTATTCTTGGGCTTCCCTGGTGACTCAGACAATAAAGAATCCGCCTGCAATGCAGGAGATCTGGGTTTCATCCCTGGGTTGGGAAGATCCCCTGGAAGAGGGCATGGCACACCGTCCCAGTATTCTTTTCTGGAGAATTCCATGGACAGAGGAGCCTGGCAGGCTACAGTCCACGAGATCACAAAGGGTTGGGCATGACTGAATGACTGAACACACAAATGCACACATCAGTGGTGTGTACATGCCAGTCCCTATCTCCCGATGGTGGTTAGAGCTCCATGTTTGCATTGCTGAGGGTGCAGATTTATTCCCTGATCAAGGAGCTAAGATCCTGAAAGCCAAGCAGCATGCACCCCCCCACCCCCCAAAAAAAAGTGTTTAAAGGATGATTCACTTTAATATTGAGGAGCTGTGTGCTTCCTGAGCTCACCTGATTGAATTCTTTTTCTTCATCCTGAATTTACGAGCATTCAAGTTCTAGTGCATCTCCTACCTGCTACCATTGGAAAGGAAGTTCTTGGACTTACCTAAGTTCTGTTTGTCCTCCTACTCAGTCTCCTTGCATGTTCTGTAAGTACAGCTCTAGCCTGCAGGATGTGGGGGTCAACACTGGAATCTTTGTTGAAAGAAAGCTAATATATGTGCTGATGTTTGAAAGCAAATGCTAAGAGAAGATGACCAATCAAGAATCCATCCCTTGAGCTGGAGGATGTATAACTAGTGGAGTTTTCAAACCACATACTGAGATTGGAATGCCTGGGAGAGAGAAGGGACTAAGAGAAATAGGTTGGTTTTTAAAAATACATATTTATTTATTTGGCTGCACTGGGTCTTAGCTGTAGCACGTGGTTTCTTTCAGTTGTGGCATGCAGGATCTAGTTCCCTGACCAGAGATTGAACCTGGGCCCCCTGCCTTGGGAGTACGGAGTCTTAGCCACTGGGTCCCCAGGGACATCCCCTAGGAGTTTAATTTTAAATATATTAAGTTGCACATGCCTACTGGATATCTAAGCAGAGATATCAAGTGAAGAGTTGGACATATGGGTGGAAGCTATAAACTCAGAATTCATCAGGTGATAAATGTGTTTCAATTTATGGATCTGGAAGAGATGAGCACTAGGGAAGGATAGAAGATGGGCACAGATGGAGTGTCACAGTTTAGGCAGTTTAGTGCTGAGGGCAGTAGTGGCAAAAGCACATGGGAAAAAAGAAAAAAAAAGCACATGGGAGTCTGGTACTGACCTTCAGCCAAAGGAAGAATGGAAAGTGGTAGTAGTGGCTTAGAGTGTGCTGAGAAGACTCAAAACTCCAAGGAATGTCCCTTGTGCTACCTTCCTACAGTGTTTATTAAAATGTACAGTTTTATGGTTTGTCCCAATCTGACCGGTTATGCAACTTGATTTTAGCCTGATGCATATAAAAGATGCTCAGTAAACTTGTGCCTCAGCTATCCGGAGACCTAGATGCCTTTGCAAGTACCATAGAGGTTAATAACCCAAAGTCGACACACAGCCTGTACTATTGAGAGAGGACTCTGGGAACTCTGCCCAAAAGACTCAGAACTCTTTGACATCTGTTTATACCTTTCTTTTCCTGCTGTACTGCTTCCTTACCTTTATTAAAACCCTTAGAGAGTACTGCATACCCTCTAGGATTTTACGTTGTTGTTGTTCAGTTGCTTTGTCATGTCAAACTCTGCAACCCCATGAACTACAGCACACCAGGCTTCCCTGTCCTTCACTATCTCCTGGAGTTTGTGCAAACTCATGTCCATTGAGTCATTGATGCCATCCAACCATCTCATCCTCTGTTGTCCCCTTCTCCTCCTGCCCTCAATCTTTCCCAGCATCAGGGTATTTTCCAATGAGTTGGCTCTTCCCATCAGGTGGTCAAAGTATTGGAGTTTCAGCTTCAGTCCTTCCCATGAATATTCAGGATAGATTTCCTTTAGGACTGACTAGTTTGATCTCCTTGCTGTCCAGGGGACTCTCAAGAGTCTTCTCCAGCACCACAGTTCAAAGTATCAATTCTTTGATGTTCAGACTTCTTTATGGTCCAGCTCTTACATCCATACATGACTAGTGTAAAAACCATAGCTTTGATCACACAGATCTGTGATGGCAAAGTAATGTCTCTGTTTTTTAATATGCTGTCTAGGTTGGTCATAGCTTTTCTTCCCAGGAGCAAGCATCTTTTGATTTCATGGCTACAGTCACCATCTATGGTGATTTTGGAGCCTAAGAAAGTAAAGTCTCTCACTGTTTCCATTGTTTCCCCATCTATTTGCCATGAAGTGATGGGACCAGATGCCATGGTCTTAGGTTTTTGAATGTTGAGTTTTAAGCCAGCTTTTTCACTCTCTTCTTTCACCCACATGAAGAGGCTCTTTAGTTCCTCTTCACCTTCTGCCATAAGGGTGGTGTCACCTGCATATCTGAGGTTGTTGATATTTCTCAATGCTATCTTGATTCCAGCTTGTGAGTCATCCAGCCCAGCATTTTGTATGATATACTCTACATAGAATTAAATAAGCAGAGTGACAATAGAGAGCCTTGACTTACTCCTTTCCTAGTTTTGAACCAATCCATTGTTCCATTCTCGGTTCTAGCTGTTGCTTCTTGTCTTGCATGGGTTTCTCAGGATATAGGTAAGGTGGTCTGGTATTCCCATCTCTTTAAGAATTTTTCCTACACTTTGTTGTGATCCACACAGTGAAAGGCTTTAGCATAGTCAATGAAACAGAAGCATAATTTTTTTTTTCTAATTCGCTTGCTTTTTCATGAGTCCTTTTAATTATCCAACTCTGTGTCCCCACTGCAGTGATGACCGTTATGGAGACAGGGCACTATAAAGCAGGAGACCCCAGGCTATGGGACGGTCGGAGTTATGCTGCAAGGTTGGTTAGTCTTTAGTCTGCTCAGAGTATGGCTTCAGACAGCTCTTGGGTTTATTGGGGAATGGCCCTATCTCTTGGGGATGAACGAAAATAAGAACAAGGAAATGCCTCGTCATCTTTGTATGACAGCATGCGGATAGTACCTGGCACAGAGTGGAGACCTAGAAAAATGTTCTTTAAATGAATGAATGAATAAAGGAATGCACAGATAGAGAGGTGGTCATACTGGCTGGTTTTCAGCAGCCCTGAACTCAAGAGAGTGGTTCAAACTTTAGCAAAGTTTGATTCCTCCAACAGCCTGCTGAACTCCAGCTTCAAGGCCTGGGGGTTTGCGTTTTCCCTTCTCAGCACACATTCCCCACATGTCCTTGAAGTTCACTCCCTCACTTCGTTTGGGACATTATTCAAATCAGGGAGATGTTTGCTGATCTCCATATCCAAAACATATCCCTTGCCCTCTATCTTTTATGCCACCTCATTGTTCCTCATAGAACATCTTGCTACCTGATCTTGTATTATCTGTATACCTGTTAAGTCTGTGTATTTAAGGACTGCCGTCCCAGAATACCCACTCCGTTTTAGTAGGTGTTTCTGCGGCTCATCCACTGCCCTAATCCTAGAGCCTGGAGCAGTGTCCGGCATATATGACATGCTCAAAAAGCATTTGTTTGGCGAATAGGCTCTCATGTCCAACCCATATGGTTTTCACCCATGTGGTTGGGTGTCAGGGGTCATAATCCATTGTGGAATGGTTGGTGGGATTTAGGACTGAGGTGATCCCTGGGGTGCAGGGCTTTGAGTTTTAAAATCAGAGGAGTTGGTCACTCTCCTGAACTTCTGATTCAGCTTCCTGTTTGTTTACTCATCATCCATTTCTTGGTCCAATATTTATTTAGTGCTACCACATAGCAGCCCTGGTTTAGGTACTGTACTGGAATATGGCCATGCACAAGTCAGACAAAAGATACACTGTCATGAAGCTTATATTCCTCAGCAGGGGCAGGGACTTGAACTAATGGATGCTACGGTTCACCCTACACAGTACAAGTGATGTTAAATCCACAGGATGATGGTACAGTATCACTGGCCAGCACGTGTGCTCAGGAGAGAAGCAAGCCATGGCTGGAGTTAGTCTTTGCTGTGGTGGCAGCCCACTAACTCCCACCAGATAGGAATCTGCTGCCCTGGGTTCTGGCCAACATCTCCATTCTGTCTGTAGCTGCTGCTGCTACTGCTAAGTCGCTTCAGTCGTGTCCAACTCTGTGCGACCCCATAGATGGCAGCCCACCAGGCTCCCCCGTCCCTGGGATTCTCCAGGTAAGAACCCTGGAGTGGGTTGCCATTTCCTTCTCCAATGCATGAAAGTGAAAAGTGAAAGTGAAGTCGCTCAGTCGTGTCTGACTCTTAGTGACCCCATGGACTACAGCCCACCAGGCTCCTCCATCTGTGGGATTTTCCAGGCAAGAGTATTGGAGTGGGGTGCCATTGCCTTCTCCGTGTCTGTAGCTAAGACATATCAAAACCCACATACACTTCAACTCACAAGTGTTTTAACCGATTTTTCCTGTTAACATTATTAATTGTTAAACATCTTGTGACTAGGAACATCAGCTGAGCTGGCCTAAGGCAAAGCTCAAGGAAAGGTTAGTGCCTGCTTTTCGGCATCAGCCTCCATGCTTGAAGCATTATGTTGGGATGTCCTTTCAGATCAAACTGAACTAGCTTACGATTCCTCCTTTATTCTCCATAATTTCTTCCTACTCAGAATTCACCCTCTGTCTTATTTCTCAGTGTTCTGAGTGAAAAAAGATTCTTGAGTTCTTGCAAATACATATGCTTGCTCATAGACCATCAGCCACAAGATAACCTTTATGCATATGATAGGTACTTTCTTGAAGGTGATTTGCCCAAACCAGGGACTCTAGTGGCTGGGATTTGTTGGGATATGTCATGTCTCTCATGGAGAGAATGAACTCATCGCATGTATGGGGTCAGCCTTGACCAGCATTTAAATGTTCTCTTTCAGTCCTCACAAGTCCTCATATTAAGCCCCTTGGTAGTGCCTGGATTCTTTGTGCCCTCAGGCAAGTAGGCCCATGATAAACTTCTCAATTTCATAAAATATATGTCATAAAGTTTTTGAATCTCAGCATATAGCTTCCACTTTCTTCTCAAATGGTTTCCGTTGTGCTGTGGGGCTCAGGGTAAGGATGGCATTTGAAGAATTCTTGGCTCAGTGCATGACTTGTTCTACTCTCTCAGCATCCCTGTCAAGCAGTTTAATTATGCAAATGAGAACTCAGCTGAGGGTTTGGGGGAGGGGTGGTGGAGAAAGGAACAGTGCAGGGAAGTGCTAGACAGGCATTATGCCAAGAATATCCACACTTCCTATATTGAGAAATCTCCCTTTTTTTTTTCTTTCCTCCTAAGATGAAAAAGAATTTGAAAGTCTGCTCTTTTATCTTCTTTTACACCTTTCTGCTGTCTGCTTCCTGTTCAAAAAAATTTTTTAATGCTGATTTTTGATTTAGCTCCTTGTCTCTGTCTCCCTTTAAGAGATGCTTGCAGTAAAATAAGTGATGCTGCTCATGTTAATGTGTTTTAAGTTTCACAATATAAAAGGGTTTTTCTTTCTACCTTTTCAAGGTCAGTGGGTTCTGAATCAAAGATGAAATCTAATGTTGGTGTTGGGGAAGCCAGCAACGGATCCCCTTCAAGTATGACGTGCATTGTTTGGCTAACAGGCCTGGGAAAGGGTTCACCAGTTACCCAGTCTGGGTGTTGCTGCCTTCAGTTCAGTTCAGTTCAGTTGCTCAGTTGTGTCCAACTCATCGTGACTCCATGAATCGCAGCACATGAGGCCTCCTTGTCCATCACCAACTCCCGGAGTTTACTCAAACTCATGTGCATCGAGTCAGTGATGCCATCTATCTATCTCATCCTCTGTCTTCCCCTTCTCTTCCTGCCCCAATCCCTCCCAGCATCAGAGGCTTTTCCAATGAGTCAACTCTTCGCATGAGGTGGCCAAAGTACTGGAGTTTCAGCTTTAGCATCAGTCCTTCCAATGAACACCCAGGACTGACCTCCTTTAGGATGGACTGGTTGGATCTCCTTGCAGTCCAAGGGACTCTCAAGAGTCTTCTCCAACACCACAGTTCAAAAGCATCAATTCTTCAGCACTCAGCTTTCTTCACAGTCCAACTGTCACATCCATACATGACCACTGGAAAAACCATAGCCTTGACTAGATGGACCTTTGTTGGCAAAGCAATGTCTCTGCTTTTGAATATACTATCTAGGTTGGTCATAACTTTACTTCCAAGGAGTAAGTGTGTTTTAATTTCATGGCTGCAGTCACCATCTGCAGTGATTTTGGAGCCCCCAAAAATAAAGTCTGACACTGCTTCCACTGTTTCCCCATCTGTTTGCCATGAAGTGATGGGACCAGATGCCATGATCTTAAGTTTTCTGAATGTTGAGCTTCAAGCCAACATTTTCACTCTCCTCTTTCACTTTTATCAAGAGGCTCTAGCTCTTCTTCACTTTCTGCCATAAGGGTGGTGTCATCTGCATATCTGAGGTTATTGATATTTCTCCTGGCAATCTTGATTCCAGCTTGTGCTTCCAGCCCAGTGTTTCTCATGATGTACTCTGCATATAAGTTAAATAAGTAGGGTGACAATATACAGCCTTGACACACTCCTTTTCCTATTTGAAACCAGTCTTTTGTTCCATGTCCAGTTCTAACTGTTACTTCCTGACCCGCATATAAGTTTCTCAAGAGGCAGGTGAGGTGGTCTGGTATTCCTACCTCTCTCAGAAATTCCACAGTTTGTTGTGACCGACAGAGTCAAAGGTTTTGGCATAGTCAATAAAGCAGAAATAGATGTTTTTCTGGAACTCTCTTCCTTTTTCTTTGATCCAGCAGATGTTAGCAATTTGATCTCTGGTTCCTCTGCCTTTTCTAAAACCAGCTTGAACATCTGGAAATTCACAGTTTACGTATTGCTGAAGCCTGGCTTGGAGAATTTGGAGCATTACTTTGCTATGGTGTGAGATGAGTGCAATTGTGTGGTAGTTTAAGCATTCTTTGGCATTGCCTTTCTTTGGGATTGGAATGAAAACTGACCTTTTCCAGTCCTGTGGCCACAGATGAGTTTTCCAAATTTGCTGGCATATTGAGTGCAGCACTTTCACAGCATCATCTTTCAGGATTTGAAATAGCTCTGCTGGAATTCTGTCACCTCCACTAGCTTTGTTCATAGTGATGCTTTCTAAGGCCCACTTGACTTCACATTCCAGGATGTCTGGCTCTAGGTGAGTGATCACACCATTGTGATTGTCTGGGTCATGAAGATCTTTTTTGTACAGTTCTTCTGTGTATTCTTGCCACCTCTTCTTAATATCTTCTGCTTCTGTTAGGTCCATACCGTTTCTGTCCTTTATCGAGCCCATCTTTGCATGAAATATTCCCTTGGGGGGTATCTCTAATTTTCTTGAAGAGATCTCTAGTCTTTCCCATTCTGTTCTCTTCCTCTATTTCTTTGCACTGATCACTGAGGAAGGTTGTCTTATCTCTCCTTGCTCTTCTTTGGAACTCTGCATTCATATGCTTATATCTTTCCTTTTCTCCTTTGCTTTTCACTTCTCTTCTTTTCACAGCTATTTGTAAGGCCTCCCCAGACAGCCATTTTGCTTTTTTGCATTTCTTTTCCATGGGGATGGTATCGATCCCTGTCTCCTGTACAATGTCATGAACCTCAGTCCATAGTTCATCAGGCACTCTATCTATCAGATCTAGTCCCTTAAATCTATTTCTCACTTCCACTGTATAATCATAAGGGATTTGATTTAGGTCATACCTGAATGGTCTAGCGGTTTTCCCTACTTTCTTCAATTTAAGTGTGAATTTGGCAATAAGGAGTTCATGATCTGAGCCACAGTCAGCTCCCAGTCTTGTTTTTGCTGACTGTATAGAGCTTCTCCATTTTTGGCTGCAAAGAATATAATCAATCTGATTTTGGTGTTGACCATCTGGTGATGTCCATGTGTAGAGTCTTCTCTTGTGTTGTTGGAAGAGGGTGTTTACTATGACCAGTGCATTTTCTTGGCAAGGCTCTATTAGCATTTGCCCTGCTTCATTCCATACTCCAAGGCCAAATTTGCTTGTTACTCCAGGTGTTTCTTGACTTCCTACTTTTGCATTCCAGTCCCCTGTAACGAAAAGGACATCTTTTGGGGGTGCTAGTTCTGAAAGTCTTGTAGGTCTTCATAGAACCACTCAACTTCAGCTTCTTCAGCATTACTGGTTGAGGCATAGGCTTGGATTACTGTGATATTGAATGGTTTGCCTTGGAAACGAACAGAGATCATTCTGTCATTTTTGAGATTGCATCCAAGTACTGCATTTCAGACTCTTTTGTTGACCATGATGGCTACTCCATTTCTTCTAAGGGATTCCTGCCCACAGTAGTAGATATAATGGTCATCTGAGTTAAATTCACCCATTCCAGTCCATTTTAGTTCGCTGATTCCTAGAATGTTGACGTTCACTCTTGCCATCTCTTGTTTGACCACTTCCAATTTGCCTTGATTCATGGACCTAACATTCCAAGTTCCTACACAATATTGCTCTTTAGAGCATCAGACCTTGCTTCTATCACCAGTCACATCCACCACTGGGTATCGTTTTTGCTTTGGCTCCATCCCTTCATTCTTTCTGGAGTTATTTCTCCACTGATCTCCAGTAGCATATTGGGCACCTACTGACCTGGGGAGTTCCTCTTTCAGTATCCTATCATTTTTCCTTTTCATACTGTTCATGGGGTTCTCAAGGCAAGAATACTGAAGTGGTTTGCCATTCCCTTCTCCAGTGGACCACGTTCTGTCAGACCTCTCCACCATGCCTGCCCATCTTAGGTTGCCCCACGGGCATGGCTTAGTTTCATCAAGTTAGACAAGGCTGTGTTCCATGTGATCAGATTGACTAGTTTTCTTTATTATGGTTTCAGTGTGTTTGCCTTCTGATGCCCTCTCGCAATACCTACCATCTTACTTGGGTTTCTCTTAGCTTGGACGAGGGGTATCTCCTCACGGCAGCCCCTCCTGACCTTGAACGTGGAGTAGCTCCTCTCGGCCCTTCTGTGCCTGTGCAGCCACCGCTCCTTGGAAGTGGGGTAGCTCCTTTCAGCCACCACCCCTGACCTCGCGGGGGGTAGCTCCTGTCGGCCGCCGCCCCTGACATCAGCTGCCTTAGAAGGATGGAAATCCAGAGAACTAAGGGCTAAAAGGGGGCAGCACTTGCACAGCCAGCATCTAGTTGGATGATATACAATGATGTAAATCTTTGACTTTATTTGAATCTCTATTGACTTGTGAAATGAGAATTTCTCAAATACTACAACTAAAAGTAGTATGACTCTCCTAATGTTTTAATGCTTAAGCAAAGTCATATAAATCCTCAGAGACTGAGTACCCTCATATATAATTAAAATTTTTCAGCTCAGCAAATGTAGAGAAAGTATTACTTGCCTGCAAGTACACCAGACCCTGGATATATGACATTAAAAGAGAGACAAGTCCTTCCCCTAGAAGAACAGAGCACCAGTAGGGGAGAGACAGCACACACACATATAAGTAGCAATTCTAGAAGTGCAATGAAGGAAATTTTTTTTAAAATAAATAGTGTGAGAGATCTAATATAGATAGGGTGGTCAGAAATTGTCTCCTGAGGAAATAACTTTTGAGCTGAGTCTGGGGAGATGAGTAAAAGCTGATTGGCTAAAGAGAGAAACTAGAGGAGTTCCAGGTAGAAGACACAGAATAAAGTTCCAGAATGGAAATGACATTGTTCTGGAGGAACCAGAAGATGCCAGAATATTTGACACTTAGGAGATAGTGTCCTGAGATGAGGTCGGCATTAGTCAGGAAAGACCATAGAGATTCATACAGAATAGCTTCAGAATTTGAATTTTAAGGGAGATTTTTTTGGTAAAGTTTTATGCAGAGGTATGACATGATCTAATTCTAATGTCTCAAAAAAAATCACTTCTGATGTCCATGAGGAAAGAGAGTGGTAAGGGAAAAGATTCAGGCAGAAGACTTCTGAAGAAATCTGGGCAACCAAACATGGTGGTGGGAGTGAAAGAAATAGTGGATTCGATAGTTTTGCAATATTATGCCTGGGGCTCGCTGCTGGATTGGACATGGAGGATGGGAGCGGGTGAGAGGGAGGAAAGCAGAGGTGTGAGTAAAAGGGGATTTTCAGAGATGAACTCTAACTTAATCAAGAATTTTCCTGTAACTATATTTCAGGAGATGCAATTAAAACCAAAACATTTCAAAATTTTGTTTTAAAATTAGGCAAAACTAGGTAAATGCAAACACATTTAAAACTGAGGGGGAAAGAGTTTACTATTAGACTAAGTGGAACTCAAGGTTAGAAACCATTATATAATGTGAAGCTGGATGAGTTATTGCATTAAAGACTAGGCAGCCATTAATATGGCAGCACCACGTATAGAGCAGGATTTGTAGGAGATGTTCTGGTGTTGACTAGCAGTGGATCATATGAACAAAAATAACTGAAGATATAGACTACATAAATCAGTCCTAAAGGAAATCAATCCTAAATATGCATTGGAAGGACTGATGCTGAAGCTGAACCTCCAAAACTTTGGCCATGTGATGCAAAGAACCGGCTTATAGATAAAGACCCTGATGCTGGGAAAGATTGAGGGTGGGAGGAGAAGGAGGTGACAGAGGATGAGATGGTTGGATGGCATCACCAATTCAATGGACATGAATTTGAGCAAACTTTGGGAGATTGTGAAGGACAGGAAAGCCTGGCATGCTATAGTCCATGGGGTCACAAAGAATCAGGCATGACTGAGTGACTGAACAGCAACAACAACATAAATAATAAAGAAAATCTTATATGTATATATATATACACACACACAGACAAATAACATACCATGTTTTCAAGTACACTGAGAACATCCATAAAAATTAAATATTAGTGGGCTACAAACTAAGCCTCAATAAATTCCAAAAGAGAGAGGATACAGTTAACATTTCCTGATCTAAATATAATAAAACTGAGAAATTTATAATAATCTAAAAAAATTTCTTGCATCTGGAAATTAATTCTATCCAAAACTCTAGGAAGTGATGGAGGAGGGATCAAGATGGGAGAACAGTAGGACACAGCCCACCTTCCCCGAAAAACCCATTAAAGCTACATCCCCACATGGAGCAAGGCCCACTGCAGACTGTAGACTTTCATACAATGAAGTCTGTGAAAGAAAGACCCACACACATTTGGGTTGGAAGGGAAGATAAAAGGTCAGGCCCTGTGCCCCTGGTGGGGGGAGGCAGAAGAGGAGGATGTGATGCAGGCTCAGAGATCCTTTCTGGGCAGGGAGCTGTTGGAGCCACGTAGCGGGTACTGCAGCCCTAGAGTCTGGCCACAGACAGACTGGCTACTTGTGAGCTGAAGATGTGAGGGGAAGCACTGAGCTAACCTTTTGAGCAACCCAATATCCTAGGAGTTAAACACCTTTGCTGTTTAAAGCCAAGGAGATTTGAGGGCTATTAGCCGCTTCAGCGTAACTTTGTGAGATCACAGTGCCCTTCATAACACTGATCCTGCTGCCCGGCAGCTTCGTTTCTTGCTATTTTTTTTTTTTTTTAATCTCCCCAACATAACGCCTCCCTCAGGACTCACTGCACTTTGTTATGGTGTTTTCATTAAATCCTGAGATGTTTCTCATCTCCATGACTGTTTTTTTTTTTTTTTTTAAACAGGTGAGGAGATTGAATTAGTAATTTTATTTTATTTATTTTTATTTTTATTTTTACTTTATTTTACTTTACAATACTGTATTGGTTTTGCTATACATTGACATGAATCCACCATGGGTGTACATGCGTTCCCAAACATGAACCCCCTCCCACCTCCCTCCCCATAACATCTCTCTGGGTCATCACTGTGCACTAGCCCCAAGCATGCTGTATCCTGCATCGGACATAGACTGGCGATTCGATTCTTACATGATAGTATACATGTTTCAATGCCATTCTCCCAAATCATCCCACCCTCTCCCTCTCCCTCTGAGTCCAAAAGTCCGCTATACATATCTGTGTCTTTTTTGCTGTCTTGCATACAGGGTCATCATTGCCATCTTTCTAAATTCCATATATATGTGTTAGTATACTGTATTGGTGTTTTTCTTTCTGGCTTACTTCACTCTGTATAATTGGCTCCAGTTTCATTCATCTCATCAGAACTGATTCAATGTCTGCGATCCAAAAATCTGCAAGCAATAAATGCTGAAGAGGGTGTGGAGAAAAGGGAACACTCCTACACTGTTGGTGGGAATGCAAACTAGTACAGCCACTATGGAGAACAGTGTGGAGATTCCCTAAAAAATTGCGAATAGAACTGCCTTATGACCCAGCAATCCCACTGCTGGGCATACACACTGAGGAAACCAGAATAGAAAGAGATACATGTACCCCAATGTTCATCGCAGCACTGTTTATAATAGCCAGGACATGGAAACAACTTAGATGTCCATCAGCAGATGAATGGATAAGAAAGCTGTGGTACATATACACAATGGAGTATTACTCAGCCGTTAAAAAGAATACATTTGAATCCATGACTGTTTATTCTGTTCCTTCCTCTTGGTTACTTCCTATTCAACTCAACCATCACCTCATACACCTGTCCTCTCTTGGCCTCCTTCCCTCTCACATGTGCTGCATGCTAAGTCACTTCTGCTGCTGCTAAGTCACTTCAGTTGTGTCCAACTCTGTGTGACCCCAGAGACGGCAGCCCACCAGGCTCCCCTGTCCCTGGGATTCTCCAGGCAAGAACACTGGAGTTGGTTGCATTTCCTTCTCCAGTGCATGAAAGTGAAAAGAAAGTGAAGTCGCTCAGCTGTGTCTGACTCTTCACCACCCCCTGGACTGCACCCTACAAGGCTCCTCCATCCATGGGATTTTTCAAGGCAAGGGTAATTCGCTTCAGTCTTGTCTGACTCTTTGTGACTCTAGACCATGGCCCTCCAGGCTCCTCTGTCCATGAGATTCTCCAGGCAAGAATGCTGGAGTGGGTTGCCTCGCCCTCCTCCACGGGATCTTCCTGATCCAAGGATCAAGCCTGCTCCTCACATGTCTCCTGCATTGGCAGGTGGATTCTTTACCACTAGGACCACCTAGGAATCCCCCTTCTCACACTCTTCACATACTTTCTCTATAATCCTACAAACAAATGTATATATTGTAGGTACTGTATTTACGCATTAATTGCTCATTATTTCAAGACGTTTTTAGTTCCTTCAGCACAGGGACTGTCTTCCTCACTTTTATATTCCAGGCCCTTAGCACAATACTTGGCATACTTGGTGCTCAGTGAATGCTTATTGATAACTATTGCTAACTTTTCTTTTTTTTTAATTAATTTTTATTGGAGTATAGTTGCATGACACTGTTGTATTAGTTTCTCCTGTACAGTAAAATGAATTGGCTGTATGTTTACATATGAACACTTTTTTGGATTTCCTTCCCATTTAGGTCATCTCAGAGCAATGAGTAGAGTTCCCTGTCTTATACACTAGGTTCTCTTTAGCTATCTGTTTTATACATAGTATAAACAGTGTGTGTGTGTATATATATATATATATATATCCCAATCTCCCAATTCATCCCACCCCCTGCTAACTTTTCTTTTAAAATAAAATATGACAAACTAAATTAATTTAGAACTCAGATTAATGTCTTGACTAAATATGACAGATTCTTTCATTCATATTAAGCAACTGGGACTTTCCTGGTGGTCCAGTGGTTAAGATTTGGCCTTCCAATGCTGGATGTGTGAGTTCAATCTCTGGTGGGGGAGTCAAGGTCCCATGTGCCTCATGGCCAAAAAATAACACATAAAATAAGCAATATTGCAACAAATTCAATAAAGACTTTGAAAAATGGTTCACATAAGAAAATCCAAAGAACAAACTAAGCAACTGCTTGAGAGGGATTATGGAAATACCTAGAAATATCTTTGAGAAGGACAGATTGGGTTGAAGGGCCTGGATGAGGTTTCTAACTACTCTACACATATGGCTCCTCCTCCAGGCAGCCTTCTCTGACTCTTCCATGGGTGCTAAGTGCCTGCCTTTTGGCTTCCTTAGCATGCTGTAGATATTTGGTTATGGGATTTTCTATATCTTATAATTTTAGTTTACTTTCTGCTTCTCTCACTACATAGTAGATACAATGAGGGAATGACTCATGACTTTAATCTTTTCTTAAACATAAGAGGAGTCCTTTAGGTGACTAATGAATGAATAGGTTAATTTGGTTGGCAGCAATGCTCTTAAGAACACTTGGTGACATTTTTGACATTTCCTGGCATCACAATCCTAAATTGGGAACTACATATCCAAACACTGACTCTCCACTGAAATTCAAATATCCATGTAACACTTGTCCAGGAAGTAATCTTATTAAGTAAAAGCTGATTATACCCAGCCATTTAAAACAGTTCCCTAAAATCAACAGTTCACTACAAGGTAAGTGGGATGAGTATTTATTGGGTGAAGAAGACAGGGAAATTGACAGATGCAGGTAGAGAGGGCTTTGGGCAAAAGGACATATAATTCTGCTTTTAGAAGCAGTCCTGCTAAAAATACACATATAGAAAACACAGCTGTTAGAAAGGACATTGCAATAATTATAGAACTCAGCATTAAAAGCTCTCTTTGCCTGGGGACCAATTCCTTTTTAAAACAGAAGTAGTTCATAGACTATAGTTCAAGAAATTAAATCAGTGTTCATCAGCACCCTGCACAAAAGCCTTCAAGCCTGTCATTATTCACGTGTCTTGCCACATGTGTACATGCACACCACATACGTGCACACACACCATTTCTTATTAAAAAGGCAATAAGCACAAAAGACACCTTTGAAAGACCACACCATGTAGAGAAATCAAAGCACAAAGGATGTTGTCTTCCTGATACTCTAAAGGCAATACTGCAAAATGTTCATCAAGTTATAATAATCTCAAATTATGGTTAACGTTTCCCTCTTATAGACCAGTGCTTTATTTTAAAATATACTTTATGTGTTTAACATAAAAGAGAATTGTTTGTATCTCAGTAGTCTCCTATCAAGGAAAGATTTAGAACAGTAAATCCTGTGCCTTCCAGAAAACTAGATTTTGAAGGAACAGTTTGTTTAAAGAGGAAAGTGGTAGTTGTTGTTCAGTTGCTCAGTTGTGTCTGACTCTTTGCGACCCTATGGACTGCAGCACACCAGGCTTCCTTGTTCTTCACTATCTCCCGCAGTTTGCTCGAACTCATTTCCATTGAGTCAATGATGCCATCCAACCATCGTCCTCTGTCACCTCCTGAATGTGGAGGAAGACACAAATGGTGAAGCTGAAGGGGTCAGATCATGAATGCCTTGTAGGTTAAACTATGGAACTGCTCGTTTATTTTAGAGAGAAAGGGGGCATAGAAGGATGTCTTTGTGGCTCAGGTAGGTCACTGAGGAAGCTTGGAGAAGTGATAAAGCCAATTGGAGAGACAGAATCGAATTTAGAGGCTACTGTTACAGGGTGGACAAGAGTCAGTGAAAGTCAGAAAACATGGCGTATTAATAAGGGTCAAGTTGAAAGGGAAGGAATCGAAATGAAACCTATATGTGAGGTGAAATTGGTCAAATATGTATTGAGTCTGGAGTGTGAAAGAGAGTGAAGAATTGTAGGTTACTTTTCTGGCTTCTAGCCTGAGTGACAGGCCAACTGATTGAGGTAATGAAATAAAGACAAAAAGAGAACAGATTTAGAGGAGTGTATAACAAATTTAGTTTTGGATATGCTGAGTTTGAGATTCTTACAGGACGGTCAAGATGTATTTTGATATATGAGTCTGAGTCTCTCTGTGTGTGTGGCGGGGGGTTTCTTTGAACTGAAAATGTAACTTTTGGAACCATCAGCCTACAGGTAGTGACTCAAACCATAAATGTTGCATGGAATGACTCAGAATGTAGGAAGACCAAAAAAACTGTGGGCCAAAGGTTAAATCTGAGGAACTCCAAATAATAAGAATAGTGAAAATAATAGAAACCCATGAAGAAGATAGGAAGAAATGTAGTTAGTTAGGTTCACGATGAACCAGAGACATCTAAAGAAGAGAATTTTAAGAAGACGAGAAAGGTAAAAAGTACCAAAAAATATCAGAATGGTCAAATAAAAATAGGATTAAAACATATTCATCAAGATATACAATTATCGAGTCATTAATGACACTAGCAAGCACAGTTTTATTGTAGTTTGAGTTAAATGGGTCTTTGAAAAGTAGAGACAATTGCAGTCTATTGTTTTGAAATTTTGGCTGACACGAGTGCCTAATTTGCTATAGTAATTACGTAGGTAGAGACTAGGAAGTTTTAAATTAGATATTTGGGTGTTTTAGTTAACAAATGATTGAAAAAAAAATCAAAGAAAATATAAAGTGTCATCTAGTGGACCAAACCTCTTTAGTTTCTGAGCAATCATTTTACATGTTTCTCCTATAAAAAGATACTGTTTCTTTTCAGAGTTATCTTGATTCTATTTCAATTGAAGGAATAACTCCTAAATAGCCCAACAATCACTGAACACATTCATTTCTTTTATTATTTTTATTTCAGAATATGTCTCCAGATGTTCAGAGGAGCTGGCTAATAGTGATGATTATATACCACAGTACAAGTAGCAGAATACAGAATTCTTAACATTTTTTTCGATATCATCTTATTTTTATCAAAATTAAGAAAAGACAAGCCCAGAAAAGCAGATCATGTTATAAGTAACTTGTAGCACATACAAGGAAGCTAAGTGCCTAGGGTCAATTTTACTCCAAGCTAACATTTCTCCTTGTCAGGAAAGTTGTTGGGGACTGTTGGTGACAAAGGTGAGAGGTCAACAATTTCCATCATCTTGAAATAAAAATATTTGGAATCCATAGAAGAATATTTTTAAAGAATTTTTTATATTTATTAATTATGTCTTCCTTCTTTTTTATAGAAGTCCCTTTAAGAATGCTAATATTTTAGAATGTTATATCCTTCCTTTCCCTCTGGCTGTGATTTGTCTTGTGAAGAGCTATATTGGTCAGGAGCAAGATACTTGGTGAAATTGAGTTGCGTCTGATCTTACTCCAGAGCTAAATTGGTATAAATACTAAGTTAACGAAGGCTTGCTTAGAAAGTTACAATTCCTGAAGTTCAAAACACCAATCTGAATCTCAGTGACTATAGGCTCTTATAAGTATGGCAAAACCAATACAGTGTTGTAAAGTAAAATAAAATTAAAAAAGCAAATCTTGATTGCCAGATAGCAGTTATTGGCCCATCACCCCTGCACTGGGCCCTGATGCACCCAGCTGGTTTGCCCAGAGACCCTTTATAGCTCATGAGATTGAGTTACCCAACAAGTTGATTCAGGTTTTTCTGTAAGATGTTATGGAAAACCTGAGCAAACTTGTTGGCAAACCCAATATTTCAGCACAGTTTTAAAATGTAGGGAGTTGGAGAAAAAAGAAATAAGAATTCTGACTCTGCTACTTACTGTGTGTGACCTTGGAAAAGTTCTCAGCCTCCGAATACCCATTAAAATGGGAAGAATAATAGCACTCTTAGGGCTGAGAAGAAAAATGAGTAACAACAGTAATTAACATCTAATAAATATTCTATATTCAGTTCAGTTCAGTTCATTTGCTTAGTCGTGTCTGACTCTTTGCAACCCCGTGAATCACAGCACGCCAGGCCTGTCTGTCCATCACCAACTCCCGGAGTTATATTACCCTTTCAATATTTTTCATTCGTATCATCTGATTAGGTGGACATACCAGTTTTTAAGATTTGAAATTACATAGATATCATGGTCACCATTGTCATTAGAACCATCTCTCACTCTCATCAACCTCTGACATTAATTGAAGGCTTGTTGAGAGCCAATCTGTTGATGATGTTCAGTGGCTAACTCGTGTCCAACTCTTTGTGACCCTATGGACTGCAGCACACCAGCTCCTCTGTTCTTTACCGTCTCCTGGAGTTTGCTCAAATTCATGTCCATTGAATCAGTGATGAGAGCCACTTACCAGGAATATATAAGATAAATAAAAAAATATTAGACTACCCTTCACAGATGGCCAGTGTGGCTGGGGAGTCAGGGCATACATATAAAATAGGGTGAATACCAATGAAAGGGGACATATTTTCTGCATGTGGGCAATGCAGATAAACAGTTTCCTAGGTACATGACCACTGTGTCTGGGAGTGTCTGAGGAGGACTTCTCTGTAAGAAATGATTTAAACTGCAGGAAAATGAGCATCATGGTTAAGGGGGAAAGCACAAGCAGAAGTATAGATTAAATAAAAAGTAGGGAAGGTTATGTGGACAGCCTAACTACAGCAGAATATTTATGGCAATTGGAGGATGAATTTAGAGACATGGACAGAGGCTTTTACAGTAGAAGCTAATTCCAGAATTAATCTTTAGAAGAGGCATACCTTTCCTGTAGTGCCTACTCTAGGTACTAGAATTTTTATTTCAGTGGTTAATTGAGATATATCCAGTCTAGATATTTATAATAATATCTAAAGAATTCTTAATCTAGCATTTGATAAAGACTATAAAAAATAAGAGCAGCACTGAACGGTAGTAGAAAGAACCAGGTACTTGATGGAGAGAGAGCATATTGAGTTCAATTCTTCTTATTTTGCTTTCTGGGTGTATACCCAGATAATAAGGCTTACTGTGAAGGAGTTTTGAAAATTAAGTGAGAAAATGAATGGCCCAATTAGAAATAAAGGACAGCCTATATAGTCCATGGGGTCGCAAAGAGTCAGACACGATTGAATGACTTTCACTCAAGAAATGTCAGCTTCTATGTATTTGCAACTAAGAAATTCCAGTCATTGGAATGAGAAACCCATATAGTTGATTTGAGTATAATTATATACAACAATTTAGATACGTATGTGAAGTGTTACAAACTTCTAGCTCCTCTTTGCCAGGAATATGAAAACCTTTAGGCAAGCATGTGTTTCAATGGCAGTCTGGTCTGGAGCTTTCGTCTTGAGTCTGTTGCTCTTGTTCACACCATGTGGTATTCTCGTAGAATGTTAGTTTCATTGGGAGCCACTATAGTCATTGGCTTTGAAAACTATCTTTGGTCACTACATCTATGTTGTTATGTAGATTTTGCATCTCTCCAGTATGGTTTGCCAGTTCTACTGCAGATAACATCTCTATTCTTCCTGCAACACTATTCTGGTTCTTGAATGTATTCTAATCGCTTTTCATTTGTTCCTTGTTTTAATATTATTCAATAACTGGAAATGTGGCTTCTAGAAAGGATAATAAAGACCCCTGTCCTGGTGGGAAGAGTAACTGCCTTACTGAAGAAATGTGTCAGGGGAAAGGATGGGGCATGGGGAAAGGATGGGGCATGAGGAGAGGAAAAACAGAGCAATGCTTCTCTACACCTTTATCTTGCGTGAAGCTAACAGAAATATAACCTATCAGTCTTTTGTACAATAGGAAGATTCATGCCAGGAAATCCATGAAGTTTTGTTCAGGGACTTTGGAATTCTTCAGGTCATGAGGAGAGTTCCAATTGATGAGATCAAAATAAGCTTTGGAGTAAGTTAGAACTGGAACCAGGTGAGCATTGCCCCCATGTCCATGCAACTGTCTCCTGGTTTTGTATCCTTAGCTGAGTCCCTTGGTCCTTGTCTATGTAAGGAGCAAAATGTTTTAATGTACTGAGTTGGCCAAAAAGTACATTTGTGTCTTCCCATACCATCATACAGAAAAGATTGAACTTTTTGGTCAACCCAATGGCTCAGAAGGTAAAGAATCTGCCTATGATGCAAGAGACATGGCTGTGGTCCCTGGATCGGGAAGATCTCCTGGAGGAGAAAATGGCAACCCACTCAAATATTCTGGTCTGGAGAATCCCACAGACAGAAGATCCTGGTGGGCTATAGTTCATGGGGTCACAAAGGATAAGACATAATATACATATAGTATTTCATAGCATGGAATTGTATTTTGAAATCAGGATTAATAAAAGTGAATTCAAGTAAATTGCTTGGCCTATTCCTGGCCCATAATAAGTACTCAGTACATTCCACCTATTATTACGTTACTTTACCCATGAAGCTCAGGGTACCTCGCCCAAGTAGACACAGTGGCAGAGCAGATTGTGAGCTGAGATTTGTCTCACTCCGAAACTTATTTCCACAGTACTACACTGCCAGTTCAAATGCTCCGACGCTCCAAAACATTCCCTTTAAACAGTTCACTGTTGAATCTTCCCTAGGCTACCCCTTTCTATTGTTTGTTCTGTACTTTCCTAAGAGAATTCCCAGGTCTTCCTTGGTGGCTCTGATGGTAAAGAATCTGCCTGCAGTGTGGGAGACCCGGGTTCAATCTCTGGGTTGGGAAGATCCCCTGAAGAAGGGAATGGCTACCCACTCCAGTATATTTGCCTGGAGAATTCCATGGACAGAAGAGCCTGGAGAGCTACAGTCCATGGGGTTGCAAAGAGTCAGACACAACTGAGAGACTAATACACAACCTGTACTGCATTTCAAGTCCATCAGTCTACTCAAGCAGCAAGCCAGAGGTACCAACACAGGGCCTTGGTGTGTATTTGAAAATCACGTATGACATGCCATTTTTATGTTTTGAAAAGATATAACATACAAGCAAAAACAACTGTTAATCAAATAATTGGGCATAACATACTTCTCACAAAATAAAGAGAATAAAATGAAAATCATACTGTAGAAAACTGAAAATATTTTTAGAATATAGTGTTAAATATTATTTCAAGTAGATAACTTGAATGTAAATAGAAATAATATATATACAGATATATGCATGCACATTCAATTTTAATTAGTATCTTAGCCATAGTGTTAAACTTCATCACTTAAATTTTCTGATTTGTCCTGCCCTTGTCAAATGTCATTAATTTCATCCTTATTTAGATTTTAAGCTCTTCATGGAATTTCAGAACTAAGTGAATTTTAATAATTTTCTTATATAACTTTGGCCCTTATTTCCTCCTTTTTATCATCAAATATTACATGCAGGTTATGATTTTCATGGAATAAATATGATTACCCTTCAGTATCTCCAAAGTATGCTTACATTTAGTTCGTTTTCTTTTTTAGTGTTTTGGTTTTTTTTTTTTACATTTGTATTGGAGTATAGTTGATTTGCAATGTTGTGTTAGTTTCAGGTATACAGCAAAGTGAATCAGTTATATGTTTATTATATATATCCACTATTTAGGTTTTTTTCCCAGATAGGCCATTACAGAGTATAGAGTAGAGGTCCCTGTGCTATACAGTAAGTCCTTATTAGTTATCTGTTTTATATATAGTGGTATGTATGTGTCAATCCCAATTTTCCAATTTATCTCTTTCCCTACCCCATAATCAACCCCCTCCCTCATAACCATAAGTTTATTTTTTACACCTGTAACTCTAGTCTGTTTTGTAGATAAGTTCATTTGTAGCCTTTCTTTTTTAGATTCCACATATAAGCAATACCATATGATAGTTCTTTCTCGATCTGACTTCACTCAATATGCCAATCTCTAGGTGCATTCATCTTGCCACAAATGGCATTATTTCATCCTTTTATGGCCAAGTAATATTCCATTGTATACCATAGTTTTCTGTGGTAGTTAACTGTCACTTTACATGCTTTACAATAAGCCTTTTGAAGGTTGGTAATTTAGTTTTATCTATAATATCTTACCATATGATCTGAGAGTTGAGCTCCTAGTATAGTATCCAATGATTTAAAAATTTATTTCTACACAAAAATCTGTACATGAATGTTTATAGCAGCTTAGCAACCAAGACATCTTTTAATAGGTGTGTGGACAAACTATGGTCCATCTACACAGTAGTATACTATTCAATAATTTAAAAAGCTACCACATTGAAGACATGCATTAATTTTAAATGCATATTGTTAGGTGAAATAAACCAGTCTGAAAAAGCTACATACTGAGTGGTTTCAATTATATGATATTCTGTAAAAAGGAAAAGTTAGAGACAATAAACAGAGCAGCCAGTAATTGCCAAGAGTCCAGGGTTGGGAAGGAGGGTTAAATAGGTGAAGCTCAGGAAATACTTGTAGGGGATGAAACTATTCCATAGGATACTATAATGGTGGATATGACACTACACACTGATCAAAACTCAGAGAGCTTTGTAGCATCAAGAGTGAACTTTAGTTTATAGAAATCTTAACAAAGTATTTAGGAGGTTCTGTGATCTCATGGTATAACGCAATATATGGGCCAAGAATCTAACTGAATTAAACTGATAAAAAACAACTTTACTGAGGAGGGGGTGGAGAAGGGATTGAAGTAATTAGCTTTGGAAATGAACCTTCTCTGAATAACTAAGTGCAAAAGCAACTGTACATAAGCACCATCATCTCTAAAGTTGGGGTACATGGTGGTACAAGTTACCAATTTTAAAATTACTCTATGTATATGCTAGAATTAAACAATTAAGCAAATTGATGGTTATGATAAGAACCAGATTTCTCACTGTTGGAGCAGAAATTATGGCTAAGAAAGTAGAGAAATTAGGAAGATCGACATGATAATCGATTAGAGTTGGAGACAGTATGGGCTCATGTTTAGCTTAATACAGACACAGGTGGTTACATACAAAATTTTTATAGACATACACATATACACAGGTTAGTACAAACATATATTTCCTTGTTACATCAGTGAGGTACTATAGAAGTAAAGATACGCCAGGGGCAGCAAGCACATCTGACACTCAGCTCTTGGTTTCTAATGCTACTCATTGAAAATGAAAATTTAAAAAGGACTCCTTGGAGATATGACTGCATCTTTGAATCTAGGACTGGCGCAGGAAATATGGAAGATAAGCATGGAATTCTGGAACACAGTACCAGAAAGTAAGGAAGAACTAAAGACGCACATGTATACACAGCCATACAAACACAAACACACAATACACATCCCACAGTGCACAGTGAGAGTGTGTCACAGAGACAGAGAGCTCCCAATGGCCAAAGCCAGAAGAGTTTGAGCAACAAAATAAAGTGGTATTGGATTAATAATGCAGAACACAAAATAAATATCTATGGGTTCAAACCAATATAAATGAATAATGAAATGGGGCATAAAAGATACATCTCTGCAGAATAATTCCAAATAATTTATGCTGGTAATCTTATATTTCCCTCGTGGAGACAAATTATAACTCTCCCTCCTTGAATGTGGGCTGTGCATAATGACCTCCTTCTAAAGAGTACAGCATATATAGGGGAAAAAAGGTAACTTTATAGTGGAAACCTGTCAACAGGTGATCCATGAAAATATCAACAGTGAAAGGTGTCTTGAGAGTATATACCCTTGATATAATATGATGAGAATGTCACTTTACCTCTGTCTTCTTTTTCCTCCAAATTTATAAATCCAGTCAAATCTTGAAAAATAAACAAACAAAAAATCTCCAACAAATCCCAAAGGAGGAACATTCTATTAAATGTCTGACCAGTATTCCTCAAAGTTGTCTAAGTCATCAAAAATGAGGAAAGTTTGGGAAACTGTCAAAGCCTAGAGAAGCCTCATGTGGTACCTGGATGGGATCACAAGACAGGAAAAGGACATTAGGTTATAAACTAAGAAAATCTGTGTGTGGATTTATCTCTGGGCTTTCTATTTTGTTCCATTGATCTATATGTCTGTCTTTGTGCCAGTACCATACTGTCTTGATGACAGTGGCTTTGTAGTAGAGCCTGAAGTCAGGCCAGTTGATTCCTCCAGTTCCATTCTTTCTCAAAACTGCTTTGGCTATTTGAGGTTTTTTGCATTTCCATACAAATCTTGAAATTATTTGTTCTAGTTCTGTGAAAAATACCGCTGGTAGCTTGATAGGGATTGCATTGAACCTGTAGATTGCTTTGGGTAGTATACTCATTTTCACTATATTGATTCTTCGATCCATGAACACAGTATTTCTCCATCTATTAGTGTCCTCTTTGATTTCTTTCATCAGTGTTTTATAGTTTTCTATATATAGGTCTTTAGTTTCTTTAGGTAGATATATTCCTAAGTATTTTATTCTTTTTGTTGCAATGGTGAATGGAATTGTTTCCTTAATTTCTTTTTCTACTTTCTAATTATTAGTGTATAGGAATGCAAGGGATTTCTGTGGGTTGATTTTATATCCTGCAACTTTACTATACTCATTGATTAGCTCTAGTAATTTTCTGGTAGAGTCTTTAGGGTTTTCTATGTAGAGGATCATGTCATCTGCAAACAGTGAGAGTTTTACTTCTTTTCCAATTTGGATTCCTTTTATTTCTTTTTTTGCTCTGATTGCTGTGGCCAAAACTTCCAGAACTATGTTGAATAGTAGTGGTGAAAGTGGGCACCCTTGTCTTGTTCCTGACTTTAGGGGAAATGCTTTCAATTTTTCACCATTGAGGATAATGTTTGCTGTGGGTTTGTCATATATAGCTTTTATTATGTTGAGGTATGTTCCTTCTATTCCTGCTTTCTGGAGAGTTTTTTATCATAAATGGATGTTGAATTTTGTCAAAGGCCTTCTCTGCATCTATTGAGATAATCATATGGCTTTTATTTTTCAATTTGTTAATGTGGTTAATTATATTTGATTGATTTGTGGATATTGAAGAATCCTTGCCTCCCTGGGATAAAGCCCACTTGGTCACGGTGTATGATCTTTTTAATGTGTTGTTGGATTCTGATTGCTAGAATTTTGTTGAGGAATTTTGCATCTATGTTCATCAGTGATATTGGCCTGTAATTTTCTTTTTTTGTAGCATCTTTGTCAGGTTTTGGTATTAGGGTGATGGTGGCCTCATAGAATGAGTTTGGAAGTTTACCTTCCTCTGCAATTTTCTAGAAGAGTTTGAGTAGGATAGGTGTTAGCTCTTGAGGCAAGAATATACAATGGAGTAAAGACAATCTCTTTAACAAGTGGTGCTGGGAAAACTAGTCAACCACTTGTAAAAGAATGAAACTAGATCACTTTCTAACACCACACACAAAAATAAACTCAAAATGGATTAAAGATCTAAATGTAAGACCAGAAACTATTAAACTCCTAGAGGAGAACATAGGCAAAACACTCTCCGACATAAATCACAGCAGGATCCTCTATGATCCACCTCCTAGAATACTGGAAATAAAAGCAAAAATAAACAAATGGGATCCAATTAAAATTAAAACTTCTGTACAACAAAGGAAAATAAAAGCAAGGTGAAAAGACAGCCTTCAGAATGGGAGAAAATAATAGCAAATGAAGCAACTGACAAACAACTAATCTCAGAAATATACAAGCAACTTATGCAGCTCAATTCCAGAAAAATAAATGACCCAATCAAAAAATGGGCCAAAGAACTAAATAGACATTTCTCCAAAGAAGACATATAGATGGCTAACAAACACATGAAAAGATGCTCAACATCACTCATTATTAGAGAAATGCAAATCAAAACTACAATTAGGTACCATTTCACACCAGTCAGAGTGGCTGTGATCCAAAAGTCTACAAGCAATAAATGCTGGAGAGGGTGTAGAGAAAAGGGAACCCTCTTACACTGCTGGTGGGAATGCAAACTAGTACAGCCACTATGGAGAACAGTGTGGAGATTCCTTAAAAAATTGCAAATAGAACTGCCTTATGACCCAGCAATCCTACTGCTGGGCATACACACCGAGGAAACCAGAATAGAAAGAGACACATATACCCCAATGTTCATCGCAGCACTGTTTATAATAGCCAGAACATGGAAGCAACCTAGATGTCCATCAGCAGATGAATGGATAAGAAAGCTGTGGTACATATACACAATGGTGTATTACTCAGCCATTAAAAAGAATACATTTGAATCAGCTCTAATGAAATGGATGAAACTGGAGCCTATTATACAGAGTGAAGTAAGCCAGAAAGAAAAACACCAATACAGTATACTAACACACATATATGGAATTTAGAAAGATGGTAATGATGACCCTGTATGCGAGACAGCAAAAGAGACACAGATGTGTAGAGTGGACTTTTGGACTGAGAGGGAGAGGGAGCAGGTGGGATGATTTGGGAGAATGGCATTGAAACATGTATACTATCATGTAAGAAACAAATCACCAGTCTACATTTGATGCAGGATACAGGATGCTTGGGGCTGGTGCATGGGGATGATCCAGAGAGATATGCGGTGGGAGGAGGGTTCATGTTTGGGAACTCATGTACACCCGTGGTGGATTCATGTCAATGTATGGCAAAACCAATACAATATTGTAAAGTAAAATAAAGTAAAAATAAAAAATTTTTAAAAAAGAAAAAAATCTGTATGAAGTGCGAACTAAATTATGGATTTCAGTAAAAATGATCAATGTTGGCTCAGTAATTGTGAAATCTGTACCATGTATCTTTAAGATGTTAATAAGAGGGGACCCATGGCAACTCACTGCAGTATTCTTGCCTGGAGAATCCCCATAGATGGAAGATAGTGGCCGGCTACAGTTTATGGCGTCACAAAATGTCGGACATGGCTGAATAGTCGACTAAGCATGCACACAAAAGCTTGGGGTATGTGGAAACTTTCTGCACCATCTTTGTAAGTATTATGTAAATCTAGGACTAGTCCATAATTTTATTTTTACATGTCAGTCGAGCACACCTGTGTATGTTTAACTCCTTGAAATGTGGGTTTAGTGAGGAATTTGTCTCATTTTACCACTGGATCCCCTTGTGTTAGTTGCTCAGTTGTGTCCAACTCTTTGCGACTCCATGAACTGTAGCCCACCAGGCTCCTTTGTCCATGGGATTCTCCAAGCAAGAATACTGGAGTGGGTAGCCACCCTTTCCCTTCTCCAGGGGATATTCCTGACCTGGGATCAAACCCAGGTCTTCTTAATTGCAGACAGGTTGTTTACCTTCTGAGCCATCAGGATCCCCTAAACAGTCCCTAAAACAGTATACTGCCTGGCATGTAGTAGATCCTGATTAAATACTTGCAGAATAGATAAAAACATTAACGCCATTATAGTATCAATTTAAGTAACTATCAGTTGATTACTATTATTTTTTATTAGTTTTATTAGTTATTAGTTTTATTTTGTAAGGTATATATTCTGTTGTGTAGCCATAATTTCCAGTTATTTTTATTCTTTTAATCACTTCTGTTTTTTCCTGAGTTCTATATTATTGGTTTCCTCTTGATTAACTGGAGTTATAATCAAGTAATTATTTTCAAAAATATTTCAAGTGTTATATATCCCAAGTCTTACAGATGCGAGAAGGTCTGTTGAAGGATGAGACTGTAAATAAGTCACTGATTGTCATATTTCTTCAAAAGTTCAGAAAACTTTGTCTACTTTTCTGGTTTTAAAAATGACTGTAGACAGATCTGAGAATTTCTTGATTTTTTCCCCTTTGAATTTTTTTATCTTTTCTTGCTATCTGAAAAAAAAAAATTCATCTTATGTTTTTGAAGTCTGTTTTAATTTTTCTGTCCAGTTTTCCTGGAACAGTGAATGCACTCTCATATACCTGAGAGTATGGTCTATGAAAACATGCTAAGCACCATTAATCAGCTGGGAAATGCACATCAAAGCCACAATGACATGTTGTCTCAGGGCAGTTAGGATGTCTATTATTAAAAAAGAAAATAAAGATAACAAACGTGGGCAAGGATGAAAAGAAAAGGCAACCTTTGTACATTGTTGGTAGATGTAAATTGGTCTAGCCTTTATAGAAAATAGTATGGAAGTTTCTAACAGTCTTAAAAATAGAACTACCATATGACTCAGCAATATTACTTCTGGGTACTTTTCCAAAGAAATTGAAATCAGGATCTCAAAGAGAAAGCTACATTTTAGCATTATTTACCAGAACCAAACTATGTAAACAACCTGTATGCTCATCATTGGAGGAACGGATAAAGAAAGTGTGGTATGTACATATAATGGGAATATTATCCATCCTTAAATAAGGAAATCCTGCCATTTGCAACAACATCAGTTAAGTTCAGTCGCTACAACATAGATGGATCTGAAAGACATTGTGCCAAGTGAAATAAGCCAGATACAGACAGATAAGTAATGCATGATCTCACTTATAAGTGGAATCTAAAATAGTCAAACTCATAGAAACAGAGTATAATGGTAATTATCAGGATCTGGGATCATGAGGAAATGGGAGAAGTGTTGCTCAAGGAGAAAAAGCTTTCAGTTAAGCAATATAAATAAAATTGTGGAGAACTAATGTGTAAAATGGTGATTATAAGTAACAACACTATGCTGCTATGCTGTAGACATGAAATCTTCTAAGAGGGTAGATCCTAAGTGTTACCACAGAAAAAGAAATATATAATGGAAACTGTGTGAGATGATGGATTTGCTTAGTTTAATTGTGGTGAATATTTCACCATGTATACATGTATCAAATTATCAAGCTGTAGCTAAATGCATGCAATTTAAAAACCCAAGAATTATCCCTTTTAAGTTTCAATAGCAAATATACTCCCTAGAGGATATAACTAGGAGTAGCATTTCTGTCAATTAATGTAATAGCTCACAATTTTCTAAATGTAAATAGATCTTTACTGTTTATTGCCAAGTACTTAAAAAATTATGATTTTTTCTAGAGCTCTCAGTTCTATGATCATATACACTATTGTCTAAATTAGGATACATTTAGGAATGAAAGAATGCACTATCATGAATTATATGAAGACAAGAGACACAATCAGGATAATTTAAGGTGAAGTTGGATATAAGGGCAAACTCTACATGAATTGTTTAGAAGTATATGTAAAATTTAACCACAGTAAACTATGTAATTTAGAATTATGGATATTTTTGTCTCCTTTTATAGGATACCATGATCTTAGTTTCCTGAATGTTGAGCTTTAAGCCAAATTTTTCACTCTCCACTTTCACTTTCATCAAGACACTCATTAGTTCCTCTTCACTTTCTGCCATAAGGGTGGTGTCATCTGCATATCTGAGGTTATTGATATTTCTCCCGGCAATCTTGATTCCAGCTTGTGCTTCCTGCAGCCCAGCATTTCTCATGATGTACTCTGTATATAAGTTAAATAAGTAGGGTGACAATATACAGCCTTTACGTACTCCTTTTCCTATTTGGAACCAGCCTGCTGTTCCATGTCCAATTCTAACTGTTGCTTCCTGACCTGCATATAGGTTTCTCAAGAGGCAGGTCAGGTGGCCTGGTATTCCCATCTCTTTCAGAATTTCCCACAGTTTATTGTGATCCACACAGTCAAAGGCTTTGGCATAGTCAATAAAGCAGAAATAGATGTTTTTCTGGAACTCTCTTGCTTTTTCCATGATCCAGCAGATGTTGGCAATTTAATCTCTTGTTCCTTTGCCTTTTCTAAAACCAACTTGAACATCTGGAAGTTCATGGTTCATGTGTTGCTGAAGCCTGGCTTGGAGAATTTTGAGCATTACTTTACTAGCCTGTGAGATGAGTGCAATTGTGCGGTAGTTTGAGCATTATTTAGCATTGCCTTTCTTTGGGATTGGAATGAAAACTGACCTTTTCCAGTCCTGTGGCCACTGCTGAGTTTTCCAAATTTGCTGGCATTTGAGTGCAGCACTTTCACAGCATCATCTTTCAGGACTTGAAATAGCTCAGCTGGAATTCCATCACCTCCACTAGCTTTGTTCATAGTGATGCCTCCTAATAGATGGGGAAACAGTGGCTGACTTTATTTTTCTGGGCTCCAAAATCACTGCAGATGGTGATTGTGGCCATGAAATTAAAAGATGCTTACTCCTTGGAAGGAAATTTATGACCAACCTAGGCAGCATATTAAAAAGCAGAGACAGTACTTTGCCAACAAAGGTCTGTCTAGTCAAAGCTATGGTTTTTCCAGTGGCCATGTATGGATGTGAGAGTTGGACTGTGAAGAAAGCTGAGTGCTGAAGAATTTATGCTTTTGAACTGTGGTGTTGGAGAAGACTCTTGAGAGTCCCCTGGACTTCAAGGAGATCCAACCAGTCCATCCTAAAGGAAATCAGTCCTGAATGTTCATTGGAAGGAGTGATGCTGAAGCTGAAACTCCAATAGTTTGGCCACCTGATGCAAAGAGCTGACTCATTTTAAAAGACCCTGATGCTGAGAAAGATTGAGGGTAGGAGGAGAAGGGGACGACAGAGGATGAGATGGTTGGATGGCATCACCGATTCAATGGACATGGATTTGGTTGGACTGTGGGAGTTGGTGATGGACAGGGAGGCCTGGCGTGCTGTGGTTCATAGGGTTGCAAAAAGTCGGATATGACTGAGTGACTGAAGTGAACTGAACTAATAGGATACCAACTTTTTAAAGTTTTTCAAAGTATTTTATGACTCAAGGGCAGTGCAGTCTTTATTAGACTTTCCACTTAGGGGAGGACCTGGGCTCTTCTCCTTTGTTCTAGAATGTTTATAGACTCAAAAGCAAAACTTTGAACTCAAGTTTCAACAGTGACTCCAAGGAAAATGCTGTCTCTTTTACTTGTCTTTCTATTGTTTAAATTTATGATTCTCCTAAGAATTTTTTTTTTTTGATTGGAGTGCAGTTGATTTACAATATCATGTTAGTTTCAGGTATACAGCATAGTGAGTTAGTGTATAGCACAGTGAATGTGTGTGTGTGTGTGTGTGTATTTATATACACACACATATTTTTTTTTCAGATTGTTTCCCCTTATAGATTATTACAGAATACTGAGACGAGTTCCCTGTGCTATATGGTAGGTCCTTGTTGGTTATCTATTTTATATACAGTAATGTAAATATGTTAATCCCATTCTCCTAGTTTATCCTGTCCCTATTACTCTTCGATAACTGTAAGTTTGTTTTCTATGTCTGTGGGCCTATTTCTGTTTTGTAAATAAGCCCATTTGTATTTTTGTTTCAGATTCCATATGTAAGGGACACCATACGATATTCATCTTTCTCTTGTCTGGCTTATTTCATTTAGTATGATAATCTCCAGGTCCGTCCATGTTGCTGCAAATGCATGATTGTATTCTTTTTTATGGCTGAGTAATATTCTATTGTATGTATGTATCACATTTTCTTTGTCTATTCATCTGTTGATGGGCATTTAGGTTGCTTCCTTGTCTTGGCTATTACAAATGCACCAATGGAAACACTAATTTGAAAACTGTAATTCTATAATTCTTCTGCTTCTGAAGATTTTTTACTTAATAAATAGCACAATGTACTGGTTTTTAAAAAAAATTTTTGTTTTATATTGGAGTACAGTTGATTAGCAATATTGAGTTAGTTTCAGGTATACAGCAGAGTGGTCCAGTTATATATGTACATGTATCTATTTTGTTTCAAATTCCTTTTCCATTTAGGTTATTACAGAGTATTGAGAAGAGTTCCATGTGCCATATACTGTTGGTTATCTATTTTAAATATAGCAGTGTGTACATGTCAATCCCAAATTCTGAGTCTATCCTCCCCGTCCCTACCCTTCCTCTCTAGTAACCATAAGTTCGTTCTCTAAGTCTGTGAGTCTGTTTTGTAAATAAGGTCCTTGGATCACACCTTTTTTTTTTTTTTAAGATTCCACATAGAAGTGATATCTACTTCTGCCTTATTGACTGTACCAAAGCCCTTGACTCTGTGGATCACAACAAACTGTGGGAAATTCTTAAAGAGATGGGAATACCAGACCACCTGATTTGCCTCCTGAGAAATCTGTATGCAGGTCAAGAAGGAACAGTTAGAACAGGACATGAAACAATGGACTGGTTCCAAAATGGGAAAGGAGTACGTCAAGGCTGTATATTGTCACCCTGCTTATTTAACTTATATGCAGAGTACATCATGAGAAATGCTGGACTGGATGAAGCACAAGCTGGAATCAAGATGGCTGGGAGAAATATCAATAACCTCAGATATGCAGATAACACCACTCTTACGACAGAAAGCAAAGAACTAGAGCCTCTTGATGAAAGTGAAAGGGCAGAGTGAAAATGCTGGCTTAAAACTCAGCATTCAGAAAAAGAAGACCATAGCATCTGGTCCCATCACTTCATGGTAAATAGATGGGGAAACAGTGGAAACAGTGACAGACTTTATTTTGTTGGGGCTCCAAAATCACTGCAGATGGTGACTGCATTGAAAGATGCTTGCTCCTTGGAAGAATAGTTATGACCAACCTAGACAGCTTATTAAAAAGCAGAGACATTACTTTGCCAGCCAAGGTCCATCTTGTCAAGGCTATGGTTTTTCCAGTAGTCATGTGAGAGTCGGACTATAAAGAAAGCTGAGCACCGAAGATTTGATGCTTTTCAACTGTGGTATTGGAGAAGACTCAAGAGTCCCTTGGACAGCAAGGAGATCCAACAAGTTAATCCTAAAGAATATCTACCCTGAATATTCATTGGAAGGACTGATGCTGAAGCTGAAGCTCCAATACTTTGGCCACCTGATGCGAAGAACTGACTCATTTTAAAAGACCCTGATGCTGGGAAAGATTGAAGGCGGGAGGAGAAGGCGACAACAGAGAATGAGATGGTTGGATGGAATCACCGACTCAATGGGCATAAGTTTGAGTAAACTCTGGGAGTTGGTGATGGACAGGAAAGCCTGGAGTGCTGCAGTCCATGGGGTCACAAAGAGTTAAACACGACTGAGCGACTGAACTGAACTGACAAGTGATATCATATTATATTTGCCTTTCTCTGACTTATTTTGCTTAGTATGATGATCTCCAGGTCCATCCATGTTGCTGCAAATGACATGATTTTATTCTTTTTAATGGCTGCGTCACATTCCATTGTATATATGCACCACATCTTCTTTATCCATTCATCTGTTGGTGGGCATTTAGGTTGCTTCTGTGTTTTGACTATTGTAAACAGTGCTTCAGTGAAAGCTGGGGTGCATGTGTTCTTTCAGCCATGTTTTTCTCTGGATATATGCCCTGGAGTAGAATTGCTGGCTCATATGGTAGTTCTATCTTTAGCTTCTTATGGAACCTCCATACTGTTCTCCATAGTGGCTGCACCAATTTATATTCCCATCAACAATGTAGAAGGGTTTCTTTTTCTCCACACCCTCTCCTTTTAAATTTTTTTCACATAAATATTTTATCCAACATTTTAATTAGAAAGGTTCATTACATTTAGTTCACTATACTGCTAGCAATGGATATCATATTTTTATAGATGTGGAAATTAAATAATCTGTCCAAGATCATGCTTCTAACAAACATGAAAATCAAGGTTAGACATGATGTGTCTTTTTTGCCCCACTAACCTTTGTTGCCTACCACTGTAACAGCTTTTATTCCTGCCAAAATTGCATGTCTGCAGTTGGACAAAGAGGATGAGGCTGCTACAGGAGAGGTCATCCTTTGGTCTCACAATTCTGTTTGGAAAGCAATGGGCACTTGGCAGGCTAGAAAAAAAGGACTGCCGTCCCAACTCTGTGCTAAATTCCCCATGGCCATTGAAGAGCCCATGAAACTAAGTATTTCTAAGGGCTTCTCAGGTGGTGCTAGTGGTAGATGAAAGGTTGTTGTTGACACTGGGATTCTTGGCCCCCAGAGGAGAAGAATTCAATCTGGGGCCAGAGATGAGGCTTGATCACTCAGAGCTTTTGTGTAATAAAGTTTTATTAAAGTATAAAGGAGACAGAGAAAGCTTCTGACATAGGCATCAGAAGGGGGCAGAAAGAGTGCCCCCTGCTAGTCTTCAGCTGGATGTTATATAGTCACTAGCAGTCTGTAATGAAAAAAAAGAATGTCTTAAAACTCAGAATGGCACCAGGCCCCTCACCCATAAGATGCATTTTGGGATAATCTTGGCACCAAATGGTTTATCTTGGGCCATAAAATGATTAACTTGAATCTTGAAGAAGGGTAGATCACCATACAAATAGTTTCATTTACATAGATTAGAGGAACAATACCTGAGTATAACATACTGGTTTATCAAGTAGATTCTGAGCCAAAAGGTAGAACCAACTTGAAGACAGAGTTTGGGGTAAATGCATAGCACATTTGCATAGCTTAAGATAAACATTTCCATAAGAAAAAGGCATTGGTTATCTCTAGGTTTGAGAATAGTTAACTTCAGGTGAAACCAGGTGTCATGGCAACACAGAATTTTAAGAGAAACCTCCTTTTAAATTTGTATAGAGAAGGAAAAAATATTGCTAGTTTGTTTCCTCCTGCCGATTAAGAGATAAAAATGTCTGACATGAATGTGAAGTTGCTCAGTCGTGTCCAACTCTTTGCGACCCCATGGACTATAGCCTACCAGGCTCCTCTGTCCATGGGATTTTCCAGGCAATAGTACTAGAGTGGATTGCCATTTCCTTCTCCAAGGGATCTTCCAAACCCAGGGATCAAACCTGGGTCTCCTGCATCGTAGACAGACACTTGACTGTCTGAGCCATGTCTGACACTTGCAAGCTATTTCCTCCGTTTGGAGGCCCCTGGCCTTCCTGCCTATTACCCTCTCAGTAAAGAATCCACTTGCCAGTGCAGGAGATGTAAGAGACACAGGTTTGATCCCTGGGTCAGGGAGATCCCTGGAGAAGGAAATGGCAGCTCACTCCAGTATTCTTGCCAGGAGAATCAAGTTGGACATGACTGAGCATCTGAGCAAGAGGCTTTGAGCTTCTTCAAAGGAAATTACACCTGTAGCTTTCATTACTTCTTTTTGGCTCTAGGCTACTTTTTAACTCAATAATGAAAATTCATATGTACTGAAGTCTGACCAGTTTTGATTTTTAATAGTCTTCATTTTGTGACTGAGCTTTTATGACCCATGGATAAGAAAGGTACTTTCTCAAAGAGAAGACAGCACTGAGCACTGTGGCCTGTCACATATGATGTAGCTCTTGTTATTAGCATGTAACCCATTTCTTATGAAAACTTCTCATTGCTTTGCAGAAAAGTTTTTGCTTTGTTAGTTCTCAGAAAACCTAGAATAGTGCTGGAAACATTGTAGATTCTCTGTAAGTACTGTTGACTCTGGTTAGATTTGATTTTCAGTTCAGCTACCAAACTGGAATAAATGTCCAGTGTCTTGTCTAATCTGTATTATCCTATCTCCTTTGCCAGTAAGTCTGACTCCATGAGTCATGGGCTTAACTTCTTCAGCCTGAAAGCCAGGTTAATTTTGCCAACACCAATCATCTCCTTTGGGACAGATATAGACAAAGTGGATAAAATCTAAAGGAGAAAAAGTTGAAATAAACATTGAGAATGAACAATGGCTCAGAGGGATGGAAGATGCAAGTCAGGGGAAAGAGTATTACAACTCATGTTTGGTTGTGGGCTCAGCTTTTGGAAAATATATTTGATTACTGAGAGCATGTAGTTTTAATTCTGGAAGCAGTCATAAATTTAGCACATCAAAAGCCTAAGAAGAGTGAAAGCAGAATTTATAGGAATTTGGAACATGACACAGACATAGCAAATTGGAATTGCAATTCAGGACACCTCCACTCTGCTGCTGGCTCTAATACTTTCAGTAAATAACTTTTCTCTGAGCTTCTTGTCCTTATCTGTGAAATAAGTGGATTGGGCTCTAGTTTCTTGACTCCTGTTGGAATGTGTATGTCACTATACAATCCTTCCTGCTCTCCTTTGCTATTTTTAAGGGCTTTGTACCAACCCAGTTTAATACTGTGGATCGTGCATTCCCTTCACATCATATCTTCTGTGTTTCCATAGTTTTGGGATTTCCTACATTTTTTTCCAGTTAAGGTCCCTACCACCAATAGAGATCTATGGCTTTGTGTGTCTGCATTCTTTGGGTATAAGCAACAGAAAAAGATCCAGTTAATTTAAATCATATATGTCTTTCTTGGGAGGAAATGGAATGACTATAAGAACCCAAGGAAAGGATAAAGGAGGAACACTTTTCTCAAATTATTTTTTCTCCCAGAAAACAGAAGCTGATTGACTCTGCTTAGGACACATGTCCAGGGCAGGTAAGAGAAGGGATTCTTTAATTATCTTTTCCATCCAGACTGAGCTATGGAAAAGCAGCCTATTTCATTAAAAGGAAGATGAGGTGCTGCCACTAAAAAAAAAGGTAGAGTGGGCAAGCAAAACCAAAGGTATCTTTGCTATGATTTTGTATTTATGTAGATAAATTGCATGTCAATAATCACGTTAAACTTCTTCAGAGAACTTGTACAGGAAAATTGATGAGCATGAAAAGAAGTGGTGATTATCTGCATTTTTAATGATGTCACAGAGAAGATCTAAATGTTTACCAGTGTAGACATAATAGCCATCAGCTTGTCTAACTTGGTTTGGCTTTCCATTTTCATCTGTAAAATAATAGGCTCATTATTATCACCCTCATCAAAGCCATCTGTTGAATATAGTTTATAGCACAGCTTAGAGCTTGTTAGAACAGGCTTGGAGCCTGTTCTCTTTAGTTTTATATGACAAGGGAGTCAGAATCATTCTCCATCTCCTTAGTGGGTGAATCAGACTAATGGCACAGGATTCTGGGATACAAGAATAGATTCCCGACATGGGCTATTAGTGTAGTGTCTGACTGTTTGTGACCCCATAGACTGCAGCACGCCAGGCTTCCCTGTCCATCACAAACTCCTGGAGCTTGCTCAAACTTACATCCATTGAGTCAGTGATGCCATCCAACCATCTCATCCTCTGTCGTCCCCTTCTCTTCCTGCCTTCAATCTTTCCCAGCATCAGGGTCTTTTCAAATCAGTCAGTTCTTCACATCAGGTGGCCAAAGTATTGGAGCTTCAGCTTCAGCATCAGTCCTTCCAATGAATATTTAGGGTAGATATTCTTTAGGATTGACTGGTTTGATCTCCTTTCAGTCCAAGGGACTCTCAAGAGTCTTCTCCAAGACCACAGTTCAAAAGCATCAATTCTTTGGCACTCAGCTTTCTTTATAGTCCAACTCTCACATCCATACATGACTACTGGAAAAACCATAGCTTTGACTAGATGGACCTTTGTCAGCAATGTAATGTCTCTGCTTTTTAATAAGCTGTCTAGGTTGGTCATAATTTTTCTTCCAAGGAGCAAGTGTCTTTTAATTTCAAGGCTGCAGTCACCATCTGCAGTGATTTTGGAGCCTCCCAAAATGAAGTCTATCACTGTTTCCCTTGTTTCCCCATTATTTTGCCATGAAGTGAAGGGACCAGATGCCATGATCTTCATTTTTTGAATGTTGAGTTTTAAGCTAGCATTTTCACTCTGCTCTTTCACTTTAATCAAGAGGCTCTTCAAGGGGTGCCATCTGCATATCTGAGGTTATTGATATTTCTCCCAGAAATCTTGATTTCAGTTTGCATTTCATCCAGTCCAGCATTTCTCATGATATATTCTGCATATAAGTTAAATAAGCAGGGTGACAATATTTAGCCTTGACGTACTTCTTTCCCATTTTGGAGCCAGTCCATTGTTACATGTCTGGTTCTAACTGTTGCTTCTTGACCTGCATACAGATTTCTCAGGAGGCAGGTAAGGTGGTTAGGTATTCCCATCTCTTGAAGAATTTCCCACAGTCTGTGGTGATCACACAGTCAAAGGTTTTAGTGTAGTCAATGAAGCAGAAGTAGATGTTTTCTGGAACTCTCCTTTTTCAATGATCCGGTGGATGTTGGCAATTTGGTTTCTGGTTCCTGTACCTTTTCTAAATTCAGCTTGAACCTCTGGAAGTTCATGGTTCACATACTGTTCAAGCCTGGCTTGGAGAATTTTGAGCATTACTTTGCTAGCGTGTGAGATGAGTGCAACCGTGTGGTAGTCTGAACTTTCTTTGGCATTGTCTTTCTTTAGAATTGGAATGAAAACCGACCTTTCCCAGTCCTGTGGCCACTGCTGAGCTTTCCAAATTTGCTGGCATATTGAGTGCAGCACTTTCACAGCATCATGTTTTAGGAGTTGAATTAACTCAGATGGAATTCCATCACCTGCACTAGTTTTGTTTGTAGTGATGCTTCCTAAGGCCCACTTGACTTTGGACTGCTGGATGTCTGACTCTAGGTAGTGATCATACCATCATGATTATCTGGGTCATGAAGATCTTTTTTGTATAGTTCTGTGTATTCTTGTCACCTCTTCTTAATATCTTCTGCTTCTGTAAGGTCCATACCGTTTCTGTCCTTTATTGTGCCCATCTTTGCATGAAGTGTTCCCTTGGTATCTCTAATTTTCTTGAAGAGATCTTTAATCTTTCCCATTCTGTTGTTTTCCTCTATTTCTTTACACTGATTACTGAGGAAGGCTTTCTTATCTCCTTGCTATTCTTTGGAACTCTACATTTAAATGGATATATCTTTCCTTTTGTCCTTTGCCTTTTGCTTCTCTTCTTTTCATAGCTATTTGTAAGGCCTCCTCAGACAACCATTTTGTCTTTTTACATTTCATTTTCTTGGGGATGGTTTTGATCATCACCTCCTGTACAATGTCACGAACCTCTGACCATAGTTTTTCAGGTGCTCTATCAGATCTAATCCCTTGAATCTATTTGTCACTTCCACTGTATAATCGTAAGGGATTTGATTTAGGTAAAAGATATAAATCTTTTCACAAAGGATATAAATTCAAGTATAACATATCAGTTTAATACCTTGGGTTGTCCATGCCAATATAATTGTAAGAGTTAATCAACAGTTCACTCAGGTGCTTCAGTCCATTATAATCCACCAACAGTTTTCACACATGAATGAATCTTCTTGCCTCTATCATCATAGTCAAATTAGTAACACCAAAGGCATGAATTATGGTTTAATAAAATCTGACTTTAACACTTATACATTGATTGAAACAAAATGAGTTTTGCCTATTTATCTTCTCATTTTTGAAACTGTTTTTGTAAACCCATAGTATTTATATACTAAGAGGAAATGTTCTCGCTTACAGAAGTTTGTATTGATCATCTTATTTTCTCCTGAAGATAAATTGGTTGTCAATAATCATATTAAACTTTTTGGGAAAACTTGTGTGGGAAAATTCATGGGCATAGAAAAGCAATGGCCATTATCTCCATTTTTAATGATGTCATAGAAGTGATCTAAATGTCTGCCAAATTAAATAATAGCTATCAGCTTTGCTAACTTGTTTGGCCTTTCATTTTCATCTATAAAACAGTAAACATACTATTATCATCCTAATCAGAACTATCTATTGAATATAGCTTATAGCACAGCATAGAGCTTGTTAAACAGACATGATTCTTTCCATTATTGCCAAGTATTAATATTTAACAAGAGACCTCCTTTGAATTTGAGTGAATCATCATAACACTTAGGGCCTGCACATGTAAATATTTTGATTTTTTTCAAGAGGAAAGCGGAGTTCAGACCAGTGAATCTTGGAGACAGTAAGATATGCTGATTTATTCCTATGTGTGCCATCTCTCAGATCTGAATTTTAAACTCTGAACACCAACACTGTCAGTCTCTCAAAAGATAGGCAGGTCTGGAATCACAGCCAATCCTGCTTTTATTCACATTCTATAGCTCAGAGAAGCATTCTCTCCTGTCAGCTTTGTAAAGAATGGGACATAATTTCCATTTGCCTGCTTGGATGACAATTATCGGCATTCTTAAAGTGATTTTCCCCATAGGCATAATATTAAAATAGACTGTACCTGTATATATAGATCCATTCATGTTAATCACATCCCCAGGGCATTTCATAATTCTATATTAATAGTTTGGTTTCCATGCAGGGTGAATTGAGACTCTGTTCCAGGCTGCGTTTTCAGAGTGGGCATTGTGTTGTTGAGTTCTTGCTGTTTCACATGGTGAGGACGTATTTAAAACCCCAGGTACCACTTTTCTAAATTCAAGGCTTCCCTATCCAGTAGCTGCTACTGAATTGAATCTAGAGGACTGAAACCTCTTTTTGAAATTAAAAAAAAAATAGCATCTATTATTTGGAGGCTTAATGGCAGACTTTCGGCATCTGAACAAATAATCTGAGCATCATTTTCTATAACAGAAAGGAACCTCGACATATTGTCAATGGCAAATAACAACAACAAAAACAGCATCCTAGCTGAGAGGCTGGAGACATGCTTGAACAGATGATTGATTGCATCAGACAGAGCTCAGCATCTCTGGCTGCAAAGTCTAAATGATGATGACCATATCCTAAATACATATATCCCCCAGTTCATACTTGGGGCCCTGGGGACTCAGTTTTGCATGCCTATAAAGTTTGACATAAACAGAATTATCCAATCCTATGACAGCTATACCACCCTGTCTTGTCCTAAGAATAGATGACTAGTAGCTCTGTTGTAGGATTTCAAGTTCTATTTCAGTGGCATTTCTCCAATTAATTTCCTTCTACCCTCCCCTCACTCTCTTTATGCAGCTTGGGTTTCCATCATTGGTCTCTTCTTGCCACCCATCCTTGTCACATGAAAAAAGTTACTAATAAGGTCTAGGATTAGCTAGGTCTCAATTGTAAGCGTGACTTTGAAAAGGACTCTTAGAAGTTATTTCTTCAATTCCTGGAGTAGAATCTAATAGGGACTGCCATGTGTTAAAGTTTCAATTACTGTTTGGTGATTAATGACAACATATTAATATTTTACTGCTTTATTAACAGATGGACATTTAGTTATAAATATATAACTAAAAATGTGAAAGAATGGAAATGTGAGTAACTTTCTTGATTGTGGGCACCCATGTAAGTCTAGGCATGGGTTAGACATAGAGCATCTCTCCTTCCTACACAAACCAATTTCCATAGTAACTAGTAAAATTCAGTTTCATAAAATAGAGACGTAATCTAAATATTCAGTTTTTCACTGTGGAGTATGGATGTTAGATGTGGGTTTTTCATATATGGCCTTCATTATGTTGCAGTAATTTTTTTCTGTTCCTAATTAGGTGGTTTTTATTGCTGTTGTTTTATTATGAAAGGGTACTGAATTTTGCCAAACACTTTCTGCATCTATTGAGATGATCATGTGCTTTTCACCCTTTATTCTGTCAGTGTGGTTTGCGTATGTTGAACCATCCTTGCATCTCAGGGATGAATTCCACTTGGTCATGAGGTATGATCCTTTTCATGGGCTATTAACTTGGTCTGCATGTGGCATTATTCCCTTCCACTTAAAGAACTTGCTTTTGCCTTTCTTGTAGTGTCAGTCTATTGGTGACAAATTTCCTCAGGTCTTATTTGTCTGAAAATCCTTTTTCATTGCCTTCCTCATGAAGGATATTTATTGATATAGAATTCTGTGTCAACATAGAATTTCCTTTCTTTTTATACTTTGAAATATTATTTCTGTTATCTGCTGGCTTCTACTGTTTGTGATGAGCTATCAGCCATCTCTCACTATTATTTCCGTAAGTAATGTGTCTTTTTCCCTCTGGATTCTTTCAAGAATCAGTCTTCCTTTTCGGTTTGCAGCAGTTTGACTATAATGCACTTAGGCATAGTCTTCTTTTTATTCTTCCTGCCCTTCTAATTTGGCAGAACCTGAGCTCCAATCTCTACCTTCCTATCTCCAGTAGCTGCTATAGTACCAGTTTTGCTTTTTAAACTCCCAGCTAGCTGATTTCTGCTGTGTTTCCTACAAGCTTATCTTGTACACAGTTTAGGAGTCAGCCAAGGATTTCAAGGGAATTGTATACAGACTTTGAGGGAACTCCATCTATGGATCTCTCCTTTTAGGCTTTTCTTCTTCTATTTCCAGCCTTTACGAAGGCCCTGATTACAACCTCGGTCTCTATAGCTCAGTGGGACCACTTTTTCCTTGAGTTCCATTTTTTTTTCCTCAAGCACTGCACACTGGTCAGCACCCTTAAAAATGAACCATCTAAGTGTGGAACTCACCTGCCATGCTTCTCTTTCCTCAAGGATTGTATGTCCTCCAATTCTGCTTTGGGTTTCTCTCCACTGCTTTCAAATACTTCATGTTATATTTTTTCCAGAGTTTTAAATTGTTATTAGCAGGAGGGTGAGCCTAATACAAACTCCACTGCCATTACTGGAATGAAATATTATTTGTTTTCTTTGCAGTAATAAATTCAAATGCTAATGCAAGTACTGAAATCAGGCAGTCCTAACTTATACATCCAAACAAAGCTGGGTAATTTTCTATTGTATTTTTTTTTTAGATTATAAATGAAGTAAAAACCCAAATTTTAAAATTTTAAGAGAATTTCTGGTCCCTTGAGCAATGTAGTCAGCATGCTCAGGGAGATCCCAGTTTGATATATATTGCTTTAATAATAATAATATGGTAATAATAAAATTAAGGCTTCCTTGGTAGTTCAGATGGTAAAGAATCTGCTTTCAGTGCAGGAGACCCAGATTTGATCTCTGGGTCAGGAAGATATCCTGGAGAAGGGCATGGCAACCCAGTCCAATATTCTTGCTTGGAGAATCCCAGGAACAGAGGAGCCTGGCAGGCTACAGTTGATGGGATTGCAAAGAGTCGGACATGTCTGAGTCACTAACACACCCACAATAATAAAATTGTTTACTTATTTAGAGAAAAGGATAGTACCGATAGCAATAAAAAAGAGGCTTAAAGTTTACACGAAGCATGTGATGAGACAGAAAAATCACAGAAAGGTGGGGAGGAGAGCTCAGTGCTTAGAACCCTACATGGGAGGAAAAGCTGGAAAGAAGAAGGATCAGTAGGAAATTCTTTCAGGAAACCTAGGTATAAATAGATGTATAGTAGAATAAAGAATGGAGAAGGCAACGGCACCCCACTCCAGTACTCTTGCCTGGAAAATCCCATGGACAGAGGAGCCTGGTGGGCTGCAGTCCATGGGGTCACGAAGAGTCAGACACAACTGAGCAACTTCACTTTCACTTTTCACTTTCATGCATTGGAGAGGGAAATGGCAACCCACTCCAGTGTTCTTGCCTGGAGAATCCCAGGGACAGGGGAGCCAGGTGGGCTGCCGTCTATGGGGTTGCACAGAGTCGGACATGACTGAAGCGACTTAGCAGCAGCAGCAGAGTAAAGAAAGAAGGGAAATCTATAGAATGGGAGTGATTCAAGAAATGTATGCTGTATAGCAATTTACATTTAATCTATCCATGATAAAGCAAAAGGCATCACACATTTTCCCATTGCTCTGGCCCCCCACCTCTCCAACTCTACTTCACATTGCATGGTGCACTGGAACCACTCTGCATTTTCTGATCGGTTGTGTATGGAGAGTTCGGTAAGGGGAGAGGATAGTGACTAGGAAAGGGGCAAGAATCATTCAGTCCTGGATGTGTAAAGTGGGAAAGAATAGGAAGGTGGTGAGCCTGGGTTGTCTTGTGGACTATGGCTAAGCATATAAAGAGAAAATGTAAGAAGTAGGAAAGGGGATTTTCCCTCCACTTAAGACAGGTGTTACAGCCTAAGGCTCCACCCAGTTTATTATGGCACATTTTGGGCTCTTGACATTAACTGGTGTGATAGTATAAACAGAAGTCCCTGAGCTTCTGAGCACATGGAACAGACAGATATGACCATCCAACCACTTCTGGGCTGGAGCAGAAGGAAAACATGAGGATGAGAGCAAGAGAGAAAGAGAGAGATTTGATCTTGAAGTGTTCATGAAACATCCAGGTAATTACATAAAGTGGAACCAGGGAAGACTATTTCAAATCAGAAAAGTAAGTTTGTGAATTAAAAGGGAGATGCTCATGAAAAAGACGCTCATGCATAGGGAGATACATAGGCTTTAGAGTCCGGTAGAAACAACTTAAAACCCAGTCTTGTCATTGACTAGACTGGGTGTGATACTAAGTTTCTTAATGTTCTCCAGCCTTATACTAAGCCATACAATGGCTGCAAAGCACAGCATGGAATTGTTGACAAAAATGAACTCCTTATGCCACTTAGAGCAGCCAGAACTAGAGACTCAGTCTGGTTCTCTCCTCTTCTAAAAGGTCGAAACAGAATTCTGATTCAGATCAAAAATGAATTTTTTTTTCCTTAAAAATGTCAGAAGCCATTGAGTATCTCATCCTCAAAACTATATTTTCCCATGCTTCAAAATATAGTAGGAAGCAGAGTTGACATTGTTGTGTCACTGTGTCAGTCAGGGTCCTGGCAGAAAACAGAGGCTTGAATGAAGGACTGGCTCCAAAGCTGTGTGTGTGTTCAGCTGCCCAGCTGTGTCTAACTTTTTGTGATCCCACAGACTGTAGCCAGTCAGGCTCCTCTGTCCATGGGATTTTCGCAGCAAGAATACTGGAATGAGTTGCCATTTCCTCCGCTAGGGAATCTTCCCAATCCAGGGATCAAACCCCAGCCTCAAGTGTCTTCTGCATTGGCAGGAGGATTCTTTACTACTGAGCCAGCTGGGAAGCACATCAGAGGTATGGGCAGGGTTAAAGGGGAAACAGATGTGGAGGTGCCATAGACTAACTGCAGGAAACCATTGCCAACCTAATGTTGCTGGGGCACTGGGAAGAAATAGCACCCTAAGCCAGAGCTGGGGAGGGAGGTTTGCCCAGTAGATGTTTCTCAGCAGACGCTGCTCACAGAAGGAGCCAAAGCTGAGTGAGAGTGGTGGGGAGGGAGAGGAAGAGGGAATGCTCCAAACCCCTGAAATTCCCACCCTCTCATCTCTTGGCAATATTTCTTTTCATTGATGGCTCAGCAGATAAAGAATCTGCCTGCCACTGCAGGAGACACAGGAGATGTGGTTTCAATCCCTGGGTTGGGAAGATCCCCTGGGGGAGGAAATGGCAACCCAGTCCAGTATTCTTGCTTGGAAAATCCCATGGACAGAGGAGCCTGGCAGACTACAGTCTGGGAGTCACAAAGAGTTGAACAGGACTGATTGATGAAGCACACACGAGCTAAATCAGAAGCCAGGGAGAAAGGGAGTTCAGATGATGTAGTTGGTGAGATTCAGCCTTCTGGAGGGGAGAGATCTGCATCTGTCCCAAGGATGGGAGACTAGCCACGGTGAAGATAACATGCCCCCCGTAGTGAGAGTCTTACTCTGGCTTCTCTTTTTGATTGGAGGAGAATTGCTTTACAATGTTGTGTCGGTTTCTGCCATAGGACAGGGTGAATCAGCTGTAAGTATACCTAAGTCCCCTCCCTCTTGGGCCTCCCTCCTACCCCTCTGCCCCAGTCCCGTCCCTCTAGTCTAGTCTTTGAAGAGTGGTGGGCTGATCTCCCTGGGTTATACAGCAGCTTCCCACGAGCTACCTGTTTTACACATAGCACTAGCGGTGAAGAGCCTGCCTCCCAATGCAGGAGACGTAAGAGATGCGGCTTCGATGCCTGGGTGGGAAAGATCCTATAGAGGAGCGCATGGCAACCCACTCCAGTGTTCTTGCCTGGAGAATGCCATGGGTGGAGGAGCCTGCATGGAGGCTGCATGGAGGTGGGCTGCAATCCATGGGGTCACACAGAGTCTGGCATGACTAAGTGACTAAGCACTGCACAGAAGATATACCTCAGTGCTACTCTCTCAGATCGCCCCTCCTTCTCCTTCCCCTGCTGCGTCCACAAGTCCACTTGCTACATATGTATCTCTAGTCCTACCCTGCAAAAAGGCTCATCAGTACCATTTTCACTCTAACTTTCGAGGGTTGTGAATCCTGAGAAGCCAAAGGACCTGTTCTATTCACGATTACTAGGATGCTTGCTGCATGCTGCCTCAAAATGAGCTCTTCCTGCAGAAGACATGTGCCATCATCAGAGTCACCCAATGGCTGGAAGTATATGTCCCTCTTACCACTCATCACCCAGATTTGATTTTGTCTGTTTCCTTGTCAGTATCCATTCCCTGGGCTCTAAGGGTTTCAGGAGCGAGACAGGGACTCTGCAGGACTTTACACAGTGCCTGGCACCTCCCCAGTGCTAAGTACGTACAGAACTGGTGAATAAAGGAATTTATGAATGGGTGGAAGTCATGTTGGGACCGTGCTTGCTGGATGCGAGTGCACAGGGACACACCTGTGTGATGGCTATGTGACCTTGGAGATGTTCCAGCTCTTCAGGGTGTCATTATGAAAATTAATGATCTTGAAAACACTTTTATGTACTAAAAAGAGATATCTGTGTTTTGTGAAAAATAGCAAATATGGCAGTACTTACTGATTTCTTTTGAGAAGGATGGGCCATTTATTTTCAGGGAATAAGGAGGTGGTACTCAGGCATCACAGTTAGCACGTCAAATGCTGCTTTTCTGTGGCTTTATCTGGCTGTGAGAGCAGGGAGGTGTTGGTTTCCACATCCCCTTTGAGTGTAATGACACAGGTGTTATTGAGTTTTGGAGAACTTGTATCATCATGCCTTATCATGCATTTTAATGAGTCAGAAATTTCAGATCACTCTGATTCCCCTAAGCACTCACATTGTAAAGTACTGAAAGTAAAGGGAATGTATAAGGAAATGTGGAGGGGCAAGGCTCCACATCAGAAGTCCAGTGGGAGGCAGTGTGGAAAACAGGATGTGGTACAGTTTAAGGTCAAGAACACAGTCTAGAGTCAACCAGACACGGTTTGAATATCTAAGAGGCTCAGGCCTCTTATGAGCTGTGTGATCCTGAGTAAGCCACTTAACCTGTCTTGACTTCCAGTTCTTTGCCTGGGATGGAAATCAGAATTCTTAGAAACGTGATGAATATTGCGGGATGTGAAATATAAAGGACACAGCACATAATATTAAGCAACTGATAACTAGTATCATTACGTGTACAAGTGATCACATAGTCACAGGTTATAAGAATTACTCATCACAAATTGTCCAGTTATTCCTGATGAGTTGAAATAATATGACCCTAATGTCAGCTTTTATCATTGTTAGGATTATTGGGCTGATTTCTTCTAGTAATAGTAATACTGCTTTACATATGAAGGCTGCAGTAATGTTTTTCAAAGAACCACTAAATGAATTACCTCATTTTGATGTCATTCCAGTGTACAAAGCAAATGAGATATTTCAAAAGTCCTCACACTAAGACTTACTGAACCAATTACTTGGATCGACATCTTTTGGGTACAGATCAGCATCGGATTTAATTCCTTTCAGATACTCAAAACACTTTCCTAATTGTCTCTTGACCTTAGAAACAACTGGCAGTAACTTAATAGACCAGATAATCTGCATGCGCTCTTCGGATGTAGGCCATTCAGATGTGGCGATCTGTTTACCTGAATTGTTTCCAAGTTTTCTGTCCTTAACACCAAGCTATTTCAACAAGGCTTTAATTACTTTGCAATTTTCCCCAAATCTTCTTATTATTTTGCTTAGGACAGATTATTTTAAAAGAAGTTCATATAACTAAATGAAATAGCAGCTAAAGAAAAAAAAAATGTTATTTGGATGTAATTGGTGAAAATTTATTATGGAAGGTGTTACCAGCAATGGCAGGAGCCAATAAAAGCATGTTACCCAGGTCACCAGATAAACAGATCCTCCTTCCATGGAATATGTTCGCACTAGCCATTAGGACATAGCTCAGTGTTCCCATTTAGTCTAACAAACACCACATCATTTAATTTGGTTTCTGCACTGTATGAAGACAAGTTTGGACCTCTTCTGATGATGATAAATTTAATAAGAGCAACTGTGTTTTGTAATGTGAGTAAATAAGTAAACCAGCAATCAAATAAATATTGAGGGTCTGTTTTGCGTTAGGTACTCCAAGGGATTCACGATGAATAAGACATCCTTTTCTTCTAAGAGCTTACTTTCTTTTTTTCCTTTTCTTGTCACAAATCAGTTTTTTTGTTTTAAATTTTTATTTTGTTTTTGGCTTCCCTGCTGGCTCAGTGACAAAGAATCTGCCTGCAATGAAGGAAACACTTGTTCAATGCCTGGGTCAAGAAAATCTGATGGAGGGGGAAACGGCAACCCAATGCAGTATTCTTGCCTGGAAAATCCCTTGGACAGGGGAGCCTGGTGGGCTACAGTCCATGGGGTCACAAAGGGTTGGACTTGACTTAGCGACTAAAACAACGACAAATAACCAATTAACAATGTGATAGTTTTAGGTGAACAGCCAAGGGACTTAGCCTCACATATACATGTATCCGTTCTGCCCCAAACTCCCCTCCCATCCAGGCTGCCACATAACATTTAGTAGAGGTCCATGTGCTATACAGTAGGTCCTTGTTGGTTATCCATTTTAAATAAAGCAGTGTGCATTATACATGTCCATCCCAAACTTCCTAACCATCCCTTCCTCCTATCCTTTTTCCTGGCCACCATAAGCTTCTTCTCTAAGTTTGTGAGTCTGTTTCTGTTCTGTAAGTTCATTTGTTTCATTTCTTTTTAGATTCCACATACAAAGGATGTCATATGATATTTCTCCTTCTCTGTCTGACTTACTTCACTCAGTATGACAGTCTCTAGGTTAGAGCTTACTTTCTAACTTTCTAGGAGGGGAAAAAAAATCACATATAAACTATTATAAAATAACAAATGAAGTGCAAAACACAATAAAACTAAGATTGAGAATGAGTTAATACCTACTATGTGCCTGGTATTGCTCCAAATAATTTCCAGGCCTGATCTCAGTTGATCCTGTGATAACCCTTTGGGAACGACACTGCTACTCCTTTTATTTTACAGGCATGGAAACTGAGGCACAGAGGAGTTAAGTATCTTGTGCACGGGGACCCAGCTAGTAAGTGCTCAACCTAGGATCTGAACTCTGATAGATCCCCAAGCTCTTGCTTTTTAAAAGAATACCTTAGCACGGGGAACTCTATTCAGTTCTCTGTAATGACCTATATGGGAATAGAATCTAAAAAGGAGTGGATATATGCATAACTGACTCACTTTGCTGTACAGCAGAAACTAAGACAAGATTGTAAATCAATTATACCCCAATAAAAAATTAAAAAGAAAACCTTAAACTGAGGACAGAAAAAGTGCCAAGGGAATTGAAAGGATGAGATTATTTTCAGATCAACCTCAGAGTCCCCATTTATAAAATGGGGATCACTATGATGCCTACTTCATACAAGTGTTGTGAGGTTGACCAAGACAGTGCTTGTAGAGAACCAATAGTTCAATATGAGGCTGAAGTTAACGCCTGAGCCATGTGGGATCCCCCAGCCATGGCATGGGTGTCAATGTCCTAGCACTTGGCTGTACATACTCTACCCAGCTGGGGGCATCAGTGCCCATCCTAGCCAAATGCCTCCCCCCGCTGGCTCTAAGTGTGCCAGGACCAGCTGGACACAGACCAGATTTCAGGGGGCAGTGGAGGAAGTCCACACTGTCCTGGGCATGTATCCAGGAGAACACTCCACGATATTAGCTATTGTTGGAGTGCCAAGTTCAGTCTACCATCTGATATGGTTTGTAGACACCAGAGTCCAAAATGGAGCTCTGAAGAGTCCTGGAAGTTTTTCTCTTATCTGAGTTGGAAGGTTTCAAAGAGGAACTATAAAACTGCCATTGAGATTTTTACACAGAATTAAGTTGATCCAGACACATATTTTCAAATGAAAAATCTTAAAGCCCTTTACAAAAAGCAGAAAATAAGTAAAAACAAATAGATGAATATATTTTTCCTTGGAGAAAAATAACTGCCTGCGATTATAGAGTGGAATGCCAGGATACAGATGTTAAAGTAGCAAATTTCTCAAACCATGATATAGGCAAGTCTCCTGGGATAAATCCTATCCTGGTCAGTACGATACTGTGAACTTGTTAACATGGGGAAAATATAATCAATACTTTCTTAACCTGCTATATTAGAGAGTCACAAAACCCGGCAATGGGGTTTAAAATAATCTCAAAATTTAGCTAGGAAATCAAGCAGAAACTGAAAAAGTATGACAAGAATAATTACTTCAGAACTCAAAAGAAATTAAAATTCTCTAATATCCAAGTCTACTAAGAAGAGACCAGATGTTTAAGAAAGCTAAAAAATAAAGACATCTTTCAAAACATTTTACCAGCTGGTGTCCTACAATTACCCTAAAGTATACCCTTTTCCTCAAAATACTGAGGACTGGGAATGTGATGGTTTGTTTTCACCATGATCCCTATGTCTGTATTTTGCAATTGGAGATATTTTTAGTCTCTCTGTATCAAAGTAAGAGTGCAGATCAGCTTTGAAATCTGACAGCCTCCTTCACACACACATACACACACTCTTCCCCCTAAATGGAAAATCTTATTGGGATTATACTGTGTGTCAAAAAGTTCTTATGTTTAGTTTTATCATATCTTCTAAAAGAATTGATACAGTGGGTAACTTCAGAGTGAACATTTCTGATGATACTGTTCCTGTGGTGATGGTTTAATCACTAAGTCACTAAGTCATATCTGACTCTTGTGACCCCATGGGCTGTAGCCCACCAGGCTCCTCTATCTATGGGATTCTCCAGGCAAGAATACTGGAGTGGGTTGCCATTTCCTTCTCCAGGGGATCTTCCCAACCCAGGGATCGAACCTGGGTCTCCTGCACTGCAGGCAGATCCTTTACTGACTGAGCCACCAGGAAAGCTTACTGTTCCTGTAGTAGGCTGAAGAATAACCCCCCAAGATGTCTATTCCTAAACCTGAAACCTGTAAAATGTTATTTTAACATGACAAAAGGACTCTGTAAATGCAATTAAGTATCTTGAGATGGAGTGATTATTCTAGATTCTTTGCTGGATCTAAAGGACTCACAAGGGTCCTGATTAAAGGGACCCAGGAGGGTCAGGGAGAGAAAGCACTGTGATGACAGAAATAGGTGTGAGAGAGAATATGGAGATGCTATGCCATGGGCTCTAAAGATGGAGGAATGGTCCATGAGCCAAGGAATGGACCATGAGCCAATGAATGCAGGTGGTGTGTAGAAGCTGGGAAAGGCGAAAAAGCAGATTCTCCTCTATAGCCTTCTATGGAGCACGCTGACACCATAGATAGCCCAGTGAGATTGTTTTTAGACTTCTGATTTCTGGAACTGTAAGATAATAAATTTGTTTCATTTTAAGCCACTATTCTGTGATCATTTGTTTTATCAGCCATAGGAAACTACTATAATTACTATTACCAGTAATTGTAATTACTGGGTGTAATTATTGGTAATTGATGGGTTTATTGGCCCAGAGAAGAGCAGAGGATGAGCAAAAAGCTTACTGACACAAAGAATTTCAATTCATTTAATATATTGTACACCACTCCTCTGTTGAATCTCACCAAATCATTCAAACAGACTCCAAAATTATGAGATTTATGATTTTATTTCCTTTTGAAACTTTTTTAAGTGTCATATTAAGAATACTTTTCCTAATGCAATGTCATTTTTTTTTTTCTCTTCTAAAATGTTTGTAGATTTATCACCTATATTTAGGTCTATGTTCACTTTTGGGGGTAAATTTTGTGTATGCTGTGAGAAAGAGTTGAAATTAATTTTTGTTTGCAGATATATAGTTGTCCCAGTACCATTTGCTGAAGAGAGTATGCGTGTGATCAGTAGCTCAGTCATGTCTGACTCTTGTGACGCAATGGACTGGAGCCCACCAGGCTCCTCCATCCGTGGGATTTTCCAGGAAAGAATGCTGGAGTGGGTTGCCATTTCGTAGAGTATACACTCTACCAGTGATTACTATAAAGGCTTGTATCTGGACTCTCAATTTTGTTCTATCAATCAATATGTCTATCCTTATGCCAATACCACCCTATTTTGACTACTGCAGTTTTACAGCAAGTTTTGAAATTGGAGATTGAAAGTCCTTCAGCTTCATTCTTTTATTTTTCAAATTTATCTTGCCTAATCTGGGTTCACATTCCTATATAAATTTTAGGATTGGCTTCTCATTTCTGCTGACATTTTGAAAGGTTTTATGTTGAATCAACTTAGGGAGAAGTGTCTCCTATTGCTTAAGCCTACTTTGCCTAGGTTTAGATAGATCTTCACCTACTCAGTCAGCTAATTAATACTTGGCTCCTTATGGGTCTTATTATTGGTAGGACAGAGATGTGAAGTCTTTTCCTGGAAGAAAGTTTCATCTTTCAATTACTGATTCACCCTGCTTCAATCACATATCAACTTGGCAGGAGTAGCCATCCATTCTGTTAATTTTTTTTCCCCCCAGCTGGTACATTTCCCATGGCTGCTCAGCATTGTTGACTGTTAGAGTTCCACTCCTACTCAGCCATCTTCCTATTTTGGCCTCATGCCCCATTCACTTTCATACCATTTACTCTGCTTTCTTCTCCAAGTCCTGTGATTCAGAGTCCCTTCATAATACTGTGAACATTTGCCTCCACCAGAAGGCAGTGGCAACCCACTCCAGTACTCTTGCCTGGAAAATCCCATAGACGGAGAAGCCTGGTGGGCTGCAGTCCATGAGGTCGCTAAGAGTCGGACACAACTGAGCAACTTCACTTTTCACTAGTGCTTCCAGGGGGTGCTAGTGGTAAAGAACCCACCTGCCGATGCAGGAGACATAAGTGACATGGGTCTGATCCCTGGGTTGGGAAGATCCCCTGGAGGAGGGCATGGGAACCCACTCCAGTATTTTTGCCTGGAGAATGCCATGGACAGAGGAGTGAGGTGAGCTACAGTCCAAAGAGTCACAAAGAGCTGGACATGACTGAAGTGACTTAGCACACAGCATGGTCTTGTCCAGAGGACAAATGAGGCAAGTGTAGAACAGTGGATCAGGTTTCAGAAGATATAGCTTCTCTTCCTGAATATAGCACGTGTGGACTGTGTGACAATGGTTATGAACCCCCTACATCAGCTTCCTCATCCCCCAAAATGGGAATATGGATCACTCTCCCATCAAACTCACATGCTTGCTTGAGAGTCAAAGGAGGTAACATGCAAGAAAATTAATTAAAAGCAGTAAAAAGAAGTTAGTATGTTGTGTACATGTATGTGGTCTAGTCATTAAGCATTTAGAACATAGTATTTTTCTTCTTAACTAGATTATATGATATCAGTATATTTCAATGGCATCTCACATATTATGAAGTATATAGAAAGTGAATGAGAGTTACTCAGTCATGTCTGACTCTTTGCAACCCCATGGACTATTCTTCAGGAATAGTCCATGGAATTCTCCAGGTCAGAATATTGGAGTGGGTAGCCTTTACCTTCTCCAGGGGATATTCCTAACCCAGGGATGGAACCCAGGTCTCCTGCATTGCAGGCAGTGGGGACTCCATAAAAATTTTACTTGAAATGATGAAAATATATAACTTGGTTAGCTATAATAATTCAGACCTGGGACAAGGCCATGAAACTTCTGTGAATACATGTCTTTATGTGTGTATGAGAGAGAGAAAGATGCTTCTTTCAGTTAACATCTTAAACGACTAGGATCTTGTGGAACAAACATTGGTATGGTGGATCTTAAAAATAAGCATACAAAAACTGAAGTCTGAACTTGGAGAGAATCACATATTGAAGCTCCACATCAGGAATTTATAGTTAAAGATGGTCATGTCTCCCCACACACTCCCACCAAAAGAAGCACAGGTTTTTTTATAAAAATAAAAAAGAACAGTTCTTTGACTTCATAGTTCTTCAGAAATGCAAAAGAGTACCGAATGCAGTAGACAAGAAAACTATAGAAAGATATCAGTTTTCATCTAAATCACAAAATCCAGGATCTACTTGAGTTGAAATCCTTATAGTCATTACACCTCAATTTCTAAGATTTCATGGAAGATGATATCCGAGTCTGGGGGCATATCACCACGTGCAGGGACCTCTTGTGAATTCCCTCAGGAGTTCTCCCTTGTTCTCTCTCATCTTGTCTTCGTGTCCAGATGTGTTCTCCAGAATTCTATGTGTCTGGTCTCATTACCGCTTCTTCTTCCCACGGATTGCTCAGAAGTCTTATCTGGCTCCAGTTTCCATGCTCAGCCACCCCCCACAGGGCTTGATCTGACTAAATGTTTACTGAGTTCAGTTGACCTCCAGATATCCATCTCTTTTCTTCCCACAGAACTAAGTTCCTGTTCCTTCATCACATATATGTGCTTACTTTACTCCATGCAAGCAATGTATGGTGGTGGTAGTGTCCAGTCGCTAAGTTGTGTCTCACTCTTTGTGACCCTGTGGTTAGTAGCACACCAGGCTCCTCTACCCTCCACTGTCTCCCACGGTTTGCTCAAATTCACGTCATTGACTTGGTGATGCTCTCTAACCATCCCATTCTCTGCCACCCCCTTCTTCTTTTGCCTTCAATCTTTCCCAGCATCAGGTCTTTTCCAGTGAGTCGACTCTTTGGAGTCAACAGGTGGCCAAAGCATTGGAGCTTCAGCCCTCCCAATGAATATTCAGGGTTGATTTCCTTTAGGACTGACTCATTTGATCTCCCAGGGACTCTTAAGAGTCTTCTTCAGTACCACAGTTCAAATGTATCACTTCTTTGGTGCTCAGTCTTTGTTATGGTCTAAATCTCACAACCATGCATGACTACTGGAAAAGCCTAGTTTTGACCGTATAGACCTTGGTCAGCAAAGTGGTGTCTTTGTTTTTTAATATGCTTAGCTTGTCATAGATTTCTTTCCAAGGAGCAAACATCTTAATTTCATGGCTGCAGTCATTGCCCACAGTGATTTCAGAGCCCAAAAAAGTACAGTCTATCACTGTTTCCACTTTTTCCCCATGTATTTGCCATGAAGTAATGGGAATGGATGCCATATTTCTGAATCTTGAGTTTTAAGCCAGGTTTTCACTCTCCTCTTTCACCCTCATCAAGAGGCTCTTCAGTTCCTCTTCACTTTCTGCCATTAGAGTGGTATCATCTTCATATCCGAGGTTGTTGATATTTCTCCTGGCAATCTTGATTCCAGGTTGTGATTCATCTAACCCAGCAGGTTGCATAATGTACTCTTAATAGAAGTTAAATAAACAGAGTGACAATATACAGCCTTGTCATACTCCTTTCCGTTTGAATCAATCAGTTGTTCCATGTCTGGTTTTAACTATTGCTTCTGGACCCACACATAGGTTTCTCAGGAGATAGGTAAGGTGGTCTGCTATTCCCATCTCTTTTAAAAATTTCCACAGTTTATTGTGTAGGACATTGCAAATGTATTAATTAAGACACATGGAGGGGTTTTTCTTTTTTACAGTTTACAAACTGATGAATCTCAAATTGTTAACTGTGAAAATGAAAATGTTAGTCTTCAGTCAAGTCTGACTCTTTATGACCCCATGGACTATAGCCTGCCATTCTTCTCTGCCCATGGGATTCTTCAGGGAAGAATACTGGAGTGGGTAGCCATTACAGGAGGTTTCTTCAGGGGAATCTTCCTGACCCAGGGCTCGAACCTGGGGTCTCCGGCACTGCAGACAGATTCTTTACTGTCTGAGACACCATTGTTAACTGTAGGGCCCTACTATTCAACACGTTTTCTGAGTAGAATATTCTCTTGCTTAGAAATGTCATCTGAAATTTCAAAGAGTTCCCTTAGCCTCAAAACTGTTTTTGGGAGAAGGAGTATATGTTCCTCCCATTCAGTTGCAGCTCTCTTACATCTTTCTCCCATAATATCCAGGAGATTTACTATTTTCCTTGAGACAGTTTGGTTTTCATTCAGTTACTAGGGTAAAACACTGGCTAACAATGACAGGGATACATAGTGAAAGTAACCTGGCTGTACTGAATTTTCTGGCTAATGAGTTCACTTGGGGTGGGGTGTGTATGTGTGTGTGTGTGGGGGGGGGGGTGACTGCTGCCACAGCAGCCTCCAGAGGAGAAAGCTGCAGGGGTTCAAGGCTGTGGGTTTCCTCTCCTGTTCCACAGATGGCCCTCAGTGACTGAGGAAGGAAAATACACTCCACTTCCCTGGTCTTCTGCCCCTCCCTGTCCCTGCCAACACACAACATCTGGCATAGCCACAGAATTATCCAGTTATCACATCCCCATTGATTCCTTTCATCAAACACTCTCCATTGAAGAGACTGATAGTTCTTATATAAAGCCTGCCATGAATAAAAATAAACCTGCCAAGAAGAAAAATGTTCATGGGCATTCATGCTACACACATATATTGAGATCTCAGCTCCAGGATAAATGCTGAGGTTATGAGCTTTAAAATGTAGAAGATGAGACCAAAAAAACTGCACTTCTGCAGAGTGGTTCAAGTCTAATGATACGGGCAAGTCTAGGTGCCATGGATGTGTAGAGCATGGACTTGGGTCACTACAACTGTCTGGATTGGAGGGAGAAGGGGGCTGGTCATGTGGGGCTCCCTGGCAAAAAGTAATAGTTGAGATGAATTCTCATCATCTTAGGAAATAAGAATCCTTATTTCTTCGCACAAACTCTCTTCTCAAAATCGTGGCAGGAATTAGGACAAGATTATTTCCAGTGATCTGAGATGGCATGCCACCCTTGAGGGGCATGGAGTGATGGAGAGCGTGGGACTTCAGCTCTGCTACCAACTCTGTGACCATGGGCCAGCTACCCTCCCAGTCTCCTCATTTGTGAAATGAAGATACCAACAGCACTTACCACATAAGGTTGTTGTGGGGAGTAGATACAGCCATGCATGCAAAATGCTTCAAATATTAATAGTTTCTACTGCATTGTAAATGCTGTATGTTTGTTATTATTATTATTATTATATAAGCGTGATACCATTTTGTTTATATGTTGGGTGGCATTAGTGGTAAAGAACCTGCTTGCCAATGCAGGAGATGTAAGAGACAGAGGTTGGATTCCTGGGTCAAGAAGATCCCCTGGAGGAGGGCATGGCAACCCACTCCAGTAGTCGTGCCTGAGAATCCCATGGAGAGAGGAGTCTGGCGGGCTACGGTCTGTAGGGTCACAAAGAGTTGGATTTGACTGAAGCGACTTAACACACACATACACAGTCCATGGTCAATGTTATATGTTTGTTATTACCATATAAGCATGGTACCATTTTGTTTCTATGTTGCAGTATATCTTTGTGCCTTTCTTATGTCTGAGATCAGTTTCCTGTTTGGATTGCAGGGCATTTCAATACCAGTGTTTCCTTTGTTTTCTGAATGGAGAGAGAGTGTGTGTGTGTATGTGTGTGCATCCTCAAAGCATGTGCACAGCTAGTAAATATTTTTTTTATTAATTTATCCACACCATCACTGCAGATGGTGACTGCAGCCATGAAAGTAAAAGACGCTTACCCCTTGGAAGAAAAATTATGACCAACCTAGATAGCATATTGAAAAGCAGAGACATTACTTTGCCAACAAAGGCCCATCTAGTCAAGGCTATGGTTTTTCCAGTGGTCATGTATGGATGTGAGAGTTGGACTGTGAAGAAAGCTGAACACCAAAGAATTGATGCTTTTGAACTGTGGTGGTGGAGAAGACTCTTGAGAGGCCCTTGGACTGCAAGGAGATCCAACCAGTCCATTCTGAAGGAGATCAACCCTGGGATTTCTTTGGAAGGAATGATGCTAAAGCTGAAACTCCAGTAGTTTGGCCACCTCTTGCAAAGAGTTGACTCATTGGAAAAGCGTCTGATGCTGGGAGGGATTGGGGGCAGGAGGAGAAGGGGATGACAGAGGATGAGATTGTTGGATGGCACCACGGACTCGATGGACGTGAGTCTGAGTGAACTCCGGGAGTTGGTGATGGACAGGGAGGGTTGGCGTGCTGCGATTCATGGGGTCGCAAAGAGTTGAACATGACTGAGTGACTGAACTGAACTGAAGGTCAGCACTATCTTGCATCTTCATTGCAATAATACCAAGTATCATATAATTCCAGTAGAGTCAGTGTGAATTTGAATTCATTCCACCAAACCAAGCCTCAACCTTGAGAGCTAAGACTTCTAACAGGCAGAGCAAGCAAGCATATTTCCTGAGTACACATTTCCTTTGCTTTCTGTAGCTCTTTTCACTTCCAAAAGTCCATTGAAATTGGGGATAATCTCCATGCATGTATGCAAAAACTGCATGAAGTTTTTGATGCATGAAGATCAAAGAAGTTAAGTGACTTAATGCCAGTTATATAACTGACTAGGGGCACAGCCCAGTCAATGAGTCTAGAGTCCTTGCTCTTAAACCAGAGCTTTCTTCCCTTCACATGTTGCTCCTCTCAGTTCAGTGCATGAGAGAGACACTCAGGGAGACATCTTTTCTCTAAGAAGCTATGACATGCCCTCAAACCAACGATGGAACAAAGTCAATTGGCACATAAACTTAGAAAATGTTTGGCTTGAAACAAAAGTTCTAGGAGCCAGATAATCCATACACTTCTGCTCTAGGGATTTATACCACAGCTTGATTGTTGAGATGAGGGAGGGAGAGAGAATGAGTTATAGTTAATATGATAGTGCTGTCCCCTTTAGGAGAATATGGTTGTTTCGGACTTGTACTTTGAGGGACAGCTAACATCCTAATAGATACAATGAGAGAAGATTTTAGGCAAAGAGGTAGCATGAAAAAGGTGCAGAAAAAAGATATGGAATGTTTGAGAGCACTTGGTGCAGTTTCTGGGAATAGGTAGAGAGAGAGATAACTGAAAAGATAGAGGTAATCTAGCAAAAGGCTTTGCTAATACATGACATACTACAGAAGATGGCTTGTGTAGGGTAGGGCTGTGGGGGAAGTGAAAGTTACCAAGAAAGGCTGATGCATTGGATAATGGTTATGATACATTGAGCCTTCAGTCTATAATACCTTGAGAGTCGAGCTCCATGACCAAGTGGCTTGGTAAGAAAATAAATCTAGTTGGTCCACAGATGGTGAAAGAATCAGAAATAGAGAAAATTATCAGAGGTTGCTATGTCAGCTAAATTATGAAATAATAAATATATTGACAGGGAATGGAGAATGAATGCTTGAGTGAGAATGTAAAGGTTGTAATGAATGCTGTAGAGCTTATGAAGGGAGTATTCAGGGATGTGAAGGACTGAACAACTAACTATAGATAAAAATGAAAGAATCAACTAACCAGTCATTTCCTTATGGTAAGGCCCCATATCAAACCCATTGGTTGATTTTAGTTTTCTAGTGTTCCTGTAACAAACTCCTATAAGCTTAGTGGCTCTAACTTAGATTTCATCTCTTACAGTTCCAGGGGTCAGAAGTCTAAAATGAATTTCACTGGACTGAAAATCAAGGTATCAGTGGGACTTAGCTCTTTCTGGAGATTCTAGAGTAGGATCAGTTTCCTTGCCTCTTTCAACTTCTAAAAGCTGCCTACACTCCTTGGCTCATGGCCCTGTGGAACTCTAAGCTTCTGTTTCTGTCATTGTGCTTTTTCTGACTCTGACCCTCCTATCTTTCTCATATGGGGCCCTTTGGGATCACATGCTGCTGATTGGGATCATCCAGGAACAATCTCTGTCCAATGCTTAACTTAATCACACCTCCAAAAGTCCCTTTCACTGTGGAAGGTTACTTTTTAATAGGTTCCAGAATTAGAATGTGGGCATCTTTGGCAGGGGGAGGGGGGGTGGCATGCCATTATTCTCTGCATCACAATGCAGATTCTTTTAGTATCCATCACAACGCCCTTAACTATCACACAGAAAGCGCTGATAATGGGTTTTGGTGACTGGAGATGATGATAGTCCAAATAAGTGCTAACTGTTTGGAAAATATGAGACAAGAGGAAAACAACCTAAAAAGGTGTTCAACCTAAAAAGGAAAAGGGGTGCTTTGTATACATTGTTAGAGATGATGGAGGTGAGTGAGTTGCTTCTAGGAACTGCAGATAATTTTAAAGGAACTGAGAAATGTGTATTATTGCTATTCTTTGGTTTAGAACTTCAGGCATCCCAAGTATGATGTAAAATAGCAGTGTCCCGGAAATATGTCACTTTATAGAAACTCAGATCCATGATCTTTTATTCTCAGCCAAAAACTGAGTTTTCAGATAGATCATGTACCTCTACTCATTCCTTCACTCAGCTATTTAATAATTTTCATGGGACTATCCCTACGTGACCGCCTCTTTTCTTAGTGCTAAGAGATTTAAAAGTGCACCTTTATGGGCACATCTGTGAATATGTTTAACAATCAGTGTTTAAACATTCAATTAAATAATGAGTAACTTGTGTCTTCTAGATTCTGTTTTAAGGTGTAAAGATGCAGGAAGAGAAACTGAGTTACTGCCAAAACCAAATGAACTTGCATTCTGGTGGAAGTAGAAAGACAATACCCTGAAAAAATTAGAGTAATAAGGTGGAATGGCCACTAGAGAGGAACTGTATTCCTTAGAGGGTTGATAAAAGCATCTTTGAGGAATGAATATTTGATTTGAGCCCCAATTATATGCATTTGAATGCAGAGTTCCAAAGAATAGCAAGGAGAGATAAGAAAGCCTTCCTCAATGATCAATGCAAAGAAACAGAGGAAAACAACAGAATGGGAAACACTAGAGATCTCTTCAAGAAAATTAGAGATACCAAGGAAACATTTCATGCAAAGATGGGCTCAACAAAGGACAGAAATGGTATGGACCTAACAGAAGCAGAAGATATTAAAAAGAGGAGGCAAGAATACACAGAAGAACTGTACAAAAAAGATCTCCATGATCCAGATAATCATGATGGTGTTATCACTCACCTAGAGCCAGACATCCTGGAATGTGAAGTCAAGTAGGCCTTGGGAAGCATCACTACGAACAAAGCTAGTGGAGGTGATGGAATTCCAGCTGAGCTATTTCAAATCCTAAAAGATGATGCTGTGAAAGTGCTGCACTCAATATGCCAGCAAATTTGGAAAAGTCAGCAGTGGCCACAGGACTGGAAAAGGTCAGTTTTCACTCCAATCCCTAAGAAAGGCAATGCCAAAGAATGCTCAAACTACCACACAATTGCACTCATCTCACACGCTAGTAAAGTAATGCTCAAAATTCTCCAAGCCAGGCTTCAGCAACACATGAACCGTGAACTTCCAGATGTTCAAGCTGGATTTAGAAAAGGCAGAGGAACCAGAGATCAAATTGCCAATATCCACTGGATCATCAAAAAAGCAAGAGAGTTCCAGAAAAACATCTATTTCTGCTTTATTGACTATGCCAAAGCCTTTGACTGTGTGGATCACAATAAACTGTGGAAAATTCTGTAAGAGATGGGAATACCAGGCCACCTGACCTGCCTCTTGAGAAACCTGTATGCAGGTCAGGAAGCAACAGTTAGAACTGGTCATGGAACAACAGACTGGTTCCAAATGGGAAAAGGAGTACGTCAAGGCATTATATTGTCACCCTGTTTATTTAACTTATATGCAGAGTACATCATGAGAAACGCTGGGCTGGAAGAAGCACAAACTGGAATTAAGATTGCAGGGAGAAATATCAATAACCTCAGATATGCAGATGAAACCACCCTTATGGCAGAAAGTGAAGAGGAACTAAAAAGCCTCTTGATGAAAGTGAAAGAGGAGAGTGAAAAAGTTGGCTTAAAGCTCAACATTCAGAAAACTACGATCATGGCATCCAGTCCCATCACTTCATGGGAAGTAGATGGGGAAATGGAGGAAACAGTGGCTGACTTTATTTTTGGGGGCTCCAAAATCACTGCAGATGGTGATTGCAGCCATGAAATTGAAAGACGCTTACTCCTTGGAAGGAAAGTTATGACCAAGCTAGACAGCGTATTGAAAAGCAGACACATTACTTTGCCAACAAAGGTCCATCTAGTCAAGGCCATGGTTTTTCCAGTGGTCATGTATGGATGTGAGAGTTGGACTGTGAAGAAAGCTGAGCACCAAAGAATTGGTACTTTTGAAGTGCAGTGTTGGGGAAGACTCTTGAGAGTCCCCTGGACTTTAAGGAGATCCAACCAGTCCATCCTAAAGGAGATCAGTCCTGGGTGTTCTTTGGAAGGACTGATGTTTTAAGCTGAAACTCCCATACTTTCGCCAGCTCATGTGAAGAGCTGACTCATTTGAAAAGACCCTGATGCTGGGAAAGATTGAGGGCAGGAGAAGAAGGGGACGACAGAGGATGAGATGGTTGGATGGCATCACTGACTCGATGGACGTGAGTTTGAGTGAACTCCAAGAGTTGGTGATGGACAGGGAGGCTGGCGTGCTGCAGTTCATGGTGTCGCAAAGAGTCAGACACTACTGAGTAACTGAACTGAACTGACTATTTGCAGCTGTAAATTTGCCCCACTGAATTTATGATGCAGATGATTGAGCCTTAAGTCATAAATTAGAGAGGCAAGCACTTTTAGTTTCAACAAATAGACCACTCTTTTCAATCAATTCCTTATTCACAAAACATGTAACTTGTATAGGCTGTCAATGAATTCACTCACCACTCACCCTTCAAGGCGAATAATTACAAATTCAGAAGATGGGCTTAGATAGAAGAATTTATGGCTGTCTTTTCCGCAACCCAGCTCTCTGAAGTGTGATCCCTACTGGATGACATATTCTGACTTACAATGCGAGTTTCTATGAGTCATATCTTTCCTAGTGTGTCCCCTCTTTAGTGTCTTCTGAACTGAGCTATTGCCCACCAAAGCACTGGAGCCAAAGTCTTTTGGGAACACTGATAAAACTATTAATTAGCTAATGGACTTTTAAGATAATTGAATTTTTCTCTCTTCCAATCCAAGTACTAAAGCAGAACATTTTTCTCCACAATTTTATTCCAGGATACCAGGTCTCCACTCACAATAAAATAAACTGCCTGTAAACATAACTATTGCTCACATTTATCTTGTCCATTTTATTCTTTGGTTCAGTCAGAGAGATACAGGTCTGTCTTGGACATTGGTCTGCTTGGATAGGAAGGAAGAAGGAAAGGAAAGAAGAAAGAAAATAAAAATAAAGTGAAAAAATAGGAAAAGAGAAAGGAAGGAAGAAGGGGAGAGAAAAAGAGTAAAGAAAGGATCCTTTACATTCTGAGTGTATCTTAGCACTGTCGATATCAAGTTTTAAGGTGCATCAATATTTATTTACCAATCCGCTTTGCTCAGAAGCTTAGATTCGCTTCTAGGGCTGAAAGCAGTATTACTTTCATGTAAACTCATCTACCTTCACATAAGTAGCATGAAGGAAAAAACTTCATATTATATATTTGAACAAGAAGTATTTTTCCGCCTCCCCATCCATTCTTCCAAAAAAACAATACAAGACAAAAACAGTTTTGAGTCCTATAACAATTTCACCACAATCAAAAACTCCCCCTTGGAGAAAAGTACATGTACATACTCTTTCAGCAACTTTAATAACATTGGTATTTGAGAATTATGATTCATTCCTGAGGCCCAAGGAGAATTATGTATATAATTCAATGAATTTTTGTAAGTGTGTACTGTATTCTCATGGAGCCAAACAACTCTTTGTCCAGTTTTGGTAGGCAGTGTTTAATGCCAGCCTCATAAATATGTTGGGAAGTGTTCCCTCTTATTCTGTTTCCTGGAAGAGGCTATGAATCTTGCGTTTCTTAAGAAATTAGTCTATATAGTCAAAGTTGTTGAATTTATAGACATAAATGTATTTATAATGTTCTCTTAATGTATTTTTAAAGGTCTGGAGGATCCAGAGTCATATTTCCTCTTTTACTCTTGATTTGATTGATTTGTGTCTTCTTTCTTTTCCTAGTGTGTCTATTGTTTCATAAATTTTATGAATCTTTTCAAAGAACCAGATTTTGGTATCATTAGTTTTCTCTATTGGTTTCTATATTCAAGTATATTCATAAATCTTTTCTTTTCTTGGTATTATTTCCTTCCTCTTGCTTGATTTGTGAATGACTTGAAAGAGGATATTTGACATTTTAATTGTGACCACTGGCCTACATGCCTATGGAATGAACATAGAGCCAGAGTAAAACATAGTTTTCATCTCAGATGGTTATCCTTCAAGTTCCTGGACGACTGTTAATGATCTGTGAGAACTGGCTTGGATCAGGGAAGAAATTCCCACCGGTGTTTTTCAGTTGCTGAAACTAGCAGTTTGAGACGATGTGACAAAGGATTATTCGTCTGATTTTAAAAGCAAGCATAACCTCTGAAACCTTTGTCCAGAACAAAGAATTAAGAGCTCACATTTGTAATCCCTCACCTGGTTCTACTGGGAACTGTAATCTTCAACAAACCTCCATAGGCCTCAATTTCTTGGCCAAGAAATAAACCTCCGCCCATGCTGAGATACTAAATGGATCAAGAGTATCACATTTTCAAAAGAGAAAGAAAAAATTTCTTCAAAGAGCTCACCTACAGCACATTTATGAGCAACTCCAGTCCAATTATTGTCTCTCTACCTTTTTCTTCCAGAGGCTTGAAATTCTTCAGTTGTACAAATTTAAGATATTTATATAAGTGCCTTAAGCAATGCTTCTACTTCAGTTTTTCCAGGAAGGAGCATATAGATCTTTTCTTTTGTATTTTGCTCTTACTGGTGCTCTTTAATTATTAGTCCTCCAGTGAAAATGTCCTTCATGGTAAAAGTAACCACAGCAGTGCTTTGCCAAGGGTTATCTTGAACTTTCCCAGTTTCATCTGCAAATCTGTTTAATAATTGGAGAAACAAGAACACTGGAAATCTACTTATGAGTGAAATGGAGATGTGGCTGATTTTTCTGAAAACAGAAAATACTGTCTTGACTTTATATCTAGCTCCACGTGATTTCAGCAGATCCTTACCTTCTTGGTGGGCAAGTAGGTAGATAGATAGAAATGGAAATGATACAAAACAGTTGAACACTGTGAAGTGTAGATATCATTCCAAATAAAGCATGGTTTTAGAAGCTCATTTAGAAAGTATTAAAAAGTACGTGGACTATAACAGATGCTTTATAAGTATCAGTGAATCTGAAACGGAACCAAGTAATCAGTGAACACCCAGACCCCTCAAAGTCTGGCAGATTTCAAGAGGAATAAATGAAAGTGAAAAACCCACTTATTAAATGAAATCAAGTCTTAGCCTAATACAAATCTTTATATGCTCAAGGTTTTGGCTTCTATGGAGGTGTATTATCACTAATTGTCCTCCATATATTACTGATGCCTGTGCAGTCTGCTCTTCCCATTGCGCTAAGAGTGGGGGTTCCACAAACTCTGTCCTCAGCTTCTGTTTTTCCTTCTATGTAATACTTCTTCCATGAAGACCACTCCTGTCAGATTTTTATTAATGATTGTGATACAAAAACAGATGGTAAAATTTGAGTGAGAAGGGGTCGGGGAGGAACTGAGCAATGGGGGACAGGTCCTTTAGTGAGCTGAGTGGCTTGAATATTAGTGTGCCTTATCAAGGGCTCAGGGAAATTTGAAAATGCTGCCCCTGTATATAAGCCTGGACCCAAGTAACCATATTTTTCATCACAGGATGTGAAGACATGGGTTATCTAAGAACCCAGTAACTGTTCATTCTCATATTGGGACAGAGAAAGGAAAGAATAAACATAAGAAATCTCACATCTTTCAAAAAATATTTATTTTCAGATTAAACAAATGAGTATATGAGATAACACTCTGAAGTTTCTTGAAATAAAAGTGAAAATTGCTCAGTTGTGTCCAACTCTTTGGACTGTAGCCTGCCAGGCTCCTCCTTCCTTGGAATTCTCCAGGCAAGAATATTGGAGTGGGTAGCCATTCCCTTCTCCAGGGGGTCTTCCCAACCCAGGGATTGGACCTTGGGGATTGGGGATTGGGTCTCCTTCGTTGCAGGTGGATTGTTTACCATCTGAGTCATCAGGGAACCCTGGGTTGGGAAGATACCCTGTAAAAGGAAATGGCTACCCACTCCAGTATTCTGGCCTGGAGAATTCTCGCCCACCAGAGGAGCCTGGCAGACTATAGTTCAAGAGGTTGCAAAGAGTCGGACACAGCTGAGCTAACACTTTCTTGAGATAAGGGTTCTATATGGCCATATTTATACTCAAGAATCTAGCAAAATGCCTGGCACATAGTAGGCACTAACTGAAGGTAAAAACCTTGCTCCCTTTTGCACTTTGGCAGAGTAGCTTCTGTGTTTGTGTGGAACTATGGAGTCTGCTCTGTGCAGGATAAGGACACTAGCCCTGGGGAGAGCTAAGCCTGTTTTCACGTAACTATAGCACAGCTCTTCATTGCTCTGCTGGAGGAGCCTCAAAGCTCTCCTCTGATTCACAGACCCAAGAACTTCACTGGTCAGTCTCTGCCCCAGTCCTTGAGGATCTTCTCCCTTCTTAATTAAAACCATACTTTCTTCATTTATTCAGTTGAACCACCACATGGAATTTTATGTTGTCGTCTTATTCTGCTATTCTCTATCCAGTTTAGAAACATTGCCATTTCTTGTCATTTGGCAATCATTTACACTTAAAAATTTTATTTTATATCAGTGGCAATGATTTCAGTCCAGTCCAGTTCAGTTGCTCAGTCGTATCCAACTCTTTGTGACCCCATGGACTGCAGCATGCCAGGCCTCCCTGTTTATCACCAACTCGCGGAGCTTACTCAAACTCATGTCCATCAAGTTGGTGATGCCATCTAACCTCTCATTCCCTGTCATCCCCTTCTCTTCCCACCTTCAATCTTTCCCAGCATCAGGGTCTTTTCTAATGAGTCAGTTCTTCTCATCAGGTGGCCAAAGTATTAGAGTTTCAGCTTCAGTCCTTCCAGTGAATACTTAGAACTGATTTCCTTTAGGATGGACTGGTTTGATCACCTTGCAGTCCAAGGGACTCTCAAGAGTCTTCTCCAACACCACATCTCAAAAGCATTAATTCTTCAGCCCTCAGCTTTCTTTATAGTCCAACCGTCACATCCATACATGACTCCTGGAAAAACCATAGCTTTGACTAGACAGACCTTTGTTGGCAAAGTAATGTCTCTGCTTTTTAATGTGATTTCAAGGGGCTGTGAATCAGACATCCTGTGTGTAAATCCCAGCTCCATCTTTCCTAGCTGTGTAACCTTGAGCAAGATACTCAGCCCTTCTCTGCTTCAGTTCTGTTTTCTCATCTGTACAATGTATGTAATTATAGTACCTACCATGTAGGATTATGAGAAATGATGTTTGAAACATTGCTTTAGATTGTGGTAAACACTTAGTCACTGTGAAAAATTATTTTTCATTGATTCTATTTTTTGTTCATTCTAAACTGTAGCGGGAAGTGCCAATGCATGAGAAAGAAGTATGATGCATGATTCATCATCTAAGCAAGACTTTTCAGCCCCCAGAGGCCTCCCTACTCCCTGAAAAAGACCTCACCAGACTCAGGTGGCTCTCTTAGTCAGGAATAAGTTCTCTAAGACCCTTATTCTTGCTAATATACTGACCTCATTCCCACCACCTCCCACAAGAAGGCAATAGATTCCACCATAAAAAATGGATTCAATCACCATCTCTCTTCTAGGTCACTGCAGCAGTCTTCTAAGTGTCCTTCTTGCTTCTGCAGTCACCCGATAAATCCTGTATTTTCTCAACACAAAAGGCAAGTAACTCTTTTTCAATTTAAATCATCACATTACACCCCTGCTCAGAGTCATTCAATGACTCCTAAATTTGGATGGAGAAAAGTCAAAGTTCTTTTTACATCCTTCAAGACCCCTAAATCTACCTCTTCTGCTCCGTATCTACATGATTTTATCTCCAACGTCTTTTTGCTCTTCCTGACTCTGCTCCAGCTTCATTGACCTCCCTGCTGCACCTCAAGCATATCCGGCACACACTCACCTCAGGGGTTTGCACTGGTGATCCCTCTTTCAGGAATGTTCTGTGCCCAAAGAGTCTTATGGTGATTGCTTCACTTTTGCATCTTTGCTTCCCCAGGAGACATTTGGCAATGTCTGCTGATATTTTTGACTATACCAACTAGGAGAGGGTGATGGTGCCATCTAAAGTTCAGAGGTCAAGGTTGCTGCTAAGCATCTCAGAGTGAACACGGCAGTGTCACAGCAAAATATCAGTTTCAAGACGTTAATAGTACTGACTCTTTTCTGATCCAGCAGACCTATACATTTTGTAGTGATGTTAGTAATACAATAATGCTGGAAAAATTCAAAGCCAAATTCAAATAGGAAATTTAACATTGTCTGAACCTGAAACATATTTTTGAACATATTTATCAACAAATAAAACTTTCTCCATAGTATTACAAATGTAAAAGCAAATACTTAAAAGTTAACCTTTTCACATTCATATCTTTACTATCATTTACATTCAAGAGACAAGGAGGAGTGGAGTGAGAACATGTTAAATCTTGCTGCTCAAGTTATGTCATTAGAAGCAAAAATATGCCACCCAAAGTGAGGCCACTTAATTTAGTTTTTAACAGATTTGGAAAATGTAGGAAGAGTGGATTCTCCTATTTTTGACTCATTCTCTAGATGAGCTTAATGTGGTCTTTCCTATGTGCTAGCTCTCCTTCAATTCCTATCCTATTTCTCATCATTTACAATCCTCTCAATGTGATCCTTTTAAAAGATCTATGGCTTATTTATTATCTTTGGAGATATGAATGCTAAAGATGTGATATGTTTGAGACATAGGACCTTTTGATTGGGATGGTTGCTTCTTTATAGAAAATTTCTCCAAGGATAGTGAGCGGAGTGAGTCAAAATCAGAAAATATGTGGTTATGCTTTTTAATCTTTACAGTGTAATCGTATTACTTGCCAGAAATTATCCATAAATTAAGTTTGGGAGTTATCTTCCCAAAACATAAGCCAAATCACATTATTTCTTCTCCAAAACAAACGAGGACCTGTGTTTCTGATCCCATTGTCTCTCATTCCCTAAAAACATATCAGCATTTTAGTCTGGCATCCAAATGATTTTCTGATCTAAACACAGACTATCTTCCAGATGCTTTTCGTTTCCCTTGTTTCTCTGTTTCCTCCTCTTGGTTAAAGAAAGTATGAGAAAGTTCATACTAATTGTAAGCATGTCCCTTGTTTTTAATATATTAACAACTTGTATATGCCAACTGAATATCAATCTTGGTTGTGCATGAGTTGGCCATGAGGAATGATGGGAGGACAGCTTGAAGTGTGGAAGGTGGTCCTCTTCTCAGAGCAAATGACAGGAGGTTGAGCATCGATTTTGGGCAGGGCTTCTTCCTTAGAATCCAGTGGGACATTAGATGGGATCCTGAAGAAAACCTCCTAGAAAGTAGCTGAGCTAGAAGCTTTGGCAAGACGTCCACGATGACTCATCAATCCAAAGGGCTACGTGAAAATGGCAGGGGAGGCAAACTAGGAAATCAAAGACAGAGAAGTAGTTGGGTGGAGAAACAGAATATTACTCAAAGCAGTGCTTCCTAAATCAGTAAGCTGCAAATATTTACAAGCTTATTTACATCGAAGTTTACTCAGTGTTAATCTAAATGAGTAATATAAACATGTGTGGGATTACTGAGATGACCAGTGATCTTAATTTGCATTTTCCCTAGGACTACTGATTTTAAGCAACTTTTAATGAACTTAATGGCCATTTGAACATCTATTTGTGTGTAGAGTGCTCAAAAGTTTTTCCAATTTGTTTTTCATTTTGAAATACTTGTAGGTTGATAGGAAGATGTAAGTTGTCACACTCATGTGTTCAGAGCTGGTTCTAAGGATTTCCTTATTATCACTTGATGTCTGCAGTGTCTGGAGGATATTCTTGTTTTGTTCATGTCTGATAATTCATGCCTCTCTCTTTTTTGTCAGCCTTGATAGAAGGTTATGAATTTTATCAATCTTTTCAAAGAAAAGTCCTTTGCTTCATCTGTTTTCTCTGTTGTTTTTACTGTATTTTGATTGATTTCTGCAGTTATCTCTATTTCCTTCTGTTTGCTTTGGATTAAATTTTCAAATATATTAAGGTGAAAGCTTAGATCACTGACTTGAGATTTTCCCCATTTTCTAATGTAAGCCCTTAGTGTTATTTCCCTTGAGAATTATTATTTAACCTGTGGATTACTTAAAAGTATCCAGTTCAGTTTCTGAGTGTTTATAGAGATTTTTAGGTTCTCTTTCTGTTACTGATTCTAGTTTGATTTTATTGTGATCAGGAAACAGATTTCATATGATTGCTGCTGCTGCTAAGTCACTTCAGTCGTGTCCAACTCTGTGCGACCCCATAGATGGCAGCCCACCAGGCTCCCTCATCCCTGGGATTCTCCAGGCAAGAACACTGGAGTGGGCTGCCATTTCCTTCTCCAATGCATTAAAGTGAAAAGTGAAAGTGAAGTCGCTCAGTCATGTCCGACTCTTAGTGACCCCATGGACTGCAGCCTACCAGGCTCCTCCGTCCATGAGGTTTTCCAGGCAAGAGTACTGGAGTGGGGTGCCATTGCCTTCTCCAATTAAGTTCTTGTAAATTTGTTGCCAACAAAGGTCCATCTAGTCAAGGCTATGGTTTTTCCTGTGGTCATGTATGGATGTGAGAGTTGGACTATGAAGAAAGCTGAGCACCAAAGAATTGATGCTTTTGAACTGTGGTGTTGGAGAAGACTCTTGAGAGTCCCTTGGACTGCAACGAGATCCAACCAGTCCATTCTGAAGGAGATCAGCCCTGGGATTTCTTTGGAAGGAATGATGCTAAAGCTGAAACTCCAGTACTTTGGCCACCTCATATAAAGAGTTGACGCTAAAGCTGAAACTCCAATACTTTGGCCACCTCATGCAAAGAGTTGACTCATTGGAAAAGACTGATGCTGGGAGGGATTGGGGGCAGGAGGAGAAGGGGACAACAAAGGATGAGATGGCTGGATGGCATCACTGACTTGATGGACAGTCTGAGTGAACTCCGGGAGTTGGTGATGGATAGAGAGGCCTGGCGTGCTGCAATTCATGGGGTCGCAGAGTCAGACACAACTGAGCAACTGAACTGAACTGAAATTTGTTAAGTTTGTTTGGCCCCTTGTATGTTCTGTCTTGGTAAATGTTCTGCTTAAATAGAATGTGATCTTGTTGGACTATTCTATAATATTGATTGGTTGATGGTGATGTTGAATTCTATATCTTTGATGATTTTCTGCCTAGTTATTCTATCAATTCTTGCCTGGAGAATTGCATGAACAGAGACCAGCAGGCTACAATCCATGGAGTCCCAAGAGTCGAACACAACTTAGCGACTAAACCACCACCATTCTATCAATTTTGTTGAAGTCTCCCAGCTATAATTGTGAATTTGTTTTTTTATCTTTTCAATTTTGCATGAGATTCACATATTTTGAAACTGTTTCCTAATTAATTGACCTCATTATCATTATATAGTATCACTCCCTCTTCCTGATATATATTTTGTTACGAATTCTTGTCTATCTGTGGAGAAGGAAATGGCAACCCACTCCAGTATTCTTGTCTGAAAAATCCCATGGACAGAGGAGCCTGGTGGGCTACAGCTCATGGGGTTGCAAAGAGTGAGATACGACTGAGTGGCTGAGCACAGGTTTATCTGATATTAATATAAAGGCTCCAACTTCCTTTTGCCTTATGTTTGTATGACATACCTTTTTACATAAATTTACTTTCAGCTTGCCTGTATTGTTATATTTGAGGTGAGTTTCTTGTAGACGTCACCCAGTTGTGTCATATTTCCTCCACTCTTCCAATCTTTGTATTTTAACTGGTGTCTAGAAATCATTTACATTTAATGTGATTATTGATATGTCTGACATTGTATTTCTTATTTTTCTGTTTGTCTCATTTTTCCTCCTCTGTTTTCTTTTTCCTGCTTTCCTATGGGTTCGTTGAATATTTTTGAAATTTTATTTTTTTCTATAGTTTTTTCTGTAATATTTTTGGATATCTTTGTGTATGTGTCTTTTATAAAGTATTTCATTATGGACACATACTTCTTTCAGTCTACGGATGTTGATATTGTATTAACTGGATACGTTCTTTTCAGTTCAGTTCACTCGCTCACTCTTCATTATTTATAGTATGACAATCTTAAATATTTTCTACATACACTGAAAGTCTTAATAATAATATTTTTGTCTAAACCATCAAACATAGCTTAGAGGATACTGATATTTTCCTTGTTTCATTTTTTGTTCATAATGTTCTAATATTCCTTCTTTTATCATTTACTAACTGTCCTGAGGATTTCTTTTAAAATTAGGATAGGTCTCTGAGTAACGAATTCTCTTAATTTTCTTTCCTCTGAGAATACCTTGATTTACCCTTCATTTCTGAAAGATATTTTCTCTACATGCAGAATTCTGAGTTGAAGATTCTTTTAGCCCTTGAAAAATGGTGTGTCACTTTCTTCTGGTTTCAATAATTTCTTATGACAGTTGTGCCATTCAAATTATTTCTTCTCCATAGGTAAGGTGGTGTTTCTCTGTTGCTTTCCTTTCTTTTTTTTCTTGCTGCCTCATTTCTGTCAGGTCTGGGGAAGAATCCAGGTTCCTCTCCTGGTTTCTGTTCCTACTCTGAGAGGGATGATCCCTCATCACTCCTCTCCATGTTGTCTTCTCTGGCATGGCAGCGTGGGGGTGGTACTTGCTACTGTCCGGTAGGGATGAAGTCCTGGATCCTCATGCAAACTTCTCTGACCTCCACCCTGGTGTCTCACTGCAGCCCGATGAGAATGGAAGTCTAGTTCCTGTCACTTGGCCTTTGTTGGTGAAGGTGGGTTGAGGCCACAGTTTTTTCTTTGGTGTTTGAAGTAACACAGTTATTATCTAGGAGTTTTCTGTCTTGCTATGCTGCATTTATCTTGGTCCACCGGTGAAAGACAGGAGGGTTTCTTGTCTGAACCCATTGGTATGTCCAGTATTTAATCACCCAGTCTGAGATACTTGAGGCAAACAGTAAACTGGGGGAACTCACTGTGTGTTGATATTCGATGCCTTAAATCCCGGGCCAGTGTATCTTCTTTTTGCCAATTTTGAGGGTATTCTGTGTTTTCCTTCTGCTTTCTGTGGTATTTTCTAGGAAGAACAACAGGGAGAATTTCATCTACTATATATTGTCCAAAACTGGAAATGAATCCTATTTTTTTAATTGAGTTTTTTTTTTTAGTATTAACAATTTGAAAAGAATTGATATCTTAAAAATATTCATGGTTTCAGTCCATAAACATGGTTTATATCTTTATTACTTACATCTTGAGTTTCTCTCAGTAACTTTTTGCAGTTTTTCAAATGTGTAGATATCGAATACATTGTTTTTTGATGTTATATTTTCTGTAGAATTTACATTTTTTTCAGTTTTCATTTCTTCCTTGAGAATCTCTTTTTATCCATTAGATCATTTTCCCTTTAAACTGGGAAATGTAACAATTATTTAAATCCTTATCTACTAATTCCCTGATAGCTCAGCTGGTAAAGAATCCACCTGCAACGTAAGAGAACCCAGTTAGTTTTTTGGATCGGGAAGATCCCCTGGAGAAGGGATAGCCTACCCACTCCACTATTCTTGGGCTTTCCTGGTGGTTCAAACAGTAAAGAATCTGCCAGCAATGCGGGATCAATGGGTTCAGTCCCTGGGGCTGGAAAGATCCCCTGGAGGAGGGCATGGCAACCCACTGCAGTATTCTTGCCTGGAGAATCCCATGGACAGAGGAGCCTGGTGGGCTACAATCTAGGGGGTCGCAAAGAGTTGGATTCAGCACAGCACAGCACACTGCTAATTCCAATATCTGGATCATCTTTGCATCCACCTCTTTTTTGCTTTTTTCCTTTTGGTAATATTGGTTGTTGTTTTCTCAATGTGTCAACATTTTTAAAGTTGTATTATGGATATTGTGTTTTAAAGAAACGTGGAGACTGAAATGTCATTTTTTGGTTTTTGTTTTTGTTTTCCCTAGAGAATATTCTGGTCTCTCTTTGACTGCAGGGGTAAGGGACTGGTTATTCATATTCCAAAAACGATCAAGTTTAGCTGGTACTGGTACCACAGCTTTAATATATTTAATTGAGCTCGATTTAACACAGTTTCCAACCTCTCACATTACTGTCATCAAGTTATCAATCTCTTTATCTTCAGTAGCATTTGAGCTATAAAGGGACCATCCTGCAGTTTCACATCGGCTTAATGAGCTGTTGGAATCCCCCCCCAGCAGATTTCGAGAACTTAATTACAATCAGAGGCGCTAATTCTCTCTGCTTTCCAGCACGTTCATTCTTGCCTTCTCAGTAAAATTCTGTGGGTGAATGAGAATTATCAAGCTGGGTGATTTTTTTTTTTTTTCGGCATTTGGAGCTCTTCTAAATCTCCTTCTGTTCTGCCATCTCACCCTAATTTTAAAGGTTCAGTGTATTTTCTTTTCTTTTTTTTTTTTTTTGGCAGTGATATCTTACAAAGCATCTAGTTTTGCTTCTCTAAGCACTCAAACCCAGAACAAATGGCTGATCCCACGTATGCATGTTCACACTGCTGTCTGATTGCCTATGTAGTTGTGCATCTAGAATTCAGTTTACCAGCATTTCCTCGTGTCTACAGTTCTTTGATAACCTAATACAAATGATGATGCTTACCTGTTTTATTTTTTTCTTGTGTTATGAAGAAACAAAGATTTTTTTTTTAACAAAGATGTTTTGTTCCTTCAACATCTTCACTAGAAATTAGTGAAAGCATTGTTCGTTTGCATGATTAAGTAAAATTATGGTAAAACTACAGTGGAGAGACACATTCATCAATTATTGAGATTATATATAAACTGGTAAAATCTGGTTCCTACTAAATTCATTAATATATATCAAGAACTTCTAAATTATTAACTAATTGTTTCCCCATCTAAACATAAGTACTTGGAAAATAAGCACAGTTATGAACAATTATTTATATCCAAAATTGGTAATCATGGTAATTTTTCTTTTTAATAAAGAAAAATTGGAAACCCCTCAAATCTTCAAAAAAGAGGAATGGGTAACTATATAAAGATACTAGGTAATTTCACTACAGTAAGGGCTTCACTTGTGGCTCAGCTGGTAAAGAATCCGCCTGCAATTCAGGAGACTTGGGTTCAATCCCTGGGTTGGGAAGATCCCCTGGAGAAGGGAAAGGCTACCCAGTCTGGTATTCTGGCCTGGAGAATTCCACGGACTTTACAGTCCATGGGGTTGCAAACAGTTGGACACGACTGAGCAATTTTCACTTTCACTATAGTGAAGCCATGTGATAAAATATTATTCAGCTGTTAAGATTTTGTTAAGAGTTTAATAATGTGGTAAATAATTATGAGATGCTATGAAAGTTAAAGCAGCACAAAAATAAGAACATCTAAATTTAACCTCCGTGATGTAAAAATACACACTCATAGAAATGCACTAGTATATTGAAATACTGTCTTCAGTATTCTTATTCTTAAAAGGAATTTTCTATTTCTGTAATTTACGAATTTTTTTTTTACTGTGACAAGTGCCAGATAAAGGTCATAAATTCCATATTGTAATTACCTACAAAAAAGTAAAAACAGATGTATGATCATTAGTTGTGGGAAGGAATATGCTAATGGTAAAGAACCCGCTTGCCAATGAAGAGACCTAAGAGACACAAGTTCACTCCCTGTGTCAGGAAGATCCCCTGGAGGCAGGCAAAGCAACCCACTCCAGTATTCTTGCCTGGAGAATCCTATGGACAGAGAAGCCTGGCGGGCTACAGTCCATGGGTTTGCAAAGTGTTGGACATGACTGAAGTGACTTAGCACACACGCAGATGAAAAGCTAATATAACTAAAGATAAAGTGAAATGGGATAATTTTTTTTATAAGATACACATTTTTGAGCACTTATAGTCATGACAGGAAATGTATTCATAAATTAACAAGACTGAATTAATATTAGATACATGCCAGGCTAAAGCAAGACCTGAGGAAGCTATACATTCTTCTAACACTGTTTGCACGTGGTGGAAATTCTCCTGCACAAAGACAAGAGTAAGCGTTCCTTTTGGGTCACAGCTGCTTCCCAACAACCAGAGTTAAACTCTTTTAAAATCAGACAAAAAAAAAACTGACAAAGTCAGCTAAAGACTGATAAAGGACACCATATTTTCTCTCACAATTTGGTCTTACATCAACTGCTCTTCAGACTGGTAGTACTGAGCTCCAAGACTAAGACTTAAGGTAGGCTTATTGCTTTGAAAGTCTTAAATTGATCACAGGTACCTGTTGGGGACTGAACTGCACTCTCCGACAGATCCAGTCAAATCCTATCTCCTGTATATGAGAGTGTGACCTTATTTGGAAAGAGAGGTTTTGTAGGTGTTATCAGTTAAGATGAGCCCATACTGGATCAGAGTGGGTCCTGACTCCGTGACTGATGTCTTCATAAGAAGAAGGAAATGTGTGCATAGAGCTACACAGAAGACACATGAAGACAGAGGCCGTGACTGGAGTGGTGTGCCTACAAGCCAAGGTCATGCTTCAGGCCAGATCCTCCCTAAGAACCTCCAGGAGGAACCAACTCTGCCAACATTTCAATTTTGAACTTCTTGCCTCCATAACTGTGAGAGAATAAATTCTCTTATTTTGATTTTTATTTTATCTTTTAAATTAATTTTTATTGGAGTATAGTTGCTTTATACTGTTGTGATACTCCCTGCTGTACAGCACAGTGAATCAGCTTTAAGTATATAAATATCTCCTCCCTCTTGGATTTCCTTCCCATTTAGGTCATCACGGAGCACTGCGTAGAGTTCCCTCTGCTATATAGTAGGGTCTCATTAGTTAGCTATTTTATACCATAGTGTCAATAGTGCATGTATGTCAACCCCAGTCTCCCAATTCCTCCAATCCACCCTACTTCCCCTTTGGTGTCCATAAATTTGTTCTCTATGTCTGTGTCTCTATTTCTGCTTTGCAAATATGATCATCTGTGCCATTTTTCTAGATTCCACATGTGTGCATTAATATACAATACTTGTTTTTCTCTTTCTGACTTACTTCACTCTGTATGACAGCCTATAGGTCCATCTAAGTCTCTGCAAATGACTCGATTTTGTACGACATCTTCTTTATCCAATCCTCTGTTAATGGATATTTAGGTTGTTTCCTTGTCTTGGCTATTGTAAATAGTGCTGCTGTGAACAGTTGGGCACATGTAACTTTTTAAAATTTATTTATTTTAATTGGAGGCTAATTAGTTTACAATATTGTAGTGGTTTTTGCCATACATTGACATGACTCAGCCATGGGTGTACGTGGGTTCCCCATCCTGAGCCCCCTTCCCACCTCCCTCCCCACCTCCCACCTCCCTCCCCACCTCCCACCTCCCTCCCCATCCCATCCCTCTGGGTCATCCCAGTGCACCAGCGCTGAGTGCCCTGTCTCATGCCTTGAACCTGGACTGGCGATCTATTTCACATATGGTAATATACATGTTTCAATGCTATTCTCTCAAATCACCCTCACCTTCTCCCACAGAGTCCAAAAGTCTGTTCTTTATATCTGTGTCTCTTTTGCTGTCTCGTATATAGAGTCATCATTACCATCTTTCTAAATTCCATATATATGCATTAATATACTGTATTGGTGTTTTTCTTTCTGACTTACTTCACTCTGTATAATAGGCTCCAGTTTCACCCACCTCATTAGAACTGATTCAAATGTGTTCTTATTAATAGCTGAGTGATATTCTATTGTGTATATGTACCACAGCTTTCTTATCCATTCATCTGCTGATGGACATCGAGGTTGCTTCCATGTCCTGGCTATTATAAACAATGCTGCAATGAACATTGGGGTACACGTGTCTCTTTCAATTCTGGTTTCCTAGGAGTGTATGCCCAGCAGTGGGATTGCTGGGTCGTATGCCAGTTCTAACTTTTTGAATGATAGTTCTTCTTTGGCTATATGGCCAATAGTGCAATCATTGGGTCATATGGTAGTTCTATTTTTAGTTTTTAAACCTCCATACTAGTGGCTGTATCAATTTACATTCTGACCAACAGTGCAATGAAGTTCTGTTTTCTCCACATCTTCTCCAGCATTAATTATTTGTAGATTTTTTTGATGATGGCCATACTGACTGGTTTGAGGTGAAACGTTATTGTAGTTTTGATTTGCATTTCTCTAATAATTAGTGATGCTGAGCATCTTTTCATGTACTCATTGGCCATCTGTATGTCTTCTTTGGAAAAGTGTCTATTTAAGTCTTCTACCCATATTTTGATTTCCATTTTTTTCAGCCACCCAGCCTGTAGTAATTTGTTACATCAGCCCTACAAAGCTGATACCACACTTGGTAGCTCAGTGGTAAAGAATCCACCTGCCAATGCAGGAGACAAGGGTTTGATCCCTGGGTTGGGAAGATTCCCCTGGAGGAAGAATGGCAACCCACTTGAGTATTCTTGCCTAAGAAATCCCATGGACCAAGAGACCTGGTGGACTACAGTACACAGCATCACAGAAGAGTCAAGACACGACAGCCACTAAACAGCAACAATAGTGACGGGCTTGCGTGTATGTTTGCTGCTCAGTCGTCTGTCCAACTCTTTGTGACCCATGGACTGTAGCCTGCCAGGCTTCTCTATCCATGGGATTCTCCAGGCAAGAACACTGGAGTGGGTTGCCATTTCCTTCTCCAGGCGATCTTCCCCACCTGGGGATCAAACCTGGGTCTCCCACATTGCAGGTAAACTCCTCACGGTCTGAGCTGCCAGGGAAGCCTGGGTCATTACAGCTTGCATTACAGGTGGTTTCTTTACTGCTGTGCCACTGGGGAAGCCCGATCTATAGTGTATCCAGATAAGCATGGCTTATCTTTCCTCAAGACTTGCTAATACACACTAGAATCGCCCTAACTTTCACTCACCCCTCCTTGCCCCAACTTCCCATCAGATTATGAAGAGGACTGGGGAGCGGGCAGAGCAGTGGGTGCTGGCCCTGAGAGGCATGAGGACATGAGGGTAAGCTGCTTTCCTCCCTGAACCAAGGGAAAGAAAGAGCCTCCAGGTATCAAGAAGAGGAAACAGGCATTTCAGGGCTTACACATAACTTATAAACTCTTTCATTTTTCATAATATTGTAGCCAGTCACTTAAGATAGAATGGCATGATAAATTTCATGCATGTTCATTTTTTGAGTGTAAATCTAGTTTTTCTGTCATAGTCTGTTAGAGAAATTATATTTCCCCAATTAATAATATTGATCATAATAATAACCTGATAGCTATTATAATAGACAAAGATAACTTACAGTTTAGTATTTAAAATGTGGACTCGAGCTGGACTGTAAGTGTTCTAAATCTAGCTCTGTCACCTGCTAGCTATATGATCTGGGACAGATCATGTAATCCCTCTGCCTCAGTTTACCATCTGTAAAATGGGGATAAGAGTGATTGTCTTCAGAAATTAAAGTGAAAATTCAGTGGTTTACAGTAAGGCTCATGCTTATGATTCTATCATTATATGTCAAAACATTTTTTTCCTTTACCCTGTATCAAAGACAGGGGGCAAGTCCCTGGGGATGAGAGTAAAGAAGATTGAGGTATAGATCAGCATCTCCACGACAGGATTCAGTCTTAAAAGATAATATCAGTTTCTAAGCTCTTGACTCCCTAAACCATGAGGATCACTGGTCTTCCTCTCCATGGTGTGATTTTCCGAGATGTACTAATATAGCTTGTGTTTAGATGCTAAATGTAGCACACGTACATACACCTGGAGCTAATGAAAAATATCCTTATAAATTTACCAATCCAAGGAAACATTTAATGTAAAAAATGTAGGTGGAAGAGAGAAGTGAATGCATTATCTCAGAATGAAAAAGCACAAATGCAACACATTTGTCAGTCACTAACCTCCCATTCTCCTTTGCAGGTTTATTCCTGTTTTGATATCATGCCAAACTTTTAGTTAATCTATTGCAGAAGAGTAATAAACTACTAAGTCATTTTTTCTCTTGGCCCAGTTAGAATATATATACTTTGGTTTTAATTAAAAATAATTTTATAATCTTGCTTATACAAGTTCTATTATGTTGTGAAGAAGTTATGTCGTAATATAAAATGGGGACAATGATTTTGGATATGAAATTAATCTGCCAAAAATATTAATTCAGCAACTTCTGTTTGTCAGCCTGTGCTCAATGCTGAGGGCAATACAGTTAAATCAAAATGCATGGCTCTTTCTCCAATGAAGCTGACAGAACTCTGAGGAAATAAAAATTAGGCAGAGGGAACACTCAATAAATAAATATGTTATAAAATGCTTATTTGTTTGGGTGATCCCATGAGTGCCATCTTGTTTTAGAGAGGGGTAACAGGAGGATCCCTTAGGATTCAGGGAGCCAGAAAAGATTTCCCAGAAGAGGTAGAAATGAGCTGAGAGTTAAAGAATGAATGCATTTTAGTAGAAGACAACATTAGGGAGGAGATATTATAGCCAGAAAACCCTGTGTTTAAGGGCATGAGAGGTGAATGGACTGTGTGTGCAAATAAGGAATGAAGCCTCACTGGGTTACAGTATGCAAAAAGGAGAATACAGCAGGATAAAGTCGGGTTGGTCTTTGATGCCAGTGTCAATAGTTTTGGCCATGCATAAAGCTGAAACTGAACTGAAAATGTGTCATTTTAGTTTGGGTAAAAATGAAAGGCAAGCTAAAATAAAAAAATAAGTTCTTTTCTACCAAGGATGCTGACCTTTTCTTGTTCCCTTATAAAAGGGTCCAGGAGATTCTATCAGTTCCTAAAAGTGGGTTCCTAAGAAGCAATGAGGAACATCCTAGTAATTTTCTTAAAAATACATGAGAAGCTTTTAAGTTTAATTAGGTCCCATTTGTTTATTTTTGCTTTTATTTCCAATTTTTTGGGAGGTGGGTCATAGAGGATCCTGCTGTGATGTATATCAGAGAGTGTTTTGCCTATGTTCTCCTCTAGGAGTTGTATAGTTTCTGGTCTTACATTTAGATCTTTAATCCATATTGAGTTTATTTTTGTGTATGGTGTTAGAAAGTGTTCTAGTTTCATTCTTTTACAAGTGGTTGACCAGTTTTCCCAGCATCACTTGTTCAAGAGATTGTCTTTTCTCCATTGTATATTCTTGCCTCCTTTGTCAAAGATAAAGTGTCCATAGGTGTGTGGATTTATCTCTGGGTTTTCTATTTTGTTCCATTGATCTATATTTCTGTCTTTGTGCCAGTACCGTACTGTCTTGATGACTGTGGCTTTGTAGTAGAGCCTGAAGTCAGGCAGGTTGATTCCTCCAGTTCCATTCTTCTTTCTCAAGATTGCTTTGGCTATTCAAGGTTTTTTGTATTTCCATACAAATTGTGAAATTATTTGTTCTAGCTCTGTGAAAAACAAAGGAAGCTATAAGCAAGGTGAAAAGACAGCCTTCAGAATGGGAGAAAATAATAGCAAATGAAGCAACTGACAAACAACTAATCTCAAAAATATACAAGCAACTCTTGCAGCTTAATTCCAGAAAAATTAACGACCCAATCAAAAAATGGGCCAAAGAACTAAATAGACATTTCTCCAAAGAAGACATACAGATGGCTAACAAACACATGAAAAGATGCTCAACATCACTCATTATCAGAGAAATGCAAATCAAAACCACAATGAGGTACCATTTCACGCCAGTCAGAATGGCTATGATCCAAAAGTCAACAAGCAATAAATGCTGGAGAGGGTGTGGAGAAAAGGGAACCCTCTTACACGTTGGTGGGAATGCAAACTAGTACAGCCACTATGGAGAACAGTGTGGAGATTTCTTAAAAAACTGGAAATAGAACTGCCTTATGACCCAGCAATCCTACTGCTGGGCATACACACCAAGGAAACCAGAATTGAAAGAGACACATGTACCCTGATGTTCATCGCAGCACTGTTTACAATAGCCAGGACATGGAAGCAACCTAGATGTCCATCAGCAGATGAATGGACAAGAAAGCTGTGGTACACATACACAATGGAGTATTACTCAGCCATTAAAAAGAATACATTTGAATCAGTTCTAATGAGGTGGGTGAAACTGGAGCCTATTACACAGAGTGAAGTAAGCCAGAAAGAAAAACACCAATACAGTGTACTAACGCATATATATGGAATTTAGAAAGATGGTAACAATAACCCTGTATGCGAGACAGCAAAAGAGACACAGATGTATAGAACAGGCTTTTGGACTCTGTGGGAGAGGGAAAGGGTGGGATGATTTGGGAGAATGGCATTGAAACATGTATAATATCATATATGAAATGAATCGCTAGTCCAGGTTCGATGATGCATGATACTGGATGCTTGGGGCTGGTACACTGGCTCAACCCAGAGGGATGGTACGAGGAGAGAGGAGGGAGGGGGGCTCAGGATGGGGAACACATGTATACCTGTGGTGAATTCATGTTGATGCATGGCAAAACCAATACAATATTGTAAAGTAATTAACCTCCAATGAAAATAAATAAATTTATATTAAAAATAAATAAAAAATAAAAATAAATGGGACGATAATGTGGGAGCAGGTGAGGCGGGAGCCTGAGAAAGGCATGTGGGAATTTTGCTTGTGTGGATAAAAAGTATCAAAGATTTCAGGTAGAGGAATACCATATCACCTTGAACTTTCTGTGTAAAGGATATAACGGGTACAGAGATCATCAGAATTGCCTGGTGCCAAGCATACACTAAAATCGAAAATGAATGAATGAATCAAAAGACAAAAAGGTCATGAAAAACATTCAGTCCAAATATTGTCACTTAAGTAGAAGTGATCTTTAATGAAAATATGTGAGTACCATGTGTGATAGGTGAATAATTACACGTAGTCAGTAACAACAGCAACAACTAGCAACATGTAAACGTTTTGGTGTATCAAGAATTTGAGCATTAACTATGTAACCCTTACAGAAATCTAATGAGTACATTCGATCCCCATTCTGCAGTTTAGGAAGCTGAGACTATAGCCAATGGCAAATCCAGGAGTGTGCTCCTGAGTCTGGTTGACAGTTTTTATCCAGAGACTCTACCCGTAGCAAAGGTGGAGATCTGATTGCTGTAATTGTGCGTTGCTTTTCAGACTAATAAGTGTGATAATTTTATAATATCATGGTTTGCAATTTCACATGAAAATTCCACATATCAGTCAGGGGTCCCTTCTCTATATACCTCGAGAGACTGAATTTAGACATACTGCAAAAGTGAAGCAATTTTATGCCTGTTACACACAGCTCCTGCCAAGTAGTAGGGTCTCACCAGAGGTTAGGTTTACACAGAACAAATAAGTATTTCTGATAAAAGTTACCTTCTGAACATAAAGTCAAGTTCTCTCTCCTTGCACCAGCCTCATGAAAATCAGGCCTGGGATCCAATGGGCCTTCTAAAGCACCTATTTCCAGGATTATGGTTATCCACCAGACTACAACACAACTCTGTGTTTAGCAGGAACACTGAAACACCTTGTGCGCAAATGGGATTTTTTTGTGTGTATATGCACATACATACTTCCTAATTTCAGGACCATTTTGGAAAACATGCTTTGTAAAAAAAAAAAAAAAATTGCTTAATGCTTTTCTATTTTGGCAAAGATCAAAACAGCTTCTTCTTTTCCTGTGTACTGGCCATACTACCCCTGGTTGTATTTTTAAAGCACAGCTCTAATTATGTAGTTAAAGACTGTCTATCAAAAGGCCATCTATTTATATTCATAGTCGAGGTCTTTTATAATCTGCATCCAAACTATTTCTCTAACTTTGCCCTCAACACCACCCTCTATTTGCCCCAAACCATGCCATTTCCCAAATATTCCATGTGGTTTCAGGTATCAGAGCCTTAGCTCATGCCTTGTCTCCAGTGTCCTCCTCCAGGGGATCTTCCTGACCCAAGGATCAAAATAAATTAATATAAAGAAACAAACAAACCCTGCACCTCTTATGTTGTCTCCTGCACGGGCAGGCAAGTTCTTTACCACTAGCGCCACCTGGGAAGCCAGTGTAGAATACACTTCACCCTTATTCTTTACCTGTCCAATAATTCAACTTAGCTTTCAAGACCCAGTTAAATTTCACATTCTCTACAGAAACCTCTGTAAGCTTTGATTCTTCCTGTCCGAATTGCTTTCTGTTCCGAGTCCCCATGGCTTGGTGCTTATGCCCTTGTTTAATGCTATCACAATCTAACATATGATAATTGCCTATATTCCTGTTTTTCCAACAAAATTATGAGCCACCTGTGCACAAAAATAATGGTTTATTCATTTAAACCTTGTTGCCTAGCTCAGAACCTTTAATGAACAAAGAACAATTATTAATTGGTTGATTGTTATAAACTATCACTATTTTACTAATGAGATTCATGAAGTCTATAGAATAAAAGTTCTGAGACTAAATTTGATTCTCAACTGATATTATTTTAATGGAATTTCTTTTTAAAAGATGTATACATAATGTAGAGCCCTCACATTATTTAGTTTGAGTGCCTTCTTCACCTTCCAATTAAATTTTTGCAGTCAACATTAGGAACTTGTTTGTAATTTAGAGAAATGACACTAAAGGGTCAAAAGAATCATTCCAAATGCAATCCTTTACTATAAGAAACCCTGGCTTAAATAAAGAGAAGATAAACATACTTAACAGACATCCTGGTGTTTAGACCAGTTAAGGAAAAATTTAATCAAGAGACCAGGAGACGGCTCGATGACTCATGAATATGTAACAGGAATTTCATTAAGCCTAACAATGTTGAAAAATTCTGTTGCAACTGAGGCATACTTGTGGAAACGGTCTATAGTATCCAAATGCCCACTGTCGATAGCTCTTCAATGTAAATCATGCATCTGAACATTAATTCAGATTGTACTATAATTAAGAGTCTTTGATATAGCCAAGCAAGGTACCTGGGAAATGGAATCTTGTGTTTCATTTAAGTAGCCATTTTGCCAGGGAATGAGTTGTTGGATATCGACACATATGGGGTAGTATTGGGGGAATTTTAGTATCATAGTAACAGCAGCCGAGGAAGAATAATTATAGACTCGATTTTGCCCTAGCTCTCCCAAAGGACTTGATCTGGGGATCAGGTAATGGGAAAGGAGAAAAGGGATATATATATACACACATATATATTTTTTTCAATCAACTGTCATTGCACTGAATGTGATGCAAGTTAATGACCTTGGTTTCCTTTCCTCCTTGCTTCCTGTGGCTGGGTGTTGAGTGATAATTAAAGTGGGGTGTTTGATACCATTTTCAGTTTTCATAGTCACAGTCTTTCCCTTTGCTTTTTAAAAAAATTATTTATTTTTGGCTGTGCCAAAGATGTCACAGCATCTTTCTTGCTGTGGGGACTTTTCTCTCATTGTAGTGGGCAGGGGCTACTCTCTAGGGGCAGTGTTTGGGCTTCTCATTGCAGTGACCTCTCTCGTTTTGGAGCATTGGCTGTCTCAGGTGCACCCATTTCAGTAGTGGCGGCTCCCGGGCTCTGCAGTACAGGCTCAGTAATTGTGGTGCATGGGTTTAGACCAGTTAAGGAAAAATTTAATCAGGAGGCCACGGCATGTGGGGTCTCCCCAGATCAGGGGTTGAGCCTGTGTCTCCTACATTGGCAGATGGATTCTTTATCACTGAGCCACCAGGGAAGCCCCTCCCCTTGCGTTTTATTGACCATATTTCCATCTTGACTTCAAAAACTTTCTTCATACTAAGGAGATTTCTGAGCCACTACCTCTTCAAGTTTGTAGTCTGCCTTAACCTAAATATCTTCTGTAAACCAACCTTTCCTGGTAACTCAACTGGTACAGAATCTGCCTGCAGTACAGGAGACCCTAGCTCGATTCCTGGGTCAGGAAGATCCTCTGGAGAAGGGATAGGCTACCCACTCCAGTATTCTTGGGCCTTCCTTGTGGCTTAGGTGGTAAAGAATACACCTGCAATGTGGGAGACCTGGGTTTGATCCCTGGGTTGGGAAGATGCCCTGGAGGAGGGTGTGTTCTTGCTTGGAGAATCCCCACGGACAGAGGAACCTGGTGGGTGACAGTCCATGGGGTTGCAAAGAGTCGGACATGACTGAATGACCAAGCACAGCACAGTCAACCAAACTTACATAGGCAGGTGAAGTGTTTTTAGGCAAGAATGATGTGGCTGTAACAATGTCAGCCCACCCACCAGGGGTTATTTGACTGATCCTTCAGTTGACCCCTTCTTCACTCACTCTTCTACAGGCTTCTTTCAAGGTGAGCAGTAGAAAAGGATAACCCACCCAGAGGGAGGTGGGCTGGGGTCTGCAATGGATCTGATAAATGGGAAAGCAGGGTGAGAGAGAAAGATGAGTTAGGAATGAAGAGATAGGTGCCCCAGTTGTATTGTTGTATTTCTTGGTTTCAGGATTACCTTCAAGATTATCTGATACTATCAGAGTGGTGATTTTTTTTTTCAAGGCTCAGGACTAACATTGCATTCCATCCTTCTAATACCCATCTCTTTTGAAATAACTACAGGTTTTACAGATTGTACTTAATGGCATATACAGCAGAAGCTCTTTGAGTAAAGTTTCCAACTGTTCTGTCACAGAGAATTGTAATAACAATATTTAAAATAGTGGGAAACTGTTACTAATAATACCAAGGAAGTTTTTCTTTATACTACCAAGGGTAACCCAGGGGTAGTAGAAGTAGACACTAGGAGTGAGAAGAGTCTCTTCTGATCATTCATGTATTTCTGAGCAAGATATTAACTTTCCTGGTGTCTCACTGGCTTTCAGTTCTGATGAGGATGATTCATTAAGACCCTCTTGATTGAAAGGAGTTTAAGCCAAACTAACATAAGCTGAAGAGGAGGCTTTTTGGAAGGACACTGGGCATCCCATCTGGGTATCATGAAGAGAGTCACTGCCTAGAACTTTCTAGGAAACAAGGAAGTCCTTGAAGCATTATTCTCAATATTGCTTTTCTCTGCAGGTCTGTTATTAATACAATTCTCTAAGACCCTGATGCTGGAAAAGATCGAAGGCAGGAGGAGAAGGGGATGACAGAGGATGAAATGGTTGGATGACATCACTGACTCAATGGACATGAGTTTGAGCAGGCTCCGGGAGTTGGTGATGGACAGGGAGGCCTGGTGTGCTGTGGTCCATGGGGTCCCAAAGAGTCAGACACGACTGAGTGACTGAACTGAACTGAATCACAGGTCACCCTTCTCAGTCTTGATAGTACAAATGGCTGCTGTTTAGAGATCCAAAGTTTATTCTAGTCTATTCAAAGTATTCTAGTCCCCCTGAAAAAAATTTCTCTCTTTCTGTTTCAGCTACCATAATTACCAAGAAAGGGACAGTTAATGGACTTGTCCAAGTAAGTCCAAATATATAATAGCTTTTAAAAATTAATTTTTGAGAGTATAGTTGCTTTACAGTGTACTGTTACTTTCTGATATACAGCAAACTGAATCAGCTATTTGTTGTTGATAAACAATAGTTACTCAGTCTTTGCGACCTGATGGACTGCAGCACGCCAGGCCTCCCTATCCTTCACCATCTCCTGGAGCTTGCTCAAACTCATGTCCATCGAGTCAGTGATGTCCATCCAACCATCTCACCCTCTGTCATTCCCTTCTCCTCCTGCCCTCAATCTTTCCCAGCATCAGGGTCTTAGAGAATTGTATTAATAACAGACCTGCAGAGAAAAGCAATATCAAAAGGGTCTTTTCTAATGAGTCAGCCTTTCGAATCAAGTGGCCAAAGTATTGGAGCTTCAACATTAGTCCTTCCAGTGAATACTAAGGATTGATTTCCTCTAGAATTGACTGGTTTGATCTCCCTGCAGTCCAAGGGACTCTCAAGAGTCTTGTCCAACACCACAGTTCAAAAGTATCAATTCTTTGGTGCTCAGCCTTCTTTATGGTTCAACCCTCACATCCATACATGACTACTGGAAAACCATAGCTTTGACTAGATGGACCTTTGTTGGCAAAGTAATGTCTCTGCATTTTAATACGTTGTCTACCTCCACATATATACCTTCTGTTTTGGATTTCCTTCCTATCTAGGTCACCATAGAGCACTGAGTAGAGTTCCTTCTACAATCAGTTCAGTTCAGTTCAGTTGCTCAGTCGTGTCCGACTCTGCGACCCCGTGAACCGCAGCACGCCAGGCCTCCCTGTCCATCACCAACTCCCGGAGTTCATCCAAACCCATGTCCACTGAGTCAGTGATGCCACTCAACCATCTCATCCTCTGTCGTCCCCTTCTCCTCCTGACCTCTACAATAGGTTCTCATTAGTTACCTATTTTACATAATATCAATAGTGCATGCATATCTTAAGTCTTTCTGAGTAAAGTAGATATTTCCCAAGAATAAGATATAATTTAACTATTTGAATGACAGACTCATTTTTCACATTGTGTCATAATTTACATACTCCATACCATACACAGGAACATCCTCCAAGTGTACCACAGAGGAAGGAAACTACCAAAGAGTAGCTGGCATTTTGGTTCAATGTACTCATCTAAGAGAAGCTGTTAGGGATTTATGGACTGTAAGTATCTTCAATTCAGTTCAGTCACTCAGTTGTGTCCGACTCTGCAACCCCCTGAATTGCAGCACGCCAGGCCTCCGTGTCCATCACCAACACCCGGAGTTCACTCAGACTCACGCCCATCGAGTCAGTGATGCCATCCAGCCATCTCATCCTCTGTCGTCCCCTTCCCCTCCTGCCCCCAACCCCTCCCAGCATCAGAGTCTTTTCCAATGAGTCAACTCTTCGCATGAGGTGGCCAAAGTATTACTGGACTTTCAGTTTTAGCATCATTCCTTCCAAAGAACACCCAGGACTGATCTCCCTTAGAATGGACTGGTTGGATCTTAGAAGGATCCAAAAGGAACTCTTATAGGGCAGTATTATTATATCTTTAGAAACAGCACTATGAACTCTCGGCAGGAGATTCTGCTTTAGGAGACACCGGATGAATTAAGGTTCCTTTGACATTACTTTTAGAACTCCAAAGTGAAGTGAAATTGGCTCTGATGTGTCCAACTCTTTTCAACCCCATGAACTATACAGTCCATGGAATTTTCCAGGCCAGAATACTGGAATGGGTAGCCTTTCCCTTTTTTAGGGGATCTTCCCAACCCAAAAATACTCACTTAACACTAAGGAGATGTGTTTCTTATATATTTATTGCAGGTATCACTACTACAATGACTTTCTCTTAATTTAAAATGAAAATCTGAATTTAAGAATTTTTCTGTTAGGGAAAAAATGAATTAACACCAGCTGGGAAAAAAAAGATAGTTCATGACTATGAATTCTCATCATAAATTCATCTGGGCTTCTTTGAAATAAGCATAATATTAAAGATGAAAAAATAACATGCCCTGCTTAGTAATATAATTTATCTGCTTGTAAGCATCTACTTTTAGAGATACTGAAACCTCAACCCCCCAAAATACTAAATATTATTAATGGTAAGTATATATTTCATATCTTAACATTTCTCTGGGTATGGTAGGATTTTTAAAAATTAAAACAGACAAAATACCCTTAGGGAATAAGTCAACTGATTTCTATTTAATATCCTTTGTTTTGCCTAAAAATGGAGGGAACTCTAAGGATTAATGTTCAAGTTGCTTGTTTAAGGAGGCCCTTTCCAATGACAGCCCCAGTTCAGTGTTAATTCACAGGGTTCCAGCATTTCTGTTTGCTTTTGTATTGAATAACAGAGCATCTGAACCCTGAGCTGAAGGTGACCAAATGCATATTAGATGGAGACATTGCAATGTTTTAACTAATTCTGACTCAAGGAATGACTTACTGCTTGACAAGGAGATTCTTGAAATGTTTCCTCTTTCATCTATTTACTGATGCTGCCGTTTGCGGTTTTCTCCCTAAGCACTTTGCTGACTTAATAGGACAATGTCAAGTTCGTACTGATGTCATTTCCACCTGAAATCACTGCACTTAGGAAGAAAATAGACAGAAATCTGTAGGGGGAATATCTGTGTTAGACTGAGAAGTCTGCATTAGAGTCTGTTCCAAGTTGACATATTGGGGACTGAGATTGTTTGGTTTTATATATATATATATATATATATATATATATATATATATATATACATACACCCCTAGAAAGTCGGGTGTATATATATATATATATATACATATACCCCTAGAAAGTCATGTTTTATTCCAAGGTACGCACAGCACTCATGGCTCATTATATAACCTTTGCTTTGTAAAAATGACTAAGTTCTACCAAGATCTGGATTAGCATCTCCATTTTTCATAGAAGGAAACTGTAGCACAGAGAGAGATGTCTGGGCTGTATCTGAGCAGCAAAGCCAAGGTCAGCATCCAATTAACATTTTCTAATGCCCACTCGGCCCCTAACATTTTACCTTGAGTTCAGCTGTGTTTATAAAAGAGAAAAGGCAATTTGTGTCTTGCTAGGATATGAAGGGCAGTTCTACTTATTTCTCACGCAGGTCTGGGACTGTGTTTCAGTAGATACACCCAGTATCACCTGTTTTGCTTTATAATGTTGAGAAAGAGTCAAAGAGAAAGCTAGTTATTTCCAAACTTTTGAGTTATGAGAATTTCTTTTTAAAATAAAATAATTGATTCCTTTGAAAATTGTAACTTTGATTTTGTAACCCCCGATTTTTAAGAATGGCATATCCATCAGATTTCTATTTAACATATTTGTATCAAGTGCATATTATATGATAGGCATGATGCTAAATAAACAGTCTTTGCTCTCAAGAGGTTTGTAGACTAAAATATGACTTGAATGCAGTGAATCTGCATTTTAGTAATCACGACAACATCTATATATACTTTAAGATACAGGTGTATAGGTGTGTGAGAATAAAATCATAGTTGACAAATACCATTGGCAGATCCTTGCATGAGGTGGATTCCCAAATCTCTTATTTCCATCCAAATTTTGTAGCCCATTGATTCATAACCACTGGCTTGAGCTTTCTTCCTGCTCCCAGGAGGGACGACTCCACCATTTTTTCTCAGATAATGGAGTGTTTGCAAAAGCAGACTTTAGATTCCAACTTCTGGTTCTAGTATTTTTCATCTGTGTGACCTTGGACAAGTTCCTTAATGTCTCTGTGCTTCCATCTCTTTATTTTTTTCTTCAGTCTCATTTGAGGTATAATAGACAAAATTATATTTTAAGTGTACAATGTGATAGTATAACATATGTATAACTAATGAAAGTCTTCTCACATTGTTGATTAACACATTCATCATCTTACTATGCTTGTTTTTATGAAAACACAAGTTCTATTATCTTATCAAATTTCAATTAAACAATAAATATAGTATTATCAACCGGGTGTGTGTTAGTCACTCAGTCACATCCAACTCTTTAAGACCCCATGGACTGTAGCTCTCCAGGCTCCTCTGTTCATGGAATTCTCCAGGCAAGAATACTGGAGTGGGTTGCCATTCCCTTCTTCAGGGATCTTCCTGACCCAAGGACTGAACCCAGTTTTCCCACACTGCAGGCAAATCCTTTACTATCCGAGCCACCAGGGAAGCTCTAGTGACCATGTTATATGTTATATCTTCAAAGCTTATTCATCTTATCACTGAAAATTTGTATCCTTTTACTAACTTTTCCTCATTTCCCCTACTTGCCCAGCCTTGGCAATCACTATTTTACTCTCTGCTTCTATGAGTTTACCTATTTTAGATTACACATATAAGTGCACCAATACAGTACTTGTCTTTCTGTGTCTGGTTTATTTCAAATAGCATGATACCCTTTGGGTTTGTTCGTGTTGTCACAAATGGCAAGATTTCTTCTTTTAAGGCAGAATAATGCACTTACGTATGTGTTTGTATATCACACTCTGTAATCATCCATGACGGGCATTTTGGTTGTTTCTATATTCTAACTACTGTGAATAATTCTGCAGTGAGCATGGAAGCACTGTCCTCTCTTCCAGATAATGATTTTGTATCCTTTGGATGTATACCCGGAAATGGAAGTGCTAGATCAGACATTAGTTCTGTTTGTAATTTCTTGAGGAAACTCTATACTTTTTTCCAAAGTGGATGGACCAGTTACACCAACAGTGTACAAGTGTTCCTTTTCATCTACAGCCTCACAATGATTTGTTATCTGTTAACATTTTCATAATAGCCATCCTAACAGGTATGAGGTGATATTTCATTGTGCTTTTAATTTGTATTTCCCTGATATTTAGTGATGCTGAGTGTCTTTTCATGTACCTCTTTGCCATTTGTATGTCTTCTTTGGACAATGTTATTCAGCTTCTTTGCCCATTTTTAAATTGGTTTATTACATTTCTTTTATACACACACACACACACACACACACACACACATACATACATACATACACTGGTATGAGTTCCTTGCATATATAGGATAGTGAAGTCGCTCAGTCGTGTCCGACTCTTTGCAACGCCATGGACTGTAGCCTACCAGGCTCCTCCCTCCATGGGATTTTCCAGGCAAGAGTACTGGAGTGGGTTGCCATTTCCTTCTACAGGGGATCTTCCCAACCCAGGGATCGAACCTGGTTCTCCCTCATTCCAGGCAGACGCTTTAACCTCTGAGCCACCATATTAACCCTTTAAACTGGAGAAGGCAATGGCACCCCACTCTAGTACTCTTGCCTGGAGAATCCCATGGACGGAGGAGTCTGGTAGGCTGCAGACCATGGGGTCTCGAAGAGTCAGAAACGACTGAGGGACTTCACTTTCACTTTTCACTTTCATGCATTGGAGAAGGAAATGGCAACCCACTCCAGTGTTCTTGCCTGGAGAATCCCAGGGATGCAGGAGCCTCGTAGGCTGCTGTCTATGGGATTGCACAGAGTCGGACACGACTGAAGCAACTTAGCAGCAGCAACCCTTTAAACATGTGGTTTGCAAATATGTTCTTCACTTCCATAGGTTCCCGTTTTGTTTTGTGGACAGTTTCCTTTAGTAAAAACTATTCTTCTTTGATCTAATAGTATGTTTCTGTTTGTATGCCAATACCAAACTCTTTTGATTACTATAGGTTTGTAATATACTTTGAAATCAAGAAGCATGACACATCAGGTTTCTTTCTTGAGACTGCTTTGGCTATTCAGGGTCATTTGTGGTTCCGTACAAATTTTTTTAAATTTACTTCTAACTGGAGAAAAATTGCTTCATGATATTGTGTTGGTTTCTGCCATACATCAACATGAATCAGCCATAGGTACACATACATCCCATACAAATTTTAGAATTGGTTTTCCTATTCTGTGGCAAGTGCCATTGGGATTTTTATAGGTATTGCATTGAATCTGTAGCTCACTTTGGGTAGTATGGGTATTTTAACTATATAAATTCTTCCAGTCTATGAACACAGAATATCTTTCTATTTATCTGTGTCTTCTTCAGTTTCTTTCATAAAAATGTATAGCTGTCCTGTATCCACAGATTCTGAACCTGATCCAGGGTTCATTGAATCCATGGATGTGGAACCTATGGATATGGGAGGGCACCTGACTATACCATTCTATGTACAAGACTTGAACGTTTTTGCAAGGGACTCTGAAAATTTTGATATATTTGAGGGTTTTGGAACCAATACTCTGTAGACACCAAGGGATGCCTCTATTGTAGTTTTTAGTGTACAGATCATTCACTTCCTTGGTTAGATTAATCCCTATATTTTTCTCTTTGATGCTATTGTAAATGGGACTATTTTCTTAATTTTTCTTTCTGATAGTTCATTGTTAGTCTGTTGTATTTTTGTATTTTGACTTTGTATCCTGCAACTTTGTTGAATTGTTTATTGTAACTCTTTTTTTGGGTGTACTGTTTAGAGTTTTCTATGTATTTTATAGAGATCATTTTATATTTTTTCCTTTTTGAGTTTGATGCCTTTCATTTCTTTTTCTTGCCTGATTGCTCTGGCGAGGGTTTTTAGTACCACATTGAATAGAACTCATGAGAGTGGACATTCTTGTCCTGCTCATCTTCTTATAGAAAAATCTTTCAGTTTTCCACTGTCGAGTGTCACGTAATCTCTGTGGTTGTCAGATACGATCTTTACTATGCTTAGGTAGGTTCCATTCTTCTTTATGGTTCAGAGTTTTATCATGAAAGGATGTTGAATTATGTCAAATACTCTATCTATTAAGATGGTTATATGATTTTTATCCTTCATTTTGTTAATGTGGTGTAGCATATTGATTGATTTTCGTATGTTGAACCAGTTTTGCATCCCAGAAATAAACCTCACTTAATCAGAGTGTACAATTATTTTTATGTATTGTTGAATTCAGAGTGCTAATATTTTATAGAAGATTTTTGCATCTGTGTTCATCAGGGATACTGGCCTATACTTATTCTTTTCTTGTAGTGTCCTTTTTTATCTTTGGTATCAGGATAATGCTGTGACCTCCTAAATGAATCTGGAAGTGTTTCATTTCCTTCTATTTGTTTGAAAGAATTTGACAAAGATTGGTATTAATTCTTTTTTAAATGCTTGGTAGAATCCATCAGCAAAGCCATCTGGTCGTGGACTTTGCTTTGATGGGAAATTTTTGGTAACAGATTCAATCTTCTTCCCAGTAGTTGGTGTGTTCCAATTTTCCATTCCTGATTCAGTCTTGGTAGAGAGTTATGTTTCTAAGAGTTTATCCATTTCCTCTAGAATATTCAATTTGTTGCCATATGATTGCTCATAGTAGTTTCTTATGATTCTTAACATTTCTGTTATCAGCTGTCATGTCACCTCTTTCATTTCTGATTTTGAGTCTTCTCTCTTGTTCTTCGCCTAAAGATTTACCAGTGTTGTATGTCTTTCCAAAAAAAGAACTCTTGATTTGATACAGTCTATTGTCTTTCTAGTCTCTATTTCATCTGTTTCTACTCTGATTTTTGTTATTTCCTTCATTCTGCTAATCTGGGGGTAATTCATCTCTCTTTCTGGTTGTGTGGATATGAAGTGAGGTTGTTTATTTTAGGTCTTTCTTGCTCCTGAATGTAGGTGTTTTGGGCTATCAATTTCCCTCTTAGAACTGCCTTTTGCTGCATCTCATAGATTTTAGCATGTTGTGTTTCCACTTTTATTTGTCTCAAATTTTTCTTTCATTAACCTTTGGATTTCTTTGATGCATTGGTTATTCAGAAACATTTAATTTTCATATATTTGTGTTTTCCTTTTTTTTCCTTTTATTTCTAGTTTCATAACATTGTATCAGAAAGACATTTGATGTGATTTCAGTCATCTTAAATTAGTTAAGACTTGTTTTTTGGCTTAAAAATAGATCTATCCTGGAGAATGTTCCATGTGTGCCTGAGAAGAATGTGCATTCTGCTGCTGATGAAATGTTCCGTTGTGCCTATTAAGTCTATTTGGTCTAATGTATCATTTAAGTCCAATATTTCCTTTTGTTCTGTCTGGATTACCCATTGTTGAAGTGGGATTTTGAAGTCTCCTAAATTATTGTATTGCTGTCTATTTCTTCCTTCAGCTCTGTTAATCTTTGCTTTACATATTTAGCTTCTCTAATAGAGTGCAAGAATAACTGGAATTATTATATCCTTATGACTGACCCCTTTACTATTGTGTAATGATCTTCTTTGTTCCTTATTACATTTTTAACTTAAAGTCTATTTTGTGTGATATACATAGATTGATGCTTGTTCATTTTTTGGTTTCCATTTGCAAGGAATATCTTTTCTATCTCTTCACTTTCAGTCTATGTATGTATTTAAAGCTCAAGTGAGTCTCTTTAGTGACTATAAGTCAGTATACAGTCAGGTCTTATATAGATAGATAGATAAATCCTTACATATGTATCTATTCAGTCACTCTGCATTTTGATTGGAAAACTTAATCCACTTACATAAATTAATTATTGACAAGTATAGACTTACTGTTATCTTTTTATTTATTTATTTTTTTGCTTTCTGGTAGTTCCTTTGTTTCTTCCTCTCCTTTGTGATTTGATTATTTTTTATAGTGGTATGCTTTGATTCATTCTCCTTTATCCACTTACTATAGGTTTTTTATTTTGTAATTAGCATGAGTCTAGCATTAAACATTTTATACCAGTCTGTTTTAAGCTGATAACAACTTAACTTTGTATGCATACAGAAGTTCTAAATTTTTATACTTCCTCCTAGGGGGTTATATTTTTGATGTCACATTTATATTGTTCTATGTTGCATTCAGTTCAGTCGCTCAGTCGTGTCTGACTCTTTGTGACCCCATGTACTGCAGCATGCCAGGCTTCCCTATCCATCACCATTTCCTGGAGCTTGCTCAAACTCATGTCCATCAAGTCAGATTTGCATATCCACTAACAAATAATGTTGTTTTAGTTATTTTTAAAATACTTTCCTTTTTATCTTTATACTAGAGTTATAAGTGATTTACCCCCACCATTACAACTTTAGAATATCTTGAATTTAACTATATGTTTACCTTCACCAGTTTATACTTTCACATGTTTTCATGTTACTAATTAGCATCCTTAAGTTTTAGGAACTCCCATTAACATTTCTATAAAGTTGGTTTTGTGCTGGTGAACTATTTTAACTTCTGTTTGTTCCAGAAACTCTTTATCTCCCCTTAAATTGTAAAGGACATCAGTGCTGGATAGAATATTCTTGGTTGGCAGAGTTGGCTGGTTTGGCTTCTGTTTTATTTTTCCCCTTTGAGTAGATCATCCCATTCCCTTTTCGCCTGCAAGGCTTCCACTAAAAATCTTCTGAAAGTCGTATGGAAGTTTCGTTGTACATGACAAGCTACTTTTTGTCTTGAAGCTTTCAGATTCTCTTTCGTCTTTAACTTTTGACAGTTTAATTATAATGTGTCTCAGTATGGGTCTTCCCTGGTGGCACAGAGGGTAAAGCATTTGACTTCAATGTGGGAGACCCAGGTTCGAATCCCGGGTTGGGAAGATCCTCTGGAGAAGGAAATGCCAAGCCACTCCCATACTCTTGCCTGGAAAATCCCAATGGCAGTGGAGCCTGGTAAGCTACAGTCCATGGAATTGCAAAGAGCTGCACAACTTCACTTATGGATCTTGGATTCTTACTTATTTTGCACTTTTTTGGATTCCTAGTTCTGGATATCTGTTTCTTCCCACAGGTTAGGAAAGTTCTCAGCCATTATTTATTTGAATAAAATTTCTGCTTCTTTCTCTCTCCTCCTTCTGGGACCTCTATAATGTATATATTGGTTTCCTTGATACTGTAACATAGTCCTTGAATCTACCATCACACTTTTTCTTCTTACTCTTCTGATTTGATGAATTCCATTGTCTTTGAGTTTGCTGATTTATTTTTTTCTGGTTGATTTAGTCTGCTCTTTAAGTCCTATATTAAAATTTTCACTTCAGTTATTATATTTTTCAACTCTCTGATTTCTGTTTGGTACTTTTCAAAATGTTCTCTTTGTCAAAATTCTCTTTTTTCATGCATTATTCTCCTGACTTTGAGCATCTTTATGACCATTATTTTGTATTCTTTGTTGGGTAAATCACTTATCTCCTTTTAATTAATTTGGTTTCTAGCGATTTCTTTTGTTCTTGTGTTTGGAACATATTCCCCTATTTCTTCATTTTCTTTGACTCTTTTTGTTGATATATGTACATTAAATAAAAAGCCTGCTTATTTTATTTTGATAGATTGGTCTCATAAGGAGACTAACCTCATCAGTCAGCCTGGCCTGAGCACCTGGTTGTCTTTCAAATGTTTGTGTCTGTGCTGCCATTGTTTTCCTAGCGGCTCCCAGTTTTTGAGGGTGTAGCAAAACCTTCAGTGTACCAAAGATATTGGAGATGGCCACATTCTTGGTTAGGCTCCCAGAGGACTACTCACCTCTAACCCCTTGAGCTCCCTGATGCAGGCTAGTCAAACACTGACACTTCAGGCAGCAGGTAGGAAAATCAGGACATCCTATACACAGTAGAGCCCCTCCCAGGAGGAAATCAGAAGCTGGTTTCTGATTCACTGTGCTGAGTATGAGGGAATAATACCTTGGAGTCCTTGAAGCTCAAATAGAACTGTCTTTTCATTTTGTGTAGTCCCAAGGGGCGGGGGAGCCTGGTGGGCTGCTGTCTGTGGGGTCACACAGAGTCGGACATGACTGAAGTGACTTAGCAGCAGCAAGGGACTCATAAATGCTGAACCCTCTTTCCTCCCAGAGCTAGGTAAACTGAGAGCCAGCCCCTGGGGTGGCAGCCATAATAGTAGGGTTGCTAAGTGTGTGGACAAGCTCATTTCAAAGGAGAAGCTGGAGAATTACTACTAGTATTGGATTAAGTTGGAGGAGATGGGGAAATGTGACTACCAGCACTACTGGACTACCAGGAAGATAGTAGCCAGCTCCTCATGCAGACTGATTAAAACCCAGAACCTCAGAGAGAAGCTGGGAAAATATTAAGTGAAATCTCTTCCAGGGAGAAAGTGGGAGATAGGTGTTTTGGCTGTTCCCTCTGTGCTGTCTGGTAGGAATTGCTGCAGTAAAGTGCTTCCATGCCCGTTTGAAAACTGCTGTTTTTGTTTGTTTAACATGGTCCTGTGGGACTAGTGAAATCTGAACCCTGCTGGCTGTCAGAGCTAGTTAACATGAGGGCTTATGCTTCAGGTGGCAGCCGCAAAATTTGGTACACCAGAAGTGTGAACAAGCTCCTTCCAGGAAGAAGTTGGAGACTTGGTTTTATTGTTGGAGGAAGTCAGAGGGGGAATGTAAGGAAGGTGCCCACTGGCTCTTTTGAGCTCTGAGGAGGATGGTAGTCAGCACCTAAATACAGGCTGATCAGAAGCTGGACTTTCAGGCAACAGCTGGAAAAACATGAAGCCAAGCTCCTTCCTGGAGGAAACTGGGAGATGGGTGCTTATTCCTGCTCCCTTTGCACCAACCCCAGGCATCTAGTCACAGGGAGTATTTGCACATCCATTTAAAAACTGCTTGTTTGCTATAGTTCTATGGAATTCATAAACATGAGTACTCAGAATTAGGTCATTTGGGGGCTGTGCCTCCAGTAGCAGCCTTAAAACTTGGGGTTCTCAGTGTGAGGTCCAAACTCTTCCCTCCTCTTGGAGAAGCTGGGAACTTCCCTCCCAACTGTACAGTACTATTAGTGTGGGGTTATGGTGTAGGTCTAAAGAGCCTCCTGATGAAAGCAAAAGAGGAGAGTAGAAAGCTGGCTTAAAGCTCAACATTCAGAAAACTAAGATCATGGCATCCGGTCCCATCACTTCATGGCAAACAGACGGGGAAACAGTGTCAGACTTTATTTTTGGGGCTCCAAAATCACTGCAGATGGTGATTGCAGCCATGAAATTAAAAGACGCTTACTCCTTGGAATGAAAGTTATGACCAACCTAGACAGCATATTCAAAAGCAGAGACATTACTTTTCCAACAAAGGTCCGTCTAGTCAAGGCTATGGTTTTTCCAGTAGTCATGTATGGATGTGAGAGTTGGACTGTGAAGCAAGCTGAACTCTGAAGAATTGATGCTTTTGAACTGTGGTGTTGGAGAAGACTCTTGAGAGTCCCTTGGACTGCAAGGAGATCCAACCAGTCCATTCTAAAGGCGATCAGTCCTGGGTGTTCATTGGAGGGACTGATGCTAAAGCTGAAACTCCAATACTTTGGCCACCTGATGTGAAGAGTTGACCCATTGGAAAAGACTCTGATGCTGGGAGGGACTGGGGGTAGGAGTAGAAGGGGACAACAGAGGATGAGATGGCTGGATGACATCACCGACTCAATGGACATGAGCTTGAGTGAATTCCGGGAGTTGGTGATGGACAGGGAGGCCTGGTGTGCTGCGATTTATGGGGTTGCGAAGAGTCGGACATGACTGAGCAACTGAACTGATGGTGTAGGTCTTAGCCTTTCCTACCTGTTTCAATGTGGGTACGTTATCAGCTGCCTGATGTGTAGGAGTCACTCAACTAGTTTCTGGATTTTTCTCGGAAGGGATTGATCCATGAGGAGCTGTATATTCTGTGTACTGTGAAAGGAAGGAAATTCAACAGCTTCAATGTCAGTATCTTAGTGACATCTCCATTTCTTTCTTCACAGTGGAGATGATAATAGTACCTATGTTGTAGGGTTGTTGTGAGGATTACATGTTAATAAACACAGCATTTAGAAATTATTACTATTACCTACTTATTACTACATTATTGTTACTACTGCCATTACTCAGTGTTGTCAAGGCAGGTACTGAGAACATACTATGAGTCCAGCCCTGATCAAAGAACACAGCTCACCAGTAAGTCATGCATAGGGCTGTGCAAAGATCTGTTTCCATTTCACATGGTCTAAAGCTTGGTTCATTTTGAGAGGATATAGATGAGTCAGCACGGTTTATTGTTTACCACGCCAGTATACTCATCCTTGTTTAATGCTTTATTGATCAGGAATGTGTGTAGGCACTCTGCTTGAGAGACCTCCTTGGAGGACGTCTAGTATTGATGTCTTATTGCCAAGGAAACTGCAGGTTATTTCTTTTCTTTATAGGAGCTGCTTAATAGCATCAAGCCATTGATCCATTTATTGTATTTGGCCCCCTGGCAGTGGTTAATGCTGGAGAGACCATGTAATAAAGTAGTTTGCTTAGAGGGTTGGGAGAAAATGAATATCGTTCTTGACTGAGGGAGGCATGGAGCCTTGCACAGCTCTTAGACTTCTCTCTACACTTACAGCAAGCTCTGGGTGGTTGGCCGCATGTGTGTCATAACCCACCATTTATTTTCCTTTAGTTTCAAGTACTGTGCCCTAACCCATGTTCTTTTATTGGTTAAGATACCTTCCATTTTCAGATAAGTTACTTTTCGGGGGACTCTCTGGATCATAATAGGGTGATGGGCTAACACTAGAGGAATAGAAGAAAGTCATGTTTTAGATAAGAGACAAGAAATAATTTTTAGTCTGTAGGTAGAAGTATCACTCAAAAAAGCTGCAAAATCTTTCTGACATCATGACATATGGGGGGGGGGAAGCTATTTTGTTTTCCTTTCTGATCAAAATACAGTGGATATAGGAAAGAGAAGTTTGATTTGGGAAGACTGAGGCCCAAATGTTATCTCTAACACTTACTGCCCTGTGTCCTTGAGTAAGTTATATAGAATTCTTGACTGTCTATAAAAATAGGATTGTAAGAGCTACCCTTATTGGCTAATGTGAGAAATAAATGAAATGAGAACTGAAGCATAGTAGTTATATCATAAACACTCGTCTCTGTCTATCCACTGTGGGTAGAGATGTGGGTGGTTGACAGGGCAGGGGTATTAGGTACCAGTTTGAGCTCTTAAGCAGAATTTAGGACAGGGCCTCCTCCCAGCATCAAAAAACAATTGGGGGGTTTCCACTCTTTTGGAGGGCACCACGCTAAAGAGGCTATTGCTTGGTTGATGGTTCTGTCAATCTGAAGCCCTATTTAGGGACAAACAGATGGGTTCTCTTTATCTCCCGGTTTTGTATCTATTTCTTAAGGTCCTCAAAAAAAAAAAAATGCCGCTTTGTCAGTAAAGAAGAGTATGGAAAGAGAATATTTCTAGGGCAAATTTTTATTGAATAAACAATGTGGAAGCATTTTAGTAAACTCTAAAGCATTACACAGGCATGCGTGCTAAGTCACTTCAGTTGTATCTGACTCTTTGGGACCCCATGGACTGTAGCCTGACAGGCTCCTCTGTCCATGGGATTCTCCAGGCAAAAATACTGAAGTGGGTGGTGGTTTAGTCACTAAGTCGTGTCTAACTCTTGCTACCCCATGGACTGTCACCTGCCAGGCTCCTCTGTCCATGGGATTCTCCAGAAAGAATACTGGTATGGGTTGCCATTTCCTTCTCCCAGGGATCTTCCTGACCCAGGAATTGAACCCGGGTCTCCTGCATTGCAGGCAGATTCTTTACCAACTGAGCTATGAGGGAAATCCACTGAAGTGGATGGCCATTCTCTTCTCCAGGGGATCTTCCCAACCCAGGGATCAAACCCACATCTCTTATGTCTTGCATTGGCAGGCAGTTCTTTACCACTAGCGTCACTTGGGTGAAGTCTAATTTCTGGGGCATTTAGCCTTGGGCAGTGCTCCTTTATATTTGCTAGAAGCCCTCAGCCAGCACAGTGAGGTAGAAAATGTCCCGCCCATTGGCCTCTGCAGTGACAGGAAGGACAGCCAAACCCAGCTTCTACAGAGAAGGCCCTGGTGAGAGCCTTTCACAATGTTTGAAAAGTAAAAGATTTCTGCAACCACACAGCCCTACATTGGAAACTCTTTCCCCTTAAAAATGCACACACACAGCCCCCGCACACATACACACATGGACACATATGCATACATATCCATGTATACACACATGCAAACATATAGACACATGCAAACATATACACACACATGCTTAGACATACACTTGAATATACACTCATGTACGTGCATATACACAAGCACATAGTCATACTTAAATCTCATACACACAGACATACACGATGCTGCCAGCTTATGGGAGGGGAGAGAGAGAGCCGGCTCTGACTTTTGTCTAACAAGAAGACATGGGTCATTTTCTCACCAGTGCAAACCAAAGGAAAATCAAGCTAGAAGTTATGGTGACTGTGGTCTTCAATGGTAGCTATGAGGACTTAGTGGGGAAGGAAATGGCAACCCACTCCAGTGTTCTTGCCTATAGAATCCTGTGGGCAGGGCAGCCTGGTGGGCTGCTGTCCATGGGGTCGCACAGAGTCGGACACGACTGGAGCAACTTTGCATGCATGCATGCATGAAGACTTAGTCTCTGGATAATTTATTCGTCCTTATTTCAGTGGTTTCGGAAATAAAAGACATTCAGAGGCCTTTTTATTGATACTAAAAGCCACTTATACAGGTGGGCACTCTGGGAAAAGGTGGTTTTGCAGAATTTGAGGCATGTGTCCATGTGCTTAGGAAAAGAGAAAGCATATATGACCCATGGCCTCTTGACAACAGCTTTCGGAAGCAATCTAACAACATACACAAACCTTCTAAATGATACCTAAATAAGCCATATATTTATATATTTCACTACTTGAAGTCTGTGCCTTAATTTAGGTTCTTGAGTCTTTTTCTTCTTAATATTTCAATAAAAGGAAGCTATACAACTTGAATGAGTCATCTTCTCCCCTGAACAAGATTATTCTGAGTGAGAATCAAAGACCAGCAGTTTCTTCTGTGTATGCAAACAAATGGTATATGAAGCAGGTCCCCTGGTTGGAAATGTGACTTTCCTTGACTAAACTTCCCAAGAGTTCTGACTGCCACGCAAGTCACAGTCAGCTAAGATTTCACAGTTGTCAGCAATCAGAATTGTAACTGTTTCTCCCTCTTCATTCTGTCCGTCCTCCCTTTTCTCTCTCTCAATCTCTCTCTCACACACACTTCTGGATAAACGCTGAGTGATTACCTGATAAGAACTAACTGGCTATTTGATAGCTGATACTGGCATCAGTCTGCATGGTAGATCCGGACAACTGGAGCAGGCAGGCTGCAGCAGGGTCTTTCCCTAATTGGAAATCTGAGTGGGAGGTGAGACATTATTTGGATTTTCTGTTCTGTTTTTGGAGATGAAGGAGGTCCAAACACAGGTAGATCCCTTAGCAACTATTTGAATTCAGCAGTCCTTGACATATCTATTTACTGAGACAAAAAATAGAAGATTTTTAAAAACACATGTAATCCTCTCTCATCCTTTATGCAGCCTTTTGAGACATTTCATCAGGATATCACATCTTCTTTCTGCGGACTTGTGGTAAACTACATATAGTCTTTACAGGCACTGAAAAGATCATAAAGTATCTGGGCTCTCTTAACTTCTTTGTGCCGGAATACCACTTGGTCCTCCTCTTACCTAATATTAACATATTAGATGAATTCCAAAATTGTATGAGTCAAAGTTCTCAACTAGAAGGAAGGTAAACACTAAATACTTCTAAAAGAAAGGGGAATCTTTGTTCTAATCAAGTAATTCTTGATTTAAAAACATTGTGGATGTGAGAGGAAACTTGAATTGTAGAATAAATAGAAATGGGAAACTGACAAAAAACAAGTTTGCTTTTAGAACTCTGCTGCTTAAGCTCAGGGCCCCAAATCACTCAATAGTAATTATATATCCTTTAAGTTTTCCTCGAATAGCATAGCTGCCTTGATTTTACTAATAGAAATGTTCACTGTTTTGTTTGGATGTGCTATTAAATTTTTCTGCATCTTTATCCTTATTTCCTTTTTCTTTGAGAATTAAAAAAATGTAGAAATGTACCAAAATAATATAGTAAACATATACCTGTACATGTATGATTTTTTAAAATTTATTTTTATTTGGAATATAATTGCTTTATAGTGTTGGGTTGGTTTCTGCTATACGACGACATGAATCAGCCACAAGTACACACATATCCCCTCCCTGCCACCCCATCCCACTCCTCTAGGTCATCACAGAGCACCAGGCTGAGCTCCCTCTGTATTATACAGCAACTTTCTGCTAGCTATTAATGTTGTACCCATAGTAATGTATATATTTTAATGCTACTCTCTCAGTTCGCCCCATCTTCTCCTTCCCTTGCTGTGTCCAAAATCCATTCTCTATGTTTGTGTTTCTATTCCTGCCCTGCAGCTAGGTTTGTCAGTACCATTTTTCTAGATTCCATATATATGTATTAATATATGATACATCTTTTTCTCTTTCTGACTGACTTCACTCTGTATAACAGTCTCTAGGTTCATTCACCTCACAACAGCTGACTCAATTTCATTCCTTGTGAGAGCTGAGGAATATCCCATTGTGTATAGGTACCACGCCTTTATCCACTCATCTGTTAGTGGACATCTAGGTTGCTTCCATGTCCTAACTATTGTAAGCCGTGCTGAAATGAACACTGGGATACATATGTCTTTTTCAATTATGGTTTCCTCAGGGTATATGCCCAAGAGTGGGATTGCCGCATCATACAGTAGCTTTATTACTAGCTTTTTAAGGAATATTCATGCTGTCTCCATAGTTGCTATATAAATTTACATTTTTAATAATGTATGTTCTTTGATTTTATAAATGAAGAAAAGGAATTTAAGTGCACTTTTATTTCCACTCTTGCCTTCTCCCACAGAGTGATACGTGCTATGGTGAATTCAGTGTGACTCTTTTCAAGTTAAATGTTTTGTATCTGTAGACTAACATAGCTATCTCTAAACAAGATAGTGATTTTTAGTTTATATAAAACTTTATATGAATTATGAAATGGTTAAGTCTCTTTGCAACTTGCTTTTTTTCATTTAACATATTTTTCAGATCTGTGCATGTTGGCATAGTATATGTATAATTTCATTTTCTTCAACTGCTTTATCATCTTCTATAATTTGAATACACCATATTTCAGGCATCTTTACTGCACTCTCAAATCTTTCTATTGTGCTCTGTAGAACTCTGAAGACTTTCTTGTTCTTTGGAGATTTTCTTTCCCTCCTGCTCACTGGAAAGTACCCCAAGCCTGTGAACAATGCCTCTCAGAATCCCTCTGTCCTAGTTAATCCAGTCTCTTCTCTGGAGGACTATTTCACTCCCGTTCTCTCCTCAAATGTTATAGACCCCTTTACCTCACCATACCCTTAGATCACAATTGCTTCCTACTTTAGAGATAAACCAGAGTAATTAAAAGAAAACTCCTTCATTTTTCTACCACCAAACCTATATGACTACCCACCTAGTCTTCCTTCCTGTCTAACATGAGTGAGGTGTTTGTTTCTGTCTAAAGGCAACCTCTTGTACACTAAAGCCATGTCCTCTTGGCTATTTAAGACATGGCACCTACACCTGTCCTTCAGTCTTTTACATCATCAACTTCCTTCTCTCTTCTGGGTCATTCCCAACAGGATACAAATATGCTATGGTAAATATCATAAAACCTTCCTAGGCTCTATGTTTTCCTCCTACAACTTTCTAGTCTCAGCTTTTCTTTTATAGTAAACCTCCTGGAAACAGCTGTCTGTATTCAATGTCTCTACCTCTCTCCTCCATCTATGCCAGTCACAACACTGTCTCCAAAGTCTACCGAGCTTATACTTAACAATGTTACCAGTCTTGCCAAATCTAATAGCCAACTTCTATTTCTCCTTTTATTTCAGCACAACTACCTTCTTGTTGAAGACATTTTATTAACTTGGTTTCTAAGACATGAAACTTTATATTTTTTCCTCATTTTTCACTGATTTCTAGTTCTCAGTTACGATTCACCTCTTATTCGTGAGCTCTAATTATTGAACGTTCTCTGGGCTTAGTGCTTGGCTCTCTTCTCCTTCTTTTTTAATTGAAGATATCACATTTCTCATATGCATTTGGTTTGGAATCTGCTAGAGTTACAATGGGGGCAGGACTGTAAGAAGAGTCCTGAAGATTCAGTCTTCTGAGTATCAGAAGGTCTACGTTATTTGTATTGTTTTGGATTAGTTAACATAAAGCTGGTGATTTTATTTATACTGCAAAAAAAAAATTTTCATGTTTTCTAATATATTTTATAGAATAAATTAATGTTATGTATTCCATGTACAGCCCAGTTAAGATGAAAGGTTAAATGTCTGGGAAATTAGATATCCTTGGAAATTCTTGCTTTCAGTAAATAAGAGGCAGAGCTTGATGAGATTCAGTCTCCCATAGTGCTCTCTGTCCATTGATTATGGTCCCAGGATGCTAATATTCTCTGCCTTATTTTTTTTTAATCTTTCTGAGAAGAATAATAAGGGTAATATTCTGAAAATTTATGACTCAAATTCTTCCCTTCTAAGCTTTATTCTTTAAAAAAATGTGATCTAAAATGTTTCATTTTAATGAATTGAAAAATTTTGTGTTTAATTTTTATCTCCTTCCTGTCTGCACTTACTTTGTTTGTGATTCTTATCTAGCTCAATGACTTTACATATCATTTACAGCTTGAGGACTCCACATTTCTAATCCTAATGTGGACCTCTCCCCTAAATTCTATGCCTATATACTCAATTACCCTTTTGGCATTTGAATACCTAACAGGAAGCTCAAACATAACATATTTAAGAACTCCTAAATTCTACCCCACTCTTTGCTACTCTTTTTTCATCTCATTAAAGGCATCACAATTCACCTTGTTGCTGAGATCACAACTGCAAATATCATAATATTCTCTCCTGTTCCTGTCATAGTACATATCCATTCCACTGGATAGTAGTAAGGTTTACCTTCAAAACATGTTCTTCCCTGGGTTGGGAAGATCCCCTGGAGAAGGGAAAGGCTACCTACTCCAGTACTCTGGGCTGGAGAATTCCATGGACTGTATAGCCCATGGGGTTGCAAAGAATCGGACACAACTGAGCAACTTTCACTTCACTTACCTTCACAATATATTGTGAATCCAGCTACTTTTAACCAACTCTGTTGTGACCATCCAAGTTAACTTCATCTCTTGCCCCCTAACATCTCCTTCTTGCCACTCTCTACTCAATCTACACAGCAGGCAGAATGATTTTTTAAAGCACAAATAATAATCTGTTAACCTTTATCTAAAACTCATCCATGTCATCCCACAGTACTCAAAAGAAAATTCATATTTCTTAGAACAATCTTGAAGACATTACATACCCAGCCCTGCCAATATCTGACTTCCTTTCCAGCCACTCAGAACTCTGCTTACCTGCTTCAGCCTTCGGGTCTTCCAGCCACCCCTCAAACATGCCAACTTCATTTTTACTTCAGTACAGGTTTCTTTTCCATCCCCTCTTCCTGTCAAGTTCCTGCTCTAGATCTTACAAGTCTTCATTCAGGCATCTGATTAAATGTGACCATTTCAATGAAACACTTTGCAGTTAACTGTCTGTTAAAATTTTCAACCTGATCGTTACTCTCCATTGCCTTATATAACCATTCAGAAGTATAGGGTAGATTTATGTGTTTTAATTTTCTATTTCTACTATGAGGGAAGAAACTTGATACATTTTGTGCATTACTGTATTCTCAACACAGTACAGGGCACATTGAAGTACATATGATAATTAAGTGGATCAATGAATGTGAGTACTTTAAAACTTAATTCAAAAATACCTAACACTCCTCCCATTAAGCATGTGGAGTCCACGTCCCCTTTTCTTGAATATGGACTAATAGAATATGGCAGAAGTTATGCTGTGCTAGTTCTTCAGGTGAGGCCTTTAAAGAACGGAAGCTTATATTTCCTATATTTTGGGGTATTCATAGAACCCCAAAAACATTCTGTAAGAAAACAAAGAGTCATATGGAAAAATCACATATGGTTGTTCTTATAATTATCCTACCTGAGGTTCCAAACAGTAACCCATTATCAACTTCCAGGTATGAGAGTGAGTAAGTGTTCAAATAGCCTCCAGTCACTGAATGACCCTTACCCTTCAGTCTCTCAGCTTATGCTGTATAGAGCAGAGATAAACTTTCCTTTTAAAGTGTTGTCCAAATTGAAAGTTTGTGAGCCAAATAAATGGTTATTCTTGGTCTGAATCATTCAGGATTGGGATGCAGCATAGATAACAGGAACAATGAGCAAAAGACTAATATATATTCGGCACTATGATAGGACTGAACTCCCCTGGTGGCTCAGGCAGTAAAGTATCCATCTGCAAGGCAGTAAACAGGTTCAATCCCCGGGTCAGGAAGATCCCCTGGAGAAGGAAATGGCAACCCACTCCAGTATTCTTGCCTGGGAAATTCCATGGACAGAAGAGCCTGGCAGGCTACAGTCCGTGGTGTCACAAAGAGTCAGACACAACTGAGCAACTAGCATGCTTGCACTATAGGACTGTTGTTGAGCAAGTGGCCCATTATCAAGGGTAGAAATCTGCATGCCTCTGTCCCCTGCACAGTGGCATCAGAATTGCCAAGGAGAATAATGCAGTCAAGCCCTGGATGGAACAGCACTTTCCTCACATAGAGAAGAGAGAGCAAATTCAGCTTCAGTAGTGGGCATTGGTTCCCCTATAGGCGGTGAGTCCCTCTCGGCAACTTTCAGTATAGCACAGGGAACTCTCCTCAGTGCTCTGTTGTGACCCAAATAGTAAGGAAATCCAAAAAAGGGAATATATGTAAACATAGAGCTCATTCACTTTGCTGTACAGCAGAAACTAACAACATTATAAAGCAACTAACTATATACTCAGTAAGATTTTCTTTTAAACAAAAGGCAATTAGTCTGGATATTCCACTCTGGTGAGGCAGCAGAAGGACACTGTCCTCTCCCCTCTGGGGACAGATATAATAGTGGGGTGGGCTAGGTGCCATGTGACGCACATGCTTAAGTAAGGCAAAGGAGCACACACTGAGTTTGACAGTGGGAGATATTCCTACCTAAGGTGACAATTCCAACACCGTCTATGAGGACTCTTTCAATAAGAAACTGTTCAGGACCCAAGGTCCATTCTCATGTGGTTGAATAGGGGGTGAATCACTGCACGCATGAGGCTGCCTTTCCCTACAGTTACTTATGTGGATATTTCACTTGTGACCTTGCATAAGTGCAACTGGTATATATTTTCTTTTGCTTTTAAGAATGAGTGTGGTAGACTAATGCTGCCACTCATAGCAGTGGCAAAATCCAGATTAAAAAAAAAATTTGGAAGGCATCAGTGAGTTGCCAGGGCATAAGGGGTTGGACCATGCAAAAAAAAAAAGGCAAAAACTAGTATGACTAACATGAAGAGCATGAAAGGACAAAAAGATAGTACACTGAAAGATGAACTCCCCAGGTCTGTAGGAGCCCAGTATCCTACGGGAGATCAGTAGAGAAATAACTTCCGAAAATGAAGAGACAGAGCCAAAGAGAAAACAACACCCAACTGTGGATGTGACGGGTGATGGAATTAAAGTCCAATGCTGTAGAGTGCAATATTGCATAGGAACCTGGAATGTTAGGTCCATGAATCAAGACAAATTGGAAGTGGTCAAACAGGAGATGGCAAGAGTGAAGATCGACATTTTAGAAATCAGTGAACTAAAATGGACTGGAATGGGTAAATTTAACTCAGATGACCATTATACCTACTACTGTGGGCAAAAATCCCTTAGAAGAAATGGAGTGGCCATCATAGTCAACAAGAGTCTGAAATGCAGTACTTGGATGCAATCTCAAAAACGACAGAATGATTTCTGTTTGATTCCAAGGCAAACCATTCACTATCACGGTAATCCAAGTCTATGCCCCCACCAGTAATGCTGAAGAAGCTGAAGTTGAACAGTTCTAAGAAGATCTACAAGACCTTCTAGAACTAACACACAAAAAAGATGTCTTTTGCATTTCAGTCCCCTATAATGAAAAAGTAGGTAGTGAAGAGATAACTGGAGTAACAAGCAAATTTGGCCTTGGAGTACAAAACAAGGAAGGTCAAAGTCTAACAGTTTTGCAAAGAAAACGCACTGATCATAGCAAACACCCTCTTCCAACAACACAAGAGAAGACTACACATGGACATCACCAGATGGTCAACACCGAAATCAGATTGATTATATTCTTTGCAGCCAAAGATGGAGAAATTCTATACAGTCAGCAAAAACAAGACCAGGAGCTGACTGTGGCTCAGATTATGAATTCCTGATTTCCAAATTCATACTTAAATTGAAGAAAGTTGGGGAAACCACTAGACCATTCAGGTATGACCTAAATCAAATCCCTTACATTTTTACAGTGGAAGCGACAAATAGATTCAAGAGGTTAGATCTGATAGAGTGCCTAAAGAACTCTGGATGGAGGTTTGTGATATTGTACCAGAGGCAGTGATAAAGACCATCCCCAAGAAAAATAAATGCAAAAAGGCAAAATGGTTGCCTGCAGAGGCCTTACAAATAACTGAGAAAAGAAGAGAAGCTAAAGGCAAAGGAGAAAAGATATACCCTTTTGAATTCACAGTTCCAAAGACTAGCAAGGAGAGATAAGAAAGCCCTCCTCAGTGATCAATGAAAAGAAATAGAGGAAAATAATAGAATGTGAAAGACTAGAGTTCTCTTCAAGAGAATTAGAGATACCAAAGGAACATTTCATGCAAAGATGTGGTCAATACATGACAGAACTGGCATGGACTGAACAGAAGCAGAAGATTATCAAGAAGAGGTGGCAAGAATACACGGAAGAACTCTACAAAAAAGATCTTCATGACCCGGATAACCATGATGGTGTGATCACCCACCTAGAGCCAGACATCCTGAAATGCAAAGTCAAGTGGGCCTGAGGAAGCCTCACTATGAACAAAGCTAGTGGAGGTTACGAAATTCCAGAGGAGCTCATTCAAATCCTAAAAGATGATGCTGTGAAAGTGCTGCACTCAATAGGCCAGGAATTTGGAAAACTCAGCAGTGTCCACAGGACTGGAAAAGGTTAGGTTTCATTCCAGTCCCAAAGAAGGCCAATGTGAAAGAATGTTCAAACTATTGTACAATTGCACTCATCTCACAGACTAGCAAAGTAATGCTCAAAATTCTCCAAGCTAGGCTTCAACAGTACGTGAACCGTGAACTTCCAGATGTTCAAGCTGGATTTAGAAAAGGCAGAGGAAACAGAAATCAAATTGCCAACATCTGCTGAATCATCAAAAAAGCAAGAGAGTTCCAGAAAAACATCTGCTTTATTGACTACACAAAAGCCTTTGACCCTGTGGATAACAACAAAGTATGGAAAATTCTGAAAGAGATGGGAATACCAGACCACTTGACCTGCCTCTTAAGAAATCTGTATGCAGGTCAAGAAGCAACAGTTAGAACTGGAACAATAGACTGGTTCCAAATTGGGAAAGGAGTATGTCAAGGCTGTCTATTGTCACCTTGCTTATTTAACTTATATGCAGAATACATCATGTGAAATGCCAGGCTAGATGAAGCACAAGCTGGGATCAAGATTACAGGGAGAAATGTCAATAACCTCAGATATGCAGATGATACCAACATTATGGCAGAAAGTGAAGAAGAACTAAACAGCCACTTGATAAAAGTGAAAGAGGAGATTGAAAACTCTGGCTTAAAATTCAACATTCAGAAAATGAAGATCATGGCATTTGGTCCCATCACTTCATGGGAAATAGGTGGGGAAACAGTGGAAACAGTGACAGACTATTTTCTTGGGCTCCAAAATCATTGCAGATGGTGACTGCAGCCTTGAAATTAAAAGACACTTGCTCCTTGAAAGAAAAGCTATAATCAGCCTAGACAGCATGTTAAAAAGCAAAGTTGTTACTTTGCCAACAAGGTCCATCTAGTCAAAACTCTGGTTTTGCCAGTGGTCATGCATGGATGTGACAGTTGGACTATAAAGAAAGCTGAGTGCCGATGAGCGCCGACAAATTGATACTGTTCAACTGTGGTGTTGGAGAAGACTCTTGAGTGTCCCTTGGACTGCAGGGAGATTCAACAAGTCAGTCCTAAAGGAAGTCAGTCCTGAATATTCATTGGAAGGATGGATGTTGACGCTGAAACTACAATACTTTGGCCACCTGATGCGAAGAACTGACTCATTGAAAAAGACACTGATGCTGGGAAAGACTGAAGGCGGGAGGAGAAGGGGATGACAGAGGATGAGATGGTTGGATGGCATCACCGACTTGATGGACATGAGTTTGAATAAGCTCCAGGAGTTGGTGATGAACAGGGATCCTGGTGTGGTCTGGTCCATGGAATTGCAAAGAGTTGGACACAACTGTGTGACTGAACTGAAGTATGACAAAGATTTTGAGAAGGTAACTGCAGAAATAGCTAACATTTCCTGTGCTGAGGTGTTTTATTCTTTTGAGGTATTTTCTGATTCTTGGCTGGGAGTGAGATACTGATAATCAGACAGAGGGGCTGCTACTGAAAGGTAGAAATGTCAACAGAACTTTTGGCAACTCCACAGAGCCAAGGACGTAAAAGTTGGAAGTCAAAGTAGCCAGGATGTAAGGGTCTAATTTTTAGAATGAAAAGAGGTATAACGAATTGACTGAGACTTGGCACTGTTTCCCCTGAGGTGTGGCTGAATTCTTATACTGCACAGCACAAGAAACGAAACAGCAAAACTCTGAAACATATGTGAGAGTTTTAAGACTCATGGTGTCAAGAAGACAAAAATTAGAGTTAAGGGCATACCAAAAAGGAAAAGTTTGTTAAATATCCTAAACTCTCAGATAGGACACTTAGGTAGTTAAACCCCAAAAGTGAAGATTACTCAGAAATAAACAGAAAATTACAAAGAAGTTAACTTGAGTAAGCTCAGTCTCTGATTGGTTAGCATGACCTTACCCTTTCTACTGCTTACACGAGAATAGAATAACCTTCTCTGGAAAAAGTAAAGTTACCCAGATCCTCTAAAAGTTTACTAAAATATGTCTGGAATTTACTGAAAAACTACTAGCCAAACAAAATAATAAGACAAAAGAAAAGCAACAATAGAAACAGTGTCATCTGACAAGAACATTAAAGTAATTGTTATAAATTTGAGAAAATAAATGAGAAAATGGAGAATTTCATTAGGAAAACATAAACTTATAAAAAATCAAATGAAAATTATAGAACTGGTCATTTAAATAACTAAAATTAAGAACTAGATTGGTTTAATGATAAATTGGACAAAAGAGAAGATTAGTAAATGGAAGTCAGTTAACATTTAGAATGAAATATGGAGGGCCAAATGGATGAAAAATATAGAGACTCTTATAAGAAGACTCATAAGAGTCATAGTAAAAAGTCTAACATGTATTTAACATATAAGAGTTCTAGAAGAGAAGTGAAAGAGAATGAGACACAAGATTTATTTAAAGTAATAATGGCTAAGCTTTTATGTTAACAGATACATCAAGAAACAGGTGCCGGAAGTTTTACAAATCTAAGAGGAAAGTACAAAGAAAGCAATCTCAGTCAAACTGTTAAAAACAAAAACAAAATAATAATAATTATTGTAAAGCAGCTGAAAAATTATATATTACCATCAAAGAAGCAGGAAATAAGTTGACAGTGGACATAAAATTATTGAAATGATGAAAAATGATATACTATACAAAGAAAAACTGAAAGAAGTTAATGTGACTGTAGTACCAGATAAAATAAGATTTTAAATATTTTGTGTCTTGTACGTACAGTACAGTTAGACCCTAATATTCTCCGGTTCCCCATCTGCAGGTGCAACCATGGTGGGCTGTGTACTAGGTTCAGGATCTGGGTTGAATCATTGAATGCATAATCCTGTGCATATTGAAGGCTGATTATAAGACTTGAGCAACAGCATATTTTGGTATCCATGGGTTCTAGAACCAGTCTTTGGAGATAGATAGACTGGTTCCAGGATCTCTGACTATCAAAATGATGATTATATGTCTCTTGTATAAAGTATAGAGCTCTGAAAATCTTTAGCCTTTTATTGAATGACTTAGTCCCTTCAGGTATAATGTAACCAGTGATACATGGAGGCTAATATTTACCATCTTAGAATTGTTTACTACTTTTTTTCTGTTTCAACTTCTTTTTCTCTCCTTATCTATGTTGAGTATTTTTATTAGTTTATTTTACTCTTATTAGCTTACGAGTTACACATTCTTTCAGTGGTTACACTAGATAATATGTGTATATCTCTATATCACATGCTTGACTTACTAAAATTAATAAGTTCTAATTTGTTATACATCTACTAACATAGGTTTAAAATACATAAGGTGCAAGATACAAAAATAAAAAAGTAGAAGTTATCAATCACAGTGGGAAACTTTAACTTCTTTCAATGACAAAACATAACTAAACATATAAGTATATAACTAAACATTCCTGGGTTAGGAAATTCACTGGAAAAAGGGACAGGCTACCCACTCCAGTATTCTTGGCCTTCCCCAGTGACTCAGATGGTGAAGAATCCACCTGCAATGCAGGAGGCCTCAGTTTGATCTTGAGTTGGGAAGATCCCCTGGAGAAGGGAATGGCTACCCACTCCAGTATTCTTGCCTGGAGAATTCCATGGAATATATAGTCTACCGGGTTGCAAAGAGTCGGACACGACTGAGCAACTTTTACTTTCACTTTTTAAACATATAAGATATTCATAGCACTATTCAGCACCACACAAATCCAGACTAAAACAAAAATGAAAACATGTCTATCAACAGCAGAATGGATAAACTATAAATTTATAGGTATTATATAGTAATTGGAATGAATGAACTGCTACATGCAACACAAATCAATCTTACGAACAGAACATTGAGTAAAGGAAGCCAAAACCAAAAGATGACATACCACATGATTCAATTTTATTTAAAAGTCAAAAACAGGCAAGCTCATTAATGGCAAGAAGATTCACAATAGTTATTATCTTTGGGGAAGGAGGTGACTGAGGGGATATGTATTAATAATAGGAGTGTCTGTGATGCTGATAATATTCCACTTCTCAATCTGAACTTATGTTGTGGAAAATAAAGACACTGTCAGCCAGGTGTTGACAGCTCAATGTTTATCTGTGTATTGGCATCTCTATGGCAGGATCAACATTCTATTAGCATTCTGCCCAGCATTTTGAGATGATAATTGATAACTGGGGAGAGGCGCAGTGAGGTGGGGGTAACAAAGTCACAGTGCGGAAATGCAAGACGATAGACCATGGCAGTGATTTTTAAATACAGTCTGCACCTGAGGAATTTATTGAACATGCAGATTCCCGGGTACAACCCCCTAGGGAGCAAGATTCATTGTCTGAACTAATATCCAGGAATGAGTATTTTTACAAACACTCCAGGAAATTCTAACACAGGTGATTTAAAGACCAGTCTGCAGTCCACAGTGTTGCAGAGTCGGATATGACCAAGTGACTACTGCATATTCGTTTATGCACTTCAAGATGCTCCTTAATAGACGGAACACTTAGGTTACAAAAGTATAGAACCTCCACATAAAATACTGTAATAACTTATAAGTATTCACTTTGAGCTACAGCCCTGATCATATAGCCTGTTTTCTAATAGATTTCCTATAGGGTGTCTTTAAGTTCAACTCCTTCAGACTACTTTGGAAAGCAAATCATAACCCGAGTGACAAGCTTTTGGAAGACAAGCTATTATTATAAGACAAATCTTATATCTGCTCTAATTTAAAGATGGAAATTATTTAAAACTGGTTTTTCACTTCTGATAATAAATTATTTGCTACATACAACACAACTGGTCACAACACAAGCTTGTCATGATACTCTGGTTGATAATCCTGGGTGTACTCATTTATGTAAGAGGGGACTCCCAGTAAAGTTTGAAGGAAACAGCTCAAAAAGCCATTCTTCAGGGAAGTTAGAAATCTCTGGACAGTATTATTGATTAAAAAAAAAAACAAAAAAACCCTGCTGTAAAGCTAAGGTCTTTTCGCAACTCCATGTTAGAGATGAGATAACCAAATAATAATGGAAGCTGTGACTGTCCTAAGGATACACACAGATGGGGTAGGCATTATAGTACTCATCTCCTCTTACCTGTATGAGGATTTGTGTGACAACTGGCTAATTTTGTTCAACATTTTCTTCTGCTTCCAATGATTCTTATTTCACCTGAGACCCTCTTATTCGTTTGGTTAATAATGGTTCATGCTCAGTTGCTGAGTCACATCCAACACTTTGAGATCCCATGGACTGTAACCCACCAGGCTCCTCTGTGCATGGGATTTCCCAGGCAAGAATAGTGAAGTGGGTTGCCATTTCCTACGCCAGGGTATCTTCCCAACTCTGGGATTATACCCATGTCTCCTGCATTGACAGGAGAATTCTTTACCACTCTGCCACCAAATTTGCACATATAACATTTATATGAAATACTTACATGAAGAATCGTTTTCAAGGATGACTTTAAATATATAAAAAACACACAAACTAAGAATTAAAAAAAATACAAAAATTTCTGCAATTTTTAACCTATGTAAAATACTTCATGTTTAAATTCAAGGGATATTTGATCCAAGTGTATGTGTACTTACCTAACATAAATACTAACATTCTACAAATGATCTTCAGATACCTGTTCTCAAAAAAAGAAAATAAAAAGTCTTTACCACTAAAAAATAATTAGAAGTCATCTTACCTAAAAGTTTTCAGTCAGTTGTGCAATTACAGGGAAAACATTTGCAAGCCTGAAATAGCACCTTTTCAAATAGTGTTCTATCAATATTCCTTAGTAATCCTCTTTTGATGTTTAAAATTCATTCTTATCTCTTCACGTATACTTGAAATTGTTTAGTAGTGGATGAAAAACCAGGGTGCAAATCTGGGAAGCATAAAGCAGAGTTTCTGAAAGATTTACCCCCAACATCTGCACTGATGTTCACTGACCAGCTGTTTACAGTTACCCTGGGATGGCCAAAAAAGATTGTTCAGGGTTTTCCACAACATGATGTGGAAAATCCCGAGCCAATTTCCTTGCCAGCCCAATGCTGTCAGGTCCCCACTCAGCAGTGACTGGCTGGCATCTCTGGGAGTCAGTTCACTCTTCTCAGTTTTTAACCCACCCAGCACTCCCCACGGGTGATTCTTGTTCACTCTGATCAAATAATTTAATTCCAATTAAATAGCAAATAACTGAGAGGCCAAATCGGGCAGGTGTTATCCTAGCAGAGTCTCATTTCAGATAAAACCATCATCTCTGTCTCCGTGGCTGTGTGTGTGTGGTAGCCCACAAGGAAGAAGAGTGTGCTGGCACTGGGGAGCTGGGAAGAGGGAAGGAGGAGCAGGGATCTTTCTTGGCGGGCGGCAGTAGATGCAGAGAAGGCAAAGTGGAAAGTGGATGAAGAGGAATTTGATGGTTTCTTTCTAATAATTTTAAGGTAGGTAGGTAAAGATAGGGGTATAGCTTTTTTTCAGGTAAATTGGCTTGAACTAACTAGGCTGCAGCAGTACACAGGAACCCCAGTGAGCCTCCGTTCTTAATCCCTTGAGAAATGTAAACGTTCTCCTTAAATCAGCATAAGGAAGACTGAAGTTAGATTGAGCAGTAATCGGTAAGAGTAGTAGAAGATTAGCACTCTACATTTAAAAATCCTGTTTTAATTTGGATACATCCTTAAATGTGTGATAAAATGTCTATTTTGGGGAGTTTGATTATTTGTTTTTATTTCAGGCTTCCCTGGTAGCTCAGCTGGTAAAGAATCCACCTGCAATGCAGGAGACCCCAGTTTGATTCCTGGGTCAGGAAGATCCCCTGGAGAAGGGAATGGCAACCCACTCTAGTATTCTTGGGCTTCCCTGGTGGCTCAGCTGGTAAAGAATCTGCCTGAAATGTGGGAGACCTGGGTTTGATCCCTGGGTTGGGAAGATCCCCTGGAGAAGGGAAAGGTTACTTTAATTATTTATGTTATTTTATTTCTAATTAACAAAATTTTAAATTAAAATTTAAAAATTTAAAATCTAATAAAAATTTAACTAATAAATTATTTTATTATTTTATTTATTTGTTACTCTATTTCAGTAACTAATACATAGGGAGATAAAAAGGTAAATCTCCAAACAGTTTAGAAAAAGAAAATGTCAGGAACACATGGACCATGTATTCTTAGCATATACCAACCTAGGTCTTAACCCACATCAGAAGTGACTCAGAAAAACTCCTGAAAAGGGGCCTCAGTCAGTTCAGTTCAGTTCAGTTCAGTCACTCAGTTGTGTCCGATTCTTTTTGACCCCAAGAATCGCAGCACGCCAGGCCTCCCTGTCCATCACCAACTCCCGGAGTTCACTCAGACTCACGTCCATCGAATCAGTGAAGGGGCCTAGTAAGGGAAAAATAGTTCATTTGTCATGAGATCAAGGAACAAAGGAAATACTATATCTGATATTCCCTCAAAGTATTCTTAGAGTTAAGTCACAGAGAGAGCAGCCCCTGGGCTCTTCTCCCAACAAAGCCTTTGCAGAATTCACACTTGAAAAATATCAGGTTACATTCCTAGGCTGTTATTACTTGACAGATCAGATTTACCTAATGTACGCACTTTCCTCCATTGTCTTATAAGTCAGAGAATGCACAAATGTTCTCTAAGTACTAGTGAAAGCTAGAACTATCCTCTCAGTTGTCAATTAAAATCTAAGAAAAGGCAAGTCACCAACCATTTAGATCTCTTTCATATTTCTAACCCAAAAAAGGAAACCTATTCCTTATTAAGGAGAAGGAAATGGCAACCCACTCCAGTATTCTTGCCTGGAGAATCCCATGGACAGAGGAGCCCGGCAGGCTACAGTCCATGGGGTCGCAGAGAGTCGGACACAACTGAGTGACTAAATGACAACAACAATTCCTTATAAAATGTTTTGCTTTATTTTTTAATGTGTGTTGGCAGTAGAAGATAGGAATATGGTTACCACCTCAGGTAGACTCTGGTTAGAAAATGAACTCTCATCTCAGCACTCCCTTTACGAATCGCATGAACTTATGCAAGTCACTACCCCGCTGTCTGGCTCTCCCAAACTAATGGTTCCTCTTTTCTGTCTCTCAAGAATATCATATGATCATTAATAAATTTTTTTGAAAAGTATTATACAGATGGCATGTCTAACATAACCTTTGTCAGATGAAACGGAAACTGAGAATTTAGTAAGTTGGAAATTTCCTCCCCAGGCTGAACTATGAGCAAGTGAAAGTCTCTCTATCATGTCCAACTCTCTGCAACATCATGTAACCTGCCAGCCTCCTCTGTCCGTGGGATTCTCCACACAAGAATATTGGAGCGGGTTATTCCCTTCTCCAGGGGCTCTTCAAACCCAGGTCTCCTGCTTTGCAGGCAGATTCTTTACCATCTGAGCCACTGCCCACTGTGAGAAAGCACCCAACAGTCACCCAATAAAGGTCTGCCCACAGGTGCCCTATGCTGAGACTTAGCTGAGCTTCATCTGAACCCCTTTCCATGGCTCAGCTCAGTCGTCTGCTTCTTAAAAAAGAGAGAAGGCAAGGTCCTTGGTGTGAGAAAGGACAGTGGTGGAGCAGGTTACGTCAGTGCTGACACATGGATAGCACTAGGCAGTGATAAGAGTCCACCTTCAGAACAAAATCAACTGCCTGTGAAACTATAGGCCAGAAACACAGAGGGTCACTGCCCAGCAGTGGCCTTTGTTTCCATAAGTAGCAAGTATTAGGAAAAGAGAGAAATTAGTAGGCAGATAGAATATTCAGTGTCCAGCTGAGTCTCTAAGCCAGAGGCGAAGGGGAATGAGAGTTTTCCCAGAATGTCAGGCCTGTTATGGAGGCACAAAAGCTCACTTAAGACCAAATGAAGGGTTTGACTATAAACTGTTCATGGCTCCTAGCCACAGCCCTGGATGATAAAGAGCTGAGGGCCACACATGGCACACTGCTTGAACTCAACAAACACAGGGGACTTAAAATTGTTAGACAAATTAAATGAGTGTTAAAGTGGTCCTTTTGAAGAGTTCTTAGTTCTCCTTTGGCCCCATGTGAAGGTTCTGCTTCTAGGGCAGACTTTAATAAAGATAGCCAGCCAACCAGTTCCGTTACCAAGGGTTCGAAAGGTCAAATGACTGAAGGTGGCTGCTTTGGGTGAGGGAATGAGGAGTCAAGAACAGGATTCTGCAACCTGTAGAGGAAAAAGCGGACACTTGCTTCTAATGGAGACACTCCAAAGAGAACCCCTAGGTTATCCTGAAGAAGGGAGTGACGGGCACTGTTTGCAGTCTCCATGTAAGCTCAGATTGGCAGGTTTCTCTGAATATGTATTCTCTGAATGTATTTCAGTTTCTGTGGGAGAAAAAGTCCTCCTCAATTTCAATAACAAAGCACCTCCATCAATGAACTGGGCCTGTTTTCATGGAAGATACTTTCTCTAGGTCCTGAGGTCCTCTCTAGTAGAAAACCATCACACAGGCCTGAAGGAGTCCTGGACTGAAGGGCAGGTTGCAGGACCTCAGCCCTGCCTCTTGACCACATTGGGTCGATCACACAATCCCTCACTTGGCTTTCCTGTCCTCCACTTGGGACTGAAACCCATGATGTCTTTTTCTTGTAATCTCTCAGGCAACCTAGCCCATTGATGAAAGCTCATTAAATGCTTATTGACAGACTAAAGCCCTTACTCGAGAGGGACCTGCAGAGAAGCATCTTTTAGTTGGAGTAACATGATCGACATCTAATCATCAAGCTTTGCAATAGGGGTGACGCTGACACCCCAGACTCTCGCAACAGAATGACACCGCCCGTCCTCATCACATGCTCTGCTAGTGCAGGGAGTCCTCTGGCAGCCTCTGATGCTCTGTCAAGAGTCTCCTTTTGGACTCCAGGCCCTAGGCAGAAAGATCTCCATCCATAATACCTCTAGGATTAGATGTCGATACCCTTCTCCTTTTTAATTCCTGTAAGTGACTCTGTGAGCCCTGGGCTCACAGGCTGCCACTCGGGAGGTGGCTGGTTTCATTCTGCTGCTCTCTCACTATCATTTCTCTGCAGGATCATTTTTTTCTGAACCAACGGTCATCTTAATGAAGTGGAACAAAAGCAGTTCCTCTTCCCTAGGATCCAGATCAAGTTTCCAGAGAGAAAAAGCCAAGACAAAGGACATTTGGATATGTCTGTATCCATTTCCACTAAAAATCAACTTCTGATGAGGCTTAATGCAAGGGAGGAGACCCCCTGCACCACACCCATCCCACAGGGGTGGAGGCGGGACTCACCGCCTTATAATAGGACTTGCAGAGATCCAGCTCCACAAATCCTTCTTTTCTTCACTCTGACAACTGTTTCTGATATGTGTGAATTTGTGATCTAACTTTGGAAATTCTCATCTGAGTTCAAACTAATTTTAATATCTTATTACTTATGCACTAATAATAATGGTACCTTATCTGATATTCATCACTGTGTCTGTGCTGAGGTGTTGTTGAAGAAGATGTATACTATAATGACTGTGGTGGAGAATCTCTGGAAGACATTTCTATCTGTGTTACTATTAGAATAATTTTACTTTTCTGTAGCACTTGACTTTATCTTGGCTTTGCAAATTTGTAGTTGATCATACATTCTTTTCTGCGAAATACTCAAGCCTAATTTGTGTCTGAATGATAGCACAGGTACAGACTGTATGTTGTGAAAAGGTGAAAGTGTTAGTCACTCAGTTGTGTCCAACTCTTTGCAACCTCCTGGGCTACAGCCCACCAAGCTCCTGTGTCCATGGAATTCTCCAGGCAAGAATACTGGAGTGGGCTGCCATTCCCTTCTCCATGGGATCTTTCCAATCCATGGATTGAATCCAACTCTATTGCATTGCAGGCAGATTCTTTTACCATCTGAGCCACAAGGGAAGCCCATATGACCTTATCATATCTGGCACCATTTTCATTTAGTTCCTGTCTTACTTGGATTTTTCTATTTGATGTCTAAAAGGCAAAGTGGTATAGTGTGGAGAGTTGTCTTTGGAGTGGGACAGATGATGGTTTATATTCTGGCTTCATTTTTGCTGTGTGACCTTTTCGTTTCCTCTCTAGGCCTCCTTTTTCTTATATGGAAAATTATACTGAAAGTAGCACCTGTTCCTCTTTGAATGTTTTATGAGAACAGTACATATAAAGCAATGCAAACAAAGCATGTAGCTCAATGATTGACACGTTCTTGTTCAAGAAATAGAAGCCACCACAATTACAATGTATGTTTATGTTCCTCTTTCTTAAAAACTTTAGGCTGGCCCCAGTGCAAGCCTCTTTCCTCTGATTCCAAATCTAGTAAGCCTCTCACTACATCACACATCTTTGCTGTGATTCACATTTCCAAAATTCTTTAGTCTTCAGCAGCTCCATGAATCATAGTTTTAAAAAAATCCAAAATTCAGGGACACGGGAACCTTATTCAATGCCAATCATTTTCCCACTAAACTCTACACTGCGTCACAATCTCAAACCAGATGAGACAATCCTATCGGACTGTATTCCAGCTCAGCTACTGCTTTTTGTAGCCTTTGTTTCCCAAACCGAATCACCCTTGTTTCTTCTTTCCCAAACACCCTGCTTACCAACTCACCCCTACCTGCTCTCCTTTCAGGGACATCAACTGTACCCTCCCCTCTCCCTCACCCACTATATGTAATCCATCACTCGTCCTGGAAACTTTTACTTCCCAGCCTCTCAGTCCTCTCCCCTCATTCCAGAATTCTCCAGCAACCATCTGTGTGATCCACCCGCACTCTTGTTCACCTGCTCAGTCCGCCCTACCCTGCATTTCATAACCAAATGCAAGAGAAGGTGCTTTTCTTTTTTGACACTTAAAAAATGTAGCCTTAGTGGTTCTGTTAACCTACTTTTCTGAGAATAGATGCCGGTTCCCCCCCTCCCCGCCTTTTTTTTTCAGTTAAGAAGGGAAAAGCATACCTTGCCCTTGCCCACACAAAAGTACTCAGAGCTTCTCTATTAGCTTCACACTCCCCAATAATATTAATACAATGTCTCCCTTCCTATTTCTTTTTATTATTTTCATTTGTGTTTATTCTATCCTAATCGTCTTCCAGTGCTTTTTTTTTTAAATTTTTTAATTTTTACTTTATTTTACTTTACAATACTGTATTGGTTTTGCCATACATTGACATGAATCTGCCACGGGTATACATGAGTTCCCAAACATGAACCCTCCTCCCACCTCCCACTCCATATCATCTCTCTGGATCATCCCCGTGCACCAGCCCCAAGCATCCTGTATCCTGCGTTGAACATAGACTGGCAATTCGTTTCTTACATGATAGTATACATGTTTCAGTGCCATTCTCCCAAATCATCCCACCCTTGCCCTCTCCCTCAGAGTCCAAAAGTCCGCTCTACGCATCTGTGTCTCTTTTGCTGTCTCGCATACAGGGTCATCATTACCATCTTTTCTGAAGTGGCTGCCACTATTTCTGGCTCACTGACTAGTCTCATTAAAGACTTACATAGTAAGTTATGTCCTTAGTTTAGAATCTTAATTGCAATTCTGAGACAAGAGAAGATGATGACCTGGACATCTTGTGATATAAATTAAAATATGCCTTGGATCTATCATAAAACACATTCAGTAATGACTTTGACAACAGAACAATTTGATTGTAAGCTATTTAAGGCTTATCAGACATAGACAACAAATCTAATGGTTACCAAAGGGGAAAGGTAGCTAGGGCTAGGGATAAATTAGGAGGTTGAGATTCACAAATATAAACTACTATATATAAAATAGATAAGCAACAAGCACGAGGAACTCTACTCAGAATCTTGTAATAACCTATAGTGGAAAATAATCTGAAAAATCTGAATAATCTAAAAAAAATAAGTATATAAAATGGATCACTTTGTATACCTGAAACTAACAATACTGTAAACCACCTATGCTTCAACAACATAACCATTTTGTTTAAAAAAAAAAAAAAAGAGGTATATTTGCTTTCCAGGATTGCTGGTTTCTGCTGTGCAATGAAGTGAATCAGCTCTGTGTGCACATATATCCCCTCCGCTTGGACCTCCTCCCCACCTCATCCCTTCCCACGCATCGCAGGCATCACAGAGCACTGGGCTGAGCTTCCAGTACTGCTAGAGCAGGCTCCCACTAGCGAGCCTTTCACACATGGCAGTGTATGTGTGCCAGCTCCAGCCTCCCGAGTCTCCCTGCTCCTGCTTCCCTCCCATTTGCAGGTCTGTCCTCTGTCTCTATTCCTGTCCTGAAAATAGGTTCATCTGTACCATTTTTCTAGATTTTGCACATATGGGTTAATATACAATATTGATTTTTCTGACTTACTTCACTCTGTATGGCAGTCTCTAGGTCCATCCACACGTCTACAAGTAATTTAATGACTGAGTAATATTCCATTATGTATAGGTACCACATCTTTTTTGTTCATCTGTTGACAGATATTTGGAGAACAGTATGGAGGTTTCTTGCATTAAAAATAGATCTAGCATGCTGCCTGCCAAGTCGCTTCAGTTGCGTCCGACTCTGTGCGACCCCATCCCTGGGATTCTCCAGGCAAGAACACTGGAGTGGGTTGCCATTTCCTTCTCCAATGCAGAAAAGTGAAAGTGAAGTTGCTCAGTCGTAACCGACTCTTCACGACCCCATGGACTGCAGCCCACCAGGCTCCTCCGTCCATTGGATTTTCCAGGCAAAAGTACTGGAGTGGGGTGCCATTGCCTTCTCCGATCTAGCATATGACCCCAATTCCACTACTGGGCATATACCCTGAGAAAAACATAATTCAAAAAGACACATGTACCCCAAAACAATTGTTTTAGATGTTAGATTACAGCTACTAGCTTGAGAACTAGCCTTTTAGTTTTGTCACTGAGAGGCACTGGCCGTGATAAAGAGAGCAGTGGGTCTAGTGAGTTAGCCAGATCAAGAAAGAATCCTTATGGAAGTAGTGTGAATTGAAAATTGTATACCTTTTGTTGGTAACTCTGGTCCAATAATGGAAAATTAAGACTGAGGAGTGAGGAATGCGTAATCTGGTTTGACTGTCTACACTGTCTTACCAGATAATTGCTTGACACCTTCACTTTGCCCTAGTATTCAAAGTGTTAGTTGCTCAGTCATGTCTGACTCCTTGCAGCCATGTGGACTGTAGCCCACCAGGCTCCTCGGTCCATGGAATTTTCCAAGCAAGAATACTGGCGTGGGTTGCCATTCCCTTCTCCAGGGGATCTTCCCTACCCAGGGATTGAACCCAGGTCTCCTGCATTGCAGACAAGTTCTTTACCACCTGAGCCACCAGGGGATTTGCTTTTTGCTCTAGTGGACATCACCTAAGAGCAGTTTCTGGCTGACCTCCTGTGGTCTGTTTTTGTTCTCAGTGATCTGTGGACAGTCAGCTACACCACAATTAAGATTTCACACCATCTCTAGTAAATAGGAGGACTGTTGTGATGCTTGAATTTATGGAGGAGAGAAAGAAGAGTCAAGAATTAGTATTCAAGATTAACACCTTGCATGGCAAGTGGTTGCAGCAGACAATCCAGAGCATACAGAGAAACTACAAATTTAGAAATACTAGGATAGCTACTTAAATAGTATTTGCATACCTTGAGTTTGCGGTACTGGAAGGATGTTTAGGCAGAGGTATTCAATATATGTGGAAATATGTATAACGAGGCCTTCCCAGGTGGCATGAGTGGTAAAGAGCCCACCTGCCAATGCAAGAGATGCAGGTTTGATCCCTGGGTTAGGAAGATCCCCTGAAGGAGGAAATGGCACCCTACTCCAGTATTCTTGCCTGGAAAATTCCATGGGAAGAGGCACAGCAGATGTGAATATAGTAGTGTGAGAGAAAAACAAACAAAAAAAAATGCCTTGCTTATTCTGTTGTTACTTCCATGAGCACCCATTGCCATAGCAACACATTAAGCCTTCTTTCTTACATCTTCAGTCAACATACAGTGGCATAACCAGCATCAAGCATTGGAACTCACAGGAGGTATTAACAATAACATTGCATTTAACAAGACAACATAATAAACAGATCCACCTACTAAATTTACCTAGTGGAGCGTCTGTTTCCAGGAAGTGCAAAATGCCTTTTAGAGCCTGTTCTCATTTCTGTTTATCTCACCATGGGGAATGTACAATTCAAGAATCAGCTTCCTTTGCAGGAGACTGAATGATCATCTGCCCAATAAGTGGTGGAGGGAATCGGGATAACAAAGCCGGGCTCTTTGTTTTTCTCTCTCAGTCAAGCATCCTTCATCAATCCTCATTGCCTTTACTGAGGAATTAATTTATCTCCCCCACACTGGAATCCAAAGACAAGGGAAATCTCCTAGAGCTGTGTGTTCCAATATATAGTCAGGTGTGGCCTTTGAGTACCTGAAATGTGGCTGGCCCAATTTAGATACATTGCAAATACAAAGTATACACCAAATTCCAAGTATTTAGCACAGGAAAAAAATAAGATATCTCCTTAACAAGAGACTGCAGATTGTTGATTATGTTGATTGCAGATGAAAATAACATGTTGAGTATAATAGGTTTCCTCTTATTTTATAAATGTGCTTACTAGAAAATTTAGAATAGCATAGATAGCTCAAGTTTGTGGCTCACAATCTATTTCTATTGGGTAGCAGTGCTCTGGGGGCTGAAAGCAGTCACCTCCTTCTCCCTGAAAAGCTCCTCTTCTCACTCTCTCCTGCATGTTCCTTCTCCTCTCTGCTTCCTTGTTATTTATTTTATCTTTATTGCCATGTTTTCCCCCTTCTTTTTTCTCTTTCTCTCCTTGAGATTTGGAATAAAGAGAAAGGAGAAGGTGGTTAGAGAGAAAGAGAGGAAGAAAGAGGATGACGAAGCAGGAAGTGGACTGTGGTTCTGGGTCTTGATTCTGTATACAGATGTCCATCCTTCTTCAAAGTTGGCTCTAGAGAAGTGAAAAGGAGGCAACCATGATTTTCAGCAACTCCTCTTCTTAGTCTCAGAAGCAGACATCTTTAACCACCCTACTTCCCTGGTGGTGGTTTAGTCACCAAGTCGTGTCCTACCCTTGCGATCCCATGGACTGTAGCCCACCAGGCTCCTCTGCCCATGGGATTCTCCAGGCAAGAATACTGGAGTGGGCTGCCATTTCCTTCTCCCCAAACTTCCCCAAGAAGACCTAACAACGTTCCTTCTTTCCCTTACTTCACCCAGTTCTCTGTTTGTTAACCATCTGCCAGAACTCTGAAGGCGGAAGTATGTGCTGGGACTTGAGGGTAGAAACCTACACCACTGCTCAAGCACCCTCTTCACGCTCGCTTTCAGGCTTCGGAACCAAAGGCTCCCGTTCCGTTGCTGCTCCCACCTGCCCCCCTCAACCGCCTCAACCCGACTGTCACTTGCCCCCTGCTTCAGACCCATAACACCACCGCCTATATTTTTGTGTTGTCTAGGTACCCTGCTCTACCGCAGACATTGCAGTGCTGATCTCAAATGCACGTAGCATGTTATACTTGCACCAAGGAAACACTTTGAGAGAGGACGAGGTCTACATTTATGAAATGGGGAATGTGCAAAAGTATCCCTGATTAGGCTAGAAAATGAATGCTTCAGACTATAAATGCATTGCACTTTGTCAGAACCTGATTACGGTATTTATCACCTGTGTTGTTATTTGAACGATTTAAAGCTGTTTGACAATTACCATTTTTAAAAATACACATCTAGTGCTTTGCAACTTGTAGAGCAAATTTACATACATACTGTTCTCACAATTCTGTGAAATTGGTAATAAACTCTCCATTTGATAGATGAGAGTCTAAACTTCTGTGATTTCCCAAAGTTTTACAGAGAATAGTGGACAAAGTCTGCACTAGAACACAGATCTCTCTGGACTCCAAGGCTAGCCACATCTTTTCTCGGTTATATAGTAGAAATTTCAAATGAATCTTCTTGTGTGCGTTGGTTCTGACCCTGGGGTTTAGGCATTGAAACTGATAAAACGCTTCTCTTTACTCATCCCACAAGTCATGATGGGGCTGGTGGAGTCTCACCATTTGTGATGAGAGGTCACCAGACTTGATCCATATGGAACTAATACCTCTCGAAGGGTAATGGATTAAACAGTTTGGCTGCTGAACTATAAGCACAGAGTAAAAATTTGACTTGATAAACGCTACTGAAAATCTAGGCCAAATTCTCAAAACACAACAAGCAAAAAAGAAAAATGCTTACAATAAGCACAAACTTAACACAAACTGCAACCGCCATGGACAGAGGGGCCTAACAGGCTACAGTCCATGGGGTCACAGAGAGTCTGACACAACTGAGCAACTAACACACACATACACAAATATCTTTTTATATAATTTGATTCTCATACACATCATTTTATAAATATACACACAATGTAAAAATATCCATTTCTAGTGGCTTATTTAATAAGTACTTGAGAGTTAATAAGTACTTGAGAGTTAATAAGTACTTGGTAGTTATTTTTTCTTGCCTATCCCTGTATTTTCCCCCCACCTAACCCCCAGCAGATTTCAGTTCAGTTCAGTTCAGTCACTCAGTCGTGTCCGACTCTTTGCAACCCCATGAACTGCAGCACGCCAGGCCTCCCTGTTCATCACCATCTCCCGGAGTTCACTCAGACTCACGTCCATCGAGTCCGTGATGCCAGCCAGCCATCTCATCCTCAGTCGTCCCCTTCTCCTCCTGCCCCCAATCCCTCCCAGCATCAGAGTCTTTTCCAATGAGTCAACTCTCCTCATGAGGTGGCCAAAGTACTGGAGTTTCAGCTTCAGCATCATTCCTTCCAAAGAAATCCCAGGGTTGATCTCCTTCAGAATGGACTGGTTAGATCTCCTTGCAGTCCAAGGGACCCTCAAGAGTCTTCTCCAACACCACAGTTCAAAAGCATCAATTCTTCGGCGCTCAGCCTTCTTCACAGTCCAACTCTCACATCCATACATGACTACTGGAAAAACCATAGCCTTGACTAGACGGACCTTAGTTGGCAAAGTAATGTCTCTGCTTTTGAATATGCTGTCTAGATTGCTCATAACTTTTCTTCCAAGGAGTAAGCATCTTTTAATTTCATGGCTGCAGTCACCATCTGCAGTGATTTGGGAGCCCAAAAAAATCAAGTCTGACACTGTTTCCCCATCTATTTCCCATGAAGTGATGGGACCAGATGCCATGATCTTCATTTTCTGAATGTTGAGCTTTAAGCCAACTTTTTCGCTCTCCTCTTTCACCTTCATCAAGAGGTTTTTTAGCTCCTCTTCACTTTCTGCCATAAGGGTGGTGTCATCTGCATATCTGAGGTTATTGATATTTCTCCCGGCAACCTTGATTCCAGCAGATTTAGAAACAGGTATTCCGGTCCATAAGGAAACGCGAGCAGAGCCTGGCCAATCATCAGAGTTCCCCATTCACTCCTGAGGAAAGAAAGGAAAGTGAAATCTCTCAGTCGTGTCTGACTCTTTGCGACCCCATGGACTGTAGACTCCAGGCTTCTCTGTCCATGGAATTTTCCAGGCAAGCATACTGGAGTGGGTTGCCATTTCCTTCTCCAGGAGATCTTCCCAACCCAGGGATTGAACCCAGGTCTCCCGCACTGTAGGCGGACGCTTTACCGTCTGAGCCACCAGGGAAGTCCTGAGTATGCGGTAATCGGCCCAAGGGTGGTCATGTGATGAAAGACGATAAAGGTTTTCCCCTGTAACAAGTCGTTTAAAAATGAAGCTCAATTTATGTTGTATTTACTCAACCCTGAGGAGCCAGACCACATCTTCCCAGCACCCTGGAGAAGCCTTTCCACAGACTGAGGCTAAGCAGGGACAGGGTGACAGGAAGCTTCGTGGAGGAGAAAAGGAAAAGCCTGGTGATGTGAGTCCCCGTTCTCTGGTCTCTGGACCCTGCAGTAATTCCTTTGAGCCTGTGAAGTACCCCTAGAACAATCAAAGGTACATAGATCAGTAAATTGTATCCTTTCCTCAAGCCGTTTAGTCTGGGAAGATGAAAGAACCTACCCACTCTGGGAAGGAGGCTGTGGCAGGCACCCTCTCTAGTTGTAGATAAGGTGACACGAGGAGCATTTGGACTTTAGGAGGGAAGAGTGGAGGGACTCCAGCGTGACTTCAGATGTCAGGCCTCCTCTCTTCCTCTTGGTTGAGCCAGAGGAACTTTCTCTACCTTAGAAGGATATTTTCCTAAACCCAGAAGCTGGTGACCAGGAATAAGATGTGGTGTCAGGGAAAGGAAAAATGAGGGAAAATTTATAAGAGATGAAGGCAAGAACTGCTATGTAGAATTTAATTCAACAAATCCTCATTTTTTCTCGGCCTGAGGGATTCATTCGTAAATGACAATAGAAAAAGTTGCTGCCATCAAACCTATTAGATTTTATAGTATCAGATGCGATAAATTCTGTAAAGAAACTTTCTTGACTGTTAGTCAAGGAAGGTCTATCTAAGGAGGCTTTTAAATCGGCACCTGAAGGAAAGAAGAAGAAAGGTAAAATCTGGAGACAAAAGTATCCTCAGGAAAGGAAACAGCTAAGGCAGAGGTCATAAGAGGGGAGAAATTTGGTGTGTTTGAAGAACAAAAAGTGAGTTTGTATGACTAGAAGGCAATAACTTAGAGTACAGGATATTTTAACTTCACCATTGATGACTCTGGAGCTAGATACCTTAAAGAAGATGTCAACTTATTAATCAGCGGTAATATGAAATCTCTCCATACTTGAGAATCAACAGAAAAAATAAAATGTATAAGATCTGTAGAAACAAAACTGTAAAACACTCTTGTAAGAGAAAAAAATTATGGACAAATGAAGAGGCACAATGTGTGGGGAAGACTTTGTGTCAAAAGAGTGTAAGTTCTCCAGAGTTGATCTGTAGTTCTCATATGATTCCAATAAAAATACCAAGAGGATCTTGTTCTTGCACTAGACAAGGTGATTACAAATGCATGAAAAGATAAACAAGCAAAGAAAAAAGAGAGGGGAAAAAAAGGTAATGAACAAGGACCTACCGTGTAGCATAGTGAACTCTGTTTAGCATTCTGTAATAACTGAAATGGGAAAAGAATCTGAATGTAATTGAATCACTTTGCTGTACACCTGAAACTAACACCACATTGTGAATCAAGTATGCTCCAACAGAAAATAAAAATTTTAAGAAAAAGACTCTTAAAAATGAGAGTAGTCCTGTAAATTATTAAAACATAAGTCAAATAGGTATAGAAGTGTGATAAAAGTTCAAGAATAGATATTGATGAACTCACTAATACAAACAAATGGGAAAATTCATGTAATAAGAGTGGTATCTTAAATTAATGGGAAAAATAGTAAGAATGAAAAGGTACTGGGATAACTGGACTGCCATCTAGAAAAATATAAATTGGGTATAAACTAATACTCTATACAAGAATAAATTCCAGATGGATCAAATTCCAAATGATTTAAACATACATACAAGAAGGAAGCCCAAAAGTTACTAGGAAAAAGCCTGAGAATTATTTATAATCATGAGAAGTCTTTCTAATTAAAATATGATCTCTTGTAACTTTAAAATAATAGTCATACTTTTTCAATCTAATCTTTTCAACTCCTGCTAAAAACCACTAAAAGAAAAGAAAAAGGACAAACTGAGAAAATAAATTTGTAACCTTATTACAAAGGGCCCATTTGACCTAGTAAGACTGTCAATCAGCAAAGACCAGCAACCTATAGAAAACGGAATCATCTATTTACTGTTTCCCACTTCAGCATTTTAAAAATATTTAAATATTTTCAAAAGATTTAATAAAATTAAAAATTTAAAAATATAGATTATTCTCTCTACTGTTTGGGTATAATTCACTAAAGATTATTGCACATAAGTACTGACTTGTGTGAATGGATATTTTTGTAGAAACTGATAAATTGTCTGTTTCATAGCTGAGTTGACACAGTATGAAAATTCGTGCATGAACTAGTAAGATAGAACACTGATCCATGAATTGACAAAGCAAATCATAACCAGAGGTAGCTGTCGAAACTTAAACACATTACACAACCAGGGAAATTTTCCTTCTTCATCCTGAACAGTTAAATTGACGGAAATTTCAGGAAAAGTTTTAGATTTCAGTAATAGGAGCATAAAATTGGATATTTAGAAAAGCATATTTAGTTCTTAAGAGGCAAGTTGATCCCAGTTGACTTTAGGGTTATTGAAAAAGAAAGCACTAAACTAGATGTCAGATAACCTAGACTCAAAATCTATCTGGCGGGCCAATATGACATTTGGACACGAAATAATATAAGAGAAAGATCTGAATCTCACCAGTAACCCAAATATTTAGCATAGGTTCTGGCACGAAAATAACCAATTCTAGTTCCTCCATGTAGCTTTCTCATCCTGATCATAGTTTTCCTTATATGATTATCTCACCAAGATTGTAAGCAAACTGAAGTATGTATATTGGTTACCCACTTGATATTAGTTACCCACTTCACTCAACTGCATATATCAAGGAAAAAAGAAAAGATTACATGATTTAATCAAGGGGAAGTATTCTTTTCCTCTCACACTAAAAAATGTCCTGGGCTGGTATGACAGCTCTTTCACTGTCATCACAGATACAAAACTAACATCCCACTCACCATCCTAGTACAGCCTCTGTTCTCAAGGTTACTTCATGGTCCCAGGTAGCTGCCAGAGCTCCAGCTATCAAACCCAGTCTCCATGCCATATGAGTAAAAGAAGACAAACACCAAAGCGTATGTGTTGTATGTGTCGATTATCAATGTATTGCCTCTCAGCTCTAAATCTTCTTCCCCCTGTTTTGTGATACTGGTGCTTGGCCCTATAAATGCTCTCCTTTGCCTGTTCATTCAATATTAGGCTTGTCAATAAATGGTTCTGCAGATCTGTAGCAGGCAGAAGGAGCTTCCCTTCCTAGTTACAGGATACTGTTTTGGTTATGTATGGAAGCTGGCGGATTGGCATGGGGTGGCCTGGTAGTAGTAACATCAGTGGTCCTCACAGACCCACATAGGTCTGTGTCCTCCACCAGGGGCAAACCACTTGTCTGGGCAAGTTCTAGCCTATAGCTTCCAGCAAAGTTCTCAGCTACCAGCAGGCTGCCTGCTCCCCTGAGAGCTCAGCTCTCTCCAACCAGGTCTGAATTTCATGGGTGAGAGGAGAGCATTCTTTAAATTCCTGGTGTCTTTCTTAATCACCCCAAGTCCTAGAGGTAGTAGCTGACATCTATATTTACTACTTTGTAACCCTTAGCATCTTATTTTGCCCATCTTCGTGGTTAACTATCTTTTAATCGTTAATTCTTTATATTAATTTTTCCCTGTTCAAATTACTGGTGTGCTTTCTTTCTCCTGATGGGATCTTGCCTGATTGACTATGTGATTCCACTTATATAAACTCAAAAATCAGGCAAAACTAATCCACGGTGATAGTGGTTACCTCTGGGAAGATTACTGACTAGGATGGTCATAAGGGAACTTTCTAGGGTGCTGGAAATACTTTATATTTTAATCTGGGTAAAGGTTTCATGAGTGTATGTACATGGAAAAATCAAATAACCTATATGATTAAGATTTGTACACCATCTATATAAATTACTCCTCAATATGGGGGCAAAAACCTATGTTGCAAGCTAGAAGAGGAGTTAAAGAAATGGATTTAAAACAAAACTCTTTACAGAGGAACTGAGCCCTCTTTGAGCAGTTTCCCAGTAGTATTACACTGCCGGTATCTGAATACGATGGGCCTGAACAAAACCAGATGGCCATAACTAGCTGCAGAGACAGTAAGTGACAGCATGCGTTGCTCAATATCAGAGTTCTGTTAGGTAAGGAAGAAGGAAAGAATGATGCTGGTGTAAGCAACTAGTAGTCTCTGCCACAACAGATACCATATTGAATTTGCTAAATTTAATTGATAAATTTACATGATAGCCATGGGATTAAGCCTTGGGGAGTGTATGTAAATAAGTGAATAAATAAATACATGGAAGCATGATTTAGCATTTTTTATATCACAACATCCTCCCCTTCCATTACAGTTGGGCATCATTATAAACTAAACCGGCAAGGCCCTGTTATCATGGAGCTTACATTCTCGCACTTGGCACTCAGCTGACTCAAAAACAAAAAAAGTTTGTTGAATAAATGAATAATAAGGGAATGGATGAATGAATGGATAATACTTGTTTCAACAGGAATAAAATTACCTAGGGAACTGCCACTACAGCCATCATCTTGAAAAGTGCATCTGCCTCACTGGGAAGAAGTGAGTTATCCTTGAAAGTCTGGTAGACCTGATACATCATATAAGAAAAGTTTTAGAAAACTATAAATCACCCCAAAGGGGTGACTTCCGGGGGGAGGCCAGAGCTGCAGTCCCTCTCCTGGGAGAAGAGAGCCGTGTGTCACCTCTCCCAGAACCCAGCTGGAATTTGAGGTCTCCCAGACATACGGCTTTAAATATAATGACTACAGAAGGGCACCAACTAAAATGCACAGGGACCAAATTCCAGGAAAAGGCATGCTACCCCTGAGAGATAAGGAAGCTTTTATAAATCAAGGCTTGTCAGGGAACAGTGTGCCTTGGACGAGATCTGCAGGCCTCATCCAAGTATAGAGGTGGCAGGCTCTGTGCCTCTTGCTGGGCCTCCTGAGACCCTTTTGGGGGCTCTTATCATGGAGCAGCACGCATACACAAAGTTCCTTTAATTTGGAGAGCTGAATTGGACAAGACCCACGGCCTGCCTTACGAGTGAGACATGAAGACTTTCCCAAGGGGTGGATATCACTAGAGAGGGCAGAGTAGGGGAAGAATTTTGAAGGACGAATGTTCACAAGATGATGGGGAAAGAAGAAAGAAGCGGCCAGAGTCGCAGTTGTTTCCAGTGCCAGCAGGACATAATTCAAGAGAAAAGCCTGGGCAATAGATTTATCAAAGGGCATTAGAATGGGAATACATAGACACTGGCTACCATGATCTTTTTACAGTGGTAATGAAGTCCTGTACTGGGACCAGTGTTTCTAAATCAAAGAGTTAAATGAAAAAAAAAAAAAAAAACAGATGAAGAGAACAGGGCTGTTGTTTCCTTGTCGTGTAACCATGAGCAGTGACCTCTCCAAACCCAAATTTTGTTGACCATGAAATGGAGGATTACAATACATAGCATGCATGGCCACCAAAATAAGAACATTCCTTGGAGGATGATTAACCTTTATCTGCCAGAGAGGTCCTCATCCTTAAAAGAACATTTCCATGAATCATAAATTATAAATTATGTTGCCATTTCCCATCTGGAAATCAGAAGTTTTCACAGGCAGTAGCTTTTAACAGGTGCCCTGCATATAATTTTTGTTCAAGCCAGACCTTCTGTACATTTAGTCAATTCATTTTGTAATGAGATGGAAATATTTGTATAATAATGCCCAACTGTAATAGAGGGTTTTGTAATAGAATGCTGTAGTATAAAGAATCCTGAACCATACTTCTATGCATTTATTTATTCACTTATTTACATGTACTCTGACCCATTCTAAAAAAAAAAATTTGAGGTGATTTACAGCAGAAACACAATAAAATGATAAAATATAAATTAAAAATAAAAAAAATACTGTACCAAGGCAAAGATAAATTAGAAGAGTGGGTCATGACATAAGGAAAATAAAACAAAGAGATGTATTCTGTAAGGGGTTACACAGATGCTATAATTTTTTTTTTCTGAACGTGTTTGAGTTTTTCTGAAACAAATACAAAGAAACAGAAGGACAGTTACATCATTCTCCTTATTATCTGAAGGGAAAAAATAAAAACCATACTATTTCCTCAGAAGGACAAGGAATTCAATGATCTGAATTATAGAATGAGCTATATCTTGGGTAAGCCATCGAACATTTGTGGGTATCCCTGAGTCTTTATAAAATGAGAAACTGGAGAGCTTGACTGGGTGACTGAGTTCTAGCTAATGTAAGAGGAAGTGATACTTGTCCCTTCCAGATCAAACCTTCCTTGGGTGACCTTGTTTGTCCTCCCCTCAGCAGGCTGCAAGTTAATCCTCAGAGATTCCCAGGTTGGGTTCTGCAGTAAACAGACTCTGAGCGGATTGCTTAATAGGAAAAGCCTAGGGAAAAATAGCTGTGGAAGGAAAGGCAAAAGCAGGATCGGGCAGAGGGCAAGTCAAGCTAGGAAACAGACCTGATGGCAGCTTTGGCTGACCCCGCGGGATCTTAGAAGCGAAAGCAGCCCCATCTGGTGGTCAGCTCCTGTTGAGCTGAAGTGGCTAATATACCTACTGCCATCAAGCCTGGAATGTGGACTACTCTGGAAGGTGACCCTGGGTAAGATCACTGGACATCTGAAGACAACTCCTCCTTTGAAGGGGGTCTGACTGGTGCGTCTTCACATCTACATTCACAGGGTGACCTTCAAGTCACAAACTAAACATGCCTGAGTCCAGCAGGATGTCCCTGCTCTCCACTCTGTTACACTGAACAGTTTTACTGTTCAGGTATATCTGTTACAACAGCTAGTATTGTGTTACTTCAAACACACATGCCCGTGCACACACACAATCTGTAGACATGCCAAACACTTGAATAAAAGAACCAAGTTAAGTATACAGTGCCTCTGGACTAGAATGGATATTCCTACTTCTTTAAATTGAGAGTTAATGTAGAGTCTGAACAGAACTGTGAAGTTGGCAGAATTTGTCTTCATGGCCTCAGCTTTTGTTCTGTGACCGTCCCATCCGCCTACACCCACTACAAGCCACTCTCCAACTTACTTCAATAAACCAAATTTGTACCTTCATGTTCCTTACACTTGCTGCTTTTGAAAAATCTCCTTTTATTATATCCATATACTCAGCACTACTTCTAATAAAAGTTACAGTGAGCATTTTTCCCCCTGAGGAAAATGCATTCTTAGACCCAGAAATAAAGAGATATAACCACTATATATGTAATTTCACACATACACCATGGGACAGAAGGAAAATTTGGGGATATTAGGAACCCAACCAAACTACCAGGAGGGAATATAGCTGTTTTTTAAGATCAGCTCTCTCTATTAATACATGGCTCCAAGGATGAGTCCTATATGGCCTTAGGTTATACCAGACTAGAAATTAAAAGGTGATCAGGAGACTTGGTTCAATCCCTAGGTCAGGGAGATCCCCTGGAGAGGGAAATGGCAACACACTCCAGTATTCTTGCCTGGAGAATTCCAGGGACAGAGGACTCTGGTGGGCTGCAATCCATGAGGTCACAAAGAGTTGGACACAACTGAGTGACTAACACACAACTTATCATACTTATCCACTTTTATCTCAGAGGAAACTTGTAATAATTCTCAAATAATCTTCCCATAGTCTTCTGTTTTGATCCCTCATCTCTATGTCCACTGTCCAAGAACCGTTGAGAAGCAAGTCTTACCTCTGCAGCGAGTCACGCCAAGGAGGAGGCTGCATTCATCGCAGGGTTGCTGTTGCCTGAGCTGCCTGGAGCTGTCAGTGTGGAGTACACGAGCAGCCTGTTCTCTAGGTTGGAGCCGCTGTTCCAGACGGAAGGATGGAGAAAGCTCCTCCCACTGCCTGGGTCAGAGTCTCAGGTCAACTGGGGTATTTTAACTTCATATCCAGAAGAATTCCCTGTGAAAAAAAAGAGCACCTCATGAGAAGCCACACGGATTTAGGGTATATCCCCTCTCTCAATGGATCGGTTCAGTCCAGTCACTCAGTCGTGTCCGACTCTTCGCGACCCCATGGACTGCAGCATGCCAGGCCTCCCTGTCCATCACCAACTCCCGGAGCTTACTCAAACTCACGTCCGTGGAGTCAGTGATGCCATACTACAACCATCTCATCCTCAGTCGTCCCCTTTTCCTCCTGTCTTCAATCTTTCCCAGCATCAGGGTCTTTTCAAGTGACTCAGCTCTTCACATCAGATGGCCCAAGTATTGAAGTTTCAGCTTCAGCATTAGTCCTTCCAATGAATATTTAGGACTGATCTCTAGGTTGGAGTGGTTGGATCTCCTTGCAGTTCCAAGGGACTCTCAAGAGTCTTCTCCAACACCACAGTTCAAAAGCATCAATTCTTTGGTGCTCAGCTTTCTTTATAGTCCAACTCTCACATCCATACATGACTACTGGAGAAACCACACAACAGTTTTCAATTCTTAGAATTAGGTCGGCCGGGCTGGCCTGTACTGGGCCATGACAGGGAACAACTCTCTGGGAGAGACGCCAGGCTATCTTCTTCAACTAATTTTGTCAGTACAGAATGAAGTTTCTCATTGTCATCTCACTAAAAACCTTCATTCAAATTGATTCCTGGCAACCATCCTACTAGATCATGGCCAAACACATCTAAATCCCAGGTTAGAGTTCAGCTGGGACTCCCACTACTTAGACAAAGTAAATTTTCAAAACAGAGTGGGAATAATAATAATATAAATATATTAACAGCTAACATTTATTGAGGGCTAACTAACATTGTACCAAACAGCTAACTATGTACCAAACACTGTGCTAAGTGCTTCTCCAGCAATTTTCTGATTTAACTACTGTCAAAACATGCAAAAGATATTATTCTTTTTCACCATAAAAAAGCAAACTGAGGTACAGAGAGTTAAGTATTATGTTTAAATTTATAAATCTAGGGATTTGCTGAGCCCAGATACAAACCTTAAACTTTAAGTTTACAACCACTGTTCTCTGCAGAAAGGCACAAGCTATTGGCCTTCAAGTCAGCATGCCCTGTTTACAGAATGTGAGCACTCATTTCATAAAGTGTGATCAGATAAAATGTGTACAGCTTGGTTAACCCTTCAGGTTTTGTACTATGTTAAACAGATATGAAAAAATAAGACTCCATGAAGCCTAAGTAATCAGGAATTCTACCAAGGGCAGAACATCCTTCTGGGAAGTTTGATGTGTGATTAAAGTCACCAGTATTCACCCTCTGTTGTTTCATAGAATCTGAACATCATTTAGGCTCAAAGTCTTTTGACTCTCCAGGAGACCCTAATACAAAGGATGGGTAACCAAGTAAAGAAAAAAATTGTTTCTGAAGAGACAAGGGGATAGGAAGACAGTAGGGAGGGATTGGGTAATCAAGAGGGGGATTGTCCAAGATAAACTCCATTGTCTAGCTCAGGCCAAGCCCTGTTCCTGGATATGTACCAGGCCTCTCATGAGTACTCACGTATTTGTAGCTTACTGGTTTCCCTAGCTGCTGTCAATTCCCAAACTGTGTGACATCTGTTCTTGATCCCTCCTCCTCCTTCATGCTATCTTGCTATTCCCTCCCTACAACACCCTTAATATTGCAATATTGGTCAGTTTTTGCTGTCACAATAATAACCCTCAAAATCAATGACTTACACAACAAGTATGTATTTCTTGCTCACATGACATAAGGGATGCATGTGGGTTATGGTTTGACTGGGCTCCATGTGTCTCCTTATTTGGGGATCCATGACTATTAGCTATTAGTACCATCTGGCCCACGTTGTTTTCATGGTGGAGGACAGAAACAGAAGAAACAGAGCTATTCCACGCATAATTAAAGCTTTTGCTCAATGTCCTATTTGTCATGCTGGCTAACAATCCATCAGCTTAAGCCAGGGACTATATATACCTCATTTAGTGTAGTGGCAGTGGTGGGAGGCATGGCAAAGGTGGGGAGGGAATGAATACTTTTGAATAAATAATCAGATCTACACTAATAGAGTCTCCTCCAATTTCTCTCACCATGTCTATACAGTCACAGTTCTCTGTCTCACCCTCTCAAAATGCTGAGTGCTCTAGACCAGGAGTCCCCAGCCTCAGGATCTAATGCCTGATGAGCTGAGGTGGAGCTGATGTAACAAAGTACCCAATAAATGCAATGGGTCTGAATCATCCTGAAGCCATCCCTCCACTGCCCGCTCCCAGTGCACCGAAAAACAGTCTTCCATGAAACTGGTTCCTGGTGCCAAAAAGGTTAGGGACCTTTGCTGTAAGCTCCTGTCCTTACTGCTTTTTCATTTTCCCTCTACATGTTGTCTGAGGGCCAGCCTGTCCAGCTACCAATAGCCTCACCACTGTATTTTCAGCACCACTTGTCTCCTTGATCTCAGACACATATTTTCTGTATATATTGTATGAAAGTGAAAGTGAAGTCACTTAGTCGTGTCTGACTCTTTGCGACCCCATGGACTGTAGCCCACCAGGCTCTTCCATCCATGGAATTTTCTAGGCAAGAGTACTGGAGTGGGTTGCCATTTCCTTCTCCAGAATATATTGTATACCTCTACCTAAATATCCTTCCAGTCCCACAAACTCAAGATATGCAAATATGATTTGATTATCTATCCTGATATTCCCTACATTTCTGTTTTCCCTGATGCTCTGAATTGTCTGCTGCAACCACTTGCCCGGCTAGATGTCAATCTTGAATACAAATTCTTGATTCTTCTTTCTCTTCTCCATAAATTCAGGCATCACTGCAGCCTCCTATCAGTCTGTCCCACTCCTTGTCTCACCTGTGTTGGTCCATGCCCTTATTATCCTGTCAGCAGTGAAGCACTGTAATAGGCTTCCAGCCAACCTCCCTTTCTCCAGCTTCTCTCAATTTCAATTCTTCCTCCTTGGATCTATTGGAGTGATCGTCCTAAAGCATAAAATAATTATGATCTTTCCCAGGTGATGGCTATTCAGTAGCTCTCCACCAATTCAAACTATTGGAACCATAGCATTCCATGGAGGAAGTTTATGGACCAATAAGGGGAGAAAGAGTAGGAATTTGTTCATTTCTTTCTCTTAAGTTATCCACAGAAGTTCTATTTTATAGGTAGATACCCTACACTATTGAATAAAGGATTCCTGAAATATTGAACCGATGGACAAGCAAAGCACTTTGACAATCCCTCACCTGTAAAAATTAAGCAAGTTTCTTAAAGTTGTACACTACATAGTAAGACTTCAGTCTTCTTTTCTAACTATTTCCTGCCACTTGTATCCCCCAAAGCATACCTCATTTATATTCTTTCTACCAGGACACCAGCCACACTGAAATATTCAATATTACTCTCTTGACCAGGAGTATTATCTCCTTTTCTTCAATTCTACCAAGACAACTTCTTTTCTCTAACCTCAAACAGAGCCTGGGAATCTGACTAGGTAGAATCCAAGCGCTTGCTTGGATCTAGACTGTGTAGACATCTAGACATCTAGACTGTGCAGAGTCCATTGTCTGTGTTACTTTGTTTTTGTTCTAAGTCACTCAGTCGTGTCCGACTCTTTGCAGCCCCTTGGACTATACAGTCCATGGAATTCTCCAGGCCAGAATACTGGAGTGGGTAGCCTTTTCCTTCTCCAGGGGATCTTCCCAACCTAGGGATCAAACCCAGGTCTCCCACATTGGAGGCAGGCAGATACTTTACCAGCTGAGCCACAAGGGAAGCCCAAGAATACTGGAGTGGATAGCCTTTTCCTTCTCCAGGGGATTCCATCTCGACCCAGGAATCAAACCGGGTCTCCTGCATTGCAGGCAGACTCTTTACCAACTGAGCTATGAGGGAACTGTCTATGTTACTTTATGAAAGCAGTATTGTCATGGCGTGGGTGTGGAGGAAGCAGTAACAGAAGCCAGGAGACTCCTTGGGCAAAAGCTGGGTGGCTGTTTTGACTAGGTTCATGGGCCAAACCAAGTCTCATGAGGGAAGAATATGACTAATATAACAAGATAACTGCTTTCTGGGCTCCAGAGAGAGAGAGAGCGAGAGCGAGAGCGAGCGAGCAAGCTACTGGCCAATACTTGTAAGTCCTGCTTAGAAAGAAAACTAAGATACTCAGGAGCTAGGTTGGAAGAAGGCAGATTGCTCTTTCTCCAGAGAGCTGCTAACTTGGGTTTCCAGTGATGTAGCAGCCACTTACATTATTCTCCATGACACTCAACATCCCCTGAGAAAAGAGGGTTTTCCAGAACCCTGGAATAGAACAGAGGTGCCAGTAGAAGAGATTTGCTTATTCACCAAGAAACAAAGTCTTAAGTGAAAGAATTGGACTTTAATTATAGACTCTCAGGCATCATGGACGATACGGAGGGTTGTCCTCAGGATTCTAACTTCCTGAAATCCTGCCATAAATTCTGCTTCTAAGTTCTAAACTCTCCCCCACCTCAACCCCCATCCCGAGAAAGAGAGAGAACAATGATGCTGGCCACTGAAATCACTCTGCTAGTGGATGTTCTAAAAAAAGCAAGTTGACAGAGGCCATAAATCCTCCAGTTTGTTTCCAATTCAAGCAACAAGTTTTAATAAAGCCAAATTTGTATATCATCCCCAGCATCAAATGAATAGATTAAATGCTACAAGTAGAATTCAAACTATCAAAAAAAAAAAAAACCTATAAAACTGGCTGAGCCTTTGTATGAAATGAATTAGAAATTCATTTCAACACAATGTACATACCATTCTTGCTCTGGGCTGACACTGCTAATCTGTAGAATTTCTTCTTCAGACATAGGATACAAAGGCAGAAAAAAGAAATTAAAAAAAGAAGCCTAGACCTTAACATCTTAACATCCTCAGTACTCTGTAAGGCTTCACTTAGGAAACCTGGCAAGACACTATTGATTTTCCCAGAAACAAGCAAGGATCAGCTAATTCCTTGAGGCAGTTAGTGGCTTTGTTATTTAACATTTCTCATGGGCTTTTCATGCATTTGTTATTACAGATTCCTTCCCAGTGGCAGAGCACTGGATCAAGTTCAAAACACAGAAGAGCGGTGGAGACATTAGCATGGGCTGAAAACCTGTGTATATATGTCTGGACTGGTTTGTGTGAATGAGGTAGGGATATTATCATTCTGATTCCTGTCTTCATTGTCTGCTCTAAGTGGACCTCCTGAGCTCTGAGTAATCATTCGAGTGGAGACGAATACCACAAATCTGCCATAAATGAAGCAGTTACTAAGAAAACCATACTGCAGATAAACAGAACAGACTTGTAGTTGCAAGTGGGATTAGATTAGGAATTTGGAACTATCAGATGCAAACTATTAATATTATATATAGAATGAATAAACAATAAGGTCCTATTGTATAGCATAGGGAACTATATTCAGTATCCTATAAGAAATCATAATGGAAAAATATAAAAAGGCATATATATGTGTAACTGAGTCACTTTGCTATACAGCAGAAACTAACACATTATTATAAATCAACTATACTTCAATACAGTAAATTTAAAAAAGAAAAGTGTGCTAGCTTCTTTCACACATGATTTTATAAATGCTTTACAATTATCTTGAGGGGCAGGTATTATTTATTATTCCAAATTTTCAGATGCATAAAGTCTAGATTAACTTGTCCAAGGCTTCACAGCTTTATAGAGTGGACCTCAATTAAAATTTAGGTTTTTAAGTCCATACCTTTTCATGGGAACTAGAATTATCCTCATTGTAAACAGCATACACCCTGCCAGGCTCTTCTGAATATATCTGATTTCCATAAAACCCCACTCACAAGAGCTCCTTAAAGTATGTATTTTTATTTATTTGCTTATACTGTGAAATTTTGCCAGAAATCTACGCAAAGAGAGAAAAACAGGGACTCAGAATATTGTGCTGTGTGCTCAGTTATGTCTGACCCTTTGTGACCCCATGGACTGTAGGCCACCAGACTCTTCTCTCCATGGGATTTCTCAGGCAAGAATACTGGAACAGGTTACCATTTCCTTTTTAAAGGAATTTTCCTTACCTGGGAATCGAATCCACAGCTCCCATATCTCCTGCAATGGCAGGTGGATTCTTTACCACTGAGCCGCCTGGGAGGCCCAAACAGAATATTGTTCTGTACAAATGGCAGGGACATGCAGTATTCCTGAACCTCTGCCAAGCTGTCACTAAACATCGCAAGATTTCCTAGTCAGATTGATCAACTTTCCAGATACTCAGAAATTCAACTGAATAGAAACCTGAATATTTCATTCTGTAAAAGCACTAAAGCAGATGAATGAAACGGGGATAACAGAGTTCGGGATTGGCAAGCATCAGGATATAACTGCTCAGCGCTTGGAATCAATGGACTCTTGGTGTTGTAAGAGGGTCCCTTCTGAGAGCTATGACGTAAGCCATTAAGTGACCTAAGAGAAGGGGTCTAGACATTCTGCCAGCTTTCACATTGCTGAAGCAGGACCTCTGAGCTACTTTTCAGCAAAAGAATGTTTGCAGTAGAGCTCACACCAATTGCCAACTGTTCAGCAAAAGTTTCCTGGGTCTTTCTCATAGGAAGTAGACAACATCATCTCCTGAGAAAACAGCAGGAGACACATCGTGATGTGGCAAACCACTCTGATGACTCAGTAGCTTTTTATCCTTTTCCCCAGCCGAGTAGTTCAAAGGACTGCTTGCTATTATTCTTAGCTGCTGGGATGTAGCTTCCTGCTCTGTGTTTTCATCACAGGTGGTGATTGCTGAGAAGAAAAGTTGTTAAAAAAAATAATAACTTGTCACAAGCTACTGCATGACTCAAGCATAGATAGTTCTAAGTGAAGTTCTGGAAACAGAAAACCTTCCCTTAGGAAAAGCATTTAGCCTCAGATTTGCAAAGACAGGGACGAGGGAGCCTGGTGGGCTGCCGTCTATGGGGTCACACAGAGTCGGACACGACTGAAGTGACTTAGCAGCAGCAGCAGCCCAGTATTAGCTGAATGTCTGGAATGGGCAAATTTAATTCAGATGACTGTTGTATCTACTACTGTGGGCAAGAATCCCTTAGAAGAAATGGAGTAGCCCTCACAGTCAACAAAAGAATCCAAAATGCAGTACTTGGGTGCAGTCCCAAAGATGACAGAATGATCTCTATTCGTTTCCAAAGCAAAGTATTCAATATCACAGTAATTCTAGTCTATGCTCCAAGCACTAATGCCAAAGAAGCTGAACAGTTCTGTGACGACCTACAAATTCTTCTAGAACTAATTCCCAAAAAAGATGTCCTCTTCATCATAGGGGACTGAAATGCAAAAGTAGGTAGTCAAGAGATGCCTGGAGTAACAGGCAAGTTTGGCCTTGGAATGCAAAATGAAGCAGGACAAAGGCTAACAGAGTTTTGCCAAGAGAACACACTAGTCATTGCAAATACTCTCTTCCAACAACACAAGAGATGACTCTACACATGGACATCACCAGATGGTCAATACCGAAATCAGATTGATTATATTCTTTGCAGTCAGAGAAGGAGAAGCTCTATACAGTCAGCAAAAACAAGACCAGGAGCTGACTGTGGCACAGATCATGAACTCCTTATTGCCAAATTCAGACTTAAATTGAAGAAAGTAGGGAAAACCACTAGACCATTCAGGTATGACCTAAATAAAATCCCTTACGATTATACAGTGAAAGTAACAAATAGATTTCAAGGGTTTAGATCTGATAGATCAAGTGCCTGAAGAACTATAGATGAAGGTTCATGACATTGTAGAGGAGGTGGTGATCAAAACTATCCCCAATAAGAAATGCAAAAAGTCAAAATAGTTGTCTGAGGAAGCCTTAAAAATAGCTGAGAAAAGACGAGAAGTGAAAGGCAAAGGAGAAAAAGAAAGATATATCCATCTGAATGCAGAGTTCCAAAGAATAGCAAGGAGAGGCAAGCAAGCCTTCCTCAGTGATCAAGGCAAAGAAATAGAGGAAAAGAACAGAATGGGAAAGACTAGAGATCTCTTCAAGAAATTTAGAGATACCAAGGGAACACTTCATGTGAAAATGGGCACAATAAAGGACAGAAATAGTATGGTCCTAACAGAAGCAGAAGATGTTAAGAAGAGGTGGCAAGAATACACAGAACTATACAAGAAAGGTCTTCTTGACCCAGGTAAACACAATTGTGTGATCACTCACCTAGAGATACACACCCTGGAGTGCAAAGTCAAGTGGTCCTTAGGAAGCATCACTATGAACAAAGTTAGTAGAGGTGATGAAATTCCAGCTGAGCTATTTCATATCCTAAAAGATGATGTTGTAAAAGTCCTGAAGTCAATATGCCAGCAAATTTGGAAAACTCAGCAGTGGCTATGGGACTGGAAAAGGTCAGTTTTCATTCCCATCCTAAAGAAAGGCAATGCCAAAGAATGCTCAAAGAACTGCACGAGTGCACTCATCTCACACGCTAGCAAAGTAATGCTCAAAGTTCTCCAGACCAGGCTTCAACAGTATATGAACTGAGAACTTCCAGATGTTCACGCTGGATTTAGAAAAGGCAGAGCAAACAGAGATCAAATTGCCAACATCTGTTGGATCATAGAAAAAGCAAGACAATTCCAGAAAAACATTGATTTCTGCTTCATTGACTACACTAAATCCTTTGTGTGGATTACAACAAACTGGAAAATTCTTAAAGAGATGGGAATAACAAACCGCTTTACCTGCCTCCTGAGAAATCTTTATGCAGATCAAGAAGGAACAGTTAGAATCAGACATGGAACAATGGACTGGCCGGCCCCAAATTAGGAGAGGAGTATGTCAAGGCTGTGTAATGTCACCCTGCTTATTTAACTTATATATGGGGTACATCATGCAAAATGTTGGGCTGAATGAAGCACAAGCTGGAATCAAGATTGCACGGAGAAATATCAATAACCTCAGATATGCAGATGACACCACCCTTATGGCAGAAAGTGAAGAGGAACTGAAGAGCCTCTTGATGAAGGTGAAAGAGTGGAGTGAAAAATCTGGCTTAAAACTCAAAAGCAAAATCACGGCATCCAGTCCTATTACTTCATGGCAAATAGATGGGGAAACAATAGAGACAGTGACAGACTTTATTTTCCTGGGCTCCAAAATCAGAGGGTGACTGCAGCCATGAAATTAAAAGACACTTGCTCTTTGGAAGAAAAGCTATGACTAACCTGAACGTGAAAGTCACTCAGTCTTGTCCAACTCTTTGCAACCCCATTGACTATACAGTCCATGGAATTCTCCAGGTCAGAATACTGGAGTGGGTAGCTCCTTCTCCAGGAGATCTTCCCAACCCAGGGATCGAACCCAGGTCTCCTGCATTGCAGGCAGTTTCGTTACCAGTTGAGCCACAAGGGAAGCCCAAGAATACTGGAGTGGGTAGCCTGTCCCTTCTCCAGTAGATCTTTCCAACCCAGGAATCAAACTGGAGTCTCCTGAATTGCAGGCAGATTCTTTACCAACTGAGCTATCAGGGAAGCCCCAAGACTAACCTAGACAGATATTAAAAAGCAGAGACATTACTTTGCCAACAAAGGTCCATTTAGTCAAAGCTATGGTTTTTCCAATAGTCATGCATGGATGTGAGAGTTGGACCATAAAAAAAGCTGAGTACCAAAGAATTGGTGCTTTTGAACTGTGGTGTTGGAGAAGACTCTTGAGAGTCCCTTGGCCTGTAAGAAGATCTAACCAGTCAATCCTAAAGGAAATCAGCCTGAATATTCATTGGAATGACTGATGCTGACTGAAGCTCCAATACTCTGGCCACCTGATGCGAAGAACTGACTCATTGGAAAGGACCCTGATGCTAGGAAAGATTGATGGCAGGAGAAGGGGACATCAGAAGATGAGACAGTTGGATGGCATCACTGACTCAATGGACATGAGTTTGAGCGAGCTCCTGGAGTTGGTGATGGACAGGGAAGTGTGGCATGCTGCAGTCCATAGGGTCGCTAATAGTTGGACACGACTGTGCTACTGAACTGAATTAATATATGGTAAGCACTTTAGACTCTTTTGGGGGCCTCTCATGTGGAGCATTGTTAAAGAACTCAGCTGCCAATGCAGGAGGCGCAAAAGTCACAGGTTTGATCCCTGGGTCAGGAAGATGCTCTGGAGTAGGAAATGGCAGCCCACTCCAATATTCTTGGCTGGAGAATCCCATGGACAGAGGGGCCTGGCAGGCTAAAATCCACGGGGTTGTCAAGAGTCAGATACAACTTAGCAACTGAGCACACACACTTTATAAATATTAGCTCACAATAGCCATGGAGATAATTACTATTATCTTCACTTTACATATGAGAGAGCTAAACTCAGAGTGTTTTAAAGAAATAGCTAAGATCACATAGCCAGTAAGTACAGAAGGGTCATTTTAAAAAAATTATTGAGGTTTAATATTTATATAGTTACATGTATAAACTACCATTAAATGTACAGCTAATTTGTATGACGGACTCTGGGTCATCCACCTCTCTACAGAAGACCTCATTTCATTCCTTTTTATGGCTGAGTAATATTGTGAAGTCAAAAGATGAAAGCAAATATTGTATATTAACACATATAGATATGATCTAGAAAAATGGCAGGATCAGAGGCACAGACGGAGACTCCCACTCGTGGAGACTCCACAGACTCATGGATGCAGTGGGGGAAGGGGAGCGCAGGGCGAACTGAGACAGCAGCATTGCCATATATGCACTCCCAGGCGTAAAATAGCCAGCTAGTGGGCAGCTGCTGTATAGCTCCACTCAGTGCTCTGTGACGACCCAGGCTGATGGGGTTGCAGGGGTGGTGGCAGGGAGCTCCAAGAGGGAAGGGATATATATATGCATATATGTATAACTCATTCACCTATTCACTTATTGGACAGCAAAAACCAATACAAAATTGTAAAGCAACTATACCCTAAAAAAAAAAACAAAAAAAAGGAAAGGAAAATGTATAGCTAAGGAATTGTTATATATATAAAACCTGTAGACATCATCTAGCTCAAGACATAGTTTCTCGAGTCCAGAAAGATCCTTATTGCCTTTTTCTATTCAATATGCAACCCAGAGGTAACTTCTCTTCTAGCTTCTATAAACACGGATTAATTATGCTTCTTATTAAACTTCATCTGAACATACCATGACTAGCCGCTCTAATTTGCCTGATTCTGAGGGGTTTCCTGCATGTGGACTTTTCAGTGCTAAAATCAGGGCAGCTGTTCATCCTATAAATCAAATCACCCCATACATATTCTTTTATGTCTGGTTTCTTAAAACACAGTAATAGTATCTGTGAGATTTGCCCAGGTTGTTGAAATTAGCAAGACTTTGTCCTTTTTTTTCTTGCTAGATATTATTTCATTGTATGACTTTCATAACTTTTTTATCCATTATTCTGTAGACACACATTTGAGTTGTTTCTAGTTTTTTACTTTCATGATTAAAGCCAAAAACATTCTCATATGAGTACATTTTTTGTAGATACAATTATTTCTCAACGGTAGGATTTCCAGGTCATAGGGTAAATGTATATTTAGCTTTAATGATATCAAAGTTTTCCAAAATAGTTGCACTGGTTTATAATCCTACTAGTATTTTAAAAACATGTTAGTTGCTCCGCATCCTCACCAACACTTGCTATGCCAGTGTGTTTATTTTTAGTCATTTTTGTAGTGTGGTAGATTGCTGTTGTAATAAAAACAGACTACTATTCAGGACTCTAAAACTTCTGCTGCTGCTGCTAAGTCGCTTCAGTCGTGTCCAACTCTTTGTGATCCCAGAGGTGGCAGCCCACCAGGCTCCCCCATCTATTCAGGACTCTAAAACTTCTCGATGGTAACAAAAGAGGGAATCTAGGTAACTTTAGGTTTAGATACAATACCAAAATCATGATTCATAAAAGAAAAAAATAGATAAATTAGACATTATTTGATAAAGGATTTGTGTCCAAAATATACAGAGAATTCTTAAAATTCAATAAGAACATAAACACTACATTAAAAGTTGGACAAAAGATCTAAATAAACATCTCACCAAACAAGATACATAAATGGCAAACAAGCATATGAAAAGATGCTCAATATTATTTGTTATTAGGGAATTGCAAGTTAAAGCCAAAATGAGATCTTAGTACCAGCCGATTAGAAGGGCTAAACTAAAAAATAATAGCATCAGTTGTTGGCAAGGATATAGAGCAATAGGAACTGTCATACTTGTGAGAATGCAAAAGGGTACAGCAACTTTGGACAATAATTTGACATACCGTTACAGAGCTAAACACAGACTCACCATACAACCCAACAATTGTCCTTCTAGGGACTTAGGCGATTAGAGTTATGTCCATACAGAAGGTAGCACATGAATATTTAGTTCCTTTATTCATAATCACCAACTACTGAATGCAGTCAAGATGTCCTGACATGTGACTAGATGAAAAAGTTACAATTCATCCATACTATGGAATATTACTCAGTGATAAACAGAAATGAGCTATCAAGCCCTAAAGAGACACAAAGTAATCTTGAAGGCATACTTACAAGTGAAAGAAATGATCTAAAAAGGTGTATACTATATGATTCCAATTATAAGACATTCAAGAAAAGGAAATTATAGAAACAGTTATGAAGATCAGTGGTTTCTAGGGATTCTGGGGAAGGGGAGGGATGAATAGGAGTCAGGAGACTTTTACTGTGGTGCAGCTATTCTGAGCCATACTGCAGTGGTGGGTACATGACATTGTGTGTTTGTCAAAACCCCTAAGACAGGACTTTCTTGGTGGTCCAGTGGCTAAGACCCATGATTCCAATGCAGAGGTCCAGGTTCAATCCCTGGTCAGAGAACTGGATCCCACATGCCACAACTGAGATTCAACACAGCCAAGTTATTAATAAAAACAAAAACCAACCAATCAAACAAAACAACTGTGCAGGACTGTACAACTGAAGAGTGAACCTTTATAGGCAAGTTTTAAAAATTCTGCTAGGCAGATAGAAGGGCAGAATCCCAGAAAGAACACAGACTATAACAAGGGAATGTAGTTGTATTAGAAATCTGAAATAATCTCACTGAAGCAGGTGGAGGGAAAAAGATGCTGACTTAAGTAGCTTTAGGAATGGAATGAAAGCACTGTACTCTAGTTGATAAAGTTATTTTCCATGAGATGACAAATTTTAAGGATTTCAATACTACTATATCTGTACACAGGAATTGAACAAATAAGGAAATTGCTGGCAGATGGTGAAACTCAGGTCTTTCACTGTTGGCATGTGAGTATGTAGACAAGCAAAGGTCAAAAACTAGAATGATCCATGGGATGGTTTAGAGTTAGAGAGATCAGTAAGAACTCATTTTAAATTTAATATAGATACAGAGATTATAGATAGAAATATTTACAGATATGTATATAAATGTCGGTTTTCAAACACATCTATACTTCTTTGTTCTCTTTGCTGAGAGGATCTAAAGGAAACACCACCGCAGTAACAATACCCAGAATTTGGTTTTCGATATCCTTCTCCAATAGAAGAAACCAGGGAACCTCAGAGAAATTACGAATTTTAAGACTGGAGCAGGAAACATACAAGATAAGCTAGAGCATCTATAGTCCAGAAATAAGGAATTGCTTATTAAACAAAACAAAACAATAACAACCACCAAAACCAAAAAAAACAAAATAGAAAAAAAAAATACCCAACATCACTGATGGAAGTATATCAAAAGACCACAGGAGCCAAAGGAAAGGATATCCAATGACTAAAGAAGAATAGTTTTAGCAACAAAACAAAAAGTAGTAGTGGGCTCTAACCCAAAGTATAAAGTAAATATTCATGAGTCCATACTCCTGTAAACAAGTGGTAAATTAATAAATGGGAAAGGAGAGACGAGTCTCCCATACAGAATTAGAAATAAATTATGTAGCTACATCACACTCAAGAAGGGAAGAAAAACTCTCTTCTTCCTAAGTTTGGGCTACAGGTAGTGACTCTCTGCCAAAGAGTACAGTATGGAGATGGGGAATACAGGGCTACTTTACAGGGGGGAAACCTAACGCACACTGTGTATAATGTGATGAAAAGACCATTTTGTCTCTTAAATCTCTGTCCCTGTAATGTCAGTCTAATCATGAGAACAGCATGAGATCAGGACTTCCCTGGGCGTCCAGTGGCTAAGACGCTGTGCTTCTGAGGCGGGGGCGGGGGGGGGGGGGGTCCGGGTTTAATCCCTGACCAGGGAACTAGATCCCACATGCTGTAACTTAAGATCCTACATGCCGCAATGAAGACTGAAGATTCTGTGAGCCACAACTAAGGCCCAGAGCAGCCAAAGAAATAAACACAATACTAAAAATTGAGATAAATTCTAATAGAGGATTACACTACAATATACCCTGCCAGGACTACTGACAACTGGTAAAGTCATCAAAAACAAGGAAAATATGAGGAACTTTTACAGCCAAGAGGTGCCTCAGGAGACATAAGATGGAACATCAAATAGAATCCTGGTGGGGGTTCCACGGGTGTTGTATGTAACTGCCTGAGGCTCAGGAGACTGGAGGTGTGGGGCCGCTTTCAGGGACCTAGTCTCGTCCCTGATATTGTCTCCAATATTGTCTCAGATATTTGGATATTGTCTCCAAATTATTCTTTTCTTTATTTTTGGTGGATCGTGCCCTTTCATCTGCTCAAATTTACAGGAAAACTCTCCTGCTGTCTTGCAGTAGTCTTGTATTTTACTATACAAAGGGAAGACTTAGAAATTTAGAAAATGCCTTTCTTTCTCAACCAGGCTTAGTTTTCTGTAAACTTCAAGTTCCTTTTGGAAATGTGGGAATTCAAAGCAGATCATTTTTCAGTATCACATTTTTTCCCAATACATTGCTGAAATAAGCATCATAAATCTCATAATTAAATGATTTCTAATTTGTCTGTTGCTTGCAGGCTCAGTCTCTCAGTCGTCCTGACTCCTTAAGACCCCATGGACTATAAGCTTGCCAGGCTCCTCTGTCCATGGGATTTTGAGGCAAATACTGGAGTGGGTTGTCATTGCCTCCTGCAAGGGATCTTCTTAACCCAGGGCTCAAACCTGCCTCTTTTAAGTCCTGCATTGGCAGGAGGATCCTTTACCACTGAACTACCTGGAAAGCCCCAAATTGTCTGTTACTCTTGTAAGTTCAAATGAGCTTTCTTAAAGGAGGATTTATATATTTCAAGCTACCAGAGGTCTAAACTACTTAGCTTCTCCCATACTTTGCAAGAAACATGTAAAGCAAAGTATTTTAAAGTTGTATATTATAGTCATCTACTTAAATATTTTAAGTGATCATTTATTCATAAAGCATCACTTTTTCCTTCCCAAGATACTTGGCATGAAGCAGTGGCAATGAAAAGGCACTCATAATCACCTCAATTATTACGTTTTCTGGCAGCTTCACTCCACCCTTATATAGCAAGCCTTCAGAGCTTCAGCCCAGCCTCTGGAACAGAGAGCATCCATCTTCAACGGAGGTTCCAGCCCATGCTCTTGCCTGGGTCACCCATGAGAGAGTCAGCTGTGACTCAGCCGCACCCTGGGAACCACGGTCAGTGACTCAGCATCACCTCGCAGAGAAAAAGTCTGTTCTTTTCCTCTCCCGAGAATTGTTCATTCTGTGCTATCTGCAGGATGAAAAACAGCAGATTGAAAACTCCAAAAAGCATTCAGCTTTAGCTGTCCCACAGTGTGGCTCAGGCTTTGATTACAGAAAAGAATGGACTGTGTAAGATGGGTTTTATAATTTTAGAAATCACTTTCAAAAGAGCTTGGTTTCATTCAGAAAGGCCAAACTTGTGCTTATGTTCTAGTCCCCGCCTGCCTTCTCTGTATCTGTCTGTCTTTCTCTCTCATGTATTTAGGAAAAGAGTGTCTGGTCCAGCATCTCATATCTTATCCCTTCCTCCAGGTATTCCTGGAAAATAGGAAGTGGGTGGACTGGGCCAGATGAGTGAAAAATTTACCCTCCCATCTGCCTGACCTGACATCTCAGCTTTACAGCTGTATCTGGAAACTTTCTCCAACCTCTTCAGGAAGCGTCACGGGTTTCCTCATCTATATTCCCATATCTAGGGTGAACAAATGTTCCAGTGTGCTAGGGACTGCCTCAGTTTGGGCAATGAAAGTCCTGAAAACAAGGAAAACCCTGAGTCCTGAGCAAACCAGGACACTTGGTCAACGTATCACTGTGTTCAAATGTCAGTATTTACACTGTTATAAGGACTCTAGTTACTTCTGGTTGTCCTCATTCCATGTGAACTTCTAGAAGGCAGGAATTATGTCAAGCTTTAAAAAATTTGTTGACAGCATGAAAGAGTTTCCAAGAGAATAGGGGAGTATGTGAATGAGTGAAGGGACTAATTAGTCTGATAAGATTACTTATGGTTTTGAGAGGTTCCTTGATCATTTTTCTTGACAGGGGAACAGAAAGGTACCTTTTGCTCAGTAAATTTACTAACATTACTGCTCTATATCCCATAAAATGCCTGGATTATATGCCTGAATATCAGGATAGAATACTGGGATCCTCACCAGAAAGCGTAAGGGCATCTGGCTGTGAAAACAGATAAAGCAATCAGAAATGATGGCCAAAGCTGAACACAGGCTTTTTCCAAGGGGGAAAGGCAAATGATCAGGATTTTGTTCCTGCTTCATCTTTTTTATTGGCAGGTGAGCCTAATGCATATAGTCTATGGTGGAAGAAGTTCCCTGGATATTCATGTCTAAATTCAATATATTAACCTTTTATTTCCATTCAATTAAATAAGTTTTGCAGCATCTATCAGAGCACTGGGATAAGTGCCAGAGGTGAGAGGAGGAAGAACAAGACAAATTTGACATGTTAGAAGGCAGTATGAAGTCATAGTTAGTGTAAGGACGTGAAGCTACATGGCCGGGGTGGGGATCACCACTCTTACATTCTAATTCTGTGACTCTGGGTGGGTGATGTAATATCACTAATCCTTAACTGATTCACTGTTTCATCCTGTGAAATAACAGTGCCTGTCTTGTGTGTGTGCTCGGTTGTGTCCAACTCTTTGCGACCCTTGCACTGTTGCTACCAGGCTCCTGATTCGTGGGATTCTCCAGGCAAGGACACTGGAGTGGGTTGCCATTTTCTTCTCTAGGGAATCTTCCCGACCCAGGAATTGAAACCACATCTGCCTCAGTAGGCGGATTCTTTACCACTGAGCCAGCAGGGAAGCCCACCTAACTCACAGGATTATTGAAAAGATAAACGAGGTGTTTAAAAACTTAGCTTAGCATTTGGCACAAAAAGTTCTCCAAAGTGGTAGTAATTAGCTTAATTGTTCTTGTTTTCATGACTTCTGCCAGTTTTACTATTACTAAAATAGAACCTTGGCATACAGGAGTCATGGTTTAGCTGCAAACGGTAACTGTTCTTTACTGATTGACCAACGATCAGAAAACAGATCACAGCAAATTGAAATACAATGTGTTAAATGCATCAATAATTGTAAATACTCCTTAATAATATATAATGGTCAAAAAAAAAAAGGGTTTGATCACCCATTAGTGTCCTCTTTATTTTTATTAAAACATATTTTGGCATTGTGTAGATAGCTATAGGACATTTCTTTAATTGGCCACATGTAAACTTAATAACAATGATACTGAATTCTCATCCGATTTTCTCATAAAATTAACTAATGAAATTTCCATTAACAAAACTGTTGAGTTCAAAAAGAATTCCTTGCACAGATACAATTATAAACCCTTGTATCTGTAAGAACAAATTTAAGCTCAGAAGAGTTCCATTAGGCCTACAAAAGCCCCTCTGACACGAGGGAGCCTCAAGGACCTCACAGTGGTTTGGTCCTAATGTGGATGACTTCGGGGATTTTCTTGCCAAACAGAGCATTGCAGCTAAGAATGGAGCCCACTTACAATATCCTGGAGCCTTATAAATGCCAGTCACCAAGATGGAGAGGCAAAGATGAACTACATGTAAAGCCTTCCTCAACTGCCAAAGCCCTCATCCCATGGCGAGCCTGGAGAGAAACAAACCTGAGCCGGTAGTCTTGCCCTCATCAGGCCCTTTGCCCTTGGGAGCCCAGAAAGCCTGTAATAATGGACTGTCAAGAGAAGACAGCTGAAGCACCAATATCCTTTACATTTTAAAAGAAAAAGAAAAAGTAAGCCAGACCATTATATCACCAAGATCTGCTTCTCAATGCAATGCCATTCTAACCAAGTCAGAACATGTATAAAAGATGGATGATGGAGTAAGCCTGAAGACAAGCATTATGTTTTCTTAGAGCATCTGGTTTTCTAGAAGTTTGGTGGGAAAGCATTAGTTTATATTTAATCAGACACAGATTCCTCATGAATTTTTATAATAAATCAGGATATCTAAAAATATATGTCCTTCTCTGGGACTGTATTTCAGATCCCAGGAATTCTGTGTTTATGCTCCTTTTCTGAAACTTTGGTGGGGAGTTTGAGTACTCAATGTGACAATGCGTTCCCGTAAGTTAAAGACAAATGCAAGTTCTGTGATTTTTATGTTCTGAATTTGCATGCATTTCTCTTGTCTCTCCAGTCCTTTGGCACACACAAAAGCAAACTCTAGCTGCAACAAATGTGGGGTTCACTTTGCCCTCCCCTCAACTCCCAGGTTCCACACACTTCTATTCCCTTTTAGAGTGAAAAAGGATTTTATGTTCTTATGTTTTGCCTTTCCTTGAGGACACAGAGCTTCACAAGATCATATACAACAGCTGGTAAGATCCCCACAAGGCAAATGCAGATGGTGATGTTAGTCATCCACACGTTGTCTGTCTGCCCAGACATTAACCTCAGGTGCAGAGTTTTATACCAGTGAAATGAGGGTATCTGCATGCCAGCAAAAAGCAGACTTATGAAAGGGATGCTGCCTCCCACCCACCCACGCAGGCTCTGAATCAAGAGCACAGTGGTCCAACAGAATCTTAGCTGACCAAAGGTCCCATGATAAGATAGATAAATAGAAAAGAAACTACTCTGATTTTTCCAAGAGGCATGAATGCAAATCAAGGAGCAATAGTGGTCTAGATGTTTGAGTTTCAGGTCCGTGTGGACTGTGGACTCATAGAAGATCAGACATCCATCTTTACGTCCCTCGTACCGCTCATGGTTGCTCGGAAGGAGGAGGAGGCACCAATGAATGTCCGAGGAATGATAACTAAAGGCACAAATAACTGTTAGAAGTTTTTAGTCTGAAAGGTTTAAGCCCAGGCAAAGTCTAATAGGATTATTACGGTTAGAATTCCAACTTCAATTAACTGTTAAATTGTGGGAAGTTGTTTAAACTCACTGAGCCTCTGTTTTCTCATGTATAAAATAACATATCTCAGAGAGTTGCTGAAAGAACTAAATTATAAAAAATAGCCAATGTATAATGAGAAATGGAGTGATTGCCCCAAGTAGACACCAAATAATTTAATCTTTCTAACAGAGCAGTTCAGCTTCCCCTGTGTAATAGAACTCAGAGTGGAAAGCCGGGCATAAAAAATAGAACGTTTATCTGGACAATTATGAACAAATGAACTGAACTGAGAAAGAGTACAAGTTGGACCCAGAGATGTTGGTTTTGCCTTGATTTTGCTGCTTACAAGCTACATGAGGCTGAGCGAGTCATTTAACTTCTGTTATTCTTAGCTATATCACTCAAAATTATGAATATTAATTTTATAGTTGTATATTTATATATATTTTATAATACATTAAAAGTTATAGTATTTACGGGTTTTATTTTTAAATTAATTTGTATTGGAGTATAGTTGCTTTACAATGCTGTGCTAGTTTCTGCTGGACAGCAGAATGAATCAGCCGTGTGTATACATTTGTCCCCTCCCTTTTGGACTTCCTTCCCATTCCGGTCACCACAGAGCATTAAGCAGAGTTCCCTGTGCTCTGCTATGTTCTCATTAGTTATCTACTTTACAGATACACTGTTGATACTACATACAACATTTACAGTTTTTATACATTTTGCTCATCCCTATAAGGAGGTCCACTTTGAGACTTGGTATGGTCAGGTGTAAGCATGATTTGCCAACAGTGAAACACCATGCAGACATGTTGCTGCCGTTGTTCAGTTGCTCAGTCGTGTCCAGCTCTTTGCGACCCCATGGAGTACAGCACACCAGGCTTCACCATCTCCCGGAGCTTGCTCAAACTCATGTCCATTGAGTTGGTGATGCCATCCAACCATCTCATCCTTCTCCCTTCTCCTGCCTTTTATCATTTTCATACTGTTCATGGGGTTCTCAAGGCAAGAATGCTGAAGTGATTTGCCATTCCCTTCTCTGAGAATACTGGAGTGGGTTGCCATGCCCTTCTCCAGGGGATCTTCTCAACCCAGGGATCAAACCAAGTCTCTTGTATTGCAGGCAGATTCTTTACTGTCTGAGCCACCAGGGAAGCCCACGAATACTGGAGTGGGTAGACTATCCCTTCTGCAGAGGCTCTTTCTGACCCAGGAATCGAACCAGGGTCTCCTGCATTGCAGGCAGATTCTTTACCAGCTGAGCTACCAGCTGGTATCATACAAACATAAGATATTATTATGTATCAAGGTGTTCTGAACTGCTAAATAGAAAAGGGGAGTAAATACCTGAATCATTTAGTAGGCAAGATGGCTCATAGTACGATTTCTCTTACTGTGGGAGAAAGGAAATCAGGCTTCCAAGGTCAGGTTACAAGTCAGTGTTCCTAACTTTAGATCCAATAGGCTAACAGGTCTCATCTTGAATGCTTGGAAAACTAAGGTGAGAAGAACTCTGAGGATGTGCCTGTGTTCAATTAAAAAGAACATCATTGTAGTTCAATGCCGGCTGCTAAGGATGGAAGAGGTAGGAGTGTCAGCGGATGTGCTGTGAATTTTCCCTCCTAACACATTACATCCTGTCTGCCCAAAATATTCCTGACAACCTACTTCTTGAAACTCTCTGTTCTGTGAACCCTCACTTGCCTTGTTTGCCAGTGGCTTTGAATGTTCTTTCTTTGCTTTCTGGCATGTCTTGCTTCCTCCCGTCATCTTTATTTTCATTATGCTGGGTCTAAACTCATTTCCTGAGGGACCTCTTTCATTCTTGTGAGAATTCCCATGTGAATCCTAAATGTACACGTATTGCTCTGATACATGTACATATTTCTTAGGTCATTATCACCTCATTCCATATGTATAAATATTTATACATCATCTGTCTTCTATTTCCTTCACTAAAACGAACAGTTCCTCTTTCCTAATATTTCATTTGTCTCAGGCAGTGCAATACATTTTTTGTAGAGTTATAAACTTGAGATATATTCTGTTATATTGGAGGAAATGGAATCACAGTCAATTCATGGTTTCCCTGCTTCCTCAGGGTACAGTATAAGCCCTGGGGGTTTCATGGAGTTACCACGAGGAGTGAAAACCATGTCTTTGCTCTCATCTATACATGCTGCCATGTCCTGAGACTTTCAGAATGCTGATCACTGGCCTTCAGGGATCAAGCTATGCATGTTGCTGTTGAACAAACCCTTATTTGGGCTTCCCAGATGGCACTAGTAGAGAATCCCCCTGCCAATACAGGAGGTGCAAGAGATGAGGGCCCAATCCCCAGGCCAGGAAGATCCCCAGGAGGAGGAAATGGCAGCTCACTCCAGTATTCTCACCTGGAGAATCCCATGGACAGAGGAGGCTGGAGGGCTACAGTCCAGAGGGTCGCAAAGAGTCGGACATGACTGAGCACAGAGGCACAAACCCTCATTTACATCTGCTAGGACCCGTTAGGATTCTGTAGTTCCTTATGGTTAGCAATTTCTTCAATGAAGAGTAAAAATGAGGGGGAGAAGAAGGGGAAAAGTAAATAGCACGTAAAATATATTAGTTCCTATTTCAAAACAAAAATGTTTTCTGACTTTACTTCTGAAAGCAGTGGAGTAACAGGAACAGTTTCCCCTCTCTGCTGATACAAACAAAACTGGACACCATGTTCTTTCAGACTTTTGAAGACCGTGGACAGTGAAGGTCAGTGAGAGATGGGAGTCCCTGAGACAGGAAGCCAGTAAGGTGAGCACCACAGTGGCTCACTACTACCCAGTTTACTTCCTGGAAAGAGTTTCCAGACTGCGCAAAATTAAACTCACAATGGCTCAGAGTCGTAAACATAAGTCATGACACCATAAAACTCCTAGAAAAGATCACAGGCAAAACATTCTCTGACATAAATCATACCAATGTTCTCTTAGGTCAGTCTCCTAAGGCAAAAGAGGTAAAAAAAACAAAAATAAATAAATGGGACCTAATCAAACCTCAGGCTTTTTCACAGCAAAGGACACCATAAACAAAACAAAAAGATAACCTAAGAATGAGAGAAGATATTTGCAAGTGATGCAACATTTGGCTTAATTTCCAAAGCAAGGGCTTAATTTCCAACAAGGGCTTAATTTCTGAAATACAAAAACATCTCATCCAACTCAACATTAAAAAAAAAAAAAATCTGATAGAAAAATGTGCAGAAGACCTAAATAGACATGTCTCAAAAAAAATGCAATAAGCACATGAAAAGATGATCAACATCACTAATTATTAGATAAATGCAAATTTAAATGACAGTGAGGTACCACCTCCTCACACCAATCAAAATGGCCATCATTAGAAAGACTACAAATAACAAACACTAGAGAGGGTGTGGAGAAAAGGGAAACCTCTTACACTGTTTGAGGGGACTGTAAGTTGGAAAACAGTATGGAGGTTCCTCAGAACACTAAAAGTAGAATTACCATATGATCCAGAAATCCCACTCTTCTTAATAATCCAGACAACACTGTACTTCAGAAAGATATATGCACCTCACTGTTCATAGCTCTATTCACAATAGCCAAGACATGGAAACAAACTAAATGTCCATCGATAGACGAATGGATGAAGATGTGGTACATATATACACTGGAATACTGCTCAGCCATTGAAAGGAATGAAATAATGCCATTTGCAGTGTGGATGCAACTAGAGAGCATGCTAAATGAAGTGAGACAGAAAGATACCTTATGATGTCACTCAGACATGGGATCTAAAATACGACTCACATGGACCTATCTACGAAACAGAAACACAATCACAGGCACGGAGGACAGACTGATGGTTGCCACGCGGGAGGGTGCTGGGGAAGGGAATGAGAGGGAGGATGGGGTCAGCAGATGTAAGCTCTTATACAGAGAATAGATAAACAACAACGTCCCACTGTAGAGCACAGATAACTATATTCAATATCCTATGATAAACCATAATGGAAAAGAATATTAAAAAGAATGTTTATATATATTATATATATATATATATATATAACTGAATCACTTTGCTGTACAGCAGTAATTAACACAACCTTGTAAATCAACTATACATCAATAAAAAATAAATTTAAAAATGAGGAAAATTCTTAAGAGGCCAAAGGAAGAAGATAAATTACCTACAGAGGAACAATGAGAAGACTAACAAATTTCTGGTTGGAAGCAATGAAAGTCAGAAAAATGTGATGCAACATTTTTAATTACTGAAAAAAAATTAAAATTAACCTGGAATCTATACCCAGTGGAAATATCTCTCAAAAATGAATATGAAATAGACTTTTTCTCATCTACAGAAGCGGAAAGAATTTATCACTAGCAGACTTGCTCTACAAGGTGAGTTTTTTTAAAAAATAAAGTCCTTCAGGCAGAAGGACTAAGATACTAGGTAAAAAATTGGTTTTACAAGGAGAGGAGTAATGAGCACCACAAAGAATATTTATGTGGGCATATATAAAAGACTTTTTTCCTATTCCTGAAACCTCTGTCAAAGATGACTACTTTATATAAATGATAAAATACTGTGAGGCTTATAGCATACCTAGAATTAAGCATGTGCCTGCTCAGTCAGTCGTGCCCAACTCTTTGTGACCCTTTGGTCTGTAGCCCGCCAGGCTCCTCTGACCGTGGGACTTCTCAGGCAAGAATACTGGAGTGGGTTGCCATTTCCTCCTCCAGGGGCTCTTCCTGACCCAGGGATCGAACTCACCTCTCCTGCAATGCCAGATAGATTCTTTACCACTGAGCCACCAGGGAAACCAAGAATTAAGCTTAATGGGCGCTTACAACTAAAATATGTAAATGCTAGGCAATAATTTCATGATAGTTGCTAAAGCACAATAATGATTACAAAGTAAAAGCTTGGACTTCCCTGATGGCCCAGTGGAAAGGACTCTGCACTTCCACTACAGGGGGGGGTCTGTTCCCTGGTTGGGACACGGACTAAGATTTCACAGGCCATGCAGGGCAGCAGATAAATAAAAGTTTGCGTATTCGTTTCCAAGGATTGCTGTAACAATTACCACTAACTGAATGGGTTAAAACAACAGTGATTTACTGCCTCACAGTTCTGGCGGCTAGAAGTTCAAAATCAGGGTGTTGGCAGGACCATATTCCCTCTGAAACCTGGAGGGGAATCTTTCTGGCCTCATCTTAGCCCCTGATAGTGTGTCAATGATCGCTGGCGCCCTTGGCTCGGAGCTGTGTAAACTGCATTTTCTACCTTCACATGCTGTTTTTCCTGGGTATCTGTCTTTTCTTAGGAGACACCCGTCATTTTAGACTTGGGGTCAGCCTACTCCACTATGACCTCATCTTAGCTATTTACACCCACAATAACTGTATCCCCAAGTAAGTTCATATTCTGAGATGGTAAGGATTTCAGCATACCTTTTTGTGAAAGTGAAAGTGAAGTTGCTCAGTCGTGTCCGACGCTTTGCGACCCCATGGACTGTAGCCCACCAGGCTCCTCCGTCCATGGGATTCTCCAGGCAAGAATACTGGAGTGGGTTGCCATTTCCTTCTCCAGGGGATCTTCCCTGACCCAGGGATCGAACCCAGGTCTCCCACATTGCAGGCAAATGCTTTAACCTCTGAGCCACCAGGGAAACCAGCATACCTTTTTAGAGTAACACAATTCAGCTCATAAAATTGGTAGCCCCAAAGATTCTTCTGAGGCAATCTTCCTAGATTCTGATATCTTTAGAGTATATCAAGGTACATAGGCATTTTTGTTGTATTACCAGGTAAGTAAATAACATGGGATCAGAGTTACGTATATTGTTGATTTTCTTTTCAGCACACCAGAGTGACAGGATTCAATAGCAATACTAATATTCAGTGCTCCTCTGGGTTTCAAGATCCTCTGTGAGTAATTTTTGACAAATCATTCTCTAAAAAATATCAACTTTAGAAAAGCTGCAACCCACACAGAACTGTTCCACCTTCAGAGACAGTAGACAATTAAAGTGTCAATTCAAATCTAATAATAATCTAGTAATAAACTGCCATCTTTAAATATTAATACATTATCCTGGGGTAATAGGAAGAGTGTCAAGATCTAGGCACTTTACATATTGCTTTTCAGGTAAACAAGAACTCTAATGTATAATTTACATTATTAAAGGACATAATCACCAAGTGTTCGGTAAGTCATTTCACAGAATACTGACTGGGCATCTCCCTTGCTAAAAAATACATGAATTTGTTTTAAAATATTATTTAATGTAGCTGCTTTAGATGCCACAAAAAAAGAAAACTACAGGCCAATATCACTGATGAAGATAGATGCAAAAATCCTTAACAAAATTCTATCAATCAGAATCCAACAACACATTAAAAAAAAGATCATACAGCATGACCAATGTTGTATTAGTTTCTGCCGTACAACAAAGTAAATCAGCCATGTGCTATGCCTAGTCACTCAGTCATGTCTGACCCTTTGCCACCCCATGGACTGTAGCCCTCCAGGCTTCTCTGTCCATGGGGATTCTCCAGGCAAGAATACTGGAGTGGGTTGCCATGCCCTCCTCAATACGTATACATATATCCCCTCTTTTTGGATTTCCTTCTCATTGAGGTCACCACAGAGTGAGTTGAGTTCCATGTGCTGCTGAGTAGATTCTCAATAGTTGTCCATTTGGTACATAATAGTGTGTGTATGTCAATTCCAAGTCTCCCAGTTCATCCCATTTGTTCTCAATGTCTGTATCTCTATTTCTGCTTTGCAAATAGGTTCATCTGTATCATTTTTCTGAAAACCATAATTCCAGAAGACACACGCACCCCAGTGTTTGCTGCAGCACTATTTACGATAGCCAGGATGTGGAAGCAACCTAAATGCCCACCGACAGAGGAATGGATAAAGAAGATTATACAATGGGACATTACTCAGCCATAAAAAGGAATGAAATTGTGCCATTTGCAGAGACATGGATGGACCTAGAGCCTGTCATACAGAGTGAAGTAAGTCAGAAAGAGAAAAACAAGCCAAGTCTACTTAGCTCATATATGTGGAATCTAGAAAACTGATACAGATGAACCTATTTGCAAAGCAGAAAGAGACACATGTATTATTCAAATAGAGTTTAATAGCAACTTCTCTGATAAAGACTCCTTGTTTTTAATTCAAATCTCACTGAGGAAGGAGAAATTATTAATAAAGCTTAAAATAACCACTTGGTGAGAGGATAAAACAAGAAAGTTAAGAAAAAAGTAAGCCAACACTCAGAGAAACTTTCATTGCATAGAAACTGAACTACTAAGAGGGTATTTTAAAGGAAATGAGTACAGGTAAAATCAGAGCAAATTTTGGATAAAATCTAATTTTATCCAAGTGATAAAGATTTTATCCAAGTTTGAATGCTGGCCAAGGTACTACTGATCACCTGGAAAAGGGGCAAATTACACACAGAAATGTTCAATAAATTTTAGAAGTTATTATCTTACAACCCTTGCAGTCCTAATGATGCAAATTACACATACCAATCATTTAATAAAATTAGGTTCTACTTATGTTGCTGCTGCTGCTGTATAGTCACTAAGTCATGTCCAACTCTTTGTAACCCCATGGACTGTAGCCCACTAGGCTTCTCTGTCAGTGGGGTTTCCCAGGCAAAAATACTGGAGTGGGTTGCCATTTCCTTCTCCAGGATGTAATTGTGTTATATTAATACAGTTTACATACATCAGTAATTTAATAAATATTAAGCTTTATTATAATTATTATCATAGAGAAGACAGAGAAGTCTGTACTTTAGAGAAGATTAAGAAATTTATCAGATTCCAGTCCAAGATGGGGGATTTTGAGGTGGTGCCAATGATAAAGAATCTGCCTGCCAATGCATGAGACACAAGAGACATGGGTTCAATCCCTGGGTTGGCAAGTTCCCCTGGAGGAGGAAATGGCAACCCACTCCAGTATTCTTAATGGAAAATCCCATGGACAGAGGAGCCTGGTGGACTACAGTCCACGGGGGAGAAAGAGTTGGAGGCAACTGACCATGCACGCCAGTCCAAGATGGTGGCATAGAAGGCTCCTGAACTTACCTCCTCCCATGGACACACTGAATCTACACTATTCATGGAGCAATCACCTCTAAATTCAATCTAGAAACTAGCTGAGTGACTCCTAGGCATCAGGCAAATCAGAATATAAAATGATTATTGACAGGCTGGGACACACTCTCGCCCTAAATCCTATCCCTGGCACAGTGACATCCAATCAGGAGAGAACTCACATCTTCTCACAATAAGAACTCAATTTTCTCACTGCGGGATGAGGGGTTTGGACCCAACATCTAGCACCCCAACTTTTAAGACTACCACTTGAGGGATGGGCACCCCAGACATCTTGCCCTGAAAGTCAATGAGACATGCATCCATGAAGTCCAAAAGATGATAGCAAACAAAGAAACAGTTTTTAACTAGATACAGATAATCACTGTGGCTACCACTCACCTCACCCAGGCGTTAGCACAGAGAGGCCACACAGACATACCCAGGCCCAAGGCTTTTTCATAAAAAGACCTATATGCATACTTTCAAAGTTGTAGGCAAGGGGTCAGGCTTCTAATTTAGCACCCATCTAGGGGCTAACTGCAAGGGATCAGAAAGGCCAGTGGGCACTTGTTCCCTTTATTCCCAGTGATCAAGATACGAGGAAATTCGCTACAAAATTCTGCTCCTTATAACGTGTGCATACTCAGTCACATCTGACTCTGTACAACCCCATGGACTGTAGCCCACCAGCCTCCTCTGTCTTTGGGGTTTTCCAGGCAAGAATACTGGAGTGGGTTGCCATTTCCTCCTCCAAGGGATATTCCCAATCCAGGGATCAAACCCATGCTTCCAGCGTCTCCTGCATTGTCAGACGAATTCTTTACCACTGAGCTTCCTGGAAAGCCCACCCTATATAACTTAGCAGTTCAATTTATAACGTAGCTTTCCTGAAGTTTAAAACAAAACAAGTATTATTCACTCAAATGTGTGTAATAGCGTGGATATCTTAGCAGTGGTGGAATGTAAAGTCTTGGTCTCCTGAGACCAGTAACATGTCAGAGCAATGTTTCTGGAGACATCTTGCCCAGTCTGTGTCACTGAGAGGCTAGGGGAACCTGAGGTAAGTTCTTTCTGAGCTTTGGTTAATTCATCTTTATAGATTGAAAAAGGTTCCAAACTCATTGAGCTGTTTGATTAATTCATGCAAAGATCAGAGTGACTGATACATATAAAACATATAATAAATGTATTTTTTCCTGATTATTGTTGTTGTTGATGGTATTGTTATTATTATTCTGAACTAGAAGGTCCTGAAAAAAATATATATTTGTATCAACATAGGGATATCAACTCCTCTATCTCATTATCCTATGCAGTGTGCAATTCTGATCAAGTTTAAAAGAGCTTCTGAGAAAATAGCTGGAAAAGTAATGTGAAATTGAATATAACTTAGCCATGTTGCTCCAAAGTAAACAACATTATGTCTTTTATACTGAAAGTTCAATACCCCATGTTGATCCAGCATACTGTGTGTTGCTTAGTAAATGATGTTAAGCAGTTGATCTATCAAACATGCTTAGGATAGACAGCTGATTCACCTTGAAACTAAAGGACAGGCAAGTTTGTGTTAGAGATGAAAGTTTCCTTCTGCCAATAACCACAAAAAGAGAACTCAAACTCTGAAATTCTGTTTCCTCTTTTATACAACTTGAGTTCAGTGCCTACTGGTAATGTCTACAAGCAGTCTGGCAAAGATGTTTTCCCTTCTATCTACACCTACTTATCTTTCAGGAAGGAGAATTATGTGCCCGTGGCAGACATTCAGAGCCACTCTCCTATAATCTTAGAATGCCCATCTCTCACCTGAGTCTGTGGGTTATTTAACACTGTTTAATTGACTCAGACAGAATTATGGTCACTAATGTGAAACAATACTTTTCCCTTTGACATTGAGTTTATAGTTATCTTCATTTGGTTGTCTCAAACATGCATTAGTCACACCATTTGGTCTTGACAGCTTTTTGGGGGGGAATGTTGACTTTGTTTTCTAAGTTACATAGATACAAAAGATTAAAAATAAGATAGCATATTCTTAGTGGGAACATGCTTCTTCTGGGTATCTTGGATAAGACCTTTTCTCATAAGTAAAAGCAAAACATAATTTGGAAAAGTGGAGAATCAAGGGTGTCCTAAATGTCAAACAAAGTCCTGGACACAAGGCAGGGACCTTATGAAGTGGCTGTCGCTCCCATGACTGGCCTCCAAACATTCATTGCTACTGTGAATCATTTGTTAGATATTCAAAGATTCAAAGTCCCTGGAAGGAGTGTTGACTTGTCAATGAAGCTCCATCAGATTCCATAATAGAGACAGCAGTAGGAGGTGACAATAGAAGACTGGCACCAAAATCGACAGTCCATCTGGGACAACACACAGTGGATTATTCTTTTTAGCAGGAAAATGGCAAGCCGTTGGTACAGGAGGTGGATGCGAGACATTCTCCCAAATGGCAGCTATTCTCTATGAGCAATGATAGTCATACTAATAGTGATCTTCTTTAAATAAGATTTAATAGAATTATAAAATATTTATCACAATCTCATCAGGCAACCCTCCAAACCTATGGGATGCATATCATTATGTTTATTTCATAAATGCTCAAGTGAGTGCCTTTTCCATGGTCTGTCCCTGGTGGTTCAGATGGTAAAGAATCTGCCTGTAATGCAGGAGACCTAGGTTCAATCCCTGGGTCGGAAAGATCCCTTTGAGAAGGGAATGGCTACTCACTCCAGTATTCTTGCCTGGAAAATATCATGGACAGAGGAGCCCAACAGCTAGGGCTATAGTCCATAGGGTGGCAAAGTGTCAGACATGACTCAGAACCTAACACTTTCCACGGTCACATGACTTTGATATGCTTGAGTCAAGACTCATACACTATGCAAACAATGTACTTTTTCACTAAATAGTTGTTGTATAAACAGATGGATAGGTGGTAACTTTACAGAATCATATAAGCATATCACCTCTTAGAAGTAGGTTCATAAATGGAATGATGCTTTTAAAACATTTGGCCCAAAACCTTTATCCTAAAACTCAGGAAACAAACCATGAATTAGTATGATTGACCTAAGGCAAAATCGCCAAGACCAAAATTCAGGTTTACTGAAACTCAGTATCACACTCTTATCCCTACATCTTATCCCTATTGCCTTACCCAGGTACCCCAATTATATATGATTGGGCATCACCGTTTTCAACCCATGAAAGGAAAAGAGAAATATAATATAGTCCATGCTCTCTGCAAGCTCATGGGCAACTTGAAAGTATTTCTTGTGCATCACACCAACTTTGAAGGACTTTCAGATCCTGCCCAAGGGATCCAGGGCTCTAGAAGCTCCTACTGCTGTTCTCCTTCTGGAAACCCATTCAGTCTAGATGCTACCAAACCTGGAGATCCCTCTCTCCCACATAGCTTGCTCCTCTGGAAGGTTTGTTACAAATCCACCAAAGCCATAATGACATAGTGAACAAAGGGTCCTTCCCCAAGCCTCTAACCATCAATATAAAGTGGCCAGTCCCAAGTGAGACAAGTGTCTCTGATTGGAATGAACTTCCCATATTAGCGAGCATCTAGGGCAGCTCTCTCCAACCTTTTTGAAACCAGGGACAAGTTTTGTGAAAGACAGCTTTTCCACGACTGGGGAGGGGGGATGATTTAGGAATAACTCAAGCACATTACATTTATTGTACACTTTATTCCTAATATAATACAGCAAGTGACCTAACAGGAGGTACTGGTCCATGGTCCAGAAGTTGGAGACCCCTGCTCTAGAGTGACTAGCCCTATACCACTATTTGATTTATGGTTAAGTGCAGTTCAGAGAAGCCTTTGAAGACCAGGCTACTTTTTCAATTTGTAGGCTCTCAATTTCAAGTACCAGAATACCCAAAAGTGGCTTAAATTTTAAAGATTTATAGTATCTTGTGGTACGCTGGGAAATGGTTAACATCTGACTCTCCAGAGGATTAACATCCTTGATCTGTAGCATTTGTAATTTCCATGGTATAAATACCATGGAGGATTTCCATGGAGGATTTCGTCCTACCAATGTGTTAAGGCAGAATTGGGAGATCCACACAATGGATTCCCACCGGGAAAGCTGGTTCCAGCATGTCACACGACGAGTCCACCATGGAAGATTCTGGGGTTAGCTCACTGCTTCAACAAAGTCATGAAGAACCCAAGTCTCTCGGCTTCCCTCTTCTGCCATCCTCAGATACTGGCTGTTACTCTCAGGCTTGGCTCTTCACGGTTGCAAGATGGCTGCCTCTGCTCAGACAGTCTGTGCTTGCACAAGTGTATGCCAAGGCAGGAAGGGCAGGCTTCCCTGCCGGTCTCTTTTTATTGGGATGGAAGCCTTTCCCAGAAGTGCCTCAGCCTATTCATTGGCCAGGATTGAGTCAGAAGCCAGACACTAGCTGCAGGAGAGGCTGGAAACGTGGTTTAAATGGCATTTTCAGCAGCTTTAGTGGGAATAGGTCCCAACCATCACAGAGGAAATCAAGTCGGGGAATGGGAAAGGGGAAGGGATGTCAGTTTGTCAACTACTATGGCAGAGAAGTTTGCCACTGTTCATGCTAAAGTTTTATTTGAAAATGAGCTGTCGATTAGAATGTAACTCAAGCACAAATTGCAAGTTGTCTGTGTCCTTGATTGCATTTGGGAGGCTCATCTAAAGCAAGACTGATGAAACCACCCTTGAAACTAAGTGTTTATTTCTATTAGTCAGCCAGCCATCTCACCTTTCTCTGGAGTAACAGTTAACAGTTTCTCCTTTCTCTCAGAAGTGGCTATTTTTATAAGCTGCTGGGGAAATTTTCTATAGCTTTTTACATGAACTTCTTGCAATCTCTGATTATAATTGGAAACTGGAGATATCTGCTTCTCTAGAAGGTGGTCATGTGCCCAGTACTTGGGTATCAGCTCTATCAGTTACACTGATCCCTTGTAGCCACTAAGTTTGACCCTTCCCAGCTCATTAAGTAAAACAGTTGTCTGGAGATTCTGAATCATATGGGTTGAATGAGTAGTTGGTACCATGGACAGAACAACGAACTGAATGTCTGAGGACCCCAGCTAGTTCTAATCCTGCTACCAACTGGCTGTATGACCTTGGACAGGTCATTTATTCTTTGCAACCTTGTCTTCTTTATTTCTGAACAGAGGGGATTTTAGGAGATGACCTTAAGTTTCTTCTAGGTCAAAAGTTCTGTGGTTCAAATGATTAATAAGCCAAAATAAAGATGCTGACTCCCTAGGTAACTTGGGCAAGCACATTAACCTGTCTGGGTCTTGGCTTGTTTACTTACAAATGTGTGTGAGAGTGAGGTGTATTATCACCTGTCTGTACATATAAATTAAGTTAGACTCGAGGAGGACATAGAAACCTACTCCAGTACTGTTGCCTAGAGAATCCCATGGACAGAGGAGTCTGGTGGGCTACAATCCGTGGGGTTGCAGAGTCAGACATGACTGAAGCGACTTAGCATGCACACAAGTTGAAAAATGAAACACTGAGCAGAAACAATAGCCAGTTAATAAAATATAAAGACGCAGCCCTCTGTCCTGGTGATGGGTAAATGCTGTCATATAGCTCCAAAGATAGGTCTGATTCAGGCAAGAAGTAATCTGGTGAAGCAGAATGAAATCAGGCAGATCTAATCTTTTATAAACCTATTTCCAAGAGATAATATGCTTTGGTATTAAAGGAAAAGAGCCAAAAAAGGTTTTGTAAAAACAGAAAAAAAAAAAAAAGATACAACTTGTGCACGGAAAATAGTTCATTGCAACTTCATTTGACAAATGGATTATTCCAAACGCTCAAGTACAGCAAGATCTTTGGAACTCCGAAGTTGCTGTTATGGGATTAGTCTCCCTGGAGTGGACTATAAATGTTTTTTAGTCACAAGGTGCTTTCAGAGGAGTTTGGCTCTTGAGAACAGAGGGAGGGTGGTAGAGATAAGACAAAGCAGCAAGGATGGAAATCAAGCCTTGTTGGCAGCACAGTTGTGAAACCAGGCATATTGCAGGCAAATACAACCTCTTGATTTTTTATTTAGTAGTTTTTGTTTGTTTTTATTACCATATGTAAACATGACCCCGTGAGTTGAGCTTAAGAACCTCTTCTATCCCTATCACTTAAGCCAAACCTAAGTTACCAGCTCTTCCGGGCTCCATCGTCTATCCTGGACCTACTCAGGCATTCACGGCAGGGGGCACGTCCAGGCTGGAGCTGCACCTGCTCCATATTTGTAAGCCTACTTCAGGAAAGGAAAGAGAATTTTGCATGCGTCCCTCTACTCCCAACCAAGAGAACTTCCACCTCTCTCACCTTACCCTCGTAGAAGGCATCCTGTCTCCTTCCCTCTGTTTCTACCCCATACATGCTATGCAGCTATACCCTTCTACAAACAGAATTCCCTTGAGAGGTAGAGCCACGGATATCTATGGTTGTCAAGAGGAACTAGGAATTCTTCAGTTGGTGGTAACATCCACTGGAAATGACCATGGCAAAAAAGAAAGCAAGGTAATTGTAAACTGACATTCTCTCTTGGAGGTCTTTCTGGATATACCTGTATATAAAGCTCCAGTTCTTCCTCTGTCTCTTGTGAGAATGAAACATCCAACCAATACTCAAGGGTGAGTATATTCATCAATTGAATGTTGAGATAGACATAAGTTAAACTAGAAAATCTTTTCTTTTCTTTTTTTTGGGGGGGGGTGGTTTAAAATCTTTTCTGCTCTTTTTTTTCTTTTTTCTTTATTTTAATTGGAGGCTAATTACTTTACAATATTGTGGTGGCTTTTGCCATAAATTCACATGAATCAGCCATGGGTGTACATGTGTTCCCCACCCTGAACCTCCTTCCCACCTCCCTCCCCATCTCATCCCTCTGGGTCATCCCAGTGCACCAGCCCCGAGCACCCTGTCTCATGCATCGAACCCTGGACTGGCGATCTGTTTCACATATGGTAATATACAGGTTTCGATGCTATTCTCTCAAATCATCCCACCCTCGCCTTCTCCCACAGAGTCAAAAAGTCTGTTCTTTACATCTGTGTCTCTTTTGCTATCTCGCATATAGGGTCATCATCACCATCTTTCTAAATTCCATATATATGTGTTAATATACTGTATTGGTGTTTTTCTTTCTGGCTTACTTCACTCTGTATAATAGGCTCCAGTTTCATCCACCTTATTAGAACTGATTCAAATGTATTCTTTTTAATGGCTGAGTAATATTCCATTGTGTATATGTACCATAGCTTTCTTATCCATTTGTCTGCCGATGGACATCTAGGTTGTTTCCATGTCCTGGCTATTATAAACAGTGCTGCGATGAACATTGGGGTACACGTGTCTCTTTCAATTCTGGTTTCCTCGGTGTGTATGCCCAGCAGTGGGATTGCTGGGTCATATGGTGGTTCTATTTCCAGTTTTTCAATGAAATCTCCACACTGTTCTCCATAGTGGCTGTACTAGTTTGCATTCCCACCAACAGTGTAAGAAGGTTCCTTTTTCTCCACACCCTCTCCAGCATTTATTGTTTGTAGACTTTTGGATAGCAGCCATTCTGACTGGTGTGAGATGGTACCTCATTGTGGTTTTGATTTGCATTTCTCTGATAATGAGTGATTTTGAGCATCTTTTCATGTGTTTGTTAGCCATCTGTGTGTCTTCTTTGGAGAAATGTCTGTTTAGTTCTTTGGCCCATTTTTTGATTGGGTCGCTTATTTTTATGGATTAAAGATCTAAATGTAAGACCAGAAACTACAGAAAGTCTTTTTGTTGTTACATTTTATTTTCAATGGTAACACTGTTTTGCAAAAGCATCCTTGAATTTATTGCTCTATTTTTCCATCTCAGTGTATAGAATACAAAAAGGAAATAGAATATTCTTTGGTCATGGGAGATCTTACTGGTCCCTGGGTTGTTCAGACCTTCAGTCATTACTTTTCTCTGTGCTCACTCCTAGACAAGCCTCCACTTCTCTAAGGCTGTATGTAATCTGTATTACCCCGAGACTTTTCCCAGAATACCTATTTGTATTACATCACCCTTGTGAGATTGCTCCGCAAGAGAAGTACACAAAGAATTCTAACTAATCAAGATTTTATCGTACAACTCGACTTCTCCAAGCTGCAAATCATGATATTTGACTTAAGGAACACAACAGTATATGCCTGCGTCCAGCACAGCTGGTGAGAAAGACCTGAAATGGGGGCAAGCACCTAATGAAAAGACAGACACATATAATTTGGCAAGCGGGGAGTCAGGGGGCCCTCCTGCTCTCCATGGCAGGAAGACAAAATTTTTCCTTTCAACTTGCACTTTTATTGGCAGAGGTCACATGAGATCATTAGGGAAGAGCTATACTGGGGAGTTTGATTAGCACACCATAAAGAGGGAGTAAAGTTAAGGCTCTGCTGTTGATCAGAAACATCTTGTTTTGTTTCCATAGGGATGGCCGCAGGGGTAGGCAGTGAAGCAGAGCAGAGAGCACGTCCCGCCCCAAGAATGTCCATTCAGCATGCTTACTAGGACAATCACGAGGGCGCAGCTCTCCGCACCCTCAAGTCACGGGGCAGGTTCTGGTCTCTGTTCCACCAGGCTGCAACATGTATCTTATGTCTCCTTTTTAAAGTCCTTTTCAGTGGTGATTAAGTCGGATACGACTGAGTGACTGAACTGAACTGAAACAGAAATATTTCAGTAATTATTCCCGATCAGTTTTAGCACCAAATTAATATAGTGCATGTCTAGGGAAGGCTTGTTTTCTTCAAACTGTCTCCATACTTCTGGAAACTCTCCCCTGATTTAGCATTGGTAAATAAAATTCAAGTTGATGGATGTTCTGGCCATCCGATTAAAGTTTTGGGGAGAACACGGAATTTACTTCTGGAGGTCTCATTTTAGTGTCTGTCAACTACAAACAGCTTAGAAATGTTACCCACTGGGTGGAGACATCTGATTTACAGTATCACTTCCTGTTTTCGATGGCAGTGTTTGTGTTGCTTTTATAATCTAAATACCTTTTAACAACAAACTGATGAGTCAGAAGTCAAAGTTGAAACTCACTGAGCCTGGGTATCATTTGTCCTTTCCCTCTTTCCACCACTATTCCTCCCGACCACTTTCACCTTGAGCCCATCTCCTTCTAATCACTCCAGCCATTCTCTTCTTTCATCATCCTACAATAGCACCAGCCACTTTTCACTGCCTCCTACTTTCCATCCCATCCCTTACAGGCTACACCAGCCCAGGAGGTTCCTATAGTTTCTCATTTTCATTTTGAAACCTCTTTATTGAAGTATGATTGACACAGCAAAAGCTATACATATTTAATGTACAAAACTCAATGCATTGGGAGATAAGTGTACACAGGAGATGCAGGAGACACAGGTTCGATCCCTGGGTTGGGAAGATCACCTGGAGAAGGCAATGGCAACCCACTCCAGTATTCTTGCCTGGGAAATCCCATAGACAGAGGAGCCTGGCGGGCTACAGTCCATGAGGTCTCAAAGAGTTGGACACAATTGAGCATGCACACACATATGAAACTGTCACCACCATCAAGGCTAGAAACTTAGCCATCACTGTGAAATGTTTCCTCTCACCCACTTTTATTATCACGTGTACTAAGAACACTTAACATCTAACTCTTAGCCAATTTTATCTGTACAATACACTATCATTAGCTATAGGCACTGTGCTCTGTGGGTTTCCCTGGTGGCTCAGAGGTAATGATGGAGACAAAGGAGATGCGGTTCCATCTCTGGATCGGGAGGATCCCCTGGAGAAGGGCACGGCAACCCACTCCAGTACTCTTGCCTGGGAAGTCCCATGGACAGAGGGGCCTGGCAGGCTATGGTCTCTGGGGTCGAAAAAGAGTCAGTCATGACTTAGCCACTAAACACAGACCACCAACACTATGCTGTATAGACCTCCAGAACCTGTTTATCTTACATAACTGAAACTTTGTACCCTTTAATCATCACCTTGCTAGTTTTCCCTCCCCACAGTCCCTGGTAATCACCATTCTACACCCTGCTTCTAGCAGCCTGATTATTTCAGGTTCTGCATATAGGTGAGAACATGCAGTATTTGCCTTCTGTGTCTGGCTTATTCCACTGAGCACACTACACTCCATTCCTGATGTCAAAATGGCAGTATTTCCCTTTTTTTTAAATGGCTGAATAACATTCCAAGAGAATATCCCATCCTGTCTTTATTCATTCACCTGTTGACGGACATTTAGGTTGTTTCCATATCTTACCTATTGTGACTAGTGCTGCAATGCACACGGAAGTACAGATATATCTTGGAGATACTGATTTCAATTCTTTTGGCCTAAATACCCGGAAGTGGGATTGCTGGATCACATGGTAGTTCTAGTGTTAATTTTTTAAAGGATCTTCCCTATTGCTTCCCATAACGGTCATGCCAATTTACACTCCCACCAGCTGTGTAGACTCTTCCCTGGTGGCTCAGACAGTAAAGTGTCTGCCTACAATGCAGGAAACCCAGGTTTGATCCCTGGGTTGGGAAGATCCTCTGGAGCAGGAAATGGCAACCCACTTCAGTACTCTTGCCCGGAAAATCCCGTGGACGGAGAGCGTGGTAGGCTATAGAGTCAGACATGACTGAGCGACTTCACTTTCTTTCCAACTGTGTACCAAGGTTTCCTTTTCTCCACATTTTCACTAACACTTTTTTTTTTTTAATTAGCTGTCCTAACAGATGTAGGTGATATCTCATTGTGGTTTTAATTTGCATTTCCCTTATGATTAGTGACCCTGAATACTTTCTCATATATCTGTCATTTGTATGTCTTTGGGAAAATGTCTATCTGGTCCTTTGCCCATTTTTAATTACTTAACTTTATGCTATCAAGTTACAGAATAAACCTGTGGAAATCCTAATATAGAGAGAGCTTCTTAAATATTTTGAATATTAACTCCATATCAGTACATCATTTACAAATATTTTCTCCCATTCCATAGGTTGCTTTTTCACTCAACTTTTCTTTCCTTTGCTGTGCAGAAGCTTTTGAGTTTGATATAGTCTCACTCATTTATTTCTGCTTCTGTTGCCTGTGCTTTTGACATTATATCTAAAAAAATCATTGCCAAGGCCAACTTCAAGAAGCTTTCTCCCTGTTTACTTTAGGATGCTTATGGTTTTACATCTTATGTTTAAGGTTTTAATCCATTTTGAGTTGGCTATGAATTTTATGATTTTTTTTTCTATTTATGTGAAAAATGCCATTTGAATTTTGACAAGAATTTCTTTGAATCAGCAATCAATTTGAGTAGTATAAACACTTTGAACGATAATAATTCTTCCAATCCATAGGGAGATTTTTCCATTTATTTGTGTCTTCTTCAATTTATTTTATCAATGCTTTATACTTTTCAGTGTAAAGATCTTCCACATCCTTGGTCTAATCTACTTTTAAGTATTTTTTGAGATCCTGCATAAATGAGATTGTTGATTTCTTTTATAGAGAGTTTGTTGCTAGTGTATCAAAATGCAACTGATATTTGTATGCTGATTTTTTATCATGAAATTTAACTGACTTCATTTCTTAGTTCTAACTAATTTATTTATTAGTTCTAAGTGTTTTGGGGGTATAGTCTTTAGGGTTTTCAACATATAAGGTCTTCTCATCTGCAAAGAGACAATTTTATTTCTTCCTTTCCAATTTGGGTGGCTTTTATTTTTTCGTGTTGCTTAAATGCTCTGACTAGGATTTCCTCAGATTTATTCCTAAGCTACTAAAATGTTGAAGGTGAAGAAGTTAGATTTAACATTCTCTCTGTCTTGTGTGTGTGTGTATGTACATGTGAGTGTGTTTGAGTACATACATATGAATATTTATTTTCTAGGTTCCTATGCACAAAAACTAAGTACTTTATCTACATTTTATATTTTAATCCTCATACTAACCTATTTATATTTTACAGATAAGAAAATAAAATCTTAGTGAGCTTGTGTAATTTGCCTTAAGAGCTAGAATGTGTGAGCTCATACTCAAATCCAAGGTTCTAATTTCTAAAGCATGTGCTGCCATTTATTCAGTGAAACTGCTCACAAAGAGAAGCCCTGAGCTAAGGTTCAGAGTGTGTAGTCTCCAAACTGCCTCGGACACTTTAAGCCTGACCTAGCTATAGTTCCAGATTTCAGAGATCCATAAAAGTTGTCTTTCAAATCCACTCAACTTCTCCCATAACTCTGTTTTGGAAATACTTCTTCAAGTCTACTGATCCTGGAAATTCCACAATTAAAGTTGTATTTGTTTGATTAAAGTCTTTCTGTTTCTTGTGGAAATAAAACTTCCTCTGAGATATCACATTAAACTTTTCAAAAAAAATATCTGTTGTCACTTCAATATGAAAAAAAATCCCTAGATAACTTTCTGAATAAAGATTGCAATGGGAAGAGTCTCAGTGGAGAGAATATGGGGCCACTGGTCAGTTAGGAGGAAGAAAAACTACTAGGAAAAGGATTCAGAGATGGGAAATGAGGACTTGGTGGAAGAAGAAGGATCTGCCAGCAGGCAGATGCTATTGCATGTTTTATATTTGCCCCGATTCTAACTTTGCGTAGTATACTAACAATTAAGCTAGAATATGTTAATTTAAGATTCTCTCACTCCATTATTTTAATATGCAGCTGAGATATAGCTGAGGTGTTTTAGGTTTATAAAAATAATCATTTGTATACAGAATACAAATAGCTATTTCAAACTGCATATGAACAATATGTGTGATGGAGAAATTATTTAAATATTGTCTCTTCCAGATGTCCACATAACCACTGAATAAAGATTGTTGAAATACTTTAAGAATTTAGGGTTAAATGTAAATATCTTCCCTATTGATTCTTTTTTTTTTAATTTTTTTATTTTTTAAATCTTTAATTCTTACATGCATTCCCAAACATGAACCCCCCTCCCACCTCCCTCCCCATAACATCTCTCTGGGTTATCCCCATGCACCAGCCCCAAGCATGCTGTCTCCTGCGTCAGACATAGACTGGCGATTCAATTCTTACATGATAGTATACATGTTAGAATGCCATTCTCCCAAATCATCCTACCCTCTCCCTCTCCCTCTGAGTCCAAAAGTCCATTATACACATCTGTGTCTTTTTTGCTGTCTTGCATACAGGGTCGTCATTGCCATCTCCCTAAATTCCATATATATGTGTTAGTATACTGTATTGGTGTTTTTCTTTCTGGCTTACTTCACTCTGTATAATCGGCTCCAGTTTCATCCATCTCATCAGAACTGATTCAAATGAATTCTTTTTAACGGCTGAGTAATACTCCATTGTGTATATGTACCACAGCTTTCTTATCCATTCATCTGCTGATGGACATCTAGGTTGTTTCCATGTCCTGGCTATTATAAACAGTGCTGCGATGAACATTGGGATACATGTGTCTCTTTCAATTCTGGTTTCCTCGGTGTGTATGCCCAGCAGTGGGATTGCTGGATCATAAGGTAGTTCTATTTGCAATTTTTTAAGGAATCTCCACACTCTTCTCCATAGTGGCTGTACTAGTTTGCATTCCCACCAACAGTGTAGGAGGGTTCTCTTTTCTCCACACCCTCTCCAGCATTTATTGCTTGCAGATTTTTGGATCGCAGCCATTCTGACTGGTGTGAAGTGGTACCTCATTGTGGTTTTGATTTGCATTTCTCTAACAATGAGTGATGTTGAGCTTCTTTTCATGTGTTTGTTAGCCATCCGTATGTCTTCCAACTTGCCTGACTTCAGGCTCTACTACAAAGCCACAGTCATCAAGACAGTATGGTACTGGCACAAAGACAGACACATAGATCAATGGAACAAAATAGAAAGCCCAGAGATAAACCCACACACATATGGACACCTTATCTTTGACAAAGGAGGCAAGAATATACAATGGAGTAAAGACAATCTCTTTAACAAGTGGTGCTGGGAAAACTGGTCAACCACTTGTAAAAGAATGAAACTAGATCACTTTCTAACACCGCACACAAAAATAAACTCAAAATGGATTAAAGATCTAAATGTAAGATCAGAAACTATAAAACTCCTAGAGGAGAACATAGGCAAAACACTCTCAGACATAAATCACAGCAGGATCCTCTATGATCCACCTCCCAGAATTCTGGAAATAAAAGCAAAAATAAACAAATGGGATCTAATTAAAATTAAAAGCTTCTGCACAACAAAAGAAAATATAAGCAAGGTGAAAAGACAGCCTTCTGAATGGGAGAAAATAATAGCAAATGAAGCAACTGACAAACAAGTAATCTCAAAAATATACAAGCAACTTATGCAGCTCAATTCCAGAAAAATAAACGACCCAATCAAAAAATGGGCCAAAGAACTAAATAGACACTTCTCCCTATTGATTCTTTGGGGATATAGAATCAGACTGTCTCTGAATCAAAAGTGGATCAATGCTGGTAACTGTGCATATATGAGAAACTGGTAAAGAACTTATCTGGCAGCCAGATGGCTGCTCTCACAGCTTCCCTTTTGGTAACAGAGTTATTAGAAAATTTATTGGTCAATTATATATTTATTAATACAGCCAAAAAATACATAGCAATTATTATATACAGGGCAGTGAAGCTACTGTAGTGAGAAAAATAGATAAATAGATATAATATCCTCTCAAGGAGTCGATGTCCATTTGGTCATTATTAGTCTAGCAAATGTTCAAACTACTGCATAATTGTACTCATCTCACAGACTAGCAAAGTAACGCTCAAAATTCTCCAAGCCAGACTTCAACAGTACATGAACTGTGAACTTCCAGATGTTCAAACTGGATTTAGTAAAGGCAGAGGAACCAGAGATCTAATTGCTAACATCCGTTGGATCATCAAAAAAGCAAGAGAGTTCCAGAAAAATATCTACTTCTGCTTTTGACTATGCCAAAGCCTTTGACCATGTGGATCAGAACAAACTGTGAAAAATTCTTAAAGAGATGGAAATACCAGACCACTCGACCTGACTCCTGAGAAATCTGTATGCAGGTCAGGAAGCAACAGTTAGAACTGGACACGGAACAACAGACTGGTTCCAAATCAGGAAAGGAGTAGGTCAAGTCTGTATATTGTCACCTTGTTTATTTAACTGAAAAGCAGAGAACATGATGTCGAATGCTGGGCTGAATGAAGCACAAGCTGGAATCAAGATTGCTGGGAGAAATATCAATAACCTCAGCTATGTGGATGACACCACCCTTATGGCAAAAAGAGAAGAATTAAAGAGCCTCTTGATGAAAGTGAAAGAAGAGAGTGAAAAAGCTGCCTTAAAACTCAACATTCAAAAAACTAAGATTACGGCATCTGACCCCATCACTTCATGGCAAATAGATGAGGAAACAATAGAAACAATTACAGACCTTATTTTCGTGGACTCCAAAATCACTGCAGATGGTGTCTGCAGCCATGAAATTAAGAGGTTTGCTCCTTGGAAGAAAAGCTGTGAGCAACCTAGACAGCATATTAAAAAGTAGAGACATACTTTGCCAACAAAGGTCCATCTAGTCAAAGCTATGGTTTTTCTAGTAGTTATGTATGGATGTGAGAATTGGACTATAAAGAAAGCTGAGTACTGAAGAATTGATGCTTTTGAACTGTGGTATTGGAAAAGACTCTTGAGAGTCCCTTGGACTGCAAGGAGATCCAACAAGTCAGTCCTAAAGGAGATCAGTCCTGAATATTCATTGGAAGGACTGATGCTGAAGCTGAAACTCCAATACTTTGGCCACCTGATGTGAATAACTGACTCATTTGAAAGACCTTGATGCTGGGAAAGATTGAAGGCAGGAGGAGAAGGGGATGACAGAGGATGAGATGGTTAGATGGCATCACAGACTTGATGGACACATGTTTGAGCAAGCTCTGGGAGTTGATGATGGACAGGGAAACCTGGCATGCTTCAGTCCATGGGGTCACAAAGAGTTGGACACAACTGAATGACTGAACTGAATAGAGCCTAGCAAAGATAATACTTACTTCATGATACTGTAACTAAGATTGTATTAAGAGGTTATTGTAGCTAAGGGACTCAGAAACCATTCCTGAACCAATCATTATGTTTTTAAGATGCTGGAGGAAAGGTTGTAGACTGGCAATAATCAACCAAATAAGGGTCATTGATTCTCAGTTCTCGTAAGATAAAGTTGTGACCTAGCTCCCAACACAGAGTCATGGTAGGTCAAGCTCTACTACATAGGGATTCTTGTCTCATATTGATGGGTCAGGCAAGGGTATCAAAGACAAGAATCTGCAAAGTAAAGGAGACCTACTTTATCTATTTTTATCCAAGGCTCAAATTGAGTTTTTAGATCATATCATGCCAACTTGAAGAGAGGAACAGCCACCAATGACAGAGGAAAGGAAATAGGAATCCCTTGAAACAATTTCTTTATTTGTACCCATGAATCTCAAGCTATACAAAAGATGACCCAGTCAGTCGTCTGCAGCATTCCTCCTCCTTGAACTAAGAGGAGGAAAAAAGAGAGGGAGGAAGCAGAAAGAAGCCTTGGGCTTACATGGTATATAAACTGTTCAATTAGAACTAAAGAAGGCAGAAAAAAAATGAAAGGCGAAAACAAACTAAGAAGAAGGGAAATGAACAGAAAACAGATACAAATGTGGTCAGTAATATCTCAGTTATATCAATCATCACTTTAATTGGAATAGTCTAAATATACCAATTAAAAGACAGAGACTGTCAGAGTGGGGGAAAAAAAAAAAAAAAGACCCAGCTACATATTGTCTTGAAGAAACTCACTTTAAATACAAAGACACATACAGATTAAAAGTTGAAAAGAAAATGGAGAAAGCTATACTATATTGATACTAATGAAAAGAAAACTGGAGTATTTATATTAATTTCAGGCAAAGCCTACTTCACAGTTAGGAAAATGGCCAGAAGTAAAAAGAGTCAATGCATCATGACAGAGGCACCGAATTTCCAAGAACACCTAACAATGTTTATTGTGTATCTACCTAACAACAGAGTCAAAATACACTAAGCAAAACTAATAAAGCTGGAAGGACAAACACGTATCTACTATTATATATGAAGAATTCAACAGCTTTATATGAGTAATTGACAAGTCCAGCAGGCACAAAATAAGTAAGAATACAGTTGAACTTAACAGCTACATCAGTCAACTGGATCTCCTTGGCCTTTATAGAGTATTTCATGAAACAACAGCAGAAGACACATTCTGCACAAGCTTACAAGGAATATTCACTAAGACAGATCACATTCTTGGCCATGAAGCACACCTTAAAGAATTTAAAAGAATAGAAATCATGCAATGCATACCCTCAAACATAGTGAAAGTAAACTAGAAACCAATAACAGAAAAAAGCTGGAAAATCCCCAAATATTTGAAGATTAGATCATGTATTTCTAAATAACACAAAAATTAATATAAAAGAAATATAAAAATATAAATATTTTGAACTAAATGAAAACAAAACTCAACTTATCAAAATGTGTGGGATGCAACAAAAATACTTCTTAAAGGGAAATTTATTGCACTGATGCATATGTTAGAAACTAAGAAATTCTAAATTCAAACAATAATAGCTGCCACCTTAGGAAACTAGAAAAATAAGAGCAAATTAAATCCAAAATATGCAGAAGGAATGAAGCAATAATAATTAGAACAAAAATCAATGGAATTTGAAAACAGGAAAATTGTAGAGAAAATCAATGAAAATAAAAGCTCACTCATTAAAAAGATGAATAGAATTGACAAATTCTAGGGTGGCTAGCTAGCCAAGAGAAAAGAGAGTAGGCACAAATTACTAACATCAGAAATGAAAGAGGAACCATTACAACTGACCCCATGGAGATTAAAAGAATAATAAAGAAATATTACAAACAACTCTATGCCCCCCAAATTTAATAGTTTAGGTGAAATACATCTATTTCTTAAAAGACACAATCTAGTAATACTAGATGGAAGGAATAAATAATATCTATAAGCCCATATCTATTAAAGATATTGAATTAATAAAAATCTGCCAAAACAGAAAACACCAGAACCAGATACTTTCACTGTGAGTTCTAATGCACATTTAAGTGAGAAATGATATAAACTCTCTACAGTCTCAGAAAACTAAAGCAAAGAGAACACTTCCTAACTCATTCTGTAAGGCCAACATTGCCTAAACACCAATAAAAGAAAAAAATCATTACAATAAAGGAAAACTATTGACCAATATCTCTCATGAACACAGATATAAACAAATCCTCAGCAAAATAGTAGCAAATTGAATTCAACAACATATAAAAGAATTATTCATTATATGTTAATTATACCTCAATTAAAAAAAAAAAAGAATTGTACATTACCAAGTAGTATTTATTCCAGGCATGCAATGCTCGTTCAAGTGAAAATCCCTTAATGTGCACCATCACATCAACAAGGGAAAGAAAAATAATTGTAAAGTATTGTTAATAGACACATAAAAAGTACTGACAAAACGTAATACTCCTTTCAGTATAAAACTCTCAAAAAACCAGGAATAGAAGAAAACTTCCTCAATTTTATAAAGAATATTTTTTTAAAAAAACAAAAAGCTATCATACTTAAGAAACTAGATCTTAAAATGGAAAACAAGGACGGCTCTTCATATTACACTATTGTACTAGAAGTGCCAGATAGCATTAAAAATAACACACACACAGATTGCAAATCAAGAAATAAAGCTGTCTTTGTTTGCAGATGAAATGAATGTCTATGTAAGAGTATCTGAAATAATTGACAAAAAAAAAAAAACTGGAACTAAAAGAAAAAAAAATCTGGAACTAATAACAATCATAGCAACTTTGCAGGATACCAGGCTAAAATACAAAATGCACTTTTTACTATAAACTAGCAAAGAACAGTTGGAATTTGAAATTAAGACACAAAACCATTTACATTAGCACCCAAAAATAATTGTTATAAATCTAACAAAACATGTTTAAAAAATTTATATAGAAAATATGTTTTTAAAAACCCGATGAAAGAAATCAAAGATTCAAGTAAGTGGACAAATAGTCAATGTTCATGGATAGGAAGATTCAATCTTTTTAAGATGTCCATGTTTCCCAAATTGATCTATAGTTTTAATACAATCTCAAATCAAAATCTAATCGAGTTCTTTAGTGAATATTCACAAACTGACTCTAAAGTTTATATGGAAGAACAAAACTCCCAGAAACCAGACAATTTGAAAAGAAGCAAAGTCAGCGGAATGACACTGTTTGACCTGAAGATTTCCTGTCGAAGCTCCAGCTATCAGGACAGTATGGTCTTGGTGAAAGAATAGACAGATCAATAGGACAGAACTGGAGAAGGCAACAGCGCCCCACTCCAGTACTCTTGCCTGGCAAACCTCATGGACGGAGGAGCCTGGTAGGCTGCAGTCCATGGGGTCGCTAGGAGTTGGACACCACTGAGCAACTTCACTTTCACTTTTCACTTTCATGCATTGGAGAAGGAAATGGCAACCCACTCCAGTGTTCTTGCCTGGAGAATCCCAGGGACGGGGGAGCCTGGTGGGCTGCCATCTGTGGGATCACACAGGGTCGGACATGACTGAAGTGACTTAGCAGCAGCAGCAGGACAGAACAGAGAACCCTGAAATAAAGCCCCACACATTTAATCAACTGATCTTTAGCAAAGGCAATTCAATGGGAAAAGGATCGTCTTTCCAACAAATAAGGGCATCTCTGGTGGCTCAGACAGTAAACAATCTGCCTGCAATGCAGGAGACGTGGGTTTGATCCCTGATTGGGGAGATCCCGTGAAGAAGGGAATGGTTACCCATTCCAGTATTCTGGCCTGGAGAATTCCATGGACAGAGGAGCTTGGTGGATGATGGTCCATGGGGTTGCAAAGAGTCGGACATGACTGAGCAACTTTCACATTCACTTTTCTTTTTCCAAAATATAGTGCTGAAAAAACTGAATATCCTCATGCAAATAATAATTTATAAAAATTAACTCAAAATTAATCATAGGCTTCCCAAGTGGCACTAGTGGTAAGGAGCCTGCCTGCCAATGTAGGAGATGAAAGAGACCTGGGTTCGATCCCTGGGTCAGGAAGATCCCCTGGAGGAGGATATGACAACCCACTCAGTATTCCTGCCTGGAGAATCCCATGAACAGAGAAGCTTGGTGGGCTACAGTCCATAGAGTCACAAATGAAGTGACTTAGCACACACACACAATCATAGGCCTAAAAGACAAAACTATAAATATTGTACCTGTGGTCAAGAGTAGTGTATCAAACACGAAGCAAAAATTAAGAGGATAGATCTCAAGTGTTTTTACTACAATGAAATTTCAAAAAAAATTGCAAGGTATGTATTATAAGCAAAAAGATATAACTTCTTCGCAACACACACAACTGAAAGAATTTCAGCACAATTTCAGCACAAAATGTTATCTTGTAAATAGTCTCTACTAAAGTGTATTTCAATTTCTTGCTAAAATACTAATATAGAATAGAAAGATGGAAACTTGTACCACTACCAAATTTTGCAGTGAAAGCCATAGAACTTAGGAGGCCTTGGCATTAATTTGAGGGTAGATGGACTGAGAATACCCCATCTAGGTTTCAGTTCATAGGAGACCTTGAATTGGATTGTTGAAACCGAAGCTGCTGAACAAAAATTAGGAAGGCTCTGTACCTCCATAGTCTCGAAAACTGGAATGGCATTCCCCTTCCCTTCTGCGAGCTTCATGGTAAGATGGGAAGAACACTCTCTACCTTTCTCACCCTGCCCTATTCCTACTATCATCATTCTTCAACACTGAGTACGTTTACATATATATTTTTTAAAGTTTGAAGAAAAATAATAATATAAATACCGCTCTCCAGACTAGACATCAAGTCTGAGATCTAGAGACGCACACCTTCGCTTTGCTACACTCTGTCTACAAAGTAGGTGGAATTTCTCTTGCCTGGTGAGCAGGCATGGGGAAGCTTAGGCCACTTTGGTGACTGGTTGAGGGGTGCTCCATAGGGGTACCAACTCTGCGTCAGGTCTAAGCTGTTGTCCCCCAAGCAGAGAGGGTCTGGCAGCCTGGGAAAGTCTTCAGAGCTTTTCAACTCTATGGTTTTCTTTTATTCTACACATAATTCTGAGCTATGTAAAGCAAGTGTGATCATATTCATTTCAAAATACTGTAAATTAAGGAAAGAGAGATTAACTCTTGGTATATATGTTTACTGAATGAATTCATCATGGCTTGCTATAGTTCACAATATAATTTTGTGGCAACCGATGTTAGGAAATCCTTCAACTTGTACATACTTATAGCTACCCTATAGGCTTCCCTGGTGAAAAGTGAAAGTGTTAGTCACTCAGTTATGTCCCACTCCTGCGACCCCATGGACTGCAGCACACCAAGCTCCCCTGTCCATGGGGTTCTCCAGGCAAGAATACTGGAGTGGGTAACCATTTCCTTCTCCAGGGGATCTTCCTAACCCAAGGATCAAACCCAGGTCTTCTTTATTGCAGGTGGATTCTTCAGCATATGAGCCACTAGGCTCACTGGTCTAGGGGTATGGTTCTCGCTTCCGGTGTGAGAGGTCCTGGGTTCATATCCCGGATGAGCATGGCCTTTAAGGGCTTCCCTGGGGGCGTGTGGTGAAGAATCCTTCTGCCAAGCAGGAAATGTGGGTTCTATCCCTGGGTCAGGAAAATCCCCTGGAGTAGGAAATGGCAACCCACTCCAGCATTCTTGCCTGGGAAATCTCATGGACAGAGGAGCCTGGAGGGGTATGGGTTGCAAAAGAGGCAGACATGACTTAGAGACTAAGCAACAGCAAAGGCACCCTAGAATGACTCTGTGTTCCTATATGTACTTTCATAAATAGTAGCCACAACCGGCCTTCCATTAATTTCATGCAAAACCCAGTCTTTGGTGAACAGTTAAAATAACTTTATATGAAAGGGTTAATTTATTTTTCCATCTTTTGTAACTATGATAAAATGAAAATATGTGGCAGTCAAGTAATACTATTCTATTATTAAAATTACATGAAATTCATTTTTCTAGTTTGACTTTTAAACTTTGCAGTCACATACTGTTATATGCTATCTTTTATGAAGCTGCTTATGTCATTATTTTATTTTTCCATGAAGTGACATTTATAAAAGATCAGGAACACAGATAGTCAGAGCTTATGCTGCTAAAAGGACTGTTAAGTATTTCTAAAGCCTGGCTCTAGAAAGATATCCACATAATAAATTCTGTAAAAGAAACAATCACCCTGTAAAGATTGTTTGGTAGTAGATGTGGTAGTACATTTTAGAGGCCTCATCAATGACAAAGAGAAACTTCACTATAGAGCTCATGATTCATTTCTACCCAGCATAAAGGATATTAATTTTAATTGTTAACAAAAACCCTATTATTTACTCAGCTTTGTAATATTCCAGCCTTTCAGGGTGTCAGTTTTGTAGAGGAGATAAGATATTCACAGGCGGATAACAATACAGGGATTGATGTGTAATTAAATGCTGCGGTAAGAGATGCACTCAGTGAACATTATACTATTCAGGGGAAAGAGAAATCATCGAGCGGAAAAAGACTGAAAAAGTGAAGCCTTGACTGATTCCTAAAGGATGGAAATGATCTGAATAGATGGGTGGGTGTGGAAGGGCTTGACAGGTTGGAAAACCAGCTCAAGCGAATATGAGCTTATCAGAGTTGGGTTGTTTGAGAAAAAATAAAACATAGGGAAAGACTACTTGCATTCAGTCATACATCTAGGGGGTTTCCCTGGTGGCTCAGATAGTAAAGAATCCACCTGCAGTGCAGGAGACCCACGTTCAATCCCTGGGTCAGGAAGATCCCCTGGAGAAGGAAATGGCAACCCACTCTAGCATACTTGCCCGGAGAATCTCATGGACAGAGGAGCCTAATAGACTCTTCAGGTTAGAAGAGATGAATTTTCTTGGGGGCTCCATCCTTACTATGCTTATTAATCATCTCTACAGCATCCTTAGCAAATGGTCACTCAACCTTTGCCTTGATGCCTTCATTATCACTTCTCCTGTTGCATTGCTGAACAGCTCTAGACATGACAAGAGTGCTCTTTGCATGAGGCCTAAATCTGACCCCCGAAATTCTTACTGATGAGTTCTTATTCTGCTCTCCAGAAATAAGTCTCTGCAGAATTGCCAATCAGTCCCTCCAGTGCTGTAGTCTGAATATCTAGTTGCGCCTCTGCCACTTATTCTGTAACTGTGGGCAACTAAGGATCAGGCAGAAGAATGTAGAGCTGACCTTCAAGTCACTGTGAAGAAAACAGCCTTGGGAAAATAAACCGAAAAGACCAGAGATTAATGTGTGATGGTGCAACTGTACGCCAAGCAAATGATGAGAAATTATCCCAAAATAAACTGCTATCACTTCCATGAAAGAAATCAAAGCAATTAATCTAACTAAATACTAAGAACTCAGAGCATTTAGAAATGCATTTTCTTCTTCCACTCCCTTGCCCTTCTATTTATTTACAGAGAAGGCTTAGAAATCACTAAATTCTCTGCTCCTAGAATAAAAACACCACTTGCAAATAACAAAACTCTGATCTTCAGTTTTCAATTAATACTGTTTCACTGGATGAGTGAGCTCTACAGCTATTCCAAATCCTCCTCTGTCAATAACTTTCACCCTCATCTTTCATAAACCTTACCAATATCTGCTGACAGGCAGCAAAATGGCTTTGCATGCTTACATTTCCACCTCCTCTCTGCAAGCGTTGCTCCAGTGGAGGTGCTAATGAACTGGACAATGGACAGAAGGAAGGGGGCCAGAAGGTGAAGGATAGAAGGAAAGGAAAGAAAAAGAGGTCAAACAATCAAGTTTGTGGTTTGTTGGACCTGAATATGGTCACTTCCTGTATCTGCCTGGTCCCCAGTCCTTTTCATCATTTGCCAAAGTCTCAGGGGGTCTGCGTGTGCTGGCCATGCTCACTGTTGCAGTGAAACAACATGGATGTGAACCCAATGTCAGGCTTTTAATTTATGCAAACCCGGACACTGGACTAAAAGATGTTTTATATATATACCCCTCGGGGCCTAAAAGGGCTTCCCAGGTGGTGCTTGTGGTTAAGAACCCACCTGCCAATGCAGGAGACATAAGAGACTCAGATTTGATCCCTGGGTTGGGAAGATCCCCTGGAGAAAAGGATGGTTACCATTCCAGTATTCTTGCCTGGCAAATTCCATGGACAGAGGAGCCTGGCGGGTCCGTGGGGTCGCAAAGAGTTGGGCACAACCGAAGTGACAGCATGCATGCAGGGCCTAAAAATATCCAGGCTTCAGACTACTGATTTCGTATAAAGATTTCTAAGACTATATGATATAACACAAATTTCTCTGGCCACATCAAGTCACTTTAATGGTAAGAACTCAAACATTGCTGAGACACTCTCTCTTACTAATGGAAGATTCCAAGGAACGTTTCCTGTGTTCTTGCAAAGTAGCTTACTTCTATTTCTCCTGCCTTGCTGCACACAATGGCCTATTTCTCTGCATCCTTGAGCTTATTCAGCAGAAAGTCCCTCCATATCACTCCATCTCTTCAGTAGAAAATGTATTAACCCTCATAGGTGGGTCAAGTGAGAACAGAGCTAAGAGACAAAATGATCATTGCAAACCAAGCTGTCAGGTGTGTACAACCAAATGATACCTAGGGCTTTTGTATTAGTGCTCTGTCTCCTCTTTAGCGCATTGCTACAAACTTAGTAGCTTAAAACAACACAAGTGCATTAGGATAGTTCTGGAGGACAGAATTCTGAGCTGAGTCTTCAAGAGCTAAAATAAAGGTGTCAGCGGGGCTCATTCCTCCTGGAAGTTCCAGGAGAGACTCCGTTGTTTGCTCTTGCTAGTTTCTAGGCCTGCCCGCATGCCTTGGCTTGTGGCTGCTTTACTTCAATTTCGGCTTCCATCACTACAACATTTCACCACCTATAGTCAAATCTCCCTCTGCCTCCCTTTTGTAAGGATGCTGGTGCTTATGTTTAGGATATACCTGAATAACCAAAATAATATTCCCATCATGAGATCCTTAATTTAATCACATCTACAAAGGCCTTTTTGCTACCTAACATTCACAGGTCCCAGAAACCAAGGTCTGGATATCATTGTGGGCCATTATTCATTCTACCACAGCTCTGTCACTGAATCGGGCTGAAAATACCAGCTTTTTCTTCAGGATTAGCTTTATGCCAAGGTCTCAGACACCACTAGGGGACAGAACCGTGACAACTGACAGCTTGACAACTGACTTCAGTCAGACATTTTCCTGGATATTTCCTCACTTAACCAAAACCTAGATGCAATATTAGTATACTATATTGCAGATGAAACATACTCCTCAGAGAGATGAAAATGCTTTGCTCAAGTGAACTCAACCAGGAAGAGATAAAACCAGCCCTGGAATTTAGAGCCTGCTTTTGTCATCCATAAAAAACCTCCTATGAATCTTAAAAAGATTACAGTCTGAACTTACCCCCGTCTCCCCAGCCTATTTCTACTCTGGTTGGAGGAACCTCTAGCCATGGTTCTCCTCATGCTGTTCTGCCCTACACTGAGGGGTCTGGCTCCGGTTCAAATTTCTATATGTGGGACTTCCCGGTGGCCCAGTGGTTGAGAATCCACCCGCCAGGGGGCACAGGTTCGCTCCCTGGCCTGAGAAGATTTCCTGTGCCGCAGGACAACTGAGGCCCTGCGCCACAACTCCGGAGCCCGTGCTCTGAAACCAGAGAAGATGCCACAGTGAGAAGCCCGTGCATTGCAACCAAGAGGAGAAACAACTAGAGAAAGCCTGTCACCAGCAACAAAGATGCAGCGCAGCCAAAAAGAAATTTATTTTTAGAATTCTATGTGTGATTGTTCAGGCTTGACCCCAGGCAATTATAAGGCTTTGCCTGGCAGGCCTCATGGGTGGGGTTGGGGAGGGGCTGCTACTGAGTCAAAGTGGAGCGGAGGTTGGAGGCCAATCCCTTAACTGCAATTCCTGCAGAAAATTAGGCATATCTGCAATCCTAGCTTAGAGGCCTGCATTCAGAGGGGGGTGGAAGGTGGGGAGAAGCTTGACTGAGGCACTTTTCTCCACTTTGACTCAATACCTTTCCACTCTTCGCCCTCCTCCCCCCATGAATCCATAATATACCAGATGCCTTTCGTTTGGAGCTCTTTGACAGCGAGGTGATGCCTCCTGTCTATGCTACATCTACTTGACTCTCATTCAGTGCTGTTCCATAGCACATCGAGAGGCTGAGGACCCATTTTGCCTCTTGCTCACACTATTACAGTAAGCTAATAAAGGCTTGATCCCCTGGAGAAGGAAATGCCAACCCACTCCAGGATTCTTATCTGGAAATCCCATGGACAGAGGAGCCTGATGGGCTATAATCCCTAGGGTTGCAAAGAGTTGGACACAACTCATGTAGCCATCTCTCTAATCACTTTATCACCTACCTGACTATTCAAAACCTGCCTGTCAGACCTGCCCTTTCCCTCGCCATATTTTCAATGCCTAAGCACTTTTCAAATCCCAATCTGTTTTCTATGCCTGTGAATCTGCTTCATACATAAATTCATGTATTATTATGATTGCCAAAAGGGGAAGGAAAAAGGGACAAATTAGGGTATGTAATTAACATGTAAAAACCATTATACTTGAAATAGATAAGCAAAAAAGGTTTACCATACAGCAAAGGGAATTTTATTCAACATCTTGTAATAAGCTGTAATAGAATGCAGTCTGCAAAAATCAAACAAGCAAGCAAAGAGCCAAAATAAATAAATAAATAAAACCTACCAATCACTACACTGTACAACTGAAACTAACACCATATTTTCAATCACTTCTACTTCCAAAGAGAAAAGAAGATTTCCCCATATAATTTTATGGCTTGATGGCTTAATTTTTTTAGTGCTGAATTTTATTTCATTCCCCAAATATACTAGAGTATATTTTTCCATTCATCTACTGAAGGACATCTTGGCTTCATTCACATTTTGTCAATATTGAATGAAGGTGCTAAAAATATCCATATGCAGGTTTTTCTGTGGACAAAAAAAAAAAAAAATTCCAATCTGATTTCTATCAGATGTTTCCCATATTCACATCCTCTTTTATTTATGATTTGTTCTCCATGGCTCAGTGGTAAAGAATCCGCCTACAATGCAGGAGCCACAGGAGATACAGGTTCAATCCCTGGGTCAGGAAGAGCCCCTGGAGGAGGGCATGGCAATCCATTCCAGTATTCTTGCCTGGAGAATCCCATGGACAAAGGAGCCTGGCAGGATACAGTCCATAGGGTCACAAGTAATCGGACATGACTGAGGCGACTTGGCACACGGCACACACTCCATAGTTTGTTGCTTACTTGTCTATCCCTGTCTGTTGTTTTTGTTTCATAAAACCTAGTCTTGCTTCCCTAATGGATTTTTCTTTAATCTAAATATACATTATGAAGTGTCTTTAAAATAACTCAATAAATACTTAATGACATAGCCAATTTATAAGCATCTTTTAGGGGATGACTGACAGATTATAGCAGTATTAGCTCCCTTTAGAATATAGACTCACTATAACCATGATGTGGCAGTCATTTATGGAGCTAGTGAAGACACGGCAAAAACTATCACTCAAGACATAGTTCTCATCTCTGCAGGTTCCCATTAGGATGTAACTATTTCACATTTTAGGAAAAACTTTTGTTTTAGTTTTTCCTAAGGCACTGATTAGACATATGCCACCAGTTCAGCTCAGTTCAGTCGCTCAGTCGTGTCCGACTCTTTGCGACCCCATGAATCACAGCACGCCAGGCCTCCCTGTCCATCACCAAATCCCGGAGTTCACTCAGATTCACGTCCATCGAGTCAGTGATGCCATCCAGGCATCTCATCCTCTGTCGTCCCCTTCTTCTCCTGCCCCCAATCCCTCCCAGCATCAGAGTCTTTTCCAGTGAGTCAACTCTTCACATGAGGTGGCCAAAGTACTGGAGTTTCAGCTTTAGCATCATTCCTTCCAAAGAAATCCCAGGGCTGATCTCCTTCAGAATGGACTGGTTGGATCTCCTTGCAGTCCAAGGGACTCTCAAGAGTCTCCTCCAACACCACAGTTCAAAAGCATCAATTCTTCGGCGCTCAGCCTTCTTCACAGTCCAACTCTCACATCCATACATGACCACTGGAAAAACCATAGCCTTGTCTAGTTGGACCTTAGTTGGCAAAGTAATGTCTCTGCTTTTGAATATACTGTCTAGGTTGCTCATAACTTTTCTTCCAAGGATATATGCCATAAAAGGATATAAACTGCCTAAGAGACTCACAAGCTCACAAGGGAAGAAAAACTCACCAGATGAAAACCTAAAGCTGGAATTCGAACTTGTTAGAGAGACCTGATATATTGATTAAGGGTTAATACAATCTGCAAGGGATTCATATATTTCTATTTGTATGTATACATATAATTGGAGCTTAAGATGGTGGAGGAATAGGACAGGGAGACCACTTTCTCCCTCACAAATTCATCAAAAGATCATTTGAATGTTGAGCAACTTCCACAAAACAGCTTCTGAACACTGGCAGAGAATGCCGGGCACCCAGTAAGGCAGCCCATTCTCTTCGAAAGGGGGTAGGGCAAAATATAAGAGACAAAAAGAGAGACAAAGGAGTTAGAAACTGAGATCTGTCCTGAGGAGGGAGTCTTGAAGGAGGAGAAGTTTCCGCACAGTAGGAAAGCCTCTCACAGGCAGGCCAATGGGGAGTTGTGGAATCTCAGAAGGCAGCATAACTGGGAGGAAACAAACAAACAAACCACAGAATACATGCCTACCTGCAACTGAAGAAAAAAGAACTTTCCTGCAAAAGACTCTAACCTAACAACCTACCACTCAGCCTGGGCTCACAGAACAAAGGATTGAACAGATACGGAAGGAGAGCTAGCTGGCTCCATACCAGCCCCTCCCTGTCCAGAGGCAGAGAGGCATGCCTGTGACAGCCAGAACCCGAGGGCAAGGGGCTGCTACAGTCTCAGTCCCAGAGACAAATCTTCCACCAAGCTGTAAGCAGGCTGCTAAGCAAGTCTTCCTGAGATCCTGGATGGCTGACATCTGCCAGGAGGGTTGTGGCCTGAGAGCAGCTCTTCAGAGGAGACACATGGGACACCTGAGACAGTGCTCTCAAGAGGCACCCAGGCAACCGAGCAGATGGGACCAGGGAGGCGATTAAGATGCACGGCCCACGTGGGACAATGTGCTCGCCAAGCACCTACTCGCCTGAGCGGCTCAGTCCCGAGAAGGGCACAAAGCGCACACCCAATCCACAGAGACTGAGCCAGAACTGTGTCTGAGTGTCTCCTGCGGAGGTACAGGTCAGAAGTGGCCTGCTGCACGGGCAGGGGCTCTGGGTGCAGCAGACTTGGGTATGGCATAAGCCCTCTTGGAGGAGGTTGCCATTAACCCCACCACAGAGCCACGAGAACTTACACAGGACTGGGGAAACAGACTCTTCTGGGCACAAACAGAACCTTGTGCACACCAGGACCCAGGAGAAAAGAGCAGTGACCCCACAAGAGACTGACCCAGACATGCCCGTGAGTGTCCGGGAGTCTCCGGCAGAGGCGAGGGTCGGCGGTGGCCTGCTGCAGGGTCGGGGGTACTGAGTGCAGCAGTGCCTGCATGGGACCTTTTGAAGGAGGTCACCGTTATCTTCATTACCTTCACCATAGTTTGGCCTCAGGCCAAGCAACAAGGAGGGAACACAGCCCAGCCCATCAACAGAAAATTGGATTAAAGATTTACTGAGCTTGACCCCACCCATCAGAACAAGACCCAGTTTCCCCCACAGTCAGGCTTTTCCATCAGGAAGCTTCCATAAGCCTCTTATCTTTCTCCATCAGAGGGCAGACAGAATGAAAACCACAATCACAGAAAACTAACCAGACTGATCACATGGACCACAGCCTTGTCTAACTCAATTAAACTATGAGCCATGCCATGTAGAGCCACCCAAGACGGGTGGGTCATGGTGGAGAGTTCTGACAGAATGTGGTCCACTGGAGAAGGGAAAGGCAAACCACTTCAGTATTCTTGCCTTGAGAACCCCATGAACAGTATGAAAAGGCAAAAAGATAGGACACTGAAAGATGAACTCCCCAGGTCAGTAGGTGCCCAATATGCTACTGGAGAAGAGTGGAGAAAAAACCCCAGAAAGTATGAAGAGACAGAGCCAAAGCAAAAACCCAGTAGTGGATGTTACGGGTGATGGAGTAAAGTCCAATGCTATAAAGAGCAATACTGCATAGGAACCTGGACTGTCAGGTCCATGAATCAAGGCAAATTGGAAGTGGTCAAACAGGAGACGGCAAGAGTGAACATCAGCAATTTTAGGAATCAGTGAACTAAAACGGACTGGAATGGGTGAATTTAACTCAGGTGACCATTACATCTACTACTGCGGGCAGGAATCCCTCAATGGAGTAGCCATAATAGTCAACAAAAGAGCCTGAAATGCAGTACTTGGATGCAATCTCAAAAACGACAGAATGATCTCTGCTCATTTCCAAGGCAAACCATTCAGTATCACAATAATGCAAGTCTATGCCCCAGGCAGTAATGCTGAAGAAGCTGAAGTTGAACAGTTCCATGAAAACCTACAAGGCCTTCTAGAACTAACACCCAGAAAAGATGTCCTCTTCATTACAGGGGACTGGAATGCAAAAATAGAAAGTCAAGAGCTACCTACAGTAACAGGCAAATTTGGCCTTGGAGTACAAAACGAAGCAGGTCAAAGGCTAACAAAGTTTTGCCAAGAGAACACACTGGTCATAGCAAACACCCTCTTCCAACAATACAAGAGAAGACTCTACACATGGACATCACCAGATGGTCAATATAGAAATCAGATTGATTGTATTCTTTGCAGTCAAAGATGGAGAAGCTCTATACAGTCAGCAAAAACAAGATGGAGCTGACTGTGGCTCAGATCATGAACTCCTTATTGCCAAATTCAGACTTAAATTGAAGAAAGTAAGGAAAACCACTAGACCATTCAGGTATGACCTAAATCAAATCCCTTCCAATTATACAGTGGAAGTGACAAATAGATTCAAGGGGTTAGAACTGATAGACAAAGTGCCTTAACAACAGTGGATGGAGATTCCTGACTTTGTACAGGAGGCAGTGATCAAGACCATCCCCAAGAAAAAGAAAGGCAAAATGGCAAAATGGTTATCTGATGAGGCCTTACAAATAGCTGAGAAAAGAAGATAAGAGAAAGGCAAAGGAGAAAAGGAAAGAAATACGCATTTGAATGCAGAGTTCCAAAGGACAGCATGCAGAGATTAAAAAAAAAAGCTTTCCTCAGTGATCAATGTAAAGAAATAGAGGAAAACAATAGAATGAGAAAGACTAGAGATCTCTTCAATAAAATTAGAGATACCAAGGGAACATTTCATGCAAAGATGAGCTCAATAAAGGACAGAAATGATATAAACCTTAACAGAAACAGAAGACATAAGAAAAGGTGGCAAGAATACACAGAAGAACTATACAAAAAAGATCTTCATGACCCAGATAACCACAATGGTGTGATCACTCACCTAGAGCCAGACATCCTGAAATGCAAAGTCAAGTGGGCCTTAGGAAGCATCACTATGAACAAAGCTAGCGGAGGTGATAGAATTCCAGTTGAGCTATTTCAAATCCTAAAAGATGATGCTGTGGAAGTGCTGCACTCAATATGCCAGCAAATCTGGAAAATGCAGCAGTGGCCACAGGACTGGAAAAGGTCGATTTTCATCACAATCCCAAGGAAAGGCAAAGCCAAAGAGTGTTCAAACTACTGCACAATTGTACTTGTGTCACACACTAACAAAGTAATGCTCAAAATTCTCCAAGCCAAGTTTCAACAGTATGTGAACTGTGAACTTCCAGATGTTCAAGCTGGATTTAGAAAAAGGCAGAGGAATCAGAGAAATTGCCAACACCCACTGGATTGTTGAAAAAGCAAGAGAGTTCCAGGAAACATCTACTTTTGCTTTATTGACTATGCCAAAGCCTTTGACTGTGTGGATCACAACAAACTGTGGAAAATTTTTCAAGAGATGGGAATACCAGACCACCTGATCTGCATCCTAAGAAATCTGTATGCAGGTCAAGAAGCAACAGTTAGAACTGGACATGAAACAACAGACTGGTTCCAAATTGGGAAAGGAGTACATCAAGGCTTTATATTGTCATCCTGCTTATTTAACTTATATGCAGAGTACATCATGCAAAATGCCAGGCTGGATGAAGCACCAGCTGGACTCAAGATTGCCAGGAGAAATCTCAATAACCTCAGATACACAGATGACACCACTCTTAATGGCAGAAAGCAAAGAAGAACTAAGGAGTCTCTTGATGACAGGGAAAGAGGAGAGTGAAAAAGTTGGCTTAGAACTCAACATTCAGAAAACGAAGATCATGAAATCTGGTCCCATCACTGCATGGTAAATTGATGCAGGGACGATGGAAACGGTGAGAGACTTTATTTCGGGGGGCTCCAAAGTCATTGAAGATAGTGACTGCAGCCATGAAATTAAAAGACACTTGCTCCTTGCAGGAAAAACTATGACCTACCTAGACAGCATATTAAAAACCAGAGACATTACTTTACCAACAAAGGTCCATCTAGTCAAAGCTATGGCTTTTCCAGTGGTCATGTATGGATGTGAGAGTTGGACTGTGAAGAAGGCTGAGCACCGAAGAATTGATGCTTTTGAACTGTGGTGTTGGAGAAGACTCTTGAGAGTCCCTTGGACTGCAAGGAGATCCAACCAGCCCATCCTAAAGGAAATCAGTCCTGAATATTCATTGGAAGGACAGATGCTGAAGCTGAAACTCCAGTACTTTGGCCACCTGATGTGAAGAACTGATTCAGATGCTGGGAAAGATTGAAGGCAGGAGGAGAAGGGGACGACAGAGGATGAGATGGTTGGACGGCATCTCCGACGCAATAGACATGCGTTTGAGTAGGCTTTGGGAGTTGCTGATGGACAGGGAAGCCTTGCATGCTGCAATCCATGGGGTCACAAAGAGTTGGGCACGACTGAGCAACTGTACTATGTATACATATATGTATAGCTATCTCACATCACATGCACACATGCCCAGTCATGGGCAACTCTTTGCAAACCAAAGGGCTATAGCCCACCAGGCTCCTCTGTCCATGGGATTTTCCAAGCAAGAATACTGGCGTGGGTTGTCATTTCCAGCTATATATTTGCCCCTCACCCAGTGCCTGCCTTTTCATGGGGAACTTGAATATAGGGGAGCTGAAGCTTCATTTTGTCTCACTTATCATATACGTATATACAGATACCTATTTAGTAAATAAATGTTCCAATAAATAAAAAAATAATATTCTAATATTTTTTGTACTCTGAATAGAGTAATAATTATTCATGTTTACCCTTTCCTCAAAAATTTGATATAATGATTTCTCAATTCTGTTTAGGTCTTAAACTTTCAAAATGACTTCACATATAAAAGTTTTATCAAAGCCTGTATCCTAGAGTTTGATGCTGAACATTTTATACCAAAAGTTAGATGGTCTGGAGTCTCTGTTGTGGGTGGATTGAATGAGATGATTATTCCCATTTTGCAAATGGAGTCAGTGAGGTTCTGAAAGTTAGATGGATTTGCCCAGAGGCTTACAGCCAGCAAGTACAATCTCAACTGTCATTGGAGCCCTATATTCCTGAGTCCTAATTCATAAGACTAATCCTGAGGCAGAAAATAATTATAAAAGTCTAAGTGTCATATTTTAAAGCATAGCTCATTTCTTACCAAAAAGGAAATTGGTTTTGTAGAACATAAATAACAACCTTAACCCAAAGATGAGCTATTTGAGGAATCTGTCCTTTTATATTACTTTTGAAGGCATACAAATATGGCAGAGGTTCATCTTTTTAATAATCTCTGTAGCAGTGGTTGTCAAAATTGAAATGTCAGTTTCATTCACTTAGTCTTTTTAAAATGGAGCAAGAATATTTTCTTTTCTGCTATCTTTGTCTTTTAGCTTATCAACAGCTTCTTCCCTGTAGATTACAGACTCTTCTATCCCCTGCCTTCAAGCAAAATAATTTGAGATGTAAGGTAAATTTCTCAAGCCCAATAATCTCTTCATGGCTTTCTTTATCTTCCATGGAATGATTACTACATGGAGATTTTTAAACATGGAGATTTTGCTGGAAACCATTTGTTACCCAGGCGTTCTTCTTCAGCCACAAAAGTTTAAAATGAAAGGAAAGCCTCACTTCTTTTCAGTTTTCCAGAAAACAAACAACACAGCCTTGAGGTGCTTATTTCTGCTTATACAATGCAATACGACAGGAGACACAAAGTAAACTTGTGTGCATCTAGCCCTAGGAGAGAATTTAAAGTCTGATCATGCAATCTTGGCCATCTACCAAGAGTGCCTATTTAAAAAATAACTTTTCCATCTACCACCTCATCTGAATGTACATATGACAATATTTCATGTGCATTTATGCTGCTTTTTTTTCTTAAGGCATTGCCCAGGATGGTCTGTAGACCTGCTCATGCCCCTAGGGCCATGGATGAAGTACCACAATACTACTTGTCCTTGTGATCCCTGTATCTCACTTTCTCGAGTGATAAAATGGACCCCACTCTCCAGAGTTCCATTTTATCTCTGATATGTATGGTTACTGTTTACCTCTGCTTGGTCTGAACTTGGGGAGGGATTTGGAATAATTTCTGTGAATCTCTGTCCCTTTTATTTTGGCAACAATGGCTTACCACTTATCACTGCAGATGAGACAAAAACATTATTTTTAAAAGATTTTGACTTCCATAGAACATTTATTGGCTAAATTAACTTGGTGCACTAAAGATGTTAGGATAGCCCTGGGGACAGATTACAAGTTTACTCTTAGAACAGAGTCCATTAAATTCCCACTGACTCTGTTTTGATGGTATCAGTTCTGATACCAATCCATAGCATGGCAATTAAGCTCTCTGGATTGTGGCAGAATTGTGCCTTCACAGTATCTGCTTGGACTATTTTATATCCTAAATTTCTTAAAAAAGAAATCTATTGGTACCTCAGAGACTAAAGCCCTGATAAATAACATCCTGTACATACTACCTTCACCCCATAATTCTGAATCCTGAAGAAGGGCTTTAGAGAGAGATTTTCTAGTATTACAATGTAAACAACATTAAGAGTTAAAACATCAAAATATAACTAATGATTTAGAAAGCATAGGGTCTTTTTTATTAGAAAGGAGCACAAGTCAGTGAGCTCATGATATAAATATGATAAATAAAGATGTTTCTTTTATTATGCAGTGACTAATATTGGAATTTTCCACCGTTTATTGTGATCCACACAGTCAAAGGCTTTGGCATAGTCAACAAAGCAGAAATAGATGTTTTTTTGGAACTCTCTTGCTTTTCCCATGATCCAGCAGATGTTGGCAATTTGATCTATGGTTCCTCTGCCTTTTCTAAAACCAGCTTGAACATCAGGGAGTTCACGGTTCACGTATTGCTGAAGCCTGGCTTGGAGAATTTTGAGCATTACTTTACTAGCGTGTGAGATGAATGCAATTGTGTGGTAGTTTGAGCATTCTTTGGCATCGCCTTTCTTTGGGATTGGAATGAAAACACCTTTTCCAGTCCTGTGGCCACTGCTGAGTTTTGCAAATTTGCCGGCATACTGAGTGTAGCACTTTCACAGCATCATCTTTCAGGATTTGAAATAGCTCAACTGGAATTCCATCACCTCCACCAGCTTTGTTCATAGTGATGCTTTCTAAGGCCCACTTGACTTCACATTTCAGGATGTCTGGCTCTAGATGAGTGATCACACCATTGTGATTATCCGGGTCATGAAGATCTTTTTTGTACAGCTCTTCTGTGTATTCTTGCCACCTCTTCTTAATATCTTCTGCTTCTGTTAGGTCCATACCATTTCTGTCCTTTATCGAGCCCATCTTTGCATGAAATGTTCCCTTGGTATCTCTAATTTTCTTGAAAAAATCTCTAGTCTTCCCCATTCTGTTGTTTTCCTCTATTTCTTTGCATTGATCGCTAAAGAAGGCTTTCTTATCTCTTCTTGCTATTCTTTGGAACTCCGCATTCAGATGCTTATATCTTTCCTTGTCTCCTTTGCTTTTCACTTCTCTTCTTTTCACAGCTATTTGTAAGGCCTCCCCAGACAGTCATTTTGCCTTTTTGCATTTCTTTTCCATGGGGATGATATCGATCCCTGTCTCCTATACAATGTCATGAACCTCATTCCATAGTTCATCAGGCACACTATCAGGTCTAGGCCCTTAAATCTATTTCTCACTTCCACTGTATAATCATAAAGGATTTGACTGTGTGGATCACAATAAACTGTGGAAAATTCTAAGAGAGATGGGAATACCAGACCACCTGACCTGCCTCTTGAGAAACCTGTATGCAGGTCAGGAAGCAACAGTTAGAACTGGACATGGAACAACAGACTGGTTCCAAATTGGAAAAGGAGTGTGTCAAGGCTGTATATTGTCGCCCTGCTTATTTAACTTATATGCAGAGTACATCATGAGAAACACTGGGCTGGAAGGAGCACAAGCTGGAATCAAGATTGCTGGGAGAAATATCAATCACCTCAGATATGCAGATGACACCACCCTTATGGCAGAAAGTGAAGAGGAACTAAAAAGCCTCTTGATGAAAGTGTTAGAGGAGAGTGAAAAAGTTGGCTTAAAGCTCAACATTCAGAAAACGAAGATCATGGCATCTGGTCCCATCACTTCATGGGAAATAGATGGGGAAACAGTGGAAATAGTGTCAGACTTTATTTTTTTGGGCTCCCAAATCACTGCAGATGGTGACTGCAGCCATGAAATTAAAAAATGGCTTACTCCTTGAAAGAAAAGTTATGACCAAGCTAGACAGCATATTCAAAAGCAGAGACATTACTTTGCCGACTAAGGTCCCTCTAGTCAAGGCTATGGTTTTTCCAGTGGTCATGTATGGATGTGAGAGTTGGACTGTGAAGAAAGCTGAGCGCCGAAGAATTGATGCTTTTGAACTGTGGTGTTGGAGAAGACTCTTGAGAGTCCCTTGGACTGCAAGGAGATCCAACCAGTCCATTCTGAAGGAGATCAGCCCTGGGGTTTCTTTGGAGGGAATGATGCTAAAGCTGAAACTCCAGTACTTTGGCCACCTCATGCAAAGAGTTGACTCATTGGGAAAGACTCTGATGCTGGGAGGGATTGGGGGCAGGAGGAGAAGGGGATGACTGAGGATGAGATGGCTAGATGGCATCACTGACTCGATGGACATGAATCTGAGGGATCTCCAGGAGTTGGTGATGGACAGGGAGGCTTGGCGTGCTGCGATTCATGGGGTCACAAAGAGTCAGACATGACTGAATGACTGACCTGAACTGAATATTGGAAAATCCCATGGATGGAGGAGCCTGGTGGGCTGCAGTTCATGGGGTCGCGAAGAGTCGGACATGACTGAGTGACTTCACTTTCACTTTTCACTTTCGTGCATTGGAGAAGGAAATGGCAAGCCACTCCAGCGTTCTTGCCTGGAGAATCCCAGGGATGGGGGAGCCTGGTGGGCTGCCGTCTATGGAGTCGCACAGAGTTGGACACGACTGAAGTGACTTAGCAGCAGCAGCAGCAGCAATATTGATAATATACTTTTCAGATAACAAATAGGAATGTGTTGCCAGGCAGTTGTCTTCTACTAATATGTCTCTTCTGAAACCTATGAATCAAGGAGTACTTCTGACCTCCAGATCTTGACTATTTAAGGCAAGCACATTTTGTAAGGCTATAGCTGCTGTATATAGGGATTCCTCTGATGGATTTAGGCAAGGTCAACTGAAAGTCTCCTGGAAAGGATTTTCCATTCTAGATGCCATAAAGAACATTCATCATTCATGGGAAGAAATCAAAATACCAACATTTTCAGGAATTTTGGAAGTTTATTACTACCCTCATGGATGATCTTGGGGGATCCAACACTTCAGTGAAGGAAGTAACTGCAGGTGTGGTAGAAACAGTAAGAAAAGTAGAATTAGAAGCGGAGCCTGAACACGAGACTGAATTGCTGCAAATCTCATGATGAAACTTTCACTGATGAGGAGTTGCTTCCTATGATGAGCAAAGAAAGTGGTTTCTTGAGATGAAATCTACCAGTGAAAATGCTGTGAAGATTGTTGAAATGACAACAAAGTACTTTGAATATATTACATTAAGTTAGTTGAGTAGCAACAGGGTCAGAGAGGATTGATTTCAGTTTTGAAAGAAATTCTACTGTGGGTTAATTGCTACCAAACAGCACCATGGGGGGACTATAATGCAAGGGGGACTTCCCTGGTGGTCCAGTGGCTAAAACTCCACACTACCAGTGCAGGGAGTCTGGGTTCAATCCCTGGTCAGAGAACGAGATCCCACATGCCAGAGACCTGATGCAGCCAAGTAATTTTTTTTTTTTTAAACATTACGTGGTACAGAGAAATCACTCATGGAAAGAAAGAAAGTGAAAGTGAAATCGCTCAGTCATGTCAGACTCTTTGCGACCCCATGGACTGTAGCCTACCAGGCTTCTCTGTCCACAGGATTTTCCAGGCAAGAGAACTGGAGTGGGTTGCCATTTCCTTCTCCAGAGGATCTTCCCGACCCAGAGATTGAACCCAGGGCTCCCGCATTGTGGGCAGCCGCTTTACCATCTGAGCGTCTTTCATCAGGGAAGCTCATGAAAAGAAGAGTCAATTGAAGCAGCGAACTTCAAAATTGTCAGATCTGTCCTTCAGCAACCACCACCCTAATCTGTCAGCAGACATCACACTGAAGCAAGACCCTCTACCAGCAAAAACATTATGACTCACTGAAGACCCAGATGATGTTTATTATTTTTCAGCACAAAACTTTTTTGTTTTCATTTTTTAACTCTGTGGTGTAGCATGCAGGATCTTAGTTCCCCAACCAAGGATTGAACCTGTGGCCACTGCAGTGGATGTGTGGAGCCTTAACCACTGGGCTACCAGAGAATAACCAGTGAAAAACTACTTTTAAATTAAGGCAAATGAAGCGAAACTCAATCATGTCTGACTCTACAGTCGGTGGAATTCTCCAGGCCAGAATACTGGAGTGGGTAGCCTTTCCCTTCTCCAGGGGATCTTCCCAACCCAGAGATCAAACCCATTTCTCCCATATTGCAGGCAGATTCTTTATCTGCTGAGCCACAAGGGAATCCCAAATTGTGTGACTTGGATTATTGCAGTGGTTGGAATGAAACCAGCAATATCTCCCAGTGTAGTTATTCTCAATACTTTTAACTTTTATACTAGGGTTAAAAGTGATCTATGTATCACCCTATCAGTAGTACATTGCTGTATATTTGTCTGTACAGTTACTTTTCTGCTGAGATTTATACTGTCCTATACTTTTGTGTCACTGGTTGGCATCCTTTCATTTCAACTTCAAGAACTCCCTACAGCACTTCTTACAGTGGTAATGAAATCTTTCAAGTTTTTATTTCTCTGGAGAAGTATTTTTCTCACATTTATCTTTAAAAGATAGTTTTGCTATCTATAGTAATCTTAGTTGGCAGGTTTGTTTGTTGTTTTTTTTTTTTTTTCCAAATATATATGTCTCCCACTCTTCCCAATTTGGCAGGGTTTCTGCTGAGAAATTTATGGATCATCTTCTGGGAGTTTCCAGATGAGTAGCTTTTTTTTTTTTTTTTTTTTGCTACTCTAAAAACTCTTTGTCTTTTGAAACTTAATTATAATGTGTCTCAGTGTAGACTTCAGTCTATTTGGGATCCTTTGGGGTTCATTAATCTGGATGTGTGTCTCCTAGATTTGGGCAGTTTTCCACCATTATTTCTTTAAATATGCCCCTCTCTTTTTCTCTTTTGCTTTTGGGGATATCATGATGTGTACTTAGATTCTGTTGACTTTATTCCATAAGTCTCATAGGCTTTCTTTGCTTTTTTTTCATTCTTATTTCTATGCTCCACCCAGCCCCCGGCCCCCACCACCCCGCCTTGGATATTCTCAAATGACCAATTTTTGCATTTGTTGATTCTTCTACTTGGTCAAGTCTGCCATAGAAGCTCTGTATTATTTTTTTGCAGTTCAGTCATTGTATTCTTCAGGTTCAGAATTCATTTTATTCTCTTTTTCTGGCCTCTACCTCTTTGCTAAACTACACATCTTGTTCACGCCTTGTTTTCATGATTTTGTTTAGCTGTCTATTTTTTTTATAGTTCATTGAGTTTAAGACTGTTATTTTGACTTCTTTGTCAGGCAGTTCTTAGAGCTCCATTTCTTTAAGGTCACTATTAGAGCTTTACTTTGCTCCTTCGATGGTGTTATGTTTCCCTGATTCTTTGGCCCTTGTAGCCTTGTGTCAGTGTCTGCACATTTGAAAAACCAGTCATCTTTTCTCTTCCTTAGCTGGATTTCAGCAGATACTCTGGCCAGAGATTCAGAGTGGGCCAGCTGGCAGGCTGCGGGCAGTTGTCTCCCATGGTCCATAGGGAGGCAGGACTGCTGCTGGGGTCCTCAGGTGAGCAGACCTGTCACTGAAGGCTGCTTTCAGGGCCTCAGGCCAGCTTTCAGGATCTGCCCACTGGCTGTTAAGAGTCCTTACCCATTTGCTATGTTCTCAGCTACCCCTCAGGTATCCAGGTGTGCCACCTTAGTGTTCTGGGTAAGGATGACAGAAGCAAACATCTCAGGTACCCAGAGTTTAAGGAAGTCAGACATTAATGCTGTTCTCTCTTTCCTATGCAGAATTTGTGCCTGAGATGACCTCTTTCTAGTGCTATGCTGTGCAGTCTGGGGGAGAAGTGATGTAGGTGAAGTAAAACTGTTCTTCTTACCCTTTTCAATTTTTTAAAAATTGTTTATGCTTCACGGAGGTGCCATAATCTTTCATCTGAATTCCAGAGCTCTCGTGATAGTATCTGCATCTGCAAATGGTTGTTAAATTTCTGTTTTTGTGGGGTATGAGGACTGGAACCTCCTATTTAGGGCATCTTGCTGATGTCACCCCCGTCTTACTACTTATAACACTATTACAAGTGCTGTTTTTTCCCAATACAATGAATGTTCTATTTTTAATCAAAATTCTTGCAAGATATGAAAAAAGAAATTTTAATAAAGCCAAACTTTGAACTATATATTCCAACTGATATCACTTTAATATCAGTCTTCCTTACAAAACAATAGAAATGGACCACTTTTTTATTAGTGGGAATTTCTTAACATACAGATGTTCTTTAGAAAGAAGAAATTTCTACCATATCCCTTTCTCTTCTGAAAACCCTAGTAATTCAGAAAGTGCTTTGTCAATACTTGTATCTTTGATAAGAAGGTAATTTTAACTATAAGACTGCCTCTGAAGCCCAATTTAACTTGGAAAGAGTTAATCACTCTGAGTCAAAGAGTCTTGTTCAAACCCTTTTAGATTTAAAAATCACAGAGCTCAAAAATACGAAACTAAAACAGGCTAAAGAAAAATATTAGAGGGACTTCCCTGGTGGCCCAGTGGTTAAGAATCCACCTTTCAATTTCTGCTGGCCTCTCTCTCCCCGGCTATGTCGACAAGTCCCTTCTCTACATCTGTGTCTCCATTTCTTCTCTGTAAATAGGTTCATCAGTACTATTTTTCTAGATTCCACATGTATGCATTCAGTTCAGTTCAGTTCAGTTGCTCAGTCGTGTCCAACTCTTCATGACCCCATGAATTGCAGCATGCCAGGCCTCCCTGTTCATCACCAACTCCCAGAGTTCACTCAGACTCACATCCATTGAGTCGGGATGCCATCCAGCCATCTCATCCTCTGTCATCCCCTTCTCCTCCTGCCCCCAATCCCTCCCAGCATCAAAGTCTTTTCCAATGAGTCAACTCTTCACATGAGGTGGCCAAAGGATTGGAGTTTCAGCTTTAGCATCATTCCTTCCAAAGAAATCCCAGGGCTGATCTCTTTCAGAATGGAAAGTTTGGATCTCCTTGCAGTCCAAGGGACTCTCAAGAGTCTTCTCCAACACCACAATTCAAAAGCATCAATTCTTTGGTGCTCAGCTTTCTTCACAGTCCAACTCTCACATCCATACATGACCACTGGAAAAACCATGGCCTTGACTAGACGGACCTTTGTTGGCAAAGTAATGTCTCTGCTTTTGAATATGCCATCTAGGTTGGTCATAACTTTCCTCCCAAGGAGTGAAAAAGAAGTCACTGAGTCGTGTCCGACTCTTTGTGACCCCACAGACTGTAGCCTACTGGGCTCCTCCATCCATGGGATCTTCCCGGCAAAGGTACTGGAGTGGGTTGCCATTTCCTTCTCCAAGGAGTAAGCGTCTTTTAATTTCATAGCTGCAATCACCATCTGCAGTGATTTAGGAGCCCAGAAAAAGAAAGTCTGACACTGTTTCCACTGTTTGCCCACCTATTTGCCATGAAGTGATGGACCAGATGCCATGATCTTCGTTTTCTGAATGTTGAGCTTTAAGCCAACTTTTTCACTCTCCTCTTTCATCAAGAGGCTTTTTAGTTCCTCTTCACTCTCTGCCATAAGGGTGGTGCCATCTGCATATCTGAGGTTATTGATATTTCTCCCGGCAATCTTGATTCCAGCTTGTGCTTCTTCCAGCTCAGTGTTTCTCATGATGTATGCTATTAATGTATGATAGTTTTCTCTTTCTGACTTACTTCATGACAAACGTGCACTATCACGTGTGAAACAGATAGCTGGCGGGAAGCTGCCGTGTCGCATAGGGAGCCCAGCCTGGTGCTCTGTGATGACCTAGAGGGTGGGATACGGTGGGGAGAAGGAGGCTCAAGAGGGAAGGGATATACATATAATTATGACTGATTCTCATTGATGTACGGCAGAGACCACCACAATATTGTAAGGCAATTATCCTCTAATTTAAAAAAAAGAAAAGAAATTTGCCTTCCAATGCAGGAAATGCAGGTTTGATCCCTGGTTGGGGAAACTAAGACCCTGCATGAAGGGCAACTAGAAAGCCTGCGTGCAGAAGCTAAAATCTGATGCAGTCAAATAAACAAACACTAAATATATGTATATTAGAAATACCAGGTGAATTACTTAGTCATACTTTTGCTTAGTTTGGAGAACACTTCCAAACACCACGATGTTGAAATAAAGGGTTGGGAGAGAACCGGAAAAGATAATCAGAAGTACCATATGTACTAAGATGTCCCATAGACCCAGAAACTCTGATTGCAGTAAGTAGAATAACGTGACGTGAGGATAACTGACTATTTTTTCTTCTAAAAAGAATCAGTGATAGCAAGACATATGTTTTGTGATAGCTATATTCGGAGCATTACGTAGGATGGAAGTTAAGGATGAAGTGAAGAACTCAGAGATGGCTCTGTGACCAAAATTGTTACCTTGTTCAGTCTCAGTTTCAATTTTATTTATAATCCTAGTAAATGCTACTCTTGTGATAATGCCAAACCCCAAGAAAACTTTCACATGGAATTGTGTGCTGGAGTTATTCTTAGTTGACCTATTTTTAACTGCCAAGAGGAAGGGTGAATATTTGTGTCACACCTCATTCTTCCTCAAAATGCACTTCTTTCCTTTCAGTGAGGTGAAGCAGAAAGAACATTAGCATCTCTGTGAGCTACAAGTCTGTGAGCTTCACTTTTGTCATCTGTAAAATGGAGAGAATGAGTCTGTGTAGGGTTATTGTGAGGTGTAAATAAGGTAATAAAAACCAAGCAAGTTGGATGCAGAAGATGCTTAATAAATGGCAGTATTCTATTTCCAGTGGGTCTTGAGTTTAGTGAGCAATTAATTTCCTTCAAGACATTGGCAGATAAGAGCCACAGATTCATTTCTCAAAAGAATATTTACATTTTAACAAGAGGCTCCAAGGATTTACAAGACTTCAGGGTACCAAGCACACTGACAAAAGTGGAATTTTGGATACTGTTCAACACGTATTTGTTGAGTGTCTCTTCTTTGCTAGTACTGAAATCACAAAGATCAATAATGTGGCACTTGTCCTTAAAGAAGGGAGAATAGACAATTGGGCAAACTGGTATCTCTTTCCTATCTCAGAGGACAGCAACAGGACACCACACAGAGAAGGACAGAAAATCAACTCTTGGTGTAATGAAGGAAAAGACTGGACTCTTAGGAGAAGGGAAGGGAAACAAGGAGAAAAGGATTTTCTTCTAACAGACATTTTTGTTGTGGATTTGGGGAAGATTAAACAATCTTCTGGACCCTGCCCTAATACTTATGAACATGGGCATTTGGGCTCCTAGATACTCTGGCACTAGAGTTTTTAATTTGTACAAGGACTGTCTTCTGCATTGATAGCATCTTTGTCTCTAGAAAGTTGAGGAGTATGTTTCAGATCAAACTCAAGTAGAAAGCTGAGTGCTAATTGCATAGAAACAGTTTTGGCACAAGAAAAAGGTATAAAGGGACTCTTCTAACTTCTCATTTCTCAGCCTAGTTCATCAGAGTGGAGAAGGGGAGAATGTCTACCAAAAAATTATATCTAGGAAGAAATATCTGAAGTATAGCTGGTTCTATACCTTAGAATACTGAAAAGGAGAGTGAGAAATTCCAGCAGTAGTAAACAGATATTGGTCATCATAATTTCTTTTGCCTCTGAAACAAATTAATACAAATTTAATGGCTAAAACAGCACAAATTTATCTTACAGTCCTGGAGGTCAACATCTGAAATTTGCCTCACTGGGCTAAAGATAAGATGTCAGTGGAGTTAAGTCTTTCTGGTTCTCATGAAGAATCTTTTGCTTAAGCTTTTTTTTTTTTTTTCCTAGCTTCTAGAGGCCACCTAAATTCCATGGCACCCTTCCTCCATCTTCAAAGCTGAACATATTCAAATCTCCCTCTCACTTTGATGTCTGATGCCATGATCACATCTCCTTCATTGACCCTCACTTTCTTTCTCCTTCTTAAAAGAACTGTGAGATTACATGGACTCTACTTAGATAATCAAAAATCATTACCCCATTTCACGATTTTTAATTACATGTACAAAGCCCTTTTTGATAACCATTGTAAGATCATGTATTCATCTATTTCAGAGATTAGAATTTGGATATCTTTGAAAGCCCATTATTCTGCATACTATAGCTAGGATCTGAGAATGTGGATATTAGCATTACCGGAAGTATAAAAATAAACATTGTGATGAGCAAAACTTGGATTTTGGCTTTCCCTTCTTACCATCAAATAAACACATTTGCCTTTTCACCTGGTGAGTAATGTGAAAGCTATTTTTAGCTCCAGCGCTGATGGGAGAGGGACCCTATTTTGTGAGATATCACAGAAGCCTGCTATTCATCTGAGGATGCTCAGTCCCTATCTTACTGGTAACCTTGACCCTTTATACATTTACTCCTGAATGGCCTCTTGCCTTGTTCATAATGTCATCCACCAAGTAGGTGATCATAGTTGCTTTCTCTATCTGTCCTTTGGTTGTCTTCACCCTACTCCTGATACCCAAGGTAGTGAGTTCAGATTTCCCCCATCTTTGGCTCTACCTAGACATGCACTCACAGCAAATTAGCATCCTTCCTCTAGGTCTCACCATTCACTGGAAGAATAATGAAGCCGCACTCATTGCTGCATCATTTCACTTTCTTGTTTCCAAGACACAATGGCATTCTTCTACGTAAACATTTCACTGGAGATACTATGCTGGAGACAGTATCCACAGGTTGCCTAGTCATCAGGCATCCAGTTGCATTGTATAAAAACTGGCAAGAAAGCAAAAATATCTACAGGAGGCTCTTAAGGACATTTCCTATTAGCTTCAAATCTGACCAAGACAAGGAACTGAAGACAATAGATATTAAATATCCCCACTTTCAGTTCTAAGAGTTGTCAGTGAATAAAGATTATCTTCTCTTTGCAAATTTTGTCTTCCTTCATGACAAAAGTACATTGGTTTAGATTTGTTCTATATCCTTTGCCTCCATCCCAAATGATCTCAGATGCTTTCCTTGTGGCTCAGATGGTAAAGAATCTGCCTACAATGCAGGAAACCCAGATTTGATCCCTGGGCCAGGAAGATCCCCTGGAAAAAGGAATGGCAACCCACTCTAGTATTCTTGCCTGGAGAATCCCCAAGGATAGAGGAGCCTGGCCAGATACAGTTTCTTGCATCAAAGAGCTGGACCTGATTGAATGACTCACACTTCCACTTTCTGTTTGGAAAACGAAGTCCTCCTAGCAGTCAAGCAGAATAAACTCAGAAGTGTAGGTGAGTTAGTATCCCACAAGGCAACACTGAAGTAATGGAGCTTGAAAGCCAATATATAAAAGGCTCTTCTATTTATCCCTTCAATAGACTTGTAAGATTCACCCTTTACTATTCTGTAGAAAATCCTAAAATGACTGAGGACAGTTGGTCCTCTCTCAAATATACTAAGTTTTATAATACACGCCTGTATTGGCTTTCCCTCTATTTTATTCCCCCCAGTCTCTCACACTTACTCATTTCCTAAAGAAATTAGATTCAGTAAGCTTTCATCTAAGGCTCTGCTTTTAGGGGAAATTCAGGATAAGAGAGTTGCTATCAGAAGTAGTCCAAGAAAGCAATTCCTGATGATCAGGTTTTGGAACTGAATCTGCTTCCTGTCGGACAGCAATAATAACCCCACTGGCAGTGTTAAGTGGATTGGTGATAATCCTCTGGTATGGAGTACCTTCAGATGCAGTGAGATTCTGATGTCAGTCCCAGCTATGAGAAGTTCCTTCCTTTTCCTATTTTACTCACTCTGATTGCATACTCCTGCTTAGTTCCTGGGTTAACTTCCTCTATACAAAACTTGATCTAAAGCCCAGGCTAAAGCAGTATGCCAGTCATACCACATGACACCTCTGTGCAAGAGACTACAGCTCTTCATGTCATTCAATAAAACCCAAAGACCTAGACCTAATTCGTAAGCTGCTGAATTATCCAGCTCCAACACATTTCTAACCTCACGGGGCAGAGACTGCTAATTGTCTCCTCAATATCTATTCTTTCCTATTTTCCTACTGAAACTATCTTCATGTTTCATGGAGGAGGGTAGGTAATTCACCTGTCTAAAAACACATTGGTCACATGGCCACACATCCCCTTCTTTAAGCTAGGGTGTTCACGTGATACAGCTAATTCATGGCCAATAAGTGTAAGTTGCTGAATAGCTTCCCAGCTGGAAAAATAAGTAGATAAAACCTTTAAAGAAATGGACTCAGTTTTCATGAGGCCTTTGAAGTTTCATTTTTCATTTTCTCCCCGCCTGAAAGCCAGCAGGGAAAACAGGGGTAGACCAGCCATCCTTATCACAGGGCAAAATATGCATTGAATTTAGGCTAAGACTGATTGAGAGAAAAGCTAGAAAGAATCTGGGTTCCCAATGGTATCATGGAGCTTCTGTATCAGTTTGCACACCTAACGCAACTAAAATCCTCATTTCATTGTATGAGTGTATGTTAAGTCACTTCAGTCGTGTCCAACTCTTTGCAACCCTATGGACTATAGCCCACCAGGTTCCTCTGTCTGTGGGATTCTCCAGGCAAGAATACTAGAGTGGGTTGCCATGCCCTCCTTCAAAGGATCTTCCCGACCCAGGGATCGAACCCCTGTCTCTTATGTCTCCTGTACTGGCAGGCAGATTCTCTACCACGTGGGAAACCCAGGAGCACCACGTGGGAAACCCTCCCTTTGGATTAAGCCACTTTTGTAAATATAATTTTCAGTGTGTGTACCTAATTCTACCTGATGACTCTATTCCAGTTCTACCGAGCTCTTCTTCAATCCTCAAACACACCTGTCTCAGATTTGGCACTTATTGTTTCCCCTATTTGGAGAATTCTTTCTCCAGATGTTCACACAACTCATGCCTTAACTTCATCCAGGTCTTATTTACATGCTACTTCATTAAGAAGATTTCCTTAATGATTCTACCTAAGCTCTCTCTCCAACTTCTTCACTTCTTTTCCCTTACCATGCTTTGTTTCTCAATCACTTACTAGCCTTGACATAACGTTTATTTATTAGTTTTTAATTTATTTCTTTTTTTATTGGGGTATAGTTGCTTTACAATGTTGTGTTAGTTTCTGCGGTACAATGAAGTGAATCAGCTATATGTGTACATACAGCCCCTCCCTCTTTGTTCTCCCGCCCACCCCACCCTCTTCCCACAGAGCACTGAGCTGAGCTCCCCGTGCTATTACAGCAGGCTCTCACTCTCTGTCTATTTTGCACGTGGTAGTGGATATACGTCAACCCCAGTCTTCCAGTTCATCCCACCTCTGCTTCCCTTCTGTGTCCACACATCCGTTCTCTACACCTGTGTCTCTAATTCCTGCCCTGCAAACAGGTTCATCTTTGCTGTTTTTCTAGATTCCACATACATGCATCAATATACAATATTTGATTTTCTCTTTCTGACTTATTTCACTCTATATAACAGACTCTAGGTCCATTCACGTCTCTACAAATGACACAATTTTGTTTGTTTTCATGGCTCTGTAATATTCTGTTGTATATAGGCACCACATCTTCTTTATCCATTCATAAATTGATACAGTCACTACGGAGAAAAGCATGGAGGTTCTTTAAAAAACTAAAAATAGAGCTACCATATGACCCAGCAGTCCCACTACTGGGCTGACCCTGTAGTCAGTAGTATACCCTGAGAAGACCGTAATTCTAAAAGACACATGTAGTAAGCCAGAAAGAAAAACACCAATACAGTATACTAACACATATATATGGAATTTAGAAAGATGGTAATGATAACCCTATATGCAAGACAGCAAAAGAGACACAGATGTAAAGAACAGACTTTTGGACTCTGTGGGAGAGGGAGAGAGTGGGATGATTTGGGAGAATGGCATTGAAACATGTACACTATCATGTAAGAAATGAATCGCTAGTCTAGGTTTGATACAGGATACAGGATGCTTGGGGCTGGTGCACTGGGATGACCCAGAGAGATGATATGGGGAGGGTGGTGGGAGGGGGGTTCAGGGTTGGGAACTCATGTACACCTGTGGTGGATTCATGTCAATGTATGGCAAAACCAATACAGTATTGTAAAGTGAAAAAATAAAAATTAAAAAAAAGACACATGCATCCCAATATTCATCACCAGTCAATCCTAAAGGAAATCAACCCTGAATATTTATTGGAATGACTGATGCTGAAGCTGAAGCTCCAAAACTTTGGCCACCTGATGTGAAGAACTGACTCATGGGAAAAGACCCTGATGTTTGGAGAAGATTGAAGGCAAAAGGAGAAGAGGGCAGCAGAGGGTGAGATGGTTAGATAGGATCACTGACTCAATGGACATGAACTTGAGCAAAATCCAGGAGATAATGGAGGACAGGGAAACCTGGCATGAGGCAGTCCATGGGGTTGCAAAGAGTCAGACACGACTTAGCGACTGAACAACCACCACCCCAATGTTCACTGCAGCACTATTTACAACAGCCAAATTCCCAAAACATAGAGCAGAAGTATGGATAGTGCATTCACAATAAATATCATTGAATGTGAGAGTAAATTGGGTACCAGAGGTAGGATTAATATCTCAGCAGCTGAAAATGAGGTTTTATTACCTTCCTCAACTCTGGATTCTCTTAAAAAGCAAGTTTTGACAAAACCAGATGGCCCACTACTCCCGCAAAAAAAAAAAAAAAAAAAAAAAACAAAGGAAAAAAAAAAACAGGAAAACTATAGGCCAAAATCACTTACAGATAAAGACTCAAAATGCTCAATAAAATACGACCAGAATGAATACAACAAAACATATAAAAAAGAGCATGCACTGTGAACAAGTGGGATTTATCCCAGGAATGCAATGCTGTTTTAACATAAAAAAACCCCAGTCTCTATAAAACATCTTATTAATAAAAAACAAAACACATGATCACCTCAATATGTTCAGGTAAAACATTTGAAAAAATTCAATACCCCTTCATGATAAAGTAACACTCAATGAACCAGATATAGCTGGGAACTTCCTCAGTCTGATAAGGGATATCTTTAAAAACCCCACACCTAACATCATTACATGAAACATTTAATGTTTCCACCTAAGACCAGGAACAAGACAAGAACATTCATCCTTGCCAGTTCTATTCAACATTGTACTGGAGGGTCTTGCAATTAGGAAGGAAAGAAGGAAGGACAGAAATGTAACATAGAAACTAAAAAGGTAAACTATTTCTATTCTCAGAAGATGTAATCTAAAGAAAATCCTAAGGAAAGAAATACATTAAAAATTAGAATAAATGAGTGTAGGAAAGGTGTAGGACACACGATCAATATACACAAAAATGGCATCCCTATATGTTTGCTATTAACAACCTGAAAATGAAATTAAGAAAATAATTTCATTGAAAATAGTACCAAAGAGAAAAAAGAAAAATAATATCACTTAGGGATAAGTCTAACCAAAAATAAAAAAGGCAAAACCTACACACTGAAAAATAAAATTTCTGAAAGTTTATTTTCCCAGTGAAAAATATTCTGTGTGCTATTTCAGGGTTAGTGTGACATGAAGAGAAGAGAACAATCACACAAGTAGACAGGATTTTGGAGACAGCCGTAACAGGAGAATATATGGCACCATAACCTGCAAACCTCGTGGGGCCAGCACCAAATACCCTATGGGACGTGAGAAAGAGACTAAAGCCAATTTTAGTTTTGTTTCAGTGACAGGGAACCTCAGCCACTTTCTAGGCTATAATAGCAATGTTTACTTGAAAACAAAGCCATTAATAAATAAAGCTGAACACAATTTAATCTTTGAGAATTTAGGAGTGCTTCAAGACCTAGTGTTTGAGTAATTTTACTATAGAGATTAGAGAAGTTCATATGGTTGAAAGATGCCTATTTCGTGAAATGCTACCACTCTATTTTTCGTCCAAGTTAGGCATGAGGTTGTGTCTTGTGGTTTTTAATCTCAAAACAATTTCTTGTAGGTTCTTAATTGATTAAGAATGATATTATCAAAAATATCTTTCCAGTTTTTATATTCAACAAATAAGGCATCAGTTAGGTTTATTCTGAATGTGCCATGGTATTTTACCCAAGAAAGTTATAATCAAATTCTATAGTGCATTTTTAGATTCTTAATTCAAATTAATTTTGATCCAAAAAGAAGGTGCATGCATCTATGAAATGTCATGAACCCCATGGTAATAATGTGTGAGACAAGAATATTTTCTATGTACTATTTATTTACCTTTTACAGAGTTTATATAATGGCCACAGAAATAAATAATTATTTTGAATAATTATTCCATAAAAGTAACATTGTTTTAATTTTACTAAATTCAGTTCAGTTCAGTTGCTCAGTCATGTCCAACTCTTTGCGACCCCATGAACCGCAACACGCCAGGCATCCCTGTCCATCACCAACTCCCAGAGTTCACTCAAACCCATGTCCATTGAGTCGGTGATGCCATCCAACCATCTCATCCTCTGTTGTCCCCTTCTCCTCCTGCCCCCAATCCCTCCCAGAATCAGAGTCTTTTCCAGTGAGTCAACTCTTCGCATCAGATGGACAAAATATTGGAGTTTCAGCTTCAGCATCAGTCCTTCCAATGAACACCCAGGACTGATCTCATTTAGGATGGACTGGCTGCATCTCCTTGCAGCCCAAGGGACTCTCAAGAGTCTTCTCCAACACCACAGTTCAAAAGCATCAATTCTTTGGCACTCAGCCTTCTTCACAGTCCAACTCTCACATCCATACATGACCACAGGAAACACCATGGCCTTGACTAGACGGACCTTGTTGGCAAAGTAATGTGTCTGCTTTTTAATATGCTGTCTAGGTTGGTCATAACTTTCCTTCCAAGGAGCAAGTGTCTTTTAAATTTCATGGCTGCAATCACCATCTGCAGTGATTTTGGAGCCCAGAAAAATAAAGTCAGCCATTGTTTCTACTGTTTCCCCAGCTATTTGCCATGAAGTGATGGGACCAGATGTCATGATCTTCGTTTTCTGAATGTTGAGCTTTAAGCCAACTTTTTCACTCTCCTCCTTCACTTTCATCAAGAGAGTCTTTAGTTCCTCTTCACTTTCTGCCATAAGGGTGTGTCATCTGCATATCTGAGGTTACTGATATTTCTCCGGGCAATCTTGATTCCACCTTGTCCTTCCTCCAGCCCAGCGTTTCTCATGATATACTCTGCATATAAGTTAAATAAACAGGGTGACAATATACAGCCTTGACAGACTCCTTTTCCAATTTGGAACCAGTTTGTTGTTCCATGTCCAGTTCTAACTGTTGCTTCCTGACTGCATACAGGTTTCTCAAGAGGCAGGTCAGGTGGTCTGGTATTCCCATCTCTTTCAGAATTTTCCACAGTTTATTGTGATCCACACAGTCAAAGGCTTTGGCATAGTCAATAAAGCAGAAATAGATGTTTTTCTGGAACTCTCTTGCTTTTTTGATGATCCAGTGGATGTTGGCAATTTGATCTCTGGTTCCTCCACCTTTTCTGAAACCAGCTTGAACATGTGGAATTTCATGGTTCACATCCGGTTAAAGCCTGGCTTGGAGAATTTTTAGTATTACTTTAACAGAGTGTGAGATGAGTACAATTGTGTGGTAGTCTGAGCATTCTTTGGCATTGCCTTTCTTTGGGATGGAATGAAAACTGACCTTTTCCAGTCTTGTGGCCACTGCTGAGTTTTCCAAATTTGCTGGCATATTGAGTGCAGCACTTTCACAGCATCATCTTTCAGGATTTGAAATAGCTCAAATGGAATTCCATCACCTCCACTAGCTTTGTTCGTAGTGATGCTTCCTAAGGCCCACTTGACTTCACATTCCAGGATGTCTGGCTCTAGGTGAGTGATCATACCATCATGATTATCTTGGTCATGATCTTTTTTGTATAGTTATCCTGTGTATTCTTGCCACCTCTTCATAATATCTTCTGCTGCTGTTAGGTCCATACCATTTCTGTCTTTATCGAGCCCATCTTTGTATGAAATACTCCCTTGGTATCTCTAATTTTCCTGAAGAGATCTCTAGTCTTTCCCATTCTGTTGTTTTCCTCTATTTCTTTGCATTGATCGCTGAGGAAGGCTTTCTTATCTCTCCTTGCTATTCTTTGGAACTCTGCATTTAAATGAGTATAGCATTCCTTTTCTCCTTTGCTTTTCACTTCCCTTCTTTTCACAGCTATTTGTAAGGCCTCCTCAGACAGCCATTTTGGTTTTTTGCATTTCTTTTCTTGGAGATGGTCTTGATTCCTATCTCCTGTACAATGTCACGAACCTCTGTCCATAGTTCATCAGGCACTCTGTCTATCAGATCTAGTCCCTTAAATCTATTTCTCACTTCTACTGTATAGTCATAAGGGATTTGATTTAGGTCATACCTGAATAGTCTAGTGGTTTTCTCCACTTTCTTCAATTTCAGTCAAATTTGGCAATAAGGAGTTCATGATCCAAGCCATAGTCAGCTCCCGATCTTGTTTTTGCTGACTGTATAGAGCTTTTCCATCAATCTGATTTTGGTGTTGACTATCTGGCGATGTCCATGTGTAGCGTCTTCTCTTGTGTTGTTGGAAGAGGATGTTTGCTATGACCAGTGTGTTCTCTTGGCAGAACTCTATTAGCCTTTGCCCTGCTTCATTCTGTATTCCAAAGCCAAATTTGCCTGTTACTCTGGGTGTTTCTTGACTTCCTACTTTTGGATTCCAGTCCGCTATCATGAAAAGGACATCTTTTGGGGGTGTTAGTTCTAGAAGGTCTTGTTGGTCTTCATAGAACTGTTCAACTTCAGCTTCTTCAGCGTTACTGGTTGGGGCATAGACTTGGATTACCGTGATATTGAATGGTTTGCCTTGGAAACGAACTGAGATCGTTCTGTTGTTTTTGAGGTTGCATCCAAGTACTGCATTTCAGTCTCTTTTGTTGACCATGATGGCTACTCCATTTCTTCTAAGGGATTCCTGCCCATAGTAGTAGATATAATGGTCATCTGAGTTAAATTCACCCATTCTAATCCATCTTATTTCACTGATTCCTAGAATGTCAACGTTCATACTTGCCATCTCCTGTTTGACCACTTCCAATTTGCCCTGATTCATGGGCCTAATATTCCAGGTTCCTATGCAATATTGCTTTTTACACCATCGAACCCTGCTTCCATCACCAGTCCCATTCACAACTGGGTGGGTTTTTTTTTTGCTTTGGCTCCATCCCTTCATTCTTTCTGGAGTTATTTCTCCACTGATCTCCAGTAGCATATTGGGCACTTTTCGACCTGGGGAGTTCATCTTTCAGTGTCCTATCTTTTTGCCTTTTCATACTGTTCATGGGGTTCTCAAGGCAAGAATACTGAAGTGATTTGCCATTCACTTCTCCAGTGGACCACATTCTGTCAGACCTCTCCACCACAACCCTGCCATCTTGGGTGGCCCCACATGGCAATCTGTGTTATCAGATTGGCTAGTTGTCTGTGATTGTAGTTTCTAAATTCTAGCAGGTAAAATAGTCTTTAAATTATTTAAATAAAACCTCGGTTCATTAGGGCATACAATGGTACTATTGATAATCCACTATATACCATACATTTCAGCTTTTTTGAATTTCCTTTGAACATTTGAGAAGATAAAAGAAACTATCCCAAACTTAGGCTTCCATGGGTGGCTCAGCAGGTAAAGAATCCACCTGCCAATGCAGGAAACACAGGAGATGTGGGTTTGATCCCTGAGTGGGGAAGATCCCCTGGAAAAGGAAATGGCAACCCCCTCCAGGATTCTTGCCTGGAGAATCCCATGGACAGAGGAGCCTTTCGGACTACAGTCCATGGGCTCACAAAGACTTGGGCACCACTGAGTGACTAAACACGTACAGACACTCACCCCAAACTTAGATCAAGTTGTTCTATGTATAGAATCCACCGGACTTTTCATTCCTCTTAGACACTCCACATAGGTTAATTATGTTTCCTTCCATCTGCAAAGTGAAATATCTTCCTTCCTCACTCCTTTCACTTGGCCACCAAATCCCATGAATGCCCCTCTTGGAATTAGTCTCCTAACTTCTTTTCCTAGCAGAAAGAGACTCTCAGACAAACTCATATTTGCTAGGAGGAAGGTGAAGGAGAAAGTACAGTTAGGGAGTTTGAGATGGACATGTACACACTGCTGTATTTAAAATGGATAACCAACCAGGACCTACTGTAGAGCACAGGGAACTCTGTTCAATGTTATGTGGCAGCCTGGATGGGAGAGGGATTTGGGGGAGAATGGATCCATGTATATGTATGGCTGAGTCCCTTGCTGTTCACCTAAAACTACCGCAACATTGTTAAAAGGCTGTTCCCCAGTGCAAAGTGAAGTTTTAAAAAAAAAAAATTAAAAAACAAACAAAGTAAAACTTCTGATGCTCCTGTATTTTCACAAGATAAATCCCTAGATCTGTGACATGCAGACTTGGTTCTTTAGTCTTTCTTAACTTCCGCTGTCTCTAGTGTCCTGTTCCTCAGAAACACCCAGCTCAGACCCCTCATGGTGCCTGCTCACACTGCAGGACCCTCCGTGGAATGCTCCTACTTAGCTGTCATTCATGAGACCATCATCATCCTTGTTCATTCATTCAGAGCCAATTACTCTTTCCTGCACCCCTGCTGGGCTGAGTAGAGCCTTAAGCATAGCAAGCATCTCATTGCATAATTATATGTTTACACTGGATTTCCTCATTAGGCTTCTTTGGAGCCAGAACTGAGTCTTATTTACTTATGCATTTTCCAATGCCTAACATTAGGTGCTTTCAATTTTTTTTTTTTAAATCAATGTTTAATGAATAAATGGGGCCTGATGAGGCAGAGTTTAACAAAGTCTTTGGTCTTCAAAGTTTATCAGTTACTCAAAACCTTCACCAGCCTCCTTGAGGCCTCCTTACCCTTTCATTCTCAGCAGACAGAATGTCATCTTGTCTTACGGAGAAAATTTTGACTTTACCTGCATCCTTTCCAGATTAGCTGTCCCTGCCACTTCTCTGAAGCTGCTCTCACAAAAGACTCAACGACTCTGTCATTTCTCAACAGGATGAAACCCCTATACCTTAAAAGTACGCCAACTGTGCCAATTGTCAAATGTAAATTAATTTCTACAATGAAAATTCCCACCTTTGTGAGGTGTGGAGAAACAGGAACTCCAATAGATAGCCCTTAGGAAGGTAAATTCATATAATCACTTTGAAAAAATAAAAGAAGGATTATATAAGTAAATTAAAGATGTGCAGAGTCTTTCTGATCCACCTATTCCTTTTCTTGGCATACATCTCAGGAACTTTCTGGCCAAAGCACACTGAAAAAATACATGCAAAAATTCCTTAAAGTAGTTTAAAAATAGGAAGCAATCCAAATGCCCATTTCCAGAAGAAATGATAAACTACCGCATATTCCTATAATGGCATACCTTACAGTACTGTAAATGAAGAATAAAATGTAGCAAAACTAGCTTAATTAAATAAGCATAATGTTAATCAGAAAAATGAGAATTCAGAAAATTTTATACAGCATTAAATTGATATAAATTTCAAAAGTGTGCAAAAAGAAATTAATTGATTTAGGATAGAAAATACTTGTAAAATCTGAAAAAAAAAAGGGGGGGGGGTAATAAAACCAAGAATTCAAGGCTGTGGGTCTATTTCAGGAATAAGGTTAGGAAGGAGGGACAGCGCCTCCAAGGAGAGGCATGGGGGCTTCAGAGTTATGGGTTTGTATTTTAAGTTTCATGCTGTATACACGCATATTCATTTTACATATAAGCAAATACTCTTACACATAAGTAATACATGAGTAATACCAGAACAGCTATATAATTAATATTGTTTTATATGATTTAGTGGTATATAAATTCGATAGGTAAGAAAAAATTACCTCTAAGATGATCACATTATTTTTCTGGCAAATTAGAGTTTTGAAGATTTCAAGATTAAAATGTATTCCTGTTTTTTAATATTTCAAGGTCAGTGTGAATGACAAAGATTTTGAGGGTTCAGATAGCCCAATTCACATGAAAGCAAGTACTTTGAAATGTGTCCTTTTTACGAGTAAACCAGAAAACTTGACTCTTGGAAAAGGTCTTTATTTCATGTATTTTTAATGGATTCACCAGTAATACCTACTCAGTACAGCAACTGAAGTGTGACTTTGCTTCTTCTGAAGTGCAAATAATTGATTTCATCTTTTCACTTCTTAGAAAAGGTAATTTAAAATATCCATTTTAAGTTTGTGCTAGTAGTGTTCCTCCTAATTTTTCCACATACATACATCTAATTAAAGTAAACAGCATATAATATTGTAGTTGGTATTAAACTTACACAAATAATAAGATAGGGAATCAAAACAGCATGCCACTGCAGTACAGTTCTACTAGTAGCAGCTATTGCCTTCAGAGAAGAGAGATGGGAGAATAAAAGGGCTTTCACCTTTTTCTTTCTTCCCCTCTACAGTATTCAAATCGTTTATAATTAGTAAGTACATGTTACTTTTGTAACCAATATGAACAAAAGCTATAGCATAGGTATTAGGTGTATGTACTAATTTATTTGGGGCTTCCCAGGACGACAGAGGATGAGATGATTGGATGACATTACCAACTCGATGGACATGAGTTTGAGCAAGCTCTGGGAGTTGGTGATGGACAGGGAGGCCTGGCGTGCTGCAGTCCACGGGGTCACAAAGAGTCGGACACGACTGAGCAACTGAACTGATTGACGTAGCACAGTGGTAAAGAACCTACCTGCCAGTCTGGGAGACGCAAGAGACACAGGTTTGATTCCTAGGTCAGGAAGATTCCCTGGAGTAGGAAATGACAACCCACGCCAGTATTCTTGCATGGAAAGTTCCATGGACAGAGGAGCCTGGAAGGCTATAGTCCATGGGGCTGCCAAGAGTCAGATAGGAAGGACTGAGTGACTGAGGGCGCCCACTATTTATATTTAAGAACACATTTTTATGTGTTTTCTCCAGTCAGAAAACTAGATTTTAGAGTAACTGTGGCATTTTGTGTGAGGCAAAATTGCAAACTGGGTGAAGGTAGCCTTTGATCATCGTCCGCTTTTGCCGTTTCCACTGTGACTTTGTGTCACACCCTTGACCTAGCCAAGGCATCTACTCTCCGTCTCCCTCTGCCGGCCGTAACTCTTCTCCTCTTGCAACAGAATTTCCCCTTCTTTACCTAAATCCAATCCACTCAGTGTCCTCATTTAAGTTAGTGGTCACTTGAGTATCATGGGCTTCGATAGGAGCAGACTTTGCTTTTCAGACTCCACAGGATAGTTAAATACCACCAGCCTCCCCAAAACCATGATTCAAATTTCATTACCATAGTATCTTAACTGTGAGTCATCGCATAAAGCACACCCTTTGCTCTTATGTCTGCAAACCACAAGGTAAATAACCAATGTGCATCCTGACCAGTGACCAAATCACATCAAGTCTTTCCAATTTTTTCGGTGACTGGTCACTGCAAGTCTGTCCTTCAGCTCAGGCACATGCAGCAGCTGCGTACTTGCATTGCCTCCTTGTCTCACAGCGATAAAGTAACGTGATAATTTCCAAAAACAGATACTCAAAAGAGGGTCAACAAAAATAAAAACACGGCCGAGAAACAAAAGCGATAGCTTTGGAAGTGAAATTTGAATCCAGCGCAAATGGAGGTATAGAAGAAACAGCTGATATGGGAATGTTGACAGTGTTTTGATTCTGAGACTCTGGACATGCAGCAAAATGATCTCTTGGAAGCACTTTTTAAAAAATGTCAGTCCATAACATATTGGAAATTATGTTATATATTTATTTTTGGCCACAATGCATGGCTTATGGGATCTTATTAATCATTCCCTGACCAGGGATCGAACCCCTGGCCCCAGTGGTGAAAGCATTGAGTCCTAACCACTGGACCTCCAGGGTGTTCCTGAAAGCAAATTTACTGACATAAATGAGGAAAGTGGTTGTGTTGGAAAGGATGAAGATACCCTAGAGGATATGATGCTGGAAAAAATCTTCAGATTAAGAGAACTCTCAGAGATAGTTTTTGATATTAAACAAGTGAAGATAAAATGTTGGAAGCTGATCTGAATCTAGAAAGGAATATTACAATTTGCTGAAGTATAGAAAGATGTTCACTCCATACTGTAGGTTATACAACAAAAAGGCAAGCACTATTCAAACTGCTCTTGATACTTTTCCTTACAAGGAAATAGTTATTAACTCTTACTGTTAATGATTTAAGTTATAGTATACTAAATAATATATACTAAAATGTAGTGTACTAAACAGTATATTAAATAAATTTAAATGTAAGTTTTATTTTTTATTTCTCTATACATATATAATAGAGTTTTTACAGTTTTGACAGAAATATTTAAGCCATGGAACATTTTTAATTTTTCCCATTAAGATCATTTTGCCGTTTCAGCTTGTACAACCATCTTCACAGTTCTGGGCTACCATGCCAAGCGTGGATGTCCTGTGTTTGATATGAAGGTCAGTTAGTATCTACTACACTAATTAAAATGTTTGCAGCAGAATACTGTAGAACTAGTATAGACTTCAGACAGGAGGATCTGGAGCTGAAGCTCCGATTCTGAAACTTATCTGCTTAGTGAACTTCCCTTTTTCACTTAACCACTCAGCATTAGTTTCCTCCTTCATTTCTACAAAAGAGATGTGAATATTACATCTTTAGTAGTTTGCAGGCTGGTTGTGTGGATTAACTGAAGGAAATAAAACAGTAAATTACAAAGTATGTTAATTGCCCAGTCGTGTCTGATTCTTTGTGACCCCACGGACTGTAGCCCACCAGGCTCCTCTATCCATGGAATTCTCCGGGCAAGAATCCCGGAGTGGGTAGCCTTTTCCTTCTCCAGGGGATCTTCCCAACCCAGGGATTGAACCCAGGTCTCTCACATTGCTGGAAGGTTCTTTACTGTCTGAGCCACCAGGGGAGCCCAAATGATAAAGCATAATTGAAATATTCATCGCTATCAAAAGGCATATGATTTGGAGTTTGATGGATCATCCCCTCACACACATCACATTCTAAAAGATGGTGATGAGTGACATAATATGCTCTTCCAAAAAAAAAAAATTGTCTTAAAGAAGAGGTTTTCAAAGAGTATTTTAACAACTAGCGCATGGAATTTAAAAATAGAAATCAATCCTGTGTCTTAAGTCTTAAACCAATCTTTCCTTCCTATGCACAAATTCTATTAACTGCTTAAACTCTCCCCATATCTAAACGTGTTTTTCATATTATCATTTGGATTCCAAACTTTCTGAGGTCTGTTCTCACATAATAGCTCCCTGCTGTACTCTTGAATCACTGACTTAGTAAACCAAGATTCCAATTAACTGTTAAGTATACTCAATGCATTGGAAAAGACCCTGATGCTAGGAAAGACTGAAGGTGGGAAGAGAAGGGGACAACAGAGGATGAGATGGTTGGATGGCATCACCGACTCGATGGGCACGAGTTTGAGTAAGCTCCAGGAGTTGATGGACAGGGAAGCCTGGCGTCCTGCAGTCCATGGGGTCACAAAGAGTAGGGCACGACTGAGTGACTGAACTCACACTCAATGCATAAAAAAATACTGAAAGGCAGGAAGGAAGAAAATGTTCAACTGGCTTCAAACAGGATGTTTTAAATTTGGCTCTTTTTACCAGAAATTAAATCTTATCTTGGTCTAGAAACCCTAATCTGGTAACTCTGAAATTGCCTCAGGTGGGGATAAGGGAGACAAATCAAGAAAAATAGCATTTTTTTTGTCTGAGACCCGGAAGAGAACTCACTTATGTCAGGCAGAGCATGGCTGTCTTTGTGCTCAGACGTTCAGTCACGTCCAGCTCTTGGCAGCCCCGTGGATTGCAGCCCACCAGGCCTCTCTGTCCATGGGATTCTCCAGGCAAGAATACTGGTGTAGGCTGCCATTGCTTCCTACAGGGGATCTTGCCAACCCAGTGATCGAACCTGCATCTCCAGTGTCTTCTGCCTTGTCAGGTGGATTCTTTACCACTAGCACCACCTGGGAAGCCCTGGCTGCCTTTGCTCAGCTCCAATTTTTAGATCCTCTAGGCTGTGAAGGCAAGCCCAACGCTCCCACCCCTGTGGGGGGATACACTAGTGCTTTCTTTATGCACAAGATGTAAAAGAGCTACAAGAGTCCATCTAAAGGGAAAATGCTATGAATGAGAAAGGATCCAGAAGATGCCAGAAAGTTAAAAAAAAAAAAAATCTCAGCGACAAAAGAGCTCCACATACCAAAATCTCCTCCCCAGCCTGAGAACCGAGGCCTGATCATGACTCCCTGGACCATTTCACAATCCTCCTTGATGGTACAATAAGGGCAGGATGAGAACAATTCTTTGACTCTCCACAGGTTATAGCAAAACCACTCTGCCAAGGATAGGATGTAGCCGGAGTCATCAGAACTTAACAGTTTTGTTTAAACATTTGCCTGCTTTTCAATAACCTTCAGGTATATCTCTAGTTGGCACTTTTATTTCTCCAGCATAGAATTCATATTCTTTCTGCAAGTTTTTTTTTTATTTTTACTTTATTTTACTTTATAATACTATATTGGTTTTGCATACATTGACATGAATTCGCCACAGGTGTACATGAGTTCCCAATCCTGGACGCCCCTCCCACCTCCCACCCCATATCATCTCTTTAGATCATCCCCGTGCACCAGCCCCAAGCATCCTGTATCCTGTATCGAACATAGACTGGCGATTCATTTCTTACATGATAGTATACATGTTTCAGTGCCATTCTCTCAAATCATCCCACCCTCTCCCTCTCCCTCAGAGTCCAAAAGTCCATTCTATACATCTGTCTCTTTTGCTGTCTCGCATACAGGGTTATCACTACCATCTTTCTAAATTCCATATATATGTGTTAGTATACTGTATTGGTGTTCTTCTTTCTGGCTTACTTCAGTCTGTATAATAGGCTCCAGTTTCATCCACCTCATTAGAACTGATTCAAATGTATTCTTTTTAATAGCTGAGTAATAATACTCCATTGTGTATATGTACCACAGCTTCCTTATCCATTCATCTGCTGATGGACATCTAGGTTGCATGTCCTGACTATTATAAACAGTGCTGTGATGAACATTGGGGTACACATGTCTCTTTCAATTCTGGTTTCCTCGGTGTGTATGCCCAGCAGTAGGATTGCTGGGTCATAAGGCAGTTCTATTTCTAGTTTTTTAAGGAATCTCCACACTGTTCTCCATAGTGGCTGTACTAGTTTGCATTCCCACCAACAGTGTAAAAGGGTTCCCTCTTCTCCACACCCTCTCCAGCATTTATTGCTTGTAGACTTTTGGATAGCAGCCATTCTGACTGGTGTGAAATGGTACCTCATTGTGGTCTTGATTTGCATTTCTCTGATAATGAGTGATGTTGAGCATCTTTTCATGTGTTTGTTAGCCATCCGTATGTCTTCTTTGGAGAAATGCCTATTTAGTTCTTTGGCCCATTTTTTGATTGGGTCATTTATTTTTCTGGAATTGAGCTGCATAAGTTGGTTGTATATTTTTGAGATTAGTTGTTTGTCAGTTGCTTCATTTGCTATTATTTTCTCCCATTCCGAAGGCTGTCTTTTCACCTTGCTTATAGTTTCTTTCATTGTGCAGAAGCTTTTAATTAGATCCCATTTGTTTATTTTTGCTTTTATTTCCAGTATTCTGGGAGGTGGATCATAGAGGATCCTGCTGTGATTTATGTCGGAAAGTGTTTTGCCTATGAAGAAGAAATAGCTTAACTGGAAAACTCCTGTAAGTTCTCAGTCCAGATGCCTGCTAAGTTGCTTCAGTGGTGTCGACTCTTGGAGACCCCATGGACTGTAGCCCGCCGGACTCCCCTGCCCATGGGATTCTCCAGGCAAGAATACTGGAGTGGACTGCCACGCCCTCCTACAGGGGATCTTCCCGACCCAGGGATCAAACCTGCCTCTCTTATGTCTCCTGTATTTGCAAGTGGATCTTTACCTCTAGCACCACCTGGAAAGCCCCTCAGACCAGATAATGGCCTCCAAATTTTTTAAATTTATTATAAGTTTTAACCACATAAAAATAGACAGAATACTAAAAAGGATCCCTTATATCCACTTGCCAGCCTCCACAATTTTTAACATTTTAAAAAATCTTACACACGTATACCAGAGGTCAGTAAACTTTTTCTGTAAAGGATCAGACAGTAAATATTTTATGCTATTTGGCCCTGATGGTCCCTGACACAACTATTTCCTTCTGTTGTAGTGTGAAAGCAGCCACAGATTATAAGCAAATGAGCATGTCTGTGTTCCAATAAATTTCATTTACAAAAACAGTCTATCCTCGCCACCCACAGGCAATTGCTCTGATTTTTTTCTTCATAGGTTAATTATCCCTGCTATTGAACATCACTGTACTCTTTTGTTTCTTTCACTAAGCATAAATTTGAAATTACCTCATGCTGTTTATTTGTATCAGTAGTTCATTCCTTTTATTGCTGGGTAGTATTATACCATTATATGATAACAGAATGAATGAAAATATTATCTGTTATTTTGTTTATCCAGTCTCCTGTTGATGGACATTTAGATTGTTTCCAAGGGTTGTGCTGTTAGAAATAAAACTTCATTCAGCATTAATATATAAGTAATTTTGCAGACATAAGCTTTAATTTCCTGAAGATAAATTAATAAATTATTGATTTATGATTAAAGTGACTACTACAGGGGTTAATATACTATTGTATATTTCCTCCAAGAATGTGTGAAAAATCTAGTACTTCCATGTTCTTACAAATTCTTGGTATTATCAGTCTTTTAAATCTTGGCCTTTCCAGTGGTTGTTTAGTGATATTTCATTGCTATTTTAATATGCACTTCTAGGATAATTAACGTGTTTAAGCATTTTTCAAGTATTGGCCATCTAATATATGACTCTGGTGAGTATCTAAGACTTTTGGCCATTTTCAGTTAAGTTGCTTGCCTTTTAATTATTAGTATTCATAGATTTGAGTCTTTTGCCAGATACGTGTATTGGGAATATTTTCTCCAAGAGTATAGCTTTTGTTTTTTTTTAATATTACTGTACTTTAGAGTAAAGAATACTTTTTTTTTCTCATATACCCTTTTTATCTCCATATACCATTTTTCCTCTTACTATTAACTGATATTAGTGTGGTAGTTTTTTGGCAATGGATAAACCAATATTGACAAATACCTTTAAATAGTGATTGCAGTTTAGAGTTACTTTTGTTGTTGTTGTTGTTCAATTCTGTGGGTTCTGATAAAAGCATAATGTCACGTATCCACTATTACAGTATCATATGGAGTAGTTTAATTGACCTAAAACTATCTTGGGCTCCATTTATGTATGTATTCATTCCTACCAATCCCTTCCCACCAAGGCCTGGCAACAACTCATCTTTTTACTGTCTGTAGAGTTTTGCCTTTTCCAGAATATTATAGAGTTGGAATCATATATTACGTAGCCTTTTCAGAATGGTTTATTTCACTTAACAATATGCATTTGAGGTCCTCCCATGTCTTCATAGATTGAATAGTGTAAACCCATGTAACATTGTTCAGAATAGAGTAGCGCCTGTAAAGGGCCACTATCAAGTCTCTTTCAGACATTTAAGAGCTAGAAAATTACTGAAGACAAGAAGTTACAAATTCTCAAAAACCCCACATCCTATAGAAGCACAGCCAACTCAGATACAACTATGGACCAGAGCAGATATGAAGTCACCCCTTCTTTCCTGCACCTTGTCCTTTGAAACTCAATAAAAGACTCAAATCCCCACCCTTCAGAGCCTACACCACCATGAGTCTGTCCCTTTCCTCACTTGAAAAGTGAGGGAAAACCCTTTTCTTCTCTTATTAATACTTCTATGAATTCTTTCACAACTGGCATCAGCTCACCTAACAAATAGCTCACTTCTTTTGATTCCTGAATGACACTACCCTGAATGGATGTACTACTGCTGTGCTGTGCTCAGGCATGTCCAACTCTTTGCAGCCCCACGGTCTGCAGCCCACCAGGCTCCTCTGTCCATGGGATTTCCCAGGCAAGAATACTGGAATGGGTCACCAGTTCCTACCCCAGAAGATCTTCCTGACCCAGGGATCAAACCCACATCTCTCACGTCTCCTGCATTGGCAGGTGGATTCTTTACCACTGTGCCTCCTGGGAAGCCTATGGATATACTATAGTTTGTGATACACATATTTACCTACTGAGGGGGCATCTTGGTTATTTCCAAATCTCCACTCTGAGCCTGTGCCTCTGGGCCTTGGTCTTTACAAGTCCCTCTCAGATTCTATCACCCCTTAGGTGAGATAGAAAGGCTAAAGGGACCTGGAGCCGCGTCTTTCCCTTCCTTCACATCAGTGAGACTGAAGTTCACTCTTTCCCTCCTTCAAAGGCCAGAGGGGGCCAGAGCTGAGTATTTTCTTTCCCTACATGAGTTAGGCTCTGGTGAAACATTTTGGTTGGTCTATGACAAAATAGGTGCTTTGAAGTTCAGGCCTTTAAAAAAAAAAAAATATATATATATATATTTTTTTTTTTGAAGCATAGTTGATTAACAATGTTGTATTAGTTTCAGGTGTACAGTAAAGTGACTCAGTTATACATATACATGTATCTATTCTTTTTCAAATTCTTTCCCCAGGTCAGGCCTTTTTAAGGAAAATAGAATCCTCTGACAACATTTCAAAATGTTTACTTCCTCCCCTCTGCTGGATATATGAGGAGATTTTGCTCTGATCACAGTGACCAGCTGATGAGGCTCCTGGTAGTAAAACTCAGCCCCTAAGACTGCACTACACTCCCATGTGGTTCAGTGGTAAAGAATCCACTTGCCAAGCAGGAGCCACATGTTCGGTCCCTGGGTCAGGAAGATCCCCTAGAGAGGGAAATGGCAACCCATTCTTGCCTGGGAAATCCCATGGAAAAGGATCCACGGGGTGCAGAGTTGGACACAACTAAACAACAATAAAGGTTGCACCTTCAGAAATGGTATTCTCTTAAATTAGTTCACGCTCAGTCTCCAGCAATTAATCAGTTATCCCTTATTCCTACCAATTTCTGGCTCCAGGGAAGTTTTCTGCTCCTGGTAAACTCTGATTCTCTATATTCGCCACTCTGTTTGCTTTGTGACTTCAATTCTCTGATGGATCTAAGAAGAGTTGTTGATTTTCAGTTTGTTCAGTTTTTCTCTTATTGTGACAACTTCCAAGCTTTTTACATATTGGACTAGAAACTGGAAATTTTAATTAACGGTATCTTTTGAGAACAGAAGTTCTAACATTAGTTTAACTCTTGCTTATCATTTTTCTTTTGTAGTGAGACTTTTTGGAATTCCATATATAAAAACCTTTGCCCAATTTCCAGTTTGCTAACATTTTTCTTGCATTTTCTGCTGGAAGCTCTATAATTTTGGCTTTTACATCTACGACTGTAATCCATTTGATTATAATTTTTGTATACCATGCACTAGGATTTTTCCACACAGATATCCAGTTGGTTATACAGCATCTATTGAAAAAACTGTCCTTTCTTCATTGAATTGCATTTATGCCTTTTTTAAATATTTGAGTATATACGTGGTTGTATTTTGGGATTTTATTCTGTTGCATCCATCTGTTTATCCTTACTGCAGAACTGCACTGTCTTGGTTACCTTATCTTAAAATCAGGAAATAGAAGGACTCCAACTGTATTCTTTTGTTGTTCTAGAACATTTCCTTTTGCATACAGATTACAGTATCAGCTTGACAGTTGTCACAAAAAAATTCTGGCATTTTTAATTGATATTTTACAAAATCTGTAGATTGAGAGGAAATATTAAATGCTCCAATCTGTTAGCATGATGTATTTCTTCATTTATATACATGGAGAGATCTTAATTTCTCTCAACAAATGCTGTAGGTTTCAGTGAGGAATATTTATCTCTAGATATTTATAGTTATTTATACTTTTGTAGGGCTTCCCTTGGGGCTCAGTAGTAAAGAATCCACCTGCTAATGCAGGTGATGTGGGTTCAATCCCTGAATAGGGAAGATCCCCTAGAGAAGAAAATGGCAACCCACTCCAGTATTCTTGCCTGGAAAATCACATGGACAGAGGAGCCTGGCAGCTTACAGTCCATGGGGCTGTAAAAGAGATGTATGCAACTCAGCAAGTAACAACAATATACTTTTGTAAGCAGTATTAATTTCTGAATTTTATTTTCTAATTGTTTTTACTAATAAATAGAAATATAATGGATTTTTTTACATTAACATTATATCCTGAGACCTTTTCTTTTTGAGCTCAGTTATTACAGCTAGTAGGTTTATGTGGATTTCTTTGATGTTTTTTTTATCAATTTGGGGAATTTTTAAGCTGACATAGCTTCAAATATGTTTTTATTCAATTTTTTATGGTTCTGAGATTTCTAAATGTATGCGTTTTTTAAAGGTTTAATTTGCACCTACACTTCACATTTATACTACTATCTTGATTCAGTGTTTCCATAGATCAAGAATGTACAATATTGGAAAAAAAAGAAATACCAGTCATGGTGTTGATCACCAATCATGGTCAAGAGCAACTCATAACTAGCATACTTTTGCATTTGGTTACAGAAGAAAATCCAACCTTCTGTCCCACCCTGATATTAGAAAATAATTTAAGTACAGATGCTACAAAGATAAAGATACAGACATTAAAACATGATAGTTTAGCAATGAGAGCATTCCTTATCTGTCACCATAAGACTAAATATGGTGTCACTTATTATTAATATATACTGTTATGTAAAGATATGTTTTTCACCAATGTTGGGAAAATTTTAGTTGATATTTCAACTACTTTTCTTGATTCATTTACTTTCTTATTGTTCTGAGATTTCCAAATATATGTATGTTAGACCACTTACACATTGACCCACTGACATCCAACATGGCCTTCTTTATCTTTTTCTTCCCTCATGTGTTTCATTTCATGTAATCTGTATTAGGCTATTTTCAATTTCTCTCATACTTTCTTCCGTATTTATTTTGATCTTAAAACCAATGTACTTCCTATTTCAGATACTTGTTTTACATACCCAAGATCTCTACGTGACTTTTAATAGTTCCCATTTTTATACTGACCTGTTGACCCATTCTTTCCATGTTTACCTAAAAATCCTTGTACATTTGTAATAATTATTTTAAAATCTTCATCTGCTTGCTCTAATATCTGTTTCACCTATGAATTGCTTCCTTTCTCTTCCCTGCCCACCAATTAAATCTGGGTGCTATATTCTTGATTCTTTTTAATGTCTAGTGATTTTTGACTGATAACCACACATTATGTGTAGAAAAACAATGAAGATTGAGAAATATTGTTGCATGGTTTTGTTTTCCCAGAGAGCAGGGCATCTAGTGACTAAGATGAGATAAGCTGGATTTCACTGAGTGTCAGTTTGATCTGTGACTGAGCTTGAGTTTTAAGGGGTTAAAGTTAAGCCTGATTTAGCCCCATCTCTAGTGCTGCCACCACCAGGGATCTGTCACGGCCACCACCAATCACCCCGACTTCCAAATGCCAGCAAGGGGAACTTTTTCAAGAGTTTGAACATTTTTAAGGCTCTTTTCTCTAGAAATCAGTTCGTTAAAGCTTTCTCCTGTCCGTCTCTTTTAGATGATCCTGTTAAAATATATGATTTTAATATTACCCAGATTTTTCTTGGTGCTAATATGTCAGAAAAAAATCTCTGTCTTTTCACATCTAAACCATAGATGGAGTATTTGGAGATTACTATTTTAATCCAGAAATTATGTCATTTCCCCTCTATATACTTCAATATGCTTCTCCAATTGGAATGTTTAACATCATTTCCAAGCCATTATAACACCTAAAAATTAACTATAATTCTTTAGTATAATTTTGTATCCAATCCATAGATACATTTCCCTATTTGTCTAAAACACCCTCTTCCTGTTGGTTTATTCAAATAAGTATTCAAAATTGCATACTTAAATTGCATGTGTTTGTTATACCTCTTGGGACTCTTTGAGAGAACTCAATCTATTTTGCTCTTTTATTTTTACAAACCATTCATTTGTTGGAGAAACTAGGTTGGTTGTCTTGTGCAGGGTCCTACACTCTAGATTTGGATGATAACCCTCTTTGCGCTTGTGGTTAATGTTTTCCTCAATCTCCCATAGTTATTATAAATTGTTACACCTAAAGACCTAGATTATATCCAGATTTATTTATTTTTAGTGCAGGTATTTCATGTCTGTATCTCACCAGAAGCTCATAATACCTATTGTCTCCCTTGTGTGATTCTAAAATTGATTATTATACTCAAGTGGTGTCAGTCTGACTCCATTATAACATTTCAACACTTAAAAGCTCTCACTGACATCTCAGCAAGTGGTTTTAGTGGCTACGGATGATTACTGTTTAACATTTTGACCAGTGGTCACAAATCATTTCCTCTTCATTTATTAGCTAGAATTCTATAAAGAATATCTTTCATCAGCTATAGTCATTTCCCCTATAAAATGGTATGTGCATGCTAAGTCACTTCAGTCATATCCAACTCTTTGCAACTCTATGGACTATAGCCTGCCAGGCTCCTCTGTCCGTGGGATTCTCCAGGCAAGAATACAGGAGTGGACTGTCATGCCCTCCTCCAGGGGATCTTCCTGACCCAGGGACTGAACCCACATGTCACACATCTCCTGCATTGGCAGGCTGGTTCTTTACCATTAGTGTCACCTGGGAAGCCCCGGGTTGCCTCATGTGATTTTGCCAATTAGGTATTACAGGATTTATAGGAGAATAAGGCTGAGGCTGAACACGAACTTGAATACTCTCACAGGTATATATATAGAAAAGAAAGAAAATGAAGTCGCTCAGTTGTGTCCAACTCTTTGTGACCCCATGGACTGTGGCCTACCAGGGTCCTCCATCCATGGGATTTTCCAGGCAAGAGTACTGGAGTGGATTGCCATTTCCTCCTCCAGGGGATCTTCCAGACCCAGGGATCGAACCTGAGTCTCCCGTACTGCAGGCAGACGCTTTACTGTCTGAGCCACCAGGGAAGAATATAATATAAATAAATCTCAAATATGTGACACAGTTTAAAATATTTAATCCCTAATAAAGAAAGAGTACGTCAAGGCTGTATATGTCACCCTGCTTATTTAACTGTATGCAGAGTACATCATGAGAAACGCTGGGCCGGAGGAAACACAAGCTGGAATCAAGATTGCCAGGAGAAATATCAATAACCTCAGATATGCAGATGACACCACCCTTGTGGCAGAAAGTGAAGAAGAACTAAAGAGCCTCTTAATGAAAGTGAAAGTGGAGAGTGAAAAAGTTGGCTTAAAGCTCAACATTCAGAAACTAAGATCATGATATCCAGTCCCATCACTTCACGGGAAATAGATAGGGAAACAGTGGAAACAGTGGCAGGCTATTTTGGGGGCTCCAAAATCACTGCAGATGGTGATTGCGGCCATGAAATTAAAAGACACTTACTCCTTGGAAGGAAATTTATGACCAACCTAGACAGCATATTAAAAAGCAGACACATTACTTTGCCAACAAAGGTCTGTCTAGTCAAGGCTATGGTTTTTCCAGTAGTCATGTATGGATGTGAGAATTGGACTATGAAGAAAGCTGAGCGCCGAAGAATTGATGCTTTTGAACGGTGGTGTTGAAGAAGACTCTTGAGAGACCCTTGGACTGCAAGGAGATCCAATCAGTCCATCCTAAGGGAGATCAGTCCTGTATGTTCATTGGAAGGACTGATGTTGAAGCTGAAACTCCAATACTTTGGCCACCTGATGCAAAGAGGTGACTGATTGGAAACGACCCTGATGCAGGGAAAGATTGAGGGCAGGAGGAGAAGGGGATGACGGAGGGTGAGATGGCGGGATGACATCACCGACTCAATGGACATGAGTTTGGGTAGATTCCGGCAGTTGGTGATAGACAGGGAGGCCTTGCATGCTGTGGTTCACGGAGTCGCAAAGAGTTGGACACTACTGAGCAAGTGAACTGAACTGAATAAAGAAAGATTGTAGTCAACAATGAACTTTACCTTAGCGGTAGACATCAAGTTTGCTTGGCAAAAGTGGATGTGTTCAAATGCTGTAACTTTTAATTTATAGAGAAGAAAATACATTCTTGTTTGGACAGAATATAATGAGATCAGAGGCTGTAGCTCATTGTCCTGTTTTGTGTGTGTGTGGTTGGTGCTGGTGATGATTTCTTTTCCTACATTGACTTAAAATAGAAATTTGGATTTTGTTGTTTTATCAAGTTTCTCCCTTTTACAAAGCTGCAGCTTTGTAAAATGAAAATGGGTGCCTCTAAGCAATATCCTGTTATACTGAGTAACCTCATCCTTATTTTACAGCCCACTGTAAGTGCTTCTCATGCCCTGTGAAAGTAAACCACTGTTTTTCATTTATCTACTACGTGTTCAGATGTGTTCAGATCTGTCGTTCTTTTTACTTTCACAGAACTGTTCTTCAGTTCAGTTCAGTTCAGTTCAATTCAGTCACTCAGTCATGTCCGACTCTTTGCGACCCCATGAATTGCAGCAAGCCAGGCCTCCCTGTCCATCACTAACTCCTGGAGTTCACTCAGACTCATGTCCATCGAGTCAGTGATGCCATCCAGCCATCTCATCCTCTGTCATCCCCTTCTCCTCCTGCTGTTCTTAGGGTGCACAATTAGTGAATTCCTCTAGATTATGTCAATAACACCTATTCTCTTATTTTAAAACACTTTATTTCAAGCTTCTCTTCAATATATGAGGTTTACTTTTTTCATTCAGGGCCTGGATTCTTCTACCAGGATATTTACCTACGGCTTGGATTCTATACTAAGCTTTCAAACTCTGGAGAACACGTTTCACATATGTAGAGCAATTCATATGAGTAACTGAAGTAAGAGAATAGGATACAAGGGTATATATTTTGTATATTTTTCCACAAGCCACTATGCTCTTCTAAGATGCAATGATTGCACGCAGTGGGTGTAACTTGTTAGTTTAAGACATTCACCTTCTAAAATATTTACATATTTTGCATTTTTGTGATTTTATTTTTTATCTACCCTGTCTGAACCAATCTGGGCATTATAGACAAGCATTATACCAAAAGGACTGTATGTGCTGCAGGAAAGATAGGAGGAAATCATAATTCTTTCATTCTATTGACCACTTTTCAAAGTTGGTACCCCAGCAACACTGAACTCAGTGTTGTCTTTTGAGTTGTTTTATGAAGAACTTATGGAATTTTATGCTGAATGTGCTTTACCCAGTTGCAGTTATTATGCTTTTAATGCTTAAATTTGTCCCATCCTGAGCCAATGAGAGTCCCCTTAGGTTGTTTCTCTGTTCTACTGAAATAACCATTAATCTCTGATAACATTTTTCCTTTCCTAATATAATAAGGTATCTTAAACTCATTTTGCTCATCTCCCATTTCAGGTCTGGAACTGAGCCATCTTTTCAAGGAGTCGTGCTCCCTTGCAGTGGAGAATTATATTAGAAACTACAATCTGGGTGATAAGATAGCTCATTGCTTTGGGTGTTGATTGCAAACCTATCATTGCTTCTAGGGTTTTTAATGGACAAAGAGTCAGGAAGCATGCATATTAGACAAAAGAAATTACAAGTTCATACTGCTATTTCTATTTCAAATTTAATAACACAGAACTTTTACTTGAATTCTTTGATTTTATACTTTTACCATTTTTTTTCTTTCCTGAAAAGTCTTAGTTCCTAAAGGTCTTAACATAAGTTCATATAGTTACATATTATCTCTATAGTAGTTTCAAAATAACAATATGATTATTATTAATGTTAACTGAATGCCGTTTATGTCAACTTGTTTTCTCCCTGAAATAAATCCCAATAAAGACATTCAACTAATATACCTATACCTTAAACTCGGTTGAAGTAATTATTTCTCTATATCTATGTCACCAACTTGATACAGTTAGCCTTATTTCCTTCTTTTTCTTTTTCCCCCTAATATTAAGGGACCGCTTTTCTCTCCTGAGTTTCTTTTAATTATGTAAAAACTTTTATGGGGTTCCAAAAAGGAAAGCTATTATATATAATGAGGGATATTCATTGAAGTCTCACTAGCATCTTTTTTCCTCTACCTGGTTACCTTCTTCCCCATACAGGTTAGGTTAAGTTCAGTTCAGTCACCAGTCGTGTCCAATTCTTAATGACCCCATGGATGGCAGCACGCCAAGCTTCCCTGTCCATCACCAACTCCCAGAGACGGCTAAAACTCATGTCCATCAAATCGGTGATGCCATCCAACAATCTCATCCTCTGTCGTCCCCTTCTCCTCCTGCCTTCAATCTTTCCAAGCATCAGTGTCTTTTCCAGTGAGTCAGTTCTTCACATCAGGTGGCCAAAGTATTGGAGTTTCAGCTTCAGAATCATTTGTTCCATTGAATATTCAGGACTGATTTCCTTTAGGATTGACTGATTTCCTTTAGGATTGACTGATTTCATCTCCTTGCAGTCCAAGGGACTCTCAAGAGTCTTCTCCAACATCACAGTTCAAAAGCATCAATTCTTCAGCACTCAGCTTTCATTACAGTCCAACTCTCACATCCATACATGACTACTGGAAAAACCATAGCTTTTAGACAGACCTTTGTTAGCAAAGTAATGTGCCTTCTTTTTAATATGCTGTCTAGGTTGGTCATAACTTTTCTTCCAAGGAGCAAATGTCTTTTAATTTCATGGCTGCAGAAATAATCTGCAGTGAATTTGGAGCCCCCAAAATTAAAGTCTGTCACTGTTTCCATTGTTTCCCCCCTCTATTTTCCATGAAGTGATGGAACCAGATGCCATGACCTTTGTTTTCTGAATGTTGAGCTTTAAGCTCTCCTCTTTCACTTTCATCAAGAAGCTCTTTAGTTCTTCTTCCCTTTCTGCCTATAAGGGTGGTGTCATCTGTGTTTCTGAACTCTGCATATAAGTTAAATAAGCAGGCTTACAATATACAACCTTGACATACTCCTTTCCCTATTTGGAACCAGTCTGTTATTCCATCCATCTCTGTTGCTCCTTGACCTGCGTACAGATTTCTCAGGAGGCAGGAAAGGTGGTCTGGTATTCCCATCACTTTAAGAATTCTCCACACTTTGTTGTGACCCACAGTGTCAAAGGCTATGGCATAGTGAGTAAAGCAAAAGTAGATGTTTTCCTGTAACTCTTGTACTTTTTTGGATGATCCAACAATATTCTCTATTTGATCTATGGCTCCTTTGCCTTTTCTAAAACCAGCTTGAACATCAGGAAGTTCATGGTTCATGTATTGCTGAAGCCTGGCTTGGAGAATCTTGAGCATTACTTTCCTAGCGTGTGAGATGAGTGCAATTGTGCATAAGTGTGAGCATTCTTTGGCATTGCCTTTCTTTGGGATTGGAATGAAAACTGACTTTTTCCAGTCCTGGGGCCACTGCTGAGCTTTCCAAATTTGCTGGCATATTGAGTGCAGCCATTTAATAGGATCATCTTTCAGGATTTGAAACAGCTCAACTGGAATTCCATCACCACCACTATCTTTGTTCGTAGTGATGAAGGCCTACTTGACTTCACATTCCAGGGTGTCTGGCTCTAGGTGAGTGATCATATCATCGTGATTATCTGGATCATGGAGATCTTTTTAGTATCATTCTTCTGTGTATTCTTGCCACCTCTTCTTAATATCCTCTGCTTCTATTAAGTCCATACCATTTCTGTCCTTTATTGAGCCCATTTTTGCATGAAATGTTCTGTTGGTATCTCTAATTTTCTTGAAAATATCTCTAGTCTTTCCCATTATATTGTTTTCCTCTATTTCTTTGCATTGATCACTGAGGAAGGTTTTTTTGTATCTCTCCTTGCTATTCTTTGGAACTCTGCATTCAAATGGGTGTATCTTTCCTTTTCTCCTTTGCCTTTCACTTCTCTTCTTTACTCAGCTATTTGCAAGGCCTCCTCAGACAACCATTTTGCTTTATTGCATTTCTTTTTCTTGTGGAGGTTCTTGATCACTGCCTCCTGTACAGTGTCATGAATCTCTATCCATAGTTCTTCAGGCATTCTATCAGATCTAATCTCTTGAATCTATTTGTCACTTCCACTGTACAATCATAAGGGATTTGATTTAGGTCATACCTGAACACCCAAAAAAAGATGTCCTTTTCATTATAGGGGACTAGAATGCAAAAGTAAGAAGTCAAGAAACACTTGGAGTAACAGGCAAATTTGGCCTTGGAATACAGAATGAAGCAGGGCAAAGGCTAATAGAGTTTTGCCAAGAAAATGCACTGATCATAGCAAACACCCTCTTCCAAAAACACAAGAGAAGACTCTACACATGGACATCACCAGATGGTCAACACCGAAATCAGATTGACTGTATTCTATGCAGCCAAAGATGGAGAAGCTCTATACAGTCAACAAAAACAAGACCGGGAGCTGACTGTGGCTCAGGTCATGAACTCCTTATTGCCAAATTCAGACTTAAATTGAAGGAAGTAGGGAAAACCGCTAGACCATTCAGGTATGACCTAAATCAAATCCCTTATGATTATACAGTGGGAGTGAGAAATAGATTTAAGGGACTAGATCTGATAGATAGAGTGCCTGATGAACTATGGATGGAGGTTTGTGACATTGTACAGGAGACAGGGATCAAGACCATCCCCATGGAAAAGAAATGCAAAGAAGCAAAATGGCTGTCTGGGGAGGCCTTACAAATAGCTGTGAAAAGAAGGGAAGTGATAAGCAAAGGAGAAAAGGAAAGCTATACCCATTTGAATGCAGAGTTCCAAGGAATAGCAAGGAGAGAAAAGAAAGCCTTCCTCAGTGATCAATGCAAAGAAATAGAGGAAAACAACAGAATGGGAAAGACTAGAGATCTCTTCAAGAAAATTCGAGACACCAAGGGAACATTTCATGCAAAGATGGGCTCGATAAAGGACAGAAATGGTATGGACCTAACAGAAGCAGAAGATATTAAGAAGAGGTGGCAAGAATACACTGAAAAATTATACAAAAAAATCTTCACGACAAAAATAATCATGATGGTGTGATCACTCACCTAGAGCCAGACATGCTGGAATGTGAAAGTCAAGCGGGCCTTAGAAAGCATCACTATGAACAAAGCTGGTGAAGGTGATAGAATTCCAGTGGAGCTCTTTCAAATCCTGAAAGATGATGCTGTGAAAGTGCTGAACTCAATATGCCAGCAAATTTGGAAAACTCAGCAGTGGCCACAGGACTGTAAAAGGTCAGTTTTCATTCCAATCCCAAAGAAAGGCAATGCCAAAGAATGCTCACACTTATGCACAATTGCACTCATCTCACATGACAGTAAAGTAATGCTCAAAATTCTCCAAGCCAGGCTTCAGCAATACATGAACTGTGAACTCCCAGATGTTCAAGCTGGTTTTAGAAAAGGCAGAGGAACCAGAGATCAAATTGCCAACATCTGCTGGATCATTGAAAAAGCAAGAGTTCCAGTTCTATTTCTGCTTTATTGACTATGCCAAAGCCTTTGACTGTGTGGATCACAATAAACTGTGGAAAATTCTTCATGAAATGGGAATACCAGACCACCTGACCTGCCTCTTGAGAAACCTATATGCAGGTCAGGAAGCAACAGTTAGAACTGGTCATGGAACAACAGACTGGTTCCAAATAGGAAAAGGAGTACGTCAAGGCTGTATATTGTCACCCTGCTTATTTAACTTATATGTAGAGTACATCATGAGAAACTCTGGACTGGAAGAAACACAAGCTGGAATCAAGATTGCCAGGAGAAATATCAATAACCTCAGATATGCAGATGACACCACCCTTATGGCAGAAAGTGAAGAGGAGCTAAAAAGCCTCTTGATGAAAGTGAAAGAGGAAAGTGAAAAAGTTGGCTTAAAGTTCAACATTCAGAAAACGAAGATCATGACATCTGGTCCCATCACTTGATAGGAAATAGATGGGGAAACAGTGGAAACAGTGTCAGACTTTATTATTTTGGGCTCCCAAATCACTGCAGATGGTGACTGCAGCCATGAAATTAAAAGACGCTTACTCCTTGGAAGAAAAGTTATGACCAACCTAGATGGCATATTGAAAAGCAGAGACATTACTTTGCCAACAAAGGTCCATCTAGTCAAGGCTTTGGTTTTTCCAGTAGTCATGTATGGATGTGAGAGTTGGACTGTGAAGAAAGCTGAGCACCGAACAATTGATGCTTTTGAACTGTAGTGTTGGATAAGACTCTTAAGAGTCCCTTGTACTGCAAGAAGATCCAACCAGTCCATCCTAAAGGAGATCAGCCCTGGGTGTTCTTTGTAGGGAATGATGGTAAAGCTGAAACTCCAGTATGTTGGCCACCTCATGCGAAGAGTTGACTCATTGGAAAAGACTCTGATGCTGGGAGGGATTGGGGGCAAGAGAAGAAGAGGACGACAGAGGATGGATGGGATGGCTGGATGGCATCACTGACTCAATGGACATGAGTCTGAGTGGACTCCAGAAGTTGGTGATGGACAGGGAAGTCTGGCGTGCTGCGATTCATGGGGTCGCAAAGAGTCGGACATGACTGAGCGACTGAACTGAACTGAACTGAATAGTCTAGTGGTTTTATCTACTTTCTTCAATTTAAGTCTGAATTTGGCAATAAGGAGTTCATGATCTGAGCCACAGTCAGCTCCTGGTCTTGTTTTTGCTGACTATATACAGCTTCTCCATCTTTGGCTGCAAAGAATACAATCAATCTGATTTTGGTATTGACCATCTGGTGATGTCCATGTATAGAGTCTTATTTTGTGTTGTTGGAAGATGGTGTTTTCTATGACCAGTGTGTTCTGTGGCAAAACTCTGTTATCCTCTGTCCTGCTTCATTCTGTACTCCAAGGTCAAATTTTCCTGGTTCTCCAGGTATCTCTTGACTTCCTACTTTTGCATTCTAGTCTCCTGTAATGAAAAGGACATCTTTTGGGGGGTTAGTTCTAGAAGATCTTGTAGGTCTTCATAGAACCATTCACCTTCAGCTTCTTCAGCATTATTGGTCAGGGCATAGACATGGATTACTGTGATATTGAATGGTTTGCCTTGGAAACGAACAGAGATCATTCTATCATTTTTGAGATTGCATCCAAGTACTGCATTTCGGATTCTTTTGTTGACTATGATGCCTACTCCATTTCTTCTAAGGGATTCTTGCCCACAGTAGTAGATATAATGGTCATCTGAGTTAAATTCGCACATTCTAGTCCATTTTAGTTCACTGATTCCTAATACGCTGATGTTCACTCTTGCCATCTGTTTGACCACTTTCAATTTGCCTCGATTCATAGACCTAACATTCCAGGTTCCTATGCAATATTGTTCTTTACAGCATCGGACTTGACTTCTGTTAGGTAGTTAGAATAGGAAAAAGGAGTCCAAAATGGCGGTGGCTAAAAGATAAGGAAGGGAAAAGCCCGGGAAAATAGAACAAAGGAAGGTCCGAGGAGCAGAGTGAGGACCTCAGGTGGAACAAACAGCACTCCTGTCTGGCCCAATTTACATAGACCTGGGCCAGGGAGAGGAGGAAAAAACATATAATAAGAGGACCCCAAATTGGGCCAGGCCTCTCTTCTCTTTTCATCTTTTGGATCAGCATGTCCTCATGCCTCATGGATGTATTTTCCTTTACTTTCTAAATAAAACTGAGCTGTAACACAGAGCTGTACCACTGGTCCTTCCGAGAGCGGTAACACTGGTCCATCTGAGGGCTGTAACACTGCTCTGATGCTTCAGACTTTTGTTGTAACAAGACGGAACCAAGGAAATTGCACACTCCCCTGACACTTCCATTACCAGTCACATCCACAACTTGGTGTTCTTTTTGCTTTGGCTCCATCTCTTCATTCATTCTGGTGTTATTTCTCCATTCTTCTCCAGCAGCATATTGGGTACCTACTGACCTGGGTAGTTCATCTTTCAGTGTCATATCTTTTTGTTTTTTCATACTATTCATGGGGTCCTCAAGGCAAGAATACTGGAATACTGAAGTGGTTTGCCATTGCCTTCTCCAATGGAACACGTTTTGTCAGAACTCTCCACCAAGACCCATCCATCTTGGGTGGCCCTACACAGCACAGCTCAGAGTTTCATGGAGTTAGATGGGGCTGTGGTCCATGTGATCCATTTGATTAATTTTCTGTGATTTTTGTTTTCATTCTGTCTGTGCTTTGAGGGATAAGGATAAAAGGCTTATGATGGGAGAGACTGTGGGGAAAACTGGGTATTGTTCTGATGGTGGGGCCATGCTCAGTAAATCTTTAATCCAATTTTCTGTTAATGAGCTGTGTTCCCTCCCTGTTGTTTGACCTGAGACCACACTATGGTGGAGGTAATGAAGATAATAAGTAATTATACTTACTAGCTCAGCATTATCTTATTTCTCTTCTTAATAAGTAAATTCATATATTAATATATACCCAACTTGACTTCCTATTTCTTACACAAAGATAGCATTCTTTCCATGCTGCCTTAACAGTATATTTTGGATATCAGGGCATATTAGTATACTGATGTCTTATCCATACCTTTTCTCAGCTGCATAGTACTTCATTGGGTTAATGAACCAGAATCACTGAACCAGTTCCCTGTTAATGGACATTTCAACTGCTATTAAAAATAATGCTGATAATGAATAGCTTTGTTCAAAGGCTATATACTATTTTGCCTTTGAGGCAGATTTCAAATGGTCAAAGAATGAACGAATACGTATTTATTACTTCTAGATGGATACCTCTAGGGAATGAGTTAAAATTTTAACTGTTACTGAGTCATGTAATTGGATATGATCTTTTTGTCATCTTGATCCCCAAAGATCAGACTAAGTCAATGTATTTATTTAAAGGTGAAACACTAAATTTTGTTTGAGACTGTATGAGCTTAACCCTCAAGCTGTTGGAATGAAAACCCAAGATATAATTATAGGAATGGCATATTATCTAGAATTGGGTTATATGTATGGACTAAAGGAGCTATAAAAATTTGTAAATTATAGGTGGTGGTTTAGTCACTAAGTTGTGTCCGACTCTTGCAACCCCATGGAGTTTAACCTGCCAAGCTCTTTTGTCCATGGGATTCTCCAGGCAAGAATACTGGAGTGGGTTGCCATTTCCTTCTCCAGGGGATCTTCCCAACACAGGAATTGAACCCAGATCTCATGCATTGCAGGCAGATTCTTTACCAACTGAGTTATGAGGCAAATTACAGGTAGGATACACAAAGAGTCAGACATGAACTGAAACGACTGCACACACACACACACATACACACACAATTCTGGAAAGGAAACCAAGATTACAGATAGGGGTGATTATGCTCTAATAGGGATCAGTTACTGACCCAACTGAAATGCATGTTTGGAGTAAGTTGTAGCAGGGAGATCTGCATAAATCAGTGAGATGAAGCTAGTTGAAGAAGGGCCTGGAAAACCACACTGAAAAAGTTATGTCTGCTTCAAACCATTACACCATAATCCCCTGTAGAGAGAAACTGCATTTTGTTTCCCATTGTACGCCCAGTGTTTGGCCCTGTATCAGTGTTAAGAAACGTTTGTTAAATAAATAATAAATTAACCATTGAATTGATCCAGATCAAATGGCTAGTTCTCTCTCTCTCTCAGTACTGAACTTGAAAACTGATACAAATGAATAAGGTTACAACCAAACTTAAACAGCATCCTCCTCTTAGGCCAGTGGACAGTCTTTCAGTCTTAGTAATAGAGATAAATTAAGGTTCTCCCCATAGTGCTACAACTATAATAGCTCTCAAGTTGTTGGAAGAATGAAGAGAAATGGTTTTAATTACATAGCATCTACATGAATATGTGTTTGGGTTTGTAACATTAACAGAAATAATTCTTCATGCTCAGGGATGAATTATTACCCATGCATATGGATGTTTGTGAGTTTTGGCTTATTTGGGATGTATTCTTTATTTGGGAAGCTGCTGCTCCTCCACTATAAACATTGGCTCCAATGAGGCTGACTATCATTGTTATCTCATTCCTCTAGTCAGGGCCATTGTATGTGATCCATACCCAGACTCAGGCATTCATAGCATATCACAGGGTAAATATTCTAGGCTTTGAGGAACAAAAGGCAAAATGGAACGTACTATATGGGTATGTTTTTAACCATTTTAAAATGCAAAAGCCATTCCTACCTTGTGGTATGAAAAACTAAACAATAAAACCTCAGGCGGTACACTGATTTAGCCCATGGGCCATAGTTTGTTAAGCTCTGATACATTCCATCCTCCTAGCCACACAGATTGATTCAGGAATAGATATGTGACTAAAGCCAGACCAGTAAAAGTTCATCTCTGGGATTTTTCAATTTAGGGCTCGAAGAATCATGGAGCTAAAAGCTATGAATCATCCTGCCTGCTCAATGTTTGTCGAGGGATGAAAAAGGCCAAAATAGAGACCAAAGCACATGCAGAGAATTTCTGAAAGAGCATGAGAGTACAAGAGAGCTGATTATTCCACTGGAGCTCTTAGACCCACTTGTGCTGGAAGTAAGATCCATACCTGAATTTCTTATTATATAGGACAATAAATAATCTTTTAGGCTTAAACTTATCTAGTTGTATTTCTTTCATTGGTAACAAATATATATATATATGATATACATATATGATATATACGCTATTCAGATATAGTATATATATTTACATATGCATATACACAATTAAAACATGTTGAGGACCTAATATTTATCAAATAACATTCTAGGCACTACAAATACAAAGATGGAAAACATGCTTTAAGAGTCTAAGAAATTCTGGGTTAAGACAGCCTTTTAAGCATATCTTTACTTTCTTTCTTTTTCCAAATCTTTCCAAAACAACTATAAGATTTTTTTTTAAGGCATACATTTATAAGGACAGAGAATGATAGAAGAGATAGGAAGAAATATTTGTAGCTAGTAAGCAAGTGATTGAGAAAACTTTTCGGGGCGGGGGGGGGGAGTAGGAAACTCAGTGACTCAGAAGCAGCCAATAGTGAAGAAAACTATGCGTCAACCTCATCTATACCACCAAACAGAAACCCCAGAAGTTTCAGAAGCTGACAATACCAATTACCTCTGCAAGAGGGGATAACAGTGATAATAAAAGAAGAGTATGTGGTAGTCTACTTAAAAATCAGTCAAATCTCCAAGTATTTCTCCTTTTCAGTATCAAAGTTACTTAGGACCTCTAGAAAGGGTAAGACAGTTTTTGGACTGGAGAGTCCAAGTAGAGCTGAGGATGAAAACACCATACTGACCACAGGGTAACTAACTAAATTTTTACATCCAGAATGAGGATATTCACACTTTCTTCTGTCACTCAGCTCCTTGTCCAAGGATTCTCAGCAGGCGAAAAGACTAAAGAATTTCTCAACAGCAGACATTTCAAGGAAATTGCCTGGTCAGATAGGTCTACAGTGGTCATGTGTGGATGTGAAAGTTGGACTGTGAAGAAAGCTGAGCACAGAAGAATTGATGCTTTTGAACTGTAGTGTTGGAGAAGACTCTTGAGAGTCCCTTGGACTGCAAGGAGATGCAACCAGTCCATCCTAAAGGAGATCAGTCCTGGGTGTTCATTGGAAGGACTGATGTTGAAGCTGAAACTCCAATACTTTGGCCACCTGATGCGAAGAGCTGACTCATGTGAAAAGACCCTGATGCTGGGAAAGATTGAGGGCAGGAGGAGAAGGGGATGACGGGGGATGAGATGTTGGATGGCATTACCAACGCGATGTACATGAGTTTGAATAGGCTCCGGAGATTGGTAATGGACAGCAAAGCCTGGCGTGCTGCAGTCCATAGGGTCACAAAGAGTTGGACATGACTGAGCTACTGAACTGAACTGAAAGAAAATCCATGACATGAAAAGGACCAAAAGAGTCATGTAACTGTAGTGCTTCAAGCAGAAACAGAGATCTCCCCAGGGAGTAATAGTTTCAAAATAACTATAACTAATACTACTTAGGAAGAAAAGAATCAAATGCTATTTAAAAAGAACATTCAGAGAATAAACATGAACTCTGAAAAATTAAGAAACTAGGGATGAAATTTAAAATGCCATCATTTAGAAGATAAAAATGAAAGAAACTTATATGAAATTAGCCAAAGATATGGAAAACAGGAGAGGAAAAGAGCAAGAATATTAGAAGACTAGACGAAAGGTATGACATCCAAATAATGGGAATCCATAAATAGAAGACTGGGGAAATAAAAGCAAGGAAATCATCCAAAACTGATTTCTGAAAAATTTTTCATAAATAAATGACAAATGTTCAGAGATTAAAAGGATTCATTAGGCCACCAGCCGAGCAGATGAAAGTAAACACCCACCACAGCATGTCATGACCTTTGAGCATTTTACAACAGAGGACAGTGAAGGTTCTAAAAGACTCAAGAGCAAAATGGAAAGGAGTTACATCACACACAAAGGTCGGAAATAGGACTGACTTCTGACTTCTCAACAATATGGAAGCTAAAAGGTAGTGGATGTCCAACAAATTCAGAAGGAAAGTAGTTTCAAACTATATCAAGGGGGTCCCCAAGACCAAACCCCCATGTTTAATGATTCCCTGGGAGAACTCACAGGATATGGTCGTAGTCACTGCTGTGGTTTGTAAGAACAGAAGGAGACAAGAGAAATTCAGCAAAGGGATTGGCACATTTGGTTAAGTCCTTAGGATACCAGGTTCAGACTTCCAAGAGTCCTCTCCCAGTGGAGTCATAAAAGAAGTGCTTAACTCTTTCATCAGTGCTGATCTCTTCCACATGTGTGACATCATATGTGATGTCTACCAGAAAAGCTCTAGAGATGCAATGTCTGAGATTTTTATTAGACGTTGGTCATGTAGGGGGACTTCCCAGGTAGTTCAGTAGAAATAGAATCTGCCTGCCCAGCAGGAAACTGGGGTTTGATCCCTGGGTCAGGAAGGTCCTCTGGAGAAGGGAATGGAAACCCACTTCAATATTCTTGTATAGGAAATTCCTTGAACAGAAGAGCCTCGTGGGCTACAGTCATGGGGCTGCAGAATCAGATACAACTTAGCAACTAAGCAGCAATAGCAGCATTATAGGCATCCTTTGCCCAGAATGTACCAAAATCCCAGACACCCAAAAGAAAACCAGGTGTTCAGCATAAACTATGTTGCTTGCACAAAAAACTAAGACATAGGAAAGCACTCTTATTAGTCAAGGAATGTTTATATCAGTGTAGGGAACTGTTTATAATCCAAGTCTCCAGACCCCAGTCAAGGGACAACCTTGCAAGCAGGTTTTCTAAGGATAGCATTATCAGTCTAAATATGCTAACTCTTCTGCACATGGCCCCTTAGTTCTCAATTGCACCATCAATCAAATGTGAAAAGAGAATCTAGATATTTTCAGATACTCAAGACCTCAGGAAAAGTTATGTCCTATATCTTCCTCCTCTTGAGAGTACTGAAGACCACACTTCACCAAAGTGATGGAGTAAACCAAGAAGTAGGAAGAATGGAGAAGTAGGGCACAGGGACTCCTGTAGGACACAAAACAGAGGCAATGAAATCCTCAGGATGACGGTGACAGAAGATCTCAGCATGAGAGCTTGTACCAGGTACTGATGACAAGCAGTTCATCAAGGAACACATCAGGATAAACTTCTTTAGGAGGCAACGTCAGTAGGCTATTTGGACTGAGTAGACAAATAGCACATGTAAACAACTGACAGCTACTTAGAGTTGAATCTGTAGTAAGCAAAGAAAACAAACATGAAATCAAGACAATTACTCAGCTCAGTTCAGTGACTCAGGTGTGTCCAACTCTTTGCTACCAAATGGACTGCAGCACACCAGGCTTCCCTGTCCATCACCGACTCCTGGAGCTTGTGCAAACTCATGTCCATCAAGTGATCAATACCATTCAACCATCTCATCCTCTGTTGTCCACTTCCCCTCTTGCCTTCAATCTTTCCCAGCATCAGGGTCTTTCCCAATGAGTCAGTTCTTTGCATCAGGTGGCCAAAGTATTGGAGCTTCAGCTTCAGCACTTCCAATGAATATTAAGGACCTGATTTCCTTTAGAACTGACTGCTTGGATCTCCTTGTAGTCCAAGGGACCCTCAAGAGTCTTCTCCAACACCACAGTTCAAAAGCATCAATTTTTCGGCGCTTAGCTTTCTTCATAGTCTAATTCTCATATCTATACATAACTACCAGAAAAGCCATAGCTTTGACTAGATGGAACTTCTTTGTTGGTAAAGTAATGTCTCTGCTTTTTAATATGCTGTCTAGGTTGGTCATAGCTTTTCTTCCAAGGAGCAAGCATCTTTTAATTTCAATGGCTGCAGTCACCATCTGCAGTGATTTTGGAGCTCAAGAAAATAAAGGCTGTCACTGTTTCCATTGTTTCCCCATCTATTTCCCATGAAGTGATGGGACTGGATGCCATGATCTTATTTTATTGAATGTTGAGTTTCAAGCCAGCTTTTCCACTCTCCTCTCTCACTTTCATCAAGAGGCTATCTAGTTTCTCTTTGTTTTCTGCCATAATAGTGGTGCCATCTGCATATCTGAGGTTACTGATATTTCTCCTAGCAATCTTGATTCCAGCTTATGCTTCATCCAGTCCAGAATTTTTCATGTTGTACTCTGCATATAAGTTAAATAAGCAGGGTGACAGTATACAGCCTTGACATACTCCTTTCCCAATTTGGAACCAGTCCATTATTCTACGTCGGGTTCTAACTGTTGCTTCTTGACATGTGTACAGATTTTCAGGAGGCAGGTCAGGTGCTCTGGTATTCCCATTTCTTTCAGGATTTTCCACAGTTTATTGTGATCCACACAGTCAAAGGCTTTGGCATAGTCAATAAAGAAGAAGTAGATGTTTTTCTGGAACTCTCTTGGTTTTTTGATGATCCCAGCAGATGTTGGCAATTTGATCTCTGGTTCCTCTGCCTTTTCTAAATCCAGCTGGAACATCTGGAAGTTCTTGTTTCACATACTGTTGAAGCCTCAGTTGGAGAATTTTGAGCCTTACTTTGCCATCATGTGAGATGAGTGCAATTGTGCAGTCATTTGAATATTCTTTTGTATTGCCCTTCTTTGGGATTGGAATGGAAACTGACCTTTTCCAGTACTGTGGCCACTGCTGAGTTTTCCAAATTTGCTGGCATATTGAGTGCAGCACTTTAACAGCATTATCTTTATAGAACTTGAAATAGCTCAGCTGGAATTCCATCACCTATCTTTGTTTCTATCTTTGTTTGTTGTGATGCTTCCTAAGGCCCACCTGACTTTGGACTCTAGGATGTCTGGCTCTAGGTGGGTGATCACACCATCATGGTTGTCTGGATAACCAGTTAGTAACTTTAGGGGAAGCAAAGTTGGACAGGAAGTGAAAGGTAATCATCGGAAAATATTGCTAAGTGAAATACATTTTACAGTGTATGTGTTATGCCAAATTTGTGATTTTCTGAAAGAGATGTACAAACACATTTATATACTCATGGACTCTCTCTGGAAAGTTAGTCAAGGACAGTCCTTTGAGAAAGAAACTAAGTGAATAGATTGAATGGGAGTGAGAAATTTTTTCATTCACGTTCCTTTTGGATTTTTTGAGACTTTTGCCCTGAACATGTATAACTTTTCAAACAAACAAGCAAATAAAATGACCTCTGAAGACAAAACAAAACAGTAGCAGAATATAGATTAGAGAGACATCATCGTCCCTGCAGACAGATCACCTCCTTCAAAAAGCATGGTCACCCTAGCTGCACAATCTCACTAACAAGCTGAAGGGAAGCTCATATGCCCAGGTAGGAAAAATGTTAAGTAATTCTTTTTTGTCCCTTTACTAGGAAACAGTTAAGAAAAAAGCCTGTAGTTTTCATTTATAAACAAAACTCACATTAAAAAATGGGAATGTTTCTTCCTTTAGTCTCCTATAAGCATTAAAAAAATTATCTATGCACTGAGTGGAAACATTTAAGTACCATAAAAATATCAGGTACTCACTAATGGGAAATAATATGAGAGAAAAAGTTGTAACCTTCTCAGCAAATATGCAGCATACAAAATTTGATCATGAATCAACTCATAGTTTTTCCCTAAGGAACTGATGACTTTTCTTACTAATTCTTTTGCAGCTCAGTCTCCTCATCAGAACAACAAAAAGTCATGGAAATAATATTTGCTCTAATTGTAGCTTGTATTTATTAATGCCTTTCCTCTTTAAAATGAACCCTTTTTGCATCTCTCATGTGGTCCTCAGCAATGCTGAGAGAAGCAAGATAGCTGTTATGCCTGTTGTTTAAAATAAGGCAAAAGAAATTGAGTGTCCCTGAATTTGTCTTGATCAAGCTGACCCCGGTGGTCAATAATGAAGCCCAAGCTGGAATCCAGATGTTCTAATGCCTGCTCCAGGTTCTCTCTCCTGTCTTGCTGCCACCTGCTACCAATCCCACTAGGTCGTTTGACTCTCAAGGGGATAATGGTCATAATGGCCCAAGAGCAGGGCAGAACAACATGCAATAACATATTACAGCCCAACTCTAATGAAGCAACTTACTACAACACTAATCAGTAAACCAAATGCAATGGCTCACCCTATCCACTTCAAAGAAATGCTGTAAATGTAATTAACCTTTCTAAATCCATCAAGCGGAAGAACTTCTTAGAGATTATTTTTTAATGTGCCTACCTTCAAGGTGCAGATAGAGGCAGAAGTGTATGTGAATTACTCTGTGCGAAGTACAGGCCAGAGGCAGAAAATGTGAACTTGGGTTTTTCTGCTTCTCCCACCCCATTGCAGTGAGTACAGAAACTCTCGACCCTCCGCACCACCTGCAGGCATCCCGCAGGTCTCTTCTCCTTCAAATAGCTAGAAAGTTGTAACTGGAGCAGCAGGTGGGTGTGGATTTTAGTAACAAAGACATAGTGGATAATTCAGAACCAGAAGACTTGTAAAAGACATAAAAACAAACTTCTTAAAAGAGAAAAACAAACAGAACTTTAAAATATGCAGCAATTACAGTCTCCAATGATGCAGGAATCATTTTGAGGGATGATGGTGCCAACGTTGTTTTTCATGCATCAAATATTGTATACATGGAAGAGGGTGAGCAGGATTCACATTTCCCCTGTCTCATTTCTCCTCTTGTTCCAGAAGAGAAGAGAGGCTAAATGACACTTCTTACCCTAAACATAACCTGAACACATGCTGGTTGTTGTGTGTTTGTTGCAAAAACACTACTGAGCTCCCAGTATCCTGTGGTCAACATTGTTTACAATTTCAATTAAATCAACTATCAAATATTACATAGAAACTCTTCTGTGCATTGAAATCTACACATCCCACAGCTAAACCACATACCAAAGCCTTGTTTACCCTAGATTTCAGTCAGACCACTGCTTAAATGATACACTCTATTTATCAAAGGGGGGATCACATTGGGATCATGTATAATTAGTTTAAAAAATATTCAGGCTAAAAATCAAGTCAAAAGTATTCCAGACACCACCACCCCCGGTCCCCCTCCAGACTTCATCTCAATGCTTTCAAACTGCCATGCTGGAGAAGACTCTTGAGAGTCCCTTGGACAGCAAGGAGATCAAATAAGTCAATCCTAAAGGAACAACCCTGAATACTCATTGGAAGGACTGATGATGAAGCTGAAGCTCCAACACTTTGGCCAACTAATGCAAAGAACTGACTCACTGGAAAGACCCTGATGCTGGGCAAGACTGAGGGCAGGAGAAGAAGGGGGTGACAGAGGATGAGATGGTTGTGGCACCACTGAATCACTGCACATGAGTTTGAGCAAACTCACGGAGATTATAAGGGACAGGGAAGCCTGGCGTGCGGTAGTTCATGGGGTCACAAAGAGTCGGACACAACTTAGCTATTGAACAACAACAAAGAACATCCAGAGAGTAAATCTTACTGATTTCTTTAAAACAGACTTTCCAGGTAATTGTTAACTACAGTAAAGTTTGATAACCAGTAAGTTTGGGGCCCCTGTTTGAGTAATACAATCCATAAGGCTTACTGAGGACTCTGAACTTGGCTTTCACTTGCATAATTCATTTACTTTTTAAACCAGAAACTATTGTGTTATTTCTACATCATACCTTGTTCCAGATAACACAGTATGATATTAAGCAAAACATACATGGCTCCTGCCCCTCACCAAGGCATTTAAATTCTATTGAATCCTAGGGTTCATGAGACTATCCTGATAAGTTTGGGCAGCCACCATAAACAATGGGTATCAAACATCACCTGAGAAACGTGTTAAACATCATGTATATTCAGCAGCTCTGTAATGGATTATAGGAATCTACCTAATTAATACACTTCCCAAGTGATTACAACCACACTCTGAGAAACCCTAGTCTGGAGAGTTGAAATATAGAATATATAATTTGTTGTATATGTTTAGGCTTAAGTTAACATATTATACAAGGTCTTAGGTTTCATTTTTTAAAGAGCAGATATATCTGCCCAACATTTTCCTTCCAATTTTTTGAGCCATTAGTTTTTATGAGTTGTATTTATAATTATGTGTGTTTGTTTAATAACTCAGCAAGTATTCAGCAAGCACTGTTGAACACCTACTATGTGCCTTATTCCCTCGTGGGCACTGCTAAAACCAAGATTGAAAGGTTCTGTCTCTTCCCACATGGAGCTTACAGAGAAGGAGGCTTGTCAGCTGTCACTCTCCACAAGCGTCTTAGTAGCTACTGAGTTGGCCGAAAAAAAGTTTTTCCACAGCATCTTACAGAAAACCCTGAATGAACTTACTGGCTGATATTATGGACAAAAGTGAGTTGGGAACAAGAGGAAAAATGATTGGGCTGTGCCTGGGGAATCTTCAAGGTGTGCACAGAAGAAGTGCCATGGAGGCAGGAAGTGACACGGAGGCAGGAAGTGACACGGAGGCAGGAAGTGACACGGAGGCAGGCTTAAAGAATCCTACCAGACAGAGAAACAGAGGACTAGAGGATATGCCAGGCGTTGTGTGGAGTGTTTAATGAACATGATTCCATTAATTTTCATGATGTCCTTATAGGTAAATGCTTTCTCTATCATGATTTTATAGCAGAGGAACCTGTAGCCAGAAGGGTACGTGACTCGCTCCAGGCATAGTGAGCGGCTGTAGGCCATCCAGGCTGTAGGCCACCAGAGCCTGTAGACGCAGATACTCTGTCCCATCATAGATGGAGGGAACCCCATGGAGAAGAGCCCAGAGGCGTGGGAGAACTCGCCATGTTCGGGGATCTCAAACAGCACACGGTCCCAGGGCAGAACGTATGTGGAAGGAGGAGGAGATAAGAGCAGAAGTGTAGGTAGGATTTTGATTGAACAAGACACACCTGAAAACTGGTGTCCTTACTTTACACTCTGTTCTTCACATTTATATTTTCAGATTTCAGTACAAGAATCCATTCATGTAGGCAGAAAGAACTACTACAGTTGGTCCTCATTATTTTAAAATTCTGTATTTGTGATACATCAACTCACTAAAATGTATTTATAACCCCCAATCAATACTGGCAGTTTTGGCATGGCCATGTGCGGACGTGCACGTGTACAGAGTAGTGAAAACTTTAAGTGGTCATGTACACCCCGCCCACAGCAACAAGAGGAACACCCACAGGAACAAGAGGCTTCAGCTCTCATTATATAAGCAAGTATCCTTTTTGCAATCTATTTAGTGCCACTGTTCTCACATGTTTGTGCTTTTTGTTGGTGATGCTGCTTTCTAAACTGTCCTCCAAGCAGAGTGCTGAAGTGCTCTCTGGTATTCCTAAAAGCGAGAAGGCTAGGATGCACATGATAGTGAAAACACATGTGTCAAATAAGCTTCTTCAGGCATGAGTTACAGTGCTGTTGGCCATGAGTTCAACGTTAATTAAATGTAAGTTATAACATTATATATTAAAATACATAGTATACATTATGGGATATATTATCTAATTATTAATTGGGCTTCCCGGTGGCTCAGATGATTAAAAATCTGCCTGCAACATGGGAGACCCAGGTTCGATTCCTGGGTTGGGAAGCTCCCCTGGAGGAGGGCATGGTAACCCATTCTAGTATTCTTGCCTGGAGAATCCCATGAATGGAGGAACTTGGCGAGCTACAGTCCATGTGGTCGTGAAGAGTCAGACATGACTGAGCAACTAACACACACACATAATTATTAATTACACTCTATTATATACCGTCATATAGACATTATTCAATTTTGAACTCAGGGCCAACAGCACTATAACTCAGTCCTGAATGAATCTGATCTAGCACTTGTGTATAGTCTAACACATGTGTATGTGTGTGTGCTTGGTCACTAAGTCGTGTCTGACTCCTTTATGACCCCTGGACTATAGCTCTCAAGGCTCCTCTCTTCATGGAATTTTCCAGGCAAGAACACTGGAGTGGGTTGTCATTTCCTTCCCCAGGGGATCTTCCCAACCCAGGGATTGAACCCACATCTGCCTGGCATGTGAATTCTTTACCACTGAGCCCCCAGGGACTCCATTTAACACACACACACACACACACACACACACACACACACACACACACAAAATAAGGTTTCTTAAAACAGAAACCCACATTAAAAAAAGTTACATATTGATCAGCTGATAAAAATGTGATCAGAGGTTTGTAGGAATCCAACTTTGTGTTTTGCTGAAAGACGAAGATTCAGTATTTGCTAATTCAGCATTCACAGTGATTGTATCGAATATAATTACCACAAATAACAAGAATAGTCTGTATTTGTATTTTCAGAAGTGAAATGAAATTAAGAATAATGTAAAAACTTTACTATATTGAACACTTGCTCAGATACCATGTCAGGGGCCTTATGCTTATTAACTAATTTTTATGACAACTCTATGAAGAAGGTATTATTATTCCTATTCTGTAGAAGAGGAAACAAAGACACAAAGCAATCAGTTATCTCTTCAGGATGATACAGCTGATTAAGTGATAGAATTTGAAACTAGGTGTGACCTCAAAGCCCAGCTGATTGTATAAATACTTTCCCCATTCTATCTCCAGAATTAAAGAAGTTCCACTGTTGCATGTTCTCTAATTAAAGCCATTTTGAATAAGGATTTTATTTGTTGGGTCACTAGTGTTACCTTCACCACCTTTCTACATGCTAATAAGTTGGTCCTTTGATTTGGACCCCTATAGTCTTCAATTCCAGATGGCTAGGTCAGACAAGGCACGGTAGATCTTCCACGTAAATGACGTTGGGCCCCTCTACACTATTTATGCAGCTTCCTAAAAACCTATGAGATGGAAACACCAGACCACCTGACCTGCCTCTTGAGAAACCTGTATGCAGGTTAGGAAGCAACAGTTAGAACTGGACATGGAACAACACACTGGTTCCAAATAGGAAAAGGAGTACGTCAAGGCTGTATATTGTCACCCTGCTTATTTAACTTCTATGCAGAGTACATCATGAGAAATGCTGGGCTGGAAAAAACACAAGCTGGAATCAAGATTGCCGGGAGAAATATCAATAACCTCAGATATGCAAATGACACCACCCTTATGGCAGAAAGTGAAGAAGAACTAAAAAGCCTCTTGATGAAAGTGAAAGAGGAGAGTAAAAAAGTTGGCTTAAAGCTCAACATTCAGAAAACGAAGATCATGGCATTCAGTCCCATCACTTCATGGGAAATAGATGGCTGACCAGTGGAAATAGTGGTTGACTTTATTTTTTGGGGCTCCAAAATCACTGCAGATGGTGATTGCAGCAATGAAATTAAAAGATGCTTATTCCTTGGAAGGAAAGTTATGACCAACCTAGACAGCATATTAAAAAGCAGAGACATTATTTTGCCAACAAAGGTCCATCTAGTCAAGGCTATGGTTTTTCCAGTGGTCAGGTATGGATGTGAGAGTTGGACTGTAAAGAAAGCTGAGCACAGAATAATTGATGCTTGAATGGTGGTGTTGGAGAAGACTCTTGAGAGTCCCTTGGACTGCAAGGAGATCCAACCAGTCCATCCTAAAGGAAATCAGTCCAGGGTGTTCATTGGCAGGACTGATGTTGAAGCTGAAACTCCAATACTTTGGCCACCTGATGCGAAGAGCTGACTCATTTGAAAAGACCCTGATGCAGGGAAAGATTGAGGGCAGGAGGAGTAGGGGACGACAGAGGATGAGATGGTTGGATGGCATCACTGACTCAATGGACACGGGTTTGGGTGGACTCCAGGAGTTGGTGATGGACATGGAGGCCTGGCATGCTGTGATTCATGGGGTCGCAAAGAGTCAGACACGACTGAGTAACTGAACTGAACCGAGAAGCCTATAGTTATTTAAAAATTAGGAGTTTTTGAAAATGACCTTTAAAACCCCCTCCAAATCTGAAATTCCATGATTTCCTGAGCTAATTTTCCTGATGCTTAACGTAGGATGCAGGCTTCCCTGGTGGCTCAGTGGTAAAGAATCTGCCCACCAACGCACAAGATGTGGGTTTAATCCCTGGGTCCATCAGGAAGATCTTCTGGAGAAGGAAATGGCAACCCACTCTAATATTCTTGCCTGGGAAATCCCAAGAACAGAGGAGTCCAGTGGGCTACAGTTCATGGGGTCGCAGAAGAGTCGGACATAACTGAGCAATTAAACAACAATAATAAACACAGGATGATAAACTTGTGGATGTTAAAGCGATTCCAGACGACCAGAGCAATGACAGACATACATCAGCTCTGTGCTGGTGCCTAGGAAGGTCAAATTTCTAAGTGGTGATATCCCCCAAAGTCTGGGGCTATTTAAAGACAATGTACCTACACAGATACTACATAGATACTGTAAGGACACTTTCAGAAGAAGGCCAAGTTAGTAAAACAGAAGACTATCTTGTAGAAGACTTCAACAATGTTACCACAGTAGGTGTGACTTGCCTTAAAATAGCTTAAATTGTCTTAGTAGAATTAACAGAGCGTAAAAACACACCTTAACATCCCAAGTTACTATAAAACAATATAGTTGGGAAGCAATTCAAACACACTAAATTCTAAAACAAAACAACCTGCATGACCTCTTCCCCATTGATATACCATATAAAGAGATACATATTTAGAAGTCTAGACTACTTATCTCATACATCTCACTACTCATACAGTGTCCACAATATGGACAATTTAGAGATGTCTTCATTCTCAGGACATAAATTTTTAGCCAATTTATTTAAATAGATTTAAAGAATTAGATTGTTTAGGACCACAAAAATGTAGTTAGTGAAAAACTAGTGCATAAATTCCAGCCTAAGTCAAAAACAAGAAAACAAAGCACGTGAAGCTACTCAGGCATTCCCTTTCTTGATGACTCATGAAAGCTAGTGGCTAAGTATTGCAGGTAATATATTAAATGTTATTTTTTTTAAATGTTCTTTTTAAAAATCACAGAGGTAGCTGTCAGTTTACTACATGGACAGCCATAATATAATGGAATTAGTTTGGGGAAATTACATATCTAGCAGAATATGAAGGTCATTCTTGCAATGTGTTAAACTGTCAACCAAGTATATTCAATGGGAAGTCTCCATTGAATGTTGGTTTGATCGAGTTTCAGTCATGTCTATGTTACTTCTGCTGAATCTGTGATCAAGTATTTATAGTCTCAAAAGACTCAAAAAATTTTAATCTATGCCAGTGATGTCACATTGACATTTCAAAAGGTGCAAAATCTAACAAATGTCACCAAAGAAAAGCCAGTTGCCCATACAGACAAGCGCCACAGAACGACATATTCCCAGTTATATTTATCTTTTCTTATTTATTACATTTGTCTATATATTTATCAATATTCATTCAGTCAAAAAATTTGTATTTTACTTTCTGGTTTGAATCACATTGCCCTCTGAAGTCAAATGCATTTTTTTCAAACTTTCATCATCCAGGCAATTGACTCTTACAGATCCAACCTAAGCCTTTTCTTAGAAATTATTTGTAAGATGAAGCTAAGTATAATGCTAGCATGATTAGAAATATTGAAGATAATTGATTTTCAGACTGTTTATGAGGTTTGTTTGATTTAAAGTGAAAGCTGAAAGCATATACATAATGTATTTTAGATTGAGGAATTTTCTTCAAACAAGGGCTATTGATTATGTATTTCTTCAAAATAGTATTTAGGCTTTGTCCATACACAGAGGTACAGAAAACTTTCTGTGATAAGCTTGAAGCTACATCCATTAAAGAAATAATTGATAAGCTGGAATTCAATAAACTAACACCTACTGTTCTTCGGAAGACTATGTCAGGAGAATGAGAAGACAAGTCACTGACTGAGAGAAGATATTTGGAAAAAAAAAAAAAAAAACACCATATGAAGGACTGTTATTGAAAATGTACCCAAAAAACTCTTAATCCTCAACAATAAGAAAACAACCAACCGAACTAAAAACTAAAAATAAAAAACAAGGCAAGGATCTTGAAAAAGAAGATATATAGGTGGCAAGTGAGTATATGAAAAAATACTCTACATCACGTCATCAGAAATGCAAATTAAAATGACAAGATAACCACTACATACTTATTAAAATGATCAAAATCCAGAATACTGACAATATTAAAAGCCAATCAAGATATGGAGCAAGAGGAAGTCTCATTACTGGTGGAAATGCAAAACAGCATAGTCACTTTGGAAAATACTTAGTTTCTTACAAAATTAAACATTCTCTTACCATATGATCCTACAATTGTGCTCCTTGGTATTTACCCAAAGGAGTTGAAAACATATTCACACAACATCTATGCAGGGATGTTTCTACCATATTATTCATAATTGCCAAAACTTGGAAGCAACCATATGTTCTTCAGCAGGTGATACATACAGATAATGGAGTAGCATTCGGTGCTAAGAAAGCAAATGAACTATCAAATCATGAAAAGACATAGAGGGAATTTAAATGCATATTTAAATGCACAAATAAAAGAAGCCAATGTGAAAAGACCACATCCTGTATGGTTTCAACTATATGATATTCTGGAAAAGGCAAAACTATGATGATAGTGAAAGGATCACTATTTTCCAAGGATGGAAGTTGGGTGGGTGAAGATGGCTAGACAAGGCACAGGGTATTTTTAGAGCAGTGAATATACTCTGTATGATATCATAATGATAGATACACGTCAATACACATTTGTCCATGCCCATAGAAAGTAAAACATCAAGTGATCTTTAATGTAAACTATAAACTTTGGGTAGGTATGATGTGTCATTGACACAATGTGTCAATGTGTCATTGTTATTGAAATTCATCAGTTTCAGCAAAGACACCACACTGGTAGAGGAAGTTGGTAATAGGGGAGGCTATGCATGCATGAGAGAAGGGGTTCTACCTAAAAATCTCTGTACCATCTTTTCAACTTTGCTCTGAGCCTAAAACTGCTCTTAAAAAAAGTAACTTCTTACAAAAATTGAAAACTACTTTTGAAAATCAAGATATTCTAAATTATAAACATAAAATTGGAGTTGTACCCTCAATAGTAATTGAGCCACCTGAAAGCATGAGTTAACCATGCCGACCACAAATATATACAATGTAATGTAAACAGATGATTCCCTTGATTCTGCTTTCAAAAATCAGGAAATAATATAGTTATCTGAATTATCATAGTCATTGTAGCCATGGTTATCAGGACATACTGGTTACATTTTCCTTAAAAACAAACTCAAAAATGAATTTTCTGCCTGCAATACTGTTCTTAAACATTTTCTGTTCTCTATTAACACAGCCACAACTCCCCCACCGCTAAGACTGTGAGACATCACTTGATATTTATACTTTCCCATTTTATTAAAACTGTCATCGCTGTCAAGTCTAATTTCTTTTTGGCACAGCTCAATTTCTTTTCTGACCCTGAGCCTGGAAGGCCCTGTTAATTTGAATGTTCAAGTTCTATTACACTATTCTGTGTATTGACTTTTATCACACTATGAAAGCATTGCACACAAAATAAAATGCCTTGCTGGGCTCCATAGGACGTGGGACTCACCCCTCTAACCTCATCATGTCCTCTACTCCCCTTCTTCTCTAAGCTCCGTCCACATGCCCTTGGACTGTTTATTATGTTGCTTATTGACCTTGACAAGGTCTTTCTTGCCTGTCAGCCTCTGTGTTTGTTACTCCCTCACCACAATGCTCTGACCTCAGATCTTTACCTGGGTGAGACCTTATATGTCAGTTTTCACGGATGATTATCACCTCCCCAGAGGGTCTTCCTAACTAGCCAACCAAACGCAGTCAATCTCCCATGTCCCCTTCCCCAAGCAAATTTCTGCCAAATCACCTGGCTTCATTTACCTCTCTGGATTTGACACCATATGAAGTGATACTGCTCATTGGTTAGTCTGCTTTTGATGTAACCCAACTATATTATACTGCAGTTAGAGGAAGAATGTCAAGTCCCAGTTCTGTCTTTGACGTGGAATAACCCAGAGGAAATACACAAATAGGATGAACCCTGCAGAAACTTCAGTATCCCCTGTAATATGAAAATGTATTACTTTTTAAAGAAATAACTGCACTATGTTATAGGCTACAGGAATGCTATTGAAAAGCTGTGTGTGATTGGGATTTTTTATTCTGGGTTTCTTTAGAAATCAAAATTTCAACTTCATTTGATGGGAAACTAAGGAACATTAATGCAGATTCATGTATTAATCACTTTTTCTTTAATTTTGATTTTCTTTTGTAATTAAAATAAAACATATTCTTTGCAGACAGTTTAGACAATACAAAAAAAGTATAAAGAAGGTAATTAAGATAAACAGCATCTTATCACAGAAAACATCCCGGTAGTATTTTCACTTGGTCTTTTATTCTATGCACACAAACATGTAAATTCATTATGAATGCAAAGCCCTATAGTGTATGCAATTTAGATCTTGACTTTTTAACATTTCATTATATCTTCCTATGTCATAACATATTTCCTAAAGTATTTAAGAGCTATAATGGTATTCCTTTATGTATGCCATACGTTATTTAGCTAAGCCTTCAGCATTGAGCATTTATGTTACTGACAAAATTTTGATTATAAATAAAAGTATGATGAGTATCATCATATAAACTCATATTTTTAAATCAGATAAAATTTAGACCAAATGTTTCTCCAAATGGACCTGTCTGTTCAAAAACACACAGCTGACACTTTCATTAAGTTAAATCTAAGCTAGTGCTCTTTAAAATAGTAGCTGATAGCAAAAATCAAATCATGACTCACGACCAAGTATCTTAGGCAAAAGACTCACTATTTCTCTGCATTATGCATATTGATTAAACAAAATTACTTGTCCTTGCCTGGACATACAGCAGAGAGGACCCACGGCACTGTAGAGAAAAGATAACTACATGATGGACATATGTGACATTCCCAAGCTTCTCTTAGATTGAGAAGGGGAAATTGGTAGTTACAGCTGTGTCTAGGTTAAAACAACTACAGAAAGATCAAGGAAGAGAAAAGAGCTTGGAAGAAGTTGTCGTACACTATGTCATATCGTCAAAAGACATGGACCTTGGTTAGATTCATGGATATATTATTTCTAGAGATTTGATCTTGGGTTGGTTACCTATACTCTGATATTTTGACTAAGGGAAATGTAGATAATGCTTATTTCACAGACTTCTTTTAAGGATTAAATATAACAAACTCCTAAGTCAGTATACAACATCCTAGATGATAAGAAATATTTAGCTAAAAGAAGGCAATGAATCTCACATACTAACAACCAAGTGATCACAACAAAACTCTCAGGCTATAATCAAATGCACACAAATGTCAGAGAGCAGAGAAGAGTATAAACAATCAAGGATGAGAACGGAGGTAAAAGCTTGAAGGGGTGGGGAAGGGGCAGGGAAGAAAACTAAGGTGAAACAAATACTAATCTGGGGAAGCTGAAACCATGGGTCAGGCAGGCAGAGGTGACCAAGGAAATGTAACTCAGCAGTTAAGACCACACTTGGCATAGAGCAGGGGTCCCCAAACTCTGGGATCTAATGCCTGATCAGCTGAGATGGAGCTGATATGGTGATAATAGACATAAAATGCACAATACATGTAATGCTCTTGAATCATCCCCAAACTATCCCCCATCCCATCCATGAAAAGACTGTCTTCTATGAAACCAGCTGTTGTTTAGTCACCAAGTCATGTCCGACTCTTTGCAACCACATGGGCTATAGCCCACCAGGCTCCTCTGTCCATGAATTTTCCAGGCGAGAATACTGGAGTGGGTTGCCAATTCCTTCTCCAGGGGATCTTCCCCACATAGGGTTGGAACCTGTAGCTCCTGCATTGGCAGGCAGATTCTTTACCACTGAGCTACCTGGGAAGCCCCATGAAATCAGTGTCTGGTGCCAAAAAGGTCGGGGACCACTGGGTGATAGAGTGTCATAGATTCTATGAGCAGCTGATAGCTGATCAGGGCTAGCGCAGGTCTTGATGATAAGTCAGGCACCTGGTGGAGTTGGGAGTGATGGGACAAGTCTTAAACATGTTAGACACTTTATTCATTGGTGTGCTAAAAACAGTGCAGATAAAGAAACGCTGCAGTTAGAAAGTTAGAATGTAGCCAGGAGCAAGTAACAGAAAATTCAATTAAGGAAATTAAGACAGAAACATGTTTGTTTACTTAACAAAAAGTCCAGCGGTGGATGTGGTCAGTTTAGGAATTCACTCTTTTCATTATAAACCCGGTTACTTTCCATCCTTTCAGAAAGCCATCCCCTTTATGCCAACAGAGCTTCCCCAGTGGCTCAGTGGTAAAGAATCTGTCTGCAATGCAGGAGACACAGGAGGCCCAGGTTCAATCCCTGGGTCAGGAAGATCCCTTGGAGGAGGAAATGGTAACTCAAACCTACTCCAGTATTCTTGACTGGGAAATCCTATGGACAGAGAAGCCTGGAAGGCTACCATCTACGGCAGTCCCAAAGAGTCAGACACAGTGAGAACACACAGAGAACATAGTTTATGCCAATAATGTCTTCCCACTCAGTCACAAGTTGCCTGGGCAACAACTCCAAATGGCACAGACAACATCCCAAAGCAAAACCAAAAAGGGTGGGGGAGGAAAAAGATTTGTTCATTCTGGTCTTCTCTCCTATTAAAGAGAACACTCTGGAGAGGCCCCCACAAACCTCCAATTATGTTGCCGTGCCTTGAACTCTGGTCCCATGCACACTCCTAGATGATCACTAGCCAAGAGCAAGGTGGTTGCAGTCTGCCCATGGAGATACTTCAAAGGGAAACAAAACTGGAGCTCATGAAAGAAGTTGACTCGAGCCATAGGGAAGCCACAGAAGCGAGCCATAATTTATAGGAAGAAGGACAGGACACTGACTTATGTCAGATGGCCCAGGTATTGGCCTTGTCTCTGTCTAAATCCTCTGCTTGGGTATACTAATGATCTTTAAGGCAATGTCCATTCTTCCATAAACTGGAAATAATACTACTCTCACAAGGGCTTATCACTATTATGAGGATTAAATGAGATAATGCATGTGACAATGCTTTGCAACCAGTAGCGAGAAGGAGTCCAGATATGACTTCGGTTGAATGCCAGCAAGGCATTAGCTGTCAGCTTAGGCCATCTGTAAGTAAGTGAAGCCTTCTTCAAGAGGAAAGTCACCATGTGGGATCTTAACTGTTATTACCACTTTTAGAGAGTTGGCAGACAAACCATTGTAATTGGTGATATACACTAAATGGCAAATTGGATGGCTTGGAGATTTGAAAAAACATACTTAGAAGGTATAACACGTAAAACTGTCTACAGTGTATCGGACCAAGTGGAAGCCACTTTAAATATTCTGTGAAAGAAAAGTCTAGACCGCACTCCAGCAGGAAAATAACTTGTTGAAATCTCAGCAGAGGAAATTTTCAATTTATTAGAATTCTGAATATTACATGCTTGAGTTATCCCTGGAACAAAACCTCCATGCATGAATAAATGGATAAATGCAAGGGAGACAAACCAGATGTTTTTTTCTAACCCGTTCACTCACAGGAATCAGCTACCAGCCCTGAGAAAGTGACTGTTACCTCTTTGGCCCGATAAACCAACCCAGCCTCCTGGCAGTGACAAGCGAGGAGACGTGCAACAGCCAGAGCGGGATGTAAGCATCTGATCTGACTGAGAGTTTGCAACAGGCTCTATCATTGTGCCCGGACCATATTGAGTTCTATGTCACACTATCATGGCCGCCTGGAAATGGCTTTGTGAATCATGTACATGCGGGGTCAGGAATCAGAACTTTTCAGGTCAGGCAGACTTGGTCATAACTGAGGGTCAACAGGCTGTCGGGGTCTCCCTTCTTCTATGTGCAGAATGAGGAGCATAATTGGGGTGTCATGATGAGCCCCATACCTTCTGTGTCCACTGAGCTATAGACACATGAGGAAAAGGTGCAAATGGATGGCCCAGACTGGCCTTCTTCTAACCACCTGCATGTTCCCAGCTTTCTCCCTGACTGGTGTATTCCTGTGTAGTCTTCCAGCTAAATGTCACAAGGTGTAAATAACTTGACCACATCCTCTTTCTCATCTAGCTATTGTGTGTGCATGCTCACTCAGTCAAGTCCAACTCTTTGCAACCTCATGGACTATAGCCCGCCAGCCTCCTCTCTCCATGGGATTTTCCAGGCAAGAATACTGGAGAGGGTTGCCATTTCCTCCTCCAGGGGATCTTCCTGACCCAGGGATGGAACCCACATCTCCTGCATTGGCAGATGAATTCTTTACCACTGAGCCACCTGGGAAGCCTCCCTGGCTACTATGTCGCTTCCACAATTATTGCTTTTCCTTTCTGAATACGCTTTCATAAGAGCCTCCCCTGAAAATGCTGCAGTAATGAAGGCCAAGAGGTATTAATAGTTGTTTCTGTCCAATTAGCTATTATTTATGCCAGGTACGAGCTAGAAATAGGGGAAGAGGTAGGAAAAATGAAGCAACTATGTTGGAAAAGGATGTAGGAATGAAAGTGAATCAACAGGAAGATACAGAAGAAGGAACAAGGGCAACGTTGTGTTTAGCTTAACAAATATTTCACAGAGTGCCCAGTACATGCAGATACAGGGCTAAGGCTTGCAAATTAAGCAGCAAATAAGAAACTGGGAAGGGTGATGATCTAGTGGAGGTGGTAGATATGTTCATGTTTTACTTTAAAATGAAAAAGTAAGAGAGAGATATACATTTGGGATGGCGTGGGGCACTGAAATACAATCCAGGAGCTTAGAGAAGATGCTGTATAGGACACAGTGCCTGAGCCAAGTCTTAGAGGATGAGTAAGACAGTCAAATTGGGGCAGATATTTCAAGCAAAGGGACTAATGTGAAGAAAGACATGAAGTGAAGGAAACTGGTGATGCAGAAAGAGGGGTCATAAGGTAAGAGACTTTCCTATGGTCAAAATCAATCAATGATGAAAAGCATGATACAATGTACATTTTGTAACAACATTTAAATTACAGTCCATTAGCTCATCTTTTCCTTGTAGCAGACCTGGTGGTGGTGGTTTAATTCGCTAATTTGTTTCCAACTCTTGTGACCCCACAGACTGTAACCTGCCAGGCTCCTCTGTCCATGGGATTCTCCAGGCAAGAATACTGGAGTGGGTTGCCATTTGTTTGCCAGATCCAGGGGGATCCTCCTGACCCAGGGATTGAATTATGTCTCCTGCATTGCAGGCGGATTCCTTACCAACTGAGCCACCAAGGAAGCCCTGTAATAGGCCTAGGAGAGACAGATACTGCCATCCACGTTTGTAAAAGAGAAGACCGAGGTTCAGAGAAATCAGTTCAGCAAGGAAGGGCCATGCCTAGCAGAGCCTCTGGGATCCATCTCCAGGGCCCTCTGCTGTCCATGACTTTTGCTTCCTAACAGAATATGAAACCACTCGAGAGAAAAGGAAACTTGGGGTATCATATACTTCAGTAACTTTGAAATTTTGAGCATGACCAGTAAAAAAACTTTTCATTTCCATCTAGCACCCCTTCCAGAATATATGTAGACAAAAGCATCACAAAACAAGACTTAGTATATACTATGTTTTCTGATATTGTTTATTCTATTGTTTCATTTAAATAAAAAGTGCTGGTCAGAACTACTAAATTAGTCTCACTACAACTGAACATTTGAGGAAATGGTGATATTCTCAGCCGGTTCATTTAGAGGGAGTGAAACTGAGCCCTGAGAAAGAACGGGGCTTGCTGATGTCACCTGTGAGGCAGCGAGCTTCCTGGCTGTTGGAGAGATCAACAAAAGGCACCAGATTACAGGTTAGTGGTCTGCCCAGAACAGAGACAGCATTGATTTTTTTTTTTTTTTTTGCATACTAGGCCTTGTTCTAAGTGCTTGATCTGTCCTAACTCATTAACCCCTAGAATCCTGTGAAGAAAGTTCCTTCACTAGTCCCATCTCACCAGTGAAGAAACTACATAAAGCACAGACAGATTGAGCTGCTGGCTTGAGGACGCTTACATAGGTCATAGGGGAACTACCCATCCCCAGGCCAAGAAAAACTGTGTTCAAGGACCTTGCATTTTTTTGGCCACTCCATGCAGCTTATGGGATCCTAGTTTTCCAACATGGGATCGAATCCCAGTCCTCAGCAGTCAAAGCACAGAGTCCTAACCACTGGACCACCAGGGAATTCCCAGGGACTTTGGAATACTGATGAATGGCTCTTTCACATGTAAATTTAAATTATTAGGATCTCCCCAGTTCCCTTTTTCTTCTCGTCAGAACCTTTATTTCTTCACAGCTGTATTCTATGAGCTGGCTGGGTCATGAACTCTGTGTTAATGTGAGGAATCCAAAGATATTGTCAGGATTTCTCAGTTCTAGAAACTAGAATAATGCTAGACTTGTTAGTATTGCTCTGATCCATTTGGTTTGGGGGTTAATATTTTCTTGTTTCTGCAGAGACAGAACAGTCGCTTAATATGCAGAAAATTGCAATTTCTACGCCAGTGTAAGGGCAACTGGCTTCTATTAACTCATGAGACACAGACAGCATTGGGGAATAGTCATCTAGCAAGTGGACAGACAATACCAGGGAATTTAAATGCATGTGATATAATAGGGGGTACACATTCATATTGAAACTCTGCTATTTCATTACTTCTAACGATTTTTCTTTCTTGGTGGCAATTCTCCAATAAGTTAACTGTTATGTTTCAATCCACAGTGGAAAATAAAAGCTTATATAAAGTTCAGTCAATTAATATTAAATGATCATTTCGCCCTCAGTGACAATGTCAATGGCAGGGTTCAGGAGGTAACTGAAAAGAACAGTAAAACTGACTTTTTCAATGGGAATCTACTTAAAGTAGAACTCAGAGGATTCAGGAACGCAATTCAATACGTGGTTTAATGAAGTCTCCTTGAGAAAGAATCAATCTTGGGGGAGAAAAACAAAGCCTCGGGTTTCCTCCAAACTGAGAAATGTATGTGACAACAATAAGAGATTCCAGAAAACAGAAATGTTTCCAGCAGATGACACAAATTAAGGACAATCCTGCTTGCTCTCGCAACATTTGTTTTTCCCCTCCGCTGGGAGTCACTTACATAATCTAGGCAATGATTAATCACTTTTATTTACTGGTACTTCTCCAGCATGATAAACCTCTAGAAAACCTGAATCCCTAAGTGCTGAAAGTTGAATAAGTAGTAAGCCTTGTTCCTCACCTCAATCCAAGAAATGACTTCATTATCCTTAAGATAAAAGCCAGGGAATCCTTACTGAAAACATCTTTCAAATGGATCCAAAGGGGCAGCTTCATCTGGGTTCTGAAAGTGGCTCACTGCTCATGAACCGTGTGGTCTTGACTACGTCGCATCCCTTGGAGCCCTGTTTCCTCATCTGCTACTTCATTGACTACACTAAAGCTTTTGACTGTGTGGATCACAGCAAACTGGAAAATTCTTCAAGAAATGGAAATACCAGAACATTTGACCTGCCTCCTGAGAAATCTGTTCAGGTCAAGAAGCAACAGTTAGAACCGGACATGAAACACTGGACTGGTTCCAAATTGGGAAAGGAGTACATCAAGGTATTGTCACCACCCTGCTCATTTAACTTATGTGAAATGCTGGGCTGGATGAAGCACAAGCTGGAATCAAGATTGCTGGGAGAAATATCAACAACCTCAGATATGCAGATGATACCACCCTTATGGCAGAAAGTGAAGAGGAACTAAAGAGCCTCTTGATGAAAGTGAAAGAGGGGAGTGAAAAAGCTGGCTTAAAACACAACATCCAGAAAACTAAGATCATGGCATCCGGTCCCATCATTTCATGGCAAATAATGGGGAAACAATGGAAACAGGGAAAGACTTTATTTTCTTGGGCTTCAAAATCACTGCAGATGGTGACTGCAGCCATGAAGTTAAAAGACAATTGCTCCTTGGAAGTAAAACTATGACAAACCTAGACAGTGTATTACAAAGCAGAGACATTACTTTGCCAACAAAGATCCATGTAGTCAAAGCTATGGTTTTTTCAGTAGGCATGCATGGATGTGAGTGTTGGACCATAATGAAGGCTGAGTGCCGAAGAATTGAAGCTTTTGAACCGTGGTGTTGGAGAAGACTCTTGAGAGTCCCTTGGACTGCAAGGAGATGAAAGCAGTCAATCCTAAAGGAAATCAATCCTGTATATTCATTGGAAGGACTGATGCTTAAGCTGAAGCTACAATACTTTGGCCACCTGATGTGAAGAGCCGACTCATTGGAAAAGACCCTGATGTTGGGAAAGATTGAGGGCAGGCGACGACAGAAGATGAGACCGTTAGAGGCGTCACCAACTCGATGGACATGAGTTTGAGCAAGCTCCAGGAGATGGTGGAGGACAGGGAATGGTGAAGGAGCTGGTGAGATGGTGAAGGACAGGGAAGCCGGGAGTGTTGCACTCCATGGGGTCATAAAGAGTTGGACTCGATTGAGCGACTTAAAAACAACAACAACAACACAAGACACAACTCTACTCCATCAGAGTTGCCAGTCTCAACCCAATTTGTCTTTCAAACTTCCTGTTTCCATCAGTGTCCTCCCTGGATTCCTCCTTTTCCTCAGATATCAAGCTTTTTCCCATCTTACTCTTCTGGAGTGTCCCCCCACTAAGCCCACTGACAGACAGCCCCGACATAAAACCATACCACCCAAATCACAGCCCCTCACTCCCACTGAGGGAAATATCAAATGCTTGTGGCCAGTACTTCTGTCAAAAGCAAATTTTTACTACAGGAATAAATGAACACATCTGTACATACATTAAAAAAGAGTATAGCTGCTCAAAACTTAAAAGAAAAATGGAACAATGAAAGGAAACTGAGGTGGTAGGAAGAATGATATTTTCAGATATTATTTATGTTTCATTTTACAAATGATAGAACTCAGGATTTCAACTGTATTGAAAAGACAAAGATAAAATAAATTCTCCTAATTTGGTAGGGATTACTGTCTGTAATGGATACAAACATTCACACACAAATACAATGTGTGTGTGTATATATCATGTGTGTATATAACCTTGTGTGTATATATGCATATATCTTCTATATACTTGTGTATGTATACAGTGGACACAGTGAATATATGAATATATAGTATATATATCTTGTGTGTATATTCATCTTGTATGTGTGTGTGTGTGTATATATATATATATGTGTGTATATATATATATATACTTCCAAATCTGTGTGTGTATATGTACTGTCTGTAAGTATATATTTCACACACACACACACACACACACACTTATGTTTTCCATATAGAATATGAAACAATTTCACCCTTGATTTCCTTCTGTGGAACTTTAAAAAAATTCTCAAAGAAGGAAAATCCCAACTCACAGACAAGATATTATTACGGGAGGATGATTTACTACACTATTAAACTGTGCTTTTCCTGTCTCAAAGTTTCCCTCCCAGCTCATTTCACTGTCTTTTCTCCGTGGCTCCCTGTAGAGGAGCAGAAAGAAAATATGCCTTTGACACCCAGCAAGGCTGGGAGGAGAGGTTCTTCAGATCTGAGAAAGACAGAGTTCTGTGGTTTCTAACAGCAGGAACGATGTCCTGCTTTCAGGGGGGAAGTTGCAAAAAAACCAAAAAGTCGTGAAACTATGGTGCATCTCCAGGTCCAGAAATTCTCGAAGGTGGAGCAGGGCTCAGGAACCAGAGTGGCTGCAGTCGGGAAGTGTGTGTGTGTGTGACCCAGGGCAGCGGGTGATCCATCAAAGACTGATGCCTTTGACAGCAGGGTTTCCCCAAAGCTTTGGACATGTGAAACCTCAGCTTCCTGTGCCTGCCGCTTCAGGGGACCAGGAACCCAGGAATAATGGGTTTGATCTTTCCAGCAGGGAAGAGAATTAGGTACTTATCTCAAAAAAATAAAGTCAGTGCTACTTGCTCACCTTTTCTGCTACTTTAAATATGCAGAATGGGCCACATAAAAGTATTGGTGTTGTCTTCAAATGTCTAGTTAAGAGATAATACATTATTTTTCAGAGAGGAGATGGGGTGGTAGGGTAGGGAGATAACTTTGGTAACAGTTCTATATAAACAAAAGGATTTCTTGATGAAAACTTGAATAAACAGCATTCTGTTACCTACATAATGTATTACAGTCTTGCAAACAAAGCAGCTGCTATCAAGCCAAATCAGAAAATCACTGTCCTAGGATTCTCTGTCGCCAGTGATTAGATTTTTCAGTATTAAGTAATTCACAGCAGGGCTATCTGGAAAGCATGTTCACCTTGTATATGTCAGCAAAAAAAAAAAAAAAAAAAATAGCCCTGCTCACCAGTGACGTGTGGCTACAAAGTTGATAGTACACCTGTGCTGTGCCAAGGATTCTGGGTCCAACTCTTCCCTGGTTTCCTTGGGACTTTGTTTTAGCCACACTGAGGGGTCACTTGGGGTCCTGAAAGTCTGAATTCAGTTTGTTCACGGATTGTAGAAATTAATTCACTACATAAACCCAGTACTCTCAGTATTATAACTCTTATCTCAAAGGCAATGGAGAAATTCAGCATGGGGCCTGGCCCAGGCTCTTTCTATTTATATCCAGGCTGATCAACTAGCAAAAGGCAGATTGTGTTGGGGAATGAGTGATGTGGCCTCCATTCCTGGAAAATGTTCAGGACCAAAGTCCAAGTGATCAGCAGACATTTTCTCTCATTAGTGGAAGCAAGTTGTAGTTGAGTCAGTAGATGCCACGGCAGAATCCTGGATTCTAGTTCCCACTTTGCATTCCCCACTCACCCATCCTACTGGACAAATCCTCAGTAGCTGTGCTACCTTGATGAGGTCCTGAGCCTCAGTTTTCTCCTCTATAAAATAGGATGGTTGGGATGGATGATCAATAAGATTACTTCCAGATCAACTCTAGTAGTTATAAGTTCATATTATTATTATTACCAAGATACATTCACATTATTAATCATTTTTAGACAAGAAGCAAAACATAGGGTTGAACTGGTATTTTGATAAAATAATGAATCTATTTGACTCCCATAATCATATTTTCTTTCCTCTCATCCAGTTTTATAAATCTCCTTGTCCTTTTTCCCTTTGTTAATTTTGTCCCACTTTGCTCCTTCCCCTCACACTCAAACATGTTCTAATCTTATGTGGAGGAAACCATTAGGAAGTGCTCAAAGCATTTATTTTTCAAAAAATGTAGTCATGTTGTATTTATTCTTTGACCAATGCCTTGTATTGCATATGATTGGAATCCTGAGTGTTTGGATCCTCTCTGATTTTGATGGAACCAGATGAGGAGCCCCAGTTCTGTATGAGTGATCAAACCTTGAACAGGCCTTGCACCTCTTGCAGCAGAATGGAAAGTTTCACCTCTCCCCAGCTGAGCTTTCCACACAGAGAACATTGCAGGTTACAGGAGCTGGAATGTAGAGAGAGCAGCCCACATCTTCCTCCCAGTCATTCCCACCCTTCATGACTTCTACCACAAAACTGAGCAAGGTAGAGCTATGTGGAATGCAGCCAGGCTCAGGGGAAAGGGAGCTGGCTTTGCAACCAGATAGACCTAGTTCTGAGTCTAACACTTTTAGGTAAGTACATCAACTTTGTGAATATAAATTTCCTTTGATAATTAACACCTACTTTTATAATAACACTTATTTTAGGGTGCTGCAAGGATTACAAAATAGATGAGGAATGTGCCTGGCACCACAGGGGCATGCAATGAACTGTAATAATTGATCACCCACTCAACTTCAATTTCAGATTTTTCTCACTCTCAATCTGGATCATTTTTTAAATGCCTGTCCTTAATTGATAAGTATAAGATATTTTAAGAATTTACATATATGTGTATATATACATAGTTGTCTCAGTGGCAGGTAAAGAATCTACCTGCCAATTCATGATACCTGGGTTCAATCCCTGGGTCAGGAAGATCCCCTGGAAAAGGGAATGGAAACCCATTCCAGTATTCTTTCCTGGGAAAGTCCATGGACAGAGGAGCCTGGCAGTCTACAGTCCATGGGGTCGGAAAGAGTCAGACACAACTGAGCAACTAACACTTTCACATGCATAAAGACTAATGATGAAATGAACTATAATTATAACTATATAGCATTTATGAACAAAACTGAAAAAGACACAAATAAATTCTTCCTCATGGATTCGAAGAATTAATACTGTTAAAATGTAAATACTATCAAAACTAATCTGCAGATTCAATGTAATCCCTATCAAAATTCCAATGGCATTTTCCACAGAAATAAAACCCTAAACTTTGTATGGAACCATAAAATACCCCAAATATCTTGAAAAAGAATAAAACTGGAGGTATTATACCCCAAGATTTAAAACTATACTAAAAAGCTATAATAACCAAAACAGTATGATACTGGGCAAAAGACTGAAATTGGACCCCTATCACACCACACACAAAAAATTAACTCAAAATGGATCAAAAACTTGAACATAAGAACTGAAACTATAAAACATCTAGAAATATAGGTAATAAGCTTCTTGACATTGGTCTTGGAGATGATTTTTTTGGATTTGATCCTGAAAGTGAAAAACCAATGGGACCATATCAAACTACATAATTTCTGCACAGCAAAGGAAGCCTTTAGCAGAATAAAAAAATGTTTGCCACCTGTGAATCTGATAATGGGTTAATATCCAAAATATATAAAGAATTCATATAACTCAATAGCAAAAAAGAAATCCAAGGTGATTTAAAAATGGACAGAAGACCTGAATAGACATTTTTAAAGAAGATACACACAAATGGCCAAGAGGTATATGAAAATGTACTCTACATCACCAGTCATCAAAGAAATGCAGATCAAGATGATACCTGTCAGACTAGCTACTATGAAAAAGAAAAGAAATACCAAGTCTTGATGAGGATGTGGAAAAGGGAAACCTCATGCATTGTTGGCAGAAATGTAAATTGCCGTTGCCACTATAAAAACCAGTATGAGGTTTCTCAAAAAATTAAAAGTAGAACTACATTATGATCTAATAATTTTACTTCTGAGTGTTTTTTTTTCTTTGGATGCTAACTCAGAAAGATATCTGTACCACCATAGTCACTGCAGCATTATTTACAACAGCCAAGATGTGGAAACCACTAAAATATCTATTGATGGGTGAATGGGAAAAAAAATATGTGGTGTATATATACATATACTTTATATGTGTACACACACAATGGCATATTATATGGTCATAGAAAGGGTGAAAATCCTGCCATTTTTTTACAACATAGATGGAACTTAAAACATTATGCTAAGTGAAATAAGTCAGACAGAGAAAAAGACAAATACTGTATGATCTCACTTTTATATGCATGTAGTTATATAAGTACACTGCTACTGCTAAGTCACTTCAGTCGTGTCCGACTCTGTGTGACCCCATACACGGCAGCCCACCAGGCTCCCCCTTCCCTGGGATTCTCCAGGCAAGAACACTGGAGTGGCTGGCCATTTCCTTATTCAATGCATGAAAGTGAAAAGTGAAAGGGAAGTCGCTCAGTCGTGTCTGACTCTTTGCAACCCCATGGACCACAGCCTACCAGGCTCCTCTGTCCATGGGATTTTCCAGGAAAGAGTACTGGAGTGGGGTGCCATCGCCTTCTCCAATATATGTACACACACACACACACACACACACACACATATATATATATATATATATATATATATCATCTACACATGTACTTATATATGTATACTTATATATTTATATGAAGCACAAGTCAGAATCAAGATTGCAGGGAGAAATATCAACAACCTCAGATATGTAGATGACATCACCCTTATGGCAGAAAGTGAAGAGGAACTAAAGAGCCTCTTGATGAAAGTGAAAGAAGAGAGTGAAAAACCTGGCTTAAAATACGACATTCAAAAAACTAAGATCATGGCATCCAGTCCCATCATTTCATGGCAAATAGATGGGGAAACAATGGAAATAGTGACAGACTTAATTTTCCTGGGCTCCAAAATCACTGCAGTTGGTGACTGCAGCCATGAAGTTAAAAGATGCTTGCTCCTTGGAAGAAAAGCTATGACAAACCTAGACAGCATATTAAAAAAGCAGAGATGCTAATTTGCCAACAAAGGTCCATCTCAAACCTATGGTTTTTCCAGTAGTCACGTGAGAGTTGGACTATAAAGAAGGCTGAGCACCAAAGAATTGATGCTTTTGAACCATGGTGTTGGAGAAGACTCTTGAGAGTCCCTTGGACAACAAGGAGATCCAACCAGTCATCCTAAAGGAAATCACTTCTGAATATTCATTGGACAGACTGCTGCTGAAGCTCCAATACTGTGGCCACCTGATAAGAAGAGCCAACTCATTAGAATAGACCCTGATGCTTGGAAATATTGAGGGTAGGAGGAGAAGGGGATGACAGAGGACAAGATGGTTGGATGCCATCACTGACTCAATGGACCTAAGCTTGAGCAAGCTTCAGGAGACGGTAAAGGACAGGGAAGGCTGGCCTGCTGCAGTTCAAGGGGTTGCAAAGAATCAGACATGACTGAGTAACTGAACAGCAACAATATATATATACAAATACTGTATGATTCCACTTATATGGAAACTTTTTTAAAAAAATGGACTCATACATACAGAGAATTGATTAGTGCTTGGCAGAGGTTGGCAGGTGAGCAAAATGGGAGAAGGTAGTTAAAAAGGCACAAACTTGTAATCATAAAATAAGCCCTGGGGAGGTAATATACAGAATGGTGACTATAGTTAATAATACTGCATTGTATATTTAAAAATTGCTAAGAGAGTAGATCTTAAAATTCTCATCACAAGAAAAAAACATAATCATGTATGGTGATTAATGATAACTAAACATTATGGTGATCATTATGCGATATGTAAAAACATTGAATCATTATGTTGTACACCTAAACTAATAGAATGTTATGTGTAAAAGATATCACCATAAAAAAATAATTAAATACACCTATTTACCTCCAACCAAGATTCTAAAATAGAGCACAACCAATGTATTCAAAGTTCAGTATTTGATACTTCTCAAATTCAAGATGTAGCCTCATTCCCATCATAAATTTTATGTTGATTACTCTTTTTCCTGGTCATTGTTATCACTATATGTATCTATATAATTTTATATACATATAAACAAGATATATAATAAAGTCGAATAAGATTTAGCAAAATAAGCTATATTTACATGAGTCCATAAGAATCCATATTAATAATATTGATATGAATGTTCTTATTCTATACATATTCTGTAATAACTTCCTTCTGTAGCTTGTAATACATATACCCATGGGTTCACATAAGTTATCTCACAAATTCCTTTCCAGCTGTGTCACAAACCTTAGGTTTGTAATTTCAGTTACTGTAATTTTTATGTGAAATTTATAGTTCTTTTTTAAATGTTCTTGGTTATTTTTAATACTCTGGTTTTTCTACACACTTTCAATACCTCATCCTTTTTTTAATACCTCATTTCTTTAATTACATAAAACATATCTATTTTTAATTTGTTTCTGAAAGTTTCAATATCAACCATCCCTGAAGGTCTGATCCTGTCTTATTCTATTACTTATTGGCAGTGCATTTCTGTTGATTCTTATTAGGGGTGGCTCATCTCCTTGCTTGTTAGAGATTTTAGTTATGAGCCTCTGTTTCTTGGAGCTCAGTTTGTGGGAGTTCTTTTGCGACCTGCCCAGTCTGAAAGCATCCTTCTCTGGAAAAGCTTTTAGTTTGCTGCTGTCAAGCACCTGAAGCCTGTCAACCTGGGACCAGGGTTAGTTTGGGGCTTTGGTTTCCAACTACAGTTACTGTGGCCTTTAGCTTCAGGCTCACGTGAAGACTGATTTGTATCAGGGATCAAGGGAAATTATTTTTCTACTGCCTCCGAAGAGCTATTTTTTCTTATTCACTATCATCCTTTCGTGGCCTCTGTCTTGTATATGAGTCTTTAATCCAACTTTGCATCTGTTCGGGTCCCAAGCATGATCACCTATCTTCAAGGCACCCACACTTCCAGACCCAGAATCTCAGCTATAAGGAAGAAGCAATTTCCCCCAGGAAACAGGCTGGTGGTGACACCATTTAATTCTCTGGGTTAATACTTCCTCTTCGTTACTGGCTTCCTCCTGCTATTCACCACCTGGCCCCTCCCCTCATGTACACATAGTACTTTCATGCACTTAAAGGCTTGGCTTTAAAATATCTTATCAAGAATCTTTAGGTGTTACGCACAAGAAGGGATTTCTCTGAACACTGGGTTCACCGCTGCTAGACACACGAGTGTTCCATCTCGCTGTCGTCTCCCTTCTCCCCTGGGCTCACTGGCCTCTAATCAGCTCCCAATGACCTGCAGACCCCTTTCCCATGCCCTGGCCTTGCCTCCATGAGCCCGTCATACACTTTTCTTTGCTCTGGACCTCTACTTCTTTCTTACCCCAAATGTTCAACTAGGCTAAAGAGAGAAAACAAAAGCTCTGGGGTCAGAAGACCCAGATTTGAATCTTGTCTCTCCCTTGCCCGTGGGATTTAGGGTTGTGAGATAAGAGAAAACATATAAACACAGGGCTCTCTGCCTCAAGTTCCTGGCACAGAACTCCTGGAATTTATAACTTCCTAAGAGATAAGACCACCCGGAGCATCTTTTGTTCTATTGAGTGACCTTGAGGGACTGCTGGATGGACTGGGGGGTTGGTCAACAGAAAGACCAAGCCATGAATTTTCAACCCCATCCCCAACTTCAGAGAGGGAGGGGGGACTGGAAATGGAGTTAACCGTGGATCATGCTTATGTAATATGTCTCCATAATATCCCAATAGCATGAGGTTCGAGGAACTTCCAGACTGGTGAATACCTTCAGACCAGGAGAGTGACGCACCCCAGCTCCACAGGAACAGAGGCTCCTGCCAGCCAGACCCTCCCAGACCTTGCTATATGCATCTCATCAGGTGGATCCTTCGTCATGTCCTTCGATAAACTGGTTATGGTAAGCACATATTTCCCTCTGCCCCATGAGTCGTTCTCCCAAATTAATCAAAACTGAGCAGCCTGTCATGGGAACCTCTGATTTGTAGCTACATTAGACAGAAATTCTAAGTAACCTGGAGGCCTGTGTGTGTGCTCAGTTGCTCAGTTGTATCTGACTTTTTGCAAACCCATGGACCATACCCTCCAGGCTCCTCTGTCCATGGGATTTCCTTCTCCAGGGGATCTTCCTGACCCAGGGACTGAACCTGAGTCTCCTGTATTGCAGGCGGATTCATTACCATCTGAGCTGCCAAGGAAGCCCTGGTAAGTAATTGTAATGACTAAGTGTACTAAGAAGCAAATAAGGCAATGTATGTAAAAAGTTTTATAATTCATAAAGTTTGCTAAACATGTAAACCGTTCATAAAATTTGACCTACAAATTAAGGGTGCTTCTCTCCATCTGCTGTACCCAAGGAAAGAAGCTAATGAATGATCTTATACTGAATGCACTATATTTCAAGGTCATCTGTGTTTCAGTGGAAAATATGCGTAATGCAAAAGAAAGCAGCTCAAAGTGTCTTCAGGATGCTGGGGTTGGTATTTTGGGACGGTGGTTTTCCTTTCTCCTAATGCCTCTATTATCAGCACACGCACATGAGGCCAACATTCTTCTTACCTCCAGAAACCACCTCACCCCTAAATTCTGGTAATGGCTTTTGTAGCAGCGATGATCACAGAAAGAGAAGGCTACTGCAGAGCACACACAGCCCAGGCCAGCTCTTACTGACTCCTGTGGGACACATCATAAACTTTGATGGATGCCCAGATGAAAACACAAAATAGTAAAAGTTTGTTTTAACACTTTCCCAAGAGGTGATGCCTGAGGCCCTTGTTGGAACCGAAATTGAAAGCTGGCTCCAGCCATCTGTTAAGCGGCCACAGGTCCTCCCCAGCTGCTCCCTATGGGTCAGAGTTAATATTGTGGCTATGCCTCTGCCTACTGGGAAGCTGGGTGAGCTGAATTCATAATCAGCGAAAAAAGCAGACATGCAGTGTCAGCCAAGGAAGGAGAAGCAATATTTAGCATATATGCAGGAAGGCAATGGCACCCCACTCCAGTACTCTTGCCTGGAAAATCCCATGGACAGAGAAGCCTGGTAGGCTGCAGTCCATGGGGTCGCTACTAGTCGGACGACTGAGAGATTTCCCTTTCACTTTTCACTTTTATGCATTGGAGAAGGAAATGGCAACCCACTCCAGTGTTCTTGTCTGGAGAATCCCAGGGACAGGGGAGCCTGGTGGGCTGCCATCTATGGGGTCACACAGAGTCGGACACGACTGAAGTGACTTAGCAGCAGCAGCAAAGATCCTCAAAGATGTATACAGTAAGCCCCTTACATACAGATAAGTTCTGTTCTGAGAGCGTGTAAGTTCAATTTGTTCATAATTCCAACAAAGTAAGCCTAGGTACCCCACTGACACAATCAGCTATATAGTACGGTGAAGTGAAAGCCTCTCAACCATGTCCAACTCTTTGCGACCCCATAGACTGTAGCCCGCCAGACTCCTCTGTCCATGGAATTCTCCAGGCAACAATACAGGAGTGAGTAACCGTTCCCTTCTCCAGGGGACCTTCCCAACCCAGGGATCAAACCCAGGTCTCCCACATTGCAGATAGTTTCTTTACTGACTGAGCCGGCAGGGAAGCCCATATAGTACTGTTCTATAATAGGTTTATGATACTTGTCATGCAAATAGTACATAAAAAACAAAGATACAAAATAACACATTTTTAATCTTATAGTACAGTACCTTGAAAAGTACAGTAGCACAACAGCTGGCACATAGGGGCTGGCATCGAGGGAACAGGCAAGAGTTACTGACTGGAGGAGGGAGAGGAGGCAGGTGATGGTAGAGCCCTAGGATCGTCAGCAATAGGAGACAGAGGGCAAGCTGCAATTTCGCTCATGCCTGATATCGATGGCACAGGTCCTGTTTCCTTGCTGGAACCAGACACATGTTTGCGTCTTTCAAAGTTCACAACTTGAAGGTTCATATGTTGGGAATTTACTGTATATTCTCATAATAGCAAGTCAGCCAGGAAGTCAAGCTTTGCATATTTGATGGAGTTCCTAACATCTTAGCATCAGCCTGAATTCCTGACATTTTATATAAACACACATGCACAGTTGATCTGGAGTGGTTATTATGTCCTTAAAGTCCCGAAACTTGGTTTTAGCTACCTATACACTTATGCCTCTGTCTGCCCATATTCCAATTTCAGTGATCTTTGGCTCAGTTAAGTTTTATCAGAACGTTGGTACTGAGCAGAGTCCAGCATCAGCTGTCTGAGATATCCGTCGGGAAGTAGTAGTTGTAGTAGTACAGGGCTTGACAGCTGAACGGGTCACCCATGGCCACTACAATCTGGCTGTCTGGAAGCTGAGATGATGGGGACAGGCGTAACCAATGAGCCATCAGAATTAAGAGATAGTCTGAGGCAGGAGCTGGGAAAGACATGAAGTTGGTCAGGAGGATGGGAGACGGGCAGGTAGGCAGTGTGGGATGACTCGGTATATGGATATAATGCCCTCACTGTGGTACTTTGGGCTGGCTGAACCAAATCTGATACATTGCTTGTAAGGCTACTGTGGGCTTGCTTTCAATGTTTATATAAATTAGTAAATATCCACAGGCTGATTTATCCATTCTTGAGTGTAATATATTTAATGAAAATACAGGCTCAGCTCATCTATATGTCTTAATTCCAAAGAGTTAAAAATCCAGCATTAGTTAAGCATTAAATTAATAAAACTAATAATAATGAACAGAAAAGAAGAATCAGGAAAAAAAAAAAAGCCTAGACCAGCATAATAGTTACCAAGTCTAAATTCTAAATGCCATCATACAGCATTCAGGTGTCATCATAAGCTGTATTTCCCATCACCTAGTCTTTCTCTAGGTTTCCCTGGTGACTCATTGGTAAAGAACCCGCCTGCCAATGCAGGAGACACATTTTGATCCTTGGGTCAGGACAATCCCCTGGAGAAGGAAATGGCTACCCACACCAGTACTTCTGCCTGGAAAATCTCATGAACAGAGGAGCGTGGCGGGCTGCAGTCCATGGGGTTACAAAAGAGCAGGACACAACTTAGCAACTAAACAACAGATCTCTCATTTTTCAAAACTCAAAATTTGTTCCCCCTTTTTTCCTAATTCAAGTATGCTCAGGCATCTGTCCCCCTTTTCTCATGACTTTCTGCTTTATTTGGAAATGTAGCTTAAAGCACAGTTATAGACAACATAGTTACCAAGTCTAATATCAGGTTCAGAAGCCTTGAGGATTAGAAGTAGAAAAGCCTGATAAAGTTGCAAGTATCCTAGGTAGGGATCAAGTCAAAAACTTCTTCATGGTTTTAAAGTCAATTCCTTGAGAGAGGCTGTCAGCTTGAAAGTTGCCTGCACCGTATCACCTTGCTTCAAACTATACTCTCATAAAAGGAGAAAGTTGTGAGGAAAAAAAAAGGGGGGGGGCAAATGATGCTGAAGTAGAGTTTAATTAGGGAAAAAAGTGTAGAACAACTCTGAAGTAAGAGAGAAGCTGAAGAGAATGAGTGGGAGATAGGACACACAGATCATGGGGATGCTCAGTGCTGGGGAAGGCATTTAGAATTAACCCGAGGCTGGTGCTTTTCAATCTCTGTTCAGGAACTAGGGCTCACTTGAATATGTCTCAGACACAACTCTGAGGGAAGAGAAGGCAAGGAACCCTTCTGATCTATCCAGTCACTATCTGCGGTCCCTCCAAGCACAGAGAATCTGGAGACTGGCAGGAGTCTAACTGCCTAGACCTACGATTGGGTTGGCCAAAACTCACTTGGGTTTTTCCATTATGTCTCATGGGAAAATCTGAATAAAATTTTTGGCAATGCTATACTTTGTTGTTGTTTCATTGCTAAGTTGTGTCCAACTCTTTACAACCATGGACTATAGCCCTCTCCAGGCTTCTCTGTCCATGGGGTTTCCCAGGCAAGAATTCTGGAGTGTGTTTCCATTTCCTTCTTCAGGAAATCTTCCCAACCCAGGGATCAAACCCACATCTCCTCTATCTCCTGCATTGGCAGGCCGGCTCTTTACCGCTGAACCACCAGGGAAGCCCAACCCTATACTATCTTTGGTTAAACAAGTAAAATAGAATATAGCATTTATCCACACTGAAATCCTATCTTCCCTTTAGTTATAATGCTGCTATTATTCCTCCATGGGATTGAGAGTTATATTTGATATTGCTGTGAGAATACAGTTCCTGCAGCTATCAGATAAGATTTCATGTTCAGAATGTCCCGGGTTCTTAAAAAACAGAAATCACCAAAATTTTTCTCACAGTTTGCTACAACTGCAGCTGTGGAACCATGATCATCTGGGTGATTGGCTTACTGATGCTCCTTTCATTATTTCTATATCCTTGCGAATCATTTCATTGTGGTGGCAGCTCAATTGGACCTTTCAGGGAAATAAAATCTAACTCTATTTGCCCAAACTACCTATCTCATCTCAGTTTTTAGCATCTATCTCTTTTGTCCTGGCATCCTCTAACCCTCTCTATTCAGATGCACCTTAGAAAAAATTTGCTTCTCTAGATTTACATTCTTCAAAAATTTTATTCAAAATAGTCCTTACATGGAGATGAAGTTTAGATGAAAGCATCAATATTATTTATTTCTAGCTCTATTAACATTCATTCATGCTCTGAAAGTCCAATGTGAAACGTGACCCATATATGAAGCCACAGCTTCCATCACAGGACCTCTCTTATCAAAAGTCCTAAAGCCATATACCAAAGCTGACATAACACACCACAAATGCTACAGAGGCTGTTCCTCACTGCAGGATTGTTGATACTGTTGTTTGCAAAGCTTTCACTTATTAGCCCCAGATTTCTCTTTCGTGATATTCAGGTTGCTTCCTTGCAGCAGCCTTGTGACAAATAAAACCTAAAAGAGCATCAATCAGCCGTGCAGATGGCACAAAACGTACATCACTGTGCATAAGTGCCACTCTGGCTCCTGGTACCTGGTATGCAAAACTCGTGGCCCTAAAGAGGTATAATTTAGCAGAAAAGAAAAAACAAATAAAGATACACAGGAGAAAAACTGGATGCTAGGTGGTGGCACTGAGGTCAAGGGCACTGGTTCTCTGAGACTATATTCCTTCAGTTCATATCACAAGTCCTGCTTATAAGCTGAGCAATCCTGGGTGAGTTAACTAACTCCTCTGTGCCTCAGTTTCCCCATGGTGGTCGTTTAGTCGCTAAGTTGTGATTGACTCTTGTGACCCCCACGTACTGTAGCCCACCAGGCTCCTCTGTCCATGGGATTTTCCAGGCAAGAATACTGGAGTGGGTTGCCAGTTCTTCTCCAAGGGATCTTCCCAATCTAGAGATCAAACCCACATCTCCTCCATTGCAGACAGATTCTTTACCAACGGCACCACAGGGGATTCTGCAGTTTCCCCATACAAAATTAAAAGAATTATTATCTATTTAGAAGATTTTCTAAGGATCAGGTGAATGAATACTTTTAAATGCTTAGGACAGTGCCTGGCAAGTAGCACTCAGTAGGTGTGATAACACTTCTTATCAAGGCAAAGCAACCAACAGTTTCCATGAGATCTGACTCATATTTTTATTGTTGGTTCTAAATGTATTTGATCTATGCACTCCTGGCTTCCATCGTGAGGCACTTATCTTCCCCTGTGGCCTGTTCTCGACTATTTCTTGCCATTACGTTGCATTCCACTTCCCTTCAATTGCTTGTTAGGCTCTAGAATATTTGTTCTGCAAGGAAAGTGTTTCCTATAGAAATTCAAAACAGAGGAACACTGGGGACACGCGGTGAAACAGAAAGCTGTGTGGCCTCAGGAGGAAGAAAGGTCACCAGGCTGTCACCTACTCAGCCCAGCGTGGTGGTCTTTGGTCCCCAAGGAGTCGACCACTGTTTGTCTCCAACTCAGAGGTCAGCCCACTGCAAAAAGGTACCTCTCTGAGAATCAATTCACAAACTCACTGTGTCAGACTAAATGATGGCCCAAAGGATATCAGCTCCTAATCCCTGGGACTCTGCCTAACAGCCAAGTGGTGCTTAAACAACATTTGCCTCATTCACTTTAAACATGTAATAATCTTCCTTGTATCATCTGTAGGCCAATGATTCGAACTGAATCTCAATCATACTAAGGTGTATGGCTGAAACGGAGCACAACCCAATGGTCTTTCCTCACCATGTCCTCCACCTGCTCTTTGAAGAAAAACTTTAGCCAAAGAAAAAGTTTAATCAGACAAGTGAGAAAATGCAGAAGCAAGGGAAAGCAGTCAAAACCAAAGGGTAATAGTTTAGTCATTAAGCAAAATCAAGGATCTTTAGTTCCTCCTCAAGGGCTATGGATAACATTCTAAGCCATATCCTATGAGCTGTTTTCATATCAACTGTCATAGATACCCCACCAGGTGAAAAAAGTTAGGATTAGGCATAGAGTTAGGATTAGGCAGGGAACTGCCACAGTTCTGAAAACTGGCCTCAAGGAAGTTGAGGAAAAACTGACCCTGGACCTGAAGACTGACTCTACTTAAAACAATCAAGATGATGCTGGTCAGATCACTACACAAACAATTTCAAGATGACCTTCAGGGTTGACTGTGCTTTCTGCACGTAGATCCCTCCTTGCACTTCTGTAATGGCCTATATGGGAAAAGAATCTAAAAGAGAGTAGATATCCATATATGTTGAACTGAGTCACTTTGCTGTACACCTGAAACTAATGCAATATTGCAAATCAACTACACTCCAATAAAAATATTTAAAAATATATAGTGCAAACACACAGGAGCATATACACTCACAAGCTCCTGCCCACTGATATTGTCATGGAGGGGGCAGCCGGGGGACCCCAGTCTGCTCCAGCCCCCACCCTGGCTGCTGGTCTCTGAAACAAAGCAAACTTTCCCTTCCACCAACCTTGCCTCCAGAGTACTGATTTTTGAGTGGTGAGCAGCCAGACCCCACCCTCGGTAACATGGCCACTAACAGTGCAAAGCTTTCCCTCAACCGTTGTTCCCACCTTTTTTGCTTGCCTCTTCTGCCTTCCAGAACATTTTCTGCTATCTCGCCTCACCTCCTCGTCACAGCTTCCCCAGGCCCATGCCCTGCAGCCCCCACCCCAGCTGACTGCCTGCCCCTGCAAAGTTCCCCCGGACCAGCAGTTCTTCATCTACCTCCCAACTGCTGTTTTCTCTTGTCACCCACAAGGAAACAGCTCTCAGAATACCCAACAGAAGTGTTGCTAACACTTGGAGTTGTGTCTTGAATGTGACTGTTTCTAAAAAAGCAAACAATTTTTAAAAGCCCCTTAATTCTTAAAATATCCAGTGTGGGATCACTCCTTTTCATTTGCATGCTAATGGACTCTGAAACCTCTCATGAAAACAACTCGGAGACTAATGGTCATGGATATTGATTTTTCAGGAGAGAAGGAGCATTAAATAAAAATCGTCAGCGTAATTAACTGCAGCTGAACAGAGAGGTAAAGCCGCTCTACGATACCCTAGGAAACATTCTGTATCAAGGTAAAGAAACAGTACTACAGTCATTTTTCTTATAACAAACTTCTCTCACTAGATTCCTTCAGCACACTTCAATATATAGACAGAATAAATAATGCATATTATGTAAAGTAGCAGACAGGCATTGAGAAGATAAGTGTTGTTTGTTTTTTTTATATATATAATTTCTAATTAAAACCTATCCTACAGAGCTGCAGCATCCTCACATATATCTGATTCCTTATTAGTATGGCATCCACTTAATCCCCTAAGTAGCTGTTGTTCAATAATTAGTCAGTATTAGGTCTCCACATTTGACTTTCCTACATTTTAATGGATTTTTATCTCCAGTAGCATTTTTTAGGACCATTAAAGGGAGATGAATAGTTTTGTATGACTACTTGCTAATACTTTCAAATGGCCACCCACTCCAGTATTCTTGCCTGGAGATTGCCGTGGACAGAGAAGCCTGGTGGGCTACAGTCCTTGGGATCACAAAGAGTCAGACATGGCTGAGCAACTAACACACTTTCATATCTAAAACTAAAACTGTGACCTCCTCCCACTAAGAGCCACCAAACACCTACCGCAAGCACAGCCTTCCTTCCCTCAGTGAAAGGAAACTCAAGTTTCCAGTATTTCAGTCCAAAATCTCGCAATTGTTCTTGGTGACTACTTTCTTACACACCACCCATCTAACCTATTAACTCTACCTCCAAATTTATCTGGAATCCCACCGCTTCTCACCATCCACGGTCACCACCCTGGTGTGAGTCACCATCATCTCTAACTTACATACATGATTTTAACATCCCCTCTACAATTAGAAATCCCTATTTGACTATAATTCCTCACTTTATTGGAAGCCATGTAGATATGAGAAACTCTGAGGGTGAGTCGTTTTCATTAAAATGTGTGAACGCACTGCTACTACAATAGGCCACAATGCTAAATAATAATAATAATTTCATTTTCATGATTTGATAGAACTTGCTGTGGGAAACCATGTGTAGGTAATAAATTTTATTTTCAGCAAAATGTTCTTCAGAGAAAAAATAAAATCTATTTGGGGAAATGACAGAGTAAGTGATGTGATTTTCCTTTATTTATTTAATTTTTTTTTCTTCAAATGGGCTTCCTGTAGGAAGAATCAGAATGGATTCAAACCCAGGAACCTTATTTGTTCATCTGAGTTAATATTTTCCTAGTAACTTGGTGGCTCCACACTGAAATACCCCCATTCTCACCTGTTCTCTTACAACTAACAGCATCCTTTTCTAAGATGACTGAGCAGATTTCAGAGGTAGACTTTCCTGAAATCTGGTTGCTGGATGTCCCTGAGTTCCAAGAGACACCCTGAGATCCTAACAAGGAATGCTTTCTTTTGCTAACTCTGTTCTATATGTGTGTGTGACATCTGTTTTCCAAAATCTAAACTGTATGGCTTGTGTTTCCTTAATGTAATTTCCCAGTACATGATATAAAGTCTTTCCTTCACAGTTAAGTACTCTTAAAACTATTCTTATTGACAGTAGATATTTACAAAGTCAAATAGTGATATTTCCATAAGCGAAACTCCTACTGCCAAAGAAAGAGAACATTAAGTGAGGAAGTAGGCACAAATATTCATGGTGTATAAGCAGTTTCTCTGATCAAAATTCTCACATATTAATATAGGTCTTTAAAACTTTAAATATGAGTATTTCTACCATACGGATAAATAAATGCATAGTCACACTGCCTCAGTGGAGACATTTATATTATCCTCAGGTTTGCAAATACAAATACAAGCCATGCATTCAGGTCACTGAGTGCTTGTGCCCCACTGATTGCTTCGGCTCCCTCACATGACATTTGTGAAATTACTGCTATCATTCTCTTTACGTGTTAGTGCATAGCTTCAACCCTGTAATTTTAAAATGCATTATTCAAATCCTAGCTCTACTGGTCACTTAAAATAAGCCATTTCTTTCTTCCTCAAATCAATCAGCCTCTCCTGCCACCTTCTTTCTTATTGACTAGGAATACTCAGTTTTACAAAATCAGGAACAAGATGCAGTCAAGTGGTAAATATTTACATTGACATCCTCATCTCTACCAAGTAATATCATCCAACCACTTTAAAAAGTCTCCAAAATCTATGTGCTTTTAGCATATTTCATCCGCAAAAGCAGGAGCTGAACTAGTGGAAGTAGACCCCATGTAAAGGCCGTGATGGGGACTTCCCTGGGGGCTCAGTGGAAAAGAATCCACCTGCCAAGGCAGGAGATGCGGGTTCCATCCCTGAGTCAGAAAGATCCCCTGGACAAGGAAATGGCAACCCACTCCAGTATTCTTGCCTGGCAAATCCCATGGACAAGGAATCTGGTGGGTTATAGTCCATGGGGTCGCAAGAGAATCAGACAGGACCTTCTGACTCAACAACAACAACAAAAGGGAGTGATGCCCTGCCCGCCACCTACCTCCAACCCACAGATCCAGGATTTCTTTCATCATCTTAGTCTCCAAGGAACCTCTCACCCATCTCCCATTTGGCGTGCATTGGTAAACTAAGGATTTGGGGGGAGGGCTGGAGGGTGGAGAATGATATAGAAAGATGCTGCAGAGGGGTAGGGGTAACAGAGGAGGAAGAGAGAGACATGGACACTGCGACAACTTGTCCCTGACCCATTTGTTCATCCAACGTGGTTTACTGATCACAAACTCTATGGTCAGCCGCTACTGGTAGGTAGCTACAGAGGAGAGTAACATGTAGACATTTACAGGTGAATTTTCACTGTTATGGACAAGGGTAGTGACACAGCAGGAATGCCACACTTAGGGTCCCCTCACTGTGCCTGGCCCCCAACAGCACACCCTCCTTCCACCCAGGAGCACGTCTGCCCACATAACCCCATTAGGTGGTGGGATGACTCACTTCACAGATGAGCAGAGTGGGACTAGAAAGGCTCAGGGATTTGTCTGCTGTTGCAAGGTTTATAATTCATGAAAGCAGACCTAGATAGGACCACCATCCTGGTTAGCCTGGGACTAACATGTCAGACTTTTTTTTGGCGGGGGGGGGGGCTCCAAAATCACTGCAGATGGTGATTGCAGCCATGAAATTAAAAGACGCTTACTCCTTGGAAGAAAAGTTATGACCAACCTAGATAGCATATTCAAAAGCAGAGACATTACTTTGCCAACTAAGGTCTGTCTGGTCAAGGATATGGTTTTTCCAGTGGTCATGTATGGATGTGAGAGTTGGACTGTGAAGAAGGCTGAGCGCCGAAGAATTGATGCTTTTGAACTGTGGTGTTGGAGAAGACTCTTGAGAGTCCCTTGGACTGTAAGGAGATCCAACCAGTCCATTCTGAAGGAGATCAGCCTTGGGTGTTCTTTGGAAGGAATGATGCTAAAGCTGAAACTCCAGTACTTTGGCCACCTCATGTGAAGAGTTGACTCATTGGAAAAGACTCTGATGCTGGGAGGGATTGGGGGCAGGAGGAGAAGGGGACGACCCAGGATGAGATGGCTGGATGGCATCACTGACTCGATGGACGTGAATCTGAGTGAACTCCAGGAGTTGGTGATGGACAGGGAGGCCTGGCGTGCTGCAATTCATGGGGTCGCAAAGAGTCGGACACGACTGAGCAACTGAACTGAAGTGAACTGAGTTTCCCTGCATTCCAGTCATGGGCAGACCAGGTCCACCTTACCGTATCCACGGTCTCCTTAATCCATGTCAACTTTTTTCCCCAAACCACCAGTGCTTTTAGTTTCTTATTTTTACAGTTTACTATTTACCTTAATGAGCTTTCCAGGCATTGCTATTGTGGGGATAATTCATAATAGAAGAAATAAAATTCTTCAGTGAATAATGAAGAAAAAAAAAATCTTGTTGTACCTAACATACTGTATACCCTTCTAGAAGATGTTATTGGCTAATAATTTTTATTAATGCCTTTCAGTTTTGTATATATCTTATACATTCCATTATAAACATAATCAGCAATCTCCTGAAAAAGCAAACTATTGATGGCAGTGATTTAATTGTGACCCACATTTCTATGTTAGGATCTTTCATATTGAGCAGAACATTGAGGTTTTCTACTTTGTATTGAGTTTTCTTCAGATTTCCAATCTATTTTAAGAGTTCTTTTCTATCTTCATCTTCAAAGACTGTGATTTCAACTGATCACCTATTTGATCTCTTTTATAATATCTTTTAATGTTTCATTAACAATTTCCTATAGTTCCTCAGAGGTTTTCTTTGAAAGGAAGTACAACCAGATGACCAAGAACTTGGGCACTGACGATAGGGCATGGAGTCAAGTCCTGTTCTACTTACTTTTGGTGTGACTTGGAAAAGATGTGGTGATTCTCTAGACCATAGATTCCTCATCAGTAAAATGCAAATAATCATAGTTCTATCTTGTAGAGTGATTTTAAGGAGGTGATGACTGTATATATCTGGAGGACTTAAAACAGTTCCTGGTACCCTCTTGCACAGATGGTTGGACTGTAAATTGGTATAACCACTACAGAGAACAGAATGGAGGTTCCATGAAAGACTAAAAGTATAACTACCATATGATCCAGCAGACCCGCTCCTGGGCATATATCCAAAGAAAACCATAGCTTAAAAAGATACTTGCACCCCAGCGTTCACTGCAGCACTATCTACAATAGCCAAGGAAACAGAAGCAACCTAAATGTTGATCAACAGAGGAATGAATACAGAAGATATGGTACATAAATACAATGGAATGTTCACTTCAGTTCAGTTCAGTTCAGTCTCTCAGTCGTGTCCGACTCTTTGTGACCCCATGAATCACAGCATGCCAAGCCTCCCTGTCCATCACCAACTCCCGGAGTTCACTCAGACTCGCGTCCATTGAGTCAGCAATGCCATCCAGCCATCTCATTCTCTGTCATCCCCTTCCTCTCCTGCCCCTGATCCTTCCCAGCATCAAAGTCTTTTCCAATGAGTCAACTCTTTGCATGAGGTGGCCAAAGTACTGGAGTTTCAGCTTTAGCATCATTCCTTCCAAAGAAATCCCAGGGTTGATCTCCTTCAGAATGGACTGGTTGGATCTCCTTGCAGTCCAAGGGACTCTCAAGAGTCTTCTCCAGCACCACAGTTCAAAAGTATCAATTCTTCGGCACTCAGCCTTCTTCACAGTCCAACTCTCACATCCATACATGACCAAAGGAAAAACTATAGCCTTGACTAGATGGACCTTAGTTGGCAAAGTAATGTCTCTGCTTTTGAATATGCTATCTAGGTTGGTCATAGCTTTTCTTCCAAATAATAATCTACATTAAAAGAATCTGTAAAAGAATATGTGTTATATGTATAACTGAATCACTGTGTTGTATACCTGAAACTAACACCATATTTTAAATCAACTATACTCCAATAAAATTGTTTTTAAAATGAATACATTTTAAAAAGCAGTTTCTGGCACATAGTGTGTGCTTAACTAGTGTTAGCTAATGTTATTTTCATAAATGGCTCAATAATTTTTATATTTTTAAGATTCTAAGACCACAACTCTAAGATTTTTAATAGAAATATTAACAATTCCTAGAAACATTCTGATTAAAGTTGATGATACCAATTTAATGTTACTTTTTTTTTTTTTTTTAGAAAATATTATTTTCTTCACAGTATGTAATCTGACAATGCAGTGTTAGCCACTGGGCAGCCAGGGAAGTCCCTAGACTATCTACCTTTGACAAACTTCATTTCATCTTATTCTTCTGTCCTCCTTCTAAATAGTGCCAAGCCACTAATTGGAGATCAACAATCAAGCATAACCACCAGTCACCCTTTATTAGCTTATGCTGCTGCTAAGTCACTTCAATCATGTCCGACTCTGTGCGACCCCATAGACAGCAACCCACCAGGCTCCGCCGCCCCTGGGATTCTCCAGGCAAGAACACTGGAGTGAGTTGCCGTTTCCTTCTCCAATGCATGAAATAGTGAATCCCAATTTCCCTCTAAATCTGTGATACCTATCACCTTCTCCAGTGCCAACCGAGGGATAGCCCTTAAATGGAGTACACCCTCACAACTGTCAGTGGATTTCAGTAAGTAAATAAAGATGTAATTATTATTATCAGGCAATAAACTAACACAAGAAGGAGGCTCAAAAAAAAGTGATACCATTCTATAAAATTATACCTCCCATTGCTTCTCTTAGGAGTATCATCCCTTATATCAGCAAATATGTATTGCCTCCCCCCAGAATAATATTTGGTAGGTATCACACAAGACTCACTCCCCAATAAGCATCCACTCCAGACAACTGGAATTAGCACAGTGTAACTGCTTTAGCCATATAAAAACGGGCATTTAATTTTATAGTCAGAAAACCACCCAAGAATTCCTTGAATCCAAGAAGGGGGTTGGCCCATCCTCTCCCATGTATTTCTGTGTGATATTGAGAGTGTTCCATTCCATCCAGGAAGCCAACCATTGAACAGATCAACAGACATTTGTCCAAAGGAAAACACAGGGATCGAGAAGTTTCCAGAATATGACAAAGAGTTTAAAGAAGCCTGTGACAGAGTTGGAAACCTGGAGGCCATTTAGCTTAAAGAAAAGAGGATTTCAGGGGAAAAAGATAACTGAGGTGAACAGGGCAGCCAATTAGCCGATTACAATCTTCAAATGCTCCAAGGATTATCATGACAATTGAGGCTTTCAAGTAATGATTGTTAAAAAGAAAAAACTGTGACAAGAAATTTTAGTTCTGGCATCTTTTGTTGCCTTTGTTATTGATAATTCCCTGCTGCCCTCCAGGAAGGGTGGATGCTGGTACCAGGTGGGTTCTTTGTTTGCTGAATGGGAGGCACTTGTGGGGAAAAGAAAGGACTAACTTCACCAAGAATAGGAGAAAGATCTAAGGACTCTGAGGACTATTCAAAGGGGAACAGGACCACGGAGATTCAGAGGCTGCCTTGGAGCAAGAGTATCAGGAAAGAAAAGACCCAGCATAAGGCAGACAAAGAGAAAATCTGAAGAATGAATACACAAATGTAGTATTTTATCAAAATAATAAATGGCATGGTTAAAAAATTTAAATAGCACAAAAATGTTCATAATAAAACAAAGCTCTTTCATCACACTAAAATCTTCACCCCTAAAGTTCTTTCCAGAGGCAATAATCTAATTCCTGATTTTAGTTCTTCTCTTTGTTTTCAAATACCATACTTCACATTTTAAAGACCAAAGTTATATATTAGCTTCCCTGGTGGCTCAGATGGCAAAGCATCTGCCTGCAATGCAGGAGACCTGGGTTCAATCCCTGGGTCAGAAGATCCCCTGGAGAAGAAAATGGCACCTCACTCCAGTACTCTTGCCTGGAAAATTCCATGGACGGTGGAGCCTGATGGGCTGCAGTCTATGGGGTCGCAAAGAGTCGGACACGACTAACTTCACTTTTCACTTTATTAACTTTAAAAATTATCTAAATTTTTAAAGTAACTGTATCTAAATACAGTTACTCTATAACTGTATTTAGTAGGTTTAAAATTTGTATCCTCTTCCCATTCCCCAATATAATCCAATATTATTAGATTTTTTTTTTTAGTTTTTGATGGATAGGGAGGCCTGGTGTGCATCCATGGGGTTGCAAAGAGTCGGACATGACTGAGCAACTGAACTGAAAATGTGTCTACTTTTGTTTTTCCCATCAGCTATATTCATACTGCCACCCTCATCCTTACTTGCCTCCTTCCCTTTTCCCACCTCCACACTTCATATTATCAGGTTCGAAAACATTATTCTGTAACCACAGTTAAGTATTCTTTGCTTTGTTTATAGGTGATTACAGAATTGAAAGGCATCAATTGCATTTTCAGTCTAATGACTGAGTAAATATTGTTTACCTCAGAAGCTAACAGTGCGGTTTCTGAAGTAAATAACATTCCTTCATGGCTCCAAAGCTCACAATTTCAATGCTACCCTAAAGAAAAAAAAAATCTGTAAAAAGGAATCTCATTCTTACACTCCAGCAGGAGGCCAATCACACTGCGTTTTAATTTCCCAAATGGAGTATGCATTGCTTGTAAAGTTTACATGATGCTTGTTTTATCTGGAATTTCAGGTTGCCTCGTGTGTGTGTGTGTGTGTGTGTGTTGTCAAAGAAAATTTGCACTAGACAGAGTTAAACAGGCAAGGAAGACTATTCAAAAGTGTTACCATAAAAGAGAGAGATTTCATTCAATTCCACTGAAACAACAGGCCAGAGGTTTTGAAGAGGTGGGGTAAACTAGTAGAAGAAAACTAGAAGACATTAGAGGGAGTGTGGTCTATGCAACTAGACAATTTATGTTTGCTAATTGTTGCCTATTGAAATTAGGCTCCTCCTTTCTCTCAGAAACTGGAAGACAGGGGCACTGGTCAAGACCAGGGAGGCCCGGCAGGTAATGAAGAATCTATCGTAGAATTGGAAAATCAACATTTGGTCACTTACCGTGCTCTTCAACTCTTTGACTTCCTGCTTTATATTCATCCTCCAACAACATTTGGTAAAGTTTTGCACGTTGATTCCCTGTGCACTGGTCCATGTCCACTCTCTGGCCATAGCTGGTAGTAAAGATAAGAAGACAAATCTTTTAGTAACAGTAATCTCAAGGGCAACTGGAGTCAGGGTTACTTGATTTGAAGACCTCTCCCCACGTGGTTAGTTTCATTTTCTGTTTGGGCATTCTGAGAAATCCCCCCCCCCCCACCCGCCCCGCAGGAGGGAGGCAACCCACTTAACATCTTTCAGTGCTGAACCCTTCTTCACTGAATGTCTCAGTCACAGCCAGATGTCTCATTCTAACCCTCAGTTAACGCCAAATGCCACTTTTTCTGTGAAAATGTTCCTACTTCCCAGGCAGAGCAAGTCACTCCTTTCTCTGTCGTGCCATTAAGATATGTTATTTTACTAAAAATCTTTGTCTGGGTATTTCTTGATCCAAAAATGTGGAGGTGTTAAACCTCTCTCTCATGGACACTGTGAGGATTAAATAAGGTAACACATTGGAAGGCTCTTAGTGTGATCTCTGACATCTACCATCTTTATGAAGTGAAGTGAAGTGAAGTCACTCAGTCGTGTCCAACTCTTTGTGACCCCATGGACTGTAGCCTACCAGGCTCCTCTATCCATGGGATTTTCCAGGCAAGAGTACTGGAGTGGGTTGCCATTGCCTTCTCCACGGGATCTTCCTGACCCAGGGATCAAACCCGGGTCTCCCACATTGTAGGAAGACACTTTTACCATCTGAGCTACCAGGGAAGCCCCCGCCTTCTTTACAGTTGTACCTATTAATAGCTCCTGCGATTATGTTGGTTCTTTCCACATGGGGCTCTGATCCCTAGATTGTGCCCTCCTTGAAGGCAAGGGCCATATTTTTTCCATTGTTCTATCCCTAGGACTGACCACAGTCCCAAGGACAAATGACAATAAACATTGGCTGAGTCAAATCGTGACTTAGTATAATCAGTTTGCTTTCCTATTAAAGTCTACCTGAGATCAGAATAAATTGAAGGTGCTTGGGGGACATTAAGAGGAAAGCGGGTTGCTTTTGAAGCATTTAAAGTTAGTTTGCAGCAGTGGGGTGACCTTACAATGCCAAAAAATACCACAAGTCGTGCTGGAAGGGGAATCATGAAGAGAAGCAAGATGGTGCCAAACTCAAATATCAATCTCCCCTTCCTGAAAATTCCCCAAGTTCTCATTCAGGCCAAGCCTTTTTGAAAAGAACTAATGAAGAATTTTTCCTTGCCTCACAAAGGATGGTGAACAATGCACCTGCATTTATAGGAGCCCCTGGGTTCCTGATATCATAGGCCCTGATGTTACCTGATAGTGAGTTTCCAGTTGGAATGGAAAATGGAGGAAGAGGACTGGAGTGGACCCACAGGGATGGTTCAAACTCAGATCCCAGGGTCCACTCTCCTGTGACAAAGAGAAGACTCTATGATACCTCAGTGGGTAGACTAACCTTCAGCTACCTCAAGTACTCCCATTCCTCTTCCTGTAGTGACATGTTCAAAGAGAAGGGAAGCCATGTACAGTCATTAGGGGAAACACACTGACTGAAACTGCCCACACTGGCCAGGCACCACAGTAGCCATTTGTGTGAATTACTGTACCAGGAGGTCCTGGTAAAGAACACAAAACTAACAAACCACCACCAACCGGAAGAGTTCGGGAAAGGTCAAAAGGAGATGCCATATGTCCTTCCACCTCCCAGAATCCTCCTCACTGGAATCCATCTTGGTTGAGTGAGGCATGTGTCACCAGAATGATGGGCCAGAGACAACCCAGAAACTAATCCCATCACCATAAAAATCTGAGACTGTGAGCCACCTAGCAGAGCAGTCCTCCTGGGTTCCTTTACCCTACTGCTCTCTGCCCAGGCACCCTTTTCCAACAAAGTCTCTTACTTGTCAGCATGTGTGCCTCCTCAGACCATTCATTTCCAAGTATTAGACAAGATTTCGGGCCCTGGAAGGGATCCCCCTTCCTGCAACATACTGAGTGTCATTTCTGGGTCATACATGTTTCTAGGCACACCTTTCAGACTCACTTTCATCTCATGGAAGTATTGTATTTCTATTTCACAGAGTAAAAGGAGGCCCAGTGGAGTTGTATCATGTATAGTAAATAAGAAAGTCAAGATTCTAAACCCAAACCATTCTGTCCCCAATGCCCTGCCTCTTTTGCTTTTCCTCACCGATGCCCCCAGGCCAGGATGCTAAACATGTCCATTCAGCTGTCCCAGCAGAAGCCAGAGATGATGACAAAGCTGACGGCTGGTTCTCACCCCCGGCCCCAAAGACAGTGACACTTTACTAATACATGCATGTGTAGTTGGATGCGCTGTGGCCTTTACATTTGCTGAGATCTGTACTACTTGGAACACATTCATTTAGTGATAGGCTAATCATGATTTATTCATTGGGAAACGCAGCTTTTGGTGGAAGCAGAGATGTGGCGGTGCTGTCCCTGTATTAATTTGTGTTCATTAAATTACTTATGTGCCCTGCCAGGAAATGCCAGTATTAATATTTTGACCTGACAAAAGGAGAAAATCATTTAACTCAGTAATGTGAAACCAATGATGCAAATTTTCAACTTGAATTAGAATACAGACTGAGATAAAAAGCCAGCCTTCCATTTATTTTCTCTTTCTAATATTGCTTTCCACAGAGAGTTAAGGATGAAAGTAAACCAAGTCAAGAGTGGCTCCATCCTGTGAACCCTCAAAGACTTAATGGGATGTTGGTCCAGTACCTGAAAGACCATATGCTTGGCAACATGGTTCTGATGTCTAGATTAGACTTACTCAGTGTGGGTTTATACATGCAAAGTCAGAGGACTGTTGTCATTATTGGTATAATTCAGGCCAAATGCTTCCTACATGAATCCTTAGCTGCTTGTTACTAAATGGGGGATCTTGTTTGTATCATGCCTCAAATTACAGCACCTCTCAATTTCAGATTTGCCAGATACAACTTTAGATAAGAGGTCAGTTAGTCAGTTTAGTCGCTCAGTTGTGTGCAACTCTTTGCGACCCCATGGAGGGCAGCACACCAGGCTTCCCTGTTCATCACCAACCCCTGGAGCTTACTCAAACTCATGTCCATCGAGTCAGTAATGCCATCCAACCATCTCATCCTTTGTTGTCCCCTTCTCCTCCTGCCTTCAATCTTTCCCAGCATCAGGGTTTTTTCAAATGAGTCAGCTCTTCACATCAGGTAGCCAAGTATTGTAGCTTCAGCATCAGGCCTTCCAGTGAATATTCCAGACTGATTTCCTTTAGGATGGACTGGTTGGATCTCCTTGCAGTCCAAAGGACTCAAAAGAGTCTTTTCCAACACCACAGTTCAAAAGCATCAATTCTTCGGTGCTCAGCTTTCTTTATAGTTCAACCCTTATATCCATACATGACTACTGGAAAATAGCTAAGAAAAGAAGAGATGCAAAAGGCAAAGGAGAAAAGGAAAGATATACCCATTTGAATGCAGAGTTCCAAAGAATAGCAAGGAGAGTTAAGAAATCCTTCCTTGGTGATCAATGCAAAGAAATAGAGGAAAACAACAGAATGGGAAAGACTAGAGATCTCTTCAAGAAACTTAGAGATACCAAGGGAACATTTCATGCAAAGATGGGCTCAATAAAGGACAGAAATGGTATGGACCTAACAAAAGCAGAAGATATTAATAAGAGGTGGCAAGAATACATAAAAGAACTATACAAAAAAGATCTTCCTGACCCAGATAACCATGATGGTGTGATAACTCACCAAGAACCAGACATCCTGGAATGAGAAGTCAAGTGGGCCTTAGGAAGCATCACTACGAACAAAGGTAGTGGAGGTGATGGAATTCCAGTTGAGTTATTTCAAATCCTAAAAGATGATGCTGTGAAAGTGTTGCACTCAATATGCCAGCAAATTTGGAAAACTCAGCAGTGGCCATAGGACCTGAAAATGTCTGTTTTCATTCCAATTCCAAAGAAAGGCAATGCCAAAGAATGCTCAAACTACCGCACAATTGCACTTATCTCACACTCCAGCAAGGTAATGCTCAAAATTCTCCAAGCCAGGCTTCAGCAGTATGTGAACCATGAAATTCTAGATGTTCAAGCTGGATTTAGAAAAGGAAGAGGAATTAGAGATCAAATTGCCAACATCCATTGGATCATCAAGAAAGCAAGAGAGTTCCAGAAAAACGGCTATTTCTGCTTCATTGACTTTGCCAAAATTTTTCTCCTTTTTTTTAAATTTAATTTTATTTTATTTATGCCAAAGCTTTTGACTATGTGGATCACAACAAACTGTGGGAAATCTTCAAGAGACGGGAATACCAGACCACCTGACCTGCCTCCTAAGAAATCTGTATGAAGGTCAAGTAGCAACGGTTAGAACTGGACATGGAACAACAAGCTGGTTCCAAATTGGGAAAGGAGTACATCAAGGCTGTATATTGTCACCCTGATTATTTAACTTATATGCAGAGTACATCATGAGAAATGCTAGGCTGGATGAAGCACAAGCTAGAATCAAGATTGCCGTAAGAAATATCAATAACCTCAGGTAGGCAGATGATATCACCTTATGGCAGAAAGTGAAGAGGAACTAAAGAGCCTCTTGATGAAAGTGAAAGAGGAGAGTGAAAAAGTTGGCTTAAAATTCAACATTCGGAAAACGAAGATCATGGCATCTAGTCCCATCACTTCATGGCAAATAGATGGGGAAACAATGGATAAGAGGTCAAGTCATCACTAATCTGTCCAATGAAGAAATATGCCATTTTACCTCTTAAAGCTTCCCTCTCACCTCTCTGAAGATGGAAATAGATCACGATGCCTTATAGAGTGGCCTTGTTTTTCGGGCTCTCTTGGATCCACACATCTCTGGGTAAAAGAAAGATTAATAAAGAATTATAGGAATCTCTTGGTTTTTCCACTGCCCCCAATATTCTCTTGAATTCTAAACAAAATGCATGACTTTAACACAACCAGAACAAGATTAAGTACGACCCAAAATAGCCCTTTGTGTGTTTCCCCCAGGTGCTACTAGATTGTGTGCACAATTGGATTGTGTGAGTATTTTTGATAATTTGATGAAACAGGAGTACAGATGTTCCACTAGAGGTGGGGGAAAGAATGGGGGTGATTCCAGGACACCCTGCAGATACTGAAATCCAGAGATGCTTAAATCCATTATAGAAAAAGGCAAAGTATTGGGATTTCCTCTGCAGTCGAGGGTTAAGACTTTACCTTCTAATACAAGGGATGTGCGTTTGATCCTTGGTCAAGGAGCTAAGATACCACATGCCTCAACCCAAAAAAAACAAAATATAAACAACAGAAGCAATGTTACAACAAATTCATTAAAGATTTTTTAAAGAATGGTCCACATCAAAAAAAAAAAATTAAGGCATAATATTTACATATAACCTACATATATCCTCCTGTTTACTTGAAATCATTTCTAGATTACTCATAATCCTTAATACAATGCAAAAGCTATATAAATAGTTGTAAATACAACACAAATGCTATGTAAATAGTTGCTGGAGGGTGGCAAATTCAAGTTTTGCTTTTTGGAACTTTCTATGATATTTAAAAATTAGTTTGGATCCATAGTGAATAGAGCCCATAGATGCAGAATCCATAGATATGGAAGGCCAACTGGAGGTCTGTGACATAGCCTATGTTTGGCTTAGAGGACAAAGGGTCATAGGTTTTTTTCTTTCAGGTTGTTGAAGACCTGGAACAGAGAGTAAATTGCTAAGATCTTTTGAAAACTGTATACAAGTTGTTGAAAAAAATACATCCCTGTAAGTGCATCCCTTAATCCCTTTAGCAAGTGAGAAGATCACATTCAAGGGTAGGACTTAAAAAAGATTAAGTTAAAATCCATGACCATCCCAACTGTCTTTCTCCAGGGAAGCCTTTATTTGCATGCCTCATTAGAACAAAACTACAAATTTTAGAACAAAACATATCCTATCTGTATACACTCTAGAGGTTATAAAGCACTTTCACATGGGTTATTTCTTTTTATCTTCTCAACAACCCGTTGATTTGAGCATGTGATACTGTTCACATGTTGTAAAGGAGGAGAAACTGAGGTTGAGAGAACACACGTTATTTGTCAAAAATCACAGGATGAATCAGGGCAGGCTAGGGCCCCAGCCCAAACTTTCTAACTTCAAGTACCCTGCCCCACCAGATCCTTCCTTATGCAATGTTGGGGGAAAGGGGATTATCAAAGCTGATCCTTTCACATCTGGGCTTTCTGCTCCCAGTCCTTGGAAGTCAGTTATCTCAAGATCTTGAGACCTAGTAAATGCCTGAAGAAAAAGGTCTTAAGAAATCAATAAGATTGTATTTAATTACTGGAAATTTCTCCTCACATTCCCTCTGCAATTGTAAGGGTATAAATAACCTTAAAAAACTTACTGCAACAAGCAACCTGAAAAGCTGACGAGTAATGAATAAGATCCTGAATGCAGCTAACTCCGAACCGATTGCCATTTCCATTCTATGTACCTTGGTTGGTTTTGTTTTTTTTTTTTTTTCTTTCACAAATGCAGAAGTTTGCTTTTGCCTTATTTGTCTATTTCCTTATGTAACTGACCTTAAGCAATTGTATAACACTGCGAGACTGTGATTCAGTGCACTGTTCTCCCCTACTTAGTATTATTAGAAGCTATTGGAGAAACACGGCTGGTGCTCTCTGAAAAGGGATCTTTTAATATTCTATTTAAAGATCGTGTTGTGTTTTCCTGTGAAGATGGATAAAAGAGAAAATTGTCACATGCAAAATTATTAACTGGTAATTGTTGATTTTTTTATGAAAAATGTTTATAGAATATTTTGTGTGGCAGAGAACTAAAAAAAAATTAAATAGAACACATGGTAGATTCACAACAAGTTTGCCACAGATCACATATTATCAAAGACATTAGCATGAACATAGAGCCATTTTCTTAAAATGCTTACCTACATTGATACCAAAAAGAGGAAATTAAGTTATCTATAAGTGTACATATGATATAATCTTGGATTTTCTTCCTAAAAGTTCTACAGTAGTACATGTGAAAATGTGTTGAAAACCAAAGGAAAAAATTTTCCTTATTGACTAGATACACTGTAAAAGTTGCTGTTGTGCTTCATAAGAAAAAATTTGCACTCTCCAAAAAGAATTGCTTTAAAAACCCAACCAAACAGCAATAGGAATAAATGAACACTGAACAAAGCAAGTCCACCATTGTTCTTCCATTTTGTTTTCAGTCCTCTGATGGCTACATGCCAGTGCCTTTGTACAAGGTTGCAGTGGCGATGATTTTCTTCCATCCCTAAAATTTATCTCATTCCTTAAGGCAGATGCCATTAAACTCTCACCACTCCAGACCCGAGTCCTGAACTCCCAATCCCTTGCCAAACACTCCATTTTTCACCTTTTCGGCTTCCTTGGTTCTTTCCTCTTATTTAGCAACTCCAATCTGTGAGAAAAAAAGTTTTTTTTTCTATGCAGCAGATTTATTAAGTTTATCATGATGGATACAATCAACTACCTCATCCTTAAGGGGAGATTGCTTCCTTTTTGCATCACCATCTCCTGTCCCACTCTAACAACCATAAAGTTGGCTTATGTATTATGGGGGCTATAGGATAATGTTTGAACCACAAATTTAAAATAATTCTATGTAAAAAATTGGCACCTAAATTTTTTTCATGATATTCCTTTATTATCATTTAACTATCTCTGATGTCCCCACTTTCATTCTTTTTTTAAAAAATTTTTAATTGAAAGCTAATTACTTTACAGTATTGTGTTGGTTTCTGCCAAACACCAACGTGAATCAGCCATAGGTAGACCTATGTCCCCTCCCTCCTGAACCTCCCTCCCATCTCCGTCTCCATCCCACACCTCTAGGTTGTTACAGAGCCCCGGATTGAATTCCCTGAGTCATACAGTAAATTCCCATCAGCTCTATTTTACATATGGTAATGTATGTTTCCATGTTACTCTCTCTATACATCCCACCCTTTCCTTCCTCCCCACTGCCCCATAAGTCTGTTCTCTATGTCTGTGTCTTCACTGCAAGAATTAGCACTTAAATTTTAACAGACAAGTCACCGTCTCCCAGGAGACTGCTCTAAAGTTGAAAGGAAGCCTTGCTTTGTACTTCTGAGAGATTATCATAAAGAATTGTACCAAGTCAGAAGTTCTACTAGCATCTCTTTTAATCACAATATACAGACCTAAGTCTCCATAGAATATGGGGCCAGCTCTATTCTGAAGTCTGAGCTCTACTTTCATCTTCTGGCAACTCATTCCTAAAGCTATAGATAAACAGGAAAAGGCTCAGACGGAAACATAAAGACTGATGCATGGCTTGGATGAACTGATTAATTAAGGAAGGTTATTGGAATTTTCCAGAGAAGGCAATGGCAACCCACTCCAGTACTCTTGCCTAGAAAATCCCATGGACGGAGGAGCCAGGTAGGCTGCAGACCATGGGGTCACAGTCAGACACTTACTGAGTGACTTCACTTTCACTTTTCACTTTCATGCATTGGAGAAGAAATGGCAACCCACTCCAGTGTTCTTGCCTGGAGAATCCCAGGGACAGGGGAGCCTGGTGGGCCGCCGTCTATGGGGTCACACAGAGTCGGACACGACTGAAGCGACTTAGCAGCAGCAGCATTGGAATTTTCAGAGGTACCAGTCATCCTAGCAGATCTAAAGGAATTTCATGGCTGTATATCTCATGAGAGAAAGGCATACCAACATCTTTGCTGGGTTATAAAGAAATTATCCAAAACTAGGATTTGTCTTTATCAAAAGGAAAAATTCAAGCTTTAGATCCTCTTCCTTCAGTGTCCAAATCTGATCATATTGGGACTCCCATCCTCATGAGTGGAGAGAGTGCAGATAAAGAATAAAAATATGGCAAAAATACAGTATAACATACCTATATATCTAGCCCCCAAATAAGATTCAAATAAACAATTGTGCAGACAGGTTTGCAAATACGCAAAGATGTCAGAATCAACATCACAATGCAATGAGCAAAAAGAGGAAAACAGCAAAAATAGCTCCTTAAAATAAAATGATGTGATGTCTGAGATCTCTTTAAAATAATAAAGGGAGACAGAGAAAGAAAACAAGATTGGCCATGAGTTGACAAACTGATTAAATTGAATGATGTATACATATGGTTCATTATACTCTTTTCTGTATTTTTGTATATATTGGGAAATGTCTGTAATAGAATAACAAAAAAGATACTAATTTGACAATTTTTTCAAGAGAGCAAGACTGAGATCTACATTTCATAGCAGGACCAGTCAAAAAGAATAATCATCAAAACTGTTCAAATGGCCTTTATGCTCATTAATTTTAGTACTAAAAAGATACCTGGCCCCAATTCAGGTACAGTACCTGTGTGCCAAGTGAAAACTAAAGGTTATTAACTTACATTTCTCAATCTTAAACTGGTTGCTTAGATTGCTCCCTATTTGTATACAGAGTACCTTGATTCAACTGTTAAAGTACAATTTTAATCATCTTTCTGTCTTCTGGAGAAGAACATGTGAATAGAATATAAAGAGGATGAATATATAGAGTTAAAGAGGATGAGATCTTGGGTTTATCATTTATACTTTGAGAGACAAAACATTCTATTTGTTGGGAGACAATTTTCCTTGGGTCTTCTGTGTTTCTACATGTCTTATAAGTAAAGGCACAGACTACCCTTTGTTAAAGTCTATCTTTTCAAAGATCTTTGTGTAGCAACAGGCCTGAAAAACAGAAATAATTTCTCCCCCTGAAACAAAGGGCAAGCAGGCTTATTTCCCATGTATTCCCTAGGCTTAGAGTTCTAACACAACTACTGTGCAGGTATCATCTGCCCTTTTTTCTTATGAGGATTGGGTCTGAGGAAATGAGCATAAAACATACTGATTCTAAAAAAAAAACAAACAAAAAACAACACTGATGTTCATGCTACATGTTGTACCTTCAGTAATAAAGTCCTTTGTCTCTGACCTAGGAGTTTCATGTCTCTTTCTAGCTTCCATGAAAAGGTAACTTGGCTTGCAAGTAGGAGAAAAATCTCAGATCCTTCATAAATCTTGACCCTCCTAAAACTGAAACTGTAAATATGATGTGCCCGGCATGAAAGTGACCTATATTGAAACTGACTGCAAAGAAGACAGCCTCTGAATTCATTTGGAAAGATTATAGTTAAAAATTAGCAATGCCTGCCAAGCAAGCCAGCAGGTGGACTGCACCCTTCATGCCATTAATGCTGACCTTGTCGAGTTACTTGTGGCAGTGCCAGCTACATAGGAAGTGCCCAATAAATGATTACCAAGCTGAAATGCTTGCTACAATTCTAGAATTTGATTCTAGATTTCAATTGATTAAAACCTGAAGAGTCACACATTGCTCATGGCAATAATTTTGATTTTTAACATTTTTATAATCCAAAGTTCTTCAAATATTGAATAGAAGAAGAAGGAAAGCATTTATACTTTGTATGCCAGACATAAGCACTGAAACATTAATAAAAACTTGACATAAAACATTAGAGAAAAGGTTACAGTTTTCTTCATTACTATTTAAAGAGAATTTAGAAACCAAAATTATCATCACAGGTAATATTTATTATTTTAAGCTCTAAATAACTAAAAAATAATACCATGCCAAAATTGAAGTCCCAGGTATTATGTCAAATATTTGCCAAGGTCTCACACAGCTGAAATGCTCCAATTTTCCTGCTATAAGTAGATAGCCAAGGTCTTCAAAATAATTCAGAGGCAACATTTCCTCTAGCATCAAATAGGATAGGTGCTCAGGACAGGCAACAACACTGATAAACGCCTGAGATGAATTTCATTATCCACAATGAATAATATGTGACTCATCCCAGTGGGGTAATGAACAGATTTTGTGGAAACGGCATGAAAAAAACAATGGTTCATCTTTGGACTTGCCTACCATACCACTTATTTGGTACAGGTTCATTTCTTACAGTGCTTTATCACTGAAAAACATAAAAAAGGGAAATCTTACTGTTCTCAAACCTAACAGAAGAGTATAACACTTTTTATTAGTGATATATTTTTAGTAAGGCAGTGCAGGTAAGCCCACAGCCTAGCTTGTGAACCGGTTACTTCTACCAAACAGTTCTGTAAAGATGCAGTATTAATTTATTTTCCTAGATGCAGATCTGGACCAAAGAGAGACAGAGGAAAGAGAGAAGAGGCATGAAGTTGTCAATGGCAAAGGTCGTTAAAGAGTATGATTTTGTCCTTTTATTCTATATTTAATATGAAGTTGTGATTGAATGCTTGGAAATTGTTCTAAACACAATTTTAATTAAAAGTATATAAAATAAACCCTTATCAGAAACTCCAGTTACATAATTATGGCTTGAGGTATTTCCCAAGATTCTAGTTTGATCAACTGGGTGGATTATTTACTACAAAGAGGAACCAGGGGAAAGGAAAGGTGTTTATAAAATATTTAAGCAAAGGTGAAATATGAAATTAAAATGAATATGAAATATCTATGTGAACATAATCAGCATCAAGGAGATGCCTTCAATGAAGATACTTTTAGATCTGTCAAAATACAAATGGCAGCTAAAGCCTTGATAATGAATGACATTATCTAGGGAGAGAGTAGAGGAAGAAGGCATCTCTGTATTGAGTTGTATAAAAGCCCAATAATGATAGGACGAGATAAGGAAAGGAGACAGAAAAGATATGCAGTGAGGCAAGTGGAAACCAAAGAGATGGTCTCAGAGTCGGGAGAAATCAACTTCTATGGGACTTACTGATAGATTATGCACAATCCGAACTTCAAGGATTTTGAAATGTGGAAGTACCTAGTAACTGAAAAAAATTCTAAATAAAAGAAGCAAGAACAGTAGGAATTAAAGGACTGAATAAAAAAAGATGTGGATTACAATAGTCAAGACATGGAAACAACTTAAATGTCCCTTCACAGAGGAATGGATGAGGAAGATGTGGTACATATATACAATGGAATGGTAGTGATTTTAAAAATGAAATAGTGCCATTTGCAGCAACATGGATGGACCCAGAGACTGTCATACTGAGTGAAGTAAGACAGAGAAAGAGAAATATCCCTTAAATACAGAATCTAAAAAGAAATAATACAAATGAACTTACAAAGCAGAAAGAGAGTCACAAACTTAGAGAATGAACTTATGGTTGCCAGGGGGAAGAATGTGGGGGAGGGATAGTGAGAAAGTTTAGATGGACATGTATACACTGCTATAATTAAAATGGATAACCATCAAGGACCTACTGTATGGCAGAGGGAACTCTGCTCAATGTTATGTGGCAGCCTGGATGGGAAGGGGAGAATGGATACATGTATGTGTATGGCTGAGTCACTCTCGTGTGTATCTGAAACTATCACAACAATATTAATAGGCTACGCTCCAATACTGAATAAAAAGTTTTTTAAAAAAAGATGGTGACTAGGAGTGAAAGTGTAGACGATTATGAGCATTTACATAATAGAGAATAATGGAATGGAAACTGATGGAGATGCAGTGTCAATGAAGGGGCTGGTGTGATTGCAATGATATGATAGAAAGAAACTGAATATACAGAAAAGGGAATGTATTCCTGAAGTAAGAAAGCCTTTGGGATGATGAAAATGGAAGGGGTCCGGAGCAGGCGTGGTGACTCTGGATTCAGGAGGAAAGGAGAGATAAGTCAAGGCACCTTCACATGTGTAGATTTAGAGATGACATGGTCATTAGATAAAGTGGTCAAGTGGGGCTAGATGGAAAGTGTGAGGAGAGACCTGAAACATGAGAGAAACATCATAAAGCAGTATTAATAGATTTGCTAAGCATCTGCAGCTAAACATGGCTTTATGGTATACTACCTTCACATGCGTGGTAACTCATCTTGAAATAATGAAATAAAAGGTTCATTGTATTTCCATACAAATCTTGAAATTATTTGTTCTAGTTCTGTGAAAAATACCGCTGGTAGCTTGATAGGATTGCATTGAATCTGTAGATTGCTTTGGGTAGTATACTCATTTTCACTATATTGATTCTGCCAATCCATGAACATGGTATATTTCTCCATCTATTAGTGTCCTCTTTGAATTCTTTCATTAGTGTTCTATAGTTTTCTATATATAGGTCTTTAGTTTCTTTAGGTAGATATATTCCTAAGTATTTTATTCTTTTCATTGCAATGGTGAATGGAATTGTTTCCTTAATTTCTTTTTCTACTTTCTCATTATTAGTGTATAGGAATGCAATTATACAGAGTGAAGTAAGCCAGAAAGAAAAACACTAATACAGTATACTAACACATATATATGGAATTCAGAAAGATGGTAATGAAGACCCTGTATGCAAGACAGCAAGAGACACAGATGTGTAGAGTGGACTTTTGGTCTCTGTGGGAGAGGGAGAGGGTGGGATGATTTGGGAGAATGGCATTGAAACATGTGTACTATCATGTAAGAAACGAAGTGCCAGTCTATGTTCGATGCAGGATGCAGGATGCTTGGGGTTGGTGCACAGAGATGATCCAGACGGATGATGTGGGGTAGGAGGTGGGAGGGGGGTTCATGTTTGGGAGCTCATATACACCCGGGGCAGATTCATATCAATGTATGCAAAACCAATACAGTATTGTAAAGTAAAATAAAGTAAAAATAAAAATTTAAATTTAAAAATAAATAAATAAATTTCATCTGCCAGTACCAAAAAAAAAAAAAAAAAAAAGAAATAAAAGGTTCATTTAAATGTGCTGGTTATTTGTTGTTGTTCAGTCTCTAATTTGTGTCTGGTTCTTTGCGACCCCGGGGACTGTAACACAGCAGATTCCCCTGTCCTCCACTATCTTCTGGAGTTTGCTCGAATTCATGTCCATTCAGTTAGTGATGCTATCTAACCATCTCATCCTCTGCTGCCCTCTTCTCCTTTTGCCAATTATACTTATGTCAATAATATGTTATAGTTTCTTTATAATTTCAGCAGCTCTCAATTGTTTCATTTTCCCCTTGAATCTGGGTTATTTTGAACCCATGGATCTTCAAAGATTTAGCAGTAGTAATCAAGGTAGGAACAAGATTTCCTGGAAATCCGGTGCCAAAGAGACAGCTTTTTTAAGTCATCTTGGTTGGATCTGACTACTCAGTGGTAAAAAAAAAAAAAAAAAAAAATTGCCTGCAATGCAGGAGATGTGAGTTCAATTCCGGGGTCAGGAAGATCCCCTGGAGAAAGAAATGGCAACCCACCCCAGTATTCTTTCTTGAAAAATCTCATAGAGGAGTCTGGGAGGCTACAGTCCATGGGGTCACAAAAGATTCAGACACAGCCTAGCAACTAAACAACAATCAGCAAAAACATAAGTGAATAAAATCGGTACTAGTTTGCTATGGCTGCCATAATAAGATACCATAGAATCATGGCTTAAACAACAGAATTGGTTTTCACACAGTGCAGGAGGCTGCACGTCCAAGATCAAGGTATAGGGAGATTTGGTTTCTCTGGCAGCCTCTGTCCTTGGCTTGCAGGTGACCGACTTCTTGCTGTGTCCTTACTTCACCTTTTCTCTGCACATGCACACCCCTGGTGTCTCTCCTTCTCTTTACAAGGACACTAGTCCTTTGGATTAGGGCTCCCTGCTAAGGACCTCAGTTAAACTTCATCATCCCTTTGAAGGTCCTATCTCCAGACACAGTCACATTGATTACACCCCACCTATATGACCTCATTTTGTCTCCTTGAAGGCTCTCTCTCTAAGCACAATTATATTCAGAAGTACTGAGCACTGAACATTCAACAAACAAACAGATTTTGAAAGGGAATCAGTCAGCCCCTCTTTCCTCGTGGCTCAGATGGTAAAGAATCTGCTTGCAATGCGAGACCTGGGTTTGATCCCTAGGTCAGGAAGAACTCCTGGAGAAGGGAATGACTATCCACTCTAGTACTCTTGCCTGGAGAATTCCATGGACAGAGAAGCCTGGGGGGCTACAGTCTATGGGATTGCAAAGAGTTGGACACAACTAAGTGACTAACACATTCAGTCAGCCCATAACAATAGCTAAATGTAAATAACCTTAGGAACTCTGAATAAGTATACAAATATTCAATGCTGCTTTTAAATTTTCATGAGAAAGAAATTCCATAATAAACAATATGAGAAACGATACATGGGGTCTCATGGGACATGTAAGTTATACTATGGGTCTGTTAGCATTAGGTACAACTATTATTTTCCTGTTTCTGCATGCCTGGGGCCCCCTGATCAGACTGCTGGCAACCTAGGTTTAAGGATGCTAAGTGGTGAACAAGTCTTAGAAGTTAAAGACAGAGATATCTGGAGAGAATTTCTGGTCTATTTCCCCAGGAGCTATTTGTTTATATTCCAAAGACTGACAGACCTAGGGACCTGGGTTCATGTCTCTAGAGAGGATTTATTTACATCCCACAGAATAAATGCTCAGTAGTGTTCCCCTCCCTCTCTGAGGAAAAGAGAGGGCAAGTTTGTTCCTATTATAAACTCCAAAATTCATAATTTGGAGGGCTCTTCTCCAGTGGCATGAACCCACCACTTGTGCAGGTGACATCCATCCTTACCATGTGGCCCATGAGGGACTGAGCCCTGGGAAACTGTCAAAGAGGTTCCATAAGTAAGTAATTGCCCTGTCCTCTGAGTGAACTCCGGGAGTTGGTGATGGACAGGGAGGCCTGGCGTGCTGCGATTCATGGGGTCGCAAAGAGTCGGACATGACTGAGCAACTGAACTGAGCTGATCAAGAAACCTCATTATCTACTGCCAGGATCAAATAAATACATATAGAGGTTTTTTTTTTTTTAAGGTAGGGGCTATAATCTCTAGATTTAAGATCCTAAAATTTCTAAGGGCCAAGATCTAAAGAAAAGTAGGTGAAAATCCTTACAACAAGATGCCTTAAATAACAAGCAAACAAGTACTAGATTTGATTAGCTGCTTTCCCCTTTCCAGACAACTACCCACTGAAAATGGCTTTAAAAAATCTTTAGTTTCTTGTTAGCATTTGTCTTACATACTGAGGTGCTCCTATGTTGGGTGCATATATATTTATAATTGTTATATCTTCTTCGTGGATTGATCCTTCGATCATTATGTAGTGTCCTCCTTTGTCTCTTTTCACAGCCTTTGTTTTAAAGTCTATTTTATCTGATATGAGTATTGCTACTCCTGCTTTCTTTTGGTCTCTATTTGTGTGGACTATCTTTTTCCAGCCCTTCACTTTCAGTCAGTATGTGTCCCTTGTTTTGAGGTGGGTCTCTTGTAGACAACATATATAAGGGTCTTGTTTTTGTATCCATTCAGCCAGTCTGTCTTTTGCTTGGGGCATTCAACCCATTTACATTTAAGGTAATTGTTGATAAGTATGATCCCATTGCCATTTACTTTATTGTTTTGGGTTCAAGTTTATACACCCTTTCTGTGTTTCCTGTCTAGAGAAGATCCTTTAGCATTTGTTGGAGAGCTGGTTCGGTGGTGCTGAATTCTCTCAGCTTTTGCTGGTCTATAAAGCTTTTGATTTCTCCTTCATATTTGAATGAGATCCTTGCTGGGTACAGTAATCTGCGCTGTAGGTTATTTTCTTTCATCACTTTAAGTATGTCTTGCCATTCCCTTCTGGCCTGAAGTGTTTCTATTGAAAGATCAGCTGTTATCCTTATGGGAATCCCCTTGTGTATTATTTGTTGTTTTTCCCTTGCTGCTCTTAATATTTGCTCTTGGTGTTTGATCTTTGTTAATTTGATTAATATGTGTCTTGGGGTGTTTTGCCTTGGGTTTATCCTGTTTGAGACTCTCTGGGTTTCTTGGACTTGGATGACTATTTCCTTCCCCATTTTAGGGCAGTTTTCAACTATTATCTCAAGTGCTAACAAGTATGAAAGGGGAAATTAATAATAACACAATAATAGTGGGAGACTTTAATACCCCACTCACACCTATGGATAGAGCAACTAAACAGAAAATTAACAAGGAAACACAAATTTTAAATGATGCAATAGACCAGTTAGACCTAATTGTTATCTATAGGACATTTCACCCCCAAATAATGAATTTCACCTTTTTCTCAAGTGCACATGGAACCTTCTCCAGGATAGATCACATCCTGGGCCATAAATCTAGCCTTGGTAAATTCAAAAAAATTGAAATCATTCCAAGCATCTTTTCTGACCACAATGTAGTAAGATTAGATCTCAATTACAGGAGAAAAACTATTAAAAATTCCAACATATGGAGGCTGAACAACACGCTGCTGAATAACCAACAAATCACAAAAGAAATCAAAATATGCATACAAATGAATGAAAATGAAAACACAACAACCCAAAACCTGTGGGACACTGTAAAAGCAATGCTAAGCGGAAGGTTCACAGCAATACAGGCTTACCTCAAGAAACAAGAAAAAAGTCAAATAAATAACCTAACTCTACACCTAAAGCAACTAGAAAAGGAAGAAATGAAGTACCCCAGGGTGAGTAAAAGGAAAGAAATCTTAAAAATTAGGGCAGAAATAAATGCAAAAGAAACAGAAGAGACCATAGCAAAAATCAACAAAGCCAAAAGATGGTTCTTTGAGAGCATAAACAAAATTGACAAACCATTAGCCAAACTCATCAAGAAACAAAGGGAGAAAAATCAAATCAATAAAATTAGAAATGAAAATGGAGAGATCACAACAGACAACACAGAAATACAAAGAATCATAAGAGACTACTATCAGCAACTATATGCCAATAAAATGGAAAACTTGGAAGACATGGACAAATTCTTAGAAAAGTACAACTTTCCAAAACTGAACCAGGAAGAAATGGAAAATCTTAACAGACCCATCACAAGCATGGAAATTGAAACTGTAATCAGAAATCTTCCAGTAAACAAAAGCCCAGGACCAGATGGCTTCACAGCTGAATTCTACCAAAAATTTAGAGAAGAGCTAACACCTATCCTACTCAAACTCTTCCAGAAAATTGCAGAGGAAGGTAAACTTCCAAACTCATTCTATGAGGCCACCATCACCCTAATACCAAAACCTGGCAAAGATGCCACACAAAAAAAGAAAACTACAGGCCAATATCACTGATGAATATAGATTCAAAAATCCTTAACAAAATTCTAGCAAACAGAATCCAGCAACATATTAAAAAGATCATACATCATGACCAAGTCGGCTTTATCCCAGGGATGCAAGGATTCTTCAATATCCACAAATCAATCAATACAATACACCACATTAGCAAAATGAAAAATAAAAGCCATATGATTATCTCAATAGATGCAGAGAAAGCCTTTGACAAAATTCAACATCCATTTATGATAAAAAAATAAAACCCTCCAGAAAGCAGGAACAGAAGGAACATACCTCAACATAATAAAAGCTATATATGACAAATTCACAGCAAACATTATCCTCAGTGGTGAAAAATGGAAAGCATTTCCCCTAAAGTCAGGAACAAGACAAGGGCGCCCACTCTCACCACTACTCTTCAACATAGTTTTGGAAGTTTTTGGTCACAGCAATCAGAGAAGTAAAAGAAATAACAGGAATCCAGATTGGAAAAGAAGATGTAAAACTCTCACTCTTTGCAGATACAAGATCCTCTACAAGAAAACCCTAAAGACTCTACCAGAAAATTACTAGAGCTAATTAATGAATATAGTAAAGTTGAAGGATATAAAATCAACACACAGAAATCCCTTGCATTCCTATACACTAACAATGAGAAAACAGAAAGAGAATCTAAGGAAACAATTCTATTCACCGTTGCAACGAAAAGAATGAAATACTTAGGAATATATCTACCTAACGAAACAAAAGACCTATATATAGAAAACTATAAAACACTGCTGAAAGAAATCGAAGAGGACACAAATAGATGGAGATATATAACTTGTTCATGGATCAGCAGAATCAATCAATATAGTGAAATGAGTATACTACCCAAAGCAATCTATAGATTCAATGCAATCCATATCAAGCTACCAATGGTATTTTTCACAGAGCCAGATCAAATAATTTCACAATTTGTATCAGTTCAGTTCAGTCGCTCAGTCATGTCCAACTCTTTGCGACCCCATGAATCGCAGCACGCTAGGCCTCCCTGTCCATAACCATCTCACGGAGTTCACTCAGACTCACGTCCATAGAGTCCATGATGCCATCCAGCCATCTCATCCTCTGTCATCCCCTTCTCCTCCTGCCCCCAATCCCTCCCAGCATCAGAGTCTTTTCCAATGAGTCAACTCTTCGCATGAGGTGGCCAAAGTACTGGAGCATCAGCTTTAGCATCATTCCTTCCAAAGAAATCCCATGGTTGACCTCCTTCAGAATGGACTGGTTGGATCTCCTTGCAGTCCAAGGGACTCTCAAGAGTCTTCTCCAACTCCACACTTCAAAAGCATCAATTCTTTGGCACTCAGCCTTCTTCACAGTCCAACTCTCACATCCATACATGACTACTGGAAAAACCATAGCCTTGACTAGACAGACCTTAGTCGGCAAAGTAATGTCTCTGCTTTTGAATATACTATCTAGGTTGGTCATAACTTTTCTTCCAAGGAGTAAGTGTCTTTTCATTTCATGGCTGCAATCACCATCTGCAGTGATTTTGGAGCCCCAAAAAATCAAGTCTGACACTGTTTCCACTTTTTACCCATCTATTTCCCATGACGTGATGGGACCAGATGCCATGATCTTCATTTTCTGAATGTTGAGATTTAAGCCAACTTTTTCACTCTCCTCTTTCACTTTCATCAAGAGGCTTTTTAGCTCCTCTTCACTTTCTGCCATAAGGGTGGTGTCATCTGCATATCTGAGGTTATTGATATTTCTTCCGGCAACCTTGATACCAGCTTGTGTTTCTTCCAGTCCAGCGTTTCTCATGATGTACTCAGCATATAAGTTCAATTAGCAGGGTGACAATATACAGCCTTGAGGTACTCCTTTTCCTATTTGGAACCAGTCTGTTGTTCCATGTCCAGTTCTAACTGTTGCTTCCTGACCTGCATACAGATTTCTCAAGAGGCAGGTTAGGTGGTCTGGTATTCCCATCTCTTTCAGAATTTTCCACAGTTTATGGTGATCCACACAGTCAAAGGCTTTGGCATAGTCAATAAAGCAGAAGTAGATGTTTTTCTGGAACTCTCTTGCTTTTTCCATAATCCAGCAGATGTTGGCAAGTTGATCTCTGGTTCCTCTGCCTTTTCTAAAACCAGCTTTAACATCAGGGAGTTGACTGTTCACGTATTGCTGCAGCCTGGCTTGGAGAATTTTGAGCATTACTTTACTAGCATGTGAGATGAGTGCAATTGTGCAGTAGTTTGAGCATTTTTAAATACAAAAAAATCTCGAAGAGCCAAAGCAGTCTTGAGAAAGAAGAATGGAACTGGAGGAATCAACCTGCCTGACTTCAGGCTCTACTACAAAGCCACAGTCATCAAGACAATATGGTACTGGCACAAAGACAGAAATATAGGTCAATGGAACAAAATAGAAAACCCAGAGATAAATCCATGCACCTATAGTCACCTTATCTTTGACAAAGGAGGCAAGAATATACAATGGAGTAAAGACAATCTCTTTAACAAGTGATACTGGGAAAACTGGTCAACCACTTGTAAAAGAATGAAACTAGAACACTTTCTAACACCATACACAAATATAAACTCAAAATGGATTAAGGATCTAAACATAAGGCCAGAAACTATAAATCTCCTAGAGGAAGACATAGGCAAAACACTCTCCTACATAAATCACAGCAGGATCCTCTATGGCCCACCTCTCAGAATATTGGAAATAAAAGCAAAAATAAACAAATGGGACCTAATTAAAATTAAAAGCTTTTGCACAACAAAGGAAACTATAAACAAGGTGAAAAGACAGCCTTCAGAATAGGAGAAAATAACAGCAAATGAAACAACTGACAAAGAATTAATCTCAAAAATATACAAACAACACCTGCAGCTCAATTCCAGAAAAATAAATGACCCAATCAAAAAATGGGCCAAAGAACATGAAAAGATGCTCAACATCACTCATTATCAGAGAAATGCAAATCAAAACCACAATGAGGTACCATTTCATGCCAGTCAGAATGGCTGTGATCCAAAAGTCTACAAGCAATAAATGCTGGAGAGGGTGTGGAGAAAAGGGAACCCTCTTACACTGCTGGTGGGAATGCAAACTAGTACAGCCACTATGGAGAACAGTGTGGAGATTTCTTAAAAAACTGGAAATAGAACTGCCATATGACCCAGCAATCCCAGTGCTGGGCATACACACCAAGGAAACCAGAATTGAAAGAGACATGTGTACCCCAGTGTTCATCGCAGCACTGTTTATAATAGCCAGGACATGGAAGCAACCTAGATGTCCATCAGCAGATGAATGGATAAGAAAGCTGTGGTACATCTACACAATGGAGTATTAGTTAGCCATTAAAAAGAATACATTTGATTCAGTTCTAATGAGGTGGATGAAACTGGAGCCTATTATACAGAGTGAAGTAAGCCAGAAAGAAAAACACCAATACAGTATACTAACACATATATATGGAATTTAGAAAGAGGGTAACAATAACCCTGTATGCAAAACAGCAAAAGAGACACAGATGTATAAAACAGTCTTTTAGACTCTGTGGGAGAGGGCGAGGGTGGGATGGTTTGGGAGAATGGCACTGAAACATGTATAATATCATATATGAAACAAATCGCCAGTCCAGGTTCAATGCATGATACAGGGTGCTCAGGGCTGGTGCACTGGGATGACCCAGAGGGATGGGATGGGGAGGAAGGTGGCAGGTGGATTTAGGATGGGGAACACATATACACCCGTGGCGGATTCATGTCAATGTATGGCAAAACCACTACAATATTGTAAAGTAATTAGCCTCCAAAAAATAAATTTAAAAGAAAAATCTTTAGTTTCTTAACATCTTGGTGAGTTTTTACCAGTCCAAATTTTTAGCTTTTCTTTTTTTTTTTTTAGCGCAAGAAACTGTTATATTTAGATCATTTTGTTTTTGTTGTTCATGTGATAGTTGTTTGTAGGACATTATATCAACATGTCACCTGAAACTTGTCTATTGTCTTTATTTTATTTATTTTTAAAATCATCTAAAAATTATTTCCTTTAATTGGAGGATAACTACTTTATAATATTGTGATGGCTTCTGCTGTACATCAATATGAATCAGCCATAGATATACATGTGTCCCCTCCATCCTGAGCCCCCCTCCCACCTCCCTCCCCACCCTTGGTGCAGAACAGTCTAAAGCTGCAAAGTTAAGTCCCCAACTCTGTGCTAATCAAATAACAAAAACAGTGCCATTAATATGCTCAGAGAAGTTTCTTGTGAAGTTTCTTTTTAATTTGATAGAAATATTAAGAACAAGTAAGGAGTTATTACTATTAGAAAACAAAACAAAAATAAGATGCCTTGTCTCCAAAGGGGAAGTCTTCTTTTAAGAAAGAGCTACTTTTAATTGCACTTATACCCCACTGTGCAACTTTCCTACTTTTTCAAGTCTCATGTCAAATATGATGGACTGTTTTGCTTTAGCAGCTTACCTCCTTTAGCAAACACCTAATTAAAAATCTTAAAGGAAATGAAAGAGCTGCTGAAATGAATTTACTTAGAGACAAAACATATCTTTACATCTGCCAAAGACTTAGGGATTTTAGGCAGACATCAAGGTGAACTCAGGGATTATATTAAAATACAATCTATTATCTATCTACTGACAATATATGTACACTTCTAAAGCTTCTCTCAGGATTAGAGTTTGAGAGGACCTTTGGTTATCTAAGCTAGCCATCAGTCAAAAATTTACAATACTTTTGCAGATGGATATGTAACCTGAACCTGTAAAAGGGGTCTGTTGTCTTCTAAATCCACTCATTCCATCACTGGGACTCTTAAATCCTAGAAATTCTTCTTTATATTGAACCAAAATTCATCTCTTCATAAATTACACATATTGATCCTAAGTCTGGCTTATGGATGATAACAATTGAGTCTTTTTCTCAATCAATAATTGTCAGATACATGAAGATCATTGCTGTGTCTGTTTTAATCTTCTTCTCCAGTTAGTTATTGATTCTAACACCCAAATCTCTGTTCCTTCATGCTCTTTTGATCAAAAATTTCTATGCCTTGGACTCATCTAATGGTATCCTAGCACCCATGCCAGGATCAAAACCTACCTCAGCATCAAGCTGTGTTATCTTCCAGATATTACAGACACATTGCCTTGGACCTATAACCTTTTCAGAGCTGAATATATTTGAAAGTGAGTTATCAGCTCCAAACTGTTAAATAAAACATAAAAAATTGAAATTAATAAAAATTTTATTAGATATCTGTAAGACATATCATTTTGCCAGATTCATCCATTATTAAATTTAATATTCATTTTAAAAAATCATTACATATGAAAATAATATGTAGGTTAGTTTTATTTGACTTCTTAATCATTTCCAAGAATGCAAAATGACTGCAGAGAAATGCAGCTCATTATAAATGAAATGAGTTACTGTAGCTAAATAACTTCAAAAGCAAAAACTGTAAGTCTTTACAAAATATAAGCATTTATAAATATATATGTCACACATATATAATATTAATGATTTTTCATTCTAACTGAAAGTCAGGGATTTCAACAGAAGTAGAAGAGCCTGTAAAGGTCTTTAAAATGGCCTTTAAAATTATGAACTACTAACTCCCTAAGAATCACCCATGGGATATACGATAAATTCAGGGTTCTGGGCTCTCCCTCAGACCTACTAAGTTAATCGTCTAAAATTTCAGTTCTCCTTATTTTAACCAAAAACTTGCAGCTCCTGTCCCTGACTTTTCCTCATTATTTCGCTATGCATCTCTGACTCCTGACCTGCAATCTGTTTCTTGTCAGGTACACTGACATTTGTGTCCCTGTGTTGGCTTGAAGCAGTCAGGTCCTCACATTATTACTACAGCATTCAGACTATGGGCTGAAAGCCACACAGAAATGTTTATTTCCATTTTAGCCACAGTGAATGACAACAGAAGAATGACAAGATGACGAAATTGTCAAAATCCTTCCCAGCATCCCCAATGCCAAAGTATTATTTACATTTATTTTTCCTTCTTGCTTCCAGCTTGAATTGCGTCTGCTGCCCTGAGTGTAGAAGGGACTCAATCTGTCCAAGGAGGAACAGTCCCTAACCTGGGGTGCAGGTGACTTACGGTTCTAGAAACACATCTCTAGAACAGATCAGACCATTCTGGCTAGACGACTCTGAAGTGAGGAGTATCTCATTTCCTGAGCCACTTAAATAAGTAGAAAATGCAAAGATCTTTTTAAAGATTCATCACCAAGCTAGGGAGCATTGCCAATTTTTTCTTCCTAGTGGTAGATTTTGGTTAGTCATTTTTCTAAAAATGATTCTCACACTTACTGTGCCTTAAATGGTCTCCAAGAAACCTGAAATAGTGACAGTCTCCTTAAATACTACTAGGGTTTGACACAGAGCCTAAGAATCAGAGAGCTCAATAAATGAGTTTTAATGTTAATATCAAAAATATTCCTATAGGATATTCAGCTAGTCTGATTTTTATATCATTTTCTACAAGAAAACATCATCTCCTGGAGAAAAAGATGCAGCCAACATTGACCTAATATTAATATCTAAAGAGATAAAACATTTATTGTTGTGGGACTGTTATTTTTTTTTTTAAGTAACATCTTCTTTCTTAAAATCAACTTTGTTGAAATCAAATATATCCATGTAAGGCCTTGATACTGAAAGAAAAAAAAAAGCCTTCAGGATTTTTAATATTAGACTTGTCAGTGTATCTGAGCTTTGCTAAAAATAAACTAAACAGAGTGCTAAAAGACAGCTTTGGCAACAGAATGTAACATAATTACTGAATCTTCAGAATGGAACATTCATAAAAATAAACACTGGACACGTGCCTAAGCCCATATAGAAACTGGGCCTGGTTTGTGTATAAATGGTACATTTGACACACCCAACCAATTTTGCTATAGATTAGCAAATCCTAGAAGAGTTATATACAATGGATTAAAAAAAAAAAGCAAGCATAAACTCACATGACAAAGAAAAAAAGAGAGGCAATAATAACAACAGAATTTTGGAAACTCGAAAGCAAATGAACCAGTGGCAACTCACTTGGCAGAATTGAAAGAGCAAAATTCTAAACCAGCAATGTGGGAAGTGAAGAAGTAATCTGACTGACACAGTAGACTCTCAAAAGGCTAAGAATTCAAGCTTTCCTAAGGTAGTGCTCTAAAAGATGCCACAATGAGAAAGATTGGTCTGAAGACATATGAGAAGCATTAGATTCTGTATATCTTATACTCCCTTCATGTGGCTGGGTTACACTTCCCTCCCTCAGTATGGCAGAATGCTAGAGATTTAGTCTCTGAAGAGAGTAAAGCACAGAGTCTCTGGACTGAGGAGAATTAACACATAGAAGAAATTGGGGACCCCCTACTGCAAAGAGGAAAGTTTAGCAAACTTTGCATAATAACTGCTGAAAGCTCTCAAATCGATTTCTGTACTGGCTCCCAGGACTACGGAAGCCCTGTCCTTACTCTCCAGGCAAGAGGTTGCATGAATATTCTCTGGGAAATTAGTTTGGTCTAACAAGAAGGAAAGTTAATGACCAACCAAATAGCATATTCAAAAGCAGAGACATTACTTTGCCAACTAAGGTCCGTCTAGTCAAGGCTATGATTTTTCCAGTAGTCATGCATGGATGTGAGAGTTGGACTGTGAAGAAAGCTGAGCGCCAAAGAATTGATACTTTTGAACTGTGGTGTTGGAGAAGACTCTTGAGAGTCCCTTGGACTGCAAGGAGATCCAACCAGTCCATTCTAAAGGAGATCAGTCCTGGGTGTTCTTTGGAAGGAATGATGCTAAAGCAGTACTTTGGCCACCTCATGCGAAGAGTTGACTCACTGGAAAAGACTCTGATGCTGGGAGGGATTGTGGGCAGGAGGAGAAGGGGACAGTAGAGAATGAGATGGCTGGATGGCATCACCAACTCGATGGACATGAGTTTGAGTGAACTCCGGGAGTTGGTGATGGACAGGGAGGCCTGGCGTGCTGCAATTCATGGGGTCACAAAGAGTCAGACACAACTGAGTGACCGAACTGAACTGAACAAGAAATATCTAAAGATGCCAACAGCCACATCTGGGATTTCCTCAACAGCTGCTGCTCTGTTGCTCACTCATGTCCCATTCTTTGTGATCCCATGGACTGTAGCCTGCCAGGCTCCTCTATCCATGGGATTTCCCAGGCAAGAATACTGGAGTGAGTTGCCATTCCATTCTCCTCAACAGCTAGATGACCCTAAAGCAAAGGACGTCAAAGAAAATTCTGCCCAATGTGCCAAGCTTTCAATCATCTTTACGAGGTCCCACTCTTACATGAAGACAAGAGATGGCCAGAGATCTTGGGAAATTCTCAAGATAGATACCAAAAGACACAAACAGGGGAAAACAACTTAATAGAAACAGAGACCATCTGAAAAGAATGGAATTTCAAAAACATTATCTACCATCCTATCCTCCAAGACAAGAGAAACATTGTATCCATTAAATAAGAATATGATAACCTAATAAGGAACATTTAAAGCAGCAGCTCTCAAACCTTCTGTTCTAAGGATCCCTCTCCCTAAGACTTTAAAAGAATTATTGAGAATCCCCAAAAGCTTTTGCTTATGTAGATCATAACTATCAGTATTTATATTAGAAATTAAAATGGATAAATTTTAAATATTTATTGATTTAACAAAACATTATATAATATATAACCAACATAAAAACATAAGCAATGTATTTTTTTATTTTTACTCTATTTTGCTTAACAATATTGTATTGGTTTTGCCATACATTGACATGAATCGGCCACGGGTGTACATGAGTTCCCAATCCTGAACCCCCCTCCCACCTCCTACCCCATATCATCTCTCTGGATCATCCCCGCGCACCAGCCCCAAGCATCCTGTATCCTGTATCAAACATAGACTGGCGATTCGTATCTTACCTGATAGTATACATGTTTCAATGCCATTCTCTCAAATCATCCCACCCTCGCCCTCTCCCACAGAGTCTAAAAGTCAGTTCTGTACATCTGTGTCTCTTTTGCTGTCTCACATAGAGTGTTATCATTACCATCTTTCTAAATTCCATATATATGTGTTAGTATACTGTATTGGTGTTTTTCTTTTTGGTTACTTCACTCTGTCTAATAGGCTCCAGTTTCATCCACCTCATTAGAACTGATTCAAATGTATTCTTTTTAATGGCTGACTAATACTCCATTGTGTATATGTACCACTGCTTTCTTATCCATTCATCTGCTGATGGACATCTAGGTTGCTTCCATGTCCTGGCTATTATAAACAGTGCTGCGATGAACACTGGGGTACACATGTCTCTTTCAATTCTGGTTTCCTTGGTGTGTATGCCCAGCAGTGGGATTGCTGGATCCTATGGAAGTTCTATTTGCAATTTTTTAATGAATCTCCACACTGTTCTCCATAATGTATTTTTTTAAAAAATAATTACATTTTCCAAAACAAAAAAAATCACTGTCAGTAGTGACTGTACATTTTTTCAATTCTCTTTAGTATTTGAGTTAATAAAAGGCAGCTGAATTCTCAGATCTGATTCTGCATTCCATTGGTTGCAGATCATCCAATATTTACATATAAGAAGTTTCAGAAAGGAAACACAGAAAGGATACAATTATGAAAATGATTCCAGAGAATTTTTCAGACGTAAGTTTCAGAGTGAAAAGTCCCATCAAGTGTACAAACAAATGAATAAATGTAGACTCATCCAAGCCTACATCATTGCAGACATTTCTGAATCATTTCAGAGCCATCACACAAGACTTCTGAAAGAAAAATAGGTCACACTCAAATGATCAGAAAGCAGAGAAACCTCAGATTTCTCAAATAACAACCTAATCTAAATTAGATTAAATTCTGTAATCTAAAAGAAAATGGACCAGTGCCTTCAAAATTTTGAAAGACAAATATTTATAGCCAAACTCTCATCAAGTGTAAGAGTAGAACAGAGACTTTTATAGAAATGTGAAATCCCAGAAAAGTTTTATTCATACATCCATTCCCAGGGAACTATCGAAATATGTGTTCCATCCAAATAAGTCCTTAAACTACATTCTAAAAAAATAAAAAATTAAAAGTTAAGCATTACAGGAAACAGAAGATTCAACAGAAGAGAAGCAAAGAGAATACTGGGAATACTCAGGATAATGACAAAAGATTTCCACGATAAAACACCTGTGCCCCTCGTGCAGAGAGCAAGCAGTCCAGTAAAGGGCAGATCAGATGCAGAAGTCTATAAAAAGATGCACCTGATGAGAATGCAGGTATGAGAGCAGATTTATACAACTATTAGAAAGTTCAGGATTAGTGTTACATAAATAGAAAATTAAGCTAATAAGTAAACATAGGTAATTATTAACTCCAGAGAAAACAAAAGGCAATGCATGAAAGGAAATACAACCATACCCTCCTAAGTGACTCAGTTCCAAATAAAATATAGGACTTCCCAGGTGGTGCTAGCACTAAAGAACCCATCTGCCAACGCAGGAGACATAAGAGATATGGGTTCAATCCCTGGGTCAGGGAAGATCCTCTGGAGGAGGGCACAGCAACCCACTCCAGTATTCTTCCCTGGAGAATCCCATGGACAGAGGAGCCTGGCGGGCTACAGCCCATGGAGTTGCAAAGAGTTGGATACGACTGAAGTGACTTAGCATGCACAATAATAAAATCTAATCAAAACTATAATCTAGCTATTTTGAGACAATAGAGTGGGGACAGGTAAGTGTGCCTGTAAGAGCAACACAGTGGAAAGAAAACTAACTAATTCTTCATCTTCCATAGTGAGAATTCAATAGAAAATATCAATAATTGATTCAAAGGAAAAGAAGAGTAATACAAGCCTATTATTTATAGACATGGAGGGAAATTCTGAAGTGTAAGTTAACAATATTTAAAGAGGACATCTCTGAGGAAGGAGGGGGGAAAAACTACTTTTCATCGTAAATCTTTCTTAGTTAACTCTTTAAATGTATAAATATGATAAGAATATATTTTAAAAATGTTGCACAACTTTCAAAACACAAAATAAATCAAATACATAAAATATCAAACATTTGGACTTTTGGACTCAGAGGGAGAGGGAGAGGGTGGGATGATTTGGGGGAATGGCATTCTAACATGTATACTATCATGTAAGAATTGAATCGCCAGTCTATGTCTGACGCAGGATATAGCATGCTTGGGGCTGGTGCATGGGGATGACCCACAGAGATGTTATGGGGAAGGAGGTGGGAGGGGGGTTCATGTTTGGAAACACATGTAAGAATTAAAGATTTTAAAATTAAAAAAAAAAATTCAAAAAAAAAATCAAACATTTGGGTCAAAGAAAGCTAACACTACTTCCTCATTTTAGTTAGGTCTTCTCAAATACTTGAGCCTCTGAGGAAACTAAACACATTAACCACAAACCCAGGCTAATGTTCTCAAATATTACATCATTGGTGAATTCCAGAACTCAAACAAAGGTTATGCCATTGACCCATGTGAATGCAAATTGCTTGGTTGTATACTCTTAGAACCTGAAATTTTTGATAATTATTTTTTAAGCTAACTTAATCATAGAGGGGCTTCCTAGATGGCACCAGTGGTAAAGAACCCATGTGCTAATGCAGGAGATGTAAGAGACACAGGTTCAATCCCTGGGTCAGCAAGATCCCCTGAAGAAGGGCATGACAACCCATGCCAGTATTCTTGCCTGGAGAATCCCATGGACAGAGGAGCCTGGCGGGCTACAGTCCATGGGGTTGCACTGAGTTGGACACGTTTGCAATGACTTAGCCACAGCAATCATAGAAGGAATCTTCTCATCACTGCTGGATACAGGCTTGTTTAGTATTATTGCTTCAAAGACAGAACATATATTAAAGCTAACAGTCACAAATGTGATCTTACTAAGAATATAACCAGTGAGAGGCTTTTATTGCATCTGATATAAATTGTGGTATAGAATCACTTGTAGGTATTTTGGGTGCTTCTCCAATACGTGGCACACACCAACTTCTTGCTGCTGCTGCTAAGTCATTTCAGTCGTGCCCGACTCTGTGCGACCCCATAGACAGCAGCCCACCAGGCTCCCCCATCCCTGGGATTCTCTAGGCAAGAATACTGGAGTGGGTTGCCATTTCCTTCTCCAATGCATGAAAGTGAAAAGTCAAAGTGAAGTTGCTCAGTCGGACACAACTGAGCGACCTCATGGACTGCAGCCTACCAGGCTCCTCTGTCCATGGGATTTTCCAGGTAAGAGTACTGGAGTGGGGTGCCATTGCCTTTCCAACCAACTTCTTAGTATATGAAAATATTAGTAACAATGGTGATACACTTGAAAGCAATTCTGCTAAAATCACAAGTCAGTCTAGTCTATACTTCTAGTACTGAGGCATGAAATGGTGACCAGAGTCAGTTTTGACATAACTGAGTATTGGGGCTGAATTTATCAAATATACTAAGTACTATCCTTTTGTTTCAGGTACTGCGTTAGGCTGTGGGCACAAAATGGGATATTTACGTGCTAAAGCCCCAGTGAGTGCTTGGACTATTTCTCTATATTTAGTCATAACTTCATGAGAAACTGTCCTTGTTCTTTCCATTAAATTCCAGTATGCCTTGCCTGTGACGACCATCTAAGTTACCCTGGGACTGGAGTTGCTCATTGCCTGGGAAGAAATAGCCATCGCATTTCCCAGGGACGGTGGGGTGGGCTTCCTGGAGGTTTCCTAGAAGGCATTGCATTGTCTCATCCAGTCACAGGCTCGAGTTGCTTTGGGAGATGCTCTCTCTTAAGTTATGTTGCAATAAAAATGGAAGAATAAAGTATAAGAGGCCAAGCACATTTTGTGATTCACTTCTGCTCTCAGTCATTCGGAATGAGACTAGATGGGTCTTCAGCCACACAGAACACAGAGTGAAAATGAATAAGGAACAGGAAAGAGCCCATTGGCGATGCTGGGATGGAGCCTGAGGATTCCCTCTGATGAAAAGTAGGAAAGCAGTAAGGAAAAATAAAACACATGGGTTTGAAGTCAAAGAACTATTTTTACATACCAGATCTACCCCTTTCCCACTATATTTTTTGAGCAAATAACTTACCTTTTTTGAGCTTCAGTCCTTGTTTTGTAAAACAGAAATGTTAATATCTATTTGGGGGGGATCATTTTAAAAATTTAAATAATTCATATAAACCTCCAAAGCACAAGTGGCCATTACAGCTTTGGAGCTCAGAAACAGTGAAGTCAGGTGGAAGCATTCAGTATTCTGGTGTCAAATAGGAGAGCAGGTCACTAGAAGATCAAGCTTGATGGAGGCAGTGACTCAGCCAGCCAGAAAGGCCCAGAGGCAAGTTAAGCACACACTTCTTCCCTACTGCCCTGGTTTTCACAACAACGGACTGTGACAGGCTGAATAAAGGTGTCCCCAAAGATGTCCACATCCAGGTTATGCTACCTGGTAAAAGGGACTTGTGGGTGTGATTAAGTTAAGGATCTTGAAGTGTGGAGGGTATCAAGAAGTGGGCATCAAGAGTGGAAGTCATCAAGAGTGGGTCTGATGTAATCACAGGGTTCCTTAGAAAAGAGTCAGGAGGATCAGAGTCAGAGGAGATATGTCAATGGTGTGTTAAGATATGTCTGTGTTCTGTCTCCAGATTAAGTCCTGCCTTCAAAAGCAGACCAAATAACACTGCAAGAACATGTGTTGGCATCTTCAGTCTTCCCAAGAAGGGAAGGCAGATTTCTGTCAATTTCACCAGCTGGTGTTTCTGCCATTCTATCATTAAAATCCTATTTGAGGCCATGAAGAAAACTATTTAAGGGCAAACACAAATGTATAAAGAAGCTCAGTTGGGGTCTATTTATCGCTGATTTTGCTAAGTATGTGAACCTCTATTCCACTCACTTCCAGATGACTTGAAGATATTCAGCATCCTCCCCATAGGCATGAACAAACAAAAAGTTTATCTCATTAATTTTTCAGTCAAAAGAGGTACATATTGATAAGGTCATGAAGAAACATTGACTGTTATGGTCAATCATTTCACAAAATCAGGAAGTCAATTTCCGGCTGCGGATTGATCCCTGGAGAGTCTGGTTCAAAGGATCGCAGTCGTTATCACAGCCAGGAGTGGCCTATGGGAGCCACAACCCCTACAGCAGGGGCTTCCAGCCCAAACCAAGTGTCTTTATTCAAGGAAGTAGCAATTAAATCTCAGCATATCATCCCTGGCTTCCTTCTCTTGCCTTTAGCTTTTACAATATCCCCCAAACCAGTGCATTCCAGAGAATTATCCAAGGGAACTGAGGGGAGTTCCTCCTTGAAGAACTTGGAGCATGTGCTTATCTGGATGAAATGCAGGCAACAGGAGAAGCGCAGGAACAGAGAAGGTGGAGAAAGATCCACCTTGGAAAACAGAAAAAATGAGAATAGGCTCTTTTTCTCTGTTCCTCTGTTTCTAAAAGCTATTTCTCCATTTATAAATAACATACGTTTTAGAGATGTATTTGAATAGTTAGGCCCCATGGCATCTGAGCAGAGCATCACATATTTACAAACTGACTTGGCATACAATAGAAGTCACATTATAGAAAGGGTCCGATTACAGATAAATTCCCAGTTCTCAGAGAAGAAGCTTCAGTTCAGTTGCTCAGTTGCTCAGTCGTGTCCGACTGTTTGCAACCCCATGGACTGCCAGGCCTCCTTGTCCCTCACCATCTCCCAGAGCTTGCTCAAACTCATGTCCGTTGAGTGGCTGATGCCATCCAACCATCTCATCCTCTGTCGTCCCCTTCTCCTCCCACCTTCAATCTTTCCCACCATCAGGGTCTTTTTAAATGAGTCAGTTGTTCGCATCAGGTGGCCAAAGTATAGGAGTTTCAGCATCAGTCTAAGAAGCTTCAGTTCAGTTCAGTTCAGTCACTCAGTCATGTCCGACTCTTTGTGACCCCATGGATCACAGCACGCCAGGCCTCCCTGTCCATCACCAACTCCCGGAGTTCACTCAGACTCACATCCATCGAGTCAGTGATGCCATCCAGCCATCTCATCCTCTGTCGTCCCCTTCTCCTCCTGCCCCCAATCCCTCCCAGTCCTTTCCAATGAGTCAATTCTTCACATGAGGTGGCCAAAGTACTGGAGCTTCAGCTTTAGCATCATTCCTTCCAAAGAAATCCCAGGGCTGATCTCCTTCAGAATGGATTAGTTGGATCTCCTTGCAGTCCAAAGGATTCTCAAGAGTTTTCTCCAACTCCACAGTTCAAAAGCATCAATTCTTTGGCACTCAGCCTTCTTCACAGTCCAACTCTCACATCCATACATGACTACTGGAAAAACCATAGCCTTGACTAGAAGGACCTTAGTCAGCAAAATAATGTCTCTGCTTTTGAATATACTATCTACTTAGTATGCAATAAATTAAACAGCTCAAAATTTTCATTGAAATGAGGCAGTCTCAAGGAACTTATATGGTTTTACTTCTTTAGAAAAGGGATGCAGGTTCGAACCCTGGTTAGGGAACTAAGGTCCCATATGCTGAGTGGTGCAGCTATATAAATGAATAAGTAAATAAAGGTAAACAGAAAACGAGAGCCTAGAAGGGCTTCTTTCCACCCAGGGTCTTGTGGGCACAGGGATCAAGTCTGAGAATGTTGATTGTATCAAATTCTATTGCAGAAAAATATGAGAAACTGAAGATACAGTTTATTATCTACAAAATGGACAATTTTCTTGTTAAGGTCCTCACCTATCTTAGTACATTTATCCACTCAGCACACATTCGCTGAGCACCTGCTTCATGCCAGGCATTGAGTTAGGCTCAGAAATAGAAAATTAAAAAGCACAGAGACTCTGCCATTAAGGAGCTCAGAATCCAAAGATAAGAGAGAGATGCAAGAAACTGTAAAGCATGGAGAAGAGTATTTGTGATATTCTTGCCTTCAGGCATGCTAGTTACTACTCAAATTGTTATCCTAATCTGCCAACTGCTAGTTACTGGCCTGCAAGGAGACAAGTAAAGAAATTGAGACTATATCTTTAGAAACTCTTACAGGAGTTTGAAGTTACCATGACATCCAAGCACAGGATTCTCTATCAAGTAATTCACTTATATTGTATGTTACAAAATGTCAGATTATGACAGGAATTATTTTTTTTAATCAGTCCTTAACTATAGCTCTTTTGAGAGACACTACTTAAAATTTTAGAAACTTTATATTATAAAACTAACTGATTGTGTATACATACACAAATAGGAACACTCCAGAATTCTTTCCCATATCTCCCATTAGCTAAAAAGAATTATTTTTCTTAAAACGGACACTACAAAGCCTAGAAATTGGCCCAAAGACTTTCTTTTAGCTCCTAGCCTGGGAGCATGTGGCTCAGTAGTAAAGAATCCACCTGCCAAGCAGAAGACGTGGGTTTGATCCTTTCGGTCAGGAAAAATCCCCTGGAAAAGGAAATGGTAACCCACTCCAGTATTCTTGCCCAGAAAATCCCCTGAACTGAGGAGCCTGGTGGGCTCTAGTTCACGGAGTTCCAGAAGGTTCAGACACAACTGAGCAACTTAACATCAACAGCAACTAAGAGTGTACTGGCTATCTAGGATTCTTAGAAAGGTTTTATTTGTCCTGCACGGTGTTTTTTTTATTTTATATTCCACATTTTAAATTGAGGTAAAAATTCCAGAAGAATTGAGATAGTTGCCTTTGCTTAGGGAAATATGGGAACACAGGCATCCAGCCCACAGGGTTGTGGCTGGGAAAATGCAAAAGCCCCTCGTCCTGGTACTGAGCTGTCTACCTGTCCTCTGTAAATACGTGAGTCTAAACCACCTTTCCTTATCTTCACTTAATCGGTCTGATTGGAGTTGTTAGTTCATCTCTGCCACTCTCCCATGTCTGTTTTCGTCTGTAACATTTTGTAAAGTAAGTAGGAAATCAAATTCCCTCTGGTAAATAAAACGTGAACAAGTTTTAAGTTTCAAAAGCAGCATACTAGCCTTGGTTCAAGAAATTCTGAGACAATCAGAAAAGGAGAGGTTTTTGTAAATGTCACACACATTCTAGACAAGACCCAAAACCATGTCTAGTAAAACCCCTCACTCTTGGAGTGGAATGAGGAAGGAATTTTGTAAATCAAAATGAACTCCTAGAAGAACTTGAGAAACCATATCTTTTCCCCATGGCATTCTTTTGTTGTTATTGTTAAATTTTTATTTTATATTAGGGTATCGTTGAGTCCCATAGCACTTCCTGGTTTTATGAGGATTTCTTCACACAGTGAATTCTTACATAGTACTTTCTATGTGGCAAGCACATGTACCTATCTACCATGCATTCAGGTGTGAACAAAATAAAATATCTACCTGTATGGAGCTTATACGCCAATGAAGGGAGAGAGAGATAATAAACATGTCAAAATGCATAAATAACAATGTAACTTCAGATAATCATTACAATGAAGAAAACAAAATAGAACAATGAGATAGAAAGTGATGGGGTATTTGTGTTGGGGAGAAGTGGAACCATCAGTGGTTGGGAAAGGACTGCACAGAGATGACATTCGAGCTGAGACTGAAATGACAAGGAAGAAACAAGCACACAAAGATTTCCTGGGTCACCACATCTATAGACAAGAAGGCTGTGGGGCGGACTGACAACAAGGCACTAAAATCCTCAGCCAGACTGCTCAAGTGAAGAAAAGCAGAGGTGATGCACTCAAATACCTACAGACAGGTAGACAGCTCCACCAAGGGAATTGAGACAAGCATTCCGGGCAGAGTGCTTGTGACTCCCCAGGTTATATAGGGCTTGCCTGGTGGCTCAGATGATAAAGAATCTTCCTGCAATGCAGGAGACCTGGGTTTGATTCCTGGGTTGGGCAGATCTTCTGGAGAAGGGAATGGCAACCCACTCCAGTGTTCTTGTGTGGAGAATCCCATGGACAGAGGAGCCTGGCGGGCTACAGTCCATAGGGTCAAAAAGAGTCAGATGTGATTGAGTGACTAGCACTTTCAAGCTGCACAGGCTCTGCTGGTTGTCATTTGGTGCTTCCTAGCCCAGGAGGAAAGGCAGAGTGATTCTCTTCGAATCTGGCCCAGCCTTAGTATTGTGTGATACAATACTCTGGGTCTTAGAAGTGGTGCCAGTACGCAGGTCCTGAGATGGAAGCAAGCTTCAAATGTTGTGGGACTTCTAATAAATCTCACATGTCTATGAACCTCCTCTATCTTCACTTTTGTCTAAATTTCCCCAGGACCCTCAGCAAATTACTGCTGATGCAGTAAAACATCATTCACTGACTTTAGCTTGTTCCTCACAATTTCTGCCAAATGTTCACCTTCATGTCCTCTCTGCCCCATTCCCCAGTCCTTCCTAACATCCCTGTCAGCACCACCATCACCACAACCAAAGTCTCAGAGAGTCCTTTGAATTTACTGCCAAGCGGTATGCCAGGCAGCCTTCCCAGGTGACTCAGTGGTAAAGAACCAGCCTGCCAATGCAGGAGACGCAGATTCAATCCCCGGGTCAGGAAGGACTCCTGGAGGAGGAAACGGCATCCCACTCCACTATTCTTGCCGGGAAAATCCCATGGCCAGACCAGTGTGGCAGGCTACAGTCCATAAGGTTGCCAAGAGTCAGAACATAACTGAACGACTGAGCTCACTCACACGATATGCCAGGTAATGACAGCTAGCCAGTTATGCAGTTATGTCCAATTTTATGCCCAGCTATAAAATAAAAGGAGTGTTAGTTGAAGGTTTTTCCTAATCTGTTGTGCACACTTTAAAAACACGTGTCTTTAAGACCCTTGATGAATTTCACTGACAAAGAATTTTTTAAAAAATCATAAGTTAAACAATTAGACTTCAAAGGGTTCACAATTGATTGAGAACCTGAAGAACTTAAAAAATTGAGTCTGACCATAAATTCCAAGACAACTATATTGGGCACAGTACAAGGACTAAAGAATGAAGCTATTGATTATTTTAAAAATTAATCATCATTTACCATGATTATGTCTACCACTTGCTAACAAGGAATCAAAACAGTAACATTAATTCCTCAAAGTAATTGACATGAAACTAACAAAATGTTTCAAAAGTAAAAATAAAAAGAAAGGGAATCACTCCAAGAATATGAAATCATATAATTCTTATTTGAAGGTTAAAAATAAAGAATGAAAGATTTAATAACCTCCTTCAGTGAAAGGAATTATTTATGTTGGTACAATGAGTATAATTAAATAGAAGAGGATGAATAAGAACATGAAGACTAGTGTGAAAATTCCCAGATGGTGGGAAATATACATATTATCTCATTGTTATTATTCAATATATCAAACATCCTGTTTTCCAAATGCTGCCAATTATAAAATTCCAAGTGTATGTTTCTTAGTGAAGAATCTAGAATAGTTTGTAGACTCGAAAAAAATCATTGAACTGTTGAAGTGTGTCTTTGAATGACCTTCCCTCCTTCCCTTTCAGTACAATGAAACTAACTACCAGTTATTGGAAACCTACTGGGAATGACCAACCTGGATAGCGTATTCAAAAGCAGAGACATTACTTTGCCGACTAAGATCCATCTAGTCAAGGCTATGGTTTTTCCAGTGGTCATGTATGGATGTGAGAGTTGGACTGTGGAGAAGGCTGAGTGCTGAAGAATTGATGCTTTTGAAGTGTGGTGTTGGAGAAGACTCTTGAGAGTCCCTTGGACTGAAGAGAGATCAGCCCTGGGATTTCTTTGGAAAGAATGATGCTAAAGCTGAAGCTCCAGTACTTTGGCCACCTCATATGAAAAATTGACTCATTGGAAAAAACTCTGATGCTGGGAGGGATTGGGGGCAGGAGGAGAAGGGGACAACAGAGGATGAAATGGCTGGATGGCATCACGGACTCGATGGATGTGAGTCTGAGTGAACTCCGGGAGTTGGTGATGGACAGGGAGGCCTGGTGTGCTGCGATTCATGGGGTCGCAAAGAGTCAGACACAACTGAGTGACTGAACTGAACTGAACTGAAGTGGGAATGAGGCATTGAATCACAGGTCAAGAGGCAACTCAAACTCTGGCCTCCTGTCCAGGCTGTCAACCCATAAATTATCCACTTTCCATACAAGCCCATCAAAATTCTTAGGCTCACATCTAGGGAGAAAAAAAAATAGAGGACTTGGATTCAAGTAATTCACATTCTATTGAGGATGACTAATAGGTTTAATCCACTGAAACTAGATGCTGTCATCGCCCACATCCCTGGTTCCTCACATAGCATTTCTGTACCTGGGGCTGCGTCCAGAACTGTGGAAGGCTGTATTGTTCATGAATCAGGCCAGAAGTGCTAGAGAATTAACACCAGCTTGGAGCAGCCTTCAGTCCATGCGTCTAGGGAATCAGTGGTATAAATACCCCGGCTCTACCCTCCCCAAGCTAGAGAGCTAAGGCACCTCACGATGCACCCCTTACTGGCTGTTTACCTCCTCTGTCTCACTCCTTCACTTTCCTTATAGTGTATACTTTATATCTCTCAAGGAAACTACTTGCACTCAAATTTTTGTTAGGATCTGCTTTTAAGGGACACAAGTCAATACACCAGCCATTAAGATATGAGCATATAAGAAGATGAACTTATTTATCCAAATGAACTTTCTCAATACCAATAGGGAAGGAGAAATTGAGGTTGAGAAGGCTGCCCTTTGTTCAGTGCTTACATTAGCCCCCAAATTTCCTCTGATCTGTCTGTTTTCCTCTGATCTTTTTTATGCCCTGCTCAGTCTCTGGGGCATCCCAAGTCCCTGGCTCATCTCTAAGCATCTTTTGCTGTTTTCCAGTACCTTGCCTAGCAGTTGTCTCCATAAGAAGACCTCAGCTGACTTTCTCTGTGACTCTCTCACACAGGTGAGATCCCTCATGTTAGGATCTGTCTAGTTGGATCTTTCAGCAAGGCCAATATTTCTTTAAAGGGCAAAGTGAGAAGTCCTAGTCCATGGCCAAAAAATGACCTCACTCTTTTGAGCATCTGATCTGGACTCTGGCCTGGCTTCAGCTGCTCCTGAGGTTCTGTAAGGTATTACTTGTGACTCATCAATGCAGGTGATTTATTTGCAATGTGTTGAATTTATCCTTTCACCTGATTCCTGTAAAAACAGCACTCATTTCTAAATCTTTATTTCTCAACAGACTAACCTGCCAACATTCAAATTTAATTTCTTCTTTCCCACCTTTCAGAAAAAACCTTGCCAAACCACCAGTTATAGACACTTCTTCAACCGGTTTCCAGCACCACTTAGTTTCACAGGCTGTTGTTTTTGTTCAGTTGCTAAGTCATTTCTGACTCTTTGTGACCCCATGAACTGCAGCATACCAGGCTCCTCTCTCCTCTACTATCTCCCAGAGTTTGCCTAAATTTATGTCCATTGAATCGGTGATGCCATCCAACCGTCTCATCCTCTGTCGTTCCCTTCTCCTTCCACCTTCAATCTTTCCCAGCATCAGGGTCTTTTCCAATGAGTCAGTTCTTCTCATCAGGTGGCCAAAGTATTGGAGCTACAATATCAGTCCTTCCAATGAGTATTCAGGGCTGATTTCCTTTAGGATTGACTGGTTATAGTGGCTGTCATTCCCCTGATGCTGGGGTTAAACTCATTCTATTGCCGAGCAGCGAGGCCATCATTACTGACAACACCTTCATCAAAGATTATTTCCAGAGACTGGGAAGTTAATTTGGGGTTTATTCCCATGTGTGCCTTTTAGGAAGTGTCTGTTAGCTTCTTTGTGATATCCTCAATTCTAGTTTGGTTTAAAGACATTTGCAACATCTACTCTAGTTATAATGAAGCTTCCTATGTTAAAGATGAAATCTAGCTCATGTCTTTGAGTGATACGAATCTGCATGCATCCTCCAAGCAGATACCTGGCTTTTGAGTTAGCTTTCCCTGCATTTTTGCTTTCTTTTCATAAAGTGTATAGCAAAGATGGACTTCTTTGTGATCTTTCTGGTCACCTTCCCAAATCTCTAACAATTTCTGACCATGTTCCAAGCAAATTTCTCTCAAAGATTTTCCAAATATCAAGTAGTTAACAATCAAAATCAGCCAGGTTTCATACATACACTACTAGGGCATAAAATTAAACTCCAGGAGATAGTGAAGGACATGGGAGTCTGGCATGCTGCAGTCCATGGGGTCCCAAAGATTCAGATACAACTTAGTGACTGAACAAAAACAACGTTCCAAATAGCTAACTATGAGAACCGAGTATTCACAGGGAACCCTACTTGATGATCTTTGGTGACCTAAGTGGGAAGGAAATCCAAGGAAGAGGGAATATATGTATACGCGTGATTGATTCACTTTGCTGTATGGCAGAAGCTGCACAACACTGTAAAGCAACTATACTCCAATAAAATAAAAGGGGAGGAGGGGAATAAGGCATGGGAGCTGTGAATAGATTATATGCAAAAACTGTCATTTTACATAAGAGACTTGAGCATCCATGGACTTTGGTATCTGCAGGGAAAGAATTGTCCTGCAGATACCAAGTGTATGTGCTAAGTCGCTTTAGTCCTATCCGACTCTCTGGGATCCCATGGACTGTAGCCCGCCAGGCTCCTCTGTCTATGGGATTCTCCAGGCAAGAACACTGGAGTGGGTGGCCATTTCCTCCTCCAGGGGATCTTCCCAACCCAGAAACTGAACCCGAGTCTCTTACATCTCTTGCACAGTCGGGCAGGGTTCTTTACCACTAGGGCCACCTGGGAAGCCCAAGGGGCAACTGTACTTCCTTAAGAGGAATATATTTCAAATCAAAGTAATAAATAGCCTTGTAGAATTGTTTTGAGAATATAACTACTTAGAAGGAGTGAATTATATCTTTTTCTTGGTGAGGCAGGGGGGCTTCCCTGGTGGCTCAGCTGGTAAAGAATCCACCTGCAACGTGGGAGATCTGGGTTCAGTCTCTGGGTTGGGAAGATTCCCTGGAGAAGGGAACAGCTGCCCACTCCGGTATTCTGGCCTGGAGAATTCCATGAACTGTATAGTCCATAGGGTCGCAAAGAATTGGACACAACCGGGCGACTTTCACTTTCATATATCTTTTTTAAAAAATTAGCCAGGCTTCAAACTGGTGGCACTAACCTTCCAAGGCTGCATCTTCATCATGTCATCCTCTCAGGAGATCTCAGCACGCACACCACACGGTGCCTAATTTTTCTCAACATGCGTAAAATGGCATGCAATTTCCCAGCAGCAAAATCTTCAAGTTTTGCTTTCTAGCCACATGGATCTAAAACACAGCTGTGTTTTCCATGAATCCTTCACTGCAAAGCACACACATCCTGCAGAAACTGGTATCCTATTTTCATGCTGCTGTTGCTCCAGAAATTTTTCAATCTGTTTCTGAAGCTGTTCCGATAAAACATTATGAAACAAAATATAGTTGTCTCTTTCTTCCCTAAAAGCAGCTCTGGCTGATTCTCCCTGCACTATAGGACTCTGTGATATACCTCTGCTCTTCAGGGTTTTTCCCAATTCTGTTTCCAGGTTCTGCATATAATGCATACATTTCTAGCTGCTGGTTGATGGCTTTTCTATTTCAGTTTTCTTGTCCTGCCCCACAGTGTCTCTGGCTTGGTTTGCTTTTTCCCGTTGAATTTCAATTCTCTTGCAATTTCTCTGCAGGGAGCTCTCTAGCTCCTGCACTGACAAAAGATGCCAAAGAGTGTTCAGGAAGAAATAATAAGGACTTAGCAAGCATTACAATTTGGATCTATAAGTGAACCACCTTTCATAACCCTTGGGAAAATATTGAATAAAACAGTGTAGTCAAATGTAACTTATCATGAGGGCTGGTATACCTGAGTAGTCTAGAGCCAGTCTAATTGTTGTAGGTACTGGCTCTTTCATTCACCAGGTATTAAATAGCTGCTATTTGTGACCTTGCATGAGTTTCCTAACCTCTCTGATTGCATTTCCTCATGTGTAAAATGAGCAACAATACAACCTATCTTATGCGCGTGCGTGTGTGTGTGTGTGCGCGCATGTGCGCAAGCTAAGTACTTTCAGTCGTGTCTGACTCTTTCGACCCTATGGGTTATAGCCTGCCAGGTTCCTCTGTCCATGGGATTCTCTAGGCAAGAATACTGGAGTGGGTTGCCATGCCCTCCTCCAGGGGATCTTCCTGACCCAGGAATCGAACATCTCTTATGTCTTCTGCATTGGCAGGCAGGTTCTTTACCAACTAGCACCACCCAGGAAGCCCCATCTATCATATAGGCTGGAGTTAAAGATTAAATGAAAATACATGTCGACAATTAACTGCGTGAGTGAGTGAGTGAGTGAAGTTGCTCAGTCGTGTCCGACTCTTTGCGACCCCATGGACTGTAGCCTACCAGGCTCCTCCCTCCATGGGATTCTCCAGGCAAGAGTACTGGAGTGGGTTGCCATTTCCTTCTCCAGGGGATCTTCCCGACCCAGGGATCGAACCCGGGTCTCCAGCTTTCCAGGCAGATGCTTTAACCTCTGAGCCACCAGGGAAGCATGTACCTTCTCACAAATGTGAGCTATTTTTACTGTTTAGTCTAACGCAAAGTGTATGACCAAGGAGAGTGGTTAGGGCCTTCCCTGGTGGTCCAGTGGCTAAGACTCTGCACTCCCAATGCAGGGGGCTGGGTTCAGTCTCTGATCAGGGAACTAGCTCCCACATGCTACAACTAAAGAGTCCACATGCAACTAATACTTGGTGCTGCTAAATAAATAAAAAATCAAACTTTTCAAAGACTATTTGTTTTCAGGAATTGTCTGTCATTTTGACCACTGGGTTCAGAGGGAAGTCTTTATCTTTTCCACCTGCTCTCCAGCTGTAGGGTAAAGTCTCCCAGCCCTAGTAGCCTTTCTGAACACACCACCAAGTTGCATGCTTGGTTACCTAACTTTTGAATTGCATGTCACTGTTGGCCTGCTCTCTGGGTCTCTGTCACTGGATTGAATTGAACAACCATGTTGAGGCATAAAGGAGCTTAATAAATAATATCTCTCATCCTAAGAGGGGTTCTGAACCAATTTAAATAAAATTGGGACTTCCCTGGTGGTCCAGTGGGTAGGACTTCACCTTCCAGTGCAGGGGGTGAGGGTCTGATCCCTAACAGCAGAGCTAAGATTCCATGTGCCTTGAAGCCAAAAAACCAAAACATAAAAAACAGAAGCAATATTTTAACAAATTCAACAGTCTTTTGAAATGGTCCACATCAAAAAAAAAGAAAGAAAGAAAATCTTTAAAACAATCTTTTAAAAAAATAAATAAACAAAACAATATAGTAAGGCAAGTAGAAAAAATAGATAACCTTTTGGCTCCCTGGTGGCGCTAGTGGCAAAGAACCTGCCTGCCAATGCAGGAGACATAAGAGATCTGGGTTCGATTCCTGGGTCAGGAAGATCCCCTGGAAAAGGGAATGGCAACCCACTCCAGTATTTTCCTGGAGAATCCCAAGGACAGAGGAGCCTGGTGGGCTTCAGTCCATAGCGTCGCAAAGAGTGGGACAGGACTGAAGCAACTCAGCACACGCATAACACCTTTATTCTAATAAAGATGATCTTGGAGAAGATAGGAAGGAGGTGGGTTTCCTTATACCAAGTGCCCAAAACATACAGCCTTCCCCTCCCAGGTTGCAACCATAGGTCTTAACCTTGCCTGTGAAACTGATCACATTGACAAGGACAGATGTACTGTCTGAGGAGATTTGCTTCCAAGAAAAAGAGGGAAAGGAAGGCATTGAAACAGACAGGCCTGCCTTCTCCATCTCAAATCCCCACTGACATTGTCACACCGCCCTCTAGAAAACTTGCTTGATGGGGTAGAAGCAGGCTGGTGGCTCTGCGCATGATGCCCTTACCTACAGGAAAGGGCGCATCAGGAGGGAGAGCTCAGAAGAAGCGCACCTCCCCCAACGGGCTGGGAGCTATTATAGCACAAGACCAGCCAACAGCAGTGTTACAGGAGAGGTCAAAACGCAAGCTGAGAATCCTATCATCAGAGCCTTGCTTTCCTGTTTCCTGCCTTGAATTTCTCAACATAAGAAGAAAAAAGAGAGAGAGAGACAAAGAAAGAGAATAAGAATTACCCCCACAAGCCCACATTTGAGTTTTAAATAACTCAACTTTTCTCCAATTTGATACATCTATTATATTCCCTGACATTCCAGGAAGCCCTGCAAAACTGAAAAATACAGCCAGTGCTACCTTTCTGGTCCCGCGTGCGTGCTCAGTGGCATCTGACTCTTTGCCACCTCATGGACTGTAGCCTGCAGGCTTCTCTGTCCGTGGGGATTCTCCAGGCAAGGATACTGGAGCAAGCTGCCATTTCCTCCTCCAGGGGATCTTCCTGATCCAGAGATTGAACCCACACCTCTTGTGTCTCCTGTGCTGGCAGGCAGATCCTTTACCACTGAACCACCAGGGAAAGCCTTCTGGTGCCACAGGCGTGCACAAAGTGATGGACCTGGGGATGGACCCCACCTACAGCCACCTTCCCTGTTTCATTCCGGTCTCACCAAAATACAAGACGACCCTTGAGACTGACCACAGACTGTGTGACACAGTATTTCTTCGACCTGCTACACAGTGACCCAAGACTTTATCAAGGAAAAAAAATGCGGTGGGGGGGGGGGGGGGGCAAACGTTTTAATTACGACTTTCCACGGCTTTATTTCTTGAGAAAAGTTCAGATAATTTAACGGTCAAATCTGTTTTTTCTTTTATTCCATTAAAAAAGAAAAACAAAAGCCAGCTTCCCTGCTTTGCCCAGGGTTGTGCCAGAGGGTTTTAGAGGTTGTCTTGTTGCACACCACACCCAAGCAAGGATGTCGACCTTGTAACCAAGCTGTTCTCCTTTCTCGGTCCCACTCCCTCAACCAATCTATTTTCTCCATGTGGTGGGTGTTGTGCTAGATTTCAGAAATAAGCCCAAGTACAAAAAAGAGCTAATTTATTCCCTTGAACTTACACAGAGGTATCATCATCTGATGCAAACACAGGTTTTGATGAAGAAAGTTTCACTTATTGGAAGCAGGGCTGACCCAAGGTTTAAAACCTCAGGTAAAACAAAGGTACGAACAATAGAGACCCACATGCCTCCCAAGGGCATCACTGGGCGAAGAAACGTTTTGAAAAATATCCTAATCTCTGAGGTGCAAATATTGGAATAAAGACAAACTTTTAATGTCATTTTTTAAAACATTTTTTTGGGGGGGCAGAGTGGTTAGAATAATTGCTTTACAATATTGTGTTGGCCTCTGCCATACATCAACATAGATCAGCACAGGTATACATATGTCCCCTCTTTCCTGAATTCCACTCCCATCTCCCAGCCCATCCCACCCCTCTAGGTTGTCACAGAGCCCTGGCTTGAGCTCCCCATGTCACACAGCAAATTCCCACCTGTGATCTATTTTACAAATGGTGATATATATGTTTCTATGCTAGTCTCTCAATCCGTCCCACACTCTCCTTCCCCATGGTATTCATAAGTCTGTTCTTTATGTCTGATGACTCAATAAAATGTTAAGAAATTCCATAAGTACAGAAATAAGATCATCTTTCTACTCCCTAACTTTTGTCTGGCACTCCCAAATTAAAGCATTTCTCCAAAGAATTGCCAGTAGAATAACGAATGCTACTACTATGCCCAGGTACTCAGCGGTTTTTCTTTCAATAGGCTGTCTCTCTGGGGTGTTGACTTTCTTTTTCACTAAGAGATAATAGTTCCCTTTCAGGCAAATAAAGTAAACTTCCATGACTGTGTCCAGAAAGTGGGAGGATTCTAAACAGGATGACTGTACAAAATCCTCATCTTAAACACATTGATGATGCAAATAGGACCACAAATTATGTAAAAGAGTTTCCTTTAATTTATACAAAAACACTTAATAAAATGCAGAGTATAAACTATCCATTTCCCCAGGGCATACTCATCAATGTTTCCTCCTAAGTCTTACAATTTGCCAAAAATCAAAATAGAGCTCAGAGTCTATCCCACTTTATAGCAGGACAAACTATATTTTAAATGTCTACAATTTTTTTTATTTAATTTTGGATGTGGGCAGAAACAAGAATAAAAAATGTTTTAGAATGAAAGAGATAGGACTGTGTTAAGTCAGCTTCTCAAATCACAAGCCTGGTATATTGCAGTCCCTGGGGTTGCAAAGAGCCGGACCCAACTGAGCAATAACAAACATGCTGACGTCATCAAGCTGCAGAGAAACAGCCTAGAGTCTTCAGCTGCACCTATTAATATTGCCAGATAAAATGCACGAGGCCTACTGAAGCTTCCCAGGTGGCATAGACCTTAAAGAACCTGCCTGCAATGTAGGAGACTTGGGTTTGAACCCTGGATTGGGAAGATCCCCTGGAGAAGGAAATGGCAACCCACTCCAGTAGTCCTGCCTGGAGAATCCTATGAACAGAGGAGCCTGCCAGGCCAGGGTCCTCTGTCCATGGGACTGCAAAGAGTTAGACACAACTGAGATACTAATACTTTTAGCTAAGTTTGATTTTTCACTTAGTAATAAAAAATTCTTTTAGTATAAACAAGTTCCAAATATTTTATGGGACTAGGTTTCATGAAAAAAAATATTATTTGTATAAATTCAAATTTAACCAGACCTCCTATGTTTTTTGTTTTTAACAAACTAGAAGGGTGGGATAAGGGGACAGTGAGAGGGAGGCTCAAGAGGGAGAAGATATATGTATACTTATAGCTGATTCATGTTGTTTTACAGTAGAAACCAACACAGCATTGTAAAGCAATTATACTCCAATGAAAAATTAAATAATAAAAAATCACTTAAAAAAAAAAGGATAGTTACCGCTACACCTTGACCTTTCACTCAACTGGGCTATTAAACTCTGGTAACTGGATAGAAGAAATTAAGCTGCTTCATGAGCAAAATCAAGGCAGAAATGGAATCACTCACACTGACCAAGTCTCAGCTTTGTTTTATTTTTCATCTCTACTTCAGAGGAAGATTTTGAGAGAAAGGACATCAATCCACCCTACCTCAAGCAATCCCGGCTTCTATTAGCTATTATCTATAATATCTCTTCTATATGTAAGCCAATGTTCCAAACTGCCCAACATACATCTCTATGAAACTGGCACTATTTTTACCACAGTCTTAACAATCAGGAAGCTCAGGTAAAAAGAAATGAAGGCATTTCACCCAAAGCAAGCAATAATGGAGGCTGATATTGAACCCAGGCATTTTGACTCAGAGCTGGCACTTTAAACAGCTAAACATTCTTCCTTAGTCACCTTGTGTGCACGCTGAGTCACCTTGTGTGTGTGCTCTATTGCTTCAGTCACGTCTGACTCGTTGCGACTCTACAGACTATAGCCCCTCAGCCTCCTCTGTCCATGGGATTCTCCATGAAAGAATACTGGAGTGAGTTACCATTCCCACCTTTAGGGGATCTCCCCAACCCAGGGATCAAACCCCAGTCTCCTGCATTGCAGGCAGATTCTTTACTTAAGGAGTCACTTGGGAAGCCCCAAGTCACACCATAGTCACCTTAATTTCTGATAAGATAAATCACCTTATCCCTGAATTTAGGTCAACTTATTTTGACCTTAACTCTATTTCTTCAATCATTTAGGAATATATTGCCAATAGCCTTGTTGTTGTTGTTGTTCAGTCACTCAGTCATGTCCGACTCTTTGCAACCCCGTGAACAGTAGTCCAGCAGGCTCCTCTGCCGTGGAATTCTCCAGGCAAGAATACTGGAGTGGATTGCCATTCCCTTCTTCAGGGGATCTTCCCAACCCAGGGATCAAACCCAGGCCTCCTGCACTGCAGGCAGATTCTTTACTGTCTGAGTCACCAGGAAAGCCCATTCTGTTAGGCAACAGTTGACCAAAACCACCTGCCTTGGCCAGGAATGATAATACCTCTTACATGAGTTGTCTCACAGCAGGAAGTCCCGATAAGGAAAGTGGTGCTGCTGCCAAAAACCAACTTAGGAGAATTTGGGAGGGGCCAGGAGGAGGGAGGAGATGCCAGCCCATAATAAGTGCTGCCAATCTCCCAGAAACCCTCACACTGGATCCATCTTGGCTGAGAGATGCATGTGCCACCAGAAAGGACCCTGCATCAGAGCAAATATGAACACAAGCAAGATGATTGGCCAGAGACAACCCAGAAGGCCAACACCACCACCATAAAACCTGAGACTGTGAGCCATGTGGCAGCAGAGTCGTTCTCTTAGGTTCCCTCACCCTGCTGCTCTCTACCCAAATGCCCCTCCCCAATAAAGCACTTTGGTTTATAAGTACATGTGTTTCCTCAGACAATTCATTTCTGAGTGTTAGATAAGAGCCCACTCTCGGGCCCTGGAAGGAGTCCCCTTCCGGGAACACCTGAGCTTGTGTTTATTTTCAGTTCAGTTATCACAGGCAGTTTCTATAAGGGGCATGTGTGTTCTTGCTCTTATACTTTTTTTTTTTCCTGAAACACACCAACTCTTTTGGTTATTTATTAGGCATCAATCAAAGCTCTAGGTAAGACAAATAAAAGGCTCTCCCTAACATCAGACAGCTTATTTTTTCACATGACCAGAACAGACTTGAGCCAGCCCACTCATCCTTGGTGCCTCTTCTCAGTTCTGTGTATAAACACAGTCACCAACCAAGACCTGGTTGTTGTCAGGAATCAATCACAAAGACACATGAATAGAGCAGTTTCCAGAATCAAAGAGAAGAGAACTAGACCAACCTGTTCATTTGAAAAGAATTAACTAGAACATAGAGGGCAGGAGATCCCTTCTTAGTGGTGTCACTATCTCAAAGGCAGAACTAGGAAACAGACTAAAAAAGAGATTTCACAGGGAGATGGAAAAGACGGGTGAGGGGAAAAAAAAAAAGCAGTAACAACAAAAACACCCCAAGTCATCTGAAGTTTGAAAGCCCCGATTAAAACACTGAGAGCTTCCCAACTGATTAAATTTTTGAAAGCTGTGCCTGTGTTTGGGAGTAGAGGGGAGGGAAGGCAGATTTCAGGCTTTGTTTCAACTGATTTAAACTAAGACAGGATAGTTGATCATTCTGCTGAAAAGCAATAGACTTAAAGAACAATGAGTGTGAGTAAGGTGTTTGAGGCAAGTTACTACAGTTCTTTTACTACAATTGCAAAACATTTTTTTGTTTTCTCGGATCAGCTTTTATCCCAATCCCCAAGGAAGACTTTCAGTTCAGTTCAGTTGCTCAGTTGTGTCCGACTCTTTGCAACCCCATGAATCACAGCACACCAGGCCTCCCTGTCCATCATCAGCTCCCAGAGTCCACCCAAACCCATGTCCATCGAGTCAGTGATGCCATCCAACCATCTCAGCCTCTGTTGTCCCCTTCTCCTCCTACCCTCAGTCTTTCCCAGCATCAGGGTCTTTTCAAATGAGTCAGCTCTTCTCATCAAGTGACCAAAGTATTGGAGTTTCAGCTTCAACTTCAGTCCTTCCAATGAACACCCAGGACTGATTTCCTTTAGGATGGATTGGTTGGATCTCCTTGCATGCTAAGGGACTCTCAAGAGTCTTCTCCAACACCACAGTTCAAAAGCATCAGTTCTTCAGTGCTCAGCTTTCTTTATAGTCCAACTCTCACATCCATACATGACCACAGGAAAAACCATAGCCTTGACTAGATGGAACTTTGTTGGCAAAGTAATGTCTCTGCTTTTGAATATGCTATCTAGGTTGGTCATAACTTTCCTTTCAAGGAATAAGTGTCTTTTCATTTTGTGGCTGCAATCACCATCTGCAGTGATTTTGGAGCCCCCAAAAATAAAGTCAGCCACTATTTCCACTGTTTCCCCATCTATTTCCCATGAAGTGATGGGATCAGATGCCATGATCTTCGTTTTCTGAATGTTGAGCTTTAAGCCAACTTTTACACTCTCCTCTTTCACTTTCATTAAAAGGCTCTTTAGTTCTTCACTTTCTGCCAAAAGGGTGGTGTCATCTGCATATCTGAGGTTATTGATATTTCTCCTGGCAATCTTGATTCCAGCTTGTGCTTCTTCCAGCCCAGCGTTTCTCATGATGTACTCAGCATATAAGTTCAATTAGCAGGGTGACAATATACAGCCTTGATGTACTTCTTTTCCTATTCGGAACCAGTCTGTTGTTCCATGTCCAGTTCTAACTGTTGCTTCCTGACCTGCATAGAGGTTTCTCAAGAGGCAGGTCAGGTGGTCTGGTATTCCCATCTCTTTCAGAATTTTCCACAGTTAAAGAATGAAATTAGATACGAGTCTCAGTAACTTTCATTGATCACTGCCTGAAAAACTTTTAAATGTGATTCTATAGAGGTCAAATAAATTTCTACATAAATATAAAAAGTAACTTTCAATTGCCTGTTAAGTGTAACTGTTAGTTGTTCAATATGGAAGACATACAGAACAAGCAAAGACAAAGCCAGACATTCCCACCAAAGACCTACACTCTCAAGGTTGTTTCAACAGCAGGTAGACTGGCTGGTTGAGAAAGGAGAAAGCAAACAAAATTGATCTCAGACAATCTCTTGGAGCACGCATTTTTGGGGGGGTGGGGGGGGCGGGTTTCACATCTCAACTACCAATAAGAGAAAGTTTTATTTCTACTTTATTGTGTGTGTGTTTTGGTTTTTGCATACTTTGCAATTTTTTATTGGATTCCAGCCATTGTGAATGTTACCTTTTAGGTACAAAATATTTTAATATCCTTATAAATATTCTTGAAGTTTGTTCTGAGATATAGTTAACTTTCTTGTTTTGAATATTATTTTACCTTTTTGCTCAACGAGGCAAGAGCAGTTGAGTCTAGGGTTAATCATACTCCATTGCCAAAGTAAGATTCTTCTGATTTCTCTAGCCAATGCCCCCAGGAATTGTGGGTTTTTCTAGCCTGACTGGTGAAAATAGGCGTAATTCCTGGCACTGGGTAAGCTCCAGGCGCTGTCACTTCTCATTCTTTTTGGTGGTTCTTTCTCCAACCTTGAGTAGTTTTCTCCTATGTATGTGCTGATCATTCTCTGCTAAACACCCAAGGAGGAACCTCTGCAGGTCTCTGGAGTTTTCTCCGCACAGCTCTCTTCTCTCCTGTGCTTTGTCCTACAAACTATAGCTGCCTTGTTCTCCCCTGACTCTCAGCCCCATCTAACTCAACTCAAGGAGTTCTCCTGCATTCCTCCTCCTTGCCCCATGGACTGGAAGCACTCTAAAGGCAGTGTTTGGGGGCAGTCATAGAGTATACCTCACTTGTTTCTCATCTCTTAGGGATCACACTCTGTCCAATGTGATCTCAGATCACACTCAAGGGCTAACTTCCAGTATCTTCAAACTACTGCTTTACAATATTTTGTCTTAGTCTTTTAGTTTTTGTAGGCAGTATCATAAATCTAATTCCTCTTTTTCCAGCTTGGCCAAAAATGGCCATCTCTAATAAAAGGTTTTTGAAATTTCCACATGTGAACCTCACTGCAATGAAGGTGGGTAATGCTCTCTTCAGTGCTCTGAAGGGAAAACAGAGACCATTAGACTCTTTAGTTCCTACTAGCTACATAACAAGAAACCCAGCTGGTTTAAAAGGATCTGTTGCTTTTTGGATTCCAAGGCGAGCTGTTGACTTAATGTAGAGGACATCAGGGATATATAAACCAGTACTCTTGTTTCTGTTTATAATCACCAGTGTATGTCTCAGTCTCTGCTGCTACAAAAAGAAGATATTCAACAGTTGGGGACAGTGTGTGTCTCTTTCTCTTGACTCCTCTCTCTTTCTTCCTTTCTTTCCATTTTTTTTTTTTTTTAAGATTCACCACCTGCTTCATACCTCCCAAGAAAAATCAAGGAAGAGACTCATGTCCACATTCAGGTTACAGACCATAATGGGGGTCTGGTATATGCCTTAAAACATCACTGAAACAAAAACACCCCCACCCACCAAGAAGGCAAAATTCAGAAAGAAAGAATCAGAGTTGCCTGGTCTAGCCATCCCATTTTCTACTTACAGATGAGAAAATCAAGATTCAGAGTTAAATGACTTGTTCCAAATATAATACAGTGAGTAAACAGCATACATATACACTCAAATTGAGACCTGATTCTAAAATGTCTGCACAACACACCATAATAGCACACACTCTTTCTCCAAATGCAGACCATAGTTCTACCAGCTAATGGGATCAAAGTTAACAGGGTCTCAAACAGATCAGATCAAAGTCCTACCTCCTTCTCCACGGCACCACTGCCAGAGGGGGTGCCGTGCTATTCCCCAGCTTCCCCTCAACTCCTTATCTTCTTAGGACTGCCCGTAAGAGTCACTTAAAAGTCCTCTTGACTCTCTGGCTCCAAAGAGATGGGGTAGTGGGATGAAGGGTGGGCAGGCAGGCAGGCTATAGGCAAGGAAAGATGAGAGGCCAAAAAGCACCCTCCTCTAACCCTGTACTCTACTAGGGAGTTTTCTAGTAGAAAAATGCCCCGATTGGCTGCTTGTCCATCATGTAAAAACGTTTTCCTGCCCCCTCTTTTCCTTATTGTTCTCTTTCTACTAAATATCCATCAGCAGTACTGTTGCCACTTGGATTGTAACTCTCTGGAATGGACATTGGTTGATTTGTGTAGGGTGACCCAGAGAGATTATATAATATTCCCTCCTCTGTCTGCTACAGATTAGTAGCAAAGCTAGTGCACAGTCTTCTTTTTCTATTCCTAAATCTCACAGAAGCCAAATCTAGAGTATCAAAACTCTGAATTGCTTGTATATTGGCCCCTTAACTTGAAATCAAGGCAAGCGGACCATCAAGTGCTTGGTAAAGATGATGCTGTGTAGATGCCCTGAAGACGCTAATATCCTGGACAAATGCAGTGTTGCCATGGGCAAAGAACAAAGGGCAAGTTCTTAGAGGATATGAGACAAAATATTCTTCCAGAAATCATATAAACAAACAACACCCATGCACTAAAATGGACAAAGTCTATTATCTTTAATAGAAGTTTCTAAGTTTTCAATGTATCTCTGCTTTCCTTGGTACCTATCATTTAACCGCGTGCCCTTTCATACACCCATGCCAAGTGGAAGGTGCTTGATCATACACACTGGCACGGAAGCAAGCTACTGCTTGTTCTGGCATTTCTGCCCCTCTTTAAAAAAAAAAAAGTCTTAGAAAACAAGTTGTCAGGTTTGAATATGTTGTGTTAAGACATCATTCCAATACCCTGGTCACCCTTCAAACATTACATCAACAGCTCCATTCAGCACTTTTCTGACCTGTGAGGCATCTTCATCTCTCCCGAGGATTGGAGATGAAGGTTACGCGCACAGTGAATGAGCTCTGGGACAGAATGTAAGATCCGGTGCAATCCAAGGGCAAGGATAAATCCTGGCAGAACACTGACACCATCAGTCATGCTTTGTCTGAAGGCCACACCATAAAATCCACCACCCATTAATGTGCATTTGCTATGAACCAGCATACAAAATCAAGCTCTCCTTAACACATGTCAGAACTATGCTAATCTCACTGAATGCTAATATCCTGTGGATTTCATTTGAATAGCTTGTTTTCAACTCCAACTCAAACTCTCTTCCTTAGGGAGATTTCTGGATCTAGAATGACACTTCTAATTTTCTTCCTGGTGTTTTTATTATTTCCCTAAATAAGGTGATTCAGCTCAGGGATTATTTACTCATGAGAACTGCCTTTTCAGGGAACCAAAAACTTGACTCCAGACAAAAGAGACCAATTCTTAGGACTAAAGAGGACAGTTAGGCTGTACTCTAGTACAGGGGGTTTACAGCTTCTAGTTAACTGGTTTACAGTTAAACTAGCTTAACTGTATTCCATACAAAGTTTGACTGTAGCTTTTCTGGCAGCAGTTTGATATATACCTGATGTTGGAAACAGCTATGACATAGTGAAAAACACAAGGACACTGATTACATGTGAGAACTACAGCTGTTAGCCTAAGGATTGTCATTTTTATCAAAGTTTCACAAAGTCCCCTTGGTAGCCATACATTTGTTCTCTACATCTGTGTCTCTATTTCTGCTTTGTAAATATAACAAATTTTTTTCAGATTCTACATATATGCATTAATATACAATATTTGCTTTTCTCTTTCTGACGTACTTCACTCTGTATGACAGTTTCTAGATACATCTCTGCAAATGACTCAATTTCATTCCTCTTTATGGCTGAACAAAATATTTCATTCTCTGTGTGTGTAGGCTTCTCCAGTAGCTCACCTGGTAACCACATACCACATGGGGGGGTGGGATGAATTGGGAGATTGGGATTGACTTATATACACTATTGATATTACGTAGAATATAGAGAACTAATGAGAACCTACTATATAGCACAGGGAACTCTATTCAACGCTCTGTGGTGACCTAAATGGGAAAGAAATCCAAAAAAGCAGGGACATATGTATGTTACCTGATTCACTTTGCTATATAGTAGAAACTGACATGACTCTATAAAATGACTATATGCCAGTAATTTTCTTTTTAAGTTTCAAAAAGCCAAGAAAAAGCAATATATTTCTCACCTGTGTTCATTCTCAGCAAATGTTTACTGAACACCTCCTGTGTCCAAGGTATTGTACTAAGAAAGCTCTGAGAAAGTCAAAGTCCCTGCCTTCATGAAGATTAGTGAGAGAGCCAGGTGATTACAAATAGGAATGACAGGAATGATGGCAATGAAGAAAATAAGACAGGCAAAGTGGGACTGAGTCCCACTATACACAGGAGGACCAGACAAGGCCTCACTGGGGACACAGCATTTGCACAAAGTTCCAAATAATGTAAAATAATGCTGGTGACCACAAGGACCTACTGTAGAGCACAGGGAACTCTGCTCAGCATGATGTGGCAGCCTGAAAGGGAGGGCAATTTGGGGGAGAATGGATATGTGTATACATATGGCTGAGTCCCTTTGCTATTCACTGGAAACTATCACGGTGTTGTTAATCAGCTATAACCCAATACAAAATTTAAATTTTTTTTTTTTTTAAAGAATATTGGTGAAAACTGTGCTACTGGCAGAGGGAAGAACAAGGAGAAAGGTTCAGAGATGCAAATGAGCCTGGCATGTTCTGGAAACGACAAGAAGGCTCATGTGTGGCTGGGATCCCATGCGGGACAGGGAGGAAAAGGAGGTAGAGATAAAGAGATAGGCAGGGACCAGGTCACGGGGGCCCTGTGAGACGCGGAAAAGCAGAGATTAAAAATGCAGAGGGTGGAGCCTGGAGTACACTCTCAGAGATGACTCCTCCGGCCACTCTGAGGAGACAGACCTTAGAGGAGCAGGATTTGAAGCAGGGTCCAGTGAACCAGGCACTAAGATGGAGACTGGTAGTACTCTGGACCAGAGGGTTAGAGAATTAATTGTTATCTTCTCAGTATGTGGAAGTTGAAAGGCCTGTTAAGAATCTAAGAGGACAACAATTGGGTATCGAATCTGGAGGTCAGGGGACCAGAGCGGACTAGAGATATCAGCTCAGGAGAGAGCAGCAAAAGGGGTTACTTAAAAACATGGAACTGCTCGCTATCTCAAAGGAAATCTCAAAGATCTCTGCGAAGTCAGAGAAAAGACTTCAATATCTAGATGTTCAGCTCAGTTCAGTCGCTCAGTCGTGTCTGACTCTTTGTGACCCCATGAATCGCAGCACGCCAGGCCTCCCTGTCCATCACCAACTCCCGGAGTTCACTCAGACTCATGTCCATTGAGTCAGTGATGCCATCCAGCCATCTCATCCTCGGTCGTCCCCTTCTCCTCCTGCCCCCAGTCCCTCTCAGCATCAGAGTCTTTTCCAATGAGTCAACTCTTCTCATGAGGTGGCCAAAGTACCGGAGTTTCAGCTTTAGCATCATTCCTTCCAAAGAAATCCCAGGACTGATCTCCTTCAGAATGGACTGGTTGGATCTCCCTGCAGTCCAAGGGACTCACAAGAGTCTTCTCCAACACCACAGTTCAAAAGCATCAATTCTTCGGGGCTCAGCCTTCTTCACAGTCCAACTCTCACATCCATACATGACTGCTGGAAAAACCATAGCCTTGACGAGACAGACCTTAGCCGGCACAGTAATGTCTCTGCTTTTGAATATGCTGTCTAGGTTGGTCATACTTTTCTTCCAAGGAGTAAGCGTCTTTTAAGAAGAGCCAAAGCAAAAGCAGGAAACCCAGGGAATAGAAAGGAATCAGACTAGGGTATGGTGTTACTCTGCCATAAAAAGGAAACGAAACTGAGTCATTTGTAGAGATAAGGATGAACCTAGAGACAATCATACAGAATGAAGTAAGCCAAAAGAGAAAAACAAGTATCATATATTAATGCTTACATGTGGAAACTAGGAAAATGGTAGAGATAAATCTATTTGCAGGGCAGGAACAGAGACACAGACATAGAGTGGACACATGGGGAAGGGGGGTGAGATAAACTGGGAAAGTAGCATTGACATATATACGCTACCATGTGTAAATAGTGAGCTCAGCTCAGTGCTCTGTGAGGACCCAGAGGGGTGGGGTGTGGGAAGGTGCCTCCAGAGGGAGGGGATATATGTACACATGTAGCTGATTCACACTGTTGTACAGCAGAAACCAATACTATATTGTAAAGCAACCGTATTCCAATTTTTTAAAGAAATTCAGAACTGTCTATTGGGATCTCCAAGGAGGTTTTACATCCATCACTTCATGCTAAGCTGCTGACAAAGAACAATTGGACTCAGAGGGAGAGGGAGAGGGTGGGATGATTTGGGAGAATGGGAATTCTAACATGTATACTATCATGTAAGAATTGAATCGCCAGTCTATGTCTGACGCAGGGTGCAGCATGCTTGGGGCTGGTGCATGGGGATGACCCAGAGAGATGTTGTGGGGAGGGAGGTGGGAGGGGGGTTCATGTTTGGGAACGCATGTAAGAATTAAAGATTTTAAAATTTAAAAAATAAAAAACAAAAAAAAAGTGTTTTTAAATGAAGAAAAGTTAATTATGATAAACTACTGAGATACTAATAAGGAAAATGACACTGACATTGGACCACCAGTGCTTCAGTGTGAAGGGCAATTTAAACTTAAAAATAAATTTCCAGGAAACTGTTTAATCTAGTGTCCAGCTTGGGAAAAAATTAATTTTCTGAACACATCAAAGTGTTATAACTTTTGTACCGGAATGTTTAGGAAATTTAACAAGAATATTTCAACAGCTTTAAAAAGTGTTCAGTTTTTATTGAACATATTGAACTAGAACTTTAACAAAAGTTCTAGTGAAATACTTCAGTTCAGTTGCTCAATCATGTCCAACTCTTTGTGACCCCATGGACTGCAGCATGCCAGGCTTCATAGTCCAGCACCAAATTCCAGAGCTTGCTCGAATTCACTTCCATTGAGTTGGTAATGCCATCCAACCATCTCATCCACTGTCACCCCCTCTCCTCCTGCCTTCAGTCTTTCCCAGCATCAGGGTCTTTTCCAATGACTCAATTTTTTACATCAGGTGGCCAAAGTAGTGGAGCTTCAGCATCAGTGCTTCCAATGAATATTCAGGGCTGATCTCCTTTAGGATGGACTGGTTGGATCTCCTTGCAGTCCAAGGGACATTCAAGAGTCTTCTCCAACACCACAGTTCAAAAGCATCATTTCTTTGGCACTCGGTTTCTTTATAGTCCAACTCTCACATCCATACATGACCACTGGAAAAACCACAGCTTTGACTAGATGGACCTTTGTTGGCAAAGTAACATCTCTGCTTTTTAATATGTTGTCTAGGTTGGTCATAGCTTTTCTTCCAAGGAGCAAGAGTCTTTTAATTTCATGGCTGCAGACACCATCTGCAGTGATTTTGGAGCCCCCCAAAATAAAGTCTGACACTGTTTCCACATCTATTTGCCAAGAAGTGAAGGGACCCGATGCCATGGTTTTTGTTTTCTGAATGTTGAGTTTTAAGCTAGCTTTTGTACTCTCCTCTTTCACTTTCATCAAGAGGCTCTTTAGTTCTTCTTTACTTTCTGCCATAATGGTGGTATCATCTGCATATCTGAGGCTACTGATATTTCTCCTAGCAATCTTGATTCCACCTCATGCTTCATCCAACCCAGCATTTCACATGATGTACTCTGCATATAAGTTAAATAAGCAGGGTGACAATAAATAGCCTTGATATACTCCTTTCTCTATTTGGAACCAGTCTGTCGTTCCATGTCTGGTTCTAACTGTTGCTTTTTGACCTCCATACAGATTTCACAGGAGGCAGGTCAGGTGGTCTGGTATTCTCATCTCATGAAGAATTTTCCATGGTTTGTTGTGATCCACACAGTCAAAGGCTTTGGCATAGTCAATAAAGCAGAAGTAGATGTTTTTCTGGAACTCTCTTGCTTTATTGATAATCCAGTGGATGTTGGCAATTTGATCTCTGGTTCCTCTGCCTTTTCTAAATCCAGCTTGGAATCTGGAAGTTCATGGTTCATGTACTGTTAAAGCCTGGCTTGGAGAATTTGGGCATTACTTTGCTAGCACGTGAGATGAGTGCAATTGTGCGGTAGTTTGAACATTCTTTGGCATTGCCTTTCTTTGGGAAACTGACTTTTTCCAGTCCTGTGGCCACTGCTGAGTTTTCCAAATTTGCTGGCATATTGAGTGCAACACTTTCACAGCATCATCTTGCAGGATTTGAAATAGCTCAACTGGAATTCCATCACCTCCACTAGCTTTGTTCGTAGTGATGCTTCCTAAGGCCCACTTGACTTCACATTCCAGGATGTCTGGCTCTAGGTGAGTGATCACACTATTTTGATTATCTGGGTCATGAAGAATTTTCTCTGTATAATTCTTCTGTGTTTTCTTGCCACCTCTTCTTAATATCTTCTGCTTCTGTTAGGTCCATACCATTTCTGTCCTTTTTTGAGCCCATCTTTGCATGAAATGTTCCTTGGTATTTCTAATTTTCTTGAAGAGATCTCTAGTCTTTCCCATTCTATTTTTTTCCTCTATTTCTCTGCACTGATCACTGAGGAAGGGTTTCTTATCTCTCCCTTGTTATTCTTTGGAACTCTGCATTCAGATGGATATATCTTTCCTTTTCTCCTTTGCCTTTTGCTTCTCTTCGTTTCTCAGCTATTTGTAAGGCCTCCTCAGACAACCATTTTTTCTTTTTGCATTTCTTTTTCTTGGGACTGGTCTTGATCTCTGCCTCCTGTACAATATCACGAACCTCCATCCATATTTTCTTCAGGCACTCTGTCTATCAGATCTAATCCCCTCAATCTATTTGTCACTTCAACTTTACACTGATAAGGGATTTGATTTAGGTCATACCTGAATGGTCTATTGGTTTTCCCTACTGTCTTCAATTTAAGTCTGAATTTTGCAATAAGGAATTCATGATTTGAGCCACAGTCAGCTCCCAGTCTTTTATTTTTTATTTTATTTTATTTTATTTTATTTTTTGCTGACTGCATAGAGCGTCTCCATCTTTGGCTGCAAAGAATATAATCAGTCTAATTTTGGTATTGACCATGTGATGTCCACGTGTAGAGTCTTCTCTTGTGTTGTTGGAACAGGGTGTTTGCTATGACCAGTGCATTCTCTTGGCAGGACTCTATTAGCCCTGCTTCAATCTGTACTCCAAGGCCAAATTTGCCTGTTAATATAGGCGTTCCTTGACTTCCTACTTTTGCATTCCAGTCCCCTATTATGGATAAAACTGGAGCATATTATACAGAGTGAAGTAAGTCAGAAAGAAAAACACCAATACAGCATATTAACGTATACATATGGAATTTAGAAAGATGGTAACAATGACCCTATATGCGAGACAGCAAAAGAGACACAGATGTAAAGAACAGACTTTTGGACTCTGTGGGAGAAGGTGAGGGTGGGATGATTTGAGAGAATAGCATTGAAACATGTATATTACCATATGTGAAACAGATCCCCAGTCCAGGTTCAATGCATGAGACAGGGTGCTCAGGGCCTGATGCACTGGGATGACCCAGAGGGATGGGGCGGGGAGGGAGGTGGGAGGGGTTTCAGGATGGGGAACATATGTACACCCATGGCTGATTCATGTCGATGTATGGCAAAAACCGCTACAATATGCAAAGTAATTAGCTTCCAATTAAAATAAATAAATTAATTTTTTTTTTAAAAAGGACATCTTTTTTGAGTGTTAGTTCTAGAAGGTCTTGTAGATCTTCATGGTATAGTTCAACTTCAGCTTCTTCAGCATTATGGGGCATAGACTTGGATTACTGATATTGAATAGTTTGCCTTGGAAAGGAACAGAGATCATTCTGTTGTTTTTGAGATTGCACCATAGAAATAGTGAAAAAATTAGAAAAGTATATTTCATTAGTAACAATCACAACATCATTATTTCATACTATGTTTTTAAACTTACACTAATTTTTCCTACAGGATTATATAGGCTAATTCGTATTCTTTTCAGATGCTGTTGAATATAACTTTAACTTGAAACACTAATCCCCATTTTGAGATAGTTCTGTGATTTAGATTGAAATATTCAAAATATTTCTAACTTAAATTATAATTCTGAGTTGTATCTTAAGTTGAAATCTAATTTTAATTAAACTTAATTTTAAATTTATAATTATTGAAAATGGCCCATATCCTTTCAAGAATTTGCAAAAGAAAACTAAGAATAATTATGTTTTTTTTTAATTTTTGTGTTCAGAAGAAATGTATGTTAAAAATGCAAAACCAGTTTAAAAAAATAATAATAAAGTTGACAACCAACAAGGACCTACTGTCTAGCACAGGGAAATCTGCTCAATGTTTTGTGGCAACCTGGATGGGGGTGGATTAAGGGAGTATGGGTACATGTATATATGTATGACTGCATCACTTTGTTATACACTTAAAAATACAAAACTATATCAAATGTGTTTGAGTGAGTGCCCTTGTGGAACTGCAGCTCAAACAAGATGAAAAGACAGCCCTCAGAGTTGAAGAAAATATTTGCAAATGAAGCAACTGACAAAGGATTAATCTCCAAAATATACAAACAACTCATGAAGCTCAATGTCAAAAAACCCAATCAAAAAGTGGGTGGGAGACCTAAGTAGATATTTCTCCAAAGGAGATATACAGATGGCTAAAAGGCACAGGAAAAATGTTCAACATCATTAATTATTAGAGAAGTGAAGATCAAAACTATAATGTAGTATCACCTCACACTGGTCAAAATGGCCACCATCAAAAAATCTACAAGCAATAAATGCTGGAAAGAATGTAGAGAAAAGAGAAACTTCTTACACTGTTGGTGGGAATGCAAATTGATACAGCTACTATGGAGAACAGTATGGGAAGTTCCTTAAAAAACTAAAAATAGAACTACCATATGACCCAGTAATCCCACTACTGGGCATATAGCTTGAGAAAACCATAATTTAAAGTTTAAGCATTCAAAAAACTAAGATCATGGCATCCAGTCCTATCACTTCATGCAAATAGATGGGGAAACAATGGAAACAGTGACAGACTTTATTTTCTTGGGCTCCAAAATCACTGAAGACAGTGACTGCAGCCATGAAACTAAAAGACACTCGCTCCTTGGAAGAAAAGCTATGACCAACCTAAATAGCATATTAAAAGGCAGAGACATTACTTTACCGACAAAGGTCCCTCTACTTGAAGTTATGTTTTTCCCAGGAGTCATGTATGGATGTGAGAGTTGGACCATAAGTGCCGAAAAGCTGATGATTTTGAGCTGTGGTGTTGGAGAAGACTCTTGAGAGTCCCTTGGACAGCAAGGAGATCCAACCAGTCCATCCTAAAGGAAATCAGTCCTGAATATTCATTGGAAGGACTGATGCTGAAGCTGAAACTCCAATACTTTGGCCACCTGACTGGAAGAACTGACTCATTAGAAAAGACTGATGCTGGGAAAGACTGAAAGCAGGAGGAGAAAGGGATGTCAGAGGATGAGATGGTTGGATGGCATCACTGACTCAATGGACGTGAGTTTGAGCAAGCTCCAGGAGTTGGTGATGGACAGGCAAGCCTGGAGCACTGCAGTCCATGGGGTCACAGACAGTTGGACATTGACTGAGTGACTGAACTGAAAGTTTAAGCAAATAGAAGAATGATACTTAAAAGCATCTAAAGAAAATGGAAATTAGTCAAAACCATATGGGCAAATGTGAAGTACTGACAAGGTAAACTGTGACATGAGTAATCGATAAAAGTTTGCAGAAATACGATAAAGCAAAAGGTAAAATCAGATAGGTGGTGACGACAATTGAAAACTCCAGAAAAGGTTGCTATTCTGGATCAATAAATCTGAACTAGTGAGAAAATAACACAGATATGTCAAAACAAACACCTCAAATATTAAAGTTGAGATACTAATTGCTAAAACTAAAAATGTGAAGCTGACAAGCTACCAGAGAAAATGCATCAAAGAATATTAAAAAGGTAGAATGTTTGGAAAGAAAAACAGATTTGACACAAATATTTAAACTGAATTTAATTTGCCTTAAAAACATCAAAAATGCATTTTACATGAAATGATGTGAATTAAAAGCCATTTTAATCTCAACTTTAAAATTTCAATTCGAAAGTATTCCCAAACTAGCAACACAAGAAGAGAATGAGCATCCTATATTTTAAGCATCAGTGTAAACGGCATTAGTCAGTATTTTCTGTTTTCAAGTCGCAAGAAAAAAACTTCTAGGAGGTCCGGTTCATCTATTTAAGCCAAGACTCACAAATTACAAGTGACAGTCCAGCCAGCAGATTGGCTTTTGGGGGGTCAGGGTCCTTCCCTGTCATTTGTGCTGAGGGAAAACAGAGACAAGAGGTATAGGGCAGGCATTAGGGCATCATCGTTCAGAGACTCGTCTCTGGAGCCAGACTCCAGGGTTCAACCGTTGGATCTTTTATTTACAAGCTGTGTGACCTTGGGCGAGTTATTTAATCACTGTGTCTGAGTTTCCTGGTCTATAAAGAGATAATGCAAAAAAGCAAAATGGCTGTCTGAGGAGGCCTTACAAAGAGCTGTGAAAAGAAGAGAAGCAAAAAGCAAAGGAGAAAAGGAAAGATATAAACATCTGACTGCAGAGTTCCAAAGAATAGAAGAAAGCCTTCCTCAGTGATAAATGCAAAGAAATAGAGGCAAACAACAGAATGGAAAAGACTAGCGATCTCTTCAAGAAAACTAGAGATACCAAGGGAACATTTCATGCAAAGATGGGCTCGATAAAGGACAGAAATAGTATGGACCTAACAGAAGCAAAAAATATTAAGATGAGGTGGCAAGAATACACAGAAGAACTATACAAAAAAGATCTTCACGACCCAGATAATCACGATGGTGTGATCACTCATCTAGAGCCAGACATTCTGGAATGTGAAGTCAAGTGGGCCTTAGAAAGCATCACTACGAACAAAGCTAGTGGAGATAATGGAATTCCAGTTGAGCTATTTCAAATCCTGAAAGATGATGCTGTGAAAGTGTTGCACTCAATATGCCAGCAAATTTGGAAAACTCAGCAGTGGCCACAGGACTGGAAAAGGTCAGTTTTCATTCCAATTCCAAAGAAAGGCAATACAAAAGAATGCTCAAACTACCGCACAATTGCATTCATCTCACACGCTAGTAAAGTAATGCTCAAAATTCTCCAAGCCAGACTTCAGCAATATATGAACCGTTAACTTCCAGATGTTCAAGCTGGTTTTAGAATAGGCAGAGGAACCAGAGATCAAATTGCCAACATCCACTGGATCATGGAAAAAGCAAGAGAGTTCCAGAAAAACATCTATTTCTGCTTTATTGACTATGCCAAAGCCTTTGACTGTGTGGATCACAAGAAACTGTAGAAAATTCTTCATGAGATGAGAATACCAGACCACCTGACCTGCCTCTTGAGAAACCTATATGCAGGTCAGGGAGCAACAGTTAGAACTGGGCATGGAACAACAGACTGGTTCCAAATAGGAAAAGGAGTACATCAAGGCTGTATATTGTCACCCTGCTAATTGAAGTTATATGCAGAGTACATCATGAGAAACGCTGGGATGGAAGAAGCACAACCTGGAATCAAGATTGCTGAGAGAAATATCAATAACCTCAGATATGCAGATGACACCCACCCTTATGGCAGAAAGTGAAGAGGAACTAAAAAGCCTCTTGATGAAAGAGAAAGTGAAGAGTGAAAAAGTTGGCTTAAAGCTCAACATTCAGAAAATGAAGATCATGGCATCTGGTCCCATCACTTCATGGGAAATAGATGGGGAAACAGTGGAAACAGTGTCAGACTTTATTTTGGGAGCTCCAAAATCACTGCAGATGGTGTCTGCAGCCATGAAATTAAAAGACGCTTACTCCTTGGAAGAAAAGTTATGACCAACCTAGATAGCATATTGAAAAACAGAGACATTACTTTGTCAACAAAGGTCCGTCTAGTCAAGGCTATGGTTTTTCCAGTGGTCATGTATGGATGTGAGAGTTGGACTGTGAATAAAGCTGAGTGCCGAAGAATTGATGCTTTTGAACTGTGGTGTTTGGGAAGGCTCTTGAGAGTCCCTTGGACTTCAAGGAGATCCAACCAGTCCATTCTGAAGGAGATCAGCCCTGGGTGTTCTTTAGAAGGAATGATGTTAAAGTTGAAACTCCAGTACTTTGGCCACCTCATGCCAAGAGTTGACTCATTGGAAAAGACTCTGATGCTGGGAGGGATTGGGGTCAGGAGGAAAAGGGGACAACCAAGGATGAGATGGCTGGATGGCATCACTGACTCGATGGACGTGAGTCTAGGTGAACTCCAGGAGTTGGTGATGGACAGGGAGGCCTGGCTGCGATTCATGGGGTCGCAAAGAGTCGGACATGACTGAGCGACTCAACTGAACTGAAAGAGATAATAGTAATATCTATCTTACCAATGTGAGGATTAAGTGAAATATTTAAACAGTACTTAGAATAGTCCTTGGCACAGAGTAAGCTAACCAAGTAATTTAAGTTATTATTAGAGTCTGAATGAAGCCAGAATTAAGAATATGAGCTTCACCCAGAAGAAAATAAACACTGGTGATTTTGGAGCAGGAGAGTATGGTATATAAGAAAATTAATCTGATGGTCTTAAGAGTGAAATTCACCTCTGTAGCTTATTTCCACTGCTGGGTCACAAGGTCCCTGAGCACAGAACTTCATGTTGTTGATGTGTTATGCTGCTGATCCCATAGCTTTTAGCACAGAGCTATGCCTAATAAGTAGAAATGAACTGAGTAACTTTAAGGAGGAATTGGACTCCCTGGTAGTCCTGTGATTAAGATGGTGCTCCCAATACAAGGGGCATGGATTCAATTCCTGGTCAGGGAGTGTGAATCCCACAGGGTGAGATGCAGCTTTAAAAAAAAAAAAAAGGAAGAACTGGTGGAATTTGATGTCAACAGGAAGATACAGGAAAATAAAGAAGATCCAAGCATATTTTTCACATTTTAAGAGTGCATGGTTGGAAAAACATGGCTACCATTTTTTTAAAAAAAAGAAAGCTGGAAGAAAAGTTTAAGACAGTTTGAATTTGAGGTGTGGGTAGTACGTTTTGGTGCAAATGTCTAGCAGATATTTAGAAATGTGAGGCTAAGCTTGGAAGATAAGACAGGGCTATAAATTTGGGGATCATCGGCCTCAGTGTGTGAAAGTGAAGTTGCTCAGTTGTGTCCAACTCTTTGTGACCCCATGGACTGTAGCCTACCAGGTTCCTCCATCCATGAGATTTTCCAGGCGAGAACACTGGAGTGGGTTGCCATTTCCTTTTCCAGGAGATCTTCCCAACCCAGGGATTGAACCCAGGTCTCCCACATTGTAGGCAGACACTTTACCAACTGAGCCACCAGGGAAGTCCGTCAGTGTGTGAGTTACCACTATAAGAGTAGATGGAACAGCTAAGAAAGAGAACATTGGAACAAAAGAAGAGGCCAGAATAGGACGGGGGAAAGGCCAAATAATTAGAGAGGTTTAATAAGAGTTAGATTCCGGAAGGATCAAAACAGGACTGCAATGAACACAGAGGTAGAGCAGTTAATTTTAGAAATCTACCGAGATACCACTCCCTTGATTAAAAAACACATCATATTACCTTGGCCTGCCATGGTTCAGCTGGCAAAGAATCTGCCTGCGAATTCAGGAGACCGAAGAGACAAGGGTTCAATCCCTGGGTCAGGAAGATCCCCTAGAGAAGGAAATGACAACCCACTCCAGTATGCTTGCCTAGAAAACTTAATGCACAGAGGAGTCTGGTAGGCTACAGTCCAAAAGATCCCAAAGAGTTGGAAATGACTAAGCATACGCACATGCAAGTGCATGCGCATGCACACACACGAGCACGCACGCACGCACGCACGCGCATGCGCACCATAAACAAATACTGCCGAGCTTCCAAAAATCAACATAACTTTTAAACAGTCCTGGCTTCCTCTCCTTTCTATGGACTGATATGGACAGAAACCTTATCATAACAGCTATTTTCTCCTTTTCTTCGGTAAATGTTGAAGCACTCAATATCAAAAATCTGAAATGATTTATTTCATATACTTGAACAGAGCTAAGGTAGGAACTGACATTCCTACAAGGAAACAGTAAAATTTGATGTCAGAGCATTTTTTTTTTCTTCTCGCAGTAGGAATTTTCTCTTTGTTAAGGTTTACTTTTTTTCACTTCATATTTTCAGAAACTTAATTTGGGCTTGATGGAAACATTTTTTGAGGTGAATGACATAATAATAGCTAGAATATTAATTGGCATGTTCAGACAGGGATGAAAAATTATTTGAGGATAATGTAAATTGCAAGTAAAGGAAGAGGGTGCTTAAATATCCAGAAGAACAAGTACGAACTGCATCTTTTTTTTTTTTTTTTTCCTGCACTCTTAGCAATTGGCACTTGGGTAAATCATGTGAAAGAACCGGGAATGAGAAGTTTCTGACCTATCTGATAGCCTCTAAGAAACATGTAAGAAGCTTACCTAAGTAATAGTAGATATTTCACAAAGATTTTTTTCTTTTTATTTAATGTGAATACATGGACAACAAAGATATTAGGGTTTGCTTGGGACTATATCCTAAAAGCAAAACCCTAAAATTATGGAAATATATTTATTATCTGTTACAATTAACACATTTACTTATGTTATAACCACAACAGGGCATTAATTCTTAGGAAGAAAAAACGAATGTTTGAAACATGACTTTTCTTTTTTTTTTTACTTTTCAAATACAAGTATGCTAATCAATTCGTACTCGATTATTATAGATGATCATAAAGAAACACGTTTCACACACACATAAAGGAATCTAATTTTCTCAAGGGCCACTTAAGCCTCTGATATCCAAATCATTATTTTTAAATCCATTGCTTCATGACCTTTGTTTCTCAGCCCTGGGTGTTCTTTGGATGGAATGATGCTAAAAGCTGAAACTCCAGTACTTTGGCCACCTCATGTGAAGAGTTGACTCATTGGAAAAGACTCTGATGCTGGGAGGGATTGGGGGCAGGAGGAGAAGTGGACAACAGAGGATGAGATGGCTGGATGGCATCACGGACTCGATGGACATGAGTCTGAGTGAACTCCGGGAGTTGGTGATGGACAGGGAGGCCTGGCATGCTGTGATTCATGGGGTCACAAAGAGTCGGACACAACTGAGCGACTGAACTGAACTAAACTGAATTGTTAAATAGTGTAAGTCTACCACATTTTCAACTCACAGTGGCTTTTCATATGATTAATCACCTTCATGGATATTATAAAATCTAAACTCACCCCATCAGTATTTGAGATTTCACTTTGCAACTGACCTCCATCTCATTTGCATTAAACTTTCAAGTGTTTACAGTATTTGACATTGAACAAGGCTCTTCTTTATTTTCACAATGCATGTGGAATAGATGCTCATGTTGTGACCAGTGAGATGCTAGAAAACAGAATCATTTTTTAAGAGCACACTTGAACAGAGGAACATATTCCTGTAAAGACAATTTTGGTTTCCTCTTCAACTGTGTAACAATGGGTGTTTGAATTATAAATATCGATTCCACAGACTTACCAGGCTATTTTTTAGGTTGGATCATCCCTGTCTCTAACCCCAAAGACATGACATAAAAGAACAGGATAAACATCCAAAAGCTGAATAGCAAAGAAAGGACTAGTTTTCTCTATCCCAAGGTTCAAATTGAATATGTGAATTCAAAGTAAATGAGTACTTTTCATTGGTAATAATAATAACCCAAAACTTATTGACAGATCATTATTTCCCAGTGTTTCACTTGCCTTAATTCTACTTTTCTTCCTCTCTCACATAACCCTTTAAGATGAGTATAATATCATCTCCATTTAACAGGTGGCCAAAGTGAGACCCAGGAAGGCTAGGGAACTTGCTAAATTTATAAAACGATTTTTAAAAAGTATTGGAGTATAATCGCTTTACAGTGTTGTGTTTGCTTCTGCAGCACAACAAAGCGAATCAGCTACAGGTATCCATACATTCCCACCCTCTCGGACCTCCCTCCCACCACCCTCATCCCACCCTCCAGGTCATCACAGACCACTGAGATGAGCTCCCAGGGCTATAGCAGCTTCCCGCTAGCTATCTGTTTCACAGTCCAGCCCCAAAATAGGCAGAAGACCTAAACAGACATTTCTCCAGAGAAGACATATGACGGCCAAGAGGCCAATGAAGGGATACCTAACATTGCTAATTATTAGAGAAATACAAATGAAAACCACTATGAGCTATCACTTTACACCAGTCAGAATGGCCATCATCAAAAAAAAATCTACAAAGAATAAATGCTAGAGAGGGTGTGGAGAAAAAGGAGCCTTGCACTGCTGGTGGGAATGTAAAAAAAAAAAAAAATTATGAGATTTACAAGGGGCAAGATAGGGGTAGGGAATTTAGATATAAACTACTATGTATAAAATAAACTACAAGGATATATTGTACCGTGTAGGGAATAGAGCTAATATTTTATAATAACTGTAAATGGAGTACAACCTTTAAAAATCACGAGTCATCATGCTGTACACTTGAAACATATAATACTGTGAATAAACTCTACCTCAATAAAAAAATTTATAAGAGATATACAAACTGACGTGGTTTATATAAGAAAGGTTAAAGATTTTGATGCAATGGCATATGCAGACCTTTGATTCTTTGGGGAAATGGTAGTTATTAGACTTATACACTTGCTCATAGATAGGACAGCTTACTTCTAGTGATTAGAGATAAAAAGAGAGATGAAAGACCAACACATTCTTTACATGCCAAATAAACTATGAGCTTCTGTTTCTAACTCAGGTTAAATACGCTCCTGCACATTAGCTACCAAGGACTTTAAGAATCTAGGATAACCTTTTGAGAACAGAGGTTAATCCAGAATTCCTTAGAACCATGATGGTGTCTATGAGGGGGTAACCATCGGTTTAGTTATTCTGCCTTATTTACCCAATAATCACTACATCTGACACTGATTTCCTTATGGGAAGGAAGCACTGAAATGAACTCTCAACAGCTAGACAATTGCATGACCATTAATTACTGAAACAGCGAAAATACAAGCAAATGAAGTAAAAATCAGTAGCAGTAGGGTGGTGGTGTTCATTTGCAAATTATGACTCCTAACAAGCCTTAGGCGACACTGATATTAGATGATAGTATTCACAGTGCCCTGTGGTGAACTGGGTGGGAAGGAAATCCCCATAAAAGAGGGGTATATGTATACATATGACTAATTCATTTTGCTGTACAACATAGAAACTAACAATATTATAAAGCAACTATACTCTAATAAAAAATTATTAAAAACATGATAGTATCCAATTTATGAATGTGGTTTAGACAGATATTTTGAGCATTAGGAGCAATTTCCAAAGTGCCTCCTTCTATAAAACCAATAAAAACAAATCCTTTCCCTTAAAGTCCATTGATGGGTTATTTTGAATAAGTGGCAGAAACAAGGACTAGAATCTCTAACATTAAGTTATTTTTTAAACATTCTAAAAATTTCAAAGGTTTATGATTCCTTTTGCTAGTTCTCCTAGAACTATAAATATATGCATTCATCAGTACAAATCTCACCTGAAAACAAGCAGATAAATAAATAAGCAAACAAAAACCTACAGATCTACCACCTCCCTGGATATCACTGATGTATTCTGAGATCTTCACTAAGAGGTTTTTCAGATGATTGTTCAGTTCCCATGCATAGAGAATAACGGTCTCCTTGAACAAACTTGAGTTAAGCTCCTCTGAGCCATTGGCCGGTCTAGGCTTGGCCCTGGGTCTCTTGTCTTTGCAGAGTCCAGTTTTTGCAAAAATTCTTCTAAATAAACTTAGACAGACTTTCCCACCCAAATTACTCACTGACTACCATCCTCCAGGTAATAGTTGATCACCCTGGTCTGCCTATAGCAAGAATTCTATTAGTTCAGTTTAGCAAAAAATTGGGCTTCCCTGATGACTCAGCTAGTAAAGAAGCTGCCTGCAATACAGGAGATAGAGGAGGTGCAGGGTCAATCCCTGGGTCAGCAAGATCCCCTGGAGAAGGAAATGGCAGTCCATTCCAGTATCCTTACCTGAAAAATCCCATGGACAGAGGAGCCTGGCAGGCTACAGTCCAAAGGGTCACAAGGAGTCGGATGCAACTGAGCACACACAGCGAAGAATTACTCTGCAGTCTTAGAAATTTCCCATCTTCTTACCCCTACCCTGCTCCTTGGCTATAAATCCGCACTTGCCCCTGCTGTGTTGGGAATGGAGCCCAGTTCTGTACTGAGTCCTCTTTCCCCAGTTACATTTCCTGAGTAAAATCTGTTTTGACTTCCTTCACCACCATGCAGTTCTGGTTCTCTGTGACAAATGGATCCATTCCAGTATATGAAATTGATACTGATGATGACTACGGTCCAGGTACTCTTCAGACATCTCCAACTGTCGTTGAATCTATGCCTTAGTTTCTCTATCTCCAAGTAGGACATAAAAATTGAATCTCCTTTACTTTGAGGACTAAATGAATTAGTACAGGTACAACACTTAGAAGAGTACCTGGCACATACCAAACATTCATGACATGTTATCTACTTAGTACTGTTACCAAATTCTGTATCTATAAGTTGTTTTAAACCTCCAGTGATTTAACCATATGGATATTTCAGTATTATAAAGTCTTCTAATTAAGCTCTACATGCTTGCCCTTCAAACAAAATTTTCAGATACCACATATCCCACAAGTAACTCCAAGTAAAGAAGTGGAGATCTGTAAGTGACACATGGAAAATTATTTCATTGTTTTTTGTTCATACATGGGTGGCTCACACCGTAAAGAATCTGCCTGCAATGCAGGAGACCGGGGTTCAATCCCTGGGTCAGGAAGATCCCCTGGAGACGGAAATGGCAATCCATTGCAGTACTCTTGCCTATGGAACTCCATGGACAGAGGAGCCTGCTGGGCTACAGTCCATAGGGTTGCAAAGAGTCAGACATGACTCAATGACTAATACTTTCAAACATATCAGTATAAGAATACAAATGCATGCTACATATTCACATGTGAATGGATTTTAAATCTTTCAGGGTTTTAAAAAGAAATAGTACCAGAAATATGAAAAGTGAGTCATCAAGAAAAGCAAGGTGGGTATCAATAAATCAACCTATCAGAGACTACAAAAGAAGGGAGTAATAATATTCCGTCATATTGAACCATGCCTGACTCTCACTGGGCTCCACATAATTTTATCAAGTTGAAATAATCTGAAGATAGCAGGCTGTAAATAAGTTTTCCTGGGACTCAACAAATGCTAACTATTGTTACTATCAGTGAAAAGTGCTGATTCACTTCCAACTTATACATTTGGTATTTGCAACACCCATTAGTTTCCAGTCAAAAAGTTCTAGGGAAATGTGTTGCACAAATGAAGAGATAAGCAAACAAATGAATTAGGTCACTATCACTGTAACATGAGTATCTCTGGTCTTCTGTCCTTCCTCAGTCTAGGGCTGAAATTTCCTTTTTCTCTGCCTGTGTATATCTCCCTCTTGAGGCTGCCTCCTCTCCCTCCCCCTTAGTTTTACTTTATTTACTCCCTTTTTTGAGTATGTCTGCTGCCTTTCTTTTCCTTTTCAATCTCTCCAATTATGTAAACAAATTGGTAAGCTTTAGCTTAAAAACAGAAGACTGAGAGGTTCGAGGGGGAGGGGACATATGGATACCTTTGGTTAATCCATGTTGATGTATGACAGAAACCAACACAATATTATAAAGCAATTATTTGTCAATTACAAATAAAAAGGATGATTGACTATACATTTCAAGCTTCCTTTTCTTCTCAAAACACCTCTAAAATGAATACACAGATTTATTTTTCCCCCAAAGGCATAAATCCTCAAGGGCAAAGAGACAAATGTCAGCAAGATTTGAGAAGCTAGAAACCAGATGGGTGAGCAGTAAATGACTTAACAAACCTGCAAACCCAAAAACCAGTCTGGTTAATGGAGAGGCTCTCAAAGTAACCAATGTACACCTCAGTTCCTGGGTATTCAGAAATTGAAGTCACCTGGTACCCCTGAAAGGACTGGGTGAAGGTAGAGCTGACTGGTTGAACAGTCTTTCTAGAAAGAAAAGAGATACCCTCTTCAATCTCAAAGAAGAGGCTTCCCCAGTGGCTCAGATGGTAAAGAATCTGCCTTCAATGCGGGAGACCTGGGTTTGATCCCTGCATCGGGAAGATGCCCTGGAGAAGGAAATGGCAATCCACTCCAGGATTCTTGCCTGGAAAATCCCACGGACAGAGGAGCCTGGCAGGTTATAGTCCATGGGGTCACAAAGAGTCGGACATGGCTGAGCAACTAACAACATCCTTCAGTCTCAATGGAAGAGAGAAAATTGACTCTCTGAATACGATAAACTGGGCAGAGTCTCAGGAGTACCAGGCACAGTTAGGAACAAAAATATCAAACCCAAAGTTGCTAGACCGAGTGAAAATCTACTCACCAAATGGTGAGATTCCCCAGCCGCTCCCCCGCTCAGATCTCAGAAGAGAGTCAACTAGATATTTACCTTCCAAAGATAACTGAAAGTCTTTTCAAGGAAATATAATCAACCTAAGAGGAAAAACCTAATGATACAGAGGGGTGAGTGATTGACCACCAAAAAACAATGTATAGGAACCCCTATCCCCAGAACATACACATGGTGCTTAGAATCAGAATTTCCAGTCCCTCACCCTTAATTAAATAAGATGGGTGAGCCTGAGAACACCAGACATTTGAATAGGGCCTCTCACGTAGCAGAGATTGAATCCATCAGGGAAAGGAAAATTGAAAGGAACATAGACCCTGCAGGGAGAGAAAACAAACCAAAGATCGTTTTCTCTCAGACAAGGGAGAGAAAACCTTACAGCTATGAAAAAAAGAACAGGATACTACAAATATGTGATGTTCTGGGACAAAAGAGAGCTCTTGGAAGTTAAAAATGCAATAATAGAAAGAAAAAAAAATTTCAGAGAAGGGTTAGAAAGTAAAGTTGCAGAAATCCCTCAGAAAGTGGCTCAAAAGAGTAAAAAATTAAAAGAAAGAAAGAAAATTAGAGAATCAGCCTAGAAAGCTCAGCATCTCAATAAAAGAATTCCATCAATGAAAAACAAAGAGAATCAATACAAATAAACCAAAGAAAGGATTCAGACAAAGTTTCCAGAACTAACATATGAACTCTCAGATTGAAGACCCCACCAAGTGTCTAGCTCAAGAGAAAAGATCAAATCCAAACAAGCCCTCTCCTAGTGGAACTCAGAGTCTACGGGGAAGGGTTCAGAGTCCATTCTTTAAAGTTAGGTTCTAGACAAAGAGGAGTCAGAAGGACGTTGGTCTATTCAAGATGACCCCAGAAACTAGGAGACAACCGAACAATGATTTCAGTACTCAAGAAAAATTATTCCTCATCTAATTTTCCCTGAAAAGGAAACTACTAATTTTGAGGATTAAAAAAAAAAATTACTTTTCTGCATCCTTTCTTGGAATCTGCTGGATGAACTGTGCTATGACAGGAATATAAACAAAGAAAGAAAACAACGCGGACTACAGAGCCCAGGGCCATCAACACAGAAGAGCGACAAAGATAACCTTTGGGATAATGGTTAGAGAGATCCCAGCACTGAGTTGTGCGGCAGGTGTAGAGAGGTTCCAGTACTGGTCAGAGCAGAAATGCACAGGGCTCCATGCAGCATGTTGGGTTTCCCTGATGGCTCAGCACTAAAGAATTCCCCTGCGATGCTGTAGATGCAGGAGATAGGGGTTCTATCCCTTGGGTCGGGAAGGCCCCCTGGAAAAGGGCATGGCAACCCACTCCAGGATCCTTGCTTGGAGAATCCCATGGACAGAGGAGCCTGGTGGGCTACAGTCCGTGGGGTTACAAAGAGCTGGACATGACTGAAGCAACTTAGCACACACCAGGCAGGATGTGACCATGAAGACTGCATTTACAGGGTGTTTGTCTATGAATACATACAGAAGAAATTTACATTTTAACCAGAGTCCTGAGGTGGATTAGTAATAAACCCCTAAAAAGTAAGTAAACTAGAATGCAATTGTTAAAAATCAAGGAAAAAGGGAAATACAGTATACCACACAGCCAAGTTGTGAAGAAATGTCACAATCACAATAATACACAAACTGAACATAGATCAAACTAAAAATCAGATACAGGAAGATGAGTGAAGGATGTATGTGTGTTGACTGGAGGCGTAAGAAGATGAAATTTTCATCCGTCACACAGGGTGGTCAATTGAGAAAAATAATTTATTCAAAATAAGTTATTTAGCAAGATGGATATAAAATACTCAAAGAGGCAGCAAAAATAGCTAAAAGGGGTGATATTTAGAAAATAGGAATGGAGGGAGAAGGGAACCAGAGAGCTCTATTTTTCACAATTGACCTCATAACATCATTTGACCTTTTAAAAATTATGGATGTGTACCACTTTAATGAAAACGAAAACAAAATTGACAAAGAGATTGAGGAATTTACATTATTTTAATTTTAAAATGTCTTGCTTATTAATATTTTAAAACTCAGTTAGTATGAGATGGCTGCATTTTCTCTTTTACCTGAAAGATCACATTTTTTAAAAATGTATGTGTGATCTTCTGCTTATCCCCCACCCCTCCACTGTGAGTTATGGGTTTCAAATAAGAATGCAGTGAGCCATTCCTATTTCAGAGAGGAAATCCTCTATGAATCGCCCCCATCGCCTACCCACCCTGGCCTTTGTATTCCTTCAGGACCTACCCACAGTCCTCTCATAGCAATTCTAATTCTTCATTTTAATTATTTCTTTCCATGTCTAACTTTTGTTAGTAAACACTGAATTGCTTGAAGACAGAATTTATCTTACCATTTTGCATCTCTACAATCTAGCCTAGAGCCCAGAAAAAAAAAAAAAAGAGGCTACTCAATTAAGAAGGGAGAGAGGGAGAAAGGCAAAGAAAAGAGACAGAGAGAGAGTTTAAGGGGGAAAGGGGACTCACTGTGAGCAAATGTCTGGATGTTGGATATGACTCACAGAAAAAAAGACATTTGGAATATTCCAAGATTTATTAATAGTAGTGCAGTCTAGGAAGAGAAGCTAGTGAGAAGAATGAGAAGGAGCTGCCGGAGGGTGAGAAGGAAAATGAAGCTAGGGAATCACAGGACAGAGATGTAGAAAGTAAAGATTGGGATAGACACATATACACTATCAATACTATGAAAAATACGGATAATTAATGAGTATATACTGTATAGCACAGGGAACTTCACTTAATGCTCTGTGGTGATCTGAATGGGACTGAAATCCCAAAGGGAGGGTATATATGTACAGGTACAGCTGATTCACTTTCCTAAACAGAAATGAACACAACATGAACACAACACAAAATTAACACAACATTGTAAAGCAACTATACTCTAATAAAATTAATTTAAAAAAGAAGGAGGAGCACTTCTTGACCCTTCAAGGTCTACAGCATCAATGCTACCTAGAGACCAGGTTAGATGAGGGTGGAATTACCCACGGGCTTCACACATAGCTGGGGTCCTCCATAAGAGCCACTTCCAGGGAGGGGTGGAAGGAAAAGCCACATTGGGCTGGTTGCAGGACAATCTAACTGAAAACACAAAGACAGGAGGAAGAACAAGCTCTGTGGGGGAGTTTGCTAGAATAGAGGGCAGTAGCAGGAAGAATATGTGGAGCTTAGAAAATCATTCATACAAATATTGCTAAGGCATAATTGCATGCTAATAGCAACAATCCGGTAGAGAGAGAGAAATGGTGATGGGAGAGGAAGAGGACACTACAGCAAGAACAGATCTTCCAGGAAAAGGAGAGAGGGGTTGTGGAGAGGTTGGCTGACCTTAGCAGAAAGAACAGACACTTCTGTTCTAAGGGCGTCGGGGGGACACTGCAGGGACAGAGAAAGTGGGCTTGATAAAAGTGACACTGAGAAAGTGAAGTAGTTCTCATCTGATTGCATCTATTTTTCTGATAAATATGCAGCATTTATGGACAATGAAAGGAGAGATCTTTCTTCTGAAAGGAATAAGACAGAGTTGGACAGACAAGGAGAAATTCCAAATAGGTTTCTAGAATAAGATATATTTGCTGGAGATGAATAATAATCATAACTACAATACCAAGCTCTGAAACATGCTTGAGGAAATATTAAAAGGTGTCCTATATTTGTAAAGAGAAAGGTACATGATTTGACTTTACAACCCAAGAAACCACTGTATTGTTTTTAAGCTCTAGGTAATAATCCAATTCAGAAAGCATTTAATAATAGACATTTTCAAAATGCAAAACAAAAAAAAAAGCCCATTATATAAACAGCTTCCATATGTTTGGCATGCTCTATTTTCTTTAATTCTCATGGCAACCCTATGAAATAATTATTATTTCTCTTTTGAAAATGAGAAAACTGACCCTCCAAAAGACTAATTAACCAAATCACACTGCTGCTAAAGAGCCAAACTGAAAACTACGTCAATCTGATTCCTAAGTTCAGACCCTCTACTCAAGTCATCCATAACTTCATAAAATGCCATAATTTGTAAATGCTCTCTTTCGCTAATACTCCTAACTTTAAGAGATTTGTCATTTGAAGCAGCATGTTTCGTTTATTCAGAATTAATTATGTAAAACTCAGTTTTATAGTGATATATGCAGAATTCATTCCTTTTCTTTATACATATTAATAAGCGTCACTTAGGTATACCTCTCAAGAATGGTGGGAGATGTAACTAGAAACAAGAATCTATTTAGAAATAGCCTTAAGAGCAACAGACTTTGTTTCAGGGCTCAGATGCTCAAAATATGTCAGCATTAAAACAAACAAACAAAAAAACCATTGTCTTCTGTTAAGTAGTACAAAGTATAGACGCACTCTGATATAACATCTGGCACAAGGGAGACAGTCACCTGATCACATAAGAGACATCCCCAGGCACTCTAAGATTTTCTTCTGAAACCACCGATCAAACACAGATTGAAGGGGTATTGGACATAAGCAACTTTTAGTTATTTGTTTCAACTCTAAACGTGGTAAGTATAGAGAAAATTGAAGGAAAGCACTGAACTGAAAGCATTGGTAGAAATCTGAGTGCTGAACCTGGGAGGCTGTAACTGATGTCAAAGTCAGTTTGGACAATAGACAATCATCCCCTCCTGTCTGGCCCCATTTCTATCTCACAAATTAAATAGGAGGTTTGGCCCCTTTCAGTGGTCTTCAACCCCAGCTGTGTGTGCTTAGTCGCTCAGTCATGTCTGACTCTCTGCAACCGCATGGACTGTAGCCCGCCAGGTTCCTATCTATGGGGATTCTCCAGGCAAGAGTACTGGAGAGGGTAGCCTTTCCCTTCTCTAGGGGTTCTTCCCAACCCAGAGATTGAACCCAGGTCTCCCACATTGCAGGCAGATTCTTTACTGTGTAAGCCACCAGGGAAGCCCTCAACTCTGGCTGTGCACTGGAATCTCTCATGGAGCTTGAAATAATATAGGGTCTGCATCGTAAATCAACTGCTCTTCAGTAAATCAACTACTCTTCAGTAAAATTTAAAAACAAACAAACAAAATATAGAATCCGAGTCAACCCAGATAAATTAGATCAGGCTCTCAGATGGTGGGACTCAAGCATTGACAACATTGTATCAAAACCTCCCCAGAGGATTCTAATGTGTAGTAAGGGACTGAAAGTTGCCAGGCCAATGACGAGTTCTGTGTGGGAAGTTTATGATGCTTTAGCTAGACCTGCAGATGGGATCTTGATCAGAAGACCTAATCATGCTGATTAAACCCCATCCTACCTTTTTTAGTCTATTGGAACTAGCTCATACCAGTGCTTAAAAATTCTCCAACCTTTCAGAGCAGTTGAGTTCCACCTCTCTCCCTATTGCAAGAGTCTTGAATAAAGTTTTCCTTGCTCATGTGACTCTGTCTGGTGAGATTTTCCTTTAACAAGGAGTTTGAGTTTCTAGTGATATTCCCTGCAGAAAAATGCAGATGAGTCTCTTTCAGAGAGATTCAGAAGCAGAACATATAAACCAAAGATCTCTCTTTTGCGATCAATTCCGCATCCCAGGGCCCAGGTTCAGCTCTAAAAGACCTCAGTGTCTCTGAGATTTTAGATCCTCTCAGGCCCTTCCTTGTCATTGAAATTAATTTGGATACTTAAGTCTGCACTAATTCATTTATTAATATTTATTCAACATCCATACACATCACCCAGCAGTGAATGGGACCTTCTACAGAAATCTTACCAAAAAAAAACAAAAAGAGCGAGAGAGTCCCATGGATAGCAAGGAGACCAAACCAGTCAATTCTAAAGGAAATCAACCCTGAATATTCACTGGAAGGGCTGTTGCTGAAGCTCCAATGTTTTGGCCATCTGTTGTGAAGAGCTGACTCATTGGAAAAGACTCTGATGATGGGAAAGGTTGAAGGCAGGAGAAGGGGGTGACAGAGGATGAGACGGTTGGATGGCATCACAAACTCAATGGACATCAGTTTGCGTAAACTCCAAGAGATCGAGAAGGACAGGGAAGCCTGACGTGCTGCAGTCCATGGAGTTGCAAAGAGTTAGACACGACTGAGCACCTGAACAGCAACATTTACTACTCCCTGAGATACAGCATGGATAGCAGAAGAAAAAACTGGTTAAAATCAAATAAAAGAGAAGGAATGTTTTCTATTTATTGTTTAGTCAAAATAAGCTCAACATGCAATGTCTCCCTTGACACTAAGCATAAACACCACTATTTGCATATTGCTCCAATACCAACTTGGGATTTGAGGTAGGTTGTTTCTCCTCTTTGTGCTACAGTTTTCTCAGCTCTAGAATGAAGGCACGGTACTGGATGCTCTTATTTTTTGCATTATAAACATGACTTGTCTTTTATCCCAGCATAACAGAAGGTAACCCTGGAGAAGGAAATGGCAACTCACTCCAGTATTCTGGCCTGGGAAACCCTATGGACAGGGAAGCCTGGCAGGCTACAGTCCATGAGGTCACAAAAGTAAGAGTCAGACATGACTTAGTGATTAAACCATCAACACCACCAATAGAGAGTAAGAGTGAAACAGAATCAAAGGGGAGGTGGAGGAATTCGGCCTGAAATTTCCCTCACCTCAGCCTAGCACACACTCTGATACTGCCTTGATTGATAGTTGAACCCAGTGATGACATGAAAGGCATTCTCAATTTTCCAAATGAAGTACCTTCTCAAAGATTAGAACAGATCTCAACCTTGACTACACGTTAGAATAACCTAGGGAGTCTTAAAACTGATTCTCGGGCCCAGCACTCCAGTATCTAATTTAATTGGTCTGGAAAGCAACCTGCCTGCGGATCAGGTTTTTTTTAAAGCTCTTCAGATAATTCCAATACGTAACCAAGGGTGGGAACCACTACTTGAGAAGATGGAATTTAAATGCCTAGTGCGTTTCAGAGGTGCTTAATTCTAGTGTGAAACTAACGGAAGAATATGTTGGAATGCACATCTAGGAGTAGCAAACTGCATTAATATTGTTAGTAGTGTAAGTGGAGCAAAGGAAAAAGTGGGCGTGATGATGAGCCAAAGGATGATGGCTTGTACAAGAGAGAAGACAATACACACAAACATAATGCGGCATACCTAGCAAGGGCAGGCGGTAACAGAAGAGCAGATGAAAAGGAGAAAGCCGTGTGCATTGAGTGTCCACTGTATTAGCCATTTTGCATATGTTTCCCTATTTTTTGACATCCCCCAGAGACAGGTGTGATGAGATAGCCACTGTTATCATCATCTTACCATTTGGAAAGTGGCTCGGTGACATTATATAACTTCCCTCAAGGTTATCCAGGGCCCATGCTTGTACTAAAAATTCAGGTCCATCCAAAACTCATAGTCTATTTTGTCCAGATTAGTAATGAAATGACTAAGAACAGACTTGGAATTCATCAATTTGACAACTACTTCTTGCCACAAAATAGACACTCTTATCATGTGCTGCCACTGAGACCACTACTTTTCAGCATTTGGACATAGCCAGGAGAAAGTATGTCAATTTGATAACCAGGACTTGGCACTTTCATATCAAAGTCAGCTAGGCCAACTCAAAGACTCATTATTTTAAGAAGAAAATTTGTAGTTCTGCTACACAGATGTTATATTTATACCTTAACTTTGATCATCTCATAGATGTCGAGTTGTTGTTTTCAGGTTGGCCTGTTCATCATACTTGGACATATAGGTGATGTGTTTTTGCTGTTTGACTTTTCTAAAATTACTAGTTTCAAAATCATTTTCTCATTTAGACTATGAAATTTTGTTTCCTTCATTCAGCTTTCTTGGATCTATGCATGTTGATCTAATCATTTAGGGTCACAAGCTTCCAAGTAACTGCTTTTGTGCCTTTCCTCCGTAGATATTCTGTGCTCTTCATCAATAAATATTAAGCTCTTATGCTGTATTTCCTTCCAGCCACACTTTTTAATCTAACATCTAAGCCCCTTTGGTCATCACCCAACTCCTCATTTGTCAATGTCACGTCAATAGCAACTCTTTCCCCTGGCAAATTTGTAAACACAAATTCCATTCTTGGTTCCCTCCCCCTCTTTAATGAGTCACAATTCATTCGGGTCTTCCTCTTATCTTCTTTCTGCAAACCAGAGACATACAATCTGAGTCCTATTGTGCCATGCTTTTTCTGTCTAATTTGCTGTGTGCTGTACTGGTTCAGCTTTTGGCTCTGCACTAGGAGAGATGGTGTTTCGGGCCCCCTTTCATTCTTCAGAGAAACAGAAGCAATTTAACTTCCTTAGCTCTGATTCATAGATGTTTTCTCACGCTTAGGGCTTTTGATGTTCTGTTGCTCATTTGATTCAACAAATAACTGAACATTCCCAAATTTACTTGCTGGCCATCTAATTCCTTTGTCAGGGAGTGTATTTCCCTAGCGCTTTCTATACCTGACATTCAATTAAAAGTGGGACACAGAGGAGAAGCAGGCCATGGTGAGCAGAGCCTCTTCCTCCAGCGCTGTCTTTTTTGATTAGTTGGCAGCCAGAAAAAGGCTCCCGGATGCCAGCTTTCAAAGTCCCTGAGCTAAGAACAAGGGAACAACTGGACAAAGTGATAATTCCTCTTCCTGAAGGGGCTCCAGGCACTGAGCCAGGGAAAATGAATTCCATCATATTTAATAGTTTAACCCAAGGGAAGCTGAAAGGGGTAAGGGAGGTTGGCAAGTTGCTAGAAACTGGCTGAAAGCCAGTCCATCCCTGGATTCAATCCTAGACTTGCCAGCAACAGGTAAAAAAAATGCCCTAGAAAGGCAGTGGTCACTGTGGGTTAAAGAACACTGGATCCTTTTCATAGAGTCTGTACAGTAAAGGACCTCAGATTCTCATACATCATGAGAGAGCTAAAGGGTTTCCCGGGCGCTCTTCTCTCCCACAATGGAAACTGAATTCTCCTCCAGTGAAGCAGCTTTAGGGCTTCCCAGGTGGCGCTGGAGGTAAAGAACCTACCTGCCAACGCAGGAGACAAGACACAGGGGTTCAGTCTCTGGGTCAGAAAGATCCCCTGGCAGAGGCCATGGCAACCCACTCCAGTGATCTCAGCTGGAGAATCCCATGGACAGAGGAGCCTGTGGGGGACTACAGTCCACAGGGTTGCAAAGAATAGGACACGACTGAAGCAACTTAGCACGCATACATACACACAGGCAGTAGATTCAACTAATTTAGGATAAAGCAATAGGCCATTTCTCACTCTAGTATTGCAAAGTAAAATCCATGCCTACCACCAATGCGTTAGTGAGTGTTCAATACAAAACCTAGAAAACAAGTAATCAATACATTGTATTATTCTTAATTAATTGGCTGCAGTGAGAACAAGTTCCTTGTAAAATTAAGATAAAAATACTTCTTTATAAAGTTGTGATGAGAATTCAAAGATTTAAAACGCCTATAAAAGTAACCAAAATAATGTTGACAAATAAAATGTACTCGATAACCTGGAGTACTCTTAACATGTATGCATATTTCTTTTGCTCTTTTATTTAGGAGCTAACAAAGTTCTGGAAGCAACCTCAACAACAATAACCCAAAAAATCTCCCCAGTGATAAGAAACTTCAGCCACACTGTAGTCTCTACTACTCAGTCAAACCTCACTATCTCACATCCTGACTCTCCAAGCAAAATCATCAAAATATCTCCAGTTCCGGAAACTCTATCCCCTAGATTTTAAATGGTAGGAGATAAAGGTCCCAGGGAACATCAGCCTTTAAGAGTATAAATGAAACAGTAACAAAGTAAGTAATAAGGAAAAGCAATCAAAAGCAGAGGGATGAAGGAGCCCAAAAGAAAGCACCATTAACAATGCCAAACTCTGCACTGATGCAAGATCAAATAGGAAAGTGCTTTGGGGTCTCTGGATGCAAGGTGCTCCACGGATGTCAATGACTGCATTATTCTTGCCTTTACTACGATGAAGAATGAAGTCAAGTGAACAGAGTGCACGTGATCTCAAAAGCTCTGTATCTGCCTGTGGCAATTTTCAAACTAATTTGCACAGCTCAACTCTGTAAAGAAAAGAAATATAAACTATGTCTTAAATTATCCCATGCATAACACACTTTGGTGGAAGCTGATGGTTAAGTCCATGTCCTTGTTATTAGCATGTGTTGCTAACCCAGCTCCAACTGTCTGAGGTCTTTAATCACTGGGAAAATTAATCTCACAAGTTTGTTCACAAGAGAAAGAGGCTGCCATTTGACAGCTATTATGTAAAATATGAACCAGCACAAGGTACATGACAATTATTTTTGTTTTCAACAAATGTTGACTCTAAATTGTGTTAGATGGAGTTAATAATAGCATAGTTCTTTGGACAGAAGAAAACATATTGGCACACAGGAATACTTCTATTAATCATCAGATTGGAATGATCATTTCAGAAGCCTGTTTAAGAACATTTCATTAGTATCTAATAGAGAAAGACAGGTAAACTCTGAAAGCATTTTATAGTGATCCAAAAGGAACATTTATTAAGTGTTACTTCTGAAGACAGAAACACTTATTTCAATGTCTCCAAAATTCTTAATGTGTATATACCAAGCTGCGTAAAAGGTCAGGTGACCTCCCCAGAATAACAACTCGCAGTTAACAGCAAAGGCAATGGTAGCAAGCCTTACCTGTATGACCATACATACTCCCATCACAAGAGAAATACAGGCTGGAACTATGAAGGGATTACAGACTACTGCACTATAAATGGCATTTCTAACTTTGTTAAGAATGTTGATTCTTTATTTGGACTAAAGTCTACCCCAACTTACTTCCCCTGGTGCTCAGCTAGTTATGACATCATTTAAATGTCAATAGAGTCAAATCAATATTTGTCATTGTTATGTTAAATGAGAACAACAGAGAAAATATCAATATTTAGTGATTTCTTAGCTGTCCAAATGGGCCAATTTTACCAGACGACACTTTCTAAGAACACTGCATTATCTTATATAATCCTCTGATAATATCATCAAACTGAAGGGATCTCTAAGACAGGGTATGGTGAACATAGGGACATACAATAAGCGTATGTAAGGGACATATAAATGCCTGTTGATGCTTTTACTTTTTATTTACTAAAGGGTACACAGGACTCTGATGGTTATTAAATTTATAGATACAGATTCACATTCAATTGTAAGAAACAACACAGAAATTCCGTATACCCTTCACACAGTTCGTATATCTTGCAAAACTATGATACGATATAACAGGGATATGGGAATTGTTAGAATCTACCAGACTAGTTCAGATTTCCCTTGTGTTTAATGGTATGCATATCACATTCTATAAAATTCTAAACATGCATAGGTTTGTGTATCTGCCACAACTTCTGATTTTTTTTTTTTGGATGGATTAATCTATTTTTTAATTGGAGTACAGTTGCTTTACAATGTTGTGTTAGTTTCCACTGTACAGCAAAGTGAGCCAGCTACATGCATACATACATCTCCTCTTCCTTGGGTTTCCTTCTCATTTAAGTCACCACAGATGTTTTCTTTTATAATGCCAACCACCTAACCCCTAACCCCTGCCAACACTAATCTGTCTTCCGCTTCTCTAATATTATCATTCCTAGAATGTTATACAATTGGCTTTCAGATTCAGCATAATTCCCCTGAAAATAGATCCACATTGTTGGTTGTTTCACCAGTGTGTTCCTTTTTATCACTCGGTAATATTTTTCTGGGCTAAATGCCCAAAAGTGCAGTTGCCTGGTCATATGGTGATCCAATGTTTGTTTACTCTTATAAACAATGGCCAAACTTTTCGAGAGTGGCTGTACTACTTTAAATGTCTACTAGTATGCATGAGTAATCTAATTTCTTTACATCTTTGCCAGAATTTGTACTTTTTTTGACTAGGAATTTTCTTTTTAATTTAATAATTCTCATCATACAAACAAGACACCTCCTTACTAGAAAAATCACAATACAAAGAAAACAAAACTTCTCATAATTCTACCAGTCATTGATAACTACTCTTAATATCTCTTAATATCCTGATATATAGTTCTAAAATCAGTGTTAACTTTTAACAAAGTAGAACCTGCCATTTGTGACCTTTTTCATCTCTTAACAAATGTATCATAAAGCCTTTTCATAGACAATAACTCCCTGGTCGTCCAGTGGTTAGGATGACTGTTTCACTGCAGAGGATGTGGGTTTGATCCCCATGAGGTGTGGCCAAAAAATAAATAGACAGATATAGATATACTAGAGCTATACTATATTATATTGTTGGCTACATAGTAGTTTAAAGAGGAATTTCTGTAGACTGTCTAGCTCTTTAGCAACTAACTATTCAGAGACTTATACCCAGCAACATGTATAATATTTTCATTTCTTGGGCTAGTGGAATTGATCCATTTATCCAGGCATGTAGTGATATCTCACTGTGGTTTTAATTTGTATTTCTCAACTGTTTAATAATGTTGCATGTCTTTTCATGTGCTTCTTTACCATCTGTATATCCTGTGTGGTGAAATGTCTGTTCCTGTGTTTTGTCTATTCTCTAACTGGATTGTAATTTTACAGTTGAATTTTGAGAATTCATATATATATACATGTATATATAAATATACACACATGCTATTTTTGTAAGCTTTGGAAGCATTAAGCCACTAAAAATGCTACAGTGAACAGCAGCTCTTATGGCTTTGAAAGCATCATTACATCATCTGCCAGACTACCTCCTCTCTCACAGGTAAGGCTGCTAACGTTCACTGAGCATACAAACAACTGGGCCCCAGCAGAGCACATGGCCCGCGGGAGTCATGCACTGTTAGAGTATGATGGGGTGGACTTGCTGGTGACGGAGAAACCACCTCCCTCATTTCTTCTGGGGCCCCAGGACTACATCTGCAAAGTTAAGGTGACACTGATGCCCTGTCTCCAGAAAGCTTAAAATTCAAGTCTATCCAGAAGGCCATTTCTTCTCAAACTCATAATGCCACTGGCCAAGCAATCAGTGTCATCTGTCCCTGGTGGCAGAACTGACTGTTCTGGTCCACAGCTTTATGCCTCTCACCAGAGCTGGATAAAATAACATTTCATAAATTGAAGAGCTTCTGTTCCACTGCTCAAATAATATTTATCAAGTAACACTGACTCACTCTCCTTAGAATACAATGAATGTGCATGACAGAGTCAAGTTCTGAGAAATTTTAAACAATGTCATTTGCAACATGGATGGACCTAGAGATTGTCATACCGAGTGAAGTAAGTCAGACAGAGAAGGAGAAATATCGTATGACATACCTCAGATGTGGAATCTAAAAAGAAATCATTCAAATGAGCTTATTTACAAAACAAACAGATCTATGGACTTAGAGAACAAAGTTAATGGTTGCCAGAGGAGGGATAGTTGCAGAGTTTAGTATGGATATGTACACTGTGCTATAATTAAAGCAGATAATCAACAAGGATCTCTGCTGTATTCTACTGCTTAGAAGCACCTCATAGATTCCACCTGCACTCAAAGGGGAGAATTTACAAGAGCACATTAGTTTTCTGACAAAGGCCCCGAAATCAAAGCTTTGGTTTTTCCAATAGTCTTGTATGGATGTGAGAGATGTAAGAGTTGGACCGTAAAGAAGGCTGAGTGTGAAGAAATGATGCTTTTGAACTGTGGTGTTGGAGATGACTCTTGAGAGTCCCTTGGACTGCAAGGAGATCAAACCAGTCAATCCTGAAGGAAATCAACTCTTGAGTATTCATTGGAAAGACTGATGCTGAAGGTGAAGCCCCAATACTTTGGCTACTTAATGCGAAGAGCTGAGTCATTGGAAAAGACCTTGAAGCTGGGAAAGATTGAAGGCAGGAAGAGAAGGGGACGACAGAGGAAGAGATGGTTGGATGGCATCACCAACTCAATGGACTGAGTCTGAGCAAGCTCTGGGAAATAGTGAAGGACAGGGAAGCCTGGCATGATACAGTTCATGCGGTTACAGAGAGTCAGACATGAGTGAATGACTGAACAATAACAAAATAGTTCATTGGAAGTGATCTACTGATGTTTAATTATAGGGGGAACCTTTCTTTTTTAATATCACCCAGAAGGAATCAAGACTACAGGCTGCACAGATAGTAAAGTTACATTTAAGGCAGAGCTGCTCAGCTTTCAGGGTGGCAGATAGGATGGACACAATCAAGAAACCAATGCAAATACTTCGGGGCTTGCTGTCTTAGGGATGTATCTCATCTGAATCAGCATGAAGGGGAAAAAAAGGCAATCTTTCTACTCAGTGTTTGTCTGGGGAAACAATATGTTTCAGTGTCCATTTTGTAAGAGAGTAAAATGACATTACACAGGATTAAATAATTATGTTTCCAGACATCTTGACAAACTCAGGGATATTTCCGCTTTATCCTCTAAGCCATTCCCTCCAATCCCCATTCTTCTACAGCATCTTGTTTTTCTCTCTCAAACTTCAAAACTAAAACAAGTCACTTCTTCTCTCCTCCCTCAACATTCTAATGAAAGATTCTGACATTTGACAATAGTGATGTCATGTAATTAAAATTCTTACTGCAGGGAGGGGAAGGAAGAATGAAAATTGTGTCTTAATATGAAGGATAATTAAGCCTTCTTTCTCCATTTTAAAAGAGACTCATGATGTTTTTCGATAACAATTTGTCCCAAGAAATGTCTCCATCCATGTTTCTTCATCTGGTTATGAAACCTGTAGATTTCATTTATAAAGGTTCCAATGCCATCACTCTGGGTCACCCATTCCCACAGTTTCAGCCTTCTGTGTAGACATCCTCCAAGTGAAATTACCTACCTGAACATGCATGATCATTTCACTGGCATGACCTTACCATATACGCGTTACTGATGCTCCAAAAGCAACGTATCTGAAAAAGCCACTCTCTTCATCTTTTAATCTCTCTTGTCTTCACTATTCCTGTTAAAAGGACCACCCTCCTCCCCATTTCTCAGACTGAAATTCCATCATCTTTATTTGCTCCCTCCCTTTGGGGGATGTTTTTTCCTTCCATCCCAACCTCTGCAGTGTTTTACCAGGTATCCTAGCCTTTGCTCCCCAAGCTCCCACCTCAGCTCCTGCCCACCTTCCTTATCTCCTGGCGTGGAGTTTATTTCTCCTTCCACCCTTCCTTCCATTCCCTTTATCATCAATTCTACCCATGCTACTTCCAACATGATCTTTTTAAAAACACCTCACATCATGGCATAACCCTACTGAAAAGCTCTCTAAACCATGAGGAAAAAATTCAAACTCCTTGGACAGGTGTTGGAAAATTTCCAGAATAAGGTACCGACTTATCCTAGCATTATCTTCTGCAGTAATTACACTCCCACAGTGTCACCCAGTCACAGGCACTGACTCACCAATCTTGAGCCTGCCTTCACCTGATTTCCTCTCCTGCCTCTCATGCATCTCTCTGCCTGGAAATCCCTATATCTCTGAACATACACCCTCTCTTCTCCTCATCTATAAGCAGTTAATTTCATAGCCACATGTCTCATGAAGTTTTCCAGACTTCCTCATCTATCTCCTCATTTTTGGATAGGATATACAGCAGTGGAGCACTTCCATGTTGCTCCACATTAAAGAAAATAGAACACAAAGGAGGCCCCTTGTTCTCTAGGAGGCCCCTTGTTCTCTAGGACATCAAGAAGTCTTTGATTACATAAAGGTTCCTTTTCAGAAACTTTCCTAGGAAACAATTTCTCAAAACTCACCCTTTTCAAATATTCATTAATTTTCAAATTACATTCCAGGAACCTGTTATAGGCGCTAAAGAAACAAAGATAGAAAGTCTGACTATAAGGGACTCAGGATCTGACAAGAAACACAGATAAATAAGACACTATGGTGGGGGTTTAGTTGCTAAGTTGTATCCGACTCTTTTGTGACCCCACGGACTGTAGCCTGCCAGGCTCCTCTGTCCATGGAATTCTCTAGGCCAGGATACTGGGATGTGTTGCCATTTCCTTCTCCAGGAGATCTTCCCTGACCAGGGATCAAATCCTCATCTCCGGCATTGGCAGGCGGATTCTTTACCATTGAGCCACTATGGATTGCCACTATAATAGATTATAAACAAATCAAATAAGTAGATTGGATTATTCTGTTGGGAGATGGAGGAAAAGTGATCTGAGAGAAGGCTTTAACTGAAGAAAGGACATTTAAGTTGGACTTGAAATGCTATAACAACATTTTTGAGCATTTTTTATATACCAGGCACTTTAAAATATATTTCTTTCACATGATCTTCTCAATGAAGTTGATATTATTATTATTATTCCATTTTACAGGTTAGAAAAAAACAAAACTCAGAGCAACTGGGTAATATTGCCCAATCCTTGCAGTTAATAAGTGGAATTGGGATCCATACTCAGATTTGGGTAGATCCACGGTCTAGGCATCGGTCATTGCTTTAACCTGAACTGTAGATCACAGTAAACTAGATGATGATATCCCCACATTAGCTCCCCACAAGTTTCAATGTTGAGCTTAGCACTGAAAGTTTTCTTACCAAAAAAGTACACTGAAGCAAGCAACAGGTGGCAACATAAGCTTTACTGTGTATTTTGTAGAGAAAATTTTGGACAAGGTCACACAAATACCCTTCAACTAATAGCTCAAATTTTTCTATTAAGACATTTCCAAGTTCCTATTGATACATCCCTTGTCACCCAGCCACCATCTGGCAGTTTCTCCTCTCTCTCTTTCACGTTTATGCTCTTCTCTTCTTGCTCCTAAGATATACAGAGCAACTCCACTCAGGCACATGAAAAGTCATCAGAATGATTGGGGAAAATAAATAAATAAATAAATGCCTCTCATGAGGATCCTTGATCTAATATCTAAAATTTTACTTGGAATTTGCTGCCTGGGGACTTACCTCACATGCTAAATATATTTAACAGGAAATTCTTCCTCCAAAATGCCATGCTGCTACCAGAAATTACTCTGGTAAAATAAAAATTTCTCCATAGTTCTACAATATTAGAGTGGCATTCTTATTCTGAAATATATTAATGTGATTTTCTCCAATGCACTTCTGTATATATAACCTTTCAATCAGACCCAGTGAGGAAGATGAAATCTAAAAACTAGTAGTATAGTTTAACAGAAATGAATTTGCTATATGTGTGTTAAGGAATTGAGAAAGCAAAGAGGGAACACAGACAGAAGTAACAGGAAAACAGTAATTGCAGGAAGCAGCTACTGCCTGTAGGGCTGGAGGAACAAAGAAAAGATAATTGAAGCTCAGAAGAAGGCTCAGGAGCCAGGATTCAGACCTCTGAGGAGGAGGGACAAATAATGCTGGTTCTGGAAGTATGGAGAGAAACTCACAAGTGGAACTAACTGCCGTTGCCCATGTTAGAGGCCATTGCTGGGCCATGTGATGAAACAGGAAGCAAACAGGAAGGAGTCTCTCCTCCCTTTTCCAGTCTTCCAGTCTCCGGCTGCAAAGTCCCAGGTGGCCCTTGTGATAGAGAATCCGCCTGCCAATGCAAGATATGCAAGAGATGCAGGTTTGATCCCTGGATCGGGAAGATCCCCTGGAGAAGGAAACGGCAACCCACTCCAGTATTCTTGCCTGGAGAATCCCATGGACAGAGGAGCCTGGCGGGCTACAGTCCATGGGGTCACAAAGAGCCAGACACGACTGACTGACTAATGCTTTCGCTTTCTGTTGGTCTCCTTCTGGCACCCTGACTGGTCAAAGAGAAAGTGCTTTTCTCTTTACAATCTTACCAGTACAAATCCTAGTAGAACTAGACATCTTAGGTTCTGAGAGAGAATAGTTTGACAACCAGGAAATGATCTCTTTAGTTAACCTGAGTCAACTACCTGCCTGAGCAACAGAGGCAGCAACAGGTGTAGTGGTGGAGGATAAAGATTTCTACAACAGGGATTCCATGGAATGAGATTCATATTTATCTTGTAAAATTTACACAGTGATTTCTGAGTTTGCAAGCAAGATGAGAAGTTAACACTGTTTGGAGATACAGTGACTCTAGACACTGTCTGGAGAGAAAGATAATTTTCTAACTGCTTTTATCTCATCTTAAGAGAGAAGCCTAGAGGACCAGATAATTAAGTTTATCTTTATGCATAGGGTAAAGCTCTATACAGTCAGCCAAAACAAGACCAGGAGCTGACTGTGGCTCAGGTCATGAACTCCTTAATGCCAAATTCAGACTTAAATTGAATAAAGTAGGGAAAACCACTAGATCATTCAGGTATGCTCTAAATTAAATCCCTTATGATTATACAGTGGAAGTGAAAAGTAGATTCAAGGGATTAGATCTGATAGAGTGCCAGAAGAACTATGGATGAAGGCTCATGACCTTGTACAGGAGGCAGGGACCAAGACCAGTCCCAAGACAAAGAAATGCAACAAGGTTGTCTGAGGAAGCCTTACAAATAGCCAAGAAAAGAAGAGAAGCAAAAGGCAAAGGAGAAAAAGAAAGATAAACCTATTTGAATACAGAGTTCCAAAGAATAGTAAGGAGAGATAAGAACGCCTCCCTTAGTGATCAAGGCAAAGAAATAGAGGAAAACAACAGAATGGGAAAGACTAGAGATCTCATCAAGAAAATCTGAGATACCAAGGGAACATTGCATGCAAAGATAGGCACAATAAAGGACAGAAATCATATGGACATAACAGAAGGAGAAAACATTAAGAAGAGGTGACAAGAATACACAGAAGAACAATACAAAAAAAAGATCTTCATGACTCAGATAATCACAATGGTGTGATCACTCACCTACAGCCAGACATCCTGGAATGCGAAGTCAAGTGGGCCTTAGGAAGCATCACTACAAACAAAGCTAGTGGAGGTGATGGAATTCCAGCTGAGCTGTTTCAGATTCTAAAAGATGATACTATTAAAGGGCTGCACTCAATATGCCAGCAAATTTGGAAAACTTAGCAGTGGCCACAGGACTGGAAAAGGTTAGTTTTCATTCCAATCCCAAAGAAAGGCAATGCCAAAAAATGTTCAAACTACCACACAATTGCACTCATTTCACACTCTAGCAAAGTAACACTCAAAATTCTCCAAGCCAGCGTTCAACAGTACATGAACTGTGAATTTCCAGATGTTCAAGCTGGATTTAGAAAAGACAGAGGAACCAGAGATCAAGTTGCCAACATCCACTGGATCGTAGAAAAAGCAAGAGAGTTCCAGAAAAACATCTACTTCTGCTTTATTGACTACACAAAGACTTTGACTGTGTGGATCACAACAAACTGTGGAAAATTCTTAAAGAGATGAGAATGCTAGACCACTTTACCTGACTCCTGAGAAATCTGTATACAGGTCAAGAAGCAACACTTAGAACTGGACATGGAACAAAAGACTGGTTACAAATCAGAAAAGGAGTATGTCAAGGCTATATACTGTCACCCTGCTTATTTAACGTCTATGCAGAGTACATCATGAGCAATGCCAGGTTGGATGAAGCACAAGCTGGAATCAAGATTGCCGGGAAAAGTATCAATAACCTCAGATATGCAGATGACACCACCCTTTTGGCAGAAAGCGAAGAACTAAAGAGCCTCTTGATGACAGTGAAAGAGAAGAGTGAAAAAGCTGGCTTAAAACTCAACATTCAGAAAATAAAGATCATGGCATCTGGTCCCATCACTTTATGGCAAATAGATGGGGAAACAATGGAAACAATGACAGACTTTATTTTGGGAGGCTCCAAAATCACTGCAGATGGTGTCTGCACCCGTGAAATTAAAAGATGCTTGCTCCTTGGAAGAAAAACTATGAGCAACCTAGACAGCATATTAAAAAGCAGAGACATTGCTTTGCCGACAAAGGTCCATCTAGTCAAAGCTATGGTCTTTCCAGTAGTCATGTATGGATGTGAGAGTTGGACTATAAAGAAACTGAGCATCGAAGAATTGATGCCTTTGAACTATGGTGTTGGAGAAGAGTCTTGAGAGTCCCCTGGACAGCAAGGAGATCCAACCAGTCCATCCTAAAGGAAATCAGTCCTGAATATTCATTGGAAGGACAGATGCTGAAGCTGAAACTCCAATACTTTGGCCACCTGATGCAAAGAACTGACTCATTTGAAGAGACCCTGATGCTGGGAAAGATTGCAGGTGGGTGAGAAGGGGATGACAGAGGATGAGATGGTTGGATGGCATCACAGACTCGATGGACATGAATTTGAGTAAGCTCCAGGAGTTGGTGATGGATAGGGAAGCCTGGTGTGCTGCAGTCCATGGGGTTGCAAAGAGTCAGACATGACTGAGTGACTGAACTGAACTAACATGAACTTTTGCATAAGATATAAGGAGAAAATTACGTGGATAAAATGATAGCTTAAAGTTTGCTTCTTCCAGATCAGAAGACTGCCGGAGGAAAGAGGGATACCGTACAAGTGAAAAGATCAAACACAAAGGCTTTCATTCCCTTGATCCATCTTGATGTCAAACCTCAAGGGAGAAGGCAACGGGAAACCTTAGGGTAGAAGAAAGACAGTTAAAACACATTGTCATTGGGGGAACACCCCCTGGGCATGCTAGGGGAAACCTTGTTCATAGCCATTATCAAATGGCACAGGTTCATGCAGCAGCAACATGATGGGAGGTAAGTAAAAAGCTCTGATGTGAGGTGATGAATAGTCCTTGCTTCCCATGAGCTCTGAAAGGTACACAGGGAAAGAAGAAAGGGCCACATGCCCCAGAGAGCAGATATGAATGTGCTGAAAGGGCCAGTGGGTAGGCGGGAGCCTGGGGAAAGATAGAAGAAGCCATAGGGTGCTGGGTCATCAAGATGGACAGAGAGATCAATGGCTAGAACCACGAACTTAAAGTAGGCTCCAGCCCTTTGCCCAAGTTTGGGCAGAAGAGTAGATGCGGCCCAAGGGCCATTGAGCAAAGAGAGGGCTGCACTCACCTAAAGAGTCTAGAGAAGATCCAGAGGTCACTGTGCCAGTCCAAGCACTCCGAGGGCTCTGCTGACTGGCATCAGGCTTCTCTTTTCCCTTCCTTCCTTTACTCTCCTTTCTTCCTTCTCCTCCATCTCCTCCCCGTCTTCTGACACAATATTCTTTAAGTTTAACTTGGCTAAATAGCTTCAATTCCTGATGTATACTGTCACAGACTATGCACGTGCAAGGTAAGGAGCAAGGCACAGGTGACCCTCGAAGAACACAAGCTTGAGATCCGCATGCAGACTCCTTCAATAAATATACTGGAAAGCATTTTGGAGAGTTGAAACAGTTTTAAAAAGCTCTCAAACCACAAAGCCTAAAAATACAGAATTTTTTTTAAGTTAGGTATGCCATGAATGCATAAAATATATGCAGATATACACATTTTAACATTAAAAAATGTGTTAATCAACCATCTACATTATCAATAAATCTTCCGGTCAACAGTAGGTTGTTAGTAAGTGGGAAAATTAAAATTAGAAAAATTTAAAAGTAAACAATCACTCTATTTTTAAATATTGAGTTAAAGGCGAGCAAGTTTGTGCCCCCACTATAATATTAATTCATATATTGGGACACATACTATTATTTCTAACATTGACTCTGAATTTTCAAGAAGCCATATAATATAGAATTTAGGAGTAGAAACTCTTTAGCTAGACCACCTGCCAAAAAGTCCGAGCTCCTTCATTTCTTAGCTAGGTGGCCTTTGATAATTTGCTTAACTACGCTTCACTTTTCTCATCTTTAATAGAATAATAGTTCTCATGCAACTTTAAGAAGTAATAACAGTTCCTATTCAACTTTATATGTGTAGAGCTTTCAGAAAATTTCTTGCACACATTAAATATTCAATAAATGCTATTATGATGCTAATGATGATTTATCAGGAGCCTTATCCAAGTTGTAATCATCATCCTTTATCACCTCCAGGTTGGAAGGGTGGCACAAAGCATAAAAGATATGAACTCGACTCTGAAAGGGTCTTTAAGATCATCACCATACTCCACAAGAAAAGTTAGTTTCTCTGATTAACATGGCAGTACCTGAGAGTCAAAAGAGGTCTTTCCCACCCAGATGTAGTGGGTTGGCCAAAGGGTTATATCAGAAGTTACAGAAAAACCCAAATAAACATTTTGGCCAACCCAAGGGGCACCCGTGGTAAAGAACCACTAGATCTTCCTGAGTCAGGAAGATCCCTGGAGAAGGAAATGGCCACCCACTCCAGTACTCTTGCCTGGAGAATCCCATGGACAGAGGAGCCTGGCGGGCTGCAGTCCTCAGACCAGTGCACGGCTGAAGTGGCTCAGCACATGCAATAGAACGGAATCAACAACAAAAAAAACCAACAGGTGAGAATTCCAGGTGTTGCCCTATCTGCACCTGTCCCTTTCTCATTATTTCCAAGTGTTTAATTAAGAAGAAGGACCAAACACATTTCAAATCTACAAATGAGATTAGAGGCTTCGTACTGCAAAAGTTTAGATGCTGGAATTTGGACGGTCCTGCAGAGCATTCCTGTCTTCTGTAATGCAGAGCAGTGGCAACAATGGCAAGGCCATTAGAATCATACCCACTCCCTGGCATTATTCAGTGTTATCTTCTGAGGAGGAACAAAAGCCATAGGGTTAAGAGGTGGCAGTACTCCTCTCACTGCATTCTCCCTCCTACCAGCTATCACTGAAGATAAGTTAGTAATAAAACACAAAGGGACTCTTCTGAAAGGATGTATCTCCCTTGGAGCCTAATAGATAACATCATCTTAGAATTGAAAGGTATGATATAATCAGGAATAATAGTGTTCCATATCTGTTCCAATTTCTTCTGATTTACTGCATTTTAAAAGTAATTTAAGACAACGTTTGCTGATTGCAGATTTTTTTTCTGTGCCAATTCCCAGGTGGTGCAGCGGTAAAAAATCCATCTGCCAATGCAGGAGACACAGGAGATGCAGGTTTGATCCCTGGGTCGGGAAGATCCTCTGGAGTAGGAAATGGCAACCCACTCCAGTATTCCTGCCTGGACAATTTCATGACAGAGAAACCTACTCCATGATTCGGACACAACTGAGCATGCACACACACACAAGAACCATTCTTAACAGTTTCATTAAAAAAAAAAAAAAAAGCAAAGGAGAACTTCTAAAGAGCTGGACCTCAATCCAAAGAATCCTGAGATAGTCACATGATTTTAGCAAGACTCCTGCCCAGCCCTCACCCTCGCAGCCACATGTCGTCATCTGCTTTAGGATCCCCAGGATTAATCTGATTCATTTCCTTTCTCTCTGTTTATATCAGCCACCTAGAGGCCATGCAAACTCCCAGGTCTTTCCTCAGGTCCCAGACGTTATTTCCGGAGACGTCTCAGGCAGAGACACAGTATCAGACACAACATCAGCCCTACCCCAACACTCACTACCCTCTTTCTTCTCTCCACACCACTTCTCAGCACCTGACATACTACAGGCTTGTCCGTCTGCCCCTCCACACTAGACTGTAAGCTTCACAAAGGCAGGAAGTTTTGTCTTGATCACGGATATAGCCCACAATTCAGTGTCATGTAGATGGCATATAGTCTGTTGAATAAATGAATGAGTGAATTCATCCCTCCTATAAGAGTGGAGATGACTCTAGAATTTATCTGCCTTCTCCTTTTCTCTGGTGGCCTATTTCACTGGGTAGGCAGAGGGGAGGGAAAGCAATGCCATGAAGTTGGGAAGATCATCCATTTTATTTTTTCCCAAATTTAAGATCTTTTCACCTCTAACCTCTGAGGGTCTCTGAGTTCCTTTGTGACTTGATTAAAGGGATGATTCTAAGCAGGAAAGTCAAGGTCTGTGCATACACCTGTCCATAAATCAGGCTTTTCTACATTAAAACCCTTCTGTAACTCCTTGGGTGAAAGCACCCTAACAAGTAAAGCCAAATATTTAAATGTAGGAAAGGCACATCCACAGTAGGAACTGCTCAAGAACACTGAGAGTGCTTGATAAAATCTCCAGGCTAAACCAGAGTCTGACTCTGCCTTTGAACAGACAGTATAACTTTGATTCAATTCAGTTTTTCCACCTATAAAATAGACTTTCCACTTTTAAGTCACAAAGATACAAGAATTTCATGTGGGGCTTTCACATTCTGATTTGGGGAAATTCCATCTTGCTGACATTTTACATCCGAGAGAGTCTTTATAAAGTCTATTATACGAAATCTTAATATTGTCATACAGACTTGATAAGCTGTGCTAGATAATGTGACTAGGCTAATTTGGATGGGATACAGAATAGGAAGGAAATGTTCAGTCTTGAGAATGGAGTAACTTTAGGTATTTAATTTCAGATTCTGGAAGCAGAATATCATCTGCTTACCAGCCGTCCAGGAAGATACTCAGAGACACAATGGTGGATAGTAGTGTAAGAGTTTCAGGCAGGTACAAGCAAGGCTGTCCTGCTAAACTTCAGATTTCCTTTCCTAAGCATGAGGAACTTTCCATTCTAACCCACAGAGCTCCAAGAAGTAAAGGGAGAAGGATGTTTATGGAAAGCAACACTTCCCTCCTACTGCTGTTGATTTCTTGCAGAGACAGCTTAATTAGTGTAACTCTGACTCTCTTCACCCTTATACTTTGCTAACGTTGGTAAAGTGAAGTGACTTTTCTAATTGATAAATTTGGGGACAATACTGGCTTGGCCAAGCAAGTTCATTCTTCCCATAAGATGATATGGAAAAACCTGAGCGGCCTTGCTGGCTAACCCAATATTTGGGGAAGCTTGACCTAATAATTTTCCCTCTTGGGAGAGAGCTGCCCTGCATAGCATCACTCTATAAACTAACCAGAGGCTGATTTCCTGCAGAGGTAGGCCTGTCTGTCCTGGTCAAGCTCCGTCTTTAACAGTGAGAGTAAACCTAGCCGATCCAAGGATTTAATTCAGGTCAATTGTTTCTTACACTAAGCTATTTGCCAGTCAAACTCTGTCTTTACCTGTTTCTCACATGGTTCAGAATCCAAGCAGCAAAGAGAGATTTATTTATCATGATCTCAACACCTTATGTCCTCTTTTATTCATTCCATTTTCCAGTCAGTCTGAGCTATTAATTGTTCTCTATACTGCATCAAAATGTCTTGTTTTCATCTCTTTGCCCCTATTGCTATTTCTGCCAAAAGAAAATATTCTTTTGTTTAGTTGCTGCATCTTCAGAAATTGTTTTCATACTTCAAGACCAATGCAAATACTTCCTTTTTCAAGATAAGCTATCCGCCTTCAGAGACGCTGTCTTTTGTTTCTGTTTTATCTCTAGTGCCTAGGATAGTACCCGGCACATATTAGATGGCTAAATGTATTAAGAACTATTGGAATAAAATGAGTTGGGCATTAGGAAACAGACGATCTCCTGCTTAGAAAGGATTCAGGCATCAGTTCCAAGATAATTCATGTTCTTACCTTCAAGAAAATCAGTCTGAGGGATAAATACATATGAACAAAAAGCAAAAATCCATCACTTTCTCTTTTAAAGTATGATTTTTTTAATAGATGTGCTTCATATCCTCAAATAAACCCTAAACCCCTTGAAGAAGGCAGAAGTCAGAATGCATTATATTATATATTGTAGAAAATGTGTATCTTTCAACAAATAACTAAATGCATAAGTTGTTAAAGTAAAAAAGACTTTCCAAAACTCTGAGATTTCACTAAGCGGCTATGTCAATGAATGCTATGACCAACACGAGCAGCTCTCCTCTACTCACCACTCCAAGTCAACAATGGATTCAGTCCTAAGATTCCCAGTGAGGTCAAGGAGTGAAAAGTTGAATCAAAGGCACTTTCTAATGGACCTGATGCACATCTCAGTGGCCATTTATGATGGGAGGCTACTGGATATTCTACCGGAGTCTATCAGTCCTAACCTCATATTCAGAAAGTCTTGTTATCTCCCACCCTCTTTGGCTCATATGCCGTGTGACCTCCTGTTAATGAGGCTGTATTCCCTGACTTTAAGTGTGAGATGTGTGCAGCTGGGCACCCGTGGTGATCCACATGCTGATGATGAAACGCACATGTCATTGTTTCTTTTGTCTTATCAAAAATAAAAATAAAAAGAAGAAGAAGCTTGAAGAGCTAGACTATAGGTATTTGGAATTTGATGAGAGCACTCAGGACATTAGGGATGTGGCTGTGCTTTAGAAGTGTTCTTTGGAAGTGCTGATACTCAGACCCAGCTTTTGAGTGTTTGTTCACTGGAAGACATGCACTAAAGCACTCAGAATAGTTTTCTCTGTAATAGGCCAAACCTGGTTACAACCTGAAGGTCCATCAACTGTAAGTTAATGAAAGCGTTGTGATACATTAATAGAATGAAATACCATACAAGGAGAAGTAAGAACTACTGCTACACAGTTCAGTTGCTCAGTCATGTCCGACTCATCACGACCCCATGGACCACAGCATGCCAGGCCTCCCTGTCCATCACCAACTCCTGCAGCTTTCTCAAACTCATGTCCATCAAGTCGGTGATGCCACGCAACCATCTCATCCTCTGTCATCCCCTTCTCCTGATGCCTTCAATCTTTCCCAGCATCCAGGTCACTGCAAATGAGTCAGCTCTTTGTATCAGGTAGCCAATGTATTGGAGTTTCAGCTTCAACACCAGTCCTTCCAATGAATATTCAGAATTGATTTCCTTTAGGATGGACTGGCTGGATCTCCATGCAGTCCAAGGGATTCCCAAGAGTCTTCTCCAACACCACAGTTCAAAAGCATCAATTCTTTGGCACTCAGTTTCTTTATAGTCCAACTCTCACATCCATACATGACCACTGGAAAAACCATAGCCTTGACTAGACAGACCTTTATTGGCAAAGTAATGTCTCTGCTTTTTAATAGGCTTTCTAGATTGGTCATAGCTTTTCTTCCAAGGAACAAGCATCTTTTAATTTCATGGGTGCTGACACCATCTGCAGTGATTTTGGAGCTCAAAAAAATAAAGCCTTTCACTGTTTCCCCATCTATTTGCCATGAAGTGATGGGACTAGATGCCATGATATTAGTTTTCTGAATGTTGAGCTTTAAGCCAACTTTTTTTCTCTCCTCTTTCACTTTCATCAAGAGGCTCTTTAGTTCTTCGCTTTCTGCCATAAGGGTGGTATCATCTGCATATCTGAGGTTATTGATATTTTTCCCAGCAATCTTGATTCCAGCTTGCATTTGATTTGCAGTCTGGCATTTCTCATGATGTACTCTGCGTATAAGTTAAACAAGCAGGGTGACAATATACAGTCTTGAGGCACTCCCTTTCCCAATTTGGAACCAGTCTGTTGTTCCATGTCCAGTTCTAAGTGTTGTTTCTTGACCTGAATAAAGATTTCTGAGGAGGCAGGTAAGGTGGTCTGGTAGTTCCATCTCTTGAAGAATTTTCCACAGTTTGTTGTGATCCACACAGTCAATAAAGCAGAAGTAGATGTTTTTCTGGAACTCTCTTGTTTTCTCTATGATCCAACAGATGTTTGTAATTTGATCTTTGGTTCCTCTGCCCTTTCTAAATCCAGCTCGAACATCTGGAAGTACTCAGTTCATGTATTGTTGAAGCCTGGCTTGGAGGATTTTGAGCATTACTTTGCTAGTATGTGAGATCCTATGAATGATAAGCTATCAACCAACAGATTGTACCAGCATAGATGTTTAAGTTGTAAAAGTCAGATGCTTTATGTACCTGTAGAAACGCCCCATAAAACCTCTTGTTCACAAAAAAAACAGGGAGGGGGATATGAGATGACAAACTAAGAACTTCCAGAGTAAAACTTTTATTTCCTGAGCAGGAAAAATTATAAAACAGTGAGGCTTTGTTTGAATCTTACACTGAGAGGTAATCCAATTTAGTTTTTCTCTCTAGGATTTCAGATATTCAAACAGGTTTAAATAATTTCTTAGCTCCCTTTATTATAAATTGTATATGGTGAATACTAAATAGAGAAGGCAGAGTTTAGCCCAAAAACGCACAGCCCCAGTGCAGAGAGTTTTGGAAACAGACAACTGGAATTAAAACATTTGAAAATCACCATAAATTCAGAAAGCATCCCCTTAAGCTCTGGAAGAAAGGGGCCCTGCCTCAGGGTCCACAGGTCACATGTCCCCATGACTTGGAGGACTGCTCTTTAAACTTTCTAGGTCTTCTCTGGCGTCAGGGACAAATGGCAGTCATCCTGGCACAGCACCCCAAGCCCAAACCCACTTCTTCTTACGGTATCCTCTGACCTTCCACCCTGTATGGAAGGTTTACCAAAGCCCCAGGAAGCTCTGGGGCTTAGGCCTGTGGGGTCACCCTGGGACTTATGTTCAGCCCCATTTGAGGAAGGGAGGTCCAGGCAGGCAGAATATTTCTTTTCTCGGATTGATATTGGGCCTCCTGTATAAAGCTGACACACTGATTTAGGGTAACTTACTTTTTTTTATAGAGGAAGATCCCCCATAGGAGGAAATGACAAACCACTCCAGTAATCTTGCCTGGAAAATTCCATGGACAAAGGAGCCTGGTGGGCTATATAGTCCATGGGGTCAAAAAGAGTCAGACACAGCTGAGCTGACAAACTGCTTAGAGACTGGGCTCCATAAACTCTGAAGCAACTCTGGCTTCAGAAAGTTCAGAAGATGTTTTTTCTCCTGACTTCTAATATTGAATATATAAAACACTTGGCAATAGAGAAGTGCATGGAATTATTAACAGAGAGAGAAAAGATAGAGGTGGAAGGAAAAAAGAGATTGACTTCTGGTTGGTGCAAAATGACAGTGATATGGGCATTATTGTGTCCATTTTACAGATAGCAAGACTAAGGTTCAGAGCATAGGTTAGCCCTTGTTCACACAGCCATTAATCACCTCCACCATCTCTAGGATGTAATTGGACCAATCTTGGATTCGAGAAGCAAACACTGAATCAGAAACAGAATGAGGCAAAAAGATATTTAAACATTCGACAGACACGTTCTACACTCCTGTCACCATGGAACATGACAGATACTCCCGTCACCATGGGAACCCAAAGACCTATAAAGACATGGCTCGACAGGCAAGCCTCAATAGGCCATTTTTATAGTTATACTGTAGCAGTGTTATTCTCTACATGTCATCTTTTTTTGTTCTGGACCAGAGTGACTTGATTAAACCATCACATGGGGTCCCACCTGGACCATCAGACAGTGGACAACCCCAGCTGGGATCACCAATATGGCTCCAGATGTGTTGTTTACTTAATTTTACCCTAGATACACTGAAAAAAATGCATGCTTTGTGTCACTCATGATTTTTTAAAGAATCCATGTTAAACATATACAAAAACTCAAAGAATATTACAAGGAATGAGCCTGGAGAAAAGAACTACTTTGAGGTAAAATTCAGAGAAATTAGCTAATTAATTATACAACTGACTTAACCAGTGCCTGAAATGTAAGGAAGCCCAGAGATTGGAGATAGTTTTCCAGGAATCCTGTGTGTGTCGAATAAAGATTATTTCTGCATAGGGAAATTAAGTTAGAGCTAGAAACTTCTGAGAGGAAATAGCCTTTAGAGGATAGCTTAATCTTGAAATATTTATCACCTGAGTGGGAGAGGAGACAAGAAAGGCCCTGTGGGTGGCAGTGATTTAGGTTAGGTGACTCCATGGCTCTCTCTCTCTCCCCCAGTTTTATTTTAAACTTAGCACACAGCCCAGTATAAAATAGAAAATTCCTTTAAAAAAAAACCCTTTCAAACAGTCCTCACAGCTATATTCTGCAGGATGGCATCCTTTCACCTTCCATTTTTAAGCCCTAAACCTTCCCCCAGCCCCCAAAAATCAATTATTCATGAAAAGTGTACTAAGCAGTTGCCTGTCCCACGCAGTGTCTCTTTAAAGTTACTCTGCTGAATAATAGACTTAATGCATACAGGAGCAGAACTAAGATCATTTGTGTTACAATGTTTTAATAATGGCATTTCCTTTTTCCTATGTAGACATAATGGGCTTCCCAGGTGGCACGGTGGTAAAGAATACATCTACCAATATAGGAGACAGAGAGGCGGGAGATATGGTTTCGATCCCTGGGTTGGGAAGATCCCCTGGAGTAGGAAATGACAACCCATGCCAGTACTCTTGCCTGGGAAACACCATGGACAGAGGAGCCTGGCGGGCCGCAGTCCATGGGCTTGCAGAGAGTCGGACACGACGGCGTGAAAAAGCGCACACATGCATGTAGACATCATACATACGAACTCTTCTAACTTTTCAGATCAGGTGCATCTATTCCCCTATTGCAGATCTAACATAAAGAATATTCTTGAGCCATTTAACAAACCAAATTATTTCAGCATGCTTTTAATAAAGAAAAATATTAAAATAATGAGGCATTAGTACGAATTATCAATAATTACTTTTTAAAATTCTGAAAAAAAATTTAAGTCTAAAGTGCCACAGATAAATGTAAGAAACACAAACATAGGTACAAACTAGTATCTGATTTACCCCTATGATTCATAACCTTTGTGTAGTTTAATACTAGTGCTCATTTCCAAAGCTAAAAAGGAAAGATTCAATACTCTGTCTTCACTTTAAAGAAACCCCAGTTGAATCAAGCATCAGTTTCAGTTCAGTTCAGGCCCTCAGTCGTGCCCGACTCTTTGCGACCCCATGAATCGCAGCACACCATGCCTCCCTGTCCGTCACCGACTCCCAGAGTTCACTCAGACTCACGTCCATTGAGTCCATGATGCCATCCAGCCATCTCATCCTCTGTCATCCCCTTCTCCTCCTGCCCCCAATTCCTCTCAGCATCAGAGTCTTTTCCAATGAGTCAACTCTTCGCATGAGGTAGCCAGAGTACTGGAGTTTCAGCTTTAGTATCATTCCTTCCAAGGAAATCCCAGGGCTGATCTCCTTCAGAATGGACTGGTTGGATCTCCTTGCAGTCCAAGGGACTCTCAAGAGTCTTCTCCAACACCACAGTTCAAAAGCATCAATTCTTCGGTGCTCAGCTTTCCTCACAGTCCAACTGTCACATCCATACATGACTACTGGAAAAACCATAGCCTTGACTAGACGGACATTTGTTGGCAAAGTAATGTATCTGCTTTTCAATATGCTATCTAGGTTGCTCATAACTATCCTTCCAAGGAGTAAGCATCTTTTAATTTCATGGCTGTAGTCACCATCTGCAGTGATTTTGGAACCAAAAAAAGTCTGACACTCTTTCCACTGTTTCCCCATCTATTTCCCATGAAATGATGGGACCAGATGCCATGATCTTCATTTTCTGAATGTTGAGCTTTCAGACAACTTTTTCACTCTCCTCTTTCACTTCCATCAAGAGGCTTTTTAGTTCCTCTTCACTTTCTGCCATAAGGGTGGTGTCATCTGCATACCTGAGGTTACTAATATTTCTCCGGGCAATCTTGATTCCAGCTTGTGCTTCTTCCAGCCCAGCGTTTCTCATGATGTACTCTGCATATAAGTTCAATAAGCAGGGTGACAATATACAGCCTTGATGTACTCTTTTTCCTATTTGGAACCAGTCTGTTGTTCCATGCCCAGTTCTAACTGTTGCTTCCTGACCTGCGTATAGGTTTCTCAAGAGGCAGGTCAGGTGGTCTGGTATTCCCATCTCTTTCAGAATTTTCCACAGTTTACTGGAATCAAGCATGGCTTTTAACATAGGTTAGACATAGTTCAGGATCACAAAGGAACTATCAATTCCATTTAGCAGAAGACTCTAGCTGCATACGTAAAACAAGTACATACAAAAGCCAAGGTTGTTCTTCTAAGGTCCCCAAACAACTCTTCTGGTATTTATGGAGCTTCATTTTATTTTGGAGTAAATGTAACACTCCTCATATATAACCCAGACTCCCCTTTTGATGGACATAGCAGTGACTGGCACGTTTAAATTTCTCTCCTCGCCCTCCATTCTTTTGGGTGAAATATGTGACTCAGAGATGAGAGCTCTATTGCCGCGTTCAGTAGAGACTTAAAGAGGCATCAGATGGCTGAAGTGACACTGAGGAAGAACTGTAGGAAAGGAGCATCGCCCCACTGGCCCCGCTCACACTCCAGCTCCCCACTACACCTGCAGCAGACTGTCCATCTATCATTAACCGATGTGAAGCTGGATCCCCTTAGGAATGCACTGAAGTACTGAATCTGCCTCAAGGACAACAGCGGGGTAAGAACTGCGACTGTTCACTGCTGATTCTGGGATCTGACATGATAAACACAGTGGGAGAGACACACACAGGAACTTAGGAGAGAATGGAAAAGGAGCAAGTAACCCCAATAAATAGTGTTATGAATACATGGGGAGACTTCCCTGGTGGTCCAGTGGTTAAACATCTGCCTTCCAATGCAGGGAGCTCAGGTTTGATCCCTGATCTGGAAACTAAGACCCCACACACCCCTGTTGTGGTCCAGCTACTGAGCCCACACGCTCTGGAGCCTGCCTGCTGCCACCAGAGAAGCCACGTGCATCAACGAGGATCCCATGTCCTGCAACTAAGGCTAAACACCAGCCAAATAAATATTGCCCCCCCAAAAAAGAGCTCAGTAAATGTTGACTTACTAGATGGGTGGAAGTTTTAAAAAAGAAATGAAGACATGGGAGGAAGACTGGTCGGGGAGGGGGTCCTGAAATGGGCCTTGGGAGTTTGGAAATGACAAAGCCAAGTGTTCATGCTTGAGTTTCAGATATGAAGATTAATCTCAGTCACTAAATAATTATAGAAAAGAGATCAGGAGAGATGATAAGTTTGGCAAGCAGACAGTCACTCAAAGAGGTCAGCTAGTTGCAGTGAGAGACTCTGAGGGAGAACAGGAAAGGGAAGAATCCATCCCCCTGTGCACGGTTGCTGGAGGGGGATGTCAGGGCGGTGCCACAGGGGCCTGGGGTCTTTCCCCCAGGTCTTCATATCATCTTCCAGCTACACATGCCCTACTGTGTCCTAATCTCTTCTTATAAGAGCACCAGTCATGTGTTCTAGATCTCATTTCAATGTCACACCTCTTTAAAGGCCCTATCTCTAAAAATAGCTACATTCTCAGAGATTGGGACTTCAGTACAATATGATTTGAGGAGGGACACAATTCAGGCCATGACAGATGACCAGATTCTGCCCGAGTTTTAAGGGTGTTTATCCTGAGATTAAAATAGTACTCTTCCTTGACTGTATGTACATTAATGAGAACAATAAAGTATAAGCATCTAAGTAGGCTAACTGGAATAGACAAAATTATGAGGAAAATAAGACCTATATATATTTTCATACCTGTATATGGGAAATATATAGATCTTTTCATTTTCTCTGAAGAAAAAAAAAATACATCTTCAAGAGACAATGAGTAAATCTCAAATAAAATAAATGTTCAAATAAAAGAACTCCAACTGAAAAAAGCAGATGAAGGCTAGACCTGCGGAGAGCTTTGAATACAAGTCTAACAAATGTGGAATTGGTAAAAAGGAAGGTAGGAACATTTTTTTTTTCTTTTAAACAAAGGAGTACCAAGAACAAAACAGTTCTTTTCAAAGCTTAAATTGATGGGTGGGTTGGTGAGAGAAAGAATTGGAATCTCACAGAAAAGAGAAACCAAGCAAAGAGAGCGTAAATCAAATGCCAAATGTGCAAATACCGGACGGGGATGATGGAGAGGAAAAAAGAGGAAGTAGATTAGATTTAATAATGAGTTGGAACTCAGGAACTCACGATAAGAATGAATGAAATTTAACGCCAAAATTTAAGCCAGCTTATTCATCGCCACCTTTCATAGCAAACAGTGTTTCTGTTTTTCCATTTTCAATACCTAATCAAATTGTCACTTGAAAAATATGGAACAACAATTTCTCTGTTGTTAGATGTCTGTGAATTAACTGATTTGCTTTTGCAGAGCAGTGAATACTATTTAGAGAGATAGCTATATTTCCCCCTCAGAATGATCTTTCCTTTGGTGAAATGTTAAATTACTCACAAAAACTTACTTATTAAATTGGCCGTAACTGCCACTGTTAAAATATGATGGCCCACATAATTGGCCCAAAAGTGACCGCTAATGTCTCGTTCATAGGGGACATGCAAATTAATTGTATTGTTTCCAGCTCCAAAGCTCAACGCCTCCATTACCCATCAGTCAGTCCCTGTCGGCATAGCCTCTCCCTTACTAGGCTTATTTATGCCATGACTGCAACTCCCTTCTTCCCGAAATAACAGTGCTGTGGCAGGAAGTAAGTGCCTCAACCTAAACAGTGGGAGTTTCTAGTCTCACTGCCATGGATTTAGGTTCCCATGTGCCTCAGGTAAAACTCACAAATCAGGGGTGGCTTCATGACTCATCCCTTCCACTTCTTCCTCTTCCAAACCTTCACAAGGGCATACAGGCACGTGCGCACACACACGTGCACGCTCGACACTGGCCCAGCTCACTTTGAGCATCTGGCTTGGCTTCCTCACTCAGAACTTCTGTTTGTCTGATATTATAACTCTGCCCTAACTGTAGCCCACCTGATTAGAGCCCTTCTGACTTGAACTGCTTCTGACAACTCCCTTCTGCTAAAAGCTGGATGCTGCACTTAATAATCGTAGGCACTAATTAAGGTCTTTCAGGAACTGTTACAGGGAAAAGCCAATTATGACTCCATATTGGATCTGTTTCTTTTACTCTAACCTTTGCTTCCCATTGCTTTTCTTCTCTAAAACAATACTCTCCATACATAATAGCGTGCCTTGGGGAACTCTGTCCCTATGCCTTAATGTTATACCAAAGTGCCTTTGTTCAGAACCCTGTGCACCTGTGGATGGCTACAGGAAGCAAGAAATTAACACATCTCCTCCCTAATCACTTTACCTGCCTCCTGTATGCAGGTCAAGAAACAACAGTTAGAACTAGACATGAACAGTGGACTGGTTCCAAATTGAGAAAGGAGTACACAAGGCTGTATATTGTTACCCTGCTTCTTTAACTTATACGCAGAGGACATCATGAGAAATGCCAGACTGGATGAAGCACAAGCTGGAATTAAGATTGCCAGGAGAAATATCGATAACCTCAGATATGCAGATGACACCACCCTTGTGGCAGAAAGTGAAGAGGAACTAAAGAGCCTCTTGATGAAAGTGAAAGAGAGTACAAAAGCTGGCTTAAAACTCAACACTCAGAAAACGAAGATCATGGCGTCAAGTCCCACCACTTCATGGCAAATACATGGGAAAACAATGGAAACAGTGAGAGACTTTATTTTGGGGGGCTCCAAAATCACTGAAGATGGTGACTGCAGCCATGAAATTAAAAGATGGTTGCTCCTTGGAAGAAAAGCTATGAAAAACCTAGATAGCATATTGAAACGCAGAGACATTACTTTGCTGACAAAAGCCCATCTAGCCAAAGCTATGGTTTTTCCACTAGTCATGTATGGATGTGAGAGTTGAACTAGAAAGAAAACTGAGCACCAAAGAATTGATGCTTTTGAACTGTGGTGTTGGAGAAGACTCCTGAGAGTCCCCTGGACTGCAAGTAGATCAAACCAGTCAATCCCAGAAGAAATCAATCATGAATATTCATTGGAAGGACTGATGCTGAAGCTCCAATACTTTGGCCACCTGATGCAAAGAGCTGACTCACTGGGAAAGACCCTGATGCTAGGAAAGATTGAGGCAGGAGAAGGGGACAACAGAGGACAAGGTGGTTGAATGGCATCACTGACTCCAGGAGATAGTAAAGGACAGGGAAGCCTGGCATGCTACAGTCCATGGGTCAGACACAACTGAGAGACTGAATGACAACTTCTCCCTGAGGTTGGCCATTCCAGCAGATATTTCAAGATTAATGGCTTTTTTACTTCCTCACCTCCCACCCTGTTCTAAGAAAGAACATGGCATTCAGACCCCATAAGATGGTTATTTTGAGACATCAGTCTGCTATCTTCTCAATCTGCCAGTTTTCCAAATAAAGTCCAATTCCCTGACTCAACACCTATCTCTTGGATTTATAAGCCTGTTGTGTGGCAAGCAGAGTGAGATTGGACTTGGAACAGAATGAACCAGACCACAACCACCCACCTGAACTTTATTTCCGTGGCTACCAGAGCTTGACTCAGACCACCACGTTTACCAAATTAGACATTCTTAAAGGTTCAAAGCAAACTGATTTGATTGTACTTCTTTGATACATCCTTAGGAATTAGATTATATCCCACACAGACTGGATTTCCTCCTTCTTCCCCTTGAGTTTTTGTTTCTAAGCTCTCCAAGCTAAGCCCATGTGAATTATAATACTAATTCATCCTGAAATTTCAACACAGTTGGCTTCACCAGAGAAGGGGAAAAGTTCATGCTCCATGTATCTGCAACTCTAACGTATTCTAAAAATAGCCACAAAGCTATCATTATGGATAGTCAGGTAATCAATGTAAGGAAATATTAACAAACCTGAGGCTTAGTTGGCAATTCTAAAACCCTTAAGGAATCCATAAATTCACTGTCTTCAAAAGTGTAATAAATAACATGTCAGACTTAAGTTATTGACAGAACAGCTCACATTTTTCATTATGGAAACATAGCTCATCAGTTTTTAAAGGGAATCATACAAATAACCAGTGACAACAATCTGTTAAAATCATCTTGACTCTAGAAATTAATGTAAAACCTTCAAGAGTGAAAAACTCTAAAAATTAGTTGTCACAAAGTGTCCTCATGTACTCTGGAAGTCTATTTTACTTTATCTTAAAGTAATACTTATGTGACTAACCAAATCCACTTGGCTATATATTTGCTTATGGAACAAAAAGCTGTAATAAAGCAGAAAGACTAGGAAATTGGAATAAGAAGATATAGTGTACCTACCAGTGTTCAGTTGAAAATAACAAAGCCATTCTGGGAAATGTAAGCAGACAGGGAATTTGTAAAAGATTGAAGTGACAGAATCTCTGTGGGTTCTGGAGAACCAAACACACTTGCTACACACTTTGACACACTGGGGCTTGTTATTGCTCAGCCCAAGGGAACAGTTAGCCATTCGCCACAGGTGTCGCCATTGGACAACCCCAGAAGCTTGGCCATAGCGACCCTGCACACTCAGACCCACCACCACTTCACCTCCTCCCTGCTCATACCCTCAGCGGTTCCTGCCTGTATCCTAGTCTTACACAGCTTCATTCATTTTGTAGAACCTAAGCCACTTGTCTGCACCGTAAGCAGGAAGGGAATCAGAGAAACCGTTTTTCAGTGTTCCAGCCTCTGTGGTAGAGGAAAACAAGCCAATGGAGTGAGAACGGTCTGGAGTGAGCCGACCTAAAGTATCAGTCACAGTCTGGTCCTTTGATTGTTCAATGTCCTTTCGCACTTTCTCATAATTAAACTTCCGAATAACAATAGAGCAAAACAAATGCTTTTGCTTAACTTTACGCAGCTTTGCCTTAGATGAGTAAAATGATGCTTACCTCTTTTTTAAAACTGGTTTCTATTGGAGTATAGTTACTTTACAATGTTGTGTTAGCTTCTACTATGCAGCAAAATGAATCAGCTATACATATATATATATAAATATATATATATATATATATACACACTCCCTCCCAAATTTAAATAGTTGTTCATAGCAATGCTATTTACACTAGTAAGGACAAGGAAGTACCCTGAATGTCTACAATAGTGAGGATATGGAAGTATCCCTTATGTCTATCAACAGAGAAATGGATAAAGAAGATCCGTGCATGTATGTATACATGTGTATGCGTTTGTGTGTGTATAAAGTGGAATATTACTCAGCCACTAAAAGAAATGAAATTGGGTAGTTTCTAGAGACATGATGGATCCAGAGGGTATCACATAAAGCGAAGTAAGTCAGAAAGAGAAAAATAAGTATCATAAACTCTTACCTCTTAAACCTTTCAAAAAGACCTACGGTCTTATCAGTCCCTGTACCCATCTCATGTAGTTCTCCTCTAGTCTAGGTACAATCTTATCTTGATCATCTGTAGGCTAGTGACTAAATTATGCATGTGCACAATATAACCGTAGGGGAAAGAGTGATGGAAATGAAAACTTTGAGCCTGTAAGTTGTCTTCCTTGAAGCTCTGGACCCCAGGAAGAAGGATCCAGCCCACTGGCCAGTATTCCTTGTGCATCAGAACTATACTGTGAGGGATGCCTCCAGGTCCGCCCAAGCTAGCGCTTGCTTCATAGGCACCTCCCTCCTGATAACCTCAGCTGATCATTTAAATGGCCACCACACCCCCGAACACCTGTGTCTCCCACTCTAATACTGCAGGACCTTCAGGACATTCAAACGTGTCAGATCCCCAATCCATATTTCCAGTTAATAATCTTGGTCCCCATTACTAAGCTAACCTATAGATCTGGACACACTGGTTCTACCAGGTCCTAGCTCCATTAACTGCTGCAGGTTTTTGGACAATAAAATGGGAATAGCATGGTATGGTTTTTTTGAGGGTTAAAAAATATGTGAAAATTCCTACTACGATGAAATGAAATTTATCTAATGGGTTGCCATCAAAATAATTGTTTTGAGTGGACAGAACATAGAATAGGTGAGGAAGACAGATAAGATACTGGACTCGAGTACAAGGAAATGTTATAGCAGAAGTTACAAGAGGATACTCCTGAGGGAGATTGTTTTAGCCAGTTCAGCTGCTGTAACAAAAACAGCATAGATTAAGTGGGAAAAACAACAGTTCTGGACCTAGAAGTCCAAAATCAAGGTGCTGGCAAATTAGGTTCCTTGTGAAACCCCTCTTCCTGGCTTGCAAATGGCTACCTTCTGGTTATATCCTCATATGAGAGAAAGAGATAACTCTTGTCTTTTTCTCTTCATTTTTTTCCTTCTTTTTCTTCTTCTTATAGGGCACTAATCCCATTATGGGGGCTCCATCCTCATAACCTCTTTTAAACCTAATTACCTTCCAAAGACCCCAGCTCCTAATACTATCCCACTGGGGTTAGGGCTTCAGCATATGAAGTTTGAGATGGCAAGCATGCAGTACCTAACAGACTTGATGAGAGAAACCTCACGTGGAACAGCACTGCTGTTCAGGAAATATAGTAAGAAATAAGCCAGCCTCATACATTACAGGAGCCCTTGAGAGAATCCATTTTACAGACTGGTACAACGACCACAAGAAGCAGTGATCTGGAGGCACTGTCACATAGCAGCAACAAGCTGACCCTCTGGAGTCAGACAGAAATGCAAACCCCAGCTCTACAAGTTCCTAGCTTTATGATCAGGGGTGCTTCAGCCTCCTCATCAGTAAATTTTAGACATTTTAGCAAAGCTGCATGACAACCATGAGAAACAGTGTATTAAAAAATGCAATGCCTGGCATGTGGAAGATACTCAATAAGTATTTTATTAATATCCACATCTATGTTTTAGGCACCATGTTAGGTTCTTTACAAATCAAATGGCAAATGTGAATATGGGGGATGGGCATCACTTCAGTTGTGTCCAACTCTTTGCAACCCCATGGACTGTAACCCGCAAGGCTCCTCTGTCCGTGGGATTCTCCAGGCAAGAATGCTGGAGTGGGTTGCCATGTCCTCCTCCAGGGGATCTTCCCGACCCAGGGATTGAACCAGCATCTCTTACGTCTTCTGCATTCGCAGGCAGGTTCTTTACTATAGAACCGGGAAGCTACCTGGGAAGCACAATCTCACAAGACTCCTCTAGGAAAATCCTGTGATAGTTTGTTATCATTGACATGGCCATTTTACAGATGAGGAAACAGAAAAGCTAAGTGGCTTGCCCCAGACATTAGCTAATAAGTGGCTGAGTCAGGATTCATACACCAGTGTCCTTACTAAAGAGCTTGGATTTACCTGATAATTTCTCTGTCCTCTAGAAAAGGGCAGATATAAGAACTAGAATAGATTATCTTAGCCTCATTACCAATTCTAATCTAAAACATCAAAAAATATTTACTTAATACTCTCTAAGCAGTAAAGAAGGAAGTTATTATGTTGGCCAAAAACTTCATTCAGATTTTTCTGTAACATCTTATGGAAAACCCAAATGGACTTTTTGGCCAACCCAATACATAAAGCATTTTCAAAAACCTTTCTGCCAGTAGCAGATACAAAGTAAATACTTCCAGACCAAAAGGTAGAACCCTCACTTAACCTGGGGACAAAAGCCACTAATCCAAGATGCTTAATTATTAAGGAAGACTAAGAAATAAAGAAAGAAGACAATTTGGGGGCACAAGATGACTGAAGAACAGTCCCATAAGGGAGGAGTAGACACCTCAAAACACAGTAAAGTTCAGTGTAAGGATTTTCTAAACTGAAACATTTAGCAAAGGATAAAGACGATGATTCCCTGAGTTTATCACAGTGTAAGAACTAGAGTGAGTAGGAGCAGACAGAGAGGCTAGTCAGAAGCCCAGAGAAGTGGAGCAAACCATAATAGAATCTCCTGACAGCAAAGCAAGCCATTCCTAGAATGCAGAACTCAGCCCAGGCACTGGCTGGCACTTTCATGGCAGCTTTCTCTGTCTCAGAGGAGCAGAGGCAGGCTCATTATGGAAGTGCCTTAGGACAAGGAGTGGGCTTCCCTCGTGGCTCGGCAGTAAATAATCCACCTGCCAGTGGAGGAAACTTCGGTTTGATCCCTGAGTCGGGAAGGTCTCCTGAAGAAGGGAATCTTCACTTCAGTATTTTTGCCTGGGAAATCCCATGGACAGAGGAGCCTGGCAGGCTACAGTCCATGAGGTCTGTAAAAGAGTCAGCTGTGACTGAGCAACTTCACAACAACAATAACTCGGGGGAGGAGGAGGTGCCTCTGGTTCCCCCTGACAACTCTCAGACCAATTGGCACAACAACGTGGAGCCGAGGGGCTATACATCTTTGCCTTTGTGGCCTTGGTGGGCCTCAGAGTAGATGATCTCAAGTGGAAAAAAGTGTGATAATCCAGATCAACAGTTAGCCTGGGTGAATACACGTGAAAGCAGCAGCAGCAATGCAGTGAAATCGAAGCTCTCCCTTTAAATCAGGCAGGGGAAAACCTGATAAGCTGTAAAAATTGTGAGGAAGATGGCCTTCTCCTGCCTTATGCCTGGAATTAATTTGCAGACTGTAAGACTATAAACCAATTTTAAATAGGTTATGAATAGTCAGATTGGAGGGGGGAAAATGAAATGTTCTTGTATGAAAGTTTATTCTCTTTCAGATCAAAGGGCAGACACTAAGAATATGGCAGGGTGGGAAACCCTGGAGGCAAAAAGATTCATTTGCCAAAGACACTGGTTTGGGAAAGAGGTGGGGAAGAAGAGATATTGTCTGTCAGGCAACATTCTCCACTATACTTTGCAGTATCTTCTGCCTCTGATGCCTTAATCTCCAGTTGGTAGGAAAGTGAAAGTGTTAGTCATTCAGTTGTGTCTGACCCTTTGGAACCCCATGGACTGTAGCCTGCCAGGCTCCTCTGTCCATACTAGAGTGAATAGCCATTCCCTTCTCCAGGGGCTCTCCCCAACCCAGACATTGAACCCAGGTCTCCAGCATTGCAGGCAGATTCTTTCCCATCTGAGCCACCATTCTGGTTAATCTGCTATCAATAAGAGCAACATTTAGTCATCAGTGGAAGAGCTTTAAGTACTCCTTTCCTTTTGATGTCTGTACTGATCTACTTTCCATCAGTCTGGATTCCTGAACAAGAGCAGAGAGCACAGCCTGTGATGGATATGAGGCACAAGGGAAGACAGGCCGTTACCATCCGAGCTGAGATTTCAGAGCTATTTGTTACAGCAGCATAACCTACCCTGAATGAAAGCAGAAACTGGTACCAGGAATATAACCCACATTATAGAGGGATAACATTTGACAAAATGATTATCTATCATAGTTTAGAAAGCTAACATATTAATACTTAGTGAACATGTTGAGCTTTCCTAGTGGCTCAGATGGTGAAGAATCTGCCTGCAATGCAGGAGACCTGAGTTTGATCCCTGGGTTGGGACAATCCCCTGGAGAAAGGAATGGCTCCCTACTCCAGCTGGGAAATCAGCTGTGGAAACACTTAGTGACTATAGAAAGCAACAGAATAATAAGTGCTAAGCATTATCTTATTCTATTCTTATTCTTGCCTGGAGAATCCCATGGACAGAGGAGCCTGGTGGGCTACAGGCCATGCGGTCACAAAGAGTCGGACTCGACTGAGCAACTAACACTGAGAACAGTGAACATGTATCTCCAGAAGTGGTTAGATATCAGAACAGGATAGTATGTTCTTAGCATCCTTAGCTTCATCTACGGGGTGTATTAATTTGCTATCACAAACTGGGTAGCTTTTACAACAGAAAGGTATGCCTCAGTTCTGGAGTTTAGAAGTCCAGGATCAAGGTGTTGGCAGAGCTGGCTCCTCCTGAGTATTTAGAGGGACGATCTGTTTCATGTCTCTGTGCTATTTTCTATCGTCTTGATGACAATCTTTGGCGTTCCTTGACTTGTGCGTGCATTACTGTGAGATCGGCCTTCATCTTCACATGGCCTCAGTGTCTAAATTTCTGTCTTTATGAGGACGTATGTTATACTGTGCTTCCAATGACTTCAACTTGATTACCTCTGTAAAGATGCAATTTCCAAATAAGGTACATTTGGGGTCAGGGAGGTCTATGGGGTTAGAACTTCAATGTATTGAATAATACATTGTGGAGAATACAATTCAACTCACTACATAGGTATGATAAGGAAGAGTTGAAATCAGGCAAGAATAAGCCACATTACATTCCTAAAGATGCTTAATGAACACAGTGTTGCTTTCCCAATTAATCTTAGGCATATGCGATAACCAGCGTCACAAGTGTGAGCCCTTTCTAGGGCTCTTTGCTCCCTAGACCCCTTGAGCTGTAGCAAGAGGCATGATTGCGATGGAATAAATGGACTCAGAGCAGGGCTTCCTAACACAATGAAGTTCAAGCAAAAAGAGCTTAGAAATGAATCCCCATTTTTCCTAATGCAAACTTGTGCTAATTCTGAATCTGAATTCTCCTCCTGCTGCACACATTTCTCATGGGGGATAAATGATATAACTTGAGGTAATGAGCCTTTGCAGTTAGGAAACTGATGGGAAATCTAACAAATTGCAAGATTTTCAAGTGGTTCTTTTGGGAGAATCCAAGCATCACAGTGAAGGCAAACAGAAACAAATTCACATAAAGCAAGAGGAACAATTCATATGTTTTTCCCTAAGGATGAAAGAATGTATTGTTCTCAGTGTTCCTTCCAGCAACGATTTTATCCCACAGTTGCACATGTCTCTGGCTTATAAAATGAGTGAATCAATCAAAGGTGATTAGGCACAAGCATGTTCTGTTACCTGGAGAGTGTAAGCAGCCCCTGCCATTCTTACAAATCTAGGATTTCTGAGCTAGGGTAACAGTTCTATGGTCTGAATCTAGGAAAGTTCAATTAACACATGTTTTACAAAGCCGACCTGATGAAGCAGGAGGCTGATTCTCATCTAACAGGATTTATTCAACCTCTACTGACCTTTCTCTGCTCTATGATATTTAGATTCTTATTCATTATCACTTTAATCATTCTCTAGCAGTTCCATATTTTAGTTTTTCTCTCCCAAATTATTCAGTGTACGCTTTTTGAAAACAGAAACCATAGCTAACAGAGGTTATAGCTGTGAAAACACTTAGTGACTATAAAAAGCAACATAATAATAAATGCTATTATCATTTGTACCTTATTCTAAAACAGCATGGAAAATACCATCATTCAAGCTCTATTTAACAAATGATTACATTTCTCTCAAGTCTACCAGAAGACTAAAATTAATTTCATACTAATTAACTCCAATCCACAAACTAAATCTGTTTTCAGCTTTAATCTTGGCTTTACATTTATGATCACCAAGAAAAAAGGCCACAGGTTACAGAAATGTCATGATTTCACAGTTTCCAAGGGGGAAGATTAAGATATGATATGATGATAAACTCATTGAGAGATTTCGAAAGTTAGCTCTTTGATGTCATTGTTATTTTTTCAGGAGAGAGGAGACTTTCAAGCTTTTTAAAATATGAATGCATATTTAATCTGAAATGATATCACAGTGACAATAAACTCAGTGCCTGAGAACATACTCAGTAAACACTTTCCAGCTGATTAACAGCTGTGAGGTAACAACACGCCATACACTTCAGCAGGACTTCTCTGACACAGAAGGCACGACCCACGACAGAAAGTTCCTATCACTACCCTCAAAGAATCCTCAAGCCTGAGGACCTTCCTGGGGATAAATGTGCTTGTGTGTCAAACCAGCAAATAAAACAGAAAAGGCCACAGAGGTAGAAGTGAAGCAGAGGCGCTGTGAGGAGGTGGCTATGAGTCAGAATCTGGAAAATGAAAACCAGGCAGACAAGACATAGATCAGGACATTGGAACATAAGGCAAAAAGCCTCCAGCAGAAAAGAGAACGGAACATATATCCAAAATAAGGAGTGAATATAAGCAACAGCATCTTGCACACAGCCTAGCTCACAGAATGCGCTTGCTAAGTGTTTGGAGTTTTTTAATGATGATGTCATAGTTCATGGGCTCAGACGCACCGCATTTCTGCCAGACTCCATACAGGGTCCTTTTGTCCTTGGCCATCGCTATAAGACACACTCTGACATACACTGGTGTGCTAACCTGACAACAACCAACAACAGATACTAACAAATTACATCATGAGGAACATTTGGCTGAAGAGAGGGGTTAAATGGCAGAATCGTCTCTTCTAAGGATTCATTTGGGATGCTCTACAAAAGACCATTCCTGTCACCAGCACTCACCCAGTGTCTCGCACGGACACAGCCTGATACCCAAGTGGAGGGATGCTGCTAACAGCAGCTCATCACAGCTCTCTGCTCCCTTCTTCCTCCTGGCCAAATCTGTTATCTCAGACACTGCAACCAGAGGAAAGAGTCTCCTGAGTTTTACAGAACTGACAAAAGATCAGAGGTTCAGTCTGGGGACAGACCCAAGAAGTCTGGCCACCACAGGTACCAAGTCAAAATCAGGGTATAGTCTGAAAATGAAGAACCATATTGAAAACTGGCAGTGTGGTGAAAAGACAAGGGAATCAATCTAGAAGTCAGATTGATTTCCTCATTTTACAGATGAGGAATCCAGGTTTGGGATGTGCTCTCAGGTGCCTTAGCTGGCTGGTGGCAGAGCGTGGGACTAGACACACATTTCCCAGTACCCAGAGGCAACATCTGTCCTGCCCTGCTGCGGCTCCTCAGGACAAGGGGTGGTGAACACACCTGGCTAGGAATGCTCAGGGACCAGGCATGTTCTGGGGATGTGTCTCCTAAAGCTCCCCTTCCCATCTCAAAACCAATCACCCTTCCTCCATCCCCAAAGTAAAGGGGAAGAGCATGTCTTCTTTTATTTTTTAAATTTCCAGTGGCACTATTATTATATCTACTTTAATGTCTTAAATTTTTCTTTTTTCTTTTTAAATTAATTTTTATTGGAGTACAGGTGCCTTACAATGCTGTTATAGATGATCTTATCACAATCAAGCATGACCGAAGAGACTTAGCATGCATGCAAAGTAGACACTGCTATATATACCAGGTTGGCCAAAAAGTTTGTCAGGATTTTTCTGTTACATCTTATAGAAAAATCCAGATGAACTTTTTGGTCAACCCATATGTATAATGCTCTATATTGTATTTCCATATATTAGTGTAATATTATATTTTAAAATTCTACACCCTTATGGCAGAAAGTGAAGAGGAACTAAAAAGCCTCTTGATGAAAGTGAAAGAGGAGAGTGAAAAAGTTGGCTTAAAGCTCAACATTCAGAAAACGAAGATCATGGCATCCGGTCCCATCACTTCATGGGAAATAGATGGGGAAACAGTGGAAACAGTGTCAGACTTTATTTTGGGGGGCTCCAAAATCACTGCAGATGGTGATTGCAGCCATGAAATTAAAAGACGCTTACTCCTTGGAAGAAAAGTTATGACCAACCTAGATAGCATATTCAAAACCAGAGACATTACTTTCCCGACTAAGGTCCGTCTAGTCAAGGCTACGGTTTTTCCTGTGGTCATGTATGGATGTGAGAGTTGGACTGTGAAGAAGGCTGAGCGCTGAAGAACTGATGCTTTTGAACTGTGGTATTGGAGAAGACTCTTGAGAGTCCCTTGGACGGCAAGGAGATCCAACCAGTCCATTCTGAAGGAGATCAGCCCTGGGATTTCTTTGGAAGGAATGATGCTAAAGCTGAAACTCCAGTACTCTGGCCACCTCACGTGAAGAGTTGACTCATTAGAAAAGACTTTGATGCTGGAAGGGATTAGGGGCAGGAGGATAAGGGGGCGACAAAAGATGAGATGGCTGGATGGCATCACTGACTCGATGGACGTGAGTGTGAGTGAACTCCGGGAGTTGGTAATGGACAGGGAGGCCTGGCGTGCTGCAATTCATGGGGTCGCAAAGAGTTGGTCACGACTGAGAGACTGAACTGAACATATTTTAAACAGCAAAATCATTTGCTTTAAAACTGAAATCACTAACATGAACACTAGTGTCACAAGTTATCAAATTCATCACAGGTTTTCCTAAACCAGGGACATCAAGAAATCTGGTCACACCCGACATTTCAATCTTCAGGCCCCAAATTGAACGTTTCCAATTTCATTCCTTTGATTCCTCGGTTTTCCTAGAAATCTGGAAACAGAGAGAATAGGAAGAGTGACAAAGATGATAGATCTTTGCTGCTGTGGTCTCGCTCTATTTAACTGTGGTAAAAACACAGCCTGAAATCTACCCTCTTTAGATTGCAACTGTGCAGTCAAGTCTTGTTACTTACATGCACACTGCTGTACTGAAGATCTCTAGAACTCGCTCTTCTTGTGTGGCTGAAACCCACGTCCACTGAACTCCACTGCCCCTCAGACTCCACCATCATCTCCAGCCGCTGGCCTCCACCATTCTACTTCATGTTTCTAGGAGTTTGACTCATTAAAGTGGAATCACATAGTATTTGTCCTTCTGGTGGCAGGCTTCTTTCACTTAGCATGGTGTCTTCAAGGCTCATCCACACTATCATGTGATAGGATTTGTTTTTAAAGTTGAATAATATTCCATTGTATATATATGCCAATTTTTTTTTTACCCATTCATCTTCCGATAGACATTTAGGTTGCTTGCACCTCTTGGCTATTGTGAACGATGCTGACATAAACTTGGGTGTAAATATCTATTCAAGATCCTATTTTCAATTATTATGGATAAATACCCAGGAGGGAATTGGAGGATAATATGGTAGCTCTAATTTTAATTTTTTTTTAACCTTCATGTTGCTTTCCATAGCATCTGCACCATTTTTCATCCCCAGTAACAGTGTACAAGGGTTCCCTTTTCTCCACATCCTTTTCAAAAATATACTATAGCCATCCTAACATGTGTAAAGGGCTGTCTTTTGGTTTCATTTGCATTTCCCTAATGATGAGTGATACTGAGCACCTTTCTACATGCCTATTGGCCATCCACATGTCTTCTTTGAAGAAATATCTGTTCAGCTTCTATTTAAAATATCTGTTCAGTTCAAGTTAAAACCTATTTTTAAACTGGGGTTTGGGGGAATTTTGCTGTTGAGTTATATGAGTTTCCTATGTTGTACATTAATCCCACTTCCCTGATGGCTCCGTGGTAAAGAATTCACCTGCCAATGCAAGAGATGTGGGTTTGATCCCTGGGTCAAGAAGATCCCTTGGAGAAGGAATGGCAACCCATTCCAGTATTCTTGCCTGGAAAGTCCCACGGGCAGAGGAGACTGGCAGACTACAATCAATGAGGTCACAAAGAGTTGGACACGACTTAGCAACTCAACAAACAAACAAAACAGATGATTTGCAAATATTCTTCACTCTTTTGAATGTTTCCTTTGCTGTGCAGAAGTTTTTTTAGTTTGATATACTCCCACTTGTCTATTTTTGCTCCTGTTCCCTGTGCTTTTGGTGTTATTTCTAAGAAATCAAAGATGATGTTATCAAGATTTTATAGTATTCTTGTAGGAGTATCATAGTTTCAGGACTTATGTCTAAGTCATGTAATTTTTATCCTTCCTTCTCTTTATGTGGTATATAATGCTGATTTTTTTTTAACATTGAACCATTCTTATATCCCAGGGATAAATCCCACTGCTCACATTGTATGATCCATCCAATGTACTGTTGAATTTGGCTTGCTGGCACTTTGTTGAGAATTTTTATGTCTATATTCACCAGGGATATCACCTTATGTGTGTGCACCCAGTAGCTAAGTCATGTCCAACTCTTTGTGACCCCACAAACTGTAGCCCACCAGGCCTCTATGTTTACAGAATTGTCTCAGAAAGAATACTGGAGTGGGTTGCCATTTCCTCCTCCAAGGGATTGCCCTGTAGTAGTATATTTCTTGTAGTGTCTTTGTCTGACTTTGGCATCAGGGTAATGCCAACCTCAAAAAGTTAGTCTGGAAGTCTTTCTTCGTCTTCAACTTTTTGGAAGTGTTTGAAAAGGATTGGCTTTCATTAACCTTTAAATTTTTGGAAGAATTCTCCAAAATTCCTGATGGCTAAGCCATCAGGCCATAGCCCTTTCTCATTCAGAGGTTTTTGGTACTGATTCAATCTCCTTACTAGTTACATGTATGGTGAAATTTTTCATTTCTTAGCAATTCAGTCTTAGCAGGTTGTTTCCAGGAATGTATCCATTTCTTTTAGGTTATCTCATTTGTTGTGGTATAATTGTTTATAGCAGTCTCACAATCCATTTTATTTCTGTGATATCCTTATATCTCCTCTTTCATTTCTGATTTGGAGTCTTTTTTTCTTGGTTAGTCTAGCTAATGGTTTGTCAATTTGCTTATCTTTTTAATAAACCAACTCATTACTCTTTTTGTTTGTTTTTCTACTCTTTATTTCTGCTCCAATCTTTATCATTTCCATCCTCCTGCTAAATTTGGGCTTAGCTTGTTCTTTTCCTAGTTCCCTGAGGTGTAAATTTAGGATGCTTGCGATTTTTTCAAGTGTCCTTCATCTATATATTTTTTTTTAATAAGGAACATTTTTAAAGTCTTTATTGAACTTGTTACAATATTACTTCTGCTTTACACTTTGATTTTCTGGCCACAAGGCCTGTGGGATCTTAGCTCCCTGACCAAGGATTGAACATGTACCCTCTGCATTGGAAGGTGAAGTCAACCACTGGACTGCCACGGAAGTCTTGTCTTTTTTAATATAGGCATTTATCATTATAAAAGGAACCCAGCTTCTACTGTTTTTTCCAGTTTCATATGCTTTGCTACATTGTATTTTTGTTTTCCTTTGTCTGAAGATATTTCCTAATTTGCCTGTCCATTTTTTATTTGACCCACTGGTTGCCCAAAAACTTGTTGTTTAATTTCCACTTATCTGTGAATTTTCCCTTTTTTCTTCTGTTATTGATTGGTAGTTACATCTCACTGTGGTAGGAAAATATACTTGGTATGATTTTAATCTTCTTAAATTTCTTAAGACTGGTTTTTGACCTAACCTACGATCTATCCTAGAAAATATTCTGTGTGTTCTTAAGAATGTGTCATCTGCTGCTTTTGGGTGAATATTATACAGAGGTCAAAAACCAGTCTTAAGAAATTTAAGAAGATTAAAAGCATACCAAGTATGTCTGTCTGGTCCATTTGGTTTATAACATTGCTCAAGTCCTCTGTTTCCTCATCTTCTGTCTGGATGTTCTTTTCTTTCTTGAAAGTGAGATTTTGAATATTTTTTACTATTATGTCACTGTCTCTTTCTCCCTTTAGTCTTGCTAATATTTGCTTCTTGTATTTGGGTGCTCTAAGGTTGAGTGCTTCAGAGAAGGCAATGGCACCCCACTCCAGTACTCTTGCCTGGAAAATCCCATGGATGGAGGAGCCTGGTAGGCTGCAGTCCATGGGATCTTGAAGAGTCGGACATGACTGAGCGACTTCACTTTCACCTTTCACTTTCATACATTGGAGAAGGAAATGGCAGCCCACTCCAGTGTTCTTGCCTGGAGAATCCCAGGGATGGTGGAGCCTGGTGGGCTGCTGTCTATGGGGTCACATAGAGTCGGACACGACTGAAGCAACTTAGCAAGGTTGAGTGCTTACATATTTATTATACATGTTATAGCTTCCTGATAGATTGACTATTACTATGCAAAGTACTTATTTGTCTCTTGTTACAGTTTTGACTTAAAATCTATTTCATCTGATATAATTACAACTATTTCTGCTTGCTTTTCGTTACCATTTGCATGGAAGTATGTTCCCATCATTTTACTTTCTGCTTATGTGTGTCCTTAAATCTAAAGTGATTTACCATGTACCCCAATATTCATAGTAGTATGATTTATAATATCCAAAATATGGAAACAACCCAAACACCCATCAAAGATTACTGGCTTAAGAAGATGTGGTGTATATGTACGCAATGGAATAATACAAAGTCATAAAAAAGAATAAAATATTGCCATTGCAATAATATGAATGGACCTAGAGAATATCTCAGTGAAGAGAGTCAAAGACAAATACTATCACTTATATGTAGAATCTAAAATATACTACTAATGAATCTATATACAAGACAAAAACAGACATAGAAAACAAAATTATGATTATCAAAGGGGAAGGTAGGGAAAAATTAGGAGTATGGGATTAACAGATATAAATACTATATATAAAATAGATAACCAACAGGGATTTACTATACAGCACAGACAGAGGAGCCTGGCAGGGCACAGTCCACGGGGTCGCAAAAGACTTGGATACAACTGAACATGCAAGCACGTATAGGGAATTATATCTTGTAAAAATCTATAATGGAATGTAGTCTAAAAAATAACCGAATCGTTTTGTTGTACATCTAAAACCAGCACAATATTGTAAATCAATTATACCTCAATTAAAATAAATTACAAATTAAAAAAGCAAAGTGATTTAGCATGTAGGTATTTTTTTAATTCATTCAGTCACTCTATATTTTGATTAGGGAGTTTAATTCATTTACATTTAAATTAATTACTGATAGAGAGGTTATTATTGTCATTTTAATAATTGTTTTCTGTTTTGTATTTCTTGTGTTCCTCTTTTTCTCTCTTGCTGTATTTCCTGGTTCTTTATGGCTATTTTGTAGTGTCATGCTTTGATCCATTCTTATTTTCTGTTTTGAATCTTCCATAAATATTTTCTGTGGTTACAATAGGACTTACATAAAACATAGCTATCACAATCTATTTTGTTGATAATAAATTATCAGTCACATGCAAAATCATTTTTATTCTTCCCACACACTTTATGATATTGATGTCACAATATCCAATAAGTCTCTACTCATCAGAATTAAATTCGCCTCCCATTTTAAACTTAATTATGATGAGTAGAGACTTAAATCTGCCTCCCATTTTAAAGGGCTTCCTTGGTGGGTTAGTAGTAAAGAATCCATCTGCAGTGAGGTAGTGCCAGAGACACAGGCTCAATCTCTGGGTCAGTATGATCCCCTGGATGAGAGTCTGGGAACCCACTCCAGCATTCTTGCCTGGAGAATCCCATGAGGACAGAGGAGCCTGATGGGCTACAGTCCATAAGGTCACAAAGAGTTGGACGTGACTGAAGAAATTTAGCATGCACGCACACTCATTTTAAAGGTTATTTTCAACTTTTACAAACAAATTTAAATGTCTGTTTTGTACTTCAAAACATTAAGGAAAAATGAGTTTTCATAAAATAAAATTATTCTCATCTGAAATTTAGTATGATTAGCTAAAACAAAGTAACAACTGCAATGCTGATTAGCATGATCAAAGCAACAATGATACACATATTTAAACTGAAAATATACAATCACAGATGCAAATTTATACATGTATCCACTATCTTTGATCCAATTTCTACCATGCTTACCATTCTAGCAGCTTCTCAGACAGGAGAGCATGCATATCAAGCTTTCTCTGCTGGAAGCTTAGCAATAAGGAACTTCAGGCAGCCACAAACATTTCATTCCTCTTTTGTCTCTACTATTATACACACAGTTTGACCCCTTATTAAATGGCTTAAATAAAGTCCTGCAGTAAACAAGTGCTTATTGACAAATGCAACCGTAATACTCAAAGAACAATTTGCCTACCTTCCAACTGTTCTTAAAATGAGAAGCCACAGAAGAAATGTATCAGAAAAAAAAAAAATATATATATATATATATACACAGATCAAGCCAATGAGGAGCAAGTATTCATGCTATCTCCAATCTCTTCCCATTAAAAGGAGATATTTCATAACATTTGCACGTGTAGAGTCCTGCATATTAAATACCTACATGATGCATGCATGCTAAGTTGCTTCAGTCGAGTCCAACTCTTTGCAACCCCACCAGGCTCCTCTGTTCATGGGATTCTCCAGGCAAGAATACTGGTGTGGGTTGCCGTACTCTCCTCCAGGGAATCTTCCCCAACCCAGGGTCAAACCTGAGTCTCCTGCATTGGTAGACAGGTTCTTTACCACTAGCACCACCTGGGAAGCCCTTACATACCTACAAGGTTTTTTTGTTGTTTTTTTTTTTACTTTATAATACTGTATTGGTTTTGCCATACATCAACATGAATCCGCCACGGATGTACATGAGTTCCCACTCCTGAACCCCCCTCCCACCTCCCTCCCCATACCATCCCTCTGGGTCATCCCAGTGCACCAGCCCCAAGCATCCTGTATCCTGCATCAAACACATGCAAAAATACCAACTAACTTGTCTAAGACCTGAATGATAAGGAGACCTCTGGGGCTGAAGTTTCTGGAGGCAAGGTTTTCAGACAAAAAGAATAATCTGGGCACGTGCCTAGAGGTCAGATGAGTTTGATGTGCTTTAGGGAAGAAACCAGAGACAGGGGCTGAAGGGGTTTCACATGTGATGGGAGAACAGGAAAAGATGGGCTTAGAGATGCAGACAAGGGCCAAGTCAGGTAGGAGACATAGACCTTGGCAAGAATCTGAATTTTATTCTAAGAGATGCAGAGAGCCATTTGACAGTTTTAAGCCGGAGCATAAGAGATCTGGTAGATGGGCCAGAAGGCTCACCCCAGCTGGTGTGTTGGGAACAGCTTGTGGGCTCTCTAGATGGGGTGGGAATGGAAGCTGGTAGACTATCATAAGCATCAAGACAGGAGGTGGGGGCAGTTTAGAATAGAATGGTATAGTGGAAGCTGGGAGAGAGGGCAGATTCAAGACAGATTTTGAAGATGCTGCTGGTAAAGACATAATCAGGAGATAAAGGCAAGACAGCTAACAAGAGTGAATCCTGGGCTTTGGGCTCTGGTGGCAGAATACCTACGCTAATAGAATATGGACAGTCTGAATAGTGGGCTTAAAAATGCAAGACAAACGTTCATAAAGATCAACTTAAAATTCTGTCCCTAAATTATTACTTTTTAACCCACTGCAAAAGTTTGAACAGATTTGGTTTAACACAAGTGTATGTGAAAAAGGTTTTGGAGTTTCCATTGAGTCCATGCTTAATAGAACCCCAGACAGCAAGCAACAGAAAATATGGTTGCTACTGTACCCATATGCATGTTTTAAATACATATATGCAACGCATAAACACAGTGTTGTAACTCAACATTGTATTACAGAGTTGTTTGCTATTATAAACCTTTCATAATGATCATTTTATAAACTGCATAATATTCTGTTGATTAAGTACATTACAACTTAAATAGCCCTCTATGGAATATACAGGTTATTTCCAGTTGCTTTACGATCTATGAGTTCTCACAGTGACTATCAGGATGCACATAGTATTTTCAATATTGGGGCCCATTTCCTCTGAGAAAAATCCTAGAGATAGAATTTTTGAGTTGGGACCTGTTAATATCCAACCAGTACATATTAGTACAGCCATACTGATTGATGTTCATATTTAGTCACACTGAAATATGTCCATGTAAGTTAGGATATGACCACTGCCTAACACCTCCTGAGTACCCACTTTTCCCATCATTAACCCCTCCTTTGGAAGTATTTTGACATCTCCAGGATCCCAAAAGGAAAGTGTCAACACCTGGCTTCATAAAGTGGCTCCAGCATTGTGCCCAGGGTCCTGACTGGTCACTGGCTATGCATTATTAGCTGTTCAATATCGTGATATTCCAGGGTCACAAGTATTTAAGTTCATCATCGTCGTGGTGTAGTGTTCAGTCATGTCTGACTCTTTGTGACCCCATGGACTGTAGCCCGCCAGGCTCCTCTGTCCTTTGGATTTCTCAGGCAAGAATACTGGAGTGGGTTGCCATTTCCTCCTCCAGGGAATCTTCCCAACTCAGGGACTGAATCCACATCTGCTCTGTCTCCTGAATTGCAGGCGGATTTTTATCACTGAGCCACCTGAGAAGCATTTAAGTTATAACATTTATATAAATTAGTCCAGCTTTAATAAGCAAACTGTGACTTTTATTGATAAATTGGTGCTATAACATTCAAGGAGGAATGAGTATTTTATCCAATTCATTCTGATTCTTCTAGACTCTTCTGGGGCTAAGGCTACCTCATTAAGTTGCCCTGGGTATTCCCCAGCTCCCACCCAGTTCTCCATGTAGCACATAGAGGCCTTTCTTCCTCCCTGAGACATTACAAAAGAGTAGAGTCTATTTCTTTTTCTGCTATTCCTCTCCTCACCTCCATTTCAGTACATTTTGGTCTCCACAGACAGGTTTTCTTTCCTCTCTCCTGTGTAGGAGGAAGTCTATAAATATTTTTATTTGCTGATGGTGCACAGTCTATATTTTCACATTTTTGATTTGTTGGTGGTACACAGTCTGTATTTTTTTGTGTTGTCCTAAAGACATTAGAACTTTGAAAGATCACAAATGCAGTATTTTCAGGGCTGGTAAGGGACCAGACAGCTCTGAATTCAATAAGTTATTTTCCTCTTTCTGAAATAAGTATTTTAGGATACCTGATCTTGACAAAATAATCATTGTCTTTATTTAGTAAAAAAAAAAAAAAAAGAAAGAAAGAAAATGCATGTAAGTGACTTATGCTGAACATGCTTTTCTAGAAATGTTGAGCCAAAGCAATCAATCAGACACGGACTATTGCATGGTGTGACAGTCACTATTCAGGTGGCTACTGCAATATACAACTTAAATTTAGTATACTCTACGTCACTTTTGGAATATTTTCCTCAGCTCATCTCCTTTCCTTTTAGCAGTTAGCTTTGAGAGTCACTCCTAAAGCAACATGGTAAGTATTGATATAATATCATTCAATTAGAATAATAATAGAACAGGTGCACCCAGTTCTGAATGAGTGGTGATTTAATCCAGGGGTCCCCATCCTTTTTGGCACCAGGGACAGGTTTCATGGAAGACAATTGTTTTTCCACAGACCAGGGAAGGAGAATGGTTTGAGGATGATTCAAGTGCATTACATCTAATGTGCACTTTATTTCTGTTATCATTACATCAGCTCCACCTCAGATCATTAGACATTAGGTCCTAGAAGTTGGGGACCCCTGATTTAATCCACAGAGAAAATATATGATGGAAATCTGAGATGCTATGAGGCTATCTTAGGAAGAATCATCATTTTGAAATCTGCTAAGGAAAAGTATCCCCGCAAAAGTGAGGGTAGGAAAGATATGATGCTCTTAGAAGAAAGATGGCAGCACTGGGCCAGCTCACACTCAACCCTATGCTTCCAATTATGCATTCAATTTAGTTGAGACAGAATTATGCTCCAGAATAAGGCTTCCTACTTTGGATTTCTTTTTTAATGACTATACTGTGGCCTGCCCAGGAAGACTTCTCTTTGACAAGTTGAAATAGAAAACAAATAAAGGAAAATAAATATAATCCCAGTCCCTAAAATGAGGTATCTACACGTACATACTTGAAGCAGAAAAAGAATGGCAATAGCAATCCAAGTTGACTAATAAATTTTAGAAAAAGTGATAAAAATCCGTAAGAGTCATCATAACAAAAAATAGTGATAAAATTGGTGGTTAAATAGAAAATAGAGTTCTTGGTGAATGTTCTGAGTTTAATCTCATAAAACATCAGCTTACTATGAAGATACCATGTGGATTAATGCAATTTAAGTACCAGAACGATTTTTTAACTATTGGATCAAATATCATTCAATTTACAAGAAAGCAAAATAGACGGGAAAGCAATAGGTCCATGTCTTCTGTATATTAAAAAATTCAAGAATTTGCAACAGCAGTGATGCTATATATCTAACAACCAGTTTTACAGAAAAGAAACTGATCTGTAGTGCTTGCCTATTTCCATGGTGTAAATATCATTGCCGTGGCAGATTTCAGCCTGCTGACACAAGTCACCAATTAGATTTGGAAAAAGATGGGCACAGTTGGTTCCTGCAAACTGGTGCAAGCTATCTCTGGCACACCACTGAAACAGAGGGCAATGGGCAATATATCATGTGAGTTCTAGTCATAAAAATAGCTCTATTACGTATTTATAGTCTGTGGAAACAGTACAGCTTAGTCTCTGCTGTTTATATATTTGGGTGATAAACCCTCCCCATTTACTATTGCATGGTCATACGCACACAACAAAGTTACAGTGGTCCCCTGAGCCGCAGCTTCATTTTTCAGTTTCCCAGTTACCCACGGTCAACCACAATGGGAAAATATTAAATGGAAAACTGCAAAAATAAATAATTCATAAGACTTCAATTGTGCACCACTCAGAGTAGCAAGATGAAAGCCTGCACTGTCCTGTTCTGTCCCACCGGGGATGTGAATTATCCACTCGTCCTGCTTATCCCACCCATTAGTCACTCATTAGCCATCTGGCTCTCAGACGGACTCTAGGTACTGCAGCTCTCATGTTCAAGTAACAATTATTTTACTTAGTGATGGCCCCAAAGTCCAAGAATAGTGATGCCGGGACTCCAAGCATGCCAGAGAAAAGCTATAAAAGTGCTTCCTATCAGTGAACAGGTGAAAGTTCTAGACTTAAAAAGAATCCTGTACTGAGGTTGCTAAGATCTATGGTAAGAATGAAGCTTCTGTGAAACTGTGAAAAAGGAAACAAAAATTCAAGCTGGTTTTGCTGACATACCTCAGACTGCTAAGTTACACCTGTGATGTGTGACAAGTGCCCAGTTAAGATGGAAAATGCATTAAATTTGTACAAGAAGATACTTTGACAGAGATAAACACCACATTCGCGTAACTTTACTATACCATATTATTGTAATTGTTCTGTTTGTAATTACTGTTGTTAATCTCTTACGGTGCCTAATTCAGAAGTTAAACTTTATCACAAGTATGTACACAGAGGAATAAACAAGTATATATACATATATGTCCATGGAATTCTCCAGGCAAGAATACTGGAGTGGGTTGCCATTCCCTTCTTCAGAGCATCTGCTTGACCCAGGGACTGAACCCAGGTCTCCTGCATTGCAGGCGGATTCTGGACCAGCTGACCCATCAGGGAAGCCCTAAAACTACTTAAATGAATTTTTATAATTGTTCTATTTTATAACTAGTTACTGTTGTTAATCTCTCAACGTGCCTAATTTAGAAATTAAACTTTATCACAGGTATGCAGATATAGGAAAAAAAAAGTGTGTGTATATATATATACACGTGTGTATACACACACACTCACACACACACACGTGCCATGTGTGCTGTCACTTCAGTCATATCCAACTCTTTGTGACCCTATGGACTACAGCCTGCCAGGCTCCTATGTCCATAGGAGTCTCCGGGCAAGAACACTGGAATGGGTTGCCATACCTTCCTCCATAAATACTCTCACTGTCTGTGGTTTTAGGCATCCCCTGCCGGCATTCTTGGAATGTATCCCCTGTGGATGGGAGGAACAATTGTATTTCAATGTACCTAGATTTACTTTTCTATACACACAATGTGCATAAGATTAGTATTCGCTCTATACTACATAAGAATATAGCAATGCATGTAATCACTTGGCACAGGGCCTAGTACATGTGCACTGTGTGTGCTTAGTCGCTCAGTGGTGTCTGACTCTCTGTGACCCCGTGGACTGTTACCCCCCCTCCAGGCTCCTCTGTCCATGGGGATTCTCCAGGCAAGAATACTGCAGTGGGCTGCCAGGCCCTCCTCCAGGGGATCTTCCCGACCCAGGGATCAAACCCAGGTCTCCCGCACTGTAGGCAGATTCTCTGCTGTCTGAGTCACCAGGGAAGCCCCAGGTACATAGCATAAAGGAAAAACTTACATATTCAGCTATGGATAGAATACACTCAAACTCCTTAATATAACCAACATGTTCCTTTCCTAGCTACCTGGAAAACCACATCCCTCAGCTTTCTTCTCTTACACCCGCTTATAGCCAATGACCAACTTTAGTTCCCTGAACAGGCTCAGCAAGTCCAGACCTTGGTTTGTGTTATCCCCCTTCCACTTTCCTCCTGAGTAAATACGTATTCATCCTTTTGCTGCTAAGTCACTTCAGTCGTGTCCAACTCTGTGCGACCCCCTAGACAGCAGCCCACCAGGCTGCCCCGTCCCTGGGATTCTCCAGGCAAGAACATTGGAGTGGGTTGCCATTTCCTTCTCCAATGCATGACAGTGAAAAGTGAAAGTGAAGTCGCTCAGTCCTGTCCTACTCTTTGTGACCCCATGGACTGCAGCGCACTAGGCTCCTCCGTCCATGGGATTTTCCAGGCAAGAGTACTAGAGTGGGGTGCCATTGCCTTCATCCTTTAAGTTCCTGCAAAAATCTTTGACTCCTCTGCCAATCTTTCCTTGACCACTTAGTTCCTCGATCTTTATCTTTATAATTGGAATATAACTGTTTTACAATGAAATAAACCAACTATGCGCATACCTATCCCCTCCCTCTGGAGCCTCCCTCCCACTCCCCACCCCACCCTCTAGGCCATCACAGAGCACTGAGCTGAACTCCCTGTGCTAAACAGCAGCTTCCCACTAGCTGTTTATTTTACACATGGTAATGTGTACATGTCAATACTACTTGCCCAATTTGTCCCACCACTCTCTTCCCATCTAGTGTCCACATGCCCATTCCTCCTGTAAAATTAATCACTCCTTTCCCCATGCTTCTTCATCCCTTGCTCATATCTTCAACACTTATCATATTGTATCTTAATCATTTGTTTATGTATGTGTCCACCCAATACCATAATTATTTCGTAAATGACAGTCTAGTGTCTTGATAATAGGTTAGCATACTCCTCTTTATACCCCAAGCCCCTGATAGAGTGCTTGGCCTAGTGCCTCACATATTTTTTGATGAGTTATTGAATAGAGTCCAAACAATAACTGAAGAACAAGAGAAGAAACACAAATTGAATTCCCTTAAGCAAAACTAGTATTTATTAGAAAGTAATAAATTCAGACAGCTTGCTATATTCATTGGGGTCTAATTAGAAAAAAACCCAGTAATTTGAATAAGGACAATACCAATACCAAGAATTGTTACCTGTGTAATAGGTAGTTAATTACTGAAAGAAGTAAAAGAAAATGTTAAGATATAAAAGGGTAGCCACTTCAGAAAGCTGTTGCCACTATTAAGCTCAAAGAAGTGAATAGGGAACCTAGAAACTTAAAGGAGGGGTCTTCTCCCTGCAAGAGAGCGATTCTGACATTTGAGAAGGAACTGGCGGCTGCAGAAACACATAGGCACTAACCAAGGTGAAGAAACAGGCTCCAGGCTACTTGCCAGAACCATAGGCAAGCGACCCACTGAGCTCTGATCTGCTTGACGTCACAGGAGAAAAAGAAGAAACAGAAGGAAAAAGGTCCATCTCACAGTATCTTGCTGTCCTTTCCACAGCACCATCTATTGGCAGAGCTTAACATCAAGAAAGTTGGTAAAGGATAAATGCAGCCATATAGTCAAAGCTATAGTTTTTCCAGTCTGCATGTATAGATGTGAGAGTTGGACCACAAAGAAGGCTCAGTAGCAAAGAATTGGTGCCTTTGAATTGTGGTGCTGGAGAAGACTCTTGAGAGTTCTTTGGACCACAAAGTGATCAAACCAGTCCACCCTAAAGGAAATCAACCCTGAATATTCATTGGAAGGACTGGTGCTGGAGCTCCAATACTTTGGCCACTTGATGCAAAAAAGCAACTCACTGGAAAAGACCCTGATGCTGGGAAAGATTGAAGGTAAAAGGAGAAGAGGGAAGCAGAGGATGAGATGATCAGATAGTATCACTAACTCAAAGGACGTGAATCTGAGCAAACTCTGGAAGAGAGAGGAGGACAGGGAAGACTGGTGTGCTACAGTCCATAGGATCACAAAGAGTTGGACATGACTTAGTGACTGAACAACAAATGCAGTTGACAAAGCCTATATCCATTACCAAAAGTTAGGACAAACAAAGAGTAGCTTTAGGGCTGAGAAGTAACTGATAGCCAGCACATCCCTGCAACTGTAATAAGTGCAACAAAAACCAAGGACCGCTGCTCAGGTGCTAGGAGCAGGGACTCAAACCATAGCATCTTGCCTCTCCAAGGCCCATCTTGCTCTTCTCTTAGCAAAACCCTCATTCTACCTTTCAACCACAGATGGGCTCTTTCATGAGTCAGAGATCATGAACACCATCACCAGCCAGAACATCCTTCCCACATCAAGACCAAAGTGGAGGCTAAGGATTAGAAAGGATCCTGAAGAATTTCTGCCGCATTATAAGTAAACTCTGAAGGAATTCTGAATCATGGTCCCAGACCCGTTGCCTTCTTTAACGAGTTTCTGTGCCCAAGAGTGTGTACAACTCCAGTGTCTTAAATAACACGTGCTCATTTCTATAGGGAGGAGATAATGGGCTCTAACTGTAGAAGCACATAGGGAGGACAGAGAAAAAGGAAGAGCTCCCCCAAAACAAGGTGCAGAAGACAAAGTAACAAACACCTGCTTCAAATACTTCAACAGCATCATCGTATGCCTCACTTCTCTCTCCTTCAGGCTGTTATTTAAGATCCTGCTGCAAAGCTCAGTCTGCAGATCTACTACTCAGCAAGTCAGTTCTGCTTCTACACAACCTACTTGTTCACTGTGTTTGATCTCTTCTGCTTCCATTTCAGCAATGACAGAAATAGATGGCCAAGGGCTGGTGGTGGACACCATGATCAATCACCGTGGAGTGAGTCATAATGCTGCTCTCGTTTCCTTGCTGCAGCTTCTTAATTCAGGGTGAAAAGAATTTGAAAGGCAAGTTAAAGTTTCATAGACAAGAGATAATATGTTTAAAATTAAAAACCTCCTTTATAGAGAACCAATCATGATTATGACCAAGGGGGTTTTTATTTAAGGAGAGGAATACCCACTTAGACAGTACCTCATTTAGTGAGTCCAATTTATTCATCTCATATATGATTTTAAAAACTTTCAAAATTGTTTTACTGAGCACTTGGACGTCAGTTAGAAATGTGATTAATTAAATTCCCTTAAACTATAATTATAGATTAAATATGGTTGATTCCTTTGAAGGTATTAAAGTATCTAAAATAGCAAATAACTGAAATTCAGTGATTCCAAAATTTATAATACCTGAACATTAAAGCTAGTTATCAAAATGCTGAAAAAAATATTTAACTTCGTTTCTTCTTGCCCCGTACTCTGACACATTGCTAGTGCTATTTTCAGATGCTCTTAAGAGTTTTGGTAATCTAACCAGACACAAAAGAAAAAGATCATAGCCACACAAATCAAGGTTGCAGATTCTAGTTGTTGGCTAGGAAACTCTGCCTTGGGACCTTGATCTGACTGTAATGATCACAGTGATTCAAAGAAGTGACACTGAGCATCATAAGCTGAGTCTTTTTATATAGCCATGTTTTAAGTTTCATTTATTTTAAGTTGGTGCCTTTTCTGAAAATGATGTATTCTTCAACTTTTGGATTTCTTGGTCCCTAATCCCTTGGCCTGTCTCTATGATATATGAATCTAGTCTATTTGCATTATTATCAAAATATATTTTTTCTAGAATCTTTAAAATTTTAATTACTAGAGCTATCTAGGGATTAATCTCTATGAATATTTCACCTCTTGAGCTGTTAGACTCAAGAGATTGGGCTACTAGAGATTAGGCTACTTTACTAGAAATGAATTTTTGAAATTTCCATCTTCATGATCAACAAGTCAGATTAACTTTTATATTTAATTTGCTGGTTATTTCATATGATCACAGTTCAGTTCAGTTCAGTCACTCAGTTATGTCTGACTCTTTGTGACCCCGTGAATCACAGCACAACAGGCCTCCCTGTTCATCACCATCTCCCAGAGTTCACTCAGACTCACGTCCATCGAGTCAGTGATGCCAGCCAGCCATCTCATCCTCAGTCATCCCCTTCTCCTCCTGCCCCCAATCCCTCCCAGCATCAGAGTCTTTTCCAATGAGTCAACTCTTCGCATGAGGTGGCCAAAGTACTGGAGTTTCAGCTTTAGCATCATTCCTTCCAAAGAAATCCCAGGGTTGATCTCCTTCAGAATGGACTGGTTGGATCTCCTTGCAGTCCGAGGGACTCACAAGAGTCTTTTCCAACATCACAGTTCAAAAGCATCAATTCTTCGGCACTCAGCCTTCTTCACAGTCCAATTCTCACATCCATACATGACCACAGGAAAAACCATAGCCTTGACTAGACGGACCTTCGTTGGCAAAGTAATGTCTCTGCTTTTCAATATGCTATCTAGGTTGGTCATAATTTTTCTTCCAAGGAGTAAGTGTCTTTTAATTTCATGGCTGCAGTCACCATCTGCAGTGATTTTGGAGCCCAAAAAAATCAAGTCTGACACTGTTTCCACTGTTTCCCCATCTATTTCCCATGAAGTGATGGGACCAGATGCCATGATCTTTGTTTTCTGAATGCTGAGCTTTAAGCCAACCTTTTTGCTCTCCTCTTTCACTTTCATCAAGAGGCTTTTTAGTCCCTCTTCACTTTCTGCCATAATGGTGGTGTCATCTGCATATCTGAGGTTATTGATATTTCTCCTGGCAATCTTGATTCCAGCTTGTGTTTCTTCCAGTCCAGCATTTCTCATGAGGTACTCTCCATATAAGTTCAATATGCAGGGTGACAATATACAGCCTTGATGTACTCCTTTTCCTATTTGGAACCAGTCTGTTGTTCCATGTTCAGTTCTAACTGTTGCTTCCTGACCTGCATGCAGATTTCTCAAGAGGCAGGTCAGGTGGTCTGGTATTCCCATCTCTCTCAGAATTTTCCAGTTTATTGTGATCCACACAGTCAAAGGATTTGGTATAGTCAATAAAGCAGAAATAGATGTTTTTCTGGAACTCTCTTGCTTTTTCCATGATCCAGCAGATGTTGGCAATTTGATCTCTGGTTCCTCTGCCTTTTCTAAAACCAGCTTGAACATCAGGGAATTCACGGTTCACGTATTGCTGAAGACTGGCTTGGAGAATTTTGAGCATTACTTTACTCGCATGTGAGATGAGTGCAATTGTGCAGTAGTTTGAGCATTCTTTGGCATTGCCTTTCTTTGGGATTGGAATGAAAACTGACATTTTCCAGTCCTGTGGCCACTGCTGAGTTTTCCAAATTTGCTGGCATATTGAGTGCAGCACTTTCACAGCATCATCTTTCAGTATTTGAAACAGCTCAATTGGAATTCCATCACCTCCACTAGCTTTGTTTGTAGTGATGCTTTCTAAGGCCCACTTGACTTCACATTCCAAGATGTCTGGTTCTAGATTAGTGATTACATCATCATGATTATCTGGGTCGTGAAGATCTTTTTTGTACAGTTCTTCCGTGTATTCTTGCCACCTCTTCTTAATATCTTCTGCTTCTGTTAGGTCCATACCATTTCTGTCCTTTATCAAGCCCATCTTTGCATGAAATATTCCCTTGGTATATTTAATTTTCTTGAAGAGATCTCTAATTTTTCCCATTCTGTTGTTTTCCTCTATTTCTTTGCAATGATTGCTGAAGAAGGCTTTCTTATCTCTTCTTGCTATTCTTTGGAACTCTGCATTCAGATGCTTATATCTTTCCTTTTCTCCTTTTGCTTTTCACCTCTCTTCTCTTCACAGCTATTTGTAAGGCCTCCCCAGACAGCCATTTTGCTTTTTTGCATTTCTTTTCCATGGGGACGGTCTTGATCCCTGTCTCCTGCACAATGTCACGAACCTTATTCCATAGTTCATCAGGCACTCTATCTATCAGATCTAGGCCCTTAAATCTATTTCTCACTTCCACTGTATAATCATAAGGGATTTGATTTAGGTCATACCTGAATGGTCTAGTGATTTTCCCTCCTTTCTTCAATTTAAGTCTGAATTTGGTAATAAGGAGTTCATGATCTGAGACCACAGCTCCTGGTCTTCTTTTTGTTGACTCTATAGAGCTTCTCCATCTTTGGCTGCAAAGAATATAATCAATCTGATTTCAGTGTTGACCATCTGGTGATGTCCATGTCTAGTCTTCTCCTGTGTTGTTGGAAGAGGGTGTTTGCTATGACCAGTGCATTTTCTTAGCAAAACTCTATTAGTCTTTGCCCTGCTTCATTCCGCATTCCAAGGCCAAATTTGCCTGTTACTCCAGGTGTTTCTTGACTTCCTACTTTTGCATTCCAGTCCCCTATAATGAAAAGGACATCTTTTTGGGGTGTTAGTTCTAAAAGGTCTTGTAGGTCTTCATAAAACCATTCAACTTCAGCTTCTTCAGCATTACTGGTTGGGGCATAGACTTGGATAACTGTGATATTGAATGGTTTGCCTTGGAGATGAACAGAAATCATTCTGTCATTTTTGAGACTGCATCCAAGTACTGCATTTCGGACTCTTTCGTTGACCATGATGGCTACTCCATTTCTTCTGAGGGATTCCTGCCTGCAGTAGTAGATATAATGGTCATCTGAGTTAAATACACCCATTCCAGTCCATTTTAGTTCACTGATTCCTAGAATGTTGACATTCACCCTTGCCATCTCTTGTTTGACCACTTCCAATTTGCCTTGATTCATGGACCTGACATTTCAGGTTCCTATGCAATATTGCTCTTTATAGCATCGGGTCTTGCTTCTATCACCAGTCACATCCACCACTGGGTATTGTTTTTGCTTTGGCTCCATCCCTTCGTTCTTTCTGTAGTTATTTCTCCTCTGATCTCCAGTAGCATATGGGGCACCTAATGACCTGGGGAGTTCCTCTTTTGATATCCTATCATTTTGCCTTTTCACATTGTTCATGGGGTTCTCAAGGCAAGAACACTGAAGTGGTTTGCCATTTCCTTCTCCAGTGGACCACGTTCTGTCAGACCTCTCCACCATGACCACCCGTCTTGGGTGGCCCCACAGGGCATGGCTTAGTTTCATTGAGTTAGACAAGGCTGTGGTCCTAGTGTGATTAGATTGACTAGTTTTCTGTGAGTATGGTTTCAGTGTGTCTGCCCTCTGGTGCCCTCTTGCAACACCTACCATCTTACTTGTGTTTCTCTTACATTGGGCGTGGGGTATCTCTTCAAGGCTGCTCCAGCAAAGCACAGCCGCTGCTCCTTACCTTCGACGAGGGGTATCTCCTACTGCCGCCGTTCCTGCCCTTCAACGTGGGATAGCTCCTCTAGGCCCTCCTGCACCTGTGCAGCCACTGCTCCTCAGGTTGCTCCTTCCGCTGCAGCCCTGGCCTCGGGCGTGTGTGGCTCCTTCCAGCTGCTGTCCCTAGCCTCGGGCTCGGGGTGGCTCCTCAGGGTCACCGCCCCTGGCCTCAAGCGCAAGGTGGCCGCCCCTGTAGAGCTCCTACTTTACACTGGATTCCTTTCCTCCTTACACAGAAACGTGTGTGTGTGTGTGTGTGTGTGTGTGTGTGTGTGCCCGTGCACAAAAACTTTAAAACTATCCAAATATATCCCTGCTCCTTTTATATGATAACTATTCTTCGCACACTTAACATCAACCTTTTTTACTCCGGGTATTAGAAATTAGCATCTGTAAAAAGCCATAAATTTATAACTATTATTATTATTTGATGCAAATTTCTAAGGGTTACTGTTGCTGAGTCCTCTTAAGTAGATCTCCTCACTCTTTCACTGCCCCTTACATCTCCAAAAGCATTTTTGCTTTCTGACAAGAGACTATTCCACACATAGATTGATTATTTTCCTGGCTTAAGGAGGAAATCAAACACCTCCACGAGATCTGGTCCCTTCCATGCAGAGGACAAAATTGGATATCAAACAAAATCTGGACACTAGGGGTACAGTATAGAAATGATGATGGGCAAAAGAAACACTATTGGACTTTTTTTTTAAATGTCTGAGCAGGAATATGTATTTATCTTAAAAGTATGACTTCAAGTTAATTTTTGCAATTTAATGTATTGTATTTTCATTCCCACCTTTCCTTATAATACGCTTTTTCATCAACCACTAGGATTTGTTTCTACATTGACTTAAGATCTCAATAGTTCAAAAAAACAAAAAAATAAACCTCGGAAAGGATAAAAGTTTAAGATTCTGCATTGCTTATATATCCAGAGGATATTTTTATGTAACAAACTGAAAGTAGAGTTATATGAGTAATTTTTTAAGCAAAGTATAACTCAGAAGTAAAGAGAATTAGGAAATAGAGTATGGTTCAAGATTTTGGAAAGCAGGATTACAATATAAGAGTGGGAAATCCATGTCTGTGGTTCTAGACAAAGAATTATCATTCTTCATCTTTCTTCTTTGTAAAAATATAGAGCAGCAGAGGTTGGAGGACTAACTGAAGAGAAAAATATGAAACATGTTCACAAAATAATTCAGTCAATTTCATGAGTCCATGGATAATGATGGTAGATAAATCATTCTTACTCAAAGGAAAATTTTACTTATTTTTGTCACAAAAATATTTATTTCAAAATCATCTATTTGTTGAAAGTAATGCCATGGATGATGCTGTACTACTTCATTTTGTATTCATGAATGTAATAAAATTTGATTCAGGGAAGATGGTGGCAGTGGCAATTTAGTTTTTCTTAAATTCTTCTTAAGAAGAATAATCCTACCATTCAGAAGACTGAGATCACGGCATACAGTCCCATAACTTCATGGTGGATATATGGGGAAACAATGGAAACAGTGAGAGACTTTATTTGGGGGGGGGGGCTCCAAAATCACTGCAGATGGTGACTGTAGCCATGAACTTAAAAGAGGCTTGATCCTTGGAAGAAAGGCTATGACCAATCTAGAGAGCATATAAAAGAGCAGAGACATTGCTTTGCCAACAAGGGTCTGTCTAGTCAAGGCTGTGGTTTTCCCAGTGGTCATGTACAGATGTGAGAGTTGGACTATGGAGAGGGCTGAGTGCCAAAGAGTTGATGCTTTTGAACTGTGGCATTGGAGAGGACTCTTGAAGGTCCCTTGGACTACAAGGAGATCAAACCTAAAGGAGAGTCAATCCAAAAGGAAATCAGTCCTAAGTATTCACTGGAGGGACTGATGTTGAAGCTGATACTCCAATGCTTTGGCCACCTGATGCACAGAATTGACTAATTGGAAGACCCTGCTGCTGGGGAAGACTGAGGGCAGGATAAGGGGATGACAGAGGATGCAATGGTTCGATGGCATCACCAACTCGATGGACATGAGTTTGAGTAAGCTCCGGGAGTTAGTGATGGACAGGGAAGCCTAGAGTGCTGCAGTCCACGGGGTTGCAAAGAGTTGGACACAACTGAGCGACTGAACTAACTAACTAACTAAATTCTACTATTTAAAGTAGGCAAGTAGCCAGAAAACAAAGACATGATCAACATCTCCAACAAACTTAGGTGGCAAAGTATTTTCATACACCCCACAGTAAGGGCTGGTATAAACAAACTTTTAGTAACTGTAAGATACACAGAGCATCTGCATCATAGGAACCATAAGAAAGAACTGGGTATCCTCCACAGTCTAAGACTACCATTCTAAAATAGCCAACAGAAACTCACTGGAAATTCCAGAAGGCCAGTGTGAGAACAGCAGCTGGCATTGAGTGAATGTTGCATAGTCCAGTGGTGGGTGAAGGTGTGGGCCCTTGTGGTGAGTTTTGAAGAGACTGGGGCAGTCTGTGTCCCATGGACTCAAAGTCAACTGCCTAAACTCCCTTACAGGACAAAGTCCAACACTGAGCATGAAGTGCTAGGAAGAAAATCCAATTGAAAGACACAAGGTCAACGGAGAAGAACGAAGGAGGTGCTCACGTAGAAGCTGGACCTGAGAACAGAACCAGGAGATCGAGAAGACCCACGATACTTTGTGTGGGTGCAGTCAGTCATGTCCAACTTTTTGTAACCCCATGGACTGTAGCCCACCATGCTCCTTTGTCCATGGTGTTCTCCAGAAAAGACTGCTGGAGTGGGTTGCCATTTCATTCTCCAGAGGATGTTTCTGACCCAGGGATCAAACTCACATCTCTTCACTGGCAGGTGGATTCTCTACCACTAGTGCCACCTGGGACTTTGTAACCCTACATAAAAGAGTTAGAAGGGTTAACTGTGGAGCAGAAAGTTAGAGACGTTATCTTGAATGAATAAGTTTAACAAAACTGATTTTATATAAAAATAAGCAACAGAAAAGGAGAGATCAATCTCATAGCAAGTTAATTAATGCACATATTAAGTTAATATGAGAAAAAAAAAGTAAAAATGTGCCCCTGTTACAGTAAGAGATACAGATGTTGGAAAGCAAACAGGATATCTATGGAAAGATAAATATATCAAACCAACTTTGATTTTACACAGATCTAAAGGGTTTGTGGTATTTTTCTCCAGAGAATTGGAAAATGCCACAGGACAGACATCAGAAGCAGAGCAGCCATTCCAAGCAATGCAGATACAATCAGCCCAAGAATGAACAATATCCCTCAATCAGCCCAAGAATGAACAGAATGTTTCAAAGCAGCTGCACATGGCGTAATTTTTATTTCTGAAATGAAGATAGCTTTATGCTTGGCACAGAGATCAGATTAACTTTGATTACAAGGAAGCTAACCTCTATCGATGGGCTTCCCAGGTGGCTCAGTGGTAAAGAATCCACCTGCCAGTGCAGGAGACGCAGGTTTGATGCCTGGGTCAGAAAGATCTCCTGGAGAAGGAAATGGCAACCCATTCCAGTAGTCTTGCCTGGGAAATCCAATGGACAGAGGAGCCTGACGGCCTACAGTTCATGGGGTCACAAAGAGTTGGACACAACTGAGCGACCTCTGTAGAGATTCCCTTAGAGAAATCTCTAACAGATTTCTTTCCAAGGAGACAGGTATCTATGAGAGTTGAACTTCAGCAAGTTTACAGTTATTTTAAGAGATCTGTGTATCTTACATGTTAGTAAGCAAATGCTTATAGACTGAAAGAAGATGTCATCCACATAAAATGTTCTGACTGTTCAAATATGAGTAGTTGATTTTATATTTAATAAAATTCTGAGTATTTCAAAAATTACTGAAGTCAGCTTTCTTTAACATTTAAGAGATGTTCATGTATGTTCAAATAAATGAGTAGATTTTCCCCTACTTTTTATGTTGAACAATGTTAAAGCTACAGAGCGACTGGAAGCACAGCACATAAACAGCCGTCTGTCCTTCACGTAGATTCACTCATTTGTAACATTACTGGCAATATAGTTCCATTCTCTCTCTCTCTCTCTCGGGTGCTCATCGATGACTTTTTTTTTTTCCATTTTCCTGATATATTTGTAAGTGAATTTTAGACTTCACCTCTTCACCTTTAAACACTTTAATGTCTCCTAAGATTAAAATTAAGGAGATATCAATTCTACGCAACCACAATATGACTGTCATGCCCACTGAAGAGGAGAAAGAGATGGGGAAGGAGGGGGAAGAGAGACACTGAATTTAAATTTTAACAATTCCTAAAAATATTTTAAAAGTTGGGGTTTTTCCTCTGACCCGGGATCTAAATAAGATTCAGAAAATGAACTTGGTTGCTTTTCTTTCAGTCTCTTTTAACACAGAAGTGTACCCTTTTTCTTATGGCATTGAGTTTTTGCCAGAGGCCAGGCCAATGGTCTTGTAATAGAATATGTCATACAATTAACTTGTCTGATTGATGAATCCACTGACTAAAAGATTCAGGTAATATATATATATATTTTTTTTTTGCAAAAAATGTTACAGGGGTGCTATTGTATACTTATTTCACTAAATCAGGACACATAATAATCATTGTCTCACAATAAGGAACATTAATTTGATCACTTGGTTAAGTGAATCACAGCTTATATTCTCCAATGCAAAGAAATATTCACTTCTGCCTCTGTAAATCATGTTATCTAATTATCAACAAGGTATTAGCAAATTGAATGCAACAGCACATTAAAAAGAATCATTCATTATTATCAAGCATGATTTATCTCAAGATAGCTCAACATACACAAATCAATACATGTAATACACACCACATTAACAGAACAAAGGTAAGAATCACATGATCATCTCAACTGATACAGAAAAAACATTTGGCAAAATTGAACATCCTTTCATGACAAAAAACAATAAGCTGGGTAAGAAGGAAGTTCAGTATAGAAGGAATATTACTTAGCATCAGTTCAGTTCAGTTCGGTAGCTCAGTCGTGTCTGACTCTTTGCGACCCCATGAATCACAGCACACCAGGCCTCCCTGTCCATCACCAACTCCCGGAGTTCACTCAGACTCACGTCCATTGAGTCAGTGATGCCATCCAGCCATCTCATCCTCTGTCGTCCCCTTCTCCTCCTGCCCCCAATCCCTCCCAGCATCAGAGTCTTTTCCAATGAGTCAACTCTTCACATGAGGTGGCCAAAGTACTGGAGCATAATCAAGGCCATATACAACAATGCCACGGTTAACATTGTGCTCAGTGGTGAAAAAATATCCTTTCCTCTAAGATCAGGTACAAGGCATAGAATCCCACTTTTTGCCATTTCTATTCAATAGAGTATTGGAAATCCTACCCAGAGTAATTAGACAAGAGAAATAAAAGGCATTCACATCAGAAAGGAAGAAGGAAAATTGCCTGTTTGTAGCTGATTGATTTAATATAGAGAAAACTCTAAAGACTTCATTTTAAAAAAACTATTAGAATAAATCAATTCAGTAAAGTTGCAGGGTACAAAATCAACATACAAAAATCAGTTGCATTTCTATACAGTAAGAGTGAACTACCTGAATGAGAAATTAAGGAAACAATCCCAGTTATAACAGCATTAAAAATCAATAAAACACTTGGAAATATGTTTAACCAAGGAGGTGAAACATGCGTACAACAGAAACTGTAACACATTGATGAAAAGACTGAAGAAGATACAAATAAATGGAAATAGATCCCATGTTCTTGGATTGGAAGAACTGATATTGCAAACACGTATACTACCCAAAGTGAACTACATATTTAATGAAATCTTAATCAAAATCTCAACAGCAGTCTTTACAGAAATAGAAAGAGATTACTCTAAAATTTGAAATCACAGAAGACCTTGTATTAATATACTCAAAGCAATCCTGAGAAAGCACAAAGCTGAACCCATCACATTGCCAGATTTTAAGCCTTATTACAAAGTGATCAAAACAGTATGGTACTGGTATATAAGTAGGCACACAAGGCAGGGGAATAGAATAGAGAGCCTAGACATAAACAATACATATAAGGTGAACTCCCAGCAATCTTGATTCCAGCTTGTGCTTCTTCCATCCTAGCATTTCTCGTGATGTACTCTGCATAGAAGTTAAATAAGCAGGGTGACAATATACAGCCTTGACATACTCCTTTTCCTATTTGGAACCAGTCTGTTGTTCCATGTCCAGTTCTAACTGTAGCTTCACACAGACTTCTCAGGAGGCAGTCAGGTGGTCTGGTATTCCCATCTCTTTCAGAATTTTCCGCAGTTTGCTGTGATCCAATCAAAGACTTTGGCGTAGTCAATAAAGCAGAAATAGATGTTTTTCTGGAACTCTCATGCTTTTTCGATGATCCAGCGGATTTTGTCAATTTGATCTCTGGTTCCTCTGCCTTTTCTAAAACCAGCTTGAACATCACATACTGCTGAGGCCTGGCTTGGAGAATTTTGAGCATTACTTTACTAGCATGTGAGATGAGTGCAATTATACAGTAGTCTGAGCATTCTTTGGCATTGCCTTTCTTTGGGATTGGAATGAAAACTGACCTTTTCCAGTCCTGTGGCCACTGCTGAGTTTTCCAAATTTGCTGGCATATTGAGTATAACACTTTCACAGCTTCATCTTTTAGGACTTGAAATAGCTCAACTAGAATTCCATCACCTCTACTAACTTTGTTAGAAGTGATGTTTCCTAAGGACCACTTGACTTGGCATTCCAGGATGCAAGGAGATCTAACCAGTCCATCCTAAAGGAAATCAGTCCTGAATATTCATTGGAAGGACTGATGCTGAAGCTGAAGCTCCAATATTTTGGCCACCTGATGCAAGAACTGACTCATTTGAAAATACCCTGATGCTGGGAAAGATTGAAGGCAGGAGGAGAAGGGGACAGCAGAGGATGAGATGATTGTATGGCATCAGTGACTCAATGGACATGAGTCTGAGTAAACTCTGGGACCTGGTGATGGCCAGGGAGGCCTGGCATGCTGCAGTCCATGGGGTCGCAAAGAGTCAGATACAACTGAGTGACTGAACTGAGCTGAACAGAATAAGGTTCTGAATTGGAACTGAATAAACTCCAGTACTTTGGCCACTTCATGCGAAGAGTTGACTCATTAGAAAAGACTCTGATGCTGGGAGGGATTGGGGGCAGGAGGAGAAGGGGACAACAGAAGATGAGATGGCTGGATGGCAATACTGACTTGATGGACGCGAGTCTGAGTGAACTCCAGGAGTTGGTGATGGACAGGGAGGCCTGGCGTGCTGCGATTCATGGGGTCACTAAGAGTCGGACACGACTGATCGACTGAACTGAACTGAAGGAACTGAACTGACTAATTTTTAACAAGGGTTCCAAGACCACGCAATGAAGGAAAAGGACAGTCCCTTCAATAAATAGTCCTGGGAAAACTGGATATCCACATACAAAAGAATAAAACTGGACCTCTATCTTACACCACTAACAAAAATTCAAAACAGATCATCTAAACATAAAACAGTATAACTGCTAGAAAACATAGAGAAAAAGATTCTTGACATTGGCTTTAGCAAGGATTTCTTGGATAAGACACCAAAATCACAAGCAACAAAGACTGCAATAAGTGGAACTAAATTGAAGAGCTTCTGTGTAGCAAAGAAAACAATGAATTGAAAAGGCAACCTACATAATGGAAGAAAATATTTACAAACCATACAGGTGATAAGGGCTTAAAATTAAAATAAATATTAATAACTCATAACTCAATAACACATAAAGCGAATAATCCGATCACAAAAAAAGGCAAAAAACCTGAAGACATTTTCCCAAAGATTACATATAAGTGTCCAATAGGTATATGCAAAGATGCTCAGCATCACTAGCCATCAGGGAAATGCACATCAAAACCAATGAGTTATTTCCTCATACCTGGTAAGATGGCTTTTATCAAGAAGAGGTAAAAATTCCTGGTAAGAATGCGGAAAAAAGAGAGCCCTTGTATACTGTTGATGAGAACAGAAATTGCAAGCCATAGCGGAAGACAGTATCAGGTTTCCTCAAAAAATTAAACATTCAGCTATCATATGATCTGGCGATCCCATGCCTGAAAGATACATTCAAAAGAATCGAAACCAGTAGCTGAAAGCGATACCAGCACTCCCATGTTCATTGCAGTGTTATTCTCAATAGCCAGCTTACAAAAACAATAGCCTAAGTGTCCATCCACGGATGAATGGATTAAGATGTAGTGTATATTTACGTATATAATGGAATGTTATCCAGCCCTGAGAAAGAAGGAAATCCTGACAGTGTGACCTTGAGAATGGACTTTGAAGGCTAAGTGACAGAAGTCAGGCAAGGAAAGACAAGCGCTGTATGATCTCACTTATGTAAGGTGTCTAGAAAAGGTGAACCCATACACAGCGGAATTGCGGTTGTCAGGGACTGGAGGTCTGGGGAAATGCAGGAAATGTTAAAGGTACAAACTTGAAACCAGTAAGTAAGTTCTGAAGATCTAATACACGATATCACAATACAGGTAGTAACAATCCAGTATTACAAACTTTAGAGCCGTAATACAAACTTTAGATCCAGGAATACAAACTTTATATTTATAAATATATAAATATATTGTGGGTGCTTGTGCTCAGTTGCTTCAGTTGTGTCCAGCTCTTTGAGACTGCACGGACTGTAGCCTGCCAGGCTCCTCTGTCCGTGGGATTTCCCCGACAAGAATCCTGGAGTGGGTTGCCATGCCCTCCCGACCCAGGGATCGACCTGCATCTCCTGCATTGCAGGCAGATTCTATACCATTGAGCCCCTGGGGAAGCCCCCATAAATATATCAAACAGACACATTATATACCTTAAAATTACACAATGCTGTATGTCAGTTACATCTCAATATTTTTAAAGGTCAAAAAAAAAAAAGTTATCTAAGGGATGATATTTCAAGACCACGTGAATTTCCTGTTCCCAACAAACATTGACCATTAGCTTAAATGACTATTGATATAATTCTGCTGGAAGTACCAAGCCAGTGATTTTCTAACTTTATTCTTTATGCATTTATTTGGGCTTCCCTGATGGCTCAGTGGTAAAGAGCCTGCCTGCCGATGCAGGAGATGTGGGTTCAATCCCGGGGTTGGGGAAGATCCCCTAGCAAAGGAAATGGCCACCCACTCTGGTATTCTTGCCTGGAAAATCTCATAGACAGAGGAGTCTGGTGGGCAACAGATCATGGGGTCGCAAAAGAGTTGGACATGACTTTGCAACTAAACCACAACAACAATGCATTCACTTACTAATGATCAATAGAAATTAAAAAAACTACTGTGATTTGAGAGTACAGGTCTTCAGAGAGCTTAGAAGCCACTTTGTTTAGGCAGACATGAGACATTAGGCTCAAGATTATATAAATGTCCCACTTCCCCCACAAGCTCACCACACCACTGCACAGGACAAGTATCTTTCCTATTAGAAGCTCTGATGATTGACAGCCCTGCTGTCTGAATTATTTGCAAAGATTTCATTATTAGATTTAATAGGGATAAACATAATTTTCTTTAAAAAACTAGAACCTCTTTATTCCTGACGCTTAATATTAGGATTTTAGAAAGCTGTATGAAGTAACTGAAAAAGCCAGCTTAATCTAGTCTGTGAAAACACTAAGCAAATGCCTCTACAACCTCTATCTCCATACATGCTGAGAGCAATGAAATTTTAATATCTGCTGCCTAATTTATCTTTATTTTCTTTAATTTCTGATATATTTAACACAAAGACTACACGAGGTCAAGTTGTTAAACTCTTGTACAAGACTGGTTACTTTATAATTTGTGATTCCCTGGATCTTTCTTGAAAATCAGCCAGAAATTGCTACAGGTATCGAATTTAGCAGTTTGAAAACTGCACTCAAGGAGAAGAGGGACCATCTTCACTACGGAGATCCTTCAATAGGTTCTCATGTAAGAGCCTGACCTACTCATATTCAATGCCAAACCAAGGTCAGCATCAGTCCTGACCCTGTGAGGTTCACAAAAGCATACGTTCAAACAGGGGTTTCATTCTTTAGAAATGTCTCCACAATGTGTATAACAAGTTTTTTGTTGTTACTGTAAAGATTTCAAGATTTACTATCAAATCTACCTGCATGATTAATGAGCCACTCTTTTCTAATAAGGAGTCATCTTCTCCAAGGGAGACAGATGGTAGATATTCAAAATACAACAGAAGTCCAAGGTCATTATAGTCAATAGTCCATATCTACCTTCTGGATTCTGCTGTGTGATTTTTTTTATTTTCATTGTTAATCAAATTTGAAGGATAATAATGGAGTAAATATTTGCTTGTTGAAAACATTAATTTGTAGGAATTATGAAAATAAAGTAAGTAAAAGTAAATAATCCTTGAATGAAATTTAGAAATGGTTGAAATCTGGGGGTGGATCCTGAAAAAGGGCCAGCTTCTTGAAAGAGTCAGTTCCTAGGCAGGTTGGTAAGAAGTCCGGGGTCCCCAAGGAGGAGAAAGGAGTCTGGGGCTCTTGAAGCAGAGATAGGGGTCTAGAATTTTCAAGGAGGAGGAAAAGACATTTTTTTTTCTCTCTACATTCCTTAGTCTTAGTCACATAGAATGCTTTTTTTCTTTAAGCCCGGAACTGATGATTAACCAACAAACAACTCAGTTTAAACTCTGTCCTAAGGATTATATAACAACAATATATCCTGCCTGAGGACAGTTTCTCCTTCCTAAAAACCTTCTGGCTAATCCAGTTATCTTAAAATGTATATTATGGGAGTGGGTCCAGTAAAATTTCTACAACCTTGAGACATTCTTTTGATTTATTGTAATAACTAACTTAAAAAGTCTATAACTCCCTTTGCTAAAGACTAGCAGGGGGGCACTCTCTGGCCCCCTCCTGATGTCTATGTCAGAAACTTTCTCTGTCCCTTTTTATACTTCAATAAAACTCTGCTATACAAAAGCTCTTGAGTGTTCAAGCCTAGTCCCTGGTCCCGAAGCTAAATCTTCTTCAGAGATCACGAATCCAACACAATTCAACATAGGGTATCATTCTCAAACAGACAATGCTTTTTCAGAAAAGCCCTTTTTTCAGATCAAAACAAACATCCTAATAAATTTTTAAGTAGATTTCCAAGTATGTTTCAAACAGAATTCTTCTATATAAACATCCAACTGTAACTAGCAAGTTCACAAAATACATAGAAGTTGGCTTGTTAAAAGCAAAATGCATTTGTTCTTGAAATCTATCCTTTGAGTAACTATAAACAAGTCATTCATTTAAGACTCTCCACCTAACATTCAGCTTGGATTAGCATGGTTCTTACCAGAGTTCTTACTCAGAATCATCTGGTAAGATTTCATTAAAAAAAAAAAAAAATGGTGATGTACCCTGACGTTCGTTGCAGCTTCACATTGCCAGGACAGGGAAACAAACAAGATGTCAACAGACAGATGAATGGATAAAAAAGTTGCAGTACAATGGAATATAACCCAACCATAAAAAGGAATGAAGTTGAGTCAGTTGTAGTGAGGTGGATGAACCTATAGACTGTTATACAGAGTGAAATAAGTCAAAAAGAGAAAAATAAATATTGTATATTAAAGCATATATATGGAATCTAGAAAAATGGTACCAATGAACCTATTTGCAGGGCAGGAATAGAGATGCAGACGTAGAGAACAGACTTGTGCACACGGATGGAAGGGGAGGGTGGGGCAAACTGAGAAAGTAGAATTGACATAAAGACACTACCATGTGTGAAACAGCTAGCTAGTGAGAAGCTATAACATAGAGAGACCAGCTTGTTGTTCTGTGATGACATAGAGGGGTGGGATGAAGGGGTGGGGGGGTGGGGGGGTGGGGGGGTGGGTGCTATTTCCTACTCTAGGGGATCTTCCATACCAAGGACTGAACCTGCATTTCCTGCATTAGCAGGCAGATTCTTTTCCACTGTACCACCTAGGAAGCCCATAATGCACCTATAATGCTGTATGAAATACAACCAACTTTGTGTGAGAAATTGGATTTTAATCTGGATTACTTGGAAAGTCTCACTCCCACCTTCCCCAAGCAGAAGGTGAAGACTCTAAGAGTCCAGGAGGGCAGGGAGTGAGAACACAAAGGGATAAAATGACCACAGGACACTAGGGGCCTTCAAAATGTGGAACAGAGCATCTTTTCCAGAACAAATTTCTGGGGATATATCTCAATCCTGCAGTATCCATGATATCCTGTCCTTCAGGAAACCCTTCCTTCCATGGTAGCACATGATGTGAAAGGCCATGGTTTTCTCCTCTCTGATGTCCTTTAGAACCTTTTCTTTCCTCCTGAAATAAGCATCTGAAAATTTGGAAGTGTCGTAAATGGCACTTTTTTGTGTGTGTGCTAGAAACCATAGGAAATTAAGGAATTTTAAAACCTTGTATGTCTTTTGTAGTTTCTTCTTTTCAAGTACATCCTTTGAAGAAAGTTAAATGTATATGATCAGACCCACCTTTCTCATAAAGAGATGAGGAATTCTTTGGCTAACGATCTTGAATCATGAACTTCCAGATGTTCAAGCTGGTTTCAGAAAAGATAGAGGAACCAGAGATCAAATTGCCAACATCCGCTGGATCATCGAAAAAACAGAAGAGTTCCAAAAAGGTGTATATATATATATATGTATATATATATATATATATATATATATATATATATACACACACACACATACATATATATACTTATGGCTGATTCACATTGTTGTACAGCAGAAACCAACACAACATTGTAAAGCAATTATCCTGCAATTAAAAATAAATTTTAAGAAGTACATGTGCTGAAACACATACCCAGGCACTCAGAATTACTGGAGATTTACTAGAGTCAGGAATATACATATTTTAAAAACTCACCCAAATGATTCTGAGATGTACTGCCATTTGGGATGAGTCAGTGGAGAGAGTAAACGTAGATAGGTTCAAGCAAATATTGCCTAACTAGTTAGACAATCTGGAGAAAGACACTGAATATCTCTGAACATCCTTTCATCTGTATGTAACTGAGCCACACAGCCATGAATTGTCATCAAATATCATATTTCACTTTTTAAAACCATTTTTGTAACTGTTTTAATTCTAAAAATCTGTCCACATATTTAATGTTTCATTTTTATTTTTAAAAGTTATTACTAAAGTCAAAGTGAGTCTTACAGTAGTAGTATCCTAGCATGAGGAAGTAAGAATTAGACCCAATGAAAATGCCCCAAAGTTGATGGTACCGCTAGCTACTGTCTCTCTCTGCTGCACCTCAGTACCAGTCAAGAAGGGCCTTAGAATCTTAAGAAAATTCAGTCTTAAAAGTCAAGGCAGGCCATTTGAGTCCCTGAAAATATGAATCTTTGTAGGAATGACACCTAAATTAGCGTAAAGTCCTTTTTTGGGGAGGAGGTACCATCTTGGAATGTGATCTTAAAAATATGACCTTAAAAATAAAAGTACCCAGAATTCATCCTAACCAAAATTTCAAGTCTCAAATTCAAGTTCTTATACAAGTTCTGCCTCTTTATACCATCTTCAAAAGACCCGTATGTTCTTGCTTCTTTGTCTTAATTACCTCTCCTAAGATACTTTTCAGGTGGGTAGCTAACCTTCATGTGCTTGGTACCATCACATATTAATACTGTTCATCACATTCTATTGAGGAGGAAGAGCTTTCTAACAGTAACACTGGAACACCTGCAGTAGGGGCTTCTCTTCCACAATGTACTGCTACGGGTTGTTGGATTATGACTTCTCTCAGAGTATTAGGTATCTCGAAGGAAAGTTATGACCGACCTAGATAGCATATTCAAAAGCAGAGACATTGCTTTGCCAACAAAGGTCCATCTAGTCAAGGCTATGGTTTTTCCAGTGGTCATGTATGGATGTGAGAGTTGGACTGTGAAGAAGGCTGAGCGCCAAAGAATTGATGCTTTTGAACTGTGGTGTTGGAGAAAACTCTTGAGAGTCCCTTGGATGGCAAGGAGATCCAACCAGTCCATTCTGAAGGAGATCAGCCCTGGGTGTTCTCTGGAAGGAATGATGCTAAAGCTGAAACTCCAATACTTTGGCCACCCCATGCGAAGAGTTGACTCACTGGGAAAAGACTCTGATGCTGGGAGGGTTTGGGGGCAGGAGGAGAAGAGGACGACAGAGGATGAGATGGCTGGATGGCATCACTGACTCGATGGACACGAGTTTGAGTGAACTCCAGGAGTTGGTGATGGACAGGGAGGCCTGGCGTGCTGCGGTTCATGGGGTCGCAAAGAGTCGGACACCACTGAGCAACTGAACTGAGACTATGGGGAAAGAAAAATCCATTTACTAACCTTACAGCTTCTGCCAGGAGATCAAGGAACTTCTGGAGCCCTCTCCAGGGTCAAGGGCTTTGAAGAGCATCACCCGAGTCCCTTCATGAGTAATCTCAGCCCACACCTTCTACCGAGTGGTTGTGGAGATTAAATGATAAGCTTTCATATGAAATTATTAAACTATTCTTTTCACAAGAAATGCTGGTTTCACCTATTCTTCTTTCCTTCCTTCGTTTCTTCTTTCTATCCTTTCTGTTCTTATTATCAGCTCCTCAAAAGCTCCTCAAATAAGAGTTGCTGAAAGTAGGGTTAGCAGAGAGGCCTATTGGACAAATCAATGAGAACCCCAGACCACAGCCTCCTATCAGCTTCCACCAAAAGTGAAATTCTTAGTAGAATTTCAAGTGGAAGTCTCAGAATCTCTGCAGATGCCTGCCTTGCACAAGACTGACCAGACTTTGGTCTGAAATATAAAATCGAAAACTGCATTTATCCTGACAGATCTCTCGAAATCAAGACAATACATCTCTGCCAATGCTCCTTGGTTCTTGGGATCTCAGAAAACTGTTTCTGTTCTCTTGATGACAGTAAGTGGGATAATATTCAGGCCTGAGAGGCAGCCCAAGTAGACCCTCATACACATTTGCTTCCACACTTGAGCATTAGTTGAGTTTCTCTGGTCCAAACATACCTCTAATTGAGTGTCCCCAGTGTTGGCCTGGGGACAATTGTGAAAGAGAATGTTTCTGATTAACCAGGACTGAGATCAACAAGCTTTGCCATGGTAAACAGCAAAAATACTGTGCTGCTATGTCTATATGAGTTAGTAGAAATGTCAGTCTTGTACTATGAAATCGACATTGAACAAAGACACAGACGTTGGCAAGAAGAGTGTAAGACTGCAACTTAGCCTATAACTCAAGTAGTAATTCTTTAGCACTTAAATGCCTAGTGGAGTATGATACAATAGATGGGAACATCACAGTTTTTAAGTGACTCAAAATAAAATAGCTAGTCACTCTTGAGACGTATCATCCATGCTAGATTTCAACATCGAAATGATAAAAGAAAACATTTTATATTTCCTATGGCTGTTCCACATTCCTACCAGATAAACATCCTCCACTCAGTAAGCCTTGAATTCATCATCTAAAACAGAGACTGGCAAGCCATGATCCACGTGCCAGACACCTATTTTAAAATAGAATCTTCCTGGAACACAGTCATACCATTCATTTGTGTATTGTTTACGGTTGCTTTTGTAACGGAAGAGTTGATAGGGCAACAGAAATTGTGTGACCAACAAGCCTAAAATATTTACTATCTGGCCCTGTAGGGAAAAAAATAGTCAATCTAAATTCTAAGCAAAAGTTTCTGGCTCTGGGTAAGATGGAGTGAACAAACTCCTCGCTGTCTCTTCCACTGAATTCAGTTTTAAAACCTGGACAGAATATACAAGGAAACGATCAGGTGACGGCAAAGTAGTGGCAAGTGGGTTGGTGAGAAAGACTACAGTTCAGAGTAGTACCAAACCAGTGGTGGGTCTGCCATTGTCTCCCCTGTATTTGGAAACCCCATCATTTGTTCCCCTGTGTGGATGCAGCAGGGGACATCCATTCTGACCAGGATAACTAAAGCCCCAGATTTCTGGCCAAAAGTCTGAAAAGGAGATCCCCCAGAAAGCTAAAAAGTACTGAAGAGACTGTAGTGGTGAACAAGCATCAAGTGACTTCACAAAGTTTATTAATCCTAGGAACACCCCGACCTGCGTACATATGGACAAGATCTTAATCAGAAAATAAAATATTTTGAGAACTGGTCCCAGGCTTGTCACTGGCTGATGCACGCATGGCGTACATTCAAATCCTGCAAAGGCTTTGAAAGCTGAGTTGACATTAGAACTACAGAGCAATGAAGGCAATTTTAAACTTCCAAATGAAACCTGATTAGGCATCCAAAAAAAATTTTTTTTCAACATTCACTGTAGGATTTAACAAGACCCATAATCTCACAACCTAATATTCAAAATGTGTCAGATTTAATCCAGAATTACTGAGCATATGAAAGACCAAAAAAAAACCATCTCCACCTCACATGGGAAAGAAAACCTACAGACATCAACACCAAGATGAGATGGATATTAGATGTATCTGACAGACTTTGAGGCAGCTGTTATACAAATGCTCCAGCAAGCAAGTCTAAACACTCCTGAAACAAATGAAAAAAAAATTGAAAGGCTGCAAATCAACAGATAAATAAAATCTGAAATTCCAGAACTTAAAAACACAATAAAAGAAATTTAATGGAAAGGACTAAGAGTTAAAATTCTCCTACCAGAGTCACTAGGATACTTTTTTTTTTTTTTCCCTTACAACCCATACAGACATCCCTTCACCAAAACAGTATAAATAAAAGCTCTGGGTCTCAAATTCTATAAAATTTCTCTAAAGATCCATTGTTGCTCTTTTGAACTACCTTTAAAATAAGCTTCAGTTCAGTTCAGTCACTCAATCTTGTCCAACTGTTTGAGACCTCATGGACTGCAGTGTGCCAAGCTTCCTTGTCCATCACCAACTCCTGGAGCTTAAACTCGTGTCCATCGAGTCAGTGATGCCATCCAACCATCTCATCCTCTGTCGTCCCCTTCTCCTCCCGCCTTCAATCCTTCCCAACATAAGGGTCTTTTCAAATGAGTCAGTTCTTTGCATCATATAGCCAAAGTATTGGAGTTTCAGCTTCAACATCAGTCCTTCCAATGAATATTCAGGACTGATTTCCTTTAGGATGGACTGGTTGGATCTCTTTGCAGTTCAAGGGACTCTCGAGTCTTCTTCAATACCGCAGTTCAAAAGCATCAATCCCAAGGGCATTCAGCTTTCTTTATAGTCCAACTCTCACATCCATACACATAGCCTTGACTAGATGGACCTTTGTTGGAAAAGTAATGTCTTTGCTTTTTAATATGCTGTCTAGGTTGGTCATAACTTTCCTTCCAAAGAGTAAGCAGCTTTTAATTTCATGGCTGCAGTCACCATCTGCACTGATTTTGGAGCCCCCAAAAATAAAGTCTGACACTGTTTCCCCATCTATTTGCCATGAAGTGATGGGACCAGATGCCATGATCTTAGTTTTCTGAATGTTGAGCTTTAAGCCAACTCTTTCACCCTCCTCTTTCACTTTCGTCAAGAGACTCTTTAGTTCCTCTTCACTTTCTGCCATAAGGTTGGTATCATCTGCCTACATGAGGTTATTGATATTTCTCCCAGCAAGCTTGATTCCAGCTTGTGCTTCACCCAGTCCAGTGTTTCTCATGATGTACTCTGCATAGAAGTTAAATAAGCAGGGTGACAATATACAGCCTTGACATACTATTTTTGGAACTACTATTTGGAACCAGGCTGTTGTTCCATGTCCAGTTCTAACTGTTGCTTCCTGATCTGCATATAGGTTTTTCAAGAGGTAGGTCAGGTGGGCTGGGATTCCCATCTCTTAAAGAATTTTCCACAGTTTATTGTGATCCACACAGTCAAAGGCTTTGGCATAGTCAATAAAGCAGAAATAGATGTTTTTCTGGAACTCTCTTGCTTTTTCCATGATCCAGCGGATGTTGGCAATTTGATCTCTGGTTCCTCTGCCTTTTTTAATCCACCTCGAACATCTGGAAGTTCCTGGTTCCCGTACTGTTGAACTTTGGCTTGGAGAATTTTGAGCATTACTTTACTAGCGTGTGAGATGAGTGCATTGTGCTGTAGTTTGAACATTCTTTGGCATTGCCTTTCTTTGGGATTGGAATGGAAACTGACCTTTTCCAGTCCTGTGGCCACTGCTGAGTTTTCCAAATTTGCTGGCATATTAAGTGCAGCATTTTCACAGCATCATTTTTGAGGATTTGAAATCGCTCAACTGGAATTCCATCACCTCCACTAGCTTTGTTGGTAGTGATGCTTTCTAAGGCCCATTTGACTTCACATTCCAGGATGGGTGATCACACCATCATGATTAACTGGGTCGTGAAGATCTTTTTTATACAGTTCTTCTGTGTATTCTTGCCACCTCTTCTTAATATCTTCTGCTTCTAGGTTCATACCATTTCTGTCCTTTATCAAGCCCATCTTTGCATGAAATGTTCCCTTGGTATTTCGAATTTTCTTGAAGAGATCTCTGCTGCTGCTGCTACTAAGTCACTTCAGTCGTGTCTGACTCTTAGCGACCCATGGGCTGCAGCCCACCAGGCTCCTCCATCCATGGGATTTTCCAGGCAAGAGCACTAGAGATCTCTAGTCTTTCCCATTCTATTGTTTTCTATTTCTTTGCACTGATCACTGAGGAAGGCTTTCTTATCCCTCCTTGCTATTCTTTGGAACTTTGCATTCAAATAGGTATATCTTTCCTTTTCTCCTTTGCTTTTCACTTCTCTTCTTTTCACAGCTATTTGTAAGGCCTCCTCAGACAGCCATTTTGCTTTTTTGCATTTATTTTTCTTGTGGGATGGTCTTGCTCCCTGTCTCCTATACAATATCATGAACCTCCATCCATAGTTCATCAGGCACTCTGTCTATCAGATCTAGTCCCTTAAATAAGTTTACCAACCACACATACAAAAAAAAAAAAGCTGTTATTTTTACTTTATGGTTATATATTAGATTTACTTGTTTGCTTTAAATAAAACTGGTATCACCAAGCTCTGTTTTTCATTATAGGCAACAAAGTTTCTGGCTAATACATGTCAGATATTTGCCACATTTACTGGGACATTTTGTGCCAGTTATAATGTATCAAAGACAACTGGGTTGTATCAAGAAGGTAAAGAGCTAATTGGAAAGAGTTTCTATCAAAAAGAATGAGTGCAATTGATTGGAAAACAGTGGACTTTTAAAAACCCATGGATTGATAATATTAATGTTAAAATAGGTAAAGGGAAAGAACAAAAAACCTCATTTAACAACTTTGGAAGTAACTGGGTCAATAATTCCTTATTTTAAAAGTTAACAATTAGAAATTAAGAGGAAAGAATTAGTCATTCTACCTTAACTTACATAAACTGTATTTCAGGATAACTAAATAGTCTTGACTGATGATGGAAAGCTGTTTCTTTAATCAAAATACTTTAGCTAAATCACGTAGGGAGGAAAAACAGATTTAGAAAATTACAATTTTGTAGTCCTTAAGTAAAATAATTGAGCCAAGCAACACAATCAATGGAAAGAAATCATTAAATGGAGAGTTGATGGGGAGCTTAACAATGGAGGGATCAGGATTTCAGGATTAAAACAACTGGACATCACTATCTTATGCGACGCAACAGGAGCATGTAGCATCCTTCCTATAAAGTATTCTTGCCAAAAATGTGGAGCCAGTACCAAATCAAGTGTCAAAAGCTAATGCTAATTTATCCAAGCAAAACAAAACAAACCAAAAACAAACAAACAAACAAACAAACAAACAAATTCAGAGAGTAGCATGAAATACACATATTACCATGCATAAAAAAGATAGCAAGTAGGAAGCTGCTATGAAGCACAGGGAGCTCAGCTCAGCGCTCTGTGATGACCTAGAGGGATGGGATAGAGGTGTAGTGGGAGGGAGTCTCAAGAGGGAAGATAAGTGCATGCTTATGGCCAACTCATGTTGTTGTATGGCAGAACACAGCCACACACAACACAATTTTATGTATGTACACAACACTGTAAGGCAATTATTCTCTAATTAAAAATAGAAAATTTAAAAAGCAAACACAAAAAACAGGAGCTAGACAAACAAATTACATGACACCACAATGAAGCAAACAAAACTATTCTAAAATTGGGAAATTCTAGACGTTTCTGTTGACAAGTCATTGACCAGGTGTTACAACTAATCAAAATGTCATGAAAGTGAAAAATAAGGATGGGGTCAGTATAAATGAAAAGAGTCTTAGGATACATAACATCCAATGAATAGATCTTTCTTGGATTCTGACTTGAAGGAAAATTGCAAAGAGGCTTCTTTGCACCTTTGAAATGATGGTACTGCATAATATTAAGGAATTAACATTTTATTGACAATGGCACTGTAGTTATATTTAAATATATCCTTTTTAGAGATGTACACTGAAGCATGAAGGTATAAAATGACTGATGTCTTATATTTGACTTCTACCACTTCAGAAATAGAAAAAAAGAAAAAGCTTTAGACAAAGCAATATGGAAAAAATTCTGATAACATACCTTAATGTTGAATATACAGAAATGAAGCGACTTAGCAGCAGCAGCAGCATACTAGTCACTCTACTTTTCTGATGTTTAAATTTTTTTCTTAAAAATATTTTCACTAAAAATTGCTACTGATTAAATCTTAAAGATACTCCGAAATCTGTCAGCTAAGTTCTAAAAGCATCTCTGAAATAACAAAAGATTTGGGTGCATTTGCACCCTCATTCAGATATGTGGTTGTTCTCCCAAGGTGCGTATTTTGAAGGAGCAAAAGTAGCAAAACTCTGAGCTCTAAGTTCTAATGTATTTTCTTTAAACTGCAGACACTTTTATCTGTAATCTTAACATGTCTTATTATTCACCATAGGTAAAATCATCACATCTTTTTAAAAACATCAAAGCCCAGATCCTCCATTGATAATGGGAAAGAATATGAAGTGGAAGAGAGAACACTATCTGAACCGCATGACCATCCCGCTCACCCAGAGATTTACCTTCTTATTACTTATAGCTGCTCCAAGGGGGCCTGCCACTCCTGTTTAATATTCTGACCTAGGTCACCACAGGGGCTTCCCTGGTGGTTCAGTGGTAAAGAACACACCTGCCAATGCAGGAGAGATAGGTTCGATTCCTGGGTCAGGAAGATCCCCTGGAGGAGGCAATGGCAACCCACCCCGGGATTCTTGCCTGAAAAACCCCACAGAAAGAGAAACCTGGTGGGCTACAGTCCATGGGATGGCGAGAGAGTCGGACACGACTCAGCGACTATAGGAAAACAACCATGTCCTAACGTATGACCCTTTTCTTACACCCTCAAGTAAAACCCAGTCAATGCTGAAACATTTACACAAGATTTTAGTTAAAAATTGGGAATAAAATTATACCAGGAGTAACATAAAACTAGATCAGGGCTGCTCACAGAGTGGCCGTTGAACCAGCAGCATCAGTATCACTTGGGAGTCTGTTATGAATGCAAATTCATGGACTCCCACCCCAGACATACTGAGTCAGAATATCTGGGGATAGGGCCCAGGAATCCTTGCTTTGAGAAGTGTTGGTATAATTATTTTATAAGTACAAGTTCAAGAATCACTGAACTTGATAACCTCTAGAGATTCTGATTCAGTTGGTTTATGATAATCATCCTCAAACTTGGCAGCATATTAGAATTACCTGGAGAGCTTTTAGAATTCCTTACACCCAGGACTTACAACAAACCAATTAAATCAGAACCCTGGGGTATATTCCAGACATCAGTAGCTTTTAAAACTCTCCAAAGAATTCCAATGCACAGCCCAACTTGAGAACCATTGGTCTAGAATATGGCATGATCCAGACATCAGTATCTTTATAGAGCTCCAAGACGATGCTAAGTGCAGCCTGAGTTGAGAACCAACGAGTGATATAGTTTAAATTCAAGGTACATCAGTTTCAACAAGGGGTATTCTAAGTCATCTCACTATCTGCTTTCACACATCAGGGGTCATTTTTTCCCCTCCATGCCAGGAATCCCCACAAGCACACCTTGATGCTAAAAAGTCCAAGGAAATAACAGTGAAGATGGTCATTCTCTCTTCTCCCTTTTTGTATGTGCCTTTCAAGTTCTGATGATTTGCCTTCCACAGATGTATGATGTCAGGAGTATCAACCTGACTTTGAGAGGCCCCACTTCTTACTCACAGGGAGAACTTATCCAAAAGACTTCAATAGAAATTGTATCAGAATCTGCCTCAACACAGTAACTTCAACATTTGAACATGAGACACTAACTTAAAATAGTAGATAAAACAGTTCATGTTACCTATATATACCAAAAATAATGCAAATAAATATTTCAGTGTCCAGAAAGAGAAGTAATTAAAGATATACATATACTATACATACGTGTAAGTTGCTCTGTGGTTTATACTTTAACTGATAATAGAGCCTATGGGAATTAAATGCTTTAAATTTTCAAGTTTTCTGAGAGCTTTAGATTCTAAAGAATAAATCTGTCTCTTACTGATGCCATTCTGAACTACCACCAGGGCGATACCACCATATAATGAACTGTACTTGAGATTTACACAGACCTTCATTTGAACCCAAATCCACCACTTACTAGATATATTGAATTAGTGATCCTGAATGAGGTATGTCCTCTGTTTGAACTTTGATTTCATGTATAAAATGGGAATAATAATAATACCTATCTTGAAGGGCTTTTAGGAGTATCCATATATGTGATACACTAACAATTTGCTTACCATATGATTTGTGATCAATGATGAATATTTATTATTGTTTCCAGAATACCCATGTCATTTCATGCCTCCAGAATTTTGCCACACTATTTCCTCTGCCTGGAATGCCTTTCCCTTTTGTTAACCTGGTTCATTCAACTAATACATATTTTTTTAATATTTACTATGTGCTGGATCTTACTAGGCACTGAGGATAATTTAATTCTTCATGTAAAGACAACCCAAATTGACAAATGCTATGAAGAAAAACTATAGGATAAAATTCAAGTGGACCAAGGGGGCCTTCTAGTCTGAGGTGTCATCAAAGAGTGACAAGGTTAAAAGCATGGACTGTGGAGTCACTTCTGACTCTGCACTCCACTCATTGTGTGACCTTGGGCACATTACTTCAACCTCTGTGTTCTGCTTCCTTAGTACTTAACATATAATGTTGGGACAATTAAATGCTGGTCAAAGAGCATAATATCTGGCATATAGCAAGTACTTAAGTCTTAATCCAGTGAAAATCATCTTGCCTTTAAGTGTTATTTTTCCTATGAAATTTTTCCTACCATTAGTGAGCGCATATAGTAGAAACACTATAAGTGTTGACAGAATAAATTCTATATGTACTGCAAATAAGTCAGAAGTTTACATCAAGTTATATATAGTATTTCAGCTAAGTATGGAAGCATTCATTTGGCCATCTAGCTCAAGGTCTTCCTTTTAACTTCCATATAATAACTGCTCATATATTCCACTGGCTTCCTCTCTATAACAGTTTCAAAGGGAAGCTAAGTTTTAACACAGAAAACAGATTCTTTGTTTGAGGATAGCCTTTCTAAATTTATTTGTGAATTAATTTTGTACCTGTCCATAATATTATCTTTTAACTTATAAAGTTATACTTATCAATGCTTAATTAATTTGATTTTCTGTATATGGCTATTATTAAAATTTCTACTTTATAAAGAAATAAATTACAGCTCAGAGGCTAAGTAACATGCCCATGTGCATAACTAGTAAATGGCACAAACTCCCTCAAACATGTTTCCAAATTTCATGACCTTTCACCTTCTTTCATTGCAGCTGTAGACCAAAAGACCCTTGTCACACTTAAACCCATCAGTTTTAGTAAATGATTACCAACATCTGCTAAACACTCCAAAGCCTGAATCTGTCTTTATGTTCAGATGCCAATGTTCCACTACAACTAAGCCCCCATATAATTAGATTATGTCTAGCAAATCAGCTTTGATATAATTATAACAAGAATAAATCTTAACATTTATATGTATTATATGCCAAGCACCAATCAAAACACTTTACAGGCATCATCTTTAATTCTCTCAACACCTCTGTAAGGTAGCCAATACCATTACTCTATTTCACAGATGAGTAATTTAAAGCTTAGAAAGGTTAATCTAAGCCACAGAGTTCAATTTCCACCTTACATTCATATTCAAAGCACTAATTTTTAGTTGGTTTTTTTTTTTTTTTCAGTCTTCTCAGCCTATCTGTGTTCTTGGTTATGGACATAATAGCATTTTAACATTTCCTATTCCCAGTCTTCCCTGTTGCTGGAATTGTAGTTTCCTGCTTCAAGGTTATTGTTCTTCTTTATCATAAATTGCCTGTAAGATTTTTCCACTGAAAGGGTACGAGACTGGCTTTGAGAATCTCGCTGTTGAGTTGTCAGGCCCCATTCCTAAAAATTGTGTCTATCAGGGATCTGAGGGTAGGTGGCTAAGATATAATTCCTAAGCTATGCCTCTTTCTTAGCTGGTTTGGATTTCGAAGTCCATGAACTTAGCTGGATTTAGAAGTCCATGAACCAAAAATACATCCCCACTATGACTCTCAAGCAGATAAATGCAGAATACCCAGAAATTAGCTTGAATCAAGTCATGATGACCCCTAGGCACCACTTACAAGTTGAATAGAAATTGCTGAGCTATTGTAGCACCATCATTACAACAGCTGGGGAAATGTGCTATTAGTTATTGAGTATTCCAGATGGTCAGTCAGACTCATGCATCACAATAGAAGTTACCATACCAGCTAAGTCTTGGATCAATTTACAGGTAGGAAATTGTGTGTAATCCAACCTCTACAGGAGCACAGATCCCTAAGAAATGCAGAATTTAAGGAAGGAGAGAGGGGAGACAAGGCAGATATGTCTTGGCAAATTCAAGATCCCCACCCTCTTCCATCTGCTGAGACAGGATTGCTTGAAGACAACTATTGCTGGGGCTAATCAGCAAGCACACAAAGGAACCATTGGCAAGACCACATACCATTAAAAAACTTTCTCAGGAAGAACATAGGCAGGAATAAATCAGACCTGAGTTATGTGTGTGCCACTGAATAGTTACTGGAGTATTTAATCTTGAAGGTAGCACGAATTTTTGGAAATCACATAATGTTTTGTAGAACAGGGCATTAGAAGGGGCTTCTTGGTGGCTCAGTGGTAAAGAATTTGCTTGCAATGCAGGCGACACAGGAGACATGGATTTGATCCCTGGGTCAGGAAGATCCCCTGGAGGAGGGCATGGCAACCCACTCTAGTATTCTTGCCTGGAAAACCCCATAGACAGAGGAGTCTGGCAGGCTATAGTCCATGGGGTTGCAAACAGTCAGACACGACTGAAGCATCTGAGCACGCAGCACACACAGGACATTAGAAGCTACACGTGCTCTCAAATCCACAAAAGCCTCCATTTCTCTGGCAAGATAGTAAATGGCATTTAAAGGATTAGGTGGCAAAAATGTCAAAAGTATTATTTAAAATAACATGAGAGAAGTATCATGCAGATAAACAGACTTGGATCCCCATCTTACATCACCCACAAAAATTAACTGGATAGATTAAAAATTTAAAGACTTAACACTATAAAATTCCTAAAAGAAAACACAGGAGGAAAATCTCCTTGATATTGGTCTTGGCAATGATGTTTTTGGATATAGTGCTAAAAAACAAACAAAAAAGACAAAGATCAACAAGAGACTTTGGTACAGAGTGAAGTAAGTCAGTGAGAGAAAAACAAGTATTGAATAATATTGCTTATATGTGGAATCTAGAAATATGGTACAAATTAACTTATTTGCAAAGCAGAAACAGACACACAGACATAGAGGAAAAATGTATGAGTACCAAGGAAGGGAGTGGGGAGAAGTGGGACCAACTGGGAGACTGGGATGGACATATATACACTATTGATGCTATGCATAAACCAGATAAATAATAAGGACCTACTGTATAGCACATGGAACTGAGTGCCCTGAGGCTAACTAAATGGGAAGGAAATTCAAAAAGAGGGGATATATGATTCAGTTTGCTGTCCAGTAAAAACTAACATAACATTGTAAAGCAACTATACTCTAATAAAATTTTTTAAACACCAAAATAAGAAAGAAGCCATTCTGCTTTTCTATCTAGCACTGCCTAACACTATAACCCAAACTCGGGGGCTTAAACAAACTCTTTGGATCGACCTCATAGTTTTGTGGGTCAGGAATTTGGAGAAAGCCTGTCTGGGCAACTCTTCTGCACTCTGATAGCATCACTGTGGATCATTCATTGGTAGTCGGCTAGCAGTGGGTAGGGATAAAAGGTCCAATATGTCCGTGTTCACACGCCTGGCACCTTAAGGTGAGGTCTGCTCACCTTCTTCATGCATCCTCAGAGCCTCTCTGAGGGCCCTTCGGCAGGGCAGTCTGACTATGTGTTGGATTGGCCAAAAAGTTCGTTCGGGTTTTTCCATATGATTGAATAAGCTTGAACGAACGTTTGGCCAACCCAATACATGTGGCCCAGGGGCCTAAAAGTGAGCATTTTAAGAGACAAATAGAAACAATGGCCAGACCCGGAGCTGGTATGGGGTCACTTCCCCAAACTCTATTGGCTGAGACATCACAGGCCAGCCCAGATTCAAGGAAAGTAGGCCCACCTCTCCACCTCTCAATGGAGCCATCTTTCATCTGCTACCAAAGAAAACAAGTTTGGTCCAAGGACAAGTAGGTGTTTTCCAAGGAGAAGATACTTTGCACGTTTATAGAGTGCGCTATGCAGACTGCCCGATCACCCAGGCATATACACTGATTTTTATGGAGGGGAGCTGCAGAACAGAATGAGCATGAAAGAAAGTCCTCAGGGTGTTTGTAGAAAATTGAGGAGACTAACAGCTCTACTTCAAGAGAAAACATGGCCCAGGTTGAGGTAGAGTGTCTTGTCAATGTCAGACATGGAAGAGACCGGGAGCCACTTGGACCCTAAGCCTCCCTTCTGCACCACAGCCTAAGGCAGGCAGGGTACAGTCATCCCACACGGCCACCCCATTACCTCACACAGGTAAGGTGTCCACAACCCCAGACCTCAGGGAGACGGGCTGATTTTGTGGGTGTAGAATGAGTCAGAGAATGCACTTCTGTTTATACTCTTATGATCTCCCATTTCTGTTAAGGAAACATAGGGCCATTGCTTAAAAGCCAGTTACTTTGAACTTCTACTGAGAACACAGAAGCAAAGTTTGCCCCCCAAGTGGGCTTGTACACATTGTGAAAGCAAATGATAGTCATTCAGTCGTGTCTGACTATATACCCATGGACTATAGCCCACAAGGTTTCTCTGTCCATGGACTTCTCCAGGCAAGAATATGGAGTGGGTGGCCATGCCCTCTCCTCCAGGGGATCTTCCTGACCTAGGAATCAAACTTGGGTCTCCTGAATTGCAGGCAGACTCTTTAACAACTGAGCTACCAGGGAAACAAGGAAGTACGCACTGTATGAATGGAAATAAGCAATTCCCAGTGAATAACAGAGAAAAGGAGACAAGGGTGGCAGAGGATGAGATGGTTAAATAGCATCACCAACTCAATGGACATGAATTTGAGAAAAACTCCTGGAGATAGTGAAGGACAGGGATGCCCGGTGTGCTGTAGTTCATGGGGTCAAAGCAGCAAGCACGACCTAGTGACTGATCAATAATATTTAGTGACTGATCAACAAACAATGGATTTCTTCCTCATTTCGACATTATTGCCAGTCTGTCTATTCAAATACTGCAGTAAAATGTTCTTGTGGATATAGAGGTAGTTTCTTGTTTCAATTGGGAGATTTTCCTTTATATTCGTGAGAATGTAACACGATGGGTTCCCAGGATGAAAGTGGGTTCATTCACAAAGCAGACACAGTCTGCTCTCATAGTCCTACAGACTCAATTACTTTACAGGCATCTCAGCACCATACCAAAATCCATGCACATGGCAGCCAGCATTGACAGTATCATTTCTTTTAGAGGTGAGTGAAAATAATAATCTGAGGGAAGAAACTAAAAGAAAAAATATGTAACAGACATATTTCTCAGCTAGTTTCCTCTCTTAGTATGTCCACCCCTATTCCAAGCAGAAATGGAAATCCTATATGACAACCAGAACATTGTTTTTGGTTACCATTCTGATCATCTGACACCCTTGGCATTTTTTAAAATACGTCATTTGTTAACCGTGTGATATAATATGAAGCAATGTTAGGACTCTGGCAGATGCAACTGATAGAAACTCAAAATCACATGACCTTAAGCCTAAAGAGGGAATTATTGGCTCAGGAAACCAACAACTCTAAGGGAGGATGCTCTCAAACCCAGATATATCTGGAGGCTTGAGTGATGTTGTTCACACTCTTTTTCTTCACCTCTGGGCTCTGCTTGTCTCCACTTCTTTTTATATATTTATCTCATTCTTTCCTACTGGAGGCTTACAGGTTATTCCTCAAAAGCAAAAGACATTCTGTCTCCTAGGATCAATATTTAAAACCTCATAAGATTCATTCCACTTTAGTCCTCTTCCATCCTATATCCTCTCATCCAGTAGTGAGAGACATAGGGGTCCCATGATCAGCCTGCCTGGGTCCTGTGACCACCCCAAGGTCAGCAGGCAATATACAAGGTCCATCAGAATCCTGGGCTTAAGAGAGAACAGTTTCCTCACTGAAAGATGGGCGCTGGGCAGTCAAAAACACATGTCCCCATCACATGATCAATCCTGTGTTTGGTAAAACTAGAAAGCATGTGTTAAGAGATGGGATTGGGGGAAGAAGTAAAAAAAAAAAAAAAAACTAACAGTTTCCAATGCAAACAAAAGATTTTATTCATTTATTCTTTTCTATGCCACTCTAATCGGCTTTTATTTTGTTGTACTTCCATTCTATTCTATCTTATCTTAATCCCCATGTTATTCTACTTTACATAGAATGAGTTTAATGTAGCTACAACTGTCTCTCTCATAACACTTTCAGTGCCCTTGCTATGGAATCACTCCTATCCTACAAGCACACTGCCGCGTTTCCATCAGAAGTGGGCCCACCTACAATTTAAGTACCCTGAAACTACCTGGATCCACCCAGATCACCCAGATAACCTCCCTGTCTCAAGGTCCCCAGGTTAAAGATCTTAGTTTCATCTGCAGTTTACTTCCCCTTCACCATTCAATGTATTTCCAGGTTCTAGGGTTTGGGACATGGACATGTCTAGGGGTTGTTATTTTGCCGACCACAGACTCCAGGGCTGCCTGACCCTGGATGACTTGCCGAGATACTCTTGTGATGAGGACTTTTGCTTCTTCTTCCTTCAGTCATCTTGATTTACTTTTTAAGTAAAAATATTTCTTAACAACCTCAAAAGAAAAAAAAGTGAGAGAGAGAAACAGCCCTCCCCTCAGCCCCTGCCAATCCCCTCCTGCTCTGCCAACTACTGCAGTTTCTCAGCTCCTCTTTATAGTCCCAAGCTCCTCACCAGGACCTGCAGAGCCCCATGCGATCTGACTGCTGCCTGTTTCTCCAACCTCACATTTCTTCCCCTCACCTCTTACTCTCTTCTCAGTCCTTGTAATCAGACTTTCTTCCCACTCACATCCCAAACAGACCTCTCATCAACAAGGTCATAAAACAGTATTAATTTTGTGATTCTCAATTCCCAGTCCTCTCTTTGGTCATGCCTCACCATGGTGCTCCCTGGTCATCTCGGAAGACCTTCCTCTCTTGGACTTCACAACACATTTCTGTCCTGGGTATCCTTCCATCTCAGTGGCTGCTCCTCCCCACTTTCCTGTGCCAGCTAGCCCCCTGCTCCCCAGTTCTCTTACTGACTTCTCTCTGGAGCACCTTGAAGCTCAGGCGTTTTCTTCTCTTCATCTCGATTTACTCTTTAGGCAATTTTCTCCCAATCCTATGACTTCAAAGATCACGTAAATGGTGAGGAATCTCAAATTTATACTCCAGCCCTAATCCCAATTCCAGGCTCATATGTGCAACTACTTAATATCTCTATTTGAGTGTCTAAGAAGAACCTTGATGTAACAAATTTAATATTTGCTCTCCATCTCGATATATGCTTCTCCCATAACTTTTCACATATCAGCAGATGGCAACTCCATCTTAGTTACCTGGGTCAAAAACTTCAGAGTTATCCTTGACTCCTATTTTTCTCTCACACCTCACTTTCACACCATCAGCAAGTCCTGGGTCTACCTTCATAATATATCCCAAATCCAGTGACACCTTATCACATTCACCAACACCAGCTGGCTCAAGCCTAGATTATTGCAGCAATCTCCACCTAGACTTTCTGCTTCTCCTCTTGCTTCCTTCAGTCAATTTTCTATCCAGCTCAAAGCATTCTTGTGTTCTTAGGCTCCACACTTCTTACCAGGACCTGCAGAGCCCTACATAATCTGATAGTTGCCTATTTCTTCAACTTCATATCCCACCAGTTTTCCCCTCACTCCCTTCACTCTAGCTCCACTGGACTGTCTATTGTTCCCCAAGTAGCCCAAGTCAATCATACATCTAGGATATTCACATTTGCTTGGAGCCTGGTGGGCTGCCGTCTCTGGGGTCGCACAGAGTCAGACACGACTGAAGTGACTTAGCAGCTCCCGTTAGCTCAGATGGTAAAGACTGCTTGCAATGCAGGAGAACCAGGTTCAGTCCCTAGATTGAGAAGATCCCCTGGAGAAGGAAGTGGCAACCCACTCCAGAATTCTTGCCTAGAGAATTCCATGGACAGAGAAGCCTGGAGGGATGCAGTCCATGGGGGTCACAAAGAGTCAGACACCACTGAGCCATTAATACTTTCTCCCTGGAAAGCTCTTTTCCCAGCTTCCCAGGATTCTCCTGGGTATTCAGCTCTTAGCTCTAATATAACCTCCTCAGAAAGATCTTTCCAAAGAATACCATCTAAAATACTCCCCACTGCTCTCTATCCTCTAACACTATTCCATTGTTTTCCTGGTCAGTCATCATCACCTGGCCCAACCTTTACATACTAGTGTGTCTATGGTGATCTACCTTCCCAGATAGAATGGAAGCTCTATAAGGGAGAACCATAATTCCATCCTGTTCATATAAGTATGGCTCAGCAGTAAAGAATCCACCTGCCAATGCAGGAGAAACAGGTTCCATCTCTGAGTCAGGAAGATCCCCTGGAGAAGGAAATGGCAACCCACTCCAGTATTCTTGCCTGTGAAATCCCACGGACAGAGGAGCCTTAGCAGGCTACAGTCCAGAGGGTCACAAAAGAGGTGGACACGAATTAGTGACTAAACAACAACAATTCACATAAGTATACCCAGCACCAAGAGCACTGCCTGGATAGTGGGAGGCCATTAATAAATAGTTAACAAATGAGGAAAATGCCGGAGGCTGTTTAAGAGAAACTGGGTGGTGGGAGGGGAGGAGAGAATGAAGAGCTGTCAGGGTAACTGGAACTGGAAAGAGGTTACAGAAAACATCCTTCTTTTCAATTAGAGCATTTTTATCAGACAGATAAAATCTAATTACATTTGCAGGAATCTAACTGATTTTTAAATACTGTTCAAAAGGCACAGCAAACACTGTAGAGAATGTCAAACTCCTGACAGGAAAATGACAGTTGAAATTTGTCAGGAATATGTAATGAACATCTTCTGCCGGAGGAGGCGATGATTAATAGATTGTATTTTAGAACTAATAGGTTGAAGTGATGCATATGGAATTTGATGGTTTCAAAGATGTACAAAGATGGTTATATGGTATTTCTTCCTCATGTATTGTTAAAGATTATTGATATTCATGATTTATTTATAATTTAAAGTTTCTCTCTTATAATCAAAAAGAACTATTCAATACCTCACGCCTCTCCATATTGAATTTGTTCATTTACACACAGTTCTCAGACCTCCCAAGTATTGCAGAACTAAATAATTGGCATCTCTTCTCAAGAAGGGAACACATAAGGAATCAGGTAATAGTTCTTAAAAACTTTAAGAGTATAGATATATACACATATATATATAGATAGAGAGAGAAAAATCATCTCTCAGAATAGCAGCCTGCTTTCACTCTCCCAACTGAGTAGGTAATGAGCCCCAGGACTACTGACCTCCCTAAAGATAAGCAGAACAGATGTGGACAACTGATCCCCAAATGGACCATTCAGATGGTCTCTGCCTATAATCCTGAGATGGTCTTCAAAAACTCCAGCAGGAGAATTTTCACTTGCAAGAATAAAGAGTAGACATATTTTTTTTCCTATTCCTTCCACTAAGCATAGGTAAAACCCCTAGATGCCATATATAAAATGAACATAACACTCTGAAAGGTAGAAAATGGGTGTCAGAATGCCGAGGGCCCATAAGACCTAACAATGCAACACACAGGTGGTGAGCTTCTGGGTTTTCTTTTGGTCTCATGTAACCCAAACCAGTGCTGGAGAGAACAGCAAGCAACCTGGAAACACCAACAGCAATAAACAAACAAACAAAAAAAATGCCTCAACCAGAGCCTCTCTCAAGCCAAAGGATCAGGAAAGCAATAGCTTAGGAAGACAGAAAAGCTTTAGATAATAACCACTCTACTTTGCACACCAAAAAAGTAAACTGTGGTCCCCATTTTGTAAACATAGCAGTCGTCTTTAGAAATAGGGGTTGCAGTGGTAAAGAATCTGCCTGCCAACGCAGGAGATATAGGAGATAGATTCAGGTTCGATCCATGGGTCAGATATATCCCTTGAAGTAGGAACTGGCAACCTACTCCAGTATTCTTGCCTGGAGAATCCCATGGACAGAGGAGCCTGGCAGTCTACAGAATCACAAAGAGTCAAACACAATTTAAGCATGCACACATCACCAAAGGAACTTGATCTAGGACATGGGAAATACTCTTAGTACACTTAAATCCCCCACATACAAACAAGTTCTGCTCCTAGAACATTTTCCTAAGTCCAAACAAGTTAGCCTTGGTACCCAACTAACACAATTAGCTACTCAGCATTATTGATTATAACTGTAAACATGCACTTGCCCAGAGTAATTAACCTATGATACAGGATGAGACTTCCCTGGTGGCTCAGACAGTCAAGCGTCTACCTACAATGCAGGAGACCCAGGTTCAATCCCTGGGTTGGGAAGATCCCCTGGAGAAGGAAATGGCAATCCACTCCAGTGTTCTTGCCTGGAGAATCCCATGGATGGAGGAGCCTGGTGGGCTACAGTCCACGGGGTCACAGAGTCGGATACGACTGAGCAACTTCACTTTCACTTCCATAGAATGAGATGGTTGGATGGCATCACCAACTCAATGGACATGAGTTTGAGCAAATTCTGGGAGATGGTGAAGGACTGGGAAGTCTGGTGTGCAGAAGTCCATGGGGTCGCAAAGAGTCGGCGACAACTTAGCCACTGAACAATTAACCTATGATATAAGTATATAATGGCACTGAGATGTTCAATTTCAATGGGAAAATCTACTGTTTTTCCAGTAGTTGAATCAAGTTGTTTTGATTCTACCTCACTATTTATCATTAGCTCATCTTCAATAATTATAAAAATGAGAGGAGAATATTTAAGGGAAACATAATTGTTTATAGGACATATTTTTTCAAGCTGGATAGCATGAAGTTTAAGTTGCTCAGTTGTGTCCGACTCTTTGCGACCCTATGGACTGTAGCCTGCCAAGCTCCTCCGTCCATGGGATTCTCCAGGCAAGAGTACTGGAGTGGGTTGCCATGCCCTTCTCCAGGCTGAATAGCATGAGTGGTCAACAATTTATATTACTGGGCTATGTGGAATTGTCCAATTAGCCTAAGCCTCATTGTTACGCACTTAGGCTTATGATCATTCTTATGTTCTCAATCTGCCCACAAATAAATGCAAAAGGTGATCCTAATCCTGTCTTAAAAATAAAAGAGAGAGAGAGAGAAATGATTCAGTCTAAGACATAATCCTCTCAGAAGCATTTTTCTCAGGTTTATTTAAAATAGCAATTATCCCTCTCTCTCATGAAATCCAGATTGACAAAAACTAGTTGCCCTAACTGTTTCAGAACATGTTTGCTATACACAGCAAGGGACACTCACACTGTTATACATTTAGCTTGATCTACTAAATATAACCAGTTTTTAACACTCTCACAGACAATAAGGGGACCACATCCGCAGTGGGTCAGTGAACTGATTGTCCATGAGTAAGGATTCTGGGATATGCAAAGGTAAGCAGCAAAAATTACTCCATTCAAAGTGAGACTGGTGAGGTTGTATTGATGACTTTGTGTGTAAATCTAATCACATTGACCTATCTCATAGCTTGTTTTATGATAGCGAAAGGTAAGCTGGAGCCTGGAGCCTGTCATGAACTAGTCCTATTGAGAATAAAAAATTCAAACCAAAAAGCAACGCAATATTTTAGAAATTAGAGACCTTGTGCTATGACGCTAAAAGAAAGAGAAAGTGAAGTTGCTCAGTCATGTCCGACTCTGCGATCCCGTGGACTGTAGCCTGCCAGGCTCCTCTGTCCATGGGATTTTCCAGGCAAGAATACTGGAGGGGGTTGCCATCTCCTTCTCCAGGGATCTTCCCAACACAAGGATTAAACCCAGATCTTCCACGCTGCAGGCAGACTCTTTATCGCCTGAGCCACCTGGGAAGCCCCATGTCACTAAAAGTGCTTTTTAAATAGGGAGATATGAACCGAAATTGCATTATGGTTGCACACGCTGTGAATACCAGGATGGAACTTCATCGTATACTCTAATCTTAAGAGAAGTCTGGACCCCAGAAATGTTACCTTCAGGCCGTTTGACATTTTAACTCAGCAAATTATAAAACCATTATGCCTGACACTTTCTGTGAGTGGGACAAGTTTCCAACTTGCTTCTGCTCCTGTGCAAGTAAGGATTCAAATGAACAGACATTTTAATAAGATGAGCAATGCTATCTGAGTGTAGCATACACAGCATCTTCCTTTCTTACCTCATAAAAGTGCTTTGTTATGGAAGCAGATTAATAGCGTAATTCTAATCCTCTCGGTCTCGTTAACTGAAGGCCCACCACACACCAGTTACTCTACTTGGTACTCTGCAGCTGTCATCATATATAATCCGCACAAAAATCCTATGAGGTAGAAGAGGAAATGGAGGCTCAGAATGATAAACCAGCCTAAGGTCACAAACCAGAATACAATACTGCTGCCAAGAAAAGTCACACACCTCCTGAATGCTTAGGAAAAGGGAGGAGAAAGATGGTGATTGAGGTGGTGGGTGAGCAGGAGAGGTGGTGGGTGAACAAGCGGGACTTTTATTCTTATTTTCTATATCTACTTTTTTTTAACTGGGAAAATACGGTTACTTTTATAATTAAACAGAAACTACTGAATTCCTTGATCTGATAAGACACTTGTATGTGTCACGCGAGTGTATGTTCCTCGATTCTTTGTCTCGTCACGACAAAGATTTGGAGTGACGGATGTTAAAGCCCCCTCGGTGTGTCGCAGCTCTCAGGTCTTGGATAGACCGTGTTATAGCTCTCGGGTCTCAAATGGACCATGTTATAGCTCTTAGACAAATCAGTGTTACAGCTCTATTTTCTTTAGAAGATAGCAGGAAAATCCATCTTCGAGGCATGAGGGCACCTCGATCCAAAGACACGAGGAGAAGAGCGCCCCAGCGCACGGGAGAGAGAGCGAGCTAGATTTGGCTCCTGCATTTATATGTTTATCTCTCCCTGGGCCAGTCCTATGTAAATTGGGCCAGCCAGGAGTGTTGTTTGTTTTACCTGAGGTCCTCACTCCAGTCCTCAGACCTTCTTTTGTTTCATTTTCACGGGCTTTTCCCTTCCTTGTCTTGTAGCCACCGCCATTTTGGACTCCTTTTCCCGTTTTACCTACTAACATATGGAAACTGCAAATCCCTTAAAAGCAAACACACAGCCTGCTCGAAGTAAATACTAGATAGAACTGAAGAGGGTTAAAGTAATTTATTCTTCTTTCAAAACAGTGAAAGCTAAAACCAGAGAACGGTTAGCAAAGTATAAGTAATGTGATTGTATAATATGTATAAAGTAGCATTAGAGTACAAGGAATGCACAGATACCCTGTATAAAACATAGAAAAGGTATCTAGGGAGGATTTACCATTGTTCTAACATTAGAAAATGTCAATAAGTCTCAGCTTCTGCTGCACAAGTATTTCCATGGAGTTTTTGTTTCTGTTTTAATGAAGAAAATTTGGCCCCATTCCAGATGCCCTGAATCTAAATTCCTAAGGTAGAATGCAGGTAGAAGCATTTTGAAAAATCTCCATAGATATTTGTTGAACAGACCAGTGACTGAGAATCCCTACTAAAATTGTTCCTTAAAAAAAATAACTCAGGGTCCTCCCCACCTACACCCTATAGTACTGCTGATTTTATTGGTATTTGAACTGCAAAGAAACAAACTGAAAATTAGAACTCAAATCTTTTCTTGCTCTGTGTATTTTGATGAAAAGTTTTGTTCTGATGACTTTTGCTTAGGAAAATAATGTGTTTGTTGTTCATTTAAAGTGAAGGCAAGACCATGTGAATTTTTTTTCATGTATGGGTATGAAAATCTTTTTTATACCAAATATCTCAGCTGATAGACTATTAATTTTTTGTATATTTTCCAAAACATTTTAGTAAATGTTTAGTGAGCATTTATATACCAAAAAATTCTCAGCAATTCTGCTCCTAAACATATGTTCAACAGAAAACACTTATTTACCAAAAAGGCATTGACTTAGCTGAATAATAACAATTCATAGTACCCCAAACTAGATACTAACCAAAACACTAGTAACGACAGAATGAGTAAGTTGTACTAGTAACAATCAGATGAGTAAGTCACACAAAGGTGGGAAAGGCATAAATCAATCAACAGCTACAGGCAACAAGGATGAATCTCACAAAAAAGATGTTGAATAAAAGTTGCCAGCAAAATAGTACATACTGCAATAATTCTACTAACATAAAATTTAATAATTGATAAAACTCATTTTGCTGTTAGAAGTAGACAGAGTGACTGAAAGGGAAAATAAAGGGGATTTCTTATATGCTGGAACTTTTCTGTTTCTCAGCCTGAGTGCTGGACACCTGGGTATGTTCATTCAAGGAAAAATGCATCCAGCTGTACACTTACAATATGTGAACTTTGCTGTAATATATTATATAGCAATATCATAAAGGCAAACTAAAACTAAAATGTCCATGGCAAAAGAAACAGCAGCCATTAGGCGGTTTAAAATTTAAAAGCCAAGAAATAATAAAATCCAAAGTATATAATTCAAAGAAAATATGATGCAATAGATTAAGAAAAATGGAGACACGGGTTACGATTCCAACACCAGCATGGGCGTGTGAGATTAAACTTGGACATACCTCTTGACTTCTGAGGGGCATCTGTGTCATAGACTTACTTCACCTCTCTTGCAGAGTTGCTCCCAGGACTATATGACATATACGTAAAGCATAGTACTTGTCACATGGTTCTATAAGCATTTATTTCTCTTCCTTGGTTTTAGAATAAGATATGACTGTAAGTTTCAAAGACAGCTGCTGGATGAATGGACAAAGAAGCTGTGGTACATATATATATACACAATGGAATACGCTACTCAGCCATAAAAGGGAACGCACTTGAGTCAGTTCTGATGCGGTGGATGAACCTAGAGCCTATTATACAGAGTGAAGTAAGTCAGAAAGAGAAAAACAAGGACCACGTATTAACGCATACATATGGAATCTAGAAAGATCGTACTGATAAACCTATTTGCAGGGTCGCAGTGGGCTTCCCTTGTGGCTCAGCTGGTAAAGAATCTGCCCGCAATGCGGGAGACCTGGGTTCGATTCCTGGGTTGGGAAGATCCCCTGGAGAAGGGAAAGGCTACCCACTCCAGTATTCTGGCCTGGAGAATTCCATGGACTCTGTAGTCCATGGGGTCACAAACAGTCGGACACGACTGAGTGACTCTCTCAATGGAGATGCAGACATAGAGAAAGACTTTCGTACAAGGGCCAGTGGGAGGAAGGAGAGGGTGAAATCAATGGAGATAGCAGCATGGGAGCGTATACACGACCATACATAAAATAGATAGCCAATGGGAATTTGCTGTGTGACTCGGAGAACCCAAACTGGGGCTCTGTAACAACCTAGAGAGGGGGAAAAGGGTGGGAGGTTGAAAGATTCAAGAGGGAGGGAACATATGTATGCCTATGGCTGATTCATGTTGATGTATGGCAGAAATCAAACCAATATTGTAAAGCAATTATCCTTCAATTAAAAATAATTTTTTTAATTTTATTTTTACTTTATTTTACTTTACAATACTGTATTGGTTTTGCCATACACTGACATGAATCCACCATGGGTATATACGAGCTCCCAACCCTGAATTCCCCTCCCACTTCCCACCCCATATCATCTCTCTGGATCATCCCTGTGAACCAGCCCCAAGCATTCTGTATCCTGTATCGAACACAGACTGGCACTTCGTTTCTTACATGATAGTATACATGTTTCAATGCCATTCTCCCACATCATCCCACCCTCTCCCTCTCCCTCAGAGTCCAAAAGTCCGTTCTATACATCTGTGTCTCTTTTGCTGTCTCACATACAGGGTCATCATTACCATCTTTCTAAATTCCGTATATATGTGTCAGTATACTGTATTGGTGTTTTTCTTTCTGGCTTACTTCACTCTGTATAATCTGCTCGAGTTTCATCCATCTCATTAGAACTGATTCAAATGTATTCTTTTTAATGGCTGAGTAATACTCCATTGTGTATATGTACCACAGCTTTCTTATCCATTCATCTGCTGATGGACATCTAGGTTGTTTTCCATGTCCTGGCTATTATAAACAGTGCTGCAATGAACACTGGGGTACATGTGTCTCTTTTAAAAAGACCTCTGCTGTTATTCTTAAATGCAGGAAGAGTACATAACCAGTAGTCTAACTCAACATCAGTGTGGACAAGTGTACTACAAAGAATGTCCATGCCAAGATAGAATTAGACAATTTCAGGGGATTTTTTAACATTCCAACATTACATGCCTTTCTAGGATGGGAAAACAAATGGTAGGTGGTGACTAAGCTACCAGACAGACAGATATGTATATATATTGTGCTGCCTGAAAGAATATCAGCTGTGACAGAGTTTTTAACAACCAGGAGCTATGATCCTGATTCAGTTGAGTGTCACTGTAACAAGTGTCATTGAACATTGAAGGAAGAAGTGATGATCAAACTCCAGGAGCCAAATTCCAACGCAGCAAGGGAAAAAAGAAGACCTGTATATTAAAAGATTTTGCACTGCATGGCAATTGGCACTAGCATGTTTCCATTTAAATAAGGCAAGTCAGTATCAAATTTGACAAGAGCTAGTGTATTGTTAGGCTTGGTGCATTGACTGGCCTCAGGAAGCATCACTATGAACAAAGCTAGTGGGGATGATGGAATTCCAGGTGAGCTATTTGAAATCCTAAAAGTTGATGTCATTAAAGTGCTGCACTCAATATGCCAGCAAATTGGGGAAACTCAGCAGTGGCCAGAGGACTGGAAAAGGTCAGTTTTCATTCCAATCCCAAAGAAGGGCAAAGCCAAAGAATGTTCAACTGGACAACTGCATTCATTTTACAAACTGCTGCTGCTGCTGCTAAGTCGCTTCAGTCGGGTCCAACTCTGTGTGACCCCATAGATGGCAGCCCACCAGGCTCCCCCATCCCTGGGATTCTCCAGCCAAGAACACTGGAGTGGGTTGCCATTTCCTTCTCCAATGCATGAAAGTGAAAAGTGAAAGTGAAGTCGCTCAGTCGTGTCCAACTCTAGCGACCCCATGGACTGCAGCCTACCAGGCTCCTCCGTCCATGGGATTTTCCAGGCAAGAGTACTGGAGTGGAGTCCCATTGCCTTCTCCGCATTTTACATGCTAGCAAGGTGAAAAGATCAAGCCCCAAAGCATAAGACAGAAAGAGGAAACAGCCTCACTAACCTCATATTTCTACACAGTCATACTCAACCCCAGAAGACAGGAAGAGAGTATGTACAATGCCCTCCTACAGTAGCCGGGAACATGGAAGCAATGGAAATAAATATTCACTGATGAACGAATAAAGAAAATGTGATGTTCACGTGCAATGGAATATTATTCAACTTTTAAAAAGAAGGAAATACTGCCATTTGTGACAGCATGAATGGCCACTGAGGCTCCCGCAGTGGCTCAGTGGTAAAGAACCCGCCTGCAATGCAGAAGGTGCAGGAGGCCTCTTGTTCAGTCCCTGGGTCGGGAAGATCCCCTGAGGAGGGCATGGCAACCCACTCCAGTATTCTTGCCTGAGGAATCCCATGGACGGCGGAGCCTAGCGGGCTACAGTCCACGGGGGTCACAAGGAGTCGGATGTGACTGAAGCGACTGAGCAGGCACACATGCAGTGGACCAGAGGACATTGTGTTAAATGAAATGAGCCGGATCTAGAAGGACAAATGCTAGATGATACCACTTACATAAGGAATCTAAAATAGCCAAACACAGAAGAAGGCAGAATGGTATTGGCAGGAACTCAGGAGTAGACAGTGATGGGGAGCTATTAGTTGAGGGGTACAAAATTCAGTTATACAACGTGAATAGGTCCTAGAGATAGGTCCTACTGTACTCCACAGTGCCTAGAGTTAACAGCTCTGTGTTGCATACTTAAAAATTTGTAAAGAGGGTAGATCTTAAGCCTCCTTATCACCCAAAGGGAAAAAAAAAAAAAGGTAAGAGGGCAGGGGGAAATTTTGAATGTGGTAGATATGTTCATGTGTATGTTTATCACTGTATCTATATCATAAACATAGATATGGCTGATGGTGTCACAGATGGGTACTGATCACCAAACTTATCAAGTTGTATATATTAAATATGCACGGCTTTTTACATGTCAATCATACCTGAAAAAGGTTATGTATCTCACTGACACAAATACATACATACACTCACACACATGGGCTTCCATGTGTGGCGCTAAGTGGTAAAGAACCTGCCTGCTAATGCAGGACACTTAAGAGACATGGGTTCGATCCCTGGGTCAGGAAGATCCCCTGGAGGAGGGCAAGGAAATCCACTCCAGCATTCTTGCCTGGAGAATCCCGTGGACAGAGGCTTCTGGCGGGCTACAGTCCATGGGGGGTCACAAAAGAGTCAGACATGACTGAAGCGACTTAATGCACACATATAAATACACACATAATGTTCTCAAGGAAAGAAAATGTGACAAAAATTTTAGACTAAAGTGTAAAGATAGAGTAATGTTTTTGAACTATTAAACACTCAGGGAATACAGTTTCATGACTTGCTTTTTTAAGAACCCACTAGAGAACAATCTTCAATCAACCAAGAGATAACTAGACAGCAATGGCAAAAATAGATGTTGACAAGCATTCACCCCAGCAAACTGTAGGACTAAGCCTGGAGCAGGTGTGAGGACTGTGATCACAAAATGGATTTTGTTATTGGGCCCCAGAATCATTTAGAAATGATATAATTAACACAATTGGAAAAGTCAGAAAGAAGGTAAGAATGTGAAAGAAGAATAAGCACGCTGATTTTCTCTTCCCTCACAGATATTATGTAAAGCTGATAAGTAAAGGCACGCGTGTGTGCATGCTGAGTCACTTCAGTCGTGTCTGACTCAGAGCAGCCCCATGGACTGTAGCCCGCCAGGCTCCTCTGCCCATGGGATTCTCTAGGCAAGAATACTGGAGGGGGTTGCCATGCCCTCCCTTCAGGGGTTCTTCCCAACACAAGGATTGAGCCTGCATCTCTTACATCTCCCAGGTACACATACACTTAGAGTAAGAAGAGCCATAAAGACCTTGTTCACAGGCACAGCTCTGCACAAGTCCTGTGTGTTACATTTTCACGGTGCATTCGTACGCCAAGTTATTTTCTCCAAATACATTACAGCCTTTGACTTTTCTTTATGGCAAATTATCTAGAGGAAAGCACTTGATCTTTGTAGAGAAATTATGTGGAACCAAGTTTTTAAAATGCAGTTAAAATGAACATTGATGGAAACGGTAAAAGCAGAGAATCTCCAACTGAGGGATAAAGATACTCCAAGGAGAAGTCAGGGTTTTAAGTGAATATGATTGTGGCTTCCAAAAACTGTTATATTTCTTGGCCTTGAAAGTTAACACACAAATGAAAAGAAATTTTCATAAGTAGCAATACTTCACAGACATTATATTCACAGATACCTTCATTAGAATAATTCTGCTTTATAGTTAGTCATTTTATTAGAGCCCAACAGTGGTTCATAAAATGTGAAAATGTCCGAGCTGCCAATTTAAAGAACCCTGTGTTAGATGTGGGGAAAATATTAATAAATTGTTTGTAGAAACATAAGTATATTATTTTAGGTATTTGGTGGTATCTTTGAAATTTAACATTTTCAATACTAAGACGTGATTTAGCCTGTTTAACAAGATGAGAGCAGTCAAATGAATCATAGTGTATCCTTCACTAGAATTCTATTGCCTAAACGTTTTAAAGTTATACATATAATTAAAGCTTTAATATATATACATATATATCATCTAGGCTTCCCAAGGGCTCAGTGGAAGAGAATCCACCCGCCAATGCAGGAGACACAGGAGACGTGGGTTTGGTCCCTGGATGAGAAAGATCTCCTGGAGGAGGAAATGACAACTCACTCCAGTATTCTTGCCTGGGAAATTCCATGGATAGGGGAACCTGGTGGGCTATAGTCCATAGGGTCACAAAGAGTCAGAAATGACTGAAGTGACTTATAGCATGCCTTATCCTGGAAAACACAGTCCAGAGTAACTTGGGACAGAAAATAGAACAGAAAGAGGAATTGTATCTCAGTGGATAGCGTGGCCTTAGGAGAAGCTACATTGCGGTAACATTCTTTTCCATTTCAATAGTTATGGGCCCTTTCAGATACTTTAAAAAAGGCCCTGAGGAGTTTAACTGCCTGAATTATCAATATCAGGCGAAGAGAGGGAACAATAATTTGGCTATAAAAAGTGACCTCATGAAGGTGAAAACTTGCCTTTTCTGCTATACTGTTATACTTCTGAGGAAGTCAATACTTCATATTGACTTATCTAGGGCTATTGAACCCACTGGAATTGATGAACCCAGTGTACAATTCACTCATTTAATCCCATAAAAATTCAAGACTCCCTTTCTACCACATGGACACTCACCACAAAGAAGGGAGAGCTCTAATCTGGGTCAAGACCAAGGTCACAATTAGGCCATAAGTGCTATTTAATAAAAGATACAGTCTTCATTGAGAGGAACAAAGAGGTTAAACAATCTATTCCAAGCAGTGAGCTCTGATTATTTGCTTTTTAGATCAGTGTATTTTCTCTCATAGGCTGTTTTTCTCATAGCACTAGTTTGGGAAAATTGACCCAGAGGGTTTCTGTTTCTTGGAAAGTACCTCAACCGTCCATCTCCCCACTCCCACTGCCCTATCTAGAACTTGAGAGGAACACAGAAGAACTATCCAAGAGGCTGTTAGGCATGACTGACCCAACAATTTAACCCTCACAGCCCATGTGGTTTAGTCTGGCTCACTGTGTTCCCTAGTTACGAATAAGAAGTACATTTTCCTGGAATATTCCTTTAGCATATACCACAGACATCTAACTGGGTGTCTATGCCCACAGTTGAGACAAAATTTAGAATCCTGCTCAAATATCTTTGAGATTCAACCAACAGACATATGTGAAATTTTATGAGGGCAATTCTTTGGGACTAGCAAAAGCACTGCCTCACAATAGCTTTCTTGTCTTGTTTGAATTAAATGTGTTTTCTTTGTTTTTGTTTATGTTTTTAATATAAATTTATTTATTTTAATCGGAGGCTAATTACTTTACAATATTGTATTGGTTTTGCCATACATCAACATGAATCCGCCACGGGTGTACAACGTGTTCCCCATCTTGAACCCCCGCTCCCACCTCCCTCCCTGTACCATCCCTCTGGGTCGTCTCAGTGCACCAGCCCCGAGCATCCTGTACCATGCATCGAACCTGGACTGGTGATTCGTTTCACATATGATATTATACATGTTTCAATGCCGTACTCCCAAATCATCCCACCCTCGCCCTCTTCCACAGAGTCCGTAAGACTGTTCTATACATCTGTGTCTCTTTTGCTGTCTCACATCCAGGGTTATCCTTACCATCTTTCTAAATTCCATATATGTGTGTTAGTATACTGTATTGGTGTTTTTCTTTCTGGCTTACTTCACTCTGTATAATAGGCTCCAGTTTCATCCACCTCATTAGAACTGATTCAAATGCATTCTTTTTAATGGCTGAGTAATACTCCATTGTGTACATGTACCACAGCTTTCTTATCCATTCATCTGCTGATGGACATCTAGGTTGTTTCCGTGTCCTGGCTATTATAAACAGTGCTGCGATGAACATTGGGGTACACGTGTCTCTTTCAATTCTGGTTTCCTCGGTGTGTATGCCCAGCACTGGGATTGCTGGGTCATAAGGCAGTTCTGACTGAACTGATAGCAGTTCTATTTCCAGTTTTTCAAGGAAATCTCCACACTGTTCTCCATAGCGGCTGTACTAGTTTGCATTCCCACCAACAGTGTAAGAGGGTTCCCTTTTCTCCACACCCTCTCCAGCATTTATTGCTTGTAGACTTTTGGATCGCAGCCATTCTGACTGGCGTGAAATGGTACCTCATTGTGGTTTTGATTTGCATTTCTCTGATAATGAGTGATGTTGAGCATCTTTTCATGTGTTTGTTAGCCATCTGTATGTCTTCTTTGGATAAATGTCTGTTTAGTTCTTTGGCCCATTTTTTGATTGGGTTGTTTATTTTTCTGGAATTGAGCTGCCGGAGTTGCTTGTATATTTTTGAGGTAATTCTTTGTCAGTTGCTTCATTTGCTATTATTTTCTCCCATTCTGAAGGCTGTCTTTTCACCTTGCTTACAGTTTCCTTTGTTGTGCAGAAGCTTTTAATTTTAATTAGGTCCCATTTGTTTATTTCCAATATTCTGGGAGGTGGGTCATAGAGGATCCTGCTGTGATGTAAGTCCGAGAGTGTTTTGCCTATGTTCTCCTCTAGGAGTTTTATAGTTTCTGGTCTTACATTTAGATCTTTAATCCATTTTGAGTTTATTTTTGTGTATGGTGTTAGAAAGTGTTCTAGTTTCATTCTTTTACAAGTGGTTGACCAGTTTTCCCAGCACCACTTGTTAAAGAGATTGTCTTTTCTCCATTGTATATTCTTGCCTCCTTTGTCAAAGATAAGGTGACCGTAGGTGCATGGATTTATCTCTGGGTTTTCTATTTTGTTCGTCTTGTCATTTTTTTTTTAAAGAAAGAGGTTATCCTTTTGCTCTATAGTAAGCACCTAAGTAATAATATATTCATTCTCCCCAACTCTAGGATATGCCTGGTAGTAAAGTAGATATATCAGGAAACAAACTTACACTTTTCGGACACTGACCAACTGGAGTACTATTTGCCTCTCCAGTGAGAATGTACCAAGTGGCCTCCTTGTGACCTGAAATGTGTGCAATGTCTCTTAAAGTACCTAAGTATGACTTGGGCACCAGAGCCAATCTGATGGAATAAAAACACACAGGAAAAAAAAAGGATAAGTATTACCGAGTATTACCTTCTACTAACAGTGAATAGTCACTGTTTTACTAGTCTGGGCAAGAAATCTTTGTTTGACAAAAGGGTCCGTTCCATACAGTCCCCGTGAAACAAGCACCTTGCACTCATCTCTCCCGACAGGTATGGGCAGGCACAGGTCCCAGACTGGCCACCAATTCAAGGGCTCCATCCCCCCAGCCAGAAGAATCTGCCTGTGATCCAGAAGACCTGGGTCCGATCCCTTGGTTGGGAAGAGCCCCTGGAGAAGGGAACAGCTACCCACTCCAGTATTCTGGCCTGGAGAATTCCACGGACTGTATAGTCCACGGGGTTGCAAAGAGCTGGACAGGACTGAGTGACTCACTTTTCATTCCCCTAGCCACCATGACTGGTTCAGAGATGGGCATGTGACCCATGGAGGTCCAATCAGGGTCTGTCCTGCAGGTAATATAGGAGTGTCACAAAGTTAAATCACAAATTATGTAAATTCAGAACTGCCAACCATCATCTTTCCCAGTCGCAGGAAGGAAGTCAGGTGTAGCCGAAGAGAATCAGGTCGACTGAGAGGAAAACATATTTCAGGGACAGAAACGGCCTGCACCTTTTTGGCCACCGGGTCCAGCCATGTCTGAAGTATCAGTTCCATTCCTGGACTTTTCAATTACATGAGAATCTCCTTTGATGCTTCTTTGTCTTGGATTTCTTCCATTTACCAATAATAATCTTGAATAATACAACTGCCATGCTTAAAAGAGGAGCTATTTTTTTTAACATCTCACCTTGAAGCCAGTGTATCTCTGTCATCTTCAGAACATAAGATCATTCCTGGTTCTCTTCTTATGACCTTTAATTTGTTTAAATATTTTAAAGTAATTTTGTTTATAAACCTAACACATACATGCTTCAGAGAATTTATAAAATCCAAAGTAAACATAAACAAGAAAAAATGACTCTAATTCTTGACCTGGATGATTACTGTGAATGCTTTCATGCATTTCCTTTCAGTCTAGGACCACGCATACGTGTTTTTTAAAGCTGAGATCACACCCTATGGAATTTTTATCCCGCTCTTATTTGACACATGAATAACTTCCCACGTAATGAAATGCTCTTCAACTATATGACTCTTAAAGCTAAATGCTCTTTCCTTTGCCTTCTCTCCTCCCTGAAATATCTCCTTCCCTTGGCTTCTAAGACTAAGGGAAGAGAATATTTCTGTTTTTCCTCCTTCCTCACCACGCCTACACCTTAGCCTCCCTGAATGGCTCTCAGTTCAGTTCAGTTCAGTCGCTCAGTCATGTCCGACTCTTTGCGACCCCATGAATTGCAGCACGCCAGGCCTCCCTGTCCATCACCAACTCCTGGAGTTCACTCAGACTCGCGTCCATCGAGTCAGTGATGCCATCCAGCCATCTCATCCTCGATCGTCCCCTTCTCCTCCTGCCCCCAATCCCTCCCAGCATCAGAGTCTTTTCCAACGAGTCAACTCTTTGCATGAGGTGGCCAAAGTATTGGAGTTTCAGCTTTAGCATCATTCGTTCCAAAGAAATCACAGGGCTGATCTCCTTCAGAATGGACTAGTTGGATCTCCTTGCAGTCCAAGGGACTCTCAAGAATCTTCTCCAACACCACAGTTCAAAAGCATCAATTCTTCGGCGCTCAGCCTTCTTCACAGCCCAAATCTCACATCCATACACGACTACTGGAAAAATCACAGCCTTGACTAGATGGACCGTTGTTAGCAAAGTACTGTCTCTGCTCTTCAATATGCTATCTAGGTTGGTCATAACTTTTCTTCCAAGGAGTAAGCATCTTTTAATTTCAGGGCTGCACTCACCATCTGCAGTGATCTCACCTCTAAACGTTGAGGTATCCCTGGATTCAGCTGTCCAACTGCTTCTTTGTCTGCGCAAATGTTTGGAAAATCTCACCCTATCTCATGTCTTTCAACATCACCCATCCACTGACAATTTCCTAATTTACATTGTATCCTTGTCTATCTGGACCCTTGTATACAGCACAGTCACTTGTTGGTCACAAGACATCTTAAGTTTAACACGTCCAGAACTGATCTGATATTCACCCAAAACTTGCTCGCCCTTGAAGCACTTCAATGAAGGGCAATTCCATCCTTCCAGCTGTCCAGATCTAAAAATCTAGTCACCTCTCTTTCTCATAGGCCACATCCTATCTATCCATCAGCAAGTACTCTTGACACTGTCATCAAAATATACACAGAATCTGACCATTTCGCACAAACCCATCACCACTACCCTAGTCCAAGCCGCCATCCTCTCACATGAAACGGACATCGTGCTTCCCTCCTACCCACCACCTAGCCCTCATCTCGTTCTGTCCCCAAAGCAGCCAGAGTGATCAATTTAAATCTATCTCAGAGCGTGGTATACTCCCACCCGCATCAAATGGCTTCCCATGTCACTGAAGGATGAGCCAAATCCTTTATCCGGCCTCTGTAAGGTTCTCCACAGAACTCCCAGCCCACTCATGCTATTCTAGCCACACCGGCCTCCTTGTTTTTTCTCACCCATCCCAGGCTTGCCCCACCACCTTAAGGTCTTCGCTTGGAGAAAAACTTGCTAAACAATCTTCACCCACTCCCCATATATCTGCCCGAATCATTCTATTTCAAGTCATTGATCAAATACAAGCTTCCCATAAAGCCTTCCCTGACCACGTGCTATTACAAATCTACTCCAGTCCCTACCCCAGGCTTCATTTTCTTCTAACACCTATCACTTGTAGACATTATATAACTTACTATTTATATCCTTCCACCTCACACTCTCCGGACAAAATCCACTCACCGCATCGCTCTTGTATACTTGAACATTTTCAGTGAAACTGTTCTTATTTCTTACTAAGGTCAACAACTAACCTGTGTTGCCAAATTCAATGGATTCTTCAATGCTTTCATCTAAACAGCCATCTCAAGATGGTACACTTCTTTCTGCCTCTTTGGGTTTTTTTTTTTTTTCATTTTTATTTTATATCGGAGTATAGTTAAGAGTTGGCCTTTTTCTTTTTCTTAAGACACTTTCCTCTGTTGGATTCTATGACGTGGGACTCTCCTGCTTGTCTTACCACTTCTCAAAGGGATTTTTTAATTTGCTGAATCCTTCAAACCCTTAAGATTTAGAGTATAAATGTTGGCATGCTTGGTCCAAGGCTTCTGTTCTTCTCTGTCATAACCTTTGCTCTTTAAAGTACTGTGATGTGGATTGAGTAATGACCCTCAAAGATGCCCATGTCTCAGTCCTCCAAACCTGTAACTACGGTACCTTAAAATGGTAAGTACAACTTCACAGGTTTAAGGCTAAAGGCCTTGAGACGGGGAGAGTAGTCTGCATTTTTCTAGATGAGCCCAATCTAATCATACAAATCCTTAAAAGTGGAGACTCTTTCTCAGCTTCAGAGAACCAGGGAGGTATCAGCATGAGAAGAAATCCCCTTCTAGCCTCTAGCTTTAAAGATGGAAGAAGCCAAGGAGCACAGATGTCCTCTAGAAACTGGAAAGTAAGATTAGATCTAAGCTCCCCTAGACCCTCCAACAAAAGTGCAGCCCTCTTGACTGCCCCTCTACACCTCCCTGAGTGGAGTAATCCAGGGCTCATCCCTCAAACCTCTCTGCTCTCATAATCCCATTCACTCTCTGGCCGATCTCACTGAGCTTCAGACTTCAAGTACCATCAACATACCATGGACAGCCAAGCTTATACCTCAACTCTGTACTTATGCTTACCACCACCAAAAACTCCTTAAGTGAATGAATTAAGGCAGAAATACTGTCCATCTTCACAGTATTAGCTCCTCAAACTGTCTGACACAGCACTTAGTTTTTATCTGTGAAATTAATGAATATTATTAAAACTAGACACCCGTGTTGGCAAACTGAAAAGACAGACGACAGGGTCATTAGCTCATTTCAAGCAGTGGTTTCTTTTCACACATGCCAATGGCATTAACAGAAGGCAATGCAGGACACTGCTTTCCAAGCATGCAGTGCTCAGGGGGCCTGGCTTGTTCCAAACCTCAAAACTGGAACATCCAAAGGAAATGATGGATTGATTACACACCACTTGGGAAATCTGTGAATTTTTTTTTTCTTCTCATTCTTAGACCATTAGTAAGATTTGAGTAATAGAAATCTCAGGGGCATATTGTGACGTGAAAGAACATGGAATAAATAAATTCTATGCTGCCAATTCAGAACAAAATCAGATACAACTAAATGGAGGTTAAAGTGGCCACTGTCTTTAAAAATAAAGCATAAAAGGACAGACAAAAGAAGGAGCTAGTTAGTCTATGCTTCTTTGAATAAAATCAAGTGACTACCCCAGACATCCAGTCCATTTAAGTTTCCCAGATTGCAATCTACTAAAAAAAAAAAAAAAATCAGTATACCTGCACAACAATATGAATGACTCTTACAGTCATACTATTAAGCAAAGTGAGACAGACACCAAATGAGCACGTACTGCATGCTTCCATTTAAATGAAGGTCCGAAAAGGGCATAAGGGAACTTACACCATGGTGGAAATGGTAGAGATCTTGATTTGAGTAACGGTTACATGAGTATATATTTATCAAAATGCATTAAACCATTTAAGATCTTAACAATTTAATGAATGCAAAATATAATGTGATTTAAACACACAGAAGTTTTCTGCAATGAGTACTCTGGGGGCTGGAAGGGGAGTGGGAAAAAATAGAAAACAAATGCCTTCACAGCAGGATCTCTCAGAGCCCTTAACACACTTCTGTGCACTGCTCAGTGGTAAAGAATCTGCCTGCAATGTGGGAGACCCAGGTTCGATCCCTGGGTCAGGAAGATTCCCCAAAGGAAAAAATGGCAACCCACTCCAGTACTTCTGCCTGGAGAATCCCATGGACAGAGAAGCCTTGTAGGCTATAGTCCATGGACTTGCAAAGAGTCAGACCCAACTGAAGTGACTTAGCACGTGCACTGTAAATTCCTGAGATGAGGCTACAGGATACTGTATGTTCCAGACTCAATTGCTCAAAGAACTTTATTCTGTCTTACATATATTAACATGTATAAGGCATTAATATTTCAGAACCCAGTAACTTTAGCCTGGAAAAATTCAAACAAGGGCTGCGTATACAATGCCAGTCACTGAAAACATAAAAATCAACAATTTTTAGTGAATCCCCCACAATAAACTAGTTGCAAAACACACACTTAGAGAAAGTCCTATTAAGTACTGGAGTACCTCTGCCCAAAATAATAAATTTTATTTTTATATTAGTGACCTCCAATTCCTTCTGGCAATAATTAGAGAGTAAACCCTATCTTCGCTACCTAAAGATAGTATCTATTGAAGAACTCCAAGTGAGTAGCAAGAAAGGACTCATCAATATAAACAATAATTATCTTTCTGTCTCTGTAAACCATGCAAGTCTTCCTTACGTGGCATAAAGGCACTGAAACGCAAGTTTAAAATTGGAAGTCTTAGGTTGGGCGCCTCAGGAACCCTTGTGTGTAGATTCACTAGGGAAAGCTTCAGACCAACAGCTGTAGGGAAGCAGGGCCAGCCAGGGGGAGGACTTTAACTGTGATGCAGCCACCACAAAGGTGGGGCACTCTGGAACAGGGGAGGGATCCGCTGAGAGCCGACAGCTGCCAACACTTCCAGCAGCAGATAGAGGGAGAGCCTTAGCCCTCTTATTCAGTTATATATATACACATATGCATACATATACACATGCTGCTGCTGAGTCACTTCAGTCGTGTCCGACTCTGTGCGACCCCACAGACGGCAGCCCACCAGGCTCCCCCGTCCCTGGGATTCTCCAGGCAAGAACACTGGAGTGGGTTGCCATTTCCTTCTCCAATGCATGGAAGTGAAGAGTGAAAGTGGAGTCGCTCAGTCGTGTCCGACCCTCAGCGACCCCATGGACTGCAGCCCACCAGGCTCCCCCATCCCCGGGATTCTCCAGGCAAGAACACTGGAGTGGGTTGCCATTTCCTTCTCCAATGCATGAAAGTGAAAAATAAAACTGAAGTCGCTCAGTCATGTCCGACCCTCAGCGACCCCATGGACTGCAGTCTTCCAGGCTCCTCCATCCATGGAATCTTCGAGGCAAGAGTAACATACACATATATATATATAATATATATATGTATGTAAATATACATTCTTTTTCATATTATTTTCCATCGTGGTTTATTATGATATTAAATATAGTTCCTTATGCTACACAGTAGGACCTTGTTGCTTCCTTTGCCTTTTATAAATAAAATTAATCCCGTTGGATAAAACAATGAAAAAGGAGTTAGAATTTTCTCCCTGAATCAGTTCATTTATTCCTTAACAATAATGCATCTACCAAGGACATCCCATTAGGGGACGTTATGTTTGGTACTGAAGGTACAGAGATGAATAAGAAGTTCACTGTCTAATAAGGACGACAGACATGTAAACAAGTGACTATAAATCATTCATTCATTCCACAAACACATCTAAGCACCAACTATATATACCATGAATAATAAAAACATAGTCTTTGCCCTTCTAGCGCTTGCATGCAATGTGGGACGCGTTCAAATAGAAGGTGCTATAGTCTGCCTCCGTGCAGAAAGAATGCCATGGAAAGCTTTGTAACAGTAAGCCAAACAACAGTAGTAACAACAGCAACTAACCTTTACTGAGGGTGTAAAATGTTCCAGGCAAATACATGAATCTTAACTCTCAAACCAATCCCCAGAGGTAGATATTATTATTACATCCTATTTATAGATGAGGAAGTCACAGCACAGAGAGGTTAGTAGTTTCACCCACATCACACAGGTGGTAACGGTTGGCCTGGGATTCAGAGGACATAACATTGGAACTGAGCCTTGAAAGCTGAGTAGCAATCTGCGAAATGGACACAAAAGTGGTGGGGGGAGTATTCCAGACACAGTGAACGGGAGTGAAATGCTTTAAAATCATCAGAAATTGACAAATTCATCTGCATGTAGGCCGCTGGTGGGAGCAGTGGGGGATGGGCACAGACAGGAGCCGCGTGCCCTAGGGAGACTGAAGGCATGTTGGTACAAAGTGCCACATTTAGTAATATCAGTAAGAATATTAATAAGAATTAAAGCGGCTAACATTCTTCCAGAGCAGCCAGACATAGGCTAAATATTTCTACTCCTTATCACATTTTAGTTTTACTACAATCAAATGAAGCAACTTGACTGTCTGTTACTCCTTGTGAGTAACAGAGCTGTGGCTCAAACCTGGGGAACTCTGATTCAAAAGCCCGTGCTCTCTCCGCAGCTGGCTCTGTAATACGTGGCAATCAACCCCCATCCCAAGGGAAGCAGAGGAGTCAGAGGAAGACAGGAAGGGCAGAGAGGGGTGGATTCCTGCTCCAGCCCAGGAGACAATGAGAAAGTGAAAGTGTTCATCGCTCAGTCCTGCCTGACTGGTCTGAGACCCCATGGACTGTGGCCTGCCAGGCTCCTCTGTCCATGGGATTCTGCAGGCAAGAATACTGGAGTGGGTTGCCATTTCCTTCTCCAGGGACTCTTCCTCACCCAAGTATCGAACCCCAGTCTCCCACATTGCAGGCAGACTCTTTACCACCAGGGAAGCCCAGGAGAATATGATACAGCCTTTAATCAAACAAGTGAGGGTTGTAGGCTGGAGAAGAGATTCGAGAAATGTGTACACAGAGGTGGCCCTGGAGACTTAAGATCAGGCAGTGAAAAGGAGGGAAGAGATGTGGAAAATAGCCAGCTGTCTGAGAGAGGGTGATTCTCTAACCGAGTGGAAGGATGGGAATAAGCAGGAAGAGGTGGGGGCAGAACGGGAGAGGGGGAAATGATGCTCAGGCCAACATCGCCCAGGCTAGAGATGAAAGGGCCTGCTGGGCAACTAAATATCTGAGGCAAATCCACCGTGAAGGCACAGATTGGCCAAAACCATGTTAAAGGAATGAGAAAGGAGGTGTATTTGGCTAAGGAAAATGTAAAGAATAAAAAGATGAACAGAAACCTAGAAAACCTCAACTATTCAGGAAAGAATCCATTTTCCCACATACACACAGAGAGATTCCTGACATACCTGCCTTATTTAAAAATCTGGGAAGGAGCTTTCTTACAAGTAAAGGTGACTGTTCTTAATGTTATCTCTGGAAAAACTTATTCTCTTCCCCGTGGGAAGTATTGGATTACTTCTAGGGGGTATATTTCTGCTGCAGAAAATAAGCTAGTTTAATGGGTATGTTTAAAAATTTGAAGGAAAAGAAAAAATAGTACTAATAGCTTCTCAGCGTTATTACCAAAAATCTGCTAGGCATTCTGAGCCCAAATCGCGGAAGTCAGGAATTCCACTTTGGAATAAGCTCTCTGCCTGGAAGCACCAGCGCTCTGAGGAAATACCATTCTCTGCCTTTACTTACATTCTCTCTTCACCTTTCACCCTAAACAATATCACAGTAGGGCTTACCTGCCTTAGGAATCTGTACCAAAGGCGATTTCTCCCGTTACTCTCTTTAAAATTAAAAAAAAAAAAAAAAGGAAAACTTCCCACTGTTAATATGTAGCAAATGAAAAAAAAAAAAAAAAAAAAAACAGCCCTTCTGGTCCGCCCTCCCTGACTGTTGCTACCTTGCAGTTTATGACACAGACTGAGGGAGGGCTGCCGGAGCGAACCAGGCGGCGGTGGGGAGCAAGTCCCTTGCCGGGGACGCGGGAGTCCCTGGAGTGGGCGGCTGTGCCCACTGGAAGCCCGCGACGCGGTCCGCGCGGCCGGGGACCATGTCTCCGCGCGCCCTGCCCGGCGAGCCCCGCGGGAGGGAGGGAGCACCCAGCCGGGCGGGGGCAGAGGGAGCCGCCGCGGACCTGGCAACGCTGGCACTGGCTCGACTCTCCCAGACAGTTTTGAAGTCAGCAAAACAGAAATCGAATTACTACGATGCTGGCAGTGGCCGCTCGGGGAGAAGGGACTCTCTCTGCCGGCTTGATCACCAGGAGAGATGCAGCGAGTCACAGATGAGCCGAGCGTGTCTCCCGGGCGGACCCTGAGGACCCGTGTAAGTTGCCGCGCTCTCCGGCTGGCTGCTGTGTTTTACGCTTGTGTCATTTTCTTTCTGGCTTGAAAGGCTGCTTGGCCGCCATGGAATTGTTTCGATGAGAATTCCCAGTGTGGAAAGTTGTCTGCTGATCCTTAAGATTTTTTTTTTTCCCTTTGATTAACTAAGCCACAGAATACAAGCTGAAATTCCTGAAGGCAGTCGGGGCAATGCATCCCAAGACTGACAACTATAACCCAAAGTACCACTATACTTACTATGGGATTTACCCTGGATGTGTTTTTAACAGCCTGCCGTACTGTAGGCTGCCTGCAGCCCCACTGTTTGGGATCGAATGCTATTTTAACGCTGCTGTGGCTAAACTAGTATGATCAGTGTAACCAATGGAATGAGATAGAGCTAAATGACAGTCCTGGTAGTTAACAAAACTTTTCTTTTTTTTTTTTGGCCAGGATTATATTTTTCTCCCTGACTCCTCAAAACTCAGCAACCTCTCTCTTAAAAGTTTATGCTGCTTTTTTGATCTTGCTTTGGAGAGAAAAAAAAGAAAAGAAGCTAGACAGAGGATTCTACTGAAATTGTGAAGGAAAGCACTGTAAAGAAGCCACCGCAGTTCTTTATCTTCTATTGTAATAATGGAAGAAGAAAAGCCAACCGATGGAGCCCAGCACATACGCCAGCCTCATTGTGACAGAGCTTGGGGACATAAAGCTGAATGGTGACCAGAGCCTGTAACCGGTAAGGTTTTTCTTACACTTCATCTGCTACAAGTTCCGGCTTAGAAATGGATATTCTCTGTGAAGAAAACACTTCTTTGAGCTCAACTACGAACTCCTTAATGCAATTACATGCTGACACAAGGCTCTACAATACTGACTTTAACTCCGGAGAAGGTAACACTTCGGATGCATTTAACTGGACCGTGGACTCAGAAAATCGAACCAACCTTTCCTGTGAGGGCTGTCTCTCACCACCCTGCTTCTCCTTACTTCATCTCCAGGAAAAGAACTGGTCTGCTCTGTTGACAGCGGTAGTGATTATACTAACCATTGCCGGAAACATACTCGTCATCATGGCAGTGTCCCTAGAGAAAAAGCTGCAGAATGCCACCAACTATTTCCTGATGTCACTCGCCATAGCTGATATGCTGCTGGGTTTCCTGGTCATGCCCGTGTCCATGTTAACCATCCTCTATGGTGAGTGGCATTAGCTTCCTAGCTGTACCCACATGGGTAACAAAACGCACGCATGTCATTAGCAGATGAGTCTGGGCTCAGGGGACCAACTAAGCGTAAGGCTTTGTTTATGGAGGAGGGGCTACCATGTTATACTACTTAAATTTTAAAATGAGATCACATTGTAAAAGATCGGACAAACTGTATGCTGTGATCATTGGAGAGTTTTGTGCTTTGAAACATATACAGTTTACACAGGGAGAGAAAGCATTGTGCTTAAAAGCACGTACATTTTATGTAGAATTATAAAGGTCCCAAGACAGTCCTAAAGCAATAGCATCTGTCATATCTGAATCCACTTGGTTTTCAAGCCTTTATATTCCCAACCAAATATCCCAGCCTTCGAGACAGGCCAGTTTGATCTTGGTCACACTGCTTTCAGCACTTCTAATGGAGTGGTAAAACCTTCCCAGTTCCCTTGGAATATTTACAGAGAGAACATTAGTAGTGCAGTGGGTTTAATGTTAAAATATGCAGCGTCTCCATTAGAATAAATGACTTAATGTTTTAATTGTTCCCTGCCTGAAGCAGCATTAATTTGGGGGTGTGCCTTTGAATTCTACCCCTCAGCTCTTTAAAAATGCATATGCATAAACTCCTCCCGAATTGTTTGGAGGAGGGTGGGAAACACATGGGAAGAGATTTATCTTGCCTCTTCTCAGTGGAGTTTGAAAGAGTCAAACCTCTCAGCAAGTCAGCAAACACTGGGACGACTTCAGCGGGAAGCAGAATGTGATATTCTTTCCAAATTATGAGTAATATAGCCAGATTTCTCCGTTTAAAAGTGGAAGAGGAGGGGAGATTATTGAGACCGCTGACACAGGCACACCAGCCCGTCACCTAGAGCTAGAAACAGTTTATGGGCATTTTTAGAAGGGATTTTTCTAGCTATGTCTTAAGACCTAAAATATGTGTATCAATCCATCCCCAAGCAGTATGGAGGAGGAAGGAGGTGAGCAAGGGAGCGTGGGCGTCAGGTTTGCACAGGGTCCACAGTGCTCCTTGCAAGGCCAGCCCCCGCTTGACGACTCAAAATGTCACACCAGGATGATCTGATTACATTCGCTTGTCATTTCCCAGACATCCGGGAGAGGTCCCCGCTTCCTAAAACCCTGCCACGTGGAAGGCAAACTCCAGGAGTGGGAGATGGCTCCCAGAGGGCCCATCCGGGAACCCAAGCCCCGGTGGGAGGCGGGGAGCGGTAGGTACCCCAGAGCGGCGAGTGGGGCTGGCAGATGTCAGCCAGGTTAGCAAGTCGAGTCCAGCTGGGCACCGCCGGCTCGGGGTGCAATGGTGCCCCCTGGTGGCCGAGGCTCTGTGCGCAGTTGATTCCCGAGAGAGACGCGCCTCTCCTTTGGCTGGTCCCCAGGACTCCACAGAAATGCCCCCTCCTTATCCCCACCACGGAAACCCAGACTACGGTCAGCCGCTGCCTCCTTGCAGAGAAAACTCCTCCCACGGTCAGCATCAGTTCCGACCAGGCAGCGGGTGGCTTCCTCCCAGGCACTGGGCTCTCCTTGGAGCTCAAGCTCTCTGCATATAGCATAAAAGGCGCCAAGTCAGACTTGTCTCCTGCACTTTAACTTTTCTAAACATCAGTGGTGGCGTCTTGGTAGAGATGGTTTGTGAATAGAGACTTTGTTCAGCTTTGTGGGTCCAGAGCGTGGGGAAAGATGGTTTTCATAATTTTTCTTCTTAACATGTGTGCAGATCTAACACCACGGCTTAGATTGTCATCAAAACTAAGGAAGGTTCCTATAACCATTTGATCTCCCTCTAAAACAGATACAGGAGACTGTGTGTCCCTCAGACATACCCTATCTTTTTAACATAGCAGGTGACTTCCTGCCCTGCGTCTCACAGTGGATCCTTATGGTAGCTTTAAGTCAATTTAATGTTGAGGTCCAACTTCCACCCACCCTCCTGGATATCAGGACACCCAGAAAAGCTGTTCAACTGATTCTAATGTGCACCCCTGGGTGAGAACCACTGCTCCAGGCAGTGGTTGCCCAAGTGTGGTTCCTGGACGGGTAGCATCCGTACCACCTGGGAAACTGTTAGAAATGCAATTCTTCCTGCTCCACTGCACATGCGTAGAATCAGAACACCTGGAGGCGGGCTCCAGTGGCTCATTTTAAGAAACCACCTCGGAGATTCTGAGGCTCCTTCAAGTTTCAGCATCACTTCCCTGAAACAGTTCTCAGAAGAATACCATCCTTTTCTTCACCACTGTCTTCATCCCTCCTGCCCCACCTCCTGTCCCTCCAGTTTGAATTTAATCCCCAAATTATTAGGGAAGCTTCATTTTCATGAAGGCATATACCCAGTCTGTGGAGAAGGGCATGGCAACCCATTCCAGTATTCTTGCCTGGAGAATCCCAGGGAGAGAGGGGCCTGGTGGGCTATAGCCCACAGGGTCTCACAGAGCCGGACATGACTGAAGAAACAGCATGCACACATGCCCAGTCTGGATTTTTAAACATTTCTTCATTCACACCAATAGCATTTTTGGCAGACTGCTAAATGCCGTCACTGCACAAGACTGAGCAATTGTAATAATGGCTAAGAGATGGTCTAACCTCAGGAAACCTACAGTCTGAAAAAAAGTAAGTCAATAAGTAAGTAGCTAATAGGATTCTTTGACCAGGCTCCCCTGTCCATGGAATTCCCCAGGGTTCTTTGATAGAGGAACCCAAAGTACATCACAATTCCCAACCTAAGTCATTAAAAACAAAAAGAGAAGTAGATATTGTTAGGTAGAGGAGACAGAACGAGAGAAACCCTGAAGAGACACAGCCTGAGTTTACAACACACCAGCATGATTCCAGCTATAAGTTTTCAAATCTTGCGTTCAACCAGGGCAGTCTTACTCTACTTCAGTACAGTTGATTGACATCAGGCTGCTCTGAAGTACTGAAAATATCTCATGTTGCCCTTTGCTGTTAACCATGCCTTCTCCCAGGATGAAAACTATTCAAGCAGGGTAAATTTAATGCGCCAGAGAAGCTCAAGGTCACTCGCTAATGCTAACCTTCTGCATCCCAGGGTACCGGTGGCCTCTGCCCAGCAAGCTGTGCGCTGTTTGGATTTACCTGGATGTGCTCTTCTCCACGGCCTCCATCATGCATCTCTGTGCCATTTCCCTGGACCGCTATGTTGCCATTCAGAACCCCATCCATCACAGCCGGTTCAACTCCAGAACTAAGGCGTTTCTGAAAATAATTGCTGTTTGGACGATATCAGTGGGTAAGTGGAACAGTATTTCAGACTCTCACTTCAAATGACAGTTCATGCGTTCTTTTTTTTTTTTTTTTTTTTCAGTTCATGCGTTCTAAGTAGACTTCTGTTGTGGGTTTTTGTTTGTTTTTGGGCTGAACCCTGACATCCTCAATTAATTGTTCTGTTTGCTGCAAGATATGTTATAGCATAGTAATTCTCAGCTTTGCTTTAGGAAAGAAAAATCTGTTAATGTCACAGGCAGACAACATAACTTTATATTCTTACTTTTGCACAAGAATATACATGTACACCAACAGACTCAAAACAGAATAACTGTGCTGTGTGTGGGTTCAGCACTCAGTCGTGTCCAGCTCTTTTGCAACCCCATGGACTGTAGCCTGTCAGGACCTTCTGTCCATGTGATTTCCCAGGCAAGGATAATGGAGTGATTTGCTGTTTTCTTCTCCAAGGAGATCTTCCCAGCCCAGGTATTGAACCTACATCTCCCGCATCGCAGGCGGATTCTTTGCCACTGAGTCACCAGGGGAAAACTGTGCTATAGCCGTCTTCAAACACTTTTCCCATCTTACACTTTCAAATTCACGAAATTCAAGCGCCTGAATTCCTAAATCTTGAGTTTCCCAGAGACCTCAATGTTTATAATCACTGGACTTTGTGGTCAATGTAAGAAAACAGAGCCCAATACTGGAGAATGGACAGTGTCTGGGGGTAGAGAAAGGTGCCAGGCACCATAACTCAGAGGGAGAGGTAAGGACGACGGATGGTGGCGGGACTTAGTCAAAGAGAACCCAGCACCTCTGTAAGCTTCCTCATCCTGTTATGATACAACATGCCAGAGGATTTCAACCCGCTTCACTTAGGCTGATTACACACCTTCACCTGTCACCAGTATTGATTTTCTGTCAGACGCCTAATAGTCAGAAAATCCCAGGTAGTGGAAGCCAGAGACGGCTCCCAGGCAGCTAAGTGAACTGCACCCGTCACCTCAACCGGCTCGGTTCATAACCAAAGATTCCCTGGGAGTCTTTTTTTTTAAGTTTTAAAGTTGCCAAGTGGAAACCACAATCCCACCAGGGCCACGTGGCTGCCAGTGTCTGCTCACAGGAGAAACTATGGGATTTGTTGGCAGGCTTGCCATCAAGGACTCATGGGAGTCTACTCACAGTTTTGTAGTGATAAAAAATACAAATGAATTATTGTTGAGTCACTCAGTCATGTCCAACTCTTTGTGGTCCCATGACTATAGCCCGCCAGGCTCAAGACATTTCCCAGGCAAGAATACTGGAGTGGTTGTCATTTCCTTCTCCAGGCGATCGTCCCAATCCAGGGATCAAATCTGAGTCTCCTGTGTCTCCTACATTGGCAGGCGGATTCTTTACCACAGGGATAGCAAGCACAATAACAGGATAGCTTGTGTTTTTCAGGCCCTATGGTTTTGCCTTGCTGTTAAATACATCATCTGCAGAGTAGGTAACTCCGTTCTATGGATAAGGAAATGGGTTCAAAAAGTAAACTGGCCAAAGCTAGTGAATAGCAAAGATTGTGCTCAATTGTGATAGGAACTTATTTAATTAACTTAAGGGATCACCCCTGGTGGTTCAGACAGTAAGGAATCTGCCTGCAGTGAAGGAGACTCAGGAGACGCGGGTTTGATCCCTGGGTTGGGCAGATCCCCTGGAGGAGGGCCTGGCAGCCGATTCTAGTCTTCTTGCCTGGGATATCCCATGGACAGAGGAGACTGGCGGGCTACAGTCCATGGAGTCACAACAAGTCGGACATGCCTGAGCAACACACAGATGGGAACACTAATAAACTGCACCCGTGTGATCTCAGCATTTTTAGAAGTCCTAGCTGTTTTCCATTTTAAACTTCACAATACAGTCTGAAGCAGACAGAGTGGGAGACCTTATTTTGTATTTATCTGAAGGACTGAGGAAACAGGGCGGAGAAAGGGTGTGGCTTACTGGGTCGCCTCGCCTCTCCAACCGGGTCAGGGCTAGGGCTCTAAGCTTCCAGCACCAAAGCCTGCTGTCCCTGCTGTCCCTGCTGAACTTGGTAAGTTCTTTCCTGAGAAAACAGATGCTGCTCACAAAATATGCTTGCAGTTTCTGGGCCTGTGCAACCTTGAACTCATCCTACTAGGATCAAGAGAATGCAGGATTGCTCGTACTCAATCCCAGCTGCGTGTAAAAGCTCTGGGGAGCTACTGATTTCACCGGGGTGTGTGTGTGTGTGTGTGGGTGTGTGTGTGGGTGGGTGTGTACTCAGTCACTCAATCATGTCCAACTCTTTGCGACCCTATGGGCTTATGGCCCACCAGGCTCCCCTGCCTGTGGGATTTCCCAGGCAGGAATACGGGAGCAGGTTGCCATTTCCTACTCCAGGGGATCTTCCTTAACCAAGAATCAAAGCTGTGTATCTCCTGCATTGGCAGGTGGATTCTTTACCATGGGCCACCTGGGAAGCCCTAGTAGTATAACGGCTGTTTCTTTAGCACAGCAACCAGAGACACAGTAGTGTTCAAAGCACCTTACAGGGGATAAATTGCAGAGAAGTTGCACGGGATGACAGAGCTCATAACCAGGAGTCACCCCAGGGCAATTCTGTTTGAAAGCCAACACTCTTAGTACTGCCCAAAACACAATCTGCTTCCTGCTCCTTCCAGCCATCACCCCAGGAGTCAGGCAGGCTGGAATGAGTTGTCAAGGAGACAGTCAGGAGCCATCATCCATCCATTTGGCCAAACTTTTATTGCATGGCTACTATGTCCTTGGATGCGCGTTTTGTGGTCCCTGACCATGTGGTCAGAGAAGGCAGATACAAGAAACCCTGAGGTTACCTAGGCTCTGTACCAGAATTCTGTGAGAGGTATGGCTGAGGAGTTGGTAAAGGTTAAAAAAAAGAGTCAGTTCTAGTGAAGGTGTGCACGTACTAAATTGTGTCTGTCTCTTTGCGACCCCATGGACTATAGCCCACTGGGCTCCTGTGTGCATGGAATTTTAATGTAGCATAAATATTCTCCTGAATTATTTTTTACTGTTTCCATTTCCATTGATTTTTGTTGTTGCACATTTAAATCCTTAGGCTGGAAATTTTGTGTATGGTCTAATGTGCTTTCTTCTACCAATTATTAAAGCCTTTTCAGCATCTACTGATATCAGTTTTTCCCCTTCATTCAATTTATTGATGTATTTAGTTTTCTTTCAGATTTGAATATCAAACTGCTCTTGCTTGCCTAGAATATGTTCATAAATGAAGTTGGATTTGTATAATTTGATTAGTTGGTTTGTTATTCTTATAAGGTTTCTTTCGGTGGCTTTATTAAATTTGGGAGATTTTTTTCCCTTAAGATCTTGAAATATTTAAGTAGGAATGTGCTTTAAAGGTTATATAGAATTTAATTCTAAATCTTTCTCATCCTGGTGGCTTTTAAAATGGTATCTTTAACTATATCACAAACCTCTTTAACATTTTTATCTACATTTTCTACCTTGTTTTGGGTTACTAGCTGAATGCAAAGTTTGTCTTTTGTATTGATTCATTATCATTAAATGCAATGCTTTTGTTTTAAAGTCTGCTTCATCTGAAACTAGTATAACTACGCCAGGTTTTATTCTAGGGTCTTATTTTCTAGATATATTCTATTCCATCCTGTTACTGCCAAACTCCTTTTTGACTTCATGTAAATATTAAGTACATTGCTTGTAAGAAGCATAGGAAGTTTTGCTTTTATTCAGTCTGTCTTTTAATTGTACTATTTTATTTGTATTTAATGTAACCCACATGTATTTGGATTTAAATTTACCACCTTTTCTTTTTATTTCCCATTTTTCCTATGTTCCAGATGCTTTCCATTTTTGCCTTCTTTTGCACTAATCAAGAATTGTCAATTCATTATACCCCTTTATAGAACTGTTATCTCAGTCTTCTAAATCCTTTTAGTGATTATAACATTCATTTTTTCCCCTAAAAGAGGCTAATACAATTACTTTATCACTTCCTAAATGATTCAAAAACCTTAGCATATTTAAGTCAGTTTACCCCATACTTTGTATTGTTTTTGCTAATTTCTATTTATCTTTTTAAAACCTGTAAGTCATCATAAACGTTCTGTTCACTTAGTATTTGTTCTTCGCATATTGACCCTTGCTATTGCTATTTATCGCTTATGTCACCTCTGTGATTCTGCCTGGGTTTATAGTCCTAATTCCTGAAGAATTTCTATCAGAATATCACATAGGTTTATCTCAGCTTTATTGTTTTTATAACAAACATTTTTTTTCACCTTCATTTTAAGCATATTTTTGTTCAGTATAGAATTCAAATTTGGGAGTTAAATTTTTAAAGCAAGTTATGGATGGTGTTCTAAAGTTCTAGTTTCTCTTGTTTCTTAGCAAGAACTTTGCTGTCAGACTTGTTTATAATCTACCACCTCTTACTACCCTTTCCAGCTATAGGATTTTTTTTACCACTTTTTTTCTTTTTTTTATTTCTTTGATTACATCAGCATGAATCCACCACGCGTGTACACCTGTTCCCAATCCCGAACCCCCTCCCACCTCCCCCCCCCAACACACCATCCCTATTTTAACAATTTTACTATGATGTACTTCAGTGTGGGTTAGTTTTGCTCTTATCCTGAGTGAGTGAGTGAAGTCGCTCAGTTGTGTCCCACTTTTTGCGACCCCATGGACTGTAGCCTACCAGGCTCCTCCCTCCATGGGATTCTCCAAGCAAGAGTACTGGAATGGGTTGCCATTTCCTTCTCCAGGGGATCTTCCCGACCCAGGGATCGAACCCGGGTCTCCTGCATTCCAGGCAAATGCTTTAGCCTCTGGGCCACCAGGGAAGCCCTTATCCTATGTGGTGTTTATACTGATTCTTAAATTTGTAGCTCAATGCCTTTTGTCAGTTTGGGAGAAATCTTGGTCATCATCTTTTCAAATATTGCTTCTGCTCCATTCTCTCTCCTGTCCTCCACTAACTTCTTAGACTCCAATTTCTCAAGAAGTATGATAGAATTTTTACTCATGTTTATGATTCTTAAGGGGCTTTCCAGGTGGCTCAGTGGTAAAGAGTCCGGCAATACAGGAGACACAAGACATGTGGGTTAGACCTCTGAGTTGGGAAGATCCCCCAGAGGAGGAAATGGCAACCCACTCCAGTATTCTTACCTGGAAAATTCCCTGGGCAGAAGAGCCTGGCGGGCTACAGTCCATGGGGCCGCAAAGAGTTGGACACAACTGAGCACGCACCCATGACTCTTAAACACTTTTCTACATTTTTCACTTTTCAATTCTTACTTTAGTGTGGATCATTTTACTGACTTTTCTTCTCCTGGGTTGTTAATCCCCTCACCAGCTACTTCTAATTGGCTGTTAAGCCTATGTTTGTATTCTTAACTTGGTACTAGCATGTGTTTTTAGAATTCCCACTTGATTCCTTTTTGTAGATTCGAGTATGCAGGTGGCGCTAGTGGTTAAACAAAAAACAGAAAAACCCCACCTGCCTGCCAATGCAGGAGACTCGAGATGTGTGATCAATCCCTGGGTCAGGAAGATCCCCTGGAGAAGGAAATGGCAACCCACTCCAATATTCTTGCCTGGAGAACCCCATGGACAGAGGCGCCTGGTGGGCTATAGCCCATGGGGTCGCAAAGAGTCGGACGTGACAGCACGCACGCACGCACATGCACGCACAGGCACGCACAGGCACGCACATGCACGCACGCACTCTGGAATAACTCTGTTTTCGTCTGTTTTCTTAAATATTAATCACAGGTATCTGAGTAACCTGGGAATTTCTATTTTAGAGTCTTTTTCTATTAGGTTCTGTCAGCTGCTAAGCCTGGTAATTTTATTAAATATAGACATTGGGGAAAAAAAATATGTGGATACTGTGTTGATGTTGCCATTCTTCAGAGAGCGGTCCATTAACTTTAGCAGTTAGGTCTCCTAAATCCAGCCAGGTTTAGGATGAGTTTTTGTGAGCACTGGTCTATTTTCATTTTACCCTTATACCTAGGATATATTCCTTCTTGACCTCAGATGAACATGACTTCAAGTCTCCATTTTCAAGACCTCTCAACTCTCGTTTTTGTCTCCTTGGTACCATAAGGCTGCTGCTAACCCTTTTGTTTTTTACTGGAGTATAAGTGACTTACAATATTGTGTTAGTTTCTGCTGTACAGCAAAGTGAAATGGTTATACAGATATCCACTCTTGGAGATTCTTTTCCCATATAGGCTGCTACAGGGTATGAATAGAGTTCCCTGTGCTATAGCAATAGGTCCTTATTGGTTGTCTGTTTTATATCGAGTAGTGTGTATATGTCTTTACTTCTCAATCTGTCCTTCTAACAAAGTTGGTAAATGCCTTAAAGGGAAAGGAGGCTCATACCATTACATTCACTTTTTTTCTCTTCCTTTCACTCCAGATCATAACCCCTGAAATCCTGGCTACTTTGACAGCCTTAACTCCCAATTTTTGACCACCCAACCCCACCCAAGACAAAGATTGAGGCCTTGAATTTTGCTTTATTTGACACTAATATGCTGTACCTCCTTCTTGTTCGAGTCTTTCCAATATATCTTTTCTCACCCCTTCATTTTTAATATCTTTGTTCTTTTGTTTAATATACTTGTTTTCACCGATTACTTACAGATGGACTTTCTAAACTAAAATCTGATACTCTGCCTTTTGATGATGAAATTCAGTCTGCCTACATTTACTGTGACAACTGACATAGTTGGTTTTATTCCTCTGATTTTACATTCATCATGTGCCTTTCTTTGTAATAGTTACTTTTCTTCCTCGTTTCATATGTTTGCTGACTTGCACAATGTTTTGTTTCTTTCACCCCATCCCAGTTAGTTTGAATTTCTTCTTGGCTTTTCCATTCCTTTTTTGATTATAAAAGCTGAGTCGTGTCCAACTCTTTGCAGCCCCACGGACAGTAGCCCACCAGGCTCCTCTGCCTGTGGAATTTTCCAGGCAAGAATGCTGGAGTGGGTTGCCATTTCCTCTTCCAGGGGATCTTCCCAACCCAGGGATCAAACCTGCATTTCTTGCATCTGTCTCTTGCATTGGCAGGCAGATTCTTTACCACTAGTACCACCTGTAGTCTTATCCCAAACAATCATTATACTGACATTTCTATTACTATTAATATATGTAAAATAAATAGTAACCCCACTAAATTGTTTTATTTCCTCATACATCCTGAGTCCCAATCATAGATTTTTCTGTTATTTTACTTATTTATTTTAATTGGAGGCTAATTACTTTACAATATTGTGGTGGTTTTTGCCATACAATGGCATGAAGCTAATGGCACAATAGATCCTTTTTAAGCAAGTCAAAAATGAAGAAACCATAAAGATCAATATAGACATAGCTCAATACATGAGAAATAGTACATTGTATATGGCTAAAATCAACATCAACAAAGTCAAAAGCAAACTTTCGATGTCTGGATAACAGACCAAAGAGCACCCGCATTTTGATAAAAAAAAAAAAAAATGAAAACACAGGCAATTGAACAGGGTAAAAATAAACTATACGAACAGGCAATTCACAGAAACCTAAGTTAAAATGGACAAAGCTCATGAAAAACACTCAGCCTTTTTAACAGTTATGGAAATATAGTTTAAAACAATAATGCAATATCACTTTTTACCTATTTGACTGGCAAAATTAAAATGAGTGAAAACACGCACTGCAGTTCTGGATACGGTGCCCTGTGTACCCATATTCAGTTTGTGTGAATATGAATTGTTTGTTCTTGAACAATCTAGCAAAAGTTATTAAAATTTGGCCTACCAGCCTCACTCGAGGGGATCTGTTCTACAGGAAAACAAAAGTACATGTAGGAATCTATGATAATTTGAGGGAATAGCAGAAAAGCTAGGTCATGGTTGAATATATTATTTTAAATTATGGAATATTCTGCAGCTCTTAAAAATCTTGGGTTGGGGTTATGGAGATTCAACTAGAGGAATGTCTGTGAAGTTAAGTGCAGAAAGCAGGTGCCACGCATGGTCTGGACCCATTCTGGTAAGTAACAGTAAACTGTTACTAATAGGAACAGTACACAGAGATGTTTACATATCATTAATAGCACTGAGAAACTATTAAAGGACTTCACACTTGCCAAGAAGGTAAAATTAGGAAGAATGGCAGGATTATTATATTTTCCCTCACATATTTCTGTATAATTTTTCACACAAATATGATAATAAAGTGTTTTAGATCAGGGGTCCCCGACCTCCAGGATCTAATGCCTGATATTCTGAGGTGGAGCTGATGTAATAATAATAGAAATAAAATACACAGTAAATGTGATGTGCTTGATCATCCCCATACCATCCCTCCCCAAATCCGTGGAAAAACTGGCTTTCACAAAACTGACCCCTGGTGCCAAAAGGGTTGGGGACCACTGATCTATAGGTCCACGAATGAAACCATTACACCTGCCTCATAGGAGAGAGGGCTCTGTGAGAGGTGGCGGTGGTGTTTAGTTGCTAAGTCATGTCCGACCCTTTGCAACCCCATGGACTATAGCCTACCAGGCTCCTCTGTCCATGGGATTTCCTAGGCAAGAATGCCAGAATAGGTTGCCATCCCCTTTCCTTTCTTCCTTTCCCAGGCAAGAATACTGGAATAGGTTGCCGTTTCCTATGCTGACCCTCAAAGTTTTGCAAGGATCTAACAGATGGCAAGCTTGGTAACCACATCAGAGATGACTCAGGTTCTCTTGCTCTAGGTGTCTCTGAAATTGGCTGCTTCTCCCCAGCTCCTTACAGTGACCAGCTTGGTCAGTTTACTTTTGCCAAGGCCTCTATCTAACTCTGAGGAACAATGAACATAATTACAAATTGATTCCATTTTCTATGTGTGAGTTTCTCTGGGTAAAGAAGTGATGACAGTCAAGATTGAAGCATTAGATTAAGAATGATCCTGAGCTTCTCTGAATTTCATTATAAACACAATTCCCTTGATCAGAGGGAACCATGACTTCAGCTACAATATATAAAATGAGCAAACCTCTTCCTCATCATGATTGCCTTGCTAATGCTGTATGAGAAAAGAAAATAGATGCTGTTTATTCCCTGACTGTCTTTAGCAGGTAAAAGTATATGTCAGATAGAAAATGTGAAAATGACTATTTTCATGTTGCCATATCCTGCCAAGCAAGCCAAGACACCAACTTAATTTTTTCCCTTGTGCTTATTTCATTTTAGAATTGTATTTGCAGCTCATGAGTAATTTTGAAGTATCGTGAGTATAAATAAGATTTTTCCTCCCTCAAGGCTAAGCATGACCTTGTATTTTATGCACTATTACTTTTGTAATAGAAGAGACAAGCTGTGTCAATTTATTCAGTCCTTCGCCTTCACAAACTGGGACACCACACACAGGATCCTAGACTAAATGTTTAGGTCATTGGATCCAACCTCATGCCTTCAGGCAGGCCAAACTTCCCTTCCTAGACTACGTAGATGAATGAAGCAGCTTTGAGGGACAATGAAAATGCTACATCTCATTACAGCTTTAATTTGTATTTATCTGATTAGATAGTATTTGAGCATCTTTTTATGTTTTGAGCAAATTCATATTAAGTTTGCTGTAGTTGGCTGCCTGTAGTTTTGGCTGTAGAACTTGGTGGTTATGAGCAAAAAGTCTGGAGCCACCTATCTGAATGAGTCCCCTGTAAGCCGTGTAACCTTGGGCAAGTTACTCAGCCTCTCTGCACCTTTGGTTCCTCGTGAGTAAATGACAATAACAGTACCTACATTGTGAGGTGGCTCTAACAATTGAATAAATACAGCATTTGTCTCATGTTAAAAGCTTACAACATCCTTTGAACTCCTTTCTGTAAGGTTCTTGGACTTTTCCTAACACAAAATAAGAGAATTAGCTGTTCATGTTTTCACAGTTTATCTATATATTCCCAATAGGTTGTCACTTGCCATTACTTATGGTGGTCTTTTTCCCTCACATACTTATATATATGATTTTATTTATAGATGTTCTTTTCTCCTTTATGGCTTCTGAATTTTGAAGTGTTACTAAAATTGCTTTTCCCACTACAGAGTTATAAGAGGAATTATTCCCTATTGTCTTCCATTATTTCTGTGGCTTTGTTTTATACACTTAAGTCTTTGATCCATTTAGAATTTAACCTGTGGCTTAATTTTATTATTTCTACACTGCTTTTTATACCAGCTACTTACTGTACCACTTATTTGCCCTTTGATATGCCGCCTTTATCATATACTCAGTTCTCGTATATGTATATTTGGGTTTATTTCTGAACTTTATGTTCTGTTGACCAGTCTGTTCATTGACTTACAGCATACTTTTGTTGAGATGAAATATGGCCTTTATTATCTCTTAAAACTAATATTCCCTCATTGCTCTTTTTCAGAGTTTTCCTAGCTAAAATTTTCACTTGCTTTTTTGAGTCTGAGTTTTTATTAGAAATCAACTTCTATCTAGTTCCAGAAAAGAAAATTTTATTAGAGCTGCATACAATTTTGTAAATCAATTTTCCGGACCTTTTTGCTGGCATATCTGTATACTTCTGGTCTTATTTAGTGTGTGTTTGTAAACAGCCTCAAATTCCATTTGGAATTAAGTGAAAGTACATACAGGTAACTACCAAAAATTTTAGCACTTAGGTTTAAAAAAATTACGTGTGTATTTAGGTCCAAGAGGAATGATAGTGAAATATGCATGTCGAGCTTTCCTATCATACCATATCTTCTGCGGGTGGGAAAAGGCTTGGAAAAATACAAAATAAATCAACAGAATAAAATAGGCTCAAAACCAGATGGTGTTCTGTTGCCCTTCTTAGTGGGTACACCCCTAGCTCTACTGTCAGAAACAGATGTACCTGGGGACCCCATTTGGGGTTCTCTCCTCAGACCTTATAGGTGTATGCCCAAGCCCCTTGCTGCCAGGAGTCAGCCTAGGAACTGGGTTTCAGAGACTCATCACACAACAAGGACAGGAAGGACCTGGGTTACCTGCTGTCTCTCCCACTGCGTAGAGATCACGTTGTAGTTGAGCATCTACCGAGACACTAGGCTGGCCAAGAAGTTCATTCGACAGGTTCCATACGATGTTGGCCCAAATGAACTTTTTGGCCAACCCAATACAAACAAACTGCTGAAGAATTCATCTAACTTGCCTTTCCCTCAGTTTTCTCTATCTTCTGATTTCTCTCCTGGGTGCAGTAAGATCGCCTCCCCTCTTTTCACCCCTGCCACAATGCATTAGCACATCAGAGATCCACAAAGAAGCTCTGGGTGCTGCCCCAGCCTGCAGGTGAGTGGGTTGGTGTCCAGGAGCAGTGACGCTCACAGTCCAGAGGGGCTGCCATCTTTCCTTAGGGTGCTACAGCACCAGAGAGCTGCCAAGGAGCCCGCCACACTGTCCCTGCCCTGAAACAAAGCCTCTGCAGGGTCACCTCACTGTCCACCTCCTTCTCTTGACCCCCGAGTGAAGCACCCTTTCCCTTTCCAGACACAGGTGCGAGAATTCAATGACATCTCCCCCAGCAGACCACCTCATCTCATACTTCTCATTTACTTCATCCAAATTGATCCTTCCCTCTGGGGTCAGCAGGTAGGAATCTTCACTAAGTCAGGATCAATAGCAGATCACCCGATCAATTTGTTGGAACATCACATCACAAAAAGACTGGGCTCTTAGAAGACATGTCCTTGGTTGTCCTTTAGCACACTGCCCTCCATGGATAAGAGGAGATGTAATGGCCCAAGTAGTTTAGAGCCTGCCAGAGTGACAGCTGACTTCTCTACGCATGGCAGATTCTAGCCGTAGCCATGGGACTGTGTACTGAATACAACAGCATTCGGTAGCATGCCTTCTCCACAACCACTGGAAACTGGTGGGGAAAATTCAGAAATGATCCAATGAAAAAGAAACACTTTCATCCTTTATGGACTGGGCTTTCATTGTAGACTGAATTTCTTGGCTTTTTGCTCATCATTGTTCTAAGGTGGAAGAGTTACAGGAGGGGACACAGGATTGGGACTTTTATAGCTTCTGGGCAATTACAGCAGAGAACTAGCATCCATAAATTGCCCCCTCCTGCCCTTGGGCTGCATCAGGAATTTGCAAGCTATGGAAGCATCTGCTTCCTCCAAATCTATCATTCCCTTTTGGGCCAGCAGGTAGGAAATCTTCACTAAGTCAGGAAGGGTAACAGATCATCTGATCAATTTGTTATCGCTCTCACCCTTTGTGCCCTGGTACTTCTTCCCTCGGTGGCCTGACAAAACCCCAGCCCTGGACACCCAACCTTTACTGTTGCTGGAAAAAATTACACACTGTGAATCGGGCACCACCCACCCGTGGTCTCCATGCCTGCCTGGACTCTCATTGTTTTCAATCTTTTGGTTTATCTTTAGTGGATGTATTCAAATCTTTTTCCTATTAAAGTCTTATAAACCCTGGGTACCATGCTCTGAGCAGACGATCTTATTCCCTTTCAACCTAAGAAGGGGCCATCAAGTACAATTCCTTTACTCCCACTTTCTAATTCCACTTTCAGTTTTCAGTCTCCAAATGGGCATCCCCAGAATAGCCAAGTTCTTCCACACTTTGTCTCTGCATCCTATCCCTCCCACCAGAAGCTCTGACTTCTCCCCATCTGCCTCTCTCTGAATCAATTTCATCTAAAGGTTCTGCTCACTTGCTCCACTTTGTCACCTCTGGTTCACACCCTCACGCACCATCCTGCTTTGACCTCTCTCCTTTGTACTGTTCTTCAAGGTCACCTAATTCGTAATCCAATCCGAAAGTCTGTTTCTATTTTAATAACATACTCAAGTAACACATGAATGCACCCTCAATGTGAGAAAGTCAAACAGCTCTGACTATAGAATGAAGTTGTCCTTCACCCCTCCTGCCTCTCCAGACCAGCACCCACAGGCACTGTGCTGACCTTGAACCTCACTGTGATTGCTCAATGCAGAGCATAAGCAGGAGAGGAGAGAGTAACACCAGGCAGAACTCAAGTCTCCTCCCACTGGTATATCCCGACTCTGCTTGCATTTCCGGCTGTACCCTCCAGACCCTGTTGACGTCTGCTGCAATTTCTTTGTTTCAGCCCTTTCTTCAGCTTCTTCTCCTCTCTAAACCAAGTCCCATCAGCTGTCTGTCTTCCAGAGATGCCTCCATCATTTGTGAAATACTAATAAGATGATATTTTCGTGGGTCGTTATAGTTTATTCTGATCAATGTGCTTTATCTTTTTTTAATCATTAAATGGAATTTTGGGAGTGAATAGAGACACATGGACATGTGAGCTTGGATAATATCTTGATCCAAGTTTTATTTACATATAGATAAACCAATCTTTATCTACAATCCTTTCATGCATTTAAGTGTGTATTGACATCTCTTCAAAACTGTCTCTTCAGAATCTTCCCCTCCCTCTCTGATGTGTTGCTTGTACAGTCTCCTTTTTCTCTTATTCCGTATATGGTAGTGTTCTCTCTAGATCTGTTCTCCACCTTCTCATTTTTTTATTCTCCTCGCTTTGCTGGGTCCCTTCCTTTTCCATAGATTCACCTATTAGCAGAACACTGAGGAACTAACAAATCTATATTCTAGCCCAAAGTGCTCCCCAGAACTTCAGACTCTGGCATCCAACTATGTGATGAGGACTTCTAGCCAGAAATCCCGCAAGAGCCTCAGTGTTACCAGATCAGAAGCTGTGCTCACTGTCTGCTGTTCCTCCTCCTGAAACCTCTAGTTCAGAACATGGCTAACATCTACTCGATTACTACATACCCAGAAGTCCTCCATATCTAAGCAGTTGGCTACTCCCTTGGCCTTGACTGGCTAGTCGTTTCATATATCCGCTTCTTCTCCTTTCATTCAGCCCTGCCATCTGTCCTGCTCACGGGGTTTTGAGTTTGTTTGGTGTGGTTTTTTGGGAGGCTGTCATTCTCCACCTTGTCACCAAAGTCACCCTGTGAAATAAAGGTTTCACTCAATCACTCTCCTGTTGGAAACCCTTCGGTTTGCTTGTTCCCAAAGGACTGGCTTTGCTGCCTGTAGATTATAGATCCTTACATGAGAGACACAAAGCCCCATAAGTCTGGTCCCTCCCACACCTCTGTTTCACCTACTACCATACTTTGCCTCTCATTTTATTCTCCAGCTACAATAAATTGCCCAGAATTCCCATGTCATTTCACCTTCATCTTTGCCTCTCCTGCTGCAAACGCCTTCTCACCTGCTCACTTGGCTAATTTCTACTTCTCTGTTGGTACCGCCTCCTCTGGGAAGCCTTTTTCATTTCTCGCTTCTCTCCAAGGATTAGGTATTTGCCTTGCTTTGATTCTTCCACAACTTTTAATGTAGTATCTTTGCACAAATTTTAATCATCTGTTTATTCCCTTGCTAGATGATGAGTTACCAAAGAAAACAAGAAATGAAAATATATGTACTTAATCTTCAGCCCAAGTTACATAATAGATAATGTCTTTCCATGCTTGCATGAAAAAATTAATTTCTAGAGTCAGACTGAAGGTACCTTTAAGAAATTTAGTGTATGCTTGATTTCAAAAACCTATTTTCAACCTGTTTTTAGATTGCTTTCCCCATACTTTATGAAAGCCTAACATTTATATCCAAATAAACTGCTACTTTTATTTTTCTACTTAATACCTCCCATGCTGTGGTTATTATAAAGGCCTAATTAATAAGGTCTGTAAGAAAGTTGTTGAATCTTTTCCCCCACCAGTTGATGGACTTTGGTTTGCAATTTTGTGGCCTGTTTGGGAAGTGTGGGACAGTTCTCCTCCTTTGAAGCCAGGTTCTCTCCTGTCAGAATCAACATAGCATCTCAGTGTAGTTTTTCATTGGCTGCTTTTTTAAAATAGTAACAAGAAGTTAAGTAATATATCTCTCGGGGGCCTCAAGGATGTCTCAGGCAGAATCTCATCATTGCAGCTGAACATCCCTGGGGTCTCCACATTCTGCAGTCCAAACACCACCTCTCCAAGTTCATATTTTTCCTTCCTTTACCCCAGAATTATGCCACTCTGGGGAAGCTGACTAACATGAATCCAGTTCAAATACACTGACTTATTTGATACATCGGTAATATACACCCATCTTCCTGGACCCATTCACCTGCTTGGGATTCTCCTTCCTGGCTGGGCAAGCCTCTCAAATGGCCATACAAAATAGCAATGTGAAGTAAGGGAGGGTCCACAGTGGGCCAGAGGCAGGATAAGCATGTAAGTGACATAGTGAAGCCTGAACAAACCTACAAGCACCTAGCAAAGGGCCTGACGCATACAATTTCAAGTCTTTTTGTTTGTTGTGAATCAAAATATAAGCACATAAAGGGCTTATAATCTAATGGAGCAAGGACTGTAACAGAAAACAGAACTGCCATTATAATAAAAATGCAAAGAACTCAGCAGCATTTGAGGACGAGAGAATGTTGTATAAAAATAGAAATTTGAGTTGAACTTCGAAGAAGGAAGGAATGTTGGGAAAATGGAGAATGAGACAGAACTCTCCAGAAAGAGAATAACGCAGAAGAAAGACATGATATTGCTTGACAAACAAAAGGATTGAGATCTATGAGTGTAGACAACCTTTAAAGGATATTTTTACAACAAACACTGATGAATTGCCCTTTCCCACTCTAGGGATTGTTGTTTTTCTTTAGTCTCTAAGTCATGTCCGACTCTTTTGTGACCCTGGGGACTGTAGCTTGCCAGGCTCCTCTGTCCATGAAATTCTCCAGGCAAGAATACTGGAGTGGGGTGCCACTTCCTTCTCCAGGGACCTTCCAGATCTGGGGATCAAACCCATGTCTCCTGCACTGGCAGGCGGATTCTTTACCACTGACCACTAGAGAAGCCCCCTGCCTCCAGGGTTGTCTTTAAATAAGCCAGACCCGTCATCTTGAATCAGAGCAGCTTTCCCCTGGACAGCACTGAACGAAGGCTGAAGGTTTCTTAGCTCTCAGCCTCTTTCAATATTTCATCTCAGTCATCCAAATACTTCATTATACATTAATGTTGAGCTCTAAGATTAGCACTTGCTGGCCTTAGTCATGTTACAGGTGCTGGCTAAGAGAGGTACCTTGGACCCTCGGATAAACAGGGATATATGTTTTTATCGGAAACATTTACAAGCCTTTCTTCTAGAGAGTTGCTTCTGGGAAGACTTCTGCAGGTGAAGGGTTTCATCATTTTATTATAATCCTTCTTGGATTTCATTCTAGAAGGTGGCACTTTCTGATAGTCCCCTGCATTTTGCTCTCTTGCTTAATGAGGGGGAATGGCTTTTGTTTTGGCCACAGAATCAGGAAGCATGAAGAATGCTGGTACTCTAAAATGTCCCCCTAAACTTAGTTTCTAATCTATCCTCATATTTCTCATTTTTTAATGAAGGCTGATTACAAGAGTTAGGACTGCTTGCTATGGTGGGGTGTAGAGGTGGAGAGAAACTTCTTGCTCAATTTCTATTAGAGTGTGCCCATAAGAACCTTTATGATAAGTTGTTGTCTTAGCTTTTTAAAACATTTTCCAAAACGAATTACTTTCTCTCCCACATCTCCCTGTTTTCTATGGAATGGCTTCTTTCTCATATTCCTATTCCTTTTTAACTCCCAGATGAACCGTTGTAAAGTTTTGATGGGTGACTGTGTTTACAGGCTGTCCTCGAATGGTTAAAACATGACCAAGTTAATGCCCACTGTGTGTTATATTCAAAGAAACTATCCAGTTTCTACATTTGACATAGAAATTTGGCAACCACCCAGTTGATACAGAAACCAAAATCTGTCTATTCAGGGGTGTTCTTTTTTTTTTTCCTCTAATACAGCAATTAGCCTACCTGTTGGGTAAGGGCTGTTGCTTATTAAACTTTTGCTTCATTCCTTGAAAGACATTCAAACCTGTCTGGAGGAAATCTGATCTCCATTGATTGTCTCTGTTTGGCACACTGGTTATTGTGTCTATGCCTGTTTTAGGGACTGGCTTCTGGGCCCCTGGTAGATAGATGCCCGTGGTGTACCACAAACCACGTACCTCTGTTGTGTCTATTTAAAGACAAATAGAGATGCTTATTATGTTTCCCAGCTACCAACTCTGCAACACCTTCTTATATAGGACTCTGCCAGCATTCTGTTGTGGCTCCATGCTATTCAGGCATCATTGTTTTTGATGCGAATTGAGCCATCAAGCTTTGAATGGTTGGTATGCAAAAACCCCAACCCTGCCCTTCTATCAGTGTGTTTAATAGGTAGTCTCCCCAGGTACTAAAGGCAAGGTTGTATTCCTGTTGGTTTTGTCTCCTAAAGCCATCTATCAGACCCATATAAGATGGGGGGAAAAAAAAGTTTGTGGATTTAACCTCATATAGGAGCTCATCTATACTTGTTGATTGAATAAATAAAATGAATGATTGAGAAAAAAAGGAGGGAAAGAGGGGAAAAGGAAAGGATAGGAAAATAAATGGAGGAAGAGAAAGAGGGTTTCCTAGAAGCCTTTGTTGTTTTCCTGATAGCAAGTCATCTTTAACATGTTCACCTAAGCCTGTTTTGCATATGGGGCCTCACCTGGCAAAGGATAACACATGAAAATTTACAAGAACATCTCCACAGTAGCCTCTCTAGTATTTTCGCTTAATGTCCGTTTCCATAGAAACGGACTTGGCAAGGCTAGTCACAGAAGCTAAGAGTGAGACACATACCAGGAGACTTTCATGTTCTAACTTCAAGCAAAAGCTGAAAGTCACACGTTTGTCTAACTTGGTGCTTTAAACTCAGGAGAGAGCCTTATTAATTTGAGAAATAGTGTCATTAATGATGTCTTCATTTTTGACTATTTATGTATCTCATAAAAGTGAAAGCCACTATAGGACCAGTGTTCCTAGGGGATGTCCTCCAGGGAGTGGAGAACTCTGGATTCCAGGCATGGCATTCAGAATGAACACCCCACCGACCACCCTTTTTTCAATTAATGGTCTTAACCAGAACTTGCTCATCTGCCGGTTTTCTTCCCATTTGGCTAAACCGTTTATAAGACTGTTAGAAAAAAACTGAATGAAATACTCAAAGATGGAGACTACATAGTGAAATGATTCTCTAAGCATCCATCATAACCATGTTATGCTTCTGAAACAAGATGTAAGACACAAAAGTAATGACCCATAACAGGAAAATAATGAACCATTTTATCCTTGGATGAGAACCCATTTCTGTGAAGGATGGCTTTTCTATAAGACAACAATGGAATTGAGTTAGAGTCATAGGAAAGTGCATATTCTCAGGGTCACTCCCAGATAATCTGATTTAGTAGATAAGAAGAAGCAGCCCAAGGATTGGTGTCCACTGACAGGCACCTTAGTGCCTTACTCCTTGGAAGAAAAGTTATGACCAACCTAGACAGCGTATTAAAAAGCAGAGACATTACTTTGCCAACAAAGGTCTGTCTAATCAAGGCTATGGTTCTTCCAGTAGTCATGTATGGATGTGAGAATTGGACTATAAAGAAAGCTGAGCACCAAAGAACTGATGCTTTTGAATTGTGGTTTTGGAGAAGACACTTGAGAGTCCCTTGGACTGCAAGGAGATCCAATCAGTCCATCCTAAAGGAAATCAGTCCTGAATATTCATTGGAAAGACAGATGTTGAAGCTGAAACTCCAATACTTTGGCCAGCTGATGCGAAGAGCTGACTTATTTGAAAAGACCCTGATGCTGGGAAAGATTGAAGGCAGGAGGAGAAAAGGATGACAGAGGATGAGATGGTTGGATGGCATCACCGACTCAATAGGCGTGAGTTTGAGTAAACTCCAGGAGTTGGTGATGGACAGGGAGGCCTGGTGTGCTGCGGTCCATGGGGTTGCAGAGAGTCAGACATGACTGAGTAACTGAACTGAAGAGGAACCGCCTGAACTATCAGTTTAGAACTGGGATAGATTTTTTAATGTATATTCTCATGGAGTGCCTCACATGCACTTTAAGATTTCAGACATATGCATTTTATGTACATTTGTTTCCAAGGAACCAATGGTACAATAGTGGTACACAGAGCTGTCAACCCATGGAGTAGGGCATGCTGGGTTTTTAACCTTGCACACCCAGGGTCCATACTGTCTTTGATTCATTCATCACTAGCATAGTAGGCACTTGATAGATGCTGGCAAAGCTGACCATTCAAGAGCCCATTCCGATTTCCTCAAGCCAGGTGTGCTGGCCTTGCTTCTTTATAATCTCGTACATTATCTTGGATTTAAAATCTAAATTTAAGAGTAGTTTTCATTCCAAGTTGGTCAAAGTCACAGGAACCATCTCACAACTCAAAAAGCACCATGATACTTTAAAGCTATCATTGTACATCATGAACTTTACCAGAATTGACGAGGAAACAATTGAAGATACAAGTGAAGTAATTTCCCTGGAGTTCTTTTGAAATCATAAGACTTATCTGGGATTTGTCTAGAATTAAATTACATTTTGATAATCCTTTCCGGCTCTATAATTCCGTTTTCTACTGTTAGATCTCAATACCTAAAATTGTCAGCAAGCCACTGAACAAAGAGGCTTTTGTTCTGGCTCCAAGGGATTCTACGCAATCTTCAGAATTATGCTCAGAACAAGTTAGGTGTCAAGATTCAGAGAAAGACACTGAAACCTCTGACTGGCCCCACCAACACAGGTGGTGTTATCTGCAACTCTTGTGCATTTGCCTAACTGGAGAGTCTATTAACACTCTGTTTTGAAGTAGAGTTGGATTTTGGTGAATAAACTAAATCACAGACTATATATTAACAGAGTAATGCTAAAACTTCTTTTTTCAGAATGATTTGCTTTTCTTTTTCCATAATGATTGAATGCAGAGTAGACTATGGATTATTTAGTAACCCAGTAACCAACCAGTCCATTCTGAAGGAGATCAGCCCTGGGATTTCTTTGGAAGGAATGATGCTAAAGCTAAAACTCCAGTACTTTGGCCACCTTATGTGCAGAGTTGACTCATTGGAAAAAGACTCTGATGCTGGGAGGGATTGGGGCCAGGAGGAGAAGGGGACGACAGAGGATGAGATGGCTGGATGGCATCACTAACTCGATGGATGTGAGTGTGAGTGAACTCCGGGAGTTGGTGATGGACAGGGAGGCCTGGTGTGCTGCGATTCATGGGGTCGCAGAGTCGGACATGACTGACCAACTGAACTGAAGCAATTCAGGAGCTTAAATAAGGCCAGGAGAGGACTGATGGACCAGAAGAGGTTCTCTTTTCATCTACCATCAAGTAGAACTGAGTAAATAGTAGTCATGAAAGCAGATAGGATTTTGTGATTGATTTCCTTTTTGTTTTTCAGGTCAAAATGGACCTGTCTAGTTTATGGGATTTTAACCAATTTCTCACAAGATATGAAATATGAATCAGGTTGCATTTATAGGTCTTTTTCTACATTAAGCTTTTTCTACGTTAAGCTTCTAGCATGCAGAAAAGTCCAATTACTGGTAAATTGAAATAATTCTCACAGTGTAAAATACACTGAAAGTTAGAGGAGAGAAAGGATGACGGGTTTGATTAGTGTAATATTAATAGCAGTAATCTAACAACTTTTTAATGGGCTTCCCTGGGGGCTCAGTGGTAAAGAACCTACCTGCAAATGCAGGAGATGTGGGTTTGATCCCTGGGTCAGAAAGATCCCCTGGAGAAGGAAATAGGAGCCAACTCCAGTATTCTTGCCTGGAGAATCCCATGGACAGAGCAAACTGGTGGGCTACAGTCCATAGGGTCGCAAGAGAGTCAGATATGACTTAGTGACAAAACAACGTTTTGAAGATACATCTTCCAGCACTGAGCTCCTCTGGTTATAATACAGTGTCATGCACAGTTCAGCACAAGATATAAGAGTATGAAGACTCAGGCAACCTGGGCTACTGTCCAACTTTGACTTTTGTCAGAATACAGGCAGTGTATATTCCCTCACTTGTAAAATGAGTTTTGACTACTGAATTCCTAACTATTTAGTCATGTCAAAGGATCCCTGAAGTCTTGGCATTAAATGAGAGTATTCAGTGAGATCCCAAGCAATGTTTAATTGGAATTTAACTTGCTGCTGCTGCTGCTAAGTCACTTCAGTCATGTCCAACTCTGTGCTACCCCATAGATGGCAGTCCATCAGGCTCCCCCAAACCTGGGATTCTCCAGGCAAGAACACTGGAGTGGATTGCCATTTCCTTCTCCAATGCATGAAAGTGGAAAGTGAAAGTGAAGTCGTTCAGTCGTTTCCGACTCTTAGTGACCCCATGGACTGCAGCTTACCAGTCTCCTCCGTCCATGGGATTTTCCAGGCAAGAGTACTGGAGTGGGGTGCCATTGTTACCTTACCTTTTAACCACTGGTTTAACTCTGGTCATTAATTTTGGCCCAATTTACATTTAAGTCTTCAGATTAAAATTGAATATAATTGATACAGCTCCAGGATAAGGGGATCTAGTTCAAACCAACATTACTTTGCACGATCTCTAATTACTAGAGATGCAAAGTATTGAGCCCACCAATATATTTCACTTTCCCTTTAATCAAAAAAAAAAAAAACAAAGCAAAAGCATTAGAAATATTTTATTCCTAGAACTTTTTGTTTTGACTCCCACATAAAATGTATTTTAGCAAAGATAATATCGCACATACTATATACTACATCCTGACATTTCACATAATGTTGTATTAATGTATTTTTATTTTTCCATATAGGCTTTAAAATTAAGATTTTAATGGCTACAACTTATTCCCTCATGTTGCTGTTTTAAAATCTACCAGCCATTTCCCCAATTCTGTTTCTAGTTTTGACTGATAAAGTAGTGTATTCAAAACAGTGGTTTGGCATATAGTATATCTTATTCCATCCTTACAGTAGTCTGTTTGTCCTTTTACTTTCACTTGCCTATAAATTACCTCAGATATACTTCCTTTGGTCCCAATAAATTTACTTTTTCAGTTTAAACAAGCCTTTGACCCATTTAGAAGTTAAATTTAAAAGTCAAAAATAAAAGGCATGTACATTTAAACAAATTATGGTTAACAAATTTGCCATTTAAAAAATATAATTTAGGAGTGTTATATTCATAATCTCATGCAACCATTACCATTATTTATTTCTAGACTTATCCCCGCAAACAGAGACCCTGAGCGTTGAGTAATTATTCACCATTCCCTCCTGCTCCAGCCCCTGGTACCCTTCAATCTATTTTGTCTATGATTTATCCATTCTAGATATTTCACATAAGTGAGATTTTATTTATCCTTTTTTGTCTGGCTTATTTCACTTAGCATCTTTTCGACTTTCATCTATATTATAGCACGTATCAGAACTTGATTCTTTTTTATAGCTGAATAGTCATTACATATACATTTTGTTTGATTTATGTGTTAGACTGTTGGCCTGTTTCCATCTTTCAGGTTTTGTGAATAATGCTATAATGAACATTGGCATACAGAGATCTGTTTGAGTACCATTTACTGCGGAGTGTAATTGCTGGGTCATATGACAATTTTATGTTTAGCTCTTTGAGGGACTGCCAAATGGTTTTCCATAGTAACTATTTTACATTCCCACCAGCAATGTACAAGGATTCCAGTTTCTCTGCATCATTACCAATGCTTATTTTTTGTTTATAATAGCCTTCCTCGTAGTTGTAAAGTGTTATCTCATTGTGGCTTTGATCTGCATTTCCCTAATGACAAGTGTTATTTCACATACTGACCTTTGCATATCTTTGAAGAAATGTCTATTCGAGTCTTTTGTCCATTTTAATTAGAATGTTTGAGTTTTAGGAGTGTTTTATATACCCTGGTTATTAAACCTTTGTCAAATACAGTTTGCAAATATTTTTTCCCATTCTATGGGTTGTCTCTTTACTTTCTTGATAGTGTTTTTTGATGCGTGGGATTTTGATGAAGTCCACTTTTTTTCTTCAGTTGCCTGTGCTTTTGGTATCATCACTATCCTCTTAGTCTTGTCTCCATTTTTACTCCACATTCCTTTCAGTGACTTTATTACCACAAGTATTACTGTCAAATAGTAAACCAATAGTTATCTGAGGGTAAAAAGTAAAGACTTAAAAAAAGTTATTTTCCTGTAATTTCTTAAGATATTTTAAAACAAGTATTGAAACTTCTGTGTAGCAATATAAATAGCTGATAATTTTTCCACCTTTTAAATGGCAATCTTCCAGTTGTTAGTGAATATAGATGTGGTTTATAAGTCCTTTTGGATACTTCAATGATGAATAGCCATCCTAGACTTCCTTAGGGAAGTGCTTGAAGATAAATATTGAAAATTGTGTGTAATGGATAAAATAGAAACCCAGCAAAATATAGGCTCTTTAAGGTATTCTCCCTGTGAGCAGATTCTTTCAAAGAACTAAGTATAGTAATTACACATCTTTAAAGATGTGATTTCCTCATTTAAAGGGAAAAAATTCCAATGGTATTTTAGGGAAATGCTAGTCTGCAATTCGAGTAGAAGTGTGTTTTCAGTCATGAAAACAGTCAAGTGTTTTCACTTGACTTTATGTGTTTTTAGTCAATTCCTCCAAATACATCTTCTAAATAGCATTGTTCGTAGCAATGCCTTCACCCTCAAAGACCTTGTACAAATGTTAAATCTCAATCCCAAGCTGTCTGAGTTTTGGCTTCCATTTCATCTTCAGACTCCTTTTCCAGCTGCGCAGACCCTTCAGTAATTCCATTCAGCATGCCTCTCTGACCCAGCTCTGGCAGCTTTGCACATTCAGGAATGCTGAGCTTTCATATAATTCAAATATTATGTACTCCCTGAAGTCTGACTTCTTAGGGAAAAGACATCCCCATAACTTTACAGAGATGGAAAGAAAAGATATTTGAATATAGAAACAGAATGTTCACTGATGACATAAAATTGCGAATTTAACAGACTAACTAGATTCCCAGCTGCCTAAGGAAACCAGCTGCTTAAGAACTGACCGTCTCTTTGCAGCAGTGCCAAGACAATTGATGAACTATCTTTTTTGTTTCTTACTTTTTCTGGATATTTTTTACTTCAGGCAGGACAAAGTTAAAATTTAGACTTTAGGAAACTCAATTTGTGTATAAGCTTTATCATCAGTTCTCACGTTCCCTTAACTATTCCATTGTTCTACCAAAATCACTAATTCATTGAGAAATTACATGTGATGCCTAAAGGGTGCATCTTAAGATTCTACTTTCCTTGCAAGGTATCAGGCACAGGTTTACCTGCCAGAGTTTCACAGATGCTGGCAGATGGCATGAGAGTTTTGGACCAGAGGTTTCTGGCAAAAATAGGCAGAGTATCATCATTTTCTTGAGCTGGTTGCCTGAGCCTTGTTTCACACAGGGCAATGGAACCACATAACAACCACACACAGTACACTACACTGTGAGTAAGGAATCTGCGTGTAACAAACCCAAATCCTTTATGATAAGCAGTAAGCAACCTTCCCTTTGCTTCAGATGGATACACTATCTCTATCATCCAAGGCTGTTCACTATTCAAACATCCTTGATAAGATATTCCAGAGGAAGAGCAGCTCAAAGTTCCACGGAGAATCGCCTGCACAATTTTATAATACACTGTATACACGTTTGTATACATAATGTTACATCATAATGTTGATGTAAATTCATAAGTGGTAGATTGCAGAATAAGACACATTCAAATTGAAAATGGCCCCTTCCCTGAGACTGGCAATTTGTTAAGATTTGGTGGGTAGCCTTCACTTTCCAGGATGAAGGTCACCTGTAACCAGCTTGTAGTTAGTTTAGATGCAAGATATCTGCTAGCTAACTTTGTCTACTACATGCCTAGCACAGAGTAAGCATTTTAAGAGTAGCTGTTGTCATTGTTATTAGTTCCAGGCAAGGGTCAAGAGCTAGTTTTTAGTTTCCTGTTTTCCTGTGTTTAGACTCCATTTGGAAAGTTCTTCTCAAGATAGGTACATGTTCTATTGCCTCTTAAGCCTTTGCTCAAATGCTTGTTTCTTGCAAGACCTACCCTGATCTCCCCAGAGAGGTTATCCCATTCTTTCTTATCCATTCATTTCACCCAGCTTTCTCTCCCCACCACCTGATTTTATTGTCTTTTTAATGCATTTACTTATGTTTTATCTTCACCCAAAATGTATGCTTCATGAGGGTAGGGGTTGTAGTCTAGTTCACTGATGAATCTACAACCCCACACACTGTACCTAGCCCATAGCTGGTGTTCAGTTGTTCGATCGCTCAGTCATGTCCGATTCTGTGCGACCCCAAGGACAGCAGCACCCCAAGCTTCCCTGCCCTTCACTATCTCCCAGGGTTTGCTCAGACTCATGTCCATTGAGTCAGTGATGCCATCCAACCATCTCATCCTCTGTCGTCCCCTTCTCCTCCTGCCCTCAATCTTTCCCAGCAACAGGGTCTTTTTCCAATGAGCCGGCTCTTTGCATCAGATGGCCTAAGTATTGGAGCTTTGGCATCAGTCTTTCCAATGAATATTCAGAGCTGATTTCCTTTAGGATTGACTGGTTTGATCTCCTTGCTGTCCAAGGGATTCTCGAGAGTCTTCTCCAGCTCAAAGAGACTAAGTACCTAGTCTGGGTTTCATAACAAGGCTGTACTGTGCTGTGCTTAGTCACTCTTTGTCCAGCTCTTTGCAACCCCACGGACTATAGCCTGCCGGACTTCTCTGTCCATGGAATTCTCCAGGCAAGAATACTGGAATGGGTTGCCATGCCCTCCTCACTAACAAGGCAGGACTTGTCAGATGCAGGTCTTCTGATCTGACGTTCATGACTACTGCTGCTAGGTAACACTTTCTTTCCTCAGCTTCACACCTACACTAAGACCTCTAGGCAGGTCCAGGATAGCTCTAAGAGCTGAGAGACCTCAGAAAAAGGAGGGAGGCAGACAAGGAGAACTGTGAGGCCAGGCTAAGGCTGAAAGATCGGTCAGCTTCACCGGTAAACAAATCAGGGAGTGGATCACCTGATCCCACTGTCTCTACAGGAGCCGGCCTCCTGGGTTAAGAATCCAGATGCTGAGCCCTGGAAATGGGAACTGTCAGAAGTCTAATCTCTCCAAGTCAGGACTGCCTGTAGTAATCAACACTTTATAGAGAATTTTAATCTACAAAGCAATTTATAAAACTCTCACAAATGAATCCTCTTAGGAGTTCCAGCATGTGGGCAAGATACAGATAGCAGAACTTAATAATGAAGTGTAGACAGCATAAAGGTCTCATGAGATGGCTAGAGGAAGCATGTTCCCATTGCTGCTAACATGTTTCAGGTGTGCTTCAACTGGTCTATGCCTCCTCCAGTCAGTGAGAAATGCTGATCAGCATTCCATATTGCAGGTTTATCCCCTCCCCCTCCTGCATCAGCACAGGTATGTGTGTGTGTATATAAATATACTCTAAGTAAATGACCCCAAATTACTGGGTTCACCAAAAAGTTCATTCGAGTTTTTCCATTACATTTTACAGTAAAACCTGAACTAAATTTTTGGCCAACTCCAGAAAATTTTGCCTGGAATCCAGTAATTCTGAGTTATCTATAAAATAGCCACTAGACTAATCTATTGCTATTTTAAGGCCCTATGTCCCTTGATGGCATTTCAAAGGGTTGGCTCCCTGGTCCTTAAAGACATTCCTAGTTGTAAGACTTGCAAGAGGCTTTGTAAAAGATTTAAAGCTCAGAGTCAGAGAAAGAATTTACAACTGTACAAAAGAAAATGCTTTAAGGGAAGGAAAGGGAATGTCTTTCTCCTTGTTTTTAATAAGGAGAATTTATCCTTTTGATTTTGATATGTATTTGCCCTTAATGTCTATACAAGCAATATACTGACTCAAAGTTGTATAGCCATTCATAATGTGACCTTATTTGACTGTCGGGAAAATGTCATAATTAAAGAACTTAAATTACAGAGTTTTTAAAAGAAATGTTTACTTTCAAATGCACATGATAAAATAGGGTTATACCAAAGAGAATCAGTTCAGAGGTCCTTAATATTTTGAGGAGTAAATTGAAAAGTTGTATAAATTAGAGATTTAAGTCATTTACACCGAGATGACCAAGTGCTTAGAAGCATTCTAAACATTAATATTTCCACCAGTAGCTTGTTTTCTTTGTGAATCAAATGTCATTTTATAAGTAGTATCAGTATTTTTCTACATAGTCCAAGATAGGGCTTTCAAATACAGAAAGTAGTATAATTAGCCAAGCAAAGAACTTAATTTTCCTTGACTGTGTTACCTTACTATAGGTCTTTGCCTCCTTTTTGTGCTATTGAAGATGTTGCATGTAACAATCATATGCTCTCAACTTCTGTTATAACTTAGGAAAATTAACACCCTTTACTGCTTTATTAAAAAGCTGGTTTCAATACTTGGTAAGATTCATCCTCAAGGAAGGGTCACACCATCATTTACTTGAAGGAAAATTCCAGCTGCTATTCATGTACTCTGTAGTTTATTTTCATAAAGTACCTTCATGTTAATCAAGTGGTCAGAAAAGTGTCAAAATTTTTACGTAGTCATTAATCTGTGCACCTATTAACCCAGTCAATTTGTAGATAAACACTTGAACGCTCAAACCACCGCAAGTTTGATGCCTTATTCAAAATTCTGAGATAGAAGTTGTGTAAATAAAGATCTTTAATAACTTTTCAATGGCTTCCCATCACCCTTTGGATGACTTTGAAATACTTTCTTTAGGTTTAAATGCTTAGACGTGTCCTTTGGCCCTCGGGGACCTGCCCATTTCTCCACCCTCACTTCACCCCACTTGTTCTGTGTCTCCCTTAGGGTCTGCCTGCTCTTTCCCCAATTAACAGGCTCTTTGACTTCAGGGCTGAAATATCACCCATCCTTCACTTCAATTCCTACTCTTTCTGCCAGTCTTGGCTCCAAATTTTGTAAAGTAGTATACTCTACCACTGAAGTTCTCACCAATTAGAGGAAGTTCTTAGAGTTATCTGATCCAACAGATGTTTTGTTTTAGGAAGGCTTCGTTTGCTAGAAGTCACTAACTACAGTGACAGACTTTATTTTGGGCGGGGGGCGGGGGGGTGGGGCTCCAAAGTCACTGCAGATGGTCACTGAAGCCATGAAATTAACACTTGCTCCTTGGAAGAAAAATTATGACCAACCTAGACAGCATATTAAAAAGCAGAAATACTACTTTGCCAACAAAGGTCTGTCTAGTCAAAGCTATGGTTTTTCCAGGGGTCATGTATGGATGTGAGAGTTGGACCGTAAGGAAAGCTGAGTGCAGAAGAATTGATGCTTTTGAACTGAGGTGTTGGAGAAGACTCTTGAGAGTCCTTGGACTACAAGGAGATCCAACCAATCCATCCTAAAGGAAATCAGTTCTGAACATTCATTGAAAGGACAGATGCTAAAGCTGAAACTCCCATACTTTGGCCAACTGATGCAAAAAACTGACTCATTGGAAAAGACCCTGATGCTGGGAAAGATTTAAGGCAGAAGGAGAAAGGGGTGACAGAAGATGAGATGGCTGGATGGCATCACTGACTCAATGGGCATGAGTTTGAGCAAGCTCCAGGAGTTGGTGATGGACAGGGAAGCCTGGCATGCTGCAGTCCATGGGGTCGCAAAGAGTTAGACACGACTGAGCAACTGAACTCAACTTATTGGAAAAGACCCTCATGCTAAGACTGACGGCAAGATCAGAAGGGAGCGACAGAGGATGAGATGGTTGAATAGCATCAGCAACTCAATGGACATGAGCTTGAGCAAACTCCAGGATAGTGATCAACAGGGAAGCTTGGCATGCTGCAGTCCATGGGGTCACAGAGTCAGATAAGACTGAGCGACTGAACAGCAACAACTGCAAGACAATCTATTGTTTTCTTCTGAAGGAAGTTGCCCCTGCACATATCCAGTATTCATTATCTCGGGCTCTTTGGCCCTATATAAAGGCACATGACAAACTGACTACCATTAGGTCATTAGTGATCCAGGAAGTTTTGGCAACACAGATTAAACCAGAGAAGGAGCCTTCTATTCAGAATTGCAGGAGGGCACAACAGGCTTTTCCACTGCTGAAAAGTAGCACTTGGAGAAGGAAAAACAGTAATTTCCCCAGAATAATTCATTCCACCTGCTTCAGCACCCATAGGACTTCTATCTGGGATAAAGTGTTAGTTGATAAGAGCTAATAGGTTCTAAGTTATCAGCCCTTTCAGAAATGGGTGCGTTTTAAGCAGAGAGTGCCAGAAAGATCAAGATGCTCAACAGATACAAAGAAATGAATCTGTGATGGGAAAATCTAGGGAAAGTAGGAAAGAATTTGAGACCTTCCTTCCCAATGTCTCCTAAACTGTATTGCAAGAGCAAGTTTACTCCTTGGCCCAAAGCTGACAGGGGAGCCCCAAGGATTAGTGAAAGGAGCTGTGTGGATATTTGATGCTGGGTCATATGTCTGGAGGTAAAGAAAATTTAATAATGGTTTTGGGGACAAGGGAAGACATTTATCACAGTCTAGAAGTATGTCAAGAGAGAAGGAAGCTGCTTAGAATAAAAAAATAAAATCCTATCCTTTGAGAGCCCAAGCTCCAAGTTTCAAAAAATGCGAACACTCAATCGGATTTCATCTTATTCTCTTTTTCTTGCTTCTAAGCCTTTCTCCTCCATTTCACTCTGAACCTGGTTGCTTTCTTCATTTTCTCATCTCGGTTCAGTTTCCTACCAGCTGTTAGGAAATAACTAGGACCTTTTAAAAGGATAAATTATTTTTTCCTCCTGCTTAGTTTCCCATTTCTGCCTACCACAAAAACATCTGGTGAGTCTAATTTTAAGTAATCAACCTTTTCAACATGGTGATTAAAAGATATATATCTGAATTTGCATTCATTTGTAGAAATGCTTCCTGGGAGCCATTCATTTTCCATCAAGCTCCCTGTGGTTTTCACTACTTCCTGCCATCCCCTGGTGGTCAACCTGCCTGAGTAAGCAGCTCTATTTCACCCCCATCTCTTGCTCAGCAAATGTGAAACCATTAGCAAATGTTAATAATAGTAACCCATCAGACTTCATTATTTCAGTAATGGAATCTGTCAAGGTCAGACACTGATAGCTGTTAATGACCACTTTGTTGACAAACAGGGGGTAACTAAAACAATATTCATTTTAAGCAAATAAAATATGTTCTGATTAAGAATTCATTCACCCCAGTTGGAATCCAATTAACCCAGCTTCTGCTGGAGAAAGGCTCACTCAGATCTCTCCACTTAAGAGTATGGTCACAGAAACAATATAGTTTTAAGTGGGACTTCTTTCAATAAGTCTTTTCCTCTTTAGAAGCAAAGAGCTTTCCTTCATCCAAAAGAAAAATAAAAGGAGATTGTTTGGCAATCCTTCTTTGCCCCATCTCAGGCCCCAGCACACAAATGCACACCCACAGATCTTCCCGCCACTTTTCCATCATTGGCCCCATGTGCTTGTGTGCTAATTCGCTTCAGTCCTATCCAACTTGTTGTGACCCTATGGACCGCAGCCCACCAGGCTCCTCTGTCCCTAGGACTCTCTAGGCAAGGATGCTGGAGCGGGTTGCCGTGCCCTCCTCCAGGATACTGGAGCGGGCTGCCGTGCCCTCCTCCAGGGGATCCTCCCGACCCAGGGATCAAACCCGAGGCTCTTACATCTCCTGCGTTGGCAGATGGGTTCTTTACCACCTACGCCACCTGGGAAGCCCCGTTAACACCATGGTTTTAATTTGTTCATGTTACCATTGAGGATCTCTTTTTCGTGTAGGGAGGGCTACATTGTGTAGCATGTGGGATCTTAGTTCACCAACCAAGGGTCAAACCCTCACCCCTGCATTGGAAGTGCAGAGTGTTAACCACTGGACCACCAGGCAAGTCTTCGGATCTCTTCTTAATTAGTATGGAGGTTTCCATGTATAACAGAGCAACATAAACTTAGGCCTCCAGTTAGAAATCCAGACAGGGGAACAGTCAAAATCCTCACTACTCTTCATGACACAGATACCAACCAAGGACCCTATAGTACAGTGAGAAACAAATATGTAAACAAAATATAATCTGAAGCAGATAAAAAGGGCTATGAGTGAATGGGACATAGTACCAATATCACAACAGTAATAATGGTAACCATTTAGAGAAGATGTTCAGAAAAGACTTGGAGCATTTTTATTTCAACTGAAACTTGGAAAATAAGTAGCCACATAGTAATATCTTGAGGCTTTGGACAAATCATTAAAAACTTTGTTGCAGAGATTTGTGTGTGATTATTTGGGAGAGGAAAATGCCTACAAATGGTAAGTTATAGTAATATTTTCTTTTTTCCCATATGTTGAGTACTGCTGTCTCCTTGGAGAAAAGTAGTTTTTCAGAATGAAATAATTCCTGATCCTTAATATCGATAGAAAAGGATAATATGACATCACTGCAAGTTCTTCACTGCAGACAAAAGTTATCAATGTTTCTTGTAGTGAACAAAAATCCCAGTATTTTAATAATTCATGAGTTCAGTAGAATGAAAACCCAAGGGTTAAGGTCCATCTGTCCTCCTTTTCTCAGTAGTTACTTTTTCCCATCACCCGTCTTGTCTAGCCTATGAAGTGGCCAAGTCAGATCCCTGAACATCATTCTTGCCATTGTCCTTGCCTCCCAGAGTCCATAGCTGAGTCTTTAGTCACTTTGGTATCGCCTGATTTCATTCCTTTTTTCTCCATCCCCTCTGCCTGGGCATCCATTCAGGACTTTACCTTTGACAGGAATAGTGCTATATTATCTAAAGTGGTCCAGCTTATTCCCATTTCCAGTTCACGCTTGTGTTAGTGCCCAATCTAATTTGTAAAGCACAGATATAACCGGGTCTCTCCCCTGCCTAGAATCTGATTGGCTTCTTCCTGGTTCATCGTGCATCAGGTGTGACATGGAAAGCCCAACAAGAATTATTTCCTGGGACTTGCCTGGTCCAAGAGTTCAGACTTCACCTTCCAATGCAGGGGGTACGGGTTTAGTACCGGATTGGGGAGCTGAGATCCCATATGACTCAGGGCCAAGAAAACATGAAACAGAAGCAGCATTGTAACAAATTTAGTAAAGACTTAAAAAATGGTCCACATCCAAAAATATATTTAAAAAAAAATTATTTCCTGCCTTTCTACTCCATCTCAACCCCTCTGTGTTACCTGCAACTCCTCATTGTGTTCTGATCTCTTTCCCTAAGATGCTCCCCCTGTCCGGGGCATCTTCTGCCTCTTTATTATGATCACTGCTCTTCATCCTTCAAGGCTCAACTCAGCACCCTCTTCTTCCTAAGATCCTCCCCGACAACTGAGGTGCTGGTCCTGGAGGAATCCTTAGCACCTTCCTTGTCCAGACTCCTGCCTGTTAACCAAGCAGTTCCTCTTGGTTGTGCTCTATCTCCAAGTCATTGCATCCAAAATTGACATTCCTTTCTCCCTAAAACTTGTTCTTTTCTAGTTCACATTCCATGAGGGGCAGGGACCACCCCACAGAGCTAAAAACCCTCAGTCTTCATTTTTCTTTCTGTCCTCACATCCACACCTAGTCACTTTGATCTACCGATTCTTTTAATGTTTTATTAATCCCCCACTTTCTTTGGCTCCGCAGCTGTCACTTCTCACCTTGTGTTCGACACCAGCCTGTTTACTGGACTTCAGTTCAGTCGCTCAGTCGTGCCTGACTCTTTGCAACCCCATGGACTGCAGCACGCCAGGCCTCCCCGTCCATCACCAACTCCCGGAGTTGACTCAAACTCATGTCCATTGAGTCGGTGATGCCATACTGGGCTAGTTCCCTTCTAATCCATTTTCCACGCTGCCAGACCTTTCATCCAATCATTTCCATTCTCTGCCTTAAGTCATTTAATGGCTGTGTGTCCCCCTCAGGATAAAGTTAAAACTTCTCCAAATGGCCTTCAAGACCATTCACAAGGCCCTTCAAGATGCGACTCTTGTGTACCTCTTCAGGCTCATCTTTCCCTGCAGGATCCTTACCTCATATTGAATTACTTTCACTTCTTATTACATGCTGTGCTTTCCTATCTCTAGGAAATGTATTCAGTTTGTCTGGATAAAGCCTTCTTTTTGAGGTCTCAAGTTTTTGGTCACTTTCTGCAGAAAGCTTTCTTGATCTGATCCCCAAATCTAAGTGTCTCTCTGTGCTCCCTGTTGTACCCCCAAACTGCTGCCACCATAGAATTTCTTACCATTGTTAGTAATTCTTCCCACTGAACTGTAAACTCATAGCAGGGACTGCTTCAGCCAAGGGGGTATCCCTGGGGCTCAGCATCATGCCTGACACTTAGGAGATATTTGAAAAGTATTTTCTGCATAAATGATAAGTCATTAAATGATGATAGCCCTTTAGCCTAAGTTACAAGCCTTTTCATAAGAAACCCTGATCCCAGGATGTAAATTTTGGGTTGACCAAAAAGTTCGTTTGGGTTTTTCCATGCCATCTTGTGAAAAACCCAAGCAACTTTTTGACCGACCTAATACTTTGTGAGTGCTTCCATAAGAACCACCATACAAGCCCCATTCACTCTAATACTTTGTGCTGAGAGTTGAAGAGGTTCTACTAGAGAAAGGCAAGCTGATCTTACCTTTTTACCAATTACAAGGCATTTATAAGACCTGTAGGAGAAGGCAATGGCACCCCACTCCAGTGTTCTTACCTGGAAATCCCAGGGACAGGGGAGCCTGGTGGGCTGCCGTCTATGGGGTCGCACAGAGTCAGACACGACGGGAGCGACTTAGCAGCAGCAGAAGACTGTATTCACCCTAAAGCTAACCCGAGCCACAAGGGAAGCCCAGAAGTATTGGGGTGGGTAGCTTATCCCTTCTCCAGTGATCTTCCCAACCCAGGAATCAGATTCTTTACCAACTGAGCTCTATCAGGGAAGCCTCTGTATTCACATAAAATATCAATATTCCATAAGGTTGAAAGATAGCCAAGCCCCACATCCATTTAGAAGACTCATTTCTATTCAGAACCCTGCAATTTTTACCTTCAGTTTCATAGGTTCATAGTGAATGAAGTAACATTCTTACATCTTTACTTTCTATCTGTCTTTGTTGGGAAAAAGAGGTTAAGTAATAAGGTTTATTAAGAGTTCACTGGAAAGATAAATGCAAGCATTAGGTACAACTTTATTTCAAGTCCTTTCTAAATCACATATTAGGTTGATTAGAAAGCCATGAGGGATTACTGTTTTATTTTAGTGAGCGATTTTTATAGAGAAGAACAATTCAAATTGAGTACTTTTATAAGGAGGTTAAGAATCATATTGGTAGGACACAAATGCCTGAATTTTGTTCTTAACCCATTATTCAGAACACTATCATTTTCCAAGGGAAATTTATAACCAGAGATGAAGCAGGACAAAAGATTGCTTTGTTCTACCCTCTTTTGCCCTAAAATCCAATCTCTTATCTTGAATGTCAAGAAATATACCAGCAAGGAACAAGCTGTAAGACTAAGACAATGGTGACTAGAGCAAAGACCATTTTTCCCCAGAGCCCAGGTTTGTTTAAGACTTTTGGTGACTTATTTTTAGAGACTCCATCCACATAATCTTAAAATGTAAGTTTCGTCCATTGTGGCATATTAATGTAGCTAGGTAGCGAGCTCAGCACTGATAGTTAGAGATTACATTGCATAGACACTAGATGTTCATTTTGAAAAGGTTACATATTTGAATTTTGGATCCTTTTTTCCAGGTCTTACAATTTTCATAGGCCCTTCAGAACACTAAAAAAGTCTCCAACTTCAGACCTTTTTAGGGAAAGCAAGCTTTGCATTTCTGTCCCCAGGTACAGTTTGTCTGTCTATATGGAATAGAGAGCAACCAATATCATAAGGAAAAGGCCAAAGAAACTGGTGACCAGGATACCCCCAGTAGGGAGCCCCTTCCCAGTCCAGACAAGGGAGAGACAACCCTCCATACCACCCTAATGAGGTTTATTTAGGGGTCTCACACACACAGAAAGAATGTTCTGTGTTGGATCATGTGACACTGACCTTTCCGAAGATCAAAGATGGCTAAATAGCAACATTTTCAGGCTTCACCCTAACAATTCAATGAGTGTCCTTGAACCTAACTGATCCGTAGCAATCACTTCTCCCAGGAGGCAGAGTGAGGGTAAAGGGGTGTATTACTTTTCTAGGCTGCCATACCAACGTACCACAAACCGGTGACTTAAATACATTTGTTTCACAGTTCTGGAGGCTAGCAGTCCAAAATGAAGGCCTGGGTGGGACTGGTTCCTTTTGAAGGCCAGGGGGCAGAGTCTGTTCCACGCCTCTCCCCCAGCTTCTGGTGGTTTGCTGATAATCCCATTTATTCTTTGTTTTGGTAGATGCACCACCCAATCTTTACCTTAATCTTCGTATACTGTCCTCCCTGTGTCTGTCTCTGCATCCTAACTTCCCCTCTCCATAAGGTCAGATATACAGGATTAGACATAGGGCTTATTCTAATGACCTTCTTTGAACTTGATCATCAAGGCAGTCTATTTTCAAATAAGGTCATATTCACAAATACTGGGAATTAGGACTTCAACTCATTTCCCAGCAACACTCTTTAACTCATCACCTTAAAACAGGGGCAGGGGGCAGCAGGGTTGGGGGGTGGGGGCCACGGGGGCAGGGAGGCAGAAGGTAATCTATGATCACTTGACCAGAGGCTCTGATCTGTTTTTCCCTTGAGTGTTATCTAATGTTAATTTTATGACCACATACCTGAACCTAGGAGTCTCTGCTGACTTCTCTTATTAGTGAGGTATACCATAAAATCCCTGGACAGATCCTAGATAGAGCTGAAGTAGGGCCAGACCTGGAATAGTGATATTTTATTCTAATAGAGGTTCAAAAAACAAGAAAAGAAAGAAAAACCACCACTACTGGAAGTCCTAACAATAAAAGCCAACTCTAGCAGTGTCTGCCTCGAGCCAGTACAAGCCTGAAATAAGCTAAGTAGCTTATTTCTATTTCGCTTCTAAATAGTTCCGCAAGTTCTATTATGTGCCTTCTTGTAAGCTAACAAAAAAGTCTAATTAACTAAATTCTAACAAAATCTAATAAGCAATCCTAACAAAAGGGAACACTAAAGGTATGACTCACAGCCACCAAGAAACACCTAAGCCATTTGTAACGCCACCTCGTCTAGGATTCTTTTATTCTCAGCGCATTGATCCCCCTGTAACACATTATGTTACTGTTTCTGTCCTCTTCACACCACAGGAGTTCAAGTTCAGCTAACATCTGTGGGCATCTCCTGAAAGATGACACTGCGGGGGAGGGAGGGTCTTTCCACTTCGTCTCATTAAATCCTCACAACAACTCTGAAGGACAAACTTGTTAGGTAAGAATCAAATCCCAGGGCTTCCCTGGGGGCTCAGTGGTAAAGAATCCACCTGCCAGTGCAGGAGACATGGGTTCCATCTGGCCAGGAAGATCCCACAGACTGCAGGGCAGCTAAGCCCGTGCACCCCAACTACTGAAGCCCATGTGCCCTGGAGCCTGAGCTCTGCGACAAGAGAAGCCGCCGCAGTGAGAAGTCGACACGCTGCAACTAGCGAGCAGCCCCCTCTCACCTTTGCTGCAACTAGAGAAATGCCCAGGCAGCAGTGAAGACTCGGCACAGCCAAAATAAATTAAAAAAAAAAAAAAAAAAGAATCAAATCCAAGGCTTGGCACTGTGTCCGGAGTCCTGAGATACCACCACCACCCACCCACCCCCTAATCTGATAGGAAAATGCACGTGGTGCTGATGACCACAACCCGTCTAGCTTAGTCTCTCAGGCTGGCTCCCCTTTATTCTTCCAGATGTAAAAGTAAAGAAGAGCCTCAGGGCGCTGTTACAAAGGCAGACCCTATGGAACTGGAGACTATCTCTGCCCAGCCTAGCAGAAGAAGGTTATTAATGACTGAGGACTAGCATAAAAGCTACAGCAAACCTCTAGGAAAACAGGTTATCAGGTCCACGCGTGGGAGACACGTGATCTAGAGAGGAAAGCAGTGAGAGCCACAGACGGGGTGGAGGGCTCCCTTAGGGTCTCCCCACCACCCTGGGCAGAGGCTGCTTCCCTGGTGACCAGGCAAAGCAAAGAAACCGCAACCTCCGCCGGCACCTTCTCCAGCCAGTGGGCTTGTTCAGGCCAGCCAGGGCTGGGGCTGCAGAGCTTGGCCTCCACAGCACATGAGAATCACCTGTGGGGTTTTAAAATCTTCTGTCCCGGGCCTCACCTAGGGCTCAAGGTCAGACAGTGGGCTCGGCCCAGGTGTTAGTATCTTAAAGCTCTGAGATGTTTTTAACGTGCCCCAAGGTCGAGAACATTGAACGAGAGCATGGGGGAAGCAGGGGATCTGGTCCCTGAGCTCTCTCTCCTCCTGCTCCTCCCAGCCCGAGGGCCAGGGGAGGGCTACATCAGCAGCCCACACAGGTGCTCATAGAGGCATCCAGGCAGGTTATGGACAAACAGGAACTTTGGGTGCACATTTTAATGCTAGAGATTGTCTGCACTAAAGTCCTTCTTCCTTCCCAACCAAAATCACCAGGAGGCATATGGGCTAGGGCGTGAGCTGTGTAACCCCTTCTGTTGTCTCCATAAGCTGCGGCACAAACTCAAACAAAAGATACTTCGGCCTATGAGAAGCAATTCGATAAAGGGAATGCAATAATTCAGAGGTAACACAGCGTACAAAGGAACAGCAGCAACCACGCTGATGGATATGGGAAGAAAAAAAAAAAGCGGTAACATAAGAATCCTCAAGAACTTTATAAAAAAAATTTAAAAGTCTTACACTGTTATGAGAAAATAAGACAACTAGTTAAAAACATATGTAACATGTTCATATTGGGATAATTTGACATAGTTAATAGCACAACTTAAGATACTAGTTTTCCCCTAAATTAAACCCACACTTTCAATTCAAAGATCAAAAGGATTGGAGGAACTTGACAAAGTTGTTGTCACTGTTTATGGGAGAACAAAATCCATCACATCCATGGCTTGTCTGAGGAAGAGGAAGGACCAAGGACGGAAGGCACTGCTTCCCAAGCCCAGCCTCCCACCTATTTATTTCCCCCCACCCCCCACATGACCACATCTGTGAATGGCACTTTCATAACATAAATAAAGGTGAAAAGCAATGCCGCTTTTCATATTCTGGAATAGTTTGCTTCCTCACAGGACAGTTTAAAAATTAACACAGGAGCCTAGATGAGCATCAAAACTCATGAAGTTTTGAAGGATTCATCAGGTGAATCCCACTCCAAACGCACAAAAGTAATGCCATTGAAACAGTGAGGGCAGGGAGGGCTGTGCACAAGCCAGGGCTGTGCCCATGACCTGGAGAGCTCCGCCCCCCCAACCCACTGACCGTCTCCCCGAATGTGCCGAGTACAGCAATACCCAAGTGTACGAGCAGGAACCGCTGCAAGCAATGTGTAAGCAATGTGTATCCTTTGCTGGGGCTGCAGTAACAATTGTCACAACTGAGCAACTGTTTGGTCAGATTTTTTAAGAAACACATGAATGTATTACTTCCAGTTTCAGGTAGAAGTCTAAAATAGGCCTTACCGGACGGAGTTAAGGCATCAGCAGGGCCACATTCCTTCAGGGAGCTCAGGGACAAAGTATCACCTCGCCCCTTCCAGCTTCTAGAGGCCAATGGCTGCCTTCTCCAAAGACCTGGTCGCTCTGATCTGACCCTCCCCCTCTCTCTTCCACTTTAAAGTCTCCTGTGATTACAGTGAGGCCACCTGAATGAACTGGGATTCTCGCCCTGGCTGAAGGTCAGCTGACTGGCATCCTTAATGCTCACCTGCAACCTTAGCTCCCTTTCGCTGTGAAACAACATATTCAGGTTCCAGAAGTTAGATGTGAGTATTTCAGGGCATCATTATTCTGTCCCCCACAAAATGTTTCAGTGCAAAACTTTAGTGGGCTGGAATTTGTTAAACCATGTCTCTGCTACTATCACAAAGTTTAGAAAAGCAGTGAGCATATAATCAAGAAGTTCACAGTTTACTTGGCCGTATCCACCACTACTCAACATGCCCAAAAGGTTGTAAAAGGAGGGTCTCTCTCCCCCTTAGTCTAAAACCATCCTACCCTTAAAAACTAAGTGGAAAAGTGAAAATGAAAGTCACTCAGTCTTGTTCGACTCTTTACTGCCCCATGAACTATCCATGGAATTCTCCAGGCCAGACTACTAGAATGGGTAGCCTTTCCGTTCTCCAGGGGATCTTCCTGACCCAGGAATCAAACCGGGGTCTCCTGCATCACAGGCAGATTCTTTACCAACTGAGCTATCAGGGAAGCCCAAACCTAAGAGGACAACTGAGGAATTTTTCAGAAGTCCCTGTTTCCAAGGTATAGAAGTTATCTATATGAGAAGTGTTCTTCTGGTCTGACTTATTCTAAGAGTTTCAATTTTAACATGTAACTGGCAAATTAACTTCTTGGACCATAAAGACAGCTTAATGCCAAAGAACTGATGCTTTCAAACTGTGGTGTGGACTCTTGAGAATCCCTTGGACAGCAAGGAGATCAAACCAGTCAATCCTAAAGGAAATCAACCCCCGAATATTCACTAGAAGGACTGATGCTGAAGCTGAAGCTCCAATACTTTGGTTACCTAATGCAAAGAGCCGATTCATTGGAAAAGACCCTGATGCTGCGAGCGATTGAAGACAGGAGGAGAAGGGGGCGACAGAGGATGAGACGGTTGGATGGAATCTTCAACACAATGGACATGAGACTGAGCAAACTTTGGGAGATAGTGAAGGATAGGGAACGGAGAAGGCAATGGCACTCCACTCCAGTACTCTTGCCTGGAAAATCCCATGGACAGAGGAGCCTGGAAGGCTGCAGTCCATGGGGTCATGAAGAGTCAGACACGACTGAGCGACTTCACTTTCACTTCTCACTTTCACGCATTGGAGAAGGAAGTGGCAAGCCACTCCAGTGTTCTTGCCTGGAGAATCCCAGGGACGGGGGAGCCTGGTGGGCTGCCATCTCTGGGGTTGCACAGAGTCGGACACAACTGAAGCAACTTAGCAGCAGCAGCAGCAGAAGGATAGGGAAGCCTGGCATGTTGTAGTTCATGGGGTTGCAAAGAGTTGGACACGACTTAGCGATTGAACAACAATATAACTTTGTAGAAGTTAGAATAAATGAAATCTTACTGAGTAGCAATTTTATTATCACTCACTGAAAATACAGTCTGGGAGAAATCAAAACCCAAAGTTCTTCATCTCAGGCTTCCTTAAACCGGATGGGAAGTTTAGAGGTCTTGGCCAACCAGCGCGTGCGTGCGTGCTCAGTCACTTCAGTCATGTCTAACTCTTTGTGATGCTGTGGCCCATAGCCCACCAGGCTACTCTGTCCTTGGGATTTCCCAGGCAAGAATACTGAAGTGGATGGTCATTTCCTCGTCCAGGGGATCTTCTCTGATGAGTTGTTGATAAAAGACTGGGAAGCTACAAAGCTCTACAAACCTAGCAGTTCAAGGAGAGAGTGGCTAAGACAGGAGGGAGATACAGAAGGGTAGCTTAAGTTAGAAAAGGGGGTCACTGGTTGGTGACTTTCCGTGTCCCCCCTCCTCCAGGGACACTGTCAGAACAAGAGTTTACCTATCTGTGTGGCTATTGCATTGATCTGTGTCCAAGGGGAGTGTGTCTGCCACCCATGCTGAGAAAGACCCTGCTTGATCACAGGACTTAAGAACCAAATTAAAATGTGTTTGAGCCTTCTGGTAGAAACAATGTCAGTTTATCAGTACAGGGACAATGACCCCAAGAACATGGCAAGATGAGAAACCTATAAGAGATGTGAGTAAAGAAGAATCCACTTAAAAGCACTTTAATTTTTTTTTTTTTTCCACCAACAGGAGATGCAGTTTAGTTACACCAGCAGCTATGGGGGCAGGGCAAATACACAATGCAAAAAAAAAAAAAAAAAAAAAAACCTTTTTAAAGCTCCAAACCAATGCCAAGCTAATTGAATAATGAAAAATTGGTCTGGCGTACAGATGTTTTGTTTGGCTTGCACAATGTGTTTTTTTCTTAATTGAACCTGATTGTCCTTAGACACTGTTCAGCTTACCAAGCACTACTCTGCCATCCTCTTATACTCCAACACAGAACGCAGTTATATGACTACACCAGTGCCCTACGCATTCAAGTTTACACCTATTAGTATGTAATTTCCAGACTGATCTATGTATTAAATATTTGACCATGTGCTGACTGCAGGGGTGACAAAGAAAGAGGACAGTCGCAGGAAGAAGAGGAAAGTAGCAAAAGGCCGAGAATTCCAGCACTGTCTGTCATCTTTGAAAAAGGCATTTCCCTGCCCCTAGCCCAGTGATAACAGCTGCAAATCGTAGCATAGCTAGGTCTGGTGAGATGGGTATCTGGCATAGTCATAGCTGGCCATGTCTTCCAACAAACCTTTCTGTATTTGGAGACATTCCCAAGAGGCAGAACTCAAATTCCCAGCCTTCCTTGCTGGTCAGACATTGGCTCATGGCCCAGGTTCCTCCAAAGAGCAGCATTTGTCAAAACTGTGATATGGAAAAGAGCAAAGTAAAAAAAAACAGAATGTCTTTGCCAGCATGGAGGTAGCTGAGGCGTCAGGTTCCCAGTGGCAGCAGAATTGAGTCCCTGGTAGAGACGTGACATTGATGAAGCAGGAAGCTCTGATACTTAGTGGACACAGAAAATAGAAGTTTCCTCATCATACCAGGCAGATCTGCAATGAAACTTTGGTGGTTTCAACCACAGCAGAGATTTTCACATAGAATGAAGGACTCTGCATGTTAAGAAAGGCTGTTGAACATTTTTCTCTGTTATTTCTGTCTGCTAGACAGAATAAGACTTAACAAGTTAAGACCTAATATTTACTATACCAACAGTAGAGCAATTCTCATTTATAGTCCTCATGAGAATTCTTTAACGGGGATACTATTAAACAATCCCCCATTTTATGGAAGAAAAAGCTCAGATGGATTAAGTGGTTTGCTTAAGGTCACAGGGGATCCAAACTTGAGTTTTCTGAGTTGAAGCTGGTGGCTTTTTCTTCTCCATCAGTGGTTTTCAGTGTGGATTCCAGGGATGTCTGGGACACTTTCAGGAAGTCTAGCATGCTAATACTATTATCATCACCAACATCATCATTGTCATCAACATTGTTATCATCATATCCAAAGGAAATAAGATCACTGTCCTGAAGAGATGTCTATACCACCTCCCCAACATTGTTTGCAGCGTTATTCACAACAGCCAAGATATGGAAACACCTAAGGGTCCACTGATGAATGGATAAGAAAATGCGGTGTGTACAGATATAGAGGGAATATCGCTCAGCCATTAAAAAGGATGAGATCCTGCCTTCTGTGACAACATGGATGGACCTTGACGGCATTATGCTAAGTGAATGTCTGGCAGAGAAAGGCAAATACTGTATGATCCCACTTGTATGTAGAATCTTGAAAATTGAACTTTTACAAACAGATCAGAATGATGGTTGCCAGGGACTGAGGGTTGGGGGAAATGAGAATTTAAACTTCCAGTTACAAGATGAATAAGTTCTGGGGATCTAAGGTACAGCATGGTGACTGTAGCTAACAATACCATATTGTACATTTGAAAGTTACTAAGAGCACAGCGCTTCAGTGTTCTCACTGTACCAACAACAGAATGGTAGTTTTCTGAGATAAAGGATATGTTAACCAACCTTATTGTGGCAAACATTTTGCAAAGTGTATGTGTATCAAACCATCATATTATATACCTTAAACTTACACAGTGGTATATGTCATATATCTTGATAAAGTTGGGGGAAATGAGGTGTCATTTTCTTTTTTCCCTTTCATTGTTTTATGAGGGTGCAGTGGAATTTTCCAGAGGATACGTGGCATGTGATGTAACAGGCTGAAGAAGAAGCATGTGTGAGAATCCAGCTGTCGTCCATTAAGTCAGACATAAAAGAAATTTCCAAAACGGCAAAACAGAGCCATTCTTCTCACTGTTGCATTCTGGAAAACATAATTATTTTTCATAAAAATGTTATTTATGTTAATACGTAATGGGTTATTAGTTTTGTTTTTAAATGGATTGGTAAATTATTATTGTAAGTGTTCTCAGCTTTCTTTTCTAACACAACAAGTATTTATAGATATAACCCACAGAAACAAAAACTCTCTGGAGTCCCTGATAATTTTTCAATGCGTGAAAGAGTCTTGAGACCGAAATACTTACGAAGTGCCATCCTGCATTGTTGTTGTTAAGTAGCAAAGTGGTGTCTGACTCTTTTGTGACCCCATGGACTATAGCCCACCAGACTCCTCTGTCCATGGGATTTTCCAGGCAAGAATATTGGAGGGGGTTGCCATTTCCTTCTCCAGGGAATCTTCCCGACCCAGGGATCAAACCTGCATTTCCCGTGTTGGCAGGCGGATTCTTTACCACTGATCTACCTGGGAAGCCCACCATCCTGCATTATACCTGCCTTAAAAAAATATCAAGATTTACCTTAACTGCATTTTAACAATTTGATGCCAGGGCTAAACCTAGATTTTCTGCTTATCCTCTGTATGCTCTTCCTCCCTAGTCTTGATTTGGATTGATGAGTTCGTGAATGACAGGCAAAAGTCTTGAATCGTAGTGATTATAGACGTAAACACCTTCTTCCTGTCAGTTCCTAAAGTACCTAGTTCTCTGTATGTTCAATTAATATTTGATCACTGGATGAATGACTAACATAGGTTGCTATCACAGAGAGAGGAACTGCTTCTTGTCGCTGACAGGCACGTGCCCTTGCTCCTGAGTTCACAGTTGCATGCCAAACACAACTGAACTCAGCCCTGGCCAGTGCTCCCTGGCAGGTGTACTACAGCCCTGTGTGTTCAGCAATAGGATACCTGCCCCTCTACCTTTGGACTTGACCCCTGTCCAGAGTCTGATCACCCACAAAACCCAGCTGAACCACATAGTCTCCTACACAACTCTTTCCCAGAGACACTAACCCACAACGACCCTCACATTCTGACATTGCGGAGGAGTGTTCATCCACATCACCTGCTTCGCCTCCTGGTCTCATTCCATCCTGCACTGCTATCTTCTTATTTATTTAATTTTATTTTTTTAACTTTTTATTTTAATTGGATTATACCCAAATAACCTCAGGTATTCTTGCCTGGAAAATTCCACAGACATAGGAGCCTGGCAGGCTACGGTTCATGGAGTTGTAGCGTCGGACACTCTACATACTGAGTGCATACATATAGCCAAATAACAATATTGTGATAGTTTCAAGTGGATAGCAAAGGAGCTCAGTCATACAGACACATGTATCCATCCTCACCCAAACGGCCCTCCCATCCAGGCTGCCACATACCATTGAGTAGAGTTCAGTGTGCTATGCTGTAGGACTTTGTGGGTTATCCATTTTAAATATTGCACTGCTGTCTTTCTAAAGGCTCCCCGGATAGCTCAGTTGGCAAAGAATCCGCCTGCAATGCAGGAGACCCCAGTTCGATTCCTGGGTCAGGAAGATCCGCTGGAGAAAGGATTGGTCACCCACCCCAGTATCCTTGGGCTTCCCCTGTGGCTCAGTTGGTAAAGAATCCACCTGCAATGCAGGAGACCTGGGTTTGATCCCTGGGTTGGGAAGATCCCCTGGAGAAGGGAAAGGTTTCTCCCATCCAGGCTGCCGCATAACATTGAGTAGAGTTCCGTGTGCTATACAGTAGGACTTTGTGGGTTATCCATTTTAAATATTGCACTGCTGTCTTTCTAAATCACCTGTGTCTATTTTGTTTTCCCCGCAAGATCTTAGGCTTCACAAAGGTTCTCAAAGGTCTTCTGTGGTATACTCAGAGTATAATGAGTCAAGCTTGGCATACTCAAGCATAATGTCAAGGACATTATAATAACTGCTATCTTAAAAGTTTAGAAGATAATTCAGACACAGGACCTTGTTTTCTCACCAAGGTCCTATAGGTAAGTCAGGAAAGGCCTCTTTTTCTTATCTCCACCTTACAGAGAGAGGCGTCACAATTAAGCAGTCTGAGGTCACCCAGCTAGTGACCGACAGAGTCGGGATGCAAACCTGTGTCTTGTGATGCCTTGTTCTGTGTTTTCTGCACCGTCTTGTGCTCTGGTTTCCTCATATGTACCTGTGTAATTTACCTGAAGGAGAACTTTGATAAAAACAATAGCCCTAGATCTAGGTAATGAATCAGAACAGACAGGAAGAAACCCAGGTCTCCTGATTCTCCCTCGGACACTGCATTTCACAGCGTCTTTTCCCTGTGATCATAGCTGTTCAGATGGTCAGCTCATGTGCTGGTTAATTCTCTATGTAGTTTTCTCAGCAGGTATACAAGTTAAGGACCCCATAATTATCTTATTTCCCTCTCTCTGCCCTAGGTGGCTAACTGGCAAACTCATTTATTGTGTTTTTCTGACAAAAATGATGGATAACATTATGAAATAATCCAGTAAATTCAAGTTATGTCTATAAGAATTATTATTATAATTTACCTTTGTAATCCCTCATCTTTTCTCCTCTTTCCACTCATTCATTCAATCAGCCCCACAAGCATTTGCCCAGACCCAAGGATGAGCAGCGCTGCATTAGCTGCTGGAGGAACCTGCAATGAGTAAAATAATTGATGTCACATAACCGATTATCATAATGAGATTATCATCTCATGGTTGAAATGGCAATTCTAGAGAAAAATTCTAAGGCATTAGAAGCGTGGGTGAGCTCAATATACATGATTTATGGAGGTGATGAAGGTCTATAGCAATGCAGGAGATGCAGAGACCTGGGTCCGGTCCCTGGGATGGGAAGATCCCCTGGAGGAGGGCACAGCAGCCCACGCCAGTGTTCTTGCCTGGAGAATCCCATGGACAGAGGAGCCTGGTGGGCTACAGTCCATGGGATAGCAAAGATTCAGACGCAGCTGAAGCAACTGAGCACGCACACTCACATAAAGGTCTATAAAGGAAAAAGGCTCTTATTTTAGAGAAAAACAATTAGGGGAAGGCTTCATACCAGGGGTGTCTTAAGTGATGTCATGAGATATGTCTTAAAAGAAATGTAGACTATGGTCTGGGAACATGATCTCCGTCTATAGCCCCCAGATCACCCCCAAATCATCATACAGTCAAAGTGAAAACAAATGTAGCCACAAGACAAGTTGCCTTGCTCCACACACCCAGCCAGCTGCCACCCCAGATCCTTGCTACAGAGAAATTCTGGAGCCCCCCTAGGAGCTGGCAGAGCATTTCAGGGGAGAGAGTGGCATTGTAACTGATGTGGGGCAAAATGGAGAAGTGAGACTGTACCTTCCAGATTCTGCGTACAGAGCATCTTCCTTCCCCTGAGGTGCATCCCCAGATATTCTCAGTATTTCTCTCCTACAATGTGCTTCTTTCCAAGGCCTGTGCCCTCAGGAGTCTCTCCTGTTATGCACTTCTGTGTTTCCACAAGTCGAGCTTGGATTAATAGGTAACCCTCTGAGGTGCTGCAGGTACACAGAATGGTACCCTTGCTCCAGCAGCAGGACACCGCCATGCCCCAAGTACACCACTGGAAGAAGACACAGCTGGGAGCAGGCAGATCCACCAGCTGAAGAGTCAGTTCAGTTCAGTTCAGTGCAGTCGCTCAGTCGTGTCCGACTCATTGCGACCCCACGAATCGCAGCACACCAGGCCTCCCTGTCCATCACCAACTCCCAGAGTTCACCCAAACTCATGTGCATCGAGTGGGTGATGCCATCCAGCCATCTCATCCTCTGTCATCCCCTTCTTCTCCTGCCCCCAATCCCTCCCAGCATCAGAGTCTTTTGCAATGAGTCAAGTCTTCGCATGAGGTGGCCAAAGTATTGGAGTTTCAGCTTCAGCATCATTCCTTCCAATGAACACCCAGGACTGGTCTCCTTTAGAATGGACTGGTTGGATCTCTTTGCAGTCCAAGGACTTGCAAGAGTCTTCTCCAGCACCAGAGTTCAAAAGCATTAATTCTTGGGTGCTCAGCTTTCTTCACAGTCCAACTCTCACATCCATACATGACCACTGGAAAAACCATAGCCTTGACTAGACGGACCTTCATTGGCAAAGTAATATCTCTGCTTTTTTATATGCTATCTAGGTTGGTCATAACTTTTCTTCCAAGGAGTAAGCATCTTTTAATTTCATGGCTGCAATCACCATCTGCAGTGATTTTGGAGCCCCCAAAAATAAAGTCTGACACTGTTTCCACTGTTTCCCCATCTATTTCCCATCAAGTGATGGGACCAGATGCCATGATCTTAGTTTTCTGAATGTTGAGCCTTAAGCCAACTTTTTCACTCTCCTCTTTCACTTTCATCAAGAGGCTTTTTAGTTCCTCTTCACTTTCTGCCATAAGTGTGGTGTTATCTGCATATCTGAGGTTATTGATATTTCTCCCGGCAATCTTGATTCTAGCTTGTGTTTCTTCCAGCCCAGCGTTTCTCATGATGTTCTCTGCATATAAGTTAAATAAGCACAATGACAATATACAGCCTTGACGTACTCCTTTTCCTATTTGGAACCAGTCTGTTGTTCCATGTCCAGTTCTAACTGTTGCTTCCTGACCTGCATACAGGTTTCTCAAGGGGCTGGTCAGGCGGTCTGGTATTCCTCTCTCTTTCAGAATTTTCCAGTTTATTGTGATCCACACAGTCAAAGGCTTTGGCATAGTCAATAAAGTAGAAATAGATGTTTTTCTGGAACTCTCTTACTTTTTCAAGCCATATGTAATATCCTCCTGAACAGTTCAAGATATGACATAAAGAAGACAGAGAACACCACATGGCTGTGTCAGAATCGAGAAAGGTGAATAATGACATTAAGACCAGATCACAGAGATCTTATAGCGTGGACTCAAGCATTAGGGACACTGTTTCTGCACACGCCTTCCAAGCCCAGAGGCCCTGAAATGAGCTGTCACATGTGAAATTCATTCTTCAGGCTTTCAGAAGGAATCACCCCAAAACTATCCCTTTTTAAACACATGGAAGAAAAGATATAGTTCTTCGAAGATGTATGTTGGGCAGAGATGAAATTTTGTAAATAAACCTTTGCTTTTGAGCACATGGCTAAATATATGGTCTAGAAAAGGACATTTTTCTGTTGATGGATAGTGTGATGTCCACTTATTATCAATACAGATGACAAGTTGAATGAAAGAATTTGAAAAGTTTCTCTGTTGTATTCCAACAAGAAAATGAGACTCTGATCATTTTTTTTTAATTCCATCATATCATTCAGATTCTATCTGGGCTTCATGACATATGGTCAGGTGATGAAGATGGTGGATAGACACTGATCCGCCTGGGATGAGGCACCTGGATGGACTTCCAGGCGTCCTGTCCATGGCTGAAAACACACCTTCAACAAGTCAGAATGCAGTCCCTTGACCTTTCAGTGCAAGATGGTCACGTTAAAAGCACAACTTCATTGAGGGTGAGGGTGGGGGGTAAATCAAGAGTTTGGGATTAACATATATACACTACTATATATACACTATTATATAGAACAGATAATCAATAAGGACCCACTGTACAGCACAGGGACCCTACTCCATATTCTGCAGTAACCTACACAGGAAGAGAATCTGAAAATGAATGGATATATGAATATGCAGAGCCAAAGCCCTTTAGCTGTATACTTAGTTACTATGTTGGGGCTGTTTAGTTGCCCAGTTGTGTCTGACTCTTTGCAACCAGATGAACTGTAGCCCACCAGGCTCCTCTGTCCATGGGATTTCTTCCCAGGTAAGAATACTGCAGTGGGTTGCCATTTCCAGCTCCAGAGGATCTTCCCAACCCAGGGATCGTACCCGCATCTCTTGCATTGGCAGGAAGATACTTGACCACTGAACCACCTGGGAAGCCCTGAATCAACTGTACACCAACATAAAATAAAAATTAAATTTAAAAAAGCACAACTTCTCAGCTATAAACACAATGGGAAAGGAATGAGGGTCAGAAGAGCAGGAGGTCACCTTTCTAGGAAGCAAGGACAGGGAACCAAGGGCACCAGCTTGGGCGGTGAGTGCACAGCTGCATGGACCGCAGGCAGACTTGGAGCATTCCTTCCAAGAATCATATATGGACTGGGGCAGAATACAAGCTTGAAAGACTTTTCGGACATTTAGTCATAATAGTTAAAGAATTGCAACAAAGATTTGGGGCTTCACATAATAACCTCACTCAACATTTTTCTCCCCCAATTAACTACTACTCTCCATCAATTCTCTACGTTGCCTTGCTGTTTGCAGCAGGAAGTTGGCCTGAGTCAGTTGGAAAAGTAATAGATTTATTTAATGAAGGCAAAGGGCAGAATTGTAAAGTTTTACTTGATTTGGTTTTATTTCACAATCCACACTTTTTACTGCACTTTTAATCCTATACATCATGGGTTCTTGACACCGGTTGTAGATTAAGATCAGCTAGGTGTTCTTTTGTTTTGATAATAATATCCCGGCAGGACCTGAGCATTAGTATTGTTCAAAGTGCTAACGTCAGAACTTCTGGGAATGGAGCCCAGGCGATGAAATTTTCAAAAGCTCCCTGGGTAATATTAATATGCACGCAAGGTTGAGAATAACTGCAATGTAAAAAAGAAACGAGGTGTTGATTATAAGGATGTCAGTTTTAAAATGTCTGGCCTCAAAGATAATGTCTCACTAGAGAAAGTTTCAACTTTGAGAGTAAAGAATGAAAAAGAAAGCATCAAGATACAGAGGATCATTGGGGATTGTGTGTGTATGTATTCTGTAGGTAGGGCACTGATATAATTCAGGGGTTATTAACAGCCTTGGGAGCAAGAACGTTTCTGATAATCTGATGAAGGCTCTATCTTCTCTAAAACAATGTACATATACATAAATTTTGCAAATTTTAGGGCTATCACCATGTTCCTACAACCAATGTTAAGGACCTCTGATAAAGTCATAGACTGTTATAACTACCATAAAAGGAACAAATAAGCAGGTAAAAAAAAATCAACCATAAGAACTGAAAAACCTAAGACGGGTCTTGATTTTGCCCCTAAATTGCTGTGTGATTCTAAACAAATGACCTAAGCTTGCTAAACATCAGTGTTTCTATAAAGTGAAATGTTTGTCTGCCTATAGGGCAGTGTGGATAACATTTTTACAATTTTGTAAAAATAAAATCAATTCAGAGTAAATGAATAACTGTAAAACTACTTTGAAAAGCTACAGTTTATTAATAGAGATATGCAGCGGGCTTCCCTGCTGGCTCAGGACCTCCCTGGTGGCTCAGACGGTAAAGCATCTGTCTACAATGCAGGAGACCTGGGTTCGATCCCTGGGTCGGGAAGATCCCCTGGCGAAGGAAATGGCAATCCACTCCAGTACTATTGCCTAGAAAACCCCATGGACAGAGGAGCCTGGTAGGCTACAGTCCATGGGATCGCAGAGTCGGACACGACTGAGCGACTTCACTTTCACTTTCTCTGGTGGCTCAAAGGCAAGGAATCTGCCTGCCAGCGCAGGAGACATGGGTTTGATCCCTGACCTGTGAGGATCCTACGTGCTGTGGAGCAACTAAGCTCACGTGCCCCAACCACTGAACCTGTGCTCTAGAGCCCAGGAGCCACAGTTACTGAGTCCACGTGCTGCACCTACGGAAGCCCGGGAGCCTCAGAGCCTGCGCTCCGCCGATGGCGAAGAGAAGCGACCGCAATGCACTCGTGTACTGCGACTAGAGAGCAGCCCCTGCACGTTGCAACTAGAGAAAGCCCAAGCAGCAGTTAAGACCAAGAACAGCCAAAAATAAATAAATAAATAAGATTATTTAGGGAAAAACTGAGAAATTCAGAATTTATCTAAGAAGAAACATACTATTTCCTGGGTAACTGACATGCATATCTGGCTTTCCCTGTTATGTACATCTGCCTCGTTAGCAGACCACCGATTTATAAGGAATTCAGCAACTCTTGGGCAGACTCAGAGCTATATTAGAAGCTCAGTACTAGAAGGATGGTAAGTCCCAGCCCCAGTTGGCCTATATATTCAACCTATCTCTCCCTACGGTATGATGAGTAGCCTGCAGTTACCATGCATGGTGCTTTCTCTCAAACTGCAGGTAAATCCATTCCTATTACTTTTTAAAAAAAAAATGTATTAAAATGCAAAGGAAGAGTAGTAGTTTCAGGAAAAAGAAACCTATGAAGCAAAATTTGGTCTTTGAGGTCCTGTGGATTCCCACTGGCTCCCTATCAGAGAATCTCTGCTTCTTCTTTCACACAGAAACACTGTCTCAGAAATACCTTCAGTCCCAAGATATTAAAGTGTAAAAATCTAGGACTGAGAATAAAGTTTGCTTTTCACAGTCAGTGCTGCAGAGTTAAGGCCATTCACCCTGACTGTGGTAAGATGTTAACCAGAGGGGCAAACTTTATAGGCAAATTCTAAACAGGGTTACCCTAAAAGAAAGATCACCAACCAAAGCCTTCATGTTCCTGGGTGTCTAAGGTTCCTATTCACTTCATTGTCTTAGTCTTTATAAAAAGAAAGAAGCAATGTGCAAGGAGGATCTGATAGATACTGAATTTCGTTTGTTGTTTTCCACTCCTCAGAAAAATATATTAAGATGCAGAGTAGCTCGCACTACTGTCTGTCTGTTCATAAAGGAAAATGCTTTATGTGCAGAAATTTCAAGTGAGAGGAGATCTCAGGTCTTCAAAAGCAGCTATTACCAAACAAAGCAACCAGAAAATTAAAGCGCTGTAGATGGCTCCTACCACAGCCTTGGCTGTCTGCCAGCATCTCTGGCTCTCCTGGTAGGAGCATTTTTGAATTGCTTATTGTGTCCACAAAGTCCCTCTGAGTGTTCTGCTTCTTTGACGTAAAATTCCTCCCCCTCTTTTACAGACTATTACTTTCACTGTATAGTTAGTCTCTCCCTAAACCCCTGTTTACCATCTACTCTGAGTGAGGCACTGAAAAGAACGGTATATGAGAGCATTCAAGGTGTTTTTGTTACATTCAAAGAGGAACGGCCATTAAAGACCCAAGCACTTCATTCTGTCCCTCCTAACCAAGGTCCCCCAAGTTGAGGACCTTCCTGTGCCTCTTGCCCCACCCACTTTACAGTAGCTCTTCACCCCAGACCTAATGGAGGACTCTCGGCTTCCATGATCATTCCTCTCCCTCCCTGACCACAAAAGTTGGGCCATTCTGGAAGGGTGTGTGTATGAGAGAGAGAGAGAGAGATAAAATGTCTTCTCCCCAAACAAGGACACACATTTGAATCCCAAATGATTGAAAATGATTGATGAATTTGGTCTCTTAAGCAATCCTATATTCTGATTAATTGAGAACTGCCACTTATATAAATTACCAGGTCACAAACAAATAGGGCAAGAGGCTCTCAAGGTGGTAACTTCCTCTGTATTAATCAGGAAAATGCACAGCTAAGAGTTGAATAACAAAATCATACACGTTTTTTGGATGGTTGGTATTTTGTTTCTGTGTATCATGACAAATCGTAATGGCTGTAATTCATCACATTAGAGAAGCAATCAACAGTTCTAGCTGGACAAAATTAAAATTGATTGAGACCCTTCGTCACCCTGGCAGAAGATAATAATTACATCATTATTTATTAACTATAGAGCCAAAAGTCTTTTTAATCTCTTTTGATTTAAGATCTATTATACATTAAAGTGGGCTTCCCTGGTAGCTCAGTTGGTAAAGAATCCACCTACAATGCAGAAGACCCTGGTTCGATTCCTGGGTCGGGAAGATCTGCTGGAAAAGGGATAGGTTACCCTCTCCAGTAGTCTTGGGCTTCCCTGGTGGCTCAGCTGGGAAAGAATCTGCCTGCAATGCTGGAGACCTGGGTTCAACCCCTGGGTTGGGGAGATCCACTGGAGAAGGGAAAGGCTACCCACTCCAGTATTCTAGCCTGGAGAACTCCATGGACTGTATAGTTCAACTGGTCACAAAGAGTCGGACACTACTGAGCAGTTTTCACTTTTTCATACATTAATGTCCCGAATATACAAGCAAAGCAAAATATGACAAAATTAGGGGAAAATCAAGTGAATGTATTTAATCTGAATAATCCTGGGAAAAGGCTGCTCTTGTGTTTACATCCCATTGGCAGAACATCTGCTCTGCACTGAACACTGCCCTAGGTACTCTGTATCTTTGGTTCATTTTATCCTCACCACATCCAAGGAAGCATGTTGGTTGCATCCATTCTAAGTAGTGAACAACCACACTAACAAAGGTCATGTAGATTAACACAGGATACACCTTCTACAGTTAGTGCAAACACCTAGAAAAACAAAACACTCTTCTTAGAAACCACATCTCAACTTGCAGGGGAGCAATGGAGACACAGACCTAGAGAACAAACTTGTGGGCACAGTGAGGGAAAGAGGGTGGCACGAACTGAGAGAGTAGCGTGGAAACACATACATTGCCACGTGTAAAATAGGCTGCCAGTGGGGATTTGCTGTATGACACAGAGAGCTCAAGCCGGTGCTGTAGCAATCTGGAGGGGTACAATGGGGTGGGAGGGGGGACGGAGGTTCAGGAGGGAGGGGACATATGTATACCTATGGCTGATATACGCTGATATATGGCAGAGACCAAGACAATATTGTAAAGCAGTTATCCTCCAATTAAAAATAAGTATTTTTTTCTAAAAAAGTCTGTTGAAGGATAAGCAAAACTGGTATGTATCCAAAATCTCAGAGGATGTTCCTGTTGGAACCACATTTCTTTCATCTCTTCTTGGCCCACAGCATGTTCCCAGAAACAGGCCAGGGACAGAGAGGAATGAAGGAAATGAAGAGTCATCAAGCACACCGAGTGTCCTTAAGAGTAGTTCTGATGTCATTTATCTCCACCTTCCAAGAATCCTGGGATGGCCTTGCACAGACAAGTGACAGACACTGCCCGTTCAGCCTGTGACCATAATGGCCAAGGTCACCAAGGAAGATTTGCGTCCAGCATTACAATAACTCAAGCTGATGTACCCTCCTTGCAAGGATGGCCAGTGTGAGGTGACATGAGGTTAGGACAGTCCGATCCCTGGTTGGATGGAGATGAGCTCAACGGAAGTTTTCTGCGGATAGCAAGAGTCAAGCAAGCAGTAGCTCCTGGCATGGGAATGAAACTGTTGTTGGCTGGTTTGTGACCACTTTCAGTTCAGTTCAGTTCAGTCACTCAGTCGTGTCCGACTCTTACTGACCCCATGAACCGCAGCACACCAGCCCTCCCTGTCCATCATCAACTCCCAGAGTCCACCCAAACCCATTTCCATTGAGTCGGTGATGCCATCCAACCAGCTCATCCTCTGTCATCCCCTTCTCCCCCTGCCCTCAGTCTTTCCCAGCATCCAGGTCTTTTCAAATGAGTCAACACTTCACATCAGGTGGCCAAAGTATTGGAGTTTCAGCTTCAAAATCAGTCCTACCAATGAATATTCAGGACTGATCTCCTTTAGGATGGACTGGTTGGATCTCCTTGCAGTCCAAGGGACTCTCAAGAGTCTTCTCCAACACCACAGTTCAAAAGCATCAGTTCTTCGGCACTCAGCTTTCTTCACAGTCCAACTCTCACATCCATACATGGCCACTGGGAAAACCATAGCCTTGGCTAGACGGACCTAGTTGGATTAGAGGCCAGCTGTTGCCTTTATTCCCTCTGTGCCTTCCTCTGCCTGAGCCTAACAACTCTAAAAGCTCCCCAAATTTGAGTGAAAAGGCAACTTGACCGTGGACTCAAATTCCCATATATTTGGCTCATCCTGTCCCCAAAACTTATATGTGTCAATAAGAAAAGCCTGTGGCTGCTAATTTGTTTGTAACTCACCCTTCTGAATGCTTTACTTACAAAATTATTATAAAAAATATATAATAACTTTTATGGGACATTAGGAATGTGGATACCAACTCTGTATTTAATAATATTAGAGAGAAATATTTAAATTTCTAGGTAGGAATGGGAATGGTATCATGATAATATCAGGATTTTTAAGAGTGCATGGCTTTTATAAACACACACTAAAATATTTACAGATTGAACGATAGGATGTCTTGGATTTGTTTCAAAATAACGTGGGAGGGTTGCAGCAGGTGGGGATATGGGTGAAACAAGATTGGCCTCCAGCTGATCATTGTTGAAACCAGGTGATAGGCTCACTGTGCTGGATTTTGTGTGGTGGTGTTTGTATATGTCAGAAGTTTTCCATAATAAAAATCTTTTTTTAAAAAAAAGAATCAAAACAGGTTAAAGTTACTTTAAATTCACATTATAAAATCATATTTTTCAAAAATGATTAAAAACAGATGCAGTTTTATGATTTAACATTAAATGAGATTTAAAGCTATACATAAAATATTGCCTGCATATATATATATATATATATATATATATATGCACACATATGCATGTAAATGGAAAACTAAAACTACAGAAAAAGCAAATTATGGGTGCCCCTGACTGGCGAGAATACATGTTATTATTTGTACCTTGTTACTTTTTTTTTCATTTTCCTAATTTTCTAGAAAGAAATACATTGTTTTTAATTTTGTGAAGTTATTTGTATAACTCATGCTCATGATGCATAAAGTGAAAAACAGAGTTATAGAATTGTACATGAAGTAGAATCTGAGTTTGTTTTTAAATGTGTGTGCACAGTGTGTGTATGTGTATCTAAAATAAACATCATCAAATTGTTAACGATGATTATCTCTGAGTGGTGGCATCATTGGTCTTTTTTTTTCTTGGTCTGTTTCTTCTTCAGTAAATATCTTTGTCTCAGTCAGTAAGTATAATGTTATAATCAGAAAAACATAGCATAAGAAAAGTTAATTTATTGCTATTTCTTTATAAGTAAAGGATTGTCTATGTAGGACAATATAAATATAAGGAACTATATAAAGTATACTTAATGAAACAGATAAGTAAGTCCAAGGGAATTTTAATTCTCTTGAAAGTATATGTTAAGCTTTTAAACAATGCTGATATAAAATTGTTCTAACAGCCACCATTATGTGGTAATGCTCTTGTCTTCATATACTCACTTCCTTAATAATCGTGGCTCATTTTCCATCCATCTCCAGGTATATCCATGCCAATCCCAGTCTTTGGGCTCCAGGACGATTCCAAAGTCTTTAAGGAAGGGAGTTGCTTACTGGCGGATGAGAACTTTGTCCTGATTGGCTCTTTCGTGGCCTTTTTCATTCCCTTAACCATCATGGTGATCACCTACTTTCTCACCATCAAGTCGCTCCAGAAAGAAGCCACTTTGTGTGTGAGTGATCCTGGAACACGGACCAAATTAGCTTCTTTCAGCTTCCTGCCTCAGAGCTCCCTGTCTTCGGAAAAGCTCTTCCAGCGGTCCATCCACAGGGAGCCATGCGCCCACGGCCGGAGAACTATGCAGTCCATCAGCAACGAGCAGAAGGCTTGCAAGGTGCTGGGCATCGTCTTCTTCCTGTTTGTGGTGATGTGGTGCCCCTTCTTCATCACCAACATAATGGCTGTCATCTGCAAAGAGTCCTGCAACAGGGATGTCATCGAAGCCCTGCTCAACGTGTTCGTTTGGATCGGTTACCTCTCCTCAGCAGTCAACCCACTGGTGTATACACTGTTCAATAAGACCTATAGGTCGGCCTTTTCCAGGTATATTCAGTGTCAGTACAAGGAAAATAAAAAACCATTGCAGTTAATTTTAGTGAACACTATCCCAGCCTTGGCCTACAAGTCCAGTCAACTCCAAATGGGACCGAAAAAGAATTCGAAGAAAGATGGCAAGACGACAGATAATGACTGCACTATGGTCGCTCTAGGAAAAGGGCATTCTGAAGATGCTCCTGCAGACAGTAGCAACACAGTGAACGAAAAGGTTAGCTGTGTCTGATGGGCTGGTTGCCTTAGCAACCGTGGAGGGCAACCCGGAGTCCGTTTTCCCTCTCTGGGAGGGGAAAAACACTGGGAGACTGGAGAAAATTAGGCCAGTCTAGTGGAACCAACAGTAATATCTATATGCCTCATTTTATTCTGTCAATGAAAAGCAGGGTTCAATGCCACAAAACGTGCACTTCAACAATATTCTGACAGCATTTCAGCTGTGAGCTTTACAATATTATTTTTAACATTGTAAATGATGTGTCTTTAAAGTAATTAGCTTTTATTGTATAATTACAATGAGGCCATAAATAAATCTAAATTATCTTCTATTTTCAAGTGGAAACCTCGCTGCTATGATGTCAGTTGATGGCATGAGTTGGGTACCTTTTGCTGTAAATAAAAATAGCTCTAAACAGTGAAATATTGGTTACATATAATGGCCTCTTACATAAAGAAAAATTCTCTGTAAAACTTGCCATGATACATATTTTGAATGACAACGACAAAAAGACACTAAGGACAGTGTTATGAAATCTGTATTGCTATGATACTTAAAAGAAACACTTGACAACTTTTTCATTCCTGCTTTTTCATAGATGCCATTTTGAAATATTCACAGAGCTGCTGGCATTTGCTGCACTTCAAATTGTTTCTTCTCAGAAGTGAACAAGATTTTAAATGTTGTGTAGTAACTATTGCTGCTTTCTCTTCTACTACTTGGGCTTTATTCTGAATTTCTAATGTGGTCTTGTTTAGTGTTTGCTCTCCTAGGTAAACCTATCAAAAGGATAATCAAACATTACCGATACATTTCTAGAAATTGCTTCTCTTAAACAGCACAGTAGAAGTGTTTGGTATCTTGCCCTTTAATGATTGCATTGCGCATGCGCTCCTCTGAGCAGTAAAGCAGTATTGATGTAACTGTCAGGATTGAGGCACAAACTCAGGTCGTTTGGCTACTGACTGCAGTAGGGTCTTGTTCAGTTGCCCAGTCATGTCCGACTCTTTGTGACTCCATGGACTGCAGCATGCCAGTCCATGGAGTCTTGGGACAACTCTGTAAAATACAGTGACCCTCCTGTTGGCATCCAATGCTTTCAGATCCATGTATGTTATTTACTAAAACTGCTCAGTTTTGGATTCACAGTGGGTGATTGAGTGTACACTAAGTGTGAAAAAATGCCCTAGGTATAAAGTTAAAAAATAATTAAAACAAGATCTTTGCCTTTAAAGAAAACTAACCTAATGACAATGGTTCTTATCAAAAATAGTAATTAACAGACATTTAGAGAACCAGTTCAATTTATTTCTTTCTCATCTGGCTCCGATGAGGTTTGTTTCCACTCTGAGGGTCATCTTGTCAGTTTCCTGACCATTTGCCCATGAATACCCACCAAATAAGGAGGGAAAAAATACCACTGAAGGCCAAAATCTGCAGATTAATCTAGGAATATGCACTTCAACCTTGACCCCAACTCTGACTACCAAATACTGAGCGAAATTTTTGTTCCACTTTCCTAAAAACAAGCTCATTTATTACTCACTGACACTGGACTCTCTACCCCTAAAAAAGTGGTAATGTAATATTTTGTAGGAAAGTTTGCTAAAGAGGCAGAGATGAACAGCAGTTAATTCACCTTGATGTTACATTACTCTAAGTTAAACTCTACTTTCTTATTGGAATAGATGTTAAATATGTTATTACCATACTGAAGCCTCTGTATGAGTCAAAAATAGTTTTCTGCTCTATGACATTTGAAAAAATACTCTGTTTGAAACCTAAAGAATGTGGGAAATATCACTGTGTAATTTGGAAATGTATTTAGGGCTGTCCTATTAATAATTATGTCCTTTTAAGTACATTGAAAGGTGTCTTTTTCAAAGCTAGAATTTATGGTAAGCTGCTAATATCTAGGCTTCATTTGAACTGAACTATTTTAATGATTATACCATACTAACTGATACAAAGGTTGAAAAGTCTCTGCTCTAATGTATTTTGCCTTAGTTTATATCTCGGCCCATCTCATTATATAGTAAAGACTACAGATTCTACACCCATATACTCAATCTTGGTCAGAATGAACATAAATACTGCCTGATATGTCTTTTGACTACATATATATTACAAATGTGTCTGTTTTTCTCTCCATAATTATCTCTTCACGTGTATATAGACAAACATGTATCTGTATACTTGTACAGACATGTTCCCATGCACTTTAATCAATATTTATATATTTATATGGAGGAAAGCAAGAGTCATTACTGAAAACGTTTAGGATATACACATGTGTGCATGTTTGTATGGTGTCAATTTAAATGTGAATTTCATGTTCTAACGTTTCTATGATCTTCCATTGCTGTCAAAGCAGATTAAAATGTAACAGAGGTGTCAGCTCTTTAAATAAACTGGAAGTTGACCTAATTTTGTGGGAAGACTAACACAATTCTATGAGGGTGATGAAAGCAATGTTCCTTTTACATACTTGATTGAGCCTAAATAAAATGGTAATTTTGGGTTCTTTGTTAAGTCTGGGGACTTCCAGATTACTAAGTTTTGTGGGTGTCTTGGGTGGTTTTTTTTTTTTTTTTTTTTTTTGCCCCAACACACAGCTTGCAGGATCTTAGCTCCCAGAACAGGAATTGGACCCACGCCCTTGGCAGCAAAAGCACAGGAATCCTAACCATTGGACCACCAGACAATATCCACTAAGGCTTTTTAACATACCTCTTACTCCAGTGAAACAGTCCTTGACTTATTTATGGATCTGTGATTAAAAGAGTCATTCCTAGTCAATATTAAAGTAGAGTGACCAATCTTATTTTACTGTAAGTTGAATGTAGATTGTTCCACATTTAAAGAAAAGAATTAAGTGTCATAGAGAAATCTGTTTAAAACATGCCTAATCTACTTGGGCACAGCACCATCTCATGGTCATTTTTTAAAGTGCTACCATAGAAAAATTGAACTAAGTTATTGTAACTGCTTTTGCAAAAGGTGCTTTCTCCACTTGTGCATCAATGAAACATATTTATAAAGTGCTAAATTATTCTGTGCCGTATGGAGCACATAGAATGAAGATTATTTTATGTTATGATTTTAATCAAGGCTAAATCGATTTTGAGAAAGAATAAATAATTGTAAATAAAGTATACTCAAAAATAAAGGCAGTTTTGTGAGTCTATCGCTGTGTCTGCTAAAGAGAGTTGCCTGAAACCTCCCAAGTGATCAGGCTGGGAGCTCCAGGTACCATCCAGGTATTTGGAGAGTACAAAGCCTGTGCTTCTGGAGCTCAGTCGCAAGAGCTAGGACCCTCCCGGTTGAGTTAGATTTATGGTGACGGTCCAGTTTCTAGTTATCTGTAGCAGACAAATGCTCCATGTTTTATCACTATATCTGGTCCCACCTGTGGGTACACCTGCCTGTGAGTATACATATACAGGTGTACCCAAAGACATCGGTACACACACACACACACACACATTTTCACATAAGCTAGTTTCAAGAATTATTTAAAGTCAAGATGCAATATCATTGAATAAACAGGAAAGTTGCTCTGATTCATCATTTCACCTCTGAATGTAGGGGAAAGGGGAGTAGGGATAACAAGGATCTTTTCCAGGTATTTCCAGCTCCATGTATTGAGAACCTGTCTTGTGTCAGGCAGTAAGTTGTTTGCTTTGCTTGCTTCACCTGATGGAATCATCACAAGCCTATAGGTACGCATTATTATTCCCTCTTTTTCACAGATGGAGAAACTGAGATTCAGAGAGATTAGTAACATGCCTTGAGGTCACACAGTTGGCAACAAAAGTGATGAGTGCAAGCCTGGGTCATCTGACTCTGAAACAGAAACTCTGTCTCTGCTCAATTTGGTGTAGGAGAAAGAACACTGGACTTAGAACCAAAAGATACGAGTTCCCATCTTAGCTCTCTATGCACTGATTATTTGAACCTGGACAGGTCATTCCCTGTGCCTTGATTTCAGTGTCTCTAAAATGGAACTACTAGTACTTGTCTTGGCTAACTAACCACATTGCTTAAATGAGGTCATGGCTATGGCTGTGCTTGATAACCTATGAAACACTATATAAATGTAGATGTGTTGTTATTAAAAAGAAAAAAAAAAGCCTCTATACATTATTAGCCAACAGAGCAAATTCTAGACAAAACTAGGGGCTAAGCAACATTATTATTCAACAGCTTCTACTAGCCTTTCTCTGAATGCTTCTCATTTTTTGACAACTATTCGTTTCTGTTTTGTTCTTACCACAGTGTAGAATTCCCTTCACTGGTTTTCTTCTATTTACATCAAAACTTATTTATGTTACGCACCATTCCCTCTAGTTTCTTCCCTTTTCTGGAGCGCTAGTAAATAATTCTAACAAGTAATTCGGGCTTCGCAGGTGGCTTGGTGGTTAAGGAATCCACCTGCCGATGCAGGAGATGCGGGTTTGATCCCTGGGTCGGGAAGATCCCCTGGAGGAGAAAATGGCAACCCACTCCAGTTTTCTTGCCTGGGAAATCCCTTAGACAGAGGAGCCTGGCGGGCTACAGTCCATGGGGTTGCAAACAACAAATAAGCAACTCAAGCTGATAACTCACTGTCTCTCACAGATCCCTCCAGCTGCCCACCACGAGGAGAAACCAAAGGCAACAATTTTAAACACCAGAGAGACGAGGCAGGAAGAAATCTGAGGGCAAGAAACATCCTCCCGGTATCACTCAAATGATCCACAGAAAAACACGTGCCTTCAGACGCTTCGTAACTTATATAAAGTTTTATAACTTAACGCTGAGCTCTAATCCACAGTAACAACGATGATTTTGAAAGAAACATCTGTGACTTTAACGATGTCATTCTAAACTGAGGACAGTGTAATATTACTAAGCTTTCTCTTAATGGCTATTTTCCCCAGTTGTTGAAAACAATTGGCACAGTGTGAGAGTAGTATGTTAAGTTTTACTTGAGGCAAAATGAGGACTGCAGCCCAGGGTATTGCATTTCAGACAGACGTGAGAAACTGCTCCAAGGAGGTGAGGGTCGAGTTAGCACGTAGAGGAGTTTTGCAACAAAGGGCAAGTAACCAGGAACATCAAAAAATTCCTGTTAAATAAAGAAAGCAGATATGTCGAGTTAAGGAATTTAGCGCTTTTCTATGTATTGGAAGATGCAAGAGTCTGGGCTTACTGAAATCCTTCCTTTGGTACACTCAGCTATCTGGGGCCAGTATCCTGTGTTTTCACAACTGAAATTTGCTCAGGGCTCAACATAGGGAGTGGCTGCAGTCTGATGGCTGCTAGATGGCTTGTATTCTTTCCTTCCTGAGTTTCCTCAGGGCTCACCAGCACACGGTGGAAGGCTGTAGTCACAGATGAGGATGACACCCTTGTTTATTGACATGGCAGGAAAGATTCCTTTTCTCACAGCAAATATGCAGTAGAACAGAACTTCTTTGTTAATTTTTATAATTTTTTAAATGGTAAGTTTTATCATTTTGCAGGCAGTTTGCAAAAACAAATAGCTTCCCCATTTTCCCTTAGTGACATTCCCATCAGTCTTGGTTCTGTCTTTGGTTTTTGATATTTAACACCAGATGCCCACCTGAGCCAGCAATGTTACTGGGAGTTTTCACATCCAGTTGGAACCTCAGGATTTGCTATGATTCCACTGGAGCAGAAGACTGAGACAGAAAACCTCCATCTGCTGCTAACGTCTGACCTTGGTCTTAGCTGAAGCTTCTTTTCCCTCAAGTGTATAATGAATACTTGGAATCAATGATCTTTGCAGAGTCTAAGGCTATGCTACTCTGAGTGCTAGGGAGTCCAGTCAAGGCTTTGATGAACCAAGGCATAACTTCCTGTGCAAGGAATATTCCAGAACCCACAATTTTCACATTTTCTTAAATTCTTTAGATTAATTTCAAATAAAAGACAGCTTTAACTTTTATTTGGGGATCTTCTGAGAAAAATCAAATTGTCAATGATTTTAGGAGTTTCTAAGAAATGAGACCAAGAGTCTGATATCAATAGGAAGGATTTCTGCTGTGGCATTTTTCTCAAAGTCAGTCCCCATCAAGTTGCTCTTTTAAACAGCCCCCAGGCTCCCTGAAGAACAAATGTTCCCACTATTCGAGTCCTTGAAGGGTTAAAATTTCAAAGCCCAAACAGGTGTAGAAGGCACAATGCAGAGAAAGCTCTCCTTTTTAAAAGCTAGATTTTTGTTGAAAATGATCCAAGGTCATTTAAGTTTTTATTTATAATTAAGATTATGAGGTCTTAAAAATGTGCTTATTCTGGCTTCTAGAGAAGAGTACGATTTGTACTTCCTATCTTACATTGATTTCAGATATTGAAAGGTAATAACACGCTATTATTCAGATGATCTTGTCTTAGCTGAGGTGACCCCAAGTGCAGAGCTGAGACAAGGACTGGGATGCAAGTTGTTTATGTGGGAAATGATGCCAGGAAGCAGAAAGAAATAAGGAAGATGTAAAAGTCTAATTAAGGGTATGGTATCAAGGAAACTATAGACAATTAGGACCCAGTTCCACCAGCAGTAGGAGACAACTTGGAACTCTGCAATGCAGGCAACTGAGATCAAAGGTGAGCCAAAGATACCTGGTCAGGATCTTACTTGAGCGTTTTATTCAGTTGGTAATTAATCATGGTCAGCTTCCCTGGTGGCTCAGCTGGTAAAGAATCCGCCTATAAAGTAGGAGACCTGGGTTCGAGCCCTGGATTGGGAAGGTCCCCTGGATAAGGGAAAGGCTACCCACTCTAGTATTCTGGCCTGGAGTATTCCTTGGACTGTATAGTCCATGGGGTCGCAACGAGTCAGATACGACTGAGGAAATTTCACTTTCAAAAATCATTACGCTTCCTCAATAGAAAATGGTATCATTATAGTCGATAACAATTTTTAAATAAAGATATCTTCATACTACATGATCACATCTAAATTTATTCCTGAGACCCTCCAACCAGCATGCATGTTTCATACAGAATCGGTCTCAGAACCACGCTGCAGATAATTCTTTTCAACTCTGCCGAGACAGTTATGGACAGTCATTATCATTCCTACAGGAGCTGTAGAAGACCTAAAAAAAAAAAAAGTACTCTACAGTCTAGATATGTAAAAGAGAAATTCTTTGTATGAGTTCCATTGAAATGGAAGTATTGAAATGGAAAGAACAGAAAGTAACATATTCAATATATTTAAGAGCTAGAGGAGCCTAGATACCATGCAGTTCAGGCTATTTATTAGCAGAAGTGGTGATGAAGAGTCAGAAAATCTAAATAAATTATCCAAGGTCACCTGACCTAGTAGCATCCAAGTCAGCTATGGGATTCAGGCCTCCCAATCTCTACTTTTCTCCTTATATGAACAATAGATCTAAGAAGGGTCCAGTGATTTATGGACTATGTGCCTTATTTGGTCATACCACTAAATATATACTAAATCAAGTTCAGATACCAGTGTTGCAACCTCACTTACTCTCTCAACAGGTTTATTAGCGAGGCCTACTATGTGCATGTTATACCTAAGGCATCGCTAAGTGTAAGACTACGAATGCAATTCCTTTTTAAAAAAAATAATAGAAATAAGATGTTTCAAGAGAAATTATCCTGACTCCTTTATAAAATTTATGTTGATTTTGTGGAACTTACTTTGTCAAAAATTGGCCTAAATAACTTGTGAATAACTTCACACAGCTACCCAGGGATGCCTCTCGTGAGACTGCGTTTGACAGAGGTCCCCTGCAGCAATGCCACCACCATTGGCAAAAGTGTTAAGAACAGCATTTGGAAATTAGTTTTAAAGGGGAAAAAATTAAAATTAGATAAAATGTTCAATATCACCATCTGCAGTTTCCACTACTAAAATCTGTATTAGAAGATGCATGGTTCAAAATAGAGTATATAAAAAGAGACTATCCTGAAGATGGGAATTGAGTCAACATAGAAAAGCAAATGAAGAAGAATTTCTTTTTAAATAAAAGGAAAAAAATTTAAAACAATGATAAAAATTAAAACTAATTTGCTCAGCATGCACACATTTAATACTTTGAATTTGCCTCTTTGACCTCTAAAATGAGACGTATCTACAAGTATTTAATCTCTAAAAATGAGATGATGGTTTTTTTCTAAATTAGCAGGAAAACAGAAAATAGTTATTCATGAATTATTTGAGTATGACACATTCAGGAAAACGACATTTTCAAGACTGAAGAGAAAGAAGAGTGATTTGCATGAAACTGTATGTTATACTTAACCTTCAAGTATAATCACCAGAGGACTCAACTATGGTTAATTCATCCCTGCAACTGTCTGAAGTAGAAGGTGGAATCTATTACTCACAGTTGGTCCTCTACCCATTCACCAGATACATCAGACCGAGTCCAGAAATCCATTAAGACCACTCAAAAGGAGTTCAAATCGTAATCATGATGCAAATAGCAAGTTACTTCAATTTATATTAAGTATATAAATAAAATATTGAAGCTATGGGTGTACTTATCTAATTTTCTTTAAGAAATTTGTTTTAATGACTTTGAAAGACAAACTATTTTCCCCTTGGAGAAGAATACTTTTTATTTAAATTTAGTAACAGCTTCTATTGCTCATGGCTTTGAGCAGTCATACTTGGTGCTAAGAATTCAAATAAAGTACAACTACCCACTTATAGGTAGATAGGTAGGTGTGTCTATAAATGATAAATTAGCAATGTTTTGACATTTGGGGGAAAAACAATGAAATTAAACCCAAAACTTTCACCCAACCTTCCTTACTATAGGCGAGAAAAGTCAAAAGAAGATACAGATGTATTTACTTATTTACATTCTGACAACCATCTATTTATCTCATCATAACCAATGAGGAAACTGAATCTGAGAGGGAAATTAGCTCAATTTCACCAAACTAAGGAGCAGAATTCAAAAGCAGATCTGTATGACTTAAGTTTGTACTGTTTCCTGTTTCTAGTATGCCAATGATCAGAAAACATTTTCAGTAGAGTCAGTCAGTTCAGTTCAGTCGCTCAGTCGTGTCCGACTCTTTGGGAGCCCCATGAATTGCAGCACGCCAGGCCTTCCTGTCCATCACCAACTCCCGGAGTTCACCCAAACTCATGTGCATCGAGTCGGTAATGCCATCCAGCCATCTCATCCTCTGTTGTCCCCTTCTCCTCCTGAGCCCAATCCCTCCCAGCATCAGAGTCTTTTCCAATGAGTCAGCTCTTCACATTAGGTGGCCAAAGTATTGGAGTTTCAGCCTCAGCATCAGTCCTTCCAAAGAACACCTGGGACTGATCTCCTTTAGAATGGACTGGTTGGATCTCCTTGCAGTTCAAGGGACTCGCAAGAGTCTTCTCCAACACCACAGTTCAAAAGCATCAATTCTTCGGCACTTGGCTTTCTTCACAGTCCAACCCTCACATCCATACATGACCGCCGGAAAAACCATAGCCCTGACTAGACAGACCTTCATTGGCAAAGTAATGTCTCTGCTTTTGAATATGCTATCTAGGTTGGTCATAACTTTTCTTCCAAGGAGTAAGCATCTTTTAATTTCATGGCTGCAATCACCATCTGCAGTGATTTTGGAGCCCAAAAAAATAAAGTCTGACACTGTTTCCACTGTTTCCCCATCTATTTCCCATGAAGTGATGGGACCAGATGCCATGATCTTCATTTTCTGAATGTTGAGCTTTAAGCCAACTTTTTCACTCTCCTCTTTCACTTCCATCAAGAGGCTTTTTAGTTCCTCTTCACTTTCTGCCATAAGGGTGGTGTCATCTGCATATCTGAGGTTATTGATATTTCTCCCGGCAATCTTGATTCCAGCTTGTGCTTCTTCTAGTCCAGCATTTCTCATGATGTACTCAGCATAGAAGTTAAATAAGCAGGGTGACAATATACAGCTTGGACGTACTCCTTTTTCTATTTGGAACCAGTTTGTTGTTCCATGTCCAGTTCTAACTGTTGCTTCCTGACCTGCATATAGGTTTCTCAAGAGGCAGGTTAGGTGGTCTGGTATTCCCATCTCTTTCAGAATTTTCCACAGTATATTGTGGTCCACATAGTCGAAGGCTTTGGCATAGCCAATAAAGCAGAAATAGGTGTTCTTCTGGAACTCTCTTGCTTTTTCAATGATCCAGTGGATGTTGGCAATTTGATCTCTGGTTCCTCTGCCTTTTCTAAAACCAGCTTGAACATCAGGAAGTTCATGGTTCACATATTGCTGAAGCCTGGCTTGGAGAATTTTGAGCATTACTTTACTAGTGTGTGAGAGGAGTGCAATTGTGCAGTAGTTTGAGCATTCTTTGGCATTGCCTTTCTTTGGGATTGAAATGAAAACTGACCTTTTCCAGTCCTGTGGCCACTGCTGAGTTTTCCAAATTTGCTGGCATATTGAGTGCAGCACTTTCACAGCATCATCTTCCAGGATTTGAAATAGCTCAGCTGGAATTCTATCACCTCCATTAGCTTTGTTCATAGTGGTGCTTTCTAAGGCCCACTTGACTTCACATTCCAGGATGTCTGGCTCTAGGTAAGTGATCACACCATCGTGATTATCTTGGTCATGAAGATCTTTTTTGTACAGTTCTTCTGTGTATTCTTGCCACCTCTTCTCAATCTCTTCTGCTTCTGTTTGGTCCATACGATTTCTGTCCTTTATTGAGCCCATCTTTGCATGAAGTGTTCCCTTGGTATCTCGAATTTTCTTGAAGAGATCTCTAGTCTTTCCCATTCTGTTGTTTTCCTCTATTTCTTTGCATTGATCACTGAAGAAGGCTTTCTTATCTCTCCTTGCTATTCTTTGGAAGTCTGCATTCAGATGCTTATATCTTTCCTTTTCTCCTTTGCTTTTCGCTTTTTTCTTTTCAAATAGCATATATTTTAGGTTGTGTACGCCATATAAACTGTCACAGCCATTCAACTCTGCTATTGTAATGTGAAAGCAGCCACAGACAATAAGCAAACGAGAGGATGAGGCCGTCTTCCAGAAAGACTGTATTTACAGAAACAGGGTGTGGTCCAGACAAATCCCACTGGCCACGGTTAGCCAATCTCTGAATTACACCATTCAAGAACAATAAAAGCGATTACATCTAATACTATGGGCTTCCATGCTGGCTCAATGATAAAGAATCCACCTGCCTAGGCAGGAGATGTGGGATCAATCCCTGAGTCAGGAAGATCCCCTGGAAAAGAAAATGGCAACTCACTCCAGATTCTTGCCTGGGAAATCCTGTGGACAGAGGAGCCTGGCTATAGTTCATGGGGTTGCAAGAGTTCGACATGACTTAGCAAATTAACAACAGCAATACGGACTACAGACTTCGTAACTGTGTATTTGAGCCCTAATTGAAAGCCAAGTATTGCGTCAGGTCTTTAATATATCATTTTATTTAATTCTCATAAGATCAAAACTATATGCTTAATACTATCATCATCTGCATTTTGTGTATAAGGAAACTGGAGATTAAGTGACATGCCCCAGCTCATACATAGTAACTAACAGAGTCAGATTTTGAATCAATATTCATATTCTCAGTTATTTGTTCTGTTTCTTCCCTAATTCAAGAATGCAAGAGTGGGAATTCCCTGGTTGTCCAGTGGTTAGGGCTCTGTGCTTTCACTGCAGGGAGCATGGGTTCAGTCCCTGGTTGAGGAACTAAGATCTCACATGCCACACAGCACAGCCAGAAAAATAAAGTAAAATAAAAACAAAAAAAAAAATGCCGGAGCACAGCACCATCAGGCCTGAGTCTGCCTGGCTTAAGTTAAACTGAAAAATGAAGCTCAACAGAACTCTAATCTTGAGACTTTAAGCAAGCTCCGGGAGTTGGCGATGGACAGGGAAGCCTGGCATGCTGCAATCCATGGGGTTGCAAAGAGTCAGACATGACTGAGTAACTGAACTAAACTGAACTGAACCTTGTGAAGGCACAGTTTTTCCCAAAGTACCTAACTTACAATACAGGTTAAATTAGACTTTGCTGAATAAACATAATTTTAACCCATAAGGACAGTTCACCATCAACAAGATTAGTTCTCTCCATAAATGATGGTTCTTGATCTTACATGATACAATTGTGATAGGTGGATTGTTTGTTCTCTTGGTTCACCTTCATGCCCACAGAATATAACATTAAGTTCCTCTTAAAGGGGAAAATAAATAAACCCTATGCCTTTCATTCAGTAAAATTAAGCCCCAAAATAACTTTCTTGTATATCCATTCTATTTCTTGCACTAACAAATAAAACCTGAAGGGGGAAGATACTATTTAAAATGAAGGTTAGACCTGCTAATTTGTTGAAAAATCTCCATCAAGTTCCTCCATCAGTTAAGGAGTTTATGGTCAGGATACACACAGGAACGAGCAAGTGGGAATCACTGATGTCTAAGAGGCCCCACAGAAGCCCAGAAAGAAAAGCACAGCCAGCTCTGTACAAAACCTAGGGCCGCCTGAGGTTGCACAGGGCACCTCCATGGGAGTCAGCTGCTCTCTCCCAGGCCGCTCCTCTCTGTGCCCCTCTTGCTTCTCCAGCTCCTACACTGACTCCCTCCATTTCCTCCTTCCTTTTTGCATCCTCACTCATGATCTACTGTGACTGCATTTGTCTTCCACACCTGCCACTCATCACTTGATCTTTTCCATACTCCTTGGTTCAGATTTCTAAGAGAGGGTGACCAGGTTGGTTGAGGTTCTCCCTGTCGGGGCAGAGATTTTGTTCTGAGCCTCTCTTATAGCCTTCTCACCAGAGTTTGGCCAGATGCCCCAGTCCAACCAGCTGTGGTAGGTGGAGCGGAGTGTTTCCCTGCTGGATCCCTGGACAGAAGAAGTTTTCACACAAGGATCTAAGAAATGTCAGTACTGTGTCTGGTCAAAACCCTCTCCAAAAAAAAGAGAACCTATCGACTCTGCTAAGGGTTGTTGTCTCTTTCAAACAGCACTCCCATTTCTTACTTCACTTTTTGCTACCTTCCAGGACAACTATTTTCAATTTCCAATCTGTTGTCATTGTTTAGTCACCCAGTCATGTCCAACTCTTTTCAGCCCCATAGATTGCAGCACGCCAGGCTTCCCTGTCCTTCACCAACTCCCGGAGTTTACTCAAACTCATGTACATTGAGTCAGTGATGCCATCCAACCATCTCATCCTCTGTCGCCTAATCTATAACAACAGAACATTCACACTTTAAAGAAAGTCACCAAAAAGTGAGCCAGCCAAGTTTTCTCTAATGGCACAATCTGCAAAAGAGTCATTGCTAAAAATATACAGAAGCTGAAATGTGAAGTTCAGGGAATACAATGAACAGGAGATAAACTAAGCTCAATGATGCTTCTCCAACACTTGCCCTGGGAATCATGATTTGATGACCTCAACAAGCAATCATAGCGCATTGTGATTAAAATAGCCATGTTACAATCTGAAGAAAATTAGGCAATTCAGGAGGAAAAATCTGCCAAGCCTCAGGAAGGAGAAAGTCATTTAGTATCTGAATTAGAAACATTCATGTCATTGGGCTGACATAGTCCTTCAACCATCTAGTCTCCTGATGTTTTGAAGAATTACCTAGGAGAGGAAAGGCACAAAATGATACACAGAACTGCAGCCCTCAGCCAGATGCCAAATTTATACCTGTGAGTAGAGAAGAGCATGGATGTGATTATCTAAAAACCAAAACTCTGAGAAAAAAATGAATTAACTATAGGACATTAGTGAAACAAGCTAATAAAATATTTCCCCCTGCCATGCAAGAATTGTTTGAGGCTGAGAATTAAGAACTCCTTAGGCTCACAAAAACAAGAATTTACATAACAGAGCTTGGGAATCTTGTGTTAGTGAATTTTGCAATGATTTAAAGTGCATGGGAAGGCTATTAAGGGAAAAGTGAAAGTGAAGTCCCTCAGTCATGTCTGACTCTTTGCAACCCCATGGACTGTAGCCTACCAGGCTCCTCCATCCATGGAATTTTCCAGGCAAGAATACTGGAGTGGGTTGCCATTTCCTTCTCCAGGGGATCTTTCCGACCCAGGGATCAACCAGGGTCTCCCACATTGCAGGCAGACGCTTTACCATCTGAGCCACCAGGGACTGAAGAAGGGAAGGTTATATTTTAAACTGAATGCTAAAAGATTTAGGAGAGTGCTTGAATTTCATAGGCTTGAGAATTACATAGATATTGCTTCCAAGTCTGCCTCTGCAGTGAATACACTGGAAAAATGAAAAAAAAAAAAAGAAAAGAAAGAATCACTTAACCTCTGTAAGCCTCATCTGTTAAATGGAGATGATATTGTCTTGTGGCATTGTAAGAATTAGAGGCAGAGCCTTGAACAGGATTTTGCCTATTACAGAACATGTGATGACATGAACATTACTAGCTAAAGAGCAAAGAGGTAACTGCTTGTTAGGAAGACCTACCTGACTATATCCCACAGAAAGAGGGACAGAAATGAAGCTGAAGGTATCTCTAGAGCTAACAAACTATGGGACTTCCCTGGAGGTCCAGGGGCTAAGACTCCATGCTCCCAATGCAGGGGGCCCGGGTTTGATTCCCCCCTGCTCAGGGATTTAGATCCCACGTGCTGCAGCTAAGATCCAGGGCAGCCAAATAAAAATATGTTTAAAAATCATAGGCAAAATTTCCACATGATGTCTGACAGCCTGTCAAACTAATCTATCCCCTTGTTGGTTTTCCCTTGGTGTTCATATAATAGGGTGAGTTATCAAGAAAAAGAAAACTAACCTACTGTAACTTGGGGTTCTTTCAACAATGTGGACTTAAAAAGAAGGCATCTCCTTTTCTTACCTGCATCTGTCTCTAAAGGTCTGAGGCTCCTTTCCAGAGGGGTCTGGTCCACAGGGCTGTTTAATGCACTGAGGCATGTCACATCAGATGCAGAGAGGCTGGGAGCCAACACTTTAAACTGCAGTTGGGAGTGACGGCCTGTGCCAAGGTTTCCCTGAGACTCGGGGAATTAAAGGGATGAGCGCTCATACAAGCAAGAAGAAGTAAGGAAGGCCTCTGTCAGGCTGCTGCCGAAGGGCAGAGAACAGAAAACCAGGCACCCTGATGAATGAGCAGCAGGCCTGATGCTGACATGGAGAGAGAGGACCTCCCAGCCGGCCTCACTGCACAGCGCAGACACCAGCACCTTGCGGTTTCTGAATTATGACCTCTGGATTCTTCTAAAGTAAGAGGATTCTTGTTCCCCAGCATCAGTGGCAAAACTGGACTTTCACCAGCCTCTGACAGGGGAAATCAGGAACAGATTTCTTTTTATTCGGAAAAATAGGTGATTTTTTTCCCCCTCAATTGTATAGGGCCTTCCCAGGTGGCGCTAGTGGTAAAGAACCTGCCTGCCAATGCAGGAGACCTAAGAGACACAGGTTCCATCCCAGAGTCGGGAGGATCCCCTGGAGGAGGGCATGGCAACCCACTCTGGTATTCTTGCCTGGAGAATCCCATGGACAGAGGAGCCTGGCGGGCTATAGTTCATTGGGTCGCAAAGAGTCAGACACTACTGAAGCGATTTAGCATGCATGCAGGATTGGACCCAGGAATTTAAAGTTTGTACAAGAACTTGTTTCTTCAACAATTAGTCCTTGAGATACTTTCCAGAAAATACCTGAAAGTATGACTGCACAACAGTTATCCATTCCTTCAATTAACTGTTAAAAGCACACTGACGTACTGAGTTGGATGCTGAGAATACAGAGATGATGGAGGCAAAGTCCCTGCCCTCAGGAAGACCAGAGCCTACTTAGAAACACAGATAAAACCCACAAGAGTTTCATCAGAGCTACGCAAGCATCCATCTAGCATAGCATCGGCCACGCTAGTGATGTGAAGAAAGGAGTGATGGACTGTAACTCAGTAGGGCTGAGAAACTTCCACTGATGACCTGTTTCATCTGCATCGTAAACAGTACGGATGAATTCACCAAGCTGACCTCAAGGAAGGGCACTTAAATATTAGATGAGCCCAAAGGTGGGAAAGTGAGGAAGTTCAGTGACCTGTAAGTCTCACGCTGAGAGCGAAGGGGAGAGAGAAGCAACAGAGGCTGAGTGCAACTGTACAGATGGGGGCTGAGTGCAACTGTACAGATGGGGGCTGGGCCAAAGACACCCAAGTGAAGTGAAGGGAAGTGAGAGTGGTTCAGTCGTGTCTGACTCTTTGTGACCCCATGGACTCTACAGTCTATGAAATTCAGGAATATTGGAGTGGGTAGCCTTTCCCTTCTCCAGGGGATCATCCCAACCCAGGGATTGAACCCAGGTCTCCCACATTGCAGGTGGATTCCTTACCAGCTGAGCCACAAGGGAAGCCCAAGAATACTGGAGTGGGTAGCCTATCCCTTCTCCGGGGGGATCTTCCTGACCCAGGAATCAAACCAGGGTCTCCTGCATTGCAGGCAGATTCTTTACCAACTGAGCTATCAGGGACACCCTGAACTGGAAACTTGCACTTTGGGAATCTCTCCAGTGGGCAGTGGGGAGCTATTATGAATTAGTGAGATAAAATGTAATCAAATTTGCAACTCTGATCGCTCAGGCGCCAGTGGGAGACCCAGTGGTGTTGAAGGTGGAGGCTCTGATGGTTGCAACTATACAGCCCAGGGCTTTATTGAAAGCAGTGGTAGCAGAGGTGAAGAAGGACAAAATGTGGAAATTGTTTGCTAATGAAAGGGATGAAACAGAGATGGGAGAACTGTAGCTCCAAGCCCTCAGGAAACCATTAAATAACAGGCTCACCACCTTTTAACCTGAATTCCAAAATTCTTTATCCTCAATTGTAACGCCCTAAAGTTCTGGACATTAAAAAATAATTCTTAATAACAGATTTGGTAGCAATACCTGACCTGACCTAAAGTCTTTTGTGGCAAAATCTACCCTGAGTTGAAATGAGGCAGCATAATTTTTAGTTATCTGCTTGGTGTGACTATTCACATGTTTCATTGCAGAAATTTAAAGTATGTGATTCCTGAGAGCTCATCTAGAACCTGTTGGAGATGTATGTTATGGAATGTATTGGGTTTGGATCACCTTTCCAAAACCAAAACAGCCTAAATTCATGAATACTAGCAGCAGAGAGAAGACACCCAAAGAGGTATCTATGAATATAGTGGAGACAGAAAAAGAAAAAACTCATTTTGGGTTTGGGTTTAGGACAATAAAGATTATCACTATCCAGAATGACAAAGAAGGAGCCCCCCAAGTTAAGGAATGTTCTATAGGAATTTAAGAATTTTCCAGAATGACAAAGAAGGAGCCCCCCAAATTAAGGAATGTTCTATAGGAGTTTAAGAATTTTCCAGAATGACAAAGAAGGAGCCCCTCAAATTAAGGAATGTTCTATAGGAGTTTAAGAATTTTCCAATTCAAATTATTCCTTTTTTATAACAGTGTTTAAAGGCACCATTATACATATCTAGAAATCTACGTGTCTGGAATATCTAAAACCTCTTCCAAAGCAGTTAAGCGAGAACAAACGCCATGCCTTCAAATCACTGTAGTGCTTTAGAGCTTATCAAGCAATTTCCTATAATTATTGCACTGAATCCTCTGAACCGCAATGCATTTTTGTATGCATGTGCTCACATTTAGCCAAATCTTAATTTCAAAAAAAATCTTTCCGTTTATTTTTACATATGTTATGCTTCAAAAAATATACTCAATACCAGAAAAGCCTCTGTGCAGAGAAAAGCTTAATATTCTAGGGAAAAGAGTCCACAGAGCCACATGCATTCTAATTAGTCGTACTTCCATATCAGTGTGAAAAATGTGGAAATCTATACCGAATTTATCAAATAATACAGCACTATGGGACTGCTGTTAAAAGAAGGTGGGGGGCAGCCTACACTTCTCTCCCTTCAAGCATTTGAACAGTATGCTTTGACCACTATTTTCTTTTCAATCAATAAACTTTTCTCCCTTCTAAAAATAATGCACCACAATCTATAATCATATATCTGTTTCTCCCTAATTGTACTTACATTTCAGTCTCCTGAGTGAAAGCGAAAAGTGCTAGTTGCTCAGTCGTGTATGACTCTTTGCAACCCCCTGGACTGTAGCCTACTAAGCTCCTCTGCCCACGGAATTCTTCAGGCAAGAATACTGGATTGGGTAGCCATTCCCTGCTCCAGGGGATTGAACCCGGGTCTCCTGCATTGCAGGCAGATTCTTTACTGTCTGAGTCACCAGGGAAGCCCAATCAATCTCTTGAGGCAATAACAAATTTAACGGTTCCATTCCTGATTACATTGTCCTTTCTAATGCTGTATTTATCAAATGGTTCCATGGCACTGTGCAGTGCCCTTGTTAACTGTAGATGCCAACTATTTCTCTTGATTAATGTGCATCTCTGCAAAGCTCATGTTAAAATGACATTGTTGGTTGTTTTTTAGTCGCTGAGTCCTGTCTGACCCTTTGCAACTCCATTTGGACTGTAGATTGCCAGGCTCCTCTGTCCGTGAAATTCTCCAGGCAACAATACTGGAGTGGGTATTTCTTTTTCTGATCCAGGGATCAAACCCGCATTAGTAGATGGATTCTTTACTGCTGAGCCACCTGGGAAGCCATGTTGCCTAAATGAAAAGAAACGTATCCTTAGTAAAAGCTGTTGGTCTTACCCATAACCTTTAAAACCCTTAAGCAAGTAACTTAAGGCTATATTGTTGTTGTAAAACATTCAAATTCATAGCCACACACACAGCCAAATGGAAAGGTTCCTTTCCAAATGTTGAGGCTCTCCTACTTCTCGCCATTGATAATATTAATAGTTTGGTAAGTCATCTCACCCTCCCCACCCTTTCCTATGCTCAAGTAGTTCAAAGGCAGAATTCAGTTGTTTTTCATACATAATTTTCCTTTTATTATATATTTAATAAAAGGAAAGGTACAAAGACAAGGAAAAGGGGGAAAAGGTGCAGAGGTATGAAGGAAACTGATTCATTAACGATTGAATTCATGGCTGTGATGCTTGACCACTCATCAGTCAGCTAGCAGTTCTTAATCAATCATCTCAGTATTATGCTAGATGCTAAGTAACACAAAGAAACATCCAGATGAGTTTGAGATGAGGGAATGTAAGAAAATGTCATTTTCACCTAAAATAGAAAACAAGTGGAGAGTTATATGGTACATACTCTCAGCAGTACAAGGACATCTTTCCTGTAGTCATAGCCCTTGATTCAACTATGAATGAACAGAACTTTTAAATAAATGATATATCTGTTTCACAGCTAAGCACATATCCACTTCCTATAATTTGTTCATAGTTAGCACACTCTAGTAGTGCTAATAGACCAGACTAATAGTCCAGAACTTAATGAGCGAACAACATGAGGCATTGAAGAGTTTGCATTAAATCATAAGGATAACAAGAGATAAAGATCTGTGGACCAGTGGTAGGCTGAATTTAGCAGGACCTGGGTGGAAGGTCTGGCAAGATTGGGGTTCGTGAAGAGGGGATAATAGGACATCGTAGGCAGGAGAAACAGAAGTGTGAAAAAGGAAATGATCACAACAGAAATGAGGGACAGTGAGACAGTCAGTTTGGCTACAGAACAGAGCTTAATACAAAGCAGTAGAAAATGAAGTTGGAAAAGCTAGACACAGGCATTTGGACTTGACGTGATAAGAATAGGGAGCAGTGCCAGATTTTTTCCCATTTTATCTGGAAAATTTTCAAGCATCCAAACCAAGAGCTATATGCTAAACACCCTGTATGCATCGTGTGGATTCTATAATTTACGTGACAGCATGTTTGCTTTATTCCTATCGAATCATTCCTGCATTACTCATTCCTATTAATCCATCTTGTATTTTGGGAATTTTAAAAGATGTGGTAGATTTATTCTTCCAGATGAATCTTGAATCATTTTCCAAGTTCCACAAGAATACTCTTGGAATATTGATAGGCATTACACAAAACTTGTCAATAAATTTGAAAGGAATTTACATGTTTAATTATCTGGTTTTCTTTTCCAGAAAATACTCTCAGTAACGTTTTGTGTTTAGCATTTTGTATTTTCCACTTGCATGGAAGTGGAAATTTGCCAATGTATGATTAAACATATTCTTAGGTATTTTAATGTGATGTGAATATCTTTCCCCCAGCCACCACCATCTCATGTTTCTAATTGGTGGCCCAGATCTTTCATCTTTTTTTTTTTCTTCTTCTTTAACGGAGACTTGGCTCATCTTGTATGTTTCTCTTATCCAAGACTCCATTATAACCTGAGCTCACAGTGCCAGGTGCAGGGCTGAGATCAAAGGGAAAGACTATACATACAAACTAGCATTCTTCTCAACAGTCCATTTAAGTTATCCACAAGAAAAGACATCTTTCTCAGTAATTATTCACTCTTTCGCTAACCTAATATACAAAAGAACAATTTATTCAAAACAAGTTAAAGAGTCAAGGGAGTAAAAGACATGGCAATTGACAAAATTTCATAACCCTAAGTAAACCTATGTCCTTCTTCAATAATTGGTAGTATTCATTTCCTGGATCAACCATTTATTCTCTTTTGAGAGAGAGTAAAAATCTGAGATATATAGGTGGGTTATTTAAAAGCAAAGATAAAAGAGAGGGCATGTGAGAACATGTTCATTTTCATCTAAAATAGGAACGCAAGTGGAGAGCTACATGGCACATACTTTAAGCAGCACAAAGTCATCTTTAGTCACAGTCCTTGATTTAACTACAACTGAGCAGAACTTTTAAACAAATGATGTATGTGCTTTATAGCTAAACACAGAATCTAAATGTTTTCATTGTTCTTTAAAATTAATTTTACAGTAAACATATTCAGGTATTTCAAAAATCAAATGAATATGATTAGGAATCTCACTGCTTCCTGTTCCCTCATATCCTCTATAATTTATTTACATAGTACACTCTAGTAGATTGTGCATTCTCCTAGTATTTCTTTATACACATACAAATGCCTATTTGTAATTTTTCACTTTAATACAAAAGCTAGCATACTACATTCATTGATCATTGATCCATACTTGTTTTTTCTTTGGACTAGAGGACATTTTACATTTGTACAAAAAGAACTTTGTCTGATAGCAGGCTGCATAGTATCCCATTTTGTGCTGTACCAAAGTATACTTAATCAGTCCTTAACTGATGGAGATTTCAGTTGTTTCTTTTGTTTCGGTGTTATAAACAATGCTGCAACTAATATGGATGTATAATATTTCACACATTTGTAGTCATATCAAGGGGTTTCTAGTATATGTACGGTAGATAAAATATTAATAATGAGTTAAAAGGAAGAGGAGTGGGAAGATGGAACAATACTGGTTACAAAATTATCACTTTTTTTCATGAAGTGGCATAATATTAAATCAAGTAGATTGTGATAAATTGAGAATATATATATTGTGATTCCTAGAGAAGCCACTTAAAAAATATAAAAGGGTAAAACTGAAGAGCCAATAGAGAAACATTGACCAAACACTGAAAATGGAATACTGAAAAATATTTAACAAATCCAAAAAATATCTATAGAGAAGAATTAGAAAAATAAAAAAACAGATAGGACAAATAGAAAATAAATAGCTAAAGACCAAAATCCAATAATATCAATACATATATTAAATATAAATAGACTAAACATCCCAGTTACTTTATAATGATAAATTATAATAATAATACCAAAAAGATATAGTGATAAAGGTTTCCATGCTTAATACCAGGGTTTCAAAATACATGAAGCTAAAACTGATGAAACTAGAGGAAAAAACAGACAATTCCACAATCATGGATATGTACTTTAACACTTTTTCCTGAATAACTAATAGGACACATTTAAGACTGGACAAAAATTAGTAAAGATGTGTAATATCTGAGCAACATTATCCACTAACTTGACTGCATGAATATTTAGAAACCGTATATTGACAACCACATGATACATATCATTTTCAAGTGCAGATGGAACATTTATGAAGATAGACACTATGCTGGGTCATAAAAGTATCTCAATAAATTTCAAAAGATTGAAGTCGTTCACAGTACGGTCTCTGACTACAAGGGAATTAAATTGGAAACCAGTGACAATAGAGAGAGAAGATGGAAAGGAGAATTACAAGTATGGAAAGACTATAATGGGGTCTAATTCAATAGGAACATGACCAATAGGAAACTAGATCGATATTTCCCAAATTACGTTCCAGACAACACAAATCTATCAGAATGCTCTAAGACAAAAACAGTACTGTATCACCAAGTGGGAGTTTCATAATTCATACCTTAAAGATTCCTTAAATCTTTAGTACCTTAAAGATTCAATGAAGTCCTTCATTTAGCCTAGCATTCTCATATTTAATCCTAGAAACATGAATCTAAATAAAATTCTAAGGAGTTAGAATTTCTCAGTGTCATTTGGAGAAATGTGGGACCAGATTTATACAGAAAGTCTATTCATTAATCAAGCTTTGTCAAGTGATGATAAAATTTAAAGTGAGATAAAAATTGTTATGTTAAGCTCTGATTTCACCTAAGTATATTCCTGAAACATCCTAGCCTATGATTTTATATAACTAGTTGATGAAAATTCCAAAACTTTGTCAGCTTTGCAAGAACCGTCTTTTGTATATCAGGTTATCCAAATATAACAATAAAATTATCACTGTTTTATGACCATTTCTAATAACAAAATGGTCCTGGCTCTTCTTCAATTCTTTCATTTTGAATCAAGTTTCACTCTATAAAAAGCTCTCCTATTCACATATTTTATTCTCTTATTATTCTTATTCTCCACTCACTCCTTTTCTCAGAGTTTTTAAACAATGCTCTTCTTCACTTGTTGATTCCAACAAAAACATTTTAGAACCGGCACATTACCCCCCTACTCACAAGGTAAAGTTTCTATAATGTTTGCGTAACATTTCTGACTTCCATGTTCTAGGTTGATTTAGTTGGAGGGAGACTGGAAAAAATCAGAATTTAAAAGAATCAAGAGATACTAGCTATGTCTTCTTAAATCCAGCTGAGCTAGTCTGGGCTGAAAGCAACAGTCATTTACACTCTGGATTTCATTCTGTGGGACTGATGTTGCCTTTCTTGAAGACCCTGGTCTGCTTCAAGCTAACACATAGTACTAGAAAGATAAAATTCTAAACACAATAATGTTTCAAAAATACAGAATTGGAGACAGATTATTTCAGAATGTCAATTTAAGGATGCTAGATCTATCACCGTGATAAATGCAAAATATTAAAATGTGCAGTTGTGATTGACATGTATACTCTACCATGTGTAGAAGACACAGCTAGTGGGAATCTTCTGTATAGTTCAGGAAGCTTAGCTCTGTGCTCTGGGATGACCTAGAGGGGTGGGATGGGGGTAGGGTGGGAGGGAGATTCAAGAGGGAGGGGACATATGTATGCATATGGTTGATCCACTATATTGTAGAGCAGAAACTAACACAACATTGTAAAGCAATTATATTCCAATAAAATTGTCTTAAAAACTCTTCTACACTAGTTCTGTGTTGTAAAAAATCCATTGGCTGTCTTATTAAATACAGTTTATGAAATTAAAATTAGATTAAGCCTAAAATAAAGACTTTGATTACTTCCAGATAACTATATTCTTTTGCTAGGCACAGAAAGGTGAAGAGCAAATTAACTCACACTCTAACTTTTAAATTGCTCTGAGATCATACTAATACAAAAATTAATACATAACGAGCCCCACCTCCAAATCATCTGTATGATTAAAGATACAATTTTTATCAACTGATTTAAAACTTGAACTTCCCTCTCCATCATCTAAAAGTTATTGAGGGTATATTAGTTGTAGCTAGAGCCAAACATTCCCAAAAAAAGACAAAAATAAAAATTAAGTAGAAGAAAACAAAATTTGTATTTATAAAAATATTGATTAAAGAATGTGACAGTAGTTTGGTAAAACATAGTTATGAACATCCTAAAAAAACAGGACAAAGAAGGAAATATAATACATAGCACTTACTGATGGACAGAAGTCGAGTAGTTTACTGGGGAAAGCAAATGTTTATTCAGACCCCTAGTGCTAAGAGAAACACTTTTAAGAGACTGTGTAGAGACTGTGCTTTATAAATATTATATAAAGCCATCTCAAATGTTACATGTTTCCATTTCAGCTATCTATCTAAGAAAATAATACCAAACATCATTCTGAAATGTAACTATAGTAGTGTAGTCTAGGCATTGAGTTTTCTAATTTTTTTTAAACACATGGTACTCATCAAAGAGATACTGCATTCATCAAAACATCTCATTCATACAGAATTACAACTAGACAGTTATTCTGTGCGATTTCTGAATTCACACTGGGAATTTGTAGTGAAATGTGCTTCAGGTTACACACTGTAAAATGCAAAGTGCCCCTCTGGTGAAGAACATTGCCTAACGAAAAGAGCATAAAGAGATGGAACATATTGATGGGGAGGTAAAATGGCATAAATGTTTGATATTTTGGCAACACATATCAGGAGGCTTAGGGCTTCCCTGGTGGCTCAGACGGTAAAGAATCTTCCTGCAATGTGGGAGACCCAGGTTTGATCCCTGGATGTGAAGATCCCCTGGAGTAGGAAATGCAACCCACTCCAGTATTCTTGCCTGGAGAATCCCCATGGACAGAGCAGCCTGGCAGGCTACAGTCCTTGGGGTTGCAAAGGGTCAGACACGACTGAGCAACTAACACTTTCACTTTCACTTCACATCAGGAGGCTTAAAAAGGAGAATAAATTTCGACTTAGAGATTCCATTTCCAAGATTCTGTCCTTAGGAAACAAGAAAGTTGCAGGGACTCCCCTGGTGCTGCAGTGGCTAAAACTCTGCTCCCAACTCAGGGGGCCAAGGTTTGAGAGAACTAGATTCCACATGCCACAGCTAAGACCCAGCACTGCCAAATAAATAAGTTTCATTTTTTAAAAGTAGGCAAATTTCTTACAAAATATACATCATCAAGTTCTTTATAGTAATGAAAAATCAAGAACAATCTAAACATGCAATGAGAGTGGTAAAATGCATTATATGGAAAATTAGTCATCCATTAAAAACTCCTTCATAGAAAAATATTTTTTTCTTGGAAATATGTTCAAATATAAGTTAGTGTTAGAAAAGGGATAAGGAAATAGTTTCTTTCCTGCGCTGAAGGCTGCACACGTTTGGTAAACTCTTAGAGGAGTGTTATGAAGTACATTTATCAAAATTCTAAATGTGCATGCCCTATTTGTGGGAAACACTCTACAGGAATCCTTGCTGTGTGCGCACAGATATACATATGCACATCTTCATTGTTGTGTTGTTGTAATGAACAAAACCATAGACAGTCTACATGTTCATAACAGGTGCGGTGGTTTTAAAACACACACACAAATCCTTTGACTCTTCTCCCATCAAGAGGTGGGTCTAGATTCCCCTCTCCTGAAATCAAGGAAGGCTTGTGACTACTATTCAACAGAAAAGGCTGTGCAGCTTCTGCCTGATTCTCTTGGGACTCAGCATCAGAGCCCTCAGATACCATGTGAAAAGTCCAACTACACTCTCGTTGTCATACTGTAAGGAAGTCAGACCACATGCAGAGGTAGGTGCTTTGTATAGAGCCAGCATCCACCAACAGGCATGTAAGTAAAAATGTCTGCTGATGATTTTACTCCCCAGTTACTGAGTCACCTCAGTTCTTGGTTCTCCCCAGCTGAGGCCCCAGACATCATGTACCAGAGACAAGACATCCCCACTGTGCTCTGTCTGAATTCCTAACCCAAAGAGAGAGTGCAGAAAAATGGTATTTCATATGACTGTTTTAGAGTCATGTTTATGCAGTATTGATAACCAGAGCAAAAAGGCACTGGTTGAATAAAATATGGTATATCCACAGAATGAAGCATTCTGCTGCTGCTGCTGCTAAGTCGCTTAGGTCATGTCAGACGCTGTGAGACCCCATGGGCAGCAGCCCACCAGGCTCCTCTGTCCACGGGATTCTCCAGGCAAGAATACTGGAGTGGGTTGCCATTTCCTTCTCCCATGAAGCACTATACTGCTGTTAAAAAGAAAAGATGAAGTAATTCTAGAACAATCATATGATATGACCCTAATCTGTTTTTTATTTATTTTTTTCCAATTTTATTGAGGTATAATTGGTCACTATGACCAGTCTGTGAAAGGGAGAAATAAACACTGCCCATGAATCTTATGAGCTTTCTAGAAACCAATTTTGTAGTGTATCTCAAGAATACTAAAAATCTTAAGATTTATTTAGTTGACTTAATATTTATTTAGTTGACTCAATAATCCTTCTTGTAGGAATATATTTTAAGTTTCCATTTAAAAGTTCATACACAAATCTAAGTATTGTTCTTTGGAAAGACCACCTAAAAAGAATCATCTCTGAATGAAAAAACAAAGCTAAATGAGAATGAACACAAACAGTACTAACAAGGGGGAAAGTATGATTAACACAGGTGTGGAGATTTTTATTTTTAAAAAGAAAATACTACAAAAAATATAAAATCTGGATAAAAGAGATTAACTTCTTGGAAAACATAAATTATCAAAATTTACCTGAAAGGAATTTTAAAATCTAAACAATCATGTTAGAAAGTGAAAAAGGTTTCACCACTGCTTCCAAAAATTCATCAGGCACAAAAGCTTTGCAGGCAAGTGTTTTCAAATTTTAAATGACCAGATGACCTAGCAGAAAAATTGAATGAAATTCTCTCTTAAACAGTAGGACTATTGGTGATTTTATTTTTATTAATGTTTATATTTGTAAGTGCTCTTTTCAAATATATTCTTGTATTATTAATATAATTAATACTATGTATATTAATGTAATTAAAATGTATTAAACATTGGGATGAAAAGAAATCATGAAAGTGGAAATATGTACTTTTTACTTTATGAAACCTTTGAAATCAGTGAAAGACAAGTAAAATGAAAGTGGTATCAATTTGGGGATGTTGAGATAGTTAGGAAGAGAGGAAAACAGAAATATAGCCTGCCCCTTAAGGCAAAGCTCCAAGACACGCAAATCGGCCACTTTCTGAGAAAGACTGGGGCTATGCTTCAGTCTGTGTGAGCAGGGCCCTGGGGTGGCCTCTGCTGCTCTGACCTCCAGAGACAAGTGGCCAGTGGGCATGCCCTGGGCTGCAGCTGCAAAACCTAGGGCTCTAGATGTGTGTAGAAGCTCCCTTCCGGGAGATATTGCCACTGTGGAGTGTGTCAGGAAGAGCTGGAAGATAGTGCCCTCCACACCCTCCAGAAAACAAAGAAGTCCAAAGTTTAAAAATAAAATAAAAATGGTACCCACCAGCTTTAGCAAGACAGAGGGACAGCGTGAAAATGGCCCCTGCCAGCACCCCTGCCCAGGAGAGCATCTCGACAGGCCCTGCCCTCCCCACTCCTCGCAAACCAACCTGCGATATTTTAAGATTAGCAAATTAATCTCTTTCACATAAAGTCTTGAGAACTTTTCAACCACCGGGTGCTTCTGCCCTGAGCCCCAGAGCGGGTTAGCCCAAACATGCCAGCCCTTTGGAGGCTGCTTCTCAGCTCGCACAGCCTTCTGGGTCTCGTGGTTTTCAAAGCCAGATATTTCAGGGGGGCTCATTTCTTTTTCTTTTTTTTTTTTTTTTGCTTTATAATATTGTATTGGTTTCTGCTGTACAGCAAAGGGAATCAGTTGTATGTTTACATATATCCCCGTTTTTGGATTTCTGTTCCCATTTAGTCACCACAAAGCATTTAGTAGAGTTCCCTGTGCTTTATAGTAGCTTCTCACTGGTTATGTTTTATACATAGTGCCAATAGTGTAGACACATCAGTCCCAATCTCCCGATTCATCGCACCCACTTCCCTTCCCCCTCTGTATCCATACGTTTGTTCTCTATATCTGTGTCTGTTTCTGCTTTGCAAGTAAGATCACCTGTACCATTTTTCTAGATTCCACATATAAGCATTAATACATGATATTTGCTTTTCTCTTTCTGACTTACTTCACGCTGTATGGCCGTCTCCAGGTCCAGCCACATCTCTGCAAATGGCACAATTCCATTAGTTTTTTTTGTTTGTTTGTTTGTTTTTTATTTTTTTTCCTGGATCAGTTTTCTTTCTTTCTTTTTTTTTTAAATCTTTAATTCTTACATGTGTTCCCAACCATGAAGCCCCCTCCCACCTCCCTCCCCATAACATCTCTCTGGGTCATCCCCATGCACCAGCCCCAAGCATGCTGTATCCTGCGTCAGACACAGACTGACGATTCGATTCTTACATGATAGTAGACATGTTAGAATGCCATTCTCCCAAATCATCCCACCCTCTCCCTCTCCCTCTGAGTCCAAAAGTCCGTTATACACATCTGTGTCTTTTTTGCTGTCTTGCATACAGGGTCGTCATTGCCATCTTTCTAAATTCTGTATATATGTGTTAGTATACTGTATTGGTGTTTTTCTTTCTGGCTTACTTCACTCTGTATAATTGGCTCCAGTTTCATCCATCTCATCAATGAGGTACCACTTCACACCAGTCAGAATGGCTGCGATCCAAAAATCTACAAGCAATAAATGCTGGAGAGGGTGTGGAGAAAAGGGAACCCTCCTACACTGTTGGTGGGAATGCAAACTAGTACAGCCACTATGGAGAACAGTGTGGAGATTCCTTAAAAAATTGCAAATAGAACTACCTTATGACCCAGCAATCCCACTGCTGGGCATACACACTGAGGAAACCAGAATGGAAAGAGACACATGTACCCCAATGTTCATCGCAGCACTGTTTATAATAGCCAGGACATGGAAACAACCTAGATGTCCATCAGCAGATGAATGGATAAGAAAGCTGTGGTACATATACACAATGGAGTATTACTCAGCCGTTAAAAAGAACTCATTTGAATCAGTTATGATGAGATGGGGCTCATTTCTTAACTGCAGGTCTTAAAGGTTGGAGTGCCTAAAGCAGGAGATGAACACTTTCTCCCATGCAGAAACTCAGATTCTGCAAGGTCAGGTTCTGCGAGGTCCCTCCAGATTGTGGGTTGACACGCAGGAGCGGGGTTTAGGGCAAGACTCTGTCTTAGCCTTGCCTACCTGCCTGGACGTGTTTGCTGATGTGAAAGAGTTGCTCAGATAATTTTCAGGTCATTTTCAGAGTGAACTGTGCCCTGAGTAGCTGTAGACTAGGGGTGTCCCTCGGAGGAGGTGAGTCGAAGCTTTTTCTATTCTGTCATTTGAACTGCCTTCCAGGACTCGTTTTCCGTAACTGGAAGTCTGGAAAGTCTAGAAATCTGGATGATTTTGCTCATCCCCACCCCTCCAGCCCCGAACTCGCACCCTCCCCGCTCCCCTCCATCACCTCTGGCAACCATCAACCTGTTTTTAATATCCAGGAGCTCTCGGTTGTGTTTTTTTTTTTTTTTTTTTAAGATCCGGCATATAAATGAAATCATTCACTATTTGTCTTTCTCTGTCTGATATATTCATTTAGCATAATGCCCTCGGGTTCATTTACCTTGTACCGACTGATACTTTCCTCTTTTTTAAGACTGAATAACATTCCATTGTGCATATATACATAAAAATCTCACATCTTTTTCATCCATTCATCCATCAATGGACACTTAGGATGCTTCCATGTCTTGGCTATTCTAAATAATCCTGCAATAAATGCGGTGGGTGCATACATATATCTCTTGAAATTATATATTATAAAATTATATACATATAGTATTAAAGAAGAAACAGAAATTTATTGAAGCTATAAATTATAGCTGTATTCATGTTAAGTAAAAGATATTTTAAATTTCACTTGTGGTTATCATCACACTGTATCAACACAAGAACCTTTCAGTAGAAGACTTCATGTCACAGTTCTTAGGCTAGCCTGCACCCTACAGCAATCAATTTATCAAATAAATACCCTTAACTTTTTCCAAATATTTCCTATCAATTTTAAATAACTTGCAAGTTTGGGTATTCTATTTTAGTTGTGAAACTCAGTTTGAAGAAAATTCCTTTTTCAGTAATTTATATTAAAAAACAGTAGAAAGTAAACTGAAATTTTCATTTCAATGCTTTCTCAGAATGAAAACATCATTTTGATTAAATAAATACTATCTTCAGCCTGAATTCCACTAGATCCACAGCTGCTCAGATTAGTTTAATCCACAGCTCGCTATGGCCAAAGGGGCCTGAGCCGCTGGAAAAATGCTGATGGGTAATCTCCTGTGTGGCATCTCTACTTTTATAACAACAGTTCCAACTACCACTCTTCTATGAGCAACAGTTCACCTACCACTGCTTTCAGACATCATTTGCACTGAGTGCCTAGTGTAAAACGGAAATACAGGAGCCCTTTCCAAATTCATTAACAATGTGGCATCGGTTCAGTTCAGTGGCTCAGTCGTGTCCGACTCTTTGCGACCCCATGAATAGCAGCACACCAGGCCTCCCTGTCCATCACCAACTCCCGGAGTTCACTCATACTCATGTTCATCGAGTCAGTGATGCCATCCAGCCATCTCATCCTCTGTCGTCCCCTTCTCCTCCTGCCCCCAATCCCTCCCAGCATCAGGGTCTTTTCCAATGAGTCTACTCTTCGCATGAGGTGGGCCAAAGTATTGGAGTTTCAGCTTCAGCATCAGTCCTTCCTATGAACACCCAGGGCTGATCTCCTTTAGGATGGACTGGTTGGATCTCCTTGCAGTCCAAGGGACTCTCAAGAGTCTTCTCCAACACCATAGTTCAAAAGCATCAATTCTTCGGCGCTCAGCTTTCTTCACACGCTAGTAAAGTAATGCTCAGAATTCTCTAAGCCAGGCTTCAGCAGTATGTGAACCATGAACTTCCAAATGTTCAAGCTGGTTTTTAAAAAGGCAGAGGAACCAGAGATCAAATTGCCAACATCTGCTGGATCATCAAAAAAGCAAGAGAGTTCCAGAAAAACATCTATTTCTACTTTATTGACTATGCCAAAGCCTTTGACTGTGTGGATCACAATAAACTGTGGAAAACTCTGAAAGACATGGGAATACCAGACCACCTGACCTGCCTCTTGAGAAACCTGTATGCAGGTCAGGAAGCAATAGTTAGAACTGGACATGGAACAACAAACTGGTTCCAAATAGGAAAAAGAGTACATCAAGGCTGTATATTGTCATCCTGCTTATTTAACTTATATGCCGAGAACATCATGAGAAATGCTGGACTGGAAGAAACACAAGCTGGAATCAAGATCGCCAGGAGAAATAACAATAACCTCAGATATACAGATGACACCATTCTTATGGCAGAAAGTGAAGAAGAACTAAAAAGCCTCTTGATGGAAGTGAAAGAGGAGAGTTAAAAAGTTGGCTTAAAGCTCAACATTCAGAAAACGAAGATCATGGCATCCAGTCCCATCACTTCATGGGAAATAGATGGGGAAACAGTGGAAACAGTGTCAGACTTTATTTTGGGGGGCTCCAAAATCACTGCAGATGGTGATTGCAGCCATGAAATTAAAAGACGCTTACTCCTTGGAAGAAAAGTTATGACCAACCTAGACAGCATATTCAAAAGCAGAGATATTACTTTGCCAACAATGTGACATAGCAATCAATTATACTAAGCGCAGGTTCCTTTTGACATCCTGTTCCACTGGGCATGTTGCGTGCCCCAAAAGCCAGCCTTGTCTTTTAGAAGATGTCATTAAAATTTGTCAGTATAACTATTGGCTAAAAAAGAAAAAAAATTGTAAGCTTTTAATGTAATCATATTTAATTTCCTCAATGGGCAAAGTACACTAATAATCAGTTTGGTTAAAACAAACAAGCAACAGAAGCAGAAGGTCAAGCAAGTATTTGTTGTTAAGTCAGCAACCAGCAACTACTGTTGCTCAATTCATCTAACATTGAGAGAAGGGAGAAAACAGGACACAGGCGAAGCTCCTACTACGTTTCCAGCATAGATTTTTTAAAATGGCTCCAATTTCACTCCAGCAACCAAGCAGGTGACAGATTGGGATGGTGGGGGGCTAGGGACTTGAAGTTATCTCCTGGTTTCTAAAAAAACTTCAAAAGATTACACGAAAACATTTTACACAAGTTAAGCGAGGGCCAGAGTTCAGGTTCACTAAAGCCTGGGCATTATCCTGCGTCCTCCGGGACGAGTCTGGTAGGAGGGAGTCGGGGAGGGCGGGGATAGAGGGAAAGGCCTATCCTTGACGTCGGGGGCGTCTTATCTTAGGACAGGGGGCTGCGGGCTAAGTTGCTTCAGTCGTGTCTGATTCTTTACGATCCCATGGACTGTATGGAGCCAGCCAGGCTCCTCTGTCCATGGGATTCTCCAGGCAAGCATACTGGAGTGGGTTGCCACGCCCTCCTCCACGGGCTCTTCCTGGCCCAGGGATCGAACCCGCGTCTCTTACGTCTCCTGCGTCGGCAGGCGGCTTCTTTACCACTAAGCGCCCACAAGGTAAGTCCTGGAAAGGGAGAGCGGCCCACAAGCGCTGTGGGAGGGGCAAGTCTGAGGGAAGGGGAGGGGACAGGGGGCGGGGATTATTTGGGGGCGTGGCCAAGGGAGGGTGGGGCTGCGAAGAGACTCGGGAAACAAGACCCCAGAGCGGGGGGGAGGGGGGGGCCCGAAGGGGCTGGGCCGAGGCGGAGGCTCCCGCGGCCATATTTAGGCCGGGCACTTCCCTTCTGGTGCAGCTGCTTTTCCCGCCGCCACCGGAGGTGAGCCTGGGCTTGGGCAAAGGTCTGGTCGTCCTCGGGCCGCCGGGGTCCTGTGTCGCACGGGTGACACTGGGGGTTCTGGTGGGGGCGGACTCTCCTGAGCCCTTGCGGCGGCTTGCGTGTGTGCGATCGCTGAGAACGCGGCCGCTGGGCTCGGCCGCGGGGAGCCGGAGCTGGAGGCCGAGGGAGGGGCGCTAGTCGGAGGACTTTGTCCCCAGGCTCGGCGCCTCGTCCCAAACCCCTGTTCCCCAGTGAGCCTCCAAGAATTGTAACTCCGGGCGCTCGGGCCTGCAGTCTCTTTCTTTGAGCAGCTGCTTGTTTCTTAAGTGCCTACTGCGTTTCCGTAGCTGTTTCTCCGTGAAATTGATGTGCAGCCCACTCATGTAGGAAGCAGACCCTAGACGGTCGCAGTCCCCACGGGAGGGGGAACCCGCTTCTCTGCACGCAGTTGCAAGCTCTTGGGAAGTCCGATCGTGTTGTAAATGCGCTGTCAGAATTGTCTCGGGGCGTGGATGTCATCTCTGATGGGGTGGTCAGGGGGGCGACATTTTGCACGGACCTTGAGGGCCTTGGAGGTTGCAGAAATAATAGTGTGAGTAATCATAGCCAGCAGCGTTGTAAGTGCATGAATTAATAACCCTATCGGATTGGTCCTATTAATATCCCCATTTTATAGATGGGGAAATGAGGCATAGAAAGTTTGCCCCCAGTCACTACCACGACCAGAATACTACCAGGAAGTAGTACCTAGTGAAGCCAGAATTTGAACCTGGAGCGGCTGGCTCCACAACCTACTTTAAAATCACTGTACCATGGCCCCCAGTAGAAACATCCAGACTATACTAGAATGATTGAGTTTGACTAAATTAAACAAGCCCAGAAAAATAGTGTGGAATCACTGAAGACAATTTAAGTTAAGGTGTCTGGAGTTCATTAATGCTTTTTTTCCCCCAGGGTGGATTAAAAATTCTTCTGTGGGCAAGCCATGTGAATTTTTATGAAGGAAAAGAGATTATGATTAGTACACAGTTAATAATATGACCGAAGTATATATGGCCTTTTATTCATCGTGCTCTTTTTGTCAGTTCATAGTTTGAATTTTGTGAACTTTTAATGGGATCAAACTTGAAAAAAATCGTATAGTTAATGCCAGTGTCTTCCATTTCAGTGACATACTGGTTTTCCGCTACTGGCCTGATAGTTGGGTGGGATTAACTCTCTGCACCTGTAGCAGGATCCTGGCTGTGGGCCAGCATTTGTCATCTGCTAGTTAATGTGAGCAAGCTAACCATGTTTCCAAACGGACAGACTATACTTAACACTGTACAACTTAACACTATTGAACTGTGCACTTAAAAATGGTTAAGACAGAAAACTTTATGTTTTTATCACAATTTTAAAATAAAATTAAAAATAAATTTAAATGATGAGTGATTCCAAGTAGCCCGTTTTAGACTTGACTGTGACTTGTGTAGGGCTCCATTGAGCAGTAAGGTAAATGGATTAAAGCCCTAGGCCTCTACTCAGGATCGGTTTTTGTGAGACATAAAAGAAGAAAACCAAGTAGGAACCTCAGTTTTAGTTTCTTGTATATAATTAGGATGGTGGTAATGGGAATTCAAAGAGGGGATAACTTTAAGACATTACAAACAGAATTGGGTAAGATGGGCCTAGATGTAAAGAGAGCAGAAAGAGGAATAGAAAAACGTGGTTTGAAGGTAGGAGATTTTCAGATGTGTTGAGTTTTGCTAGCCAGAGGCATATCAGGTGAGATGGGTTCAACAGGAAATTTAAATTCTGGCACCAATGTTTGAGGACGATTGTGTGGAGAGGGGCAGATTTATAGTCTTTCACACAAAAAACGTAGTTGAAACTTTGGGGATGGGAGTTAAGGAAAGAGTGTAAACAAAAAAGGAAAGGGAGATGGGAGGAGAAGGAAAGAATGGAAGAGAAGAACTCAGATCTTGTAATTACGCCTCGAGAAGGATTTTTACGAAGAAGTGCTGGTGAGCAGTGCCATAACTGGGTGATGCTGGGGAGACCTGTGCAGGTCATTTAGAGCCAGTGGGATGGGGACACACTTGCAGACAGAAATGGATCAAAGTCCATGAGAGGATGGGAACGGAAATCCAGGTAGAGATAGGCAGAAAACTTTTGACGCTGAGGAGAAGAAGGAAAGAATGGGTAAAATACAAAGAATACAGATTTCTGGAGATAGCCGCAATGAGTAAAGGCAACAGAAGTAAGATCTGACAGTTTGGCCTTTTGGAGGAGTAGATGCTTTGTGAATAAAGACACCTTTCTCTTTAATAGTTTTTACCTTAGTGGCGTTCCACGTGTTGATACCGTGCAGTTGAGAGAACCTTTGTTCTCTGAAGACTATTGAGGTACCTTTCATTGACTTTCTAGGAAGATTGGCACTGTGGGTTTTTGGCAGGGGGGTTTGGTTTTCATTTGGGGGTTTCAGAGAGGGGTGTTTTTATTCTGTTGCACTCAGTAATTTCATTTCTCCCCCAAGATCTCTTCCTAGAACTGAAGTGAAACACCTGTCAGACAAACGTCCCTTAGTGTGCATTGCTGCACACATTTCTGTTGGTTCCTGTGTTGTGCTCGCTTCACCGTCTTTCATAAGCCCAGGCAGTTTTCTCACCAGCTCGTGTATTCTAGCCAGTCAGCCCAGTGTCCTTAAGTTCTCCTCTCTCCCCTGCTTTATCCTCCCTGCATGACAAGTGTGACCTGCAACTCAGGTGGGCTTAGGCTCCCTGTTACCTTCCTTTGTTTTATAGGCTCCTCACTCTCAGCAGTTGATGATATCTCATACTTCCAAATTACGATTTAGAACTTTTTTCTGTTTATTTAAAAAGGAAAAAAAAAAAAAAAAAACCTTTCTTCATTGGAATCTTATTCCAGGAAAAGTTTTTAACCAAACACGAGGCCTTGTGGCAAAGTAGGCATTAAGGTTACTTAGACTGTGGGCCTGGGTAAGGCGACGATGCTGCTCCGTCAGCTGGCCTTCCCATTCTGCCACACCCAGGGTGGATGGTCATCTACCTTAAGAAAGGAAGATACCTCTATTGAGAATGTGTAGTGGACTGTTGCCTTTGTTGTAAAAAGTATGTCCCATTTATACATCATTTGGTCTTTTTTTTTTTTTTCAGGATCATCTACCCTTTGGTACAGACCAAAAAGCAAGTAGTAATTGGACAGGTACATTAAATTTTATTTTTGATATATTACTTTTGAACTTGAATGTAAAAAATCTAGGAACTTGGCTTAAAATATGCTGTGTTTAGCATAGGAAAATTTTAGTGAAAAATGTAATCGCCTAGTATATCATATATCAAAGTATATCATATCTGTTTCTTAGCTTATGTCTTGATTTTTTATTGAGCCTTTTTTCTTCATTCATAATGGAAGAGAGTTTCTAAAATGGGTGGCTGGGGGAAAAAGAACTTTAAGAGCTTTAAAAAAAAAATTCATTCTACCAATTTAAAAAACAGTATTTTCACTTTGTCTTCTTTGCCTAAACGGAAAGTAGTTGATTTTGAGTTTTAATTAAAAAGAGCATTCAAAGAATAGAAGAAATAGACCAGTGATAAGCTACTAAAATAGGTGAGTAGCAAAGTATAAAAACAATAGAGGTAAAGATTAAGTTAATTTTTAAAACTTTCACATAATTTGGTAGCTAGAAGTTTAAAATGCATTCATTAATTCAACAAATAATTTTTAGATACCTTTCATGTACTAGATATATGCTCAGTGTATCATGTTTTGGTAACGCAGATATAGTCCCTGCTAGGTCTAAAAAGGGAGAAGGCAATGGCACCCCACTCCAGTACTCTTGCCTGGAAAATCCCATAGACGGAGGAGCCTGGTGGGCTGCAGTCCATGAGGTCACTAAGAGTCGGACGTGACTGAGCGACTTCACTTTCATTTTCACTTTCATGCATTGGAGAAGGAAATGGCAACCCACTCCAGTGTTCTTGCCTGGAGAATCCCAGGGACGGGGGAGCCTGGTGGGCTGCCATCTGTGGGGTCGCACAGAGTTGGATACAACTGAAGCGACTTATCAGGTTTAAAAAATAGGAATTCCTTGCAGAATAATTCCACCAGGTAAATTTTATTCTTTGGTCTCATGTGCATATATTTCAAAAGTGTACTTCTGTCTCTTTTAATTCATTGTTTAAGATATAGTCATGAACAAGAGTGGCTGAAATTAATATTCAGTAACTAATAACATCATTTTTTCTAAAAATTGGCCTTTTGAAGATTAAAAGCATAAACCTTTGAATAGAAGGTAATTCCTCTGTTTGTAATTGTAATACCCTAATGCTGTGAAATTAGTCAATCTTTTCTGGGAAAAAAAAAAAAAGTTTTTTTAAAGAGTATTTAAAAACCCTCTGGTGAGTCAGGAAAGCAGAGCAGCAAAGGGGCTCTGAGGTCAGACTCTCTGGGTCACACCCCAGATTTCCAGCGTGAAGCTCAGTGTTTGGATTTATCGAGGAGATTACCTAAAGGTAAGGTTGAAACTAACCTTTTGCAAAGACATTTCCCGAATAAGCTTTCCAAGATTGTTTTTACATGTCTTTTTAGAGTAACTGTAGCAGCACAGCTGGACTAGTATACAGTAGAGGGTTTCACCGAGCAGACCACCAACGTGGCAATGCCTGTTCCTGAGATCTGAGGATTTTTTTATTTAGTGTGTATGATTTACTGATTTGTAATAAGAAGAGAAAGGGAATCCTTCCTTGAGAAATACAAATCAGAATCTGATTTTTCTTTGCTCAGTGGGTGCTTAACCATACATAAAAGATGGTGTTCCAGTTTTTTGTGGGGTTTTTTTGGTATTATTATTAAAAATTAATAATGTGTGGTATTTTAACATTTAAGTTTAAAATTATTCATGAAAACTTTCAGATGTTTTGGAGAGAAAAGAATTAACCAAACTTCAAAAATTTTTTTCTGACAAATTCCATAGACTGAGGAGACTGGTAGGCTACAGTCCATGGGGTCACAAAGAGTCGGACACGGCTGAGCGATTTCACTTTCACTTTTAATTCACTTAGGACAGCCGTATGTTTTCCTTGCTGGTTTGTTTTAAACGGAGAAATGTTGATCTGAAAGTTGTATAGCAGTTTCTCTGAAATACTCCGCTAGGATGAGGAATTTGATCTGGTTTAATGTATAGTAAAGTGCCTATGCTCTAAGTGTTGAATACATGTTCTTTCTTATTATTATCAAAACCATTACTGTTACATCATTTTTCTCCCATTTTCTTACCAGCCATAATCAGTCATACCATTGACTCTTTTGTTACAGTTCACAGCAAACTATTAACAATGTTTAATCTTCTAAGCTAAAGTAATCAATTAGTAACTTATTTGTATTCTCTCGCTTTCTAAAAGGAATTTGGGGCAGTCCACAGACATACACATCATGAAGCTTGTTAATAAATTAGTTAATGACATACCAGAGTACTTAAGTTTTCTAAAGTGAATATAACAAGTGTAAGTATACCTAATAAACTTAGTCACTTTCATAGTAACGATTTACCAGAAAATTAGCATGTGAAAAAAATTCAAGGTGGCAGACAGCCATATGTTTAGATACTTTATCTGAAAACAGTTCTGTTGCAAATTTTCTAAGAGCTAATTCTCTGGAGATTGATGAGATCCCTCTTCACTAATAGGGGAAGAATGGCCTTGAAACAGGTTTCCAGCAGCAAGTGCTTTGGCGGACTGCAGAAAGTTTTTGAACATGACAGGTAACTACAAAGAGGATACAATTTTAGATCTCTCTCTGCTTCCACCTACTTGAATCTTTAAATAAGCCCATGAAAGATCATGGTTGCATGAATAACTGTTTACATGGAAAACCTATGGTTTTTATCAAATTTATCTTACCTAGTTTTGACATTGGTGATAGTAATAAGATATTTACTTGTAAGTTACATATAAATTTCATATTTATATGAAAAGAGAATTAAGGGTGTGGTCCATTTCAGTGTCTGTGAGCAAACATGTAGTTTAAGATCTTTAGATTTGTTATTTCATACGTTTCTTTAGAAACAATTTTTCATTTAAAAATTGTCGTGCTCATATTGACAGTATTATATTTATTGTTTTAATTCATTCTTCTCCAAATGACTGGGTACCATGCACAGCATAAGCTCGGGTTGATTAGTATGCTAAATTGGCCCCATTCTTTCTTTAAGGGCTAGGGGTATATCCCTAAAATGTTGACGAGATCACTTATTCTGGACATTAAATCACTTGTTTTGTGTTTCTTTCTGACTAATGAGGGGCAATTTTTTTTTTTCTTTTTTGGTGTCTGTGTAGTGTTGAACTGAAGTGCAAAATGAAATTTGCTGTCTATTTACCACCAAAGGCAGAAACTGGAAAGTGCCCTGTGCTATATTGGCTGTCTGGTAAGTGTTATGGGTTTGAGTTTTGTAAAGGAGTTTCTTTTCCTTTTTTTCCTGGCTTATCTTACTCCCATCTTGACTTTTTGTTGTGCTTTCTTAACCATTTATAAAGACTTTAGGAGCCTATAGTCTGCTCTTACTTTATCCTGAGAATAATTTCAAACCTACTGAATTACATTTCTTTCATTACTTCTTTTTTCACGTCTGTGTTGTTATTGTGTAATTGCTAAGTCGTGTTTGGACTCTTTTGCGACCCCATGGACTGTAGCCCACCAGGCTCCTCTGTCCATGGGATCTCGGGGCAAGAATTCTGGAGTGGATTGCCATTTCCTTTTCCAGAGGATCTTCTCGACCTAGGGATCGAACCTGCATCTCCTGCATTGGCAGATTGATTCTTTACCACTGAGCCAACCAGGGAAATCTACTTCTTTTTCAGTTAGACCACATAATTTAGCAGAAAATGTAAAGTTCTAGACTCATTGGCAAAAGCTTAGAAAACTTACTTAGTTTGTTCCTAACCAAACATTTCTTAGAGACTTTACCACTCAAATAGAACATTGTTAGGTAAAATCAGGGTACCTGTGATATGGTAATTAGAAACCACAGACAAGTAACTTCTTATAGTGTTCTCTAGAATGTTTTAATTGGACCTGGATCTTCTCCCCCCAAAATCTGGAACATCACAGAAGACTTCTTCTTAATCACTGGTGAATATCAAAGTCTGTCCAGTGGATTGTGAGAGCTCTTTCACAAGATCCTGGCACTTCATCTTTAGAAGCAAACATTTTAAGAGACTCATAGAAAACGGAATTATGTCATAGAGTTGTATTGTTGTTTCTTTAAAATTGCTTCTTACAACTTTGATTTACTAAATCCTCCCTTATGTATGTTTTCTCACCAAATTATCACTCTTAGAGCGTTATATTTCATTTTCAAAGGTAAAAATTAAGTACGTACATAACTTTAACTCAGCATCTCGTTTCTTTGAGTAGAGAAAGCAAACCAGTTTTGTTGGAAGAGCACTGGGCAGTGCCAAAAGCAGTGATAGATCCCATGTTTGTTTTAGAAACATAGTATTGTACAGCTAAAGATGCTTTAGAAATCATGTAAGCATGGCCAGGATATTATATATTACTCAGAATCACATACAGGAGTGAACATGTTTTCTGATTCATGGGCCAAAGCCTTATTCATTCTTTTCTCCTGTTCTTTTGGAATTTTGTTTCTTGTGAGAGCTACTTCAGTCATATCTCTTGTTAAAAGACTAATAACCCAGGCCAGATGTACCAGGGTATTGTATAATAGGCACTGTAATAATAAGGTCCTAAATTCTTAACTGTAATTGAAATCTATCAAGATGTATCATCTGAACTTTAGGAATATAGAAAATAGTTTGTTTATTTGTTTACATCAAATGACAGGACATTTTCCGTAGTGAGATGCTAAAGAAGAGATAAACCTTGGAAATTAAGGCTTGATTTTCTGAAAAAAGGTAAGATTGACCAGCACACTTGAGAAAAAGTGATAGAAGAATACTGGAAGGTTTACACCCCAGTTAATTGAAGGAATACAGTGACAGAAAGATAGCATCAATTGTTACAAATTAACTGAAATCAGACTATCTTTATTGTGAACTGTATACTTCAAAGGAGTGAATTGTATGGCATCTGAGTTACACCTCAATAAAGTTGTTACCCGAAAAAAAAAACCCCAGCTCTTCATATAAAATAAGTATAGTTGACCAAATAGCTGTTATTAATAGTAACCATCTTCATTTTCATATGCTTGCGCACAATTCTGCTAGTAGAAGTATCTTCATTTCCCTGAGTACTGTTCACACCCTACTATCTTAATCAGGAAATTTGTGTTCTGACTAACGAAAAAAAAATTTTTTCTCTGATCTCTAAATACATTTCCATTTCCCAAATGCACGACTCTGAACTGTGTCTCAGACACAGTTTAAAGACCCTTTACACCTTATCGCATTTAATCCTCATAGCTACCTTATGAGGTAAAAATAGGTAATATCATCCCTATCATTTTTCAAATGAAAGAACTGAGGCTCAAAATATTCATTGCTTGCATAGTTAAGTAACTAACTTAACTTAGTTTAGTTAAGAAGGAGTTGAATGACATTTACAACCAGATACTGTTTGAAATCCAAAACTCATGCAGTCTGCACATTACCCTGCCTCCTTTGAACACGTTTACATTAAGGTTACATTTGATTTGCATTTGTATTACATTTACATTTAATTAAAATTGCTGACCTTTTATCAGTATTTGAGGCAGTTCTCCACCATGATCTGGCTGCAGTGTTTATGAAAGGCATTCTGAGAGGAACGAACAAGGACCTTGTTCCCTTGCCATAACTAGTGAAAATATATATGTCCTAACGGTTTAACCATAAACTCTAGTAACATTTATCCAATGACACTTGTAACTTTCTATCTTATAATTATTAATTTAGGACATCTTTATTGGGCAACCATTTCATAACTCTCTGTGCTGGCTGTTGGGGAATAAATAGAAACTATAAACTATGTTGTGTAGTTAATTTATTCTGCTTCATGCAAATCAGTAAGTTTTAGTGTTGCTAATTATCAGGCATATTGGGACATTTAGCATTCACTACTAGAAAAGGCAATGGCACCCCACTCCGGAACTCTTGCCTGGAAAATCCCATGGATGGAGGAGCCTGGTGGGCTGCAGTCCATGGGGTCGCTAAGAGTTGGACACGACTGAGCGACTTCACTTTCAATTTTCACTTTCATGCATTGGAGAGGGAAATGGCAACCCACTCCAGTGTTCTTGCCTGGAGAATCCCAGGGATGGGGGAGCCTGGTGGGCTGCCGTCTATGGAGTCACGCAGAGTTGGGCACAACTAAAGCGACTTAGCAGCAGCAACTAGAAAAGGGCTATTGGGTTAAATGGTGTTTAACTTCAAGCTTCTATTGCCAGTTCATTCTTGGCCATTCTCACATCATTATATCAATAGTATTAGGCTCCCGTAATAAGAGAATTGTCATCTCTTCTATCACGTAACTAAAAAAACGAGCTAGGAAAAATGGCAGGAACAGTTGTAAAAACTCAAACTAAAACTCAATTAAGGAAGATATTTGGTGACCATTTTTCTCTTCTTTGGAGAAGGCAGTGGCACCCCACTCCAGTACTCTTGTCTGGAAAATCTGATGGGTGAAGGAGCCTGGTGGGCTGCAGTCCGTGGGGTCGCTAAGAGTCGGATACAACTGAGCGACTTCACTTTCACTTTTCACTTTCATGCATTGGAGAAGGAAATGGCAACCCACTCCAGTGTTCTTGCCTGGAGAATCCCAGGGACGGGGGAGCCTGGTGGGCTGCCATCTATGGGGTCGCACAGAGTCGGACACGACTGAAGCGACTTAGCAGCAGCAGCAGCAGCAGTTCTCTTCTTAGTACACTGAGAAATTAAAAGATGAATAGTCCAAATTTTATTGCTGAGAACTACTTGTATATAAAAATAGTACTATGATGACCATAATATTATCTCACTGAACATTTATGTTTTAATGCAGGAATAGTATTAGCATACTTGATAACACACCATTGGGATTGTTATAACATTTGGTTTAGGCACCATCTTGCCATTCTACGGTTTGAAAAATTCTGAATTCCCAAACACATCCAGTCCAAACGATTTCTGTAATTAAAATTTTAGTGGGTGACTTTGAAAAGACAGCTGGGGGATTATTTAACCTGAGACAATTCTTAGATTGATACTGTTACAAATTTTATGAAAAGAGAAACTTCAGTGTCTTTTTCAGCATGATTTCTTTAAAAAAACAATAAACCTTTTTAATAGTAAGTGAGCTTATTTTCTTGTATTGTAAAAAAATTAAAGCTTATAAGCCGTTCACAGTATAGCATGAGATAACAATATTTTTAATCTTTAGGCTTAACTTGCACAGAACAAAATTTTATATCAAAATCTGGGTATCATCAAGCTGCTTCGGAACATGGCCTTGTCGTCATCGCTCCAGATACCAGCCCTCGTAAGTGTTCTTACTCCAGAGATCCTTTGTAAAAGTATAAATCTTTAAGACTAAGTTGCAAGCAGAGTAGCATATACACAGTCTATTTTGTATTTTTGCTATTTACTAATCTTTCAAGCAACAGCATGACTCTAAAATACCATACTATATATTTTCCTCACTGAATTTTACTAACAGTTTTGCTATTCCCGTTTCATAGATTGACGCTTTAAAGCAGAGCCTGAGCAACTCAAATAATCTTTGTCATATTGGCACTAGTACCAAAATAACTCACAATGCATAGGAAATAATTTTTTTGTTCCTTGGGTAGCCTGTCTTGTCATGTAGTAATTATCTTTTCTCATTTCTGTTAGTCATCAAACAGTCATGCAGTTAAAGAAATATTAGTTTTAATACAAGGGATTATAATGTATACATTAGAGAAATGAGACTATCAGGTATTTGAGAACTCAGTCCATCAGATTGTTGAAACTTGTTTTGTGACCTTGGAAGGGTCAGGAAATGGAATTTAAATGGAAGCTAAATCTATCTGGAAGTTGAATGACCAGCCTTGGGAAGCAGTGCATTTCCTTTCATGGTCCCTATGATACAAAAAGTAAAACATGTCTCACAGGAAATGTAATGAAATGTTTAATTCAGAAGAGCATCAAAAACATGTCTCCAGAATAAACTTGTAAAATAAGGTTTATTTTTAAGTAAAAACCATAAGAAATTCTTAATGATCATTAGTGGAAAAGTGCCATGTTCCTGGATGAGCAGACTAACTCTTACAAAGAGGTCATTTCCATCCAATTACATATCACTATGATTTTATTCGAAATCCCAGTGGTTGACTTTAAACTGCATGCAAGTATATAAAATAAAACCTAATTAATTAAAAAAGAATGTAAGAAAATTCCACTGGGGGAATGGATAAATAGAAGAAACAGGATGGAATGATTCCAGAGTATATAAGAAGACATTTTCGCTGTCAGTTCAAGATTACTAATTGAACACAAGTATTTGTCCCCATTCCCTTCTGAGATCACAGTGGTACAGAGAAGCAAAGAAGTGTTGGGGTAGTGAGGAGGGTCATCAGAGAAGAAATTTCAACACATTTACGAAGGATAAAAAGAAGGTCGAAACCCTTTGACAGGTAAAACAGAGTGAGGATGTGTTCAGAACACTGAGGAGCTTCTAACATCAACAGAGAGAGCCAGTGAATACCCCGCCTGGAGGACCATGTCCTCCCTTTCCTACCTCATTGGCTGGAACTAGTCACAGGACCGCACTCAAGAGGGCAAGGAAGTATGTGCCCCCAAAGGCCAGAGAGCTCCCAATGTCCAGTGAGCAGCTCTGATGCAACTGAATATTCAGGTTCATTTTAAAGCGTATTATTAAACGTGGGCCATTGCTAACAGAGTAGATGAAACCACGAGACTTTTCTTTAATTAGGTGGCTGCAATATTAAAGGAGAAGAGGACAGCTGGGACTTTGGCACTGGCGCTGGGTTTTATGTCGATGCTACTGAAGATCTTTGGAAAACTAACTATAGAATGTACTCTTACGTAACGAAGGAGGTAATTTAATTTACATTGTAATTATTAATTGATGACTGTGAAAGTTTGATTTTGGACACAAGGTCCTCCTAGTCTTTTAAACTAAGGTATGGTATTGTTGAATCTGTTTGGTAGATGTGATGTGATGTGGTCAGTTGCTCAGTCCAACTCTCTGCAGCCCGTGGACTCTGGCCCACCAGGCTGCTTAGTCCATGGAATTTTCCAGGCAAGAATACAGGAGTAGGTTGCCATTTCCTACTCCAGGGGATCTTCCCGACCCAGGGATTGAACCCACATCTCTTGCGTCTCCTGCATTAGCCACTAGTGGCACCTGCGAAGCCTATTTAGTCTATATTTACTAACTACCTTTGCAAAGATTCCAAAGTTTACTGGTACTATACTCCTATTTTCTACAATTTAAATTCACTAAGTACAATTTTAAAGAATTTGATAATTATCTTGATACCTGTTTACATTGACCAGCTTATACAAAGCAAATAGTATATGAAAACAGTTTGCATTTCTCTGGTAGTTGGTTCATTCAGACATATTTCACAGGGATTAATCATAATCGGAAAGGATAAGTGGTAAAGCATTGCTTCTATTAATAATATTTGTGTACAGTTTATGCATTTTTCTAAATCTTATGATTTTAACAATGTCTGCATCATAAAAATTCAGAAATAATAGTATAAAATTTTAATCATGTGTAATTCTGTCACCCCAAACAACTATATTTTGGTATATTCCAGATTTTGTTTTATGACTAGTTTTCATATAATTGTGAAACATTTTTATCTTGTTCTTTTTTAGTTATGTAAAACAAATATTGTATAATATTCTGATCTATTTGTAACATAATTTTAAGAATTGGATAGTATTCCATCATATGCCATGATTTACTTTTTTCTAATGGAGCTATTTATATGTTTACATAGGTCTTTTACCATAATGTGTATTATTGCATTGATTATCTTTGTGTATTATTTTTTTTACCCACAAGAACTTTTCCCGGTTATAGATTCCAGGAAGTGAAATTATTGGATCAAAGTTTAGAACATTTTGAAGTTTCTTTCTGCATTATCATCTTAAATTTGCTTTCTAAGGGTGATGTATCATATATTCTCCAGTGATATATTAATAATCATTGTCTATCCTGCATTTTTTAAAAATCTTTACGGTGTAAACCATTTTAAGACTATGATTTGGAAGTATTGATTTTTTTATACAACTTTGAAAGAGTCTAAACTTACTTCTCTCATATTTTCTGTCCCACCATTAAATTCTCCCTAGCTTCCCCAACTCGTAAATGACAATTTTCCAGTGGACCCCCAAAGGATGTCTATTTTTGGCCACTCTATGGGAGGCCATGGAGCTCTGATTTGTGCTTTGAAGAATCCTGGAAAATACAAAGTAAGATTAACCTAAGCTTCTAGTAACAGATATTTCTCTTGAATAATATAATATTAGGAACTTACAGAGATTGAAATTAGATACTGTTATTTAGTATTGGGACTAAACTTTTCTAGTGTTGGGCATTTCAAGAGATTGTGGGGGAAGACTATTAAATTGACCATACAATAGATGCTAGACTCAAAAGAATAGGCTTGTATCCCAGTGTTTTCTCATTGGTCTGCTAGAGGTATTATCAAGAAATTTTCATAGCTTCTATTCAAACTATAGTTTTCTAGGCTCTTTTTTTCTAAAAGTTAGTCTTGACTAATGTTATTGTAGCAGTATGTTATGATTTCCTTATATTTTTATCAAGAATATTCTCACATAAAGTTTACTCTGATTTTCCATTGTTTTAAATGCAAAAACTGAGTAGAAATTCATCATAAATTTTCATTTGTGCCTTATTTAATGAAAATGTAATGTACTGCTTTGTTGCTTTAGCAATTATATTTTATTAGCTCTTTGAATAGAACACACAAAGGATGATGGATCTTGGAGAGGCATATAATCTAAGCTCATAGTATAGCAGAAGAAAAATCGTTTACAGGGATTTTCACAGCAAGTCAGAGTTTTTAAGCAAGTTGCAAATATCTGTGCATAGTCAACTTACGAAAATATAACTTGTTTGTAAATTTTGTTTTATTTTTGTGCCTTAAGTCTGTGTCAGCATTTGCTCCACTTTGCAACCCAGTGCTCTGTCGTTGGGGCAAAAAAGCCTTTACCGGATATTTGGGAACAGATCAAAGTAAATGGGAGGTAGGTACTGGATGGCTCTCTTAATACTCATTCATAAGTTTTCAAATTTGTTGAAAAGCTGCTCTACAGACATTATATTCCTAACTTGTTCAAGTAAGGATCCAGGGTCCCCTGCATTGCAAGCAGATTCTTTACCATCTGAGCTACCATGGAAGCCCAAACATCCAGAGCTAAAATTAATTAACAGAAGTGAATACATATAACAGTAACAACACCCATGAAGGATCTTTTTAAAATTGTATTCAATTATGGCAGATATTCTGAGGCTACATCTTTTTTCTGCTAATGATTAATTTATATGTTTATTTTCTAAATTAACATTACAAGAAATACCCTCTGTTACTAAATTTAGACTTACCTGTTATTAACTATGTGCTTGATTGTATGATAAGAACCAGGAGGCCTGGGTTTTTATTTTGTGTATCTGTTTCAAAATATAGTGTCTCTCAGGTTTAGATTTTTAATTATAGGCTTAACAGCCTTTAAACATAGATACTGTGTATGTAATGTACATTTATGAGTCTATTTCCAACAGCGAGATTGCTTTTTAAAGCATAGGAGCAGATGCTTCTAGATGAAAATAAAACAGGCCCTTTTTTCCAAGACTGTGCAGAAATAGGCTATTTGAAAACTCCTACCAAGAATTTGAATATTTTACAAATGAGCTCATCACCATGTGCTTGTTAGCAAGTAGCAGATAGTTGAGTAGGGGGAAAAAAAGAACCTTTTTTCATTGCTGTTATTTCAAAATCATGTACTCATGGACCCCTGTTTTACTTAAGTTTGGTCACTGAAATTCTAACAGAATTGGAAAGTTAATCTCTTAGTCACTAGATTAAAGTTTAGTTTTGCTTAGGCCTAGGTTTTCATTATATTGGAAGAATGCCAAAAATTGTTACCATTAGTTACTTGGAGAACAATGCGTTGACAATGCTTGCTCATCAGTGCTTTGAGTTCTCACCATATGCAGAGTTTGTGTGGAGTTTTGAAATCTTCTGTGAAGAAGGTGATGATCCTTTCCTGTGCACAGGGGCCTTACGGTCTAATAGAAGATTTGAGTGAAAGACCAGCTGATTGAGAGAAGTAGGGGAGAGGTAGCCTATAAAGGAATGTGTATCCTTTTTCTCCAAGTGGCCGTAGATTTTACTGTCTTAATGATGCTGTGTTTAGGCCAGCATTTAATTTACTCTTGGAAGAAGGAGGCTATGCAGAATTATGAAATCAAAGAACTTTAAACTAGTTGGACTTCATATGTCTCCTTTCACTCTCCTTTTAAGACTAAAGAAAGCAAGTCTGAAAAAGCATGATACTTTAGAACGGAAAATCTTTTGTTTCTCTTGATCAATCCATCAGTGTGGTTAGTGAATATACATGAGTGATCCACATTTAAAGATGGATAGTAAAATAGAAAATTATAACTAGTGGCAGCTCCTCAGATACTCAATTTGAGTTGTTAACATGATTCAGATTATTCACGTCTTCCTGAAAGTTCCTGGAGATTGTAGATATTTGGTGGTTTTTAGCAGATAGAAAAAGAGAGATTTATGTCTGGAATTAGTCAAAAAGCAGAAACAAAAATAGACTGCTTATTTGAAATAGAAGAAATAGTCAATTTGTGAAAGGATTTACAAAGGAAAAAAATCAAGGTTTTTGGAGTTGAGAGGTGGTTAATAACCTTGATGATTTAGAAGAAAAAAGGCTACACAATGAAGAATACTTGAGATATAAAATCCTTGCTGTTGGTCTAGGACTGCTTGAAAGTAAGGAGGAGGCTGTAATGAGAATAGCATTCTGAAGACCTTATAAATAAAAACCAGACAAGCCAACTTAATCAGCCTTATAGCTTGAATGACTTAAAATTCTATTCAGTTCTAGTATAGGATATTCTGAAGAATATCTTTCTGGCCCTTGTGAATTTATTTTTCATTATTTCTCCTCTTTTTATAGGCTTATGATGCTACCTGTCTTGTGAAGTCCTATCCAGATTCTCAGCTGGATATACTAATTGATCAAGGGAAAGAGGACGAGTTCCTTTCCGATGGACAGTTACTTCCTGATAACTTCATAGCTGCCTGTACAGAAAAGAAAATCCCTGTTGTTTTCAGATTACAAGAGGCAAGTACCAGGAAACCTTACCTTGGTCTAAATTCACTATTAAAAAAACAAGATTCCATAGTACTTTTTAAATTTGATTTTAGAATTTGAAAAGGTACCTCTAGTTAAGATATTTTCTAATTATAATAAGACAAAGTGAAAACCTCCCTATTAAGTTAATGATATCTAAGACCAGATTACAGAGAAATAGGAAAGCATTTGGCAGTGAAAAGTATTTACAATTTTCTGTCCTACTGTAAAATCAGTAAATAGGTCAAAGTTTGATGCTTGGGTGGTACTTAATCATCAACATTATCGGGTATCTTTCTTTACACATGCAGCTATTGTTGCAGTCAAATAAAAAGACAAGCTTACACCTTAATTACTCTTCACTTTAGATACACATCTTAGCCTCGGAAGCTGTGTAATATTTGTCTGACACGCATATATGCACTATATTATTGAGTTAGATACGAACCTATCTGTTGTGAGGCTTGCTCGTTGTTTAAGAACGATTGCTAGATTTCAGTTGGTTTGCAGATTTTCCTTTTTCCTTGGCTAAAATACTTTTGACTATTCACTACTCACCTAGCTCTATGCTAATATAGTTATAATTAAATAATTCTGCCTTTATTTTTTTTAAATTATATAATCATATACTTCAGAACATAATATAAACAAAATTTTTCTTTCAGGATGAAAAATGAACCCTGAAAATTATACATGGCCAGGCTTTTTGAAAACATTTTTATTCATGTTTATGGGTAATATGCCATATGGGTAATATGTTTATGAGTAATATTCCAGGCACATTGATCTAAAACTTATAATGATAAGTGTTATCTAGATCAATGTGTATGCTTACAAAACTGTTTTCACAGCATTAACTCATTTTATCCTTATATGACCAGATGAGAGACCATTCCTATCCTGTCCACCTGTTTGGGTTTTTTGTTTTGTTTTGTTTTGTTTTTATTTTTTTCAGCTTTTTAAAAATTGTGGTAAAATACCACATAAAATTTACTGCCTTAACTCTTTGTAAGTGTCCATTTCAGTGGTGTAAATTCATGCATAATGCTGTGGAGCTTTCACCATCATTCCTCTCCACAATTCTTTTCATCTTGTAAAAGTGCAACTCTGTTCCTATTAAGCACTAACCCCTCATGCCTCCCTGCCCCCTACCCTTAGCAACCACCGTTTTACTTCCTGTCTCTCTGACTGCCCTGAGGATTTCCCATAAGTGGGCTCATATAGTATTTGTCTTTTTGTGACTAGCTGATTTCATTTAGCATAATCCTCTTAAGGTTCATCCATGTTGTATCGTGTGCCAGAATTTTCTTCCTTTTTAAGGCTGAATAATATTTCATCCTATGCATATTACCAGATTTTGCTTATTCAGTCATCTGTCAATGAACCGTGAAGGTTGCTTCCAAGTCTTAGCTCTTGTGAATAATGTTGCTATAAACACGGATGTGTAAATGTTTCCTGAAGATTCTGCTTTTAGTTATTTTTGGTTATTATACCCAGGATTGGAATTGTTGGATCATGTGGTAATTCTGTTTTTAATTTTTTAAGGAAACTTCATACTATATTGCATAGCAGCTATACTACTTTACATTCCCATCAGCAATGCACAAGAGTTCTAATTTCTCCACATCCTCCCCAACATTCCTTTTTTCTTTCTTGTGACTATCCATCATTTAAAAATAGAATTTTTTATTGATAGATTAATTTGAACATTTATCATCAGAATTACATGTTTTACATCAATGATCAGCCTTGAGAAATTTGATTATAAAGCTAACAGTGTGTTGAATTTTATTAATTCTAGCTATAAGTGATGTAACAAAGCGTGCTTTTTCCCAAATGACTTTAACTTCTTGGCAATAGTGCTGTTGGTTGCCTCTTCTGCATCCCTTGAGTTTATGCCAGGAAATTTTGTGGTTACCACTAACAGCAAAGTTTCAGCCTTCCTACAAAGACTGAAAAATTTCTAGAGTTTGTTATAAAAGCAGCAGGGTTAGAACACTGATGAAATTCTTGAGGGGAAAAAAATAAGTCAATTTTTTTATTTCTAAAATGCCTATATCCCAAGCAACTGAAAAACGTAGTTGTCTGTGGTTAACGAAGAGTGAAGACAAAACATTCCTTTTCCTTTTTTATTTAACGATGAGAAAGTGTTGAAATCATCAGTCACACTTTTTAGCTCAGGCTCAGTTTTCTGTTTCCTTTCCTTCCAGCATGGGCAGTTTGAGTGATGCACAGTCTGGAGCAGGGCAGGTTTAGGTTTGTTTTAGCTGAATGCGCAGTACAATCATACCTCAGCAGTGGCTCCAGAGAGGCAACTTTTCAGAGTTTCAAGCCAACTTCCGTTGGCTGCAGACTACCTCAGGTCTGAGGGACTTACTGTCTGCTTTATCGTTAGGGTTTCCCAGGTGGCTCAGTGGTGAAGGATCCGCCTGCCAATGCAAGTAGACACAAAAGGCACGGGTTCGACCCCTGGGTCGGGAAGATCCCCTGGAATAGGAAATGGCCACCGCTCCAGTATTCTTGCCCGGAAAGCCTCATTGACAGAGGAGCTTGCTGGGCTCAGTCTATGGGGTCACAGAGTCGGACACCAATGAGCATAGATGCATACCTGTTTTCGGTCATTTTTTTATCTGAAAACTGGCAGGTACTACTTGGTACAATGCTTCACAGGTTTTGTGGCCTAAAAATCGTGGGTATATTTGACCTCTTACCAAGAATTACATGGGTGCCAAATGCTCGTCTCCTACTTTCTTTATATAAGAAACTGTCCTTCAGCTCTAAATTAACTAATTAACTGGGACTGGTCTAATCATTGAGTGACGTGAAACCAAATAATTCCAAGGCTCAGCCTTAATTTTGACAGCATTCCTGTCAGATTCACTTCTACAGTTTGGCCACTGAATATAGAAAGCAGATTGCTTTTAAGTTTCTTTGATGATTTTAAAGGAGAACTCTTTATTAACGGGTGTACCCAAGATATGCTTTGTGTACTGCTGGAAGTTAGAGATTGAGAAGGTTTACTGATTCATCAAAACCTTAGGGATTTTGCCTTGTTCCCTGAAAGGCACATGATATTTTTCATTAGGTCCAGTTTTGTTTCTTCAGTGCTTAGAAAAATTTGGTTTTCTTCCAGTCAGACCATTTGCTTGATCAGGTTAAACTTTCTTAGACTCTTCTCTTTCCTGGTTTATCCTATTTTATATTTTAATTGCCTCTGGCAGGGTAAGGGCTGTCCTAAAAATTAACCTGGTTTTTAACATGCTCAAGTTTTTCCCATCCTATTTTTAATTTCTTTTTCCCTTGAAAGGTACTTACTTTGTACTCAGAGGACACCTTCGGGAAGGGTTGCTTCTTTTGCCATTGATCACCTGCTACTGGTTTTATTTGACCAGATAGAAATCTGTTTCAACTCAATTACATTTTCTTTCTGCAGCATGGTAGTTTTTAAAAGTTTACTGACTTTTTACCCAATTTGGTTTATTGCTGAGAGATGTCAGCATTTAATTAATTATTCCTTTTTCCTCAGCTGTAGTAGGCTTTTACTGCACAGGAGGTCAGATTCTTAATGTGATTTACGATGGCCCTGTTTAACTTCCCAGGATGGGGCATTTGGCTGTGCACAAGCTCTTTCTCTGTATTGTTTATGTGCGCTTATTTTGTATCTTAACATTTTCTTATCGGTGGGTGTGTGTTTCCTTTGGGATTTGAAACTTCTTGCCTGTGTTCCTAAGCTCTAAATTCTGAGTCTTTTATGTCCTTGTTGATATGACCACATGTTTACTCTGTGCGTTTAATTAATGTGATATTTCTTTTCTTTGCATGTATTACTGGCAGCATCTAGAAACTAGGCTATGCAGAATGTTTCTTTTTTTTTTCTTTTTACATTTTTGCTATTCTTTTTTCAGTGAAAATATTGAAGTACAAGTGTAATAAGCTTTGATTAGAAACTGTTCACATATGGTGATAGTTTAATTATTTACAAGCCAATTAAGTGACATGCAAGATATATTCAATGTCCCTTTATCGACTTTTCTGAATGATAGATAAACATCATCTCTCTGTTTTGTCTTCTAGGGTTATGATCACAGCTACTACTTCATTGCAACATTTATTGCTGATCACATCAGACATCATGCAAAATATCTGAATGCATGAAAAACTTCAGATAAGAATCTCTTCAGGATTATAAAATTGTAATAAACAGAATTGCAAGGAAATAAGATTTTAAAACTTTGGATTTCATAATGCTAAAAATGCTTCATTCTGTAGTTGAATCACTCACTGAATAAATATATCAAACCTGCTTCTGATTTTAAAAGTTACTTTACCAGTGTTTACTTGGGAAATATTAGATACTTAACAGCTTTTTCAAGATCATTTGGAAATGATTCAGAGGCATGGGCTGTCTTTTTGTCCTGTTTTGTATCTAGTGTCTAACAACTGCTTGGCTTCTAGTGGTCACTGAATTGAATAAGTACTTGTTAGTTGATGAATACAGAAATAGACTCAGAAAGATTAAGTGAATTTCCCATCATTACACAGTTATTTGTGGGAGAGCTAAGATTAGAAGTCAGATTTACAGAACCCAGTCAATGATATTTCTTATCTGTTGAGTCAAATGGATTTGTGGACATTGGTTTATGGACCTCTCTCAAGAGACAAGAATTAAATACTAGATTAGACCTGAAATTAGATAAGGAAACTTGTTTCATATGTTACTGTGAAAGATATTTTCCTTTAGTTACATGCAGAAATGTAGCTTGATAAACTCGGCCAAGGAAAGTAATGATTCTCTTTGTAAGTACCAGAGTGTGTTCCTTCGAGAACTTAATGGACACACTTTTGAAACATGATAGGTGAATTCTGGTTGTTTTAAAAGAAATATATTTTTCTGTTGAAGAGCACAAAAATTATACATTTTAAACATTCAAGAAGAGTGCATATTACATGGTAATAGAGGAAGACATCAGGTTTTTAAAGTTATAAAATAAGTACTATGTAAATGTGAATTAGACTAAACTTTTTAAAAATTATTACTATTTAAATATTAGTATTCAAGATTGAACCCTACAATCAACTGCACCCAAATGGTTCTAAGTCTGAACAAACTTGTGTCCTCTAATAAGAAAAATTTTTTAATTCACAAATTTTTTCATGTAGATAATTCCTTTATAAAGAAAAATAATTGTGTGATCCTATGATCTTTGTATTTGTTGAGGATTTAACCAGAGAAGCAGAACTATTGGTAGACATGTACAATAAGAGACATTTTATAAGGAATTTGCTGTGTCATTGTGGGAGTTGGCTAACCAAGTCTGAAATCCATGAGTCTTTCATATAATAAGGAATCATTTCCATGACTTTATAATAACAAATAACCTAAAAGTGAACTCCTAATACTAGTTTTGTGTGCTTCTAGCAGTCACCTGACAGAAGGAGGCAAAGGAATTGACTCATTTCCTGGATCACTATAAATATTGTAAAAACTCTCTTTAATCTCCCTTTACGAAACAAAACAATACAGTAAAGCCACCATTACTAGTAGAGGCAAGCCATGAAATGGGTGGAGGTGCTTGCAAAATGGGGATTGGACAGAACCTGCATCTAGAATATATAAAGAACTCCATAAATTATTTAAAAGATAAACCAGCAGAAAAGTGGGCAAAAGATTCGATTGGGTACTTCTCAAAATGGGATGTAAGTATGATTAATAAATACATGAAAATGTGTTGAACTTCATAAGACCAGGGAAATGCAGACAATGAAGTGCCACTGTACACCTCCCTGAATGGCTGACGCTGGGAGAAATCGCAAGTGTTGGCCTGTCGGTATGGTGGCCTGCTAATGGGAGTCTGCTGAGATCCAGCGTAATGTCCAGTCAGTCAGTCATATCCAACTGTTCGTGACCCCATGGACTGTGCCCGCCAGTCTTCCCTTCCCTTCACTGACTCCCAGAGTTTGCTCAAACTCATGTACATTGAGTCGATGATGCCACCCAACCATCTCATCCACTGTCACCCACTTCTCCTCCTGCCCTCGGTCTTTCCCAACATCAGGGTCTTTTCCAGTGAGTCAGCTGTTTGCATCAGGTAGCCAAAGTACTGGTGCTTCAGCTTCAGCTTCAGCCTCAGTACTTCCAATGACTATTTAGGGTTGATTTCCTTTAGGATTGATTGGTTTGATCTCCCTGGTGTCCAAAGGATTCAAAGGGTCTTCTCCCAGGGGCTCCCCTGGTAGCTCAGGTGGTAAAGAATCTGCCTGCAATGTAGGAGACCCTGGTTCGAATTCTGGATCAGGAAGATCCCCTGGAGAAGGGATAGGCAACCCACTCTAGGATTCTGGCCTGGAGAATTCACGGACAGAGGAGCCTGGCAGGCTATAGTCCGTGGGGTCACGAAGAGTCGGACATGACTGAGCGACCTTCACTTTCACTTTCTCTAGGACTACAATTCAGAAGCATCAGTTCTTCAGCACTCAGCCTTCTTTATGGTCCAACTCTCACATCTGTACATGCCTGCTGAAAAAACCATAGCTTTGACTATATGGACCTTGGTCAGCAACGTGATGTCTCTGCTTCTTAATGTGCTGTCTAGGTTTGTCATAGCTTTTCTTCCAAGGAGCAAGCACCTTTTAATTTTGTGGCTGCAGTCACTGTCCGCAGTGATTTTGGAGCCCAAGAAAGTAGAATCTATCACTGTTTCCATTTTTTTCCCATCTATTTGCCATGAAGTGATGGGACCACATGCTATGATATTAGTTTTTTTGAAAGTTGAGTTTTAAGTCAACATAACGGCCCTTCCCAACAATCCCACCAGAGGTGTACCCAGCAGAAACATGTATGTAAAATCTATATGAGAATGTTCATAGCAGCACTGCTTATAATATAGCCCAAATCTGGAAACAACCCCAATGCCCATCTACCATAGTATGCATAAAGTCGGTGTATTCATACAGTGGAATATTCTACAATGAGATAAACACACTAAAATTAGATGCAGCAACAGAGTCTCAAACATTAAACACAATGGTTTTGTTTTTGGTTTTGGTTTTTTTGCCATACCACATGATATATGGGATCTTAGTTCCCCAACCAAGGCTGGAACCAGTGCCCCTGGAAGTGAAAGTGCAGAGTCTTAACCACTGGACCACCAGGGAAATCCCTTGAACACAATCGACTGTATATGTCATTAGGTACCATTTCATAAAAGAGTCCAAGCCAGGCAGATTTCATCGGTGGTGTGAGAAGTCAGGATGGGATTACTTACAGCAGAAGGAGTATGCGGCCCTGGGCAGAGGTGATTAGAGGGCAGCATACAAGGTCCTTCAGGGAACTAGTGATGCTCACTTCATTTGGGTTAGTATATGAGCATGTTTACTTGGCAAATTCATCAGGCCATACACTTAAGATTTATACACATTTTCATATGTGTTATACTTTAGTGAAGATTGGGTTACAATCTCTGAAGTAGCCATGTTATGGAGATCATAAATATACTACTGCATGAAAAAGAAGAAAGATTCTTGATGTTATACAAGGATGTTTATTTGGGAGAATAGTTTTCAGTGGCCACATCTTTTATGGAGTCAAATAATGTTGTTATCTCACTTAGAAACCACTTAGAAGTGAAGGTGATGTGTGATGGCTTGTGAGCGCTCTGAATTTTAAGATGCAAGTGGAGTCCAGATAAAAATTATTTATTGAAATCTTACAGTGGAACAATTCCAAACTGACATTTAAAAAATACTTTTAATACGTGTAATAAACTGTGACAAGTAGACGTGAATTTTTGTTTTGAAGGGTTCATAAACATTTCAAATTATCCAAACAGCTTTTTAACATAGTCTCATCAGAAAAAATGCTGTTCTTGTATTTGGCCACAATGAACATACACACTGGATGAGACACAAAGTGGCTTTAGTTTTTAGTGGCTTTTAGTTGCGGTCAACTTTACTAACAAGAAGTTTGTGCATACAGCATATTTTAAGTTGGAAAACATGAATTTTAAACATTAATATTTAATAAATGTTGAAAGCCAGGAAGAAAAATCAGTGCTTACACCCATCCATGTCAACATCTTTATGTGTGTGTGTGTGTTTTTGGCTGTGCTGGGTCTTCATTGCAGCAAAAAGGCTTCTCCTTGCGGTGAGCAGTTTTCTCGAGTTGCAGCACACAGCCCTCTTGTTGCAGAGCACAGGCTTAGTTGCTCTGTGGCATCTGGGATCTTAGTTCCCCTGCTGCTGCTGCTGCTGCTGCTGCTGCTGCTGCTGCTGCTGCTGCTAAGTCACTTCAGTCGTGTCCGACTCTGTGCAACCCCATAGACGGCAGCCCACCAGGCTCCCCCATCCCTGGGATTCTCCAGGCAAGAACAGTGGAGTGGGTTGCCATTTCCTTCTCCAATGCATGAAAATGAAAAGTGAAAGTGAAGTTGCTCAGTTGTGTCTGACTCTTAGCGACCCCATGGAATGCAGCCCACCAGGCTCCTCCGTCCATGGGATTTTCCAGGCAAGAGTACTGGAGTGGGGTGCCATCGCCTTCTACCAGGGATCAAATCCACGTCCCCTACACTGGAAGGTGGATTCTTAATCACTGGACCACCAGGGAAGTCCCATGCACTTCTCACTTTCTTTACAGCCCTGAGAATTTAAGTTCTGATTCAAAAACACTTTGAAGATAGAATTATTATGATACTTTCAGAACAAGTTAACCTGATATGTCTTCTGCTTCCATAAGGTAACATGGGCAGCTCATTTCATCCTTATAAGTCTGACTTCTCATCTGAAAATATGTAGACAAGAGCCCCTTCACCCTCTAACTCACAGAACCATGGAGCATAGCAAGATAAGATACCCATATGAAATCACTCTCATCCCACCCAGATATTAGGAACCACTGCACTATTGTCAGAGGACTCCTGAGGGAGGCGTCGTTTCCTTAGAGGTCACCCAGAGGAATGTCATAGAGCTTCTACCTTTGTTTATTTTCATTTCATTCCCTATTAAAATCTATATTTATATTTTTCTATATGCCTTATAATACACATAATGCATTGGTAAATTAATATAGGCAACTGTAAATAACAGTTCATATGCTGAGGATGCCTATGCAAATATGAGACCCTCAGAAGTCCCCAACTGCAACCTTTTGTGCAAAAAGAATTTGTGAGGACCAACAAAGAATATCTGCTGTGCCATTAATTTGTTTTTCTAAAAATAAAATACCTCCCTCCAGGAAGACATAGTTTGTATACTTCTTCATCTCCTTCAGTAGTCCTGGCCAGTCCAGGAGAACATGTCCTTTTGGTCTTAAGAGATAATAAAAGGAATTCGATTGTGTTCTGTTTGGCCTGATTCCAGGACTCCAATCCAAGAGCACGGATGCCTCCTCGCCTCTTTGGCCTCAGGTGTCAGTCTTCCGCCACTGGTGATACCTGATGAGTGGCAGCAGGTGCCGATGAGAAGCCAGCTCTTCCCCTTTGGGCCGATAGCAGCACGTCCTCAACCAGTGAAATCAGTGAACATTTATCTTATTGGGTTTGTTGGACAAATTCAAATATGAATAGAAAACGTGCTCTGGAGGAGGGAACTGAGTGAGAGAACTTGGTTTTTATTTTTTTCATTTTTTTCAAGATCGTATTTCAGAAATCTTTCTGAAATCTAGACAGGTGTCTGTGTGTGTTTTACCCCTGCATGAAGCGTTATAATATTGGGCACAGGCTGCTCCAGTGCTGGATTCAAGATGCATTGCCTCTTTGGTCCTTGCTGCATAAGCACAATTTTTATTCTCAGAAGATGAAAACCTAGTCCTGTTTTCTTCTAAAATCATTTCAGTAAAAACACTGCCACCTAGTGTCTTGATTAGGAGAAGCGCGATAGACCATTCACTGACAGTTTCCCAGAGTAAACAGCAAGTAACTCATTATTCACAGAAAACTTGATGGAGTATAGAAATTTCCTGTATTGATTGTAAAATAATGTAGCCCATCTCTTGCTGCATAGTACAGAGAGGCTGTCCCAGCTGTTGGAATGATTTTTTAATATAGATTCTAAGGTAATTCTGCTAACAGCCCAGCTTTATTCAGTTAGTCTGATCTGGCTCATTGCACAAAGTCAAGGCAGAGGGATTATGTAGGTGCTTCTCACAGGGTTGCTGTGAGATTTACAATACAAACCTTTAACAGAGTTGGTCAGGTGGTAACTACTCAATTTTGGGCGCATGCTAAGTTGCTTCAGTCGTGTCTGACTCTTTGTGATCTATTGACTAGAGCCTGACAGACTCCTCTGTCCATGGGATTCTCCAGGCAAGAATACTGGAGTGGGTTTCCATGCCCTGCTCCAGGGGATCTTCCCAAGCCAGGAATCGAACCCACGTCTCTTATGTCTCTTGCACTGGCAAGCAGGTTCTTTACCACTAGCGCCACCTGGGAAGCCCCAAGTACTCAATAAACTTCAGCTATTGTATTTAATTTTGTTTGTCACTTGGATCTGTGACTACTCTGGTTATTAAGATTTCTATAAGAGAACAAATAAATTATTGTGAGTTCTATTATGTCCCTTTCCCCACTGAAATTATTATTTGTCTAATATGAGCTTGATAAAAGAAGTTTATTGGGAAGCAAACCTTCAACTACAGCAGAATGGGTTCTTTTTTCAGGAGCACCAGGGAGGAAGACATCATCTGGAGGGGGAGGGGAAAGCTCACCGAAATGAAAGGCATTGACCATCAGTCATCAAGCCTGGGTAGCACTCTGCAAAGTCAAGAAGAGGTGAGAGGACATCTTAAGCAGGACGTGTAGCCTAGGAAACAAAAACATCAGAGCCCCTGGCTGCACCAACTGATAAATTGCCAACAGGCTGGAAAGGCATGCATGGCATTGAAACCTGCGAACAAGTAACCGTGAGGCAGTGAAGGTGTTTCTAGTAGGGAAGAGACATGCTAAGACTTGTGCTTTTTTTTCATATTACGGTCATAGGAGATGGTTGCAAAGATAAGGTAGACAGGGAGACCAAATGGACCCTTGACTACTCATCTCAGAAAGAGTTGATGAGGCTGGCACTAAGGTGGTAGAAGTGAAGAGGCGGTGCTGGAGCTGAGAGATGTTTCTGAGGAAGAATCTACATTGTTAAGTGACCAACTGAAAGGGCCAGGGACGCATCAGTGATGACCCTACCGTGTCTAGCCTGGGCGACTGGGAAGGTGATGAAACCATTGAATTAGGAGATACATGAGAAGAAAAAGGAGTTTTGGGAGGTATTAATAGTAGGGAGTCCAATTTCAAATACATTAAGGTTGAAGAACCTCTAAGCGGATGACTTTCACAAGGACATTCAAGTGAAGATACTCAGAACTACATTATTCTGGATCTCAGAGGGGAAGCGGGGCCTAGAATTATGAAGATATGTAGATTTATATATACATCACTGCTGCTGTTGGAACCACCAGATAGATATCTTTCACATGAATGGAAGAGTGTCAACACTCCTCCTTTAAAAAAAAAAAAAAAGTAGGTGGAGACTGTGATGAAAATGGAAAATGAACACTCTGAGAGAGAAAACTGGCACCAGGACAGAACTCTTGGGTTTCAAGTAGCAAGGGCTCAACATCGCAAATGCTACAAGAGAATCCACTAGAACAAGGACTCAAAAGAGGCCACTGGATCAAGCGACTGGGATGGGATCCATGACATTATTACAAGTGTTTTCAATGGAGTGGTGAGCACAAGAGGGAAAATGAATGGAAAGTGAGGATGTTGGTTCATTTGTTCAACAAACGCTTATCAAGTGCCTACTATATTTTAGACTGTCCCGGCCTCGTCCAGCAGGAAACAAAGATTCCTGTGCATGGAGCTTGCATGCCAGCATTGTTCACAGAATGCCCTTCAAAGAACATTCTCGAAGGGTCTGGGAGGACAAGAGACTGGCCGGGTTTTTTTGAGCAGAAAGGTGGAATCAAGGGAATTGTTTCCCACAGGCTGGTGAGGCTGGAGTTTGTGGCTGAATCGCGATAGACAGAGGAGAGACTGGAGATGATGCAGGAAGGAGGAAGTAAGAGAGAGAGACACACACAGAGACAGAGACCAATCACACAGAGCCCCCCGCAGCTGTGGAGCCGGCGATTAGCCTTGGAAGCGTGAGCAGCCATGTTCACCTCCAAGACAGTGATGCAACAGTTCATATCTGATGGTCTTCGTTTTCCCCGTAAATGAAGAGACAAGCCGAGAGCAGACCAAAGGAGATTTGAGACCGCAATCTGAAGAACGGAAGCAGGAAGTAGGAAGAGAGCCAAAGGACACAGCGTCAACACCATTTGCCAAGCGGAGCTGTATCCAGCTAAGCAATGAATATGTGTGTGGTGCAGTGCTACTCACGTCTGCACTTTCATTCTCACCAGAGCCCCTCCCCCTCGTGTCTTCCTCAGACAGAAGATGTGTCTTCCTTCTCTGTTCCCAGCCCCCAGCTCTGGTGACTAGAGCAGATACTTATGTGGGGCTCAGATTCCAAGAGCTCGGATAATTTCTTTTACCTCTCAAAGAAAAGCGACAGTTGTTAGGGAGCATCTACCGGCCAAGTGCTCAATTTTATTTACTTAGGTCTCCTTGGAAGAAAAGTTATGATCAACCTAGATAGTATATTCAAAAGCAGAGACATTACTTTGCCAACTAAGGTCCATCTAGTCAAGGCTATGGTTTTTCCTGTGGTCATGTATGGATGTGAGAGTTGGACTGTGAAGAAGGCTGAGCGCCAAAGAATTGATGCTTTTGAACTGTGGTGTTGGAGAAGGCTCTTGAGAGTCCCTTGGACTGCAAAGGAGATCCAACCAGTCCATTCTGAAGGAGATCAACCCTGGGATTTCTTTAGAAGGAATTATGCTAAAGCTGAAACTCCAGTACTTTGGCCACCTCATGCAAAGAATTGACTCATTGGAAAAGACTCTGATGCTGGGAGGGACTGGGGGTAGGAGGAGAAGGGGACGACAGAGGATGAGATGGCTGGATGGCATCACTGACTGGATGGATGCGAGTCTGAGTGAACTCCGGGATTTGGTGATGGACAGGGAGGCCTGGCGTGCTGCGATTCATGGGGTCGCAAAGAGTCGGACATGACTGAGCGACTGAACTGAACTGAACTGAACTGAATCGCAGGGGAGAACAGGCAGCTCACCCCTACTTACGCTTTCTCCCCAATCCCTCCCCACCTTACCCTATTTGATCCTGCAGAAATAGTCAGCTGTCCTCTCTAAATCCTCAGCACTTTATTTTTCCATTAGTATTGCTGTACCAATCAACCTTCAAGTCCAGCATTTGAATCACAGAGGACAGTCATAAGATGGATTTTCTACAGGCAATTGCCTCCTGTTCCTTCAGTCTCATCACCTCTCTGAGTCAGAAAAGGCCTCTTTGCCCTCTGTCTGAGGACGTTCGTCTTGTCTCCTCAGTGACCTTGTGCTCAGTGCAATGATCCGCAGCTCCAGACCTGCCTGACAGACCAGTGTCCTCCATCCACTAATACGTGTACCTCTTAACACAAAGACTTTTTGGTTGAACACAGCTGTCCTGGATATATATTGACACAGATTTCAAGTACCACTTGCTAGAGGGTTCTGCTTAGCTATTCAGATGATTCTCCTCAACTGCCTTTACAGAGTGATACTCATATAACTTGACTGGCTTTCCTTTTATTTATATTTGTGGAACACATACAAATCAATGTGTGGTCCTTTTATTTTCAATCCGTGTCCTTATATTTCATGGTGTCTGTAAACATCATATAGTTGGATTTTTAACCTGCCTTTTAGCTATTTAGTTCCTTAGTATTTACTGTAATTGCTGATATATTTGGGTTTATTTCTACTCTGTTATTTGGAGCCACTCTGCGTGTTCTGCTTCTTTTGCGTCTTTTTCCCAATCCACTTCCTTCCTGTGACTTTTAGAAGGGATTTTTAACTTCATAGCTTCTTCTTTACTGATTTAAAAGCAATAAACTCTTACATTAATATGTCCAAATTTACATTTAACACAATTAAATATAAATCAACATCTCTACCCTCCACCAAAGAAGTACAAGGAATTAGAGTATTTGAACTTCCATAATGCCTTCCTGTCTCTTGTAATAAGCAGCTGGTACTTTCTTTCCACTGTCCTTTATTTAGCAACCTCCTACTCCAAATTAGACACCAGTGGTCCTGTGGCCAGTGCTTATTCCAATATGCTTACATAGTTTTATATTTATTTCTCAACCATACTTTTTTGAATTTTAGACCTTTCTTCTCCCTGAAATAATTCAATGAAGGTGAGTTGATGGTAATTCATCTTTTGTCTCAAGTTATGAATATTTATTTTCTCTTTGCACTTCGAAGAGGTTACTCACTGTCTGTTGGCTTCTGATTGTACTATCAAGAAGTCTATATTGTCAATGCAATTGGATTTTTCTTCTTTTTTTGTAGGTAAGCTGTCTTCCCTTTTAGGATTGTCTTTGTCTTTGCTTATCCTGCTTGAAATGCACTATGCTTTCTCCATCTGAGCATTCGAATGCTTTATCAGTTCTGGAAAGTTCTCAATCACCATCTTTATATATTGCCTCTCTTATATCTATTCTCTTCTGAATACTGAGGATAAATGGTAAAAAAAAAAAAAAAAAAAAAAATTCAAATAGCCTCCTGACAGTTCAGATCAAGACTCGCCACCAAGTAAGTTGCAGAAGTAGCTTTCAGGCTTCAAGTTTCAGAGCTAACTTTGTCACTTTGAATGGTAAACCCATGCATGGTTGGGTATAATCCCGAGAAATTAGGGTCTTGGTGGTGGAAATCTTCCTTCAGTAAGGAACTGCTTTTTTATCTCCCTGGTATCCTGGAGTGTGACAAATCTGAAAAACTTTAAGTAAACATGCTTCATCTTGGGGTTTCCCAGACTGTATCTGTGGTAAAAATTCAAATCTTAAACCTATGGAAGATGAGAGCTGTAATGACAAAGTCACAGGAGATAATATTTCCCCATCTATTCTCAGTCAATAATGGCTAGTTTCCTTTGGAGATGAACAGATTTTTTTTTTTCCCCTATCCTTGCAATGATGAGGCAGCTTTATACAGATCCTAGCTTTGTGCGGAGATTTCACATCTGACTCAGGAGTTACCCTTGAATGGGTCCATGTACTTATTTCCATCACAGAAGACCTATTAATAATATCTTTTCTTGGTCATCGTCAAGATGGACAAAAGATCCCAGTACAGCCGCAGCTTCACCTTTGTCTTATCACTCTGAGCTCCAGCTCTCTATGGATTTCCTTATTTTCTTATAATAATCACAGCACTTCAATGTGTATTATTTATTTTTTAAGCATTTTTAGGCATGTTGTTGGAGGAGGTTTTTCTGGGCTATGCATACTGCAGCTCCCTCCAACGAGCTTGACTGGGATAATTCTGAAGTGTGAGCTGTTCTGTTGTCTGTCTGTCCTCTGTCACTTCAGTTGCGTCCGACTCTTTGCCACCCTGTGTACTGTACCTGCCAGGCTCCTCTGTCCATAGGATTCTCCAGACAAGAGTATTAGAGAATGTTGCCGTGTCCTCCTCCAGGGGATCTTCTCAGGGATTGAACCCGAGTCACTTACATCTCCTGCATTTGCAGGCAGGTCAGTGGCACCCCACTCCAGTACTCTTGCCTGGAAAATCCCATGGATGGAGTAGCTTGGTAGGCTGCAGTCCATGGGGTCGCTAGGAGTCAGACACGACTGAGCGACTTCACTTTCACTTTTCACTTTCATGCATTGAAGAAGGAAATGGCAACCCACTCCAGTGTTCTTGCCTGGAGAATCCCAGGGCCGGGGGAGCCTGGTGGGCTGCAGTCCATGGGGTCGCTAGGAGTCAGACACGACTAAGTGACTTCACTTTCACTTTTCACTTTCATGCATTGGAGAAGGAAATGGCAACCCACTCCAGTGTTCCTGCCTGGAGAATCCCAGGGACGGGGGAGCCTAGTGGGCTGCAGTCCATGGGGTCGCAAAGAGTCGGACAGGACTGAGCGACTTCACTTTCACTTTCACTCACTTCTTTACCACTAGCGCCACCAGGGAAGGCCGGAGGTGTTCCACAACATTTCTCAAAGCTTCCTCCAGGATTGAGAGGAATTCAGCAGCTCATTGTGGAGCTGCTTTAAGGACGCACCCTCTAGTGGCCACTTTCTAGAAGGCATCCCTAGTGATCACCTCTTTCTCTTTTTTAAATTTATTTTTAATTGGAAGATAATTGCTTTATAATGTTGTGTTGGTTTCTGCTGTACAGCAACGTGAATCAGTTATAAGTACACATATATCCTCTCCCTCTTGCACTTCCCTCCCCTCCCCATCCCCCTGTACTTCCCCATTTTCTTGCAGGCTCCCTTTCACCAAAGACCTAAGTGCCCTTACCCTATTTCCAAGTATGTCTGCTTCTTTGAGGCTTCCCTGGTAGCTCAGATGGTAAAGCTGCCTACAATGCGGGAGACCTGGGTTCTATCCCTGGGTCGGGAAGATCCCCTGGAGAAGGAAATGGCAACCCACTCCAGTATTCATGCCTGGAAAATCCCATGGACCGAGGAGTCTGGTGGGCTACATACAGGCCATGGGGTTGCAGAGTCGGACACAACTTCACGACTTCACTTCACTGCTGCTTCTTTGGGGATTCCCTGGTAGTTCAGCTGGTAAAGAATCTGCCTGCAATGCAGGAGACCCAGGATCGATCCCTAGGTCAGGAAGATCCCCTGTAGAAGAGAATGGCAACCCACTTTAGTATTCTTGCCTGGAGAATTCTATGGGCAGACCATGGGGTCACAAAGAGTCATTCACAACTGAGCAACTTTCACTTTCTGCCTCTTTTAGGTATTGCCTGCCTAATACCATGTGCTTCTAGGAACTAGACACGCTTCTAGGTGCTTCTAGAGGAAGCCTCTAAAATATCCTGTTGTGCCTGTTAGAGACCATAGTTTCTTTCAGGAAACAATTCTATCCTGGAAAACACATATGCTCTGCCATTAACAAGGGCCAGGGGGGGCAGGGGGGAACCAGTATATAAGGTGGTACTCTGTAAAAATGCATAGGAATATCTCAAGGGAAATATTTTGAAAGTTTAACAGTTCCCTTAAGCTGGGATTACTGGTGACCTTCCCCAACCTCTTTATACTTTCCAAAGTTTCTATGATGAACATGTATAACTTTGATAAACAGAGAGAAGAATCCACAAATTTAAAAAAGTCATAGCAATATTTTATTAAATTGGGAGAGAAAAATGGCAAGGAAAATGGAGATTTGTTCCTAGACCTCATGTCAAAGTGAGGTATGTGCCCTCTCACTGTGCTTATCTTATAAATCTTTTTTTCCTATTCTTCTTGTTCTGATCTTAATCTGTCTTAGCTAGCTTTTGCATTGGTCCCAACAGGCTCAGCTTACCAGGTTTTATTTTATAAATATACTTTCTTTTGTATCTCCAAACATCTTAGGTATTGTCAAGAACTTTTTTTTTTTCTTTTAACTCTAGAAACTTCACGTGGGTTAGCTCTGCTGGGAAGTTCTTCTGTACCGTGAAAAGGACATAGGCCTGAGATGGCTGAATTTGACTTTGCCCTGCTCTCTCACCTGCTGTGACCTTGAATGAGTTATTTGAATACTCTGAGTCTCAGCTTCTCCTAGTTAATTTGCACTCAAATGATTCCATGCAGTCACTGCCTCTTGAAAACATTCATGGGAGGTTTGCCAACTCAAGCTTCAGAAATACAGAACTCTTTACTACTGGATCAAGAATGCAAACAATAGGGCTTTTTGGGTTACTTCTCCCTGCAGGTCAGTTTTATACTCTAGGTGTTTCCCACGTTTTGTGTCTACTGTCTTCAGTCACCAGGAAAGAATCTGAGTCCTAGAGGAGACTTATTAGTCAATTGTGAGTAACGGGGCTGCTCCTGAACCAGGTGGGCAGCATCAGGTAAGAACCACCAAGGGAATGCCTGGGCAGTACAGTGGTTAGGGCTCTGCACTCCCATTGCTGGGGCATGTGTTTGATCTTGGTCACAAACTAAGATCCTGCATGTCACTTCACTTCAGTCGCTCAGTTCTGCCCAATTCTTTGTGACCCCATGAACTACAGCACGCTGTCCATCACCAACTCCTGGAGTTCACTCAGACTCATGTCCATCCAGTCAGTGATGCCAGCCAGCCATCTCATCCTCTGTCGTCCCCTTCTCCTCCTGCCCCCAATCCCTCCCAGCATCAGAGTCTTTTCCAATGAGTCAACTCTTCGCATGAGGTGGCCAAAGTACTGGAGTTTCAGCTTTAGCATAATTCCTTCCAAAGAAATCCCAGGGCTTATCTCCTCAGAATGAACTGGATGGATCTCCTCTCAAGAGTCTTCTCCAACACCACAGGTCAAAATCATCAATTCTTCGGCGCTCAGCCTTCTTCACAGTCCACTCTCACATCCATACATAACCACAGGAAAAACCATAGCCTTGACTAGACGGACCTTTCTTGGCAAAGTAATGTCTCTGCTTTTGAATATACTATCTAGATTGGTCATCACTTTTCTTCCAAGGAGTGTCTTTTAATTTCATGGCTGCAGTCACCGTCTGCAGTGATTTTGGAGCCCCAAAAAAATCAAGTCTGACACTGTTTCCACTGTTTCCCCATCTATTTCCCATGAAGTGATGGGACCAGATGCCAGGATCTGTCTTCTGAATGTTGAGCTTTAAGCCAACTTTTTCACTCTCCTCTTTCACTTTCATCAAGAGGCTTTTTAGTTCCTCTTCACTTTCTGCCATAAGGGTGTCATCTGTATATTTGAGGTTATTGATATTTCTCCCAGCAGTCTTTTTGATTCCAGCTTGTGTTTCTTCCAGCCCAGCGTTTCTCTTGATATACTCTGCATATAAGTTAAATAAGCAGGGCATGTCACTTGGGAGTAGCCCCCCCCCACCTCCCAAAAAAAAGAAACACAGAAAACCTCATGGTATACAAGGTAAGGTTAGCTCCTAGAAGCATGTGGTATTAGGGGACAACCCTATGCGTGTCTGGGCTTCCCTCATAGCTCAGTTGGTAAAGAATCTGCCTACAATGCAGGAGACCCCGGTTCAATTCCTGGGTTGTAAAGATCCGCTGGGGAAGGGATAGCCTAATCACTCCATTCTTCTTGGGCTTCCCTTGTGGCTCATCTGGTAAAGAATCTACCTGCAGTGCGGGAGACCTGGGTTCAATCTCTGGGTTGGGAAGATCCCTGGAGAAGGCTACCCACTCCAGTATTCTGGCCTGGAGAATTCCATGGACCGTAGATCCCGTGGGGTCGCAAAGAGTTGGACACAACTGGGTGACTTTCATTGCACCACGGGTGTCTACTGCAAGTCCCTTCCTGATCGCCTCTTGGTGAGAGATTTTGAGATAATATATGTAAAATTCATTGATTCTCCTGACTGACATCTCTCCAATGCCTACTGCATGATAAGCACTGTACTAGGCAATGGAGAACCAGCAGAGAACCAAATAGACAAGCAGTCATGTTTTAATGGAGCTTATAGTTCAGAACCTTTATAGTTCAGGACCTTTACCAACAAAGGTCTGTCTAGACAAAGCTATGGTTTCTCCAGTAGTCATGTATGGATGTGAGAATGGACTATAAAGAAAGCTGAGTGCCGAAGAATTCATGCTTTCGAACCGTGGTGTTGGAGAAGACTCTTGAGAGTCTGTTGGACTACAAGGAGATCCAACCAGTCCCCTAAAGGAGATCAGTCCTGAATATTCATTGAAAGGACTGATGCTGAAGCTGAACCTCCAATACTTTGGCCACCTGATGTGGAAAAGCCCCTGATGCTGGGAAAGATTGAAGGTGGGAGGAGACGGGGAAGACAGAGGATGAGATGGCTGGATGGCATCACCAACTCAACAGACATCAGTTTGAGTAAACTCTGGGAGTTGGTGACGGACAGGGAGGCCTGGCGTGCTGACCATGGGGTCGCAAAGAGTTGGACACGACTGAGCGACTGAACTGAAAGTTCAGAAAAACACTGGACTCACAGGAACCACTCCATAAATTCTGGCCATTTAGGTGGCCCGTTAGCATGTGAGTGTGGGAAGTACAGAGAGCTCTTTAGAGGGGAATCCTGCCTTACCCACAGCCAATGGGACCTGATCTCTGCTAGCTGACCTCCAGTGGAAGACAGAAGATTAGATAATTAGTCCCACTGGTGTCACTGCTGCCCTAATCTCACCCCAGAAGAAACCAGGAAGTGCTCAGTTACAGCAGGTGACTAGAATTCAGTCTCTGGGACAGTCCCCAGCTGCGGTCAGTGCCGTGTGGCTGAACTGCATGGGTGACCCTAATGCAAACATGCCCTGCCAGGCTCCCCCCAGTGCTCTCGCTTCCATCCTTCCCCTTGTCCTTCACACATTCCCAGTCATTCCAGTCAACTTACAATGCAAAGCACCTGCAAAGCACTGGACTCCTGTAATGTGCAGGAGACCAAGACAGCTAAGCTTTGGCTACAGTCGCAGCACTTCCAGTCAAGAGCCTCACAGGCCGGGCATAGCTCTTCCTGACTCGGTAGGTACGGTCCCAGTCATCCCTGCTCAGGCTGGGGTCTCGGCTCTTGTGTGTGGGTTGGGGCAAGAAAGCAGAAATGATCTGTCCCCGTTTTCCCTTGAATCCCTCAAAACAGCTGCTCTTCTCCCAGAGGCAGGCTGAACGTGTGGGGGAAATGGTAACACCGACCTGACTCACGGGAGGTGTAATCAGGAAGCCACTGCGCTCCCTGAGGGTCGGATTCCTCAGTAGACAGTTGGGAGGGAGGACCAGACCCCAGGATTTCACAGCAAGCACCACAGAACCTTCAGATTTCCTCAAGGACACTTCTGGGGCCACTAGCCAAGGGGCAAGTGGAGAGGGCTGATGTACACATGGACCCCAACTGCCCTCCCTCACCAACCCCTCCCAATCATAGCAACTCCGCTTTTGAGTGCTGTACGTTTTGCGGGTTCCGGGGGAGATCTTAGTTTAAATAAAAACTGTCCTATCCTATATATGCATATTATATTTATATTTCACAATACATAACATAAAAACATATAAATACACTAGATGATTGCTACAATCTGTTTCATCAGTGACACTCTACGTATGACTTTTTTTTTTCTGTATCTGATGGGTAAGTCAATCAGAAGATGGTCTGTACAGATTCAAAGTTTTAATGGCTGTTAAATCATAAAAGGAAGGATATTTGCACTGCGCATATTCTGTCTACTTAGGGCACTGTCAGCCGGCCATGCACATCTTATTGCACATATAAGCAATGGACAAAGATCTTGAAGACATCTCAGCCACACAAAGGATTCCATTTTGAAGAAAAAAAAAAAAGCATTTTACAAAATATTGAAGTCATTCATATTACACAGCCAACTGCAAGAAAATACTGAAAATTAGTATCAAAAGAAATATTTTAATTCTGAAAAAAAATCTTTCAAAACAAGGATTACAGAGTTTCATATTGCCATATATACATGTTAAAAAAAAATTTCAGGACCCTGCATTCTCAATGCCCATCAAGGTGCAGTCATCTGAATTCCTATTTCTATCATCAACCTTTGACTGTGGCTAACACTGAATACGCTCTTTGTTCCAAGTGTTTTTTTTTTTACATCATTACACTATTTGACAAAACAGGTATTTGTGCAGTACAGGAAAACATTAAAATATCTTTTCAATTAGGTTAAAGTGCACAGTACATTTGATAGGAAGTAACCGCTAGCTGCCAATCCAAACGACTGTTTTCAGCGTCCCCTTCCCACTTGCCCAGACGGGAGGGCAGCCCTGGCATTGGCTGATGTAAGTCTGTGTTCAACGCATACTGTCCTCCTGGTCTCTTTGTGTTCACATCTGTCTTACAACTTGTGGCTGCTGCTGCTCTAAAAACTCAACAATGGCTTTTGACAGAGGCAAAGATGCAGTCAGCATTCACAAGACTTGGAAAGACAAATTCCTGGGAAATCTGTACCTGCAGGGTGAGCGCACACGCTTGTAACTGCCTAAAATAGGCTGTGTGTCTGTGAAGTCTTACATGACTCCCTCAGACCAACACGGATCCCTCTCCTTCGCTGGGTTTTCTCAAGTCATTGTTTTGTTTGAACCTGCTCCCTCCTGGGCCCTTCAGGCTCACAAATACTACTTACTTCACCTTCTCCTGTGCCCACCTTGGTGCCGCATCCATCTGCCCCACCAATTCACAGACTCACTTCTGTGGTTTCACACCAGACATCATGAGTCTTACAGTGTTTTATGGGCTACTCTGAAAGCCACCAGCTAAGCTGCAATAAAATAAGCACATCTACATCTCAGAATTGTTGCCTCTTTTAAAACGGGCAGCTGTAGAAAGCGCTGGTTTCCTGACCTAGGTCCTCTGTATCTCAAGTTATTTCTTGATCACTTTTCAACGAAGCTGCCCTTAAAAAACTTTTTGGTTACAGAATCATCTTTTCCTCCTCTCCACTCTCCTACACCACTTTCTTATTACCTACCTTTGGTGCTAGACTTTTCCCCAGGTTACAGTGCAAAATTACACAACAAGACACATGGCCAACACTCGTTACTTCTTTGTGTTAAAACGTGAATGTTTTGTGCATAGCAAAATAAGTATGAACCCCAAAAAAAAGAATTGTTCACATTTTTATATTCAAGTTTAATATGTCTTTTTTTCCATCACAGCTATTTACAAATAACTTTGGGGTGCTCTCTTGATTTCAGTCAGTTCATTATATCAAGGGACAACAGGGCTGCTGGAATGTAGGAAGCTGGATGGAATGCAGAAATATAAATAAGACCAATGTTCCATAAACCAAAGTGTAAATAATGGCTCCCCAGAAAACAGTTCTTGTCACAGAAGCACCTGCTTTTTTTGCTTAAATTTTTTTTTTGAGTCATATACATCAGAAAACATGACTATGGAGACCTAGAGCTACTTGCACACCAAAGAGGATAGAAAATAACTCAATATTTATAATATTAAAATAAAGTGTTTAACCACAAAAAAGCAGTAATAAAATAGTTTCCTAGTTTACAATTTGCATCCAAAGGATGAATAACAACTCACTAATAAATAATATTTATATAAATATTTTGTATGTCGAAAATAGTTTTGTTTTTTTTTTTAAAGGCAATGGTCTCAAGAAACTTCTTGAAAAATTTGGTGGCGAAAAACCTGATTGAGTTTCATTCCCTCCACCCCCCCTCCCCTACGAAATACACAATGTGTTTGGTTTTAATAGAAACGAATGCCTCTTGCTGCAAAACGGTCGTGCTTGGTGTCTTGGTAATGGCTGTGGGTGAGCATGGAAGGGATGAAGGAGGCTGAAGAAGGCATTGATGTGCTGCTCTGTTCTTCACAACCAGCTCCCTCATGGGTTTTAGGTAATTAATTACCTGTCTCACCTTAATGTCGGAGTCAGTTACGAAAGGTAGGAAATCTTCTCTCATGTTCTTCTGTCGATTCAACTCGAGTTGGGGAACTGACGAGCAGGGAGGGGGAGGGTGGGGGGGGACAGGTGCTGAGAGCAGAGTCCAGGGTCTCTGACCAGACAAGCGGGACCCAAAGGAGAGAGTTGTTCTCATGTGAACAGAGCCTTCGTTACAGTTACGTCTAGCAATGCTTGAACAGTAATGCCCACTTTGACCAGGCCTTTCTCTTCAAGGATGTGATGGGGTAGACACAGTTTTTCCTAAAAGGAAGAAGAACAAAGCATTGATTTTTAGATGACTGGAATCTCATGATAAAACCTCGAGACACCACTGATAGGAGTTAAGTCCAGCTCTGTCATCTGCCTATTTGATCACCTCAGATTGCTCTCTCCCTAGCTTTCAACCGAAACAAAGACCGTTTCTGTGTTGGCAAAGAAAACAATGATTTTTTTCCACAAGTGAGGGTTGCTCTAGAAAGACTTCCAGGCATCCTGAAATGTGCAAAAGATCTAAACATTAAAAAAAAATCCTTGACACTAATTAACTGAGCTATATACAGTTGGAAACCACCCACCAGAAACATATTAGCTTATACTCTTACAAAGCAAAGTTGCAGACAGCCTCTCACACATTTTAAGGGAACCTGAATACTCATTTATACAGACCACACAAGGTTCTACTGACCATAAACCTTTACAAACCTTTTTTTAAACCGGCCATTAATCTTGAGTTAGTTCATTTTATTTCCCATGATCTCTGGAATGGAGGCATCCTTTCTCACAGTTTGCCAACAGCCTTATAAATAAGTAATTTTAACCACAGCCTTTAATAGCCTCCCTTTTAAGACTCTTTTATAAAACTGTCAGAGACACAAATGTCCTGCTACTTTCTCGTGCTGTATTTTTGTTCTTGGGAAATGTCCAGCACATCCTACTCAAGGAAGATAATCAAGGCGACTCACTCCCTGTGTGTAGCACCCTGCATGCTCAACTGACGGTTTACAAAAGAGCAAAGACAAAATACTTTTACACTTCTGTCGTTTGACCCTGGGCTAATACCATACAAGGGAATCTCCTTCCAGAGACTGTCTGCCTGACGGAGAAATGACTCCACAGCAAACACTCCCTCTCATGTATCCGAAGATGGTGTGTTCTCCACAGTCCAGTAACCACTTTTTTTTCCAAACTGGAGTATCATTGCATTACAATGTTGTGTTAATTTCTGCTGTACAACAGAGTGAATCTGCCATATGTCTGTGTATATAGCCCCTTCCTCCCACCCTTCTAGGTCATCACAGAGCACCAAGCTGAGCTCCTGGTGCTGTACGGCAGACTCGCACTCGCTATTTCACACATGGTAGTGTTTATATGTCAACCCTAATCTCCCAGTTCATCCCACCCTTCCCTTCCACGCAGTGTCCATGTCCCTTCTCCCTGCCTACGTCTCTATTCCTGCCCTGCAATTAATAGGTCCATCAGGACCACTCTTCTGTACTTCACATATATGCGTTAATATATGTGTATTATTGGTTTATTTTTTCCTTTCTCAGTGGCCATTGTTTTTAAGAAGAGTTGAAATGAAAGCTGCATTAAGTCCCAGGTGGTGGACACAGTGTTTAACTTGAAGCCAACTGGGGTCACCGCTCAGAACTGCTTCCTTTCACGTGACCTTTCCTGGAGGAACCAGATCTTCCTGTTGCCTCAATGCAGGAATCTCCGTTAAGTTATCCCAAGTACAGGCTTTCTGCTCTTACAAAGATCTTTAAAAGACACATGCAAGAACCTGTTCCACAACCTCGAAATGTCTGTAGATTCTAATCTCGCAGTCTTAGCATCCCCCATCCCTCTCACTTCCCCAACTTACAGTAAACTTCAGAGTGTCTCAAACTCTGACTCCAGGCTTTAAGTAATGGCTATTTGTCAATATAAAACAGCTGATTCTTTAAAACACAATTTGAACAGTTATTTCAAGCGGCTGGTGTGCATCAAATAGGATTATCTTGTCATCAATGTTGTGTTTGGTGGAGAGGCAAGCTTATGCTGCTCGCCAACTTAGTAGCCAAATGTCAACTTGAGAAAGAATAGGAGGTTCTGTCGAAGTTATGACCTGGGCCCTAGGCCACAGTGGATTGCTCCTTGCGCCACAGCCTGAGGTCAGTGTGTGCCCAACACCTGTTTGCCATGGCTTGTGAATCTCATTTCATTGCTAAGACTAATACCACAGGGACAGGAATGTATTTTCCTTATTCTTACGGTTTCCACAGAATCCAAGTAGGAAATTATAAATGCCTACTAATTATGGTTAAGCTCCTAGTGCAAGGAATTCCTTGGGAAAAAATCTTCACTTTATACCAGATGCCAAGAACAATTTGAGATGAATTGAAGAGTTAAAAAAAAAAAAATCCCCAAACACTCCTTCCAATCAAATATAGGTATGTATTTAATATTTTCTCTGAAAAGCAGATGGGGATGAAAATGTGATATCCAAATCACAAAAGATAAAAACAACTGATCACCTGAAAGTGTAAAGCTCCTGTGTATCAAAAAACAAACACTCAATTAAAAGATAAACAAACTACAAAAATCAGCTGTATCAAATTACAAAGGGATTATATTGGCACATAAGCTCAACAAATCATTGCAAAAAAAACACTAAGAAATCAATAGAGCACTGAGGAAGGAACATGAATAGAAGTTTCAAAACAAGGGCTTTACCCAAGGCATTTTGAACAAGATATTCTGCATCTTATCCTCAGTGTTCACCTATGTTTAGCAGCAAATATTCTTGAATTCTACAACTAATAGTTGGACAAAGCCTAACCTCTGTGTGCAACATGGCTTCAACAGGGCTGTCCTGAGTCCTGCCTGAGCTGTATGTCTCCATCAGTGACTGCCCAGTCCCACTGATGAGTGATGGCTCCAGTGTCTGCAGAGTTGAGTTTCCAAGATAGAAGTCATGCTTGGGAAGGGCTGGGGCTCCAGGGAAACAGGATGGGAAGATATGAGGCCTTGGCTGCCTGCTGACAGGACACTGGAGTTGTCACACACCAAGTGAGCTCAAAGTCCTCCCACAGAGTTCAAGATTCTCCCTTCCACCCTTGCAGCTGGTGACAAGGAGCAAACAGAAGATACAAAAGGTACCCCTTGCATCCTTTCTGGCTTTCTCTTTTCATTTAGACTTCCTAAGAATCCCTGAGGTGCCCTCCGATTACATTATGGGGTTGGAGGTACCCAGGAAGATAAGCATCAGATCATAGAAACCTCATAAAAACAATCAGAAGTTGTAGTTATTCTATTACGGGACTAGGAGGATATCTCTGATGCGAATTATAACCTGAGGTGCTGGTTGACAGGACGAGTCTGCCAGAAATGCGGAGGCGCTTCAAGGGTGGCCAGAAGGCCATTTCGGTCACACTAGTCCTATCACTGCATATCCCACAGGGAGGGAATCCCTGTAGACGTTGTGATGGGAAGGAACTGCTGTGAATTTATAGCTGGATGGGAAATGATTTCACCTTAACCTGTGTAATAAACTTAAGAGAGAGAGGTGAACATTTACACTGGGTTTAAGTGCACAAAAATCTCCTTGTTAGAGGAGATGAGCGGCTTCCATTGAGAATGTAGTAGCAGACTGCTCTCCTTTGCTGTTTCTTTTCAAAGCACAGAGCAGAATCAGAAAGTAGTATCCTGCATGCAAATACTCTGAAGAACTCATCCTTGTCCTCTGCATTGTTTGTCCAATAGTGAAACAATTATTCACTCTTATCCCTTCACCCATCCCTTTTCTGAGCCACAAGTAGGGCTGAGAAAGGCAGGTGAGCCATAAAGATTCAACTCCAACTCTACAAGACTTCTGGGGTACCTCCTATAGGTCTGGTCCCAATGCTATAGATTTACGTTGCTTTTTTACTTTCCTCTTTTTGACAGCTCTGTGAGGTATTGGGTTTTTCTGTAACAGCATATGGAAAAATCTGAATGAACTTTTTGGCCAATCCAATAAACAGAATATTCTGCTTTACAGAGGAGAAAACGGAGATGTAGAGAGCTTAACTTCGCTACAGTCACACAGTAGGTAAAGTAGGATTTGAACTCGTGTCTCATCTTACAGCAGTGGCCCCTTCCACGACATCATGTTGCTTCCCCCAAGGTCCTTGGCTGAGAAATGAGTATGTTCCGTCTGTGTCCAGGAGACAGGAAATGGCCCCTGGCTCCTTGGAGTTCTCTCTAGGTAAGTCGCACCAAATTCAGCATCAGGTGGGCATGAGAGAACACTCAACACAGGAAAGGCATTAACTCTGCTGGTTAGCTCACTTAGTTTCCTTTGTAGTGAGTAACAGACGTCTTGTTCTCGCAGAAAATGCCTCGTGGGAGCAGGCGGATCGCTGTCCCTACCTGGCTCTCCTCTTTCTCTAGTTTCTTATGCTCCCCAAGAAGCACGTTGCCTCCTGCCAGGCCACCCACTAGACAAAACGAAGTCACCCAGGCAGCACATTTCATGTGGTTCAGTCTGTTGCTAAAACGTAAAGTCTTGGCACTAAATGACTGAACCTTGAAACTGTCTGCGTGGGTAAGAGAACCTCAGTTCCTGCTCTGCCACGTGAGAACTCGGAGGGGCTGCTTCCTCCGACGTGAAACACAGATCATGTCAACCGCTTCTGGACCGAGAGAATTTCTTGTCAACTTTTCATTTGGTTCTCTGTTTTCCAGCCCAGCTACTGTCCAGAATGTTTGTTTTCTATACATATCCACCCCTTCTCTCACGCTTCTAAACCATACCCCCTTCACCTGGCTATTCCCACACATCTTTAAGGCTTCAGTGTAAACTTCATGGTTCTAGAAAGGCTTCAAAGACCACACACTCTCATCAGGGTCAGTCCCCCTCGTCTGTGTGTTTCACATACAGAATCCTGTACCTGACCTATCACAGAAACTTATCCATTGAATTCCTCTTCAGCTGTCCACTAAGTCCACTATATAGGGCCCAAAAACCTGTAAGCCAGTCCAGCCCGTGGTCTGTTTTTGTAAATAAAGTTTTATTGAGACACATTTATGCATCATCTGCGGCAGCTTTCATACTATAGCAGCTGAGCTGGGGAGTCCTAAAGATAGGGTTTAGCCCACAGAGCCTAAAATATTTACTGGCATTTTATAGAAAAAGTTCGCCAACTCCTAGTCTAGAATGTAAGTTTTTTTGAAGACAAAGTCACGTGTCATGGTTACCCTTTTTATTGCCAAGGTGGGGTGCTGCACAATCTTTATTCAATATCTGAAGAGTGAATGAATGAACACAATCGCAAACAAAATCCAGAGAAAAAGCCACAGAACGGGATCCTGATAGTCTGAAGGGAAAAAGCAAACATTCTATATACCTGATTATTTATTGAGAACTAATTTCAAAATCTGAAGCCAAATTTTAAAAGCCCACACGCCACGTGGCCCAAAAACCCAAACATAAAACAGAAACAGTATTGCACAAATTCAATACATGTTTTAAAAAACTTAAATCTCCTGAAATAAAATCCCATTAAAATATTTTTTTACCTAATCCAGAACCATTTTCAAAATCATAAAATTTTAATTTACTGTCCATTACATTTACCCTGTAGGTAAAACATCCTTTCTCCTTATAATAGAGACCAGCATGGAATTGAGAGACATAACCCTGGCCACCATACACTAAATTTAATTTCTTACTCACAAATAATTGGCCTTTATTTGTGAGTGCCTTTACTTATCTACTCAGTGATGAAAATCCTACTCAGCGGTTTTGTTTTTGAGTTCTGTGGGGCCCTTTCATCAGCACCGTTTTTAAGTGTTTCTTCCCAAGGGCAATGAGCTACCTAGGAACCACAAATCCGTAAGTAGGACGAACTAATAGAACTCACTTAGTGTCACAGATTTTGGAAATCCTGACACTGAGTGGCAAGTTGCCACCGACTGGAAGAACTGGAGAAAGAGAAGTTCCTATTTCAAATAGATCTATTTCAAATAGATCTATTTCAAATAGATCTATTTCAAAAGAATGTGTAAATAAATACTTGATCGTTTTTATCAGGTATTGGAAGGAAATAACTAAAAAAAAACAAGTCCTTCTTGTGAAAGGAAGATTTAGTATGCACATCTAAATCACAACAAAATCCCCAACCACCTCTCAGATAACAAGTGGGTTGACTAAGTATCCCTAGTTATATGGCAGTGGCAGGCACCATGCTAGCACGTGAGCTGGTGCATGGGTACCTGGGGGAAGAACCATGGGGAGGTTTAATAATATTCTGAATAGAAATGAACAGTAATGGGCAAGAGAGTTCATTCCAAGTTTTGCCTAGAGGGCTAAATTAATTGTGTTCTGCTTGTTACCAGACTATTTGATGAAAAAAAAAAAATACCATCCAACAGATCCCCAGAGGAGCAGCACATTAGGGTACAGATGCATTAAGGACACAAGAAATTAAAGTGCCTCCAAAAAACTACTTCAGAAGCCAGAACTGAAAAAGGAACGCAGCCAAAGAATGATGTCAGGTCAGCGTCGAAAATTAAATCTGCTCTCATGGGATTGTGCTAGGTTTTATTGACAGAATTTTATTTCAGGTGGCCACCCAGTAAGTCATCTCTCTTCTTCCTCTGTGCCCCCACCCAAATCAAGAAGAAAAAAACCAAAGAGCTATGACCGTGGAAGGGAAGTCTCAACGCACTGCAGAGCTGGACATTAAGTGCTGAGTGTAACTCTGGGGGTGCACAAATTAATGTATTGATGGGCTGATTAAAAACTTGGATTTATCACCCAAAATGTGTTTATTAACAACTTATGGCTCATGGTGCTCGTTAGACATTGTACAAAGGGATTTTATTGTGTTACAAGTTAATGAGTACAAGACAGCACCAAAGGCAATTCAGTACATCTGCAGGTTACTTATTACACAACCGATGTGAATTAGACAACTTCCACACACCCCGTATTTCACCAATCAACACAAAATCAGGAGGGAAAGGCTCAGTTAACTCAAGATATTACCATGTAAAGACTGTCTCCTGTTAGAAAATCTGATCTGACTTACCAACAAAGCATCTTCATAAAATATATTCTTCTAACTATGTAAGTTTTCCACATTCTCAAGTTCCCCTAGATTCATGGAAATGTTCAGAAAAATAAAATTATCTTCTTAGTAGCCATCTATAAATACTGCTTCTATCTGAGTAGATTAAGAAATTTATCTTGAGGAAGTGAACTCCATTCTCCCCCTCCACCCAACCTAAGAAAAGATATTTGGCAGCCGGACGTAAATTGAAGCACTGGGGAGTCTGTCTTCACCTTGGAGCAGGGCCTTCTCGTGTTATAAAATGACATCCCCAAACCAGGAATATCTTGGTCTAGATAAGATCACAATGTCCTTTTCTTTAATTACAAACTGATAACATTCTTCTGAAAGCACATATAATAATTAACATATAATCTAAGTTTATTAAATATAGAAGTAGCTTGCTAATGTCACTGGAAACCAAAGGTTAAATGGAAATTTCAAGTCACTGGAGAAACTACATTCTTCTAAAATAAAAGCAATCTCATTGGCTCCTACCATAGTAACCCAAGCCCCAGGACCAAGAATATTCCATGACTCATGGCTTTATTTGGAAATAAATACTGTCAAATCCATCACATTCTAGACTTGAAGTTACGATGTGATGTAGCAAAAAAAAAAAAAAAAGGCAAAATGACCCATTATATTATTTAAAAATAGAAATCCCTTCTGGAAAATCCTTTCTAAGAGCCTCAGAGGAGACCAAACAAGGAATAAGTAAAAATATACAGAAAGTGTGGTGTGCAGTGGATCCTCCAGGGGGCACTCCGACAGTGTGAGCCCCCTTCTCCCCATCGACCCTTCGGCACAGCTCTCATGCAGCAGGGCAGAGGGACTCTCTCAGGGTGGAAGTGGACGGTCACCCTCCCTGATGCCCTTCACAGCTCCCGCTGCAGGAAGCAGGGAGGAAGCCAAGTGGACAGCCAGCAAAGCAGTCATTTTCCAGATGGTAATTTTCAACTTGGTCAACAGTGGTTATTATTAAAGATTTTTATAGACCAAATTGGACCCCAAATGCTTGCTTTCTGTCTTCTTAGCAAGGCAGCCCCTCTACAGCTCAACTGCCCAATCCCGAATTAGGATTCAGCTTCAATACTGACCCAATGGGAAGATTTTCATATGCTAAATCCCCTTTGCTCCTGTTCTGGAAACTTCTGCTCTACCCAGGGCAGCAAAGCCCACTGGGAGAGAGAAGAGGCCCTGCATAGCACTGCTGCTGGCACTACATGCACAAGGAAACACGAGGTGTGGGTACACCGAGTCCTCACTGTCTCTCAGCAAGTGAAATTATTTAATGGGAACCACAGTCTATAAAGTTTGTGCTTCTGGAAAATCTGATGTATAAACGTTCAGCTTCAAAACTTGAGATTACTGAAGAGATGACAGGGATGGAAGTTTGCAAGGCCAAGGCTCAGAGGGAGGAAGGACCCTGTCACAGAGCAGGGGACAGACCAGAGCGTAAGGATGCAACATGCAGGCGTTACGGAGGCAGAGCATTCCAGCGGTAAGTGATATAGATCAGTACTATAAAGAGAATATGGACAAGACAGAAGCTTATAAGGTCCCTGGAGCGGAGGGCAGAAGTTGGTTGTGGGGGTTTCTCCCCAAGTGCCAGCAGAGTGTCAACAGTCTTTCGAATGTGACGAAAATCCAACTGCAGGATGTCATACGGAGAGCAGAGGTCAGCCTATTCCGAGGGCAGCCATCAGAACAGAAAGAGACAGTGAATACAATTAAAAATACACAGAACAATGGCTGGAAAGAAGCACACATTTTTATTTAAATAGCAAATGGCAAGAGTAACCCCTTATTTCAAGCAGGTAAAAACCATTTCACCAAAGTTTTTTTTTTTTTTTTTTTTTTTTTTTTAACTACAAAAGAAAAGCAGCATACCCGAGGACTTCTATGCAAATAGGACAAAGAAATGCTTTAACCCCAATCTTGCTAATGAGGAATAGAATGTTCTGTAATTTATATGTCATTCTGGTATTCACAGAGTTGTAATATTCAAGTGTTCTCATAAGTTAACAATGGCATTAAAATAAGAGCTTTTCACCTGGGACACACGTAGGCCTTCACCTTACTAAAGGGAAAAATATAAACTTTAAAATTTAAGCCCTTTCTTCACCATTCTCTTAATGCATTTTTTATCCTGGTCTATGAAGACTGAATATAAAGTATTTCTCTCTGAAAGGTAATGAATGCACCTAATTTGTTTTTCTTTTAGAATTACTGATAAACTCTGGGCATTGCTAGTTCTAATTATATCCCTACATGTGCCCCAAAAGTACATTAAATTTCACATTTTTGCTACTGACATAAACCAAAAGTCTAGCAGAGCTTCTTAGATCTGCAGTTAAATAATAGTACATTCCTGCTTAGCATTATTATATAAATTTCTTCACCACTAAACAGGTATGGTTGGGGCACAAACCTTCAGGTTTTGTCTACGTGACAGTCACCATGCAAGGAGGCAGAACTCTTCCTTTCTCAACTAAATGCAAAAATTAGGTGCTGAGTCTTGAGTTGACCTCTGGATGCCTACTGCTCTCAAGAAAAAAAAAATGGTTTTCTGATACCCTGAATTCCTGACCACAGTTTCAACTTAAAAATTATAATTGATATGTTGGTATGAAACCAAAGTTCTGGTTTTGTTTCCAAACTGAAAAAGAAAATATTTGAAAATATTTGTAATATATTTCATAAATGCAGCTTTATGTCCAAATTAGGCAAAGCATTTAAATATATATATATAATATATATTTTATGATATACTTTGCAACGACATTGCCCTCTGTTTTAGCATCACTGCTAAGCAGAGGCAAATCACAGAGCAACTGAAAGATGATTCTAAAAGACTATGTCTTTCTCATATATTCTGAAGTTAGCTTGATGTCCCCTGATAAGGAGGCAAACTCAGTGTAAATGGGTTGAATAAGATTATAAGCCTCCCAATCTTAATTTATGAAGGTAGAGATACTCTCAACAAAAGACGTTTAAGGAAATTAACAAATCATGTTACATCTATTCGGATCATGCATCTTTTCTCAGTGCATTAGGAGGAATCAAGTGAGCACTGCTATTTTCTCAAGAATTAAAACAGCTACTGCATGTGTGTTACTTGCTCAGTCATGTCTGACTCTTTGCGACCCCCTGGACTGTAGCTCGCCAGGCTCCTTTGTCCATGGGATTCTCCAGACAAGAACACTGGAGTGTGTTGCCATTCCCTTCTCCAGGGGATCTTCCTGACCCAGGGATTGAACCCAGGTCTCCCGCATTGCAGGCAGATTCTTTACCATCTGAACCACCAGGCTACTAATAGAATGTATCTCACTAGGACAGTGATGGAGTCAAGAATTAACAGTTGGGGAAACATCCAGGAGAAGTAGCTTCCTGTTGCAATAACAATTTTCTATTGCAACGCTGTGCTTAATCAGTGAACTCTGAACAAAACGAACAGAAGACAGAAGGCATATGCACATTGAAAAGTGATTGTCACAAAAGTGGTATTTCCATGGGTAAAAGCAGTATATATCTCCACTATGTATTTCAATACATTTCCCAGAACCCTATGGAAAATGTCTGGTCTGCTTCCCTGCATCTCCATCAAAGAACTCAGATTGTCTATGGTTTCCAGTGTATTTATCCAACAGTACACTTCTCACATGGGTGGGCAACACAGACCATTCTTCTCATTCTGGAAATAATTTTCATGATGCCACAGATTCTGGGTTTTATTTAGATATGATGGGTAGAGCTGTTTTTAGCCAATCTGTGGCGGGTGGTTTAAATTAAATCACAATCTCTGAAGAAAAAGGCATGGGTCTAAGATTGGCTGACAGGCAAAAATCATAATGGGTGGAGTACGGGCACCTCTCCTTCCACCCAAGTCACACAGCTCACAGCCATCAAGTCAGTCCCTCAAGGATGCCATGATGGGAACCAGGGCTGAAATTGCCAGGAGAACCTGGGAGTTTTCCAACCCTTGTGCTTCCCCAATTTCAGTTTTAATAAGAGGGACTTACAGATTATGCTTTATTTTTTCTTATAATTAAAATCAGAAAACACTAAAAGAGAAGGAAATTTAAAGAGGCCAAATTCCACCATTTATTTACAGAGCACTAGTAATTATTGCAAGGTGTTTGAAAAACATAGTTAATACACTCAAGAGTCCCCAGAGGCAAATGCAAATACTAATTTCCATTATAGTGAACAGAAATCACCATTATTAGAGGTTAACTGATTCTGATACAAGACAACGTGTGTGTAGCTAAAATTACTATTAAAGATTAATTCAGGTTCCCCCAAATACTACAGATATAAACAGATATGTAGATGGATCTGGCAAAAGGTTTAATTTACAGGCATTCTGAGTGTAATAGACTAAATTCTAAGAAATTTAGAATATATTATTTATTTACATTTAATTTTAAAGGCAGTATACTTATTAATACAAAGTACTTTGAATCTAAAATATCATAGCACAGGAACATTGATGGTTATTCTGAAAATTTAAAGTCTTAATTGACAAGATATAATTTGGCAGAGTGAATTAGGAAAAGGTTTCCAGAGTTTTCCCCAGATATGAGAACTAATCACCGATTTTATGCACTTAGAGAGTGACTCTACTATTGGTATGATAATTTATCTAGAAATGTAATTTTAAGCTTTTGGAATAAAATATTTATTTTCAACTATGTACATCTGAAAGGCTGTCAGACCACTGACCAGACTTTGTTCTGCCACCAGGAGACACCCAGTGGGAGAGGATTCTTACATGAACAGTGATAAACACCTACTAACTATTAAGGGATGACTGGTTTTCTAAGCTAGAGATTAGCTTTATTTAATAAATTATGAATTTAAAAACTGATTTTAATATAATCAGGTGTATAAACAGGGGCCTGCACCTCTGGTTATCCAACCTCAGAGATAATCAATGCAAATATAAACATAAAGCTTATAATAAGAATCTCACCACTCCTTCAAAGTGTTTATTAGTTAGGATTTAAATTGACACTAAAGTCATTGATTTGGGGAAGAAAAGAGGCACCGGGCTCAAAGAGGCAAAGGAACTCATATCTCCTATTTTAAGATTAAAACAAACAAAAAAGGTAGCGTCAATGTATAAAACGTGATTCAATTAAAAATTTCAGATCAGTTTTATACATATAGTGTCCTAAACCCTCAAAACAGGTGTAAAGTAGGAAAGGTTTTACAATTATTTTCAAAAATAATACCTCATATAAAAGTAAAAAAAAATACAAATATGAAAGGTACTGACAAGAAGACTCAATCATAATTCCATTTGTATCAACACAGTCATCGTTAGCGTCTCAGTATATTTTAGGATTTTATTTTTAACTCATCTGGCTGATGCAGAGGACTGACACCAAGTGACTTGCCCTGTGGACATGGAATGAAAACATTCCCCTCCCACAGTCCAGCAAGGACCCCTGGCCTCTGTGCTGCCCAGGCAGGCAGAGGCCCTGTACAGTACATGGAGTTGCTGCCCTAATACTCTTCCCTATTTCCTCCCTGGAGTCAGTAATGAATAGGACGCGCTAGGCAGCTAGGTGCATTCAATTCCAAGTTCCTTCTTCCTCTAAAGAGAGCAAGTCTGTTAAATGAAGGACCTTGGTCCACAAAGAGGTTGGAGGCCAAGGTTTCTCATTTAAATTGGAGAGACAGAAAACAATGTGTCCATTCTCAACAGGACCAAGGGTTCCTTCCTCAGACAGAAACCTGGGCAACTCCTCTCAGAAAAAGACCAGGGCAGTCCCCTCAGAAAATCTGGCAACTTCTCTCAAGAAAGACCAGGGAGTCTCACCTTGGACAGACACCTGTTCTTTCCCAGGAGAGAACAGGGTTTCTCCCCTCAGACTGAGACTTGAGCTATTTCTCTCGGAAAAAGAACAGGGCATCTCCTTTCAGTCAGAGATCTGAGTGTCTTGACCCAGAGAAAGAATAAGTTTTCTTTGCTCAGAAGAAATGTGAGTGATTTCTCTCAGAAAAAGACCAGGGCTTCTCCCCTCACAGACCTGAGCAACTTCTCCCAGAGAAAGACCAGGGTGTCTCCCCTCAGTCAGAGACCTGAGCAACTTCTAAGAAAGACCAGGCTGTCTCCCCTCAGTCAGAGACCTGGAAGACTTCTCCCAGAGTAAAACTAGGGCATCTCCCCTCAGTCAGAGACCTGAGGGACTTCTCCCAAGGAAAGACCGGGGTATCTCCCCTCAGAGACCTGAGGGACTCTTTCCAGAAAAAAAGAGCAGGGCATCTCCCCTCATGTAAAGGCCTGGGTGACTTCTCTCAGAGAAAAACCAGGGCATCTCCCCTGGACAGACAGTTGGGTGATTTCTCCCAGGAATGAGAGAAATCTCATTCCCCCTCAGAGACCTAAGTAACTTCTCCCAGAAAAAAACCAGGGTGTCTCCACTCAGAGAGACGCCTGGGTGACTTCTCCCAGGAATGACCAGGGCTTCTCCCCTCATTCAGAGTCCTAAGGGATTTCTCCCAGAGAAAGACCAAGGTGGCTCCCCTCAGAAACCCAAGCACTCCTTCCATAAGGAAAGCCAGGTTGACTCCGCTCACAGAGACACCTGAGCAACTTCTCCCGGAGAAAGACCAGGCCTTCTCCCCTCAGGGACCTGAGCGACTTCTCCCAGAGAAAGACCAAGGCTTCTCCCCTCAGTCAAAGACTTGAACAACTTCTCCCAGGCAAGACCAGAACTTCTCTGTTTAATCAGAGACCTAAGTGACTCCTTTCAGAGAAAAAACCAGGGCATCTCCCCTCAGACAGAGAGCTGGGTGACTTCTCCCAGAGAAAGATCAGGCTGTCCCCCTCAGAGAGAGACCCATGTGGTTTCCACCAGAGAAAGACCAGGATGCTTCTCCCCTCAGACAATGAGTTGGATGACGTCTACCAGAGAAAGACCAGGGTGTCTCCCCTCAGAGAGAGAACTAAGTGACTTCTCTCAGAGAAATACCAGGGCATCTCTCCTCATAGGGAGACCTGGGCAATTTCTCCCAGAGAAAAACTAGGGCGTCTCCCCTCAGACAGAGACCTGAGCAACTTCTTTAGGAAAGACCAGGGCGCCTCTCCTCAGAGACCTGAGCGACTTCTCCCACAGAAAGACCTGGTGCCTCCCCTCAGAGACCTGAGTGACTGCTCCCACAGAAAAACCAGGCCATCTCCTCTCAGTCAGAGTCCTAGGCAACTTCCTCCAGAGAAAAGACCAAGGCAACTCCCCACAGAGACCTGGGTAGCTTTTCCCAGAGAAAGGCCAGGGTGTCTCCCCCTCAGACTTCTCCCAGGAAAGACCAGAGCATCTCTCCTCATTCAGAGACTTAAGGGACCTTTCTCAGAGAAAGACCACCGTTTCTCTCTTCGGACAGACATGGGTGCTTCCCAGCAGGCTGAGAGACTAGGGCACTATCTTTCAGAAAAAGACAAGGCTTGTTTCCCTCAGACAAAGAGACCACGGGATCTCTCTCCAGATAAAGATTTCAGTGTCTCCCTCTCCAACCACCCCCCCCCCCCCCACCAAAATCAAGGGGAAATATTCCTGGTAAGAAAAAAATATTTTCTAGTACTTTTGATGCTTCACAAATGAGAGATTTCTCTTGACCTGAGACTAGTAAGAGTCCTAAAACAGTCCTAAGTTTGGATAAACTTGGGAACCCTCCAGTAGCCAACTGTGAATTCTCCACGTCAAGGTCAGAGACCAGGAATGACCAAGATGACTCAGAAAAGGCAAAGAAAGCCTCAATATGTTCACAAAATGCCTCATGACCTGGAGGCTTAATTGAAGTCAGATTTTTGGTGATTGAGAGTATATGCTGAAGAACTTGGAAGCCCACCAAGGGTAAGCCTGTGTTCAAGATCAAGTTAACACTTGCACCAGAGGTCAGAGACAGCACACAGTCTGACTGGCATCAACATTACTGGTGTCTTTGGGACGGAGCCAGCAAAATCTCCCAATTCCCAGATTTCCATGAGATAATTTTCCTGCAGCTGAGCAGCTGATGGCAGAAAGCAACTGGAACAATTCTGAAATCATGGGGCTGCAGAGCATCCATGGATTATTGGCTAAAAGAAACCTTAAGGGTTCAGTGATTTTCAAACTATAATTAGCAATAGAACACTTGTCCCCCAAAGGAACTCTTAACTGGAAAGTCAGTATGTGCCACAAGCAAGGGAGAAACTGCTGTAGCTGAAGCAAGGCAGCAGTTATGATCTGTAACCTCCCCAAGTGGCTTTCCTCGCCTCCCAGGTGGGGCCTTAAAAAGAATCCAGGGCTCTGGAGAACGTGGCTTAATCTATCGCTTAAGTCCAACACCTGCAGTCTGCAGAGCAGGGAACTCCATCAAAGGGACCCTCCACGTAAGCCAGAAAGAAGGCAGGCGCTTGATGCTTTTGAACCCGACAGACCTGGGTTCAAAAGCCAGCTCTGCTGCCTCCCAGCTGCAAATGTGAGGTTAGGAAACTGTGTAACCTCTCTGGACCTCATTTTCTTCATTGTAGGTTAATAAAATACTTCTAATTCTCAACAGTGAGCACTCAAGAAGATGAGGCAGGTGTCAAAAGTTCTCAGCGAATGGCTTTAACGGCTCTAAGCTGCCACAGGCTCGCCCCTGGGCACATAACCAGTTAACAACACAGGTGTGGCTAATTTATCCCGAACCCCGAGAGTGCCTCCCTCTGCTCACAGACCCTCTACACCCACACTCACGCCTTGCCTTCCAGGGGCTGTCCCTTTAGTTGGGGAATTGGCCCCAAACAGAAGAAAACAAAATCAAAACCAAAAACCTAAGGCACAGGGAAGCAGGAAGTGACCCAGACTGAAATAACTACCTGAAGAAATCTTAACTCTGCCAGCAGGAAAGAAACTTGCCAGGGAGGGCCATTTCCAATTTGTTTTTAAGGATCTTTCCCTGGCATTCTCATTAGCAAGCCTCTACCTCATCCCAGAATCCCTCAGAGATGGCAAATATGCCAGGTGTAACCCTAACAGAATTTCTCCCGAACTCCAAACCAACTACTTTCTGTGATGTCAACTCCTATCATTGGCATCAATTGTGCCAAATCCTAACTGTGCCCTAGACTAGGAAATGTATAGGTCCAGCCTAATCGAAACATCACAAATAACAGACGTCTAGAGTCACCAGTGTTCTTGCCTGGAAAATCTCAGGGACGGGGGAGCCTGGTGGGCTGCCATCTATGGGGTCGCACAGAGTCGGACACGACTGAAGTGACCTAGCAGCAGCAGCAGCAGGGTCACCATACACATCTACTACATACTTTAACCTTCCGCAGAGATACTAGGCTGCTTACTTACACTGTCTGCAATTCTGAATGCAGCTCATCTGAAGAAGCCACATTTATAGGTAAGCCACGCCACTGAACACACAATAAAATGCTCCATGAACCTTGACCAACCCCGAGGCAGATACCTGGGACTGTGTCCCTGGAGACTTCTAAAGAAAATATAATAAACTATAACAATTGGAACAATTTAAAAATGGTTTTCTTCCCACTGTATTGCTTTATGTGCAATAGTTTTAACTTAACAACCACATTCCATCCAGATAAACCTAATAAAAGTGAATAAGCTGCTGCCCCTGACTCTGGTTTGTAGTTTCAAATTGTAATTCTATTACAAAGGGCAACAAACTCAGGCTAGAGCACAGTTGTGGCTTTTCAGTCTCTACAGGATGGTTTATCATTGTCAATTAGATTAGCTTAAAAAATACAGAATTCCCAATCTCTGTGACTTCTCGGTATGTTTATGTAGATAAGCTATGAATGGAGAAGAGAGGATAAGCTTGTACGTTAGGAGCAATTCATTAAGCTACTGGGAAATCAGTGAATATTTTCTTACCCAAGTATTAAGTTTGAAACCAAAAAGAAAACGTAATGTTAAAGGGCCTCTGCTCTTAAGTACCAGCCTTTTAAAACACCTGATTGCAAGGGGAAATTTCTGCAACTAGACTTGGGATATAATTTCCTTTTCACTATAAATCATGAACTGCAGTGTGCCACATACACACTGCAATTCATCAGCCATCTTAAGCAGTGGAAGAAGGATCCTTATCTAAGAGGGAAGGAGTCATTCCAACCCTCCCCCAACTTAGTATCATATTACTAGACAAAAACATTTCCATACTGCCAATAATTTATTCCTCATTCATTCCAAGAGATGAAAACATGTTCCTTTCTGTGTACAGAAGATTTGCCAGTTGCTCTCCAATTGGCAATTTCTGGTTTCCATCAGAATATTCCACCCTCCCTTTAACATATCTTATTAAAGAAGTACAACTGCTAGCCAGTCAATAGACTTTTGCTAGTAGCAATGAACTTAATGTATTATAACTCCAGTTACCAGTAAAATGCTGTTGGATTATCCATCAGGATGGATACAGATAGATGTACACATAATCACATACACACATACACCATGTGAACTTGAAAATCATCTCAAATCTTAAAAAAAAAATTCAAAAATAACCTTAATGATGTATTTCTTACTAAGTATAGTTAAGTGAAAAAAAAGATGGTTTACTCCTTGCAGTTCAATCATCTCAGGAATTATCAGCTGCCTGTTAGTGCTAGCGGCATAATTCAGAAATTATGATAAAATTTTCTCTGCATTTTGATGCTAATTTCCTTCTCCTCACTTTAAAAGGAAACCATAATTGCCAACCTTTACCCACAATAAATAGTTAAGGGCATTCCCATTTCATTTTGTATCACTGTAAGCCAAGAAAACGCTGATGAGTTTTAAACTATCACAAGGAATTAGGTGATAACTCATCAGTGCTTTTGAGTACAGACACGAATAATTTACAGTCTGAAACTTGGTATGATAATTTTGATTCACACATGGGAAATCTTATTAACCCATGATGGAATCAAATTATTAAAAGAGGTACGTGTATGAGAATTTCACAAACATTTGTAGCCAGGAATGTATGTGCAATAGTAAAATATACACATACAATATAGACACAGAGATTAACATTGCTGAAAGACCTCTGGATAGATCATAAAGGCATTTAGTACATTATATAAAGATTATACTCTTTTTAAAAATGAATTTGCAAGCTTCTTTTAATTGATACATTTTTGCTTTAAAGATGCTTTAAAATTTTTCCCTTTTTCCTCAAGTAAGATTAGAAGCCCACTGCTAACCCTCACCTTCAAACCTCACCAAGTTGAAAAACAGGAAGGAAAGAAGGGAGGAAGAGGGGAAAAAGCCCTAATTCCAATAGCTAACTGTTATCTCTGAGTAGAATTACATGAAAATATGATTCCTTCACATGCTCAAAAACATTCTCTCATGATAGCATTTGTAGTTACTTTATCCCAGAACATTTAAGAAATGTAATTTCGGCCCATTTCTGTTTATCACAATGATGAAAAGTCTGTCAAATTACACCCAAATTGAGTGGACTGGCTTTTATCTCCCTAAGACACCATTTTATGTTCCTTTAGTGGACTAAAGGGGAAAACATAAGTGCAACAGTTAATAAACTATAAAATAATATACAAACACTTCTGTTATTAATGGTAATGATTAATGATAATACGAATAATTATAATATTTTCAATTAATGCTGATTATTTTGATCCACATTCCCCAAAAGTGTGAAAAGTCAGCTACAGATCTACTCTGCTTAAGAACTTTGGATAAGGAAAAACACCATCTCCAAAATTCTACCCTATGTAACCTCACAGAAGGCTCCCTGAAGCTTCAGCCACTGCTGCTCTCTGAGTGGAGAATCATGCTGACTAATTGTTTTTTAAGTTTGGAATTTCTCATTTATTTCAAAACCTTAATGTTCCCCTTTTCCTCAGAATGGACCATACCATTTTAAGCCATTTTTATTTCACTGCAATAGAGTAATTTAAACTAAAATTTTATAACTTATTCAGCTCATTCCTCAAGAAAGACGGACACAAAAAAGGATGGACAAAGAAGTATACCTAGCGGGTTGAAACATATATTAAATAAAACCGTTACTAAAACATAGTTATTGGAACTAAGTTTGATGTTACCTCTGGTACTCCTAATTTTCGGCATGCTTCCAAAAAGTTCTCCACGTTTCTTCTGCATTTGGCCATGCTAAGTTTAGGCTATAAATGCAACATTCAAAAGTAATTAGTTATTAAGAGGAATAATTGAAATAACAGGTTAAATTTTAAGCTTTCTAAGTGGCACAAGTAATACGTGTTTATTGGAGAAAAATAATACATAAACAAATAGAAGACAATAAAAAAACTATCCAGGAACATCCACCTGAACAGCTGTTAATATATGGATTATATTTTTCTAGACACTGTGTATGTACATGTGTGATGTAACAGGTGTGTACACACAGAGATATGTGTTTATATGTAGAATTTCTGCATATTTGCATACATGTGCAAAATTTCTGCACATGTATGTGAATTTATATGTGTGGATACACACACACACTATTTTTATAAGATCATACTGTTGTGTAACCTGCTTTAGTTTACTTAAAAGCACACCATGCTGCTGCTGCTGCTGCTGCTAAGTCGCTTCAGTCGTGTCCGACTCTGTGCGACCCCATAGACGGCAGCCCACCAGGCTCCCCCGTCCCTGGGATTCTCCAGGCAAGAACGCTGGAGTAGGTTGCCATTTCCTTCTCCAATGCATGAAAGTGAAAAGTGAAGGTGAAATCACTCAGTCGTGTCTGACTCTTCGAGACCCCGTGGACTGCAACCCACCAGGCTCCTCCATACATGGGGTTTTCCAGGCAAGAGTACTGGAGTGGGTTGCCACTGCCTTCTTCAAAAGCACACCATAAACATCACCTTTTCCCATGAGCAAATATATTTCTATATTAAGGGTTGATTCACCAGGCTAATGACTGTCTTTCTCCCCAAAGCAATGGGTTTTATTAGAAGGCTAAATTTAGAGGCACCGTGGGGAGCAGCCTTCTAGGTTAGAATGAGCAGCTTGTGCAAACACGGGAGTGGAGCGGGAAGGCGCAGAAGAGGCAGACGCAGGTTCTATGGCTACAGCACAGCTGGGTCTGGTCAGCGGGGGCTCAAGATGCTCAGTGAAGAATTTCTAAGAAGCGGACTAGATTCAGAAACATTTCTAAAAAGGAAAACTAAAGAATCCGTCAGCAATGCAGGATACTTGGGTTTGATCCCTGGGTTGGGAACATCCCCTGGAGGAGGGCTTGGTAACCCACTCGAGTATTCTTGCCTGGAGAATCCCCATGGACAGAGGAGCCTGGGGATCTACAGACCATGGAGTTGCAAATTGCAAAGAGTCAGACACGACTGAGTGACGAGGCACAAAATATTTTACAGTTGTTAAAATACATGGTTACGAGGAATTTTAATGACTCAGGGAGATACTTAGGTTTCCATAAACTTTAAAAACTACTAAACTGTATATATGTGACGCTCACAGTTCAAAACAACGTCTGTGTTGGAGGAATGCTAGGAGCATAAAAGCCAAGATGTAAACAGTGGGAGTGGGATAAGACACTATTTATCTTCCTCCTGCATTTCTCCATTATCTCTTTTTCTCTAATCAGGCATTATTTCACATGACATTTTCAATTTGAAGTTTTTTATTGGAAAAAGTTTAAAAGTGGCAACCAAAGAATGCAGCATGTTTTTCCCCTTGAAGAAGGACAAAATATACAAATGTATATAGATACATGATTCACAGTGTCTCATCCCTTATAAAACCATAATTGTATATTTAAATTGGGAGCTGAAGAATGATAGTTTCTTTCTTATAATTTGAGGAAAATCACTGAATGAGAATTTGGTTCACAGTTCAAACTTTACAGCTGTCTGGACTTGAAAACTTTTGCACATTCGGTTACAGGACAGCATTTACTGTCCAAACTAAGGCAGAGAAAGCAGATTGAAGTCAGAAGACAAATTGGTCTGGTTTTCCCCTGTGTTTTCTAAAGCCAAAATGTGGTCAGTCTTTGGGAAGCAAAAATTGTGTTTAACCGTACAGAAAGAAAACTGAGAGTTGAAATGGGATTATTTTTCCTGCTGCCAAGAGAAAAGAAAGTAAGACAAACAGTGCCACCGAGATGCTTTCCCTGAGGGGTCGAGAGTGGGTAGCTTCACATGAGGCTTTCATTCCACACACTCTTTGTGTGACCTTTTATGAACACTGTGCCTTGAGGTTGGGAGCTCTGACTTTTGCAAATCTGCTCATAAACACTAACGATCACAGTGGCTTGCCATTCCTGTGTTTATCATGTACGGGACCTCATTTCATCCTCATGAGAGCAGTTCTGTGACAGAGAAGAGCCGATCAAGTTCAAGAGAGGTTAAATAACTTTCCCAAAGTCATGTGGCTCATAAAGATGTGGAATTGGAATCCCAACACTACATTCTTAGCCCCTAAACTCTTCTGCTTCATCTAACAGCAACAGGGTGGACAGATGTTCTTCTCTACTTGTCCAGTGAAACCTGCGTGGGCTTCAAAGACAAGCTTATCTTCGATTCCTCTCTTCTTGATGGTAACATGCTCCATGAAGTACAGGGAAAAGATTCCAGTGCTGGCTTTATCTCCTCAACAGCGAGACAAGGAGTTTTTTCACTCACTCTTTCTGATCTTTTCCGTTTCCTTGGTATCTCCAACCGACCCTTGGGCACAGCTAGCAGTCAAGGAATTACTGAATTAATGACCAGCTAACCAATCTTGGCCCTGACAGGTTACTAATGATATTTTACGCAGAACCTACATCTTTTCAGAGTGATCCTAAAATCCTCAATAATTATAAAATAATAGATTCTATTAGAAGAGAACCTACCAACCAAAAAATGTTTTCCAAAAGGATTTCTCACTGCTTAAATAAATGCTTGTTGAGGAATAAATCTCTGTCTCTATAGTCTTAAAGTTAGCGAGCAGAGCAGTCATTTCTTTAATGTGATTTGCTTTATATTTGAAAGTGGTTCATTTTCTCTCATTTACATATTTACTTGAAATAGTTTCCCTTTTTATAGTAATGTTGCTTCATTCAGAAATGCTATCCCTGGAATTCTCTGGCAGCCCAGTAGTTAGGGCTCCACACTTCCACGGCAGGGAGCACTGGTTTGATCCCTGGTCAGGGAACTAAAAATCCTGCATGCCCTACGGCATGGCCAAAAAGTCCCCAAACAAAGACAAAACAAACACGCTATTCCTTTTCTGCTCTTTCGAGTTGTTTGGGGTCCAAAAGAGAGGATTTGAACAGGGTCCTGGTGACCCCCATCAGTGTCTTTAACCAGCAGTCCTGTCCCAAAGGAGTTTGTTTTATGTAAGAGTTAGTTTTCCTTAAATGGTGTTACTTACGACTGCCGGTGAGGGGACATGGATGCTTGCGACGGATCGTGGGCGGATGTGGTTGACCAAATGGCAGAGGACAACGCCATCCATGAGGGCGGCCCCCAGGTCTTCGTGCAGGCTGACCTTGAGTCTCATCTCGATGCTCTGAAAAGAGATCAATAGGAAGTCAATTGCTCTCAGGCAATTGAGGGTAAAATACAGCTATGAGTATTTATGAACTGAGGTTTAAGTTTCACCATAAAGGATAAGAACACCTGGAAAACACTGACATGATTTAAACCTTTCAAAAGATATTAAATAAAAATCCCTCTGCAGAAAAATAAATTCAGTTATGCCAAAAATTTTTAATCGGTTGAATTTTTAAAATAATGGAATCACTTCTTGAGTTCAATATTGCCTCAGGCTTAGCAATTAAAACAGAAAACCAGAATGAGTTGACAAATAAAAGCCAAATCGGTGGTGACTGTTTTACGATGTACAAAAATAGCGAATCAATATGCTGTACACATGAAACTAAAATCAGATTGTAAGTCAACTATATTTTAACAGAAAGTAAATAAAATAAGTAAATATAAACAAAAATCAAATGAAAATCCCTAGTCGAACCCAAACATTACATTTCGGGTAATATATCTCAGGTAGCCTGCAGGGGGCAGAAGAGAGATTAGGGGTGTTGATGCATTGGAGAAGGAAATGGCAACCCACTCCAGTGTTTTGCCTGGAGAATCCCAGGGATGGGGGAGCCTGGTGGGCTGCCGTCTCTGGGGTCGCACAGAGTCGGACACGACTGAAGCGACTTAGCAGCAGCAGCAGCATGCTTTCATTCAGAAGGCAATTTTTCTCCCTTCTTAAAAAAAAATGCAATGTTTTATTTTGAGGTCATTATAAATTCATATGCAGTTATAAGAAGTAACACAGAGAGATCTCAGGTACACTTTACCCAGTTTCCTTCTCAGGGAGCAACCTGCTAAAGTGCATACACAGCTGGGACACTGACATCGACAGAACATGTACCTCACTGCAAGGATCCCTCGCGTTGCCCTTCTGCAGTCACCCACTTCCTCCCACCCCCGAGTACCTCTTGGCCCCTGCTCTCTTCTCCTCCCCTTCCAGGACTCCCAGGACCAAAATGCAGATCATCGGTTACAGGAACTCCCAAAGGTCCCTGAGGCTCTCTGCTCACTTATTTTCAGTCTGTCTTTTCTCTCTGCTGCCCAGATTAGGTAATCCCTGTCGTTCTTTCCTACAGTTCACTGATGCTTTGTGATGCTGTTGAGCCCATCCCCTGGGCTTCTCACTGCAGATAATGTATTTCCCAGTTCTAAATCTCCATTGGTCCTTCTTAATGTCTTCTGTTTCTTTGCTAAGATTATCTATTCCTCTGCCGAGGCATTCAATTTTTTCCCTCTGTTTCAGCCATGTTCATAACTACTTGTGGGAGAATCTTCACGGTGAGTGCCGTAAAATCTTGGTCAGATAATTCTAACATCTCTGCTATAACAGCGCTCTCATCTATTGATTACCTTTTCACATTCATTTTGGTTCTTGGTAGAATGAGTGATTTTTTTTTTTTTTCTGGTTGAAAACTGGACATTTCTGGTATTACGTTATGAGACTTTGGATCCTATTTAAACTTCTCTTTTGGCTAGCTATTTTGGACACTGCTCTGGCAGGGAATGGGAAGGCACCACCTTGCTACTGCTGTGTAAACACAGATTGCCACTTGGTGTCAGTTGACTGGGATTGGGATAGAAATCCAGGCTCCCCATGTATAGGTTCCACTGACACCGTGGGAGGGGATGGGATTGTTTTTAGTTGGTAGGGATGAAATTCCTGGCTCCCAACTTGGCCTTCTCTGACATCATCCCAGCAGAGGAGAAAGTCAGCTGCCTATTCCATCTTTGCAGCCATAGGTAGGGATGGGGCCACAGGTTTTCTGTAGCTGGAGTAGAGCATTTATTGTCTAAAAGTTTTCTGTCTCCCTGCTGCTGCTAAGCCGCTTCAGTTGTGTTCGACTCTGTGCAACCCCAGAGACGGCAGCCCACCAGGCTCCCTCATCCCTGGGATTCTCCAGGCAAGAACACTGGAGTGGGTTGCCATTTCCTTCTCCAATGCATGAAAGTGAAAAGTGAAAGTGAAGTCGCTCAGTCGTGTCTGACTCTTAGCGACCCCATGGACTGCAGCCCACCAGGCTCCTCCGTCCATGGGATTTTCCAGGTGAGAGTACTGGAGTGGGGTGCCATCACCTTCTCCGTTCTGTCTCCCTAGGCTGTCCTTTTTCTGGTTCTCTGAGTAAAGTAAGCAAGCTTTTGTTGGGACTTTTTTTAAAAAAAAACTGCTCCCATGAGCATTTCCAGTTTCCAGCTACTTCAGCTCCAAGTCTGAGAAAGATGAAGCAAAAAAAGAAAACCCACTGGACTCACCACCGAGTCATTCCTAGTCCCAAGGAGCCCAGCTGGTCTGAATTATTCTCTCCACCTTTCAGAGTGCTCTTATGCTTATTTTATATGTAATTGCCAAGGGTTTTAGTTGTACTTAGTGAGAGGAATGGGGAAAAGTACATCTACTCCAGCTCCTCAAAAGCAGGAAAATCAATTTTTTAAACTTCAAATATAAATTTCTGCTTTACAGCCAAAGCTCCTCATAATTGGGTAACACTGTAAGAAAGGATGACTTAATTTGGAGATTTGCAATAAGTACAGCACTTGAAAATCAGTGTGTGTAACAGTGTTGCATATTTCTCTTTCAGAACTGTCCTGTGTCTAGACATCACATTTTTTTTTTCCTAAGCTTGCTTTCAGTCTCCAATTAAATTAAAACATAAGCTATCAATATGACCCAGGCTTTAAGATAAAATTATATCACTCTTTGAGAGGCTTGTCTCAACTTCTCATCTTATTTTCACATATCTCTGAAAGTTCGCCTCCTAAGTTTACAGCACATCCAAATACTTGAGGCAAATGACAGGGGTCTGACTTGCCCAATGTGACTGTTGAGTCAACCACAGTGGCTTAAAGTGGTGGTGAGGAGTTTCCAGGTTTTTATCTCTTTCCACCTGACTACCTATATATACTTTTGGGGCTTCCCTGGCGGCTCAGAGGATAAAGCATCTGCCCGGATTCGATCCCTGGGTTGGGAAGATCCCCTGGAGAAGGAAATGGCAACCCACTCCAGTATTCTTGCCTGGAGAATCCCATGGACAGAGGAGCCTGGCGGGCTACAGTCCACGGGGTCGCAAAGAGTTGGACACGACTGAGCGACTTATATAACCACATATAAAGCATCATCTACAACAAAAAAAGATTCTGACCGACCTTAAATTCAGCTTTAATTTTACTTATAGCATTCATTGCTCATTTGTAAAGTTCACTGTGATTTGAAATTGTATATTTATTTGTTTCCTTCTTATTTATTCTCTCTTCTCAACAGGCTTCATGAAAGCAGAGACCTTTCTGTTCTTTTCTCTCTCCATCACCTAGACTATACGGCCTGGCACAGAGCAGCAATCAATAACCACTGGCTAGTGAAAGAAGAAGCTCTAATATAAAATCCACCTCTTCAAGAAGCTTCCTGTATTCTTCTAGCTAATGGCTATGGTACTTCTCTTTGAACATAAAAGAACTTCTGTAGTAATTCATGACATGCTGCCTTTAATAACTAATATCAGTGTGTTCTTTGGGAACTGATCCTTGGGCGGCCGTTTGACCTTCCACATACTTATGTGAGATCCTCCTAACTAGACACAAAGACCATGAGGGTAGACAAATGTATACACAGTTGCCACTAGGAGCTGTGCTGGGGATAGAAATACAACATGGAATAAGACAGCCACGGCTCCTGCCATCCCCAAGCTTAAAATCTCCCCTAGCGCCCTGCAGGAGACTTCACTCTTGGTAGGAACTCAAATGGTTTGCCTACTAAATGACATTCGAAAATTGTGCCTAGCAGGGATAACCATAAACATCCTTTAAAGTCATGTAATCTTATTAAATACATTAATAACAACACATTTTTACAAGTTTTAACTTTTATACATAGGTATTAAGTATTTCTACTTATATTACCTTATAGATTCCCCACAAAATCCCACAAAGGTAGATGGGAACCACTGTTTTAATATAGGAAAAAACTCAAACTCAGAGATGTGAAAGGGCTTGCCCAGTAGCAGACAGTCAGTAGGCGAGTTGGCTAGATTTGAAACCAGGTCTGTTTGAAGTATTTCAAAATCTACTTAAAAAAAAATACAGAATGCTGCTTCAATGCTGGAAATTATTATTCAGTAACACAATGTTTCCTGGTACCTCTCGGAGCTGTTCCACCAGCTCTTTCTCTTCTCTCATCTGTTCCATTTTCCTCCGAATCGTAAACTGTGGGTCTATAGATTCCAAATTTCTCTGTGGTCTTAGAAACACTAGAAGAGAAAGGGGGAAAGCCTTTATGGAGTGTCTAGTACAAGACTGCCGTATCGGGCAGCTCATGTTTGAATCAAATAGTTCATTTATCCCAAATAATTCATTCACCACTCACAAAAACAGGAAATTCTGACTTCACATGAAAAGCTTGATTCAAATATTCTAGAGAAGATTATGTTTTCAATTACTCTGCATTGTGTGGACAAACGATCAGCTGAATCCAGGAAAGGGCTTGGTCATCCTCGGTATTATTCCAGACCCCTCCTGTAATTTTTCCACTGCTTCTATCCCAAGCTTTCATCTACACGCCAGGTTTCACAATCCTTTCGTTAAACTTGAATACTCCGTTTCAAGTAATAAGACAGAATTGCTGTACATGTTATAAACAAGCACAGGTTAACAATTTTGTTGGCTGAGGTTTTTTTCACCAGCCTGGATTAAGAACTACACACTATCCACTCCCAAACCTTATCTGTCTTGAGTGTACAGGGGAAAATCTGGCTTCTATCATGTCACTGAAAGTGCATCCCTAAGTCAGCTCTTCAGAGATGACCGCAGATTCCTTTGAGAAAAGCTGTCAAGATGGGAGGCGGTTTTAAGAGATCATCTTTGCCTGCAGGTCCTTAAAATTACAACCTTCCAGGAATAGCAACTCACAGTGGCACCTCTGGAAGGAGTTAAGTCTCTGACTGCAGACAAAATGAATGTTCTCAAACTTTGAAGGATAACATCTCTTAAAGACTATCAAGAAAACACGAAATAGTCTACATATGGGCAGTGATTCTAACAATTTATATTAGCATACAAAGCACAGGGCAGATTTAAACTTGAATCTTTTTCTTCCTTTAGAGTCTTATTAAGACTATCAACTTTCCATGCACACTAGAGGGAGCAAAGAGTGGTTAAGAGCTGTCATTGGTTCTCTGTGTCCCAAAGATTTTCAGATTGGGAGAGGTGGGGATGGGAGGATGGGGGGCAGGGCTTCAGAAAATCTGGGGCAGAGAACTCCAGCTTTACAAATCAATACCACATAGAAGGCTGCACCGACATACTGCAATTCTAGTTGCTTCAATCACCGCATCTTCAATAATATAGAATAAGAAGATTATATGACATTTATTCTATTCTGACAAACATCTTCTATGAGCCACTTTAAAAGCTAATTCAATTTATTTATTGTTAAATATGGTTTACAAATATACTTTGAATTAAAAACTGGGGCCCACCATATAATCAATTATCCTACATTCATACAACTATGTCATTTTAATCCTAATTTGTATATTTGAATCAAAACACCTTAATGAATGTCTTACACTATGCTTTTCGCATTTAGGTATTTTCTTTCTAAATCAGTTCTAGGATATTTGAATCAGCACTCTGGTGCTCTACAGAGGACCAGCAAGTTGACACATCTTAAAAAATCCTTGACTTACAGAAGTTAATGGAGCAATGGGATGACTACTGTACATAAAACACCTGGAACTTTAGAGAGAAGTCAGCCTGGGGCCTGGGCTTCTGTCTCAAGCCCCCTAAGGAAGTTACAGGTGGAAAGAGCCAAAGTCTTGTCACCAAGACCCACAAAAACCAAACCCCACAGGAAGTGAGACCAATTGTTTCAAAAATAAAGGCAAGGCAGGCCAAGGAAGCAGGGTAGACCAACCAGGAGGGGGAGATGAGATAAAGTTGCCTTTGCACCATATAGAGCCCAGTCAAAAAATCTACCCACTTAAACTTAGTGATCAGAAGAGCATACATTAAAATGGAAAGTCCAGAAAAAATCCACACCCTCCAAGAAAAGAAATCAACCAAATTTACCAAAAAAGTCAAGGAATGTGGACTTAGTTGAGTAATACACATACTTGTCCGCAAGGGGGAGCGCCAGCTCCATTTAAACAAATCCGATGTTTTCTTTGGGGGTTTTATTTTCCTTCGGCTTTTTTTCTGGGGGCAATCTTATCTAATATTACACATTTAATATTTCCAATATGTTTTTACTGGCAGACTTCATTCTGAATACGAAGCTATCAGGAAGTTAAATTAACTGTGAGCTTTTGGTTAACAGCACACTCTTCAAGTATCTATGCCCTGTTAGAGCCTTATGTGAGATAACAACGCAATGGTGTCTGGGTTTTAAATACCTGGTATTGCTTTTCATCTTAAATGCCCGTACATCTCAAAAAATACAAAATGCATGCTTAGGTATTTGCTTTATGAATATAAGTAGTCAAAAAATGTTAAAACATATGCGAACTATTATTTTTTAAATAAACACTTCAAATGTATATAAAATTATTGGAAACTTTACTACTAGTTTTCTAAATAGATTAATTATTGTAGAATATATGAGAATTTAAAATGAATTACTTAGACTGATAATAAATCTACAAAGCACATAAGTTTGTTATGACAGAATAATTTTAATATGATCATTATGGTAGCTCTGATTATACTATCTACAATTTTTTTTCTTTCCAAGTCATATTTAAATAATAAATACAGTGACCAGTTTGGTCAAAGCTTCAGAAAATTGATCTATGGAGCAATTATTCTAGCTTTCCTTAATTTTCTATCACTACATTTAAGAACTCCCCTACTTAATTCAGGGGAATAAAAGTTAACTTGGGACTACCAGAGCCGCTCTGTTATAATAAATATTTTTCAAAGCCAATGCCACACTGATTAATGTAAATAAAAAGGAAAAAAAGCTGGGACAAGTGAGCAGAGGGAGGGTGTATATGAGGGAAATGAGTGTGTGTTTGTGTGTGTGTGTGTGTGTGTGTGCTCAGCTATATTCGACTCTTTTCGATCCCATGGACTGTAGCCCACCAGGCTCCTCTGTCCATGGGATTCTCCAGGCAAGAATCCTGGAGTGACCTGCCGTTTCCTCCTCCAGGAGATCCTCCTGACCAGGGATAGAACCATGTCTCCTGGGGCTCCTGCACTGGCAGGCAGATTCTTGACCACTGAACCACCCAGGAAGCCTGTGTGTACACACAGGCTTCCTGTGTGTATATGCCTAAGGGGCAGGAAAAGGCAAGGAAACGGGAGATTTAAGATGCAGGAAAAAAATGAGTCCTGCTTCGCTGGTTAGTTACTATATATCAAATAACATTCAAAGTATGAAAAGGATGGTTTGCTCATACTTATACATACAGAGACAAATTTCTAAGCAAAAATTCTGCAGGGAATGATGAATATGCTTAGGCAGAATATCGAATTCATTCTGCAGGTACAGGTCAAATTCTATTTTCCCCTTATCTCTACCTCCTCCTTCACTCTCTTCATCATCTTCATCCCTGACCTGGGAATGGTCTGTCAGCTATGATTGCACAACGTTCCTTATCTGTGCCTCTCACGGCACTCATCACTTTCTGTCTCACAGCATAGATCTGATTTTCTCCATAGGACTCCCTAATACAGAATTTATGTCTGTTTCCAATTTAAACCTCTACCCTGTCCAAGAAAGCAGCTTGTTCAATGAATAAACAACAACAAAAAAAAGTGTTTCAAAAACTCCCTCATTCAAAGATCAGACAATCTGGGACTTCCCTGGTGGTCTAGCGATTGAGATTTCCCCTTCCTACGCAAGGGGTATGGGTTCGATCCCTGGTCGAGGAGCTAGGATCCCACATGCCTCATGGTAAAAAAAAAAAAGAAAGAAAGAAAGAAAGAAAGAAACATAAACAACAGAAGCAGTATTGTAACAAATTCAAAAAAGAATAAAAAATGGTCCACATCAAAACATCTTAAAACACAAACAAGTAAGAAAACAAAGATCAGTCTATCTGGAGAGTACCTTGGCAGAGGTTACCCTACCCTGATGTAAGCAGTCACCTCAAAAATCTCCTAAAGCTTAGTTTCCAGGTGTGAATGCCTTAGACTGCAAAATAAAAAGTTTCACAAAGGCAGAGATTTAGTCTGTCTTTTTCAGAGCAGTGTCCACAGTAAAGTGCATCATGCCTAACACACAGTAGGCACTCAATAGATACTGGAACTTCCCTGGTAACTCAGCTGGTAAAGAATCCACCTGCAATGCAGGAGACCCCAGTTCGATCCCTGGGTCAGGAAGAGCCTCTGAAGAAGGGAAAGGCTACCCACTCCAGTTTACTTGGGCTTCCCTGGTGGCTCAGATGGTAAAGAATCCCCCTGTAATGTGGGAGACCTGGGTTCGATCTCTGGGTTGGGAAGATGCCCTGAAGAAGGGATCGGCTACCAACTCCAGTATTCTTGCCTGGAGAGTTCCATGGACACAGGAGCCTGGCAGGCTCCATGGGGTTGCAAAGAGTTGGACACAACTGAGCAACTTTCAACAGATATTTAAGGATGTGCACAAGAAACTATTATTTTTTCTGTTATAAAAGTATCTTTCAGTTAAGCAAAGAAAGCCCACTCCTCTAAAAATTCCCTGAAATGCTATTTATTACAAGAAAAGCATTTTGCATAGAAATTATTAGTGGATATTATTAACCTTTACTATCTAAATTTAACTCCAGGTTTCTTCTCTGTGGACAGATGAGGTTCGGAATTCAGCTCTCCACTTCCCCTTGGAAACTAAAAAACCTGGACAGGGTGTGATGTTAAAGACATACCGATTCAAGGGCAGCAATAGGGTGGGCTTTGAAAAAGTATCATGAGCTGTAGATCCAGTTAATGTGAATCAGAAATCTGATTAATACATTCATTTATTCCCTCTGGGACCTAAAAATGAATTAGATAAATTCTCTGCCCTCAGAAGGCTCAAATTTCCTCTCTATTGTCTTGGGCAATTTATTTAACCCAGGGGTCTTTACCTGCTTAAACAGAACATCAAATCAGCAAAACAATCAGTGTGAAGACTCCTCGGTACACCAAATAAATTAGCATCTCTGAGTGTAGGGCACGGGCAGCCATTGTTTGAAAAATGTCCAGGTGATTCCAATATAAAGCCAGGATTGAGAACCACTGAAGCAACCCCTCCCAGCTTCAGTTTCCTCATTTTTGTAATGGGGAAAATAAAACCTAGAAGTGTAAGATTATGGTAAAAACAATTCCAGAAAATGTCTGAAAACTGGCCCAAGATAGGTATGTCCGTCCATTCATTCACTTTCCAGTGATAGTTTAAAGATAAATGTTAAGTATAAATTAGCACCCACCAATTTGCTGAAAATGAAAAAGAGAAAATACTTCAAAGGAAGGCAGGAACAATTTTAATTTCAAAATGAAGGGGGAAAGGAAAGAAAGCGGCACAGTAGTAAGAGGGCACAAGAGAAGGAGCGGAAGTGAAGTGTTCACGTTAAGAACAACTTGAACTGAAGCTGCCCTCTCCTGCCCCAGCGGGCGGACAGACAGGGATACAGGTCCACATCCTTCTCCATCCATTTTAGGAGGCAGGACTTTGAGGACTGTAGAAACACAAACTCCCGAGGACTTCCTAAGCCAGTTTGTCATTTTTAATTTCTTTGAAGAATGAGTTTAGGGAAGATATGGGAATTTGAAATGACATATATTTGAAACAAAATATTAGAAAGCAATATTTATTATTTCAAATGTGTTTCTTTAAATATTTTCCTTCAATATTGTCATTTTTTAAAAGTGGGAATTTTAATACAAAGCATGACAGTGAACAAGGCATAAACATGCCAACTTTACCAAAAGTAATTAACAAAAACCAAAAATGAAAGGCAAGTTGCATTATGCTGGGTAGAGTGGGAATATGATGCCATTTATTTTCACAGGTTGAGATAACCACAGATATTGGACAATGGCGCAAATATGAGGAAACAAAACTGATGGGGTAATCGGCTTTGAGATGCCATGAGGGACCTCTGAATGGGATCTACTGTTTCAGGGTAACCAGGAAGAATAACATAAAAGTAGGCTATTTCCCTCTTCCAACTTTAGCTCACATACTTGGGGATACATACAGTGTTTCTTCATTAATTAAAAGAACACTTACAAAACAGAGACAGAATGTGAATGTATGGCAAAAACCACCACCATATTGCAAAGTAATTAGCCTCCAATTAAAATAATAATAAAAACACAGAAGGAGACTCACAGACTTAGAAGATGAACTGATGGTTGCTGGGGGAGGGGAAGGGATAGTTAGGGAGTTTGGGAAGGTCATGTACACACTGTTATATTCAAAATGGATAACCAACGAAGGACCTGCTATATAGCACATGGAACTCTAGTCAGTGTTAGGCAGCACCTGGGTGGGAGCAGGGTTTAGGGGAGAGTGCAAACGTGTATATGTATGGCTGAGCCCCTTTGCTGTTCACCTGGAACTACCGTAAGGTTGCGAATCGGCTATATGCCAATACAAGATAAAAAGTTTAAAGTTTGAAAAAAATTTTAAATGTATTGGAAAATGTATTCAAATACATTGCTCTTGGAGCAACATTTAGCTCAAAGAGAATGAAGATTGTATTTGAAAGGTCAGATTTGGGAACCTACACAAATATTTGAAAAGACTTCTGCTGCCAGAAAATTATCAGATAATTAACAGAAAATTATCCCTTCCCTAGGGCATACTGTAGACAAATTGCAAAAAGGGGAAAATAACAACTGCCCAATGTCTGACCCAGGTAGATTAATACTGAAAACCATCCCTTTGTTATAGTGTGTGTGTGTGTGTGTGTGTGTGTGTGTACTACACTATAATAGCTACATGTGAATCCCTAGAATTTTCACTCAGAAAAAATATCAGATAAGTATTACATGGTTATTTTATTTTCAGGAAGATTTTCACAATGATTATTTTCTATGGAAATCTTCAGACTTTATCTGGCACAAAGTATCTTGCACAAAAATCCTCAATAACCAGCTGCAGATGAGAAGGTAGCTATGGTGGAGAGGAGACTGGACCCTTGGGCATGGCCCAGCTCCCCCTCTATCTAGCAGGGTGAGCCAGGCAGGTCACCTCACCTTTCTTGTTTTAGTTGGTTCATTTATAAAGATAGAAATCTTACTGCTACATCTAAATCTTACCTAGCTTTAAAAAGTCTTTTTCAGATATCATTCCTAAGGAAATACCAAATCACACATAAATCTTTCATTCTAGGCCTTATTTCCTTTAGACATCATCAGATCCATAAATAGCCATGCTTTCTGAGAAACGAAAATGATTCTCTCCCCTTTATTTTTAAGTAAAGGAACAGTTTATCAAGCAAGTTTCTACTTAGCCTTCCTCAATTTCCAGGATTTAAAGTCGGGTGATACAAGAAGGAACTTTGGTTTCCTTGTTGTTCTTGTTTAATCACACTTCCTTTTGGTTTGAAATTTTAGAAATCTATGAAATAATAAAATTCCTTTTGTAACTAACCTGCCAAAATATGCATTATCCTTCTGTGTAATGAAGTCTGGAAAAGCATTTTTGGTTGAATTTTGACCAGAAATCACAACAAATGTTTTACATATATGGTTTCTATTCATTACATGTAACATATTGATATTGAGATTAAAAAATAACATCAGAAAATAGATCTTCTTGTGTTTGCACTGTGGTTTTACCCCACATGTCACTTCTCTTCCCTATAAATCATACTCTATTACATTTAACGTTACTTTCATTACTTTGCATCTTGGAGTAAAATGCCTACAATCCGAACTAACAGACCAATATGGAGATTGAGATATCTGTAATAAGTATATCTAAATAATTATATGTATTTTATTTTCATCTTTTAGGCTACTTTAGACATATAGTGGCATGAGATCAAACAATATCCACATTAATCCTGGCTGAGTGTCCTCAACTTTTTATTTGCACATTTGATTCTCAAGCCAATTTACCATTCGTGAATATCTGTTGTTGTTTAGTCGCTGTGTCCAGCTCTTTTGCAGCCCCATGGACTGCAGCATGCCAGGCTCCTCTGTCTGTGGGATTTCCCAGACAAGAATACTGGAGTTCACTGCCTTTGCCTTTTCCAGGGGCTCCTCTGGGCCCAGGGAGCGACCCCATATCTCCTGCATTGGCAGGTGGATTCTTAACAACTGAGCCACCAGGGAAGCCCTCTTGAATATTATACAGATGAAAGGGCTGAAGTTATCAAAAGTCAAAATGTGCAAACAATTTACAAAGGAAAAAAAAAGCAAGTGATTTCTCCTCATTTTTAGAAATTCCTTACTTCTAACCATTTGCAGTGTACTCCTTTCAGATCAGTCATAGTGTATCTTAATCACTTTAAAAATCTCATTATCGAAAGCCTAGATAATAAAAGATGAAACTCCAAAAGCATTAGTTCAGAAGAGATTATCCAAATGTACAAAAACCCAAATTTTTATAAACAAGCAAACACACACACTAAAAAAAAACCCACGCAGAAAAAATAGAGAAGAAATTATTGTACAGTCCTTCCAAAATTCAGAATGTTCAAGATAATTAAACATAGTTTAACAAACTGCCAGAGAATAATGCATATGCATTTTTCTGGACTTTCCAGGTTTCCTATTATCTCTTAAGTCAGGCATGCAGGAGAATACATTCTATCTTCAGCTGCACAGAAACGAAGGTTCAGCATATTCATTCATTGGCTTATTAATGAGCACATTGAAGAATAGGTACAAAGCCACCTACCATTGTCACTGTCTCCTTCAGATGGAACACAGTAGCTAGAGTTGTCCCATGTTTGTGCCTGTGTAAGTTTGTTGAAGGAGATAGGAGGAAGAGTGAGGGCTGGGTCTGCAGGAGAGCGAGAGAGCCAGTCCGCGTACAGTCGCACAAGGACCAGGAAAAACCAAAGGGGCGGCAGCATTTCACAAATGGCATAGGATTGTATGGAAATGAAGCGAATTTCATATTATGGGATTTAATTTCAAGTGTACAATATAGCAGAAGAATGAAAGATGGCGCATGGAATAAAAAGAATGATAAAAAACTGAGTGTTAGTACTTATCAATCATACACTTTGCATGCAGTTAATATCATTCATCGTTAATAGTTCTCAAGCCCACAGACTTAGAGCACTAATGAATCGTGTCAGCGGAAAGAAGGGGCCCGCATAGACTATGCAGATAAAAAGCAAAAGCCCTACCAGATACCTTTTCCAAAGACCTTTTAAATAACAATTTTAGCAAATATGACTCACCATAAAAGTTGGCTATGCAAAGTTTAATATGTGTAAATATGTCTATTACTTATAAATAAACATAGAATATATTCTATATAGAATATAGAATCAGCATTCACGGGTGGTGAATTTTTTTTCCCAAGGTAGTGTAAAATTTCTCTTTAAAGACATCTATAATGATAGCTGAATCTAGTCAACTCTGCTCAACCCTTGAACCATAGATATGCCTCTCAATATTGTCTTAGATATTGATCAGTATAAAACCAATTTTGGACACTAGTTGAGTCTCCTTAACAACAAACCTAATTAACCAATAAATATCAACCAGTTCAAAGCACTTCTAAGTTGGTCATTTATGAAATAGCATCTCTTTTGGGGGCACTAACTATTCATATAGTAGTTTTTGATATTTAGAAATACCTACACAATTTCTATTCAGTCTTAGGGCAAGGCCGATAAAATACATGGACATGGTTCTAGGAATGACTATTTGGGTATATATACATTTGTCTTTCCTTGGAGGAAAACATAGAAAAAATTTTCTTTTGAAAAAAACTACCAGCCAACTTAAAGAATCTAAGTTTCTATTCCAACTTTCTGAATTGAGAAGTCTGTTTTTATTTATAACACAGAAATCACATGAATTCATATACTTAATTTTAACATAAAAATCACTTTTAAAGATCCAAAGCTACTTAATCAAAAAGAATGATATGATCTTCAATTAAGATTACTATATATATTTTTTTCCAGAAAATGTGAAAAATATATACTGTAATATTTTAAACTTAATAAAATAAAATTTAAACATTCCCAATAGATGATGCTAGTTTCATAAAGTTCCAACATGCCATCTGATGTTCCTGAAGAAAAATCAGTATTATTTACAACAAACTCCACAAAGCTTTCAACAGCTAGCACAATTTCCACACTGGTTAGTCAGCATTATAGAAAGGCTGGAAGCTAGGAGAGGAAATTATCTTTGTTTCCTGCTATTCAAAATGAATATTTCACTTAGTTTTCACCACTGCAAAGAATCAGAAATGGTTCAATAGTGTAGGCTCAAAGTTGATAAGATGAATTTGGACCTCATAAAAAGAACTGGAAAAGTCATGGAAACAATTTTATGACTAAACTACAAAGATATACATTCAAAAGAATATTATTCTGTAGAGATTCATTCAACTTTTGATTTGCTCAGTTACAAGAACTTTTAAAATTGTCTAAGACTGCCTGTAAGGGACAGGAGAAAGCCTAGCCAAGTATGAGGTCCTCGGTGTGTAGAGAACATTCCTGGCAGATCACCACTCAAGGCATGGGCGCCCCCATTCCTCCCGGCGCAACCTGAGACCTTGCAAATTGAAGCCCAGCCCATATCTGGCTGCATATACTCAGGTCTGTAAATGGTGAGGCCAGTCACTTGAGTCCAATTTCAAGTACAGTTTGGCTCTCCATAAAACACCTCCTAAGCCCCACCACGCACCCAAGCATGTTCTCAAATAGCTTTGTCTTACAGTCCATTCAAAATGCCAGGAAACCATTACAGCTGGCCACACGTTACCCATCGACCAACTTCCTCCAAAAATGAAAAAAACATTCCTTTATAAAAGAATTATCTTTTTTTTCCCCTGTGGGTAAAAAATTATACATATGTGTATCTGTAACTGCTGCCAAAATGCTTTACTAATAAACCCAAGAATATCTAAGTTCTTTACTACCTTTTGCTTAAAGCATCTGAGTGCCTTCTTAGCACTTAACTGAAAAGCACTGGTACAGAATATATGTAAAAGACCTAACAAAAATATTAAAACAAAGAAGCACCTAAAAGAAGGTAGATAGTGCTAGGACTTTAAATAGGTGGAGACATCAGAAGAACCAAAATTTTCTATACATACTCCTTTTTAAAATCAGTAGTCATTTTGCCCATTGCTATAATTTACATTTGTGAATGTACTAACAGTAAGTTTTAAAAGTAGGTAATATAAGCAGAAAAGGCCTTTAAAGTCTCTCCTGACCACTCACGTGAGTCTTGGAATGACTACCCTGTCACAGAAGTCAACACACGGACCTTACCAAGGTCCAGAGAGCAAATGAGGGTGTCTCACAAAAAGAGTCACCATCTTTAATTCAGCAAGGTACCAGCAACCACCGAGGCAAAGGGGTGGCTATTTTATCCACAGAGTATTTCTGTACCACTTACATGCCCCAATATTTTTCTCTCTTTGCTCTGATTCAAAAGAAGGTAAGATAATCTGTTACTGATAACACAGCCTTAAGAGGAGATACGCTGACAACGGAGCTTGAAAATGTGACCTCCCCAAGCTGTAGCAAGGTTCTGATGCTAGGACTCAAACTCACCAGCGTCGACAAGGCTGCTCCCGCTATAATATCTGCACAAAAAAGGCTAAAGAGAAACTCCGGAGTTGTTTCACGTGAGCAAGAACACTGAGGTTTCCATTTACCTGATCGAGGTTTCAGGCCAAACAGAGCTGTGCTGGTGTTGGTCGGAGAGATGGCGGGGGAGTTCTCTCTCATCTGTTAAAAGGAAAGGACATTTTTAAAAGAACTGAAGCAGAACTATGCATGCTTCTCCAGGATCAAGGATTGTAACAAAACCACGACCTCCTTGCATTGGCTGCTGTGTAGAAGTCCTGACTAAAAAATACGATAATGGATGCATCTTCACATTGCAAATTCTTGTGGTAGAATCAACAGAATGTTATTTGGGGGGAGATTTATTCAATTTTTATATGCTCATCATAAGAGTTCATAATCGTGTGATACTGGTATTCCTTTTCTGCTCCAGAATAAATGTGTGCATTCAAGTGCAGGCACGTGCATGCATCCGTGCACGCGCGCACACACACACACACACAAGCACACACATACATCACCTCACAGAGGGCACATCTGATAAAGAATCTCTTAACACAACGAGATGAGAAAGCAGACGACACTGAGCAGATGTCTCAGCTATATGGAAACCCCATGCTGAATCATTTATCGTTAACAAGACATTCTAAATGTTGCCTATTTGAGCTATTTTCACTCTGGTTTCTATAAAAATGCTGCTATATTTAATTGTCAAAATATATCTTATGAGTCTTTAATTATGGGTAGGGCTGGATCAGGCTATGAGAGCTAATAAGAGATTCCCTCCGAGATTCTGCAATACAATTAACTCATGAATCACAACAGTCTCAGATAACAGATTTTTGTAAAAGATATTCCAATTCAGGTTTCACAAAACACCTCAGCTTTCATTAATCATCAGGAAACTTACCTCACTGGGAGAATACTCGCTCCCATTACTCTGTAATGTTAGGTCATTTTGCACCTAAAGGAAGAAAAAAAATGCATGGTATGTTCCATCAGACTATAAATTTTTTGAGGCAAGAACTGAGTCTGACTGCTATCATATCCCTGGCACACAGGGATACAATGCCTAATACATGGAATTAATTTGTAGTTAAGTAGGCCATTCTTACTGTATACTTTCTAAAAACATGCAGCTATATTCACAGAAAAATACATCTAAAATATACAGACTAAGAAAAGGGATTTCCCAGAACAAAGAGCTCAGCCCAAAGTACCTGTGAACATCAGCTTGCCAGGTTACCCAATAACCTACAGGCTCCCACGTGCTGGGAGCATATGGGTTTTCAGAAATGGTCCAAGGCAGGAGTTCCCAAATACATAAGATCTCACTGGGAGCTCTATAAACGAACATGCCTGGACCTAGCAAAGTCTTATGCTATCAATTCAACATCAGTTTGTTTTGACAACCAATGAGAAAACTCAATAGTTTATTTTACCCAGATCTGCCCTTTTTATAAGGTAATCAAGAACCCCAGGGAATTCCCTGGCAGTCCAGTGGTTACAACTCTACACTTTCACAGTCAAAGGCCCAGGTTTGATTCCTGGTCAGGGAACTAAGATACCATAAGCCTTGCGACATGGCCAATGTCAACAACAAAACCCCATTGATCCACCCTATAAAAAATTTGGTGATAACTAATATAAACATCTGACTCGATGGACATGAGTCTGAGTGAACTCTGGGAGTTGGTGATGGACAGGGAGGCCTGGCGTGCTGCGATCCATGGGATCGCAAAGAGTTGGACACGACTGAGCAAATGAACTGAACTGAACTGAACTGAATATAAACATGTTCATACATATCACCAAACTAGTATAAATTTAGGATGTCTATTCCTATTGTTGAGGACTGCTATTAAAAACATTCCCAACTGACAAATTCAAGGGAATAACATATTTTTAGAATAAAATGTCATTGACTTCCCTACCCAATTAAATGTCTTAACTGCTAACAAGTAACTTGCAGTTTTGATTCTCTATCAGAAACTCTGTTCTCTAACTTTCCCTGTGTTCCTCCCACATCCTTCCCCACTGGACAGTATTTATGTATGAGAGTATACTTGGCAGTTCTTCCGGGATGGATGCAAGTGCTACCCAAACTTAATGGGGACAGTCAGCTACAGTGTGTTAAAAAGCAGAGAATGTGGGGTGCTAATTACAAGCCATTTCACAATCTTGGTCTCACCACGTAACTGGGCACAGCCTCTCTCTTGGTGCTTCTGTCTGCTTTATGCTCTATGCTGATTCCATCAGGCCCATGCTGTCTTGCTCAGCACAGCCTCCTGGGACCCATCCAAATGCAAATCACCCTTGAAATCTAGATTAATCTCTCTTTCCTTAAACTCTTATCCCTTCCCCTACCATCCCAGAGTTCCTAAAACACCCAGGATTATGGGCCATCTCATAGCCTTCTCTGCTTTCTCAATATCTATGGCTTCTTTCCTCCACAATTTTTAAAATGCATTAAAAGTGAGGGCAACTTCATCTCCTTCCTATTCCAGTCTTGGGTATTAAAAACAAGGCTGCATCCACAGTGATGACCCAGAGAGATGTTATGGGGAGGGAGGTGGGAGGGGGGTTCATGTTTGGGAACGCATGTACACCCATGGGGATTCATGTCAATGTATGGCAAAACCATACAGTATTGTAAAGTAAAATAAAGTAAAAATAAAAGAAAAAAAAAAACAAGGCTGCATCCAGCACAAGGACTCAACACAGACTGGCCAACTGATGCAAGACTCTGCTTATGAAACTGGTTTCTTCCTGAATCGGGTGGAAGAAATAATACAGAAATAACCAGACCATAAAGGAGGGGCCCACTTAAGTTCCACATGTCATCGGCACTGGCCTTGCTCATTCACCACTTTCTTTTCCATTCCTCCTTCTTGTGACTTTTTTTTTCCACCAGAGCCAGAAATTCTCCCTCCCTTTTTAAAATCATGAAGACATATCTGTCATGGACAGAGAATTGCCCAAAGAAGGAAGACAAGCAATAAGAATTCCTTACACCAAACGTGATTCCTCGTTCCACCAAAAAGGAAAAAAAAAAATTTAATACTGTAAATCAGAGAAAGAATGGAGATCTTTTTTTTTCCTACAGGCTTGGTGTCTTCCTGATACTCCTGGTATCATGCACACAGGAGGGCATCTATTTTACTGGAATCAAATGTGGTTCTACAGGGTCTTCCCTCGTGGCCCCGTGGTTAAGACTCTGTACTTCCAATGCAGGGGGCGTGGGTTCAACCCCTCATCAGGGAACCAGATCCCACATCCTAGTGGGAATCTCTGTGTGCTATGCGGCACAACCAAAAAAAAGAAAAAAGATAAAGAAAGATAAAGTGGATCTGCAGCAGGATCCCACTGTGGTCTCAAAGGATCTCTTCACTGACTACTGGTTGCCAGGGGAAATAAAACAATACTTACATGGTGGAGAAATCAAGTTCCGCGTCAACTGGGTGATCAAATTACCATCACCAGTGAAGAACAGACATACACAATGAGCCTTTGCAGGTGATACCCTGAGAAGGACACCACATCACCTGGGCAGCATCCCAGACAAGAACACGGAGACTCAATCTAATCATGAGGAAATATGAAGGATTTCTGTCCCACAAAATAAGAGGCAGTTGATTCTTTAAAAAAGAAGAGCACTGTATTCTTTAAAATTTCAAGGTCATAAAAAAATCAAAGAAAGGTTATGGAAATATCCAGAATAAAGGAAACTATAGGTACCTGGCAACTATTGCTTCTAAACCGGATCCTACTAAAGGGGAAAAAGTGCTGTGAAAAACGTCATTAGATCAATCTAAACATCTGGAGTATGGAGAGCGGATTAGATGAAACTATTTTATCAGTGTAAATTTATGAGGTTGATAACTGAAGTCGAGTTATATAGGATAAAATCCCTATTCTTAGGAAAGGGACATTGAGATGTTTAGGGAAAAGGACTATGACGTGCAAAACTTATCCTCTGATTTTCAGAAAAAGAACTCTGGGGAGGAAAAGAGAGACAGAGATACCGCAAAAGTGGTAAAATGTTAATCACAGAAAATGTGGGTAAAAGGTTATAATTTTTTGTAACTTTTTGCAGACTTCTGTAATTTTTTAACCTTTTATAATTATTTCCAAGTAAAAAGCTAAATACAAAAGTCAGTTTGCACAGAATCAAAAGGAACATGTCTCAAAAGGAGAGCCTCATGAAATAGACCTGGGACAGCCTTCACATAAGAGGCTTCCTGATGGCCCACTCCTGGGTCATTGAGTGACCCTCCACTTGGGGAGGAGGGAGTGCAGTGACCCTAAGGACAGAGCGGAGGAACAGTCACAGCTAAAGTCAGGTGTCCTGGGCTATAAGATGGATCCTAACTTACAGAAAATCAAGGAGAAGTTAGAGAGGTAGCCCGCGGGAGTCCATCGTTAGCAAGCCTTTGAGATGGAAAGAAAACTCAACGTAATTCCAAATCACAATACTCAACTATGAAACCATATTCTCTAGGAACATGGGTTTTTAAACTATAGCTCTTTTCCTTCTTATTTAACATAGAGACTTAGCTAGTTAAGAGTGTGAGACTGCTTTACTACGGAACCTGTTCAGATACCTCAAGGAACATAAGTTAGCTGTACTGAAGTTAGCCATCCTAAACCCATTCAGTAAGAAGGGATGAAACAAGGCTGTAACCAATGTTTTACTCCCGTGCCACCAACTCAGACCTTTTTCTCTCCTCCCTGTTTTCCTTGGGATCTTCCAAGCTTATCTCTAGTTTTATGTCCAAACTGCTTTCTCTGCAGCCACCTGAATTTTACCCTACATAGCTACCTAACCTACCCTTACCCTGTCCCCAGATTCCCCCATCAGTTTATCTTTGCTAGTCTCTTAATCCTCCTAGACATTTCTCAAATCACTTACCCTTATCTTTCAAGTCTTTCCTAGTTTACATTCAGCTGGTCGGTTCATAGGCTGCTGGCACTGGCTGGTCCTACCTCCAGTTTCTGACAGAGCCAGGTTTCCCTGTGGGTCTTATTTGCCATGGCCTGCCTTGAAACTGTCTGACAAAGATTTAGAGAATTCAATGGAAACAGTCAACTCTTATCTTCAATGGGAGGTGAAATAGAATAGATAAGCAGGAAAACTAAAGAAGCTAAAAGTACAAAAAATTTGAAAAACAGATCTTGACCAAATTTGAATACTGATCTCACTAATGAAAGTTCTGTTCAGTTGCTCAGTCGTGTCTGACTCGGTCGTGTGATGAACTGCAGCACATCAGGCTTCTCTGTCCTTCACTGTCTCCTGGAGTTTGCTCAAACTCATGTCCATTGAGTCAATGATGCCATCCAACCATCTCATCCTCTGTTGCCCGCTTCTCCCCCGGCCCTTAATCCCTCCGAGCATCAGGGTCTTTTCCAACGAGTTGGCTCTTTGCATCAGGTGGCCAAATTGTTATAATGAATGTTCTGCCCCATGATACATCTTGATAGAATATGGCAGCCACTCTTCTGTGGCAGAATACTGCACCAGAACTCTGGTTCACCCAAGAGCAGCCTTACCTCACATTCTGGAGACCTCTCCAACTGTATTTGACCACTGTAGGAATTACAGAATAAAAAGACGTAAATATAATTTAAAGCAAAACTATTTCAATGTAAAAAGAGAAAATGTGCTGTTATAGAAAGGTCAACATACTTTAGTGCCGAGTCTTGCAATTCCAAGTCATCTGCTGGGTCCACAGGGTAAAAGTTTACAATGCTTCTCTCTGTAATATCTGTGCTTAATCTAAAGAGTAAGGGGGAAAAAAGTGTTACCAAATTACTAAACTTTAATAAATCCTACTGCTTTTAGTTATATACTTAAAAGTTGTGTTTATCATTAGAATTGAGTAATAAAAGGTTTATGGTAGAAATTTCAAACTATATAGTTTCCTCACCATGACTATATATATATTTTTTAATATAATTTTCAATCCACTTTGGTATCAAAATCCAACTTATTTGAAATACAATAGTAATTTCTGATGAGGTCATAAAAGTCACAGGTAGCACACACTAAATTTTATTAAGAACTTAATCAGTTTGTAGAAACAAGTAAAGTTTCTCTCTACTATATTGTACATACACTATACTACAGATATGCACCAAGGGCATTTAATAGGAATATTAAAATAAAAAATTTCAAAAGCAATTTGAGGTATGCATTTTATCTCTGAAATTGTCTTACACTTTCTGAATTTCTGTAATTTTAAGAGTTGAATTTTTTTTAAGATCTATAAAACCAGGAATTTCTAAAAGTCATATAAAAGTTACAAAGCTATTTTAAAAGGTGGGTATGCATTCACAGTATACAATCCTATTGAAAATCATATCTAACCAACAATCAGAAATCCTTGAGAGAAGAAATCAACAAAGGCAAAACAGGAAAGCAATATTCAACTAAATTTTTTGATGTTACGGTTGCATGAAAGGTAAAGCTCTAAAATTTAATCCTGTGATCAGCGACTTGATTAAAACAAACAAAGCAACCTGGTTCAAGGAAATGAGATAAAGGGAAATCTTAATGTGTATATAAACTTTTTATGACTATTATTCAAGCAGCTAGAAATAACTGACCTCTTGAAGTGCCCTCTTTTTATCAGAAGCAAAAACAGGGCTCTTTCTTTATCTCTATTACACTGACTCACAGACACATTATTATCAAGTTAGAACTGTAGTAGCAGAATATCTATTTCAGGACGCACAAAGATCTATAGCAGCCAAGGCAGGCGATTACTTTAGGAGGTCAAATCCATAAAAAGTTTTACAACATAATATAATTTTAAAATAACAATCCACAAAGATGTAAATCAACCATCCCTGGGATGGTTACTCAAGGCCGTTTTCCTCCACACCCACCAACTATGCCGACTGGCTCGACACCCTTGGCAACTTATTGCCTCAGACCTTTCCAAGCTGGAGCAGTATCTCCAGATCCTCAGCTCACCCGCCTCTCACGAAGGATGATGCAATGGAGGCCCAGAACGGGGAGCCACAGCCGCCAGGCCACCCCGATCTTACTCTGGGTTCCAGTCCCACGTTCCCTGGCCACTGCTATTTCCACCAAACGAAGCCGTTCCTTTCCACTTTGGGGCTCACGTATTCATCTCAAATTTGTAAGCAAAGTTTACTGGAAATGTGATACAAAGTGTAAGAAGGCAGAAATATTAAAACAATATAAAGTTTGAGCCCAAGTAGGGGTCTCCTCTCTGCCATATCACGTCTTCGAGGCTCTATCTCGGATTCCAATTCCTTTCCTGTTGATAGGCTCACCCTTGGGAACTCCATCCATTTATAATACTGCTTCCATTAAAACATACCTTATGAAAGTGACTTTTACTTTATTTATTTTACTTTATTTATTTTCAAAATTTATCTGGCTGCACTGGGTCTTAGTTGCAGCATGTGGAACCCAGTTCTCTGACCAGGGATCGAACCCTGGCCCCCTGCCTTGAGAGCTCTGAGTCTTAACCACTGAACCACCAGGGAAGTCCCTGAAAGTAACTTTTAAGTCTAAGCTTAGAGCCCCAGACCTAAACATCTAGCAGCTGAATGGACACTATCACACTGCCACCTTGGATTCTATGCAGCAGGTCCTAAACTGACCCCAATACCCTCCTTCTCAAACTGGCTGTGCCCCATGGTTCCCCACCTCAGATGGAGACAGGAGGGGTCAGGTCTAAAACACCTTGGACTGTTTCCCTCCATCCTCACCCCGACTTCAAACAATCACCAAAGAACTACCACAGTATCTACTACTGAGTATCTCCAATGTTTAAAAGTATAGATAAAAACTGTAATTTAGAAACACTCAGAGAAAACTTCCATCTTGGTATATTTGTTTCTAGTTTTAATTGTTAATGGGACCTGGGGCTTCCCAGGTAGCTCAGCTGGTAAAGAAACCGCTTGCAATACAAGAGACCGTGGTTCAATTCCTGGGTCAGGAAGATCTGCTGGAGAAGGGATAGGCTACCCACTTCAGTATTCCTGGGCTTCCCTGGGGGCTCAGCTGGTAAAGAATCCACCTGCAATGCAGGAGACCTGGGTTCAATCCCCTGGGTTGGGAAGATCCCCTGGAGAAGGCAAGAGCTATCCCATTCCAGTATTCCAGCCTGGAGAATTCCATGGACTGTATCGTCCATGGGGTCGCAAAGAGGCAGACACGACTGAGCAATTTTCACTATCCACTAATTCTATTTATATCATAGGGAGCAAACTGTATGTACTTTCACACTTTTTAAAGTTAACATTATATAGTGAGCAACCTAAAATACATTGGAAAGTTTAAAAAAAGGTATTGGTCGCCTATTTCATCTTATTAAGGACCATAATTTAAGTATCTCCAAACTGTTACATCATTGCCTTTTTCCCAAATATCTGCTAGGAAAAACACCTCTCTCCCCTCACAACTGCTGTTCATGTCTCTTTGTCCTTTAGGATACATTTTTGGAATTAATTCAAAAGCTTTATGTCTATTTTTAGGCTATGGCTACAAACTACCAGGATGCCTTCTGGAGAATGGTTCTGCCCGTGCACCTTTCCACCAGCAGTTTATTTATTATTTCAAATCCTCACAATAGTAAAAGACAAGTCCTTATAGCCCATCTTACAGATGAGAAAACTGGGGTGCAGAGAATGCGTGTAACTCATCCAGAGTAACTGGTGCTAGAGCCGGGCTTGCGACCAGTGTCTGGCTGACCAAGGCGTGTTCTCCTCCAGCCGTACAATTTCCTGGCCCCATATAATTACTCTCTCTCTCTCTCTGTCTCTTTCTCTTTATGAACACGAATCATCACATGTTACAGCCACCGCTGCCTCCTTCTACATATGAAATAAAATCTCAGCTCCTCAACCCCAAGTTTGAGGTCACACCTGCATCACTCCTAACAGCTCCTCTGGGAAGTCCCACTCCTGGCTGCACATCAGAAGCACCAGCAGAACTTTTTAAAAAATGAAACTGGCCAGACCACCCCCCACCCCACACCACTGGCAGTGTCAGGCAGAGGGTCTGTGTTTTGAAACGTCTACAAATGATACTGAAGCACAGCCAGCGTGGGAGATCACCTTTTCTTCCTGAGATTTTCCAAGCTTGCTTCACTCTTCTTGACCTCTATGCCTTTGCATGAGCTTTTAATTCAGTACAGAATTCACTTTCTCCTTGAAAGCGCTAGCTGTTAAAGGCCCAGGTGAAATACTCTAAACTTCTAAAGGCTGGCTGAGCCACCTCCCCTTTTCCATCCGGAGCCAGGCATTCATGCTATCACTTTTTTCCTTCACGTCAAGCCCTTAAATCCATTACACTTATAAATCACTACTCAAGGCAACATCTGTTGTAATCGTTTAAGTTCTTAGAAGGAAGAGCTGTGTCTTCTTCATCCTTATATCCCCCAGCGTACACACTGCACATCTTTCCATGCTCTAAGCACTCATCTAATGCTGGCAGAATCGAAATGCTTTTCAAATCAATTGCTGAAGGTTTCCAGCCATGCTCAGCCCGACCTGTGAGTATTCCTTCAGAGCCAGGCAAGGGTGGTGGTGTACTCTCCCTGGCACTCTGGGACTCACTAATAACTCTTTTCATAAATTCCCAGAACCTGGTGTGATTTCCACACCCACCATATTACAAAACCACATCATCTTCACATTTAAATCCCCACAAACCCTGAACAGTTTACCAGGGATAACCTTTGGATCTATTTCCCCATCAATACAGTCGTTATCCCTGATACTAGGTATACTGCCTTACTGAAAGATATTTTGTCCATGAGCATTCTATTATCTTCAGCTAAAAAGTCAAAACTATACTGACTGCATATAGTGCCTATTATTGATAATGACTAATTCAATTAAAAAATTATCACCCAAATCTTTGGAAATATTTAATTTAGTTAACATATACTTGGCACCATACGTATGGATAACTGAGTCACTTTGCTGTATAGCAGAAATTAAACACAACAAATTAAACAGAAATTTTAAAAAATTCTAAAAAGAAATAAATATGGTAGCACATGATAAATTAATACTTGCCCTTTTTTAGAAAACCTCTTATATTTATATATTCCAGGGGTTTAAACTTCATTAATATAAAATACGCACTTTGACTATTTCTGTTGTCTAAACATTATACAAAAATCACCCTATGAAATGCATGAGGGATGAATGAATTTCTAGAAATGACAAACAGGGGGTAATTGCTCTCAATCCCTCCCGAAATTTGACTCTTTCGTTTATGCATCTTGGGAAAACAGACAGTTAGAACTAACTTTTGTTTTTCAGCGGTTAGTGGTGAGCCCATACTGTGTGCACAGATACTTTAAAAACTGAGAAAATGCACTCAATAAATCAGTGTACATTATGGACCCACGGAAGCTGGGCCAAGGAAAGACGCACATACCTATCGGGATCTTGCAGCAAATCCACCGCTTCTCTCAGCTGTTCAATCATTGCTATATCGATGTCCTGGTCTTTGGATGCACTGATTCTGCAGCACGAAAGCAAGCATGAGACTGAAAATCGCCACTAAAACACGAACAGCACCTGGGTTCTTAAGAGCAAACTTACAAAAATCCACCTAACATACAGAAATGATTTTTACAAACTCAGCATTTTCATGGAGATGTGTCAGAACTCTGTGGGGTGGGCTTCCGGAGTTGCTGGGGTTGGGGAGCCAGCTTGGCTGTAAAACACATCATTCACAGTCTCAATGCCTCTGGACCCCTACCTGCTCAACTGTTACATGAGGGCAATGGACAAGCTGAGTGGCTCTCAGTCCAGGCTCTTTAAGCAGTAAAATCATCTAAGGTGCTTAAAAAAATTGCCAGGTCTGATACTCCCAAGCAGGTTGTCTAGGGCTTGAACATTTTATTAAGGTCTACAGATGATACTGATTTACAGGCAGAGTTGGGAACAAAAGATATAAGATTGAAAATGGGGTTTCCAAAGATTTACATAGTTTAAAAACTCTTTCTCTATAAAATCCATTTCCCTATAATTCTATGATTCTATAATCAAGCTAGCCCTCCTCCTCCTCAGCATATCCAATGAAGAGCTGGCTGTGCTAGACGTAATTTGAAAGGAACTCTGCAATATTTTTAAAAGGCAAGAGAGATTTGATCACAGTTACTGCTTTCCGCTATAGAACATAAGTCAATGTCTTTCTATAAGTGGAGAAATTTTTAATGATGGAGTGGGAAGAAAGAAGTGGGAACAGGACCATTTATCATTTTAGGTCCAGCTGTTGGTTGGTTCAGACAAAGGAAAGTCAGCTGAAATCTTCAGTCCAGAAATTCCATCTCATTTCCTGAATCACATTCTACCCATAGCCTCAAATCAGATAAAACTTGCAGCCAAGGAAGAGGTATGTCCTAGTACTGTGGGCCCAAGACCATGACAATAAGCACCAGCAGATAAACTTGCACCTTCTGATCAACATCATTGGATAGGACTATATCAACTTGCCCCCCAAAAGAGTGAACCACGATTCTATCACGACAGAGCTGCTGTTCCACTTGCAACATGCACTTTCCAGGGAGGAGGCTCATCCCCAGCTCTGGGTACTCACGTCCCCTCGGATGGCCAGTGAGCATCCTCTTCTATCCGTAACAGTTCTTCACAGGCCTCGGTCCGTTCCTATGGGACAGAACACACGGGTCTTCTGAGAGCCACTGGCTGTGACAGTCAACAGTCTAAACCTGCCTCCATCCCTGTTCACGGCGGCACTACTCACAACGGCCAGAAAGTGGAAACGACCCAAGTGGCCGTGGGTGGATGCACGGAGAAGATGTAGTCTAGACATACGATAGAATATCGTCCAGCCTTCAAAATGTAGGAAGTCGTGATACACATTACAACACAGATGTCCCTAAGGACATCATGCTAAGTGAAATAAATCAATCACGAAAAGAAAGACACTGCATGATTTCACATACATGAGGTCCCTAGAATAGTCAAATTCATAAAGACAGAGGGTAGAATGGTAGTTGCCAGAGAAGGGGGCAGAGAGATTGGGAAGTTACTATTTAATGGGTAAGGAGCTTCTGTTTCACAAGATGAAAAGAACTTTGGAGGTGGATGGGGGGGATGGTTACACAACAAGGTGAATATACTTACTGCTGAATTGTACAGTTAAAAAAAATGGCTGAGATGGTAAGTTTTAGGTCATATGCATTTTACCACAATTAAAAATAAAAGACATGGAAGCCTGGTGTGCTGCCAGTTCATGGAGTTGCAGAGTCGGACATGACTTAGCAACTCAACAATAACAACAAAACATTAAAATTTAAAAAAAGAGAGCCTGGCTCTGGATTATAACATAAGAGTCAGAAATGCCAAGCTTAACTCGATTCCTCATTGCCTTCTTAGCACCTCCTGATGTTGACAGATTCCTCCATTGAGCTTGTCAGTTACATGGAAATGTGCATTCTACTGTTTGTGAGGACCGTGTGTGTGTGTCTGTGTGTGTGCGCGCGCGCTTGCGTGTGCTATTAGGAAAAAGGGAAGCATAAAAGACTTAACAACAAAAAATGCCTCAAATTGCATTTGACGGTTTTCATGTGTAAAACATCCAGATTTCACTGAAAGGCACCCCTCTCCTATGATCCCGAAGAAGCACTCTGGTGGGAGTATTTAGAAAGGCCTCTCCCACTGTTGGAACTTCCATGCGCTATTCTCCACTTTGATCTCCAACACAGAGAAATACTGCTTTAACTCAGCTGACAGCTAAAACGGAAGCCATCCCTGAAAGTGGGAACATTCCCCTAGCAAGCAAGGTACAACAGACAGAAGGATTGTTTTCTGTGTCAAAGTTCTGACACATTATTAACTAACTCAGGCCCAGCCAACTCTCCAGATGTGTCATGGAGAACAAGTCTCCCTCTAAGGAGGGATCTAGCTGCTTGATGTCAACCTCTGGCTTAAAAAACACTGACTCCTTTAAAAAAAAAAAAAAGAAAAACACTTGAGACTTTTTCTATATTGATTACACATTTTGTGCATAATAAAAATCAACATATAAATTACTGCACCTCTATCCAAGTGATAGTGAAATTTATGGGTGAAAATATACAACCAGAAATAACCAAGAAAACATGTTCTTATCTCTTCCTATTGGGTTTCAACTATAGGAGCCATGGGTATTTCCTTCTAAGTTTTAGTTTCACAATAAAAAGTAGCCAATATAAAACAAAAAAAAAAAATAAAACATCTATTTCACTACACAAAATAGGGGTATTCTGGGTTACTTTTGCTAAGTTAGATGGCTATACATTCAACAAACATTATTGAATGATTTGGTATTTATGAATTTATCTACTATCTGAAATCTATTTATCACCCCAAAATCAATACTTGTGGTGATTTTGTAGACACACGCAGAACCTGGTGAAAAACCAGAGTCCCCGACCCCAACATACACTTCCATAGTTGAGGCGGAACAAGGTGAGGTCATCCATGCTTTTTTGTTTCAGTATTCAGACTGTAAAAAGTGTCCTTTTCAGAGTCTACTTAGTATCACACTTTGAGGCTTTTCTTTGGTGATTTTGCATTTAAAATGCCCCCTAACATTCTGAAGGAGGTCAGCCCTGGGATTTCTTTGGAGGGAATGATGCTGAAGCTGAGACTCCAGTACTTTGGCCACCTCATGCGAAGAGTTGACTCATTGGAAAAGACTCTGATGCTGGGAGGGATTGGGGGCAGGAGGAGAAGGGGACGACAGAGGATGAGATGGCTGGATGGCATCACGGACTCAATGGACGTGGGTCTGAGTGAACTCCAGGAGTTGGTGATGGACAGGGAGGCCTGGCGTGCTGCAATTCATGGGGTTGCAAAGAGTCGGACACGACTGAGCGACTGAACTGAACTGAACTGAACTGAGCATAGTACCAGAGTGCTGTCCTATTATCCTAAGCATGAAAAGGCTATGAGGCACCCTAAGGAGAAAATACCTGTGTTAGGTAAACTTCCATTCTGTATGAGTTACAGGGTCTTCCTTGGCTGCAAATTCAATGTTAACAAACCAACAATCCACATTAAATAACGTGTCTTGAGGCAGGAATACACATAAAACCAGGTTATGTACCAACCAGCTAACAAAAATGTGTGACCAGAGGCTCGTAGGAACCTAACCCTGTATTTCCCACGGGAGCAACAGTTCAGGATCAGACAATTCAGTGTTTGAGAAGACTATATAACAGAACTATGTGAATGAGGATCAACTGTAGTTACAAAAGCACAAGATGCTACTTCAGTGAAGGAGAGGAGACATGATTACATACAACACAGAGCTCTTGATGGTCGAGGGCTGAGTAATTCAGTATACTGGATGGCAGTCAAACACACTCACACTTTAAAAGAGACGCAAGTCGAGGCTACAATGGGCCTGATTGCAGTGTACAACTTTTCACTGTAGATTTAGGTTTTATTTTACTGTTAGAGTTCTCCACCTGCCAAGAGAAGCCTCCTGCAGGAGTGTTTACTCGGGAAACATTTGCAGTAGATTTCAACACTCACCTTTGTTCCCCTAGGCTCTGCCCACAGGACCTATTCTGTACAATAGCCATTTCCGTGGAGCCGGTGCCTCCAGAAATCTCTAAATCTAGGAAACTTGCTTTTCTGAAACAACATGCTTTTTTTTTTTTTTAAACTATCACTTTAATTGTTTTCTTCAGGGCTTCCACCATTAGACCCTCAACTTGAACTGTTCATAAAAGAAAGATCAAAGCCCAATTTTCCACGTTTTGGTGACAGACCTGTCTCAGAGTTGACAGACAGGCATCAAATGTGGGAGCGTCCTGTGAGAGCCACCGGCAGGAGCGTCACAGTCTGGGATTCTCACTGTGGGAGAATGCCTGGCGGGGTGGGATGCTGGATGCTCAGCAGGGGTTGGGGGACTCCTGCTATCATCCCAATAAGCAGTGATGAGGCTGCGCTGAAGCCACATCAGAGGAGGCGGAGGACAGAAGCAGGCAGCGCAGGTGAGGTAATGTGAAATAAGAGCTGATGGATTAAATATACAGAGTAACGAATTAGGTTTTCTGCAAATGTGCGTCATATGCCAGGATCACTGTGTTTGTTCTGAGCACACCCGAGTCTCCTACAGTGTACCGTTCAGCTGTTTTTCTCCCAGTTCCCTCAAAGGTGATGCTCGGAGACATTCGTTTAGATAGAGCCCAGCCATCCTAGCACCATCCTCAGGAAATAAGGACCAGCACCTAAAGACCCCAGGCCTGACTTTAACACAGCAACTCAGAGACCACCGTCTCTCACAACCCACAAGGTATCTGAATTAAGCCTAAAGGAATATCCTCGTGATCCTTGGGTGCCACGACCAACGCCAAAGCACTGAAAGGAACAAACCAACGCACGAAATCCTGTCACAAAGTGGAACCTTAACCGCCAGCCTTGCAAAGGGCTGGTTCTCCCCTCATCGTTGCCACTCCTCCGATGAAGTTTCGTCTGACAATTTAGTGACTTCATCCAACCTTTCAACATCTCAGCGCCACTAAACCTGCTCGGGAATAAGTGACCTCAGAGGAACCTTCCTAAAAAGGGAACATGTTCATTTAAAAGTCTTCCTTTTTTCCCCTTTTACTATAAATACGCTCCCAAGGAAAGCATTTTCCTAGGATACATAGAAAAGCACGTGAAACTTCGTTTTAGCTTTTACTGGATGGTCACAGCAATTCTGATAAATTTCCTGACTTACACGATGCACTGACCACTGGAAAGCTTAGTAATTTCCAAATAAAAAAGAAAATCATACATAAACACAGACACATAGGCATGGATGGCAGGGATCAGGTCCTCATATCAGCAGACAGACACGCGAGGCATCGAGAAGATGGTACAAAGGCCTGAGGAAGGTGGCAATAAGCCGAGAGTGACGGTGATGGGTTGGAAACCTTGAACTTAAACTCTAAGGCGCCAAACAGAACTCAGTAAGTTAAGAAATTATTAACAGCTGACCCTCAACTTGCCTTCATGTAGTTTATAAATTCCGAATGGAGCACATCTGTTCCATGGGAAAACTGGCCTCTGTCTTCTCCTGAGTTGTCACTGTCACTCACAAGTGAAGGCGCTGGTTGAAATTCCTGATGAAATTCCCCTGTTAGGAAAATAAAAAGAGAGAGACAAAGCATGATTTAATAAACAGATGAACAAAAACATAGATGACTCTAAAACACATCACGCAGCTTCCCAATCTTCTCCCCGATCTCTTCTGGAGGTATATGGTGACCCAAGTTTTATCTTCCCTATATGATGTGAGAACAAGGTGAAAAACAGAGAAAGAAGGGGAATAAAAGTAAAAGAAATAGAAAACCCAAAATCTAATCATCAAGGCCTCTTGATCTAAAGCAGTGGGACGGGGTGGGGTGGGAGGAAGGTCCAAAAGGGAGTGGATATAGGTACACGTATAGCTGATTCACTTCGTTGTGCAGCAGGAACTAACACAGCTCTGTAAAACAATTATCCTCCAAATAATAACATTTTAAAAAGTCACGGCCTCTTTATGGCTTAGTTTCATATGAAAGAAATGAAATCTGCTGTAATATTTTTTAAGGAACAGAGAAGAGACAAATATACAAGTTGGCTTTTTTGCACTCCCAGCAACATGTGACAAGTAAGTATTTCAAATTCAAAATTCAGTGAATAGTTACTGAGCAACTACTAAATAAATGGCAGGTATGATGCTAAACATTCTTGGAATTTGAAAAACTAGTAAACATGGTAAGAAAGTGTCGGAAAAATAAGGATCCAAAATCATAACACGAGAAGCGACTATGATAAGGGCCCTATGGAGGGGAAAGCGCTGTCAGAGCTCATCCAACCGGACTGTGCTCTAGATGCTGCAGGACAGGAGGAAGGAGCAAAGGCGGATCCCTTCCAGCTGCTCTGGACGCTGGAAAGAACTAAGTAGGACCACATCGCCTTCAAGGATTTCTGCCTGCCTGCTAAGTTGCTTCAGTCGTTTCTGATTCTTTGCGACCCCAGCGAGTCCTAGCCCACCAGGCTCCTCTGTCCATGGGATTCTCCAGGGAAGAATACCGGAGTGGGTCACCATGCCCTCCTCCAGGAGATCTTCCCCGCCCAGAGACTGAACCCATGTCTTATGTCTCTTGCATCGGCAGGTGAGTTCTTTACCACTAGTGCCACCTGGGAAGACCTCAAAGACATCTAGCCAGCAAAAAACAGCCACTTCTAGAACAGAGGGAACAGTTAGAACTGGATATGGAACAACAGACTGGTTCCAAATTGGAAAGGAATATGCTGAGGCTGTATACTGTCACCCTGCTTATTTGACTTCTATGCAGAGTACATCATGTAAAACGCTGGGCTGGAGGAAGCACAAGCTGGAATCAATATTGCTGGGAGAAACATCAATAACCTCAGATATGCAGATGACACCACTCTTATGGCAGAAAGTGAAGAGGAACTAAACAGCCTCTTGATGAAAGTGAAAGAGGACAGTGAAAAAATTGGCTTAAAACTCAACATTCAGAAAATTAAGATCATGGCATCCAGTCCCATCACTTCATGGCAAATAGATGGCGAAACAATAGAAACAGTGACAGACTTTCTTTCCTTGGGCTTCAAAATCACTGCAGATGGTGACTGTAACCATGAAATTAAAATATGTTCCTTGGAAGAAAAGCTATGACAAACCTAGACAGCATATTAAAAAGCAGAGACATTACTTTGCCAACAAATGTCCATTTAGTCAAAGTTATGTTTTTTCCAATGGTCATGTATGGATGTGAGAGCTGGACCATAAAGAAAGCTGAGTGCCAAAGAATTGATGCTTTTGAACTGTGGTGTTGGAGAAGACTCTTGAGAGTCCCTTGGACTGCAAGGAGATCTAACCAGTCAATCCTAAAGGAAATCACTCTCAAATATTCATTGGAAGGACTGATGCTGAAGCTGAAGCTCCAATCCTTTGGCCACATGATGCAAAGAACTGACTGAACTGAACCAAACTTCCTCAGCTATAGAATAGAGTGCTTAGAGTATCCATGTCAGAGTTTTGAATTTTAAATGAGATCACCTTCACAGATTAGCCAATGCCTGGTGCATATGAATGCTCAGTAAACAGTAACTACTGTATTACTGTTGCCATATTTCTACATATTTTAAACATAGCATTTGGAACTTAAAAACAAGCACTTTCGCCAGACTTCCCTGGTGGTCAGTGGCTAGGACTCCATGTCCCCAGTGCAGCAGTCCAGGGTTCGATCCCTGGTAGGGGAAATGGATCCTGATGCCACAAGTAAGAGCTTATATGCCACAACGAAATCCTACACGCCACAATAAAGATGGGAGATCCCCAGGTTCTCAACTAAGACAAGTGCAGCCAAATAACTGGACACATGTTGAAAACAAAACAAAACAAGCACTTTCTTCCCATCCTTCCTTCTCAGACCTTGAACTGGGCTAAGGCGATGGCAGGAGTCCTCCTTGGTTTGCTCTTCTTCCATGATGTTTGACATTGGCACATTAAGGCTAACCGTGTCTTCATCAGAAGGCTGAAAAGAAACAAGGCACTGTCTGATTCAAGGGAGAAGCGTTATCAAGGCAGATTAAGAGAATGTTTTGTGATCACACACACAAAAAAGTACTGTGATTCCCACAAACGTAGTACTGATTAAAAGAGACCAAAGGACAATGCCACTAAAATATAAATTCAAAGATGGGCAAAATTAATCTATGGTGTTTGAAGTCTGGATAGTGGCTGCTCTTGGGTTGCGGGGTGGGTGCATGAGGGGGTCTTCCTGGGTGGCTGGTACAGTTTTGTTTCTCTAACCAGGAACTGTTTGTGTGAGTGTGCTCACTTGTTCAAAATTCGTCAAGCTAACGCACACACACTTCTCTGTACGTACGTTTTGATCTGAAGTTTTTTCAGGGACCTGATGATATTTTCTAATCTAAGAGTCAGGACACTGAGAAGGACTGGATAACACCTGATAGAGTAAAGAAATAACTGGAAATCCACTACCAAGCTAGCCCTAAGTCTAATCGATTGCTATCATAGTAATGGTGCTCTGAGATCTGACAACAATACTGATTTACCAAAAGTACATTAATAAGGTTTCATGGGGCCAAATACAGAGGGCAGGCAGCCAGCCCCTGAAACATCTCATTTATTTACAGTGCATCTTACACACAACATCAAGCTTCAGTTTATTTCCCTGTTTAGGTAGAGGAAGCTGTTTTAAATATGTGAGAAGCTGCTTTAAATATAGTACTTAAAAGGACCATGGTTCTGTGCAGTTTTCAGAATAATGCTTCCATTTAGCAATCAGACTTAGTTTTCCCTTGGGGTTGTGTTTCCCACACTAACTGATGAGGCTTGTTCAGATAATCTATGATTCTGTCACGCGTGAAATATGAAGCCTCAAGTCTCCGATTTAGCTTCACTATTTCGTGAAGAGCTTTTCCAATCACAGGGATCAGGAACCCCCACAAGTTCAGGTGACTGTGGCTTGCTCCTAAACTCCCGAGGCTGTGACTTGTACCACATCGTGTCCATCTTACTTTTGGACACACGCACAGACTGTTCAGAAACTGGCAGGAAACAAATGTGCATTTCATTCATTACCCAGCTCCTTACTGGGCCTCACATTTGCTTTCTGCTTGTTTATCTGAGTGATAAATGCTAAATCAATCTGAGTGACAAATGTTAAAATTAATCGGACAATGGCAATAGCCAAAGAGGGGATGAGGTGTGAATTCTGAACCTCACAAGGAGATGTTGAGCAGGGAGCAAGACTGACTGACCACAGATGATAACATATTCGCCAAATAAAGTGAAAATAGAAAGTTACATGGAATAATTCAGAACCTTTATCCGTGTCAAACACACATTTCTTAGAGGTGTTCTCAGGTAACGAGACGACAATGTGCAAACAGGAAGGCAAAAAGCCAAAGGGAAACATGCACACTTTATTCTATTGAACATAATCCTTTCTGCAGTCCCTCCTTCTAACCCTCCTCCCACCTTTAAAAACTTAGCAAAATTTCAAGATACGCATCTAGTTTAAAAGGAGAAAATAAACCCTTGGCCTCCTTTTAGAATATTAGCATCCTACTTATACTAAGTGGGAACAAAAGGATAATGAAGTTCTTTGTTTAATGTTTTATTAATGAACTTAATTATCCTTAGAAGACAGACAAAGGATAAAGCAGAGCCTGTTTTAATTTAATAGAAAATAAGCTCGGGTGAGTAATTTCTGAAACAATGGGCTATTTCAGGGGACTTATGAGTTTTAATACAGCTAAGGGAGTTGAATTAAATAAAACTTACAAAGCAATGTGTTGAGTATTTTTTCCCCCAGGGAACAACAGTAAACTACTCATGTAGGTTCATGAGGGTAATTTCATTTTATTGATATTGGCCTTCTTTTTCTGCCTATAAACTCTTCTTCCTTTTGAAATATTCTATATGAAAAACATTAAAGTATACTAATTTTTAATATATTGCCCTATGAAATATTTTGTGGGAAATAAATTTAAACATCTTAGCTACATATTAAATCTCAAATGCCTAAAGAGAACAGGGAAAAGGCAATTTTCCTGGATTTATATGTACAAAGGGTAAAAATTCAGATTTCTTAGAGTAATTGAGCTACTAATCACATCTTAAAAGAGTATTATCAGTCGCTAAATCATATTTGACTCTTTGCGACCCCACAGACTGTAGCCCACCAGGCTCCTCCATCCATGGAATTCTCTAGGCAAAAATACTGGAGTGGGTAGCCATTTCCTTCTCCAGGGGATCTTCCTGACCCCAGAATCAAACCCATTTCTCCTGCATCGGCAGGCTATTCTCTATCACTGAACCACCAGGGAAGCCCTTAAAAGAGTATTACAATGTTTCAGAATTCAATAATCACAAAAACTCAGTGTGTGAGTGGGTATGTATCTGTCGCTCAGTCCAACTCAGTAAGTTCCCTCAAAAAGGGAAGGCATCATGATGTGTGTGTGTGCGTGCGTGTGTGTGTGTGTGTGTGTGTGTGTGTGTGTGTGTGTGTGTGTGTGAAGGGGTCATGACACATCCATCCCTACCCCAGCTGTCCCTCTTAGCTCTGCTGGTCAAGAAACCTCACGTAATGATTTATTAGTGAAAGAGTTTGGGAACCTAACAAACTACATATAACAAATGTTCTAAATGAGTTATTTATAATCACTTTACAAAGCTCTAGTGTGGGAGGCCTCTTAAGTCACAAATCACCAAACTTTTATCCAATATTATCTGAAAAGAACACAATCTAAGAATTTCCGAAAAACAAATATTGCTGTAAAAATTATGGCTACTCAAAAATGCATTTCCTGTGGGGAACATGCAATGTACATTTGATTGCTTAACATTTATGCAGGCACATTAACAGCTTTTTCCTAAGTTACTCTGTCATTTAAAAACAAACACTGATATTTATAAAAATACTTCCTGAGTACTTGCACACCACTTAGTCATTTTATAATATTTATTAAGCATGCAAGAATATTCTAGATAATGTAAGGGGAGTGGGAGGAGGGGAAGGAGACAGGGACTCATTCTTGAGACATTTAACTATTAAAGATGCAGAAAAAGCTAACAACAGTTAATATGTATAGAACACTTTGAAAATTTCAAATAACTTTCACAGACATTGTCACATGTTCTCAGGCAACTGCCTTTATCCAAGAGTCCAGTGAATGCAAGTAGATGTACCTAGAGACACAGAAAGGAAAGAATCTGACCCCAAACTTCACCTCTGTGGCAGACAATCGCTTGTCTCCGTTATCACTCCCAACGCCCGAATCAGAATCCTTCTTGCTGGTATACGCCATCGATATTGAATTCATTTAGAAAAGAATCAAAATGACAAAGTTCAGAACAACATACATCAACTCATATCAAAATAATGACTTTGCTTTATAAATTTTTATTATTATCCAAAGGCAAGGCTCAACTTGGGCTTCCCTCATAGCTCAGTTGGTAAAGAATCTGCCTGCAATGCAGGAGACTCGGGTTCAATCCCTGGGTCGGGAAGATCCCCTGGAGAAGGAAATGGCAACCCACTCCAGTATTCTTGCCTGGAAAATCCCACAGACAGAGGAGCCTGGCAGGCTACAGTCCGCTGGGTTGCAAGAGTCGGACATGACTTAGCAACTAAACCACCACCACCAAGACAAGGCCCTAATGAAAATCAGATACTTGAATGGTTTGTTGGACAATTTTTTTTATTTAATTAATTAGTTAAATGTATTTTTGGCCTCACCACCAACACATGAGATCTTAGTTCCCTGACTAGGGACTGAACCGGCAACTCCTGCATTGGAAGAGCAGAGTCTTACCGCTGGACTACAAGGGAAGTCCCTGTACTGTCTAAAACAGAAAGTAAAATAAACTCCTTGTGTCCAGAGTTTCATGGATTTCCAGTCTACCTGAGTGGCCCGTTTTTTTAAATCCGGTAACAAATTTTCTCATTTTATTAATTCTAGCATATAAAAAAGCAAAATCTGTCACTTGCTCTTACCTCTTATGTTATGAAAAAGCCCTAACTTTCAATAATTCTGTAAACTTTGATCCAGTGACTAAATAAATTTGATAGTATGTTTAAAACAATAAAATAATGAATACTTCTTTTAAGCATTATATAAATGTACCATTAAGGTAGGCTTAAGAGATCTTAAGTCACTGTCTTTACTTTTTAGTAAAAAGTTCAGGAAATATTTCTGCAATTAATACATCTCAAAAACAACCTGCATGTCTACAAATGTGTTCAGTGTGAGAATTCTGTTCTCTGAAAATTCAAGGCCCGATTCATGCCACAAAATGGTCAAGGACACACGAAATGACTGTAAAGTTTCCATTCTAAACAGAAAATGTCAAAAACCATGCACAGTGCATTTTTAAAAGACTATTAAAAAAATAAAGCCTGCACTGTTTCTTAACAATGTTCCAGAAGCACAGTAAAAATTAACTTAGAAAACTATGTCTCAATTTGATACATTTGTTCGAACTGATAAGTAAAATATATATGCATTTATATTATAGATCTTATTTATAAGGCTATACATAAACAGGTGTGTATAGACATGTGCGCACACACATAGGCAGCACTCAAGAAGGACTGATTATTGAATTAGGAGAGGGTAGATGAGATTCAAAGATGACAAAATATTATCAACATTACCAATTTTCCCTTTCTTATTCCAAAAGTGGCTGAGACTCTGATGTATAAAACTGTACTGGTTGAGTGAAACAGAAGAAGCTGAGGGGTTATTTACTGGGAGTGTGTTGGGCTAAGCAGATTATAAATGGGGCTTCCATTGAGGGCTGTCATACTCACCCGTCTTCCACGTGCTGGTGTAAATGTGGCCTTTCCATGGTGTGGAGATAAAGGGAGTCTGTTGTCTTAATCTGGCATGCTTGGATGCTCAGATACTTGAATATGTGCACTTTGCCCTTGGTGCAAATCTAAGGGGAAATGAAGAATAAGTAGCTCCTTTTTTAAAGACAAAACAAAATGCAAACATCAGACATCTCACACCCTATGTCTTAGTTCTTACATTTTCACTTTAAGTAATATGTTAACAGTGATCACCAAACTTGACATCTCTAAAACAGGTAAGATTTTTAAGGCAATCATCTCCTCCAAATTCTACCTGAACAGGAAACTGTGCTCAAGAAATTTCTAGTTTCTTGGCACTAAACTGCAAAATTTTAACAGCAATATATTTATGTAAAAATAGTATAAAAAGTATGTATGTCATATGACTGACCTAGAAATGTTCCAATTCTGAAAGCATATACATTTAATTTTGTTCTCACATAGTTTAATATTTGAGCTTGAATCTTATCTCTAAATAACTGACAATCATATTTTAAAATGGTCAAACTCCATTTTTCAGCTAACTGTAAAGACTCTATTACTCCTTTCATAAATACACGCCATGAAAAAGTTTCAAACACACACACAAATGATCAATACAACTGAGTAAGTGAAATAATCAAACATCATAATTCTGGAGCTGCAGTGACCAGAACAGCGAGGCAAATGCTGGTAAACAATCTGATGTCACAGAAGATGACATACTGTAGTCAGATGTACCCGAGGGTTCGGTTTTTAAAAAACTGTGACTGTTTATGATCATGTCTCACACATCAATTCTGCAGAATACATAAAAAATGATTCTGCTTAGAGCTGCTTAGGTGCTATTGATAGCAGACCCCACCGCCCCCATCAGCAACAACTTTGCTGTGAGACCCCTCACCTGTGCTGGAGGAGACTGCAAAGGGTTATTCTCAAGCAGTAATACTTGCAGCTGTTTCATCTCTCTAAAACAAATGGGAATCACGAGCACTTTATTGCAGGAAAAGTCAAACTTTACCAAGGGAAGATCTACTAGTTCTAAAAGAACAGGAAAAAAAAAAGAAAAAAAACTCAGAAAGCAACAAGATTAAGTGGCTAAACATTCAAAAAAATTTCTGCTTATCAGGAAATATATCATTTAGCATAATTAAAATCAAGTTGTGCATGAGGAATATACATTATGTTTATATTGCATTGACCAAAAAGTCCGTTTGGGTTTAAGCAAAACTAAAAGACATACTTTTCATTTTCATCAAGAACTTTATTGAACAACATACTCAGTAACCAAACAAACTATTTGGCCAGCTCAATATAACATTTTACTAAAGAAGAGAGGAAAGCTTTCACTGGGGGCCCAAAAGTTTTAATTTATTGTTAGTTCTGATAAGAGCTGCAAACGTTACACATGCACAACATCTATTGTTTAAAAAGGCTTTTTTTCCCCAGCAAAACAATCACATAAGCCACACCACACCAAGACATGCTTATGTTTTAACTTCCAACTGTTTTCAAACAGCTTGCTAGCTTATGAATAACATGCTAATTATAACATATCCTTATGTATTCTGTGTATGTGGGTTGGCAGAATCTCAGAATGAGTTACTAGAAATATGTTCATGATTGTTTAACACCACTTTAAAAAATAAATGCTATCAAATTTGGAATTTTGCAACAGACCCTGTAATTCTGATTTGATTAGGCTTTATTCTACTGCTTTAAAAGAGGTCTTCTGTAGCTCCACAAACAAGACAGAACATTATATTTAGCATAAAATCCCCACCCAGTGGCAGAGCAAACACTCAGTAATTTCAAGCATTCCAACCGACATTGGCAGCTGCAAGAAACGAACTCAAATATATTCCATAGAGCAAAGAGGCTGAGCGATGCCAGACATGTAGGGTGACACGGGGCAAATCACTAAGATCCCTGTACGAGAGGCGACACGGTTCATTTCAGAACGGGCCTCACCACGTTTATTATGAAACCTGGTAAGGGATGATACGCAGTGCTTTCAAATACTCAAGGAGTTCTCAAGCAGATGAAGGTCAGGGACTATAAGAAGAAGAGGAACCAAAGGCAGCTACCTTGAGAAAGTATTGCTAATAACACTATCCCTCCACTCCCCCTGTACTGCCTGAGGGTTTTCACATTATTCAGCTAGACTACTTCATGTTCCACCAACAAAAGCTTAGCGACTGATCCCTTTTCTGAAGTCAAGTTGCTCTCGGTGTGAAGGGACATTCCCTCTTTCATACCTTAGTGAATTGCTCTAGATTAAAGGAAAGAGTCATGAAACCGAAATGCTGGCACAGTGGAACAGGATCATTGCTCATCAGCTCCCAAACTCAGGTCCATGATAGGCAGGCAGTTGTGTAAGAGAAACCCAGGATGTGTATGTTTTTTTATTGGAATATAGTTGATTTACAAAGTTGTATTAGTTTCAGGTGTACAGCAAAGTGATTCGGTTATACACACATATGTATGTATATATAAGACCCTGATGCTGGGAAAGACTGAAGGCAAAAGGAGAGGGGGCAGCAGACAATGAGATGGTTAGATAGCATCGCTGACTCAATGGACATGAATTTGAGCAAACTCTGGGAGATGGCAGAGGACAGGGGAGCCTGACATGCTGCAGTCCCTGGGCTCACAAAGAGTCAGAAACGACTTAGGGACTGAACAACTACTATACACATATGTTTTTTCAGACTCTTTTCCCTTACAGTTTATCACAAGATATTGAATATAGTTGCCTGTGTTATAGAGCAGGGCTTTGTTGTTTATCTATTTTATATATATAATAGTGTGTATAAGCTAGTCCCAAACTCCTAATTAATCTTCTGGTAACCCTAAGTTTCTTTTTTATGTCTGTGAGTTTACTTCTGTTCTTTAAATAAATTCATTTGTATCTTCTTTTAGATTCCACATATAAAAATGTTATCATAAGGTATATGTATTTCTCTGTCTGACTTCACTAATCTCTAGGTTCATCCATGGTGCTGGGAACGACATTATTTCATTCTTATTCATGGCTGAGTAATATTCCATCGTATGTACACACCACATCTTCTTTATCCATTCATCTGTTGATGGACAGTTAGATTGCTTCCATGTCTTGGCTATAGTAAACAGTGCTGCTGTGAACATTAGGGTGCATAGATCTTTTCTAATCAGAATTTTTGAAATCTAATTCAAGCTGGATGTGTATTTTTTTAAATTGCCCCCAAGGAATTCTCTGCTCAAACCCATCTCTGACCAATAGCAGGATAAGTGATCTTCCCCAGGCCTCACTTGGCCCAGCTGCCTTGATGAAGTGCTTGGACAGCAGTGGGAGGTAGGCAGGAGGTGAGCCCTGGGACTGCACGGAATCAAGAAACTTAAAAGGAAGAGCTCTTTCCACTTCATTTTGTTTCTGAAAACAGAGCTGAGAATTAGGGGGACTCTATATAAAAAGAGTATCTCTTTGCTGTGACTTCCAGTAATATGAATCCATCTCTCCAGTGGTTGACTCGACTCTCACCAAGTTAGCTTGGCAAATCAGGACGAAGTTCAACCGGACTCTGGCTCTTCAACAAACTGTCACTTAAAATGAAGACTTTTAAGCAAGACTAGAGAGCTAAGCTCATGGAAGATATGGCAGAAGGGGAAAGAAGGTGACTTAAAGTAAAAGATGGTTTTTATAATGACTATTCCTGTTAGTGTCTGTTGGGGACACAATTACCATCTTAGTTTAGGAACACAAGAACCCGATAGTTTCAGAAGGAAATGGAAGAGAAAATGGTAACTCTGCTCAGAAAAGGTCAAAAGAATAGGAAAAGAGGTGGTAAGAAATAACAAAGAACAATGAATCCTACTGCTCTCTGTCCACTGCAAAGAGAAGCAATGAATGACTCCCTTAACACTCTTGTCTGTTCTGGTCCCAGAAAGTACAAAGTCAGTCTCCCTACTGCATTAGGAAAAACACCATAAAACTGACCTGGGCAGTAAGGCCACAAACGTTTCCCCTCCTCCTCAGATTGAAAGTATATAAGGAGGGATACTAAAGAGGAAAAGTAAATGAGTAAACACTAAAAGTCTTTAAATTCACTGCCTCAGAGCATTATCAATGCTCTCTTGTTAATAGAGTTCTCCAGAGTGAAGCAAAAAGACACTTGATATTCAGGAAATTATTTTTTAAAAAAAGATCTTCCAGTAAACTAAAGCTTTAGCTCTTGGTGTTTATTAAAATATGGAACCTGAGAAAACAGAACTATGGAAAGCTTAGGAATTTGTAACCGATCTTTTTAGAAGGAATGCTTTTAAGTTAAGAGAGAGCAAGGAACAGTGTCAGAAACAAATCTCTTGATTTTACAGATGCACTTTCTTCCCTCATGTTTCTATTGCAGAAAACTGTTAAATGATTAAATTTTTATAAAAAGAGTTCAATAATTAGTGATGATTTCTCAACAATTAACATAAAAGCTTAAGTTTAAATGAAAGTTTTCTTTAATGCTATGAAAGGTTATATGCTTACAGATTTGCTGTCTATATAATAAGAGTTTTTCCTTTGTACTTGCTCAAATCAAGGAAACAATTTCATCCACTGAAAAGTAGAACTGCATAATGACAAAATGAAAAATCACTGTTTTTATGCCAAGTCATCTCAAGTAATAAAGTGATAAATCTTTATGCTTAGTTTCTAATTTTCCTTCTTTAAAATACTAGTCAGGATGAGAAAGGTGAAGATGGAAGATAACACTTAAAGCAGATGACATTTCATAAAGTTCTTTCCCTTTCATGAGCTCCATTTTCTTGCTGTGAATAATGAAGCCTTTCAAGCCAAAGATCATGAAACAGGAACAGAATAATAAAAATCAGGCAGTTCTAAAATAGCTGTGTGAGGGTCTGATTAACCAAATGCTGACTGTTTCCAAATATACACTTTAGCTTTGAGGTATATTTGCAAATATAAATTTGAAATAGGGCATGTCTAGTGTGCTCAAATGAAAAATGACAGAAACCAGTGTCATCTTGGAAAACCAGAGTATGTTCTGGAGAAAGCATTCAACTCCACATTGTTCATCAACTCCTCCCTGATTCAGGTCCAAATGAGGATCCCAAAATGTGAAATTCAGATCCAGCACCACCTACAAGGCTGCTTATCAAAGTTCTTAATGGCCTAACACTTCTGAATATATATATCTTTTTAACTTTTTATTTATTTTTATTATATTGAAGCAAAGTTGACTGACAATTTTTTTGTATTGAGTATCTTTTTACTTGAACTTCAACACAACATCGTATCAGAGGGCACAATATGGAAGCCCAGAGATGCAGAGAAACGTTTGCCTGAGTCTGGCTCCTAGGTGGTGCTATCTGTAGGGCTCCGAGTTCCTGCTGTGTCTTTGGGGACTTGAGTCTCTAGAGCCATCCTTGCTCCAGGCCTCAAGAAATTCTTCAAAACCACCAGAGATAGGGGTCCCAATTTCACTTCAGCAGAGGCATACCCTGGCCTGAAGCATGGATCCCAGACACAAGGTGTTTCCTGGATCTGCAGGACCAAGCACAGCAACTGACTGTTGGCTGGACAGTTGAGGACATCAGACGTCCACACCAACAGCAACTCATGTTGCCTCCTGATAGGAGCTGGATTATGTGCCCCCCAAATTCCTATGTTGGAACCGTGACCACCACCCCCTCCAAAGTTCCTCAGAATGTAACTGTATTTGGAAGCACGCAGGGCCTTTAAAGGGTAAGTGAGTTAATGGGGTTATTAGGGAAGGAGGGTCCTAACCCAATATGATGGGTGTCCTCACAAGAAGAGGAGGTTAGGACACGCACAGCGGGAAGTCAGCATGAAAACGCAGAGAGAAGATGGCCCCCTGCAAGTCAAGGAGAGAGGCCTCTGAAGAGACAAAACCGACCACCACTATGATCTCAGACCCACAGCTTCCAAACTGCAGGAAAATGCATTTCCATTGTTTAAGTCACTCAGTCCTTGGTACTTTGTTATGGGAATCTGAGCAAATTAACCACACACACACACACACACATACACACACACACACACACACACACACACACACACGGCTTTATACAGGGGAATGATTTTGTTACTGAAACCCTTGACTAAAATTACAACGTGAATGTAACTTCTCTGTTAGATACACATGAAATTCAAATTATAATTAATATTAACAGGTACACACAAACATGACTGGATTTACCTTCACAAAGGTTATTAAAAAATAATAAAAGTCTTCTGTTTGATTCATTTTTCCCTCTATTTTTTTTTTTTTTTACCTTGTGGTAAAACTTTAAGGTAATTTCTTCTGACATTCAGTTCTCGTAGGGATTTCAATTGCCCTATCTGCTGAGGCAGGGCTGTGATCTCGTTGCAGCTGACGTCCTGCATCGCAAACAAAAAGAGAAACAATAAAGGCCTTTCACTGGGAAATCAAGCGTTTCAGGGGAAATCTCCTTAAGGAATTTACACATTAGGATAACTATACAGGTACATTTTTATATTGGTCTCCAGGTCCGAGGCCAAGAGAGGCTTAGCACAGAGAAAAAGAAGAAAGTACGATGCTTTAAAAACATCCTCTGGGGAGAGAAAAGGCGAAAAGAGGCATGTTAGTAGCCTTTGGTAGCTACTCTCAGGCTGCTGCGTTTATGTGCTTCAGTCTTACTTAATTCTCACAACAGATCCATGGGACAATATTACTGCCCTAATATGCACAGATCAGAAAAATGAGGCCCAGGGAAGTTCTGTCAATTGTCGAAGGCTTGCAGAGTAAACACTCAGAACCAATTTCCAACCCACTGTTCAGCCACTACCCTACCTCACCAGAGGCTCACAATTTACAGTGTATAACTATGTATAGTAATGCATTGTTTAGATATATTATTTATTTTAAATGTAATTCTTATCAGAAGGCTGAAAACTTTGGGCTGGAACATGCTTATAAACATTTACAAGCAAGACTGTGGAGGATGGAGACTGCGTCTTCTCTGCCTTGGAAAAAATAGTACTCCACTGGTAATCAACAAAGGTCCATCTAGTCAAAACTATGGTTTTTCCAACAGTTGTGTATGGATGTGAGAACTGGACTATAAAGAAAGCTGAGCACAGAAGAATTGACGCTTTTGAACTGTGGTGTTGGAGAAGACTCTTGAGGGTCCCTTGGACTGCAAGGAGATCAAACCAGTCAATCCTAAAGGAAATCAGTCCTGAATATTCATTAGAAGTATTGGTGCTAAAGCTGAAACTCCAATCCTTTGGCCACCTGATGCGAAGAACTGACTCATTGGAAAAGCCCCTGATGCTGGGAAAGACTGAAGGTGGGAGGAAAAGGGGACAACAGAGGATTAGATGGTTGGATGGCATCACCGACACGACAGACAGGAGTTTGAGTAAGTTCCAGGAGTTGGTGATGGGCAGGGAAGCCTGGTGTGCTGCAGTCCATGGGGTCACAAAGAGTCAGATACAACTGAGCAACTGAACTAAACTGAATCATTGATTAGAACCACCTCAACATATGCAAAATGGTGGCCATGATATCTTTAATCTTCTATCGTATTATCATCCCTAATCTCACTCTTCCTCTTGTCCCTGGTTGCTCTGCCCTGCTCTCCACCTTCCTCACCCCAGCTACCCACTTAGTCCAGACCAGCAGTATCTCTCAGCCAGACACTATAATGGTCTCCTGGTTGTCTGCAAGCATCAAGCTCCTCCTTGGATCCATCTTTCACACAGTCAGTGTGAACGTCACTGTGTCATCCACCAGCTCAAACATCTGCAGCAGCTCCTTAGAAACTCTAGGATAAAGTACCAAGCTCAAAACCGCTCAACTGTTTGCCTCCTCCTGTAAGCCTGCGAGCTCCTAGATGGAAGAGACTATTTCTTAGCCACTTTGATCTCCTGGTGCCAAGCAGAAATGCCAGGTAGAAAGTACAAGATCAATAAATATTGTATAAAACATCTTAAGCTGCTTTATGTTGATGCTCCATGATGCTGAGGTTTATTCTGTCTCTGGCTGGGAGCCCAGGAAGCCTCAATATACACACCAAATTTCTTGCAGATCCTGCTTGGTGTTGCAGAACCATAGGTATATTTGGACTACAAATGATCCGAATGAGATCGAGTCCATAAACATTCCACACCACTGCTGAATCTACAAAAAAAAACTCCCCCTTCACTCCTCCTTTTAGAAGGAACAAAGCCTCGTTTCATAATCACTTATATGAGAGGAACTCATTGACCAGTTCCCTGAAACCTCCAGGCTCTGTGTAAGAGCAGGGCTGCATGGAACACAGTGGATCGCTGTCCTCTGATCCCATCTCTTTTCAAAATCCTCAGGTGACCTGCCAATCTGTCATGGTCCTGAAGGTGTTAAATGGATATCACTTGATGAAGAGGAATAACATCACTCCTACTGAAGGCATTTAAGCTGTGATCTATGAAGTCTGGGCACACACACTGGAATCAGCCCACCATGCTGTTCTGCACTCAGCAGTCTGACTTGGGGTAGAGATGGGGGGCTGGCATGAGATAGGTTAAGAACATTAGATGTTTGATGGCATCACCCCCAAGCTGGCTGTTGCTGCATTGCTTCTGGCCCAGAAAAGTCACACCAAATTTTATGAAAGGTTTCCCTAATGTTTAAACAAAAAAAAAAAAAAAACCACAAGCACATCTGCAGAGACATAAAAGTCTAAGGAAGTAATTACATAAAGGAGGTCTAGAGATTGGTTCAGTCGCTCTTACCCCCTCACTGAGTCAGTAAATTATTCTGCCTTTCTGAATATACTTCCATGTATGAGAAGTAAAAAGTGAAATGCCATCTTTTCCCGATTACTACAGCATCTCATCAGCCATAGAAGTCAATAACCAAACCTGTGCAATGAAAGTTTTATCTTTCTTTGCTTCAACCAAGTTACAAATTCGCAAGAAGTACCATTTTAAAATCTAAGAGCCTTCACACAAATGGTACACACGTGAGCCCTAGAAATATACGAAATTAAATTATTTTACTGGACTCAGGATCAGGCACAGTCAGATTGTTAATGGCTGACAGGAAGGGAAGGTCATGGAGGAAGAATTAGTGAGATTATTTTCCACCTTTAAGGAGAATTTATGATGACATCTGAAATGTTTTTATAAGTCTGTGAGTGATAGCATGAGAAAGATATTTTTGAAGAATATGGGAACTGCAGATTTTTCAATGTGAAACTGATTTTGAGAAGTTTCAAACATAATTTTTAAAAAATCTTTCTCTTAAAACAAGAGAGGTGGGAAGGGCAAGCCAAGAGACACCAGATATATTTAGGCAGCATTATGAAATACTCTGAGATAAAATGCATTTTTATTTTATTTTTTTTTCTGTATACTATATTCATCTTGCACATTGTTGATTACCGCTGGTTAAGTCATGAAATTAAGAGTCTGCTGTTTCCCTAAGCTTCCCTAAATATAGGTAATTTTTCCAACATGTATTTCTAAATGGCTTTATCAAAGAAAGTAGACTCCCCTCAGCTATATTTAAATACTTACTTACCAGCAGGGGAAATGCTTTCTTAATTTATTTTTTTAAAGAACTTCACATAATGTTAACAACAAGCTTTTCCTTCTAACTTGCAAGAGAGGACATCTGTAGACCATTAGAAACACAAAGTCCAATTGTCCATTCACATTTTGAAGGGTATATGGTGAAGGTCAAATTATTTTAATAATACTCTGCACTGCCATCAGTTACTTCCTGTTCTGCCAAAATAATGAGGGGAAAGCAAGATAGACTTTTCACTCTTGTATGATCAATACTGCAAAAACTGTGCTAACCTCTTCCTTCTCAGCTACTAAACTCTGCCAGGTTTTAAAGAGGTTATGAATTCTGTCACAAAAATAAAACCACATAGGTAATTATGTCTTAATTAGTTGGGGAATGAGGAGGAGGACAGAGAGGAAAATAGTCTAGATGTTTTTGGATAAGATACTCCAGGTTAGAAACTGAAAAAGCAACATTCCTAGAATAGCTTGGTTCTTTAGAACATGTCTTTCCCCATTTGGTCTAAAAGAAAGTATGTTTTTTGTTTTTGTTTTTTAGGGGGGAGAGTTCACTTTTAAAAGATATGATTTAAAAAATAAATTTTAAAAATAAACATTAATGCCCCATATTGCTTCAGTAGTGATAATTTATCAAGTTATAAGTTCCAGATCCAGTAGCTTCTTCGAATATCCCTTCTGAATTGTCTGTTAGCCCTAAGCTATGTTTCGCAGAATAATTACTGCAAGCTACCAGTTCAGTTCAGTTCAGTTCAGTCACTCAGTTGAGTCCGACTCTTTGCAACCCCATGAATTGCAGCACACGAGGCCTCCCTGTCCATCACCAACTCCCGGAGTTCACTCAGATTCACGTCCATCGAGTCAGTGATGTCATCCAGACATCTCATCCTCTGTCGTCCCCTTCTCCTCCTGCCCCCAATCCCTCCCAGCATCAGAGTCTTTTCCAATGAGTCAGCTCTTCTCATGAGGTGGCCAACGTACTGGAGTTTCAGCTTTAGCATCATTCCTTCCAAAGAAATCCCAGGGCTGATCTCCTTTAGAATGGACTGGTTGGATCTTCTTGCAGTCCAAGGGACTCTCAAGAGTCTTCTCCAACACCACAGTTCAAAAGCATCAATTCTTCGGTGCTCAGCCTTCTTCACAGTCCAACTCTCACATCCATACATGACCACAGGAAAATCCATAGCCTTGACTAGACGGACCTTAGTCGGCAAAGTAATGTCTGTGCTTTTGAATATGCTATCTAGGTTGGTCATAACTTTTCTTCCAAGGAGTAAGCGTCTTTTAAATTCATGGCTGCAGTCACCATCTGCAGTGATTTTGGAGCCCAAAAAAACAGTCTGACACTGTTTCCACTGTTTCCCCATCTATTTCCGATGAAGTGATAGAGAAACCAAATTACCATATATTTAGCATTATAATATTGTAAGTATACAGAAAGGACCAAAAGCAAAAATCTTAAATGTGTCATAAATATTTACTAAATCTATTCTTTTTGAAACAGAAATGAATCTAATCGTTATGCATTACATAATCACATAAACACTCAAACGCAAGTTTTATGAGCCAGGCAATTTTCTCATTTAGATTAAAAAAACAAAGAACTTCAGAACTTCAGCAATGACTTAAAATACACATATTTTCCGCTGGTTTAATCAAAATGCTCCGAAGCAACCCAAAGAAAGACTTTAGAAGTTAAGATTCTCACTCATCACAACCCTTCTGGGCAATTACCAAAAAAGTCTCTAGAAGGGTTAGATGCGTGTTCAAGATTAAAACATTTTAGCTGACTGACTGCTAGTTGCAAACTTACCTTCAGAATGCAAAAATGACAAGGATTTAAAATATTAGCATAGGTTCAAGATTATTAAAGCAGGAAAGGTTCATTTTCAGAATATAACATTTTTAGAAAGACTAGACCTGTTTTTTCAAGTTGTAACTTTTAATGAAAGCCAACATAATTAAGTGTGACAAGATGATTTTTGGTTAGAGAAGGTTTCCAGGGAGACCAGGCTACGCCGCAAAACTACATGTGGTATTCTCATGAGCTATCTTCCCCTGACTCTTGGGTTTTCAAAATCTTAGTGTTGTTATACTATGGCTTGAGTCAAATTTTAAAATCTAGCTCTTTATTTAACAGAAGAAAATGTGAACATTCTGACAGGAAATACAAGCTATTAATACTACTGGCCTCCCATCATGTGGCCATGTCCTTTTGTGGAAATGTCTTTTGTGTGACTTCCACTGTGCAACTTGAGGGCAATATCTTAACCTCTCTGTTCCTATGTAAAAAGAAGAGATGAGATTATAGATCACTCTAATTTCCTTACAACATCAGGAAAACCCTTCTACCACAGTAGAAATAATGAAGAAATCTGTTGAAAGATAGATACTTAACTGACTTAGGAGTAATGTCAATTTCGATTTTTTAGCAATCAAAAATCTAAAAGCCTATAGTAAGAACTTTTTAAAAGAAATTAGTATGTTCATGTAAATTCAAAATTTTTTCAAGCAACCTCTGGTATGATAAATTATTACCTCTCAACACTTACTGAGAGTCTCCTAGTATAAAACTCTAGTTCACACCCTTCCCACAAACACATACCTCATCCCCCAGCTCTTTATAAGAAATGCAGAGATAGAAGCAACAGAAGGGGCCTTGAACAGGCCTTGGTTCTCCAATTTTCTAACAGAAACCAGAGAGGCTGGGAGGCATCTGCAGAGACTATGAAAGGACCTAAGATTTGATTAGACATGAATTCCTGTCTCCATTACATCTACCTCAGAGACCGGAATGCTACACATAAAAATAATGAAGAAGAGATTTTCCTTAGAAGCTGCTCAATACATCCTGTGTCTACTCTGTCCTTGAATTCCAACTCTGCACACAACCAGACATTTCACACAAAAACAGGGAAGAAAAACAATAGTGTGTCTACTCAGGGCCAGAATATGCACCTTCTAGTCAGTTATTACCTGAGTCAGACCCTGTGAGTTTTGGGGTTGAAAGAGCAGGTTTCTAAAACAGTGATATTATGTTCTCTTACGTGAAGCTAAGCACTGGAAGACACAATTTTTACCCTTAGCATAAGTTGAGAGGAGACAGGATTGAGAAAAACCAAACGAGAGATGGACCATCTGTGGACCCCAGTGAGTCAGCACAATCAGAGATCCAGTGAGACCAAAGTGAAAGTGAAAGTGAAGTCGCTCAGTCGTGTCCCACTCTTTTCGACCCCATGGACTGTAGCCTACCAGGCTCCTCCGTCCATGGGATTTTTCCAGGCAAGAGTACTAGAGTGGGGTGCCATCTCCTTCTCCAGTAGATCTTCCCGACCCAGGGATTGAACCCAGGTCTCCGGCATTGTAGGCAGACGCTTTACCATCTGAGCCACCAGGGAAGATAGTGACTTTTGACAAATACCCCATAAAAGGTTCTCAAATTATTGTGTTCTTAGTGTGCCTATCTTCTTCAGAGCCATCTGCTAATTACAACATGGCTTCACACAGTATTTCTCACCAAATATTTAACACACCGTATCCTTCAGGTATGATCTGACAAGTGATAACCCTGTATGCAAGACAGCAAAAGACACAGATTAGAACGGACCTTTGGACTCTGAGGGAGAGGGAGAGGGTGGGAATGATTTGGGAGAATGGCACTGAAACATGTATACTATCATGTAAAAAACGAATCGCCAGTCTATGTTCGATGCAGAATACAGGATGCTTGGGGTTGGTGCACGGGGATGATCCAGAGATATGATATGGGGTGGGAGGTGGGAAGGGGGTTCAGGATTGGGAACTCATGTACACCCGTGGCAGATTCATGTCAATGTATGGCAAAACCAATACAGTACTGTAAAGTAAATTAAAGTAAGAATAAAAATTAAAAAACAAAACAAAACACACACACAACAAAAGACACGTTTGCAGGATCTTTAAGAATAAAACGATGTTTAGTCAACTCAAGAGAAGTCTATTGACCCTTGTGCCTGGCTTGTGGTTCCTCAAGGAGGAAACTCTCACAGACTCTGTCCATTTGTACCACACCCTGTTTTTGTAACATTCTCCCTGCTGTTCATGGCCTGCCACAACTTTAATGGGAAAACCACTGCAAGCTGAAACAAGGAAGCTCCACAGAAAGAAACCAGGGCTTCTCTCCATGAGAGGTTTGCAGTCCAGATGAGGGCCCAGTGAGTTCAGCTGCCGTTGTGCCATGCAGAGGTTTCAGTTTCCACTCCAGCTTCACCACATCATAGCCCCATGCCTTTGGGTAAGTAATTCTGAAACCCAAACTTGTCTGTGAAAGGTAGACAGGATATCCACCTTGCTGGGCGATTGTCAAGATCGAATGATAAATATACCCAGCCAAGTGTGTGGCATACAATTTAAGTGCTCAGTAAATGCCAGTGCCGCGTATCTCTGTCCCTGATAGAAAGAACACGCAGATATAAAGACTTAACAAAGGAACACAGACAGCTACAGCTCTAAGGAGATAAGCAGTACAGAAGTAATCCAGTGCCCAAGGAGATCAAAGAGTCCTACATCATTCCCACCAGAAATGATGCTTTGAGGCAGAAACTCAGCAGAGATTAGGCTCAGGCTCCCTGAGTTTTCCAGCACCTGAAACGATGTGTTAATCCATCCTGGCCTCTCCTGTGGATTTAAGGGAAAAAAATCTCAGAAGTACTTCTTAATGAAAGTCTTCAGGGAAGGAGGAAAAATTGCTTATCCATATCTTTGCACAATCACTAAATGCCAATGCTTTATGTTTTAAGATTCTTAGGTAACTGATATATTCAGGAAGGTAAGATACTGTATTCCAACTCCTCTCAAAAATCAGAGAGGGCATCTCCTTTCTTACAGATGGCCACAGTGCTATCATTTTTGTCTTTTAAGCCAATGATGACTCTTGGAAGAGAAGGGTTTACAACTCAGTTTAGGATACTCTTTGAGTCTAAAATGAACATTTTCAAAATATTTCTTCCAAATAGTTAAACAATGCTTCAGCTCAATTCAGTTCAGTCACTCAGTCGTGCCCGACTCTTTGCGACCCCATGAATCGCAGCACGCCAGGCCTCCCTGTCCATCACCAACTCCCGGAGTTCACTCAGACTCACGTCCATCGAGTCAGTGATGCCATCCGGCCGTCTCATCCTCTGTCGTCCCCTTCTCCTCCTGCCCCCAATCCCTCCCAGCATCAGTCTTTTCCAATGAGTCAACTCTTCTCATGAGGTGGCCAAAGTACTGGAGTTTCAGCTTTAGCATCATTCCTTCCAAAGAAACCCCAGGGCTGATCTCCTTCAGAATGGACTAGTTGGATCTCCTTGCAGAGCCTAATAATAAACTGTGAGATTTTTACCAGCACTTAGGTGGCTTCATGTAGCCTGAATGCTTTGGGGAGCTCCCAAAATTTTTTTCTTTTTTTTTTTTTTTTGCAAGTTGGTTACTGTGTAACTACAAAACAGGGGCCTGCCATGCAATTCCAGAATTATTTCAGGCTCCCCAGGGAATTTTTTTTCCAACTGATAGCTAAAAATCCTCTGACGTGGTTACCTGTAGTATCAGTACTATTTTAAGCAAAAAGATATGAAAGACAAATAAGAACGGATGGAAACCAGTCATTTTTAGTCTGTGATCTTAAGCAAGGCCCAGTCACCCTTTGTGGTTAAATAATGTTAACTTATTACATATTCATCAACTTTGCAAATAAATGCCTTTTGCAAAGATCATGCTTGCTCATAGAGCAGAAAGAGCACAGAATACAGGGTTGCCCATGAAGGGTGACCACGAGCCACACGTGGCTACTGGCCAACAGAAGTGTGGTCAGTCACACCTGTGATGTGCTGCCGGTGGAAAACACACAGTTGACCTTAAAAACTTTGGGTGAAAGAAAGGCTGTAAAATACATCCGTTTTATATTATAGAGATGTTGAAACAATATTTTGGCTATCTAAGGTTAACTAAAATATGCTGTAAAGATGACTTTCCCTTGCTTCTGTTCTTTTAATGTGGCTACTAGCACACTTAAAATGACATTTCCAGAAGAATAAATATCGTGTGATATCACTTATATGTGGAATCTAAAAAAAAAAAAAATGGTACAAGTGAACTTATTTACGAAACAGAAATAGAGTCACACATGTAAAAAAACAGTCTTATGATTACCAAAGGGGAAAAAGGAGGATGGATACACTGGAAGACTGGGACTGGGGTAGGTACACACTACTAAATCGAAAATAGATAACTAATAAGGACCTGCTATACAGCACAGGCAACTTTACTCAGTACTTTGTAATGACCTATATAGGGAAAGAACCTTAAAAAGAGTGAATATATGTATAACTGATTCGCTTTGCCATACAGCAAAAAGTAGTAAATCAACTATATCCCAATATTTTTTTTTAAGGCAACAAAAAATAAAATGACGTTTGTTGCCCGCATGGTCTTTTCACAGAACCGTGCTGGGTGAGTGCATTTCTGTTTGGGTTGTAAGTCAGCTACACCAGGGTGACCTTCCGGGCGTCATTCACCACGTCTCTGCCTTGGATTTCTCCTTTTGCAAGATGTTCAAAGTTTGGACGAGATATCTTTTAAAAAACCCCTATGGCTCTCACATTCCAGAGCTCAGGGGTTCAACAGTTTATTGCTAGTGGAGAAAAGACACAAGGAGGGGGCTGATGACGGTGCTGGATCCAGGAAGCAAGAGTGGCCTTCTCGGGAGCTGGGCTCCGGTCCAGGAGCAAAGAAAAGGCCCAAAGCACCCCCTTACAGCCAGCCAGCAGCTCGTGTGCCCTGAGGCTGCAAATGGTGCTCTTCCACCTCTGCCGCATGCCGGCTCAGCAGCTGACAAGAACACCCGAGGAAAGCCCTGCTCCGTGTGGGGCTGGCTCCAGGGCTCAATACGTGCGCCCCCTCTTAGCGGATGAGCAGGCCGGTAGCCACACAGCTGAGGGCGGGCACGCTGTCAGCTTAAGCCCGGGTGCAGCGGGACCGAAACACACGCTGGCTGCCAAAGACTGACCTCACCGACGTGCCACCCATCCACTCCATGGGAGTCTGGGCAGTGGAAAAAACCCAGCTCCTTATTCACACTGGATTGGCAAGACCTAATCCAAATTCTAGTAAACTTAGATTTGGGTGTTTATCAGAATCCTAAAAGAAGTATATTTTTTTAAGGCATATAACTCTCAGTTTTATCCCAAGTGTTTTTGGTATACTTTTTGTTTTCTGGGATCAGTTAATATGGAAACTTCTGAATTAACTTGGACTGAAAGACAGAGTCACCCCTCACTGGCATGGCATGTGGGAGTCTTCCCAATCTATCCCAAGCCACCTTCTTGGCCCACTCTCCCCGACCTAATAGTAGCCCTTAGCAATCACGTTTTGAGGATGTCAGTCTTGCGTCAGGGGCTTCTCTGGTGGCTCAATGGTAAAGAATCCTGTCGTTGTAGGAGACATGGGTTTGATCCCTGTGTCAGAAAGATTCCCCTGGAGAAGAAAATGGCAATCCACTCCAGTATTTTCACCTGGAAAACTGCATGAACAGAGGAGCTGGAGGGGTATAGTCCATAGGATCAGAGACAGTCAGACGCAACTTGGCGACTAAACAACAACGTCTTGTCTTAAGCACTGGGATACAACAAGTAACATGCTGATCCGGTGCTAAAGCAGCTTTCTGGGTTTAGTGGGTACTGACCTAGAGAACACCAAGTGAGAAGACAAATGCGGTTCCACGAAAATTCCATGCTATGTAGACAGTGCTGGCCTTAGGAGCACCCTACTCTGGCTTGGAGAATCTGGGAAGGATTTTTGGAGGAAGTGAAATCAATTTGGCTAAAAATTGACCAAGCAAAGAAGAGAAGGAAGAAACAGTCCTTGCAGAAACAGTGATATGCTCAAAAGTGCTCACAAGTCTGTCCCTCACCTGGACTTACGTTAAGGAGACTCTCAAAGGTCTCTTCCTGTACAAACCCAGGACTGAATCAATCAGACCCCAGGCCAAGCACTTACTTCTTGTAATAGAGACTTTGTAGGAGGAGTGTATCCGCCCAGATTAATATCTGTCTTCTTTCGGAATCGTCCCTCTAGGTGGCGGCAGTCAAGCAGCCATGTCCAAGCAGTGTGGCCGAAGGCCCTGGGCATCGCTGACAAGGTCAGGAGAGGACACCGGATCCAGATCTCTCACTCAGACACCAGGGCTGAAACATGCTAGCAGGTCCTGCTAAATACTGTAGCTTAAGAACATTTAACCTTGGGATCTGTGGGCGAGGCAACCTCTCCACTGTACAGCAAAGTATGGAAAGCTTGAGTAAGAAAACCAATGGCCACCACGCTTCTCAATACCTTTCCAGTGTCTTCTGCTGGTCACTCATAATCCCTGACCAGATGCCGTGGTACCAGTGATGTGACTCCTAGCTCTTGGTGTGAGCTAGTGGGCATGAGCTTCAGATTCTGCTGTCACAGAAAAAGGCACTCTGTGCAGAGCTCTGTTGCCTTTATACCGCAACTACTCACTTCTTTCCTAAAGTCAAAGTGGATACGTACGTGACATGGGTGCTGCTCCTTTCTGAGCCAATTCCAGACACACACCTGCCCGTGGAGTCCCAGCACGCTCTATCTGGGCCCCATAAGCCATCACCCCAGTGTTCCAGGTAGCCACAAAGAAATTCACTGGAACTGGCACGCAAGAGAAAAGTTATGGGCCATCAGTGCCCTAGATTGGTGTCTGATTCAAGGAAGGCACTGTACCCTTTTCACGGTTGTAATCAGAACACCCTGCTTTGTGCTTAACACAGAGACAGTTGCAAAGAGCTGGACATGACCGAGTGACCGGACGACAAGAAGGACGGTATGGAAGCACTCTTGTTGGAGGATAAATTGTGATGATTACGGTTAAGCCCAGTTGCTTATTCTCACCTCTTCATTCACCCAAGATACCTTAGCTCAATGGAAGTTGAGAAAGAACTCACTCTTTTCCCCTTTTAGAAACAAGGTCAGTAACTCAATTAGTGGTGAAAAAGCTGACCTCTTGGCCTCAGGTACATAGTTCCAACCCATCTCTGCCTATTTATAATTTGCTCTTCTTTCTTGTCCCTGGGGTTGCGGTCACATTCTAAAGTCACATCAATTGGGGACAATGGTTACTAAAATCCTTATAGAATCAGAGCACTCTGTTCTTTCTGACTTAATTATACACCTTCACAAAGTATGGCCTACTAATTAATTTGCAGATTATTTTGCCAGTGTATCCATATTTCACTACAAACTTATCCGATCTGAAAAAAAAAGTGATCTAACTACCATAGCATAATTTGTGAACCTGAGGAACTGTAAATCCTGCAAACTTCAGAAAGTGTAAACTACAGGAAACCGGTAAATTTCAGGAACTCCTTGTCACAGCAAAGCCATGATTATTCCCTTCCCCACTTAATGTCTTTATCATATACAGACCTCCAACAACATGATCTTCTCCTTGACCCCTTGTAGGAAAAAGTCTTTCTGATTACCTTGAAGGGCTATGATTAGCAAACAAACAAGAAGGGCATCTGAAAAATCAGTAACATACCAACTCCATTAACTGTTTGAGCTGACCTATCTCTTCAGGCAGCGATCCAAGTTTGTTGTTACTTGCGATTAAGACTTTGAGAGGGAGACCACACAGGCAGGCCGGCAGAGCAGACAGCTGATTCCGACTGCAAAGAAACATAAGAACTTTGGTAAACATGCAGGCTACTTCCTACTGTTTGTGAACATATTTATTTTTAATGCCTTTCGACTCGTACTGTCTTTTTAAAGATTTTTTTCCCTTGATATGGACTATTCAGCTTTTACTGAATTTGTTACACTATTGCTTGCTTCTATTTTATGTTTTTTTTTTTGCTTTTGTTTTTTGGGGGGGAGCCTGTGGGATCTAAGCTCCCCAACTAGGGATTGAACCCAAGCTCCCTGAACTAGGTGAAGTTTTAACCACTGGACCACCATGGATGCTCCTGTGAACATGTTTTTTAACAAGCAAGGAGAAAGGTGTAATCTAAGAAAACATTTTGCAAATATAAAAAGTCCAGTAAACTTTCTATATGTGTAAACATTCAAATCCCCAGTGCATAAGGATATAAAAGATATTAAAAGACAAGAGGCAGGAACTTCCCTGGCGGTCCAGGGGTTAAGACTCTGCACTCCCAATACAGGGAACACAGGTTCGATCCCAGATGAACTAAGATCTCACATTCTGCATACTGCAGTCAAAACAAAAATAAAACAAAAAATTTAAAAATAAGTAAAAAAGAGAACTGCAGGCAGTTCTGATGGAAGCAGCTTCTCTCAGCACGAGGGACCCTATCAAGCCCCCTGCAGACTTGGCCAGCCCGAAAGCAGATGGACAGCACAGGCTGTTCAACCAAGAGCAACGGGAAGCTGGTGCCAACTGTTCCCTTCCCAAGAGTGTGAGCGGAGACTCAGCAACCACCAAGGCCCCCAGCTTTTCAGCGCAGTGAAGCACCATCGCATCCATCTTCGTCGTGATGGGGAAGATCATTTCGCTGCAACTCACAAAACCACCGGGCCCATTTCCAACATTGTGATTCCGCTTCCTTTTGTTAAAGCAAGAGCTCTGTGGTTGAATTCTGCTTGGCTATCTGTGAGAGCTAATTAAAAAAACAAAAAGGAAAGTTGGCCTTTTGGTAAAAGTGAAGCTAGAGCCAAAAGGGGTTCAGTTTCACGGAGGAGCCGGAAACATGTGAGTCCAGGTCTCACTCTTGCTCTGCATGAAAAGGTCTCTACTTAATGCTTTGCATTAAGAAGTCTTTACACTTCCTATCGTCAGTGCTAGGAGAGAGAAGGAAAATACTGAATAAATGAAACCTATGAATCACCCATAAGTGTATGTCAGCCATCTATTTATCCCCTCCATCATAAGCAGCTCTTTTCCTGCTATCGAGTAAGGAGACAAATGGTTTTTCGTTTCCCCTTATATCTTGGCTACTCTGCTGAGGAAGCCAACCACCAGACAGTTAAGTATCTACAAATCTGTAGGTCACGTTATTGCAATTATTTGGAACTTCTGTGTGTATTCACACACACATGTATGAAGCTTCAGAGGTTATGCATGTTACTGCAATTATTTGGAACGTCTGTGTTTATTCACACACACGTGTATGAAGCTTCAGAGGTTGCAGGACTGTGTGTGTATTTATGGACATGCATATATATATATATATATATATATATATATATACATATATATATATCTTTGTGTGTGTATGAGAGAAACAGACAGGCTGGAAACACACCAGAATGTTAATCAGTGATCATTTTAGGGGGAATAGGTACAATGCATGGGTTGTATTTTCTTTATTATACCTTGCTGTATTTTTCAAAAATTCCTACAAATTGCTTCTATAATTAAGGAAGAAATCATTATAAAAGGAAACTTCACTAGGACACTGGTTACATGGGTGTTTCTACTTGTGAAAATTCATTAAGATGTACACTTAGATTTGTGCACTTTTCCATATATTTCAACTGAATCTTTTACTTCCTCACCCTACCGTATGAGGGGGTGGGTAGCTGGTTAGTCAAAGGGTGTCTCTAACTTATGGGCTCAGAAAAAGCAGGGGTTGTGCTGTCAAAATAACCTCTCCAATCTGGGTGCCTGCCAGCGACCACCCTGACCAGGTGCCCGATGCCAGGTAACCAGGGTTTAGCAAGAAAACGTACAGCCGTATCTTCTCTCCACTGTGCAGGCCTACAAAGAAAGCTGTTTCCAGAGAGGGGCACGGCCTTCTCTAGGAGGGTCCAGCAAAGAGGGGAGGAGAGTGAGAGCCTGGGGGCTGTATCCTGGCACCAGAAGGACCAGAGAGCTCTTAGCTCCGCCGGCGAGGATAACAGGCTGGACTAGGGTGGTGGGCTCGCCCTGACACTCTCTCCTGCTGTGTGGGGGCACCTGACAAAGGGACCAGGGCTGCCAGCCTGTGATTCTTGCCCTCAGAGCCCTCCTGCTGCCCTCGCACACCTGTAGGAACCCAGCAGGGTTCCTCTGGCTGGAGGAGGGGGCCTTCCACATGCCCTGCTGGGAGAGCTTTCTTCAAGCTTTGTTCACACTCCTTCTGGAAAGAACTCAGTTTATTACAAGGCATGCATCCATGCTCAGCTGCTTAGTCGTGTCCGGCTCTTTGCGATCCTACGGATTGTAGCCCACCAGGCTCCTGTCTGTGGCATTTTCCTGGGCAAGAATCCTGGAGTGGGTTGCCATTTCCTTCTCCAGGGGATCTTCCTGACTCAAGGATCGAACCTACATGTCCTGCGTCTTCTGCACTGCAGGCAGAATCTTGTACCGCCGAGCCACCCAGGAAGCCCCTTCTTTTTTTTTTTTTTTTTTTAACATCTGCTTCTGCTTTATTGAGTACACCAAAGCCTTTGACTGTATAGATTACAACAAACTGTGGAAAATTTCTTTTTATTTTTTTTAATTTTTATTTTTTTTAATTTTTAAATTTTAAAATCTTTAAGGCAACAAGTAAATATTTTGGAATGCAATTTGTGGTTTAAAATATTTATGAATATATAATTTCACATAGTGAGGATCGGTAAATTAAAACATGGTAAGCTAATCCTTGCATTTTGGAGCCATATTTGAACTCCCCTTTGAAGACAGGATAAGGAGAATAAAGGTAAGTATTTTTAGAAGTTTCTACGCTATTTTCCACAGAATCAGCGAGTACAGTTGGAGATCTTTCCTATGTTTGTCTGGCTGGAAACTCAGATTTACAGTATTCCCAGTCTCACTACCTCAGTGCAGGCATCTAATCAGATTAGCAGGTACGGCAGAGCGTCTCTACACCATTTACGCGATGTGATGAAGGCTCTGTTCCTTCAGACATGGGAGCATTTGAAGTTACATGGGATTATCCCCACTGGCGTTCTTCCAGGCTGGGTAACTAATTGAAAATAAAATTTAGGCTTGGGAGAGCATTTGTGGTTTCTTTGATGGGGATGAATGCTTTTTCTGCTAAAAGCAGCTGATGGAAGAGCCTATTTATTTATGCCCTACACATTCCTCTATTGATACTGTCGTTAATCACCTGTAAGCAAATCAAGATGCCAGGACTAGTCATACTACGGTGTGCCACAGGCCCGGGGCATATTTCCTCTATTTCATCCATCCATTCCCTCAGCCTGTACTCCGTCTATTTTATCACAGGATGTTGCTGTATTACTGGTAATTTCCCCAATAGAAAAAGGAAATACACAGGCACACAAAAACCCATTAGCTCTCCAGCAAATATTTATAAAGAAGAGGAGAAACTGCACTCCCTTTAATCCTCTCCCTACTAAAGACCACATCAGCAGCCAGAGCTTTCTAAAAACCACTCATCTGGCAGCAATTTTTCTCAAGCAAATAAGTGCCTCAGGCCACAACCCACCCTCCCGGCCCCCACTTGTCTGCGGCAGCCCTCTTGCACTCTGAACAGGCCCTCGGAGGAAAGGGGGTTTAAAAATAAGGCTGTAACAGCATCCGATAAGGTAATGGCCAACATTCATTTTCAAATCCAGCCTGGAGTCACATCTAAAAGCAATATTAAAAAAAAATGATTTTTACACTCACTCATTACAAAAGAGTAAATTAATGGGGGAAAAGAGGGCCACTTATTCAGAAGTAGAAATTACAGACTCGGCCATGGTGGCTTGGGCCTTGCTGCCATCACAGAGCAAGGGCTGCCCAGTGCCTCCTGTCTCTCTCCCTGTCCGGGCTGGGCGGGCCTGGCGTCCGAGATGGAGATGATGAAGGTGGACGATGGCGTGAGGAGGGGCGGGGCGGGGGCGGGGGCAGGGGGCACGGGGCAGGAGGGCAGTGGGCCCTGCGAGTCGGTGACTACTGCTAAGGCTTTGTCGTCATCTTTCTCAGCCAAATGACTTCTTCCCAGACTTAATGATCTGTTTCCCCATTTCAGGATGAAAAAAGGCAGCTCACCATAATCTGAATGTTTCTGATAGCCTAAGTCTGCAGGCTAAATTTCTCTTCAAGTATCACTCCCTTCATTTAATTCCTAAATTAAAGAATTCACAAACCAAGTCACTTCTGTATGGTTTCTTTTAGAGTCTTATTTTAATACATTTTTGACTATGGCCTTCCTTATTAATATCAATAGGTTCAGATCTAATTTTGGTATTTGACATTATTTATTATTGGTTTATCAGTTATTTTCCTTAATGTATGTGATGATAAAAACATGGCTATATACATGTGATTTTATTATCAGGCAGCATATACATTTTTTATTCTACTGGAATGTATCTTTTTTGTAAGTGAATGGGTTCACTTCAACATGAAACATGGAATTTTCACTTAACAGAAAATTATCTATAGAAAGATTTCTATAACAGATTCACCTATGCAACTGGTAAAGAGGTCACTAACTGTGGAGAAAACCTGGGTTCAAATCTCATCTCTACTATAATCGTCTCTGTAACTAACCTCGCTGGCTTTGTCATCCATAAAACATAGGTAATAATACTTACCTAATATGATGTATTAGTTTATGGATATAAAAGTGCTTGGCCCAACACCTAATCTGTACATAAAGGTTAAACCATACCCAACACCACTAATGTGGCAAAAGCAATGGGAGGGATCAAAAAGAACTGAATTAGGTTTTAGCCATGAATTTTATTTCCTGATTGCTAAAATTTCAGCCACTGGTAAAATATGGCTTCTTGTTCTATTTTTTTTTTTAAATAAGCCAATTGAAGATGGCCATTCAAAGGCATGCTGTGGAGAACCAGGCTGGGCTATAAAATTTCATGCCAAAACAAACCAAGTTACTTGTTCCAGCCCGGAGAACCAGGATTAAAACGTGTCATCACACAACCGACCTTCTCCCTCCCATCTTCTCTAGGATCCTGTCATTTCTCTGGAAGAACATGAATACCCAGGGATCATCATCTCTGTTTACTACTTGGTTTCCAGGGCTTCCCAGGTGGAACTAGGGGTAAAGAATCCACCTGCTAATGCAGGAGATGCAAGAGCCATGGCTCCAGTTCCTGGGTTGGGAAGATCCCCCGGAAAAGGAAACGGCAACCCACTCCCGTATTCTTGCCTGAAACATTCCATGGGCAGAGCAGCTTGGCGGGCTGCAATCCATGGGGTCGCAAAGAGTCAGACACCACTGAGCCTGAACACACACACATTCCAAAAAGGAACAGAAATAATGATGTGAAATCACTAACCATCACAAACCTATGAAGAAAATGTCAAAGTATGCAGCTAAAGGACACAAAGAAAGCAGGGCCGGTCTCATGGTGAGAACGCCCCAGGCTCACCCGATGTGAGTCTCGGTGAAAGAAAGGAATAAACAAGGACGCAGGAGTTACTGTATAACTGCTTCTCTGAATGCACTGTCTGTGCCTGGACTGCAGTGAAAAGCAGCTACTTCACTTGAGCCAAGTAAGCTTCCTCTTGCACAGAACACCTCTCTTAATTTTATGTTCTTTCTGCATACCCTGTTCCCCTTTCATCAAAGGCAGAGTAACGTTTTTTTCTGTTGTGTATACGACACTTGGCTGTTAACTGTCTTCATGTCCACACAACAGTGAACAATACCCATAGAGAATGATTTCCTTTTTCCGGCTTGGTTCATTCTGAAAACCCACCACAGCAAAATTTCTCACCCTCACTTCCCCAAGTGACTTAATACTTCCCCTCGTGGCCAGCCTGCCCCCTTCATTCCCACCATCCTCACATGCCTGAGCCAATGACCAACAGCAACCAGATCCTGGCTTTAAGTGGCCTGGAGATATCTTGGTCAACTTTAATTTTAGAAATATAAATTCTACAAATATAATTTAATTTTAATAATATTTTACAGGGTATTTTTAGATAGAAATGTGAAACTCTGCATGTGCATAAAATCTGGGAGTCTGTATTTACATCTAACTTTGAAAAGAGTTCTGCTACCTACCACTTGAGGATGACAATCACTTGAAAACTTAAAACGCTGCAAAACTAGAAACAGGATCATCATTTCAAGTGACTCCTAAACCAGTTCTTGAACACTACACCAATCCATTTCACACCCTCCACAATAAGGGCCATGCTCTGAGAAGGTAAAACTGAACTTCAGAAAACTAAAAGAAAAGGAGGAAACAAAGAGCAGTTCAAAATTCAGGCAAATTGCTGCACCAGCCATTTCGCTGTGCATTTTTGCTGTGCATACCTGCACCATATTTGGCTTCTGCAACTGAACTGGTTTCCCACAATAACAGCCATCAGCCTCCTCTTGAGTATAAATAAACCCTTGCTTCAAATATTCTGGTTTCTGACACCCCTAATGGTCAGCAACCACTACTAATGTCTGTAATTAGATTTCAGAGTACAGTTATTGATAACTTTTCCCTTTCTCAGTTACTTCCTCTCCTTTTTTCTAAGAGCTCTTCAACTCTAAAACGACAAGGCTCTAAAAACTATTCCTTAAGTTTCCTCTATAGTATTGATCATGTCCTTCCTTCATTCTAAAATGGAGCTAAATGTTCAAAACCAAGGAAGCTTTGAATTTCAACGAGAACTCTGCAACCTGACACCAGCAAGAATATTAATTGGCCAGACACCTCCAGAGGCAACAACGTGGATTTGAGGTTTTAAGTATTAAGAGTATAGAGGCCATAGCCTTCTGTAAAACATTGTCGCTGGCAACCAGGAAAATGATCCCTAAGTGGCTGGGAAAGATATATCAGCACTGAAGAAAATTCTCCCACTTTCGAGAACCATCTTCCATGCAGAATGGACGCCACCTTTCTGCTCCCAAGAAGGTGTGCCTCAGTTACCTGCCTTCTCCTCTCTGCCACTCCACACCAAAACCAAGGAAATACATCTTTCTTTACTTTAACATTTTTCCCTGTTAAAAAGGAAAAGGCTACTGATTTAAATGAGAACTGGCTGCTCAGATCAACTTATACCCAGGGACACTGAGTTAACAAAACATATTCATAATAAAACTTAAAGTGCTTGAACATCTTTGCTTATCATTTGAAGATGTGAGCCTCTCTATCTATTTCCAGGAATTTTTGAATGTTTGATACAGGTAGACTTGTAGGAATATAAGTCTCTGTACACCCTTTTCTTCCCATGTGTCCTTCCAAGGAAGTGAGCCTTCAGAAAGCTTCCCTCATGACAGCCAATAATGATACAGTTCCACTTAACTGCTCTAATACCCAACAAATCAGCAACATAGCCTCATTCCTAAAAATACTATAAAATCCACTTACTTGACTCAAATACTCAAATACTAGACCTCTTACTACTATTTTTCTCAACCCACATTGGAATTCATGAGACAAAGCATGCTACAAACTTCATTCAACAATTCAATGGACTTTTCTTGGGTGGTTCTTATGGATAAGGCATTGTGCTAGGCAGGACAACTATCATCTTATCTGTATTCGCAATAATCCTATAATAAAGTATCAAATCCCCTTACTTTTCAGACCAGGGGCTTCCCCTGTGGCTCAGAGGTAAAGAATCCGCCTGCCAACGCAGGAGACACAGGAGACATGGGTCTGATTCCTGTGCCAGGAAAACCCCCTGAAAGAGAAAACAGCAACCCACTCCAGTATTCTTGCCTGGAGAATCCCACAGACAGAGCCTGGCAGACTACAGCGTATGGGGTCGCAAAGAGTCACACACGACTGAGCAACTGAGCACGCGGGCACACACTTTTCAGACACAAAACCAGGTTGTTCAGAGAATTTAAACCATTTGCTTCAAGCTGTCCAACTAATGAGTCACTCTGTGCTAAGATATGAAATCAGGCGGGTTGGGCTTCAGGTCAACGTCTGTAGTTTTCCCTCAACACAATATAGCCTCTGCTCATTTTACTTTGGAATAAAAAATAAAGGCAAACCACAGCAAAAGAGACACAGATGTAAAGAACAGACTTTTGGACTCTGTGGGAGAAGGCAAGGGTGGGATGATTTGAGAGAACAGCACTGAAACATGTATATTACCATATGTGAAACAGATCACCAGTCCAGGTTTGATACATGAGACAGGGCGCTCAGGGCTGGTGCACTGGGATGACCCAGAGGGACAGGATGGGGAGGGAGGTGGGAGGGGGGTTCAGGATGGGGAACACGTGTACACCCACGGCTGACTCATGTCAATGTACGGCAAAAACCACTACAGTATTGTAAAGCAATTAGCCTCCAATTAAAATAAATTAATTAAAAAATAATAAAGGCAAACCAAGAAAGCAGTAGGAAAAGGCCTCTGGATTTTAAGCAAGATGGAGTGAGGTGCTAGGCTGGCGATTCAATAACTGGTTTCATATAAAAAGCAATGGAGAAAGGGTCAAAGATCGTCTCTGAGATTCCAAGCTGGGGGGTGGGGGTCCAGAGAAAGGCCGTAGGAGCATGGTCAGGAACAAGGTTCCAAATACACTGATTTGGGAAAGAAAATAGGCTCAGTTTAACACATGTTGAATTTTGAGGCATTGAAAGGCATCTAAGAAAAATTGGATTTTAGTCAACTGGGAAAATGAGGACTAGTGTTAAAATAAGTCAAAGTGACAGAGAATGTACTGGACACACATACATAAGGCATGAGGTCTGAAAGACAAGATTTAGGGACCAAAGATGGAGTTTTGGGGAATACTAGAGTGTTCTTGCCTGAAGAATCCTAGGGACGGGGGAGCCTGGTGGGCTGCCACCTATGGGGTCGCACAGAGTCGGACACGACTGAAGCGACGTAGCAGCAGCCGCAGCAGCAGCAACATTTAGGTGAAGAAAGAGAAAGAACATCCAGACACAGGAATAGAGAAGAAACAGAAAGGAGGAGAAGACTGGGCAAGAAAGCACGTGACCAAACCAAGGAAAGAAAATGCTTTGGTGTCAAACGTTGAAAGGAATCCGGTTAGTTTTTACACCTACTGAGTGCTGTGCTGCCTGAGTGCACTGATAAAATGTGAAATGTACAGGAATCTAAAGTGTAACTCCTACCAAAACAGGCCACATCCCTCTGAGCTGTGATCCCCTACCTCCGACTTGAACGTGGATCAGGTATTTTAAAAGTGTTGGAGCAACCAATATTTCTTAACTGCGTTTAAAAATTTAGTGACTCTTAACAAAAATTTTACTGGACTATAGCTGCTTTACAATGTTGTATTAGTTTCTGCTGTACAGCAAAGTGAGTCAGCTATATGTTTACATATATTCAGGCTTCCCAAGTGGCTCGGTGGGTGTAGAATCCGCCCGCAGTGCAGGAGACCTGGGTTCAACCCCTGGGTCAGGAAGGCCCCCTGGAGGAGGGCATGGCAATCCACTCCAGCATTCTTGCCTGGAGAATCCCAGGGACAGATGAGCCTGGCAGGTTACAGCCCATAGGGTCGCAAACATTTGGACGCGGCTGAAGTGACAGAACAGCGCAGCACATACATATATCCCCTTTTTGTTGGATTTCCTTCCCATTTAGGTTACCATAGGAGCACTGAGTGGTTCCTCGTGTTTCACACAGGTTCTCATTAGTTATCTGTTTGATACATAGTATCAATAGCGACAGCTTAGGGTAAACCACGTTGGATTCGTGACCTTCCGAAGACTGAGCTTCGGGACCAGGGACCAGGCTTGATCACTCAAGAGCTTTTGTGTAGCAGAGTTTTACTAAAGTGAAAAAAACAGAAAGCTTCTGACACAAACAGTAGAAGGGGGACGGAGAATGCCCCCTTCGCTAGTGTCAGCAAGGGAGTGATTTACAATAAATCAAAAGATTGTCTCAAGTTTGTGAAAATGTTATCAGACCCACTCCCACAATTTACATTTTAGGATAACAGGATTAGAACTTAACAGTAGAAAGATCCTACTAGACCCACTCCCATAATATGCATTCTAAAATATCAGGATTAGCCAGCGGGTTTTCAGGAAGGAGAAACTGTCCTCAAGCAGGATACACTGTTGTTGTATAATCCCTAGCAGAGTTTAAACTGAGCTGTTTGTTGTGTAATCATCAGTTTCAGACTTGAAGAAAAAAAATCACTTTAGGTGAGTCTAAGGAGTAGGCAATGCCAACCCACTCCAGTACTCTTGCCTGGAAAATCCCATGGATGGAGGAGCCTGGTAGGCTGCAGTCCATGGGGTCACCACTAGTTGGACACGACTGAGCAACTTCACTTTCACTTTTCACTTTCATGCATCGGAGAAGGAAATGGCAACCCACTCCAGTGTTCTTGCCTGGAGAATCCCAGGGATGGGGGAGCCTGTTGGGCTGCCGTCTATGGGGTTGCACAGAGTCAGACACGACTGAAGCGACTTAGCAGCAGCAAGGAGTGTAGAGAAAAAAAGTTTGTCTTTTCCTCTTCCTTGAGAACCCCAGACCCCTTTCCCCTCCTCAGGGATCCCAGACTTCTTATCAACCTGCCTAGGAACTGGCACTCTCAATTGTGTCTATGTGTCACCCCAGTTTCCCAGTTCCTCCTACCACGCCTCTTTCCCCATTTGTTCTCTATGTCTCTTGTCTTTCTGTTTGTAAATGAGATTATCTACACCAGTTTTCTTCATTTCACATATAGGCACTAATAAAAAAAAAATTAGTGACTCTTGCGGCTCACCCAGTAAAGACTCCACCTGCAAGGTGGGAGGCCTGGGTTTGATCCCTGGGTTGGGGCAATCCCCTGGGGGAGTGCATGGCAACCCACTCCAGTGTTTTTGCCTGGAGAATCCCCATGGACAGAGGAGCCTGACGGGCTGCAGTCATGGGGTCGCAAAGAGTTGGACGCGACTGAAGCGACTGAGCATGAGCACAAGGAATAAAGAAAGCGAGACATCCTGTATGGATCTTATCCTGTAAGGGCGAATGAAGGACTCCAGACTGCTGGTGATAACTCTTGAAACAAGTGTCTGCAGATTTGGGCACCGCTGTCAGATGCTTAAAGGCTGCCTCTGCCAAGGCCCCTAGGCTGTTCTCTCCTGATCCTGACATCACGGGATCTCTTCCTAAGACTAATGCACCAGAGGTAACAGTTTTCTCAAACTCCCTGAAGATCACCCATTTACATGACTGGCCACACAAAAGTGAAAGCAATGTGCGGCCTTCAAAACACCCCCACTCTGTCTTCTGTCTTCCCCACCTACTACATGCAAATGGCCTCTCACAGTCTGGAATACAGGATGTGAAAGAAGTTTCCCAGTCCCTCCTGAACATCTCTTTATTTTTTTCTTCTACCTACGAGTACATGCGTGCTCCATCACTTCAGTTGTGTCCTACTCTTTGCAACCTTCTAGAATGCCAGGCTCCTCTGTCCATGGGGTTCTCCAGGTAAGAAAACTGGAGTGGTAATATACATGCTTCAGTGTTACTCTCTCAAATCATCCCACCCTCGCCTTCTCCTACAGAGTCCAAAAGTCTGTTCTTTACATCTGTGTCTCTTTTGCTGTCTTGCATATTGGGTCATCATTCAGTTCAGTTCAGTTCAGTCACTCAGTCGTGTCCGACTCTTTGTGACCCCATGAATCGCAGCACGCCAGGCCTCCCTGTCCATCACCACCTCCTGGAGTTCACTCAAACTCATGTCCATCGAGTCGGTGATGCCATCCAGCCATCTCATCCTCTGTCATCCCCTTCTTCTCCTGCCCCCAATCCCTCCCAACAACAGGGTCTTTTCCAATGAGTCAACTCTTCGTATGAGGTGGCCAAAGTATTGGAGTTTCAGCCTCAGCATCGGTCCTTCCAATGAACACCCAGGACTGATCTCCGTTAGGATGGACTGGTTGGATCTCCTTGCAGTCCAAGGGACTCTCAAGAGTCTTCTCCAACACCACAGTTTAAAAGCATCAATTCTTCAGCACTCAGCTTTCTTCACAGTCCAACTCTTACATCCATACATGACCACTGGAAAAACCATAGCCTTGACTAGACGGACCTTTGTTGGCAAAGTAATGTCTCTGACCATCTTTCAAAAACCACCACAATATTGTAAGGTAATTAGCCTCCAATTAAAATGAATAAATTAATAATAATAAAAAGGAATACTGGAGTGAGTTGTTATTTCCTCCTCCAGGTGACCTTCCCGATCTAGGGATTGAACCCGCATCTCCTGTGTCTCCTGCATAGCAGGCAGATTCTTTACTGCTGAGCCACCAGGAAAGCCCCTCTTCTACCTACAGTCCTGTTCAAATAGTTCACACAGTGACACAGTTCTTGCACATGGTAATATAAATTACTTGGCATATCAGGAAAAAACTGTAAGTAATTTTGATACAGACATAAACTATGTGGGGGGTCTTGTCTAGCACATCCTTCCAGATGATCTCTTTCACTGACTTAAGCTATTTTACAACTTTGTGTTTGCAGAAATGATCATAGTGCAAATCATTTCTGTTCATAGAAATATAGATGAATCATGAGGAGTGCAGAGGAGCTGCAGCTGACTTCTGCCCTCTGGATACTGACCAGCTTTGCAACTACGTGTCAACTCATTTCAGCAAGTCCACTAGAGTGTGTATGTGTGTGTGTGTGTGTGTGAAACTTTCACAGATGTACATTTTACATTTGTATGAGAGTTATGGTTTTATCTTTTTTTTTTTAAAGAATTATCTTTAACAGGTGATTAGTTTTAGAGGAAGTCTGGTGGTGTTTCACCAATAAAATCTCAGTACAGACAATTCAATTTAAAGACACAGCTGCTACAGACTTTTGGTCAAGGTGATTCTTTTCCTCATTATGTAATACAGAGCTCTCAGAAACTGAAAATATCCCCCCACCCCACTCCAGAGAAAGTTCAGTCTTACTAAGGAGCTGAGGAGAAGGAAACAGTCTTAAACCTGACTACTAGTGGGTGAGTGATGCACTTTTCACTCTGTACTTTTCAGTACTTATCTGTTTCTCAAAATGGATTGCCTATTTTAATAATCATTAATAATAAATAAATACATATTTTAAATGTGCTAAATAAAGAATAAATCAGCCTGGGTGGCAGCTCTGTGAACACACTGTATATTATAGTGTTTCCCAGGGCCTTTCTCTTCTCTACTCACATTTCATCTTATCTTTCAACACATCCAGTCCATACAGATTCCTTGGCCTCTGAACAAGACATCACTAAGGCATATGCTTTTTAACCTCATTCTCTTTTAGGCATGAGGTCAGTTCCGAAAAAGTTCTCTAGGTGATACAGCATTCTGCTAAATCCCTCTTTAGAAACAGATGTTCTGAAAAGCACTTTCTAGGAGATGCTCATACACAGACCTCACCAAAGAACGGGGCTTCCCTATAGCTCAGTGCAGGAGACCTGGGTTCAATCCCTGTTGGGAAGATCCCTTGAAGAAGGAAATGGCAAACTACTCCAGTATCCTTGCCTGGGAAATACCATGGACAGAGGGGCCTGGTGGGCTGCAGTCCATGGGGTTGCAAAGAATCGGGCACAACTGAGTGACTAACACTTTCATTTTCACCAAAGAAAGGAGAAGAGTTCTGATAGAGTGATACATGGACTTTTCTTAAGTAGGTGTACCTGTTATCATCCAACAGAAGCTTCTCCATTGAGTATATTTTTAGGAAATGGCGGTGGCTCAGTGGTAAAGAATCCACCTCCCAATGCAAGAGACGTGGATCCGATCCCTGGGTCTGAAAGATCTCCTGGAGTAGGAAATTGCAACCCACTCCAGTTTTCTTGCCTAGAAACTCTCAAGGACAGAAGAGAGTGGCCAACTACAGTCCATGGGGCTGTAATGAGTCTGACACGACTCAGCAACTAAACAACAACAATCTCCTACTTACACTCTAATGGAGCTAATGGCATTCACTGTGGTTGGAAATAAGTAACTTCTTTTCTCCTAGGGAATTTGGAAGGCAGACTTTCTCTGGTTCTCTTATTCTCTTTTTATGAACAGAAGGACTACACACTCAGTAGAATGGATCAATTTTCTTATATCATTTTCCCATCCCTTTCTGCAAAGGTTTGCCAGTTGCCAAATGGAGTTTCAGAAAAACACTGCCTGATTTCAGGAGGATAAGGTAGATAAGCTGAGATTACAAGACAACACAGTTCCCAATGATCCAACTCTCAAAATGACCCAAATCTTCTAGCTATTTGGATCTCACCATTCAGAGAATAAGCATAAGAAAAAAAGCAAGAGAGTTCCAGAAAAACATTTATTTCTGCTTCATTGACTATTCCAAAGCTTTTGACTGTGTGGATCACAAGAAACTGTGGAAAATTCTGAAAGAGATGGGAATATCAGATCACCTGACCTGCCTCTTGAGAAACCTGTATGCAGGTCAGGAAGCAACAGTTAAAACTGGACATGGAACAACAGACTGGTTCCAAATAGGAAAAGGAGTATCTCAAGGCTGTATATTGTCACCCTGCTTATTTAACTTCTATGCAGAGTACATCATGAGAAACGCTGGGCTGGAAGAAGCACAAGCTGGAATCAAGATTTCCGGGAGAAATATTAATAACTTCAGATATGTAGATGACACCACCCTTATGGCAGAAAGTGAAGAGGAACTAAAAAGCCTCTTGATGAAAGTGAAAGAGGAAAGTGAAAAAGTTGGCTTAAAGCTCAACATTCAGAAAACGAAGATCATGGCATCTGGTCCCATCACTTCATGGGAAATAGATGGGGAAACAGTGGAAATAGTGTCAGACTTTATTTTGGGGGGCTCCAAAATCACTGTAGATGGTGATTACAGCCATGACATTAAAAGATGCTTACTCCTTGGAAGGAAAGTTATAACCAACCTAGACAGCATATTGAAAAGCAGAGACATTACTTTGCCAACAAAGGTCCGTCTAGTCAAGGCTATGGTTTTTCCAGCGGTCATGTATGGATGTGAGAGTTAGACTGTGAAGAAAGCTGAGTGCCGAAGAATTGATGCTTTTGAACTGTGGTGTTGGAGAAGACTCTTGAGAGTCCCTTGGACTGCAAGGAGATCCAACCAGTCCATCCTAACGGAGATCAGTCCTGGGTGTTCATTGGAAGGACCGATGCTGAGACTGAAGCTCCAATACTTTGGCCACCTCATGTGAAGAGTTGACTCATTGGAAAAGACCCTGATTCTGGGAGGGATTGGGGGCAGGAGAAGAAGGGGATGACAGAGGATGAGATGGCTGGATGGCATCACTGACTCGATGCACAAGAGTTGGGTGAACTCCAGGAGTTGGTGATGGACAGGGAGGCCTGGTGTGCTGCAATTCATGGTGTCGCAAAGAGTCAGACACAACTGAGCGACTGAACTGAACTGAATTCAGAGAGATCATGTCATGGCATCTGTTCTGACAGTCCGTCTGCTCCAGAGAGTACACAGGTATTCCAAGAAATAACAGAGGACGAAATACAAAGCTTTACAGAATAAACTGCCCTCTTCATGATGAGTCCTCCTGAATCCTAAGCACCCAATCCCTCAACTCTTTGTAGATAAAGAACTACAGAATACATATTTATTCTTGACTTTATTTCTCATCCCTGAAAAAAATGTCATTTGAGACTATTACATATGCTGAAACTCTTGGCTACATTATTTTATCAACATTTCTCCTTCCTAAGTTCTTAGAGCACAAGCATTCCTTTCAGAAATAGGATAATATTTTTAACATCGTATTCTGCAATGTTCTAGCCACTACAGCATACGTTTTATTGCTTTTGAACATAAAGTGATGCATTTAGATCTGGATTGGGAACCCAAGGAAATCAATACGGTGTCTCTTTTTCTCAAAAACAAGTCTTACAAAAACTTTATTTGTCCAGTTACTGTAACTGTTACTACAAGCAAGTAAGAACGCAAAGAGAACCAAAGCAGAACCCTGGCTTGGCCACTAGACCTCCACACTGCAGTCAAAACCCACTTCCTTAAAGCCCTAATTTCAGGGAAGAAGGCATGAGGATGCTGACAAGATTTTTTTTAAAAGGGGGTGGGGGGTGGGGCAGAGTTCAACAAAGACAAGATTGAAGATTAGGAAGTCAAATTGTCACAAACTTCAATATAAAGCCAAAAGGAACAAGACTAGTTCTCATCAAGTTTTATAATTTAAAAAAAAAAAAAGTCAAAGAAATTCAGCACCATAGAGTCCTTCACAAATAAATGAGGTGTGTTCCAAAAGTACATTCCTGAGTCTAATTTGTTCATAAAACCAATAAAGTTAGCCTGGGTACCCAGCTAACACAATTGGCTATATGGTACTGCATTGTAATAGGCTTGCAATACCTTTCACATAAATAATGCATAAAAACCAAACACAAAAAAGAAAACATTTCAATCTTATAGCGCAGGCCCTTGAAAAGTACAGTAGTACAGCGCAACAGCTGGCATATGGGGGCTGGCATCGAGGAAACAGGAAGGAAGAGCTGCGGGCTAGAGGAGGGGGAGGAGGCGGGAGACGGCAGTACTGCACTCTACACAGTACTGTACAGTGCCCCAAACTGCAGCCATCCGTAGAGGATGCAGGCACACGACGACGTGCACCAGACACACAACCGATTCACGGGACTGAACACCAGACACACAACCGACTCATGGGACTGAACACGCGAACACAAGTGCGTATACTTGGAAGTTTGTGACTTGAAGTTTTGCAGGTAGGGAACTTACTGTGTCGATTTGTTTTTAGGCAACCAACAAAGTATCCCACTGGAAGCAGAAGAGAGTGCATCAGATTTCACTAATGAGTCAAGTGCACAGTTCTTAGGCCATGCATCTCAATTGCTAAGACTCTTTTCCATTAAGGAATCTCATGGTACTACCATTTTTCCTGCTTTCACACTTAACCGCACTTTCTCTCTCGATATGTTAAAGGCATGGTCATGCTTAAAAAATATTACCCAAATATGAAGAAATGAGAACTAACAAAGAGACTAAAAATGTGAGAGAATGAGAAGTCTGACATCTAACCTACAGGGAGTACACTAAAAAAATAGAAGTAACAGAAAAATAGAGGAAGGTGCAGTATTTAAAAAGGTAATAACTTTTTTTTTTAGAATTATGAAAGACATGAATCTTTAGACTTAGGAAGCAAAATTAAGTGTACAGTCAGATAAATCTAAATAATATATCTCTGTACATATCATAGCATAAAGTGCAGAAGCACCAAAGACAGATATGAGAAGAAATCAAATTAAAAAATATAGAAGATTTTCTACAAACGCAAAACAGAGGCCAGAAAATCTAATATCTTTGAAACACAATAGAAAAGAGCTGTCAACTTAAAACGTTATATTAGTACAAATGAAAATTGTATACAAACAGTTGAATCTTAAAAATGAATAAAGAAAGTCATTTCAGAAAAAGGCTGCACTCATATACTCTCCCTGAAGGCACTACTGAGGAATGCATGCTATAAAAGAGCAAACCCCTAAAATAAGTGAGATGCAAAAGCAACAGTAAGTTACACTTAGTGGATTCACTAGAATCCAGTCCACAACACTTAGCATACATTCTTTCCAAGTTTATGTGGAATATTTACAAAATTAACTATGCATGGGCTATAGCGCAAATATCGACCAACCTAAAGAAACAATGTCAAACAAAACATCCTCCAAATGTAATGCAATTAAAAATCAATTTTAAAAGACAACTATTAAAATCTATTCTATAGAAAACTCATGGGTCAAAAATGAAACACGGGAAATCAGAAATTATTTAGGAGTGAATTTTTTAAATACTATATATCAAAACTTCTAGGAATCACCTAAACTTGAGTGCTAAAACACTAAAAACAGAGAAACCCAGGGCCTTAAATGCTCCTATAAGAAAAGAACAATAACTGGAAGCTCCATAAATTAAAAAAAAGACTAAAACTATTAGAAAGTAGACCAAAGGAAATATGACAGTATCAGAAATTCATGGGAAAGAAAATATCAATAGAGTTAGTCATTGAAATTTTAAAACATACACAAAAAACAGACTTCTGAAAAAAAATAAAAAGGGAAAAAGAAAGGCACAAATTTATAAGCATTAAAAATTTTTAAAGCATGGATAGAGTAGCATGAATATTTTTAATTCCCTTATTTAAATATTTAGGTTGGCCTACTGGAAAATTCTCTAACTATGTGTTTTAATTCATAAACTATGTTTACAATTCTGAAATGGTCCAAAGGGCATGGAATGCAGCAGAGCAAACAAGATGAGAATGGGCAAAGTGCTGAGCAAACAGTGAAGGCCACAGAAATAAGCTTCCCTAATTCCCGCGATTGTTATTTATGAAATGATGTGTTTTAGGGATGCATCACTTTCCTATTTCCTATCTCAAGTAAAGAGTTGTTGAAGGGCTCAAATATGACAGTGTAACAGCTCAATCATATTTAGCTATTAAGAAGCGATGAGGTGGAGGTGATGATGATGACAATGGTGAAAATTTTTTCATCTACTACACCTGTTATAAAACTTGGTAAACTGTAACATTCTTGGAGGAACTATAAGCTTGTTGTTGATGAAACGGCAATGTTTCAAAGAGCTTTGGTCCATCTGATGAGAAATAGAAATGTAATCTGTAGCATGTTCATTTGGGGCTAACAGAAAAAACGTTAAGAATGAACACAAACAAGAAAATTTATACAGGGCATTGGGAGAGAGTGTTCATCCTATTTTCAGAAAGCAAATCTGCAGCACAAAGATCTTAAAGGTTTTATTAAGAGCAGAAGCAGAACTGAAAACAAACCCAACAAATTCTGACAGCAGTCTAGCTATCATAAGCCATAATGCCCCTTTTGTGTTCCTCTGTTCTTTTTTTTTAATACAAACACTGATCTCAAACCACGTCTGTGATCAGGTGATATGTAGAATGGAAAAATCCCTTTTGGAAGTCTTGCCAAGCTTAGGCTATACTAACAGGAATGGAGTCTGATAAGAAATACCAATTATGCACATATTCACATTTAATAAAGCCCTTCAACTACCAATGCTAATAACTTTCCCGGCACAATAATTTATAAATATGAACTAAAAATTTTAAGGGCTATTGCCTAAAGGTTCCACCTTAAAAACAAATGCCCAGAAAACACATTAGAAAAGGCAAGGCTTAAACCCCAAGTTGCTGCTCCTGCGATGGGTGCCTCTGATGACCACTTTCTACTCCAGCAGTCTGTGGAAAACATTTTCAAATTTTAAGATGATACTTCCAAATTCCAACATGGTTCATTGTATTTTGGTGTCTTCCTGCTGATCAGTCATTTCACAAAGCACAACCCAGTTACCAAAGGCCAGTTCCAAATATATATATACATGTGTGTGTGTATATATACCCAAAGGTATATATATATATATACCTAAAACTGTATAAAACTGTATAAAAGTATATATATATATACCTAAATATTCTCCTTTCCCCTTTGAACCAGATAAAAAGAAAGAGCAATACAAGTCTGAATGAGAAAAGCGCCTATGATCTTCATAAAAGAAAGAGTGATACAAGCTTGAATGAGCAAAACTCCTCTCCTTTTTTCCAGTTTAAGAAGACATCACCCATTTTCTCTGTTTCTAGAAAGACAAAAATACTATCCTATAATTGAGAGTTTCTTCAGGAAGGTCAATGCAAGGAGAAGCTGTATTTCTCAGGGATAAAATTAAGATTCTTAGAAACAATGAAATTAGTTTTTGTTCATAACAAAAATTATAAAATCTATGCTTTCTAAGGCAAACCTAGCATGCAGGATGCTTCCCCCAAGTCCTTCAAATAGAGAGCTACAGTCTGAGGATTAAAGATTATTCTCCCAATGAGGCCCCAAAGGAATGTGGGGATACAGGTTATATACAGCCATCAGGAAGCTGGCTCTTTCTGCACATTGTTTAGCAGCCAAAAAGGATGTCAGGCTTCAGAAAAAATAGCCAAAAAAGATTCCTTGTATGGTGTGGTAACATTCTGCTCAAGAGACAGCCCGCTTCTTTACAGGCAATACCTAAGATGCTGGCAGAGAAAGGGGCTTCTAATGAATAAACCAGTTCCTGGCTCTGTGCATTTCACCCCAGAAAAGTAAAACCACTAACCAAGAGTTCTGGAAACACTATGATCAAATTCTGTGCCTTTTGGGGGCAGCTTCTGTTCCCCCAAATCTCTGAGATGAAACTTTGAAGCTAAGCTCCCTATTCCTAGTTTCATTCACAACACCCAGACACTTGCCAAAAGCTTTTCTGCTCTGCGTTCTTCTAAAAACTTTCTAAGGTACATTTTCTTCATGAGTCTCATCAACAACAACCTCTCCAACTGCTTAAAATAGGTTTTACACTTTGTGAGGTCTTCCTGTGTAACCCAGGTTCAAAGTGTTTGTTCCGATATAGGAACAAGTCTTGCTTAATCACTTATATTGTTCTTGGCCACATTTCTCAAATTAAGACACTTTCTAACAGGAAAAGACACAGTGGCACATATATTAAATCAACATAACCTTTTGTTGTAAACACCAAGAAGAAAAGATTACAAGCCCAGTTTCTTCAAAGGCACACTACATAAACAGCAATAAAGTAATGTTTTCCACAAACAGGACATTTCTACGGCGAGAGCAAAAATAGGAAACAGCGAAGTGTTTTTAACTGTGTTTTACAATAAAGGTTTTCTTTCCATGTACTAATTAAACCCATCTCTAGTCTAAGATGGGAATTGGGTTGCTGGCACCAAACAGCCATTTGACATTTAAAGATAATGCCACTGAGAGATCCTACCAGCCAAGAAGCTACAGACGCAGTGACACACCACCACCATCACCTCTACTGGCTTCATCACAACGCCATCAAATATTTATGACTGTTTATTCGGCTGGAATATGCAATGCATCCCAGAGGGTGTCATCAATTTTGAATGGTTCCCATACGTTCAAAGTGGCTTCACAGGACATGTCTCTTGTTTTGGAACACACAAAAATCAGCAGTTTCTCCATGTGATTTATTTTAAAAAAGAAAACAATTAAAAAATACAGTGAGACCATGTCTAATGTTATGCACAGAAACATGAAATCTGTGGAATTTGAAAAGCAGCTTCTCTGTGTTATTTTCTCCAGCAGCTCTTTCTTTCTAGTTAGTAAGAGGAAAAATCCTAGGTGTACTATGGAAAAGAAAGTGTTTGGGGGTATTCATTGATATAGTCTGCTGGCTTGCCTATCTGTTAAAGCTATTTCAGACCGTGCTATATCTGACCCAGTCTACACTGTGCACTCAAAAGTAATTTACAGGATTTTCTTAATTTTCTGAAATGTATACTGACTTCCCCAACACATCTAAGTTAGTTACAGTTTAGATTAAACGCTTGATTTGATTAAATGCTTCTATCTAGAAGATATCTTTTCAGATGCCATATGATACCACTTACATGTGAAATCTAAAACTAGTAACATAATGAAAAAGAAACAGATTCACAGATATGGAAAACAAACCAGTGGTTACCCATGCACGAGGGCATGGGGAGGGGCAATGCGGGGCTAGGAGATTAAGAGGCAGCAGCTACTGGGCTGGCCAAAAGGTTCATTCAGGTTCTTCTGTACCATCTTACGGGAAAACCCAAACGAACTTCTTGGCCCACCCAATATTATGTATAAAATAAATAAGCATGACTTCCCCAGTGGTCCAGTGGTTGAGACTCCAAGCTCCCAATGCAGGGGGCCTGGGTTCTATCCCTAGTCAGGGAACTAGATCTCAGATGCCTAAGAACCTGCACATGGCAACAAAGATCCCGTATGCCACAACCAAGACCCAGCACAGCCAAATAAACAGAGTTAAGAAAATAAAAAAGCTATGAGGATATATTGTACCATACAAGGAATATAGCCAATATTTTATAATAACTATAAATGGAGCACAACCTTTAAAAATAGTGACTCACTGTGTTGTACACATGTAACATCTAATACTGTACATCAACTATACTTCAAATAAAAAATAATCACTCGATTAGATGGACTACTGAAAAAGAGCTTTTTTCATTGGCATAATACCCAATTTGTAATTATCTCACACACATACACACACAAAACCTGGATTGAAAGGGGATCGGCAGCTCCCCTACAAAGCAGTACTTTTTGCAGCATCCTGAGCATCTTGCCTCTTTTCCTAGGAAGTGGATTGGCAGCTTCTCTCTGAAGGCCAGGAGTCAACAGAATTCTACCATGCCTCTTTACCACACCCATTCATTTTATTTTGTTGACTTAAGTTTTCATGAGAAAGACACAAAGAGGCCACAGTGCCCAACCCTGGTTGTTGTGAAGGGGACATCTGTCATGATCACAGACAAGCACAACATTCTAAATTCCTTCTGGTTACCAGCTGCCTTCAGAGTGGGGGTGGTGGTGGCTGGGAGTGGAGATGGTAGCTTGAAGACAGAAAGAACTCACACAGACAACACTACTATCATGGGATGTTATTACTCAACATCTCTTAGAAGACTTACAGTTTAACTAGATGCCACTGGCATTTCCTAGATATTATTGTATTACACACTTATAGATAAACAGATGTGACAGTCACCCACCATTTCAGAAGCTACCAATAAACCATTTAGGCAAATTTAACATTCTACCTCAAATCTCTCCCACAAAGAAAAAACTCAGTTCCAAAGGTCTTATTCCTAGAATTTTCACTTCAAAAACCTAATAATCAAACAGGAGTTAAAGGTCTTATAAATGAACAGAAAAGATGACCATCTCCTGCTCACTTTAAAAATTGCTAAATAGTGTTGCTATTTCAGGTTACATTCTTAAAGAAAATGTGATAGAAGTCACCAAAGAAAACCATATATACATATATATATATATATATATATATATATATGTATATATATCACCAGACTTTCAAAGATTTTAGAGGAGACACATACATTTTTCATACACGTTGACATATTCAGAGTATCTCTGAAAAGTAAGAGATATATTTTTCTTAATTTCCTCCATTTATTTATCAATTCCTTTGAAGAGTTATGATTCAACACTACAGAATATGTCTTAAAAGATGGTAATATTAAAGCAGGAAATGTGAGCAAAGAAAATCAAAACAAAATTAAAATGACCTATATAAATGATTCCTGGGTTGGAAAGATCCCCTGGAGAAGGAAATGGCAACCCACTCCAGTATTCTTGCCTGGAGAATCCCATGAACAGAGGAGCCTGGTGGGCTACAGTCTATGGGGTTGTAAGAGTCGGACACGACTTAGTGACTAAACCACCACCATATAAATGGGACCAAAAATAGAGAAATTAAATCAAATGAGAAATGAGACCATTATAAGAAGAAAACAAAGTTTAAAAAGATGGGTGCTTAATGACCCCTTTACTTCTTTCCTTTCTTTTACCTAGAAATACAACACAAAACTCTGTTTACAATATGCCAAACACAACTTCAACCGTTAACAGTTCCAATAAATTCTCTCTGTTCTTAATTGAAAGACTCCTGAGATTCATATTCCAATACAGTCTTTCTACCATCTGAAAACAGTAACATTATTCTGCCTTCAACTAGCCTCAACATAAAAATTATCCTATCAAAAACAATTTTATTACTGCTTTTAAAGCAAAATATAAATGCTGAGATTAGATTCCCTAGTATTTGTAGAATTTTATAGTTTATATCATGCCAGAAGAAATATGTCATCTGTTACCCCAAGGTTCTCAGTGTATATATATTTAATACTGTACAACAATGCAAAGTTAAATCTATTTACTTGTTGCAAGCAGGCTGCTGGAGGTGAAAGTATCAGGGGTAGCTAAGTAAAATAAACAGACCAACTACATATGCTCTTGGGTTATTTCCCCTATGTGGGCTGGGACTAGAAGACAGATGTTTTAGGGAGATAATAAGCCATATCTATAGACATCACTATGCTGGCTCCATCAGGCAATTCCAGGTAATTAATATTCTGCTGCAGCAGAAATGGTATGAATGGTTCTTATACAAGATAATTCAAATGAACTAGAAACCTGGAAAATATGAAAGTTGGCTCTGTTGAGCTTCTAGCAGTAATAATAATAGCCTACATCTTATTTACCAAAAATGAAATAAAGGCCACTTAAAAACATGACTAGGATTTATATTTCACTCCCAAGGGAAAAGATATACAGTCCTAATGAAATGCAAAGGAAACCCGGTTTTGACAACAAAGAAAGCTGCAGAAGACTTCTAACTAACTATCAGTGGTAAACCAAACCAAACAAACAAATAAAAACTCTAAAATATAAGTGACATTATTCTCGATCATAAATTAATACTATACCTGGTTTACTGAGAATCTTGCTCCTTGAAGGTTGCCATATTTGTTACACAGCACTAACCCTGCTAGTCAGGTTCTATCCTTTGCACAGTAAGATAACACAACTGACAACAGTGATGGCTACTCAGGCTTGAACTCTGCAACTTTGTTTTAACAGTAGAGACAGACTTGATAAAACAGCTCCCCCTCTCTCCTGATATCCCAGATGTGAGCCAGGATTTGAGTATCAAGGAGTCAAAATCAGGCCAGAAAAGCTGACAGTCACAGCAGTGGAAGTCTAAAAGTTAGGCCTTAAAACTCTTAGTTTTTGTAACTTCAGGGCTACTCAGTACATTAATAGGTTACACTGTGTTGTGCTTAATCAGAGTCAGTACAGACCACTGACCCAGACTCAGCAAACACTGACCTAATTTAATGGGCTAAAGACAGCAAAGTCAGATCTTGCTAAAGTGGCTCAGTGCTCCTCCTCAACCTTCTCTAGTGACCTAAGGTGAACAGGTTCAGTCACCTCTGGGTAGCAAATCCAATGGTTCCAATACCTCCAGAACCAGGAAGGCCCTAATTTGCCTCAACCATCAATCCTTTCTCACTTCCTTCAGCCTTCCTCCTCCAAAATCTATGTCAATATCTGAAGAAAACAGACCAACAACCTTCCAAGTATCAAAAAGACAAAAAGCATAAATCATGCTGTATCAATTATCTTAAGAAGCCAAAACATCTTGCCCTATTGACATTGAAAAGTCGAGCACCCAAAACAATATTAACGGCACTACAAACGTATTATAAAAGATATTTCTTCAATAATCTTCATGTGATTTATTTCAAAGGGTGATCACAAACGATCAGAGAGAAAAAAATTGACAGAAATGCAAGTGATCTTTTTTCTTTTCTAATTAAATTTGGTTACCTAAAAGGTGTCAACGTACCTTAAATTTAAGTAAGTCAGCATCTGTAGATTAATGATGGCCTCTGGAATGACTCTGATACAATTATGGTACAGATTAAGAATTTCCAGTGATACAAAATGGCACAATTCCATCGGAACTTCAACCAGTCTGTTTTTAGATAAATCTAAGAGAAAAGGAAAGAATATTTTGTCAATAAATCTTCAACATAATCCAATACAATCTTATCAACTATCAATACCTTTAACACATTTTAAAATAAATATTATAATCTAAATTTAGATCAGCATTATTTTTTGTACCACTCTTCCGACAGAGTTGTGATTCCCATTTCCTACCATTACAGCCCCATTCATATGGAAAAACAAAAATACTACTGAAACAGTTCTAGCTCTCTATATCAGTTTGTAAATTCAGGCCGGGTACAGGATAACTGAATCAATATTTACTTTTTTTTCCATCTGAAAATGGTTTCTGCCCCAGATGAGTATGTAAATCGAATCCTTTAATATATCTGAATACACATGTTTGCCTTAATATTTCAACTATTTAATTCAATTTTGCATTCATAACATATTGTCTTTCAGAACATGTCTTTTATACCTTTTCCAAACAAACACACAGTAGATACTAAGCAAGTATTTCATTCACCAGAATTACTAAGTACCTACAATGTACTAGACAACCCTGTTGTCTGTTAAGGATGGATACCGTGTCTGCTGCATGATTTGCGGTAAAACTGTTCCCCTTGGCCAAGTGTACCAAAGACAGTAGCAATGGGGACTTCTCTGGTGGCCCACTAGCTAAGACTTTGCACTCCCAACGCAGGGGGCCCGGCTTCCATCCCTGGTCAGGGACCGAAATCCCACAAGCCGCAACTGAGAGCTCACATGCTGAACTAAGAGTCCATGAAGCCAAATAAACAAATGAATAAATAAAGAAAATTTAAAATAAAGAGCAATAACAGTCTACACAGTAATATAAGCATACAATTGATAGCATCACCATCTCAACAATAAAAATATGCAATAGTCCTTAGCGTCCAAATCTAGGAATGGTGTGCATGACTGTAAAACGCCATAAAGCACTGATTACAAACAAGAGCTGCCAGTCTGGAAAACAGTGACTCAACAGCAACAAATCACCTCGGCCTCAGTTAGGCAGGACTTAATCAGTATGAGCTGAAGATGTTCAGTAAATAATATTTCAGATTTACTTAAGGAATCACACTACCTGTTGTGCGTACTAATGAAACACAAATCAAAAACCTACCTCCCCAACTGACCTTCCAATAGATAAACACATGGATAAACAAAAGCAGGTTAGATGCCTTCAGAGGAAGAATTCTGGGAAAATTTTAAGGGACAACTCTGATCATATTTAAACCATTTCAAACCATGTGATCGGAAGGAAAGTTTTCAAATTCTTATTTAAACAGTAACAAATGATACTGATATCATCATCTAACAAAAAAGTACACAACAAGGAAACTATATATGAATCTCCCTTCTAAATACATGTGTGAATCTAAATTTAAAATGAATCAACAGAATTAAACACTTAGCTAAAAAGATTAACATACTAGGATCAAGTAGGATTCATCCTAAAAATGTAAGTATTTTCTAAATTATTTAAACACGTCATCAAACAAAGAGTGAACCATGCAGTAGTATAGGATCATCTCTCCTCTTAACTTCTTTCTTTCCCTTCTCCTATGAGTCACATTACAATAAACATCTTTTAAGGTCTCTGAGAGTTTCAATAGGAAAGTCACATGCAAAACCATTAGCTGTCCAGGATCTGGCTACAGGATCACCCTAATCCTTTAACTGAGCTATTTTGGATTTTTCCAGTTTTTTTCTTTTGAGAGTATTATTGATTATAAATAAAGGTATAAGGTGTTAACAGTGGGCACATGAATGCCTAGCCTACAATGAACAGACCAAATGAACAGACCTCCATGTCCAATGAGTTAGTGAGAATCTACCTATGTAACATGCCCTTATCATCCTGGGTTTGGGTTCCAGTCTCTGCATTAAAAGGGAGGAAATAACAAAACCTACATGGAGCTTAGACTCTTTCAATCCCTATAGAGAAACAGTTGCCTAGGTTAAATTAAAACAAAACTGAAATACAGAAAAATCACAAGTTTTCCTTTCCCATTTGTTTAGATTTACTATTCAGATGATAAATTATTGACGGATTCATCAATTTTTACTAAGTACATGGTTTCTGTAGAAGAGAAAAACACAGAGGACTACTTTTTTTTTAAGTTTATAATTTGATAGATAAAAGGAGGCAAACCCTCAACCATAAGGTAAAAGGTTCCTATTGGGCTTTAAAAAAAAAAGATAGAAATAAAGAGGTAAAATCCAGGTGGGTATTTGTTTTCGCCCCTTGAGCACTCCCACTGAGCCAGACACCGTATCTGGAGCTTTGTGTCTAGTAACTCATTTAAACCAATGGAAGGAGCACCACCAACCTACAGATGAGTCAACTAGGCTCAGAAAGCTTCTGTGACTTGCCCAAAGCCACAGAAATCAGTAACCGCATTCACAGCTAAGTATATCTAACTCCAAGGCTGACCAAGTTCCCCACAAGAGCCCACCCTTGCTCCTTGGAGTAATGGCCAGATCATGTAGCCCACAGCTAGATTATTAGGAAGATACGGCGATTAAATCTTCACTGCATTTCATTTGTCCAAAATACAATAAAAATCAAGTCAACATGTTCTGTGTAAAAACCCAGAGGGCAAGAAAGTCAGAAACATTACGTTCAAAAAAGAAAGTACTAAAAACAACGGCACCTGATGGACTAAACTCTGGAAGTGGTTACAGGAAACTTGCTAAGGAGAAACTGGCTTAAACTGCCAATTATCCTAATCTTACATAAGCACTCTGTTTCCCTGAAGAGTTAGAATGAGTTTTCAAATACGTCACTTATTTTTTCCTACTTGGGTCTGAATATCATCTAATTCTCAACTAACTTTCTTACTGGAAGAAAGAGGGTACAAAAAAAAAAAAAAAAGGAACAGGTTTGCTTTCCTATGATTTACTGAGGCTACTGCAGACATTATTTTGTACCCTTGGGCATCCACTAACTCACCATGGGAAAGATGCCCAGAAAGGCTAGGAAAGTCAGTCTGGATTAAGACATTTTGACTTTGATAATCCAGAGTGGATAACCCAATTATAAACAATGAGGAAAAATGTCTTACAAAATTTGTTCAAAAATTTTCCTGTCATCTGAAAACAAAGAAATAAAATATGGTCTGATCCCTCTTTAAAAACAAAACAAAGAACCAAAAACAAACAAACAAAAACAGAACACACAAGAAGGAAGAAGAGAAAGAAATCCAGGATTCAGCTGTAATTAAAGTCATGAGCAGACAGTTCAGGGTGCCCGCACAGATGTTGAGTGTCTCTAACTGGGACTCTTAGAGGGCAGGTCATTGCTGGAGGCAGAGAGAAAGGAAGCAGGAGCCAGGCGGTTGTAGTAATAATTACAGACAGACGGGAAGAATAAGAGTTCACAGATAACAGGCAAGTGTTAAGAACGCAATTTGTATCTTTATTTTGAAATACAACCCAATCCAGCTTGGGCAAATGAATCAGGGGCTGTGAAAAGTCCAGTAAGTTCTGAATGATAGAATATGTCAGTTCTTAAACTCGAGATAAACAGGGATGAAGAATTTGTGTTTGTTTTTCTTGTGTGCTGCTCTAATTCTGTAATAAATACATGGAGCTATGAATGAAGCCACTTATGAAATCTTTTCCTAAATAAAATATCTTCCTAGTATATCTCAACCACGTTAGTATACTGGGATCACTTAGAAAGAAAGCTTTTAAAAATCCTGAAGCCTGGGGTCCATGGCCAGAAGTATTGGGGTGTGATTCGGGCATCCCTGGATGGCTAGTTGATCCCCACTATCCTTTTATTTTCAGACTTTATTTTCTTGGGCTCCAAGATCACTGCAGATGATGACTGCAGCCATTAAATTAAAAGACGCTTGCTCCTTGGAAGAAAAGCTATGACAAACCTAGACAGTGTAATAAAAAGCAGAGACATTATTTTGCCAACAAAAGTCCGTCTAGTCAAAGCTATGGTTTTTCCAGTAGTCACGTGTGGATGTGAGAGCTGGACCATAAAGAAAGCTGAGCACCGAAGAACTGATGCTTTTGAACTGTGGAGTTGGAGAAGACTCTTGAGAGTCCCTTGGACTGCAAGGAGATCAAACAGTCAATCCTAAAGGAAATCAACCCTGAATATTCACTGGAGGGACTGATGCTGAAGCTGAAGCTCCAATACTTTGGCCACTTGATGCAAGAGCCGACTCATTAGAAAAGACCCTGACTCTGGGAAAGATTGAAGGCAGAAGGGGATGACAGAGGAGGAGATGGTTGGATGGCATCACTGACTTGATGGACATGAGTTTGAGCAAGCTCCAGGAGATGGTGAAGGACAGGGAAGCCTGGCATGCTGCAGTCCATGGGGTTGCAAAGAGGCAGACATGTCTGAACGACTGAACCACCATAATCCCAAGGGAAACACAGGTGATTCACCCTCTCAGCTTCCTATCTAAACCAAGACCCACCAACAGGTGGCGCTCTCCTAGAGGCAAGTGGTTGGGTCTGGGAAGAGTCTGATTTAGACAACAGCCTTGGGAAAGAAAACCACACCAATTCAGTTTGATTAGACTCTTAGTCTAAATCCCAGCTCAACTAGTTCCAGATACGACTGGAGCGACAAAAATCTGATCTGCAGTGGAGTTTTACATATCATCAGTAGGCTATGATCATAGAAAATAAGGTTTTTTTCCTTGTTGAATCTTTACCATAACCTAGGAAAGCAGGTGCAATGATCACTCCCCAGTATGTGTGGATACTGAGGCCCAGAAAGGTTATGTAATTTGCCTCAGGACACAGAGCTAATAAGTGGCAGAGGCAAGAACTAAACCAGTAGGCAGGACACCAAAGCCCTGTTTTCAAACATCGCTGATTCAGCCTCGTAGGACTGCAGCTAGGGAAGGTCAGTTGTTCTTGTGGGGTATCTCTAATTTTAAAAATAATAATAAAAACAGATCCATTTTCTTCTTTTAAAAAAAAAAATCCATTTCTGATACCTGGAGAGGAGCCACGAAATGATATCAAAGCTCTGGACTAGAAGCAAGTGATCTTTGACCAGGTCCTAATATCTTCTCCAGTGAGATGAGCCTGTGTATCAGGGCCTGGTTGCCCATCCCGAGCTGGATTCAGTCCGTCCTTGCTGGAAATCTGCCCAGAGGCCTCGGCTTGCCCTGGGGAGCGGGGTCGACTGCAGCTCTGGGCAAACAGCCGGGCAGCAAACCGGAACCCCAGAACCACGTCCTCCCCGCGTCCGCTTCTTAATTGAAGCGTTCACATGAGAGCAGGGTAGCCAGAAATAAAACAATAAGTTTCGCCCTGGCCAAAACAAGCTCTGCGAAGCCCTAAAATAAAGTAGCCAAATGAATAAAAATAAGCAGAGGAGCATAGGAAAACAGTCAATGGAATCTGGTGTGCAGTCAGCAGCCACGGAGGCACGGTGTTGTTTTTGTATAAAAAAGGAAAGTTGTGCCTTGGGAGGGGCTAGATGACCCCACCACCACTGGCCGCACCCCTCCAACAACAACATCCTGAGTTATCTATCAGCCACCACAGCCACGAGCAGAAGGCTGACAGACCAGGACAGCTGGGAACCTCATTTGCAACGTCCGCGCTTTCTGGTCTGAAGGAAAGGCCTGTTGGAGTCCAATCATGCCCAGTTCCAGAAAAACCAAACGATCCATCTTTTAAGCTGAGAGTAAATATGTGATCACGGCTTCCCAGGTGGCGCTAGTGGTAAAGAACCTGCCTGCCAATGCAGGAGCTGCAAGAGACACGAGTTTGATCCCTGGGTTGGGAAGATCCCCTGGAGAAGGGAATGGGCAACCCACTCCAGAATTCTTGCCTGGAAAATTCCACGGGCAGAGGAGCCTGACGGGTTACAATCCATGAGGGTCGCAAAGAGTCGGGCACGACTGACACACTGAGCAAAAGGAACAGGGAATAGAAGGTTAATTTTAGCGTATTAGCACCTTCCATGATGTAACTGGGGGAAGTATGTGTCCTTCTAAATCTAACCCCCTGACCCACAGACAAGCATACGGGCCCCACTGTCTTCCTAATACTGAAGGGACCTCTGGGCCAGGCCCCCTTCGCCCTCTTGCTCGGTCCCTTGCTGGGTCCACAATTCAGAGACAATGCTTGGATGGAAGGTGGTCTGGGGCCATGTGCCCTGTCTGGACAATCCGTATCCATTCTCCCCTAGGCAGGCAGGGGTCTCTCTAGAAGAATCTCAGCGATATCCTTCTCTAAAGAACCGCTGCACAATGTCCCAGGGGTCTAACCACCCCTTCCTCCCCACTCCAGGACAGACATGGCACCCGGCCCCACGATTCAGCACCCAGAGCCCACTCCCCAGACACCTGCACACTTGGGAGTGTTCTGGTAAGAGACTTGCCCCAGGCAGTGGAGCGAGCCCAGGGGCTGCCTCATCCTGACTCTGGAGATAAAACCACGTCGCTTCCAGGGTTAAACAGGCAGAACTAATAAACGGAGTCATCAAAGTTTTGAGTGAGTCAGTCAAGATCTCAAGCTACATCTCTAAGAGATCAATAAAAAAAAAATCATCTTGTCAAACACTAGAGAATTGTTAAACAGTTCCTCTGTATGAACCATGAACTTGTCCCTGATTATCTACTTAAAATGTCAACTTGTCTGTCTTACCTCCCCCTTCCTCTGTTCTACATTTTCTTTCCTGTCTTAGCGCTTGGATAGCCTTCTAACATAGCGTACCATTTATTCATGTATTTTGGTTGTTCATTTTCTCTCTTCCTCAACCAGAATGTAAGTTCTGTGAAGGCTGGGATCTTTGCATTGTTCACTGCTATACAGTAAGAGTTTAATAAATATTCGTTGAAGGTAGTAGGAAAGGAGATTCTTCGGTCAGACAGCTTGAGCTCAAACCCTGATTCCACTACTTAGTGTGTGCACTTGGAAATGATTACTTAATTTCTCTATGCCTCAGTTTCTTCACCTGTAACATGAGGACAGTACCAGTACTGGCTTCGCTGAGTTACTGGAAGGACTAAATGAGATGATACACACAAATCCTTACAGCAGCATCCACACAGAGGGAGGGACTCTAAGAACGGTCTCTGTCATTATGTTAGCTAATGCTGGGTTCCGAATACAGTGTTTCTAGCAAGGAAAAATGGCCTGGGCTGGGAAGGAGTTTAAAATCTAGCCGACAAGCACAAGAAGTACACCATATGTACAAATGCTTCATAACAATAAATCAGAGATGAAACAATAGACAAAAACAATGGTGCATTATGAGTGAAAAATTTGTAAGTTAGTTTGAACGTTACCCTTCCCAAGCAGAAGAAGGAAATAAGAAATAGAAGCTAGTTTTGGTAAATGCCAAAAAAAAAAAAAAAATGACAGATCCAGACTCTTAGTCTGGTGAATTTATTAACAGTAGATACCTATTTAAGCCCACAGAATGAGGGTTTCCCAAGCGGTGCTAGTGGTAAAGAACCCAGCTGCCAGTGAGGAAGACGTAAGAGATGTTTGATCCCTGGGTGGGAAAGATCCCCTGGAGGAGGGCATGGCAACCCACTCCAGTATTTTTGCCTGGAGAATCCCCACGGACAGAGGAGCCTGGTGGGCTATAGTCCATGGGGTCGCAAAGAGTCAGACACGACTGAAGTGACTTGGCACACACACACAGCCTTTTATAGAACAGATACATTGTTGAAATGTTGATAGCAAAAATTGATTTCTTTATGGTACCTCTCCTATCCAAAGCATTACCCAAAAAATTAGGAAATATAATTGTAAAAGACCACCATAGATAGAATTGGTGGGGGAAGGGGTTCCTGTCCCAAAGTATAATCATTTTACTTAATCTCTAAATGGCTCACTCAGAGGCTGTTTCCTCTTCAACATAATTCTAGCAAATGATATTATTGCCTGTTTAGCACCACTGCGTTTTAGAAGCAACAAATAGATTCTACAAAGAAAAGCAGTCATAAGAAACTGTGCTTCTAACAACAAAAAAAAAAAAAAAATTAACAAAGAGTAAAATATACATACACATTTTAAAATGTCAGTATTTTAAATTTAAAAATTCTAAATCTAATGGTCAAAACCCTTCTAAATATTATAGCACAATGTAGTTTTAGCACCAAAATAATATTCTCAATGTTGAATAATCTAGGACTAATTAACACATTCAAAAATTAAACTAACTTAAATTTAAAGTGTTCAAGAGAGCAGGGCAGTATCTATTTTTTTTTAATGTTTTCATGTAAATCTGCTCAAAACAAAACATCTTAAATGGTTACAGCTTCTGTGAAATGACCCATTCCCTAGTGATTCTGTTTAGCTAATGAATCATTTCCCACTTCCTTTAAGAGAAATTTGGCTCTGAGACATAATAAAAACAGCTCATCTTTAAAATGAGAAATACCAATTTAAAGGGAAAATACTAATTTTGTTATGAAACATGAATGCTTTAAGTAGCATTACTGCAATAGTCAAAAGGTAGAATTAATTCAAATCTTCACCAACGGATGAATGGAAAAGCAAAATGCGGTCTACACATACAATGGAACAGTATTCAACTTTAAAAAGGGAGGAAAGTTTGCCACACGCTACCACATGGGTCATCCTTGAGATTATGCTAAGTGAAATACGCCAGTCACCAGAAGACAAATACTGTATGACTCCATTTACACAAGGTTCCTAAAGGAGTCAAACTCATAGAGACAGAAATTAGAACAACAGTTGCCAAAAGCCGGGGAAAGGCAGAATTGTGTAGTGGGGAGAGAGTTTCAGTCTCGCAAGAGCTCTGTGGATGGATGATGGCGTTGGCACACACCAACGTGGATGTACTCAGTGCCACTGAACTGGACAATTAAACATGGTTAACAGGGTAAATTTCATGTGATATGTTGCTATTTTATTACAATTTTTTTAAATGAATGCTTTTTAAAATGATCATAAAATACAAACATTATCCTGGAACCTGAAATTTCCCAGAGTAACAGAAATTACTAACCCTATCACGTGGGAAGCAGAAGCAAAAGGGACAGCTCTGGGAAATCTCACAAGGACAGACAGCACGTCTACACTATAAATGCTATTAGGCAGCTCTATGACTGGGCGTGTGTGGCTGCTCAATCGTGTCCAACTCTGGGACCCCAGGGACTACAGTCCGCCAGGCTTCTCTGGCCTGGGACTCCAGACAAGAATACTGGAGTGGGTTGCCAAGTCCTCCTCCAGGGGAACTTTCCCAACCCAGGGACTGATGACCAAGTACCACTAACTCAGCAGTCACCTCACCTAACAGTGTTCTCTAGCTCCATCCATTGATCCACATAGACAGATACCCTCACTCATCACAATGCCAACCACTGTACATGCTGGATACACTTGGACCTCGTAAATGTTGGAAAGAAGAGTGAATAGCAGTGCCTGGAACTCAACAGATGACAGCTGAGAAAAGAAAGAAATCAGGGCATGGCTTCGACTTGAATAATCTCGCAGAGCAGAAAGGTTAAATTCTAGGCAGACATGAGGAGAGGCACAGTCACAGACTTTCCCAGGAATGGGGTCCCCCAGGGTGCAAAGGAGCCCAAGGGAGACACAGCAAGGGGCTCCGGGGAACAGGAGAGAGTGTGGGCCAGTCCTCTGGTGGGTCAGACTCAGGGCAGTTGCTCAGGTGCTGTGATCAGACCTTGGGTTCTCTGGAATGGCAAGAGGGAGAACAGAATCTCTGGAGCTTCCCCTGGGAGGTTCTAGAGCTCAAGGGGCCCTTCAGTAAAGCACATGATTGCTGCTGGACGAAAGCTGAGCAGCTGATGACAAGCACTCACCAGCCAGTTCATGGATAGTCTCTGCCACACGGTAATTGCAGGAAAAGTAGTTATTAGTGATTAAGGGATCTGACAAGTGCTGCAAGATGAGTAACGTGGGGAATGCAAAGAAAGTGAGTCCCAAGGGCCCTAACGGATCAAACTCACATGATTATACTGGAGTTAAAGGACAGGAGTGGTCTTGCTGTGGACAGAGCAGGGAGCAGGGAGGAATAGAGAGCCCTGAACTCCACGGCCTCAGCCTGGCCGGAGCTTACAATCATTCCAGGTTTACTACCAAGAACAAAACAATGCACTGTTGTGACTTGATTACATAAATACGAAAACCCTCAACCATAAAAGAAATGTCATTTGGTGGAAAGAAAGCCCTTTATAATAAAAATGACCTCATCATAAATTTTTTCCAGAATTTTTACACTTGTTAGCTTTACAAATCAAATATACTGTGAAAGAGTCTGTGTGTGTGTGTGCTCAGTCGTGAATGTCAGATGACCACAATCATCAATAATTAGATGATGCTGATATTATTATTTAATATTTTCTTGGCTATGCAACACAGCATGTGGGATCTTAGTTCCTCGACCAGGGATCAAACCTGTGCCCCCTGCATTGGAAGCCCACAGTCTTAACCACTGGACTGCCAGGGAAGTCCCAGATTATTTTACTATAAACTTCAAAAATAGCAAATAAAAACATTAAGAAAGTTAACATTACCCCCACCAAAAGTAGAGAGGATGGAATGTTTTTATAGTTAAACAGCCCTTTCACATATATTATTGATTTGGTCTCTCATTAAAAGGAACCCTTTTAGAGGCAAACGAAATATTTTTTTACAGTGCTATAAATAATCTCAGGCATGAGACCATGTAAGATCTTTATCAAAGATAAAATTATTGACCTTCCAAGAGACTTTCTAAATGGCAAAAAAAAAAAAAATTTAGTACATTTTTAAAGAGTTCTAACATAAAGAAATGAATTTTTCCTTTTATTAATTCTAAAGTACCGGTCCACTAGCCAGATAATCCATTATTCAAGTTCCCCCAATACTTGTGTTAAACGTCAAGTAGAGTATGGGTAATAGCCATCACTTTGAAACTGAAATCATACAGAATTCAAAGTTTATATCATATAGTGTCAATTACATCAATGGTGATTAATCTCAAATGCGGCAAAATTTTAAAAGCAATCCACAAGTCGTGAGCCAGTTTCGCCATATGCTTATAAGGTCAAAGAAGGAATCATTACCACAAACTTTATTTTTGACAGGAAAAACCTTAAAGATATCACCAGTGATGTTTTTAAGTAGATATGATTCGGAAAACCTAAAGTTAGTATAATATTTAAATGTAATATTCTATAAGAAAGCCAATCTTGTGTACCAGTCCATTTGAAAATCCACACTAACCTGCTTGTACATAATAGAAATACTGTTCTTTTTAATCACTAATGACATTTTATGTGTACAAAAATGTTCAGAGAAGCCCTATATTATTATTTCATTTTCAAGTCTTTCTTTGAAAACAGACACAGCGTTTGGGGGAATTCTAAATTCAGCTTTGTTATCTTTTGGAAAAAATAAAAACTTGAAGTTTCCGAGGAAGCCTATAGTTTTAAGAGAGGGAAACAGACAATTTATTGTTCTTTTCTGTTTGAGAAAGCTCCTTCTTGACAGAACCACTCAAAAAATACTTTTGAGCACCCGCTCCAGGAATACTCCTGCATGGTGGGCAAACAGCAGTGAACACTGGCAAAATTCCTGCCCTCCAGAGCTTACATTCTAGCGGGGTGATCTACACAAAACTAACAGGGATAATATGTAGCATGTTCGATGGTGGTTCGCACTAACGAGAACGATAAGGTAGAATAAGGAAACAGAAGTATGAGGCAGGGGACTGCAAATTTGAACAGGATGATTAGGAAGAATTCACAAATAAAGTGACTGAGCGAACAGCTGGAGGAAGGAAGACAGGGAGTCACGGGAACATCGGGGGAGGCACCTTTTCCAGGATAAACAGCGATCGATCGGGAGAGTGCTGAGGTAGGAGAAGGGGGCGTACCCCCGGGACAGCAGGGGATCCAGCGGGGCTCACGAGGGTGACATCTTCAGAAGGCACGGGCAGCAGCCTCCCACGGGGCCACGGACTGTTCCGCTCCAGGAAAGGAGGGAAGGCAGCCGACTGAGGCACAGACGCAGATATCTGAGTGGACGGGGCGGTGCGCAGCCACTGAAGTTCCCGAAAGGATCCCGCCACGCCCAGCTGGGAGGGAAGGAGCAGGAGGCGGTCCAGGTCTTAGGAGAGATGAAGTATGAAGCAGTCAGTAGGCCAGTAGGAAAGTGGCCGAACCAGACGAACGGAGAGTGAGTGCCGGGTGATTTGAAGACTGGCCACGAACTGAGAGTGGGGTGGCCGGGATGGCCACGGTGCGAACCGATGCCCGAAAGAAGGTGCACGTTTCCTGTGTCCCCCTGGCCATGTCCAACCTTAGTGCCTGTGCCTATCAAAAAAACTCGTCTAGAAATGAAAAAAAAAAAAAACAGTATTGACTTATGTGTAGCTCTCATCCCATAATACAAGTGAGGGATCTAAGTGAGGAGAGCCAAGCAAAGTCCCCACAGGTGAGCCTACTCAGCAGTAAGTCCCAGATGCTGGCAGGGGTGAGCGAGGAGGTAGGGGGCAGTCCCATGGCTAAGGGGCATCTTCCCTAAGCTTTCCCGCAGCAAGGAAGACCATCCACACTCAGTCTGTTATTTATAGGAGGTCTCTATCAGCTGGGCACATTACGCAGCTAGTGTAAAGAGAGACATGAATTTAGGACTCAGTTCATAATCTCAAGTAGAGTTCAACAAGGGAAGAAGAGAAAGAAAAATGTACAATGAAAATGCACAATGCATACACAAGATCTTTATTTATCCGTATGGTTAAATACCAACTTGTCTGACAGGCTGAGAAAGACTTCAGAGAGGCATTGACCTGTAAGACGAGTCTCTGGAGGGTGTTTGGGAGACCACCAGGGGCAGAACGGATACTAACAGATGCTGCCCAGGTGAAGAACGGAGGAGGGGGTAACTCGCTGAGGAACTATCGCTGGCATTATGGCTTTGGTACACGGGGTTGATGCTCAGCAGGCATGCATGGAAACAGTAGTTAGAGACACTGGACATAAAAATCCAGGTGAGAAATGAGAAGGGCAGGAGTAAGGTGAAGTCATCTGCAATGGAAGAATGAACATCATTATATGAGGGAATGGATCAGGGAGATATTTAAGAGGTAGAATTGGTAGAGCGTAGTGATCTGTTAAATACAGAAAGTAGAGAGAAAGAAAAGCTGAGGGCATCTTGAGGTCTCTGGCTTGGGAAAATGCCCGGAAGCATGCTACTCGAAAAGGAACGCAGGGAGGAAAAACTAGATTTGTGGGCAATGGTGGGAGAGGAGAGCCATGATGAGTTCAGTTTTCAGTACACTGATTTAATGTTATCTATGGAGCAACCAAGTAGAGTGGTCTGTTGGCCATGAGACTTTGGGTCTGGAGCCCATGATAAAGGTCTTGGTTAAGATGTAGTTTGGAACACATCAGCATGTAAATAAGGGGTGTTCATATATGACATCATCCTAGGAAAAACATGAAAACTGGGAAAGAAAATGAGCTAGCAAAGGACCTTCTAGCAGCTGCCTCCATAAAGCCAATGCCTTGCTCTTTCCCATCACAGCTTCTTCTTTTTTTTTTTTTTTCCATCACAGCTTCTTGAAACCTAAAGGCTTGGTCCCATGGCCCAAGGGCCATGATGAATTCTGGAATCCAGACTTACCGAACCTAAATCCAGAGTTATTTCCACTCCTGCACTCTGCCTTACATGTTATTATACAGTTCAGTGATAATGATGGTTTTGTACTGACACCTTGACCAAGTGTATGTAATATGATGACAGCATCTAATTGCTATATTATCACTCACTTTTTAGGAAGTAATCAGGATCCATGCTTTAGAAATGAGTATCCTTTCAGTTATACTTAGAGTCACGATCAATTCCTAAAACAATAAAAATACTGTAGGCTACACACCAAGGGAATTGAGAAGTTTGACTCCTTCCAGAAACACTTCCTGGGGCAATTTTTTTTTTTTCTTAATGCTAAAATATGAATCAAAGCACGAACTGTCTACAAAGTGCCTGATTTCCAATTTTTAAAGTTCACATTTAGCTAGGGCAGCACTGATAAGAAAGGCATTTTTGTGACGGTGTTTGAATATAGTAGATTCCATTGTGAGAACATGGAGTTTTTAAGTCTAGAAATAGTTTATTTCAGATGATTTCTGTATCCTTTTTTTACAGATCTAGCTGGAAGCTTTTTGCTGAACTAAAAAGTAATATTGTTGATAGAAACTCTTGCACGTTATCACTTACTAGCAACTACAATAGAAATACAGCTTATATTATTTAAGAAAGTATGTTAAACTGGTATATTATTTTCCAATATATGGTTTCTGAAAGACTTAAACATGTTTCTGAAAGCATGTAAACAACACGCTTATTTTCGTGTGACTTCTCTTTCCCCTCTCATTTTGGTCACATGATTTACTTCATCTAGAGTCCAGGCCTAACAAACAACTGTTGCTCACATCTAATTTTCAAAGCAAGAGCTCTTATCAAAGGTTCTGAAAAGGTACACGGAATAGACTCAGAAGTCTACCCTCTCTAAGTCTTTTGAATTATGCCTTAAACTTGAAGACAAAATAGATTTTATCTTTTCACTATTAATGGCTTTGCAAACAATCTGAAATCCCGATCTGAAAAAATCTTTTTGTCCTCCTGAAGTTCAGACTGCATGTTAGACCCATGCTAAAGTGGACACAAAAATGATGTAAAATTACCGAGCGTTTGCAATGAGAATTCTCTAGTCTTCACGCTGAGTCAGTGAGCAAAAATGGCCCCATCTAAACATTTGTATATGTGCACCACACAAGGCACTAGTTCTGACTAGCAAACTCAGAGCCTACCAGGACTACAAGTCACCATGAGCATGAATCATTACTCAGCACTTACTGTCTCCCAGGCACACCAAGGGTTTTCCAAGAACTCATCCTCTCATAAAAACCTCACAGGGGAAAAAAAAAAAAAAACACATAATTCAAAAAGATACATGCACCTCAATGTTCATACCAGAACTATTTACAGTAACCACAACATGGAAGCAACCTAAATGTCCATCAACAGAGAATGGATAAATAAGATGTGGTATACATATAGAATAGAATATCACTCAGCCACAAAAAGGACAGAACTGGGTAATCTGTAGAGACGTGGGTGGATCTGGAGACTGTCGTACAGAGTGAAGTAAGTCAGAAAGAGAAAAACCACACAAATATGTGGAATCTAGACAAATGGTGTAGATGACCTTATTTGCAAAGCAGAAGCAGAGACACAGACATAGAGAACAAAAATATGGGTACCACGGGGGAGAGGATGGACGGGAGGAATTATGAGGTTGAGAAGGACGCATACACACTACAATAGATACAATAGATAAGTGACGAGAACATTCTGGACAGCACAAGGAACCGTACTTAACGCACAGTGGTGACCTGATGAGAATGGAATCCACAGGAAAGGGGTACATGCATACGTACGGCTGATCCGTTTTGCTGTGTAGTAGAAATTAACACAACGTAAAGCAACTATACTCCAAAAATAAATAATTTAAGGAAACATTAATGGAGATGTAGCGATAGTACATAGGGATAGAGACAGGGATACCTACTAGCAGATAAAGAAACTGAGACAAAAAGAACTAAAATCACTTGATCTATAACATACGGCTAAAAAAGTCGTGAAGGTACTTCATGCTACTGAACGGTATATCGAACAGTGGTTAAAATGGTAAACTCTGTATTGTGTAATATTTCACCCCCAACATCAAATATTATTTAAAAAAGAATACATAGTCAAACTTCACTCCTCATACCAAATTAAATTCCAGGTAGACTGAAATTTTAACAAGAAACAATAAAAGTACTAGGGAAAAAAAAAAACAAAAAAGTCACAAAGCTGGGAGTCAGAGTCCAGGCTCCATGCTAATGGTCTTCCACAAATTGCTATTTTACAGATAAAAACTACCCAAAGTGCTATTTTAAAGACCACCCTGATCATCATCAAATTAAGTTTCATAATCACTCAATAGCACTGCAGAGCTTGCTGGAAAATACAATGCTTTGGGCAGGTCTATCTCCTGTTGAGGAGCAAACCCCAAGACAAGGCTGGAAGCCACCTTTTATAAAGCCTCAAAATTGTATCAAGTTGTTGGTCATGGAGACAGTTTCTCAGTGAGAGCATTGCAAGGCAGACTGCCAAGTGCACTAGAGAACCCACTTTTGAAACCTGTAGTTTAGGGGGAAGTGTTTGCTATGGAAAGGATGCAGAAAATAATCACACTCGTGTTTTAAGAAACCACACGCATACAGCAGAGAACAAACACAATTACAGTTTTCCAAAATACCTCAGAGTTGAAAGCTTGCAAAAAGCCTCAGAACTTGACTGCAGATCTAAAATAGAGTTCAGAGAGAGGAAGGAGGGAACAGATCCCTGTGCTGAGGTCTCCCAGTGGCCTCTGGACAGAAAGATTCCCAAACCCAGGGAGCAGAACTAGAAGGCAGCCACAGAAAACCAGAGAAAACCAGAACTCCCCAAAGCTTGCAGTTTCAGAGTGAAGTTCATAAAAGTCTTCTGTAAAGAATGCCCATCTCCTTTATTTTACCATGTTTCAAATACTGAGTTAATTAGAACCTTTTCATCATTGTTCTGAGCATCAGTGTAACTGCACTTGACGAAGAAGGAAAGTCAAAACGCCCGTCTCCCCATGCATTCAAAGCCTCAGTGCAGAGTATACTTTCCATTTGACAAACAACGTGGTCCTTTCCCACTCCCAACGTCTTAATGTACACAGTAGCCAAGCAGAGAAGAAATGAGTGAGAAAATAGAACAGGCTTCTGGGTGGAGCGCCGATCAGTTGTGGGGCTCCAGAGAGGCAGTATTATACAAACGGGTCATCTTATGATGACTGGCATGCAAGATAACACAAAATAGGTTTCCACGGGATTAATAAAAATAACAAGTGAGCTATGAAAAGTAAAAGACAGACATGGGCTACAGATCCTGAGAAGACAGTTGTCATCACTACTGTTTTATTAAATGGGGAAAGATGTCTTTCTGTCCCTATGAAGGATCCTATCCTGGTCTCCCAGTTTGCAGTTCAGCTCATTGATTTTACCACAGATTCAAAACCCACAAGAAGCTCTGCACTATATCTTTGGCCTTTTTTTGTTTCCATAGTTTACCAGGAACATTGCATTACATTTCTTGAGAAAACCCAATGAGATATATTTACTTTCTGGTATTGGGGGATATTTAATGCAGGCCACTGTCATGTTCAGAATGAATAAACATTCAAAATGTTTTGTGAACATTGTTGTTCAGCTGCTAAGTCATGTCCGACTCGTTGCGACCCCATGGACTGTAGCACACCAGGCTCCTCTGTCCTCCACGATCTCACACAGGTTGCTCAAATTCATGTCCATTGAGTCAGTGATGCTATCTAACCATCTCTTTCTCTGCCACCCACTTCTCCTTTTGCCTTTAATCTTTCCAGCATCAGGGTCTTTTCCAATGAGCTGGCTCTTTGAAATCAGGTGCCCAAAGTATTGGAGCTCAACTTCAGCATCATTCCTTCCAACGAATATTCAGGCTTGATTTCCTTCAGGATTAACTGGTTCGATCTTGCAGTGCAAGGGACTCTCAAGAGTCTTCATTACTCTAAGAGTAATGCAATGGGCATGTTCAGTGATGTTTGGTGGCATCAGTAACACTAGGTATTGTCTGTCACTACCCGACATTTTCTGTCACAGACAGGCAATAGGGGACTGGCTGCAGCATAGAACAAGAGTCACACTGTTCCTGCGTGTTTGCCCCCACCACAGCATTGCACCTGGAAGTGACAGGAGCTGGACACAGCGTATCATGAAGCTGGCACTCCATGCAGCACCTGGCCCACCATGCCAGATGCCCCCGTGGTCTGAGCAGGTGGAGACCCATGTCTTAGACGTGCCCTGACCCTCTACTTCCTATAAACCATATTCTTTCCAATGTGTGATTTTGTGGAATGGGAGCTTTTCAGGTATGTGTGTATCAAGCTTTTACTGAGATGCCTACCTGGCATGGTAATTCAGTCCATGGACACTGAGAGAAAGAGAAAACAATGCGGGTACTTCAAAGATCTCACATGGGTCTCAAAACTACAAATGAAAAGGAAAATCCAGAAAAAAAAGAATTATTAATAGAATTAGCCCTTTAATATAAGTTATCGTAGTAAGTGACCAACAACATGGGCCATGGGTAGCCAGGAATGATATTGGCAGTTTCCATTGGTAAGGAGACTGGACGCTGCATCCTTCTAGACCTTTGCTCTGTGTGTGTGTGTGTGTGTGTGTACGCACACATGTGCCTACACTAACGGTGGACCAGGTTGAGAAGGAGGAAGAAGGGGAGAGGAAGCCTGGGAAAACAGCATGACAGGCAGCAGTCTAGCTATACAATGGAACACTGGACAAACTCTGCCTCTCACTGCACTCTGCTCCCCAGCTCTGCCTCTCACATGTTACGAGGACTTGCATGGTTCATTCAATCCTCTGGGCCTCAATTTCCCCATCTGTCAAATAAAAATCCAGCCTTATCTAAAGCTCCATGGTAAAAGCAAAGAGTCAGAAATAGAACCATCCCTTCTCACTACCTTACTTTCCAGGAAGATGGACCTGTCATTACATTTACATTTACAGATACCAGTATAGGCAGAAGCACGCTGAAATCCAAAATGTTACTTTCAAATTTCATGTATACACATGTACTTTCAGACATGGGCTGGTTGAATTGAACTGAATCTTTCCAATTGGCCCAGAGAGATGATTATTTCTACTTTCCCCCTTCTTCTAAATAGTATGTGTGCAAACTCAGGTCAATCATGTCCGATTCTTTGTAATCTTACAGACCAAACCCGACCCCTCCGCCCCGCCCCAGGCTCCTCTGTCCATGGGATTCTCCAGGCAAGAATACTGGAGTGGGTTGCCATCTCCTCCTCCAGAGGGTCTTCCTGACCCAGGGACTGGAACCCCCATCCCTTACAACTTCTGCATTGGCAGGCATGTTCTTTACCACTACCCGACCTGGGAAGCACTCTAAATGGTATATTTACAAGTAAATGAGAGAACCAAAACACAAACCTAGGCCCATCTGACTCCAAATGCAAGACTTATTCCATTTACCACATGTCCGTACAAAAGATGTGTAAGGTAGATGAAAACTCCCAACCAATTCCTCAAACACTAATTTGAAGAACACATATGAAGAAGTTAAAGGAAATACTGCTCCCGAAAACACAAGTCCCTGCGCCCCACACACGGTGGGGCCAGACCGCACTACAACAGTGGAAGTCGGGTGAGCTGGGGGCCTCAGGGAGAAGCCAGGGCCCGCCCTCACCTCCCTCTCCAGCTCAGGACCACCACTCCGCTGTAGTCTGAATCCCCCTCGCTAACTGTGGCTGTTAATGGTCGGGACCCACTCTGGCATAGGACCACTAATGGTGCATCTCTGACAGCTGGTTGCCAGTGGGCGGGGACCACCAGTGGGTCCTGGGTGGACCCAGTACCTAGTGATGGTGCACAGTAATGATGTCCACTGGAGGAGGCAACGGCGAACCACCCCGGTATTCCGGCTGTGAGAACGCACGAAGAGTACGATAAGGCAAAAAGAAACAACACCGGAAGATGAGCCCTCCAGGTCAGAAGGTGTCCAACATGCTGCTTGGGAAGAGCAGAAGGCAACTGATAATAGCTCCAGAAAGAATGAAGCGGCTGAGCCAAAGCGGAAGCGACCCTCGGCTGTGGATGTGTCTGGTGGTGATCTGAAAACACTCCGGGAGGTGGTGAAGGACAGGGAAGCCCGGCGGGCCACAGTCCATGGGGTCGCAAAGAGTCAGACACGACTGGGCGGCTGAACAACGACGACGATGCACGGGCAATGGCTGCATGCTAAGGGCTGCGCTTGCCCCGCTCTATTACGATAAACCTTGTGTCATCTAATTTACAATAAAACAGAAAGTCAGGATATTACAGTCAGGTTCACTTTTGGTTTTGTTTTGAGGGGATTTCTTTCTTTTTTTTTTTTGCATAAACCCACTTACAGGGGCATTCAAATAATGAAAGAAAACAACGAAAAGCAAGAGTCGCTATTAATTTTGTATTTAACACATGTGCTCTTTCCCATCCATGTCAGCACACAAAAAGGACTAAAACTTACCTAATAAAAATTGAGTCTAACATCAAGGTTTGGCAGTCGTTATCAAGGTTGCCAGGCTTAAAATGAAATTAAGTAGAAACCAACAAACAAAGGAAATGACTACTTTTACAACTCCTTGAATTACCCAGAAATTTTCTCAATACAAGACCGTGTATTAAGCACAGTGGAAGACTATAATGATAAAGTATTAAAACGCAGCCTTTTTAGCTCATCGCCCATTTCCCAATGGCAATTTAACTCAACTCAATCTGTATTTAATAAAAGCTGAACTCTGTGCCAGACCCTAGCCAGTAGGTCTATCAAAACAACAGAATAGGACTTGGCACATTATGGGATGGCCCATCTTCAGTATGACTCAATATGGCCCTTGTCAGGCTTCGGAAATTAAAACCTTCCACCTTCCACTTAGAGTAGCTATCACCAATCCTTCCATTCATCTATCCACCCGTACGTTACTCATCCGACAAATACTTCTGTTGCCTATGCTGTGGCCTAGGGATTTAAAGACGGAAACTCACTGTTCCTGCTCTCAGGCATTTCCAGTCCAAAGAAAATGACCTCAAAAGACAGAATGAACCGTAACAGCTTGGTGAGTTTAAAACACGTCTTGCGCTGCCCAACCATGTTCACAACAGCACTGTTCACAAGAGCCAACAGGCGGAAGCAGTCCAAGTGTCCAGGAGCAGAGGATACACTCAACGCCGTATATGCATACAATGGATGCCATTCAGCCTTCGGAAATTCCAACACACGCTGCAACTTGAATGCACCTTACGGACCTTGTGCTAAGTAAAAAGAGCCTGACTCAGAAAGGCAACTACTATGTGATTCCACTCACGAGACATACTGAGAGTAGTCAAGTTCATAGCAACATAGAGCAGAATGGTGGCTTCCAGGGTCTGGGAGACAGGAAAGTGGGTAGCTGGGTAGTTTAATGGGTACAGAGCTTCAGATTTGTGAGACAGGAGCCCTGTGGGTGGATGTGGCTGCTCACCAACGTGAATGTGCCTAATATCACTGAACTGTGTGTGTTTAAAAATGGTTGAGGTGGTAAATTTTATGTGTATTTTCTCACAATTAAAAATAAAGACATGTTCCCTCATTCTAAGATACTCCTCCCATTAAGACATGGGGTCTATGTACCCCCACCCACTTTGTGACCCCCTTGATGAATTCAGTGTGGCAGACACCACTCTGCGTGACTTTCAAGCCAGCCAGGTTCTGCCAGGCTCTCTTGGGACACTGACTCCAGAAGACTTCATGCGCCACAGAAATCTAGCTGTCCGAGGCTGCCATGTGGAGAAATGACACTGAGAAAGAGAGGTCCCAGAATCCCCAGAAGTTCCAGACCCCATGGGTGGGACCGTCCCCGCCCCTGCACCAGCCCTGCAAGCAAAACAGCCTCTTTGGTGAGCAGCCAGCACTCTCTGACCGTGACCACACGAGACTCCAGTCACTAACCCCCTAAGTGTGCCCAGTCAACATTCTAGGTTGATGGGTAAAAATAAATGATGGCTGTTGATCTAAGCTGCTGTTTTAGGGTGATCTGTTCATAGTGCTGGAGCGCTAAAGCACAGAAGTAGCAGAGGATGTGAGAGGCATTTGAAAGCAGGCGGTCCTAACAGGGACTGAGGGAGAAGGGGGCGAGGAGACACTTAAGCTTAAGCCTCACATGCACACAGGGCACCACTGAGTATGTGGGCAGGGAGAAGCCTGGGCATCCAGACAGGTCAAGCCAGCAGGTACAACCAGAACCCGGTCAGAAGAGGGGTAATGGATAACGTGAGGGTGAATAGATAGTCAAGGCTCTCTGTGCACGTGACCCAGAGGCTGCTGAAGATACTGAAGGTTCCTGGTTTTTGTTTTTCTGGCTACAAGGCATGCAGGATCTTAGTTCCCCAACCAGGGACTGAACCCGTGACCCCTGCAAAGGAAGTGTGGAGTCTTAACCACTAGACTGCCACTACTGAAGGCTTTTAAGTAAGGAAGTAACAGGAGGACTTCCATAGTGGTCCAGTGGTTTAAAATCCACTTTCCAATGCAGAGGATATGGGTTGAATCCCTGGTCGGTGAACTAAGATTCCACAAACCAAGGGGCAACTAAGCCTGTGTGCCACAACAAAGACCCAGAGCAGCCAAAATGAAAAAAAATAAATCGAAACAGGAAGTACCAGGAAGAGTTTCAGTGGGAGGAAGACCACTGATTGTAATAAATCTTCCTAGTATAACATTCTACTCTACAAGTAAATGCTGTGCAACAAAGGTTAAACTGTTCCTTGAAAAAGTAATTCACAGATTTGGAGTGGCTGTATTAAGCTCACAGCATTGAGATTTTTCCCGTCAATAATATCCCCAGGTCACTCCAAAGGTATTAGTATGTGTTTTCCATTCTTTTCTCCTTCATGCTGGCTAAAACAGATTGTGCCCCCAAGATAAGCAGCAGAATTCTAACTTTGCAAGGAATTCCACCCCTCCCCCCACCCTCCTCGTCTTGCACCTGTTCTGGGACTGCTTACAGCAGAATCCCTTCAGGCTTCACCGATTGCCTGCAAGACTTTCCAACTCTGTGGATCTCCTGATATCCAAACCATTTTAAGAGGCAGTTGTGTCCTCTTACCAAGGAAAAAATGAAAAATTCCATTTAAAATGGAAATGTATCAGCGAGCAAGGATGGGCTAGGAATGGGGAGAAACTGAGGGACTGCCAAGGGGAGGTCATTCTGAAACTCACTTTGGTGGATTCTGGTGGCTTCTCAAAGTGCTTTCTTTAATAAGGTGTAGAACACATCCATCCTCAAACTCCACAAACGAAAGAAAGCAGCTCTTACAATGGTGTGCTCTATTTTGCCCACACAGATTATCTTATAATCTTACATAAACTCAGCCTGCAGAAAATGTACTGCAAGTTAAAAACAGAGTCATGGTCGCATTAATTATTCTTGGGAGTCAAGGAAAGGGGGTGGGGCAGCAGAAGGGAAAAGAATGATCAAATTGGCACAATCACTAATGGAAGATGATGGGATTAATTAAACATATCCCTGGAGAAAAAGGCTGACTTTGAACAACAAAAGGAGTCACCCTCCAAGGATGAAGTAGATTTTTATAAAGGAAGCTAGAGATTGGACACTTTGCCTTTCTAGTACTGAAAAGCTATCACTTTATAAACATTATGAAAAGCTGTTAATCATGTATTTGTGGCTTTCCTTATCCAGAAGATTTGCCTTCTCCTCATCACTATCCTTTTATTAAATATCGTCTTTCTCCCACCACTAACCATCTTTATGCCAAAGCCCCTACTTAGTCTGGACATTCTAAATAACCGCAAGCATTACCCTTCCCCAAGAGTATGCGTTATTATCATTATTAGGTCCAAGAAATTGCTCCCAAGATGAGGCAGGATTGCACGAAACACACCAGATGACAGGTCCCCAGCTCACACAGAATCTGCAGCCCTTCACCAGCTGCTCTCGGCTAAAGCAGAATATAAAGCCCCCTCTAAAATCTCGTGCTCAGTTTCAATGGATGCAAATCACAGACCAGCATCTTTTAACTACACTGAGAGCTTCCAGCCTCGCTTTCTCTGGGACACGTGCCAGGGGGATCAGCTATGACACCCTGGGTCTCTCTCCAAATTCTGTTTTCCCAAAAGGCTTCGGCTCAATGAGCAATACGACACAAGAAAGCTGCTTCACTGAAATTACTAATTGCAAACTTTTTTTTTTTTTAAACAAAAATGAAAGGGAGTGGTAAAGGATCTTGACAGAAAGGCAGAAATGCCAGCTTTACCATGGCGCTCTTGAACATGGCTGGAAATTTCTGCAGGCTGTCTGGTTGTTCAAATTCGGAAGTACATTTTCTTACCTTAATTCATAGCATACATTAATTTCAACAAATTAACAACCTGAGAACTTTTATTGCCCTTTCATGTGACAGGCTGTCTGGTTCTTTGACAGTTCCCCTGGGGTTTATTAAAAATCAGCATTGCCTGAGCGGTGTATTCATAGGATGCCTTCCAGGACGAAACTTTCATGGCAGCATGAAACGAGCATGGAATCTTCACTGATCCTGGGAACACGATCCACTTACAAGGGTTCTGCAAGTTGGTGCCTGCTGCTAGAGACACTGGCAGGATTTGCACTG